>NC_064642.1:494261934-500261934 GCF_023864345.2 Schistocerca serialis cubense | reverse complement strand
AACCCTCAATAAGTTATGACCCCAACAACTCTGGAAAAATATGCCAAAACTTGTTTAGGTAAAAATAAAGGAACATAAAAAGATTTTAAAGTTTGCATAAACAGGCAGAATGCAACGCCCATAAAGTGTCTAAGACAGCAACACGAAGACAACCATTTTCTCTTCTGCAGAAAGAATACCAGGAGGAGAAGAAATAGGGTCATCGTTATTCTAATTAACTGAAATTAAAATGTGACAGCAAAATAGTTTATCGCTTTAAACTTTAACAAATAGGCGAAAATGCTTCCACTTTTATTATCGTTCGCAGCTCGTGGTCCAGTGGTCAGCGTTGCTGCCTCTGGATTACTGCGTCCCGAGTTCGATTCTTGGCCGGATCATGAATTCTCTCCGTCGGCGGACTGGGTGTTTGTGTTGTCCTTATCATTTCGTCATCATTCAGGAACATGGCCAGACAGGACCGTGAAACGATTGGAATCTGTACGGGAGCTGATAACCACGCGGTTGAGCGAACCACAAACCGAAATCATCATCACTTCTGCTATCTTTGCTCAGGTAACTCTTGTAATTTTTCTGACTTTATTCCTTAGCAACTTGAAGACAAGATGTTTGCACAAGCTTGCTGTAACCTCTAACAAAAAACAATAAGAGGTACTTTTTTCTTGTTTTGGTAAATTTATGACGTGATCAAAGAGAGTGTGCGTTCTGCTACTACTTCGACTATTCTGTCATAAACATATTTTCTTGTTGTTGTTCTAACCAATACGTAAATATCACAACTTACCTTCTGTCACTACTCCAAATGCCTGGCTGCCGTTACAGACGATAGCGCCGTCTGCACGATGCATATCGGGAATCCACCGCAAATCGCAATGACTCAGGTTAACTCTCGTTGCTGTGATCTTCGGGGTGTGGTTACGCTGATTTATAGGCTGACTGTGTGGCTCGTGTGCAGACCTAGGAGTAGTCTGCTCTCATACTGCTCTGAATCGTCTATGACATGCTACGGATTAGGAATTTTCTAACGAGTTTCGTAGGCATACCCTTCGGAAGACTTCTTACTACGGCGACTGCAATTATCACTTTGGCATCTTGTATGTTTAGTCGATGCTTCGCTCGTGGGAGGACTACAAGCCTGTCGTCAGTATCCATAGGAGGCTGAGGTAGCTGTAACAAGTGTTTCAGTCTGACAGTTTCTGATGATGCTCCTCAAGCGATACTTTTTGAAATATGAAGGTATCAGGGAAAAAAACACAAACTAGGCTTCAGTTAAGGGAGACAGAGGAAATGAAATGTTAGCAGGCAGTGAAAACCGGCGTTCAATGTATCTCAGATGTCAGACATCTTTTCAAACTTCTATTGCAGTCTACTTTGTGAGACATGAACAAATAGGAGACCGTGAGTTGTATGCTCGTTGGACAACAAAACTCTCAGGGGCATAATTTTACTCAGACAGAATTTACAGTGTCGCTAAAGGATGAGGTAAAGGCTAAACCGTTAATGTTGTTCATGGAGATTAGTAATGAGAGGTTGTAATTTTAAGAGCTTTTTACTAATTGGTTTATTTTAACTATTCCAAAGTTTTATGCCCGAGGCGTTATTGGCAAGCAATTTTGAAATTTGGTGATTGTGTTTGCCATTTTCTACATATTCGCCTTTTTGCAACGATGGATAAGTTGATGAGTTGGCGGAGTCGTTGGTTGTAGAAGTCTGAATAGTTAAGAAATGCCCGTCCTCGAAACACACCTTGTCGTCACTCTGAGATACCTGCCACGCAATAGTTGCTCCATCCGAGCAAAGAGCAATGCGCCACGAGAAAACAATGGGGATGTGTGTTGCAGACAAACTTTGAGAGCACTTCTCCATGCTGGAAAACGTTGTGCAAATGTCTTCATCTCTGCGCCACTACTGCGGCACACATCCTTTTGAACTTTCTTCTTGCACGACGGGCGTTCAATAAGAAATGCTACACATTTTGTTCTCGGCCAGTTTCGGTTGAAAAAATGCTGAATTTGTTGTGGGACACCGTGAGATATTCCCGCCTCAGCCCCTACAATTTCATGAAGTTCTGATTGGTGGTGGCGCTTACGTAGCCTTGGAATTGGCGTCTGTAACGGAGGCGCATTCCAAGCCGAGCTGTGGTGGAATTTCTTTTGACGGAAAACCAGAGCATCGTAGATATTTATAGTCGCTTGCAGAATGTCTACGGAGACATAGCAGTGAAAGGAAGCACGTTGAGTCGCTGGGCTAGGTGCCTGTCATTGTCGCAACCGTATCGCCCAAACCTGTCCCATCCATCGCCTTCCGGCCGGCCGCACACAGCTGTGACTCCTGCAATGCTGGAACGTGCTGCCACTCTCATTCGAAATGATAGACGGATCACAATGAAACAACTTGCTGCATAACTGGACGTCTGTGTTGACGGTGCTGACACACTCGTCCACCAATTGGGTAGTCAAAGGTTCTGCCCGATGGGTTCCTCACCGTCCAACTGAAGACCATTAAGAACAATGAAGGACAGTCTGTCACTGTCAGTCTCGTAACGCGTGAGCAATTGGGCACAATTTTCTGTCGCACATCGTTACAGGCGAAGATCCATTGGTTCACCAGTTCGAATTGGAAGCAAAACGGCAATACATGCAGTGGCGCCACACCACCTCTCCACCGAAGAAAAAGTACAAAGCCGCAGTCTCAGCAGGTGACGGCCTTCCGGGACTCTGAATGGGTTACACTGTTTTATGCCTTCCATTATGGTACAACGATCAACTCTGAAGTGTACTGTTCTACCCTCAGGAAATTGAACAACTTCAGTCTGTTTGTCGCCACAAAAATGGAAACGAACACCTCCTCCTCTGTGACAAAGCAAATACCTTGAGAGCACAAAGAAGGAGCTCGGCACGCTAAGATATGCTGTGCAAATTTCTTCATCTCTGCGTCACTTCTGCGGGACACATTCTTTTGAACTTTCTTCTTGCACGACTGGCGTGCAATAAGCAATGAACCACATTTTTTTTCTCGGCCAGTTTCGGTTGAAAAAATGCTGATTTTGTTGTGGGACGTCGTGAGATATTCCCACCTCAGCCTCTGCGACGCGAGAGCAGATCACAAAACTTCATTGGACTGTCCTTTCTCATCCACCCTACAGCCCTGATCTCTCATTTCGCGGGAAGCAGTAAGTGGATGTTGAAGAGGTTACTGATGCTGTGGTGTCACCGCCAGACAGCACACTTGCTAGGTGGTAGCCTTTAAATCGGCCGCGGTCCATTAGTATACGTCGGACCCGCGTATCGCCACTGTCAGTGATAGCAGACCGAGCGCCACCATACGGCAGGTCTAGAAAGACGTACTAGCACTCGCACCAGTTGTACAACCGACGTTCATAGCAATGGTTCACTGACAAATACGCTCTCATTTGCCGAGACGATAGTTAGCATAGCCTTCAGCTACATTTGCTACGACCTAGCAAGGCGCCATAGCAGTTGATAATTAATATTGTGAAACATGTACCATCAAGAGCGATGTTCTACAAATGTGGATTAAAGTTAAGTATTACAAGATTTTCGTACTTTATTGCAATTCTCAAGACATTATCCTGTTCCAGACCTCACGCCGGTCTGCGTGTATTTAGACGCGTGCATTTCGGCCTCCTCTAGAAAAACAGTGTTGGCTCTTCTGCCAACACTACAGATGCAGCAGGACTTTGGCACCGGCGTCGACCATTAGAGTGGTACCATGATGGAATACATGCCCTGCCAGTAAGGTAGCGAAAGTACGTCGCATTTAATGGGAATAATGCTGAAAAATTGGGTTTTGTAGCCAAAAGAGTGGGGAATAATAAGGTGTACTGGAATCCTAAATAAGACCAATCTGCTTTCAGAAAAAAATGTATTGCATTACTTATTGAACGCCCTTCGCATTTTACTTTTGGTCTCCCTCTAAAATTTCTTACCCTCGCCACCTCCACCTCCCCCCCCCCCCCCCTACCCGACAGACACACACTTCTACATTACCAATTCCTTGATGACAATTGACAATCCTATGGTGCCCCGGATATATCCTATGAACCGATTCCTTCATTTTGTCAGCCTTTTGCTCATCAGTTATTCTGAATATGCATCTAATCTTCAACGTTCCTATGTGGTCCTAAGTTTCAAAAACTTCTATTCTCTTTTTGTCCATACTGTGTATCGTTCACATTTCATGATCGTACGAAGCTACATACCAGACGAACACCGCCAGGAAAGACGTCCTACTACTTATCTCCATTCGATGTCAACAAATTACGCAACCGGACGTACACTGAGTCGGGGCAGGCGGCCTTTTCAGAAGAATCACGTATTATGCTTTGTCGGAGAAATTCAGTTTGGCTTGTATGGACGTGCAACAATCGTCAAAAGCGTCCAGAGGAGGGAACGTTGTGTCTGGAGAATGTTTCCGCGGCAATCCCTGGGCAATCACGTCATTTTGGAAGGCACATTGGATCAACACAAGTATGCAACTATTCTTTGGGGCCATGTCCACCCCTACAAGCAGCTTGTTTTTCCCTGGTGCGATGACATCTACTACCAAGACAATGCAACGTGTCACACATCTCGTAGCTTCGTGGCACGAGGATGATTCTAACGTACTCCCCTGGGCACCATATCTTCGCGGAACCACTCTTGAAATGGCTCTGAGCACTATGCGACTTAACTTCTGAGGTCATCAGTCGCCTAGAACTTAGAACTAATTAAAACTAACTAACGTAAGGACATCACACACATTCATGCCCGAGGCAGGATTCGAACCTGCGACCGTAGCGGTCGCTCGGTTCCAGACTGTAGCGCCTAGAACCGCACGGCCACTCCAGCTGGCCGGAACCACTCTCGCCGGATTTAAATCCGATCGAGAACCTGTGGGACCACCACGACCGTGAAACCTACCACAACTGGCCACGACGCTGGATTCGGAATGGCCCTACGTCCCTATTAGTACCTTCCAGAACCTTATTGACACTCTACCTGTACGTCTGCGTTGCAAAAGGTAGTTATTCCGACTCTTGACTGGTGGTCACATTAATATAATTTGATTTTGTAAAAGGAATACGTTAAATTTTCGGTTACGTGATAAATCACACAAGTTGCATGGCTGTCACTTTAACTAAAAACTAGCGCTTACAATTAGGAACAACTAAAATAGGAGCGCCGCACGAATAGAAAATGTTCTGCGCAAAGCAAACCAGAGACTGTGTCTTATTGGCAAAACACATGGAAGATGTGAAAAATCTAGTAAAGAGACTGATCCCTGCAACTGTCCGTTCTGTTGTGGAATATTGTTTCGTGGTATGGAATTTATGGAGAACATCGAAACCGTTCAGTGAGGAGCAGCTCGTGTTGTAATTTCGCAAACATGGGAAGTGTATGTCGCGGATATGATACGCGAGTTGGGTTGGCAATCGTTAAAACAAAGGTGTTTCTCGTTGCCGCGAGATCTTTCCACCAAATTCCCATCAACTTTTTCTCTGAATGTGTAAATATTTTATCCGCTCTCACCTACGTAGAGAAAAACGATCATTGTAATAAAATAAGAGGTCGTATGAAAACATTTAAGTCGTCCTTTCCCCGAAACTGGAACGACAGAGAAACAATCTGAAAGTGACTAGCTGAACCCTCTACTAAGAACTAAGATGTGAATTGAAGAGTATTCGAGTTAATGTATTCCTCCAGATATTCGTCCTTCAATGCGATACGTTTTTCCTACTGATCGATGACTTGGCGGAGGCTTTAGTTTGCAGAAGTTCGCAATTTTGGTGTCAGGGAAACGTCACCTCAAAAATTGCCTCCTCGTCATTGTGCAAATGCCTTCCGCGCAGCGTTTTCTTCATCTGAGAAAAGAGGAAGAAGTCACCAAGGGTCATCTCAGGAGATTACCGGGAGCGAGGCAAAATTTGGATCACACGTTTTATCCTGTAAAGAATGGACTGGGGCGCTGTTATGAATCTAAAATACCCCCCTTGGACAGCTTCCCTTGACCCTTCGTCTTAACTTCCTGCTGTAACCTTGTCGAGAGATTTCGGTACTGTACTCCTGTGACGGTTTGCCCCCAATGATCGGGATCTGCTAGCGCATTATCGTAGCACTACAAAAAACTACTCAGCATCACTTTTCCGAACGATGGCTATGTCTTCGCCTTCAATGACACTGGTGAGTCCATACGCTTCCACAGCTTGATTTGCTCCTTTGTCTCTTTGTAAGTTATATACATCCAGAACCCGTTAGTGGTGACTAGGCGGCTAAAGCTACGCTTTTCTAGATGCGGAAATATATCGTAGCGTGCTGCGGAATTATCCTGGCTCTTCCGCTGTCCGATGCGGGCCACAGGAAGCTGCGCTCCCAGACGCGGAGTGGGGCCCGTCAGAAGGTAAAAAGGAAACCGGTGTTATTTTTATCATTTGGCAACTGTTCATGATGAAATGATTAGCGAATTAACTTCTGACACTTTTCTTTTAATGCAATGTAAACTTTGTGCTATTGAAATAGAGAAATATTTATGCTTAAAACGTAACTCAATATTTATCGTACATTCCTGACACGGTCAGTCTGAGGGTGATCTACAGTGCGTGGTAGGTGAAGAAACCTTCACGAGCTAAGATCGCTAAAATGCATTTTATTGGATGACCGGTTTCGACTGAGCTATGCTATCATCGGATTTTATGCTTTTGAATATTTACAGAATATTATCCATCATGTTACAAATCACTTCACACTACATATGCACTTACCTCTACCATGAAAATCGCTACACATTGACATGCCAAATGTAAAAGTATTAGTACAAACATAAACTTAACTATAGTGCGCCGATCACAAGTATTCATGTTCACTACCAGCTGGTAGTGAACATATACTTGCTATCGGCGGAGTATATATGTTTTTATTATAAGACGGTCAAGTCATTTTGATTTTTATGTGTCATTTATGTGCACATAAGAAAGAGAGCAAGTTAAGTCACTAGTAAACAGTCTTTGATATCTTCGTCGCACAGTTTTGCCTTCGGGTAATTGGACGTAGTTAGCAATTAATAATGCTGTAAAGACTTGTGATTGTATCTGATGGATGAAGAAAGATAGACTGTAAAGGACAGCAAGGATGAATGAGATGTATACATTTGAAAGCGAAGAGAATATATATATTTTGATAATTTTTTTAAGAGAATAAGCTTGAGATAAGACTGCAGAACTATAATTATTGTCAGCTAGTTAACTTTGTTCATTTGCTCAGAGCTGAGAGAAAGACCATCCCACATACCTGAGTCATGCCTTAATATAATAACTGGTTAAGCTATTTGATCTTCATAGAAATTCCTTGTCAACATTTTGCCCTCTTAAAATCATTGTTCACTTGTTAAGCATAATATTGTTCAGACTTGTGTTATGCGTGAAGATCGCGGGAAGGTTTACTCTGTCTTTTGAATACACACTTCATTCTGAAGTATTTGTCTTGGTATACTCGTATCGTTTAAAAGGAGTAGTTACTCCCCCCATCCCACAGTTTATCCCACACATTACCACTTGTACTATGTGTTATGAGCCAGTTTTAGTATAGTTTGGAAATTTTGTTAAAAATTGAAATCTAGCTTAGCCGCTGCCTGCTTGCTGTTTGCTGTTGGCGTTCTAGAAATCTGCAACAATGTTGTCAAGACGTGAGGTAAGTGGAAATTTTGATTAGTGCCCGATAGCTGTTTTACTTCAGTTGGTCATTTAATATAAAGACAAGTTCTATTCATATCAATTACAAATGGTTCAAATGGCTCTGAGCACTATGGGACTTAACATCTATGGTCATCAGTCCCCTAGAACTTAGAACTACTTAAACCTAACTAACCTAAGGACATCACACAACACCCAGCCATCACGAGGCAGAGAAAATCGCTGACCCCGCCGGGAATCGAACCCGGGAACCCGGGCGTGGGAAGCGAGAACGCTACCCCACGACCACGAGATGCGGGCATATCAATTACAGTTCAGTTCAAATTAGGTTCTGTTTAGTCAAAGGTTTGCTTATGAGTTTAAGTTGGATAACAACTTGTGGGGACATAGTTTTGGTAATACGTAGATTTTTATAGAGTGGGAGGTAAATTTGAGCTAAATTTCAGACAGAAACGAATGTAGTGGGGAGGTTACAATGTTTGTACTAATACCTTTACATTTGACATGCCAGTGTGTAGTGATTTTCATAGTAGTGGGAAGTGCATATACAATGTGAAGTGACTTGTTTCTGCCTACAGTCGTTTGACTTCACAGTTACAAGGTGTCAAAATTGCTGCCAAGTGTCAGGAATCTCATTACGTTGATTTGACCGTGAGTGGATATTAGTAATAAAGAATAAATCGATTAAAACTTCATGCATGGTGCGACACTTCTTCACGCACCTCAGTGCTTAAGACGTCATGTACTTTGATGTATTTGTGGCAGTACATTCAGCGGCATATGAGAATACTGTCTGCGAAGTAAGTAGCAAATAGAGTTAGCAGCAAAGTACTAATAAGTTCTTGGCGTACCTGACGTCATATCTCCTGAACTTCTTCTTATCCAAGCAGTGCTTGTTGCCTGTTTGTAAGGCAGATGTGTAACACGTTTGGCTGAAATCAGTCTAGGAGCAGGTGTGGAAAAAAAAACACACACACACACACATTTTTATAATGCACTTATGTTGATAAAAAAAGAAATAGAATACCTTGAACGGCTAGAGAAAGGCCGTTCATTTTCCCAAGACATCTGCATAGCATGTTCTGCAGAAATTATTAGCATTTGAATCACCTCGGCTCAACACGTGTTCTGTTGCCTAGTAGACACATGGTCCACCGAGGAACCTGATAATTTGTTCCATGCTTGATGGCATCAACATGTATGAATCGTGTATAGCTTCTTGTGGTATAGCCATCCGTGCTGCATTCACCTGGTTCCAATGTTCATCCATGGTGGTTGGCATTGGGTCGCCGTCTAGCAGGTTTCTGCACATTCGTCAAAGATAGGCGGAGAAATGGACGACGCACACGTAATCCAAGTCGTAATAATCAACGAAGGGCTGTCACCCATGGTAGTATACGATGTGTTCCACTGTTGCGCCAGAGGATAGGAGGCTAGGAGCATGCAGATCTGTCCTGAAGTGCCATTCGGATGTTGTGTCGATCTTCTTGGGAGGGGGGGGGGGGGCTGGTACGGGTGATGCGCCCTGACCCATCTCCACTTGCTCTACGACCTGTCGTGAACCATTCTGCACACACCCATTGCACAGCCGAAACACTTCGTCCCACACGAGCAGCAATTTCCCGGATCGATGCGTCACATACTCTGATGCCAAAAATGTCTGCTCTTTCAAACTCACTGAATTGAGGATACGGTTTGCGCATACTTCTGCAAAGTATCCCCCATGCCCCCTCAAGTCACACTGATCCAATACCTTCGGTTTATAGCAACGAGAGCCGCAGGCACATTTTACCGGTCGGTGGTGTTGCTCCGCGATATTGAAGTTGACTTCCAACTCGTGGGTCGACATAATTCAAATGCTTATCATTTCTGCAGAACATAGTATTGCACATTGAAACACGTATGTAACATAGCAGCGATGGCGAGGCATTGTAGCATTTGTGACCAGAGAGTATGCGCTTGACCGCGCGAGTGTTGCGAGCGGTTCCTTCTCTGTCGGCAGTCGTTGCGAGTCTGTAGCTCTGTGTAGTCGTGCAGTGCAGTACGCTAATAGTCGTCATGCAGAGCGGTCGGTCAGTAGTAGCAGCCCAGTGCGGTTGTGTGATGTAGGCGGTCGGCAACACTGGTCAAGATGCTGAATGAGGTACACTGTTAATTAATATAATCATTAGACAATGTAAAACTTATTTATTGTAATCAATCTCTAACAAGTCCCCCAATAATAATTTTGATTTCAAAAGCATTTTTTCAAAAATTTAATTTTTTTATTGAACTAAAGATTTCGTTGCACTTCCCATTTCATTCCACTTCTTTTGAAGAAAAATTTCAGTAAATTCACAGAAAAAAGTAATATTATTATTTGCAAATCAGTTCCTCCAAGCCGTGCGCAGAAATAAGAGCAGAAATTTGACATCCAGTTATTCTGAGGTAAGACTTTAATTCTGATTGTTTTACACAGGGCCAAAGACCGATATTTCGGTTTAATTGAATTTTCTTGTCACTGAATGGACTTTAATTTTTTGGTGAAGAATTTTTATTTGAGTCAGATTGCGAATTTCACATTTTTGTTCCCATTGTCAGTACATTTCATTGTGGGCAGGTTACGCATAGAGCAATGACCATTAGTATTCTTAAATAATATTGTCATTCATGTAAAATTTTGTGGGGAGGTTACAACATGTCCTGTGAATATGAACGTCCTCTCTCTAGTCGTTCAAGGTGTTCTGTTTCTTCTGAACATGAATGTTTGTGTGGATGTATTAGGCTGAACGTAATAAAGACATCTACATCTACATCTACATTTATACTCCGCAAGCCACCCAACGGTGTGTGGCGGAGGGCACGTTACGTGCCACTGTCATTACCTCCCTTTCCTGTTCCAGTCGCGTATGGTTCGCGGGAAGAACGACTGTCTGAAAGCCTCCGTGCGCGCTCTAATCTCTCTAATTTTACATTCGTGATCTCCTCGGGAGGTATAAGTAGGGGGAAGCAATATATTCGATACCTCATCCAGAAACGCACCCTCTCGAAACCTGGCGAGCAAGCTACACCGCGATGCAGAGCGCCTCTCTTGCAGAGTCTGCCACTTGAGTTTATTAAACATCTCCGTAACGCTATCACGGTTACCAAATAACCCTGTGACGAAACGCGCCGCTCTTCTTTGGATCTTCTCTATCTCCTCCGTCAGACCGATCTGGTACGGATCCCACACTGATGAGCAATACTCAAGTATAGTTCGAACGAGTGTTTTGTAAGCCACCTCCTTTGTTGATGGACTACATTTTCTAAGCACTCTCCCAATGAATCTCAACCTGGTACCCGCCTTACCAACAATTAATTTTATATGATCATTCCACTTCAAATCGTTCCGCACGCATACTCCCAGATATTTTACAGAAGTAACTGCTACCAGTGTTTGTTCCGCTATCATATAATTACACAATAAAGGATCCTTCTTTCTATGTATTCGCAATACATTACATTTGTCTATGTTAAGGGTCAGTTGCCACTCCCTGCACCAAGTGCCTATCCGCTGCAGATCTTCCTGCATTTCACTACAATTTTCTAATGCTGCAACTTCTCTGTATACTACAGCATCATCCGCGAAAAGCCGCATGGAACTTCCGACACTATCTACTAGGTCATTTATATATATTGTGAAAAGCAATGGTCCCATAAAACTCCCCTGTGGCACGCCAGAGGTTACTTTAACGTCTGTAGACGTCTCTCCATTGATAACAACATGCTGTGTTCTGTTTGCTAAAAACTCTTCAATCCAGCCACACAGCTGGTCTGATATTCCGTAGGCTCTTACTTTGTTTATCAGGCGACAGTGCGGAACTGTATCGAACGCCTTCCGGAAGTCAAGAAAAATAGCATCTACCTGGGAGCCTGTATCTAATATTTTCTGGGTCTCATGAACAAATAAAGCGAGTTGGGTCTCACACGATCGTTGTTTCCGGAATCCATGTTGATTCCTACATAGTAGATTCTGGGTTTCCAAAAACGACATGATACTCGGGAGAGCGAGAAGGCTAAGCCATGTGTGCAATACCTTCCAAGAAAACATCAACCACTCGTACACTACGAGGTCGACCAATGTCGTTCATGAGTACGAAATCCGGTCCTACACCACCTCGCAACAACCGCACATGAGGTCCCAATATCTCTAAACAATACCTGATGGCAGTTAAGCCTTGCCTATTAACCCGTGCAATTTCATGAAGAGGTATTCGAGTGGTTCACATACTCCCTGCCCCCATTCTTAGGGATCTTCCTCGATATCGGTCTATTTCCAGACCAGATTGGAACTCATCTGTGAAAGGAACAGTAGCCCACTATTCGACCGCCAAGGTGGCATCTTGACGACTCCACCCTGGTCGCTCCCTTTTGTGAAGAAGAGTCAGAAGTACACATATAGCAGGTCTCCGACAATAAAGGCCAGTCTGCTGAAGCCTTCTGTACACCGTTTATCTCAATACAACTCCTCCAGTGGATGCTGCGAGGTCAGACGCCATTTTCCGTGCAGTACTCAGCCGTGCCATTGTGCCCTTACAGCCAAATAACCGTCCTCTATTTCTGATATCACACGTGGTCGGCCCTGCCCTCGTCTTCGGGATAGAGCTTCGGTCTCTATAAACTATCACCACATACGAGAAACAACAGAACGACTCACACTAAGCCACCGGGCCACATCAGTTAGCGACTGTCCTGCTTCTACAGGGTTATTACAAATGATTGAAGCGATTTCACAGCTCTACAATAACTTTATTATTTGAGATATTTTCACAATGCTTTGCACCCACATACAAAAACTCAAAAAATTTTTTAGGCATTCACAAATGTTCGATATGTGCCCCTTTAGTGATTCGGCAGACATCAAGCCGATAATCAAGTTCCTCCCACACTCGGCGCAGCATGTCCCCATCAATGAGTTCGAAAGCATCGTTGATGCGAGCTCGCAGTTCTGGCACGTTTCTTGGTAGAGGAGGTTTAAACACTGAATCTTTCACATAACCCCACAGAAATAAATCGCATGGGGTTAAGTTGGGAGAGCGTGGAGGCCCTGACATGAATTGCTGATCATGATCTCCACCACGACCGATCCATCGGTTTTCCAATCTCCTGTTTAAGAAATGCCGAACATCATGATGGAAGTGCGGTGGAGCACCATCCTGTTGAAAGATGAAGTCGGCGCTGTCGGTCTCCAGTTGTGGCATGAGCCAATTTTCCAGCATGTCCAGATTCACGTGCCCTGTAACGTTTTTTTCGCTGAAGAAAAAGGGGCCGTAAACTTTAAACCGTGAGATTGCACAAAAAACGTTAACTTTTGGTGAATTGCGAATTTGCTGCACGAATGCGTGAGGATTCTCTACCGCCCAGATTCGCACATTGTGCCTGTTCAGTTCACCATTAAGAACAAATGTTGCTTCATCACTGAAAACAAGTTTCGCACTGAACGCATCCTCTTCCAAGAGCTGTTGCAACCGCGCCGAAAATTCAAAGCGTTTGACTTTGTCATCGGGTGTCAGGGCTTGTAGCAATTGTAAACGGTAAGGCTTCTGCTTTAGCCTTTTCCGTAAGATTTTCCAAACCGTCGGCTGTGGTACCTTTAGCTCCCTGCTTGCTTTATTCGTCGACTTCCGCGGGCTACGCGTGAAACTTGCCCGCACGCGTTCAACCGTTTCTTCGCTCACTGCAGGCCGACCCGTTGATTTCCCCTTACAGAGGCATCCAGAAGCTTTATACTGCGCATACCATCGCCGAATGGAGTTAGCAGTTGGTGGATCTTTGTTGAACTTCGTCCTGAAGTGTCGTTGCACTGTTATGACTGATGGATGTGAGTGCATTTCAAGCACGACATACGCTTTCTCGGCTCCTGTCGCCATTTTGTCTCACTGCGCTCTCGAGCGCTCTGGCAGCAGAAACCTGAAGTGCGGCTTCAGCCGATCAAAACTTTATGGGTTTTTCTACGTATCTGTAGTGTGTCGTGACCATATGTCAATGAATGGAGCTACAGTGAATATATGAAATCGCTTCAATCATTTGTAATAGCCCTGTATTCTTGTTGTGGGCCTCCACCGCAGAGAGTGTGCAAGGCGTCGTCTTCGTGCCGTACTGCACCATCGGTGAATGTATACACAGCGATTGTGGATGTTGGACTACCCGGCAAACATTACCCCCTTTGACAGCTGCCTTGACGTCATCGTTGACGTGATTGTCCGTAACCTTGAATGCTACTTTCCGTGCAGAACACGATTGTATGGACATTTGTTGACAGTTTATACGCTTATACGGTGAATTAAACACAAGCCGAGGATACAGCGGTTCGTTGCTTTAATTTTGGATATCAGTGTAGAGTGGAAGAAATAAGTACTCGTGCGCCCCAAATAGATACTGCGGATGTTGCCCAGTAGTTCCGTGCTGCTCACTTCGACACTCCCACTCCTCCAACCAAACAAATCGCTGCGACTTGCGGGACAGACTCTCCTTGAATCACGCAAACGTTTCCCACAGGTAGGACCCAAAGCGGCACTGTGTTGTCCGCGTCCTAGGGAAACGGTCTGTTATGTTTGCACTGTGCTAGTGGAGAGTGCGATCTTCTATGCGTTTTACGTAACACGTTGCGGGAAATGCTCACACTAAAAAACGTAGCTTTGAAGGAAAGCATGTGGAGGATACTGCGACATCTGCCTTGCACCCAGTAGGCAGTGATCTTTGTAGTACTGAAAATGTTGTGTAAGATATTGAAAACTGCAACATGACTGACATGCACTTTTTGTACTGTCGCTTCCATTGTGATACACAGGTCTACGAGAACCAAGGCCTCCATTTCCTCTCCGATTCTATGTTCTTAACAAAGAGACATGGTGTGCCACTTCGTTCTTCGAAATTCAGACTACTATGACAGCACTTTATATGTTTGCTGCACCTAACCATTGACAGAAGAATGTGCACCAACTCAGCGCTGATTTCTGCTGCTTTGTTCCCTTCATCTCCATCTGCATCACGCTCCGCAAGCCACCTAACAGTGATTGCCGGTAGGTAAATCTTGTCGCACTAGCTGATCCTCCCTTCCCCGTTCCACTCGGTAATTGCGCGCGGGTAGAACGATTCTCGGTAAGCCTCTGCCTCAGTTCTAATTTATCGAATCTCCTAGTCATGGTCATTTCGCGAGATGTATGGGGAGTTGTCCGACTCTTCTCGGAAAGGATTCTTTTGTAATTTCCATAGTAAACCTTTCCCTTGTTCACAACAGTTCCCTTATAAGGTCTGCCACTGGATTTTGTTCAGAATTTTTGCAGTGCTCTCGGGCCAACGAAACAACCCCGTGACGAAACGCAGTGCTCTTCGTTGGATCTTCTCTCTCTCTTCTATCAATCCTACCCGATAAAGATCCCGTATCGATTAACAGTAGTCACAAGTCGGTCGAAAAAGCGCCTTGTAAGCCGCTTCCTTCATGGATGAGTTACATTTCCTTAAGATTCTTCCTATGAACCTCAGTCTGTTGCCTGCTTTTTCTGCTATGGTTTGTGTGGTCATTCCACCTAACGTCTAACGTCGCTCTGGCTACTTACTCCTAGATATTTTATGGCAGATACTGTTTTCAGAAATTTGCTATCGATAGTGTATTTGTACAGTAGTGAATTTCTTTTCCTATATATGCACAAATATGCTACATCTATTTGCGTACGAGGGCAGTTGGTATTGCTTGCACCATTCATCAGTACTCTGTAGGACATTCTGCAAATTGATACTGTTTCCTGGCGTTCCTATCTTCTTATAGACATCCGCATCCTCTGCGAACAGTCTTAATGAGCTCCTGACGCTTTCTACCGCACTTCCTTGGGTTACTCCAGAAACTGCTTTAGATCTGTCGATTTTGTTCCGTTAACGGTGACATGTTGAGTTCTATCTACAAGGAAATCTTGAATCCAGTCGCAGATCTGGTCTGATATTAGGTAAGCGTGTGTTATTTTCACTAAACAGTTGAGCGGGGTGGTGTCGGATGCCATCCTGAAGTCGAGGAACACGACAGTCTGAGAGTCGTTGTCTACAGTGCTGTGGATATCGTGGAGGAACAGAACGAACTGAGTTTCGCTAGATCTCTGTTTGCGGTAACCATGTTGATATTTATAGAGTAAATTTTCTTTTCCTAAAAGCGTCATAATTCTTGAGCATAAAACATGTACCACAATTCGACAACAGAATGACGCCAACCATATAGGCCTATAATTGTGTGTATCTGACCTACGACCCTGCGATTCTTTCCAGGCACTTCAAATACAGGAAACGAAATAGCATATGACATTTCATTCTAGAAGTTGGTTGCACCATTTTACGCTGTTGTTGTTGTTGTGGTCTTCAGTCCTGAGACTGCTTTGATGCAGCTCTCCATGCTACTCTATCCTGTGCAAGCTGCTTCATCTCCCAGTACCTACTGCAACCAACATCCTTCTGAATCTGCTTAGTGTATTCATCTCTTGGTCTCCCCCTACGATTTTTACCTTCCACGCTGCCCTCCAATGCTAAATTTGTGATCCCTTGATGCCTCAAAACATGTCCTACCAACCGATCCCTTCTTCTAGTCAAGTTGTGCCACAAACTTCTCTTCTCCCCAATCCTATTCAATACCTCCTCATTAGTTACGTGATCTACCCACCTTATCTTCAGCATTCTTCTGTAGCACCACATTTCGAAAGCTTCTATTCTCTTCTTGTCCAAACTAGTTATCGTCCATGTTTCACATCCATACATGGCTACGCTCCATACAAATACTTTCAGAAACGACTTCCTGCCACTTAAATCTATACTCGATGTTAACAAATTTCTCTTCTTCAGAAACGATTTCCTTGCCATTGCCAGTCTACATTTTATATCCTCTCTACTTTGACCATCATCAGTTATTTTACTCCCTAAATAGCAAAACTCCTTTACTACTTTAAGTGTCTCATTTCCTAATCTAATTCCCTCACCATCACCCGATTTAATTTGACTACATTCCATTATCCTCGTTTTTCTTTTGTTGATGTTCATCTTATATCCTCCTTTCAAGACACTGTCCATTCCGTTTAATTGCTCTTCCAAGTCCTTTGCTGTCTCTGACAGAATTACAATGTCATCGGCGAACCCCAAAGATTTTATTTTTTCTCCATGAATTTTAATACCTACTCCGAATTTTTCTTTTGTTTCCTTCCCTGCTTGCTCAATATACAGATTGAATAACACCGGGGAGAGTCTACAACCCTGTCTCTCTCCTTTCCCAACCACTGCTTCCCTTTCATGCCCCTCGATTCTTATAACTGCCATCTGGTTTCTGTACAAATTGTAAATAGCCTTTCGCTCCCTGTATTTTACCCCTGCCACCTTCAGAATTTGAAAGAGAGTATTCCAATCAACATTGTCAAAAGCTTTCTCTAAGTCTACAAATGCTAGAAACGTAGGTTTGACTTTCCTTAATCTTTCTTCTAAGATAAGTCGTAGGCTCAGTATTGCCTCACGTGTTCCAACATTTCTACGGAATCCAAACTGATCTTCCCCGAGGTCGGCTTCTATCAGTTTTTTCATTCGTCTGTAAAGAATTCGCGTTAGTATTTTGCAGCTGTGACTTATTAAACTGAGAGTTCGGTAATTTTCACATCTGTCAACACCTGCTTTCTTTGGGATTGGAATTATTATATTCTTCTTGAAGTCTGAGGGTATTTCGCCTGTCTCATACATCTTGCTCACCAGATGATAGAGTTTTGTCAGGACTGGCTCCACCAAGGCTGTCAGTAGTTCTAGTGGAATGTTATCCACTCCGGGGGCCTTGTTTCGACTCAGGTCTTTCAGTGCTCTGTCAAACTCTTCACGCAGTACCTTATCTCCCATTTCGTCTTCATCTACATCCTCTTCCATTTCCATAATATTGTCCTCAAGTTCATCGCCCTTGTATAAACCCTCTATATACTCCTTTCACCTTTCTGCCCTCCCTTCTTTGCTTAGAACTGGGTTGCCATCTGAGCTCTTGATATTCATACAAGTGGCTCTCTTTTCTCGAAAGGTCTCTTTAATTTTCCTGTAGGCGGTATCTATCTTACCCCCAGTGAGATAAGCCTCTACATCCTTACATTTGTCCTCTAGCCATCCCTGCTTAGCCATTTTGCACTTCCTGTCGATCTCATTTTTGAGACGTTTCTATTCCTTTTTGCCTGCTTCATTTACTGCATTTTTATATTTTCTCCTTTCATCAATTAAATTCAATATCTCTTCTGTTACCCAAGGATTTCTATTAGCCCTCGTATTTTTACCGACTCGATCGTCTGCTGCCTTCACTACTTCATCCCTCAAAGCTACCCATTCTTCTTCTACTGTATTTCTTTCCCCCATTCCTGTCAATTGTTCCCTTATGCTCTCCCTGAAACTCTCTACAACCTCTGGTTCTTTCAGTTTATCCAGGTCCCATCTCCTTAAATTCCCACCTTTTTGCAGTTTCTTCAGTTTCAATCTGCAGTTCATAACCAATAGATTTGGTCAGAATCCACATCTGCCCCTGGAAATGTCTTACAATTTAAAACCTGGTTCCTACATCTCTGTCTTACCATTATATAATCTATCTGATACCTTTTAGTATCTCCAGGATTCTTCCAGGTATAGAACCTTCTTTTATGATTCTTGAACCAAGTGTTAGCTATGATTAAGTTATGCTCTGTGCAAAATTCTACAAGGCGGTTTCCTCTTTCATTTCTTCCCCCCAATCCATATTCACCTACTATGTTTCCTTCTCTCCCTTTTCCTACTGACGAATTCCAGTCACCCATGACTATTAAATTTTCATCTCCTTTCACTACCTGAATAATTTCTTTTATCTCGTCATACATTTCATCTATTTCTTCATCATCTGCAGAGCTAGTTGGCATATAAACTTGTACTACTGTAGTAGGCATTGGCTTTGTGTCTATCTTGGCCACAATAATGCGTTCACTATGCTGTTTGTAGTAGCTAACCCGCACTCCTATTTTTTTATTCATTATTAAACCTACTCCTGCATTACCCCTATTTGATTTTGTATTTATAACCCTGTAATCACCTGACCAAAAGTCTTGCTCCTCCTGCCACCGAACTTCACTAATTCCCACTATATCTAACTTTAACCTATCCATTTCCCTTTTTAAATTTTCTAACCTACCTGCCCGATTAAGGGATCTGACATTCCACGCTCCGATCCGTAGAACGCCAGTTTTCTCTCTCCTGATAACGATGTCCTCTTGAGTAGTCCCCGCCCGGAGATCCGAATGGGGGACTATTTTACCTCCGGAATATTTTACCCAAGAGGACGCCATCATCACTTAATCATACAGTAAAGCTGCATGTCCTCGGGAAAAATTACGGCTGTAGTTTCCCCTTGCTTTCAGCCGTTCGCAGTACCAGCACAGCAATGCCGTTTTGGTTAATGTTACAAGGCCAGATCAGTCAATCATCCAGACTGTTGCGCCTGCAACTACTGAAAAGACTGCTGCCCCTCTTCAGGAACCACATGTTTGTCTGACCTCTCAACAGATACCCCTCCGTTGTGGTTGCACCTACGGTACGGCCATCTGTATCGCTGAGGCACGGAAGCCTCCCCACCAACGGCAAGGTCCATGGTTCATGGGGGGAACGCTACAGGGAAAAAAAATAGTGCGTCATTTAGAGGCTTCCAATTCACTCAAGATTTATTGTTGTAACAGTGCCTAAGGAAAACATGAAATCATTACATTTGCCGATCAGTAGTACAAGCGGTTCCGACGTTCTAGGTATCGACGCCAATATTATTACCTGGAGTTGCCTCTGCGGGCGGCAGTGCAGGCGCTGACGCTGGCATCCAGTCGATCTTACGGATGACGAACAGTGCCCTTGGAAACTTTATGCCACGCCTGCTCAACCTGTTCTCGTAGTTCTGCAAGACTTGTTGTTTGACAAGTCGCACAACTCACTTCTTGTCCCATCATATCCCACATGTGCTCGAATGAAGACAAGTCCAGAATCTTGCTGGCCTGGGAAGTTGCTGCACATCTTGCAGAGCACGTTGAGTTACACGGGCAGTGTGTGGGCGAGCATTATCCTGTTGGAACAACACATCACCTTCCTGTTGCAAGAAGGCAAAAGAACAGGTATAACAATATTCTGCACTTACCGACTGCCGGTTTGCGTACTCTCCAGGAACACCAAAGATGAACGAGAGTTGTAACTTACCGCAGCCCAGGCCATGAAGTCTGGGGCGTGGGGCCAGTGTGTATTGGACGAATACACTGTACGAAGCAGCGCTAAGCAAGTCTACACCGCCACGCGGGACTAGCTGAGCGGTCTGGGGCGCTGCAGTCATAGACTGTGCGGCTGATCCCGTCGGAGGTTCGAGTCCTTCCTCGGGCATAGGTGTGCGTTTTTGTCCTTAGAATAATTTAGGTTAAGTAGTGTGTAAGCTTAGGGACTGATGACCTTAGCAGATAAGTCCCATAAGATTTCACATACATTTGAACAAGCCTACACCGTAAGCGCAAACTACAATCACTCCTCTGCCGGCAGAATCTGCTTCGTCGCTGAAGACCACTGCACGGTATCCCATCTTCCAAGTGATTCTCTGACGGCACCAGTCCAGCCGTGGAAGCAGATGATGTCTCTTGAGGGGGAGACAAGGTAGAGGCGTGCGTGTCCATAGTCCCACTGCTAATAACACAGTCCGTGTTGATGCGTGTGGGCTCACAAGCCCTCTTTTCTGTGCTCTGATAGCTCTACGATCTGCCACTACACCTTTACAAAACGTAGATCCTGGCGGTCGTCTTCGTTCTGCGGGCTTCCAGCACCTCATCTACCGGTGTAATAGTGAGATTGGCGGAAGTAAAGCTGTGAGGACGGGGCGTGAGTCGTGCTTGAGTAGCTTAGCTGGTAGAGCACTTGCCTGCGAAAGGCAAAGGTCCCGAGTTCGAATCTCGGTCCGGCACACAGTTTTAATGTACCAGGAAGTTTCATATCAGCGCACACTCCACGGCAGAGTGAAAATCTCATTCCGGTGTAATAATGTTCATGTGAGCACTGATACCGTCACCGTTGCACAACTGACGCAGCACGTCCAACGTACGTGGCAGTTCTTCGAAAGGATCATCCCTAAGCTCTGAAGAACACAATTTGACCCCCTTTCAAATTCGCTCATTTGGCTGTAGGAAGCCCGAGCGCGTCTCTGTTGTAAGGTTGCCTGCTTGCATCACACGTTTGCACCACACTGAACCTTCTGGTTGTTGTTATAACTTCTCTGCACGCTGTTCGGTTCTTTAGTGGATACAGGAGCGAGGAACAGATGGTGTTCATGAACAGAGAACTGAGATACTAATTTATTGCACATCTAATATCAGATACTAAAATTGCACATAAATTTGTTGCTGAAGTTGCAGTATCAGTTGCTAACAGTAGCTTTTATTATTGCAACATATACAGACAACGCAGATTTACAAATCAGTCAGTCTTCAGTACAATAACTGCCCAGTAGGTGTCAAGCCCTGGCCTCTATGAAAGTCAACTGCAAACACACAAAAACGGGTCTGTGCATAATGTTCGAACTTACGAACACCTGCCGCTGGAGCTCCGGAGAGGGGATCCTTGCATCTCATTGGCAACGACGTAATCGTTCGTGGTAGCACCCTCGTGCCGCGGTGGCGGCCGTAGGAAACGCGGCGGCCTAACAGACGTATATGGAAGTTCAGCCAACCGGTTAGCGGCCGATACGGCAGCTGAGAGCATTCCGTACTAAAAGGGTAGACAAAGATGGCGCTCTGTTAGCTATGCCAGTACCCTATCTGTTGGCGGACGACGCTGAAACAATTATCAGTACATCTACTATACCCTAGCTGGCATATGCCGTCTACGGACCAAAATTGTCGTCGTCTTTCCAGGTGTACAATTTTTTTTCCGGGGTGTACTTTGGGTCCTCGGGCGACGTGCTACGGCTCTGTGGAACGTGAATTTAAATAAGTACCAAGACTATGAACATGCAACTGCACACAAAAAAGTCAGTTGCATACCCGTTTCGAGGTGATAATTACACTACTAACAATTAAAATTGCTACATCACGAAGATGACGTGCTACAGACGCGAAAAGTAACCGACAGGAAGAAGAAGCTGTGATATGCAAATGATTAGCTTTTCAGAGCATTCACACGAGGCTGCCGCCGGTGGCGACACCTACAACGTGCTGACATGAGGAAAGTCTCCAACCGATTTCTCATACACAAACAGCAGTTGACCGGCGTTGCCTGGTGGAACGTTACTGTGATGCCTCGTGTAAGGAGGAGAAATGCGTACCATCACGTTTCCGACTTTGATGAAGGTCGGATTGTAGCCTATCGCGATTGCGGTTTATCGTATCGCGACACTGCTGCTCGCGTTGCTCGAGATCCAATGACTGTTAGCAGGATATGGAATCGGTGAGTTCAGGAGGGTAATACGGAACGCCGTGCTGGATCCCAACAGCCTCGTATCACTAGCAGTCGAGATGACAGGCATCTTATCCGCATGGCTGTAACCGATCGTGCAGCCACGTCTCGATCCCTGAGTCAACAGATGGGGACGTTTGCAAGACAACAACCATCTCCACGAACAGTTCGACGACGTTTGCAGCAGCATAGACTATCAGGTCGGAGACCATGTCTGCGGTTACCCTTGACGCTGCATCACAGACAGGAGCGCCTGCAATGGTGTACTCAACGACGAACCTGGGTGCACGAACGGCAAAACGTCATTTTTTTCGGATGAATGCAGGTTCTGTTTACAGCATCATGATGGTCACATCCGTGTTTGGAGACATCGTGGTGAACGCACATTGGAAGCGTGTATTCGTCATCGCTCGCGTATCACCCAGCGTGATGGTATGGGGTGCCATTGGTTACACGTCTCGGTAACCTCTAGTTCGCATTGACGGCACGTTGAACAGTGGACGTTACATTTCGGATGTGTTACGACCCGTGGCTCTACCCTTCATTCGATCCCTGCGAAACCCTACATTTCAACAGGATAATGCACGACCGCATTTTGCAGGTCCTGTACGGGCATTTCTGGATACAGAAAATGTTCGACTGCTGCCCTGGCCAGCACATTCTCCAGATCTCTCACCAACTGAAAACGTCTGGTCAATGGTGGCCGAGCAACTGACTCGTCACAATACGCCAGTCACTATTCTTCTTGAACTATGGTATCGTGTTGAAGCTGCATGGGCAGCTGTACCCGTACACACCATCCAAGCTCTGTTTGACTCAATGCCCAGGCGTATCAAGGCCGTTATTATGGTCAGAGGTAGTTGTTCTGGGTACAGATTTCTCAGGATCTATGCACCCAAATTGCGTGAAAATGTAATCACATGTCAGTTGTAGTATAATATATTTGTCCAACGAATACCCGTTTATCATCTGCATTACTTCTTGGTGTAGCAATTGTTATGGCCAGTAGTGTAGAATGACTACCCTCGCGTTTCTTCAGAGAATTCTGTTTCGTATCTTAGAGAATACTTGCTTCAGCATGAGACACAAGTTCATTCGACAAAGGGTCTGCTCTCACGACTGCGGAGCCTGTGCGTAGGACGTTGCCTACCGGGAACGTACTGCCGCGAGCCGTCGGCGATATTCTCGCTAATTTTCGCAACACGCAAGAGGCAAGCGGCGGCGGTAGCGTCAGCGCGGCGGTCGTAGGTCCGCGGTGGGCGTGCCGGCCGGGAATTGCTATGCAGATGGGCGGCGCGCAAGAAGCCGGCCAGTGCTAACAAAGACGCAGTGCAGCCGCGGCCGCAGCCGCTGGCCCTCGGCCGCCTCACCCCGCCTCAGCTCACTCCGCCAGCCCGAGGCTCGGCCGGCCGTATTCCGGACACGTAGGCGCGCCAGGCGCCGCTTTTTACTGGAGCAACCAGCGCGGCCGCCCCCTCTCCGCGCGGCATGAGTAAATGCTCATTTAGAATGTAAATTCGGCAGATGAAACCACGTGGCTGGCGCGCGCGGGACACGGGGCGGGCGGGCAAGTGGGTCTCCCACTAAATGAGCCAATCTCGTGCTTTCCGAGAAGGCGGCCAGCGCAACTTCTTCTTCTTCTTCTCGTCGCGTCACGATTTGCTCCTCCTTCTTAACGGGGTTAAAAGTTATGTACAGCGGAATTCGAGATAAGGCAACTGCATTGTCGTGCATTCTGCTTGTGAGGATCAGCACTCTTCGGAGCGTGCCCGTTTCTTCTGCGGAGAGAAAGTCAGGCGACGCCATTTGAGTATTCGCTATTAGCAGCTAGAAAACAGAATTTATCTACACCTGCATCTACATAAACACTTCACAAGCCAATGTACGCTGCAAGGCAGAGGGTACATCGCACCAGTACCGTCGATGTTCTTTCCTATTACCAAATCTGGGCACAAGACCGCCAATCCGTCAATCGTTAATTAACGAAGTTAACTTTTCGAGTTACAGATTACCTTTCAAGATAATTAAAAAAGTTAACGGACTCTCTAGCTTCCATTAACTTTCTTAGAGTCCGTCAATCGTTAATTAGGTACCTACCATTTGTGACAAAAATGACGCCGTGCCGCCCACGAAAATTGTGTTCTGTCAAGTCGGGTAATGTGGGTGTGTTCCTACGCTGGGTTGCGCGCTGTTGATGTAAACAATCCAGTGAAGGGGGAATAACTAGCTGTTGGCTGTTTACTGGTGTCCGTTTAGTGAGTTCGCGTTAAGCACTACTTTTTGTTTGTGGACTGACTATGGAAACTAACTCATGGGATCCCTGACAGCGTAAGTGATTACGTAAATTTTGTAAATTGTGCTTGCCTAAAAAAATCAACAACTAGAGATCACACTTCGGCGCTTAACAATTTGAAACAACAGATAAGGTTCAAATGGCTATGACCACTATGGGACTTAACTTATGAGATCATCAGTCCCCTAGAACTTAGAACTACTTAAACCTAATTAGCCTAAGGACATCACACGCATCCATGCCTGAAGCAGGATTTGAACCTGTGACCGTAGCGGCCGCGCGGTTTCAGACTGTAGCGCCTAGAACCGCTCTGCCACACCCAACAGATAAGGAAAGCACAAGAATTTCGGTATATGCAGTTTTAAGAAACAGTGACGACAGGTCCGATCGAGGAGCGCCAAAAAGAAAAATGCGAGTTGGCCATTCAGGCATTGAAAGCAGTGACAGTAGCAGTAATCCTCTTAGACGTATACTACTGAGAACCCTGTCGAGTCTTGGCGTTGGAGAAATCGGCAGCAGTGGGTTTCAAGGTAGTGTGGACTAATGCATAGCCATTTTCGTTACCAGCACAATTCTTTCATGTCCTCCATGAGCCACCTGAACTTCCCTGACCAAAACTGTTTTTATTTAATTGTCAGTTCAAAAATGGTTCAAATGGCTTTGAGCACTATGGGAATCAACTGCTGTGGTCATCAGTCCCCTAGAACTTAGAACTACTTAAACCTAACTAACCTAAGGACATCACACACACCCATGCCCGAGGCAGGATTCGAACCTGCGACCGTAGCAGGAGCGCGGCTCCGGACTGGAGCGCCTAGAACCGCACGGCCACCGCGGTCGGCAATTGTCAGTAATACGTTTCATTCACTATTACGAGTTATCGATTAACGTTAACTTTAACTTTCGATAAATCTCCTGTAAAGTAATGCTTCAACGTTTAACGAAGTTAACTTTTTTTTAGTAACGGATTAACGATTAGCTAAGTTAACTTTTTGAGTCAGGTTGCCCGGCTGCGCTTCTTAACACTCCTGCATTGAATGAAGAAAATACGAGAGTCGATGTGTCTCTTGTTACGCGACCGTTCTCCCAGAAGTGTCCCGTAGCGCATATAAAATCAGACCATAAAGACGTCTAATCGTACAATGAAGGCTTTCACGATCGGATGTTTCAACTGCTTAGAATTTTTCCGGGTTGTATGGCCGTGGTCCATGGAACTCTTCTATTCCTGACGTTTCGTCCAAAGCTACGTTGGACATCTTCGGAGGTGCTCCTGGTTGTGGTGAGTCTTGCCGACTGAAGAGTCGGACGTCGAAGAGCGTCCTAAATACTGTGGAAACTGGGCGTGGTCTGCATTTCACGTCACAGCAGAGATAAACCTTGTCAAGGATAAAAAATTTTATCGATCATAGTACGTCAACGATAAAAACTTCTCATCGATTCTGTAGCGCCACTGTCCATATATCACGGAGTTTCATGGCTTCTTTTCTGTTAAAATTATCCCCATGTTTATATATTTCGATGGCTTCCCTATACAGGGTGTACCAGCTATCTTGTCCACCCAAAATATCTCTGGAACAATAACACTATTGGAAAACGACTTTCACCGGTATCAATGTAGGGATGGGGCCCATCAATATATATATTTGGAAACATTCTAAAACGAAAGCATATGTGTTTTTTTAACACAAACTTATGTTTTTTTAAATGGACCTCCTACATTTTTTCTTCAGCAATCCATAGCATGACAAAGCACATACACAGTGGCGTTGATTGCATCGCAATATTCCCATTACATCACCAGATATTAAGACGCGAAGTTGACGCTTGAAAACACCCGACATGCGCTGCTAGCGCACGTCGTGAGGCTCAGGCGTGAACCCCATGCTGCCCGTAATCGCGATGTGATTGACATGCGTAATCACACATCCATACTTATCAAGAGGTCCGAAACGAATAATACGGTCTGCTGCCATCCTGCATTAACGTCGTACATTCCAGCAGGTTTTTATCCCATAGGCTAGGGCTGATGCGGTTCTGTAACATATCTGTGTACCACAATGTTAGTCACAAAGTTAACTTCGCTTATCGTTAATCCGTTTCTAAAAAGGTAATGCCGTTCAACGTTAAAACTTTACTTTACTGTAGATCTAGCGCAAGTGACAATCATTCACTCGTAATAGTAAAATTCATGTTGATGGTTTTAGTGAAACGAGCAAGTGGACTAAAAGTTTTACCGTTGTTTAGGTAAAAATGTTTTGATTTGGGAAGTTGAGGTAGGACATAGAAGATGAATGTAAATATGTTTAACCAATTAGTTTTATTATCACATAATTATCACTGTTATGTTTATCTAATGCGTTAAATGACAAATTGTTGCAAACAAATGTTTCTTAACATCACTAGGTAAAATGGCCCTTTGTAGAAACTTCTACTGTGATACCAGCACTACATACTAAACATAGCGTTCACATCTCATGCTCGAATGCCCTACTTCGTGCTACTGTTTCCTCTTTGATGGCTGTACAAGCATCAATAATGCGTTGCTTCATGTCCTCTGGTGTTGTTGGTTCATGTTGGTAAACAGCATTTTTCACTGCTCCCCAAAGAAAATAATCCAGCGGTGTAAGGTCCGGAGATCTGGCAGGCCACCTAACTGGGCCACCTCGTCCAATCCACCTACCAGGGAACTTACGGTTCAGAAGTAGTCGTAAGGCGTTATGTGCAGGGCATCCGTCATGCTGATACCACATGACCATTCTCCGGTTCAGAGGTACGGTGTCCAAGAGAACAGGAAGATTGTGTCGTATAAGTCTGGAGTATTGTCTGCCATTTTGGATGCCATTTATAAAGAAAGTTCCGATAATGGTATCTCCAATAATCCTACACCAAACATTAACTTTCCACGGACGTTGATGCTCTACCTGACGGAGCCATTTTGGATTGTCTGCGGACCAATAATGCATATTCCTCATATTGACAATTCCTTTGTTGGAGACTGATGCCTCGTCGGTAAAGAGAACATCTGCAAAAAAATTTGGATTAGTCAGAAGTTTTCGCTGAGCCCACCGACAAAATGTTACCCTATAGCGGAAGTCACTTCCATGAAGATCCTGGTGAAAATGAACATGGTAAGGATGAAATTTATGACGTTTAAGAATACGCTGTGCACTTGATTTCGACACACCAACTTCACGTTCAATATGACGTGTGCTGATTTGAGGATTCACAGCCATGGTAGCGAGCACAGCAACTTCAGCACGTTCATCTGTGCGTGTTCTACGACGATGTCGAGGTCTTGGATTTAAGCTTCCCGTTTCACGTAGACGAGATGTGAGACGACCGAACATACGGCGCGAAGGCGATGGCTTGTCAGAGAATCGTCTTCTGTACAGTCGTTCTGCCTGAACAGCATTTCGTCCACCTCAAACAGGGTACAGTACAGGTATGTAGAGTAGGGTAGAAAACAGACATATTAACTTAATAATCATAATGTTCGCTAACAGTACTATCAACAAACAAGCAATCTCATAACGTATTTCCCGTCAACGTACTTTCTCCATAGATCAACAGCATTTCTACCATCTCTTCATGTGTGTACATTATACTGTACAGTATAAGTTCCACAACACAACGTTGATTCACAATGTGTACTACCTCCGTGCCGTCACTAGATTACTCTGATGCACGACTACACTGGCAAGCGGTGTACTGCACGCCAAAGCATCAACAAATGGGATGCTCGGAGGGTGGTGGAGTACAGAAGTTTGCATGGGTCGCAAATCATAAACAAGGCGAAGTGGTAACTGTGGCAGTAGCTGTGGGAACTACGTTGAACACTTGACTAGGTAGAGCCAGGCCCTGCGCGTCAGGCACAATGGGTCATATAACGCGTTAGATAAACCTTATTTTGGGTGTGCAGGATAAATAAGACAACCTGACGGGTGTACACCGATCGGTACTGATTCATACTGTGTACGTAGATACATAAAACGTGCAAGAGGGAAACCATTATGTGCTTATGAGGGTTGATGGCAGCAGACCGTATTATTCGTTTCGGACCTCTTGATAAGTATGGAGGTGTGATTACACATGTCAATCACATCGCGATTACGGGCAGCATGGGGTTCACGCCTGAGCCTCAGGACGTGCGCTAGCAGCGCATGTCGGGTGTTTTCAGCGTCAACTTCGCGTCTTAATATCTGGTGATGTAATGGGAATATTGCGATGCAATCAACGCCACTGTGTATGTGCTTTGTCATGCTATGGATTGCTGAAGAAAAAATGTAGGAGGTCCATTTAAAAAAACATAAGTTTGTGTTAAAAAAACACATATGCTTTCGTTTTAGAATGTTTCCAAATATATATATTGATGGGCCCCAGCCCTACATTGATACCGGTGAAAGTCGTTTTCCAATAGCTGTTATTGTTCCAGAGATATTTTGGGTGGACAAGATAGCTGGGACACCCTGTATAGCCGTGGATAATAGTTCGTCATAGTACTCTATTAAGAAAATAGAGTTTCGCGACCGAATAACAGGAGGCGTAAGGACAACGATAGGACACAGCGATGGAAGAACACGGTTTCTCTACGCTTCATCAAAAAAGTAACTGATCAAATCGGCAAGATTGTAAGGAAACATGAGGTTCGACTGATTTTCTGACCAACTAAGAAAATAGGCCAAGCACTTCGTTTCGTTAAGGATAAACGTTTCCATCTGTCTGCAAGTGGTGTATATAAGATTCCGTGTATGTGTGGCAAAGTCTACATTGGAACTACAAAGAGAAGTGTGAATACACGGTTGAAGGAACATAAAAGTCTCTGCCGACTAGGGAAAACGGACAAATCAGCCGTGGCGGAACGTGCTCTTCAATCAGGTAATCACGTAGTGAAAATTTCGGAAACTGAAGTTTTATGTACTATGACGAACTATTAACCACGGCTATATAGAGAAGCCATCGAAATATATAAACATGGGGATAATTTTAACAGAAAAGAAGAAGCCATGAAACTCAGTGGTATATGGACTGTGGCGCTACAGAATCGGTGAGAAGTTTTTATCTTTGACGTACTATAATCGATAGTTAAAAAATTTTATCTTTGACAAGGTTTATCTCTGCTATCACGTGAAATCCAGACCACGCCCACTTTCCACAGTATTTAGGCCGCTCTTCGACATCCGACTCGTCAGTCGGCAAGACTCAGCACAACCAGGAGCACCTCCGAAGATGTCCAACGTAGCCTTGGACGAAACGTCAGGGATTGAAGAGTTCCACGGACCACGGACATACAACCCGGAAAAGTTCTCAGCACCAGACCATAAAGACCCATTAGATAGCAATAATTAATCGAGTGCGATAACTGTAATGCATAATAGTACTACTGATTCTCGCTAGTCAGTTGTCGCAAATTACGTTTTTATTCGTATTTGTGTCCTTTATATACGTAAGAGGCCGTTGAAAGCAGACTCAGGTGAAGTGACAGTGCTCGGGAGAGCAGTGTAGTCACGTAGGCAAACAGAGGAAGCATGCTTGCATTCAGTTCTCAGAAGGGTTCGCCGAAAGGGGCCCATCGGGCTCTATTTTTTAGTACTATACTAGGGCGCTGGACACACAGCGGGATACACAGATATGATCTCTTATGATGTGAGTCCTCCAGCATCGACTGTTTTACAGCTCATAAGTGGAAAGAGATGGAGGTCTGTTTTTATCAAAGTCCAGGAAGGAACTGTTGTACACAAAACGTAGACAACTATGTTTCTTTGGAACGCAGCAGACACTATAGACGATGCATAGGAAGTGGAGTGAAACTCACAGTTTGGGTGCCTCTGAAGGCATGAGATGCCGCCAAATGTTGATTTCACAAAAACTAAATTTTTACTCAGTGGAAGAATTGCCAGTATTGGCTAAAGTAAATGAACCTGAAGTTAGAGAGAGAAACTTTCCTGTGCCGACAAGGACCCACATTATTGTCCATAGAATGTGGTAAAAAGAGGGTGAGATGCCTTTCGATAGCACCAAATGGTAAGAGTGCATAACTGATTAACCGCCTGAAGAAAAACTCAGAGAAGGGGGCCAGCATTTTAGCCCAGCCAGTCCAAACAGAGTAAGAAGTGAAAAACACAGACACACTTCTAGTGAGCATTCAGTGCAAAATTAGATCTTCACTCGGAACTTTCAAGTCTTCATCGCCAGACCTTACTTTGCTTGATCACCAGGAGCCTCCATTCCAGAGCAGATGAGCTGAGGGACGTAAGAAAGTTTCGGGCTTGTCTGACTTACACGCTTGCAGTGGTCTTTAGTGTGCCACCAATACCTGATTCCGCAGCCGCTTCAGCCTCCAACTTCCGTTTGCAACGGTGAGATCGAGCCGCAATCGCGGCATGTTGAGTAGGGACAATAAAGTAATTTTTACAGTATTTCAGTAATTTCAAGTTTCACTTTGAAGACTCTCATTGAGACTAAAATGACCAATTGACTTTCAACTCTAGCAACAGACGCAACACATTCCCTTCTTTAGTGGGTACTGTCTTTTATACTACTGTCTCCACGATCACAGTACAACTTCACGACTGCAGTTGTTTGATTTACGCGATTACCGGGGTCTTACCAGTGGCCCTTTTATCACATGCGCCAATGTTTTATTGTAATAGTATTATTACTTGACACTTGTTTTAAAAGTCAGTTTGACGAAGTAAAGATAATTAACTGTAACGGTTGTCTCATTTAGTAGCCTATGAATTTCTGACTCGTTACTTTGGAGTGTGTCTAATTAATTTATGTCAGATCACAAATTCAATTTAGATACCTCCATTTAAAAGACGACATGGCCTCCTACACTCTGTACATCTACATCTCCAACTACTCTGAAAAGTCAAAGAAACTTTTATAGGCACGCGTATTCAAGTACAGAGATTTGTAAACAGGCAGAATACGGCGCTGCGATTGGCAAAGCCTATGTAAGACAGCAAGTTTCTGGCGCATTTTCCAAATCGGTTATTGCTTCTACAGAGGCAGGTTATGAAGATTTAAGTGAGTTTGAACGTGGTGCTATAGTCGGTGTTTAATATTTTTTGTGGGACCTAAAATTTAAAAACCTCTCTCACACCGGCCTGATTTAGCTTCACTGATCAGGATGGTAAAAAACACGCGTATATTAAGGGAATTTTCTTTCACAAAGCAGGCTTATCACATTCACACAGTTCAATACTGTTCTATCCTGATTAAACTAAGTTTAACTTAAATTCCATAAGGCAGTGAAGCAATTTCTAAGTCTCGGTGCGACGAAAATTGTCAGTAGATCTCCTGAAAACATTTGTAATAATTATTAACTTTCGGTGATCACATGGGGAAGACCGGAATCTGCTGGTAAGACCGTGTTAGCCTATTTATTGAAAGTAATGAACTGGATATCTCGAGCCTACAGAACGGCAGGTTCGTCCAGTGTGAATCAGATGTTCCCCATTGATCCCGTGCCTCACAGCGTGGTAAGCAGACACTGTCAACAATAATCAGTTAAATAATACGCGAACACACTTTCTTTAGTTCAGTTCATGTATTAAATTCCTTCTCCTACAGAATCTCATCAAGATGGCGACTAGCTCAACAATACATACATATACGTCTTCGTTCTTTCTCGGCTAATCGGCAAGCTCTCATTCATTCTTTTCATAAGAGAAAACATAGATAGCAGAGAAGCTATTCCATGGAGTAAATGGACGCTCCAAGGAATAATAGGGCTTGAAACTACTTTGCATTGATAATCATCGTATATTAAAGTTTAGGAATCGGTAAGATAAGAAGAGATATTTCGAGATCTGTACTGAGTTATATATAATTTATAAAAATTTCTGAAAATATCGTGGAGAGACAGCTGCAAGAGACATTACAGGCGCACGAGTGATGGGACACAGCATCTCCGAGGTAGCGATGAAGTGGGGATTCTCCCGTACGACCATTTGACAAGTGTGCCGTGAATATCAGGAATCCGGTAAAACATCAAATCTCCGACTTCGCTGCGGCCGGAAAAAGATCCTGCAAGAACCGAACGAACGATGACTGAGGAGAATCGTTCAAAGTGACAGAAGTGCAACCCTTCCTCAAATTGCTGCAAATTTCAGTAATCCGCCATCAACAAGTGTCAGCGTGCGAACTATTCAGCGAAACATCATCGATATGGGCTTTCGGAGCCGAAGGTCCACTCGTGTACCCTTGATGACTGCACGACACAGAGCTTTACGCCTCAGCTGTGTCCGTCAACACCGACGTTGGACTGTTGATGACTGGAAACATGTTGGCTGGTCGGACAAGTCTCGTTTCAAATTTTATCGAGCGAATGGACTTGTACGGGTATGGAGACAACCTCATGAGTCGATGGACCCTGCATGTCAGCAGAGGACTGTTCAAGAAGGAGGAGGCTGTGTAATGGTGTGGGGCGTGTGCAGTTGTAGTGATATGGGATACCTGATACGTCTAGACGTCTAGATACGACTCTGACAGGTGACAAGTACGTAAGCATTCTGTCTTATCACCTGCATCCATTCATGTCCATCGTGCATTCCGACGGACTTGGGCAATTCCAGCAGGACAATGCGACACCCCACACGTCTCGAATTGCACCAGAGTGGCTCCAGGAACATTTTTCTGAGTTCAAACACTTCCGCTGGCCATTAAGCTCCCCTGACGTGAGCATTATTGAGCATATCTGGGATGCCTTGCAAACGTGCTGTTAAGAAGAGATCTCTACCCCATCGTACTCTTATGGATTTATGGACAGCCCTGCAGGATTCATGGTGCCAGTTCCCTCCAGCAGTACTACAGATATTAGTTGAGTCCACGGGACGTCGTGTTGCGGCAATTTTACGGGCTCGCGGGTGACCTACACGGTATTAGGCATGTGTATCAGTTTCTTTGGCTCTTCAGTGTACGTTCCATAAGCTACCTTATAGTGTTTTTTACACTGTTGTATCACTGTTGCTTTACCCTTTCTCGTTCCTGTCGTCTAGGGTCCGCAGGTATAACGATTGTTGGTAAGCCACTGTGTGAGTTCGAATCTCTGCTTTTACCTTCATGATCTTTTCGAGATTCGCATAGTGGATGCAATACGTTGCTTAAGTCCTCTAGAAACGGACGCTCTCAGAATTTTAACAGTAAACCACTTAGTGATTCGAACGCCTCTCTTGTAACGTTTGCCACAAAAGTTCGCTGAACGTCTCCGAGACGCTTTCGCTCTCACTAAACGAACTTAGCCTACATAGAAAAGCGTTGCTCTGGTTTGGGACTTCTCTGTTTCCTCCGTCAGTCCTATCTGGCACGGATCCCAGACAGACGAGCTGCACAAAAGCACTGGTCGAACGACGATTTTGTAAGCTACCTCCGTTATGGACTGGCTGTATGCCTGAGGATTCTTCTAGTGAACCTCAGTCTGCTGCCTTACCTGTGAATAGTTTCATGTGGTCGTTTCACTTCAAATTACTCCGTACGCAGATTCCATGATATTTTATAAATATTACTGCTTCTAGTGAATAATTGGAAATCGTGTGTTCATAAAATAATGGGGCTTTCTGCTTTTTTTTTAATCGCAATGCTTAACACTTTTTTATGTTGAAGATCAACTGCCAGTCCTACACAAAGCGTTGATCCTCTGCAGATATTCGCGTATTTCGCTAAAATTATGTAGCGCTGTAACGGCATCAACACGAAACGCGTCGTGGAACTTCCGCGTTATCCGCAATATCATTTATGTATACTGCGAAAAGTAATGGCCTTACGGCACTACTTTGGCGTACGCCCCAAGTTATCTTTACGTACCCTAATCACTTTTATCTTATTCTCATGATCCCTACAAGAGATATTCATAATGGTCCAAGGGTCTCAATTGAATTCAAGTTTGACTAGTGTCTGTTACCAAGCACTTTCATTTGATCACAACATACAATGGCGGAAAAAAAATCACAACTCCTTTCGACACAAACTAAAGTTGGTAGCCTTTCTACATCAGAAAAATGATGTTTGTTCAAATTTCACACCAGTCGCACAAGAGTGCGGCTAATAGCACCACTCAGAGGGTGCAAATTAAATTTTCTTTAAGTACATACTGTAACGGTAGTGAGCGTTAGTTACCTCTGAAACTGGACTCGGTGAGTTGATGATAGTCAAGAACGCCTTTAAAGCAACAAAAACGCTATTATGAACATCTCACTGAGTTTGAACGAGGTCGTGTAGTAGGGCTACGAGAAGCTGGATGTTCCTTCTGCGATACTGCAGAACGACTGGCAAGAATATAGCCACTGTACATGGTTGCTGACAGCTGTGGTCAAGAGAATTTACGGTCGCAGGAAGGCCGGGCTCCGTACAGTCATGTGGCACGACCGAGAGGAAAGATCATCAATTTTTATTATCTGGTACATTGTACTGCATCTATAGCAACAGTCTGGGCATCACATGGTACCACAGTTACACAAAGAACTGTTCAAATTGGGTACTTTAAGGACACTTCTGAGCCAGATGCCCTGCAGTGTGCATTCAACCGACTCCAAACCACCGCCATTTGCGACTTCAGTAGTGTCAAGCGAGAGCTCGTTGGAGAACAGAGTGGAGATTTATAGTGTTTTCTGATAATAGCTAGCTCTACCTCGGCTCCAGTGATAGCCGTGTGTTGGTTAAGAGCCGACCGGAGTGGCCGAGCGGTTCTAGGCGCTTCAGTCCGGAACTGCGTGACCGCTACAGTCGCAGGTTCGAGTCCTGCCCCGGGCATGGATGTGTATGATGTTCTTAGGTTAGTTAGTTTTAAGTAGTTCTAAGTTCTAGGGGACTGGCGACCTCAGATGTTAAGTCCCATAGTGCTCAGAGCCATTTGAACCATTTTTTGTTGCTTAGGAGAAGGCCAGTTTAGAGCCTGCAACCAACCTTTCTAAGTGCTAAATGCACTGAACCTGCATATGGAGCTATACACTTGGGTGCGATTTCGTATGACAGCAGGAGCGCTGTCGTGGTTATCCCATGCACCATGCCTGCAAATTTGTCCGTCAGTCTGGTGTTTCAACCTGTTGTGCTGTCATTCATGAACAGCATTCCAGGGAATGTTTTCCAACAGGATAACGCTCGCCCACACGCCGCTGTTGTAACCCAACATGCTCATTAGAGTGTCGACGTGTTGCCTTGGCCTGCTCAATCGCCGTATCTGTCTCCAATCGAGCAGATATCGGACATCATGGAACGAGAATTCCAGCGTCATCAACAGACATCATTTACTATATCCGTACTGACATATATAATGCCTCTTTTTCTTGATGATTTGGTTTGATTTGTACTTGGCCTCGGCTAAAACTCGGTGACAGTCAGTAGATTGTTGAGATCGTTATCAAGTTACGATGACGTTACACAAAATAACAGTGTTGAACCGAAATGTCGACGTGCGTGAGATATTTACTTCACCAAGAATCGTAATTAGTCATTCGTAATCGATGTTTAACTGATTAATGATGAAATATTAATGATAAAACCAATACAGTCACATCCACAACAAATTCCCTACAAGCTGGACGTAATTTCAAGTATCTAAGGAATCGTAACAGTGGGCTTGTTATTTGAGTCAAAGATTCTACACAAGCGCCGAGCGCTACAGTCAAATATTATCGCTGCGCGTAATTATTACTCGGGAGTTTCATATCAATAATTTGATAGAATTTTAAATCACAAATGCACGACTTGGCACGGGAGGGTGTTTTATTGCACAATATCAGTCACTTCCTAACCGAACCTTGAGAAGAAAACTTTCCCAGGTGTTGGGGGGATTTAAATTATATGCTTCGGACCTATCACTGAAGTTCCATAAACCACTAACTGCTACGAATGAAAATTGTCTATCAGTGGTCGTTGCGTAAATCACTGTCTAAGTAATGTTTAGTTCAATTATCTAGTTAAAAGTTCACTTTATTCTCGTAGGTAAAAGTCCTCCGTTCGAATTCTAATGCCGTGATATTTGAAGTCAGAAGATGGTATTACTGCGCCATAATAGATCGCAATTATTCAATCTCAAAAACAATCTAAGCGTTCTTCATGTACAAGCATTCAAGTATATGACCTGCTTCGGCTAACTCTCGTAACGTAGTGACAGTGCATTGAATTATACTTAGTCATCATTCACAATTTTACTGAAATTTAATCTTTCTTTCGTAGATTGCTAAATTGTCAAGTCTTAAGATTCCTGATTTAATTACTTGTTATTGTCCTAATAATAGTGATAAATGGAACTTCGTTCGCTTATTCACTTTTCTGGGAATTTGGAACTTGGGGGGAAATCTTTGGGATATTGGGAGCTAATTTTTGATTTTTATTTCTCGTACGAGGAAGTGGCATTACATCTACTACCATGTGCAACAGGCGTGGTACCCCATCCAACGTACTGACATCCGGCACCTGTGCAACGCAATACATGCACATTTGCGTGACATATGTTACCTACACCAATGTATTCCCAAAATTGCATTACTCTATATTAATTACTTATTTGGTGTTACAATTTTTTCTGGCCGTGTATTTTTCCTTTTTGTGTACTTCGTAGCTTACATTTGCTCTAGCCGGCTTCGATATATGGGTGGGAGCTCTCTAACAACCTATCTGCTCGATCATTGTGACGAACTGAAGTCTTGTGAAATTATAATGAAATCCAGACCTTTAGCTGCTTACGGGCGTTGATAAATATCAGCGGGGACAATTGAAAAATGTGTGCCCCGACCGGGACTCGTACCCTTGACCTCATGCTTACATGGTAGACACTGTAATCGACTGACCCACCGAGGACCCAGACGATAATGGGACAGCAGGGACTTATCCCTGGCACGCTCCCCCTGAGACCCACACTTTCCAACTTTCTGTCCACACACTACATTTGTAGTATATATGTAACTTAAGTCTTTGCTGAGTCCATTTGCTCTCGACCTGTACCATACGTTCGAGGGAGTGGATCGTATGGTCTTTCAAGAGTTCGCCATTACTCTTGGTCATTACTAGTACGGACTTGAATGGTACAGTCGGTGAGAGACACTGAGCCCTGTTTTTGATGTTGAGAAGCAAGATGCGTTTGTCTGGCCGAGCTCCACGCTGCTGAAAAGACATTTAAATGCGTGAGGAACTGTTTGAGACTAACTTAACTTATTTACTGTGATAAAGGCTTGTGTTGTGTGTCTTGATTAGTTTTGGAATATTTACTTGTATTACTCCGTCCATAAGTATCCGATCGCGTGTTTCCGCACAGTACTATAAGTGCTCAAAGGTTGCTTCCCCGAAATGCTGGGAAGCCGTTTATTGCATCACCTATTGCTTTATTTCTCTCGGCATTATTGTGAATTCCGAGATTTTAAACTTTTCTGAACTGTAATAATTAAATTTTCAATGAAACAGAATCATGTATTTCAGACTATATTGCTTTGATGTGTAAAGCAGAATCTTGGAATTGTGGAGTGTAATATTCCTACTGTGCATTAATCATTTTCTCTTATTTTTACATTAAATTCGTTGTTTGTTAAACTTTAGTTTTATGAATTCATTTTCCATAATCATACCATTCTTTGTGTTTAATCTATTTAAAAGCACCACGCTGGCGGAACGCCATCTTTTTGTCTTACAAAAGTCGGATACACGATTCACAGTCAGTCTAACGACTACCCACTCGACTACAGATCTGGTACAGAGAATTGTAAATCGTAACAAATACAATTTCTGTGCAAGCGTATTGGCTTTCAGGTGCCAATAAAAGGCAGATCATCGTATGCTGCAATGATCATTGTTGCCATAAGACATTGTACTATGATGCCTCACTTATCTAGTAAAATGATATGTACGAACCGAATTAGTAGTGTGGTTTATCACTTCGATAATCAGCTATTTTCTTCATTCCGAATTTGTGTGTTCAAAAAAGGGGAAACAGCTCCACCGCACTGCTGGATACTCTAAATGGAAAACTAAGGCACGTTCAAGGTAATTTACAGCATTTATCTGCTTCTCTCACATAACACAAATTCAGGCCCACATTTCTTCTCGTTGCAATGACTATCGTCAATTTATTTTAAAGTCATTTCGCTTTGCTAAGTTTGTTCTCTTTTGGGCTTTAGAAATATATATATTCTGCATTTCTGCAACGTACCTGCGTCGTTGAAAAGATCTGTGAGCGAAGCGTACGACAACTACCACCGTCACACACTAGCAAAAGACCTGGCAAAGAACCCGAGAAAATTATGGTCCTATGTAAAATCGTTAAGCGATTCAATCCCTTATTGACCAGTCCAGTATGAGTGTTAAAGATAGCAAAACGACAGCTGCAGTTTTAAATTTCACGTTCAAGAAACTGTTCGCACAGGAGAATCGTGCAAACATAACGTCAAACAATTGGACAGATTCCTGTATGGACGACATAGCAATAAACATCCCTCGCAAAGAGACACAACTGAAATGATTGAAAGCAAATAAATCACCAGGTTCAAATGGAATCCTGATTTGGGTTTAGAAATTGTATTCTACGTAGCCCGCATTTATCGTGAATCTCTCGCCCAGCACAAAGTCACAAGTGATTGGAAGAAAGAGCAGGTGACTCCAGTTTACAAGAAAGGTAAAAGAACGAACCCGCAAAATTACAGATCTATATCCCTAACGCCGGTTTACTAAATATTCTTGAACATATTTTCAGTTCAAATATATGAAACTTTCTCGTGACTGAGAAGCTTATATCCACGAGTTAGCATGGTTTTAGAATGTATCGCTGTTGCGGAACTCCGCTTGCACTTTTGTCGCAAGATACACAGCGAACTATGGACGAAGCGCAACAGGCCGATTCCATTATTTCTAGATATCCGGAAAACTATAGACACGGTGCCCTATTGTAGGATGTTAACGAAGGTATGAGCACATGGTATAAACTCACGGATATGTGAGTGGCTCGAAGACTCCTTAAGTAACAGGACCCGGTATATTACCCTCGGTCGGTCGCTCAGTCCGGAACCGCGCTGCTGCTACAGTCGCAGGTTCGAATCCTACCTCGGGCATGGATGTGTGTGATTTCCTTAGGTTAGTTAGGTTTAAGTAGTTCCAAGTCTAGGGGACTGATAACCTCAGATGTTAAGTCCTATAGTGCTTAGAGCCATTTGAACCATTATTTTATTGTCCTCGACAGTGAGTGTTTATCAAAGACATGAGCATCGTCAGGAGTGTCCCAGGGAAGAACTGCTGTTGTTCTCTACACATAATGATTTTCCGGACAGGGTGGACAACAACTTGCCGTATACAGTATTACTAGCGTCCTGCTTGACACAGTGTACTTAAGTCGATTAAATAGCTGGACGTAACGTTGCAAAACGATATGGAATGGAAAGAGTATACGCGAGCAGTTGTAGTAAACGCAAATGGTCGACTTCGGTTTATTGGGAGAATTTTAGGAAAGAGTGGTTCGCCTGTAAATAAGACCGCATATAGGACGCTGGTTCCACCCATTCTTGAGTACTTCAAGAGTGTCTGGGATCCGTACCAGGTCGGATTGAAGGAAGACATCGAATCACCTCAAAGGCGAGCTGATAGATTTGTTACCGATAGGTTCAAACATCACGTGTAAGTGTTATGGAGATCCTTCGGGAACTGCGATGGGAATTCCTGGAGGGAAGGAGAAATTCTCCTCAAGAAACACTGCTGAGAAAATTTCGAGAACAAGCATTTAAAGCAGACTGCCAAACGATTCTGCATTCTGCAGCATACATCACGCGTAAGGACAACGAAAATAAGATACCAGAAATTAAGACTTATACGAAGACATATTGACAGCCGTTTTTCTGTCGCTCTATTTTTGAGTGGAACGGGAAAGGGAATGATTAGTAGTGGTACAGGATGCGTTCCGCCACGCACCGTACGGTAGCTTGCGGAGTATCTATGTAGGTGTATACCTAGATCTAGGTGTAGATCTAGATCTAGGTGTAGATCTAGATCTAGATGAAGCTCTAGCTGTAGATACACTATACGAATGAGTGGTCAACGCTTCTTCACGTGCACATTTCCCTTTCAAGTTCTCTGGATTTACCCAACAAGGTTTCGCGGTAACTGTGTCACCTTTTCTTGTGGATTCCTGTTCGACTTTCGTGAGCGTTCCTGTTACAATTTCATCTGGTTTGAACGTACCTCTTATGTTACTATCAGCGTGTTTCTGAATGAGAAGGCCTATATATTCACTGTATTTTTCTCGTGTTAACGAGGAACTCGGTTGATGGATCACTTGTCGTTGGGTTTGAAAACATGATGGTAAATATTGTTCGTGAAGCACAATATTGCTGGCCGTGATGTCACCCAAGCATTCCACTATCTAAATGTACAAGAGTGATCGTTATTAGCAAACGCAGTCATTGCTTATGGAGACGCAGCGAATGTCGTAATGACAGTACAAATAATCACGTAGAAAATGTTTCAAAGTATCATTACTAAGACTGCGTGCTAAAAAATAACGCCTCCACATATTTTATATGAAAACTGTCAAAGGTTGTTTAATAAAACAAACATTATCAACATTCTACATCTATATTTTTCAAGTCTATATATTTATTTCTGACACATTTATCATGGTTACGAACAAATTTATACCAACGAGAGACCACTTTGTTGATCTGTGACTATAATATGAGTAAGTTTGTTGATGGAGCCACAAGATCCCTTTGTTTGCACCGCTTCATCACTATCAAAGTTAAGTCCTCGAAGTTGTTCTGTAAGTTTTGGAAGTAGATGAAAAACGCATGGTAACCAGTCGGTACTGGATCGATGACAGTGAACCCAAGGCGTCAGATTGTTGTAGATATCGCAGCGCTCGCGTGTAGGCCGGCACTGTCATTCCGAAGAAGAGGCTGCTCCCTGTATGGACTAGCTCTTCGAAGCTTTCAGTCTTCTGAGGATCTCGCGGTGCCTTGGAGAGTGTTAGGTGGTGCCTTTAGGCATGAATTCCAAATGCACCACATCTAAAACAGCCCATAACACTGTGAGCATAACTTGCCTGCTGCTCTCATGGTATTCACTTTTTTGGCGTTGGTGTTTCTTTGCGACGGTCAAAATGGTGAACCCAGTTTTCATCAACCGTCACAGTGTTGTTAAGGAATCCATCAATCTCCTCCGTTTCATGTCAGAAGTGAGCATTCGAGGCATCCACAGTACACGGTGTTTTCTGTACCGCAGTTCTGCAATGTTGTCCTGTACACGCTCTCATGAAATGCCTTACCTACCTGAGAGCCGCGTCTGTGTTACCCGACCGTTTTCTCTGATGAATCCATCAGCCCGATTCCTATGAGTCTCGCCGCTTGCTGTTCACGGTCTTCCAATCCAAGATCTGTCACACGCGTTGGGGTTAGTACAACCGCTTCCTTCATTACTGGCATGAATAACGCAACGTCGCACATTACTTATGTGGATACAGTCATCACTGTACACAGCTTTCAGTATTCTATGGATTCCAATTGTAGACACGGTTTCAGCGATTAGAAAATCGATTACAGTACGCTGAGCCGGCCGGGGTGGCCAAGCGGTTAAAGGCGCTACAGTCTGTAACCGCGTGACCGCTACTGTCGCAGGTTCGAATCCTGCCTCGGGCATGGATGTGTGTGATGTTCTTAGGTTAGTTAGGTTTAAGTAGTTCTAAGTTCTAGAGGACTGATGACTTTAGAAGTTAAGTCCCATAGTGCTCAGAGCCATTTGAACCGTTTTTTACAGTACGTTGCTTCTCACGCACCGACCCAGTTACACACCACCACGTTACAAGCTGCAATTCGGAGTCCTCTAATGGCAGACGGTTGCAACTTCCGTCAGCGAAGCGGGAAAGTCGACCAAGTAATATGCATGGCGTGAAACACATCAACCGATATTGAGGACGGAATAAAAAATTCTAAGGCATCAGGTTTCATAGCGTCCTCATAGATGGCGCACGGTAATGTAAACAAGACCGTTGTTCTGCAAACATTTACGCAAGATTTTTGAGTCAGCTAAAATTGTGAACCCATTCGATGTAATGCCAATGAATAAACTGACCTCTTTAATTTTAAAGGTTCTCCTGAAACACCGTTGAGAACGCAGTTGGGCGTGTTCTCGAAATGCAGTATGACAAAATTGCCTCACACTCATCCACCTCAAATAGCTTTTAAAAATTCTTACTCCGAAACAGAGAATGGAAAAATGTCAGTATACTCGAAAGAGGGGATGCCTGATGACCTCGATGTTGAGCGCCTATAAGCCCCCGCCATACTCTAACTGAAAGACAAGCCGTGATAGCCAATTGGAAAACAGGAAGATTTGTTGACAATGTTGATATTTCCTCCTCAACATCATAGGAAGTTTTATTTTGCAATACCTGATATTACGATTGGAATTGTTTAAGAATAATGTCACTACTGAGATTTTTTTTCTTAGCCTTTACTTTGTTATTCTCTTGTAAAAAAGTGCTTTTGTTGACTACAGTTCTACTGGTTAAAGCATTACTTCTATGGCATGTACTTGTATTATCACAAATAAAGATGAGTGCTCTACTGTTAATGGCACTTGAAACGAAAACTTCCTTATTGGCATTTAGAATTAGTCAGTTCCCAGTTATAACCCTGACAAAGATCTTAATAAAGTATATATATTTTTACAGTAGTTTTTGTAGTGATTATCTTAGTAGCATAAATCTGTGGTATGAGAATATGTTCTCACAAGGGAACCTCCCCATCGCACCCCCCTCAGATTTAGTTATAAGTTGGCACAGTGGATAGATCTTGAAAAACTGAACACAGATCAATCGAGAAAACAGGAAGAAGTTGTGTGGAACTATGAAAAAATAAGCAAAATATACAAACTGAGTAGCCCATGTATAAGTTAAGCAACATCAAGGCTAATGTCAGTTCAGGAGCGCCGTGGTCCCGTGGTTAGCGTGAGCACCTACTGAGCGAGAGGTCCTTGGTTCAAATCTTCTCTCGAGTGAAAATTTTACTGTTTTTATTTTCGCAAAGTTATGATCTGTCCGTTCGTTCATTAACGTCTCTGTTCACAGTAATAAGTTTAGTGCCTGTGTTTTGCGACCGCACCGCAAAACCGTGCGATTAATAGACGAAAGGACATGCCTCTCCAATGGTAACAGAATACATTTGATAGCAAGGTCATAGGTCAACCGATTCCTCCACAGGAAAACACGTCTGATGTATTCTATTCGACACTGGTGACGGCATGTGCGTCACATGACATGAATATGTTGTCGACCACCTACCTTGTACACTTGGCGAATGGGTAAAAAGATTCTTCTACCTTGCCCGATTTAGGTTTTCTTGTGGATGTGATAACCACTCCCAAGAAAAGTGATCACATCGGACGGACAGACAATAATTGTCTGAAAATAAAAAATTTAACTTTTCACTTGAAGGAAGACTTGAACCAAGGATCTCTGGCTCGGCAGCTGCTCATCCTAACCACGGGACCACGGCGCTCCTGTGCTGATATTAGCCTTGATGTTGCCTATCCTGTGCATGGACTACTCAGTTTGTATATTTTGCTTTTTTTTTTCATAGTTCCACAGAACTTCTTCCTGTTTTCTCGATTGGTCTGTGTTTAGTTTTTCAAGGCCTGTCCACTGTGCCAACTTATAACTAAATCTGAGGGGGGTACGATGGGGATGTTCCCTTGTCAGTTTTTTGGGTACAATTAAGTTATGTAGGGGAGAATGGGGAAATCACGGACGTGAGTCAAGGGCGGACACGTATGCTTGGCTATGTTAGAGAAGGATAGACTATATTTCCAATGATATTATGGTGAGTCGAACCTGAACGAAATTCCGAACAAACAGTCGTGAATTGACCTCGTGTTCGCTGTACAAGATGTGTTTACTTCATATTTTTTCTACAATTTGATATATCTTATGAGTAAACTTCAATAGATGTTCAGTATTTTAGACATAACATGGAAACGCGGTATCTTTCTTGAGAATTAAGGTCTAATTAAACAACATTTTACGTATTCAACGAGTGCATCATGTGATTCTAACCTCAGATGAAAACATTGTTTTGCATTACCTTATGTGTTGGGCGATGCCGGACGTTTTGAGTGCGATAATCCCAACCGTCCGTTATTACCGCTACAAAAAAAAAAAAAAAAACATGGTGACCAAATACAAATTAGTCAACTTGGAGAGAGCCATTAAGGATATCAAGAACAAAACATGTTCGCTAGGAGAAGCAGCTGCTACTTTCTCTGTTTCAAAACGTGCTATACACGACCATCACAAAAAAGAAGTTATACAGCAACCAAAACCTCGATATGTTTCCAAAGAACAAGAAATGGAATTAGAGGAACTTAAGTTAAAATGCAGCAAACTATTTTATGGGTTAACCATAGAGATGGTGCGGAAAATAGTTTTCAAATTTGTTGAAGTAATTATCGCTTTCATGCTATTCGTATTTGCGATGTTGACGAGACAGACATTTCTAACACCCAAAGAAATTCGAAGATTTTAGCACCAAAGAGCCTAAAAGAAGTGGGCATGACAACAAGTGGTGAAAGAGGTTCTGCAACAACAGTTGTTTGCACATTTAGTACTTCAGTACGTTTCTCCGTTTTTTTTTATTTTTATTTTAAGACAAAGCGAATGAATGCTCAGTTATTGCGTGGAAGAAATGCTGTTATGATAGGAGCCGTTAGGAATTAAAGATGGATCAACGCGACCTATTCGTGGATTAGCTACGCCACTTCATCTCCTATGTTGAGCCAACCGTTGCAGCACCAATTCTACTTCTTTTAAACAATCATGAAAGTCACGTTAGTCTTGTCTGCTATCTGCTTCGTTGCCAGAAGGGAATGATATTGCTATCCCTCCCATCCAATACATCACATCGTATGTAACCACTGGACCTGACATATTATGGACCTCTCAAGGCTTCATACAACAGAGAATGCGACTTGTAGATGGCTTCAAATGTAGGCCGACTGTCGTGATCAAATAATATTTTGCAGAACATCATGAAAGTGTTTCCCATTTGATATACATATACAATATAACAAGATTTAAGTATAATATACACTTTTAGATGTGATAATTAGATAAATCCAAGACGACATGGATATCATGCCAATCGAATCACTTACAATACCATTAATTAGCAGCTGTCCAGTACAACAATCAGAGTGAATAAAATCTCACTTAAAAGTTAGAACAATGAACTATACAACAATATATAAAGTATAAAGCTGACCGGTTACGTATGTTCAATATATAAACATTAATCAGATTTCAGCCGGCCGCAGTGGCCGTGCGGTTCAAGGCGCTCCAGTCCGGAGCCGCGCTGCTGCTGCGGTCGCAGGTTCGAATCCTGCCTCAGGCATGGATGTGTGTGATGTCCTTAGGTTAGTTAGGTTTAAGTAGTTCTAAGTTCTAGGGGACTGATGACCACAGCAGTTGAGTCCCACAGTGCTCAGAGCCATTTGAACCATTTTTAATCAGATTTCGATACCACTAAAGGTCTCTTCCTAAGAGGGAAGTCGTATATAACGTTCAAACATATTATAAGAGTAACGTCGGAAATACTTAATACTTGCCCACACTGGAAAAGAGTAAACGAAATAAAACTAGTGGTTACATAAATAGCACGACGTTAAAATTGTAAATATACATGACGAGCTAAGAAGCTCAAGTCAAATAACATTTAAATACATCTCTTTTAAATTTAATGGAAAACTGTTTCAGCAACCGGATGGGCTTGCAATGAATAATCCGTTAGAGGTCCTTTTAGCCGACATTTTTATAAATTCACAAGAAGAAATTTTTTTCAGAAAGTGTGCTGTAGAGAATTGAGCTCTCAGTCTTACTTTAGGCACGTAGATGATGTTTTGATTATATACAATGAAACTAATGAAAGGGTTAACTAACTGTTTGAAATATTTAATAACCTCCTTGAGTAAAATAGTTTCACTTGTGCGTTACGATATCTTCCGCAAGGCCACGAATACTGATCGATTTGTGTCTTCGGATCAGTCCCATCAGATAGCTTTCTTTTATTCCACTATTCATCACGCTATGGTCACACCACAATCACTAGCTAAACTAAAGAAAGGAATTATATTAATTAAAGCAGTGGTCTTTAATAACGGTTACGAACCGGATGATGAGAAAAAAAGAAAAGAAAAAGTACTCCGTCTTTAGGCTACGAGTGGCCTACCGGGACCATCCGACCGCCGTGGCATCCTCGGTGGAGGATGTGGATAGGATGGGCGTGGGGTCAGCACACCGCTCTCCGGTCGTAAGTTGTTATTCTTGACCGAAGCCGCTACTAATAGGTCGAGTGGCTCCTCAATTGGCATCACGAGGCTGAGTGCACCCCGAAAAATAGCAACAGCGCATGGCGGCCTTGATTGTCACCCATCCAAGCGCCGACCACGCCCGACAGCGCTTAACTTCGGTGATCTCACGGGAACCGGCGTATCCGGAAAATGTATTTCAGTATCGTTCTTCGGTAACAAATCGTACAGATTTCGCCGTCTGCTGGCCGAAGTGGCCGTGCGGTTAAAGGCGCTGCAGTCTGGGACCGCAAGACCGCTACGGTCGCAGGTTCGAATCCTGCCTCGGGCATGGGTGTTTGTGATGTCCTTAGGTTAGTTAGGTTTAACTAGTTCTAAGTTCTAGGGGACTAATGACCTCAGCAGTTGAGTCCCATAGTGCTCAGATCCATTTGAATCATTTTTTAGATTTCGCCGTCTGTTTGTTAAAATATGTGGCTGCAAAGTTGTTTTCCACAACTAATAACAGTTCAAAAAAATTTAATATATAATTTTAAAATGTCAAGTGACCTGTCTCGTAGTTCTCGAGTTTACAGTATCACCTGCCATAGTTGCCCGGTGTTTTATATCGGACAGTATGGTAGGGGTTTTAACACTAGGTATAAGGAACACTTGCTGGGGAAGAAGGGTACTAATGTTCTTAGTTCTACTTTCGCAGAGCATTTATTAATATCGGGACACAATTAAAAACAGAAGACGAAATCACGATTCTATATAGAGAGAAGAAAAGGTGGAAAACTTAAGTCCTAGAAGAACATAAGATGTTTAGACATATGGCCAGTAACGATGGCCTCATATTAAACCAGGGCCGGCCAGAAATTCTGCACGCGTGCGATGCTGCTGCACATGTGCAACTTCCGGGTCACAGCGTGCACGCCGCAGCCGTCAGCGTTCATGTAGTGCATGTTTCTACGCACAGATGTCGCTTTATCCACTTCCTCGGATACTCTATACCGGCGCATTCTAGTGCTCTTACCACAGCTTGCAAGCCAACCATGGAAAGGTATTTCGCGTATTAAACATTTAAAACACTGTCACAGTCTACTCATTGAGACATCTACTTTGATGTTAACAGTTTAACCCAGTAAGACAAGTAATACAGTTAACAACCGTGGGTTTTAATGAGGGCAGCTTGACTGACGGCACGTATATATGCGTAATGTTTTTGATCTAGTATTTAAGAAAGAGAGCACTTAGCGACCTCCAACGAACCTTATTCATGATTTTAAATAACATTAAACTAATGCAAGGTTTCCTGTAACTAATTCTCGGTGCCCTCAGTTACACCCACATAATTTCTGTCTCACTGACTTCTGAAGAGAATGATAACCGCAGACCTCTCGATGATCACTTGTTATTTCAATACCATTACTGCTATATCTTTCATCAGTTCCGTCTTAAATCTGCATAATAACCGACAATTAGATGAATGTTATGTTTTATGTACTTCAGCTAAGCGTAGCCCTTCACACACTAAAAAAAACCCTAAATGTAAGTATACATTGGATCAATCGGTTTAATGACCAATTTTCCTTATAATAATGTAACGTGGAGCAGAATAAGGCAATAATGCACAGTTAGTAAACAATAATTTTTAATTATGAAAGGAATAAATCCAAACACGTTTATCACTGGTCATGAGAAATGATATAGTTAATAGCGGGCACAAAAGCACAGCTCATTGACAAATGCAAGCAGTTGCGAAGATTTTCATCACTTATGCTTGATCGAAACCTTGATTTATTCATTTTCAACACCGAGAAAAATTTTTCACAAAAATATGTCGACCCGAACATGGACATAACTCTCGCGGCTTCTCGGTGCAGGCGTGGAAATTCTTGTTGTGAAAAATTTTCGTAGAACTCTTTTGTACTTCGCACTGCAAAGAACTTGTTGAGTACACTGCACTCGTCTTTGTGATATGTATTGTAGTGATTTTGAATTGAAAACTTACGCTGTCCGCCTATTATTAGGTGACACAACAAACACGGTGAGTTTTCACCAATGGCTACAAAAAAGAATTGCAGTTCCCAGTCATTTTTAAACGACTGGGAACATATATCTCCCGTCCTTTGTTTTTTCACAGTACCTGCCATTTCTCAGTACTTCTCTGTTAAAGTTACGGTCACCAGGGGTAAACGAGACTGGGTATGGTGCGCACTTGCTTGTACCACATAAACAGGGAAGTGGAGCCGCCGCCGTTCATTTAGGACACATGTCTAATAACAGATGCTGTCGGTCACTGTCGCACACGTGCGTACATGTGCAGCACTTCCGGACGTCTGCACACTGTGCAGCGTTTGGCCGGCCCTGTACTAAACGAACAACTACAGTTATAAAACAAAAGCTGCTTTAACGCCCTAAGCCATTCCTCGCAACTCTATTCCCGTAGTTATGTACATAAAATTTATTTTATTCTTTCTGGATCCTTTATACGTCCTATTTTCACACCACATACAATTACTGTGTGTAAATATCTTAATATGTATCAAACTGATGTATTACTGAAACAATCACATATTTCACAGAGTTTAGCGTTTATGACGCCACTAGTGGCCAGTAAGTGGCGCGCCCTACGCCGTCTTTACCTTTCATCATAACTAGTTGCCAACTTTTGTAACTGTATAAGGTCTGAAATTTGTTCCTCTTATATATTTTTGAAGCTACAGGATAACTAATCTGGAGGACGTATGATGTTTTAACTTTTCCGTGAAGAAACCTAGCTAATTGACGGTACCCACTGCAAATACTGTTCAGAACCGGACGAATCAGGTGATTACTTTTATGAACCTTGAAGTGGGAAAGGAGTCTAGTATCTTGTGCGTTCATGTTAATCAACTTTTTCTTATGAAAAGGTTTTAACAGATGTTTGGCGGCACCTGCAGCACACCTAATTGCTTTCTATTAGTTGGAAGATGGATCCTCCTCCAGCTCGGAAACGCCGTTTTTCCAAAAAACCTTGAAGTTTTAAAATATTCATCTTTGGTAATTATAAATAAAGTATTACATTTACCAGATTTACCTTCATAAAGGCTTTATTTTAATTTAATTTAGCATGTAATATTTTTAACAGTCAGGTATTTTACACAGCTAGCGTTTATCACGCTACTAGCTGCCGGTAAGTGGCGTGTTCTGCTCCAGGTTTACCTGACATCGTAACTAGTTGCCAAACGTTGAGTCTAGTGCCTGTACTTTTAACCAACTCTACCTGTTGTAACAATTTTTACTGTTGTCATGGAGAACTTTATCATATTTTCTGCTGTTTGACCTGAGCCCCATACCCCATCATGTCTAATTCAACCAAGTATCAGTTTTACTGCGTGTTCTTCTTTTCAGTGTGATCAAGTACTAAGTTTTTTAGACGTTTAGTTTATGATATGTTTGAACTTTATAGGTGTCTCCAACTGAAGAAGATTCAAATCTCAAAAAATAAAATCAGGTAGAGCCAATTAACAGGATTACAAACAACACTCTGAACCATTCAGATTTACGAAATTACACACCTTAAATCCTTATTCAGGTATATAGTCAACGTTACTGCGTATCTTCACTTCCCGTTGTTGTCAACACCTTCACTGCCAAACGTCACCGTTACTGCCAGTACTCGCTGCCCATCGTCATCAACGCCATCGCCTTCACTGCCAGTCCTCGCTGCGATCGTCGCCATTGATGCCATTTCTCGTTGCCAGTCGTCACATTCGCCATCAGTGCTCGCCCTCACTCTTGGACATTGCCAATAATCACCAGCCCATGTCTTTGCAGGCAGTTTTGGCCTCCGTCAGCTAGTAGTCCCCGTCGGTAACATCATTCAACGAGATATATATATATAAAAGTACGGCATCCACAACCATTTACTCGTACCCGTACTCCACTCCCACCACCATCTACTCCTTTATCCTCTACTTACAGTCCCCTCCTGGTCTTCCATTATTTCCCTCTTTCCCCAGTACTCAAATGATCCTGTCTGCCTTCCCACTCTTACATACTGCATCCTCATACTTAATTCACTCCTAATTTGCAGGTGCCATAACTCCAGCATATACAGCACCTCCATTGCCACTGTACCTGCTGCCACCACCACCCTTGTCAACAATGTCAGAACTGCACCAGCTAACAGCACCGTCAGTTCCTACTGTTGCTCCATTACCACCACTGTCATAATTACTTTTGGATCCAGAAGCAGGAGCAGCAGCTACACCTACTCCAGCAACAACCAGACCAGCACCAACAACATATGCCATAGCCGTGGTCGCATCAGCCGCATCTGTGTGATCTTCAACCCCACCATCTCCAGGTAAGAAAATTAAGAAAAGTCGAACAAAATCCAGTCCCACTCCACAATCAATATCCTCTGACTCCCAATTCTCAAACAATCCCTTCAATCCACCTAGTACAGGTATCCCATCAATCTCGAATACCCAACAGCTGCCACACCAGCACTACACACCAGAACCTATGGAGTCCGCTCTCGTCTCACTCCACACGTCTCCTACCGCATATTCCATCGTACTATCACATCCCGATGTCACATTTCTCATCCAAAACACCTCCCCTTGAAATAAAAAGCACCTTCCAAACCTCAACATATCACAACTCATATCCCTTAACGCCTCTGCAATCATCAAGTCCTCTAATCCTGATTTTCAAACCACCTATTGCAGTGAGTCCCTTCCGTCAACTTTCGTCCACATGTCTCCATGCTCCCACACAGCCTACCATGACCCAGACAGCCCCAACACCTCACTGCCCGCTGACTCTTATTGCTGTGATCGACGGCGTGGGCCTTCAGGTCACAGTGGGGGAAGTTAGGCAGGATCTAAATTCCAGTCCTGAGTCCCAGATCCGAAAAGCCTTTCGAATTCATCATTGTTCTGGTCTTACATTCTTCATTCGTCCCTTTTCTGAAGATCCCTCAACCATAAATCACCTCCTGCAGAATGGAGCCTTCATATATTACTCCAGACACAAAGCTGAGCCTTCCTGATCCCATTCCCAAGCCTATCGTGGCCACAAATGCCTCATCTACATTGATCATTTAACTTATGGCTGCAAAAATCCTCCGCCAACCACCTGTATCATCACTGTCCCAAACTCCAGTTCCCACTCACCTGCAACACTTGCAACCAGTCCTATCCCACTTACTTCTATAAGTGTATGTCCAAACCCCCTCCCACTGAACCTGAACTGACTGCCCCAATCCGTCCTATTGACACACCTCTGTCCCCAAACAAGTTCTTGCATGCTAATCCTGCCGTTGAATACGTTATCCACTTCTTCACCATTGTCCTTCAAAACATCCGCCGATTCGAGCATTCACCTATCCTTTGTCAATTCATCCTGGCAGCCTGATCTTACTTCACTGTCACTACCTCATATTTCAAAACCACTCCTACCCTCTTTTTCCAACTAGACGCTCCCATCTAACGCATTTTGTCCCAATCTTGAGCAGCCCTCAAACGTCATAGTACCCTCGATCACTTCCATCACCACCCCTCTCACAACCACACCAACAACCTTTATTCTTCTTCACAGTTTCATGCCATCTCTCTAACCTCATTTTTTGTTTCACTCTCTACCATAATACCATAATCTCTTCCATCTATTTCTTACCCAGAGTTGGCCATCAAGCAGACACCACATCAGCTTCTGCAATTCGTCGCCTCCTAGCAGCTCGCCATCGAACGCCAACTAGGCTGCATCAGTGCCATCCAGAAACTTCAGATACTCATATTTTGTTCACATTTAAAACATTCCATTGTTGTGTTCAAAACTGTAGGATGAATAGCGGCTGCATCGCTGCTGCCAGTCAACGCTCACATGAGGGAATGTAATGACAATAAAGAAAAAAAAGTATGTTTAAACATTATAGGTGATTTGTTTCTAAAGAAGATATCAATAGTGGTATCGAAACTGGTTAAGGTTCTTACATTAAATTTCAACAACCGGTTTGCAGTATACTTTATATATCGATAACTTATTTACGGTAGCTGCTGTCAGCCATATTTAAAATTATAACAATACAACACACAGCCAAAGACGATAGATATGGCAGCCCCACAGTCAAAAACTCAGTAACAGGATCAAGACAGCTACGACAGAGAAAGACAAGTAGAAGGTTACATGATCACGAAAGTTCACAACTTACATGGACATTACAGAAAACCGTCAGGCAGGATATCAAATACACTGCAGATGGAAGGCCTACACGTAACACACAGAAACATAAACGCTCTCCAGCTACATGTATAGACATCATCAGCAAAAGCAAACAAATATCACAGGACATACAGTAAAACATGACCATGAAACATCAAAGTAGGAACAAGATACGGAGAAGACTTTAATAAGTGATACAACTCGCCAATCACTTAACAATAATGGACAACCACCGTAGAATCTGCTGCCGTACCAGGACATTTTTCACAAGCAAAAAAAAGCACTTTCAGTGAGCGAGAAAGAAGTGAATGGCCAAATTAACGCCAGTAGTAATTCAGTGATTTCGGTAACCACTGAAGCAATAACGAACAGTGAGATAGAACAGAACTATACGAACAGTATCTCACCCAATCTCCCTACCTTGCCAGTTCCATTCTCATTCGAGGAAAATATGCGCACCAGTTATGGTAGACACTAATATTAAACCCTCCCCGAATTCCTCCGGTCCGGAAACTGTTACGTGCAAGAAAATATCAGTAATAGTGGAGTTTCTAGGGAAAATAAATAAACCAACGCGGCCCAGATGGACAGCAACGACCATACAAAACTATAAGTGGAAACAATAAAACTTTGAGTAAATTGTGTACTACGACCTGGTTTTTAACTAGGCATAGGACGTCAACGTCAAGAAACTGAATATAGAAATGTGTTTGCAATTATGGATAGCTGGAAGTGGATGTGGACGGACTGAGATAAAGAGAACATAAAAATAATTCTATGCGTACAAGTTATTAGAGGAGACAGCAAGGAACACATTTGTTATACGGCACAATTGTCACAGGTGCACCGTTCGTCCACTTGAATTCCATGAAGGTTTTGACACTAGTAATGCTCCGATAAGGTGTTCAAACTACCGTGTGATGAATTTTGTTTCAGAGATGCTGCTGAAAATGTCTCCCTCTTACGTCAACGCATAACTAGTAACTGCGTGCTAATTGATTGCCTAATATGTTCAAGACAGCCAGGAATTCCACGAATAACGACTCCAGCTTCAGACAAAGGGGCAACCAGCTCTTCTCGTACACCAAACGCTTCATCTCCCACGATAAAAGAAATTGTAGGAGTAAGATAGAGAGAGCGTGGTAGCCTTGATGGCTCACCACTGCCAAAACAACAATGTCGGAAAACAATATATGAATGACGTAACACAAATTTCGACATTAGGAACAATCGGACGTTGAAATAAGTTCAGCGGCGATAAGAGAAACTTTGTGCTGGACCAATACTTGAACCCTGGTTTCCCGTTTTCCGTGAGCGGTTAGCTGATCTGCTTCAGGTATCTGTGATCACTTCCCGTCCAGCCCAAATTCTCAACTTGTCACACACTTCATACTTGGAGTCCCCTGCCCGTTATCCTCACTGCTCGCAGCCTCACGCTGGCATACAGACTTGTCAGAAAGAACAAACACCACTTACATAAATATATGTACCTTGACGACAGTTAAAAGATCATCCAGTGCCGATGCTCTCATCGTATGACCTCCTGTGGAATCAGCATGGAGTTGCGAGCTGTGAAGATAATAGATAGCTGTAATGTGTAGTCTGCGACATGTTGGGAACTTGTGTTGGATGGGAAGCGGTTAAGGCGACCGCCCCCTTAAAACGGAAATCCGGGTTCCATTCCCGGTCCGGCAAGAATATCCACTTGTCACCGTTGTATTAATTTCAATTTCTGTTTGTAGCTACTGTCGGAATTTCTGTATCGTCATGTACGTATACATCTATGTGACCATCAATGGTGTGTGTCCTTAGGAAATGTCCGAAAGAAGAGACACTACACATATAAATGATGTATGAATGTTGTGTGACATCAGCAATAAAGTGAGGTGGGTGCAATCATGTAGAAATTATAATCATATCTTGACGGCTCGATGGGCATACTTCAGCATTTCTGATAGTACTTCAAGGTGAAAGACATGTTAATTTCGTCCTCTGAGTGTGTCAGGCAGAAGATATATAGCCCAGTCAGTCAGTCAGTCAGTCGTGAAGTTGCGTTAGACAACCACTAACACGCAGAGGCCAGTTGTGCATCGATGTAAGCAGAACACTTTTTCAGCAACTTCTCTGAAACTATACTCATCACACAGCAGTTTGAAAACCGTCTCTGAACACCACTAGCGTCATAACCGTTATGGAAATGGTGCACCTGTGACATATTTGTCAAATAAAAAAGTGGTTCTTTTTACCGTCTCTAAATACTGAATTTTTTATGCGTAGATGTCTTACATTTTGTATACAGTGAGGTGATAAACAGTCTGAAAAGCTTGTAAATATGTTGCTGTGTAGTTTATGCTGAGAAATACACCGGCGATCAAAATTGAAGCAACAAACGGAAATATTGCTAGGTTGCGTTTATTTTTCTACAAAACAGTATAAACAAATGATAGTACAGTAGAAACTGTGAAGAATACACAACGTAAACAACTGCAATAGGCATAGTGGTAGACAAAAATGTTCTTAGTTTTCTTCCAACTTTACGGATTTGCGCACCGACACCTTGTTAATGTGCTCTGAATGGGGTGTGACCATCTCTGGCAGAAATACAGGCCTCACAACGACGGGGCATCAGTCACATTTTGGGCCAATAACGCCCATTCTCTCTACAGAGCTGCTCAAAGTTCTGGAGAGTGGCTGGTGGATGCTGACGTGATGCAAGCCGTCTGCCTAGTTCTTCCCAGACATGCTCTATGGGGTTCGAATTGGGAGAGCGGGCAGGCCACGCCATACATGCAGCATTATCCTTTTCCAAGTAAACATCAATCATCCGTGCTGTATGAGATCGAGCATTATTGTGCATCAATACGAAGTCTGGGTCCACAGAACCTTGCAGCAACCATGCATGAGGTCTCAAGATCGCCGACTCACATGCACAATTTCACGAGGAGGAATTCGAGTAATAAAAATAACCCCTGCTCGCACCATTACAGGTCCTCCTCGATGTTGGTCTCTTTCCACAATGTTTGGGTGGGAATATCGCTTTCCACGTTCCCTACAGGTACGAATCGATCGAGAATCGCTATCCAGACTAAATCGGCACTCATCTGTGAAAATAACACTGGCCCAGTGTTCGACCGTCCAGCTCGCATATTGATGAGTCCACTCTCGACGTTCCCTTCTGTGTAGACACTTCAGAGGTAGACATACACCAGGGCTAAGACAATGAAGGTCACTCTGCCCGAAGCCTTCTGCACACCGTTTACCTCGATAAAACACGTCCAGTGGGTGCCGCGAGCTCACATGCCAGTTGCCGTGCAGTACTAAGGCGGTACTTTCGTGCCCTTATAGACAATATGAACATCAACAAAAGCAAAACGAGGATAATGGAATGTAGTCGAATTAAATCGGGCGATGCTGAGGGAATTAGATTAGGAAATGAGACACTTAAAGTAGTAAAGGAGTTTTGCAATTTGGGGAACAAAGTAACTGATGATGGTCGAAGTAGAGAGGATATAAAATGTAGACAGGCAATGGCAAGGAAAGCGTTTCTGAAGAAGAGAAATTTGTTAACATCGAGTATAGATTTAAATGTCAGAAAGTCGTCTCTGAAAGTATTTGTATGGAGTGTAGCCATGTATGGAAGTGAAACATGGACGATAAATAGTTTGGACAAGAAGAGAATAGAAGCTTTCGAAATGTGGTGCTACAGAAGAATGCGGAAGATTAGATGGGTAGATCACGTAACTAATGAGGAGGTATTGAATAGGATTGGGGAGAAGAGGAGTTTCTGGCACAACTTGACAAGAAGAAGGGGTCGGTTGGTAGAACATGTTCTGGGGCATCAAGGGATCACCAATTTAGTATTGGAGGGCAGCGTAGAGGAAGACCAAGAGATGAATACACTAAACAGATTCAGAAGGATGTAGGCTGCAGTACGTATTGGGAGATGAAGAAGCTTGCACAGGATAGAGTAGCATGGAGAGCTGCATCAGGCCGGCCGGAGTGGCCGTGCGGTTCTAGGCGCTACAGTCTGGAGCCGAGCTGCCGCTACGGTCGCAGGTTCGAATCCTGCCTCGGGCATGGATGTGGGTTATGTCCTTAGGTTAGTTAGGTTTAATTAGTTCTAAGTTCTAGGCGACTGATGACCTCAGATGTTAAGTCGCATAGTGCTCAGAGCCATTTTTTGAGAGCTGCATCAAACCAGTCTCAGGACTGAAGACAATAACAACAACAACAACAACAATAGCCAAATAATTGTCCTCTTTTCTGAAGCCACAGTTGGTAGGCCGTACCGTAGTCTTCGGGATACAGTTTCGGTCTCTCTAAACTGTCACCACATCCGAGAAACAACAGACGGATTCACATTAGGCTAACGGGCCAAATCAGTTAGCGACCGGTCTGTTTCCTTTCTTTCTATGGCCCTTCACAGCAGAGACTCTGGTAGGCATCTTCTCGGTGTCATACTGCACCTTCTGTGACTGTGTGCACAGCGATTGTGAGTGTGGGGATACCCGGCAAACACTACCTCATTTCACAGGTGCCGTGACGTCATAGTTGGCACGGTTGTCAGCTGACTGGAATGCCATCTTCCGTGCAGAACACGATTGCAAAGGCATCTGCTTGACAGTTTGTATAATTATATCATGAATTAGACACAGGACGGGACAATAGCTGCTTGTTGCTTTAATTTTGGACGCCAGTGTAACTGTTAGGAAAAAAATTCCATACAGTGTGCAATTTACGAGATAATTAGTATTGAAGTTAGCCAATGAGGCTGTTGCCCGGCAAATTCAAGTGGCCCGCCAGAATCACTATCAGTTGTTCTCATAGCGTAGACGATAGCAAACGAGACGTTCAGCCCTTAGCTCGGGCTCTATCCTTACAACCGTCCACTGTCTAATTTTTGTATCGCTCTCTTGTTCAGTTTTAGAAGGCCAAACAAAGAATGTGTTTGTGACACCGTCTTTGACGTGTCGCTTGAATCTGGGAGCACAACGGCCTGACTGACTACCTTCAATGTTAAGTATCTCGGAAACTGCGCAATGTACCAAATTTTTTTCTCAGCAGTTACTTCTCAGCACAACTTGTCCTTCAACATCCTTACAAGCTTTTTAGACTCTTTCGGACCACCGTATATTTCGCGGGATTCAAAAATGCAGGAAATTAAAAGTTTATGACAGAGAAATAAAGGGTCATTTGTTCAAGTGACAGAGACGGACTTTCAATGCCAAGAGCATTGTCAGAATCACGTCCGTGATAAAGGAATTATAATTAATATTTGTAAAATGACGCATTCCATTAATGTCATTTCCCGAGGGCTGTATAAGACAGCACTAGAGCTTAGCAGAGAAAAAATTTCGGCCGTGGTGTACTAGAGATATGAAATTAATGCAGTTCAGTTTTTGCTTATATCTGTAGGGCTTTGGCAGTCACGAAATGCAAAAGGGAAAAATCTGTTACGAATGTAATTATAAAACCTGATATTGAGGCGGTCTGTGCTCGGTATTTACAGTTCCCAATTCATGTTTCATTTCTTTCATATCTCATTTTTTGTATCGTATTTGTGAGGCAGATAAGAACATACAGATATGCTGGTTTCACGTGTCGGGAGTTTTGTTTATTGGAAACTATAGCCGGAGGAAAAGTATAAGGGTGTGAGCAAGCGTTGTATGAAAAGCAGCAATAATACAGCTGCGCTTACGCTTCCCCCTGTCGGATTAGCAAAAAAAAAAAAGGTACCTTTATGTATGCTCGATCGTTATTTAACAACTCTATTCGGGTGACAGCGAATTTTGTGTGTTAAATGGCGTAGGTATTGAAACACGTATGTAACATAGCAGCGATGGCGAGGCATTGTAGCATCTGTGACCAGAGAGTATGCGCTTGACCGCGCGAGTGTTGCGAGCGGTTCTCAGTCTGTCAGTCAGTCGTTGCGAGTCTGTAGCTCTGTCTAGTTGACGGCAGTACTCTGTCAGTAGACGTCGCGTGCAGTACGCTAGTAGTCGTCATGCAGAGCGGTCGGACAGTGATAGCAGTCCAGTGGGATTGCGTGATGTGGTCTGGCGACAACACTGGTCAAGATGCTGAATGAGGTATACTGTTAATTAAGATAATCATCGGATAATGTAAAGTTTAACTATTGTAACTAATTTTCAACAAGTGCCCCCAATAATAACTTTGATTTCAAAAGCAATTTTACATAAAATTTTTATTTAATTGAAGTAACTATTTCGTTCCACTTCCCTTAAACAAAAGTTTCAGTTTTCAATTAGATTAAAAAAAAAAGGAATATTATTATTTGCAATGCAGTTCCTCCAAGTGGTGCGCAACAACAAGAGCAGAAATTTGACTAGGTGTTGCAATGAGGTAAGAATTTAATTTTGATTTTTTTGCACAGGGCCAAAGACCGATATTTCGGTTTAATTGAATTATCATTATCACTGAATGGACTTTAATTTTTATGAAGAACTTATATTTGAGTCAGATCGCGATACTCATTATTATTGTCACTAAATGTAATTGCTAGAGAGGTTACACTTAGCGCAATGTCCATTGGCATTCCTAAATAATATTGCTATGTCTTGTAAAATTTTTGTGGGGAGGTTACACTTGGCGGCACCCAGTCCAGGATCGAATTTCGTTGAGAATCTTTTGAGCGACAGTCAGATATCTGCTCTTATTTGCTTAGATATAATTAGGATTTGGCGCAACGCTTTTATTAACTTGTGATTTTCTTTCTACAGGTCAACGGCAATTCTTTGCTCTGTTGTATTTGTGTGTTACTTTTGCATTGTGCTTATTTGTTTTGTGAATAATTGTGACTATTGCAAAAATGCCGCGAAAGACTGTGAATAGTGTATCGCGAGGTATTATGAATGAAATTACCGACGCAAACAACTTTACCGATAGGACATGTGACACGCAGTGTAATGATGACAATCCTGCGTTCACTAACAATCAGTGCATTCCAACCACTAGTGATGACTTTTACCTTGATAATGAACAAACGAACTCAATTGTCTCGTCTGTTAATTTGACGACAATTGATGACGCGGAGCGGTCTATAGTAATGAGCGCTGCCGAGCTTAACACACCCGATTTAGAAAATCTAAGTAATGTACAGACAAATTTATCTAATGAAAATGAACAGGATACACAAGGTACGACGGATTTATTTAATTCCGAAATAGTGGCTGACAGTGTACGTTCGATTGACAAATCTTTTTGCAAATTACGGAATGACCAAATGGTCACACAGAACGTGACAATTGCATGTACTCCATCACAAAGCACTGCGAATGCAAATGCTACTTGTGATTTGAATCAATTTATGGCAATAATGCTACAGTTTAAGAACGACATTACTGCAGATATCAAACAACAGAGTGAGAAAATAGACAACAATTTCAAACAACTTAGGGAACAGTACAAACAGAGGAATGAAATGATGAATAATTATTTCAAACAACTAAATGAAAGTGTCGACAACCATTACAAACAACTTAGCGAGACAATTAATGAAAGTTTCAAACTGACGAACGAAAAACAAGACAACCTTAACGAACGGAGCAGACAAGTTAGTGAAGAGAATACAGCTATTACCGTGCAATGCCAGGACATTAAAGAACAATTACGTGAGGATACTGAGTCTTGTGCTAAAAACAGTAATAAAGAAGTTGGCACTGTTGCACAAGAATTAAATAGCACACGTGTAGGCACAACATAATCACATAAAGACGAAGTTAATGCAGTCACTGAACAATGTTCAGCAAACGCAACAGTGATACACGAAATTAATGCAGTCACTGAAGAATGCCCTAAAAACGAAGTACAGATTTGCGACGAAATTAATTTAGAGTCAGTGGAAGTTTCACACACTCCGAATACGGAAGATGACGAGAAATTTGCACGACAGATCAACCAAATTGACGAAAGTGTTACAGTAACAGAGTTGAAAACTATTTCAGTTAATAATACGTCACAGAATCCGCTACTTTGCGAACATTTGTCAGAGTCACGCAGCGCGTATCATGTGAGCAATTTACAGCAACTACGCGACTTAAAATCCGAAAAGCCACGCGACTTAAAATCTGAAAAGCTACGCAACTTGAAATCCGAAATGACACAGACGAACAGATTCACATACAAACCTGAACGTGTTCTCAAATTTGGTGACGAGAACATAGATTATGAGCAATTTTTATCCGCAAGAAAATGTAAAGAATTTAATAATGACAGAACACAGGTACACGCTTTGAGCTGTACACGACAATTTGTTTTTATGCTTTCACCGCTATTACCTGTAATGCAGAAACTAGCTTTGAACCAGAGGCGACAATTTGCTATTGTATTTTCATCAGCATTACTTATTATGCAGAAACTGGAATTAACACGGATGCAACAATTTGCCGTTGGAATTTTACCGCCATTGCCTGCAACGCAAAACTTAAAATTTATTTGTAGTGCGTAAAAGACCTCAGGGGATTCATTACGCTTTAATGAATATGTGCCGTAGCGAGCATAGGGCCCCGAGCTGTAGTAGTGCTATTTCATCTTTAGTTTTCTGCACTGCTGCCTTTTCTTCTACTATCCTTTATATCTATCAAAACTGCTCTTCAACTATTGCTCTATCTAGGATTAAGAAACATTGTAATGAAAACCCGATATGACAAATATTTTACCGAATGTGACAATTTTCAGTAGGCACTCCCGTAATGACAACTACCGCCGTAATTTTAATTACAGATAAAATCGTAATCATCAGTATGTATAAAATTTTGAGCAGTCGGAACCACATTTTTGTAACAATAGATGTTTTTCACCACAATAGCATGAAAGTCAACCGCTTAGCATACCTAACCAACAATGCAGTCTACAAGGTCAACCAGGCTTTAATGTTTCGCCGCGTGCACGTATAGTCCCAGCTCCAACAAATAGTAACGCATGGCAGCAAAGAAATAACTACGTACAGACAACACTCTATTTCAAGTCGTATCGCAATACACCGTATAGGAATGACTATCACGACAGACGTAAAAATAATGAGCACAATTATCAGCGTACTTATAATAACAGTCGGTCTCACCAACAGCAAAATCATGTGCAAGAACATATTCTCATGAATGAACCCGACAGTAGGTACCATCCAGAGCGCAACACGTCTGGAAGAAGTAATAGGACAGTTCAAATAGTAGAAATGCCACAGAATCCTCCTAATAACAATAACACGTCAGATAGAATCTGACTAAATACTGCACAGGACGCATCTTCTAATAACACAAGCACTACCTTAGGCACGCAGAATCTTGTTCACGAAAATGTTATTAATTTTGACGCCATCCGACACACGTTTGCATTAAAGACAGAATCACGACGTACGTAGACGACATTCTTATTGCAAAAACTAACTGGTCTGAACACAATATGATTCTTGAACAACTGTTGCAAACTTTTCATGCTCAAGGACTCACAGTTAATCTTAGTAAATCGGACTTTGGCAAAACTTCTATAAAATTTCTTGGACACGTGATTTCAGCAGAAGGCATTGCACCAGATCCGGAAAAACTTCAAGCTCTACGTGACATTACTGTTCCTACGACAAAGAAGCAATTACGCAGTTTTTTGGGCTTAATTAACTTTTTTCGTAAATTTATTCATCATTCTGCTTTAGACACACCCAGATTATGTCAATTAACAGGTAAAAACAGTATTTGGTCTTGGGATAAGCAAGCATACTCTGAATTTATGAACCTGAAACATGCTTTGTTGAATGCACCACTTTTATCGCACCCAGATCTTACTAGAAATTTTTCCATTGCCACCAACAGTTCTAACATCGCTTTAGGCGTACATATTTTCCAGGAAATTGAAGAAGATGGTTCAACAGTTATTAAAAACATCGCATTTGCAAGCCGCATTCTGTCACCTGCTGAACGAAATTATTCCGTTACAGAATTGGAAACATTATGTGTTGTATGGGCTTTTACGAGATTTAGGCACTTTCTTTATGGCAGACACACCACCGTCTACACAGACCACAGAGCGATACAATTTTTACTTTCGGCTAAATTTACTCACGACAGGTTAAGTAGATGGAAGCTATATTTACAAGAATTTAATTTTACGATTGTTCACATTCCCGGCACACAAAATGTTATAGCAGACGCACTATCGCGTTCTCTCAGCAACAATCAGCAAGACGTAGCAACCAACTTCTGCAAAACAAATTTCAGTGTCATGTACATTCAGCAAGTCGCATTTGAAAACTTTATTTCATCGTCACTACAGGACATAGCGCAAGAGCAAAATAAGGACAATGTGTGGAAAGAAATTAAACACCTTCGGCAAGATAGGAAAAATGTTACGATTAGGAACCACTACACTGTACGCAATGACATTCTGTTTCGCCGCTCTCATCCTGACAGCAACAATTGGTTATTATGCATTCCTGACGAACTGGTTAACAAATTAATTTGGTACACTCATTTAAGTTACGCACATTACGGAGCACGAAAATGTTTTCTTATACTGAGACAGAACTCTTATTTTACCAACATGGAAAAACGTATACGACGAGTTTTAGCGTCTTGTAAAATTTGTCAGAAAGCTAAATCAGACACCACTTCACATATTCCTCCATTATATCCCATTATACCTGTTAAATTAAGACACATGGCCGCAGTAGATATTTTTGGTCCGATTCCGAGAACTAACAGAGGTTTTTGCTACATCTTTGTCGCTGTTGAGCTCACTTCAAAATTTGTTACTTTCACTCCATTACGCAAAGCTACTGCTAAAACTGTTTCGAAGGCATTTGTAAAACATTTTCTATTTCATGTAGGGCATGTGATGAAAGTAATTTCTGACAATGGATCTCAATTTCGTAGTAGTGTATGGACACGCATGTTACGAGCCAGAAACATTTCTCCGATCTATATATCCAAGTACCACGCTTCTTCGAACCCCTGTGAAAGATTAATGAAAGAAATTGGTAAACTGTGTAGAGTATACTGCCACAGAAAACATATTGATTGGGATACACACATACTCTCATTCCAAGACGTAATTAATTCCATTCCAAATGAATCCACTATGCTATCTCCGCCTATTATACTGAAAAACGTTGAACCACCAAATAAAATTAAAGAATTAGTAAACTTCCCTAAATGTCGTCGACTAAGACACCACGAAATAATTGACATTGCGCTGAACAACATCAAACGTGCCGCAGAGCGCCGGAGAAGACGGCAAAAACAGGTTTGTAGACGCCGAGACTTTCACGTTGGACAGAAAATATTAGTACGTACACATTATTTCTCCAGTAAATTAAAAGGTAAGTGCAGTAAATTTGAACTTCTATACGCAGGTCCATATCGGATTCGCAGCATCCCTCACCCCAATGTTGTACACGTCGAAACTTTGAGAACTAGAAAATCGAAAGGCAACCACCATATCTCAAACATTAAACCGTTTATTGAATGAAGACACTTTATGATTCAACACACTATGATGTCATTTATTAATGCAGTTATTTCACTTGACTAATTACTGATGATTATCGCATTTTTTCTTGGCAAGTGCCCGGCAAGGTAAGGTTAGCAGGTCGCTTTTCTTGTCGTTACACATCAGACCGTGCACATTTTCCACTTTTTTTGTGTATATGATTGTACTCCAGTTTTGTTTGTATGCACTGTGAAATAGTTAAGATATAACACACCTGTTGACTTTGACATTTTTTGCCTTATGACATCTCAACATCGTGACTGTTTTACATTTTTGCTGCTGCATTGTATTATTATCTGTACATTTTGCATCTGAACACTGTCAATGCCTTTGACATATTACGTTTTCTGTCATGTTATGCTGTATGGTTAATTATGTTACCATAAACCAGTCATTATTTAGTGGGTATATGATTTAAATGCAAGACATTAATCTCTGTTCATCAATTTCAGTAAGAAATGGTGCGTGTAAGAAATAAATTCAACAGAAATGGGAATTTCACCTACGGAATAAACGAAAGAAGATGCAATAACTTTATGAGGAAGAGTAAATGGATCAGGATTAACAAGCATTAACAAGAATATACTATACTCATCATAGAATAGCAGCCTTAGCTAATTTTTTCTTTCAGAATACAAGGTGATTGATGCAGGCTGTCAGACTGAACTACACATCTTAGTTTTAGTGATGAAATATGCTAGAGATAAGGAATAGTTGTATAATGAGTAATGAAGTAATTTTTTGCAGATGATAATGAATACTGATGAATAATGATGAAGGATATGGTATTATGAATAATGAAGTTTTTCTTTACAGGTGATGATAATAATGAAGTTATGATAATATGGATAATGAAGTGATTGATAATGAAGTTTTTTCTTTACAGATGAGGATAATGTTGGAGTTTTATATTTATGCTATGTAGTTATTTAAGTATTTGTTGCAGTTTGTTTTGACAGCAGGTGTTATATTGCATAGTAGGATGACGGAAAGTTTTGGAAAGGACAGCTATGGAACACATTTTATACACATTTCACTACTTGTTAATTCGAAGTTCACTACTTTTCAGCATAGTGTGCGTTTCTTCTTTCTGGTCAATAATCCATTTTGTATTTTTTCCAGGAGATGCTTGTCATGATACTTACTAAAACTGTTACTTATTATACCTGTTCTAGTACTTGCATTTTTATTATTTTTTTTACCCATTTGTATTTACCATTTATAAATGTAATCACATATACTGCCTTGTTACATAACCTTGCTACAGCTGACTCATGACGAATGACGTTACCTATCCTCATTTGCAGCAATAGGTCAAAAGCAAAAAGTGTTATGCCTCAGCAATTAATTATCGATCCCAACGCAATGCATTGCTAACAAAAAAAAATGTATTAACAGTCCCAAATAGTGATACCAGTTTGAGAAAAATTCTGAATAATACTGATTAGCTCAGAATAGTATGTCACTTGAGTAATGACTTCTTAATGAGACAACAAAAATACACATATATATAAAATAATGCTTAGTAACTGGCTAGTAATTGCCACTGTTATTGTAATGAAACTACTTATAATCCCCATGATTATTAATGCTATGACTATAATTAACTGATTTTTAATAATGACTTCGTAATGATCTGAATAATAATGAATGAGGAACAATGCTTTACACTATTCGATACCTGATGGCCACTGAGTGCCAATAATTAGTGTCACTTAATGAATTGTTATTAATTATGCCATTAATTAGCTCTTGTTTTCAATGTTCATACTTTGTAATTGGAAATGAATGTGACTGTTTAATAATGCTTTGTAATTAGAAGAAGGCTAATGATTCTTACTAGATTGGAATGACACATAGTTAATTAACTATGCTATTGTTTCATAATGCTTTGTAATTAGGAAAAAGCTAATGATTCTTACTATTGAAATGATAAATGATTAATTAACTATGCTTTATAATTGGAAATGAATGTGACTGTTTAATAATGCTTTGTAATTAGGAAAAAGCTAATGATTATTACTATTGGAAGACAAATGATTAATTAATTATGCTATACTTTATAACTGGAAATGAATGCGATTGTTTCATAATGCTTTGTAATTAGAAGGCTAATGATTCTTACTATATTGAAATGACAAATGATTAATTAACTATGTTTTATAATTGGAAATGAATGTGACTATTTAATAATGCTTTGTAATTAGGAAAAAGCTAATGATTATTACTATTGAAATGACAAATGATTAATTAACTATGCTATGCTTTGTAACTGGAAAAGAATGCGATTATTTAATAATGCTTTGTAACTAGGAAAAGAAGATTACTGATTCTATGTAAAACAATTAATGAACATTTTTCTGAAATACTACATACATGGTACAGAAATGTTCAATAACTGGGCTATGAATGCCGCAAACTACTACTGTAATTGACAATATTATGTGACTTAATGTCCTTCACCTTATGAGCTAACTACCCTGAATTACTGCAATGTCCATTTGTCCTGTTTATCCTAGTGATCATGGAGCACTATCTTTGGTTTTGCACTAATTCTACGTTGGTGTGCCTTGTAAGAGCGTGGTGTTGACACGACATGCTGTCCACCACCGTGAGCGATGAAGACGTTATTATGGTCCCACTGTCTGGTGTACCTAATGTACTGCCAAAATGAAAACATGAAACATTAATACGACAGTTCAGTGTCTTGGCTACACTGATAAATTCTGAGGGGAAAAGAACTTCAAGTTGTGTCACTTGGTGTTGTACTTCTGTGGAAAGATATGGACTTTCAGAACAGCTGTGTGCAATCTAAAGTGCTACAACCATGATGCAATCCTTCCCTTTCCTATCCTAATTCTTGTCACATAGTGAAAATCATTTTTGCTAACATTATTTATGTTCATGGCTATACATTTTTTCAATTCGCTAAACTCCAGTGCGAGTACACTTATGTCACTGGTCGACATGATGTTTTTTGCTATTATGTTTATTTATTGCCAAAATGCTAAAGACATTTTTTTGATTTGTTCTGAAGTACAGTATATGTGCACTTTTGTCTTTTATATTGTATATACATTTTTTATTTTCTGAACTACAGTGCATGAGCACTTCTGTTAGGTGTTAATATGTTTTCTACTGAACTTCAGTGCCTGTACACTTTTCTCATTTTTCAATATGATTTCTACTATTCTGTATATTCAATACTTTAATGCGAATGCACTTATGCCATTTGTTACTAATTGTACATACATTTCATCAATTACTGATATGTTCTCAACTGCAGTGCATGTGCACTCATGTCACTTGTCAACATAATATTTTTTGCCAGTCTGTTTATTTGTTCTGAATATGCTAAAGAATTTTTTTCAGTGCCTGTGCACTTTGTTATCTGTCAAATAATTTGTATATACATATTTCTGATTTGCTACTATGTTTTGTACTCACATTTTGTCTTTGTCTGATATATTTTGTACTTAGTGCATGTGCACAACATTTAAATATTCTGTAAGTTGTAGAATTTTGTTAATTAAAGAAAAATTTTGCCGTGCTTGGCAAGTCCAAATGACTCACCATCGCTGCCAAATTTTTGCCCCCCCAGTGGAGGGTTATGAAACACGTATGTAACATAGCAGCGATGGCGAGGCATTGTAGCATCTGTGACCAGAGAGTATGCGCTTGACCGCGCGAGTGTTGCGAGCGGTTCTCAGTCTGTCAGTCAGTCGTTGCGAGTCTGTAGCTCTGTCTAGTTGACGGCAGTACTCTGTCAGTAGTCGTCGCGTGCAGTACGCTAGTAGTCGTCATGCAGAGCGGTCGGACAGTGATAGCAGTCCAGTGGGATTGCGTGATGTGGTCTGGCGACAACACTGGTCAAGATGCTGAATGAGGTATACTGTTAATTAAGATAATCATCGGATAATGTAAAGTTTAACTATTGTAACTAATTTTCAACAAGTGCCCCCAATAATAACTTTGATTTCAAAAGCAATTTTACATAAAATTTTTATTTAATTGAAGTAACTATTTCGTTAAACTTCCCTTAAACAAAAGTTTCAGTTTTCAATTAGATTACAAAAAAAAGGAATATTATTATTTGCAATGCAGTTCCTCCAAGCGGTGCGCAACAACAAGAGCAGAAATTTGACTAGGTGTTGCAATGAGGTAAGAATTTAATTTTGATTTTTTTGCACAGGGCCAAAGACCGATATTTCGGTTTAATTGAATTATCATTATCACTGAATGGACTTTAATTTTTATGAAGAACTTATATTTGAGTTAGATCGCGATTCTCATTATTATTGTCACTAAATGTAATTGCTAGAGAGGTTACACTTAGCGCAATGTCCATTGGCATTCCTAAATAATATTTCTGTCATGTAAAATTTTGTGGGGAGGTTACATTATGAATCATCCAGATTGGACCAGGTGAACTCTTTATCTTCTCTCACATAAGCTTCTGCTCTGTTCTTTCTAACTTTCAGCCCGAAACCCCACAGAGACGCAAAATTTTTAGAACATGAAAATGAAACACGTGACAGTCAGAAAGACACAGAAAAAAATTGCTTTATATATATCAGTGTCAAACATGATAACAATGTTTCTTACTTCCCTCTGATACAAAAAAAAGACTTGAAATGAGACTTCCAATTTATCGTAAACGATCCACTATGTATTTAAATAGAAAAATTCTTATATTTACTCATAAAGCGAAGGAACACGTTTCCTCATTTACAAACATTTTTCCTTAAAGGCTGATGTACTGATAACCATACACCAAAAAAAATAAATGTTCTAAATGATACGTGGATGATACAATCATCTTGTTTGATGGAACGGAAGAGGAAATAGATAAATTTGCAAAATACATTGTCGGAAAACATGCGATACACAAGGAGTTGTGCCACATAAGCGAAAGTTCGTAGGCCTGTTACTCCATCTGCAATATTGTCTCTACTCAACTTTCGTGCCACTCGCGTAAGAGTGACACTAGCAGCGTCATTATGAGGATGCAAATCATTTTTGCTTGAAACATACTCTCTAACGGTCGTGAGAGTTATTTACCTTTGAGATTGGACGTGGTGAGTTGATGTTAGTCAAGAACGTCTTAAAGGCAACAAAGACGCCATCATCAACATCTAACTGAGTTTCAGTGGGCTCGTGTACGAGAAACTGGACGTTTCTTCTGCAACACTGCAGAAAGAGTTGGCAGGAATGTAATCACTGTGTAGATTGCTGACAGTGGTGGACACGGGGATGTACAGTCGCAAAGAGAAGGCCTCGTGGCACTACCGAAACGGAAGACCATCGTGTTCGGCTTTTGGCTCTGTCGCATTTTATTGCATCTGCCGCAGCAATCTGAACGGCACTTGGCACTACAGTGACGGTTACTTCAAGGACAGTTTCGAGCAAGTCGTCCTGTAGCATGCATTCCATTGACCCCATGTCATCTCCATTTGCAACTTACGTGGTGTCAAAGAGAGTTCATTTGGTGGGCAGGGTGGTGGTCTGTTGCGTTTTCTGATGGAATCTTGTCCTGCCTGGGTACCAGTGATAGCCATGTATTGATTGGAGGAAAGCTAGTTGAGAGCCTGCAACCAGCTGTCTCCATGCTAGAAATGCTGGGCCAATACCTGGAGTTACGGTCTGGGATCAGATTTTGTAGGACAGCAGGAGCACTCCGTGATTATCTCACGCACCATGACAGAATATGTACATCAATCTGACGATTTGACCTGCTGTGCTGCCATTCATGAACAGTATTCTAGGGTCTGTTTTGCAAGTTTTGCAGCTGTTTTGTAACCTAACTTGCTCTACAGAGTGTCGATATGTTGTCTTGGGCTGCTAGTGGACCACATCTGTCTCCAATTGAGCACATATGGGACATCATCGGCCGACGACTCCAGCTTCATCCACAGACAGCATTAACCGTTATGGTGTTGACTAGTGAAGAGAAACAGGCATGGAATTGCATCCCAAAAACTGACATCGACCTGTTCAACAAAATGTATGCACGTGTCCATGATTGCAGTCAACATTCTGCCGGTTACATCGGACTGTAATGTACCAGCATTTCGCATTTTCAACTGATTGTCTCGCGCTTACAATGACCTGTGATCTTGAAAAGCTAAATTTTTGACTATGTTGCCTAGGCAAATTTATTCTCGAAATTTCATTACTCTACATTAACAATCTGTAGAGACCAGGTGTGTCACTTTACTGTAACAGAGGTCAGGAAGTAGCGCCATCTCCTTCACCAGGACGTTGGTTGAGAGTAGTGGTGCTGGTTGGAAGCGACCGACAGACCGTTGGTTGGACTTTTATCTGTGTTATGTACACAGGTGTGGTCGCCTCTGGAGGGGAAGCCGCCGACACCGGAAGGACATAGAACTCATCGAGCTGTCGTCAGTTGGGGAGCCTGGGCAGCCACGTGAATGTCATACGTTATCTGCTGAAATTAGCAGGATGGCCGTTCCTGGCAGGGAGAGCTCACCATAGCTGACGTATGGCTACATCGTCCCAGCCGCCGGCCGGCCATGGGCCAAGGAATATGGCACAGGGAAGGATGTTACTCAAACTGTACCTGCAGAATGATCATAGTCAAAGGGTTGTGCCTGCCCTGAGCGATTATCAGCGTCGATTGAAGCATTCAGGGATGGGTGGTCCTATCCCAGGCTCAAGGGGTTGGCGCCAGTCCCAGAGGGAGGCCCATCAGTGTGAAGCCAGTAAGTCATCTGCATACGATACCCATCATTGGCAGTTGTCTACTGTTACTGGAAATGGAGTCCACGGCTGATGGTCTTCCGTCTCGGTAGTGCCACCGAGGCCGTCTCTTTGCGACTGTACATCCTCGTGTCCACCATTGTCAGTAATCTGTACTACATTCCTGCCAAGTCTTTCTGCAGTGTCGCAGAAGAAACGTCCAGTTTCTAGTACATGAGCTCATTGAAACTCAGTCAGATGTTGATGATGGCGTCTTTGTTGCCTTAAAGACGTTCTTGACTTACATCAACTCATCATGTCCAACCTCAAAGGTAAATAACCCTCACGACCGTTAGAGAGTATGTTTCAAGCAAAAATGATTTGCATCCTCATAATGACGCTGCTAGTGTCACTCTTACGCGATTGGCACGAAAGTTGAGTAGAGACAATATTGGAGATGGAGAAACACGCCTACGAACTTTCGTTTATGTGGCACAACTCTTCGTGTATCGCATTTTTTCCGACAATGTATTTTGCAAATTTATCTATTTCCTCTTCCGTTCCATCAAACAAGATGATTATATCATCCACGTATCATTTAGAACATTTAATTTTTTTGGTGTATGGTTATCAGTACATCAGCCTTTAAGGAAAAATGTTTGTAAATGAGGAAACGTGTTCCTTCGCTTTATGAGTAAAAATAAGAATTTTCCTATTTAAATACACAGTGGTTCGTTTACGATAAATTGGAAGTTTCATTTCAAGTTGTGAGGCATACGACAATTATTGCGTTTTTTTATATCAGAGGGAAGTAAGATAGATTGTTATTTCTCAACATCTCGAAAGGTGACTGCATTTTACGTTCATACACTACTTCAGATGGCGATAATCCTGTTTTCGTATGCTGTTTTCAGTCGTAAGTGGAGACGATATACTTCAAATATACATCCCAGTTGGTGTGATGAAAGTGAGCGCAGTATCCAGGCATCTTCCTGATTGTCCTAAGCACACTTTCAATTGTTCCATTGGCTTGTGGATGGAGAGGAATCGTCCTTAACTTCTTCACATTCAATAACGTACATAACTCCTTAAATAGATTTGACATGGAGTTCATTGTTGGCCCGTTTCTATTGTTTCAGGCACTCCAAATTTCAGTAGCGAATCATTCACAAGGGCTTGTGCCACTGTCACTGTCTGCTGCTTTGGCATCGCGATCATTTGTATGATTCTTGAAAAATGATGTATGATTTTGAGTAGCTGCTTATTCCCTGCAGATGGTTTATTGAGTGGACCTCAAAAATCAACCCCCAGAAATTTGAATAGTGCTAATGCTGCAGGTAACCTCTGAAATGGTACTCTTGTTCGACAAAACTCCGCTCTCTGTGCGAACTGTATGCAATTCTGTACATACTGGTTTACATCCGTCCAGCTGTTTCTCCACCATTACCTTTCTGCTACTCTTGGTAGATCCGCAATCTCCATGACCTGCTAATATGTGATCACGAGCTTCTTGCTGCACTCTACTCCTTAGCTTTGCTGGTACCACGGCCTGCGGTCCTAACTTGGTTTCTCTGCATACAAACCCATCCGGCATACAAAACTGTGACAACTTAATGGCTCTGAGCACTATGGGACTTCACTTCTGAGGTCATCAGTCCCCTAGAACTTAGAACTTCTTAAACGTAACTAACCTAAGGACATCACACACATCCATGCCCGAGGCAGGATTCGAACCTGCGACCGTAGCGGCGCGCGGCTCCAGTCTGTAGCGCCTAGAACCCCTCGGCCACCCTGGCCGGCTGTGACAACTTAAAATACTGTTAATTCGTCATACACTCTATGTGCAGATTGCTGTTCCTTATGCTCATTGTCCTTAACATGTAATACCGCTATTTTTCTACTTATGCCTTCTGCATTTTCGTGCTTCTTCCTAGGTTTATGCATGACTTCGAAACAAAATTCACTTAGTCTTACTGCCCATTATGTCAAGCTGTCAACCTACTAGAAGGATCCTTTAATCCCAACACCCACTTTAAGACTGCATGATCTGTTATTGCTCTAAACGGTTTACTATACAGATAACATTAGAAACACGTGATCCCACAATATCTCTTTCTGTGTTGTGGATAACTTCTTTCTGCATAATTTAGTTGTCTTGATGTGTAAGCTAATGGATGTTAAACGCCTACTAGCTCTTGTGAAAACACACAGTTAAGTGCAGGGTTTCAAGCATCACATGATAAAACAAAATCTCTATTTAGATCTGAAAATACGTGTACCAATATCGGACTCAATAGTAAAGCGTCCTTTAGCGCCTCAGGAGCATGCTGGCACTCTTCCGACCACAGAAATCTAGTACCCTGGCAATATCTGCAAATCCTTTTACGAACAGGCGTAATAATTCACAACTCCTAAGAACGACTGCAATTCCTTTACTGATTCCGGTAAAAGATATTCACGTACAGGTCTATTTAATCTGGGGGTCTGTTTTAACGCCTTCTTTACTTACGGTATGTCCTAGGTATGCTCTCTCTTCTATCACAAAATTACACTTTTCTGTACTCAGTGTTAACTTTGCTGCTTTTAACGTTAGAAATGCTAGCCTTAATTTCTGCATATTCTGCTCCATGTCACTCCCATAGACGATTATGTCATCGAGAGACACTAAGCATTGCCATGGTTTCAAGCTTCTGAGTACTCCGTCCAACAATCTCTGAGAAGTTACAAGTGCATTTTTTAATCCGAATGACATTCTTCCGAATTGGTAGTGCCCCCCAGGGTGTCGAAAACGCTATTTCGTCTCGATCCTACGGTGCAGCCTCTATCTGATGGTAAGCTCTTTTTAAATCCATTGTCGTAAAATATTTCCGTTGCCCTAAATGGTCCAAGGTGTATGATGTTTGGCAAAGGGTAGGCGTCCGTTATGGTTTCCTCATTTTGATGTCCATACTCACAACAAAACCTACATTCTCTTGTTCTATACGTTGACCTTTCTTTATATTTACTTATTTTTGACACGAGACTATTCCTACCACCCACGCACTATTACTTTCTTCAATTACTCCATATTTCAGTTGTTGACCGATAAATTCCTCGAAAATTGGCTGTTAGTACCTAGTTATTCAGTAAGGTTTGAGGAGACTGGTGATTCATTTCCCATTGTTACGCAGTGTTGTGTACAGTGTGTACCTAGTGACAGCTGTTTTGGAAAAACGTAAATTATTAAATTCCAAAAGTTATTTTTTGCATCAGTTTCGTACCAGGTGCATCACTTTTCCTCGTAATGTAATGTCCCATTCTTCTTCCTTCATGATATCCATGTTAACGAATAACTACTGTTTTGTTAATCCTATGTCCTCTGTGCTAAAATTATCTCCAAAAACAGGCACCTTCTTTTCACCCTTTATCTCTTGTATGTGTGCAATACCTCTGTTAACTAAGGAACCAAAATGATCTGGTAGTTCATTCTCTTCTAAAGGTTCCACCAAACACAAAATTCGTGCCAGCAAGCTAAACTCAACGCTGACCCAAAGTGATTTCCCAGTTACCCTAGATACACATTCGTGCGAATCAAGTCTCAGTATGATTATTCGCAGTTTAATCGGTTTGTCGTTCACGGCGGACTCACCTCAAGACGTCGCTACACTGAGAATGGCTTCACCTAACTGAAACAATTTTTGTAACGTGGTGGTTCAAATTGCTTACGTTTCATCATATATATTGGCGACCGACTCATGGCACCCTTTTGTCCAATAATTTCCTGAAACACTTTTTTCCTACTATTCCTCTTGTTGCGTAATCCATCTCTGCATACTATTTCATAGCATCCAGTCGTACTAGGAATGACCAAAGGTGGACCTATGGTTCCTGTTGGCGCTTAATACCTTATTCTTCTCCTGTCCTCTACTTCTAAATCTGTTACTTCCTATTACTTTATTCATATTACCCAAAGGTTGGCGACACTCTCTCCTTGTATTCTCCGTTCGTCCACAACTGAAAACATTTTATATTACTTGCAGACACTGTCCATTTACCCTGCATTCCAGTTGAAAAATCGACCTCTTCACACTCTATAGATAACCGCACTACCATGTGCAGCTCTGTTAGACGGCCTGTCCATGCACATCTTGACATTTCCACACGCAACTCTTTTAAAAAAGCATCGAGTGCACTCTGCTCCGCAAATTGTTCCAAAGTTCCTGCATTTCTCTTCGTTATTAACTCTAATTTTTCCCTACTGTGTCTGGGACTATTTCGTTTAGTAAATCTCTGAACTTTTGAAATTCTTCAAATGTTGTGGCTCCCTTAAAAACTTCTGTATATCCTACATAAGTTTTAGCTTCCCCTGTTTGTCCCAATTTTGCAACACTCAGTAATTCCTTATCAGACCAACCTTCCATCTAAGTCAGATGTCCAAGGTTTCCCACAGAGGCTTGTACAACCTCAGGACACTTATCAGAAAAAGGAGCAACTAATTTGCGACTGACAAGTCTACACCCCTTTGTGATGATTGAGATTCTATCAACCCACGTAGATTTGTATTATCTTCTGTTAATTGTGTTATCTTTCCTAACAAAATGCAAACTTCTTCCGGCTCTGACACACATTTTGCCTCTGGTTCTCGAAGAGCTTTGTCCTTGACAACACTCATTTTGAGAACTAATATTAACAAGACAAGAAAACAAAATACATTTACTTAGTTTTTACGTTTAATCATGAGCCATCTCGACTCCCGGCATTACCTAGCCATATGCCCGTAACAATTACGTATACATCAATTTAGTACAACTGATTCCACACACAGCACTTAGTTGCCTTCAAAGTTACACTGTGCACATCTAACAGGCACTAACCAACCGTGACTTCCATTACGTCTGAAACATGACAAATCCACCTGTTCACTACTTCCAATAAAACCTGCTTTGCAAAATACACAGCAGTCAAACCTTTACTCCATGACCAAACTACAATCAAAACTTTTTGGACCCACCATACCGTAGGCCCTAGGTTCAGACGTTGCTCTAGGAAGGCGACGTCAATGATCTGACACTTGCCTGCCTGCAGCAGGCATTGTTACAACTGGTTTCCACTCAGATATGCTTTTTGACTGAATAGGTCGATACGCTACAAGACCAAATACTGTAAGTAGGAAATTGAATGTTGCACACAATTTGGGAGTATAATGAGAGAAATCGATAACCAGACAGGAAAAGGTGCAGTAATGTTTATAATTTTAATTTTTCAGTATTGCCTAATGAAATTAGTAATACGATTATTCACTTAAAATTACAGACTTCTACACAAAACTCGACAAAGCTTTGCGAGCATGAGAATCCTAAACACGACGCTTCATGGGTGTTAGTATGAGGTAGAGTGAGTTGTGCGAAACACTAAATGGACACAGAGGAACCCTGGGTATCAAGTTATTCCTGGAACGTCTGTCTTAATTGTTCAAGGACCCGTTGTAGTTACAGACAACCCAAGACTTCCGCGAATGTGACGCACATATTCCGCACGTTATGACTAATTATACCAGTTCTGGACAGGCGTGTTGAAAAGGCAAGACCGTTTACAAAGGCAGCAAAAGCAACGTCGTACAGATTTCCGTACCAGCTATAAACGAACGTGGCTTGGCTCATAAAAGCCTTAGTTTACCTTCTTGTGTCTATGTTCGCTCCTGGCCGCACAACAGAGGGAGGTTGGCTGAAAGTGTGGCAATTACATTAACATTCGAGTTATGACCGCGTCAGCATTAAAACATGTGATTATATAAATAAATTTTATAACATCCATATTACTAACATATTTGAAAAAGCGTAAGTAAATATATTTGAAGAATTTGGTTCGATTGAATTGCCTACCTATTAACATATTCTTAAAAGGATAGCTGAATGGAGTGCAGTGACAGTTACCAACAAGTCAGGTAATATTCGTGTCCAGTGCTTTTATTACTGGTGATGAGGCAGAGATTAATAGGTTGTACGTTGTTAAAGCGGATAGCTGTATGGAGCTCTGTGAGTTTGTTGAGTCTGATGCGGCGGTGGAATAGGCCTAGGTTACTGACGTCATGATGTCGTCGGATTCAAACATCTGTTGGTTGCCGTCAAATGAGTCGTAGAATTCGCAGTATCCATACAACGCGTAAGTAGTAAATTACAAGGAGACAGAAAAATACTGTGACAAGGATGCCGAGACGTTCAGCAATGGCCAAATAGCAGTCAGCGTTTAGGATGTGAATGGAGTTGTATTTGATTACGGCGACAAAACGTTTTCTGAAAATGCACGGCAACAGCATAGTTTAATCACAAATTTGAAGACCTTTAGTAAACAACACAGTAATTTTATAATTAACAAAGTTAAAGTGTATGTTAATAATCGTATTGGAAAGATTAAAACTGATAATATTGGTAACAAAGCATACTATGAGGAACAGAGTCGGTCAAAGAAATCAAAACCAGTACGAAATTCAAAGAGATTTGGTTACAGCATCTACAACGCAGGTGGTTCTAACATACGACTCATAGTAATTCAATTATCGGTAATCTAACAACTGCCACAGAAATATATCTCATGTTTTGCGGGCAGCAGCAACACTGCTATCAATTACGAAGATGGCATATCACTCTGCCTTCTTCAGTTCAGCAAGCCTAGATGAGAAGTCAAAGTCACCATGTCTCCGCTACAAGTGAACTTCGGCAAGTCTCTCAGGGATCTGAGAGAGATTCCTCGACAGACAGTTACGTAAGATGTGCATAAGGTGAACAAGACTGTGACAGGGCGGCCATATACCTAATCTCTCTGCATTTGCTATAACTTCTTTATATTTGCTTGTATTTTTGGTTTCTCACTCTGACTTTTCAGGATCGTAACCTACTATTAAAAATGGCTCTGAGCACTATGGGACTCAACTGCTGAGGTCATTAGTCCCCTAGAACTTAGAACTAGTTAAACCTAACTAACCTAAGAACATCACACACATCCATGCCCGAGGGAGGATTCGAACCTGCGACCGTAGCGGTCTCGCGGTTCCAGACTGCAGCGCCAGAACCGCGCGGCCACTTCGGCCGGCTAACCTACTATTACTTTCTTTTAAACGTTTCTGTTAGTATACACTGAGGTGGCAAAGGTCTTGGGACAGCGATACACACATATACAGATGGCAGTAGTATCACGTAGACAAGGTATAAAAGAGCTGTGCATTGGCGGAGCTGTGATATGTACTCAGCTAATTAATCTGACAAAGGTTTCCGATGTGATTATGACTGTACGAGGGTAATCATCAGACATTGAACATGGAACGGTAGTTGGAGCTAGATACATGGGACATTCCATTTCGGATATCATTAGTTAATTGAGTATTCCGAGAACCACAGTGTCAAGAGTGTGTCAAGATACCAAATTTAAGGTATTACCTCTCACTACGGACAAAGCAGTAGCCGCCGGTTTTTGCGTAGAGTAGTCAGTTCTGACAGGAAAATAACACTGCATGATATAAACCAGAAAGCAATGAGGGACGTACGACGAACGTATCCATTGGGGCAATTCGACGAAATTTGGCGTTAATGTGCTACTGCAGCAAAAGATCGACGTGAGTGTCTTTGCTACAGCACGACATCGCGTGGAGCGCCTCTCCTGGGCTCGTGACCATTTCGGCTAGACCCTTGACGACTGTAAAACCGTGACCTGGTCATATGAGTCCCGATTTCGGTAAGAGTTGATGGGAGGGTTCGAATGTGGCGTAGACCCCATGAAACCATTGACCAAGGTTGTCAACAAGTAGCTGTGCAAGCTGATGGTGACTCCATAATGGTTTGCTTGAAATGGACTGGGTGCTCTAGTCCAACTGACCGGAAATAATCAGACCATCTGCAACCATTCAGGGACTTCATGTTCCCAAACAACGATGGAATTCTTATAGACGAAATGCGCCATTTGACCGAGCCGCAACTGTGCGTGATTGGTTTCAAGGACATTCTGGACAATTGGAGGAAATGATTTAGCCACCCAGATCGCCCGACATGAATCCGATCACACATTTATGGGACATAATCGAGAGGTCAGAGCGAGGACAAACTCCTTCACCGGCAACGCTTTCTCAAATATGGCAGGCTACAGAGGCAGCATTGCTCAGTATATCTGCAACGGACTTCCAACGACATTTTGAGTCCGTGCAACGTCAAGTTACTACACTACGCCGGGCAAACGGATGTTCGACACGATATCAGGAGGCAACCCAAGACTTTTGTCACCTCAGTATATTGCTCTAGTTACGTCTGTTCTACGATTTTGTGAATCATTCGCAGCCTTTGCTAAGCGCTCTAAAGATGACCGTTAGGTATCCTTGCTACTCGTGGAATCCTACTTGCACCAAAGTTCTGGCCTTCTGGATGGGCGTTTCCGATAATCGGGGCTGTCTTCAGGTTTCAAGAAGCACAGCTAGCTGCTCGAAACACCTGCCCTGCCCAGCACAGGAAATTTCAAAGCACAGAAGCCAAGAGACTAGTAATAATACATATAGTCGAAGATCGTTTAGAAGTTACAGTGGTTACGCTATCGGTTTCACCCTATCCACTTGATTTTCTGCAACTGGACCGAAACCCCCGGAACTACGGGTTGAGAAATACGATAGAATATTTTCGTCCCACTCGGATCTTCCCGCAAATTATCTATGATGAAAGCCGTGGTTAAATCATCAAAGACTTAAGACGGTATGTGGCAAAAAAATCGTCGACGTCATTATTGCACCAAAAAACGGGAGTGTTTACCCATACCATACGTACACTCTCTTTCGATCCGTCTATGAGCCATCGCATGTTTTGTAAGACATTCAGGTCTGATGTTGATGCAGAGATGTTTATTTTGAGAGTCGAAATGATTTCAACGTTTCTTCTGCAGCCAACCTCGATGTGATTGAATTCAAAAAAATGTTCAGATGTGTGTGAAATCTTCTGGGACGAAACTGCTAAGGTCATCAGTTCCTAAGCTTACACACTACTTAACCTAAATTATCCTAAGGACAAACACACACACCCATGCCCGAGGGAGGACTCGAACCTCCGCTGGGACCAGCCGCACAGATTGAATTCATATCTTATTTTTTGAAACAGAAAGGAGAATGCATTACATTTAAGTTGCAATGCTGGAGAGACTCCATTCTTCTTCTTAGTGTGTGTGTGTGTGTGTGTGTGTGTGTGTGTGTGTGTGTGTGTGTGTGTGTGTGTGCGTGTGTGTGTGTGTGTGTGTGTGAGAGAGAGAGAGAGAGAGAATTCCCTAAGGGACCAAAATGCTGAGGTTATCGGTCCCTGGTCTTGCACACCACTTAAACTAGCTTAAACTAACTTATGCGAAGAACAACACACCCGAGGGAGGACTCGAGCCGGCCGGTGTGGCCGTGCGGTTTAGACGCTTCAGTCTGGAAACGCGTGGCCGCTACGGTCGCAGGTTTGAATCCTGCCTCGGGCATGGATGTGTGTGATGTCCTTAGGTTAGTTAGGTTTAATTAGTTCTAAGTTCTAGGAGACTGATGACCTCAGAAGTTAAGTCGCATAGTGCTCAGAACCATTTGAACCATTTGGAGGACTCGAACCTCCGACGGGAGGGGTTTCACAATCCGTGACATGGCGTTTTTAACCACGCGGTCACTCCGCGCGGCCCTTCTTCTTAGTCACAAGATTTCCATTCAAATATAACTAACTGTTGTTCGGAATCGTTAACTGATATCGATGATGAATGAGAATTCTAATCTCGTCGTTATTATTAAATGTTGTCGAAACGAAAGGTTTGTGGGAGAAATATTCCTGACAAATGATTCGATTGTCATATTGAACTGGAGTTGTATCGTGCAATGCCACCAAGAGGCTTAAGTCCTATCAATGTAAGAAACGTGTAATTCTAGCACGGCATCATATTCTACCTTAGCTGTGAAGTGGTTTTCTGACAGGTGTGTGTATTGATTTTATACTTTACACCTATGCTGCTTCAAGTGTTATTGCACTACAGTTTCCTCACCTTGAAAATCGAATAGATTCCCATTCTGACTTACGACAGTCAACTCCTGAAGCTCTAATATTTGTCCAGTCGTTGGGACACGTATTGGATTTCTCTGTCCAGTCAGTAATAGGTATTTTGGATTTATAGGTACCTCAAAAAATTTATAACCTGTACCAGCTGTAGAATTTCTAAATCATATACATTAATTTATCGTTAAGATACTAATTCGTTGCAACATTACACTTAACAGGGATCGTGCTAACAGCTATCTACTTGTTGAGTCGACTCACAAAATATTATCAGTATTACTCTTCAACACGTGTTTCCTCGAGAAACCTGGTAGTGGTCCCACTGAACCTTCATGGCTGAAGTCTACCGTCTCCTTCCTTGTTTTCATCTCAGCTTTAAACGTATTAACGTCTGCACGTAACTCAAATCCTAGTACAAATTGTTTTACATACACATTCCAATCGTAAATATTGTATGAACCAGTGAGTATTTCTACAAATGTATCACTTCCTAAGCCGCGTTCACACAAGAAGCACCACGCTACACAGCACCGTGCGCAATCGTGTGGTGCAGGACAGAGTAGAATGAAGTCGAGCAGCCGGGAACTGTGTACGACGGAGCAGTGTGTTCGTTGGTGCGCAGCGATGTTCTAGGAAGCATGCGCGCTTCGGTAACAATAGAAAACCAGAAACGCTGTCCAAACAGAACAACGAATGAACTAGCGGCTTCCTTTGATGTACCAACACAGTGTGGAGCTTGTCCGCTGTTGTGCAGTGCGGCGCACCGTGGCGCGGTTTCATGTCGAAACCAGACATGCCGTACTGTGCCGAACTTCTTTTAATGGTACTGAGCAGCACTGTGGAGCACCGTGCAGTCCGTGCTGACGCAGCTCCACACGAAGTTTATTGTTGGTTTCGGTGATGTTAGGTTCACTACTGCGTATTTTCAGACCTATCAAGCCAGTGCTCCACTCCCGTTCGCTCCAGTCTACAGATGGGGGAAAGTAGTTTGCTCTTAATATCGATGAACTTCCTTTGAAAGTAAGAGTGTATGACGTCACATCTAAACCTCAACTGATGTTATGATGTATATGCTGCTTGTTTTCATGCAACTGTCAGGAGAAACATTAGGCAACAGAGATACGAAACCAAGTCTTGATAGTACTGGAAGTACGAGGGTGAATCAAATGAAAAACCTTAAATATTTTTTTAAATATTATTTATTGTACAGAAGTGGAACAAAGCTGTATCACTTTTAAACATAAACTCCCCCACGCTCAATGCAAGTCCTCCAGCGCTTACAAAGTGCATAAATTCCTTTAGAAAAAAATTCTTTTGGTAGTCCGCGCAACAACTCATGCACCGCGTGGCGTACCTCTTCATCAGAACGTAACTTCTTTCCACCCATTGCGTCTCTGAGTGGTCCAAACATATCGAAATCACTTGGGGCAAGGTCTGGTGAGTATGATGGATGAGGAAGACACTCAAATTGCAGGTCTGTGATTGTTGCAACTGTTGTACGGGCAGTGTGGGGCCTTGTATTGTCATGTTACAAAAGGACACCTGCTGACAGCAATCAAGGCCGCAGACGCTTTTTTAGGAGATCTGTGTATGATGCACTGGTGACAGTGGTCCCTCTAGGCATGTAATGCTCCAAAATGACGCCTTTTTCGTCCAAAAAGAAAGTGAGCATAACGTACCCTGCTGATAGTTCTGTTCGAAATTTCTTTGGTTTTGGTGATGAGGAATGGCTCCATTTCTAGCTCGCCCTCTTTGTTTGCGGTTGGTGGATGTGGACCCACTAACGAATCTTGCAAGGGAGCCATCACCTTCTCGCTCAAAGAGCCGAAAAAGTTCCTCACAAGCATCAACACATCGTTCTCTCATTTCAAGAGTCAGCTGCCGTGGCACCCATCTTGCAGACACTTTGTGAAACTGGAGCACATCATGCAGAATGTGGTGTGCTGATCCATGACTAATCTGTAAACATGCTGCATTGTCATTCAGTGTCACTCGGGTTTTCCTTCACTATGGCTTCAACTGCTGCAATGTTCTTTGGAGTCACAACTCGTTGTGCCTGACCTGGACGAGGAGCATCTTCCACTGAAGTCACACCCTTGCTGCTGTGACAAACATGCATCACCGTACTGAACCTTCATTTGTCGATGAATTTCAATAGGTTTCACACCTTCACTACGCAACAATCGAGTAACAGAACGCTGTTCTTCCCTGGTGCAAGTCGCAAGTGGGGTGGCCATCTATATACTGATACTGCGACGGTATGTGTGCATCTGCAAAATGCTGCCACCTATAGGCCATTCTGCATGCTGTTTGTAGTACGCTTACCCACTTACAGGATTTTTTTTTTTTGGTCATCAGTCTACTGACTGGTTTGATGCGGCCCGCCACGAATTCCTTTCCTGTGCTAACCTCTTCATCTCAGAGTAGCACTTGCAACCTACGTCCTCAATTATTTGCTAGACGTATTCCAATCTCTGTCTTCCTCTACAGTTTTTGCCCTCTACAGCTCCCTCTAGTACCATGGAAGTCATTCCCTCATGCCTTAGCAGATGTCCTATCATCCCATTCCTTCTCCTTATCAGTGTTTTCCACATATTCCTTTCCTCTCCGATTCTGCGTAGAACCTCCTCATTCCTTACTTATCAGTCCACCTAATTTTCAACATTCGTCTATAGCACCACATCTCAAATGCTTCTATTCTCTTCTGTTCCAGTTTTCCCACAGTCCACGTTTCACTACCATACAATGCTGTACTCCAGATGTAAATCCTCAGAAATTTCTTCCTCAAATTAAGGCCGGTATTTGATATTTGTAGACTTCTCTTGGCCAGAAATGCCTTTTTTGCCATAGCGAGTCTGCTTTTGATGTCCTCCTTGCTCCGTCCGTCATTGGTTATTTTACTGCCTAGGTAGCAGAATTCCTTAACTTCATTGACTTCGTAACCATCAATCCTGATGTTAAGTTTCTCGCTGTTCTCATTTCTACTACTTCTCATTACCTTCGCCTTTCTCCGATTTACTCTCAAACCAAACTGTGTACTCATTAGACTGTTCATTCCGTTCAGCAGATCATTTAATTCTTCTTCACTTTCACTCAGGATAGCAATGTCATCAGCGAATCGTATCATTGATATCCTTTCACCTTGTATTTTAATTCCACTCCTGAACCTTTCTTTTATTTCCATCATTGCTTCCTCGATGTACAGATTGAAGAGTAGGGGCGAAAGGCTACAGCCTTGTCTTACACCCTTCTTAATACGAGCACTTCGTTCTTGATCGTCCACTCTTATTATTCCCTCTTGATTGTTGTACATATTGTATATGATCCGTCTCTCGCTATAGCTTACCCCTACTTTTTTCAGAATCTCGAACAGCTTGCACCATTTTATATTGTCGAACGCTTTTTCCAGGTCGACAAATCCTATGAAAGTGTCTTGATTTTTCATTAGCCTTGCTTCCATTATTAACCGTAACGTCAGAATTGCCTCTCTCGTCCCTTTACTTTTCCTAAAGCCAAACTGATCGTCACCTAGCGCATTCTCAATTTTCTTTTCCATTCTTCTGTATATTATTCTTGCAAGCAGCTTCGATGCATGATCTGTTAAGCTGATTGTGCGATAATTCTCGCACTTGTCAGCTCTTGCCATCTTCGGAATTGTGTGGATGATGCTTTTCCGAAAGTCAGATGGTATATCGCCAGACTCTTATATTCTACACACCAACGTGAATAGTCGTTTTGTTGCCACTTCCCCCAATGATTTTAGAAATTCTGATGGAATATTATCTATCCCTTCTGCCTTATTTGACCGTAAGTCCTCCAAAGCTCTTTTAAATTCCGATTCTAATACTGGATCCCCTATCTCGTCTAAATCGACTCCTGTTTCTTCTTCTATCACATCAGACAAATCTTCACCCTCATAGAGGCTTTCAATGTATTCTTTCCACCTATCTGCTCTCTCCTCTGCATTTAACAGTGGAATTCCCGTTGCACTCTTAATGCTACCACCGTTATTTTTAATGTCACCAATGGTTATTTTGACTTTCCTGTATGCTGAGTCTGTCCTTCCGACAATCATATCTTCTTCGATGTCTTCACATTTTTCCTGTAGCCATTTCGTCTTAGCTTCCCTGCACTTCCTATTTATTTCATTCCTCAGCGACTTGTATTTCTTTATTCCTGATTTTCCCGGAACATGTTTGTAATTCCTCCTTTCATCAATCAACTGAAGTATTTCTTCTGTTACCCATGGTTTCTTCGCAGCTACCTTCTTTGTACCTATGTTTTCCTTCCCAATTTCTGTGATGGCCTTTTTTAGAGATGTCCATTCCTCTTCAACTGTACTGCCTTATTGCTGTATCTATAGCGTTAGAGAACCTCAAACGTATCTCGTCTTTCCTTAGTACTTCCGTATCCCACTTCTTTGCGTATTGATTCTTCCTGACTAATGTCTTGAACTTCAGCCTACTCTTCATCACTATTATATTGTGATCTGAGTCTATATCTGCTCCTGGGTACGCCTTACAATCCAGTATCTGAGTTCGGAATCTCTGTCTGACCATGATGTAATCTAATTGAAATCTTCCCGTATCTCCCGACCTTTACCAAGTATACCTCCTCCTCTTGTGATTCTTGAACAGGGTATTCGCTATTACTAGCTGAAACTTGTTACAGAACTCAATTAGTCTTTCTCCTCTTTCATTCCTTGCCCCAAGCCCATATTCTCCTGTAACCTTTTCTTCTACTCCTTCCCCTACAACTGCATTCCAGTCGCCCATGACTCTTAGATTTTCGTCCCCCTTTACATACTGCATTACCCTTTCAATATCCTCATACACTTTCTCTATCTGTTCATCTTCAGCTTGCGACGTCGGCATATATACCTGAACCATCGTTGTCGGTGTTGGTCTGCTGTCGATTCTGATTAGAACAACCCGGTCACTGAACTGTTCACAGTATCACACCCTCTGCCCTACCTTCCTATTCATAACGAATCCTACACCTGTTATACCATTTTCTGCTGCTGTTGATATTACGCGATACTCATCTGACCAGAAATCCTTGTCTTCCTTCCACTTCACTTCACTGACCCCTACTATATCAAGATTGAGCCTTTGCATTTCCCCTTTCAAATTTTCTAGTTTCCCTACCACGTTCAAGCTTCTGACATTCCACGCCTCGACTCGTAGAACGTTATCCTTTCGTAGATTATTCAATCTTTTTCTTATGGTAACCTCCCCCTTGGCAGTCCCCTCCCGGAGATCCGAATGGGGGACTATTCCGGAATCTTTTGCCAATGGAGATCATCATGACACTTCTTCAATTACAGGCCATATGTCCTGTGGATATACGTTACGTGTCTTTAATGCAGTGGTTTCCATTGCCTTCTGCATCCTCATGTCGTTGATCATTGCTGATTCTTCCGCCTTTAGGGGCGATTTCCCACCCCTAGGACAAGAGAGTGCCCTGAACCGCTATCTGCTCCTCTGTCCTCTTTGACAAGGCCGTTGGCAGAATGAGGCTGACTTCTTATGCCGGAAATCTTCGGCCGCCAATGCTGATTATCAAAATTTAGGCTGTGGCGGGGATCGAACCCGGGTCCGAAGACGTTTTGATTGTGAATCAAAGACGCCACCCCTAGACCATGGGTACGGGATAAGGGCACGAAATTTCGATTTATTATTACAAATTTAAGGTTTTCATTTGACTCACCCTCGAAGTAGGACACGTGGTTCTTGTCAGTATAGTATCGGTACAATTCTTCAGATGGGCGTAAATCGACATATGAGTCAAAATAGTAGATAGTATTTTGGTTTGCTTAAAATACACAACGCAGTAAGTGCCATATCCACCTGCAACATCAAAGCTGGCAATCCCGCATTCCTTGGAGTTCTACATCATCTTTTGCAACGTAGCCCACATAAACACACTACTAAATTTTGGGATTTTGAACTTTCTAACGAATTTAAGCGGATCTGTTTTTGTTAGCGATCTGTGCAATAGTATCACTATGAGCTTTTTTTAAGAGCTAAACCCGTTTCCTGTATTGTTTCAAATGCAGTCCTTTGCCAATAGCAATGGCTTCCATTGTTCTGTTAGGCTGTGTTTGAACTATGACGGTCTTCCAGCCAGAGAACTGATGACTGAAAGTTCTGCAGGAGCAAGAATTAGGAATTCTCCAAAGGATAAGGGAGCTTATAAGATGTCTTAGGTATTGGCAGGGATACAGGCGTTTTAACGTGTTTTCTTCTTCCTATACCTTTCCGCTTCAAAGCACACTTAGCCGCTTGTCACTGCTGAATGGATGCAATATTTTAAACATCCTACTGGTTTTCTTCAGCTTCTGTAAAGTTGTTCACAATTTATTGTAAATTTATTGCAGCACCCAATTACTTGGCTTTGTCCACGAAAATTCTATCTGTAATGTGATGTTCTGCTCAATCTTGATTTGCAGCACACGCTAAATCAGGTTCCTTGTAGGCTTCATCTATTTCGTTAATCCCCTTATCACCATGAACCAGTCACTTTTTCCGCTTTCTTCCAGGTCCTCAGAAGTTGTATGCAGGGGTATGCTGCTCAGCTGGTAACTTACTATGTTCTCAGTATCACCACCAACACTGATGCATGTTTTCTGGCAGTCATATCATGCTGCTGCTTGGTTTGAGGTTTACGTGTCCTTTTTGTACAACAGTTGTGAGCGTTCACGCAACTGTTGTGCTCTGACGGAAACTTGCACCTCTGAACTAAGCCACATTTTTATTGTTGTGTATAAAGCCTTATTATACTGCTCAATTATTTGTGTGAGAGTGTCTGTTCATCTGTTCATTTGTATGAGCAATCAAGATTACGTATCATCCACATATCGTCTTCTATCATGCTGTTCAAAAATTCAACGTTACTCACTTTTATATAGGAGAATATTATGTGGGGCTTTATTGCCTATCATGCCACTACCGACTTGAAACATATTTCAAACCTTTATTCAGTCATGAACATTTTTTCGTAGCTATGATATCAGCAGACCGTAAATCATCCAAACCTCGTATTATGTTATGATTATGAGGGAATGATCCGGGCACAGGTCTGTGGAGCTCATAAAAACCTATGTCCATAGGTACTTGATAAATCTGTCTCAAAGCCCTGAAATGACTGAAATGATTTCATCACCTTTACAGCGCGACAATCGAAAGTAATTTCTAGTTGGTTTTCAACTACATTCTCAGTATTCAAATGGCTTCTGTCTTGCATAGGGAAATGATGAGAGCTCGTAGGAAGTGGGTACATTTGCATTTAGCTCCAAAAAATTATAGAAATGTACATAAACAATTGCTAATAATAATAATAATAATAATAATAATAATAATAATGTTTGGAGAGCTACTTACTTGCCATATTGCAGTGTGAAACTCAGTCGTTTCAAAATAGAGAGGCAGTTCCAGTACATATAACTCAATGTCTTAGAAAGCCCATGTATCTTCTTGTATATACATCTCTTGATTGCGGGGTAATCCGGATAAAACTCCATATTCTTTCATTCCTGATATAAAATACATTGTCTAACTCACTGCTGCTTCTTGCACACTGGAAGAGGCAGACTCAGTGGAGCTTCCAAAAAAAAAAAAAAATAAATAAATAAATAAAGAAATACAGTTCCAGCAAATGCCACTCTCTGTGTTTGGAAAGCCCAGTCAGGTAATTCTGTTCATGCAGTTATGCTTGTGGTACCTTTTTCCTTAATTAACTGGACGATCGACAACTGCACAGATTGAACAATGTAACATTTAAAAAAATGTAAAAGTAATCTGTGAAACAAATGATTCTACCTTCTTTAGCATGGGATCTTGTCTTGGATGACCTTCCTCTGTCTTTCCTCCAGTGTAGACACATGCGTTGTGAGGAGGTGCGGTATTTTTTCATATTTGTGTCTTTTGTTACAATACAGGGTGTTTAAAAATGTGACCCGATTACAAAACTCTATACTTCTTGATAAAAATGTATTACAAACATGGGCTGAATTGCAAACTACTCAAAAAACCTTAAAGATTAGCTACGCTATTACAAACGCTCTATGTGTACATCAGCAGTAGCATGAACAAAATCTAGACGTTAGCTAAATTCGTCATTAACTTCACACAATGTATCTGCTTTTACAGAAGCTATGGTGGCTGTTACTCTATTCTTCACTTGTATGTCATGAGGTTAAGGGGAGATGAACAACACCATTTCCTTCACATATTCGCATGGAGTCATGTCTGGTGATCTTGGCAGCCAAGAAAGCAGGACAGTGTTTCGGGGCCAGTTTATCCAGTGTTGAGCTACCTTTAAATGCTGCAGAACTGGCTTTAACTGGCTTTTTGCACAACTTAAGGAGGACTCCGATTACTCCATTTTCCAACAGGAAGCAGCTCCACCACGCTGGCACAACAACGTAAATCATTCTCTCAATGACGCTCTGTCTCAAAGCTGGATACGTCACACTGGACCCCAAGACACGGCCGTGAATTCGTGGTTTCCAAGATCACCTGACACGACCCAATGCGACTTTTTCTTGTGGGAATATGTGTAGGAAATCGTATTCATCTCCCCTTTACCTCGTGACGTAGGAGAAGTGAAGAACAGAATAACAGCAACCATTAGTTCTGTAAGAGCAGATGCTTTGTGTAAAGTTTAGCTATCGTCTAGATGTTGTTCACACTGCTGCAGGTGGACACGTAGAGCATTTTTAATAGTGTAGATAAAACTTCAAGATTTTGTGAGTGGTTTGCAATTCATCCCACGTTTATAGTATGGTTTTATCAGTAAATATGGGCCAGAGGTTGAAAACACCGCTACAGTTGTCAGGTTCTTTTATTTAGAACACGACCGGTTTCGAGCTCTTATGCGCTCATATTCAGGTGTCGTAACTTCATGCTGTGACCCTGAGCGCCGGGGTGGACGAGTGCAAGACGCGATGTGCTGCCAGCGAGAGCAGAGCACGGAGCATGAATGTATAAGAACCCGAAACCGGTCGGGTTCTAAATAAAAGAACCTTACAACTGCAGTGGTATTTTCAACCTCTAGTATAATGCGCAGTTGCCGATGTTCCACTGACAGGATTGTTTATAATAAATATGGAATTTTGAAATCAGATCATTTTTTAAGAAACGGCCTATATATTCGTTTAAAACGTACTTCTTTTAGAAAAGGTAACTGTATCTGCTGTGTCCTAATTCGCATTTCTCTGTTTCAGCATTAATGAGGCGCGACATCATGAAAGTTTTGATAATATGGTGCAATTAATCGACCGTCATTGTAGCACTCTATATACAGATTTACATAATCAGTCCTAGAAACTGGCATCTGCCGTATGGACAGATAGATAGAGGAGGACCAGGCTGATGGTCACAGAACCTTCGGCTGCTGCCACACGTTCAATAGAACCCCAGGTCAATCTGCCCCTACCAGTGTGCACCCGTGGACAGCTACATGTCTGGAACATCCGTTCGTCTGAATGATGGCGTTTCCGAACAGAACATAGTTACCGTGTAACAAGAAACATGATTAAGCCGACAAGGCGACACGTTTCCATTAGTCCACGGTCCAGTGCCCTATATTTGTCCATGGTCCAATCTCGATGATCTCATGTCCAATGCAATCATAACTGACGATATCTTTAACATAAGAACACATAGGCGTCGCCTGTTCCAAAGGCCCATGTTCAGCAATGGGGTACTGTCCTGCCACTACGAGCATTGTACTCTGTCGTCAGTTTTGCGTATTTGACAGAGACCGCCAACTACTTTGTTTTACAGAGCTGTTAAGCCCCGACCTCCTGGTTTTGTAATGAGGCGTGGACGTCCAACACCAGGTGGCTACACCTTGTCGTTTCACCGTCATTCGTCTTCTCTCCACGTATGCCCACACGAACAATCAACCAACACCGCCGCTTCCGAGATGCAATAACAATGTGCCGTTTATCAAAGTTGCTTATGCCTGCTGATCTTCCAATTTCCCACTTGTATTTTTAATGTAATGACTAGCGATTTGTCTCAGTTGCGTTTAAATACCTTCCTTACGGCGTCATGTGCTTGCAACGCCAGCAAGTGACACTCATTTTCGCGGTGATCAGTGGCCATTATTTTTTGGCTCATGGGTCAAATGGCTCTGAGCACTATGCGACTTAACTTCTGAGGTCATCAGTCGCCTAGAACGTAGAACTAATTAAACCTAACTAACCTAAGGACATCACACACATCCATGCCCGAGGCAGGATTCGAACCATCGACCGTAGCGGTCACGCGGTTCCAGACTGAAGCGCCTTTAACCGCACGGCCACACCGGCCGGCGACTCATGGGTCAGTACTTACCGCTATTGTGCTGCGAAACTACATTAGGCTTGGCGTTGGCGAAGGGAAGGGGGGGGGGGCTGTAACACTCCGGTTTAATCTACTGACTTATCCCGCTCGATCGGGATCTGATAGCAGCCCAAATAGATAATAATTAATGTGACCGTGTACCTAATGGGGCTGGCAATCGGACTGGACTGCTACGGAGATGTTACATTCCATTTTGTCCTTCTCGAATGCTGTAATAATGAAATGTCTGGTGGCAGGAAGAACAACAACACAGCTTCATTAATCAACGACCTATATTCTCACAAAAACACAAAGTAAGGAGGCAGCCACTGCCTTCGTCGTACAGAGTTAATAACGGCTAATCTTAGCACAGGCCCTTTCGTTATTCATTATCTTCACACGCAATTTCACTCATTGTAACCCAACACTATAATCCAACACTGCAATCCAACGCTGCAATCCAAATAATGCCGGCGCGGTAGACGTGTAATTACAAATATCGGCACTGAAATATCACTGAATCACACTAGTAATTGTACTTGTTCACTTTCCCGTATATTTCTAACACAAAAGGGGTTAAACCGCGGCGATGGCCACCCCCTTTGTCGGTACGGCCTTGCATTACGGCCACCGGCCGCCCCACGGCCCGGCCCGCAGCCTGGGTCCCACTCTACTACTATCTCAACACTCGCTCTCGCTCTCGCTCTCGCCACCCGACGCACACTATCGATTGTTTGTCCTGTCGACCTGTGCTGTCGCAAAACTTGTAGTAAGGGCCTACGGACCCCTTACAGAGCGCAACACCAAAAAACGTTGTACGTTGTACGACAAACGAAAATTTGTAGGTGTGTTTCTACATCTGAAAGATGGTGTACACTGAGATTTCGTGCCACTATGAGGATGCAAATAATGTTTGCTTTAAATACACACGTAACGATCGTGAGCGTTACTAATCTTTGAGATTGGACGTGGTGAGTTGATGTTAGTCTAGAATGTTTTTAAGGTGACAATGATGCCGTTATCAACAACTCACTCACTTTGAACGAGGTCGTGTAATAGGGCTACGACAAGCTGAATGTACCTTCTGCGATACTGCACAAAGACTTGGCAGGATTGCTCGCTGCGGTGGTTACGAGAATGTATAGTCGCAAGAAGACCTGTCTCCGGACGGTCACGTGGCAGTACCGGCAGAAAACACCATCTCTTTCGCCGTATGGCTCTGGTGCATCGTACTGCATATGCAGCAGCAATTTGAGCAGCAGTTGGCACCACAGTGACTCAATTAACTGTTGATCCTGAACTACCACCATATGTGACTTGCTCGGGGTCAAGCGAGAGCTCATTGGAAGGCAGGGTTGAGGTATGTTGTGTTTTCTGTTTAAAGCTGATTGTGCTTAAGTGACAGTGATGGCCGTGTGTTGGTCAGAAGGAGGTCGGTTGAGGGCCTGCAATCAACCTGTCCGCGTGCGGACCTACACCTGGGGTTTTGGTTTAGGGTGCAATTCCGTATGACAGCAGAAGCACTATCGTTGTTATCCCACGCTCCCCGACCGCAAATATGTACATCAGTCTGCTGATTCGAGCTGTTGTACTGTCTGTTATGAGTACCATTCCAAGGGTGTTTTCCAACAGGATAATGCTCGCCCACATATACTGTTATAGCCCAACATGTTCTACAGAGTCTCGACATGGAGCCTTGGCCTGCTCAGTCACACGATCTGTCTCCTATCGAGCACATACGAGACGTCATCGGACGACAACTTCAGCGTCATCCACAAACAGCATCCCCGTATTGACCGACCACATGCAACAAGCATGGAACTCAATCCCACAAACTAATATCCGGCACCTGTGCAACACAGTGTATGCGCGTTTGCATGCTTGCATTCGCTATTCTGGAGGATTACTAATGTAGCTTACCAGGATTTCACATTTGCAATGGATTATCTTGCATTTACATTAACCTGTGATCTTGCAATGTTAATCACTTTATACGTTACGTAGAAATATATATTCCGGGAAATTTCATTCCTCTACTTTAATTGCTTTTTGGTGTTGCAATTTTTTCCGTCCGTGTAGCACGTTGATACCACCTGGGACCCAGTGGCGATGTGCCAGTGCGGCGTGGAGGGCTGGAACGAGAATAATGCGACTCCGTGGCCATCCTCACTGATCTTTATCAAGACCGGGACGCTCTTTTATTTCTGAAGTTGCCTGCGCGTTGTTAGGTCGTCCCTGCGTACCGAGCGAGACAGATCATATCCCAGAGCAGACCTGATTTCATTTCCTGTAATGTGCTCGCGGGAGACGGCAACCATCAGAGAGCGGCGGCGCGCCGGCCGGTGACGCGGCGAGGAGCGAGATACTTCCCGGCGCCTTTCATCTGCTTTATTCAGTATAAATAGCGCCATTCCGTCTTCGAATTCTCCCCTTTTCCTCGTGAATACAGGTGCTGCTTCCTCCGGCGCCTCTCACATCCGCTTCTGTCTCTCTCTTTTCCTTCCAGCTTACGACGCTGTGTGAGTACAGCGGAAAGAGACTGGGAAAGGAGAGTGAAAATGAAGATAGAGGAAATAAGCCCATAAGCCGAACGTCGCAGAGAATGAAAGATAAAAGTGATGCAACGGGTGGTAAGAGGTAGATGGAAGGTGTAGGATAAGAAAATAAGAGACAGTGTCCAATAGTATACAAAAGAAAACTACAGCTTCTGACGCCGCGAGCGCAAAACCTGTTCCAAGGCTGCAAGGGAGGACACTCGAATTTTTAAACTTCTTAAATTTGCGGGTCCAAGTTGGAATCGTAGACTGGCACACATTTAAAATTTTCAGGAAGTTCTATTGTAGTACAAGCCTCTGCTCCAAAGTGAGGTTACTCAGTATTCAGATTTTGTTTAATGACATCTTTCGTGAAAATAGTAAGAGGTAATCTGTAAACAAGATTACCCTAAACTTAGAAAAAAAACCTTACGTTCAGTTGCAAAGATACACATTAGGCCACCAAATGTAAATATATGTAAGAAAAACTGTTGAACTGAATAATTTTTTTTAGGATCGGAATAAACAGAGGGACAAGAATTAAGACGAAGTTGCAACAGGCGTTAGGAGAATGAATTATGAAGAAAGAGATCTTAGTTATATGTCTAATACATCTGAAAAGGCTTTTCATAATTCGAATGGGAGGTACTTCAGAATACGAGGAAAATTAGAATTGTAAAAAATACAGGTGACTTACTAAAACACTGTATGAAGATTGGACATATTCCAACTTAACAGATGATATTTTTAGTGAGTAAAAATCACTAGGCCATAACACGTTTCCAGTTTGATGAACTGTGAGTTATTCGTAGTACGGTTAAAATCGGTTTACATAATCAGTTCGAGTACATTATGAAGAAAAACTAACGGTCGCCATTTCTGTTTGTACACAAGCTAATGTTATCCACATGCTTGTTTAGACCTACGGAAGTCATGCAGAAGTGCGATACGAATGTAATAACTCGTTTTCACTACCAGTGTAAGAGGTTAGTCAGAGAGATCTGTGGCTTACTTTATTGAAGTACTTCTAGATAATTTAATAAGAGAGAGAGCCCGCATCTTTGTCTGGCTCCAGTTTTAATCTTAAACGACTAAAATTATTCCCCTGAACTTGATCTTGAATGTTGCATTTGTTATGGTCTGGTTCATGACATAACTGGCTCTTTAAAACGAAGCTCAACTGCTCTAAAATTTGATACAGTTTTTGCTTACCTACAGGTTCTTACGCTCTCTTCAACACCGCGAATCTCAGTATGACGATCTTGTTTATTAGTTTTCGATGCTTGATTAGCGGATTTAGATTTAAGATTTGTTCTGTGTCGTTTCTGGGGCGTCTATAGTACTCACCAGTTTGCAGATTCAGTTGTTTTTCCACTTTGTTCACTAATGCGCTTGAAAATACACGTCACTGGTATCAATGATATTTCTCTGTCGTTTCCAGATTCCGATTTACTTCCTTTATTGTGAACAATATGCATTAGTGGTGACTTCCACCCATTTCGGTGAGGTACTTCTTCCCAAATTTTACTTATGGTTTGTACTAGTTGTGCGATCGCTTTCTCTTTAGTGTACTTCAGGTGTTCTTCAATGATTCCAACTACTCCAAATGGTTTATTGTTCTTCAAGGTTCTTACGATATTCCTAAAATTTTGTACTCTTGATGGTTCTGAGTATGGATTTCTTTTGTTCATGTTGAATGTCTCGCATTGTGCTTTAAAGTTTGAAGCTCTTCAAAGTACTTGTCACGGTTGTCCGTTTTCTTTGTGACTATGTATTTCCTTTCCATATTTGTTCTTAAAGCTGAGGTTTTGGGGATGATATCTACTAAGGTAAGTCTTAAATGTTCTAGGAGATTCTACCTTATTATGCTGTTCTTATTGGCTTAAATGTTCATTCTTAATTAATTTTGGCCGTGTTACTCCTTATTTGTTGGAAGTTAGCAGATTTCCTGCTGTTTTCTGAGAAGATCAACCTGTGCATTTCAAAGTTCTTAGATTGTCTTATCTCCTTCTGCAGACCACAACGTGTATTACCACCTTTTCTCCAGGCCAATCACTTCCGTTACGCTGTCGGTCAGTATATCTTTCAATTGAGGGGATGACATTAGAAGTGGTACAAATGCTTGCTGAAGCAAATTGAGTAAATAACTGACAAAGTTAAATGTCTATTTGTAAAGTATGTGAGTTACTATCGAAACATCTAATATTTTTTCCTAACAGTCAGTTACTCTCTGTATAGCAGTAGATATTGCCTCTGTATTGTTTTTATAATACATTAAAATCACTTATACTTCTTGCGCGCCGGCCGCTGTGGCCGAGCGGTTCTAGGCGCTTCAGTCCGGAACCACACGGCTGTTATGGTCGCAGGTTCGAATCCTGCCTCGGGCATGGATGTGTGTGATGTCCTTAGGTTAGTTAGGTTTACGTAGTTCTAAGTCTAGGGGACTGATGACGTCAGATGTTAAGTTCCATAGTGCTTAAAGCCATTTGAACCATTTAAAGTTAAGCCTCCTTCGGTCTAAGTATCGGAGAGATTTGTTGAAAAAAATCTGCAACTAATACCACCCAAGAAATTTTATTTGTTTACCGGTTTCAGGTACGTAGTTACCTTCTTCAAAAGATTAGAGTTACCACAATATCAGCGAGAATCAAAAATAAACAGGTGTATACAGCGCAAAACTGTAGTCACATAGTTCGTAGTACCCCGTTATTTTTGACGCATGCTAACAATACCATAGTTCTCATCTTCTGAAGAATGGCACTACGTGCCTGAAACAGGTACAGAAATAAACTTCCTTTTGTGAAACTTGTTGCTGATGTTACCAACAAATATACTTACAATTTCTGAAGATGGATGAACTACTTCTTGCACTGAGGTGACAAAAATCATGGGATATCAATATGCACATCTTCAACTAGCGTTAGTATCACGTACGCAAGGCATCAAAGGGCAATGCATTGGCGGAACAACCATTTGTACTCAGGTTATTCACATGAAATGATTTCCGACGCCATTATGGACGCACGATGGGTATTAACAAACTAAGGACGCGGAATGATAGTTGAAGCTTGACACACGGGATACTCCATTTCGGAAATGGTTAGGGAATTCAATTTTCCAGGATGTACAGTGTCATCAGTGTGGCGAGAGTATCTTACCACGGACACCGCAACAACCAAAGGCAGCGGCGTTTGTCAGTGCCAAAACAAAAGCAACACTGCGTAAAATAATCGCAGAAATCAGCGTGAGACGTAATGACGAACGTATACGTTAGGAGGTGCGGTGAAATTTGGCGTTAATGGGCTATTTGCAGCAGACTACCGACGCGAGTGTATTTTCTAACAGCACGACATTGCCTCTAGCGCCTCTCCTAGGCTCTTGACCATGTCGGTTGGACCGTAACGACTGAAAAACTTTCGCCAGCTTACATTAGTCCCGATTTCAGTTGGTAAGAGCTGATAGTATTCAAATGTGATACTGACTCCATGAAGCCATAGACACAAGTTGTCAACTAGGCACTGCAGAAGCTAGTGGTTGCTCCATAATGGTGTGGGCTGTGTTTACATACAGTGGACTGAGTCCTCAAGTCAAACTCAACCGATCATTGACTGGATTATGTTTGGCTACTCGGAGACCATCTGCAGCCATTCTTCGGCATCATGTTCCCAAACAGCAATGGAATTTTTGTGGATGACAGTGCACAATGTGACCGAGTCACAACTATTCGCGATTGGTTTGAAGAACATTCTGGAAAGCTGGAGTCATTAATTTGGCAACCCAAATCGACCGACAAGAATCCCATTGAACATTTATGGGACACAATCGACAGGTCAGTTAGTGCACATCATCCTGCTCCGGCAACACATTCGCGATTGTGGACGCCTATAGAGGCAGTACGGTTCAATATTTCTGCAGAGAACTTCCAACGTTGAGTTGTCGCATTACGTTAGGAGAAAAGAGGTCCGTTACGGTATTAAGAGGTATCCCAGGACTTTTGTCATCTAAGAGTATATCGTTGAGAAATTTTGCGCTATAAACTGTGTATGGTGGGAAGACTTCTCTGTCCGCAGTCACTGCTGTCGTTACACTGATACTTGGCCGGTAGGGGCGGCCGAGCGGTTCTAGGCGCTACAGTCTGGAACCGCGCGACCGCTAAGGTCGCAGGTTCGAATCCTGCCTCGGGCATGGATGTGTGTGATGTCCTTAGGTTAGTTAGGTTTAAATACTTCTAAGTTCTAGGGGACTGATGACCCCAGAAGTTAAGTCCTATAGTGCTCAGAGCTATTTGAACCATTTGAACACTGATACTTTACTTAGAATTATTCAACTCCTTTGAGAAAGTCTTGTTCATACCTTGCTTCACTATTCCCTCATTTGCACAGGATCATCATATAAGCTGCTCTTGTCGTCCTTTATAATCTTGGAGGGAAGAACACCATTTCAGGACACTTCAAGGTTCTTAAAAAATCACTCCCTGTTTCTAGGGTAACTGTTACCCTTACCCTCTATATACTTTCACTTATTGTGACCGTTAATTCCTTACTTCTTTTGAGAAAACATATTACCCATCGCGACCAGGTCGATTGTCACATAATGTTTTATAGTTTTTTTCAATCCGTCCTCCCCGATTAAGAGATGTCTGTTCGATATCCTTAACATCATTATTCCTCAAAGATACCCCAAATTCGCACTACACCATGTTCTTCAAACCATACTATTTTCTTGCCGGCCGGAGTGGCCGTGCGGTTCTGGGCGCTACAGTCTGGAACCGAGCGGTCGCTACGGTCGCAGGTTCGAATCCTGCCTCGGGCATGGATATGTGTAATGTCCTTAGGTTAGTTAGGTTTTATTAGTTCTAAGTTCTAGGCGACTGATGACCTCAGAAGTTAAGTCGCATAGTGCTCAGAGCCATTTGAACCATTTTCTTCACTATTGATAGTGCTGATTGGCCACTTACATTTTTATCTGTTCAGAGTTTGTTATTTTATGTTGTATGAGGTGTTGCATCTTGTTCTGATGCTTTGTTAAGTGCTTAATTTTCCAGATCTGACAGCCTTCACAGCATTCAGAAGAAATTCCGGTTGTAGCTGGATTTTAGGGTTGGTAGTTGACGCTTCCTGTGAACATGCATCTCACATTCTGGATTCGCCTTACAAAAGTGCAGTTTTGTAATTAGGTGTGCATAGTGTCTACGTAGTACTAACAATGAACAAACCAATGAAACGGTAGAACTTGAGGTTGTTATATACTACCACTTACCAATTACAAACCGGAAGTATCTGATGTCAGCAGAACTGATGTATTTACTTCACGAGAGCAGCACATTAATTTTGCATTTACCGAGAATGCCATTTGTTGCTACCGTGTGCTCCAACATGCCATTGTTGTAGAAACGCCAGTCAAGAATTTACAACAGTTGTCAGCTGCAGTGTTCTTGTTAAGATGCCGCGATCAGACAAGCAGATGTTGAAAAATAGGTAAATGACCGGATTCGCCCCACCACATAGGACTCACATTGTTGTACTGTACTTGACAAATCAAACTTACGTGTGATACCTGTCAACTGCTACAGGCAACTGACACTTGCTGAGGAATAGTCGCCAGTTGCTGTGAAACAACCAGCTACTACTGGCCACCCGACGAATAATACTAAAAGGAAATGTAGATGGCAGTTCTTGTTCTAGTCCGAACTACGAACGATGGCGGTTTGTGCATGTCGAGGCACGGACGTGGATTGTATTGTTAACGAATGCAAGCGACAGTTGCGGTCCGCGCATGCGCGTGCTTTGCGCTTGCAGAAAGCTCACATCCTGGAAATAATGGTTCTCGCTTGCTTATGCAGAATTTGTCACTTACCACTGTCATCAGCAGTGATAGTTCACAAGGAGTTGAATAGAAATTCTATAAACAACTCACCACAATCATGTTTAATACTCGTATTAGCTACGTAATTCACAGCAGAGTGCTCAGAACATTATTGAATGATCACTGGCTGTCGGATAATGCGTGATGTAGGTGCGCAGAACAGGCCTAAACTCGACCACATCGTTCGTGGCTCCAACTATAACTGCAGCGAAGTCTGTGGACAAATGTTCTGCATGCAATCGGCAGTTCATGCAGTGTTGTCTTTGATAAAGGCTGTTGTGGAAACGATTATTGTGACATTCCGTGTAGTACAGCAACACGTCTGCAAGACATCATTTGAGTGCTTACGATCGTGGACGAGCAGAAGGACCACTCCAGGCTGGTCAAAATATGGCCGCAGTAATTGGTGTGTCCAAAAGCGTTTTCTCGTGATTAACAAAGGCTGCTGGGTTGCAAAAAGAAGAACCTTAAAGTAAATTGCATTGCTTTTGCAGATGATATGGCCCTGTTTGCTGAAACAATGGAAGAAGCACGAGAGCAAATCCTTGAACTAAAGAAACAAGCAGCTAAAATTGGTCTTCACATCTCCTCTGAAAAAACTAAGATATTGACAAACATCAAGCACTCATGTAAATACCTCAAAGTTCAAGAACAGAAGATTGAAACAGTAAAAGAATTCAAATATCTCGGAGAATGGATTACTTGGAATGCTGGGGAAAGCAAAGCAATGGAATCCAGAAAAAATAAACTTGAATTGGCCTTCCAACTAACAAAAAATACATACAACAAAAAATCCCTTTCATGGGGGTCCAAAATTACACATTATAAGACAGTGATTAAGCCAGAAGCACTGTATGCAGCAGAAACACTTAACATGAATTTCAAAGGCCAATTGGAGAAACTTGAGATAAAGGAAAGAAAAATTTTAAGAAAAATCATTGGGCCAAAATTTCAAGACAATAAGATTATATACATCAAAAATGAAACTCTCTACAAGAAAATTGAAAAACTTTCAGATTCTATGCGAAAAAGGAGAATAAATTTTTATGGTCATCTTCTCAGAATGAATTCCAACAGATTAACTAAACAAATCTTTGACTTCTTCCGTAACCGAAAAACGAAGCCCAACTGGTTTAAAGAAACTGAGAAAGACCTAGTGGAATTAAATATTTCAGAAAATTCACTTATTGATCGAACTGCTAAATTAATTACTAAAGATGAAAACATAAGGTTCCAAGACAAATCCACACAAAAGTCCAAATCCTTCATCTCGGAAGAAGAGAGGAGAAGAAGATCAGAAAGAATGAAGAAATACTGGGCCCTAAGAAAAGAACAACACACAAAGAAATGATTGATCCAGCGTACCGCAAAGAGGGTGAAACGAAAGAAGAAGAAGAGAGGCTGCTGAAGGTAGAAATGCATTGCGAAAGCATGTCGATGATAGTCGACGGACAAAAACACTGCAAAACGATCGATACGTGGTCCTAATGAGGAGAAGGAACCGACATCTCACCCCTAGGTACACCGCTGTACACCTTGAACCGCTACCGGTAAACCTGACAGAATCATTACGCTGCTTTTAAATCATACGGTCTTTTATGCTCGGAAGCCTGTTAAATGCATCCCACTTCAGCCACGCCTTCTTCGAGGAAGAGTTCATTGGTGTAGGGAGCATACTGGTTGGGTCAGCAACAATTGTCTAGATTGGTGTTCGTCGAATCCTGCTTCACTGTGGCAAGTGATTCCGGCCACCAGTTAGTGTAGAGAGAAAGAGGAATATTACACACCATAGAATGTTCATGAACGGCATCGGTATGGCCTAGTCACTATGGTGTGGGCAGGCATTATGCACAATGCCGAGCAATTCTGCATATCTTTGCGTAAGGAACCGTTGCAGTACAGCGGTATTGCAGGGAGATTGTTCTGGATCATGTCCGTCTGTTTAGGTGTACGCAAGGTACCAACTTTCTATTTATGTACTACAATACACACTGACACAGTACCGCTGGAAAGTGAAGATATTGACCGTGAGGAACAGCCTGCGTTCTCACGGGCCTAAACCCTAAAGAGCATACGGGGGTGTTCTTGGGGGATGTGTTTCTCAATTAATGTCCCCTTCCTCCACAGTGCAAGAACTGAAAACCTCCATGAGAGAGGAATGGGGCAATATTCTCCACAGACTCCTCAACACTTCGATAGCCAGCATGGCTAACAGGTGCAAAATGCGCATTACTGCCAATGAGGGCATATTCGTTGCTGAAATTCGGATATCGACCTTCGTGTTGGGAGTCTCACCTGTGTCAAACATGAACGTTATTTACGCCTGTTCTCCTGCTTTCCCATGTGCTGAAATCTGTACCATATTTCGTCATAAACATACCACTTCTCTTCTGTTATGTATGTACTGTATCTCATCTAGTCCACCATTGCCTGTGATTATTCCTGTTCAACATTGTCTCTGCTCCTTAGTAGTTGCTAAGCAGTGTATTAATAATACCACAATCATTTAGAAAATTCCAGTCTTGTATCCACTTGACAACTATTATCTGCATGGACCTTGGTCTAGAATTAAAAGGGAACATGCTCGGTTTCACAAATATGTTAGTTTCAAAAACTATTACTATTTCTATTGAGGACTTTCTATAGAGGACTTCTGCAAGAAACCGAGGTCAAAGTAGTAGTTCTTTAAATCTACGAGTCAGGATTACGAGTGTTCTCGGAAAACAGTGACTTTGGATCTATTACAGATCCACAGAAGACTTTCGAGAGACTTGTGTAACCAGAACTAGAAGCGTGTCGCAATCTGCTTTCTACTTAATACAGAATTTGTTATGGAAATATGTAGGCTACAGTGTCTTTGATCCATAACGAAGTTTTTAACTTCTTTAAAACACTTTTTTTGGTCATCAGTCTTCTGGGTGGTTTGATGCGGCCCGCCACGAATTCCTCTCCTGTGCTAACCTCTTCATCTCAGAGTAGCACTAGGCGTTAATTATCCTGTTTGTAGTAGCTTACGTGCAACCCTACTTTTTATTCATTATTTAATCTACTCCTGCATAACCCCTATTTGATTGTGTATTTATAACCCTGTATTCACCCGACCAGAGTGTTGTTCCTCCTGCCGCCGAACTTCACTAATTCCCACTATATCTAACTTTAACCTATCCATTTCCCTTTTTAAATTTTCTAACCCACACAAGTAACTGACAAGTAACTGGTATGGCGAACTCTAGACTGCTGTTTATTGGTAGAATCCTGAAGCGATGCAGTCCTTCAACAAAGGAAATAGCGCACAATACGTTAGTTCGTCCAGTCTTGGAGTATTGTTCGTCTGCGTGGGGCCCTTACCAATTGGGTCTGATTCAAGAGCTTGAGAAGGTCCAGAGAAGAGCGGCAAGATTCATGACTGGTACATTTAGCGATCCAGAGAGCATTACAAATCTCATAGAAAGTTTTAAGTGGGACACTCTTGCAGATAGACGGCGCACTAAACAGAAGGGGCTGCTCACTAAATTCCGAAATCCGATCTTCACGAGGATGTAGAGCATATATTGTTACCACCAACTTTCAAATCGCGCAATGATCACCATTCAAAGATAAGGGAAATAAGAGCTCGTACTGGGGCGCTCAGGTAGTCGTTTTTCCCTCCCACGATTCGTGAGTGGAACAGAGGGGGGCGGGGGGATATGACTTTGGCGTGAATTGTGCCCGCCCCCACACACCGTTTGGTGTCTAGCGGAGTATGTATGTAGATGTAGATGTAGAACCTATCTGCCCGATTAAGGGATCTGACTTTCCACGCTCCGACCAATAGAACGCCAGTTTTCTTTCTCCTGATAACAATGTCCTCCTGAGTAGTCCCCGCCCGGAGATCCGAATGGGGGACTATTTTACCTCCGGAATATTTTACCCAAGAGGACGCCATCATCATTTAACCATACAGTAAAGCTGCATGCCCTCGGGAAAAATTACGGCTGTAGTTTCCCCTTGCTTTCAGTCGTTCGCAGTACCAGCACAGCAAGGCCGTTTTGGTCAGTGTTACAAGGTCAGATCAGTCAATCATCCAGACTGTTGCCCCTGCAACTACTGAAACGGCTGCTGCCCCTCTTCAGAAACTACACGTTTGTCTGGCCTCGCAACAGATACCCCTCCGTTGTGGTTGCACCTACGGTACGGCTATCTGTATCGCTGAGGCACGCAAGCTTCCCGACCAACGGCAAGGTCCATGGTTCATGGGAGGGCCAATGATCATAACGTGATTAAATTACTGTAGCTATCTCTGGCTACAAAATAATATTCTAAAAGAAACAAGAGTTCTGCTGAGTTAATTGTCAAGTGAAACATTGATGGGCTCGGGAATTAAACTCTCTTCTTTGTTCTTGAGAATGGTACCAGGTATAAAAAACAATTGAAAGCTGTGTCAAGTCAGGTTGCTACCTCAACTTATGATGTTTCACAGTTAATTAGAGAAGATAGGCACTGGTGTATTAAAAAAAAAATTACAAAAAAGACTGCACAAGAACACTGTGGCGGCACGAGACGGTGGGAAAATCATGAATGGGCACAGAACCAAAAAGCAAAAGATTGCTATACTGGAAGTTGTATTACCCAATAAGAATTGCGATTACCGCATGAACAGTTGGACGTAAGAAATATGATCAAGGTGTGCATCGATGTGGGTCACTTCCGACGAGGGTTATCAAAAGTTCTGCACGTATGTTACTGCTTTTCTGAGTCAATGCGACATGCAACTCACAAAATGAATAAAGAGGTAACATAATGCTCGGCAAGGCGACATGTACGCTCTGAGGAATTCATGTCCTGTCAATGTAGACGGCGTTTGTATGATGTGCTCACTCTTCAGTGGCAGAGTATAGCCAGAAAACCTGCTAGTGAGGCCGTAGTTGTCTGCAAGAAAGTCTGCATGTTGGTAAAGAATGCTAAGGTAATCAATACGACGCTAACGAAAAGCCTAATCAAGTATGCGCCGTATGCTTCAGTGCACACATTCGGAAGGATGTCGGTTCAGATCCCCGTCCCAGTGGAACAGAAAGGGGAAACAGTCATCCACCGTACGGTGGCTTGTGGAATACGGATGCAGCTTTGTAGAACACACAAGAAAGAAACAGAAATAATCCGCTGTGCTGCATTGACAATGCTTGACAGTTCGATTTAATAACACACATTGTATTCGTAAATTATCAAATACCTCAAAGAAAACAATCTATTGACGCATAACCAGCACGGATTCAAAAACAAATCTATCTTCTGCAAAGCAACTGGCTCTTAATTCATACAAAGCAGTGAGTGCTGTAGACAGGGGATCTCAAATTGATTCCCTATTTTTTGACAACCAAAGGGTGTTTGCACCGTTCGTCATACACGTCTTAGAATCAGATTACGTGACGATGGGGCATCCACGCAGTTGCGCGAATGGATTCATGACTTCATGTCAGAAAGACCACAATTCGTACTAACTGACGGAAGGTATCGAGTGAAACAGAAGTGATATCTGGGGGTTATTAAGCCCTACGCTGTTCAAAATCTAAATAAACGATTTAGGAGAAAATTTCGTCAATCCCCTCAGACTGTTTGCAGATGATTCTGTCGTTTGCCGTCTAGTAAAATCAGCAGAAGATCAAAACTAATTGCGGAGGGATTTAAAGAAGACATATATTTCATAATAAATGTGACAGTTGATCCTAAACAACAAAAAGTGTGACGTCCTCCACTTAAGTGACAAAAGAAGATCACGAAAAATTTAGGTTACATTGCAAATCACACAAATTTAAATGCTGTAGTTTCAGCTTAATACCTAGGGATTAAAATTACCAACAACTTCAGTTGGAAACATTACACAGAAAATGTTGTGTGGAAGGCCAATCAAAGACTGCGTTTTATTGCCAGAACACTTTGAAGATGCAACGAATCCACTAAAGAGATAGCCGACACGACGCTTGTCTATCCTCTTCTGTATTCTGCTGCGCGGTACTGGCTCCTTACCAGAAAGAACAGTCTAAGGACATCGAAAAAGTCTAAAGAAAAGCAACTCGTTCTGTAGTATCGCGAAATAGATGAGAGATATGATACGCGAGGTGGGGTGGCACTCATTAAAACGAAGGCTTTTTCGTTGCGGGGAGATCTTTTCACGTAATTTCAATCTCTAACTGTCTCCTCCGAATGTGAAAATATGTTATTGGCTCCTACTTGGGAAAAAGGACCTTCGTAATAAAATAAGAGATATGAGAGCTGGCACGGAAATATTTAGGTGTTCATTTTTCCCACGTGCTATTCGAGAGTGGAACAGTCCAGATGTAATACGAAAGTAGTCTGCGAACTTTCTGCAAAGCAATTAAGTGTGAACCGCAGAGCAGTCGTGCAGTCGTAGAAGTAGTAAGTGCGAAAGATTCTCGGTGATGCTCGAAGAGACACACGTTCCATGGGAGACGTTCGCACCACGATGTGGGTTTCTGTTGAAATGCAAAAAGCATGCGTTCTTGGAACAGCCAACCAATACATTGCTTCCTCCTACGCCTATCTTACGAACAGACCGTGAAGGCGAGATTGAGAGATTCGAGTTTGCACTGAGACTTACGAACAAGCGTTTTTACCGCCCACGATTCGCTATTGGGAAAGAAAACGAGGAGATCTAAACTGATGTATAAAGTACCCTCCGACACGCATCGTATGGCGGCTTGTGGAATATAGACGTACGTGTAGGTATATTCACTGGAAACGTACTCTACGATAAACCAACAAATATAGCCAGGAACTCGACAGCGATGCTCCGTTTACCGTAGATACGAAAATGCAAATCACCTCTACTGGGAAGACTGTGTAGTGCTGGAATAAATTTTGTAAACCTTATCATCCATAAAACTGTTTGCATGTGATATCCTGATGACAACAAACTGGCGCTTTCCCGGGAGCGTATACTGTACGTGAGCAGGCGCAAAATTCACAGATTATCTGCGACCAGACGACAAATTCCAGACTGGTGCTTCACAGTACAGCTTAGCAAACGCGATAGCGCTTATTTGTATTTACGCAGAGCGACCGACAAGTCAAGCTTGTTTGCGGGCCGAGGTTATTGACACACAGCTACATGAACCGCCGCCAGAGTACAACGCCTGTACACGGGGCAACGGTGCTTCAGTGACATGAATTGTGAAATAACGCCACACTGTAGAAGAATTTGATAGATGTTTTGTTTTGCAGTTTGTCCGAGAGAAAGCAGAATTTATGAAAAACGATCATCAGTCGTACCATTGAGTTACGCTGTTCCACAGTCAACGTCCAGTTATGCCGACATGGACAGAGTGGATTCAGCGTGAAAACGCATGCACTCGGGGTCCGCTCGTGCTCATTTGACTATCTCTTGACTAAGTGTGCCACTTTCTCTTAAAGTATTTCGTTCAATTGGTTCTCTACATTGACATACTGCTGGTGCAGCAAAGGGAATCTAATCATGTCCGAGCTGTGTAGGGTTGTTTAATCGAGAGAAATAACCGTATGTCAGACATGCTTTTTGGGAGATAAGTTCACAAATCGGCAACCCAACCCAAGGTAAGGTAACTGTTTAAGCTAAACAGTCAAACCTACGCAAACTTCAAAGGCCTGTCCATAGATGGTTTCGTCGGGGCGCTGTTTATTGGGTAAAGCGTGGCTATTGAATAAGCAACTCCAGACAGTAATTTTTTCTTGTTACAAACTGCACAATACAAACAACACTGCAGTAATTTGCGAGGGCTAGCCACAAAGTTTTGATTAGCAAATGGCTCTAAGCACTATGGAGTTAACATCTGAGGTCATCAGTCCCACAGACTTAGAACTACTTAAACCTAACTAACCTAAGGACATCACACACATCCATGTCCGAGGCAGGATTCGAACCTGCAACCGTAGCAGCAGCGCGGTTCTGGACTGAACGCCTAGAAACGCTCGGCCACATCGGCCGGCAAAGTTTTGATTCTTACACCGAAAAAATAAATTTCGGCTATTAATTTTTTGTCTGTCTGCAGATATATATCAACAGTCATGATATACAAAGGTTGTTCAATACGTAAGCAACACTTTTCTTCTGTGTTTACTTCGTAGATTCTTACTTACATTGCGTGTGAGTTCCGTATAGGATGTGTAATTTCGAGTTTTAGTTACTGCAATCGTAAATTCAGGCAGATTGTAGCGAAGTCGTTAAGCATTTGTACAGGTTAGTTCATACATTATTTGCGTGTTTCCTTGCGTTATCTAGGCACGGACTCTTGTTTTAGTAACTGTTGTTCAACATCGATTAGAATGGACAGGGCCTGTGATTGCTGTATTCGGATGAGGGCTGAGTTGGCATCCCTTCGCTCACAGCTGCAGGCGGTCGCGCAGCTTGAGGCTGTTGCCAATGGGCTCCACTGTGAAGAGCCGGACTTGGGTATCACGGGGATGTCAGCCTTGTCCCGTCTGTCCCCAGATCGGTCTGCCGCTGTGGTTGCCCCGCTTGCTGCCCGCAGTGGGGCTGAGCCATCGCCTGTGGTTGATTGGGAGGTCGTTCCAAGGCGTGGCAGGCAGCGAAAAACGTCCCCGGATGCTGATCAGAAAGCCTCCCCGGTACGTCTGACAAACAGGTTTCAGGTACTGCCTCTGGCTGAGCCAGATGCACCTGCCTACCCCGTTTCAGAGGATGATTCTCAGCCTTCAAGTTCCGGGCAATCGCAGAGGGTGGGCTTATTGGTAGTTGGGAGCTCCAATGTTAGGCGCGTAATGGGGCCCCTTAGGGATATGGCGGCTAAGGAGGGGAAGAAATCCAGTGTGCACTCCGTGTGCATTCCGGGTGCAGTCATTCCTGATGTGGAAAGGGTCCTTCCGCATGCCATGAAGAGCACAGGGTGTAGCCAGCTCCAGGTGGTGGCACATGTCGGCACTAATGACGTGTGTCGCTTTGGATCTGAGGAAATTCTCTCTGGATTCCCGCGGCTATCTGATTAGGTGAATGCTGCCGGTCTTGCTTACGAGATGAAGGCAGAGCTCACCATCTGCAGCATCGTTGACAGAAGCGATTGCGGACCTTTGGTGCAGAGCCGGGTGGAGGGTCTGAATCAGAGGCTCAGACGGTTTTGCAACCGTGTTGGCTGCAGACTCCTTGACTTGCGCGATAGGGTGGTGGGGTTTCGGGTTCCGCTGAATAGGTCAGGAGCTCATTACACTCAGCTGGCGGCTACACGGGTAGCGGAGGCTGTTTGGTGTGAACTGGGCGGTTTTATAGGTTAGAAGGCCTCGGGAAAGTACGGGGTGGGCTGCAATCTCAAAGGGCGCATGGCAAATACAGGAAGTGCTTGGATCAAGGAACAGTCTGAATTGTAGTTGTAAATTGTTGTAGTTGTGTTGGGGAAGTCCCTGAGCTTCAAGCGCACAGAAGCTGAAATCGTTATAGGTACAGAAAGCTGGCTAAAGCCTGATATAAGTTTTGCAGAAATTTTTACGAAGTCTCAGACGGTGTTCAGGAAAGATAGATTAGGCAGAATTGGTGGTAGGGTGTTTGTGTCTGTCAGTAGTGGTTTATCTTGTAGTGAAGTAGAAGTAGATACTCCGTGCGAATTGGTATGGGTGGAGGTTATACTTAACAGCCAAACTAAGTTAATAATTGGCTCCTTCTACCGACCCCCAGACTCCGATGATTTAGTTGCTGAACAGTTCAGAGAAAATTTGAGTCTCGTTAACAAATAAATACCCCATTCATACGATTATAGTTGGTGGGGACTTCAGCCTGCCCTCGATGTGCTGGCAAAAATACTTGTTCAAAACCGGTGGTAGGCAGAAAACATCTTCCGAGATTGTCCTAAATGCTTTCTCCGAAAATTATTTCGAGCAGTCAGTCCACGAACCCACGCGAATTGTAAATGGTTGCGAAAACACACTTGACCTCCTAGCCACAAACAATCCAGAGCTGATAGAGAGTATAATGACTGATACAGGGATTAGTGATCACAAGGTCGTTGTAGCTAGGCTCAATACCGTTGCTTCCAAATCCACCAGAAACAAACGCAAACTAATTTTATTTAAAAAAGTGGATAAAGTGTCACTCGAAGCCTTCCTAAGAGACAATCTCCATTCCTTCCAAACTGACTATGCAAATGTAGACGAGATGTGGCTCAAATTCAAAGATATAGTAGCAACAGCAATTGAGAGATTCATACCTCATAAATTGGTAAGAGATGGAACTGATCCCCCATGGTACACAAAACAGGTCCGAACGCTGTTGCAGAGGCAACGGAAAAAGCATGCGAAGTTCAGAAGAACGTGAAATCCCGAAGATTGGCTAAAATTTACAGACGCGCGAAATTTGGCACAGACTTCAATGCTAGATGCCTTTAATAGGTTCCACAACGAAACATTGTCTCGAAATTTGGTAGAAAATCCGAAGAAATTCTGGTCGTATGTAAAGTACACAAGCGGCAAGACGCAGTCAATACCTTCGCTGCGCAGTGCCGATGGTACTGTTACCGACGACTGTGCCGCTAAAGCGGAGTTATTGAACTCAGTTTTCCGAAATTCCTTCACCAGAGAAGACGAATGGAATATTCGAGAATTTGAAACACGAATAGCTGCTAGCATGAGTTTCTTAGAAGTAGATACATTAGTGGTTGCGATGCAAAACAAATCGCTTGATACGGGCAAGTCTTCAGGTCCAGATTGTATACCGATTAGGTTCCTTTCAGATTACGCTGATACAATAGCTCCCTACTTAGCAATCATATAAAACTGCTCGCTCACCGATAGATCGGTACCTACAGATTGGAAAATTGCGCAGGTCGCACAAGTGTTTAAGAAGGGTAGTAGGAGTAATCCATCGAACTACAGATCTATATCATTGACGTCGGTTTGCAGTAGGGTTTTGGAGCATATACTGTATTCAAACATTATGAATCACCTCGAAGGGAACGATCTATTGATACGTAATCAGCATGGTTTCAGAAAACATCATTCTTGTGCAACGGAGCTAGCTCTTTATTCGCACGAAGTAATGGCCGCTATAGACAGGGGATCTCAAGTTGATTCCGTATTACTAGATTTTCGGAAAGCTTTTGATACCGTTCCTCACAAGCGACTTCTAATCCAGCCGCGGGCCTATGGGGTATCGTCTCAGTTGTGCGACTGGATTCGTGATTTCCTGTCAGGAAGGTTGCAGTTCGTAGTAATAGACGGCAAATCATCGAATAAAACTAAAGTGATATCAGGTGTTCCCCAGGGAAGCGTCCTGGGACCTCTGCTGTTCCTGATCTATATAAATGACCTGGGTGACAATCTGAGCAGTTCTGTTAGGTTGTTCGCAGATGATGCTGTAATTTACCGTCTAGTAAGGTCATCCGAAGACCAGTATCAGTTGCAAAGCGATTTATAAAAGACTGCTGTATGGTGTGGCAAGTGGCAGTTGACGCTAAATAACGAAAAGTGTGAGGTGATCCACATGAGTTCCAAAAGAAATCCGTGGGAATTCGGTTACTCGATAAATAGTGCAATTCTCAAGGCTGTCAATTCAACTAAGTACCTGGGTGTTAAAATTACGAACAACTTCAGTTGGAAAGACCACATAGGTAATATTGTGGCGAAGGCGAGCCAAAGGTTGCGTTTCATTGGCAGGACATTTAGAAGATGCAACAAGTCCACTAAAGAGACAGCTTACACTACACTCGTTCGTCCTCTGTTAGAATATTGCTGCGCGGTGTGGGATACTTACTAGGTGGGATTGACGGGGGACATCGAAAGGGTGCAAAAAAGGGCAGCTCGTTTTGTATTATCACGTAGTAGGGGAGAGAGTGTGGCAGATATGATATGCGAGTTGGGATGGAAGTCATTAAAGCAAAGACGTTTTTCGTCGCGGCGAGATCTATTTACGAAATTTCAGTCATCAACTTTCACTTCCGAATGCGAAAATATTTTGTTGAACCAAACCTACATAGGTAGGAACGATCATCAAAATAAAATAAGAGAAATCAGAGCTCGAACAGAAAGGTTTAGGTGTTCGTTTTTCCCGCGCGCTGTTCGGGAGTGGAATGGTAGAGAGATAGTATGATTGTGGTTCGATGAACCCTCTGCCAAGCACTTAAATGTGAATTGCAGAGTAATCATGTAGATGTAGATGTAGATGTGGAGTATGTTAGTTTTATCCAGGATTCCAGTACACCATGTTATTCCCCACTCCTTTTGCAACAAAATCCTATTTTTCATCTCCGTTCAATGCGACGGCTTCACACCATCCTACGGGAGGGCCCGTATGCCCGCATGGTACCACGTGCGTCAGTAATCTCTAAATCATCCACATACTGCTTCCCGCGGAGTACATCCTTCATTGGACCGAGCAGATGGAAGTTGGAAGGTGCGAGACCCTATCTGTAGGGTGGATGAGAAGGAACAGTCCGATGAAGTTTTGTGAGCTCCTCTCTGTTGCTTAGACTTGTGTGAGGCCGTGCCTTGTCATGGTGAAGTTCGTTTGTAAGTCGTTTCTTCAATTTCCTGAGGGTAGTACAACACACTTCCCAGTTGAACGTTGCACTATGACGGAGGACATCCAACAGAATAACCAGTTCAGCGTCCCAAAAATCGTCGCCATGACTTTATAGGCTGAAGGTGCGGCTTTGAACTTTTCTTCGGTGGAGAGGTTGAGGGGGGCCATTCCATGCATTGCCGTTTTGTTTCCAGTTAGTAGTGATGAACCCATGATTCACTGCCTGTAACGACGTTCGACAAAAATTTTTCACGATTAGCCTCGTAACGTGAAAACAATTCCGCGCAGATTCTCCTTCGATGATGTTTATTGTCTTGTCTTAGGTGGCAAGATCCCAGCGACCAAACTTCTTTGTGTATCGCAATTGGTAGACGAGTGTGTCATCCAATTGTGCTGCGAGGTGTTTGATTGTGATCGTCTCGAATGAGTATGTCCGCACGTTCCAACTTTGCAGGCTGGCCGGCAAGCAGGATATCTGACGGGTTTGTGCGACCTTGTTTGCGGTGATGACAGACGCCTCGCCTCACGACTCATCGTGCTTTTTTCCACATCCAGGTGTCTGTAGACATTCTGCAAGCGCCTTTGAATATCTGCAATGCTATGGTTTTCCGCCAAAAGAAACCACAATGATAGTTCTCTGCTTGGAACGGATTTCAGTTACAGACGACATTTTAAAGGCTAATATGACTCCGACACCTATCGAAACTTCATTAAACTATAGAGACAGAAACGTAAATATTCATGTCCCATTTTTTCTACCGGTAATGGCCGAGAAAAAAGTGTGTTGTACTTCTTACTGAACGCCCCTTGTACATCAACGCGCTAAAGCAGCAAAGAAAGCAGCTACAGAAGCTAGAAGTATATGGTCCACTCAATTGTTGAAGTGGAATATGGTGCAGTAATTCACCTTTTGTGTTTAATGAAGAACAAGATTGCAACAACCCAAGGTGAAGCGTACGGCAACAATGCACTGCCATGTGACGAACTGCTTAGATGGCACAGATGTTTCCTATGTAGTCAAATAAAATTAAATTACGAAGACTAAGGTGGCAGGCCTTCTCTCTGTGAAAAGGAGACGCCGATACCTTATTGTGACAGTGTGCTCTCTCCCGACGTGCGTGTTTTCAGGGGTGCACTCGGCCCTGATAACGTTTTTATGGTTGACAATGGGCGACCGCATCGAACAGCGCAGATGGAGGAGTTGTTGGGACGAGAGGATATTCGTCAGATGGAATGTCCTGCCCGTTCCCCCGATTCAAATCCCACCGAACACGAGTGGGATCCGTTGGGGAGACGAACTGCAACATGTCCAATTGCACCAACGTCCGTCCAGCAATTGCCACTACGATCGTGGAGGAGTGGAACGAACTCCCACATGAACTCCTTACGATCCTAGTGCCCAACACCGAGGTTCGTTGCAGAGGACACATTGCCGCCCATGGTGATCACATAGCTTAGTAAGAACCGTGTACTGCCTTTTTTAATGTTCAGGAGACCATCATAAATCGTAGTGACTTCAGTGCAGGAGCTATCTTTGAACGAAACTTCAATTTCTGCTTGTTTCACTGTGTATTTGTTTCAGTTATCTTTGATACTATACTGGAGCAGTTATTTCTACTTATGGTCCAATTTTCATAGAGGTATGTTACTTGGCACTATGTACCACGAAAAAATTACTTTCGTTCTTAAGTTTTCCACACTGCTGAACAAATACAGGAACGTGCGCATAAACACAAATAAAACAAAACCTCAAACAAAATGAAAACACAACTGAGCAAATACAAATTTCGCGAACTCCATTCGAAAACAAAACAATGAAACAAACGACTGTCAATACGTATCTGAAATAAAAATATGTAGTGAAAAGTGCGTACAAGCCACAGCAACTTGGCAACATTCAGAATTCACTAATGAATTCCAGAAGACCTCTGCATATATCCTGAACACAATCTGTAAGTAGAAAACTACATGAAATAGTATTCCAAACTAAAACCTCACGATACTTCCAGATCACTTTAAACGTAAAATAGCTAAAAATGACATCATAAAACGCCTTATGCTGATGTTTAACGTATACTTTATTGTACAACCGGCTGCACGTCAAAGACTATTATGCAGGAAAAGATCAATAGAAGAGGATGTTTGTATACTGTAGCAAAGATATGAACAATACTTACAAATTTTTATCAACAGCAAAATTCACATTCATACTTCAAAGAAACACAGTATCAGAAATATAGTTTTTATAAATAATTTTTGGTTAATGACTAAAACCAAAGTATGTCATCATAAGAAAGGAAGAAATAACTCAGGCACTGTCGCCACTAATTAGTAGAAACATTCACATTACCGGTTTCGTCTCCCGTCTTCAGATATGACAGAAACCAACCAATAATTCCGTGATGCTCAACAAGCACTAGTTACATACGCATTCAATATCATAAAACTGTACAAATAAATAAAAAAAGCAAATGTGACAGAGAGGAAATGGGGGGATAAAATAAGAGGTTATTTTTTACGAAATGAAAGAATCATAGCAGTAAGATTAAAATTCGACAGGTGACACCTGACAGTAGTAGGAACTTATGCACCAGAAGAAAGGAAGAAGTAAGAAACAGATCTATATCACGAAGGACTTCAGAAACATCTAAATGGAATAGACAATGAGGACCATGTAGTTTTAGTGGTAGTTTTCTAGTTCAATGTTCAAACAGGAAGATACTATAAATCAGAATCGATCAAAACTAAGAGAATTCACAACATTTAACGAACTATGGGCAACAAACACCTTCTTTACATAATTTGCACGATGTTACCGTTTACCAATAGACACCAATAACTATCTATAAATTAGTTCCATTTTAATAGACTCTCAAGTATATAGAGGCAGAAATATAAATAATCTACCTTGTAAAATCAAAATGCCAGCTATGGTCAGTATGAAAAACCAGTAAAAAAAGCGAAAATAAAGATGAAAACAATCAAAACAAGAAATTTAAGGTACATTTATCGAAAGAAGAGAGCTCAATAAATTTATTTTAGAAGAGACCCACACACCTGCTCAATCAAATGCTGTGCTAGTGAAGAATGGCCTCATATTAAAAACGCTATAAAATAGACAGAAAGCTAAGTATTAGGTGAAAAACGTAGAACCAATCGGAAACGAATGAATAAAAAAACCATAAATGATTAACAGGAAGCATATTATGAATACTTAGAGAAGGAATCATCAGAAGCTACAGAGAAATACCATGCGGAAACAAATGAAGCAAAAATAATGGTAATACGGGCCCACAGGACATCGTGGGGCACGTTTATAAGCAGAGTTGAACATGATATCCATGGGAGACAAGAAATAGCACACAAATTCATTAAGTAATTCAGCAAAGAAGAAGGGAGACAGTAAATCTCAATGTAATACAAAAACCTGACTGGGTTATACACTACAAATAAGTATGGCACAAATCAGGAATCAAAGAAGTAGGTGTTAGAAACCGCACGGAAGAGATTATATAGATCTGACAAAATTGAAAACAGGTTTTAGAAAAATGGAAAAGTTAAAATCTCCAGGATTAGATGGATTCAGAACTGATAAAAAACTTAATTCTACTTTTAGATTTAAGAATGCTACAGCTCTTCAACATGGAAAATAGCAAAGGTCATTTCAGTATCTAAGAAAGGCCAGTATTTTGAATATTGTTTGCAAAATCCACAGCAGAACAATAAATGAAAAGCTATGAAGTATCCCTAGTGTAATTTTAGTGGTGGAATAAGTAGGTTTCCGAGAGTGAAGATCGTGCATTGAATATGTCTTCGCACTCAAACACATAATAGAAAAGACATCAGAACTTAATCTGGAAATCAATCTAGAATTTGTGAATTATGAAAAAGCATTCAGAAGATTTTACAGAAATATGCTATGGGCCACAATGGAACAAAAGATTAATCCTTAAACCCCAACTTGCAAAAAGCCTATGTACGAACACCAAAGTTGGAAATGACAAGGGTAAAGACATAACACTTGAAACACAAACAAATCAAGGAATAAAACAAGAGTGTGGGTTGTTGCCAGTATTACTCACTATCTATGTAGATGACATGATCAGAGAATGGAAAAGAGGTAGAACACCACCAGGTATAAATATCTGCACGAATAAAATTGTTAACGTAATGTGGATGATCAAGTTGTCATACGAGGCAGCAAAGATAAATTACGATTGGCATTACATAAACTAAATGGGGTAAGCGCAAGCTACAGTTTGACTACATTGATAAGTAAAACCAAAGCCATGGTCTTTTTAGGTATTCACCAAGTACGAACAAAAACAGTCCTCAGTACTTAACTGATAGAACATGTAAGCCAATTCAAATATTTAGGATGTGACATGTATTTCGAAGCTATGAATGTACAGAGAAAACTAGTACTTACCAGGGTACATGTTGAACAATATATAGAAAACTTACGAGTACAACAAAGAAAGATACACGACTGTCATTTTATAAAGTCTTGTAAGTTCCCATTTTATTGTATGAGACGGAAAGTTGAAATCTGAGAAATAAAAATTTACGGCAGCTAGAAACGTAAAAAATTAAATTGATTAGGTATATGATAGGCTGCACTAGGGAGGACAAGATTATAAACTAAGTAATAGGGGAAGTATTAGGTATGCATCCAAGAACTCAAAAGCAAGTCAATACAAAGAAAAGAGAACATGCCACTACAAAGATTCCGAAACTAACAACGGATTGTAAACCATGGGGCAAGAGAAGTGTGGGAGGACCGAGGGAGAAATTATTAGTTCGAAATAGGTCCTAGGTCTAAAACTGCAATGGCAGAAAAAGAAGAAGAAGAAGAAACAAATCGATAAGTTTTGAATGCTGCATGAAGTCACCTGGCAAAAGAGCAAATCTGTCGATTTTTACAATAGGAACGGAGAATATACGGCACTGTGGGCTGTTAGTCCCAAGGAGTTATTCAGCCACCTCACCGGAAGAGATTTCCTTCGCTCCCAGCTACGGCTCCTTTCCACTATTTGTTTGATAGTTGTATCTTAATTATACCTATTGACTGTAGGTGACTGTGACGGGTGATATACAAATTCGTTGATGAGACACCAGAAATCATCGCATGTGATACTGTGATAATGAAGTATTTACAGATTTGTTTGAACTGTCAGACAAGAATGGAGATGACATAGTTGACGGCACATGGTCTTTGGTTATGTGTCCGGAGCGATTTTACGCAATGGCAGCTTCTTGGGACAGGAAGTGAGAGAGAGACCAGTAAGTTCAAACTCGACGAAGAAGGCAGCAGAGACATCGTCAGTCAGGGACTCGTGCAAACTCGATCTTCCCTGGAAACTTAACGCAGAGAAGTCCTTCTGTTGTTCCTGCGGGATGAGTGTAACTACGACACCAATTGCATTGGCATCATGAGAGGAGACAGTGTACGAGGACGTCTGAAACCAACCGCCGAAGAAAGGGCACCGGTTTTCGAGACAGAACAAGATATCATTCGTAGACGAACAGTGTTACAGACAAGACTTATCATTAGGCACAGCTCGACCCAAAACAAGAATAACCAATAGCATTTTACGGCATTCGAATCTGGTCACGTGACGCTGATCTCTTCCTGCTTCGGAGCCTCCACATTCAGTTGTTACCATATTATGTATGTTACGATAGTACGACGTTTCGAGGCATTGAAGCATTGAAGGTTTATAACAAACGTCGCTCTTGTACGATTGGTTATAAATAAATGACTGTTAAGGCTACATCAGCGGTAAAAAACCTTTTTGGAAACAGTAAGAGAAACAAAACAAGGCTGTATTTGAATATGAGCGACGTGGTCTTGTGGTTAGAGATATGAGGTTACGCTGTTGCAGGAAGTAGGTTCATGTCCTGATAAATATTCTCTCAGAAATGAATGTCTTCGCTTTTGCGATATCAGTCTGATTAAAAAACGAAAGATGAAGCTGTAAGTGAAACGACCAACTATGTTGTTTAAGTTCTAGATTTTTACAAATACTTTGCTGTTTATTCCGATTATGTAGTAATTTCCGAGGATGTGTATCGGCAGGAACCTAAGAGAGCAGCTAAAATGGCTGGTATGAAACAAGCAGAATCGTATTCCTAGTCTTGCTTGTGGGAAGTACTTTGTTGTTTATTCCGAATAGCTGGCAGGAGTGGCCGAGCGGTTCTGGGCGCTTCAATCTGGAACCGCGCGACCGCTACGGTCGCTGGTTCGAATCCTGCCTCGGGCATGTATGTGTGTGATGTCTTTAGGTTAGTTAGGTTTAAGTAGTTCTAAGTTCTAGGGGACTGAAGACCCCAGCTGCTAAGTCCCATAGTGCTCAGAGCCGTTTGAACCATATTTTTATTCAGAATATGTCCCAATTTCCGAGGGTGCCCAGCTTATCATAAATATTTATCTGTAATCGAATCATTAACAACACTTCCGTAAATGCAGGGGTCAAGACAGAGATCGAATCTCGCAACAAGTGATAATGAATTGCCTGCAAAATAGAGAATGGATATTGCTGTTACGGTGTCCGACTATCAATTGTTTCATAATTTCCATACTTCCGTTTTACGTCTCGCTAAATGATCATTTAAAGACGAAATACATACTTAATTGTTGCAAGCAATAATATTCGCCAAGACAACTATACATTACTCTGACTGCTACAAAAGACAAAGTTTTCGGCTGATCTTTACAGTACCACAAAATTCCAAAAAGCAGAAGCCAGCGACATGAGCCCTCAAGCACTGTAAATATGGACCAGGTTTTACATCCCTATGCTTTTCCACAAAAACAACTACAGTGACGAACTGACAGACTATACTATTCCATGAACCGTTTTTTGATAAATTGATCCACAATGTTTTACATGTAAACGTTCAGCTTTTGTCTGCCACTGCGCCCACAGAAAACCAAAGTTAAAAACGTCTGGGTGAGAGTGCACAGAAGTTCATCCGAAAGGAAGCAATCATATTGGCTCTCGCCACCTAGAAATGCTATTGGTTATTCACGTTTCGGGTCGAGCTGTCCCTAACAATAAGTGAGACGTGTCGTGCGGCAGCCTCCATGATGAATGAGCGAGCCCCTGTTTCCGCCGCCGTGTCCGTGTGCCACAGGGCTATTGCCGCCGCAGCAACCCACGTAGCAGTATGCGGGTCAACTTTCCGTCTGTAGCAACACCCTGACGCAATCGTTCCTCTGTTTTCTCCCACACTCAGTGCTTGAGCACTGAAAAGGTTTGGCTTCATAAGTCTCGCAAATTTCTACGAAAGAATGGAACATTTTTGTTGCACCTTCACAGTTGGTAAGTTGGATTATTCCAAGATACGTATGAAGAATTTCAACAGCGTACAGGTTATTGCTGACTGCCGTCTCAGCTGGTCAGTGTGCTTACTGCCATTGTAAATGGGAAGAAACAAGTTTCGTGCTATTATCAAACATATTCATTTAATGGGTGGACTGCCACAAAAGCAGAACATAATTGGATGGAGTTTACACCGACTCTCCACCATTATTTAAGACCATTTACTTTTGGATTAATGAATGTAAATGTGTTCGGACAAGCACTGAAGCACAGGTGAACTTCGGCCGTCCAACTGAGGTCACCACAAAGGAAACGAGTGACAAAATCCATAATATGGTAAAGTAAGACCTCCGAATAAAAATTCGTGAGAACGTTGAAACTGTACGCATCTCAACACAGCGAGTGCATAACATCCTGCACCGAGAATTGGTATGATGAAGCTTTGTGCGAGGTGGATTCCGCGACTGCTGACTGTCGACCAAAAGCGCATCCAGCATAGCATTTCAGTACAATATCAGACTATGTTTTGTCGCAAACCCAAGAATTTTTTCTTCGATTTGAGACTTCGATTGATGAAAACTGGATCCATAATTATTCTCCAGGGTTAAACCGGTAGCCAATACAACGAAGAAAGACTGGTGAAAGTGAACCGAAGGAAGCAAAGACCATTTTGTCACTTGTTAAGATGATGGTTACTGTTTTTGGGATCCCAAAGGAATAATTCTCATAGTTTAGTAGGAAAAAAGGAAGAACCACAACTGGTTCCAATTGTACTACGTTGTTGGATTATTTGAAAATTGTGTTGGATGAAAAAAGCCCAAGGACGTTCATGAAATGGGCTTTGAATTGATTCTCCATCCACCCTATTCACCAGCATTAGCCCCAAGTGAATACTTCCTGTTCCCTAATTTGAAACTCTCGTTTGCCGGGAAGGATGCGATGAGGAAGCGAAAGTTGCATTGAACGAGTATTTTGCAGACTTCGACAGAACCTATTTTTAAAATGAGATCCAAATGTTGGAGGATCTCAGGACCAAGTGTGTATTCGTCAAGTAGACTACGATTAGAATTAATGTTAGTTGATTACGAAGCGAACATTTTTTGTTGCTTTTATACCAGACTTATCAAAAAACGTGTGTGAAATCTTATGGGACTTAACTACTAAGGTCATCAGTCCCTAAGCTTATACACTACTTAACCTAATTTATCCTAAGGACAAGCACACACACCCATGCCCGAGGGAGGATTCGAACCTCCACCGGGACAAGACTTATCAAACCACTCTCTTGGCAGTTTGCAGATAAACTCCTCGTCTGCAGCAAAACCAAGACTTAAACTTTCCTCTATTTTCTCCCACACTCATCGGATTTTCATTACAGCTTGTATATTTAATTCCATTAAGAACATACGCCGTTTTTACAAGAACACCAGTGTTTAAATTCTTTGACATGGCCAGTCCAAGTAATAGACTGTGTTTTGCTACCCCCAGCCATATTGAAATTCTGCAATTGATCCACGGCCATAATAATTATGTCCAAACCTGCATATAGGGTTGAACCGATGTCCACTGATTCAGAGCGTTTCTATTTCGGTTAAGCTCCTCAGTTATTCTTCCGGAGTAATAGTACGGTTACACTAATATGGCGACAGTATTTTATGTATCAATTTCAGCCATACAGGAACAGTCGGTAGTATGAGTAACTAACTGATCTCAGGTGGAGACCGACAGTGGTAATAACACAGTGGGTGTATAGCATGGTATCATGTTTGTGTCGTATCATGATCAGAGAGGAGGAAAAGGGCTAAAACTGGTGTCGGCATATAGTATAATCTTCTCGAAAATCGCGAATAGTACTGCTGGGGTTAACGACATCATCCGAAGGACAGATGGCCATCAACAGTTCCATATGCCTTAATTCCATGACACATTGCGAATATTTTGGTATTTTGTGCAGGTCATGGTCGTAAATAAACTTTACGTACCACTTTGTTTCAGTTTCCAGTCAAATACCGGCGTTGAAAATTTCTTCTACCACCAGTATTCCGACCGGTCACATTCGAACCGAGTGCCCCCGAGGTGGGCGTGCCTTGATGATGACCTCGGCTACGGAGCTTGGTCATCATCGTGAGAAACTTTCTTCTGCTAACCTTTTATGGTTATAACTTAGTCCATTTTCTGTTCCTTTTATAAATATTATCTTCCTGGTATATTCAGCTAATTTTCTATGCTTCGAAAACATTCCCAATTTCAAAGGAACGTCTTGACGCTATTAATACAAAAGAGAGTGTATAAACAGCATATATCACGTAGGATGCAATTACTGTCTCGCCTTCTGCATATGAATGAGCGACATAATGATGCCATTTAGAATAGATGTAACTAGGGAAGTTCCAGACGCACAGGCATATGAGAAAACTGTCCAAGCTATGATTACAAACCACACTAATTATTTCCATTTCGTTGGAAATAAACTTTCGAAATAAGCAATGACTTCTCGTAACAGTTCAAAGATCACCTATGTGTTAGTTGATAGACAATCGTATGCTGCCGCCGTACATTCTTCCTATAGAGCGACCGACACGAAGTTTGTGGAAGCTCTTATGCCTCCCCCCCCCCCCCCCCACCTCTCCATCCCGTGCTACTGTCCTTGCTTTCCTTAATGCGCGCTAGCTTCCCGCGACCACGCCCACTACTATCACCCAAGGCACTTAACTCTTGGCAGTGCTACAACATCAAAGGCAACGTACAGACATCATATATCACGTAGAAAGCAATTACTGTCTCGACTTCTTCATATGAATAACCGACATGGTCATTCCAGAATAAATGGACTGAGAAGTTCCAGATACACAGGCTTTATTCCAATAGAGAGCAACAGAGGTGTTTCAGTATTACATCGTCAGTACTCATTTCTGCCTACGTCTTTTCCCGTTTGTCTTATTTAATAATCTTTCATCACCAAGACGCTATAATTCTGATTACATACTACAGCTGTCAGTATTTTTCTGTCGTTTCATTTGCAGCCTTTCTTCATGATGCTGCAGTTTCTAAAGTGGGAGCATACTCATGTTCTAACTGTGCCACCACACCAGTATTAGACAACCATTAATGTCCAGTGTAGGGATGAAGGATGAAGCTGCTTCAAATGAATATTACCGTTAATTAAAGTATCTCCAGAAATAAGAAAGTAGCAACTACTGTTATAAAATGTTTACAACAAACAACTTATTTGTTGCTGGTAATAGAAACACTTTTGTTTAGTAGCTATCTATCAGTCAGTGCTGAGTGCACGTGAATAGTGGGGCAAGTGCAGCACACTCCACTCTGTATTGTTGAGATCCAAGTTGGCGCCCACAGATGTGGCAACACCGCATTGACCTCATGGCCAGAAATTCAAGTTTTGGTGTGAAAATAAGTCAACTGGGCTACCTCTACTAAGCTAACTCCTCATCCCCTGTCGCCTCCACATCCCCCTCTACACTGGTCCCACATCTGGAAAGTGATGGGAAAGGGACTCAGTCTGTGATGGGCTGCCGGGTAGAATGGGTGAAATCTTTATTGTGTTGTCCTTATCATTTCATCATCATCATGAAAAGTGGCGATATTGGGCTGAGAAAAGGTTAGGAATTTGTACAGGCGCTGATAACCGCGCAGTTGAACGCCCCACAAAACCAAACATCATCATCATCACATCTTTATTGTGTATTCAGTGCCGTATATTGTTTATGTAAATCTGAGTTGCCACTGTTGGGACAGGTGGCAGTAGCTCCATCCAGTGTGTTCATCTTGAGGTCCGGAGACTAACTAACCTAGTTCACAACACAACCACCCCCAGAGGGCATTGTTGGCCCTCCCTCTCCCCTCCTCTTTCCCTCTCCCTCCTCTACCATGACGTAATTCAAGATGGTGGCCAGGGAAGAAATGGCAGGGGAATTCGCTGAGTCTGTGTAGAGCTGCTGGACTGGGGGGACCTCATAACAGTAGGCTAATACAGCGTGCCAAATGAATGTTTACAGAATTTTTAAGAATGTTGTTTATTCACTTCTGAAGTCGCAAAATACCTCGAAATTGAAGTTGGTGTATAAACAATAAATTGAACGTTAAACAATTGTGGTAATTTATTTATAATTCTAATAGTAGAAGGAACCACGTAATTACAGTGTCCATTATACATACTGTATAGAAAAAAACATTCTCATACGTGCTCTAAAAAGATCGCAGCAGGTTCTGGCACACTTGTGGAACCTCCCATCTTTACACAGTCTTCCTCCCTGAGACACTTCACGGGCTTTTGTGGGAAATAGTATCCGAAACCGATATCAACTGCAATATCTGATTTTACACGCCGAAAAGACTATATTCGGAAGACGAAATAAATATCTCTGTAACTCTAGATATGACGCCTTCCACTTTTCGAGTTTTAACTGTTTGTTTGAAGGCACTGCCAGAGAGAGAAAAGTTCCTGATTCCTACAACTGATGTGGTGTTCATCACTTTTCTGAAGCGCTGAGTGGGCTTACATTATAACTCTGCTGGAGTCAGGGATGTTAAGACTATTATTTTTTATTTTATTCACATCTCGAAGCACACTGTGCATAAGCACAGATGGATAAACCAGAACAATGATATATCTGCAAGTACATGATATATTTCGAATGCCACAACAGATCAAGGGAAAAAAAAAAACACGAACAGAATTCGAAGCACTGTCCTATAGACGAGAAATGGTTTGAACTTTCAGTGAATTTTCGATTTCCTACTACAACAGCTGGTGGGGGGAGAGCACCCCACCTTTTCACCTTTTCAAACCAGAGGAGGACGGTCTGCTTTGACTTGTCTCTGCACACTCGAACAAAGAAGACATCACGTGACTCTTTGAACTCACAGATCTTTCTGAGGATGCCTTTGCCCAGTCTTGTTTGAGTCAGTCTATACTGGGTCCCACGCCCAACACAAAGGATGTCTTGTGATTCTGTGACATCACAGAACTTGGTATGAGTGTAGCATTCTGATTGGTTCTCACTGAATTTACCTGTCAAATGGCTGCTGCCGGCATGGGAGCACTGTCTGTCACTTTCTGAAGATGGAAAAAATTACTAGAATTTCAGCGACAAACTATTTTGCACAGATCGAAAATTTACAGCACACATCAGATCATATGAATTCGGAGGAGCCGGCCGGTGTGGCCGTGCGGTTCTAAGCGCGTCAGTTTGGAACCGCGTGACCGCTACGGTCGCAGGTTCGAATCCTGCCTCGGGCATGGATGTGTGTGATGTCCTTAGGTTAGTTAGGTTTAAGTAGTTCTAAGTTCTAGGGGACTGATGACCTCAGTAGTTAAGTCCCATAGTGCTCAGAGCCATTTTTGCCAATTCGGAGGAACCTTTCCTTTTACATTTTAAAAACCATAATCGTGTTCTTCTTATGGTTGCTGCACCAGACGGCCTGATAGAGTGGAAGATGTGTTCTGAGAATATACGTCTGAAGCACTATGATACCTGAAAGTGAAAAACCTGCTGCGGAAAGAACAGGAAAGAGGGGATCGCAGCGTCTCATGTGTGATGTTATAGAAATGCGCTGAAAATTGAGCTGATAAGAATTCTCCGCAGAATCGATGGCGAACGAAATACATGTAAAACATTGACTAGAAAAGAGGGCAAGATGACAGAACATACGTTACGACATTACTGTAATAAACTGCAAATGTGAGGGCAGCTTCTCCTACAAGCACTACTTCCACATAATGTTATTTATGTTTCTATTTATTGTTTTCTTACATGTGGAGCCTGTACCTTTAATTCAACTGAAAGATATTGAAAAATTTTTGGGGTTTTCGTGGGCATATGTTGACGTATTTCCTGTCGGCACCTGTCCGGGTTCTTGGGCCGACGATGTTAAACAAACGTCGGAAGATGATCACAGCACCAAAGTGAACAGACAACACCTCTAAGATACTCATTTGATGTAAATTGAAGGTGAAAAGAGGGAGAAAGGGAAGGAAAGGAAGGGGAAGGAATTATTAACGTCAGCTCCATCGGGTGTTTATGCGGAATTAGTGGCGACAAGTGAAAATACGTGCCAGACCAGGATTCGTGTCCTGAATCTCCCGCTTACTTGACAGACGCTTAAAGCACTCCATCCGAACATAGTGTTCATATCAGCTGCGCGGAATATCCCATCACATCTCTCGGCCGACCCACATTCGCACGTAGCGCCACCTATTCGCGTCCTACGTACTCGTTACTTTGTGATTATATGAAAATTTAAGGTGGAGAGGGAAGGAAGGAATGAAAGGAAAGGGATTACTGCTATCAGCTGCGTTGGGACATTATGCGGAATCATCGGCTACGAATGAAAATGTGTATCGGACCGGGACTCGAACCCGGGATCGCTTGGTTAGTGGGCAGGTGCGGTAACCACTGCACCATCCGCGACAGAGCGTTATCGCCAATCCACGGACAATCGCGGTTCGCCTCACGGTCCATCCACACTCCCATCGAGCGCCACCTACACGCACTCCCTGTCCATTTCCTGCATGATCGCACACTGAGATTCCCACAGGACGTCGGACGTATTTGTCTAACCCCACTGAAGATGGTGGATCCAACTAGGCCTGTCAAAATATATCAATACGTGGTGTCTGCTCTTTCTAACACGTCTGAAAGGGCAGACAGTATGCATTCATCTAATATTTTCCTTTGAGAGATGAACTGCCTTCTGTATGAAGAACTGATTATCACTTCGATAGTGACGATATATTGCGAGCCCCTCCATGCGCTGTATTGGACAACTACTAAATATTGTGAGGTGCTTGATTTATTCATTCATTTGTTCAAATACACTACTGGCAATTAAAATTGCTATACCACGAAGATGACGTGCTACAGTCGCGAAATTTAATCGACAGGAAGAAGATGCTGTGATATGCAAATGATTAGCTTTTCAGAGCATTCACACAAGGTTGGCGCCGTTGGCGACACCTATAACGTGCTGACATGAGGAAAGTTTCCAGCCGATTTCTCATACACAAACAGCAATTGACCGGTGTTTCCTGGTGAAACGTTGTTGTGATGCCTCGTGTAAGGAGGAGAAAAGCGTACCATCACGTTTCCGACTTTGATAAAGGCAGGATTCTAGCCTATCGCGATTGCGGTTTATCGTATCGCGACAATGCTGCTCGCGTTGGTCGAGGTCCAATGACTGTTAGCAGAATATGGAATTGGTGGGTTCAGGAGGGTAATACGGAACGCCGTGCTGGATCCCAACGGCCTCGTATCACTAGCAGTCGAGATGACAGGCATCTTATCCGCATGGCTGTAACGGATCGTGCAGCCACGTCTCGATCCCTGAGTCAACAGATGGGAACGTTTGCAAGACAACAACCATCTGCACGAACAGTTCGACGACGTTTGCAGCAGCATGGACTATCAGCTCGGAGACCATGGCTGCGGTTACCCTTGACGCTGCATCACAGACAGGAGCGCCTGCGATGATGTACTCAACGACGAATCTGAGTGCACGAATGGCAAAACGTCATTTTTTCGGATGATTCCAGGTTCTGTTTACAGCATCATGATGGTCGCATCCGTGTTTGGCGACAACGCGGTAAACGCACATTGGAAGCGTGTATTTGTCATCGCCATAATGGCGTATGACCCGGCGTGATGGTACGGGGTGCCATTGGTTACACGTCTCGGTCACCTCTTGTTCGCATTGACGGCACTTTGAACAGTGGACGTTACATTTCAGATGTGTTACGGCCCGTGGCTCTACCCTTCATCCGATCCCTGCGAAACCCTACATTTCAGCAGGATAATGCACGACCGCATGTTGCAGGTCCTGTACGGGCCTTTCTGGACACAGAAAATATTGGACTGCTGTCCTGGCCAGCACATTCTCCAGATCTCTCACGAACTGAAAACGTCCGGCCAATAGTGGCCGAGCAACTGGCTCGTGACAATACGCCAGTCACTACTCACTACTCACTACTCACTACTCACTACTCACTACTGGCTCGTGACAATACGCCAGTCACTACTGCGGTATCGTGTTGATGCTGCATGTGCAGCTGTACCTGTACACGCCATCCAAGCTCTGTTTGACTCAATGCCCAAGCGTATCCAGGCCGTTAGTACGGCCAGAGGTGGTTGTTCTGGGTGCTGATTTCTCAGGATCTATGTATCCAAATTGCGTGAAAATGTAATCACTTGTCAGTTCTAGTATAATATATTTGTCCACGAGTGTTCAAGTCCCATTTAACTTCGCATTAAAATTACTTTTGTATTTTACTTTGTGCACGTGTTCCTGCATCTTAAATGAATGAAGCAATATGGAGATCATATGATAAATAAATAAATGCCATAAATCATGATTACCATCTTCTGAACTGGATTAATAACAGTAATCCAGCACGTCTATAAAGTTATTCGCTAGCACATGCTAAATACATTACTCACTAAAAATAAGTAAATTTGTCCCTACAGCACGGTGTCCGAAAGAACAGACACTATTGATGACCTGCAGCCGTCTATAACGAAATTAGATACGTTCAGCTGCTGACGGGCATTGATATATATCAACGGGGACAGGTCAAAATGTGTGCCCCGACCGGCACTCGAACCCGGACTCTCCTGCTTACATTGCAGACGAACTATTCATCTTAGCCACGGAGAGCACAGAGGATAGGGCGACTGCAGGGACTATCTCGCGCACGCCTCCCGTGAGACCCACATTCTCACCTTGTATGCCCACACACTACATTCGTAGTGTCCCACCCCAACACTCTCATTACTCGTGGAAGACATTCTTACCAAGTCCGGTAAGAGTTTGGGGAATATGTGTGCATCCGCACGGAAGAAGAAGGTCATGACTGGTATTGCCAGAACTATATACTTATATTGATATGGTGTCTGTTCTTTCGGATCATTATAATTTCTTTCTAGACAGCTGCATGTCATCAATGGTGTCTATTCTTTCGGACATATGCACACACATTTCCCGAACTCTTACGGGACTTGGTAAGAATGTCTTCCACGAGTAATGAGTGTGTTGGGGTGGGACACTGCGAATGTAGTGTGTGGACATACAAGGTGAGAATGTAGGTCTCACGGGATGCGTACGCGAGATAGTCCCTGCGGTCGCGCTATCCTCTGTGCCCTGGGTGGCTAAGATGGACAGAGCGTCTGCCATGTAAGCAGGAGATCCCGTGTTCCAGTCCCGCTCGGGACACACATTTTAACCTGTCCCCGTTGATATACATCAACCCCTGTCAGCAGCTCAAGGTATTAATATAATTCTAATAACCCAATAAATAGTTTGAGAAGAATAAGAAAAGGCGAGCTACGAATTCATATGACGGATGATCCAAAATATGAAAAAGGAAAGGAAATAATGAAGGAAGTTGCGCTTCGGCAGTAACTTTGAGAGGAAAGATATGGAGTCAACACATCTGTGTATGGAATATTAAACTGAAAAACCCATAAAAAATTACTTCAGGAATAACATCGGTTACAGCTAGCAAAGACTGTGTTACTTTATTAAACACCACTGTGCAATGAGTACTGGCAATATTTGCGGCTACAAGCAGAGTGTATTTTTTGTCACGGCACCAGCTGCCGGTTCCCAAAGCGGCCTCACCGAACTTCGTGTTGGAAGCCTCATTTTCGGCTGACGTTTTCCCTTCAGCCGCTACTGCTCCATTTGTCAGTCCTTTTGCGGAGGTAGAACGACCAGAGCGGCAGCGTGCATTACGGGCGGCGACAAGCACGTGTGTCTTGGGTACTCGCGGCGCGCCTTCAGCCCGCGGACGTCCGATTGCGGGCGGAGCGAGGCAGCCGCCTGCTCTTGGGGGAAATTAAAACGTCCGCAGAGCGGGCCGCGGCGGCCCGCAGCGCCTCTGGTTTCATCTTTCTCGTAATTACGTACAGTCGCGTCGGAATCCCAGGCTCTCGCAGATGACACGTGAAGATAGCACGCACGCACGCACGCACGAGCAGGGAGCCACCGCAATGCGTCGAAGCGCCCGGCGTCGCTCTAGCCTCCTGCACTCGACTGGGTTGTTACCCAAGTTCATAATGTCTTTATCAGCTGTTGTAAAAGATTTTATATCAGATAACTTTCACATAATACTGAATCGTTAATAGTAAGGCTATCCACTTGTACCTTCATCGCTGAAGATTTAATTTCAATATATATGAAGATGGTATCTGTTCTTTCGGACATATCCGAAATAACAGTTACCATCGGTGACCGTGGAGCTCGTTAGATTGAAGTTACAATTAAATAAATCCAATGAAATTAATACGCTTAGATGCATACAGGCGTTGATATGCGTCAACGGGGACAGTTAAAAATGTATGCCCCGACCGGGCCTCAAACCCGGGATCTACTGCTTACCTGGCAGACGCTCTATACATTTTTTTCGGTATTGTTCGTTGCGTTTGGACTGGGCGGACGTCACAAGACATGCGTTCAAGTTGATCGTTGATTCCTTTATTCAGTTTTTTTTTTATTACTGAGTAATGAGTGTAATGGGCAGAGGCACTACAAATATTGCGCGGGACAATAAGTTGGGAATGTGGGTCTCACGGGAGGCGTGCCAGAGATTAGTCCCTGCAGTCGCACTATCTTCTGTGTCCTCAGTGGCTCAGACGGATAGAGGTCTGCCATGTAAGCAGGAGATTCCAGGTTCGAGTCCCGGTCGGGGCACACATTTTCAACTCTCCCCGTTGACGCATATCAACACCTGTCTGCAGCTAAGGGTATTCATTTCACTGTATTGATTTAATTGTAATTTCAATTTAATTCCAACCCAAACTAAAAGGAAAACGATGAGATACAGACCTCCATAATACATTCAAAGAAAAAAAAGTACGCACCACGAAGGAATTATCTGAATAGGTCAGAAAACAGTATATGTGATGTACATTTACAGAAAACGAATGACAAAAATTTCAGAAAAACTAGATTATTTACTCAAGAGAAAGAGATTCAGAAGTTGAGGAACTCAGTAACGCGTTGGTCCACCTCTGGTCCATGCAAGCTGTTATTCGACTTGGAATTGATGGATAAGGCTGATGGATATCCGCCCCGAGGGATATCGTGCCAAATTCTGTTCAATTGGCGCGTTAGGTGGTCAAAATTCCGAGATGGTTGGATGGCGACGCCCATGATACTACGTATTTTTACAACTGGGGAGAGTTTGCCGACCTTGCTGGCCAAAGCAGCACAAAGAGAAGCGGTAGAAACTTTCGCCGTGTGCGGGTGGGCATTATCTTACTGAAATGTAAGCCTAGGTTGGCTTGCCATGAAGGTCAAGAATGTCGTCGACGTACCGCTGTGCTGGGTGTCGCGAATCTCAACCGCGGGAGACTAAACACAGAATAGCAACCAAGGTTTAATCCAACGCATAGCATGAGCCAGCCATGGCTCAATTTAACCCCCTTCAAACTTAACCCAGGGAGGGGGTCATTCAACCCCTAGGCTACCTGAACTTAACTTGGCTAAGGTGAACCAGATATTGCTTCCAGTTAAGGAAAGAAATGGGACTCAGACCATCACTCTTGCTTCTCTGGACTATAGCGGGCGACGGACAGGCTGGTTGGTATCCCACCGCCGTCCTGGGCATCTCCAAACACTTCTTTAGCCTGGAATCGTATTGGTTGGAGTAGAATTGTCTCCAGTGATGAGCCCCGCTTTGAAATGAGGCCCAATGACCAGCGAATGGCTCTCATCTCTGGCACAGCGGTCCATAGAGAGTATTCTACGGCTATTTTTGTTTTCCTTTATGGCAAGTCCTTCTAGGATTACAATTCAGCAAGATGAGGCCCGCAAGCACATGGTGAGACTAGCTACCACTTCTCATCGTAACTGTCAAACCCTTCCTTGACCAGGAAAACCGCAGGATCTCCCTCGGTCCATCTCAGGATTTTGACGATCTACCGTATCAGTTGGTCATAATTTGGGTGTACCATTCAATGCGAAGTCGAATAATTGCTTGAATATGGGCCACAGTTGCACCAACGCGTTATTGACTTGCTCAATTTGGGAAGGTCTTTCTCTTGAATAAATCATCCAGTTTTTCTGAAACTTTAATCGTTTGTTCATATTTACATGTACATCAGATCTACTTATTTCTCTCTCGTTCAGATAATTTTTTTCGTATACTGTACAACACAAAACAACACTCCTCCGGGGGAGGATAGTGCAATTGTTGAGATGCTTAAAATTGTAGGTAAACTTATGACAGACTACAAGCCATCACGGTAAATGTATGGGAGAGCGTTATTACCGGGGCTACGGCGGGAAAGGAGAAAGCTAGATAATAATAAAGCTTCGATTGTTAGGACTGCGAGTTTATTTCAGTGCAAAATAAGTAAGGCATGAACAACATGACATGACGTATAAAAACTTATTATTGTTGGTTTAAATTATATTTAATATAAGCAATGTGCACATACGGTTCTCCCCATACCTCAGGCTAAGAGCAGGTACTTTGTGGGGTACACACGGGCAATGTCATATATTCCGTCTGAGTAATACGACACACTGATAATCGTGCAGGCCATCTTGATTCCATGCTGTACGACCTTCATGGACCCACTTGTTACACGTTAAACACTTCACGCAATCATCAGATTTCCTCGTTGATGAGTAATTTTCTTCACAGACATGACAAGACGTTTCGATCTCATCTTCAGAAGAGCTCTTTGCTTCAATGCACAGGAGGTCGTACCTGCGGCGTTCACTGTGATGAAGTAGCGGGGGCACAACAAGTGGGATGCACCCACCCAAGATATTCACAAGTCATTCCTATTCCTCCTCTATGCTAACCGTCCAAGAAACAGACGCAGCACCATTCTGTTGTCCAGGGATAGAGTCATCAGGACGCCGTCGCATTTCGGCGACCTGCAGAAATTCCTCGTCAAAAGAGGGCGCAGGTGGTGGAGGGGAAGGAGTAACAGGCTGTGGAGGACAAACCGCTGAGGTAGGTGGGGAAGGAAACACGCTCAACAGCAGGCCTTCCGAGATCGAATGTTTCCTGGCGTCGGGTCGCCGTACCAAGCGTCCTTCCCGAGGAGACAGTCATCAGATGGTGCCCAACTATTTTTCTTGCACCACGTTGGTGACTTCTGCTTCCGGAATTGGTGTTCCATATTGGAGTGGGGTCAGCTGTTATCCGAACTCGCCCCCACAGGAAGGAAAGCAGATTTTTGTACTTATATACTTTTACATAAGGAAAGCAGAGGTTGGTACAACGTCTGAGTCTACGTCCATCGCCACTGTAACATCGCTTCTTAGGTTCTGAAGGGTGTCCGAGCGCGTCGTTTCCGCCGAAGGTAACGGAGAGGGAATCTGAAGACCCATCTCACCGTCAGTGGCCGTCAACGATTGCAGATCGGAAGAAATTTGGACCGGTGCACCCGAAACTTTCGCCACAGTAGCATAGGTGATAGGGACCACTGTAGCTGTCACAAATGGTGCGACATCTATTGGTATTTGACGCAGCGTATGCAATCCGATCGGAGTGGCCCTCGTTTGCTACAGCTCGCCCAAATCCGCGTCTGACCGTCGTACATCACGATCGCCCGCACACCGCCAAACGTGAAGTAAGAAGGCACCTGCTTTGTCAATTCATGTCTGATCCGCCGCACTCCATTTAAGACGTCGTAGGTCTTGGAACGGTTGACTGATGACATTTCCGTAAGGTCTAAAGGGAGATACGCCCACGTCTTGCGGTACCTCAATAAGGATTTTGAAAACATAAATGATGCCGAGGCCAAACACTGCTTGATCAACCGAAACAGCTCCGATTTGGCCCTCAGGGTGTTTGAATTTCAGTCCCGAGATGAAAACGTCATAGAGCATCAAGGCAAACTTCGTCGGTCCACAGTTTGATTTACATGCCGCTGCTCGTGAAGGACAAGTGAATTCCTGCAACATCTTGAGGTGCGGGATGATGTTCGTCATGTATAGAGTGTTCCACTCCGTCGCTCGAGGTCGGGCCAGTCCCACTAGAAAGATGACCTTTACAGACCCACGGCGGTAAGATAACGCCATTTCAGGTCAGAACTTGAATGAATATAGCGACGCAGTACCGCGCGCTAAAATAATAAACACACCAGTGGAGCGCTGATCGGAGCGTGGAGCAAGCCAGCTTCGTGTCACGCCTATGAGCCAACTGTTGCTAAGCCACGGCCTTAACACCTTACTCCTTCGAAATACCGACTCAAAATTACTCAGGTGTGGCCATACCTATCTAAAATCGGCGCAACGCAAATGAGGTAAGCCCATACTCCCACGAAACTATTAATCTGAGGTAATTACATTTTCCTGGAGAAATAATGAGTCTCAGCTTTATCTTCAATAAGAATATAAGCTGTGCTAAGCCCGTAATTTTAGTCCAGGCCTCCTGCTTACTAGTCAGACGTGCTACCCACTTCACCAGCCTGGCTTTGTGGCTAACGCAGCTGCAAGGACTTCCCTAGTGCAATGTACTCCTCAACACAAAATCCAGTTCACACCTCAGCCCACCTTCACTTCTCTTCTTAAATAGTCAAGACTGCCGAGGCTCTCCGGTATTGGAATAGCACCCCAGCTTTGTACGTAATGGGAAAATCCTGCCTGTACCTCAGGCATAGGTGATCTGTTGTTCTGATGTAATTACATTTTCCTGGAGACATAATGAGTTTCATCATTATTTGCTTCCGCATTTCTGATGTATCTGTCTGGCACAGTCTGCTCCTCGTCTTCCCATTAAACAGTTTCACGCAATTCCTGGTCTGTGTCATACTCAAATCGCCGTTGCTGGTCTCTTCCTATGGGTGGCTCTCCACCTACACCTGTTCACGACTGACTCCGTTTTCACAGCTGGGCTCATACTCTTCAGAAATTGTGATCGCAAGTCTCCAATAGTTAGTCTCCATATGAAATATTCCAGCGTCAGAAATATTTCTCGTTAATGTGTATGTCGTGGCATGACCCATTCAAATATGACATGCCCATCCGTATGTATCCATTCTTCTCGATATTATTAGCGTTAGAAAGACCCCAATGTTTGCTCTAAAGAAAAGTGTTGTTTCCTCAACGTAAAATAGATTTTCAAGCACTGGCTTAATTTACATAACGGGAAAGAGAGAGAGAAAGAAACGAACACTGTTGGTCGTATCTACCCCACGCGATGCAGTGATATTTTACCTTGCCACTTACTTCTCCTAGCAACCCACACACATTTCTTGCCATGAGGCCAGGGCGTCTGCAGGTGTTACAAACCGCGGTCACTGTTTAGTTGCACGGGGCACCGTGTCCCGTAGTGAGCATCGATCAACATATAGACCATAACTCGACGTCGTTCCTACAAGCGCGACATACTTACTAGGTTACCCTTGTTCACTACGCTTGATCGAGATTTTTAACCTGTCAAAATACAGGAATTCAATTAACAATGCGTACATACATATATCATCCAGCCAAAATAATCAACAACGCTGGAACCGACGCCGGTTGTCAGCAAAATATAAGAGAATAGTCACATGTACAATACATACAGTTAGCTAAATCAGAATAAAAGAACCACGTAAGTTAATATATTCACTCTTGCAGAGTATTCTACCGCGGAATTAAAAGATACAGACAAAAAACAGTGAAATTTGAATAATTAACTGACTGCCTTTCAGCATCATCATATAAAAGTTCTTACCACTGGAAGGGGCGCCATCTCTTGATTTCAGTAAAACCTTTATCTCAGTGTTGTAAAGAACACGCCACCCCCAGCAACTGTCACACTCCTTATTCTGCGCAAGGATATCTCACTGAAACACAATCTTTTTGGCCCTGTTATAATGGCAATCCTTGAGGTAACTGCTTTACACAATTGATTAATCTCTCCCAAAGATATTAAATGCAGGATATTCTAATAAGGGTCTATGACTACTCAAATGGAAGCGAGATTTAGTATCAAAATGAGATTTATTAATTTAAAGAACAAATAAATTCAATCTTCAAATATAATTACAATACATGGCTGTTCAAATACCTGACAAGCAGAATAAATTTCAAGGGATAATTAGCTGGAAAAGTTGAATTGGGAGTCTACCAAATGATGGTAGTTCCCTACCCTCTATTATGAGTGGGGTGATTACCCAAACAGATTGCTAAATCGCTAATTTGGTGAACAGTGATCGAGTAATAGAACTCATCTATAGTATCCTACCCGTAAATCAGATCCGCCATGGGCACAGTGCAGGGAGGCGCGGTGATGGGGGCGTCAAAAATGTATGACTGAGGACCTACTTTGCTGTAGCTGCCAAATACTTTGCCAAACGTCTTGCTCGATTCTTGTGGAGTTGGCTATCAGCGACAGGTTACACTATACGCTGTAACCAATATTACTGAAAACCCCGACGAGGGTCCGGTAAGTCGCGATGAAACCGAGTTATGCTGGCAGGCGGTCCGGATCAGCATTTACAAACCTCTATCCGGGCTTCCGAAACAGTAAAACTTTTAACTTGACCGGATGTACAGTCTGTTCTCCTCGTCTAGTCTCTCTGGAGATCCAGAGTAGAGTGCCCGTGAGGAAATTTGGGTATCTACACAAACTCCGAATAATGAAGATGCGATGAGCCCACCAAGCCACATGGCTGCCAACAGCGCCTATTCCCATATATGAAGTGCGTCGCAACCATCCCTCCAGAACACCAGGAAAAACCCAAAAACTATCAGGGCCTTCTCACATCAGCAAGCGTTGCCGACTGTCTGCCAATCAGCTTGCTATTTTAAAGCGAGTATGGGAAGATTGCAGCGTGGGAAGAGTAACCGACATACTGAAATACTGTGCTTACTTGAGGCTCCGGCTTGGCAGACACCCCGCTGTCACCGAGTGGCTATTTTGGGAACACATCGACACAGAGCCCGACCGCACTAGCGCAGGTATCATGACATCATGCTGTCAGATTCCACGCTTCCATCACGGCGCCAGCCCTCCTGTTGTAAACCTTGTAAGCTATCGCTTCTGTTTTGCTCTTTTCTGCTGATGGGTAAGCCTGCGAGCCGAACGTATAAGTGAAAATTTTTGCACAACGGATTTTATAACGCTAATTTGTCGCCCTGTCACTTACACGCTATCCAGAAGGGTAAGCTTATCCTTTACTCTATATGTGACGTTAACTAGTCGTATGCAAATCTGGTTGGTTTCTTACCAAATCCTCAGTATATGCTAGAATGTTCAGATGTGCTGACCTACAAACACTGCCTCCACCAGGTGGTTGCGAACATGAAATACACAAATAAGGGGATAATAAAATGACAAAGTACTAGCTATGAAATGATACGCTCAGTAGCGTTAAATTCTTTACTCTTCTACAATTTACTCTACATCAGCTATGGCAATTGCAATTATATTTAGAACTACACTCGCTTCTAGCAACGTGAAGCCTCAGCATAGAACGAAAAAGACACGTGATCAGCAATTTACTTTACCTCCCCAACTACAGTGATCTAACGCTTATCGCTGCAAAGGCTCTCGCCTCAGCGAGATAACATAAATTCTACCTCGCCAAAAGCTTCCGTAGGCACCTCCACGGCTGCCGTGGAACACCAGACGATCCTCAGGCTCTCGCTACAAGTACTCTGTCCCAGTAACTAGGTCGCAAACCTCGCCAGGACCAACCTCTCTCCTCGACGGCCCAGGAACAAGTGTTTCTCAGTCGCTACGCTTTTTTCGTAGCTCCTGTTCTTTTTTCTTCACCCTTTTAATGTGTTCCGGCCGAAGCGGTCGTGCGGTTAAAGGCGCTGCAGTCTGGAACCGCAAGACCGCTACGGTCGCCGGTTCGAATCCTGCCTCGGGCATGGATGTTTGTGATGTCCTTAGGTTAGTTAGGTTTAACTAGTTCTGAGTTCTAGGGGACTAATGACCTCAGCAGTTGAGTCCCATAGTGCTCAGAGCCATTCGAACCTTTTAATGTGTGTGGCCAATCATGTTGCTGGAAGGCGTTCGTTTCCGAGCGCCGACCAATCTCGTTTTTGCAACCGACCGAAGCTTCTAGAATCTTCCAGACTGTTCCAGAAGCTTCCGCTCCGGCCGTTGAGAAAACCACCTACACGCCGCCACGCGTTTTGTGAGCGAGCCCCTGTGTCTTCTCCTTGTCCTCGGCCACGCGGCTGCCGCTAATCAGCGGTCCACCCGCCTGGCGTTTCCAGGAGCTTACGTTAGCTGTTGTCTTCAGCTCTCATGCCTGCCTGTCACGCCTGTGTCTTTCCCGTTCTCCTGCCAGCCTCCCGTCTCCGGCCGCTTCACTATTGCCCAACGTGCAGATATTCTGCTCCAAATTAAGATCCCTAGCCGATGTCAGTATCGTTAATGGTTTCCTGTCTCGATGTTTATACAATTAAAGGGTCTTCTTTCCGGAGTGGTAGTTGTAATGTCGCTCAAAATGATGCCACCTTACAACCTATTAACGAGCGCTCAGTGAACTGCGTAAGCTTCGTTCCCATTCATCCGGCCCGCTGCCGAGGACGCCGTTGAAAGAGGGCGCCCCTTACTACTGCTATTGTCACCTGGGGTCGATCTTCCTGGAACTCGGCGGAGACGGCCGCACAGAACTAGCCTGTCCTGCACACCTCTCTCACACAGAATGCCCATTGATACACGCTGTAAAATGTAGCAATAAATGACTTAATTCGAGAAAAGAGTAATTAAAGCCCGTGCTACCTGGACACCTTCCTCTCGACACTCCCCGAGAGGACAATTAAAGAAAATAAATGAGAAAGGAGAAGCCAATAGGGTTTGACATCTTGCAACATGTTCTCTACTGTATTCTGGGAAGTTGTGCGGAAAGAATGCCATAATTCACAATTTTTAAAGCGCGTAGGAAGCGATAAGTGGTTTGAAAGTTCTTTCGACCCGAGTACGTCAAAGATCTTGCGACAATATCCCACCGTGCAACCTTGAAATGCTCGAGTACTGACTACGTGAACGTAGTACATGTCTTGAAGCTCTTTTTTAAGAATTTAGTTTTTCTTCAGTCTGTGTGACTCGGTATGGGTATGAATCTGAGCCAAAAGACCTGTAAGTGTGGAGTATTGACAATAATCTCGTACATAAACCGCCTGTTTCAGAAGCTCCCCATTAACACTGGTTTCGAAAATGAGCATATTCTTCAACCACAGCAGAGTCTTCGTACATTATAGCCATGAGAAGAGGAAATCTGGTGTCTTAAACCGTGGGTTCACTAACCAAGAGTCCGAGTGTAGTAGAAAAACAAGTTTGCAAATAAAAAGAGAAGGTAGACAATTGCGCTGACACTCGAATCATTAGACTATCTGTGCCTATGAAAGAACGTCAGTGAGAAGTCAAAGCTCTTCTAACGATGATTCGACGGAAGGGCGGAAAAAGCTGACATAGAAGTCCTGAAAATTTAATTTAATTATTGGATTGCTTTTGTGCTGAGAAAGTCAACCATCAGTCAGCTATTAAGTTTTTGGTCATTTGACATAGTGATTTCTTGGACAAATGCATGGTTATGATTACCTACGATTCATACCTCAGAAAACGTTAATAATCGCTGTCATCTTTTCAGAAGTGGAGTACATGAGGAAAAAGGAAAGCTTTTTAAACACTTTTCAGACATTCAACTTTCGGAGAAAAATATGTTTTCGAGCAATTAACTACAGTAGTTCAGAGGATAAGTATTCACCGAATAATTTAACTAGAATAATCAAAATCTGCAAGATAGTTCATCTAAGGACTCTTCTGCTGCTTGCCAACTGGGATTTTTCATTACCTGTCGGACGCGGAGGTGTTTTTTACGCTCATTATTATGTTCACTTGTTAATTACAGCAACGTGTTTCTCCTTTGTGTGCCCATCTTCAGCATGTATTCCAATGGACACATCCTAATGCTCCATCACTTTATGCCAATCGCATGTACCTAATGGAAAGGTACAGATATCTCAGATCAGATTGCACAGAGCAGTAAAGCACTGCAACTCGTTAAATTCTCTGATAATGCTAATATTCTACATGTAACCAGAAATCTTTGCAGCCACTAACCGCTTGAGAAAATACAGTTACAGAAACTACAGGTCAAACAAGCGTCAAGGATGAGAAACCATTGTTCTTTAATGTTTCTGTCCTATTGATATACGACGGTTATTCGAAAAGTAAGGAACTATCGGCGGCGAAATGAAAACCACAGTGAAAATCCGATGAAGTTTGGAACAGGTGTGTTAAACAGTGTCTCTACTATGACCGTCGATCGCGTTACGTCGTTCTTTTTAGTTCTGAGTACACAGGGAGCACATAAAGATACCTAGAACAATAGTGTTTCCCGCCAAGTACGAGGGCCTGGCGAGAAATTTCGCCTGAAGCTATGCAGCCAACATTGCATAACTGTCGTGCGGTTTCTTCTTCAAGACAATTCCCAGCCGTTTTCCGCAGGGGCAATGAAGATGCTCCTGCATCATTTTCAGTTGGAAATGCCCCCGGTAGCTGAGTGGTCAGCGCGACCGAATGTCAATCCCAAGGGCCCAGGTTCGATTCCCGGCTGGGTCGGAGATTTTCTTCGCTCAGGGACTAGGTGTTGTAATGTCCTAATCATCATCATTTCTTCCCTATCGGCACGCAAGTAGCCGAAGTGGCGTCAAATCGAAAGACTTGCACCCGGTGAACGGTCTACCCGATGGAAGGCCCTGGCCACACGACATTTACATTTTTACGATTGCAAATGTTTGATTACCCACAATACAGCCTGTAATTGTCTCCTTCTGAGTTTCATCTCTGCTAACATGAACCGCTGGCCATGAAGACAACATTTTGGCACAGACAACGAGCTGTAGGAAGGCGTAGAGAATTGGCGGAAAGCACTGGCTGCTGCCTTCTATAACTAGGGTACTGGAAAGTTGGTACAATGCTATTACAAACGTCTAAGTCGGATCGGCGACTATGGAGATAAGTAGCTGAAAGTTGTAGCTAACTGTTGCAAATGAAACAGTTTTGATTTTTACTGTGGTTTCCATTTCGCGACCTATCGTTCCTTACTTTCCGAATAGCCCTCGTACATCGTCCAGTCCCATTAATATGACAGACTGTCAAAATCCTGCATAATTACCTTTTGCGGAACGGATCGCTGCTAGACGTGCAGTAAAAGAGTCAGTTAGGTTCAGGAAGGTACCACAGGCAGGGATGTGGGGCCACGCCGACTACAGCGCAGTGATCAGCTATGCTAGGTTTCTCGGTTGAGGATCCATGGCGCGTACAGCTCGATCGAGATAGTCGCACAGATTCTCGATAGGTTTTAAATCCGGGGAGTATAGTAATCTGTGGAGTACGGCCAACTTATCGTGGTAATATTCGAATCACGCACGAAAAACTGTGAGTTGTGAGGCACGTGGCAGTGTGCTGCCGTAGGCGTGGACATCGTCCACAAGGATAGATGCATACTTGTGTTGATCCAATAGGCCATCCAGAATGACGGAATAACCCAGGACATGCTACGAAAACATTCCCCAGACCATAAACTCGCTCCTTCTACCTGGACGCTTCAGGCGATTGTGGCAGGATGTATGCTTTCAGACTTTTCACGTCGTACACACCAAAGGCCATCTGTCCAATGGAGCATCAAACGTGATTCCTTAGGAAAATTCACCTGTCGTCACTCAGTGCACGCCAGATTCGGTATTGGCGTGCTGAATCCATACACAACAAAGTTTGCTAAACGTTCGTTGACTAGACATTGTCGGTAGACCCTTCTTGCTTCATCTGGGCGGTGAGTTGCTCAACAGTTGCATGTGTGTTCACCCACCAACATATTTGCAAAAGTCATTTGCTCTGTCATCTACAGCCCATGGTGAACTACAGTTGCCCCGGCGCTGGTTTTGGATAGCACCAATTACGCCATGCGCGGTATACAGCGGAATGACAACAGTTTGCAAACTTAACACTTTCGGAAATGCTTCCACCATTGCCTAAAAGCCAATAAATATGCCCTTTTCGACATCGTACAAAACGCTCCGTTTCCGCATCACTGGACATGTAGGTGAAAACCAGTGAAATTTTATCAATAACAAAGTACTCTGGAAATAACAAGAAGTTTGGTTGAATTTTCTCATTTTGAGAAGACATAAGGAGCGATCTGTTCAACTTGCTAAAAACATTCAAATGCCAAGATGCATATATATTTTCTTTACTTAAACAACCGGTTTCGACAGACGTTGCTGTCATCTTCAGGACTGTAACAAATTGCATGTACATGGACTATGTCTCATAACATGAATTAACCCGATGTTTTAGTTTGGAGTTACTGTAGGCTGCGTGATAACAAATGACAAAACATTTTCTATCGCGTATTATAATTACAGATTAACAATTTTTGCATTTTTCCCTTAGCGCGTTCTGGAAAACATTCCTTCTTGGCAAATTACATGATTCTAGGTCAACGGTTAAGTACACTGCAGGATTTGATTAGTGAGTTTGCGAGTATCAAAGACATAAATGGCTGTATCTTGCTGCTACATTAACCTAGAAGCTTACATTTATTACAACTCCAAGTTACTATAGACCTTAGTACGTGACATAAATTTCGAATTAATACGTCTACCCGTTCCTGAGAAAAAGCGTGTTTAGCATATGGATGGACAAACAGATACTAACATAACAAATGACAAAAAGTTTTTTCCCTGTGACATAATTACATAGTCAATATTTTCGGACTTTGTTTGCCAGTTACGCAGTGAATTAGTTGACAGTACCCTGCTTGATATTTTATTACAGCAGAAAATCTTATTTCGCTTTTATTGCATTGCCGTCTATAGTATATTACAATCTGTTCTTTATTATCCTGACAGTGAAACTTCAAATTATCGAACAACTTTTTAACGATTCTGAAAATGAAGCATGACATCTAACAACTACGGACAGCGGTAATAATTTACTCAAAGTTGCCATATGTCCACCTACAGCGTCGGAACATGTACTGATGAAGGCAATGAAGCCGAAATAAGCTTATATACTAAAATAAAATATCAAGTAGCGTACTGTCTACTAATTCTCTGCATATTGTCCTACTATGACGTAATATATGCTGCAGGTCCTATAACAAAGAAAGAAAAGTTTCCGAGTATGGGAATATGTGACATAAATGGCTGTATCTTTTGACTTAGAAGCTAAAGTTTCTTACACCGGCAAGGGTTCATAGATCTTAGTATGTGACATAAATTTCAACTTGATACGTCTACCTGTTGCTGAGAATAATGTTTTTGAACCGTAGTACACAAGGACAACAATGTGATCGTACAAGGGTTCCATTTTTATCTATTGCAGTACAGAACACTAAAAAAGGCATAAACAAGCAGAAAGTGTCTTTAAAACGTTCTTTGATTCTTTGATAATTTTTCACAAGAGTAGAGCAAAAGTAGCCCAAAAATAATTTGTGCACATCACTACAAACAACGAACAAAATATGTGCTTTTGACCGCGCTGCTGAGTGATGTATTTCCCAAGTTACATATGCTGGCAGTAGTTCGCTGACTACGCTTTCTTTTTTCAAGTTGGCACAGTGGTCGTTAGAGACGGATTAGTTTAATCCCACCTAATGGAGAGAGCTATTTGGCTGCTGTCATTTGTTAGCAAAAACAGATACCCCTTGTTTGGATGTAAACCGTGTTGCTTTTGTTTGTGAATGCACTGGAAATGGTTTAGCGTGGCTACTGACTCTGCACTTCCCTGTCTGAAAACAAGACTCTCACAGTTCATTGTAAATTAGTAACTCTGACCAACTGAGGACCTTCTTCTGGAAATTTTATTAAGAGACGTTACCAGAGCAGGCAGAGAACTGCTTGGCATCATCTCGGCGAAATGAGTGCTCTGAAGACATAAGTGAACTGTCCGACTACATAGAAGTGTGCCAGTATAATTTTTATAATTTCGAAAAACAGACTTAAACGGCTGCAGTTTTCCTTCAATTCATTAACTATCACTGTTGAACCTTGTTACTGAATCATAATTACTCATTTATTTCATTACGTTCTTAGTAGCAAAATTAATAAGGAACTTTTGTTTTACGTCTCTTTCATGACAATGTGGAATCGGTTTTTTTCGTGAAGTCAGGATTTGTCATACAGCGTTATTAAACACAGCCTTGTGCTCAAAGTTCAGGCGAATGTCGAGTTGTGGTATGAATGTAGCAAGAGGCACTTTGCGGCGAGTCAGTTTTATTCTCTATGGCCAAACGCGAGAGAGCGTGGGAGAGGCTGTAGAGAGTGGAAATGGAGGAAGTCGCAAACTGGCGTCTTGGCAGGGGCAGAGAGATTTTATGATTTTTGTGGCCCCAGCGTAGCAGGAACAGCGGCTGTCAGCTGGCTACACAGAAGACACATTTCTGTAGTTAACGAAACTTTCTTTGACCAATCAGATATTGTAATACTGAATCTGACTTAATACCGCAACTAAAGCGAAGCCGAAAATTTGTTGCGACCTGAAGAAAGAGGCAGATTTTGTGACGACTAGCGAATGATGCACTATAGGTCGCGATTTAAATATCCCAATCGTTATCGAACGTTACAAGGTGGATACACCTGATCTTTCAACACCTACAGCTACGTGAATATTCCAGAAGCCACTGTACAGTGCACGGTGATAGATAATTTGTACCACGGGTAGGCTTCCGTTTCGTGCTGCACTCGCAACTGGGAAAATTGGTGATCTGAATGCCTCTGTAAGAGCACTATTCTGGATTATTTTCTTATTATGCTCTGTATGTGAGATGAGCATTGGATAGCTGAACCACCCTCCAATGTGTTGCAAATATTGGTTCTCATTTTAATATTGATCAAACGCATGATAGTATTTAATTTGTTTATGGCTTTAGATTTAGTTCCTTCAGTTTCCGTTTGGTTTTACGCGTCTTTACAGTCTGGAGGTGTACCATATTTACTACGGCCAAGTTCTTTGGTTGCCAGATCGACAGTCGTTGGACAGTTTGGTGTTAAAAATATGAGATCGTAATTCGCGAACACGTCCGCTTTTGTGTATTTAGTTGTTTGATTCAAACGGAGTCAATCAGATAATGATCTTAGCTACATGGAGCAGTAACAGAATGTGAGTATAATTTAGATAATGAATGACGTTTTAAGTCGTGACGAGAGGAAAAGAAATAACTTGAAGATCCCAACAGGTTGGCAATCTTAGACGACTGGCAGGAAATCATTTTCAACTGAAAATTACCAAGGACTCTTGCTATTTGATACGAAATGTTACCAAAAATGAAAGAGAAGCTAAAGAATTTGTCAGCGTGCTCTCCTCTTTATCCACTTCCTGGTTCTAGGACGTAGCTCATAGTAACCTGTTAATCTGCCGGGTGGAATATCCATTTTACCTGAACACCTGTCTTTAAGTGAGCTGAATCTGGGACTGGGTGAGCTCTGAGTCCAAGTGCACAGTCATTGCAAGTGACGGGTGATGAGAACTCGAGAATTGCAAAGGTAAATCGGTAAAACTGGGCTTACGATAAACTGAATGCCCCGGAGAGCCACCATTCTTATTACAACCATAATTTCCAGGAAGGTCAGACAATAATCATTCTCGAATTCAATAGTAAACTACATGCTCTTATGAATGGAGGTGACGCGATGTACAAACTCTATTATTTATCTTCTCAAAGAGGCCACTCCATGAAAGTATCGTCCACAAACCTCCAAAAAGCAGTTGGCGTAAGGACCGCTGATTCAAGGGAGTTCTCCTCAAAGTCTTCCCTTCAAAGATTGGTCACCACGGTAGACAGAGGGATAATCATGGCGATGCCATCAATCCGCCCAAAACATTCTTGATTGAACATGAAATAGGTCGATTAAAGAACATTCCAGAACAAAGTGATGTCCACCTGAAAGTTGTTACCTGTTAAGGACAAAGAATCTGCAAGAGGGCCTTTGTAAAATCGGATGCTATATCAAAGCTGAGTAAACGGTCCAAGCTACTTAGACGGAGAGCCCTCAGTTTGTTAAGAGCGGCGGCTGAAGGTTTATTTATTTAAATCGTATGGCTAGGGCCCCCCGTCGGTCAGGCCGTTCGCCGGGTGCCGGTCTTTCAATTTGACGCCACTTCAGTGACCAGCAGTCGATGAGGATGGTAGGATGATGAGGACAGCATAAACCCAAGCCCTGGGCGGAGAAAATTCACCGACCCAGCCGGGAATCGAACCGGGGCCCAAGGGATTGACAATCTATCACGCTGACCATTCAGCTACCGGGGGCGGACATTTATAAAGGTAATGTAACATTTTCTTATCTTCTAGCTGGTATGCTGATAGGTTGTATGGTCCACTGATCTATTCTACCTGCAGGAAGATTGATTACGATACTACACGGCCGGCCAGTGTGGCCGAGCGGTTCTAGGCGTTACAGTTTGGAACCGCGCGACCGCTACGGTGGCAGGTTCGAATCCTGCCTCGGGCATGGGTGTGTGTGATGTCCTTAGGTTAGTTATGTTAAAGTAGTTCTAAGTACAAGGGGACTGATGACTTCAGAAGTTAAGTCCCATACTGCTCAGAGGCATTTGAACCATTTTTGGTACTACAGAACGTGTGCACTTTCTACATTCCTGAATTTTTCCTCGTTACCACAGGGGACCACCAACGGGTTAAGATTGCGTGGTTGCCCACCAGCGATACATGTTGTTGTTGTTGTTGTGGTCTTCAGTCCTGACACTGGTTTGATGCAGCTCTCCATGCTACTCTATCCTGTGCAAGCTTCTTCATCTCCCAGTACCTACTGCAGCCTACATCCTTCTGAATCTGCTTAGTGTATTCATCTCTTGGTCTCCCTCTACGATTTTTAGCCTCCACACTGCCCTCCAATACTAAATTGGTGATCCCTTGATTCCTCAGAACATGTCCTACCAACCGATCCCTTCTTCTAGTCAAGTTGTGCCACAAGCTCCTCTTCTCCCCAATTCTACTCAATACCTCCTCATTAGTTATGTGATCAACCCATCTAATCTTCAGCATTCTTCTGTAGCACCACATTTCGAAAGCTTCTATTCTCTTCTTGTCTAAGCTATTTGTCTTCCATGTTTCACTTCCATACATGGCCACACTCCATACAAATACTTTCAGAAACGACTTCCTGACATTTAAATCTATACTCGATGTTAACAAATTTTTCTTCTTCAGAAACGTTTTCCTTGCCATTGCCAGTCTACATTTTATATGCTCTCTACTTCGACCATCATCAGTTATTTCGCTCCCTAAATAGCAAAACTCCTTTACTACTTTAAGTGTCTCATTTCCTAGTCTAATTCCCTCAGCATCACCCGACTTAATTCGACTACATTCCATTATCCTTGTTTTGCTTTTGTTGATGTTCATCTTATACCCTCCTTTCAAGACACTGTCCATTCCGTTCAACTGCTCTTTCAAGTCCTTTGCTGTCTCTGACATAATTACAATGTCATCGGCGAACCTCAAAGTTTTTATTTCTTCTCCCTGGATTTTAATACCTACTCCGAACTTTTCTTTTGTTTCCTTTATTGCTTGCTCAATATACAGATTGAATAAAATCGGGGATAGGCTACAACCCTGTCTCACTCCATTCCCTACCACTGCTTCCCTTTCATACCCCTCGACTCTTATAACTGCCATCTGCTTTCTGTACAAATTGTAAATAGCCTTTCGCTCTCTGTATTTTACCCCTGCCACTTTCACAATACATATGGTTTTCCTAAAATTTATGCAGAATGTCTACCTTCACCGTCAATAACAAGCAATGATGTGTCCCTACACATAATTCAGTCAAACATCTTATTCCTTGCAGAAAACACTGGTGTGCTCATATTGTATACGACACTCTGACATTTTATCGACAAGCTGGATGCTCTTTGTCTAAAGTAGCACTGGCCGTTTACTCAGCTTTGTATTAGTGTCTCTTTTTAGAAAGGTGAATCCCGCAGATTCATTTGCGTTAACTGGTAATAAGTTTCAGTTGGAGATCACTACTTGTTTCGGCACGTTCTTTCATCTACTTACTTTATGTTCCACTTGAATGTCTGGAGTAGCTGACGTCGCCATTGGTAGCCTTCTGTTACACTGGTGGCCATCCCTTTTATGGAGGACTTTGAGGGAGGAGATATTGAATAGGTGGCGCTTAAACCTGTGGTTATTTGGAGGTATTGTATGTGGACGAGACATTCATAGTGTGGCCTCATGGAGAAGAAAAATTAATGTAGTTTGTACATCACCTCATCTTCATTCGCAACAACATTGAGTTCACTACGGAATGAGAGTAAGATGGTTGTCTTACCGATATGTGTTTACAATCACCGACTTGTCATTAGCCGTCGCAAGTTATGGGTGAAGTTGAAACATTTGTATGCAGAACCCCCACAGTTTCAGATGCAGACAGTCATCCTGAAGAGATTGCCCATCAAAAGACAGTGATATTCTATTAACAGGGCACTATCAGTTAAAACTTAGAACTAGGAAGTGGTAAAGAGGAAACCACATCGATACATTCTCTAAGTTTTCTTCGCTTTTCGGCAATATTTCGTTTAAAATAGCAAAAATCTTCCGTAATTTTCAGATGAAAGTTGTTTTTCGGTCATTATCTAAGACTGCAGGTCCACTTGGGTCAGTGGAGGGCAGTTAGTTATTGTGAAAGGTTGGAATTTTCATAATATCTCATCAATGCCGTATGTATTCTATGTTACGAAACGAAGGACATGTTCATCAGTCTTCGATGGCTCAGCTGAGGATGACTAGCAGGTGCCCAGTCGAAATATCATAGAGTAGAGTTGACGGTGACAGCGTGTATGCTCCAAATTTCTTCAAACACTCAATTCGCTGTCAAAATTTTAGAACTCACGGATGATAGGTATTTAACATTAATTCAATGAAACATGGTGTCTTTGAAACCCGCATAAGTCTTTACGGTTTCGATACAGTTTATATCGCAAAGAAAACCTCTTTTCTCAGTACTGACCTGTTAACAACTAGCAATCGTGAAAATATACCGAACTGAGTGAGATCACGAATGTAACTGTGAGTTAGTATTACTATCTAAATATGTTAATTAATGAGGGTGAAATTAACTGTATATTCAGTCAGGCATTCATTGCTTGTGAAGTGCTGCGACGAATGAAGCATAATTAGCTGACTTTTCGTAAACCCTTCAACTGTGCGGATCTTTCGTACAACTTGTGTGTGGAGAAGAAGTTAAATATTTACATATCGTTTATTACAACCTATAACAAATGTTATCTGAATCTAGGATCATACTTCATGCTGAACCTGAAATTTCGACACCACTACGAAAGCGACTTGTTACTCTCTGCGTCCTGGAGCTGTAAACGTTGCCCGATTAGGAACAAGTACGTTGGACTGAGATAATAGTGGATTGGCGGAGTAACTGTAGCTAATACGAATGGGTACTAACTAAACTAGATAGTTGGACCTGTTACATATTCAACACGTCTTGCTTACTTAGAGAATAATAATGTATTAATAGACCCCCATAAACCCTGGACCTTGCCGTTGATGGGTAGGCTTGAGTGCATCAGCGATATAGATAGTCGTACAATAGGTGTAACCACAACGCAGCGGTATCCGTCGAGAGGCCAGACAAACGTATGATTCCTGAACAGGGGCGGCAGCCTTTTCAGTAGTTGCAGGGGCAACAGGCTGGATGACTGACTGACTGGCCTTGTCACATCAACCAAAGCGGTCTTGCTGTGCTCGTTTCGCGAACAGCTTAAAGCAAGGGGAAACTACAGCCGTAGTTTTCCCGAGTGCATGCAGCTCTACTGCATGGTTAAATGATGATGGTATCATCTTGGGTAAAATACTCCGGAAATAAAATAGTCTCCCATTCGGATCCCCGGACGGAAACTACTCAGGAGAACGTCGTTATCAGGAGAAACAAAATAGGCGTTCTACGGATCGGATCGTAGAATGTCAGATCCCTTAATCGGGTAGGTAGGTTAGAAAATTTTAAAAGGGAAATTGATAGGTTAAAGTTAGATATAGTGGGGATTGGTGAAGTTCGGTGACAGGAGGAACTGCATATCGACACAGGTAATACAGGGTTACAAATACAAAATCAAAGAGGGGTAATGCAGGAGTAGGCTTAATGATGAGTAAACAAATAGGAACGCAGATAAGCTACTATGAACACCCTAGTGAACGCATTATTGTAGCCAAGATAGACACGAAGCCCATACCCACCACAGTAGTAAACGTTCATATGCTAACTAGCTCCACAAATGAGGAGGAGATTGAGGAAATGTATAATGAGATAAAAGAAATTATTCAAATGATTAAGGGAGCTGACAATTTAATAGCCATAGGAAAACGAAAGGAAGGTAGGTGAATATGGACTGGGGGAAAGGAATGAAAAAGGAAGCCACCTGGTAGAATTTTGCACACATCATAATTTAATCATAGCTAACACATGGCTTAAGAATTAGGAGAGAAGGCTGTATACGTGGAAGAGATCTAGAGATACAGAAAGATTTCAGATTGATAATATAAAGGTTAGGTATAGATTTCGGAACCAGATTTTAAATTGTATGAAATTTCCAGGGGCAGATGTGGACTCTGGTCATAATTTATTGGTTATGAACTGCAGAGTAAAACTGAAGAAACTGCAAGAAACAGGAATTTAAGGAGATGGAACATGGATAAACTGAAATAACCAGAAGTTGTAGAGCGTTCCAGAGGGAGCATTAGGGAACAGTTGACAAGAACAGGGGAAATTAATACAATAAAGGAAGGATGTATAGCTTTAAGACATGAAATAATGAAGGCAGCAAAGGATCAAGTATGTAAAAAGACGAGGGCTGGTAGAAATCCTTAGGTAACCCTAGAGATATTGAATTTAATCAAGGAAAGGCGAAAATATAAAAATGAAATTAATATAGCAGGCTAAAAGGAATACAAACGTCCAAGAAATGAGATCGATAGGAAGTGCAAAATGACTTAAATAGGAATGGCTAGAGGACAAATGTAAGGATTTAGAAGCATGTATCACTAGCGGTAAGGTAGATACTGCCTACAGGAAAATTAAAGAGACCTTTGGAGGAAAGAGAACCACCTGTATGTATATCAAGAGCTCAGATGGAAAACCAGTCCTATGCAAAGAAGGAAAAGCAGAGAAGTATAAGAGGTATATAGAGCGGCTATACAAGGGAGATGTATTTGCGGGCAATGTTATGCAAATGGAAGAGAACGTAGATGAGGTTGAGAAGTGTGATACGATACTACGTGAAGAATTTGATAAAACACTGAAATACTTCAAGTAGAAATAAGGCCCCGGGCATAGAGAACATTCCGTTAAAGCTACTGATAGCCTTGGGAGAGCCAGCCATGACAAAACTCTTCCATCTGGTGAGCAAGATGTTTGAGACAGGCAAAAGACCCTCAAACTTCAATAAGAATATCATAATCCGAAATCCAAAGAAAGCATGTGCTGACAAGTGTGAAAATTACCGAACTGTCAGTTTAATAAGCCAGTGCTGCAAAATACTAACACGAATCCTTTACGGAAGTATAGGAAAACTGGTGGAAGCCGACATTCGGAAGGATCAGTTTGGATGCCGGAGAAACGCAGAAACACGCGAGATAAAACAGACCCTACGACTTTTCATAGAAGCTAGGTTAAGGAAAGGTAGACATGCGTTTATAGCATTTGTAGACTTAGAGAAAGCTTTTGATATTGTTGACTGGAATACCGTCTTTCAAATTCTAAATGTGGCAGGGATAAAATACAGCACCGAAAGGCATTTACAATTTGTACAGGAACCAGACGGCAGTTATAAGTGTGTAGGATCAGGAAAGGGAAGCAATGGTTGAGATGCGAGTGAGACAGGTTGTAGCCTGTTCCCAATGTTATTAAATCTTTATATTGAGCAAGCAGTAAAGGAAAGAAAAGAAAAAAATTGGAGTAGGAATTAAAGTCCAGGGAGCAGAAACAAAAAAATTTGAGGTTTGCCGATGACATTGTAATTCTGTCAGAGACAGCAAAGGACTTGGACGAGCAGTTGAACGGAATGGACAATGTCTTGAAAGGAGGACATAAGAGGAACATCAACAAAAGCAAAACGAGGATAATGGAATGTAGTCAGATTAAATGAGGTGATGCTGAGGGGATTAGATTAGGAAACGAGATACTTAAAGTGGTAAATGAGCTTTGCTATTTGGGAAGGAAAATAACTGATGATGGTCGAAGTAGGGAGGATCTAAAATGTAGACTGGCAATGGCAAGAAAAGAGTTTCTGCAGAAGAGAAATTATTTAACATCGAGTATAGATTTAGGTCTCAGGAAGTCGTTTCTGAAAGTATTTGTATTGAGTGTAGCCACGTATGAAACCGAAACATGGACAATAAACTGCTTAGACAAGAAGTGAATTGGAGCTTTTGAAATGTTGCCCTACAGAAGAATGCTGAAGATTAGATGGGTAGATCACATAACTAATGAAATGGCGTGTGACGAGGGCCTCCCGTCGGGTAGACCGCTCGCTGGGTGCAAGTCTTTCGATTTGACGCCACTTCGGCGACTTGCGCGTCGATGGGGATGAAATGATGATGATTAGGACAACACAACACCCAGTCCCTGAGCGGAGAAAATCTCTGGCCCAGCCAGGAATCGAACCCGGGCCCTTAAGATTGACAGTCCGTCGCGCTGACCACTCAGCTACCGGGGGCGGACACATAACTAATGAAGGGGTTCTAAACATCATTAGGGAGAAGAGAAATCTGTGGTACAATCTGACTAAAAGAACGGATCGGTTGGTAGGACACATTCTGAGGCAGCAAGGGATCGCCAATTTAGTGCTGGAGAGAAGTGTGGTTGGTAGAAATCGCAGAATGAGACCAAGAGTTGAATACAGTAAACATATTCAGAGAGATGTGGGCCGCAGTAGTTAACTGGAGACGAAGAGGCTTGCACAGGGTAGTGTAGCATGGAGAGCTGCATCAAACCAGTCTTTGGACTGAAGGCCACAATAGCAAGAACAGGCCCTCGTATATGGTGTTCACTGAACGAGGTTAGGCCCCCTGGATAAAATAATCAGAGAGCTTATTCACATACTGTCAGAATACGTTTTGAACCAAAGTTTCAGCAGTTACACCCGTAGTTGTCTTTCAGTAACTTTTTAGCGTTTACACCTATAGTTATCTTTCACTAATATTTTAGAAAGCAACATAGGCCTTAGAAACACAATAGATAAAGAAATTCAGTAGGAGCGTTTATATTTTTCTGTTATCTGTTTGTATAGCATATCGAGCAGCACATTAGTTTGCGACATAGGGTGAGGCAGAGTGGAATTGAGTCTGTGCAGCAGATTAACAGCTTTCGCTGGTGCACTAGGTAGCCTGAGTGTGACTTTTAGGTAGTTTTCCATACTCGCTTAGGTAAATACTAGGCTGCTCCTCGCTTTCCGCCTTACGCCAACAGTCAAAATACGATCTTATACGGAACAAATTTAACAGTTCACAAACCGGTCGCGCATGCATTGCCTCTGCTAGGTAACTGAGGCACGGATGACAGGGGCATCTGGCTGCAAACTATTAGGTTGGTGCATCAGTTAGTACTGTTTTCGTTTTTCATGTTGGTATTACATTTGTTACGGCTTCATTTATCGATTGCCGTTTTTTATTTGTAGTTCACTGTTGCTATTTGAATTTAGATATTGCCATTTTGTTATTTGGGGGTAGTGCGTGTACGCTACAAAATTGTGTTCCATGTGGAGAAATCTGAACGTTTCCGACATACTGTTCTGTCTGAGGTCAACTGACGGGTGACAGAAGCGGAGGCAGCGAGAAACATTTGCGCCTTGTATTGTGATAGTGCCTCTGAACTTGAAAACGGCAAGAAAATGGTTTCGTTGTTCCAAGGAGGATCGTTTCGACATTAATGACAAGGATCCCACAGGCAATAGCATATGGCAGTCTTCTTTATGCTTGGTCACACTGGTAGTCAACCCGTTCTCTTAGACGCAAGCACAGACAATGCAGACGGGTGAAGCTAGGACTTTAGCTTTCAGTTATGGGGGTTAGACGAGTAGGCACCAGCTAATGCTGTTTATGAATATAGGCCGAGTGGGAAAAATGCAGGTGGCAGAGTTTTCAGCCTGATAGCACCTTTTCCAGACAAGGAAGATCAGATGAGCAACACAGAATAACATGCTTGGTATTTAGCTAAATTCTTGTGGGAGAGGAAGCTTGGTGCCGGCGTGTCGCCGGCCGTGGTGGCCGAGCGGTTCTAGGCGCTACAATCTGGAACCGCGCGACCGCTACGGTCGCAGGCTCGAATCCTGCATCGGGCACGGATGTGTGTGATGTCCTTAGGTTGTTTAGGTTTAAGTAGTTCTAAGTTCTAGGGGACTGATGACCTCAGAAGTTAAGTCCCATAGTGCTCAGAGCCATTTTGAATCGGCGTGTCACTATTGGGGTAGTTTTTGGGCGCCCTTACTGCATAAGGCGAGAGTAAATCTGATTGGCTCTTTGATGGTAGATACGTTAGGGGGAGGGGGGCTTGAACATTTCAACTGTGAGCTGCATCTCGCGTCTGCCTGGGAATTGGTCATGGAGGAGGTACAAGCGCACTGCTCCTAGCTAGGGTGATGAGCTGCAGGGTGCGAAACTGGTCATACTGCTGTTAGACTCCAAACTCGGCAGTTTTGCATTTCTACTTAGTCATGACGATAGCAGATATTGAACTCGGCACTTTTCATTCCATTTGGTCATTCTAGCAAAGAGATATTGGGTTTGTACATTCCATACCGGACGGACTCACTTTTTTGGCTCCGATCGAAGCGGTGTAGAGACTTTTGGTGGACAACGGAGACAGACTGCGGAAAACGACTACTGCATCCACTGCCTGCGCGTGAGGCGAGCGCGAGAGTTGCCGCCACACCCTGATGTCTGATGCCACAACCAACGAGTCAGCTATAGTAAGAACTGCGCAGTGCGAAGCATTGGGTGCACAAGGGGGAAGTAACGATAGTTTTCGTATTAGATAACGCGGGGCGAATTTAAGTGTAATACCGATAGTGTGTAGAACTGAAAAAAATGGTTCAAATGGCTCTGAGCACTATGGGACTTAACTTCTGAGGTCATCAGTCCCCTAGAACTTAGAACTATTTAAACCTAACTAACTTAAGGACATCACACACATCCATGCCCGAGGAAGCATTCGAACCTGCAACCATAGCGGTCACGCGGTTCCAGACTGTAGCGCCTAGAACCGCTCGGCCACTCCGGCCGGCTGTAGAACTGAGACGTGCCAAGTGGTGTTAATTTCGTTTCTTTCTTCTCGTATTCTGCCGCACCTAAGTGATCACTAATTTCGTGCGTTAGATTTGCGGGATCGCTTTTCGCGATGTTCAAAGCCACGAAACTGCCCTGGTTCACTTTCTTAAGTCAGTCACGGTCTTCTCTCTACTAGTTACATGTCAGTTTCAATTCACATCTGATTCTCTTAATTATCAAGTTTATAGGCTTCCTTGTCTTAAGGTCCTAGAGACTGTACCTCATTTACGCGCATGTGGCGCTTGTGGCGAATCACATTTTGTACTATTTTATCTAATAAACTGAAAATCTGGCTCATGGTTTTTGCTTCAATAGTTATCAGTTCATCTATATTACTATAGCTCCGTTACTGGCAACCTAATTGTTAAGGCCATGAAGAATTTAAAAAATTGCATATTACTCACGTGATCGTTCCCACTTGCGTAATAGATTTGTGACCTCTAGTGTAAGGTAGCAGAATAAATGAAGGTCAATTTCGCACCTTACATAATAGTTTTATACATCGTAATGGGAAGGTGAATATTACGCCTAACTTACGTCGGTGGTCATGAGCAGATTTGCCTATAAGTATGTAATGCAAAAGGGATGACACTCTATCATCTGTATTAGCACACTGCTCCTATATAATGCATGTCAATGAGCAGAAGGTGAAACAAGCAGCGAGAGGAAACGTTTTGTGTGGAAACAAGCACAGGCAGAAGCAGAGGCTGCACCATGGGAAGCACAACAAAAAGCTCTTAGGGGGAGTCAGTGACCGGACAGGTGACGCATACTGGAGAGCAAATAACAGGCCTCCAGAAGTATGACAGAAAGAAGTTTCAGAAAACTACGTTTCGGAATTCCAAATGGATACGAACAAAACAGTGACGCAGCTGATCACGTGAACAGCGAATGGTACACATGTGATGAACACAGATAACTTTTAGGTGTCTGGAGTGGGCACAAAACTTCCGATTGGCGGAAATGAACTAGGAAGGATTTAAGTCCGATATTTCGACGCAGTTTAATGGTAGAGACTTTACAATTGGCACAGAGAGTTTTCACAAACTAAGAGGAACGCTCCTATTGTCCGAAAAAAGCCGTGACGTGAAGAACGAAAGAACGCAGGAGGGGAGACAGTTCGGCTAGAGGAAAGTGAGAGAGAAATTTCTGAAGTGGCGTCAAGTGCAGAACGGAGCGCATAATGCTCTGTACGACACAGAGGGGAAAAACGGGGTGAACACTGCATTCACTGTAGCTGACGTTCAGCTAGATATTACCTGAAGGGTCGTTGAGCTCCAACTGTGGAGAAACGAACCAGCCAGTTAGTTAATTGTTCTTGTGAGGACTGAGAGGGCATTTTGTTATGCATGCTGCCATGCGCGTGCATATCGCCATATTCCAAGACTAGGGATCAGTACATGTTTTCTCGCATCACGAGAAACATAAGGAGAGTTCCTGCTGGAAAAATCAGGAAAGGCTTACTTAGTTTTTATAGGAATTTCAGGGGATGGGAGCAGCCATGCAGATGACAGCTCATTGCAGCTAAGGTTAATGCCGTGAGCAGAGGTGTAAACTTGTTGGTTCACCAGCTTGCGTCCACTGTAACCTCGAGCGAGCTTGGGTAAACTTTTGCTCAACTTGTCTCAAAACTAACCATCCTCCGTAGACTTTATTGTCATCCTAAATAGTACTCAACTTTGAACCATAATTGGATGATTTATCATAGTCGTGGCCAACATCTTGACGTAGTCCTAAGAATAATTTTGTAAAGAAACTTCTAGTTAAAATTTACCATTGTTGTGTTTAGGATTATTTCACTTTCTGAGGACAAGATGCATTCATTTAACCACTATCGTAACATTGTCACTTAGTAATCCGTGTAAATGCGAGTATTTCTGTGATAAGATTTCAACATTAAACCAAAAATATTTACAGCTTACACAGTTTTTGTTTTGACCTCAAAACCTTACACTAGGTTCACGGGGCTCCCTGTATCACAAGGTCCAGAGTGACAGGGATTGAGACGAACAAACATGTTACCTCCTAGCCCGAATGTAGTGCGACGGTTTGGAGAATGAACTAGCATAAAAAGAAAGGGTCTTGAAAGCGACAAGGAATTATAGAAATTGCAAGCTAAATTTAACATACAATCCTTTGAAGATCTTTACATGAGAGCTGCATCAGTCCTAGGCCGTTTTTGCAAGAACAATAGAAACAATGTTACTGAGTGCCAAAATTAGAAAATATTATTTTCACATAGGAGATGTAATAATGTTCACATTTGTCCGTATATTAGGTAAAATAGATACAAAAGTAAAATACATTTTTATCACAGAAATAGGGCACAGAGCTATTTTTTCATTTTCTTCCAATCTTCATCACAGTTGCAGTCATAGTAATTTCTTTTTGGTGACGAGTTTCAGATCGTGACGTCCATATTGAAACCATGACATACGAAAGACTTTGTGGCGTTAACAAAGGCAAAAATTTTAATACACTTCCACAATCGTACATATAAGTTGAACCGCTGTCAGGGGTTCGAGTGCTCCCTCGGGCATGGGTGTGTGTGTGTTGTCCACAGCGTAAGTTAGTTTAAGTTACAGTAAGTAGTGTGTAAGCCTGGGACCGATAACCTCAGCAGTTTGGTCCCATAGAAACTTATCACAAATTTCCAAAATATAAGTTTATCGTTACATAAAACATTACAAAAAAATTTCATTTGTCCAATACATATTTCTAAATAGCTTAGACGTAAGTGTAATCATACAGTTCTCACTAATGTACGTGAGAGTAGCAACATGCCAGATAAGAGGCGTATAGGCAAATATCTGATAACCAGTGGCGACAGAGTTTATTGTTTTTATAAAGTAACGTTTCATTTTATGACGAGGGATGATGATAGGATGTGAACAGCGCAATGCTTGTACGTTAGTGTATATCAACGTGTAGACCACTTGTCATCTATATGCTCAGCGCATGTATTAAATGTTCCGTAGGAATTCGTCAGTTGTGTTGAAGAATGGCTTTCAGGATTTTAATATTTTACAAAATGAGCTGAATATAGTACACGATATAGCTTAAAAGATTTAATATTTTACTATATGAGCCTTGCTACAACCTGAAAACAACGGAATGATAATCTAATTTATTAAGTGGGTAGGATTCCGGCCACCAAATTATATAGCGCACGAAAACTGGCGCATAGGCAAGGCAATGGTTGAAAGCCAGTTAAGGCAGGCTTACCGAGGTGTTGTATGGAGTAATACATAATTGTTGTTATTTTCAGCACGGCTGCTTTCTCGTGGTTGGATCTGTAAGGCAATGTTTTAGTAGCCATACAAAATAATTTACAGGTACACAATTTACGTGTCAGATGAAGGAGTTATACGCAAACGTGATAACTATCGGTGGTAGAGTTCACTGTTTTTACAAATAAATGTTTTATTTATGATGTAGGATGATGATAGCATCAATTTAATGCTTGTAGCTTATTGTGTATCAAGGCATATAGCACTTGTTAAATGTCTGGTAAGTGCACGTGTGAAATGTGCTGTAGAGAGGATGTTTCTAAACGTTGACGTTTCATTATCTGTATGGTGAACATGAGGAATTTACCGGTTCCAGTGTTGAACTGATTTTAAAACTTGTAATATTTTAAGATGTGAACATATTATACCACATGATAGAATCTAAAGGTTTTAAGATTTTAAAACTTTGCGACGTGAGTTGACCATAGCACACGATATGGTTCAAGGATGAAAAATGGTGATAATCTATTGCAAAATAAAATAAATAAATACAGTGCAACTAGTTATGTTGTCGTGATTGAAAGATGTTAGTTTTTAGCACGACGTATTGTGGCAGTGCTTTGGTTTTATTGTAATGTATGCTGTATCACAATTGTACATGTGCGAAACAAGTGAATGATTGAAAACAATTGCAACAACTATAACGAAGGTTCGTGCTGTTCAGAATTGTCCGATACCACTGACTAAAAGTGCAAGTAATGTTTCAGTAACGTACGATGCTGTCGCATATCACCGCTAGCGACCTGTTCCGAGGCCACGAGGCGACTACGGTAGCGCAGCGTTGCAGTTTGCTATAAAGAAATCCGTTTGGTGTACTTATACGAAGTTTATGATTTTGTATTTATGTAATGATTACCAGTGAGAAATAATGAATATTTGGTTACTCAAATGTACACTGGTGAGAACCGGATAGTTACAATTACGACTAAGGTATGCAAAAACATGTGTTGCGCAAATGGAAAATTTTTGTAACGCTTTATGTAACCTTCAGCGTATATGTGCAACTATGGAAGTGCACTGTAATTCTTACCTCTGTTAACACCACAAAATCTTTTTAGTAAGCCTTGGTCTGGAAATGGACGTGATGGTCCGAAACTATTCACCACAAACTACTAGAGCAACTGCGACGGATATTGGAAGAAAATAAAATTTAATACCCCTGTTGCTAGTCGTATCTTCCATCTGTGTTTTGGAAATTCATACAGAACTGTTTTCTACAAACCAGCAGCGTACGTTAGTGGGAGCAGGTCCCATTGAGAGAGAGGTGACCAGCTGGTAACATTTTTGTCCCGGTGTGATTTATAGACGACTCCAGCAGCCTGTGACCATTGGACCGCTTTCTGGTAAGTTCCCACAGTTACATCTATGCGCTGCGATGCCCGATGACGACGGATATTTGCTCTTAGGCATTTGAATTTATGAGATATCGCTTCAGAAACTGTGCCATGTAAGGTAGATCATTGTCGCAGGCAATGACATTGTGGAGGATCAGTTCAAATCATCTTCTGGATATTCGGATTCAGATAACCCCCGGCTACACTACTTAACTTAAGGCGATTTCTTCTTAGGTTCCTTAGATGAAACTATGCTTAATTTCCCTTCTTAAAATCCCATTAGAATATGAAAGCACAGAGAGTTAGTACTGCCACTGCAATCACTTTCATTTCCCTCCCTAACGTTCTAAGTGCTGTTGGCCCGTTCAATTTTTATTAACACTCTTAATCTGTCGCATTACACCTTACATGGATGAGATGTGGTTATGATTACTCACTTCTCAAATAAAAAGGTTGTCTATTAAAAAAGCATGAAAAGAAGTAATACTACTTGGCGCAAAGAATACTATCAACACACGTTTATTTTTATCTTTCATTCCCTTCTCATACTTTTCATTCTCTAATTCAAGTAGGAGAATGGGCCAAAAGGAATCGAGTTCACTGTAGAGTCAATGAGCTGATAGTTTTTTTTCTTTTTCTTTTCCTTTTTTTTTTTTTTTTTTTTTTTTTTTTTTTTTTTTTTTTTTTTTAGAAACTTCAGTTATTACCTTATGAACTGCCATAGTTAACTGACCATATAAAAAGCAAATCAACTTAATTCATGAGGAGTTTTTAAGTTTCTGATTCATGGTTCTTGTGTATTCGTATAATCCGCTGCTAGAGTTTCATTGTAGTCGTGTGTTCCTGGAAAGTCGACTCCTTGTAGGGGGATGTCTCGTTAATCTGGCTACTGCAGTTTTCTTCCTTTCCTGGCCTCGACGCACATGTAGCTGCGTCTTGATGTTGAGCGGAGCCCGTCGCCTTGATCGTGTTAAACAGAATGCTGGCCGGCCTCGTTGGTGACATTTACCAACGTGTCTGAAAGTCTGCGTCAGATACAAAAATTAAGTATTAAGTAAAGGTTACTTCATATTTTGGTATATTCCTCATTATTTCAAGTGGGCCGCATGAAGACGTTAGTATTTTTGCTTCCTCAGTGTGTCGCAGGTGGAAGATGGAGTGTTGTGTGTGGGCGCCTATCCATATGGTGGCTTATTTCTTGCATGCAAGAAATGTCTTGAAGTCTGGTGCTCTGATCGTTGTTACGTCGAAATGGTTTGATGCGGTTCTGTTGATCAGGCAGAGTAAGGTCTTCGTTCACTAGTTTTCCAAACGTCTGTGTCCGTTCGACTCAAAATACTATGCTCACGAGTGCATACTTCACAACAAACGTCGTGGGCGCCTGTCCCCATCAGGATTAGCCTACTAGTTTTTCATTTGCTGCTATCGTACTTAAAACAAATTTGTACCATTCACTATCGATTTCTGATATTAATAAACGTACCGAGATTTATTACCAAATGATGTTCCACCGGTACTGTGGAGATTTTGACTCAGTGGTATTCTTCTGTGGGCTGCCTCCGACACCGTCACATACTTTCTCTGGAATCTTTTTCGTCTGGGATTGAGGGCGCTTTCTATTAGCTATGTATGTAGCTCTTCTGCATTTAGTATTGTCGCATGAGGCCGAGTGTAGATAGAATCTTTGCGTGGTGTGGCATAGGTATTTAAATTACTTTTTAATTTATTTCTGGAACAATAGACAAAAATCAGAAGTGTGTGTGTGGGGGGGGGGGGCGGGTGGGGGGGGGGTGTAGGTGGGTGAGTGGATACGCGGGTGGACGAGTGGGTGGGTGTTGTAGATAAATTCTTTCATTGTACTTTTCATTATCTCCTCCAACGAATAGCGCGGCTCTTCGAGATCTGGCCCAATAGGGAATTGGATTCTTTAAATCTTTCAAAAATCTTGGCCGGAACTGGTGGCTGGAACAAAACGGTGTGTATTTATCATTCCCAGTTCGTGAGAGAAGGGCAGATTAGCGTATAGCTTCTTTCTTTTCAGCAGGTTGTTAGTGGGACGGAGGGAGTCCTAATTACGAATTTCTGGAAGGGGACTTCCAGTCTTGCACCCACCTGATGACCAAGGAAAGCCTCCAGATAATCTTAGTCGGACAGGGGAAATCGAATTATTTCAATTTATTTCTGGGACAATGTTGTCCCTTGCCCCAAACAAAAACCGAGCGCGGTGGCGCAGTGGTTAGACACTGGACTCGCATTCGGGACGACGCTTCAATCCCGCGTCCGGCCATCCTGATTTAGGTTTTCTGTGATTTCCCTAAATCGCTCCAGGCAAATGCCGGGATGGTTCCTTTCAAAGGGCACGGCCGACTTCCTTCCCCGTCCTTCCCTAATCCGATGAGACCGATGATCTCGCTGTCTGGTCTCCTTCCCCAAACCAACCAACCAACCCAAACAAAACTTAAGCTTTCATGTGTATGTGCGTTTATTCGTATGTATACATTTATGTATGTATTTGCGTATGTTTAAACGTGTGTTTTTGTGTTTGTTGTGTGTGAATCTGCGAGCCCCAACGTTTTCCCTTTACTGTCGTTTCATTCCCCCATGCAGAGGCAGATTGGCTGTAGTGATGAAGCCGCTTTCAGCCTACAGTTTTGCACATAATAGTTGTATAAAAACGCAGAAAGGTGAACAAAACATGGGTACTGAAAATTTTTGGTTGATGCCGATGCGGTGGCGTTGTATGGCGAGCTGCTCAGAGGCGACAATTTGCAGGAGGGGATGCTAATGTGGCGTCTGCTTGACGACTATCTCGAGGAAGGGAGTAGACGGATGACATCGCGCTAGCTCAGTGGAGAGTGAAACGAAATATGGCGAAAGAGAGTTGTTATTGCAAATTGTGGAGGAAGAGAAAAGGCTGTTGGTGTGGTTCTGAGAGGAATGATGGAAGGGATTTAGTGTGCTGTGGGGTGAAGGGGCTGTTCATGGTTGGTTGGGAATATATTAAACTAAGGCGTCTAGTCTGGAAAAAGGGAAGTGGGCGTGGTTTCGAGGTTTCGAGAATATCTGTAGGTGACATGTGAATGACATTGAGAACGGGTGCCAGGATGACCAGATGGAGAATATGTGAAGCTCGAATGCGTTTTGAAGGACAGTAGTGATGAAACTGATGATGTCTTCAGCGGTAGGGGTAGGATATAGGGACTTGTTTGGGTGAAGTGATGTATTAATAGGGAGGACTGGGACAGTCAGTTCAGATTTAGTGAGATGGGATTGGTAGTAAGTGATTCAGATGGTTGGGGACTGTAGGTTGGGTCAGTGTTGGTACAGAAGCTTAGCACTGAAGTGAGGGTATGTAGGAGGGATTTTGCAGTCGGGTGTTAAATGAGCCTTGCAGATGAAGCAGTTTTGGTAATGGCATACTTGGGCTTGGAATCGGGAAGGCTCAGCTTCGTACTTACGGTGACAGATGAAGGCTTCATTCTCAAGGGGGTGATCTACGGTTGAGGTACCTTCAGAAAAGAGGCGAATGAGAAATTTCATGGTTTTCACTCTAGCAAATTCTCTTTTCACTATCTGTAGACAGCTTCTCAAAAATTAAAGTACTCCTCAGCAAAACGGCAATAAACATTCTAATTCCGGTATGTCGCTGTAAATAAAGTTCCTTACGTTAACCATATGGTAAAACACTGTCCTCTTCGCGTGCTAACATTGTCCAAAATCTCGGTTCGATAACTCGATATTTGTTATTTATATAGGAAATATCATAATGACTATGACCATAAACTAAATTATGGGCATTTCACCATGACATGTAAAGCTACAAGTAACATAGAAACCAAACTTTTTTACTGTTGGATTCTATAATATCGTTTGAGAAGGACTGCAGGGCGTGCAGCTCGATTCTGTCAGCGCTTCGACTCGCCAAGCGTGACCCACTCTGCGTGACATCACACCGAGCAAGCAGCGTCCTTCTCTTAAGTTGGTGATGGTCTTTGCCGGGTATGACTATTAATATGGTGAGGTTTGGAAGGCAAAGTGTTTTAGTCTTGACGAATCTGACATTGCGATGAGATAGGATGAAAGAATGTGTTGGAGGAGAAGACTCCATAGATTCTGAAGCGTGCTGTTGATGTGGCGACAGTTGGGTAGCAGAGATAGGTTGGGTAACTGTAATAGTACTGCTGGGATCATTTGAGGATGAGGTGTCAGGGGATATTGACTGTGGAATGGGATGCGATTTCGCACGACTTCTCTTACTTTTCTTACCTAGACCTGGTGGGAGTGCAACCGACGCAGATGTGCGAGCCACATAGAGGAAATACTTGTCTAAACAGCATAGCCACATGAGCGGCTACGAGAGCGTAAAATAATTTGCGTTGTAATACTTAACACAAGAGGTTGAAATCTACGGCTTGCCTTGGGATTCGAGTTTGATTAGCAGGCTAGTGGCCCTGAAGAATATACGTAGAACCTGCTACGAAACGCTAACAACAGGTCTGGCTCGCCAAGTCCAGATCGCAGTTCTAGGAACGGCAGCAGCGGGACGTGCAGACTGGCGCCAGCGCGGCCACGCTGAGGAATGCTGACGCGCGAGAGCCGCTGTCGCCGGGGCAAGCATGGCTGGCGCCAGCAGCGGCGGCGTCCCGGCCGTTAGTCACGGCTGCGGCTGCGGCTGCGCCGGCGACAAGGTAGCGCCGCGACGCCCTGCCGACGCCGGCGCCGTTGGCGACGCCGCAGATGCGGCAGCTGCCGCGGCACACGGCCAGCAGATCGATACCAATTTGCTGGCGAACAGCTACAGGGCTGGCTGGCCGCCGCCTGTGGCGAGGGTGTCGTCGTGTGTGTGTGTGTGTGTGTGTGTGTGTGTGTGTGTGTGTGTGAGACTGACGGGGTTGGGAGGGAGCCTCACTGTTTCGTGTACGGCTTCTCAGGGCTGCACGACTGCCACGAGGTCACTCAAAGTAGTTGGCGGGCGACAACTTCGCAAAGACAACAAGCGGCCATTTAAGGGGGTGTTTACCTCGTCCTTCGGTCGATACGGCGACGTTGTTGGGGCTAAGGCTAGAGACTCATCTGTAGTCTATTTCTATAACAATGAAAATATGTGGAATCTGATTAATAAAAATAAGGGGCGTAGAAAGCACTATTCGTATTAAGAACTCATTATATATTCAGGGCCATAATTACAAATCACAATATGCCTTAGCTAGGTCTCGAAATTCATTTAGTGGAGCCTTCTCGTACAGCGTCCTGAAAACGAAAGACGACTCATCGTCGTCCCACAAAAGAAGAAAACGGCATGAGTGATACAGCTTCCCTAAGAGAGCAACCTACTCGGAAAGTGTCACCCTGAAGCAAAAAATCTCCCGCAGAACTAAACGGGAAGGCTGAAACTTCTGCCAGATTAAAAGTGTATGGCGAACAGAAACTCGAACCCAAGTTGCTTGCCTTTCTCGGGAAACTGATATACCCAACCATGACCCAAGGCACCTCCTCATAGCTATACTTCCCCCAGTATAACATCTTCCAAACTCCCGGGTTCGAGTCCCAGTCCAACACGCAACTATAATTAGCCACAGTTAGAAAGTTTAATACCAGCGCACACTCCGCTGCAGAGTAAAAAATTTTATTCTGGGAACTGGAAGACTGCTGTCACTAATAGGAGAGTAGATATCTCACACTGAAGTTATTTCAGGTACCTATATACCGTTATTGTCAGTCTTTTTCCTTTGTCGCTCTGAACCATGTAATTACCACTGCTGTCTTTGCCTCATCGCACATTGACGAGTTGATGTGTTGTCTTCGACATTTCTACGTAGGAACTTCAGAAAGTGAGTTACACATGTCGTTCAACGGTAAGACCATTCCGCAACAGGAGTGGCGCATTAACCGAAGACAGTACATATTCCACGTTTCCTGCAGACAGTTCTGCTGCGCCGTGGATAACAGTTGTATCACAGTGCGCGATTGAAATGGTGTAGCAACTGGTAACGTACTCCCAAATCTGTAGTGTGCGGTACAGTATATTCTTGTAGGAAAAACGTCTAAATGTCACACAATTTCTCCGTGAACTTAAGGTGGTTTGTGGACCAAATGCACTATCACGTCCAACCGCAGTGCAATGGTGCCAAGAATTTGACCGATGTCCCACAGATGTGGTTGATACTGATCCGGAAGTCCATCTCTTTCACCGTGTGATTTCCATCTTTTCGGCAAGCTGAAAGAGTATCTGGCTAGAAAGAGGTCTTCCAACGATGGAGACGTTCACACAGCAGTTCTTCAGTGGCTGCGTGACCAAGGAGCGGAATTCTATCGTCGAGGAACTGAACGACTGGTAGAACATTCCGACCGTTGTTTACAGAGACTTGGCGATTATGCTGAAAAACGGTGTAATGCATCTGTGTTACTTTGAAGTATAGTACAGAATTCAATAAAAGTTATTTCACCTGTCACAATAATATATCAATCTAGTTACAGTGGGTCCGGTCGTAAATTTTAATTATCATCTCGAAAAAAAATCAAGCTGTGGCCGTGACACCTGGGGATGATGTTTAGTCCTCCTCTACATATTCATCCACCAACCCGACACATTTGTCCCACAGATGGATGATTTCTCGGAAACCGTGGTTCTAGAAGTTTGCAGTTTAGCTGTTTAGGAAACGTACTACCTCAAAAATCACCATTCTGATCTAGATACGATTTCAAACTGTTGCATAGACTGCCAACTTGCTTTAAATGTACAGAGATGTAAAACTCTGTATATCATAAAACGAGAGAACGTAGTATCGCATGACTGCACTGTCACTGATTCACAAATGAAACTAGTAAACTCTGTTGTTGTCGTGGTCTTCAGCTCAGAGACTGGTTTGATGCAGCTCTCCATGCTACTCTATCCTGTGCAAGACTCTTCATCTCCGTATAACTACTGCAACCTTCATCCTTCTGAATCTGCTTACTGTATTCATCTATTGGTCTCCCTCTGCTATTTTTACCCTTCACACTTCCCTCCAATACTAAATTGGTGATCCCTTGATACCCCAGAACGCGTCCTACCAACCGACCCCTTCTTCTAGTCAAGTTTTGCCACAAATTCCTCTTCTCCCCAAATCTATTCCGTACCGCCTCATTATTTACGTGTTCTACCCGTCTAACCTTTAGCCAAAAAAGAAAAGTTTGAGATATTCTGCAGCTGTATTGTTACTTAAGATAATTCTCATTTATTGTTCTGTTTCAACTAAAAATTTTTAATTAGACTGCATGTTTCGATCATCCTGGATGATCTTCAGATCTAAGAAGTTGCTTCAGCAACTCGTCTTGTCTACTCGGAACCACAGTAATCTGATACATGGTTCTGAACAGACATGACGGCTTGCTGATCCAACTACTTAGATCTGAAGATCATCCAGAACGGTCGAAACACGCAATCTAATTAAAAATTTGCAGCTGATAAGGAACGATAAATGAGGATTGTATTAGAAAAGAGTACATTTATAGCAATATGTGGATCTAACATTTTGTGTGAATATGGAATAGCATGATCATACACGCTCATTCCGTCGTAGATAAAGTATATGGCAGACTAATGTTGATCGGTAGGTTACTAGGAAAATGCAGTCGGTGTAGAAATGAGACTGAGTACATTATACTCTTGCAACCCTATGTAGAATATTGATCGTGTGTTTGGGAGCCGTACGAATTGGGACTGACAGGATATATTGAACGTTTACAAAGAAAGACAGCAAGAAAGGTCACAGGTTTCATTAACTCATGGGTAAGCGTCACCGAAATGCTGAAAAATCTGAGTAGACAGATTCTTGAAGGCGGAAGAAAATCATCCCGTGAAATCCTATCTGGGAATATAACCGGTGACTATAATTAATGTGCAATTACTCTCGGAGCTCCACTGTGGCGTATAATTATCGTATGGCAGAGAAACTTGGCAGATATGCTAATGCGTTAATGCGGAACAGAAGTGCACTGAAAAAATTAGTTCTAATTTTGACCACCAAATGCAAATCTGATTATGAGAACTTAAGAAAGACATAAAGAAATGTTTCCATATGTAATGGATTGGAAACGGGATGAGCGCAGAAAAGGTCAAACAAGTGACAAAAGTACATTGTTGGTTTTATTAGTAACTGCTGCTTACACAGTTTCCTCAATATGAGCGCCGGAGACGTCGACGCTATGCTGCATTTGCAAAACGATGTGATCAACAGTTTCTCGCAGCATTTCCGTTGGAATCTGAGCTAAGTGTTTCTGGATATTGGCCTTACGATCAGGTACAAACCGAACGTTTTCCTGGTAAACGAATTCCTTTAGATATCCCCAGAGCCAAAATCTATACACATTCAGATCAGGTGAACTTGCAGACCATGTACCTAAAAAATCTCTGGAGATTACAGGTTCGTGAAATGTTTCATTAAGTAGATCTTTCACTGGGTGAGGTCCATGAGCATGAAAACAGGGGTTTTCACTCAGCTGTCCTCAGTAAGAATCACGTGCTTTATAAGGAGGCCTCGACAGCGTGCAGACGTCACAATACACATCAGAGGCCTTCTGTGTGCATTCTCTTCAAAGAAGAATGGAGCGAGAATAAAGGGTCTTGTGAATGCAAACCACACAATCACATACGGCGAGTGTGCAACACGGGGCTCTATAGAACCCCAAATTCGGCATTTCTGTATATTCACTGGGCTGTAAAATGTGTCTCGTTACTCATAGGAATGCTGCCCGGCCACATGTGATCAAATTCGATTCGTACCAGAAACCGAATAGCAAATTCAGAACGTTGCATCGGATGATGGGAGACCACTTGGTGCATCTCTGGATCTTGTACGGTAACCATTTTAAAATAGACTGTAAAACGTTCTATACTGTTGGCCATAGCATGGACAATTCTTGTGACACTACACGAGCACTAACACTACCCACAGAACGTACTGTATGGTCAGTTACAGCAACAGCAACCTATTCAATAACTTCCACCAGGATAGGACGCCTTCCTCTTCCAGGTGTTACAGCAAGCTCACCCGCGTTTTCAAATTTCATTATCATCTTCTTTAAACTATTTAATGGCATCGGGCCTCTCTTCAGATCTTAAAGTCGGCGATGCTCTCTCAGTACAACACAGCAATTGCTGCTGTTCACATACGAGTAACACAGTCTCACTAAAAGCGCACTTTCCCTCTTATCGATTGCCACTCTGCTCACTCATGTTATGACTTGTCAAGTGACAGTGTGGATGTCATACCATCATACTGTGTACAGCACAGAATTTACACCTGGTGGCCACAATTGGGATTAATTTGTTTACAGTTTATATCGGTTCGCCATTAACACGTTAGCATATCTACCAAGTCTCACTGTCATACGACAACTGCAGCCCACACTGGACGTACGTGAGTAGCGCACTATAATTGTTACTAGCCGGTACTACAACCCCCGCCCCTTACGTATCGCTCCTATAGAAATCGCCGAAACAGGATCGGACTAAATACAGCGCACAGAGAGACTTTCAAGCAAACGTTCTACTCGTGATCCATGCGGGAATCGAAAGGGAAGAAGCGCTGATAATTGGTGGTAACAGCAAATACGGTGTGGCACGCAGTTCATAGTGGTTTGCTGAGTTCAGGCGTAGATGTCACCAATCTGGAAAATCCGGACACAAAATGATTTATTCACTCGAGAAGAGAGGAAGAAGTCACAAGGTACCACGCGACGTGACCAGGCAAAATTTGATACTCAGTAGAAGCAACATATATGACCGCGTCATGTGCAGAACGAGCTGGAGCGTTATCGTCGTGCAGAAACACCCCTTTCAACAGCTTCGTGTGACACTTTGGCTGCCACGGGTAACATAGTCGCGAGATTTTCGTTATATGCTCCTTTGAGGGTTCGGCTCTTCCGAGGATAATTTGTTTGCATCACGCTATAGTGTTCCCAAAAAACAGTAACTACTATTTTTTTGTAATTCTCTCAAGTATATACCGCATGTAAATAACGTTACTTTACAAATGTTGTAGTGATGATTATGGAATTTCATTTACGCTGTATTCCATATTTGTAATATGTATGTAACTTTGTGCATCCTAGAACATGCCTGGACATGGAATTTTAAAGTAAAGACTGCAGTGCCGGACGAGGAAAACGCTTTAGGTATTCATAACTGCACTGTAGTCACTCCTAGCAATCTTAGATTTTCTTCTGGAGGAGGTCGAATGGAAACTGTAACGGGCAGTCAAATGGAAGATCTGGTCTTACGTTAAATCAGTAAGTGGCTCGAAACAGCATATCCAGACACTCCGGGATGATGATGGCATTGAAACAGAGGATGGCACGCGTAAAGCTGAAATACTAAACAGCTTTCTCCAAAGCTGTTTCGCAGAGGAAGACCGCACTGCAGTTCCTTCTCTAAATCCTCGCACAAACGAAAAAATGGCTGACATCGAAATAAGTGTCCAAGGAATAGAAAAGCAACTTGAATCACTCTACAGAGGAAAGTCCACTGGACCTGACGGGATACCAGTTCGATTCTACACAGAGTACGCGAAAGAACTTGCCCCCCTTCTAACACCCGTGTACCGCAAGTCTCTAGAGGAACGGAAGGTTCCAAATGATTGGAAAAGAGCACAGGTAGTCCCAGTCTTCAAGAAGGATCGTCGAGCAGATGCGCAAAACTATAGACCTATATCTCTGACGTCGATCTTTCGTAGAATTTTACAACATGTTTTTTGCTCGAGTATCATGTCGTTTTTGGAAACCCAGAATCTACTCTGTAGGAATCAACATGGATTCCGGAAACAGCGATTGTGTGAGACCCAACTCGCTTTATTTGTTCATGAGACCCAGAAAATATTAGATACAGGCTCCCAGGAAGATGCTATTTCCCTTGACTTCCGGAAGGCGTTCGATACAGTTCAGCACTGTCGCCTGATAAACAAAGTAAGAGCCTACGGAATATCAGACCAGCTGTGTGGCTGGATTGAAGAGTTTTAGCAAACAGAACACAGCATGTTGTTATCAATGGAGAGACGTCTACAGACGTTAAAGTAACCTCTGGCGTGCCACAGGGGAGTGTTATGGGACCATTGATTTTCACAACATATATAAATGACCTAGTAGATAGTGTCGGAATTTCCATGCGGCTTTTCGCGGATGATGCTGTAGTATACAGAGAAGTTGTAGCATTAGAAAATTGTGGCGGAATGCAGGAAGATCTGCAGCGGATAGGCACTTGGTGCAGGGAGTGGCAACTGACCCTTAACATAGACAAATGTAATGTATTGCGAATACATAGAAAGACGGATCCTTTATTGTATGATTATATGATAGCGGAACAAACACTGGTAGCAATTATTTCTGTAAAATATCTGGGAGTAAGCGTGCGGAACGATTTGAAGTGGAATGATTATGTAAAATTAATTGTTGCTAAGGCGGGTACCAGGTTGAGATTCATTGGGAGAGTCCTTAGAAAATGTAGTCCATCAACAAAGGAGGTGGCTTACAAAACACTCGTTCGACCTATACTTGAGTATTGCTCATCAGTGTGGGATCCGTACCAGCTCGGGTTGACGGAGGAGATAGAGAAGATCCAAAGAAGAGCGGCGCGTTTCGTCACAGGTTTATTTGGTAACCGTGATAGCGTTACGGAGATGTTTAGCAAACTCAAGTGGCAGACTCTGCAAGAGAGGCACTGTGCATCGCGGTGTACCTTGCTCACGAGGTTTCGAGAGGGTGCGTTTCTGGATGAGGTATCGAATATATTGCTTCCCCCTACTTATGCCTCCCGAGGAGATCACGAAGGTAAAATTAAAGAGATTCGAGCGCGCACGGAGGCTTTCAGACAGTCGTTCTCGCCGGCCGGTGTGGCCGAGCGGTTCTAGGCGCTTCAGTCTGGAACTGCGCGACCGCTACGGTCGCAGGTTCGAATCCTGCCTCGGGCATGGCTGTGTGTGTTGTCCTTAGGTTAGTTAGGTTTAAGTAGTTCTAAGTCTAGGGGACTGATGACCTCAGATGTTAAGTCCCATAGTGCTCAGAGCCATTTGAACCATTTGAACAGTCGTTCTTCCCGCGAACCATACGCGACTGGAACAGAAAAGGGAGGTAATGACAGTGGCACGTAAAGTGCTCTCCGCCACACACCGTTGGGTGGCTTGCGGAGTATAAATGTAGATGTAGATGTAGAAAACCAAACACCCACCATAATAAACAGTGCACTAGACAGGTGGCTCCATTGTCGTTGCGTTTCGATACTGTCACCGCTTTGGTGGGGGAATGGCGTAGCCTCACACCACAGAAGCACCCACTTGTTGGGTTGTGAAACTGATTGTTGGCGGACTGGTCTAATGTGTTCTCCCAATTGCTGACGTGGAAGCAAGAAAAGAAGAGCAGAGAGATGCTTCTGTGTCTGAGGGTAACGGAGTAAAAAAAAAAAAAAGGTTCAAATGGCTCTGAGCACTATGGGACTTAACATCTACGGTCATCAGTCCCCTAGAACTTAGGGCTACTTAAACCTAACTAACCTAAGGACATCACACAACACCCAGTCATCACGAGGCAGAGAAAATCCCTGACCCCGCCGGGAATCGAACCCGGGAACCCGGGCGTGGGAAGTGAGAACGCTACCGCACGACCACGAGCTGCAGACGGTAATGGAGTACACGAAACTCATCGCCATAAGTTCGCTGTGTACGGTGGGTGAACACTGCACGTCCGTGAAGTGACGTGGTAGGGGGGATTACGGATTAGGGAACACATCACTGCAAGACGATTCGCTCCCAGGACAGGTCAATCGAGCCATTACACCTGACTGATGGGGCGGATTGATGAGCCTATCTGGAGAGGCCGATGAAGGGTGAAATACGTGTTCAGGCCGGCATTACCACAAAATTTGCTCCCAGTGGATGCCACGTCACCTGAGGGCGGGTCGGAAGATGGACAGAATGGTGTCACGTCTGAGTCATACGCTGCGGTAGCATGACGAAGGGGATGTGTTTCTGTCTCGTATCTTCACAGGGGACGAAATATGGTGCCCCCATTTGAGCCCGAGAGTAAACGCCAAAACCAACACTCCACGCTACTGAAATCCAACGCTGGCCGCTCGTCCTCGAGCGTGAAACCACATCGATGCGCAGTGCTATACAGACACTTTGCAGGAACTGAAAAGTGCCATAGAGTCAAAATCCCCAGGAATTCTGTCGGAAGCAATCAACCTGTTGGACGGTAACGTCCGCCACCATTATGCCCACTGGATGAAGGCGACGCTTCAGCGATTTGGTTGGGTAGCACTGCAGCATCGTATGTACAGCCCGGATCTTTTTACAGTATGATATTCACATCCTTGGCGACCTGAAGGTAGACATGCGTGGTCGTCGGTTTCAGTCGGTCGAGGAAGTGTGAGAGTGTGTGCGGTTGTGGATCCGTCAGCGGCGGACCGCTTTCCACGAAACAGGAATTGATCGTTTCGTCTCCCAGTGGGATAAATGTCTTCCGCGAATGGCGATTACTTATGAATGGAAATATTACATGGTCCCATTATGGTGGATGTTTGGTTTTTATTTGACTTCCCTCATACAACACGCACAAAATATTAGATAACTTTATTAAAACTTGAACAATCTGAAATACTTAACTTGGAAAAACTCCAAGTACACGGGAATTTCAAGTATTTGTTACTGTCGCTGGACTATAACGTATCTCTTGATACACCACAGAATGATAGTCGTCTTTCAGGAATTCGATGCAATTCTGATTTGTATTACAACTCGCGCCGCTGGATCTGAAGATAGACGATGCTGTCGACGTAAGCGATGATTACATTGTGTGGGCTGAGCGGCACTGCGTTCTGACGTATATATTCTTCCAGCAGAAGCGGCGTACGGAACCGCTACGCCAACGTCACAATTTCGTTGCTGTGTAAGGCAATGACTGGCCTTACTTGTGGTTCCGTCGTGACGTACCAACATTGCCATCGGACCTGATTCTTCGAATGATACCACAAAAACCGTTATGTGGTCTTCCAAAGTTCGTTGGAAACAAACCGTAAGCATTGCTCGTCATCTGCTCTTTTTATTTTCCATTGTTGATTTATAAAAGGTGATATGGAGACACTTAGCGTACCGGAGTATTTATGTCTTCTTCTTCTTCTTCTTCTTCTTCTTCTGCACATTGCAGATTAGGCATTCTTGCTCGTACCGGCTTCTCAGCTGTTTTCAGCGTATTCTGGGCCGTCCTCTCTTCTTTCTCTCGGCATGTACTCCAGCGTTGTCTTGGGATGTCTGGTTCATTCCATGAGTATGCAAAATGGACCAGAATTGTACACATGTGTGGCTATGGCACATTTTGTGTGGTACTTAGGTATGGAAGCTAACAGTAAATGCGTTCGTAATTTCTGGCTGTGAACTCTCAGCTGGACGAAAAAGGTCACTTCCTCTCTAAACACATAAACTGTCATTCCATACCATTCATGGCTTCTATGAGAAATAGTTTTAATTCAGCACTTAATTCGTAAATTACGCTCGACCTATCAGCCTTATAAAACGGTCTTTTTCAGTATATTCCTTACTTTTACATACACTAGTGGCGCTTGTGAGAATTTTCTTTATAAATCTGTATACACTTCCATATTTAAAGACTGATTATGTCACCTAGAAGCTTATTTGTCTTTCCTTTCCTGGAGTTAACAATTGAGAATGCAGTGGCGCCTAGATTCTTCTTTTAACAATTTTTTTTCAGGGCGAGTTTGCATAACATGACATACGTGGATATTGAAACGGTTATCCTGTAAACAAAAAATATAAGGGCACCTTGTTACTGAAACGAATGGTTTATATAAAAAAAAATTATAGAAAATAATGACAAACACGGTAATTGTGGTGTGTACATGGTACAGGATGTCCCACACGAAAGAGTCCCACAAACACGTGTAGCAATTCCGCTGAAACTGTGACGTTTTACGTGGCAACACTGCACTCTGCAACATCGTTTGACGCGACAATGCATTTCCACGCATCGCTGTGACTGGAGCTCAGTTTTCAGTATTTACTGACAACGTATCGCGATTCTGTCGACGAACGCGTGTTTCTTGTGAAACAATATTGGATTGCTTGTTCCATTAAGACATGTCAGCGAATGTTTGTTGAAGGTTTTAGTGACCAGCATATAACGTCTAACTGGTGCATACAAAGTTAGTGAACAAGATGGAAAGCAATGGAACGGTGTTGATCTTCGCTCTGGGGGACGGCGGCTATTATCGGAAGACGAAGTGACTGCCGTGATACAACGATTGTTGGCCTCACCTTCAAAGTCCGTTCGACGTTTATCTCAGAATGTGGAATGTCGCAAGCACATGCCACAGAGTTGTGATGAAAGCCCGCGTGTATCCATACAGGTTTACAGTTGTTCAGGAACTGAATGTCAGTGACAAAGACAATCCATTATATTATGTCGTTGGTTTCAGCAATTTATTCCTCAGACGCCAGGAATATTTTAATACATATGGGTCAGTAATGAGACGTGGTTCCACCTCTCTGGAAACGCAAACTCTCAAAATACACGTTCGTGGTGCAATGAAAATTCACATGTGCCGGTCGAGCAACCCCTGCATTCACAAAACTTTTGCGTGTTCTGTCCGACATCACAGCTTCGCATAATAGGACCAACTGCAGATGAAGAACTTACCTTCGGATGGTACCGACAGCATGGCGCCACATGCCACACGTCTCGAGTGACCATGGCTGAGGTCGAATCATTTCTGCCATGCTGGCATAGTGATTTCGAAATGACAGTGGACCCGAATGTGGTTTTAACACCACCTCACTTATTCCTCTGGTGTGGCCTAAAAGCCAAGGTCTACAGGAACAAAACACACAAATCGGAAGATTTAAGAGAGAACATCAACCGTAAAATCCAGGCAGTGACACTCGAGAATCAGCAGGGTCGTGTTCAACTGTGTTTGCAAGTCGAGGGCAGTCATTTCCAGCACCTTTGGTGATTCACTTTTGTTTCCCCACGTCAGCAACGTATGACATGTTCCTTTCATTTCGTTTTCTGATTTTTATACAAAGTTTATTTTAAGGTCACGTTTGTTTGTGGGGCCTCATTCAATTGGGACACCCTGTGTATCTTGCGTAGGAATCATGCGGATAAGGTAAGAGAGATTACGACACTTGAGCGAGGCGTATACAAAATCATCTGTCCCTCGTTGCACTCTGGCTTGGAACTGATGGAACTGACAGGAAGTCGCTAATATTGTTGCTAAGGGCCTTCCCCATTCTCTGTGCGGTGGCTTGTTGAGTGTATTTGTAGACGTAAGTATAGTAAAAATACTTTCACTTGCCAAAATCGCATAAACTGGTTTCGAGAGATGTAACTCTCGTCCCCTGGTCTTCAAAAAATGTTTCGTTAGAAAACGTGTTCATTGTGAGTTAGAACGTCATGCCATGCTGTCATTAAGGTGAATAAAATATAGCACACTATACAAAGTTTTGTTAGAAACAAAACATTTACGGTACATTTAAAAAGTACCTAGTACACATGGCCTTTCCGTATAGGTAGCGCTCACACACAATTGTTAAGTTTTAAAAATCACAATATGTTACGAAAAGCACATTTGAACATCTATTTATGTTTGCGTCACATGTTCCGTGCACTGCCGACCCACCTTAAACGAGGTATATGGACGTTATGGACATGACCACGTGCACAAGAAACTTTTTAATTCCATACGTTTTATTTCTGACAAATCTTTTGTATCATGTCTTATATTTTATTCACCTTAATGACAGAATGGCGTGAGATTCTAACTCACAATGAACACGTTTTGTAAGAAAATATTTTTAGAGAGCAGAAGATGAGAGTTATGTACATCAAGCTGAAGATCAAAAATTAAAAATATGTTATCTACTGAAAGTCCTTTACCAAGTAAAGCAGATCGCTCCTTACAATTTCTCATCATGAGAAAATTCAGTCTAAATATAGAAAATATGTTTACTCATCCTAATCAAAATTTCACTGTGCATAAAGAACGAAAGGGAAAAAAGTGAGGAAACAGTCAATAAATCCCAATTTTCCATCCCACAGTTGGGTCTAAACAAGCAACATTGAGACACAATCTTGAATTATATATTAATTATTTTCCTTATACGCTATTATAAAGAAAAGTAATGTAATGGAAGTTACGTAGATGTCTCTGTCACAGATTGTACAGTAATTCTGCAATTAGTTGTTCGTTTTAATTTTCTTTATTTATTTCATGTCTTAATGCAAGTGAAGCTGTATGGCAATATGTAGTATGAATTTGTAACAGTATACAGTCAATGCAATTATTTAAATGATATATGCTAAAAGAAATGACGATTTGCCATTTAAACATATAGCTACAAAGTCTTGAGTGTCGACAGTAAAAAATCTGTGTCCGCAATATTAACCCAACACAGTCTGATTTCAAATCTTACCCTGAAATTGTTTCAAGACTTAACAGCACGCGTTCTGCCACAAGACGACGTGCCGCGCCAGGAACGGCTATTTCATTTAGCTCTTTATTGATTAATTTGCCTGTTGACAACACAGTAACCGTCATCTAGCCTTGGTTCAGTGGTCATCAAAATAGCAACAGTGCGCCGACACCAGAGACCGTCCAACTCGATGACGGCACGACGTGAGACAATAGAATCTTCCAGTGATCTCCCCACCGAATCAATCTTTGCCTTGCATCGTGTGAAGACAACAGCATAACAGACAATCATGTTGACACTTAAGAAATTCTGAGAACTGCCATCTTACACCCCTTAAAAGAAACAGCAAAGCATAGTTTTTATTGCATATTATTTAATTAACAATACAAAACTTTCTAGAAGCTACAAACTGCAGCCCTGCTGAATGATAAGAGTTGTGACAATATTTCCGTCACTGATATGATTGTTTTACGGAAGCATTTATTTGCAGTAGGGGTAGGATCCGATATCCTTTCGCTTAGCAAGGATGAGATACAACCTAACATGCCACATACCATACGATAACTGAATGTAACGATTACTTTGCGGCTAATTTTCAGTCCCACATATTACATAAAGTGATTACATCACCTCTTATCCAAAATTTCATTTTATACTGTGTTAATTAGTTCAGGTTCAGCTTTAATTTTTCCTCCAGATATTTCAAGAATTTATTAGAAACAAGTCTTCAGAAACACCGACCTTTCAGTTAGTTGTTTTATGAGTGTGAATGACGGTGTGTGAGACTGTCACTTGGCCCATCTCAGAGAGGAGTAGGAGGAAAGCTAGCTACAAGCCGATTCGGTGGGTAAATTCACTCAGTATGAGGAATCTGCTCTTCAGACGAGTCTGACAGAGAAGGCCTGGCATTTTGAGATAACGCTAAACTTGTGTGCGAAACGTAAGGATGAAGATAGCTTCCCCATGATGTGTCACTGCCAAGTAACATAGCTGTCCAGTCACATTAATGTGATCATCTGTTAAATGCCTGAGTAACCATCTTTTGCAGCGTGGCCCGTTGTAAGACGTGGACGAAGGGCGCCAGTGAGGTTGTGAAAGGTACTGACAAGGACGAGAACCCATACCGACTCCTGTGTTGCGACCAGCTGCACTAAGTTTCGCGTTTAGGGATGCAAGACGTGTACAGCCCGGTCGAAGTGATTCCACAGATTCTTTATTAGGTTTAAATAAAGAGAGTTTGGTGTCCAGAGAAGTACAGTAATCCTGATGCTGTTACACCACGCGCGTACACTGAGAGCTGTGTGGCACGTGGCAGCGTCCAGCTAGTAGGTCCACTGTGCCGAGGAAAAACAGACTGCATTTATGGGTGGATATAGTCCTCAAGGATCGATATATACTCGTTTTCATCCACTGTGCCTTCCAGAACGATGATATCACGAAGGAAATGCGTTCCTCAAACCGTTACACTCCCTCTTTCGACGTGTACCCTTCTGACGATTGTTGCAAACTCCTACCGAATAGGCCATGTAGGCCCAACGATACTGATCGGCCGCCGTGTCACCTTCAGCCAATAGGCGTCACTGGATGCGGATATGGAGGGGCATGTGGTCAGCACACCGCTCTCCCGGCCGTATGTCAGTTTCCGGGACCGGAGCCACTGCTTCTCAAACAAGTAGCTCCTCAGTTTGCCTCAAAAGGGATGAGTGCGCCCCGCTTGCCAACAGTCCTCAGCAGACCGGATGGTCACCCATCCAAGTGCTAGCTCAGCCCGACAGCGCTTAACTTCGGTGATCTGACGGGAACCGGTGTTACCACTGCGGTAAGGCCATTGGCCGTCGATTGTTGTAGGGTGTTTGTTTTCCGACTTTTCGGGCCGTACACGTCAATGGCCATCTGGCCAATGGAACATGAAACACGATCCACCTCAAAAGTCCACCTGTCGCCTCTCAGTGGATGTCCAGTAGTTCCTTGCAAATTTCAGCCTTCGCACTCATGAACAGCATTCAGCATAGGTGCATGAACCACGCGTCTATAACGGAGGCAGATATGCAGCAACGTTCGCTAAACGGTCGTTGAGAACACACTGTTGGTAGGCTCTGCATTCATCCGGGTAGTCAGTTGCTCAACATTTGATGGTTCATTCACCCTTACCTATCTTCGTATCCCTCGTTCACCCTGTTTATGGCCCGTGTTGTACTACACTTGCCTCGGCGCCAATTTTGGATAGCTTCATGTTACCATGCATTGTATACTTTAACGACTGCTTCCATACTTGGCCCGAAAGCCAATTATTATGTCCTTTCGGACGTCAGATAAACCGCTCCGTTTCCGCGTTACGACATCGACTGCACTGTTTTCCGCGTCCCCTGACATGCTTTGTACACTCTCCGATGCTAGTGCCGCCAGCTATCGTCTGTGAGTGGTTGTTGCACGTTGACGTCGAACATGGGTGGTGGTCACATTAATGTCACCGGACCGTGTAGAAAGAAGTGCAACAGTGTAATTCAGACTGTAACCGAAAGAAATACGCAAGGAGACGAACAGAGATGACACTTTTATTCAAAGATAATAATTACACAGAAATTACTGTGATTCATGATGATCCCCTGGACATTACAAAAGGGGGAACATGGTTCTTAACACAGAGTGTGACCACCACGGCCAACAGTATGTACTGTGCAACGTGCTCCCAACTGGCCACTGGGTTGGTAAAGAGTTTTTGTGGTAGAACGTCCCAGTCCTCCGTCCAGCGCGGTTGACAACCGCTCGATGGTCGTTTTTGCATGTGGATTTGCTGCAAAGCGTCTCCTCGACGCATCCCATATGTGTCCAATAGGATTTGAGTCGGGGGAACGGACAGGCCACTCCATTCGCCGAATATCCTCTCGTTCCAAGAGCATCTCCACCTGCGCCATTCGAAGCGGTCGCGCGTTTTCATCCATAAAAATGAAAACAGTGCCGAATGCTCTCCAGAAAATACGAACATTGGGAAGGAGTACCGTATACAGTAAAGTTGACTAATCAATACAAGTGAGGTCAAAACGATCACCTTCGACAGTGCTGGACGTTCCCGGGTATGATAAAAAGGTGGGACCAACCAATGCATCCAGGAACATCGTCGAAGATAATCGTTTTGGTGGTCTAAGTGTTATGGTATGGGAAGGTATAATATTTCATGGGGTAGTGACCTGCGAATCTTTGAACGTGTTGAACTCACAGGTCAACGTTATTGTGCCACTGTACTTGTGAGGTCCTGCCCAATCTTCTCTTACAGGGTTGAAACTTCCCCTTCAAAAATTAAGAATGACTGTACTGGTAAACTTCTACGTTATTTGATTTTCAAACAGCTGAGCAAAACTGAACGTACTCAGACAGTTCTCTCTTTACTTATTCTGACCATCTCTAAACTGACTCACAATATTTTTTTAGCGCAGCTCAATCTGACTTTCAATAATCCCTACAAAAGAACGGCCCTGACTAACAATAACCTATACCTTTCATGAGTCACATCCCTCACAAAAATCTTCGTTACTCGAACTACTTCAATACAACGAGCGCCAATACTGCCAGCTAAATAAAAGATTCTAACTACTGATGGCACTAACTACTGATAGGCATAGTTAGCAAATGAAAGATTTTGATAGAGAACAAACAATATACTGGGTGATCAAAAAGTCAGTATAAATTTGAAAACTTAATAAACCACGGAATAATGTAGATAGAGAGGTAAAAATCGACACACATGCTTGGAATGAACTGTGATTTTATTAGAACAAAAGAAAAAAAAAGTATTGCTAGACGCTTGAAAGATCTCTTGCGAACGTCATTTGGTGATGATCGTGTGCTCAGCCGCCACTTTCGTCATGCTTGGCTTCCCAGGTCGCCAGACCTCAGTCCGTGCGATTATTGGCTTTGGGGTTACCTGAAGTCGCAAGTGTATCGTGATCGACCGACATCTCTGGGGATGCTGAAAGACAACATCCGGCGCCAATGCCTCACCATAACTCCGGACATGCCTTACAGTGCTGTTCACAACATTACTCCTCGACTACAGCTATTGTTGAGGAATGATGGTGGACATATTGAGCATTTCCTGCAAAGAACATCATCTTTGCTTTGTCTTACTTTGTTATGCTAATTATTGCTATTCTGATCAGATGAAACGCCATCTACCGGCCATTTTTTTAACTGTTGTATTTTTTTGGTTCTAATAAACCCAATGTCATTCCAAGCATGTGTGTCAATTTGTGCCTCTCTATCTACATTATTCCGTGATTTATTCAGTTTTCAAATTTATACTGACTTTTGATCACCCGGTATTTACCTTAATAGTGTTCAAAAGTCATTATATATATATATATATATATATATATATATATATATATATATATATATATATATATATCAGTTCATGACATTCAGTCCTGCAAATTTCCTTTTTCTGACGGATACTCGTCCAGGTCGTCTGCTCTCAAAACTCTGGCATCTCTCTCTCCACATGCACCACTGCTGGCGGCTCACCTCCAACTGGAGTTGTGGCGATTCGTGAATGAGTCGTTCATTTGACGACTCTAAATAAAGAATAGTAAGAATCGAATCGTGATACGGACAAATCGTAAGAACAATTGCGTGTTTCCGAGTCGTGACGATATCAAGTTCCAACGATTCATCGATTCTTACAAGTTAGTACGCTATACTTCGAAGGCAACCTCCAAATCATGCCGACTGCCGAGTCGTGCCGAATGATTACCACCTCCAGATGGCAGTCAAGTGGAGGATGCGCGTGAACAAAGGAAGCTCGGGAGGAACAAACGAAGTTCGTGGGCCGTAACATTACTCGTGAAAACCAAGCTGACACGTGGCGGTGGCTAACGGGAACGAGCGTAAAGGCATTTCCCATTTACTATCGCTACCATCAGCCACCGCGCTGACCTCAGCTTAGTTTGCGCGAGTAATACACGAACTAGTGATGACAAACGATATACAGCGAGTACACAGCTCCCAATAAACACGATTAAAATGAAGAAATCCAAGTATGATGAATAAATACCTCTTATTTGTTGCAGATGCAATGCAAAACACACACACCTTCTTTACACACGCCCAATAGCACTTGGATTATGTATTATATTTCGCGTATCTAGAAAACGGCCCTAACGATTTGGATGAAATTTTGTATTTAGACTGGTTATTGCTTTTTGAGTTCGCCTACATAGTTCCATTCTTTCGTAAAAAGTCAATTTTACAATACATATATTCTACATAGTTCCATTCGTAAAAACGCAATTTTATATTATAAAAACGCTATTTCACATGTTTTATAGCGCCATCTCGTAAGAATTTGTTAGTACGTATTGAATGTAGTTAAGGTTTTTAGAAGATATGAAAGTTAAGCTAAATTTGCTGTGTGGGAGGGCTGTCAGCTGCGTTATGAATTACAAGGGAGATGTGGACTTGGAAAGACATCTTAGCACAGAAAAACATAGGATGATATGAGCCAAACAACGTCTGACTCACTGCTAGATTTTGTTACTATAAAACAGACGTCTGTAGTTAGATACGTTCAAGCCACACAACCAAACTGGCATTCCACTTAATTTTGCACAACCTTTCGCACAAATCGACTCCGCTTTCCTGGCATACTGAAACAAAACAATAGATGCAATCAAATCAAACGTGACCTTTCATCAATTAAGGCATTACACATATAAATCGAGAATCACACTTGTAACGTCATATGCATGTTTACTCATAAATAAACTATTTCTGGCATATCTTATCATGACACAGTTCGATTCTAACCCCATTGACAATTTGAGACATGTCCTGCCATCTGTGAGTAAGATGTAGAACTTTTTGCATTCCGTAAGAATCGTGCCATCGCAGACTAGAGTGAATCGTGAAAGAATCGTAGGAATCGATTCACAATGTGAGATTGAATCGTAGGAATCGAATCGGGAAAAAGAATCGTGTTGCCCAACTCTACCTCCAAATGCCCAACGCTACGCGCTGTTCACATCCACCTGCCCAACACTACACAAGCAAATATTCCAACGATGAGTCCAACTAGCCACAGATTGCACACAGCACAGCCAGAGATTTTCATACAGAGCGCTACGTGGCGTTACCAACATAAAAACCTAAACAGCCTACTTACAGGGTGCTAAAGGCTGCTGCTTTCTCGGATACAACAATTCAAGCAAATCACATTAATGGCTTTTATTACAATAAAGTAGACTGACAACACTGAACTTTGATTTACAAGAACGTATCGCAAGCGATGTGCGACATCCAAACAATCAGTGTCCGTGCAACTGATTAATATAAGGCACAAGTCTCAGTATAACAGTTAGGATGGCGGGTTTACTATGGTCTGCGGGTTCCACTCCGCTGTTTCTAGTCCGGGTCTGCTAGTGCCGGTCTACAACTGTCCTGCCGAGGCTGGCAGGAAATGCGCTTACATTCCCTTCGGCTAAAGGCCGCTTCTGTCTTGACGTCGGCCGGCCAGAGTGGCCGAGTGGTTCTAGGAGCTACAGTCTGGAACCGCCCGACCGCTACGGTCGCAGGTTCGAATCCTGCCTCGGGCTTGGAAATGTATGATATCCTTAAGTTAGGTTTAAGTAGTTCTAAGTTCTAGGGAGCTGATGACCTGGAAGTTAAGTCCAATAGTGCTCAGAGCCTTTTTTTTTTTTTTTTTGTCTTGATGTCGTCCTAGTCAGCGTTCTATTGGCTGACGTCGTCTCACAGTCTTCCCTGTTCTTGCGTTCTTCGTCTCCGTGTTCGCCCTTGCTGTTACACCAGAACATTACTCTATCCCCATGTACATCTTCTCAAGCGTGCATTCAGTCATGAATTCATTTTCTTGGCTGAAAATACGCGAACGCGTCGAATTGCGCAGGTGGAGTAGCTCTTGAAACGAGAGGGTATTCAACAATCAGATGGACCAGCCCGTTTCCCGACTTAATTACCATCGAGCACGAGTGTGATGCGTAGCGAGGAAGTTTGCAACATGTCCACATGCACTAACGACCATCCAACACCGGTGGAAGAATATAAGGTCTACCACAGGAAACGCCTAACCAAACTAGTGACCAGCATGCGCTGGTGCCCATTGTGATTACACACCCATTAACAATCATTGTCCAGGGGATCATCATCAATCGCGATGACTTCGGTGTAATTGTTGTTTGTGAATAAATGTCTGATTTCTGTTTGTCTCATTACATTTATTTCAGTTATCTTCTGTACTTACTGTTGAAGGTTTTTCCATATATGATCCAAGTTTCATCGAGTTATGCTACTTCGCAATGACATATCGTGTGAAAGTTTTGCACATCAGTGTAGTTATGAGTGTTCAATAGTGGCCTCGTTGGCTACTGGTATATAAAGTATGAACAACGTTACGTTGAACTCTTGCTATTCGTGCATTATGTGGAGCGAGATGAGGGTACTGGGTTTAGTTATCTTAGTCAGTTACAGTATTCTGGCTTTCACCAAAGCGTTTCAAATTTGTTAAATTTTGTAAGAGCCATCTTAACTTGTTCAGCGTAGCAGTAGCCATGAAGGCAGTTTAAAGTTAGTTAGGATCGTTCCCTGCTGTGCCCTAGATGTACATTCTCAGAAATATCTTTCTGAAATGGAGGCCAGTGTTCCATACTGGCAGTCATCTATTGCTCGAACATTTTCATTGCCTGTGCTAGTCTACGTTTCATGTCCATCTTACTTCGTCCGTAATGTGTTATTTGGCGTCCGAGGTATAATAATACGAGGCGTGAATGAGATTTTCACTCTGCAGTGGAGTGTGCACTGATATGAAACTTCCTGGCAGATTAAAACTGTGTGCTGCACCGAGAGTCGAACCTGGGACGAGGTACTGGTATAATTAAAGCTGTGAGGGCGGGTCGTGAGTCGTGCTTGGATAGCTCAGTCGGTAGAGCAAGGCAAAGGTCCCGAGTTCAAGTCTCGGTCCGGCACACAGTTTTAATCTGCCAGGAAGTTTCAATACGGGGCGTGTTTTTTAAGTAAGTACCGTTCTGAAATTAAAACAAGACGTGCTAAGATATCTTAATAATTTTATTTTTACATGAAAGCCTGTACCCTAATCTACTTTTCTACATAATTTCTGTCAATATTAAGGCACTTGTCATAACGTTGTACCAGTTTTTTAATACCCTGTTCATAGAAGTCTGCCGCCTGACTTGTTAACCACAGCATCACCACCGTTTTGACTTCGTCATCGTCTTGAAGACGCTGACTGTCCACGTGATTCTTCAAGTGCAGGAACAGATGGCAGTCACTGGGCCCAAGATTGTGGCTGTACGGAGGATGATCTAGAGTTTCCCATCGAAAAGATGTGATGAGATCTTTGGTCTGATTCCCCACATGCCGACGGACATTGTCTTGCAGTAAAACGATGCCCTTGCTCAACTTGCCATGTCTTTTGTTTTGAATTGAACGGCGCAGATTGTGCAATGTCTTACAGTAAGCTGCTGCATTGATTGTCTCATTACAAGGCAGAAACTACACAAGTAATACTCATTTTCTGTCCCAAAAGCTGTGCACATGATTTTCCGGGCAGGAACTGTTTGCTTAAACTTCACTTTTCTGCGTGAATCTGAATTCCGCCATTCCATGGATTGTTACTTTGATTTTGGTGTGACGTAGGCCACCCATGTTTCATCACCCATAAAAATTTGGCTTAAGAAATCACCACCATCGTTGTGGTACCGCTCAAGGAAAGTCAATGCACTGCCTAAACGTTTGGTTTTTCGCACATTCGTCAACATTTTCGGTACCCAACGTGCGCGCCATTTTCGGTAATTCAAGTGCTCCATCACAATGCCATACAAAACATTATGAGAAACATTAGGAAAGTCATCCCGCAAGGAGGAAATCGTAAAGCGTCTGTTTTCCCTCACCTTATTTTCCACTTCCTCCACCAAACTTTCATTAATGACTGTTCATCATGCACATTTGTGTAGCCATATTTAAATGCTCTCACCCACTTTCTTACCATTCCATCATTCATAATACTTTCTCTGTAAATTGCACAGATATCACAATGAATATCGATCGCTTTTAGGCCTTTAGCACTAAGAAATCTTAAAACAGCCCGTACTTCACAGTCGGAGGAACTCACGATTATCGGAGGCATCTTAAACACTCAGTACACAACGTAAACAAGGAAGAATCACACTGTTATGGCGACAGTGCGTGGAAAACAGATATAGGTACTCCATGCGCATTCGCAGAACGCCGACCGCAGCGCTGCGGCCGCGGTGTGGCAAAACGGTTAAAAAACACGCTCGTACCTTCACTTCATCCTCTTCATGGTGCCCAACTTTGATGTTAATTTTATTACTAATAAGGAAATATCCGGCATGTGTTTCAGATGCCAACCACAGACAACAAGTGTTTTTATCTAAATGATGTTTATTGAAATGATTTTGGATACACAGTATCCTTTGTTTCTCTATATTGTGCGTACTTCAATAAATCGGAAGCCTTTCCGATGCGTAAACTGTGAGAAGAATGGATTTACCAAATTTAGTGTACACCCATGTGGCGATATTCCTTGTGCTTTGTTGATGGTTATCGCAAATCCGAGTCGCAACGCCATCTGCAAACATTGAATTTGATTGGTATACCTATGGGAATCATTGGGATGTGTGGCAATAGAACATGTTGTTTTGCAACGTTTCCACATAAAATTATAGGTGCTATGACATCGATCGTCATCTTTTTCACTGAAAGTACTGTAGTGTTGTCATGTCGTGATAGATTTATTTTTCGCAAAAGAATGATAGGCCTGCCAGTTTCCAGTGTTAAAACATTATGCGACATACCACTCTAACCAAGCAAAATCAAGAATTCAGTTGAATAATTAACAACTTTATCTTGATTCTTTACAGTACCGATGGAATCGTCTCTGGTTTTGAATGCTGAAATTTAAGGCATTGACATCATTGTTGTGGTCTAGTAATATAGCATATGTACTGACTCACTGGTGATTTTTGTAATTCTGTACGATATTTGGGAAACTTTGCAGAAGTTTGCTGGGAGTGTGATACATTTTGAGGATTCATCGCTTATCATTTCCAGATTTCCAGAAGCCAACAAACGTTTTACGAAACATTCAGCCGATGCATAATGTTGTAGTTGTACAAGCAAATTGGTCTTTAATGTACGTGTCGACATGAAACTGATGACTTGAGGGATGTGTTAAGTTCATAAGCGTCTGTTACACGCGGTATAGCTCGTAGAGTTTGGTGAAAATCATTTATTCACTTCGCTAGCAGACAGTTTGTTGGTTACAGATCTTCGAGGCTCACAAGTGAGTGTCGTACAGCGCATAAATACGCTCTACGAAAAGCGCTCGCACCAAAGCAAACGCCTTTCAGTAAACATTATAACTATTGGTGCTCCGATTTGTGACTATTGCGAAGGCATGAGTACGGCGTGGCGGATGTGAAAAGTTCGCTAGCACTGAGTGAGGCAAGCTGCAAATTAAAATTCACCTACCTCAGAACGGCGTTTGCTCAATGTCCCTTCACTCGGCAACGTAGATACACAAGATGATGTGAAAGCGGCGTTGATGGAAAACACCACCTAATATCTCAATAACTGAGGCCGCGCAACTCTAGTTATGAAAGAAATTTCTGTAGAAATACAGTATTAAAAATTTTATCAGGCGGTAAGAAAATGGATTGACTTCTGGAAAATGATGTCCGAAATTTCCACACAAAAATGTTTATTTTTTCCCTGATAGCCAAAGAAAAGGTATCATTCAGTCATCATTTAAACTATTGTCTATTTCCTTCCAGTTCACAATTCATACACACATTTCACACGCACAGCAGCCAGAAATCTGTCTAAACCCGACCCAAATTAGACAACGTTTTCACAGTCATTAATATCACCACTAATATGAGTTATTACATTCGGTCCTTCTTGTGGATTTCTAAAAAAGAAACTGCTCACCAAAAAATGCTCAGTGGTTGAATACTGAAACATGCCTCGCAGATGCTATGAAGGCCAATATTTGACACACGGATTTCTGTCCAACAGATTTAGTCAAAATCTCTGAAATTTTGACGAGCTGTCCTCAACAACAACTGCTATCGACTTAGCTCACCAGTAACTTAAAGCACTAAGTAATTCTTCATCTTAAACATTATTCTGACTGGCACTAGTAACATGACTGTCTGCGTTCAAAGCTAGCGAGCGACTCTCCTCTTCCAGCCTCACTTCCAGTATAACTATCAGGCAGCAAATGGGAACTGTCTCAGTTCTGATTGGCTGACCATACTCGCTGCCAATCAGAATGCTTGCTCATGATCATACTCGTGCCGAAACGGGCCTGCACCAATCCTTACACATAGACGCATTTGCGTCAATCTGACATACAAATATTAAAGTATTGTTTAATAAACGAAAACGAAAAGACTATAATTCTGGAAATATTCTTTACATACAGATTTCACTCCAGCTAACTTTCTGGCTGCTGTGTTACAATAGAAATCACACCTAGACTTACGTCGTCAGCTATGTGGGTAAATCCCCTAGGATCATTTTCCCATGACAGGGTTGTGTAGCTCTTGCACGTTACTTAAGACGGTATGTAATGCAGCATTAAAATTTGACGAATGTCCCACGTACACACTCTCATTTACTCACTTTTACTCCCACAACAATATTAGACACAAATAATAATTTTGTTTGATTTTTATATTACGAAAACGAAGAATAATTAAAGTTTTAATATGAAAATCTCAATTAATTAATGATGCACAGTGAGAGTTCTGTTTATGTTTTTTAATTGATACCAAAAGATAAACTATTATAGTTCCTAACTGACTTTACTTCCCTAAATGTGGTTTTTTACTTTTTAAGGTTAGGTTAGTGTTGTTTAACGTCCCGTCGACAACGAGGTCATTAGAGACGGAGCGCAAGCTCGGGTTAGGGAAGGATGGGGAAGGAAATCGGCCGTGCCCTTTCAAAGGAACCATCCCGGCATTTGCCTGAAACGATTTACGGAAATCACGGAAAACCTAAATCAGGATGGCTGGAGACGGGATTGAACCGTCGTCCTCCCGAATGCGAGTCCAGTGTGCTAACCACTGCGCCACCTCGCTCGGTTTTTACTTTTTAAGTATGTTGAAATTTTTACACTATCTTCTCCTGATTAGCAGAAGGTAGTGTACCGATTTGGAAAATGATTGAAAAATACTTAAAGTCGTTTATTTAGGCTGTAACAGGTGGTGAATGTACGCGTTCAGTAAGAGAGGTTGAATAGCTTTCCCACCGCAGCCAGTGCCAGGTGCATGTGTGTCTCCGGGGTAGGCCGCTAGATGTCAGCCCCCGAAGTTATATACAGCAAGCTATCCTAAAACAAACATTCACTCGGAACAACTTGCGACGGTACAATGAGGACCATTTCAGTTAGGGTCTTTACATGGAGTAAATTTTTGTTGTAAATAAGCATTGCGGGAAGGGCCGTTAGTTACCCTACCAGGGTTTTAGAGTTTGCCCCAAAATATCGGACATTGCGGTGCTTGAGATACTGACACCAGTCCGCCATTTACTAGAAGTTTAATGGCGTAGCTCTTGTGTTTGTGTCACAAGTAATTTTTTTTTTTTTTGTCTTTGAGTGTCGAAGCTAGTGAGCAGTGTAATTATCTGCATCGTTTTATACTGTTAAAGGTAAGAAGTAATATTATCATACTAGTACACTATTTAAGAAGTCTACTATAGACTATCCCCCGTCCGAACATGTCCTAAGGTGCCTACCGACCGCCGTGTCACCCTCACCCCACAGGCGTCATTGGATACGCATATGGAGAGGCGTGTGGTCAGCACATTGCTCTTATAGCCGTTGTCTGCTGTCGTGACCGTCGTCAATGGACAGCTGAATATCTCGCTTGCTTGGTGCTGTAGCTCCTTTTAACAACAAGTAGCGAAGGTCATTCTGATGCACTACTGTGAGTTTGGTGCCGGTTCGTTCTCCACAGCTGTTTTTGCGTTGTGATCAAGATAAACATTTTCTGCAAGATAAACATTTTCTGCTGAGTTGAATTGGAAGCCTCTCATAAACAAGATAAGACGTACTTTCAAAGTATTTCGTATGAGGCAATAGTTCGAAGCACTTCTTTCTTATGTAATTCATAATACGTTCCATACACAGTACGCCTAAGGATTAGGTTGTTTCTAAACAGAAGTAGGGGATGGTCCTTAATAGCGGGTAGTAATAGGTTGCACTGTTTTGGATACCCGAAATTTGCCGTCAGTTTATATAAACATATGTTTCGAATTTTATTCCGGATGCCACCTTTTCAATGTTTAAGGGATAAAATCGCCGGGCCACAGATGGGTTGGGCCACTGCAGAGCCGCAGTAACGGAAGTGGCTGCAAATGGTTTCAAAAACTGTATGATCTATGCTTCTGGCCTTCTTGTTTCTTGATCAATGGATTTTCCTCCTCAGAAATTTGCAGTAAACACGGATAAGGTCTAAGAAGCCACGGCATGGCCACTATCGACTATAGTTCATGGAATGCAGGGAAGATGGTTTCTATTTTTGAAAGTAATTCACCTCCTGTACTTCCACAATCCAACCCATATCAAGGGTCAGGTAAAGCAGTAGTCTTGACGTTATCTTCGTTTAAAAAAGGAGTCCCTGGATAAAGGAAGAAAGAAAGCAACTACCAGGGCTACAGGGAAGACACCACCTGCAACGAAATCTACTCCAGAAGCTTCATTTGATGGATCTGATAGACCTTCAACGTCTGGAGCTATCAAAATGAAGCTCTTCGAAAGAAAGAACCAGAGAGTCATGAAGCAGCAGGATCATAGTGAGGAAGACTCCGATCATAGTGAGAAAGACACATCATCAGAATACGAATAGAATGAGGAGTGCATTTACTGCGATCGACTGAGGTCAGCTGATACCTATAAAGAGACATGGATGAAATGCGTCGGTTGCTTTCGCTGGTGTTTGAGCAGTGTGCAGACGTCGAAGATAATACTTGGAAAGTTTTTCAATGTGACTTCTCCAGTGGCGGCTGCTGTGTAAGAGCTCGTGAACATCCTTACTTTCAACACCTTGCGGATTTATTGGTTATTTTTCTTTCCTTTCAAATGCAACATAAATGCGGTTATCTGAAATATACGGCAGTAAATCTACCGCGCTCTGTTACATTGCTTCTCCTATAGACTCCGGCCGGCCTGTGTGGCCAAGCGGTTCTAGGCGCTTCAGTCAGGAACCGCGCGACCGCTACGGTCATAGGTTCGAATCCTGCCTCGGGCATGGATGTGTGTGATGTCCTTAGGTTGGTTAGGTTTAAGTATTTCTAAGTTCTAGGGGACTGATGACCTCAGATGTTAAGTCCCATAGTGCTCAGAGCCTATTATAGACTACGTGAAACTCGGCATCAGGGTAGCGAGCACACAGTCAGTTGTGCAGGCATTAAGAAACTTTTGCGCATGTGGAACTGGTGCGACATAATTGCCTTATGGGCCAAATACATACGGATTTGATAAACTACGTGCATGTTGACAGCGTGCATGGCTAGTCCCTACCACTACTCAACTAAATATTTAAGTCACTGCCACCAAGTGGTACCATCCTACAGCAGACTTTTATCCCCGTTCGCGTGGCGTAAGTCCCGTTAGACAGTAGTACATTCCTCACTCACTAATGTAGTAAAATTAGACCGGACATCTGCTTATGTTACAGTTATATTGACAGCAAAACCTATTTTGTGGGTTTCTGAATGCGTTATAATAAATTAAGTTTTGGATTTTATCATATAGTAATTCACTTGAGGTGTTGAATCCAGCCAAGTGTTAATGTTAGTAGACAGTACAGCTTGAATTTAATTATCTTCACAAACAGCAGTTCGTATTTCGAGATGGTTGTTTACTGTGCGGTAACAGGCTTTCGTGTTAAGTGCCAACATGATACTGTTCAATCTATTTTAAGTTCTGTCAGAAAAGTAAATTACCAGGTGAGTCGCAAAGGAACTAAGGCATCGCAGACGACGTTCGTCGATTGAGAAAGGGACGAAACCAATAAATGTGACTACAAGCGAACATTTAACAAAGCAACACACAATAAGCCTAAGTTGTTTTTTGTGTAAAACGTAAGAGTGTCCGATTTTCATCTCAGAACTTAATTTGTGGACTAATACTGGTGTTAGGGACCTTGTATGTCTGACGAAAAAATAACAGAGCACAAAAACCTCACTTACACAACAACGCGAAACAGAGAGTAGCCAAAGCTTACACGTTATTTCGTTCTTGCTCTTAAACTGTACTTAATTATGTTCAAAACAACAAAATTTGACAAAACAATTCTTTCTTTTGTCAGACAAGTAATGGATATTATTACTATTATTACTATTATTATTATCGGAAGTGGCTGTTGTTTTATAAATATGTTTATAAACATAACTGTTATGCAGCAGATGCTGTTGTTTTCACATTCCCAAATAATGTGAATCTAAAAATTTATGAACATCCAGGATGTTTACTCACGAACCGCCACTCGACTCCTCTACCGAAAAGAACAAAGACTAAGCATCTTTCTACTACAGCTTAAACGTCTGCAGAGTAACCGACAGTTATGCAGGATTCTTTACTTTTGAAACAAACATTTGATGCGAATAAAGGCAATGATACTAACTCATTAAATTTTAATGTAGATTTACAGCCAGTAAGTAGGAAAACCGAAAATCCGAAATTAGGGAATATACTTTCCGGAGGTAAAAATTACACAGTTTAATTCTTTGTTCAGCTATTACAGAAAGAGAAAAAATTCGGAAGATTTTTTGCAACGGTAGCATTTAAATATTCCCTAGTAATAGTACAGCACATTTTTCATAATTTAAAGACTTCTAATTTACTTGTAATTTTAAATTTAAAAACGGTACCCAATAACACGGCACCTTCCCCTACTACTTGACACTTTTCTCGACAATTCGAATTGTAAATCTTAGAGGATCTTTCCTTACTGTGAATCGCTTTGGTTACAAATATATTTGTTCACCATTTACATCAAAATAAATGCTAGCATACAGGTTTTTTCTCCATTTCTAAACAACAGCAATAGTTTTATAGAAATTATGGATTAAATGGACCAAACTAGCCGCTTATCTCCTACGTATTATTGTTTTGAAACATGTTCTGCGTCCTTGAGGATATCCTCACTGTAGATCTATAGAATGAAAGTGATATCTTACGTAATCTAATCTCGCTAGTGAAAAGTTGACTGTGTCTGAGTCTTTACAAGCATTGTACGACAATCTTACCGAATATTCCTGTGCTTTACAAACAACCTGCACGGGGGTTCCGATTTCCTGTGATCATCAGTCCCTGCAGAAACACGTGCCTCGTCTTAAAGAAGACGTCTGCGTCTTCACTGGGCCCTTCTTGCTCAGACTAGATGAATTCAAACTTTTCTTCTCGTCTTTTTATTTTACGTCTCCCGGTTTGTTTGAACAAGGCGACAGCGGCGCCTCGGCCACCTCGTCGATAGGGCGCAGCCTGCCATGAAAGCCGATACGAGTCGGAGGGCGGCAGAACAAAGGGGAAGCAGCGCGTCGCCCGCCGCTTCCAGGGCCGAAGAGGGCGGCGGGGGCGGCGGAGGCGGCGGAGGCGGCCGGGTCCAGGGTCTGCGGCGCCGTTGTTGTGCGGGTCCCCGTGTCTCGCTCTGCTCTGTGTGTCTTGTACTGTGATCTCCACACTCAACCCTCCATGCTTGCTTGCCTCCTCTTCCCCTGAACTAAGGAATTTCTCCTTCATGCCGAAAAAAGGACATCGCTGGCTCTTGATACAGTTTTATGTATTCGAGATCCGCGAGAAAAGTAATCAAACTGACAACACTGCGCGCGACATGGCAACGCTGTGTTGTTCTGCTTGTGGTCACCGGCGTGTTCATCCCTTCGAGGGGTGCTCAGTCCTAGTTTCAGCTCCGTACAGCCTTCACGTGCTTTTTGAGAGCGCCATCAGTGAATTTGGAGCAAAGTTGTGCCATCAAGTTTTGTTTTAAACTCGGGGAATCCGCGAGTGTGACCTATAAAAAGTTGATACAGCCCTATGGGTATATCGAGAGGTTGTAACAACGGAAAATTGTACTGAAATGCAGGAGGATCTGCAGCGAATTGACGCATGGTGCAGGGAATGGCAAATGAATCTCAATGTAGACAAGTGTAATGTGCTGCGAATACATAGAAAGAAAGATCCCTTATCATTTAGCTACAATATAGCTGGTCAGCAATTTGAAGCAGTTAATTCCATATATTATCTGGGAGTACGCATTAGGAGTGATTTAAAATGGAATGATCATATAAAGGAAGTGGGTTACAGTACACTTATTCGCCCACTGCTTGAATACTGCTCAGCAGTGCGTGATCCGTTCCAGAGAGGGTTGATAGAAGAGATAGAGAAGATCCAACGTAGAGCAGCACGCTTCGTTACAGGATCATTTAGTAATCGCGAAAGCATTACGGAGATGATAGATAAACTCCAGTGGAAGACTCTGCAGGAGAGACGCTCAGTAGCTCGGTACGGGCTTTTGTTGAAGTTTCGAGAACATACCTTCACCGAGGAGTCAAGCAGTATATTGCTCCCTCCTACGTATATCTCGCGAAGAGACCATGAGGATAAAATCAGAGAGAGAGCCCACACAGAGGCATACCGACAAAAAGCTTGAAAGAGTAAACCAGAGAACAAAACAATGCTGATTTCCTTTTTCGCCAGTAGCGACATCATGCATTGTTCCCCCGCCCCAAACTGTCAACCAAGTGTTTTACAAACATGTCCTTGAAAGTCTCGGGAAAAGGGTGAATCGAGTGACACTAGACATTGAAGACAAGTGGATCTTGCATCATGATAACGCACCGTGTCACACAGCCACTTAACATCGAGGAATTTTTCACCTCAAATGGCATTCCAGTTGTTCCACAGCTCCATACTCAACTGATCTGAGTCCTTGCGCCTATTTTCTTAACCCGGGATTGAAAAAATGTCTTATAAAGACACAAAACAATATGAGAGACATGTTAACGCCCTTCCAGTTGAAAGCTTTCAACGCTGCTACCAATGCTGGGAACAACGACTACGCCGGTGTATAGCTGCCGAAGGGAGCTGCTTTGAATGGGATAATATTATTGTTCCAAAAAATTGTAAACTTTGGCACATAAAAATCTGTCTCATTACTTTTCTCACACACAGTGCTCTAGGACCTGGAAACAAATGTGACATTCTGGAGAGTGTTTTATTGTTATATGGATGTGCATCATTCCCATACAAATGTTACATTGTACGAAGTAGCAGTGCCTGTGTGATAAAGAAATACGATGCAATGTTCCATCGGAAATGCATGCATGTCAGAAAAAACATTGTATCCGATTTCTTAATAGGCCAGGCACTGCTATTTCGTATTTATTCGCCAATACCAGGCCATCGACTCTCAGTAAATACATTGTTCCTGGACGGGAATATAGGTAACGTACGAGTGCACGTTGTGTCAGACGGGCGGTGACCTAGGTAAGTTTGCATCTGACTGTGCACTGATAGCCAAAGCGATTAAGGCGATCTCTCACGTAGCGCGGGGAATCCGGGTTCGAGTCTTGGTCCGGAACAAACATTCATTGACGTCATTCCAATATATACACGATGGTGGTTTACATTAGCAACTGCGAATTCATTTCCCGTTAACACTGTGTCAGCGGTATTTTCTTCATTTGAGCTCAAGCTGCGGTCCTTATGAGGCTCACAGCTGGATCTTGACGCATCGGAAAAGACTGAGAAGTCCAATAAGTTGTACCGACTTGGTGTCTTCAAGTAGCAGTCTCGGTGCTGTGAAGACCAAGGTGATGGATCTTGATCATGTACCGTCGGCTGAAGTCGGTTGCTACGATAGATGACAAGGAACTGCTGCCTCAGACAGGCTATTAAGTGGGAGCTGCTCCTCCAGGCCCTGAAGACGTCGAGCGGCTGCCGCGTCATCCTCTGCCTTGCGACGTCATGTCATGCGGATGCGGTTACGAGGTTCAAATGACTCTGAGCACTATGGGACTTAACTTCTGAGGTCATCAGTGCCCTAGAACTTAAAACTACTTAAACCTAACTAACCTACGGACATCACACACATCCATGCCCGAGGCAGGATTCGAACCTGCGACAGTAGCGGTCGCGCGGCTCCAGACTGCAGCGCCTAGAACCCCTCGGCCACTCCGGCCGGCAAAGTAAAGAGGGGCGCGTGGTCAATATACTGCTTTCCCGCTCATTTGAAAACTTTCAAGACCCTGGAGCCGCTACTTTTTGTTCAGAGAGCTCCTGAATTGTCATCGCTTGCCTATCTGCACACGTGAAAGACCTCCCACCAAGGAAAAATCTTTCATATTACCGGGAAACGATCCCTGATTCTCCGCATCTCAGCCATCTATACCGATTACTTTTCGTTCATGTATCCATCTGTTTCTTCCTGATTTTTTGTCATACGTTCTGTGGGGGTGTTGCACGATATCTCTAATTCCAACGGTGTACAATATAATTCAGTTCTTTTTTATTTCAATTACAGAGGGCTGCCAGCTCTCTCACAAAACACGCTGATTACTGTGTCGGCTCCAATCAGCTACGCAGACGGACAGACTATTAAATGGATGTCAGCTAAACAAAAAAACCGCAGTCGTAACGAAGTCGTGTGCTCACATCGACAAGCAATCTACAGTGCCACACGCATAATAATGCACACCAATGAATAACAGGTAAACCTATCCTAATACGTAATTGGTCTGCATTCTTCGCAGACTCGACGCACAAAATACATCGTAACTGGCTGCCGACTAGACTTGGACCCTAACCATCCTGCGTGCCAACAGACAAGAACACAGTCCTCCAGCTAGGCCAGAATTCTATTCACAGCCAACGCGGATCGCTCATCTGGGGCCATCATTCATGACAACAAGGGATGTTCATGACTTGTCTTATGTTTCAAACCAGACTGTAAGTTTTTTCATTATTACTTCTCATACATTGATAATGTTCTCTACACTTATGCAAATCCCTACTTAACGTCTTATTTAATAAAAAACAAGGAAAGAAGTTATAAACAGCGGCATGTGCAGAACTAGACGTTTAGCATTCCTTGGTAGAACATAACGATCTGCATAACGATCAGCTGCCAGTACTTGGGGTGCTTGGCTTGAGAATACAGAACTCTTGGCTGCGACGGCCACGATTGCTACAAATGTCGAATTTGAGTAGGTGACCTATTGGGAACACATTATTTTCCTCATAAATGTCTACATGGCATTTGACAAGTATATTACTGGTAACCAGTTTAGACTCTAACGAGTCATAACCAGACTCAAAAATCTAGAAAAGGCAAAAGACAAAATTACTACTAAATATAAAACTTATAAACATATCATATCTGCAAGACTAAAAAAAATCTTGTTGCGGAAGTAATACGTCAAGGTATGATAAAATACACATAGTGCTTACTTAAAATCAGTATTCACACTCATTATACCTATGTTTGCTTATCTGGCGGAAGAGTGCCATTAATTACCATATTCGATTAATAACTTTTGAGAAGCTACATAATTATCAAAGTGTTAGACACAGGAGAATGCACTACTACTAAGTAACTATGAAAATAAAAATAACTGTTTACGGTTTGATGTAGTTTAAGATCAAAATTACATGACATTAAATGCGTATTATTAATATTGTCAGTTATACGAGAATCAGAATTGCTATTTCAATTCTTAGTCCATAGTTGAAAAGAGTGGGATTTTTTTACAAAGTACAAAAGACGTCCTACTTGTCGTATCAGCACAAACTTAAGATAAATTTTATCTGTTCGAAGGTTCATACCATAAATCTTATAATATTTACGTAACACATGTAGTAATTAGTGTCAGTTCCTTCAGAAATTGAGGGTGTACGTCATGCTGCAATTAGCTCGTAAATATGGTGTGTTATTCAAAAGATATGAACTTTTTGAATTGGTAATCGGGACACCTGACATCTAGAGACCCGCTATGGGGGTAAAGGGAAACTCGAGACGCGAATACGAGGAGGAGCACAGTACGAGATGCGTTTGTGCGAAGGATCTGTGTGGGTCTGGGCGGAAGGTCGGCAGCGTTGATAAGGCATTTGTTTTCAGAAGTGCCAAATTCAGATTTGGAACTTTCAGGGCGACTTCAGTCTGCTGCGCGATGGGCAACTAGCGATACTTTAGGTCTTGCTGCGATGTAGCGCTGGAACCGATGCTACGCTTCATATTCTAAGCTTTTGTGGCTTAACAGAAATTACTCGGTGCTCCAGCTACCTCGATGGGACTTGCTACAATCTAACTGTACAAATTCATTGTAACTTGAAAACTCCATACCGTATTTGGTCAGTTAAGCCCAACTCATCGTACGATCTACACTCAATCTGCACGTCTATTTGAGAATAATAAATAATTAACTGAACCTTTATTCTCACGTGTGTCAGCTACCGCAATTATAAATCAGTTCAAGATCATAACTATTTAAGACTATTTACGGGTGTTGTTGATGACGGTATTTTTAGGAGTAGAATGCGACGGCGTACAGAAAGCCTTTTGACATGGGTGAGCCATAAAATTAAACAATTAGTCGTGAATTTCATTCCATTGTCATTATATTATTGTCAACACCAATAAAATAAACTTTATTTTATTTTAAAACCACAGGTATTGTTACTAGAAAATTCTGTTTATGTTTTGATGGGGAACAAAATAGATGGAGAGCTCAACGTAGTACTGCACTGCGGGTAATATACTGGCAGCAATTTATTTCATTTTTACACAAATAACCAACGTGTTCTCAGTAATACGAAGCATTTCCTCTAAGCAGATCATCTTTCCCTTACTCCACAGGGTAAAAATTTTGAATTTGTTGAATGGCAACAAACAGGGTCGTCTTGTCTTCCATGTCAGAGATTAGAAACAAAATGCGTTGCGACGAAATCCTTTCAATACCGTAAGTATGTGCATTTCACTTAAGATTTAGACTGACAAGACAGAAACATAAAATATGTTGACTGGACCATCTAGTGCAACACCCAGACCCTTCTTAATATCTAAGAATATTCCTTGACCTGTAAAAATCACTGCATTTGAAATGCTAAGAAAGAACGAGACACAACATTTTGGAGAAACGTACTTGCAGTAAATCTGGAGCAAATACTACTTTACTCAGAAGAACTTACAAGGCCTAGTGCTTTTCCAGTGTGTGGTTCATCTGCCCAGTCTGGACTAGATCTGCCCGTAGGGGAAAAGTGAGGTTCTTCCTGAATGAAAGATGCTGACTAGAACTAGCTTCAACAATGTTATACGTGTAGATAAACCAGACAGAGCAGTTGTTTTCTCTGCTCAATGTATCCAACGATAAGTACTACAGCAGACCACATGGAAAAGTTCTAACTGACTTACGATGAAAATCACACAGGCTTCCAGCAAGATTAAAATCCAGAAGAGGCTTCATGAATAACGTGGACATAGAACCTTCCGAAAGGTACTCATCACAAGAAATTAAGTCATCAGGAAACGAAGTGGAGTGGGAAGACCTAATAGACTACGAACGGATATTGCACCAGTGAAATCAAACCTGTCAAGGTGGGGTAACGAGATGACAGCGTCATTCCCCGCGATTGTAGTGAGGTGCAGGATATGAAACACGTAGTAGATTGTTCTATCAGTTCAGCCTGGAAGATCGATGGCAGGCCATTGACGTCGTTAACTATCGCTGAAAATTCCCGGCACGAAAGAGTATAGTGTGAAAAAGTGAAAACCCACATCCGTGACACACTTTTACCTTAAGGCTCTTCTGTTGAAATCTTATAATTGTTTTGAACGTAAGTTTTGTTTGACTGGTGCTTATTTCTTCACACTGATGGAGAACGTGGCCTGGGCTCCTGGTTTTCGAACTGAACTTTAGCCAGCTCACATTTTTGTAACGTTTACGGTATGTGTTTGTGCTTTTTAACGTCCCGATATGGAACTTATTTACTTGTCCCGCTCGAAAGCTCTTTCCGTTTCCACAGTAAATGAAGTACACAGTTCCACTGTTCTTAAACTCAGTGTAATAGTTGGACGCCAACGGCGATACCGTAGTGATAACACCGGTTCCCTTTGGATCAGCGAAGTTCAGCGCTGTCGGAATTGGCCAGCACTTGGATGAGTCATCGTCAGGGTCTGCCGAGTGCTGTTGGCAAGCGGTGAGCATTCAGCCCTTGTGAGGCCAATTGGGGAGCTAGTTGATAGAAAAGTAGCGGCACCAGTCTCGAAAACTGGCAACGACCGGGAGGGCAGTTTGCTGACCACATGTCCCTCCGTATCCGCATGTTGTGACGTCTGAGGGCTGAGGATGATTCGGCGGCCGGTCGGTACCATTGGGCCGTCAAGGCATGTTCGGAAAGTGTTTGTCAGTTTTTGTAATATTTCGGGAACTGTAAACGTTAAAAATTACTTGCGTGCGTCTGAGGATTCGCCACTTTGTCCGCTGCAACTTGAGTGACAACCACACCCCGATGTATCTACTCGTTCTATATATATTTTGACTGCCCGTCTTAACCGCGTCACCATACATACATCATTTTATATGAAGCAATGATAGCTTTTCAAACAGCGATACCTGCAAGGTGCTAGTATGTAGTCAGCTGAACTCTTGGTGCCGCCCTGTAAGTATTTCCTCCGGTTATTAATAACTGCAATAAAAATAAGTGTGGTATCTGTGGAGGATACTACGTAGTCTGATGTTGTTGTTGTTGTGGTCTTCAGTCCTGAGACTGGTTTGATGCAGCTCTCCATGCTACTCTATCCTGTGCGAGCTTCTTCATCTCCCAGTACCTACTGCAACCTTCATCCTTCTGAATCTGTTTAGTGTATTCATCTATCTGTCTCCCTCTACGATTTTTACCCTCCACGCTGCCCTCCAATACTAAATTGGTGATCCCTTGATGTCTCAGAACATGTCCTACCAACCGATCCCTTCTTCTGGTCAAGTTGTGCCACAAACTTCTCTTCTCCCCAATCCTATTCAATACTTCCTCATTAGTTATGTGATCTACCCATCTAATCTTCAGCATTCTTCTGTAGCACCACATTTCGAAAGCTTCTATTCTCTTCTTGTCCAAACTATTTACCATCCATGTTTCACTTCCATACATGGCTACACTCCATACAAATACTTTCAGAAATGACTTCCTGACACTTAAATCTATACTCGATGTTAACAAATTTTTCTTCTTTAGAAACGCTTTCCTTGCCATTGCCAGTCTACATTTGATATCCTCTCTACTTCGACCATCATCAGTTATTTTGCTCCCCAAATAGCAAAACTCCTTTACTACTTTAAGTGTCTCATTTCCTAATCTAATTCCCTCAACATCACCCGACTTAATTCGACTACATTCAATTATCCTCGTTTTGCTTTTGTTGATGTTCATCTTATATCCTCCCTTCAAGACACCATCCATTCCGTTCAACTGCTCTTCCAAGTCCTTTGCTGTCTCTGACAGAATTACAATGTCATCGGCGAACCTCAACATTTTTATTTCTTCTCCATGGATTTTAATACCTACTCCGAATTTTTCTTTTGTTTCCTTTACTGCTTGCTCAATATACAGATTGAATAACATCGGGGAGAGGCTACAACCCTGTCTTACTCCCTTCCCAACCACTGCTTCCCTTTCTTGTCCCTCGACTCTTATAACTGCCATCTGGTTTCTGTACAAATTGTAAATAGCCTTTCGCTCCCTGTATTTTACCCCTGCCACCTTTAGAATTTGAAAGAGAGTATTCCAGTCAACATTGTCAAAAGCTTTCTCTAAGTCTACAAATGCTAGAAACGTAGGTTTGCCTTTCCTTAATCTTTCTTCTAAGATAAGTCGTAAGGTTAGTATTGCCTCACGTGTTCCTGTATTTCTATGGAATCCAAACTGATCTTCCCCAAGGTCGGCTTCTACTAGTTTTTCCATTCGTCTGTAAAGAATTCGAGTTAGTATTTTGCAGCTGTGACTTATTAAACTGATTGTTCGGTAATTTTCACATCTGGCGTAGTCTGATATTCAGCAGTATTAGTTATGCATTGATAGTGAGCTAAATTATATGTAAATTGAAGGTGGAGGGGGAAGAAACGAAACGGAAACATGCCAAATCTAAACAGGCGCAAAATCCCCAAATTGGCGATATTATACAGAAGCTCGAAATTTAGCGCGGACTTCAATGCGAGATGCCTATAACAGTTTCCACAACGAAACTTTGTCTCGAAACCTGGCAGAAAATCCAAAGAGATTCTGGTCGTGTGTGAAGTATGCTAGCGGCAAGAAAGAATCAGTGCCTTCTCTGCGCCATAGCAATGCAGATACTATCGAAGACAGTACTGCCAAAGCAGTGTTACTAAACACAGCCTTCCGAAACGTCTTCACAAAAAAAGACGAAGTAAATATTTCAGAATTCGAATCGAGAACAGCGATCAACATGAGTAACGTAGAAGTAAATATCCTCGGAATAGTGAAGCAACTTAAATCACTTAATAAAAGCAAGTCTTCTGGTCCTGACTGTATACCAATTAGGTTCCTTTCGGAGTATGCTGATGCATTAGCTCTGTACTTAACAATTATATACAACCGTTCGCTCGACGAAAGATCCACACCCAAAGACTGAAAAGTTGCAGTGGTCACACCAATATTCAAGAAATGTGGTAAGAGTAATCCACTAAATTACAGGCCCATATCATTAACGTCGATATGCAGCAAGATTTTAGAACATATATTGAGTTCGAACATTATGAATTACCCCGAAGAAAACGGTCTATTGACACACAGTCAACATTAGTTTGGAAAACATCGTTCCTGCGAAACACAACTAGCTCTTTATTCACATGAAGTGGTGAGTGCTACTGACAAGGGATTTCAGATCGATTCCGTATTTATGGATTTCCGTAAGGCTTTTGACACTGTACCACACAAGCGGCTCGTAGTGAAATTGCCTGCTTATGGAATATCGTCTCAGTTATGGGACTGGATTTTTGATTTCCTGTCAGAGAGGTCACAGTTCGTAGTAACTGACAGAAAATCGTCGAGTAAAACAGAAGTGATTTCTGGCGTTCCTCAAGGTAGTGTTATAGGCCCTTTGCTATTCCCTTTCTATATAAGCGATTTTGAAGACAATCTGAGCAGCTGTCTTCTGTTGTTTGCAAATGACGCTGTCGTTTATCGACTAATAAAGTCATCAGAAGATCAAAACAAACTTCAAAACGATTTAGGAAAGATATCTGAATGGTGCGAAAGGTGGCAGTTGACCCTAAATAACGAAAAGTGTGACGTCATCCACATGAGTACTAAAATGAACTCGTTAAACTTCGGTTACACGATAAATCAGTCTAATCTAAAAGCCGTAAATTCAACTAAATACACAGGCATCACAATTACGAACAACTTAAATTGGAAGGAACACATAGAAAACGTTGTGGGGAAGGCTAACCAATGACTGCCTTTTGTTGGCAGGACACTTTGAAAATGTAACAGACCTACTAAAGAAATTGCCTACACTATGCTTGTCCGTCTTCTTTTAGAATACTGCTCCGGGGTGTGGGGTCCTTGCCAGATAGGACTGAGGGAGTACATCGAAAAAGTTCGAAGAAGGGCAGCACGGTTTGTATTATCGCGAAATATGGGAGAGAATGTCACAGAAATGATACAGAATTATGGCTGGACATCATTAAAAGAAACGCGTTTTTCGTTGCGACGGAATCTTCTAACGAAATTCCAGTCACCAACTTTCTCCTCCGAATGCGAGAATATTTTGTTGACACCGACCTACATAGGGAGGAATGATCGCCAAGGTAAAATAAGGGAAATCAGAGCTCGTACGGAAAGATATAGGTGTTCATTGTTTCGCGCGCTATATGAGATTGGAATAATAGAGAATTGCGAAGATGATTCGATGAACCCTCTGCCAGGCACTTATATGTGATTTGCAGAGTACCCATGTAGATGTAGATGTAGATGATGTCAGCTGCATAGGGACATTACGCGGAATTAGTGGTGACAAGTGAAAATGTGTGCCTGTCCAGGATTCGAGCTCGTGAGCTCCTGCTTATTAGGCAATTGCGTTAACTACTGCGCCATCTGGAACACAGTGCTGGTCACAACTGTGCGGACTGTCTCTGCATGCCTTCCGGCCTACCAAGAATCCCATCTAGTGCCACCTATCCACAAACCTTGCCCATGTTCTCCACGCTCACTACTAAGAGATTCCAGCGAGAGGTCGTCTTTGTGCATCTGCACTGAAGAAGATGGATTCGTTTCCTATTCCGGAGAAACAATTGTATGAATGCGTGGTGCCTATTCTTTGGGACATGTCTGAGGCAACAAACACCACGAGTTCAAATAAGTACTATAACTGTCGATTATCAACCATTCACTGTTGAGAGCGCCAAGGACGTAGCTGTGATTTTATCAACTGGGAGAGGGGGTCCGATATGTGTTAAAGAGGATCTTAAAAACCTAATGTTTTTCATGTTATTCCGAAACACATTTATTCATCTATTACTTTAATGTGCATAATTGCCTTTGAGAGGCATTCATACAAATAGTATTTGGTCTGTTAAATTATGTAAGAAATGCTTTTCTTAAAAAAGTATTGCATTAGAACATAATCTCAGAGGTATACGTTGGAACCTCGCTTAGCGAGCAGCTCCCTTTACGCGCAATTCGCAGAACGAGCAAAACAAATTGTATAAAATATGATTTGCTTAACGAGCGACGTTTCACATGACGAGTGACGACGGTTCAGTGTGACGTCATCTGCCGTTCGTGCGCGGCAAGGGAAACGTTCAACAATATGAACATCTTTCATTGTCGGTAGCGGCATACGAACAATATCTTTAGCATCTAGATACTGCAGTCTATGTCAGCACTCTTTCTGCTACCATCTCCGTGCAGCTTGTGATCACACGTATTTCTAAACTTGTGTTCACACAGTGTTTTTTTATGTGCAAGTTTCGTAGAAATGTCCCGGAAGATAAAGCCGCAAGAGGACGACCATCAGAGACAGAGAACGATCTCGAAATGAAACGTAAAAGCATAGGAAAAGGTTAACGTGGTGTGAGCGTTGCTATTTAGCACGCACTTACAATCGGTGCACATCAACTGTTTGCACTATTCTCAAGAACAAGATTAAAGAGATAGATACTTCAAAGGGAGTGACAAGAGTATCTAAACAACGGTTACCTTTTCTAGACGAACATCATTTGTGAGAAGACAAGAATGATTTTCGCCGATCTCTTTAAGAGACAAAACTTTTAGTAGTTTTCTGCATGGAAGGCATTATCGTATTTTACATTAATTTATATAGGATAAATTGTTTCGCTTAACGAGTGTTTCGCACTACGAGTAAGAGTCTGGAACTAATTGTGCTCGCTATGCGAGGTTCCACTATTTTTATATCTGCATATATATGATAACTTCACTTTATTGTCAAACGGATTAAAATTTGAATATGATATATTGCTTCTTTGCTAACAAAACACATCTCAGTCTCCTGATATAGGTTTCACTTCGCAGAGCAGAAGAATCTTAATGTTGGGTTGAATAACTCGTAATTAAGAGACCAGTTAAAGGCACTGTTATATTTGTAACACGAAGGTTACTGGATTGGAGCAGTTAAGGCCTGAAGATGACGTAGAGTAACGTTGAAACCGGTTGCCTAGAAATAAGCCTATACAACGGTGATTGGTATCGTTTTTATTGAAAATTAAACAGCCGTAGTCTCATACTCCACCAGAAGGTAGAGTTACAATCCTGCTGTTTTCGTTTCTTGTTGGAACGTTTCCAAAATCTCGCGAATGAGACTAAGATGAAATTCGGCGATTAAGACATTCTTTCGACTACGAACTTTGTACATAACGTGGAAATTGAGCACGCACATGTCTAAAAGGTCAAAAAAGAAAAAAAATGAAAAAATATAAAGTAAAATAAAGAGTTTCGGTACCATTTCAGCGCCATAGCGAAGACATTCCGTTGAGCTAAGCAGCATGTCACATTTGTACCCTCCAGTCATAAACTTGTTAGAAACCAACACAATATTTGGTTTAAATTTGTAGATCTTAGTTTGGCCTTACGTTATCCCAGATGACTTCATTACAGTTGTGTTGCATGTCGTAACACGCATACGTGTTTTTTGTCATGCCACTTCAAAGTCGTCATAGTATGTGTTGACTTAAATTCCATCTCTAATCTTTGCTGTGTGGCTTCAAGTTTTGGCATACCTTCCCTGTTCATGAACACTCTACCAACTGCATTTGTTCCTCTTTCATGCAAGTAGCATAAAAGTGATGGACTTGTGTACCAACTGCCCACATTTATCGTCGATACTTTTCCCTAAAGAAGGTTCCAAATGTATTCTCGTGTTACTCCCAGTAATTACCAATGTCTTCATCGACTACTATGTCATACTTTGCACTGGTAGAAACGAAAAAGTCAAGTAGAAATGAATAACTGGGGTGAAAAAAATGAAAAGGAAACGGGGTGGCGAAGAGATAGGGGAAATAATGAAAAAAACTGTGGTAAGATCTTATGGGACCAAACTACTTGGGTCATCGGTCCGTAAGCTTACACACTACTTAAACTAACTTACGCTATGGACAACACACACACCCATTCCAGAGGGAGGACTCGAACCTCCGACGGGGGCAGCCGCGCGGATCGGAACAAGAGGCCTGAAACAGCGTGGCAGGGAATAATGACTACCGGCCGCACAGGGCATTGCGGCAGTGCAACGACGAGAGCTGAAAATTTGTGTCGGACAGGGACTCGAACCCGGATGCTTCTCCCGTGTAGAAGGTTGCTTTAATCGCCTCGACTATCCGGACACGTTTACTGTCAACCCCAAATTCCCAAATTACCCTCGCCGCACCTCAGCCACCCCCCTCCCATTAGCCCCTGCTCCCAAAGTTCTTATTCCCGTAGGAGATCCGACATTGGTTGTGCATCAGCACTGAAACTTTTTCATCAGACAGCCGCCGCGCCCGTAGAACTATAAGATATGAGTGGTGTCTGTTCTGTCGGGCATGTCAGACTGGATATCATTGTGAAATGTGGCTGGAAGTCTTTCCCTCCTATCTCTTTCCCGCCCCGTTTTCTTTCCATTCCTTTCAAAATGGTTCAAACGGCTCTGACGACTACGGGACTTAACATCTGAAGTCTTCAGTCCCCTAGAACTTAGAACTACTTAAACCTAACTAACCTAAGAACCTCACACACATCCATTCCCGAGGCAGGATTCGAAGCTGCGACCGTAGCGGTTGCGCGGTTCCAGACTGAAGCGCCTAGTACCGTTCGGTCACAGCGGCCGGCCATTCTTTTCACCACAATTATTCATGTATATGCCACAGCTACTTCACTACGACAACAGAAACCACTCATGTCTATAATTTAGGTATGAATCCAGTTTCACAGTCACACAAAACAAATCGGTCCGTGCACGACAATGCACAATACCGATATGTTCCAAAAAAATCACAATCAAAACTGCGATTTCTCATTGGGTCATATCTGAAGTTCTATTGATCACACAGATTAATGGTCTAGTATTTTGGATAGGCGTTGGCCTAACGGCCATTTGTATACTTTTGGGAAGAACAGGTCAAATTCAAGCGTTAGAGACTTTCTCAGCGCAGGCAAACTGTGCGAATCGGTAGGTCCCTTTGCACAAAGTTTGGTCTAGCGTGGGTTTTAGGCGTCTTGTAAAAGCACCGATTGTTCGGGGCGGTTTCTACAAACCTGCAAAAAATGGTTTTTAACTGTTTTTTTCTCGGTGGGTCACGATAGCCTAAACAACTAACCACAGGAAATGGCTCAGATTTTAATCGCATATTCGTTAGACATTTATTTAGAAACACCATTTTCCCTTTTTCAAAAATATTTATCTGTTATCAACATACACCCAAAAAAATCATGGTTTTTGCTTAGCAAAGGTAACAGTTTTGGTGATAGGAACTCGTAGGAAATCGTCGAAATTTTTACACTCTGTTCTTAAGATGATATTCTCGGGGAACTTCGAAAATTTTTCGATATCATCATCCGTTACCCAGAGCTAAAGGTTCAAAGTTAAGACGTAAAACGTGTATGTAATATGCGGTCTGAGAGGTGAACGCAGTTTTAACTGACGTAGAAAAATTATTTTGACCGATAAAATTCTTTGCACTTGCAATTCAAACACCACATTTTTTAGTATACTAAAAAGTTGTGCATTTTTATGTAATGTCAAGTGAACTTGCGTTGGATGGGAGTCCTGCGCTCACTTTAGAGGAAGCATGTATTTTGGGGGTGTGGTTACTTTGCACCGTACATTTGTAGTATCGCTGTAAAACCTTTTATTTTTATTCCTCAGGGAACGATTTTACATTTTTTTCAATTTAAAGTAGGTAGCAATTTTTATTTCGACGAAACAATCGGCGATTCCCATTTGGAATCTAAGAACGCCTATTCTGCGTTCTGGGAAAAGTTTCCGGATATAAATTTACATAAAAAATGAGAAATGATGCCCGTACATGAAAATTTAGTATTTCTATCGGATATACCCTTCACAGACTCGATTGCTATGTGATATTTTCACCACGTGCTAGTACTTCGTCATCGTACTTCTAGCAGATGTTCAAATACGTCCAAAGTGGTACAGCACTGACAAAAGAGAGCTACAACGGTCTTAATATGCCTGAAAAGAATTTAAAATGTCTCCCGAAAATTACGTAAAACTAGAAACACTTCTGAGTCCATAAAATATTTCTAGTACAATATTTGCTGTTTTAAATACAAGCTGTAACTGCTCCTCTTAAGATATATTGGAAATGTTCGTTGATGATATTCGTTCTCAGACCAACTAGCGGTAGCTTATGAGGAACATTACATAAAAAATAAAAATTCTGTCCTGCCGCACTGTATTCACGCCGAGTACGTATCAGTGATATCGACCAGTTCAAATAATGATATGCTCCCCGACGTGTACGAGGACAGCTACACGTAATTGCACACCAATGGCTATCCTTGTACTAATTATGGCTTCAATCCACGTACGGCAATAGCTTCTCTCCTGAAGTTTTCAGTTCACGTAGGCTTAATAGTCCGACTCGGTACAATAACTGTCTAACGCGGCAAAGATTATTTATGCATGCTGCGTGCGCTCTGTCATTAATCTATGTCGTCACACAAATAAATATTTCATAAACACACAATATTAAATGGTTTGAAAGAAATGTCACACAGTAAATCCACTTTATGCTGGTTTAATCTACACTATTCACGTCCTATCATTGTATTAAGGAAGTAACTTTTCCCTTAGCTGGGTGAAATTAGTTACGTAAGTTTCAGTCAAAGAGTTTGTAACAAGATCCAGATTTCATTTGCTACTTTAACGAAACTTCAGTACTTTCTCACAATTCAATACCAATGTTCACTTCCTCTGTCGGTAAATTGCTAACAGTCTATTACTTTCGGGTCAAGTTCAGTCTTCGCTGTATGATAATCAATTTAAGACAAGTTCGGATCTTTTGCCCTCTTGCATTTACGTACTGATATACTCAAGGTTGCTGACCTACCTATTTCAAGTTTAATGATTCCCAGCAGATCGCAAAATTTCCAAAAAATGCACAAAAACAATCTCGTCGCACCTGCGTACAAAAACACACGTTGAGATACGACCTGATCCAGCAAGCGCTAGCAGGACATTAACAATGTATGACGTTTTTCTTCTGTATTACGCAGCGTCCTCAAAGAGTACTCACAAGGAGTATTCCTTGAGTTCACTCCTTCTATTCGGTGAGCTATAAGTTCACTACTATGCGATCTACTATTATTTTAATGTGAAACTAATGGATTCTATTTCTTTTCTTTCCCTTTTCAAAACATTAAGTCACTTTATTCTGGATTTCTTTTCTATATATACTTGCTACTATTCAAGTGGTGCAATTCCAGCGGGAATTGAAATTTGGATCCAGGATTCTGGGACTTTTATTGGGTTTTGAGTACTATTTTATATTTTCAATTTTGCGTCCAAAGGAAGCGGCGTTACAAAATCATTAGCCTGACGTTTTCGATGAACTGCGACCGATGAGCAACGTAATCAAAAGAATTTAAATTAAAAGATTTTGTGTTAACGCTGTATTGTGCGTACTTACTTGTTGTTCATATGTGTCAGAGTATATAAATGCGTCGAGGCATATACATACATAAACTGCCAAAGCTTTACTGATCTACAGAACTCGTTTTATACTACATAAGCGTCACATTCTGTTGTAGCAGGGAAAAGACGGGAACCAGCGGAAAAATGCTTCTGTTTGAACACACAAAACACACAAAAGGCGAACGTGTTCCTCTTTACAAGAATCTGACAGAAAAGTGGGGCACCAGCTGCCTCAATCCTCATTCCGCCTTCCTCATCAAAAATTTTGGCATGCAAACACCTTCGCCCATTTTTGTGCTGAATTAGAGTAGCAGAGAGAGAGTGAAGCAGGAAGTGAGAGGAGACAGTGCAGTGGGAGGGAAAGAGTGAGGAGACAGTGCTAATGGAAAGGAAGGGTGGCAGTGAAAGAAAAAGAGAGATGGATGGAAGACAATAGCAGTGAAAGAATAGCAGTGAAAGCCAAAGAGAGAGCAGGTAGTGATGGAAAGTGAGAGACAGTGGAAGTAAAAGAGAAAGATGAATTGAGATGGTAATATTGGGCAAAGGAGAGAGGAAACAGTGGAAATGAAAAAGAGAGATAAATGGAGACAATAAATAGTTTTGAGGGGTCTTCCGCCCCCCCCCCCCCCCCCCCCCGGCCTCACCCTTCCCCCTGGAGTGGCGAAATGTAACACGTAAGCATAGGGTAGGGTGCGTTTGGACAGCATTTTAAATACGTAGGTATATGTTGTTGTTGTTGTGGTCTTCAGTGCTGAGACTGGTTTGATGCAGCTCTCCGTGCTACTCTATCCTGTGCAAGCTTTTTCATCTCCCAGCACCTACTGCAACCTACATCCTTCTGAATCTGCTTAGTGTATTCATCTCTTGGTCTCCCTCTACCATTTTTACCCTCCACGCTGCCCTCCACTACTAAATTGGTGATCCCTTGATGTCTCAGAACATGTCCTACCAACCGATCCCTTCTTCTGGTCAAGTTGTGCCACAAACTTCTCTTCTCCCCAATCCTATTCAGTACTTCCTCATTAGTTATGTGATCTACCCATCTAATCTTCAGCATTCTTTTGTAGCAACACATTTCGAAAGCTTCTATTCTCTTCTTGTCCAAACTATTTATCGTCCATGTTTCACTTCCATACATGGCTACACTCCATACAAATACTTTCAGAAATGACTTCCTGACACTTAAATCAATACTGGATGTTAATAAATTTCTCTTCTTCAGAAACGCTTTCCTTGCCATTGCCAGCCTACATTTTATATCCTCTCTACTTCGACCATCATCAGTTATTTTGCTCCCCAAATTGCAAAACTCCTTTACTACTTTAAGTGCCTCATTTCCTAATCTAATTCCCTCAGCATCACCCGATTTAATTCGACTACATTCCATTATCCTCGTTTTGCTTTTGTTGATGTTCATCTTATATCCTCCTTTCAAGACACTGTCCATTCCATTCAACTGCTCTTCCAAGTCTTTTGCTGTCTCTGACAGAATTACAATGTCATCGGCAAACCTCAAAGTTTTTATTTCTTCTCCATGAATTTTAATACCTACTCCGAATTTTTCTTTTGTTTCCTTTACTGCTTGCTCAATATACAGATTGAACAACATCGGGGAGAGGCTACAACCCTGTCTTACTCCCTTCCCAACCACTGCTTCCCTTTCATGTCCCTCGACTCTTATAACTGCCATCTGGTTTCTGTACAAATTGTAAATAGCCTTTCGCTCCCTGTATTTTACCCCTGCCACCTTTAGAATTTGAAAGAGAGTATTCCAGTCAACATTGTCAAAAGCTTTCTCTAAGTCTACAAATGCTAGAAACGTAGGTTTGCCTTTCCTTAATCTTTCTTCTAAGATACGTCGTAAGGTCAGTATTGCCTCACGTGTTCCAGTGTTTCTACGGAATCCAAACTGATCTTCCCCGAGGTTGGCTTCTACTAGTTTTTCCATTCGTCTGTAAAGAATTCGTGTTAGTATTTTGCAGCTGTGACTTATTAAACTGATTGTTCGGTAATTTTCACATCTGTCAACACCTGCTTTCTTTGGGATTGGAATTATTATATTCTTCTTGAAGTCTGAGGGTATTTCGCCTGTTTCATACATCTTGCTCACCAGATGGTAGAGTTTTGTCAGGACTGGCTCTCCCAAGGCCGTCAGTAGTTCCAATGGAATGTTGTCTACTCCGGGACCTTGTTTCGACTCAGGTCTTTCAGTGCTCTGTCAAACTCTTCACGCAGTATCATATCTCCCATTTCATCTTCATCTACATTCTCTTCCATTTCCGTAATATTGTCCTCAAGTACATCGCCCTTGTATAGACCCTCTATATACTCCTTCCACCTTTCTGCTTTCCCTTGTTTGCTTAGAACTGGGTTTCCGTCTGAGCTCTTGATATTCATACAAGTCGTTCTCTTATCTCCAAAGGTCTCTTTAATTTTCCTGTAGGCAGTATCTATCTTACCCCTAGTGAGATAGGCCTCTACATCCTTACATTTGTCCTCTAGCCATCCCTGCTTAGCCATTTTGCACTTCCTGTTGATATCATTTTTGAGACGTTTGTATTCCTTTTTGCCTGCTTCATTTACTGCGTTTTTGTATTTTCTCCTTTCATCAATTAAATTCAATATTTCTTCTGTTACCCAAGGATTTCTACTAGCCCTCGTCTTTTTACCTACTTGATCCTCTGCTGCCTTCGCTACTTCGTCCCTCAAAGCTACCCATTCTTCTTCTACTGTATTTCTTTCCCCCATTCCTGTCAATTGTTCCCTTATGCTCTCCCTGAAACTCTGTACAACCTCTGGTTCTTTCAGTTTATCCAGGTCCCATCTCCTTAAATTCCCACCTTTTTGCAGTTTCTTCAGTTTTAATCTACAGGTCATAACCAATAGATTGTGGTCAGAGTCCACATCTGCCCTGGAAATGTCTTACAATTTAAAACCTGGTTCCTAAATCTCTGTCTTACCATTATATAATCTATCTGATACCTTTTAGTATCTCCAGGGTTCTTCCATGTATACAACCTTCTTTCATGATTCTTAAACCAAGTGTTAGTTATGATTATGTTGTGCTCTGTGCAAAATTCTACCAGGCGGCTTCCTCTTTCATTTCTTATCTTCAATCCATATTCACCTACTATGTTTCCTTCTCTCCCTTTTCCTACACTCGAATTCCAGTCACCCACGACTATTAAATTTTCGTCTCCCTTCACAATCTGAATAATTTCTTTTATTTCATCATACATTTCTTCAATTTCTTCATCATCTGCAGAGCTACTTGGCATATAAACTTGTACTACTGTAGTAGGTGTGGGCTTCGTATCTATCTTGGCCACAATAATGCGTTCACTATGCTGTTTGTAGTAGCTTACCCGCATTCCTATTTTCCTATTCATTATTAAACCTACTCCTGCATTACCCCTATTTGGTTCAAATGGCTCTGAGCACTATGGGACTCAACTGCTGTGGTCATAAGTCCCCTAGAACTTATAAATACTTAAACCTAACTAACCTAAGGACAGCACACAACACCCAGCCATCACGAGGCAGAGAAAATCCCTGAACCCGCCGGGAATCGAACCCGGGAACCCGGGCGTGGGAAGCGAGAACGCTACCGCACGACCACGAGATGCGGGCTTACCCCTATTTGATTTTGTGTTTATAGCCCTGTAGTCACCTGACCAGAAGTCTTGTTCCTCCTGCCACCGAACTTCACTAATTCCCACTATATCTAACTTTAACCTATCCATTTCCCTTTTTAAATTTTCTAACCTACCTGCCCTATTAAGGGATCTGACATTCCACGCTCCGATCCGTAGAACGCCAGTTTTCTTTCTCCTGATAACGACATCCTCTTGAGTAGTCCCCGCCCGCAGATCCGAATGGGGGACTATTTTACCTCCGGAATATTTTACCCAAGAGGAAGCCATCATCATTTAATCATACAGTAAAGCTGCATGCCCTCGGGAAAAATTACGGCTCTAGTTTTAGGAGAGAGATAAGTTGGCTGCCCAGAATTTTTGATCTGCCGAAGTATGATGGAGACAGCGGTATTGGGAAAGTAAGAAACAAGTGCAGACATTGGTAGAGAAAGAGAGGATCTACATGTCAGCCAGCTGCCGGTTTGAAGGAGGATCGGCTTTTGTCAGTTTTCCTTCATCGCCATATTTCCACCATCCTCTATACATACGTGTTAAAATTTCCCTGTCTACGGGTCAAAACAACGAGCAAACCCCCTCAAAGAACATGTTTGAAGAGGAGACAGTGGTGCTTGGAGAGAGAGACCCTTTCTACGCCTCGGATAATTTTCTACTTTTCCCATATTTTCCGTTCTGCCCACATCGTGCGCCCAGTTCAACGAGATTATCAGTCACTGTACTTGAACAGTTAATCTTCTTCGCTATTTGACGATTGGTGATTTCCAGCTTCTTGTACCTACCGCCAGCCGGTGTGGCGCTTTAGTCTGGAACCGCGCGACCGCTACGGTCACTGGTTCGAATCCTGCCTCGGGCATGGACGTGTGTGATGTCCTTAGGTTAGTTGGGTTTAAGTAGTTCGAAGTTCTAGGGGACTGATGATCTCAGATGTTAAGTCCCATAGTGCTCAGAGCCAATTTTGTACGTACCGATTTTTGCTTGTTCATCACACGATAACTGTTTTCTGCGGGACAGGGTCACAATCGTGGTTTACGCACTCAAAATCCACTGTCACTAACGGTATTTCTTTCCTATCTGTAGTAAAAGAACGTACGGATACACTAACACCGCACGGAGCAGAATGCTTTTATACCGAATTCCATCCTCTACCATCTGAAGCGTTGGTGTCTTGTTGCATACTGTACTATTAATATCAAATGCGATACCACTGCAAGACGTGTATATTTCTATTGTCTATTGTCAACGCACAATTTATGAAAGATGTTTATATTTTATTAATGCGATTAAGTAGGAATAATTAATATTTGCTATGTTGGAAATAATTGTGGTAGCAGGGAATGTCTGCACCAAAGTATTGTTGGCAAGAGAGACCGCACATTGATATAATTTTATACATTTTAAGAAACGAGCGGGAAAGACCGCGAATTGATACATTTTGTAATGGTAGCAGGGATTGTCTGCGGCAGAAAGCATTGTTGGCAGGAGAGACCGCACTTTAGCGTTCGTAGGAAGTCAGTAGTAAGCGAGATGTAAAGCGAGTCGGTAGCAGGTCTGAAGCGAGAGGTTGAGAGGAGCGGTGTGCCTGCAAGCCACTAGCTATGATTTACAAGAGATTATAAACGGATATATAGAGATATCAGCTAACTATTATCATAAGAGGAACTAATATTATTGAATTAATTTTTTGAGAAACTCAAGACTACTGAAGGTATGTTTGCGCATTGCCAGTTCTAAGATTATTGTAAAAAGTAAGTCCCATTTGAACGTTTGTAAAATCATTTCATTCAGAATATAATTAATTTTTGTAAGCAGTATTGCATTACTGACTATAATCCATATCAAAAACCATCAACGTAAAACTTCGCAAAATTTTATTGTTGTCAAGAAAAAGTTTAACCAAGAGTTACGTAACTTCAGTCAAATTAATTAAAGAATAACGTGGGCTTTGCTATTAAAGAATAACGTCAGCTTTGGTAATAAATACAGCCACTTATTATGACAGTCCACCAGCAGCTAATAGAGTATAGTAAAACAGAGTAAGAATATTCATGTCGCAGTTCGATGTAGCAGTCAGATGGCGGTCCAGTAACAGTAAAAAAGGTAAGGAACAGTTTTGGGTTACTGCAGATAACGACTGAGGGCTACGACGACGATACATTATATGTTTCGTCGAAATAATCAGAAAATAACTTTTAATAAGCAGCCTTTAAATTTGTATGCGAAGATTGAGAAAGAGAATTAATTTCAAAGGGAAGATTTCATTTGTTATTATTAAGCAATAGGTAGAAATCCAAAGGGAAGGTTTCGTATGTTATTGTAAAAGGGAAGGTTGCGTAACAAAAGAGACAGAGGAGACGGGAAGGTTTCACCATTCGACTGCATTTGTCGGCATACTAGATTCCATACTATTGCATATACATTGTGCACTAATACTCCAATCGGGAATGTAATTTTCCTGCAAATATCTATGCCTTTATACTGATTTCCACTAATGTACAGCACTGAGTAAGTGCTGTCCTCTCGCGGATGCGGTCACCTCGTCAGGTCGTTTCCAAGCAACGTGTACTTCGAGCGCTCGCCCCGCTTCGCTCCTCAACAAATTAACTCAGAGCAGGTAATTTGCAGTCGACATGAGCGGCAGCACGGCAGGATACTGTCACCGCCGCCGAACCAAGTTAAATTGCGCGCAACTTCAGTAATTACAGACTGCGGATAACCGGAAGTGGAAGTCTGGCCGCACTGGCTGGCGGTATGCCGCAATGGCTGTCCGATCACCACAGTCACTGACGCCTCTACCGCAAAATAGGTTCCGCTAATGCTGACTTTGGCCTACCCTAAAGAGTGTTGTGGGACCGTTACTGCTCGCAGTGTATGTTAATAACTGGATAACGCCGCAGACTTCTTCAAGCTATTCACAAATGACCCTGTTGTATACAGAGTAAACCAGAACTTCACAGAAAAACTTTTAGAGATGGTCCAAAATATGAAAATAAGGTTCAATAGGCGTGAGCCGTAAAATGCCTACTTTAAGATCTATGAGCAGTTGTCCATCTTTGGTATTGCGAAACACGTCTATTCTACTGCACGCTCTTTGCTTTCCATATTTTGGTAGGAGATAGTACGGACCGAAACAAGAAAAATTGTCCAATAAGCATGGACTCTAAAATGGATACCTTAACAGCTGTGAACACTTGTTCGGTAGAAGGCGTATGTTACACAGTACTGAAGCTCGACAAGTGCTCATACCTCTTAAAGTATGCATTTTAGTCTCCACGTTTACTGGACATTTTTCTCTTGTCTTGGTCAGTAATAAATATCATCTCTCAAAATATGGAAAGCAAAGAACTCTTATCAGAAGAGATGTGTATCACAGTACCCAAAATGAACGAGTGCTAATTATAATTATTAAGGACGTCTTTCAAAGAATTATTAAGTGGTTCTTAGAAATGGACTCTCCTTTAATTTTGAAAAAACTCACTATATCCAGTTATGTACACCGAATAGAGTCTTACCGACAATTGTTATAGCCTATGAACAGGGCTCATTTAACAGGGTAGATTTCTCCAAATTTTTGGATATTCACATTGATGACAACTTGAACTGGAAGAAGCATATTACTGAGCTTGTCAAACAATTAAGTTCAGCTTCTTTCGCTCTTCGTATAGTCGCTAGTCTTGATAATAAACAGATTACCCTCCTAACGTACTTTGCCTATTTCCACTCAAAAATATCTTATGGAATAGTTTTCTGGGGTAGCTCACCACTTGGACATAAAGTATTGATTGCACAAAAGAGAGTAGTGAGAATAATTAGTGGTGTTCACCCAAGGACGTCATGTAAGAACCTTTACAAGGAGTTAGGTATTTTAACTGCGCCATCAGAGTACATATATTCGCTAATGAAATTAATTATAAATAATCCATCTCAATTCGCGAAGAACAGTGATGTTCATACGTACAACACTACAGGGAAAAATGACCTTTCCTGTCTGTTATTGAAGCTGTCAGTTGCGCAAAAAAGGAGTAAATTATTCAGCAACATAAATCTTTGATCATTTGCCCAACAACATTAAGTGTCTGGCAGGTAGCAGATAAAGTTTTAAATCTATCTTCAAATCATTTCTTTTGGACAACTCCTTTTATTCCATGGACGAGATTCTGTTTCAGAGCTGGTTAAAAAAAATTGTACCTCTAAATGTAGTTGCATGTGTTGTACTAAAAATTTCAGTAATATTAATATTAGCACTATTCAAGTGTGTATATACACTCCTGGAAATTGAAATAAGAACACCGTGAATTCATTGTCCCAGGAAGGGGAAACTTTATTGACACATTCCTGGGGTCAGATACATCACATGATCACACTGACAGAACCACAGGCACATAGACACAGGCAATAGAGCATGCACAATGTCAGCACTAGTACAGTGTATATCCACCTTTCGCAGCAATGCAGGCTGCTATTCTCCCATGGAGACGATCGTAGAGATGCTGGATGTAGTCCTGTGGAACGGCTTGCCATGCCATTTCCACCTGGCGCCTCAGTTGGACCAGCGTTCGTGCTGGACGTGCAGACCGCGTGAGACGACGCTTCATCCAGTCCCAAACATGCTCAATGGGGGACAGATCCGGAGATCTTGCTGGTCAGGGTAGTTGACTTACACCTTTTAGAGCACGTCGGGTGGCACGGGATACATGCGGACGTGCATTGTCCTGTTGGAACAGCAAGTTCCCTTGCCGGTCTAGGAATGGTAGAACGATGGGTTCGATGACGGTTTGGATGTACCGTGCACTATTCAGTGTCCCGTCGACGATCACCAGTGGTGTATGGCCAGTGTAGGAGATCGCTCCCCACACCATGATGCCGGGTGCTGGCCCTGTGTGCCTCGGTCGTATGCAGTCCTGATTGTGGCGCTCACCTGCACGGCGCCAAACACACACACGACCATCATTGGCACCAAGGCAGAAGCGACTCTCATCGCTGAAGACGAAACGTCTCCATTCGTCCCTCCATTCACGCCTGTCGCGACACCACTGGAGGCGGGCTGCACGATGTTGGGGCGTGAGCGGAAGACGGCTTAACGGTGTGCGGGACCGTAGCCCAGCTTCATGGAGACGGTTGCGAATGGTCCTCGCCGATACCCCAGGAGCAACAGTGTCCCTAATTTGGTGGGAAGTGGCGGTGCGGTCCCCTACGGCACTGCGTAGGATCCTACGGTCTTGGCGTGCATCCGTGCGTCGCTGCTGTCCGGTCGCATGTCGACGGGCACGTGCACCTTCCGCCGACCACTGGCGACAACATCGATTTACTGTGGAGACCTCACGCCCCACGTGTTGAGCAATTCGGCGGTACGTCCACCCGGCCTCCCGCATGCCCACTATACGCCCTCGCTCAAAGTCCGTCAACTGCACATACGGTTCACGTCCACGCTGTCGCGGCATGCTATCAGTGTTAAAGACTGCGATGGAGCTCCGTATGCCACGGCAAACTGGCTGACACTGACGGGGTCGGTGCACAAATGCTGCGCAGCTAGCGCCATTCGACGGCCAACACCGCGGTTCCTGGTGTGTCCGCTGTGCCGTGCGTGTGATCATTGCTTGTACAGCCCTCTCGCAGTGTCCGGAGCAAGTATGGTGGGTCTGACACACCGGTGTCAATGTGTTCTTTTTTCCATTTCCAGGAGTGTATATCTCGTTATGTGACTTGTTCCAAATCATATCGATAAAATAATCGTAAAAATGATCTAGAGAACATGACATAACTAAACTAGTTGTTCTTAAGGCAGAGTCGGCCACAGCGTGCCAGATTTCACGCAGATCGAGTGCGTGGGTCGCGTGCGGGCAAGGGCCCCACCTGTCTCGGATTGGTTCGTTCCTTGCCGGAAGCACTTGGTACAGGGCGATATTTCATTTAGTATTGTGCTGTGGCATTTTTCGGTCGCCACCACGCTCCTCAGTTCGGCAGAATCGTGATGTCAGCGCTGTTTACCAGCTCCTATTTGTTCGTTGTATGGCTGTTTGTACAAAAAGAGGCAGTCTAGATTATGTATAGTCGCAAGTCCTTAAAAAAGAATGTTAATGACAGAAGAGAGGGATGAGAATTCTCAATATGTATTACGCAGATGCAAAAGCGACGGATACTGCAGATTTGCCGTGAAACGTTATTACAGTTTCACGCAGAAAGAATTCAAAGTTTTAGTTCAGAATGAAAGTACAAAATTACTGCTATCGACAGACAGGATTCATTATTGTCTACGTCAAGAAGCACTTGGATTAAATTTTCAGTAATGTAGCACATGAAGAATTTGGTTGCATGAACAGTTAAGTTTCTAAATTCACAAACATTATTCCATCGTCAGTTGCAACAGCAGTTTTCGATTGTACTTAACGAAGAGTATGGAGACTGTATATTACTGCAAAGTACATTCATGTTCAAAAAAAGAGCAAAACACCTTGAGAGACTAGAGATAGGACGTTCATATTCACGGGACATTTTATTTTAATTTGATTTGTTAATTTCGTACTGGCTTGGTTGGTTGGCTATAACTTTGCTGATGTTTAGCTCTGGGTGACTTTGTGCATTCTCAACTGGGAGAGAAACCAAATATATGTGCTTGCCAGAAATCAACATAAAACTGTCCCTGTTTTACAATATTGTGCAAACTGATTAAATTCTGAACTTTTTAGTATTAATCTCTTTAATCAAACGAAGTGGTCCCTTTGCGTAAATGATCTACCTAATAATGCTGTTCATGAAATGGCCGCTGTGCGTTGATAATTTTCGTAGGAAACTGATCCTGAAATAAAAATATCTTGCCTCGTAGTGTAATTGCTTAGAAACGCGGCGGCTGCTCTCTGTACGACAGTTGCAAATTTCTGACTACTGAGAGCTTAGTGCAGTGTTCCAGACAGCAGGTAGGCTATTTTACACTGACTGAGTGAGACGCTCCTTTAAATAAAAATAAACTTGGATCGAGTATGTGAATAATACTCTTAGGTGAAATATTTCTTCAGCGAACTGTTTTTTAAATTATCTGATATGTTATTACTTGTATGCAAATTATGTTACAACATACATTAACACCGACAATTCTTACTCTCACAGATGTTACACAAATCATTAATAAACATGAAAAATACCTTATACTGAAAATTACTCAATCTTCAATGAAAATGTAAGCTTCCCTGATGCGGATGTCTCATTCAATAATGAATCCTAACTACGCGCTACTGCAGTGTCCATAAATAAAAAGTATTACCTTCATTCCCCTCCATACCTTTTTCATTCTGAATCAGTGATCAAGTCCTTCTCCTCTGTTTCAGAATATTCAAACACAAATCATTTTACTTAAACACACATCCACTTAACTTCACGTTTACGATGCCACGAGTTTCTGCTCGGCATCTGTCTCACTACTCTAGTTATAGAATTGCCCTGCAGCGATGGCATAAACAAGCACATCTTCCAGCGACACTGCTACTCTGACCAAAGACTGCGCGCTAATAATAAGTGATTCGAAAATGTCGCTTAGCGTCTGAGGCATCCATGGTACGTACGAATTCCAGAACTACAAATAAGAAACCAACAATAGACCTTTCACTACCCCACAGCATCTCCGGCCAGAATTTTGCAGGACGATTTTTGCATATGGCAAAGACTGTACCGAAAAAATCATCTATGCTGTATTAAACAAAAGTGGTAATAGTGATAACGGCGTGTGACGAGGGCCTCCCGTCGGGTAGACCGCCCGCCTAGCTAGGAAGTAGTACATTATATCATAGAGACACTAAAAAATATTTCAGAATATTCAATATATAAAGTAACGTGAACATATAGACTGTAAAGAAACCAGGCAAAACTGTTTTGTTTTGTAAGAAGTGTCGCTCAGTTGCACATAAACTGATTTGCAAAAATCTTCGTACATTCCGTGCTCAGATGCAGTCCAAGTAAAGTTGCAAATGTTGCTTACATTGGTGCTCACGTGCCCACGGAGTACGTTATATTTCGTTTGATAGGAGTGTGCACGAGTTAAAGAAAATTGTCCATTACATTAATATGCACTAGTTAAGATACATCAGTTGTGGAACAAAATGACATTCATGGTGTTATTATTTTTGTAGTTATCCTGCACAAAATCACGTAGACTGACTGTGATTACATTGCTTTTTGAGCGTAGCAAATATGTATCGAAGCAATATCTTTTCGTGGCTATTACACACGAAGCTGTTGACATGAGAATACATTACACTATGTAGCAGACGTTGAAGCGTCTTTTAGCACTTATATCGTTGTAATACAGTACCTAACTCAAGTGAAAGCGTTGCATCGTGATTGCTTGTGAGGCGGCTAAGAGCAGACTCCGTGGATGCAGTACTTATCCATAAGAAAGCCAGTGACAACTCACAGCCCCACCACTCACAAATGGTACTGCCATGTCATTTTTACCAAATGTCTGTGAAGTCATCTGTAACCGTGATAATTAATGTGGCATGTCGTGGTAAAGAAAACGTTTGTATTACTCCCAACTTTCTCACAGTGCAGAGAGTAATAAGTGAGTCCATGCATATATTGCTTTTACTAAGTACACATAACTCCAAGTCGGTCCATGAATGTGTTGCTTTTACAAAGTCAGGCTTACGACAAGTTTCCCAGAGCCAAATTCCCTGATTTATCCCTGATATACAGACAAGTTTTAGCATTTTTCCTAATAAATTTTGAGAACTTCAGTATGTCTCCCCCATATGTGCAAAAATCTTAATTAGTAACATCAACACCTTTTGTAACGAACTGTTTTTAAATGGAGAAAGCAAGCAAAATGGTAAATGTGTTTCATAAAGACCAGTGTTGTTATTTTATTTCAATAAAAAGAAACACATCTGGTGACAAAAATGCGCATTTCCTTGAAGTCGCAAGACAGATTGAAAATACCTTCACTTTTACAGGTATTGTGTGATTTTTCTTTCGAGACATGTATGAGTACATAGAGTACAAACCGCCAGCTACTGCCACAATTTTCTTCTTCTTGTCGTCCATACTGTCTAAGATGCAAACAAGTTTCTAAGTGCCAAAATGTACTAAAATAAATAAAATGTCTATAAAACACCGCGCTGTATAATGTGCTTGCGGTGAGACAGTCACAATTTCTGTAATCTATCGCCCGTGGTCTCTTACCGCTGTGGAGCACCTCGGTCCTTTGTCCACGGACAAATCACGAAAATCGGCCGCGGTAAGCCACACACAAACAGACCCAGCCTGTAGGCTCCGATGGGGCTTGGACATTAGTGGGAACCAACTGAATTCAGATCCGCAGGCCCGATCCATTAGATATACCCGTAGAAATTGCCTGCGGTTTTGGCCCATCTCGGAAATCCACTCATGTGGCCAGCTATTCACGTGTCACAGGCACCATGTTGATGAAATGACACCGCGGTGATTAATCCATGCAACAGATAACTTCTGAGAATCAATGCTAATAAGGATAAGTAGCAACTCAACGTAAAGATAACCGCTGGGCCGCAGACAGGCATGTAGAAAAGACAACCGCACTCTCAGAGCTAAATTTTAGGCGACAGCCTTTCTCACAAAACGATAGCACACACACATTCACACAATCATTCAGGCACAACTCATGCATACATGACCAGCGTCTTTGGTCGCAGCGTCAACATTCTCTGAGAATCAGATCCAAACAAACCACACCTCCTGCCTCCCTGCCTCTCGTCGGCAGTTACTTGGCTAGCAACAAAAAGTGGTGGCAGCACTGACTGCAAGCTGAGTGGAATGGTAAGAAGGGGAGAAGCAGTAGGAATGAGCGAAAAGGGAAACGGCGCACATACTCAGCTCTCCTAGCCAGCGACGATGCATAGTATCTCAGTAGAGAAACCATTTCATCTACTGAGACGAAAAAGAGATTTTTACAGTGTTTTTTTTTCAAATTTCTCTGATAATTCCGTTATTTCCCTGATACGTTTGATATTCCCTGACTTCCAGAACTTGTGGCAACCCTGAAAGTACACATATTCTGTTACAATACAGTGAAAGAAAATAAAACTAAGAGATTTATCTAAAACGACGTATGGTAAACTCTCAAATTACATGACAAAGAATAACAAATATTCCTTACGAACTGTCTAAACTACAATTTATGCGGATGTGTCGTTAGTGACATCTCAAAGAGTATATTGATAATCGAAGTCTGTTTTATCCTGTGAGATGATGGTTCAAATGGCTCTGAGCACTATGCGACTTAACTTCTGAGGTCATCAGTCGCCTAGAACTTAGAACTAATTAAACCTAACTAACCTAAGGACATCACACACATCCATGCCCGAGGCAGGATTCGAACCTGCGACGGTAGCGGTCACGCGGTTCCAGACTGAAGCGCCTTTAACCGCACGGCCACACCGGCCGGCTTCCCTGTGAGATGAAATGAACATTTAAATATAGTAATCATTACATGTACAGCACATTGTGAAAATATGAATAGGATAACATTGTTATCAGTCTTCTTACTTTTTACATGAGTATGAGTGGACCACTCTTGTTGTTACGCGAGAGAAATTTCTGCTGACTGTATTTTTTTATATACTCGAGCAAATGTGCTTAAGGATACAGGATAAAGGGATGGAAAAGAAACCAACGTGCACAATATTTTGCTGCTTTAGAATAATAGAAGAAATTATTACGTTTCTCTGTCGTCTGACAGTCACAAAACATAAAATAAATGAAAATGTGATCGCAAAACCTTAGCCTATGCACGTGCCAATTACTTATAATTGCACCAAATGCAAAATTTAAGAGGTATCAGGAAGAGTACTTAATATCTACGAACAAACAAAGTAAACATACAGAATGAAAGTGATTGAATAATTACGTCTTTCTGCTGAAATCGGTCAACTAAAGCTCAGAAAGAATTAGAAATGCTGTTATTCTGTGAACGAGAAAACAATCCATTAACGCAAGCAAAGTCAGAAATTCATCAAAGTAAGTACAAGGCAATAGTAATTATGACTCTTCAATCCTTCACGTTGTTGTTGACGAAGAGAAACGCGCATATTATTAAAAAAAAGTGCTTATCTTCCTGTAAATTCATAGCCTTGTGTTGTCGTTTTGCAATACCTTACAGCAAACCTTTCGATATACTACTCATCAGAGGAACACACCGAAACACAATCAACAAACCATGCACAAAGGGTAAGCTTATCACGTAATCGCTAACAATCCTTAACCTCAATATGAAATACTTCACATCATAAGTCATAACCGTCTGCATAATGATTATAAAAAGTTCGCTGTCCTTAATTCCTTTTATCTCATCATATTCTCGTTATAAAAATCCATAAATCATTCCTTCACATACTTTAACATATGCTTATACCTCATTTTTAATCTCAGTGCAAGTCAATTAAATTAAATATCTCCTTCGATTATTGACAGTACATATTATACCTGTTCAAATGTATATAAGCTACCTGTTGTCTCATTCCCATATGGAATCCATTATTGTATAATTCTGTACGTTACCCTGTAAGAGAAAAGGAATTACGACTCGCAAAAGTCGATGTTATTATTTCTCATGTTCCTTTGCTCCTCTATGTTGCCTTTGTCTTTGACAAAAAAAGTTATTGCTATCTTCTTTTACGTAGCCCTTGCTTGTAAAATGATGGATTGTAAAGATCTGGGACAGTTATCTTAGATCATGACGTGGTATGTGCTCTGTAACAATCATTGTATATATTACATAAAAGTTATGACGCAGTGAAAATAAACATTCGAAATGGCTTATAATTAAAGTACTGTATGAACCAAAAAATTGTTATTGTTATGTGCACATACATGTGAATGAAAGAAAACCTGTAGAAAAAGCTTAACTACCATGTACTAACTGCTGATGACAAAAGAAAATGAAATGCGTGTTGTGGCAACGTGGCTGTTATAAATCGGTGCGTTGTCATCATCTTTAACAAAAGAAAGTCAAAGAACTATTCAATGAATGGTTTTATATTGGTGATGTGATGAAGACCCCTCGAAGCTTTCGTTCTGAGTGTTCCAAGATGTACTACGTTGGGGTGTGGAATTCGTCGAATCAGAAACGGTCAGTCATAAAGTACTGCAAATTTCTGACTCTTTTTCTTTGCTTTACTAGAAAATGGGTGTGCTCGAACTAAAACTTTCCGTTCAGCTTCGAATTCCTAGTGTGAGTCACCTTCTTTTGTAGCGTTTTCGTCTTCTCAGCTGCCTTTTATGTACTAGTAATTGCAATGTCAATCAGCTCACGATGACGTAAACACTGTGACATGGGAAAAGAAATAAGTTACATTATCTCAATGTTCGGATACAGTATTACTAGTGTCCTGCTTGATGCAGTCAAGTCGTTTAAATATCTGGGCGTAACGTTGAAGAGCGATATGAGATGGAACGAGCATGTGAAAACTGTGGTAGGGAAAGCGAATTGGTTGGTTGGTTGGTTTGGGGGATTAAAGGGACCAGACAAAGCGAATTGTCGACTTCGGTTTATTGGGAGAATTTTTTTTTGGTTCACCGGTAAAGGGGACCGCATATAGGACTCTGGTGCAACCTATTCTTGATTACTATTAAGAGTGTTTGGGATCCGTACTAGTTCGGATTGAAGAAAGACATCAAAGCACTTCAGAGGCGGGCTGCTAGATTTGTCATCGATGTTCGAAAAACACGTAAGTATTGCGGAGATGCTTCGATAACTCAAATGGGAATCCCTGGAGGGAAGGCGACGTTCTTTTCGAGAAAAATTATTGAGAAAATTATAAAACCGGCATTTGAAGCAGGCTGCCGAACGATTCTACTGCCGCCAGCGTACATTGCGCTTAACTATCACGAAGATAAGATACGAAAAATTAGGGCTCATAAGGACGAAAATAGACAGTCGATTCTTCCTCGCTCTATGTGCGAGTGGAACAGGAAAGGAAATGACGTAGTGGTACAGGGTATCCTCCGCTACGCACCCTACAAGGCTCGCGGAGTGTCTGTGTAGATGTAAATGCATAAGTTCTTTTATTTTGTCTGGCGGATTTTTATTCTTCAGAACTAAATGTGACGAGAGCGAAGTGGAATCATTAAGAATTGAATTAATGGTGCCCTGAAAAATCTGAATATATTTGTCCCATTCGGTGTGTTGTTGGTGGCAATCACTCTGCAGCGGAGCGTGCGCTGATATGAAACTTCCTGGCAGATTAAAACTGTGTGCTGGACAGAGTCTCGAACTCAGGACCTCCCTGCCGCCGTTGGATAAGCAGCTGCAGCAGCAAGTCGTATACTCCTAGCTCACTCATTTGTTACATAGTTTAATTCTTAATTTCTTTGCGTGTTTTTGGTACTTGCATTGTTTAATTCATAAATTTCGAGCGTATTATAGTATTTGAGAGTTGTAGCATCGCGTTTTAGTACCTGAATAGTGTAAATTCGCGTACTCGTTTGTCTACTGTTTTGTTTGGAACGGCCAGTGTCGGTTGGTCGCAGTCAGTGTGCTCCCTGCCGCCGTTGGATAAGCAGCTGAGCAGCAAGTCGTTTACTCCTAGCTCACTCATTTGTTACATAGTTTAATTCTTAATTTCTTTGCGTGTTTTTGGTACTTGCATTGTTTAATTCATATTTTTCGAGCGTATTATAGTATTTGAGAGTTGTAGCATCGCGTTTTAGTACCTGAATAGTGTAAATTCGCGTAGTCGTTTGTCTACTGTTTTGTTTTGAACGGCCAGTGTCGGTTGGTCGCAGTCAGTGTGCTCCCTGCCGCCGTTGGATAAGCAGCTGAGCAGCAAGTCGTTTACTCCTAGCTCACTCATTTGTTACATAGTTTAATTCTTAATTTCTTTGCGTGTTTTTGGTTCTTGCATTGTTTAATTCATAAATTTCGGGCGTATTATAGTATTTGAGAGTGTAGCATCGTGTTTTAGTACCTGAATAGTGTAATTTCGCTTAGTCTCCTTCCGCCGCCGAGCAGTGTCAGCAGTGCGCAAGTAGCAGCATTACTGCATTTACTAGGCAATCTTGTATTTTAATAACCGTTTAAATTTTGTCGATTTGTTTGCGCTCTCTGTAGATTAGTTCAGACGTTCTTAGCAAAACAGTTTTTAGCATGGATAGGGACTGCAACTGCTGTGTTCGGATGCAGGCTGAGTTGGCATCCCTTCGCTCCCAGCTTCAGGCAGTGTTGGCTTCGGTCACACAGCTTGAGGCTGTTGCCAATGGGCATCACTGTGGGAGTCGGGATGGGGGTTTGTCGGGGACGGCCAGCTCGTCCCACGCATCCCCTGATCGGACTACGACTGTGGTTGCCCGGGATACTGCCCGCATTGAGGCTGATCCCTCACCTGTGGTAGAGTGGGAGGTCGTTTCAAGGTGTGGCAGGGGGCGAAAGACATTCCGGAGGGCTGAACGGAAAGCCTCTCCAGTTTGTCTGACGAACCGGTTTCAGGCTCTGTCTCAGGCTGATACTGATCTTCGGCCTGACATGGCTGCTTGTCCTGTTCCAGAGGTTGCCCCTCAGTCTGCAAGATCCGGGCAGTCGCAGAGGGTGGGCTTACTGGTAGTTGGGAGCTCCAACGTCAGGCGCGTAATGGGGCCCCTTAGGGAAATGGCAGCAAGAGAGGGGAAGAAAACCAATGTGCACTCCGTGTGCATACCGGGGGGAGTCATTCCAGATGTGGAAAGGGTCCTTCCGGATGCCATGAAGGGTACAGGGTGCACCCATCTGCAGGTGGTCGCTCATGTCGGCACCAATGATGTGTGTCGCTATGGATCGGAGGAAATCCTCTCTGGCTTCCGGCGGCTATCTGATTTGGTGAAGACTGCCAGTCTCGCTAGCGGGATGAAAGCAGAGCTCACCATCTGCAGCATCGTCGACAGGACTGACTGCGGACCTTTGGTACAGAGCCGAGTGGAGGGTCTGAATCAGAGGCTGAGACGGTTCTGCGACCGTGTGGGCTGCAGATTCCTCGACTTGCGCCATAGGGTGGTGGGGTTTCGGGTTCCGCTGGATAGGTCAGGAGTCCACTACACGCAACAAGCGGCTACACGGGTAGCAGGGGTTGTGTGGCGTGGGCTGGGCGGTTTTTTAGGTTAGATGGCCTTGGGCAAGTACAGAAAGGGCAACAGCCTCAACGGGTGCGGGGCAAAGTCAGGACATGCGGGGAACAAGCAGCAATCGGTATTCTAATTGTCAACTGTCGAAGCTGCGTTGGTAAAGTACCGGAACTTCAAGCGCTGATAGAAAGCACCGAAGCTGAAATCGTTATAGGTACAGAAAGCTGGCTTAAGCCAGAGATAATTTCTGCCGAAATTTTTACAAAGGTACAGACGGTGTTTAGAAAGGATAGATTGCATGCAACCGGTGGTGGAGTGTTCATCGCTGTTAGTAGTAGTTTATCCTGTAGTGAAGTAGAAGTGGGTAGTTCCTGTGAATTATTATGGGTGGAGGTTACACTAAACAACCGAACTAGGTTAATAATTGGCTCCTTTTACCGACCTCCCGACTCAGCAGCATTAGTGGCAGAACAACTGAGAGAAAATTTGGAATACATTTCACATAAATTTTCTCAGCATGTTATAGTCTTAGGTGGAGATTTCAATTTACCAGATATAGACTGGGACACTCAGATGTTTAGGACGGGTGGTAGGGACAGAGCATCGAGTGACATTATACTGAGTGCACTATCCGAAAATTACCTCGAGCAATTAAACAGAGAACCGACTCGTGGAGATAACATATTGGACCTACTGATAACAAACAGACCCGAACTTTTCGAATCTGTATGTACAGAGCAGGGAATCAGTGATCATAAGGCCGTTGCAGCATCCCTGAATATGGAAGTTAATAGGAATATAAAAAAAGGGAGGAAGGTTTATCTGTTTAGCAAGAGTAATAGAAGGCAGATTTCAGACTACCTAACAGATCAAAACGAAAATTTCTGTTCCGACACTGACAATGTTGAGTGTTTATGGAAAAAGTTCAAGGCAATCGTAAAATGCGTTTTAGACAGGTACGTGCCGAGTAAAACTGTGAGGGACGGGAAAAACCCACCGTGGTACAACAACAAAGTTAGGAAACTACTGCGAAAGCAAAGAGAGCTCCACTCCAAGTTTAAACGCAGCCAAAACCTCTCAGACAAACAGAAGCTAAACGATGTCAAAGTTAGCGTAAGGAGGGCTATGCGTGAAGCGTTCATTGAATTCGAAAGTAAAATTCTATGTACCGACTTGACAGAAAATCCTAGGAAGTTCTGGTCTTACGTTAAATCAGTAAGTGGCTCGAAACAGCATATCCAGACACTACGGGATGATGATGGCATTGAAACAGAGGATGACACGCGTAAAGCTGAAATACTAAACACCTTTTTCCAAAGCTGTTTCACAGAGGAAGACCGCACTGCAGTTCCTTCTCTAAATCCTCGCACAAACGAAAAAATGGCTGACATCGAAATAAGTGTCCAAGGAATAGAAAAGCAACTGGAATCACTCAATAGAGGAAAGTCCACTGGACCTGACGGGATACCAATTCGATTCTACACAGAGTACGCGAAAGAACTTGCCCCCCTTCTAACAGCCGTGTACCGCAAGTCTCTAGAGGAACGGAAGGTTCCAAATGATTGGAAAAGAGCACAGATAGTCCCAGTCTTCAAGAAGGGTCGTCGAGCAGATGCGCAAAACTATAGACCTATATCTCTTACGTCGATCTCTTGTAGAATTTTAGAACATGTTTTTTGCTCGCGTATCATGTCATTTCTGGAAACCCAGAATCTACTATGTAGGAATCAACATGGATTCCGGAAACAGCGATCGTGTGAGACCCAACTCGCCTTATTTGTTCATGAGACCCAGAAAATATTAGATACAGGCTCCCAGGTAGATGCTATTTTTCTTGACTTCCGGAAGGCGTTCGATACAGTTCCGCACTGTCGCCTGATAAACAAAGTAAGAGCCTACGGAATATCAGACCAGCTGTGTGGCTGGATTGAAGAGTTTTTAGCAAACAGAACACAGCATGTTGTTATCAATGGAGAGACGTCTACAGACGTTAAAGTAACCTCTGGCGTTCCACAGGGGAGTGTTATGGGACCATTGCTTTTCACAATATATATAAATGACCTAGTAGATAGTGTCGGAAGTTCCATGCGGCTTTTCGCGGATGATGCTGTAGTATACAGAGAAGTTGCTGCATTAGAAAATTGTAGCGAAATACAGGAAGATCTGCAGCGGATAGGCACTTGGTGCAGGGAGTGGCAACTGACCCTTAACATAGACAAATGTAATGTATTGCGAATACATAGAAAGAAGGATCCTTTATTGTATGATTATATGATAGCGGAACAAACACTGGTAGCAGTTACTTCTGTAAAATATCTGGGAGTATGCGTACGGAACGATTTGAAGTGGAATGATCATATAAAACTAATTGTTGGTAAGGCGGGTACCAGGTTGAGATTCATTGGGAGAGTGCTTAGAAAATGTAGTCCATCAACAAAGGAGGCGGCTTACAAAACACTCGTTCGACCTATACTTGAGTATTGCTCATCAGTGTTTGATCCGTACCAGGTCGGGTTGACGGAGGAGATAGAGAAGATCCAAAGAAGAGCGGCGCGTTTCGTCACTGGGTTATTTGGTAACCGTGATAGCGTTATGGAGATGTTTAATAAACTCAAGTGGCAGACTCTGCAAGAGAGGCGCTCTGCATCGCGGTGTAGCTTGCTCGCCAGGTTTCGAGAGGGTGCGTTTCTGGATGAGGTATCGAATATATTGCTTCCCCCTACTTATACTTCCCGAGGAGATCACGAATGTAAAATTAGAGAGATTAGAGCGCGCACGGAGGCTTTCAGACAGTCGTTCTTCCCGCGAACCATACGCGACTGGAACAGGAAAGGGAGGTAATGACAGTGGCACGTAAAGTGCCCTCCGCCACACACCGTTGGGTGGCTTGCGGAGTATCAATGTAGATGTAGATGTAGATGTAGACCTTTGCCTTTCGCGGGCAAGTGCTCTACCAACTGAGCTATCCAAGCACGACTCACGTCCCGTTCTCACAGCTTTACTTCTGCCCGTACCTCGTCTCCTACCTTCCAAACTTTACAGAAGCTCTCCTGCGAACCTGCAGAACTAGCACTCCTGAATGAAAGGATATTGCGGAGACATGGCTTAGCCACAGCCTGGGGGATGTTTCCAGAATGAGATTTTCACTCTGCAGCGGAGTGTGCGCTGATATGAAACATCCTGGCAGATTAAAACTGTGTGCCGGACCGACACTCGAACTCGGGACCTTTGCCTTTCGCGGGCAAGTGATCTACCAATTGAGCTACCTTGGGTGTCTCCAGGTCTCTTCCACGTATACAGCCTTCTCTCATAATTCTTAAACCAAGTGTTAGCTATGTTTAAATTATGCTCTGTGCAAAAATTCTACCAGGTGGCTTCCATTTTCATTTCTTTCCCCCAGTTCATATTCACCTTCCTTCTCTTCCTTTTCCTACTATAGAACTCTTGTCCCTCCATGACTACAAAATTTTCGGCTCCCTCAATCATCTGAATAATTTCTTTGACTCATCATACATTTCCTCAATCTCCTTCTGATCTGCGGAGCTAGGTAGCATATAAACTTTTACTACTGTGGTGGGTGAGAGATTCGTGTCTATCTTGGCCACAATAACGCGTTCACTATAGTGTTCATAGTAGCTTATCCGCGTTCCTACTTTTTACTCATTTTTAGGCCTACTCCTGCATTACCCCTATTTGATTTTGCATTTATAATCCTGTATTCACCTAGCCAGAAGTCTTGTTTCTCCTGCCAACGAACTTCACTAATTCCCATTATATATAACTTTAACCTATCCAGTTCCATTTTTAAATTTTCTAACCTACCTTCCCGATTAAGGGATCTGACATTCCACGTTCCGAACCGTAGAAAGCCACTTTTGTTTCTCCTGATAAGAACGTCCTCCTGAGTAGTCCCCGCCCGGATATCCGAATGGCGGACTATTTTACTTCCGGAATGTTTACCCAAGACAATGCCATCATCATGTAACCATACAGTAAAGCTGCATGCCCTCGGGAAAAATTACGGCTGTAGTTTCCCCTCGCTTTCAGCCGTTCGCAGTACCAGCACCACAAGACCGTTTTGGTTAATGTTACAAGGCAAGATCAGTGAGTCATCCAGACTGTTGCCCCTGCAACTACTGAAAAGGTTGCTGTCCCTCTTCAGAAACCACACGTTTCTCTGGCCTCTCCGTCGTGGTTGTATCTACGATACGGCTATCTATATCGCTGAGGCACGCAAGTCTCCCTACCAATTGCGAGGGCCATTGTTCAAGGTTACTGTTAATGACTCTAATCAAACAAAGTGGTCCCTGTACGTAAGTGATCTGCCTAATAATGCTCTTCATTAAATTTCCCATGTGCGTCAATAATTTTCGTAGCAAACTGATTCTGAAATGAAAATATCTTGTCTCGTAATGTAATTGCTTGGAAACGCGGTGCTTGCTGCTTTCTGTGCGTCAGCTGCAAATTTCTAACTACAGTAACTGAGAGCTCAGTGCAATGCTCCAGACAGCAAGTAGACTATTTCACACGTCATTGACTGAGATACAAATTTAAGTAAAAATAACTTTAATTGATAATGTGGATAATGCTCTTGGGTGAAATATTTCTTCGACAAACTGTTTTTTTTTTAAGTATCTGATATATTATTACTGGTTGAAATTAGTGTGACAACACTCATTAACGCTGACAAATTCTTACCCTCACAAATGTTACACAAATCATTAATAAACATAAAAAATTCCTTACATCGAAAATTACTCAATCTTCAATGAAAAATCTAAGCTTCCCTGATATGGATGTCTCATTCAACAATGAATCCTAACTACGCGCTGCGGCAGGGTAAATAAATAAAAGATATTACCTTCTTTTCTCTTCATGCTGTTTTCATTCTAAATTACTAATAAAATCATTTTCCTTTGTTTCACAATATTCAAACACAAATCATTTTACTTAAACACAGATGCACTTAACGTCTGCGATGACACCAGTCCTCTGATTGGCAACTGTCTCACTACTATAGAACTCCGGCGTCCGGCGATTCTCGTTGCCCAGCAGCGATGACAGAAAGAAGCACATCTTCCAGCGATACTGTAACTATTACCAAAGACTGTGCGCGAATAATAAGCGATTCCAAATTCTCGCTTAGCGTCTGAGGCATCCACAGTAGGTAGAAATTCCAGAAACGCAAATAAGTAACTCCCAATAGAACTTTTTGAGTGCGTTCTACAGAAATGATTAGCATTTGAACCAGTCGACCCGGGAATTCTAGGCTAACATCGATATCGTGGCGCAACACTACCTACCGGTAAAATGTGCCCTCAGTTCTCGTTGTCGCTATAAACCCAAGGTAACAGATTAGTGTGAGTCTGACACACGTGGAGAATGCCTTGTAGACGTATGCGCGAACCGTACCGTCAAGTCAATGCGTTTTGAAGAGAAAGCATTATTGACATGAGAGAATGTGTTGATTCCATCGGCGAAATTGCTGCTCGTGTGGGATGAAGTGTTGCGGAAGTGCAACAGGTGAAACGTCCCCTTAGAAAAAATTATTAATGACTGTGCTGATAAACCTCTTACATTATTTGCTTTTCAAACAGCTGAGCAAAACTGAACGTACTCAGACATTACTCACTTTACGTATTCTGATCTTCACTAAAGTGACACGCAATATTTTTAGCGCAACGCAATCTGACTTTTAATAATCCCTACAAAAGAATGGCCCTGACTAACAATGACCTATACCATTCATGAATCACTTATCTCACAAAAACCTTCGTTACTCAAACTACTGCAATACAGCGGGCGCCAATACTGCCAGCTAAATAGAAGATTCTAACTACTTAAGTCACCAACTACTGATCGGCATAGTTAGAAAACGGAAGATTTTGATAAAGAACAAACAATGTATTTACCTTAATAGTGTTCAAAAGTCATTATATATATATATATATATATATATATATCGGTTCATGACATCCAGTCTTACAAATTTACTGTCTCTACTGTCTCTGATGGACACACGTCCAGATCATCCGCTCTCAAAACTCCGCCATCTCTCCCCCCACATCCACCACTGCTGGCGGCTCACCTCCAACTGCGCAACGCTACGCGCTGTTCACATCCAACTGCCCAACACTACAATGGCGAATTTCCAACAATGCAAAGCAGCCAAAGACTGTACACAGCACAGCCAGTGATTTTCACACAGAGCGCTACATGACGTTACCAACATAAAAACCTAAACAGCCTACTTACACAGGTATGTGTAATATAAGGAATTAATAGAACCAATGAGGCATATATGCAACACTACACTTAAAATTACAGTAGCACCTAACACTTTGGTACTGACTGTAACATCTGTGTAAGCGAAACACTTCGGACTGCTAAGCAAAAAGATCAGTATAGCAGTACTGAGGAGCTGTGTATTCTGCAGTATTCTTTATATTTTAATCTGTTTTAAAATCGATAGAATTCTAGTCTTAAGTTGGAGCAATTAGTAACATTTGGGTTTAAAGTTATCGAGTGGACGACACAGTGTTAAGGCACTGGACTCCAAACTGGGAGGACGGTGGCTTGAATTCCCATCCGGCCACCTAGATTCAGTATTCCCGTGATTTGCCTAATTCGTTTAGGGCAAATGTCGAGTTGGCTACTTTAAAAGTGCACGGCTTATTTCTGTTCCCATTCTTCTGGTCAATCAGAGTTTGCGTTACACCTTTAAGAACTAATATTCCTCCTTTTTTGACTTTAATATTGCGTCAGGACAGTGTTGTTGGAGAGTTTTGAAAAACGACAGTCAGAAAGTCTTTGCCTACTTTTGTAACCAAATTACGGCTGTAAAAGCGACGTCTAGATATCATTTCCCAGCGTTGGACCTGCCTTGGTTCGTGAGGGCCTAATCTGACGGTAGCTCCATTCCAAGGCGCTGCTGTCATTTGTTAAAGACGGCGGTTGTGCTTCACACGTCCACGGCTTTAGAGCAACGAAGTGTGATTCATTTTCTATCGCGCAAAGGACGAACTCCCATCGAGAAATGCAGCCACATATGGGGGAACACTGTCTCGCTTTGAGGACTGTGAGGTGGTGGTGTTGTGAGTTCGGCAAAGACCGTGAAGTCATGCCAGACAGTGAGCGGTCGGGAAGGCCGAGTTTGTCGCTGAATGACGGCAACAATTCACGCGTGAATGCAATGGTGACAGAAAATCGACGCGTGCACAAAACGGCAATTTCGCGGGAGCTTGGCATATCGTATGGGAGCGCTTACGACGTCGTTCATGGGCCCTTAGGGCACCGGAGGGTTCCATTTCAAATATACTGGGCCTTCTGGGATAGCGGTGGATCATAAAGTGCAGCCGTCAGTGCCGACAGTTATTGTTCCACTCTGTCACGTCTGTGGGCTGCCATCAGGCAAAGGAGCCGAGGTGTTCTCGATGTGGACAACGTGATTCTGCTCCACGACAGTGCAAGACCACATGTGGCGATCAGAACTGCCGAAAAGCTCCTGGCATTTCACTGGGAGATTTTGGACCACCTACCATACAGTCCAGATCTCGGCCCTTGTGATTTCCAAGTTTTCGGACCGCTGAAGAAGTTCGTGGCAGGATGGCGTTTCACAAGCAACGAAGGAGCCAAGACAACAGTCCAACAGTGGTTCCATAGACGAATTCTACCGCAGAGGCATCTCAGATTTAGTGCAGCAATGGGACAAATGTGTAGGGACTCTGTAGGAAAATAGTGAAAGGTATGTAAAAGAGGATATATATTTGTCGTTAACTGCATGTACCTTCGGCTAGTAAAAAGTAAGGACAAAGATTTTTTGATTTTCGCTCGTAGCATTTGCATCTAAGTTTTACGTTTACCTCATTTTCGAGAGTAATCTGAAAGTATTCAAAGGAATAAACAAACTTTAAGCAGCCAAGACGTTTTTCCCAGTAGCGGATGTTCCCTGCTCATAATGAGAGAAATGTGATGCAAAATGTTAAGTGTTGTATTATAAATAGTTCACAACACAAATGCAACAACACATACTGCAAAAAGGCGTCCTCAGTATACACTTTTCTGCCGACTGGTTATAACTGAATGTACATCACACTTAACGATCTCAAAACGTCGTGAGTGTTAAACATTCGTGTGACTCACCGTAGAATATAGCTCAAGTGTGTGGGACCTGTACCAAATTGGATTAACGATGGCTTTTGAAGGTATACAAAAAAGAACAATAGAAGTAGTCACTGGTATGATTGATCTACGGGAGATGCCGAAGAAACCGATATGGTAGACTCGAAGATAAACGCAAATTATCCCGAAAAATATAAGCTTACCCCCTGCGGCCATTGTACTGTCGATAAAATTCTTCCGGGTTTGTGACTGCATTGTTAATGTGCAAAATTCTGCAATGTTTTGGCCACTGTTGCAGATAGTCTTCCTCAGAGTGTTTTTGCACACATTTCACCGATGGTCGAAAAGCCAGACTACATTACACAACGATAAAGCGGTCACATACCCGGAAAAATTTTATTGGTCAAATTTTATTGATACAAAGTTTCAAAAACCTGTTTTCAGTGAGGAATCTAGGAACATGCTACAGTTCTCTACTTATCGCTTCCGCAAGGGCCATGAGGAGAAAATTAGGCGAACTGCAGCGCACAGAGAGGTGTTTAATGAATCATTCTTCCCACACTTCATTCGTATGTGGAACAGTAGGTCGTACAATGGAAGGTATCCTCTGTCTTGTACCTCACAGTGAATTGCAGAGTGTGGTTGTAGATGTAGAATCGCCTTGGCATGTGTCTACATGAATTTCTCGTTTAACAGATGTTAGCTTCAGCTGTTGGTGGGCAGCATCTACGATATTCACTGTTTTCATTAGAGGAGTGTACACAGAGGGCTGTGAACCTAGAAACACGTGATGTATTTTGTTCGATACTTCAATATAGTAGAATCATAGGAACAAATGCGATCTACAGATCGCCAAAAGTAGTTTCCGTCATTGTTGTTGGACATCAGGTTGTCTATTGTGCAGCATTTGGAACTATTTCGAGTTTTGCAAGTCTAATTGCTGTATAATTTATTGAACTGAAACATCAAGAACGAAGCAGTCCGATTAAAAAGAGTTTAAGACAGGGATATAGTTTCTTGCCCCCTACTCTTCAATGTACACTACTGGCCATTAAAATTGCTACACCGCGAATATGACATGCTATAGACGCGAAATTTAACCGACAGGAAGAGGATGCTGTGATATGCAGAAGATTAGCTTATCAGAGCATTCACACAAGGTTGGAGCCGGTGGCGACATCTACAACGTGCAGACATGAGGAAAGTTTCCAACCGATTTCTCATACACAAACAGCACTTGACCGGCGTTGCCTGGTGAAACGTTGTTGTGATGCCTCGTGTAAGGAGGAGACATGCGTACCATCACGTTTCCGACTTTGATAGACGCCGGATTGTGCCCTACCGCGATTGCGGTTTATCGTATCACGACATTGACGCTCGCGTTGGTCGAAATCCAATGACTGTTATCAGAATATGGAATCTGTGGGTTTAGGAGGGTAATGCGGAACGCCGCGCTGGATCCCAACATCCTCGTGTCACTAGCAGTCGAGATGACAGGCATCTTATCCGCATGGCTCTAACGGATCGTGCAGCCACGTCTCGATCCCTGAGTCAACAGATGGGGGCATCTGGAAAGCAACAACCATCTGCACGAACAGTTCGACGACGTTTGCAGCAGCATGGACTATCAGCTCGGAGACCATGGCTGCGGTTACCCTTTATGCTGCATTACAGACAGGAGCGCCTGCGATGGTGTATTCAACGACGAACCTGGGTGCACGAATGGCAAAACGTCATATTTTCGGATGAATCCAGGTTCAGTTTACAGCATCATGATGGTCGCATCCGTGTTTGGTGACATCGCGGTGAACGCACATTGGAAGCGTGTATTCGTCATCGCCATACTGGCGTATCACCCGGCGTGATGGTATGGGGTGCCATTGGTTACACGTCTCGGTCACCTCTTGTTCCCATTGACGGCACTTTGAACAGTGGACGTTACATTTCAGATGTGTTACGGTCCGTGGCTCTACCCTTCATTCGATCCCTGCGAAACCCTACATTTGAGCAGGATAATGCACGACCGCATGTTGCAGCTCCTGTACGGGCCTCTCTGGATACAGAAAATATTCGACTGCTGCCCTGGCCAGCACATTCTCCAGATCTCTCACCAATTGAAAACGTCTGGCCAATGGTGGCCGAGCAACTGGCTCATCACAATACGCCAGTCACTACTCTTGATGAACTGTGGTATCATGTTGAAGCTGCGTGGGCAGCTGTACCTGTACACGCCATCCAGGCTCTGTTGGACTCAATGCCCAGGCGTATCAAGGCCGTTATTACGGCCAGAGGTGGTTGTTCTGGCTACTGATTTCTCAGGATTTATGCACCCGAATTGCGTGAAAATGTAATCACATGTCAGTTCTAGTATAGTATATTTATCCAATGAATACCGGTTTATCATCTGCATTTCTTCTTGGTGTAGCAATTTTAATGTCCAGTAGTGTATATATCGAAGAAGCAATGTCGGAAATAGTAGAAAGGATCAAGAGTGGGCTTAAAATTCACGGAGAAAGGATATCGATCATAAGTTTCGCTGATGACACTATTACCCTCAATGAACGTAAGGAAGAATTTCAGGATCTGCCTGAGGGAATGAACAGTCTGATGAGTACTGAATATAGATTGAGAGTAATTCAAACAATGACAAAAATAAAGAGAAGTAGCAGAAAAAAGGACATCGAGAAACTTAATATCAGAGTTGGGGATTACATAGAAGACGAAGATAAGAAATTCTCTTAACCAGGCTGAAGAATAACACATGATGGACGGGATAAGGAGGACATAAAAAGCGGACTAGTACTTCAGAAGATTGCGTTCCTAGCCATGAGAAGTCTACTAGTATCTAACATAGGCTTTAATTAGGAGAAGAAATGTCTGCGAATGTACTTTTGGAGCACAGCACGGCATGGTAGTGAAACGTGGACAGTAGGAAAACGGGAACAGAAGAGAATCAAAGTATTTGAGAGGTAGTGCTACGGAAGAATGTTGAAAATCAGGTGGACTAGTAAGGTAAGAAATGAGGAGGTTCTCCACAGAATCGGTGAGAAAAGGAATACATGGAAAACATTAACAAGAATAAGGAACAAGATGGTAGGTCGTCTGTTAAGACGTCAGGGAGTAACTTCCTTGGTGAAAAGGGGGGCTGTAGAGGTTAAAAACTGTAGGAAAAGACAGAGACGGAGATAAAGCCTGCAAATAATCGAGGACATAGGTTGGAATTGTTACTCTGAGATGACGAGGTTGGCACAGGAGAAGAATTCATAGCTGGTTCCCTTAGACTAGTCAGAAGACTTGAATACACTGTTAATTCTTCCGTTACGGAATTTTATGCTAAATAAAATTATATGTAACTTATTAGAAATTAGTTATATACGTGTGGACCGTAAAGCCATACTGCCTCTATCGCGCGCCTTCTTGTACCTTGAAACAGAAGAAGGACTTTTGCGTTAGAACCTACGATATCTGCAAATTAACTGAGTTTTTTAATTTACCAGCAATTTCACCTGTCTTGAAAATGGAAACTTGTGTTAATTTTAGATAGCTTCAGCTTCAAATGTACTTAACTTGCAACTGGTTTTTATAATACATCTGCTTCATTTTATTTCACGTACTACTTATTGGTGCTAGCAGAATTCTGAGCACGCAAATTTTTTCCTTGCAGCAGTCGAAGGACGTCAAGGTTTTAAGCTTACACCATACAGTAATGAGGAAGACTGTCTGTCGTGAGATCTTTTCTATGAACTCAGGTATTGCCGGAAACTTAAAAGACTGCTTACCGTAAATTGGAATCGCAATATTCCCGTCTACGAACTACTGACCCTGTTTACTCAGAAGCCGGCCGCGGTGGCCGTGCGGTTCTAGGCGCTCCAGTCCGGAGCCGCGCTGCTGCTACGCTCGCAGGTTAGAATCCTGACTCGGGCATGGATGTGTGTGATGTCCTTAGGTTAGTTAGGTTTAAGTAGTTCTAAGTTCTAGGGGACTTATGACCACAGCGGTTGAGTCCCATAGTGCTCAGAGCCATTTGAACCATTTTTTGTTAACTCAGATTTGCTGACAGCGGCAAGAGTTAAGGCGTTCATAGGAATCTTAATGAAGGCCGTGTTTGAATGACATTTACTGTGCTTATCAAAACCCTGTAAAACATTTTACGTTTAGTAACGCCTCGTTATCAGTTTAATAAGTTTAAACTATCAGTTTAATAGGTCACAGCTGCAAAATACTAACGCGAATTCTTTACAGACGAATGTAAAAACTGGTAGAAGCGGACCTTGGGGAAGATCAGTTTGGATTTCGTAGAAATGTTGGAACACGTGAGGCAATACTAACCTTACGACTTATCTTAGAAGAAAGATTAAGAAAAGGCAAACCTACGTTTCTAGCATTTGTAGACTTAGAGAAAGCTTTTGACAACGTTAACTGGAATACTCTCTTTCAAATTCTGAAGGTGGCAGGGGTAAAATACAAGGAGCGAAAGGTTATTTACAATTTGTACAGAAACCAGATGGCAGTTATAAGAGTTGAGAGGCATGAAAGGGAAGCAGTGGTTGGGAAAGGAGTGAGACAGGGTTGTAGCCTCTCCCCGATGTTATTCAATCTGTATATTGAGCAAGCAGTAAAGGAAACAAAAGAAAAATTCGGAGTAGGTATTAAAATTCATGGAGAAGAAGTAAAAACTTTGAGGTTCGCCGATGACATTGTAATTCTGTCAGAGACAGCAAAGGACATGGAAGATCAGTTGAACGGAATGGACAGTGTCTTGAAAGGAGGATATAAGATGAACATCAACAAAAGCAAAACGAGGATAATGGAATGTAGTCAAATTAAATCGGGTGATGCTGAGGGGACTAGATTAGGAAATGAGACACTTAAAGTAGTAAAGGAGTTTTGCTATTTAGGGAGTAAAATAACTGATGATGTTATGTAGACTGGCAATGGCAAGGAAATCGTTTCTGAAGAAGAGAAATTTGTTAACGTCTAGTATAGATTTAAGTGTCAGGAAGTCGTTTCTGAAAGTATTTGTATGGAGTGTAGCCATGTATGGATGTGAAACATGGACGATAACCAGTTTGGACAAGAAGAGAATAGAAGCTTTCGAAATGTGGTGCTACAGAAGAATGTTGAAGATTAGATGGTTCAAATGGCTCTGAGCACTATGGGACTTAACATCTGCGGTCATCAGTCCCTTAGAACTTAGAACTACTTAAACCTAACTAACCTAAGGACATCACACACATCCATGCCCGAGGCAGGATTCGAACCTGCGACCGCAGCAGTCGCGCGGCTCCGGACTGAGCGCCTAGAACCGCTAGGCCACCGCGGCCGGCTGAAGATTAGATGGGTAGATCACATAACTAATGAGGAGGTATTGAATAGAATTGGGGAGAAGAGGAGTTTGTGGCACAACTTTACTAGATGAAGAGATCGGTTGGTAGGACATGTTCTGAGGCATCAAGGGATCACAACTTTAGCATAGGAGGGCAGCGTGGAGGGTAAAAATCGTAGAGGAAGACCAAGAGATCAATACCCTAAGCAGATTCAGAAGGATGTAGGTTGCAGTAGGTACTGGGAGATGAAGAAGCTTGCACAGGATAGAGTAGCATGGAGAGCTGCATCAAACCAGTCTCAGGACTGAAGACCACAACAACAACAACAACAACGCGTCGTGGAAAAACGACGTATGTAGATCAATCGCACAAAGCCTGAGTGGTAACAGTTTTGAGTTCTACTCATCGACTGCAATGCAGGATGTCATGAAGAAAGTATACATAATGATTGCATGCTAATTATGAATTCGGCACTGAATTAATGCTGGGTACTGCGTGTGTGTCTGTGTCTGTGTGTGTTTATGTGTGTGTGCGTGCGTGTGTTTGGCGGGATTTGCCAAGGGGTCGGAGGGGGTGAGTTCGATGCGGCTGGTTCGGTCATGTGTACGCGTATATCGCTCGATTGGGCGTAACTAACCACATAAATACGCAGCGAGTTATTCAGATGTGAAGTTATTCAAATGGTAGAACGAGAATTATTTAGTGCGTGGCACACCAAACAGATCCAGATTCTGTTATGTACGTACTGTTTCCTATTGAACGCCGTGTCCGGTGCCGCTGAATCGCGATGATTTTTGACGGACCATGATACTTCTCGAGCCATCGGTAATGTTTCGAATCCTTCTGATGAACTATACTTTTCTTCTGGTTACAGAGGCGAGGATGAAAGGCGTTGTTCAGTTTCTTATCACAATACTGGATTCTATTCTTCGCCAATGTGAATTCATTGAACTCTGCGGATCTTTCCATCGAGTGGTGACGTTCAGCTTTAGTCCCGTTGATATTTTTCAAAATGAGATCGGGAAAGAAACGTGCGCACTAGAGCTGAGAAGAAGATACCGCAGAGTTTCGAAACGAATGGTTGGACGACAGACAGATGATACGCACAGAAAGATGCTATATGACAACCCACGAGATACAATTAAAGTTGAAATAACAAATAGCAGACGAATTGTAAAAAAGGCGCAATTAAACCCTCGGCGAAAATATGGTGTGCTGCTCGATGAATGTGGAATTAGAAGATCGTGAAGAAAAAGGGAGAAGTGCCCTTTCAGATGTTTGTGTCTTGAAATTAGCTTTAAATCTCCTTTTCATACTACACATATTGCAGCAACCTATCCTCTCATCTGTATTCACCCCCTGTCACAATACATGTCAACTCTTTTCTGCCATTTTGTGTGTTTCTATGATGTTGTATCCTAACAGTAATATCGAGAACTCGTTGGCCCTTTTCCCAATAAACTAAAAATATTATTCTCGGCCGAGGTGTGGTCTTATTATTTCTGGGTATTCGTTTACCACAACGCTGATAAATCTGGTTGCAACTACATGTATACTTGATGGAACAGCGCGAATTCCATGACAGAGAGTAATTAGCATGGCACCAACGGTCAAGGTTTCTTTCCGTTCAATCGCATACGGAAAACATCGGGAGGCATCTAGCCTCTTTGCACGCTCTAACTAGTCTAAGCTCACCTTCATTGTCCCTACAGTCTACTATTACTGAGCGCTGCATTGAGCACTCGCGACATATTAAAAAAAGGGAGTTAAAGAAGTCAGCCGCAGCTGAACAATGTCTGGAAAACGAACATAAAATACGGTCTGAAAATAGGAGGGACTTGTTTCATGCGTTGTCATATTGGGACTCCGTTATAAAAGAGGTGGCTGACATCACAATAAACCGCAACGATTTTAACAGAAACCACGAGTAAACACCTATTCGGACATGGAGGCGGGCTTTGGATAACAATAGAAAGCAAAGATGAATGCTTGGCGCTTGTAGAGAGGTGGGAGCGTCAGTTTCAGACGTATCGCGGGCACTCCATGCTACATGACGTCACTCAGATCCACGGCCAACCGTAACTACTACGAGCTACCCAACTCACTTTCCCATGCAAGCTTCACTTTTGCCGCTGGTATCGCACCTGTATGTGTGGAACACCGTATCAGGGACAGCAGGCAGGCAGAGAGAGCTGGCGAAAGATCGAGCGCTTTATACGAAGAGAGTGACACAACTTAAAACCTGAGAATCTTATATCAGATATGCCACAACAAAAGACTCTGAGGACATGTAAAAATATTTGTTTACAAGCGAAGAGTCATTTTTCGTGCTGCAGTACTACTATTTAATTTCTCGAAAGTGATTTTTTTTTTTGCCTGTAATACAAATGCATTCAGCTGTTATTCTGGAATACTATTAACTTTGTTTTTAGATGTAAGATGTATCATATTTAAAGACGAAAACTGATATGCGTGAAAGAATAAGGCAACTGAAACAAAAACATTCCAGTAAACATGCAAACATAAAAAAGTTTCTAAGTTAACTGTAGGTGTGGCTGTGAATTGTCCTTGATTTCGCTATGAAATATTGTTATGGTTAGGAAAATATTTAAAATTTATATTTTTCTGTTAAATCGTCACGTAACTACACGAATTTCAGAGAGACACATTTGAAAAATGAAATTCATGAGCCATGCAGTAGCCATCCATTGCACTGAGCTGATGGTACGTGACAGACAGAAGGAAAGATGGTTAAGAATCAGTAGTTTACATCAGCTAAAAAGATGTTTTGTCTAAATTACTCCTCTCAACATATGGAATACTTTTCTTAACGACCTCACATAGACAACATTTCGATGTTATCTTCAGAGCTGAAGAAAAGCATGGAAGATCTAAACACCAATTTACTTAACTACATTCGCCAACTAGCGACGGCCACAAACGTTGCCATTGAAACAAAACGAGGAGCGATTTTGGTAAAGGAACGTAGAAGAATCTGCAGCGTCTGCCCGACTTTACGGTAATGCACGTGAACTTCAAGAAATATGGTTTCATTATTCCGCAGACCTTGCTGGGACAACAGCGCAGCACGTAATTATCTTCCGGGCTGTGTGTGCCTTTGTCTACTAGGAGAACAAAGCCTGGTCGCCGAAGAAGACCGTCCGGAGATAACACCCGGCCCCATAACATTACCGAACTAGCAGACCTCACATAGCGACCTGTTTAAACGAGGGCGTCGTAATTTCTTTTATCACTAGGGCCGGAAAAAAAGTATCCGCCCCGGACGTGGTTCAGTATTGCTGCACGATCTCGTTAGTGTTCGTCTTACCAGGAAATTGCTCTTAAATTCGTTAGTGACAAGCACCTGTGTGACGGAATGGTAAAGATAAAACTGTTACATGTTAAATGTCAGTTAACAAGTTGTAATATTACTGACCATGTCTCTTTAGTTTGTTAACGAATTTTTTGTTTGCGGCTATTGGACTCGAGTTTGGTGCTTTTACTGGGAGAAAACGCTTCTTTACGAAATGAAGCTGACCATGTGCCTAATACGAATATGTGTCTCTCATACTTTTCAAGTATTAAAGTTATTCAGTCGAAAAGTGGAAAATGTCATCCTGGAATAATAGTATCATACTTCAAATGACTTTGTTTTATTGTTTCCTTAGTACCTAACCCACTGCTCTAGCAATGCCTAACTCATCCAGTGGAATGTTAACAGTTGAGCTCGTTTCACATTATTGCTGAGGTAACCATTGTTATGTTGCGTTTCCGAAATAATTAAACAAATAATCACTGATAACGGAAGCCTCTTGATTTTCGTTCTACTATCAGTCTCTTTCTCCGCAAAATTTATTAATCAACCAACACGATACTGCTTCATCCATAAATCTCATAACCAATTCGGCGCACCTTTCCGCGTAACAATCCAGTTACTACATTCCGATTGCAATTACTTGACAGTTGACGCTTTTCGCGTTGTAGCTGCTTTCCTGCAATCACAGTGCTCGACGTCACACCCGAACCGTTCGTCATTGCGAAACTGCCACATAAATTAGGCAGTTCACTTCCAGTTCTTCGTCCGGCTTTGTTTCTTGATGGGTTAGGATCCCGAAACCTGGGTCTCGCCCTTTTGTTTCGTATTTCAAAATGGTCAAATGGCTCTGAGCACTATGGGACTTAACATCTGAGGTCATCAGTCCCCTAGAACTTAGAACTGCTTAAACCTAACTAACCTAAGGGCATCACACACATCCATGCCAGAGGCAGGATTTGAACCTGCGACCGTAGCGGTCGCGAGGTTCCAGACTGAAGCGCCTAGAAACGCTCGGCCACACTGGCCGGCGTTTCGTATTTCGTCACAGATGATAATCATATAGAAAACTCTCTCTCTCTCTCTCTCTCTCTCTCTCTCTCTCTCTCTCACACACACACACACACACACACACACACACACACGAACATAACGATGCTGACGAAATACACGTTTCATACACAGCATCAACCAGACACTACTGCATTCTTCAGCACAACACGCGATTCAGCGTCACATGCACAGTTCTTGTAATAACAGGAGATTGGTTTACATTAGATAAACTTCGCACGACATCGTGTGAGGCCGAATTTTCAAAAGCTGCAATTAATCGTTGCGACCGGGTCACCAGACTCATAGGTAAAACAACCAGTTGCAGTTTAAAGGTATAACGCAGTGGTTAGCATATAAACCTGCGGTGTGATAGGTAATAGTTTCGATTTTGCGAGCGAGTACACGTTTGTTTGCTTCCACTAACGACTTGTCTTCTTGTCCATCTTCAACGACCATCATGGCGTTTCCTATCCCCAAGCCAGGATTAAACTATCTTCTCCTTTGAATTACCAAAAGCATAAGAAGTGGGACGGTTTATGCGGGACAAAATGCGTATCCCACCGTACGATGTTCCCGGAATTCATTTTTTGATAATTAGTACCAGTTTGTATGTCAAAATGGCGAACCGTGAGATGTGCGCTTACGTCGTGCGGCGTCATGGTAACGATCTCAAGTTCCGATACCCTGAGGGCCATGAGGGCCATATAGGCGGTGACTTAGATGATCAGCCTGGTTTTGGTCTCCAACGTTGATTGTTTTCGAACTCCAGTTTGAGATCCGGTTGGACGTTATGGTGGCCGCTTTTAAACCTTACGGCAACGTCGTGCGTCAGCGAGAATACTGTCACGAAAGATGATCGCCACCCCACTATCAATAGGGAAAGACAATCTCAATGGTGTCCGTCAGTTGAAAACTGAACTGAGGAAACTTTTTTCTTCTTCCAGAATGAGATTTTCACTCTGCAGCGGAGTGTGCGCTGATATGAAACTTCCTGGCAGATTAAAACTGTGTGCCGGACCGAGACTCGAACTCGGGACCTTTGCCTTTCGCGGGCAAGTGCTCTACCAACTGAGCTACACAAGCACGCAGTTTCGCAGGAGAGCTTCTGCAAGGTTTGGAAGGTAGGAGACGAAGTACTGGCTGAAGTGAGGCTGTGAGAACGGGGCGTGAGTCGTGTTTGGGTAGCTCAGTTGTTAGAGCACTTGCCCGCGAAAGGCAAAGGTCCCGAGTTCGAGTCTCGGTCGGGCACACAGTTTTCATCTGCCACGAAGTTTCATATCAGCGCACACTCCGCTGCAGCGTGAAAATCTCACTGTCGAAACATCCACCAGGCTGTGGCTAAGCCACGTCTCCGCAATATCCTTTCTTTGAGGAGTGCTAGTTCTCCAAGTTTCGCAGGAGAGCTTCTGCAAAGTTTGGAAGGTAGGAGACGAGGTACTGGCAGAAGTGAAGCTGCGAGGACGGGGCGTGAGTCGTGCTTGGGTAGCTCAGTTGGTAGAGCACTTGCCCTCGAAAGGCAAATGTCCCGAGTTCGAGTCTCGGTCCGGCACACAGCTATAATCTGCCAGGAAGTTTCATTTGTCTTCTTCCTTGATTACAGCCGGCTGCACGGCTGTCATCGTGTACGACGGCCAGCCGCACTCTTTTTCAGATTGTGGCCAGGAAGGCATGTCCGTTCTCAATGTCTCCGACGCAGACTAGTCCAGACGCCGATCGAAGATGCTAGCGCTGCGGTGCCCGCTGTGTTACCTCTAGCTTACGTGTGTCAGACGAGGCTGCCTGCTGCACCCACTCTGAATCAGTCGGCACCGGCATCGACTACTCTCGACGACGCGACACGAAGGTCTTTTAGCTTGTCTCTCCTACACTACAGTCGACGACAGTACCAAAGGGCGACGGCCTTCAAGAGCCACAACACGTCTCTCCATGATGGATCTGTACAGGCTTCCGCTTTTCTTCCGTCTGCCCGCATGTCGAACGGCAGCCGTCCATCATTCGACATGGTACAGCGTGTTAGGAAGCAACGGTCGCCGAGGAAGCGCAAGAGACAGCGCCGTATGCCTTCTGAAGGCTGCCTCCATCGGAAGTGTGGACAAGATGGCGGTGCGCTATACTGACGCCCTTGCACCAACGACGGGACGACCCTCCCCATCACCGTCGCTGGACACCGACCTTCCCCTGCACGGGTCTGATGCGGTTAGCCTCCTTTCTGTGTCTGACTCTATCTGTTGGTCCACCTCCGAAAGTGTTCCATTAAACCGGCACAGTGAGACGTCTGTTTCCATGGCGGACGACGTCACGACGTCGATGCTGAGGATGGATGTTCTGGAGGTGTACAGGGCCTTGGAACAATCCCCCCCTTCCCTCTCAAGTGGGCTTGACTCTTTCTCCATCACAGAATATGTGCCCTTCGACAAGGGCTCCGTGGTTGCATCGCTCGCCGTCCTGGCTATGGAACGTTTTCAAACAGTGGATGCTTCCCCGTCACAATGTGTGCACTTCGACAGGGGCGTAGTAGGGAGTTCCGCGTGCTTCTTCCGTGTTTGCATCGCTAGCCCTCCTGGTTGTTGCATGTTTTCAAACTTATCGCATAGACGCAGTCAATGTGAACAGATTCGAGCTTGCCCTAAACTGGCATTACTTCTTGAAATACTGCAAACTGCTGACGTTGACGTCGCCCTCCTTCAGAAAGTGCATGTTGCAGCTTTTTCTGCTCCCTATGGTTTTAAGCCACACGTTTCCCATGCTTCCCCTACTGATAGTGGGGCGGCGATCCTCTTTCGTGACAGTTTCCTCGCTAATGCAGTTGCCTATCTCCCAGACGCCAGAGGCATGTCTCTTATGTTTGTTGACATCAGGATCATCTACGTCTAAGCGCCATCTGGTTCGGATCGCCACCGCGAACGTTCTGTTTCTTCTACAAGGTGGTCACATCTCTGTTCCTGGGTCGTCAGGATGCCTTGATCATCGGAGGCGACTTCAACTTCACCCCGGCGCCGAAAGACCAACTACCGCGTCACTCAGTGTGCGGTGCTAGCGGCATGTGTCAAGCACGTCAATCTTGTAGACTCTTCAGGGAATGTGCATAACAATCGTCTGAGGTTACGCATTTCACTAGTCATTCTTCCAGTCACCTCGCGCCTCGATCGTGTTTATATCTAAAGCGATATTGTTGGTGGAGTGCAGGCTCTGAAATCTGCCTCAGTGCTTCCTCTGACAATGGCGCCTACGTCTATGCCATATCTCTGCTGCCATCTTACTTCTCTCGACTGCCGGCAGCTCATTAAGAGAACGTGCACAGCCTGTCGTCGACGCCGCGATGCATATCGGCCTGTCTAGTCACGGTGGATCCTCAGCGCAAAGCCTTCCCTCCTCAAGGCCGTGATTGGTTACAGAAGAGAGGTCGCAGCGTGGCAGCGACGAACCCATGACTTCTAGTTCACCATTCTCTGGGAATGTACTACGATGCCGTATTCGTCAGAGTGTCAGGCGATGGTGAATCCTCCCAAGGTGCAGCTCACACCCTCCCTCGAAATCGTGCCAAGGCGTAGCTCACATCCCTCCCTCGACGTCACCTTGAAGGAGCTTTGGTCAGGGCGCACAGACCCAACAGTTTAGCGCAGAATTGCCGTCTACGTGTCACGTGATAGCAGGACGGCGTCACCATCGGAGGACCTTGATAAATGTTTTTGTACGACTGGTGATGGATGGCAATTAGCTATCCAACGCAACAAAGGGTCTGCTGTCTGTGGACATTATGTTATGCAATACTCTGCACAACGTCATCATCCTGCCAACATTACTGCAGTCTCCCGACTCTCGTTTGGCTCGGTTGCCTGGGCTGGAACAATGGATCTGCTTACCGACGTCATGGAGGACAGTGTCCATGATGCTATCAAAGCGAGTTGCATGAACAGGTCCCCTAGTCCTGTCGGCCTCCCACTAGAGTTTTATCGGACATTTCGTTCCGTACTGGCACCGGCAAGGACGGCAATTCGTTGAGATCTTGTATTGTCTATGGTCCAGATCGCTAACGGATTCGTCGATGTTCTCCTCACAAGCCTCGGAGTACGTTATGCGATTATCGCCCCTTAAAGTAGCTCAACAGCAATACCAAGATCTGTACATTGCTGTTGGCTGCACAGCTTAAACGGACAACATGGTGCATTGTTTCCCCTGATCAAAGCTCTTTGGGCGGTGTCGATAACATACTGCTTCTGTCGTTATCGAGACTTAATCGCTATGGCTCACGCTCGTCGTGTCCCTGGGTTTTTTGCCACTCTTGACTCTAGCCAGTCGTTCGATTGGATCGATCAAGACTATTTGGAAGGAGCGCTCCCCAATACGGGATACTCAGGCACTACCATCGACATCGTAATGCGTCCCTCTTGCAGAACTATGTCCCGTGCACTCTACAACGGCCGTGTACTCACACCGTGATCCGTCATTCAATGCCTCAGATCTGTCAGCTCTCTGCACTGTTGTACGCTATCGCCATAGAACTGTTACTCTACCGCTTCCACCAACGCCTGTCTCTCAGTGACCGTGCGTTTGGTTGCACTGCTGATACGGACTATCTCGTCTTCATTCTTCGTAGGAGTTCTGAAGCCAGGGAGACCTTGGCGTGGGTCACCAACTACGGACAAGCTTCTGGTGCCTGCCTTAACGCCCGCAGTTCGAGCGCCATGGTTTGAATCTTCATTCACTGTCTGTGGCAATTCCTATTGGGTTGGAATCGCTTTTGATTCTCAAGTAGGGAAACGCGTCTCCCGTCCATCTCAGTCACGCCGACCAAAATTCTGACGTCGTATTTCGTGGTGACGTATGTTACACCACTGCCTGTAGACACGCTGAACAGTCCGCCGCGAAACACCGACAAATCCAGCAACTTTACAAACGATGGGGCCGTGAGCATAGTCAAACGCCATTTACTCATGTTTACATATAATGTCCGTTTGAAACATAAAAGTGTCACTCTTCGCTGTGTGGGGTTTCCTGAAGACACCGCTTCTCCACTGCGTGCAGCTGCTGTTATAGGATGCTTAGAAATCGATCTCACGTGTGACCTCTGGCCCACGATTGTCGTGATCTGCCGGCGCATACAGTTCCGATTAAGAGCTGATCATGGCCTACGAGCCCTCTATCTACTGCAACGGAAGCAATACGTTAATGTATATTTGGCGTCACATATCTCCCATGTGACACACTCCGTTTCCCACGATCCGCGGCCCGCCACGTGATAGCGGCATTGGGTTCGTACGTTTGCTACGTCTTCCTGTTCAAGCTACGGCACGAGACCCTCACCCTCCCACTGTACATGGGCAATTTAGGGCTGTACAATGACTGTGTCAGAGCAATAGCCCTTTTCGTCAGCTTTCAAATCTTGCTGTGGTGTCGTTATCCCATGTGCTTCACCAGCCTGTAACTGAAGATCTTGGCACCCCGTTCTCTCTCAGCCCCACCCCGCTTTCACATGTCCCAATGCCCTTCTTTTACTTCCGCCATTTTTTCCCTCAAACTGAAGTATCTTCGGACTGTGGTATTGCCAATGCGCTTGACGTTCAAATAAGACGATCTATGGCTTTCTCCAGCAGTATATGACACACCATGTGGTGAAAGGGAACCATCTCCACACCCTCTGACGTGCCATATGGCAATCGGTGTCCACTCATTATCTTGCCACTGATGTCCAGTCTACAAGGTACCTTACAGTCAATGGCAAGGGAGTCTACTGGTCACAGCTTTATAGGATTCACCTTGCAGACACAGCACTGTGTGACGCCTGTGTATATATCGGCGATACGTGTCTGGTTCTGGTGGGACAATCTGGCATCTTTTGCCCGTATACTCTTCATCAGATATATCTACACCTGCTCCTCTTTTTTCAACTGGAAGTACTTCCCACAAACGAAGACGACCTCCATAATGTGGACTGATTGCACTTCCCTCATGAACGACGTTGTGCTGTTGTCCGCAATCCCAGTTACAGACTATTCTTCTCTAATTTTGTTTCTAGTGTTTTTCTTGAATCACCCCAGAGTTAGGGTGTTACTGCAATGAGAAGTTGAGTTAGGGTGTTACTGCGATGAGACGTTGATCCACGCATTCTCCACTCTTGGTATCAGTTATTCTTTGGTCACTAGAATGTTCTTCTCCAAAAACTATGCATCGATAGTCCCAGCGAGTGTGGCGCGTTGACACTCCCTCCTCCTCGTGATGTCGGTTTCCTGCTACTCTTAGTGGTGCAACAGAAAGAGAAAAAGTCTGTTAATTCCCGTCATGCGGCCTTAATCACGTCTCTTTTATACCGTGAGTGCACTATACTACCACCACCTGTATATTTGCTTCAGTCATCTCTTTGCGAATAGTGCCGCAGCCTACTGCAGCAAGTCATTTTTTGTGTGGTTAAGCAGCTGACTATCTTCCGCTAACGCCACAAATTCGTTATTGTGTCGCTACAGTCATGTTAGCTAACACTGCAATGCTTCGCAATTACTTAACATGTGTGGGAATTGGATAAACGTCCTAACCTCCTTTTTCCCGTCTCTCCATCTCCTCTTTCACTCTTTCTCTGACCTTGACCCTTGTTTATTGTTATTGAATAAGGAACGGAAGTCGCTTAAAACGAATGAGTATATCAGTTGGGATCACTGGTTTATGCTGGTGCATCTGTGAGGATCTTCAATGACAGTATTTCGCGTAGTTTTAATGTGTGAAGAAGTAGGATTACAAAGTCTTGGACGATACGTATTCTGTAGTAGTGTACCTAATCATAAGCCGTAAGCCATCAATATAACTTTCCTGCTTTTTTGTTATGACCGATTACGAGGAAGAAATCACAACTTCTGCTCTAAAGGGGAAACAACTTTTCTAACGGTTTAAATGCCCGATATTGAACTGACTGAGAGAAAGCACAGCTGGGTGCAGCATTTTCTTTCCACCGCTGTCGGTTTTAACAGAAAATCTGTGCAATGTTGTTTGAAAAAATATATTTCCTATGTCAGTCTGAATGGACATTAGACTTTCATGTAAAAATTTGAAGTACACCGGACAAGAAATTTTCAAGATCGTTGCTATCAACGTGTCCCCTTTACATAAGCTCACCGGAAAGAAATTAATCAGCCAGGAATCAATAGTTAGCCCTGTACCAATGGCGCAGCGATCGAGTCACATGATCAACCGCACGCTCACTATCTGTACGTGAGAATAAGCTAATAGCGAACAGTGACACTTTTGTGTTTCAAACGGACATTGTATGTAATCATGAGTAAATGGCGTTTGACCATGCTCATGGCCTCAGCGTTGTAAAGTTGCTGGATTTGTCAATGTTTCGCGGCGGACTCTTCAACGTGTCTACAGGCAGTGGTGTAACATACGTGACCACGAAATACGACGTCAGAATTTTGGTCGGCCTGGCTGAGATGGACGGGAGACGCGTTTCACGACTTGTGAATCAGAAGCGTTCCAACCCGATAGGAATTTCCACAGACAGTGAATGAAGGTCCAAACCAACGAGAGACCATTGTGACGAGGACTATATGCAATGAACGTTTGGAGTAGGTCACCTCGCAAGAAGCCAGTGCTCACACAGGCTCGTAAAGACAACAGTAAAGTGCTGGAAGAACATGTGACGCGTTTCCTGAACGCTCCCTCACCTATTATACCTCGACTGGCCTGCTTAATCACCCCACTTCAACTCTATATAAGATCTGCGGGACATGTTGTAACAGTAGCTTAAACGCCGACATCAGCATCCCCACAATTAGGTGGAATGTCGCTATCAAATCCTCAGCAAGTGGCTTAACCTGGATGCGACATACTTCCACAATCTGTGGACTCACTTCTTAGTCGAATCCAGGCGATTATCAATTCCAACGGTGTAACACCCCCTTTATTTCGTGAACGGTTACACATATCGAAATGCGGTTTTCGGCAAATCTTAGAGCGTCCAAAGGCATGTATTTTTTTGTTTGGTTAATGTTTTTAGCACTGGTATTAACGGAGATATAGAAGCAAGTACTTTTTTTAAATGTAACCGAATACTTTTTATAACCGCATTCGATAACTTTTGAGAAGATAGTTACTGTGGTATAGCGTTTGATAATGTTGACGTTGAAACCTTTCGTGAAAAAATTCGAGAACTGTCCTATAATGTGAGCGCATGGCGGCCATCCAACGTACCTACATCAAATTGGTTAACACTGGTGAGCCGTGGCGGGACTGGTGGCAGGGCTATCTTTGGTTAAGCACTATCGATTCCCTCTGGCAGAAGGTTGTCTTTGGAGCCTGGGCCGGCTCAGGGTATAGCGGGCAGTACGGAGTGGAAAGGGAACAACGTTGGGCACGGCACGGGGAAGGGCGCGTATTAGCGAGACGTTGGAGAGACGACAGCGAGCACGGTGTGCCTGAGTACGCGCGGCAGTAGGCGCTTGATCGTACTGGGATCAGTACCAGCAGGCCGGCGCTGTGGCTTCTTGGCAACCTCTTGAAGCTATGCATGTGCTCGCGTCCGTGAAGGAACACGCTGTTACTATCGGACTAAGCTACGTCAGGTGTCTTCGCCACATCGATCCAGCAGCTGGCATCAAGTTAAGTAATTCAAGTCCTACCAACGATTAGTGAAATATAATGATGATTCCTCTTGAGGCAGCAAAGCGTTGCAAGGACTCTGATGTACTATTTCATGCCCCTTATTAAGTGTGTCCTTCGCTCCTTAATAGTATTGTTGTTACTTCAGTTGGCAAGTGTCTAAAACATTGATACGTGTGCGCAGCCGTACCGAAAGATCTATATTCCGTGTCTAAAGATCGCCGTGTGGTACCTTACAGGCCCACATAAGGTGCTCCATGTGATGCTGTGGTTTTAATGAGCTAGTTCCGTTTGCATCATTCGTGTACGTGGTTCTGCTTAAAGGAATGAAATCAGTTTTATTATTGTCAATTTTATCGAAGTAGTTTTCTGTTTAAGTTTGAGCATTAAGGTGAAGTAAGGGTTGTTTGGTTCCCTGTTTTCGCTTCTGATTTATGTTCCAGAGATCGGAAGCAGTGGGCCACCGAAGTGCAGAGCCTCCCCTTTTAAATTACTAGCGAGCGTACGGGCGGTGGACTTCACCTGAGCTCGCGTGTGCTGTTTGGTTCCGATTTCGGTGTTCTGAACGGTTTAGAAGTACATACGGAGTCCACATCTTAATAATAACTACTCAGTCGCCTCCACACCGTTCGTGGCCTCACAATCTCGGGCCTCAGTTATTGTACAAGCTGCAGTTTTCTAAAACTTGTGGTAGCTCTGCAAGGTTGCCCGGGTTAAATGTTCTACATATTTGTCTTAAGAATTTTGAGGATTTCTAGAAGAATGTGTCTTAATTGAAACCGTTTTCTAAAACTGCAGTGCAATTCAGCCTTAGTGGCGTATGTCAATTTTCATGGGGAAATAACTGGGTTATTATTGATCAAACTGTGTATAACCTTGTAAATTTGTTTGGAAGTATCTCTCCCAGCAGGGGCGGTTTTCAATCTATGTGGAAATAGTCACTGATTTCCTGGTTAATTGATGTAAAGTTTATTTTAAATGATTTACTTGGCCCGAGTGGCGGCTTTTTAAATGTTTACAAAGATATTAATTCGCTTGTGGTTTCATATAACAAGCAGTTTGTAAAATTGGCCTGAGTGGCGGCTTTTTTTAAATGTTTTTAAAGAGGTTAATTCATTTGTGGTTTTATATAACAAGCAGTTTGTAAAGTTTGCTTGAATGGCGTTTCTTGAAGAAATCATTATCTGATTTGATTGTAATTCTCTTAATGATTTATCTATGATGCAAATAAATATGTTGAAATGAAATGCTCACTGTATGGGTCAAGTCCTTCCACTCCCTTTATATTAAAGGTTAAGGAAATTGCAGTTCAAAATAGAAATAACGTTCCAACTGGCAATCATGTAACACAGCACAAGAACAGCGGTAGCAAAGAGATCCTAAGCGACAAGGACTGGAGAGAAGTCATTTCTGTTCAATGAGAATGGGTTTCAAACCGGACAGGAATTGTTGCTGTCTGATAAAGCAGATCCAAAACGAAACTTCCTGGCAGATTAAAACTGTGTGCCGGACCGAGACTCGAACTCAGGACCTTTGCCTTTCACGGGCAAGTGCTCTACCATCTGAGTTACCCAAGCACGACTCACACCCCGTCCTCACAGAGCACTTACCCGCGAAAGGCAAAGGTCCTGGGTTCGAGTCTCGGTCCGGCACATAGTTTTAATCTGACAGGAAGTTTCATATCAGCGCACACTCCGCTACAGAGTGAAAATCTCATTCTGAAAGCAGATCCATCTCACCCATTCTCCGAACGAATATTGTGAAGGAAACAGCGTGCAGTGCATACTTCACAATCGTGTTCCTCGTAAAAGGTTGTTGTTTACAACGTCACGTAAATATGAAAATTTTAAATGAACCAAACAGCACAGAAAACTGACAATAGCTGAATGCATGTGTGTAGTGTGGTCCGACGAGTCACGTCAAGTGCACCAATGACCCAATAAGGCGTTTAACCCGCAATGTTTGCAAGCTGTTATTCGGCTGTAATCTTTTGGCGTTGGTTTTCGTCCACTAATTCAGGTTGCAGTGAACATGAAACGGAATGAATACTTCAACATTCTCTTTGAACAAGTATAGCCCTCACTCCTACATCTTTGTGATGAGTATGCTGTGTACACTCTGGTCATCCCAGCTGGTAGTGTGGCTGCATTCATATGTTCCTGATTACGACGAACATTCAATCATCATATCTCACATCGAATGGAGCGCTAAATCACCCAGTCTACTCGGAAAAGAAAAAGAATCTAGCAAGGGACATCTCTGCATTGGTAACACTACATATCTAATCACGAGTGAATGGTTTCAGCTGAATGTGGCATACGTGAAGACACTTATGGACTCTGTTCGTTGCTGAATTGAGGCTTTTGTCAAGGCTACACGGTATTAGCGTGTTGTCCCATGTGAGTGACTTATTTTTTTGACGGGCATGCTTATCTGTTATCATTGCCATTAGATGTACACCTCAAAACACCCGGTTAAGAAACAGCGCCTGGCAATGAGTGGATGCATAGTGTCCTCGTTATACACAGTTATATAGCAGCACGAAACCTATTATTTTGGAAGCAATCCGCTATTTTCAAGAGTAGCGCCATTGTAAAGCACTTCATATAGAGATTTCTGTTTTCACAGGTTCGCAATACTTACAGACGAACGTGTTTTTGTATACATGTGCTTTCCACTTAGAGCCTGCAGATATACAAGGTATATCTATCTATTATGTACCAACATCCATGCAAACACTACGTTGAACTGCATAAAGCTAAATATACAGGGTGAGTCACTAACTGTTTCCACCAAGAATAACTCCGAAAGTATGATAGTAGCAGAAAAGCTTGTGAGAAAACTGTTGTATGGGACAACGGGGGCCGTAATATGACGTTTGTTTTTTGTTGCGAGGTGGGGTCGCTTCAGAGATATAAAAGTCAACTTTTTTTTTTTAATGGGATGCTGTAGTTTGGTGCTTATTTTCTGATAGTGGCTATCGAGACGAATGGAATGATGTGTAACAGTAAGGTCTTAGAAGGTCAAGGGAAGTCACAAAAGTGGCATGAACGTACATTTACAGAAGGTGTTCGAAGTGATGACCATTGGTATTAATGCAGTGCTGCACTCATCTTATCGTGGATTGAATGGTATTTCTTACCACATCGGAATTATCGAAGCACATGCTCTGACAATTCTCTCTGGCATGTCTTCAGGTGTAGTCGGAACGTATTTATAAACAATGTCTTTTACGAATCCCCACAAGAAAAAATCCAGAGGCATCAAGTCTGGCGAACGAGCCGGACACGACACATCTCCTCCTCGTCCAATGCAACGATTTGGGAATTGCCTCTACAACTCATTTCTAGCCCTCAGCGAAAAATATACCGGACACCCATCGTGTTTATATCACATTCTGTTCTTTGTTCCTAAAACTATTTTTCCCAAAACAGACCTAAAGTTACTCGCAGGATTGTGGTGTACTTCCTACCATTAAGATTTCCTTCGATGAAGTAAGGCCTATAACTCTGACCTCCAGAATCCAACACCATACATTCACTGACCACGGTTTTTGGTGTGCAACTTGCCGCATCCAACGTGTATTTTCAGTTGCCCAATAATGAATGTTATGCAAATTAACATTTCCATGGTACGTGAATCTAGCCTCGTCAGTAAATAAAATCAAATTAATAAATGTGTCATCCCTCTGAATCTGAAGAGCCCATCGGCAGAATTCAATGCTATGCATACAGTCCGTACCAGTTAATTCTTGGTGGAGACTGATATGGTAAGGATGATATTTATGGTGATGCGGAACACTAACAACACTACTCTGGTTCATGCCAGATTACCTTGCGATCTGACGCGAACTAACACAAGGATCTCGAACCATAGTGGCAAGAGTACCAATGTCCGTTTCCTCGTTAGTAACTTTGCTTTGCCAGATATGTTTCTGATGCGTTAAAGATCCAATTGTTCCCAATTTATCATACCCATATTTAAATGTACGACGTGTAGGGTGAGTACGTTGAGGATATCTTTGAGCGTATAAGTCTAGCTCTCACTGAATTGCGGTGGCATTCTCCGTAAATGAGAAGCATGTCGACTTGTTCCTCGAAGGTATACATCATTCGCATTCGCTTGATTCGACGACACTCTTACCGTTCCTATTAATGTTGTATTGCGAAACCGTCGATGGTGTTTACACATCAATGGCACGTTAGATGGATACGCCGTATTCAGCGAATATTTACTATTTGCACGGTATACAAGAGAGATTGTCAGATCATGTGCTTCGAACGCCTTCTGCAAATGGACGTTCATGCCACCTTTGTGACCTTCGCTGACCTTCAAAGGCCTTACTGTTACACATCATTGGATTCGTCTCGATAGCCGCTATTAGAAAATAAGTACCAAACTATAGCATCCCATTAAAAAAAAAACAAAGTTGACCTTCCTATCTCTTAAGCGACCCCACCTAGCAACAAAAAACCAACATCATATTGTGTCCCCATTTCCCCACGCAACATTTGTCCCACAAACGTTTCAGCTACTATCATACTTTCGGAGATATTCTAAGTGGCAATAGTTAATGACTCACCCTATATATGTTACCGATGGTAACTCAAAGATATCCAGAACGAAATACTTCTAAGACTTACTGCGCCTAGAGGCGTTCCAAATTATAACACTGTCCTTGCAAGCAAACGCTTTGATTGGCTAAAAATTACACATAACAGACGCCCATCCGAAACAGACACATTTAAGAACTGAAAAAGGAGAAAAGGAATCATTACCACCTCTTTAACCGTTGAGTACCAGCGGTATCTAGAATTTTTTTAAAGTGCCAGTGCCATTAGCTTGAAATCACCGATCATCTTGTGGGACAGAGACATGTATAGGTACACTGAGGTAATTTTACGAATGTAGCGCCGTAGCAGTTACTTAACAGTGTTCGAAGCAACAGTTACCGCGGAGACTCTGCTACGTGATTGTAGGCTATTGTAACGTGTGTTTTTTTATGGTGGCCACATTGAGGAGATCATTGACACTAAAAGTAAGTCTTTAGTATCCAAAACTATTTTGACATAAATCTGAGTGTGTACTACTGCTTTAATGAGTGGCTTCGAAATGAAATCAGGGAAACAGTAGGCCGTATATAGTTTCTATACAACATTCATTAGATTTTAGACCAATTTCTTCTCGTTATTTAGGACAATAATTCGTTGTAGGCATTATGAGCTCATGGAAGTTTAGAGGTGTGGAGCTGTGTCTAGGGAAAAAGCGAATCTGCTTTTAAATATATCTCATGAACTGATGGGTAGTTGAATACAACACGCCCTAGTCGTTCCAAAGTAAAACAACCATCTTAAGAAAATTTATTGTTTGCTTTTTGCCAGTTTGTTTTTGTATTCGTTGCTTATTGTAATAACAAAGGTTACTTTGGTAAAAATTTTAAAATTATATTTCTTTTGATATTATTGGGACTCAGACAGCTAGTTAGGTACATGGACGTACACTTTGGATCCTCCTGATCAACACTACCATGTAACTGCGAATTATTTTATATTCTGGACACCAGCAGCACAGTTGAAGAGAGTGATGTTAGGAGGGATTCCGCTGAGAGCTAGTAAAATTGTTGTATTATTGATACACAACAGGTGGCCTAAAACTGCATCAGCAGCCGCAACCATATTAGAAGGTCAGATGTGTACCCATAGCTCCTGATCAAGATATATTACTCAATAAATATTGTACACATTACACTGGTGATCGAAGGGTGACAAGAACGTGAACCATTAATTTTTTAATCATATAGTTATAGACCCACGTTTCAAAATTTCCTGCGTCGGTGCGACGGTTGTGCAACCATGTGTTGGGGAAAGCTGAAGCGGCCCGCACAAGCCACCAAGACATCTTGACGTCCAAAAGGGCATGAGCATCGACTTTCGGGCCAAGGGTGGAAGAATACCCGAAACCGCTAAGTTTGTATGTAAACTGTTCGTGAGCTGCTGTAATTAACCCTCTCATAGTCAAAATTTATTTTGCGTGTATTTGAAAAATAAAAGATCAAAAGCTGTCCCCCTTTGTCATAAATAACACACTTTCGCTACTAAAAATTTTAAGCAGACCGATTTTGAAAAATGTGAAGTGGGACAAATGTGTCTTACGAAGCTAACTAGATCCATTTTTCCATGTGAGTCTAGGATTTTCAGAGTGAAACCTTTAATCTTGAAATAGTTTTATAAGGATGACAATTACGGGAAAAAGTATAACAAATTCAATACCAAAACACATTTTTCTCTTGAAATTGAAAAACATGAAATCTCGCATATAAGTGCAGAACATAATATTTGAAGATGGTTTTGACATACCACCTACTAGCGTTTTCTACATTCTTTAAAGTTTTCTGGGGCATAGACATCCCACTTCACACAAATTATATACATACCACCTGACTTACTCAAATGTGCAGTAATGTTTCAAAACAATGTCTACGGTGTACAATAAAACACAATTAATTACTTCAGAACACTCTTGGAATTGAGAATATGGCGATTTCATCTGATTTTCGTGAAACAGAAGCAGCGTGCCTCCTATAAACACACGCCGCCCCATTTGGTCGCTCAGAGCCTTGCATATATCCATCCCGTAGTATTTTTCTTAAGCTTAGAAAGCATCTCGCTACATTGAACACTAGAAAGATATGAGATACATACGTCCCAATGTTCACAGCTGCGTATTGCTGTAGTGGGACGAGGTGCGACAATAAAGTAATGAGACTGATGTGGGAAAAATTTTGCTTACCGTTTTAGTCAAGCTTAGTGTTGTCTCCTTCAAAGTAGATCCCTTCTGACTGCACACACTTTTTCCAGCGCTTCTGCCATTGATGTTAACTTTTCTGGAACTCAGCCGGCCGTTGTGGCCGAGCGGTTCTAGGCGCTTCAATCCGCAGCCGTGCTGCTGCTACGGTCGCAGGTTTGAATCCTGCCTCGGGCATGAATGTGTGTGCTGTCCTTAGGTTAGTTAGGTTTAAGTAGTTCCAAGTCTAGGGGGCTGATGACCTCAGATGTTAAGTCCCATAGTGCTCAGAGCCATTTGAACCTTTTTTTTCTGGAACTCATCTTCTGTAATATCCTCAAAGGCCCTCGTCACAGCTTTTTGTACATCTTGTGTTGTTTGAAAATGGTGTCCCTTGACCGCCGTTTTGACTCTTGGAAACAGAAGAAAGTCTCACGGTGCGATATCTGGTGAATAAGGTGGCTGTGGTAGTACTGAAATTTGTATTGAGGTTAAAAATTGCTGTACTGACAGAGCAGTATGAGATGGCGCATTATCGTGATGCAGAATTCAGATATCAGCGATGTTGGCACGGACACGAAGAACTCTTTTACGAAGTCTTTCTAAAATTTCCTTTTAATAATATTGATTAACTGTTTGTCCAGGAGGCACCCACTCTGTATGAACAATTCCCTTGGAATCAAAGAAGCACCCAAGCAAGCGTTTCACTTTTGACTTTGACATGCGAGCTTTTTTTGGTGTGGGTGATACCTTTGAGCACCATTGCGAACTTTGGCGTTTTGTCTCTGGATCGTACTGAAAAAAAACAACTTTCATCACCAGTGATAACACTGCTCAACAATTGTGGATTGGTTTCCGTTTGCACAAACAGATCGGCTGCCACATTTTTCCGTGTTTCTCGCTGTTGTGGTGTGAGATTTTTTGGGGACCATACCAAAATCTTCAGTTATTATTAGACGGACCGTTTCTCGATTGATGTTCGGTTCTTCTGCTATCATTTTCACGGATAATCTTTGATCAGATCGTACGAGTTCACGCACCCTGGCCAAGTTGACATCCGTCCGTGAGGTTGATGGTCGTCCACTGCGGTCTTCATCTTCAATATTCGTTCTGCCTTCACTAAACATTTTATGCCAACGAAAAACTTGCGTTCTTGACATAACCTCCTCTCCAAAAGCCTTCTGAAGCTTACCGTAAGTTGTCGTCACGTTTTCACCCAATTTAACACAAAAAGAAATGGCATACCGTTGCGCAATATTATGCGGTTCCATTTCTGTGAGGAGCGACACGAACACGTGTTAACTTACTACAGCACAACTCACGACTGAGCAGTTGCATCGATGTGCCACTTGGACTAAAAGCTGCTTATAGACCAAGGTGAAAGACATTGTGCCTACGCAAACTTGCAGCGTTGTCACATCTTGCAAAGAAAATCAGTCTCATTACTTTAGTGTCGCACCTCGTATATGTGTGTCCTGTCAACCACGAAAGGGTTAGTCTACCTTGGATGGCAAAATGGAGCTATCCAAAACTGGCGCCACGCCGTGGCAACTGTGGTAGACCACGGGTCGTAGACGACAGGGATGAAGAACGGTTTCCGAGATGTGTATCGGCAAATAGAAGTGCCACTGCTGAGCCGCTGACTGTCCAGATCAATCATGGGGCTAACAACAGCGCCGCCTCACAGATCGTCCAGTGACCACTGCTGCGTATGTCCTCTGCACAATCGCCTGTTTCGTACATTCGCACTGACTGCTGTTCATTTGCTACGAAGGCTGGAATTTACACGCCATTACCGCAACTGAGTGGCGACAGATAGTCTTTCCAGATGCACCACATTTTATTCTCCATCGGACAGGTGACAAACACCTTGCAACAGACGTCGGAAGGGCCCAGGCCTGAGGAATATTGTCATGGGATTGCTTGGATGACTTCGTCATTCTGGAAGGTACAGTGGATCAAGACAAGTACGCATCTATCCTAGGGGACCATTTCCATCTCTAGATGCAGTATGTTTTTCCTCGAGACGATGGCATCTACCAGCACAAGAGTGCAACACAGCTTGCAATGTACTTGCGTGGTAAGAAGAGCACCAGAGAGAGATAACCGTATCCCCTGGCCTCCCCACATTATAGGTCAGTCGATAATCTGCGGGATCACGTCGATCGGACTGTTAGTGCCATTGATCCTCAGCAGAAAGATCTAGAGCAGCTGGCTGCAACGCTGGAGTTGGCAGCCTTTTCGGTACCTTCCAAGACCTCCCTGCCCCTCTCTGATCGTCTCAGCAGCGGTTAGCGCTGCAAAACGTAGTAAATCAGGCTTCTGACAGGTGGTTACAATAATATGACTAGACTGTGTACGTAGATGTCTTTGTAGACATACTCTGCAAATGGTTCAAATGGCTCTAAGCACTATGGGACTTAACATTTGAGACCATCAGTCCCCTAGACTTAGAACAACTTAAACTTAACTTACCTAAGGACTTCACACACATCCATGCCCGAGGCAGGATTCGAACCTGCTACCGTAGCTGCATCGCGGTTCCGGACTGAAGCGACTAGAACCGCTCGGTCACAGGGACCGGCTGTTGAAAGCAAACATGAAAACGGTAGTCACCAGAATGCTGAATGCAAGCATGAAAACGTGCATGCATTGTGTGTTACAGCTGCCGGATGTCAGTGGGATGAAGTTCCATGCTTATTGCACTTACTCGGTAAGTACAGGGGCGGTTATTGTGGATTACGCTGTAGTTGTCGGAATGAAATTTTCACTCTGCAGCGGATTGTGCGCTGATATGAAACTTGCTGGCAAATTAAAACTATGTGTCGGACCGAGGCTCGAACTCAGGACCTGTGCCTTTCGTGGGCAAGTGCTCTGCCGACTGAGCTGCCCAAGTTCTACTTACGACCCGTCCCGAGTTCCGAGTCTCGGCCCGGCACTCTGTTTTAATCTGCCAGAAAGTTTCGCTGTACTTGTAATCCGATGATGTTCCACATCACTCAGCATGTTGTTATCAATAGAGAGACGTGTACATACGTTAAAGTAACCTCTGGCGTGCCACAGGGGAGTGTTATGGGACCATTGCTTTTCACAATGAATGACCTAGTAGATAGTGTCGGAAGTTCCATGCGGCTTTTCGCGGATGATGCCATAGTATACAGAGAAGTTGCAGCATTAGAAAATTGCAGCGAAATGCAGGAACATCTGCAGCAGATAGGCACTTGGTGCAGGGAGTGGCAACTGACCCTTAACATAGACAAATGTAATGTATTGCGAATACATAGAAAGAAGGATCCTTTATTGTATGATTATATGATAGCTGAACAAATGCTGGTAGCAGTTACTTCTGTGAAATATCTGGGAGTATGCGTACGGAACGATTTGAAGTGGAATGATCATATAAAATTAAGTGTTGGTAAGGCGGGTGCCAGGTTGAGATTCATTGGGAGAGTCCTTAGAAAATGTAGTCCATCAACAAAGGAGGTGGCTTACAAAACACTCGTTCTACCTGCTTGAGTATTGCTCAACAGTGTGGGGTCCGTACCAGGTCGGGTTGACAGAGGAGATAGAGAAGATCCAAAGAAGAGCGGCGCGTTTCGTCACAGGGTTATTTGGTAAGTGTGATAGCGTTACGGAGATGTTTAGCAAACTCAAGTGGCAGACTCTGCAAGAGAGGCGCTCTGCATATCGGTGTAGCTTGCTGTTCAGGTTTCGAGAGGGTGCGTTTCTGGATGAGGTATCGAATATATTGCTTCCCCCTAGTTATACCTCCTGAGGAGATCACGAATGTAAAATTAGAGAGATTCTAGAGCGCACGGAGGCTTTCCGGCAGTCGTTCTTTCCGCGAACCATATGCGACTGGAACAGGAAAGGGAGGTAATGACAGTGGCACGTAAAGTGCCCTCCGCCACACACCGTTGGGTGGCTTGCGGAATATAAATGTAGATGTAAATGTAGATGTGCTCAATTGGAGACACATCTGTGATCGAGAAGGCCAAGACAATGTATCGACAATGTGAAGAACGTGTTGGGTCTGTGGGCGAGCGTTATCCTGTTGGAAAACACCCTCTGCAATGCTGTTCGTGAATCACCAGACTGATGTACAGATTTACGAGGTGCATTCAAGTTCTAAGGCCTCCGATTTTTTTTCTAATTAACTACTCACCCGAAATCGATGAAACTGGCGTTACTTCTTGACGTAATCGCCCTGCAGACGTACACATTTTTCACAACGCTGAGTCCATGATTCCATGGCAGCGGCGAAGGCTTCTTTAGGAGTCTGTTTTGACCACTGGAAAATCGCTGAGGCAATAGCAGCACGGCTGGTGAATGTGCGGCCACGGAGACTGTCTTTCATTGTTGGAAAAAGCCAAAAGTCACTAGGAGCCAGGTCAGGTGAGTAGGGAGAATGAGGAATCACTTCAAAGTTGTTATCCCGAAGAAACTATTGCGTAACGTTAGCTCGATGTGCGGGTGCGTTGTCTTGGTGAAACAGCCCTTCCCGGACGTTTTTGTTGCAGTGCAGGAGGGAATTTGTTCTTCAAAACATTTTCGTAGGATGCACCTGTTACCATAGTGCCCTTTGGAACGCAATGGGTAAGGATTACGCCCTCGCTGTCCCAGAACATGGACACCATCATTTTTTCAGCACTGGCGGTTACCCGAATTTTTTTTTTGGTCTGGTGAATCTGTTTGCTTCCATTGAGCTGACTGGCGCTTTGTTTCTGGATTGAAAAATGGCATCCACGTCTCATCCATTGTCGCAACCGACGAAAAGAAAGTCCCATTCATGCTGTCATTTCGTGTCAACATTGCTTGGCAACATGCCACATGGGCAGCCACGTGGTCGTCCGTCAGCATTCGTGGCACCCACCTGGATGACGCTTTTCGCATTTTCAGGTCGTCATGCAGGATTGTGTTCACAGAGCCCACAGAAATGCCAACTCTGAAGAAGATCTGTACAACAGTCATTCGACGATCCCCCAAAACAATTCTCTCCACTTCCTCGATCATGTCGTCAGACCGGCTTGTGCAAGCCCGAGGTTGTTTCGGTTTGTTGTCACATGATGTTCTGCCTTCATTAAACTGTCGCACCCACGAACGCACTTTCGACAGATCCATAACTCCATCACCACATGTCTCCTTCAACTGTCAATGAATTTCAATTGGTTTCACACCACGCAAATTCAGAAAACGAATGATTGCAGGCTTTTCAAGTAATGAAAACGTCGCCATTTTAAGTATTTAAAACAGTTCTCATTCTCGCCGCTGGCTGTAAAATTACATCTGCCGTACGGTGCTGCCATCTCAGGGACGTATTGACAATGAACGCGGCCTCATTTTAAAACAATGCGCATGTTTCTATCTCTTTCCAGTCCGGAGGAAAAAAATCGGAGGCCTTAGAACTTGAATGCACCTCGTACAGTCAGTGTGCGTCGGATAACCATGAGAGTGCTCCTATTGTCTTACGGAAGCTCACCTCAGACCATAGCTCCAGGTGTTGGTTCAGAGTGTCCAGCACGCAGACAGTTTGGTTGCAAGCCCTCAACTGGCCTCCTTCTAATCAACACAGGGCCATCACGGGCACCGAGGCAGAATCTGCCTTCATCAGAAAACACAAAAAAGACCTCCACGCTGCCCTCCAACGAGCTGTCGCTTGACACTACTGAAATCGCAAATTGCGATGATTTGGCGTCGGGGAAATGTACACTACAGGGCGTCTGGCTCGGAGATGTCCTTGAAGTAGTCTGTTTGTAACAGTTCGTTGTGTCACTATGCTCTCAACTGCTGCTCGAATTGCTGCTGCAGATGCAATGTGACGTGCAGGCGAACACGACGTTCTTCCGTCTCTATAGTGTCACCTGGCCGTCTGAACACGATCTTCTTGTGACCGTGCATTCCTGTGACCACCGCTGCCAGTAGTAATGTAGAGTAGCTACATTCCTACCAAGTCTTTCTGCAGTATCGCAGAAGGAACAGCCAGCTTCTCGTAGCTATATTACACAAAATCGTTCAAATACTGTGGGATGCTGGTTATGGCGTCTTAAAGGCATTGTTGACTAACATCACCTCACCACGACCAGTCTCAAAGGTATCATGATCGTAATAGAGTGCATTTAAAGCAAACATGATTTGCATCCTCATAGTGGCGTTACTACGGCCACTCCTATGCGACTGGCGTGCAATTAGAATAGACATCATCTTTCAGCTGTAGCAATAAGACTACTGAGCCGTGGTAAAATTTGCCGTTTTGAAGAGCGCGCCGCAGCGCGTAGTGTAAAGCAGTCGCCCTCCGTTTCTGGCGGTGGCGCCGCAGTGGGAATCACAGCTTTGGTGTCTCCCTGTGGTGTGAAACGGGAAAGGTAGACTGTTCACGTGCATTTAAGGGACGCTATGAGATCGGAAGTCGGTCAGTCTGTCAGTCTCGGCGAGTCTCGTCAGTTGGTGCGAAGGCGAGTCTGCTCCGTTGGTCAGCCGGGTCAGTGTGGGGCAGTCAGTGTCTGTCTGTCGTCGGGAGTGCTAGTATGTGTTAGACCGCCAGTCTGCTCAAGTTTGTTCAGGCAATGGTCATTGACGGTTGAATCGATCGGTTGGTCGGTCGCACACTGGGACACAAGATGACTGTTCCGTCTTGAGCGTCGGCGCATGTGAGGTCGCCACGTCAGTCCAGTGGGCCGCGCCGTATAGCGAGTGGTAGTGGCTTCGCGGCCGACACGACTTTACCGGCCAGTCAATTGGGCCGTTCGTTTTCCTTTTCTCTCACTGTCCCTCTAACTATCCTTTCATCTTTCTTTTTAAAAAAAAAAAAAAAAAAAAATATATATATATATATATCCAGCACAAATGTCAAGTCACAGCCACAACCATCACGTCATCACTCATCCTCACCACACCAAGCAAGAAGGAGAAGCGCAGCACGCGCTAGAACTTCGTCCCCAGCAGAGGGTTCAGCCCTCAGTCATGTGCGTCTGCGTCGGCCGACACGAGAGCAACAGGAGTCAACTCACAACATCAGTGTGGTCGCTGCAAGCTGCGACGCCGCGAGGCGGGAGATCGGCGCGCCTTCTTGCGTTCGTTGAAGCGGCTGGCAGCGGACGGTTCGGGAGAGCGTTTTGGGGGAGCTGCACCAGGTCTTCGCCAGAGATGACAGTTTATTAGAAGGTAAGTTCAAAAAATGGTTCAAATGGCTCTGAGCACTATGGGACTTAACATCTTAGGTCATCAGCCCCCTAGAACTTACAACTACTTAAACCTAACTAACCTAAGGACATCACACACATCCATGCCCGAGGCAGGATTTGAACCTGCGGCCGTAGCAGTCTTGCGGTTCTGGACTGCAGCGCCTAGAACCGCACGGCCACCGCGGCCGGCAGAAGTTAATTGATTCTTGATATGTTATTTCATTTACTTGTTAAATTTTACTCGTTTTCTTGATCAGTCTCTCGTCCCCAGCTTGCTCGTCTGTCTCCCGTCCGCATTTGTTAGGCAGTTAGTATCTGTCTGTCTGTCTGTCGGTCTGCCGTATGTTAATAGCTGCCTCTGTCATGTTTGTCGGATTCGGTGTTAACGAATGTATTGCTTAAGGTGTAAAGGCTGAATTCCTGAAATATGTTTTTATCTTGCCTACCATCTTGAGAGGCGGTGTATGTGTAATCTAGAGCATGTTTGTACATTTTATGTAAGACTGCATTTCATGGGTTTTTCTTTAAATGGTCTTTTTAGTATATAAAATTGCCACCCTTCCGCCGTAAGTGTTTTCCTTCAAAAACAAGTTGCATTTTCGGTGGCAAGTAATATTTTTTTTTAATGTGAGTGTTTGTACCATTTCCATCCCTCCTACGAGGTGCATAGTTTATGCGTTTGCGTGAGTTCTCAAAATTTTTAGTTTAAAGTAATCTGGTGTGTTCCAGATTTGCACCAGTGTAGTCTTCCAGATGTTATTGTGAGCGGTCGTGACTACGGCCATGTTAAAATGGAGCGGCAAACTTCTCAGCCCTAAAGTTCATACTGTCAAAAAAGAAAAAATTGTTATTTTTGTCTCTGGATAAATTGTAACTTGATATTGAGAGGGTGCTTTCTGATTATAATTTTTAAATCTTTGTTTTTTTAAAAAAGGAAAGGCTTTTTAGGAATAAAATTTCCATTTGTTGAAATTTAATTTGTTTTCATCAGTTGCCCACTGGTAACTACTTGCACGCTGACATAATGTGATTAAAAGTGTTAATGTTCTTGATGAATCGTTAGTAAATAAATTAAATTCTTTAAGAAAAGATTTTGAAAGTAAATTCACGGTTCAACTACCAAATGGCTCTGAGCACTATGGGACTTAACATTTGAGGTCATCAGTCCCCTAGAACTTAGAACTACTTAAACCTAACTAACCTAAGGACATCACATACATCCATGCCCGAGGCAGGATTCGAACCTGCGACCGTAGCAGCAGCGCGGTTCCAGACTGAAGCGCCTAGAACCGCTCGGCCACAAAGACCGGCGGTTCAACTACCAACTTATGTTAATGTCGCAAAGCTCCTTTTCGGAGTTGCGATTTTTTTCCTGTCACTATGTTTGTAAGGAACAATGTTACAAGGAAGGTAATCTTGGTTAATGTCCCCGTGGTACACAAGTGGAATTTTCATGATACAAGGTTTTTCTAAATTTTGCTTCTGGGCAGCAAATTATTTGGGGTAGTCCAGTTTAATTTTTCGCAACTTGTAGGAGTTTATTGTCGTGAGGTATTGACAATGATGCGACCTGTCACGGCTGGGATTAGCGGGCTCACCTTCAGCTGGGCACAGCAAAACCAATTCGCGGCGTCTCGCGTCCCGTGGTGGGCAAACGGCGCAGTGCGGCTTCGCCCCGCCCGACCCGCTCCGGCTTGCGGTGTCCGGCCCGCGGCCGACGTCGCCGGGCCCCGCTCCGCAAACAGAGCCGGCCGTCCCCGGGGACGCGGGGCGCTGGACGCTGGACGCTGCTCGTGCCGGACGCGAGCGACGTGACGCGTCGCCGACTAATAAAGCTGTCAGCGCTCTCGGCTTGCGACTCACGCGCCCGGTCGTCTCCCAGGGCGGGCCGCCGCGTCACTCCGGCCCCTCTCACCCCAAAACCCGACCGAGGCCAACCCGCCCACTGGGCCCGGGGCGCGACGCGTCCTGACTCACGAGTAGCTGCCGAACAGAGAATTTAGAAGCCGAGCAGTCCGCGGAACAGGCCACGCTAAAGGGCCGTCCATTGAGAAGGCTGGTGCGACAATATCGAGGAACGTCTGAAATAAGCCACCCCCATTAACTACACTTGCAGTGGTTCCTAGATCTGGCCTCCCTCTCCTTCCCCCATTTTCCCCGTGTTCTATCGTCTGACACTCACTCAAACAACATGACCCTCACATTATGTTGTTCATGCAGTGTTAACTGTAAGTTGGGGAGTGCCTGAGAGGGTTACAGGGAGGGGTGGAAGCGACCCTGGTCCCCATTAGCGGCCGCTGGCTGAGAAACCATTTGGGTGAACAAGTCCCACCTTCCAGTCACAGTGGAGGTACCGTAACCCGTATATCCTGTGTCTACGAAAGCAGGGACGTAAAAACCACGTAATTTTGTTTGTAATCGAAACCGAAATTCGCTAATATAGTGACACCAGATGGTTCAAATGGCTCTGAACACTATGGGATTTAACATCTGAGGTCATCAGTCCCCTAGAACTTAGAACTACTTAAACCTAACTAACCTAAGGACATCACACACATCCATGCCCGAGGCAGGATTCGAACCTGCGACCGTAGCGGTCGCGCGGTTTCAGACTGAAGCGCCTAGAACCGCTCGGCCACACCGGCCGGCATAGTGACATATTCTGTCTGTCTATAGTGAGATGTTTTAACAATTATAAGTGCCGATATTTCTGTTAGGGATAGTGAACAGTGTACTGAACCACATTAAATCAGTATTTACGTCATTCCCAGGCTAATAAGTATTGCTTTTGCATGCCATATATTTTTAGGTTGGGTAGTATGTCAAAGTGTAAGTGGCAAGAGAAAGCCATTAATGCTTTTTTTCCCCCTGGGCAGCACGACAGATTTTAAAGTGTTGACATATGGACGCGAAACGGTTAGTCTATTTTGACAGGCGTAGTTCACTTGACGGCCCATGTAGAGCCATGCAGAAAACATCAGATCATAAAGTTTTTGAGGTGTCTGCAGAGGGACTGTTAGATGTACAAAAATCAAACCAAAACACTTACATATTAAGGAGCCACATATAAAAATATTTGCACTTATACCCTTTACACCCTGTATATAAACTAAAGTCACATTTTATGGTCATAGCTGTATGTTCGGACCTAAGATCACAAAGTACTGTAGGGATTTTGAGGTGGTGTTTTTTGACAGATAGATTGATGAGGACGGTTTGTGCATACAATTTATAAATATTTCGTGCGAACTGGCTGAACTATGACCGATGAAAGCCCACTGCTACTGTGAAAACGATGACGTTGCCACCTTGCAGAGAACAGCGGGACTCTGTGGGAGCAGCCGGCCACGGTGGCCGAGCGGTTCTGGCGCTGCAGTCCGGAACCGCGGGACTGCTACGGTCGCAGTTTCGAATCCTGCCTCGGGCATGGGGGTGTGTGATGTCCTTAGGTTAGTCAGGTTTAAGTAGTTCTAACTTCTAGGGGACTTATGACCTAAGATGTTGAGTCCCATAGTGCTCAGAGCCATTTGAACCATCTGTGGGAGCACAACACTGTGTGGCACGACACAGCCCCAGGCGAAAAGACGAAAAGAGCGTGCACAAATACTGCACTTTCTTTGAGGAACCAGTAACATGCAGAGTGCCTTCTGTGTGGCGAGCAAGGTACAGATGTGCCTTAACGAAGACAACATTTATTTAAATGACACTTTGAAATTATACGTAAGACTGGTAAATTAATGTTCTGCTGTTTTTCTTGTCTTTGTGTTCTAGCGCTATGTTTGACAACCATCTTTCTGTATTCGCTGTATTAGGTGACGAAATAAATGTCGTTTCGTCCCTAAAAGTGTATTATTACGGTTCAACGCCAAGTAAAACCCACAGTGGTTATTGTCTGCTTGTCTTGGTTTTCCAGCACTATGTTCGACAGCCAACTTTCTGTATTCGCTGTATCAAGTGACGAAATAAATGTCGTTTCGTGTGTTATTACGGTTCAACGCCACTGTGGGTTTTACGTGGCGTTCAACCTTAATAACACACGAAACGACATTTATTTCGTCACTTAATAGAGTGAATACAGAAAGATGGCTGTCGAACGTAGCGCTAGAACACAAAGACAAGTGGCGAAGTGTATGTGTAGACTTTCCATAGCTATAAAAAAATATTTCAATGTGTTAGCTGCATGTGCAGAAATGTGTAAACTACAGTGCACCAATCAAAAAGTAGCAGCATAATGTTGGTGAGCTTCTTAAAGAAGGAGACAGACAGGGGCATGATCTTCTACATTTACATCCATACTCCGCAAGCCACCTGACGGTGTGTGGCGGAGGGTACTTTGAGTACCTCTATCGGTTCTCCCTTCTATTCCAGTCTCATATTTTTTGTGGAAAGAAAGACTGTCGGTATGCCTATGTGTGGACTCTAATCTCTCTGATTTTATCCTCATGGTCTCTTCGGGAGATATACGTAGGAGGGAGCAATATACTGCTTGACTCCTCGGTGAAGGTATGTTCTCGAAACTTCAACAAAAGCCCGTACGAGCTACTGAGTGTCTCTCTTGCAGAGTCATCCACTGGAGTTTATCTATCATCTTCGTAACGCTTTCGCGATTACTAAATGATCCTGTAATGAAGCGCGCTGCTCTCCGTTGGATCTTCTCTATCTCTTCTATCAATACTATCTGGTACGGATCACACGCTGGTGAGCAATATTCAAGCAGTGGGCGAACAAGCGTACTGTAACCTACTTCCTTTGTTTTCGGATTGCATTTCCTTAGCATTCTTCCAATGAATCTCAGTCTGCCATCTGCTTTACCGACGATCAACTTTATGTGATCATTCCATTTTAAATCACTCCTAATGCCTACTCCCAGATAATTTATGGAATTAACTGCTTCCAGTTGCTGTCCTGCTATATTGTAGCTAAATGATAAAGGATCTTTCTTTTTATGTAATCGCAGCACATTACACTTGTCTACATTGAGATTCAATTGCCCTTCCCAGCACCATGCGTCAATTCGTTGCAGATCCTCCTGCATTTCAGTAAAATTTTCCATTGTTACAACCTCTCGATATACTACAGCATCAACCGCAAAAAGTCTCAGTGAACTTCCGATGTTATCCACAAGGTCATTTGTGTATATTGTGAATAGCAACGGTCCTATGACACTCCCCTGCGGCACACCTGAAATCACTCTTACTTCGGAAGACTTCTCTCCATTGAGAATGACATGCTGCGTTCTGTTTTCTAGGAACTCTTCCATCCAATCACACAATTGGTCTGACAGTCCCTATGCTCTTACTTTGTTCATTAAACGACTGTGGGGAACTGTATCGAACGCCTTGCGGAGGTCAAGAAACACGGCATCTACCTGGGAACCCGTGTCTATGGCCCTCTGAGTCTCGTGGACGAATAACGCGAGCTGGGTTTCACACAATCGTCTTTTTCGAAACCCATGCTGATTCCTACAGAGTAGATTTCTAGTCTCCAGAAAAGTCATTATACTCGAACATAACACGTATTCCAAAATTCTATAACTGATCGACGTTAGAGATTTAGGTCTATAGTTCTGCACATCTGTTCGACGTCCCTTGTTGAAAACGGGGATGACCTGTGCCCTTTTCCAATCCTTTGGAACGCTACGCTCTTCTAGAGACCTACGGTACATCGCTACAAGAAGGGGGGTAAGTTCCTTCGCGTATTCTGTGTAAAATCGAACTGGTATCCCATCAGGTCCAGCGGCCTTTCCTGTTTTGAGCGATTTTAATTGTTTTTCTGTCCCTCTGTCATCTATTTCGATATCTACCATTTTGTCATCTGTGCGACAATCTAGAGAAGGAACTACAGTGCAGTCTTCCTCTGTGAAACAGCTTTGGAAAAAGACATTTAGTATTTCGGCCTTTAGTCTGTCATTCTCTGTTTCAGTGCCATTTAGGCCACAGAATGTCTGGACATTTTGTTTTGATCCACCTACCACCGCTTTGACGTAAGGCCAAAATTTCTTAGGATTTTCTGGCAAGTCGGTACATAGAACTTTACATTCGAATTCATTGATCGCCTCTCGCATAGCCCTCCTCTCACTACATTTCGCTTCGCGTAATTTTTGTTTGTCTGCAAGGCTTTGGCTATGTTTATGTTTGCTGTGAAGTTCCCTTTGCTTCCGCAGCAGTTTTCTAACTCGGTTGTTGTACCACAGTGGCTCTTTTCCATCTCTTAAGATCTTGCTTGGCACATACTCATCTAATGGTTTACATGGTTTAACAGGTATAAGTGCAGATATTTCTGTTAGGGATGGTGAACAGTGTACTGAACCACATTACGTCAGTATATACGTCATTCCCAGGCTAATAAGTATTTCTTTTCATGCCGTATATTTTTAGGTTGGGTAGTATGTCAAAGTGCATGTGGCACGAGAAAGCCAAATATGCTTTTTTTTTTCCCTGGGCAGCACATGAGATTCTTAAGTGTTGGCACATAACGTGAAACAAGTAGTCTATATTGACAGGCATAGTTCACTTCACGGCCCATGTGTGGACACGCAGAAATCATCAGTTTATAAAGTAACCAAAATGCTTACATATTAAGGCTCCACATATAAAAATATCTGCACTTATACCCTTTACACCCTGTATATAAACTAAAGTCACATGTTACGGTTATAGCTGTATGTTCGGACCTAATCTCACGAAGTACTGTAGGGATTTTGAGATGGTGTTTTTTGACAGATAGATTGATGAGGACGGTTTGTGCGTACAGTTTATAAATATTTCTTGCGAACTGGCTGAACTATGACGAATGAAAGCCCACTGCTACTGTGAAAACGATGACGTTGCCATCTTGCAGAGAACAGCAGGACTCCTTGGGAGCACAACTCCGTGTGGCACGACACAGCCCCAGGCGAAAAGAGCGTGCACAAATACTGCCCTTTCTTTGAGGTAAAAATAACATGCAGAGTGCCTTCTGTGTAGCGAGAAAGGTACAGATGTGCCTTAACGAATTCAAAATTTATTTAATGGACACTTTGAAATCATACATAAGACTGGTAAATTAATGTTCTGCTGTTTCTCTTGTCTTTGTGTTCTAGCGCTATGTTCGACAGTCATCTTTCTGTATTCGCTCTATTAAGTGACGAAATAAATGTCGTTTTGTTCCTAAAAGTGTGTTATTACGGTTCAACGCCATGTAAAACCCACAGTGGGCTCTGTTAAGTGACGAAATAAATGTCGTTCCGATCCTATAAGTGTCTTACTACGGTTCAACGCCACGTAAAACCAACTGTGGTTATTGTCTTCTTGTCTTGGTGTTCCAGCGCTATGTTCGACAGCCAACTTTCTGTATTCGCTGTATCAAGTGACGAAATAAACGTCGTTTCGATCCTAAAAGTATGTTATTATGGTTTAACGCCTCTGTGAGCTTTACGTGGCGTTGAACCGTAAAAACGCACTTTTAGGATCGAAACGACATTTATTTCGTCAGTTAATGGAGCGAATACAGAAAGATGGCGGTCGAAAATTGCGCTAGAACACAAAGACAAGTGGCAATGTATACGTATAGACTTTCCAAGATTGTAAGAAAAAAGAAAAAAAAATTAATGTGTTAGCCACATGTGAAGAAATGTATAAATTACAGTGCACCAATCAAAAAGTAGCAGCATAATGTTGGTGAGCTTCTTAAGGAAGGAAACAGACAGGGGCATGATCTTCTTGGCACCTTAAAACTAGGGGATGGAATGGAATTCACAAATTCCTTGTAGATGACTACAAAAGTTTCCGAAAGACTTTTACAGATCGGGGACACATTTAAAAACAAACACGACGGTTTCAGACTGTCAATTTCTCCTTCGCTCAGATTAGCATTCGCAATTCACATTCTTAATTCACTGCAAATTCCTCGAAAAATGGGCGCGTAGTTACTTAATTTCGAAGTATCGTAATGAATATGACCAGAATCATTTCGTCATTAAGGTGTGAAGCGATAAACTCAAATACTTTTACCGAATGGTTTTCCTGCAGTTGTTTGAGAACAACTGATAGGGAAAAACACGCGAATTCAAAATCCGTTGTTTTAATTTTGTATGCAAAACCTGGAACATTTTCCGGTAAACTACTTAAGCAAGGAACGTAGCTTTGCTTGATTTTCGTACAGAAAATTTTCCCTCAGCGCAGTAGATGAAACAACTTTCAGCTGTCTGCTTTCCTTGAATCGAAGCTAGATGCGGACACGATCATTGACGTTGGGCGTTGCGCGGTAACAGTCTTTTTGTACGTGCTTGCCTGTGCTGCTTGCTTGCTTGTTTTGTGCTCATTCACTAGCATGGCACTGTGTCCTTATCTATATTTCTCCCCTATTGGGTGCAGTGGTTTAGTGTGCGAGAGAATTTGATCGTGTCATTAGTAATGACACGACGAAATTCTCTCGCTCACATTACTAATGACACGACGAAATTCTCTCGCACACTAAACCACAGCACCTGATTTTTAATCATTGCCTAAATATTAGTGAACGCAACGGATAACGCGACACACACACAAAACCAAAGCACTCATTGATGGGGGCGGTAACCGCTAGCATATTCCTGGGTTATCTAGGAGGGGGAAGGCTAGTTAATTTGGCACTTTTTAATAAAGTAATAAGGGGGTTCTTACTCATTTATAATTATGAATCTGAGCTTGATAACCATCAATAGGGGTACGGGAGGTAATGGTATGAAAACTCCAACACTGATTTCACGTGGCTAAATCTTTATTACAAATTAAGATGGCATAATTGAGCATAATCTGGAATCACTGGTCCACATTATTATCGGTGCTGACAAGTACTGAGATATCTAATTGGCCTCGTACTATGTCACACTATAGGGAGGCAGGAGGGAATTCATTATCACACACTAGGGCACAATCCTTCCATGCGTCCACACGAAAAGCACACAGCGAAGCACTACGAAAAATGCCACTTCTATGCAAATTGATGCAAACGCGCGATCGCACAGAGCTGGCTGGGGAACTACCCAGAGATGCCTGAGCACATGTTTCAACGGCGCTCGTGATACGAGCCAAAGAGAGGACGTTGGTTCATGAATTGCATCTATTATGATATACCGTATTTCACATCTTTCCATCTTCCAGGCGGATCGTTCCCACAGTACGTTCTCTCCTTAGTATGTGCCGGCTACCAGTCCACAAGCCACGCTACCGACCGGCCATCCCGGCCGTTGTTCGAACTGCCAAGTTCCTACTGGCTGAAGGCCGGTCTCCACACTTTGCATTCCACAGAAGCGATCTTTTTGAAGTCTCTGCACCATATTCTGGTAACAACAGTTCACTATGAGTCGCCAGAACACACTGTTTCTGTTCTTGTCTGTAAATTTAAACAAATTTATAGCATGAAGTTCCTCAAGACAAGATACGCTCTTCTGAGTTAGCACTTTATTCCTCCGACCTCATCAGTTATGTTATTACAAATGTTTGTCTCCGCTGCGGCTGCTTACTGCAACCAGTGAATGCAATAGCGGAAAATTTTACAACTACATCAAGCTGTTGAGCAGACATATATCAAACAGGGGCAGCCCCAGTCAGTGGCAGCAGCAGAAGAAGATGAAGATAAAATTGTTGTGCATTGCCCTGTACCATGTCATTCTATCACTGAACAGTGATCAGTTTTGAGCTTTTGACTGAGCAGGTCTGCGTGTCCAAACGCCACTTTCCAAATGCCTAACTAATTGAGCCAAAGCACCAAAACATCTCTGCAGACTTGTACAATGCAGTTAAGCTGACATCTAGCTGTTTCTGGATATGAATCATGAGTTAACTGACTACTCAGGCAGCGACATTATGTTGTGTAGCTTCTATATGATTAGTCTACAAAAATGTCTGTAACAGCTCGAAATTATTACCACTGACTTCAACACAATAGACGCTTGTGAATGACAAATGCACACATTTGTGTGACTTTTAGAACGACCGACATTTTACATTTTTTGCTTGTTTTTGAATTAAGAAAAAAGTTGTGAAAGAGTTAGAAAATCAAAACTGCAGAAACCGAAATAATGAAAAACAGGTATATTATTTGCAAAATGCAAGACTGATTAAACCTGCAGAAGTTATCAACAAAGTTATGGAAATTATCTACCATGGGACTCAAATGTGCAGAAGTAGTTTGATGTGCAAATATGATGTTTAGTTCTTCTGGAATACTTATAAAAGCACAGAAACAATGAGTAATGGCGAAACTAGTGAAGCAGAAAACATGGAGTTGTCTGGACCTGATCTCAGTCTTTGACTGGAAGTCCATATCCGAAATTTGGAAAATCAGGCTGGACAGGAACGGAACAGGGAGGACGCTTGTCCCATCACAATTTCAGTGCCACCTAGTCTGTTTTGCAGCGGAATGATGAGAATAATTGGGTGACGAACAACTTAAAATATTTTGGTACAAGTTGGGAGAACGGAGTTGGAAATCTCAAAATGTTCAAATGTGTGTGAATTACTAAGGGACAAGCTGCATAGGTCATCGGTTCCTAGACTTACACGCTACTCAAAAGCTAAGTTAAAGTAACTTATAATAAGAACAATACACATATCAATGCCCGAGGGGGGACTCGAACCTCCTGTGGGAGTGGCCGTACAACCGGTGACGGGACGCCTCAAACCGCTCGGCCACTTCGCGCGGCTGGAAATCTCACCACTGTGCCTGTGGTAACTACTGACCACAGCTTAACTTCGAAAAAAAAGATGATGTAGGGTTTAATGTCCGGTCAATAACAAAATTAAATTAGAGCGTGCGGCTTGTATTGAACAAGAATGAGTTAAGGAGTCAGTCGTATTCTTTCTGAAACAAACCATTGCAGGATTAGCCCCAAATGCTTCGGGAAAACCTATACCTCCATTGCGGAAAGGAGATTTGACCCCAAGTACTTCCCACTGTAAGTCCAATAACTTTAGAAATTCGCATTTTCATCCACTTTGTGAACAATAAAATAAGCGTAATCGAATTACTCGTGTTTCCCACGTAATGTGCGTTTCAGCGATCGTGTGAGACCCAACTCGCTTTATTTGTTCATGAGACCTACAAAATATTAGATACAGACTCCCAGGTAGATGCCATTTTCCTTGACTTCCGAAAGGCGCTCGATAAAGTTCCGCACTGTCGCCTGATAAACAAAGTAAGATCCTACGGAATATCAGACCAGCTTTGTGACTGGATTGAAGAGTTTTTAGCAAACAGAACACAGCATGTTGTTCTCAATGGAGAGACGTCTACAGACGTTAAAGTAAACTCTGGTGTGGCACAGGGGAGTGTTATGGAACCATTGCTTTTCGCAATATGTATAAATGACTTAGTAGTGTCGGAACTTCCATGCGGCTTTTCGCGGATGATGCTTTAGTATACAGAGAAGTTGCAAAATTGCAGCAAAATGCAGGAAGATCTGCAGCGGATAGGCACTTGGTGCAGGGAGTGGCAACTGACCCTTAACATAGACAAATGTAATGTATTGCGAATACATAGAAAGAAGGATCCTTTATTGTATGATTATATGATAGCGGAACAAACACTGGTAGCAGTTACTTCTGTAAAATATCTGGGAGTATGCGTGCGGAACGATTTGAAGTGGAATGATCATATAAAATTAATTTTTGGTAAGGCGGTTGCCAGGCTGAGATTCATTGGGAGAGTCCTTAGAAAATGTAGTCCATCAACAAAGGAGGTGGCTTACAAAACACTCGTTCGACCTATACTTGAGTATTTCTCATCAGTGTGGGATCCGTACCAGGTCGGGTTGACAGAGGAGATAGAGAAAATCCAAAGAAGAGCGGCGCGTTTCGTCACGGGCTTATTTGGTAAGCGTGATAGCGTTACGGAGATGTTTAGCAAACTCAAGCGGCAGACTCTGCAAGAGAGGCGCTCTGCATCGCGGTGTAGCTTGCTGTCCAGGTTTCGAGAAGGTGCGTTTCGGGATCCGTACCAGGTCGGGTTGACAGAGAAGATCCAAAGAAGAACGGCGCGTTTCGTCGCAGGGTTATTTGGTAAGCGTGATAGCGTTACGGAGATGTTTAGCAAACTCAAGTGGCAGACTCTGCAAGAGAAGCGCTGTGGATCGCGGTGTAGGTTGCTGTCCAGGTTTCGAGAAGGTACGTTTTTGGATGAGGTATCGAATATATTGCTTCCCCCTACTTATACCTCCCGAGGAGATCACGAATGTAAAATTAGAGAGATTCGAGCGCGCACGGAGGCTTTCCGGCAGTCGTTCTTCCCGTGAACCATACGCGACTGGAACAGGAAATGGAAGCAATGACAGTGGAACGTAAAGTGCCCTTCGCCACACACCGTTGGGTGGCTTGCGGAGTATAAATGTAGATGTAGATGTAGAATGTAGTAGACCTATTTCTAAATTTTGATAACTAAACTTTATCTCCTTCCATTTTATATAGTTAAATGCGCATTTCCTGGAGCCTTAAACACATCTACGGCTGTTTTAGCTTCGGTCAAGTGTCCAGTTTTCGCTGTCGTGTATTTCTACTTGTCGTTTATACTGAAGAGGACATCATGGAGTACTAAAAAATCTGGCGAAAATGCTGCTAGCATCATATGCCTTGCATTCTACAGTGGCTTGTGAGGTCCATATGTGCATGTAAAACAATGTCTCAGTTTTAGTATGGAAAAACAAAACGTCGTTAGTGAGATGACAGTTTCATGACCTCTATTGGATCGTATTCTGAGACGTCATTTGTGATTAGTTAAAATTGTGTGCAATATCATACCCGTGATTTTGACTTATAGTGCGCTACCAGTTGCGCTTGGTAGAATTCCCCCATATTAATAAACGAAGAACACGAGCTATAGATGTTATACAGTAATTATTTAATTAGTGAATTGGTTTTGGGCTTGGAAGCTCATTTCTAAGAAATAACTGACCGTCGTTACAAAGAATATAGCATACTGACTAACATCTTTGAAACTGGTACTACACATAGAATTGAAACGTACCTACGTTTATTTTCTGGCGTTTAATCGAGCCACCATTAGTAGGTACCCAAATCCACAACACAGGTAAACGTACTAATGTTGATGTTTCGTCCAGGGCTTCGGGGTCACAGTTTCATTTGCAATCGGAGACTATATTGTCGTCTGGCAAACAAACAAAAACTTTAGGGAATGTTTATTGTCAACATTCAACACCAAGAAAAACAATATCTGGAGCACTTCAATATGGCTGCAAACAGCGTTATATGTGACATAAGTTACAGTACATGTAACGAGGCATTTGGCCTCGTAGGTCGCCTGAGATACCTCAGTAGTTTCAAAATTCTTATTAAACAAGGTTGAATATAAATCACATTTACGATGATATCAGTTACCATTTAAAGACGGACTTATGATGCAAAAACCAGTTCACTAAATAAACCAGTGATGTAGGGCTAAAATATTACTCAAAAACTAAATTCCACGGTCATTTGTGGTGACACACAATTCCAGGGGTCAAATCACTCCTGTTAGTGGTTAGTTGTAGCGTCGTTCTACTGCCGTAAATTATTTTTTAATATAACGCTGAAAGCCGGCCGATGTGGCCGTGCGGTTCTAGGCGCTTCAGTCTGGAACCGCGTGGCCGCTACGGTCGCAGGTTCGAATCCTGCCTCGGGCATGGATGTGTGTGATGTCCTTAGGTTATTTAGGTTTAAGTAGTTCTAAGTTCTAGGGGACTGATTACCATAGATGTTAAGTCCCATAGTGCTCAGAACCATTTGAACCATTTTTTTTTAATATAACGTTGAAGGCCAATTTTCTGGGAGATTCAGTCTCAAAACAAAAATCGGAGTCCCTGCTCATAAGCAGATCGCATTAGCAACACGTCGATTGAAATCGGGTGACATGGAGATAGTAGGGCAAAGAACGTACGAAGTCACTCGATGAGTGCAAATATTTTACCGGATTCCGTCAATGGCATGTAGCTTGTAAGTTATCGATGTCTTAGTTAAGTAATAGTAATTTAAACAATGTATTACATTTGAAATAATTTACAGTTCATGTATCGAGGTATCTTGACCTCACACGTCGACTGAGATACTTCAGTTGTTTCGAAACTATCGTTAAAGAAAGTACAATTAGTAAAAGTTACATTAGCTTATATGTACCCATATATTTTTTCATATGTCCCCCAGATTGCATCATTCGCGTGATACACCGGTGTTGAGTTTGTATCTGTTATGAGACGCCATGTGTCTTCTGTCAGGAGAATTAATTTGGAACTTTAACGTCTACTTATGTGGGTGCACGGTCGCATATTGATGTGCAAACTGTCGATTGTCAGTAGATGAGTTTATAGTGTACATGGCTTTCACCTCATCAGGAAAGGTAAGGTAAATCTGGCAGGGCTAATAGAAGAAAACATGAGGAGAAGGGGCACTGTCATGAGTAGTAAAATTCCAGATGTTACAGTTGTTAAATCAGCACTTTTTTATTCCAGAATAGGAAAAACAGCAAGAAATAAGGTTTTGAGAGAGGTTATCAATGAAACAAACATTCTGGAATATTGAACATCTTAAACTACTACAGGTTAAAACTTGTCAGTAATCAGTGGACATTTAATTTCCAACCAGTATCTCAGTCGACGAGAGCTTCCAGCTGTATCTATTGCATCAAAATATTCGAAGATTAAGAAGTAAAGTTAATGAACTGCTTATCTATAATGATCAACTAGAGTCATCAAACCCAGCTGACATAATCTTCCACCAAGAACGTCATGAGACAATTGATATAGATGAGCTTTGTGTACAGGATTTAGGTTAGCACCTCACCTTTGTGCAGCAGAAATGGACGAACTGTCACATTGATTAGGAACTGACATGTATTTAAGAAAACTGACATTCGTAAATTTTGGCTGGAGCAACAAACGGGAGCCTGTACGAGAAAAGTAAAATTTTACAATAAAGCCTTCATAATATTGGGTGTATATCGAGCTCGTGCAAGTAGTCGTGATCTCTTAATAAACCACCTTGAATCTCTATTGGTCTATTTAACAGCAAATAACAATGATGTACTGATTCAAGGTGATTATAATTCAGATTTTCTTAACAACTCTTCCACTAAGAATTTATTGTTATTAGAAACACTATCATTCAATACCTACTGTAAACTTCCCAAGTCGAGTAGCTAATTGCTCAGAACTAGCCACTGAAAATATTTTTATAGAAAGGTCTGGTGAGCAATATCCAACAGTGTATGGATGGCATCCGAGACCATGAAATGCAGTTTCTTTTGTTAAATGTTAAAACTGAAGAGAATATACACTTACTAAATGTGAGTTGAACAGCGCAGTTAATGAGACGAAAATTGATTACTTTAGGAAATTCTTCAAAGACAGGATTAGTCATGAATGAAAATTTCAATAGTTTTATTAATAATGTCCTTATCCTATCTGAAAACTGTTTCCCCCAAAACTAATCCAGATTAAGTTTTCGAAAAGAGCCACATGTTGCACTTTTACATACTCCTGAAATAATTTAGGCGTGTATTTAAGGAAGTGCCAAAACTATAAGTACACACATTGGCCAAACTGGAAGAGTGTTTAAAACACGTTATAAAGAACATTGCAATTTAAATTCAAATCATACAGCACTGGGTGAACATTTGAGATCAACTAAACATATATTGGGTGAGATATAAGATAGTGTGAAAATGACCCATACCGCAGATAAAGGTCCACTGTTAAATGCTTTGGAAGAATTGGAAATTTTCGTGGATAAGGAAAAAACTTGCAAAATTTCTTAAACAAACAAAACAATTTAATCTGCATGGGGTTTTCCAGTTATTTGGCAAAGTGCTGTAGATAAGCAACCAAAATATGGCAGCCACCATATCATCCTAACAGAAATACTTTTAAAAACGGTAATTCTGATTTCTTTTTTGTATAGACTGTTTTAATATGTATTTTATAATGTATTTCGAAAGATGTTTTAATTTTTACTGTTATACTTGTAGTTTTAAACATAAGCAGATATGTACAGATTTGAGATTCCTATACACACACCCTTAAAAGAGCCGATTAATAGAACTTTCGTTTCCTGCAGCTGTAACATACCTTTGGAAAGACTTTAACATGGATGTTCAGTCAATTTCATTTTTGGCGCTGTGAATGTCATCATTTACTGCTCTATTTATGTACTTTAAACGGACGTTTAAATTCCTTAGTACAGCCAGATTAATCTGTAGACCTGTCAGCCAATGCTAAAGGTAATCTTTAATGCTGTCAGCCAACTTTAAACATAAGCTACGATGCTGGAAGTAGAATATGTACTTCACGTAACGTCAATGTAAGTTTTCCGTATTGTCTCAATTTGCGACAAAAAAACAAAGTGTGACTTGTGACTGTTTTCGAAAACTGGCCATACCTGCTCTTGATTAACCAAGGTTAGATCAAAGTCAGCAGTAAAGCCATGGATTACTCAGTGAATAATGGTAGCCTGTAAGACAAAAGGCAAACCACATCGGTTGGTGTGTGTGTGGTTTGAGGTTTTCGGGCGCTAAACAGCGTGGACATCAGTTGGTGAGAAATAGCTCTGACGATGCTGTAGTTCATTACAAAACATACTGCAAAATGTTAAAGGTAGTAATAGGACATCAAAGCAAAGTCAAAACATATTCACATCAGATAACAAAATAAATATAATATCAGATAGTGAAGGAGGAAACTGACAGAAGAAGAGACGAAGAGGGGCAGATATCATTAGGAGCCAATTATGCAGTGGTAACAGATATGGGCAAGGTTGCAAAACTTTTTTAACAAGCGTTTTATAAGTATTACTGAAAACATGGGATTTTCAAATTCGGTAGAAGCTGCCATGCAATATCTCACACCAGTCATTACAAATAATTTCACTATCGTGGATATTACCCTGGCTACACCAGTAGACATAATCTGCGCGGTAAAATCTTTAACATCAAAAGATTTCTAATGGTTATGATAAAATATCAACAAATTTAAGTAAAGAGAATGGTTCTTGGTTAAGTATCATATTAAGCTATCTGTGTAACCAGTCATTTATCAGTGGACTCCTGGATGGTTAAAATATGTTGATGGTAAGGCTATGTTTAGTAAATGAAATAACGAAATAACTTCAAATTTTCGTCCAGTTTCACATTCTCGAAAATTTTAGAAAAAGTGAAGTACAATCGGCATCTTAACCATACGACAATAAATAATATTTTGCCAAAATACAGTTCGTATTTCCAAAGGGTTCCGATATTCAGAAGCCTATCTACATATACAGCGAGAGTGTACATAACTAATTAGACAATAAATTAGAGGCAACTGGTATATTTTGTGAGTTATAAAAATCATTTGGCTGTGTAAATCACAGTATCCTTTTAATTAAATTAGAATTTATGTTGTGACAGGAAATTCTGCGAAGTGGACTGAACGCTATATCACTATCTAGAAACAATGGGCGTCAATAAGAAAGAGACACGTCACAAGCCATGAGCCAACCTCGACCTGTGAACTAATTGCATGTGCTGTCCTAAACTGTTCCATTTTAGGGACCTTGCTTTTTCTTCTGTTTATCACTGATGTTCCGTAAGTGTCATTACCAAATGCCAAGTTTGTATTGTCGCCAGATGAAAAATGCATTGAAACAAAAAGCAAATCAGATATAGTCTTAGAAAGATAGCTTAATGAAATATTCATTGACATTATTAAATGGTTTCAAGCCTGTTTTTTTGTCATTAAACTTTGAAAAAAAAGACATGTCATAGGCAATTGAGAATTTGTAAAAGGTTTCCCCCCAGCACATCCTAAGATAAGACCACATGCAGATAGAAGCTGAAAGTGCTGAGTTCTTTGGCCGACAGCTTCCTAACAAATTCAAACCGATGGATTGTACAACAGAATTGCTGAAGCGCCTAAACAAATCTCCATTTTCAATGCAAATTTCTTGAAACACAGGTGATATAAAAATAATAAAGCTAGCATACTTCACTTACTTTCGTTCCATAATACCATATGTCTTTATTTTTTAAGGTGTCTCATCAAGACAACAAAGGTTTTCCAAGTCCAAAACGTGTAATAAGAATTATTTGAGTTGTGATCGCAAGAACATCTTGCAGAGGCCTGTTAATGGAACTAGGAACACTTACTGTTGTTTTACGATATATTTATTCCTTACTGGGTTTATCATTAAAAATATATACATTTTTCGAACAGCAGGACGGACTGCTGTAGTTTAGGTAGTCTCCGTAGTATATCTTCTGATGACTTTACTAGACGATAAACGACAGTATCATCTGAAAATAACCTAAGACTGCTGCTCAAACTGTGTCCTAAATCGTTTATGTAGATAACGAACAGCAGAGGACCTGTAACACTACATTGGTGAACTCACTTCTGTTGTACTCGATGACTTTCCTGTCAGTTACTACGAACAGTGACCTCTCTGACAGAAAATCTTGAATACAGTCGCATAACTGCTACTGTTTTCCATAAACACGCAATTTGATTACAAGCTGCTTGTGAGTTACGATGCCGAAAGCCACCTGGAAAACTAGAAATACGGAAAGAATTGAAATCCCTTGTCGATAGCGCTCAACACTTCCTGTGAGTAAAGAGATGTGTTTCACAAAAACGATGTTTTCTATGTCCATGTCGACTGTGTGTCAATAGACCGTCCTCTTCGAGGTAATTCATAATGTTGGAACACAATATACACTCCTGGAAATGGAAAAAAGAACACATTGACACCGGTGTGTCAGACCCACCATACTTGCTCCGGACACTGCGAGAGGGCTGTACAAGCAATGATCACACGCACGGCACAGCGGACACACCAGGAACCGCGGTGTTGACCGTCGAATGGCACTAGCTGCGCAGCATTTGTGCACCGCCGCCGTCGGTGTCACCCAGTTTGCCGTAGCATACGGAGCTCCATCGCAGTCTTTAACACTGGTAGCATGCCGCGACAGCGTGGACGTGAACCGTATGTGCAGTTGACGGACTTTGAGCGAGGGCGTATAGTGGGCATGCGGGAGGCCGGGTGGACGTACCGCCGAATTGCTCAACACGTGGGGCGTGAGGTCTCCACAGTACATCGATGTTGTCGCCAGTGGCCGGCGGAAGGTGCACGTGCCCGTCGACCTGGGACCGGACCGCAGCGACGCACGGATGCACGCCAAGACCGTAGGATCCTACGCAGTGCCGTAGGGGACCGCACCGCCACTTCCCAGCAAATTAGGGACGCTGTTGCTCCTGGGGTATCGGCGAGGACCATTCGCAACCGTCTCCATGAAGCTGGGGTACGGTCCCGCACACCGTTAGGCCGTCTTCCGCTCACGCCCCAGCATCGTGCAGCCCGCCTCCAGTGGTGTCGCGACAGGCGTGAATGGAGGGACGAATGGAGACGTGTCGTCTTCAGCGATGAGAGTCGCTTCTGCCTTGTTGCCAATGATGGTCGTATGCGTGTTTGGCGCCGTGCAGGTGAGCGCCACAATCAGGACTGCATACGACCGAGGCACACAGGGCCAACACCCGGCATCATGGTGTGGGGAGCGATCTCCTACACTGGCCGTACACCACTGGTGATCGTCGAGGGGACACTGAATAGTGCACGGTACATCCAAACCGTCATCGAACCCATCGTTCTACCATTCCTAGACCGGCAAGGGAACTTGCTGTTCCAACAGGACAATGCACGTCCGCATGTATCCCGTGCCACCCAACGTGCTCTAGAAGGTGTAAGTCAACTACCCTGGCCAGCAAGATCTCCGGATCTGTCCCCCATTGAGCATGTTTGGGACTGGATGAAGCGTCGTCTCACGCGGTCTGCACGTCCAGCACGAACGCTGGTCCAACTGAGGCGCCAGGTGGAAATGGCATGGCAAGCCGTTCCACAGGACTACATCCAGCATCTCTACGATCGTCTCCATGGGAGAATAGCAGCCTGCATTGCTGCGAAAGGTGGATATACACTGTACTAGTGCCGACACTGTGCATGCTCTGTTGCCTGTGTCTATGTGCCTGTGGTTCTGTCAGTGTGATCATGTGATGTATCTGACCCCAGGAATGTGTCAATAAAGTTTCCCCTTCCTGGGACAACGAATTGACGGTGTTCTTATTTCAATTTCCAGGAGTGTATTATGTTCCACAATCCTTGTACATATCGACGTTAATGATATGGGCCTGTAATTTAGTGGATTACTCCCATTGTCTTTCTTGAATATTGGTGTGACCTGTGCAACTTTCCAGTCTTTGGGTACGGAGCTTTCGTCGAGCGAGACGTTGTATGTGATTGTTAAATATGACGCTATTGCATCAGCATTAGCCTGAACTGAAAGGAACCTATCTGGTATACAATGTGGACCGAAAGACTTGCTTTTTCCAAGTAATTTAAGGTGATTTGCTACTCCGAGGAAATCTACTTGTAAGTTACTCTCGTTGGCTGCTGATCTTGATTCGAATTGTGGAATATTTAATTCATCTTCTTTTGGTGAAGGAATTTCGGAATACTGTGTTTAGCAGCTTTGTTTTAGCAGCGCTATCATCGACAGTATTTACATTGCTACGGCGCAGAAAAGGTATTGATTGTGTCTTGCCTATAGCGTACCTTACATACGACCAGAATCTTTTAGGATTTTCTGCCAAGTATAGTGGCAAAGCTTCGTCGTGGAAACAATTATAAGCTTATCTCATTGATATAGCCTGTGGGAAACTACACAACACAGACAAACAAACGATTATTGACCTGTCGTACGAAACTCTAGTGTAGACATTGACAAAAACGCAAGAACTCTGTCTAATAAACTAGATTAACACGCAGAGATCCAAAACTAAAATAGCAAAGAGCACAGGAGAGACTAAATAATTCGCTCCTGGTTAGGAACCTTTGAAATATTTCAAAATCGATTTAATTTCCTACACCAACGAAAACGGGTGAATTCTGTGCAGTAAAAATTAAAGTAACATAATGAAACTATATACATTTCGCTCCTGGTTAGAAACTCGGTTACTTCCCTATTGCTACTGTTCTACTATTTACCGATAGACGGCTGCCACCTGTTTTGATAACTCACATTTAAATAAGCTGAAATCGGGAAAGCCTATATCGCCTACATCGCTGGCAGTATTTGACATCCTTTAGAAACCTTTGCCCTTCCTTAATAATAGAAGAATGTTATGCAGCGAAAATATTTCCTGCTACGATAGTATTTATGAGAAATATTATAGCGTGCTATGGGAACATGTCAACTGTTGCACACCTTTTTCATTCCAGACGCTACCATTCTGGCCTGTTATTTTGTGACAGCGAAGTGGTTTTTTGCTACACCCATTGAGAAATCCCGACGGTACACCTACAACTCCCGGACTGCCTCTCTACCAATGAAACTCATAAATCAGCTATACAACGGAGCCTGCAGTTCACAACAAAATTTTCATACTGCTTCTATGTCACTTTGATGACGTACTGTTCTCAGTTTTGCAAGGTCTTTCTTTCGTAATGCCTGAAATGCCATGGCATGAATTTTGTTAATTTCTATTTTTCATCTTATTTCATCACACTTGACCAGGATTTGTGTGCTTTTAATCTGCATCCACGAGAGGAACATACTATCGACAGTCCATTTGTGTTGAAAGTATCAGAAATGTAAACAAGTAGAGTTTTAATATTTTTTTTTATACATCGCCTGCAGTTTATATGGAACAAACAGTGACATATGAAACAGAGAATGACATACAGGCTTCAATCCCACGAATTTCACTATATACACAATACCATCAAAAAAGTTACTGTCATTTTCAAACGCCTAACGAGTATCTAATTAATGACAAAACGACTTTGACTCACAGTTTCGGATATATTTTTTGTTACATTATATGTGAGGGAATTTGTTACATAATGGAACGTAGGCCGCGGTGGCCGAGCGGTTCCAGGCGCTTCAGTCTGGAAACGCGTGACTGCTACGGTAGCAGGTTCGAATCCTGCCTCGGACATGGATGTGTGTGATGTCCTTAGGTTGGTTAGGTTTAAGTAGTTCTAAGTTGTAAGGGACCGATGGCCTCAGATGTTAAGTCCCATAGTGCTCAGAGCCATTTGAACCTTTTTGAGATAATGGAGCCGTGCATTCTGAAATCGCATATACTCTAGCAGATGAGATGATAAAGATATCTCTTGGGAAAACACACTCACGTAATCGTTAATAATGTTATACGATGTTTCACACTGGATGACAGCACCGAGCGAGGTGGCGCAGTGGTTATCACACTGGACTCGCATTCGTGAGGACGACGGTTCGATCTCGGGTCCGGCCATCCTGATTTAGGTTTTCCGTGATTTCCCTAAATCTCTTCAGGCAAATGCCGCCATGGTTCCTTTGAAAGAGCACGACCGACTTCCTTCCCCATCCTTCCCTAACCGATGACCTCACAGTTTGGTCTCCTCCACCCAAATGAGCCCTACCCCCACCCCACCCACTCTGGATAATAGCAAAGGTACCGAATAAACATGTGATAAATCTAATAAATCTGCATTGCCCTTGACACAGATGAGCTAAACTACAAAACACAGTAAGAGAGCCGGCCGAAGTGGCCGTGCAGTTAAAGGCGCTGCAGTCTGGAACCGCAAGACCGCTACGGTCGCAGGTTCGAATCCTGCCTCGGGCATGGATGTTTGTGATGTCCTTAGGTTAGTTACGTTTAAATAGTTCTAAGTTCTAGGGGACTAATGACCTCAGCAGTTGAGTCCCATAGTGTTCAGAGCCATTTGAACCATTTTTTTTTGAACAGTGAGAGATTTTGCATGTTTACTATGTTCACTCACAACAGTGAGTGCATATAGCATGTCTAAAGGGAGCAATCAATACTTTCTTTCTTGTCAGTCAGCAGATGTGTGCGGTTTCCTTATTGTATACATGTAATGTCTCTATTGTAATGTGTAGTGATGGCTGGAAACGATGGTTTGATGTGCTATAATCAATAATAAAATTATCAAAAGCAGTAAAATATAATTGTTGGGTCCCACAAATGGCAACGGCTCCACAGCGTGGCCAGGATTAACTCCTTAACATACTTTTCTAATGCTCTATCGCTAACAAAACGATTTCTCTAATTAAGCAATACAGACATGTCGATTAATAAAAAAAAAAAAAATGGTTCAAATGGCTCTGAGCAGTATGAGACTCAACTTCTGAGGTCATTAGTCCCCTAGAACTTAGAATTAGTTAAACCTAACTAACCTAAGGACATCACACACATCCATGCCCGAGGGATCGATTAATCGATTGAAGTATTGAAAAAGATTTGTTTTTATTACTGATCGTGTCATTATTACTTAGTGTTAACCTCAGTATTATGATGTATCTGTCTGTATACAGGATGGAGTTACTGGCGATGAATTTAGAAGAACAAAATATGGAATTTATTTATCATATGAACGGCGTAAACGGAAGTTTCGACTGTAGCTATGAAGCAGCGATAAACCAAGAGACGAACCGCTCCCAAAGGAAAACTGTGCCGAGTGAGTAATAAAAAAGTTGGGTTCCACGCAAGAGGTGTGAGTATGCCTGTTTAGGAGTTCCCAGACGTATCACTAGTTTCTGCCGCTAAAGCGTTGTTTATTACACGTTTACGCAGTATATGATTTCCATAATATTAATTTGTATGTTAATGCGACGCCTCTGGATGAGTTTGACGCCTCAAGACGTGTTGTGTTTGATATATTAAATAATGTCGTAAAAAGTGACTTGTAGCTGCTTATTTAAAAGTATGATACAGTTTCCACAGAAAGTCACTCTCAACAACCACCAGAAAATAAATGCTTTGCGCTACGGAAATATACTGCAACCATTAAACTATCCAGAGTAGAAAAAAATTATTTTCTGAAACGGAAATACTCGCATTCTCCTGTTTGAGTAAACAGTTCCAAAGCACAAACGTGATCCGCGGGTATATTACTTGATGTGTGACATCAGATGTTATACAAACAACGTCCCTGATGTTTTCCTTTCTGTGCGTCGGTTCTGGATGCATTTCGTGTGGTATTTCATCTTCTAGTTGATTCGTGTTTCATTTGTAAGTGTTTTCGTTTTGTGTACAATGGCGTGTGAAATTTGTTTACTTATTGCAGCTGCCAAGTGTTTTAGCAGCACGAGTGGCATTGGTCATGCCAATTCCCCTTCCTCTGCAATATGTTCAGAGAAAGAGAGCGATACTGGCGTTCAGATTTCAAGCACCACCATTTCTCTTGCGAGAGAGTGGGAAAAACCGAAGCTTGGATCGTACTGTTTACTAAATATATACAGCTATATCAGAGACGGCGATCCATTTAGGTGGAGGCTGGGAAGCAGAGAGACAGCGTACCTTGGACTGTGTTGTGCATTAAAGCATTTAGCTCTAGTAGATACGGCAATTTCTGTTGTTTTATTTTTGTTTTGTTTGGGTTTTGTTACGTATTTTAGTCGTCTTACCTTTTTGGCGTTTATTTTTAAAAATTGCAGAATGTTTTGTACTCTTCTGTCTATTTCATTTCCTGTTTAGGTTCCGTTGGTTTGACTGCTTTTATTTCGGTAATATTTTCGCACCGCCAGCTGTCCACTGAAGTAGACAAGATTCTCTCTGAACTACTGAAATCCTTTGGAAAGCCAGCTATGACTAATTATTCCACCTTGCGTGAAAGGTATATCAGATGGTGAAAAACCCACAGACTTCAAGAAGAGTGTAACAATTCCTGTTACAGCGAAAGCAGATTCTGATACATGTGAATGTTACCAATGTACTAACACAAAAAGCCATGGCTGCAAAATACTGACACGAATTATTTGCAGTCTAAAATAAAGTCTTTTAGAAGCTGACCATGAGAAAGATCAGTTTGAGTCATAGAGAAATGTAAGAACACATGAGACCATACTGATTCTATCGTTCATCATAGAGGACAGAATGAAGAAAGACAGACCTATATTTATAACATTCGTGTATTTGAAGAAAGCTTTTGACAACGTTTACTTGTCCACATTCTTTGAGATTTGAAATGCAGTACAGATAAAATACAGGGAACGAAACGTTATATAGCAGGTAGTAAAGAAACTAGACTGCAATTATAAGAATCTAAGCATGTGAAAGGGAAGCAGTAGTGGAGAGGGAAGTGAGTCAGAGTTGTAATTTATCCCCCACTTGATTCAGTCTATTCATCGAGCACGTAAGAAGAAGAAATTTAGAGTAGAAATTAAAATACAGGAATAATGAATCAAAATACCAACGTTTGGTGATGACAATGTAATTCTGTCTGGGACGGCAAAGGACTTGAAAGAACAGTTGAACAGAATGGATAGCGTCATGAAATGTTATGAAGTGAATAGCGTCGGAGGCTAAACAAGGGTTGTGATACTAATTCAAATTATGGTGTCAGAATTAGATTAGGAAATGAGACAGTAAAAACAGTGGATTATTTCAGAAAAGAATTCAGTCACCAGTTCCAAATACACATTTTATTTTGCTTCATCGGTTTCGACAAATTAACTTGTCATCTTTAGAAACATACAGCATTAGTGATATTATAAATATTTGCACTCTGGCTATACATTTACATAAAATATAATACACAAACTTGCTTATTTTTGGTTTAGCCGATGTCAATATCTTCTTCGTAGAAACATAATAGTACGATTTATAGAAGCATAATAATGTGATATGTCGAAGAATGTACATATTGTATGTGAGTACCGCAAACAAAAATTGACAGGGTGACAGTGGACATTAATTGAATCACACCTACGTACATGTCAAGTTGTTGTGACAGCGGCAAGGAACATATACAAAACCATATAAAAAGTGTAACTAATGTATATAAAGAAGTAGTGTGCAATACTTTAGAAAAAGAAAAAAAACGTGGAACACAGTTCTAATACATGAAAGGAACGGGCTAATTTTCACTTCAATGCAATCAAAATACTGCATATTTTCTAATGCATTCAACAAAACTCATTTATTTGTTTCGGAACGTTCATATATTTCAAATTCTTCTAAAAGGTTCATTTTGTAGCCGTTTTCAGCTACATGCAAAACTTCCATGTTAAGCAAGGATGGAGGAGGAAGAGCGTGTTTCTCGATTTCGATATGTTCTACAGGAGTTGACTTATATGAACTCTCAACGTCGTTGTTGAGCTGTGGATTTTACCATCAGTAATGACACCAATTTTCGCTTTATACATAACGAGAAACCTCCAACTGACGAATTTCTTAAATCTAGGGTATGTAAAGTACAATGTAATGTACGTTCAAGTTTTCAATAGGGCAGACAGAGAGGCCATTCGTGAGCACTAGGTCAAAAAAGACGGTGAGAATTCATATGAGTCGGCTTTTACAGTGTAGATTAGCAGTTGAAAGAATAATGTTTCTGAGAAACAGAAAATTGTTAACACTGAAGATAAAATTAAATGTTAGGCAAGTTTTATTTTATTTTTTTTGCAATATTTGCCACAAGTGAAGCCTTGTAGGGACGTGAAACGTGGTTCTTAAACAGTTTAGACTAGGAGAGAAAAGACCTTTATAGTTATGGCTCTACAGAAGGACGTTGAAAGTTAGATGGGTAGAATGAATAACTAATGAAGAAGTACTGAATCGAATTAAGGAAAAAAGAAAATTGTACCACAGCTTGACTAAAAGAAGGTCTCTGCTGATTGGCCACATTCGGAGGCATCAAGGAATCATCAGTTCGTTAACTGAAGTAAGTATGACAAGTAAAAGAAGTGGAGGGAGGCCAAAACTGTAATACAGTAAGCAGGCTCAAGTGAATGTAGGTCGCAGTAGTTATGCAGAGATGAAGTGGCTTGCAGAGGATCTGAAAAAATCTTCGGAGTGAAAACTACTACAAGAATAGTCACGTTAGTCTTTGGTCATCCCTTGAGGCTCCTTCCCCTGCTCTTTTTATGACATCATCTGTATATCGGCGAGCTGGCGTGTTATTTGCTAATCCCGTATTGTCTGATTCTGAAGTATGCATGTAGGAGCTGGTGCTACTGTAAATACTTCCTAATTGATTGGGATGCTGCTTGTCAATTTTTCGTTGGACGTATGAAATTTGTGTAAGCAATTCGTGTCCAACGAGCACAAACAAGTCGGGCGCGTAAACTGCGGCGGAAATGATTCAGCGTGTTGTGAAGCTGTTTGGTATATCAACAAATCCGCCAGAACGAACCCTGTGTGGACACAGCCGGTAACCGCAGAGCGCTTCAGCCATTTCCTGCAACATTGCATTCAAACAAACAGCTGCCAGCTCCAGCCTTCGCACTGTGTTTTCCTTCATACGAAAAATAACACGTATACGTGGTCAATAAATGAAAATTTTACTTTTTCCCTTCATCTCCAATCAGTTGTTCAAGTGTTACGTGCCGGCCGCGCTGGCCGAGCGATTCTAGGCGCTTCAGCCGGGAACCGCGTGACTGCTACGGTCGCAGGTTCGAATCCTGCCTCGGGCATGGATGTGTGTGATGTCCTTAGGTTGGTTAGGTTTAAGTAGTTTTAAGTTCTAAGGGACTGATGATCTGAGATGTTAAGTCCCATAGTGCTCAGAGCCATTTGAAGCATTTTTTTGAACTAGTGTTACATGATTTAAGAGGTGCGGAAGTCTTGAGCTACATAGCACAATGAATGATCAGTAGCTGAGAGAAAAAGGAGCCATTTAAGGCTTCTTGCCATTCCGTTCGCATATGGATTATGGGAACAACTGCAGCTTGCATGACTATATACGAGCTCTTACTTGCTTGAATTGATCTGCGTGGCCTCTATGGGTTAGGGGACTCAAGAACATTCGTAATTTCTCCACTGCGAGGCGGCTGTTGGCGCTTTCGGAGTAGGTAATCCCGAGTTGTACGATATCATCCTTGATGTGTCCGCTAGTCAATATTTTTTAAAGATTGCTCTCACATTCTTTCACCAGTCAGACAAGCCTGTGAGATTTGCACACCTCCTCCACACAGATAATCGCTGTCTTTATTAATCTGATCTAGGATGTGTGGCATAGCCCTTCAACATTTTTCAAGCATCGACCATACCAGTACTTTGTCTGCAATCTCATTTGCGGACAATGCTATGTAGACGACTGTCGGTGTAGTCTGTAGCGGCAATTATCAAAAACATTTTCAATTCTGAATATAATGCACCAGAAGAATTGAGGCAACCGTCGAATGTAAGACGACAAGACCGTCCCGTTTGAGGTCTGCCGACTTCAAGATATGAGAAGATCTTAATTCGTCCTGTCTATGCTGTGCACCCGCCACCCATCAGCCAACTGAGGTTACTGTGATGGGCTGTGTTGATCTGGCACTATTTTACGGTCCTAGTGTTCCCAGTGAATGTTTTCAATCTTGTCTCCAAAGCTGTCCCCACCCTTTGGAATTTCCGTCACCTTCACGAGAATAGCGTTGACAGTTTCTTCAGTTACCTCCGTCACTCCTCCAACTCGTCATTTTCAAATACAGCCATTCACTGTTCATCTACATCTACATCTACATTGATACTCCGCAAGCCACCCAACGGTGTGTGGCGGAGGGCACTTTACGTGCCACTGTCATTACCTCCCTTTCCTGTTCCAGTCGCGTATGGTTCGCGGGAAGAACGACTGTCTGAAAGCCTCCGTGCGCGCTCTAATCTCTCTAATTTTACATTCGTGATCTCCTCGGGAAGTATAAGTAGGGGGAAGCAATATATTCGATACCTCATCCAGAAACGCACCCTCTCGAAACCTGGACAGCAAGCTACACCGCGATGCAGAGCGCCTCTCTTGCAGAGTCTGCCACTTGAGTTTATTAAACATCTCCGTAACGCTATCACGGTTACCAAATAACCCAGTGACGAAACGCGCCGCTCTTCTTTGGATCTTCTCTATCTCCTCCGTCAACCCGAACTGGTACGGATCCCACACTGATGAGCAATACTCAAGTATAGGTCGAACGAGTGTTTTGTAAGCCACCTCCTTTGTTGATGGACTACATTTTCTAAGCACTCTCCCAATGAATCTCAACCTGGTACCCGCCTTACCAACAATTAGTTTTATATGATCATTCCACTTCAAATCGTTCCGTACGCATACTCCCAGATATTTTACAGAAGTAACTGCTACCAGTGTTTGTTCCGCTATCATATAATCATACAATAAAGGATCCTTCTTTCTATGTATTCGCAATACATTACATTTGTCTATGTTAAGGGTCAGTTGCCACTCCCTGCACCAAGTGCCTATCCGCTGCAGATCTTCCTGTATTTCGCTACAATTTTCTAATGCAGCAACTTCTCTGTATACTACAGCATCATCCGCGAAAAGCCGCATGGAACTTCCGACACTATCTACTAAGTCATTTATATATATTGTGAAAAGCAATGGTCCCATAACACTCCCCTGTGGCACGCCAGAGGTTACTTTAACGTCTGTAGACGTCTCTCCATTGATAACAACATGCTGTGTTCTGTTTGCTAAAAACTCTTCAATCCAGCCACACAGCTGGTCTGATATTCCGTAGGCTCTTACTTTGTTTATCAGGCGACAGTGCGGAACTGTATCGAACGCCTTCCGGAAGTCAAGAAAAATAGCATCTACCTGGGAGCCTGTATCTAATATTTTCTGGGTCTCATGAACAAATAAGGCGAGTTGGGTCTCACACGATCGCTGTTTCCGGAATCCATGTTGATTCCTACATAGTAGATTCTGGGTTTCCAGAAATGACATGATACGCGAGCAAAAAACATGTTCTAAAATTCTACAAGAGATCGACGTAAGAGATATAGGTCTATAGTTTTGCGCATCTGCTCGACGACCCTTCTTGAAGACTGGGACTATCTGTGCTCTTTTCCAATCATTTGGAACCCTCCGTTCCTCTAGAGACTTGCGGTACACGGCTGTTAGAAGGGGGGCTAGTTCTTTCGCGTACTCTGTGTAGAATCGAATTGGTATCCCGTCAGGTCCAGTGGACTTTCCTCTATTGAGTGATTCCAGTTGCTTTTCTATTCCTTGGACACTTATTTCGATGTCAGCCATTTTTTCGTTTGTGCGAGGATTTAGAGAAGGAACTGCAGTGCGGTCTTCCTCTGTGAAACAGCTTTGGAAAAAGGTGTTTAGTATTTCAGCTTTACGCGAGTCATCCTCTGTTTCAATGCCATCATCATCCCGTAGTGTCTGGATATGCTGTTTCGAGCCACTTACTGATTTAACGTAAGACCAGAACTTCCTAGGATTTTCTGTGAAGTCGGTACATAGAATTTTACTTTCGAATTCAATGAACGCTTCACGCATAGCCCTCCTTACGCTAACTTTGACATCGTTTAGCTTCTGTTTGTCTGAGAGGTTTTGGCTGCGTTTAAACTTGGAGTGGAGCTCTCTTTGCTTTCGCAGTAGTTTCCTAACTTTGTTGTTGTACCACAGTGGGTTTTTCCCGTCCCTCACAGTTTTACTCGGCACGTACCTGTCTAAAACGCATTTTACGATTGCCTTGAACTTTTTCCATAAACACTCAACATTGTCAGTGTCGGAACAGAAATTTTCGTTTTGATCTGTTAGGTAGTCTGAAATCTGCCTTCTATTACTCTTGCTAAACAGATAAACCTTCCTCCCTTTTTTTATATTCCTATTTACTTCCATATTCAGGGATGCTGCAACGGCCTTATGATCACTGATTCCCTGCTCTGTACATACAGATTCGAAAATTTCGGGTCTGTTTGTTATCAGTAGGTCCAATATGTTATCTCCACGAGTCGGTTCTCTGTTTAATTGCTCGAGGTAATTTTCGGATAGTGCACTCAGTATAATGTCACTCGATGTGTATTAATGAATGATGTCGCATCTTCTTACAGGATAGAATGTTCGCCACTTGATCAGTTTCACACGTATTTCTGAAAGCCTTTCGAATTGCCTATGATCCTTATTCAGAGAAGCCTTACGTCCATAAAATTGGTTCCGTATAAGTCCTGGAGATACTAGTTTGAGACTCCCAAAAATGACTGTTTGACAGACCTCAGTGTTTCAAGACGTGGACGCGTGGTCCATTCCCAGTGTGGGTATATACAGTGTGGTCCATTGATAGTGACCGGGCCAAATATCTCACGAAATAAGCATCAAACGAAAAAACTACAAAGAACGAAACTCGTCTAGTTTGAAGGGGGAAACCAGATGGCGCCATGATTGGCCCGCTAGATGGCGCTGCCATAGGTCAAACGGATATCAACTGCGTTTCTTTAAATAGGAACGCCCATTTTTTATTACACATTCGTGTAGTACGCAAAGAAATATGAATGTTTTAATTGGACCACTTTTTCGCTTTGTGATAGATGGCGCAGTAACAGTGCAGTGTATATTGTTGTACAGTAATGCAGTCCAGAATGATAAGTTATAAAATGTATGATGCAGCGTAGTAAAATGTGCCTTCTGAATTCCAGATGAACATATATCTAGGCCCCAGATAGCCAAAGGTAGTACCCAGACTTTTTAAAATTATTAATTCTTTATGTAGACATTTTACGTTAATTTTTTCCCTTTAGATACCATAATCTTTAGTTATACTAACACACCTAAAGTTATGTTAAGATATTACATGCTATATTCATGCTAGTTCATGTGCGACATAAGGTCTGTTTTTGTAACGGGATGAAAAAAAAAAAATAAACAGTGCTTAAATGAGCGGTTCTGGATCATTGTAACTTTTCCTCCTGTGATGTAAACGTTCTTAAATACTCCGGAGATTTCATAGAATCTCATTAAGGCTCCTAGATTAAATAGTTTCAGAGACCATTCTCATTAAAACTGTCTCAGGTGAAAGTAATAACTGGCATTAGCTTTCAGCTTGAGTTTCACATCAAAAATAAAACTGTGATGCAGATTTTAAGACAGCATCCGGAAATAATCTGTATCAGTTCTGCCGGCCTCAAAGATAATACCTCTGTCGGAAGCACATATTACATACCATGTTTGCAGAATTCTAGGCTGTTGAAATTACCGTCAGGGTCAAGTATCGTCACCACGAATCTTGTTACTACACGAGATGCCCAACGATTCTGCTCGCGGTTGACAGCCTTTCTACATTTACTGCTCAGTGACTCACATGCAACAGCACATAAAAATTTCAATACCTGATTGATCGAAAACCCAACTGCATAAAAGATTTCAAAGTACTTGAATCTACGGGTGGACAAAGCAATAACGATAATTTTGTTTGGATGAAATTACTCTGTGGGACCACTGGGAAATACACTGTCGACCGCTTAGCCGAAGAAGCTACCGAGGAAGAGAAAAATCTAGGGATTACCGATATGTTCTACACTGAGGCATCATAGAAGGAAGACTCGCAAAGGGAACAAGGTAGTGGCAAGAAGTACACAATAATACGTTCGTGGTCCTCTGTTCCACAAAAGCGCATATAGATTCAGTCTCTAGGCATCTCGACTCTTAACTGCCAGACTCTAATTTAACCATAGATGCCGGCCGCGGTGGTCTAGCGGTTCTGGCGCTGCAGTTCGGAACCGCTTGACTGTTACGGTCGCAGGTTCGAATCCTGCCTCGGGCATGGGTGTGTGTGATGTCCTTAGGTTAGTTAGGTTTAAGTAGTTCTAAGTTCTAGGGGACTTATGACCTAAGATGTTGAGTCCCATAGTGCTCAGAGCCATTTGAACCGTTAACCATAGATGCTTCTGTACACGGCTCCACACGTTGCACATTGTAGGACACCTTCGGAATTTTGGGTAGAAGAAAAAGGGCTATCACCTTTTGTTTGGATACCCAGGACTCCATGGAAGTACTACAAACCTTTTACAGAACCTTCAGAAGCCTACCAACCCGAGTGATGGCTTGGTGGCAACACAGAATCACTAACCTTCCAACACATTATCCAGATTCACTGTTCCAGCTGGTATCCGAATCTAGGACCAAAACATCGCAGCTGCTCGACTGTACAGAACAGTTACGAAAGTTCTGAATTTACAGTAATTGAGCTGTATTCGCCTATCTGGAACCTTTGATGTTCTGTCTATAACGTTCGTGCATGCCTGCGTGCATGTACGTACACGCCGAGTTGAAGGATAGCGACGAGATATTTTCTTTGTTGTAAGTTATAGATAAAAAAGGAGCACCGAAGATTTTAGATTCTATTTTGCAGTATTATCAACTCGACAAACAAGACCCATAACCGAAATTTGATACACAGAAAAATAATAATGATTATATGAAATGTCTACTATCTAAAATAATGAAGGTAATTCTTAGCAATGTAGCAAAATTTTATCCTTATTCCCCAGACAATGAAATATGCAGGGTATCCCTCCTACGGGTCGTCAGGTGCACTTTCTCTCGTGTTTCGGCAAATATTTGCAGTTTCTTTTTTTCAACGTGTCAACCCAAACATACGTTGCTCATCATATGACGCCCCATGTAGCGGAAAGTGTCGGTTTGTTCCCCATTAAACAAAAAAATCGTAACTCTTCTTCGATAGAGTGGTCCCAAATTATCCTAGTGCGTTATTCGTTTTATCGATATGTGTTAACAGGAACAGTAAAACACGAAGAATAATCAGTAGCTGTTCTTTGTGGCCGAGCGCTTCTAGGCCCTTCAATCCGGAATCGCGCTGCTGCTACGGTCGCAGGTTCGAATCCTGCTTCGAGCATGGATGTGTGTGACGTCCTTAGGTTAGTTAGGTTTACGAACTTCGAAGTCTAGGGGACTGATGACCTCAGATGTTAAGTCCCATAGTGCTCAGAGCCATTTCAACCAATTTGAATAATCAATACTGCAGCAGAACTGAGCAGCGCTTCTGCATGGGTAGCAATCAGCGCGGGCCACAGTAGTACAGCGGGCCCTTGTGGCCGTGCGGTTTTAGGCGCTTCAGTCTGGAACCGCGTGACCGCTACGGTCGCAGGTTCGAATCCTGCTCGGGTATGGATGTGTGTGATGTCCTTAGGTTAGTTAGGTTTAAGTAGTTCTAAGTTCTAGGGGACTGATGACCACAGATGTTAAGTCCCATAGTGCTCAGAGCCATTTGAAACATTTTTGAACCACAGTAGTGCTGTCGCTATTCTTCGTGTTTTTCTCTCAGCGTTAATACACACCGATAAAACGAAAGTCGCACTAGACTAATGTAGGACTGTTCTGTCGAATGCGGACGTAAAATTTCACTTTAAAAATAAACTTGTTTGTAACGAGAAACAAACCGGCGCAATCCATCGACAACGGGGTTCACATGACAGACGTGAAACTGCAAATATTTGCCGAAACATCAGAGAAAACGCACCTAACGTCTCTTAGGAGAGATACCCGGTGTACTACGTCTAGTACAATCTTGATTGTAAACTCCAATTCAGTCTTACAAAATGGCTGTTTCAGCTTATCTTAATGATATGTCTTCTCTACACCAGCGACAAAACTAGATTAAAAATTATATTAATCGTGTCGAAGAACAAGACGTGTAATAACTGAATGTCGACAGCGATAAGACATCCGCAGTAAGCGCCTCAGACTGACAGAGATTTAGCATTATGAGATATTACACTGAGCTGACGAAAGTGGTATCGGCCCTTCTTTTTCCCTGCGTAGTGAAGCATTTCGACATGGCATGGACTCAAAAAGTCGTTGTAGTCCCCAAACGAAATAGTGAGCCATGCTGCCTCTATAGCTGTCCATAATTGCGGAAGTGTTGTCGGTGCAGAATTTTGTGCACGAACAGATCTCCAGATTACGTCTCATAAACATCTGACGGGAATCATTTCGGGAGATCTGGGTGGCCAAATCATCCGTTAGAACTTTGCAGAATGTTCTTCAAACCAATCGTGAACAGTTGTGTCCCGGTGACGTGGTGCATTGTCATTCATAAAAATCCCATTGTGGTTTGGGAATATGAAGTCTATGAAAGGTTCAAATGGTCTCCAAGTAGCCGAACATAACGATTTCTAGTCAGTGAACAGTTCGTTTAAATACAGCCCACACCATTCTGTAGCCACCACCACCTTGCACAGTGCTATGTTGACAACGTAGCTCCATAGTCCATAGCTTCGTAAGGTCTGTGCCACACTATAGACCAGCCATCAGCTTTCACCAACTGAGGTTGGGACTCAACTGACCGGAACACCGTACTAGAGTGGTCTAGAGTCTAACAGATATGGTCGCGAGCCCAGGTGAGACGCTGCAGGCAGTGTTGTGCTATTAGCAAAAGCACTGACATCGGCTGTCTGCTGCCATAGCTCATCAACGCCAAATTTCACCGCGCGGATACGTTCGTCGTACGCCCGACGTTGATTTCTGCATTTATTTCACACACAGTGTGGCTTGCTTGTTAGCAATGACAATTCTAGGCAAACATCGCCGCTGTCCGTTAGGTGAAAGCCGTCGGCCAGGTGATTTGTTCGCGGTGAGAGAGCTAATGCATGCAATTTGGTATTCTCGGCACAGTTTTGACACTGTGGATCTCGGAATTTTGAACTGCCTAACGATTTCAGAAATGGAAAGTCACTTACGTGTAGCTAGAATTACCATTCCGCATTTAAAGCCCGTTATTTCCCGTATTACGGGGCCCATTGTCACGTCGTCAATGGCAAGGAAACCGTTTCTGAAGAAGAGAAATTTGTTAACATCGAGTACAGATTTAAGTGTCAAGAAGTCTTTTCTGAAAGTATTTGTATGGAGTGTAGCCATGTACGGAAGTGAAACGTGGACGATAAATAGTTTAGACAAGAAGAGAATAGAACCTTGCGAAATGTGGTACTACAGAAGAGTGCGCCGGCCGAAGTGGCCGTGCGGTTAAAGGCGCTGCAGTCTGGAACCGCCAGACTGCTACGGTCGCAGGTTCGGATCCTGCCTCGGGCATGGATGTTTGTGATGTCCTTAGGTTAGTTAGGTTTAGCTAGTTCTAAGTTCTAGGGGACTAATGACCTTAGCAGTTGAGTCCCATAGTGCTCAGAGCCATTTGAACCATTTGAACAGAAGAGTGCTGAAGATTAGATGGGTAGATCACATAACTAATGAGGAGGTATTTAATAGAATTGGGGAGACGAGTAGTTTGTGGCACAACTTGACTAGAAGAAGGGATCGGTTGGTAGGGCATATTCTGAGGCATCAAGGGATCACCAATTTTGTATTGGAGGGCAGCGTGGAGGGTAAAAATCGTAGAGGTAGACCAAGTGATGAATGCACTAAGCACATTCAGAAGGATGTAGGTTGCAGTAAGTACTGGAAGATAGAGAAGCTTGCACAGGATAGAGTAGCATGGAGAGCTGCATCAAACCAGTCTCTGGACTGAAGACCACAATAATAACAGTCACGTCGGAAGCCATTTCACAGATGCAGCTGTGTACAAATGACAGCTCCGCCAATGCACCAACCTTTAATACCGTGTGTACGCTATAGTACCACCACCTGTATAGGAGTATGTAGCTATCCTGTGACTTTTGTCAGCTTATACTACAGTGAGTGAGTGAGAGAGAGAGAGAGAGAGAGAGAGAGATAGTGTGTGTGTGTGTGTGTGTGTGTGTGTTTGTCTGATCTGTCTCTCCCCGTATATTTCAGTACCTTTTGTGCTGGGGTAAGCTGTCGCCAGTACACCGGTTAGCAAATATGTAGAGCGGAGATCGATAGTCGGCGCTGGGTCAAGTTCGTCTCTCACGATAGAGGCCAGAGACAGAGTCACAAGCAACAGGCCGCCAACGCCCTCTCAGCACTAAGTATTTAGACCGTCGTCGCTGACCGGAAGGCTTCAGTCATTGGTTCACTGATGGACTGACTCGACTCACCACTCCAGTCTGGCATCTATCATTCATTGAAGTGCGGGCTCAGTTCACTTCTCAGGCTGCGACAGAGCATAGCATCAGGTTATAGCAAGATTACCTATATTGTCAAAAAATGGCTCTGAGCACTATGGGACTCAACTGCTGAGGTCATTAGTCCCCTAGAACTTAGAACTAGTTAAACCTAACTAACCTAAGGACATCACAAACATCCATGCCCGAGGCAGGATTCGAACCTGCGACCGTAGCGGTCTTGCGGTTCCAGACTGCAGCGCCTTTAACCGCACGGCCACTTCGGCCGGCACCTATATTGTCTCCGAGAGGACTATTACGGAAGAGCTTGTACCACAACATGTGGACTGTATGAAAGTTAAGTAGCACCTATCTGTTTGGGTAGATAAAGAACGCGTTAATCCACGTGTGCATTTGTATTGTAGGAAGAGCATACCGGCGACCTGTAATAACAGCCTCTCCCTTGCCTCACTGGTACGAGACTCTACATTGACGACGAGGATACTACATATCTTATGTAAGAGTAAACTGGCTGTATGGTGCAAGCTAAAGGCCAATGTTAATAATAATGATAATAATAATAACTCATATCTTCCATGTCTTACCCGACACAAACTGGTGTAAGCGTCGACTTACGTCAAATAAAATTTGCCATTACAGTGAGACAAATGTGTAACAAATTTGGTTGGGATTGTTCTAGACCTTACAGAGCTGTGCTGGTAAACCAGTCTGAGCCGCACACGGCTCGCGTTTATCCCATTTATTGTTTGTCATCTTCTATTACGCTGCTGCCGCCTCGTTTTCCTTTCCATTTACTGGCGTCACTGACTTCCTGCCTTACTTGCACGTGAGCGGCAGCAGCAGAGCGTATCGATAAGTGCACTGTCGTACCATCACTGGAGCGACCGATAGTATTTCCGGGTCGTCGTGTGTCTGGCAGTCAGTTCGAGACGGACCAGCAGTGCAGTCGGGACGCAGCAGCAGTGAAGTCGGCGACGGAGGGCCGGTGAGGCGCCGACAGCCAGTGCTCGCCGACCGCTGGCGACACACGTGAACTGTCCGACGGAGGAAGATTGGAACGGGACGACCGTTGGTCATTCGTTCGGTTAGTCGTCTCATCGCCGACGAATATTTGATCCTTTCGCATTTTCCGGGCCTGGCAGTCGGTTGGTTGACATGGAGCAGCGACGAATTCTCCACGGGACGTAGTTTGGCCGGGGCCTCTGGTGGTCTCTACGCGGTGTCAGGATGTGTGTGTGTGTGTGTGTGTGTGTGTGTGTGTGTGTGTGTGTGTGTGTGGGTGTGTTGCCATTGCTACGAGGTCCGTGGCTCACCGACCCTGGACACGAAAGGTTAGTTTTGATGTAATTTATCAGCAAGTCAAGACTGTTCACATTGTGTCATTTGGAGTTCGTTGTCGGCTGTTGGGATATTCTCGCGAGCAACAACATGGATCTCGAGTTGAAAAAATCTAGCAACCCTCCGGTGGAGTTTTACTGTATTTGGTTATTTGAATTGAAGCACACCAGCGGAATCTTCTGCCTTGTGGCCGTTAACGTTCCTTTACCTGCCCTGGCCGTTGATGTAAATTTCAGGCACTAGTTTCCTCATCGTGTTGTTACTGTCCAGCACGGTGTTTAGTTTGACAGCTCAATGCATGATTGGTTATGGGCGTCAATATGTTCTACGTTGTTCCGTTGAACTCCCTGTTGTGCCCTGGCTGGGTGAAGTGGAAGTTATCTTGTCGGTAGATCCGTTGAGTGTGGGTCGGTTGGGTTGTCGTCGAATCGTGTATGGTTGGCCCGACTGCCTATCTCACCTAAGCGAGCGTTAGTTAAAAATTGCTCTGAGCACTATGGGACTGAACTTCTGAGGTCATCAGTCGCCTAGAACTTAGAACTAATTAAACCTAACTAACAGAAGGACATCACACACATCAATACCCGAGGCAGGATTCTAACTTGCGACCGTAGCGGTCGCTCGGTTCCAGACTGTAGCGCCTAGAACAGCACGGCCACTCCGGCCGGCCAAGCGTTAGTGTTTGAATTCCAGGCTGACCCTCGAACATCTGAGCGCCCTTGTGTGTACTGCCTTTTTTTAAAAAAATTTGTTCTTGTTGTTTGTACTTGTATGGCTTCTAGCCGATTTTTTAAAAATTAAGGTTGTTTTGCCCTTAAGGCGTAAGATTCTTCAGGCCTTCAGCCTAATTTAAAGAACTGTTTTAAGATAAGGCTTTGCCTTTTAATTTTCTGTTTTGGTTGAGTTTTGCCTAATTAACAACTGTTTTACGTGAGGCCGTGTTTTTTTTTTTTTTTAAAAAGTTTAATTTTGTTTAGTCTTAAGTGTTAGGCTTTCAGCCGATTTTGAATTCAAATTGTTTGCTCTGAAAATCTCAGATTCTTTGGGCCTTCAGCTTAAATAAAGAACTGTTGTAAGTTAAGGCTTGCCTTTTAAATTTCTGATTATACTTGAGTTTTAAGTTATTGGGCTTCAGCCGTATTTAATTAAAGTCGCTTTCAGCCGGTAATTAAGGCCCAAAGATTAAAATGTGTGTTTAAAAAAAATCTTTTTTTTTGGGGGGGGGGGCTGTTGTAGCGTTTGATCAAATAATAAAGTTGTATGCTCGATTGTAACCGACAGTCCCCTTATTTTGGCCCCTTTACACAATCTAAACTACCTGTCCTGCGCTGCGGGTTAAGCCGGGCGTCTCACAGTTACAAACATATTCATATACGTAAATAAACGTTTCTGGTGACGAAGAAAGTACATAGAACCTCGCAATACGCCCAAATGCTTGCAGCGTGCTTAGACGCGAGGGCACATCCGCGCAGGCACTCGTCCTACACACAGTGAAGCTGGCTTTCAGCGTATCCAGGTTGCGGGTATAACTTATCACGCTCGGCTCCAGAGACGCACCTGCTCGCCCGGTAAGCCTCCGGCAGCTCACAGTAGCCGCGGTGCCGTATTGTTCGCGAGTTCAGCTCCGTGGAAATCGGTAATCAGCTTTGCGGATCGGTGCGGCGCCGCGGCAGCCCCGGCTGTAATTCTGACGTGCAGCGCGCAGCTCCAGGGTTCAGAACGCACGTAACGGCCGCCACCGCCGCCGGGTCACGCCGTACAGGTATTGTGCCAATCCCCGAACGGCGCGCGCGTCGCTGTGGGGAATCAATGGGCCGCCTGCCGGTAACTGCCGCTGCGGCCCCGACCTGCCGGCTGCGGCCGAAACCACCGTCGGGCCATCCATACAACGCGACAGCCAGCGCCGAGATAACAGGACACCCGGCGCATTGACGAACCGCTCATATGCCGTATCTCTCTCTCTCTCTCTCTCTCTCTCTCTCTCTCTCTTCTCTCTCTCACTAAACTCGACCCCAGCGCCAACTGCCCAGCAGGTACCACTGAGGCTGCTACCACTGAACTCAGCCAGTGGCGAAGAAATAACTAGCGAAAGAGGTTCTTGGCTGTTATTTTAATGATGTGTTCTAATTTTAGTCCAGCTCCGTACAACAATGGCCAGCATGTCTGGCTACTATGCGAAGCACCCGTATTCGTCTCCCAGTACTGCTAGTGATTTTTTCTTGGTCTCAGGACTGGGGCGGGATGAACTGAGTCTCGTGATGACTACTGAGTAGCTTGTTGAGTAAGAAGTAGCGGTTTCAACGTAAAGAAAGCCGACAACGACCGGGAGAGCGGTGTGCTGACCCCACGCCCCACACTACAGCACAGGAAGACACGGCGGTTGGTCGGTCCCCACTTTGTGAGTCTAAAACAGCTACAAGTACCAGGAATTCTTTGAGTGACACAGAAAATGAGTGAAATTATTTGTAAATTAGGTCGCCAGTCCAAGAGGACAAGCTCTGCCCACTAACTGGTTAAGGATAATTAGAACTGTTGCACTTATAGCATAGAGTATCTGAACAACCATATCCCCATGCAGGCTTGTAATTCATAAACTGATGTTCTAAGTGCCAGTGAGTTCAGCTTCACAGTCCCCCATTCCTTGTTACATTATAGCCCGTTGTATTACCAAACATGTTCCTGTCGTAGAGTGTAACGTCTTGTTTAATGGCATATTCCTACACGATATGATTTGCGATACCGATTGCTCCACATTTACGAGTATCTGTGGTGCGCTGTCGTATTTTCAGTAAGTAGCTGGGATACGGACCATGCTCCGTGTGGTAGTGTATAGCTTCCCCGGTCGGCAGGAAGTATGATATTCAGGATCCTTTATTTATGTTAGGAATGAACTGGTAAGTTCTCCTCTCTGTTTTCCCCCTTTCCCATATTTCTTGCCATTCTCTATCCATTCATGGCGTTATTCGTTACGGTCGCAGGTTCGAATCCTGCCTCGGGCATGGATGTGTGTGATGTCCTTAGGTTAGTTAGGTTTACGTAGTTCTAAGTTCTAGGGGACTGATGACCTCAGAAGTTAAGTTCCATAGTGGTCAGAGCCATTTGAACCATTTGAACCATGGCGTTATTTCCTTATTCGACATGGCTCCGGTACCTATTATTTAAATTATCACATTCGTCCATTCTGAACTAATATTGCCAGCATTTGGCCACGAAAGACCAACACCTCGGCTTCAAATTTCGATGTTCAATACCGTTTTAATCTGCCGGTAGGATCAAGCTTTCAGCCGCCAAGGGACACCAAAAGAATGCTGAAAAATCTTCCAGTAGCGTTTTGAAACGTCGAGTTACGAAGAAACAGTGAAGAGTGGAGTACTACAAAACCTAATTACCAAGAAAATTTCACATTTAAGGGTCAACTAGAAATAAGTAAAATTTGGAATTTTGTGATAAGGTCTTATGGGACCAAACTGCTGAGGTCATCGGTCCCTAAGCTTACACACTACTTAAACTAACTTACGCTAAGGACGACATACACACCCATGCCCGAGGGAGGACTCAAACCTCCGGATGGGGGAGCCTCGCGGACTGTGTCAAGACGCCCTAAACCGCCCGGCTACCCCGCACGGCTAGAAATAAGTAATACACATTATAATTAATTATTTACAGCATGCGCTTATTTAAAGTACTTGTCTCTGTCACAATTGAAATGTACACTGAGTGACAAAAGTGCAAGACCTCGACGTGGCATGGACTCAAGTGGTTGGATGTCCCCTGCATAAAACGGAGCAATGTTTCCTCTATAGCCGTCCATTATTGCGAAAGCGTTGCTGATGCAGAATGTTGTGCACGAACTACTGTTCCATAAATGTTCAATAGGATTCATGTCAGGCGATGTGGTTGGCCCGTTCATTCGCTCGAATTGTCCAGAATGTTCTTGAAACGAATCGCGAACGATTGTGTCCCGGTGACATAACGCATTGTTATCCATAAAAACTCCATTGTTGTTGGGGAACATGAAGTCCATGAACGGCCGCCAATGGTCTTCGAGTAGGTGGAAATAACCTTTCCTAGTCATTGATCCGTTCAGTTGGACGAAAGGATCCAGTCCGCTCCATGTACAGCCCTCACCATTATGGAGCATTGTTATCCATAAAAATTCCATTGTTGTTGAGGAACATGAAGTCCATGAATAGCCGCCATTGGTCTTCGAGTAGGTGGAAATAACCTTTCCCAGTCATTGATCCGTTCAGTTTGGCGAAAGGATCCAGTCCGCTCCATGTACAGCCCTCACCATTATGGAGCCACCACCAGCTTGCACAGTACCTTGTTGATAACTTAGGCCCGTGGCTTCGTGGCGCCTGCACCACACTCGGTTCAAATGGTTCTGAGCACTATGGGACTTAACATTGGAGGTCATCAGTCCCCTAGAACTTAGAACTACTTAAACCTAACTAACCTAAGAACATCACATACAACCATGCCCGAGGCAGGATTCGAACCTGCGACCGTAGGGGTCGCGCGGTTCCAGACTGTAGCACCTAGAACCACTCGGTCACCGCGGCCGGCCACCACACTCGAACTCTGCCATTAGCTCTTGCCATCAGGAATCGGGGATCATCTGACCAGACCACAGTTTTCCAGTCGTCTAACCGATATGGTCACGAAACCAGGAGAGGCGTTGCAGGCGATGTCGCGCTGTTGAGCGAGCGCACTCATGTCGGCTGCCGTAGCCCATCAACGCCAGATTTCGCCACACTATCCTAACGGATACTTGCGTCATAGGTCCGACATTGATTTCTGCGGTTATTTAATGTAATGTTGCTCGTCTGTTAACACTGACAAATATACGCGAATGCCGCTGCTCTAGGTCGTCAAGTGAAAGCCGTCAGCCAATCCGTTGTACGTGGTGAGAGATGTACCTGAAATTTCGTATTCTCGGCAAACTCTTGATATTTTGGAACTTGGAATATTGGATTCCTAACGATTTTTACGAGTAAATGGAATGTCCAATGCGTCTAGCTCCAACTGCGAATCCACGTTCAAAGTCTGTTATTTTCCGTCGTGCCGTCATAATCACGTCGGAAAACCTTTTCAGATGAATCAGATGAGTAAAAATGACAGCTGCACAAATACACAGGCCTGTTATACGAGGAGCGTTTGAAAAGTCTGTGCAAAGTCCGAGAGATGGCACCATCGGCGCGTATCGAGGTCATGTTTAGTTATTAGCATCTTTGGAAAGAATGCACACCAAGTTTCAGCCATATTGGTCTGTTTCTTTGTGTTTGGCATTCGTTTGGATCAAGGAAGTAGAGTGATTGTCAAAAAATGGACGAAAAATAATTTCCTGTGGTGATTACACATTACTTTATGAAAGGCAAAACGCCTCAAGAGACTAACGAAAGGATTGATAAACATTACGGTGACTCTGCACCTTCGATTAGAACAGTTTAAAAGTGGTTTCAAAATTTTCGGAGTGGCCATATGCGCACAAGTGATGCTGAACGTTCTGAGCGCCCTGTGGATGTTAGTGGATGTTACGACTCCACAAATCATTGATAAAATCCATGATATAGTGATGGATGACAGAAGAGTTGAGGTGCGTGAGATTTCTAGTGCTGTGGGCATCTCGAATGAACGGGCACATAATATTTTGCACAAACATTTGAACATGAGAAAGCTATCCGCAAGATGGGTTCCGCTATTGCTCACGCTTGACCAAAAACGGAATCGTGTGAAGTGTTGCAAGGATGGTTTGCAGCTATTCAGGAAGAATCCGCAGGACTTCAAGCGTCATTTCGTCACTGTGGATGAAACTTGGATACATTTCTATACTCCTGAGATCAAACAACAATCTAAGCAGTGGGTTTCCAAGGGAGAATCAGCAGCAAAAAAGGCAAAGGCCATTCCTTCGGCCGGAAAGGTATGGTGACTGTCTTTTGGGATTCACAAGGGATAATCCACATCTTCTATCTGAAAGGGGGCGAAACTATTACAGGTGCATATTATTCATCGTTATTGGACCGTTAGAAAAACGAGCTGCAAGAAAAACGCCGACGATTGGACCACAAAAAAGTCAGTTTCCATCACAATACACCAGCACACACCTCAGCAGTTGTGGTCGCAAAATTAATGGAAATAGGATTCCAACACGTTTCACATCCCCCCCTGTTCTCCAGACTTGGCTCCCTCGGACGTCTGTTTGTTCCCCAATTTGAAGAAATGGCTGGCGGGGCAAAGATTTTATTCAAACGAGGAGGTGATTGCAGCAACTAATAGCTATTTTGTAGACTTGGACAATTCCTGTTATTCAGAAGGGATCAACAAATTAGAAGAGCGTTGGACGAAGTGTATAAGTTTAAAAGGAGACTACGTCGAAACACAAAAAAGGTTCACCCCAAACACGTAAGTAGTTTTTATTTTTCAACGACTTTTCAAACGCCCCTCATACTACCTTGTGTACATGTTACTACAGTCATTTGTTTACTTGCATACCGCTGTGCCATGGCTTTTGTCACCTCAGCGTATAACAGTATTTAATGAAAGTAATGGAGCCCTTTTAGACCGGACTCCTAAATTTCCCTAGCGCTCGGTGACCGTATCAGTGGTGGGCAGTGGTAATCGGTAATAAATGGAAATGTCGTGTGGCTAGGGCCTCCCGTCGGGTAGACCGTTCGCCTGGTACAGGTCTTTCGATTTGACGCCACTTCGGCGACCTGCGCGTCGATGGGGATGAAATGATGATGATTAGGACAACACAACACCCACTCCCTGAGCGGAGAAAATTTCCGACCCAGCCGGGAATCGAACATTTTTTTTTTTTTAACGTATATAGACTTTTATTTACAAAATAACAATTTCGTTTTACAAAATACAGTTTACATTTTACTTGTAAAGACGAGACAATCCATTCTTTATTTTTCTGTTACTGTACTGTCCAGGTAATTATTTCATTTGGTATTTTCTTTTTAATTTTTTTAAATATTTTTCGAAAGTCTGTCAGTCAGAGGTTTGTTTAGTTGTTTCTTGCACCGTTTATTGTTGTAGTTTAGCAATTTAGCTTTTCTGAGCCTTTGTACGCTACATTTATACGTATGGCAGAGTGAATATGGAGTAAGCATTGATTGTACGATCTAGTTATTTACAGAGAATAATTAGTATATAAGAAAACAAAGTTATTTTACGGAATTTTACTTATTACTAGTTATGGTGTTATTATTGTTATTATTTTTGTAGATGTTTTGAGTTGAGGATGTGCTCTATTCATTTTAAAATAATTTTGTGTTATTACTATCCTCTTTTTAAATCTTGTGTTAGAAAACAAGGGGGAGGCATTTTACGTTGGGTCTTGAAAAACGAGACCTTAGTGGGACATGCACTAGGCATGAAATCAGTTTGATAGAAATATTAACGAGTGTATCAGTTGTCAGCTCTTGTTTGATGGGTAAAGTGGTATCCAAAGGGGAAACCCTCATGAAAAACTATCTTAACATATTAAACAATCCATGACAAAAGAAAAAGGACATTACTATTTTAGCGAATTATTAAACCTATTTTTTTTTTCGATTGAGCAAAGAGCAATTCACTAGGAAGCATTATATAGTGCAATTTTAGAGCTAGTTTACTATCGGTGGTGCGTGACAGTGGGGAAGACTGAAAGGAGGAAACTATTCGTGGTGGCGAGACAGACATATATAAGCATGTAAATCACTAGTTTGTTGTACTGATAGGCCTGTAATAGTTTTGTGGTACTCACAGTTTCGCACACCTCTCGATTGCACACGATGGAAGGCAGGAAAAAAAAAACCGCAAAAGACAAAGGGACACTCGGAGCTACGGTTATATTGACACTATATTGTAAACTTTTACGCGTTCGATCACTTTTCACTGTCACTTTTTTTTTCTTTTTTTAATAAAAAGCACTTTAACACACGCATCACTGTTGGTGCTTTTGGGATGTGGGAGGACATCTGCGACTGCGGCAAGGGCGTGGGGGGGTTTGTGGCGGTGGACGGCGGCGATGGCAGCGGCGGCGGCGGCGGCAACGGCGGTGGCGGACACGTCACGTGGCGGCAGACAGGGCGTCCCTGAAGGCGGCGGTCAGCGGGATCTCCAGGAAGTTGTGGAAAGTCTGACGATATGTAGCGCGTTGTTTTGCCCTCTTGTGCTCTTCCCACAAGTCCGTAAGGAACTGCACGCTGTCTGACTGCTTTTTGGCAATGACTGCGTGTGCAGTCATGGCGAGTATCCACATCGTGGCCGTTCGTTTTGGCCTAGGGAACGGTTTCGCGTCAGGGACGGTGAGAGCCGTGACTTGGATGTTTCTTGGATCGCTTCTGTTCATGTGGGCTATTATCTCCTTGCTTGTCTCCCATATGTTGCTGGTTGCCCTGCATAGGAAACGGTGCTCTACAGTGTCCTTTTCGTTGCACGTTTCACAATTGGGCGATTCTTTTATCCGGATTCGCGCCAGTCTCTCGTTGGTCGGTACGGTGTTGTGCACTACTTTGTACCACGTAGATCTGGCGTGCTCCCGTATTGCTTTTTCTGAGATATTTCTCCAGACGACTGGCCAGTCGTGGTCTGGAGATTTTATCTCGATTCTTGTTCTGTGTGTTTGCCCTCTTAGTGCGCCGTAGATGTTTTTCGCCGTCCTTAGCTGCGGGTTTGTTACGGTGGGCAGTGCGTAACTTTTATCGAGGATCAGTTGCCTGATGTGTCGCATCTTAAACGGTATGTGACTGGTGTCTACCGGCGCTTCTTCTGATCGTGGCCTGTAGATGTTTATTAGGCAGGCCGTGATGCTGTCTTTGTTTTTGCCCTCCATTTGGATTGCTCTGTGGAGCAGCAGCGCAGCACACTTTGTCCTGACGTCCACCAGCCCCAGTCCGCCTTCCTCCTTCTTCAGTGAGCACGTCGCCTGCGATACTTTGAATATTTACCGCCTCCACAGCAGGTAGTAGACGGCTCCTTGTATCGCTCGAGCGATTTCTGTTGGTGCACTCAATATCTGTGCCACGTACCAGGCTTTCGACAGGATCGTTGTGTTGATCAATTCTGCTTTTTGTCCTAATGTTAGATGTCTACTCGAGTGAGTCCTGGCGAGCCCTCGTATTGTATGTAGGGTTGTTCGCCAGTTCTGTGTCGCCATCTTTAGTGGGCATTTTTGGATGAGTATCCCTAGTGTTTTGTGGGTCTCGGTTACTCGATACCACTCCCTGTTGATGGTCAGACTTCCGTTGCCAATGGGGAGTAGCACGGCTTTTCTGGGATTGACCCTTGCTCCCGATCCGTTTTGAAATGTTTTGATTATCGGTTCTATTTCGTCCATCTCCTGCTCGTTGTTGACAAAGATTCCCACATCGTCGGCGTAGGCCATGCATGTGACCTTCTGCTGCCCGATTTGGTAACCGTGCAGGCTTGCAGCCAGTTTACGTAGCAGTGGATCAAGCGCTGCCGCGAAGAGGGCCATGGACAACGGGCAGCCTAGCCTTACTGACTTGCCTAGTTTTAACCTTTTTGTTGTCCATCCATTTACAGTTATTATCGATGAGGCGTTCTTTAGAAAGTTTCTTATAATGTCGGTGAATTTTTGTCCGAATCCGAGTTTGGTTAACGTTTGCTGGAGATATCGGTGGCTGATCCTGTCGAAAGCCTTGTGGAAGTCAACAGAAATTATTGCTGCGGTCGTTCTGCTGGTGGCGGCGTGCGCAATTACGTGTCTGTATGCGCAGGCGGCGTCGAATATGCTCCTGCCGAGCACTGCACACGTTTGCCACGGGCTGATCGCCTTCATTAACGCAGTCTTGATGTTATTTGCGAGGCATTTCGCGGCAATCTTGTAATCTGCATTCAGCAAAGTTATGGGCCTGAACTCTTCGGTGTGTTTCGCTGCCTTTGTTTTTGGGAGAAGGATTACCGTCCCTTCCAGAAAGGAGGCCGGTACTGCTGTCCCGTTTAGGATTTCGTTCGCCATTTCTGTCAGATGTCTTCCTACTTGGTCCCAGAGCTGGCTGTAGAATTCCTCGGGGATGCCGTCGGCTCCTGGTGCTCTGCCGTTTGCGCTGTCTTTGAGGATGGCTCTCACCTCATCCTCCGTCACGTTTTCGGTCAGTAGCGCCCGATCTTGATTGGTCAAGAGCCGACGTGTCTCCAGCAGGATGTCTGCCGTTTCGGCATCGTTCGTCTCTTCGCTTCTGAAGAGCTTTTCGAAGTGGTTTTCCACGTGGTCCACAATTTCCCGCTTTGTGGACAGCTTGTTTCCGTCCTTATCGAGGAGTTCGGAGATAACCTTGCTGTTTGCCCTTTGCCTTTCCCTGACTAAGTGGTGCAGTGTGGCGGGCTCATCCTCGATGACGCCGTGCGTTTGACTGCGAGCGATGACGCCTTCCATTCGCTGCCGTTTCATGTTGAGCAGACGTGCTTTTAATCTTCTCACGCGCGTCAGGTACTGTAGGTCGTCAGCAGGGGCGTTAAGTGTGTCCTTAAGACAGAGTGCGTAGAAGTCTGCTGTGCTTTTCTTCCAGTATGCTTTTTCCGCGCTGTATCTGATCAGTGCTCTTCTGATCGCTGGCTTGGCAAGTTCTGTCCACCACTCTATAGTGGAGTTGTATGCGTGACGTCTTTCTGAGCATTTCCCTACTGTGTCGGAGATTTCCGACCGTAGTTTCTCGTCTTTGAGGTGTTTGACGTTTAGTTTCCATCTCGCCTTTTGTCCAGCGGTCTTTCTTCTCGGCAGGTGGATTTTGGTTTCGTATGCGTAGTGATCAGAGAAAATCACTGGGCAGACCTCTACGTGCGATACAGAGGCGGCCAACTCTCTGCTCACGTACTCCCTGTCTAATCTGCTTTTCCCCCTGTTGTAATGAAAAGTGAACTCTGTGTTCTCTTTGTTGAGCAGACGCCACGAGTCGTCAAGTTTTAGACGCCTTATGAGCTCTTGCAGCTCCATGCATAGATTCGGTACCGGGATCTGATCTTCTGGTGCAGCTACGCAGTTAAAATCTCCTCCTAGCACAATGTTGGTGTCATTGTGCGGGAGGAGTTCGCAAATGCGTTCGTTGAAATATTGTCCTCTCGCCCTCTTCTTTTCTGAGCCCGACGGTGCGTATATGTTTATGAACACCGTTCCTGATATTTCTAATGCGATCCCGCTTCCATTTACCATCAGTTTTGGCTCCCCTGTCTCTATTTCTTCTCTTATCATAATCGCTGTCCCTCGTCGGGTTTCGGGGTCTATGTTACTGATAACTTTGTATCCGGGTACCTCTTCTATTTGTGTCGTTACCACCTCCTGCAGGAGAACTACGTCTGCGGTTCTATGCTGCAAGAATTCTGATAGGGCGTCTAATTTAACTGAAGAGCTCATTCTATTGACATTGCATGAGATGATCGTGTGCGTTGTTTTACTGTGCATTTAGAACGAGGGTCGTCGGGCGCTTTGCTGGGGCGGGTCGGGTGTGTGCTGTGGCCGGTCAGGCCGTAGGACGACGTCCTCGGGTTTGCTGGTGTGCGTTACGGTTTTTGCGGGTGGTGCGTCTGATGATTCTCCATCAGATGTCTCCATCCGTTCTGCGTTATCGTGGCTCCTCCTGGCGCCTTTCCTTTTTCGGTTTTGTCGGCTTTTGGCGCTCTGTGTTGGTGTCCTTCCTCTCGTCGTCCGACTTTTTGAGTATGCGCGCAATTTTGTTAACAGATTTCTTGATGTTGGCCTCGCGCATCTCACTAAACGTTTCGGGCCCTTAGGATTGACAGTCTGTCACGCTGACCACTCAGCTACCGGGGCGGACGGTAATCGGTGAGAGCCTCGGCTCCTGACGTATCACGTGAGACCCCCCCCCCCCCCCCTCACTCGGGCCGGCCACGTGCCGACAGCAGCGGCGCGGCCAGCCAGCCGACGCTAATGAACTGAGCACACACCTCGGCCTACCCCTCCGCACACTGTTAATTATACACACTCTCAATCAGGAATGCCGCCACCGCCGCCGGTGCTCCTCTTAAATACGGCGCCGCTACCCGCTGCTGCTAATATGGCCGCATTCCAGCCTACTACCTACCTGCCGCCTCTCCGCAAACACATCGGCTATCTCCGGAATCTCGTCACGTCTCATCTAACGGCTTGTCAAGGGCGCCCCAACTAATAGAATGGATCACTGAGACGAGCTTGCTGAACTACTTGTTTGGCGGTTTACTCATTTCCCGCACAGCACCATTACGTGCACGATAACAGGAAACAATACCTTTGCTGAAGATACATTGTCTGCTGACGATATTTTGGGTGTCCTGTGGTGTAATGTACGTGGGAAGAGGAAAAAAAAATATCTTTGTTAAAGTTATTTTTCTGGCGATCACTTTTTATGGGTACCCTGTATCGTAATGTAGAGACTGTCCGCACCGGCCGGGGTGGCCGAACGGTTCTAGGCACTACAGTCTGGAACCGCGCGACCGCTACGGTCGCAGGTTCGAATCCTGCCTCGGGCATGGATGTGTGTGATGTCCTTAGGTTAGTTAGGATTAAGTAGTTCTAAGTTCTAGGGGACTGATGACCTTAGAAGGTAAGTCCCATAGTGCTCAGAGCCATTTGAACAGACTGTCCATAATTATAGTTCCAGTTTCAAAACGTCTTAGAAGCTGAAGACAGAGAGCCACTGTTTAGAATGACGTTGAATTTGGTCAGCATGTTATTGACGCGGGAGGAAACGTTATTAAAAAATAAACAATTAAGGAAGATTTGACCAATAGATTGCGCTGCAAGCGTCAGGATATGCACACTGTTAGATGTCACCCGTGGAGATTGAAATGAGACGTCAGGACGACAGTAGATTTGTTTAATTAACTTCTTTATTCCAGCCCGTGTACCATTAACAGCTTGGTGGAAGCATCTCCAGTTGCATCTCATGCGAAACAGTAGACGTCTGGCATTGCTGACAGCCCTAAGAGGGGGGCCGGGCGTGACGTCACTCGAATCCCACTGTCAGCGATGTCTTTGGCTGTGACAGTGATGACAGCATGGGAGCGCAGCTGACTACACTGTGGGTGCGGCTTGACCTACCTCCAGCAAGTAGGAGGCTGTCTCTTGACTGATAGAAAGCTGCCCTGTTCATGGTCGAACAGTGGACCCCCATACTGCTTTCCAAATTGTCGCTCCGGGTGTCACATGCTTGTATTGCACTGAGACAAGACTGTTTTTGTGTAAGAACTTATCTGTTCCAGACTATGCTCGTTTAATGCTTAAGGCACATACTTTCAGCACGTCCACGGTGCCAACTGAGGAAAGGCTACTGTCCTCACACTAGAATATTGTAGCGTTTGCTGTTGTTACACTGTGCCCAGCTCGCTCTACTTCACAACGACTGTCGGCCACGTTCTGCTTCACACTGCAGAACACTCTAGCCTGCCTGCTGCTGGCTCTGTTGCAGCTCAACTTCCACTCTGACGTACTTTTTGACTGAATGTGGTCGACATGCTCCAGTACCCTCCTTCTCATTAAGACCTGGTCCCTCCAGTCGACCAAACTAGATTATCTTTTACACTAGAATTCCTGGCGACTGGTCCTTTTGGCTCTATTTCGCCTATTGAGAATTATTCTAACAATTGGTTTCCTTAACCGTATCACTTAATCTTGCATATTTCCACAGTGTCCCTTACCCTACCCCTTAACTCAAATACCATGACACTTGTTTCAGTAATACGCTTCTTCCACAACAACTTCTAAATCCCTACTCCAAACTTGGAAGCTAAAATGACTCAGTTCTCCTCAATGCTACTCCCTTGTGCATTCATCTTCTTTCTGCTGCTCTTATGCTCGGGGTATCCAGTCCAATGGAATCTGAATGATAGCTATGTCTGTACTCAGCCTTATGCTTTGTCTTCTGCATACCAAAAGGGAGACTATGCTAAACAGAACAAGTGTGGCTGTAGAGGCTGGTATGACAATAGTCGATGTTGTCTCTTTCAAATACTGATATTCTCAATAGAAATTCACATGCTGCAGTAAGGTTTCCAGGGAAACTCGCTCCTCCTGCTGGTTCAGAACCGTGTTTATAGACTGCATTAATTCCGGCCCTAGAGTTTATTTCAGTTGGTTAGATTTGGGGCTCCTCTGGCCAATACAAACGAGGCTGCGAAATATTCAGGTGAGTTATCCCTGAAATCGTGGCACACAGATGGAAAGTAGGTCCCATTATCACACATACTGTTTTATTTAATAACAAACCACTCCCCTTTAATTGTAGCCTCTTTGTTCTAAATCCAATCAAAACTCCGGCGGAACTTCCTTCTGTACTTTCCTTAGACCCTCTGAATACTGCTCTGGTGACAAGTTTACCGCTGGCTGACCTCTCACAGCCTGCTACATAGCCTCCTCTATTTCTGCTATTCTCCCTCGTGCTTTCCAAACCTACCTTCTACGGACTGCAACCATTTTGTCATTATTACTTCCCTATGTAAGACTTCTACTTCAGTTTGCAGGTCCCTGATATTCTGATTAAATGTATACAACGTTACTTTTCCAGTCAGTTGTAGTGGTTCTGAATTATGAATGAGACCTACACTAAATTATCAACTTCACAGAGTGCCAGTCTCTCACGGCTTTGTTCCCTTTTGCCCACTGTTTAACCTCTTCCACAGTGTCGGTCACCCTTCGAATGTCTTCCTCATCAACAATGCCGAATATTGTTCTTGTAAGCCCACACCCAGCATCGATCCTACCCCTCTTCCTTATAGTAGGTGGAATAGCCTCCAATACCTGGGTCATCTCACTCTCTTCTGGTTTACCTCATGTGCTCCCTCACATGTTCCAGCACTTTCTTTGAGTATCCCGGGCCTTTTCGTTCCATGACGGGATGTGTCGCATACTTCTTGCAGTCTTCTTACCTCATTTCTTGTCTCCCGTGCGTTGAATACCATCTGCGTCACCCAACGATGATTGGTGATCACTACGTTTCCCTGTTTGGTGAACAGCACTCCAATTTAAATGTGCTGGTTCTATAACGCATCCACCTCGACAAATAGCAGTAGTCCCACTATGAAGGCACCATATTTCCTTCTCTGCACCTCACGTACGACAGCAATAACTGTTACTTTCCTCCCCTGAAATTCTTCTGCAGCTGCTTATATTAATTACACTAACTCTATATCTAATCTTAAAAAAATGTTAAATGACTATCTCCTAGGCCTTAATTCCCATCGGTTCCTTGTTACCATTTCATTTGTTTGTCTTCTGACACCTTTCTTGTCCCCCACCCTTTCCAGTCTGCATCTCCTATCCCTGGATTAACTTCTAGACTCCCTTGAAAAGATTTCAACTACTCTACATGCACAGTTGACGTTCCTTTTGGCAATCTAATCTTGACATTTACTGGCGACGTGATCTCAATTACCTGGTATGACCCATGATACTTTTCAAAAAGCTTCTTGGTCTTTCCTTTGAGATATACGAAGTTGACAGCGTCTCCCACTGACCAATCTTATATTACGGCATTCTTGCACTATGGCCTACTGCTTCTTCCTGTTTCTCCAGTGCTCATATATTTTCCCTCCGTACTCGAATCCAAATTTCCCTAATCACTGTGGCAAAATCTTTAACAGAATTTCCAGCCTTCCCCTTATTCTTTACCAAAATGCCGAACGGTGATGGCATTTTACGACCATATACTATTTCATATGACGATTATCCTGTATTCAAATGCTGTTTTGAGTTGTGGACGGAGACAATGTACTTTAAATACTGGCAAGCTAGACTCAGCACTGACCAGCGCCCTTAGGTACACAATCGTGTTAATCAAGTCTTAGCGTAATCGATTCTGGTTTAATCAGCTTGTCTTTCAGAACAGACTTCCCTCATGACATTGCTACTCTGGCAATGGCTCCACCTAAAACATTTTTTCATCAAGTTCCATACTATGTTGCCGAAGATCGATTATGGCACAATGCTGATATAACAAATCTAATCCCAACATTATGTCGTAACCCTCAGTCGTGTGGCACAATCTGGCACAGTCTCTATACTTTGTTTAAAAACCACATCTGGGCAAAATTATATGTCGACTGATCCTAACAGTGTGACATCTTTATTCCCCAATCCACACAATCTGTACTTTGGGGGTCCCATTGCTTACGTTCCACCAGATCACTATTGACACGCACCCCTGTGTCCAATAATATCCTGCAAGCCTTTTTTTCCTCTTATTGCAAAACACAACACTGCGCGCTATTTCGTATCATGCAATCTTACTGTGAATGACCGTAGGTGTACTTGGGATTCCCATTGACGTTTAACATCTTACTCTTCTCTGGTTCTCTGCTTCTAAAACTATTACTTCCTCTCCGTTATTCACATCATCCTGAGGCGGCGACACTGCCTCCTTACTTGTCCCGCTCGTCCACACCTGAAACATTTTATGATAGCTGTAAACACTGTCCGTTTACCCTGTGTTCCAGTTGGCAAATCGATCTCCTCACACTATATAGCTAACCACACTGTTGTCTGCCAAACTGTTAGATCCCCTGTGTATACATGTCTTGATATATCTATATGCAGTAGTCTTAAAAAAGCATCGATTGCTATCTGCTCAGCTTCTTGCAAAATAATTTCAGTGACTATGACTTTCTGTCCTAGTTCATAGGTACGTCCATTAATTTTCCTCATCCTATCCGCAAATTGTTCCAAAGTTTCCATATTTTCCCTAATTATTACCCCTAATTCTTTCCTATAGTGTCTGACACTATTTCATTTCGTAAATTTCTGAATTAACACTTCTTCATGATCTTCGAATGGTGTAGTTCCCTTAAGAGCTTGTGTATCCCTTACATAAGTTTTAGTTCCACTGTAGTCTCAACTTTGCAACACTCAATAATTCCTTATCAGACCAACCTTCCATCTCAACCAAATTTCCAAGGTCTCTCACAAAGGTCTGACATCCGCAGCTGCCCTACCAGAAAAGGAGCAATTAAACTTGAGACAAATGTACACACCGTTATGACAATCACGATTCTACCAACACGCGCTGTTCTGTATCACCCACTATTAATATTGCTAATTTTCCTAACAATATGCACACTACTTCCTGCTGTGACACACCTCGTGTCACTGGTTCTGTCGAAGCTTTGTCCTTGACAACACTCATTTTCAGACCTAACTGCCACAAGACAAGGAAACAAAATACAGTAACATAATTCTTGCATCTAATCATGAGCCATCTTGACTCCTGGCATTGCCTAGCCATATGCTCCCTACAATTACATCTATAACATTTTACTCGAACTGATTCCATACATGGTGCTGAGTGGCCCTCGAGATTACATTGTGCACGTCTAACAGGCACTAACCAATCATGAATTCCATTACCTCTGAATCTAGACAAACCCACCGGTTCTCTACTCGCAATAAAGTATATTTTACAAAATGATGGCTATGAAACCTTTTCTCCGTGATCAAAATACAATCAGAATTTTTGGATTCACCATACTGTTGGCTGTAAGTTTAAGTGTTGCCCTAAGAAGGAGATGTCAATGATCTGACACCAGTGTTAGATGGCACTTCGACTGTCACTCATGGAGAGTGAAATTAGAAATCAGGATGACAGTATATTTCTTTAATTAACTTCTATATCCAGGCCTCAACTGTAGTACACAGCTTGGTGGAGGCATCCAGTTGCCGCTCATGCGAAACAATAGATGTCCAGCATTGCTAACAGCATAAAGAGCAAGGCCAAGTACGGCGTCACTCGACTGTTGGTGTCAGCGACGTTTCCTACTGCATCTGTGACGAGAGCATGGCATTGCAGTTAACAAGACGACAGGGGTGACCGTGAGCACCCTCCAGCAAGTGGGAGGCTCTCTGCTTTGGCGGTGGCTCTGTCGTGACTAGAACAGGCAGGCCTACCCCATGGTCGAACAGTGGAATCCGCACTGCATTTCAAGATGTTGCTCCAAATGTCATGGGCTCATGGTGCAGCCTGTGATACTGAGACGAAATATTTTAGTACACGAATGGCTGAGTATTACTTGCTCCAGATTATGTCCATTTAGGGCTTAAGGCACGTACTGTGAACACGTCTGTGATGGCAAGTGAGGAAAGGCTTCTGTCCTTCCAGTAGCATATTGCAGCTTCAGCTTCTGCTGTACTGCACGCAGCTAGCTCTGTTTTAGCAATGGCTGTCGCCGTGTTTTGCTTCACAATGCATAACAATATTGACTCCTGTGGCTGGTGTACTTGTTGATCAAATTTGGCCGACATGCTACAACACTAACAGACACGCAGCACGCAGCTATCTCTCGCCCATCATGAATGTGTCCATGAATGATTGCATGCTGCTGGTAAAGCTCTTTTAGTAGAATGGTGACTGTGTGCCAATAGCTTTGCATAGGTCCCGGACATTCAATGGTATGAAAAAATGGCATTGTTCTGATACGTATGAAGGCCCTGGAGAAAAAATTAAAAAATTCGAAAGACAGGCTCCTTTGAAGTGCAATGTGGCAGAGGGAGGAAAGCAGTTGATCCGACATCTGTCAAAGATGTGGCCACAGCGTTGCAGAAGGGGTTGAGTAGTGGTGTGCAAACATGCAGTGCGCAGGGAATTGCCTGAACGCTGTGCAGGCCTCGAGCATGATGCATAAAATTCTGCGAAACATCCTGGACTAGTATCCATATGTGGCCCATGTCCAGGAGCTAATTTCTGCTGACCTGCCAGCAAGACAAACGTTCGCTCTGGAATTTCTTGTTCGCATGGATGTGGGCAATGAATGACCTTCCAACAATCTGTGGACAGACAAAGCACATGTCCGTCTTCAAGGACATGTTAATATGCTGACTTGTAGAATAGGGGCAACAGAAAATCTGCAAACTTACCAACCAGTACCTCATCATTCTGCAAAGGTGGCTGTGTGGTGCGAGTTGACATCATCGTTTATCGTAGGGCCGTATTTTTTCGATGAGATGAGTCCTGTGAGTCCTGTTACCTGTACCGTCACTGCTAAACGCTCTGAGAGTGTTTTGCACACCAACGTCATTCCAGCCCTTCAGCAGCGTGAATGTGTGGGTAGGATAATTTTTTTGCCATTTTTATGCAAGATGGCATTTCTCTGCACATAGTACAGCCCTTGAAGCGGTGTAAAAGCATTTTGAAACTGATACAGTCATCGGTCGTGGTTTTCCTACAATCTGGCCGTACAGATCACCTGAACTTAATCTGTGTGGCTTCTGGCTGTGGGGCCATCTGAAAGATGTATTCAGTGCTCTACTTGTGGATGTAGTTGAATTGAAGGCACTTATTATGCAACACATTCTGAATGTGACCACCGAGATACTCTAATCTGTTGCGAAACATGTTATTTCTCGATTTCGACTTGAGGCACAAGATGATGGATAGCGTATTGAACGTATCCTGTGCCACTCGCTACAGTTTTTATATGGTTACCGGACCCAGGACAATTAAAACCGATGTCATTATGCTTTTTATGTAGTTTTCGGCCCCGGGACAGCTAAAAACAGATATCATTTTGTTTGTTGTGCAGTTTTTCCCCCAGGACAATTAAAAAGGGATATCATTTTGTTTTTTAAGCGGTTTGGGCCAAGGACAATTAAAAACTGGTGTATTTTCTTTAATATGCGGTTTTTGGCCTCAAACCAACTTTTCCCATCCGATGTTGTGCGACATTACGGTGGTGTATGCGCTTATCTGTCACTGGTACTCCACTCATGGCGCCTGAAGCGGTAGCTTGTGTAGCTTGGGCCTTCAACCAGCTCTGACTGTAAGTGTATAGCCCATACATCTATCTTATTTTGAGCTGAGTCCTTGCTTTCTATTTTTATTTTGAATAATTCTCATTTCAAAATAGTAGTATTTCTCTGCAGCACATCATGGCATTGTCAACTTCCTCAGATGATTAACAGTTCGCCCTGTAAATGTAAGGCTGGTATCTGCTGATGAACAAAGTTGTAAAGAAAGGTAACGGCAAGGAGCAATAAAATATTTTCCAATTAATCAACATAGCGGTTATTAACTGTTATAAAACGGGTTGTGTAATAGTTTACGTGTTAGTTTTTCTTCCCTTTTGGCTGGGAATAGGAGGCACTGATGGATGCATAAGGGCGGGGGAGATGCGAAGACATCAACTGCTGATGCCTTGCCACGACGTTATCCCCCTTGGATTTTAGAAGGCTGCAGTGTGCTAGCTGCACAGCGTGTGTCTTTGGAATTTTAGGGGTCGGTCGAAATTACACTAATAGCGATGGACATTCTCGGATTTTTTGTGTAGTTAACACATGAGTCTTACAGCAACGTTAAATATGCTAATAATAATACATTTATTTCTTTAAATATCACAAATGTGATTATGTGTCTTCGTTTCACCTTGGAGTGCTATCTGGCTGTAAACGGGGTTGTCAAATCATAATCGCTAATTTTGAAAGCGGGATGCTTGCGGAGCTTGATTCCTATTGGTCCAGAGAGAAAGGAGGGAGTGCTTGGCGTTTGTTTGCATAAGCATTCAAGTATTTCGGCCTACAGGTTACGACCATTAGACGTTATTACCGTGCTCGCCATTCCTCAATACTGTTTTTTTCTGCCAGCTTCCGGTATGGTCACGTCAGAGATGATATATTGATTAAATAACGGAAATTTCTCTGCCATTACTAGGTTATCGGCTAATCTTCACTGTCATGGTCAGACTATAAGCTCCCTAGTGTTGGCGCTTGAAGTACGGCCCAGCACACTGGCGCTTTACTTACTTTTTGGTTTGGGATAGGTGGAGATATTGCTCACCTCTCTAGGTGCGTATTCCTTAACGCTGTGCTGATTCTGATTCACGTTACGAATCTGTGGTTGACTGACTTGGAAGTCTTTAAAACACTGAATTTTGCTATAACGTCATAAATTCACCAAGATTTTGCCGTGGCGTCATTATTTCTAAAAACGTCCTCATTTTAACACGTAAACAATCTAGTAATGTAGTGAGGGCATAGCAAGAGTTTATTCCATTATTGCGGTATTTGTTTAGCATTTAAAGTCTCTACAACAGTGATTTTGTTGTTAAATAATTTGTTGTGGTAATTTGAAATTAGAGCATATATTTTCTTGTACATTTGTGTATTGACTGTGGAAAACATGGCTAAAATATATAAAAATGTGGAAAAATACGAAAAGTTGTAAGAAATATGGGCAAACATGTAAAATTGTAAAAATATAGAAAAATATGTAAAATAAGAAAAAAGTTGAAAAACTGAAAATGAGGGTACTTAAATATCAGTATTGCTGTTGTCTCTGCTGGTGCCTCGACTGACGAAAACACGTAATAATAAATTTGGTTTGTTGTTAACAAATACCCACTTACTAGACCTCGAATGATGTGATTTAACATAATTACAATGAAATTTATTTTTTGTTAGCAAAAAGCCATACACTGGACTTCTCATTAGAGTACACAGCTCAAGAATGAAGCAATCCCATCTGATCTGTTTGTAAGGCAAGACGGGAGATGGTGCTTGGATCTCGTTGATCCAGGGGGGGAGGACTGTGTGCCTAGGAGGAGGAGGAAAGCTGCTGGGGATTTCCTGTGCGCGACTTTCCAGGTGCTTTCCCTGGGGAAGGGGAGTGGGTGGGACCTTGGACACAACTATCACAAGTATGTATCCTTATACCAGAAGTCCTTATAAGTGACTTTGGGATAAGATATTTATTTCGGCTCATACCAGCACTATAAAACTACTGTCCCTTTAAATTGTACCCCTTTTAATCCCGTTTTCTTGAGATAAGTGTCCCTTTCAACTCGGAACCCACACTGCGCAACTACTAATGATGATCCGTAAACAAATGCTCAAAAGACTGGAATCTAGGTCTCCTGCTTCAGCTAGCGTAGGAGGAGAATTGGGCGAGTAAATTCAGTCTGTTAGATGATTGTAAGAAATATTGATTTAATAATCTCAGCAAGGCCTCAATTTGACAACAAAATAATTACATAAATTAGGTCTTGATAAAAAGTTTCTGCAGTACCATTGAAAATTTTCCTTGGTCAGTCATGACCTCCATGCAGTTTTAATCTGAAGTTTTCATTAGAAAGAGGAAGGTCACAGTTTAAGGTTCATTTACTATTATAGTCACTGTAAACAATTTAGGCCATGGTGAGCGAGGGAATCGGGCTAATTATGTAAATTAAAGGCGGAGTGGGGAGAAAGGAAAGGAATTATTGATATCAGCTGCATCGGGACTAAATGCAGAATGAGGGACGTCGAGTTAAAAATGTGCGTCAGACCTGAATTCTAACCCAGTATCTCCAGCTTGCTAGGCACTTGCGGTAACCACTTTGCCACCCAGACACAATGTTGAATGCAAATGAACAGATTATCTTGGCACACTCTGTGGCCAACTCACATTCCCATCTAGCACCACCTAACGGCTGTCCCCATCCATGCCCTACACGCTCGCTAATTTTAGATTTCAGATGGAGTTCGAATATAAATGGGCATCCGCAACGAAGGTCGTGAATTCATGTCCGTCGAAGCGAATCAGTTACACGAGTGTATGATGTCTGTTCTTTCGTACATGTTCTGTAAAGTGTCTTGGGCGTTGTGACTCTGATGATCTTTCATGATAATTATCCCAAATCGCAATCAAACACTGGTTCTCACTCCAAATCATCTCGCTATACAACATACAGTCAAACATTTTCTGCAGAGGAACAGTTGTTATGCTGCCAATAACTGCAGCTGTGGTCGCAGGTGGAAACCTCGTAACGCTTACTTGCTCTAGAATTATTCCGTCCCGCGAAAGGTAATTTACCGTTCAAAGTAAAGTTTCGAACGAGTCCTTCATTCCCTGTTTAATTCTAAGAGAACAGTGCACGGTGATTTCCCAATACATCTGCCGGACTGTAATTTAGTTTCCTTCCATTATAACTTCTCCTGACGAGCGGCAGCGGAACCCCGCCACTGGTTCGCACCCAGCAGTATTTAACTTGGGAGAATATTGTATGAACTCCTGCCGGTCCCACCGTAAAACTCTCTTTGTACAAGAGTTAATGTGATCTCCATTCCAATTTGCGGCCGTGTGATTACGGGGCGAGATTAACCGCCCGCCGTGAGCTCCATCACGTCCCGTAGTCTAGTCTAGTCTGTCAGTGTGTGAACATCGCCCGACGAAAGGTCAACGGGGCGAGGAGGGTCTCCGCCCCTGAGTGACGGCCTCGAAACATCTGGCGACGGGGGATTCATGCACAAGAGATGAAGGAAGTACTGTTTCGTCTCTCTCATTACGTTCACGTGCGGAAAAATTGCGGAAGACAAAAATCGAATTTCGCAAACGTTTTCTCGCTATCGCGTTTACATTTTAAGCCTAAGCAGATTTTGCAAAACAGGTAAAATATTCATTTAGGACATTTAGTTGTTTTATACGAAAGGTTTTGGTAAGAAAGCTGTTCCGACTACCACCGCCCGTCCAAAATGTTCTGAAACTGATTTTGTTCCTGGCGTATAAGTAGGGATGGTAGATATGTACTAATAGTGGTACAAGTAGTAGTAGTAGTAGTAGTAGTAATAGTAGTAGCTTTATTCATCCGTAGATCTCTTTTTACAAGGATATAGGACATGTCAAAGTATTTACAAGTTTTGATCAATTTAAAATAAGCCAATTCATATACACATATATTTACAGACTTGTAGTTAGAGACAATCATTCGATTCACCCCTGGTATACAATATATTTTTTACAAATACCTTATTAAATAATGTAACGCCACACTGTTAACTCATATATCACTACCAGTCACTGCCCACACTATACACACACTGTTTCATAATACTTCAGTCACTACACACACACACACACACACACACACACACACACACACACACACACACACATTGGTAATCTCTGGGCCATTTTCTGTACCGCAACTTCCCATTTGCTATCCTGAGAAACTGAGTCAGCATCCCTCCGTAATGAGTGATATGTTGAGCTCAGAAAGAGGAAGAGGTGTTAGTACTGTGCTATGCATAGCTTCGGCGTAAGTATTTCTAGAAAGGAAAAAAGAAGGAATAAAAACATAATGTGAAGGTGTTACGCGGAATGTTGGATGCTTTATAATCATCATCATTATTATTATTTATTTGTGTAACATTTTTTAATCAAACCCATACCCTGTTTTATCTAAGTAATCCTTCAATGTATAAAATGTATTGCGTAACAGGTACTTTTTAGCTGCCTTTTTAAATTAATGTATTTTTGCAACTTCTTCAATCTCTTTTGGTAATTTATTGTACAGTTTTATTCGTTGGTAGAAAATGCTGTTTTGAGTTTTATGTTTATTTTTCTTGATAAATGTAAGTTGAGTCTATTTCTTGTTGCATGGTCATGAACAGAGCTAAAACAACCAGTTTTGGGTTATCGCTTCTTTTCAACGCCAATTTAACCTGAATGTTGAAATCGCTCAGAACGACCTCATTATGAAATAACCGACTTTTGGTTTTATGTTCCGATTATTTGCCGTAATAAACTGAGAAATCGAACAAATATTGAAAAATTTTGACTACGTCAGGTTGAAAATACACAGAATCAAAATACTAAATTCGATAGGCAAATGAAAAGATAACTTCCATCCACCATTCGCTGTTTTTCTCGAAAAGTGATAAGTGGTTGAATAATACAAAAAATCTCCAGTACTCTCCTACTGACAGTAATTTTTTAAAACTATGCTCAAAAATCACGTTGTAATCGACGACCATACCACTATTTGGCCTTAGGAATAGTCAGTCCTAAAAAGTGAAAACTGAGCTTGAAGACCTCTGTTTTTCGTGTTAATTTGTCTGTTTTCGAGGACCACATGCAGGAAAAAAGCCTATTTTCTAGACACAGAGAAGAGATCAACTACTTTCAGTTGTTATTGTAAGTTATGAATGAATTGTTAAGTTATAAGTTTTCTCCTTACATCATGTCGCAACTTTGTCGTAGCTCCTTCCGTTCTCAAACTTTATAAGGAAGTGGGTCACTGTACGTCATGGGTAACGCCCGACGTCTCATATACACTCCTGGAAATGGAAAAAAGAACACATTGACACCGGTGTGTCAGACCCACCATACTTGCTCCGGACACTGCGAGATGGCTGTACAAGCAATGATCACACGCACGGCACAGCGGACACACCAGGAACCGCGGTGTTGGCCGTCGAATGGCACTAGCTGCGCAGCATTTGTGCACCGCAGCCGTCAGTGTCAGCCAGTTTGCCTTTGCATACGGAGCTCCATCGCAGACTTTAACACTGGTAGCATGCCGCGACAGCGTGGACGTGAACCGTATGTGCAGTTGACGGACTTTGAGCGAGGGCGTATAGTGGGCATGCGGGAGGCCTGGTGGACGTACCGCCGAATTGCTCAACACGTGGGGCGGTTGGTCTCCACAGTACATCGATGTTGTCGCCAGTGGTCGGCGGAAGGTGCACGTGCCCGTCGACCTGGGATCGGACCGCAGCGACGCACGGATGCACGCCAAGACCGTAGGATCCTACGCAGTGCCGTAGGGGACCGCACCGCCACTTCCCAGCAAATTAGGGACACTGTTGCTCCTGGGGTATCGGCGAGGACCATTCGCAACCGTCTCCATGAAGCTGGGCTACGGTCTCGCACACCATTAGGCCGTCTTCCGCTCACGCCCCAACATCGTGCAGCCCGCCTCCAGTGGTGTCGCGACAGGCGTGAATGGAGGGACGAATGGAGACGTGTCGTCTTCAGCGATGAGAGTCGCTTCTGCCTTGGTGCCAATGATGGTCGTATGCGTGTTTGGCGCCGTGCAGGTGAGCGCCACAATCAGGACTGCATACGACCGAGGCACACAGGGCCAACACCCGGCATCATGGTGTGGGGAGCGATCTCTTACACTGGCCGTACACCACTGGTGATCGTCGAGGGGACACTGAATAGTGCACGGTACATCCAAAACGTCATCGAACCCATCGTTCTACCATTCCTAGACCGGCAAGGGAACTTGCTGTTCCAACAGGACAATGCACGTCCGCATGTATCCCGTGCCACCCAACGTGCTCTAGAAGGTGTAAGTCAACTGCCCTGGCCAGCAAGATCTCCGGATCTGTCCCCCATTGAGCATGTTTGGGACTGGATGAAGCGTCGTCTCACGCGGTCTGCACGTCCAGCACGAACGCTGGTCCAACTGAGGCGCCAGGTGGAAATGGCATGGCAAGCCGTTCCACGGGACTACATCCAGCATCTCTACGATCGTCTCCATGGGAGAATAGCAGCCTGCATTGCTGCGAAAGGTGGATATACACTGTACTAGTGCCGACATTGTGCATGCTCTGTTGCCTGTGTCTATGTGCCTGTGGTTCTGTCAGTGTGATCATGTGATGTATCTGACCCCAGGAATGTGTCAATAAAGTTTCCCCTTCCTGGGACAATGAATTCACGGTGTTCTTATTTCAATTTCCAGGAGTGTAGATCAGATGGGGCAAGTCTCACGTACTGCATGTATACGTGTACCGTCCAACAGCCCACGCCACATGGTAACAGGTACACTATTGTCTCAGAAACGCTGTATCATTCCTTATATCACCTGTGTGTTGCTCATTTCTGTCGGTATTATTATTAAAACAGCAATGATCGGTTTTCCATTTTCTATAGAAACGCAATATTTCAAATCAATGCAAATTTTACTATCAAAAATTACTCGTTTGAAAAAATGCTTATTTACAGCACATACATTTTAACACTGCTGCTATGGCTAATTGATATTCCCCTTTTTTTTACCCGGTTCTTAGTAAAAGAGGAAAAACACCTGTTATAACGGAGACCAAACAAATATCGAAAAAACCTGTTATACAGAACTAAAATTCCGTTATGGGTTTTAACGGTCGGCTTTTCGCTTGAAGTAACAAACGTAAACAACCGGCGTGAATTCGACCACGCAGTTTTGAGAGGGCAGTGTTAAGCAGTGGGCAAGTGGCCGCAGTGTGTCAACGTTGAGTCACAGTCTGCAATAGAGCAACATTTCGAAATCAAATATTCAAGACATTCTACAGAACATACCGAAGAACAGAAAAGTGCGAGCAAAAGTTTGTCAGGCACGTCTTGGCTCCCGAACAGAAACAACGAAGAAATTTGATTGAAATGCAAATCGCGGACAATTTTGTCTGCAAAAAATCATCTCGGATGACGAGTCGTAGTGTTATCAATACGAGCCAACCGCGAAGTGACAAAGTGCAGAAATTCATATAAAGTGTGAACGCTTCGATAGCATGCTGGTATTAGACTGATCTGATGCGCAAGCTGAACAATATCCCAAAAATACTTTTCTGACAGTCACCTAGTTGTATTATGAGCATTCAGAGCGCTGTACTCAAGCGGAGAGGGGGGGGGTGGGGGGATTGGTGGGGGGGTGGGGGTGGGGGTGGAATGTATGTAGAACACGTGAAGCGTTAAAACCACTATCTTAATGTTTCTCTGTGATTTTTTTTTTTTGTTTTTTTTTTTTTTTTTTTTTTTTGTTATGTCGTCTCCAAACGTTTTGGAGTGACGGGGTAGGTAGCACAGTTATGCTGTCAGTAGCCTTCAATTTTCACTAAAAGGGAGAGTACGCTTCCCTTACGGACGACAGTGAACTCGAAAGAAGATTAGAGAGGAGAATGTTCAAGAAGTGATATTTAAAAATCTTATCCAGTTATTTAATGGTGCGAAACCCCCAACTAGATCATACGCGCTGGGGGAAAAATCTGCGAAGTGATCATTCGTGGATTATTAACGTAGTGCAACATTTTAGATACTTTGAAGTGGCTAAAAAACTAAAGGAGAGAGAAAAATGCGCTGAATTGTTTACGTTGATGTGAGAGCTGTGGCGTCGCCGATGTAAAAAATGGTTCAAATGGCTCTGAGCACTGTGGGACTTAACATCTGAGGTCATTAGTCCCCTAGAACTTAGAACTACTTAAATCTAACCAACCTAAGGACATCACACACATCCATTCCCGAGGCAGGATTCGAACCTGCGACCGTAGCGGTCACGCGGTTCCAGACTAAAGCTCCTAGAACCGCTCGGCCACAACGGCCGGCTCGCCGGTGTAGACGTGGACACATTCTCTGGCAGCATGCCGTAATGACGACGTATGCCGACCAGTCACAAGCCGTCTGTCGGTTATAAATCGTCATCATAACAGCAGTCATGATATTCCTTCAATGGCAATTCAGTCGCCATGTCGAATGATGCGATACGTGGAAACTTCAAACAAATTTCCGGAAACGCCAAGCCACTGTCTCCGGCTGTACCTCTCTGCGTCCCATCGGCCAGGTTCTCACATCTGCATCTACTACCGACATCCCTCTGACTAACAAAGTAAGGCACTGAGAACTATTGATAGGAAAAAAGCTGGATCGTACATCTCCTGAGCAGTCCGAAGCCGACTAAAAATACTCAAACTACCAGCAAGTTGCACCAGGGCTCTACGTTATGCTCACCTATAAACCCTTCATCCAACCTGTCCTAACTTACATCGGCATCGTCTCGAACTTCACCTCCCACAAACATTACAAACCCCATGAAGTCCTGAAAAGACATGCACCTTCCTCGTCTTGCGCAAGAGCCTAACTTTCCAACTCACATCCTATACCAACTCAACAGTTGTCCACATTTCTTTCTCTTCTTGGAGCAGCTTTGGACACACGGCATTAATAGTGAAACCCCGCCTTCGCACCAATACCCTATCCACCAATCACCAATCCAGGCACTCTGCTGCACCACTACACCCATACCCGAGTTACACTGCATTTTTATGCTTTATGCAGTCTCCCCCGCCGGAATTTCAACCGCGTCCTACCACCCAGCGATGGAACGCGTCTACGATTTATCGCCCTTTCCAATAATGGTCACAACGCCCCATGTCACACTATAATTCCATTTTCCACCCTCTTCCGTCCTCCTCCTCAACGACTGTAAATCGCTACTTACAGTTCCGGAGGAGTCGGAATCATACTCATCATTCGACCTCCATCACGAACATGATCATTTAGAAGGGTCTCCTTCATGACAGTTATATCACTGTAGCATTGATATTATCATCAGTGATTATATTTTAACTGTAATATAAAATCATCTAAAAGTTTTAAAGATCATGAGAATTATGAAGTAATGTTTCTTTTATAAAATACATAATACGAGGGCTATCCACAAAGTAGATTACGTTTTGGAATTAAAAATAAATAAAGTATTGGAATTTTTTTTATTATCTACAGATGAAAGCCACACTTAAATACTACTTTTCTACATAGTTGCCATTTAAATTAAAGCACTTATCGTAGCGATGGACGATCTTGGAAATTCCTTCGTCGTAAAATTCGGCCGCCTGAGCCTTCAACCACGTGGTTACCTCTTCTTGAAGCTGTGCGTCGTCATCAAAACGCTGCATAGCCAACCACTTCTTCAGTGCTGGGAATAAGTGGAAGTCGCTCGGTGCCAGGTCGGGACTGTACGGCGGATGAGGAAACAACTCCCACTTAAAAGATTCGAGAACTTCACGAGTGGCATTTGCCGTGTGTGCCGGGGCGTTGTCGTGAATCAGCAAGATCTTTGAGCCCAACTCTTCCCTGCGCTTGTTTTGTATTGCTCTTCTGAGGTTGTGCTGAGTTTGGCAATACCTTTGAGAGTTTATTGTAGTGCCTCTTTCCAGGAAATCCACAAAAATCACACCTTTTCTGTCCCAAAAGAAGAGGTAACCACGTGGTTGAAAGCGCAGGCGGCCGAATTTTACGACGAAGGAATTTCCAAGATCGTCCATCGCTACGATAAGTGCCTTAATTTAAATAGCAAATATGTAGAAAAGTAGTATTTAAGTGTAGCTTTCATCTGCAGATAATAAAAAAATTCCAATACTTTATTTATTTTTAATTCCAAAACGTAATGTACTTTGTGGATAGCCCTAGTACATTTTCGTGCATTTTTCTGTATTTGAGAAGTTCCTATATGGCTGAAGATCGGTTTTGTCGGATGTCAGCCTACTCTCTCTCTCTGAGAAATTCAAATAACCGCAAAGAAAAAAGAAAGTAGTTACGACAGTAAGTTGTTTCTGACGAAGACAATGGAGGACTTCGCTGAAAACTAGAGATTTTGCGCAGTTTTGACGTGGCAAGCGAATCGAGGAAGTTTCTTATAAGTTGTGACATGTAATAACCGTGAATTTTCAGGTGGTCAGCGACGGAAAAAAATTGTAATTTCAGGAGAAGGAAACAGCGGAAAGCGAGTGGCATTTGGAAAAATCAATCGAGTATTCTGATGAAATAGCCTGGAGGGAAAGGAAAACGTAATTATTACGTATCGGTTGACGGGCGTACAAAAGCAGTGGCTCGTGGTCCGGCGGGCGCAGCGTGTACGGTGGGAATGAAAACCCGCCCTGATGAGATTTCGCTGTATTCTCAGCCCTGAGGACTGGCTACAATTCATTTCGCTCAAAGCAGCCGCGCCGCGACTTGAAAGCGCCGCAGTCGGGCGTCCGTCTGCCGTTTTGCAGCCACCATCTCCCCTCCCCCCCTCCCTCTCTCTCTCTCTCTCTCTCTTTCTCTCCTCCCTCTCCGTCGTTCTCACTCTCTCTGTTCCAGAGGTCTCCTCTGCCCTCGCCTGGCCATCCATCGCCTACTTCCTCGACCAGAGTAACGGGACTTTGTGCGCCGAAAGCCAGGATTCGTCGACGAGGGTCTCTGCGGGTAGTTCGCTAAAAGAGCAGCCAAACGGAGCGCGGGGGCGGCGGGCGCTGTGACGGGCTTTCAGCGGTCGTCACTGTGTTATCGTATCACGCGGCAAGCATTGCCCGGACTGAATGGAATTTCCCGGAAACAGCGATACAGGCGCGGGTATAAATACGCGCACGCATAGTTTGAGTTTCCACCCCTGACAGAAAGGGCAAATAAGAACCTTCACCTCTTGTTTAACTGAAATAGAGGCTTTCATGTCAAATTATTGCGCCTGTCCAGCCCCCACATTTCCGTCCACACAGCTGGTACTATTATAACAGCCGTTTAAACGGCTGATATTCCAGATACCTCCATCAGATTAGTCCCCAGAGACTCCATCAAACCAAAGAGGACAGCCATCCTCATCCGTGGACCCTTAACCGCCGTCCACAGCACAAAGAATGGGAGCGCTAGTCTTGCTCGAAGACATTATGCGAGGGATAATCATAAAGCTTTAATTATCACATTGTGAAATTAATGTTACTTAGTTAACTTTTGTTTACGTGAAGTGTAAATGTCTGCAATACTGGTATACACTGCCGTTTGTGATAAGTGGAACACCTAGAAAGAATTACCCGAATAGCGCCACACTCGGTGGAACTGGCGACAGGTGTGCAAGCGAGATAGGCTACACGGAGGCCGAGCAGAGTTCTCTCGTGTCTGGCCGACAGGTTCGGTGGTGCGCCTAGTGTAGTCGGTGCAGAGCTGTCACACAAGGTGGTAACAATACAGTGAGTGCCAGTATGCCTCGTCGACGCCAAAGGGAGCCATATCGGCATGCGAGCGAGTTCAAACGGGGCAGAGTGGTCGGTCTCCGGGAAACGGGGTTGTCATATTGTGACATTTCGGCTCGTACAGGAGATGCTGCTACGACAGTGATGCGTGTGTGGAAGCAGTGGATAGAGGAAGATCGAATGAAGCGACGAGCGGGAACTGTACCCTGGAACATTACCACAGCACGGGACGACCGTGATCTTGTCCGCATGGCCATTACGGACCGTACAGCGTCATCCACAGTGTTGGCTCGTCGCTGGAGCCCTGCAACAGGTGTGAACTTGTCTGTTGCAGGTCGGACTGGTCGCATGCATGCCATTACGTCGGCCATTGTCCAGAAACCACAAGCTCCGACTGCAATGGTCACGTGAACACCGTCACTGGGGTGCTGAGTGGAAACACGTAATCTTTTCGGCTGAATCCCGCTTCAACGTGTCCTAGTGATGGCCGCATACGTGTCCGGCGGTACCGTGGTGAGCGCAACCTGGAGGGCTGCAATGTGCAGCAGCATAGCGGACAAACACCAGGTGTTATTGTTTGGGGCGACATTAGTTACAACAACCGATCTCGCCTCGTAGGTATTGCAGGCACTTTGAACAGCAATCGGTACCTAACGGAGGTTGTGGAGCTTGAGATACTCCGTCTGCTTCAAGCATCTCCACAGGCCACATTTCACCAATGCCCGGCCACATATTCTTCCAAGAACGACGGTACCATTGCTTCCCTGGCCTCCACGTTCGCCAAACTTGTCGCCCATCAAACATGTCTAGGTTATGTTTGGTCATCATCTTGTGTGTCACGGTCCTCCGGTAACTGGGGTCACGGGTTTGTGGGCTCGGATACAAACTGCGTGGAGGGAAATCCCTCATGAACGTATTCAGAACCTTATTGAATCAATGCCACGGCGTATAGCAGCTCTAATTGCAGCTCATGGTGACCACACGACATCCTGAATAGTAGTGCTCAAAGGACATGTACAGATTTGAAAAGGTAATCATTTGTTACTTGTCATGCACCTAACCTGTGGTATTCAATTAATTGAACTCATGCGTTTCCTTCTTGGTGTTGCAATTTCCACAAACGGTAGTGTACAAGGAAATCCCCGCTTCGTAGTATCATAGCACACGGCTAGAAGAGCCAAAGTAAGGTGGCACAGCCCGTTGATAAAGTAGAGGTGGTAGTTCCATTTTGTTTTAGATTGGGTGGAATAACGTGAGGTATCGCTTTTCTGAATCTAAGGAGAACATCGATTTAACAATCCATTAAGAGTTGGTGAAAGTGTGCAGCAACGATGTACCACCATAAACTCACAGTACAAAAACTTGTCACCCGCAGATAAACCACTACAAGCGTCATTTAATACACTGTAATTCGGTCCCTGAACTTGATAACCCACTGCGTTTTGTTAGAAAGTGAGGCAATAAGAATGCGTAGGTACGTCGCATCCAGTTTAAGCCACTCGTTGAGGATTTGATGGCGAATTCCACCAAGTTGCGAGGATGCTGATGTCGGCGTTTTACCCGTTGTTCCATCATGTCACCATAGATTTTCTATGGGATTCAAGTTATGCAGTTTTGCAGGCCATTCGAGACGTGGTAAGGTAGGAGAGTGTTCAGAAAACCGGTCACAATTCTTCCAGCCCGACGACCTTTGCTGTCGTCGTCTTTATGTGCCTCTGTAAGCCATGGCCTCTTGCGAGGTGACATACTCCAAATGTTTATTGGAGGGACTTCCAGTCGCAGTGTTCTCTCCCCAACAGGTTGGGACGGACCTAAGTTCCCTGTCTACAGTAATTTAGATTTCCAGAAGGCTTTCGACACCGTTCCTCGCAAGTGTCTTCTAACCAAACTGCGTGCCAACGGAGTATCGCCTCAGTTGTGCGACTGGATTCGTGATTTCCCGTCAGAAAGGTCACAGTTCGTAGTATTAGACGGAAAGTCATCGAGTAAAACAGAAGTAATATTCGGCATTCCCCAAGGAACTGCTATAGGCCCTCTATTGTTCCTGATCTATATTAACGACATAGGAGACAATCTGGGCAGCCGTCTTAGATTGTTTGCAAATGATGCTGTCATTTACCATCTTGTAAAGTCATCAGATGATCAAAACGATTTGCAAAATGATTTAGATAAGATATCTGTATGGTGCGAAAAGTGGCAATCGACCCTGAATAAAGAAAAGTGTAAAGTTATTCACATGAGTGCTAAAAGAAATCAGCTAAATTTCGATTACGCGATAAGTCACACAAGTCTGAAGGCTGTAAATTCATCTTAGTTACAATTACAAATAACCTAAACTGGAACGATCTCATAGATAATATTGTGGGTAGAGCAAACCAAAGACTCCGATTCATTGGCAGAACACTTAGAAGGTGCAACGGGTCTACTAAAGAGACTGCTTACACCACGGTTGTCCGCCATGTTCTAGAGTATTGCTGTGCGGTATGGGATCCGCATCTGATGGGACTGACGGATGACATCGAAAAGGTACAAAGAAAGGCAGCTCGTTTTGTATTATCGCGAAGTAGGGAAGATAGTGTCATAGACATGATACGCGTATTGGAGTGGTAATCATTAAAACAAATGCGTTTTTCGTTGCGACGGGATCTGACTACGTATTTCGCGTTGGCAGGTGTGTTACACCGCTGCTTGTAGATACCTTGAACAGTCCACCGCGAAAATCAACAAAACCAACAACTTCACACATCGTGTGGCCATGGGCACTGCCAAACACGATTATTCCCTTTTAGTCATTCCTCTCAAGTCGTTACATTTACCCGCGATTACGTACAACGACCACTTGAAACATTTAGGTCTCACTAATCGCTACTGTCTTATGCTCACGTAGAAGTAATGCATGCGCGTTTAAGCTCGATATCTGTTCCGTGTATAAAGGCTTAACGATTCAACTGTGCGTGGGCACTGGGGTATCTAATTTTTTTGTCCTGAAAGCTTACAACAAAGTGGTTTGGTGGCACAAACGCTACCACTGTGATTAAACAAGCCTGAATTACGGGCAACAAAACCGGTACGCCATTGTCTGTGAGAAACAGGGAATCGCGTGAAATGTGGAGACCCTGGTGCTCGGTGACCGGCGTATCATGATTGAAGTGATAGTGGAAAAAATGATAGTTGGTTAAGGATCAGTTCCCATAATCTTATACGACATTTTGAACGTGATAAACTTTCCGATCGCGGTAGGGGAAATTTTGCAGCTGAACACTACCCACCGACGACGTATGGCCTGAAGAGCTGATACATTTTGGCAGACAGAAGTAATTGTAATTTAGTCCCAAATACTTATTTCGTCTCTCATCTATACCACAGTTTATGCCTTCTCCCAAGCTCATGCCCCCTTTCTTTCACATCCACTTGGAAAGATGAAGAAGTTAATTAATCCAATACGTGAGTTCCACAGTTGGAATGTTTAGTGCTTTGGCCATTTTCTGGCAAGCATAACATTTTTCATTCTACATTTTATGCTGTATGCTCATGATCACTTGGAATCCACAGACACGTGTTACATACACTGAGGTGACAAAAATCGTGGTACACCTCTTAATATCGTGTCGGACCTCCTTTTGTCCAGCGTAGCGCAGCAACTCGACGTGGCATGAACTCAACAAGTCGTTGGAAATCTCCTGCTGAAATACTGAGCCATGCTGCCTCTACAGCCGTCTACAACTGCGAAAGCGTTGATGGGGTAGTATTTTGAGCGCGAACTGATCTCACGAATCTGTCCCATAAACGTTCAATGGGATTCATGTCGGCCGATCTGGGTGGCCAAATCATTCCCTCCAGTTGTCCAGAACGTTCTTCAAATCAATCGTTAACAACAGTGGGCCGGTGACATGGAGCATTGTCGTCCATAAAAATTCCGTCGTCTTTTGGGAACATGAAGCCCATGAATCTCTTCAAATGGTCTCCAAGTAGCCGAACATTACCATTTCCAGGCAATGATCGGTTCAGTTGGACCTGAGGACACAGTCTGCTACATGTAAACACAGCCCACCCCATTATGAAACCACCACGAGTTCCTTGTTGACAACCTGTGTCCACGGTTTCGTGAGATCTGCGCCACACTCACAGACCGGGCCACAGTTTCCCTAGGCGTCTAGGGTCCAATCGATATAGTCACTGGCCCAGGATGGCGCTGCAGGTGATGTTTTGTTAGCAAAGGCACTCGCTTCGGTCGTCTGCTACCATAGCCCATCAAAGCTAAATTTCACCGTACTGTGTTAACGGATACGTTCCTCGTACGTCCCACATAGATTTCTGCGGTTATTTCACGCAGGGTTGCTTGTCTGTTAGCGCTGACAGCTCTACGCAGACGCCACTGCTCTCGGTCGTTAAGTGAAGGCCGTCGGTCGTTGTTCGTAGTGAGGGATAATGCCTGAAATTTGGAATTCTCGGCACACTGTCGACACTGTGAATCCTGTAATATTGGATTCTCTAACGATTTTCGAAGTGGAATGTCCCATGCGCATAGCTACAACTACTATTTCGCATTCAAAGTCTGTTAATTGTTGTCGTGCCCCCACAATCACGTCTGTATCCTTTACACATGAGTCACCACATTACAAATGACAGCTCCGCCAATGCACTGTCGTTTTATATTTTGTGTATACAATGCTACAGACATCTGTATATCTGCATATCGCTATCGTATGACGTTCGTCATCTCAGTGTAGAGCTTCTTGAAATAACAACATCTACGGTCCCCTCCGACTCCTTCGTCGCTCACACAGCTCACGTTTGGTAATAAAGTGCATTCGCGAGAAACAGAGAGACATAGGAAGCGAATGCTCTCTGCGGTGTACGCACTCAGGAAAGCCGCTATGCGAAGCACCTGTAAACTTCCCATGATGATTCGCTGAAAGATCGACAACCAGCCAGCGAAACAAGAGCGAGCACCTGCCGATGAGCATCGAACTCTACCGAGTTTTTCCTTGCGTTCACTTGACAGTTTGCACCCCCAGAAAATACTCATGCGTTGAAGGACAGTCGTCTAAAGGTGTAAAAGTAACTTTAGATGTGTTCCGTGAACTGTTTCGAACTCGTGCCTTTATGCTGTGTATTAATGATCTGGAAGACTTTACTAATAGTGAACTGTGAGTTTTCATAGATGTTTCAGTTGCAATGTAATTCTGCACGAAAAGTTTGAAGTAAGATATCTTCAAAATGGTGTAAGAACTGACAATTTTCTTTAAATATTCCAAAATGTAAAATTGTTTTCTCCAAAAAGTCGTAGAACGTAGTACATTACGACTAAAATATCACAACTGGATTCAGTCAGCTCATACAAATGCCTGGGCATAAAAATTCGTGTGAATATGACATAGAATGATCACATTTGCTCAACTATGGGTAGAGTTGGCGGCAGGCATCAATCCATTGGTAGCATACTGAGCAAATACAGTGAGTTTACAATGTAGACAACTTAAATAATAGTCATGCGATTCATCTTAGAATACTGTTCAAGTGTGTGGAACCCACACCAGATATGACGAACAGGGGATATTGAACGTACACAAAGGACGGTACGGTTGTTATAGGTTTGTTTGACTGATGGAAGAGTGACACAGAAAAACTGAAACACTGACGTGGCAGAGAAATAGATAGTCAACGATCCGGCCATATTCCATCTCAGATTTTCGAAGAGTCTAGCGATATGCGACAGACCACCCTCACTCACATCGGCCACGTAAGGATCTTGTAAGACAAGACAGGACCAATTGCAGCTCGGACAGACGCATTTAAGCAGTCATTCTTCTCACTATTCGTCATAAATAAATCTACATCTACCTCTATGTCTACATGATTAATCTGCAATTAACTCTAAAGTGCCTGTCAGAGGGTTCTCCGCATTACCTGCAGACTACTTCTGTACCGTTCCACTTAACAGCACGTAGGAAAAATGATCACTTAAATCTCTCTGTACGAGCACTGATTTTATGATGATCGTTTCTTCCTATATAAACTGTTGACAATAAAATATTTTCACATTCAGAGGAAAAGTTGGTGATTGAAATTTCGAGAAAAGGTATCGTCGCAATGGGAAACAACTGTTGTTGGAATAATTACCATCCCAACTCGCTTATCATGTCCCTGACCTTCTTTCTCCTGTTTCCAGATAATACAGAATGAACTGCCCATCTTTGAACTTTTTCTATGTGCTCTATCCATCCTTTCTGATAAGGATTCTGCACAACACAGCAATAACTTAGTCTAGCAGAGTTCGGACAAGAGTAGTTTAGGCAGTCTCTTTCGTCGACCTGTTGCATCTTTTAAGTGTTCTGTCAATAAGACGTAGTCTTTGGTTTGCCTTCCCCACGACATTATCCATGTGATCACGCCAACTGAAGTTGTTCGTAATTGTAATTCCCAGATATTTAGTCGAACTGACATCCTTTAAATTTGTGTGACTTATCGTGTAATCGAAAATCTGATTTATTTCTTATTGAAAGACAATTGGCACTTTTCGCGCCATTCAGATATTGTGCCTAAATCATGTGGTAATTAGCTTTGATCTTCTGTTAAATAGGTCGGAAGGAAACCATAAAGTGTGGTACAACGGGAAGTACGTCCTTTCATATATTTCACAGTGGTTGGGAGGACGTCGATGTAGACACAGATGTGTTGGGAAAGAACCAGAGCTCCAAGCCCTAATAGAAAGCACTGGAGCTCAAATAGTTGTAGGTACAGAGAGCTGGCTAAAGCCGGAAATAATTTCAGCCGAATTTTTTTCAAACGATCTAACAGTGTTCAGAAAGGATAGATTAAATACAGTTGGTGGTGGAGTATTTATTGCTGTCAGAGGTAGTTTGCCTTGTAGCGAAACTGAAGCAGATAGTTCATGTGAAATAATATTGGTAGAGGTTATACCTGACAATCGAACTAAACTATTAATGGGATCGTTTTACCGACCCTCCCCCCCCCCCCCTCCCCCGACTCAGAAGACGTACTTGCTGAACAGTTCAGAGAAAACTTGAGTCTCATTTCAAGTAAGTACCCCGCTCATACAATTATAGTCGGTGGTGACTTCAATCTACCCTCGATATGCTGGAAAAATTATACGTTTAAAGTCGGCGGCAGGCATAAAACATCATCTGAAATTGTACTGAATACATTCTCAGAAAATTATTTTGAACAATTAGTTCATGGGCCCAATCGAAGCGTAAATGGTTGCGAAAGCATACTTGCTTGACCTTTTAGCAACAAATAATCCTGGACATATAGTGAGTGTTGTGACGAATACAGGGATAAGCGACCACAAGGCAGTTGCTGCTAGGCTGAATACTGTAACACCTACAACCATCAAAAAGAAATGCGAAGTATATCTATTTAAAAAAGCAGATGAAATGGTCTTAACGCCTTTTTTAAGAGACAGTCTTCAGTTCTTCCGATCTGATCATGTAAGTGTAGAGAAGTTGTGGAATGTTTTCAGAGAGATAGTATCGACAGCAATTGAGAGATATATACCACATAAATTAATAAATGATGGTACTGATCCCCCATGGTACACAAAACGGGTCATATCGTTGTTGCAGAAGCAAAGAAAAAAGATGCCAAATTTAAAAGAACGCAAAATCTCCAAGATTGGCAAAGTTTTACAGAAGTTCTAAATATAGCGCGCCCTTCAGTGCGAGATGCTTTTAATAATTTCAACAACGAAATTCTGGTTCGAAATCTGGCATACTTAAAGCACACCAGTGGCAAGACGTAATCAATACCTTCACTGCACGATAACAACGGTGAAGTCACTGATGACACTGCCACTAAAGCAAAGTGTTTAACACGGATTTTCGAAACTCCTTCACCCATGAAGCCCCCTCAGTTTCAATCAAGAACAACTGTCAAGATGTGAAAAATAGAAGTAGATATCCTCGGTGTAACAAAGCGGCTTAAATCACTTGGTAAAGGCAAGGCATCCATTCCAGATTGTATACCAGTCAAGTTCCTCTCAGAGTATGCTAATAAAATAGCTCCATATTTAGCAATTATGTAAAATCACTCGCTCACAGAAACATCCGTATCAAAAGACTGGAAAATTGCTCAAGTCTCACCAATACCCAAATAGGGAAGCAGGAGTAATCCGCTGAATTACAGGCCTATATCACTAACGTCGATTTGCAGTAGGGTTTTGGAAGATATACTGTATTCGAACATTGTGAAGTACCTCGAAGAAAACGATTTATTGACACATAGTCAGCACGGATTCAGAAAATATCTTTCTTGTGAAACACAGCTAGATCTTTATACTCATGAAGTAATAAGTGATATCGACAAGGGATGTCAAATTGATTCCATATTTTTAGATTTCCAGAAGGCTTTCGACACCGTTCCTCAAAAGCGTCTTCTAACCAAACTGCGTGCCTACGGACTATCGCCTCAGTTGTGCGACTGGATTCGTGATTTCCTGTCAGAAAGCTCACAGTTCGTAGTATTAGACGGAAAGTCATCGAGTAGAAGTAATATTCGGCGTTCCCCAAGGAACTGTTATAGGCGCTCTGTTGTTCCTGATCTATATTAACGACATAGGAGACAATCTGAGTAGCCGTATTAGATTGTTTGCAAATGACGCTGTCATTTACCGTATTGTAAAGTCATCAGATGATCAAAACTATTTTCAAAATGATTTAGATAAGATATCTGTATGGTGCGAAAAGTAGCAATTGACCCTGAGTAAAGAAAAGTGTGAAGATATTCACGCGAGTGCTAAAAGAAATCAGTTAAATTTCGATTACGCAATGAGTCACACAAATCTGAAGGCTGTAAATTCAGCTAAATAATTTGGGATTACAATTACAAATAATCTAAATTGGAACGATCACATAGATAATATTGTGGGTAGAGCAAACCAAAGACTGCAATTCACTGGCAGAACACTCAGAAGGTGCAGCAAGTTTACTAAAGAGACTGCTTACATCACGCTTGTCCGCCGTATTCTGGAGTATTGCTTTGCGGTGTAGGATCCACATCAGGTGGGACTGACGGATGACATCGAAAAAAGAAGGGCAGCACGTTTTGTATTACCGCAAAATAGGGGAGATAGTGTCACAGACATGATACGTGAATTGGAGTGGCAGTCATTAGAACAAACACGGTTTTCGTTGCTACGGGATCTTCTCGTCAAATTTCATCCACCAGTTTTCTCCTCCGATTGCGAAAACATTCTGTTGGCAGCCGCCTACATAGGGAGAAATACCATCACGATAAAATAAGAGAAATCAGGCTCGCACAGAAAAATTTAAGTGCTCGTTTTTCCTGCGTGTCGTTTGAGAGTGTGTAATGTTGTTGCATTAATTTGTTCTGAAAGCGATGCTGATATTCAAGACCATAAAAGTGGGTTAAAAGCTGTGAGCTATCTGAGAAAGTTAACCTTGCATTACTGCGCAACTGTTTCACCAGGTATCCAGTCTACCTTACCTAATTCCCAACAAGACTAACATTAATTATAATCTTTTAGTACTCATCTTATGATAACCGGTGATGTATATATATATATAAAGACAATTTAAATGAAAAGAAATAAATCAGTTTATATTTGGACATTTATCTTAACATTGATCATTTTTCCGTTAAAATTTCAGCATATCAAACTTGATTCATAACTAAACTGGTGCCTTATCTAGCATTGTGTAAATGTGAGTTTGTAATCTTACGGAACACATCAAATAGGGAGCCAAGATTGGGAGACTGCATACAACACTGCATTCATAAAATAACACACGAAGAACGTTGAAACATATGCGAGAGGAAATTAACCACAACCAACCGATCCAATTTCCACCCAAAGAAGTTACGTTCGTAGCTCAATCCTGTCCGTCATGAAATTACCACACACTGGTATACTAAATTCATACTAACTCTCTGTGAAATCTTCCCGAAAAGAATAGCTGAGGGCTACTTTGATGCTTACACCTCATGCTTCACGTGGTCAACTTGGTTTACACAAAGAGTGTAACACCACAATAATTTTGATAATTAAAATAAATTACATCGAAACTCAATTTACAAAAGGAAAACCTCGAACTGGTTACTGTCGTCTTACTATTAACCTGATGGGTCAAACAATTGTATAAGCACGTGGTACTGGTCTCACAAAGTACACCCAACTTGGGTTGAACGTAAAGGAAAGTTGCTATATTGAAAAATATTGTCAAGACGAGACGTTATAATCTCACGCACGTTCGCATTTAAGATTGATGATCTTAGTTAGAGCCACTGATCAACACGTGGTTCCACTTTACTCACAAAGTAGTGACAAAGCAACTACCAGAAGACATTCCGAACTTCACACTCGAATTACACTGCGTTGCTAGTTAAGATAACATTATATATTTTAGAGCTAAACCCGAAATAAAGGTGATTAAATTTTCAGTTAGTCTGAACTTAAGAAATCCATTGTCCTGCGGACTTAGCAGACACGCACTTAGCTGGAGATCTTACCACTTCAGACGCTCGTCGTGGACCGACTGCCTGGGCCCCTACCGAGCGTGCTTAACAGATACAAACGGAAGTGACCAGAGAGGCAGTTTCCTATACCAACATAACAAGGGACGGACAGGGCCATACTAAGAATAGAAACCTCTCTGCTTTTAGAAAGCGTAGCTACCTGTTCCGACGTTGGTTCTACTGTTCTCTAGCAGACAGGCTTGTCTGCTAGCATCAAGCATGCAACTAGAAATACATTTGCTCATTCATCCTCTCACACAGAAGGGAAGGGGGATGACAGTATCTTATCATATACAGTATATAAAAGAAAGCGGATGTAGGTTCTGTATGAGACTGTGTGACATGAATTGCATATAAACTGTGTTTTAAAGTGTAGTAGTGTGACAGATCGTTCTTGTTTATGTGTAAAAGTTACACGTTTCACTGCTCAGTCTCCTCCCAGATAGAAACACCACAGTAAATTTAGAAGAGGAATTTATGCCGTAAATGACAACAGATTTAAGAAATTAACATGAAAGAAATCCAACAGAGACCTTTCATAACCCCAATGCTCCGAGAAAAGACTGTGTAGGGAATTTTATGGCCATGCTAGGACATTCCCAAGCAGGCTTCTCACACCCAACTTAAACCAAAAATGTAAAGAAAAGGCAAAAGGTCACCGGCTACTTGCTAAAATACAATAATTTCAACACATCTGTAGAATCTACCAATTTAAAAGAGAAAAAAAAATCTGTGACACCTATTTACAAGGTAGTGTAGACCTAATTCGGTCAGGAAATAAAAACAATGGTCTCTGTGTCATTAATATGAAAACAATTTCTGCTTGTTACCCTTATGGAGTTCACCAGTATTTGCTCATTGCAAGAGCCAACTGATCACTGGAAAATTTATGACTGTTTATTAACAAGTAAAATTTATGAAAATAGCAAAGGTGCAACAGCAACTAAAAAAAATGAAAATAATATCAGTATTATAAAGCATAACATTACAATGCACAATCAGCAAAAAAAAAAAAAAAAGAGAAAAAACATGTTTTTCAAAGTGGTTATCACAAAAACAAAAAATTCTATATCTTATAAAACTAGTAATTTGTAGAATTGCCGGCCGAAGTGGCCGTGCGGTTAAAGGCGCTGCAGTCTGGAACCGCAAGACCGCTATGGTCGCAGGTTCGAATCCTGCCTCTGGCATGGATGTTTGTGATGTCCTTAGGTTAGTTAGATTTAACTAGTTCTAAGTTCTAGGGGACTAATGACCTCAGCAGTTGAGTCCCATAGTGCTCAGAGCCATTTGAACCAATTTGTAGAATTAAAATAACTTTGTGGCACTAATTTAATCACTCTACTGTATTTCAGTTAGTTAGCAAACAACGATCACTGTGTCATTTTACTGAAACTACAATTAATTATTTGATTGTTACCCTTAAGGGGTTCCTCACTATAAATATGTCCCATGCAAAGGCTAATCGATCACAGTCCAATGAGCATGAATAGCTATCTGACTGATAAACGAAGCAATGTCACACGAATGAATTTACAAAACAAAATATCACAATTCTAATACATCACACAAGAATAAACACTGATTATTAAAACAGCTCTGAAAGGACAATAGTCAACGTCTAAAAACAAACACCAATAAATAAAACACCTGCAAAATACAAGAGTCAAAGTCTAAAAAAAAAAAAAAAAACAATAAATAGAACACCTGCAAGATACAAGAGTCAGTCTAATAAGCACCAATAAATCGAACCCCTGCAAAACACACGAGTCAAAGTTTCTCTGACAGAAACACACGTATATGCATTGGACTAAGAACCGTGTAATCACTGTTGGCTGACACACTCAGTAATTCCATTGTTCCGAGGCACAATATAAGGGGAGGGGGGGTTCGTCGCCGCAGCTGTCAGTAGGGTTTTTTGTCCATCTGTTTGCGTTCAATCCCGCCGTCTCTGCCCTCTCATGAAGTTTCTCTTGGTGGCCCGTGTCACGTACATCTCGATTTGGTTCCATGTTTGTGTTGTCAAATTCGTGCGGTATCCTCGTTTGACACCCCAGGTTGATATTCCTGGACAAGGGTGACACTTAATGGCTCTTCTTTGTGCCACCCTTAGCTACCAGAGAACATCGAACTATGATTTACTGTCGCTTGACAGTGGGCATCCGCCAGGAAATGTTGATAGGCGTCGTTGAAGTCTGCCAGTTTCTCTGGACAGTACGTGTCAAAAGGCTCCACGCCCCTTGTGTTGTTACATTCTTGAGTTATCCTCAATTGGCATGCCGGTTTGATATTCCTGAGCAGGGATGGCACTTATTGGCTCTTCTTTGTGCCACCCTTAGCAACCAGAGACCACCGAATCATGATTTACTGTCGCTTGACAATGGGCTTCCGCCAAGAAATGTTGATAGTCGTCGTTGACGTCTGCAAGTTTCTCTGGACAGTACCTGTCAAAAGGCTCCATGCCCCTTTATCCCCTGTCTTCTGTCGTTACACCGCGACCGTCTCGTCACGTTCACGTGCGTGTTGTGCGTTGCCAGCAGATGGATTTCCGCGCGGTGGACCGCTCGGCCATCTCAGGTCATCGCCTCCATGAAGGGTCGCACTGGTGCGGCCGGCCATTAGCTCCGGGAGCAAGGGAAAGTGTTTGCCGCGTACCCTTCTTTTGTTGTCGACCTCGCTCCCGAAATGACCCGGTTGACAGTGTGTCCTGCTGGGAAACCCGCCTGTTTACAACTAGTTCTCCTCCTCGCTGCTCCCGCTGTCTCATAAGAGTTTAGCCGGTTCGCTTTCACGTTCTCAACTGCATTCACAGAAATTGTTCATCATAGTTATGTGATTACAAAATGTCATACATAATACCACTTAGTATTGTCTTTCACAATTTTTAAGAACAAAAGTGAGACTTAATTTTTTTTAATAAAAAAGTTAGATGAATCGACAATATAAAAATAAAAGTTAAATGACTTGACAGTATAATAATAAAAATAATATGAACTGACAATATAATATCTAAATCCACATCACTAATGTTGTTCACTTGCGTTTTAATACATCAAATGCTACTTATTAATTCACTAAAATGAATAGGATTATGCTTTGTGCAAGTGTAGGTCAGGACAGCATAGGGTTCACATGTTATTTACACACATACATGCACACCTGTTGTCTATTCTACAAATTAGCTACCCATAAACATGAATTACTCAACATTTTACTTCAATCCACTACTAGTTAATCCAACAAGCTACTTCAATGCTACTTCAACACAGTGTTTATACCACTACAACATTGTTCAAATTCGTCCTCTTCCTGACTCTCGCGGCATTTGTTTTGTCACATGATAAATATGGAGAAACTTTCCTTAAACATGCATAGTAAAAAGAACAATGGTTATTTACACGCCAAAACATGTATACCAGTTGACACACCTGATAAGAGACTCGCAATTACACATTTATCATACTCATATGTTCACGCATAAAACAGTAAGACAATTTCATCTAAGATTACGTTATCACAAGAATTAATCACACAGATGACTCTGAGAAGGGTGAAATATTTTCATCATACAGGTTATACTACATTTTCTTACCCATTTTGCTCCAATTTCGTTCCTTCTTTAAGTTACCTTTTGCTTCCAAATCAGTTATTTCGCCTGTGGTGGTTATTCTGGATTCATTTCTCATGAATGGCAACATTGTGGTCTCCTCTATTCTGTAAAACAGTTTCATCTTAACATCCTATTGAACTTATAACTGACACAAAAGATCTGAATTCTCCTGTAGTTTAAATGACAAATGTTTTGCTTCATCCTTATTACATTAAACCAAGCTTTCCTTCGGTCCCATAATCAAAATTATTTAATCTTCCTCTACCTTCAAGAGGAACATTCCTTCAGTTAAACTCATATAGGCTGCAGTGCATCGCGCACCAGCGAAAACAGTAAGCTGTAATGCTTACAGCATCAGCAAAACACATAAACGTCGCCTTTCTAGGGCAAGTATTAACGCAGTATAATTTTTCAGGCTCTGGCTCAACATCAATCAAGACTACAGAAAGGATCCATATTTCTGTTCCATTCTCCATTTGCTGAAAAACTGCTCGTATTTGACTACCGCAATAATATTTCAGGGCCACGTAAATTACATAAACCACAATTCTTCTTTCACCTTGAAGGGAATGAATATACTGACGAAATCCACAGACAGCACTTTACAAACTCAGCTATAAAGAACAAAGAAGACATATATCATCAATATTAACATATCATCGCATATTGGGAAGCCAATGGTTAAACAATCGTATTATTACATCCTGTTTTCAAAATTCCAAACTTACTCATTTCTTTCTCAGAGTTCTCCTATCTTAAAATATTCATACAGCACGCATACTATAGTAAGAGATCCCCATTTATACTGGTAGATATAGAATAGTAATAGATAGATAGTAGCACTGAAAGCAGAAAATCGAGAACAAAGCTACTAACAGCTGGGGACCTGGGTTTCCCAGACCCATAATACCCACAGATCGGATATTCCCCTGAGTTTTGCATTAATTCAACACAGATCTACTTCCCTCAGGAGCGACTCTTTTCAATTTACACAAAAAAACCATAAACAGCATTTCACTCGTTCACAAAGAAACCTTTTATCTCCACATTTGAACCAACCTAAATCCTAATTGCACAAGGAAAGAAAAAAAAACCGTGAACATCACTTCAATCAATCACATAGAAACATCTTTGTCATTATTTTTACCAACATATTATTCAAAATGCATATGTCAGAAATGTAAACTAATCAATTCTTTCTCCTCACCGTCCTCTCTACTCCTCACTGTCCTCTCTATATACCCTATGTACTCATTTACCATGTCGCTCATTTGTTCCGATTGGGCGCCTTCTACGCTGATCATTTGTCATTGCCGGGTTTGTTCATTTCCATTTGCTGGATTATGCCTAGGGTTGGCCGGCCGAATTCCAATATCATGTGGTGCTCCGCCTACAATCCTATTCCCACCGTGTTTATCGTAGTATCGATTCTGGTTGCCGAACCTGTTGCGTTCACGATCTTGTCCGCGTCCTCGATCATTTCCGTTGTTCCACCTGTGTTCGCGACTGTTACCCCAGTTTCTATACGGCCGGTTCCGATTATTGTTCCGTTCGCATCGCGACGACCAGTCACGCCGTTGATTAGTACTATGGCCACGACTGCGATCGCGCTGCTGTGCCCCGTAATAACTTTGTGCCTGATTAGGCGGGCATTCTCCTGTATTGTATTCCAACTCTTGGAGAAGTGTCTTAAACGTTTCCACGTCCTCTTTGCATCGTCCCGCAAGAATGACGTGGCGCAAGTGCATCGGCAGTTTGGTGATGCATATCCTAATTAGTTCCGCAGGCCCGTATGGGTCGTATAGAAATTGATTTGCCTGCAGCATGTGGTCGGATAGGTGTGCTGGGCTGCCGAAACCAGACTGGTTCAAATTTGGCAGCATAATTATGCCATGCTTGACCCTATCTTGTGCCACTTCCGACCAATAGGCGGACAGGAAGGCTTGTCGAAACTCCCGAGTCGAGTTGCAGTGACGCACTGCCGACCTCATGCGAATCGCCGGTTCGCCTTCCAAATAGCCCAGTCGGGGGGAAGAAAGAACTCAAATTGCTCGAGCCATGCTCGTGGATGTATTCCTTTTTGCGAATTTCGAAATATCTCAAACTTTCTCACTGTAAGGAAATGTTTGAAATCAAATCCCCGCATTTCCTCCCAGCGAGTCCCTTGAATGTTTCTATTTTCTCATGTCTGCCTCTCAAAATACATTCTTCCCTTTCGTCAAAATCTCCCTCGTGGCCGGAGTCCCTCTCTGCACTGTTCGTACAGCTATTTTTAGTGCTATTGGCGAGTTCGCAATCACACCCCATGCGGCTTTCCAGATGCGCCACGCGTTCTTATTATTCGCCTGTTCACTTCGAACTGTCCCTTCTGAAATCTAAGAAGCGAACACACTTCTTCGGTCTCTGCGGCCGCTGCCGGTGTAGTATTGTTATCGCTCTCTGTCACCTTCATCGTGCCTACGATGTCCGCTAATGCCGCAATCTTATCGTGTATTTGTCTGCTGTCCTCCGCCCCAGTCTGCTTCAATTGTTCTACTTGCTGTTCGAGTGCGTGAATCGCTTGAATTTTGTCGGCTACTGTGTTGCTAACGGACGCGGGACTATGCGTTTCCGCCTCCTGGACTCTGGAGAGTACCTACTGGTGTTCCCTTTGGCATTCTTCTCTCAGCGCTTGGAAATTCCTAAGTAGCTTTTCCTCGCTCTCTTTCAATTGCCGGCCGCGGTGGCTGTGTGGTTCTAGGCGCTGCAATCTGGAACAGCGGGTCTGCCACGGTTGCAAGTTCTAATCCTGCCTCGGGCATGGATGTGTGTGATGTCCTTAGGTTAGTTAGGTTTAAGTAGTTCTAAGTTCTAGGGGACTGATGACCTAAGATGTTAAGTCCCATAGTGCTCAGAGCCATTTGAATTCCTCTTTCGATTCCGCATCACGACTCCGCTTGCTCTGTTCTAAGGCTTGCAGACGACCATCGATTTGTTCAAATGTACGTCCTAATTCTTTCATAATATCACTCTTTATTTCACTTGCCAGATTGTTTATTCTTTGCGAGATATCACCGGACACTCTCTGCACCGACTTGTCGACTTTATTTGTCTGCTGGATTAGTTTGTCGTCTATTTTCTCGCTCAGAAACAACGCAGAAGTTGTTTGAGTGCTGCAGGGAAAAAAATTAAGATTATACAACGCTCGCAATCTAACGTTTCAGAGATTCCAGAGCCTAGCGGAATCACGGAACAGGGTCGCCATGTGTAATGTTGTTGCATTAACTTGTTCTGAAAGCGGTGCTGATATTCAAGACCATAAAAGTGGGTTAAAAGCTGTGAACTATCTGAGGAAGTTAACCTTGCATTACTGCGCAACTGTTTCACCAGTTATCCAGTCTAGCTTACCTAATTCCCAACCAGACTAACATTAATTACAGTCTTTTAGTACTCATCTTATGATAACCGGTGATTATATATATATATATATATATATATATAAAGACAATTTAAATAAAAAGAAAGAAATCAGTTTATATTTGGACATTTATCTTAACATTGATCATTTTTCCGTTAAAATTTCAGCATATCAAATTTGATTCATAACTAAACTGGTGCCTTATCTAGCATTGTGTAAATGTGAGTTTGTAATCTTACGGAACACATCAAATAGGGAGCCAAGATTGGGAGACTGCATACAACACTGCATTCATAAAATAAGACACGAAAAACGTTGAAACATATGCAAGAGGAAATTAACCACAACCAACTGATTAAATTTTCAGCCAAAGAAATTACGTTCGTACCGTAGGCCTGTCCGTCATGAAATTACCACACACTGGTATACTAAATTCATACTAACTCTCTGTGAAATCTTCCCGAAAAGAATAGCTGAGGGCTACTTTGATGCTTAACCTCATGCTTCACGTGGTCAACTTGGTTTACACAAAGAGTGTAACACCACAATAATTTTGATAATTACAATAAATTACATCGAAACGCAATTTACAAAAGAAAACCCTCCAACTGGTTACTGTCGTCTTACTATTAACCTGATGGGTCAAACAATTGTATAAGCGCCGGCCGAAGTGGCCGTGCGGTTAAAGGCGCTGCAGTCTGGAACCGCAGGACCGCTACGGTCGCAGGTTCGAATCCTGCCTCGGGCATGGATGTTTGTGATGTCCTTAGGTTAGTCAGGTTTCACTAGTTCTAAGTTCTAGGGGACTAATGACCTCAGCAGTTGAGTCCCATAGTGCTCAGAGCCAATTGTATAAGCACGTGGTACTGGTCTCACAAAGTACACCCCACTTGGGTTGAACATAAAGGAAAGTTGCTATATTGAAAAATATTGTCAAGACGAGACGTTATAATCTCAAGCACATTCGCATTTAGGATTGATGATCTTAGTTAGAGCCACTGATCAACACGTGGTTCCACTTTACTCACAAAGTAGTGACAAAGCAACTACCGGAAGATATTGTGAACTTCACACTCGAATTACGCTGTGTTGCAATTTAGGATAACATTAGATATTTTAGAGCTAAACCGGAAATAAAGGTGATTAAATTTTCAGTTAGGCTCTACTTAAGAAATCCATTGTCCTACGGACTTAGCAGACATGCGCTTAGCCGGAGATCTTACCACTTCAGACGCTTGCCCCGGACTGACTGACCTGGGCTCGTACCGAGCGTGCTTAACAGATACAAACGGAAGAGACCAGAGAGGCAGCTTCCTATACCAACATGACAAGGGACGGACAGGGCCATACTAAGAATAGAAACCTCTCTGCTTTTAGAAAGCGTAGCTACCTGTTCCGACGTTGGTGCTACTGTTCTCTAGCAGACAGGCTTGTCTGCTACCATCAAGCATGCAACTAGAAAAACATTTGCTCATTCATCCTCACACAGAAGGGAAGGGGGATGACAGTATCTTATCATATACAGTATATAAAAGAAAGCGGATGTAGGTTCCGTATGAGACTGTGTGACATGAATTGCATATAAACTGTGTTTTAAAGTGTAGTAGTGTGACAGATCGTTCTTGTTTATGTGTAAAAGTTACACGTTTCACTGCTCAGTCTCCTCCCAGATAGAAACACCACAGTAAATTTAGAAGAGGAATTTATGCCGTAAATGACAACAGATTTAAGAAATTAACGTCTAAGGAATCCAACATAGACCTTTCAATTGGAACGGTAGAGAGACAGCTTGAAGGTGGGTCATTGAACCTTCTGGCAGGCACTTTATTGTGAATAGCATAGTAATCACGTAGATATAGATGTAGATACAGATGTTCATTCACTTCGGTTCTCTACTGTGTAAATCCGGCTGAACGTTTGCTTGGCGGTGGTACATGCGTGAAGCGGTGGCCCGTGCAGGCGGCAGCTCCGTGCGTCTCTGGAAGGTATGGGTGCTAACTAGTTGTCTTTGTGCTGGCATTGAATTGTGCGGGGCAATTGCTGCAGCATGGCCCATGGACCCTCTGCGACAATTCGCGGCAGCCGACAGCGACCCATGTCATCAACATACTGGTACACACGACAGTTGACTCTGGCGACGACAGCCGCCACTGAATTGCGGCTCTCCCCAGTAGTGCAGTGGTTCCATTGAGAGATGCGTGCGTCAGGCGCCCAGGGCGCAGGCGGGATGAAATGCGGTATTATCAGACGCCTTGCCCATCCTGTAATTGACTGTGTCGCTAACAGCATCTGAGGTATGACGACATTCCGCCCACGTGACTCTGCGAGCTATTCTACTTGCTGTGATCATAGGGGCGTCTTCTCTCCATCACAGCACTTGTCAGTAACTCAGAAGGAAGGAAGATTGTGGTTTAATATACCGTCTACGACAAGGTCATTAGAGACTGTGCACTCCAATCTGATTGGATTGGGAGATCAGGAATAACCAAATATGGTTGCCCAGACAGGAATCTGAGCTGTAGTGCTCACGAACACAGATCCAGCGTGTTATAAGTGTGCTATCTGCGTTTCCGTCTCTGATTCGGATGGCGATTGTAAACCCAATGTTTCTATGCAGTTTAATCCGTTTCAGTATATCTATTTTTTTACTAATTTGTTTTAATCATTTTTTGAACCTGCTGCTCTAAATCTCAATATACTCAATTTCTTACATCTGGTTTTTGTGAATGTAATTATAAGTAACAATACGAGTGCAAATAATAAAAGATAGAAGCTAGTGCTAGTGCTGAGTTACTGAATTATTATCTCTTGAAATACTGCAGTTATCATACCATTCCCGTGAAGACTGTTGGAAAACGAATCTATTTGAAACATTAAGTCTCCCTAAATTGGTATTATTTTCAGTATTTCACTTCATATTTGGCATTCTGCAGACACAGACTTTTTGTCAAATGTCTGCAACGTCACAGAGAAATTAAGTTTTGACGAAGTAATAGCTTTTTGCGAAAGGACGTGGAGACGATGCGATTGATTTATTAAATCCCTTTCGACTTTTAATACATTATAGACGAAACACTGGTTCAGTTAGGTGTCAGGAGGAAAGAATATCAAATATTCTCTATAAATGAGCATGAAAACTGACACTACCTTATAACTTGAACCTGCCAGTGATTTGACTCATAAATGAACAACAATGCAATCGAACTGAAACGTAAGGTAGTGCACCAAATGTCATAGTGCAGTGAGACAGTTAAAGGGCCTTTTACATAAAACGATGTAAATTGCAGCCTTGATTTTCAACTCTCGTAACACCACCCATCAGTGTTAATGTATCACTCGTTCTAGGAGAGATACGTACAATGCAGATTTAACAGAGAATGGTGTGTTCTAGTACCTAACGAACGAAAATAAATTCATTTGTAAGCAAAGTCTCGAACTATTCTTTGCTGCGACACATGTCTTGACGATCCCTGCGACTCGGACATACCTTCAAACTGCATATAAATCTGGAATATTGCTACTGTAGGCGGCTTTTAGAAATGCTGTCTCGGACTGGGACAAATCAATAGATATTTCAAATAGACTGTATGTGAACGTCTTACACTCATGGAAAAAAGATTATATGAACACATTTGCAAAAGAAGGCTACAGATCGGAAGAATGACAAACGATTTCGCACGGAAAATATTAAATCAGAGACTTGAATTTAAATTCAATTATTATTCAGGAAGTGGATACAAAAGCTGATGGACAACATACATAAATGTTCGCTTACTGACTACGTAGCTCTACAGAACCAGACGCTTTGTTCAGACGACCTAATGAAAAATAGATATGGATGTGTTCTAAACAAGTATATGCATGTGTTCTAAACAAAGAAATGGATCTAACAAAGCGCTGCCATTGCTCACAGGAATACACGACTGCAAACAACTGTAAACGAACCTGAAACACCGCATAATGAAGAATTACGCCAGTACAGCGCAAGCAAGCAACACTCCCTCCAATAATTCTGGACGACGTAACTTCAAATTGCCGATCTCAGTACCGCAAGATAAATATCTGTACTTCACAAGTGGAAGGCAGTCAGAACGACGTTCACAGCTTCAGGCGGAAATGGAGAGTACCCGTCCACGCTGCCCTGCCGAACTCGAAAGTCGGCGCCAAGCAACATTAGTGGCCGGCTGAATTCCGCGTTCAAAACAATGGAGAAAACCAACAATATGGCATTCTAGAGCAGACGAAGTCCGTGCTTATCGTCCTTGAGAAGCACCCATGTTTCGCAGATCGCGTACAAGTCGTTTGTAATAAATAGCTTTCATTTTGACGTTTGCGAAGAAAAACATCTGAAAATATAGTAAAGACTGAAAGAAACTGATACACCTGCCTAATATCATGTACGGCTCCCACGAGCACGCAGAAGTGCCGCAACATGACGTGGCATGGACTCGACTAATGTCTGAAGTACTGCTAAAGGGAATTGACACTATGAATCCTGCAGGGCTCTCCGCAAGTCCGTACGAGTACGAGGCAGTGGAGATGTCTTCTCAGCAGTACCTTGCAAGGCATCCCAGATATGGTTCAAAAAATGGCTCAAATGGCTCTGAGCACTATGCGACTTAACTTCTGAGGTCATCAGTTGCATCAGAATTATCAGGCCAAAGTAAGAACTAAAACTCATCGTTAAGCCGGCCGGAGTGGCCGAGCGGTTCTAGGCGCTACAATCTGGAACCGCGCGACCGCTACGGTTGCAGGTTCGAATCCTGCCTCGGGCATGGATGTGTGTGATGTCCTTAGGTTAGTTAGGTTTAAGCAGTTCTAAGCTCTAGGAGACTGATGACCTCAGAACTTAAGTCCCATAGTGCTCAGAGCCATTCGAACCATCTGAATCTCATCGTTAAGACTGCTCCTCCAGAATGAATTTCCACTGTCTACCGGAGAATGCCCAGATTTTAAACTTCCTGATAAATTAAAACTGTGCTCACTCAAACCAGGTATCTTCACCATTCGCGGGCAAGTACTCTACCAACTGAACTACCCGCACATGTGTTCAGGCAGCCCAGTTGTAAAATAATTGCCCCCAAAAGGCAAAATCCCGGATTTGAGCTCCGACCCGGCACTCTGTTTTAATCTGCCAGGAAGTTTCAAAATGGCTCTGAGCACTATGGGACTTAACTGCTGAGGTCATCAGTCGCCTAGAACTTAGAACTACTTACACCTAACTAACCTAAGGACATCACACACATCCATGCCCGAGGCAGGATTCGAACCTGCGACCGTAGCAGTCGCTCGGCTCCGGACTGTAGCGGCTAGAACCGCACGGCCACTCCGGCCGGCGATATGGTTCAAATGACTCTAAGCACTATGGGACTTAGCATCCGAGGTCATTAGTCCCCTAACTACTTAAACCTAACTCTCCTAAGGACATCACACACATCCATGCCCGAGGCAGGATTCGAACCTGCGACTGTAGCAGCAGCGCGGTTCCGGACTGAAGCTCCTAGAACCGCTCGGCCACAGGTTTAACTAGTTCTAAGTCTAGTGGACTGATGACCTCCGATATTACCTCCCATAGTGTTTAGAGCCATTTGAATCGTTTTGGTACACCTGCCTAATATCGTGTATGGCCCCCACGAGCGCGCAGAAGTGCCGTGGCATGGACTCGACTAAGCCTAAAGTAGTGCTGGAGGGAAATGACACCATGAATCATGCTGGGCTGGTCATAAATCCGTACGAGTATGGGGGGCTGGAGATCTCTTCTGAACAGCACGTTGCAAGGTATCCCAGATATGCTCAATAATGTTCATGTCCGGGGAGTTTGGTGACCAGTGGAAGTGTTTAAAGTCATAAGAGTGTTCCCGGAGCCATTCTGTAGCAGTTCTGGATGTGTGAGACGTCGCACTGTCCTGGTGGATCTGCCCAAGTCCGTCGGAATGTACAATGGACATGAATGGATGCAGGTGATCAGACAGGATGCTTACGTGCGTGTCACCTGTCAGAGTCGTATTTAGACGTATCAGGTGTCCCATATCACTCCAACTGCACCACGCCCCCACCATTACACAGTCTCCACCAGCTTGAGCAGTCCCCTGCTGACATGGAGGGTCCATGGTTTCGTGAGGTTGTCTCCATACCCGTACACGTCCATCCGCCCGATAAGATTTGAAACTAGACTCGTCTGACCAGGCAACATGTTTCCAGTCATCAACAGTCCAATGTCGGTGTTGGCGGTCCCAGGCGAGGCGTAAAGCTTTGAGTCGTGCAGTCATCAAGTGTACACAAGTGGACCTTCGGCTCCGAAAGTCCATATAGATGATGTTTCGTTGAATGGTTCGCCCGTTGACACTTGTTGATCGCCCAGCATTGAAATCTGTAGCAATCTGCGGGAGGGTTGCAGTTCTGTCACGCTGAACGATTCTCTTCAGTCGTCGTTGGCCCCGTTCATGAAGGATCATTTTCCGGCTACAGCGATGTCGGAGATTTGAATCTTACTGGATTCCTGATATACACGATACACTCGTGAAATGGTCGTACGGGAAAATCTCCACTTCATTGCTACCTCAGAGATGCTGTGTCCCATTACTCGTGCGCCGACTATAGCACCACGCTCAAACTCACTTAAATCTTGATAACCTGCCATGTACCAGCAGTAAGCGATCTAACAACTGCGCCGGACACTTGGTGTCTTATATAGACGTTTCCGACCGCAGCGCCGTGTTCTGTCTGTTTCCATATGTCTGTGTCTGAGTACGCATGCCTATACCAGTTTCTTTGGCGGATCAGTGCAATTCTGGAAGAAACTTACTGAGAGGTTAAAACTATATGGCGAGTCTTAGATCAAACGCGGTTCCGCGATTACGCATTCAGCGCTTGCATCAGGATGCGGGAGAGCTTCTGTGAAGAGTGGAAAGTATGGCAAAGGCTGTGGAATAACTTAGGCTGTGAGGTAGGTCATCCTATCTTTAACTGATTATCTGTCAGTAAGAGCGTTTTGCATGAAACGCAGGGTCCAGATTCGACTTGCGATCCGAAATACAGTTTAAACTTCCAAGAAGTTTTACAACAGTACAGACACAGTTGTAAGTAGTGAAAATAAGGCTGCCCTCAATCCGCAGTTGTGAACACTGCACTTTCAAAAACTCTTACTTATCGCTTTTCTTCTTTCTGGAACTAATGAAATCACTATTATTGATGCACTTTCCCACAGGTATGTTCTAGAACGAAATTTAGAAAAAACATCCAGTCTGCTTAAATTTTGTGAACTGTGTGATATGATACTTTTAGAAAACAGTTTAATTATAAGAAATCTCAGCAATTTCAGTAGGTCTCTGTTACACGATATATCTCAATATTGCCTTTCAGCTTGAAGTTATTGCAGTCACTGCAGCAGAGTCAATGTTCAGAAAAATAATTCTTCACTACCTTAGTCAAATGAGGGCTTCGACGCCAACAGAATTTTAACGATGAGCTGAGTGTGTTATTTTTCACCATACAACATACACTCATAAATGTTAACATTGGACAGTTCGGAAGTTCATGTAGAAGACCATACGTTTTACAAAATTTTTTGCGATACAGTTCCTTAACAATAACTTCATAGAATTTTTAAAATGGTAGCGCAATGTTCTCTCCTATAACAACCGAGGGCTCTAACAGGTGAAGTGCTCCGCACCGCTAGACGCTGGTTCGGGGAGCACAGCTGCGGAACTCCTTGTCAGAAACTTCCTCCAATACATGTAACCAACAAGAAACGAAACACATTTTAGATTATATTTCAACATAAACTGATTACAAATATTCACAGAAACAGGGCTTATCTGAGTTCACTCAAGTACAGAAATAACGACAGTGCGCAACCAAATTGCCGCACTACAAACTTCAGTTTAAAGCGGGTTCTCAACCACAATGTAGCTGTTTTGTTTCCTAAAAAGTAATACCACGACATGTCCCAAATCCCTATACAAGTGATCGACGATGAACACCAATATTTTTACAAGAAACAAATACGGAACTTCTACCCAAGACTTGAAGTGCTAACCGTAAGTCCACCACAGCACAGGTCCAGTGGTCCTGCCTCTATGCTGCCATCTTGTGTACCAATTTTGTTAATTTTTAGACGAGAATTTCGTCACTATGAAGCACAGATTTTTTCAGTGAAAACTATGTTTTCTTCATTCTTTCACGAGGAAAGCGTTTATAGAACGTGTTCGTTCAAGTCTATATCGAAATCTAGGCCACCATACAAACAACCGCAGGAAACATTCGTTTTGCACAAAAAAGGTAACTGGAATTCATTTCAGTATCATTAAGTAACTTTGCAGCTACTACGTAGACTTCCCATGTCGTATTTGAGAGAATAATTAACTAAGCTCTGCGGTTGTAGAGCCATAATGAGCAGTTAGTTCATGCGGAAACTCTGTAAGACAATTCATTTTGATGCATAAGGGGAAGGATCCTTTACCCGTGCGCTACATGTTCTACGAGCATCACTCAGGAGTATGTGTGCTTCGTTGTCGTGCAGTGCCTTGTACTGCCTCGTGGTATGAGGAACAGGCTTGCACATGATATCCTGAAGTGAGGTGTATTAGTTAAATTTACGCCTAATATATAATGTTAATTCAGTAACTGTCCTTTTACATTTCTCTCTGTTCGAAGAACACACATTGCAATGAAAATCGCGAAGAAGCAATTGTTATGAATCTCCTTGACAGCTAGTTACTTAACTACAGTTCTATTCTAGTATCCATTGCACTAACATCGCAATGGAAATTTACAACTATCGAAACGATCAGGAATGGCAGAAGTAGCATCACCAATTTTCTGATATACGTTCGCCATTTTTCCATAGTAGACACGAAGAAATTTTTACTGTACTCCACGTTATTAACAGATGTAAGCTGACCCACAGACCTACATTAAAACTCGCAGCTTCTACCTTCGAATCCCGGTCGGGGGCACAGTTTTCGTAATGTCATGGTGATTCATTCATTCTTTGCGTTTCAACTGCAGAGCAAAAGATTCATTTGACACTACTTTGATTCTCATTACTTCGAAAACCTACCTCCTTTACTAGACTAGTAGCTACCAGTATTCAACCACTAATCATGGCCAACGAATAAGATCCTGACGAGTTTCACACAATATTTTTCGTGAGGGCTAAGTAAACCTCCTTATTAAATGTTCCACAAACCACTTGAGTCCTAATCATACAGATAGTAAAAGATTCTAAACAGGGTACCTCAAATTTAAAAAAAATAAACTGGAGCATTAAAGTAAGGTGGGTTAAAAACAGTATTTGAAAATCAAGAATTGAGTCGGGCCAACCTATACATAAAAATGGGCTAAATCAGATCAAATAGTCAAGATATTTGACGACTTAAAAATTCGGGTCGTACGAACGAATAAATGTCACGAAACGCCAGAAATCATCAGAAACAATAGAATCAAGTTAATTAGCATAATGTATGAACTTGAACAACTCAGACGAGCAGAGATTCTGGACGCGGTATCATGTTGTCAGAATCTTAAGAGAACGCAACAAAATGTTCTACTGGCTACGTGTTCCACTGAGTGCAACCCCGACATATGTACCAACGATAAAACTGACACAGTACATGTCTGTCTTTTGAAGTATCTTAGCATTAGATGGTATTCTACATGCCCAAGATAGGAGAGGGAAGGAAGCTCTGTGTGATGTAAGGATGTGTGAGATGATGATATATATTAGACTTTTTTCTGTCTCCTGTGGTTTAGGTCACTTGTTTCCTTATTAGTATTTTAAACCTCAGTGCTCACTGGCAGCATCTCTCTGCTCCTTAGCCATAAGGTTTCTGAACATTTATTTTCTCTTGGAATTTTGTGCTTTGCGCACCACGATTGAAACATGAAACTACATCATAAACACTTCTTTCTACAAAAGTTGTTTTCGGCAGTCTTTCACATACACATTGATTATAGCTCCCATTTAAATTTTGAGTACCTCCATGAAGACATTTCTTCAATAAGTTTCATATCAGCGCACACTCCGCTGCAGAGTGAAAATCTCATTCTGGAAACATCCCCCAGGCTGTGGCTAAGCCATGTCTCCGCAATATCCTTTCTTTCAGGAGTGCTAGTTCTGCAAGGTACGCAGGAGAGCTTCTGTAAAGTTTGGAAGGTAGGAGACGAGATACTGGCAGAAGTAAAGCTGTGAGGCCGGGCGTGAGTCGTGCTTCGGTAGCTCAGATGGTAGAGCACTTGCCCGCGAAAGGCAAAGGTCCCGAGTTCGAGTCTCGGTCGGGCACACAGTTTTAATCTGCCAGGAAGTTTCAAGTTTCAATAAGTTCAACAATGTCGATAGTCTTTTGTTTCAGTTATGACAATTCCTGGCGAAAATATACATGTTTGGCTTTCACAGAGCGAAATACGGTGACGTATGACAAAAGAATGCTGTGCAAAGAGGTGTGGGCCTGTGCTTTGGTACACTTAAGATGAAAAAACATGTCTTATATTTCCTCAAACGTATGCGTTTTATATACCAAACTCTTCAGGAGGATGTACTCTACAAAATGAGCGTAATTTTGGAAAATCGATTTCTTTGTTTTTGTTGTCCTACACTCCCTTAAAAAGGGCAATCTCAAACCTTGGACAAAAAATAGAAGTACACGGAAGATAATGGCTAAGAAACCTTGAGTAACGGAAGAAATACTTCCATGGATCGTTAAAAGAAGGAAATAGAGAAAAGTTCAATAAAAAGCGGAAATAAAGGAACTTAAGTCACTGCGAAATAAAATCAACAAAAAATCTAGGAAGTTAAGGTTCAAAATGGTTCAAATGGCTCTGAGCACTATGGGACTTAACATCTAAGGTCATCAGTCCCCAGGACTTAGAACTACTTAAACCTAACTAACCTAAGGACATCACACACATCCATGCCCCAGGCAGGATTCGAACCTGCGACTGTAGCAGTCGCGCGGTTCCGGACTGAAGCGCCTAGAACCGCAAGACCACCGCGGCCGGCTAGTTAAGGCTTAATGGCTGCAGATACAACGTGAAGAGAAAAAAAGGATATGATCGCCGGGAGGGCGGATTCAGCTTGTAGAGAAATCAAAAACAGCATTCAGAGGTACTACAATCAGTGCCACCAACGTTAAGAGTACTAAAGGAATTACATTGTTGAATGCACAGGAGCAGACGGATAGCTAGAAAAAGTACACTGAAGTTCGGCTACGATGGGGAGAAGCCGACTGATGATGTGATACATGAAGATATAAGAGTCGATTTGAAAATCGTAGGAGATCCAGCATTAGAGTCAGAATTCGACAAAGTTTCGGAAGGCTTGGAAACAGATAAGGAAGGAAGACCAAACAAAATTCCTTCGGCATTTCTGGAATAATTGTGGGAAGTGGCCACCAAGCTACTATTCAAAATTGTGTCTATGACACTGGAGATACACCATCATAGTTTCGGAAAAGTATCGTCCACACATTCCCAAAGATAGAAAAGTCACATAAGCGCAAGAACTAATGGCACAGTCATATAAGAACGCAAACATCCAAGTGGCTGACAAGAAAAATATACAGAATAATTGAAAAGAAAACTGAGAATCTGTTAGATGACGACCACTGTGACAGACGGGACTGACATTTCAGTTGATCGTGAAAGCTAGACTTAAGAAAAATCTAGATGTTTTGTGAGTTAGCGAGAATTGCGCTCTAATTTAAATATATCGAAAGAGTCAGCCTACAGGAATTGTTAAAAGAACCCTGTCGTACAGTACCGCGTGCCACAAAGGGCGCAGAATGACCACGATATAGGGAAACTAACAGGCGTCTATTGTCTATTGAGACTTAATCGCTGTAGTGTGCGAGTGGGACAGACGAGAACCTACGCCATAGGGAAACCCACTAGAAGGCTTTTGCGGACAAGGAGACATAGCAGTGTTAAATATGGCGGACCTAAGATCGGCCATAAAGCGAAACATTTATGGGAACTATTTAATTCTGTAGTAATGCAGGGAATCAAGCCACAGTAATTTTAATCTGCCAACCTCCATAACATTTCATGGTGATCCCAAGAAAACTTAAACATTGATCATATCTATAATAGTTTAGGATTTACTGTTAAAGTGAAATTAACAAGTTTTGTAACAAAGACCTGAATGTTAAAATCTGAACGCTTTGGTCGATCTTAACGATCGACATATCATATAGAAGCGCATCATTAAAATGACAAACGTTGTAAATGTCAACTCTGTAACTTTGTTTATTCAAAAGATATAGTAAATTTAAATTATCAGTATTTTCATTTAAGCGTCAGATCATCATTTCCTCCACAAAAAACACATTGAACGATGACAGTATGACACTTTATTGAATCATTAGGTAATATAATATTTGCTGTAAAGTATAGTGCGTAATATTTACTTTTGTTTTTATTTATTTATTTATCAGAAAACACATTGGTGCAAGGCTACTGGCCGTGACATTCAAAGCTAAGAAGGAAATTGTATTGGTTTTATGTAAAAGAATTTAACGTTTATTATGTAATGGATATTATTGTTACTTTATTTGGAACGTGAAAGTGGTCAAGCTTTGATTGTTTCAATATGTTAAAATGTAAAGTAATGTCGAATAAGCTGTAGCCAATCAGATAGACGGCTTCAGGAAACGTTGAGCGAGGATGTTCGGCGCGCTGGAAAGGCGGCCGGGGACGGGCAGAGGGACAGTTCTGGTCTAGACGCCAAAAAGAACAATTCTGATTGAGACGCGAAAGCGCACAGTCGGTCTTCAGGTAGATAGGAAGCGAAACGACTTACAAAATTGCGCGTTGTATGGTATCGCGGGACTTAGTCTCTGAACAGCAAGCAGCCTCGCGCTTGGTGTGAACAAACGTTTCGCATATATGCGCTCGAACGTAATAGTAATTCTAAATACGACCACTTTCTCTATTAATTTGCTTTCTGAATAAACGTTATTCTAACAAAATTGCAACTGTGTGGCCTACATCATTTATGAGTCTTTAACTTAGTTCCCGATATTATTATTACCATTATTAAAAGTTATATTAACCTCGTATTTCGCAAACTAGCCATCAACCAGACAATTTAACCAAGAGGTCACAAGTGTCTAATTTAGGGCGCGTAATGCGACAAGTGCGGTTGAACCCGTAGACGAGTTTGAGCCAAGGCATTTCGACGAAGAGAAATCGCATGTGAGCCCGAACATCTTTGGGACGTTAGCTCACATTAGATTTTTTCGACTTAAAGAAAGCGTTAGGCAATAAAAATTGAAACGTCCCCTTAGAACAATTGTACAGGACTGTGCTTAAACTGACATACAATATTTTTAGCGCAACGCAATCTGACTTTCAAAAGTCCCTGCAAAAGAATGGCCCTGAGTAACATTAAACTATACCTTTCAGAAATCACTTACCTCACAAAAATCTTCATTACTCGAACTACTGCAGTACAGCGAGCGCCACTACTGCCAGCTAAATAAAAGATTCAAACTACGGAAGGCACTAACTACTGATAGGGATAGTTAGCAAATGAAAGATATTAATAGAGAACAAACAACCTATTTACCTTGATAGTCATAATATATATAGCAGTTCATGACAAATTACAGAACTCCGCCATCTCTCTCCCCACATCCACCACTGCTGGCGGCTCACCTCCAACTGCGCAACGCTACGCGCTGTTCACATCCAGCTGCCTAACATTACAATGGCGAGTATTACAACAATGCAAAGCAGCCACAGACTGCTACGTAACGTTGCCAATAAGAAAACATAGACAGCCTACTTACATAACCCTCATGCTCCCCACAAAAAATTTTACAAATGCAAAGCAGCCACAGACTGCTACGTAACGTTGCCAATAAGAAAACATAAACAGCCTACTTACAAAATGGTTCAAGAATTTGAAATTATCAGAGAAATGGATATAAGCTATGGATAAAGTTAGGTAACGTGTAATGTATGCTAGAACCAAGAGGCAACTGTATGAATCGAAAACCAAGAACGAAGTGCTCGCATACGAAGAGTGTGCAACCCTGCCTTCGCTACTATACAATCTGTACAGAGAGATAGCAATGACGGGAATAAAAGAAAGATTCATAGTTTGACTGAAATTAAGGGTGAAACGACGCCAATGGTAAGATTCACGGACGACGTTGCTATCCTCAGTGGAAGTGAAGAAGAATTAGAAGGCCTGTTTGATAGATTCGACGGTGTAATGAGCACAGAATATGAACTGAGATTAAACCAAAGAAAGATGAGATTAATGACCAATTATCGTAAAAATGGGGGACCATGAAATAGACGAGAAGAACGAATTTTACTACCTTGGAAGCGAAATTATTCACGATACACTTAAAAAGCAGACTAACAAAGAGAAAAAGGTATTTCTGGCTAAAAGAAGTCTGCTAGTATCAAACGAAGGCCTTAGCTTGCCAGTTGGCAAAATAAAAGTTTGCGACTGTAGTCTAAAACACTTCTATTTCTTCTGATAGTATTGATTGCCGTTGCAACCGACAGTGTGTAGAGGATATGTGGCTGCTAAGTGTCTGATCGAAATGTCGGGGTGATGTAGGATAGAGAAGAGCGACGGACATGGAACACGAAAAAGCGAGAGTGGTTTCTTGGTGGTTAGGAGATAGGGAGGGGAACTGGATCCGTGATCTAAGGAAAGGATGTATTGGGTGGGACTATACAGCTGGTAAAACAGAAAGATGGCAGCACGGATGTTTCTATCAGGAAAAGGGATCCTGTTGCACTTTTCTTGTAATAGGATATGGGAAGTGTGGAGATGGAGGGAGGATTACATCGATACTTCCCCTTTTTAACATTAACTGAATTTTCCGTCGGTGCTTGCGACAACATAATAATATTAAAAAGAAAAAGACTTCCTAATGTTTTGCAAAATTATATTTATTTAGTCACGAATAGTTTTTCGGCTTCTCAGCAATCTTCAGGTGATAACTGAATGTCGCAAACAGAGATAAAGATGATGTGCGACTTACACAGATATTATTTGCACATTTAACAGTTTGTGACATGCATACTACGAACGTCACACGTACGTGCGAGTTCGATATTTCTAATCGCGATGCCAGCGATGACATAAATGCAGTCGTCCAACGAATGTATCTGCTCCAAAAAGGAAAACTGTTGCAGTTAACAAAATATAAACCTTTGAGAGCACCTGTTCACAATAGACAGTTAGTTGATCGAATAACGAACTGATCAGATATAAAAATAACTGTGGATGAGCTTAAAGGGACAAATAAAGGTATTAAATCCGCTCCAGCATGCACTGTTTCTGAAGACAGCTACATGTGCAAAAAGTAAATCATGTGGTCGCGTTAGCTGACGATGCTTCTACAAAACATTTGGCAGCCCGCGAATTAAAACCTACAGCTGCTGTCAAAGACGAACTCTCACACAGTGAAATCAGTACGTTACGCCAGTTTAAGAGGAAAATAATCTCCTACAAAGTCATCGCTACCAAAGTTGATGACTCAAACAATTTTGTTCTTTTGAACAAAAGTGTTTACGTTACAAAAGTGAATCAATTCCTTGATTGTTGCGACTTCCAATATCTACTAAACATCCGACACCTGTTTTCAAACAACAAATAAAACCTACACTCAAATTATTTATTATACGTGAAAATCGTCATATACTAGTATTAATATGAACCCAGTGGCTCCTGGATTATACGGCTTACCGAAATAACATTAATATGCCCAGTAGTGACGTCCATTTTCCCCACTTGCGAAAGAGCTTGAGTATATCATTAAAAAGAAAGCCAATTACCAACATACGTTTGATATCAAAAATTCTAGGGCTCTAGTTAGCAAAATTAAAGGTATGCCAATCCTACTTCCTTCTAAACTAATATCGTTCTATGTCACTAGCTTATTTTCGGATGTTTCTCCTGATGAATCCATAAACATATTACCAGACCTTCTGCATTAATCCACAATAAATCACGTTGAATACATTACAGAATTGACGGTACTCAAATGTGTGTAAAACAGAATTACTTCCAGTTTCAAAACAAATATTATAGTTAGTCCGGTGGCCTAACTATGGGTTCTCCTCCTAGTCCTACATTATACGAACTTTTCATGGACAATTTCGAGCAAAATTTCCTACAGGAAGATCCACTGACCTGTAAAATTAAATACCAGATCACATATGTGCTGTGTTTGTGGACTTGTACCACTAGTCAGTTAAATACATTACTGAAGCATGTAAAGGCAAACACAACAAAAATCAGTTGACAGTGGAGCTTGGAGTCTTTTCTACAAATTTCTTGGACCTTAATATAGACGTTAGTACAAGAAAACATGAATTTGGCATTTACAGGAAAACATAGTTACTGATACACTAAACCCCGCAAGCTCCCAGCATTCACACAGCCACAAACATGCTTTTCATTCAATTATGCATCGCCTCATGTCTATTTCATTATCCATATAAGCCTAACAAACAGAACTACGAATCATGAAATAAATCGCCTTGAGCAATGGCTATAGCACTGCCCTGACTGATAGTATTCTACGAAAAAAGAAAATAAATAAAACTACACCACTTCTGCAAGCTGATTAACAGCAATCACTCCATAGTTTCAAAGCCTGATGCAAAATTCAAACATTTCAGACAATTTTGCAAAAAACTTAAATTCTTGCAAATACAGACCTGCATTTTATAACAGCAAGAACAACCAAAATTTTTATTAAAGACAAAATGCAACCTTTGGCACAGAGTGTATATAAAATCACTTGCGAAAAAGTTGATATTGGGCCGGCCAGGTAGAGCTGTGGCATTTACGCTACGTGAGCATGAGAGAAGCTGGTGATTAAGGAAGAAAGAATCGATCTTTGCTGATCATTTTTACCAGAAAACCATCCATATGATGCAGAATGTTCAGTTTTACATACTGTCAAAAAATACACAAAAATGACACTACTGGAAAATAATGGAAATCAACAAACACATGACACAGAATGCCAGACTAGTATTAAATGGTCAGAGAGTTTCCCTTTCCCCCCCCCCCCCCCATTGTTAAATTAATTTTTTGTTACAGATACTAGATTAAAACTGTAAATTCATTTTATTTCTCATCATTTTTATACGTATCTGCACAAAAAACTTTGTTTACCCTTTTTAGTTAATTCAATTATTTTCCTATGCAAAACTTAGTCCTTTTCATATCTTCTGTACAAATAATATCTGTCAGAACGCAGCATGTCATTCTCAATGGAGAGAAGTCTTCCGAAGTAAGAGTGATTTCAGGTGTGTCGCAGGGGAGTGTCATAGGACCGTTGCTATTCACAATATACATAAATGACATTGTGGATGACATCGGAAGTTCACTGAGGCTTTTTGCGGATGATGCTGTTGTGTATCGAGAGGTTGTAACAATGGAAAATTGTACTGAAATGCAGGAGGATCTGCAGCGAATTGACGCATGGTGCAGGGAATGGCAATTGAATCTCAATGTAGACAAGTGTAATGTGCTGCGAATACATTGAAAGATAGTTCTCTTATCATTTAGCTACAAAATAGCAGGTCAGCAACTGGAAGCAGTTAATTCCATAAATTATCTGGGAGTAGGCATTAGGAGTGATTTAAAATGGAATGATCATATAAAGTTGATCGTCGGTAAACCAATTGCAAGACTGAGATTCATTGGAAGAATCCTAAGGAAATGCAATCCGAAAACAAAGGAAGTACACTTGTTCGCCCACTGCTTGAATACTGCTCAGCAATGTGGGATCCGTACCAGATAGGGTTGATAGAAGAGATAGAGAAGATCCAACGTAGAGCAGCACGCTTCGTTACAGGATCATTTAGTAATCGCGAAAGCGTTACGGAGATGATAGATAAACTCCAGTAGAAGACTCTGCAGGAGAGACGCTCAGTAGCTCGGTAAGGGCTTTTGTTAAAGTTTCATGAACATACCTTCACCGAAGAGTCAAGCAGTATATTGCTACCTCCTACGAATATCTCGCGAAGAGACCATGGGGATAAAATCAAGAGAGATTAGAGCCCACACAGAAGCATACCGACAATCCTTCTTTCCGCGAACAATACGAGACTGGAATAGAAGGGAGAACCGATATACTCAGGGTACCCTCTGCCACACACCGTCAGGTGGCTTGCGGAGTATGGATGTAGATGTAGATGTGTAAGTCGCACTTCATGTTTATCTCCATTTGTGACGTTCAGTTGTCACCTGAGGAAAGCCGGTTCGTGACCAAATAAATATAATTTTGCAGTAGGCTACTTGTAAGATGTCCGAGCAGATGTAATTTCGATGTATTGCTCATGCGCTGCCTGCGATATGCAATGTAGAAGAGAATCTGTGACCAGAGAGCAGTGTAGACTGCAGTAGGAACTGTGTAGCTGTAGCAGTAAGTTGTTGCTAGTCTGCCGTCTGCTATGGTCTGGTTTGGTGTATCGTGTTGGCTGGGCCGGTCGCGTTCCAGCGATGCCGGAGCCTGAGTATTATTGTATAAGGTAAAAAGCAGCCTCGCGCATATGCAGTAATGTCATCTCAAGTCCCATATAAATGTTTTTAAAATCTCGTAATAATAATCTTTCTCATAAAAAGTAACTTTTAACAACCATTCATTTCAATTTAAAGAATTTACTAATTTCCCCCATCCATGATCATCCCGATTGTTGCAAAAGAAAAATCTGTTGCTTCCTTTCATAAATGACAAATCTATCGGCCAGCATTGCACAGGGCTGTGCCAGAAAAGCAGATATATATGCGTTATCCGGCGACTTCATTGAGGTAAGAATTTTTCTCTTTTTTATTCAGAATGATCTTTCAGGGCCATGACGCAGCACTGCTGACGCCCAAAATTTATCAGGTTAAATTCACAGTCAATTATTGAAAAGTTATAAGTGAGCGACGATTTAATTGAGAAGTTAGTTACATTGTATTATTACCAGGTTACTGAATTTATTTTGTTGTTGGGACGTTACACAGATGTGAACGACATAATTATAATTTTTTATTGTTGAGAGATTTAGAAATTTTTCTGTTTTGAGCTTACATTAAATGGTAACGAATTTTGTGGGGAGATTTAATGAGAAAGAAATTTTGTGAGGAGGTTACATACTTCTGAAAATGTTTTTCTTTTAATGTTGCTTCCCTTTTTTATACTTCTCATTCTCTACTTCGTCATATAGAACGGGCCCTTTAACGTGTGACTCACTACATGGTCCTGGTTCTTTTCAATCAAATGTTGCAATAGGCTAGGACAGAAACAGAGGGGGTTACAGGAGGAGTTTCGGAATTCGCCTGATAACCAAGGGAAATTTCCCGAACTTCTTGGACATATCCCCAAGGGGACTGCAACTAATTTTTCTGGAACAATGTTGTTCATAGGCCCAGAAAAAAATTGAAATATCGTTTGTGTGCGTAGGGGTACGAGCGTTACGCATGTGCTTCTTTAAGAGAACGAAAACGTCCCCAAATGCTTTCTTAACGCAGCCGCTCTCGAGCACGTAGTAAAAGAATTCCTCATATAATACTAACGTTACGAGAGCAGTAAGACAACCCTTTGCGGCAGTTTTACATTAAGTTCTGCATGTCGGCTGGACGGAGATAAAAGCCACTACAATATAGCGGCGTCTGTCGCGACAGCCATGACAACGCGGGGGAAGAAGAAGCAGCCGCCGCCCTGGCAGAATTACTCGTAGCAGCCGGGGTGTGCCCAGCAGAGCATATTGCGGAGTTTCGTCATGCGTGCACCTGACGGCGTACGAGTGCCTAAAGAGCAGCGCAGACCGCACATATTGTCCTTTTTTAATGTGTGGGGCGGCCAGCTGGGCAGCCGGTGGCGCGTTGTCCCTTCAACAAGGGGCTGCCGGCTGCCTTGCCGCCGCCGCCGCCGCCGTCGCCGCCTCGTGTCGCGGGCGGAACTGGTGAATAATGCATGGCACGCGCGCCAGCGCCGCGGCGGCGAGACGCGGAAATAGCGCCGGCTTAGCGCCGGCCCGACTCGGCACGTGTGTTGCCGCTGTCACCTGCCGCCCACCGACATTAGCGGGCCGCGCACAGCCACCTAAGGCAGGGGCTGCAGGCGCGCTTCTCCAGCCAAACCGGTTTATTCCTGTCCTTTGTGTTTCGGACTCAAAAGACTTCCCACATTATTTGTGTTAGGGTTGTGTGGGACAATGAGTAAACATTGACAGTAACACTGCGCAGTGTGTGCCAAAAGATGTGTTCACATTAAAATACCTACTGCAGCTTCAGCCGCCACCACTTTTACCTTGCCATTTACGATCGTTGTAATGTAATTTAATACAAAAATATACTTATATCTTAGTAATTAATAAAAATAATAAATAATAATATAGTAATAATTATTATTTGAATATTAACAGTAGTAATTCTTTCCTTGCTAGTGAGGCTAGATGTACGAAATAAAATGTGTGTGAAATCTTATGGGACTCAACTGCTAAGGTCATCAGTCCATAAGCTTAAACACTAATTAACCTATATTATCCTAAGGTCAAACACACACACACCCATGCCCGAGGGAGGACTCGAACCTCCGCCGGGACCAGCCGCACAGTCTATGACTGCAGCGCCTTAGATCGCTCGGCTAATCCCGCGCGGCGATGTACTAATTATCAATTAATTATATGTTGTTGTTGTGGTCTTCAGTCCTGAGACTGGTTTGATGCAGCTCTCCATGCTACTCTATCCTGTGCAAGCTTATTCATCTCCCAGTACCTACTGCAGCCTACATCCTTCTCAATCTGCTTAGTGTATTCATCTCTTGGTCTCCCTCTATAATTTTTACCCTCCACGCTGCCCTCCTGTAGCAAATTGGTGATCCCTTGATGCCTCAGAACATGTCCTACCAACCGATCCCTTCTTCTAGTCAAGTTGTGCCACAGATTTCTCTTCTCCCCAATTCTATTGCCATTTAATCTTCAGCATTCTTCTGTAGCACCACATTTCGAAAGCTTCTATTCTCTTCTTGTCTAAACTATTTATCGTCCATGTTTCACTTCCATACATGGCTAGACTCCATAAAAATACTTTCAGAAACGACTTCCTGACACTTATATCAATACTCGATGTTAACAAATTTCTCTTCTTCAGAAACGCTTTCCTTGTCATTGCGAGCCTACATTTTATATCCTCTCTACTTCGACCATCATCAGTTATTTTGCTCCCCAAATAGCAAAACTCCTTCACTACTTTAAGTGTCTCATTTCCTAATCTAATTCCCTCAGCATCACCCGACATAATTCGACTACATTCGATTATCCTCGTTTTGCTTTTGTTGATGTTCATCTTATACCCTCCTTTCAAGACACTGTCCATTCCGTTCAACTGCTCTTCCAAGTCCTTTGCTGCCTCTGACAGAATTAGAATGTCATCGGCGAACCTTAATGTTTTTATTTCTTCTCCATGGATTTTAATACCTACTCCAAACTTTTCTTTTGTGTCCTTTACTACTATTTCAATACACAGATTGAACAAGATGGGGGATAGGCTACAACCCTGTCTCACTCCCTTCCCAACCACTGCTTCCCTTTCATGCACCTCGGTGCAGTGCCATCTGGTTTCTATACAAATTGTAAATAGCCTTTCGCTCCCTGTATTTTACCCCTGCCACCTTCAGATTAATTCTATATTGTCTTTGAAATTAGTTTTGTAACGTGAATGAGAGTTAACTCCCTAAGCATTGTAAATGTGCTTTGATAGCTTTTAATAAAGTGACGTCAAAACAGAAGAGAAATAACTCTAATAATACTATGATACAGTTCTGTTAGATAATTATGCACTTTGTCGCTTAAAGATTGATAACGCAACGTTACTATTAGCCCGACGCTGATCATCAATCAGCAAACTAGCTCAGTAATCAGGGTGGTTACGGGATTATAAATAATAATTGTCTCTTTCTTGACTTATCACAGATATTCCTCAATACAGTGTATACCAAAAGTATAGTTAAAACTCATGTGCTTATAGCACCAGATAATATTTCGTAGGTCCGTTCAATGTGAAGTAATAAAACTCGTAACTCCAGATCTTGGTTTCGTCTCGAATACCAATATAAAATAACAAGCATAATATTTTGCAGATGAAATGTTATACTAGAACTAGAATCCTGTTACCAAGCCTATCTACCATGAGAAAATCTGAAAGTGAAATACACTGAATTATTCGTAGCCGCCCCGTAGCTCGAGGAACCTGAAAGCAAGTACAGTGTCCTAAACAGCGGCACGTCCCGAAGATGAGCTGAATGAAAATTACTAATTATTTTCTAGTATGGCGCCTAACAATGGTCAATGTTCCGTTAAGGCCATGTCTACGCGGGACAAGCAAGGTTTAAGTTTACAAATAATTATGTATCATACATAAGTTTGAAGTCATGAACAACTGTATCTTAGTTTCGTTTACAACTTACGTAGATTGATACAGCAAGATGAACCTCATACAATCGTTCTTTCCTCTTCCAGTCCAAGAACAGAATAAGTCCACCAGAACAGAAAGTTCAGACAAGGAATCTCCAATGTCCAAGGAATATTCATCAAGGCATTCATTGAAACATAATCTATATGTTTCCTCTTTGGCATACATCGCCAGCTACTCATACAATAACTATCAATACATGGCATTTACAAACTTCAAATTTATGACCACTCCAGGAGGTACAGTACACCGTCCTGTTTAGTTAGTTAGCACACTAAAATACCCCGGACTAACACTTGATTGCCGACTAACATGGAACTCCCATCTACTAACCAATCAACAGAAAGTCCACAATAGATTAAAGTAACTAAAACTGCTAACTGGCCGAACATGTCCACAGTCCTCTACATCCATAAAGCCCTGATCTGACCCATCCTCTGCTATGAATATGTGGTGTGGGCTTCCGCTTCTACCTCGTTTTATCATGCACTACAGATTCTCAAAAGCCAAGTACGGCGCCTAGCCTTTCGGATCAGCTTACCCTACCCACCTGCATCCTCTACCAATTTCTAAAATCCCGTAGGCTACTCTTTCATCTTGAACACCTCCCCTTGTTCACTGATGCTGGTACTCTGTCACGCCTGCATCACCACATTCCCCCAACACTACACCTCTACACCCTCCACGTCTTCTCCCAAGAAAACTTACATTGCCTTCCCTCCACTCTGACACATATGCGTCCCACCAGATCTAGGGGATACCTACTGCCCTCCCCTTATCAGGGCTCTCTTCTCCATCCAATGCTCTCCACCCAATCCTAAGTTTTGGTTCAGAACTGTGTCCCTCTCCACTCTTCCTCAATCCCTCCTCCAAACATTCACCAACACAAACCCCTCCTATGCACTACCTTTAAATGCTACATTCCCATCATATCCTCACCCCTGGCAGTCTATATCCACTCATATCTTCACTCATCTACTCGTCTGTTGTAATCAGTCAAAATATCGGCATTTCCGGTTTACCTTATGCAACTGTTTATCTGTTTTTATATATTCATGTGCGACACTTATTTTCCATTGATATGTATCTGTATTTTAATTAATCACTAAATAAACCTTTTAGTTTTTTAACTTATAAAACTAACAGTGTGCCTTTTTAATGTAGAAAACATTTGTTTTAGTCAACCACCATGTCCAGCTTTTGTATTATGTTTTTAAAATTTTTTCTCTTATGCGGCTGCAGGGTGGCAGACTGTAACCACTGACAGCCCATCCTGCCCCATCTCAACCACCATATGGGATGGGGGGATGAAATAACAATAAAGAAAAAAGATAAAATAAAAAACTGTATCCATCTCATATCACATAGCCATTTAAATTGACTTCCAAAAATCCTAAGATTCCAAAGGTAGTTACTTCATCTTTCAGACACTAGCCAAACTGAACTTACACCACAAGATTTTAAACCTTGTGTAAGTGACACCAGCATGATGGTCAGAGTTAAGTTCAGAGGAGAATTCAGAGACACCAAACTGCTGTTCAATTACTTCTGGAGAACACTGTTTGTGAATACATGAAGACACTTGCAGATGACTCTGAATAGAGAACTGATTGCAGAATTGTCCATCCTTAACGCAATGAACCCACACTATAAATATCATGTGTAGAGAAAGCTACTGAATTAGCCTCCCTTGCCGATGTCTGCTCTTGGATACGATGGACTCTTCCCTTACAGTTTCGTGGCCTATAATGACTCAACATTAGCTCCTGTTTTACATACAGGTCTCATTTGTTTACTGATTTATCTAACCCATCAAGATTTGGGTTATTATACCCTTTCTTTCATCTTACATAGGCAGTGGTTCAAATGGTTCAAATGACTCTGAGCACTATGGGACTTAACATCTATGGTCATCAGTCCCCTAGAACTTAGAACTACTTAAACCTAACTAACCTAAGGACAGCACACAACACCCAGCCATCACGAGGCAGAGAAAATCCCTGACCCCGCCGGGAATCGAACCCGGGAACCCGGGCGTGGGAAGCGAGAACGCTACCGCACGACCACGAGCCAAGACAGCAGGACACCATCAGGTGCAATGAACTTCTCTTGCGATGCTCGACAAAACGTCGCCATACAGAGGGAAGTGAGTGTCAGCATGAATCCCTGACGCCATTGCACAAGACGTTGTATTCAGAAAATAAGAGCACTTATTCAGGAAGCTGACAAAGCAGATGAAGCCAGTTAGTGTCTCTGAGGGCTGAAGTTGGGCAATACTACAGTTCTGGCTAGTCTCCTGCAATGGCTAACTAACCAAGAAAAGCTGAATGACAAAGTCATCATCACCTAATGGCGACACCCAACTGCTACAGCCCATGGTCTTTTGTGGGGTGGAGGTGCTGCCTTTAAAGAAGTCTTGGCCAGCCTCACCAGCAGAGTCTCATATAAATCCCCCCCCGGCCGAAATCTCTCTAAGACGTTTCCAGATGCTGGCTGTTGTACTCTTTACATGACAACTGTACGATCTCTACTCTGCACCAGGAACTGTATGCAGACAATTTGGCACTTAAATGCCACTGCTTGGTGACTACGTCCTGGTGGCGGGCACCTCTCTAGTGGTCGCACGTGCGAGTGTGTGCTGGGATGCGTCCAGCGTCTGTTGTTGTTCACCACTTCCTGATGGCTTCTGTCGCCACTGATCACTGGCCATTGTGGGCACACCCCTGCGACTTTGGCCATGCTGTATGTTACAGTTTAAACAGTATGAAAGACACAGGTCCGTTCGAATCGCCATACTTCCACATTATTAATTTGATCAAACAGACGGTTACAGGCTCTGTGGTCATTGAGACTATTAGAGATGGTTGGCAGTGGTTGTGATGCTGACTTTAATGGTAGCTAAATGCTTGAAGTCATTAGAGGTGAAGCCGAGTGCTCAATTTGTCTGACGGCCTCGACTATGGCAGACGAGGTTTAATGGTGTCGATTTGAGAATACGGCAAGTCAGAGGTAAAGACAGGGCGAATGGTGCTGGAAAGGAATCAGCCTAAGCCATAGTAGTTCAGTTAGCATAGGAAGTGGAAATCCTGGAGTGGTGCCACAGTGTATTGTCCCTGTGGCCAGAGGCAAATCCTGTGACGAGCTGAGGGAGTGACAATTGTTCCCAGCTGAGATGAAGTGCATTCCACCATTTTAGCAGGAGTCCTCATGTTGTTCTCTGTGAAGCTTCCTGTAACATCAGTATGACCTAGGTCAGTGAAAACGCTTCGTTGGAATGGACAAAATGAGGTGACTCTGCAGGAGGCCGGACATAGGATGGCCGAAAGAGCATTGTCGTTTTTTTTTTTTGAGATCACGTAGGCACGCAAGGCACACTGTTTCCTGTGCATGCAAAATAACATTGTGTTGATCGAGACGCAGACTGTGACGTGGGAAGACATAGCAACGGAAACCTACTGATGCCTTGAGATGTGGAAGGATTCGAAGAATAGTTCTTTGCCATCGTATGGAGGGAGGCTGTATGGTACACAAAGTGATATGCGGCTGGCGCAAATGTGCTTTACCACGTTTCCGTTCGTGTTTTTAGCTTTTTGGCGCAAGCTCCATGTGGAGCTTTTGGCGGACCGGGATGTACAGTATGGAAGCAGCAATTCAACCGTTAACTTGGAGCCTTGGTGCAAAGTTGATCAGAACGAGAGGACAAAATGGAGGCCCGCTGTTTCACCTGATGGCGAGGTGCTTCGGGCACTGCATCTCGGAATTTCTACATGCACACGGTAAGCATATCGCAGCACTGGCATTAGGAATGTTTAGAGTGAATTTATCTTACGTTATTGCGGGTTCACAGCAGTAGCAGTCACTGTCCGATTCGAGCACATTGTGGCAGTTTGTTTCAGCGTACAAATCACCAACACTGTCACGCGTATTAATCACAGTCAGATCGAGTGTCATTTTTTTTAAAGCCAGAGTTAGAGTCAAGACGCGACCCTTTGTTTAACTTTGTCAACTGTCTGTCAGAACACTTTACTTTATGAACATGGTCGGCATAATGTGATTCGTGTGTTATGTTGACCTATGTTCTACTTAATTCATGTCTTTTAGAAACAAATGAGTCATTTTATTGAGCTTTATCTGTTATTCAAGTAGACAGTACCCCTTGATCACCTTTATTAATTTTAGGTATCTATTAGAGGAATAATAGGAGTAGTTTTGAAATGAAAACAGAATTTTTTGTCTTCACTTTCACTACACAGGGCCACAATTCTTGTCATTCGTATTAAAAATGTCTTGCGTATAATTTTACTGTAGTATCACTGAAGTGGTGGTTCTGTGTCAGAGATATTGAGAGGCAGACACCCAGATACCTGCCCACCAGAGAGACATTTTGTAACCGTCTAGCCTGTTGTGGTACACGGTGACCACAGGCTCCTCAGACTGCTAGGAGCTGCGTCTGACCCATTTCGGCCGCAGCTTCGCTGACGCCACTGCCCGTCCCTGCCATCGTCTGCAATGCTGGCTTCTGAGGAGACAGCTGCTGATCCCAGCATTTGGCACGCCGGTGGCCACCTACCTATCAAGGGGCAATAGCCTCCCACCTGCCGCACTCCCGTCCCTGTACTAACAGGAATTAAGGACTACTGTAAACAGAGATGTTTCACTAACGGCTCGTCAAGCAGTCCCAGACTCCACCACAGCGAAACATAATAGGAAGCACAACAGAAACACTATAATACATATAGATGTATAAAATAGTATGAGCAGTAACTGTACCCGGTGCCATGGTAAGCCTGCAAAACACTGAAAACACTAGCCTAAAATTAAGTAGACTATCATATCAACATCGTTTATTAAGTAACTTGGGAGGCACTGCACAGGGATGTTGGGCCGAGGTCAAAAAAAAAGGTTCAAATGCCTCTAAGCACTATGGGACTTAACATCTGAGGTCATCAGTCCCCTAGACTTACAACTACTTAAACCAAAGTAACCTATAGTCATCACAGACATCCATTCCCGATGCAGGATTCGAACCTGTGACCGCAGCAGCCGCGCGGTTCCACCGTAGCAGCAGTGCGGTTCCGGACTGAAGCGCCTAGAACCGCTCGGCCACAGCGGCCGGCTTCGAGGCCAAATTCCTAGACCTTCTCCCTCGGCAGCGAAGGTGAAGGGACTTCTACTACTCAATCTATATTATCCTCTTTCATCACCCTTCTAAAATCAATTTTTCCTTTCAAAATTTCCTATTTCCAATATGACGTATAATCGTTTTCTAAATACAAAATACAGCTGAAATTTACATGAAGAATGGGGAAGAAAGATCTGCACGTAGCTCCACCTACGTGTGGTGCTGCTTGGGCAGTGGAGCCCTCGGCCTCAGGCTGCGCAGCATGACAGATGCGTTGCTCCCGGATAGGTGGACCGAATGCAGCAGTACGACCCCCACAGAACTTGTTAGACAGCAGGCCCCAGTAGTCCAAATGCAATAAGGGAAAAAAGAAAAAAAAGTGTTCCTAGTGCCTCTACAACCCATGTCTCAGTGAGGAACGAGCATCATCTCCTAACCTACGAACAGCTGATTCTTCCCCATCTTGGGGTCACATACCAACTCTAATAATGTTATAAATTAATCTACTAGAGCATACAACATTTAAAAATTACTATACGCAAGGAAACCCACCCCATCAATATTCATTCACAACATCAGTCTGTTCTCTGTTTTGTTCGTAATTGTGTAAGAAGCAAACGATTAAAGTGGGCTGCGCCTGACTGCCGCTGTGGCCGATCGGCTTTAGGTGCTTCAGTCTGGAACCGCGCGGCTGCTGCGGTCACAGGTTCGAATCCTGCCTCGGGCATGGATGTGAGTGATGTCCTTAGGTTAGTTATGTTTAAGTAGTTGTAAGCCTAGGGGACTGATGACCTCAGATGTTAAGTCCCATAGTGCTTAGAGCCATTTGAACCATTTGGGCTGCCCCTGGGAGTTGTTGGGTACGCACTGTCATTTGCGTCCTGCAAGCAGGAGGAATCAGTGTCGCCGAGATTCATCACTCATTGTGTCGTGGATATGGGCAGGGGAGGTTACTGATGATACTGCGAGGAAGTCGTTCAGAAAATTCAGTTGAGGAAAAGTTCTACAGGGTGACTCTTGGCGTTGGTCACAGTTTTTGTAAATCTCTGGCTTTACCAACGCAAACCATACTTTCTAAATACTTATATCGATGTGGTGTCTGTTCTTTCGCACATGTACGAAAGAACAGACACCATATCCATATAAGTATATAGTTCTGGCAACACCGGGCATGACCTTCTTCTTCTGTGCGGATGCACACGTACTCCCCTAACTCTTGGTAAAAATGTCTTCCACGAGCAATGAGTGTGTTGGGGTGGGACACTACAAATGTAGTGTGTGAACATAGAAGGTAAGAATGTGGGTCTCGCGGGAGGCGTGCGCGAGATAGTCCCTGCAGTCGCGCTGCCTTCTGTGCCCCAGGTGGCTCAGATGGATAGAGCGTCTGCCATGTGATCGGGAGATACCGGGTTCGAGTCGCGGTCGAGGCACACATTTTCACCTGTCCCCATTGATATATATCAACGCCCGTCAGCAGCTGAAGGTATTAATATAATTCTAAAACCTTCTAAAATACCCCATCATAAAAATAAATTTCATTTCTAATGTGTTATTTTGTGCAACCATGTTTGGCCAACTGCAGTAATAAGTTTTGTAGATTCCGTAACATACGTGGATGTGTTAACTCTTCACGAACTCCTGGAAACATATAAATCTGAAAACAATAGGTATCGGTAGCTAAAATATTGGTCTCATGAATATAGACCAAAAGCGCCCCAAATGAGAAAATTCCATGGAAGTGTAAAGAAAATTTGGCAGTCTGTTACTTTACAGTGAGTCAACAATTATTGCGATAATATCCTCCTGCACTTCATAAACACTCTAACGTTTCTGTGACAAACAGCTACCGATTATTAGGATAGCACTGCAGTTTCTCCCAAAAAGGAAACATTTATTCAGAAGGAAACAGTCGTAGAATGCTAAAGAAGAAAGATTTGCCAGTTTACTCAGTTCTTCTTAGATGAGAAATTTGCTAGTGGAAAAAGAAAACATCACGTTGAAGGAAATGAAGATTTGCTCGAGCTAACTGTAAATAAACTCGAGAACAAGTGCACGAGAAAATGACACGACAAAAGAAAGTCTCCTCAGCGCAGAAGGAGGCTTCATAGCAGAAGAGGAGAGGAAAGAAATTTAACGAGACTAGAACAAAAAAAAGGTGCTTTACGGATTCAGATATCAGCTACGGCATCTATAAATATTTTCCAGCCTTACGGAGAGCTTACCTGGTGCTACAGAAAAGGTTTTTCTTGCGCACACTAACTTCGTTCCGTTATTATGTCAATGAGGTGAAGTACAAGAAGAACGCTATTTTAAAGGAAAAACGTGCCTTTTCGAATGCTTCTATGAAGTACTGTGATACAGTTTTATATTTGGGTTTCTTGAAGAAGAATATAGTTGGCAAAATTAAAGAAAAAGAGCGTATTGGTTAACTCTGTTTATTGGCGCTTGCTTTGTAGTCAACCTTGCAGAGTGAGGTGTCGATTTTTTGAGTAATGTAAGCTTTCATCCACATACTGGAATAGTTAGTAAATTAATGTTGGATGCACTGTTTACTTGACTCATTGCCTAAATAATCCTGGGGTACTGCTTTCGTACACTTGAGTACCATTGAAGTAGGCTTGAACGGTTACTCGCTGTCATAACAACCACACTGCATTCTTTCACTATATCTGCTACTGATTCTCCTAAATATTTCGGTGCTGAGCAAATGCTTTCGCCGAACCTGTACTTGGCTAGTCTCATGTTTGCTGTTACCTACGATAGGTGACTTAGTTCCACGCATCAAACAGGTACAAATATAGAATCACAATTTATACGTCTATATCGATAAATTACTTAACGGTTTTAACTGAATGGATGTGCGTCAGTGCAACAAGAGTGTAATTTCTAATATATAGTAGGAATGATTAACTATTAAACGGGCTTTATTGAACGATCTGTACATAAAAGCTACGACTGAACAGAAACTGCAACACAAAATACCCATCGTAAGATTACTACTGCTCTTTCTGGATGCATGTATATACACACTTTAAAAAAAATTCAGCATCACCCCGGTTCCGAGAGCTCCGGAATCCGTACAGAAAATTGGAATAGGGATCAACATAAACATCATTTCCGCACTTTTTATTGCTCATAAAAACCAAACATTGCATGTTGTACCACCATACAGCGAAACCTTTAGAGGCGGTGGTCCAGATTGCTGTACACACCGGTACCTCTAATACCCAGTAGCACGTCCTCTTGCACTGATGCATGCCTGTATTCGTCGTGGCATACTATCCGTTCATCAAGACACTGTTGGTCCAGATTGTCCCACTCCTCAACGGCGATTCGGCGTAGATCCCTCAGAGTGGTTGGTGGCTCACGTCATCCATAAACAGCCCTTTTCAATCTATCCCAGGCGTAATCGATAGGGTTCATGTCTGGAGAACATGATGGCCACTCTATTCCAACGATGTCGTTATCCTGAAGGAAGTCATTCACAAGATGTGCACGATGGGGGCAAGAATTGTCGTCCATGAAGACGAATGCCTCGCCAATATGCAGCCGATATGGTTGCAGTATCGGTCGGAGAATGGCAGTCACGTATCGTGCAGCCGCTATAGCGCCTTCCATGACTACCAGCGTCGTACGTCGGCCCCAAATAATGCCACCTGAAAACAGCAGGGAACCTCCACCTTGCTGCACTCGATGGACAGTGCGTCTAAGGCGTTCAACCTGACCGGGTTGCCTCCAGACACGTCTCCGACGATTGTCTGGTTGAAGCCAAATGCGACACACATCATAACGTGACGCCAATCCTGAGCGGGATGTTGTTGGGCCCAACTGTACCGCGCTGCATGGTGTCGTAGTTGCAAAGATGGACCTCGGTATGGACGTCGGGAGTGAAGTTGCGCATCATGCTGCCTACTGCGCACAATTGGAGTCGTAAGGCGACGTCCTGTGGCTGCGCGAAAAGCATTATTCAACATGGTTTCGTTGCTGTCATGGTTCCTCAGAGCTATAATCCGTAGATAGTGGTCATCCACTGCAGTAGTAGCCCTTGGGCGGCCTGAGCGAAGCATGTCATCGGCAGTTCCTGTCTGTCTGTATCTCTTCCATGTTCGAACAACATCGCTTTGGTTTACTCCAAGACACCTGGACACTTCCCTTGTTCAGAGCCCTTCCTGGCACAATAACAAAGCGGACGCGATCGAACCGCGCTATTGGCCGTCTAGGCATGGTTGAACTACAGACAACACGAGCCGTGTACCTCCTTCCTGGTGGAATGACTGTAACTGATCGGTTGTCGGACGCCCTCCGTCTAATAGGCGCTGATCATGCTTGGTAGTTTACATCTTTGGCCGGGTTCAGTGACATCTCGGAACAGTCAAAGGGGCTGTGTCTGTGATACAATATCCACAGTCAACGTCTATCTTCAGTAGTTCTGGGAACTGAGGTGATGCAAAACTTTTGTTGACGTGTATTTTCGTAAATATACAGAAGCGATGTCACGACTGAACTAATTTCAAGTAAAGCACAGTTATTTTTCTACAGAATCGAAGCAAGAAATATTCTGGAGCAGACTGATATTTCTTCTATAAGAACGCTAGGCGCTCCTACTTTGTTCAACGGCACTGACAAGTATTCAGCAGTTAGTGAGTGTCTGTTCTTCAACGTGGTATACAGTACATTCAGTTTCATTAATATTATAACTGTCTCCTTCCATAATATCTTTTACAGCTGTCTGTCTGTAGTTAATGTCCGTACGTAATGTTCAGTTCTGAGATAGATGGTGATGCGCCGAAAATAATGGCTGCCACTAGAGAAATGTATTTGCTTGCTCACCTGCAACTGGACCTGGCTTCCAATCTGTGGCGTTTCTGGACCGGCAGAAGTTTCGAGTGTCAGTGGGAAGTTGCAAAGGTGGCGATGAGCAACGCCATAAATGACCAAACCAGTTACGAATTAACTCTGATTGCTGCTTCGTTGTGTCTTCTTCATAGATAAGCATCCTTGATAAAACCTTTCAAAACTTCCTTTGAAGGGAAATGGGAATGGAATCTGCTTGACTGAAATGCTAACACAGTTTTAGGTACAGTTGTGAACGACCACGTAACGATCAAAGTCACATCACTTTATTGATATTTCGCTGCTGAATTTAGTGCTTGTTTTGGTTGTCAAAGCAAATAATTTGACAATAGTTACTCTGTTTGCAATCTATTTCCACGAATATCGGATATCAACAAATAGTTACTTTTATGACACAGTCCGCAATACTGGTGTAATTCAGTTCTCCTTTTCCCACTGGCAAAAAACCCATTCATCTCATTCGTACACAGTCGCTGCTAGTGCGGCGTATACTCTCATTTTGCGAAGGGGGCTGACCTCTTCTCGTACTTTCGATGTCTAGATTCTTCAACTCGATAATCTTCTGCCCTTCTGCATCGATCTTCAGGAAAATTTTCCGTTCTTGAATCGTAGCTCTTACCTGCTCTTTTTCTTTTGTCTTCTCTTCGACGTTCATGATTTCGAAAAGAAACTCCTGCTAAATTTCGGGTAATTTACTGCAACAATGTTGCTATGATAATTTGCTGACAACTTTGGTGCTCCGATCGTCTCTGCGCGCTGAAATTACATTAACTATGTCAGTCCTATAATCGTCTTCTCCATGTAAATCCTTCTAAAATCTTGAAGAAAGCACTGAAATTACATTCACTATGTCAGTCCAATAACCTTGAAGAAATTGCCTGTTTTCTGTAAAATTATCACTTTTATTCATTAATTAAAATACTAACTCAAGGATTTAATTGACAATGGATAAGTAGATGAAAGGGTCCTGTAGCCACCTTTCATTAGTCCGGTAGCCCATTTTCACTAGCTTTTCTATTTCTTTTCCTTGTTTCCCTTTCCTCATAACTCCCATAGTGGTGTGATTGAATGAATGTGGTTGTGTGTCACGTTGCTAGACGGTGGCGTAGTCTGTTGCAGAAAGTCTGCGATAGTCATACAGATTCAGCACCAGTTGTACAGAATAGCCAACTCTCGCAGTGGTCAAGTAGGCAAAGAGGTTTGCGCTACTTGTGAGAATTCCACCTGCTTTAGGTTGGTGGCGGAAATGGCGTCTTTGGTTTTCCGGGCCACGAGGAGCGTGGAAGAGGCTGGAGAAGAAAAAGGGGGCAGTCTGCCGCCGGTACGGGAAGCGTCCACAGCTGTGCTCCAGTCGAAGAAGGGTGAGTTAGACTGACAGCGTGGCGCGTTGTTACTTGGCGATAGGAGAGCTGTTAGCTTTTGGTCTCGCTTTTCACGTCTGAAAGATTGCTTTACGTTGTTGTAGCAAGGAATGGAAAACTTTGGCAGATTTTTCTTTTAGTAAATTTCTATAGCACACTTAGATCCGCCGGAAGAGCGCCACACAAAGGCGTCGATAAGAAGTGAGCACTCGCTTCTGTATGAATGTCTGTTTGCCTTCAGCTGTGCCTGTATACGCTTTTATTTTTCTAAATATTAATAGCTTTGCCTTCTCGTAAATTTTCTTTGCCTTATGTGTCTTTCGTCCGTGGGGAGCCAACCACGTGGTAGAACATTAGAGTTTGTTGGGCTACCGTCATCACTAACTGTCCGATCTCATCTTTGTTTTAAATAATGTTAACTGTTCATGATAGTGTGATGTGATATTGTTGCAACTTGGCCACGATACCTAGAAACTGCGTCTCCACAAACCACGCGGGCAAACCGGTGTACTGCGATACGTGTACCGTTTCACGAGTTGTTGCGATCAGTTGTATGAATGATTCACACCAATTATTTTAGGTGTAGATTATAACGGTGAATGTATAGATGCTTTTCTTTAACGTTTTAGAAATTAATGTTATCAGGAATTGTGTACATGTCTCACATACATATCTTAGGAATAAATGATTTTATCCACAATTTTCTCTTGTATTCCGAGGTTACGTTTTTGCACCTAAACCACTCACCTCGTAGCTTTCCCGTTAGCACATCCAATGCGTTTTCTTACGCACAGGTCCAGTGATTAGTTTCCCCTTTTATTTTAAAACAAATGCTTTAGATTAAGTCTTATTTTCAGGTGTGTTGCTGGGAGCTGATCTTCTGCACAGTGTTCATGCATGTTCTATTTTATTTTAAATGTTTGATTCTCGTGAACAGTGCACGGGCAATACTATTAATTACATCGCATCCCCTATGAGCGACATCACAATGTATGCAATTTTATGAGTTTTGGTCTGTGATCAAATTAATTTATTTTCCGATTCTGCCAAACCTTTAATTAGTTGTATGGTTAGAATAGGTGGCGACACTAATCTTCTCACGTTAATTTCACAATCAATAATCATTTCCATTCCCAATAATACGTAATAACCCATAGAAACAGGTTAGTTCACAGAAAATTGGAACGATCGACTCAAGAGTTGTACGGAATTCATTGTTCTGTACTTTGTGCTAAATTTGCAGGTATAGAGCACGTGACGAATTTGATGGTAGGGTAGCAACTTTTCTGAAGTCGCATGCGTTGTTACCTTGTCAGTTGCAACAGTTTTCGATTAAATTAAACGAAGAGAATGGTACTTTACGTATTACTGCAAAGACGCTGTTTAAGTCAAGGGACATGCACGGAACGATTTTTCGATTTAAAACCCACTATTATTAAATTTTTGACTGAGAAATGGAAGCAGTACCGAAGATTAGGACTTCCAAAATGGAATGGAGACCTCACATTTCAAGTGGACTTGACTACGCGTCGGCCACAGAAAGTCACTGCAATGTAAGGAATAATTTATTTCTGATTTGATGAGGATGCCTGACAAAAACAGCTTCCATTTCCCTAAGTTCACTAACGTTAAAGAAAACACATCCTTTAAATAACATTTGGCTTTGGAACCATTACAAGGATGGTTTTCTAAACGTTTTAAAGACGCCGCAAGATTCACCCCTGTTTTGCTGTTTACGAGGCCGTTTGCCGTTTCAGTTCAAAGTGCATCTGTGCATGTGGAGATGCAACGGATTGATCTGCAATATAATTAGCCTGCCGGGGTGGCCGAGCGGTTCTAGGCGCTACTGTCTGGAACCGCGCGACCGCTACGGTCGCAGGTTCGAATCCTGCCTCGGGCATGGATGTGTGTGATGTCCTTAGGTTAGTTGGGTTTAAGTAGTTCTAAGTTCTAGGGGACTGATGACCTCAGAAGTTATGTCCCATAGTGCTCAGAGCCATTTGAACCATTTTGCAATATAATTCCCGTTTAAAACATAAATTCTCCAACGTTAAAACTGTCCAAGAGGTCTACCTTGCTTTCATCGAGAAGATTAATGCCGTTGCGAAAGTGATAAAATAATTTGATCAACATATGTGCGTCTAAGACTTTTTTTAAATTACGTAGCAAGCTCAGTGAGAAAATCTGTGAAACTGTATGTGTCTGTCTGTATGCTGACAGTTGATACCAGATAAAAACCATTTCACGTTTTCAGCGCTCCAAAAACAATAAATTAATACTGAAAATTTGTTTTGTTTGTGATCTACGTTGTTGAGAAAGATGAAATATAAAACGAAGCCGTATTCAGTGCGACTCCATTGACATTTATGTGCGTCACGTTGGAAGTTTCCCGCTCTTTCGCCTCCCTGTGCTCAGACAGTGTGGCGTGGCGGTGGGGGAAGAATGCGGTGAGGCGAGAGAGCTATGGCACTCGTGCCAGCACACGCTCACGTGCCGAAATCTTGAGCGTCCCTGGGATAAGGTAAATGCCGGTATGATTATGAAGAAAAGAAGCAGCCTACATCGTACCCCGTTCTTGAGCTGCACGAGTTTACGCTCCGTTTCTTCTCTCATGTTCGTCGATGAGATGCTAGACTTTATCTTCCTTCTTTCCTTCTTACTCAGCATACACAGGTTAAATAAAAAGCCCCAGAAGAGACCAAACTTAATCAGGAAATTCAGTTATTTCAGCGCATAGCTAATGAGAGGGAAGATGACGTCCACATAAGTACAAAGACATAATTACAGTTTGAAGGCACAACTGTAGAAGAAAGCAGAAACAATTAGCTTGTTACGAATCTCTGCTGTTACGCTGATACTCTAGCATAGCATAGCACGCCTGAACACAGAGCACATAATTAATAGCAATAAATGTCGAAACGAAAACAAAGATCACATATGCCTTCACACAGGCACACACACACAAACACACACACACACACACACACACACACACACACACACACACACGGAACACGGTCGCCCACAGCCTGGTAAGCCTATGAAAACCGATCAGTTCGTTAACGCGCATTACATAAGAAGCCAGAAGCATCCCTAAAGATAGTTTGCACCGGTACCGGCCAGAAAATATTTTATGGAAAACTAAGCATGTTTATCAAAACTAGATATGATTGTCTCAATGGGAATTCCGCGATCGTTCATTAAATAAAATATGGCGTTTCAGTCTTCGATCGCTATTCTTTATTTTCAATAAGAATAAGCGAACCGAGTGTTCTGTACGGACAAGTTACTCTGTAACTACAATATATGATCTGAAGATGGGCAGCTAGCCCTAAACCGGTAATTGAAAATAAAGAATAGCGATCGAAGACTGAAATGCCATATTTTATTTAAACTAAGCATGTGTTTTTTACCACAGCTGACAGCAACAATCCATTTGTTGTTAAAATTTTATTCATTTTTACGTTTCGGGCACAGCCTGTCATCTGAACGTCAGATGAAATACTGAATACAGAGTATCAGCTCACACTACAGTCTTTAACATTGGTTCTCAAGTGAATGCAATGACGGTTTCCGATAACTAGAATGTGAGCCGCGTAGGCTGCAGAGCGGTGAAACATCGTTGGTATGTTCATTAATAGGTCCACCCTCGGAGTACGCTGTAACAAATGAGGGACTCGGGTGTAAAACATGCTAATTGACACGATATTCTATATTAAATCATCTTCTCCAATATTCTGCTGAAGGGCTATACTTCTAACAAATAAATGGATAAAGTTGTATCAACTGGTGGGGTGTTATTATCAGGAGGATGTTCTTATGTGGTCCTAGACGTCGACTTGGTCTTTTACGCAGGTTCCGACAGACCAGTTTACCATATGAGCAAATGCTTTGCAGCCTTAGTTATTGTGTGGTAGAATGATACTTACTGGTGCCGTATTAACTTTGTTTATCTCCTTGATTTCCTGAATGAAATTTTTCTTGCAGAGTACTTCTTACATTTATGTTTTTGAACCACCGAAGTACCGGATGGTTATAATTAAACTGACGGTTTCCGATAACTAGAATGTGAGCCGCGTAGGCTGCAGAGCGGTGAAACATCGTTGGTATGTTCATTAATAGGTCCACCCTCGGAGTACGCTGTAACAAATGAGGGACTCGGGTGTAAAACATGCTAATTGACATTTTTGTGGTTTGGAGATATTAGAAGATGGAGTTTCATAAAATATAACAACACATTTGATATGTTATTTATTTTCTTCAAGTTTTAACTAAGTATTTGAACATTAAGGAATGCACTGGTAGGATTACAAAATGGAAATACATTTTGTCAGAGCATGTGCTTCGATAAGTGCCGGAGTGTTAAGGAATACCTCTCAATCGATGATAAGAAGATTGCAGCACTACATTGATACCAATGGTCATCACTTCGAACACCTTCTGTAAATGGACGTTCATGCCACCTTTGTGACCTTCGTTGACTTTCGAAGACCTTACTGTTACACACCATTGGTTTCGTCTCGATAGCCACTATCAGAAAATAAGTACCAAACTATAGCATCCTACTTAGAAAAATAAAGTTGATCTTCATAGCTCTGAAGCGACCCCACCATCGTGTTATGACCCCTGTAACTTTTATCCTACAAACTTTTCAGCTCCTATGATACTTTCGGAGTTGTTCCCGGTGGAAATAGTTAGTGATTCACCCTTGTATACTTCTCAACAGAGTCATCCTGACACGAACAATCCTCCCCTCTGTTTCCAAGGCTTCATCACTATGAAAGCGATGCTCTCAAAGAACTTTTGGAAACGGATGAAAATCGGATATGGCCAAGTCGGGACACTATGGAGTATGATCGATGACAGTGAACCCAAGACGTTGGTTGGTTGGTTGGTTTTTTGGGGAAGGAGACCAGACAGCTTGGTCACCGGTCTCATCGGATTAGGGAAGGATGGGGAAGGAAGTCGGCCGTGCCCTTTCAGAGGAACCATCCCAGCATTTGCCTGGAGTGATTTAGGGAAATCACGGAAAACCTAAATCAGGATGGCCGGACGCGGGATTGAACCATCGTCCTCCCGAGTGCGAGTCCAGTGTCGAACCACTGCGCCACCTCGCTCGGTCGAGACGTTGGATTGTTGCAGATGTAGCAGCGCTCTTGTGCGGTCTGACATTGTAATGATAAAGGGAGAGGTGCTCCAAGTGTGAACGAACTCTTTTAAACACTGTTTTCAGTTTTCTGAAGCTCTATTTCTCACGCACTGACGAAGTTGTGTTATATGCTGCCGCATTGCACCCTACATTTCGGATCTCTCTGACAGCAGAGGTTTGAAACTTGCATCAGCCAGTCTGAACGGAACTGTCACTTCACGGTCATATGACACTGTATGACACTGTATTTGACAGCGAACTTATAGTTCCGTTAAGACAGTTTACCCTGTAACTACGAGATACGATCTGAAGATGGACGACTTTGCCCGAAACCGGCCATTTGAAATAAAAACAGCCGTCTACAAACAGAAAATGAGACTATTTTAGAACAGGATTCATTGCAGTATAACTTTCATTTATCTCCCGGTCCACGCATTTGAAGTTTCGGACTTTGAAGTTAATCTGACAGATGAGTAACTGAGCCCTTGCGAGAAGGGGATTAGAAGAGAACGGCAATGTGTACTCGGACCGTCGGAGATGTCCTAACATTGAGACGTGCGGCTAAACGCGAAGCACTCATATTTCTAATCAGATGCCGCGGCACTCTCAGGTACGGATGCCACGCCACGGAACTGACGCAGCCGACACAGACCGCCAGCAGCGGTGGGAGGGGTGCCGTCGCGTTGCGGCTTCTTGTGTCCGTGGCCAGCCGGCAGTTGGCTGCCGCCGATGGAGAGATCTGTGCTGGTAGTCGCCGGACAAATGGGACCGTGGGGTGGCAGCTGCCAGGGCACCCTCTGTCTTGCGCCGCCGCTGGGACAGCGGCTACCCTTCCGAAGGCTTTATCTGGCTCTGCCGCAGGGGGCACTTCCTCTCAGCTTAATGCAGGCGCCGCTACCTCCGAGGACGAGTCACTTACAACGCTACGCAAGGGCGAATTGCCTGTTAGCCTAGTCGTAAACGTGATGATTCGCAGAACTAGTCCAAACTGTCTTTATTGTGTAGCTAGAGGTTTGCACAGATAAGAGAAACGAGAAATTTTTGTTGTTGCACAGTGTGAACCAGAATGCAACCTACAAACTTTCATATGTTGTGCAGGGACACCTTCTGAGTATGTTCTATAGGAACGCACGGTCTCCAGAGGCTCATTACAGAATAATTTTGTGATTACGATTTATTCGGTTTGTTACTGTAGTCACCCTTGTTTCTGTCAAAATAGCTTCACAACTGCGAAGAAGCCTGTAGTATACAATAACAAAAACGTACAACATGCAACACAGAATAATGCAACAACCCTCAGATGAAACAAGCACACTTTTATTGTAGTGTTGTGGTATACCGTGAGTCTGTGTGTGAAAGGGAGTTACGTCTTGTGGGAGAGGAAACGACAGGTCACTAACCGAAAGTGTTGTTTTGTGACAACATTGTGCAAAAAGACGATTATGCAGGGTGTAACAACACTTGTAAGTAGACTGTTTAGGTTTTTATGTTGGTACTGTCACGTAGCGCTCTGTATGAAAATCACTGGCTGTGCTGTGTGCAGTCTCTGGCTGGTTGGCATTGTTGGAATATTTGTTACTGTAGTGTTGGGCAGTCACTGGCTGTGCTGTGTGCAGTCTCTGGCTGGTTGGCATTGTTGGAATATTTGTTACAGTAGTGTTGGGCAGTTGGATGTGAACAGCGCGTAGCGTTGCGCAGTTGGAGGTAAGCCGCCAGCAGTGGTGGATGTGGGGGGAGAGATGCCAGAGTTTTGAGCGGACGATCTGGACGCGTGTCCGTAAAAAAAAAATAAAAAAAAAAAAAAAAAAATTGTAAGACTGGATGTCATGAACTGATATATAAAATGACTTTTGAACACTATGAAGGTAAATACATTGTTTGTTCTCTATCAAAATCTTTCATTTGCTAACTATGCCTATCAGTAGTTAGTGCTTTCAGTAGTTAGAATCTTTTATTTACCTGACAGTATTGGCGCTCGCTGTATTGCAGTAGTTCGAGTAACGAAGATTTTTGTGAGGTAAGTGATTTATGAAAGCTATAGGTTATGGTTAGACAGGGCCATTCTTTTGTAGGGATTATTGAAAGTCAGATCGCGTTGCGCTAAAAATATTGTGTGTCAGTGTAGTGTTGATAAGAATAAGTAAAGAGAGAAATGTCTGAGTATGTTCAGTTCTGCTCAGCTGTTTGAAAATCAAATAACGTAAGAGGGTTATCAGCACAGTAAATCACTAATTTTTCTAAGGGGAGGTTTCAAACTGTATGGCACAAATTGCAACTCATTAATCACGTGAAACACATACGAACAGAACTTACCGGCATACCACATGAACTGTTTTTCACCGTACATGCTCAACATGCTTTCCATGGACACAGATACATGCATCAACCCGCTTTTGTAGTGAATGTCGGATGCACTGATGCATCCTTGGAGTTTTGCGTATGGTTTCGCAGCCTTCCAGAATATGGGCATCGATACTCGGAACATCTTGTACTGGGGTTGCATGCACAACAATTTTCAAATGCCCCCACAAATAAAAGCCCAATGGATTTAGGTCTGATGGGCGTGAATGCCAGGCAATTGGTCAATTTCTGTCTATCCGTCTGCCACCGAAACTGTTATTACGTGGCCTCCTGCTCTCCAGACCTAAATCAACAGGTCTTTTATTTGTGGCGGCATTTAAAAGCTCTTGTGTATGGAAGCTCAGTACAAGACGTTCGGAGTTAAGGTCTGGAGAGCATGGAGGCCATGCAGTAACAGATTCGGTGACAGACGGGCAGGTAGAGATGGACCAGTTGGAACAATTGCCTGGTCGTCACGTTCTTAGGACCTAAGCCCACTGGACTTATATCTTTAGGGGCATTTGAAAACACTTCTGTATCGAACCCCAGTTCAAGTTGTTCAGAGTCTGCGTGCCTGTATTAAAGAAGGCTGCGAAACCATACGCAACATTCCAGGGACACATCAGCACATCCGAGATTCACATTGACGGTGGGTGGATGCATGTATCAGTGCCCACAGATGGCATACAGAACAGCCCCCCTGAGAAAGAGTTGGCTGTGGCATGCTGGTGTGTTCTGTTTCATATGATTAATGAGTTGGAGAAATTATACTGAAGGGCCAAAGAAACTGATATAGGCATGCAAACAGGCAGAATACGGCGCTGCGGTCGGCGACGCCTATATAAGACAAGTGTCTGGCGCAGTTGTTAGATTGCTAGTGCTGCTACAATGGCAGGTTATCAAGATTTAAGTGAGCTTGAACGTGGTGTTTAGTCGGCGCACGAGCGATGGGACACAGCATCTCCGAGGTATCGATGAAGTGATGACTTTCCCGTACGACCGTTTCATGAGTGTACCGTCAATATAAGGAATCCGGTAAAACATCAAATCACCGACATCGCTGCGGATGGAAAAAAGATTCTGTAAGAACGGGACCAACGACGACTGAAGAGAACCAGTCAACGTGATAGAAGTGCAGCCCTTCATCAAATTGCTGCAGATTTCAATGTTGGGCCATCAACAAGTGTGAGCGTGCGAACCATACAACGAAACATCATCGATATCGGCTTTCGGAGCCGAAGACCCACTCGTTTAATCTTTATGACAGCACGACACAAAGCTTTACGCCTCGCCTTGGTGCGTCAACACCGGCATTGGACTGTTGATGATTGGAAACACGTTTTCGTAGTCAGAAGAGCCTCGTTTCAAATTGTATAGGGAGGATGGACGTGTACGGGTATGGAGACGATCTCATGAATCCATGGGCCCTGCATGTCAGCAGGGGACTCTTGAAGCTGGTGAACGATCTGTAATAGAGCGAGGCGTGTGCACTTGGAGTGATATGGAATTCCTGATGCGTCTAGATACTATCCCCCGACAGATGACACGTACGTAACTCTCCTGTCTGATCACCATTCATGTCCATTGCGCATTCGACGGACTTGAGCAATTCCAGCGGGACAGTGCAACACCCCACACGTCCAAAATTGGTAACGATTTGCTCCAGGGGACTCTTCTGGGTTTAAACACTTTCTTAGGCCACCAAACTCCCCACACATGAACATTATTGATCACATTTGGGATAATTTGCAACGTGCTGTTCAGAAGAGACCTCAACCCGCTGGTACTCTTATCCATTTATGGAGATTCATGCAGGATTCATGGCGTCGGCTCCCTACAGCACTAATTCAGACATTAGTCGAGTCCAAGCCATATCGTCTTGCGGCACTTCTGCGTGATCGCGGGGGCCCTACACGATATTAGGCTGGTGTGCCAGTTTCTTTGGCTCTTCAGTGTGAGTTGTAACATGGAAACAAATTGTTTCCAGACCCATGTGGATATAACATGATTTCTTCGTCTACATGTCAGGGATGTGTGCTGCATTTTGTGCCGTACATTTTTTTTACATCTTGTTTTCTACTGCAGTGCGAATGCTAAAAATCGGTGTCGCACGCTGCTGCTACGAGTCGTGGAATGAACAAGGATCTGTTTATCTGTATAGCCATTCTGCTTGAACCATGGAGGTGGAAAGTGATGGAAAGCTTCCGTTTCTGGATGTTCTAGTGTACAGAAAGGATGATGGGACACTGGGACACAGTGTTTATCGAAAGCCTACGCACACGGACCGTTACCTACATGCTTCTAGCTGTCATCCGTCGTTCCAGCGTACGGGGGTCCTGCGGACGTTGGCGAGAAGAGCTTATGCCATTTCAGATGGAGAAAGCTTGACACAAGAATTGGACCATCTTAAGATTGTGTTCAAGCAGAATCCGTCGTGCTATCCAGTTTGGACCTTCGCCTGAACCACCAGAAGATACCTGCAAATCGGTGGCTTTTCTGCCTTTTGCTGGGAGCATTTCCTCGAAGATAGGAAGGATTCTGAAAAGACATCATATCAAAAGTGTATTTCGTCCGCCAGCCAAGATTAGAGCGCTTCTTGGCTCTGTTAAGGATGACTTGAGTTTGAGGAAGCCCGGTGTGTACAATATCCCTTGCCACTGTGGGAAGGCTTATATTGGTCAGACAATCCGGACCATTCAGGACCGATGTGCTGAGCATCAGCGGCCCACACGGCTGCTTCAACCTGAGAAATCTGCAGTGGAGGAGCACTGTCTCACCGAGGGACACAGAATGCTATATGACGAGACACAAATGGTTGCCCCTGCATCTCGCTATTGGGACTGTGTTTTAAAAGAATCCATAGAGATTCGTTTATCTGACAATCTTATTAACAGAGACAAGGGTTATCTTTTAAGTAAGACTTGCGACCCGGTGTTATCTGGCATTAAAAAACAACGGTCTGTGGTTCGATCGTCGGAATAAAATTTTTTAGTTTCTGACAGCGATATCTTGATTTCATCTTTTTCCACCACTGGCGGCGCGGTATGTCTACTGCGCTGGATGCCAGTTACGGCACCCTCTCGCGCACGCGTTCTGCGGCCAATATAGGGGCCGCCGCTTGCGCTGGGAAGTCAGTTCCGGCGAGATCGTGCACCAGCACTCTCACCTGAAGATAGTGACCAGTTGGACCGCGGAAATATTGTGTCATGAAGACGTAATGATCCGGCTGCATCCCCGAGAAGAATATTATCTAAAACTTTGTGGGTGGAGTTTGGTTCACTCTATGTATTTCAGGAAAATATTTCGAAACTAAAACTTTTATGGTACAAACGGACCGAGAGAAGGAGACATCGTTTCACCTATTTTATTTAATCTCATCTTAGAGACAATCGATAGCGATTTTATTAAAACCTATCCGCAAGTGTTCAGGTAAAAGGGGTGAACATTATTAACTTGGCTATGCAGATGATGTAGCTTTAAGAAGTAGTTCCAAAATGAATTACTCAGAGTGATGTCAAATAATTAAAAAATTGCAGTGAAACCAACATTACACGTGAACGAACAGAACGCAGAACATCTGGTCATAACTGAGAAAATCCGAAGTGATGCACATTTGGCTGTAGATGGATTTATTTTCAAATATGTCTACTTAGGGAGTTTCTTTAGTGACAATATAACGGATAAAAAATTTTGTGGGTCATAAAATGAAAACGAGACGTTTGGAAAACAGTAAGTAAACTGTTCGTTATTTCAAAAGTAGTCTCCATAACCGTTAACACTTTTATTCCACTGTGAAACAAGATGATCAATGCCTTCATGGAAAAATGTTTGCGGTTCCCTACAGAACCATGACTGTACCCATGCGTTACCTCTTCGTCCTAATCAAAGTCGTCGGCCACTGATGTCATTCTTCAGGGCTCCAAAAGTATGGAAATCGCGCTAGGTGAGATTGAAACTGAATGGAGGATGTGAGAGACCTCCCTGGGAAACTACTGCAGCGTAGTCGAAACAAATTTGACGACACGTGGGCGGGTGTAGTGCTGCAACAGAATGATTCTGGTACTCTGGAACCGATGGCAAACTTCAATTTCGGTTAGTGTCCACGTACTGTTGTCCGTTAATTGTGGTGCCGTGTTCCAGAAAGTCGATGAGCAGCAGGCTCTTGCAGTCAAAGAGAAATGTCATTATGACTTTCCGGGAGCTCTCTTGCCTGTTTTTTCTACTATGTTGCAGACGTTTCGCTGGGAATCCGCTACATATAGTCCCGATGTCTTCCCATGCGCTTCCCACGGTTTTGGAACCCTGAACAAAGACATTCGTGACGGTCGATTTACTACGAAGGGGGAAGAGGTGCATGACTGGGCATAATCATCGTTCCGTAGGGAACCGCAAAGATTTTTCCATGAAGGTATTGATCGTCTTGTGCCACAATGGGATAAGTGTTAACAGTTACGGAGATTACTTTTGGAACAGTAAATAGTTTACTTAGTTTTTCTCATTTGTTTCGTTTTCATTTGACTTCCCCGTACAGATTTCCGTCTAGTACCCATAAAAAAAGAAGAAAAAAATTGATTGTGTCAATATCTTAAAGAAAAGATTTCTTGTATTTTATTGTGCTGTATTGTATGTTAACCAGGGACCTAGAAACGGCAGAGAGGCTCCGTCCCCGCCGCAGCCGCAGTGGTCCACAACCCCGCGACGACTACCGCAGTCCACTTTACCCCTCCGCCGCCCCACACCAAACCCAGGGCCATTGCGCGGTTCGGCCCCCGGTGGACCCCCCCAGGGAACGTCTCACACCAGACGAGTGTAACCCCTATGTTTGCGTGGTTGAGTAATGGTGGTGTACGCGTACGTGGAGAACTTGTTTGCGCAGCAATCGCCGACATAGTGTAACTGAGGTGGAATAAGGGGAACCAGCCCGCATTCGCCGAGGCAGATGGAAAACCGCCTAAAAACCATCCACAGACTGACCGGTTCACCGGACTTCGACACAAATCCGCCGGGCGGATTCGTGCCGGGGACCAGGCGCTCCTTCCCGCCCGGAAAGCCGTGCGTTAGGCCGCACGGCCAACCGGGAGGGCTAAAGTTCGCTTAGTAATAACTGCAAAACTCGCTTGTATCCACCAACTATGACACCGGTAATATTAGACAGATGTAAAGCATAAGAAAAATGAAAATATTTGAAAGTAAAATATTACGGAAAACATTTGGACCTGTAATGAAAATAACGTGGAATGGAGGACAAGGAAAACTGAAGAGCTACGACAGCTGTAGCAACCATATAACATTGTTGGAGTGCGGAAGATAAGAACATTGAGCTGAACTGGTCATATAGCATGAATGACGGAGAATGGGCACCTGGAATAACATTCTGTAGTATAATAGAACGAGAGGAAGACGAAGAACCAGATTTAGGTGGCGAAATAAATTCCAGAAGGATACAATAGCTAGGGTGAACATTATCTGCCCTCATGTGTAGTGGCAACAGCGAAATACAGAGGAGGTGGTGTTACGGTATGGGAGAGTTTTTCATTGTTAGGGCTTGGTCCTCTTATCGCACTTATGAAAACGCTAAATGCGGAATGATAGGAATACATTTTACAAAATTGTGTATAGTGTACAGTAAAGGAACAGTTCGAAGACGAAGATTGTATCAGCTTGACAATCCACGCTGTGACAAAGCAGCAACTGAAAGGCAATGATATGTGGACAGTAACATTCCTTAAATGGACTAGCCTGCCCGGAGTCCCGACCTGAACTCAATGGAATACCTTTCAGATGAGTCAGATCTGACATCGCTCCGGATCCCAGTGTCAAAATTACTACTTTCTCTGGTTTCAGCTGTTGAGGAAGAATGGACTGCCATTCCTCCATTCAGACATCTCATTGAAAGTTGGAAGTGTTGTCAGCAGAGTTCAAGCCACCATGAAGGCCAAGGGTGGACAATCCCCGTATTAGTGTCCGATATTTTGGAGACAATGTATTTAAAACTGCGTAACAACTTAATTCAACAAAGTTCTAAATTCACAGCGAGCTTTTATCGTTTGGTTGCCGCTTTTAGTTGTTAATGGAATCCGGAATGTCTCAGATTTTGTATACAACAACAGGTTTCACTTCGTAATACGCATTTGTTGAAGGCGAGTATGTTCGCCCACACAGTAACGTCTGCTTCTGTGTGATTCCATGTTTACGGAAATGCGGGTACATTCCCGTCAATAACGAACATTTAAAATAATTTAATGATTCGTGTTAATTGATAAATCACCGGCGCTAACACGGACTGCGGTGACGCTGTTTCATTTACCGGTGAGAAGTAACGAGGGAATACCTGCAAATGCATTTTAATCGGCAGCAGCTGTGTGTGATGTGATATTATGGCGGACAATAAATACCAGATCCTTTCACAAAATTTCTGTAATTTACAAAGTTAATCGTATTCTTGGATACAATAGGTAGTATGTTTGATTTCGGGTAACTGTAAGTGATGCTAAGGTGCAAATCGGCATCACTCTGCCGTCGACAGGGAATGTATTTTAAAATTGAATTGCTCTGGATTATAGATGCAAACAGAAAGAGGTTTTAATTAATTGCCAATTACGAGACAGATTTTTCGATAGTTGGATTTTTTTCGGGCTCTAGCTGTTTCCGTCATGATACTTCGTTGTAATTTTAGACCACCCCAGAAAGTAAAATGAGACCTATCTCTATAGACAACCCACTAAATGATAATTCAGAAAAATGAATCTTCTCTTTCATTCCTTTTTATTAATTTCCGGTAGTACATGTCCCTTATCTGAATTTTCGACTTTGTCACGCACGGCCATGAGCAAGGGACCACAGAGCGTTTAATGTCTCATCGACAGCAAGGTCATCGAAGACAAATATAATAACTCTTTGTTACAATTGGATGGAAGAAGAATTTTGGTGTGGTTTTGTTTAAAGATCTTACCGGTATTCTCCAAAATGAAAAAAAAAAGCAGGAACACTAAATTCAGTATTTCCATAAGGAGATTTCAGCATTTTCCACAGTGTTTTGGATTCTGTCTCTTTCATTAACAGTATGTGGTAGTGAACTTGGACACTCATAAAACTTTAATTATCATCAAGAGAAATTAGTTAAGTAATTTTTTTTTGTTCACTGACAGGGCTCGAGCTGGCTATCGAAGGATCTTCATTGTGGTGGTAACCTTGATAGAAACGACTACCTGTTGGAGCTTATAGCGCCTTTGAAACATGCCTTTGCTTCATATATGGGAATGCAGACTTTCTCGGTGAATCCCAATGACGAAGTTCTCTTGGGTTATTTTTCATTTGAACTGTAATCCAGATGGGGACTGCTGAATGAAACTAGTCTACTCTGTTACCCGGCTGAGAATGTTCTAAAACGAATATAATGTAAGCTGCCGACTTCTTCCAAATGCGCCATCCACCTGTGAATACTATTCTGAAACTAGCTACGGATACGACTTCGCGTGGGTAGATCTACTGATAGTATTTACTACCGGACGACTTGTCTGTGGTAACGGTGATAAATTATGTACAAAACACTTCCTCGTTACTCATTTTATCTATTACTGAACACCGTATCGAAATGCCTATAGTACTTATTGAGATTAGCCGGAACATACGGACAGAAAAACGCAGCGGGATGGTTTAATTTAAAATACGTATTGATACTTTTGTTGTGGTCATCAGTCAGAAGGCTGGTTTGATGCAGATCTGCATGCTGCTCAGTACTGTGCAAGCCTCTTCATCTTCCAACAAACTTACATTCTTCCGAATCCATTCTTCCGAATCTGCCTACTATATTTATCTCTTCGTCTCCCTCTACGATTTTTTCCCCGCCCCCCCCCCCGCCCCTCCCCCCCGCCCCCCCAGTGCCACCACTTCCCTCCTGTACCAATTTGGTGATCTATTGCTGTCTCAGAAAGTGTCCTGTCAACTGATCCTTTCTTCTAGTTAGGTTGCACCACATATTTCTTTCCTTCCCAATTCCATCAGCACCTCCTCATTAGTTATGTGATCTACCCATCTAATCTTAAGCATTTTTCTGTAGCACCACACTTCAAAAGCTTCTATTCTCTTCTTGTCTAAACTGTTTATTGTACATGTTCAACATCCATACATGGCTAAAGTCCATACATGTGCTTCCAGGAAAGACTTTCTAACACTTAAATTTACGTTTAATGTTAACAAATTTCTCTTATACAGAAACGCTTTTTTGCCATTTCCTGTTTACATTTTATGGGCATATCCTTTCTACTTCGGCTATCACAGTAATTTTACTGCCCAAACAGTCAAAATCATCTACTATTTTAAGTGACTCATTTCCTAATCTAATTCCCTCAGCACCTAATTTCATCTGATTACATTCCACTGCCCTTTTTTTGCGTTTTCTGATGTTCATCTTATCCTTTGAGGTCACTGTTCATTCAATTCAACTGCTCTTTAAAATCCTCTCCTGTCTCTTACAGAGTTGCAATGACATCAGAAAACCTCGAAGATTTTGTAAATATGGTTCTCACCCGAGACGTCGGATGTCGTGAAAACTCCACGATATTTCGTCGGTGCAAACATCTTCAGCTGCGGCAAACACAATACTCAGTCTGTGACCGAAGCCTCCTATTTACGACAGCCAGAGAAGAAATTGCACAGGCATGAACGCGCCGAACTTCTGTGACCAGTAGCGCAGATATGCAGCTCGGTAACGCGAGAGTGGTCTAGGGATAGCATCTATTATTAGTAATGAAACCGCCCTTGGTTCCGAGTTCGAAACCCCCCCCCCCCACTCCTTAAATTATGATTAGTAATTAGCATTGGCTTCAGAAGTGTTCCGGCACAAGAACTCACCGTCATTCTGCTAACGACCTTGTTAAAGAGAGCGGAGGAGCGGGCAGAGATTCAGTGCACTCTCTTGTCCATGGGGTGGGAAGCTGCCCCTAAAGGCGGAAGAATCAGTAATGATCAACGGCATGAGAATGCAGAAGGAAATAGAAACCACTGCATTAAAGACAGGTAACATGTGACCTGTAATAGAAAAAGTGTCATGATGATCTCTCCATAGGCAAATTATTCTGGAATAGCCTCATTCGGATCTCAGGCGTGGACTGCCAAGTGGGAGGTGACCATAAGAAAAAGACTGACAACCAACGAAAGTATAATGTTCTACGAGTCGGGGTGTGGTATGTCAGAAACTTGAACGTGGTAGGGAAGCTAGAAAATCTGAAAAGGGAAATACAAAGTCTCAATCTAGATACAGTAGGGGTCAGGGAATTGAAATGGAAAGAAGACAAATATTTCTGGTCAGATGAGTACAGAGTAGTATCAACAGCAGCAGAGAATAGTATAACCGGTGCAGGATTCGTTATGAATAGGTAGGTAGGGCAAAGAGTGTGTAGCTGTGAACAGTTCAGTGATAGAGTTGTTCTTATCAGAATCGATATTGCTGTCAACAAAAATAGTTCAGATACACATGCTGATGTCGCGAGTTAAAGATGAAGAGATAGAGAAAGTATATGAAGATATTGAAAGGATAATACAGTACGTAAAGGGAGATGAAAATCTAATAGTTATGGGGGACTGGACTGGGATGCAATTGGAGAGGAAGGAATAGAAGAAATGGTTACAGGAGAATATGGACTTGGGGCAAGGAACGAGAGAGACTAATTGAATTCTGTAATACATTTCAGCTAGTAATAGCGAATACTTTATTCAAAACCACAAGAGGCGGAGGTATACTTAGCAAAGGCTGGCTGATACGGGAAGATTTCAGTTAGATCACTTCATAGTCAGACAGACATTCCGAAATCAGATACTGGATTGCAAGGCGTATCCAGGTGCAGATGTAGACTCAGATCACACTATAGGAGTGATGAAGAGTAGGCTGAAGTTTAAGAAATTAGTAAGGAAGAATAAGTACGCAAAGAAGTGGTTCACAGAAGTACAAAGGAATGACGGGGATACGCTAAGGCTATATATACAGCAATAGGGAATAGCTCAGTAGGCAGTACAGTTGAAGAGGAATGGACATCTTTAAAAAAGGCAATCACGGAAGTTGGTAAGAAAAACATAGGTATAAAGAAGGCAACTGCAAAGAAACCAGGGTAACAGAAGAAATACTCCAGCTGATCGAGGAAAGAAGGAAGTACGAAAATGTTCAGGGAGACTCAGGAGCACATAAATAAAAGTCACTGAGGAATGAAATAAATAGGAAGTGCAGGGAAGCGAAGACAAAATGGCAGCATGAAAAATGTGAAGAAATCGAAATACAGATTAATGTCGAAAGGACTGGCTCGGCATATAGGAAAGTGAAAGCAACTTTCGGTGAAATTAAAAGCAAGAGCTGTAACATTAAGAGTACAAAGGGAATTCCACTGTTAAATGCAGAGGAGAGAGTGGATAGGTGGAAAGAGTGTGCTGAAGACTTCTATAACGAGGAATATGTGACTAATGTGGTACAAGAAGAAACAGGAGTCGTTTAGAAGAGATGGGGGATTCAGTATTACAATGAGTATTTAAAAGATCTCTGGAGGATTTAAGATCAAATAAGGCAGAAGGGGCAGATAACATACCATCAAAATTTCTAAAATCCTTGGGGGAAGTGTGTAGAATGTATCAGTCTGGCGACATAGCATCTGAATTTCGGAAAATTATCGTCCACACAATTCCGATGGCTGCAAGAGCTGACAAGTGCGAGAATTATCGCACAGTCAGCTTAACAGCTCAGGCATCCGAGCTGCTGACAAGAATAATACACAGAAGAATGGAAAAGAAAACTGAGTATGTGTTAGCTGATAGTCAGTTTGGCCTTAGGAAAGGTAATGTAATGGCACGGGAGGCAATTTCGACGTTGCGGTTGATAATGGAAGCAAGACTAAATAAAAAGCAAGACACGTTCATAGGATTTGTCGACCTAGGAAAATCGTTCGACAATGTAATAAAATGGTGCAAGATTTTCGTAATTCTGAGAAAATAGGGGTAAGCTATAGTGAAAGACGGATAATATACAATATGTATAAGGGCCAAGGGCAAATAATAAGAGTGGACGACCAAGAACGAAGTGCTTGGATTAAAAACGGTTTAAGACAGGGATGTAGTATTTCACCCCCTATTGTTCAATCTGTATATCGAAGAAGCAACGATGGAAATAAAAGAAAGGTTCAGGAATGGGATTAAATTTCAAGGTGAAAGGATATCAATGATTCGATTCGCTGATAATATTGCTATCCTGAGTGAAAGTGAAGAAGAATTACAGGATCTGCTGAACTGAATTAACAGTCTAATGAGTACAGAACATGGACTGAGAGTAAACTGAAGAAAGACGAAAGTTATGAGAAGGAGCAGAAATGAAAACACCGAGAAACTTCACATCAGGATTGATGGTGACGAAGTAGATGAAGTTAACGAATTCTGCGCCGTAGGTATCAAAATAACCAATGACGGACGGAGCAACGAGGATATCAAAAGCAGACTAGCACTGAACAAGAAGACATTCCTAGCCAAGTGAAGTCTACTAGTATCAAACATAAGCCTTAATTTGAGGAAGAAATTTCTGAGAATATACGTTTGGAGGACATCATTGTATGATAGTGTAATATGGGATGTGGGGAAACTGGAACAGAAGAGAATCGAAGAATTTGAAATGAGGTGCTACATACGAATGTTTAAAATTAGGTGTACTGATAAGACAAGGAATGACAGGATCTGCGCAGAATCGGAGAGGAAAGGAATATGTGGAAAACACCGACAAGAAGAAGGGACATGATAACAGGACACCCGTTAAGACATCAGTGAATTTCCATGGTACTGGAGGGGAAAAACCGTAGAGGAAGACAGAGGTTGGAATACAGCCAGAAAATAATTGAGGACGTAGATTGCAAAAAAATGTTCAAATGTGTGTGAAATCTTATTAGACTTAACTGCTAAGGTCATCAGTCCCTAAGCTTACACACTACTTAACCTAAATTATCCTGAGGACAAACACACACACCCATGACCGAGGGAGGACTCGAACCTCCGCCGGGACCAGCCGCACGGTCCATGACTGCAGCACCCAAGACAGCTCAGCTAATCCCGCGCGGCCGTAGATTGCAAGCGCTGCTCTGAGATGAAAAGGCTGGCACAGGTGAGGAATTTTTGGCTGCCCGCATCAAACTGTTCAGAAGAACGAAGACTCAAAAAAAAAAAAAAAATTGAGAGGGACAGCTACGCCACCGAACGGACGATGAACGCACATGCAGAGGGTGTTGGTCATACAGTGCGCTCCATCGACCTCCCCAGAGCCCTCTGTGGGAAGCCGGCTGCCGGAATAAATGTCCACACTGGCGTGCGCCCGTTCTCGCCGTTGTCAACCAGAATCTCTGTCCCACCGCAGCGTCATCCCTCGTACGACCAACACTCTGCATCTGCGAACGCTGTGATTACAACAAGGCCAGCACTGGGTCCCATGTCTTGCTGAGTTGGTATCCTGTGTCCCTGTTAAGCAAATAGCCGAGCTGAGAAATTCCACCGCTTATTTAATAATGCTGTCCCAGTGCGAAAACGTCGACGACGAATTTCGGTGTTATTGTATTCAATACAATGTCTTCTACTGAGGCAACGCTCGGCCACTGGAGATTCCTCTGACTGGTCCAGGCGTGTCTGTTGTCGATATTTGGCACATCTGTCCTCTATGCTGCGACAAGTTTGTCCATTGTATGACATCCCGCAGCTAGAGGGAATCTTATAGACACCAGGCATTCTAATTTTTGGTCACCATCTTCTTCAATGACCGTTTGGCATGATGACTCAACGTACAATTTCGTCAGCGTTGTGATTTAGTGGATCATGCTTCTTCCCTATGATTTTATGCGGTACAGATTTTCAATAGGCGGTGGATACACCGGTTCCCGTGAGATCACCGAAGTTAAGCACTGTCGGGCGAGGTCGGCACTTGGATGGGTGACCATCCAGGCCGCCATGCGCTGTTGCCATTTTTCGGGGTGCACTCAGCCTCGTGATACCAATTGAGGAGCTACTCGACCGAACAGTAGCGGCTCCGGTCAAAGAAAACCGCCATAACGACCGGGAGAGCGGTGTGCTGACCCCGCGCCCCTCCTATCCGCATCCTTCACTGAGGACGACACGGAGGCCACTCGTGGCCTCAAGACAGAGTGTACAGATTTTCGAAACGATGTTTCTTGAAACACCAATCACTTCGACTCCTTTAGTTACGGAAGCACACACCATAAGAACATCAATAATTTGCCCACTTTCAAGTTAACTTAGCTCATACATAACGCATTCACAACCACACAGAACACAGTTCAGATCAGGAATGGCACTTGTGACGTGTTGAGGGTATTACTCAGATCTCGTTCGTAGCTAAATACAACAGCGCCACCTGCGGGCCTAGGTAGCACCTATTTTTACGTCCAAGCACGCATTTCTCATTGTGTTTCCACATTTCAGACCAGCACTTATATTTATGACTTCCAATTACGAGCAATGTATTGTGTAACTCACAGTCCGCCTTATCCAAAGACGGTGTTTCATAAAGTGAGATCCAGAGGTAACTAACAGAACAGATTACAAAGAAAGATCATGTCTCAGAGGGAGATAAAGTGGCTGGGAGCAAGGAACAGCAAGTTTCCGTCAGTCATATCAACAACCAGGCCGATAACGAACGATCTCAATCTTCGACAACATTTGTAGGAAACCTCTTACAAGGTGGGAACAGGACATATGGCTCCTTCATTTGTCGAGAAAAGTGTAATTAGTATATGAATCTAGTGGAAAATGACATTCGTGTTTGATATTTTGACCAGTTGTGTTTGATACGAACACGTGTTTAATATGAATAATGGAGAAATTTAGAATGGCAATTAAAGTTCTGAGAGAGGAAATGAAAGCTTAGAGGTGTCGATACCGTTGTAATTCTGTTCGTGGTGGGATAGAATTTGGAAATTTAGTGGACCAAAATAGATTTTGTCTATGGAGAATGTCTTGAAAAAAGGTTAGAAGATGAGTATCAACTACAATAAGGTGACATACACTATGTGATAAAAAGTATCCGGACACCCCCAAAAACATACCTTTTTCACATTAGGTGCATAGTGCTGCCACCCACTGGCAGGTAAGCCATATAAACGACCTCAGTAGGCATTAGGTATCGTGAGAGAGCAGAATGAGGCGCTCCGCGGAACTCACGGACTTCGAACGTGGCCAGGTGATTGGGTGTCACTTGTGTCATACTTCTGTCCCCGAGATTTCCACACTCCTAAACATCCCTAGATCTACTGTTTCCGATGCGATAGTGAAGTGGAAACGTGAAGCGACATGTACATGACAAAAGCGTACAGACCGACCTTGTCTGTTGACTGACAGAGACCACTGATAGTTGAAGAGGGTCGCACTGTGTAAAATGTGTAAAAGGCAGACATCTATCCAGACCATCACACAGGAATTCCAAACTGCATCACGATCCACTGCAAGAACTATGGCAGATAGACGGGAGGTGAGAAAACTTGGATTTCATGGTCGAGCGGCTGCTCATAAGCCACACACGTGCCAGTAAATGCCAAACGATGCCTCGCTTGTTGTAAGGAGCGTAAACATTGGACGACTGAACAGTGGAAAAACGTTGTGTGGAGTGACGAATCACGGTACACAATGTGGCGATCCGATGGCAGGTTGTGGGTATGGCGAATGCCCAGTGAACATCATCTGCCAGCGAGTGTAGTGCCAACAGGAAAAACCGGAGCTGGTGGTGTTATGGTGTGGTCGTGTTTTTCATGGAGGGGGCTTGCACCCCTTGTTGTTTTGCGTGGCACTGCCACAGCAATGTCCTGCTTTGATCTTTCCAAAATGGTTCAAATGGCTCTGAGCACTATGGGACTTAACATCTGAGGTCATCAGTTCTCTAGAACTTAGAACTACTTAAACCTAACTAACCTAAGGATATCACACACATCCATACCCTAGGCAGGACTCGAACCTGCGACCGTAGCGGTCGCACGGTTTCAGACTGACGCGCCTAGAACCACTCGGCTACATCGGCAGGCCATTGATTTTTTAAACACCTTCTTCCTTCCACTGTTGAAGAGAAATTCGGGGATGGCGATTGCATCTTTCAACACGATCGAGCAACTTCTGATATGCACGGCCTCTGGCGGAGTGGTTACACAACAATAACGTCCCTGTACTGGACTGGCGTGCACAGGGTCCTGACCTGAATCCTATAGAACAACATTGGGATGTTTCGGTACGCTGACTTCGCATCAGGCCTCACCAACCGACATTGATACCTCTCCTGAGTGGATCACTCCTTAAAGAACGGGCTACGATTTCCCAAGAGACCTTCCAGCACCAGATTGAACGTATGCCTGTGAGAATGGAAGCTGTCATCAAGGCTAAGGTTGTGCCAACACCATATTGAATTCCATCATTACCGATGGAGGGCACCACGAACTTGTAAGACATTTTCAGCCAGGTTTCCGGATACTTTTGATCACACAGTGTAAGTCATGGGACAGCGATACGCACATATACGGATGGTGGTGGTATCGCGTACCCAAAGGATATGAGTGCAGTGCATTGGCGTAGCTGTCATTTGCATTGAGGTGATTCATATGACAAGATTTCCGAGTTGATTATGGCCGCATGACGGGAATGTATAGGCTTTCTATGCGAAATGTTAGTTGGAGCTAGAGATGGGACATTCCATATCGAAAATCGTCATGGAATCCAATTTTCCTAGATCCACAGTGTCAAGAGCGTTACGAGGATACCAAATTTCAGGCATTACCTCTCATAACGGACAACGCAGTGGCAGACGGCCATCTCTTAAATTCATGTGAAGATCAAAATTGAGAAAAAATTCGATTTCTTTATTGCGTAATTTATTAGTTTGGTTCCTTACTAATAACATCGCGAAGTTTCACAATGTAATTCTAGGGGATTGGTTGATAAAACACATTCTGAGTCATCAAAGAACCACCAATTTAGTATTGGAGGGGAACGCAAGAGGTAAAATTTCTAGTGGAAATTCGACGTCTGACTACAGTAAACAGGGAGAAATGGTTACAGGTCGTAGTAGTTAAGCAGATTTGAAGAGTTGCGCAGGATAGTCTAGTTTGGGGAGCTGCATCAAACAAGTCTTTGAACTGGAGACACAAGAACTATAACAACAACTCTGAATGCGAATTGAGGTCTTAGCCACTGTTTCACTTTTCACCGTCTCTCCGCCGAATGCACCTACAGATAATACCATTCTGCAGTCATAATGTAAACTAAATAGATACAGGGAACAGCAGCAGAGTTTTGTATCATCAGGTAAACTGTATCGACTTTGCTGCATTCTGTTCGCTAACTTTATATATGCTAAGAGATACACATAACTTTTTTGGGATATTTCACTCCATAAGTAAATTGGAAATAGATCCAGTCAACTGTTCGAAACTAATACTGCTGATAGGTTTCATTTATAAGACAAAACCCAGAATAGGTTATCCCGTCTAAAATATTACCAGTTCAGAACACCTCAAGCCCATTCGCGCTTCAATGAGTTCTGGATGAAAACAATGGAGCTCTACAACGTGCTAGATCTCAGACTTCACCACTATATGATTCGGAATAGAAATTATTAAAATGGGAAAAATTACTTCTGTAACTTGAAGCCATTAAAGAGTTCGCCCCAGTGCGCTAAGATTAAAGAAGGAATTCAGGCCAAAAAAAGAATTACGTGTATTTCCTGATACAAATGTTCAAGACGAAATCGTTGCTGGTGCAGTCTAGAGGTGGGATGAGAGACAGAGAACTCGAGCCTGGTGCAGAACGCAGGAAGAGCCTGCACGACAGCTCGCAGACGTTGGTGCGTACTCCTATCGCACAGTGATCTGCTGTCTGCGCAGGTGCAGCTAGATAGACCGGTTCTTGGGCGTGGCTGGGTGTACCCGACATACATTCTCCGCTGAGTGAATTAGAACTGTTGGCTTCTGCTCTAAATGCAGCAGTATTTATGTCACGTCAGACAGAAAAACAAACCGAGAGGCTGGGAACAGACTGAAAGCTATGTGACATTGATTATAAACCTGTAGACAGGAAGCACTGCAGTGACAGACATATCAGCCGTAGTCGCAGCATGAGCAACGATCTAAGAAAATCGCAACATCCAGATATCCCCTTTAATGTATTTATGCGTCAGAGTTTCCATGCGAGGCTTCTAGGCTAAATACTTAAAGGAGCCTTAAATTGCACTTATAGTAAAAAAAGTGTTGCCGTATGTTCACTATCGAAAACTACTCAAAACATCTATTCCGTTCAACAATAATTCTATTTCAGAAATGATGAATCGCTAATTTGTTCAGAGCATAGGCAGTTGCTACCCGCCGGTCACGGTGGCCGAGCGGTTCTAGACGCTCAGTCCGGAACCGCGCGACTGCTGCGGTCGCAGGTTCGAATCCTGCCTCGGGCATGGATGTGTGTGATGTCCTTAGGTCAGTTAGGTTTAAGTAGTTCTAAGTTCTAGGGGACTGATGACGACAGATGTTAAGTCCCGTAGTGCTCAGAGCCATTTGAACCAGTTGCTACCCTACGTACTAACATAAATTTCCCTAAATGTTCTTTATAAATGGAACATTACTGCAAACAATTTCACCTTATTCTTAGAACTGTATTTACTAACTACTCCTAGTAACCAAGCTAATCTTAATGATAGCAGTCTATATTTGTCCCTCATATCAAAGCCTTTTTGAACAATGTCTGCAGCCGTGCACAATACTACGAAACAGTGACCAAGTCTGTTTAAGTAATTACGTTAAGCAGCTTTCTGGTTAAGCAATATTCCAAGTCTTTTTATGAAAACCGAATCGCACTATTGGCATTAACTTCGCAGTTACTGGTTTTACCAGTTTTCTATTACTTTTTGGTCACTACAGACCGAAAACAATGAATACAGAGAGAAAAGGTCTTGCCGGCCGCGGTGGCCGAGCGGTTCTAGGCGCGTCAGTCCGGAACCGCGCGACTGCTACGGTCGCAGGTTCGAATCCTGCTTCGGGCATGGATGTGTATGATGTCCTTAGGTTAGTTAGGTTTAAGTAGTTCTAAGTTCTAGGGGACTGATGACCTAAGATGTTAAGTCCCATAGTGCTCAGAGCCATTTGAACCAATTTTTTTAGTAGGTCTTGGTGGATAACGTAGATTAAGAATAGAACTTTCGCAGACCTTCTGTGTTGGCTCTCCAAAAAAATTATTTAATGGTTGACACGTGTGACAACCTGTCTCGGTAGATGATTTTAGTACTTATTTCACTTGTTACAGTATTATTATTATTATCGTATGAACATTACACATTGCTTCACGAATAACTGTTACATAACATGTCGTAAAAAAGGAATTTTACAGACATGGTAACATTGGATAAAAAGAGAAATTTAAAATTTAAAAAAGTGAATGCAAATAAATTCAGTGCTGCGGGCGTAAGGCAGTGGACTGCTTGCAGTGGCCCTCCAAAACAAGTATTTGGGCATTCGAAGGCTATGTCAACTATTGTTTGTTCTTTGGCTTCACACCTTACACATGGAGATTGTTAGGCCATTCTCCGTAGAAAGTGTGTTACAGTATTATTATTCCCTGCCCAGCGCGGATTCTGTTGAGGTTGCGCCATATCCATGTATTTCGTCTAAAACGGCGATTTTGACTGTCGGATCTTTTATGAGGTTACAGTTTCTGGCTTCTTGCCTCTATTGTGATCGCCAGTGATCGTCTATTGTAAAGTTCACTTGCTGTTTTCACTGGGGGATTTCTAGTTTTTAGTCTTAACATTCCCGTTGGTTAGGTGGACAGAATCGGCGTGAATGTGCAGTGCTGACTTATTAGAATATCTTTGAATCTGAGATTTTAAAGCAGCAAGACGTCTGGTCTGGGATAATGCTATGTTGCTCAGAGCGAGTAACCACTGAGTGGGAGGTGTACTGACAATTCCCGTAAATAGTCTCATTGCTTCGTTGAGATGGACGTCTACAAGATTTGTTTCGTAGACATTTATCAAAACTGGGGCGCAATACTCAGGAGCAGTGTAAAGCGAAGAGATGCTGTTGGTTCTAAAGTTGTTGGCGTCTGTTCCCCAAGACGTATTTGCTAATTTTTGGATTGTTTGTTCTGGTTTTTACTTAGCTGAGACGTTTTTCAGATGTTGTTTAATGGACAAAGAGCGAGTGTTACTCTTAGATATTCAGGCTACGGTTTGTATCTTATGTTGGTTGCTTCGGAGAATATTCTCAGTTGAACATTGGCATATCTGTTATTTAGATGAAAGGCAGTGACTTCTGTTTCATTCAATTTGACTTAAGTCCCACTTTATTCATTTTTTATTTGGAGGTCTTGAGTGAGTATGAACTACGTGTGGGCTAAGTTCACGCTTTATGTGGCTATGGATTTACATACACATACTTGAACTTTTGGGATGTAGTGGTTGGGACATCCGAAGTGCAGATGTTGATCAACAGTGGGGCTACAACGGAGCCCTGAGGAAGGCTGTTCTGCAGGCTTCGGCATTTGCTTTTCCTTCCGTTTAAGATTAATTGAAAGGTTCTGTCGCTGAGTTTTTCCTTCAGAAGCTAGGGAAAAGCTCTGCAGAGTTTTACCAGTAGGCCCTCCCTCCAGACCGTGTAGTAAGAACAGGTTAGGTCTGTGAAAGCGGCCACCGTCTTGAGCTTCTTCTGAAAACATTTTCAGTGTGAATTGTCACAGATAGTACTTTAAAGTAGTAATTTCTCCCTGGCATAAGGCCAGAAATGGAATTGTATGGGTTATAGAAATTAACATGGCACTGGCGAGTTTTGTGGCCATTATTCCTTCTGAACCTTGCAACCTATTGTCTGTACCAGTTGCTATCAGATACTTCGCCTATTGCAGAACATCATCCAGTTTTTTGGCTTCGACAGAGTACATAATTGTTAGGATTTGATGGCAACTTCGTCGTATCTCGTTAAGTTGGTAAGTGACGTTTGGCTATGGCTTTCGATTTGGGAGCGCAGTCCTGCTTTGTCCCCGTGGCACATGTCGAATCTCATTTTCTCATAACCTCTAAGCTGTTCGGTTGCTGTATGTGATATTCCTCACATCTGGATATTTTGTTGCAGCTTAGTTATCTCTAAGAAACGTTCGGCACTATCTGTGTCTGCTTTTCTTTCATATACGGCGTACAGCTCCTTGCATTCTTCTTTCCAGCATTGTATGTAAGATTTTGTAACACAACGAGGTATGTGCTTTTTCTTTGCAGTGCTAATTACTAGTGTAACGAACCTGGAATAATTTTTGAATTTGGTTCTACATGCCTCATTACTGCTGCCATCTAGCTTGTGTGGATAGTGTGTGTGGACAAGAGGAACAGTTGTACCTGTCACGGAGAACTGCTCTGTGCTGTTTTAGGAAAGCCGTGAAGGACTTCTTTATGAGCGTCGGTTCTACTGGAGGTGATGGATATGAAAGTAAGATCCGGCTTGTATCTACTATTCCATCTCGCAGTGTTGATGGTGGACTTTTGCTTAACGTCATAGAGGAGGCTTAAGGTTTCGACTTTTGCCTAATCTGGTAATTTTTCACTGTGTTCATCGTTTTCGTTGTAGCTTGTTACAGTTAAAGATGGCGAAATATCACTAAAAAAGACAAAATAAAGAGACGTTACTTCAGACACAACTCTTGCATCAGTAAGGAAAATAAAAAGAAAGGAGAGATTATCAGTTTGTAATGTTACAGCTGATTATCTAATCACTTATTGAACAATAGAAAGATACTGTGAGAAATTTCCCCAAGATGCAATTTGCAATGAAAATATAATTCTGCCTTCCACCGTCGTAGTATTTTTTTTTTTTTTGTTGATGACGACGAGAAGGAATCTTAGCAATATGTCCTTCAAGTTTCTGATGTTTACTGCGGCTTAACACCAAAAGAAATCAAACCTCTGGGGTATGATGTTTGCATGGCAAATAGGGCCCGGTAATATATGCAATTCGCCTCTTGTAGCAACACCTTTACTATAGGTTGGTGATGCCATAAAAAACATACAGAAATAACTCATGAAAGAGATATACAGCACTTTTAACAGATTATATAGTTAAAAGAAGCTTGATCAACTAGCTGTAAATGCAAGTAAAAAAAGTCCAATATGTCTATTTAGAAAATAAACCGAAAATAATGTGAATGGGAAAACACGAAATGAAGTAAAATATAGAAGGAAGGAAAAATCTCAGATAGTGAAGAAAAGTATGATGATTATTTATGTGATTGCAGTCTGTGTAAGCGTTTTCCACTGATGAATTCTTCTCGAGTTATCAGCCGAGCGGTGGCGTCGTCTTGTCGCAACGTTTCAATGAGTTTCCTACCCATCATCTTCTGGCGAAGTGTCGGGATGCTGTGTTCTGCATAATAGACGGCGAGGACAAAAAGCATATTATGTAGAACACACCATCCCGACACTTCGCCAGAAGATGATGGGTACGAAACTCATTGAGACGTGCGACAAGACGACGCCACCACTCGGCTGATAACCCGAGAAGAATTCGTCTATGGTGATGACTGTTATTTTTGAGTTTTCCTTTAACTATATTCTAACAGTAAAGTTAATGAAAAGCGGATCCAGTGTATGGAATTATGTACCCCTGCGCCAGATAGATTTTGTTCGTGTCAAAATTGTGACAGTGTGCTCAAAAGCGACTAGGCTGAAGAAGTTACAAAATCCCTCTGTGACACTAAACCTCCTTAGGTATTTCGCAGTCCAGCCACGGTCCGGCGACAGACTGGTCGTTCCTTCCCACTCGAGACTGCAGAAGTTCAGTTAACCCTTTCCTGGATCATCTTACTGAATCGAATCGACGCTTGGAACTCTTCGCTACCAGCTTTTTGTCTTGCTCTTGCTGACGGTATCAACTGAACCATTTCTTGTACTGTATTGGATCCGTTCGTAGATGCAAACGGCCTACCTATGAAGCTATAAATGGAAATGTGGGTAGATAATCTACTTTAAATAAATTCCGGGATGCCATTATCGCGCATTTGGTAACAAACATCGCAAAATAATTGATAACGACACAGTTTGTTACATACAGAAAATCTAGAGCATTGGTTACAAACAGAACAGCCCTGGATTGAATCTTAACGCCAACTGAAGAGATTTGTGCACAGCAGAAATCTTTAGTACACTACGTGTAACTTTTGAACTATTTGTGCGTTGTCGATAGAGCAATAATCGTCATTTGTATCCCGATCTAAATAGTTTACTGCATAGTGGCACTGTAATAGCGAATCTCTATGCCACTTAGGTTCCCCCTAGCATTCGTTACCTCACATGTGACTCCTAATAATATTTGGCAAAAATGTCTTAGTTTCGTGCCTAAATGTTCTTGGGTTCCCGTCGCTCAGAATCGCCGATCTGAATCCATTCTCACAGCCTCCTCATTGTTCCTCACTCCACTGGCCCACTTTGACACCATTTGGCGCAGCCAGTCTTGGTGCCTCTGTTCAGATCGATGGCACCGCTTCTTGCTAGTAGCTATAGCATTCTACGTTGATGTTCAATATTTATTTTATAGCTTATGACTAGATACATAATATTAAAATATCGAGCACAGATTAACCAACATAAAAATTGCCACATTTGTAAGTGATATTGTAGTACAAGGTGTTTAAAAAGCTTCGCCCGATTACACAAGACTGTGTCTTCATCGTGAATGAAGATACAAAATGGACTATATTTTAACTTACGCATAGGACTACAGAGCTTTTCTTGTCATAAGAGCTATCAATTTTACAATGGTGTATTTCACAGTTTCGTTTAGTACCAAAGTTTCCACTTACCGTTCACAAATCTACAATGTTCCTTCCCCTCTGGAAGCACTATAGTCATCCAGACGATAGTCAAACTCGTCTCAAACATTTGCAAGGATCTTTGGAGTTACTGCATTCACTGCTGTTGCTGTACAGCGGAACAGTTTACCCAAAGTTTTAGGAAGGGGAAGCCCATAGACGGAGTCTTTCACGAACTCCACAACAAAGACACTTACCGTGAGATTAGGCTTTTTCTTAAAGACCAATGGTGCAGTGCGAGATCCTCACGCTCTTTAGCTGCTAGTACTCAAACTGCGTCCTGTTCAAAAATGAAATTTTGGGTCATGTTATCATAATTGTTGCTGAGATATTGTCATCTCGACTCTATCGACCTTGGGAAACGTACGAACGAGCGACCGGTGATCTAGACGCAGACTTCCGCCGGCAACCACACGAAGCAGCGACTTTAAACTGGCACACAACACAAACCTGAAGTTTCGGTACGCAAGTTAAAATTCACCCCATCATTCCATCTTCATTCATGTAGAAATAAAGTCTTATGAAATCGGATGAAACTTTTTAAAAGAACCTGTAGGCCGTTTACAGTTAGGTTCCGGCCAAGACGGGCCCCCACTCGATAGAGATTTGACAGTAATAAAATATTATTTAAGCAGTTTTTCACAATTTCTCAGTACAGAGGGACATTCTTAATCGTAGATTGACACTGTGGGGTGCAGTACACCCCAAGCCAACTTTCGTTAATATTAAGTACGTGAACCTGAGAAACTCCGGCCTATAGGGCCATCTGCTATGGGTTCGATAGTACTATTACCCCTAAAGCCAGTGCCATCACAACGGAAGCGTCAACCCACATACAGCACCCGCCCTCAGGGGTTGCCTGCATCTTGTTATGTCAAGCAAGGTCGACTGTGTGAAATTTAAGAGCATTTAATGTCAAATGTATTGGGGCATCACACTGAAATTAAAGTGAATATACTATGTTTTATCATGTCTCATTTTTTGCGATAGATAATATTTTATTCAAATAATTAGATGGCTTATAACCTCGAACTCGAAGTAAGAGCGAGCAGTTGCTTGAAATGGACAAAAATAGATATGCGAAGATTGTATACGTTAAATATATGTAAATTTGATCGAAACTCTTTCATTTTATTATTACGAATATGTTCCTTCTATTTTATAATCAAAATCGTCTGAATATCGGGTTTAAACAATAAAAACTTTTCTTTTATAATAAGAGAAAATTCATTTTCTCACGATATTTCTCCCTTTCATTTTCCAGAAAATATCTTTCTTAGATAGTTAAGTAACATACAGTTTTTTGTGGTGCTGTATCTAGAAGAAACTCAGTTAAAATTTTAGCTAATTATATGAAACCAAAAAAAGTTATGATATTTTAAGAATAATTTTGTGTTTTAATTTTTCCGACAGTTGAATTTCTCTTTCTTATTTATTTTTTTGTTACATGAGCCGTATAACGTAAAAAAGTAAGAATTTGAGAAATAAAAGAATTTTTCAAGTAAAAATAATCAGTACATTATGTTTTATAACAATTATTGTCACTGGGATGCGATCCATCCCAGTGTCCCAAGCACGTCAATCCAAAGAAATGTGTCAAATAATGGTGAAATTGTATGCCATGACGATAATCCCTTTTACTTGTTTTGAAACGTACCTGAATTAAAGTTCCGAAATATGTCGCTTAATTTCTACAGAAAGTGTACACAGCAAAGGAAAACTTATCTCTTGTAAATCATGCTTTTTGGCAGATGAAACCTACATGTTGTCGAACTTGGATCTTCGACTACTATCCTCCTCAACATTCCGCGAGGTAAACTGTTAGTATAGTATCTGTGTCCCTTACACACAGACTAAATGCAAGAAACTTCCACATTGTAGCAGAGGGGGCCAGGCAGTATGAGTACCTGTGCAAACGGTAACAACAGCACCAAGTTGGAATCACGTCCATCGTCGCAACAATAATTCGGATTCATTGTGACACGGGCGGGCGCTGCAACACCGTCCCAGTGTTCATTCGAAGTGTTATCGCACATCGTAACGCTCCACTCCAAACCCGCTGTCCCCGATATCTGAGCTAGTTGGTAGTTAACCTCTATACCTCTTGTCTTACGTACTCCCGTTGCTTACCAGTTGTCAAATTCATGCTGCACAAGGCTTCTTGTTCTGCTCCTCCTAACCATTTCACAGTTTATCATATCCATTCTGGGAACATCGTAATTTGCATTTTTAGAACGCCTCCTTTCATTTTAGATTCGTCTGAGAAGTTCCTGCTGCCTCCCTACGTGCGGTATCGTCCACAACTGAACGATATCCTCCTACAGTCATGGTAAATGTTTAAACCACAATATTCTACCTTCTCACCGCATCGCCCTCTCGATTTTTATTCGTTTCTTTTTTGCACTTCTTCCCTTATCACATTGCTTTCGCCAATCTCTCACATATACGACTCGCATAGAAGAATCTAATCAGTAGCAGTTAATACGATATTCAGTGTCTGTTTCACAGTATGATCGATTGTTAAATATCAGTTGAAAGTGTCGAAATTCTTTGCTTTTTATTTTCCCCTTACTTCCAAGTATCATCCATGTTTTTCGGGATATCTACGAGCCACAATTTGCAGGTAGCGGTCATCAGGTAGTGCTAGTGAACGTGGGCGACGAATATGAGGCAGGTCATAAATGTTTTGTGTCTCACGACAGCGACTGAAAGTTCAAATGTCGTCACTGCCAATTTGACGGGCAACTTCCCATGCTGACGTAATTTGAAATGACCGGTCGAGGCAGGCTCACAGAGAGGAGAGAACCGTGTGCTCAAACTCCACGTTCCCCCTCTCACGACTGGATGCACAGAGCGCTCTACGTAACTGCGCTGAGAGTGGAGGTCCCCTTAACATCGTCTCTGTCCACCCTGTGGACGTCTGTTTGTTATGTCAGCATCATGATTTAATTAAATGCATATTTAGACTTGATTCTTTGGGATGTTAATTTATATGGGATACATTTATTCTTAAACTTACTACACGCCAGTTAGACTGTTCACTTGCATTAATATGACCATGCGACAAAAGCCTGAATAATCACCTTTTGCAACGCAGACAGCTGCAAGACGTGCATGAAAAGAGTCACTGAGGTTCTGAAAGCAACCGACAGGGATGTGGAGCCATGCCTACTGCAGTGCCATCGCCAGCTGCCCTAGGTTTCTGGAATGAGGATCCATGGTGGGAACAGCCCAATAGAGGTGGTTCCAAGGGTTCTTCATTGCATTGAAATCCTGAGAGTTTGATAGGAGAAGAGTCCGTAAATTCATCCTGGTACTCTTCGAGCCATGCACGTACATAATGAACAGCGTGACACGTTGGATCATTCTGCTGGAAGATACTATCGCACCGAGGAAAAGCAAACTGTATGTATATGTGGACATGGACCCCAAGAACAGATTCACACTTGTGATCCATTGTGCCCTGCACAATGGTGAGATAACCCGAGGAATGCCACGAAAACATTCCCCAGACCATTACACTTCCTCATTGTTTGCTTTCAGACGTTACACGCCGTATCCGCCAATGGCCATCTTTCTGACGGAGCAAAAAAAATGGTTCAAATGGCTCTGAGCACTATGGGACTTAACATCTGTGGTCATCAGTCCCCTAGAACTTAGAACTACTTAAACCTAACCAACCTAAGGACATCACACACATCCATGCCCGAGGCAGGATTCGAACCTGCGACCGTAGCGGTCACGCGGTTCCAGACTAGAACCGCACGGCCACACCGACCGGCCTCTGACGGAGCATATATCGCGATTCAAGGCCACCTGTCACCACTCAGTGAACGTACAATTGAGGTACTGAAGTGCAAATTTCAGCCTTCGTCGCTTATGAACAGGGGCCAGTATGGGTGCACGAAGCAGGCGCCTGCTGCAGAGCCCAAAAGTGGCAACGTTCTCTGAACAGTCGTTGAGGAGGCACTGTTGGTATCCCTTTGTTTCATCTGGGTTTCAGTTACTCAACAGTTGCACGTCTTTTGCCTTACACATCCCTGCAGCCGTCGTTCAACCCATGTCATCCATGGCAGGTGGTGCACCACAGTTGCCTCAACACAAGTTTTGAACAGCGCGCGTTTGCTCCGCACGGTGTACTTAGCCACGGCGGCATGCGAACAGTTTACAAATGTAGCCGTTTTGAAAGTGCTTCCACCCTTCGGCCGAAAACGAATGATCATGCCCTTTTGGACATTACACAAATCACCCCGTTTCCGCATTACGACAGTGATTACACTGCTTACCGTTTCCCCCGCCACGCTTTATACAGCCTCCACTGCTAGAGCTGATACATGCCGGCTGTGCGTGGCTAACGCACGTTGACGTCGAACATAGGGTTGATCATATTAATGTTGCTGGACTGTGTAAAACATGCTAGACTTTGTACACAATCTAGAAGGATAAATAACATAAATACGATACTGAAACATTAACACTCTCTCTTCTCAGCGATCACAGGCCCTGTAGATCAGGTGCTGTATCAACAATCTGCTTCCACCATTTTCTATCTCTCACAGCATCTCTCCACCCTGTGGAAATTCCTAATGCTGCGATGTCCTTCTCTGTGTCATCTTTCCACCTTGTACGGGGTCGCCCAGTGGTCTTGTTGCTTGGAGAGTTCCCTCAAATGCTTCTTTGGTGATTCTGTTGTTTTCCATTCTAGCCACATATCCAGCCCACTGCAGTCTTCTACTTTTTAATTTCTGGACGACAGTGGGTTGCTTCATTAACTGATAAATTTTATTGTTCTTTCGAATTCTCCGTACATCATTCTCCAACACAGGTCCCCAGATTTTTCTCACTACTTTTCTTTCGAAAACATTCAGTTTTTCTCTTTCATTCTTTGTAAGCGTCCAGCTTTCTGTACCGTACAGTACTATGCGGCAGATGATAATGTTGAATATCTTCATCTTTGTGGTGATTGACAAAGCTTTACTTCTTAGCAGGTTGCTTAGTGAGTACGGACATCTTGACCCCGAGGATGTTCTTTCATTTATATCCATTTTTATGATATTTTTACTGTTGAAACGTGATCCAAGGTATTTAAACTGGAGAACTTTTCTGAATTTAGAATGCTGGTCAATTTCAAAGCAATGATTTGGGTTTATGACTCAACCTATTTCCATATATTCGGTTTTCTCTTGGTTAATTAAAAGCCCCATTTTGCTGGCACTGTGCTTGAAAGATCTGAACATGTCTTTCAGTTCTTCTTTGACAACACTATATCATCTGCATAACACTGGTAAATATAACTGATCCGAAACAATATTCACTTATTCAAATGATGTCATGGTGTTGTAACTAACCTGTTTCTACGGGTTATTACGTTATTATTGGGAATGTAAATTCTTATTGCTTGGGAAGTTAACGTGAGAAGATTAGGGTCTCCACCGACTCTAATCATACAACTGATTGAAGGTTTGGTGGAGTCGTAAAATAAATTAATTTGATCAAAGACCAAAAACTCACAAAAAAGCATACGTTGTGATGTCGCTCATAGCGGATACAATGTAATTAATAGTATTGCCCGCGCACTGTTCACGACAATCAAACATTTAAAATAAAATAGAAAATGCATGAACACTGCATAAGATCAGCTCCCAGAACACACCTGAAAGTAAGACTTAATCTAAAGCACTTGTTAAAATAAAAAAGGAAACGAATCACTGGACCTGTGCGTAAGGAAACGCGTCGGATGTGCTAACGGGAAAGCTATGAGGTGAGTGGCTTAGGTGCAAAAACGTAACCTCGGAGCACAAGAGAAAATTGTGGATAAAATCATTTATTCCTAAGACATTAAAGAAAAGCATCGATACATTCACCGTTATAATCTACTCCTAAAATCATTGGTGTGAATCATTCATACCATTGCTGTTGCCTCATCGCAATAACTCGTAAAGCGGTACACGTTTCGCAGTACACCCACGTGCCCACGTGGTTTGTGGAGACGCACTTCGTAGGTATCGTGTCCAAGTTGCAACAATATCACATCACACAATCATGAGCGGTTAAAGTTCTTTAAAACAAGCATGAGACCGGACAGTTAGTGATGACGGTAGCCCAACAAAACTTTAATGCTCAACCGCTTGGTCGGCTCTCCACGGACGAAAGATACATTAAGCAAGGAAAATTTACGAGAAGGCAAAGCTATTAATATTTAGAAAAAATGAAAGCTTATACAGGCACAGCTGAAGGCAAACAGACATTCATACAGAAGCGAGTGCTCACTTCTTATCGACACCTTTGTGTGGCGCTCTTCCGGTGGATCCAAGTCTGCTATAGAAATTTACTAAGTGAAACATCTGCCAAAGTTTTGCATTCCTTGCTGCGACAAGGCAAAGCAATCTTTCAGAGTTGAAAATCGAGACCAAAAGCTCTCCCCTCGCCAAGTAACAACGCGCCACGCTGTCAGTCTAACTCACCCTTCTTCGACTGGAGCACAGCAGCGGACGCTTCCCATACCGGCGGCAGACTGCCTCCCGTTTCTTCTCCAGCCTCTTCCACGCTCCGCGTGGCCCGGAAAACCCAAAGATGCCATTTCCGCCACCAACCTAACGCAGGCGGATCTCACAAGTAGCGAAAATCTCTTTGCCTACTTGACCACTACGAGAGTTGGCTATTCTGTACAACTCTTGCTGAATCTGTACGACTATCGCAGACTTTCTGCAGCAGACTACGCCACCGTCTAGCAACGTGACACACAACCACATTCATTCAATCACCACTATGATAATTGTGAGAAAAGATAAACAAGGAAGGAGTTGGTTAAGGATAAGGTGAAGAAGAGGAAGTAGGGTGGTCGAAGGAGAGCAGGAGATAAAAAATGGTTCAATTGGCTCTGAGCACTATGGGACTTAACAAAAAAAATGGCTCTGAGCACTATGGGACTCAACTGCTGTGGTCATAAGTCCCCTAGAACTTAGAACTACTTAAACCTAACTAACCTAAGGACATCACACACATCCATGCCCGAGGCAGGATTCGCCTTTAACCGCTCGGCCACTCCGGCCGGATGGGACTTAACATCTGAGGTCATCAGTCCCATAGAACTTAGAACTACTTAAACCTAACTAACCTAATGACGTCACACACATCCATTCCCGGGACAGGATTCCAATCTCCGACCGTAGCGGTCGCGCGGTTCCAGTCTGAAGCGCCTAGAACCGTTCGGCCACTGCGGCTGGCAAGAAGGAGATAAGAAGAGAGGGATAGATAGAGAGAGAGATTTATGAAATATTAGATGTGTCAACTTTATTTTTACACTCTGATTTCAGATATTAAGATATCTTAGACTTTTTTGTTACAAATGTCTGTACTAGCAAATGCTGCCCGCTACATACGTTGGCACAATTAAAACAGGCGTAAAAGAGAAACAAAAAAGCGCCTCTTCAAGTTTATGCCTCTCAAAGTGGCAGATACAAGCGATGTTTTCATTCTGAACAGCCCTCCAACCACGAGCGCGTCGGCTGACAGAGAGGAGTGGTAATTCAGTTAGCACGGAGGGAAACGGCGTCGGAGTAATGGAGGCCCCGCTGAATGGACGCCAGGCCCTCTCACCTCTCACCTCACTCCTCACTCCCCCACCCCCCCCCCCCCCACCCCCACCTCCGGCCAACTCTCGCGGCGAGATGCGTATCGGGCCCCCGCCCGGGAGGCTCACTTTCTAAACAATGCTCGCAATACATCAGCGGCGTGATGCATGTTTAGTTTCCTGTAGTTATCTTTCTCTCTTTCACGCGTTCGAGTGCGTCATAACTCAGGCACGGCGATGGAGGCGCGCCTTTCACTCCGCTGCCCAGCCCTGCCCCGGCCACGGTCCGCCTGTCGTGTTCCCTGCAAACGACCTGTCGCACCGCGCTCTCCTTCCTACCCCTGTCGCTATTCCTGCCCCCTATCCCTATTCCCTACCCCACCGTTATGCTCTCCACACTCTCCACTGTTCGTGCAGGCCAGCTGCAGAAACACACGCTCCAGGGAAAGCAGTATGTGTAGCTGAAATCCTACCCATCTCGCTGTACTGCCTACATTGCAACGAATCGCTTCTTCGCTAGAATAGCAGTCGGCAGAAACGACAGGCTGAATGTTTTCGTCCCTTATTTTGAGATCATTCACTCTATTAATTTAAATGACGTACATGTAACCTGTGTAATTAATGAATCTACCTGTTAAGTGTTGCAATGTTAGGATAAACAACAGATGCAGGTGAGCAGGTAAATACCGTCTCCCAAGATTCCGAAAAATGTCGTATCACAGTCTAATGCATACAGTAGGGACCCCAATGATTTTTGTTATATACATCTACATCTACATGGATACTCTGCAAATCACATTTAAGTGCCTGGCAGAGGGTTCATCGAACCACCTTCACAATTCTCTATTATTCCAATCTCGTATAGCGCGCGGAAAGAATGAACACGTATATCTTTCCGTACCAGCTCTGATTTCCCTTATTTTATGAAGGTGATCGTTCCTCCCTATGTAAGTCGCATTCGGAGGAGAAATTTGGTGGTTGAAATTTCGTGACAAGATTCCGTCGCAACGAAAAACGCCATTGTTTTAATGATGTCCATCCCAAATCCTGTATCATTTCTGTGACACTCCCTCCCATATTTCGCAATAATACAAAACGTCCTGCCTTTCTTCGAACTTCTTCAATGTACTCCGTCAGTCCTATTTGGTAAGGATCCCACACCGCGCAGCAGTATTCCAAAAGAGGACGGACAAGCGTAGTGTAGGCAGTCTCGTTACTAGGTCTGTTACATTTTCTAAGTGTCCTGCCAATAAAACGCAGTCTTTGGTTAGCCTACCCCACAACATTTTCTATGTTTTCCTTCCAATTTAAGTTGTTCGTAATTGTAATACCTAGGTATTTAGTTGAATTTACGTCTTTTAGATTAGACTGATTTATCGTGTAACCGAAGTTTAACGAGTTCCTTTTAGCACTCATGTGGATGACCTCACACTTTTCGTTATTTAAGGTCACGTTATTCTCTGTAACAGCAGCGCATCAATTGGTCAATAATCCACACTACTGAATATATTATCTGATGAATATGAACAGTATTGTATATACAGTGTGATTCAGCTACCCCAACCAATAGGTTTTAGGTAACATCCAAAAAGCACAGGCAAGCTTTTCATATTTTGTCGCTCGCTACACGCAGACTATTAGCCATAAAAAAAATTAAAATATTGTAGGTAATTTAACGTAGGATACTGGGACACGTTTCTGCAGTTCTCTAGATATTCAAGGAAAACGCATTTTTAAGGTCACTTTTGTACGTTTTCCTTGAATAATTACCGAGCGTGGTGGCGCAGTGGTTAGCACACTGGACTCGCATTCGGGAGGACGACGGTTCAATCCCGTCTCCGGCCATCCTGATTTAGGTTTTCCGTGATTTCCCTAAATCGCTTCAGGAAAATGCCGGGATGGTTCCTTTGAAAGGGCACGGCCGATTTCCTTCCCCATCCTTCCCTCACCTGAGCTTGCGCTCCGTCTCTAATGACCTCGTTGTCGACGGGACGTTAAACACTAAGCTCCTCCTCCTCCTCCTCCTTGAATAATTGGGAAACAACGGGCCCAAATGGGAAACGTAACCAATACAGAATTTAACTATCCCTAATTACCTACAAAAAGGTAGTTCTTGTGTATATCTGAGAACATAAGCAGCATAATATATTACAGTATTAACAAAAACAAGTCACCACTTTCGTCATTGATAATAACATGACATTCCCATAAAAAATATCTTAACATCGTCAATATTAGGCAGGTGACGCTCTAAACATGAGACAGAGAGTGACTAATGTTGAATAATTTAGCTGAGACGAGATTTTTCAACTCGCCAGCTTTCTTGCTATTTTCATTTTATCAGTATTTCCTGATCATTATAGCTTGCAAAAATTTATCACGATTGTAAAACATACCTACTTCACGTGTTAACTGGTAGAGAAGTTCCACATTCAGGTGTTTTATGAGTTGTTTAATCGGAGGTAGCCAGTGACAACAATCTCTCTGGATAAAAAATAAGAGGGTGACACACTGAATTAACCTCTAAACAACAGTTAAATAAAATCTGCTACACTGAAAATAATAATAATAAAATAATAACCAATCGATTACGTTGCTGTGGCGAGAGGTGTAAGAGATATTAGACGGCCACCACAGCATCAGTAATGTATCTATACGATATCATTATTGCGACTGTCTTACATTTTTCTCCTCTTCTCCACTACTTTATCTCTGACTTTACTCTCTCTCTCTCTCTCTCTCTCTCTCTCTCTCTCTCTTTACAAGCACTTATCCCGACTTGCGGAGCCTCTGGTTGATCGGATGTGGCATGTTAATTTTAAGGCGTGACCGGATGCCCTTCTTGTCGCCACCCCGACCGCCCAGGAAGGAATTAGTGTACCCTAACTGTCTGCGTCTAGTGTAATCCATGGAATAGTGCGAATGTGTTCAGATGTCTGCGAGCTGTGTAACTGAGGGACCATCCCGGTATTCACCCAGTGGGATATGGAAAACCGCCTAAAAACCACATCCAGGCTGGCCGGCACACCGGCCATCGTCGTTAATCCACATGGTAGATTCGATCTGGGGCTGGAGCGCCTACCCGAGTCCAGGAAACAGCGCGTTAGCGCTCTCGGCTACCCTGGCGGGTCTTATCTTTGCCTTTACTGTGATTATTAAACCACTTATTTTCAGCACAACTTAAAAAAAGGGGATTTAATCAGATCTTTCCACTGTTCCTTCTGGTTCAAATAACCTGCTTTCCTCGTTACACCCTGAGAAAGCTGTATTCACATACTTCAAGCAATGTCGTTTGTCGCAATTTACAATTTTCACATCGAGATACACGTCCACAATATCATATAATGGTAAACATAGATCACGTATAAATAAGTTTTCCTGAAACATAAAAATATGGAAAGAGTTGTTTTAGGAGCAAACATTATGTCTTTCTTTATTCACAATTTGCCTTTTTATGGTGAGGTGTTTTTGACCGTCACGCTTTCCTTCACCCTCCATTTCGCTGGCTGTGAGGGAAAACGTGGCTGGCAAACCAGCACGGGGTTCAAAATGATTTGACGTTGACGGTTTTATGATGAGTGTGTTAGGACCTTGTTGTTCACCCACGCATGTGCGGCACGGAGACTCATCTATCTGCTTGCTTGTGTTTGATGAACTGCTCCCACACAGCTAGACGTGAAAGAGTAGAAGGAATATGGCATTACCATACGCTATAAATCAGTTAAATGCCCCGTCTGGAAGAAATGATAAATGCTGATTCTGCTTATACATTTATTGTAGATTAAAACGTTTATATATCAATGTCCAATGGACATAAAGAGACACAAATGAATTTCTTAACTAATATTACTGATCAATTGCCAAAATCTGCCCCTTTTTATGGCTGCGCGATCTAATATAAATAACGCGAGGTGACTGACATCATCTACGTACCAAACACTAGAAGACAATACTTTCAAAGATGATCTACAGTGGTGTGCAACCTCAGTGGAAATAAAACTTACGTGATCACAGCTGTTTAGCCTTATAGCCCTAATGAGACGAAGCAATTAGCTGTATCACTGCGATGATGGAAGAACTCCAGACACAAAATAGAAAAAAAAAACTATTTCAAACACCAGGACGGCAGAAGGCGGTCCTCTGACTAGTATGATCTAATACTGTGTTCTCCTCTCTGTGTTCTACAGGCAAGAAAAGCGAGCTCCCAGCCACAAGGACGGAATTTAGATAACGTCTCTACGACGACATCCTACCCGGAGGTGAAGTCTAGAATCGTATAAGTTCGCAATAGTACAGTGCATAACCGTTCTAACTATAAACTCCTGAGAATAAAGACAGCAAGTCCGTCTGTACCAACAAAAGCTGATACTAAGCGACCGTGAAACAAGGGCGCTCAAAAGGGAAGACCTCATTCTCTCCAACGCTGGCTTCCCAGCAAAGCTCGGCTCCCCTCCATCGTAACTGCTGAAGGCGAATCATATTCTCGAAACCACGGAATATTCACTCTCTCTACAGATTCTTTCGAACGCCAACCAACCATATTTTAGTCTTTTGTCGTCCATCGCGGAAAGTTTGCTAGGAAATACCCATACCCATTAATTAAGAATTCATACAATGGTACGCTTCTCAGAGTAAAAAATCCTCGGAAATAACCCAACCTGCGTGATTTCCGAAGTAACGCTTCCTTGATCCTCTCTACTGTGTCCAAAATTTTCAGAGTTTCCCATTATCCTTCCGTCGTACCTACGACACCGACCAGCCGCCACTCTATTGTGGTTCAGCGCTCACATCCGCACGGCTTTATGCCGCTACAGGGATATGATCGTCGTTACCCAGGAACATCGCCTCTCTGGGGCACTTGCGTCTTTGGACTTTAGTAAAGCTTTTGATAGGGTTGACCATTCGTTCCTTACGGCCGTACTCCACCATATGGGTTTCCCAGTCGCCGTTATCACGGTAGTGATGCGCCTTCTGCGGGGTGCCTCGTCCAGGATTGTGTACAATGGCAGACTCACTCCACCGATAAAAATAGGTCGATCCGTACGTCAAGGTTGCCCTCTATCAGCAATTTTGTACGCCGTTTCCTTGGAATTCTTGCTATGTGGGCTAAGACAACGTTTGGTAGGGTTGTCCATAGATCGCTACCGATTCTGTTGCACGGCCTATGCTGACGATGTAGTCATCTGTTTACGTAATGCCGACGCGGTTCGAGCTGTTTTGACGTGGGTAGCGACTTATGGTGAGGCGTCGGGTAGCTCTTTAAACGTACGTAAGTCACAAGTTATGTTCATTGGCACGGTACTTCCCGTGGAGTGCGTTACACCTCTCACGACCGTTGATACCATTCGATGTTTGGGAATAGATTTTTCATCTCATCTCCGGCGTTCAGCCACCATCAACTGCCGACGCCTTCTTTTAATGATCAGAGCAGGTCTTATGGACCATCGCCTTCGATCTCTAGATATTCTCCAACGAGCTCGATATGTCAATATATATATCGCATCCCGAGTTCCCCATGTAGCACAAGTTCTACCTTTCCCGCTTACTGTGGCACGTCGCATGTTGGCAGCGATGGCATCTTTCGTCAGCTATGGGCTGTTGTTCAAAGTTAACTATGCAACCCTTATTCTTCCCCGTGAATGAGGTGGGATAGGTCTGTTTCACGTGCCGGATAGAGCTCGCGCCCTATTTGTCAGCTCCCAGATGACGGTATGGACACGTTGCCCAACGAGCCTCACTGGTCTCCTCCTGTCGGCATATTCGCCGGTCTCACTGTCAGCCCCAGTGATGATCTCGGATGTTCCGGCCCAGTTCCATTATATACGGTACTTCTTTCTTGAACTCAGTTATCTACGCCTCACCTTACCAAGACAGCTTTTACTCAAGACAAAGGCAGTATACAATGTCCTCCAATTAGGTCGTCCACCTAACCCGATTGAACAGAAGTTCCCCCAGGTTGACTGGCGTCATATATGGCGCGCGGTGTTGGCCTGTTACCTTGACACGAATGTTCAATCTGTCTGGTACCTAACTGTCAACGGTAAGCAAATCAACCAATTTTGCCTTCATCGTATCCACCTCGCCCAATCTCCTCTATGTTCCACGTGTGGAGTGCCAGACAATAATGAACATCGGTTTGTATGCGGACCGGCGGCGGAGGTTTGGCACTTGGTTCGACGTATTGTGGCTTTTCTAACGCGGGACATTCCGGATCGGATTACTCCCCTTTCATTATTATTTCCGGAACGTGACTATTTTCCTCGGACAAAGACCAATGCTGTGAATTGGATTCGCGGACATGCCATTCACTACCTATATGGACAAACTGTAGACTCTGTACTCGATTTTTGGACATACCTCAATGACCGTCATTATGTCGTTGTCCGTCACCCAAAATACAGACAATTTTTCTCGAACTTCCTTGGGGGTGCTTTCCACGAGCCGTCTCGCAGCTGGAATGTGTTAAGCCAAGAGAGAAGAAGGTTTCCTGTTTGAATCAATGAACATTTCTGAACAATTCAACGGAACACATCAATTTCGAGAAGACGTGACTGAACATATTACCAGCAGGGCGCAGAAGGCCTCTGATCAATTACACAACAAAACTACACAAAACAAAATAAAAAAATAAAAATAAAATTCAAAAAAAGGAAAAAAAGGTGCTCCGACCGTCTTGGGCTACTTCCTGCTTTTAGCAGGACCAACACCCCTGTGCGGGCTTTTCCACCCAGGGCCTGAGTTACGCCTGCCTTTTCATTTCTACTGGCGTTCCAACCTCTGCTAGTATAGGTAATCATTCATTACGCCGTTTTGATAATAAATACAATCCATCACCTTTCATGCAATAAGAGTTAACTACTATTTACGAGGTGTATGTGACAATGACAGTCTTCTTTAAATATTCAAATATATGATGTACAATTTATCAAATGATACCTAATTCCGGTTGTAAGTCACGCCAAAGTACACTACTGGCCATTAAAATTGCTACACCACGAAGATGACGTGCTACAGACGCGAAATTTAACCGACAGGAAGAAGATGCTGTGATATGCAAATGATTATCTTTTCAGAGCATTCACACAAGGTTGACGCCGGTGGCGACGCCTACAATCTGCTGACATGAGGAAAGTTTCCAATCGATTTCTCATACCCAAACAGCAGTTAACCGGCGTTGCCTGATGAAACGTTGTTGTGATGCATCGTGATGGAGGAGAAATGCGTACCATCACGTTTCCGACTTTGATAAAGGTCGGATTGTGGCCTATCGCGATTGCGGTTTATCGTATCTCTACGTTGCTGTTCGCGTTGGTCGAGATCCTATGACTGTTAGCAGAATATTGAATCGGCGGGTTCAGAGGGTAATACGGAACGCCGTGCTGGATCCCAACGGCCTCGTATCACTAGCAGTCGAGATTAAAGGCACGGATCGTGCAGCCACGTCTCGATCCCTGAGTCAACAGATGGGGACGTTTGCAAGACAACAACCATCTGCACGAACAGTTCGACGACGTTTGCAGCAGCATGGACTATCAGCTCGGAGGCCATGGCTGCGGTTACCCTTGACGCTGCATCACAGACAGGAGCGCCCGCGATGGTGTACTCAACGACGAACCTGGGTGCACGAATGGCAAAACGTCATTTTTTCGGATGAATCCAGGTTCTGTTTACAGCATCATGATGGGCGCATCCGTGTTTGACGACATCGCGGTGAACGCACATTGGAAGCGTGTACTCATCGCATACTGGCGTATCACCCGGCGTGGTGGTATGCGGTGCCATTGGTTACACGTCTCGGTCACCTCTTGTTCGCATTGAGGGCACTTTGATCAGTGGACGTTACATTTCAGATGTGTTACGACCCGTAGCTCTACCCTTCATTCGATCCCTGCGAAACCTTACATTTCAGCAGCATAAAGCACGACCGCATGTTGCAGGTCCTGTACAGGCCTTTCTGGATACAGAAAATGTTCGACTGCTGCCCTGGCCGGCACATTCTCCAGATCTCTCACCAATTGAAAACGTCTGGTCAATGGTGGCCGAGCAACTGGCTCGTCACAATACGCCAGTCACTACCCTTGATGAACTGTGGTATCGTGTTGAAGCTGCATGGGCAGCTGTAACTGTACACGCCATTCAAGCTCTGTTTGACTCAATGCCCAGGCCTATCAAGGCCGTTATTACGGCCAGAGGTGATTGTTCTGGGTACTGATTTCTCAGGATCTGTGCACCCAAATTGCTTGAAAATTTAATTGCAGTTCTAGTATAATACATTTGTTCAACGAATACCAGTTTATCATCTGCATTTCTTCGTGGTGTAGCAATTTTAATGGCCAGTAGTGTACGTAGATGAGTGCCTGTAAGGTCCGAAATTATAGCCATCTTACAAGCTCAACACCAAGTTCGGTTACAGTTCATTGTCTCCAATAAATGTTTCATCACGTTGTAAACAGCTTGACGTCATAATTCTGCAAGCTGTCGCAGCGCCGGCGTCGACATTGTTGACACGGTGTGCCACCGTTCTTCTTAACAATACAGGCACTGCAGTATCGTATTTATCCTCAGAACCTAGGCAGAGACATCCAATTAAAACCTCCTCTCCTGTACGGAAATAACATCATGTGTGTACGTTTACATGTTGTGACGCAGGAACGACGACATACGGATGTTTTGTTCTGGCCGTGCGTCGTGCACGGATAGAAAACGTGGTTAAGCCAGCTGCTCGCGTAAAGCGGAATATCCGGGTTCGAGTCCCGGTCCGGCACACAGATTTTTCACTGTCAAAAGATGATGATTGTCCGTATACGCAACTGTGAACACATTTCCGGTATTCCATAAGGGCTGAAGTCACCGCGGCGCCTGACTTTGGGACGTGCATACATGTCCAAAGAACACCGCATAGTTCTTAACAACACTGGCAATGCAATATCGTATATCAAAAGTTTTACACGCTTCGTCGCTGGACTGTGCACGCAGTACATGCATTGTTCATCTCACCTTCGTGTGTTTCCACGAGTGAATAAATTCTAAGACTGAAATGTTCGCGCTACGTCACTGGATCGCGTCCATCGCGCATACAATTTCTCCTCTCATTTACACATTTTCACAACTCCCACATATGGAGCGTTCGTCATTGTTTTAGTAAGCATGTGTACAGTATCATTTACTATAAAGCACTGTTCCAGTCACTTGGCTCTGTGCTACTCCGTGCTGAGGTCGTTGCGTAGTGCCCACACTCACAGAATGACGATGAGCTGGGAAGGTTCAAATAGCGCCCTGCCAGCTGATACCAAAGGATTACAACCAGACGTAACTCATATTACTAAAATCATAATTACTAAGGAAGGAAACGTTTCCCTGACTAGCAAACAAGTTACCAGGTGTAGAAGTATAAAATCGGAATTTCGTTGCAATAATTACACGTCTGTTGTTTGTAACTGATGAACATTTTATTCAAATTAATCTCTATTGCTATTTATACATTTCTCCCACCTCTCGAGCAGGCTATGAATGCCACGCAAGAAAAAAAGAACAGTTCTTCTTTTGAAGCGAACGAGTCAGCGAGCCATTTTCGTACATTTTCATACCAACTGAAGCGTTCTTCAGTGAGAGCTTGTCCCAGTGATGCAAATACATGATAATCGGACGGAGACAGGGCTGGAAAATAAGGCGCAAGCCTTAGTATTTCCCAATCGAACACCTCGATCGTTTTCCTGACCCGTTTTGCTGTGTGTGATGGGCCGTTATGATGGAGCAATATGACTCTGTGTTGCCTTTTTCCATATTCCGGTCGTTTTTCACTTAATGTTCCATTTAAATGGATCATTTGTTGTTGGTAGCAGTTGGTAGCTAACCGTTTCACTACGTTTTAGCAGCTCATAATTGACGACATCCTTCTAATGTCATCAAACACAGTGCATTGTCTTCCTTCCATAGCGATCTGGCCTCGCAATGGATGTTGATGTTTCGCCTGGATTCACCTATCATTTACGACGTTTAGGATTCTCAAAATATATTCATTTTTCATCACCTTTCACTGTTCGATGGAGTAACGACTTTCTTTTGTATCTGGTGGTGGGGGGGGGGGGGGAGCATTTCAGAAGTGGTCTTTCGATTAGCTTTCTGTCTTTCATTCAGTTCATGCGGAACCCTTTTTCCCGGTTTCTTCATCTTTCCCACAGCTTTCAGCCAAATAGAAACGGCATTCAATTGTTCCGGGAGTTCCTGTTAGTTTCATCTTCATCCAATAAGGCCTGCAATTCGTTGTCTTCGCACTTTTTCGGTGGTTTCCCACGCTCGTCATTTCTCACGTCAGAGTCACCACTTTTGAATTTTTTGAACCTCTCGAAACATTGTGTTTTCGCAAGAGCATGTTCACCTAAAGCTTCTATAAGCATTCAATGCGATTCTGCAGTTTTCTTCAGATGATAACAGAAAAACAATACCGTCCGCAAATCGTAGTTCGTAAGCACAAAACTCGACATATTTACGGGTTTTAAGCAGATGCCAATGTTTGGAACTGGGGACACTGTGTGTGTCGACATCCGTCGTCAGCCGTTACAGGAAGCAGATGGCGGTGCAGATGCGGTCTACGGGCCCTACACTGAGAGCTATCACCATCTATAGGGAAATTCAATGTTTCGTATTTCAGTAACTGGTATAAGATAGGAGACTCGTACCTCTATCCTTACAACTGACCATATAGGAGGACTTGTATCATAGATTAAACAAATACATTTCTATTCAACATACGTATAATGTGTGGTTGTACGTTGGAAAGGCGTACACTACAAAACTGCGCAACAGCATGTTTCGTTATCTGCACAAAATCATTAACATAAAACAAAACGGAATCAAGAGAGGTAACTGCAATTAACCTTATAATTTTATTACCACAAATTATAATAACCCCAACGCACTATCATTAAAAACACAACGTACCACCACTTATATGGGTATTAAGATGGTATCTGTTCTTTCGGACCCACATTCCCAACTTAATGTAGTGCCCCTGCAGTGTGGCAGGGGCAGGGACATCACCAATGTAGCGTGTGGACGGTAAGTTGGGAATGTGGTTCTCACGGGATCGTGCAAGGGACAAATTCCTGCAGTCGCACTGTTCTCTGTGTCCTCGGTGGCTCGGATGGATAGAGCGTCTGCCATGTAAGCAGAAGATCCCGAGTTCGAGTCCCGGTCGGCGCACACATTTTCAGCTGTCCCCGTTGATGTATATCGACGCATGTCGGCAGCTTAGGGTCTTGATTCAATTATCATTTCACTTATATGGATGGTTACAGAATTTACAAAAATTATAACTCTCATAATTGTTAATTGGTGAGACCAAAACTGAAGAATTAGCCTTGAGGTTGAATGCTTGTAATATTTACGGTACTTTTGAAACAACATCTCACACATGGTTCCAAAATCAAACCGGCAGTTAGCACAGTACAAAGTGTTACAACCAAAGATGTGAAGGAATACTTTAGTTTGAATAGGGGCCAAAAAAATACATAATAGTCAAAACAAGGGCCTTAAGAACAGTAACCAATAAGTACAATCTCCTTCAAAGGATTCACAGCAATGGCCATTCAATAGGCCAGGTAAGCTAATACATAATCTCTCACCATCAATTACTAACGTATATGAAGTGTTTGTACACAGAGTCACATTTTAATTTGGTGAAAGTGAAGTTCGTTCAACCCCCATAACCCAGTGCACCTTGGCAAGCAATAGGTTTCTACCGAACCAAAAGTCGAATACATTTGAAAGCCAGACATATCAGATCATGCCTCAAAATCATGTCATCTAGTAAACCCGATGATGGCACCCACTTGTCGCAAGGTCGAGACACGTAGCGAATTGGTCTGCATGCGACAGGTTGTCGGCCAGATGGCTGCTTGACAGGAATTGTAACAGCCCCGGGAAGCGGCACCATCGAAGCTGGCTACGAAACGCTCTCTTACCAACTGTGACCGGTGTCAACACTGCCCTGGTGGAGCATGCTGTCCAAGATGGAGCTGTTGGGTGGGTACTCAAAGCGGCTCGCAGATGTGACAGAACTGAGCTGTCATATACACAGATGGTCCAAAGAAACGCGTATGGGTATGCGTGTTCAAATACAGAGATACGTAAACAGGCAGAATACGGCGCTGCGGTCGGCAACACCTATATAGGACAGCAAGTGTCCGGCGCAGTTGTTAGATCAGCTGCTGCTGATGCAATGGCAAATCTGTGCTTGTTTGCAAGTCGTCTCAGCCAGCCCCTCGGTCATACATCAAAATTTAAGTGAGTTTGAACGTGGTGTTATAGTCGGCGTACGAGTGATCGGACACAGCGTCTCCGAGGTAGTGATGAAGTGGGGACTTTCCCGTACGATCATTTCACGAGAGTACCGTGAATACCAGGAATCCGGTAAAATATCAAATCTCCGACACTGCTACGACCGGGAAAAGATCTTGCAAGAACGGGACCTACGACAATTGAAGAGAATCGTTCGACGTGACAGAAGTGCAACCCTTCCGCAAACTGCTGCAGATTTCAATGCTGGGCCATCAATAAGTAGCCGGCGGGGGTGGCCAAGCGGTCCTAGGCGCTGCAGTCTGGAACCACGCGACCGCTACGGTTCGACTCTTGCCTCGGGCGTGGATGTGTGTGATGTTCTTAGGTAACTTACGTTTAAGTAGTTCTAAGTTCTAGGGGACTGATGACCTCAGAAGTTAAGTCCCATAGCGCTCAGAGCCATTTGAACCATTTGGATCAAGTGTCAGCGTGCGAACCATTCAACGAAATTTCATCAATATGGGCTTTAGGAGCCGAAGGTCTACTCGTGTACTCTTGATTACTGCACGACACAAAGCTTTACACCTCGTCTGGGCACGTCAATTGGATTGTTGATGACTGAAAATATGTTGCCTGGTCGTTTCAAACAGTATCGAGCGGATGGACGTGTACGGGTATGGAGCCTCATGAATCCATGGATCCTGCATGTCATCAGGGGACAGTTCAAGCTGGTTGAGGCTCTATAATGGCTGGGGCGTCTGCAGTTGGAGTGATATGGAACACATGATACATCTAGATACGACTCTGACAGGTGACACGTACGTAAGCACCCCATCTTATCACCTCCATCCATTCATGTCTACTGTGTATCTCCTCGGACTCCGACAATTCCAGCAGGACAATGCGACACCCCACACGTCCAGAATTGGTACAGAATGGCTCCAGGAACACTCTTCTGAGTTGAAGCACTTCCACTGGCCACCAAACTTCCCAGGCATGAACACTATTGAGCATATCTGGGATGCCTTGCAACGTGCTGTTCAGGAGAGATCTCCACCCTCTCATACTCTTATGGATATATGGACAGCTCTGCAGGATTCATGGTGTCAATTCCCTCCACCACTATTTCGGATATTTGTCGAGTCCATGCCACGTCATGTTGCGGCGCTTCTGAGTGCCCGCGGGGGCCCTACACGATATTAAACAGGTATACCAGGTCGGTTGGCTCTTCAGTGTACATAACAAAACTAATATTCCTAACTAAGTCATTCTTTGGTACTTAAGTTTCATGTACAAAACGTTTTATACATCTACTGTACCTGGCATTTTCGCTTGAGATTACTTACTATAGTATAGAAACAACTACAAAACATCAATATATTTAAAAAATCGGCTATGGTATCCTATTATAGTTACATGACTCTTGTGGTTTCCTTGTCTTGGTACCTTTCATTTTTTTTTGTAATGACACAATAAAATTTAGTAAACGGATAAGAGCAGCTTGGTTCAAGAATTTCACTTTAACTACAAATCTAAACAAGAATCTATTTTTCTGGTTCAGTTATATGTCATACTTTCTGCATGTTTCACACAATTGTCCACAAATAAAGGCATCCATACGTCAAAAATTTAACCCCACAACATTACGCAGCAATTTTCATCAAAAATATGTTAAAGCTGAAACACTGCAGACCTTCGCCACTCGATATCCCGTCGGTAATCTTAAATCTTACAACTAAACTAACGCAAGTAAGTCGTAAATACCGCACACAATCGAGCTTCTCTTTTTCGGCTGTCGGTCAAATCTACTAACTTTAATCAGCCGTATTCGTCTTACTGCATCTCCCCATTTAGTAGGAAGGCTTTACACTTTCCCTCAGCTCTGTGGGATTAACCGATACGAAACTTACGAAAATACGTAATACTTGCTACGTTACACAAGAACGCGAAAGCTCGATATGGCCGAAAATATCACATGATTGGAACTCACCCAGTCACAATCTGCAAACGGTGGCAGACTTTGGGGGGGGGGGGGGGAAATGATGGAAATGATGACAAACTACCCCCCCCCCGCCCACGCCGCCCCCAAGTTCAACCTCTGCAGAGGCCGTCTGGCTTCACGTTGTGACGGTCGGATGTGGCAACTACTTTGCACGTCATATATTATTTCAGTTATAATGTCGAATAAAACTGTTGACGGCCTAGTATCGTACGTGTGTAGCTGTTCTGTTCTGTATGACCACAACCATGTTGGTTTCGTAAATATGCTTGCAAAGGATAATGCGCGGATGAATTTGGAAGATGTTGACAGAGTTAGATTTAATCAGCACAAGCATTATTTCTTCTTACAAAAAACAAAAGGGTTAAAATACTATTACAGTCCATTTAGCGAACTCACGACGTGTTTCTTTCATAGAAGCCAATAATCTACTCAGCTGTGTCGCGGCTGCGGTGTGCGGTTTCAGTGAAATATACAGGGAATGACAGTCGGTAATTATGACTAGCTGTCATTTGCAGCCACTGTGACGGGAAGTTGCAGCGAAAATTTACCAGTAGTGTGCTTGTGACGACATGGCTGAGACCTCCATAGTGGATCCTATTGCACGTATCATGCGTTTGGCACACAGTACTCGAGTCGTAGGTAAACAGGACAATAGAGCTGACACCTGTGGACGTTGTGTGGTGTGATGGAATTGTGGACACGACATTGGTCATCCACCATCGCCATAGCAGTTGGCGGAAGAAAAATGTCACCTTTAGTGTAAGTTCATATCATTGGATAAAATTTCAGGTGGAAGAAACAATTCAGTGGCAATGTGTGTGAGGTAAGCCACCTGCTACAACCCAGCACAGGTCCACTATCTTGTTCGATGCCCGAAGACACGCAGCGAAAACAACTTCCTAGTTCTCTGTTTGAGATCTTTCATTCCGTACTCCTTAAAGGAAGGCAAGTTGTTGTAGAACATTGTTCATTTCAGCAAAATAAACCTATCAAGCCAGGAATAGTGCAGAGAGCTTCCAAACTGCGAATGATTGAGGGAGCATTGACAGTTCCTACATGCGCCTGATAACCAAATGAAACTTCTCGAAAACCTTGGTCCGAACTAGAGAATTAGAACTACATTCGTTTATTTCTGAGACAGTGTTCACTTTCCCGGACAAAAATCGTAAATCTGTGCTTGTTTGCAAGTCGTCTCAGCCAGCCCCTTGGTCATACATCTTAAATAAGGAAGATTAGAGACAGTATAGGGGTATATCAAAACGCTTTTTCCGCTAAATACAGAAATAATTTGTTACATAAATTATTTAGAGAGAACAGCAAACAGTCATTTCAGAATTTCGTGAGGAAGAAAAAAAAACTTAAGATGAGTACTTAAAACGTAGGAAGTAGAACGTGTTAGTTAATTTAAATACCACAACTAAATCTTATAAAAATGAATCAGAAGGTTCAAATGGCTCTGAGCTCTATGGGACCTAACATCTGAGGTCATCAGTCGGCTAGAACATAGAACTACTTAAACCTAACCAACCTAAGGACATCACACACATCCATGCCCGAGGTAGGATTCGAACCTGCGACCGTAGCGGTCCCGCGGTTCCCGACTGAAGCGCCTAGAACCGTTCGGCCACCCCGACCGGCTGAATCAGAAGGAACATTAGCTTCGCTAATACATGTGTTATAGTAGAACATATCTAGAAATATCAAACTGGAGTACTACAACAGACAAATGATTGTTCAAAGACAGGTTATTAAGAAAATGATGGGCACAGTGAAAACAAGCAAATCTTTCAAAATCAGAAGGAATGAAGAGATTTTCTAAAATAAACACAAAATACTAGAAATAATGGCAATGAAATTGGAAATCTTTTTTGGACATCTGTACCAAATAAAAGGGGAAAATCTAAGGAAGGATTTTTTCCATTTTCTGTACATTTATGTGATTTCTAATTTAAACTATAGAAACAAATAAAGGACTGAAAAAATATAAAAATATTGCAGGTAATGGAAAGAAACACTTTTAACAATGAAATACCACGTTTTGAAGACTAGCAAAGTGGTCAACATGAGGCAGAAGGAACAGCACTGAGAAATGTGAAACAGACAAGTCCGAGTGGAAATGGAATGCAGCAAAAATACGAAATGGAAAACATAGGAATTGAAAGTACTGGTGTTTTATTTGACCTGCACGCAGCTAAGAATAAAATGGTTAACATCCCAGGAATTTTCATTTTCCCGTTTCAACAGTGTTAGCTAAAAGGCGGAACGTGTAGCGCAGGAGATTTGTTGCGTGCTCAGTGGCCGAGAGATTCCGTAAATGTCTCAGCTAGCAGGAAGGCCAAAGTCTGTCTTGGTGTGTTGTCGTGTAGCTGGTGCGTGCTCGCCAGTCTCTGCGTGCACCGCTGAAAATTTATAGTCTCGACAAGTATTTATCTTGGGAGCGACGTGTGTGCGATGAAAACCGTATTTAAAAATCTAAAACTGGAAGCAATTTTCTTCCCAAGAAACAGTACACGCAGCGTCGGAGCCAGGCAGTACAGCAGTCGGGGACGGCAATGTTGCTTGACGAGCAGAGCGTTAGCAGCAACACCGGAGAACTACCACTTTCTATATGAGTTTCCCGTCACTGTTCGTGAAACTTCTACTGTCACAATGATTCAGTCTTCCTTAGGTCTGTGGATGGGAGACTCGCAAATTTAGCTGCATTGCAACTATAAATAATGCTTCCAATCCATATGTGGCATACAGCAAACCAGTGCTTAACGGTAATGGTTAGAAACAGTCTTGGTTGCAATTTTAATTTTTTATTTTTCAACTACGCGTTTTGCCTTATCTAGGCATCTTCAAGTTATCTTAATTTGGTATTTCTTAGAAGGATGCTTTAATCAGTGTAGCCAAAGGACATCGTCGAATATCTCAAGCCAACATCGCCTTCGTTAAACTCAGTAAAAACTTTTCTAGTAATGGTTAAAAGCAGTCTTGGTTGCAATTTTAATTTTTTATTCTTCAACTACCCGTTTCTCCTTATTTAGGCATCTTCAGGTTATCTTAATTTGGTATTTCTTAGAAGGATCATTTTTAGTCAGTGTAGCCAAAGGGCATCGTCGAATATATCAGGCCAGCATCGCCTGCGTTAAACTCAATAAAAGCTTTTCTCGGTGGACGTGAGTGACACCAAGATCTGCATAACGCGTTCCCGTTCACAGGCGCGAGTAACAGAATAAGATGGGAGCTCTAGAAAAGTTTTTACTGAGTTTAACGAAGGCGATGTTGGCCTGATATATTCGACGATGCCCTTTGGCTACACTGACTTAAGGATCCATCTAAGAAATACCAAATTAAGATAAATTGAAGATGCGTAAATAAGGCGAAACGCATAGTTGAAAAATAAAAAATTTAAATTGCAACCAAGACTGTTTTAACCATTACTATAGAGAATGCACTAATGTAGGTAGAGGAGAGAAGTGAAGTCAGTGTTAAATTCAGTGATTTATGTTTTTCGGCAGCGAACGGAAAGCAAATGCGACATTTTAGTGAAGATTCAAATAATATTTTCCTTACCTGACTGAAAGCCTTCTCGTGTAACTCAGAGAATCACGAATAAGCTATTCTAATAGTATGCGACAGTGCAATGAAGTGCGTGACAATATAACACAGCATTACTAGCGAATATTTAATTTTATTCTTTTTCTCGAACTTTTTTTCTACTGTTTTTTGTTATGTGTCATCAGATTCACTATAGGGTAATTACTGTGAGCTACATCTGAAAATACATTTTTCTATGTATCAAAAAATATCTCATTTACATCTATACAGTGAAACATCCCCTTAGAAAAATTAAGAATGACTGTGCTGGTAAACCTCTTACGTTATTTGATTTTCAAACAGCTGGGCAAAACTGAACGTACTCAGACATTTCTCTCTTTACTGATTTTGATCATCACTAAACTAACATACAATATATTTTAAGCGCAACGCAATCTGACTGCCAATAATCCCTAAAAAAGAATGGCCCTGACTAACAACAACCTATACCTTTCATGAATCACTTACATCACAGAAATCTTCGTTACTCAAACTACTGCCATACAGCGTGCACCAATACTGCCAGCTAAATAAAAGATTCTAGCAATTGAAGGCACTAACTACTGATATGCATATTTAGCAAATGAAAGATTTTGATGGAGAACAAACAATGTATTTACCTTAATAGTGTTCAAAAGATCGTCCGCTCTCAAAACTCTGCAATCTCTCTCCCCACATCCACCACTACTAGCGGCTCACCTCCAACTGCGCAACGCTTCGCACTGTTCACATCCAACTGCCCAACACTACAATAGCGAATATTCCAGCAATGCCAACCAGCCACAGAGTGCACACAGCACAGCCAGTGATTCTCATACGGAGCTCTACGTGGCATTACCAGCATAAAAACCTAAACAGCCTACTTACAACAGATACTCCGCAAGCCACCGTGCGGTCTGTGGCGATGGTACCCCGCACCACTACTTGTCATTTCCTATCCAGTTCCACTTGTAAAAAGAGCGAGGGAGAAACCACTATCTATATGCCTCCACATGAGCCCTAATCTCTCGCATCTTATCTTCGTGGTCCTCAAGCGCAGTGTATGTTGGGGGCCGTAGAATAAGCCTGGGCAAACCCTTCAATCACACCTAAGCCAGCCAGCTACCAAGAGGGACAAATTCCAACAATCAGGAATATATAAACTTGAATGTCAAAGTTGTGATGCAGTATACATAGGCATGACATGCAGGAATTTTGAAACAAGATACAAAGAACATATCAGATGTTGGAAGTGTGAAACAAACCATTCCACATTTGCAGAGCATTTAAAACACTACAACCATCATACTACAAACATGGAACAAGAAATGAAAATAATGAGAATAAGCAACCATGACAAACATCTTATACAAATGCAAGAAAACTTCCACATCCAGAAAGCCATAGCAGAAAACAAACATGTGATAAATGAACAAACACACATCAGCACAGGCTCCCTACTACACTTAATAAAGGAAATGATAACATAAAATATATATATATATATATATATATAACACCAAAATACACACACATACACACACACACACATATACAGCAACCCTAAAAAAAAAAAAAAAATTAAATAACACCAAAATACAGACATACACACACACACAGCACAATATATATATATATATATATATATATATATATATATATATATATATATATATATATACCAAAACACACACACACACACACACATACACAGGACAAAAACAAAAATAAATGAATAAATACAATAAAATAAAATTAAATTAAATTAATACGACACCAAAACACACACACACACACACACACACACACACACACACAAATGCATACACGAACAGACCACAGATACTTCAATAGTTGCACTCATAAGTGTGACAGTAATATTCGATCTTTGGCAAAAACATTTGACAGTCGGCAACAGAAACCAAACCATTGCATTAAAACAAGCGTTCAGTGCATAGTGCTGTGGAATGCGGAAAAAACAGCAAATTGGCGCTCATAGGAAGAAGAACAACACCAAAAATGCAACAGGAGCGTAATATGTAAGAAACTGTCTACGCAACCTGTAAGTACAGTTCAAAACATTACTACTTAATAGGAAATACCAACCACCAGAACTGTTCATAACCTATAGGCACAGTGACAAAAATGTAAATAAAATAGCTAACATATGTACATATTCCAGGCCACTGATGATGCCTTGCAGAAAATAAAGGCGAAACGCGTATGGCACTAAAATTGTGTTTTATTCAGTTGCTGTCAGACGGTCCATAAATGAAAATTATCAATATGCCGTAGAATCGTTCGGTAGTCAGCTTCAAATGCCTGTTCTCTAAATTTTCAATGTATCTCGAAAAGAGCGTCGCCTTCCCTCCAGGGATTCGCATTCGAGTTCCCGAATCATCGCTGTAACCGTGTTGTTCGAACGTATCAGTAACAAATCTAGCAGCCCGCCTCTGAACTGCTTCGGTGTCTTCCTTGAATCCGACCCGGTACGGATCCCAAACACTCGCGCAGTACCCGAGGATAGGTCGCCACTGTGTCCTACACGCGGTCTCCATTAAGTTCAACCACTCTTTCCTAAAATTCTCCCACACCTCTCACATGCCCGTTCCACCTCATATCGCTTTGCAACGTTACACCCAGGTTTTTAAACGAGTTGTCTGTGTCAAGCAAGACACTAGTAATACCGTATCCGAACATTACAGGTTTGATATTCCTACTCATCCACGTTAACTTACATTTCTACACATTTATGGATAGCTGCCATTCATCACACCAACTGGAAGTTTTGTCGGAGTCGTCTTGTATCATTCAGTTTCGACACCTTACCGTACACCACGGCATCATCAGCAAACAGCCCCAAATTGTTGAACACCCAATTCGCCAAATCAGTTATGTCTATAGAGAACAGCAGCGGTCCTATCACACTTCCCTGGGGTGCTCTTGACGGTACTCTTGTCTCTGATGAACACTCGTCGTCGAGGACAACATACTGGGTTCTATTATTTAAGAAGTCTTCGAGCCACTCACATACCTGTGAACATATTCCATGTGTTCGTCCCTTCCTTAACAGCCTCCAGTGGGACACCGTGTCAAATGCCTTCCGGAATTCCAGAAATATGGAATCTGCCTATTGCCCTTCAACCATGGTTCTCAGTCTATCATGTGAGAAAAGGGCAAGCTGAGTTTCGCTAGACCGATGCTTTGTAAACCATGCTGACTCTCAGTTTCAAGAAAATTTATTATCTTTGAATCAAGAATATGTTCCAGTATTCTACAGAAAAGAGAAGTTAGGGATATTGGTCTGTAATTTTGCGGTTCCGTTCTTTAACCCTTCTTATATATTGGAGTCACCTGCGCTGTTTTCCAGTCGCTTGGGAGTCAAACTATTAGAAACAGCTGTGTAAAATCTGTACAGTTGGCACATTGGCAGTATCAGAGACTCTGTGTTGTATCGAGTTACTGAAACTGTCTTACTGGTTAAAACGAAATCTTTGAAATATAGACGCTCTTTAACAACAGACCGTAAGAGAGGAATGGTGTATCTGTGAGTAAGCAAGTAGTTGAGTGGCTCTGGCGCAATGAATATGAGTGCCGGAATTTCTTATTGATGTCAGAGGCACTGCAAGTTATAAGTGTCACAGTGAATTTGTGACATATAATGTTGCTTCAAGAGGAATAAATGGAAAATTATTGTATGGCCATGGCATGTGTAAGAAATATTCGCGTGTACAGACATGAGATTATAACTTGTGATTATGGAATATCGTTGCCGCTGAGTTACTGCATCACGCCTGAAGCATACAAAACTGTACCATCGAACCACTTCAGGCTTTTACTTTTATAATGTTGTTTGAGTTGTCAAGTATTTTGAGTGATTTGCGCAATACGTTTTTGCGTGAACTGTAATTATAATTTCACAGTCATCATTATCTCAAGTCCTTTTTACGTAGAACGTGTCCCAGGTGTTATTTTGCTGTATCCTTAACGTCACATTATGAGTGTTAGATTTGGTTAACACTGATGACAATAAGTTTGCGGAAATATAAGACTATTTTTGTTTTTAATAGATAATATTGTTGTTAATTGATTAAAGTCATTAAGTAATGTTTGAATAGCAACTAACTTTTGAAATTTATATCTAAAAGAATTGTTGAAACCACTGAATCTGGCAAATCATGGTAAATTTTACTTCCCGTTTCATTTATTAATTAATTTGTTGTAATCTTGGCAGTTTTCTGCCATTGTGTTTCACTGTTGCTTTGAAGAGGTTAACGTTCATGTGAAGTAATATCGATTGTGAATTTTAAGTAGCCGGCCGTGGTGGCCGAGCGGTTCTAGGCGCTACAGTCTGGAACCGCGCGACCACTACGGTCGCAGGTTCGAATCCTGCCTCGGGCATGGATATTTGTGGTGTCCTTAGGTTAGTTAGGTTTAAGTAGTTCTAAGTTCCAGGAGACTGATGACCTTAGAAGTTAAGTCACATAGTGCTCAGAGCCATTTGAACCAATTTTAAGTATTTACAAACATTTGTCTGTTAGAATTCATGAAAGTAAAGACTATAGTCATGTTACGCTGTGTCATTAGTACCATGTCCGCCTGCATAGCCGGGTGGTAACGTGCTCGCCTCCCATGCAAGCGAGCCCGGCTTCGACTCCAGACGGGGTTGGAGATTTTCTCCGCTCAGAGAGTGCGTGTTGTGCTGTCCTCATCAATTATTTCATTCTCGTCACCGGCGTGCAAGTCGCCCAGTGTGGCGTCGAATTAAATATGACTTGCACTTGGCGGGCGAACTTCCCCGAATAGGGGTCTCCCTGTCAACGATGCCATACGCTCATTTCATTACATTACTACCATGTCGCTTACGACTGTAATGGAGTCAGTTCTCTTTTTGCTTATCGTTACATTAAATACACAGCTGGAAAAAAAGTTAGCAGACCCTCTTAGAGGTTTCCAGTTAACTCAAGAGTTATTGTTGCAACAGTGTATACGGAGTACATGACACGATTACATTTATAGATCAGCAACACGCGCGGTTCTGAGGTTCAAGGTATCGACCCCAAGCAGGAATATCTGTATTAGTAAGTGGTGTAGCCTCCACGGTTCGCAACGCAGGAGCTGACTCTGGCATCCAGTTGATCATACAGGTGGTGAATACTGTCCTGGGATACGCTATGCCACTCCTGCTCGATCTGTTAACGTAGTTCTGTAAGAGATTTTGGCTGACGATTCGGGCGAGTCACTGCTCGTTCCATCGTATCCCACACATGCTCGACTGGAGACAAGTTCGGAGATCGTGCTGAATAGGTAAGTTGCTGCGCGTCTTGCAGAGCAAGTCGAGTTTCACGGGTACTGTATGGGCGAGCATCACCTTGTTGGAACAATACACCACCTTCATGTTACAACAACGATAAAAGAACGTGTATAACAACATTCCGCGTGTACCGAACACTGGTTAGCGTCTCCCCAGAAACGAGAGCTATGGATTATCGCACCCGAGACCATAAGGTCTAGGATGGTGCTAGTGTGTATTGGACGTATGCTCTGCACGAGACAGCCCTCACCAGGTCTACATCGTGTGCACAAACGACCATAACTTTCGTGCAGGCAGTATCAGGTGAAGACGACGGAGCGCCATTCCGTATTCCAATTGATCTACAGACTGCATCAGTCGATCCATGCACGTCGGTGCTGTGGCGTGAAAGGAAGATGGGATAAACGTCTGTGTGCCCATAGTCTCACTGCTAATAACCGATTCGCAACGGTTCGCGTCTCACAAGCCCTTTTATCTGTGCTGTGATAGCAGTACGATTTGCCTCACAATACGACCATCCTAGCTGGCGTCTGTGCTGCCTGGACGTCCAGAACCTCGTCTATGGGAGTACGGAAGTGAGAGTGTTCACTTGACCAGTGATACCAACATCGTTGCGCAACCGACGCAGCACGTCAAACTTGTGTGTCATTTCTCCGAAAGGACCATCACGTCACTCGGAAAGCAACAATTTGGCCCCTTTCAAAATAGTCCATTTGGTTGTAACAGAGTGCATCTCCTTGGCATAGTTGCCTACTTTCTCCACACGTCTGCACCACACTGAGCCTTATGACTGTGAGCGTTGCCATTTAACAGGTATACACAAATGGCATTCTGGCAACTATGCCACTATGTTATCTGTTGGTGGACGACGTTGAAACCATGATCAGTACATCGACTGTAGCCTAGGTGGCATATGCCGTCATCGGATCAAATTCGACATCAAATGGCTCTGAGCACTATGGGACTTAACATCTGAGGTCATCAGTCCCCCAGAACTTAGAACTACTTAAACCTAACTAACCTAAGGACATCACACACATTCATGCCCGAGGCAGGATTCGAGCCTGCGACCGTAGCGGTCACGCGGTTCTAGACTGAAGCGCCTAGAACCGCTCGGCCAAACCGGCCGGCAAAATTCGATATCGTCTTTTCAGGTGTCTACATCTACGTCTACATGGATATTCTGCAAGTCACATTTAAGTGCCTGGCAGAGGGTTCATCAAACCACCTTCACAATTCTCTATTGTTCCAATCTCGTATAGCGCGCGGAACGAACGAACACCTATATCTTTCCGTACTTAGGTGTACTAAATATTGTTTGTTCTACAGATCTGAGCATGAATTTTGACTTAAATTTTTTTTAATCGCCTGAACACGAGAATTTCTTTCACACAATTAATAACTGACGTCATCAATAAGTGTATAAATGATTGGTACGCAACTTAAGTCTGAGTATAACCAGTTGGTTGCAGGAATAAACTGTTCGCTTTAGAACTGGCGACAGAATTACTTCACTGAATAATTGGAAATTGTCTAAAAATAATAAAATTATTTTAGTTCATATCGCTTTACTAAAATTCTGTCTTCACAGAAATTGCTAATGTACCCCACCTTATTTCATTTTGAAACGCAGCGATCAGTCAGGTACTTGTCCACATTTTCTGCAGCCACCAGAAACTTTAGATACTTAAGTCGTAAAGTTTCGACGACTTTGAAGTCGTAAAGTTTCGACGACTCGAAAGAATGTTTTTGTACGACGAAGACGATCTTGCCATATTACAGGAAACTGATGGTGTAAATTCCGGACTTAAAATATTCCCAGAGAGCTCTCCAACGTCAAACTTATTCACCAACCTGTGCCAAATACCACTCATAAAGTCACCCTGTTTATATTTCACATTCTCAACCATTTCTGACAATTGATGTAAATACGACCCGATTGATTTTACTTTTTTCATGTATAAAATTATCTTACTTCCGGGCAGCCGCCGCGTACTTTTTCGGCGATATTTTGCAATGCATGGGTGAGGCAGCTAAAGTGGATTAAATGTGGATAGCAGGCGCTCAGGGGGGGAGGGGGGGGCTCCTTGTTCAAGCTGTAGACATTAGCATACGAATGCATAATAATAACTTTTTTTTCTTCAATTCCCTCAGGCCATTTCATTTTAAGACTGTTATTCACAAAACGAGCTATTATTGAACGATTTGTGTGTTCCAACACTTTTCAGGAGACCTACAACGGCTTTGAGGGCTCTTCTCCGCCGAATGTATAGCTAGAGGGCCTTGTGAGTCTATGTCTTAAGACAAATTACTTTAGCCAGATGGTCTTTAAGATTATTGGCTGCCTCTGCATCTCGGCTTTAGGTATTAACACAACCCTAAGGACTTGTTTGACTTCAGGAATCTCACGGACGCTGACAAGTCGTTGTTCCTCAAAACTGTCTCCAAAATGCCTGAAACAGGCCTGCATCCGGGATTTGACCAGTCTCGGGCGATTTGGACTACATTGGACGAGCCGTGGGAGATGTACAAACACTCTCCACAAGCGTAGCAAATCTTCATCACCACTAAGTGACTGTGCTCCGGAATGTCAGACAGGTGCTCATATTGTATCAAAATGTACAGCATGTACCTACAAGGCTTCTTCTACACGTTTCCTGACAGCCTTGAGTGATGTGATGGAGTTCAGAGGGATGGTGTTATTAACCTACGGCTGTCGTTAATTGTGTTGTTTTATGCTGGAGAAATGAGTTAAGTATTCTTGGATTTTAGTTTTGTAGTCTTTTTAGTTTAGTAGCCTGGAAAGAGAAATGAAATCCCATGCTTCTTGACAGAGCATAGGGGAACGATGCAGGAGACCCGCACCGCCGTACGAGGCAAGGTCCTAATGGAGGTGGTTTGCCGTTGCCTTCCTCCGACCGTAATGGCGATGATTGATGATGATGAAGACGACACAACAACACCCAGTCATCTCGGGGCGGGAGACCCGCACCACCGTACTAGGCAAGTTCCTAATGGAGGTGGTTTGCCGTTGCCTTCCTCCAATCGTAATGGGGATGAATGATGATGATGAAGACGACACAACAACACCCAGTCATCTCGGGGCGGGAGACCCGCACCATCGTACTAGGCAAGTTCCTAATGGAGGTGGTTTGCCGTTGCCTTCCTCCAATCGTAATGGGGATGAATGATGATGATGAAGACGACACAACAACACCCAGTCGTCTCGGGTCAGGTGAAAATCCCTGACACCACCGGGAATCGAACCCGGGACCCCCTGCTCGGGAAGCGAGAACGTCACCGCGCGACCACGAGCTGCGGACTTCAGTAGCTTATTATTCTTTCTGTATGTTAAGCTATTCTTGTGTCTCAAAGATTCATAATTTAGGCCATACGACAAATACATAAATCCTCCGAGTTTGCAAGTAAAGAGACGGGTAATGAAACTTTCACTTACGTCCGTTATTTCGTCGACGTCTATCCATATGTGGTGATTACTTATACAGGGCCGCATACTTTTCAGAGCCTCCTGGTAGAAATCTAAATAGTTTATCCTTCACGTTTGTGGGAAAGAATGGTTCTAATGGCTCTGAGCACTATGGGACTCAACTTCTGAGGTCATCAGTCCCCTAGAACTTAGAACTACTTAAACCTAACTAACCTAATGACATCACACACAGCCATGCCCGAGGCAGGATTCGAACTTGCGACCGTAGCGGTCGCGCAGTTCCAGACTGAAGCGCCTAGAACCGCTCGGCCACCCCGGCCGGCCACGTTTGTGGAAACTTGTGGTGTTTGGGTAATGGAATTTCAGTTAAAAAGGGAAAAGAACTTAGTGTCATTAAAACTATACATTAAAAATGGTTACAGCCCTCTCATGGTAGACAAACTATCACAAAAATGTCCAAATTCCGTCAGACAACAAAAATGCTCAGCAGACAACTGAGAATTTAACTCAAGATATTGTAGAAAACAGCAACAAATATATTGCTCTATCTTTCTTAGGGAGCACCTCCTACAAAATGAATAATATATTCAAATACACAGACATTAGGATAAGCTTCCACACAGACACCAACATGAAGTAGTTCACAACTTAAATAATAATTACCACTCCCATATAAAAAAAATCACGAATATGCAAACTCAGTTGCCAGAGTTGCCCGTTCTACTATTTTGGAGAAACGGGGAGAAGCTTTGAGACTCGGCATATAGATACCATACAAATGAATAACTTATCGAAATGCACATTTAGAATGCACGCGAATGTTAACAATCGTAGAATAAAAACCCCATGAAGACCACAGCAAGATACTTATCAAGCTGAGAAGGGCAGCTTTATGAATTTTCCTAAAGAGATTGAAATATATTTACGTAAAAAAAGATCACCAGAAAATCTCAGTGAACAGCTCAAGCTAGCCACTTCAGCCTTTCTTCAAAACTTCATTCATATGCTTTCCAGTTTAAAGCAAACAGTACTCCCTATGACAGTAACATTAAGTAGACAGTAATCCAACATGAAATAGTGCATCAAATATACCAGTTTGCTTAGTCAAATGGTTCAAATGGCTCTGAGCACTATGGGACTTAACTTCTGAGGTCATCAGTCCCCTAGAACTTAGAACTACTTAAACCTAACTAACCTAAGAACATCACACACATCCATGCCCGAGGCAGGATTCGAACCTGCGACCGTGGCGGTCGCGCGGCTCCAGACTGTAGCGCCTAGAAACGCTCGGCTACCCCGGCCGGCTTGCTTAGTCATATAGTACCTTCAACTAGCACCAATTAATATAGCGTAGACTACTGAAATATTTAAATATGTACCTCATCATTTACTTTGCTTCCAGTGTACGCCATAATATTTTCCTATTGTCGTTGCAGTAACACTTTATAAGAAAGTAGTTACTTTATTTGTTAACTCAATTGCAATCAGTTCTCATTGAACATAAATTGTAAGTAATGGAAAAAAATGGTTCAAATGGCTCTGAGCACTATGGGACTTAACATCTATGGCCATCAGTCCCCTAGAACTTAGAACTACTTAAACCTAACTAACCTAAGGTCATCACACAACACCCAGTCATCACAAGGCAGACAAAATCCCTGACCCCGCCGGGAATCGAACCTGGGAACTCGGGCGTGGGAAGCGAGAACGCTACCGCACGACCACGAGCTGCGGACAAGCTACGGGAAGTTTGTAGTTTGTATGTGTGTGCTGTAACATCAAAATTCTTTGACATTGTTATGGTTGTGATGTCGCCAAGACGGCCGCTGTCGCCGAGCGGTTCTAGGCGTTCAGTCCGGAACCGCGCTGCTGCTACGGTCGCAGGTTCGAATCCAGCCTCGGCCATGGATGTGTGTGATGTCCTTAGTTTAGTTAGGTTTAAACAGTTCTAAGTCTAGAGGACTGATGACCTCAGATGTTAAGTCCCATAGTGCTTACAACCATTTGAATAATTTAATGTCTCCATTTTCTATACATCCTTCCATGTGGCAGAACTTTTTGATGTGTAAGGGTTGAGCTTTACATTATGTGCACACATTTGTAAAGGTAGTGCTTCATATAGTCTTCGCTGCTGCATTAACACAAGCAGTCAGCATTGCAACGTAATGGCGCGGAATTTTCGATGAAAGTAACTAAAACTTTTTCACTTTAATGATTTGTTGAAATCGTTATGATCCACAATTATAGTTAAACAGATAGTTTCTCACATCATATTTGGTTGTAGGACACCACTACCGCAAAGAAATTTCATCATATTGGGGAATAAGAAGTAAAAACTAATGTAAACTATAATAAACATGTATTTTGACGTGAACAAGCCGACTGATGGTGAGCCTGTCGGTTCTAAATCGGTAACGGCGCTATTTATCTATATAAATAGTATTATAAACAGTGGCTGGTTGCAGTATCAAACAGTATTTTGTGCACAGACACTAGCTCAACATGTCAGTTTTCGACAAAACGGCAATTTTGTATCATGGAATATTCGCGGAAACCGTAACGGGGCACATACGATGGAAAAATTTATTTGTGGAGGCTGGAGCGTTTGCACTTGTGTCAGTAACATTTGCTTCTTAAACTATTGCACTGCTATGTGCTTTGTGTGCGTATCATTACGTACATACTGCTGGAATTATGCCGTTATAAAGCGCCAGATCTGATTGTTGCACGCTCGCCATAGAACAATGCTTGTATTAGTTGAGAAAGCGTCGTAATCGTAACCGAAGACCTTGATTTAGATACATGGTGCAACGGGAGGCGTCATGAACACATACAATCATGAAATCATGAGAATTGATATTTACCAAAGTTTTTTTGGCACGCTCTTCCCTAGAGGTGAATCGCTTGAATTCGGTAGTAATCGGCCGGTAATAATTCGTTTGGTTCACTGACTGTCTCGTCAGCACTCTAAGCCTGTTCATGGTTACTACCATGCTGTAGAGAGCATTGTAATTATATCTGGTTTGCTTTCGACAACTAAAATTCCATATTTTGTGACATTAAGCAGAAGCACGGTCTTCATAGTCCGGTTCTAAATTTAAACGTAGTATTCAGAGGTAATTTCCTGTCTTCAATTTTTACTGTAGATTGTTTTTCTAAGGCAGCAGCTTACTGAGGGCGTAGAGAAATATGAAGCAGGGTGAAAAGTAATATGTAATTTTCGGTAACATGAAGTATAAATATATACAGACATGTAATTTTAGTCAAGTATGTAAAATATTTCAAATCTACTTGTATAGCCTAATGCACAGTGCACTAGCACACGATATAGGAAGGCGAGTCATGAATGATCGAATACGTGTGGCTCCTACACCGGCTGGCCTGGCCTGAGTAAGGTTTGCAGGCGGTTTCCCACGCCTCAGAAAATACGATGCCCATACAGTTAAAACATTACTTTGGTGCAGGAGTTCGTACCGTTTTTGTTTTGCATGTTGGTTTTCCGGTTGCTATGGGTTTATTTATCTGTTGTCATTTTTTATTTGAAGTTGCTGTTTGAGTTTACATGTTGTCATTTTGTTATTCCTAAATAATGAGAGGAGTTGTGGGCGCTAGAAAATGGAGCTTCAAGTGGAGAAATCGGAACATTTTCGACTTATTCTTCTGTTTCAGTTCATCAGAGCGAAGGCAGCCAGAAACATTTGCACCGTGTACGGAGATAATGCCATTGAATAGAGCACGATAACAAAATGGGTTTCTCGTTTTAAGGACAATCGTTTTGAGAGTAGTGACTCTCCACGTTCAGGATGACCTAGATAGTATAAAGGAATTAATCCACCACAATCCACAGCAGTGTACTGGAAACTGTCGAATGTGATGAGCTGTTATCATTCCACCATCGTGCTACATTTGCATGCAATGGGGAAGGTTTAAAAATGAGGTGCGTCGGTACCGCATGCTCTAAGACAAAATCACAAAAATTAGCGCATGGCCATATGTGTATCTCTGCTTGTTCCTCATCAGTTGTCTCGTGAACAATATCGCCCATTCCTCTCTTGTATAGTTACTTGTGACGACAAATTGTGTCTTTGTGGTAACATAAAGAAAACAAAGGAATGGCTGATACCAAACAAAGTAGCAACCCCCGTAAACAGACCTGCGTGCATCCACAAAGGATAATCCTATGGATTGGGTGGAACAGCGATGGTGTGGTGAGCCACGAATTGAGGTGAAACCATCACTATTGACATTTACTGTCAACAACTAAGACATGTTGCAGTCACAATCCAAGATCAACGATCAGGAAGACTGCGTGAAGTGATGCTACTCCACTATAACACCTGCCCTCATTCTGCTAGACTGACAAGAAACGCTATACAGGAGTTTGGTTGGGAAGTCATTCCGCACCCATCTTATTCGCCTGATATTGCACCCTAAAATGTTCACCTTTTCAGCTCTCTGACGAGAAACCTTCAAGCAAATTACTTTCCGGATGAAAATACACTCTGAACATGGCACGTCGACTACTTTGTCCGGTTTCTCTACAGTCGCTTAATCGAAAAGTTAGCCCAGCGTTGTAAATAGTGAAGGAGAATGTATTATTGTAAACTGAAGTCTCTGTTATGTGCATCTGTTGTGTTTATTAAACTTACTGTACAATGCTACGAACTACAAACCTAATACGATCATACACAGAACAAAGATGCCACAATGCATATACAGGTTCCGCGCACAACTTCGTCTCTTTGGTTCCACTGGCTGCTTCGGCGACAGGAAGGGCATCTCGCTGCGAAGTTAAACAAAAATAAACTTGCCCAGCTGTAAGAAGAGCCCGTAAACTAGGTATGACTAGTGTTAACTAAAAGACAATGCGAAAATATGTAAGATGTAGTGAAATATATCAACGTTGGCAACGTAATTATCTAATTTGTATTTCTCATGGCCGTATGATGGAAGGAAAATAATACGTAATAACAAAATCCTGGCTTTAGTCATAAACTTGTATAAATTAGGGTAGTAAATATAATAATCATATTTCTGACATTTCCAGAGTGTGGGCGTTCTGTGGTATAATGAACTCTGGAAAAACTGTAGAAGGCCAAGATCGCTAGTAAAGTATTTGTTTAGATGACCGATTTCGGTATGGCTATATTGCCATCTTCGGATCTGGAAGGATAAAACCAGATTGACAGGGTAATTAATTCAAAAAATACGAAACCAAATATAGTTGGTAGCTACATTATATGTATTCCCAGTTGCGAATATCGACTACCATCAGCTGTATAATGGAATGACGTCAACGAAAATTTGCGCCGAACTAGGATTCGAACACAGATCTCGCACTTATGGAAAGCGGTCGCCTTTCCAATTTGGTTATTCGAGCACGGCTCATGACGAGACCCAAACATCCATGTGTCGTCAACCATGCGACTACATCCTGTACTGGTTCGTCCATTATATCTGTTCCCGTACAGGGGAGACATTTTACTTGAAAGTCACTTTTCCTGGTGTCGACGGATAAATACGATACAGCAGTGCCTGTGTTATTCCGAATGAAGATGTAAACTTCTTTGTGACCTGCATATTGCATAAAAATCCATGAGAATAAGATCGGTATTTCGATGTATGTTGCCCAGTATGAAAAATTATTAGTTTGACTGCTTACTAATAATGCACCACAGAACGGTTGGACCTTCCAGTTATATGTTATTAAGACTGTCTTAATATCTCCCTTTAATACAAGAATAATTGCATGAAATTGTCTGGTCAGTCTCAGTGAAGTTCATGATTAGACTGGGCTTCGGAAGAAAATGACGGCTGTATTGACAGCCTTTTAATTATTATTTTCAAAAATTCTTGTTATTGTACAGCTTTTTAAATTAATACATTAACAGTTCTTCGTAGTGACGATTGTGCATTCCCTTACGTAAAATCAAATTGCGAATTGTACTATTACATTCCCATTCCGCGGGCTTACGATGCAGTGTTGTATTTACTTGACGCTTAGTCTGTGTTCAGCTGTGGTATGAGCAACACAGGCAGTCGGCGTATTAATCTTATGTTTGCGGAACACAAGTATTATAATTATGACTTGCCAGCATCCAGTGTGTTTCGCGATCTTGACATATACAATAGCGATTTGGAACGATACAGAGCGCAGATGGCGCAGATTGTATGCATCGTAAAGTTCAAGATATGCAACTTGTCCACAAGTATGGACGTGCCAACTGTATTTGATTACACCTTTTGTAAAATTATTACCTGTCAACCTGGTTTTGTGCTTGCAGATCCGAAGATGGCAACACAGTCTTGACGACACCAGCCATCTAAATAAGTACTTCAATAGCAATCTTTGCTGTTTGGAGTTTTCCCGGAGTACATTATAATAAATTTAAGTAATCACTGTACAGTAATACTCTCATTCTACTGATGTTCTTTGTTGGTATTTCTACTAGCCTCTTAATTTCCCAGAATGGGTTCTAAATACCAATTATCCATTTAATTATTTTCGTGCATCGTATGATTAATATAATGATTTTCTCCTTAAATTAATGTTTACATCCATTTCTTTAAGTTAAATAAGCTTATCTACGATCTGTAAGTCTACGGAATTGCAATTCTCTCACATCAGTGTGGCCTCAAATCAAGAGGCAGTACCGTATAATGCTATTACGGTGTTTAACTATCGGAGGAATCTCGCAAGTGAGCAAAACGCAAGTGAAAGAACAGTTTGTGAAAATGTACCAGACGTATCGACCCAGTGCTTATGCACAGTGTTACTTCTCTACAAAGACTGAAAGTCTAAAACGAGTATACTTTGTATATACACTCCTGGAAATGGAAAAAAGAACACATTGACACCGGTGTGTCAGACCCACCATACTTGCTCCGGACACTGCGAGAGGGCTGTACAAGCAATGATCACACGCACGGCACAGCGGACACACCAGGAACCGCGGTGTTGGCCGTCGAATGGCGCTAGCTGCGCAGCATTTGTGCACCGCCGCCGTCAGTGTCAGCCAGTTTGCCGTGGCATACGGAGCTCCATCGCAGTCTTTAACACTGGTAGCATGCCGCGACAGCGTGGACGTGAACCGTATGTGCAGTTGACGGACTTTGAGCGAGGGCGTATAGTGGGCATGCGGGAGGCCGGGTGGACGTACCGCCGAATTTCTCAACACGTGGGGCGTGAGGTCTCCACAGTACATCGATGTTGTCGCCAGTGGTCGGCGGAAGGTGCACGTGCCCGTCGACCTGGGACCGGACCGCAGCGACGCACGGATGCACGCCAAGACCGTAGGATCCTACGCAGTGCCGTAGGGGACCGCACCGCCACTTCCCAGCAAATTAGGGACACTGTTGCTCCTGGGATATCGGCGAGGACCATTCGCAACCGTCTCCATGAAGCTGGGCTACGGTCCCGCACACCGTTAGGCCGTCTTCCGCTCTCGCCCCAACATCGTGCAGCCCGCCTCCAGTGGTGTCGCGACAGGCGTAAATGGAGGGACGAATGGAGACGTGTCGTCTTCAGCGATGAGAGTCGCTTCTGCCTTGGTGCCAATGATGGTCGTATGCGTGTTTGGCGCCGTGCAGGTGAGCGCCACAATCAGGACTGCATACGACCAAGGCACACAGAGCCAACACCCGGCATCATGGTGTGGGGAGCGATCTCCTACACTGGCCGTACACCACTGGTGATCGTCGAGGGGACACTGAATAGTGCACGGTACATCCAAACCGTCATCGAACCCATCGTTCTACCATTCCTAGACCGGCAAGGGAACTTGCTGTTCCAACAGGACAATGCACGTCCGCATGTATCCCGTGCCACCCAACGTGCTCTAGAAGGTGTAAGTCAACTACCCTGGCCAGCAAGATCTCCGGATCTGTCCCCCATTGAGCATGTTTGGGACTGGATGAAGCGTCGTCTCACGCGGTCTGCACGTCCAGCACGAACGCTGGTCCAACTGAGGCGCCAGGTGGAAATGGCATGGCAAGCCGTTCCACAGGACTACATCCAGCATCTCTACGATCGTCTCCATGGGAGAATAGCAGCCTGCATTGCTGCGAAAGGTGGATATACACTGTACTAGTGCCGACATTGTGCATGCTCTGTTGCCTGTGTCTATGTGCCTGTGGTTCTGTCAGTGTGATCATGTGATGTATCTGACCCCAGGAATGTGTCAATAAAGTTTCCCCTTCCTGGGACAATGAATTCACGGTGTTCTTATTTCAATTTCCAGGAGTGTATTTCACGGCATTCAGCCTTAAGACGATGGATGCATTTCGTTTATATCCCAACAGTGTAAATTTCTTACAAAGTAGGGAGGGAAAGCAGGCTCCCTGCCGCCGTTGGATAAGCAGCTGCAGCAGCAAGTCGTATACTCCTAGCTCACTCATTTGTTACATAGTTTAATTCTTAATTTCTTTGCGTGTTTTTGGTACTTGCATTGTTTAATTCATAAATTTCGGGCGTATTATAGTATTTGAGAGTTGTAGCATCGCGTTTTAGTACCTGAATAGTGTAAATTCGCGTAGTCGTTTGTCTTCTGTTTTTGTTTTGAACGGCCAGTGTCGGTTGGTCACAGTCAGTGTGCTCCCTGCCGCCGTTGGATAAGCAGCTGCAGCAGCAAGACGTATACTCCTAGCTCACTCATTTGTTACATAGTTTAATTCTTAATTTCTTTGCGTGTTTTTGATACTTGCATTGTTTAATTCGTAAATTTCGGGCGTATTATAGTATTTGAGAGTTGTAGCATCGCGTTTTAGTACCTGAATAGTGTAAATTCGCGTAGTCTCCTTCCGCCGCCGAGCAGTGTCAGCAGTGCGCAAGTAGCAGCATTACTGCATTTACTAGGCAATCTTGTATTTTAATAACCGTTTAAATTTTGTCGATTTGTTTGCGTTCTCTGTAGATTAGTTCAGACGTTCTTTGCAAAACAGTTTTTAGCATGGATAGGGACTGCAACTGCTGTGTTCGGATGCAGGCTGAGTTGGCATCCCTTCGCTCCCAGCTTCAGGCAGTGTTGGCTTCGGTCACACAGCTTGAGGCTGTTGCCAATGGGCATCACTGTGGGGGTCCGGATGGGGGTTTGTCGGGGACGGCCAGCTCGTCCCACGCATCCCCCAATCGGACTGCGACTGTGGTTGCCTGGGATACTGCCCGCATTGAGGCTGATCCCACACCTGTGGTAGAGTGGGAGGTCGTCTCAAGGTGTGGCAGGGGGCGAAAGACATTCCGGAGGGCTGAACGGAAGGCCTCTCCAGTTTGTCTGACGAACCGGTTTCAGGCTCTGTCTCAGGCTGATACTGATCTTCGGCCTGACATGGCTGCTTGTCCTGTTCCAGAGGTTGCCCCTCAGTCTGCAGGATCCGGGCGGTCGCAGAGGGTGGGCTTACTGGTAGTTGGGAGCTCCAACGTCAGGCGTATAATGGGGCCCCTTAGGGGAATGGCAGCAAGAGAGGGGAAGAAAACCAATGTGCACTCCGTGTGCATACCGTGGGGAGTCATTCCAGATGTGGAAAGGGTCCTTCCGGATGCCATGAAGGGTACAGGGTGCACCCATCTGCAGATGGTCGCTCATGTCGGCACCAATGATGTGTGTCGCTATGGATCGGAGGAAATCCGAGTGGAGGGTCTGAATCAGAGGCTGAGACGGTTCTGCGACCGTGTGGGCTGCAGATTCCTCGACTTGCGCCATAGGGTGGTGGGGTTTCGGGTTCCGCTGGATAGGGTAGCAGGGGTTGTGTGGCGTGGGCTGGGCGGTTTTTTAGGTTAGATGGCCTTGGGCAAGTACAGAAAGGGCAACAGCCTCAACGGGTGCGGGGCAAAGTCAGGACATGCGGGGACCAAGCAGCAATCGGAATTGTAATTGTCAACTGTCGAAGCTGCGTTGGTTAAGTACCAGAACTTCAAGCGCTGATAGAAAGCACCGAAGCTGAAATCGTTATAGGTACAGAAAGCTGGCTTAAGCCAGAGATAAATTCTGCCGAAATTTTTACAAAGGTACAGACAGTGTTTAGAAAGGATAGATTGCATGCAACCGGTGGTGGAGTGTTCGTCGCTGTTAGTAGTAGTTTATCCTGTAGTGAAATAGAAGTGGATAGTTCCTGTGAATTATTATGGGTGGAGGTTACGCTCAACAACCGAGCTAGGTTAATAATTGGCTCCTTTTACCGACCTCCCGACTCAGCAGCATTAGTGGCAGAACAACTGAGAGAAAATTTGGAATACATTTCACATAAATTTTCTCAGCATGTTATAGTCTTAGGTGGAGATTTCAATTTACCAGATATAGACTGGGACACTCAGATGTTTAGGACGGGTGGTAGGGACAGAGCATCGAGTGACATTATACTGAGTGCACTATCCGGAAATTACCTCGAGCAATTAAACAGAGAACTGACTCGTGGAGATAACATCTTGGACCTACTGATAACAAACAGACCCGAACTTTTCGACTCTTTAAGTGCAGAACAGGGAATCAGTGATCATAAGGTCGCTGCAGCATCCCTGAATATGGAAGTTAATAGGAATATAAAAAAAGGGAGGAAGGTTTATCTGTTTAGCAAGAGTAATAGAAGGCAGATTTCAGACTACCTAACAGATCAAAACGAAAATTTCTGTTCCGACACTGACAATGTTGAGTGTTTATGGAAAAAGTTCAAGGCAATCGTAAAATACGTTTTAGACAGGTACGTGCCGAGTAAAACGGTGAGGGACGGGAAAAACCCACCGTGGTACAACAACAAAGTTAGGAAACTACTGCGAAAGAAAAGAGAGCTTCACTCCAAGTTTAAACGCAGCCAAAACCTCTCAGACAAACAGAAGCTAAACGATGTCAAAGTTAGCGTAAGGAGGGCTATGCGTGAAGCGTTCAGTGAATTCGAAAGTAAAATTCTATGTACCGACTTGACAGAAAATCCTAGGAAGTTCTGGTCTTACGTTAAATCAGTAAGTGGCTCGAAACAGCATATCCAGACACTCCGGGATGATGATGGCATTGAAACAGAGGATGACACGCGTAAAGCTGAAATACTAAACACCTTTTTCCAAAGCTGTTTCACAGAGGAAGACCGCACTGCAATTCCTTCTCTAAATCCTCGCACAAACGAAAAAATGGCTGACATCGAAATAAGTGTCCAAGGAATAGAAAAGCAACTGGAATCACTCAATAGAGGAAAGTCCACTGGACCTGACGGGATACCAATTCGATTCTACACAGAGTACGCGAAAGAACTTGCCCCCCTTCTAACAGCCGTGTACCGCAAGTCTCTAGAGGAACGGAAGGTTCCAAATGATTGGAAAAGAGCACAGGTAGTCCCAGTCTTCAAGAAGGGTCGTCGAGCAGTTGCGCAAAACTATAGACCTATATCTCTGACGTCGATCTGTTGTAAAAATTTAGAACATGTTTTTTGCTCGAGTATCATGTCGTTTTTGGAAACCCAGAATCTACTATGTAGGAATCAACATGGATTCCGGAAATAGCGATCGTGTGAGACCCAACTCGCTTTATTTGTTCATGAGACCCAGAAAATATTAGATACAGGCTCCCAGGTAGATGCTATTTTTCTTGACTTCCGGAAGGCGTTCGATACAGTTCCGCACTGTCGCCTGATAAACAAAGTAAGAGCCTACGGAATATCAGACCAGCTGTGTGGCTGGATTGAAGAGTTTTTAGCAAACAGAACACATCATGTTGTTATCAATGGAGAGACGTCTACAGACGATAAAGTAACCTCTGGCGTGCCACAGGGGAGTGTTATGGGACCATTGCTTTTCACAATATATATAAATGACCTAGTAGATAGTGTCGGAAGTTCCATGCGGCTTTTCGCGGATGATGCTGTAGTATACAGAGAAGTTGCAGCATTAGAAAATTGTAGCGAAATGCAGGAAGATCTGCAGCGGATAGGCACTTGGTGCAGGGAGTGGCAACTGTCCCTTAACATAGACAAATGTAATGTATTGCGAATACATAGAAAGAAGGATCCTTTATTGTATGATTATATGATAGCGGAACAAACACTGGTAGCAGTTACTTCTGTAAAATATCTGGGAGTATGCGTGCGGAACGATTTGAAGTGGAATGATCATATAAAATTAATTGTTGGTAAGGCGGGTACCAGGTTGAGATTCATTGGGAGAGTGCTTAGAAAATGTAGTCCATCAACAAAGGAGGTGGCTTACAAAACTCTCGTTCGACCTATACTTGAGTATTGCTCATCAGTGTGGGATCCGTACCAGATCAGGTTGACGGAGGAGATAGAGAAGATCCAAAGAAGAGCGGCGCGTTTCGTCACAGGGTTATTTGGTGACCGTGATAGCGTTACGGAGATGTTTAATAAACTCAAGTGGCAGACTCTGCAAGAGAGGCGCTCTGCATCGCGGTGTAGATTGCTCGCCAGGTTTCGAGAGGGTGCGTTTCTGGATGAGGTATCGAATATATTGCTTCCCTCTACTTATACCTCCCGAGGAGATCACGAATGTAAAATTAGAGAGATTAGAGCGCGCACGGAGGCTTTCAGACAGTCGTTCTTCCCGCGAACCATACGCGACTGGAACAGGAAAGGGAGGTAATGACAGTGGCACGTAAAATGCACTCCGCCACACACCTTTGGGTGGCTTGCGGAGTATAAATGTAGATGTAGATGTAGAGGAAGGCCTCAGCCACGGATGAGTGATTGGCTCATGTTTTACAGCTCACTTGTGTACCAGCTGAAATGATGAACTCTTAAGGTATTTTGGCTCCCACTGCCCCAGTTTTTGAGAAAACCACTCTTAAAGTGGGCATAATAGAATTAGCGAGACCGACAGATAGTTGAAAATGAAGCATTTTTCTTCAACATATAAGCGGTCCACAAACGAATATTTTGAGAGAAATTAAGAAAATATAATTTTACGGTTGCCGCTTTATGTATCCACATGGTGGACGCCTTTTAAGGAAAGATACACGTGCCGAGAGACCAATGAAACTGGCTGGGAGTTTCCAGACCTCAGTTAGAATTCTACAGAGATACTGCAGTTGCATTTTTGTACGTAATTTCTCTGTGTCGAAATTGGTGGGGGTAGGAGTGTTATGAAGATACATACATTAGTACGGAATAATAACAAGGTAAGTAAACAAATTTCTCAAACAACTTGGACTAGTGAGGAATCAAAATTTTAATCCTGGTCTTCTTGCAATATTACTTGTCATCTTACTTATCACATAAACATTGGAAGCAACTGTATCCACAAGACCAAGATCATCTGATGAATGAAATCTTCGAACAACCACATCGTTCCTTCCCAAAATTTAGCAGAAACAGAATTTGCTGTGCCTATAAAAACTGCTTTCCAAAAGTTAATTTTGCAACATATTACACATACGATACTGTCACCTGAAAAGTCAGTTTTTAAAGTTGATCTAGAAGTGTGCTATGGATCGTATTGCGTACACGCGGTTGTGCAGTTCCACTGGATTTACGGAAGGAAATTGCTGTTACGAAGCCCGGTTCGACGGAATGACAAAACTTTAAGGAGGGTAGGACGTCAAACGGGACGACTTGGAGCAGGAGACACACCACAGGAATTATTGATTTCCACCGTCTATACTTTAAAAAATAAATTCAAAAAACTTTGTCATAATGACCAGAAATGATGCAGGATTTACACTTATAGTGGTGGAAGTTCAAAAATATAAGAAATTATTAACTTTTTTACATTTCACCTTTTTTTTCACTTACCATTGGCTGCATTTGTTGCTATAGGTGCACATTTCTTCATATACGTAAGGGAGATTCTTCGATGAATTTTGCACATCATACAAACCATACTTACAGGTGTATGAAACTCTAGAATTTTCCAAATCTATTAAAAACTGAGGTAAAAATTGAGATAATTAACTATAAAATATGAGTTTTCTCTAAACAGGAAGTTTAAAATGTAACAGCACATTCATTTTTCCATAAATTAAATAATTTCTAGAGTTTCATACACCTGTAAGTGTCGTTTGTATTCTGCGCAAAATTCATCGAAGAATGTCTCTTACGTATGAAGAAACGTGTACCTATGCCAACAAACGCAGCCAATAGAAGTGAAAAAAGGATGAACTTTCACATGTAAAAAAAATTTATTTTGTTATTTTTTTGAACTTCCACTGCTATGATTGTGAATTCTGAATCCTTCCTGGACATGCTGACAAAGTTTTATGAATTTTATTCGTAAAATTGTGAACAATGGAAATTAAAATGTCCTGTGGTGTCTCTCCTGCTCCAAGACTGCCCGTTTGACGTCCTAACCCACTTAGCGGAGGGAGTTGAAAATTACTTGGTCTTGTTGAGCTCCACAGCTGATTGATGCTAATATTAAGACTGATGAGAACTTCCGCATCTCTACTGGTACAAATTTAATGCATCACGAACGATTTCGTTCGTTAGAACATCACCAGGTTACCCACTTGTGCCATTATCATGATGTAACAGGTGTGGTTTATGTAAGACAAATAGATCTCTTATGTCATGATACTGATACAGGACGGCAACATGATGATGTTGTGACGAACGATACCGGTCGTGATACAGTACATGTAAATCAATATACTTTTCCACGAAAGGCGAAGGTCCCAAGTTCGAGTTTCGGTCGGGCGCAGATTTTTAAACTACCTGGAAGTTTCATATCAGTGTACACTCCGCTGCAGAGTGGAAATTTCATTCTGGCAATATACCAGTACTGCTGTAACGGTTCTCATTAATCATTAGTATCGAAACCGGTTGGCATGGTCGCTAGACCGACGCCGCTTTCGTTGAAATGCGCAAACTTTAAATATTCTACATAGGCGGTAGTCGAAAATTCCTTCTCGATTTCTCGGAAAATATATCTTGATGAAGAATGCTCAGTGATAAATTCAGTTATCTATCGATTCCCTCAATTTTGAGTCGATTTCCCGTTATGAACGAAGAAAGGGAGGGGGGCGGAGGGGGCGGCAATGTGTCCGAACATGTAATCCAGGCTAGTGCACAATACGTACACTTCACATTTTGTTAATTATTTCCCTATCCAAGTACAGGGTTGTAACCTAGCACTGAAGATGACCTGTATTCATTAATCGGGATGCACAGGATGGCGAGCATTTTGCACACATTCAGTATTAATGCAGAATATCCTGGTGAATGACAACGAACGGGCGATATTTGGCGGGAATGACGGCAGCGAACGAGAATGTGTGATCAATGCAACACGTCGATGGACTGCATTAACTTGCTAAACCGCCATCGCAGGATCCACCAGGTAATTATCTAGCCCAACGATCCATAGAAATGAAATCTCCGCTGGCGTGCGATGAACAGGTTGTCACAGTAATCCACCACAGAAGGACGTTTGCAGATTATAAGCGGGTATCGGTGCCGAGATCAGTTTCCACAACTTAACTGCCAGCGGTAGTAGTAACTGACCAAATTTCAGAGAGTACTGATTACTTCTACCGGAAACTGTTGGAATTCGGCATGAGACAAAGAGAAATTGTTTCCAAGGAACTAATTATACACATTTCCAACGGGAGGATTTATAGAAATACAACGTTCTGCTTTCTGTTAATAATTCTTTATGAAGGAAAGAAGGAGACAAAGTAATTGCCTACCAGAATTTTCACTCTGCAGCGGAGCGTGCGCTGATCTGAAACTTCATAGCAGATTAAATATTGATGACAGAACGCGACTCGAGCCTCGGACTTCTCACTTTCGCGGGCAAATGCTCAACCGACACAACTGTCCAAGCACGACTCACGACCTGCCCTCATGGGTCTACTTCTGCAAGTACATCTCCCCTGCTTTCTAAATTTGAAAGATGTTATCCAAGTATCATGTTCGAGTCCATGTGCAGCACACAGTTTTGACCTACCAGGAAGTTTCAAATCAGCGCACATCCCGGCTCAGTTCTTCCTAAATTTCTCAACTGTCTTGTGTGGACAGTAGCACCGTCAGCAAAAATCTCCATTTCGACGTTATTCGCTGTACCAGTTATATAATTCGTAAACAGTAACGTCACAATATCATCGTGTTTCGCTACTCCGAAAATGCCTTTACGTATGTCGATTTCGTCCTGTTTAAAGTATTGAGTTCTCTCTCCTAGAAATATATGAATTCAGTCGCAAATCTTATCTGGTACCCGGTAAGCTCGTATTTTTTCCACCAAACGGCAGTGCAGAACTGCGTCGAATCCCTTCCAGGTATCATGGGCACGACATCTATCTGGGTACCTTTATCTACGGTGCTCTGGGTTTCACAGACAAAAAGTGTGCACTGTATTTCATAAGAATGTTTACAGAACTAGCATTTGTTTTATAGAGGAGATTTTGGTTCTGCAGAAACGTCACAATATGTGAGCATACAATGTTTTCCATTGGGCACACATTAGGATACTGTCAGAGAAGAAGGGATTGCATACCTTAGTTATTTAAGGATAAACAATCATAAAGGCATCATTATTTAGCGATACTTTAACATCGGCTGCTTTCGCTTCCTGCTTCCCATTATACACCTCTCCCAGTTGAAAAGGTCACCTCTCTAATTTTTATTGCGTAAAAGATTCCTTTTTCCATTTCCAATGAAGACATCCGCTTGTGCCTGGGGAGTTCATTTGAAAATTTACTTACAATTAGAGTATCTCTTATAATACATCTTCACTGGGTGGCCACCCACAATAAATGACTTGCTTTGTTGTTACATTTTTAATGTCATGTTTTTTACACATGTCAAATGCCAAGGTTTCTTTTCCTGGTTTCTGCAAATTCCTTACTTAAGTCCTTGATGAGCCATTTTTTCAACAACAGTCTTGCAGATAAGTTCTTCGCGTTGTTTTTCGCTATTTTTCGCTATCTAGAAAGACCACAACTTCAGTCTTCCAGCGTTATCTGTTTTGTTACTGGCAATCAATTGTAGTGATGATGCTGGATGCTAAGTATACTCGCGTCACATTTTTAGATTTTTCTCAGTGTGATGTTTGGTCGAAAATGTTATCCTATCGTAGAAGTAAATATTCGTTTTCTCATAATTACTGTTAGTTATCAATGTTTATTGTTTGTGTTTTAGGTAAGAATAAATATTTGTATTGTATTACAGACTTTAGTCGTCGTTATTCTCATTTATAAAGTAAGCACCACTGAACTAGCTGCTGAACCAAATTATCGAACTTATTAACATTTCTATACTTTTTATTCCTTTTTCTAGATTTCATAAAGTATAATCCACTGTTGACGCAAACAAATAGAGTACAAAACAACTGAAACCGATCTAGTCGAGTACCCACATTTGAACACAGTGTTGCTCAGTAGTTTCCCGAACTCTTGATCGGCTGGTCCCGGCGGAGGTTCGAGTCCTCCCTCGGGCATGGGTGTTTGTGTCTGTCCTTAGGATAATTTAGGTTAAGTATTCTGTAAGCTTAGGGACTGATGACCTTAGCAGTTAAGCCCCATAAGATTTCACACACATCTTTCTTTGAACTCTTGATTCATGGACTTATCTAGAAAGAGAAGTCAGATTATTTTTCTTTTCTTTCATTAATTTTCAACGATTAGATCGAAATATTTTTCTTACATAACGGCGGCTGCCTATAGATGAAGATGTGATTAGATGTGACTCACGCATCACGTTTATCTCTATATATAATTCTACAGTGCTCTGCAGCGCTGGAGAAGATATACGAGGGCTGTCCAACAATGATTGAGACAGATTTTTTTTCATAGATGTTCATTATTTCACTTCAATGTTTACATAATCTTTTTCAAAGCATCCACTCCTATTGGAATGCACTTCTTATAGTTTTCTCTTCCATTTCTCGAACGTATGACCAGGTTATTCCTTGTCAGGTCCTTGAGAATCGCCCCATCTTTCTTGAGCCTAAAGGCTTTACATTAAGTACTGGGAATAATAAAAAATCACAGGGACCAAGATCGGGTCTATATGACGGATTCTGTACATAGGTAATGTTGAATTGAGATGATTTGCGACGTGAGGCTGCGCATTGTTAAGTTGCAATCGTCATCCAGTCCGAGAAAGTTCTGATTGTTTCCTTGCAATGTGCTTCCTCTCTTAAGCCAACACTGATGTGTAGTACGCCGCTATAACAGTAGTGCGAGGAGGAACTGCATGATAGTAAATCATACCATGATAGTCTGGAAACGTGATAACGATCACTTTCCCTGCAAATGGAACAATTTTAACTTTTCTTTTGCGTTGGAGAACTCTGCGATTTCCAAACTGTGCTGACGCTCTTTCCTGACCATAATCATGCAGCCACGGCTCATCACTGGTGGTAATCGCTTTCGGAAACGCGTCCTCTCTATCAGCAAAGTGATGCAGCAACACGGCCTGTCTCCATTAACACGGTCTTTTGTTCGGCGGACGTGACATATACACTCCTGGAAATTGAAATAAGAACACCGTGAATTCATTGTCCCAGGAAGGGGAAACTTTATTGACACATTCCTGGGGTCAGATACATCACATGATCACACTGACAGAACCACAGGCACATAGACACAGGCAACAGAGCATGAACAATGTCGGCACTAGTACAGTGTATATCCACCTTTCGCAGCAATGCAGGCTGCTATTCTCCCATGGAGACGATCGTAGAGATGCTGGATGTAGTCCTGTGGAACGGCTTGCCATGCCATTTCCACCTGGCGCCTCAGTTGGACCAGCGTTCGTGCTGGACGTGCAGACCGCGTGAGACGATGCTTCATCCAGTCCCAAACATGCTCAATGGGGGACAGATCCGGAGATCTTGCTGGCCAGGGTAGTTGACTTACACCCTCTAGAGCACGTTGGGTGGCACGGGATACATGCGGACGTGCATTGTCCTGTTGGAACAGCAAGTTCCCTTGCCGGTCTAGGAATGGTAGAACGATGGGTTCGATGACGGTTTGGATGTACCGTGCACTATTCAGTGTCCCCTCGACGATCACCAGTGGTGTACGGCCAGTGTAGGAGATCGCTCCCCACACCATGATGCCGGGTGTTGGCCCTGTGTGCCTCGGTCGTATGCAGTCCTGATTGTGGCGCTCACCTGCACGGCGCCAAACACGCATACGACCATCATTGGCACCAAGGCAGAAGCGACTCTCATCGCTGAAGACGACACGTCTCCATTCGTCCCTCCATTCACGCCTGTCGCGACACCACTGGAGGCGGGCTGCACGATGTTGGGGCGTGAGCGGAAGACGGCCTAACGGTGTGCGGGACCGTAGCCCGGCTTCATGGAGACGGTTGCGAATGGTCCTCGCCGATACCCCAGGAGCAACAGTGTCCCTAATTTGCTGGGAAGTGGCGGTGCGGTCCCCTACGGCACTGCGTAGGATCCTACGGTCTTGGCGTGCATCCGTGCGTCGCTGCGGTCCGGTCCCAGGTCGACGGGCACGTGCACCTTCCGCCGACCACTGGCGACAACATCGATGTACTGTGGAGACCTCACGCCCCACGTGTTGAGCAATTCGGCGGTACGTCCACCCGGCCTCCCGCATGCCCACTATACGCCCTCGCTCAAAGTCCGTCAACTGCACATACGGTTCACGTCCACGCTGTCGCGGCATGCTACCAGTGTTAAAGACTGCGATGGAGCTCCGTATGCCACGGCAAACTGGCTGACACTGACGGCGGCGGTGCACAAATGCTGCGCAGCTAGCGCCATTCGACGGCCAACACCGCGGTTCCTGGTGTGTCCGCTGTGCCGTGCGTGTGATCATTGCTTGTACAGCCCTCTCGCAGTGTCCGGAGCAAGTATGGTGGGTCTGACACACCGGTGTCAATGTGTTCTTTTTTCCATTTCCAGGAGTGTAACAGGCACAAACACGGGGTATATGGAGAAGATCATCCATCGTCGTAAAGACACTGCCACGTGAAATTCTCAACACTTTATTGAAATTACGCAATGTTATCTCCATCGACCCACACAATCACAGCAACAGCGTTGATGTCGACTTCAGCCACAGCAGGAGCCGAAGCACTATGACCACTTTGCTTAACACAGACAAGTAGACCTTCTTAGTAGTCCTTGAGCCACGTAAATACTGTTTCCCGAGGTAGCGCATCTTTACCATAGGCTCGATATAGCTTTTAGTAAGTTTCAGTGTCTGTGTGCTTTAAAGGAACTCAGGATTCTATTGCGCCGTACTGCTCCTCTCGCCTGACCTCCATTGTTTGGTATGCGAAATGTAAAGACCGTCTGCACAATGGAGGATTACTTACCAATCGACCGACACGAAAATGCTGCCGCCTATTGACGTTATATATAAAAACCCAATCATTTCGAATAATCATGGTACAGACAGCATACTATTACGGATGCTACATAAAAAAATCAGGCTCAGTCTTTGTTGATCAGCCCTCTAGCTTCTGCCCCACTTCGTAGCAGGAGAATGATTTTATGAACACTCATGTTTGCTTCCTCGCGTTTTGCATTGTAAAGATGTAATGGGGCTCTCCTTGCATAACATAATTAGTTGTATCCCAAGGGGGACTTAGAGGGCGTTAGTGTTTACAGTTTACATTAATGATCTAGTGTATAAGGTTGGAGGCTCCGTGATGCCGTTCGCGGACGATTCTGTTCCCTAAAACAAGTAAGCAACGCCACAAGACTGTAGCGAAATGCAGGAAGATCATCAGAGGACCGATGATAGGTGCAATGATGGCATTTGAATCTGAAAGTAAGTAAATGAAATGTGTTGTGCACAAATAGACAAACAGATCAACTACTCTTCGACTGCGCCATTGCCGACAAACTACTGAAAACGTGTGACTATTGTAAAATGCCTGACAGCTACCTAAAGCGGAACGGCCTCATAAAAATTAGATTTGGAAAAAGTACGAGGGGCGTTCAGTGGTAGACGTTGTCGAATATTCCCGCTTCAGCCCCTGTAGTTTCATGAAGGTCCAATAGATGGCGACGCTATAAGTATCCTCCAAAATTGTGTCTGTAATGGAGGTGTGTTCATAGTTGAGAGCCGTCACTGAATTTCTTTTGGTGGAAAACCAGAGCTTCGCATATATTCATAGGCGCTTACAGAATGTTTACCTGGCGGTGAACAAAAACACGATGAGTCGTTGGGCGAGGCGTCTCTCACCATCACAACAAGCTCACGGAAACCTGTCCGATATCCTGGGCGCCGGCTGGTCGCACACAGCTTGCCCAGTTGGACGTCAGCGCTTTCGCCGCCACAAAAATGCAAACAAACTTCTCCATCAGAACGCAACCCACCAAACTTCATTGCACTGCTCTTCCTCACCCACCCTACAACACCCTACAACCCACGCACCTTCCGACTCCATCTTTTCGGCCCAAAGAATGATATACTTGCGGGAAGCAGTTCATGGATGATGGTTAGGCTGTTGAAGCAGCGAGACGCTGTCTCCGACGTGAACCAGTAGGTCGGTACCACGCGGCATACAGGCCTTCCCAGTAAGGAGGCGTAAGCGGTCGTACTGAACAGAGATTATGTGAAGAAAATAGGGCTTTGTAGCGTAAAGAGTGGGGTATAAAATGGTGTGCTGGAATCCAGAACAAAACCAACCTGCCTTCCGAAAGGAAATGTGTTGCATTACTTACACCCCAATTAGATGCCAGGCTGAGATTCATTGGGAGAGGTTTAAGGAAATGTAATACATGCAGTAAAGTAGTGGCCTACAAAACACTCGTTTGAGGGACTCTTGAGTATTGCTCATCATCCCCGGACCCTTACCAAGTGGGATTAATACGAGAGATTGAAAAAAATCTAATGAAGACTGGCGTGTTTCGTCGCTGGTCCGTTTAAACTGCGCGAGAGCGTTACTGATGTTTAGCAGACACAGTGGTAGACGCTACAAGAGAGACGCTGTGCATCATGAAGAGGTCTACTATTGAAATTCTGAGAAAGTACGTCCAGGAAAAGGTCGCACTACGTATTACTTCCTTCCGCATGTATCGCGAAACGATCATGACGAGAAAACCAGGGAAGTTAGGGCACATGCAGCTCCTCTAGAGTTGCCTAACCAGGTTTCATTTCTTTCGTTTTTTAATGTGTTTCGGTTTCACGGCCGTTCAACCAGCTAGTTTTCCCAGGCTTCTTGGAGGCGCATCCAGTGTATATACCTCACATAACACGGACAGTAATTCATCAATAGCCGAGGAGAAAACAACAAACAACACAATTAAAATCCACTACTTGGCGAGAGATTTGCACGTACGACCTCCACCGTGCGACATAGGAGCCTTGCTTCAGACCATGTAGACCAGCGTATTCTAAGATGTGTATTTCTTACTTATTTCACATTACATTCTACTACTTATGTTTGAGGTTCTTTTCACATTTCATCGTTCCAGAACAGTTCCTTATGCGTGTTTGTGTTAGAACCTTTGTAACGTCCGACCTCTGAAAAGTGAAGTTTACGAAGTGTATAAGTAGAATAAATTGTTAAATTATTCATCACTAGATTGACATTACTGGACCAAACCGTTTGAACTTCACTCATCTTGCTAGCATACGCATTCTACAACAACCATCGTACACACGTTCTGGGAACATACACGCAGAAGCTGCCAGAAATCGAGTGAGTGCTGCCCAGATTGTCAATTCAACGTTGACGATGTTCGGCTGGTACGAGGGTTGGAACTTTAATAGTGGCAACTATTTATTTACAGCTCGTACAAATTAGATACGTTTTTCAAAGTTTTACTGACCTTCAAAGTAGTCACCAGCATTGTGTATAACCCGTTGCCAGCTATGTGGAAGTTATAGGATACTTTTAGCGGTGCCAGCTTTGTTCACAGTTCGAGAGGCGCGGTCTATTGCCCGACGAATTTCTAGCAGTTCTGAAGCGAATGCCGTGAAATGTTTCCTTCAGTTTAGAAATCGAGTTGAACTCACGAGGGCTGATGTCATGGGAGTGCAGTATGTTGTATAGCACTTAGCAGCCCCATCAGTCAAACAAATCAGTAACAGCTTGCACTGTACGTTCTTGAGCATTGTCCTGCAAACTAATGGTCAGGTCCTGCAGAAAGTGTCCACACTTCTGACTCTAAGCTGATCGTACGTTGTGTTCCAAAAATGAACATTATCAGTTTTGTCTTCTACTTGGAATACTGTTGATACACCTCAGCCTCGGTAGGCCCAACGTACCGTGTAGCCGGCACCTCCATCAAGTACTACAAGCTACACTGAGCTTAGGCACCAAACATGTGAAAAGATTTGCTCAAAAATCTTCAGCCGGAACAGCTTAAGAGCAAAACACTATTACTTCTAGCTACAGTTAAGGATTTCTTACAAAAAAATCTCAAATTAATTAACGGTGCTCCAGAACGACAAAATACGGGAGAACATGTGACGTACATTTTAAAACGAATGCTTACGACGAATCGTTGAAATTCACATGTTATTAGTGTTGACTGAATGCACAACAACAAGACTAAGCCCACTGCACATAGAAACTCCTGTAATGCGAAACACCTTTGGAGCTTTGGAACCCGTGTCGTTTCTACCCTGGTAAAGCGAGTAGTTAATTAGATCCCATTATATTCTTGCAGATTCCTGAGACCTCCGTCGCTTCATTCAGCATATATACACCACAGATGTCTGAGACGTGAAAAAGTCTCTGGAGCATACAGTTTCATTTGATTATATTAACATAGGTTTAACTTATATTGTAATTATTCAACTTTGATGCGATCTACAACAGATTATTTTTTTACAGTACTTCGTGTTGTATCATGTTACTGATTTATTGCATTACTTCCATGCAGTCTAGATTTTAATGTACGCTGACACGACTAAAGCTGGAGAAAATTCGTTTTGAAAGCTGTATTTTTTGGGTTCATTACGTAACATGTAGTCTTGAGCCACTAAATAAATAGATGAATATTAGATATCCCCGACAAACCGCCTTCGTATTGATTGGCTGAATGGATTTCGCAGGTTAGGCATCAACCAAGATTGTCCTTGTCTGCTCAGTTTGTGACCGTTACTGTGCGGCCATGTAGCTGGACTGCAGAATTCGAAGCACTGTGAGTGCATTCTTCCAAGAGTGCTAGTACCATGTAACTGGACTGCAGAATTCGAAACACTGCTAGTCCAGTAAGGTATATAGGAGAATTTTGTGAAGTTTGGAAGTGGTATTGGCGGAAGTGAACCTGTGAACGTGTTATGCCTTAGCCAAGGTAGCCCCTGAGGGCCAGCAACCCATATTACACCACAGAGGGTGGGGTTTTCTATGTCCAAGGGGTACCAAAATCACCATGGTAAACACCGGCTATTTACATACAATATAATGGAAACAGACATTCCGAGCACTACTTCCTGCAGGGGGAGCTCGAGCCACGGCCTGCAAGAAGTATCACTACGCCAAAACATGATTGGCTGGAGACAGCTATTTAGGGGCTAGAACCAGCCCCGAAGTTCATTTCACTCCGAATGCCGACCTCGTGGACTTCGACCACTGAATATTACGTCTTCGTCTCTGAATTGGACTGTTACTAGTATGTGTGTGTTACCACGGACCTTTGTGGAAAGTTAGAAGTGAACTTCTGTGTGCCTCAATTAGGAGACTTTTACTGGCATCGTTATCGTTACCTTGCTTTTGTTGTTCAGTCATCAACCTTGTAAGTTTACGTAAATAAAAGTTGTGTTTGTAAGGAATTGTGAATTGTCAGTCACAACAGGGCGGATCGCGAGTCGTGCTAGGATAGCTGGGTCCGTAGAGCATTTTCTCGTGAAAGGCAAGGTCCCTGCCCAGCACCGAGTATTAATCTGTCAGACAGTTTTCATTATTTAACAAAAAAGGGAAGTATCCAGGAGCTACCTAGTGCCCCCTCTTACCCACCCCCTCTCCTCTTGCGGGTGCCCATGACATCGCTAAGAGTGGTTTAACTTTGTTCGTCGTTTTACGACATTACTTGCACAGCGCCCCATTGTTAAGACAAACGTTCCCGCTTCCTTTCATAAACTGGCGTGTCGAGTCTTTGTCGTCTTGTAAAACTATAGGGCTCGTCGGCGGAAGTCGGCGTGACACGTCTGGTGTGCCGCGGACGGTGGAAAATTGGAGTAACCGAGGGCACCATATTATGAGCGCCTCTTATCGCAGCGGTAATGCCCCGTCATCTGGGGGCGGGTAACATCGGCCTGGCGCCTGGTGGCGCACGTTCCGCTAATACTGGCTCAGCCGCCATCTTCTTGTACGGCGGCTACGTGTTTCCCCGGTCCCGTCGATCGCTTATACCGCCCCGAGTGAAGTAAGGGCACCGGGAAGAACTTCCAGAAGCCGTTCGGGGATGCCAGACGGCGCGTCCCCATTTCCGGCACGGGTTTTCGCTTCATTTCGTGCAAGAGGAGCCCAGGGTCGACTATGTTGTCTTCAGGCTAGGGACCCACAGCACAATGGTGTCTGCACTTCAAAAAATATAGTGGAAAAGAGTTCTATTTTTTGGAAACTAGTGGTTTGCGAACAGCTGTGTTGTCACTGTATTAAACAACGAATTACGGTAAGAAACGGACCATCCTCTGGTATAACGTTATGTCACAAACCAGAGGCATGACAAAACACAACTACATTGGTGTTCAGAACTTGACTACAAAAGTAACCTGTACATGACGATGAAACTGGGACCGTACAATAAAAAAAACTGTTACAGTGTGGTACAGAAGATAACTCAAAGATATAAGCAACGAGAAGAACAGAAATGACACATTTGTTCAAAGACAATAATTACGCTGAAGTCAACATGATTCACGATGGTCCCTGGACACTGTAAAAGGCGGAAAATGGTTCTTAATAGGCTGTGCCATCACTACGGACGGCAGTGCACGTTCTGCAGCGTCCACAGTTCGGGCCATAAGGTGGGTGCGGAACTCTTGCGTTTCATTCGTCCACCACCGCGGATGACAACTTCTGAGTGCTCGATGGAAGTCGGGGGAGCCGGCCGGAGTGGTCGAGCGGTTCTAGGCGCTTCAGTGTCGAACCGCGCGACCGCTACGGTCGCAGGTTAGAATCCTGCCTCGGGCGTGGATGTGTGTGATGTCCTTAGGTTAGTTAGGTTTAAGTAGTCCTGACCTCAGAAGTTAAGTCCCATAGTGCTCAGAGCCATTTGAACCATTTGAAGAAAGTGGAGTCAGGATGCATGGGCATCCAGACAGAGAAGTCCGTCGCAAAAACAGTCCCAACATGTGGCGTGTGAGGAGCCAACAGCCGGCTCCCGTATCACAAAAGGAACGGTGCATGTCGGAGTTGACAGCGGACTCATCTGGGGCAGAGAGGTACCGCAGCAAGCTGTGTAGAGTATAAACGTTGGCGGGTGGGAAATCATTCAGTCGCTATGACACACCACACCGCCTTCACTGCTGTGGAAGGCGAAGGCGAGCGTATGTTACTCCACAACAGCTTCCAACCAACCGCCGGATGTCGGAGTTCAGTCATATTAGCAGGTAGTGTCTGTCGATGGTAGGGGTTCGTTATAGTGGCCACGTGGTCAGTAGGACAGCCAACACATAACACCTGTCGGCCTCGAAGGTGCAAATCTGAAGTCGTGGCAGCGTGATATGGGCAGTATTGATCGGAGGGCAGAGGGATTGAGATGCCGTCTCTTCAATCAGTGTGCCGGTGAGGCTGTCGTACGAAGCATGTAGGTGATGCATCATCCGCACAAAAAGAGCATGCGCCATATGTTGCACTGTATCATTTCAATGACGGCAGATGTTTGGGCAACGTCAGTGTCTCATAATGGATATTGCACACCGTACCATGGTTGGCGAAATGAGCAAAGGCCGCCAGGAACTTTGCACCCACCGCAGAGGGGCAGCGGCAGAACGTTTGCGTAATGATAAGTTTCAAGGTGCGGTAGACGTTTACAAAATGCACCCGCATTGTCAAGTCAAGCGTTCAAATGGTATGGAGTCGAACTTGCGTGCGGATGACATTAAAGTAGTCAGCGACACATAGCCGCTGCTGTACACTGCACATTCACATGAAAGGTCACTCCGAAACATCGCTGGTATCTTGGTAACTGGCGCTGCGATACAGATGGTCGGTCCTCTACCCACATCCACGTGGTGCAGCTTTCACACATTGATACACCTGCCGGCCACCTCGCCATAGCGCTGAAGCCACGTGGTCGCCATATATACGTTTTCTGTCGATCTAGCCAAGAAAACTATATCGTCTGCATAGGCACAACACTTAAAACGCACGTTGCGAGGCGAATGAAGGGCGACAGCAGACTTGTATCACCAAGTGCTCAATAGTTAACAGTGGTGAGTGGAAGCCATTGACCAGGACCGTGGGACAGGCCCCCGCAGATGAGACAGACAGGCAGACCAGACGATATTGGGAACAGATCAACTTTCTGTAAGGCAGCACGCAAAAAACCGTGCTCAACTTGGTCAAACGAGTGGTCTATGTCGATCGCCACGGAGGCGCATTCTAAACAATAAGCCGACATGTGCACCAATACATCACTTTAAGAGCTTACCGCCGTACGTATATTACTGCACCTCTCAAGCGTATTTATTCAGTGTCACTGGCATCCTTGACAGTAAAGTGGAGGCATGCATGAAGTACGTGTGCTAACAGCATATAATCCGAATTCACTAACGTCTGCCAGGAAGCCTTGCAGTCTGCACCTTCTGTTCGGTTTTGACACAAGGATTGTCATGCCCTCCAATTATTCGGTGAGGATGCGAATGTCCAGATCCGGGAGTTCGCAGTACATCTATCGCCAAATTTCCCCCATCAGGTCAGAAAAGGGGCTAAAACATTCACGCGGAGGACATCAGGTCCAGAAGATTTGTTTCTCAGGCCCCGCTATAGGGTCACTAGCAATTCTTGCAGCATGGCGGCAGGTTGTGCAGCACGTCCTCATCATCATTGTCAGGCCACTGACCGACCAGACAGAGAGTGCGGTAGTAATTTGTGATGACACGGGAGATGGAGGCTTGGGTCTCTGCACGTTGTCCGTCCTACGCCATAACTCCCTGATAAGTCACCTCTTGCTGTGTCTCTATTCTCTGACAGCGTGATAGAGAGAATTGCGTTCACCTGGGACTGAATCTTGCAGTCTCTCTCGAACCCTCGTGCCTTCAAAACTGGACGCCATGATCTGCAGGAGCCGCTGCTGTGTCCAATGGACGGCCGTTTGGCCCTCTGGCAAAACTGGTTGGACGCTAGTTCCCTCAACAGCATGTAGTAAAACTCAGAGGTCTACCGTTGTCAAAGTGTCCAGTTACGCCCATACACCGTGAGGGTGTGACAAATACCTGGTTTGACACAGTGTATCCACCGCTGTATCGCACATTCGTAGGTATGACGTCGTCCTTCACATTTGTGCCAGGTACAGCTAGACGATAAGCCTCTTCCCAGAGAATGGCGACAATAACAGTTCATGATCCTCTGCTATGATTGGTCTGTTGTCGTGGCAGGGTGACAGCGTAGATGGTTAGTGAATGCTGTGGCCACAGCTCGGCACAACAGTCGCTGTCCGAAGACCTCTGGGAAGATGCTGACCGAATCGCTGGTTCGGTACAAATATTTGGGTCGATCATTGTGGATGAGTGTCCATGTATCGTACAATGCTAGGACCCCCACTATCGCGTGAAAGGCTGGACATGGGACATTGTGAGGGACCTGATCCATAGGGTGTAAGATGCTGTTAAAGTCTCCACCCAAGTGGTCCGTGGTGCTCTGAAACAACGGAGCCAGCTCAACAGAGTAATAGACTGTTTGCCCTCTACGCTTTGTCATTCCAGAAAGGATATACAGATTCCGAAGGTGGACCACACCATTGGTGAGCCTTGTGCTGAAGGCAAATAGTGCATATCTGTTGCATCTACGCCACTGCGGGTATGACCATACAGCCACCACCTTCAATAATTTTGTTGTTGTAAGAAGTGAAGCCACAAACATACAGGCGCAGGTCAGGCTGGACCTCTTGAAGAAGTCATACATCAATGTGGGCTAATCATGTCCTTTAACAGCTGAATTTTGCTCGTGGTACTAATACCATTGATACTGACTGTACCTATATTATACACCTGAGTCATTAAATAGTCCGATGACGTATCTGACAGCCGTTTGCTGCAGTAAGTGCCACATCGGCCGACTGACTGTCTCTGTCATCGGCAATATGCATGTTAGTCATTAGCTGAGACAAGACGTCCTTCCGACAAATCGCCGGTCGCGGGCATCTGATATCATTCATTCCATCCTCACCTCCGATGCCCAGTCCCCAAGCTGAAGGTGTGGTACGTTAGGCGACGGATGACATTCATCTGGTGTCTCAGCCGCATCATCGTCGGAGAGCCCGTCAGTGGGTTGAGCATATTCAAACAGCCTTTGTCCTTGGGTGACCATTACCAGCAGCGAAATAGGAATTGCGGGAGCGGGGTTCCGCAGACCGGCCCGCGGAGGGATTGCCCTCATCTTCCTGCAACGTGTCACCATCTTACGAAGCATTTCCTGCGAATAGCTCCCTCTTCTCTCGACGTTTGGATGACCTCTTCTTGCAGGATCGCTTGTTTGAGATGCTGGAGGTACGTACTCTTGATCCACAGGACTCAGTGTTCGAGGTTGAATGGACCTACAGGTGCTCCTTGCATGGGGGCTTAATTAAATACAATGCAAATAATATTAATTTTAGTAGCTGACTGTCCGATTACGAAGTCTCGTAACCGGTTGGCCCTGACTAGTATTAGTACGCAATCTGACTGCATAGAATAACAATAAAGAATGAAAGGAAATTTCCGTTACCACAATTAATTAATTAAGTCCCCAGCAACTATAAAAGCTACGAAACAACAAATCACAAGTGTAACTAACTGTTCTGTGTGTGGAAGTGTGATTCAACGTAGACATCTGGCACGGTTCTTCCTCACTTCGACAAGATGCTTTAAACGCCATTCACTGAAGTAATTAAAAAAAACAACAGAAATACTATAGTTGCACATAGAAACCAGAATTACACTCTAATACATGAACACAAGCCAGATGCTTTGTTGACTGAACCTGTGACCAAGAGACATTGTTAGTTAGGAAATTTAAAAAAAAAAAAATGTTTTTTTACCTTCGTATATATTGACTAAAAATACACTCTGATCATTACAACATCTCCATTCGAATAACATCTGCTGTCTAGCCCATCAAAACAACTGCACACGACATGGCCTCAAATAATACAGCTATCAACATCCTCTCAGCAAAGCACTAACCACCACAACTTCTGAACAAGCACTGCCACTGGAGGCGGCGGAAGAAAACTCTGGCGCTGTGACTCAATGTAGCCACCTTTCATATGCCCCTCCTCCACAGGCTAGAATTTGATGGTATTTTTGCCAGCATTGGTGGTGAAAATACCACCAAATTCGTCAAAAAAAAATTACAGCAAAAATAAAAGATAATATTAATAAGTAAATATTATATAACTAAATAAATTTTCGCTTTGCACTGACCCTTCAGTAACCTAATATATAAAATACAGTAAGGAATACAAATGCTTTCATACATGTGATTGTGCACAATAGTTTACACAAGTATAATTCAATCAATGGCACCAGCAATGACGAATAGGTGTAGGTAAGAGTCTCATAACATTTCATAAACAGTAAATACACATAAAATCAGTTTATACAAATATTCACATAAAATCTTGTCAATAGTTCAATAAACAAGTAGCACTCCTCAGAGTTGTTGACAGTTCCAACAATAGCACCCAGCAATGGTCAACAGGTGCAAATAGCAGTCTCATAACATTTCATCAGCAGTATTTAAACAGCTCCAACAGTGGCACCCAGAAATGTTGAACAGGTGCAGACACCAACAAGTGACATCATTACTGCTACGGTCGCAGGTTCGAATCCTGCCTCGGGCATGGATGTGTGTGATGTCCTGAAGTTAGTTAGGTTTAAGTAGTTCTACGTTCTAGGGGACTGATGACCACAGTAGTTAAGTCCCATAGTGCTCAGAGCCATTTTTGAAGTGATGTAATTTCAGTAGAAGCAGTTCCATCAGTGGCACCCAGCAATGTTGAACAGGCGCAGACACCCACAAGTGACCTCATCAGTAGTAGCAGTTCGATCAGTGGCACCCAGCAATGTTGAGCAGGTGCAGACACCAACAAGTGACATCATTTCAGTAGAAGCAGTTCCATCAATGGCACCCAGCAATGTTGAGCAGGTGCAGACACCAACAAGTGACATGATTTCAGTAGAATCAGTTCCATCAATGGCACCCAGCAATGTTGAACAGGTGCAGACACCAACAAGTGACACCATTTCAGTAGAAGCAGTTCCTTCAGTGGCACCCAGCAATGTTGAACAGGTGCAGACAGCAACAAGTGACATCATTTCAGTAGAAGCAGTTCCATTAGTGACACCCAATAATGTTGACAGGTACAAACAGCAACAAGTGACATCTCATCACTGGTTGAGCATTTCCAACAGTGGCGCCCAGCAATGTTGAGCAGGTGCAGACAGCAACAAGTAACATCATTTCAGTAGAAGCAGTTCCATTAGTGACACCCAGTAATGTTGACAGGTGCAGACAGCAACAAGTGACATCTCATCACTGGTTGAGCATTTCCAACAGTGCGACCCAGCAATGTTGAGCAGGTGCAGACAGCAACAAGTAACATCATTTCAGTAGAAGCAGTTCCATTAGGAACACCCAGTAATGTTGACAGGTGCAGACAGCAGCAAGTGACATCTCATCACTGGTTGAGCAGTTCCAACAGTGGCACCCAGCAATGTTGAGCAGGTGCAGACACCAACAAGTGACATTATGTCAGTAGAAGCAGTTCCATCAGTGGCACCTAGCAATGTTGAACAGGTGCAGACACCAACAAGTGACACCATTTCAGTAGAAGCAGTTCCATCAGTGGCACCTAGCAATGTTGAACAGGTGCAGACAGCAACAAGTGACCTAATCAGTAGTAGCAGTTCCATCAGTGGCACCCAGCAATGTTGAGCAGGTGCAGACACCGACAAGTGACATCTTTTCAGTAGAAGCAGTTCCATCAGTGGCACCCAGCAATGTTGAACAGGTGCAGGTAACAGTCCATAATATTCACTATCACTATTCAGACAGTTCATCAGAGTTCATTAGCAGAAATTAAACATTTCCAAGTGGCACCCATCATGTTGAACAAGTGCAGGTAACAGTCCATAATATTCACTATCACTTATTAGACAGTTCATCAAAGTTCATTAGCAGAAATTAAACATTTTCAAGTGGCACCCACCAATGTTAAACACGTGCAAGCACGAACAACAGTTTGAATGCACACACAATTGCTTTTACAAAATTATTATTAATGCACTTACACTAAACATACAAATTACAATAAACACACAAGTGATATCAGATAATTGTCATATTAACTATAACAAATAAACAAATATCAGTAAACCTATAATATTTATGGGTGTCAGTGCGAGCCACAACAAACAAGTAAAATAATATTTAGGAGATAGGTCGGTTCAATTATTTGGGATTATGAAAGGAAAACACACAAAACACACTCACTCATCTTTCATCCACATTAAGTACTACTGTGTAATTGAATAGTGTGAACTGTGTAAATGCAATTCTGTCAAAGATTTGATGTTCGGCATGTGTATCAAGTAGTAGTGGCAGCAGTGTACAACACTCAATAATAGTTAGTCAACGTCATAGTCATCCTGTCAAGACCAATTTTTGCCAACCCAAATCAAATGTACGGTTGCTGAACAACTGTCAATGTGCCAAGATATGCAAATGCTTCCTCTCTCCAAAAAAAAAAAAAAAAGTATATACTGCTTAGTGATTTAACAAAGTGTGTGTGTAGACAATCTTCCTTCCACTTGAGTGTTCTAGTCTGCCATCTTCATCCTCCTTGTTCCATATAAACCAACAAAAAAAAAATGCTCCTCACTTACTTTACCTCTTATCCACCAAAACTCCAATAATCATCAGCATCACATAAACTTAATACTTCAATAATACCTCTTACGTCGATACATATAAACCTTATCATCAACATCATTTACCTTACCTCTTGTCCACCAAAACTCCAATAATCATCAACTTCACACAATCTCAATACCTCAATAATACCTGTTCAATACGTCGACACATATAAACCTTATCGCCAATATCATTTCACTGCCATAACAACTCTTTCGTCCAGTCAGTCTCCTCGAACAAGTACAGATAAAATTCTAGTGCAAACTTCAATTCATCATCCCATACAATCCGAAGACACAATGTCCACACACAATCTCTGTGTAATCCATCTGACCCATATCTTCTACTCATTATGAATTATAAAATACATTTGGTTACCTTGACCATCATCAAATAAAAGAAATGCATACATGACCTCTAACAGACTTAGTTCGAATAACTCTCAGTAATTAAGTACAATTACGGAGTGTGAATGATCGTAATATTTCACAGTGTGTACACCACTTCAAGAATTATGGCAAACAGAAGCAAACATGTGGAGTATTTCTTGTGTCAAGTGTCACTTCCTATTTCAATTGCTCACGAAAAATGCAGTGTAATAACTGTCAATGGTCTAAACCTAGTTTTGGTATGTCATGTCGTTAGCTTCCTTCCTATTAGCATAAATTTATACAGCTTTCATAAAACCTCCAGCTCATGTGACTTCTATGAAGTTTCTTGTACTAATGTCGTTCGTCGAATTATAGCAGTTCATTTTTCTATCTTAAAAATATAAGGCACTGAACGTAAGCAAAACATCCAATAGCGAGTAAATATACCAGTAGAGAGCAGAATGTCAACAAGTGGATGCAGCACAATCCCTACAACGAGGCTCCTCCAAGCGAACAATCTATAATTAATACCATAGTGTGACCTAAACTCCATGTTCGTGCCCAGTATATCAGCATTTCTATATACCAAATTAAAGAGTAGTTATGACAACAAACAGAAATGTATAAATATGCAATCCATACGCAAGCAGCAATTATGTGTCTTACATAATAAACAGGTCATTAGCATCGTATCAGCATAAGCAAATAAATGTTCATATGTAATCTTTATAAGCAAACATGAAGGCGCAAGGAGATAAATCACAAAGTATAACCTACATACATAACCATGTCAGCACAACTAATCAGGTGACAATTATAATTTAAATAAATTAGCACAGCAGGCACATAATAAAAAATATTTGACATCAATGAAAAGTATAACAGCCATGCAATACATAATATACACAAATAACAACCCTGTTCATTAATCAATCATTGTCAAAATCAGTAAATGTACACAAGCACGTCGCTTCACAAGTAAATTCATAGAACATGAAATTTAGCACAAAGTATGAATCACGTAATTGCGAACAGAAAATTACGTCTAAAGTACGTACCTAAGTGGAAATATGTTACCTGAAAAATAAACTCAATTGATAGTTACCTTTTTAGTTTATTAGTTTCTTCTTCGAAATTACATTCTTCCTGAAAATTTCTCGATAGCAAGTCCTCTTAACGTCGGACACACACAGAATTTACCTGAAGGTCTAAAATATTTTATACAACCGTATCCCGAAAAATACTGGACGTTAATGACATAATTTATTAAGTCACTATAGCTTTATACTGAATTTAATCGGAGAAGTTCGACTGTGTATTTGTTTACGGCTGTCAGTGCATTCGCACTGAGCGCTCGATCAGCTGTAGGCGCGTGACGTAGGAAGTAATTGTTTGTGGTAAACGACTGCCTTGTGCGGCGCGCAGACTTGACTGTTGCTTTGAGTATGTGCCGCCGCCGGAATACGGCGCGGTATCCTTGCATTCTCCGTGTGTTTACGTATAACTGTTGATGTCTCAAAAGTATGTCATTCCACAAAAATTTTTACTTTCGATATATGATGTATTCCCTTAGAGCGTCGAGATTTGAGAGTTTCTACTTCGACAGTGTTATCATGAATGATTTTACGAACCCTATATGGACCGTTATAAAGCAGAAAAAATTTACGGCACAAGCCTTTTCCTTTGTGAGACAAATGATGAGACATAATTAACACCTTTTGACCAACTGACAAGGTTTTTAAACGACCAGGACGTTTAGCTGATTTCTCTCTTCTAGCAGCCGCAGATGCAATGTTTTGTAGAGCCAGGTTGACAACTTCAGAATGCTGCAGTTTTCGTGAAGGCGGAAAAGGAACGATTTCAGAAATGCGATTTGTCGGTGCTTTATTTTTTAATATCAATATAGGCGGTAAAGAAGTTGAATCATTAGGGAGTTCATTCAGAATATTTTGAAAAATATGAAGATACTGATCCCACGTTCTGTGATTCTGATGACAATAAAGTCAACACAATTTATTGATTTCCTTCATCCATCTCTCTGAAGCGTTAGATTGAGGGTGAAAAGTGAAATGAAAATTGGTTTAATCTTACGACGCCGTAGAGTACGAAGCCAAATTTTAGAGCGAAACTGTGATCCATTATCTGATATAACCTTATCAACATGACCCACTTCTTTAAGAAAATGTTTGATGAAAGCATTAGATACTGAACGAGCTGTTGCTTTGCGTAAGGGTGTAAAACACACATATTTTGATGTCAATTCCACTGCTACCAAAATGTACGCAAAACCATTAGTAGAACGAACCACTGGGCCGAACAAATCGACTGCAGCCATCTCCTTTAATTTCGCTGGAATGATAGGAAACAACGGTGCTCTGTGAGAAATAGTTGGCGGCTTAGCCTTTTGACATAATTTGCATTTGGCAAGAACAGATCGGCAATAGTTTTCTGCACTACAACGCCGTTATCTTCTCTCTCTTGAAATAAGTGTGCACCTAAGCCTTTGTATGATGAGTCCGTCGCCAAACAAAAATCTTTAGATAAATCCGGATGTGAAAGAAGTGGAGCAGCAACTAAAGCATCACAAAGTTGTTCAAATTCTGATTGAGCTTCCTCATCCCAACACCAATTAGAATTCTTTCCAGATAGTTCACATAAGCGAGGTGTGGCCCAATTGTCCAATCTAACAAAGCGTCTAAGAAAATTACAGACACCAAGGAAACTACGAACATCACGTTTTGTAGTAGGAACAGCATAATTACGAATAGCATCTAGTTTCTCTGGATCAGGAAGAATACCTTCTGTAGAAATAATATGACCAAGAAATTTCACCTGAGAATGACCAAATTCAGATTTTTCCAAGTTCACTGTAATGCCAACTCTTGCAAAAATACGTAATAATGAATCCAAAATTTTGTTGTGCTCACTCCAAGAACGTTTAGCAATAAGAATGTCGTCAACATATGAAGTAATATTGTCACGAAGATAAACAGGTAAAATTTCGTTTAAACTACGAATGAATGCTGCAGAAGATACAGTAAGTCCAAACGGTAATTTCCGAAATCACTTTTGGGTAAAATAGTCATATCCGGTTATTCTTTACCGACTCTCTAGATAGATTGATAGTCGAAGAGTTGTTTTGACAGATGCAAAGAATAGTAAAAGAGTAGGCAGCGGTGCAGAAAACTAAAAGGGAAATAGCATCACTACAGTTCGGGGCCCTATGCACGCTACGGCACATATTCACTTAGTGTAGTGAATCCCCAGAGGACTTTAATAGCCGCACATAATTTCTAGTTTGTGACTTAGTGGCAAATTTGGCGGAAGTGCGTACGTAAATTGATCTAACGATGCACATGGATGTATGTTATTCTTATAATTGCGAAAGATCTTAAATTTCCGAACAGTTAAGAAGTGTTTATAATCAAAGTTTTCTCCTCGTGGCGACAAAGACCTACCGCGTCCGTCCCAGTCCCAATGTCGATTATTGTTAAGTTCGCGCGCCTGGCGCTCTCTTGTTGCATCCCGTAAATGAAACAAATTACTTTCTTCAAACCCTTCTGCTATCTGTGATTCTAAATTTCTTTTGCTGTCTTTTCCTACGATTTCGCCTTCAATTTGTTTGACTTGCTTTTGTGAATGCCTCAAATTCCCTTTTAACGCGTTCATTAAATTTTCCCTGATTTTCAACATGCTTATTTATGTTCCGGTACTCTTCGGTTTCTGCAAATGGTAATGGAGCTGTATCATCTGAATCTCTGTCCCCATGTAAACTAAGATTTGTCAATTTATCTGAAATCTCCTCCACTCTTTCCGATAAATCACCTATTTGTTCTTTCTGTTTATTTTTGTCTTCTGTAAGTGTCGCGACTCGGGTTTCAGTATTGACACATTTATTAGTTAACTGTTCATATTGTTGTGTTAGGTTATTTAATCTGTAATTTGGTACGGATTCCTCGATTCTCTCAAATATTTCTTCCTTATCATGTGCACGTTGTAAATTTAACTCTGAAAATTTTTGTACTATCGCGCGATCTCTTTCTTCCTGTTCTCTATCCTGTTCCTTCTGTCTGATTTCTATTGAAATTAATCTATTATTGTGAGCATTCAAAATCGGGTGTACTTCTTCTCTAATTTCTTTCTTTAATTCATCTTTCATGTTTTTGAAACATGTCCCTATTCGTGAGTCTAACCGTGTTTCCATTGTTCCCATCTCAGTTCTAATTGTTCCTATTTGTGATCCCACTGTTTTTAATTCAGATCTTAACTGTGTTTCCATTGTTTCCGTCTTTGTTTTAATTGTTCCTATTTGTGAGTCTAGCCGTGTTGCCACTGTTTTTAATTCAGATCCTAACTGTGATCCCAGTGAGACTAACCGTGTTTCCATTGTTCCCGTATCAGTTTCTAACCGTGTTGCCGATGTTCCGATATCTGTTTTAATTGTTCCTATTTGTCAGTCTAACCGTGATCCCAAATTTAATATTGCACTCATCAACTGCTCCATGTTAATTTGTTCGAAATTCTTTTCGCCCCTAACATTTCCCGCAAAATCAACTTCTTCCGTCAAAGCTGTAAAGCTATCTGTGTTCGACACTATTCCAGAATCTTTTGTCGTTAATCTCGTATTCTGAAAATTTTTTGATTGTGAAAAATTTTGAACTGGTTCCGGACTATTTTCCCGACTTATTAAATTGTTTTCTACTTCATTAATCATCATACTGTTCTCCTGTGTTGGCGAGTTCGCCGTGTTACCAATTTCGTCATTCTCCTTATTCATCATTTTTGCCTTTTTCATCGATCGCGTAATCATTTACAATACACACAAAACTCGTCAATATGCGAAAACTACACACAATATGACACTTTATCACCAACAATACCATTCACACGAAATGCTTCCCTCAAACACGATTAACGAACAATTGAAATCTTCGTAATTGCACAAAATTGTCAAATGCGTATACGAGACATCAAAAATTAAATTCTGCAAAAATACCATTAGAAGAAAGACAAGACAACTACAAATGTTCATTACGAAATCTACACGTGCAATATAGACTACAATTACTAAACTACAAATTATTTCAACAATACTACTGTCTACTATTTTACTATCAGAAGATTTCCAAAGGACGATCCGAAGCAGCGGTCGCCACGTGCATAGGGGCTTAATTATATACAATGAAAATAATTTTAATTTTAGTAGCTGACTGTCCGATTACGAAGTCTCGTAACCGGTTGGCCCTGACTAGTATTAGTACGCAATCTGACTGCATAGAATAACAACAAAGAATGAAAGGAAATTTCCGTTACCACAATTTATTAATTAAGTCCCCAGCAACTATAAAAGCTACGAAACAACAAATCACAAGTGTAACTGTTCTGTGTGTGGAAGTGTGATTCAACGTAGACATCTGGCACGGTTCTTCCTCACTTCGACAAGATGCTTTAAACGCCATTCACTGAAGTAATTAAAAAAAAAACAACAGAAATACTATAATTGCACATAGAAACCAGAATTACACTCTAATACATGAACACAAGCCAGATGCTTTGTTGACTGAACCTGTGACCAAGAGACATTGTTAGTTAGGAAATTAAAAAAAAAAAAAAAATTAATGTCTTTTTACCTTCGTATATATTGACTAAAAATTCACTCTGATCATTACAACATCTCCATTCGAATAACATCTGCTGTCTAGCCCATCAAAACAACTGCACACGACATGGCCTCAAATAATACAGCTATCAACATCCTCTCAGCAAAGCACTAACCACCACAACTTCTGAACAAGCACTGCCACTGGAGGCGGCGGAATAAAACTCTTTGGCGCAATCTCTGGCGCTGTGACTCAGTGTAGCCACCTTTCATCCTCTTCAGACGACTAAAGCGCAGACGGGTCGCTGCAGTCGAGCACTTGGCGGTTCCGTCACAGGCCGGGGCATCGTGAGTACAGAAACTGGGTCATCGTCCGTCATCGTCATGTTCCTCGCTGCCTCAGCGTAGGTAATAAGACACCGTCGTCGGTTGCGATGTAGACAGCGTATCAGCACGAGGTATCTGGAAAAGGCGTCTCTGCAGGCATTCGGACCGAGTATGCCGTCCTGTCCGCATCTCGAACAAGTCTGCAGTTGACCGTCATAAATGACGATCACTCGTACAATGGGATGCGTTTGCACAGTTCATTTAACACTGACGCTCTCTGGTCAGAACAGGATACGTATCGATCGTGCCATTTTTCTCTCACGTGACGTAGTACTTCCCCATGAGGCCGCAGCGCGTCCAAAACAATTTTGGCCGTAACTTCAAATGTCCGCTCCAAGACTCGTATGGTCCGAACCCCGAGCCTGCATGGTCGACAGTCACTACGCCCACATTGCCGTCCGAGTGATGGAAACGATATCCATCGGCGGAACGGCGAATAAGCCGTTCGCACGCTGCTTCATCGACCGTGCTGAAGACGACCAACAGAAGTGTTCCGAGAGGTTTCTTCAAACAGCAAACGCTCTACCTCTTTTGCTTAATGTCATCCTTGCTGGGTATGGAACGTTAAACTTCTGGTGATCTTTCTGTACAAAAGCACCATCGTCGGTCAAGGTGATCTATTGACGCTGCAGGACCATTGCGCACTCGTGGAGCGCCGCTCAGAACCCCGCGCACTTCTGTTCCGCTACACGGCTGAGAGCCGACTGCTTTGACCGGTAAGTGTACCACGTTCAAAGACCTGGGCGACAGTACACCCATGCAACATCATGCCTCCCCACTCCATAACAACTGGCTCACGAATGCGATGATGTTCGGTAATGTTCCTGGGTGCATTGGGTATTCCTACATCTTGTAGAATACTATCGCTTTCCTGGTGCAGGTGTTGCGGTGTGGGGAGGCATACTGCTGCGCGGAAGTACTGACTTCAAAGTGCGCCACCTTAGCAGAGAGGTCAGAACATCTGACTGCCATTAGGCTGGCCCGAATTCGACTACCGGCCGGGTCGGAAATTTTCTCCGCTCGGGGACTGGAAGTTGTGTTGTTCTCATCATCATTTCATCATCATCATCGAGAAGCAAGTAAACTAAAAGACTTACAACTGGGCGGCCAGACTTCCCCATATGAGGTCTCCCAGCCATTACCGCCGTACGATAGTTGAAACTTCTGTTTTCCTTGACCTCCAAATCTCCGAACGTGGTACACTCACTAGTCAATGTTTTCATGACACTGCACTCCTCCCCATGCACATCTTTTCATTCGTCCATTCTTCTCTGACTTAATTTTCATGGATGGTAATCACTATGGCATCGAACAGCAGGAGTTCTTGGAACGAGACGCTATTCTGCGAATTGATGCTTTGAGTGCTTTGATTAGACGTGTCGAAGTATGTGGGTAGAATGGGAACACGTTGCAGTGCCATCAGTGATGATTACACCTTCTATTAAGAACTATGTCCTGCCTTTTGTAATGTCCACAGGACCATTATAATTCGAGGCGACTTCGGTATAATTACTGTCTTTGAATGAAAGTGTCATTTCTGTTCATTTCATTACGTAATGCTATCATTTGCCTTCTGAACAACGCTGTGGTAGTTCTTTTCCTGTATGGTACATGTTTCTCGGACCTATGTTACTTGGCAGCGATACGTCGCGTGAAAATTACCTTCTTCCTCATATATTACACACCATCGTGTTTACAAGCATCACACGGCACATGGCAAGACTTATGGACTTCGCCATATTACTTGCTGTGTGCTGTATTTACACCATTATTATAATTGGTTATGCTATTTTATGGCATGATGAATGTTATTAGTTACGATTTGTGATGCATCTGATTAATGATGTCACGTTACACGTGAAGATGGTCAGTTCCTGACCGAAACTGGTTGTTTGACAGAGTAACATTATGGCTCTGTGCAAACCATGACCTTCCAAAAACCTCTAAAAACTGTAAATAGTCGCCTCTTCCAAATAGTGTAAGAAATTCTTTGTTTGTTGGGCAAATTTATAACCGTAAAAGAAACATACTAATTATTTTTGTTGACTTATTCAGCTGAAATTTCACAGGACAGCTGATATAAATGAAGTCCATTTCTCACACTCCCCCGCGTCAAATTCCCAGTCGCGCACGGTCATACGCACGGCGCTGCAGTTCGCAAAATCGCTAACAAGTTTAAAAGATTGCTAACAATTTAGAAAAATTCTAACAGAAATGTAGCAGTTTGAAGGGATGTAAGTTTCGCGGAGTGACGACCTCTTCTGGACTACTGTTCATCCAAAACAGAACGCACAAAACTTCATACTTCCTACCGCCATAACTCGATTCTATAGCCCCAAAAACTGTTTTCAAGAAATATTGCGGTAAATGTTTTAAGATGTCTTAAGATCCGTAGCGCTTCCAAACAGCCTATGGAAACGTGACTTCATAGCATGCTCACGACACCAGCGGGAAATTAAAAAATCAAGTAAGAGAATTCCTCTTGTAAAAATAATTCCGATTTTAGGTTTGTAATTTTTTTGTCGTGATAACTGTACAACTCCACTTTTTATATTTAAAGTTTGTCATTTTTAGAACTAAAATATTGATTTTGACATGGACATCAACATCGAATTTTTTAAAATTGTCGTTGAATAGACAGTGTGTTTCGAAACTAATCGTTCAGATTGATAAAGGAGGTAGGGAACATCAAAAGAAATATATTTAGATAAGGAACATGTGGTCTCTTAAGTCAACATGTAATATTATGGTACGTTTTGTTAGTGGTGTTGTCAGTGTCGCTGACTACGAATATGTACTGACTTTGCAAACTGCTCTGTGTAAGGGTGGTTGGCACCGGCCGGCCGCGGTGGCCGTGCGGAACCGCGCGACTGCTACGGTCGCAGGTTCGAATCCTGCCTCGGGCATGGATGTGTGTGATGTCCTTAGGTTAGTTAGGTTTAAGTAGTTCTAAGTTCTAGGGGACTGATGACCTCCAGTGTTAAGTCCCATAGTGCTCAGAGCCATTTGAACCAGCCATGGTTGGCATCGATATCTTGCTGGAAACACGTCGACTCAAAGGATGTACATCCAGCATGATAGGGCGCCAGCCCATTTCAGCATTGCTGTGAAGAATCATCTGAATATCAGCTTTGGGAATTGAACGATTGGCCGAGCTGGCCCCCAGGTCATCTGATCTCATTTGTTTTGATTTATTCCTCTGGGGGCATAAGAAGCAGCTGGTGTATAAACAGTGGTGGAAACAGAAGAAGATCTCGTCGCGAGAATTGCCATCGCTGCTGGGGCCAATGCGGACAAGCCGGGAATATTCGAATGTCCACGACAGTAAATGGTCTGGCGATGTACTGCGTGCGTACAGGACATTGATCGCTCATTTGCGGCGATCGGACACGGGTGTGGGATGGCTAAACACTTGTTGCTGAATGAATATGATCGTGTCACTTAATACGAAAACGAATATTGAAGTTCCTCAAATTCAGGTGAAAGAAAATGTTGATTTGAAATGATAACAGTACATATAATTCTACTTCACTTTTTTATTTTGTAAGAAACATACTTCCTAACAATGCGTGGACCCAACCATGTTCGTATTAATGGTTACATGTATTCCACTTTCACTCTGAAGATAACAATTGTTTTACTACTTTTCCAAACCAATCTTCCACGATTCAGGCACTATACGTGTTCAAAACAATTTCATGTTCCTGCATCGTTACTACAGACTGATAACGACGATACTGATTTGTCCACTGATTTAATGTGTATTTACGTGGACCGTTCACGAATGAACGGAATCATTACTCTTCGTTATCCTACCAACCCACGGAAAACTTTGGAACTCATAATTCATCATACTAGCAAACTGTTTCAATAATTTTGGTAAGACTCAACTGCGCGCGGTCGCTCCGCGCAAATCAGAACAACGACTACGATTCCGAATTCTTGTGCGTGAGCGGTAGCTCTTGGGGGTTGTTGAAAGGAGCAGCAAGACAGTGTCCTTGCTGTAAAATTTGCACTCAGCTCCAAAAGTTCCACAAAACCAGCGATGCGCAAGGGGTACGATTTACTACCTTGTACCACCACCGATAGCAGTAACCCTTGCAGCAATGAAGTAACATACGATGGGCGTAACAGAGAGGATATAAAACGCAGCCTAGCAGTAGTAAGAAAACTTTTTATGGAAAAGAGAAATTTGTTAGCATCGAATGTAATTTTTCTGAAGATTTTTGTATGGAAGATATTCTGAAGACATTTGTATGGATTGCAACCCTTTACGGACGTAGAACGTGGCCATAAACAGTTCACTGAAAAAGTGAATTGAAGCTTTTGAAATGTAATGCTACAGGAGAATCCTGGAGATTAAATGGATAGACAGGATAACTAATGAGAAGATACTGAATGGAATTAAGAAGAAAATAATTGTAAGGCACAACACGATGAAATGAAGGTGTCGGTTGATACGACGCATCTTGAGGCATCAAGGTATAGTAGTTTGCTAATTCAATAAAGTATAGGGGATGAATAAAAACTCTAGAGGCATGCAAAGGATTGAATGCAGTAAGTAAAAAAGGGTGTAGGTGCAGAAGATAGGTAGATATGAAGATGCTTGTACGGGATGAAAGAGCGTAAAGAGCTGCATCAAACCAGTCTTCGGACTAAAAACTAGAATAATATCGAGTCACAAAAATTGTCAAAATGAAGCTGCACAAATTTTCTGTTGCACTTGGGTTAAAGTTTTCATATGTACCTGCGCGTGTTGAGCTCTCCCAGAGCTTTCAGAATGAAGTGGTGTCAGGACATCTGAACCTTCAGTTTTTCACTTCTTCAGATGTGATCTAGGTGAGTATCTTCGGGTGGGTGCGTTCAAAGAACTAGCACCATTATACCCCCCCCCCCCCCCCGCCACTTGTACTAAACACCCATTAGTGTCTCATATTAGACAGTCACTCCGTGGAGGATTGCATATGAGGCGTTTAGTATGTATGACTGGTCGTGCTTTTCTATTGGAGTTTTACCGAGATTATGACAGTCCAAGGACGGGTTGTCTTAGTCGTCGTGCACTATTCTTTGTACCTGCTTTCGTTTATGTCCCTCGCAGAAGCAGTATCAGCGCCATCATTTTCTCTATAAAGTGCTAGTCTGCTTCCTGTGAGTCTAAGTGATGAAGCGGGAAGCTATACTATTCGGAATAACATTCCAAAGGGGTGAAATTATTACGTATTCATTAACAAAGCACCATAAACAATAATCGATTTCTGGCTTTGTAATACCCGTGGTCTAGCGGTAGCGTGTTTGATTAGTAATAAAATCGTCCTCGGTCCCGGATTCGCTTAAATATTAATTAATAATCGAAATTGGCGACCAAAGACTTTCAACTTAAGAAAGTCATCCTCATTCTGCCAGTGGCCTTGTCAAAGAGGGCTGTCGAGCAGACAGAAGTCCAGAGCACTCTCTTTTCCTTGGGGTGGGATACTGCCACTAAAGGTGGAAGAATGAGCAATGAACAACGGCATGCTGATGCAGAAGACAATGAACACCACTGCATGAAAGACACATAACGTGTATCCACATGACGTGTGGCCTGTAATAGAAAGTGGTCTTGATGATCTCTCCATGGGCAAAAGATTCTGGAATAGTCCCCCACTCGGATCTCCTGGAGGAGACTGCCAATGGGGAGGTGGCCATTAAAAAAAGACTGAATAACAACGTTGTACGAGTCGGAAAGTGGAATGTCAGAAGTTTGAACGTTGGTAGGAAAGCTAGAAAATCTGAAAAGGTGAATGCAAAGTCTCAGCCTAGATACAGTAGGGGTCAGTGAAGTGAAATCGAAAGAAGACAAGAATTTTTGGTTATATAAGCACAGGACAATATCAACAGCAACAGAAAATGGTATAACGGAAGCAGAGTTCGTTATGAAGGTAGGGCAGAGAAAGTGTTACAGTGAACAGTTCAGTAGTAGGGTAATTCTTATCAGAACTGACAGCAAACCCAAGCCGTCAACCATAGGTCACGTATACATGCCGACGTCGCGAGGTGAAGATTAAGAGAGAGAGAAAGTATAAGAGGATATTGAAACGGTAACACAGAACGTAAAGGGAGATGAAAATCTAATACTCATGGGGGAATGGAATGCAGTTGTAGGGCAAGGAGTAGAAAAAATGGCTGCAGGAAATGGGCTTGGGACAAGGAATGAGGGAGGAGAAAGACCAACTGAGTTCTGTAGTAAATTTCAGCTAGTAATAGCGAATAATCTGTCCAAGAATCACAGAGGAGGAGGTATACTTGGAAAAGGCCGGGTGATGCGGGAAGAATTCAGTTAGATTACGTCATGGTCAGACAGAATTCAGAAATTAGATACGGGATTGTATAGCATACCCAGGGGTAGACATAGACTCAGGTCACAATATAGTAACGATGAAGAGTAGGCTGAAGCTTAAAACTTTAGTCAGGGAGAATCAATAGGAAAAGACGTGGGATACGGAAGTACTAAGAAATGATGGGATACGCTTGAAGTTCTCTAAGACTATAGCTACAGCAATAAGGAACAGGTCAATAGGCAGTACAGTTGAAGAGGAATGGACATCGCTAACAAGGGAAATCACAGAAGTTGGAAAGAGAAACTTATGTACAAAGAAGGTAACTGCGAAGAAACCATGGTAACAGAAGAAATAATCCTTCTGTTCGATGAAAGAAGGAAGTTTAAAATGTTCATGAAAATTCGGGAATACAGAATTACAAATCAGTGAGACTGAAAAAATAGCAAAAGCATGGAAGCTAGGAAGAAATGGCTGCATGAAAAATGTGAACAAATCGAAATCGAAATAGAAATGATATCGGAAGGGCTGACTTCAGCATATAGGAAAATAAAAAAAATCTCGGTGAAATTAAATGCAAGAATGATAACCTTAAGAATACAACGGGAATTCCAGTGTTAAATGGAGAGGAAAGAGCGGATAGGTGGAAAGAGTACCTTGGCCTCTATCAGGGAGGAGATTTGTGTGATGTGAGCAAAAGAAGAAGCAACAGTCGACTTAGAAGAGACAGGGGATCCAGGTTTAGAATCAGAATTTAAAAGAGCTTTGGAGGACTTTCAGGATATGTAAAAAAATTGGGGGAAGTGGCAACAAAACATCCACGTTGGTGTGTAGAATGTATGAGTCTGGGAATCTGGCGACATGCCATCTGGCTTTCGGAAGATTTTCATCCACACAGGTCCGTAGACTGCAAGAGCTGATAAGTGCGAGAATTATCGCACAGTCAGCTTAACACCTCATGCATAAAAGTTGCTGACAAGAATAATACACTAATGGCCATTAAAATTGCTACACCAACAAGAAATGCAGATGATAAACGGGTATTCAATGGACAAATATATTATACTAAAACTGACATGTGATTACATTTTCACGCATCTGGTTGCATAGATCCTAAGAAAGCAGTACCCAGAACAACCACCTGTGGCCGTAATAACAGCCTTCATACAGAGCTTGGATGGCGTGTACAGGTACAGCTGCCCATGCAGCTTCAACACGATACCACAGTTCATCAAGAGTAGTTGTGACGAACCAGTTGCTCGGCCACCATTGACCAGACGTTTTCAATTGGTGAGAGATCTGGAGAATGTGCTGGCCAGGGCAGCAGTCGAACGTTTTCTGTATCCAGAAAGGCCCGTACAGGACTTGCAACATGCGGTCGTGCATTATCCTGCTGAAATGTAGGGTTTTGCAGGGATCGAATGAGGGGTAGAGCCACGGGTCGTAACACATCTGAAATGTAACGTCCACTGTTCAAAGTGCCGTCAATGCGAAGAAGAGGTGACCAAGACGTGAACCAATGGCACCCCATAATATCACGGCGGGTGATTCACCAGTATGGCGATGACGAATACACGCTTCCAATGTGCGTTCACCGCGATGTCGCCAAAAACGGATGCGACCACCATGATGCTGTAAACAAAACCCGGATTCATCCGAAAAAAAGACGTTTTGCCATTCGTGCACGCAGGTTCGTCGTTGAGTACACCATCGCAGGCGCTCCAGTCTGTGATGCAGCGTCAGGGGTAACCGCAGCCATGGTCTCCGAGCTGATAGTCCATGCTGCTGTAAACGTCGTCGAACTGTTCGTCCAGATGGTTGTTGTCTTGCAAACGTCCCCATCTGTTGACTGAGAGATCGAGACGTGGCTGCACGATCCGTTACAGCAATGCGGATAAGATGCCTGCCGTTGGGATCCAGCACGGCGTTCCGTATTTCCCTCCTGAACCCACCGATTCCATATTCTGCTAACAGTCATTGCATCTCGACCAACGCGAGCAGCAATGTCGCGATACGATATTACCCTCCTGAGGCCATCGATTCCATAATATGCTAACAGTCATTGGATCTCGACCAACGCGAGGAACAATGTCGCGATACGATAAACCGCAATCGCGTTAGCCTACAATCCGACCTTGATCAAAGTCGGGAACGTGATGGTATGCGTTTCTCCTCCTTACACGAGGCATCACAACAACGTTTCATCAGGCAACGCCTTTCAAATGCTGTTTGGGTATGAGAAATCGGTTGGAAACTTTCCTCATGTCAGCACGTTTTAGGTGTCGCCACAGGCGCCAGCCTTGTGTGAATGCTCTGAAAAGCTAATCATTTGCATATCACTGCATCTTCTTCCTGTCGGTTAAATTTCGCGTCTGTAGAACGCCGTCTTCGTGGTGTAGCAATTTTAATGGCCAGTAATGTATACAGAAAAATGGAAAAGAAAATTCACGATTTATTAGATGACCATCAGATTGGCTTTATGAAAGGTAAAGACAAGAGAGAGGCAATTCTGACGTTGCGGTTGACAATGGAAGCAAGATTAAAGAAAAATCAAGACATGTTCATAAGACCTGTCGACCCTAAAAAGCGTTCGACGGTGTAAAATGTTGCCAGATGATAGAAATTCTGAGAAAAATTGGGGTAAGCAGGGAGAAACGGGTAATATGTACAAGAACCAAGAGGAAATAAGATGAGTGGACGACCAAGAACGATGTGCTTGGATTCAGATGGGTATAAGATAGGGATGTAATCTTTCGCCGCTACTGTTCGATATGTACGTAGAAGAAAAAGTGATGGAAATAAAAGAAAGGTTCAAGAGTGGGATTAAAATTCAAGGTGGAAGGATATCAGTGATACGATTCGCTGCTGAGACTGCTATCGTGAATGACAGTGAAGAAGAAGTACATAATCTGCTGAATGGAATCAACAGTCTAATGAGTACAGAACATGCATTGAGAGTAAATGGAAGAAAGACGAAAGCAATGAGAAGCGCAGAAATTAGAACTGCGGAAATTTAACATCAGGATTGGTGGTCACGAAGCAGTTGAAGTCAAGCAAGCAAAAGTGCCAACGACGTATGGAACAAGGACATCAAAATCTGACCAGAATAGGCAAAAAAGGCGTTCCTGTCCAAGTGAAATTTATCATAGACCTTAATTTGCGGAAGAAATTTCTCGGAATGTGCATTTGGAGCACAGCATTATATGGTTGTCTACTGTGGACTGTTTGAAAACCGGAGCAGAAGAGAATCGAAACACGTGAGATGTGGTGCTGCCGACGAATGTTCAGAATTAGATGGACTGCTAAGGTAAGGAACGAGGAGGTTCTGCGTAGAATCGGAAAGGAAAGGCATATGTGGATAACACTGACAAAGAGAAGGGACAAGATCCTTTAAGACATCAGGGAATGACTTCCGTGGTACTAGAGGTAGCTGTAGGGGGCAAAAACTGTAGAGGAAGGCAGAGATTGGAATACATTCAGCAAATCATTAAGGACGTAGATTTTAAGTACTATTCTGTGATGAAGAGGTTGGCACAGGAGAGGAATTTCTGGCGGGCCACAGTAAACCAGTCAGAAGAAAAAATTAACGTAAAAAACGTACTTATAACCTGTAGACTTCTCCCAAGATCTGTATTTGAATAAGCAACTTCCATTTGCAAATATTTATGACGCAAGATTACTTGCTTCGCGCCAGAATAACTGTACTCTCCCTACACATCTGCTGCTGTCGTAGCGGGCGTTCTCATGTCTAGCCATAGCGCCTCCCATCGCCGACCAATTGCAGCGCCATATGGTTCACTGCCACCTTCAGCCAACGTGGGTGATCTTACTCTCGACTGTGTGCGTTCTAAAGTACCGCTTTATTCACTAAATGCTAGGTGATATCTGCAGAGATGTTACAAAACTCTAAACCTGGAAACAAAGGAAATAAAACGTGGCTTGAACAGACGAGGTAACTTACAATACATACCTGCAGGCCTGATAACCATTGAAATTGCCCCACCACATTACCATAGCATACCGCTTGAGTAACGAAAACAGAATAGCATATCTCGTTGATAAATTATAGTTCAATACTTTGCATTCGAAGGGGAAAATCACTGCGATAACCCATGCTGAGATGGAGGAAATGAACAGCTTTTGAAGAACCGAGAAATCGGGGGCCCTGATGCTGGAATTCAGGCGAATCACGATCGAGGCGACAGTGGAAAAAATGAAAATCAGTGATGGGTCAGTTCTGAATAGTTTCCTGGACATTTTGAATGTTACAACGCTCTAAGTCCACTGGGGTCCGTGACTGTACACATACATTCTACAAGCCCGCTGAACAGAGATGGCATCGGTAATGTTACAGCTCTGCAGGCCAATCCAGATTACTCGCTTAGCCGCCTAACCACCAAGGACGAGTGCTACCTGCATTACTATGATTCCGGAACAAAGGAGCAAAGTGAGCAGTGTCAACAACTCAATTTAACGACATCGAAAAAGAGGATCACCCAACCATCATCGGACAAGGTCGTTCCTTGTGTTTTTATCGTGCAGGAGCATCCTAAACAAATTACATGACGGGATGAAGGGAGGCTGTGAAGTTGAACCTTGCTGACAGTTGTCCAAGGGGAATGTTTTTTACTCGCGACAACGGCCCTTCTACACAGGCCGGAGTCACAAGTAATGCTGCTTTGGTGTTTCAAAATTATTGTCTAATTCCCCCTTCCCGCCTGATTCTCCTGGCATAGCAACCAGGGCCAGTGACTTCTTCCTTAGATGAAGAAATAACTGTGTGGCAGGTACTTCCAGAACGACGTCGAGTTGATTTTTAAGGTGGAAAGATTTCTTAACATCTAAATTGCTGAGTTCTATAACCAAGGTCTCCGATAAGTCATCCATCGCTGGGAAAACCTTGTCTCACTTGAGGATGAATATGTAGAGGAGGGCTAACGTAATCACCAAATTCCATGGTTGCAACTAGATTTTTGAAGTTTATTTTTAAAACATGATGAGAACCGTTGTTCCTTCAGTGCGCCCGCCTCGTGGGGTCAGACACTGGTGGCAGAAAGCCAGAATCAGTGCCGCTAAACGTGGTCTGACCGCCGCTGTGGACCAGCAGTGCAGCCAGGGATCGATCTTGGGACCGCGACCTGGCGGCAGACCAGACGGCGCTTCCACGCGTATGGCGCGGCGTCGCGACGCCGGGAAACGGCGCCCGCCTGTCCGACCCACAGGCGCCACGGCGTCTCCTCTTTGCACAGTCTCTGCTTGCAACCTGCAGAAACGCCGATTCGTCGAGGTGCACCGCCTCTTGCTTCACGCCATATTCAAGCTTCTCGTGAATAACTGCTGCCTGTAGTTGCATTACAGGTCAATAAAACTGCAACACCAGGAAGGACAGTAAATAACAGAAACTTACTTTGTGTGCATATACTCTCTAGTACGATAAATAAGTGATTAAATTTGTAGGTGGTTCAAAATGGTTCAAATGGCTCTGAGCACTATGCGACTTAACTTCTGAGGTCATCAGTCGCCTAGAACTTAGAACTAATTAAACGTAACTAGCCTAAGGACATCACACACATCCATGCCCGAGGCAGGATTCGAACCTGCGACCGCAGGGGTCGCTCGGTTCCAGACTATAGCGCCTAGAAACCACGACCAATCCGGCCGGCAAATTTGTAGGTGATTCGTGGTTATGCAGGTTACGAAATTGAGTACATACTGTTGCCACCTCGGGCTATGGACCGTGCCGAACAGAACTCGGGTGACAGATAGTGTAAATTATTCCACGCTACTCTAATTCTAAACCACAGTTCATTAATCGTTGTGGCGGTGAATGGACGAGTTCCAGTATACCGGTAACCCAGGAGAGTTGAAACGTTTTGAGACCGTGTTCGCCAGGGCAGCAGTCCAACAGCTGCTGTATCGGTGGGCAGAACAGCATAGACAATATGCAGTCTTGCGTTATTTTACGGAAAGACAACGTCATAGGGACGTCAAAATGGAACGCAGGTACTGACCGTAACAAACAGGCCGTCATCCAAGTTACTGCCAATAGCAACTTCAGCTTACGATTTCGTATACCCATTGGTACCTCACGCCTTCATGTAAAGTGCTGGATCCTTGCGAATTCAATTTGGCAACGTGTGTTCTCCTCGGTGGCTCCACACACTAATATGTCATGCTGTACTCAGAAATGAAATGAAAGGAAATCTGAAGAACATGCTTTCCAGGGTAGCAGTCAAACACCCTTTGTATCAGTAGGTCAGGATAGTATACACAATATACAGATAGGGTGAATTATAAAAAGCAAAATATCCAGATGTATTGCTTGTGGAAAAAGTTATGATAAAGAATAAAAATAAAAGAATTAAGTGTATTTACAGTGGTTAGGATTTGATAATTCTCACAATAGTTGTGGAAATGAAGATTATACAATTTTGTAGAAGATTTCTTACAACTCCTAAAAGTGGACCCTTAGAATATTCATCATACAAATTAAAATAGTTTACATGAAAATATTATTGTCAATGTACTCTTATTTCATTTCATTTTGCAGGTTAATTTTATAATTAATATACTACATTCTTCAAATTTCTTCAAAATAGGGGTACGTGTCTTCAAGCATATACAATTGCCTTTGAAATTCACTGATATCAAGTTACATCATAATCATTCTGAAATTGTTCTTCAAATCATCTTAAAGTAACAAACAAATGTTTGAACTCAACATTTTCAGTATGTGGAACATAGTTTTGTGACATAACTCTAATAAATTAAATTTCTTCTTGAATAACATTTACTGAATTTGTAATAATTCTGGTTATAATTCAAATTTTATTAATAATTCCTAAATGCTCTATTTTTATCTTTCATTTTGAATAGAACCATATATTCTAACTGCTGGTAAAACATCTCTACTGATATATTTTCTATTTTCTTTAAAATGAGGCATTTTTAATCTAAATTTTAGCTTGTAAAGTGCTGAAAAATTTAAAAAATCATCAACATTTTTTATTCTGAACCAAGTTGTTTAGTGTTAAACTTTGAATTTCATTTTATATATACTCCTACTCTAAAGATAGAGGATTATCATATTTTATTCCAATAAAGAAGGCAATTAATTTTTTAGGAATACAACATAATGCCCCTTGTTTTTGTTTAAAATTGCCAGGCTTAAATATTTGGACCCTAGAACGTTGTATAAGAAACTGATAAGATCATTAGTTAGCATAACATTCTTTTGGTTACATCAAGGAAATCATATATTTAAGTCAGCTTCCCAAATTAATTTCATAATTATTTTAATTTACAAGTTTCTTCATTGTTTTATTTTATGGAACCTTCATTTCCCTCTTGTGTTCCCCTTTTTCTTCCTCAGTATGTAATGTGTGTATAAACCTGTACAGTCATGATACTTCCTGTCAGATTACAAATGTGTGCCAGACCGAGACTCGAACTGGGGACCTTTGCCTTTCACGGTCATAGGGTCTACTATCTGAGCTACCCAAGAACGACTCACAACCCGCCCTCACAACTTCAATTCTGCCAGTACCTTGTCTCCTACCTTCCAAACTTCACAGCTCTTCTGCCAACCTTGAAAACTAGCACTCCTGGAAGAAAGGATACTGCTGAAACATGGCTTAGCTACAGCCTGGGGGATGTTTCCAGGATATTTCGACTCTCGGTCAGGCACACAGTTTTAATCTGGCAGGAAGTTTCATTTCAGCGCACACTCCGCTGGAGAGTGAAAATCTCACTATACTCAGCATTATATCGTTGTGAAACATAGACCCTGGAAAAACCGAAACAAGAGAATAGACGCATTTGAGATGTGCTACAGTAGAAGGCTGAAAATTAGGTGGACAGGTGAGGTAAGGAATGAGGAAGCTCACCGCAGAATTGGCTAGGGAAGGAATATTTCGAAAACATTCAGAAGAAGAGGGGGTAGCATGATAGGACATTTGTTAAGACTTGAATGAATAACTTTTATGGTACTAGAGGGAGCTGTAGAGGATAAAAACTGTAGAGGACGACAATGACTGTTATACATCCAGCAAATAATTGAGAACTAGGTTGCAAGTGCTACTCTGAGAGAAAGGTTTGGCACAGGAGAGGAATTCGTAGCGTGCCGCATCAAACCAGTCAGAAGACTCATGAAAAATAAATCCATTGGAAAACTTCTGGGACGCTGTCGTACGCTAGTTTCATGTATGTAAACTAGTAAACATTCACAATAGTAGCTTCTATCACTCATCTAGTGCCTCGTCTGCCTTCAGCACAGCAAGTACCTGTTAAAGCAAAAATTCTGTCTCAGTTTTGGTATTCCTGAAGCATGTAAATTTTTGGGCTGACAAACAAGTGCGTTTCTGTTACGTTGGTCAGAGAATTTATAGACTACTTCCGGGTGCACGGAAACGCATGTCTTATCTCTGAGTGATTAGGCACTTTCCAGGTGACTAAAGGGCAGAAAGGATCTCCTTCTTATGAACTGCACAGCTGTAAGTAAAGAATTCTCCATTTTTCTTATACACGTTTCTCGAAAGACTCTTGGTTAATCATATTACTTGCTTCATGTTCTTGCATCATATTTTGAAATTCAAGCTACGTTTTGGACTTGTTACAGTGCCACAGTTAAGTTAGTTGGTTTTCGCGGATCTTAGCATTACGTGGTCTTTCGGGACGTGCTCTGACCCAAGTGGATATTCTTGCTCTCTGTCTTCCTTCATTCTCTATTACCCATTCTCTATGTGCCTTTCTATTCCTTTCTATAATTTTAATCGATGTAGGAGTTAGTTATTTACATGTTACAAAGAACATTTGAACAATTCTGTTATAGAAATGAGTCAGTATACAGGATATGTATACATGGTTAGTGTTTTAGTGTTAAAGTCATGATCACATTGTTATTTTTAGTCCCACTCACGCAAATTCTTTTTTACTGTCTAGTAGAAATCTGACAGTGGAATATAAGGAGATATTCAGGGAATATGATTTTAAATTACAATTGAAACTTGCTTCGCTACTTATAAGATATTTTGATCAATGATAAAAGAATTTTGTTGGCGTATATTGAACTCTTCGTGAGCTACTGACAGCTTTAACAGTGGGTAATGAAGGTCATTATTCCCTCTAGTTTTGTACACGTTGGCATCACTGGTCTCCTCGAATTGTGATGGATAATTTATAATGAATTTCATTAGCTAATATATATATTCTAACATTCTGCGTGGTGCTGTTTGTTCTAAGTCGTATCTCCCTACCACTTTCACGCAACGACGCCCTGAGCGTGTTTTTTAGGGAATTGACTAGTTTGAACCTGGGACCTGTTGCTGGTAAGGAGACGTCAGACCACACATGACATGTAGAGTTCAGAAGAGTTCAGTGAGACTAGCGATGATATAATCAAATACTTAATGATTTCAGCGTCAGCTCCACTGCTTTCCCTGTAAAAGAATCTTAATACTAACTAAATTTAGTGGAAGGGGTTCAAGGCTTTCCAATTTTTAGTTAGCTGGTAAAATAACGTCGAAAAAGCAGTTAAGGTTACCATTGGAAATTTTATTCTACTCACAAAACATCATTTATGAATTGCACTATTGATAAAAGGAAATGTTTTAATACAGGATGGTAAAAACCAACTGCGTTCAAGAAAAATGTGGACGAATATTCCCTGATTGGGTTTCCAAGTTCTACAATGGATCGAAGGATGACCTATGCCATATCACATCTATAATCTAGGTTTGAATTAAGTTTCACAAAAGAGAAAACTATCAAAATGGTCTACAGTGACCCTCAATTATCTTTAATTACTTATCTAACTCATCGTAAATTACAGTGGCTGATGTGGCTTCTCAGTAAGTATATAACAGAAAAATCATCGCATTTCAGATTTTGACTTCAAGTGGCAAATGTGTACACCATGAGCTTTAATTGACGATCGACACTAGTATTACGCAAAAAGGAGGTGTAACAGATGAGACTTCTGCAGTTCTGAGTGATGCCTTATGCGCTGAAAAATGCGGCATCGCGTGCGTTCATTACATTGTTGGTGTTCGTCAGGGGGCGGCGGGCAGCACAGCTCCGCTCACCTCACCGTCTCGGAAGCAACTCTCTCCTAACTTCTCCTTACTACAATTTACCGAAGTTGGCTTAAAAAAACTATCTGGCTGTGTTTTCGCCTGACCAATCAGGGTCTCAATGTTATCCTTAAGCTCCACATACAAAAATTCTGTCTATCTAATGAGAAACGTTATACTTTCTGTGGTGGGGCAATGTTTTTAAAGTTTGCAACATAACAGAGACGCAAAAAAGTCTCACGATAAAACTTGCAGCTGGGGGGTGGCCCTTTTTGTGTTATCGTAAGATCTATACTGTTCTTCTGGAGGGCTCTAGCTTTTAAAATGGGCTGGGGGGTGGTCCTGACGTAACAGAAACGCGAAAAAGTCTCACACTAAGACTTGCAGGTGGTGTGGTCCTAGCAGTTAGCTGGCAACGTGGGTGACCGTTCGTCCCTTATCGTAGAGCCTTCTAGCTTAACACGGTTCTGCTCTCGGCTTCTGTTCTCGTTTCACCCCTCGGAACTGCGTCTGTCTCACGGTGGGAAGGTATGACATGCATTTAGGCATTCTTGCGTTAGTCTGTGGTATTCCATTTGCTCACTCGTTACTCGTATTACTTTGGTTAATTTAATGTCACGATTTATTCGGAGATATGTGACATACTAGTGGATTTGCTTATCATGTCAGGGCTTTCATGGAAGGTGTTTGATTTGCCTGACACCTTGCAGTATATATATATATATATATATATATATATATATATATATATATATATATATATATATATATATATATGCGTGTGTGTGTGTGTGTGTGTGTGTTTTGTGACTGTGTCGGTAAAAGCCTAGCTCCATGAAGAGGTGTCGGTGGGTGAACATCACATATTAGTCTTACTGTTCGCTTTTGTGCCACCAATACTTTCTAAGTAAAGTAATCCGTAAGGCATTACTGAGTGAAAATATACAAAATATATCACGAGACTGATGCGTTTCTTTCCAAGGTTAGCAGTTATACTAAGAGGAACTGTAAGTGAACATCATTGTTGGAGTTGCTCACTAATATGCTTCTTCCAGTTCAAGTTTTCGTCAATAAGTACACCAAGAAAAATAGTGAATTCTGCCCTGTTCAGTGATATCCCGTTCATTTGACACATCAGCTGTTGATATGACTCTGTTTGTTGTAAAGAACTGAATGTTGTGTGATTTTCTTAAAAATTTAAGGAGAGTCCGTTTTCAGAGAACCACTTAATAATTCTATGTGATATATTATTTACGAATTCTTCCGTTGCTTCCTCTTTAATGGAGTTCATTATAACTAGACTGGATTTTATGCATCATAAAACCCTTAAAATATGTATGAAAATGCTGAAAAATGTATGAAAAATGTCGAAATATGGAAGATCAAATAATAAGAAAACATAGTAGTTACTGCCTGCATTATATCTCAAAGTCAAACCCGTGCATATCAGTTACGAGGAAGAGCGCCAGCCACGCGATAATCGCTACATTTAGAACGCTGATATCATTTTCTGAGTCCTTTCCGGTATAGGTTAGGAAGGAGGCCTTTCTGGTATCATTTTCTAAAAATTTGCAAAATGCGGTACCATACCATGTTTCAAGAAGTGTTTCTTCTTTGCTATTGTCGGTAACAAGCGAATGCGATGCGAGTGAGTCGCAGCGAAACAATCTGTAGGTACAAGTCCAACTTCGAGATATATCGCATGCGCAGGGCTACACTAAAGAACTCCGTAATATTTTATTTAAAAGATAACATACGATCATCAATTTTTTCGAACAGCTATAACTTTTAATTTATACTGTTGGACCAAAGCATCATTTACAATTTATTTTACAGTTTTCTATTATTATAAACATAAACGACCAAGTACTGTTCCAAATGTTCGATAGTAAGATTATGTCTTCGGTCACTCAATACATTTTTGTAAGCAGAAAAGGACTGTTCTGCATCAACTGAGGTAACTGGACAGTATTTGAATTTGGGTACTAAGTTGACACTTATTGTTTCTGGTAAGACTTCACCCGTCCCATTAATAAAACTATCAATCTGGCACAAGGATTCAAAACCTGGGTTATTCTTTAAGGTGTTTTCCTACTTTTCTTTAATTTTTTTTCTAAATACCTCTGGCAATGAGGAGTTCACTAGAATAATTTTATTCATTAACTGAATAGACTCATTCAACGCCAAACCCTGAGTTTCAAGATTTATAATACTTGAGTGCTAATCACATCAATGTCTTTTTTATGCCGGAACCATTAAAATCTCCCTTGGACTGATAAACTGCCAAAGCCTCTGCACTATCCAAGTCACTTACTATCCCTCTAATGGTTCGAAATGTTCATTGTAAAACAACATAGCTTCGACCCACTTGCCCCTGCGAGTTACCACTGGTTCAGGAGGTAAAGGGACATTTTGTAGTTTTTCTTTGTAGGTCTTGATGCAAGCAGGAGCCTTTAGAAACGCTTTCTTTGCGGGTGAATTTAGTTTATTTAAATTCACACACGTGGAACGTACTTCTTCAGCAAGGTTATGTTCCCCATGAGCAAAGCACGTCACATTAATCAAATTGGTATAAGATACTCGGAGGGCTTTTCCTGATTTGGTCATATAATCAGCAGCATCCGAAATAAAGACATATACCCTTTCATCTGCAGAAGATTCTGGAAATATTTTTCTAATACTCTCATTCGCAAATATGGTTATCGTAGGACGATTTACTTTTTCAAGTTCTTTGCAAGCCACTAAATAGGAAGATGAAGGCTCTTCTTTTAAAGCACCAGTAATTAAATTGGCAATGTAACGGCCACAAGTGTCTGTAGTTTCGCCAACTGAAAAACAGATAATGCTGTCCTTGAGTTCATTGCGTATTTCTTCCAGAACATTTAGGTAAATTGTAGGTATGTAATTTTACGCAAAGTTAATTCGTCTGGTATATTTTGATTTAAGCAATATTTGCGCAGGAATTCTTTGAGGATAGGGTTTGTAAGTCTGTGAAATGGAATATTGCTTGGAATGAATACTTCACATAGATCCATGTTAAACAGACTTTTTTGGTTACCTTTGGACAAATCCCTGCTACTGCAATTTGCTGTTGTCAGAAGTTGTCGTGGTCCTTTCTTCTTCATTCCTGCAATATGCAGAATTGTCATGACATGCTGGTCTATTGAAACTTTTTTTGCACTAACGTTTTTCTAGCAAAATCGACAGTATAAAACAATTCTGTTATATGTAGTTGTTCCAGGATGGTCAGCTATCCACTAAACGACGTTTCCTTTTTTTGGGCGACATGGCACGCAATACGTTACACACAACACGTCGTAAACACGTTCAGCTGTGTATAAGTAAATAGAAATCTAAAGTGGAAAAATTAATTTAATTGTTGCGGACGCATACGGTATAACAGTGGAGGGGATTAACCGGAGGCGCGGGCGCAGGATCATTGACTCTACCTGCCTCTTTCTGTTCCTCTTCTGTAATGACTTCGCTAGGCAGTAGCCTCTCAGCGATTGCACGCAGTTCTAGGTCGCGGTCAATATGTGAGACATCAGAACTAGATCGAGCTAGAAACCACCCATCAAAATTTTTAAAATGTTGTGAACACAGAGCGAAAATACACATGTCACAAGTTTTTAATTAAAATATACAATAACCGGTGAAAGGGAGCCAAATATGCAAAAGCATATGCAACATACAAAGGCATATAAACCTGTCTCTAACAATAGCACTAGTGTCGTCTGCAAGAGGTACCAATTTTGTTTGTTGAATGTTAAGTGAAAGGTCATTCACATATACAAGAAATAGGAGTGGACTAGAAACTGAACCCTGTGGGACTGACTGACTTTGTGACATCTCTTTCCTAGTCACCAAAATTTTCTACCTTTCCGATATTTCCTGAATTTTTCTGCACAACCCTTTGCATTCTGTTTTTGTCAAGTATGATTCAAACCAACTGTGTGTTCCATAAAACTTGAGATTTTCCAAGAATCATGATCTAGACAGTCGAAGACTCTGGTGAGATAAATAAAAAATCAGCTTGTGATACAGTATTAGAATATTTGATGAGTGAATGTATAAACAGCAATCTTGCTGGAATCCAGAGTGTGACATGCTAAGTAAATTGTTTCCATGTAAGTCTATGACTGCTCTTTAGTACATTACTAATTGCTAGGCTCACATTTTCTTTGACACATGGCCAAGCATTGTGTGTCTTGGGTATTCGGCCATGTGTATGCTTTTCATTGTGGTTTGCCTCATTACAGACTAATTCAAAATTATGGTTGCAGATTTCACATGTTCTGTAAGCCTCTGCCTACTGTTGACAACGGTCACGATTTCGCCTTTTTGAAATAGACTGAGTTACTTGTATGTACCATTGCACACAGTAAGTACATGAATGTTCTTTCTTTCAGCCTGTGAGGACGAGTTACACAGAGAGACACCGATGCGAAATTTTTGTTGACTTTTGTTTCATTTCAGGGCTCTAAGGAAGGTTGTTAACACATATAAGGTATAGGCTTCACCCGTTAGTAGAGGAAGACTCGTGTTCCAGTAAACAAATAAAAGTACGACAATTTCATTTAGGTACCAGTAATGAACCAAACAAATAAGTAAAAGCACGGAAGTTGCGCTTTGTATAGACATATGGTACCACATTTCTCCAGAAGTCTACTAATGACCTGTCGTGTACGACCGCTGCTGTATTGCTGGTCAAAGGTGCAGCAACTCGCTAGTAGCATGGTAGTCCTAACGTTTTGGCTCATCCGTCTAATCGTCAACGTCTATTATTTGCAAAACAAGAAATTGTAAATATAAATTTCGATTATTTACTTCCTGCAGTATTTTTAAGACATAGATCGCATGTCCACTTCTTTCTGATTACTATTTATTTCATTCCATATATCGTGTTTCTTATTTTGTTGAGTATTTTTTAATTATAAAGAGTATTTCGTTATGGATACTCCACAACTGGATACATCAATTTTGTTTACCACATTATTTATTGTATTTAACGCTTTTAAATTGTCAAGGATGTACATAAAGAGCCTTTTGTTGTGGATGATGAGTAATTGTTTATCTCAATTTATTTACTGCGTTATTTAGCGTGTTTGATTCTGTAAATTATTACAGTGAAACATGAAGAGTATATGTTTTAATGAATTTGATGTTTTCATATTATTTAAGCTACAGAAGACAGATGATGAAACGCAAAAGAGGAACTGGTGTACGCGGAGAGCATGTCTGTGTGGAGACGCCTATACAAGAGGAACGTGGGTGCATTATTCATGGCCGGAAATTAAAAAGGTAGTATAAGTTTTTGAATTTATAAAACTGATAGTTCGTTCCTATGGAGACGGAGAAGCAAAACCAATGCGCATTCCTAGCTAACGAATTTAAAAATCTTCTCGAGTTGAAGTCAAATTCCTGTTCCGTACACCTTCACAGCATTCGACAAAAATTGCTTCTGGGCTTAGTCTCGCTCAACGAAGGTGGTGAAGTGACGATAATCTGGATTCATTTTCGGGAGTAGCCAGTATCAAATGCGAGCGAGGTAATTCTTATGTAAATTACGTATGGTTACACTAAATCATTCAGGCGAATGGCACGAAAATTCCTCCATCAGTGCCGTGGCATATTCGATCCATAATTCATGTCGACACCGGGTCGGAGCTCCGCCCCTAATAACCCCAGTGACGACAGGGCGATGCGATAGCCATCTGTTTCACAACGCCGGGCAATTTAAGTTATTCAGTGTCTATGTAAGCCTCTCATATTATTTCTATATTAAGGTTGTAAACCCTGATTAATTTACTTGTAGCTATATAAAATTTATAGAGCATTCCATCGTAGCGTCGATCTCCTAATTTAACTGTTGCTTTACAATTCACATCACGTAATGCCAATGGCCCTAAATAGTCGCCAACACTAGCGGGTAGCGCAATGCTGCTATGGTCGACGTGCAGCATCAGGTATTGCTATAGACCCTACCAAATAAGTGACGTACTCTGCGAAAGTAGACCTGCTTCACTCGATTTCATTCTTATTAGTCACGGAAACGAGCCACCTAATGGAGCGCGTTCCTGTCTTTCACTCATTTTTAAAACATGGGGTAGCCAGCTAAACATTTTTTAACCTCTACGCATTTCATTGTATGACCTACAAGTCGCCATTATTTAAATCTGAACTGTACATATTTCATCATAGATGCAAATTCTGCAGAACTATTTGGTAAACAGTATTTCCTTACAAGTATCCATGTTGCGACTGTCTCCAGGATTTTAACAAGGACCTTGACACTTTTCTCAGGTTTTAAGGTAATCCCGGGATTAAAAAATATATCCTGTGCTACAGTTTCTATGTTTTACTAGTTACAACATGCCATCATAGCCGGTAAACGACCTGCCACTAAAATCTTGTTTCGAATGCATCTGGGTTCTATTGCTCAGAATTCTGTGTGGAACTGCAAGCTTCAGTCTGCAGTTCCATTATCGAAAGCAACTTCAACCATCCATAGGGTACGTATCAGCCAACGACGTGCACACAGACTTACAGTGCATGAAGTATCGCACAGTAGGGGACTCCTACAGATCGGATCTAAATAGAAGTCCAAAGAACAATAAGAATTTAACAGGCAGACCAAACTGCTGAAGATGGAGCTCGCAGACTGGGATGGTACAGGAACCTGAGGCAACTATTTAAGGAAAACTTGCGGCAGCAGTTTTCAGAAAGCGTGAGAAGTAAAAATGGATAGCTGGACGGTGTTTGTTGCAGTGAATCTACGTCTTGATTCTCGGGGTGTGGAGGGGGGGGGATACCCTACAAAATTGTTTGTCATGAAGTAAAACAACTCACTACGCTGTCAGCTTTGAAATGTGAGGTGTGACTGCAACGTAACTGACAACAAACAGCTCACTTGTTAATGGATACTCTGTTCCCCTGTTCTGAACCTATTTGTCTGGAGTATAGACTTGTACGGAAGTGAACTGTGTACGAGGAGCAATTCTCACAAGAAGAGATTTCAAAATGAGATTCTGCAGATTAATGCTAAAAATTAGATGGGTAGATCGAATAACTAATGAGAAGGTACTGAATTGAAGTCATCCAGGGATAGTCAGTTTGATAATGAGAAGTGTGTGTGTGTTTTTTTTTTTTGGGGGGGGGGGGGGAGGATGAGGAGGGAAGACCAAGATAAGCAGGTTCAGACGGAAATGGATGTAGTAGTTCTTCAGAGGTCAGGTCATGAAGAGGACTGAATAGGGTAGACTATCGTGGAGATATGCGACGAAGTGTCTTCGGACTGAAGACCCAGGCACAACAACTACAACAACAACAACAACAACAAATAACATAAAAGGCGAGACTGATGAATTACTAAGGAGTTATATGTAATGGCATATTAGTGAGCAACGAAGTGGTTACAGCAATGCAACAACACTGGTCCTAAGTGATACTGAAGAGGCTAATTACGCAGAACATAGGAGAATTTGTAACAAAAGGAGCAAAATATATGTAAATGATCGAGCAGTGGTTCCTTTACAGAGGAGGAAATCCAATAAAAAATACCGAAACTAAAAGCATACAAATCCCTGGAACGAGAGGGCATTCCCATGGAAGTTCTGCGGGCTCTTTATGTTCGGGTAACTCCATACCTTCCTCAGCTGGCCAGTGCACCCCTCCTACAAGGCAGAAGACCAGAAACATGGAAAAAGGCAAGCGACTTACCTTAAAGAAGGGTGAGGACAAAGATATTCTTTTTACAAAGTCCTATAGGACAATTTAATTACGAGACACTTCAGGTAAACTGCTGGAAAAATAGCAATGTTGCAGATTGTACGAGCAAAGACAGCTGCTTGTCGTCAACCTTTATCAGTTTCACTATTGAAAAGGGAAATCAACGGGAGATACTTCGAACGAGGCACTGCCCATATATTTAGCAAGAAAAGCCCCATGCCCCCATGCAAATACCTATCGACCATAACACTGGACATTGCCGAGGCCTTTTGACCACCTAAGGGAGCTGTACTGCCCTACAGCTCTGCACGCCTGTTTGAAGGATTGTCAGGACAGAGACGCAAGACTCGCATCTCCAGGTCAACATTTAAACAGAAATATCTCCAAAGGCTGCTCCAATTCTGGTCTTGTTTTCTGGGAGTTGATTCTGGATTCTAGCAAAGCAGCAATAAAATCAGCCAGTCTTAAGCCTGGTGGTATATACCGATGACGTAATGATGTTCGTGAAGGGAAGCTTAGGGAGCAGTCTGGAAATAAGGTGCACTTCAGTTCTTCAAGAGGTGCACCAATGGTGCCAAAGGAGAATAGTCCCAAAAAGCTACAGATATTTTGTTGGAAGACCACATGTTAAGGGACTCATTTAACGGGACTCAGTAACATACCTACAAAAAAAAATGTATTCAGCTCTTTAGGCATCTTTCCAGTGGAGGTACTACAGAGGAAGTGGGTAACAGAATGGGAAAGTTGATGCAAAAAATAGCCGTGTGAGATTATAAGCTGCCAATACAAAAGTATTATTGTACCACAGTTCAATATTAAGTGCTATTGTGCGTTATTGTGTAAGTGGCAGGCCTCACAGGCTACTACACAGCACAAGCAATTAACGAAGAATACTCCTGCGACCGTCAGGAGTTTTTGGTACAGTAAATGTGGAGCCAGTTTAAGTAATGCTCGGAATATGCACACGTGTCCTACAGATAGAAAAGAAGGCAGCTCAATACTGGATGAAGTGGTAGTAGGGTATAATGTAGAGTAACCAATATTACCACCCACAGCGGTGCCAGTGTTGCGATTTGACAATCTCTCTGCGAGTCACTGATAAATAGCAACGTTCAGACCACACAGATGTACAACGCTGACCGACAGACTGGTTTCGTAAAACGTTAATATAAGCGGATATTATGAACTAGCTTTTTAACTTCACTGTGTGTCAAAACCCTAATCCGACTTCAACAGCATTAGATTCAAATGACTAATATTACTAAAAGCGTGCAGGACTCCGATTTTCTGCCATAATAGCGTGTAATCTTCATTGAGGTCTTTTACAAACGTTCTGACAGTCCAAAGATGATATCTGTTAGTACACGAGTGTCCATTGAAATTGCTACACCAAGAAGAAATTCAGATGATAAGCGGCTATTCATTGGACAAACATATCATACTAGAACTGACAAGTGATTACATTTTCACGCAATTTGGGTGCATAGATCCTGAGAAATCAGTACCCAGAACAACCACCTCTGGCCGAAATAACGGCCTTGATACGCCTGGGCATTGAGTCAAACAGAGCTTGGATGGCGTGTACAGATACAACTGCCCATGCAGCTTCAACACGATACCACAGTTCAGCAGGAGTAGTGACTGGCGTATTCTGACGAGTCAGCTACTTTGCCACCATTGACCAGACGTTTTCGATTGGTTAGAGATCTGGAGAATGTGCTGACCATGGCAGCAGTCGAACATTTTCTGTATCCAGAAAGGCCCGTACAGGACCTGCAACATGTGGTCGTGCATTATCCTGCTGAATATGCAGAGGTCGAATGAAGGGTAGAGCCACGGGTCATAACACATCTGAAATGTAACGTCCACTGTACAAAGTGCCGTCAATGCGAACAAGAGGTGACTGAGACGTGTAACCAATGGCAATCCATACCAGCAGGCCGGGTGATACGCCAGTATGGCTATGACGAATACACGCATCCAATGTGCGTTCACCGCGATGTCGCCAAATACGGATGAGGCCATCATGATACTGAAAACAGAACCTGGATTCATCCGAAAAAATGACGTTTTGCCATTCGTGCAGCCAGGTTCGTCGTTGAGTACACCATCGCAAGCGCTCCTGTCTGTAATGCAGCGTCAAGGGTAAACACAGCCATGGTCTCCGAGCTGATAGTCCATGCTGCTGTGAACTGTTCGTGCAGATGGCTGTTGTCTTGCAAACGTCCCCATCTGTTGACTCAGGGATCGAGACGTGGCTGCACGATCCGTTACAGCCATGCGAGTAAGATGCCTGTCATCTCGACTGTCTAGTGATACGAGGCCGTTGGGATCCAGTACGGCGTTCCGTATTACTCTCCTGAACCCACCGATTCCATATTCTGCTAACAGTCATTGGATCTCGACCTAACGCGAGGAGCAATGTCGCGATACGATAAACCGCAATCGTGATAGGCTACAATCCGACCTTTATCAAAGTCGGAAACGTGATGGTACGCATTTCTCCTCCTTACACGAGGCATCACATCAACGTTTCACCAGGCAAGGCCAGTCAACTGCTGTTTGTGTATGAGAAATCGGTTGGAAACCTTCCTCATGTCAGCACGTTGTAGGTGTCGCCACCGGCGCTAACCTTGTATGAATGCTCTGAAAAGCTAATCATTTGCATATCACAGCATCTTCTTCCTGTCAGTTTAATTTCGCGTCTGTAGCACGTCATCTTCGTAGTGTAGCATTTTTAATGGCCAGTAGTCTATGTTCTTTATTATTAAGGTAGAGGAAGGAGTAGTTGAAACGTGTCACGTTTCTAAGTACGTAACGAATTTCAATACACATCGACTACACTAAAATCTGTCAAGTGCTAGAAAAATGGCCTTCCCCTGGTAGAAACTGCTACACCTCGTTAAACCAAACTATTACGGAAAAGGCAAGCTCTTGGAGAAAACGCAGTTGTCACCGATTTAATTTAATTTCAGCAAGGGTGTCATAACGTGCAGAGATATTGGATACTGAAGTAGAGGAACTGAAGGAAGAATGGGAAGGTTTAAGTAAGACAAATATCAAAAACCAAATTAAAAGGGTGAAAGGCGGATTAGAAAAGATGGCTACACTTATTCTGGTATTTAGTTCTCCTGTAGTGCCTCAGCTCATTACAATACAATTCATTCGCCTGAAAGTGCACCCATATGTCCCTAATCCAATGCACTCTTTCAAGTATCAAACCTACCCACACACCTCCACAGGATGCAGTGGTTGGCCAACCTGCTGAAAATGTGTCCAAACAGCACTTCAGGATTCAAACATTTGAACTGCTCGTCAGTTTGGAAGATGTGTGTTACATTTGCCATCTTCTATGTGTTTCGTTTGTTACATATCTACACCTTGCTAGCAATCTTTGCTGTTATGTCTGCACCCAATGATCAGCTTCTGACATCCACTGTTGCGTCTGCTCCGGTAGATCTCCTGCCCAAGATCTCTGAGGTGAAGGCGGCTGTAACCAATGGAAAGTGAGGGCACTGAGAAGCCTCACATGGTTGGCGGAAACAAAGCGTTCTTCCTCAGTTCTGTTCTGTTCGAGGCTGTTCTTGGGTGAAGGTGTGTTTTTGCCTCTGCGTGATATGGTGTGTTAAAGAGGATGGCTACATTGAATTATCCTGAGAAAAATAAAGTGCTATGTTTGACAGTAGCTACGTGTTTTTGTTGAAGCTATAATCAGAATGATACACAGCTTTCTCCCGTGTTTTACTCTGGAAGACAAAGCTAATTTTTTTCGTCTATATGTTTGATGAGACGCGAATGAATAGGGAAGAGATATTTGCTGTTACGATTCCATTCTGTTTAAGTACTCTACTTGATTCATGATCAATTTAGGAGGCAAAATTGAAGGGAACCTCACAGCTTTATGTCTGTTTCCTCCGTTTCAACATTTTATTTAACTCTGTACCAAGGCATCACAATCCTCCAAGTGGTCCACTGCGAACAGCGGTGAATTTGAGAAGTGACCACTGTGGTGGTTAACTTATAAGACTTTGCTTAAAAGACATCTTCTTTTGAATTATTTAATAAATATAATGAAACTACAAGATAACAATTACTTTACAAACAAACAGCAACCAGTCACTGTTTACCGATTTGGTTTTTACGTACTATAAGAAATTTGGCATGAATGTTCGTTCACAGCCAAATGGAGCCTATTACGTTAGCAGGAATGCGAATTGTTGTGTGTTATTGTTCAGTACTTCAAATTTTTGAATTGAAATGTATTTATTTTCGTGCCTATTATCGACCAGTACTGTCAAACATAACAGTTACAGTTAAAAAAAGAATATAAAGTCAGTTATGTGTCCCCAATGAAAATGTAAATGGTACTGTAAGTAGGCTGTTTAGGTTTTTATGTTGTTAACGCCACGTAGCGCTCTGTATGAAAATCACTGGCTGTGCTGTGTTTGTCTCTGGTTTTGTTCCATCTTGTCTAACTTTTGCTGTGTTTGTCTCTGATTTTGTTCCATTGAGTCTAACTTTTGAAGCTTTTGTCCCATTTGTTGCATTAATTATAACAACAATGCACTGGTGTCTGAAACATGTTCCTCAGTGCTATTCGGCAGTGCATTTGAACCGCCAATATTCACATTTTGAAAAGCAGAAAATGTGTCTTGACTCATTTGAGAAAACGGTGAGGACGCAAAACCTGAATCTACAGTATTTGCAAGATTGTGTCCTGTCATTTCGGATTCCTGAGGCGAGCTGTTGCCGACCGATCGATCGATAATGCTTCCCTGTTCACTAATTGTTTCACTGTCTACACCATTATTTGCAGCACGCTCCATTTCCCTATGCACAATTACCAAATTACTACTTTGAACATTAGTTAATTCATTACACGGTGGCGCTAACACATTGCTTTCGTCTTCACTATCATTTCTCAGTTTACTTTGGAGCCTAGTGTTACGTTTTTCACACGCCATAATTATCACGTATTTCACACGATAACAAGAAAAGCACAATTTGAAGAGCAAAAATAAGAAAACACATTAACATAGCACTGAAAATAAATGGTTCAAATGGCTCTGAGCACTATGGGAATTAACTACTGAGGTCATCAGTCCCCTAGAACTTAGAACTACTTAAACCTAACTAACCTAAGGACATCACACACATCCATGCCCGAGGTAGGATTCGAACCTGCGACCGTAGTGGTCGCGCGATTCCAGACTGTAGCGCCTGGAACCGCTCGGCCACTCCGGCCAGCTGAAAATAAAATCTAGTTAATTGCAAGCGCAGCTGCGAAAACACTTGGTGCAAATCTACATGCATGCCACAACTGTTTTTCTGTACAACAATGAAAAACTACAACTACAGATGAAATTCTCTCTATAAATACGTGCTAGCAATAAACAATAGCTATACTAATCACACAAAGTACAAGAAGAAAATGAGCAGTTTCCAGTGAGGTATCCTCGGCTAAGGGTCGACATATGAAACGTCCCCTTAGAAAAATTATTAATGACTGTGCTTAAACGACATACAATATTTTTAGCGCAAAGCAATCTGACTTTCAGTAATCCCTACAAAAGAATGGCCCTGACTAAAACTAACCTATATGTTACACAAATCACTTACCTCACAAAAATCTTCGTTACTCGAACTACTGCAATACAGCGATCGCCACTACTGCCAGCTAAATATAAGATTCAAACTACTGAAGGCACTAACTACTGATAGGCATAGTTAGCAAATGTAAGGTTTTGATAGAGAACAAACAATGTATTTACCTTAATGGTGTTCAAAAGTCATTATATATATATATATATATATAAGCTCATGACATCCAGCCTTACAAATTTACTGTCTCTGATGGACACACGTCCAGATCACCCGCTGTCAAAACTCCGCCATTTCTCTCGCCACATCCACCACTGTTGGCGGCTCACCTCCAACTGCGCAACGCTATGCGCTGTTAGAAGCCAACTGCCCAACGCTACAATAGCGACTATTGCAACAATGCCGAGCAGCCTCAGACTGCACACAGCACAGCCAGTGATTTTCATACAGAGCGCTACGTGGCGTTACCAATAAAAAAAAACCTAAACAGCCTACTTACAGTACGACTGGAAGTCCATCATTTAAAACTGCAAGAGGTGACTATTGGGAGTACGTAAGCAGAGTTGGTTCTGTGTCAGGAGGCACTCTCCCAGTTCACTCGTTGCCAGTCTTCCTCGGTAGGATGGTAGTGACCTGTTGTCGCCGACAGGCGCAGTGAAAGAAAATTCAGGATTAGTTACTTATTTCCATAAAAATACAGATAGCGTGTTGACTCGTGGTTGGCATCGTCTGTCAATGCCTGCTGAAGAATCGCGTCATAAGTGGCCTTCTGCCCGCTCATGGGAGCTGACACCGCATACTTCATTCCATGCGGCTGCTGCACTGGCGGTTCACCGCTTGCGGTGGCCCCGGCTCCGGGAGTACCGCGACGCCGCGGTACTGAGTGACGGCTGCACTTGTGTTGAACACATACGCCGACTTGGAAGGTGCTCTGCCCCCTCCCGCTCAGCAGCCTTCTTCGTCATTCGTCATATCGCGACGACGGTCGCTGTGCAGCCGTGAAGTTCGGCGATATTGGCTTGTTGCCCAGGTAGGCCCTATTCAGTCCGCCAGAATGTCAGGAACGCTGGTATCCTGATCGTGGACGGAAGGTAAGACCCCAGGTCCTCCCATCTGTGTCAGAGGCGGACTGTGGTCATAATAGCCTACGGACTATCAGACCAGCTGTGTGGCTGGATTGAAGAGCTTTTAGCAAACAGAACACATCATGTTGTTATCAATGGAGAGACGTCTACAGACGTTAAAGTAACCTATGGCGTGCCACAGGGGAGTGTTATGGGACCATTGCTTTTCACAATATATATAAATGACCTAGTAGATAGTGTCGGAAGTTCCATGCGGCTTTTCGCGGATGATGCTGTAGTATACAGAGAAGTTGCAGCATTAGAAAATTGCAGCAAAATGCAGGAAGATCTGCAGCGGATAGGCACGTGGTGCAGGGAGTGGCAACTGACCCTTAACATAGACAAATGTAATGTATTGCGAATACGTAGAAAGAAGAATCCTTTATTGTATGATTATATGATAGCTGAACAAACACTGGTAGCAGTTACTTCTGTAAAATATCTGGGAGTGTGCGTGCGGAACGATTTGAAGTGGAATGATCATATAAAATTAGTTGTTGGTAAGGCGGTACCAGGTTGAGATTCATTGGGAGAGTCCCTAGAAAATGTAGTCCATCACCAAGGGAGGTGGCTTACAAAACACTCGTTCGACCTATACTTGAGTATTGCTCATCACTGTGGGATCCGTACCAGGTCAGGTTGACAGAGGAGACAGAGAGGATCCGAAGAAGAGCGGCGCGTTTCGTCACAGGGTTATTTGGTAACCGTGATAGCGTTACGGAGATGTTTAGCAAACTCAAGTGGCAGACTCTGGAGGAGAGCCGCTCTGCATCGAGGTGTAGCTTGGTCGCCAGGTTTCGAGTGGGTGCGTTTCTGGATGAGGAATCGAATGTATTGCTTCCCCCTACTTATACCTCCCGAGGACATCACGAATATAAAATTAGAGAGATTCCAGCGCGACTGGAACAGAAAAGGGAGGTAATGACAGTGGCACGTAAAGTGCCCTCCGCCACACACCGTTGGATGGCTTGCGGAGTATAAATGTAGATGTAGAATTTAACCATGTCCCGTCATCCTCCCATAATTTAAACTAGTTCTTTAAGTACGTATTGACCTAGGTCGGTCAATTATTTTAAGTGTATTGACCAGAGCGATGTTCGCCAAGTCACACTTTAGCCTTAAGCATAATTGACCTATGTTGGTCAATAGTTTTTAAGTGTGTGGACTGGAGCGATGTTCGCCAAGTCACACTTTAGCTTTGAGCATACCTGACCTATGTCGGCCAATTGTTTTTAAGTGTGTTGACTGGAGCGATGTTCGCCAAGTCACACTTTAGGTTTAAGCACATTTCCGCTGCCATTCCCTAACTTCAATGGCAGTGGTCACCACGCCCGAATTACGATGGTAGTCGTCCATACACAGTTTTTACAGTATGTGTGTGGATCACCTCTACGAAGGCAAATTGAGTACCCCACTGTCGCCACATTATCCCCTACTATAGTGTTTTCTGCAACTCATAACCATAACTTCGCCAAGAAGCTCAATCAGGCAAGTGCATCAATTTTTGACTTGATTCTAGACCATTTCAGGTCAAATATATTAATCTTGAATAATGACCATCTAATTTATGTGGCCAGTATTGCCGGATGTTACAGATTAAGTATAGACTTTTTCATAAGTTCAATCATGAGCATTTTTTTAAAAAAATGTTTCTACACCTGGTTGTAATAATGACGGTGTTGGCTTTATACTATCCTTCCCACTCCTAAGTTCTTTTTAGGTGATTAAACTTCATGCTTAAGCAAAAAAATTTTCCTAGATAGGCCATACCTTTTAAGCACATGATGTCTTCCTCATATCATGACCAATGAATACTTCATAAATGTTAAGACAGTTGATCTAAGTACGTTCTGCACAGGGTAACATATACGCCCTTTTCCTCAGCTATACCTTTTATTTCACTTTACTAGTAAATTCAAGGTCAGGAGTTAAGTTCACATCTTGTCCCAACAAGTAACTATCATATAGTTTATGCGCAGGCGCAAATTATTGTGTCCGCCTAGGCGGGCCTCATGACGCTACGGTCAGTTCCAGTACAGCACTTGTGGCTGCCGCATTGCGGTCGCGAAGTGGGGCCGAGGCAGTGCCAGATAGGTTTTACAGATCCACAATAATTTATGGATTGTAGTTTTAGCTTGACGATGTCCACTATGGGCAAACAGTAGATACTGTTATTCTGAAGAAGGTTGGGTTATCCCGACTGAAACCTAGGTAAATTCTAGGTAAACGGTGCAACTGAGGCTGTTCATTATTAAAATTAAAATTAGTATTTACACAGTTGCTGACAGGGCCGCGAGATGTTTAAGATATTTAAAATCAGCGGTTTCCCTTCTGCCGTGCTAGCTTAACAAGATTGTTACAGTATAGAACTGGTTCGCAAAAGCTCTTGGCACCGTTTATTGCATTCGCCGTAGCGTTTCTTTCGTGACATAACGAAGGTGACGTGACCCTGTCTGGCTGGTCTGACCCACTACATGCTGCTGAAGTCTGCTGCCTGGCTCGCCAGATACGCCGATGTTGTGTTTAGCCCCGGTCCAGTCTCGATGGCAAAATTTTTTTCATTTCGGCCGCGTGCTGTCGACATTACCTTAATTTAACGAGATGGCTTCGCTCTGGGACTTTGAAAATTTCACCCGTTTTATTGCACTGTACAAGGCTGGCATGCAACAAAACATTTAAACATACGCACCTATCGGTGAAAGACAATCTTGGCTCTTTTCCCCAATTTATTCGTGCAATTAAACGCTCCACAACTTTTCACTATTTTAATTCAGCCACACAAGAATGTATTGACTAATACTGCATTTATGCACCAGAAAATATATGAACATCAGTCTTTATCATTACAAGCCACAATACTCTCCAACTCTTCAGTCTTCCAGACTCTTACCACCACAAAGGTATCCAGCCGAAGTTTCGAAATCTCCCGCACCTGCAGCGCCCTCAGTGAGTCCAGTTATTTTTACAATGTCTTTGATCTATGCTAGCATTATAAATGCGAAAGTAATTCTGTTTGTTACGTTTTCACAACTAAAGATACTTATTGTTTTGAAGAATGTAACACGAAATAGAGAAAAATATTTGCTCTTCGACTGTTGAATTTTAGCACATTTGTGAAAATGCTTTTAACGGTTTACATGTTGTGCTTAACACGATTCAATGTAACGAATACAATGCTTATTTAACCGTCAGTGTGTTTAATCCATGGTTCGATAATAATATTATAAATGCGAAAATAACACTCTGTTACGTTTTCACGAATAAACCGATGAACCTATTTCGATGAAATTTGGTGTGGTCATAGCTTGAATCCTGAGGAAGAAACTAGGCTACTTTAGAAAGTTAAAAAAAAGAAAAAAGAGAGCTCTCTAAGAGGATGATGTAGGGAATAGGACGTCTTTTTTTACATCAGTGACTATAAACCATGCTAAACGATTATCATATTTATTGCGTACTGTACACATTATATAATGTATAGCTACTTCAATACCACGACGTATAGATAATTGAGGACGTAGGTTGCAAGTGCTACTCTGAGATGAAGAGGTTAGCACAGGAAAGGAATTCGTGGCGGGCCGCATCAAACCAGTCAGTAGACAAAAAAAAAAAAAAAAAATAGACGCGCTCCCTTGCCCATGCCCCTTAGCATTCACTGCTCACCAGTGACACGCGTGCTGCCGCGTTCTGTGTTGGTAGAATTTGGGGAGAAGGGGTCATCACGAGCTATGCTTATTCGAACAGGTAGAATGGTTCAAATGGCTCTGATCACTATGGGACTTAACATCTGTGGTCATCAGTCCCCTAGAACTTAGAACTACTTAAACCTAACTAACCTAAGGATATCACACACATCCATGCCCGAGGCAGGTTTCGAGCCTGCGACCGTAGCAGTCGCGCGGTTCCGGGCTGAGCGCCTAGAACCGCTAGACCACCGCGGCCGGCTGAACAGGTAGACAACTGACTCTATCACGTGTACAATAGCTTACGTATTCATCGTTGCGGCGTAACATCATGCACTGGCACGGCGGTGAAGAACGGAAAAGCAGAGAGGGCTGTGAAACGACATCAGCCAATAGTACGCTGACCGACCCCTCTCTAGGACGACATCGAGACAGAAGTCGCGCGGGTTAGCCGCCCGTTCTCAGGCGCCTTGTCACGGTCCGCGCGGCTACCCCCCGTCGGAGGTTCGAGTTCTCCCTCGGGCATGGGTGTGTGTGTGTTGTCCTTAGCGTAAGTTCGTTTGGATTAGTTTAAGAACTGCGTAGGCTTAGGGACCGATGACCTCAGCAGTTTGGTCCCATAAGACCTTACCACAACTTTTCGAAAAAAAAAAAAGATCATAAGCGCCGCTCTAACTGGTCGCCGCCCGGTTGAAGACTAGCCGTTCTACGAACGCTACAGCAGCGAATTAGGAACTATATTACTTCATTTGTATTACAAATTGTATATACTGAAGAGATTGCTTGTATATCATGTCGCCCTTTGCTTGCGACATCCCATTGTAAATTTCTCAGAGACGATTTGCTTGAATTGTTGTCTAGCGATCTGAGAAAGCAGGTTTCCCAGGCTGCTCATATTCGACGAGTGGGCAGGACACAACATTTATCGTCACTCATGACAACAAAACTATTGTTATGCAAGTGCAGCAACGGGTAGCAGCTAATAAATTATAATATTTTCAAGATGATAGTACTGAATGAGAATGAGGCCTTGGACTAGGGCCTTGCATGAGAATAACAAAAGAGACGGTTTTAAGGTTTCAGCTCACTAATTAGTTTAATGCTACCCAGTTTTTATTTCGTACACAATGTGATCACGGAAGGCAACTTTGGATCGATAACTTTGGAGAAGTAGTTACTTCCTCATCCTTAATAATATGTTTTGCGATAACAGTACATTACCAACTCACAGATTTATGACTGGACTCCCTATTTCGTATTTATATCTTGCTGATTATGAGAAATCGTAAGGTTAGGTGAAATAATGAGAAACGTAATCAATAATCAACAGTAAGTCATTTCAGGTGCCAAAGAGGTACGTGCAAGGTACGTGCGACTGTGATGTATTATAACTAAGGGCACTCAAATCGCAGCCGGCCGCGGTGGCCGTGCGGTTCTAGGCGCTGCAGTCTGGAACCGCGGGACTGCTACGGTCGCAGGTTCGAATCCTGCCTCGGGCATGGATGTGTGTGATGTCCCTAGGTTAGTTAGGTTTAAGTAGTTCTAAATTCTAGGGGACTGATGACCTAAGATGTTAAGTCCCATAATGCTCAGAGCCAGCCAGTTGAACTCGGATCGCATAATAAAACTGATTTCACTTTATAAAGAGAGCTTCATCAATCAGGACAGCTGCAAGTGGGACTTAAACGCTATCCACTACAAATGCTACAATAACTTTCAAATATGTACAGACACCAATGTGTTCTGTGGAAATAGCAATGGCAACCATGCTAGTTAGAGCCGTGACAGTAAATTCTCTTAGATGAAACATAGATTCTGGAGTTAAGTCTCCCGGAGGGTGTTCTATGCAATGAAATAAAAAATATGACTCTTAATCCATTGGCGTTGCAACTTCATCTGTTTCAGTGGCCAAAAAATATTTCCAGAAAAGGGAGTCCTCAACAGAGACTCTGCCAAAAGCACTTGCAGATGAAAGTGCTCTTTGTAATCATTCAGTCTTCCCGTTCGGCTATTATTAATGTATCCAGAATGAGATTTGATCTCTGCAGTGGAATGTGCGCTGATATGAAACTTCCTGACAGATTAAAACGGTGTGTCGGACCGACACTCGAACTCGGTACCTTTGCCTTTCGCGGGCAAGTACTCCACCAACTGAGCTACCCAAGCACGACGCATGACCCGTCCTCACAGCTTCAGTTCTGCCAGTACCTCGTCTCTCCCGAAAGGCAAAGGTCCCGAGTTCGAATCTCGGTCCGGCACACAGTTTAAATGTCAGGAAGTTTCATTATTAATATACAGTAAATTAGCTGGGCACTTGGATTCTGTGCGCTTGGTTTGCTGTACTCTTCTGAGCGGGTGGCGCTCGCGGCTATAATATCCACGTTGATGCAGATAGGTTGCTGCGGACCTCAAGAAAACCTAATAGGCCGGCCGGTGTGGCCGTGCGGTTAAAGGCGCTTCGGTCTGGAACCGCGTGACCGCTACGGTCGCAGGTTCGACTCCTGCCTCGGGCATGGATGTGTGTGATGTCCTTAGGCTAGTTAGGTTTAATTAGTTCTAAGTTTTAGGTGACTGATGACCTCAGAAGTTAAGTCGCATAGTGCTCAGAGCCAAAACCTAATGGATCTGCCTGGTGACTGTTAGGATGATTTGTGCGCCAAATACTGTCTTATAAAATCAGAGGAAAGACACAAACAGAGTAATAGACCAATAACTAAAACTAACCTCTAGAAGAGAGAAAGAGTAGCTCACGATAGAGACGACATTGCATCGTGCTTCTAAGAAACAAAGGTACAACAAAATCGTATTTATCAGCCAATAACAGGCTAGCGGCTTTCGATTAAATGTCTTCGCTGTGCGGGAATTTAGAGCAAGTGCACGAGTGCAGGATAATGACACGTGGACAGCGACATAAAGAAGTTTGTGTCTAGCCGTGAAGGGTGCACGGATAACTGAAATAGGTAAGGCAAGCGAGAAATCCAGCTTCGAGTCACGGTCCAGAACAAATTTTCTGTGTCGTCATTCCATTCTACTATTGGAGGCTACCCACATTCGCAACTGTGAATAAATTCCCTGTTTCATAAGGACAGAAGGACAAAGTCTTCGATCTTTAACCTGGCGAACTTCAGGTTCCTATTCTGCCTTTTAGATCTCGCTTCTGCTTTGTCAATTCTTTCTTCTGAGCTAATCCCAAATCTGTACACGGTGGCCGGCCGAAGTGGCCGTGCGGTTAAAGGCGCTGCAGTCTGGAACCGCAAGACCGCTACGGTCGCAGGTTCGAATCCTGCCTCGGGCATGGATGTTTGTGATGTCCTTAGGTTAGTTAGGTTTAACTAGTTCTAAGTTCTAGGGGACTAATGACCTCAGCAGTTGAGTCCCATAGTGCTCAGAGCCATTTTTTTTGTACACGGTGAAAACTAGTTTTTCCTCTTTTTGCTCTTACTGTTGAGCCAGATTTCTTCAGGTGTGAACCCAGTAGATTCCGGAGTCAAGGTGTTCATTACACTCTCACATTCAGGTACAAATCTGCCCCATGCTCGCTGGTTACAGAGGCAATAGATCGTACATAACCATCCTACTTCCCTTGCAGATCACCTACATCAAGTGGCTTCTTTGGTTTGCAGAGTTCAAAGTTTTTAATTACTTGAAATCTTTGTTGAAGTGATATTGTATCATCAGGTATTTCTTCCTTCCTTTGTTTTATAATGACGTCTGGATTTTGTTTGGAAACACTGTCATTGGTTGGTACAACATTGCAGTTAGTTGCACATTCATTGGCTTCAGGTACACCGAAATTTTCGTCATCCGAACAGTCGTCCGATTCCGACCGTTCTATTTCGCTTTCTGGATCTAACGAAAGCTTTTTTAAGACAGGAGCTAAGTTCGTTTTTTGATTTCTCGTCAGATCTTAATTGAGGGTCACAGATTTCTTCTGATGATCATTCGTCCTCATCAGCTCTAATAACGTCCACAGCTACTTCATACTTAGTATCATCTTTATGGGCTCAAAGAACATGTAGACAGTTGTCTATATTTTCATTATCTTCAAATTCTCGCCCTTCGGTAGCAGTTAGTACTGTTTGCAAATCGTTAACAGAGGTTACTTCATCATTAATACTAAGGATTTCGTCCTCCATCTTTCTATCCATAACGATCTTTTTATTGGATTCACGTGAACGTTGCGCGGCACGTTTTATTTCCTCCTCCTTATTTTCGGGCCACGTCACCTTATCGACGTCCCTATTGTCTCTCCTACCTTCAATTAACTTTTTAGTTGCATATAATTTCTTAAAATCCTCCCTTCGCATTGTGTGAGGCCCCTGTACAGATCGTCCATCTGCACACGTGATTCTGTTACCTCTGAAAACTCATTTTCGCCAGCTACACTACTATTTGTACTGCTGCTCGCGCCTTCTCTTACGCCTACGAATCCACCGGCTCTTTCCTCGACTACGTAACTATTACTTCTGTAGCGGTTTCGCTTCTATCCACTGTGACGTTTACATTCTGTTCCGCTGCCTCACACACGGAATTCTCTTGGAACAGCCAGAACATTTGCACTGGTCGTTGCCCTCTAATAGCTTGTAAGTTTGCTAACGCCTCGCCCATGCCTGCTATCGGAGAATCACCGTAGCACGCATCTGTCGTTGTACGAGCTGTGTCGTGCTTTGCCGCAAAACTGCTTTCCTGGTTCATTATTTGGTGGCTATTCTGATAAAAGTTACTTTATTTGGGCCGGTAAATTCTGTCCGCATCAGTTTGTCCCTTAACATCTGCGGTATTCAGTTTTTCGCATCGCTCCGGTGTGCATTTTGCGCGGAAAAACCCCTATCGTGACCGGCAGAGTTTCCTCTTCCTCTGCTCCTGCCACTACCTTTCTGAATCACATTGACGCGATAACCATCGCCGTCGTTTTGTTCCTCATGATTACAGCTGCTTCTGTTAGTATTGTTCTGGCGGTTATCCCTGTTTCCTCGCCAATGGTCTTTTTCATGCACCCTTTCTGAAAATGCTAAGAAGCTTCAGTGGTTGCTTCCTACGTATCTTTTACAATTTTCTGGGAGCTTTTCCCACAGTTCCCAAATAATTTCGGATTCTGATCGGCTACTTCTTAAGTGTGTCAACTTCTGGTTCCAGTATTCGCAGAAATCTTGTAAAGAATTCCTGGCGGGCAGGGGTGGCCGAGCGGCTCTAGCCGCTACAGTCTGGAACTGCGCGACCTGCTACGGTCGCAGGTTCGAATCCTGCCTCGGGCATGGATGTGTGTGATGCCCTTAGGTTAGCTAGGTTTAAGTAGTTCTAAGTTCTAGGGGACTGATGACCTCAGACGTTAAGTACCATAGTGCACAAAAAAAAAAAAAGAATTCCTGCCCCTATTATCAAGGAGTTTAGCCACGATAAACTCTCCCCATAAGCAGTCCTGCTTTTGTTCAGTCCAACATTCTTCTACGAATTTTTGTTTAAATTCATTAAAAGTCATTTGCTCAGTATTCAGGTTAAGTCCCCAGCGCTTCCCATCACCTGCCGAGGCGCTCATCATCGCATTTATCTTTTCCTGACCAGATAAATAATCGCGAAAAATTCTTTTGCAGTTCTTTACGAAATCTAACGGATGCCATCCATTATGTTTCTTTGCGGGATCGAATCTTTCCTCGCCTTACAAGAATTTGTTAAGTCATGTTCCATTAATAATGACGCCAGACCTGTCTCATATTTTCCATTCCAGGTCAGAAATTTTTACTTGAATTTATGAAGTACTTTGATCACACTTCCTTTCGTATTCAGCAACTTGTTTACTTAAAACCTTTTCGGTACCTGAAACTGTTCTTCTCAAATGTGAGATTTTGTTCTTGCACACGCCGATAATTTCAGTTTTCAGACCAAAAACTTTTTCGTCCACTTTTATGAGTACCAAAGTTCCTGTTTTTTCCACCATGTTAATGATTACAACATCGAACTTTCCATTAATATCATTGTCCCTGCATATTAACCATGTTTTCATTTATGGAATTTATCTCATTTCTCATTTCAGTGACAGTAGAACTTAAAAAAAATGGTTCAAATGGCTCTGAGCACTACGGGACTTAACTGCTGAGGTCATTAGTCCCCTAGAACTTAGAACTAGTTAAACCTAACTAACCTAAGGACATCACAAACATCCATGCCCGAGGCAGGATTCGAACCTGCGACCGTGTAGAACTTAAAGTATCTACTTTTTGGTTCTACCTGTTCAATCTGTTGACTTAATTTTATGTTTTGACTTTTAAGATTACTAACTTGTGTTTTAAGCTGGCTTTCAAGATTGCTACCTTGGGTTTTAATTTAATCAGAAACATTTTCAAATAAATAGTCACACTCAATGGTTGTCTACTTTCTTGTCCTACCGAACTTTAATGCTCTGAGTCTACCTTGCATCTTTCTTTCGGTTCTTTCTTTATTTGTGGCGAATCAAACATGTCAAGTGATATGTTCACATAACCGCTATCAACTACAAAGTCCACATCATTCGCGTCCTCTCTTTTTTCTCGTTTGATTTGGGACGCTCTCAGCATCTCGATCTGTTCATTTACGTGTTCGTGATATCGTGTTTAGGCATGCTGCCTATCACTTGCGCCATCTGTTTCCTGCTCGCGTGAACTATTAACTCAGTCGGTAGCATTTCCATGGCGCCGACACTATTTCTTTTCATTCACTTGGTATGGTTACTGCATTCACACCTTTGTCAATTCTGAATGTGTATTACTATTTACTTTTGTGTGCAACGTCTACTTTTGTTCACTCTTCAAGACTTGATCGCACCCTCGCGCCACTGAACATTCACTGCTCGAACCACACTAGTTTTTCACTAGATACTTATTGCATTTCATGATCGAGAACATTCATTCGAGGGTTGGATTCCCTCTCTTCTTTATCGAAGAGTTTCACTGCCTGGGCTACTCTCAGGGTGCGCCTTCGACGTGGAAGATCCCTGCCGTGTCGTCTGTTTGCCGCCGCCGCCGCTTGGTCGCCGCCTTCCGGTCCTTGCAGCCGCCGCCGCCGCCGCCGTCGCCGCCTGCCGGGGCTCGTCGCCGCCTGCCGGTGCTCGCCGCCGCCGCCGCCGCCGCCGCTGCCTGCCGGTGCTCGCCACCTGCCGGTGCTCGCCGCCGCCGCCGGTGCCCGCCGCCTGCCGCCGCCGCCGCCGCCGCCGCCGCCGCCGCCATCCGGTGCCGCCTGGTCGCCACCATCGCCGCCGTCCTGACCCTGGTCTCCGGCCGTCTTCGTCTACATCCGTCTTCGTCTTTGTCTGTCCCCGGTTTCTGTCCTCTCCTCTTCGTTCTGTTCGTTCTTGTTTCTCTCTCCCGTCATGTCCGCCCCCACCACCACTGTCACTACTACCACCACCGCCATTGTCTATACCTCCCCTTCCGCCGCCTCCACCACTATAACTTGGTGTGCCCAGTCCCACCTCCCTCCTTCCATTCCACCTCTCCTCACTCTCCCTTCACCCTCTATCTTTGTCGCCCCCTCTCCCACTTCTTCCTCCCGCTCCTCTCGTTCTGATCCCTTCCCCCCACTCCCCCAGCCTGTCACTGCAGCTCCAGCTCGGGTGGTGGCCCGTCGGGCCACTGCCCACGCCCAGCTCTCCCCGTCACCTTCGCCATCACCGCCGCCACTGCCACCGTCATCGTCATCGTCGCCTTCACCGTCACCGTCACCATCTCCGGCGCCGACTCCGGCCCCGGGACCTGCCCCTCCCCGCCACATTCCCGTTGTTCCCATCCCCCACGCCTCCTCCACCGCCGTCAAGCGCCCCGGTGGCACCCCTGCTTCCTCTGCTTCCAAAAAGGCTATGCCTCGTCCTCCTTCCCCCACCCATGATGCCATGGAAGTCTCCCCGCCTGTCCCTGCCCCCTCATCCTCCTCCTCTCCCCCTTCCTCCTACCGCTACCTCCTCTCCCGTCCTGATCCCTCTCTCCTTGAAGCCCGGAACCTCACCCTCTTCCTTCGCCAGCATTGTCCTGGTGCCCCCATCTCCCTCCTCACTCCTCGCCGAGATTCTGTTCTCATCTTCTCCCCCAGCCCAACCCTCCATACTGACATCCTCTCCCGTCTCCCCATCCCCCGTTTTGGTCCCAACGCCTCCCTTACCCCTGCTCCTTCTCCATCTCCTACCCGCCAACCCCAACCCCCGCGTCGCCCGCCGACCCTCACCGCCGTGATCACGCGGCTCAGTCCGTCGATCACGGAGGAGGAGGTGTTGGCGGAGCTCCAGGCCCATCCCACGCTGGAGGTGCGGGCGGTCCGCCGCATTTTCAACTCGGCCGGCCCCACCCGCCTTATGTGGGTTTTCTCTGAGGACGCACCCTCCATTGACCGTCTCCTGAAGGAGGGTGCCCTCCTCTTCCACCAGCGGTACAAGGTCGACCCTTCCCGTTCCCCTCCTCAATCCCTGCGCTGCCAGAGGTGTCTGCGCTATAATGCGCACCCCACAGCTGAGTGCCGCGAGGCCCCCACCTGCCCGCATTGTCGGCAGGCGCACTTCCTCCGGCAGTGCCCTAACCTCCAATCCCCTCCCTCCTGTAATACCTGCAATCTCCCTCATCCCACCTACTCCCAAAAGTGTAAAGCCCGACCCCCTCCAACCACTCCTGAACTCACCGTACCTGTCCGTCCTCTGGACGCCCCCACCCCTCCTGGCAATTCCCTTCGTCCCCCACCCACCGCTGAGGACATCATCAGGTTCCTCACCATCGTCCTCCAGAATGTTCATCCCTTTCAGCGCCCTCACACCCTCCAGCAGATCTCCCTTGCTGCCCGTTCCATCTTCCAACTCAAGATGTACGCCACCTACTCCAACAACCAGGCCCATTTCACCTTCTCCCGTCTTGACACCCTCGTTTAAATCCCAGTCATGGCGCGACAGCAACGTATCCTTTTCAACAACATACGCTCCCTTCCCGCCAACAAAAACCTGTTCCTGCACACCCTTGCCACCCACCACGTGGATGCCTTCCTCCTCAATGAAACCTTCCTGCAACCCCAACACACAGTCCACACTTCGCCCTACCTCCTCCACCGCTCCGATAATCCCCTCCCGATTGCACGTGGCGGAGTTGCCATTGGTCACCACCGCCAGATCCCCGTTCGGCTCCAACCTCTCCTTCCCGATCCCACCGAACACCTGATCCTTAGTCTCTTCTTCCCCGGCCTCACCGTTACCTGCGCCACCATCTATGTCCGCCCCAACGCTCCTATTCCCTTCGACTTCCTCTCCCACGTCGATCGTACCTTTTCCTCCTACGTGATCGCCGCCGACCTCAACATCCATAGTCGTTCCGCTGCCCAGTTACGGCGATGGCATCGGTTCCTCTCCACCCTTCAAGGTGACCTCGTCCCCATCCCCCGGCATACCCGTCCTGAATCCAACTCCACTCCTGATGTTATCCTCTCCTCCCCCAACCTCCTTGGCCGCATCACGGTGGATGTCCTGGAGCCTATTGGTAGCGACCATCTCCCTGTCCTCCTCACCGTTTCAGACGGTCGTCGCCCTCGCCCCGACCCTCGTACTGACCCTCCCCCTAAGTATGTCCACGACTATTCCCGAGCCGACTGGAATGCCTACCGGGATACCCTATCCACCCAGGTCGATAGCCACCCTCTCCCCTACCACCACCCTGACGATGTCACCCATGCCGCCTCCTTTCTCCAACGGACCTTGTCTGAGGCCGTGGAGGCCCACGTTCCTACTGTCGCCATCCACCCCCACAGTCCTACCTTACCCCCACAGGCCGTTCTCCTCCTCTGTGAATCCCGTCGTCTCTACCGTGCCTTCCTCCGCACGCGTGACCCGGACACACTACGACGCCACCGGCAACTCCAGCGACACGTTCGTAATTTGCTCGCGGCTAAGAAACGCCGGGACTGGCGACAGACATGCACCCGTTTAAATGCAACCCTACCAATCAACTCGTCCAAGTTCTGGTCGGCCTTCCGTCGCCTTACCGGAACTAAACCCTCCCCCTATTATCCTCTTCTCCATGATGATCACCCTTTCCCTGACTCCCTTAGTAAGGCCAATCACTTTGCCTCCTACCTCTCCGATGTATTTTCCGTCCCCGATGATCCCCAGTTCGATTACTTCCTCTTCCCCGATATCCGCGATCGAACTGACACCTCTTCCCCTCCCCTCGCTCCTGGCTTCCAGTACTTGGACAACATTACACACACGGAACTCAATGCCCCTATCACTACACAGGATCTCATTGATACACTCCGCACAAAACGCAACACCGCTCCTGGTCACGATCGTGCCACCTACCGTCACCTTCGTGAAGCTCCTGTCTCTTTCCTCTCCACCCTGGCCAGGCTCTACAATGTAGTCCTGTCCACCGGTTACTACCCCGACCTGTGGAAAACCTCCCGTATCCTCATGTTCCTTAAACCTGGCAAACCGCCGTCCGCCGTCTCTTCCTACCGTCCCATCAGCCTTACCTCGGTCTTCAGCAAGGTCCTCGAATCTATCCTCACCCGCCGCATCCACCAGCATCTCCGCCAGCACCGCCTCCTTCCCGTCACCCAGTGTGGCTTTCGGCCATCCTTCTCTTCCGACGATCTTCTCCTTCACCTCACTCATCTCCTTTCCGAACAGCTTAATTCCCGTCGCTCCGCCATCTTCCTCTCACTTGACCTCGAACGCGCTTATGACCGCGTCTGGCATTCCGGTCTCCTCTTCAAGCTCCAAACCTTTGCCCTTCCCATTAACTACGTCCGTCTGATCGGTTCCTTTCTCTCCCGCCGTCCTTCCTATGTCACCATCCATAACACCGATTCCTACACCTTTTTCCCCTCCGCCGGTGTGCCCCAAGGCTCCGTCCTCTCCCCCCTTCTGTACCTTTTGTACACGGCGGACATGCCGCCGCCGTCGCCCCCCGTCCACCTCCTCCAGTTTGCCGATGACACCGCCTTCCTCGCCCTTGCCCCCACCCTGCAGCGCTCCCAACGCCTTCTCCAATCCCATCTTGACCGGTTCACCGCTTGGTGCAACCAGTGGTTGCTCAAGGTCAATCCCTCCAAAACCCAGGCGATCATTGTAGGCAAAACCACCCCTTCCTTCCGCCTCCTTGATTTCTATCTCACCGTCTATGGCCGTCCTATCGCCCTCACTCCCACCCTTAAGTACCTTGGCGTCACCCTCGACCGTCGACTCTCCTGGACTCCCCATCTCCAGACAATCCAAGCCAAGGCACGTTCCCGACTCTGTCTCCTCAAGCTCCTTTCCGGCCGCACGTGGGGTCTGGACCCCTCCACCATCCTCCACACCTATAAATCCCTCATCCGCCCTATCCTTTGTTACGCCCATCCAGCCTGGATCTCCGCCCCCCCTACCTTCTATAAATCCCTTCAAATCCTTGAACGCCATGCTCTCCGCCTTGCCTATCGCATCCGTCTCCCCTCCCCCACGCGGATCCTGTATGATCTCATCCCCTTCCCCCACCTCCTCCTTTTCCTTGAAAGGATACGTATCCTGTACACCTCACGTAAACTTGATCCTCCTCACCCGCTCGTTTCCCCGCTCCTCTCCCACCCCCGCCCGCTGCCGCGCCTGTATTCGCACGTCCCACCCGGTCTCCATCTCTCCACCCTCCATACCCTCTCCCAAGGTGGCTTCCGCCAGCTCCCTCTCCCTGATGATGTCCTCGTCCCCTCCATCTACCCCTCCTATCAACTTTGACCCTGCCCCACCCCCCACTTCCCGTGTCCTTTCCTTTTGGCACCCTCCCTCCCTTCTCTTCTCTTCCCTTCTTTTTCCATCTCCCTGTCCCCTCCCTTCCCCCTCTTCCCCCGGGCTTCCTCTCCCCCTTCCTGCCTCCCCCCTATCTCCCCTGCCCGTGGCATCTCTGCTCTCCCGTCTCGCTCTCCCACTCCCCTTCCTCCTCCTCCTCTCTTGGCAGGTCCCCGGACTCGCACACGTATAGTGAACATTCGCGCGCCGGAGATCGTCGCCTTTTGTGCTTCGTGTGTGTGACGACGTATAGTGTTTTTGGTGTCCGCCGTCCCACTCCTACGTTCACTTGTGCCGTCGGACTCACCAGTGTTTTGTGCGCCGTGCCAACGTGTTTTCAGTGTTGTTATCGTCCCATGTGAACGACTCCGTGTTTTTTATGTCTCTGTGACCTCTCTCTTTTGCCCGTCACTTTGTTCTTTGTCATTCACCATGTTTTATACTCTTGTAAAACGCTATGGCTGAAGAGCGGCGTAGTGTGCCACTGCCAGCCTACCTGAATTGTACAGGTTTTAAAATAACAATAAAGTAAAAAAAAAAAAAAAAAACGAGAACAATATCCCCCTCACCCCCTGGTGTCTCCCTTCCTCTCCACTCCCAACCAGTTGCCGCGTCTTTACCGTTGTGTCCCTCCCTCTCTCCATCTCCACATCCTCCATCTCCTTTCCCAACACAACTTCAACCGTTTACCACTCCCGGATGATGAGCTTCGCCCTGACATCTACCCTTCCTACCAACTCTAACACCCTCTTCCTGCCTCCTCCTCAGAGCTCCCTCCCTCCTTCTGAGCGGATTTCCCCTCCTACTCCCCGTCCATCTCTTGTGCCTTCTTTCAGTGTCTCTGCGCTCCCTCCTGCCCTGTCTTCCCTTTTCCTCTCCCGCCCCATGTGTCTCCTACCTCTTCGTGAACCCACGGTTGCCCCTCCTTTCTTCATCCCGCCGCTTCCCCAGCTGCCCCATGCTCTCCCCTCCTTTTCCATCCTCTCTGACCTTTCCCTCGGCAGGTCCCGCCTGGTAGTTTTATTCTTCGTCGTGTGTGCTCCAAGTGGGTTTTAAGTGTGTTGTTTCGGAGTGTTTTGAATACTGTGGTCAACTTTTAACCTGTGCATGCGCATCCAGTGTCTTCTGTGTTTTAAGAATCGCCAACTGTGTTTTTTAACTTTCTGGTCACTTTTTTAACTGTCCCCAATGAACTTCTACATGTCAGTGTATTTTTACCTCCATTTTCTCCCCTTACTCTGTTTTATGTTCCCCTTTTTTACCTCCTTACGTATGTATTATTTTATTCTTGTTTTAGTTGTCATGTCACTCGGCTGAAGAGCGGCGGATTGTGCTGCTGACAGCCCTCCCCTGCTCGTATGGGGTAGGGGTATGAAATCACAATAAAGAAAAAAAAATCGAGAACAATAAGACGATCATTCGCCGTAGGGCTCGCTAATTATAAAGTGCACGCCTAGCTCGCCCGGTCGGCCGTGTGGTCTAACGCACGGCTTTCCGCGCGGGAAGCAGCGCCTGGTCCCCCGCCCGAATCCGCTGGGGGGATTTGTGTCGAGGTCCGGTGAACCGGCCAATCTGTGGATGTATTTTAGGCGGTTTTCCATCTGCCTCGGCGAATGCGGGACGGTTCCCCGCCTCAGCTACACTATGTCGGCGATTGTTGCGCAAACAAGTTCTCCATGTACGCGTGCACCACCATTACTCTATCACGCAAACATAGGGGTTACACTAGTCTGGTGTGAGACGTTCCCTGGGGGGTCCACCGGGGGCCGAACCGCACAATAACCGTGGGTCTGGTGTGGGGCGGCGGAGGGGTGAAGTGGACTGCGTTAGTCGTCGTGGGGTTGTGGACCACTGCGGCTGCGGTGGTGGCGGAGCCTCTCCGTTTCTAGGTCCCCGGTTAACATACAATACAATACAAAGTGGACGCTCTCTGTGAGACGGTCGCTGGTCTACAAACCATCGGCACCACAGTTCCTCCATTTTCTGTCCGTTTCGTACACTCACTAGCAGTGGCCTGTTTTCATCGAGCCATTTTTTTTCCTTCACCATTGAGTTGGCGCATTACTGCAACCCACCTCTTTACTTACACCGTCGGAAGGTGGTACAGAAATTAAAGTTTCACCGCCAACCCTTCAAAGTGCTATGCTCGGATGTTATTCAGCCGTTGCTTTAAGTCTCCCCTCATTTGTCCAACGATACAGTTGGACAGTATCTGAACCGGTGACGCTGTATAATAGTAAAGTGTCACAAAAAATAGAGAGAGAACATTAAATATCCTGTCACAGTCACCAAGTGTAAAGGTACCACCGACCACCTTAAACGGCAATCGATGCTACCATTACATCGCTGCGACGAATTTTTGAAAAGTTGACTGTGAGATAACCTGATGTAAACAGGACAATTGAACTGGGATACGTTTCTGAAACACTCCAGCAGAGTATAATTGCCGGCCGAAGTGGCCGTGCGGTTCTAGGGGCTGCAGTCTGGAACCGCGAGACCGCTGCGGTTGCAGGTTCGAATCCTGCCTCGGGCATGGATGTGTGTGATGTCCTTAGGTTAGTTAGGTTTAACTAGTTCTAAGTTCTAGGGGACTAATGACCTGAGAAGTTGAGTCCCATAGTGCTCAGAGCCATTTGAACCATTTTTTAGAGTATAATTAACAGTAAACAGATGGGTCATGAACAGTCATTCTCCCAGCAGAAAAGCAACTTGTAACATTGCGTATTAAAACCGGCCCCCAGCCTAATTAGGCATTCTTGTGTCAAGCAAAATGATAAAGCAGAAGGCAGTGTTAAGGCTAAACTAACCTTCCTTGATACACTCACTAAATTCTTTCCTTACATCTGTTCATATTACTGCATAGTAACCTAACCTTGCAGATAAATGTGTTACGAACAAACAAATGGCCAATGAAATAGTGAACAGTAACATGTGCCTTGCAGCAACACGTACCTTCAGTGAACTAAGTGCAACACTTTATAAAACCAATTACTGACCCACATGAAACAAGTAGCAATACTGAATAGGGAAAAGTTAGAAATGATTCTGAATTTAAATCAGAAGGTTTGCTAATGATCATACTCTGTTACTTCATTGCTTAGTACAGGGTCGCTATGCCTGTTCATTAACCAACCTGCATTAGAATAGATAACACAGTAAATAGTTCTTTCTTAAACTCGGTTTGAAGCAACTACACAAAATGAAAATCTAACTACACTGGCTCTGAAGGAGCCTTTGCATTGTTTCATTAACTGACTAGTGTAGTACACGAGAACCCTTAAACTTTCATGGTTTGAAGAACCATGCTCATTAACAAAACTACACCAGTATGTATGAAAAGCGGTAGGTATTCTTATAATTAACTATCAATTAAAGAAAACACAATATGCGATAATAAATGTGCTTTCATAAGCAGTCTTTTGATCTACTCAAAATTATAATTGGCTGTGGAAATGACAGCACAACATTAAATTCAAGTTCAATCGCTTTCTCATAATAAATTAGGATACTCGGAATTAAATTCACTAGGATAGCATTCCTGTCCAGGTTGGTGATTTGGGATAATCACGGGTGTGCCAAATATAAACGGTTTAGTGAAAGGCTGGTGGCACTGGTGGAGCAATTTGCAGTGTCTACTAATCTGGCGGCGATGCAATCACGGCAGTACTGTTGGCGTCGCCCTGTTACATACCTTCTTCACGTCGGAATTATATTTATGGGGCCAAAAACAATGCCATGATAAAGGTATCACCAAATGCAGCATTCGAGCCCATAAATGCTGCCCTTAAGCTCTTCTGGCCTGAAAACTTCAGGAATGACCCACAGTGATCCGCTACTTCTAACGAGGTGTTAACCACAGCACTGATCAGCCCAGACTCCTTACTCGTCACAAAGGACGAGTTGCCGCTTGCACGCCAACCACATCTTTTCCACTCCGCCAGGCGGCTTTCGTAGCTGCGGGCTTCCCCGCATCTTTTAAATTTAACCCAACGTTCCTTGATTATGGACCAAATCATTTATAGTAAATTACATAACAATAATTACATTAGTTATTTAAATTCACAAGCATAATTGAAGCATCTTTCAAAAATTCACAGAACTGAAACATGTATACAAAAGCAAAGAATTTACACGACAGATACAACATTATACATAAATAATACTACAAAATGACACAGAAATATCGATACAGATGCAAAATAGGCCGAAATTAGATGCCACAGGGAGATTTGTCAGCGTTGATTTCTCATGTTGGTTTGGCGGACGGCAGAAGGCGGAGTCCTGTTTGTAGTTGGTAGCAGTGTTGAAATCCGTTTCTGCCCACACAATTTAAGAAACATTTATGTTCCTGTTATAACTACGAGATGTTTTCAGACTAAATTACTATGAGTCGTGCAGTAGAACCAGCAACGTATGAGATTGCCACACAATATTCTAATGCTGTTGATGGTGTGGATGTTATAAACCTTAAGGTACGTAATCACATGTTTAATTGTGGTGCCCATGCTCCTGGCGACTCTTTCGTAAAATTAATTTTAATGTAATTATCATATTTTAAGCCAGTTTTCTGCATGTTGACTATTTCGTGTAAGGATCAAACTAGATACTGGGAGAACCATTAATGCTTTTATCGCCCAAACCACGTGTATTTATATCCTGCAATGGTAGAGTTGCAATGAAGGCACTTATCTGTCCCATTCAACCAGTGATGGCCTGAGGCAAAAGAACTCAAACTATAAATTCGTCTCTACAGGCAGATGCAATGAAGATGAGCAGTGTGTCCGCAATTGCGAGGTCGTCATCTTCTCCATCAAAGTAGAGAGTCACGATGAAGTCTAAAAGTAAACGTAATAGCACAAAGCCAAGATCATGCTGCGCAAGTCTTTTGACGTATATCTGATAAAGAGCATACTACAGATGGGATCGGCACTTAAATCAGCTTAGGGCAACCAACGAACCCTTCCAGCAAGCCACCTTCTGTCAAAATACATCCTTGTCTACAGAATGATCAGGCCAAAGTAAGCTCTAAACCTCATCGTTGAAACTGCTGCTCCAGAATGAATTTTCGCTGTCTATCGGAGTATGCCCAGATTTTAAACTTCCTGATAAATTAAAACTGTGTGCACTCAAACCGGGGGTCTTCTTTACGTGCGGGCAAGTACTCTACCGACTGAACTAACCGCGCATGTGTTCGCGTAGCCCAGTTGGAGCATACGAGGGTCACTCCAAAAGAAATGCCCACTATTTTTGTAAAAATACAGTTTTCATTCTGCATGCGTGAAAGTCTTAGAGTGTGTAGATACATCCTTCCCGCTTGTTTTCAAACTTAGTCCAACCTGTTCCCGTGTGTGGCGCCGTCACAGCATGTCTTCAAGATGGCTGCTACACTGGACGTTCGTCAGAAGCAACGTGCTGTCATAGAATTCCTGTGCTGTGGCAGTGGGGAACATCCACAAGAGGTTGAAAAAAGTGTATGGAGATGTTGCTGTCGATCGCAGTTGGCGTTAAAAAAGGTTTGTGCCAGGTGGGTTCCCAGGATGTTGACAGTGGATCACAATGAAACAAGAAAAACGGTATGTAGCGAACTTTCGGAACAGTAAGAGGATGGTGGAGATGATTTTCTTGGAAGAATTGTGACAGGTGATGAAACAGGGCTCCATCATTTTTCACCAGAGACGAATCGGCAATCAATGGAGTGGCATCATGAAAATTCCCCAAGAAAAAAAATTAAAAAAACCACACCTACTGCTGAAAAAGTTATAGCTACGGTGTTTTTCGATTCCGATAGACTCTTGCTTGTGGACATCATGCCGAGTGGAACCACCATAAATTCTGATGCATATGTGACGACACTGAAGAAACTTCAAGCTCGACTGGGTCGTGTTCGACCACATCGACAAAAGCAGGATGTTTTGCTGTTTCACGACAATGCACGGCCACATGCCAGTCAAAAAATCATGGAAGCGATCACAAAACTTGGATGGACAACACTGAAACATCCACCTTGCAGTCCTAACCTGGCTACATGTAACTGTCATCTCTTTGGGTAACTGAAAGACTCTCTTCGTGGAACAAGGTTAGAAAATGATGACTCCCTTGTGCACTCTGCCAAACAGTGGCTCCAACAGGTTGGTCCAGAATTTTACCGTGCGGGTATACAGACGCTGGTTCCAAGATGGCGTAAGACAGTTGAGAGGGACGGGAATCATGTGGAGAAATGAAAATATTGTTCCTAAAGGATATATCTACACACTGTAAGACTTTCAAACATGTAGAATAAAAGATGGATTTAAAAAAAAAATTGTGTGCATTTCATTTGGAGTGACCCTCGTAATTGCCCGAAAAAGGCAAAATCCCGGATTTTAGCTCCGGCCCGGCACTCTGTTTTAATCTACTAGGAAGTTTCAAGATCGCGCTGTCTTACAAAGGACCGTAAATGAAATTGGGAAGCATGTGGAGGAAGTCGGGTCCCTAACTCAGGCTAGACCTTCGTCATTGTTTTTCCAAGAAGCACATTTTAAATTGGCTGACGCCCCTGTGCCAATGGGCGTTCACAGAAAGGGCGAACTAAGTAGGTAGTGATCTAAAGGAGGAGTATCCATCCTCGTAGATAATTTTTACACTCCTCATCTCTCCCTGACAACAGCAACATACAGGCAGTGAATATTATAGTACATGTGTGTCATACAATTACCGTAGGTTTTCTGTAACTTTCCGCTCCCAACCCCCACCGCAGCCGTTTGACCCATAGCCTGTCACCAACCTGCCAACACAATTCTCTCGGCCCTCCCTCCTCTGCGGAGATTTTAATACACATCATGTGCTGTGGGGCTCTTCTATCAAATGCCCACGTGCCAGTCTCCTGTTATCAGAAGATTTGTGTTTTCTGAATAAGAGCCAGAGCACGAACTTTAACAGCTACAGTGTCGTTCTCTGCCATCGACCTTTCATAATGCTTCCCAGTTCTCGGACACACTACTCTACGGAAATGGGGTCGATGATCTACATTCCAGTGGCCACGTCCTGTCCTGGATACCCATATCTCAAATTTTACTGAGCGAAATGGAGCAGGGGTTAGCCCATCGGACTCGCATTCTGGAGAACGACGGTTCAAATCCGTGTTCTGACATCCAGATGTAGGTTTTAGGTGATTTCTCTAAATCTCTCCACGCAAATGCCGGTTCTTCTGAAAGGACGCAAAGACTTATCCACCTCATCCTTGAAACAATCCGAGCTTGTTCTCAGTCTCTAATGACCTCAATATCGACGGGACGTTAAAATCTTCCTTCGTTCTAAAATTTTGTTGGAGGGATTCTGTTTCAACTTCCACCCCACATGCTGTTGAACGCTTTCCCTGATACCAGGTGGTTTATTTCACACCTCTCTACTGATATAGCTACATGCTATCCTTTTATATCTCACGGTTTCTTTAGAATTCCCTGGTAGACCAGTGGGTGGCTGTGTTAATATAGTTACCATTTCGCTTAGCTACCAATAAAACACAGCATAGAACAACAAGTAATAAAAAATGAAATCCACAATCAGGTGTATCGTTCCCATGAAATCTAAATTGTTTTATAAGCATGTTCTCTCTTAAGCGAGAGAATGAAAACAATCGTACTCTGAATTTGCTACAAGGAGAACAAAGCAGCCTAACAGAGCAAATACAGTCATAATAAATGAGCTGTTTACGGCGAACGTCCCTTTAACCGAGAGATACACTTGTTTCTTGTTTACCAAATAACACGATATTTCGGCAGTAGTAATTGAGCAGTGTAGCAGATGAAAATAACGTGTCATTAACGAGGTGAGCGGATATAATTCAGCCAGTGCAATTACTTAATTACAGGAGATCGCATACAGCTGCATGGAATGCAGATTGTTGGTAATTATCCTTACTCCGGACAGCGTCAATGGGAAATTGTGTTTCAGAGGAAATTTCCAGTAGCGCTGATAACAGTACTGAAAATCTACGGTATCTGTCATTGCTACGTGCAGGGATGAGCCAGAATTTTTATTCATTTTCTTTGAGAACTTACTTTAACTACCCCGGAGGGTAGAATAGTCTGTTTAAGAACCCATCTACTGAAGAGCTGTGAGACAGAGGAATCCACAATTGGAAATATTTGTGAGGGAATTTCAGTTTCTATGTGCAACTTACAACTAAGGGACAGCTCCCGAAAAACCTAGGTCGGAACCGAAGGATTGAGCTATTTTTAATTTATTTCTGGGACAAAAAAATATTAATTCCTAATCTGTGTATGTGGGTCTTTTTGCGTGTGTAGAAAGGTAATGATTTGCTCGACATATCGTTGTACCTAGCACCGACAATTTTATTTCACAAACTCAGTTACCTAACAAGGAAACACCTCCAACTTGACCTCATATACTAAGGAGAAAACAGCACACTTGCATGATATCAACCACAGCAGTGGAACCAGTGCGAAAATTTTGGTCATTATTCTCGTAGTACGCTGTTATGATATATTAAACGTTCGAGCGCGCCGGTGTTCGTCACTCGCCCCCTCCCATGGTAGACGCCTAATGCCTGGTCGTTATTTACTGTACAGTGGGAGTGATGACTAGAGCCTTCCTGTTCACGGGATGCTGAGGCTAGGGAAGAGAAGGAGCGGGGTGAATACCTCTACCCAGGTTATTTGAAATCTTGTTCTAGAACACAGCGAGAGCGATCTGTAAGATCCCTCCGAAATCCTTTGCGTTTTCTAAATTGTTCATTGACTTCTGCCACTTGCTAATTGTTTGCAGAAATCACCATCCTCTCTGAGGGAAGAGTTTTCCACTGTTTAATAAATGATAATATCAGCCCGCACTCTTCCTTCCTGCCCTAATCCAATGAACATATAAATCCAACCTGACACCTAGCGACAAAGAGGTAAATTTATAAAACGAACGTGGGAAGATGCTAGTACGTACCTCACACTAAATGCCCTTTGACTGAGATACTCACCTGTTGTGATTGAAAGTCAATTAAGATTAGTTTCCACCAGTAATTCCAGTGTGAACGGAGCAGATACAATTGCAGTAACCCTCGCAATTAGCTTCTTTTAGTAAAATATGATTGCACGAATTGATACTCCTGTTCACTGGTCAAGGGAGAGGCAAGGCACATGTAATTGAAATAATAGATTTCGGTCGTACCAGGTTATGTTCGAATGGCCGAAACTTCACACACATGCCGCAAGAACCTTACAGCAAGGCGGCACTTTGGGTGTCTTGTTCACAATAGAGCGTCAAGTATAGCATTTAACAGAGCCATCGCTTGGTAAATCGCTTTCAAAGTTCTGAAACAGTCCGTAGAGTGTTCCAGGCGCTTCGCATCGCGGACAAACATGTCAGTGATTAACGGTGGAGACACACCTCTCGCGGACTTGCTGGCCCCAGACCCGAAGGATAGATTTGAAAGTGATGACCGTTTCACGCACCCACGCGACGGGCCCCCGCCGGGAGAAAGTTGACACCTTGTTGATTAAGTAGGAACCCAAGCCCCGGCAGACACAGGGATGTCACAGGTGTTTACCAGAACCGTGGGAAGGGTTAAGAGGCTTTCGAAAAATAATCACGGCTACGGGGGGGAAAACTAGAGTTTGCTCATGTGTCATAGGCAAATACTAAGACTACAGTTCTCATTGGGGACTAATATGTGGCATAATTCTTTCTAAAGTTCGTAATATTAGAGGAGGGAACTTTTGAGGAAAATTTTCACTTATTACGAGCCCCGGTTAGCTGGCACGAATTTTAGAGGCAGTTACGTTTGTTGAGACGCAGAAATTAGGGAGTCGAAGGGCAAGGTGTAAATTCTGTTTCGGAAAAGCGAGTCGTGAGTGAGCCGCAGTAAAAATTACTGTTTTGAAAAGCGCGCCGCAGCTCGTAGTGTGAAGCAGTCGCCCTCCGTTTCTGTCGGTGGCGCCGCTGTGGCAATCGCAGCTTTGGTGTCTCCCTCTGGTGGGAAAGGGGAAAGGTTGCCTGTTCACGTGCATTTAAGGGGCGCTATGAGCTCGCCAGTCGGTCGGTTGGTCAGCTGGGGTAGGTCTGGTCAGTTGGTCAGCCAAGTCAGTCTGTCTCTCGTCCGCATTCGTGAGGCAGTTAGTGTTTGTGTGTCGTCCGGAATTATGGTATGTGTTAGGCCGCCAGTCTGCTCGAGTTTGTTCAGGCAACGGTCATTGGCTGTTGGATCTATCGGTTGGTCGGTCGCGCACTGAGACACAAGATGACTTGTGCACCATGAGCGTCGGCGCATGTGAGGTCGCTGTGTGAGTCCAGTGGGCCGCGCAGTATAGCGAGGGGTAGTGGCTTCGCGGCCGACACGAGAGCAACAGGAGTCAACCCACGTCATCGGGCTGGCTGGTGTGAGCTGCGATGCCGTGAGACGGGAGATCGGCGCGCCTTCCTGCGTCCGTTGAAGCAGCGGACGGTTCGGGAGAGCGTTTTGGGGGTGCTGCGCCAGGTCTTCGCCAGATATCGCAGTTTACTAGAAGTTAAGTGATTGCCGATATGTTGTTTCATTTACTTGTTAAATTCTACTTGTTTTCTTGGTCAGTCTCTCGTCCCCAGCTTGCTCGTCGGTCTCTCGTCCGCATGTGTTAGGCAGTTAGTGTCTGTCTGTTTGTCTGTCGGTCTGTCGTACGTTAATAGCTGCCTCTGTCATGTTTGTCGGATACGGTGTCAGCGAATTTATCGCTTAAGGTGTAAAGGCCGAATTACTGTAATATGTTTTTATCTTGCCTATCCTCTTGAGAGGCGGTATATATGTAATGTAGAGCATCTTTGTACATTTTATGTAAAACTGCATTTCATGGGTTTTTATTTAAATGGTCAGTTTAGTATATAAAGTTGCCACCCTTCCACCACAAAAGTTTTCGTTTAAAAACAAGTTGCACTTTCGGTGGCAAGTATTTTTTTTAATGTGTTTTGTACCATTTCCATCCCTCCTACGGGGTGCATAGTTTGTGTGTTTGTGTGAGTTGTTAAAATTTTTAGTTTAAAGTGATCTGGTGTGTTGCAGATTTGCACCATTGTAGTCTCTCAGAGGTTGTTGTGATCGGTCGTGACTACGGCCGTGTTAAAAGGGAGCGGCAAGGTTCTCAGCCCGAAAGCTCATACTATTAAAAAAAACAAAGTTATTTCTGCCTCTGAATAAGATGTAACTTGATATTTAGAGGGTGCTTTCTGATTATAATTTTTAAATCTGTGTGTGTGTTTTTAAAGGAAAGAGCTTTTAGGAATAAAATTTCCATTTGTTGAAAGAAATTTGTTTTCATCAGTTACCCACTGGCAACTACTTCCACGCTCACATAGTGTGATTAAATGTGTTAATGTTCTTGATGAATCGCTAGTAAATAAAGTGCATTCTTAAGAAAAAGTTTTAAAAGTAAATTCAAGGTTCAGTAAGGAGATTATGTTCCAAAGAGAATGGTTGAGTAAGGCCGATACTGCTCTGGAGAGAGAGAGAGAGAGAGAGAGAGAGAGAGAGAGAGAGAGAGTTAGAATTGTCTCACAGAAGATATCATGATTTGTAGCTATTCGTTTAAATTCTGTCGTGATTCGGTCCTAGACGTTTTTGTTACAATGTACCCGTATTTTAAGTAACCACTGTCTTTCTCGTTAACCTTTCGGTGCATGTATCAGTTCTGGTGCACGTAACCTTAACACCAAGGGTAACGTAATTATTCCTATCTAATCATATAAAGTATGTTCAGTCGCGAGATTTCGAAATAACGCCGCTTTTACACAGTGTTTCCCAGTAGCTTGCGGACCCAACATTACGTGCATTAATTGTAAGTGAAATAGTTTTAAACTTCATTGTATTTCACGTTATGTATGAAGAAAGATGTTTGTCCTGTTCCATTTGTTCCAGGTGTGTTGTTACTTCTAAAATAAACGTGTACTAATAAGAGTTCCCCTGAATATCATTTCAGTAACTAATGGACGCACGTCATTTCAATACGGATTAACCAAGGACGTCAGCCATGTATACATGTGAAGTGCATTGCTTCCCTATGACAATTAAGCAGTGTTTGTTTTCTTCTAAAATTACTGACATTTTTCGACCAGCCTACAAGCCATGGGAAATATTTTGTTTTAATCCTTGATGCTCAGGCATCTGGCCACCTTTGAGTTGAATACTTGCAAAAATCAAGGAGCAATAGCTCACGTGTCTCCCTCTTCCCCCTCCCTCTCGCACTAACGGTCACATTTCGTTTAGCTCACCTTGCTGGGATAATACGTAGTAGACTTCTTTTATTCAACTCACTTCGCCAGGATATCCACGTAGTATTAGATTTATTTCATTTTCATTTGTACATAGTTTGTGAATAGCAACTTAAAAATCTTGAAAGCAACAACTAGAGGTTAGAAACTACGCACTTTGACACAGTGAACCTCCTCCTCCCTCCACTGTACCGAACTTCACGCTCGTGCAAGACGGCTGCATTGAGGCTGAGCGGTGACAAACAACCAGCGCGCATGGAAGTTTAAAAGTTGTACTTTCCAGTGGTTATAAAGGCGTACTGTCAGAGTTATGATCCAAATTTTCGTGCGGTATCGATTACTGCGGTTGATATCTTTCAAACGTGCTTTTTCTTCTTAAAATATGAGATCAAGTTGGCGTTATTTTCTTGTAAGTTAGAATATTTCGAATGCGATCGTCATGTTCACGTGAATGAGGCGCGGAGCATTTTTTCAGCTAATTCCAGAACTTCTGCCGCGAATATGGAGAGGTTTCATTATAAACGACTAATTTAACGGCAGACATGACATCGGATCCAAACAGTCGAAACGACCTGAGTGTACGTGAAGGAAGATGATGAATTTTGCGTCTGCAGAAATTCTCCGTCTGAGTACGCAGACTATCACGCTCATTAGTGGCACCTAACCGCCGGCCGGTTGTGGCCGAGCGGTTCTAGGCGCTACAGCATGGAACCGTGCGACCGCTACGGTCGCAGGTTCGAATCCTGCCTCGGGCATGGATGTATGTGTTGTCCTAAGGTTCGTTAGGATTAAGTAGTTCTACGTTCTAGGGGACTGACGACCTCAGAAGTTAAGTCCCATAGTGCTCAGAGCCATATGGCACCTAACCACGCGAGGTAACTTTGTTCCTGGGGCGGCTCATTTTTCATGTCAATGCTTATACATACATACGAACTCGTTACGAATCTGGAAATGTGACTGTTGTCCCGTTGGGACGCCTTTGGGTTCTATGGCACAAAATATTGATAAAGAAGACATTAACTATTGAAAGTTATAATATAAATTCATACTTAACTGGGAACAATGATTCCTACTTGAACTTTAATCAATGTCTGATAATAAGTGGACGCCTGTGTCTGTTACTTTTGTACTCTCAACTCTATCTCAGCTAACCGGACTTCGAATGTAGACGGAAGACTGAAGACTCTGGAGACTCTTAACACCGTAACCAGAACGCTGGAGCCTGAACACTGAAACCAAACAAACACTGAAACCAAACACTGGAGACAGAGCTCCTTGCGGCGGTCTCTTATCGGCGTGGTGTTTGCCGCTGCAGGCGCTGATCCAAGGGGGGCGCGTACTTCAGACAGGAAGGAATTGCTCGTAACTGCATCTCGCGGTAACCTGAGAAACCGCTCTTGGCAAATTCGTGTAGTAGAATGATAACCCTGCGCGGTGTCGACCGCTAATGATACCACAGTGATCAAACCTCACTGCTTTGGCAAATATACATAAAAGCTGGAAATAAACGCTAGTGGTAAAAACCTCCTTATAAAAGTATGCCGCACAGTGTTGAAAATACTTCTTCCTGAGTGCAGCCTTCAAGCCGGGCGTTGTGGCTGAGCGGTTCTAGGTACTTCAGTCCGTAACCGCGCTACTGCTACGGTCGCAGGTTCGAATCCTGCCTCGGGCATGGATGGGTGTGATCTCCTTAGGTTAGTTAGGTTTAATTAGTTCTAAGTCTAGGGGACTGATGACCTCATATAAGTTCCATAGTGCTTAGAGCCATTTGAACCAAAATAAAACTGTGTGCCAAACAGGAACCTTGCGTTCCATGGGCAATTCTCTTACCGTATCGCTATCCGGGAGTGACTCACGATCCACCCTCTCAGCTTGTACCTCTCGCCTATCATAAACTAACTACAAGTTATGTATATCTTGCGGGATTGGCACTCCTGTAAGAAAGGCTGTGGACTTACTCACATTATCAGTTATTCAGAAGTCCTAGTTCGGCACAGTATACAGGGTAAATTCTATGGCTTTTAGAAAGTAGAAGGGAGGTACTAGTCGAGCTAAGCTGTGAGGGCAGGTCGATGTCTTCTCTAGACAGCTCAGTGTTGTGAGTGTCGCCGACGAAGGACGGGGTTCCTGGTTCGAGTCTCGATATGGTGAATTATTTCCTACGACATATTTTTTGTTACTCTGATTATTAACGAGATTCGATGTTAAAATTAAATTTTCGAAATTAGTCTCTGATTTACTTCGTAAGTCTCTACGGTAGGTCCAGTTAAGGTAGCAGCTCCTATGAACAAGGATTAGTCGACGATCGGAGGGACTCCGCAGTGTGAAGTGCGTGATCGGATAGTGAAGCTGGAAGCTCTTGTAGCTGAGGCGTGAAATCCGCTGCATACAACATTTGTCAAGCTCGTACCTTGGTAACGGAAACCTGGATGACTGATTATAGAATATAAGTAGTCGATATAATCTGTTTGAGTCTCATCGGCGATCTCGTGATAATGACTTATATTTCACTGCTTTTGCTTGACAGTTCATTTCCGTTCAGTTAACATGTAATAGCAATGGATTTTGAGTGTTCGTTAACAACTCTCTCTACGACTTATCTGTACCAAAAAGATATCAAACCCACAACTCTATTTCATACATGGATATGTCACAATACTTGATACCAAAGAATAACCAGCACACAGAGTGCATATTACAGTGACGATATGATACTCATAACAATCGTTGTTCAAACAGTGGCGCACTGCCAATACACGAGCGTAATCCCAAAAGTAAGGTCTCCCATTTTTTTGTAAGTGCATTTTTTGTTTTTGTCATCAGTCTACTGACTGGTTTGATGCGGCCTGCCACGAATTCCTTTCCTGTGCTAACCTCTTCATCTCAGAGTTGCACTTGCAACCTACGTCCTCAATTATTTGCTTGACGTATTCCAATCTCTGTCTTCCTCCACAGTTTTTGCCCTCTACAGCTCCCTCTAGTACCATGGAAGTCATTCCCTCATGTCTTAGCAGATGTCCTATCATCCTATCCCTTCTCCACATATTCTCCACATATTCGTTTCCTCTCCGATTCTGCGTAGAACCTCCTCATTCCTTACCTTATCAGTCCACCTAATTTTCAACATTCGTCTATAGCACCACATGTCGAATGCTTCGATTCTCTTCTCTTCCGGTTTTCCCACAGTCCATGTTTCACTACCATACAACGCTGTACTCCAGACGTACATCCTCAGAAATTTCTTCCTCAAATTAAGGCCGGTATTTGGTATTAGTAGACTTCTCTGGGCCAGAAATGCCTTTTTTGCCATAGCGAGTCTGCTTTTGATGTCCTCCTTACTCCGTCCGTCATTGGTTATTTTACTGCCTAGGTAGCAGAATTCCTTAACTTCATTGACTTCGTGACCATCAATCCTGATGTTTTCTCGCTGTTCTCATTTCTACTACTTCTCATTACCTTCGTCTTTCTCCGATTTACTCTCAAACCATACTGTGTACTCATTAGACTGTTCATTCCGTTCAGCAGATCATTTAATTCTTCTTCACTTTCACTCAGGATAGCAATGTCATCAGCGAATCGTATCATTGATATCCTTTCACCTTGTATTTTAATTCCACTCCTGAACCTTTCTTTTATTTCCATCATTGCTTCCTCGATGTACAGATTGAAGAGTCGGGGCGAAAGGCTACATCCTTGTCTGACGCCCTTCTTAATACGAGCACTTCGTTCCTGAGCGTCCACTCTGATTATTCCCTCTTAGTTGTTGTACATATTGTATATGACCCGTCTCTCCCTATAGCTTACCCCTACTTTTTTCAGAACCTCGAACAGCTTGCACCATTTTATATTGTCGAACGCATTTTCCAGGTCGACAAATCCTATGAAAGTGTCTTGATTTTTATTTAGCCTTGTTTCCATTATTAGCCGTAACGTCAGAATTGCCTCTCTCGTCCCTTTACTTTTCCTAAAGCCAAACTGATCGTCACCTAGCGCATTCTCAATTTTCTTTTCCATTCTTCTGTAAATTATTCTTGTAAGCAGCTTCGATGCATGAGCTGTTAAGCTGATTGTGCGATAATTCTCGCACTTGTCAGCTCTTGCCGTCTTCGGAATTGTGTGGATGATGCTTTTCCGAAAGTCAGATGGTATGTCGCCAGACTCATATATTCTACTCACCAACGTGAATAGTCGTTTTGTTGCCACTTCCCCCATTGATTTTAGAAATTCTGATGGAATGTTATCTATCATTTCTACCTTATTTGACCGTAAGTCCTCCAAAGCTCTTTTAAATTCCGATTCTAATACTGGGTCCCCTATCTCTTCTAAATAGACACCTGTTTCGACTCCTGTTTCTTCTTCTATCACATCAGACAAATCTTCCCCCTCATAGAGGCTTTCGATGTATTCTTTCCACCTATCTGCCCTCTCCTCTGCATTTAACAGTGGAATTCCCGTTGCACTCTTAATGTTACCACCGTTGCTTTTAATGTCACCAAATGTTGTTTTGACTTTCCTGTATGCTGAGTCTGTCCTTCCGACAATCATATCTTTTTCGATGTCTTCACATTTTTCCTGCAGCCATTTCTTCTTAGCTTCCCTGCACTTCCTATTTATTTCATTCCTCAGCGACTTGTACTTCTGTATTCCTGATTTTCCCGGAACATGTTTGTACTTCCTCCTATCATCAATCAACTGAAGTATTTCTTCTGTTACCCATGGTTTCTTCGCAGCTACCTTCTTTGTACCTATGTTTTCCTTCCCAACTTCTGTGATGGCCCTTTTTAGAGATGTCCATTCCTCTTCAACTGTACTGCCTACTGCGCTATTCCTTATTGCTGTATCTATAGCGTTAGAGAACTTCAAACGGATCTGGTCATTCCTTAGTACTTCCCTATCCCACTTCTTTGCGTATTGATTCTTCCTGACTAATGTCTTGAACTTCAGCCTACTCTTCATCACTACTATATTGTGATCTGAGTCTATATCTGCTCGTGGGTACGCCTTACAATCCAGTATCTGATTCCGGAATCTCTGTCTGACCATGATGTAATCTAATTGAAATCTTCCCGTATCTCCCGGCCTTTTCCAAGTATACCTCCTCCTCTTGTGATTCTTGAACAGGGTATTCGCTATTACTAGCTGAAACTTGTTACAGAACTCAATTAGTCTTTCTCCTCTTTCATTCCTTGTCCCAAGCCCATATTCTCCTGTAACCTTTTCTTCTACTCCTTTCCCTACAACTGCATTCCAGTCGCCCATGACTATTAGATTTTCGTCCCCCTTTATATACTGCATTACCCTTTCAATATCCTCATACACTTTCTCTATCTGTTCATCTTCAGCTTGCGACGTCGGCATGTATACCTGAACTATCGTTGTCGGTGTTGGTCTGTTGTCGATTCTGATTAGAACAACCCGGTCACTGAACTGTTCACAGTAACACACCCTCTGCCCTACCTTCCTATTCATAACGAATCCTACACCTGTTAAACCATTTTCTGCTGCTGTTGACATTACCCGATTCTCATCTGACCAGAAATCCTTGTCTTCCTTCCACTTCACTTCACTGACCCCTACTATATCTAGATTGAGCCTTTGCATTCCCCTTTTCATATTTTCTAGTTTCCCTACCGCGTTCAAGCTTCTGACATTCCACGCCCCGACTCGTAGAACGTTATCCTTTCGTTGATTATTCAATCTTTTTCTCATGGTAACCTCCCCCTTGGCAGTCCCCTCCCGGAGATCCGAATGGGGGACTATTCCGGAATCTTTTGCCAGTGGAGAGATCATCATGACACTTCATCAATTACAGGCCACATGTCCTGTGGATACACATTACGTGTCTCTAATGCAGTGGTTCCCATTGCCTTCTGCATCCTCATGTCGGTGATCATTGCTGTTTCTTCCTCCTTTAGGGGCAATTTCCCACCCCTAGGACAAGAGTACCCTGAACCTCTATCCGCTCCTCTGCCCTCTTTGACAAGGCCGTTGGCAGAATGAGGCTGACTTCTTATGCCGGAAGTCTTCGGCCGCCAATGCTGATTATTTATCAAAATTTAGGCAGTGGCGGGGATCGAACCCGGGACCCAAGACGTTTTGATTATGAATCAAAGACGCTACCCCTAGACCACGATGTAAGTGCATAGACCTGTTTATTTCTGCAATGGTTTCCATCAGTTTACAGCTTGAAAATTTAGCTATTTTTCGACATAATCACCATTTCTGTCGATGCATTTTTGTAGATGCTGTGGCAGTTTTTGTATGCCCATGTCATACCAAATCGCCGCCATGCTGTTCAGAAAGTTATGAATCTCTTCTTTCATCTCGTCGTCGGAGCTGAATCGCTTTCCGGCCAAATGTTCTTTTAACCTTGGGAACAGGTGATAGTCACTGGAAGCCAAGTCAGGACTATAGGGTGGGTGGGTGATTATGTCCACTTAAACTGTTGCATGAGAGCAACGATTTGCCGAGCGATGTGTGTGCGAGCGTTGTCATGGAGAATGTATACGCCCTTGCTCAACATTCATCTTCTTCGGCTCTGAATTCCCCGTTTGAGTTTTTTCAGAGTTCACGGTACCTGTCAGCGTTAATTGTACATAAATGCCACATTTAACTGTTTGACACAGACATACTGAACTGTCAAATTAGACAAGTATACGTAATACTATACTGGCATACAGCTTTAATTTGCTAAGAAGTTTCGAAACAGCGCACTATGGAAACGTATTGCACATGTTTTACTTTTTTCCAAAGCCCTTCGTGCCAAGCGAAAAAGCACGAAGATAACAGTCCTATTTCTCTGGAGCTGTTTCAAACGTCAGCTGAGCTAATATTATTTCGATACAGTGTCATTTCCTGTAGTCACTCCACCATCAAGGATAGCACCTGCAGTGATTGTGTCATTGGTAATCACACAATCACATAATATTAATCACTTGGTGTTGTATAGAACAGACACCGTCTTCTACCCTCCTAGAAGATGAGCTGGAGACTACCCAACTACTGAAACGTCTGGAGTGGTGTTTGGAGCCATGATGTCTCCAGTGTTTCCCACTGTTGTTGACATCGGTGTAGCGTGTTGCAGGGCGACGGTGACGCCTCGTGGAGTTCTCGTGGAACGACAGCCAATCGAAATACTCGAATTTTGCTTAAAGACTCCTGGTGAATTTCCAGTGCTAAGGGGACACACATTTCGATGCAGTCGCTTGTTGCTTAACCCTCTCACGATTCCTGGTGCCTTTTTAGACCCCAAGGCTCGTTTAGCTACAAATAAACAGTTTTAATGTGGGTGTAGACTACTCATCCTCCAGATGTTCTATTCACGGGGTTTTTATTACAACTGGGTAAAATATTTATGATTATATCACAGTTTGTAGTATAACAATTTGAAATTTTTGCAGTGGGGTCAGAAAATACCCCAGGTATGCAATATGTGATTCAGTATTATACGACGGTTATTCGGAAAGTAAGGAACGATCGGTTGCGAAATGGAAAATGCAGTGAAAATCTGATGAAGCCTTGCACAAAGCGTTGGGCACTGTGTCTAGTATGCCCGTCGGTCGCGTCATGTCGCTCTTTTCAGTTCTGAGCTCACAGTGAGAATGAAAAGATGGCTAGAAATTAGCGTCTGCCGTCAAGTATGAGGGCCTGTCGAAGGATTTCACCTGAAGCTATGCAATCCACATAACATAAATGTTATGTGGTTAGTTCTACACAACAATTCTCGGCCGCACTCTGCAGGGGTAATGAAGATGCTCCTGCAGCGTTTTCGATGGGAAGTGTTTGATCACCCGCAATACAGCCCGTAGTTGGCTACCCCTGAGGTTCATCTCTGCTGAAATGAACCGCTAGCTATGAAGACAATATTTTGACACAGACAACGAGCTGCAGTCCAGAGTAGAAAACTGTCAAAAAGCACTGGCGGCTGTCTTCTATAACGAAGGAATTAAAAAGTTGGTACAGCGCTTACGACAGATGTCTAAGTCTGTGTAGAGAAGTAGCTGGAAGGTGTATCTAACCGTTGCAAATAAAACAGTTTTTATTTTCACTGTGATTTCCATTTCGCGACCTATCGTTCCTTACTTTCCAAATAGCCTTCGTATATAAGTTTTGTCCTGAAAATAAATCTTGGCAACACTGCACCTTATAAACCGTCATTCATTTGTACTCTGTTGTTTACAACAGATAGAAAATACATTCATGCTCATTGTTATCACAAATTCACAGTTTGGAATAGAGTTCTGTGGAAGGAAGACGTGGTGTTATAAATTATTCGTCATGGTTGGTGTTGTGACTTGGCGAGACAGCCAAGCCACTACGAGGTAGCCGAAAGGCACGCGTTTAAGCTCTCGCAGGATGGCGTGAGGTCTGGAAAATGACAAGGTCTTTATAGTAGCAAAAATAGTACGTAGCTTCTGGAATACTTAACTTTAATCCATAATTGGTGAACATCGGTCTGACGGTACATGCATCACAAGATAAATAGCAATTGATAATGGCGCCTTGCTAGGTCGTAGCAAATGACGTAGCTGAAGGCTATGCTAACTATCGTCTCGGCAAATGAGAGCGTAATTTGTCAGTGAACCATCGCTAGCAAAGTCGACTGTACAACTGGGGCGAGTGCTAGGAAGTCTCTCTAGACCTGCCGTGTGGCGGCGCTCGGTCTGCAATCACTGATAGTGGCGACACGCGGGTCCGACGTATACTAGCGGACCGCGGCCGATTTAAAGGCTACCACGTAGCAAGTGTGGTGTCTGGCGGTGACACCACAGTTGGTTATATATGTTTTGCAAGGGGCTACAGTCTCGAGCACGCATTGGTAGATTTACAGAAGAGTGATAGCGTTAATGAATCAATTTTTGGAAATGAGGATCACAGTGATGCTAATGGAGATATGATAGAGGAAGATATACCGGTTGGAGATGAAGTGGATATGCGTGACTGTGAAGAAGATGATGGTATTCAGGTAACGAGTGCATCTACTTTTGGGTCTAGAAGTGAATAGATAACATATAATAAAGTACCACCTGACGTGCGCAACAAGGTTTCAAGGAATGTAATACGTGAAACTGCATATTCCACGTCATCTTAGACCACAATTACTGTCAAGGGCACATTGTTTCAGACCATTCATCACCAATCACATGCAGATTGTAGTAGTAATGCATACCAACGATAATGCAGAAGATAGTAAAATTCTGTACCCAACTCTTGAACGCTAGATTAAACTTGATTCTTAGATGATCACCTGAAGGAAAGTGGTAGGAACATTACCTCTGATAACATTTTACAAGTTTTGATTCGGGACAAGAACTTCTTGCTAATAAGTTGACACTTGTAGGAACTCTTAGGGCCAACCGAAAAGAAATGTTGCCATCAGAACAGAGGCGTTCATTATCGACTACTTTTGGGTATTCACAGATTACTGTTTTAGCTCCGTGTGTTCCTACACAAATAACTCAGTCATTTTGTTGTCTACTCTACACCAGACATTTGATGTAATTGAGCATGAGCACAAAATACCTAAAATAAAAATGTTCTACAACTCAACAAAGTCAAGCGTTGCTACAGATGATAAAACGCTAGACATTATTCAGTGAAACGTGGAACAAGTAGGTGGCCACTTGCGTTTTTTTTATATATATATATATACTAGATTTACCTTGTGTCAATGTTTACGTTCTGTATTGTTAATTTTTACGTGATATGAGAAGTAAAAATGCAAGAAGAGAATTCCTCTCAGAACTAGGAAAAGAATTACCCAGATCTCACATTGAATGACGAATCCTGTCGCCCCTGTGCAGAACACAACGCATTCGTTTAGCAATAATATCTCCACGCTTCAAGGATCTCCTAAAGGAAAAATAACACGATAATCGGGAAGTACAAACCTGAAAAGAAAACGGTGTATTCCTGTCCAAATCCAAAGAACACGAAAGTGAATCAACAATATGATGGGTGTCACAAGTTTGTAAAGAACATGCTACGCTAAGTGTGTTGTGTAATGATTGTTCGTCGTATGACACGAAGAGCGAGTGTAAATGTATTTCTAATAGAACTCCGTATAAGTGATATTGTACATAATATTAATAAATTACAGTATTGCTACATAGTATATGGGTTATGAATATTTTGTGTTAAAATAGCTCTTGGAACTAAACAAAGTATCTTTTCACATTTCTTGTAAATAATTACGACTTAAGTGTCACATAATTATATTAAAAACTTTGGAGTTATAACATCAACATCATGCATATGTTTATCAATAAATTATAACTACTTTTGTGGACATACTTCAAATTTTATCGCCCTAACGTTGCTTCAATCACTTTGGGGTCAAAAAAGACCCCAGGCATACAATAAGTTTTTCCAGAGTTGATACCATGCGAGTGTTAAAGTGGTGCGATTGATCAATGCTGTTGCACGTCGGGAACCCATTGCTATTATGATTTTCTGCATTACTTTCACTCTGCTTCCGATATTTCTTTCACGCGTGCCATATTCATTCACTTTACTGACACCTCACGTGAACCAGAACTCGATGATTCGTGAATGGGTTTGAGCTTTGTACCCACATGACAGAATACCACCCAATCTTTCACCACCTTTTTTGTATAACGTTTAGGTAGGTTCTCTCAGATAAGAGTGTCATTTACAGGTTTTAGCATCTTTCTGTCGTACGTGGTCTTCCAGCGTTATGAAAAATGTATTCGTTAATTGTTCTTCTTTTTGGAACTAAAGCCCACGTCTACGAGTAATAGGCCAACTGTTTCCTTACCATTTATCCCTTACACTCTTTCACGAGTAGTTTGCTCTATTACTCCATAATGCCTCCATTGTTAGTGGACCCTCGTATTCCTCTGATTCATTAATTTGATAGACCAGCTTCATGTCAGACTTATTTGTAAAATCTAGCTCACACTCGTCCAGGTGTGAATAATTTCCCGGTGGTTTATTTCCATTTTCTTACTTACTACTTGTCCCATGTTTTATGAGCCTATAAAGGCGGTGCAATGCATTTGATATTACTTTTTACTGTTCTTATCCTAAATGTTTCACATTATAAGCTGCTTAATCCATTAATGCCTGAATAAATTTCTAGATGAAAGATAAAAATCAAAAGTAGTGGTGCTTTCGAGATACCAGAAACACTCAGGAGAATGCAGCACTTGTCAGAAAGTTGGTAGCTCCATGAAGACTCAGCATCCACCGGCAACCGCATTCAAAAACAACTAATCTCCCATTTATGAGCACGGCATTGTTATGATGCGAATACGCAACACACGGAGTTAAGGGATTAACACTTATAATTTTTTCCCCACTGACTACATACATTGCATTTCCTTCATTCAGAATCAAGTAGTGAGCAACATGTTTATAATTCGCAGTCAGTTGTGTAGCTTTTTTCCCAATATACATTCGTATATGTTTGCTTGTTACACAGATTGTGCTCACATGTTCATTGCACGGATGACACCCATAAGAAAGAATCCAGTTACATTGATGTTCTCAGATGTAGGGATAGATAACTCTCATGTATGGAATTTTAGGGCTGGTAGTTTCAAGTGTAGCTCGCTCTGCACCAATCATTTACAGATTTAGAGACGTGTATAAATTTTATTGTTTTGTTGAAAATTTCACCCGCAACAGTAAGATAAGATCATTTTGTGTGAGAATTTCATTTGCTAGTGTAAATTAGTAACTGAATCAGTCAAGAGTGGTTTCCATTTGACCTAACGGTGGGTATTGTGTATTGAAACCGGGGACCTAGAAACGACAGAGGGGCTTTGTCCCGCCGTAGCCTCAGTGGTTCACAACTCCACAACAGGCCACAGTAGTCCACCTACCCCACCAACACCCCACATTGAACCCAGGGTTATTGTGCGCTTCGGCCCCCAGTGGCACACTGCAAGCGTTCTGGCAACGCTCTGTTGTTCTACTTGTGTGTACCGGTGTGTTCAACACTACCAGGTACGTAGTCAGAGTTTCAGCTCTGTACAGTCATCACATGACTTATGATAACGCCTTAAGTGGAGCTGTGTTTTTTTGTGTGCCACAGAAATGGAACAGAGGAATTTAGAGTAATATTAAGTAATCAAGTTTTGTGTTAGTCTTGGGGAATCCGCGAGTGTGGTGGAAAAGTTGAAACAGGGTTATGGGGAACATATCTTATCAAGAGCACAAGATTTTCGCTGGCACAAATCATTCTTGGGAGGCCGGGAGCACGTTGAAGATGAACTTAGCTCACAGAGACCTCTAACTTCAAAAACGTACGAAAAAACTGAACGCGTACGTGCTATTGTGAGGACAAAACGACATTTAACAATAAGAATGATGGGCTAAGTGTTAAGCACTTTCATCGTACTTAAACTTTTGACGGAAGATTTACAAACGCGAAAGGTTTGTGCCAAACTAATGCCGAAAAAACTCGCAGCTGAGCAGGACAATCGGAAAAACCTACACGTTGATCTAGTTGAGAATATTGCTGATGACCACGAATGGTTCAGTTTTGTGATCACAAGTGATGAATACTGGATGTTTGAGCACTATCGTGAGATAAGGTGGCGTTGTGAGGAGTGGGACGCTGGAGACATCTCGACCGAAAAAGCTCGAATGAGCAAATCAAAGATCAAAGCAATGCTGACCTGCTTTTTGGCCGTAGGGATATCCTGCATAAAGAATTTGTTCCTCCAGATAAACTGTCCCCGAAGTGTTTTAGAAATGCATCCCTGAAAGGCTCAGGAAAAGGTTGAATCGAGTGAGACAGGGCATTGCAGACAAGTGGATGCTGCAGCATGACATTGTCCCACGTCTCATGGCCGCTTCTATTACAGATTTTTTTTTTTTATCTCAATAGACATACCTGTCGTTCCACAGCTCGCCTACTCACCTGAACTCAGTTCTTGCGACTTTTATCTTAACCTGAAATTTCAAACTATGTTGAAAGGACGCCATTTTGGGATTCTGAAGCACATTCAGCAGAATGCTAAAAGCACTACCGGCTGAAGCCTTTCAACGCTGCTACGGAGACTGGGAACAATGGCACTGTCAGTGTGTAACGGCGTAAGGGAACTACTTTCAAGGAGACAATACAGTTGTTCGAAAAAAACAAACTTTGGTAGATAAAAAATCAATCTAATTACACTACTGGCCATTAAAATTGCTACACCACGAAGATGTGCTACAGACGCGAAATTTAACCGATAGGAAGAAGATACTGTGATATGCAAATGATTAGCTTTTTCAGAGAATTCACACAGGGTTGGCGCCGGTGGCGACACCTACAACGTCCTGACATCACGAAAGTTTCCAACCGATTTCTCATACACTAACAGCAGTTGACCGGCGTTGCCTGGTGAAACGTTGTTGTGATGCCTCGTGTAAGGAGGAGAAATGCGCCCCATCACGTTTCCGACTTTGATAAAGGTCGGATTGTAGCCTATTGCGATTGACGTTTATCGTATCGCGACATTCCTGCTCGCGTTGGTCGAGATCCAATGACTGTTAGCAGAATATGGAATCGGTGGGTTCAGGGGGGTAATAGGGAACGCCGTGCTGGATCCCAACGGCCTCGTATCACTAGCAGTCGAGATGACAGGCATCTTACCCACATGGCTGTAACGGATCGTGCAGCCACGTCTCGATTCCTGAGTCAACAGGTGAGGACGTTTGCAAGACAACAATCTGCACGAACAGTTCGACGGCTTTTGCAGCAGCATGGACTATCAGCTCGGAGACCATGGCTGCGGTTACCCTTGACGATATATCACAGACAGGAGTGCCTGCGATGACGTACTCACCGATGAACCTGGGTGAACGAATGGCAAAACGTCATATTTTCGGATGAATCCAGGTTCTGTTTACACCATCATGGTAGTCGCATCCGTGTTTGGTGACATCGCGGTGAACGCACATTGGGAGCGTGTTTTCGTCATCGCCATACTGGCGTATCACCCGGCATGATGGTATAGGGACGTTACATTTCAGATGTGTTACGACCCGTGGCTCTACCCTTCATTCGATCCTTGCGAAACCCTACATTTCAGCAGGATAATGCACGACCGCATGTTGCAGGTACTGTACGGGCCTTTCTGGATACAGAAAATGTTCGACTGCTGCTCTGGCCAGCACATTCTCCAGAACTCTCACCAACTGAAAACGTCTGGACAATGGTGGCCGAGCAACTGGCTCTTCACAATACGCCAGTCACTACTCTTGATGAACTGTGGTATCGTGTTGAAGCTGCATGGGCTGCTGTACCTGTACACGCCATCCAAGCTCTGTTTGATTCAATGCCCAGGCGTATCAAGGCCGTTATTACGGCCAGAGGTGGTGGTTCTGGGTACTGATTTCTCAGGATCTATGCACCAAAATTGTGTGAAAATGTAATCACATGTGAGTTCTAGTATAATATATTTGTTCAATGAATACCCGTTTATCGTCTGCATTTTTTCTTGGTGTAGCAATTTTAATGGCCAGTAGTGTACTTTTCTCACACGTCTCGTACGTCCCTCCGTATAGACAATTGGACCACACTCACGTCTGTACTCTCGGATACTTTTTAAGTAAGTAATTCGTTTTGTCCTGATAATGTTTAGTCCCTGGAGTATTTTTGGGTTATTCACCGTCTTATTCCATCTAAAGCCTAGGGTACGAAGAATTTCAGGAATTGTTTTTATACATCCTTCAAGATTCGGCCCATGTGAGGCCAAATGAGGAGCTGCTTGATTGAGAAGTAGCGACACCAGTTACGAAGACTGACAACCGCCGGGAGACCGGCTTGCTGACGCCATGCCTCTGTATCCTAATGCGGTGATGCCTAAGGGCTGAGGAGGACACGGAGGTTAATCAGTACCGTTCGCCTTGAAGGCCTGTTCGGACGGTGTCTTTTCTTTTCTTTGTTTATAAAATTTTTTATGAATTTCCTTTAAAGTGGGTCTTTTATCTGTAATGTAGGTATTATTCACCACATAGCGAATGACTTGCTCATTACAATTGTCTAAACTGCCCTTCCAAGACCTTACGTTACGATGTTTTGAAAAGCTGATTTATCTGCTTGGGCGCTTCTCTCTTGATTCTCCAAACGGAAGTAAACAAACCAGCTGCTTCGGCCACTTGTTCCAATGTGGAGTTCCAATGGCGCACCTATCAGAGCTTCTTTCTTTATAAACTGGCAGACATTTGCAACAACTTCACGTTTTTGACTATGAAGAACTTTTCCATTAAACATGCTTTGCACTGGTGGCGTCTTTAACTTCGAATATTTTCCCGCAGACTGCTTAATTGTCGATCGGTCCTCCTGACTTGATGGCAACACGTCCGACTCTGGCGATGAACTGAGAGGGGTCTACTGAGCATCTTCTTTACGTTATTCATGTCTGTTTGCACGAACTGCAGCTTAGACAATCCCTCCCGCTATTTTTACTCAAATGGTGGTATACCGGCGTTCATGTTTCATTTGCTATGGCCTTTGCGTTATTCATTGTCAAGCATTGTTTTTACATTACACATCAGAACTCACGGGAAAGCCTACTGATTTAGAGCAAAGTCCAGAAGGGATCAGGTGCCTAACTGTCTACTTTAAGTCAAGGCTCGAACATCGGCATCTTGCAGGACTACACTGCCCAACCGAACTCAAGTTCCCGTGCCAAGCAATATCTTTTGCCGACTGGACTCAGCACTGAGAGTCGTGGCAGGACAAGCGGACTACTGTTCTCAACCAAAGACAAAGCTACTCTAACAGACGAAACCATAGACTAACAGATTTTTGAATCGCACAGGTACTTGACAACTCCTGTACGAATACGTGACAGTCATTCACAGTAGACAGCTTTGAGTGTTACATACGCAATTTAAATTTGGGTGTGTTATCCATTGCCTTAGTTTTTGGCGGACTCTCGTATTTTTAGCAGTTCGAAGGTGCATAAAGCGTTGAGTCCAACCACAGGGCGTCAGTGGTCTTGTGTGGTACTACTAGCCTGTCGCCTGCGTCCCTCTGGGCAGTCACTGGACCACATAACAAGTGGTTACAATTAAACTGACGCTGTTCGGACTGCTGCAGTGCAAGCAGTACACATTGCAGGACAGTGAAACAGTTTAGGTATGTTCACTAATCTGTGCACTGTCTAACATTCTGCGTGGTGTCTGTTTGTTCTATATCGTGTCTCCCTACCACTTTCGCGCAACGATGCTCTAAGCGTGTTTTCTGTGGAATTGACTAGTTTGAACCTGGGACCTGTTGTTGGTGAGGAGACGTCAGACCACACATGACATGTAGAATTCAGAAGAGTTCAGTGAGACTAACGATGATATAACCAAATACTTAATGATTTCAGCGTCAGCTCCACTGCACTCCCTGTAAAAGAATCTTAATACTAACTAAATTTAGTGGAAGGGGTTCAAGGCTTTCCTGATTTTAGTTAGCTGGTAAAATAACGTCGAAAAAGCAGTTAAGTTTACCATTGGAAATTTTATTCTACTCACAAAACATTGTTTATAAATTGCACTATTGATAATAGGAAATGTTTTAATACAGGATGGTAAAAACCAACTGCGTTCAACAAAAATGTGAACGAATATTCCCTGAATGGGTTTCCACGTTCTACAATGGATCGAAGGATGACTTATGCCGTATCACATCTATAATCTAGGTTTAAATTAAGCTTCACAAAAGAGAAAACTATCAAAATGGTCTACAGTGACCCTCAATTATCTTTAATTACTTATTTAACTTGTCGCAAATTACAGTGGCTGATGTGGCTCCTCAATAATTATATGACAGAAAAATCATCGCATTTCAGATTTTTACTTCAACTGGCAAATGTGAACACCATGAGCTTTAATTGACGATCGACACTAGTATTAAGCAAAAAGGGGGTGTAACAGATAAGACTTTTGCAGTTCTGAGTGAAGCTTTATGCGCTGTTATGCGGCATCGCGTGCGTTCATCACCTTGTCGGTGTTCGTCATGGGGCAGCGGGCAGCACAGCTCCGCTCACCTCGCCGTCTCGGAAGCAACTCTCTCCTAACTTCTCCTTACTACAATTTGCCGAAGTTGGTTTAAAAAAAACTATCTGGCTGTATTTTTATTTGACCAATCAGTGTCTCAATGTTAACCTTAAGCTCCGCCTACAAAAATTCTGTCCATCCAATGAGAAACGTTATACTTTTCGTGGTGGGGCAATGTTTTTAAAGTTTGCAACGTAAGAGACGCGAAAAAGTCTCACGCAAAAACTTTGCGACTGGCGTGGCCCTTTTAGTGTTATCATAACATCTATACTGTTCTTCTGGAGGGCTCTAGCTTTTAACATGGGCTGGGGGGTGGTCCTGTCGTTAGCTGGCGACGTGGGTGTCTGTCCCTTATCGTAGGGCCTTCTAGCTTAACACGGTTCTGCTCTCGGCTTCTGTTCTCGTTTCTCCCCTCGGAACTGCGTCTGTCTCACGGTGGGAAGGTATGACATGCATTTAGGCATTCTTGCATTAGTCTGTAGTATTCCATTTGCTCACTCGTTACTCGTATTACTTTGGTTAATTTAATGTCACGATTTATTCAGAGCTATGTGACATACTACTGGATTTGCTTATCATGTCAGGGTTTTCATGGAAGGTGTTGGATTTGCCTGACACCTTACAATTGTTAGATTTTGCATAAAAAATAATAATTCCATTTTCTGCCACCACGTGAAATTATCTCGTCGTAAGCAGGTGGTACGTGAAATGTTTCCTGTTTTGACGTCAATATGCTGTTTGTCGCTTTGCAACAGGTATGAAGTAAAGGGTTGAGAAGGTTGCAGTTTTCTGTGCGAAACGCACATGAACATGCCTACGATGTTTCAGTGCACTACAATGTATGAAACCAGCACTAGGGCACTCGGAACACTGTTTAATAATTCAAATTTGGAATGTTGTGGTATTGTCTTATGAGACCAAACTGCTCATGTCATCAGTCCCTAATCATATACACTATTAATGTAACTTAAACTAAGTTTCGCTAAGGACAACACACACACACACACACACACACACACACACACACACACACTATCGAGTGAGCAGTCGAATCTCCGACCGGGTGAGCCGCGCGAACCGTGACAAGGTGCCCAAACCGCTCGGCTACCCCGTGCGGCATCAGTTTAATTGTAAGCACCCGTACAAAGAGCTATTTTGGCTCCCCAAATCTTTAGTCGACATGTACCTACCTGCCCACTGTTTCCTGTTTTTACACCTGAACTTCCAGCATTTTAGAGTGTAACCACATCATCCAACACTGAAATAGTTCTCTCCTTAGACATTTATTCAATTCCATTACAGTTTAACCTGGCCAGAAGTTTTATTTTTCTGCATATGCACATCTGCATGTGATCTAAAAACACGAATGTAGGTAAAAGTAACATAATTTTGGAGAGACACATTTAGTGATTTTTCAAGTAAGTAAAATGTGAACATATTGCAATCTGATTAAAACAGTCATTACATAATACAAACAAACGTAATTCTTTTAGGAAAATAATACAGATATATAGGATAATATATACTGAAAAGCCAAAGAAAATGGTACACCTGCCTAATATCGTGTATGGCCCTCACGAGTATGCAGAAGTACCGCAACACTACGTGGCGTGGACTCGACTAAGCCTAAAGTAGTGCTGGATGGAAATGACACCATGAATCCTGGTGGGCTGTTCATAAATCCGTAAGAGTACGAGGGGCTGTAGATCTCTTTTGAACACCACGTTGCAGGCATCCCAGATATGCTCAATAACGTTCATGTCTGGAGTATTTGATGGCCAGTGGAAGTGTTTAAACTCAGAAGAGTGTTCCTGGAGCACTCTACAGCAATTCTGGACGTGTGGAGTGTCGCATTGTCCTGCTGGAATTGCCCAAATCCGTCGTAATGCACAATGGACATGAACGGATGGAGGTGATAAGACAGGATGCTTACGTATGTGTAAACTTTCAGAGCCGTATCTAGACGTATCAGGGGTCCCATTCACTGCAACTCTGCTCGCCCCACACCATTACAGAGCCTTTACCAACTTTAACAGTACCCTGCTGACTTGCAGGGTCCATGGATTCATGAGGTTGTCTCCATACCAGTACACGTCCATCCGCTCGATACAATTTGAAACGAAACTTGTCTGACGAGGCAACATGTTTCCAGTCATCAGCAGTCCAATGTCGGTGTTGACGGGCCCAGACGAGGCGTAAAGCCTTGTGTCTTGCAGTCTTCAGGAATACAAGAGTGATCCTTCGGCTCCAAAAGCCCATATTGATGATGTTATGTTGAATGGTTTGCACGCTGACACATGTTGATGGCCCAGCATTGAAATTTGAAACAATTAGCGAAAGGGTTGCACGTCCGTCACGTTGAACCATTCCCTTCACTCGTCGTTGGTCCCATTCTTGTTGGATCTTTTCCGGCCGCAGGGATGTCGGAGATTTGATGCTTTACGGAATTCCCGATATTCACGGTACACTCGTGAAATGGTCGTACGGGAAGATCCCCACTTCATCGCTACCTCGGAGGTTCAAAAATGTTTCAAATGGCTCTGAGCACTATGGGACTTAACATCTGAGGTCATCAGTCCCCTAGAACTTAGAACTACTTAAACCTAACTAACCTAAGGACATCACACACATCCATTCCCGAGGCAGGATTCGAACCTGCGACCGGAGCAGTCGCGCGGTTCCAGACTGCAGCGCCTAAAACCGCTCGGCCACTCCGGCCGGCGCTACCTCGGAGATGCTGTGTCCCATCGGTCGTGCGCCGACTATAACACTATGTTCGTACTCACTTAAATCTTGATAACCTGCAATTGTAGCAACAGTAGTCGATGTAACTATTGCACCAGGCACTTGTTTTCTTACATAGGCTTTGCCAATCGCAAGCGCCGTATTCTGCCTATTTACACATCTCTGCCTTTGAATACAAATGCCTATACCAATTTCTTTGGTTCTTCAGTGTATATGCCAGTAGACCAGGCCTCGCCAAGATTACCACTCTTAGAGCGCGCTTGCGCTCAGCGAGAGCAGCTGAGTCTGCCCAGAGCTCCGGCTTCCCCCACCACTGCACTGTTCTGAGCAGGTGTGTCAGTGTGTTGGCTATAGGCTGAAGGCTGCACTCAGGAAGAAGTATTTTGAACACAGTGCGAATACTACGGCATACTTTTATAAGGAGGTTTTTATCACTAGCGTTTATTTCTAGCTTCTTTATATATTTGCCAAAGCAGTTAATTTACTACTTTAATCAATAAGTTCATTAGATATTCCAAATACAGTGAGCAGAACTACGAAATGTTTCATGTTGTTGTTGTTGTTGTTGTTGTTCTGGTCTTCAGTCATGAGACTGATTTGATGCAGCTCTCCATGCTACTCTATCCCGTGCAAGCTTCATCATCTCCCAGTACCTACCGCAACCTACATCCTTCTGAATATGCTTAGTGTATTTATCTCTCGGTCTCCCTCTACGATTTTATCCTCCACGCTGCCCTCCAATACTAAACTGGTGATCCCTTGATGCCTCAGAACATGTCTGAACAACCGATCCCTTCTCCTAGTCAAGTTGTGCCACAAACTCCTCTTCTCTCCCATTCCTATTCAATACCTCCTCATTAGTTACGTGATCTACCCATCTAATCTTCAGCATTCTTCTGTAGCACCACATTTCGAAAGCTTCTATTCTCTTCTTGTCTAAACTATTTATCGTCCATGTTTCACTTCCATACATGGCTACACTCCATACAAATACTTTCAGAAACGACTTCCTGACACTTAAATTAATACTCGATTGTAACAAATTCCTCATTTTCAGAAACTCTTTCCTTGCCATTGCCAGTCTACATATTATATCCTCTCTACTTCGACCATCATCAGTTATTTGGCTCCCCAAATTGCAAAACTCCTTTACTACTTTGTGTCTCATTTCCTAATCTAATTCCCTCAGCATCACCCGACTTAATTCGACTACATTCCATTATCCTCGTTTTGCTTTTGTTGATGTTCATCTTATATCCTCCTTTCAAGACACTGTCCATTCCGTTCAACTACTCTTCCAAGTCCTTTGCTGTCTCTGACAGAATTACAATGTCATCGGCGAACCTCAGTTTTTATTTCTTCTCCATGGATTTTAATACCTACTCCGAATTTTTCTTTCGTTTCCTTTACTGCTTACTCAATATACAGATTGAATAACATCGCGGAGAGGCTACAACCCTGTCTCACTCCGTCCCAACTACTGTTTCCCTTTCATGTCCCTCGACTTTTATAGCTGCCATCTGGTTTCCGTACAAATTGTAAATAGCCTTTCGCTTCTGGTATTTTATCCCTGCCACCTTCAGAATTTGAAAGAGAGTATTCCAGTCAACATTGTCAAAAGCTTTCTCTAAGTCTAAAATGCTAGAAACGTAGGTTTTATGTATAGGTATATAACATTACGTTGTTGATAAATACGACTTACTATGCAACAGAGTAAAGACTATGACATGGGAACAAAACAGAGCAGGAAGTGCTACTATGGAAATTTTGAGTAAAGACGAAGAGGTAGCGTATAAAGATCGTGACGATGTCCTCCAGAGATGGGAAGAATATGTAAAAGAGCTATATGACACAAATAGCAAACCAGAAACTCTGGAACTTGAATCACACAACAGTGTAAGTGATGAAGAGAAAGGACCGACCATCACAAAGTCTGCTATTGCTGCAATGAAAAATGGCAAAGCAGTAGGTACAGATACAATACCGGGAGAAATACTAAAATGCTTGAACCACAATGGAATAAGAGAAATATTGAGGTTATGTAATAAAATATATGACAGTGGTGAATGGCCTGAGGACTTTTTGACAACAGTAATGATTCCATTGCCGAAAAAACAAGGAACCAAGAAATGCAGCGAGCACAGGACAATCAGCCTCATTTCACATGCAGCCAAAGTGATGTTAAGAATAATTAATAAAAGACTTGAAAAAGTAATAGAGGAGAATCTCGGCGAGGAGCAGTTTGGCTTTAGACGGAATACGGGCACCAGAGATGCAATAGGGCTCCTACGAATCTTAGGAGAAAGGTTTATTGAAAAAGGAAGAGACCTATATATGTGCTTCATCGATTTAGAAAAGGCATTTGACAATGTGGTTTGGGACAAGCTGGCGACTATTATGAGGGAAAAGAGAGTGGACTGGAAAACCAGAAGACTTATAAACTCATTGTACCTTAATCAAAAAGTTTCAGTTAAAGTGAGAGGAGAAAGTACGAACTGGATCAGACTAGGGAAAGGAGTAAGACAAGGATGCTGTTTATCACCTACTCTTTTCAACCTGTACTTGGAAAATATGATTGACCAATGCTCATTAGATGACAAAGGAGTAGAAATTGGAGGAAGAAGAGTAGGGTGCTTGAGATTTGCTGATGACATGGTCCTTCTAGCCACAGGGGGAAAAGAATTACAGGATTTGGTGGACACCATTGCAACTAACGGAAAAAAATATGGAATGAAAATTAACACAAATCAAACAAAAGTATTGGCAATAGGAGGAAATAAGGAACTAAAAATTGTGCTGAATGGAGAAAAACTAGAACAGGTGCAAAAATTTAAGTATCTTGGAAGCAGGATAGACACCGACTGGAAGTGCACCACAGAAATTAAAACAAGGATAGCAATGGCAAAAGAGGCGTTTTATAAGAAAAGGAGAATCTTCCGCAGCGGTATGGACAGAGAACTCAGAAAGAGACTCATAAAATGTCTTGTATGGAGTGTTCTTCTATATGGCGCTGAAACATGGACTAAGAGGAAAAAAGACAGAGAAAGGCTGGAGGCTTTTGAGATCTGGACATGGCGGAAGATGGAAGGAATAAGTTGGATGGACAGAGTAAAAAATGAAGAGGTACTGAGAAGAGTGGGAGAGAAAAGGCAGTTACTAGATGTAATAAAGAGAAGAAAAAGAAATTGGATTGGGCATATATTAAGAAAGAATGACGGACTGATAAAAACAGTTTTAGAAGGTTATGTAGAAGGGAAATGGAAGCGAGGAAGGAAGAGATTCCAGATACTGGATGACATGATGGACGGTACAACATACAGCAGCCTTAAGAAGGAAGCAATGGATCGCAGAAAATGGAGAGGCAAAGGACCTGCTAATATAGCAGATAACTGATGATGATGTTGATAAATTTATGCGTATTTTGATTTTAGAATACGTAATACATCTGAACTGTAGATTGCGATACAAACACGTAGCGTCTGCAGATTAAAATCTTTTAAACTCTATCGTTGGCAGTCCTTTCTCAATTTCATAATAGAAAAACGTCGTTCGTAAATTCCTGGATTCAACAAACTGGTCTCAGAAGAGTGCGACAATGTAGGTCTATCAGTTCAAGTTGGAGGTAATGAGGAGGTACATCCGTGACTGTTCGATTCCGGCGCCAGCGGCCGCCACTTTGAATTCCCGCCGAGAGGCGCTTCCGGCGGCCGGAATGATTCAGAGGGCGCTCCGGGATCGGTCGCGCCGGTGCTGCCGGCAGCGTGCAGGCAGGATCTTCCGGAGGGGGACGACGGAAACTTCCAGATGCGACAGGCGGCTAATGAAGAGTGGCTGCAGTCCGTTGGAGTGGCCTGGGCACATGGTCGGTCAGCCGTAGTTTTCAAGCCGTTATTGGATTGAGTGGGCGTGAAGATTTTATGAGTGGACCCGCTCGAACTACATACCACCATTCGCCGATTCGTGGACTCTTAGCGACGTTAAACACCCTGATAAAAAGAGAGGATGTTGGTCGAGATGCCCTTTTGCAACTATTAGCCTATGTTTATTCGTGTGGCCGCTACAGCTGTAAAGGTGCAGTCACTCCTCAGACAATTGAATGAGTTGGTTGTAGTGATGTATGCTATTCGTGCGCATCGTGGTTATTGTGTTGAGTCCACGTAGTTTTGGATGCACATGCTTATCTTTACAAGATTGATATTTGTTACGTTATGTTGAGTGCTGTAAATCCTGTTATTCTTTTAATTATTACTGAAAAAGTTGTTCACATTTCGGAAGGAGGGCTGTGTATGGGTAATGTTAGCGTGTGAATTATCAATTCAGTGCACTAATGGACTTGTCTATTGTGTGAAGGTTACCTGTGGTCGTTTTAATATTACTTTTTCTGAAGTGTATGACTGTCAACTCAGTGCGCAAATTTAAATCTTTCTTGTTAACTGCTTGTGAGAGCTGTACGTTTTCTGTTGCCATGATAGTTAATGGGATTTGTTCTTTAAGTGTAGATTATCTGTCTGTGCTTTAAAATTCTTGAGTCTAAACGCAGGAAGGTGAACCCAGTACATAATTTGAAAGTTGTTCTGGTTGATTCCAAGAAGGCTTATGTCATGCTGTTTCGTTGTTAATTGCTAGTGAGATGTATGCGATTTCTGTCTGTCATGTTGGTTGATTTGATTTGTTTCTTTTTGTTTTACGTAAAGATTTGTGGATCGTTTTAAAATTGTTTATTCTAAATGCTGGAAGCTGAAACGAGTACATAATTTGAAAGTGCTTTTAGTTGATTTCAAGTACGTTTATGTTATACTGGTTCATTAACTGCTGTCGTAATATTAGCTGTTTCTTGAAGGTAAGTCCGGAGCTCGTGGTCTTGCGGTAGCGTCCTCTCTTCCCGCGTACGGAGTCCCGGGTTAGATTCCCGGCGGGGTCAGGGATTTTTCCTGCCCCGAGATGGGTGTTGTTGTGTCGTCTGCATCATCACCATTCATCCTCATTACGGTCGGAGGAAGGCAATGGCAAACCACTTCCACTAGGGCCTTGCCCAGTACGGCGGTGCGGGTCTCCCGCATCGTACTCTACACTCCTCGGAGGATGGAACATCATCATTAATTCTGAAAGGTAAAGGAGGAATGAAAGTTTAAATTCTAATTTTCCCTGCTCATTGAGCTTAAAAGTTATATTAACAACAGAAAAAGGACACTGTGCGATAAAAGTATATTATCGATTTATGTGTAACACATAAAAGCATGAAACTTTGTTTATCCGAACGTCATTACGTGTGCCTGTAAACTCCAGCGCCACATTTCATTGCTACGCTTCGTCAGCAGCCGAAACGAGAACGGTCTGACAAATAAGTTGAAATCAGTCCTCAACGTGCAAATTCTTGTAATATCTTCGACAGTTAATGATGAAACGTTTCAGTTATTGAAAAGTAGTCAGTCATACCTGGTCCAAAAATAACTGCTTTGAATTCTGGAAAATTTTCCATGTCATGAACATGAAGCTGAGTCTTCCATAGGATTAATTTTTGTTTGATACCATTAGTTTTGTCCACCACATATGTTACCAAATGATACTGCGCTTGCGTTAAAAGACATAAATGAAATCAAATAATTGGTTACGTCGACCTTAAAGATGTTGTCGTCATACTGTTTACTCTTAACTCAGTTTTGTTCGTAATGGCGACCGTAAGGTCAGCCAGCATACATGCACGTTTGCCACAAGACAAGTGCATCACATTATCTTTGTCCTCAGCTCCTGGTCTAGTGGCTAGCGTTGATGCCTCTGGATGACGGGGTCCCGGGTTCGATTCCCGGCCGGGTTTGGGATTTTCTCTGCCCGGTGGATGGGTGTTCGTGTTGCCCTCATCATTTCATCATTATTATCATTATTCGTGACAGTGGCTAGATTGGATTGTGTAAAAACTGGACTGTGTAGAAATTGGGACTTTGTACGGGCGCTGATGACCACGCAGTTGAGCGCCCCACAAACCAAACATCATCATCACTTTGTCTCTGTGGCTTGTGTTGTAATATGTACAGTGAAAGTTTCACCAGCTCATAATAGTGCGATGACGCACCAAGCACTTTGCATGGCACTCAAATTATACGAAAAGTAAAGCGATAGGTTTGTTTACATATAAATAGCTGATCTTCTACCAGTGACGATTTTCTTTGTTATTTTTCGCACGACGCATTTCGGGAAATGATTCCCACTTTCAAGTGCGTTTTTTGTGTTTACGTCATTCCTATGTGTTGTTGTCGATGTGAGATTCTGCTTTATTTTGTTGACTTTATTGCAATATATAAGAATACACGCAATTTTTAATTTCTTGTCGATCTTTTTGTGAAGTTAGTGGCGAACTTTAGAAGAATTTGTACTTACAGTTTCCTTATGGTGCATTTGTGCAGAGTCTCGCACATGACTTGTTGTGCACTTTTAAACATCGAAAACATTTTACATAAACAAAACAGTGACACAGATGTACTTACAAGTAGTCAACAGAGATGACATCATAGGTCTTCCTCAGAGTATGATATGCTTTTGTACAGAGATTATTTACCTTAACAATTTGGATCATAATTTACTTATGTCTATTTTACAATTGTACTTATTTGTATGTTACATTTTTTATTTAAGTATACTACCGAAACGAAAAACTTGAAAGTGAATCAGTGAATTTCTTCAGATGTTTCGATAGTATGCTTAAATAAAAATAGTAAATAACCTCTGTACAAAATTTTACCATACTCTGTGGAAGACTTACAATGTCATCCCTGTTGACTACTTTTAAGAACATCAATGGGATGGCAAAAAACGCACTTGAAAATGGGAATCATATCCAGAAACGCGTCGTGCGAAAAATAAAATAAAGAAAATCGTGAAAATAAAGAAAAAATAGTAGCAGACTTTCAGAACCATTTATAATGGATCAAATGAAAAGTAAAGCGGTTCCCATTGAACATTGAATGATTTGAATTCTCCATTTGTGGGCCGATTTCCTAAATGCCATGGTTTTTGTAACGCAGAACGTAAATCTAATTTAACACATTTGGCACTGTTAGCAAACAGTGGCAAACTGACTGCCTCGCTCTAGCAGCGTCTGACTGCAGCCTTTTCCCGTTCATCCTCCCCCCCCCCCCCAACACCACTCGCCGCTATGCAGGGTCTCGCGCCGAACGCTCGCGCTGGCAAAGTTTCGTTTGGCCATGCCTGCATTTAACCCAGAGTCACAGTTATATCATGTACATGGCACTCATTTTACAAACGTCGATACCGGCTAGCGTTGTCAGCAAGAACTGCACATCTATCACAGTCATCGAATATGTATTCGGGCGTGTAATCCACTAACTCCGCTATTTGTGTTGCTAACAGCAGCGGGTGTACCAGCCGAAGAATGAACATGAGTGTACTGTACGAGGGGCACGATTTGGACGACAGCTTGTATCTTTCTCGTCAGTGTGGAGTCAGACTTGCTACCTGCCTTGCTACCGATACGTTAGGATACTGGTGTAGAGTGCGGTCCTGATTGAGGAGAGAAACGGCAGCTTGCGTCTATCTTTCGGGAGGGGATACGGGCGTAACGAGAGAGAACTGTCGGCGGGAAGGCGGAGGAGGGAGCTTTCGAGCACGCCGAACCGCGCGGCACTGCGGCACGCTAAACAGGGCCGAATCAGCGGCTGGCACATGGCACAATGGGCGCAGCTGGAGTGTCGCGGCGACATTCAAGTTTCACGAGCAGCAGGACGGGCCGGCGCTTCATTTGGCGGCGCCAGTCGCCAGTCGCCAGTCTCCTGGCGCCATTATCTGCGCCAGCAGCCAGCAGCCGGGACCGGGTGCCCAGTTTTACGAGGCTACCCAGCCGGCGCCGGGCCGCCGTCTTCCCGGCGAGGACGAGCTGCGATGGCGCCGGATGCGCTCCCACTATCGGGCCCTCAGCCTTCCGCCCCCGCCGGCACATTACCGCCTAGTAAAGCGCTTCCCACCGCCGGCGCGCACTTCCACCCGGGCCCCGTCAACTACCGGCATAAATCACGTCGCGATCTTTGAGCACACCTCGTGTCTCTTGCTCTACTGACCTGCAGCGCTGCATTTTGCATTGTACGAACACGTTGTTTCATAAATATTTCACAAGACCTCATCTTCTGCACGAATTACTACCGAAAGTGCGTGTAAATTTCGTCTTAGGCATAAGACTACAAGCCCTTTCTTTCCAAACGAACCACACGACTGTACATGGTTATAACTTTTAAGTGCATGTAATGGAACGTTAAGGTTTTTTTACTTAATTAGAAAATCTCCATTCATCTTCATCTACATCTACATGATTATTCAGAAACTGTCAATTAAGTGCTAAAATGTCGCCGACCGTGGTGGCCACGTGGTTCTAGGCGCTGCAGTCTGGAACCGCGCGACTGCTACGGTCGCAGGTTCGAATCCTGCCTCGGGCATGGATGTGTGTGATGTCCTTAGGTTAGTTAGGTTTAAGTAGTTCTAAGTTCTAGGGGACTGATGACCTACGATGTTAAGTCCCGTAGTGCTCAGAGCCATTTGAACCATTTGCTAAAATGTAAATGTCGTGTGACTACGGCCTCCCGTCGGGTAGACCGTTCGCCGGGTGCAAGTCTTTGGATCTGACGCCACTTCGGCGACTTGCGCGTCGATAGGGATGAATTGATGACGATTAGGACAATACAACACCCAGCAAAACGAGGATAATGGAATGTAGTCTAATTAAGTCGGGTGATGTTGAGGGTATTAGATTAGGAAATGAGACACTTAAAGTAGTAAAGGAGTTTTGCTATTTGGGGAGCAAAATAACTGATGATGGTCGAAGTAGAGAGGATATAAAATGTAGACTGGCAATGGCAATGAAAGCGTTTGTGAAGAAGAGAAATTTGTTAACATCGAGTATAGATTTAAGTGTCAGGAAGTCATTTCTGAAAGTATTTGTATGGAGTGTAGCCATGTATGGAAGTGAAACATAGACGGTTAATAGTTTGGACAGGAAGAGAATAGAAGCTTTCGAAATGTGGCGCTACAGAAGAATGCTGAAGATTAGATGGGTAGATCACATAACTAATAAGGAAGTATTGAATAGAATTGGGGAGAAGAGGAGTTTGTGGCACAACTTGACCAGAAGAAGGGATCGGTTGGTAGGACATGTTCTGAGGCATCAAGGGATCACCAATTTAGTATTGGAGGGCAGCGTGGAGGATAAAAATCGTAGGGGGAGACCAAGAGATGAATACACTAAGCAGATTCAGAAGGATGTAGGTTGCAGTAGGTACTGGGAGATGAAGAAGCTCGCACAGGATAGAGTAGCATGGAGAGCTGCATCAAACCAGTCTCGGGACTGAAGACCACAACAACAACACCCAGTCCCCGAGCGGACAAAAATCTCCGACCCAGCCGGGAATCGAACCCGGGCCCTTACGATTGAAATTCTGTCGCACTGACCACTTTTCTTTTTTTTTGCATTTTATTCGTTATTGATCGTTGTTTGGTCGTTGCGGATGTCGCAAGACATCCTGTTCAAGTTCGGTGGTTGATCCTTCCACTCAGTTTTTTATTACAGAGGCCAACCAGAGATCCGTTAAAGTTGATCGTGGATTACCACTCAGCTACCGGGGGCGGTCATTTAAGTGCTTGGCACAGGGTTCATCGAACCACCTTAAACCCATTTCCCTCTCGTTCCCCTGCCGAACGATGCGCGGGAATAACGAGCACTTAAATCTTCCTGTGCTAGCTCTGATTTCTCTTACTTTATAGTGATGTCCATTTCTTCTATGTAGGCTGGCGCCAACATACTGTTTTCGCAATCGGAGAAGAAAGTTGGTGATTGTAATTTCGTGAAAAGATATTATCGTAACGCAAAACGCCTTTGTCTAAAGATTGCCACCCCAACTCGCTTATCATATCCGATACACTTACTCCTCTATTTCCCAACAATACAAAATGAGCTGCCCTTCTTTACACTTTTTCGATGTCTTCTGTCAATCCTATCCGGCAAGGATCCCATATCGCACAGCAACACTCTAGCAGAGAACGAACAAACGTCGTGTAGGCAGTCTCTTTACTAGACCTGTTGTATCTTCTAACCGTTCTTCCAGTAAAACGCGTCTTTGCTTTGCCTTCCCCACAACATTATCTATGTGATCCAATTTAAGTTATTCGTAATTATAATCCCAACGTATTTAGTTGATTTCACAGCCTATAGATTTGTGTGACTTATCTGTAACCGGACTCTGAGATATCTGTAACCATTAAGAGAAATGATGATTTGGTCAATAGTTTGTCTACACAGAAACTTGATTACGTTTAGAAACTCACTAGCCAAAATCACTGAAATTATAGACCTTTTAGACTTAATAACAGTTTACAACTACATCTTTCAAGGTGAAATTTATACCCAACACGATGGACAGTGTTACACATATATACAGGCGATACTACAATATTATTTAAGCTTCTGTTTGCTACTGCATGAGGGTTAACAAGTGTTGTAAATGTGCTAAAAGATAACATGAACTACCTAGATTTGAAAATTAGTAATAATATTAACAAATGTATCTTTAATATGTACAGCAACCAACAAGCACAGTTGTATAATAATCATTCCATTCATCCCATGAATCACAAAGCAGCTTATTTTAATTCTGTGGTTCATCGGACAATGAAGTTTCCTTTTCAAAATGACAAAGTTGAGAAAGAGTGGCAGATACTACGACACATTGCAGCTCTAAATGGATATAGGTCAGACAAAGTTAAAAAAAATATTGTAAGAAAACTAGAAGCCATAATGATTATGATATGGTTGAAATCACTCTACACAAAGGAGAAAAGAAAGTAATCAAGAACAGATCCTTTTTTCTTACACTTCTGCTATTTCGGATAAAATTGCAAGAACATTTGATAATACTAATGTACAGATAAGTTTCCATGCTATACATAAAGCAGCTAAGTTTCCGAAGCTCCCTTGAACCGGAAAACACACAACACGCGAGCACTTTAGTGTCTGATAAAAATAAACATGACACTCCAAGTAGACGTCATGCGTGTTCACCGTTGATTCAGATTTACTGTTGTAATGAGTTTTTATTGGACATCGGTCTGGGAAAGCTAAAGAAAAGCTAAAAAAAGTTTCGGATGTTGCCCATTTATTTTCTTCAAGTAAGGATGAGAAGCAAGCAACTTGGAGACACCGGTATCTCACAATTCTTCTTATCTGCTCTTCGAGGATTTCATCGGATCGGACGTTCCCGTATAATTACTGACAGTTTGTTTACACGGGTGAAACTTGAGCCACGGAAGCCTTCGCAGGGGCGGCACTCTCCTACGTGGCCGTGATGAACGTACAGGACATTAGTGTCACCGTGCGGCGAGACAGCCTGCGCCGTATTTTGGTATAAAGAAAGCGTAAGGTCTCTGGCTCAGTATCCCATTACGTAAACAGGCGGCGGGCGGTCGCCGCGTATTAACGGCGCTTGTCTGCAGTGGTGCTTCGCCCCCTGCTGGTTGCGGCTTCTGTCGCGGCTACTACAGTGAATTGTGGCCGATTTATAGCGCGCCGTCCAGCTAAGACTGGCGCCAGTAGCGTCGTCTACAGCACAGCCATATTGTGGCTGCGTGGAGTCTCAAACAAAGCAGAGTGTACATGGGAACTGCTCACTAACGGCCATGAAAGAAACACTCTAATTACGTCTTGGACTACTTTTATTTCCACGCTGAATAAAATAGTACGATATCAACTGTGAACTGACTGATGACAATCATGCGGTACCTCCTAATATCGCGTTGGACCTCCTGCTCTCGGTCGTTAAATGAAGGCCGTCGGCAACTGTGTTGTCGGTGGTGACAGGTAACGCTTGAAATTTGGTATTTTCGGCACACTCGTCACACTGTGGATCGCGAAATAGCGAATTTCAAATGGTTCAAATGGCTCTAAGCACTACGGGACTTAACATCTGAGGTCATCAGTCCCATAAATTTAGAACTACTGAAACCTGACTAAGGACATCACACACATCGATTCCCGGCGCAGGATTCGAACCTGCGACGGTAGCGGCAGCGAGGTTCCGGAAGGAATTTCCTAATGATATCCGAAATCGTATATTCCATGCGTCTAGCGCCAACTATTATTTTCCGTTCAGAGTGTAATTCCCATCGTGCGGCCATAATCACGTCAATGTGCGTTTCACGTGAGTTGTGGGAATACCAAATGACGACTCTGCCAATGCAGTGCTCTTTTGTACCTTGTGTACTCGACACTACCACCATCTGTGTATGAGCATAACGCTATTCTATGACTTTTGTCACCTCTGTGCATATGAGGTTCGTACCTATCTGCAGTGTGTTCGGACGGAAGATTACGTTTAAACTACCCTGTGAAGCAAACTGTAAATATAAAGAAGTGGGTCACCAAGCAGAACACACTGCCACGAATAAATAATGGGAGGACGCACTGTGACTGCATTTGAATATCGATCTCATCAACAAAATATGAACGGGAGGACTACCTGCAAAAGCTATTGTGGTTAAGGATTTGTTAACTGGTATCAAACGGTAACACCTGGCTTCTACATCCACGTACTTCCCAGTATGGCTATAAATTAAATTAACCTGAACAATCATCAATACGCAGACATCAACACAGTAGGCCTATACTAAAAGAAAATGTTTCTAACATGTGATGCAATATACAAATTGCCAGACTGGAAATCGTGGTGGGTTTGGGGAATCGTGAATTGAATCTCAACGATTATCATTAACCCACATATGGGGTTTACACACATTTAAATTGTCACGATATAATAGAACACAAAACACGAATTAAAATACGACTGGTTACCGTTAGTAATTTATCGTAGAACAACTTACATATATTAGAGGAACTTTATGTTATTAAGATAATGGTTACGAGCATTACTGGGCTTCTGGGACGAGGAACGTACATAAAAATCGTTCATTCGGACACCCATTCATGGACTCGTTCAATATAAAAACAGAATTCTAGCGCTACGACACGCAGTTCTACAGCACATGGACAGGGAGGGAGTACCCCCATACCAACAGCAAAGTGTTTTAATATGTTTGTTTGCATGGCAATCTTCCGCCGCAGCTCTGAACGTCAGCTATTATTTGTTTTCCGTCTTGAGCTTATTGCAGTTTAATTAAAGAGAATCACACCAGACTCGTTTCGCTCGTGGCTGTGGAGCGAGAAAGAGCCCAGCTTTGCGAAAACGACCTTTGTCTACATATTAAAAGAGTTATACAGATAATCTCTCTGTCCACGCACTATTTTTTTCAGCATGGGAGAACCTGCGTCAGCAAACACGCTACCCTTCACCCAAAGAACAGACTCAAACTCATTTTAGAATACTTCATATCCCCAGACAAACAGGAGGTAGAGAGTAGAAATGAAAGTTTATTCACTCTGTCATTCGTTCAAAGTGACACACACGGGATGGGGAGGAAACGGAGTAACGCAGAAGCTCACTGACACACATCTTCTCCCTCGATTTCTGCTACTGACGTCACAAAGTAGCGAGGAGCAGGAATGAGAGAAATGTTAGCTAGTGTGGAAGGGATCTAACGGAACCCTTTCACAGCATCTACTTCTATACTGTGTAAACCACTGTGAAGTGCATGATACAGGATATTTCTGATCGTACCACATAGTTCAATTTATTGACGTTCCATTCGCGCAAGGAGACAAGGAAAAATTATTGCTTTTTTTATAGCTGTAATTCGTCCAGTCTTCGCGGTCCCTACGGCATTAATACATAGGAGCCTGCAGCATATGTCGGCGGGCCCACAATGTTGTTCCGACTCCGCTGCAGAAGTTTTGCTGGGAAGTCCTTACATACCCCATACGGTCCCGATATCTTCCATGCTTTTTTCGCATTTTTGAAGCCCTGAGGAAAGACATTTGCTTCGGATGAAGACATGTACGCCTGGGTACAATCATGTTTCCGCAGGCAACAGCTAGAGTGTTTACCTGAGGTCATTGACCGTTTTGTGTCACCGTGGGATAAACGTTTTAACAATCATGGCGATTACTTTTGAAATATTTTATTTAGTTTTTTCCACCTGCCTCATTTGCTTTTGAACGCCCCTGACACGAGTGTAATCAAAAAATAACGGTAATTTCAACCAACGCCACCCACACAGACCACCCCTTCCCTCAGTGCTGCAAGGGGACTTTCAGCGACGTTTCCGGAAACAGTCTCTGTCACAATCAAACTGTAAGCTGGGCGGTCGAAACGCAATCGTTGTTTTGGCATCTGTCAGTAAGAGTCGAGAGCCCTTTACTCACCGCATCTCGCAGGAAACTGGGATCACTCGTATAACAATGATCAGAATTTTGGCCACACACAAATGTTGTCCCTATGAAATGCATGTCCTACATGTCGCTGAAGGCAATCCGTAAAGCAGTCAGTTTACTGAATTACCGACACGCAAGCTAGGCGAAAACCATCGTTTCACGTACTATATACTGTTTACGGCTGAAGCTAATTTCTATGTGATCGGAGAGATGAAGAAATACATATACAGTGGATGGATCCATGGAGAGTAGTGGGCGCGTCGAAAGCTGTGGTTTGGTGCAGACAATGCGATTTTCGTATTGTTCAAAACTTCTATATTCAGAGTAAACAAACAGCAGCCCGTTATCTGCAGTTGTTAGACGAACGTGCGTTGCCATAGCTGCTGTCTGGGGACTGGACATTTCCGGCATTCTTGCAGCACGATGGTGCTCAACTTTATTACGGGCTAGCTGTTGGGGCAACGCTGGTTACCCAGTTTCCTATTATAAGCGTAGGTCGTAGAGATCCAGTAGTGTGGCCACCGTGTTGCAACATTGCAACAGATCCATCGGATTTCTATCTGTATAAAGGCAGTTGTGTATGCAGTGAAGTTCAGAAAGATTGCACACTCCAGGGAGTGGACTGTTGATACTTGTTATCGCATTTCGGTACATGAGTTGATTAAAGTCCATGAGGAATGGGTGAAGCAGGTTAACAACCACCTTCCAGCATGCTGGACAACACGCAGAGCAAATTCTGCAGCCTTTATGTTGTACGACCAGTACTTGCCTTTGTGGACAAAGAGGGACTAACTCGTGCATCAAAAAAATTCTGCTCTAATTAAAGAACCATTGCTTTTCTCGTGTAATTGCCCATCTGTTTGATTTATCACAAGATCCCCTTTCCATTTCAAAATTATAATTTGCATTCAAGATGGCTCGCTCCAGAATGGCTACCATGTTAGTAACATAGCCTCACAAATTTTCACCTTCTCCTGTCTGGTACTCCTTGACTCTAAATTTGTTTATTTTTGTTCCAGATACAATTCTATGTTTACCAAGGAATCCTTCAAGGTTCTCTCTACAGTAGACATTGCATTATGCACAGTACATGAATTACACATAAATGGAACAACAGTAGTAATAATGAGAATAATAACAATAATAATAACAGTAATAATAATAAAAATAATAGTGAAATGGTATTCCTTTCCATTTCATATGATCTGTTATCTGGCATTTCCAAGCGAGTTATAAATGGTTGACTAACGTTAAATCGGTCTTACTGCTATGAGAAGCTTCTACAGGAAGTTTGAAAGGGATAATGCATTTTTTGCCAGGTGATGCCTCTTAATACACTCTTCGTCCTAGAAATCTTCTTGAATGAGTGGATGTATTAAGTGGCATGCTTTGAAAGTTCCATGGCGATCAGAGACTCAGCTCGTCCCTGCCTGAGCTACATCTACTTTGTAACAACAGGGCAGGCCCAGGAATAATGAGCAACACAGGGAGTTGCCAGAGTGTCAGACATGTTGCACTGTTTGAAGCTGCGTTGTCCTGTGGTTGGCAAGGCAGCTAGTAGTGCTATCTATCCCGTCCGTTCTACTGAAATGGCCCTGACTAGTTATTTTCGCTATTGCATTCACAATTATATTTAATCAATTTTCATGTGTAAAAAAGCGACAGAGGTGACTTTATCTATATTTTGTGACGTTGTGTTCTCACTTACACTTTAATTCATTTCTCAATTCGAACGTGTATATATTCTGGAAAATGATAAAAATCTTTGCTATCGTAATTAGAGTGGATTTAAGGTCTGAGGTCGTGCAATAGATTTACCCTTCATTGGCTTGTAGGCCAATACTCGGCAAAAGCTCGTACTGAAGAGCTTAAATGATTGTTTTTAGCCATTCTGCAGTCACCTGTTTTGATAATTTTTTATCACCATTGAGGTCCTGCGATGCAGTACTTGGTCATTGGCAGAATCTGCCACGTGTCTTTCAGGTAGGACCAAACGATCAGTACCATACTTGATATTGTCATACATAAAACTATGAACTCAGCGAGTGCCAATGTGGGTAATAATTTTTTCTCGTTTGGCATTTGTAGAATTCAAATTGTTTTTCTTCGGTTCGGTAAGTAAGCCGCTACATGCCTGCGCATGCCCAGTTTTTCCTTCACCTTAGTCAGCTCCATAGTAATAATTAAACATCGTAGGTCCTTTTTAGTTTCCATTTCTCAATCCTACTGTGGTAAATCTCGTGTCTGAATGAATTGTGTTCTGGTCCATTGTCTCTTACCACTCTCCCTATCCACCGTACATACTAAGTGAGCTACGTTTGCAATAACATGCTCATGTTAAAGTGAGTTATCAGGTATTTCAGGGGCTATGTAATTTTAACAGTTTTTTATATTCTACGTGTTTCGTTGCCTGACTCCACTCTTATTGGTCCTTTTGTTGAAAAGACTGATGGCAGTAGTTTTGTCCTTAAAGATAATCTCTGTTATCGCTATTAGTAAACTACTGTCTTCCATTAATGAACCTGATAGATGCCAAGTACATCGCATCACGCAAATTAACATGTTAGCGTGGGCAGATGATATTAATAACATCGTATTCTTGAGTTAGTATAGCAATAAAATCTGCCGTTGCGCCTAGAATTGTGGTTAGTGGTATCCGTGGCCAAATAAATCACCTGATTTTCAAATCTTTTGTCTACACATTTGTTTCATACAGTCCCATAGACAGTCAGATAGCCTGTCGCGAAAATACTTTAAAAAACACCCCTATTTAGATAGTACTGCATTGTTCGGCACCCCTTTCGCTAAAAGAATAAGTTAAAACAAGTTAATCACCCTCCTTTCGATAGCTATGGGACATAGATAACCTCATACTAAATGGACCATCAAAAGCTGAAACCCAATCACGAAAAACTGTCTGAATCTTCAGTACTGACACCAGTATGGAAAACTGTTTTGTCAAATGCGCCAGGGTGGCTGTAAGGAAAGGGACAAATTATACAAAGTTAAGGCATAGAGATGCAAAATATGTAATCGACTATTTTTAGTTATTTATTTACCCCGACAAGCTTAGGGCCATCGCGAACTCTGACATTCTCTCACATATCCTTAATGTTTCACGTTATATTCATTACCACATATTCAGTTCTTGGAAATAATTTTTTACTCTGGTTATTGCTCGTATGTCTTCACTTTTCTGTCTATCTTTCTTAGTGAGACCTAACATTCACCTTTCCAGAGCTCTCTGAGGTGTTCTAAGTTTCCTTTTGAAAAATTCACTTCAAGTCCAAGTTTCGCACCTGTACGTTAAAACCGTTAGGACACACTGATCAAAAACTGTCGTCTTTAAATAGACTGGCATGTTATGTTTGAAAAATGTTGTATTCCTTCTGTAAGATCACCAATCCAGTCTAATTCGACGAAAAATTTCAGGTTTCAAATTTCATTTTGTGTCAATTATTTGCCCCATATAAACTTATTCTGTAACATTGATTAGGATCTTTCCGTTCAGTGTTACTCGTCCTACAGCTGCCCCCTTATTCCGCATAACCTTAGTTTTAGAGTGATTTATTTTAAGTACAACTTCCTGACATCGATCATCAAAATGGTTCAAATAGCTCTCAGCACTATGGGACTTAACATCTGAGGTCATCAGTCCCCTAGACTTAGAACTACTTAAACCTAACTAACCTAAGGACATAACACACATCCATGCCCGAGGCAGGATTCGAACCTGCGACCGTAGCGGCCGCGTGGTTCCAGACTGAAGCGCCTAGAACCGCTCGGCCACAAGGGCTGGCTGTCATCGATGTATTAAGTCTTTTCTAGAGGACTGCATTTTCATCTTACTGTTAGGTAGGTCCACTATATCATCAGCAAATCTCAGGTTGGTGAGTCTTTTACAATTTATCCTTATTCCTCTGTTGTTCCAAACAATTTTGGACATAGCCATCTCGAGAACTGCTAGAAATAACTTCGGGGATATATGATCTCCCTGCATTACTCCTTTTCCAATGGCAAATTCGCACTTGTTTCTTCCTATGTTGATAGGTGCTACAGACGTGTCATAAATGTTGCGCAATATGTTTATATATTTTGTTTCCACTTCTTGATCGGCCAGTACTTCTAAGACTGCAGTGTGGCTGACAGAATCAAGGATTAAAAGATGTTATAAAACAGGTGAAGACTCTAAAATGGCAGTGGGCAGGACATATTGCACGAACGAAGGATGGAAGGTGGACAAAATCAGCTTTAGAGTGGAGTCCCAGAGAAAATGGAAGACCACCAAGGAGACCCCCTGATCGCTGGGATAAGGAAATCAGGAAAGTTGCGGGATTCAACAGGCAGAAGACAGCTGCGGACAGAGATGCATGGAAACACCTCTTAAAAATGTATTTAATAACTTAAAGAGGCTGCATCTTGTATAGACTGAATTAGCTGAATAATAAATAAATAAATAAAGTAAATAAAACTTAGAAATGATTACAAAATGAATATGAACAATGAATATGAACCGTGCTGCGGCTCGCGTTGGCGCTGTTTGTAGGTTTCCGCCCTCTCTTTGAGGCCAAATGGTACCGTTTAGTTGGCATGGTTGCGGTTGTTTGTCTTCTTCTCGTGTTGACTGGCGCCACTCGCTTTCGCAAGCGTGTCCTGTCCGCTAGTGGCAGCAGAGGCGGTTATCGGTATGTAGTACTGTTGCCCTATTTTGGGACGACGTCGTTGTTTTTCCGGGTCGTGTGAGTGTGCGAGTTCGGTTGCGGACTCAGGAGGAGCCAGGTCTGTGCAGTGCCAGAACACGCCGGGACCGCTGGCGGCACGCATGGACTGCCGGATGGAAGGTCTGTGGTCACGAGGGTGCACGACCTCGTCGTAAACCGGAGCCACCAAGCTTTAAGATGAGTGCATTTCAATTCAAGTAGAGAAACCTCCACCATTGTGATATCTCGCAATTGTCCAGTGCCGTGGGTTCGTGTTGCTACTCGTAGTGTCGCCGAGGCGAAGAGCAGCGAGTGGAGTGCTTGGGGAAGGCGGATCTGATTAGCTTTCCTCGACTTCTTATTACTATTTACTGCGTTCAACTCGTTATAATTTGTTAAGGTCAACCAGAGGTAATTTTTCTTGCCGGGTGGCCACTAACACCCCAGTCAGCTGCCCTAGGGTTAAGTGTATGTAACAGCAGTGTAATTTTCCTCGCCTTTCGCTGCTGTCCGGTAAGGCGTGTAGTTTTGACAGTTTTCTTGATTGTAGGCCCGTTGGTGGTTCTTCTATTCTGGTGGTAGTGAGTCTCGTTCCGGACGCTCACACAGTATTCTGTGGACGTAATGCAGACCGCCGGTTCGGGCTTTGGCGTATTGTTCCATGGTTGCATTTGCTTTATCGGACGTCAGGTAGCTTCAGCAAGATTGTCATTAGGCATTCGTTAGACTGCCACTGGTCCGAGTTACCATCTTGTGAAGTGAATGCAACTGTTGGCTGCTTATCTCATCGCTCACGAAAGTGTTTGTTGCCGGGCCTTCTCAGAGGTCGATTCCTGGAGCACCGTTTGTGGTCCCTTGGTTCTTGTAAGACACGTGTGTTCTTAAAGGTGGTCTGATGGCCAGAAGTTCGGTGTAACTCTCCTTCAGTCCACGCCTTCTGCGGGTATAATCTGCCTCAGTTACCTTTAAGGATTTATGTACTGGTCCTTCTGTTTTATTATTGTATTATTTATTACGATACCTTGTAATGCCTACATTAAAGGTTACATACGTCTAGTTAATAGTTCGGGTCGACTTCTGGAATAAATCTAGCAGTGTTGTGTTACAATGTTTACCATCATCTTATTTCACCCGTTTGATGATCAGTTGCTTGTTTTTTTTTTAATTAACCTTTGCTATTGTATTTGCTGTTTTACACCAGGTTTCGAAGTTTTTATATTACTGCCATTCCTGGCGTGTGATGCCTTCTGCTGTGTTTGTGGCGGCTTGCCTGCGATATTGCAATACATAATTTGTAAGTTCCAGCGAGTTTTTGAGCCATTCCTGGCGTGTAAGGCCTTCTGTCCAGATCACAGTGGCTTGCTTTTGAAACGTTATCTGCTATATCTATATTTAATGGTGATTTGCTAAATTGCAACTTACTGAAAACACTATTATTTACACAGTTGTTTATTCCTTCATTAATAACGTGTGGTAATTTTATTGATTGTTGAGTCTGGAATTACTGATTTAAAATAAATTGTGTGTAGCTGTAAAAGGCAACCAATAGTAATTGATTATGGCCCCGTCCACAATCGTAACCGAATCCTGCGTTCCCTTGACTATCAGGTTTCAAAATAGTCGAAACAAAAGTAGCTATAGCAGAATACAAAACAGTAATTTTGGGTGTAAACGAAGGGAGTGTTACAGCAGCATCAATTGTCACATTACACTGCCTGATCAAAAGTATCTGGACACGCCTGTCATGCGGTAATGACGACGAGTTGCCAGTAGAGGAGGATCTGTCAGTATAAAAGAAGGTGAGAGCAGGGGAGCACAAACAGCAGAGTGAGTCGGTCACTGTAACTCAGCAACTTCGATCGTGCATTAGTTATTAGATGTCACCTGAGTAGCAAATCCAACAGGGACATTTTAACCCTCTTCAAGCTACCAAGTCGACTGTTGGCGATGTGATTGCGAAATGAAAACGCAAACGAGCGCTCACAGCTGCACCAGCACCAGACATGCCTCGCGCGCAGCAGACAAGGACCGCCGAGCATTGCGGAAGTCAGTTGTAAAGATTTGCGCGAATTCAGTGGAAGGAGTCGCTCGTGAGTTACAAACTGCTACCTGCAGTACAGTTAGTGCAACGACTGTGCTCAGGAGGTTAAAAAGGATGGCGTACAACAGACGAGCATCTCCCCATTAGCTACGCATTTATTTAGTCAGTGCTTAGCGATATTTGAGGTGATGTATAGAGTGACGCCACTGAATAGTGGATCTACATCTACAGCTACATGGTTACTCTGCAATTCACACTCAAGTGCCTGGCAGAGGGTTTATTGAACCATTTTCATACTACTACTCTACCATTCCACTCCCGAACCACGCGTGGGCAAAAGGAACACCTAAATCTTTCCGTTCGAGCTCCTAAACACAACGAGCCACCCAATAAACACATGTATAATCTAATTGCCTATTTAATCACCCTGAGATGGAGACCTCACTTACTGTGAGGCCATTTTCTAGGAAGGCCTTCGGCTGTGTGTCTGAGAAGGACTTCGAGGTTTTTATTCTATTGAGGTTATAAATCATCACTCTAACATGCAGCTCGACACGCAGCTGCTCCTAATTAACTGTCAAAAACGCGCGAGCAGCGCGCCTTATCAGTCCTTATCAGCGCAAGTATTGCGCAACTGGAAGTACGCTAACCAATTTTTCTGCAACACGAGCTAAGTAATACTAGAGCTCGTGTTGTGTTGCAGACCCGCCAGAGACTAAGTCCGAATCAAGGTCACGCGCATAACGACGCGTAACATATTTAACGTATTTAACGTAGGTGGGTGTCAACAAAATATTTTCGCATTCGGAACAGAAAGTTGGTGATTGAAATTTCATAAATAGATCTCGCCGCAAAGAAAATCGTCTTTGTTTCAGTGACTGCCACTCCAACTCGCGTATCATGTCAGTGACACTCTCACCCCTGTTGCACGATAACACGAAACGAGCTGCTCCTCTCTGCACTTTTTTGATGTCCTCCGTCAATCCTACCTGGTAAGGATCCCATTCCGCGCAGCAATACTCCAGCAGAGGACGGACAAGCGTAATGTAGGCTGTCTCTTTAGTGGGTTTGTCGCATCTTCTAAGTGTTCTACCAACAAACCGCAGTCTTTGATTCGCCTTCCCCACAATATTATCTATGTGGTCTTTCCAATTTAAGTTGCTCGTAATTGTAATTCCTAGGTATGTAGTCGAATTGACAGTCCTTAGATTTGTGCCATTTATCGTATACTCAAAATTTATCGGATTTCTTTTAATACCCATGTGGATGATCTCGCACTTTTCTTTAAGTACCAGTTGCCACTTTTCGCACAATACAGAAATTCTCTCTCGATCATTTTATTGGAATTGACCGTCTGATGATTTTACTAGACGGTAAATTACAGCGTCATCTGCAAACAATCTAAGGGGGTTGCTCAGATTATCACCTAGATCATTTATGTAGATCAGGAACAGCAGAGGGCCTATGACACTACCTTGCGGAACGCCAGATACCACTTCTGTTCTATTCGATAGTTTACCGTCAATCACTACGAACTGTGACCTCTCTGCTAGGAAATCACGAATCCAGTAACACAACTGAGACGACACTCCATATGCACGTAATTTGATTAATAGTCGCTTGTGAGTAACGGTATCAAAAGCATTCTGTAAATTTAGGAATACGGATTCGATCTGAGATCCCTTAGTCGACAGCATTCATTACTTCATGGGAATAAAGAGCTAGGTATGTTGCACAAGAACGATATTTTCTGAATCCGTGTTGGTTATGTATCAATGACTGGAAACGAATGGTTTGGAGAGATAAATAGAGTTGACGAACCACTGAAGAACATTACCTGCCAGCAGCGAAGAACGGAGAAGTGGTGTTGCGGAATGGGTATGTTTTTGGTGGTAATGATGTTATTCCATTATTGCGCTCACGAAGACGCCAACTGCTGAGGGATACGACCACATGTTACAGCTCTGTGTATTGTGTAGAGTACAGGAACAGATCGGAAATGATGACTGTTCATTTCAGCATCAGAGTGCACCCTGTCATAAAGCGGTGTCTGTGAGTGAAGGTTTGTGGACAGTAACATTGCTGAAAAGGAGCTGACTGTCTAGAACCTCGACCTCAACCCAGTGGAATACCTTTGGAATGATTTAGGACGTAGGCTTCGCTCCAGACCCCACAATGTAATTTCACTACCGTCTCTGGTTTCAGCCCTTGAGAAGGTATTTGCCCCCATTTCTCCACAGACACTCAGACACCTCACTAAATGTGTGCTCGGAAGAGCTGAAGTCATCATAAAGGTGATGACTGGACGTACTCCTATTAATGTCCACTAATGTGTATTCGGATACTTCTGACCAGACAGTCGCAATTGTTCCCAACCTTTCTTAGACCGTTACCCCTGAGTGCAATCAGATATCAGCTAGTACCCTCGACCTCCCCCCACCCCCTGCCAACTGTTGCCCCCCCCCCCTCCCCCACATTATCACCTATTTTAGCACCTAACTAGCATATAGAATGAAAGACTTTTCGTAGAACACTTATTTTTTAAATAAGGAAGTTCAATGATATTTAGTGTGTGTGTGTGTGTGTGTGTGTGTGTGTGTGTGTGTGTGTGTGTGTGTGTGTGTGTGTATGAGATTGTGTGCGTGTGTGCGTGTGTGCGTGTGTGTGTGTGTGTGTGTGTGTGTGTGTGTGTGTGTGTGTGTGTGTGTGTGTGTGTGTGTATGAGAGTGTGTCTGAATGAATGAATGACGAAGTAATTCGTGGTGCATAGCATGTGCTACCCACAACTCCTCAGTAAAGAAAGCTAACTGTCCATAGTGAGGGTACACCCCTGTTACAAAACACGCTTCCCCTGCATTACTCCTCTTCACTTCGACACATACTTGACCTGCACACTCCAATTCCATTTCAAATCAGACAAGTTAAAACGTGTGCATTGTACCTACTGTTCGTAAGTCGCTTGATTGCTGCACTCCGTACTTCTGAACTGGCAGAAACTTTAAGACTCAACCTGTTAATGGTTTGGTTTTCTGACCACAACCACTAATAGCAATGGTAATAATACAATAATAATAGTAGTAGTAGTAGTAGTAATACTGCGTACAGCCTTTATGTAGTTACTGCTGTGTCGTGCTGTCAATTAATTCATTCATCTGTTCAGAAGTGAGTTATGAAGCAATTTCTGGACTGCTGCAGGTACTATCTACAACTCGGAGTATACATTCTCGTGAGATATTTAATATTTGTTACTTATATGTCTCACTTTTATCAGCGAAGCACGGGGCAAAGCGCAATATAAGTATGTAGCGGGTGGACTATGTGAGGAAATTGCAAGCACCACCTCATTAATGGTACTAGTTGAGAAAAAGTAATTATTGATGACTTATATAATTAGTATTAGTCTTACAAAGCTTTGATAATGGTAATGATCTTCTGAAACTAATTTAGTTTCGTGACTAAAAGAGAATGTAATTGTTTAGCTTTTGTCCCTCAGAAAATTTTATCTTACCCCTCAGGGGGTAATTACCCATAGGTTGGGAACCGCTAGGATATATATATATACAAATGACCTAATTGTTCCATGAATCTTTTATCGGATGATGTTGATGTAAATAGAGAAATGCCTACACTAGAAAATTGTAGCGTAATGCAGGAATCGTTCAGGGTCGACGCTTCCTGCAGGTACTGGCAGTTAATGCTCGACATAAAAAATGCAACGTAATAGGCTGAGAGACATATTATTGTATGATTGCAGGACTGAACAACCTCTGCAAGCAGTGACATCCGTTAAAAATTTAGAAGTATGCGAACCGAGGGGTATAAAGTTGAACGAGCACATAAAATTAATCGCAGGTAAAAATGATGCCAGACAGATCCACTGGAAAACTCCTCAGGATTGGCAGTCCACCCTTAAAGGAAGCAGCTTAGAAAGCTCTCGTTCGACCAGTGCTGTAACATTGCTTGTCAGCGTGGGATACGCACCAAATAGGATTGACAGAGGAAATACAGAAGATCCGAAGGAGAGCAGAGAATTTCGTTACAAGCACATTTAACGCGTGAAAGCTTAACGGGGATGCTCAGTTAACTACACTGGCCGGCGCTACAAGACATTTGTTCTGCATCACGCTGTGGTATGCTGTTAAAATTCCGACAGCGCAATTTCCTAAGAGAGTCAGTCAGTATATTGCTGCCTAACACGAAGGGTAAGGTTGCGTTAGTCGTACCACAACCTAAATTGTACTCCAGCAAAATCTGACGCCACGTTCACATAATGTGTCGTCAAGTAGTGTAAACCTGAACTAAATAACAGAGTGAGTAATCAAAAACGTTTAATTGGACCGCTGCTGTCGCGATAGAAAAATAATTTACTCTATTTAAGCATAATGAAACGGTAGAAAACTTTGAAGTTTCAAATGGCTCTGAGCACTATGGGACTTAACATCTATGGTCATCAGTCCCCTAGAACTTAGAACTACTTAAACCTAACTAACCTAAGGACATGACACAACACCCAGTCATCACGAGGCAGAGAACTTTGAGGTTTATGCGTCTTTATTTCTAGTTCGAAGCAGTTGATGTCTTACTGTCTAAGTCGTAACTTTGGAGAATCGTTAATCATACCGGTACGCCATGGACGTTACATACCAAAAAATTGTATGTTTTAACTGATCAACAGGACGAAGAGAGCTTACAGTAAGTGGAAGCAGAAGGATATGCACGAAGCTTTACTGAAACGTCGGAATGGTGAAACAGAATTTAATGCAGCATGTAGAAGATATAATAGCTAACGGCCTTGCCGCAGTGGTAACACCGGTTCCCGTCAGATTACCGAAGTTAATCGCTGTCGAAGCAATATCGATGGTACGAAGGAAGGGGTTCAATAAAGAGCACGTTAATGAGTTTTTTGTTAAATGTGAGGAAATACTACATGAAAATAAGTTTGCTGCTGACCAAATACATAATGTGGATGGAATCTCACCGTCCACAGTTCACAAACTGTTGAAAGTAACTGGCCGAAAAGGCAAACACCAAGTGGGCACAATCACAAGTGGAGAAAGGGGTCTTACAACATATGGATGTGCAATGAATGCAGCAGGCGAATCAAACCTCCAATGTTAATATTTAGACTCAGCAGAAAGAAAAATGTCTTAAAAAGGGGGAGCTGCACCAAACAACGTTTGGATGCTCGACAAACGAATGTATAAAATCAGAACTGTTTGTCCGATGGCAAGACATACAACATCTACAAAAGTAGAAAAAACGAACCAGAAATAAAGTTTACCTTTAATGGATGGACACAACACATACACCAAAAATTTAGGAAAATTCAGCTGGCTCATGTTTACGGTATAATCATGCTATGGTTTATTGCTCACACGACTCATTGTCTACAGCCAATGGACAGGTCGGTTTTTAAAACACGAAAACACAGCTACATTGAAGTGCCATCTCCGTGGCTAAGTTCAAATACTGGCAGTGTCATAACGCATACGACGTATCAGCTTCTATGGACAGAGCACTAAACAGTGTTAGGGCAACAAGCTTGTGGCCATGCGACAGAAGTGTAGTCAAAGAAGAAGACTTTGTTGCTACTACTGTACATATCGTTGATCACTCGGACCAAGAAGCTGCTGATGAAACTGAAGCAACAATGCGAAAATCTGGAAGACCGCGTAACGTTGCAACGTCACTCAATTAGTCTGGACCTTCTACAATGTCACAAGAATGTGAACCCGAAAACGGTATTGCAGCAGTTGACAAAATTAGCAGTCAACAAGTAAAGTCTTAATTAACTACTTAATGTCCTACCCCATGTGTAACAAGCGCTCTGTCCTGTGTATAACAAATGGTTCAAATGGCTCTGAGCACTATGGGTCTTAACTTCTGAGGTCATCAGTCGCCTTGAACTTACAACTACTTAAACCTAACAAATCTAAGGACATCACACACATCCATGCCCGAGGTAGGATTCGAACCTGCGACCGTAGCGCTCGCGCGGTTACAGACTGAAGCGCCTAGAAATGCTCGGCCACTGTGGCCGACTGTGTATAACATCACTTAATAAGGACAGTACGCAATGATCTAAACTAACAATGGAATTAACGTCAAATCAAGAAAGCAAACTGAAACCAAAGAAAAGGGAAATAAAAAGAAGAAACCTGCACAAAAACCTCTCAAAAGATACGGATAGATTAAAACTTTAATAATAATAAAAAAAATAAAGGATAGAGTGAATTCGTTATTCAGCTATGTAAGGAAGATCGAGAAGAAGAGATAATCCAGTGTAAGAAATATAAATGTTGGGTGAATGACCTATGCGTTGGCGTGGAAAGTAAAATTAAGTTATATCTCTGTGATTGTGTTCAAACCAACTGCTTTTCGGTATAGCAATTCAAATTGCTCGGTTTGTTAAGAATTTATATTTTGTTTGCTGTGTTTAGTTTCAATACGTGTAACTATGGAAGTGACGTTACGTTTACAGCTTGTAACTTACTGTGACGTTTTGTTACATTATTGCATGGATTTATTATTTCCTCGCTAACTTCTTATCCTAGGCACAACCTAGGCTATAGTGGGTGCGGCATAAGAGACCAGGCACCTTAATCACCGAAGGTGCAGATTTGAAAAACTCATTTTGCGAAAAGATTTTTGTCTTTGAATGGAAGCTCTTTGATAGCTGGAAAATAAAGATTCAGTGAAAGCAAAACAAAGTGTGTTATTTAAATTACCCTACCGAATGCAGTAATTCTCCCTTAAGGGATACGACTTGAGCAACCTTACCATGTAACTCGCGAAAAGACAATGAAGTTAAAATTAGATAGATTCGACCGACTACTTGTGTCACTTACACTTCAGTCAGTTTCCGAACCTTTTATAGAGTCAGTGTCAGCGAAGACACAGAAAGTAGATGCTTCATGTACACATGTTGTTTTTGAATTACATTCGTTGCCTCTGCGGGGTTGTCTTTCTTTCCGTATCAAAGCACGAAACCCTAAAGCCAAAGCACGACATCAAAGGTCGGTCTACTGTGTCAGCTTTAATTGAGAATGCAGCCCTAACGATGCAATTGTTAGAGAATAACAGTAGGTGAGATGCTTGTGACGGCTAAGTTATAGCCAACTGAACTTTATTAGATGCCACTGCAAGAAAGGTGATATCTCTTGTAGAGTAAACTGATTAAAACGCTCAAGCAAGGAAAACCATGGCAAGGTTTCCTAAAGAGACGATTCTTTTTTAATGTGGATGCTACTGAAGGACAAAACGAAAGGGGCGTGAAAGTATGGGATACTGAAGAAAAAGAACCAGGCAGACGCAAAGCACAAGACGAGGCTGGCCGGCGAATCGCAGCGGCGAGTATGTGGGTGGACAACAGAAACCAGAAAAGACCCCTGGGGGCCGTAAATCACAGTTTATTGTGCCGAACTGTGGTGCCCGCTCTTCTCACAGCTTTTCGGGCGCTGGATTCTGCTGCAGATACGCCACCGGACACACACAATGGCATTCCACCATCAGCTGCAAACGCTCTTTTGCTGTGTCCGCGTTCGGATACAAACAACGTTAAATTCTGGATTATTAATAACTACCTCTGGGGTTTAAGAAGACGACTGCGTCAAAACAAGACAAACAGAAAAATGATACATATCAGTGGATAGAGCAACTCTCCAATTTCGATTCGCAATACGTGCCGTGTCATAGTTGCAAAGGGCACCATTAAACGGTAGGCAACTCAGAGTATGTAGACAGATTATGCCCTCCATACTGTCACAGCAATGATATTATATGGACTGAAACAAGTAAATTCTCCGGTACACATGGGCTTTAAAATGCGTGCATTAAGAGCCGTGAGCACCTCTGCAGTAGTAGAGACGTATTTAACAGAGTCGACGGTGAAAAATTAACTGTTCATAGCTCTTCAAATATGCATTTTAGAGCCCATGATTACTGAACTATTTTATTTTGGTCCATACTACCGCCGCTCAAAATGTGGAAAGCAAAGAGCTATCAATAGAACAGACCTATCTCAAATTAACGAAGATGAAAAAGTGCTCGTAGTTCTTAAGCTATGCATTTTAGATCCCATGTTTACTAAACAAATTTTTTCTTGCTTTGGACCATACTGCCGCCTCAGATAGTTCATTAGTGGAGTTCTGATTCACCCTGTAAGGAGTTTAACGTCCCATTCGGTCATAAGAACGTTAAGAGAAGGCCGAATAATTTAGTTACAGTAGGATGCCTCTAATTCATCGTTTGGCCACTTTTGCATATTTGACTTACAGCGTTCCCTCGAAATGGTTGTCAGCGTTGCAGGAGGTGTAGGACCGCAGTATTGTCGAGGCTGAACAGACAAGAAAACCACACTGCAATTGGATTCTTGTAATTTTCATATTTGTGGCAGTTGAAGTACAGAGCTTAAATATTAATTTTCCAAAGCTCTCAAAACTGGTCGGGATATTTGTTTTCCGAGCGTCCTTAATACCCTAATACGATTTAGAGCTCACCTACAGGCTGCGTGGTAGAGTGCTCGCCTCCCACCTAATGGCCCTTTGTTCGATTCCTGGACAACGCAAATTTTTAAACTACGCTGGATATTCTACTAGTATTTCCGTGAAGATCAAAATACATATCGTTAATTTATTTTTTCAATGAAGACTGGATTTTTGTATGTAATACACAGGGTGTAAATTTGAGGTTGACAAACCAGAACAACTCGAAAAATAAGCTTCACACGAAAAAATACACTCCTGGAAATTGAAATAAGAACACCGTGAATTCATTGTCCCAGGAAGGGGAAACTTTATTGACACATTCCTGGGGTCAGATACATCACATGATCACACTGACAGAACCACAGGCACATAGACACAGGCAACAGAGCATGCACAATGTCGGCACTAGTACAGTGTATATCCACCTTTCGCAGCAATGCAGGCTGCTATTCTCCCATGGAGACGATCGTAGAGATGCTGGATGTAGTCCTGTGGAACGGCTTGCCATGCCATTTCCACCTGGCGCCTCAGTTGGACCAGCGTTCGTGCTGGACGTGCAGACCGCGTGAGACGACGCTTCATCCAGTCCCAAACATGCTCAATGGGGGACAGATCCGGAGATCTTGCTGGCCAGGATAGTTGACTTACACCTTCTAGAGCACTTTGGGTGGCATGGGATACATGCGGACGTGCATTGTCCTGTTGGAACAGCAAGTTCCCTTGCCGGTCTAGGAATGGTAGAACGATGGGTTCGATGACGGTTTGGATGTACCGTGCACTATTCAGTGTCCCCTCGACGATCACCAGTGGTGTACGGCCAGTGTAGGAGATCGCTCCCCACACCATGATGCCGGGTGTTGGCCCTGTGCGCCTCGGTCGTATGCAGTCCTGATTGTGGCGCTCACCTGCACGGCGCCAAACACGCGTACGACCATCATTGGCACCAAGGCAGAAGCGACTCTCATCGCTGAAGACGACACGTCTCCATTCGTCCCTCCGTTCACGCCTGTCGCGACACCACTGGAGCCTGGCTGCACGATGTTGGGGCGTGAGCGGAAGACGGCCTAACGGTGTGCGGGACCGTAGCCCAGCGTCATGGAGACGGTTGCGAATGGTCCTCGCCGATACCCCAGGAGCAACAGTGTCCCTAATTTGCTGGGAAGTGGCGGTGCGGTCCCCTACGGCACTGCGTAGGATCCTACGGTCTTGGCGTGCATCCGTGCGTCGCTGCGGTCCGGTCCCAGGTCGACGGGCACGTGCACCTTCCGCCGACCACTGGCGACAACATCGATGTACTGTGGAGACCTCACGCCCCACGTGTTGAGCAATTCGGCGGTACGTCCACCCGGCCTCCCGCATGCCCACTATACGCCCTCGCTCAAATTCCGTCAACTGCACATACGGTTCACGTCCACGCTGTCGCGGCATGCTACCAGTGTTAAAGACTGCGATGGCGCTCAGTATGCCACGGCAAACTGGCTGACACTGACGGCGACGGTGCACAAATGCTGCGCAGCTAGCGCCATTCGATGGCCAACACCGCGGTTCCTGGTGTGTCCGCTGTGCCGTGCGTGTGATCATTGCTTGTACAGCCCTCTCGCAGTGTCCGGAGCAAGTATGGTGGGTCTGACACACCGGTGTCAATGTGTTCTTTTTTCCATTTCCAGGAGTGTATCTAGAATCCAGAGTTGATTATTTTCGAGGGGGACATCTGCTGGTGATAAAATTAGCCCGCCACCCCAGCCCCCTGAGGGTGGGGCGGAAGGCAACTTTAAAATTTCAAATGGGAACCCCCATCTTTTGCTGCAAAATCAGATTCTACATAAAAAACTACGTACGTTTTGTCTTAAACATTTATTTTGATTGTTGGTAGCTGGTGCTGTAATTCAAGAAAATCCATGTCGTCATTTTTGCGTGGAAAATGATTACGGATAAATAAAAAATACTTATTTAATTCATAAATTTTGATTTGCTAAAACGAAAACTCTCCCTATCTCCCCATAGGGCGGGGTTTGAGGTAGAGGAATTAGAGTTTTACGAATGTTGACCCAAATATTAATTTTTTCCTCAGATTCGACTAAGTTTGTTTGTTTCGTGGTCATAAGGTCACACAACTTCCAAGTATCAAACAAAACATCTGACTAGCTAACTAACCACACGAAGTACAGAAGCATTTTTCAATTACCCATAACCATTTTCCACGCAAAAATGAGAACATTGATTTTCTTGAATTACAGCGCCAACTACCAAGAATCAAAACAAATGTTTAAGACCAGATGTACGTAGTTTTTTATGTAGAATCTGATTTGCAATAGAAGTGGGGGTTCCCATTTGAAATTTTAAAGTTGTCTCCCGCCCCACCCCCAGGGGGCTGGGGTGGCGGGCTAATTTTAACGCCAGCAGATGTCCCCCTCGAAAATAATCAACTTTGGATTCTATACATTTTTTCGTGTGAAACTGATTTTTCAAGTTATTCTGGTTTCTCAACGTCAAATTTACACTCTGTATAACTATTACGGGCATTCAATAAGTAACACAAATCATTTTTTGTCGGCAAATTTCGGTACAAAAAGTGTGGAATTTGTTGTGGAACATCGCAGAATATTCCCGCTTCAGCCGCTATACTTTCATGACGTTCTGATAGGTGGCGGCGCTATATGTACCCTTCAAGATGACATCTGTAACAGAGGTGCGATCAAATCAGAAAATTATATTCAGATGTGCTTGCAGAATGTTTACACTGCCGAGACCTGGTAGTGGAAAAAAGCACGGGGAATTGTTGAGCGAGACGCCTGTCATTATCGCAATAACGCCGCGCAAACCTGTCTGATCTCCCGCGCGTCGATCCGCCGGTCAAAGCTGTGACTCCGGCAGAGTCGGAACGTGCGGACACTGTCCTTTGAGATGCTTGATGGATCACAGTCAAACACCATCTGCACAACTAGACGTCTCTGTTGGTAGTGCTGATACTCGTCCACCAGTTGGGGTACTATAACGTGTCTGCCTGCTTGGTTCTTCGCGCCGCCTAAACAGAAGACCATAAAGAGCAACAAAGGACGATCGGTGCGGAATTGCTTGCGCGTCACGAGGCGGACAGTGGCAGCTTTTTTTTTTTTTTGTCAAACCGTCGTAGGCGATGAACTATAGGCGCATCGCTTCGAACCGCAAACAAAACGCCAATCCACAGTGTGGCGCCACACAACCTCTCCTCCGAAGAAAATCTTGAAAGCCGCACCCTCAGCTGGTAACGTCAGGGCGACCGTCTTGTGGGACTCTGAAGGGGCTGTTCAGTTTGATGTCGTCCCTCACGGGTCAACGATCAATTCTGAAGAGTGTTTAGCTACCCGCAGGAAATAGAAAAAACAACTTGAGCGCGTTCGTCGGTACAAAAAATGCAGACGAACGTCCCCTTCTAACAACGCAAGGCTTCACACAAATCTGCGAACCCGAGAGGATCTTACAGACCTGCTTTCGACTGTTCTTCCTCGTTCATTCTACAGTTCGGATCTCGCACCTTCAGACTTCCATCTGTTCGGCCCAATGATGGATGCACTCCACAGGAAGCAGTACGTGGATGGTGGGGAGGGTATCGATGCAGCAAGACTTTGGCCCCGACATCTACCAGTACTCTGTGGAGTAGTACCATGCGGGTTTACAGGCTGTCCCAGTAAGGTTGCGTTAAGACCGTTGCATGTTGAAAAATAGGTTTTTGTATCATAAGGGTGGTGCATAATATGGTGTATTGGAATCCTGAATACAACCAAACTGCTTTCAGAAAAAGAATGTATTGCATTACTTATTGAGCGCCTCTCATAAAAATGTCCATCAGATATGCAGGGTGTTCGGAGGTTTCCGTTGCAAATTTCTAGGACTTGTAGAGGTGAATGAGTAGATAATATTTTGAACAGGAACGCATGTCCGGAAACGTAACGGTTCCGTTCTACGATGACCTCAAATCAGATGTTTAACTCATCCACGTATGCTCTAGGAACTGAATTAGCGGTGAAATTATAATGAAATGAATACCCTTAGCTGCATAGAGGGTTTGATATATGTCAACGGGGACAGTTGAAAATGTGCGCCCCGACAGGGACTCGAACCCGGGATCTCCTGCTTACATGGCAGACGCTCTATACATCTGAGTCACCGTCGACACCGAGGATAGCGCGACTGCAGGAACTTATCTCTGGCACGCCTCCCGTGAGACTCACATTCGTAACTTATTGTCGCACACTATATTCATAGTGCCCCAGCTCATTATACTGATTACTCGCAGCTTTACTGACGATTCCCGTATGAGTTCGGGCACTGTTTGTGCATCCGCACAGAAGAAGATGGTTAAATGGCCGGTGAGCCTTAATTATATATATGAATTAGCCGTGGCGCAGTACAGTTATTGGACAACAATTCTAAAGGATACATAACGACACATCCATTGATCACTAAAACACATTTATTTGTGTTAAATCTTAAACATTAAGTATTTACATTATTTCAAAACAAAAAGGACCCAGCACATTGTACACACAGAACAGTACTGACACACTGTCACAGCGGCTCGATGTGACGACTACCAACTTTGTTACAGAGATTGCATCTAGGAAGAATATACTGATACATGTTCCCAATCCCACCTGGTGTCTCTTCCACTTCTAGTGTAGCGGCCAGAACTCGTGCTAGCAGCTCTTCCTCTGTCTCCGCAGGAGTGTCGTAAATCAAACTTTCCGTACGACCCCACAAGAAGTACTACGCGTCTCTCTGTCTACCCCATTTCCTACTAGGACAAGCAAATTTGGGACTTTTCTCTTTCCCTCAGCATACATGGACGCGTTACGCATCTGAATTGAAATCGTCGTAGAGCGGAAAGGTATTTCTCCGTACATGGGACCCTGTTCAGTATTTTATGTACTCACTCTACAAGTCGTAGAAGTTTGTAACTGGAATTTTCGAAGATCCTGTATATTTATTAGCATATACACTGAAGAGCCAAAGAAACTGGTACACCTGCCTAATATCATGTAGGGCCTCCACAAGCACGCAGAAGTGCCGCAGCACGATATGGCATTGACTCGACTAATGTCTGAAGTAGTGCTGGAGGGAACTGACACCGCAAATCCTGTAGGACTGTCCATAAATCCGTAAGAGTACGAAGATGTGGAAATCTGTTCTGAACAGCACACTGCAAGGCATCTGAGATATGCTCAATTATGTTCATTTCTGAGGAGTTTTGTGCTCATTGGAAGTATTTAAACTCAGAAGAGCGTTGCCCGAGCACTCTGAAGCAATTCTGGACGTGTGGGATGTCACATTGTCCTCCTGGAATTGCCCAAGTCCGTCGGAATGCATAATGGACACTGCCGAAGCTAATGCTCGTTGGGCAGTTGGATGTGAACAAAGCGTAGCGTTGCGCAGTTGGAGGTGAGCCGCCAGCAGTGGTGGATGTGGGGAGAGAAATGGCAGAGTTTTGAGAGCGGACGATCTGGACGTGTGTATGTCAGAAAAAGGAAATTTGTAAGACTGGATGTCATGAACTGATATATATATATATATATATATGACTTCTGAACACTATTAAGGTAAATACATTGTTTGTTCTCTATCAAAATCTTTCATTTGCTAAATATGCCTATCAGTAGTTAGTGCCTTCAGTAGTTAGAATAATTTATTTAGCTGGCAGTATTAGCGCTCGCTGTACTGCAGTAGTTCGAGTAATGAAGATTTTTGTGAGGTAAGTGATTCATGAAAGGTATAGGTTATTCTTAGTCAGGGCCATTCTTTTGTAGCGATTATTGAAAGTTAGACTGCGTTGAGCTAAAAAAAAGTGTCAGTTTAGTGTTGATGAGAATAAGTAAAGAGAGAGATGTCTGAGTACGTTCAGTTTTGCTCAGCTGCTAGAAAAACAAATAACGTAACAGGTTTACCAGCACAGTCATTTATAATTTTTTCTAAGGGAAGGTTTCAAATGAATGCAGGTGAACTGTACACGCCCCACTCCATTATAGAGCCTCCGCCAGATTGAGCAGTCATCTGCTGACATGCAGGGTCCATGAATTCATGAGGTTCTCTGCATACCCGTACACGTCCATCCGATAGATACAATGTGGAACGAGACCCGTCCGACCGGGCAGTATGTTTCTAGTCATCAACAGACCAATGTCTGCCTTGTGTCGTGCAGTCATCAAAGGTGCACGACTGGGCCTTCGGCTTAAAAAGCCCATATCGATGATGTTTCGTTGACTGGTTCGCACTCTGACACTTGCTGATGGCCCAGCATTGAAATCTGCAGCAATTTGCGTAAACGTTGCACTTCTATCACGCTGACCAATTCTCTTCAGTCGTCTTTGGTCCCGTTCTTGCAGGATCTTTTTCCGGTGGCAGCGACGTTAGAGATGTGATGTTTTACCAGACTCCTGATATTCATGGTACACTCGTGAAATGATCGTACGCGAAAATCCCCACTTCATCGTTGCCTCGGAGATGCTGTGTCCCATCGCTCGTGCGCGGACTATAACACCACGTTCAAACTCACTTATATCTTGATTATCAGCCATAGTAGCAGCAAAAACCGATCTGACAACTGCGCCAGGCACTTGTCTTATTGGTGCCTGTTGCCGACCGCAGCACCGTATTCTGCTTATTGACATATCTCTGCATTTGAATGCGAATGCCTATACCAGTTTCCTTCACGCTTCAGTGTATTTAATGAAATTAGTGTTTAAACGGCATAGGTATTCGAACCGTATGGAAAAGAGTAGTGATCGAAATGGGACTCGAACCAGCGGTCCAGTGAAAAGAGTATTTTCACGCCGCGCGGGATTAGCTGTGCGGCTGGTCCCGGCGGAGGTTCGAGTCCTCCCACGGGCATGGGTGTGTGTGTGTTTGTCCTTAGGATAATTTAGATTGAGTGTGTAAGCTTAGGGACTGATGACCTTTGCAGTTAAGTCCCATAAGATATCACACACATTTTAACAGTATTTTCACAACAGTGTTTGAAAGTTGCATCGTAGTGTTTTGGAATTTGATATTTGTGTTCTGAGCTTAAACGTATCATAAATATTAAAAATTATAAGAATCAGATGGCCGGATGGTCTCTTTGTGGGACTGCTGGCGCGGCGGTCAGCGGCGGGGGAATCCCCGTTGTCGCGGGCGGGCGCTGCGCAGCTGCGGAGGCGCGGGTCTGTACCTAGCCCGGCCGGGCCGGCCGCTCTTTGTCGGCGCCGTCCGCCGGCCGGGGGCTTTTATCGGATTAAAATTCCCGGGGGGTCTCGCCGGAGTGACGACGGCTCAGAGCGGCGCGTCACGGCACCGCGCAACTGCGCCGCCGACGCCGACGCTTCTCATTAAAAACGCACGGCCAGGCAGACAGGCGGGCGGGCCGCCGAGCGGCTCCCTGAAACCCGAGCTCCTCGCAAATGAGCCCCGGCCACGCCACGGAGTGCGAGCCGCGGAGGCGGCGGCGGCGGCGGCTAAGCCGCATTTGCGTGTTTTCTGTCGTTCCCGTTTATCAGGTCGCACTCTTTTACCAATTTTCGCCGCAAAACACGGACTGGCGGACAGAATTTTTCTGACTCGCGTTACGGAAGCCGAGTGTAGGACGGCGAGTTGCGGTTCTTTGTTCTTCCTTGATGAGAGGGAGGACGCGGTCCGAGATACTGTCCCTCTCATGTTGCTGTCGCAGCGTTGCTCTACAGTGGCAGAAAGCGCTCTCCTTACTTTTTACTGACGCTTAAACCCACTTATGCGATGTATTTTCCTTTGCTCAAAATCTTTTTTTGCTTAAATACAGTCTCTGAATCTTCTTTTTTAATACCTTGATATCTCCATACCTTTTCAGTCATTAGGTTGTCAAACACGTCTGGCTGCTACAACCAGGGCCTAAATAAAGTTGCCTGGGATGATTTAGCGAGTCCCGTACTTGTGAAAACGATTACAATCTTTTACCGCGTTACATTACTGCATCTAAATCTGCATCTAAATATGCCAAACTCTTCGGGTCTTTATTACGTGAAGTTAGATACGGAAGGCTACGTCTGATGAACTGCGATAGAAATTCGCAACTATCTGGCCTCAGTAATTAGCTGATTCCTGGAAGCGGGCTGTGCATGTCTCTTACCTTCTAAGACTATTTCGTTATTTCGTTGTCCCCCTTCGTCTCGGGCATGGGTGTGTGTGCTGTCCTTAGGTTAGTTAGGTTTAAGTAGTTCTAAGTTCTAGGGGACTGATGACCTCAGAAATTAAGTCCTATAGTGCTCAGAGCCATTTGAACCATTCTGTCCCCGTTCGAATTCTTTTCTGTACATCGCAACTGCTAACAATGCTATTTTCAACAGTGAAATTAAGTGTGGTTATTGGGATCATTACTATTGTCACTACAATAATGTTCAACGTTTTTGAGTTATGAAAGGCGGGTGCGAACTTATCCACTCCACTTGTGTGAAACGAACAAACTCACCTCGAAACATGGAAAAATTAAATCCTACAGTTCTAGAAGAAAATCCGTAAGCCAACGTTACGATCGCTATGCCTGATGGCAGTAACGAACACCGGAACTATTACGTCTACTCCTTGAGTCATTTAATATTTTATCAGACGTTGCATGAGGCAATTTTAAGTTCTATTTCACTTTTGATCTTTAAAACTATAAATGGTCTGTTCAGTAAGAAGTTACAGCATAATGTCACCGAGCACTTAGGTAGACTGCTAAATGACCACACCTAACAGTTTCTCACTTGCACGCGCAGGCTGTATTTTTGTTGCAGGTTGGAAATGTCGCCAGATTTCATTTCTTTACCTTTTAAAAGTTCCTTTTAATGAATAATATTCCAATTACGAAACTCAATATTTGTGAGTCTTCTAATACGGTTAGCCTGGTTCCTTAGTAACTTATTGATTAACTATAATCACTCGAATTTTGTCAGGAATTCCTTGCTGTAACTCAAGCACAAAGTCTACCGACTTCAACTTTTCTACCCTTCAGGTCCAGGTATCTCGGCAGTCCATCAAAGTGGAGTGGCTAGCCAGGCTATGCACAGAGGTAGCAGTGAATATAATTCTAACGCCACGATGTCAAGTTTTGTGTGTGTGTGTGTGTGTGTGTGTGTGTGTGTGTGTGTGTGTGTGTGTGTGTGTGTGTGTGTGTCAACTCATAACCATTAGAGGGGGTAGTACAACACTAGTTTCAGACGCCGAGGTTACTGTCTTGATTGTTACAGCTCTTGTTTGGAGACACGATAGGTCTGCTGCTAACGGCATCTACGCTGAAAAGGAGCAGTATTACTCTGTAAAGAATAGAATATAAGATCGCCGGTGAGCTACACCCAGAAAAACAACATGCTGAGCTGCAAAGCGATTGTGATTCTATATATTTAACACATAACTTACAGAGGCGCGAGGATAATGCCCGGCTTTCTCCTCTCATTTTTTTCATTTATTTATGTAATTAATACTAATTTGAGCTCCACTCGCTTTTATAAACACGAGTTTAATTCGCAAGGGGTAGTGAGTGATAGTGAGATTCATCTGTAGTTGTTTCTTAAGGTTATTTTTTCTACTTTACATCGAAGAATCAGTAACGGAAATAAAAGAAATGTTGAAGTGTGGAATTAAAATCCAAGGTGAAAGGATATCAATGATAAGATTGCTAGTCTCAATGAAAGTGAAGAAACATTACAGTATCAGTTGAAGTGAACAGTCTAATGTGAACTAAATATGCATTGAGAGTAAATCGAAGAAAGACGATAGTAATGGGAAGCAGCAAGAATGAGAACAGCGAGAAACTTGACATCAGGATTGGTGATCACGAAGTAGATGAAGTTAAGCAATTCTGCTACCTAAACAGCAAAATAACCTATGGCGGGCGAAGCGAGGAGAACATAAAAAGCAGACTAGCACTGACGAAAAGGGCACTCCTCTCCAAGAGAAGTCCACTAATATCAGATATAGGCCCTAATTTGAGAAGAAATTTCTGAGAATATACTTTGCAGCATAGCATTCTGTGGTAGTGAAGCATGGACTGTGAAAAGACAGGGGAAGAAGAGAATTTGAGATCTAGTGCTACAGAAGAATGTTGAAAAATATATACTAAATAATGAGGTTTCCGTAGAATAGGCGAGGAAATGAATATGTGGAAAACATTAACAAGGAGGGACAGGATGGAAGGACATCCGTTAAGACATCACGGAATAATTTCCATGGTACTAGAGGGAGCTGTAGTGGGTAAAAGATTAGAGGAAGATAGATACATCCGGCAAATAATTGAGGACGTAGTTTGCGGATGCGACACCGAGATTAAGAGGTTGGCACAGGAGGACTTAGAGGCGGGCCTCGTCTAGCCAGTCAGAAGGCTGCTGACTGTAAAATAAACCTTGGGTGATACAGGCTGCATGATTTCTGGAAAGTTCTGTGTGACCAGGTGGTAGTGGATCGGGGGGAGGACACAACCGAAAAGTCAGCCTGGGCCGCATTCAAAGTGACGTGCGCCACGACGCAGGAGTCAGCGGTGCGTCTGGCAGCGAAGCAAGAGAGTTGCAGTACAGAAGTTTTCTCCGCAAATATAATTGCAGGCGATATGAGGGACTAACTGGACAATATAATGTCTTTTCAGGAGACACCGGATAGTGATTTCAACACAAAAATCTATTGCTAAAAAAGGCGATTCTGTGGAATGTGTTTGAAGGACTGTTTTGAAGAGATAACATCTTTCCTATGTCCCGTGAAAGTGAAGAGCACTCACGGCTACATGTTTTTTTCTTCACTTACGGGGGCAGAAAGCGTTTCCTGAGCGCAGAGGTTGCGGACAGATTTGGGTGCACTTTCGCCATTCGCCGGATGCTTTCTGATTGGCGTTTCCTCACAGATTCAGTACGAAGGAGCAGAAATGTCACTGTAAAATCTTTTCATTGGTAGTAACTTTCTAGCCGGCACTCCACTTGCCTCTTGAGGTTGTCGGGAAGTGCAGCACAGAATTCGGAGGAGAGAAACGAAGTAGTCTAGTGGGCTATTCAGTCGCTGCCAGGGTTGGAAAGCGGTTGGTTTATTCGCCGGTAAGCAGTCTTGGATTGGGCACCGAAATCGGTACTTTTCGTGCTGATGACTCGCGAGGTGAAGGAAAGTATCTGAAGACATACAGCTGGACGTCTCACGTTTGATACTGGAGCATTTCCAACGGTGGTGATGCTTCCTTTGCTGACCTAGTCGTCATATCGGCGATGACAAAATAGACCTGCAGCCCCACTTACCTAGTCAGTGATGAAGTTTAGGAGCGGTTAATTTATAGTTCAGTTAATGTGGCATCGTGAGATAAGGATACATGTGTTTGCGAGGCTGTTAATGTACAACCTAGAGCTTCGGACTGCGTTTCTTACTTCGTCTGGGATAGAGTAACCATTCATGTCCGTAATCAGCCGAGGGGGTCACTGCGACTTACTTTCGAGGGCACTAGGACAAAATTGGTTTCCTTACTCCTTGTCAGTGTGGCCTTACGTCCTAATATTTCAACTGAATGTTTATATCATTATTTTTGCTGATTATGGTGTGTTCTAGTGCACGATCCGGGTTTCTTGTGACTTTAATTTGCTTAATTTTTTGTAAACTTGAGGACAGTCTTTTAACAAACCTGTAATATCCTGGATATTTAATTTAATTACAATTTTTTTCATTGCACGATGTGTTTACTGTCACAGGTTCAATGGAGCAGTCTGTTTTACAAGTGCCCTGACATGGCAGTGCTTTTAATCGAACTTTGCTTCCAATGTCAGACGGGGTCTCGGAACTTAAACCACACAGCACATCAACCGCAGAACTACGAGAAATCTCAGTACTGTTAATAATAGCATAAAACATTACTTAAACTATATATCATTCTTTAAATGTCATGGATTGTAACATATTCCTTCCGAAAAATTATGTTCAAAGGATTTTCTGTCCCTTTTATTTGAAAAAGGCTCTAGTTCCTCGTTCGTTATAGACTGAGAGTTCGACAAATATCATAAACTTCTGGCTACTAGCAGTTACACAAGGATTTAATCAATTAAAGACAAAAAGTCTGTATATGAGTCCGCGATCATTTTATTTTGAGAACTTTTATTGCCACATGTTTAACTGACGATGATTTACATCGGGATATTTTAACGATCTGAAGATGGCGATAAACCGAAACCGGTCATAAAGTGTAAAGAAATCTATGTGATCAAGACGGATTTGTGAAAATACAAGGAATTAACATTGTGATACATTACAAGTCCGTTAAGAAAGCCAAGTTAGTCTGCCATAAAAAATCCATCCAAACATAAAATACAGTCGAAATTTGCAGCATAGTTCGTCAAAGGCAGTGCAGCCGACGGATACGTTGTAAGGAGGTAGACCGAATGTGACAGTCTTGCCGCAATGCGGGCAGATGCAATGAAGCGCCAAAGAAACTGGTATAGGAATGCGTATTCAAATACAGAGATATGTAAACAGGCAGAAAACGGCACTGTTTTCGGCAACGCCTATGTAAGACAAGTGTCTGGCGCAGTTTCTACATCGGTTTTTGCTGCTACAATGGCAGGAGGTTATCAAGCTTTAAGTGAGTTTGAACGCGGTGTTAGAGTCGGCGAAAGATCGATGGGACACAGCATATCCGAGACAGCGATAAAGTGGGGATTTTCGCGTACGAGCATTTCACAAGTGTATCGTGAATATCAGGAATCCGGCAACACATCAAATCTCCGACATCGCTGCGGCCAGAAAAAGATCCTGCAAGAATGGGACCAACGACTACTGAAGAGAGTCGTTCAACCTGACAAAAGTGTAACCCTTCCGCAAATTGCTGCAGATTTCAATTCTGGGCCATCAACAAGTGTCAGCTTGCGAACCATTCAACGAACATCACCCGTATGGGTTTTCGGAGCCGAACGTACACTCGTGTACCCTTGATGGCTGCACGACGCCAAGTTTTATGCCTCGCCTGAGCCTGTCAACTCCGACGTTGGACTGCTGATGACTGGAAACACGTTTCATCGTCGGACGAGTTGTGCTTCAAATTGTATCTAGCGGATGGACGTGTACGGGTGTGGAGACAATTTCATGAATCCGTGGACCCTCCATGGCAGCAGGGGACTGTTCAAGCTGGTGGAGGCTCTGTAATGGTATGGGGGGTATTCAGGTAGAGTGATATGGGACTCCTAACACCTCTCAATGCGACTCTGACAGGAGACACGTACGTTAGCATCCTGTCTGATCAGCTGGATCCATTCATGTCCGTTGCGCATTCCGACGGATTTGGGCAATTCCAGCAGGACAATGTGACACCCCACACGACCAGAATTGCTACAGAGTGTCTCCAGGAACATGCTGCTGAGTTTAAACACTTCCTCTGGCCACCAGACTCCCCAGACATGAACATTCCGGCCCGTTGCAGTGTGCTCGCTACCTGCAGCGAGTATGTGTCGCCGCCGGTTGTGTGAACGACTAAATAGTCTCCCTATTCGACTCGCTGGGTACAGCATATTAAAAGCAAAATCTAAAATTTCAGGAAAAACTAAACAACCACATCACTGCATTCTCATTCTGTGCTAACACCTCATAGTTGGGCTCCCGAGCTTGCCAAGCATGTGGTAGATGCTGAGAGTCCTAAAGTCGCTTTCTCTGAACCGCCGATTGGCTCTTAAAGTTGGCTAATCTTTCCACATCCAGTCTTTCAACTCAGTTTCTTTCATTAATAGTTTATAATTTAGTGAAACTGTGTCCACCAACTTACCCAGTTAACGAGAGACGTGAAAATCGTATTTTCGTCCATCACGATTAATTTTTGTATACCTATTATTGACAGCGTTTTCATGACTACAGACTCCAACTCAGACACGTATCATCTATGACAGCTGTATCTGAACAAAGCGTCTCAGCACTACCCCAACGAGAAAAGCGCGCTCTTTCCATTTGCCACGCTAGCGGCCGCGGGGTTGCTGACATGGACTGCGCAGTACTGTGGTCTGTAGAACAAACTGTTAAAAGAGTCAACTAAACAATTCTCAATCTAGGACATATTTCCGTGCGATACTTCACGCTACCTTGTTCCATCCAACCTTGCTCCCGGACGAAATGCAGAGGCCGTTTGAACTTTTGACTCGTATTTCGGAAGATATAGATTAGTTTCCATCAAGAACTCCAGACATAGATTTCACTCATTTTCTGTAATCAATATCTTGAATCCAGCTATAGATTCTTTAAATAGACTTCAATGTCCTTGTCCATTTCCTCTCCTATTACGTTGACCAGATGGTAGACTCTAATATTTATTTTCCCTTCCGAGCTGCTAATGAACCCTTGGGTAATGGATGATGTCAATATCAGTCGGAATCCTGCGTATAGTGCTACAGGATCGAGACCGCTGCGATTTGTCCAGGAAATACCGCAGGTGCCCCGCCACATCTTTCCATACCATCCATAGCGTCGTCCAGCAGGCGCACAACGTATCTAGAGAGTAGCAGAGGATTTTTCACCTCAGCATACCGTGCCACTTTTCTCTCCTAAAACCCAGTTTACAGATAAGTTCATTTTCATGTGCGTGAGTTTTCCATCACATTGCAAATCCCAAATGGAACCACGTAAATGGGCGATAGCACTCAAACCTATGAGCCTCGCGGACCAACATCCTTTATCGTCCTTATAAAAATACTAACCCTTTCTCAAAGGAGGCAACGTAACTTTTTTTATGGTGTGGATGTGGCGGGCCTCCACTTCTTCGAAAATCCCATCAAAATGCAATAGATATGGAGACAGTTAGCAAAAGACGTCTAGCTTCATACTTCGTGACACGCAAATTACTGCGTAGCATGGCGTTTGATTTTCATTAATCAGTTGAGGTAGTTTCAACATTCAATTGGACCTTGACGTCTCTTTGAGCTACATTCTGGAAGCCCCGTAGTTTTACGATTACAGATTAACAGTCAACAGGTTGTTGGGTCAGTCCCATTAAACTAACGTCGTTAAAAAGGTAGACTTATTGAGGAACACAGTCCTGGGTTTGTGTATGGGGAACTCGACTTTAGGATATACAGTCCAGGTAGCCAGTGAGCCACATCAGTCAACGGGGAGAGCGCTCAAGATCTTTAATTATGCAATAGCTTTCCTGCTGCTGCCGCTATATTTGTTCTAGATAATGTATCCGTAAATTAACTCTTCCAAATGGATGTTGACAGCAGGTAGTGATTCACAAAAAAGTATGCAGCCTAATCTAATGAGAAACATTTACTGTATCTCAGTTCTACATTGTAAGTGGTACCATCGACAGCTATTATAAGCAAAATTTATGATCCATTGCAAATCTTAATCGACAGGCATAAGTAAGACACCACGACGGAGCAGAAATGGTAACCTACAAGTGACAACTGACCCTATTCTTGTAACGGTGCATCTAGAGACAACTTGCGAAGCGATGGTTACAGAATACTGATGATGATGATGATGTAAACGAGCAGAAACTAAAGGGTTAGCATTTTGCGTCATGTAAAGAGATGTACGTACTCTTGTCCCCGATTCGAAAAGAGAAGTCGTGGAACAGACACGTCTCAAGTAAACTTTACTCATTTCAGATAATACTTTTCTAACCTCCATTAACAAGGCAAAAATGTAGTGAACTTCGAATCCAGGAAACTTAACAGGTGCAGTTCCCTGTGGCCCGAATTCAACGATGTTCTGTATGTAGGAAACAACGATTTTCCATTGCTCAACAGGTTACGAAACTCGGACAGATGGTGTGAATACAGTTTATACATCTACCTCAATACTTCGCGGGCCATCTTACAGTGCATGACGGAGGATAATTTCGGTACCTTTCATGGATGTTGCAAGCGGAAATCGCCTGTTATAAGCCTCCATAAGAGGTCGAATTTCTTTCACCTGTTCTTTTAATTTCGTGAGAAATACATGGAATGAAGTAATATTTTGTACAACTCTTCTTGCAATGTGCTTACTCAGAATTTCAGAAATAAGCCTCTACCCGATGCACAGAATCTCGCATGTAACATGCACCAGTGCGTCTGCCTGAGCATTTCCACTTACCATACGAACCAAATAAGGGCACTGTAAGCAGCATCTTTCGTTGATGAACAGGTCACTACAGGTCCTTTGTCAACGTATCTCAGGTTGCTAATTCTCTTCCTTGCAAATAGTTTTATGAAGACGTACAAATTCTAATCGCTCCGCACATATTAACGTTTGTGACTTCGCACTGATTGTATGCAGGCGTATAGTCAAGCAATAATGGAACCTTTCATCTATTTAAGCGCAATACGTTGGTAACAGATAGATCATGTATACAGAATCATAGAAGCGGTACGAGTCAGAACTGGTCTTGATAGAATCTCGTTACAAGAAGGAAATTTTGTTTTTGTTTGTCACTCATACGCAAAGGCAGTTGAAAATATTCATCGTTACTAACCCATTACGATCTTACCGACTAGCAGACAAATCCTATCTATTACCTCAGACATACATTGCCAACGACAGTTGCCAGAATTGAAGCGCTGTGCAAGCGATGATGGAGGCGCCTTTAGGGGACTCGGTAATCCATTGTTATGAACCCAATACGGTAGAGAAGACCAACACAGCGCCAGGCATATCCACAGCTATGCAAAATATTCTACAGCTATTCTCAAAATTTACATGACTGTCGCAATTACCATCCGACAGTCTAAGACCTATGTTTCTCAGCATCGCAGGAGGACTAAATGGCCGTGTTTGAAGCATAGTAGAAACTGTACTCTGGCTCAGAATAGCAGCTGACTGATCACACATGCAATCTTGATTTAGCACTAATTCATCAGGCTGATCAGGACCAGCTGGATCTAAATGCCACGCCACTCATTCGAGAACGAATTTCACGCATCTTCAAGTCTACGGTGAGATTTATTCAAGAAAGGTAGTGGGAGTAACCCACTATATTACAGGCTTATATCATTAACGTCGATGTGCAGCAGGATTTTGGAACGTATATTGTGGTCGAACATTATGAATTACCTAGAAGAAAACGGTCTATTGGCACAGTCAACACGGATTTAGAACGCATGGTTCCTATGAAAAAAAACTAGCTCTTTACTCGCACGAAGTGTTGATTCCTATTGACAAGCGATTTCAAATGGTTTGCATATTTCTGGATTTCCGGGATGCTTTTGACACTGTACCACACAAGCGGCTTTTAGTGAAATTGCGTGCTTCTGGAATATCGTTTCTGTTATGTGACTGGATTCGTGATTTCCTGTCAGAGGGGTCACAGTTCATAATAACTAACGGAAAGTCATCGAGTAAAACGGAAGTGATTTCTGGCGTTCCTCAAGGTATGCTGTAGGCTCTTTGTTGTTCCTTATCTATATAAACGATTTGGGAGACAATCTGAGCAGCCGTGTTAGGTTGTTTGCTAATGATACTGTCGTTTATCGACTAATAAAGTTATCAGAACATCAAAACAAATTGCAAAACGATTTAGAACATATTTCTGTATGGGGTGAAAATTGATAATTGACACTAAATAACGAAAAGTGTGAGGTCATCCACATGAGTGCTAAAAGGACTTAGTAGTGGAAAAACAATCACCATCATAAAACAAGGGAAATCGGAGCTCGCACGATGAGAAATATTTGTTCGTTCTTTCCGCGCGCTATACAAGATTGGAATAATAGACGTGAAGGTTGTGCGATGGACCCTCTGCCAGGCACTTAAATATGATTTCCAGAGTATACATGTAATAGGGAATTTTACTCCATGCCATTCACACTATTCATCTGGACAGATGAATAGTGTGAATGGCATGGAGTAAAACTGCGGAGACATACTTCCAGTCAATATCGCAAATACAGATTGAAGGGAAGGCCTTGAATCATCACTGTTCCCTGGTGAAGCTTTCAACGTAACGACGTAACAGCCAAGGGCAACTGCCTGAAATCTGTCGACTGTCTAGTGTGAAGGAATAAAATAGAAAGTGAACACGGCTCAAGTGACGTACAATAATGATTTTTTTAAAGGGCTGACATATCGTAGGCGGGACTTGGAAAAGGTGAACTAACGTTGAAGTGTAATTAATATGACAGGAATTCAGTTTATTACCTAATCATTTGGATGTACTTCGAAAACCTTTTGAAAAAATCGAAATATTTCAAAACACGAAATAAAAAAAAGAAAAAGGCGAAGGATGCTAAAGCAAAAACAAGCGCTTGTATGCAGCTTGTCGCATATTAAGGATCCAATTCTATTACAAAACAACTTAAAACTTGCTCAGAGTAGAATACCATGTATTTCCATGTCAATATTTGCAAGGAAGGTTAACGCTATGTATCTATATTGTCTATCTCAATTTGAAGAATCTATTGCATGTTACATTAGACCTATTACGCAACGTCAAAAATATTAGTAATACCATTATCAATCGATGAAGGTTCACCCTTGAGAGATGACTTGTTAAGAGTCATTAAGGGGCACTTCTTCGTATATATCAATTTGTTGATCGGTTCGTTGATTTTGGGGAAGGTACCAAATAACGAGCTCAGTACCTGTTTGATTAGGGAAGAATGGGGAAAGAAGTCCGCCGTGCCCTTTCAAAGGAACCATCCCAGAGTTCGCCTGAAGAGATTTAGGGAAATCGCGGAAAACGTAAATCAGGATGGCCGGACGCTGGTTTGAACCGTCATCCTATCAGTTTGTGATACTACACTCATTAGAAAATTAAGCTGTGAAGTAAAATACAAAATCTTGCCAACCGATTTTCTGTGTGTCCTCGACACAAGAACCAGACAAAAATTACATATCTTCATTCCCTGCATACAGGAGTAATTTGAGCCAGGTTAATTTTAATGCAGCGCCTTACTGGTGTTCACCAAGATGTCGATGGCGGTTAGAGACGTTCCATGGTTTGAAGAAGCACAGCAGGAGCGCAGGGATATTTTCCAGGGAGATAGTTCGTGATTAGGACCACTCAGGTATCGGCAACCTAACAGAGCTGGATAGTTCCCAAGAACTTCCTTTTATGAGGGACATAGCTTTTTGTAGGAACGTCAGCTGAGGGAGGCAGTAGAAAATAGTGTGTACCCTAACAATGTGCCATTTTTTTCTTGCTGGGATCAAGTTTTCGTATAGGACTCACAAAGATTATTCAGCCACACTTTTGTCGGTGTCCTGGATCAGTCAACATGTAGGGGCCGCTTAGTCAGTTTCCATCACAGAGGATCTCGTTGTTGGCACCTACTTGCCGATGGCATGACTCTAAACCCTCATGCACATGTAGGAGTAGAGAGAGCGTATGATAATCGACTATGACGTTTACTATTTGCGAGGTGTAAATGATCTACGTGATTCAAGCGATTGGAAAACAACCGTCGGCCACTATTTGCATAACACAGTGAGATAGTAAGAACTACTGGCTAGGTAAATGGTCTCATGGTTCACTGCTGCTTGTCATTGTTGTTATTTCTCTCTTTCGCTCGTCTCAGTCCTACAGTGGCTTCCTTAATACTATTTTGAAACTTTTATATTTTTCGCTAGTCTCAAGCCCATAGCTTCTTCCTTAATACTATTTTGAAACTGTTATATTTAACTTATGAGAGATCACATTTGAAACATAGAGTGCTAGAGCATTACTTCCCCTTGATTTCAGTACTTAATTCTGGTTCCCGTTTGTTTGCATATCTTAAATGCACAATATATTTAAAATGGTTCAAATAGGTCTGAGCACTATGGGACTTAACATCTGAGGTCATCAGTCCCATAGACTTAGAACTCCTTAGACCTAACTAACCTAAGAACATCACACACATCCATGCCCTTGGCATGATTGGAACCTGCGACCATAGCGGTCGCGCGGTTCGACTGAAGCGCCTAGAACCGCTCGGCAGGCACAATATATTTCGGTAAGTAAGTCATATGTGAGTTCTTCCCATTGTTATGATTGTGGTACTGCCGTTCCTCTTACTCGTATCCCTACTATAATCTTCCAGATTGACTGCTTGATTCACGCTTGTAAACAGGATCGAGTCAGCCCACAGGATAAGGTGTCACCTTCTTTGGGTTCCAATTCATAGATTCAGCTGTGAGGTGTCTCACCACGAGTTGTTACCTGGTGTTTGAGAGTAGAGCTGTACTGTTGATTTGTAAATCTACATGACAAAGAACTGTAATCATTATTATCATTTTGAGTCATTTTACATGCACTGCTGGATAATAGTCTCCTATACTTTCCCATGTAATTCAGTTCTTAGCTGTAGTGTCCACACGGGTAGCTAAGTGTATTTGTATTCCGTGCAAAATATTGTTCGGCATGATTTAAGCACATTCTTTCAGATTATCTTAACGACGGCGCTAATATCCCCATTGCTGACCGCCCTAAATGCATAAATACAACCGTACACTACATGCATCCCTGTTGATCCACATGCTTTTGGCCCACCTTCTCCTAGTTCGCTTCCTAGGCCTTTTGAAGGTACCCAACAAAGAATGTTTGGGTCCAGCTACCATTCATTCGCTTGGCAACATGTCCCGCCATTTGGGTGTCGTTCCCATTCCCTTTATTTTGGTCGGAACACTGGTGGTAAGTTCTATACTTGTTAAGAGATCAGCGCATAGCAGGAACTTCTAGCTGGCAGCGAATCCACAAAGACTGAAAACTGTTTAATACTGCAATTCCGTGAGTAAAGTCCGTCGCAATGCTATGAGAAATCCAGCCACAGACAGACACTAAGTAGACTGAGTTCCCAGCGTGGGCCGTCAATATAATGAGAGCCACTGTGTTTCTGGTAAGAGTGCAGGGATGAATATAGACCGAGCTGTTATCGCTGTGTTACCACTTTTATTTCGCTATGGAGTCGATTAAATCGAGCCACATGACACGATATGGCGATGGAATTGATGTTGAGACCCACTACTGTGTACCGTGTGAATGTTGTGTCGACGGTTGAGGGAGCCAGTACATGAGGAGCCTAATACCAAAGACGGCCAAGTCCACTTTCGATTTTTTTACACGAGACGAAGAAAACTGAAAAGCAAATTAGCACAATACCCGGATCCAGTGGCGCTAACAGTCTGAGGATGACACTGCGGTCGGTCAGTACCGTTGGGCCTTCCGAGGTCTGTTCAGACGGAGTTTAGTGTAGTTCAGTTTAGTTGTGAAAATGGGTTAAAAGCTGGACTCGGCAGTCTTTGATACCAACTAGTGGATTTGTCCGCTTTTGAATCTAAACCAGTGTATCCACGTACTTTTTAGATTAGTTTTTACTACAATTTTTTAAATAGTTAAAAATCCGTGCCTTATGCACTTTTGTTTTAACCATATTGACAGTAAAGGCCGTAGCCATAGGGGGTTCTAGGGTTCCGGACTCCCCTACCACCTAAATGAAATCTCACACTACCTAGTTGCCTTGTAGTGAAATTTAAAGATATTTTGATCTTCAATCGAGCACCGAGAAAGGGATACTCACTATCGATAATCAGCTAGGCCAACGACAGGTTTAAATTATCTATACATCCGTAGTACTAACGGTTATCGCCCATCCCTATTTTAGCCAGGAACAGTTATCAGTCTTCTTAGAGCTCAGTTGTTCCTTTCTTAAGCAGTTCACTTCTTACTTGCTGTTGAATTTAATGTAACTGCTATCATTTACTGGTTTTGTGCTGTGTGCTGTTGTGATAGTTTCTAATTATGGATGAGTTAGTAACAAAAAAGAAGAGGAAAATATATTGTGATTCATTCGCTAGCGTTATGGTAAGTTAAAAATACTAGAATAGCCTTATTACCTATCTGTAGCAGTTTGTTTGCACTGGATTCGTTATTTGGAGGCTGATAGAACTCTGTCGCTGCAGTAGTTCAGTATTTCACAAGGGAGCGGAGTGGTAACTACTGTATAATTACAAATAACATAAAATTAAAATCGGTGGTTAAAAATACTGTTGAATGTGTCTCTATCGCCAAAAAATCGCGTTGATCATGCAGCCTTCTCCCAAACGGCAATGGCTGCATTTCTATAAAAAAGATATTGCTCAATATTTTATCATTAGCACCCCAAATGGCAAAATGTCGCTCGATTCGGACACCTGAGCGGTACTCAGTTATGTAAACCAATTCAGATACAGAATGGTGGTGGGGGGTTTATGGAGAGCGGAAGGGACACGGGATGACAGCACATTCCATAATAGTTAGTTCGTTTCTAAAATATTTTTTTCAGGGGGTTGCTTGAACAACTCCGAACCGCCTGTGCCCGGCATCCAACCTTCCACTTTTGTCCAATATCTATTTACGCTATTGTGATACTGTAATAATTAAAGCTAACAAGTTCATGTATAATTAAATGTTAATATGCATGCTTTCATGCACTATCAAATGACAAAAGATACAAAATGAAAGGGAAAACATGTAACATTAGAATTCAAACTTTTGTTTCATGGGTTTTATTTTATTTTGAAACAATGTGTAGCAACCAGTTTTTCCAAATTTTCCATTAACTTAGATTAGCTCCGCGTGTTGGGACGCTGAGTTAGCTATCTCAGGATTCCGGAGGCGTGGTGGTTCGAATCCATTCGCCGGTAAACTTAAATATGGTTTTCTGTGGTTTCCTATTTTCAGTTTAGGCAAATGCCAGAATTGGTTCCTTACGGTAGGCCGCAGCCATTTCCTTCCGAATACCTTTCTTTCCTGACAGATTCCAAGTCTGTTAAAGATGCAACCCCTCTTCTAAAATGAAAAGAGCGCCATCGAAGGCGACCCGAGCACCTCTTTGCAAATTCCTAGAATTAAAAGCCTAGTGACAAATAAATAATAATCCAGATTACCTTCATTTAGCTCATAACCTGTCTGCTGGGACATTCTTTAATTCCAAGAAGTGAGAGACGCATAATTAAATGAGCAACTTTGGGAAAGTTTAAGGCAAAATAATTATCGTTCCTTTGCATTTTCGCGACTAAAATTTGCCTAGCTTCTCTGTCGAACAGAGCTCTTTTCATTCCAAAAGCCCTTTCACTAATCACGGTGCCCAAAAAAATTTGCCCTCGTCCGTTCCTGCTCAGTTCCCCAGCTCAACTCCAGACTGAATTAAAAAGATGTAAAATGGCCTTGGAGGGTGAAGAGAGATTGGAGCACGACTGCTTCTTAGTGATTTCCTGAAATACAACGTTCTTAAGTAACGAGATTATATCTTTCTTTATGGAAATTTTAAGAATAAATGAAAAACGTGAGTCTTTTTAAGGTCTCCCTTAACCAATCAGACCCCAACCCCCACTTTTACAAAATCCTAGCTACGTTCTTATGATAGTTAATGTAAAACAAACACACAACACAGAAAGGAAAAAAAAGTTGCTTTAACATGAATTTTAGCACTGGTTGATCTTGAACAAAAAAGAGAAATACCTAACTGTCTCAAACATTTACGTTTTCTTTTGGGTGCCTTCTTTGAAAGACCCTCAGACACATTCGTTTCCATTCTCACGAGAAACAATGGTTACAAATTTGAGCAAATACATAGTAATAAACAGAGCTAAAACACACAGCACGCAACTAAACAGAGAAAGATGGGTGCGCGTGCAGAGTCCAGTGTTATGGTTGACTAACGTTGAAGTTGGCCATGTGTGAAACACTTGCTAGGACATGGCCGTTTTTGAATCAGAGCCACCCTTTCAAGTGGCCTTTTAGATCATTTTTGTCAGTTTTTCACGCTCTGTGAGGCTACCATGCCATTCAGCACGGAAAATGCTGTAAGAAAATTGAAAAAAAAAAAACGGGCTTGGCGACCTCTGGTACTAGGCTCATCACATAAACTCGCTCTTGAGTCGCTGTTTACAGGTCTGCCCACCTCCATTTTATTTCCGTCACGAGCGGTAATTACTTCTTCCATACCAGTGTGCGCCCTGATGCATTTGCTGTTCTGCAGCTTCTATTGATTACCGACGTGTATCGAATCTCACTACCATTAGTAAAGACTGACAATACATACTGACTGTAAACATTGATATTCAAATTCATCGGAAGCTTAAATCTAAAAACTGTATACAATTTCCTAAAATCACCCCAAACCTTTTTAAACTCTCGTTTATTCATCATATGGAATGTCGAAGAGTTAAGTTGCAGTCCTTCAGTACAGAAGATGTGTATTTCCTTCAATACGCGGACAACGATTCATAAACGTTTTTGACGAGAAGGGGAAGAAAATTAATGGCATTGTCTTCAAGTAGCCAAAACGCAGTAGGAAGTACAGTGAGGTAAGAGACGTTTGATTTAACCTCTCAAACAACATTAGAAGAAGTGAGAGAACAATTTCTTTTTCCTACGCTCAGCATGAAAGGTTGGATGAACTTCTTTCGAGATGTGGGTTCCAGTCCAGGCCTAAATACAAGAAGTATGCAGAATCTAATTTGTAATCTGCTACAACTTACTTGAAATTAAAGAAGATTAACCTTTACCCCGAAACAAAGTTCACTAATAAATGATTATCGTTTCAATCCCAGACCCAAAACTGTTCTTTCAAATTACAATTACCGCAAGATGTTGTGCATTATGTTTTATTTCTACATTTCATACACGTTGCATGTATTAATTACGACTTACAATAATTTCTACAAAAATTATCGGCTGCTACTGTTTGCTATTGCTTCTATACAAATATTAAACAGAATAATGTCGTCTCTAAATCTGAGAGGACTTATTTTGTCTCACTGAAGTGGGCATATCATTGTGCTAATTAAAAGCAGAGATTCGACGTATTTTTTAGTTGCTGATGATCTTCCTTTACTAGCGGAAAAGTTTCTTTGCCTCGCAGCATGACGCACTGTTAGTCAACGAGATCACACAATGCTGCGTAACTCTTTTTCCCTCGCTAATTGCACGCACATTACTGCTTTGTGGTCCACTGGTGGTGTTCTGTTTTCAGCGAGGTCTATAATATCACGCAAACAACTGTTGCCTGGCATAGAACAAAGTCAGGTGACTACCTCGGCGTCGGAATCGCGTTTTATTATTCTGCATCAATGTCCGGTCTGGTTTACGAAACGGAAATGTTAACTCTGTTATACGCTTAAACATTATATTAAAAAGCCTCTCCAATTTAATCGCGTGAATGCGGATTACAGAACTTCCGAGAGTCGTTTGGTATTTACCGAAATTTATTAATATTTTCATTTAATTTAATGGAATTTTGAGGGATCCGGTTGCATTACATCCTTCATTCTCAATGCACGTATATTTTAAGCAATGATATTTTACAACGCCGCTTGTGCTGACTGAGTTGAAAATCATACTCCACTACGTTAAATTTATTTCATTATGCAGTACAAAATACGCAAAACTATTTGTTAGAGTTCTTATTAGAATTAAAGTTTAGTACGAGTTTCACAGTTTATCTCAATATTGGGAATTTGCACAAGTTGTGGACAGTTTACATATGGGAAGGCTGACCGAATTTGTTTTAGCTCTGCGGTCACCGTGATAAAGCGAATATTCGTTGAACAAGTGCCATAGTTATTAATACTGAGAATACTTACGTAAAGGTGCAGAGTCATACATTTATTTTGTGTTGTTTAGTGAATACATTTTCATCTTGGAGAAGACAAGTAAGTTACTGGTTTGCGGTTCACTGTCTCACTGTTTTGTCCTTGTATTCAATAACGACTTAGTAATTTCGGGGCACTGAGACACATTAATTTTTTTTCAGTAAAATGTTTATAAAAGTAACAACCAGTGGTAATGGGCCACTGGGTCGCACGGGTTATTTTTTTTCTTTTTTTTTCTTTTTTTTTTTTCGTGGAGCAGAGCGGGCTCTGGAGATTGTTTCAGCAGCCTGGCAGAGAGAATCCCAACGATGAATATTTGGGAGGCTACTTCTAGTTACACAACTCGTCCAATAACCAAGAAAAATCTTCAAATCGTCCTTGGTCGGAACTGCGGGAGTGGGATTATTTTAACTTACTTCTGCGACAATGTTATCTATTGTCCCAGACAAACATAAAATTTATATTTTTTTGTGTTTGTGCCTAGATGTGTCAGTATATTGAAGCCGTTTAAAGCCACGGAGGGCTCAAAATTACATCAGTCACTGTGAGAAAGGCGAATATGCTCTGATCACTATGGGACTTAACTTCTAAGGTCATCAGTCCCCTAGAACTTAGAACTACTTAAACCTAACTAACCTAAGGACATCACGCACATCCATGCCTGAGGCAGGACGCGAACCTGCGACCGTAGTGGTCGCGCGGTTGCAGACTGTAGCGCCTAGAACCGCTCGTCCACCCCGGCCGGCTTATAAAGAGCAATACTCAACAGTTTTTGAATGATTATAATTTTCAAAGTAAAATGTCATGACAGACAAAAACTTGAATCAGAAATATATTGAGTGTTTTATCCATCACGATAAAAAATAGATCCGTGGTGAAATTTGAGAACTGTGAAAAAGAATTGTTCGCCAAAACGAAATGATAATTTTTAGGGACGTCATTTAAGTTGATTAATGTTACTTGACAAAAAAATTCATTTTCAAAGCACCCTATTTTCACTTCATGAAATGGTTTGATAACATTAAGTATTTATTATTCTTTAGAATCATTTCACATTTTAGTACCAGATGTACAATAACTTCCACGTTTTGTTGTTTCCAAATTTTTCAACGTTGCTGTTGTACATGCATTGTGCATAGTGTTGACGAGCGTAAGGCTATATCATACTATATGGTACGGAAATGCAGTACTGATAGTAGGCTGTAAATTATTACTACTTCTGCGTCATCGTTGCACAATCATGCGATTTTATTGAGTTGTTTCATTTCATACACACGGCGATACAGAAGGGAGAGTTCTGAACATCGGTACAGTTTTCAAGCTTTCGCTTCTATCCAGCCCTGTAACAGTAGTTTAATATATTTTCTTACATAATTGTTCAACAAATGCATTCAACTTTTATGTGCTGTAGACTGTTTCTGAAGTTACAGAAACTACACCAGAAAAGTAACATTTTCCAAAATGTGACTAAGTATTCCTAGGTACAACACGACCCCCTATCTAGGAAGAAACATCCTACTGAAATTTCATAATGCCGCAATCGAGAAAATCTTGTCAATACTGTACTTCATAGACCACCTATTACATAAGGGGTGATCAAAACGTTTCTTTTCGAAAACCTTACAGTCAAGAATTGGTATGCCAATGACGCAAAATAGCCGTGAACAGTGTGACAGTCATCCCACCGACTCACCGGGATGAAGAGACCCGTTTGGATAAACACCGTGTCCTGCTGCATGAAAATGTCTGTAAATGCTTGCTGCACATCATATTCCGACAGGAATCAACGACATTTCATGGCCTTTTTAAGAGGACCAAAAGAGATCTGGACTGTAGGGCTGGTGCTCGAGTGTCTCTCAGTTGAGTTAGCTTCTGCTTAACGACATTTGTGATGCTGGACCTTGCATTATCATGAAGCAACAGTACCCTTCGTCGCACCTTTCCTGGACTGTTGCTCAGAGCTAGTTTTCGACGGACATGAGTTGTAGGGCAGATTATGTTCTGGCCAAAAACGCTGACACATTATAACTTAGCTCTTTGTCGGCCTGGGTGACCGAGCGGTTCTAGGTGCTACAGTCTGGAACCGCCCGACCGCTACGGTCGCAGGTTCGAATTATGCCTCGGGCATGGGTGTGTGTGATGTCCTTAGGTTTAAGTAGTTCTAAGTTCCAGGGGACTGATGACCTCAGACGTTAAGTCTCATAGTGCTCAGAGCCATTTGAACCAACTCAGCACTTTCAGTACCACGAAATGACGTAATTTCGCATGTCATATTTCGCGGACAGCATCATCAGCACTTCCTTATCTCCAAGGCCATTCCAGGAATCATGACATCAGTATCATAGCATCCGTCCATGTGCTCAAATCCATCGAGAGGAGGAGGAGTGGGAGGTTTCAAATCCTGATTGCTCCTGTCACCAGCAGGTGGCTGTACTGTAGAAAAGGAGTGCTTTCTGCCAGCTGCAGATGGTTGCACTGTAAAATTGAGGAATGTTCGATTTTTATACCACAATGTCTGCCACCAATAGATTGCTACATGGTTAAAAAATGCTATGGAGTCGTAAATTATTTTTTGCATCTGAGATATTGCCAAAAATTTAAAATATCTGCCAAATATGTCAGTAGCGCTAGACGTTCGATGTTTACATTGCTTGTTGAGGTTAATAAGTAAAAAAAAAAAAGAGGCTGAGAGACTGAAACTATTTAATATGCAGTCACATACATCTGTACTATAAAAGAAAGCATATACACACGTATGACAAATTAGTACTGAAAATTCTAAAGTATGCACCCCAATGTCTAAATTCCTTGCCTGATAGCAAGTGACATTTTGGAAGAGAGACCTAATACCTACTGATGGCTACGTAAACAACAGCATTTTTAAAAGCTTTATAGCCTATATTTGTGCTATATTATTGCTCATATTATTCTACAAATATGTCAGCAACGTGACAAGAGCGATGTTCAAGTTACAGCAGTATCTAAATACGTAAAGTGTGTATTCAATCTGTGCAGCTGCATTACTGGAAACTATGGCTTGTGAGAATAACATCTGTAACCAACTGTACTACCACAAACACACAAAAAACACAATTGTCTTATTAGGGAAGGAAGGAATAAGGTTCTTTTATTACCAAATATCTCTTTAACTGTAGAAGGACTTGGACCACTTGTTAACACAGGACAGAAGAGAGAGATTACTTTGTACATTGAACAGCCGAAGTCACTCAACCATCTTCTACAAAAATGTACTTACAGAGACAAATGAAATATTGCCCATATAAGCTGTCTGTGTAACTCATTAAAATATACGTTTATTGTAATGCAAGCAAAATCGCTACCTTGCAGGTAAAATGGGCCATCAAAATGTGCCTAACTCCCAACACAAGACTTTGTATGACCACCCTCCATTGCTATAAATGCTGAACTAACGCCACAACAGGCATTAAAGTGATACTACTGTCTGTAGCGTACAGATATGTAAATGTAGACGTAGAAGTTGTCGTGTTCTGAAATTTAGTGGGCCACAACTGGGAATGACGTTGTAGATTCCACCAACCCATGATCCTCCCTCAGCTGAAATACACGTTTAATATCAAGTTCTCAGCCACATCGCTCATCTACGAACTTCCAGTAAACAGAGCTTACACAAAGTCGCTATAAATATTACGAGACATTGTACCCCAACATGTCTGGCTGGCAACATGACAGTAGTAGTTTGCAGAGACGAGGATATCAACATTATAATACATGGAAAATAGAGGCAAAATAACTTGATTAGCAATAGTGGTGAGGAAATATCAGTAATTGTTGGAGTGACGTAACTGTATCCGTTCACAAAGTAGTTGAAAAGAAAGATACAAACAAGTCATCACGTATAGACCTCGAATAGAAGCTGCTCGCCATTTGTTTCGAGCTCATTTCAGGTCATGTGTCCACCTAAATAGTCTTGCGCAGGGATCAGTTACATGATCCAGTCTGTACTGATCTCAAGCCTGGTAATAAAATGTTCTTTAGACAAGGGAGAAATAGGAAGTTTCCTGTAGTTATATGTCTGGATGCTTTATAAAATCTATAAGTTAGTCGCCAATAACGTCGCCCATTTCTGGGGTTGTGATTTGACATATAAGTTTTACTATACATGTCGAGGTCACTCGCATTAAACAGTCAATCGTGTTACTGTGTAGTATAAACCTAGAAGTCGCTGTAAATGCAAGATGTCACCTCCAAGCGAACATTACGCTCCACCTAGGAACAACCACGGATACTAAAATAAACGCAGGCGGCTGTGAGCTGCGATGTCACGGCGAACCCTCTCGCCACACTGCACTGTACTGCACTGAAGCTTATAGGCACACACCACACACAATAATTAACTCACACGCAGGCATGAACACAATCGAGATTTGCCATGTTTTAGTGTTTTATTTTATTGTCATCATTATTAAGCTTTATCTCACTTAGACTATATTTTTCTATGATTGGTGAAATGCTAGTGTAATGTTCTCGAACGACAGTAACCTCTTTCACCTTCTTGGCGTGCACTGCATTTTTTTTTTTTTTTTTTTTTTTTTTTTTTTTTTTTTTTTTTTTTTTTTTTTTTTTGCAGGGGGAAGAGGATCACACAGGGTTAGACCACATAGACCTATAGTACGGAGAAACTAAATTATAATGACAGTTTAAATTCTTTAACTGTATGAAAGGTGCCCTTACGAAACATAACAGCAAAACCTTCCATTCCTGGCTGCTTATCGTTTATAATGTCCTTCAAGATTATAAAAATTTTTGGTCATGATCAACTAATCGCTGTGGGATTGTTGGAATTCTTTCCATTTTCAAAGTGAATTCCATAAAACCTTCCGTTTGCTTCATTAAAGATCCACTTGAAATTGTTTGAAACCAGTTGTTTCCCGAAACATCTACGCAGTGAGTTAGCTTACCATACAAATGTGCTAATCAAGGGTGTTTGCGTTTAACTTTATAAGCAAGGTACCCTGCAATCGTCTCTAACTGCTTAACTTATTCCTTGAAATCTGAAACATTTTCCCCTTTGTATTCGGTGCAATTCTCAAAAATTTCTCCAGACTCTGAAATAGTCGGTTGTACTTCTATGTTGTCGCATTCACTTTCCTGCAGACAATCAGTATCTTGCTTCTTAGAAGACGACAATCCTACAATCGTAGTTCTAGTTTCCGACAATTTATTTGCACGTTAAGTATCAAATTCCTAATCATTCTTGTATGTAACACCCGATAGGAATTCATTCGCATTACATCTTAAAATCCAAGACTTAATTCTTCGAGAGACTGTGATACGCAAAGAGTGGTCATGGATAGGCAACGTTAAGTCGCAACATTTGCAATATCTTCAAATGACTAGTTAGTACACCGTCCTTTCATAACCACTTGTTGTTGGCAGTCGGATAAAGAATCCTGAATCATTTTTTACACATGTTTTAATCTCAGTAACTCAGCCCAACATCGATTGACGATGATATAAATCTGCATTCTTTTGCCTAAATTTTTTATTTCTGTTTCCATAATTTCTAATTATTGGTGTAAGCGCGCACTGTCGCATTCACAGCCCTGCTTGTTTTCAAGGTTAACGTTTTGTCTACTAGTAATTTCTTCATTAACTGATAATATATTTACCTGTAAAATATCTTCTTTACGATTGTTTTGTTTTGTGCTCGAATATTCTCTCATTATTAACTGAGTTACAACGTCCTAAATCAGCACCGTGGGATGGTAGATTTAGAGTTGGAACAGTATCAGTCGTCAACTTGTGTTTCGAAGAAACATTTAACAGTTCACTTTTCAAATCCCTTTCATTACCCGAATCAGTATAATGCATATGGAAGCAATCTGCACAGAGCAGAGTGGAGCACATAGTAAATACTGTTATAAGGCGTTTAATACACTTAAGGAGTCTTGCTCGGCATCATAGCATACAGTCCAACCTGTTCCAGCTATAAGAATATTTTTTCCCTTTATTTGGATTGCGAATAGATACGAGCTGTAAGTAATGTTCTGGCGGTAACAACATAAAAACCGTTCGCAGAGTTTAAAATTTGTGGAGTACCAGCTTGCAGGGGTTATTTGCAGACACTCAGTTGCGGCCTGCTGTCATATTCCGTTGGTGAGCCCCTCAAGGTACAGAAAAATGTGAATCCGTGTGTGGTGTCCGCAGTTTTTACACTGGACAGTGTGTTATGTAAATGAAAGAAAAGAGAACGGAAAATGTTGGACCTCGAAGTAACAAAGGGGCCTGTACGCTTTCAAGTAGATAGTTTTAGCTACTTTTCAAAGACATATAATTACCTACATCCGACATATGTACAAGGTGTGTGAGAAAAGTAATGAGATCGACAGCACTGCGAACGGTCTAGCCATGCTGCGCTGGTGTACGTGTGTAAACTGGTGTGTCTATCCCTTCCAGATGCTCAGTCCAAGTTTCAGTTCCGTATAACTATCACGTGATTTTTGAGAGCACCATCAGCGAAGCTGTGTTTTTGTTGCGGTCTCTGAAAATGCAATACCGGAATTTAGACGAAAGTTATGCCATCAAGTTTTGTGTTGAATTGGAGGGATCAGCGAGTGTGACCTTTGAAAAGTTGAAACAGGCCTATGGGGAACATTCATTATTAAGAACACAAGTTTTACGCTCGCACAGATAATTTTTGGAAGGCAGAGAATACGTTATATACGAACCCCGCTCAGGGAGACATTTAGTTACAAAAACCGACGGAAACGTCCAATGTGTGGGTGCTCTTTGTTCCCCCGGGAAAAATTGTCAACCAATAGTTTTGCAAAGATGACCATGAAAGGCTCTGGAAGAGGGTGAATCGAATGAGGCTGAACACTGCAGGCAAGTGGGTGCTGCACCATGACAACGCCTCAAGTCTCCCGGAAACTATCGCCGCGGAATTTCTGACATCAAAAGGCATTCCTGTTGTTCCACAGCCAGCCTGTTCAGGTGATCTGAAGTCTTGTCACATTTTTCTTTTCCAAAAATTAAAACTACCTTAAAATCATATTCAGGGACTCTGGAAAACATTCAGAAGAATGTGACCGACAAGTTAAACGTCCTACCAGTTGAAGCCTTTCAGCACAGGTACCACGACTGGAAACAGCAAGTCTGCTGGTATTGCTCCCAAAGGTAGCTGATTCGAAGCGTGCAGTATTGTTTGAAAAAACCAAAACTGTGGTGAATAAAAAAATCGGTCCCATTACTTTTCTCACATAACCCGTAGGTCATAATGGGATGGGATTTTTGCCAGCACGGCGAATAAGAAAGCGTAATATATTCTGAAACTTTATTAATCCTTGCATGTACAATCAGACTTAAGAAACATCTCCTTCTTTATTTTTATTTGGTGCAGTTTTAATAATATCCACATTTATTTTTAACTTATAATTAAGATCTACATTTGACGCTTCTCATTCTTTCTTCATCAAGTAATGTAACAGGTACGAAAAAGTTATGTTCTCAGATTCCAGTACATATCTAATTTTTTTCCTGTTAACTTTATCTTTTATGGTAGCTTTATGGACTGTTAAAGATAAGAGAGTTGTATACACATCAGATATCATGACAGAAATAAAGAGTAATAGATACGTTTGTTGGGACATGTAGAAAGAATGGTCGCCGTATAAGGGCAGACAAAGGACCAGATGGCTACATAACGTGGACGACGACTTGAGAAGAATGAGAGTTAGAAAATGGAGAGCCAAGGCAGCCAGCAAAGAAGAGTGGACGGAGATAGTCCAGGAGGCCAAAGCCCTACATGGGCTGTAGCGCCAAAGAGTAAGTAAGCATCTATTTTATGGCTTTGACAGTGAGCTGTGGTCCTCCCGGCATTTGGGAATTTTCATTTTGCCTCTTATTTCCTTCATAACACTTTTGTTATAACACATCTTCTATCTGTACACTACCAGCCCTTCTGCTGCATGTTTGTGAGTTTCTGTAAGAATTTTATGTTTACAACTTCTGCAACCGAGTAGTCTTTACATTTTGCAGTTTCCACTGCTTTCGACTCTGTGGACAGGATTTCTACTGCTAAGTGCACTATATCCAGCGTAGCACATTTAGATGCAATGTAACCATCCTTTTTAAGCGGATCCAGATGGTAATGAAGCTTTATGAAGAGATTTTTCGTGTGTCCTTTAACGTAGTGAGCATGCGGCAATCCATCATTTCGGCCAGGTCTCCAACATACGGCCACTTACCACTGCTATTAACAGTAAATGCAGGTATTTTATATTCACCAGTCGCAGCCAGATTTCCCCATACACTGTGTTTAAAGCAGCATGTGAGCCTTTCCTGCACATCTGCAATAGCTTTTTCTTTTTCCAGTAGCAGTTTATATTCTTCCCTTATGACGGTCCTCTTCACCATATACTCGAGTTCTTTTTCATTTATTGTCTCCATTTCCAGTGTTCCTTTTCTTACACGCAGCACAGTGTTTCTATAATGGTGAATGGTTTAAGTGTGTGCAAAACATTTACACTTTTTCTTAGGACTTGTGGGAGAACATTGTTTGTGGGCACCAGTAATAGTTCCGCAATATCTATATCTGACGTTATTGAGGGGAAAACTGTCCTGGATTGACATAAATACGTTTCCCCTGATTTAATATAGCACTTCTGTATAATACTTATGTATTCTTTGCTGTAGTCAGTGTTAATAATCTCAACTTGGTGTGGACGTAGTTAATTAAAACTATACCTAGATAAATCAAATTTTTAAAGGATTTCTGTGGTTTGAGTGTCAGAAAGGATTATTTTCACACCAGTCAATTTTTGTATTTTCTTATTGTGCCAGTACACAAACTACAGAACGTTCTTAAACACCATGAAGCAACTGTTCTGGAAAGTATTCGTTAACTGACAACATATGAGCGTGTCTAGCACAGAGTGCAGTATGTCACGGGACGGGTTGGTCTCTCACTTTCCTTTCACAATCAGTCCATAAACCTGGATAGGTTTCAAGTTGCCTGCCTCTTCACTCTGCCATGGTAGACACTGGTTTAGTCGACAAAAGCAGCGTTGACGAAAATTCAGCTAAATACCTCCCATGCAAAGGCCACGTAACCCCAGTCGGTGGCCAGTAGCTGAAAGTTAAATTATCATTTGAAAAATGTCTAAAATTTCCTTTAAGTTGGTTTATTCTTTTTAGATCACACAAAATGGCTATCAAGTTCGTATTTAATTTCCAGATATTATAATGCAGTGTTACTAACGTCTCTGTTACAAGTGTTCACACGAAAGCAGCCAGAAGATATTTAGCCCAGCCCGGTATTATAACGTCACCAAACGGCCACTGACCCACGACTACTTGCGAGTTAACATATTCAGTCGGTCAGTAGGCTTATCGTAAGGAAGCACCCGCCATAATGTCTCATAATCTGCTCGAAACTCACCACGTAGAGTTTGCGTACGATACGAAATGTTCACACGCGAATATCTCCTAAACTTGAGCACTCACGAACCTCGAAATTTCACAAAATACTCATTGCGGTAGTCGCGTTTCGTTAATGACACGAGAACCAATCAAAATGAACGAGTTTCTTGGTTTTGCTACAAATTTGATCAGCGCGGTTTAACATGTTTACCAGAAGAAAGCTTCCGAGCGACTATATCGACTCATAGACCTGAGGCAGAAAGCTCTAGCCAAGCGCTCGGGGAATGTTGAATTCCTATAGTCTAGCATGTTAAGCAGCCAATCAGGTCGTCTCGAGCACTTCTATATTCGCGGTATTTCTAATGTCAGCAAAACGAATGGTTCAAATGGCTCTGAACAATATGGGACTTGGCCGGCCGGAGTGGCCGAGCGGTTCTAGGCGCTACAGTCTGGAACCGCGAGACCGCTACGGTCGCAGGTTATAATCTTGCCTCGGGTATGGATGTGTGTGATGTCCTTAGGTTAGTTCGGTTTAAGTAGTTCTAAGTTCTAGGAGACCAATGACCTCAGAAGTTAACTCCTATAGTGCTAAGAGCCATTTGAACCACTATGGGACTTGATATCTGAGGTCATCAGTCCCCAAGAAATTAGGACTACTTACACTTAACTAACCTAAGGACATCACACACATCCATGCACGAGGCAGGATTCGAACCTGCGACCGTAGCAGTCGCGTGGTTCCAGACTGAAGCGCGTAGAACCGCTCGGCCACCGTGGACGGCGCGTCAGCAAAACAGATTACCACAAGTAAACTTGCCTAGAAATCTCGTAATTTTGAAACTAAATAAAATTTGATGAAAGAAAAACACGATTCCTTTCCTCAAAATAAATTACTAATAAATTTAATACTCAGCACCCCTTCTGGTTACCTTTTACAAAATGAAACTCACGCGGACGTGCGTGACGAAGTCCCCTAAAATACAACTTTCTCAAGAATATATGTACATAGTTTTAATATATCACATTCTCACTTAACGTATGTCCTTCGTTCTCCCCAAAACACTCATGAAATAATAATTTTTCAAAATAATTTTAATTACATTGCAAATTTGTGGTGATGAAACTAAAGAAATGTCCAGAAAAATGTGTTTTACGAAAAAGTCTATATTCCGAAAGTATTGAAGTTCTTTATTTGAAATAATAACAGTATGGTTGTGTTATCCGTAGAATTTGGTATGCACAGGATGGAAAAGGTCGATTAATATTTAATAGTACCTCTTCGGCCTCATCGAAAGTATGTGTAATATAGCGCACGCGACGTTAGTCAAGTGCACGGCTCACTCTGCCCAGTAGCCACCGTCATCTGTCCCAGCGTGAGAACCAAAATCTGCTCTCCCCCGTCTCCAAAGCATACTACGCTTTCTGTGTAAGATGCCAACTGGTAATAATTTGCTACGTTACAACTGGAACACATTGTAAATACTGTCAGAGTTTAAAACACTTAAACAGTCTTGCATAGGGTCAAATACACGGTCCATTCTACAGCTGCTCACTGTAGCCTCCAGCCTGGTAATACCCATGTTCTTTAGCCAAGCAGGATGTAAAAATTTTCGTAGTTGCATGTACGTTATAAAATCGATAAGGTGGTTACCAATAACATCGTTCACGCCTGGGCTTATGAGATGACATATAAATTTGATTTTAGGTACTTGCTAATCTCAATTATACTAAATGTCCACATCCAAAAGGTACCTGTCACCCATTCAAAGCTGCTGTAGTATTACAAGCAGCTCTTTCACTAGAACATCTAATTTGACGTTGGCTAATTTCACTTTATATGGTACAGCCATAGGGTGGTTATATTTCCACGAAATGGTTTCCAGTTCTTCAGTATTGCTCTTGCTGTCACACTGTAGTTCCCATGTAGGAGGAAAGGTAGCTTCACCTTAATACCAAATCTCACAGTGAGAAACTTGGAGAACTTACTATGTAGAGTCTTTAACATTACAGACAGTCCCTTCTCTAATTGCTATTCGCAGTCCATTTGATCACAGATTATAACAACCATAATGTTATCGTAAAACAGTTTTGCAATGGCTTTTGCATACTTAAATACTTCCTGGTAAAGAGCGTGACATTTTCGGAGTAATTTATACTATTAATACCTGATACAATATTGGCCAGATTCTCCAGTAATAACCACTAATCAGAGCGTTTGATCTCGTCTTTCTCCCTAATTGCTGAGAAATACTTAGCACATTACAGGAAGGCACCGAAGACTGCTCAATTGCGACTGTCAAGTAACCTTTTACTCTCTAAAGGTCCAAGGTTGTGGTACTTGTAATCACGTGATCTTACACTCATTCCTTCTAAATTTGTTAGTACTTGCAGTCCAGTTGTGAACTCCTAGCTCAGTTGCGCTGCTGTGTGTGCACGTCAGTTTTTCGTGGGACTGTCGGGCGTGGGGCGACAGGCATGACGCGTCGGCGGATGGGTGTCATGTGTCATGCTTCAGACATCGGCCGTTGCACGTTAGGCGTCAGGTGTTCACATTTTTTTTTTCTGTGTGCAGAGATGCAATATGATAGCAGGCTGCTATGGGATGTTTCAGAATTACCGTTGTAATCTGTTTTGTCAGTTTTAAGCTTTGCAACTGATTGTTACGTTCTTATAGCCAAAACTTCATTTGCAGCCCGTATATCTTGGTGTAGAGTACCACTGCATTTGGAATTCTAATAAAGGGCGCAACAGAACCATATACCTGGTAGCAGGATCGCTCATGTGCTTAAACCTTGCGCAAGACTCCTTAAGTGTATTAAACACCATCTAACATTATGTACCATGTACTCCAATCTACTCTGTACCGTTTGTTTCCGCCGTGTTTGTCTACTGGCATACTGGTAGACCATTATCCATATTCTATCTGCAAATGGTTCAAATGGCTCTGAGTACTATGGGACCTAACTTCTGAGGTCATCAGTCCCCTAGAACTTAGAACTACTTAAACCTAACCAACCTAAGGACGTCATACACATCCATGCCCAAGGCAGGATTCGAACCTGCGACCGTAGCGGTCACGCGGTTCCAGACTGAAGTGCCTATAACCGCACGGCCACACCGGCCGGCTAATCCGTAAGAGTAAGAGGAGGTGGAGATATCTTCTGAACAGCACGTTGCAAGGCATCCCAGATAGGCTCAGTGAGGTTCATGTCTGGGGAGTATGGTGTCCAGCAGAAGTGTTTAATCTCAGAAGAGTCTTCCTGGAACCACTCTGTATCAATTTTGGACGTGTGGAGTGTTGCATTGTCCTGATGGAACTGCCCAAGTCCGTCGGAATGCACAATGGACACGGATGAATGCAGGATGCTTACGTGCGTGTCACCTAGCCGAGTCGTATGTAGAAGTATCAGAGGTCCCATGTCACTGCAACTGAAGACGCCCCACACTATTACACAGCCTTCATCAGCTTGAACAGTCCCCTGCTGACATGCAGGGACCTAGGGTTCTGAGGTTGTCTCCATTCCCGTACACGTCCATCCGCCCGATACAATTTGAAACGAGACTCGCAAGACGAGGCAACACATTTCCAGTCATCAACAGTCCAATGTCGTTGTTGACGGGCCCAGGCGAGGCGTAAAGCTTGGTGTCGTGCAGTCATCAGGGTACAAGAGTGGGCCTTCGGCTCCGAAAGCCCATATCGATGATGTTCCGTTTTAATGGTTCGCAGGCTGACACTTGTTGATAGCCCCTCACTGAAATCTGCAGCAATTTGCGAAAGGGATATTGAACGATTCTCTTCAATCGTCGTTGGTCCCGTTCTTGCAGGATCTTTTTCAGGTCTCAGCGATGTTGAAGATTTGATGTTTTACCTGATTGCTGGTATTCACGGTACACTAGTGAAATCGCCATTGTAGCAGTAGTAACCGATCTAACAACTGCGCGCAGCACCTGATTCTTTCTGTTTACATATCTCTGTATTTGAATACTCATGCCTAGATCAGTTTCTTCGGCACTTCAGTGTATTACAAGTATACGTCAGATCGCAAGCCCAGGAATCAGCAACATTATTGATAACCAGCTTATACATTCTATAAAGTATCCGGTCACGGAACTACAGGAAGCTTCCTACTTCTTCCTTGGCTAAGGGATGTGATATTACCAGACTGGAGACCACTACAAAATGGATCGTGTGTTTGATCACTGTGCAAGACTATTTAGGTATGTACACAATGACTCAACTACTCTGTTATGAGATATTATTACGTCAGTTAGGAAATTATTGGTAATTCCTCAATGCTGTTGCTGCTCTAATCATATTATTTTTCCACTGTTAACTGTATATTACAACTTCGATATCTTCGTCTGTCATGCTGTCATACTGCAATGTTGAGTTACCATACCTCAAAATATTTACAACCATGTTGTTTAAGTTTTGCTTATTAGAAGTGCTATCATGAACAGTGTCGTTGAAGGCCTGATGCTCGTATTTCAGCTGTGACAGAATAATAGGTTGGTTGAATCTCTAACTCCATTTCGGTTGTGAAGCTCTATGTTTCAGAACACGACGGCTTCCACATCTACTATTAAATGTCTGTACGTTATAGAGCGTAGAATCACTTTAATACCTGTTTTGGAATTCATTCGGTATTTAAAGCAGTGGAATATGCTCACAGAATGTTTTGCGTTACGTGTACTTTAATGGCTCACTGTGCGTGCGAGACGCACAAACTCAAATTTTCGTAGCAATTTTGCTTGTATTACGATAAACATGTACAGGATTTTAAAGAATTATACTGATAATTTATGTGCAGCAGCATTTGATTTGTTCTTGCACGGAATGACATGTTTCATTACAATATGGTAAAGTTTTATTTGTTTTCCACGATTTCGTCTTTGAGGTAGTCTTTGGAACTGCCACATTTCTCATTGTTACGATATCCAGCTATGTGTTCAGAAACAATCGAAATTCTCCCACAATTTAAGTGACACTTGGTAATAAAGGGACCTTATTCCTTCCTTCCCTAATAAGACGTGTTTTCTGTGTGTTTGTGGCAGTGCAGTTGCTTACAGATTTAATTTCCACAAGCCATAGTTTCCATAAATGCAATTGCACAAGTTGAACAAGCATTTTACGTATTTATATTTCAATGTTGGAGTATGTACTCTGAAGATGTGTTGTAACTTACATCAAGAGTAGGCCTAAATAGTTACGTTCCGTCTGCTTAACGAATTTTTAGTTATTTTTCTGCATTTATAAGTCTGATCAGGTCAGTTCTACAACATCGAAGTAATTCCTTAAAAGTAAACTGTTAATAGGCATAGAAATCTAGCATTTGTTTACCTACTCCAGAATTCTGGGCACTAATTTGGCGAATAGGTGAATAAGTAGAAATGAACCCAGGCTTTCTGTCAGAGTCCAGATGTACTTTTGCAGTATTGTGACATCACATTAAATGGTTTGAGACTTAAGTGTTTTTTCATGCAACAAGCAATGTAAACATCGCACTTTTCACTCTGCTGACGTATTTTACCAACAGTTTAGAATTTATTTCTCGCAGATGTCGAAAATAATTACTTTAGGACTCTTGTGCGTATTTTAACCGTGTAGCAACCTAATGGTGGCAGTTGGACATCGTGGTACACAGATGAACCTTCGTTGCTTTTAAAATGTGACAATCTGCTGGTGGCAGTCATCTGTTAACCACAGGAGCAAGCACAATGTAAAACACTGCCTACTTTCATATCGTGTTTTCGGGGTTTGTCGAATAGTATTTATGCGTAAAACTCATTTGTAACTATATTAATTCCTAATTCGTTATTTATATTTTAGAAGCACATGTTGGTTTTTAAATGTCTGTGCCGAAATATGCTATCTCATTATTCTGATATTCCATGGTTAATGATTTATAGCTTGAAATGTAATTCACCAATGTGACCGCTGAGACAGTCGTTAAACGAATGTTTGACAGTCAATAATGCAAACATAGCTGATAAATTTTTCGGCGAGCCAGATATTTTATCCTATTTGTGGCTGCCGAGTTGGGGCGCTCATAAGCGATGTGCACGCCACTTTAGTACTTCCCACCTCACGCCATTCCTCTCCTTGGCTTTAGGACGTCGCCGGATGTCATGGAAGTGGAAAGTGCTAAGCTGACTTATGTTGTGTTAGCGATTTTGGCCAGAGGTACACTGCTCTACTACTTGCATGCTGACCCACACAAATTTTTCATTCTCCGATGGATGTCTATAAATGACCTTCGGCAGGCAACAATAGACTGATAGTAGATTAGTCCGGTTTGGACGCATTAGGTAATAACGTCGCCGTTGTTCTTGTTCCTGGAGCGACACACGTACATCGGAAAGGCAGGAATGCCACACTAATCCCTTGCTTGTATCTCGGTGTCTATGTATCCGCGTAGGAGTTGAGTTATATTGCATGTAAGCTGTAGCAATGCCCCTCGATGGGAACTTTTTTATCGACCCTTATATTATTATTCCACTACATACCATTAATATAAGAGGGAAATTAAATTAAGGAGAAGTATTATCAACAAGCAGTTACATGTTAAAAATATTATTAAAAAGAAGCTATTGAAAATTAAGACAAATTTCCTTTTTAGAGACATGTAAATTGTTAAGACATTAAAGACGCTCAGAACAAACTTCCTGGCAGATTAAAACTGTGTGCTCGACCGAGACTCGAACTCGGGGCCTTTGCCTTTCGCGGGCAAGTGCTCTACCATCTGAGCTACCGAAGCACGACTCACGCCCGGTCCTCACAGCTTTACTTCTGCCAGTATCTCGTCTCCTACCTTCCGAACTTTACAGAAGCTCTCCTGCGAACCTTGCAGAACTAGCACTCCTGAAAGAAAGCATATTGTGGAGACATGGCATAGCCACAGCCTGGGGGATGTTTCCAGATTCTCCTGTCCTCTTGAAGCAGTCTCAGTGCAGTATTAGCAGTAAATTGCGTTAGTTTTAGCAAAAATTTATTCACTGTTGGCCTGAGCAGTCTAAATTTAATCTTTGATAAACCCATCGCTGTAGGAATGGCTATTTTAGGTATTTCCAAGACGCTGCTTTTAGATTTTCATTATGGTTGTATGCCGAAGAAATCTGAGCAAAAAATAGTAAAAATATGTTACACAGACACCGATAGCATAACATATCATGTAATCACCTCAAATATCTATCATGATACTGAAACGTTGGACACTTCAGCTTACCCTGACAGTATTATTTACAGCATTCCATGTTTCAATAAAAATAAAGTGGGTTTCATGTAAGATGAACTTAATGGTGAACCGATTACAGAATTTATTGGTCTACGAGACAAAATGTATCCACTCGAAATCGAATCTGGACACCTAATTTGGAGAGCAAAAGGTGTAAGACAATAGCCTATTACTAGATTAACCATAGACAACTACAGGCAATGTGTATTGTATTCGGAAGTAAGAACCACTGTGCAACATGTAACTCAATCAAATCAACAGGGCCGGCCTCTGTAGCCGAGCGGTTCTAGGCTCTTCAGTCCGGGACCGCGCGGCTGATGCTGCCGCAGGTTCGAATCCTGCCTCGGTCATGGATGTGTGTGACGTCACAGGTTAGTTAGGTTTAAGTAGTTCTAAGTCTAGCGGAGTGATGACCTCAGATGTTAAGTCCCGTAGTGCTTGGACCCGTTTGAACCATTTTTTTTTTTTCAAATCAACATGTTGTGCCTACTATTAAACGAAAACTGGCTTTATCTGCACAGGACAAAAAATGTCATATACTTCTGGATAAGATAAACATATTGGTGTGGGACCATTGCTACAGGGAAAGTGATGATGACCTATTTTACTGCAAATTCTTGTAAACATGCAATTAATTTACACAACAGAAAACGTATGTGAAGAGTGTAAATTGTAGATTGCAATTGTGGATTGTAAGTTGTCACTGTCACCTTTCTGACTAAATTGCTCGTTACCTTGATGTATAGATTTCTTTGGAAATTTAGTGATATGTTTTATGTTTTCTATACCCATCCCTACGTTTGTGTTTGATAATATAAACTTAGCGAGATGACATGCGTAATTTCTCTCTCTCTCTCTCTCTCTCTCTCTCTCTCTCTCTCTCTCTCTCTCGCACACACACACACACACACACACGCACAGCACGTGACGGTACTGACTTCCATAGTATGTTTCAAAGATGATTGTGTTACTGACGATTAAGATCGAGAGGGCCACAACTGGGCCTTGACCATCATTCTTAATTAAACACTGTGCTCCGCTGAGAATCATTCTACACTGTACATCATTCTCCACACTGCAAACTGACCTTCATTTGTCTCACAAATATATGTGTATGTGGTTTTTTTACTAAAGACGAAATAAGAGTATTTGTATTTTTCTGTACATGACATAGAAAGCTGGGCCAATACTCGTCCCCACAGTGCCGTGGAAGTCAGCTACTTGGGGAGACGTTAGCTACTGGGAAGGAATACGGTGTCATTTACTATAGGGAGATGAGGAGACTTACCTTCTGGGTATCAGCTACTGCAAGTGTCAGGTACTGGAGATAATTTTGTGTGACCAAACATGAGAAATGAAATTTAATGATGGTCCATAGCTGTAAGGAGAGACAGGAAATCTTTGTGCACACTTGTGAGACGAAATTTAATGATTAGGCAGAGGTGGATACATACATTTACTGTGGTCTATAAATCGGAGAGATGTGGATGTAGCATTCACCCTGTAAATTGGCGAAACTGTCCCTTGACCTTGACCATCATTCTTCATTAAGCACTGTGAGAGATGAAATTTAACGATGGGACAGGTGTAATATTTGTAGACATCAACATAATATTTTGTGTGTGTAATTTAGATACCTAGTTATGCGAAGATCTTTGACTCAAGAAAACGTTATGGAAATAATGCATGTCTTCAAACCTGATACCATCAAACTGACTATGCTAATAGAGGTATCTATGTGTACTCAATTTTACTTAGCCATCGTTGGCTTCTAGTGAAAGGTACAGGAATAATGCACATTACGGAAATGAAGCATATCTTTGTACCTAACACCATTTTTGCAAAATAGAAATAATGCTTGCATCTATATTCTGATTGGATGTCTCATTCTAATAATTCGATGTGATTGGCTGGAGAGAGGGAATGGTTACAAAACCACAACCAGACTAATTGCCCCTTATAGGATTTTGAGTGCGTCAATTCATTGTTAAGCTGTGATTAATTGGAGAGGTTGATTGCGAGGAGGGCAAGGTAGAGGGTTTACAAACCACAACTGGACTACATCGACCATCTTTAAGTTTTTAAATTTCCTTCCATCTTGAATTTGTGCATTTCCTGTCAGCAATGTCTTCATGATATCATGCATTCAAAGTCACTCCCTGGCCTTTCCTGTATATAGGCAGCAAGAACTAACAATTGTACTTTTCAGGGTCAAGTACCCGTCATCTCCGATTTGCCTTTAGTGGTGGTGCATACCTCTGTGTTGCATTCAAGGTTAAGTGTGCTGGAGTCCCCACAGATATGCAGGGTGGGGAAAATAAAAGTGGCTGGGTGAACAGAGTTCCAGGATACAAGGAAACACAGCAGAGGACAGGGAGTACAGTACAAAACTGTCTATAGCAGATGCTGATAAGTGACTATAAGTGTCCGAAGCTGCGAAACGATACCGTGACAGTCTGCGAAAGACAAAATGCTGTCATCTGCGTGCGATCGCTACGGAAGCATCATACTGTGGGAGACGATCCCACTTCCACTGGTCATTGTCTCACGTCCACGAAAGTATAAAATTTCGGCCAGGTGTCCGGACGTCTCTCCATAGAAACAGAAGAGCTCTAGCTACAGCACTCTGCGACGGTCGAGAAGTAAGTCCCTGCCTCTCCCTTTTGCTAAAAATCTTCTGGAAAAACAGCTGGTCTCCCCAATGTCCTCGAAGAAACCTATCATGACCCAGCAGTGGTTGCCATGCCAATCATGTTTTCTGGCAAGGAGACATCTTCCACAACCAATCAGTACAATGCAGTACACATTCTATTCTCTGAAAAAACAGCAAACAATGCCTGGAGGTCCTCCAGCCAAACCCACGGCGCATTTCACAAGACGAGGGAAGTTTCCTAGTGAAAACAAGCTCCATCCCGTCCATAAAACCATTTAGTGGGCGCCGTTTTGGCGGGGCGCGGCAGCATCTGAGAAATGCGATATCCGGAGAAGTTCGTCGTCGCGTCTTACAAGGTACGTTGTTCTTGTAATAAACAGATTAGCCGGGCGCCAGCCCGACGCCGCTCTACCTGGACCTGCACACAGGATGAGGAGACCAGACTCGCACACCATACCCACTCGTTAATAAAGTGGTCAAGCCAGCCCCAGGATGCCCGGCACCACCAGTTTCTAAAGAAGTGTCATTCCGCATTCAGCCACGGTGTTCCCATCGTCTTTTTTGGCCGCTAGAGGAACAAGGCCGGCCACCAGAATAGCAGTCCATAAACCACTGCCCTGTCAGGCCCACGGCCGTTTTGGTGACTCCAAAGAACTGGCGTGCTGCTCGGGGAAAGTCCTAGAACTGCCCCTAATGCAATGGTCGCCTCCAGCGTCCGAAAATCTGTCCCTATAGCCGAGTTTAATTCTACTACTGCTAGTCAAGTCACGCAAGTACTATGAGATCAATCAGTGTTTTACCCTAACCCTAATAGTCCATCAGATTAATAACTATGAGGGAATATTCAGATACACCAAAGGCGAATGAAATTGTATGATAATCACCAAAACAAAATGAAAGGGTAGGTGCTTGACGGGTATTACCATGGTAGTGGGCTGCCCAGAAGGCACCACCATCTTTCGGCTTGAGAGCTCTCCACTCAAAGTAATCAGACACTGACAGATCATGTGACCTGGGTGGCCAGCCAAGGCAACGGTGAGACTGGCCTCTGCACACCGATTTGCACTGGTCCATTCACACTAACACAGCCCGTACCACACTCTGAACAGTGTGGAACACGTGGTGGGCATGCACAGTGAGTGGGCCTCACGGGGCGTGGTTATATGGCGTGGTTATATGCGTACATCCAATCGCATCCATTCATCTGGGACACTTTTGTTTGCCCCACCCTGTACTACTAGTCCTGTCACTCAACTGTTCAACATAAACTTACCTGCTTATTCATGACAAATGTTACCCCAATTTCCGCTGCTGATGATATGACAGAACGTCACCTTTTAATGACCTTCTGACTGACCTTTTCTGGAGATCTGGATAGAGGGTAATGAAACATATATAATATGTATCCAAAAGACTTACAGCCTGAGTGAAAAAGTGTCATGATAATATCTCCGATGGCAAAAGTTCATTAGCCTCTATTCAGATCTCCGGAAAAAGTCTGTCAGGAGGTCATTAAAAGTGGTGTGGTTTCGATTGGTTTCCACATCTTTCAGCTTGAGAGCTCTCCACTCAAAGTAATCAGACACTGACAGATCATGTGATCTGGGTGTCCAGCCAAGGCAGCTGATTCTTTCGCCATTTGGGAGCAGTTTCTCATAATCAAGGACGGAAGGCCATCCTGAATCTATTCCTCTGCCATTTTTGATAAAGTCCGTTGGCAGAATGAAAGTGGCTCCTTATAAGAAGTGTCTTCGGCTGTTACTGCTGATTTTTGATTCAAAATTTAAGCAGCGGCTGCGCTTGAGTAAGTGCGTTTTGATTACTGTTCGAAGATGCAACCCCTGACCAAGGATCCATTAATGTTTTTTACTCCAGATTATGAACTCCGTAGCAGAATCACTCAAGAGGTAGGAATATATTGCATATGCAGTTGTAGTTAAAGCAAATGGAAGACTATGGAAGACTCTTACTAGAGAAAACCGGTAGGACCTGTACTGGAATATTGTTCAAAGTCGTGAGATGGATATCACATCCTCCTAACGTGGGATATCGTCTGCATACAAAGAAAGACAGCACGAAAATCTACGAACTTGTTTCACTGTTTCACTTGTTTAGTAATCCAACTCAAACATTGCACAAGCAGTTGAGCATACAAACACCACTGCCTACCATGAAAAACAGTTTTGTAAAGTCACTGTACATGAGAGTCCGTATGAGCTGCTTAAAGGTTCATCTTTACCTGTGCTACGCAATCTGCTTTACTATGTGTTGTGAAGTGGTAGGTCCAGAATAAAATGGTGCATGTCACAAGCCACGACGATCACATAATCTGCGGCGACAGTATCAGTTTATTCTCGGGAAGAAACGACAACGAAAAAGAAATTTATTGATACCTTATCTCAGAATGAGACAGCAAACAATTCAGGCAATAGCATCGCATTCTTGACGTTTGGGTTTGAAATCTCCTTGCGGATATCTTGCTTTGCGTTTTCTCACTGCGCTATATCATTTGAAGCAAATGGAGGGATGGTTTCTTAAGAGGACCGCGCGGCCGATTTCCTGCCACGTTCTTGTCAAGTCTGCATTTGTGACTCATTTCAGGTGATCTCCCGTGGAAGACACTTTGAACTTTGACCTCTATCACTTTTTCTACGGAGCAGAGCAAAGCTATAGTAACCCAGGAGTGCAATTCCGGGGTGATTTGAGAAGGAATAGCATCATAAATCCGCCCATGGGGTAGGTAGATACTAGATCTATCAGAATAATTGCAATAAGTAGTTGAAACAATTAAATGCTCGCCAACAAAATCTTTGTTCGTAAAGCGCTTGCGTATTTTTCGGCGATCTAGGAACCCTTACCAAGGTGGATTAACGCATGAGACACAGAAGATTCAGAGAAGAACTGCACGCTACACTACATTTTGTTTAGTCAGCATATCACATTGGATGTAGAACCATCGACATATGTAGAAGTAATTACAGGTGACCCCCTGGTAACTATCTTGGGACCATTGCTTTTCGTGCTCTATATTATTGACCTCCTTGATGACATTGCTAGGACTCTCAGATTTCTCGCAGATGGTGTAAACTTTTGTAGTGAAGAACTGTCTGAAAAAAGTTGCATAATTATTCACTCGAATCTTGATAAGAGTCACAAATATTGACAACATGCTGCAAGTGGTCAGAAATGTAAAATTGGGCACCTGATAAAAAGAAAAAAAAGAACGTATCCTATGACTACAATATCAGTGATTCACAGCTGGAATCGGTCAACTCTTACAAATTCCTGGGTGGAATAAACTGTAAGGACATGAAATAGGATGGACACATAGACTTAGTCCTAGGCACGGCAGGCAGTAGACTTCGGTTCTTTAGTAGAAAACTAAGGAAACTCAGTTTACAAAGGAGGTTGCTTACAAAACAAACGTGTGACCCATCGTAGAATACTGCTCATGTGTGTGGGACCTGTACCATATGGAACTACCAGGGGATACTGAAAGTATGAGAGAGAGTCACAGAGATGCTGAAGAAACTGAAATGGCAGCCGCTTGAAGATAGACGCAAGTTATCCCTGAAAGCCTACTTTGGAAGCCTGTAGTACCAGTTTTAAACGATGAAACCAGAACTATACCATAGTTCTCTGGACATATCCCTCACAGTGATCTTGTTGACAAGATAAGACGAATTACAGCGATTTTAGAGACGCATAAGCAATCATTCTTCCTGTACTCCATACGCGAATGAAACGGGAAAAAGACCTAACAAGTAGCATAACAATATATACCCTTTGCCATGCACTTCACAATGGTTTATACAGGCGGATTTAGATGAAGATTATAGAGCTACAATTCTCAGTGTGGAGAGCTACAAGAAACTCACTATGCTTCGCAGGGAGCATTAAATACAAAATTTCGAGACGTCCATGTTTCAAAAAGAGTAAAAAAGTTTTGTTTCAGGCAACATATGAACTAGAAAAATTCCTGATTATAAAGGTGGATATAGACAATATATCCATCTGTATTCCTCAAACATAAATTTAAGTGTTAGAACGCCGTTTCTGGAAGCACTTGTCGGAAGGGTCTTATATGCAACTACAATGATAGCGAGAAACATTGAGGATAAGTAGAAAATAGAAGTTTTGAACTGTGTTGCTAAAGAAAAATGTTGAACATTGGATGGGTACATCGCATAACTAACGAAGAGGCTGTTATGAAACTAACATGTGGTGTAACATTATATTAGCTGTCTCATTGGATTGTTTGCTTTTTTTTTTTTTTTTTTTTTTTTTTTCTCCAGAGAACAGAATGTGTACTGCATTGCACTGATTAGTTGTGGAAGATGTCTCCTTGCTAGAAAACATGATTGGCATGGCAACCACTGCTGGGTCATGCTGCGATTGCAGTTTCATGTCAGGTACCCAAGATAGCGCAGAGAACACATCAGAATGCAGATGCGAAATGAAATTCGTTGGTGAAAAAAGTCTGTGAAATATATCGTAAATTTGTGTTACGTTGCTAGGTGGATTATTTTTTCACAATAAACTTCATGTGTTAAGTTTTTAGTTTTGTAAAATGTGAGCATTTTTCATGAAAAGCACAGAGTTTAAAGCAACTGCGTAAATCAATTCAGCCTGTAGAGAGAATAATAAATCCGCTCTACGACTGGAAATATGCACAAAGGGCAATATAATGTGTCGGAATAATAGTTTCTAGGCCTACAGATTATTAAGCATTTCAAAGGGCTATTTCACTGCGTATTAGCGATATTAATGCTGCACTGATTTAAATGAGGAGTGCATGATAGTAGAAACAATAGAAAGGAAATTAAATTTTTCATTCAGCTCTGTGTCACAGAGGGTAAATTAGAGCACTCTTTTAGTTCTGTATCATAGACAGTAAAGTTTGATCTTTCGGCTAATAATTGAATTTCGATAGTGACTATGCAGGAATAAGTACAATATTATTTGAAGGAAGTCAAAATAATGCAAATATCATTAACGGGAACTTGTAATGTCATTTGTTTCTCAACAACAGCGAAGGTTGATTGGGTTATAGAACGGAAGCGATTGGAAATTGACTATGCGAATATAAATAAGACAGTGGTTAGTAAAAATATTGTATTTTGGTATAAATGTAACTTAATGCTTGTATTATAATTTATTACGTAGTGATGACTTAAAGATATGTAATATTCATGTTGCCATCTTCCGATGTAATTAATCCATTAGAAAGTGGTGTCAAAATATAACGTGTAACTGTATATTTTCAGGCGATGGTCACTAATAATTACCGTACAAACATTTACAAACGTTGCATACTTCCATTTGGAAATATGTCTACTTTTTAAAAAACTGATAGCATATCATTGGTCTTTCGATTCCCGAGATATTTCCTGATATCTCTTTCTGACACGTGCTGATCATTTTGTGCCACACGTCCACTACACTGTCTGTTTCAGACACTCTGATCTTTGTCTGACCTTCAGTCTGTGCTCATTACTATTTCCTCAACTTTAAAGTTAAGGAGTTTCTTTTGTTATCTTTTGCAGTTCCTTGTTTATATGCCTGCTAAATATTCTAAAGATGCCGTAATATCTGCCACGGAAGAAAATGAACTATTGGGCACGTTTAAAATCGTGTTAGACAACAGAGAATTTCAGTATAACGCGTCTTAATGTTGACGATAAAACAACACCATAATATGTGTTTACCAATATTGAAGAAAATGCTTCAATTTGTACAAAAAGTGTATTTCAATACTGCGAACTGAAGTGAGACATATATGTTGAAACGTAGAATGTTCTGTAGAACTTCAAACTCTGCAGCGACAGGAATTTTCCCGTGTCTGAGTTCCATGAACATAGGCGAATTCGGCAGTGAGAAGACACTGGACTAGCTTTCTGGTAGACTATGATTGAAAATCTGGCCCAGATATCCCGTTGTTCCCTTCAATCGGTTACCATAAATGACTGGATGGTTCGTTTTTACTGGGACGTTGTCGTTTCCTTCTCTACTCCCCTCCTTTCGCCAGTACCACTTTTCGAGATTTTTGGTAACAATTTATGTATTACATACAGACTTGCATGTTATGTATATTTAAAATATGTAGCCTATGTGCATTCGACTGTTCATTAGAATATTGTGTAAAATTTAAAGCAAATTGGTGAAAACATATCGAAATTTTTGTTAAAGGTGTTTCACATACACACACACATATTTTTGTAACACACACACACACACACACACACACACACACACACACACACACACACACACACACACACAAAAATATATATATATATATATATAAAAAGAGAGAGAGAGAGAGAGAGAGAGAGAGAGAGAGAGAGAGAGAGAGAGAGAGAAAAATTTCGAGAAGTTCTTGGTCAATTTACTTTAAATTATATGTATATAGCGCAACTGAAACACACTGTATAGCCTCTGTCCGTCCGAATGTTCACTAGAGTAAGTAAATTAGTGAAGTGCTTTTCCAGATTATTTGTGTCAATGATAAAGAATGACTTGTTTTACATAATAGAATAGACGTCCAGTTTTTATTGATTACAGAGATGCAGACAGTTACAGAGACAAGTTTCATTTCAGTGTTAGTACCCCGTATGCTGTGGGTTTAATTATCGATTGCTGTTTTTCTTTTGAAGAACAATTGAGTTTAAATAGCTGAATCTTTCAAATATCATTGTGATTTATTGGTCAATTCTACGGTGTCGCTGAAGAATGCTGCACTTATTTACAACTGCTGCATAATGTCCAGTTGATATTTTTGTAATGTGTTTGTAACAGAATCACTGCTGCTGCTTTCAGAAAATATGGCAGACGATTTGCTAACTGCAGAACCCCAGATTCACGGTTGTTTACTCACGTTTCCACTAAACTGCATGAGACTGGTGCAGTGCTCAACAGTCCCATCACATCTGAACGTGTAAATGAGGAGTGTGTGGATGACCTACAGGGCATTATTCAGTTGACAGAATGTAGTCTTTAGATATGCACATGGAGTATTTCTACATACCGCGTGATGCAGCTGCCCCTACCAGTAGGTTTTATGAAACCTGGCTTCAAAAACCATGTGTGAGATTTTCATGTCCTCGCACTCACTACATGGAAACTATTAGTCCTACAAAAAAAATGAACAGTGCATCTTTGTAGTAAATTTAATGTAACTAAATATTGTACTGGGATATGTTTTCGCTGGAAGCCACGTTTTTCGAGTGGTTCGAGAAAAACTCATTTGAAGGTAACTTACGTACGTTTCTCTTGAATAATTCGAATACTAAAGCCTCGAGGGAAAACATACTCCAATAAAAAAATTTACCTCATTCAGTTTCCTATGAAAAGGTCTTTTTCACCATTTCTGTGGGACTAACGGTTCGTGTGTAGCATGCGAGAGAACATGAAAATCTTGCACGTGGTATCTGAAGGTTTTGCAGGTTGCATAAAACCCGTGGTAGGGGCAGCGGAATCACCTGCTGTATCGGTGTTCCACCTGCAGCAGTATGGCAGATATTGCATATGCATGGTCTCTGTGCTTACCATTTAGATCGGATTCAGAAACTTCAAGTAGGAGATGAAGAGAGACGCTTGGGGTTTTGCCATTGGCTAATTTCAAATCTCCGAGAAACTCCACTGTTGCTGCTTACTGATGAAGCTACCAGGTGTACCGGTATGAAATGAGCGTTAAGATACAAATGTGTCGATAGGGAACATTTGTTGTGAAAGAGCCTTATTTTTTTTTGTTTGGTTGGTATGACATCTCTCAAAGATATTTAGTATACATAAAGTCATGGAACAAACAGCATCATATGTTTTCATCGTGTTAACAGTGTCGAATTTTGTACCAGAAAGTGATGATTTCCGGAAAGCATTAATTTTTTGTTTTCATTTGAAAAAAAGTGCTGCAGAGTCGCATCGAATGCTTGTCGAGGCAACATGCAAAAGATGGTTTCAACGGTTCAGAAATAATGATTTTGATGTAAGAAATGATGAACGTGGAAGACCACCAAAAAAAGTTCGCCTAATTGCAAGCAATATTGGATGAAGATGATACTTTGAATCAGAAGCAAATGGAAGCAATGCTAAATGTTGCACAACAAACAATTTCTGGCCGTTTGAAAGCTATGGGAAAGACCCAAAAGTGTGGAAAATGGGTGCCACATGAATTGAATGAAAGACAGATGGAAAACTGTAAATCCATCTGTCAAATTTTGCTTCAAAGACATGAAAGAAAATCCATTTTGCATCGAATTGTTACTGGCGATGTAAAATGGATTTATTTTAAGAATCCTAAATGGGAAAAATCATTGGTTATTCCGGGACAACCACATAGACTGCAAAACCAGATCGATTCGGCAAGAAGACAATGCTCTGTGTTTGGTGGGATCAGAAAGGTGTGGTGTATCTATGCATTGATCGGAAAAAGACCAGAATGGGCCAGAAGACATGAGAAGGTAATTTTTTACACGACAATGCACCTGCACACAAAACAAAACTGGTTCAGGATACAATCAAAACACTTGGCTGGGAGCTGCTACCCCACCCGCCGTATTCACCAGACTTAGCCCCTTCTGACTACTATTTGTTTTCATCAATGGGATACGCACTGGCTGAGGAACACTTCGTTTCCTACGAAGAAGTCGAAAATTGGGTGTCTCATTGGTTTGCTTCAAAAGACGAACATTTCTATTGGTGTGGTGTTCACAAATTGCCAGAAAGGTGGTCATAATGTATAGGAAGCAATGGTCAGTAATTTGAATAAAATGTTTTTACTTTTAAATTCAAAATTAGTGTTTCATTTTCACAAAAAAACGCTTATTTCATACCGGCACACCTGGTATTTTCGCTCATGACGGTATCAATAACATTTGTAGCTCACTTCGGTGGTCCAACGAAAACCCACACGAGTATGCGGAGAGATATTTTGAAGAACATTTCCGTGTATTTCTGCGGTGCTATGTGATAGACTAGGAGTTCTCTCACCTCATATTGTTACAGTGCCTTGTTATCTATGATTTCTTAAAAATGAGTTACCAATATTACAACCAGAGGTTTCTTTGTCGACACAGATGTGTAAGTTCTTTCAGCTCTTAGGGACCCCTGCACTTTCCAGTCATCAGGCGTCACATCATCTAAACCTACTACTCCCCGGAAAATAGGTCGGCAGAATGTTGTTTTCTTGGCCACGTTTCTCATTAATGTAGATTTTTGTCTAATGTTGTAGTTCGAGGTCTAGGAAAAAGTGAACACAATATGCGAATTGGTCGTTCAGATTAAGAAAAATTCCGCCCTCAAAAAAGAACGTCAAGACGATCCTAGAAGTGATACTTATAGCGTTATCAAGAAAATTCGAAAGTGCGTTGAAGTCAGAGGTGGAACTTTCAAGCTTGACACACAATTTGTATATCGATATTTGAGCCAGCTTTGGAAGTGTATCCCTATCTAAGCCTACCTGTACTTCATCGATGTATACAGGGTGGTCCATTGATCGTGACCGGGCCAAATATCTCACGAAATAAGCGTCAAACGAAAAAACTACAAAGAACGAAACTTGTCTAGCTTGACGGGGGGAACCAGATGGCGCTATGGTTAGCCCGCTAGATGACGCTGCAATAGGTCAAACGGACATCAACAGCGTTTTTTTAAATAGGAACCCACATTTTTTATGGCATATTCGTTTAGTACGTAAAGAAATATGAATGTTTTAGTTGGGCCACTTTTTTCGCTTTGTGATAGATGGCGCTGTAGTAGTCACAAACATATGGCTCTCAATTTTAGACGAACAGTTGGTAACAGGTAGGTTTTTTAAATTAAAATACAGAACGTAGGTACGTTTGAACATTTTATTTCGGTTGTGCCGATGTTGTACATGTACCTTTGTGAACTTATCATTTCTGAGAATGCATGCTGTTACAGCGTGATTGCCTGTAAATACCACATTAATGCAATAAATGCTCAAAATGATGACTGTCAACCTCAATGCATTTGGAAATACGTGTAACGACATTCCTCTCAACAGCGAGTAGTTCGCCTTCCGTAATGTTCGCACATGCATTGACAATGCGCTGACGCATGTTGTCAGGCGTTGTCGGTGGATCACGATAGCAAATATCCTTCAACTTTCCCCACAGAAAGAAATCCGGGGACGTCAGATCCGGTGAACGTGCGGGCCATGGTATGGTGCTTCGTCGACCAATCCACCTGTCATGAAATATGCTATTCAATACCGCTTCAACCGCACGCGAGCTATGTCCCGGACATCCAACATATTGGAAGTACATCGCCATTCTGTCATGCAGTGAAACATCTTGTACTAGCATCGGTAGAACATTACGTAGGAAATCAGCATACATTGCACCATTTAGATTGCCATCGATAAAATGGAGGCCAGTTATCCCTCCTCCCATAATGCCGCACCATACATTAACCCGGCAAAGTCGCTGATGTTCCACTTGTCGCAGCCATCGTGGATTTTCCGCTGCCCAATATTGCATATTATGCCGATTTACGTTACCGCTGTTGGGGAATGACGATTCGTCGCTAAATAGAACGCGTGCAAAAAATCTGTCATCGTCCCGTAATTTCTCTTGTGCCCAGTGGCAGAACTGTACACATCGTTCAAAGTCGTCGCCATGCAATTCCTGGTGCATAGAAATATGGTACGGGTGCAATCGATGTTGATGTAGCATTCTCAACACCGACGTTTTTGAGATTCCCGATTCTCGTGCAATTTGTCTTCTACTGATGTGCGGATTAGCCGCGACAGCATCTAAAACACCTACTTGGGCATAATCATTTGTTGCAGGTCGTGGTTGACGTTTCACATGTGGCTGAACACTTCCTGTTACCTTAAATTACGTAACTATCCGGCGAACAGTCCGGACACTTGTATGATGTCATGCAGGATACCGAGCAGCATACAAAGCGTTGGGCATTTTAATCACAACAGCCATACATCAACACGATATCGACCTTACCCGCAATTGGTAAACGGTCCATTTTAACACGGGTAATGTATCACGAAGCAAATACCGTCCGCACTGGCGGAATGTTACGTGATGGCACGTACTTACACGTTTGTGACTATTACAGCGGCATCTGTCACAAAGCGAAAAAAGTGGTACAACTAAAACATTCATATTTCTTTACGTACGCCTACTACACGAATATATAATAAAAATGGGGCTTCCTATATAAAAAAAAACGCTGTTGATACCCATTTGACCTACGGTGGCGCCATCTAACGGGCCAACCATAGCGCCATTTGGTTTCCCCCTTCAAGCTAGACGAGTTTCGTTCTTTGTAGGTTTTACGTTTGATGCTTATTTCGTGAGATATTTGGCCCGGTCCGGTCACTATCAGTGGACCACTCTGTATAAGAATATGCGCCTTGTTCGAGGTTCCAACACCAGTTTGCAATTTGCATCTTCGTTGCTAGTCTAGGTTACCGTTCTTAAAATTTTCTTTTACCTTTACATTTTAGATGCACAGCAAAATTTCGATTACTTATGACCAATACATTACCGCCGTTGCTATACGTAAGTCCCTCTTCACTCTGAAGTTTTTATAGTATTTTTAAAAAGTTTTTACCACCTTCTCATGCTAAATAGGAAACACCCCTAATCTGGTTTTATATATTTTCCCCATGTAGGAATTCTAAAGATGCCTCAGAAAGGGGAAATGCATCAACAAAGCTTATGCTGTTTTTGCAATCTGAATTGCCTTTCCTACAGGAAAAATATTGCGCTTACTGCGCCATGACCACTGAATGGGAGGATTTACAGAAGTAATGAATGGTACTTTTGCGAATGAAAGTCGTGTTTATCGTATCACTGCCACGGATACAAGATTTTTCCCAGGCATTATTAGGTGTTGAAAATACTACACCACATTAGTTCAGAATGCTGCTCAAGTGTGGGCATTATGGTACTTCGGTCCATCCAGTTTATTAGAGACGTAAAGAATATCTTATGCCGGAATACCTTAACACTACGTTCTTATCTGCATTGTATTTGACAAGGCAAGCTACTGAGATTTTGTTCTTCAGTATTGTATAGGAGAGCCAGACTCGTATTAATTCAAACTATGTGAAAAGTGATTTGATACATTGAGAATGGACTATAACGAGTGTCACCTGTAGATGTATACAGGGTTTGGGAAAGGGAGGGAGGCGTTTGTTGCATATGCCTCGTGGCGGCAGTGTGCAGGAGGTCGAGCGGTCAGGATTTGAGAGTGGGCATCCAAGGCTGCCGTTAAATAACAAAACAGGAAATTAGGTACAATAAAGAAGATGTATTTCAATGTACGGTGTACAAGGTTTGCGCTTAGCGTCGGAAGTTACCAGGTTTAGTTCAGTCTAGGAGGTCGAACAACTAATTGAAATTGGCAACGGAAGGGGAAGCGGTTCATGTTAACTTACGTTGGTGGCCGGTCGTGAAAAGCAGAGCCAGAGGCTCTCCCTTCCGAAAAGACGTCTGTTCTGCTCGAGATCTGGATTACAAGAGAGAGAAGCAACTGTGATCCGCACCGCAGAACACTCCAGCGTCGACACACGTGATCGGTATCCCGCGCACGCTATTGGCTAAAACCAGTGGCGTGAATTCGCTTGCAGTTTCGGCAGAGGTCTCACGGCGTCTCTTGTCAGCAGCTTTTACTGGTCAGAACTGCCTCGGTTTTGAAAGACAGGCAACTTGTGTCACGTAGGCGCAGCGTAAGTTGCTCTGGGAGTAGACTTGTATTGATTTGACTGGGCCTTTGAAATCAATTTTTTAAACCAACTCCCTAAAATATTCATTGACTGGCTGCCACCATGAACACACCGTTTTGTTTAAGGCACCAATTTCACTTTGCTGAAATCGTTTCTTACAGATAACAATAATTAATCACATTCGTGAAACAGCAAATTCAGTAACTGTTGCAAGTTGAACACACAAGCTGCCTTATATAAAATTCGTCCCATCACCATGTGGCGATAGTCTGTAGCAAGTACTAAATTGTTTTTCAGGAGAGTTGTCCGCAAGATGATTCGGTATTGATATTAGCGCACTGTCATTGCGCTTTAGTCGAAAACGTCATCTGTCAGAACTATGAAGCTTATTTTGACAAACAAAAGTGCTACGGAGCATGGTAAACTGCATGACTTTTTTCCCAAAGATCCCCTAGCTTGTCCACTTAATACTTAGAAGTATGATTCCCTCCTTAATTTTCAAACAGGCACAAATGTGGTTAACTATGGTAAGGTAGTGCAGATCACGAGAAAATAGCTCTGAATGTGTTAATATTTTTGATTTAGTTGGTTGGATAGTTGATTTTGGGAAGGGGACCAAACAGCGAGGTCATCGGTCCCATCGGGTCAGGGCAGGATGTGGAAGTAAGTCGGCTGTGCCCTTTCAAATGAACCGTCACGACGTTTGCCTGAAGCTGTTTAGTGAAATCACGAAAAACATAAATCAGAATGGCCGGACGCGGGTTTGAACCGTCGACCTCCCAAATGCGAATCCAGTGTGCTAATCACAGAGCCACCTAGCTCGGTGATTTAGTTGCGAGTCGAATGTTATATGTAACGAAAGGTAGCCAAGGTGGTGGTAAGGTCATGCTGCTTTGCAGGCGCGACCAAAAACTTGCAACACAAGACGATCGTTTAGAATGCTACATTTTACGGTCAGGTAAGAAGTTGAAGGTTCGTTACATGTAGACGCGTTACATGTACAGGATGTCCCATTTATCTTCGGCACCCTAAATAACTGTTCGTCAAGATGCAAATTACGAAATGTTTCAATCAAATGTTCTTTAGCCGTCAGGGGGACACCAATCAGCATGATTGCCTTCGTTGTAGCTTTGTCTACTTTATTTTTTTATTCGGTACTTTATTTACTCTCCTAAAGACCATTCAAAAATGTATCACAGTGTACCATTCACTGAAACACAGCGTTGTTAATTACACAACACAACACTGACGTTGACGCTCCCAGTGCTTAGTAAAGGTATTCGGGTTAATGGTACACATCCACGTGCTGACGCTGACAGAGGACAAATGTAAACATAAGTAAATTGCACACCCGTCATTCCGTCAACCATCGTCAGTTGAAGAGTTGCGAGAGTAGAACGTACACCAACGAAGAGAAGGTAGAAATGCTACTCATCTATGGGGAATGTAAGTTAGCAGAACAGTAATTGCAATACTGTTTTCTTATGTACGGCTACATTTAGTACAGTAGTTTAGTCGTTTTAAATACTGTTGTATAGAATAGGCATACAGTAAAGGCTGTCCATCCTACAAACTGAATCGACATAACGTTTCTCTTATTGTTGATGTTGAAGGTAGGCGAAATGCTACTCATGCATCGGAACAGTACAGAGAGCGATATCCTGACAAGAACCCACGTTCCCGGCGGGGTTTTCTCGCCTTGTTGCGACGCTTCAGGAAACGGCAAGTTTCAACCCACGACAACGCAATCGTCGTAGCACTCGCACAGACGAAGCTGCCGATGTTACTGTTCTCGCTTCTTTTGCTATGAATCCACATGTGAGCACACGGCAGCTTGAAGACGAGATTGGCATTCCTAAAACCAGTGTACATCGTATTCTTACACGTCACCGGTTACATCCTTACCATGTAAACCTACATCAAGAATTGCATGGGAATGATTTCACGAATCGTGTACAGTTCTGTCAATGGGCACAGCAGCAAATCCTCGCCAACCCGAACTTCTTCTCCAATGTTCTATTTACCGATGAATGTTCTTCTCAAAAATAGAACAGGTAAATACAAGGAACATTCATTATTGGTCCAGCGACAACCCACGATGGCTTACAGGTGGAACATCAGCGTCAGTGGAGTGGTAACGTCTGATGTGGGATGCTTGGTACTACAATTATTGGCCCGTATTTCATCAATGGTAGTCTAAAAGGCATAGCGTATGCGAACTTCCTCAGACAATTCTTCCTCCTCTTCTGGATGAAGTGTCGCTAAGAATCAGATTGCTTATGTGGTATCGACACGATGGATGTCCGCACATAATGCCTTGCGTGCACGTCGTGTTCTGGACCGAAGGTATCCTGCCAGGTGGATTGGACGAGTAGTAACAGTTACTTGGCCTTCTAGGTCTCCTGATCTAAGTCCTCTGGACTTTTATCTTTGGGGATCCATTAAAGACGTTGTTTACAGCGATATTCTAAGAACTCCAGAGGACATGCAGGAACGTATCGTGCTTGCTTGTAATTCTCTTCATCAGGCAACACTGGAAGCAGTAAATAATTCTTTCATCCAACGAGTGCACCAGTGTATCGGTGTCCAGGGTCTCCACTTTGAGCACCTTTGAATGTTCTACTCCTGGGCAATGGTACAAGAGCGTCAAAGTCAATTTTGTGTTATGTTTTTACATGGTTTTCATTTGTTTTCTGACGATTCCAGCAAGTGGACGAGTTTGTGATCCCGGGCTCAAAGTCAGTGGTGTGTTACGTAATTAATAACGTTGTGTTTCAGTGAATGGTACCTTGTGATACATTTTTGAAAAGGTCTGTAGGAGAGGAAATGAATTACCGAATAAAAAATACAGGGTGCCATTTAAAAAAGTCATACCGCTGTTCATATCTTTGTAAAAAAAAACAAAGTTACAACGAAGGCAGACATGCTGCTTGATGTCCCCCTGACGGCTGAAGAACATTTACTTGAAACATTTTGTAATTTGCATCTGGAAAAACAGTTACTTAGGATGGTCAAGATAAATGGGACACCCTGTATAGTAAGTGGTATTGAAGGTATACGGTTTTGTCATTCGAGATATAATTTGCAGGGATTGCACTGTAAGTAGGCTGTTTGTTTTCTTATTGGCAACGTTACGTAGCGCTCTGTATGAAAATCACTGGCTGTGCTGTGTGCAGTCTGTGTCTAGTCTGCATTGTTGTCTGCCATTGTAGTGTTGGGCAGCGGCAGCTGGATGTGAACAGCGCATAGCGTTGCGCAGTTGGAGGTGAGCCGCCAGCAGTGGTGGATGTGGGGAGAGAGATGGCGGAGTTTTGAAATTTGTAAGACTGGATGTCATGAACTGCTATATATATTATGACTATTAAGGTAAATACATTGTTTGTTCTCTATTAGCATCTTTCATTTGCTAACTATGCCTATCAGTAGTTAGTGCCTTCCGTAGTTTGAATCTTTTATTTAGCTGGCAGTAGTGGCGCTCGCTGTATTGCAGTAGTTAGACTAACGAAGATTTTTGTGAGGTAAGTGATTTGTGAAAGGTGTAGGTTAATGTTAGTCAGGGCCATTCTTTTGTAGGGATTATTGAAAGTCAGATTGCGTTGCGCTAAAAAAAAAATATTGTGTGTCAGTTTAAGCACAGTCATGTATAATTGTTCTAAGGGGACGTTCCAGAACTTTTATTGGTTTGTTCGCATCTTGTTGATTTAATTTCGTTCTTGAGTGTGCCATTTTCACACTAAGTGAAAGAAAAGGATGTAACCAGATTTTCACAAACGTTTATCTTGACGTAGTCCGCCGCCGGTAGCTGAGTGGTCAGCGCGACAGAATGTCAATCCTAAGGGCCCGGTTACGATTCCCGTCTGGGTCGAAGATTTTCTCCGTTCAGGGATGGGGTGTTGTGTTGTCCTAATCATCATCATTTCATCCACATCGACGCGCAAGTCGTCGAAGTGGCGTCAAATCGAAAGACTTGCACCCGGCGAACGGTCTACCCGACGGGAAGCCCTAGTCACACAAGACATTTTGATGAGCATAAGTGTTACGGAGCGTGGCTATTAAATACTTTACAAATCACTCCTACTAACAAAATAAAATAATAGTATGCCCGCTAATAGTAAATGAACCTCACAGGGTCGTTACCAGGTTTCTGATCGCAGTGACTAAGAGTCGAAAGTTAACGGAAGGTGGACTTTGATGGTAACGCTGCAGTGGAAGTCATTTATTTGATTATGATCGAGCTGCTAGGAGAGCGGTAGAACGTGCGCTGGAGTCGGCTGGCAGCGTCTGACCGCGGGCTGGGTGCGGCTGGCTGGGCGAGCCTGGGCAGCGACCGTAGCTGGATGTCTGGCGTCAGCGGCAGTGTCGTCCAGAAGCGAAGTCTCATCAAGGGCTCACCCATGTTGTTACTCTGGCGTCTTCGCATGACGAGTCTACCACTGAGCCTCGCTGTCTCAAAGTCGAGTCCCCCGGCACCTCTGCCATCTTCACCCTAGTCTTCAGCGGAGATATCTCTGTCCGTGGTCATATACCCTATACGCCAGCTCATATTATTCTTCTGGCCAACCAATTTATACTGCTACATCTTTCTTAACTATTGCGTGTCGCCCACAACACCTACAGAAGAAAGACCACTCGCATACCAAAATAGTTATTTTTATAAGGCTGTGACTCGATCGCCAAGTTGCACCTCGTCTGTTAAATTTTCCTGTCCTGTGGACTTATCCATTTGCCACCTCTCTCTTTGTAAAGTGGCTTTTTATATGCAAATATCTGCTTTCACTCCAGTCTGTCAATATGGGTTCGGGTACACGACAGGTCCGATACCTATTCGCACATACAATTATCCTGGTTGAACACTCTCAGGCGTTCCTCGTCGTGTAACTTGTAACGGGACATCCTCCTCTAGCATTACCTATCCTCAACCGCAGTTGTCGATACCAGTAATACCAGTATTGCCGGCCGCGGTGGTCTAGCGGTTCTGGGGCTGCTACGGTCGCAGGTTCGAATCCTGCCTCGGGCATGGGTGTGTGTGATGCCCTTAGGTTAGTTAGGTTTAATTGGTTCTAAGTTCTAGGGGACTTATGACCTAAGATGTTGAGTCCCATAGTGCTCAGAGCCATTTGAAGCAATACCAGTATTATTTTTAGAATTTTGGACAGGTCAATATAATCTCTGTCACTTTTCTGAAAACTTTCGTGTAATTTTATACACATTATGTTATATTTCAAGCTAAAATTTATGAAAAGGAATTACTTCACAAAGTATTTTAGACTACTGGCCATTAAAATTGCTACACAAAGAAGAAATTCAGATGATAAACGGGTATTCACTGGACAAATATATTATACTAGAAGTGACATGTGATTACATTTTCACGTAATTTGGGTGCATAGATCCTGAGAAATCAGTACGCAGAACAACAACCTCTGGCCGTAATAACGGCCTTAATACGCCTGGGCATTGAGTCAAACAGAGCTTGGATAACGTGTACAGGTACAGCTGCCCATGCAGCTTCAGCAAGAGTAGTGACTGGCGTATTGTGACGAGCCAGTTGCTCGGCCACCATTGACCAGATGTTTTCAATTGGTGAGAGATCTGGAGAATGTGCTGGTCATGGCAGCAGTTGAACATTTTCTGTATCCAGAAAGGCTCGTACAGGACATGCAACATGCGGTCGTGCATTATCCTGCTGAAATGTAGGGTTTCGCAGGGATCGAATGAAGGGTAGAGACACGGGTCGTAACACATCTGAAATGTAACGTCCACTGTTCAAAGTGCCGTCAATGCGAACAAGAGGTGATCGAGACGTGTAACCAATGGCACCCCATACCATCACGCCGGGTGGTAAGCCAGTATGGCGAAGACGAATACACGCTTCCAATGTGTGTTCACCGCGATGTCGCCAAAAACGGATGCGACCACCATGATGCTGTAAACAAAACCTGGATTCATCCGAAAAAAAGACGTTTTGCCATTCGTGCACCCAGGTTCGTCGTTGAGTACACCATCGCAGGTGCTCCTGTCTGTGATGCAGCGTCAAGGGTAACCGCAGCCATGGTGTCCGAGCTGATAGTCCATGCTGCTGCAAACGTCGTCGAACTGTTCGTGCAGATGGTTGTTGTCTTGCAAACGTCCCCATCTGTCGACTCAGGAATCGAGACGTGGCTGCACGATCCGTTACAGCCATGCAGATAAGATGCCTGTGATCTCGACTGCTAGTGATACGAGGCCGTTGGGATCCAGCACGGCGTTCCGTATTACCCTCCTGAACCCACCGATTCCATATTCCGCTAACAGTCATTGGATCTCGACCAACGCTAGCAGCAATGTCGCGATACGATAAACCGCAATCGCGATATGCTACAATCCGACCTTTATCAAAGTCGGAAAAATGGTGGTAAGCATTTCTCCTCCTTACACGAGGCATCACAACAACGTTTCATCAGGCAACACCGGTCAACTGCTTTTTGTGTATGAGAAATCGGTTGGAAACTTTTCTCGTGTCAACACGAAGTAGCTGTCGCCATCGGCGCCAACCTTATGTGAATACACTGAAAACTTTAAATTTCGCGCCTGTAGCACGTTATCTTCGTGGTGTAGCAATTTTAATGGCCTGTAGTGTAGTTTCGATGTTATAATCGATAAATATCGGTTCTGAATGTACAGTTAGCGTAACCTTTTTTAGAAACAATTGAAATTACGAAATTTTGCCCACTAAAATTTTATTATTAATTACGCAATCCTGTACTGTTTACTGTGTCTCTTTCTGAATTCATTTATGAAATAATAATCGAAATTAATAATGTAACGAGAATTAGTAGGAATTCAATTGTTAAGAAAAATTGTAAACCCTTTGGAACATTGTTATTTGCGCAGAGTGTAGAGTCGTAAGGTTGCCTCTGATGCGAACAAATGTATTTTTGTACAATAGATGCGAACAATGTAATTTCAGCTTTGTTAACGAGAAAAATCAGAATGTGAGAAAATCAGTGGAAAATATATTTACATAAGAAATTCTGCAACAACACTCTTCTAATTTATTTAGTTCAAATTATCCATGAGGACGTGATGTTAGATTTTCTCCTTTAACAATTACATTCCTAGACAAGAACAACTGACAAGCTAAGTAAACTTGAAAGTTTATTGTAAACTCCGCTCCTCTTAAATCTTCATAAAAGGCTTTGCTTATTAATTACTTGGACTGGGCATTGTTTAATGTGGACAATAGATGGAAGAAGGAAGGAGAGGGCAGATTACAAACTCTAGACTCGAGGATTCATGTGGCTTTGTCATCAGGCGGCTATTGTATTTGGGCGGCAGGCTAAAGTGTTCGTCTAGCTGATATACAGGTATTACAATCTTATTGTCTCCGTACACCTTCGGACACACTTCTTTCCATACTCATAGTTACAGCTCCAACGTGTTAGCGTGTGTACAAGGACGCCGCAGAATCAAAAGGAAAGAAACAACCCTTACGGACAGGATATTTCTTCTAGCATCATTTTACGTAACAAGCCATAAACGGGTCTTGGATAAATTTGCAGCGGAAAGCTTTCAGCAAAAACTTTGCGACGTGTTTTTCTTCTGTACAGAGCAGTAAAATTGCATTCTCGCTAACGTACTTGAGCCGTGAAGCGTGACCGTAATAAGGAAACAGCTTTATGACTTTAAGACCATTACCAAGGTATCGACTTCATTTCATCGCTAATTAGTCTCCAAACAACAATCATCAGTTCCGGGAAAGGTGTTAGTGACGTAATATCATTCAAAAGAAGTCCATTTGACATTTGCGAGTTGCCTCCGCCGGAAGATAGTCAGCTTTCAGGGCAGGCGTAAGAAAATTCGCAGCGAGCCCTGCACAAAGGAAATGCCAAGCGTGGACGACGGCGTCAAAGGCTGCGCTGCTGTCTTTTGGCGACAGTCACGCTAGCGACAACACGTGCGGCTTTTGTCGGCCTAGAGGAGACGGGAGTGCTAATTGGGGTTCGAAACTGCAGTGGCAAACTGCAGTGGCCGCGTGGACTCCTTTGCTTCGCCACGTGCGTTCGCTCACAATGGAGTGTGGTGGGTTCCTAAGACGCAGAACGACGTGAGAAACTATTGACGTCTATGATAATGACGTTCTTACTGTTTCAAAATCTACTTAATAGATCTTGTGAACGGTATCGCTGGGGAAAAGAATCGTAATCGTAAAATGAACATCAGACGTAAGTAAAACTTATGTCTTCATTTGACTAATACACTGGTGCGTAGAACTTGAGGATGAAAGTAACTCAATGCCAGGTAACATAGCTCACCTAAACTTGAACCATAGGTAGAAACAAGTACTACCTTACAGTACGTGCAGAACGTAACTCAAAGAAACCCTCAGCCATACGAGGAGACATGACACTTTTATTCAAAGATAATAATTATACTGATGTGACCAACAGCTATGATGGTCCCTTGCACATTAAGAAAGGCGGGAGATGGTTCTTAATTGGATGTGTTCTCAGCACAGACAGCAATAAAGGTTCTGCAACGCGCTCCTATGCTAGTCACAAGGTTGGCAAGAACTTATTGTGGTATTTCTCCAGCAGCGTGGTTGAAAATTGCTGGATGGTCGTCAGTGCACGTGGACGTGCTGCGGTACGTCTCTTCGACACAACGCACACGTACTCGATGGTATTACAGTCGGAGAAACGGGCAGGCCAGTCTATTCGCTGAATATCCTCTCGCTCCAAGGGCTCCTCTATGTGCACTGTTCGGAGCTGTCGCGTATTGTCATCCATACAACGAAGTCGCGGCCGAGTGCACCACTGGAAAGAAACCCATGGGAAGGTACAGTGTCGCAAGAACGTTGCCAGGAGGGTATACTGTGTTCAAAGATTTGGAGGTCAGTTCATCCATGCAACGGTATGCCTCCCCAAACAATAACACCCAGGTTCGAATCCTGCCTCGAGCACGGATGTATGTGATGTCCTTAGGTCAGTTAAGTTTAAGTAGTTCTAAGTTCTAGGGGACTGATGACCTCAGAAGTTAAGTCCCATAGTGCTCAGAGCCATTTGAACCATTTGAGCGAAACTATTAGGTTCGACAGTGTTTCTTGGAGCATTACACATTTGTACTTCTAACCATATGAGGTACTTCCGGTACTGTTCGCTCAACAACGTTTAGTCTTGTAGTAAAAGTACATAACTCACGGCCATAAAACAACATTGGTTGTACAAAGTGACTATAAACTTTACTTTTTCTCTCAGATCAGAAGTTTTGGAAAACCTAAGCAGTTTACCGGAAGCACTCCAGGTCTTTCATGCCTTTGTCCTAACTGCTTTTGATGGCCAGTACGTTGTTGTCTTCAACTGTGCTAAATACAAGAACTCATCAAGTGGTAATATGGCGTCTTCGTTGATATGATAATTATCTTTTTGATGTGATAATTACACATTTTAGTTTATAGTTAATGCTTAGTCAGCAAAACGATGATGGTCCACACATATTTTGTTATAAATGATTGCTTCTTCATTTTCCCAGTCGGTACATTTAAAAATATCTCCAAGGTCTGTTTCAATGATTGTTTTCTATTTATATATTTCTTACCGTCCTGATGAAGTATAATGCAATCTGTATTCGTGTCCTACACTGAATGAGTGTCTTTGCTCATCAAGATCCATTACTGTAGAATGGGCTCTGAGCACTATGCGACTTAACTTCTGAGGTCATCAGTCGTCTAGAACTTAAACCTAACTAACCTAAGGACATCACACACATCCATGCCCGAGGCAGGATTCGAACCAGCGACCGTAGCGGTCGCTCGGCTCCAGACTGTAGCGCCTAGAACCGCACGGCCACTGCGGCCGGCTTACTGTAGAATTGAGTGGAACTGAATCATACTTCTATAATAGAGTACAGAGAGTGGATAATAATATGGGAACACATAACACACAACACATTACCATGTCTTATACGGTATAGGAAAACCGTTGGTATTCAAAACAGCTTCCAGTCATCTCGGAATGAATAAACACAGGACCTTCACGGTTTTGAACGGAACCTTATTGTTGTTCTGCGCGTTCATACAGCGCGAATGAATCGTTCAAATGGCTCTAAGCAATATGGGAGGTCTGAGGTCATCAGTCTCCTAGACTTAGAACTACTTGAACCTATATAACCTAAGGACATCACACACATCCATGTCCGTGTCAGGTTTCGAACCTGCGACCGTAGCATCAGCGCGGTTCCGGACTGAAGCGCCTAGAACCTCTCGGCCACAGCAGACAGCTCATACAACTCGGTCGCCGCACGTAAGACGCGGCCACCGCCCTCTCGAGCACCGTGTGCCAAAGTTCCAGAGGCAGCAGCGGGGCATACTTCAAAGTGCTCACAGTGGGGGTGCCACAAGAGATGCAGCAGTCACACCATTGGAGCCGACAGAGCCAATCAGGATGCAGCCCCATCTTATTAAGTCGCGTCGTTGTGGCACAGAAGGGGAGTCGTTTGGTGGGCCTCCTGAAGTACGGAGCACGTCTTCTCTCAGCCGTGACACCGTTACTAAGCCAACGTTTAGGGAGATGAACTTCGGGTACGGACCTGGACACGAGTGATTACATTGAGCTATGTCTTCGTCGCGCGGGGTAGCCGCGTGGTCTTGGGCGTGTTGCCACGGTTCGCGCGGCTCCCTCCGTCGGAGATTCGAGTCCTCCCTCGGGCATGGGTGTGTGAGTTGTCCTTAGCTTAAGTCAGCTTAAGTTAAAGTAAGTAGTGTGTAAGGCTAGGGACCGATGACCTCAGCAAATTGGTCCCATAGACCCTACCACAAATTTCCAAAATTTCACCATGTTTTCAGAATAAATCATCTATGTTCTAATGAATTCCGACTTTCCATTCGGTAATTTGTAGCTGGGACACAACATTTATACCATTCTTCCTGCAAACTAGAGGCACGATTAGGTAACAATGGTGGAGGTGTACAGAGATCACGCACCCTTCTCTGTAAAGTAGACCACAAGGGCTCAAAAACATCGAAATCTGGTGACCGTGGTGACCGAAGGGGATATGAAAATTTATCCTCGTGCTCACAAAACTAATCCTCGACGATACGAACTGTGTGAACAGGGTCCCCGATGTCTTGGAACACAGCGTGACCTTTGAGGAACAAGCGTTATACCACGGGATGGACCTGATCAGCGAAAATGGTCACATAGTACTTGGTAGTAAAGTGACCTTGCTGAGTACCCACGCGGACCCCGGAATAGCAAGATATGGATGTCAAAATTATCACTGAATCACCGCCATGTTTCACTCATAGGATATTAACTCGGTCAGAAGTTGGAAACAGTGTGCAACAACACTCGTCTAATCAAATAACTTTTCTTCCATTGCTCAGTATTCCATGTTTTGTGGCTTTGGCACTAGATTTTCCTGTGACGGGCATTTGCACCATTGATAACTGGTTTTCGGATTCCAGGTCGCCCTACAGTGCCCTGCTTATGGAGCCCTCTTCGTGTTCTTTTGGTGCTGACAGAGTTTGCGAGTGCGTCATTCAGTTCTGCAGCTGAGGTCCTCTTATTTGTCGTTACAGTCCTCTTGAATGACCGTCCATCACGATCACTCACAACGCACTTTCGTCCGAAATGTGGCCTTAACGGGTGACGTTTTACCCCTCTCCCTGTGTGCACCTTCAAACACCAAACACTTGTGCTACTTTGGTTACGAAAGCACCCACCTCACGAGAGCCAACAATTTGCCGCTTTCGAATTCCTAAGGCTCCAATACAATGAACTAACAACTACAAAGAACACTGTTTTGATCTTGACTGACGCTGGACAACATTACACAAGTGCAATTCGGATTCAGATACAATAGCGGATCAGATAGAACAGCGCAACCTACAGGCGTTTCCCAGCATCTGAATTTATGTTCAGGCATGCATTTGTCACGGTGGTTCCATATCCATGCCCAGCCTCACTCTCGATATCCTATCATGCAACCTGTATCTCAATTTACAGGGGCTCCGTCTCATCTCCACGAAAGCTACGCTGTTAACTCTTATACGACAGTTGTTGTTAAGAGTCAGAATTTGGTGGCAATATGCATCAATATGTCTTGTCAATGTCCCATTTTTCTAAGTACTCTCCATCACTTTCTATTGCCGTACGCCAACGTTGTGGGAGAGCATTTATTCCCCTGCTGGTGCTCTTGTCCTCTACGCGTAGCCATGTTTTCACTGCATGATTGACACTCTCACGCAGGCCGGTGTGGCCGAGCGGTTCTAGGCGCTTCAGTCTGGAATCGCACGACCGCTACGGTCGCAGGTTCGAATCCTGCCTCAGGCATGGATGTGTGTGATGTCCTTTGGTTAGTTAGGTTTAAGTAGTTCTAAGTTCTAGGGGACTGATGACCTCAGATATTAAGTCCCATAGTGCTCAGAGACATTTTTTGACTCTCTCACGATCTTCAAAGTACGTGCCCCGTAGAGAATCTTTGGCCGGCCCAAAGAGATGCAAGTCCTAGGACGACAGGTCTGCACTGTAGGGTGAATGAGGCAATGATGTCCAACCCAATTTGGCGATGTGTTCTCGGGTTCTCAGACTTATGTGGGGGCGTGCATTATCGTGTTGGAGCAAGATTTCTGCTAGATTATTGTCCGATAGAACACGTCGGGAACGGTTCTTAAGTTTATTCGGGATCTTCGTGTAGCCTATGCCTTTGAATTGATGGTCGATCCTCTTGGCATCACATCCCCGAGACTGACGCCATCACAATCGCAGATGACTGTCACCATGACTTTTCCGGCAGAGGAGATTGTCTTGAATTTCTTTTTTTGTGATGAATGGGGATGATACCACTCCATGGACTGTTTTTTTGTTTCCGGCGCAAAGTAGTGCTTCCAGCTTTCGTCCCCCATAACGATCAGTGACGGAAAGGCCTCTTCGTCGGTCTCGAAACGCTCCAAGACTGTGAAAAGGTCCTTCTTTTGATGTTGTGGTCGACTGTGAGCATTCGTGGAACCCATCGTGAGCACCTCTTTGAATACCCGAGAGTCTCGATCATTGCAGACGCGCTTCCAATGCTGACCGACAACTGTAGAGCCAACAGTCGAGTTGTGGAATGAGATTTTCACTCTGCAGCGGAGTGTGCGCTGATATGAAACTTCCTGGCAGATTAAAACTGTGTGCCCGACCGAGACTCGAACTCGGGACCTTTGCCTTCCGCGGGCAAGTGCTCTACCAACTGAGCTACCGAAGCACGACTCACGCCCGGTACTCACAGCTTTACTTCTGCCAGTACCTCGTCTCCTACCTTCCAAACTTTACAGAAGCTCTCCTGCGAAACCTTGCAGAACTATCACTCCTGAAAGAAAGGATATTGCGGAGACATGGCTTAGCCACAGCCTGGGGGATGTTTCCAGAATGAGATTTTCATGCTGCAGCGGAGTGTGCGCTGATATGAAACTTCCTGGCAGATTAAAACTGTGTGCCCGACCGAGACTCGAACTCGGGACGTTTCTTTCAGGAGTGCTAGTTCTGCAAGGTTCGCAGGAGAGCTTCTGTAAAGTTTGGAAGGTAGGGGACGAGGTACTGGCAGAAGTAAAGCTGTGAGTACCGGGCGTGAGTCGTGCTTCGGTAGCTCAGTTGGTAGAGCACTTGCCCGCGGAAGGCAAAGGTCCCGAGTTCGAGTCTCGGTCGGGCACACAGTTTTAATCTGCCAGGAAGTTTCAGTCGAGTTGTGATGCGCCGGTCCGCACGAATAATGACATCCGCACGATTCAGCATGTCTGGAGCAGTGGCTGTGACAGGATGCCTCGAGTGTGTCTGATCATGGCGCTCTGTTTCTGCATTCGCTGAGGCTGTAACTTTCTTTACCCATCGCCCAACTGTACTTCCATTAACTGCAGCATCGTCATACATTGTACACAAACATTTATGGATGTTCACCACGGTTTTTTTTTTCTCCACACAAAAATTCAATAACAACACGCTGCTTGTAACGTGAGTCGTCGAAACTTCACCGGCGCACAGAACAAACATCAAATGTGAAGCACCAACAAGGACGTTTGTTTATGTATATTAATGGCTTTTAAAATGTGGGGCATTAATTATTGAACGACTCTCGTAATCTTCGTGGACCAATTCTCGAATCAAATATTCGTTACTCTGGGATTCAAACCACCATATTCTAAACGCCCGGTACTCACAGCTTTACTTCTGCCAGTACCTCGTCTCCTACCTTCCAAACTTTACAGAAGCTCTCCTGCAGGAGGTTTGGAAGGTAGGGGACGAGGTACTGGCAGAAGTAAAGCTGTGAGTACCGGGCGTGAGTCGTGCTTCGGTAGCTCAGTTGGTAGAGCACTTGCCCGCGAAAGGCAAAGGTCCCGAGTTCGAGTCTCGGTCGGGCACACAGTTTTAATCTGCCAGGAAGTTTCATATCAGCGCACACTCCGCTGCAGAGTGAAAATCTCATTCTGGCACCATATTCTAGTTCAGAGCCTCAAAGTAATCTCACAGGGGAAGCTCCTGCCCTGGAAAGCTATTATGAGGTAGAAATATCAGAGGCCGACAGCGAATGTGCCGAAGGGGACAATGTAGGGACGATTATTCAGTAATTGCGTCGTCGATGCTCTGTTCCAGCAACTCGGCGCAAGAGCGATGGAGACAACATTCTGCTGGTAGCGAGGTCGTTAGACACGGATTAATCCAGCCTTACGTAATGGGGGTGTACTGCGTCGCTGTTTATGGAAAGTGTAAGCTTGTTGAAATGCAAATCGTGCTGCTGTGTGTGTTTACGAACACGGCAGATGAAGCTGTGACAATCTAAGCGTCGTCTCCCGAAGTTCTCGTATGCGAGCTTTTAGTATATACGTAGCTTAGGGTGAGTTCTACTGTAAATTACGCTGTTGCGGGATATTAAAAGCTTTTATTGCTGTTTTTACTCTCATGTTTTTCCAGCCATTTGCTTTATGAAATGTTTTCGAAAACGAAAGTCTCTGTGACGTGTCAGCCTCTACCTGCCATACTCTGATCACCAATATTCGTAAACAATAAACCGAAACTGATGTGGATTTCATTTCAGTAATGAAATGCCTCACAACATACCTGCGCAATTCCTCATCAATATCCAAGCGCATTGAGAGGAACTCTTGCTGACATTTCTGTCAAGGAAGCTCGCATTGGCTTCTTTCCCTTGGATGGTAAAGGGCGCTAATGTACTGTGCTGTTATTCTGAAGGAGTGTATTCTGTATCCCTGTCCTACAATAAATTTACTTTCACGTAACTTCCATCGATAGCTTCAGCAAAATGTCCCGATTCTCTCTTGAGCTGGCTATGACCGATTATAGGCTCTCCCATTTGAAATTTGCACTCCATCCATAAAGATGTCGTGGGCTGTCATACTTCTTTTAATTTCCGTCTTCTTGCAGAGAAAGCAGCGCTGATAATTTTTTCCGTTTTTCTGGTTTCAGCGCATCCTGGTTGCCTAGCTCAAGACTAACCATTCACATTAAACAATTATTGGGGAAACAGTAATTGGCTTCAGTCACTGCAGCTCAAAGCAGGGGTGGTACTACAAAAACGTTTCCGACAATAACGGCCTTCATCATTTGACAGGTGGTGAAAGTTGGTGACAATGTAACCTGAATGTTTGTTGTCGCCTTCCTACTTTTTTTTTGGCTATTTCAACGAAATTTCGGCGTTTGTCAATGGTCAAGAAAGAAAGGAAAACGTCATAAAAAGGAGAAGCTGACCAGCGAGGAACACGGTAAGTGATGTTGAGGGATGTGCTCCGCCAGACGTGTGTGACATGACTGCAGGTAAACATTGTTTCCACTCTTTCCTTCTCTGCACCAGAAAATTTTTCCATCTGATCTTCTTGAGAGGAACGCATGTTTGTTAACTGATACCCAATGCCCTTTGTTGCGGGTGCGGAAGACTATGATGCTTTCAGTTAACAACAGCTGAACAAAGGGAACAAGTTATTCAGAGTTCCATGGATAAAGTCTAGAAATGTTGAAGACTCCTACGTGGAGTCTTGTACAGTTACTAGCGTGAAACAACGAAAGCCGTGCAAAATAGGGCGTGGAGAGGGAGCAAGTGATAATGATAGTGCAAGGGTGGTACTTCTTTTGGAGAAGACACCTCTGTGTAGTATATAGTCCGTGTCACTATTGTTGAGACCACAAAATAGCTGAACATCACATGTCCTTGCTTAACCCAAGAATTTTTCATTATTCGATCAATTAATGTCCATCTAAAATATATCTGTCTGAAACTCTAACTAAAGAAAATGCACGAAGGTATCCTAAACGAGTGTCAAATTTACGGGCTCTACAAGCTCTATTGGTAAATTTCAATCCTTTTGAATATCCTCGGACTGACAGTTGTTCTACTACTTCGCATAAGATAACTAGATGAATGCTGTCAATATTAGTCACAAATACGAAGTGATTATGGAGGAGCCGGCTGTGGTGACCGAGCGGTTCTAGGCGCTACAGTCTGGAACTGCGCGACCGCTACGGTTGCAGGTTCGAATCCTGCCTCGGGCATGGATGTGTGTGATGTCCTTAGGTTAGTTAGGTTTAAGTAGTTCTAAGTTCTAGAGGACTGATGACCTCAGCAGTTAAGTCCCGCCCGCATCTCGTGGTCGTGCGGTAGCGTTCTCGCTTCCCACGCCCGGGTTCCCGGGTTCGATTCCCGGCGGGGTCAGGGATTTTCTCTGCCTCGTGATGGCTGGTTGTTGTGTGCTGTCCTTAGGTTAGTTAGGTTTAAGTAGTTCTAAGTTCTAGGGGACTGATGACCATAGATGTTAAGTCCCATAGTGCTCAGAGCCATTTGAACAATTTTGATTATGGAGGAAGAAGTTCGATGAAGAAAAGTTTCTAGTCATTTATGAATTCATAGGACGCCTCAGACAAAATGCTCGTCGGGTATAAGTCAAAGGTGTATCTTTAGATTACATGCAAAACTTCCCTGTACCTCAGCTAGCAACTTATGTAATATTTCCAGCGAGACCGCTATGGTAATATGTTTTTCGTATTTATAACTTTTCCAATAATGAGGCCATAATGTTCACTTATCATGAAGGAGTTTTCGAGAGGGGGCAGAACGAAGTGACGTCTTTATTGTTTCACTGTCTGGAAAGAAAGTAAAAACTGGAAGGAGATTTAGTTTTGATTTCAGACGAAAATTCTGACACAAGAAAAATTTTGTAACGATTTTCTTCCTGTATGTATTGATACACAGCCTGAAAACGTTCTACAGAATAACTGATCTTTTTCCTATGAGACGAGATTGTTTCCATTCAAATTGTAAGGTGGCCATAATTCCGCACCTTACAAGCACTCATCTACATACTTTGCCGTGATTTACAACCAGAATTAAGTATCATTTGATAGTCTGTACATCGTATAAACGAATATTTAAAGAAGATTGACATTGTCACGTACACCTTGTAAATAGTTGTTAACGCTTATTCCTTGAAAGGTGATGGAGTGTCTTTATTATCAAAACGTAGTAATGCATAATGGCCTATAATAGCAGAGGTTGGAACGCCAGTGGAAATGAAACTTCAGGCGTAACTCAGGCCCTGGGTGGAAAAGCCCGCACAGGTGTGTTGGTCCTGCTTAACACAGTAAGTAACCCAAGACGGACGGTCGGGGCACTGAGCGCTGAAGCACGATACAGCGGCGACAGGTCGAAGATGGTGGCGGGGCCGGAAGATTAAACAAATAATACATTGGAAACTCTGAAAATCTTGGATGCAGCAGAGAGGAACGACGAAGCGTTACCTCGGAAATCACGCAGGCTGGGTAATTTCTGAGGATTTTTCACTCTGAGAAGTGTACCATTGTATGAATTCCTAATTAACGGCTATAGATACTTCCTCGCAAACTTTCCACACTGGACGACAGAAGACTAAAATATAGTTGGTCGGCGTTCAGAAGAATCTATAGAGAGGGAAAATATTCTGTGATTCGCCTTCTGCAGCTATGAGGCAGAGGAGCCGAGCTTTTCTGGGAAGCCAGCGGTGGAGAGGAAGTGGTCGTCGTTGAGTACGCAGCGTTCAGTGATTGAAAGCACTTCCTCTGCCTATGCTCACGTTGAGACGTTATCTGAACTCCGTCCATGTGGCTGGGAGTTTGTGTTTCTCGTCTGTAGAACACAGAGAGGAGAAGACAGTATTAGATTATACTAGTCAGAGGACTGTCTTTGCCAGTGTTTGAATGACTTTTTTTAAATAGTTTTTGGCTGGAGTTCTTTCGTCGGCACAGACGTATACGAGAACTATCACTCCGACACACCAGACGCAGTACATTGGTGATATTGCTAATTGCTTTGGCTTATGAGGGCTGTAAATCTAAACAGTTGTGATAACGTAAATTTTATTTCCGCTGTGGTTGCACACCACTGCATGTAATCTTTGAAAGTAGTCTCTTCCAGTGTTTGGTACATAGATGATGTCAGTCATCTTGCGTTACGTATATTAGATCGCGTAGCCATAAAAAGCGGCAGATTTGGGCACTTGATCAATCATATTAGTTAGGAAATTCGTTTGTTTCTCCTTATGTCCATTGGACATTGATATATAAACATTTGTCATATAAAATGGTTCAAATGGCTCTGAGCACTACGGGACTTAACATCTAAGGTCATCAGTCCCCTAGACTTACAACTACTTAAACCTAACTAACCTAAGGACATCACACACATCCATTCCCGAGGCAGGATTCGAACCTGCGACCGTAGCAGCCGCGTGGTTCCGGACTGAAGCGCCTAGAACCACTCGGCCACCGCGGCCGGCTGATTGCTACTTCAAACCATCTGCTAAGAAAAGGTTTAACATGACTGGTCAAAAAGTGCGTAAAATGGAAACATCCGAGAGCTTCATTTTTGTGCGCAGGACAATTATACCGAACCCAGGCGTTTGGTTGAAATTATAAACAAAAGGGAGTTTCGACATATGTTGACCTCCAGTTACCTTTACAACGACGTAACTCTAATTAAAACGTCAAAAGATCAAGACTTCAACATTCTTTTTCGTCTATTGACGAGAGAGAGCCAAAAAGCTATCATTCAATAATTGCCTGCGAAAAGTAAGATGGAATATTATTGAATATTACGGAACGTGACAACAGTACCAGAGAGTGTGAGTGAAAGTTTAGTTTGCTGATCGCTGTGCACACCAAATTTAACTTAATATTTTGCTCTGTAGTTCATTAGCATACCATCACGTTAATTCAGCTGTCATATCATTCCTTCCTACTCCAAGGTACATTTTCTGACGTTAAATGATGACTGTGGCTTGAAAAATTTTGTTAGTACAGTATTATAGGAATGTTATTGGTCAGACTAGGAAGCAATACAAATATAATTGAAAATAAACTATATACAAAGCCTTATCACGTTTTTGACAAACTTGTTCTTTTGTAATCAACTCTTCAGTAATTTGTAACATAGTGACAAATCTTCCTTCCTCTTGACTACTACGATGCGAAATGGAGAAGCTTAATCATCTGCCAACAAAATGGAGAAAAAAATACCCTGTGGCACATGTTAACTGTGATTTCATATTAAGGGATGTATAGAGAAATAAATATTTGTGCAAGCAAAGCTGCAAAATCCTCGGACATATTTTCAGTCCGAATACAAAAATTTCCTTGAAAGCGAGAAGCTTACGTTCTCGAACCAGCATGGTCTCAGAAAGGACCACTCGCCATTTTCTCACATTATAACTGCGAACTATGGATGAAGTGTAACAGGCTGAGTCCATATTTCTACATCTGCAGATAGCGTTTGACACAGTGTCCAACTGTAGGCTGTTAAAGAAGGTATGAATATGTGGAATATGTGGGTGGCTCGATAACTTTTGAACTAATGGAACCCAGTAAGTTGTCCACAACAAGGAGTATTAATCACAGACAAGAGTATCGTCAGTAGTACTCCGGGGCCGCTGTTATTCTATGTATACAAAAATGATTTGTCTGACAGCGTAGGCAGCATTCTGGGGTTGTTTGCTGACGATGCTGTGGTGTACTGCAAGGTGTGGGCGTTGAGTGACTGTAGAAGGATACAAGATTACTTCGACAAAATTTCTAGTTGGTATTATGAATAGCATCTGGCTCTAAGTGTATAAAAGTGTAAATCAGTGAGGATGAGTAGGAAAAACAAGCCCTTAATGTTCAGATACAGCAATAGTAGTGTTCTGCTTGACACAGTCACGTTGTTTAAATATCTGGGCGTAAAGTTGCAAAGAGAGATTAAGTGGAACAAGCACATGGCGATTGTAGTAGGAAAGGCGAATGGTTGACTTCGATTTATTGGAAGAATTTCAGGAAAGTGTGATACATCTGTAAACCTATTTGTGAGTACTGCTCATGTGTTTGGAATCCATGCCAGGGAATATTAAAGGAAGATGTTGAAACAGTTCGAAGAAGGGCTGCTAGATTTATTACTGGTAGGTTTGAACAACACGCAAGCGTTACGGAGATGTTTCCGGAAATAAAATGGGGAATCCCTGGAGGGAAGGCGATATTCTTCTTAAGGAATAGAACTGAGAAAATTTAGGGAACCGGAATTTGAAGCTGACTGCAGAACGACTCTCTTACCTGTAACATAAATCGCGCGTAAGGGCCAGTATCAACTTACCAAGAACTAGGCATCCAAATACGAAAAATTAGGCTCATACAGAGGCATATACACAGTCGTTTTTCTCTCATTCTGTTTGCGAGCGGAACGGGAAAGGAAATGACTAATAGTGATATGGGGTACCCTCCGGCACGCACCATAAGCTGGATTGTGGAATATCTGTGTAGATGTAGACAATGCATATAATATTAATACTTTCTTTGTCAAAATCATGTCAATGTAATCTTTGCGCTTTATATCTTTAATCTTTGCGCTTTAGATCTTTGACATAAGCTGCATTTCAAACCCTTGTCATAGAACCCCCCGCCCCATCAGGGCAACTTGGACACTTAAGGAAATGTGTATAAAATTTGGGGGCGGGGCAGTGGGGCTTGATATTGATATGCATTTGACAGGCAAAGGACACATTCTTCTGTTGGAGCAAACGATATTTAGTTTCGGATGTTAAAAAAGAAACCACAAAAAAATACCGAAACATGTGCAAAGTAGCCCCGTTTTATGGTAACATTGATATTTTTCAGTTTACAGATTTAGATTTACATTTCCTGTGGTTTTCATAAAGTTTTTTTGGCGAATACCAGGATAATTCACTTAAGAAAGACATGATGTGTTTCCTTTCCCATCTTCAGCTGATTGCAGCTTGTTCTCTGTACGGAATGACCTCGAAATCGACTGGAAATAAACTCCACTTTTCATTCTGTCTTATTTGAATCGATGCAACTAGAGGGTTCCCACACCGCTCTTACCAAACACTGATTCGTGCATAAAGAACAGCTGACTCTCTAAATTATCAACTTGTTTTATAATAGTGGTGACATGTTTCTTTTTATACCACTCATCAGATACGAGTTCATAGCTTAATGGATATAATTTAACATTAGCTGTAAATTTATTCATAAATCAAACTTAAATTAGAATTGATGTAGTCATTGTTGTGTGTAACAATAGTGAAAACTTGAGAATTTCATAGGAAAATCAAAGAAGAATCAGGACTTTGGTATGAACTGCCATTAAAATAGATTCTCGGAAAATGCAGGTCTTTTATAGTACCATAATTTGTTTTTTACTAGTCATATAATATCTCTTTTCCATTTGTAAAACGACGTAACTTCTCACAGGCGGGACTACTTCATCAGCCCATAGTGTGTAGACTCAAGTACGTTTTGTATACACTGGTGATGGACGTTTCTTTCCGAAGGGCTGGGGTAGGGGGGAGTGTGTGCAGAATAAAATAAAAAATATCCTCGGTAAGATTGATATCGGACTGACACATGTTAATGACAAATCAAACCAATAACAGCGCTTGTCGCAAAAATGAAGTCTCTTGACCTAGGTTTCGGCACTACTAAGAGTGCCTTCATCAGAAGTAAAAGATTCAAACTGACATGTCACGTATAAAATAAATATCAAGCGATAAAGCTTTGGTCACCAATTTTTTAAAATAGGAAACAGAAGGCATGCCACTATGGGCTGCTCACACATGTCGAGAGCTACGGTGGCATGAGACTGTGTGCTGTAGACGTGTCACATCTTACGCCTCAGTCAGTAAAAGCAGTGTATGACGTTGTAAATCTAAAGAGATATCACGGTAATTAGGGGAAACCGCTTGGCTACGATTATATGAGTACCATGTACGGGAAGAAGGACCTCTTTTATGATCAGAGAATGAGTATTAAAGAACAGTTTGTTAAGGAGGTCTAATAGCATGCTGTAAAATAATAAAATATAACTAATTTCAGACAGCAAGTGCAAAGCGTCAACAAGCTGGTAATTGTAAAGACTTTATGTTCCGTTAAATATTTGTTGAGTGCCCAATACGCACCTTACGAAAGATGACTGAAGGCGATTACGGACTACTGAGATGTTTAAAGGGCAAGGAGTAGGTGTGTGTGTGTGTGTGTGTGTGTGTGTGTGTGTGTGTGTGTGTGTGTGTGTGTGTGTGTGTGTAACATCTGGCGGCTAAAGGGCTTTTGGAATGTGCCAGGAAGTTTTTCAACTGCTGAAGGGAGCAGAGAGATCACGATGACGTAACCGTGGGCGCTTCAAAAAATGGTTAAAATGGCTCTGAGCACTATGGGACTCAACTGCTGAGGTCATTAGTCCCCTAGAACTTAGAACTAGTTAAACCTAACTAACCTAAGGACATCACAAACATCCATGCCCGAGGCAGGATTCGAACCTGCGACCGTAGCGGTCTTGCGGTTCCAGACTGCAGCGCCTTTAACCGCACGGCCACTTCGGCCGGCTGGGCGCTTCAGAGTTTGATATGTTTGTAAACGTAGAATGTCAATAATGATTTTAACATGGGATGGGTTAGTCCCCTTGTAAGGTAACTTAAATACTAGGTCTACAACTCTGCTCCAACCGTTTTTTCAAGAAGTTCGAGACCTGATTGTGAAAAACTTACAAAATAATTTACTATTCAAAGTATTGGCCATCGTTGGTCACTGCTTTCTTCTACCTTTAGGGCAGCATACGAATCCCGCAGTGTATAAACTGGGCATCTTTTGAGGGGAGCCATGAATCGGTCGAATTTTGCACTTGTTCATATGACCGCAAATGCTTGTCAGCTAGGTCGTGTGTCATAGATCGAGAAAGGTGGCAGTCAGAGGGGGAATACAGTGGGTGGGGTAGAACTTCCTACATCAACCTTCCCAAGTATGTTTTGACAGGATTTTCGACATTGAGTGGTGCACTGTCATGCTGCAAAATCATTTTTGCATGTCTATCGCTGTAGTGTGGCCGTTTGTCTTTCAGTGCTCGGCTCAAACACATCAATTGCTTTCGATAACGATCTCCTGTGATTGTTCCCGTCGGTTGCAGTAGCATCGAAAGCTTTCTCTCTTTCACAGCCATGCCGGTCTTCAACGTCAAAATCACCATTCTTGAAGCAAGGAAACCATTTTCTGCGAAGTTCTGTCACTAACATGCGTCTCATCAAAGGTTTTAACCAGCTTTTTATGAGCCTCAGCCGCAGATTTCTTCATATCAAAGCAGAAAATTAAAACTTACAGCAGATGCGAGAATTGGGCTCATAAGTTGACGTATTCAGTCGAGAATAACTTTATGATGCAATAAAAAATCGACTGATATTTTGATGGCGTTATGTTCTCAAATGCCTGAGCTTACTGTATGACACGACGAACGACTTGCACCACTGCTTTCCACTACTGCCGTCTACTGCAAAACGGCGGAAGCAAAGTCGTAGACCTAATATATAATGGTATTTTCTGCATATAAAAATGTCATCCGATCCGTTTATTTAGATATTTATTCATATTTGTTTGCCAGTTGGGCAAGGAAAATCGAAAACATTTACAAGCATTATGGAAAATGTAAAATATTTCTGTATCATTTGTCCAAAATATGTTTCTTTTGTTATAAGTAAAGTTAGTATGACCAATGATACCGAGAATCATAAGAAATGTTGAAATGACGATGACAAGGTGACTGAAACTCAAGGTCAAAGCCAATGTAACAGAAAGTAAACGACGTGGTTGAAAGGTACGTGATGATAACAGCCAACGCTGAATCATGTGGAAACCACCATATAAAATCTTAGTACTAACCGGTGAAAATAGTGAAAAGTGGTGAAAAAAGATTACAACTAATGAGTTAAATAAATCGAAAAAATTGACTTATTTCGTGTGAAATTGTCTGAGTGAGCTATGAATGGCAATGAGCTAAAGTCACAGGCATTATGAATAACATTTTTGTGTTCATGTATAATAAGTAATGATGAGATCCCATACTCCAAGGAGCGTAGGAGGCGATGTAGGACACCCGCACCACTGTACTAGGCAAGGTCGTAGTGGAGGTGGTTTGCCATTGACTTTCTCTGCCTGTAAGGGGAGATGAATGATGAATGATGAATGATGAATGATGACGACGACGATGACGACGACACAACAACACCCAGCCATCCCCGCCGGGAATTGAACACGGGATCCCGTGCGCGGGAAGCGAGAACGCTACCGCAAAACCACGATCAGCGGACATAAATATTATTAGGTGACTAAATAGTGTTCATATGGATTACTATCAGACGGTACTCATGATGAAAAATTGAGGTTTAAGTGATGATTATCAACAAAATTTTAAAGAGTAATAGAAATTTTATGTAATGAACAATTTGAAAAAAAAAAAATAATAACTACATACCATCGTTTTGCATGTACTAGTATACTACAGTGTTTTGGTGCAACGTATTGTTGTCTTAAAGGTTAATATTTAATATACATATTCTATGTTACCTTCAATATATTTGTTGTTTACTTAACTAAAAATGGTAAAGTTCTGTGAGTATTGCGAAAGAATAGGAAATAGCATTTGAATCGTATTGTAATCTGAAGGAAAAGAGAGGAAGTTTGAATTTTGGTATTTCTATAATTCCGTAAAATTTGTTTATTTTGTGGTAAGACTCCAAGGAAATAACTAAATGAAAATAATTTATCTTTAGGGAAACCTGTAGGTAAAATCCATTTCTTAACTGTTATAGTTAAAGGAATAAGCAAAAGGCTACATTAAAATTCGGTTTTTGGTTCTTAGGAAGCAGGTACAGTTTTCTGCATAAAAAGAAATGAGAAAAAGCCCTACATAATCTAAGCCATAACAATACTAGTTTTAATAAATGGAATTTTATTTCGAAAAACCCCCATGTTCAAAAGAAAACACCGAAGGGACATGTGTGGCTCCTCTTAATTAGGACAACATTATATTTGCTGTTTTTAACCTTGTATTGGGACGCTGTAATTAACACGAAAAACTTTTTCTCTTAGGCGTCAATGTGGATCGCTACTGCGGCGAGTAAGAAAGATGTTCCCACGAATGGAGTTCGTGCAGAGAGACTAGCAAGGCAACTAGCTGAAAGTATGCCAGTGATGTGAGGAACTGTGAGTGGACTCAGATGGTTCAAATGGCTCTGAGCACTATGGGACTTAACAGCTGAGGTCATCAGTCCCCTAGAACTTAGAACTACTTAAACCTAACTAACCTAAGGACATCACACACCTCCATGCCCGAGGCACGATTCGAACCTGCGACCGTAGCAGTCGCGCGGTTCTAGACTGAAGCGCCTAGAACCGCTCGGCCACTCCGGCCGGCGAGTGGACTGAGCTCGGCATCTTAAATGAGGGGGATACGCCATGATTTAGGCGTGAAACTACTGTCTTTCATTTCTGAGATATCAGTTACTGGATTATTAAAAGGCACTTTCGGCATATGAAATGCAAGGGAGAACCTCTCATTTGTTACCACTATTCTGCTGCGCAGCAAGTAATATGCATTAAGAAACAAATTATAGTTAATATCTTGCCGACACTGTACGAATCATTACGAAGTTATATGAGGTATACTGGTGATTTCTGTTGCACAGGCAGCAATGCAGCCGACGTTCGGATGCATTTTCATCTCTGTGTGAACCATGTTCTCAGTTTTCGTATTTTTTATATTACTCATGGCAAACTGTTTGTGAGCTATTTTACAGTGTTTGTTAATAAATGCGCCGTAATGGCATCCCAGAATTTATTCAAATATAATTAGCTACCTACACGTCCATTCATAGCCCCACAGGTAGACTGCATCCCTCAACGAATCCATAGCGCTACGAGAACTCCTTCAAGGGTCTGCATTAACGAGATAACTGCATAGAACACGTCTGAAAAATCCGTACGCATCGATTTACTAAGTCAATCCCAGAACAGATTAAATTAACTTTTACGATCTGGAATGGGAAGGAAACACCAATAGTACTGTACCACCAATAGTATTGTACGTTTCCTATATTACTTTCGGCGAACTGAGAAATATTTATGGAGCTTCAGTACCACGGGGTCTCCTGCGACGTGAAACAAGGGGAGCAATGCTGGACGTGATTGATTACTGAGGTCTCACGTGCACCAAAACTTGTAATTTCGATGTTGTTTTTAGTTGAACAATATGCTGAATAGGAGGTGCATCAGGGTAAAAAGTCTCTAATCACTGTACTCATTACAAGGTAAAAATGACTGTGTAATTTGAAAAACGAGAAAAATCGTTAACAGCCCAAATCACTTTGTGCATTCTTGGGTTGTCGGGAATATTGATCCAAGGAAGAGGACTGTGCTTTTGGAGGTTGCAGAGTACGATCCTTGACGGTGACTAATAAGGCATCGTCTTGACGTGGGTCTGCTAGACTAATTACTTATTAGGAATTAATTTATTCTTCATCGTGCACGGGAAGTATACCTGTAGAATATGCAGATTATTTTGCATTCGGTTCGTGTAGATCGTTGGTCGATTTCAATACACTACTTTGTGACAACTGCGATTTCTGTTATGCTACGTCGTGAAAAAGAAATGGCAGCCCTAGAGCAATTTCATCTACGTTACTTAACTGTTTGCCTAAGCCTGAATATCTGAGTCACGTGAAGCAGCAGTCGATTTCGGCCAACAATGCCCCTTTAAGATCCAACGCCTACCATTTCACTGTGCTGGGACCACAACGTGAACCTGAAGACACTAGATCAGTACTATTTGCAGCACTTTGCGGTCTTTTCCGATGCATTAACGCCCAACTGCGACCCCGCAGGAATGAAAGACTCAGTGCAAGTTCCTTCGTTTAAAATCGTGTGTCTCCGAAAGCTTCTCACCGATTGCTTTGAAGTTTTGACAAAACACTGCATTCGAATACATGCGTGTTTTATAGGCCTTGCTTCTGCCGTTTTTCCCGCGGATTCGCAGGGTCGGCATGGATAATCGGATGTGGCAATGTTAGTTGAAGGGGTGGCCAGATGCTCTTCGTGCCGCCGCCCCCCCCCCCTCCCCCGGGAAGGAAGTAATGTACCCCAACTGTCTGCGACTACTCTAATCCATGGAATAGTGCGAAAATGTTCATATGTCTGCGAGCCGTGTAACTGAGGCGGGACGTTGGGACCAGCCCGGTATTCACCTAGGGGGATGTGGAAAACCGGCTAAAAGCCACATCCAGACTGGCCAGCACATTGGCCCTCGTCGTTATCCGGGGCCGACGCGCCTACCAGAGTCCACGAAGCAGCACGTTAGCGCGCTCGGCTAACCTGGAAGGTGTAATATATATATATATATATATATATATATATATATATATATATATATATATATATATATATAAATTACACAACATCCTAATGAATTGACAGACAGAGGCTATACATTCATATTAATGAGACATTGTTAACAAGCAGGAAAGTTGAGCTTGAGCTTATCGGCTTATTATGAGAATACTGCTACAGAATCTGAACATGCAAGAACAATAAAGAAGGCTCGAAGTCAGAGAGATGGGAGGAGAGAAGGGAGAAGATGGACAGAGGAGCGGGAGGAAATTCATTTAAAAGCGGAAACGAGCATATGGACAGAGAGGGGCCACGAGGAGGTAGAGAGATAGGAGGGGAAGATAGCGATGAAAAGGGAGTGGGAAAGACAGAAGAGACTGGAGGAGGTGGAGATAAGATGGATAGAGAAAGAGGAAGGAGTTCATGGACAGAAGGTGAGGAGAGAGAGGGGCAGAAAGAGATGGGGGAGGAGATTGATAGAGAGAGGGGGAAGGTAATACACAGTGAGGGATGGATTGGAGACAATATGGACTAAGAGATGAGGAGGAGGAGAGAGACAGAGACAGGGAAGAGAAGGAGATTAGGATGTACATACAATTCGCATACACATTAGAAACATGTGCTTCGTCTATTCTTTCTTTTCCATTTAACCAGACTGAGACACAATATTAAATCAACTACTAACGACCAGTTGCTATTTATTGTGCGTCTGTTTACTTATGCACGTAAATTGTGACGGAACGATTGTCTGCCTAACAGCGAGAGGAAGCGCTGAGAGATGCTGAGTAGTTTACGACTACTGGAGCTAGCGGCGTGCAGCGCTTCCGCACACGGACAGGAGTTGGAGCCGTCTCCGGCTGAGCCGGCCGGCGCGCGATGGCATCAGCAGCTGGCTGGGCTGGGACGGGACGGGCTGCGATCTGGCCGCCAGCGGCGGAGCGCAGGGACAATGCCAGCGGCGGGCATTGTCTCGCCGCGCGGACTTGACGCGTATCGCGGTGTGCACGTTATCCTCGCCCGCACTGCCGCCCGCGGGCTTTGCAGCGGCGCGTCGGAGCAGCAGCGCGACACACACAGGCAGCGACAGTAACAGCCAAGCACCCACCAACACCCACGCTGCACCAACTCCGTCTCGCTGCTTGCAAGGCGATCCTCCACTGCCTCTGTTCCAGGAGTAAAAAGAAATCTATGCTAATACGTAAACACAAGTCACCATTTAACGTTATTATCATAAAGCCTCGAAAAATACTTGACAAGTTTACTTTTACACGTTACTTTAATTAACGTTGGGGCACACACTGTGTGTATATAAATAAGGTGGTCAGAAAAGTCTGAAACTCTTGGAGGGACGTTGCAGAGCAAGTTGTACTGATACACAAATATTAAGAAAAAATTCGATACCTTGTGCCGTTTCCGCCTTATTTAACATTGAAGTTAGCGAATCGGGGCGTCGCACGCACACATTCAAGCGGCCTACCAGGGGCGCTGTTGCCCAACGAGTGTTTTGTTTGGTTAGCTGAAAGTTGAATCTGTGTGGGCGACGACCTGACTGGCTAGCTTCAATACTAATTGAATCGGAACAGCACAATGTATCAATTTTTTTCTTAACTTTTGTCTCAGTACACCCTGCCCTGCAACGTCCCTATAAGCGTTTAAGACATTTTCTCATGGCTCTGAGCACCATGGGACTTAACATCTATGGTCATCAGTCCCCTAGAGCTTAGAACAACTAAAACCTAACTAACCTAAGGACATCACACACATCCATGCCCCAGGCAGGATTCGAACCTGCGACCGCAGCGGTCACGCGGGTCCAGACTGAAGCGCCTAGAACCGCACGGCCACACCGGCCGGCCATTTTCTCATCACCCTGTATACACTGAAGAGCCAAAGAAACTGGTACACCGACCTAATATCGAGTAGGGCCCCCGCGAGCACGCACAAGTACCGCTATACGAAATGGTATGGACTCCAATAATCTCTGAAGTAGTGCTGGAGGGAATTGACACCATGAATCTTGGAAGGCTATCCATAAATCCCTAAGAGTACATTCGGGTGGAGATCTCTTCTGAAGAGCTCGTTACAAGGCATCCCAGATATGCTTAATAATGTTCATGTCTGTGAAGTCTGATGGCCAGGAGGAGTATTTAAACTCAGAAGAGTGTTCCTGGAGGCACTCTGTAGCAATCCTCGACGTGTGGAGAGTCTCATTGTCCTGCTGGAAATTGCCTATGTCCGTCGGAATGACAATGGACATGAATGGATGCAGGTGATCAAACAGGATGTTTATGTACATGTCACCAGCCAGAATCGTATCTAGACGTATCGGGGTCACATATCACTCAAACTGCACACGCCCCACACCATTACGGAGCCTCCATCAGCCTGGACACTACCCCGCTGAAATGCAGCGCCCATGGATTCATGACGTTGTCTCCATACCCGTCTACGTCCATCCGCTCGATACAATTTGAAACGAGACTCGTTCGACCAGGCAACATGTTTCCCGGCATCACGAGTCTGATTTCGGTGTTGACGGGTCCAGGCGAGGAGTAAAGCTTTGTGTCATGGAGTCATGAAGGATACACGAGTGGGTCTTCGGCTCCGAAAGCCCATATCGATGATGTTTCGTTGAATAGTTCGCACGCTGACACTTGTTGATGGCCCAGCATTGAAATTTGCAGCAATTTGAGGAAAGGTTCAACTTTTGTCACGTTGAACGATTCTCTTGAGTCGTCGTACCTCCCGTTCTTGCAAGATTTTTTCCGGCCTCAGTGATATCGGAGATTTGATGTTTAACCAGATTCCTGATATTCACGGTACACTCGTGAAATGGTCGTATGGGAATATCCCCACTTCATCGCTGCCTCGGAGATGGTGCCTCCTGTCGCTTGTGCGCCGCCAATAACACCTACGTCCAAACTTATTTAAATCTTCATAACCTGTCATTGTAGCAGAAGTAACCGGTCTAACAACTGCTCCAGACGCTTCCGTATATATCACAATAAAATAGCTCCTCAATTGGCCTCACAATGGCTGAATGCACCCCGTTTGCCAACAGCATTCGGCAGATCTGAAGGGTAACTCATCCAAGGCTGACAGCGCTTAATGCCGCTGATGTGACGGGAACCGATGTTAAAAATATCTTGGGATCCAAAAAATTTATAGCTAAAATTTGTTCGCCTCGGTGGAGGACATCCTGTGACATCAAATTCGAGCACCCTCCCCACCCTGTGTATGGGGGTGCGGAAGCAGCTTTGAAGTCTTAAATCGGAACCCCCATTTCTTATTGCAGATTCGGATTCTAAAGACAAAAATGCATAATTTTTGTCTGAAACATTATTTTCATTTCACAACAGATGACGCTGTAATCGGCAGAATGAAAGTTGGTAGAAAATCGTATGTTTCAAAATGCTGTTCAATGGCACTTGAATTAACAACATACCTCCAAGCTGTGAGGGTAGGACAGGCAATTATTTCATAACTTTTAACTTTTTCAGCGTTATATTCTTTCGACAAAACGAAGCGGGGCTGCTCGACGCTCCACTGTGGCCATGTAGCGAAGTACGACTTATCATAACAGACAGTGCAGTTCCATTATAACTTACGAAATAATTGCTTGTCCTACCCTCACACCGTGGAGAAGGGGTAAGGGAGGGTCAGTTCAAGTGCCATTGGATAGCGCTTTGAAATGTACGATTTTCTGCTCATCTGTGGCGTAACGAGGAAATGTTCCAGACATATATTTTTTTCCGTAGAGTCCGAATCTGCAATAAAAAATGGGGGTTCTCACTCAAGATTTCAAAGCTGTCTTCTCCTGCCCCTCTCCCAGCCCCTCCACACAGGGTGAGGTGGGGAGATGGAGTCTGATATCATTGGAAGTCCCCCTCCCAGACGAACAAATTTTAAATAAATTTTTTTTGGGTCCATTGTATTGTTCCCGAGATATTATAATGTCTTCAGTTAAAATGAACACCCTGTGCATTTATTATTTTAATGCCAACGTTGTTAAAAAAATCTCGGAACGCTTTTGATCGGTTTTACTTCAGTTTCTTACATAGTAGCCTAATATGGCCTAATAAATGTTTGGTCTGATGTTTCTGTAAGAGGATGCAACAATTTGAGGTAGGGAACCTGGGTTCGGAGAAGCCAGCTTAAGGAGACATGGAAGTAAACTCGGCTACCGCTTTGTTTCACAGCGTTCAAGTTAACACATGCTATGGTGTCTGTTTAAATTTACATCCTTTATTTCCTGTAAGGAATCAAGGAGGACGAACCTGATTACTAGGAAGTCTACACAGCCGTCCGAATTGCCATATGTACATGAGGTTCATACAGAGACCTCTACCTTAGCTGTCGGAGGACGTACCCTTGGCTATCGTGAGAGGACGTGAATACAACATGACGGTGCACCGCCTTACTTCAGTGTGGATGTCCGCAACCATCTGATTGCTGTATCTCCTGGTTGCTGGGTTGGAAGGGGAGGTCCTACTCCCTACTCCATGGACAGCGAGGCCACCTAATCTAAATCCTGATGATTATTTCCATGGGAACATTTAAAGTCACTTGTGTGTGGGACCCCAGGGAATAAGGCGATGGAATTAGTTGTCAGAACTGTAGCTGCCTGTGATGTGATTCGAAACGCACCAGGGATATTTGTCAGGATGCGTGAGACTCTTGTTAGCCGATGTCATGCTTGCATTGATGTTGATGACCGTCAGTTTCAACACATTTCAAATTTTGTAAGAGACAGTACAAATGATACGTTCATTTTGCCAATGATGGTATTTATAGTTAACAGTAACTAATGTGAATAAAGAAGTACACAGTTGCTGCCTCTAGATCACGGGTCCCGGATTCGATTTCCGCCGGGGACTGGGTGTTTGTGTTGTCCTCATCATTTCGTCGTAATCGTCATCATCATTCGTGATAGTGGCTAGATTGTGCTGTGTAAAAATTGGGACTTTGCACGGGCGCTGATGACCGCAATTGAGCGCCCACATACCAAACGTCATCATCATCATCATCATCATCATCATCGTTGTTACCAAAAACCTCAAAGTTCTAGACCTATTTACCTGAGATCTTTACATGGTACAGTAATGAACATTTGGATGGAGAAAGTCTGTATAATTTTTCAATATATAATACATAAATCTATATGTGGTGTACACTCCTGGAAATGGAAAAAAGAACACATTGACACCGGTGTGTCAGACCCACCATACTTGCTCCGGACACTGCGAGAGGGCTGTACAAGCAATGATCACACGCACGGCACAGCGGACACACCAGGAACCGCGGTGTTGGCCGTCGAATGGCGCTAGCTGCGCAGCATTTGTGCACCGCCGCCGTCAGTGTCAGCCAGTTTGCCGTGGCATACGGACTCCATCGCAGTCTTTAACACTGGTAGCATGCCGCGACAGCGTGGACGTGAACCGTATGTGCAGTTGACGGACTTTGAGCGAGGGCGTATAGTGGGCATGCGGGAGGCCGGGTGGACGTACCGCCGAATTGCTCAACACGTGGGGCGTGAGGTCTCCACAGTACATCGATGTTGTCGCCAGTCGCCAGTGGTCGGCGGAAGGTGCACGTGCCCGTCGACCTGGGACCGGACCGCAGCGACGCACGGATGCACGCCAAGACCGTAGGATCCTACGCAGTGCCGTAGGGGACCGCACCGCCACTTCCCAGCAAATTAGGGACACTGTTGCTCCTGGGGTATCGGCAAGGACCATTCGCAACCGTCTCCATGAAGCTGGGCTACGGTCCCGCACACCGTTAGGCCGTCTTCCGCTCACGCCACAACATCGTGCAGCCCGCCTCCAGTGGTGTCGCGACAGGCGTGAATGGAGGGACGAATGGAGACGTGTCGTCTTCAGCGATGAGAGTCGCTTCTGCCTTGGTGCCAATGATGGTCGTATGCGTGTTTGGCGCCGTGCAGGTGAGCGCCACAATCAGGACTGCATACGACCGAGTCACACAGGGCCAACACCCGGCATCATGGTGTGGGGAGCGATCTCCTACACTGGCCGTACACCACTGGTGATCGTCGAGGGGACACTGAATAGTGCACGGTACATCCAAACCGTCATCGAACCCATCGTTCTACCATTCCTAGACCGGCAAGGGAACTTGCTGTTCCAACAGGACAATGCACGTCCGCATGTATCCCGTGCCACCCAACGTGCTCTAGAAGGTGTAAGTCAACTACCCTGGCCAGCAAGATCTCCGGATCTGTCCCCCATGGAGCATGTTTGGGACTGGATGAAGCGTCGTCTCACGCGGTCTGCACGTCCAGCACGAACGCTGGTCCAACTGAGGCGCCAGGTGGAAATGGCATGGCAAGCCGTTCCACAGGACTACATCCAGCATCTCTACGATCGTCTCCATGGGAGAATAGCAGCCTGCATTGCTGCGAAAGGTGGATATACACTGTACTAGTGCCGACATTGTGCATGCTCTGTTGCCTGTGTCTATGTGCCTGTGGTTCTGTCAGTGTGATCATGTGATGTATCTGACCCCTGGAATGTGTCAATAAAGTTTCCCCTTCCTGGGACAATGAATTCACGGTGTTCTTATTTCAATTTCCAGGAGTGTATAAAGGGGAAATGTTATTTTAAAAAATCTCAATAAGTTCAAGACCAATTTACCTGAAATTATTACACGATACTCTAATAAATATTTGGACGGCACAGACTATATTTTTAGTATATATAATATATAATTATTATATAATATCAAAATGGGTTACATTTTTACCAAAAATCTCGAAAAGTTGCTTCAATAACTTTCGGAAGGGCATAGGCTACACATTTTTCTAAACAACGTACATTTTTGCTGTTAAAACCGACTACAAGGAAGAAAATGCTGTGCTGTGTGGTAAAAATGTGCAGTTTCGATTTTTTTTCCCGCAATCAGTTTCTACTATTAGGCAAATTGCTTCTGCCATATTACGCTGTCCCTTTATACATATCTTTGAACAAAAATTTTGTAAACAACAATGTGATGATTTGTTTCCTTCCTCACCATCAGTTACAGAAAGTTGTACTTAAGGTTTATCGGCTTGTGATTAGAATACTACTACGAAAGGTGAATCGTGTGAAACCTTGTTATCCTACCCATTCGAAGACTAAAACAATGCAAAATACTGTCACTGAAGCTACTACGTATCTTCACTTCAGCTGGACAGGTCACTCTATGATTCCAACCGATTTACCCAATCACTTCAAGTGTCTTCCGTTGCCGCGCGGGATTAGCCGAGCGGTGTGAAACGCTGCAGTCATGGACTGTGCGGCTGGTCCCGGCGGAGGTTCGAGTCCTCTCTCGGGCATGGGTGTGTGTGTGTGTGTGTGTGTGTGTGTGTGTGTGTGTGTGTGTGTGTGTGTGTGTGTGTGTGTGTCCTTAGGTTAATTTAGGTTAAGTAGTGTGTAAGCTTAGGGACTGATGACCTCAGCAGTTAAGTCCCACAAGATTTCACACACATTTGAACATTTTTTTGTCTTCCGTTCCCAACCAAGGTTTCTATGGTAATAAGAATAAACAACGTTGAAGGCCAAAGATGATAAGAGAACAGAAAGTGGGGAGGAGGAGGAGGAGGAGGAGGAGGAGATGGACAGAGAATGGAGGGAGTACAAGATGTGCAGAGGGGTCGAAGGAATGGTGGAAGGAGTTTATGATATATATCCAATTAGCAGGCATATTTAGCAACTGCGAAGCGTTGTCGGGTTCGTTAGTATTAACTGCGAAGCATTGCCTGGTTCGTTAGTATTCTTAGACACACTATCTGGTCTAAAATATCTGTATACCTATCAATGAATATTAATATGGGATACGTCCACCCCTTGCCTTTATGCCAGCTTCAACTCTGCCGGGGACACTTTTAATGATGGGTCTGAATGTCTGTGTAGGAATGGTAACTCTTCCTTCCTGAAACCATTGAACGGAGTGATAATGGGCGCCGGGGTCTGGAGCGAAGCCGACGTTGTAACACATCATAAATGTGTTGCTTTGGATGCAGGTCAGGATTCAGGGTAGGCAAGCCCATTTCAGGAATATTGTTATTCACAGACCACCGCCTCAAAGATCCTGCTGTATGACAGGGTGGATTTTCATGTTGATACAAACGATTATCGTCTCGGATTTGTTCCTCTACTGTGCCCAGTGCACAACGCTGTCAACTCACATGCTCCACGTTTACTGTTTACTGAAGCGCAAGACTAGAAACGCACTCACACTATTACAGCATCTCCCCCGTACTTCACTGGTGGCACTACATATGATGGCAGGTAACGTTGTCCAGGCATTCGCCAAACCCTGACCCTTCCATTGGGTCTCCATATCGACCGTATCACTCCTGCCTGTGAAAAATTATCACGGCTACGTGCCGATGAGCTTAGAGATTGTCATACTCTGTGTATGCTGCATCATCTTCTCAGTCATTGAACTCCTTCCCATTTATCACCAAGCCTTAACACTATCTGAACAGCGCAGCAGAAATACTCGTTCCAAACAAAGTAAAACCCCCTATGTAGCACTACACAACAATTCTATGTGCTCTACATCATTTAATGTATCAGGAACCCAACTTCCTCAAAATGTAAGAGAAATGAAAATATTTTCAAACTTGAAAAGACAATTAATGAGATCTATCACAATAGATATCTCTTCTTGCGGTCACTTTCATCAACCCTCCATCCACCACCTCCTTCCCTCCTCGTAACAACAGAATTCTGTGTTCTTTTTCTAACAGGCATTGTCAGTTTCATTTCAGTTGTCTCCTCTTTCATTATACCTTCCACTTCTTCTAATACCAAACAACGCTTCAAAAGTGCTAAGCTAATAAATATCATTCTTAATACCTCCATTATTTTATTATTATAATGGTTGTTATTATTATTTTAAAACAATAAACTGGTAGCCAAGATCGCAGGAATTCTTTTTGTTCCATGATTACCGGTTTCAGCGAAACTAAAACCGCCATCATCGCATCTAGGGAGGACAGAAAATACTATAAAAGTGAGCTCGGATTCCACTTATATAACATGTATATATATAAATTTATTTACATACCTTAGAACACATACGGGTTATAACATCAAGGCAAACAATGGTGATATTAATAGTTGCCTATAGCACGTAGGGCTTACAAAATTGTCGTAAGCAGCACATAGGCGTCCAAGAGAGATGGCATTATAAATGTTAAGTGTTTCCATCACATACAAGCGCGATCTGGGCTACCAGTTTATTGTCTTACAAGCATTTAGATCCCTCCCACATGAGCCCCATGAACCATAGACCTTGCAGCTGGTGGGGAGGCTTGCGTGCCTCAGCGATACAGATGGCCGTACCGTAGGTGCATCCACAACGTAGGGGTATCTGTTGAGAGGCCAGACAAACGTGTGGCTCCTGAAGAGGGGCAGCAGCCTTTTCAGTAGTTGCAGGGGCAACAGTCTGGATGATTGACTGATCTGGCCTTGTAACAATAACCAAAACGGTCTTGCTGTGCTGGTACTGCGAACGGCTGAAAGCAAGGGGAAACTACAGCCGTAATTTTTCCCGAGGGCATGCAGCTTTACTGTATGGTTACATAATGATGGCGTACTCTTGGGTAAAATATTACGGAGGTAAAATAGTCCCCCATTCGGATCTCCGGGCGGGGCTACTCAAGTGGACGTCATTATCTGGAGAAAGAAAACTGGCATTCTACGGATCGGAGCGTGGAATGTCAGATCCCTTAATCGGGCAGGTAGGTTAGAAAATTTAAAAAGGGAAATGGATAGGTTAAAATTAGATATTGTGGGAATTAGTGAAGTTCGGTGGCAGGAGGAACAAGACTTTTGGTCAGGTGAATACAGGGTTATAAATACAAAATAAAATAGGGGTAATGCAGGAGTAGGATTAATAATGAATTAAAAAATAGGAGTGCGGGTAAGCTACTAAAAACAGCACAGGAAACGCATTATTGTGGCCAAGATACACACGAAGCCCACACCTACTACAGTAGTACAAGTTTATATGCCAACTAGCTCTGCAGATGATGAAGAAATTGATGAAATGTATGATGAGATAAAAGAAATTATTCAGATAGTGAAGGGAGAGGAAAATTTAATAGTCATGGGTGACTGGAATTCGATTGTAGGAAAAGGGAGAGAAGGAAACATAGTAGATGAATATGGATTGGGGGTAAGAAATGAAAGAGGAAGCCGTCTGTTAGAATTTTGCACAGAGTATAACTTAATCATAGCTAACACTTGGTTCAAGAATCATAAAAGAAGGTTGTCTACATGGAAGAATCCCGGAGATACTAAGAGGTATCAGATAGATTATATAATGGTAAGACAGAGATTTAGGAACCAGGTTTTAAATTGTAAGGCATTTCCAGGGGCAGATGTGGATTCTGACCACAATCAATTGATTATGAACTGCAGATTAAAACTGAAGAAACTGCAAAAAGGTGGGAATTTAAGGAGATGGGTCCTGGATAAACTGACTAAACCAGAGGTTGTACAGAGTTTCAGGGAGAGCATAAGGGAACGACTGACAAGAATGAGGGAAAGAAATAAAGTAGAAGAAGAATGGGTGGCTTTGAGGGATGAAGTAGTGAAGGCAACAGAGGATCAAGTAGGTAAAAAGACGAGGGCTACTAGAAATCCTTGGGTAACAGAAGAAATATTGAATTTAATTGATGAAAGGAGGAAACACAAAACCGCAGTAAATGAAAGCAGGCAAAACGGAATACAAAAGTCTCAAAAACGAGATTGACAGGAAGTGCAAAAGGCATGGCTAGAGATCAAATGTAAGGATGTAGAAGCTTATCTCACTAGGGGTAAGTTAGATACTGCCTACAGGAAAATTAAAGAGACCTTTGGAGAAAAGGGAACCACTTGTATGAATATCAAGAGCTCAGATGGAAACTCAGTCCTAACCAAGAAGGGAAAGCAGAAAGGTGGAAGAAGTATATAGAGGATCTATACAAGGGCGATGTACTTGACGACAATACTATAGAAATGGAAGAGAATGTAGATGAAGATGAAATGGAGATACGATACTGCGTGAAGAGTTTGACAGAGCACTGAAAGACCTGAGCCGAAACAAGGCCCCGGGAGTAGACAACATTCCATTAGAACTACTGACGGCCTTGGGAGAGCCAGTCCTGACAAAACTCTACCATCTGGTGAGCAAGATGTATGAGACAGGCGAAGTAACCTCAGACTTCAAGAAGAATATAATAAATACAATCCCAAAGAATGCAGGTGTTGACAGATGTGAAAATTACCGAACTATCAGTTTAATAAGTCACAGCTGCAAAATACTAACGCGAATTCTTTACAGACGAATGGAAAAACTGGTAGAAGCCGACCTCGGGGAAGATCAGTTTGGATTCCGTAGAAATGTTGGAACACATGATGCTTACTGACCTTACGACTTATCTTAGAAGCTAGATTAAGAAAAGGCATACCTACGTTTCTAGCATTTGTAGACTTAGAGAAAGCTTTTGACAATGTTGACTGGAATACTCTCTTTCAAATTCTAAAGGTGGCAGGGGTAAATTAGAGGGAGCGAAAGGCTATTTACAATTTGTACAGAACCCAGATGGCAGTTATCAGAGTCGAGGGGCATGAAAGGGGAGCAGTGGTTGGGAAGGGAGTAAGACTGGGTTGTAGCCTATCCCAGATGATATTCAATCTGTATATTGAGCAAGCAGTAAAGGAAACAAAAGAAAAATTCGGAGTAGGTATTAAAATCCATGGAGAAGAAATAAACACTTTGAGGTTCGCCGATGACATTGTAATTCTGTCAGAGACAGCAAAGGACTTGGAAGAGCAGTTGAACGGAATGGACAGTGTCTTGAAAGGAGGATATAAAATGAACATCAACAAAAGCAAAACGAGGATAATGGAATGTAGTCGAATTAAGTCTAGTGATGCTGAGGGAATTAGATTAGGAAATGAGACGCTTAAAGTAGTAAAGGAGTTTTGCTATTTGGGGAGCAAAATAACTGATGATGGTCGAAGTAGAGAAGATATAAAATGTAGACTGGCAATGGCAAGAAAAGCGTTATTGAAGAAGAGAAATTTGTTAACATCGAGTGTAGATTTAAGTGTCAGGAAGTCGTTTCTGAAAGTATTTGTATGGAGTGCAGCCATGTATGGAAGTGAAACATGGATGATAAATAGTTGGGACAGGAAGAGAATATAAGCCTTTGAAATGTGGTGCTACAGAAGAATGATGAAGATTAGAGGGGTAGATCACATAACTAATGAGGTATTGAATATAATTGGGGAGAAGAGGAGTTTGTGGCACAACTTGACGAGAAGAAGGGACCGTTTGGTAGGACATGTTCTGAGGCAACAAGGGATCATAAATTTAGCATTGGAGGGCAGAGTGGAGGGTAAAAATCGTAGAGGGAGACCAAGAGATGAATACACTAAGCAGATTCAGAAGGATGTAGGTTGCAGAAGGTACTGGGAGATGAAGAAACTTGCACAGGATAGGGTAGCATGGAGAGCTGCATCAAACCAGTCTCAGGACTGAAGAGCACAACAACAACAACAACAACAACACCAACCACATGAGTACAATGTACTCCCCACAAAATATTATCATTATTATTATTAATATTGCAGATTATTACTTTTTAATAATGCAGACTATTGTCATTCACTTTGTTTTTTAACAACGAATTAATATCAGTCTTAATTCCTTCATTATTTTATCATCATTATTACTGTTACCATTGTTATAATTGCTATTGTCAAATATTATTTTTATGAATAATACAATTTAGTATTATTGTGATTGTTATAACATTTTTGTGTGTGTTGTGCCTTGTCTAACATTTTTGTGTGTGTTGTGCCTTGTCAGATGTAAGAAGGCCTTAAGGCCCTAATCTGGTCTGGCTAAATAAGCAATAAATAAATAATTGTAGCATGGCTCTTTAGTCGAATTCACTCGCTTCCAGTATTCCACCGCGCAGTACCGTCGCTCTTTTCAGAGCCTCGGGTGTCGCTTATGACTGAATACAGAAGTGTCTTGCTGAAGGGGAACTGCTCGAACACTGTATTCTATTCTTTTTAACCCCCTGCGCACAGTCGTTGTACTACCTGGATTAACTGTAGGACTCTGGAAGTGATTCAATCCGCTTATTTCACTCTATTTCTCACAGTCACCCCCAGAATCCTTGACGCCGAATCACCGAGCTCTCCTTATATACACGTTCTGCTGTTACCGCTTCTCTACTGACAACGCCGTAGTCTCCGCCTCCTTTTATAATGGCGGGTCCGCCTCTCGTGACAGATGGTGGCCAGTTCCACATTACATGCGAGCGTCCGAATACTTCCCATCTCATAGTGTATTTTAATTTAGCAAAGTAGTACACAGTTCTTTTCACATTGTAAAGCATCGAAGATTATAGAATGTTCACCCAGTAACATTATTTTTGGGTTTCTGAGAAATGGACGAAAAATCGAGGTAATATTTATCCTACGACTTATTTTAGCAGATGGATTAAAAAAAGGTAAACCTACACTTATCGGATTTGCAGACTTGGAGAAAGCTGCTGACCACGCTGACTTTAATAAACTCTTAGAAATTCTCAAGGTATAAGCGATAAAATACAGGGTGTGATAAGTTATCTACAACTTGTAGAGAAACCAGAATGTAGTTGTAACGGTAGGACATGAAAGGAGAGTAGTGGCTGAGAAGTGAATGAGATCCAGTTGTAGCCTGAGAACGAAGTATTTCACGGTGTCACTGCTGTGTAAAACATTCTCGCGCTTCTTGATGCAACAAGAACTCTGAGATCGTTTTATAGAGTGTCTTAGCCTATGTACATTTACATACACACTCCACGAACCACAGTACGGTACGTCTGGGAAGGTACCTTATACCACAGACAGTGACTCCCTTTTCTGTCTGACTTGCAAATGTGGAGACGAGAAAACGTCGGTCTGTATGCTTTTGCACACCCTGTGATTTCTCTCATCTCGGTCCTTAACGCGCTCTACAGGGATTGAACAAAATATGAAAATCCCGCGACAATTGCATGCTTGAACATAAATTCAGATAACAAAGCCTACGGATTGCGCTGTTGTATTTGACCATGAATTGCCCCTGTGCATTGTCCTCAGTACATGGTGTATCAAAAAGAATCACCCGACTTACCACGTCTATATTTCTGAAACTAATAAAAATATACAATTAATTTTGTTTTTTGATGAACGGGAAACTCAAAAAGGTTTTTTTATTATATACATTTCCGTAGGTGTCCAATATGCCCCCCTTGAGATGTGCGGCATATGTCAATGCGATATTCGTACTTTTCCCACACTTCAGCGAGTCTGTCTTGAGTTACAGCTTCAACAGCTACTTAAACTGGGTCTTTTATAAAACCCCACAAGAAATAATCATATACAGTCAGGTCCGGTGACCTGGGAGGCCAGTAATGTAAGGCTGAATCATTTTGTCCAGTGCGACCGATCCACCGTTCAGTAATCCTTTGATTTAAAAATTCCCGCACTTCCGGACGCCAGTGTGGCGGTGCCCAATCCTGTTGGCAAGTAAATTCTTTCGAACCAGTCTCCAACTGTGGGAAAAGAAGGTTCTCAAGCATACCGAGATATGTGCTTCTTGTAACAGTGTTCTCGGCAAAGAAAAATGGACCGGACATCTTTTCCCTTGAATCTGCACAAAACACATTAAATTTTGGAGAGTCCCTCTCATGTACAACTTCATGTGATTATTCCATACCCCATACTCTCACATTATGACAGGTCACCTTTCCATTTAAATGGAAAGTTTCCTCGTCGCTAAACACTAAGCGTGCAAGAAAACTGTCGTGTTCCATCTTGCGAAGAACGAAATTACAGAACTCTACACGTTGTTGTTTGTCACCTTCACGAAGAGCTTGCAGGAGCTGAATTTTGTATTGTTTCATGTGTAAACGTCGGCGCAACACACGCCAGACGGACATTGTGGAGGAGGGGGGAGAGAGGGAGAGGAAGGGGAGGGGGCATGTTGAGCTGCCGAGCTTCACGGCGAACGGATTTCTGCGGACTCCTTGCGAAACTATGGCCTATGCGTTCGACGTCTATGTCAGACACTTGGGGACGGCTCGACGATTTGAGTTTACACAAACAAACAGTTTCTCGGAATTGTTCATGCCATCGTCTAATGCTCCACACCGTACCTAGTGCGAAAGCAACGCGGAACAGTTTATTACTGACTCGCACTGCGCAAAACGTAGAACACAAAACGCTTCCTGTTATCCCGGAATTATTTTTACTAGAACTGAAGTGGACGCACACTGCTGCTACCCAGAGGGAATCATGTAAAACTCGAGAGTTTGCTCTTTAAAACACTACGTTGTTCACGCACATATCGCAAATAACATAACAGTTACGATTTTTATTAAATCGACTGGTTCTTTTTGATACAGCCTGCGCTCTGCAAGTGTCAGTAGGTCAGAACAGTGTTCTGTGTAGATCAGTGGTCGTCAAACTTTTTTGTTCAAGACCCAACATTGATTTCGTGGTATCGGCATCTCGGGCTGCATATGTAACGATATTGTTATTAATTTTTAACCTACAGAAATTAGCATATTATGAACAGCCAGTAGCCTCGCATTCGAAACACATCGTGTCAACTTGTCTCTGTTTCAGACTGGTGCCACCCTCAGCGACCCAAACTTTTCCACACTGTAATTGCCTGACCAAACATTTATGTGTTGTCTGTGTGAGCGGATGATTATTTGATTATAACAGTAACTGTATTTCTACTTAAATTAGTTGTGCAATACGAGACACAATCACAAATGTTTACTGAATGTTGAATGTCACTTTTCTTGTACTAAGTTATATTACAACAGCCTTAATTTAATTTCATATTCCTTGCTACAAATGTGTACCGCATTTGAGTAAGGCCGACTCTATAACACGCATTCACGAATTCGTGTTACTTCCGTGTCAATATTTATACCATAGCACCACATCGGTAGGAGTCAAGCACGCCCGTGAGTTGTCCGTATCAGAAGACGAACAGTAAAACATTCCCCTTCTGACATCCTCCAACCCTGCTGTGGCCTCTCTACTTACCTTTATGCCCCTTAGGTAAGTGTCCAGTTTTTCTTAGCTCACGGTCGAATTCACCAACGTCAACTAAAATAAAGCACATTTAAAAAAAATTCCTGTTTCTCTAAATATTTTTATTTGTCACTGAGCAGGAGAACTATTCCTTAAGGACCTCTGAATGTTAGTTGACGTTTTGCATTCGGCAGTTAGTTGCTAGATGCGTAGGAGCTATAATCATAATATACGGCTGAGAACCGCGGCCCAAACGAATATTTGATTCGAGTCGCATGCGGCACGCGGGCCGCAGTTTGACGACCACTGGTGTAGACATTAGTGCATTAAATTGAAGCTAAGGGAATCATATCGTTCGCAAACTTGGTGTTCGTACAGTGGGTGATTCTGTAACCAAGGCAGCTAAAGTGTGAGGTGTTTGAAGAGGCTCCGTATCGAACATTTATACCGTATACATGGAATCCAAAAAAAACTTCATCCACTAAGTCAGCAGCGGACGAAAGACGATTGTGACAGACGGTCATTGTGACGAAAAATAAGAGGACGACAGTCGCAAAAGTCACTGCAGAACTGAATATCACACTCGCGAACACTATCAGAAAAAGACAACACTTTGAAGGCTCTGTAAGCTGATAATTTCAGGGTGAGCTGTCTTTCCAAAATCACTCATCAGTGAAGCAGATGCCCGTGTGCCGTTAAGTTGGCACATCTTTATTTCTGTCGCGGAGGTGAACGCCATTGGGTGGCGTAGCGGGAGGAGAGAAGGACGGGCTGGACGCACGGTGGAAGCGGTACGTGTGAAGTTGGGGGGAAACACCATTGTTGTTTTTCGTACCTTACCTGGCCTCCTCAGACGATCTGTGTATTCCAATCACTGCGGAGCCACCGCACGTAATTTGTGTCGTGCACCAGGTTGTTAATAACCCAGTGCGTCAATGTCTGTCATAAGTGTTCTCATAAAACGGGGTTAATCTCTGTACGTACTTGTACTACGCTAGGTGGTTGGGGCTAGGCCAACGTTCGCGTGTGCCATCTATCATCTCTGTGCGTATCCACGTGCCTGAAGTTTCTTATCTTGTACTCTGCGCCCGTGAACGGCTCCGTGTGTTTTAATTTTGTATGTCTGCATCTGTATATCCACCTTGTCTGCTCTGCGATTGTCTTCTTCTGTACCATTAGTTTTATCTGTGGCCGAAGAGCGGCGCAATATGCCGCTGCTGGCCTATCTGTATCAGGTGTGAAATTAACAACAAAGAAAAAAAAAGTTGGGGCTAGTGTCTGCTGGCACTCTGACGCTAGGGGCCGCGCGTTGCTGGTCTGCTATGTGGATGCACAAACAACTGGATGTAAATAAGCTCACGCTAAGCTTCTATCATAATTTGTAACGAAGCTGAGTAAGTTCTCTTGATCTTTTGTTGGTTATTTTCTCAAACAGTTTGTTACTTTTCTGTAAATGCCCAAAAGCTCAAATCTGCTGCTGCTAATTTTTTAGGAGGTTTTAAATTATTTGTCACTTCATCGGTATTTAGCTCAGTGGCCGGAATTCATCTCTATATACACTAACTTGTAACTGGGGAATCTGTAATTTCATGGTTGAAAGCTACGAGTGTGGAACAGTAAAGTGCCAGCAGATGTTAATGTAGATTCCCTTTCAGGTGAGCCTATTTTTGTTTATTTATATACAACATGCTCAATTAAAATGTTGGTAATACTAGATCTACGTATTGTGTGTGTGTGTGTGTGTGTGTGTGTGTGTGTGTGTGTGTGTGTGTGTGTGTGTGTCTGTTAGCCTACTTCTCGCCAATTGCATCAAAGGGCCACCAAGCGTAACGTCCCCATCCGACGGACGGATCAACTGTGTCACATGCCCTCACTTCATGAGACACAGCAGCGGGGTTTGGTATTTAAACCAGGACAATAGCACAAAGTCTGGTGATCAGGAACTTTACACCAACACCTCTCCTCCTTACGCCACCCAAATACTGTTTCTGAAGAATCTTCCTGACGTAGTTGGTATGCCAAGGACGATTACCACCATTCTATGCTGTTTTTCTGTGTACATATTCCTCTAGATCAAATTTTTTAACGTTTCCTAGACCGTTACTACGAGTGCAGAGACATTAACTAGTACCCCCGCCTTCTGACCCCCCCCCCCCCCCCCTCCTTGCCGTCTGTTGCTACCCTCTCCCTCGCATTGTAACCGACTTTAGCACCTAACTAAACTGTAGAATGAAACATTTTTATTGAAATACTTTTATTTTTAAAATGATGAAAGATGAATCATATTTTGTGTGTGTGTGTGTGCGCGCACGCGCGCGGCGCGCGCTTTTCAATAAATGATGTAGCAATTTGCAATGCATCGCTAGTGCTACCCGCATCCCCTTCTCAGGTACGAAAGCTATCTATCCACAGAGAGGGTAGAGACTTGCTACAAAACATACTTCCACTGCATTACTCGTCTTCATTGCGGCACTTGCTTGACCTGCACACTGCAAAGCCATTTAACATCAAAGTAGTTCACCTGTGTGCACTATACTTACTGTTTGGGACTCGCTTGATTGCTGGACCCCTTACTTCTGAACTAGCACAAATTGGACGACTTAGGGCTGATACTGTTAATGATTTGTGTCAGTTTAATAATAATAATAATAATAATAATAATAATAATAATACTGTGTTCTGCCTTATGGAATTACTGCTCTGCCGTGCTATCAATTAATTCGCCCATCTGTTTCGAAGCTAGAATGAAGCAATTTCTGAGCGACTGCGGGTACTATGTGCACCTTCGAGAAGATGGTTCAAATGGCTGTAAGCACTATGGGACTCAAATCTGAGGTAATTAGTCTCCTAAACTTAGAACTACTTAAACCTAACCTAAGAACAGCACACACATCCATGACCGAGGCAGTAGTCTAACCTGCGACCGTAGCAACAGGGCGGTTCCGGACGGAAGCGCCTAGAACTTGGAGAAGACGATTTCTTGAGATATTTGGAATTTGTTAGGTATGTCTCACTTTTATCATCATCAATGTATAGGACAAAGGAAAACATATGTGTGTAGTGGGTGCACTATGTGAGGAGTCTGCAACCTCCACCGGATTAATGCTACTAAATCAGGAAACGTAATTATTGATAACTTATATAAACAAGACTAGTCGTACAAAATTGTGATAATAGTAAAGATCTTCAGTTTAGTTTCGTGACTGAAACAGAATCGAATCGTTTAGTTTTACCCCTCAGAAAATTTCGTTTTACCCCGCAGGGGGTAATTACCCTCAGGTTAGCAACCACTGCTCAAGAGCTTAGAAAGCCATTTGTTTAAATTTGAACAACGGTTCTGCGTCACAATCGCTTCCTGAATCAAACGGTTGTGGCTCCTGTCTGAGAATTGATATTATCTCCTCTTTACCAAAGTCGACTGTTTCGCGTACGTTTAGAGCCCGTTGTACTTCGGCAGCTATTATTAGCACAACTACATCGTGATCACTGGAAAAAGGAATACAAGACGCTAAGTGTTCCCTGGAGCATGTGATCGAGTGACTACCGTGACTCAACAGCGCAGGCGATTTTCCATCTTATTTTGTACGCCCCTTAGCAGTGTCCTACGTCCAGTGTACTTCGTAACGCGCAATTACCAGATATACTCGTGCGAGACGATGAAGTCTGTAGCCTGTAGCGAGCAAATGACTCTGTTCACACTTTTCTGTTGTTGTTGTCCGGCATTCAATTGGAGATTGAGTTGCCAGTTCACCGTAACAATTCGGCTCTTACATGGCTCTGTAGCACACGTTCCGTTCAGAAATTGAAACTATACTGAGGAAAAAATACCGCAACACCAAGATGAAGTAGTGCGACATAAACGAAAGTTGTTAGGCCCTGTTTCTACATCTGAAAGATTATGTGTATTGAAATGTCGCGCCAGTCGCATAAGAATGGCGCTAGCAACGCCACTACGAGGATGCAAACGAGGTTTGCCTTGAACACACGCAGTAACGGTCGTGAGCGTTAGTTAGCTTTGAGATTAGAGGTGCTGAGTTGATGTTAGTCAAGAATGCCTTTAAGGCGACAAAGAAGCCATCATCAGAGACTCGCTGAGTTTGAACAAAGCCATGTAATAGGGCTACGAGAAGTTAGTTCATTCTGCGATAATACAGTAAGATCTGGCAGGAATGTAGCCACATTACGTGATTGCTGGCAGCGGTGATGAAGAGGATATACGGTCGCAAGAAGACCGGTCTTTGGACAGCCATGTGGCACTACCGAGAGGGAAGACCGTCGTTTGCCGTGTATGGCTCTGGGGCATCGTACTGTATCTGCAGCAGCAATTTCAGCAGCAGTTGGCACCACATTGAGACAAGGAACTGTTATAAATTTGGCCGGCCGTTGTGGCCGAGCTGTTCTAGGCGCTTCAGTCTGGAACCGCGCGACCGCTACGGTCGCGGGTTCGAATCCTGCCTCGGGCATGGATGTGTGTGATGTCCTTAGGTTAGTTAGGTTTAAGTAGTTCTAAGTTCTAGGGGACTGATGACCACAACTGCTCAGTCCCATAGTGCTCAGAGCCATTTTTTTTGTTTTTTTTGTTTTGTTACAAAGCTGTTGCAAGGAGCTTTGTAGCATGCACTCCACTGGTCCCAAACCATCGACATTTGCGATTTCAATGATGTCAAGCGAGAATTCACTGGGGGTCAGGGTGGAGGTCTGTTGCGTTTTCTGATGAAAGCTGGTTCTGTCTCGGTGCCAGTGATGCACGTTCGTTGATTAGAAGGATGCCATTTGAGGATCTGGAAACAACCTGCCTGCGTGCTAGACACACTGGACCTACACCTGGAGTTATAGTCTGGGGTGTGATTTCCTATGGCAGCAGGAGCACTCTCGTGGCTATCCCACGCACCAAAACTGCAAATTTATGCGTCAATCTGATGATTCGACCGGTTGTGCTGCAATTCACGGACAACATTCCAGGGGGTGTTTTCCAAAAGGATGACGCTCTCCCACATGCCTTGGCCTGCTCGATCACCAGATCTGTCTCCAATCGAGCACGTATGGCACATCTTCGGACGACAACTCCAGCGTCACCCACATCCAGCACTAATCATCCTTGTATTGACCGACCAAGTGCAACAGGCGTGGAACTCAATCTCACGAGGTGACCTCCAGCACCTGTACAACATAGTGCAGGCACATTTGTATGCTTTCATACAACACTCTGGCAGTTACACCGGTTATTATCGTACCAGCATTTCACATTTGCAATGACATATCTCGCGCTTATATTAACCTGTGGGTTTGCGGTGTTAATCACTTTCTTAGGATACCTATGTTTCTAATTGTAATACGTGTCTTACTGCGTTAAATGTTTAACGTAGGATTACATATTACAGCAGCAAATTTTGGTTTCCACTAAATGTCGTGTGACTAGGGGCTCCCGTCGGGTAGACCGTTTGCCGGGAGCAAGTCTTTCGATTTTAAGCCACTTCGGCGACTTGCGCGACGATGGGGATGAAATTATGATGATTACCACAACACCCAACCCCCGAGCGGAGAAAATCTACGCCCCAGTCGGGAATCGAACCCGGGCCCTTAGGTTTGACAGTCTGTCGCGTTGACCATTTTCATTTTTATCTCATTTTTGTTCTATATATTGTTCTTTGAATTTGTGCGTGGCGGACATCCGATGACACTCGTTCCAATTGTCCGTTGATCCGTTTACTCAGTTTTTTTATTACAGAGGGTAACTGAACTCTCTGACCGAACACGCTGAGCTACCGTGCCGGCTGAACCAATGACAGGCTTAGGATTCACAGCCACGAAGGAAGTAACTGGATGAGGCTCACGAATAAGGCCCGACACGCATTCAGTGTCACGAGACCTGCATCCACAGGTTGCCAGATCTTGACCACCACCCCACAACGCTTTGCGCTTGCGCTATGATGAAGTTTCAGTCGCTTTGTTGTCCTGTAGCATTGTTCGTTGTGCGACCAGATTTCATTATTCTCATTGTATACAGTTGTTTGGTTGATATTTTCCTGTCACTGCTGCTGATGGTTTGGATGCAGAGGGGCTATCCCACTCATTTCACCTGTAAGCCCTATACAGGATGAAATTTTTTTTTAAATCTTTGAATATGATACAATTATGGTATGTTAATTGTGAATACATTCCTGCGCCGCCTGGGATGGCCGAGCGGTTCTAGGCGCCACAGTCCGGAACCGCGAGACTGCTACGGTCGCAGGTTCGAATCCTGTCTCGGGCATGGATGTGTGTGACGTCCTTAGGTTAGTTAGGTTTAAGTAGTTCTAAGTTCTAGGGGACTGATGGATGACCTCAGAAGTTTAGTCCCATAGTGCTCAGAGCCATTTGAACCAATACATTCCTGCAGGTAAAATCTTGAATTTCGTTTACACGAACAAAGTATTAAAGAAACATATGAAGAGGGTAATTCCACCAGGCTATTCCGCTCAATGTATTTCAGTGACATAATCGCAAGCATTTAGCACAAGTAAACTCCTTAAATTGTCAGGTTGTGTTCTTTAACTGTGGCAATAATCCCGCGGTGGTCTAGCGGTTCTAGGCGCTCAGTCCGGAACCGCGGGACTGCTACGGTCGCAGGTTCGAATCCTGCCTCGGGCATGGATGTGTGTGATGTCCTTAAGTTAGTTAGGTTTAAGTAGTTCTAAGTTCTAGGGGACTGATGACCTCAGATGTTAAGTCCCATAGTGCTCAGAGCCATTTTTTTGTGGCAATAATCCATCACAATTCGCTTACCTCTGGAGTTGTTCTTCTGTCCTGTCAATAATGTAACACCCTTACTACCACCAATGCGGCGATACAGAGATGTTGGCATATAATAATGGCAAAACGACCTTGTAACTGTGGGGAATTAGCACACAGTTGCAACATTTCTTATTTAGCCACTTGAGTCGAATATCTCTGAATTGTGTGATGCTTAACACTGGGGGAAGCAAGTTCTTCAAACGTTCGATGGCTCTCTCTCGGGCAGAGGATTGCGGTGTGAAGCCAGTGACAGAAATGGTTTGCGCGTTACGTGCCTACACCGTCAATAACTGTTCTTCATCATGCTCCCAACCATTCTCTTGTCGTTGATAACACAGCTACCAAGGGGAATCGAAAGGAGGGGACGATTAGCTTGCAGGTCGAAATGCGTCGAAGTAAATGAAAAATTTAAAAAGATGGAGCTTATGGATCCGATATCTTTCCATAATCCACAGTTCCCCGTACACGAAAATGACGAGAAACTAAAACATGATGTGATGCAGTCATTAGACTGTCACCTTGTCACTGCTTCTTCAGCCGAATGGAAATGACATGGCCCTGTCACGTTGCCAGCAATAATAATAATAATAATAATAATAATAATAATAGTAATAATAATAAAAAGGTACCCTCCGTGCAGTCGATGCACTCAGCAACGAGTTATTTACGAAAGTCACCTCTGAAGACGAGAAGAAAACAGTGAGTCAAACACAGTGCAAGAAGGAAAGAAACATGGCAATATGAAGCAATTAAAGAAAAGCAGTTATGAAAAACAAAGCTTATTAAATAACTGCAGTGACGAAGTCGCTTCATGCACGTGTAAGAGCGATGATTGTAATGTCAACACGCCGTCCCTCCTCTCCTAACGCCAACTGCAGGCTGCATGCGACGAACTGATTAAGGGAAAAGGACTTTCATACCTCCTACAGTTGCTGGTGTGACCGTGTGTCTCCACAACGCAGTAAACGGGGCGTGAGACGAACCCGCAATAATATTCATGTCAAGCCAGTCTTCTCTGTTCAAATATTATTCTTCTAAATCAGATCCTTTTCATATAATTATGAAAAATCTGTTTCGGTTGCACAAACTACCTGGTTTTTACCTAGGTTTCAGCGTGAGTAACCACGCCTTCTTCTGAACAAATATAAAACAGCTTGCCTAAATAGGCATAGTCAAAGGCTGAAATCAACACCTGGAGTGTAGCAATGTATGGAAGTGAAACGTGGACGATAAATAGTTTGGACAAGAAGAGAATAGAAGCTTTTGAAATGTGGTGCTACAGAAGAATGCTGAAGATAGGTGGGTAGATCGCATAAATAATGAGGAGGTATTGTATAGGATTGAGGAGAAAAGAAGTTTGTGGCACAACTTGACTAGAAGAAGGGATCGGTTGGTAGGACATGTTCTGAAGCATCAAGGGATCACCAGTTTAGCATTGGAGGGCAGCGTGGAGGGTAAAAATCGTTGAGGGAGACCAAGAGATGAATACACTAAGCAGGTTCAGAAGAATGTAGGTTGCGGTAGGTACTGGGAGATGAAGAATCTTGCACAGGATAGAGTAGCATGGAGAGCTGCATCAAACCAGTCTCAGGACTGAAGACCACAACAGCGGCAAGACCCCATAAAATTTTTACAAATATACGGTTCATAAGTACCAAGTCAATAATATTACTTATCTCATCCTGTGAGTGCTGCCTCGCCCCAGCCAACGTACGATGGTCACAGGCTCTCCACCGAACTGAGGCACCGAAGGCTGCTCACATGTGCGGCTATCGAAATCACTGCGCATGCGCGGCCAGGAAACGCTCTTCTTATGCATGGGAGCGGGATTACAAAGTTGACACGGATTTGGACCTAACTGATTGCCAAAAGTTGTCGCACAATTAGCAAATTGAGCAAATGATAAAAGCGATGATGAGGGAATTAAGGCATATGTAATAGCAACGCACGACAAACTTTGTGCACGGATGGTAAATCAGCCACAAGCTAATATGGAGGCACTAAAATTAGGTAGAAATTGCAACTAAACTAAAAAGATAGCTATGCTAAGGACGTTATTCTTAACGGATAAAACCGCACTAATAATATCTGGAGCAGAAACAACCATAGTCGCTACATTGCCATAATACTAAGCGGCCGACCAGGCCGTAATCAGAATATGTTAGAGATTTATAACATATCTTGGCTCCATGAACTTATAATTACATAGAAGCCAACGAAGATACAGAAAATACCTCCTAAAAGCGCGCAGCAATAAGAAAATACAAATGTTGTTGTTCTTTCCCTCCTACTGTGTTGAGGACTTGGTTAGCCAAGAATAACACTTCTTTTAGTGTAATTGCAATTTCTACCTAATTTTAGTGCCTCCATATTACCTTGTGGCTGTTTTACTATCCGTGCACAAAGTTTGTCGTGCGTTGCTATTAAATATGTCTTAATTCCCGCAACATCGCTTTTATCATTTGCTCAATTTGCTAATTGTGCGATAACTTTTGGCAATCAGTTAGGTCCACATCCGTGTCAACTTTGTAATCCCGCTCCCATGCATAAGAAGAGCGTTTCCTGGCCGCGCATGCGCAGTGATTTCGATAGCCGCGCATGTGAGCAGCCTGCGGTGTCCCAGTTCGGTGGAGAGCCTGTGACCATCGTACGTTGGCTGGGGCGAGGCAGCACACACAGGGTGAGATAAGTAATATTATTGACTTGGCACTTATGTACCGTATGTTTGCAAAATTTTTTTATGGAGTCTTGCCGCTGTAGGTGTTCATTTTAGCCTTCGACTATGCCTATTTAGGCAAGCTGTTTTATATTTCTTTTGAAGATGGTGTGGTTACCCACGCTAAAACCTAGGTAAACACCAGGTAGTTTGTGCAATCGAGGCGGATTTTTCATAATTATTTCGATACTTACGATTGCTGACGCGCTGCAATGCTGAAAGTTCAGATCCTTTTCACTAACAAGGAGTAGACTCGTGGATAGTCTGGCGTATAATTACGTTATTGGGAAAATATGCTAAATTGTTAACCAAACGAAGACTCCATACATCGATGTTCCAACAACACGATAATATCTGGTGTTAGTGCCGCCTTCATACACTTTTGTAATGAAAGTATTTAACATTACATCTTTTCATGAGTACGCTCCCACTTCAAATGACACCATTAACTTCACTTCGAGAATACAGTTTAAACTCACTGTTCACACCGTTTATAAATCGCAGTCGATGATATCACTATTGTTAATAATCGCAAGAAGCTTCAAAATGCACTCCGATATTAATTCTAACTGGCTTTCAAGGTACCAAAAATCTACCAAAACTAACCATTAGACCTTACAAGTTCTTCAATGACGTCTAAGTGCTTTTAATAATTCTATTCAGTTCACTCGGCGTACCTCACATGTACTGAATTCACAATCGTACTAAATCGTACGTTGATTTTCCTCCAACCATCGGGACACTATTAAGTTGGTTAAATGAGAATTAACAGTCCGTAAAGCTTCATTAGAGTTCAGTATGCGTTGAATACCGAATTACGACATAATGAGCCTAAATCTTCGCTGTATTAACTGTCAGATATATTGCCACACTCCCGAACTCCTGCTCTGCGTAAGAACACTTCCTGTCATTTAACTGTCAATTTAAGCTTCTAATAACTTCCACTGAGCTACAGGAATAGTCATTTAAAGTTGCCTGGCTAATATTCATGCAATTAAAAAGTTACAAAATTGAAAGCTCCCTTTAACCAATTCTCTCATCTGAACTACCTTAACATGTCTTCTCAGTTGTTACTACATACAATCATCAACGCGTATAGATCTGATATATCACAACTTTTTAATGACAGCAGTTGGACATCAGATACAGAAGCGAACAGTATTTTATGTTAATGTATTAGAGGTTGGCAGCCATGGCGCAGACCGCACGAATTGGAATACTGAGCTCTTGAAGATAAGTAATAAATGTCAACCAAGTTGATATTACACCCTAAGGAATTTAATTACAGCCTATTTTATTTTACCTGTTGAAAGTTTCACTTGTATCAACGTATTTCTCGAAAAGAAGTGCCCGTTTCCTCGTGCTTTAGACTTTTGTGTAGGTAGTAAGTGAAGAATTTAAGTTGTTTCCGTTACACATACATTTAACAGCGCCGTATCTGTTCGGGGAATTAAAAGGTGTAAGTAGTATCTTTTTCTTTTATTTTCAAACGTCCGTATTGCGCATACCTGATATTAGGAATAATTTTTCGATTATGCAAGTTCTCAGTTTTAACGTTAATTTAAGTACATTACATTACTATAATTATAGTATACACATACATTAGTGTTCTACATAACCTTGGTGAGCCCGCATCTCGTGGTCGTGCGGTAGCTTTCTCGCTTCCCACGCCCGGGTTCCCGGGTTCGATTCCCGGCGGGGTCAGGGATTTTCTCTGCCTCGTGATGGCTGGGTGTTGTGTGCTGTCCTTAGGTTAGTTAGGTTTAAGTAGTTCTAAGTTCTAGGGGACTGATGACCATAGATGTTAAGTCCCATAGTGCTCAGAGCCATTTAACCTTGGTGACACTTGTGAATTGTAGTTAATAGAATATTATTGTTATTGTCTACATAAATTTTGCAAAAATATTGTAAACAACCATGAGGGTGAAGTATGCAGCCCTATGCAGCTGTTATGACAGATGGTTTCATTGGTTGGAATGTAATGGCATGAGATAGAAGAAGTAAGTGTACCTCAGCCACGGTATTGCAAAGTATGTTCACGGTACAGGAAAATATCTGCACACGAAGGGAATATTAGAGGCCTTGAATCTGAACTACACCGTGTGGTCAAAAGTATCCGGATACCCCCAAAAACATACGTTTTTCATATTAGGTTGCATTGTGCTGCCACCTACTGCCAGGTACTCCATATCAGCGACCTCAGTAGTCATTAGACATCGTAAGAAAGCAGAATGAGGCGCTCCACGGATCTCACGTACTTCGAACGTGGTTAGGTGATTCGGTGTCACTTGTGTCATCCCTAGGTCCACTTTTTCCGATTTGATACTGAATTGGAAACGTTAAGGGACAAGTACAGCGCAAAAGCGTACAGGCCGACCTCGTCTGTTGGCTGACAGAGACCGCCGACTGTTGAAGAGGGTTTTAATGTGCAATAGCGAGACATCTATCCCGACAACCACACAGGAATTCCGAACTGCATCACGATCCACTGCAAGAACTATGACAGATAGACGGGAGGTGAGAAAACTTGGATTTCATGGTCGAGCGGCTGCTCATAAGCCACACACATGCCAGTAAATGCCAAACGATGCCTCGCTTTTTGTAAGGAGCGTAAACATCGGACGGCTGAACAGTGGAAAAACGTTGTGTGGAGTGGTGAATCACGGTACACAGTGTGGCGATCCGATGAAAGAGTTTGCGTATGGCGAATGCCCGGTGAACGTCATCAACCAGCGTGTGTAGTGCCAACAGTAAAATTCGGAGGCGGTGGTGTTATGCTGTGGTCATATTTTTCATGGAGGGGGCTTCGCAGCCCTTGTTGTTTTGCGTAGCACTATCACAGCGCAGGCCTACATTGATGTTTCAACCACCTTCTTGCTTTCCTCTATTAAAGAGCAATTCGGGTATGGCGATTGCATGTTTCAACACGACTGAGCACCTGTTCATAATGCACGGCCTGTGGCGGGGTGGTAATGGACTGGCCTCCACACAGTCCTGACCTGAATCTTATAGAACAGATTTGGGACGTTTTGGAACGCCGACTTCGTGCCAGGCCTTACTTGGTTCAAATGGCTCTGAGCACTATGGGATTTAACATCTTAGGTCATCAGTCCCCTAGAACTTAGAACTACTTAAACCTAACTAACCTAAGGACATCACACAACACCCAGCCATCACGAGGCAGAGAAAATCCCTGACCCCGCCGGGAATCGAACCCGGGAACCCGGGCGTGGGAAGCGAGAACGCTACCGCACGACCACGAGATGCGGGCCAGGCCTTACTTCTCCTCAACGCGGCACCCCATGGAGAATGGACTGCCATTCTCCAAGAATCCTTCCAGCATCTGATTGAACGTATGCCTGCGAGAGTGGAAGCTGTCATGAAGGCTAAGGGTGGGCCAACACCATATTGAATTCCACCATTATCGATGGAGGGCGCCACGAGCTTGTAAGTGACTTTCAGCCAGGTGTCAGGATACTTTTGATCACATAATGTAGATAGTTGTAGGGAGGAACTGATGAGGTTGAGGAGGTGGAGAAGGGTGAAGACAGGTGGGAAGTAGTAGTAAGGGACAGGGACCATTCAAAGAGAACAGTACCTAAGAGTATCATGATTGGCATAAATAATAGATTTGCCTTGGTTCCTCCTTCCCTTCCCTGTAATTAGCAACGTAGGTTGCTTTGTCATTGACTTTCAAAATATCGTCTTTAGTGCATGTTATAGCCATATCTGGGCAAATCAATAGGTGGTCCAAGTCCTGTATTGCTCCGCATTCACACCTATCGCTATCACTGTAGCCCCATTTAAATAGGTTTGATTTGCACCCAGTTACTCCAGTGCGCAGCCGGTTTGATGACCTCGCAAGTTGTAAAAGGTGGTTGAAATCCTGCAGATCCCTCCTCAAGTACACTCCTGGAAATGGAAAAAAGAACACATTGACACCGGTGTGTCAGACCCACCATACTTGCTCCGGACACTGCGAGAGGGCTGTACAAGCAATGATCACACGCGCGGCACAGCGGACACACCAGGAACCGCGGTGTTGGCCGTCGAATGGCGCTAGCTGCGCAGCATTTGTGCACCGCCGCCGTCAGTGTCAGCCAGTTTGCCGTGGCATACGGAGCTCCATCGCAGTCATTAACACTGGTAGCATGCCGCGACAGCGTGGACGTGAACCGTATGTGCAGTTGACGGACTTTGAGCGAGGGCGTATAGTGGGCATGCGGGAGGCCGGGTGGACGTACCGCCGAATTGCTCAACACTTGGGGCGTGAGGTCTCCACAGTACATCGATGTTGTCGCCAGTGGTCGGCGGAAGGTGCACGTGCCCGTCGACCTGGGACCGGACCGCAGCGACGCACGGATGCACGCCAAGACCGTAGGACCCTACGCAGTGCCGTAGGGGACCGCACCGCCACTTCCCAGCAAATTAGGGACACTGTTGCTCCTGGGGTATCGGCGAGGACCATTCGCAACCGTCTCCATGAAGCTGGGCTACGGTCCCGCACACCGTTAAGCCGTCTTCCGCTCACGCCCCAACATCGTGCAGCCCCCCTCCAGTGGTGTCGCGACAGGCGTGAATGGAGGGACGAATGGAGACGTGTCGTCTTCAGCGATGAGAGTCGCTTCTGCCTTGGTGCCAATGATGGTCGTATGCGTGTTTGGCGCCGTGCAGGTGAGCGCCACAATCAGGACTCCATACGACCGAGGCACACAGGGCCAACACCCGGCATTATGGTGTGGGGAGCGATCTCCTACACTGGCCGTACACCACTGGTGATCGTCGAGGGGACACTGAATAGTGCACGGTACATCCAAACCGTCATCGAACCCATCGTTCTACCGTTCCTAGACCGGCAAGGGAACTTGCTGTTCCAACAGGACAATGCACGTCCGCATGTATCCCGTGCCACCCAACGTGCTCTAGAAGGTGTGAGTCAACTACCCTGGCCAGCAAGATCTCCGGATCTGTCCCCCATTGAGCATGTTTGGGACTGGATAAAGCGTCGTCTCACGCGGTCTGCACGTCCAGCACGAACGCTGGTCCAACTGAGGCGCCAGGTGGAAATGGCATGGCAAGCCGTTCCACAGGACTACCTCCAGCATCTCTACGATCGTCTCCATGGGAGAATAGCAGCCTGCATTGCTGCGAAAGGTGGATATACACTGTACTAGTGCCGACATTGTGCATGCTCTGTTGCCTGTGTCTATGTGCCTGTGGTTCTGTCAGTGTGATCATGTGATATATCTGACCCCAGGAATGTGTCAATAAAGTTTCCCCTTCCTGGGACAATGAATTCACGGTGTTCTTATTTCAATTTCCCGGAGTGTATTTCCATTGTGGAGCGTGGCACCATTTCTTCCCAAAGAGATAGCCGCCTTGCGACGAGCTTGGTGGCGAGCTCTTAAGCAGTTTCAATGAAACTCCTGCGGGATTTCAGCCGGACACGTTGTTTTCGGTGCATATGCATCGGGTGTCGAGGATCATTCCTTTGCTTAGATCTTTCGATCTCGGCGGCTACTTGTCTGAGGATAGTGGGTGGTGCTATGCCTATGATGGGATAAATTTTGTCTTTGGGAGTTGGTTTGAGGCATCCTGTGGCAATACGTACAGTTTCGTTTACGGCGACGTCAACTTGCTTAGTGTGAGCAGAGTTCCTCCAAATTGGCGCCGCGTATTCCGCTGCTGAGATACTCAGCGCCAGACCCGTGGTGCGCAGAACGTGTGGTTGAGCTCCCCACAATGAGCCTGTTAGCTTCCGCAGTATGTTGTTCCTGGCACAGACCTTTTTTTAGTGTTGTGACAGTGCTGCTTAAAAGTAAGCACTCTGTCCAATGTTACTCCCAGGTATTTTTGGCTGTTGGTATGCTTCAGCTCTTCCTCTTGCCACATGACTCGGAGTTTCCACTTGGCTTGTTTGTTCCTAAGATGGAATGCGGATACTTGAGATTTACTAGGGTTCGGTTTGAGATTATTGCCTTCGTAATAGGTAGCAAGTTCTGTTAAGGCTCCTGTGAAATTCTCCTCCACTTGTTCAAATGTGTGGCCACTGCTGTATCATCGGCATAAATGAACATTCGTGTCTGGTGGCTGATGGGAAGGTCATTCGTATTGATGTTAAATAATATTGGAGCCAAGACACTACCCTGTGCAAGTTCATTTTTCTGTGTCCTCCACTGGCTGTTTTTAGATTATGAGGTTACATAGTAGCGTCTGTTCTGTAGCATGGATTGCACGAACATACAAAGGGTGCAGTCCTTAGTGACGTTATTCACTTTCTGGATAAGCAACTTATGGTTAACTGTGTCATATGCGGCACTGAGATCCAGAAATTCGACCCCAGTTACTTCTCCCCTCTGATAGCCGTCTTCGATGTACCGTGTGAGATTAAGGATTTGGCCACAGCATGATTTTCCTGGTCGAAATCCAGCTTGTTCATTAATGAGGGCTTTGTCCACATAATCAGCTATGCGTTAGAGGATCATTCGCTCCAGCACTTTAAATATACGACAAAGCAGTGAGACAGGCCGGAAATGTTTAGCTTCAGCTTGGTCTTTCCCTGGTTTTAGTAACGCAAAAACCCGAGCTTTCCTGCGCAGTTTAGGAATTTGCATTTTTATAATGCAGTTATTCATTAGCTCTAGGATCCATGCTTGTACTCTCGGTCCAAAATTTTTAATTTGCTCAGATCTCAGATCGTCGAGGCCAGCGTCCTTATTGTTTTTCAAATTGTTGATGGCGTCTTGTAGCTCCTTAATGAAGATCGGGCGAGCTAGGAAACTAATCTCCTCGTTCAATTTTCTTTTGATTTTGCTATTCCTGATCTTCCTTTTAGTTTTTGCGTTCATGAGCAGTTGGTGAGCTATCTGATCAGGTGTAACTTCACTGTAATTTGGTTGTGATTCTGTTGGGTCGTTGCTGAGACTTTTGAGCAGTTTCCATGCCTTCCTACTGCTGTGCTTCATGTCCGTCTCTTGTAGGAGGTTGCACCACTTTTCCTTTCTCACTTCGGAGATACCAGACATCAGTACCTCACCTGCCTGGATCGTTTCCTCTGAGAACGGGTCCTTATTGTAAAGTTCTTCATACATTTTCAGAGCAATATACTGAGTGCGGCACTCTCTAGGTATGCGCCGCGGAGAGATTTTCGTGACGAGGTCTATAAAAGTTTCATATGATTGTACTTCTGGTTTAATTTCCAAGATCTCCTTTTCAAGGTCCTCTGTGAAGAGTTCCCAATGAGCTTTTTTGAAGTTGAAGCGTCTCTTGAAAGCCATTACATCTGATTTGATTACTGCCGTAATGCAGCAAGTTATTGCTCTGTGTTGCGATCTTGGAATTGGGTCCTCGATTTGCTTTACAGTTTGCAGGGGTACTTCTCGGAGACAAAGATGTTATCTGGATTATATCCTCGTTTCCATCTTCCACTGTTAAATGATGCAGGCAACTTTGGGTCATGTATCAATTTCAGTTTAGTCTGGTCTGCCCAGATCTCCAGCATTTCGCCATCGTCATTTGTCTCTTTATAGCCCCATACGAGACCGTGACAGTTAAAATCTCCTACTACAACTTTAATGTCTTTTGAATGGAAATTTCCAGGCTCCGTAAATTTGAACCTCGCACTGGGTGGTTTGTACACGGATGTTACAGTGCATAAATGTAGCTCAGTAGTTAAAATTTCTATATTTTCTTCGCAGGTCAAAGCACAGGAGCATACGTCTAAGTTCGGTTTCAGAAATATAACACTTCCGTACCTTTCGTGTGGTCTCTCAAGAACTAATTTCATGCCCTGTATTTTTGGTCTATGGCTAGATGGTGCTCTGTGTGTTTCCTGTAACACTAACACATCACAGTTGTTTCGTTTGCACATGTCAGATAATAAAATTTATTTGTTTACAGATAAGCCTTCAATATTGCAGGAAGTTGTCACTAGTGATGGGCTTGATAAAGGCCTTTTTTGGTGCTCTGTTTTGGCATCTTTGGTTTTGGTGCTCCGGTGTTTGCAGGACTGGCCGACTATGTCGTTTCCAGGGGACGCCCTATTGCTTGTTGTTCGTGTGGTGAACGGAATCTTCGTGGAGGCTCCTGCAGTGTCCCCCCCACTGCCTACTTTTTTTTTAAACAGTTTGTTTCCTGATGAAAGTCTGTTGAGTATTAACTACACGTACATCTCATGTAGATGTAAGTGTAGTTAATACTCAACAGACTTTCACCAGGAAACAAACTGTTTAAAAAAAAAGTAGGAAGTATGGGGGGAAGTTCTGTTTTTAGGTAGTAATATGGAAGTGATGTGGGCCAGATCTTGCAAGAAAAATTAGGTGACACAAGTTCTTCCAAGGACATAGCATCATTGTGCAAGGGTTTTACAAAGCAGAATCATGTTGTTATAGTGGGCGGCGCACGAAACAGTATTGATAGGGAACAGGGCTACAATATCCAGTGTGACCTTGAAAAAATAGCATCTGCATCGAACCATATAAATGTTGGCCTCGTTCCTGCTTTCACGTGGTATGATCGGCCGCAATTGAACAGCCCTGTCAGGAGGGTCAATATGGAGTTAGATCAGGTGTTTCTGGCCGCTATTTTGCCAGGCATATGTTTTGTTCCTGTTGGTGCTATCGGTAGCTAGGACTTCACAAGGCTTAGCCTGCATCTCAGTAGCGAAGGGAAGAGTAAGTAGGCCGGGATCATAGCAAAATCTTTAAGGAAGGCACTGGAACTCGTGGGAGTATCTCTTTCTTAGGCTAACATCAGGGTCCAATGATTCAACATTGGGTGAAATTAAGCTTCATGAGAAGCTCAGACAGGCAGGTACTAGGGATGTTAAAATATCTCAAGATTCTCATAAAAGTACAGTGAAAAATAAATTTTAGTATATTGCATCAGAATATCAGGGGTTTAAAAAACAAAGTACATGACCTTGTTTGTTTAGAAGATTTAGAAACCTAGGGTAGGATAGATGTACTATGCCTGTCTGAACATCAAACAGTCACAGATATGGAAAAGGTGGTTATAAGCTGCCGGCACATGTAAGTAAGAACACTATGGAGAGACGATATGCTGCCACATGTGTTAACACTTATCACAGTGTGAAAAATTTAGAAACAAAAAAATTCTTTGTAGAGCAACATATAGAAACATTTGTACATGTGAGCTTAAACTAAATAATGGTACTTTTATAATTGTATCTGTTTACAGGTCCCGAATGGGAAATTTTCAGCTATTTCTGAAAAACTTTGATTCCTTTTCTGTACAATATGTCAGACAGAGGGAAGCAGATTATTTTCTGCGAGGATTTCAATGTAGATTTTCTGGTAGAGTCTGAAATAAAGCATGACTGCGGAGTATTATTTGGTTCTTTCAATTGGACATCAGTTACTGATTTTCCAACTTGGGTAGTACAGGAAAGCGACACACTGATAGATGATGTTTTTATAGTCCAAGATAAATCTAATCAAATTAAAAACTTTTCTAGTTAAGAATGATCTTTCTGATCATAATGCACAGTATATGACATAGTTCCATAAAGTAATCCGAAACAGTCCTCCAAAATAGTGCATCAATAAACGACTTAACAACTGCACAATTTAGGAACAGCTTGAAACAGTAAGACTGGAATGAGGTGTACAGGGAACCTGATTCTAATTTAAAACTTTAACCTATTTAATGATACCTAATTGCCTAAGAAAACAGTGAAACATAATTGTAAAAACTATCTAAAAATCTATGGCTTACCAAAGGGATAATATTATCTTGTCAACAGAAAAGGGAAACGTAAGTTATAGCTAGAAGAAATAATGATCCAGAAAAAATCAAACATTGTAGAAACTACTGCAATGTATTGCGAGAAGTTATTAAAAAATCCAGAACTATGTGCATTACGTCTGAGATCAGCACATCTCATAATAAAACAGTTTGGAATAGTGTTAGAAGGCAAACAGATTAACCGAGAGCATGGGAAGATAGCATTTTATCAAACTCAATGAAAAGTTTGTTAACAAAAAGTCAGAAGGAGAAAATATTTTCATAATCATTTTTAACTGTTGTACAGAAAATGAGATCCAGATATTCATTAGAAAATGCAAGGCTTTATGTGGAATAGGAAATATCTATGCAATTTATTTGAACTGAAATGCAACCCACCACTCCTACTGAAATTAGGAAAATAATATATTCACTCGAAAGTAAAAACTCGATGGAACTGGTGGCATTTCCAACAGAGTATAAAAAGCTTGTTCCCAAGAGTTAAGTAGGATTCTCTGCCACATGTTTAGTAGCTCACTGAAACAGGACGTTTTTTGGATACATTGAAATATGCTAGTGTTAAACCATTGAATAAAAAATGGATATGTTTGATGCTTACAACTACCGCTGAATCTCATTTCTGACAGCTTTATCAAAAATTTTTGAAAAAGTTATGTATTCAAGAGTAGCTTCACATATTTGTAAAAATGAAGTAGTAACAAAATGTCAGTTAGGTTTCCAGAAAGGCTTTTCAGCAGAAAATGCCACATATGCTTTCACTGATCAAATATTAAATACTATGAATAACCAAAAGTCACCCACTGGGAATTTTCATGGTCTCTGGAAGGCTTTTGACTGTGAGAATCACGAAATTCTTCTATTTAAGTATTGTTTTAGGATTGGAACAGTGTACAATTGGCTCAATTCATAGATAACTGGAAGAATGCAAAAGGTTGAAATCAAGAGTACAGATAGTCAGCAAACATCAGCAGAGTCCTCTAACTGGGGAGATACCAAGTAGGGTTTAGTCTTGGGTCTCTCATTGTTCTTAATATATATTAATTACTTGTCACTCTTTATTCCTGAAGATGAAAAGATAGTTCTTTTTGCTGATGATACAAGTATAGTAATTACACAAAACAAACAAGAAATAGCTGAGGAAATTGTAAATAATGTCTTTCAGGAAATTATTAAGTTGTCCTCTGCAAATGGACTCTCACCAAATTCTGAGAAAACACAATATATAGAGTTCCATACAGTACGTGGTGTAACACTACCGATAAATATAGACTTTGAACAAAAGTCTGTTGCTGAGGCAGAATGTTAAAAATTTCTGGGTGGATGTATTGATGATAAATTAAATTGGAAGGAACACATTTAGGTTCAGCTACTTATGTCGTTAGAATTATTGCAAATTTTAGTGATAAACACATCACATCAGTAAATTAGCTTACTATGCCTGTTTCCATTCGCTGCTTTCATATGGCATCATATTTTGGGGTAATTCATCATTAAGAGAAAAATTATTCATTGCACAAAAGTACGTAATCAGAATAATAGCTGGAACCTACCCAAAATCGCCTTGCTTTCATTTATTTAAGGAACTCGGGATATTCGCAGTACCTTCAAAACACATATATTCAATTATTAAATTTGTTAGTAATAACCCATCGCAATTAAAAAATAATAGCAAACTACATAGCTACAACGGTAGAATCAACACAATGAATTAAACACAATTAATGAATTAATCACAATTAATGAATCAAGTGAAACAATGAGCAGATAGATCAGTATTTTGCCTCTTTGCCAGATTAGTGGGAGTTTTGTGGACCTGTTGTTCTTTTGAACTGTCTTCTGTTCTTAAAATGGTGGATTTAGTTTCATGCAATTATGATAAAATTACAGCGTCCCGTATGATGCTGGTAGCTCCGCATGTTGCATCGTCATTCGTGCTCTCACTGTTAGTCTCAAATAATTTCGTAATTTAAAATGGTCGGCATAAAAATATCTAAACATTCATTTGCTTCCAGTAGGTTAACACCGTGCTCATTCCATGATTTTTTGTTTCTAGATAGTATCTTTTTACAACACAAACATCCTCATGAGGCTGCAGAACGCGTACTGAAATGAATTACTAACCAGAGCCGTTTTCGGAGCTTCCACGAACAGCGCTCCGTCAGAAGACAAATGAGGTCGACTTACAGTCCGCTACTTGCTTTATTTTCAATTCTTTTCTCATTGCTACGTTACTTGTGCCAGGAAAACAGCTCTTAAATAGTAAGCGCTTGGTCGTTCACTTTTTATGCATAACGAGATTTCTGTTTTCGCCAGATCCACTAGATATTATTCGATACTTGTGCCTGTTCATATGCAAATGCCTCTTTTAATGCGTCAAAGTAACAAATCCTTCCGAATGTAGAACGTGCTACAATTAGCTAGATGGTTCCATTTTTTAAGTATTATCAGCAAACAGTAACAACAGAAAATTTGTATAGTTTGTAACATACTAGGTGACTACAATAAAAAACACTAATAAGTAAAAATCGTCGTATTGCTCGATGTGAAGAACTGAAGCTTGTAATGGAGGGATAGGCAAGTAATTTGTCCAAATATTGCAATAATGGTGTACACAAAGGTGAAGTAATTTTTTTGTTCTGTGTGTACCAATTTTATCCTTTACAAAAAAACAATTTGAACAAGACTCAAGGTACAGCATATTTCAAATGGCGTTCGGAGCTTCCACGAAGTCGTCCCAAACTGTGAAGTGTTCCTCAGAGTACACCCAGGTGACAAAAGTCATGGATACCTATTAACATTGTGTCGCACCTCCTTTTGCCCCCTGTAATGCAGCAACTCGACGTGGCATAGACTCAACATGTCGTTGAAAGTCCCCTGCAGAAATACTGACCCGTTCTGCCTCTATAGCCGTCCATAATTACGAAATTATTCCCGGTGCAAGACTTTTGCACAAACTGACCTCTCGATTACGTGTCAGAATTGTTCGATGGGCTTCACATCGGGTGATCTGGGTGACTGAATCAATCACTTGAATTGTCCAGAACCTTCTTAAAGCCAGTCGCGAGAAATTGTGCCCGATGACGTGGCGCATTGTCATCCACAAAAATTCCATCGTTGTATAGTCCATCAAGTCTTTGAACGGCTGAAAACGGTCTCCAGATAGACGAACATAACCATTTCCAGTCAATAATGTTTCTGTTGCTGCGGACGATCCAGTCCATTCTATGTACACTACTGGCCATTAAAATTATACACCACGAAGATGACATGCTACCGACGCGAAATTTAACCGACAGGAAGAATATGCTGCGATATGCAAATGATTAGCTTTTCAGAGCGTTCGCACAAGGCTGGCGCCGATGGCGACACCTACAACGTGCTGACATGAGGAAAGTTTCCAACCGAATTCTCATTCACAAACAGCAGTTGACCGGCGTTGCCTGGTGAAACATTGTTATGATGCCTCGTGTAAGGAGGAGAAATGCGTACCATCACGTTTCCGACTTTGATAAAGGTCGGATTGTAGCCTATCGCGATTGCGGTTTATCCTATCGCGGCATTGCTGCTCGCGTTGGTCGAGATCCAATGACTGTTAGCAGAATATGGAGTCGGTGGGTTCAGGAGGATAATACAGAACGCAGTGCTGGATCCCAACGGCCTCGTATCACTAGCAGTCGAGATCACAGGCATCTTATCCGCATGACTGTAACGGATCGTGCAGCCACGTCTCGATCCCTGTCTACAGATGGGGACGTTTGCAAGACAACAACCATCTGCACGAACAGTTCGACGACGTTTGCAGCAGCATGGACTATCAGCTCGGAGGCCATGGCTGCGGTTATCCTTGACGCTGAATGACAGACAGCAGCGCCTGCGATGGTGTACTCAACGACGAACCTGGGTGCACGAATGGCAAAACGTCATTTTCACGGGTGAATCCAGGTTCCGTTTACAGCATCATGATGGTCGCATCCGTGTTTGGCGACATCGCGGTGAACGCACATTGGAAGCGTGTATCCGTCATCGCCATACTGGCGTATCACCCGGCGTGATGGTACGGGGTGCCACTGGTTACTCGTCTCGGCCACCTCTTGTTCGCATTGACGGCACTTTGAACATTGGACGTTACATTTCAGATGTGTTTCGACCCTTGGCGCTACCCTTCATTCGATCCCTGCAAAACCCTACATTTCAGCAGGATATTGCACGACCGCATGTTGCAGGTCCTGTACGGGCCTTTCAGGATACAGAAAATGTTCGACTGCTGCCCTGGCTAGCACATTCTCCAGATCTCTCACCAATTGAAAACGTCTGGTCAATGGTGGACGAGCAACTGGCTCGTCACAATACGCCAGTCACTACTCTTGATGAACTGTGGTATCATGTTGAAGCTGCATGGGCAGCTGTACCTGTACACGCCATCCAAGCTCTGTTTGACGCAATGCCCAGGCGTATCAAGGCCGTTATTACGGCCAGAGGTGGTTGTTCTGGATACTGATTTCTCAGGATTATGCACCAAATTGCGTGAAAATGTAATCACTTGTTAGTTCTTGTATAATATATCTGTCCAATAAATACCCGTTTATCATCTGCATATCTTCTTGGTGTAGCAATTTTAGTGGCCAGTAGTGTAAATACAGCCCACACCGTTATGCAGCCACCACCAGCTTGCACAGTGCCTTGTTGACAATTTGGGTCCAGGGCTTCTAGTGGTCTGCGCCACAGTCGAACTCTACTAAAAGCTGTTACCAACTGATATCGGGTCTTCCAGTCAGTTTAGCCGTTATGGTCACGAGCTCAGGAGAGGCGCTGTTGGCAACGTTTTCCTGTTAGCAAAAGCACTCGCGTCTTTGTCTGCTGCCATTGCCTATTTCGCCGCACTGCCCTAACCCATACGTTCGTGGTACGTCCCACCTTGAATCCTGCAGCTATTTCACACAGTGTTACTTGTCTGTTAGCACTGACAACACTACGCAAACGACGCTGCTCTCGGTCACTGCGTTAGACCTAGTGAGATGTAATGCCTGAAATTTGGTATTCTCGGCACACTATTGATTCTGTGGATTTCGGAATACTGAATTCCCTAACTATTTCCGGAACGGAATATTTCATGTGTCTAGCTCCATCTACCATTCCGCATTCAAAGTCTGTTAATCGCGTCGGGAACCTCATCATCATTTTTGCATCAATCACCTGAGTAACGAATGACAGCTCCTTCAGATGCACTATCCTTTTATACCTTGTGTACGCGATTTTACCGCTATCTGTGTACGCGCAGTTCGCTATCCGGAATTACCTGGCACCATTGACAGCTAACTTTGAGTAGCTGCGGCCATGCTAGGAAATGAAAACGCTGTCATATACTGTCCACCTTAAGGTTGGTTGGTTCACTTGGAGGAGCGGACCAAACAGCGAGGTCATCGGTCTCATCGGATTAGGGAATGACGGGGAAGGTATTCAGCCCTACCCTTTCAAAGGCATCATCCCGGAGTTTGCCTGAAGCGATTTAGGGAAATCAGGCAAAATGTAAATCAGGACGCAGGTTTGAACTGTCGTCTTCTCGAATGCGATTCCATTGTGCTAACCACCTCGCCACCCGGCTCGGTCCACATATTAAACGACAGACTTCTGCTAGTAATGCAAGATCATGGTAGGCCGTTGCGTGTGATAGGACATTATTTTTCACGTTTCGATGCATCAAGATTATGGCACAAATCCAACCACATCCTTCTCCGCTCACCTCATAATTTACGACGACGAGTATAAACAATACTGCCACCTCTGCTGGACAGCCTTTGGTAAGAAATTCAGCAGCGACTCTACGTATCACGTATTCGACTAGTCCGTGGTAAGTTTCCGGAGATATGCGCCACCAGATAGCTTACCACAGGTGATGCAGTTCGCGTAAATTACAGGCCGGTGGTTTGTGGATGAGGATCTAGTGCCCGATTCAGCACAAGATGTGTTCCATTGGGTTCACATCAGATATATCTGATGCTCAAGACATCCACGGGATTTCACTATCATACTCCTGAAACTGAAACTACTGTAGCATAATTTTAGAACTTTGTTTCGAACAAAGACATATATTTGACTCTCAGGATAGTCATGTGGAAAGCAGTTGCGTGGAAAGATGAAACGACACGTTACCCTTTGATTACACGATGAGCCATGAGTCACTGGAATCATTCATACCATCACATATGTCTAAGCGTATGTGTAGAGTGATTTATAGTGACAAAGCCAAATAAATCTAGCGTTTGGAAAGGTAGATGACTGATTGAGATTTAGCAGAAGAATATTAAGGAACCGTAATTCGCCATGAAGGAGGCCCCTTCAGAAATATTCGTCTGTCTAGGAAGATCACCACATTGATTAAACGGAAGAATTAGGGAAGACTCAAACAGAAGCTGCACGTCAGATACTGGTTTAGTCAGCGCAAGAGTGTCACCCAAATACAAGACACTGTAATGGTTGGCGCTGAAAGTGGGGGTGTGCATAGCGGAGAATTTGGCTCTCAGAATTCCTAAGGTCGAGGTACCAATGGTAGGTATGAAACATGTTTTTCCAGATCCATCTACTTCACGGCCTGAATCTTCGGACGTGTTCCATATTGTTACTCTAGCTCTTCCTACGTCTTCATGTACATCTCTTGCCCATTAGTTGGAAATCAGGAGTTTGTTATATAGTCACTTCTTGTCCACTCAAATGTCATCGTTTAGTCGTTTTTGATCGATCCATGTCTTGCATTCTTCAGTATTTGCGTTGCGGGCACATGACGCGGTAAAAAGAAGTATATAAACGGAGCAGAGACACATGTGAAATCGTTCTATCGACGATACGTGCCGCATATGACGAAATCCATTGACGTAACCGACTTTGGCAAAGACCAAATAGTTACTGTGTGGTGCATGGGAAGGAGCATCTCGGAAATGGGGCCGCGCGGAGTGGCTGCACGGTTTAATGCGCCATGTCGCGGACTACGTGGCCCCTCCCGTCGGAGGTTCGAGTCCTCCCTCGGGCATGGGTGTGTGTGTTGTTCTTAGCATAAGTTAGTTTAAGTAGTGTGTAAGTCTAGGGACCAATGACCTGAGCAGGTTGGTCTCTTAGAAATTCACACACATTTTCGGAAATGGGTCGGTTGCTTGCGCGCTGCTCTTGTACGCATATATGGAAAGTCTTTGAAGGACCGTGAAACCACGAGTAGGCGACAATGTATTGGAAGTCCAAGTCTCATCTCAGAACTTGGTGGTTGGAGACTTGCCTATTCTTTAAGGCAGGTTAGGCTTATCTGGGGACAGTGTGGTGCACTGTACAATGCTGGTTCAAACACGTATTCAGGAACACAGTGTTCACTGCACGTTCTTGAACATGGGACTGCATACCAGATGATGCCTACACGTTGCCCTCTTGACTCAACAACATCGTCAGTTACGGTTTCAGTGGGCACGGGATCATCTAAGTTAGACCGTGAGTCGACGTAAACGTGTCGACATTTGGTTTCAATCCCGTTTGTTGTTACTACAGAGCAATGATAGTATATGGATGCGTCGTCACTGACGTCAACATGTACTCGAAACCTGTGCCACGACATAGACGCAGGCCGGTGGAGACAGTATTATGCTACGGGTGACTTTCATCTGCAATTCCTTGGTACCTGTAGTAGTAATCGAAGGCACCATGACAATCGTGGGATCCGTAACACTATGGTGAACCACCAACATCCCTTCATGCACGATGCCTTCCCCGACGGCGATGGCATCTACATGTCTATCTAGAAACATTCTTCGCAAGGCGCAGTATAGTGCATGACGGACGGTACTTTGTACCTCTACTTGGCATTTCGTTTTCTGCTCCATTCGCAAACAGAGCAAGGTAAAAATGACTGTCTACATGCCTCTGTACGAGCCCTAATTTCTCTTATCTTTGTAGTTCTTATGCGAAATGTACGTTTGTGGCAGCAGAATCGTTCTATAGTCAACTTCAAATGCCAGTTCTCAAAAATTTTCAACAGTGTTTCGCGAAAAGGAAGCCGTCTACCTTGCAGGGATTCCCAGTTGAGTACACGAGCATCTCCGTAATACTCCTGCGTTGATCGAACATACCGGTAACAAATCTTGCAGCTCTCCTCTGAACTACGTCGGCGCCAACCACGCATACGACCATCATTGGCACCAAGGTAGAAGCGACTCTCATCGCTGAAGACGACACGTGTCCATTCGTCCCTCCATTCACGCCTGTCGCGACACCACTGGAGGCGGGCTGCACGATGTTGGGGCGTGAGCGGAAGACGGCCTAACGGTGTGCGGGACCGTAGCCCAGCTTCATGGAGACGGTTGCGAATGGTCCTCGCCGATACCCCAGGAGCAACAGTGTCCCTAATTTGCTGGGAAGTGGCGGTGCGGTCCCTTACGGCACTGCGTAGGATCCTACGGTCTTGGCGTGCATCCGTGCGTCGCTGCGGTCGGGTCCCAGGTCGACGGGCACGTGCACCTTCCGCCGGCCACTGGCGACAACATCGATGTACTGTGGAGACCTCACGCCCCACGTGTTGAGCAATTCGGCGGTACGTCCACCCGGCCTCCCGCATGCCCACTATACGCCCTCGCTCAAAGTCCGTCAACTGCACATACGGTTCACGTCCACGCTGTCGCGGCATGCTACCAGTGTTAAAGACTGCGATGGAGCTCCGTATGCCACGGCAAACTGGCTGACACTGACGGCGGCGGTGCACAAATGCTGCGCAGCTAGCGCCATTCGACGGCCAACACCGCGGTTCCTGGTGTGTCCGCTGTGCCGTGCGTGTGATCATTGCTTGTACAGCCCTCTCGCAGTGTCCGGAGCAAGTATGGTGGGTCTGACACACCGGTGTCAATGTGTTCTTTTTTCCATTTCCAGGAGTGTAGAAACTTTTCCTAAATCATCTTGTATGCTCCTACAGTCACTCAACGACGAGACAAACAGCCACAGATCGCTGCTCACCCTGTCCATTAGATAATTTATGTATATAGATAATAACAGCTATCCTATTACGCTTCACTGGGGCACTCCCGACGATAGCCTTATCTCTGATGTATACTCGGCGCCGAGGACAACGTACTGGGTTCTATTACTTCAAAAGTTTTCGAGACAGTCACATATCTGGTAACGTATTCCGTGTGCTGATAAATTCGTTAAAAGTCTGCAGTGGCATCTTCCAGCAGAATAATAGTCGATGTCTTGGCCGCCAAATTCACCTGATCTGAACCAGACGGAACACATCTTTTACGCTGTCGGACGCCAGCTCCTAGTCCACAAACTGCCGGCCTGTAATTTATGGCCGGCTGCTGTGGCCGAGCGGTTCTAGTCGCTTCAGTCCGGAACCACACTGCTGCTACGGTCGCAGGTTCAAATCCTGCCTCGGGCATGGATATGTGTAATGTCCTTAGGTTAGTTAGGTTTAAGTAGTTCTGAGTCTAGGGAACCGATGAACTCAGATGTTAAGTCCCAAGTGCTCAGAGCCATTTGAACAATTTTTATGTAATTTATGAGAACTGCGTAACCTGTCCGTAGACATCTGGTGCCACATGCTTCCGAAAACCTGAATCGTTGAATCCATCAGAGTCGCTGATATTGCGTCCTAAAAGCAGGATAACACGATACTAATCAGTTGGTTATGAAGTTCCGACTCATCAATATAGCCGGCCGAAGTGACCGTGCGGTTCTAGGCGCTGCAGTCTGGAACCGCGAGACCGCTACGGTCGCAGGTTCGAATCCTGCCTCGGGCATGGATGTGTGTGCTGTCCTTAGGTTAGTTAGGCTTAAGTAGTTCTAAGTTCTATGGGACTAATGACCTCAGAAGTTGAGTCTCATAGTGCTAAGAGCCATTTGAACCATTTTTTTCATCAATATAATCTGGTCAAAAGCATAACACCAACAAATGGTCTTTGCAATGAGCGTAATAACGATGTGTTACGGTGTCAGATAGCGAAGCAAACAGTTGTAATCTTTGCCAACGCTCCAGAGTGTTGGCATAATGAGGGCATGAAAGAATAACCTAAAGGTGTCCTACCCCTTTAAGACAATGACTCATAGTCATTTTCTCCTTAGGGAGATGTCTGCACAACTATCAGCAATAACACTATTTTGTTTGCCCTTTCTTAGCTTTAGAATGCTATATTTGTTCGCTTTTACGTACATATACGTGTAAAGTGTACCCGTTTGCCACTCTTTTAACGACAAGGACTCGAAAACTAAATTTTCCCCTTTTTTTCCTTATTCTTCTTTTTCCGGACAAGGGGGATTGCAAAATGAAAAGTTCTGAGCAAGTGAAGACGCAGGTGAGAAAGGAGACACAGGACGGCGTTAGTGGAATCATCATTCGCGCGCACCCCATCTCATCTCTGTGTTGCGCCACCCCAAAGCCACTCTTATATACCAGCGAGCTCCCCTCGCCCTCTTGAAGTCTGCTTTGTTGTGCCGCGACGCCAAGAGAAGACGCGTGAATCTGCACGTGACTCATAACAATATACAACGTAAATTGTGGACATGGATGTTTCAGCTTCGTAACGGAACACCTACTACTCATTAAATGATGGCATGCCAATCATTTGTTATTCACTTTTCTGCGAATGGTGTGAGAGATTTCCATTCGATGTTGTGTTGTGCCGCTATTAACGGCTTTTGATTTGTTCAAAGAGACAATAAAGTACAGCATTTGTTGAATTTTAGGCCGTTAAATATTCTCGATAAATGAACTGACTATAGCAGAGTTGAGAAATATCCCGGGTGATTATAATTAAACTTTCTAAACGCTGTAGAAACAACACAGCTGGTCAGAATGAGGTCAATTTGCTACGGAATATTATCGAAGAAGAGGGAAAACGTATGTCAATAGAAAACAAATTGATCAGTAGATGGCGCTGTATGTGTCAGAAGATGTAAATGAAAACACCTGTCATGCGCACGACCCATTTAAGTTGGTATAAACACGCCGGGTGCAAGGCGTTTCCTCCTTCCTCCTCTGCGACGTTCCCCACGACTGCCTCAATGCAGGATTGCGTTGGTAGAGGAAGGAAACGAATTGATTCGACGTCAGTGGAGGCAGTGGCCACAGCAATGCAGGAGGAGACGAGTGATGGTGCGCAAACGTGTAGTGCATGGAGAATTGCCCGAACATTGGACATACCGCTGAGCATGGTGCGTAAAATCCTACGAAACACCCTTCCTTGCTATCCATTCAAAACTACCCATGTGCACGAATTGCTGTCCGTTGACCTTTGCTTTAGAATTTCTGGCTCGCATGGAAGTGGACAATGATTGGCCGTGGAAGATTTTGTGGACAGACGAAGCCCGCTTCTATCTGACAGGATACGCCAATACACAGAATTGTCGAATATGGACAACGGAAAATCCGCACCAACATCAACCAGTACCACTTCACCCTGGAAAGGTCACTGTATGGTGCGGGTTTGCGGCATCATTTACCATATTGCTATATTTTTTGGAAGATACAGGTGCTCCTGGTCCTGTTACCTGTACCGTCACTGGTAAGCGCTATGAGTGTCTTTAGCGCAACCGCGTCATTCCAGCTCTCCAACAGCGTCGGTGTGTGGATGGGATCATTTTTATGCAAGATGGCGCACCTCTGCACATTACAGATCCAGTTAAGTAGCTGCTGAAGCGCCATTTCGGAGATGCTAGAGTTATCAGCTACCATTTCCCTACAGCCTGGATGTCCCGATCACCTGACCTCTTAATCCGTGTGACTTCTGGCTGTGGGACTGTCTGCTATATGTTGTGTTCTGTGTTCCGACTGCAAACTTAGCTGCATTGAAGGCACGCATTGCGCAGCACATTCTGAACGTGACCCTGGAAACACTTCGACCAGTTGTAGAACATGCTGTTTCTTGATTTCAACTTGTAGCAGAAAGTAGTGGGCAGCATACTCAACAAAATTTTGCTTCAATCACACGTAAATTAATATTCCGATTTGATTTTCATTGATGTTTTTTATGCGGTTTTTGGTCTCGGGACAATTAAAAACCGATTTTTCCCATCCGATATGATATGACCTTGTCGTGGTGGGTGGGCTTACGTAACTAACTGTATCACCCGTGTACACCCATGCACACTAAGTAATACAGTTCGTTTAACGTCACACGTACACCTTAGGCATTGTTGTATGATTCATTTGTCATTTGCAGTCGACCACTATTAAAGTATGATGCTTACAGCGGCACCTATTGATACATTTTGTAACTATTTTTCTTATGCCATACGTTTTCCCCCTTCTCCGATAATGTTACGTTGCAATTTGACGTCATTCTGACCAGTGGTGTTATTTCTACAGTGGTTTTAAAGTTTAACTTTACTTATAATCGCCCTGTACATTGAGAAGGATTCCTACCAAGTATCTGCATGTTCCACTTTTAGGCATTGGACTGATTTACAGACAAATGTTTACGTTGAATAGGGGACGCAATGGCTAGTTGTTAAAAATTTTTTCAGTAGTTGTTGTACAAGGAGATTTTAGAGGTAGTCTAGACCGGAATAGCGGCTGATCCCGGCGGAGGTTCGAGTCCTACCTCGGGCATGGGTGTGTGTGTTTGTCCTTAGGATAATTTAGGTTAAGTAGTGTGTAAGCTTAGGGACTGATGACCTTAGCTGTTGAGTCCCATAAGATTTCACACACATTTGAACATTTTAGACCGGATTACCTGATAACGCAGCACCACTGCTATGCATTCGTAGCGTGTTTGTTTTCCTTTCGCTCAACCAGCAGGAATATCACTGATTTGACATTATTTGACGACATGCATACTGAAACAATTTACTCCACAATGGGACATGTTGGTGCAGTGAATGGGATAAATTGTCAAACAATTATAAAAGTGTTATAGTTTTGTATTACTGTTTTTTTTTCTTACATGAAATTCGTTATTAGTATTAAAGAAAATTTGTTTTGTTTTTACAAATTAGTGGTAATCTGACATTACTTCTCTTACCACTTTGCTAACTCTTTCTTTCTGCGTTGTGCTTCTGTTTGTAATTTTTCGTGTTGCCTTCGCATGGAAAATACATCAAAATAATAAATTGCACGTGACACTGGGCTGGTTGTTAAACCGTAACAACTACCTCCAACGAAGTTGTTCTTTTGTTTTCCTTGATTGTTTTTTTCATTCTACCTCACCGTATATGAGCGGAGAGGGGGGGGGGGGTGAGGGGAGGCTGGCATCGGTATAATCATCCCGCTCTTCAGCCAGTAGATACTATTCACTAACTTAGATACCAACCACAAAACAAGGAGGCGTATATACCTTGAACTTAATTATTTAAAGGTTATATTAATGGGGACAGGATAGTTAAAAACAGTTGAAGAACACTAAACAGTTGAAAAAACACTTGGACAGAGCACTCTTCACTTTCGCCGAAACTGGAAAAGTACCTCCCTGGGATGGTAGATTGTTGATGAAACGTGGGTGTGAAGGGAGAGAGGAGAGCGGTGGTGATGACGACTGAGGACTATTAAGAGGTGGTGGTGAGACAGCGATAGTTATGGCGGACGAGGAGAGCGATAGACGGTATTAGGACCTATAAATGTGAAGGAAAAGGTGGTGGGGAGCGACGTAGAGGCAGAAAATGGGACGTTGTGGTGTGGAGAGAAGGCGAGTAAGGAGCCCTTGGTGGTGAATAGGGTGAGGTGGATTCAGAGTTGGTAGGATGAGTATATGTCAGGGCGGAGTACGAAAGTATGATAAATTGCACCATATACAGCCATTTCATATTGGGTTACAGATAAGCATCAGTTTTCTGCTCTAGATAAATTTGAGATATTTTACCTCAGATATCGAGTTAAGACATGGCATTTGCACCAATAGACAGAAAGGCTACCTTGCTATTACAAAAACACTCGGAGGGAAAAAGAGACAGAAAGACGATGTTTCTTCTCTAATACTGACAGTCCGCCCTCAGCCGATTGACAGGAGAACTGTACTATCAGGTGCTACCATCTACTGGAAGGAAAGCACGTTAGTTACTACCATCGGTTCATTTCAAATTCGCTTTTAACAAATTGCACGGTGTCACAACTGCCCGCAGTCTCCCCTATTTCACCTACATATATATTCTATTTTGAAATTCATTGAAATAATCCACAGCCGTTCAGGAGAACAAAATGTCCTTCATAAATCTCCTCATTGGCTTTAAAAGTGTAAGTTTTATGCTCAGACAAAGTTTATGTAAAAGACGTTGTAAAATACGTATGTAGAACTGTAAAAGGATCCTAGCCAAGGCTCGGCATACGTTACGTACCAAGAATAATGGAGATGTAACCCTTGCGCGCGGTTTCTGATTAAGCCACCTCACAAGGACAATTATAAATTTAAAATTTACAGGGTCGCCACCAGCCCAAGCCCTTCCTAACAATTAAGAAAAGACCGAACTGTAAATTATCAGTTCCATTAAATTAAGAATTTAATTATAAGAATGCAATTTTTTTAAAGACACTAAGAAGGTGAACATCATTGTGTGTCGTATATCAGTGAGCTTGTTTAATTAAATTGATTTTTCCTCCCATTTTTGTTCATCACAAGCAAGCAGATTAACTTAAATAAAATCATGGAGTAGAAAATCAATTTGAAAACTGGCATCAATGAGAAAGATAAAGGACGCAGTACACTTATTTCATTACTGAATTTGATGCACATCCTATGAATACACATGACTGGTGCCTGTACGAAAAATTTAACTAAATAATTCGCCAAAAAATGGTAGCGCAATTAAAAAAGGAAAAACACACAAAAGGGAAGTGGAACACAATAATTCAATCATTCCAACTACATACCCACGACATAAATAGTTCAGAGAGATACCTATCACCATTATGCTCATGCACTAGCTTGGAAGGAGGCTTATCTATTCGCAAGGTTGGCATAGTAGATATACGACATGGAATCCGCACCTGCCGCTTACGAACGACGGAACTTCAGCACGTGGTAAACCTAATTACGAGTTAAGGGGCTCCGGAACGCCCTATACTTGCAATGTTAAAATAACGCTTTAAATTACATCTTTCCTCACAATGTATTTGAGGTAGGAAGTTGAACTTTTTACAGATTATTTATTGGAATATGGGCTACAACTTAACACAGGAATTTTACAAAATTTTAGTTCAGTTATTAAAGATGATCTTTTTTCAATTGTAATGAAAATTCACAACATTTTTTTGCAATTTTTTTTATTTATATGTTCAAAAATATACAGTTTTTTGGAAAAAGGCTGTGTTAAATTATGCAGATGGTACTGTGCAACATTTACTGAAAGTTTGAAACAAATATGTTTGGAAGATCCTTAGAAAAAATGTAATTAGTATGAGAAAATAAAAGTTTTGGGAATCGAGCGACAAAGATTGGATTAACTTTTTAGTGCATTTCAGGTCCATAGGATGGATTATCTTCATCCTCTGCAAACTCCTCCTCCAGCTTCCTCTTGTTCCTCCTCCTGTTTACTCTTGCTTGTATTTCTAGACTTTACAGCCCTGTCTGCAGCCCGAAGGCGTTCCTTGTCTAAAGCAAGCATCGCTCGTTGTTGTGTTCGTAGATTTTGCTACCATTTTCATCCGTTGCAGTTACTGCAACACTGTTCCAAAAGGTGGTCATGTATGAACACTTATCACATTTCAGTTGTATTTCACTAGCAAGTCCTACGTGCTTTATTATGGAGAGTTCCAGACCAACTTCGCTACAATGAATACATCTTACACAGTTTGAAAAAATTCCTTTGAGAACCGACATATCAAATATTTCATTCACATCCGATTCGCCCATAAAACATTCATAGTTTTCACTCATTGAACCAAGCTTCTTCTGTGAAGTATTTTCTTTCCCACTTTGACTGCTATGGGCAGGTGTACTTGAGAGGTTAGGTTCACTCACTTGGTTATCGTCTTTATTGTTTACAGTAATAACACATACCTTTGGCTTTCCAACATTTCTCCTTTTCTTAAAAGCCTTCAGAGGATTTCTAATAACTTTACTTTTACTCGTTATTATCCTTCAACAAAACAGAGACTCAAGAAACAGAATTAATTACGAATATTTTCGAGATAACGACAGAGTAAATAAACATGAAACAATCGACAATCACACCAGCGATATATATTGAACGATCACAGGTTAGCCACAACACATACTTTATCTCACATCACTAAAATGTACCTGATGAACACGGACGTTAATAATAACACCATTTGACACAGTTTAACAGCGCCACAGTGGGTCACGCCCATGTAGAACACATTTCAAAAAAAATTTAAAAATAGTTGTAGTCTTCGGAATTAAATAAATTATATATCTATTAAAAGCTAATAGTCTGCAGATTCAGAAAACGCAAAAAAGTAAAAATTGAACTTTTCATGATTTTGAGCCTTTCCGGAGCCCCTTAACTGTTCAGAAATTGGACATTAAACCAGGCACAAATGTAAGAAATTTTAATGGTGCAATAACAGAATGATTTTGCCGTCATGAAATAAAATTAACTCGGCAAGGCAGAAACCCTCTCTAGGAGCCACGAACTATACTCACCCACCGCTAGCTGCAAAGTGTCCTTTCTCCACGGAGCTTCGCTTAACTACCGGTATAACGGAAGCTACCAGAGGGGTAGGTTTCCGCCACCAACCTGACAGACAAACCAAACTCAGACTAAAAGGGGTAAACTTCTCTGTTCAGGTACTGGGGTCCTAAGTTGGTCATCCTGTGCTACCCTCCAAACGAGAAGCAAACATCACCTGCTCCGAGCAGACGACAACCAACTCAGCGTCCCCCACAAAAGAAACCCGAAACCACCCGTAAAAACACTCATTCAGTCACATTCACGCACACATAGGATAGGGTGAAGGGAAAAATGTAATAAATACAGGACATTATTTCCTACGGAACACAAAAAAATCAAACATAGTATCATTTAATAAGCCTTGGTTTGATTGCTCAGTCTTTCTGGGAGAGTTAAGAAATTAAACCGCATTGAGGCGGTGGACAGAATAGGACGCGCAGAATCCAGTGAGACAAGCGTCTATGTAACGATCCACAGAGACGTTTCAACGTATGCCAGATAACAAAGCAACCCTTCAGAATAAACAGAAAATATTCGTACCGAACTCCACCTTCTGTTCTACAGTCTGATGTTCCCCAAAGTTTGAATATAACACAATAGTATAGACACTTTCTCTTGCTGAGCATTAACATTATCTGTAATTGGTCAACATGTTTCTATGTTTAAGAACTAATTACATTAATAACCTGTAAACCCTCTCATTCACCATCATGAGTTTGTGTCTTGTAGCTAATTACTGGAGCTCATAATCATTCAAAAATGCTGCATGTTCCGAAATTGGAACAGTTGTAAGCAAATATCACAGAAATCAAAACACGATTACTTTTAGTCTTTCTTCAGTGATGATGATTAATTATGACTATAATCCAGAATTAAACAATGGTAGACAATTTCAGACGACAGCCTTTCGTTTCGCATCGATAGTACGAAGTGCCTATGCCTGGACGACGCGTTAGTAACATGTAGTGAGGAGCAAGGTAACGCATAACACTCTCGATCAGAGCTACGTCGCACCTCACTTTCGGAAGCAGCTTTCAAAGAGCGAGTTAAAGCCTAACGTTCTTAAGGCAGAGCAAATCTCGCCTCACGATCTTCCTTACAGTCTTCAGACCACGTCGTCCTCTGTCTTTTACCCATTCTAGTTTGCCAAGAAAGACTCGTAAGGTTGCTAGGAATTTTTATTGGTAAACAAAACATAATCAAAACGTAATAAGTAGGAGCCCAAATTACAAGGCAAACTCAATACATTCCCTTTTCTTAGCCAAGGAGTCAGACATAAATCAATGCTGTCAAGGCTAGAAAAGCCATTTCGTTAAGTTTATAACGCACAAAGCGAAATCAGTAAATCCGTGTAACATCGACAAGTAAATTCAACATTAGTTTCTATTCGTAAAGATAAGATTGTAGCGCTTAACGGTGTCACTGACGTAAACCTCAGAAATCACTTCTGTCACTAAGAGAGAAATATTAACGGCACCATTTATTGGTTCTTTGGTGTGCTACGAAACTAAGAGCGCCATCTATTGTTTCTTTGGTGTACCACGCCGTAATGATCGTGTCACTGAGGCAAACATCCGAACAAATAAGATGAGCAGTCTCCTAAAACCTTAAATTAATGTATCTTTTCTTCTTATAATGTGATTTCCATGAAATAAAGCCTATATATCGCCCCAGGCTACGTTAAAGATAACTATGGAAACGCAATGAAAATTCGTCTACTAGTTTTGGAGATCAGCGTGTTCAAACAAACTGACGCAGTTTTTAAAAGTAGTTGTATTGTGTTCTGTCACAATCCCTACATCACCCACCATCAGTTTCCAGCAAATATTTTCAGTGTAGAGATACAAAGGTTTTACAGCTTTATTATTAGTATAGATTAGCACAGCATTCTATCAGACGTCCTTTACAGGGGACAATCAAAGCTGTGAAATCCATTTCCATGCACTAACTGTATAATTATTACTGACTTTATGTAGCAGTTTCTTCAGAACAGTGTAATGTCACAATTTCATCTGAGCTATTTTATTGGTGTAATGGCTGTTTGACGCTGTGCGATGTATGATTATATACAGTTTTTGTTGTTATCTGGAATGTTAATTATTCTGACTATTGTTTATCTGACTTTTGTTCTCATTAAGATCAGCTTGAAACTACTACATCTCTATAGATATATTCTACTGTATCAGAAGACATAAAAGAGCTAATCACAACTGATTAATAGATGGGACTCGAAATTAATTATTCTTCTACAATTACATTCTCATAAACATCTAGAGAGTTCCAGATATCTGTCTGGACGCAGGAGTCGTGGCGAACGAATCTGCAATCATACAGCGATTCTTTACAGACTCAAGGATACGCGGTTAAATAGCGTTAACAGCGCTTTACCAAGATTTCGTCACTCAACATATTACGCAAACGACGACTTTTTTTAACAGTACATCAGTGGAAAGCCAACAGTAAAAACTAACATCTTGTCCAAATAATATTGCAACACAACATAAAACACCACAACAAATAAAATGCACAAAGGATATATATCAATCTCCTGGAATTAATATTAGAATTGCATAATGCTTTTGTGATGCTGATTCTGGTTCATTAGGTGAAATTAAGAAAGTCTGAGTCAGTCAGGCAGTAACAAACACTCGCGATTCGTCAACGAATGAACTCCCGTATATAAAACTAATTCAAACTTCTGGTTACAAATTAGTTAATGTGTTAAATATTAGACGTTAACAATTTAAGTGAGTGAAAGTTTAGAAAAAGTTGGAAACTATATTTAAATTTTCTTGCAGGCAGCTAAATGCGCATGGTCTGTGTGATTTGCGCTGTGTTTTAAGCAGAAGCTCTTTATTACACATCTCAATATTTATGTTGTCGTTTCCCCTCAACTACGTGTTGTACAGTGGTATAATTCTGCAGGTTCCTTCAGTGGTATATGTGAATAGTGTCCCTTATACCTGTGACTAACAGAGTGACCATTACAGAAGTACTAAATTAAAATGTCACCCCTGATGCTGAACTTCAACTGCATGAACAGCGAAAATGCTTTAAGATATAAACATTTTTATTTTTTATCATTTTGTGTGAGGTCAGCTATAAAATGTTTCGAAAAAGCTTTGAAATTATGAGCGAAGTTTGTTGGAAATCGCTAAGTGCCCCCATTCTCACCCGCACGCAAAGAGTTACGGTGCCTCAAGATGTATACACAGTTCCTAACTGTAATACTTGTCTTACAGTGTTAGACCTTTTACACAATATTATACATCTTAATGAGTAGATTACGACAACATTTTAAAATTTTAAATTCGGTAAATAATAATATGAACTATTCAAAATCAAATTTTTGTCGCCCTTGGAAGCCATTAGATAGGCCACCTGTCACTGGGTGATGGTACACTGGATTATCCTTTTGGCAACATCTATACGACGTGGTGGTATGTCAGGTAAGTGCCAGTCTACAAATGCTTATACAGAGTTATTCCGTGACGTTAAAAACTTCCAGAGATGATGGAAAAGGGTAAATGTATCAATTTGAAGTAACGGATCCAGGACCGGAAAAATCGAGACGCAAGTTATAAGTGAAAATCGTTCTGATACCTCTGACAGTGGACATATTCTACCGCAAGCTCTTTGCTTTCCATATTTTGAGAGGAAGTGGTATGGAGAAAACGAAGGAAAAAACTGTAGCAAACATGGCCTTTAGAATGCATACCTTACGTGTAAACATTACTTGTTCAATAGAAGAGATGTGTTCCACAGTAGCAAACATGAAAAGTGCTCGTAACTCTTAAGATGTACATTTTAGAGCCCATGCTTACTGGACAATTTTCTCTTGTTTTAGTCCTTACCATCCCCTTCCAATATATGGTAAGTAAAGAGCTTGCAATAGATGAGGTCTACTCTCAGAGGTTTCAGAGAGATTTTCGCTCATAACATTCGATTCAGTTGTTTCCGGACCACGATATCTCCCCTCAAATCGTTACTTTACCCTTCTCCATCATCCCTGAAAGTTTGTAACATCATCACGGACCACCCTGTATATCTATAACTGTGAACTGCATACAGAGGGTAGTACTTCCACTTTCTACACTGTGGTGACTAAAGACCTGGGATACTTCCTAATCTCGTGTAAAACCACCTTTTGCCCGGGGTAGTGCAAAACCCAACATGGCTTGGACTCGACAAGTCGTTGGAAGTCCCCTGCAGAAATACTGAACCATGCTGCCTATATCGCTGTCCCTAATTGCGGAAGTGTGCCGGTACAACATTTTGTGCACAAACTGACCTCTCTCTTATGCCCCATAAATGATCCATGGGATTCATGTCAGGCGATGTATGTGGCCAAATTATTCGCACGGATAGTTCAGAACGTTTGTTAAACCAATAGCGAACAATTGTGATGCAGTGACAATGAATGAAGTCCATGAATGGCTGCAGGTGGTCTGCATGTATTCGAACGTAATCATTTGCCGTCAATGATCGGTTCAGCTGGACCAAAGGACCCAGTACATTTCATGTAAATAATTATGGAGCCACTACCAGCTTGCACAGTGCTTTGTTGACAATTTGAGTCCATGTCTTCGTGGTGTCTGCGCCACACTCGTACCCTACAATCATCTCTTTCCAACCGAAATGGGCACTCATCTGAGCAGGTCACGGTTTCCCATCGTCTAGGGACTAACCTACGTGGTCATTGGCCCAGGAGAGGCGCTACAAACGATGTGTTGTTAGCAAAGGCACACGCGTCGGTTGTCTGCTACCATAGCTCATTAAAGCCAAATTGATTTATGCTGTCATTTCATGCAGTGTTGCTTGTCTATTATGACAGACAATGCTACGCGAACGCCACTGCTCTCGGTCGTTAAGTGAAGGCCATCGGCCATCACGTTGTCCGTGGTGAGAGTTACTGCCTGCTGTTCGGTCGTACTCTTAACGCTGAGGATCTCGGAATATTGAATTCCCTAACGATTTCCGAAATGGAGAGTCCCACGCATCTAGCTCCACCTAACATTCCGCGTTCAAAGTTCATTAATTCTCGCCGTGCGGCCAATATCACGCCGGAAATCTTTCCACATGAATCACCTGAGTATAAATGGCAGCTCCGCCAATCCACCAATCCACTGCCCTTTTACGCATTGTGTACGCGATGCTACCGCCATCTGTATACGTGTGTATCGCTATTCCATGACTTTTGGCACTCTAATGGAGTTTGTAATGATGAAAAATCTTCTCTGCATCTAATGAGCTAATCTTCCTCTGAATCGGCTCTTATTGATAGTCAGACTTGCGGACACAAAAACCCACACTCGTACTGCAGACATGCTTTACTAACCTATTTCCTGCTGCCTAAGCGTTTGACCTATTATAAAGTGTCCTGAAATTGTATATTCGATAGCATAACGGAGGTCATGTAATCAACATCTGAGATGGTAGCAGAATCGTCTAAGCTCTCACTCAATTCGAGATCAGAGGCAACGTAAGCGTTTTGTGATTGCTCCACAGTCGGTCATTTTGACTTTCATATCAATAAGTGTCATCAGACATTATTCGGGAGTCCTGCATTTGATTCTGACTCAAAGGGTATTTCGTATTTTACGAATAATCCGATTATGTTGTATCAGTCGTAATGAACTGCACTTTACAGAATAATTCGTCCATAGCAACAGCCTAGATAGACAGTATCTATTAGTTGTGCAGTTACAAAATTCTTGAAGATATTGTGAGGTAAATATAGTTATTTACCTACTGGCCGTTGTAAGTATTGACAAATATATATGGAACGTTCATGTTTCCGTTTAAAGGTATTTACTGTGATGGTTTTGTTCCAATATGCTGCTTAGGAACTTTTTTATACACACCGACTTCATAAATATGTATCGAAATCATATTGTGGACATACAGTGTGGTGAAATTCTTGTAGTTATAACAAATGAGGGTTTTCGATTGTTATTGGTTATAATTAAACCATACTGGTGATTTTAACCCTGTTTCCTATCATCTATCTGAAGATGGTCTGAAGTGTCTCAGCTGTTTGGAAAATAAAACAAGTTCATCATAAAGTTGTCAGTTTTTGTATAGATTTTGAGGTTTGTGCAGTACTTATCAGTTACGGTAGATTATCTAATCGAAATATTTCACACATTTTTAATTGTAATAATTCAATACCAAGCCAATTTATTTCACACATGTTGTAATTTCAGTCGACCTCCATGTGGACACGCATCATGTCGAACGAAGACGGCCACGTCTGACTTTATTTCCTCGTCTATTTATTAACGCTGAAAAGTAAACGACCAGATTGTTCATAAGTCTCGATCATCTTCCAATAATGTCTGGTGGCAAGAAATCGCGAAAACAATGGTTGTTAAAATATCACAGTACTCCATTTCATCCATTTCAACAAAAAACACACAACACGATTTCTTCAAAGGGAGCTATAAACATAACTGTTCCCTAAATACACAGACTCAGGTTATAGCAAAACATAGGTCAATAAACAACAAAATTATTGGTATAGACACTGTCACCGCTGTCTCCGTTACAGGCTGAGAAAAATTCTTTTTATACAAATAGTTCGAATGTCACAATATCACAATTTATGTCGTTACAATTGGAATTTCTATGAGAATAATACCAGACTGTTGGTCAAGGAGGGTTTTCATTTTCCTATCTTAGTACACGGGAAATTAAAGATAAATAAAGTAATTATCATCAAATTTCTGTTATAAGAAAGCTTACAGTTGACAAAATTTCTACTTGCCGCGATTACTGTCATGGCACAATCTACATCGACTCTCCTCCAGTCGGTGTTCAGTTAGTGTTACCAGAAATGAAGAGCGTCTGTGTATACTCGATAAACAATGATTGTCTCATGTGTGAATCGAACGTGAACCCTACACAAAGCTTCAGTCATTCCAATAGACCATCGGACCATCGAACTGCACGTGGCTGGCACGTGACTTTGTCATAACGAAGGACGCTCCACAATGAATGAGAGTTCTGATTTTACAGAGATGGATTACAGCCAGTTCAAAACACCCCTTTCCTCGTTCGTCCGCATCGCCATTCCGCAACTGCCTTTGCCACTCAGTACGTACTTTCAACTTCATTTTGCATTCACTAAAACAGATCCACGTAATGACCATCCGCGCGAACTGGCAACACGGTAGAGTCGGAAATACCCACATCAGCTGCTGAGGTGCTGTATGTATCAGTGTCGAGTGCCAACGTGACGCCGTGTGCACGCAAAACCGCAAATGGAACGCATTGATCTCTTTACCTCGTAATCTGCATTTCGTCTGATATAACTGCGTAGCGTTGAGACCACGTATCATGCAGCGTATGATTTGGAGGAAATCGTATTCTGTAATCCGGCACTGCTGTCAAAATTTTCGAGAAAAGAGTAAGTTGATGCATAAGTTTGTGGAGAGTTTGTTTGACGTATTATCCCGTCGGTTGCTATATTATGAGTAGTTATTTTTTATTCGAGGTCCTAGAGTTGTTCTTGTGGTGACTCACGGAATGTTGCGATGTTGAAGGTTATGAGCAATGTTGTTTAACCGAAAAAAAACAAAAAAAACGGGGCATCAAACGGAACTAAAAACGAAGTCTAACATTCGTCACATTTTGTTCTCTTTGAATTTAAGGAGTTTTTTGTTACGAACTGCATACCAGGGCTGCGCGCACTACAACTGGCATTTGCTGCCAACAACTGACAAGCTTTGCCGTCGACATATAAGAAAAACGAGAAAGGAAACGGAATAAAGTGCTGCTATTGTACGAGAAAACCCGTCTACTGATTTCACTGAAAGTGGAAAGCAACCCATATTGCACTTATTCTTATAATCTTGTGCCCTAAAACTTTTACCAGTCTTTCATTGTGGACGAAAATGCACTTTAAACTCAGACTGACGATATCTTTACCTCCGAAGCTGTAGGTTTTGATTAATTACTCTCGTATGTTTTTCTGTCATATGCAACAAACCAATGAGAACTACTATAAAACATGCGTTGTTCGAGTGCAAAATAATTACAGCTTACCATGATAACCTTACGATAAAAATCTGAATAATAAAATAAATAGTATTTGTAATACGAGCCAGCCCAAAATTTCACACATAAGTAACACTTTATACATGTTTAAGCTGCTACGGTTTGTGTCTATATGAAGTTGCCTGTCCTAAAAAAGAAGCATTTTCGGACTACCATGAAAATTGTAAGTCTGGCAGTGAGAATAGAGCCAAAAAGAAACCAGTTGACATATTATTCAATGTCACACATAAATCATTTAAATCGTGTATTCGCTAGAAACTAAAAACTATGTCAGTATAAGCAGAAAAATGTAAGTTTTAACAAGGACACAATGGCGCAATTTATTAAATGTTTCACCATTTCACCTAAGGGATACTAAATTGAGGATTCGAGAAGACTTAAGATCGTGAAATTAATATTTCCTTACTAATTTTAGATCCGGAAGCTTATACCTCGACAAGAGAAGAGCTAAAAAGCGGACATAATGTCTAGGACATCAAAAGCTAATGCATCTCCCCTTTCACAAAGTGGCCACGTTACCACTAATATAGCGAGTCTATACTTCTTGCAGTACTCTCTCATTGCCGTAGTGATTGATAACAAAGATAGCTTGCACCATAAAATACGAGATTAGTTGTAGATTCTGTGTGGAACGATATCCCTGAAATCTGATCATAAATTTGATAAAGCATTGTTATACTTCAAGTGCGAATAATTCAATTTATTTATTGGATATGACAAGAAAATATCAAGTGAATTATCAAGGATAATTCTGAACCCTTCCAGGGAGTATGTCGACAATCACATAGTTGCCAAACATATTGTGCAGTGTTACCAATCCTGAATTAGACTAGCGATAGGAAGACCACGTTCCCTCAGTCAATAAATTTCTTAAGTTGTCCAGCACTTGGGATGCTTGCGTTTGGAAGACGTAGCAACACCACCTGCCACAGCATTGATTGGAAGCCGACGTACCTAAAGAATAGTCCAATGAGCTTATCCGAATTTCTTTAAATGCGATTACGGTCTAAAGCGCATTTATGAACAAACTGTCACAACTGTTTTTGTTTTTCTGTTTTAAATGTTTGGCAAATTAAGAAACTTATTGATGGGAAGTGATTCGCTTTTTAAGCATCATCAGACGCTATTAACATTACGAATAAAGATTATTTTTTATGTTATTTTAATATTATGCATTTAAAAACAGTTTTTCCTAATAAAGTTTTCATTGCCACCGTCTCTAATACATAATGACACAAATGAAACGGTGCGAAGTTCTGTATATCGTTAAACTACGAATTGCTTAAGATCACTGTCGTAATTCTGTTACTGTGAAGCGAGAGACAATGGAAGAACGTCCGTTGTGTCTATCAACATACAATTTCTACTGGGAGACGTCCATACCACCAGTAACTATGCTATACTTGGTTAAATCTTAGACAAAGAACCTGGCTTGGCAATGGACAGCGTGATGGGACTGCACAAGGCTTTCAGGTTGCTGTGATAGGCAGGCTTGAAATTGCACCTTCAACTAGTGTGCTTATTGTCGCCACGGGTCACATATATATTCAGAAGCTATCGCAGAAATGGAATCCAAAAATTAAAATGTGTAGTGACTGGGCCCATATAATTTCCTATCCAGCATAAACATTGTGGAATAACGTTACCATCGAAACTGTAATGATACCACCTTTCACACAAACCTTTCAGGCACAGCTGAGGCCTTTTTTACATCTACTGATTACTTTGACATTGTCACCTCTCACGAACAAAGGTGATCCGCGAAAATTTATGTTGGTTCGACTTTTAATCAGCTTCTACAAACTATACTCTCGCCAGCGCACTTAACTGGAGCAGTCAACATTGATAGTCCACAGCATTATGATCATCTTCTTAACAGTGTGTTGGTCCACTTTCGAAATGCAATATACCAACCGTTCTGCATAGCATGGAACCGAGCGAGGTGCCGCAGTGGGTAGCACACTGGACTCACATTCGGGAGGACAACTGTTCAAACCCGCGTCCGGCCATCCTATTTAGGTTTTTCCTGATTTTCCTAAGTCGCATCAGACAAATTCCGGGATGGTTCCTTCGAAGGGGCACTGCCGACTTCCTTCCCGATCCTTCCCTAAGCCGATGGGACGGATGACCTCGCTGTTTGGTACCCTCACCCAAATCAGCCAACCAACGAATCAGAGCATGGATTCAACAAGTCATTGGAAGTCATTGGTAGCTTTCCTTCGGTATGTGGCACCAGATAACTAAGCAAAGGCCACACTGTTCTCGTAAATTACTAACCGGTGATTTGTGGGCAAGGAGCTGAATCCGGATAACGACTCCGTTAAGTTCCATTGGGTTCAGCTCAAGCGAATTTGATGGCCGAGATATCAACGTATGTTCACTATCATGCTTCACAAACCACTGTAACAAGGTTCTGGCTTTATGACAGGAACTGTTATCCTGCTGGCAATTGCCATCCCCATCAGGTAAGACATTGAGCGTGAAGGGACGCAGGCGGCCCACAATAATCGTCAAGTAGTGTGCAGCTGTCATTCCTATTACTACAGTAGGACCCATGGTGATCCAGATGAATGTCCCCTACTGCATAACACTGTCTCCACCAGCCTGAGCGCGTGGCAAAGGGCCTCGTTTCGACCAACCGTTCTCCTGGATGACAGCATACCAGGACACTATCATGGACCTTGTGTTAAAAGGAACACGATTGATCCGATCAGGCGAGAAGTTCCGTGGATACACAGAACAATGTCGACGATACCCTGTTCATTGCCATCGTAGTTTGTTTCGTGGGGTCAACTTGAGAACACGTAGGCGCCGATTGATGCGGAGCCCACTGTACCACCTTTGTACATTATGGTTATATCTGTCTCTAATAGCTGATTAGACGTTGGCGTCCAACACCTTCTCGCCTACTTGTAGTTTCACCGTCCTTCAGTAACTTTCTTTAGAGGCTCAGGACAGTGAGACGGAAACAGCTGACAGGTTTTGACGTTTCTCAAAGTCGCTTGATTCAGTACGTTTCCACATTTGTGGCCAGCATCATCTCTAGAATGAGTCCCCATTCGTCTCTGCTCAGCTCATATACTTCTGTTACCGCTTCACGTGGCCGCAACGCCATCAGGCAGCATTTTGTCTCAAGATGGGCAGCGGTCACAATGCTTTGACTTATCCACATGTTTCTGCGCACAACAGGTAAGGAATCATTGTACTCGTAACCGTGTGCAATAACCTTTGGTTTCGGTGGATAGGAGCTCTAACATATTTTACAACAGATGTGCATCACAGCCAAGCGTCGAGTATGGGGACATTTTTCGAGCATCATTTGTTGCGTAGCCAGCATGTTAGCCTGATTCATGGTCATCCGCTTTTTGTTTTTGGGAGCATGTCAGGACCGTGGTTTGCACTACTGAATTCGCCTTCAGAATTGAGCTGCCATTCCGAATCACTGATATCCGCAGCTCGTGGTCTCGCGGTCTCTTTCTCGCTTCCCGAGCACGGGGTCTAGGGTTCGATTTCCGGCCGGGTCAAGGATTTTCACCTGCCTCGAGATGACTGGGTGTTTGTGTTTTTCTCCTCATTTCATCATCATTCATGAAAGTGGCGAGATTAGAATTTGTACGGGCTCTGATAACCGTGCAGTTGAGCGCCCCACAAGCCATAATTATATTATCATCATCACTGAATCAGTGATGTGTTTAATGACATGAGCACAGTCTTTTCATGCTGGGTGGAGTTACACAGTTGTTGCTGTAAACGTACCTGACACGTAGTAAGGCTTAGGGCACATTTATTAATAAGGGAAATAAACTTCCTGAATTAATTACCGATCATTAATTTTTTTAATGAATAATGTTGTCTGGACCACTTAATATAGACTGGTGTGCAAAACTTGAGAAGGAAAGTAACTTTCGTATATTGTGTCACTGGCAACTAACATAGCTCGATAAAACTTGGACCATACACATCAAAAACGTCTACAGTATAATATAGGAGGTAACCGAAACAAATACGCAGCGAAACGAACAGAAACGATACCTTCATTCAGAGACAATAATTGCATTCATGGCACCGCGATTTATGATGATACCCTGACATGACAAAATGAAGGACGTATTTCTTAATAGGGTGTATGATCACCACGATGATAATACATGCTCTACAGCGTGCTTCCACGTTGGTCAAATGGCTGGTAAGGAGTTCGTGTCACAGTGTGTTCCATTCCTTCGCCAGCGCGGTTTACAGCTACTGTCTGGTCGCTGGTGCACGTGGTTCGCTTCCCTAACGCATTCCACTGGGGCTTACATTGGGGAACAGGCAGGCCAGTCTATTCGCGGAACATCCTCACGTTCCAGGAGCTCGGCCACCTGCACTGTTCAATGCGGTCGAGCATTGTCATCCATACAAATGAATTCAGGCACGAATGCACCCCCTGAAAAGAAGCACATGGAGAAGGAGAACAGTGTCACAATAACGTTGACCGGTGAGCGCCCCATATTCAAGGAATTGGAGGACAGTACGCCCATGCAACATTATGGCTCCCTACACCGTAATTGTACCATCAAAATGATCATGTTCGACGATCTTCCTCGGTGCACTACGCGATCCCATCTCTCACCATATAAGGGTGAGTCTAGCACTGACGAACGTGATTGTTTTGATGGTCGACTAGAATGGGGTGGGGGGGGGGGGGTGATGGGGGGAGGAATAATATAGCAAGCGCTTATTGACCTCCAAAACTTTCAGCACGGTACACTCACTGCTCAAAGTTATTGTGACAATGTATTCCTCCGACACGTGCGTTATTTCAGGGGTGCATTCATCCCTTGCTTTATTTTTATAAATGCGACCTCGTCGAACAGCACAGCTAGTGGAGCTCTTGGAACGAGGTAATGTTTTTTGTGAACGGACTCGCCTCTCCGTTACCCAGAAACTAAATCCCATCGAACACGTTTAGGATGCGTTGAGGAAACGAATTGTAGAATATCCACGTGAACCAGCGGAGTATTGCGAAGCATTACCAAGTATTACCTTTTTCCCACAGAAATTCAAACTAACAACAGATTTGAACTGTAGATAACGCATGACACATTCTCTCCTCAAATATATATGTATATACACTACTGGCCATTAAAATTGCTACACCAAGAAGAAATGCAGATGATAAACGGGTATTCATTGGACAAATAAATTATACTAGAAGTGACATGTGATTACATTTTTACGCAATTTGGGTGCATAGATCCTGAGAACTCAGTTCCCAGCTCCTCTGGTCGTAATAACGGCCTTGATACGCCTGGGCATTGAGTTAAACAGAGCTTGGATGGCGTGAACAGGTACAGCTGCCCATGCAGCTTCAACACGATACCACAGTTCAACAACAGTAGTGACTGGCGTATTGTGACGAGCCAGTAGCTCGGCCACCATTGACCAGACGTTTACAGTTGGTGAGAGGTCTGTAGAATGTGCTGGCCAGGGCAGCAGTCGAACATTTTCTGTATCCAGAAAGGCCCGTACAGGACCTGCAAAATGCGGTCGCGCATTATCCTGCTGAAATGTAGGGTTTCGCAGGGATCGAATGAAGGGTAGAGCCACGGGTCGTAACACATCTGAAATATAACGCCCAATGTTCAAAGTGCCGTCACTGCGAACGAGAGGTGACCGAGACGAGTAACTAATGGCACCCCATACCATCACGCCGGGTGATACGCCAGTATGGCGATGACGGATACACGCTTCCAATGTGCGTTCACGGCAATGTCGCCAAACACGGATGTGACCATCATGATGCTGTAAACAGAACCTGGATTCATCCGAAAAAATGACGTTTTGCCATCCGTGCACCCAGGTTCGTCGTTGAGTACACCATCGCAGGCGCTGCTGTCTGTGATTCAGCGTCAAGGGTAACCGCAGCCATGGTCTCCGAGCTGATAGACCATGCTGTTGCAAACGTCGTCGAACTGTTCGTGCAGATGGTTGTTGTCTTGCAAACGTCCCCATCTGTTGACTCAGGGATCGAGACGTGGCTGCACGATCCGTTACAGCCATGCGGATAAGAAGCCTGTCATCTCGACTGCTAGTGATACGAGGCCGTTGGGATCCAGCACGACGTTCCGTATTACCCTCCTGAACTCACCGATTCCATGTTCTGCTAACAGTCATTGGATCTCGACCTACGCGAGCAACAATGTCGCGATACGATAAACCGCAATCGCGATAGGCTACAATCCGACCTTTATCAAAGTCGGAAACGTGATGGTACACATTTCTCCTCCTTACACGAGGCATCACAACAACGTTTTACCAGGCAACGCCAGTCAAGTGCTGTTTGTGTATGAGAAATCGGTTGGAAACTTTCCTCATGTCAGCACGTTGTAGGTGTCGGCACCGGCGCCAACCTTGTGTGAATGCTCTGCAAAGATAATCATTTGCATATCACAGCATCTTCTTCGTGTCGGTTAAATTTCGCGTCTGTAGCACGTCATCTGTGTGGTGTAGCAATTTTAATGGCCAGTAGTGTATAAAAATACAGAGCTACACGTTGAGTGACTGAAAACGTTTATTTGTATTGTTGCATGCCTACCGCAATAATAATTTACAGAAACAAATTTTATAAAATTAAATAATTTTTTCTTCTACGTCCCGATTTTCGTATGTGATAAGAATGTAGAAATATTAAATTCATTATGTCGTTGGTATTGATGTTACAGTACGGCAAGCTCAAGCGTCATTTGCAGAGTCCATACACCGAAAAAAATGAGTCTGCAACTAACGTAATAAAACCTCACGTTGCGATACAACTTCACAGCGATTACTGAAGAGATGAATACCCCGACGAAACAAAATCACACACCACTAAAAACATTACACATTGCGCTACCGGATTGGGAACCGACATTTCAAATTACAATCAACTTGTCCGCAGCCAGGAGTAACGGCTTTTCATCAGCGAAGAAACTAGTGTACTATGCTTTTTATCGATGACCTTGTGTAGCTTTGATACTTAACAAGTTAGTTCGAATAAACTTAAGTTGTCAAAAATTTGCAAATGTGAGGATTGTTCGTTATCTGATTCGGATTATAACAGCAGACAAACAGATTTCATTGTCTCATGCCAGACATCATTTCAACGCTTGATAATCCGTGAAAGGCCATCCCGTCCAGAGCCATAACTTAGTACCGAGTATCAACATCTACATACATACTCCGCAAGACACCTTAGGGTGCATGGCGCAGAGTACCTTGTACCTCTACTAGTCATTCCCTTTCTTACCCCACTCGCAAATAGAGCGACGGAAGAACGACTGTCTGTACGTCTCCGTACGACCCCTAATTTATTTTGCTTGCCTTCGCTGTCCTTACGTGAAATGTACCTTGGCGGAAGTAGAATCGTTCTGCAATCATTTGCAAATACCAGTTCTCTAAAGTTTTGCAATAGCGTTTCTTGAAAATAACGTCGTCTTCCCCGCTGCAATTGCCATTTGAGTTCATGGATTCTTTCCGTAACACTCGCTTGTTTATTGAAACTTCCGGTAACAGATTTAGCAGCACGTCTCCGAATCGCATCGACGTCTTCCTTTAATCTTACCTTTGGGGATCCCAAAAACTTGAACAGTACTCAAGAACGTGTCGCACAAGTGCACTGTACGATTTCTCCTTATAGATTAGTTATACCTTCTTAAAATTCTACCAATAAAATGAACTCGGTTTCCCTACTACATTCTTTACTTGCTAATTCTATATCATATCGCTATATCATATCGCCTAGACATTTAATAGACTGTATCAAGCAGCACACCACTAATATGTCGTATTCAAAATTTACAGGATTGTTTTTCCTATTCATCTGCGCTAAATAACATTTTTCTACATTTAGAGGAAGCAGGCTGTCAATCATCACTCCAAATATAAATTCTATCTAAATCTTCCTGTGTCCTTCTACAATGACCCAACGACAATACGTTGCCGTATACTATATCATTACCCGGAAAAAGTGGCGGATTGCTTCTTACCCTATCCGTCAGGTAATTTATGTATACAGAGAACCAGAACAGTGCTATCACGTTTCCCTCATGTGCTCCTGACGATAATCTTGTCTCTGATGAACACTCGCCGTTGAGGACAACGTATTATGTTCCATTACTTAAGAAGCCTTCGATTCACTCACATAACTGGCAACCTGTTCCGTATGCTCGAACCTTCATTAATAAATGTCTTCAGTGGGGCACCGTGTCAAACGATTTCCGAAAATTTAGGAATATGGCAACTGCCTGTTGCCCTTCATCCATGGTTCGCAGGACGTCATGGAAGAAAAAGTCAAGGAAAGTTTCACGCGAGTGATGATTTCTAAATTTATGCTGATTTGTTCACAGACGTTTCCTGTCTCAAAGAAATTTATTGTATTCGAATTGTGCAGCAGACTGATTTTAGGGCTATTGGTCTGTAAATTACAAGTCTTGGAAACAGGAGTCCGCTGCGTTTTTTTCCAGTCGCTGGGACTTTGCTCTGCGCGGGAGATTCGCGATAAATGCAAGGTAAGTCAGGGGCCAATTTCGTGAGCGGGAAGGTGTGCCGGTCCCCGGCACCAATCTGCCCGGCGGATTAGTGTCGCGGTACGGTGTGCCGGCCAGCCTGTGGATGGTTTTTAAGGTGGTTTTCCAGCTACCTCGGCCAATGTAGGCTGGTTCCCTTTATTCCGCCTCAGTTACACTATGTCGGCGATTGCTGAGCAAACACCGTCTCCACGTACTTGTACGCTATCATTACTCTACCACGCAAACATTTGGGGTTACACTCGTCTGGTATGAGACGTTCCCGGTGTGTGTGTGTGTGTGTGTGTGTGTGTGTGTGTGTGTGTGTGTGTGTGTGTGTGTGTGTGTGTGTTTGTGTGTGAGGGGGGCAGGGGTAGGGGGGGGGTGGGGTCCACTGGTGGCCGAACTGCACAATGACTCTGGGTTCGGCGTGGGGCGGCGGTGGGGTGGGTGGACTGCTGTGGGGTTGTGAACCACTGAGGGCCACGGCGGGATGAAGCCTCTCCGTCGTTTCTCGGTCCCTGATTTAAATACCCAATACCCAGGGGCCAATGCCTTAGAGTAGTCCATGTAAAATCAAATTTGGGGTTCCATCCTGCCCTGACGACTTATTGGGTTTCAGCTCTGAGTTTTTCCTCTACGCCAGGGATGCTTATTACCGGGTCGTCCATACGCTACGGTCGAACGACGGCATGTTTGTACGATTCTCTTGCGTGAATGGTTTCTTAAAAGCGAGATTTAAAACTTTCAGTTTCCTTTTGCTGTCTTTTATTGACATATCAGGCTGGCCAACGAGTGGCTATGTAGAACCCTTCGACCCACTTAGTGATTTTTCGTACGACCTGAATTTCTCGCGTTCTCGGCAAGATCTTCCGCTGAGGTTTGACGGCGGAAGTTGTTTCATTCTTCGCACATCAACTTTTTATAGAGGCACGGAATTCTACTCACTTTTGCCTGCCGAAAGTCCTACGCTCTTTTTTTCACCCGAGAATGCAACAATCTCCTCTTCCTAAGTACTTGCCGAATTTTGTAATTACACTACGTTGTGTTTCTTCCGTCCTTAATCCACTTACTAGGCACATACTTTTACAAAGAACGAATTACACTCTTTTAACTTTTTGCCCGTAATTCCTCTACATCCATCACATTGATATGGAACCCAAACTACGCAGGTGCGTATCCACTAACAGCACATCTTAAATACAGCAACGTTATGGTGCAGCTGACTATAGCACACCGTGATCAGTAAGCACGCTGCCGTTCGTTGACACTGAAATTACAGAGCAACATGGTTAAAATGGCTCTGACCACTATGGGACTTAACAACTGAGGTCATCAGACCCCTAGGACTTAAGAAATACTTAAACTGACTAACCTAAGGACATCACACACATCCATGCCCGAGGCAGGATTCGAACCTGCGACCGTAGTAGTCACGCGGTTCCGGACTGAAGCGCCTAGAACCGCTCGGCCACCGCGGCCGGCTAAGCGTCTTTAGCATACGTGTATGCTTGTAAGTCACTAACATAGAGCTGTCAGTTGCCGTAATTCTCCCGCTTTTCCACTACTCAGAAGTTAAAATTTTGCAGTAAACATTGGCGCTCTTGCTTTCATAGAGTTTCAGGGTCTCACCGTCAAGCCCTAAACTCAACCTTTAGCTGAAAGAAACATGATATTTTTATTTGTTTAGAAACACTTCCATTTCAACCAGACGTTTATGTGACTTGCACGTATACCAGCTACAGTAGACAAATTTCATGTCTGCGTGCTTGAATAAATAGTGCGGAAAATAATAATGCAGTGTAGATCGCTTAATTTGTGGTATGTTCCTGTTATTGTGACGTTTCGGCTATCATCATCAGCGTATAAAAGCATAGACCTTGTAAAACAAAGCTGAGTGTCTGCTACAATAAAGCCGACGAATATGCCGGTTTTTGTTTTGTTGTAACTGGCACTGAACTTTGTTTTACAAATCTAAGATTTGATTTAATTATGGAAACAGCTAACTGAAGTAATACAAGAAAATAGACTGAAAATAGATTGGTGTGCTAAACTTAAGAACGAAAGTAAACTGAGCGAGGTGGCGCAGTGATTAGAGCACTGGGCTCGCATTCGGGAGGACGACAGTTCAAACCGCCTCCAGATTTAGGTTTTCCGTGATTCCTCCAAATCGTTTCAAGCAAATGCTGGGATGGTTCCTGTGAAAGGGAGCGGCCGACTTCCCTAATCCGATGGAACCGATGGCATCGATGTTTGGTCCCCTCTCCCAAACTAACCAACCCACGGAAGTAACTTTCCTGTGTTGTGCCGCTGCCAATTAAAATAGCTCGATTAAACTTGGACCGCACATAGAAAGAACCGCTACGGTGTGGTACAGTACAGTACAGAAGGCAATCGAAAGAAAAGCGCAGTGAGATGAACAGAAATAACACTTCTACTCAAAGACAATAATCACATCGAAGCCGCTGCGATTCTTCACGGTACCCTGGATATTACAAAAGGCGGGACAACGTTCTCAATGAGGTGTGCGATCACCACGGACGGAAGTGCATCGTCTGCATGCGCCCATGTTATGTTGGTGAGGAGTTCCACTCCTCCGCCAGCGCTGTTGACAGCAATAGGACTGAGACCTGGCTGAACCCTGAGATAGGAAGTTCTGAAATATTTAGTGAGGGTTGGCACGTGTATCGGAAAGACAGGAGGAGGTGTCTTCATTGCAGTTGACAAAAATATTGTGTCTACTGAGGTCGAAGTAGAGTGTGATTGTGAAATTATCTGGACACGTTTAACAAGGCTAGGAGAAATAAAGTTAATTGTTTGGTGTTATTACCGGCCACCAGGTTCCACCGTGACAGTTCTAGAATCATTCAAAGGGAGTCTACACTCTGTATCGCAGAAGTACCCGGATCGTGCTATACTAGTCGGAGGCGACTTCAGCCTACCTAGTATAGACTGGGATGTCTATGGATTCATTACAGGTGGTACAGACAAGCCGTCGTGTGAATTACTTTTGAACACATTATCCGATAACTGTCTTGAGCAGGTAAATCGACAACCAACGCGTAATGGAAATATTTTAGATCTTGTAGCCACGAACAGACCAGACCTCGTCGACGGTGTCAGTGTTGAGACAGGGATTAGTGATCATGATGTTGTCATTACGACTACGGTTACGAAAGTTAAAAAGTCGGTCAAGAAGGCTAGGAGGGTATTCTTACTAGAAAGGGCAGATAAGCAGTTGTTAGCGTCCCACTTTGTAAATTAATCGACTTCATTTACTTCCGGTACGATGGACGTGGAAGACTTATGAGCAAATTTTAAACACATTGTAAATCACGCATTGGACAAGTACGTGCCTAAAAAGTGGGTTACGGACCGAAAAGACTCACCGTGGTTTAACAGCACAATTCGGAGAATGCTCAGGAAGCAAAGACAGTTGCACGCGCGGTTCAAGTAAGATCGGGAGAATGAGGACAGGCAAAAGTTAGTTAGAGATTCGTGCTGCTATAAAAAGAGCGATGCGCGAAGCATATAACCACTACCACCGTCATACCTTAGCAAAAGATCTTGCTGAAAACCCAAGGAAATTCTGGTCTTACGTAAAATCGGTAAGCGGGTCGAAGGCTTCCATCCAGTCACTCGCTGATCAGTCTGGCCTGGAAACGGAAGACAGCAAAACGGAAGCTGAAATTTTAAATTTAGCATTTGAGAAATTTTTCACGCAGGAGAATTGTACAAACATACCGCCGTTTGAGTCTCGTACAGATTCCCGTATGGAGGACATAGTGATAGACATCGCTGGGGTTGTGAAGCAGCTGAATGGGTTGAAAATAAATAAATCATCAGGTCCTGATGGGATTCCAATTCGGTTTTACAGAGACTATTCTACTGCATTGGCTCCTTACTTAACTTGCATTTATCGCGAATCTCTTGCCCAACGTAAAGTCCCGAGCGCCTGGAAAAAAGCGCGGATGACGCCTGTATATAAGAAGGGTAGAAGGACAGATCCTCAAAATTACAGACCAATATCCTTAACATCGGTTTGTTGCAGGATTCTCGAACATATTCTCAGTTCGAATATAATGAATTTCCTTGAGAAAGAGAAGTGGCTGTCCATGCATCAGCACGGCTTTAGAAAGCATCGCTCCTGCGAAACGCAACTCGCCCTTTTTTCACATGATATCTTGCGAACCATGGGTGAAGGGTATCAGACGGATGCCATATTCCTTGAAGCGTTTGACTCGGTGCCCCACTGCAGACTCCTAACTAAGGTACGAGCACATGGGATTGGTTCCCAAATATGTGAGTGGCTCGAAGATTTCTTAAGTAATAGAACCCAGTACGTTGTCTTCGATGGTGAGTGTTCATCGGAGGTGAGGGTATCATCTGGAGTGCCCCACGGAAGTGTGGTAGGTCCACTGTTGTTTTCTATCTACATAAATGATCTTTTGAATACAGTGGATAGCAATGTGCGGCTGTTTGCTGATGATGCTGTGGTATACGGGACGGTGTCGTCGTTGAGTGACTGTAGGAGGATACAAGATGACTTGGACAAGATTTGTGATTGGTGTAAAGAATGGCAGCTAATTCTGAATATAGATAAATGTAAATTAATGCAGATGAATAGGAAAAAGAATCCATTAATGTTTGAATACTCCATTAGTAGTGTAGCGCTTGACACAGTCACGTCGATTAAATATTTGGGCGTAACATTGCAGAGCGATATGAAATGGGACAAGCATGTAATGGCAGTTGTGGGGAAGGCGGATAGTCGTCTTCGGCTCATTGGTAGAGTTTTGGTAAGATGTGGTTCATCTGTAAAAGAGACCGCTTATAAAACACTAATACGACCTATTCTTGAGTACTGCTCGAGCGTTTGGGATCCCTATCAGGTAGGATTGAGGGAGGATATAGAAGCAATTCAGAGGCGGGCTGCTAGATTTGTTACTGGTAGGTTTGATCATCACGCGAGTGTTACGGAAATGCTTTAGGAACTCGGGTGGGAGTCTCTAGAGGAAAGGAGGCGTTCTTTTCGTGAATCGCTACTGAGGGAATTTAGAGAACTAGCATTTGAGGCCGACTGCAGTACAATTTTACTACCGCCAACTTACATTTCGCGGAAAGACCACAAAGATAAGAGAGATTAGGGCTCGTACAGAGGCATATAGGCAGTCATTTTTCCCGCGTTCTGTTTGGGAGTGGAACAGGGAGAGAAGATGCTGGTTGTGGTACGAGGTACCCTCCGCCACGCACCGTATGGTGGATTGCGGAGTATGTATATAGATGTAGATGCCAAAGGCATTTGTCTCTGGGATGTAAATTTAACTTACGCAAATAATTTATCCTTTGACTACGGTTATAATTTTATGTTGACAAGAGGTTCTACCAGTGGGAATTCATTCTAAAGTATGCTAAATATAATCTGGCTGCTATCTAAAACCTTGCCTTGGGATAATTCATAATTTTTTCAATTTTATATGTGACAAGAGCCGCTCATCTTCAGCTAACCTAATTGACCATCATGTAAAGTAACATTTTCTGAAGAAGATTTTTTTAGAAATATCGAAACCTAGGTCAAGGGCTAATAAACCTTTGTTTTACAACTGGTTGGCTGACATGTTCAACCCCTTCACGTTTTTATTATATGCCTTATTTGTCGACCTAATTTTTGACAATTTAAACACTTTCAGGACGTTCTTCCTTGGTATTACCGTGGCTCACGTTTCGCAGGCATGCAAACAGAGTCAGATTTATTTATTGTTTTTCATTCTATGCAGATATTTGATTCCGGCGGAGCTCTTTCGTATAACAAAGCATTATTTCATCACCAAAAATTTTTGATCTCTCTTAGTTCTTACTTTGACCATCTTGAGTAGTCTTGTTTTCAAGATGGGAAACTTTCTTTGTTTTTGTACTGGGACTTCAACAGTGTTGACTAGGTTGCTATTCTCGTATCCAGTACGCTGCATAATTGTCATTTTAGTTTCATTTATTCATGATTAACATTCTATGCAAATCAACACATCCTAATATTATTAAATTTCGTAACTTTTAATCATAGTTTCTACATGATGTGGTGTAAGTTCAAAGAGTCCACTAGGTGTTGTAAAACGGTTCAACCGATTTCAAATAGCTGTACCTTCCACACAAATTAAGAGATTTGGGGGATTGTTAACTTAGGTATAGGGCTACAAACTTTCAGTTTCAAACAACTCTCCGATTCTACGAGGATGTATCGTTTATATGCATGTACACAAAATCGACATTTCACATTTCCGTTTAGGACCAAAGTCTACTTCTGAGTGACCTCTGCTGGATGCGAGACAAACATCCAGACAATGAGACAATGGTCGAATCCGTCACGTTCTTCTACTGGCATGCCGTCCGTTGTGGCCGAGCGGTTCTAGGCGCTTCAGGCTGGAACCGCGCTGCTGCTACGGTCGCAGGTTCGAATCCTGCCTCGAGCATTGATGTTTGTGATGTCCTTAGGTTAGTTAGGTTTAAGCAGTTCTAAGTCTAGGGGACTGATGACCTTAGCTGTTAAGTCCATAGTGCTTAGAGCAATTTGAACTATTTTCTACTGGCATGTTTACAGTCACTGCTTTCATCTTTGCTGCTATGCGGCATGTCAGTTGTCGCAGAAGAAAGAGGAGCTACGTAAGCGGAGTCTCTCATAAACCGCATCAAAGAAACCTCACAGCGGGAGATGAGGTGACCATTGGTACCAATGTACGGCAACCGTACACCCCTTACTCTGTAGGATGGTCAGTACCGTACTAGCGACGAAAATCACACCAGACAGTTGTAACTTAGTGTAGCTGTTGAAATGGAAAACGCAAAGCGCCATCTTTTGTTCTGTTATCGCCACTAGACGATGAAAGAGCAAGCGAGCGAGCTATCGGCACAAGTCAGGCCTCTAGCAGCAGCCACATCATCCTACAACTTGCAACTGACACCAAGATAAATTTTCAGTTTCGATGTGTATGTCAAAGTGATCCAAAATACATATCTTCACTCATGTAGAAGATACAGTCTTTTGAACGGGACAGATATTCTTGAAACATCTTCTGCATTCCCAGACATTAACGTAATAGGAATTTTTCTCCCGCATTTGAGGAAACAAATACTGAGAGCTAATTGACACGTTCCCAGATGCGATGGGTTTTCCCTTATTCAAAACAGTGAGTAAAAGGGACAACAGGGTAATAACCTCTCACTGTCCTCCTTTCTCACAAGAAAATAAATTCGTTACTTTAGGATTCTCATAACGTATCTATACATGCATGTATACGGGTGTATACGTACGAGGTGTATTAAAGTTATAACAGCTCCGTTATTTTTCCTCAAGACTGGAAAAAGGCTGGAACATGCGGTTTATCTTAAAATACGCGTGCACTCGTTATGAATGCTTAACAGAGAACGGCACACAAAAGTCTTACAGCAGTGGCGAGAGTGAGGACTATTTTTGATACGTCAAATGGCGCCATTTTAATTATAAAAAAAAGCGTGTAATCATTCGTTTTCTCCATTTGTGTCGTGTGACGCTGATTGACATTCGTCGCCAGTTGCGTGAGACATGTGGTGGTGATGCCTTCGATGAGTGAAATGTGCAGTGGTTGATATAACAGTTAAAGGCAGAATTTCGTGTGACAAGAAGCCAAAAAAATCTCGGCCTTTCACCAGCCGTTCTGACGGCATAATCGAGCGAGTGGAGGAAGTTGTTTTGGTGGATCGGCGAATGAGTGTGGATATATCCATGGGATCTCTGCAAACAATCCTGCAAGAAGACCTGAAAATGTGAAACTGTTACTCCAGGTGGGTGCCACGAATGCAGACGGACGACCACAAGGCTGAACATCTCGCAAGTTGCCAGCAATGTCGACACATGATGTTGGCAGAAGTGGGACTTTCTTGTCATGGAGCGCCGGCCGCGGTGGCCGTGCGGTTCTAGGCGCTCCAGTCCGGAGCCGCGCTGCTGCTACGGTCGCAGTTTCGAATCCTGCCTCGGGCATGGGTGTGTGTGATGTACTTAGGTTAGTTAGGTTTAAGTAGTTCTAAGTTCTAGGGGACTGATGACCACAGCAGTTGAGTCCCATAGTGCTCAGAGCCATTTGAACCTTGTCATGGAATGTGACAGTGAATGGGACATCACGTCGTTCTTCAGTCCTGAAACGAAGTGCCGCTCAGCTCAATGGAAGTTCGCACTGACTACGAATAATAATATTTCTGGCAACCGCGTGTACTGAAATACAATGGTGACCATGTTTTGGGACAGCGGTGGCGTAATCCTCACTCATTGGGTGCCAAAGGGCATTGCGGTAACAGGTGCATCCTACCAAATTTTTTGAAGGATAAGTTCTTTGCAACAATGCTTGAAAAATGGCTTGAAAAGATTGCACGTGCGCCCTTTGACCAACACAACGCACCAGCGCTCAGGGCAATTGCGACGCTGCAGTTTCTTCGTGACAGCTTCTCTGAACTGATTGCTCATGCTTCCTACTCACCTGACCTTTCTCCTAGTTTCTTTTGGTTGTTTCTAATGATGCAAGACACTGGGGTAGCACATTCACTAGCTGCGCCGCTGTTGCGTCTGTGAGTTTCCAGACTCCTAAAGAAGAGTTCACAGCTGCCATGGAATCTTGACGTCGAGAAAAGGTTGACGAGAGAAAAAGGTTGCGATGGTAACAATCTCTTACACTCACCTCTGCCAGACATTTAATTGTAAATCGTAGGGTGATCATGTAGATGTAGGATATGTCTGGAAAAAGTCATTCAAACATCTTACAGCAATTACCTGCCAAATGGGAAGAAGCGACCTACTCTTGGGGTAAGATACTGCGAGCAACCCAAGGGTTAGGCGTTTGGTGGGAAGGTGATTAAGTAACGATAGTTGAAAATACGAGAAGGATTTCCGCAGAATCGGAGAGGAAAAGAGTAAGTCTGAAGCTGTAACTAAAAGGAGAGACAGGAAGATAGAACATGTGTCAAGATATCAGGGAATAACTGACAAGGTACTGCAGGGAGCCACAGGAGAGGAATTCGTGGCGGAGCGCGTCAAACCTGTAAGAAGACATGACCAGCACATGGACACCAGAAACTGTCTCCTTGTTGATCGGTTGAAGGATCTAAAGCTTTCAGTATATATCGTAATTTGTTATGTCTTGTTAAATTGTTTCTCTGTCCACATCTTCATGCTTAAAAATGACGCTACTTCGATTGAAATCAGCATTTTTTTAATAGTTTATCTCGTACAGGGCATAAACTCCGTAAGGGAGGAAAGCAGTGCTTTGTCACTAGGAAAGCTGGAACAGTGGTTGAGACACTGTACACGTGTTCGCGAGATGATTATTTTCTTGTGGTTTTCAAACCAATCAAACCAAAGACCTTTTCGATGCAGCTCTACACGCTAGTGTAAGTAGTGGAAGCCTCTGCATCCTATACACGAGGTGGAGAAAACTAGGTGGTGCGATGAGTTTGTTTCTACGGCATAACGTGGGTGATAGATACTTGTTATCACATTTAGCAGAAAACTTGAAATTTAATAGATACCGAGTTCAAAGTAGTTTCCCTCAGCAGCAAGGAACTTGCAGAGTCATGAACTGAGTTTTGTGATGAATTGCTGAATATCAACATTTTCGACTGCGCGGTTCTTTCTGGAAATTTGAGTAATAGGATCGTAGCGTGTTTCAAGTTCATCTTCGAAGACTCTGTCCTTTAGAAAATCCAAAAAACATAATCACAGGGGTTGTGAGTAGGACTACACGAGGGCCATGCCACACCATGATCAGGAGTTTCAACGTGTGTATTCAAAGTACCCCAGTGGAGCTAATTCTGTTTGTTGATGTCCCTATGGAGATGGAAAGGCATCTCATTACTAAATCCGATCCTTCGCTACTGTTCCATCTTCAAAGGTCTCAATCATATCATTTGCAAAAGGACGTCGCTGCTCCACATCACTGTCCTTCCCCAAGGAAGTGTTATAGACCCTCTATTATACCTTATCTATATTAACGACATAGGAGACAATCTGAGTAGCTGTCTTACAGTGTTTGCGGATGATGCTGCCATTTACCTTCTTGTAAGGCCATCATGTGACTAAAACTAATTACAGAATGATTTAGATAAGATATCTGCATAGTTCGAAAACTGGAAATTAACCCCGAATAAAGAAAAGTGTGAAGATATTCACATGAGTACTAAGAGAAATCTGCTAAATTTCGATTACGTGATAAGTCACACAAATCTGAAGGCTGTAAATCCAACTAAATACGTAGGGGTTACAGTTACAAATAACCTAAATTGGAACTATCGCATTGTAGGTAGAGCAAACCAAAGACTACGGTTCATTGACAGAACACTTAGAAGGTGCAACAGGTCTACTAAAGAGACTGCTTACACTACACTTGTTCGCCATGTTCCGGAGTATTGCTGTGCTGTATGGGATCCGCATCAGATGGGACTGACGGATGACATCGAAAAAGTTCAAAGAAGGGCGGCTCGTTTTGTATTATCGAGAAATACGGGAGATACTGCTGTAGACGTGATACGTGAATTGGAGTGGCAATCATTAAAACAAAGGCGTTATTCGTTACGACGGGATCTTCTCATGAAGTTTCAATCACCAGTTTTCTCCTCCGATTATGAAAATGCTTTGTTGGCATCCACCTGCATAGGGAGAAATGGTCATCAGAATAAAATAAGAGACATCAGGGCTCGCATAGAAAAATTTAAGTGCTCCTTTCTCCCGTGTGCCGTTATAGAGTGGAACGGTAGAGAGACAGCATGAAGGTGGTTCATTGAACCCTCTGCCAGGCACTTAATTGTGGATAACAGAGCAATCACGTAGATGTAGATTGCACAATTCATTTTGTAAGGGAAGAGACAATCGTAACGTCCTAAGTCGCTGTGCTGAATGTGTTTCTTCAGAAAAGCTGATTGTCCTCACAACTGGAGTTCCTTTCAGTATTGTGATCTCACCGATAAGTGGTCATTCCAGATGGTGCAGTTTTTGGATCAGATGTGCTGTTGAATGCATGTCTCACCACACCATTACCCCCAGAATTAGTGTAAAACCTCTTTGCGATAAACAAACACTGTTCCAATGTTCGTGCTACATTCAGAAAAGTGAACTGAGACACTGTTGAGTGAACAATAGAATGTTCAGAGCTACAATAAGACGGTATCATAAGGAGACTCATTTATGACATTTAAGTTCCACAAACAGAGTTTTGACCTTTTATTAGAAATTCATAATGGCAACATGATCAGATTCATCACTTCAAGACGGAACGTCACCATTATAGTTAAACCATAGCAGATAAACACTTTTAAAGACTTATTTTGCGTCACCGTATATATTTAAAGTTTATTATTATACTCAAGTCTTACCCTCGCTCTACAACTTTGACCACCACTCCTACCACTCCTCGCCTCCAACCCTTCGCTCCGTTATCAAATTGGATATTCCTTGATAACTCAAGATGTGTCTCGTCGAACGATCCACTTTTTTGGCAAAGTTGTGCCATAAACTTCTTTTTTCTTCATTCACTTAACTTCTCATCAGTTATCCGATATAATCATCAGCATTCTTCTTTAGCACCACATTTCAGAAGCTCTTAATATCTTCCTGTCTGAACTGCTTATCGCCCACGTTTCACATACATACAATGTTATTTTTCAGGTTTGCTTACTTTCAGAAATGACTTCCTAATTCTTAAATTTACATTCGATGGAGATAATTAGCTCTTTTTCGGATATGGTTGACTTGCTGTAGCCGGCCGAAGTGGCCGTGCGGTTAAAGGCGCTGCAGTCTGGAACCGCAAGACCGCTACGGTCGCAGGTTCGAATCCTGCCTCGGGCATGGATGTTTGTGATGTCCTTAGGTTAGTTAGGTTTAAGTAGTTCTAAGTTCTAGGGGACTGATGACCTCAGCAGTTGAGTCCCATAGTGCTCAGAGCCATTTGAACCATTTTGACTTGCTGTACACCTTTGCATTTTACATACTCCTCACTTCGACCATCATACACTATGTGATCAAAAGTATCCGGACACCCTAAAAAACATAAGCTTTTCTTATAGGTGCATTGTGCTGCCACCTACTGCCAGGTACTCCATATCTGCGACCTCAGTAGCCATTAGACATCGTGAGAGAGCAGCATTGGGCGCTCCGCGGAACTCGCGGACCTTGAACGTAGTCAGGTGACTGGGTGTCACTTGTGTCATACGTCCGCACGCGAGATTTCCACACTCCTAAACATCCCTTGATTTCCGATTTGATAGTGAATTGGAAACGTTAAGGGACACGTACAGCGCAAAAACGTACAGGCCGACCTCGTCTGTTGACTGACAGAGACCGCCGACAGTTGAAGAATGTCGTAAAGTGTAATAGGCAGACATCTAGCCAGACTATCACACAGGAATTCCGAACTGCATCAGGATCCACTGCAAGTACTATAGCAGTTAGGCGGGAAGTGAGAAAACTTGGATTTCATGGTCGAGCGGCTGCTCATAAGTCCCACATCACACCGGTAAATGCCAAGCGATGTCTCGCTTGGTGTAAGGAGAGTAAACATTTTACGATTGAACAGTGCAAAAACATTGTGTGGAGTGACGAATCACGGTACACAATGTGGCGATCCGATGACAGGGTGTGTATATGGTGAATTCCCGGTGAACGTCATCTGCCAGCGTGTGTAGTGCCAACAGTAGAATTCGGAGGCGGTGATGTGGTCGTGTTTTTCATGGAGGGGGCTTGCACCCCTTGTTGTTTTGCGTGGCAGTGGCACAGCACAGGCCTACATTGATGTTTTAAGTACCTTCTTGCTTGCTGCTGTTGAATAGCAATTTGAGGATGGCGATCACATCTTTCAGCACGATCGAGCAACTGTTCATAATGCACAGCCTGTGGCGGAGTGGTTACCCGACAATATCATTCCTGTAATGGACTGGCCTGCACAGAGTCTCGACGTCAATCCTATAGAACACCTTTGGGATGTTTTGGAACGCTGACTTCGTGCCAGGCCTCAACGACTGACTTCGATACCTCTCCACAGTGCAGCACTCCATGAAGAATATGCTGCCATTCCCCAAGAAACCTTCCAGCGCCTGACTGAACGCATGCCCGCGAGAGTGGAAGCTGTCATCAAGGCTAAGTGTGGGCCAACACCACACTGAATTCCAGAATTACCGATGTAGGGCCGCAAGAACTTATAAGTCATTTTCAGCCAAATGTTCGGATACTTTTGATCACATAGTGTAACTGACTTTTCCTATCCAAATAGGAATACTTATCTACAGTTCTTCTGTCTCTTTTCTTCGGCTGATTTAAATCGATTACATTTCCTTACTTTCTACTTTTGCTCTGTTTATCGTGTAGCCTCCCTCAACGACGTTATAAGTTCCATTCAACTGATTTTCCAAGTTCTTCTGTGACAAAATTACAACGCCGTCGTCAAGAACATCACAGTTGTAACTTCTTCTCCCTGAACTTTTAACCGGTTTTAAAATTTCTCCTTGGTATCCTTCTCACCTTGTGTTGTGGATAGGTCACTGCCCAGTCTTTCATCTCCGTCAACTTATACAACTGTAGTTTGGCTTCTGTAGAGGTTTTAGATGGACTTTCGCTCCTACCACTTTAGCTGTGCTACCTTTAGATTTTGGAAGTGTCTGTTCCAGTTAACGCTGTCAAAAGCTCTCCCAAAATTTGCAACTGCTATAAGCGTGTGTATTTTGGAACTGTGGCGTGTTAAACTGATGGTTCGATAATATTCGCACCAGTGAGCACTTGCTTTCTTTGTGACTGGATATATTACTGACTTCTTTATGTTTGAAGTTATTTCGCCTGTCTTATAAGTCTCGAGTACGAGGTGGAAGAGTTTTGTCATAGCTGGTTCTCTTAAGAGTCACAACAGTTCAGAGTAATGTAGTCTGCTCCACGGATTTCGATTCGACTTCGGTCTTTCAGTACTGTGTCAAATTCTCGCAGTTTCATATTACCCATCGCATATTCACCTACTTTCTCTTCCCTTTCTGTAACTTTGTCTTCAAGTTTCCTTCCTTTGTATGGTTCTTTTATATACTTATTTACTTATTCCTTCAACCTTTCACGTTTCCCTTCCTTCTCTAGTACTGACATTGAGTATATACATCGGATAACTGGCGTTGACGCAGGAAAGGTGTAAGGTGGCTATAGTTTTGCATCTTACAAGCACTCATCCACATATTTTGCCGTGATCTACAAACACAATTAGGTATCATTTAATAGGTTGTTCATCACATATATGAATATATAAAGGAGATCGAAATTGTCACGTACTCCTTGTAAATAATTGGTAAGGCTTATTGGATTAAAGGTGGTGAAGTCCTTTGTTATCAGAATGGCGTAATGAATAATTGCCTATACAAGTAGAGGTTGGAACGCCAGTGGAGATGAAACGGCAGGCAGAACTCAAGCCCTGGATGGAAGGCCCACACACATGTTTGTCCTGCTTAAACACAGGAAGTAGCTAGACAGACGTCGTGGCACCTGAGCTCTGGAGCACAATAGGATGACGGCCGGGCGCTATTGTAGCAGGCCCGGAAGGATAACCAGGAACTCTGAAAATCTTGGGTTCAGGTGAGAGGAACGACGAAGCGGCACCTCGGAAACCACGCACGCTGGGTTATTTCCAAGGATTTTTACTCAGAAGCGTACCATTGTGCGAGTATAGGCTTTTCCTCGCAAACTTCCCGCACTGGACGACAAAAGACTAAAATATGGTTGGTCGGCATTCGGAAGAATCTGCAGAGGGGCAAAATATTCCGTGGTTTCGGGAACATGATTCCAGGAAACCAGAAGACCCCCTGACGTGTGCAAACTGCGGAGGCGGCCACACAGCCAGCTACCACGGCTGCCCTGTCCAAATGAGGGCATGGGAAAGAAGACAAAGCAAAACCATAAACAACCCCAAAGGAAACCAAAACAAGACAAAAACACAGAACACAACAAAAACAGCCGACCACAGACACCGCAAAACCGAACAAACACTGCAAAAACAACACACTCCAGACACCAGAACAGGCGCCAAAACACAAACACCCGGTAATACGGCCCAGACAGACAGACACAAGACATACGCGAAAGCAGCAACACCAGAACCGAGCCCTATAAAAACAACAGCAGAACCAAACCAACAGGCTCCCAAAACACACACCAACACAGACGAACAATCACCCATGACACACTTTACCACGGCCCTCACAGAAGTCATCAAACTGATTGACAAGTTAATGCAAACGATGACTCAAAACTTTGAGAAACTGTCCGCCGAAATCAGTTCGGCAGTTAGGCCCTCGCAGCAAGCTGCGAAGTCAGGTAACACAAAACCCCACGATGGCTAGGCCAGCTGTGCAGGGACTCAAATTTTGTACGTTTAACGCCAACGGCCTCGTCCAACAGGCACTGGAATTCAAACAGTTCCTGACGGACGAAAACATCGACGTATGCATGGTGTCCGAAACTCATCTCAAGCACGGAGTTCGAGTAAAGGCACCAAACTACCTCAGCTACAGAAGGGACCGACCAACTGCAGGGGGCGGGGTAGCAATCTACATCAAAAGGGGGATTCCGCACCATCAAATATACCCACCAGACATGAAGCAGTTGGAAACAGTAGCAATCGAGGTAGCGACAACCACAGGTCCGGTAACTGTGGTTGCGGCATACCGACCACCCACCCGCACCTTAGAAGAAGACGACATCGTAAAACTAGGGCAAATCAGGGGCAAGCTCGTAGTCGGGGGAGACCTCAACGCAAAACACACAGACTGGCATTCCAGGTGTGCAAACAGAGCGGGCCGACAACTGAAAAGCATCGCGCGCATCCACCAACTCCATGTGTGGGGCCCTGAGGAACCCACACATTTCCCCCTGAACGGCAACAGGGCGGACGTCCTCGACATAGCTGTTACGAAAGGTCTCGCAGGTTTTGTGGCCGCGAGTTCACTGAACAAAATGTCATCCGACCACAATCCTGTAATCTTTGAAATCGACGTGGGTGGGTGGCTGCCACCCACCCAGAGATTACTCACACACAAAAGTACCAACTGGGAACAATTCAAAGAAAAAGTAACAGCAGACTTCGCAAACACCCCGCTCCCAATAGACAACATAGAACAAACGCTGAGAAATTTCACCGACGCGATCCTGCAAGCAGCAAAGGGCGCTACACCCAGCCCCCGTCCCAGTCCACCCCCCACACAGCGACTGCCACCCCAGCTGCTTGCTCAGATAAGACACAAGAACAGGACCGCGAAGGAATGGAAACTGACGCGAAATCCGATAACCAGGAGGCTGCTCAACCGCCTACAAAGAGAGCTTAAGGCATCGCTCACTGAGCACAGAAACCAGCAATGGTCGAACCGCCTCACGGCTCTCAAAGTGCAGGACAACAGCCTCTGGCAAGCCACCAAGCAGTTCACCAAAAGACGCGCTAGGATGCCGCCTCTGCATGGCGAGAGAGGACTAGTGTTCAGCGCCCGTGACAAAGCCAACGCACTCGCCGACGTCTTCGAAAAACAATTCACTCCAGCAGAAGCGCAAGACCAGGAACATGAGAGAACAGTAAGAGAACAGTTAACTGCATTTCTCGCAGCAGAAGATGACGTCGCTGACGATATACCTGCCTTCTCAATCGAGGAGGTAGCAAAAGCCATCAGATCTCTACCCACAAAGAAAGCCCCAGGACATGACAACCTCACCAATGAACTGCTTAAACACCTGCCCCAGCTAGCGATAGAAAAACTGACAGAAATATTCAACGAGATCACGCGAACACAAACATTCCCGAAGCAGTGGAAACACGCGGAAGTGGTCGCGATCGCTAAGCCTGGAAAAGATCCACTTTTTCCTCAGCACCACCGCCCCATAAGTTTACTCCCCACTCTCAGTAAACTCTACGAGCGCCTCCTATTGGTTCACATAGAAAGATACATACGCAGAGAAGAAATGCTCCCCCAATTCCAATTCGGGTTTCGCAATAAACACTCAGCACCCCAACAACTTATGAGAGTAGTCGAAGCCGCCACAGACGCCTTCAACCGGAAAGGCTACTGTGGCCTAGTGCTACTCGATGTAGCCAAAGCATTTGACAGTGTGTGGCACACTGGACTACTCTACAAACTCTACACGTTAGGTTTCCCCGGCCAAGTCGTTAAGCTACTGCGCAGCTACCTAGCTAATCGGAAATTCTGTGTTAAAGTAGACACTGCTAAATCAAGCACACGAGGCATACGAGCTGGAGTCCCTCAGGGCTCGGTGTTAGGCCCCGTGCTGTACAACCTGTACACAGCCGACACACCGACCGCCCCACAGACTCACACAGCCCAGTACGCTGATGACACGGCATTCTTTGCCACCAGCACCAACAGAACACTCGTCACGCGGAGATTACAAAACCTACTCAACAACACAGAAACATGGGCCAAGAAATGGAGAATTACAATAAACGGCGACAAAACGCAAGCAATCATGCTCACGCAACGGAAAGGCAAACGATCAATCGCACACCGACATAGACAAAACACAACACTTAGGCTCCACAGGCGTGAAATCCCGTGGAAAAAAACCGCAAAATACCTGGGGGTCACTATAGACCAGCGCCTTACCTGGAGATCGCACATAAACGATCTCAGGAATAAGGCAAGCGCCAGGCTGAACGAATTATATCCACTGCTGAACTGCAGTAGCAGCCTCGCAGCAACAACCGGAGTCAGGCTCTACTGCAGTTTAGTAAGACCTATATTTGAGTATGCCTGCCCAGTGTGGGGATATGCAGCCAAGTCGCACATAGCGAGGCTGCAGAGAACCCAAAATAGGGCACTGCGACGGGCACTACACGTCCCCTCCCGATTCCCCACGGCAGATACGCACGAAGCCGCGGGAATGAAAACACTGATTCAAAGATTTCGAGAACTCGCGGCCGCATTCTATCGAAATGCGCGCAGTTCCGAAAACCAGCTTATAAACAGACTAGGGAACTACCCCAACACCCCTACAAAATTCAGGAGACCCAAAACAATCCTGGACTGAACACAACACTACGTCAAAGCACCACCGCATAAAAAAGTTAGGCCACAACACAAAGTTAGGGGCATATAACACATGCCACAAAAATAGCACATTCAACTAGAAGGAAATGTCACCAGACAACACCCTTCAACACACACATTCTCACATCGGTGAGAAATCACATATGCAAGGAGAGAGAGAGGAACATGATTCGTTTTCGGAATTACGTGGGCGGGGAGCCGAGCCTTGCTGGGGAGCCAGCGGTGGAGAGACGTGGTCTTCCATTGTGAGCGCCCGTGTGTGACGGTCGCTCGGTATCAGCTTTGTTAGTACAGACGGACTTGTTGTCTTTGCTCTCAGGAGAGTTTATAGTTAGAACACTTAGGAACTGAACTGTTGCGAGCCTATACGATTCTGGACTTCACCTCCGGGTTGGAAGTCGTCGTTGAGTACGCAGTAGTCAACAATTAGGAGCTCTTCTTCTGCCTATACTTACGTTGAGACGTTATCTGAACTCCGTCCTTGTAGCTGGGAGTTCGCGTTTCTCGTCTATAGAACACAGAGAGGAGAAGACAGTATTAGAGTATGTTAGTCAGAGGACCGCTTTCTGCCGTCCTAGTGTTTGAAAGCGTTTATTTGTGGCTTGAGTTTTTCCATCGTCGCAGAAGAGTACGAGAACCATCACTTCGACGCACTGGATGCTTTACATACGGTGATATCGCAAATTGCTTCGGCTTATTAAGGCTATAAAGGTTGAAAGGTGGCTACACTGAGCCACAGCGCCAGAGATTGCGCCAAAGAGTATTATTCAGCCGCCTCCACTGGCAGTTCTTGTCGAGAAGTCGTAGTAGGTAGTTCTTGTCGAGAAGTCGTAGTGGAGAGTGCTTATTGCGATGTAGCAGTAGTGAGTCTTAGTTGAGAAGTTGCGGTAGTAAGTGCTTGTTCAGAATTTGTAGTATTGTTTTGATGGGCTAGACACCAGATGTTATTGGATTGGGGATGCTGTAATGTGCTTTTCGTCAATATATATGAAGGTAAAAAAAATCCTTTTGTTTCATTATTTCCATGTCTTAAACAATAATGCCTCTTGGTCACAGGTTCAGTCAACAAAGCATCTGGCTCGTGTTCTTGTATTAGACTGCATTTCTGGTTTTTATGTGCAATTATAGTATTTCTGGTTTTTTTTAATTACTTCAGTATAAATGGTGTTTAAAATATGTGGTCTTATTGAGGAAGAACCGTGCCAGATGTGTACGTTGAATCACACTTCCACATACAGAACAGTTACACTTGTGTTTTGTTGTTTCGTAGGTTTTATAGTTGCTGGGGACTTAATTACTTAATTGTGTTAAAGGAAGTTTTCTTTCATTCTTTGTTGTTATTCTATGCAGTCAGATTGCGTACTAATACTAGTCAGGGCCAACCGTTTACGAGACATCGTAACCGAACAGACAGCTACTAAAAAATTTGCATTTTATTTAATTAAGCCCCCATGCAAGGTAAACAGCTGTGATCGCGTTAGTTTATTTCCACTGAGGCTACACACCACTGTAGATCATCTTTGAAAGCAGTGTCTTCTAGTATTTGGTACGTAGACGATGTCAGTCGTCTCGCGTTAGTGATATTAGATCGCGCAGTCATAATGAAGGGCAGAGTTGGGCAACTGATTAAATATTTTAGTTAGGAAATATAGACAATTGTACTTAAAGGTTTGATTTTAATCTATAATAAATATATATTGAACAACAGCGTTTATCATTTAGTAGTATTAATTGCCTTCGTCATTTATGTTTAGATTGTAATTTATATGTAAAAAAGAGCATTAAGAGATCCTAAGATCTGCTTCACGGGGTAGTCAGAAAGAGTCAAATCTTCATTTTAGCGTTTATTATTTTCCGTTGCGCACATTCATTTTCACACCCTCTTGGGGTAGCATCTTGGAAAGGAAGTCGTGGCTGGCCACATCAAAACAATTACCGCCAGTAACTGTTTCCATTTTTTTTGTGAAGGGACTGATGGATGTAAATCTTGTAATATATACTGTAAGACAAATAAAAAAGCACGCATCGCTAAGGAATTATCTGAATTCGACGGAAATTGGTAGGTATGATGGGGATGTGCTGGCAAACAAATTATTACAATTTCAGATAAATGAGGTGATGTACTCAAGAGAAAGAGTTTCACAGAGTGAACTTGTCAATAACGCGTTGGGCCACCTCTGGCCCATATGCCAGCTGTTATTCCGAGTGGTACTGAGTACAGAGTTGCTGGATGTCCTCCTGAGGGATATAGTACCAAATTATGTGCAATTTGCATGGTAGATCGTCAAAACACAGGACTGGTAACAGGGGGTTATCTATAATGCTCCAGACGTTCTCAATTGGGGATAGATCCGGCGACCTTGCTCGCAAGCACGAAGACGAGCAGCAGAAACTCTCACAGTGTGCGGGCAGACATTTTCTTGCTGAAATGTAAGGTCGGGATGACTCGCCACGAAACAGGGCGTAGAATATCGTCCACGTACTGCTGTGCTGTAAGGGTGCCGCAGATGAAAAGAAAAGGGATTCTGCTATGAAATGAAATGCCACACCAGACCACCACTCGTGGTTGTCGGGCCGTATACTGGCCGTATACATATTGATGTTCCACTACTGGCCAGAACGTCTCCAGACACGTCTTCGTTGACCACCGGGGCTAACTTCGAAGCGGAACGCATGACGGAAGGCAATTCTGCTCAAGTCAGAATGGGCCTGACACCACTAAAAAGGGCTTGCTCGTGTACAAAGTCCAAAGGTAGTCGGCGCAAGGCGCCAGTGAGCTCAACCCCCTTTCTGTGAGCCGCCTATTAATGATTCTTGTGATCACTGAAGCACCAGTTGCGAGTCAGAGAGACGATAGTGATGAATGCGGAGGTCTGAGTGCCTCTTTCACGATTGCTCCGTCCTCACGTTCTGTCATCTCTCTAGGGCGACCGCCTCCTTCTTGACACCGTTTCGGCCACTGATCACCCGTTCCTGCCAACATCGAATGGTGGCATCGTTCCTATTCAAAAGTCGAGCGAGTCGCCGATTACTCCAATCGACTTCATTGAGCCCAACTACAGGTCCTTTCCCAAATGCTGATATCTACGTATTCTGTTTACGCGCCTGTTGGGAAGCATAGTTACTGTCCAACTGAGTACACGGAATGACATACGCAAAGATTGTATGCCCTAATGTCAAATGCCACCTGCCGGCGGGAGTGGCCGAGCGGTTCTAGGCACTACAGTCTGCAACCATGCGACCGCGAAGGTCGCAGTTTCGAATCCTGCCTCGGGCATGAATGTGTGTGATGTCCTTAGGTTTGTTCGGTTTAAGTAGTCCTAAGTTCTAGGGGATTGATGACCTCAGATGTTAAGTCCCATAGTGCTCAGAGCCATTTGAACCATCTGAGCCAACATGCCACCTGCTGCGCGGTGGAATTGTGCTACAACGCCACACATTCATCCATCGGCCGCCAAAGTTTACAGTTCTGCACTTTCCGTCGGTACCTATATGAATATCAGTTTGTGACCAGTTTTTATAGCTCCTTCGTAGTTCAAATGGTTCAAATGGCTCTGAGCACTATGGGCCTTAACATCTGAGGTCATCAGTCCCCTAGAACTTAGAACTACTTAAACCTAACTAACCTAAGGACATCACACACATCCATGTCCGAGGCAGGATTCGAACCTGCGACCGTAGCGGTCGCGCGGTTCCAGACTGAAGCGCCTAGAGCCGCTCGGCTTCTTCGTAGTGTCTCGGTATTGTTATTCCTTAGAGCGCCCATTACAGTTTGTTATATGCTATTAATCTGACCAACACTTGTTCAAGAATTATTGTATGACGTGCAGGCTTCTTAGACAGAAACTGAAAAGTGCTTGAATTTAGTGCGTCCCGCTGGTCACATTAGCTTCTGAAGAGAGGAAGCCAATGCTTTGTCTCTAAAAAATGCGTCACATGGTTGAAACACCGGACCCGTAGTCGGAGAGTGCTATGTTTGGTTTCCCTGGCTGACCTCAGACGAACGACGTGCTGGTTCCTTGGTGACCTAACTCCACTTCTTACCCCATTCGCGGTAGTTATTCCTGCTGCTCCGTCGCTAACGACTTCGATGTCGACAGTCTTCGTTTTCCTCGGCGCTTTGTCACCAGTATTTTATATTCCGCCAAGTGTGAGTAAATTGACATCGGATGCTCTGGCACTTTATTACCTGCACCGACAGCATGAGGCAAACTACTTCCAGCGAACAGTTATTTCTTCTCATGCTGCAGAAGATTAGTGAGCGCAGAGCAGAATTACTGCCGGGAAACGCTGGAAATGGTCGCCAAGGGTTAAACGAACACCTGCGTTTTCTTTTATTGCTCTCTTAAGCCACAGTAACTGCCTCGACGCATCCACTCTTGCTTGTTACATGCTAATTTACAGGTGCTAAACAAAATGGTCGGCAGTTCGGAGAGAGTCTGCGTACTGGCAAGGAAACGTGATTTCAGGGTATATCTTTGGGACGGGCAGTAATATTGCTATTCTGTCCTTCGGAATATAGTGTGAGGCGTGGCCGTGAGTATCGGAAGCACGGCGCGATACGCTACGCACTGGAATGCCCATGCTTTGATAGAAGTACTAGGCTCGTACGTGACTGATATTTCCCTTAGCTAAGTACTGGCAGCGGTCTGATTCAGACTGACAATTTATTCTCTTGAATTGAAATCACTGTCGCACTCTATCGAAAGAAAAGGGTACTTTACTTTGGGTGTAGCTCCAGCAACGATTCATTGCAGAGCACTGCTCCATGGCTCTGATTAACGTTTACGTCAATAGAAAAACTGAATCTTTAACGGACACTTCCCTAACCCTTCTTGGCTGGATTTTGACGACAGTCATTTATTTCACACGTTCGGGTGAATTTGGCTATGTGCTTTTCTCAAGTGCTTACTCATATCCTCGACATTTTACACAGCACACTGTGTGGGTATACATAATGTACGTCTGTCGTTTAACTGCCGGCGTAGTATAGCCCTCGAACGAGAACAACGTTCCATACTTGTCAAAGATTTGAATAACTTTATTGCCGTAGTGCCATATGTACGTAAGCATCTACAGTTGTAGACTGAGCACTGTCAAACCAATCGTTGAGAGCAATGATCTGTACAATATATCATGAATACGGATGCCACTAACGCAGCAGTGTTATTTAAATCGTTCAGGAGTGTGGAACATTGTTGTCGTTCGAGTCTACCACGTCAGTAAACATATAAGGTGTTTATATATAGCAGTTAGTATTCGTCACAACTAGAAGAAATGTTCCTAGAATTATAAGTCCGGAACCGCATATATATATATATATATATATATATATACTCCTGGAAATGGAAAAAAGAACACATTGACACCGGTGTGTCAGACCCACCATACTTGCTCCGGACACTGCGAGAGGGCTGTACAAGCAATGATCACACGCACGGCACAGCGGACACACCAGGAACCGCGGTGTTGGCCGTCGAATGGCGCTAGCTGCGCAGCATTTGTGCACCGCCGCCGTCAGTGTCAGCCAGTTTGCCGTGGCATACGGAGCTCCATCGCAGTCTTTAACACTGGTAGCATGCCGCGACAGCGTGGACGTGAACCGTATGTGCAGTTGACGGACTTTGAGCGAGGGCGTATAGTGGGCATGCGGGAGGCCGGGTGGACGTACCGCCGAATTGCTCAACACGTGGGGCGTGAGGTCTCCACAGTACATCGATGTTGTCGCCAGTGGTCGGCGGAAGGTGCACGTGCCCGTCGACCTGGGACCGGACCGCAGCGACGCACGGATGCACGCCAAGACCGTAGGATCCTACGCAGTGCCGTAGGGGACCGCACCGCCACTTCCCAGCAAATTAGGGACACTGTTGCTCCTGGGGTATCGGCGAGGACCATTCGCAACCGTCTCCATGAAGCTGGGCTACGGTCCCGCACACCGTTAGGCCGTCTTCCGCTCACGCCCCAACATCGTGCAGCCCGCCTCCAGTGGTGTCGCGACAGGCGTGAATGGAGGGACGAATGGAGACGTGTCGTCTTCAGCGATGAGAGTCGCTTCTGCCTTGGTGCCAATGATGGTCGTATGCGTGTTTGGCGCCGTGCAGGTGAGCGCCACAATCAGGACTGCATACGACCGAGGCACACAGGGCCAACACCCGGTATCATGGTGTGGGGAGCGACCTCCTACACTGGCCGTACACCACTGGTGATCGTCGAGGGGACACTGAATAGTGCACGGTACATCCAAACCGTCATCGAACCCATCGTTCTACCATTCCTAGACCGGCAAGGGAACTTGCTGTTCCAACAGGACAATGCACGTCCGCATGTATCCCGTGCCACCCAACGTGCTCTAGAAGGTGTAAGTCAACTACCCTGGCCAGCAAGATCTCCGGATCTGTCCCCCATTGAGCATGTTTGGGACTGGATGAAGCGTCGTCTCACGCGGTCTGCACGTCCAGCACGAACGCTGGTCCAACTGAGGTGCCAGGTGGAAATGGCATGGCAAGCCGTTCCACAGGACTACATCCAGCATCTCTACGATCGTCTCCATGGGAGAATAGCAGCCTGCGTTGCTGCGAAATGTGGATATACACTGTACTAGTGCCGACATTGTGCATGCTCTGTTGCCTGTGTCTATGTGCCTGTGGTTCTGTCAGTGTGATCATGTGATGTATCTGACCCCAGGAATGTGTCAATAAAGTTTCCCCTTCCTGGGACAATGAATTCACGGTGTTCTTATTTCAATTTCCAGGAGTGTATATATATATATATATATATATATATATATATATATATATAGCAGTATTCGTCTCAACTAGAAGAAATGTTCCTAGAATTATAAGTCCGGAAACGCATTAAAAAAATCCTGAAGTAAACTCAGACCGAACAGGGCTTGGAAGACCCTAACGGTGCTGACCGACCGCCATGTCATCCTCAGCCTATAGGCGGGGTGTGTGCCCAGCAACCACTATCCTGGCCGTTATTAGTTTTCGTGACCGGAGCCGGTCTTTCTCAGTTAAGCAGCTCCTCAGTTTGCCTCACAGGGGCTGAGTGCACCCAGCTTTCCAACAGCGCTCGGCAGACCGAGCGGTCACCCATCCAAGCACCAACCGAACCCTACGGCGCTTAACTTCGCCGTTGACTGCGAAAACTAATGAGTGTTGAAATATGGACCAATCTGTTCTGTTATACCCCTCAACCAGTTACGTAGAAGCAGACATCATAGGCAGTGCTTAGTATGACTATTACGGATGCAGCAACATCCTCCAGCCCTTCTTCGCAGTGAACCACGTCCTGTTTCAAACGCTCCATTAGCATTGCATCCTATGCAGTGGTCACACGCTACTGTAACGTCAGCATATTTACGATATGTTGGGCTGACACCAATACATTTCAGCACTATTCGTATATTGCGGTGCCTTTGTTATTCCGAAAACGATGCAAATTACCTCTGGATATGCATGCATGTTCACAGGAACAGGCACTGTGGCGACTACGGCCGTTATGAAATACATTAAATGTTTTTCGCAATTGCGAATATGGACAATGACCTGCTATAGAATGGAATTGCGACTATGAAAATTTGTGCCCGACCGGGACGCGATCGCGGATTCCCCGCCCATCACGAGCGGTCACCTTACCATTAGGCCCGACTAACAACTGGATCTAAGTTTCCATATGTCGTGAACAACGTGCCGCCCCATGTGTTGCCCTGCGCTGACTACCATTGACCTTTGTACTCGAGCAAGCCCTTTTTAGTGGTGTCGAGCGTATTCTGACTTGCGTAGAACGGCCTTCCTTCATGCTTTGTGCTTCGAACTGAGCCCCGATGGTCAACGAAGACGTGTCTGGGGACGCCCTGGATAGCAGTGGAACATCAATCTGATATTACAGCCCACAAATGTAGGTACAAATACTTATGTATTGCCTCAGTTATGGGGGTCAATACAATTTAAATACTTCAGCCTTATCGACTATATAGACGATATGTGCAGGCAGGATGCAACCGAATATGAAGTTTCCAGGCACCTGAAACATCATATATTTGATTGGGTCACCCTCCAGGCTGGTCTCCTTTTGAGACTCGACGAACTGGAAGATGAAATACTGCGAGATAGTCCATTAACATCCCGAGAGTGAAGATGTCACGGAGTTCACAAGGAATCCAACACCACAGGCAAAGACAAACAAAGACAACTGCACATTACCGGCATAACAAGTACACTGCTGGCCATTAAAATTGCTGCACCACGACGATGACGTGCTACAGACAAGAAATTTAACCGACAGGAAGAAGATGCCATGATATGCAAATAATTACCTTTTCAGAGCATTCATACAAGGTTGGCGCCGGTGGCGACTCCTACAACGTGCTGATATGAGAAAAGTTTCCAACCGATTTCTCATACACAAACAGCAGTTGACTGGCGTTGCCTGATGAAACGTTGTTGTGATGCCTCATGTAAGGAGGAGAAATGCGTACCATCACGTCTCCGACTTTCATAAGGGTCGGATTGTAGCCTATCATGGTTGCGGTTTATCGTATCCCGACATTGCTGCTCGCGTTGGTCAAGATCCAATAAGCATATGGAATCGATGGGTTCAGGAGATTAATACGGAACGCCGTGCTGGATCCCAACGGCCTCGTATCACTAGCAGTCGAGATGACAGGCATCTTATCTGCATGGCTGTCACGGATCGTGCAGGCACGTCTCGATCCCTGAGTCAACAGATGAGGACGTTTGCAAGACAACAACCATCTGCACGAACAGTAGTTAGACGACGTTTGCAGCAGCATGGACTATCGTCTCGGAGACCATGGCTGCGGTTACCATTTACGCTGCATCACAGACAGAAGCGCCAGCGATGGTGTACTCAACGACGAACCTGGGTGCACGAATGGGAAAACGTCATTTTTCCAGATGAATCCAAGTTCTGTATACAGCATCATATTGGTCGCATTCGTGTTTGGCGACATCGCGGTGTACCACATTGGAAGCGTGTATTCGTTATCGCCATACTGGCGTATCACCCGGCGTGATGGTATATAGGTTGCCATTGGTTACACGTCTCGGTCAACTCTTGTTCGCATTGACGGCACTTTGAACAGTGGTCGTTACATTTCAGATGTGTTATGACCCGTGGCTCTACCCTTCATTCGAACCCTGCGAAACCCTACATTTCAGCTGGATAATGCACGACCGCATGTTGCAGGTCCTGTACGGGCCTTTCTAATACAGAAAATGTTGACTGTTGCCCTGGCCAGCATATTCTCCAAATGTCTCACCAACTGAAAACGTCTGGTCAATGGCGACCGAACAACTGGCTCGTCACAATGCGCCAGTCACTACTCTTGATGAACTGGGGTATCGTGTTGAAGCTGCATGGGCAGCTGTACCTGTACACGCCATCCAAACTCTGTATGACCCCAATACCCAGGCGTATCAAGGCCGTTATAACGGCCAGAGATGGTTGTCCTGGGTACTGATTTCTCAGGATCTATGCACCCAAATTGCGTGAAAATGTAATCAAATGTCAGTTCTAGTATAATATATTTGTCCAATGAATACCCGTTTATCATCTGCATTTCTTCTTGGTGTAGCAATTTTAATGGCCTGTAGTGTAGAATTTGATTCAACCAACATCATTTAGTTTTGTCTAGTCGGGTAGCACATACAGTCACAACGAAAAGCAAAACAGTAAGTTAGTTGAACAGAAAGACACATCCTGCACCGGCACAACACCAGACACACCCAACCCACCAATGGACATACAACAGTCGCCTTTCACTAACAAGTCCCCCGTAGAGATGAAAAACAGCAAGTCACTATCAGGGGAAATGCTCAGCGAAAACACATCAAACTCCACACTACTAGGAACTACAAAGCAGTACAAAAACAAACTGCACATAAAAATTACTCGAAATCGGAGCAACAAACAAACAGTCAAGAACACCAACCAGACACAGCCAAGAACCCCAAGCTGAATACTGCTAATCACGTTAACTACGAAAACTTAGAAGCTAACACAAAATTGTTACGGCTTTCGTGGCCACTTGTTGATAAACTGCCTATTGGCTTCTGTCTCGGGTTCTTCGGGCGACGTTCATCTAATGATTTTTCTGACGTTTCGCCAGCACGAGCGGCTGGCATTGCCAAAGCTTCACCCTCCATTGCCGGTGGTGAACTGGAGCCGAGCTCTTCTTGTCAAGAAACTGCCATTTCTAGATGTGCTGGTCACAAGGGCCGGCGAAAACCTGGGACACAGCGTGTTTCGAAAACCGACACACACGGACCGATACCTGCACAAACTGTCAAACCACCACCCGAGCCAGAAAAGAGGCATGATTAGTACGCTCGTAACGAGATCAGGACGAATATGTGAGCCGCAACACCTGAAACAAGAAATGCAACACCTGGAAACTGTTCTGAGGAGCAATGGGTAGTCCACAAATTATATTAGAAGTGTAACAGAGCCAAACAGTCGGCGAAGTAAGGAACTAGAAAATGAAATGTCGGGTACGGCCTTTCTGCCATACATTCCCAGAGTGACGGACAGAATCTGCCGTATATTGCGCAAACATGGCGTAAAGACGATTTTCAAACCGACAAGGAAGATCAAAGAGTGTCTTAGATCGGCGAAGGAGAAAAGAGACCCACTTGCAATGTCGGGAATATACCGTATACCATGCACATGCGGAAAAGTATATGTCGGAATGACTGGACGATCCATTAACACCAGGATCAAAGAGCATAAGCGACATTGCAGGTTGGGGCAGGTGGAGAAATCGGCCGTGGCAGAGCACGCACTGAATGAGACCGACCACGTAATAAAATTCGCCGACACGGAAGTTCTGGCAGTAGAGAAGCACTATCACACGCGCTTGTTCAGAGAAGCTGTAGAAATACAAAAACACGCGAACAATTTGAACAAGGAAGAGGAAAGCCTTAAGGTAAACGGATCCTGGCCTCCCGTACTGCAGCGAACGACCGTCGCAGGTAGCAAGAGGAGAACTGCACCGGAAATGACCGCGGAGAAGCCCTTGGACGTTGGCGCGCCAGGTACATATAGTCTGCGCCCGCGAGCTCGGCTCCAGTTCACCACCGGCAATGGAGGATGAAGCTTTGACAATGCCAGCCACTCGTGCTGGCGAAACGTCAGAAAAATCATTAGATGAACGTCGGCCGAAGAACCCGAGACAGAAGCCAATAGGCAGTTTGTTAGAAGCTAACCTACGACTAGGAAACAAGGATATATTTCAAACCGCTCTTCGCTATGTAATACGAACTAAGCATGAAAACTGGCGTAAAATCTGCTTCCCAACTACAGAACAAACTGACAGGAGTTAAAAATCTGCCAACGAACCCCAAAGAACTACGTAAGGTATTAGGGGAGGCACGTGCGCGAAGGGGAGAGGACCTAAACTAGGGAAAGTATACAAGGATATCGTGAGAGCACATGGACGTGTGTTTTTGTATTTTAAATAAACGACACCATACTGTTTTTCATTCTCTAGATAACCCTTCATAAGGTAATATAACAAAATTTCCAGGGCAGTACCCTAGTAAACATGGATCTGGGTGGGCTCTTAGAAGAAAGAAAAACAGATATCGCCTGCGTTCAGGAACCTTTTCTGCGGGGCGGGAAGATTTCAGGGCTCCTCTTACATTGTATCACAATAGCAGAAACACCAAACGTGAGAGCTGCGATAATAGTAGTTAGTAAAAACCTCACAGTAACACAGATCACCCAGAGTTGCTCTGAACACATCGCCACAGCAGAAATAACAGACGGACAGGAAGTACGGCTCATGTCGTCTATTTACGCTCAGTACTCATATGATATAGAACCTTTCTTAGACAAAATAAAATACATTGCACGACACTCAGGAAGGTTGCTCATTATAATCGATATCAACATAAAATACCCCTTGTGGAACTCAGATAGAACTGACGACAGAGGACCACTAGTGCTTGACGTGGTAAATGAATACAACCTCTTCATACTGAATAGGGAGGGTCAGCCACCTACCTACCGTGGAGACGCCGGTGATGTAAGTAACATAAACCTTTCTCTAGGGAACGTAAAACATCTTCCACTAGTAAACGCATGGAGGATATTAAACAGAGCCATACACAGCAACCACAAGGCAATCTCATAACCACAGACAGATGTGTCAATACACATAATATGAACCATGAACAGCAGCATTACTCATAGGAAGAGCTGACTGGCAGGAAGTTCGAGATATTGTTGAGGCGACGTCACTACCAAGTGTTCAAGGCCGTATAGATTAAAAAAGACATGTACTGACAGAGGTCCTAAAAAGATCACATGAGACAGCTATACCACGGGCAAAAACTGGGTGGGGACAGAAACAAAGGTGGTCGACAGAACTGGCTAGATTAAGGAAGGATTCACGTGGCAAAAGAAAGTAATACCAACAAGCAAAGCCTGCTCCTGAAAGACAGATACGGTTTGATCTGTATCGTTAGGTTGAACAGAAATAACAAAAACAACTAAGGACAACAAGGCAAGACTACTGGACCTATTTCGTCAAAACCAGCTACAGAACGACATCTGGGGACAACCTCCCAAGATAGAAACAGAACGAGTTAAAACACCGACCGTTCTATCAATACTAAACCAAGCAGACGGAACAATGACCAGAGGATGCAGCAGCACAGCAGAAAATCTTCTGAACTGGTTATTCCCAGATGACGACCTCACGCAAGACGAGCGACACCACTGTGACCTAAGAGAGAGGAGAGGCAACCATACATCAGTGAGAATGTAACAATACCATGCTCACAAGAAGAAGTCGCGACGGCAATCAGCAGGCTTAAAAAACGAATAGCACCTGGCACAGGCAAAACATTTTCAGAAATACACTCCTGGAAATTGAAATAAGAACACCGTGAATTCATTGTCCCAGGAAGGGGAAACTTTATTGACACATTCCTGGGGTCAGATACATCACATGATCATACTGACAGAACCACAGGCACATAGACACAGGCAACAGAGCATGCACAATGTCGGCACTAGTACAGTGTATATCCACCTTTCGCAGCAATGCAGGCTGCTATTCTCCCATGGAGACGATCGTAGAGATGCTGGATGTAGTCCTGCGGAACGGCTTGCCATGCCATTTCCACCTGGCGCCTCAGTTGGACCAGCATTCGTGCTGGACGTGCAGACCGCGTGAGACGACGCTTCATCCAGTCCCAAACATGCTCAATGGGGGACAGATCCGGAGATCTTGCTGGCCAGGGTAGTTGACTTACACCTTCTAGAGCACGTTGGGTGGCACGGGATACAAGTTCCCTTGCCGGTCTAGGAATGGTAGAACGATGGGTTCGATGACGGTTTGGATGTACCGTGCACTATTCAGTGTCCCCTCGACGATCACCAGTGGTGTACGGCCAGTGTAGGAGATCGCTCCCCACACCATGATGCCGGGTGTTGGCCCTGTGTGCCTCGGTCGTATGCAGTCCTGATTGTGGCGCTCACCTGCACGGCGCCAAACACGCATACGACCATCATTGGCACCAAGGCAGAAGCGACTCTCATCGCTGAAGACGACACGTCTCCATTCGTCCCTCCATTCACGCCTGTCGCGACACCACTGGAGGCGGGCTGCACGATGTTGGGGCGTGAGCGGAAGACGGCCTAATGGTGTGCGGGATCGTAGCCCAGCTTCATGGAGACGGTTGCGAATGGTCCTCGCCGATACCCCAGGAGCAACAGTGTCCCTAATTTGCTGGGAAGTGGCGGTGCGGTCCCCTACGGCACTGCGTAGGATCCTACGGTCTTGGCGTGCATCCGTGCGTCGCTGCGGTCCGGTCCCAGGTCGACGGGCACGTGCACCTTCCGCCGACCACTGGCGACAACATCGATGTACTGTGGAGACCTCACGCCCCACGTGTTGAGCAATTCAGCGGTACGTCCAACCGGCCTCCCGCATGCCCACTATACGCCCTCGCTCGAAGTCCGTCAACTGCACATACGGTTCACGTCCACGCTGTCGCGGCATGCTACCAGTGTTAAAGACTGCGATGGAGCTCCGTATGCCACGGCAAACTGGCTGACACTGACGGCGGCGGTGCACAAATGCTGCGCAGCTAGCGCCATTCGACGGCCAACACCGCGGTTCCTGGTGTGTCCGCTGTGCCGTGCGTATGATCATTGCTTGTACAGCCCTCTCGCAGTGTCCGGAGCAAGTATGGTGGGTCTGACACACCGGTGTCAATGTGTTCTTTTTTCCATTTCCAGGAGTGTATTAAAACAAACAGCAACACAAATCACACCTTTTCTTACTAACATGTTCAACGAGGCACTACTAGCAGGCAGAATTTCAAACCTCTGGAAAACTGATAATGTTGCAATAATCAGGAAATCGCAAGACAAAGAGACAACAGGCCACAAAACTTACCGACCGATCTGCGTCTTAAACACCCTCGGCAAGGTACAGGAAAGGCTCCTGTGTGACTGCTTACAATCGCACAGACGCTTCCTCGGACAAACGCCCCATCAATTCGGCTTCAGGGAAGGTAGATCAATAGAAGACGCCGTCAACCAAACTCTGACAGTTACAAATACCATCAATGACAAATACGTGGCCGCCATATTAACCGACATAGCCGGGGATTTTGACAACCTGTGGTGGCAGGCACTCTTCGCCAGGTTAAGGGAAATGAGGCTATCAGGTTCCCTCTATAATAACCTCCTCCACTACTGCAGAGGAAGAGTAGCGGAATGGAGGGATGGTACAAGCAAGATTGTCAAGAGAATAACAAAGGGATGTGTACAGGGCTCGATCTGCTGACCAATATTCTGGGATATCGCAGTCGAACCATTGCTGAACACCCTGGACGGTGCCGACAGGCTATAAGAGGTGTGGTGGCGTATGCAGATGACTTGCTCGTAGTGATGTCAGCCAGCTCGAGAGCAGCACTAGAGACAAAAGGCACGCAACCTGCTTCAGAAAAGTAACAATTGGTGCAAAGAAAATAAATTAAAAATAGCCCCCAACAAAACTGTATATTTACTGCTGTGAGGGACACTACATAGGAATCCAATTCTAAAATTAGACAGTATAGGCATACAGAGGAAGCAAGCCAGACGGTATTTAGGACTGCATCTTGACGAGAAATAGACTATCAACTATCATATCGAACGGACAATTGACAAACCCTCAAAACTATGCACAAACTAGCGAGAATCAACACAACTCAGTGCATATTACCTATTAAGACGATAAGGACCTAACACATTGCGATATTTGAATCCTTCGCATCCTTCTTGGCAAGTGTGTAGGCTCACAGACTGAACGTAATGTCTAAGAAGGCAATTCCAAGACGAGGTAAACGTAGTGTACTCCTGAGAATCAGCGGAGCCATCAACACCACGTCCCTAGAGGCACTTTGCGTTGTGATGGGGATCTGCCCTACAGATATAGCAATACGTTATAAAGCTGCACTTTACTGACTTACGAGGGACAGGCTCGATAAAGTCACCAAAATTACAAAAAAAAAAAAAAATGGTTCAAATGGCTCTGAGCACTATGGGACTTAACATCTGAGGTCATCAGTCCCCTAGAACTTAAAACTACTTAAACCTAACTAACCTAAGGACATCACACACATCCATGCCCAAGGCAGAATTCGAACCTGCGACCGTAGCAGTCGCGCGGTTCCGGACTGAAGCGCCTAGAACCGCTCGGCCACCGCGGTCGGCACCAAAATTACGGGAACCAACATTATGAACAAAACACAAATGAAACAATGGCAGATTCAAACATGACAAAGAGAGTGGGACGCATCCGATAAGTGTCGCCGAATACACTCTTTCTTTCTTGACGTACGCGACGGATTACAACTGAAATATGACCCAAGCCGGGGGGTGGTCCATTTCTTGATCGGCCACGGGCCAGATCCGGAACATTTCAACCGTATGGGACTAACTAACGAAGAAATATGCGTTTGCTGGGAAACTGGGACACCAGAACGTGTCGCACTGCTATGCAACTCGCTAGCACAGGTGAGACCTATACAGAAGGGCAGTGACATCGCCAGAGTAGTACGTAATCTCGATGATTTGAACACGGCAAATAGCGTTGTCGATAATGTATCGAACACACTGCATGTAGAATACGAACTCAAAAAGTTATATGGAAGGAGGCGTAGACAAGCACAAGGAACACAACAAACCACATGGGAGGACACAAGCACGACACAGATTCCGAAACCGAGGAAGGAAGCAAAAGTGAACATGAGCCAGAAGGGATCAACACGTGAGGGACCCAAACGAACAACGCATGACACTACACAGTCACAAACAACACAACAGGCAGTAACAATCATAAAACAAACAAACACCGACACCACATACTAAGACTCTAGTAATACGGTAACATCGCTTGGGAGGAGATGGCTCGAAGAACTTTTATTCCGAGGTTCCTACTACCCAACGACATATTGCATAGCGTTTAAAGTATACTCCACACAAGCAGTAATGTATTGTTCGTCTTATTATATGTAGGTAGACGTATATATTCTTCTCTCTTTAAAGCTACAATGATTGATTTTCATGTGTCAAATGTATTTTCTGTATAAAGTATGTATAAAACTAAAAATGTAATGTATTAAGTTATTTAAGGATTAATGCTTTCAAGTTGCAGTGAAATACATTCTATTTCTACTAACGGATTTACTAACATTAGTGTATTTCTCATGTAAAGCTAAAATTCATGTATTCCATGTATCAAATGCTCAATCAGTATTTAATCTGTAAAATACCAGGTGTATACATGTAAGATACCACATAGAACATACCGCAACTTCCAACAGTAGGACAAACAAACAGCTGCTGAATATTATGTAGTGTCCTGGCTTGCAACACTCCCAGTAATATACCAATACACACAAACACAGTAAACATACGTAAGCACAAACCATTTCAGATGAGAATAGCTGGAGCTTCTACCGAGATCTTCTTGCCTGAAATAGGTAGAAATAGGCCATTATCAACCAACATGCTACTTATACTATATTACACATCCAAATACAATATACCAGATCCCTCTACATATTGCAAATTATTTGTATTACATTTTTCGTTCTATTTTTCTTTGGCATTTGCATTATATAAATTATATTCTCATCAACTAGTGAGAAAGAAATTAGATAGAACCATTTTAACAATTATTAAGCAATCAATTCGCTGTAACCTTAGAGAAATTTTTATGTTCTTTATATTACTTAAAAAAGCATTAACAACTGTATACCAATAAGACTGTAATAATGAGAAGTCTTTGCTGTTAGATTTAGAAGCATCCGATCCACCTTACATTTAAAGGCGGTAGGTTACTCTGTACTGTTAATGAAATAAATAAATAAATAAATAAGTAATGTCGACAACCTGTAATCGTACAGGGGAGACATTTTACTTGAAAGTCGCTTGCCCGGTGACGGCGGATAAGTACAATATTGTAGTGTCTGTGTGATTCAGAATACGATGGAAAATTCCTTTGAACATGCACGAGTAAGGTGAGCGCTCGCGACAAGCGGGAAATCCGCCTTCGTGTCCCGATCTAGCACAAATCTTCACTGTGGTCATTCCATTCTACAGGTGGTTAGCACAGTGCACTCGCATTCGGGAGGACGATGGTCCAAACCCGTCTCCGGCCATCCTGATTTAGGTTTTCCGTGGATTCCCTAAATCGCTCAGGCAAATTCTGGGACGGTTCCTTTGAAAGGGCATGGCCGAACCATTCATTCTACAGCTGATGATTGTCTATATTCGCCATTGCGAATACATTTAATGTAATACCTTTCAGCGTCCCATTGCCAGATATACACCGGTTTCACAGGCCCAGTGAACGAGAAGGCCATGCCATCACACCGCCTACCAATCCACCGCCCATCAAACGTTGCGGTGAGGTACTGCCTCTCAATCAGTAAAAAATAGTGTGGTGTCCCTTGTGTTTCTACAAGGATAATGTTCTCCAACAGCGCTGGTAACTCATCACGCAACATCTGTTTGGTGAAGTGTATCGCCGTGTGAGTCTGTGACCGACGATTCGTGTCCATACACTGATACTAAAGCGATCCTGATTTCCTAACCCTATAATTGCTCTAGGATTTACATCTTACCGCACGTGCATATTTTGGTAATTTACTCCACCATCTCTTGTGAATCCTACTTCATCCATAAATAACATGCAGCCTGTGAACTGTGCATTTCAATGGGCATGTACCACAACACATGTTGGTTTCGAGAAATGTAATTACAACTACTTTTCTTCAAGTTTTGACCAAAACTGCTTCCTGTGGAATATGTCACTCTTTTTGAAACTCCCCATATATTTAAATGACAGACGTACAGTATACGCGCTCAAACAGGGTACTATGTGAAATTAAGAAGAAATGAGTAAGCGCTTGAAAATGCAAATCACCAAAATCAGCTGATCGTGTGAAATAAATGACCGTATCGTTATGTAGCCAAGGAGGAAAAATTTGTGGTTGTGGAATCAATTAAGAAAAAATAATTCTCGAGGTTTTAAAGTAAAAATACGTTTTTCCGTGAGCTCAGATGCATTTACAAATATACTCTCAGTCTCTGATAACCAATACGAAAGTATGGTTCCAGTCCTCCTTTGTATGGAGGATTTCATTTATCATCAAAAAATGATTAGACAAGTTAAGATTATGTCATAATATCTTAAATAAAGCGCCATAACTAGCTAGACTGATTTTGCAGCTAATCGTCAGCACTCAAATGCGAAAAGCAATAAATAAAAACGACTACTACCGTTTGGCAATTAACTTGTAAATTTTGAAACTGACTTTAGCTTAATTTAACTGAAGTAAAGAGGGCTCGTAATCTATCGTTTTCCTTTCTCGTTAATAAACTACCATCGTTTTCTAACGCCACGATCTCTCGTTTCCCACAAGGTAGGAGTTAAAAATTTAATACTGTTGTTGCTTTTATTGTTGTCATCTTCCTCTTACGTGCGGTTTGATGCAGCTCTCCACGTTAATCTATCCTGAACAATATCTGCATCTCTGCGTAGGTACTGCAACCCGCATCCAACTGAACCTGCTTATTGTTTTCAAGCCCTCGTCTTCCTCTACATTTGTTCCTCCTCACACTGTCATCGATTACCAGAATGACGATTCGGTGATGCTCGGGAAGTACCCTATCGACCGATGCCTTGTTTTATTCAAAATGTGCCCTAAATTTCTTTTTTCCTCAGTTAAATTTTGTACCTCATCATAAGTTATTGAACCTACTCATAAAATTATCAAGATTCCTCTCTAGCACCATATTTCAAAACCTCCTATTCTCTCTTCGTCTGAACTGGTTAGCATCCACATTTCACTTCCGCACGAGGCCGTACTCTCTTCAACCATCATCCGAAAATGCTTCTTAACACTTAATTTATACCACATATAACAATTCTTTTTTTTCAGCAATACTAATATGGATTTTATATTCTCTTCACTTCGACCACCGTCAGTTATTCTCCTGCCTAAATAGAAAAATATCGTCGACTACATTCGGTGTCCGTAGCGTCACCTGATTCGATTACATTAGATGTCACAACTCTTGTTTTCCTTTTCTTGGTGTTCTTAACAAAACCTATTTTCAAGGCCCCATCCATTACGTTAAACAGCTATTTCAAGGGCTTTGCCGTCTCTGTGTCCTAAACAAACCATTACTTCTTTTTCCTCGGTTAAGGTTCCTTTACGAAATTTCTCCTTATTTCCCTTAATACTTGCTCAACGTACAGACAGAACAACATCGGAGAGCGGGTAAAACTCGTACTGTCCTCAGTCCGAAGGTCAGTTTGAGCGCCGCAGTGCTTCACTACGCGTGGTTCCTGTGCAGCTGGTATGCTCTTGCCTATCTCCGACTTTCAAACATACTTACCCAGCCAGTTACATGAGGAATACTTTATTAACCTACTTGTTCAAAATCGTGTACCTCCGAAAGTTCATGACCTATTGCTGTGAAATTTTTGCACAACATTTCATTCTAATACAGGCTTGTTTTTACATACATATTTCTTTAATACATATGAAAATTTATTGCAACAACTTTCCTTGCTATTAAATTTGCAAAGAATTGTGTGCCATAAACATAAAAAAATGCGTATATTGTAACACATGTGTATTTCAATGCAACTACGGGTCAAAATTTCAAAGCATACGGTCAAAAACGTACGGAGATTTGCGATTAGGGAGGTTTGTATTTTCTAGAAAACACATACATAGATGTTTCTTTCTTTAAAATCTCAAGTCTACGGAAGTTCTTCACGGATTGCTTTGAAAATTTTACACAACGCTGCGTCGAATACTCAAGTGTTTCATATACCTACTGGAACGCTATATGGCATATACAGGGTGCAGTTATTTCACTATATGGAATAAAACGTAAAATAGTTACAAAATACGACCTGCACACGCTTTACTCAACATGTAAACGTCACGAAAGATGTTCGAATTTAGGTTACGACATGTTCGATATGCCTGCCATCATTGGCAATGATATGGCGCAGACAAATAGCGAAATTCTGAATTGTGGGGTCATCAGTGCTCTCTGCGACCTCATGAATGGCTTTTTTCAGCACAGCAATTGTTTTGGCGTTATTGCTGTACATCTTGTCTTTATTACAGCCCCGGAAAAGGAAGTTGCAAGTATTCGGACCCGGAGAATATGGCGACCAATCGAGACCCATGCCAGTGGCCTCTGGGTACCCCAGAGCCAGATTCCCGTCCCCAAAGTGCTCTTCTAAGACATCAAACACTCTCCTGCTTCGATAGGGTCGAGCTCCGTCTTGCATGAAGCACATCATGTCGAAATCAGGGTCACTTTAGATAATGGGGATGAAATCATCTTGCGAAACCTTCACGTAGCGTTTGGTAGTCACCGTGACATCAAGGAATATTGCACTGATTATTCTGTGACTCGACTTTGCGCACCACACAGTCACCCATTGAGGGTGAAGAGACTTCTCGCTCGCGATAAGTGGATTCTCAGTCCCACAAATGTGCCAATTTTGCTTATTGACGAACCCAACCAAATGAAAGTGGGCTTCACCGCTAAACCAAACCACATTCATATCAAAGTCCTGTTCGTTAACTATATGGACAATAGCGTTGGCGAAAGGCAACCGCTGTTCTATGGCCCTGTAGCTGATGGGTTCCAATTTTCTATGGGAAGAGATGTACGTCTTCAACATCAATTCGTCGCAATGACTCCGAGGTTAACCCCACCTGTTGTGCAGCTCGTCTGATAGACTTCCTGGGGCTGGTCTGAAACACATCGCGTGTCTTCTCGGCGTTTTCAGGCGTTTTCGCCATTTTTGTACGACCGACGTTACCAACACTGTCGTCACTAACACTACCCTTTCTCTCAGACTTGCGAATCAAGTTCTTGATTGATAGCTCGCTTGGACCGGTTGTCTTCAGCTTGAACTCGGTCGCAAACATCCTTTGAGCCGCAGTTGGGCTGTTATTACTCGCATAGTGGGGCTTCACAACCGCTAGACGTTCAGGCACGCTGATCGCGATATTTTCACGTGCAAATGGCCGACAACAGCAAGGCGCGCGCGCATGTGTAAATTAATTCCCATCCTGCCCCTCGGCCAACCATGTAGTTTGAACGTCCAACGCAAACCATTCAGAAGTTATGGCGATTTTATTTCATATGGTTCAATAATTGTCATCGTGTATGTAATATACACTATGTGATCAAAAGTAACTGGACACCTGCTGAAAATGACTTACAAGTTCGTGGTGCCCTCCATCGGTAATACTGGAAGCCAATATGGTGTTGACCCCCCCCCCCCCCCATTTGCCTTTATGGCAGCTTCCACTCTCGCAGGCATACGCTCAATCAGATGCTGGAAGGTTTCTGGGGGAATGCCAGCCCATTCTTCACGGAGTGCTGCACTGAGGAGAGGTATCGATGACGGTCGGTGAGGCCTGGCACGAAGTCGACTTTCCACAACGTCCCAAAGGCGTTCTATAGGATTCAGGTCAGGACGCTGTGCATGCCAGTCCATTACAGGGATGTTACAGTTGTGTAACCACTCCGTCACAGGCCGTGCATTATGAACGGGTGTTCAATCGTGTTAAAAGATGCAATCGCCATCCCCGAATTGCTCTTCAACAGTGGGAAGCAAGAAGGTTTAAAACATCAGTATAGGCTTGTGCAGTGATAGTGTCACGCGAAACAACTAGGGGTGCAAACCGCCTCCATGAGAAACACGAGCACACGATAACACCACCGTCTCCGAATTTTACTTTTGGCACTACACACGCTGGCAGATGACGTTCACCGGGCATTCACCATACTCACACCCTGCAATCGGTTGGACACGTTGTGTAATGTGATTCGTCACTCCTCGCAATGTTTTTCCACTGGTCAATCGTCCAATGCCTACGCTCCTTACACCAAGCAAGGCATCGTTGGCATTTACCGGCGTGATGTGTGGCTTATGGGCAACAGCTCGACCCTGAAATCCAAGTTTTCTCACGTCCCGGCTAAGTGTCATAATACTTGCCGTGGATCCTGATGCAGTTTGGAATTCCTGTGTGATGGTCTGTGTAGATGTCTGCTTATTACACATTCGACCCTCTTCAACTGTCGGCGACCTCTGTCTCTGTCAGCTGTACGTATCTTTTCACGTTTCCACTTTACTATCCTATCGGAAACGGTGGACCTAGGGATGTTAAGGAATGTGGAAATCTCGCGTACAGACGTATGAGACAGGGGACACCCAATCATCTGACCACTTTCGTAGTCCATGAGTTCCTCGGAGCGCCCCATTCTGCTCTCTCACGATATCTAATGACTACTGAGGTCGCTGATGTGGAGTACCTGGCAATAATTGGCAGCACAATGCACCTAGTATGAAAAACGTATGTTTTTGGGAGTGTCTGGACACTTTTCATCACGTAGTGTACATGTGATATGTATGTAATGTAAGGGGAAATGTTATAGAAATGTAATACTGGGTTTGTTCGAACTTGCTAATCTCTGAAAGTTCTTGAACGATAACTTTGAAATTTCGAATCAACGATAAATTCTAATACAGGCGTGTCTTTAGGTACCTAGTTTTTTAAAATATGTAATATATCAAGGAAAAACATTGTTACCAAGTATTTCAGAATGTACCTTTCCTATTGGCTTCAGAATTTTACCCATTACTGTAATAAACTTTTAGACACATATAGACTGAATAGTTTTAATAAACGGAGAAGTTGTATTTACTGATTATTGGTTCTTCATTTAGGCTAACACTAGAGACTCAGAATTTGCAACAACAATAAACAAGGCCCAGTGTCAGAGAGATGGGGGAAAAGGAGATGGAGAGAGGGATGGGAGGAAACGGACAGAGAAAACAGGAGGGAGGAGAGACAGATGGAGGGAGCAGGAATACATGGAGAGAGATGGGGGAGTGGACAGAAGAAGGGGGAGGAGTTGAAAAGAGAGGAGGAGACAGAGGGGTCAGAAAGAGATGGAGAGAGAAAGAGGGCAGAGAAGAAGATGGAAAGAGAGAAGGAGAAGAGGTGATGGACAGAGAGAGGGGGGAGGAGGAGGAGATGGACGAAGGAATGGGGAGGGGAAGATAGACAAAGGGGAGAGACGGAGATTAGGACCTGTATCCAGGTCTCATACATATTAGAAACGTGTGGTTTTTCTTTTCTTTCTTTTCCATTTAAGCAGAATGAGCCACAGGAAAGAGTGATCGGGTACAGCTAGTATCTAATATAAATTTAAGTGTTAGGAATTCTTTCGGAAGATATTTGTATACAGTTTAGCCCTGTACAGAAGTGGAACGTGGACAATTAATAGTCCAGACAATAACAAATCAGAGTTTTTTGAAAGGTGGTGTTACAGAACAAAGCTAAAGGTTAAATGGATAGAGAGAGTAACTAATGAGGAAGTACTGCATCTAATTGGGAAAAAAATAAATTAGCCTCACAATATGATTCAATTAAATTCGTTGGTAAGAGGGATATGTCCTGAGGCATGAAGAAATCGTTAATTTCTTAGTAGAAAGAAGTGCGGGGCAAAACAATGTAGAGGGAGACCAAGATTTCAGTATGGTGAGCAGGTTCAAATGGACGTATTTTTCAATATTTATGTAGATATGAAGAGCCTTCCAAAGACTAGAGTAGCGTCGAAAACCGCATCAAACTATTCTTCGTAGTGAAGACTAACAGAAATAAGAGAGTAACGATACATCCTTTCCGCTACGTTGATGATTCAACAGGTAAAATACAGGGTTTTATGGGTGTAAGTGTAGATATTTCTGTTGATGACTGAGAATTGTTACTGAACAATATTACGTCAGCATTTACTTCAATTGCAGACTAATAATTATAGTTTAGGTAACAAGATGTTTTTAATTTGTTTAGTATCTCCAAGCACGAATGGCCCAAATAAGCTATTAATATTTATTACTCCCCGGGCATTAGATCAGGTATTGAAGCCTGGACACGTGGACATTCTATACTGACAGGCGTAGTCCACTTCTTGGCGAAGTTACGACTGTGCAGAAAACATCAGGTAGTTAATTATGTGATGTGTTTGCGAGAAGATAAAGACCACCCTACACACTGAAGTGGCTAGGTGTTAAGCTACCAAAGATCACAATATCTGTAACCATACCCCTAACACTCGGTATATATAATCTCTGCCCAAGCAATGAGACATCATTTAAATGTTGAACGTTTGACGTACTATATACTTTATCACTGTACTTTCTACCCAGTGATGATCTCAGACTTAATTTCTGTAACTACGTATATCTGTTTCATTCTTGGTAGGCTCAGCTATTTAATCTCTTAACTTAAAGGCAACGAGAGTAAATAGCGGTTAGTCAACAGTACATAAATTCTCCCGTAATGAGAGTGACGCAGTACGATTGCTCGGCTGTTATAATTAAAAATGCGCTGCAAATCGGTTGTGGCTGGTAGTAAGTGAGGGGCAATTTGTGCCATTACACCAGCATGAGAAATTCACGGGCGCATCAATGGCTTTCGCTGGCAAGAGAATTGCATTGCTCCACTCAGCCAGTAAGAGGAGAAATCACCACACTCTGATCGTAAATTCTGCTTCACAAACAAATAAATAACTAAAAAACTAAAGGGAATAACACAACAATCCATGTATTTGTAGGGCGTCGATGTCTTGTCGATCGTATCAACATATACCTGGCTTTCAGTGCGGGTTGTAGTTATGCCAGTGCATCGTTTACATGAATGAGAGAATAATTCAGTCATTATTTAGTGGGCGAAGGATAAAAGAACTGAAAAAAGTAGGGATGTGCAGCGTCAGTATCTGCGGAAAGGAAATCGAAAAATAAAGGAAGGGATGATGACGTCACCAGAGATGATTTGACGACATATTCTAGAAAGGGAAGTTCTTCTCTTTCTCTTCTAAGCATCAGGTCTGAACCATCTTTAAGTATCCCACCACTTTTTCCTTGGTTTACCTACGGATATTGTTCCCAAAGGTCTAAAATTAAGGGTTATTGTAGTAGTCTAGAATCTGACACTCTCTGTAGACGTTGTAGCCAGCTTTTTCGATTAGACTTGATCTTTACATTTATAGCATATATCCCAAGTTGAGACTCTTATGTCTTCGTTTCTTAGTCGGTCTACTCTTGTGCAGCCCTTCACTCCTCATAGAAATTTTATTCTGCTGCTTGTATTATACTTTCATGCTTTTTGGTACTTGTCCAAGTTTCACTGCCAAAGAGCAGTATGTGGGTGGCCATTACTTTATAGAACTTTATGTTTCTGTCTTTTCTCACTTTCTTTCTCAATGTTCTATCGATTGTTCTGCATGTCATTTGATATTTCTGCAGTTTATTGCCAGTGCCAGCTAGCTTATAATATGTACCAGGTAACTGAAAATCACTAACTCGTTCGAAGGTTTTATTTCTTATTATAATCTAAGTCCTCATTGGTTTTGTCCCTTTGAAAGCCATCACTTTTGTTTTTGGAACGGATATTTACATTCTTTAGAAACTTCGTTAAGTTTATAGATAGATCTTTGTAGCGACGTTTGGCTATCCTGTTCAGTTCCAACGTTGTCTGCAAAAAGATTTGTATTAAAAAACCTGTTATGTAAAAAACCTTTATCTCGGATCAATCTGTTGTTTCCATGTCAACTCATAGATTAAAAAGCGCGGATTATAAGCTACTCCTTTCTCGGACGGCTTGTGTTATAGGTATGTCTTCTATTGTAATATGGTTAGTCTTCATTCATAATTTTGCATCTTTATATAGGCTTTCTTACAATAGCCTTGCCGCGGTGGTGACACCGGTTCCCGTCAGATCACCGAAGTTAAGAGCTGTCGGACTTGTCTAGCACTTGGATGGGTGACACTACGCTATGATGAGCTCTGTTAGCAAGACGGGCGTACTCAGCCCTTGTGAGGCAAATTGAGGAGCTACTTGATCGAGAAGTAGCGGCTCCGGTCACGAAAATTGACAGCGGCCTGAAGAGCGGTGTGCTTACGGCACGCCCTTCCATAACCGCATCTGGTGATGAGTATAGGCTGAGGATGAAAAGGCGGTCGGTCAGTATCGTTAGGGACATCCGAGACGTGTTCGGACGGAGAGAGTTAAACAGGCTTTTCATCATCTGTATTATTTGCTAAGGATACGCTTTCTTGTGTAATAAGTTCGAAAAAAATTTCTTATCTACTAGATCGAAAGCTTTCTCTAAAACTGCGTATTCTGCTATTGAATTTTGTTTGTCTATAATCTGGTTACAGGATGTATGTATAGCCACCTTGGTTGCACAAAAATATTGTCAAATTGACCATGGTTTCGACTGTACTAAAGCGGTCTTCAACATAATAACAAAACTACGTAGGATTACCTAGAAAATATAATGACATGGCTTGAAATACAATATACCTAATAGGATTATTTCTATAAATTGTACAAACAGAGTGTACTTACATGTAATCACACCATGTGTGGAAAACGTCTGAGCAAAAGTGCTCTCCTCAAATAGAAACTGTCACAGGAATAAAAACTAAAATATAAAATTGTAGCATGTTTGTCAGCTGTGTAAAATATTCCATGAAAATACAATGGTAGCTGCGAGGTCGCTTAGGACCAAGAACTGCAGCAACACGGCCGCTACTGTCAGACTAAACGGTTAACAGGGCAAGGCCAAATTTTTGGAAATTTGTGTTAAGCTCTTATGACACTAAACTACTGAGGTCATCCGTCACTAAAACTACACACTACTTAATCTAACTTACGCTAAGGACGACACACACACACACACACACACACACACACACACACACACACACACACACACACACACACACACACACACACACACACCCATGTCCGAGGGAGGAGTCGAACCTCGGACGGGGTGGGGCAGCTGCGCGGACCGTGACAAGACGCCTTAGACTGCTTTTTTTTGTAATCTCTTTTTGTTCGTTCTCGTTCATTGTATCTGCTCGGGGCGGACGTCGCAAGACACCCGTTTCAGTTGGTCGTTACAGAGGGCAGCTTACCCTCTGACCGAACATGCTGAGCTACCCAGCCGGCATTGCTCGGCTAACCATCTAACAAGAAGTACTAGAATTACAGGCAAGAGCAAATGAGGCATTGCAAAGACAATTTTGAACATTACAGGTAACAAATAGGAACCAGTGTATAAAGTTACAATATGAAGTAACTGTCTTTTTTACAAAAGAAAATATAGTTCAATTTATATACAGAGAATACACGAAAATGGAAGGGAAAACGAAGTTTAAGAGACTACATTGAGGAGAGTATCATCATTCAGACCATTTTTAATTAGCGGCTCTATGCCTTGTGAAAAGCTTTTGTAACGTAATTGCAACTGTTCGTTGAGAACGAGACCGTCCTTCAGAGTTAGGTGTTTAAAAATTTCTAGCTCTTCTAAGATGTAATACAGAGTTCCAGTTCGTGGCTGCTGTTATCTAGCTAGTATGTAACGTAGGAAATCAAGACAGTTTCAGAGCTGGAGCAGACATGTGAGGCGAACTTTTATTATGCTAAGGTATATACACGTTATACATTCTCTAACTGAATGACTCACCTTATTGTACACAGCCGTTCAAACCCCAGACCGGCGATCCATTAACCTATTTAGGTTGCCCAGTATCACTCTGAATCACTTCTATCAAATGACAGAATCATTCCTTTGAAAAGGACATTTCCTTACCCGATCCAAGTTTGTAATCCGTCTCTAATGTTCCCTCCGTAGATAAGATTCTAAATCGTAATTTTTCTGTCCTACATCTGTAGCCTGCAACCTACCTTACGGTAAGAGGAGAAAGATACGTGATGTACTCTGGTAATATTCCATTTATGTGGGGAGAATGTCAGGATGAATTTCTCAGATTTTACATTCGTGGTCATTATATGAGCTATAGGTTGGAGGAAATAACTGGGTCGTGGGTTCTCCTAAACTTGTGAGTGAGTTTCCTTGTGATGCGCACCACCATTCCTACATCTCCTCCTGAAGATTGTTGAATATTTCTCCGATGCACTCGTGATGGTGAAAACTCGTGACGAAGCACACAGCTCTTCTTTCAACTGATTCTATCTCCCCCTCCCCCTCCCTCCCACCCACTAGGAAAAGTAACAAAGAAAAGAAATCTGAAAGATGGGAAGAATATTAAAATGATCATAAAAAAGAAATTGACTTAGAGGCAATATTATACAAAGGAAAGAGGAAAATATTCGAAAATGAGATTGTAGATACGTTACTGCGAGAAGAATTTAACAGCACACTGAACAACTTAAGTCTAAGCAAAGCCCCTGGAGTAGACGACACTCTTTTGTTATTACTGAGATTTTTTGGGAGAGTAAGCACTCCGTCTTCAGGCCACAAGTGGCCCGTCGGGACCATCTGACCGCCGTGTCACCCTCGGTTAAGGATGCGGATAGGAGGGGCGTGTGGTCAGCACACCGCTCTCCCGGTCGTTATGATGGTTTTCTTTGACCGGAGCCGCTACTATTCGGTCGAGTAGCTCCTCAATTGGCATCACAAGGCTGATTGCACCCCGAAAAATTGCAACAGCGCATGGCAGCTGGATGGTCACCCATCCACGTGCCGGCCACGCCCGACTGCGCTTAACTTCGGTGATCTCACGGAAACCGGTGTTTCCACTGCGGCAAGGCCGTTGCCTTTTGGGAGAGTAAGCCATGACAAAATTGTTCCTGTTGGTGTGTAAGATATATGAGACAAGCGAAAGAGTGTAATAATTCCAATTTCAAAGAAAGTGTATGTTGACATGTGTGAATATGACAGAACGATTAGTTTAATAAGCTGTGGTTGCAGAATATTGACACGAATTATTTACTCAAGAATGGATAAACTTGGAGAGGCCGACCGAGGGAAAGATTAGTTTAGGTTTCGGAGAAATGAAGTAACTCGCGGATACACTGAGTCTATGACTTACCTTAGACGACAGTTTAAAGAAAGGCAAATCTATGTTTATAGCATTTGCAGTTTTAGACATAGATTTTGACAATGTTGACTGCAATACACTATTTGAAATTCGGAAGGCAGCAGTGATAAAACGCAACGTGTATAGAAATCACACTACGTTTATAAGAGCCGAAGCACCAGAAGGGAAAGCAGTTATCGAAACGGGAGTGACACAGTGTTGTAACCTATCCCCATTTTTATTCAGTGCATTGAGCAAAAATGAAGGGAATCCAAGGATAGATTTCTGATGGGAATTAAACTTCAAGGAGAAGAAATAGAAACTCTGAGTTTTGCCGACGACACTTCAATTGTATTAGGGACAGTAAAGGACTTGGACAATGATTTGAACGAAATGGATAGTGTCTTGAAAAGAGGTTATAAGATGAAAATCAATAAAAGTGAAGTGAAAATAATGGAATACAGTCGAGTAAAATCGGATGGTACTTAAGGAATTAGATTAGGGAATGAGATACTAAAAGTAGTAGGTGAACTTTGCTATTTGGGTACCAAAATAACTGACGATATTTGTTAAAATGAAAAAAAATACCAGTTGGAAAAATAATTTTCTAAAGAACTTAAAATAATGAATTTTTCCCATGTTCTGCTTTTAATCTAATTCTTTGAGTAGGAATCACTTCACAAGCTTTTGAAAACAGTTTTCCTGCTGGAAGTGAAGTCACTACAATAGATAAATAATTCTCAACTATTTGATGCACATTAGATCTAGGTTGAGATATTTCCCTTCAGATTGTGAATGGGTTACTTCCTAACAGTCCAATGGATGATGGTATTCGTAAATATACTGATAATTATTCTGGAGAAGAGTCTTTATTGTCTAGATCTACTCATCTACTCTCTGTTTTTAACCTCCACGTTTCCAATATTTCTACTAACCTTACTTTCAAGTAACAGGAGCTTACGAAAATACAGAACTGACAGTAGTCTAAATTTGTCTAAGAACTTCAATGTGAAAACAAAGTATGTACCGTTGTTACGTTGTAAGTATTTCAGTAATAACAGTTAGGTACTTCCATATATCGCTCATACGATCACGTATCAAATTGACTTATAAACGCTTTTATGTACAAAGGTAACATCTCCCATTTAATCGCTTTGCGATTTTTTGAGTTAATTAATTAATATTACTTAGAATCGTATCTGTTCTATTTCGCATAGTTCAAAAATCCGATTTAAAACAATCTGCTACTTCGTCTTGGCATTGTTTCAAATAATATGGCGTTAAGATGCCTAGAAAATATGTCCGAAAATTAGCACAATAGACATGGGATGCTGTTGCGTTTATTCTGACCACCTTACCATCCTAGATTGGGAAAAGTCGCCAATATGTAACCCTCCAGAAAAAAATGATACCTTATAACACTTAGATTCAAGAGGTGTAAGTGGCAAGGTTTGATCAATAACCGTGATCACTTGAACATGTTCCAAAATCATCCGAAACGTGATTGACAAATCAGTACCTAGCTACAGCCATTAACGTTTCTCTGTGCCTTTAGTTCTTGTTGCTATTGCCATTATTTTGTAATGTGTTTAAAAATGGAAATTTGACGCCTTCGTGTTACTCAAAGTTGCAACGAAAAACAGAAGCGTTAATCAGATTTCACTATGCACAATATGAAGGACTATTCCGATTAGATTATGAATTTTTCCGTGAAAATAAAGGTGGAAAACTAATACCGTTTTCCCGAAACTACAGTACTAGAGGGTCTGGTTATTATCTCTTGAATGTCGAACAGGGCTACAAACGGTTTTCTTTATAGCTAAATACTGATAGCTCTCAGCTACTCAGATAATGATTCATATCTCAAAGTATTCGCGTTAGCAAGGATTGTCGAGATTAAATTATACGAATACCTCCGCGTGTAGAGCGTAGACAAGGCAGCACAGGCCGGCCGCTGTGGCCGTGCGGTTCTAGGCGCTTCAGTCTGGAGCCGAGCGACCGCTACGGTCGCAGGTTCGACTTCTGCCTCGGATGTGTGTGATATCGTTAGGTTAGTTAGGTTTAAGTAGTTCTAAGTTCTAGGGGACTGATGACCTCAGCAGTTAAGTCCCATAGTGCTCAGAGCCATTTGAACCAAGGCAGCACACAAAAGATTGTAATCGAAAAATTCATCCGTAATATATCATTTGGTACGATTACTCCACACATTTGCTCCAAGATACTCCAAAATGCTGTGTGTTGAAGAAGAAGAGTGAAAATAAGGCATAGTGAACTTGATCTGTTTGTCCAGCCCGTTTAAACAGTTTCAGATGCATAGTCAAAACCTGTAGATTATGGAAGAAACAAGTAGATTATTTTGTGTAAACCAGCCCATTGAATCGTACGAACTTATTTATCCAAATAAACACACAACATCATTCACAAATTAGGCCTTATAGCCTTGTTTCGATGGTCCCACGGCCGCCTACAAGGCAGTACGAGGAGCGATCTATGATCGTGGGGCATGTGATCAGCATGTCGCCAGCCACTCCAGCCATTATTGCCAGTAGATGAATCCTGTTGATGCCACTGATTTCTTATTCAAAAAGCTCCTCATATGGCCCCACATGGCTGAGATCTCTTCACCTCAGAAAAATATGAGGAGGTACCGGGAATCAAACACGAGTCCTTCTTCAGCGAAGGCAGCGACCCTAACAAGCTGCTGACGCTGTTTTCATAAGTAGAGATGAATATATTCTACACTCGCCTGAAAATCCGAGGAATATGTTAATTACAGAAAATATAGAGTTTCTGAAGAAGCCTCTATTCACGTGACGTCCCCGAAAGAATGATTTATTATTGTATTGTTGCAACTTTGGGCTTGCAGAATTGAGAATTATTTTAGACTCTCACTCGTGAGTTCCAGAAAGTATTGCTCCGAATTTGTAAACTGTAGCAGGCAAGTATAGTCCGTAGTATTCAAACAATTTTTTTCGGAACCCTTCTAATCCCACAACATCCACAATAAAACAGGATGCAATTCGTTCCAAAGGAATTGACAACCAGTTGGATTTTTTACTCTATATAAGTTTTTGCAAAACCTCACTTTCTATTAATTTTACGCAGTTTTCTCACAAATGAAACGAGGAACCATCAGCATATTGTTTCTAGTAAGGCATCGTTTAGCCAACTAGTTACATAAAGAATTCGTTAAGTCGTACTATTTATCATCTCTCTTTAATATATGCGATTCGAACTCTGGAAAAAACATTTGTGGAATTTAATGTTTGAGGTGTTCTTTGTGTGGCCCTTATTGCAAGAGTTTCGGAGTGAACTACTGTCGTAAGCAGTAAACTATTGTTGGCACATCCCCAAAACGCGGAGCTACTGTTTCTCGAGAGTATCACTTTATTCACTTCAGCTTCGTAGTTTCTGGGTAAAGACGTAACTCATGTCAGACTCACAATGAGCGCAAAATGAAAATGAGGCGCTTGTACATTAACTTAACTTGCCTCCATGGATGTCCTACCCTGCTATCCATCTCGCTTTAGTGTACCTTAAGAGAGCGAGGTGGGTGTAACCTCACCTGATATTAAAAGCTATAAATTCTGTTCAACAGTAAGTTGCTCATTTGTCGTGCACAAAGTAAAGTAGCTGTCTTTTATACGAAATGCCGTTAAGAATTTATGCAACTATTGGAAAACTCATATGCACCGTACATCTTGAGTACGATCATGAGAAAATGACACCTCAAATAAAGAGAACATCGAGTCTTATAGACAGTCATTTTTATAGCGAGGTGCAGTGTGAACATGTACTTCCCTGACAAAATTTCGGAGTTTGTTCGGGGACAGTTTCTGAAGATTTTGGTATGAAGTACACGTGATCGTCCGTGTCTCATTACAGAGTAATTGTAATTACGCAGTTGTTTTTGCCATCGGTTCACAGTCTCTTAAAATTCTTTGAAAGACTTCAGTTTCTCCAGTGACAGTGAGTTTATTAACGATCCATTGTTGCAGTTTCAATTTTTTCATCATTTTCGGATGGGTAACAGCTGCCAACCATATGTTGTTGTTGTTGTTGTTGTTGTTGTTGTGGTCTTCAGTCCTAAGACTGGTTTGATGCAGCTCCCCACGCTGTTCTATCCGTGCAAGATTCTACATCTCCCAGTACTTACTGCAACCTACATCCTTCTGAATCTGCTTAGTGTACTTATGTCTTGGTCTCCCTCTACGATTTTTACCCTCCACACTGCCCTCAAATGCTAAATTTGTGATCCCCTGGTGCCTCAGAACATGTCCTACCACCCGGTGCCTTCCTCTTGTCAAGTTGTGCCACAAACTCCTCTTCTCCCCAATTCTATTCAGTACCTCCTCATTAGTTATGTGATCTACACATCTAATTTTCAGCATTCTTCTGTAGCACCACATTTCGAAAGCTTCTATTCTCTTCTTGTCCACACTATTTATCGTCCATGTTTCACTTCCATACATGGCTACACTCCATACAAATACTTTCAGAAACGACTTCCTGACACTTAAATCTATACTCGATGTTAACAAATTTCTCTTCTTCAGAAAGGCTTTCCTTGCCATTGCCAGTCTACTTTTTCTATCATCTCTACTTCGACCATCCTCAGTTATTTTGCTCCCCAAATAGCAAAAATCCTTTACTATTTTAAGTGTCTCATTTCCTAATCTAATTCCTTCAGCATCACCAGACTTAATTCGACTGCATTCCATATATACACAGGTTAAACATACCACTACCTTTATACATACATGTCTTACACTCGAGCGCAAGAAAATGTTAATTAGAAGATTCAAAATATTACTTGCATACTGTAAGCATGGTAGCAGTCAACACTAAAATGAGTAAAATGACGTGAGTCTCAAGTGTTTGTGTGAGCCATAGGCAAATACAACATCTAACTAAGGTGTTAACTGAGTAAATATGCGACGAGAGCGTATCGTAAAAAACAACTCTTCATTAAATTTACCCTTATGTGACAGATAAGGATAAGAACACATGAAATAGAACTCGTGCTTTTTGCACATGTCAGAACGAACAGCGTAATGGTCAAAAACAGAGGAAAAGAACTCCAGCCAATTTATGCCATCTCCAAAGACTACACACTGAGACGAACGAAGGCGTCCTGATACACAGTCTTTGCCAGCATAGACAAGCAGACTCATAGATGCAACCTTATGCTAATGGGAAACCGAGGTCAATTGAAAATTATTAACGATTGCAAAAACACTGGTAAAATACGCATGTATCCATAAACTAGAGAATAACTTCAGCGCTGCATGGATATGAAGACACATACAATAACAAGGCATAGTTACAAAATGTTGTCGGTATTACTTTGTTACCTGAGTATTATATAACATCAGGCGGCAAGCCAGAGCGACGCCAAGGATTGCAATACATTCTTGAGTGTCAGATACAGAAACGCAATCGCAGTACCGCCAGCAACGAAGAACATCGCCCCACATCCAAATACAAGTAACGAATTTCATGATCATGCAATGATCATGTCAGATAAAATGTTGAGCTCAGGTACAAAGGCATTAAACAGAGCTATTACATTATTGAGTCTCAGGTATTTTCGTGACTTCAGTCCAAGACATGTATTTATTATGGTAGTGGTATGTTTAACCCTGTTTATACACTGATTGTAGCTGTTATCCACTTAAAAATGAGCGAAAGGTTGAAAATGTAATAGTCGAAATTTAATAAACGTGCAACCAATTGCGAAAATGAAGTTTTTCATTTAATTGCACTTAGCTTCATTATTACTTGACTTATCTTTACAGATGTATTCTACCCAATAATAAGTATAAGGCAAATATCTCTCATCCTAGAAAGGATACGGCATACCGCTGATCGTATGCGAATATCGTATCTTGATAATTTCGTTGACGGAGTTCAATCCCATTTTACTTAGCTGATAACGTCATTTCCTTAGTTGATCAACTTTCTACTTCAACCAGTACACTTAGACCCCAGTCTTACAGAACTTTACATCACAACTGAACATGTCGGTGTGCACATCAACGTCGTCCCCTTGTGGAGGTTATTGTTCCCGCCTCTCATGATGCATACCTGTGTGTTGGTTCGGGCTGCTCACTGCAAAACATTGTCAACTAAGTACATAAGAAGTAAACTCATTACATTATACAAGTAACGATTCGTAGATTCTGATATTTCACCTGCGTACTTATCCCACAACACTTTCGTCATGTTAACTTTCGACTCAGTTGTTCTCCTAATGAGATTGATGTATTTTCCTACTGCATCGTCCCAAGTTTGTATCCGTTATTACGGTACCACGCTTCAGACTCTGTGTTATGAGACACAATAGGCGTTAAAAATATCAGTTTAGATTTCCAACAATGGGAAAATAATCTAGACAGGATAACTGGCACAACTGTCATAGTGCACTAGCCGCTGCGACATTGTGCTGGGTCAACTCTGTCTTCGTCGTGATGAAATGCTGTCCCGATATATTCAGCCTGGAGATACCGCTCTGCTTACTGTAGGCGAGTTAATCTCGTTTGCAGGCGCAAATACTACAACTCTGCCATGTTACTGATGTAATACTTAAAAAGTTATTTCTTACGTCAAGACATAGAATCCTTGAGAAATTTTGTTATTATGGATGATCCATTTCCCCTTACAAATTATTTTTGACTTTTGGATGTTTCTAAATGTCGGGTATTGTACTAGCGATTATTGTTGTTACTAGTCAACGAGATAAAGATATAAGATCTACAAAGCCACTTCTTAGTAAACATAATGAAGATAACAATGAAAGTATGTTCTGTTATGTAGGTTTCGTGCATATTTCTGAAGCGTTTCTCTATAAGACAAAAGAGATACACATAACAGAGAGTTTGGTCATAAATAATATATTCTCCTTCACTATTTACAACTGTCTGCCAACGATGGGGTAATTTTTCGATTCCGCGACTGTAGATATCTCTTGGTCTTGAGGCGAACAACGCGTCGAGACATGTTTGGAGGGAGTTTTCATCCGGAAAATAAGTTCCTATAGGGCTGTTCGATACAGAGTGTGAAAGGTGAATATGCCCGGTGCGGAATGACTTTCCAACCCACCTCCTGTGTAGTGTTTTTTGTGAGCATAGCAGAATGATGCTGTAGTCTACAGGAAAGTAGTATCAGACGAAATTTGTGAACAAATCAATGAGGATTTGCAGAAAATAAATGCGTGGTGTAATGACTGGCAGTTATCTCTCAATATTGGCAAGCGTAACCTACTGCGTATAACAAAGCGAAAATCTCCATTAACGTACAAGTACAAAATAAATGCCCAGTCTTTGGAAGCGGTAACATCCGTCCAGTATCTGGATGTGACTATTCGAAACGATTTCAAATGGAACGATCAGATTACACAAGTAACTCTAGATTGCTGTTTATTGGTAGAATCCTGAAGCGATGCAGTCCTTCAACGAAGGAAAGTGCTTAAAACACTTTAGTTCGTTCAGTCTTAGAGTATTGTTCGTCTCTGCGGGACCCTTACCACTTGCGTCTGATTCAAGAGATTGAGAAGGTCCAAAGAAAAGTGGCAAGATTCGTGACTGGTACACTTAGCCATTGCGAGAGCGGTTCAAATCTCATAGTAAATTTGATGTAGGACACACTTGCAAATAGACGACACGCTAAACGGAAGGGGCTGCTCACTAAATTCCAAAATCCGATCTTCGCCGAGGATGTGGAGCATATATTATTACCACTAACTTTCAAATCGCGCAATGATCACCATTCAGAGATAAGGGAAATTAGAGCTCGTACTGAGGCGTTCAGACAGTCGTTCTTCCCTCGCGCGATCCGCGAGTGGAGCAGCGGGGTGGGAAATATGACTTTGACCTGAATAGTGCCCTCCGCCACACATCGCTTGGTGGCTAGCGAAGAATATATGTAGCTATGTAGACGTAGATGCTGGAGGACGTATCCTGGAGTAGCATCACTTCACCCAGGCCTCCTGGTCATTGTCCTAGGATCGCATCTGCAAGACTTCTCAGTTGTTGATAGCAGATTTCAGCAGTGATGGCTACACATCGACGAAGCAATTCGTAGTACACCACACCGTCACTGGTCCACCAGATGCATGACATTATCTTTTGTGGTTGCGCCCAGGTCTTCGTTAGGGAAGTCGCTGCCTTGTTTGAGCTCAGCCATTCCTTTCTTTTCTTCATTTTAGCATAAAGACATCATTTCTCGTCACCAGTAACGATACAGTATAAGAATGGTCGATGTTGTTCACGAGTCAGTTGATGACGAGCAAGCTCACATTTGCCACGAGTTGATTTTTGTGATGTTGGCTTACAGCATGTGGTAGCCATACATCATAGTTTTGAACCTTTCCCATTACATGCAAATGTCACAAGGTGCTGGAATGTCACAGTTCATCACATTTTCCAGTTCTGTAGTACGCTAACGTGGATCATTGTGGATTAATTCGTTTAAATGGTATCCAACAAACCCCGCACGTCTACCTGAACGTAGAGAGTGACTGTCGTTAAAACAATCCTCCTTGAAATGAGAAAATCATTTTCCTGCCGTGCTGTGTCCAGTGGCATTATCCTCACACATGGCTGCCTCCGCTGCTGTCGCATCCCTATTCAACTCAAACAGAAGAATATGTCATATGTTCTGATTTCTCCACTTGGCGCTTCATTTCCTAGCGGCCCAGCGTATAACGATGTCGCAGTGGCTAAGATGTTAACTGAATTTTGGTTTCGCACTCGGACACTATTAACGCAACGCAATAATGTGACTGATAAGAATGATAGTGTGCTACCGAAAAGCGACTCCCATATTTAGATAATAATAAAATTTTAAAATATGAGGTTCGAACAATAAATAATGCCGCCATTTCTTTTACAGCCGTAAATATATATAGGAAAATGTTCCTTTAGGTGCTTCAGGTTTGTTGTTGCTTCCATATGTGTGCGAAGCTTCGGAAAATTTCGATAGATGGCACTGCCGTAGTGAATTATCTAAGCAAGACACTCGTTACAAGCAACATGTTGTAACTGAACTCTTCGTTGCAGAAAAAGAAATCGTGAAGTACATTCATAACCGTTTTGTAAAACGTATGGTAATGAGGCAGTTGACATGAATGCTGTTGGGTGATAATTAAAGAGAGATGAAGCGCCAGGAGCTGTAGGAACTGAGTCCCATGATCGGCCACGTTCGAGGCGTCCTGTCACAGCCACAGCTCCCGACATGTTGAATCGCGCAGATTCCGTTATTCGTGCAGACCAGCGCATGAAAACTCGATAACTGGCTCCACTGCATGTCTAATTGTTTAGACTCTTTGACATTCAAAGATTCGCTCAAGGTGCGTTTCACAAATGCTGATAAACGACCACAAGATTCAACATAGAGCCATTTCATCTTAACCGTTGGAGCAGTTTGAGGCCAGTGGAGTGGCCTTTCTGTCATAGGTCGTTAAAGATGACGAAACCTGAGTGCATTACATTGAGTCAGAAACAGAAATGCGGCCACTGGAAGATGAAATTCAAGGCGGCTTCCTTTGTAGTCAAAGACAGAGGACAGTCTTGCAGCGGTGATGGAGTCATACCCGTGGATCTGTTGCCGAAATTGTAAATAATTAATTCAGAGGCATATGTAAAGACATGACAAACTCACCCATTGTGCTCGACCTGATAAAAATTAAAAGGAAATGTTATTCCGACAGGACAATGCACGTCCACACGCAAATCTCAGAACGCGAGGACACATCGTCAAACTGGTCTGGCCATGACTGATCACCCACCCTATAGGCTAGACCTGCCACCCTCGGACTTCCATCTGTTTGGACATCTTAAGATTCTCTGTGTGTGACCCACTTTAAAGATGACGAGAGCGTAATTTATGCTGTGAAAATATGGCTACAAGCCCAGGACAAAAGGCCGTGAAGAGTATGACTGACATAAGACCGTGATGGACACTATGTAAAAAAATAGTAGATGTAAAGGACATGTTGATCAGAGTCTACCTCTTAAGACAAAATATCTTCTCGGAAAAATGTTGTGCAGCATTATTTATTGAATGTGTTATGTCTGTATTGCAGCCAGCAGATACGAGATAGATTATTTATGCAACAAACACAAAGGAATATAGTTGCATGAATATAATTCACATTTTTATTAATAATGTGTAATCGTAGGCAAAGTTAACAAAGATAATAACTGATACTTGACTCCTTCTGCCGTATTTGCAGTGGTTTGTCTCGCTGAATACTGTCTTTAGTTCTGAGCAGTCACTTCTTCTGACGTTCGCGACGCACGCATCGATGCCACTCCTCAAAAGTTCACTGTGTCTTCGGCGTCTCCATCGTGTCTTCTTGTGGAAATTTGCGAGCGCCGACTTATAAATAGGCGCGGAAGGATACAATTCGCTCTGTTGTGGGTGTCAATATCACCGGCGACCTCTGTCTTGCCGCGAGTGATGGGAATTCGGAACGAACAAGGGGCCCACTGGCGACCACATTGTATTTGGCATATTTGGCTCAACTCGGAGCGACGTGCTGGCAGCGTCGTGTGTGGTCATCGTATGAGAGGCAGTCAAATACAAATCGAATACCCGCCACAACGAGACCATGGAATGGTTCCATGCAAAAGCTGTAACCAGACATGTTAAGACATTTATCTCTCTGGATGGCGACACGATCAATTCCTGTTTTGTACAACGCGGTCGGCCGCTGCTGGATCCACAACCGCACCCGCTCTCGCTCTTCCACGTCCAATTGAAACACACGTCCACGCATGTCTGTCTTCAGGCTGCTAAAGACGTGAAAATCACTCTGTGACAGATTCGGGTTGTATAGAGAATGTTGCTGCGTGAAAATCATACTGTGAAATTCCAGGCTGTACGAAAGAATCTGCAATACTTTCCCAACAAAATCGCCGAAGTGTAGCCATCGACCGATAGGCAGAGAGGTGGTGGGAGTTATCGTGGGAAAGGATGATCCCGTCCGACAGCATTCCTCAAGCCATAGGGCAAACGGGGCAAACGGGAAGTCCAATAGTGGAAACATACAACGTCCCCACCAAAGAAATCCAAAGCTAGAATGAAATTTTCACTCTACAGCGGAGTGTGCGCTCATATGAAACTTTCTGGCAGATTAAAACGGTGTGCCAGACCGAGACTCGAACTTGGGACCTTTGCCTTTTGCGGGCAAGTGCTCTACCAACTGAGATACCCAAGCACGACTCACGCCCCGTCCTCACAGCTTTAATTCCGCCAGTACCTCTCCCACCTTCCGAACTTCACAGAAGGTCTCCTGCGAACCTTGCAGAACTAGCATTCCTGGAAGAAAGGATATGCGGAGACATGGCTTAGACACAACCTGGGGGATGTTTCTAGAATGAAATTTTCACTCTACTGCGGAGTGTGCGCTGATATGAAACTTCCTGGCAGATTAAAACGGTCTGCCGGACCGAGACTCGAACTCAGGACCTTTGCCTAGGAGACGAGATACTGGCGGAATTAAAGCTGTGAGGACGGGGCGTGAGTTGTGCTTGGGTAACTCAGTTGGTAGAGCACTTGCCCGCGAAAGGCAAAGGTCCAGAGTTCGAGTCTCAGTCCGACACACCGTTTTAATCTGCCAGGAAGTTTCAAATCCAAAGCTGTTCATGTTAGTTCTGGTCCCGTCTCCAGCCATCCTGATTTAGATTTTCCGTGATTTCTCTAAATCGTTTCAGGCAAATGCCGGGATGGTTCCTTTGAAAGGGCACGGCCGATTTCCTTCCCCATCCTTCCCTAACCCGAGCTTGCGCTCTGTCTCTAATGACCTCGTTGTCGACGGGACGTTAAAAAACACTAACCTAACCTAACCTATTAGTTCTGGTTAAGGTCATCATGGCCTTCTTCCTCTGTACAGACCGGGTCTTACGCCGTGTGATTTCCACATCTTTGGCGACCTGAAGAAAGACATGAGCGGAAGTCTAATTCATTCGGAAGAGGAAGTGCAGGAGCGGGAGCTGTTGTGGATCCGTCAGTTGACGATCGCGTTCTACGAAACATTAATTGATCTTCTCCTCTCCTAGTGCGAAATATGTCTTAATACGCGTGGTGATTACTTTTCAGTGGAACCACTCCATCGTCCCGTTGTGGCGGATGCTTGATTTTCATTGACTGCCCGTTATAAACGATGCGTTCTCTCATTGCCCCTCAAATGTTTCAAATGGCTCTGAGTACTATGGGACTTAACATCAGAGGTCATAAGTCCCCTAGAACTTAGAACTACTTAAACCTAACTAACCTAACGACATCACACACATCCTTGTTCGAGGCAGGATTCGAACCTCCGACCGTGGCACATTGCCCCTGCTCCCGGCGTCCAGCACCCCCATTCTATCCCACCCCCGCCCACCATGTCCACCCTCCGCATCCCCCTCTGCCCTAGAACTTCACCACCGTCGTCGTGCAGTATGAGAGCAGGCGACGACGTGGGGAAGACCAGTGCCGTAGTGGATATGATGGAGTTGAATGGGTGACTATCCGATGGCGCTGTCCAACTCGCACCCCGAAATTTGCCTTACGAATTTCCGAAAACATCTCCCGAAAAACCGGAAACAGAGCACTTATCAGCAGTCATAGCAGACTACAGCAATGGCGCTGATGATGATGATTGATGTTCACGAAGGATATCACTGATAGCAAAGAAGGATGCTATGGCGGCGGCTGAGGCGGCTGTTGTGTAGGCAGCAGTGTTGTAGATGGGGAGGGTGTAACCACTCACTCATTTCGGTGGGTAGTTAACAGTTAGTTTTAATTCATTCCTTCTTCTACCAAAACTTTTAGGGGAGGTATTTGAACAATGTTTCAATACAAAGTATTTAAAAGAATAGGTTTAGTAACTAAGAGATAAGATTCTGTAAGAAATTAAAGCTCAACGCCATTGCTTCTTGTATGTCATATAAGCCAGAAACATCCATTGTACGCTCTCGGCATGTTCAGATCTGCTCTGCAAGAACGTTTTCCATTACAACTAGTCGCTTCGATGTGATATGTAATGTGAATTGAAAGTTGAAACAGTGTATCAGTATTATTAAAATTGTGTTTTACCCGATTTATTCCAGACAGTGAATTCGCTGTATAGTCAGCATTTATTTCAAAGGTGACTCTTTTTCCCCCAAGTCTAATAAGTCAGTTAAAGAAACAGATAATGAATGTGGACAGCGATACTTGAAATTTGCTTTCTGGAACTTTAACATGTCGAACATTACGCTAACGGTTAGTCAGTTGTTCGAGTGATTTTCGAAGGGAATAACAATTAAAACCTCTCTCTGATTTCTCCACAAATCAAGCTAGCTGGTACAAGTATTATTATATTTCATACGATCATTAACTTTTCTACTGCTAGATATGCGAGGGAGATAATTCAATTTGTAAACTTATTAATTCAACTGGAAATAAATGAAGTGCTCCATTTTAGCGTCGGGTTGGATAGTCATCGATAAAGCTTGCTGTGTAGCGTCGTGTATCGTGAGCTTTTGTACAACTCGCAGGCATTAAAAATATCTTTTTTTATGCTACACCCAAAGTGAAAAGTGACGATAAAGCAGCCTCTGTCTTCTCGTGTGATGGTCCTCCTCCAATTACAATTTGACCAGAGTACCCGCAAACACGACAGTTAACGCATCATCTTCAGCAAGAAAGCAAGAACTCCATCCAGAAAATTTCACTACCTTACAATTTCTACGGCAAGAAAAAGGAGGATCCGGTTAAGGGGTCGACTTCCATGGGCGTTGCGTCTTCAGCGATCCGTGTCCCCGGATCTCTAGCATCGTCAATGGCTGTCTAAATTGTCTCTCCACTTATTTCAGTTAGAATTTCCAGTCCCATGATGGGCTTCGCATTTTCTGTTTGCTCACACGTTCCTCTCTAGTGTTTTGCTGACCTCACTACAGCTGATTGGAGATTATTTCCCAAATTTTCCATCAATAGAACCACTTGTCGTTAGTATTAACTTATTTTATTTTTACCAATAGGTTTATTATATATTACTAATATGCTGCTTATGCGCACTTACATTTTCGTTTATACCTTATGACAGTTATAGTTGTGTAAGGATTTGTTTTATTATTCTATCGTACTTTTACCTCCAACCTGATTCCAACCCCAAGATATGAATGTCCTCAGCAGATTAGCTCCACTCCTAGCATGATGTGTACACATGTTGTTTGGTTTCCTTATACTATATGTGTACAGGCACTAAGTTCTAGCATGATGTCTGTACATGTTGTTTGGCTGCCTTATGCTATTTTTGTAAAGGAACTCTTTTCGAAATAATGGATTCATTATTGCGTTACATATTGTTCTTGTATTTTTTTAGGATCATAGCAGTATGCTTCATGCATCTTAGTTTTGTCATTCGCAGATAATGCGACAGTTATAAGTGTGTACAATCCTTTTATCTTTAAATTTTAAAATTTTTAAACTTTCCGTTCTGAAATTTTCTGTACAGCCTTCTGGAGAAGGGCACTAAGTGTCTGAAACCGCAAAAGGAAATAAAATTTCTTTTGTGCAGCTGATTGCTGATTATTTCAACAAATTTACTAAACAAAGCGTCTTTCAATTTTTGAAAATATTGTTCATATTCTGGAGTCCACTTGAAATAAACATATTTCCGCCCGAGGCGAGGCTACGTTGCCGCAATTTGAACTATTTTTGTGATAAATCTTGCATAATAATTAATATTACCAAGAACTGCTTGTAATTCGTGTACCCTTTTAGGGAAGGCAATCGTCGGATTGCCTGTAAATATTTAATATTGCGAACTGCGCACTGAACATCAGTGACATGGTTTAAATATTTTATTTTCGTGTTACAGAAGGAGCATTTTGGACGGTTACATTTCTATCCGACGGCTGTTAATACCCGAGAAAGACATTCCAAATAAATGAGATTTACTTCTGGTGTCTTTCCGGACACTGTTATATCGTCGAAATAATTAAAATATGATTGGACCTCAGTCATCACTTGTTCTGAAAAATGTCGGAACAAAGCAGCAGCTGAGGCGCTTCCGAAGCAGAGGAGTTGATTCTGCACATGCATTTATGCGTATTTATTGGCATGAATTTAATTTCTTTGTGCCGTTATCAAGTGAAGTTGCATATAAGGGTCTGCTAAATCTATTTTCGATGAAAATACTCCTTCTGATAACATGTCCATTAATTCTACTCGGTACGTGGCAGTGAGAATGGATCTATCACTGTTTGAGAATTTACAGTGACTTTGAAATCAGTGCAGAATCTAATTTTTCAATTTGCGTTCCTATTGATTACCAGAGATGTCCAATGACTAGCTGAAATTATTTTCAGAATACCTATTAGTTCGTCGTTTCAGTTCAGTTGCTACTACACTGTGGGCAGCCTGCGGTACTGGACATGCTGTGTAAATTGTAGGTTTGGTACTATCTTTAAGCGGAAAACGCACTTTGAAATCCTCTGCGTAGCTCGGAATGCCATCTAACAAATGTTGCTGAGTGTTACATAATTGTTTGATGTTATAGTTATAACTGTACGTCGAATTAGACCATTCCAAATATGTTTGGACTAACTCTGGATTGCACTACAGTGAAAGTTACCGTGTTGGTCTTATTTTCGCATTTTGTTCTTAGTGTACGAGTCCTGATAACAGAAACATTTCCGTCATTATAAGTTGTGAGTTGGGGATCCTAATTTTTCGTATTTTGGCTAATTAAGTAAACTAACTGAAGCACCAGTAACTAGCTGAAATTTCACATTTTGTTTGAGGGTGTGGAAAGTAAGGAACAATTTGCAGTTGTTCCGTTGAATTTGAGCATTGGTAGTTTGTATTGGAAGATGGTTATTCTTTGGATCTTGGCACAGAGCACGAAGCGATTTCAGTGTGTTTGTGGAGAGCTTATGTGACTTTTCAACAGCAAATTTTGCTGTAGGCTTTGAATTGCGCACTTAATGAAATTTCTCTGTCGTTTACATTGTGTTCTGCTAGGATGAAGATCTTAGAATTCCGATTGGCAAAGGCGTGTTTGAAACTTGTTGGCAGATTAAAACTGTGTGCCTGACCGAGACTCGAACTCGGGACCTTTGCCTTTCGCGGGCAAGTGCTCTACCATCTGAGCTACCGAAGCACGAATCACGCCCGGTACTCACAGCTTTACTTCTGCCAGTATCTCGTCTCCTACCTTCCAAACTTTACAGAAGCTCTCCTGCGAACCTTGCAGAACTAGCACTCTTGAAAGAAAGGATATAGCGGAGACATGGCTTAGCCACAGCCTGGGGGATGTTTCCAGAATGAGATTTTCACTCTGCTTCACTCGTGCTTCGATAGCTCAGATGGTAGAGCACTTGCCCGCGAAAGTCAAAGGTCCCGAGTTCGAGTCTCGGTCGGGCACACAGTTTTAATCTGCCAGGAAGTTTCATATCAGCACACACTCCGCTGCAGAGTGAAAATCTCATTCTGTGGTAGTGGTTTCGACTTTGTACATATGTACTGTTTGTGTTTCCTTTTTCGTTTATAAATGTATAGCTATGGTGTGCTTTTAATCATCTTAGGCACTTGTGGGTTTTATTGTTGTTCTGAAGAAGGTGTAGTTATCTGCACCGATACCAAGTGCTTGTGTTAACGTGCCACAGCAATGCCTCTGCGACGTGCATGGCGTCGTCGCTGGCGGCGCAGTGTACCTGTGTATCGCAGTTTGAAGGCGATAGATATTGACTTGGCTGGGCAGTTTAATAAACAGCAGTTGATTGGGGGTCCAAATGTTTTTCGTGGACTCCATCTGAACTTTACCTGTGATGTACAGGGTGTTTCAAAAATGACCGGTATATTTGAAACGGCAATAAAAAGTAAACGAGCAGCGATAGAAATACACCGTTTGTTGCAATATGCTTGGGACAACAGTACATTTTCAGGCAGACAAACTTTAGAAATTACAGTAGTTACAATTTTCAACAACAGATGGCGCTGCGGTCTGGGAAACTCTATAGTACGATATTTTCGACATATCCACCATGCGTAGCAATAATATGGCGTAGTCTCTGAATGAAATTACCCGAAACCTTTGACAACGTGTCTGGCGGAATGGCTTCACATGCAGATGAGATGTACCGCTTCAGCTGTTCAATTGTTTCTGGATTCTGGCGGTACACCTGGTCTTTCAAATGTCCCCACAGAAAGAAGTCACAGGGGTTCATGTCTGGCGAATAGGGAGGCCAATCCACGCCGCCTCCTGTATGTTTCGGATAGCCCAAAGCAATCACACGATCATCGAAATATTCATTCAGGAAATTAAAGACGTCGGCTGTGCGATGTGGCCGGGCACCATCTTGCATAAACCACGACGTGTTCGCAGTGTCGTCTAAGGCAGTTTGCACCGCCACAAATTCACGAAGAATGTCCAGATAGCGTGATGCAGCAATCGTTTCGGATCTGAAAAATGGGCCAATGATTCCTTTGGAAGAAATGGCGGCCCAGACCAGTACTTTTTGAGGATGCAGGGACGATGGGACTGCAACATGGGGCTTTTCGGTTCCCCATATACGCCAGTTCTGTTTATTGACGAAGCCGTCCAGGTAAAAATAAGCTTCGTCAGTAAACCAAATGCTGCCCACATGCATATCGCCGTCATCAATCCTGTGCACTATATCGTTAGCGAATGTCTCTCGTGCAGCAATGGTAGCGGCGCTGAGGGGTTGCCGCGTTTGAATTTTGTATGGATAGAGGTGTAAACTCTGGCGCATGAGACGATACGTGGACGTTGGCGTCATTTGGACCGCAGCTGCAACACGGCGAACGGAAACCCGAGGCCGCTGTTGGATCACCTGCTGCACTAGCTGCGCGTTGCCCTCTGTGGTTGCCATACGCGGTCGCCCTACCTTTCCAGCACGTTCATCCGTCACGTTCCCAGTCCGTTGAAATTTTTCAAACAGATCCTTTATTGTATCGCTTTTCGGTCCTTTGGTTACATTAAACCTCCGTTGAAAACTTCGTCTTGTTGCAACAACACTGTGTTCTAGGCGGTGGAATTCCAACACCAGAAAAATCCTCTGTTCTAAGGAATAAACCATGTTGTCTACAGCACACTTGCACGTTGTGAACAGCACATGCTTACAGCAGAAAGACGACGTACAGAATGGCGCACCCACAGACTGCGTTGTCTTCTATATCTTTCACATCACTTGCAGCGCCATCTGTTGTTGAAAATTGTAACTACTGTAATTTCGAAAGTTTGTCCACCTGAAAATGTACTGTTGTCCCAAGCATATTGCAACAAACGGTGTATTTCTGTCGCTGCTCGTTTAGTTTTTATTGACGTTTCAAATATACCGGTCATTTTTGAAACACCCTGTACAAACAGTGTTTGGAGGTAGTACCTGGCTGACACTTGCTGTTGTATAGGGCAATCAAGCAGATTATGGTGGCCTTGAAGGATTTCCAGATGCTAACATTTTGGCTTGGAAGACATGGAGTATTGCTGAGACTACAGGACTGTTGGCTAAACAGCCGTATGGTACTCTTGTTCCAAGCATGCCATTTGTTTTGACTACGAGAAGGAAGAAGAAGTTAAATGCTGATTAGTACCTGTTTATATGGGCGAAAGTCGGCAATGTCAATTGCAAAATAAAGATCAATGGTGATTGTATGATTTATTATAGACAGTGACATTACTAGCGAGCAGAATGCACCTCTTGTAGAAAATTCGGACATGGAGCCGAAGTGTGTCACTCAGCTTTGAAGATGTCAGTGGACAGTCTACATCTACATCTACATGATTACTCTGCAATTCACATTTAAGTGCTTGGCAGAGGGTTCATCGAACCACAATCATACTATCTCCCTACCATTCCACTCCCGAACAGCGCGCAGGAAAAACGAACACCTAAACCTTTCTGTTCGAGCTCTGATTTCTCTTATTTTATTTTGATGATCATTCCTACCTAAGTAGGTTAGGCTCAACAAAATATTTTCACATTCGGAAGAGAAAGTTGGTGACTGAAATTTCGTAAATAGATCTCGTCGCGACGAAAAACGTCTTTGCTTTAATGACTTCCATCCCAATTCGCGTATCATATCGCCACCTCTCTCCCCTATTATGTGATAATACAAAACGAGCTGCCCTTTTTTACACCCTTTCGATGTCCTCCGTCAATCCCACCTGGTAAGGTTCCCACACCGCGCAGCAATATTCTAACAGAGGACGAACGAGTGTAGTGTAAGCTGCCTCTTTAGTTGACTTGTTGCATCTTCTAAGTGTCCTGCCAATAAAACGCAACCTTAGGATCGCCTTACCCACAATATTATCTGTGCGGTCTTTCCAACTGAAGGTGTTCGTAATTTTTACACCCAGGTACTTAGTTGAATTGACAGCCTTGAGAATTGTACTATTTATCGAGTAATCGAATTCCAACGTATTTCTTTTGGAACTCATGTGGATCACCTCACACTTTTCGTTATTTAGCGTCAACTGCCACCTGCCACACCATACAGCAATCTTTTCTAAATCACTTTGCAACTGATACTGGTCTTCGGATGACCTTACTAGACGGTAAATTACAGCATCATCTGCGAACAACCTAAGAGAACTGCTCAGATTGTCACCCAGGTCATTTATATAGATCAGGAACAGCAGAGGTCCCAGGACGCTTCCCTGGGGTACACCTGATATCACTTCAGTTTTACTCGATGGTTTGCCGTCTATTACTACGAACTGCGACCTTCCTGACAGGAAATCACGAATCGAGTCGCACAACTGAGACGATATCCCATAGGCCCGAAGCTTGATTAGAAGTCGCTTGTGACGAACGGTGTCAAAAGCTTTCCGGAAATCTAGAAATACGGAATCAACTTGAGAGCCCCTGTCGATAGCGGCCATTACTTCGTGCGAATAAAGAGCTATCTGCGTTGCACAAGAACGATGTTTGCTGAAACCATGCTGATTACGTATCAATAGATCGTTTCCTTCGAGGTGATTCATAATGTTTGAATACAGTATATGCTCCAAAACCCTACTGCAAACCGACGTCAATGATATAGGTCTGTAGTTCGATGGATTACTCCTACTACCCTTCTTAAACACTGGTGCGACCTTCGCAATTTTCGAATCTGTAGGTACAGATCTATCGGTGAGCGAGCGGTTGTATATGATTGCTAAGTAGGGAGCTATTGTATCGGCGTAATCTGAAAGGAACCTAACCGGTATACAATGTGGACCTGAAGACTTGCCCGTATCAAGCGATTTGAGTTGCTTCGCAACCCCTAAGATATCTACTTCTAAGAAACTCATGTTAGCAGCTGTTCGTTTTTCAAATTCTGGAATATTCCATTCGTCTTCCCAGTCAGTGTTGCCACACTCTGTCTGTTATAAGCTGTAAAGTCAATAGCATACCCTTCTCCTTGCAGACAGATACAGTGTCCGCCGAGATTATTATCAATTGGGAATCGCATTACAGCACAGACTATTCACGACCCAAGTGCAGTATCGCTTGCACAACATCAAGTCCAGGATTTTGGCAGTGGATGACCCTAGAGCTGTCAGTCTCTTAGGTATGGGCCTTTTTTATGCACTTGGGTTAGAAATTCACAACTCTATCCCGCAGTCAACTGCCTGAGTGCAAACCAGTATCTCAAATAATTATGTTAAAAATACAGATTCATATTTTGCAATCCTCTTCGGGTGTCAGAGACTCCTCATAGCCCTCCTTGCATCAGCAATGCCAAAGTTTTTTAAGGCTAGAAGTAATCCTTTTGCACTCAGGCATAAGCCTACAAGATGGCGGATTCCCCACTCCAGTCCTCAACAGCCAACGGGCCATGCCCATAGTCATTATGGAAAAACTAAAGGTGCCCTAAGCATTTGTGGAGATTTCAAGACGACATCAGTGCCGAGTCAGTCATTGATGTGTACGCCGTACCTGAGGCACAGGACATCACGGTCCATCCCTAACGCGGGGAAAAGCATTTGGAAAAATTGACCTGAGGAGACGAACGTGCGTCTCACACTGGATGTTGAATCCCTATGTATGCGAGTCATCAACACTCCCTTTGGGTTGTTCCAGTACAACAGATTTCCAATTCATATAGCCGGTGCACCAGAAATATTTCAACATCTTCTGGAGCATTTCACTCGTGATGTACCAGGCACAGCAAATCACTTAGACAGAATTCTCGTCATAGGCAAACATGCCCATAACCTGGCCAACAACTTCGACCCTCTGTTCATGGTCATCCTACAGGGCAGTCTAAAATGTAACAATCTAAAATGTAAAGAGGAGAAATTGTTTCTTTGTTTCTCATGTTCAATACGCCGGACACATTTTCAATCTTTCAGCATCCACCACACATCTGAGTATATTGAGGCAGTACAAAAGCTTCTCGCTCCAACTAATACCAGTAAGTTGAAATCGGTGTTGTGACAATAGAATTACTACAGGAAGTTTATTCCTCATGCAGCTGCCATTGCCTAGCCACTACACACCTGCTCCAGAGAAACGTGCATTGTCAGTAGACCCCTACATGTACCAAAGCTTTCAGACACTAAAAACAGCCTCGTCTCTACACCATGTGCCTCACAGCATATGAATCCATCAAATCTCTTATCTTGGCTGCAGATGCATGAGACCATAGGGTGGGGGCTGTTCTCTCCCGTATGGCTGATGGGCTGGAATGCCTATTAGCTTTTCTGTCTGAAATCCTCACTGTTACTCAGCGTCACTACAGTCAGATTGAGAAAGAAGCAATATCCATAATTTGTGCCCTTAAAATATTACGTGATTATGTGCATGGTAGGCACCTCACATTATTCACCGACAATAAATCTTTGCATCCTCTTTTCAAGGCTTCAGCCAACATACCAAACAAAACCCCGCGCTGCCTGTCAAGTTAAAGTTATGATATTCAGTATCTTTTCACTTGGACATTTTTGTGAAAGCAGCCATTACCAACCTCCCACTGTATACCAACTTCATGGCAAGCCACGTTGCGCATTGGGGAGGTCCCAACCCTCAGGTATATCCTTCACCTTGTACGCCAGAGTTGGTCACCAGACCACGAACAGATTTGGCAACTGGAGGAGCAGGACTATGGGCGCCATCAGAGCTCTCAGCACTCAACGGCGTGCTGCTATTCCAAAGAGAAAGTGGTCACACCTGGGTGGTCATCCCTGTATCTCTCCAGCAGCGTGTTTTGTCACTTATTCATGTTTGGCACGGTGTTGTGGCCCACAATAAACATCTGGCCTGCCACCACGCCTGTTTACACCGATGGCGCCATATGCACCGAGGGTGTCACATGGTCGGGTCTGCCTCCAGTGTGACGCCACATAGTCATGGCTTGTCATCATAGAGGGCGCACCTGACAGCGACCATGTTACACTTCTGTCGTAAGTCATACAAAAAGTCCCATCCATCCGTCATAGCTATGTTCTAAGGCCATAGAGGCTGCTGATAACAGGGACTACATCCTGTTTCTGCATGACGTGAGACAAATAGCTCATACACAAACACTCATCTGCCATCAGTTACCAGCAGTCACCGCAGTCATTTTGCAGTGTCGCAGTATACGCTACTGTAATGACCATTATTAATGGAGACAGGACTTTATAATGTTACAGATCAGATAATCGTTATTCACTGCGCTACGGTGGGACCAGTCGAAATGTACCTGTTAATGGGAAACATTGTATCAAATTGTCTGTCTTGGAAGGAGAAACTAACTAAAAGGTACCCACTGTTTGGTTCTACAAGATAAGTACGAATTTATGCAACGAGTTGTTGGAAGTATAGTGCCTCAGATATAACTATGGCTGATAGACCTAGTCAATCCGTAATCAAGGATGGCCGAGATTAACTAGCTACTGAAGTAATAGCAAAAGTAATTCAGTTACTGTATATTTATTTCACAAGAATCTCAAAAATCCAGACACATGGTTAAGAACTAAAGACAGCGATTATCTACACTGCAAACAGACCAAACGCACATGACGCAGTAAGCAGTCTCCATTACGCCTACACATAATACACACTATAGGCTCACAAGGTACTGGAAAATATACCATGAAGGAGTGTTACTTGCAGAGATCGCGGCAGAATTAACTTTGAACGAAGTAGCTGAAATAATTGCTTTACCTATGGTGCAACGAGACTTGCTGTTAAGAGATCCACGAAAACTCTTAAGTGCTCTTGGCAAGATAACAAGCAAGACATCGTAACATAAGATTCAGTGCAATAGGAATCCACTCCACAATAGCGAAGGGACTGAACTAACGAAACTGAGAATCATGACTACGGCTTTAACCGGTAACTATCGGAATCAGAAATTTTAACACTAAGTTAGCTACAGAGTCCTGAGGACTTCAAAACTGAAAACGTGTATTGTATCTGGTAATGATTTTTTGTTGTTTATTTGGAAAGCATAAGTAATGAATGACGTATAAAGAAACAAACTTTTTTATTTACAGCCAATTTAGAAGCAAAAAATCTGTAACGAAAAATATTACAAGAGTACACATAGTCTTTCAGTTGTATTTATTTCAAAGAAAAAATCGAATACATGTTTGATAAAATCTAAACTAAGGGCATACATTTACTTCTAAATATAGCAAAATTGTAAAATAACAAAAACGGCCCCTAAACATGCACACAGAAAGAGGAGTCTCGTAGATTTGCAATATACTGAACACAAAATTTTCTTCTTCACTTTCAGTAACCTACATCTCATCTTCGTCATCACATTCATTGCTAGAATGTTCACTTTCTCTTTCGTGATCACGCAATAGCATTTTCGATGTTATGTTGCTCTCGGGTTCGCCATCTGGATGTGAACAGGCAGCATCACATTCCTCAATCCCCGTACACATCCTCAAGATTAGGATCTGTAGCGTCAACGTTTTTTGAATTCGTGGACGTATTAAGCAAACTGAAAATATTACACTAACTGTGTTTTAAAGTCCTGGGAATTCTAAGTACAATGCTTCTCTTGATAATAGATTGCAGTCGCTAGAACACGCGATGTGTCTCACCGCCATAGGAAGGTAGTAAACAGGGCATGATTCCTGATCAACAAATACGAAAGTTACTACAACTTCATACTTTCCTGGAGTCCCAGAGGATCTGCAGCGCATGTTAAGGGTTAAACAAAATGTGACGTTATTTTGACTTTCCCAAAATTCTCATGATTTAGTTGTAGCATAAATTTTCACTGTGACAAGGCAGTTGCTCCTTGCAAGAACGCCACCTCAATATAGGAACACCCTTGTGTGGTACGGGTTCGCTGCCTCTCTGTTGGGCGCCAAACGTACCTGTACAACGCTTTATTATACACTGAAGAGCCAAAGAAACTGCCTAATGTCGTGTAGGGCCTCGCAAGCAAGCAGAAGTGCCACAAAACGACTTGACGTGGACTAATGTCTGAAGTAGCGCTGGTGGGAATTGACGTGTTGAATCCTGCAGGGCTGTCCACAAATGCGTACTAGGGGGTAGAGAGCTCTTCTGAACAGCACGTTCCAAGGCATACCAGATATGCTAAATAATGTTAACGTCTAGTGTCCAGCGGAAATGTTTAAAGTCAGAAGAGTGTTCCTGAAGCCACTGTGCAGCATTTCTGGACGTGTCCTGCTGTAATTGCCAAAGTCCGTCGGAATGCGCAAGGGACATGAATGGATGTAGGTGATCAGACAGGATGCTTACGTACGTGTCAGAGTCGTAACTAGACGAATCCGAGGTCCCATACCACTCCAGCTGCACACGCCCCACACCATCGGAGTCTCCACCAGCTTGAACAGTCCCCTGCCGACAGGTCAGTGGGTTCATGAGCGTCTCTCCGTACCCGTACACGTCCATCCGCTCGATATAATTAGAATCGAGACTCGTCTGACCAGCCAATATGTTTCCAGTCATCAACGGGCGTAGGCAAAGAGTAAGGCTTTGTGTCTTGAAAACATCAAGGGTACACGAGAGGGCCTTCGGCTCCGAAAACTCACATCGATGATTTTCCGTTGAATGTTTCGTACGCTGACACTTATCGATGGCCCAGCTTTGAAATCCGCTCTTCAGTCACCTTTGATCCCCTTCTCACAGGATCTTCTTCCGGCCGCAGTGATGTTGGAGAGTTGATGTTTTACATGATTCCTGACATTCACTGTACACTCGTGAAATGGTCGTACGGGAAAATCCCCACTTCACTGCTACCTCGGAAATGCTGTGTCTCATCGCTCGTGCCGGCCGGTGTGACCGTGCGGTTCTAGGCGCCTCAGTCTGGAACCGTGCGACCGCTACGGTCGCAGGTTCGAATACTGCCTCGGGCATGGATGTGTGTGATGTCCTTAGGTTAGTTAGGTTTAAGTAGTTCTAAGTTCTAGGGGACTGATGACCACAAATGTTAAGTCCCATAGTGCTCCGAGCCATTTTTTAACCATCGCTCGTGCGCCGACTATAACACCACGTTCATACTGTAACATCCCACCCGTCACTTATCTGGTTTTGGCGTGTGTTCACCCCAGCTAATTGACTAACAGATCAACAGAGAGTGCAAAACTGCCGCAACATCGGATAACGCAAAGAAAGTAATAACGCCCTGTGACTCCTGATTGAACTGCGGTGGCAGTGTTGACATTAATTGATTCAGAATTGATCACTTTTAATTAAAAAGGGGTGCACATTGATGTTATATGCAGCTATTGAACACCAGATGCAAATGTTGAAAATAAAATTAATTAAGAAAGGGACTTGGGATTTCAACTACTTGATTGAAAACAGATTCAGTCGATTAGCACAGATTTATTTTAACTCACGACCTTCAGTCATCACATTACATGAGTCTCCAACCAGGCAGTGGTAATAAATTGCGTTTGCGTGGAGTAAAGCTCGACAACTCAAAAGTAATTGCTATCGACTGACCCGGGCGTAATGCGAAGTGCGCGAAGAGTTCTAGAGTACACGGCCCATGAAACACAAGTGGAAACTTTGCCGACGTGATCCAACAAATTAATCAGTGGCCGGAGAGGGTGCAATATCACTGAATACAGCGTGGCGGAGCGGCGTCGTTGTGTGGACGTCGGCCGACCTCGTGGTGCTGCAAGGCTGCGCTCGTCCATTCACTCCAAGCTATCTTGCTCAGTACGCAGCTGAACCAAAACTTTCTATCTCCAAGCTCAATCGTTCCATTTGCTAAGTCCTAAACTGCAGAGATGCTCACTCTTCCTCAGGCAAGCTGAGTAAAGAACGCCACGTCCGCACTCTAGGCAAGCTGGGAATGGAAGATCTCTACAGAGACTTCTCACAGTCCGCTCTTCGCCTCGGTTTCCCCTCCAGCAAAATCACTTACGCCAATTGCAGCGCAAGTCGCGTTAATTATGCGTCGCTTCCCAGTGCCAACCAATGCCTGCTCTGGGAAGTGAACAAATTCCCACAAAATTTCCCTTCCTCTCAACTTCTGCTATTTCGCTCCTCCCAGGCCCCCATCAAGGTTAGCGTCTGCACAAACACCAATTTTTCCGGAATTCTGACTCAGAGTACTTCAAATTCCTTGGTCCTACGTTCCCATCGGAGGCCGCCGTATTTCATCCTGTCGCTCTTCACCTGATTTACTTCAGGCTCTGCGGACCATGAATTCAGCGTGAAGTTGCTATAGTCACGAACATGCATATTTTGACCTCTGTTGACCGCTCCACCGTAGCTTTGCACAGCTTTCTCGCATGTTTCACAGAAAACGGGACGCCGGACATTTATCAACAGGCGTACAAGTTCTCCGTCTGTTTCCCGGTACACCAGCATGGAGTCGGGGTCAACCACCCGCTCACTGTCACTCATCTTAAGGCGGCTGGAGGCCGCGCCGCGTTACCGCTTTCTCAGAGCTTGAGCCGCCCTAAGCTGCGTATTGTCACTTCCCTTCGCCGTTCCCCAGCCGGCCACGGTCGACTCTAAATGCTTCCCTGGGGTAAACTAGAGTCCAGTAAATTGACTCGTTTCCACAAAGTTTTCATGTCGTGTGAATTACTTTAAAACCATCACCCGACATTAATTATTCCAATACGTCCATACTATACCCTCTACAAGATGCATTGTGCCTTGTCAGTCATTTTTTGTTCAGCCCTACTGTTCGCTCAACGTGAGTTAAGTGATCTTTAATGACTTCATGTAAGGGGCATAGTTCTTGCCATCTTACAATACTCACTTATATCTTGATAACTTACCGTTGTAGCAGCAGTAATCGATCTTACAACTGAGCCAGTCACTTGTCTTGTACAGGCGTTTCCGACCGCAGTGTCGTATTCTGCCTGTTTACATATCTCTGTATTTGAATACGCATGCCTATAGCAGCTTCTTTGGCGCTACAGTGTACAACCCTTTTTGTTACAGGCCCTACTGATAATCACTCTTGTGATTGAGGAACAACCGAAGATGGGTGAAATGATGAAGATTTTGAGGTTTTGCATAAATTTACGGTACCGAATTCCCTAATTTGTTTCGCAAATATGGTTGCTGTTAAATGATAAAGAACAGAGTATGGTTGTTTCAGTTTTAATGAAGTGGAAGTTGTCGAGGAAATAACGCAGCTGGGCCAATGCGGCGACGCGTGTACCGGACGGTGTTGACCCTGAGAGTCGGAGCAAGCCTTCCAGGGCGGTGCGTGCGGCCCGGCGGAGGCGGCGGCGGCGGCGAGCGGCGGGTCGCGTGGCGGCCTCGCGCCGGTCGCGTGTGGCTCGCGGAGACGCGGGCTGCGCGCGCGCACGGTAAACAGGTAGCCCGGCCCGGCGGCCGCGTGGAGGGGGGACGCGGCGGCGGCGGGCGCGCGGCTGGCCGGGCTCAGTCTGAGCGTCGCGCAGTGCCGCGCCGGGCCGTCCGCACACAGCACGCTGCACGCGTCACAGCTCATTCACGCGACCCTACTGTGCGGGATCGATAGCGTCGTCGTCATCGTCGCCGCCGCCGCACGGCAAAGCACGTGTGCAGCAGTGCCGTACTACGGAAACGCCTCCCGGTCTTGCTCTCCCGTTCCCGCGCTGCGCCGCGCGGACGTCAGCTTCCAGTGCGACGTGCGCTCCAGCCGAGTGACTGTGCGTGTATTTTGTTGACGTTGGTTCAAGTGATACGTGGTGTAGCCTAACTGGTGATTGTTGCCGCGACGACTGTCAACACATCTGCGCCCCTCAGTCGCCACTCCGCTTGAAGGTAAGAGTGCTCGCATTCTGTTTGACTGTCTCTGCAGATAAATGGCTGACCGCAAGACCAAAAGCTTGGTTCACCAGCCGGTCCTTAGATTCTTACCGCCTCCTTCACATCTGGCGATAATTTCTTAATGTGAAAATTGCCAAGAGCTTCGTGTCAAGTTTTCCACCATAGATCGCGCTCTTGTAGATGCAGCTATAGCCCTAGATTCAGTGCGGTCGCCATATGACTAGCCTACTCGTCGGCCTGCTCTTCCAGACCGCGTGGTATCACCGTGGACGCTGTCCTACAAATAGATAACTGCAGGTCCCCACATAAGTGGCAGAAAGGTCGAAAGACGGCAACCACATACAATCTCCCGTAAGACCATGCCTATTAACCCTCCACCGTTCGCGCGTTGGATTCGCTACAACAGTCAGGTACGTACTGATTAAATTGTTTACGTGTCCGCAACAGAGGATTGGAAAGGAGCAGGAGATAAGAGTACTGTTACGACGCATAACTGACGCCAGTGTTCCGAGAAACTGACAGGAAACGATGGGCAGTTACAATAAGACAGGTGTACACAACACAACAGCGCGACCGGTGGAGGGTGGAAGCAGTGCGTTGTTCAAAATATAGACTTGATTGCAGCTTCACTTCATCGCCTTGTACCCTTGCGCTCCGCCCACGCAGTGTGGAGAGGAAAACGTGACGAGTGTTTGGAAGTGCGGTCTCCTTGCCACTCGGTGACGTCACAGGCGTCGCTTCCTCCCCGCTCGTCGAGACACCCCCGGCGTCACGCGATCTCTTGGAAAAATGCGGCAAGTTCGGGAGGGCTGTGAGAGTGTCTGCTCCCCAGACGAGGGGAGCGTCGAGTAGTACGCTAGACAGGCACCGCGACGGTCCCGGCTCACGCATGCGCTCGATAACGCTGCCAAAATATCGCCAGCCGACCGCTGCCCGGACGCCAGCCGTCGGCTCGGTGGCTGTTGCGTTGCCTTTGGTGCTAGGCTACGCTGCGGCAGAGCTCGATGGTCGTGTCTCTTTATAAACACTGTCACGGATTCAAGTTTGTTCCTGCACCCTCCCCCCGCTTTTACCCTCCAAACTTTCGTTGTGGTGACTGATTTGTCGGACAGGTCGAGGTCTACATTGGATTAAGTGACGACCTGGCCATGACTTGGTCTAGAGTGTGACGATACTGCGCTTCTTACCCTCTGAAATCTTGGTAGTGGTGACAGACCGACCTGTAGCGTATGAAAATTATTCCTGTAACAGGAAAACCTTATTAAAATACATACCTGTATTGTAGCTCTCATCGACAATGAAGCATCTGAGGAAGCAGTAGACAGCTTTTCTCTTTCGTGAGCCTACTTTCGTAACATGCATCTGGGGATGCCCCACAAATCACCAACTGTACATAAATAATAAGCAAGCTGGTCACATTTTACTCTCATGGTGTTCTCTAGTTTGCAGAAATAATGATCAACACGGAATCTTTCTTTTTGTAATGCACAAGTTCCGTATTCCGCTTGACTCAAGATATGTTTCGGTACGCTCTGCCGTCATCAAAGAATCTTTCTGTTAAATATGCATAAAATTTTGTTTCAGACATGATAAATAATTAGGCCTATACTGTTATCTGTGAAGTGTAATCTACAGTTTTCTTTCTTACCTAATTACTATTTTTCTTAGGTGTAGAAAATTAATTCGCTTATGATGGGTAGATTGACATGTACAAGCCCAACACCGTTTAGGAAAGTATGCTAAAATTGACGAATATCCATCTTAAACAGTATCTTCTATCAATAAATTATCATTGCTACACAGACATCTTGCCAATACATTTTTCCATTGAAGGTAAAAATGTTTCACACGTGAGAACTGTACAGCGCAAATAATGCGCGTATGATTTTAGTGACAGCATATAAATTTTGTAACAGGCAGATTAGCGGTTTTGTAAATAAATAGTTTGGTCAGGTATCAGTACTCCGTAGTAGTGCGACAGACCATCGCATCATTTGTCCGCAGTGTCTAATTTTGGTAACAGATATTCCGGGCATTTTGATTTGAAACCTGTTTCGTAGTGTCACCTGTCTGTTAGATGAAACAGCATTTGACAGTCTGAAAGACATGGAGACCTGCGTAGGTCAAGAAAACTTGATGTTTTCATAAGACAAGAGTGATAATTGTCAGCGCTAGTTCACCAATAAATTCGTAGGTTCATCCTTTTCTGTCAGTGTGTTCCCCATTTGACTTTTTCTCTTTCACTTATAGGAGCATCACATCTGAAACTATCTCGAGCGTATGTCCATGCGGGGCATCGTTATAATCGCTTTCACTGAACCAGCCAAGTGAAAGGACTATGGTAGTTACTTCCTTCTTGGGTGCTCAGTTCGGTGCTTACTTCAGTTTTCCACTAACCTACATTCTCTTCCATCCAGCTAAGGGAAATGCCACAATAACGTGCCTTGTGAATTTTCTCTTGTTTGCAATTCGTGTCTCCAAAGAACTGAAAGGTTTACGAACTCCGTATCTATCACATTGCAGGAGAGTCGAAACATGCAGTGGTAAAAATTAACTGTCAGCTCTTTACGAATTATTAAGTCTATTAATTATTCATGGGACGGTGAGTGATTCCATTCATTAACACAAGGTCAGTGTGATATTATATGGTCCCACAAAAATACAGGACAAATATGTCCATCTCCAGTTTTCCGTGATTTCGCTATAAGTATATGCCAGTTTACGTTTACTTACAGTCAGGCTAAAAGTTTTTCTCTTGTATCTGATACTCTTGTAGGAGGCTGTGCGTCTACTTTTATACTTCCAATTCTCCTTTGTTCAAAAGTCTTGTTGAAGCAGATAACGAAAGGTTATAACATTATGCAGTCTGAAGCGATCATGCGACAGTCGCTTGTGGGACGATGTAAAATTGGTCTTTTGTCCCATAGATTGAACGAGGTGGCGCAGTGATTCAGAAATAGTAGACTCAAGTTGAAATCCATGTCCAGCTTTAATGACATTTTTTTTTAGTTTTAGGATACACAGAAAGAAATTCTTTGAAAGGTCTCACCCTTACTCACCAAGACTCTACGTGTTAACATTTTGGCTTTGGTGGGAGTAAATAATTTTGTTCATAATTTAAGGTTTCCTAAACCAATAGTGGCGTAATCTGATACGTTCGCTTGAAATACACATTAATTTCCTCCTCCCGTAAAGGATGCTGATCCGTCTCCAATAATACGGACGTTGACGAGAAGTTAAAAATCTATCCTTCCTCCCTTTGGGGCTTGTAGGTGAAATTGCGATAATGCTGCAGTCTAAGCATCCACTGATGGCATAGGTAGAATCTCTTTTCACGCAGCCCTTAATGAAGGATAGCTGGTTTGTTGTTAGACGTCCTTATTACCTCCTGTTTTCTGAATTTTCTTGTTGCGTTCATTTCGCGAGACGTATGTGACGGTAAGTAATATGTTGGCTGACTCTTCCCAGAATGTGCTCACCCTGAATTTCAATATTAGATCTCTCTGTAATGCACACCGCTTCTGTTGTAGCGTCTGGCGCACAAGTTTTTGAGCATTCCATAACCCTTTAGTGCACACTAAACGATTCCGTGGCGAAACACGCTGCTCTTTGTTGAATATTCTCTGTCTTTTCTATTAATCCTACTAGGTAAAGGTCCCATACTGATGAGGAGTACTCAAGAATCGGTCGGTAAGTGTTTTGTAAGCCGCTTCTTTCGTAGATGCGTTATAATTCCTTAAGATTTTTCCATTGAATGTCAGTCTGGCTTCTCTTTTTCCTACAACTTGATTTATGTGTTCATTCCATTTTAGGGCGATCCGAATGGTTACTCCTAGGTATTTTACGATAGTTAATATTTTCAGTGATTCTTCGCCACTAGAGTAGGAGTACAATAGTGCATTTCTTCAGCTCTTTATGTGCAGCAGTTTACATTTACTTATGGCCAGCGTAAACTGCCAGTCCCTGACCTGGTCACAGATATTCTGTAGGTCTTCCTGCATTCGCTAAAGTCTTCTGGCGTAGCTGCCTCCTTACAGACAGTCGATCAACCTTACGGAGCTCTTGACTTTATCCATTAGACCACACTATCCATTAGACCATTTATATACATTGTAAACGTTAACGGTCCTCTCACAGTCCTGAAATTACCTTTACATCTGTCGATTTTGTTCCTCGAAAAGCGACTTGTTGACTTGTATCGTCAAGGACCCCCTGGAGTTAGTCACAAATCTGATCCGATGGTCGTTAAGATCGTATTCGCCTGAGTAAGCGACAGTGTGAAACTGGCATTACGCTTTTATGCTTCCAGCTTTTCAAAAGGAGCAGAAAATAACCATACAGGTTAAGAAGATTGTAAATAATAAGTTACTTTCTCAAGGCCCATTTAAGTGAATAAGATTTTAATTTCATTAAGGCTAATTCTCTTAGGTTGGAGCCACCGTGAATGAGAGCTTAACTGTATCGAAAGATATTCGCAGAGTAAGCTAGTCGGCTTAGACCGTGAACACCAAAGCTCAGCCGTTACCGAGGGTCAGGGCACGGCTGAATGCGACAGCGGCCTGTGTGTGCGCGCGTGTCCCCCGAATGGCGCGCAGTGTGTAGCGTGTAGGCCGCATTCGCAGGCCGCCGAGCGCGCTAGGCTCCACGTTTAGCAGCCCGGAAGGCCGTGTGTTCCGGGCCAAGATCGATACACCGCACTAATACGTCAGGTTGATTAACTGCTCTTCCCAGGAGAGGCGCGTGCAGCCTGCCCGCCTTGAGCGGGTGCTGAATTACGGAACGCCTACACGCGCCGGGGTGCGCCAGACTTGCACCTGCTAGCCATTCTTCCATGGACTTTTTTTTTTGCCCCGTCTCTCTTTAATGAAATTCCTCTATCGTTAACAGACCCACATTCATTCTGCATGTGGTTACACGGGTGTCACTGTGTGGCATGATGTACAGGCTGTACCATACTGTTCTGTTCTTTGTCCACTGATTTTTCTTGATGTATCAGCGACCTGTCACTAAAAATAATAAATCATTCAGAGATTTTTGAGTTTACTTACAACGCGACACGTGTCATTGTGAAATACGTGCGCTGTAGAGTGATTAAAAAAAAAAAATGGTTCAAATGGCTCTGAGCACTATGGGACTCAACTGCTGAGGTCATTAGTCCCCTAGAACTTAGAACTAGTTAAACCTAACTAACCTAAGGACATCACAAACATCCATGCCCGAGGCAGGATTCGAACCTGCGACCGTAGCGGTCTTGCGGTTCCAGACTGTAGAGTGATCATTAATCAACATAGTGCCCTACGACAAACCGATTGTCGCTCAAGCAAGAAAAGGGAAATGTTACAGTAATAAGATTTTCGAATTGTCAGTTAAGTTCAATATTTTAAATACTTAGAGCTGTAGATATTGAAAGATTACTTGGGAGTGTGATATTAAGTTTATTCTGAAGGAAATCTATGCTCCTTCACAAAGGAACTGTTCTTCTCAATGAATTTTTGTTAATGTAATACTATTTACTTTGAATTATCTTATCTTGCGAGTTTATATTGAGCAGTGTACGGCTAATCGATTCTCTCTCATAACTAATGCATCAGTTCACCAACTCTTACTGAACACTGGTATTTGACCTCAGTATTGGTATGAATGAAAATAAAAAATATTTCCTTCTCAGATAATGTTCACCACTTCAGACTTCATTTAAGGTATTGTTCATACATAATGAATGCAAGGTGTAAAAGAGCTCTCCTTGACCCTTCATTAAACACTGAAAATTGTTATTAAAAGGACATACAAGATTCGATGCGAGAAACGGTTGAAGACTATCTTATGTATCCTAACTAACTTTGCACTTGGTCGAGCAGCAAATGCTTTCTCTGACAATGATGCGCAGTTACTTAGGATAAATAGGATTGTGCTTTACAGTATTGGCTCTCCTCAGTGCAAGGAAGATAGAATAATTAATAATTCTAATATGGGATGAAATTTATATGGGACCAAATGCAGACCTAAAATTGAATCTATTCCATTTTAAATCCACATCATTATTTGAAAATATCTTTCCGTATAAGTTAATCAGAAAGACGTTAAGCAGACATGTAAAATATATCGATCATTAGCGGGATTAAAGTACATGGGAAACGTAAATGGAAATATGCCAGTTGAGAAGAACAAGTAGAGATCCTGAAGTAGTTGCACACGAAAAAAAAGAAAAACTACTCATAATTACTAAGAAGAGCTGATAGAAATCAAAGAACAGCACATTATGCCAGAAAACAGTAATTTCGACAACAGACTTAATTCTGCTGGAATGTAGCGACACGAGACACAGAAGATAGAGACACATAATAGGATAACATCTCTACTGAACTGAATTGGACTGTTACAGGTAACAATAATCGTTTCTTAAATATAGTAGAAAATACAGGAACATAGAACTCAAGACAAGAATCACAGTAGAATGTTGAAAAAGCGGCTCTCATAAAAGTCGCAATCATTCGATCAACAGCTTCTCTTTCTAAAATTAAGAAAATTATGTATTCACTCAAATTAACAGCTCTTCTAGATATGATGGTATTTCCAATAGATGCTACAGATTTGTTTCCATATAATAAGACCTGTCTTATGTTACATACATATTGCGCCGCTAACTCTAGGCATTTGTCCACAGAGACTAAAATACGCTGTTGATAAACCCCTCTATAAAAAAGGTGATGTCTATAACTACCTTCATTTTTCACTACTGACAAAATTTTCTAAAATTTTTGGAAAGGTGATGTGTTCCAGAATGTGTCTCACCTGAACAACAGTAATATCCTCAGTGAATCACAGTTTGGATTTGGAAGAGTTTCTCTACGGAGAAGAGTTTCTCACCAATTTTTATACGCGGTAAATAACAAAAAAGCGCATGCTGGTATTTTATATGACCTATCCTAAGCATTTGAATGTGTGAACCACAAAATTGCCTCCATAAACTGAGGTTTTGTGGGGTTGAGGCTATACCCAACCAGTGGATAATGTTATATTTAACTAAAAGAATGCAGAAAATAGCATTTAGTAATTCAAGCAACGTAATCTGGGAACACAGTTCTGCCTAGGGAGAGATCACGTATGGGCCCCCTCATGGCGCAATCTTAAGTCCGCTATTATTCCTCATACGTGTAAATGACCTTCGGTCCAGTATGCAAGATGAAAATGACACCACTATTGTAACCAGTCCTAGTACACATGCACAACATTAGAAATGGTACAGAAGTTCGTTAAAAGTATCAGTGACTCTGCGAATAGTCCCCCCTCCACAAAAATACCTGCAGTTCTACACCTCAGCGGGTGGGGGGGGGGAGGGGAGGAAATGATTAAATGACAGGCAATAAGATTCAAAAATTCGTAGGTGTCCATACTAATGAGAATTTAAACTCGGAAAAGCACATTTTGGAACTCCTTAAGCAACTTAGTTTAGGCAGATTTGCACTTCATAGCAGCGCAGTCCTTGACGAAAGACAAATCAATAACTTGACGTATTTTTCATATTTTCATTCAGTTGTGCCACATGGAATAATTTTCTGGGGTAATTCATATTTAAGAAAGAAAGTTTTTATTGCTCAAAAACTGCTGTACGAATAATATGTGGTGCTCACACACGATCATCTAGTAAACTTCTGTTTAAGAAATTAGGCATTCTGACTATTTCTGCACAGTATATTTATTCCCTCGTGAAGTTTGTTGTAAATAATCCATTACAATTCAAGGGGAAAAATGAAGTACATAATTCCGATACCAGAAGGAAAAAATATCAATAATTACGCCACATTAATGTTGCTCTTAGCACAGAGAGGTCTACAGTGCTGCAACCGAGATTTTTGATCACTTACCCAGTGATATACTATGTCTGACAGATAGCACAGCAAAATTTCAAGATAAACTGAAAATGTTTGTCCTTGACAGTTCTTTCTATTCCGTAGAAGAGTTTCTATTACTGTAATATATAAAAGCTGGTGGGTAGGAATTGCAAACTACCATCTGTGTATCTTCTTAAAAAAAGTAAAATAAATTAAAAATTTGTAAATGTTTTGCAAATGATCAACGTGTAGGCATATTGCCAAATGAATTTTTGATGCGAATGTAAAACGACTTGTTCAACATCATTACGATTTATCGTGCAAATGATCCATGGAAAATATAAATCACTGGCGTCATTCAAATACGCATAATATATTTCATGCTCTACTGTCATTTGCAGAGAATCCCCCCCATGCCCAAGGCGAGCAGACGCGCATCACCACCTGCTGATCGCTGTACTTGGGCATTAATCATGCAGAAAATGCTTCCGTGCCACATTACATTAAAAACTGTCTAGTACCAAATTCTAAAGTTAAGATCTTATAGGATCCGAGACAAAGTCGATGCTCTTACAGTTTTCTTCACCTGTGGAATCGTCTCACTTGCACCTACACTTCAAAGCGAAAGCTTGTTTGTTTTGCTTGTTTTTAATGTAGTTCCTGCTGTAGAATCACGTCATGGGGTACCTGAGGATATTCACAAATGTTTATGCATAATTGAGAAAACACTCACGTTTAAAATTTTAGTGTTGTGCTTGTGTTTCTTATTGTTCAAGAATCAGTACGTTTGAGGGATGCCATATATGACAAGAAATTTTCAAGAGAGATGAAGATGCACTCATACATTTAGCAGTTGTTAGATCGTTTACAAATGCTGCAATGGCAGGTAGCGATGAAATGGGGATTTTCAAGTACGATCGTTTCACGGGTCTACCGTGAATATCAAGAATCCGGTAAAACATCAAATCTCCAACATTGCAGCGGCCGGGAAAAGATCCTGCAAGAACGGGACCAACGACGACAGAAGTACGAACAAATGGCTCTGAGCACTATGGGACTCAACTGCTGTGGTCATAAGTCCCCTAGAACTTAGAACTACTTAAACCTAACTAACCTAAGGGCATCACACACATCCATGCCCGAGGCAGGATTCGAACCTGCGACCGTAGCGGTCGTGCGGTTCCAGACTGTAGCGCCTTTAACCGCTCGGCCACTTCGGCCGGCGACGACTGAAGTGAATCGTTCAATGTGAAAGACGTGAATCCTTCGCAAACTGCTTCAGATTTCAACGGTGGGCCAGCAACAAGTGTCAGCTTGCGAACCATTCAATGCAACATCATCGATATGCGTTTCGGAGCTGAAGGCCAACACGTGTACCCTTGATGACTGCACGACACAAAGCTGTACGCCTCGCTTGGATCCGTTAACACCGGCATTGGACGATTGATGGCTGGAAACATGTTCCCTGGTCGGACGAATCTCATTTCAAATTGTATCGAGCGGATGGACGTGTGCTGGTATTGAGACAGCGTCATGAATCCATGGTCCCTGCATGTCATCAGGGGACTGTTCAAGCTGGTGGAAGCGCTGTAATAGTGTGGGGTGTGTGCAGCTGGAGTGATGTGGGACCCCTGATACGTCTAGATACGACTCCGACAGATGACACGTACGTAAGCATCCTGTCTGATCACCTGGATCCATTCATGTCCATCGTGCATTCCGACGGTCTTAGGCAATTCCGGCAGGACAATGCCACACCCCACATGATGTCCAGAATTGTTACAGAGTTTCTGGAGGAACACTCTTCTGAATTTAAACATTTCCGCTGGCCACTAGACGTTAACATTATCGAGCATATCTGGTATGCCTTGGAACGTGCTGTTCAGAAGAGCTCTCCAATCCCTTGTACTCTTACGGATTTATGGACAGCTCTGAAGGATTCATGGTGTCAGTTCCCTCCAGCATTACTTCAGATATTAGTCGAACCTATGCCACATCGTTTTGCGGCACTTCTGCATGCTCTTGGGGGAGAGGTGGGGGGGCTTCACGATATTGGGCAGGTGTAACAGTTTCTTTGGCTCTTCAGTGTATAATAAAGCGTTGTACATATACGTTTGGAACCCAACAGAGAGGCAGCACGAAGCGAACCCCGTACCACAGAAGGGTGTTCCTATATTGAACCTGCGCAGAACCTCCTCGTTCTTAAACCATATCAGTCCATCTAATTTTCAACAGTGTTCTGCAGCATAACATCTCCAATGCTTTAATTCTCTTTTGTTTCTGTTTTTCCACAAGCCATACTTCATTATCATACAATGCTGTCCTCCAGATGTACATTCTTCCTCAAATTAAAGTCTATGTTCAAGACCAGTAGACTTCTCTTGGCCAGGGATGCCCTTTTTTCCAGTGGTAGTTTGCTTCATGTTTTCCTTGCTATGTCCATTATGGGTTATTTTATGGGTTATTTTGCTACCCAGGTAACAGAGTTACTTAACTTCATCTGCTTTGTGTTCATCAATGCTGATGTTAAGTCAGTAAACAGATGATTAAACACATGAAAACATTTGATTCTGTTGTTGTGAAACAGCAGAGATCCTAATTTGATTCCCGGCGGGGTCAGGGATTTTCTCTGCCTCGTGATGACTGGGTGTTGTGTGATGTCCTTAGGTTAGTTAGGTTTAAGTAGTTCTAAGTTCTAGGAACTGATGACCATAGATGTTAAGTCCCATAGTGCTCAGAGCCATTTGAACCATTTTGAACCTAATTTGATCTGCTCGTTATTACATTTCTTCCATTTGCCACAAAAGAACAGATCATGTCGGCCCCCTCTTGTGTGGAACTAAGGCGGTAAGTGCAAAGATAAAGATACAATATAAGCATTCCGTAAACTGGTATCATTAGAACTACTGTAAGCCCTGACTTACCCCGAACTATGAATACGGTCTGCAGTAAGGACACTAACGGGTGTTTACTGCAAGCTGTCTTCATGGGCAATAACAGACGGCTATGTCCTCACTTGTTTACTGCATTCTGTACGTCGTTCATGATAGCAAAGAGTTTACAGTATGTTCAAAATGTGTGTTAGTTTCTAAGGGACCAAACTTCTGAGGTCTTTGGTCCCTAGACTTACACACTACTTTAACTTGCGCTAAGAACACCACACACACCCATGTTCTAAGCTTGCAGTAGGAGATACATGTTCTATAGCAGTGAAGATGAACAAATGTTCGTAGCTCTTAAGGTATGTGTTTTAGAGCCCACACTTACGGGACATCTGTGTCTTTTTTGGTCCATACTCCCATCTCTGAAAATATGAACTCCTTTTCTAAAACCCTGTATGGCATATTATTTTGTGTTATGGATTTAAAGAAACCTAACAAACACCATACGAGTGATAAGAGCAGTATAAAACAGAGCAGAGAGTTGCAAATTTTAGTAAGTGCCAAGGGCACAATAGATAACGTAACATACTAAAAGGATATTGGTATCTAAGTATAATACCGGACAATATAGCTGAAGAAAGACGTTTGTAAAGCTAATGTTTTACTTAAATTTAATGTTCTGTCTTAACTTTCTCGGTATTTAAGTTAACAAGCGAAGTGCTGTTAAGAAATTGCGGCAACAGTTGCGATATTGTGGTTAAAAAGATGGCAAAGTAGCGTTCGATATAAATATATGGAGAATGACATTAAAAGGGTTAAAAGTACATTCATTACAAAAAGGTTTAAAAAGTTAAGATTGTCTCGCGGAGCTCGGTTGCTTCATGCACTGTCGGTGTGAAACGAGATCTTGTTTGCAAGCATGCACCTACTTGTTACTTGAGCCAAGATGTTGCGCTGATTCTAAAAAGCAAGTTACTCACATAAATTGAGCATTACCTAGATTCTGGCCCAGGACCGTTTAGTCCGCGGGGTGTGAAGTAAAACCATGCAGAAAAGTTATAATTTTATTAGTGTGGTTAGAGATGTGGAAAGAATAAGGTACAAGGTGTTACGCAGTGATGTTTTACTATTACATTCATCTGTCGTTTTGAATAATTTACTAAGTTTGGACAGTTTAAACGTGTCCTTTGTCACAATCGCAAGTAATATTACCTTCTGAAAACTGAAATGGTGAAGAAGAGGAGACGCAAAGTTCTTCACAGCCAAACATATTGCCAGCGTTCTGGATTAAACTCCGTACCTCTCCGAAATGTTTTATGTGACACTTAGGTGGTGGTCCGCCAGTCTCATGGCGACGTTAAGCTCGACGGGTTCCTTGTTGCTGTTCCAGAGCAGGAAGACTAAAGTATCGGCATTATATTTCACCTTCTCCTTCTCTCACTCAGACACGGCACTGAACTCTGGACTAAAGAGAAAACTGAGCCCGAAAAGGCACACGGTTTTCCCTCTTTCTTTTTACTGCACCTGCTAGTTTTTTTAAGCACGAAACTATTTTCATTGCTTGACGAGGCACTAACAACTCCGTTTCACCCGTTATAATTGGTGACACCGAACGTCTACAGCTGTGTCAATACATCATTATTTATGTTGAGTAGTATCCAGCATTAGTACCTCGACAGGCAATGAAAGTGATATGCACGCGTAAATGTAACGGTGCACAGTTTGTTTGAGGATGCCTTGGCAGATTTTTTTTTTTTTTGACGTTTATTGCCTCGTCCATCGATCTTTTCTTTGTGACAATGTACCGTCTGATTTTAATCGCTAATAATTACGAGACTAATAATGCATTAACAAAGGTTGAGCCCGCAACAAATAAATCATGTCTGTGTAAGTTAGTCGCGCAGTATTTGTTTCGCCTATGACATCATCGTACCAGTGTAACCACATGCACGTCGATTATACGAATTAGCTTTGAGTAAAGATATAAATTGGTGCAGCGTGGAAACGTGTTTAGCTAGGACTCTGACTTGCGTGTCACTGTCAAGAGCTTGCGGAGAGCTGCTAGAGCCCGAGATGATAAAAAAAAATCCGCTGTAATGTAACATCGGTACTAAACTGAAAAATAAAAAATAATGAAAGATTTCGTCTAATATGATTCACAGATATGTTCGGAATTGTAGGAAACGCAAGTCAGAGGAAAACTCGAGTTGAAAGGAATCAAAAAAGTTTTAAAATAGCCAGTGGAAAGCGAATGCCAGAGCTATGGCTGCGTCGAAGAGAAAATGTAAAAACGGTGCACAAGCGATGACGTAGTTGGAGTATCGGGCATACAGCGGCAAATGACAGTTCAAACTTGTGATTTATCCTTTCTGTAACAGTCGTATTACTATGTTTAACCACTGTCACAATGAGATCGATAACTGAATTACATATTAATAAGAAACATTTATTATGATTTCATCCCGACCTTTACACAAAATATCTATGGCTCGGACCCCAACGGCGCGCTTGGAAATTTATGTCCCCTATTCTTTCTCGTACGCTTTTTACACAGAACCTTAAGGAACATTTGTTTTGTGTGTGATGTAGCAAGAGTTCAAGGGCAAAGCACTGTTTACTAAGCAATAACTGCTGATAGATGTTCACAGATAATTGTGGATGCATTAACTGATTTTCATCAATCTGTCCCTTCTTCTGATAAGCTTCTTCTTCAGTCTTTTTTTTTAGTCCCCATAACCTTATAGTACCTTCTAATTTCGTGTAGTCATGAAATAAAACTGTTGTGTACAGTTTGAAAGAGTCCAAGAGGCAGTTGGTGTTCTCTGAACAATAACTGCTAGTGTATGTCAACAGTGGAATTGTAAGACCACCGTAGGCTACCATTGACTACGATAAGTAATCATGAGCTACGGTAGTTTTCCTAATGGCTTTGGTCAGTTAAATTCGGACCTGCGTTACCTGTGTGTTGAGTGTGTTGCATACCTGTAGGGATTTGGCTAAATAACGATGCTTTCTTTGTAATGCCATCAGTGTCTTGCTAGATTCCCCTAAAAGCCGGAAGCGGAGGAAAGAAAAGTCTAGACACAGTGTGTGAATATGTAGTGGGCTGGGTAGCTTAGCGTCCATCTTTGTCCTACATATTCATCGTCCTGTCTGTTACTTAGCAAAAAACATTATTTATAGCAAAACTGGACTAGTCAATGTTTAATTCGGGTTTTATACGAAAATTGTTGATCTGTACCGTAAAACGAAGGAATGTTGTAGTACAAAATAAAGCAAGTAATATAGATTTATCTTACACCGCTAGAAAACGCAATTTCCTCAACTGAAGGCAACAAACCAGCAAAACAAGATGTTCAAATGGCTCTGAGCACTATGGAACTTAACATCTGTGGTCATCAGTCCCCTAGAACGTAGAACTACTTAAACCTAACTAACCTAAGGACATCACAAACATCCATGCCCGAGGCAGGATTCGAACCTGCGACCGTAGCGGTCTTGCGGTTCCAGACTGCAGCGCCTTTAACCGCACGGCCACTTCGGCCGGCTTACTAGTAATCCTACAGTTTACTACTTGATTTATTTAGTGTACCAAAACTATCGAAAGGGCGGCCGGTTTGGCCGAGCGGTTCTAGCCGCTGCAGTCTGGAACCGCGCGACCGCTACGGTCGCAGGTTTGAATCCCACCTCGGGCATGGATGTGTGTGGTGTCCTTAGGTTAGTTAGGTTTAAGTAGTTCTAAGTTCTATGGGACTAATGTCCTCAGAAGTTAAGTCCCATAGTGCTCAGAGCCATTTGAACTGCTGGACCTTTCCGTTCATGTCGTAGGAGATTTCCTCAGATGTTTGTAGCCCTCTGTATCGTCTAGCGTCTCGCAACTACGTAGTCTTATAGAAATTTTTTGTGTGCGATTTGTGAATTGAAATGAGGGGCTGTTTTTGCGAAGAGGATTGCTTGTGTGCAAATTTAAGTATTGGTTTGAAAACTCGTAGTAAGTTGTTATGGGACAAAACTGCTGAGGTCATCGGTCCCTAGGCTTACACACTACTTAATCTAACTTTAACTAACTTACGCTAGGGACAACACAAACCTATGCCGGAGGGAGGACTCGAACCTCCTTCAGGGGGAGCCACGCGAACCGTGGCAAAGTCCCTAGACCGAGCGGCTACCCAGTGCGGCGTACTGTTGGTGGATGCCTCAGTAAATGCAGCACTGACCAGCCCGTCTTTTTGGTAAGGAGCTTCCACAAACAGTTTTAGCCCTCTACTCCTTCTAGCATCTCCTTATTTCGTATGGTTGTGAAACATAATGTTTTGAGTATGATTTAGAAGAGCTGGGGAGCTGGAGAGCGTTGTTCTCGTAGCAATAACTGCCGGTGCGTGTGGCAAGGCTGCCCTGAGCAGGAGGCCCGGCACCGGGCGACGTAATAAATTTCTACGTCATAAAGTGGCAGCGACCCGCGCCCAGTAAAAACACCACCACCCGGCGAGCTACCGGCCGGCGCGTCGCAAGAGGCTAGTCGACTTCGAGAGGCCCGCCTACCCGCGCATGATATTGCGTGCACTGCATCAAATGTCCTTTATTGCGTTCCTCTCTTCCTACAAAGCGTGGACGAGCAGGAGCAGAAAAAAAGCGACAAACAAGTAAATAAAAAAGGAGCCTGTCCCGCTCCCTACTCTTGCGCGTATACGTGGCGGTACGCAGCGTCGTCCCTGACATATTGTCCCGGGGCACGAGCCGCGCGGGAGTAACTTTATGTCCAACGAGGGAGGTTATTTTAATTTTAGAGGCCGGGGAAAGGTAGCAGGTTAATTTAGCCATAAGCCGGGACATTAGCTGTCTCGACTGCGACGGCGACCATTTCCGAGGGAAAGAGCAATCCCATTTCGTGGCGCGGCGTCCGTTCCCCACCGGCGACGAGCACAGTGCCCTCCCCTCCTCCTTCTCTGCCCCTCTCTCTGCGCGGTGTCAGGGCGACTGTCTGGCCTAGAGCACCGCCGGCCACGTTCATTTGACCCGCCAGGAATTAATCATGGCGCGTTCGCAGCTCGTTCCCCCCTCCTCTGCCATTACAGCGTGTCCTCGGACCGTTCGGTTACACACGGAGGAGTGCAGCTAATTGCGCCTCTGGCCAGTGCTAGGTACAGTTTCACAGGTTACGTGTTTCGCTGCTGGACTCTGCGCCGCCCACGTCGAACTGTGACGTACATCCCGAATACAGCAACGGCTCTATTGTCGAGGGTGGCGCGCACCATTACGTTTAACAAGGGCAACTTGCGGACTGGTTATCTTCATACTTGCAGGTCTTTGAGGTCAGTGCCTGAAGATAACTTTCCTAAAGCACTACGATGCAGTTCTCAAAAACACTGGAAGATATCGACTTTGAAGTTTTCCCAGCGGTGTTAAGTACAAAATATTTCCGTCTCATTAACCGAATCTCCCATATTTGAGCATGAAAGGTTCTACTCTCGGAATCACCAGGTTGCTAGTTCGATTCTAGTCAAGGATTCCGAAAAGAAGGAAGAAAGGTTTCACGTAAATGAAATCGGAATACTTAGTTTTGTTAATTACTAATTTTCAAGTTATTCTCTTCATTCTTCCTTTTACGCTACTACCGTCTCAAAAATTCCATTGCACAAATTCAGAATGTTGAATGAACGCCGGCCGGTGTGGCCGTGCCGTTCTAGGCGCGTCCGTCTGGAACCGCGAGACCGCTGCGGTCGCAGGCTCGAATCCTGCCTCGGGCATGGATGTGTGTGATGTTCTTAGGTTAGTTAGGTGTAAGTAGTTGTACGTTCTAGGGGACTGATGACCTCAGCTGTCAAGTCCCATAGTGTTCAGAGCCATTTGAACCATTTTTGTTGAATGAACTTTGTAAAATTAGTAAGATATTAACAAAAGTTTCTAATTTACAAATTCTCACTGGACGCAATATTTTAAAACCTTTATTTGAATACAGTAATTATTATCAAACGTTCATTAGCAAATATTTACAAGTAACTTTTAACAAAAAGAATATCTTTTCACTTTTAATTCCAAACTTCACGAAAAATAGTATTCACGCTGAATTAAAATTTGGAATAAAAATTATAATCGACTTACTGCAAAACGAAAATTTATACATACTATAGATCAATATTACTGTTTGGTTATTTTATCAGTGATGTTTTAGGCTTACCCTTCATTTTTAACCCGTTAGTCGGAATTTACAGTCGTCTGTCGAATGTCTGCGTTATTACGTTTATTGTGAACAAAAGATAGCCCAAGGAAAAGTGGGGACAAATGCGAATAACTGTTGTTGAAGTTTGCCATTTTACAGTTTCAATTTGCAAACAAATGTTGAATTCAAATGAAATTTAAAAAAAGAGTTTGCTTCTAGCGAGAATTGAGCTAGGAACCATGTAAATATGAAAGTAGAACTCAATTTGCTAAACTTGATATTTGATTTTTTTTCATCTTCGGTAATTCATTGTTATATTTATAAAAATATTGAATTGATATGCAATTTAAATATATCGTTGCTTAACTCCAGCTCTTCTAACTGTTCTAATTGCATTAAAACCAACACGTGTTTTGCAACTTCCTGCCAGATGAAAATAGTGAGCCGCACAGGGACACGTACGTGGAACGTATCCCTTGGCGAACAATAGTCTTATCGATTTGAACTTTCTTTTCTTACCCCGTTTTTATCCAGCGCTCGAACAACTTTGAAGTCTATTTTCCAAGTGCTTTTAACAATTGCACCGTGCTGCCTTAGGAATTTATCCGGTCACAGTAGAAATAAAACAAAGTCAGACATAACGAAAAAATTATTGATGGGTAATGACATAGTCGCTACATGTTGGAAACGGTACACGGAACATCTGTATTATGACCAAGTGTCGAAGACTGCGAAAAATTTTATGTCGAATGCTGGTGAGTGTGTAGAAGAAGAGTTGGTTTCTCCTGTAATATTTCAAGGTTAGCATAACATTAGCAGTGGAAATGGCAACTTTATTCTTTGTTGCCAAAAACAGGTCTCTAGATACTGTTTTTTTAATTTATGATTTGTTTATTGATTCCGAGGAAAAAGCTACTAATTATTTATTTGTTGCATTATTTACTAAGAAAATTTCGTTATTTAATGCTGTTTTCTGTTAAAATTAGAAATTAACTGTTGTCCTGGATTTCAAAGTTAACTAACTACAGTAATCTTCAGATGTCAGTAGCATTTTACTGAGAGTAATGTTTGGAACTACGGCCAATGTTCCGTTCATTATTTTACTACAAAAGTCTTATAGAAAAACTGTTTCACATTATGCTTTCAAAGATGAAATGCCTTCGATTTTCCATGTTGAGAGGCACCCACTTGCCTTTCTCATACTGTGGCATCAAGCAGTCAGGCCTGCAAGATGTGTGGTTTGCCAAGCGAGTGGAATCTTCCTTAATTTATCGAGCAACATGAATTCTCGTATCTTACTATTTAGTTACAAATTATCCTCCTGTATGAATAATACGCAACGGAAACACGCATCTGACTATCAGTGATTTATAGAACTCTGACTGTACACTACGCACTGGCAATACCACATTTACCTTTTGTCTTTGATTTAACGGCTTTTATATAAATTCTGGACATTACGATAACATACAATTTAATGAAAAAGGCCACCAATCTCTTTCTTTTCACTATTTGATTTATTCCTAAACACACAAATTCTACAACCTACAACAAAATCACATGAGAAATTCCGCCCAGTGGGCATGGCTTTACGTTAGTGAATCTCTATACTATGGTCTCGTAATCTATTTACCGCAACAGTGCACTCCCTGAATCGGATGGTGGATCTTTTATTATACCTCACACTTCGCCTCTCACAATAATCCTCACGAAACTTTCCTCCAGATCGAGCGATACAGAAGGAACAGGCATACCCACAAATCTTTCGAAACTACCTTGCTACTCCCATGCAAAACACACATACCCAAATTACAAGACATACACAACACAACAATATGAAATATTACACAAAGAACGGTTACAACTTCATCACTTTCCGCTTTCCCACTTCAATCAATATTTATTCCAGCTTCACACGACACTGCCCCACTTTGTAATTTCTACTTTCCTAATGTGAACTCTGGAGATAAACGCACGTCTTCCTGTGCAATGCAAGCCATGTGGCGTTGCTGGAAAAACGGCCGACTCACCTTGATTCTCTCTCAGAGTTTAAATTCAGCGTCACACGGAATGATATTTCTTAAATACTTCAACTTATGATACACACGCTATTTCTTAAATATTTCAGCTTATTGTACACACGCTATTAATTCTTAAATATTTCAGCTTATTGTACACACGCTATTAATTCTTAAATATTTCAGCTTAAGCTCACGGAAGTATCTCAACTTATATCTACACGTGGGCTCTTTGTGACCGTTGGTTTACTACAATCCCCTTAAAATTACCTGCCTCACTTTGTAATTTTCCCCACAAAAGGTCCTGTGAAAGAGAAATTATTAATTCTAACTACTCTTAAATATTCCACATCCATACCATGCCTCCACTCTTTCATTCCGGAGCACAACAAAAAAACAGGTCTTTACAGCAGAAGGTTCAGCGGCAGAGTGCTGAAACATGGCCGTATTCTGATTCTCTCACACCTCTCTCGAAGTGGGAGAAGCACCTTGCTACCTTATTGGTCAGCCACATTTCAGACGCTCAAAGCTCTGGTAACTTCCATCTCTTTGGTCTCACCAAAGGTAGCCAAAGGATCGACTCAAAGATGATCATATATTCCGATTCACTATCTGTGGTTAGCAGACGACCATACATTCATTCCTTTCACAGATCTCACCAAACTGGATGTAGGGATTTATTTTGAGGGAGTGCACATGTGATCAATTAAATAAATAAATTGTCATTCTTTCCCACACTGGTATCCGGCTTCGCTGTATTAATTGAAATTGAGTTACTTTTACACAAAAAATGTGTTGTTCTGACAAGAATTTCGTACCTATTTTCAGTGTTGGGCGGTACTGTACCCTTTCACCACCGGCTACCCATGCAGAAAAAAATGGCACGGTACTATCCTTGCAATGCGAGGGTAGTTCCGAACATTTTTTTTTTTTTTTTTAAGAAAATTGTATTAAAACAAACGTAGCAATTCATCAAAATAACCAGGAGGAGACCTTAGCCCCTGGTGACCTCAAATTGACGACCAAATGTTGTTACTTTACCAAATTGGCAGTTGTTGCATTATTGTACTCTCCACAATCCGGAGTAACGTACACATACTAATTTACAACAATCTACATGACAAATAAAACATCACATCATAGAAATGAAAAAATAATCTTGAGATAAAATTTTGCTTTAGTTACTGGGATCTTCGTTATTTTTATGAGTAATCCAAATTTCAGTAATTCTAAAACAAATAAAAAATACTTTCTCTGTTGTCACACATATAGACGACAAGAACTTGCATTTCGACTAGCCTTCGTTACACTTTAATGTGAAATGTCACCACTGTGATAATAAAAATAAGTGGCTTCAGTCAAAACACCAACAAGATTATTACTATGGACGACATCAAAATACATCAGTTAATTCCGATATTTGTTGTGCAATGCAAACTCTTGTCCCCTGTGACAACCTTACTGATCAATGCTACATGAACCGCTACGTTAGTATTACGCCACTGGCTTATAATTAGAGCATCATTGTACCAAATATTCTAATAAACATGCTACGTGAACTTGATAACCCAGAACAGACAAAAAACAAACACTAACTATTCTAAAGACAAATGTTGATGAAATACAATCACACTTGCTGTCCCTTCAGGAATGAAACACATAAAAAAAACATTTACACAATTACAAATACATTATTCCCTATCTTGCGAGTCACACGGAAACCTTTCATTCTGTGATTTTCTTGGGGTCAAAAAGTTGCTGATAGTTTTCCTAGAACCACTGTCTCGGTGTCAAAGCTCTCCCATGGTTACCCGGACGAAAGTCTTTGAGTCACTCAAATCGGCATTTTGAACACGCACTGGACAGTAAACTGTATCTCACATTAAACACAAATGTCATAGTCACTGTCAGAGTACCATCCACACGAATCTGTTCGTCCAAAAAAATGGCCCTACAACTACTATTACCCACGGTTCTGTCCTTTCAGTTCATGGTGTAATTAAAAGTCGTAAGTTTCAACAAACAGCACTTATTCCCGCACCAGTTCAAGAAATGTCTCGTACTACAGACGCAAATGTCAATGTCCCACTCTAGTTTCTTGCCTTCATACAATAATTGTTCACCAAACGACAACTGTCCTCTAAGTATACCAAGTGTCCCACGTGCAATTCACAAAGCACACTTAACAAGTCACTGCCAAAAGTTTATGGATCCCACCATTCAGTGGTCAAGACAAAACAAAACGATCGTCCTGTCTGCTAAAGACAAAATCTTTTCCACCACTCACAACGTGGAAACACCAGTCCTTCACTTTCCACATTATGGAAAGTCGCAGTCATCTTGTTTCACGGCTCCACAGTCCAGTACTAGTTATTAGCTGCTGGTAAAAAAAAATGCTCGCCGGGCTCTGCCGCGCCTCGTCCATTCTGCAGTAGCGCCGCTGCGCGCGCCGTTGAGCAGAAGAAACCACCCGCTGTTGCCTCCGCGGGATACCTTCCCCAGTCGTAAGGGTGGCGGAACTCATGAATGGCCAGTGGTACCTGCGTGTCGCCCCAGGCCGTTGACCTGCTGTAGCGGGCGCGTGGAGTGTACCCCGTCCGACAGTGGAGTGGGGAGTGCCGCGGCTCTGTCGCCTGTCGCCATGGCATCGTCAGCTCGGCCCGCTAGCGGTATGGGCGTTACGACACCCAATCAGTTAGCCTTCCGTGCATCTCGCAACATTACAGACAAAAGGAAATTCTTACATTAAAATTATACACCCTAGTTTTCTACACATACAACATCAACATTTATCTCTTTTCTATAGACAGCCCACACTTGTGCTATTCATTGTACCTGTCGTCCCTCATACAAAACATGAAAGTGTAAAAAAAAACAAAAGGAATAATAAACAATCTATACAGCTCATAATTACAATATCAAATAGTAGGCTACTCTAACATCCTATCACAGTGAAAATATTAGAAACTTTATCCTAAAACTACAATATACAATGAACTTTTGTGCTTGTGACACACTGAAATTAATACCCCTTGAAAGTGTTCTAACAAAAAATAAGAATAATCTACATAGCTCACAATTACCTACCACATGTTATTAAATAGTAAACTACTTTCACATCCTAACACAACAAACATTTTTTTGAAACTGATGACTCTAAATCTACAACATACAATGCACCTTTGTGCTTGTGACAGATTGAAATTAATACCACTTGAAAGTGTTCTAACAAAAAAATAAGAAATAATCTATACAGCTCACAATTACCTAACACAGGTTATTAAATATTAAACTACTTTAACATCCTAAGACAATAAACATTTTAGAAACTGGTGACTCTAAATCTACAACATACAATGCACCTTTGTGTTTGTGACAGACTGAAATTAGTATCTCTTTATACATTTTACATTTTATTATATATAACAACATTTCTAGGACATGTATGAACCATCCACATGATGTCAAATCCTGACCTGCCATCGAGGTTCATCCAAATCAAACAATACACAATAATGTTTTAGTTACAGGTCGGTAGCATCCCCTTTACAGGAGTGTGCGCATTGATCACACTACTCTACGACTCTCACTCACCAGACATCACATTTTCCTTCTCATTCAATCCATTAATACACTAACAGAATAGGTCTAGAAGTCAGCTAACCTTAACACCACCACACTCACGACAACATACCATACCTTTGCCCTCTTATACTCATAACACCATCACACTCACGACAACATACCATACCTTTGCTCCCTTATACTCAACCACATAACACATGAAGCTGTTCCGGAGATAGCTTTCCAGTCTCCGAATTCGTCCTTTCACTCTGGCACCTCTCTCCATCGGCTTACCTCCGCATTCGCTTTACCCATTAATCATTCTGCTAAACACCAACTTAGAATTGCGACATTTCATCTAAGAACAAAAAATACACAAATTAATCAACCTGCAAAATAACTGTACTCTTTCTTGGTACCGTTTTGATTAGTTATACTGGTACCAGGCTTCAACAACAATGACAACAAAAAATATTATTTTTGCCAAATCGCAAATGTCATGGTAAGAATTAGATTTACACTTATATTACATCTTACGTCAGTATTCCACAACGTTCACCACCTGGGTCTCATACTCCCTTTATGTCCTTTCACATTGTGCAGTTGTCCTCATCTCTTCATTCGTATTTCGGCTCTCCGTCCGTCCATTACTCCATGATTTCCTGGTCTTCCTTCGCCATTGGCATCAATCTCTATTGCAGCATACACAGGCCTCTCTGTAACATACATCTAAGACATCTCCACATTATTAATTCTACTCCCCTTTATTTACCACTGTTTCATCACGTCGAATCTCTATTAATCACACTGCTTCACGTCGCTTCTCTCCTTAAATAACACCTTTATCCACTACTATTTATCACGTCGCTTCTCTATCTACCATCATTATTCCCTCATAAATCATCACGTCGTTTCTGCTTGATCCTTATTCATACGACAAAAAATACGTACATACACCACTCTGTCGACTCCTGTTCATGACTCATTCGACCAGTCTATTCCGTCATACTTCCTGACATCCCGCCTGAAAATTCTTATGTTCGATTTGACCCTGCACAACGTTACACACCACAAATAAATACACTGACTATCTACCATAAATTGCCTACTTTCGATCTATCCTTAACTTTTCCACAATTTGATGTTTGAAATGTGATGAAGCCCACGCGATTGTTTTCCCTTGATCGTCTCAATCAGTACAGCATTTTCATGGACAATCCGCCTCACTCTGAGTGGTCCACTATACACAGTAAAGAATTTGCTAGTTAGGAATCTAAGCTTACATGAAAATTAAATGTGTGCAGAGAATATACAAGCTGGGAGAGATGGGCAACCCAAGTGTTAGTAACTTTGGTGCTAGTGGCCTCTTTCCCTAACACCAGACTCCGAACATCCATACGCAGCACCTCATAACTGTCGCTATAACAATGACATACTACCCATCAGATGGCAGCTAATCTAAAAACTTCGATCACAATGTTGACTTTTTTACATTACGTGTTAAGTACCTGCAATAGTCAAATCGCACTAATTAAACTGGACTTATTGGCATTATTACATAACATTTCAGCAACTGGTTTCTTTGAGGAAACAATCGTTTTACTTTACTGTTCGAAATAAAAAATTTGCAAATTTTGCTCTGAGAGACCAGCCTAACAGATTCCATTACTGGTGTTTTACTCTCTGATCAGAAGTATGGTATTTGCATTCCTACATATCAGTAGAGTATGTCTGCTACATAGACAATTTTCAGTGCCAGCTGCATGTGTTTTAAGGCAAGATGCTAAGGGCTGATATGTTGGATTTGTTTCTCCTATCCATCAATCTATTACGACAAGAAAGAAATACCAGGATTCCATGCTCTTCTGTCATTCTGATAGTTCCTGCCGTTCCTATCCTCGACACTATGTGACCTATGAGTCGTGTCTCCGTTCACAATGTTGCTCTCATTACCCAATTCTTGTAACAAGTGCCGGAGTGACGCGGAATCGTCTAAGCCTCTGCCTGCCATCACTATACCTCTGCGCAATTTCACTGGCAACTTCGCTATACAGATCTTAATAAACTCCCCAGGTTCGTATGTCACATCCAAATACCTATTTCGTCTCAGCATTTCCTGATAGCACTCCACTGGATCTCTTATACCACCTTCGTTACCATTTCGCATTATCAATATGCTTTGTGTAACCTGATCCTGCTTACTTTGCGACCAGAATTCATTTAAATAGCTACTACAGTCTTTAATAACTTCCTGCATTTTCGCTCTAGCCTCGTCCCTCAAATGGTTACACACAAACTTCATTTTAAGGGGCAGTCCCCTCGATGAAGGTAATGAATCTTGAAATTGAGAAAGCCTTGGACTATACCCAGTTGGGTCTGCCACCTGTTTTATCCGACACAACCGTTCTTCTGACTCTCTGAACTCGTCTTCCTCTTTCTGCCTATTTTCGCTTTTTGAGTTTATCTCACTCTCCCTCTGCAATCTACCTGGTGGTGTGTCACCTTCGCTACTGCACGCTAATTGCAACTGTGCTAGTTCTTCACTATGTTTCCTACTGATTTCTAATTGCGCCTCTTTAAACTGTAATGGTGATTGTATCTCCTCCTGGTCGGCATAAACCTCTCGCTGCGTACTGTCAGAGCCTGTCTCGCCTCTTATACTGAGCTGTTCTACATCTGCACTGATCGTATTCATTCTGACCACTACCTCTTTGACTCGCTCATCCGGCAACACGTCCCTACGTTCAGTAATATCGCTCTCTATTGCACTTATTCGTACCTCCAAATTATTGGCTTTTTCTTTCACAGCATCCTGTACTTGCTTCGACGCACCCAGATTCTTCTCCCCCTCATCTAACCGATTATTAACTGCGGGCAGACGCTCATCGATAACTGTGTGTAGCTTCCTCATTGCCTCTTTATTTCCCTTATCAATTGCCTCCAATCTTTCCTTATTTGCTTCCAATCTCTCCTTAGTCTCCCTATCTCTCTCCTTAGCCTCCCTATCTCTCTCCTTAGCCTCCCTATCTCTCTCCTTAGCCTCCCTATCTCTCTCCTTATTCTCCCTATCTCTCTCCTTATTATCTCTATTGATTGCTTCTAATCTTTCGTTAGTTGCTTCAAATCTTTCCTTAGTCTCCCTATTCATCGCTTTATTATCTCTACTCATCGCTTCTAATCTTTCGTTAGTCTCCCTACTCATCGCTTGTAAAAACTGCAGTATCACATCGTTATTTCCTACTTTCGACGCGCTCACCTCGTTCGCCTGAGAAACGGTAGCTTCGCTAAGGGTAGCTTCACTTTCACTGAATACCTGACCTAGTCCCGAGCCCGCGTCGTCGGGAAAAGCCCGCGTTTGTGGACAAAGCCCGCCGCATAAAGGTTCCCCTTGCAGCGGTCCACTGAACAATACAGCCCCTTCGGAGCGTTTGTCTTTCTCGCTCATTAACCCATGGTCAACAGCTACTTCCTGCTGCACTGCTACGTCCACCCCAGAATCGCTATTCTCCATGGTGGCTACACTTTTCGACTGCGACCTAGTTACTACGGACATTACGCAAAAAAAATTATGAAACGATCTTCCAGCCTTGTGCGATATAGCAATTAATTACATAAAATAAAATAAAAGATCCTCACCAATCCAGAAAGAATTTGCAAACAGAAAAAATTTTACTTCTTAACGCTATCACAATACATTCCATAAAAAAATCTTAACAGCAAACCCTAACAACAAAATATCCTAACAAAAACGATCCTGGCAAAGGAATCCTGGCAACAAATTAAATATCCAGGTAACAAAATTATCGTGGCAAAAAACGGAATCCTGGCAACAAATTAAATATCCTGGTAACAAAATTATCGTGGCAAAAAACGGAATCCTGGCAACAAATTAAATATCCAGGTAAAATTATCGTGGCAAAAAATGGAATCCTGGCAACAAATTAAATACCCAGGTAACAAAATTATCGTGGCAAAAAAAACGGAATCCTGGCAGGGTCGAAATTATGAGAGGCACCCACTTGCCTTTCTCATACTGTGGCATCAAGCAGTCAGGCCTGCAAGATGTGTGGTTTGCCAAGCGAGTGGAATCTTCCTTAATTTATCGAGCAACATGAATTCTCGTATCTTACTATTTAGTTACAAATTATCCTCCTGTATGAATAATACGCAACGGAAACACGCATCTGACTATCAGTGATTTATAGAACTCTGACTGTACACTACGCACTGGCAATACCACATTTACCTTTTGTCTTTGATTTAACGGCTTTTATATAAATTCTGGACATTACGATAACATACAATTTAATGAAAAAGGCCACCAATCTCTTTCTTTTCACTATTTGATTTATTCCTAAACACACAAATTCTACAACCTACAACAAAATCACATGAGAAATTCCGCCCAGTGGGCATGGCTTTACGTTAGTGAATCTCTATACTATGGTCTCGTAATCTATTTACCGCAACAGTGCACTCCCTGAATCGGATGGTGGATCTTTTATTATACCTCACACTTCGCCTCTCACAATAATCCTCACGAAACTTTCCTCCAGATCGAGCGATACAGAAGGAACAGGCATACCCACAAATCTTTCGAAACTACCTTGCTACTCCCATGCAAAACACACATACCCAAATTACAAGACATACACAACACAACAATATGAAATATTACACAAAGAACGGTTACAACTTCATCACTTTCCGCTTTCCCACTTCAATCAATATTTATTCCAGCTTCACACGACACTGCCCCACTTTGTAATTTCTACTTTCCTAATGTGAACTCTGGAGATAAACGCACGTCTTCCTGTGCAATGCAAGCCATGTGGCGTTGCTGGAAAAACGGCCGACTCACCTTGATTCTCTCTCAGAGTTTAAATTCAGCGTCACACGGAATGATATTTCTTAAATACTTCAACTTATGATACACACGCTATTTCTTAAATATTTCAGCTTATTGTACACACGCTATTAATTCTTAAATATTTCAGCTTATTGTACACACGCTATTAATTCTTAAATATTTCAGCTTAAGCTCACGGAAGTATCTCAACTTATATCTACACGTGGGCTCTTTGTGACCGTTGGTTTACTACAATCCCCTTAAAATTACCTGCCTCACTTTGTAATTTTCCCCACAAAAGGTCCTGTGAAAGAGAAATTATTAATTCTAACTACTCTTAAATATTCCACATCCATACCATGCCTCCACTCTTTCATTCCGGAGCACAACAAAAAAACAGGTCTTTACAGCAGAAGGTTCAGCGGCAGAGTGCTGAAACATGGCCGTATTCTGATTCTCTCACACCTCTCTCGAAGTGGGAGAAGCACCTTGCTACCTTATTGGTCAGCCACATTTCAGACGCTCAAAGCTCTGGTAACTTCCATCTCTTTGGTCTCACCAAAGGTAGCCAAAGGATCGACTCAAAGATGATCATATATTCCGATTCACTATCTGTGGTTAGCAGACGACCATACATTCATTCCTTTCACAGATCTCACCAAACTGGATGTAGGGATTTATTTTGAGGGAGTGCACATGTGATCAATTAAATAAATAAATTGTCATTCTTTCCCACACTGGTATCCGGCTTCGCTGTATTAATTGAAATTGAGTTACTTTTACACAAAAAATGTGTTGTTCTGACAAGAATTTCGTACCTATTTTCAGTGTTGGGCGGTACTGTACCCTTTCAATGTAACATGATTGATCATCCTGCAGGGGGTCACTTCGGATGCGGTTGCAATAACAGCTGCTAGTGCAATAGTTATAAGGTCAATTAACCGCTGAAACTGGACCTCCTGAATTAATTGGGTGCTGAAATCGATGCATTACGGTACATACTGCTCTCAGAGTTTCGACTTGAAGCGGGCCCATAAGATTATACTTGTCCATTTTCTTTGAGGTACAGACTTCGTTTTATAGCATTTCACTTTCGTAAAGTTTCGTCTCGTTTCGCTGTATGAAAACACTTAATCCTAATTCTTTCACCCTGAAGTTCCAGACAGTTCCTGTTTTTGTCATAAATAGCGCTCAGAAGCACATTCTAGCTCTTAGCAACCAGTGTAATGAAGTAAAACGAGTTTTCATTGTCGAAATATGGTAATCATTATGAATTGTAAAAAGGAGCCCGAGCAGGGGCTAAGTGAGCAAAAGTTCTTTTGGCCCAGAATGAGGTAAATCAGGCAATCTCCGTTAGCTTATTGTAAGAAATAGCTCTAGAGCGCCACATTGAAGAGACATGATGACAGTTCATCTCCGTATCTCATGCTTCACAACTTTCGATCTTAAATAACCTTTACTTCTTTATTTAATCTTAAAAAAATGGTTCAAATGGCTCTGAGCACTATGCTCCTAGAACGTAGAACTAATTAAATCTAACTAACCTAAGGACATCACACATCCATGCCAGAGAATTTAATCTTCATCTCTGTATTTTCCATTCATAATCGATAATATATTTTGAGCTTTTCTTTCCGCCAGGTTAACACTGTCAGTCTCACCGCATGCTAGCGATTGCTGGTTCTTATTTTCGCCACCCCTGATTATCCGTTTTAGTTTGGCATCTCATGGTCATGTATTGTGAGGTTGGTAGTACTTTGTCTTTAATGTAAGTACTGTTTGGTTGTTATTATCTTCTTTACATGACGTCTTTTGGTGAAGTTTAGAAGATATTTTTTCTCTTATTTTTAGATCTGGAGATATGGGCTATAGGCAGAGGAAATCGGTAGTAGAGTGCAACTAGCTTGTCATTATTAGCATTTAAGGAAGAATATAGGAACAAACACCGTCCTAACAGGTCCTGAATTCCCAATGGTACCTACCGACCGCCGTGCCATCCTCAGCCTGTAAGCGTCACTGGATACGGACGGGTATGTGGTCAGCACACCGCTCTCTGGGCCGTTGTCACTTTTCGTGACCGATGCCGCTACTTGTCAGTCAAGTAGCTCCTCAATTGGCTTCACAAGTGCACCCAGCCTGCCAGAACCACTCTGCAGACCCGTATGGTGACCTATACAAGTGATAGCTAAGCTCGATAACGTTTAAATTCAGTGATATGACGGAAACCGCTGTTACCACTGTGGCAAGGCCGCTGGCAGGGGAAAATATACAGGTCGAAAATTATTTAAACGACAATCTCTGAGCGGTTGTACAGGACACCAAGTTCTACTTTTCTCTAATGTCGTATTTTCCTGTGAGTATTTTTTAAACCGGTAGAGTTAGTTTATCCTGTATGAAAATTGATAACTAATTAAGGTGACAAACTCTAGGAGGTTGCATGGGACAACGAAAATACTTTTTTAAAATCAAAAGTAAGGTAAACCAGTTTTAGTTCTTTATCACCAAGAAACAACAACATTAACATATCATAATTACTTCAGTTACAGTAGAGGTTCAAAAATGCCTCCATTGACTTGTAAACATAAGTTACGCTGGTGGGTCACGTTCTGTCTAACACGGTCAAAAGCTGAAGAAGTGCCCTTAATTCCTACTACTGCTGTTGCTGCTGCAACAACAACAACAACAACAACAACAACAACTAAGACTACTACTACTACTGCTACTACTACTAGCGCTACTAATCGGCCGACCATATCTTCTTCCGATTCAATTCTGGTTTGTCCTTCCAGGTATAAGTTCTTGAATTTACCTCTGGAACGTGAGTCCCTTAGTTAGCGTAGGCGCTGGTTATGGAGATGTTGACCTTGCCTTCACACTGGCCAGACTCTCCCCGCGTTTATCTCACAATTTGCCTGATCTGTTGTGCTGTTTTGTTTCCCCATTTCTTGTGTTTTCTTCCCCTGGTGATGTTCCCATTGTACTGTGATAATGGTATGGTATGGTATGGGTGCTGGGACAGGACAGTGGCAGTGTTGGTGCGTCACTGCACATAGCATTTCTGGGGCACTCGTATTCTCTTCCTTTCCACCCACTCCTCTAATTTTCTTTCTTCTTCTTGATGCCCTTACATCCCTTTTCTTGCTTTGTCATCCATTTTCCGTGGAGTGCTGTGTGCTGTTCATGTTGTTCCTCCATTTATTTCCGCCATCTTAGAACGTGGAACAGGTGGCCTCACTCTTTGCCCCCTCCCCCCCTCACGCCCAAAAATTTTAATCAACCAACCACAAGTGGACCAATACGTTATTGATTGCTCAGTTTGCGAAGCTCCTTTTCTTGAATAAATCATCCAGTTTTCGGAAATTTTAATGATTTGTTCCTACATGTATATCACATCTACCGATTTTCTCCGCACGCGTGTAATTCCTCCGTGGTGCTTCGTTTTCTTTTGTCATGTTGTTGTTGTTGTCTTCAGTCCTGACACTGGTTTGATGCAGCTCTGCATGCTACTCTATCCTGTGCAAGCTTCTTCATCTCCCAGTACCTACTGCAGCCTACATCCTTCTGAATCTGCTTAGTGTACTCATCTCTTGGTCCCCCTCTACGATTTTTACCCTCCACGCTGCCCTCCAATACTAAATTTGTGATCCCTTGATGCCTCAGAACATGTCCTACCAACCGGTCACTTCTTCTTGTCAAGTTGTGCCACAAACTCCTCTTCTCCCCAATTCTGTTCAATATCTCCTCATTAGTTAATGTGATCTATCCATCTAATCTTCAGCATTCTTTTGTAGCACCACATTTCGAAAGCTTCTATTCTCTTCTTGTCCAAACTATGTATCGTCCATGTTTCACTTCCATACAAATACTTTCAGAAACGACTTCCTCACACTTAAATCTATACTCGATGTTAACAAATTTCTCTTCTTCAGAAACGCTTTCCTTGCTATTGCCAGTCTACATTTTATATCCTCTCTACTTCGACCATCATCAGTTATTTTGCTCCCCAAATAGCAAAACTCCTTTACTACTTTAAGTGTCTCATTTCCTAATCTAATTCCCTCAGCATCACCCGACTTAATTCGACTACATTCCACTATCCTCGTTTTGCTTTTGTTGATGTTCATCTTATACCCTCCTTTCAAGACACTGTCCATTCCGTTCAACTGCTCTTCCAACTCCTTTGCTGTCTGACAGAATTACAATGTCATCGGCGAACCTCAAAGTTTTATTTCTTCTCCATGGATTTTAATACCTACTCCGAATTTTTCTTTTGTTTCCTCTACTGCTTGCTCAATACACAGATTGAATAACATCGGGGAGAGGCTACAACCCTGTCTCACTCCCTTACCTTTTCTCACAGAGTGTAGATATAGACCAGGAGTGGCCCTGTCACAATTCCCTAGGACACTTCTGATTAAACCTCTGTCACTGATTAACATTCGCCATCCAGCACAGCATAATGGGTTCCATTACTTAGATCTCCGAGCGACTCGCATATGTGCGTAAGCTCCAGTATAGCGATTCCGTCGGAGACAGACATATTACAAAGTTGCCCCTGCACGCTTTCCCGGGCTGATTCGCACTTGCCCCCGGCACGTTCTCCCTTGACTGAGCAAAGTAACGCCAGGCTACAGCAACAGAGCACGTCGCGGCTCCGCCACGAGGTATTCGCGTACGTGCTCCGCGGATCCACAGAGAACGAGCGGAGCCCGCGGGGAGGCGCTGGGTCGCTGCGTGATTAGCATAGTAACGAGAGCGCCGGCGAGGCGTCCTCCTATTGGCCCGCTCTTTTGCTACCTTTGTGCACCAATCAGCGGGGCATCCGGCCGGCTTCAAAGAGATACGGGGAGCAGGAGACGTCACCGACGAATCGTATGCACGCGTCGCACCAGCACGTCGGCGGGCACAGTGCGACCAAGTTTATTATTCCGACGACAAAGGAGTTGCTCTCCAAACTGATAGAAGGAACGCAAGAGGGAGAACGCTTGAAGAGAGCGAGGAAAAAATAGCGCAAGTGTACTTATTTCGTAGTGCATCTATCAAACTATAGTACTTTTGCTGCAGTTCTGCCGACGAAAGAAGTCCTTCTGGCGGGAAACCATAAACCCAGTCGCACGTCTGACATGATAAGTATGCAACTGGATCCGAGGTCGCTTGCGAGAAACTATGTGAAAAGCCTCCTGGAAAACTAGAAATATGGAGTCATCTTGAAATCACCTGTTCATAGCAATCATTCATTACTTGGGTGAATAAAGAGCCAATTGGGTTTCAGAAAAACTGTAGTTTTGATTTCACGATGATTACATGTGAGAGATAGTTTTATTCTGTGCATTCATAGCAGTGGAACACAAAATATATTTCAAAATCCTGTATGAAAAGAGGCATATCTGAGCGCTAATAATATACTACTTTTTCCTCTCCTCTTGACAGTTCGATTCAAAACATAATACACACGAATTTTGTATTTTGTCTAGTACCTTATTCCTCCTTTCCCCTGTTTCAGTAACTGTGTATGGTTCTGACTTCTTTTGTAGAGACGATCGCGCATTTTACCAAAAGTGTAACTAGATTATGATCCAGCTAAACTAAACTATTTTTAGGCTGCGTAGAGCTGCTTCTTACTCAAAGATTGGTTTGTGTACTACAGTGTATTCACAATCACGTTTATATTGCAGATTATACATCGTGACCAGTCCTCCGGTATGAGAACATCTTATTCTTCCAAATCTAAGGAGACTGGCTCTTTATACAGACCTTGAAGCCGAAAATCTTCGACTTGTAGCCACCAACAGTAAACACACAAGCAAACCTTAAGTCACCGGTTTGAGAGAAATAGAGTTTCGTCTTCTTGTTTTTAGCCCAACATGTTACATTACGCTTATCCCATCATCAACGCTTTGTTTTATCCCTTTTCTCACGTTCGTCTATATATGCGGCTGTCTATCTCTCTGGAGTTTGCGAATTACTTTGCAACGGGACCGATGACCTCAGCAGTTTGGTCCCATAAGACTTTACCACGACAACTACTTTGCAACGCCTGTTCCGCAAATCTGCTACTACTATTTGTACTTCTTTGCTCTCTCTTGCGAGTATCTGGGTGCAATTTGGGTGTAATTATGTCGTGGTAATGTATTATGACACTCTATCAAATTTATATCTGTAGCTTTGCTTTATTTACTTGTTCCTCACTTTTTGTTAGTGAAAACCTTTCTTTCGTAGTCTGATAACCAAACAGTTGAAGCTTGTCGGTCTTCTAACCGGTTTAATGAAATGTCTAGCTTCTCGCAAGAACGCGTCTGTTCGTATTATTTTTTCAAAAATCAAGTCACCATATTTCATGAGGATACTGTGTACCCAGCTTGTAGATTTTAGTAAATCATCTTGATAGGTAAGCCATATGTCAGCTTAATGCTCGAATCCGAATCTATTACACAGCTTTGGGTTCAATGTGTGAATCTTGCAAAGAGTTTTAATCTGCCATGGAGACTCGTTGCAGCTCACATTATGTGTCAGACTGAAAATTTACGATCAGCTTCTTGTCAGATACTTAGAAAGATAAATTGCTGCTTTACAAACGTATTGGGTTATTATAAAAGTAATCCATTTAGGTTTTTCAGGCGTATATTTCCGTCCCTGAGTGTGGTGGGAGCAGACAGAGACATCGGAAATACCTGTAGGTGTTTACTCTCAAGCCGGTGAGTAAGCAGCATACCACCACAAAACTCTCCACTATGAACGTCAGACTTCCTTTTTTTCTTTTTCATTTAACATACCTGTGCAGTAAAACATGTCTGAATATTACAACACACTAATTAGCGGCTAAAATGTGAAAGTATTAAATTTTTAATTACTATTATACATTCCCTTTCGTTAACCATAATTTTATTTAGTTGATCTTGTTAGAGAAACAGTAACTGAAAGACAGAAACAAAGTTGAATGTCATTCGTGTTAGTAGTTAATGAAGATAGTTTCGGACAGCTGCTTATCGACAATATTTGTCCTGACATTTTCAGAGTGACTGTGGATTTAGTTTACCGAGAAAAACTAGTTTCTGCGTTTTGATGTTGGCCGCTGGGCGAAGATCTGAAACTGTGAATTTTACATTAGAGCGAAATCGAGCGTAGTTGAACAGTAGACTGTTATAGTACACAGGAGGGACAGTGACTAAGTTCTACATATATTCTCTCCATAATTATAGTGTAATGTAGGTATGGTTCTCTGAACAAGGTCATAAGCAGTCACTCCCCCTAGTTGCAGCTCAGCAGACGTTGAGCTTAGTCATAATGACCCAGACATTGACGACGCTCTATACTCTCGCCCACCGCCATCTTCAGCCGAGAGACAACGCGCTGCCTGTTTTCTTGATATCTCACTCGTCTTCCATTCGGGTGCGCAAGAAGCCGAGAGGAGCAGACTGAAATGGAATGTGACGCGACCACTCGATCACATCGGTTATCAGCGACGAGACAGTTGCGAGCTTATTTAGCTGAGAGCCTTCTCGTGTCACAGCAAACCTGAATAATTTACTGCGTCTCGTTTCGGGATTTCAAAGCCGAGTTTCCACTAAGGTTTTTTCGGAGTGAAAACTGTTCACTACCAAACATATGAAAATAAAGCTATGAACTGCAAGACCGGAAGTGAGAGTCCCACTAGCGCCACTTCTTTTTTCAATAAAAGTTACAGTATCTATTTTCAAAGAAAACAAGCTATGATAAAAAATCCACGTATGTATATTTTGACGGCCAATCGAATGTAGACACATGAAAAAAAAAATATTTCTCTGAAGTGAGTTATTTATTCAATATGCCTCGACAACGCTGTATGTGTCTACCCCACGTAAATAAACGATTTTAGTGATTATTTTATAGCAAAGCTAACTCTTACTCAGTTCGTTAACTCACATATTATGTTTATTTTGTACTGTGAAGACTTCGAATCACCACATAACCTAGCTGGAGCATAAAGGGAAATCTTTTGCATTTAAAAACAATAAATGCACCTCTGTATCTGATGCAAGGCAATATAATCAGGCTACAGCTGATTATGATGATGATGATGATGATGGTGATGGAGATATACTGAAACAACTGTTACCATTTTTCTAGTGTCTAGGGCAGAGAGCATACATTGGAATGAGCAATCTACGCTTATGGAGCTGTATTTTGTTGATCACAACATTCTTCTGGCAGAAACGCCTCAAAGCTTGCAACTAATGGCTGCCTAGCTCGATGAAATGGCGGGCTCTGAGGGGCTAAAAATGAAAAATGGATAAATCAACCGTACTCATATTATAGTGCAAGAGAAGGTACTACAAGATGCTGACCAATTTTCGTACCTCGGCAGCCTTATCTGTAATAACAAAGACTTACATGCAGACATTCAGCAGTAAGACTGGGAAAGCGCCTGCAGTCTTCCAACGAATGTGATACGTGTGGCGGTTAGTATGTTCACAAAACTTCGCTCTACTACTCTATCATCCTACAAACAGCCGTATACGCATGTGAGACTGAAAAACATCAGCAGCATCAGCGCGCAAGCTGAATGTTCATAACCAACGACGCTTGAAGGGAATTTCGAAGATCGGTTATCACGACCACGATTCAAATGAAAGAGCGCTGAGGATAAGTGGCCTGCAAAAAGTCGTTGCTGAAAGAAGACAGATGGTTCCGGGGTGTGTTTTCAGCGTGAAAGATGCAAGTATCCCCAAATCATCGTTGTTGTGGAAACGAACTGGTGGATAAATAATTAGAGGAAGACTTTGTAACAACTACAAACGGACTTTTTTGAAGGATTTTCAATCCGTGAATAGGGAGCAAGCTGACAGATGTCGCCGAAGGAAATTTGTTGCCCGATATGCTATCTAGCATTGGAGGTTAGTGAAATCTCTATATATTATGAAAGGCTTTTACAAATTCGAATTGTGACGCATAGAAAGATAAAAATCTACCTTAATCTTTCAAGTACAATGTCCTGCTTGTGGCTGGTCAAGAAAGTGTAGGTGTCATAAAACTGGACTCCAGTGTCCATTTAAATGACGTTCCTTTGTCACTGGAGGACGTCGTATTGCAAAATCCCTGCTATACGCACATTTCCACTTCAGATCCACTGTTGAACGACATATGAATACGCACAACTAGGTGCTACTTTACAAATGTTGTAGGCTTGCAAGAGACAGCGAATCATAAACAGGAATGGAAAGAAAAAATTAGATGTAGCACACTTAAAGCTATGTTTTTGACATGTACTTGTCATCAGCATCTGAAAGATTGGTACAATCAACTAATCAGCGTAATGAGGAGGGCTAACTATGATAGTATCATGCAAATGCTATAATCCATTATGGAGCAATGAAAAAATTTTATCAGTCATCAGATATAAGGTTGGTTTGATGTAGCTCTCCATTCCTATTCTTTGTCAGTTATCCTCTACATTTAAGCATAATTGCAGCATCTTACATAGTCCACGATGTGCCTTGCACATGTCAGCAAATGTGAAGGTTCAATTTTTTATGTAAGTGAAATTTTATTTTTTCGTCGATTGCCTGGCAAAAATGTGATCCATCCAGAAGGACTTGAGAGGGTTATTTCAGTGTTCCATGGGTAGAATAAAATTTACAAAGGACTTGGAAGTATGAGCTGTTGCGGCCACATGTTGTAAGCGTTGCTTCATGCAGTGGAGAATGGCAAAACAGAGGCACGCCGGCGACCGAGGCGTTTTGAAGTAGGCAGGCACAGATAGCCTCTCTGACAGCAGCAGTCTGCCAACAGACTGACGCAAGGACGCACACAGACCGAGCGCCTAGCGAAGCCTGGAGAGTGCTGAGTAAGGGGAAGTGAGGCCAGCACGCTAAGTTACGCTGCAATATACTGCGGGAGTAATAACAAAAAGCTACCACCGAGGGTAAAAAACGTCCTCCTGCCGGATGTAAATAGTGGAGCGCAGGCAGCAACAGACAGAAGCCATTAGGAAGCAGTTCGGATCTGAGGACAGACGTGGTCCGTGTCCGAATGTTCAATGCTCGTAGGTGACGGTTTCGGAAGTCCGTTTCAGCTCACAGGAGTCATCCGTTCGCCGCCACATGTCAACTTCAGCTCTGGAGGTCGGCCCGAGTTCGGTCGGCACCATGGCTGACTAACTACAGCGAGAACTTCCAGCAGGACCGGCCGCAGCGCGGTCTTCGTCACAGGCGCCGCCGGGGACTGACGCCCGGACCGACGGCGCGTGGTCCGTCCATGACAGGACCTTGCGGACATCACGACTGACGGCTTCCCAGTCGCCAGCGCAGCAGACGTTTGCAGCTGACCTCTCGACGAGTTCATCTCAACCACAGGGCATCCTGGCTTCAGCGGAGCACTGGTGGCCTGAGGTTCCCGAGTGCGATCAGCGGTGCGCGTTGTGCGCATTGTCGGAGAATCTACACAGCAGCAGCCAGGTGGAGGGATCCGCAGGGCTGGGAAGAGATGACGAGGAAGAAATTGTGAAAAAAGTTCAATAAATGATTGTAAAACTCCACGCCGTCTCAGTCTTTGGCGCAGCCACTGTGTCTGCTCCTAACAAGTAGTGCAGGAGTCGTAACAGAGCGTTTGTCGCTGCAACCTGCTCTGGTTTGCTTGCATGCACTGTGATTCGGTAGGGAAGGATGTCACAAAGACGTTGTATCCCCTACTACTCTAATCTGTCCCACGACTTTTGTACCTGGTTCATGATATCCTAGACACTGGAACTGGGACTGAGCTGGTCCCACGCATCAGTGGCGGATCCGCCCACACAGACGGTTCTCACATGACATGTGCGGATCAGCAATGTCCTGTTGTAAAACGGCATCACGATACAGGCGCAATTAGAGGTAGCTTATGAGGATGCGGGATGCCCGTGACGTACTGTTGATCTATCTCACTTCCTCCTTCCTTCAGTTACTACAAGTTGTGACCTGCAGTCATACCCAATGGCTCCCTGCCCATTAACACCAGAAGTAATGTCTCCGTCACAGTCCCCGATCATGCTACTCGGGGTATTGTAGAACAGCGAATCGTTGACCAGAATGCAACACCGTTCATTAGCAATACACGCTTCCAGATCATGACACCACTTCAAACGAAGCTGTTCGTATTGTGTTAACGTCAGCCTGTGCATGGGGCATCTATTCCCTAGTCTGTTTGGTGCTAGTCTCCGATCTATGGTGCGGAATGACCTAGAATGCTGCAAGAAGTTGTACCACCTCCTGGATAGCCTTCTAAAGCCCGTAGTCAAATTTTACTGCAACCAAAATTGAACTGTGGCAATAACGAATGAAACTACGCCTTATTAGGGTACACTGATAATTTTTACTTTTGAAACGTCTAAATACAACTGAATGAAACACAACATTGCATCAAAACAAGTGTTCAGTTCCTAGTGCTGTGAAATGTGGAAAACAAAAACCCCAAGTGGTAATTATAAGAAGAGTAACAACTCCAAAAATGGAACAGAAACATAATATGTACAAAATCGTCCACGCAGCCTGCCCCTGAAGATGCCTCGCAGAGAATAAGGCGAAACTCGTATGGCACAAAAATTGAGTTTCACTCAGTTGTACTTAGACGACCAAAAAGTAAAAAATATCAGTATACCGTAATATTACCTCCGATCAAAGAAAACCATCATAACGACCGTGAGAGTGATGTGCTGATCACACGCCCCTCCTATCTGAATCCTCAGCCGAGGATGACACGGCGGTCGGATGGTCCCGGTGGACCTCATGTGGCCTGATGACGGAGTGCTTTTGTAATATTACATGCAACTGTGGAAGACAGGACTACAAAAGCTGAAGATGTTAAAACTACGCCTGTTTATGTATGTATATGTGTTGCCAATATTGAATTATTATTTTGTGTAAACTATCCACCTTACGAGTATTGAACATAAAATTACTAGTAATAAACGTAGTCCGCCGGCCGCGGTGGTCTAGCGGTTCTAGGCGCGCAGTCCGGAACCGTGCGACTGCTACGGTCGCAGGTTCGAATCCTGCCTTGGGCATGGATGTGTGTGATGTCCTTAGGTTAGTTAGGTTTAAGTAGTTCTAAGTTCTAGGGGACTGATAACCACAGCAGTTGAGTCCCATAGTGCTTTAAAAAAAAAAAAAAATGTAGTCCTGTGTAACAAATACCATGTCATGGTACTTCTATGTCGTTGTGGAATAAAGACTGGGATGAATAAAATGATCACTGTGACGTCAGCTCTCGAAACTACTAGACGCTGTTGTATGAGGTTGCTTCTAAATGCACGATTTTGTTAATAGTACGTAAGATTTTCCAGATTTCATGCACAAAAAATATTTATCCTTGTGATCTCATTTCATACCTCTCCCTATATAATTAACTGGAAATAATTAATGGCTCTGAGCACTATGTGACTTAACGTCTATGGTCATCAGTCCTCTAGAACTTAGAACTACTTAAACCTAACAAACCTGAGGACATCACACAACACCCAGTCATCACGAGGCAGAGAAAATCCCTGACCCCGCCGGAAATCGAACCCGGGAACCCGGGCGCGGGAAGCGATAACGCTACCGCACGACCACGAGCTGCGGACAGGAAATAATTAATTATCGCTAGAATTCCAGTTGTATCATTGGTCATCTGCCATTCTTTTGTCGTAGTGGCGCACTGGAAACCATTGCGTGAAATATGATTAATCACACGTGATTGGTGCTTCACACACAAGAATATATATATATATATATATATATATATATATATATATATATATATACATATTTGCAGAATAGTTTTCGTAAAATATATATGACAAATTAAAAGACAATGAGTAATAATACGACACTCAGGCTTGCTTATGAGTGCATCGCTAACTGTACAGTCAATAAATGGCAGTATAACATCCAGTTTTTATGTTTTGGATAATGTCAATCATCTCATTGATGTGTAAAGATGTCGCTAATAGATCGTTCTCTATTATTATATGAAGAGATCAGCTCTCTCTTTGAAGAAATGGGACATGTAATTCGAATGCGGCTTTATGATGATCGTCTTTTGATCTCATGCCCGTAGCTCCCACGGTACACAGTTTCGTCACTTTCTGTCTGACGCTTCGCTTATCCGCTCAACTGCTGCGGTCATAATGGGAGCGACAGGTCCGAGAGCGGCCTTGCGACTTGAAGCACACGTGACCGCCCGCCGCGCTCTTGTATCGCTGCTCCGCCGTCTCAGGGATGGCAGTTATCCCGGCTTTGTCAAAGTTTTCCAGCCGAAACTCTGCCGTATTGAGTGCAGCGCTCTAGCGGTGCTAATTAGAACCCGCCCACGTTACATGTCTCGCCAACAGTTTCTCTCCGTATTCGATCAATTAGCGGTAGTTGCCTGTCTCGACGGTAAGCGGCAGGGTCACAGTGCGATGTCTCTCTAACAATTACAGTAGCGAGCAGTGCCTTTCTTGTTCCATCACCTGGGTAGTGATGGTAATGCTGGACGTAGGGCGCCTAACATCATGGTCATCGCCGGCCTTACTCGATATCAACCAACAAATCTCGTAATTTGATGTCTGCAGACATGTACCTGCACACAACCAGAAGATGTTTAAATATGCTGCTGATGTTAACTGTGCTAGCTGAAAGTGCAGAAGATCTTGAAGCTATGTTAATTAAAAGAACATGGATGAACGGTGTTACACGAAAATAAGTAAGTCCAAAACAAATGTGATAGCAAGTGATAAATAAGAGAAAACTGAAGTTCGAATTTACGTTAGTATCGAGCTTCTTGGTCAAACTGACTCGTCTAGTTACTAGGGCGTGCTGGAAAGTAATGCGCTAGCCTGAGTGGCCGAGCGGTTCTAGGCGCTTCAGTCTGGAACCGCGTGACAGCTACGGTCGCAGGTTCGAATCCTGCCTCGGGCATGGATGTGTGTGTTGTCCTTAGATTAGCTAGATTTAAGTAGTTCTAAGTTCTAAGCGACTGATAACCACAGCTGTTGAGTCCGATAGTGCTCAGAGCCAATTGAACCATTTTTTTGAAAGTAATGCCTCCAAATTTGTAATGTGAGAACTCCTAAAGCTTTTTAAATAAAACATACGTTATTAACATTCTACATATTTATTCTTCATGTCTGTTTCTCAACCTAGTCATCGTGCTGACGAGCACATTTCTCCCAGCGAGACACCAGTTCGTTGATACCTTCATTATTGAATGTTTGCGTTTGTTGACGAAGCTTGCACTGTTTCAGAACTATCAAAGTGAAGTCCTGGAAGGTGTTCTTTCGGTTTGGGAAGTAGATGAAAGTCGGACGGGGCCAAGACGGGACTGACTGTATGGAGGATGATCTAAGGTAGTGAACCTAAATCGTCAGATTGTTGCAGGTATCTCGACGCTCATGTGAGGTATGGCACTGTCGTGGTGAAGGAGCAGATGCTCATGTGTGGATGATCTCTTTGAATTCGAAACTCGATTGCAGCACATTGCATCGCATCTCACACACCGACATAGCTGCGTTAAACACCGCCATGCTGTTGTTGTGGTCTTCAGTCCTGAGACTGGATTGATGCAGTTCTCCATCCTGTGCAATATGCTTCATCTCCCAGTACATACTGCAGCCTACATCCTTCTGAATCTGCTTAGTGTATTCATCTCTTGGTCTCCCTCTACAATTTTTACCCTCTACGCTGCCCTCCAATACTAAATTGGTGATCCCTTGATGCCTCAGAACATGTCCTACCAACCGATCGCTTCTTCTAGTCAAGTTGTGCCACAAACTCCTCTTCTCCCCAATTCTATTCAATACCTCCTCATTAGTTATGTGATCTACCCATCTAATCTTCAGCATTCTTCTGCAGCACCACATTTCGAAAGCTTCTATTCTCTTCTTGTCCAAACTATTTATTGTCCGTGTTTCACTTCCATACATGGCTACACTCCATACGAATATTTTCAGAAACTAGTTCCTGACACTTAAATCTATACTCGATGTTAACAAATTTCTCTTGTTTAGAAACGCATGTTACACTCTACAATTTGGAGCCGTCTAGCGGCAGAGGTCTACAAATATGCAGACATCAAGCATAAATATTTAGAATATTAATAACGGTCCGCAGCTCGGGGTCGTGCGGTAGCGTTCTCGCTTCCCACGCCCGGGTTCCCGGCTCGATTCCCGGCGGGGTCAGGGATTTTCTCTGCCTCGTGATGACTGGGTGTTGTGTGATGTCTTTAGGTTAGTTAGGTTTAAGTAGTTCTAAGTTGTAGGGGACTGATGACCGGAGATGTTAAGTCCCATAGTGATCAGAGCCATTTTATTAATAACGTTTGCATTATTAAAAAGTTTTAAGAATTTTCATACAAAAAATTCGGAAACGTTACCTGTCAGCACTCCATCGTATTTAGGAAGTAATATCAGTAGGGGTTTAAAGTGAGAAGTAGATGTCAGAAGTACGATTCTTTAATCGAAAAATACGGTTAATAACAAGAATAAGATCTTTGCCTCCAAAAGAACCAGACCTGAAATCAGAAGAACGTTTCTAACAAGCTATGTTTGGTATATGGCATGTTATGGATGTGAAACCTGGGCTCTGCGGACTGAGGAAGAGAAGAGAGTGAATTCTTGCGACATGAGATGTTGCAGTAGACACATGCTCGGAATAAAGTGTATTGACATGGGTACAAAGAGATGAAGGAAAGGGAGGGTGAGAAGTGAAGCCTGTCTAAATCGGTTGTCAAAGAAAGTGTGCAACCTATTAGGCATCTAATGAGACGTGGGGGAGTTACTGGAAAGATACCTGAAGGTAAACCATAACAAACGTACATAGACCACAATAAGAAAGACTAGCAGACGACCCCAGCTTTTGATGGGTAGCATTAAGTATCTACGGCTGACGACTTGTCTGGCATAGCGGTAATGTAGTTTCCACTGCATAGAATTACGATTAAAATTCACAAAACAATGTTAGGTAACTGTTGTCACTATCACATAACGTAAACAAGTTAAGCAGTGCACGCCAGGAACGGAGTGATAAGATACGATACGAACGTTATCTGTTCCATACCTAATTCGTGTTCAGATAGACATCTCATGGCAATGATGGGAGGAGTGAGCTACCACTCCCCTCGGTTCACACGCCTCTGTACCAATTAGCCACGACTACAGCCTTTGCCAGCTGCCAAACTCCAGCACCAGTCCAGTGTGACCAACATTTTCTGTGTGTCGTTTCCCAAAGTTTTCCTTCACATCCCTTAAACATTTATTCTCTGTGAAAAATACTGTTCTTAAAAGCTTAATATCTGGTACGTAGCATCAAAGGTCGTTTTGGAAATCAGCGGTAGCTCGTGCCAGCCTCCTGGTAACGGTAACTTCCAATGGCCTGCTACTACAGTTGGGCAGCCTTACACATATCACTGACAGATGGCAATGGCATTGTTTCCAGAGAGGCAAGGTCTTTCCTCCAACATGTTTCAATCAATTTGCTTGAAATATGTATAAAATATATACACAAACATTCATTGTGAATCAGTCTGTTATTGAAAACAGTATCGAAATCTTAGCTCTGTGCAAAAAATATGTTCTTATCAGCTTAATATCTGAGACGTCCTGCACCGCAGATCGTTTAGGAAGTCGATGGTAGCTCGCGACAGCTTCCTAATTGTGGTAGCTCTTGACGGTCTGACGATTAGTTGGGCAGCCTTACGGATAGAAAGAAGATTCAAGAACATAACAGAACTACGGAGAAATAAAGGGAAAATCGGAAAGACGCCAAGAATTGACATTTTCTGCCAATACAAGTGCTGGCAACCAAGTCTCTTACCTTAGGTTCCCTTGGGCCCTACAGCATGGTGTACGAAATTATAAGACATACAGAAGATAAAATTCCAATACTACCTGCAGGAAGGTAATACATTTAATATTTTACGTAACAGTCCTATTTCGGCTCAAGTGCCATTATCAAGTGACCTGTGAAAACAACAGTGATATGAATACCTTTACGTAAATCATAGCTTGTTTATTTTACATTTGCATTGGTACTTAGGTCCAGTTGGAAATTGCATCTATAGTAAATTGTTTCTGTCAGGTTGTGGTAAGTACAATATTAAAAAAAGTAGAAAATACGTTTTTCACAGATATTGCTACAGCCTAGTATTTAGACGGCTCTTTACTACTGTACTATACGTTTACTTAGTATATACAGCTTATCAAAGATGATATTACGTTTCGTTGTTCTTGTTTTCCTTTGACGTTTATCTATGGTTTGTGTATGTTTTTGCTTTCCATATGACTATCCCTTTTCGTATCATGTCAATAAAGTTTTCAAGACAGTATTTATGTATGAAGTTTGTGTGTTCATATAGAATATCGTGTGTACATTTTCTTGTATGAGTAGTATATTTCCAGTTCTTCGAAAATACTCTTAGTAAGAAATTGCGTCAGAAATATTATACAAGATACCCTAAGGAGTTACCGTGACAATTCTCGAAGATCTGAGTATATACATTCACATAAGAAAATATCCACACGAAATTCTAAATGAACACACGGACTTTAAGCATAAATACTATCTAGAAAGCTTTATTGACATAATAGGATGTGAAAAGGGATATAGTCACACGGATACATACACAAACCATGGATAAAATTAAAAGGAAAACAAAATGAACGAAATATAATATCATTTATGCTAAGCAGAATGTATTGTGTAGACGTATAGCATCGTAGTAAATAACGTCAACATATCTGTCAAAAACTTACTTTTTACGTTTTGTTAATGCAGAAGGGTGTTCAATAAGTAACTACGCTATTCAGAACTTGCCATAATAAAGTTACGGAAGTTACAACAGATGCTGGAACTGATCCCCTTGAACATGAAGACACAGTTGCACCAGTTTCTGCATGTTCTTGAAGACGCTGTGTAGAACATCTGGAGTGATGTTCCGAATGGGACGTGTCAGTGCAGCCTGGAGTTCTTGTATGGCGTGCGAATTGCTTTTATAGGCCTTTATCTTCAACGTACCCCATAGGATGTAATCCGGTGGGGCCAAGTCAGGTGAACACGGAGGCCAGAGTCCTCGAGAGATGATGCGGTTACCGAAGACGTCCTTTAAAAAGGTTCATCGCCTTGTGAGCGGTACGTGCAGTCGCATCATTCTCTTGAAACCAGGTATTCTCAATTTCGTTCATATTTAGCTCACCTAGGAAGGACTCCAGAATGCACGTATAGTACCGTTCTGCATTTATGGTGTCCTGAAAGAAGATCGGCCCAATGACTCGTTTACAAGTCACGCCGCACCAAACCTTTTGATCATTTAGTGGGGACACCTTAAATTCATTTGGATTCTTCGTAGTCCACACACGACTGTTCTTGCTATTCACGTAACCGGAGAGGTGAAATCATACCTCATCCGTGGAAAACGTTTTGTCAAGAATCCCCTCACTATTTCCCTTATGGAAGGACAGAAACCAATTGCAAAAGTTCACACGTGCCGGACGATCGGTGTCACTGAGCCCATGCACGACCGACATTTTGTACGGTTACATGGACAGTGATTTCCGAAGAATCTTGTGAGCGGAAACCGTGGGCACGTGGGCCTGCTGAGCTAGTCATCTAACCGATTTCTTTGGACTTCGCAGCATCATGTCTTGCATCTCCGCCACCTTCTCTTCGGATGTGGGTGGTCTAACTGATTTTGGAACACTATGAACGCTTCCGGTGTTTCGAAACTTGATGATGAGGTCCCGTACAGCACTGAGGCTACGCATCTTCACTCCTGGGAACTTTGCTGCAGTCTAATGCTGAGGTAAATTTGTCTCAATTGCGGAACACTTGCTCCACAAAAAACACTCTTTGTTCAATCATCAGCATGATGGCTTGGATCACAATGATGTCACACAAGACGTTGGTCTTTAATCAAACCGGGTGTGCGAACAAATAGAAATAGCTGGTCAAATATGGTTCGATATGTTAAACAATGGAAAATGTTGTATTAATAATTGACAGTCGAAGCAGTCATTACCACAACAGGGCACTCACTGCATAATTACTTTGTGAACAACCGGTACTTACCACTGCTTGACAGAAAAAACATTACTAGAGATGTACTATGGTCATCACTTCCAATTAAACGTAAGTAAAAAATTCAAATGTAAATATCAAACAGACAAGATTTACCCACAGATAATCTTATCAGAATTATTTTCACAGGTCACTTGTTAAGGGGGGTAGGACGTCAAACGGGCCGACTTGGAGCAGGAGAGGCACCACAGGACATTTCAATTTCCACTGTGTATACTTTTACAAATAAATTCATAAAACTTTGTCAGCATGACCAGGAAGGATTCAGAATTTACACTCATAGCAGTGGAAGTTCTAAAACAAAACGAAGTAATTTTTTTTACGTGTGAAATTTCATCATTTTTTCCACTTACTAATGGCAGCATTTGTTGCTATAGGTACACATTTCCTCATAAGTAAGAGAATACACTATAGGTACACTTTCCTTCATAAGTAAGAGAGATTTTTCGATGAATTTTGCACAGCATACAAACCATACTTAAAGGTGTATGAAACTCTAGAATTTTCCAAATCTATTAAAAACTATGGTAAAAATTGAGGTAAGTCTCTATAAAAATTTTGTTTTTCCTAAACATGTAGTTTAAAATTTAACAGTTCATTCGTTTTCTCATAAATAAAATAAGTTCTAGCGTTTCATACACCTGTGAGTATGGTATGTATGCTGTGCAAAATTCATCGAAGAATCTCTCTTACTTATGAAGGAAAGTGTACCTATAACAACAAATGCAGCCACTAGTAAGTGGGAAAAATGATGAAATTTCGCACGTAAAAAAAAAAAAAAAAAAATTGTTATGTTTTCAAACTTCCACTGCATGAGTGTGAATCCTGAATCCTTCCTGGTGATGCTGAGAAAGTTTTATGAATTTATTTGTAAAAGTATAGACACTGGAATATAAAATGTCCTGAGATGCCTCTCCTGCTCCAAGTCGCCCCGTTTGACGTCCTACCCCACTTAAGGGCAGTTAAGCCGAAACAGGGCTGTCGCGCAAAATGTAAAATATGTTACCTTATTACAGCTAGTTTTGGAACTTTTCTTCGTTGATCATTACAGATGAATAATTAAATCTCATGACTGCCCCTAGTAACAGTGACAGAGCCTGGGTCAGAGGTAGAGTATTCGCCATTGCGGCGAACTCGGGTCAGCCGCGCTGCGGCGCGCCGCTATCTGCGGCAGCATCGGCTGCGCTGGGCGCTAGCTTTCCCACGTGAGGCGCACCTGCCGGGCCGGTCGGGATCAGTTCTTGCTGCTGGCCCGACTGGTAGCAGCGGCCGCGGCCACCGAGCCTGATTTACTGTGGAGGAGTGGGGGGGAAGCGCCCCGGGGTATCCGGCCGCCCGCTCCACGCGCCGCGATGCAGTGTTGCCGCCTCGCAGGCGCCCGCTCGCCGCTCTCTCGCGCGTATATCAGCATTTGCGCTCGCCGTCATCTGCGCATACGCCTGCCTCGTTGTAGCCGCCAACTACCCTCTCCCGTTTTATTCCACCCCTTTTCAGCTCGTCGCTACTTCCGCAACGCCCGCGTTTGTAGTCCGCGGAGGTAAGGAACGCACCTCTGGACGGAATAAAAACATAAATTATCGAGCCTAGCAAACAGAATACGAGGACAAACATCCCGTGTTCAGGCGTCTCATTTTTCATTCCTGCAGCTAGAGCGCTGTTTGTAATTCCAGCTGTTCACGATGCATGGTTCCTGGAATCAATGTCACCCCTTTGCTGCTCGGTTCAGGGAGGCTGCGCCTGAGAGACGGTTGTCTGGGCACTCCTATAAGTGATCCTATTAACATGGACTAGGCGTACGGCAGCAACATAAACATCGCCATTTGTAAAATAGTGAAGCGTAACTTGCGGATGGACGTTCTCAAAAACGTGTTTCTCTGTACATTTTCACATCATAGGAGCAGGTAGGAGAGGTCAGATACTTCGAAAATAACTGTAAATAATTCGCTGAATATTGTCGCAACAAAATACGTTTAGAGACAGCGTGTACGTTAAGCCACCAACCAAACTCACAGTGACATAATTTAGGTGCAGATGACATGCTACTGTTAGACTATAATTTATTTATTTATTCCATTCCATTGCAGCATGTTACCTGTGACTTAAACACAGGTTATACCGAATCTTACAGAAAAAAAGCAATATACATTAACACTTAATTTTATCCTACACAGTACTACCTCGCATCACCATAACTGTTTCTAGTATTAATAACAACAATAATAATAATAATAATAATAATAATAATAAAGATCCCAATACCACAACAGATAAATGCAGACTTTGCAAACAACAAATAGAAACAGTAGATCACATAACAAGCGGATGTACAATACTAGCAAATACAGAATACCCCAGAAGACATGACAATGTAGCAAAAATAATACATCAACAACTTGCCATACAACATGAACTAATAAAACAACATGTTCCCACATACAAGTATGCACCACAAAATGTACTGGAGAATGATGAATACAAATTATACTGGAACAGAACCATTATAACAGATAAAACAACACCACATAACAAACCTGACATCATACTCACCAATAAAAAGAAGAAATTAACACAACTAATCGAAATATCCATACCCAATACAACAAACATACAAAAGAAAACAGGAGAAAAAATTGAAAAATACATCCAACTGGCTAAGGAAGTCAAGGACATGTGGCATCAGAATAAAGTTGACATCATACCAATCATACTATCAACTACAGGAGTCATACCACACAATATCCACCATTACATCAATACAATACAGCTACATCCAAACTTATATATACAATTACAGAAATCCGTAATTATTGATACATGTTCATTTACCCGAAAGTTCCTAAATGCAATATAACATATACCGTACAGTTAAAAGGAAGTGACGCTTGATCAAGATCCGCGTCACGTCCCATTTTTAACCAGACTTAACGTCTGAGAAAGTAAAGAAATAATAATAATAATTAAAAGAAAAAATACTATTTCCATCATGAATGAAAACTACACCTACTACCAAATCTATGTATACAATTGTTATGATAACTTCAGTTTTTTTCTGGCACATTGCAGAGAGCACTGCCCGGTCTGTGACCGTGCCTTACTAGTTTCTTGGCCCGTTGGAGGGCATTGTCGTTGTACCTGCTTCTTACCCTGTTTGTTGGCTCGCTGGTTGCAGGGAAGTGTTCCAATGGAGCATCGTTGTTGCCGGTGACGAGCGCAGCCACGCGCCGTCCCACGTCAGCCCGGTTCTGGTTCCTTGGGTGTCGAGGCAAGTGCAGTAGACGGGGGTTGGATTATAAGATAACGCGCTACCCAAGCCTTATCGAAATAGCGTCAGCAGTGTCTTCCGAGAACTGCCATTCTGCTTCACAACACAGAATCTCCTTGACATCGAGTCTTCCGTTCCGATTCAGTTGACAATAATGTGAGGAGGGTCCTAGAGAGCACAACGATGTAGGAAATAAGATAAACAAAACCAGAGCCGGGTATACGACTAAGCGATGCAAGCTGCAGACGGGCGTCAAATGGTTCAAATGGCTCTGAGCACTTTGGGAATTAACATCTGTGGTCATCAGTCCCCTAGACTTAGAACTACTTGAACCTAAGTAACCTAAGGACATCGCACACATCCATGCCCGAGGCAGGATTCCAACCTGCGACTGTAGCAGCAGCGCGCTTCCGCACTGAAGCGCCTAGAACCGCTCTGGGACGTCAAGCTGAGAGGGGCATTAAGTGCTAGTTTTGTATACAGTGCGTATCACGATTACTAGCGAAAACTGACACAAGTGGATGTTTAAGAGGGAAAAAGAGTGGGTGGAGGGGGTGGGGGAGGGAATGGGGGGCTCCAAATAGAAAGCTCTTACGTGAAAAAATTGTTTTCTATACGGCCCTGACAAAACAGACACAAACTTCTTTTATGTCTAATTTCGAGAATAATTACTACTTAAAACCCGTTTGCATTTTACAAAACTGAATGGAAGTACGCACTGATGATGCCACAGTGGTACTGAAATACGTCTGGGCACTCACAGTCAGTAGTTGTTTACGTAAAAGGTGGATCTTAATTCCAATAATCAACTGATTTCCTTTATTTTGTATTCGAGATACTAGAATGTTACGTATGTACACGGAAACAGATTCTTCCATTTCGCGTTTGCCTCAAGTAACGAACGACACCTACGTCAATATCTGTTGAAAGATTGCCGAAACACTGGCGTGCCACCAGTTACCAGCCCTACAACTGATGAATTGTGACATAGAATTGAAGCAGTATGAAATGACGTAACCGTATCTGCCATCAAACTTCAACTCTACCGAGTGCCAATCTGGGTTTTGGCAGAGGTGGCGGCTCTGTGTACAAAATTTCGCTGCCTATACTCCCCAAAAATACATACAAATATTATCATGATCTTCCTGCTGTACTCTACACACACGATAACTAAACTGTTACTGCACTGTCCTGTCTCATTAATAAGAGAACCTATCAAAAGCCCCAATGACCACGTGCACGTGGAGGAAGAGAGTGAGTGAGGTTCTGGGAGGTGCGAGAGGGATGCGGAGCCCTGCTGATTCTAGCGCCATGACCAGTTGCTCTAGGTTCCGTGGGACGAACAGTGCGATGGAGGTGGTCCCTCAGATTCTCGATTGTGTTTAAATCTAGGGATTTAGGTGACCAGAGAGCACGATAAACTCATCCTGATGCTCCTCAAACCCTGCACGTACACTGCGAGCTGTGTGACTCATTTCATTGTTCTGCTGGTAGATGCCATCGTGCAGAGGAAAAAGAAACTGCTTTTAGGGGTGGCATGGTCCGCAAGGAGAGATGCACGCTTATGTTGACCCATTGTGCCTTCCGGAGTGGCGAGCTCACCCAGGGAATGCGATCAAACATTCATCAGAGCATAATGCTGCCCCCTCCGGCCTGGAGGCTTTCGATGATTGTTGCAGGGTGCTGGCTTCAAAGTGTTTCAGGTCGTATACGCCAACGGGCGTCTGTCCGATGGAGCATAAACCTTGACTTATCTAAAACGGCCACCTATCGTCACTCAGTGGACACCAAGTTGCAGTAATTTCGTGCAAATTTCAGCCTTCGTTGCCTATGAATAGCAGTCAGCATGAGTCCACGAGTTGGGCACCTATTGCGGAGGCCAATACGCAGCAATATTCGCTGAACGGTTGTTAAGACACTGTTGGTAGCTACTTGGTTCATCTCAGCGATCAGTTGCTCAACAGTTGCACGTCTACTTCCGCAGCCATCATTCATCGCTGTTATTTATGGCCGTGATGCACGACAGCTGCCTGGGCACCATTTTTGAATAGCGCCGTTTACCAGTGCACGGTAAAATTTAACGAAGGCGGCAAGCGAACAGTTGACAAATTTAACCGTTCGGAAATGCTTCCGCACGTGTACCGAAAGCTAATGATCATGGCCTTTTGGACTTCAGATAAATCCGCATTACGACAATGAATGCACTGTTTTCTCGCCCTTCCCGGCAAGCTTGATATACAATCCATTGCCAGTGTTGCCTGTGAGAGGTTATAGCATATTGATGTCCAACATAGGCGGCGGTGACATTAATGAGACTGGAGCGTATATTTGTTATCCTTCTCAGTGTTGCTGTCTTAGCGGAAATCTGTCTACCTGTAGCATACAGCTACTTTTATTTATGTGTAATTAAATATCTTGCACAGTTTGATTTAGTGCTAGGTTCGAAATACCTAAGAAATATATGGCCAGGCGACGGATGACCAATATTCTCGGAAAGCAGGGATCAAAACTGTGTCTGGCTGTCCAGATTCACAGTTTCCCAAAACCAATTAAGGTAAACGCCGCGAGGGTTCCTTTGAAAATGACACGGCTGACCCTGCACTCAACCTCTAAAAGCGCTTCGTACAAGGGAAGATAAATGTAACGTCCCGTACTTTTCAGGTTCGAGTGCTGGGCCCACGCATTGTGTTTTAACTTTTCGGAAGATTCTTTTTTCAATTTCTTCAAATTAGTATTGCAATGACTCTTTCAACAATCCCATAGCTATCAGGTTACTTGATACTTGTTAAACCTCGACAACTACTGGCACTCTAAAACACAGCTTTATCGACGGACCGATAATAAATAAAAGCGTTGTTCAGAAATATCTTTCCATCTGGACGAACGTGTGAAATCCTACATGAGATTAATTCCTGCCTGCGCTCGGATCGTTGATCTGAAATAACAGCCCTCGCATTGCATGTGCGCGACGCGCTGAGTCATGTTCTGCTGCATGTTATATAACGCTGTCGGCGGGGATTTGGAGGGTCCGACGCGTGCTTACGTAAGCTCCACTTTTGTACGATACAGGGTGAAATATCCACCTACCTCCTATAATCCCATTGTGCGATTACGTTGCGTAAATGGCTGGCGTATGGGTTCAGTAGATTAGCCATATCACATTGTAGTGGAGTACCAGTTGCCATCCAACTGAATTCGTTCGTGCTTCTGTTTGCATATCGATTTCCTCCAGTGTGCTTCACCCGTCTGTTCAATCACGCGTGTGATTAGAGTTCTTGAGTAGGATAACTTTTACTTGATTTTAAACTACGTCTGTGATTTTCTTGCTACATTTCCAAAATGGCCAGGTTCTGTGAAATTGCTACAAGAGAAATGCAATGTTAGAATTAGGGACAGGTTAGTCAAGAGCAACTGAAAGTTACTTGTGATGATTTTACGGTCAGGACATAACGCTTAAGGGATAACCTGCTAAATTAAGTTTTCTCCTCTCTTTAGAGCCCCCTCGACATTGATTAATAAGGCACTACAGCCCGAATTGGATGAAAATACTTTGTTGCCTTTCTGGTGGCACTATACCGGCGTTTTAAAGTAACTACGAAAGATCTGATTATGATCGTGACTGGAGACAAACTCTTCTGCAGTAAGGTTACATCAGTGCCTTTGGCTTGGTCACTGCTTGCCGTTAGGCAGCTACGCCAATATGAGGACTTCAACAAATAATATAAAAGATTATTAATTCTTGTCAACCTTCTACAGCTCCAATGAAGTTTTTCTGCTGTCTGCAGCTAATAAGCTCTGACTTTACATTGATCATTGTGGGTCGTGGTATGCGCGGGTTACGATATGCATGGGTTTATAGCTGAAGAGTAACATTCCACAGGGGTTCTTGGTATGTATGTTTGTGCACATATCATATTGCGCTACTATATGGTGACGCAGAACAGTTTTTGACCTTATAAAGGAAGATCTGGAAGTTAAACTTAAAAAAAGTCTCGAGAATGAAAATTATGTTAAACTTACTAGCGGAATCTGTAACCTGTTGATCAGAGCAGTGACTCTATAGAAAGTTGAAAAGTATGTCCATCTTGATTAGCAGTGATCTCTAGAGGGAAGGAAGGAAGATGGTGTTTAACGTACCTTCGACATTGGACCCTACAGGCGATATCAAGTCTGAGAGTCTCTGCCTTATAAGACTGGAAATTTGGACATCACTCCATGGTCTTCCAGCACAAAATGCCAATGTATTTAAGAAAAAGTTTTCGACTGATACGCTCTTCCCGTTTTAACTTAGTGCTGCAAAGCTCGGACAGTAATTTGTTTGGCGAAACGTAGTTTGAGAACTTGTGCACATAAACATGGAGAGGTCGATGGAAAACATAACCAGAAATAGTCGTAAAAAGTATACGGTATTCGTACAATGGCCGAAGTCAGTGATATTCTAGAAAGAACACGGGCAACGCAATGAACTTGTGCACATAAACATGGAGAGGTCGATGGAAAACATAACCAGAAATAGTCGTAAAAAGTATACGGTATTCGTACAATGGCCGAAGTCAGTGATATTCTAGAAAGAACACGGGCAACGCAATGAAAAAAATGGGGTAGAGCATATGGCAAGAACAAACGACTGGAACTGGGCTAAAGCCCTCCACAACGTGAATCAGAGCGGGATAGAGAGATATCTAGAGAGATACAGAGAGAGAGAGAGAGAGAGAGAGAGAGAGAGAGATAGCGCGCGCGCACGCGAGAGAGAGAGAGAGAGAGAGAGAGAGAGAGAGAGAGAGAGAGAGAGAGAGACAGAGCGACGAACCATACTCAGGGATGACCCCCCCCTGCCTGCTGGGGGGGTAAGAACACTGAAGCTGTAGATGGCTGCAAGTGAAGAACAGCGCTCGGAAACATTCAAGAACCTGCTCCTCAAACTAAAGAGTACATTTCATAAGTTATTGTAAATAACTGTAAAGATAATGTAAATACTAAGTTAATTACCTAACAACTGAAGTAGTTTAATTTCACTACTCACCATGATAAAAGGCCACACTTAAACCAGTTACGTGACGCTGACTTTAGCCTGATGCCAAACGGGCGTAAAAGTCCCTTAATTAGGGAGTCAGATGTATTCCACTTACGAAACAGGCAGCGTTTTGCCCCACTCGGTCATTTTACTTGATGGCTGTCGAGATCTGCCACGGTGCTTCGACATAAAATGTTATCACACGCCACAACGATTTTCACCTAGGTACTCTAAATGTGCGGTTTTCATTACGATTACTTTTACTCTGGTTATAAAATCATTAAAACGGGAAGCTATCGCTTCATAGAAACTATGGTAGCAGTAAACGGTAGACGAGCTGAGCAGTGGAGGGAAGTCGCCAACTCCAAAAAGAAGATATTGATCCGGAAGGTAAGCGCTAAAGTCGGAAGATAAATGACCATATATCGTGCACGTAACTGAAATGAAGGAGAAGCGAATTATTGAGCCAATAAGCATTTCTGTTCCGCTCGAATATTCCGCTCAGCGGACGAAATTTAGCATGACACATTATGGGTTCGCTTCAGTTTTACCGCTCTCGTTGTTTACTAGAACCATTCAGAGTTGTCGTTTTCATTTCGCTAGGGGAAACAATAAGTAAAGAATATTCTTAAGGGAAAGAGGAGTGTTACGAGGGAAGTGAACCTCGACATCGGTCTCAGTAGCGAGGAACGCTAGTTCGAAATGGATAAGGACATAAGAAATCACATGAAATGGACTACATATTTTCTTTAAAGTATAACGGATGACATTGTCCTTTCAGTTAGAATTTTAGTCCAGTTATGTCTTTGTTGTAGAGTACATGATCTAATGGTGTGGGGACTTTGTTTTTACGATTTCGCTTGGCCGCATCTTCTTTACTGTTCACCGATGTCGTATCACTCCGCCATCTCAGATACCGGTAGCCGGCAGACGCTTGCGCCCTTACTGTTATCACTGGATTTCGTTGTATGCTATTTTTCTCTGTATAGTATTTTTTATTTCATCGAAGAGACTCTCTGGATGTAGTAGCGGATAATAAGCAGATAAGTTATTAAGCTATTACTACCTTACAGAGTGGATTCATTACTGCATGTTACAGGGAGTGTGCGAATGTAGCCGTAATGTTCTTCCTAACAACTGAATGAAAAAAACTAGGCTTTAAATTCTGAGTAGTCCCTGTACTGCTGTAACTTAGGTTGCTGTTTGTAACTTTCGGGCGTACAGACTTCGTCCATTCAGTGAGACTGACTACTCGACGTTCGACAAGTTACGTGTGATAACGTACATGATCTCTCAAAAAGCAACGAGGCTGTTCGCGGCTCTAAATAATTATTGTTCTTAGTGTATTAGTAGTGAGCTATTGTTTTTGTAGCGCAACTGTGTCCAGCTTCGACAAGTTTCATCAAAAGTGGTCTTCTCGATGTTGACAGGCACACAGCTCGCCACAGACGTATTGTTGCGCTCAGTGGGAAACAGTCGCTTATGATGTTTGACAGAAAACAAATGACAATGATACAACATATTGGTTTACTAACCAACTGTGTTCAGTTTTTGGTCATCATCCTCATGCACGATGGGGCAAATAAAAATGGCCAGGACGAGTTGATACCATTTGTGGTAGCATTTACGGGGGAAGAAAAGACCTACAGTTACTTCCAACAGGATGGAGCAAGTGCCCATAAAGCCGGCCGAAACTTGGAGCGCATTTACACAATCTACACACTTGTCAGAGTCGTTAGCGGTGATGGCGGCCCCAGCTGGTGACCCAGGTCACCTGATTTATCAGTGTGTGATTACTTTGTGCTGGAAGACCTGAAGTCAAAGGTATATCGCAACAACCCTCGCAGTCTTCAAGAATTTCAGCAGAACATTTCAGATGAGACTGCAGCAATTCCAACGGTCCTGCTTCGGTCCTCCTTCAGCAGTTTTCCTCGCCAGGGCCCAAATTTACCAAGATATGAATAGTGGTCACAATCAGCATCTGCTGTAGACAGATTAATGCTGTATTTTCTTTCCTCTGCTACGGAACTCTGTTCTCCTGGCCACTTTTATTTACACCCCCCCTCCCCCTCTATTAGTACCCATTTCAGTTCACACACATCTGATAACTTCTTTCCACTGCCCCCCCCCCCCCCCCCAAACATACCTGTTTGTCTTTTCCCGCAAGGCTACGAAAGAGCTCCTTCGGCTTTTTTACCGAGAGCAAGCCAAAGTCCAAAGTCCAAAATTTGAAAGAAATAGTCTGCATTGGCTGTATAACACTTTTTATTAATAGTCATGACCGGTTTCGAGCCCCTAGGACATCCACCTCAGTTGACAAAGATTATTTTTAATAGGTCATCGCCGACAGGTAAGTGCCTTAGAGCCATTCCCTATCATTAGCGTCATGTTGTAAGCAATGGCGCACAAAAACCGGCAGTCCTTATTTAAAACGAAGGCGGTAGCAAAACCGCTCCATAAGCAGGTAGTTAGTTGAGCGGGAACAGGCAAGGCAATCTTTAGCACGAGAGGTTGAGTCTTCAGAGATCAGTCATGCACTAATACGGTATGACGAAAGTTCCATTTTTTAATTTTTTTTGTCAAAGCACGTTTTACGAACAGGTCCCTGTTACAACAAAGGTGCTGAATGTCAGTATAGGACAACAGTTTTGGGGCGGTAGTCCGGAGGACTAGTATTTGATAGTACAGATTTGATTACCCTCGGTTGACCTCAATTAGTTGAAGAAATTGTAGGAATGCATCCCTATCCTTCAGTAGAAGCTCGCGGCGGATATTTGCCTTATTCTTGCCTATTATGAGACTGTGCAGTCATGCTAAAGACCGCTGCGTCGACGGGGTATTAAAGTATTACCATCTGTCTCCTCGCTGTACAAAAGATGCCCGCAATGCGAGATAGGTAGTAGGAAGTGACAAGTCCTATCAATTACATGCAGCAGACGACCAGTCCGTATTTATTGTGTGTACTTGTGTGTGTTCTCTTAATTACCACAAAGCAAATATATTGAATGAACTGTTCACTGACACGTATGAACACAAATAATGCATAGTAAATATAAGTTTCGTACAATATGTACTGAAAATAGCACAGTATAGTAAGGCGAAAGGGTAAGATACAGAAGTTGTTAATAGTATCCTGCTTGATGAGCTTCACATCATTAAATTCGTCATTACATGTTCTAAAACATATGTGGTACCGTTCATTGAGGAATTGCAGCAGTACATTGTTCAGATTCTTTCTACGATTTGGCAGTACTGTGAGGTGAGGCAGGAATAAACGGCAACCGAGAAAATCACTTATCCATGTAAACACTGATCCAATAAAGTCGTGGTGTTGGCGTTATGAACGGTAACGTTGTCCTCCTGACATTTCGTGTACTGTAGCTTAGTCTTTATGTATAGTGTTTATACAATGTTGTCGCATCTGTGTGAAAGGCTCACTGTTCACTGTGCCGTGAAAGAATGTGACAAAGATTCGCCTACATGATGTTGCACATTAACTACCAACTTTTAATGCTCTTAGAGGGGACCAGTACAGATGATACTGGTTTTTCGTAACCCAAATGCATGGATTCTGTGCAAAGAAATGTATAAAGCCTTGTCGCATCAGAGCAGTCTATATAGTTCTTTACCAATTTGGTTTACGGATGAAGTAAACCACTGAAAGAAAGCTGCAAGTCTCAATTGCTTCCAGGGAATATCTCATGAACAGCAAGAATTCTAAAGGGATGCATTTTAAAACATTTGCGCAATGCCATGTGGGCACTATCAAAGGAGAGATCAGGCACTACACAGACATCAAGGAACTAAAAGATGCGTAGCTTCCACGCCAGTGAAGTTTTCTGTCATCAGCATTTCCGGTCGACGTTTTTTGGATGCTCTTAACACATTTCCTATCTTCTGTAAATTGGCATACAGTCGCACGCTAGTGGACTTGTTTGGCTGATATATTCTTACCACAAATTTCTATGATGGTATCCTGATTCTTGGCATAACTTCACATTTAGTGTATTGGGTGACGACTACTACTGTTTCCTATAACGCTTAACAGTTTTCTTTCTTAATTAAACGGGATCATACCTGCAATAAAAAGGAAGCACTCTTCCATAAGGTTGAGTAACATTTTGATCCCCCTGTACCACTTTGTAACTGCATGTGTTTGGCATCACTAACAAAATATCTCCTGAATTACCACCGCCTAAATTATATTAAAAATTCCCCCCCCCCCCCCTCCCATGATAAACTTTTATTAATGATTTCCCTGATGTAAATATCTGATAATTCCGGTAATTGTGTAAAATGTGGTCCCTGTTTCCTGAGGGCAGTGTCCGACGTGTCACCCAGACAGCACAATACAGAGCATGGTCTCACGCGATTTACTCCTGTTTCAGTGTACCAGCAGCTACGCATCGTAAAGCCCAAAGCCCTCCACGCGGCCCCCAGAGCAAGGAAGCGGCTTGTAAGACAAGACTACCGCCTGCCCCAGGTGCAGCCAGTATCGATTGCATGTACTGCCGTAAGGCGATCTTCGGCTCTGATTGCAGCACGAATCCTCCCTCAACAAAGGCCGCGGCAAGTGCGGCCGATGATACTCCATAAAATATGGGTCAGTGTTTCAATAAGTACACACACACACACACACACACACACACACACACACACACGAGGCTCTGAGCATTGGAGACAGTAGAATCGTTCTACAGTCTGTGCACATACTGATTTTGTATACTTCATCAACAGTGTTTCCTCCAACATTTTCATAACGCTTGAATCAGTTGGTAGCAAATACAACAGCATGCCTGTGGACACATTCGATGTCTTCTGTAAACTCTCGTGAGCTGAGCAGTACTCAACTACTGCTGTATCAGCAAACAATCCCAGATTACTACTCCTCCTACACGAGGGATCTTTTATTTATCTGGAGAACAGGTGTGGTCCTAACACGTTTTCCTGTGGCACTGCTGACGTTACTTTCGTCTCTCATGAACATCAACTGTCCAGGACAACGTACTGGGCCCTACAATATTACTCAAAACAAATCCGCGTCAGTCACATATTTGGAGACCAATAACAAATTTTTTACTTTTGTTAAATCACAACTTAGGGAAGAAAACACGTAACTAATCACTTTGGATCGCTCCATAGAGCATCACAATAAACACATTTCCCACAGAGATTAGTGCAATGAACAACTATAAAAAACAGAGGTCTCCTGCGTCACGACAGCACCTCTTAAGAATTTAAGGAGGTTAAGAACAGTTCAAATACCATTTTTAAAAATGCGGCTCAATGTTAGTAAAATCAAACATTGCAGAACGCCACAATTTTAAAAATCAAACATTTACAGGCTTCCCTTTTATAATGAACTTGGTTGGATCTGAGTTTCGATCAAGGGTAATGTTGCTTAAGGCCTGGCTGCTATGACACATCCACCCGGTTCCATATGGATTGTTATAACCATAATCTTACTTAAAAAGTCACTCCGCATGTGTGCATATAATCTGCATCAAAATTAACCATTAACCAATGGGTCACCTGAAACAGTTCAGTACTAGAGACAAGAAACAACAAATAAAAACCATACCCACTAGCTACTGGAAACACTAATGTAAAGAATTAATCAAAGCAACTGGTTCTATAGTTTTCACATATTGACCATTGCGGCACATAACCTGACTACTAATGGGTATTAAATCTCACGAGTAGTTCAGTCGCTGCTGCTAAACAGCGGGAGAAACAGCAAAACACCAGCTTACAGCACCTGATAGACAAACATGTGCAAATGTGTGTGAAATCTTATGGGACTTAACTTCTAAGGTCATCAGTCCCTAAGCTAACGCACTACTTAACCTAAATTATCCTAAGGACAAACACACACACCCATGCCCGAGGGAGGACTGGAACCTCCGCCGGGACCTGATAGACGCTCTATTTTCTATTCACAAACAAACCATCATTCCTTGCTGTTCTCCAAAAGTCCGAGTTCACAGCCAACTATGCTTTCTCAACATCAGCAAGCCACACGTTCCAAAAGCCAAGTGTATCCTTCGCTTGATAGGACATGGGGGCGGGCGCTGCCCTAGCTGCTGTCGCCCTTGCGTCGCGCACTCCATACTCCACAGGCCAGCACTCCATTCACACCTCAGTCCCCTGGTCCGCCCTCAGAGCCGCCAAATATCCCCGTTTCCGCCAGAGGGGGTAAATACCATCTCCTCCCAGTGATTCGGGGTGATGCCAAGCTTGTTAACCAAAAACAAAAATGTGTCACCCTTCGCGCAAGGGAAGGGACGAGGCTCATTGGTCTTCACACTGATTTGACGAGACCCACCACAGTTTCCTCTCCCGTACAAACCTCTTCATATCAGAGTAGCACCTGCTTACAAAGTTCTTAATTATTATATTCCAGTCCCTGGTAGCGATAGGGTTTATACCTTCTTCATCTCTCTCTAGTACCAAGGAAGCTACTGTCTGATGCCTTAACAAATGTTCTACATTCCTGTCTTTTCTACTAGTGAGTGTTTTCCAAATGTTGTTCTCCTCACCGATTCTGGGGAGAGCCCAGTTTACTATCTTACGAGTCCACTTCATTTTCAACATACTTCTATAGCACCACATCCCATGTGCTTCGATTCTCTTTTTTTTCGGTTTCCCCACAGCCCGTGTTTCACTACAATACAACGATGTGTTCCAGACGTCCCTTCTCTTCCTCAAATTAAAGCCTTGAGTTTGGTACTTTTGACTTCTTTGAGCGAGGAACCAACTCTTTGCCTATGACAGTCTCCTTCTTCCTTACTTCGTCCGCCATCCGTTATTTCGCCTATAAAGTAGTAAAATTCTTCATTCCATCCGCTACGTGGGCCCGAACTTTTGACGTCAACCGCTAATCGCTAATCTCATTTCTGCACTTATTATTTTCTTCAACTGTTTCCTCTCCGTCCATATTCTGTGCTCATTAGACTACATTCCACTCAACAGGTCTGCAATTTTACTTTACGTTCACTGACGATAGCTATGTCATCAACGAGTCTTTTCACTTGTTCCTTTCAGCCCGAATTTTTATGCCACTCCTAAATCTTTTATAATCACCTTATTTTTGTCATTGTTTCTTCGATGTAAAGGTTCAACGGTAGAGGAGAATGACTCCATCCTCGCCCTACGACCATTTCAGTCCGAGTGCTTCTTTCTTGGCCTTCCATTATTATTGTTTACGCATAGTTCTTGCGTATTTTATATATCACCAACCTTTCCCTGTAGCTTACACCTATTTTTATGAAAATTTCAAGCATCTTGAACCATTTTATGTTGTCAAATACTTTCCCTAGTTCGAGGAATCCTGTTTAGGTGGGACCGATGGCCTTTGTAGTCTAGTCCCTTCAACACCCACAAACCAACCAACCAACCTGTTTAAGTGTCTTAAATTTTCTTAAGTCTTGCTTTCATTATCAAGTGCAACGTCTGAACTGCCTCTGGTTCTTTTTCTAAAGCCAAAATGATACTGATTTAACAGATCTTCAGTTTTATTTTCCATTCATTTGAATAATACTCTCGTCACATCTTGGATGCAAGAGATCTTGAACTGACTGCACGATACTTCTGGCATTTATTTGCGTTAGATATCCTCTAGAATATGTGGCTGATGTTTCTCCGAAAGTCCAATGGAACGTTACAGTCTTGTAGATTCTACAAACGAATTTGAACAACCATTTTATCACCAATCCCCCACTTCCCGCAAGGATTTTATGAATTCGGAAGAAATATTATACTTCCTTTCTGTCTTGTTTGTTCGCAAGTCTTCCAAAGCTCTTCCGCATCCATTCTAATGATAGATCTCCTGTGTGTTCTAAATCGACATACATTCCTCCTCCAATAACGTAAGCAAGTTGTTCCTCCCTCTGTCGTAGAGGTCCTCGTTGTACACTTTCCACCTATCCGTTGTCTCCTTTGCGTTGAACAGTGGAATTCCCCCTTCACTCTTAATTCAGATTGCCTTTAATTTCAGCGAATGTTGAACTGTGCTTCCGACGACCATTTCTTTCAGATTTTTGGATATTTCTACTGCAGCCCACTCATCTGCTTTCAGATGCGTCATTTTCTGAGCCAATAAATTCTAATCTGGTTTCGTTGCATCTTTAAATATGGACAGAAATTTTAAAACAAGTTATTGAAGGCGTATTCTTCAATTGATTTAAAACCTTTGCTAGTAGGGCTCCGATTAGTACTTACATGACTGACTTTATCACCTCGTGGGGATACCATATTTAGAATAGTATGAATGTACTACGGATTGCGGATGAAACTGTTAAAAGTAATAGTTAGTATACGACAGCTTTGTAACATCTTCACTTTTGAGATATCACGACGTAGGCAAACGTATACATTCGGTCTCGTGTATTTCGTTGAACGGAAAATGTATGTGTGATGTATTAGATGAAAGGGGCACCAGTATAATAATAGTTTTACAGTAGATGTAGTACATGGTTAGGATAATGTTTGTGATTTTTATTTGTGTGAAAATGTATTAATGTGAAGCAAAAGTTAATACTATGTATGCATAGCTGTAATAACATCGCCCACTACACCACTGGCCATTAAAATTCCTATACAACGAAATGACGTGCTACAGACGCGGAATTTAACCGACAGGAAGAAGATGCTGTGATATGCAAATGGTTAGCTATTCAGAGAATTCACACAAGGACGGCACCGGTGGCGACACATACAACGTGCTGACATGAGGAAAGTTTCCAACCTATTTCTCACACACAATGAGCAGTTGACCGGCGTTGCCTAGTGAAACGTTGTTGTGATGCCTCGTGTAAGGAGGAGAAATGGGGACAATCACGTTTCCAACTTTGATAAAGGTCGGATTGTAGCCTATCGAGAGTGCGGTTTATCGTATCGCGACATTGCTGCTCGCATTGGGTGAGAGCCAATGACTGTTAGCAGAATATGGAATCGGTGGGTTCAGGAGGGTAATACGGAACGCCGTGCTGGATCCCAACGGCCTCGTATCACTAGCAGTCGAGTTGACAGGCATCTTAGCCACATGGCTGTAACGGATCGTGCAGCCACGTCTCGATCCCTGAGTCAACAGATGGAGCGTTTTCAAGACAACAACCATCTGCACGAACAGTTCGACGACGTTTGCAGCAGCATGGACTATAAGCTCGGAGACCATGGCTGAGGTTACCCTTGTCGCTGCATCACAGACAGAAGCGCCTGCGATGGTGTACTCAACGACGGACCTGGGCGCACTAATGGCGAAACGTCTTTTTTTCGGTTGAATGCAGGTTCTGTTTACAGCATCATGATGATCCCATCCGTATTTGGCGACATCGCGGTGAACGCACATTGGAAGCGTGTATTCGTCATCGCCATACTGACGTATCACCCGGCGTGATGGTATGGGGTGCCATAGGTTACACGTCTCGGTCACCTCTTATTCGCATTGACGGTACTTTGAACAGTGGACATTACATTTCAGATGTGTTACGAGCCGTGGCTCTACCCTTCATTCGATCGCTGCGAAACCCTACATTTCATCAGGATAATGTACGACCGTATGTTGCAGGTCCTATACGGGCCTTTCTGGATACAGAAAATGTTCGACTGCCGCCCAGGCCAGCACATTCTCCTGATCTCTCACCAATTGAAAGCGTCTGGTCTATGGTGGCCGAGCAACTGGCTCGTCACAATACGCCAGTCACTACTCTTGATGAACTGTGGCATCTTGTTGAAGCTGCATAGGCAGCTGTACCTGTACACGCCATCCAAGCTATGTTTGGCTCAATAGCCAGGCGTATCAAGGCCGTTATTACGGCAAGAGGTGGTTGTTCTGGGTAGTGATTTCTCAGGATCTATGCACCCAAATTGCGTGAAAATGTAATCACATGTCAGTTCTAGTATAATATACACTCCTGGAAATGGAAAAAAGAACACATTGACACCGGTGTGTCAGACCCACCATACTTGCTCCGGACACTGCGAGAGGGCTGTACAAACAATGATCACACGCACGGCACAGCGGACACACCAGGAACCGCGGTGTTGGCCGTCGAATGGCGCTAGCTGCGCAGCATTTGTGCACCGCCGCCGTCAGTGTCAGCCAGTTTGCCGTGGCATACGGAGCTCCATCGCAGTCTTTAACACTGGTAGCATGCCGCGACAGCGTGGACGTGAACCGTATGTGCAGTTGACGGACTTTGAGCGAGGGCGTATAGTGGGCATGCGGGAGGCCGGGTGGTCGTACCGCCGAATTGCTCAACACGTGGGGCGTGAGGTCTCCACAGTACATCGATGTTGTCGCCAGTGGTCGGCGGAAGGTGCACGTGCCCGTCGACCTGGGACCGGACCGCAGCGACGCACGGATGCACGCCAAGACCGTAGGATCCTACGCAGTGCCGTAGGGGTCCGCACCGCCACTTCCCAGCAAATTAGGGACACTGTTGCTCCTGGGGTATCGGCGAGGACCATTCGCAACCGTCTCCATGAAGCTGGGCTACGGTCCCGCACACCGTTAGGCCGTCTTCCGCTCACGCCCCAACATCGTGCAGCCCGCCTCCAGTGGTGTCGCGACAGGCGTGAATGGAGGGACGAATGGAGACGTGTCGTCTTCAGTGATGAGAGTCGCTTCTGCCTTGGTGCCAATGATGGTCGTATGCGTGTTTGGCGCCGTGCAGGTGAGCGCCACAATCAGGACTGCATACGACCGAGGCACACAGGGCCAACACCCGGCATCATGGTGTGGGGAGCGATCTCCTACACTGGCCGTACAACACTGGTGATCGTCGAGGGGACACTGAATAGTGCACGGTACATCCAAACCGTCATCGAACCCATCGTTCTACCATTCCTAGACCGGCAAGGGAACGTGCTGTTCCAACAGGACAATGCACGTCCGCATGTATCCCGTGCCACCCAACGTGCTCTAGAAGGTGTAAGTCAACTACCCTGGCCAGCAAGATCTCCGGATCTGTCCCCCATTGAGCATGTTTGGGACTGGATGAAGCGTCGTCTCACGCGGTCTGCACGTCCAGCACGAACGCTGGTCCAACTGAGGCGCCAGGTGGAAATGGCATGGCAAGTCGTTCCACAGGACTACATCCAGCATCTCTACGATCGTCTCCATGGGAGAATAGCAGCCTGCATTGCTGCGAAAGGTGGATATACACTGTACTAGTGCCGACATTGTGCATGCTCTGTTGCCTGTGTCTATGTGCCTGTGGTTCTGTCAGTGTGATCATGTGATGTATCTGACCCCAGGAATGTGTCAATAAAGTTTCCCCTTCCTGGGACAATGAATTCACGGTGTTCTTATTTCAATTTCCAGGAGTGTATTTGTCCAATGAATACCCGTTTATAATGTGCATTTCTTCTTGGTGCAGCATTTTTAATGGCCAGTAGTGTATTTCCTTTCCTGTTGTACTCAGCTGCGTGTAATATTGTGTTGATAATTATCAACACAATGTTAAGATTTTGACTTGTGATTCAGTAACTTGGTGATAAAAGGAAAAGGAAAAAAACTGAAATGATCGTACGGCATTGCTTTTCGGGAGGCCCATTAGGGGAAGTTCAGCTGCCGAGTGCGAATCGTATTTCAGTCGACGCCAAATGGGGCGACTCGTGTGCCGGTGGTGAAGATGAAATGGTGATAAGGACAACACAACACCCAGTCCACGAGTGGAGAAATTGATCACGCCGGCCGGGAATCGAACCCGGGCCCGCTGCATTGGAAGCAAGCACGTTACCATCCAGCTGAGCAGGCGGACAGGAAAATGAAAATAATTTCCCTCAATCCCTGCGTCAGCTTCGCCGACCTTTAGAAGAAAACGGGGTCAAGCTTACAACCTCTGGTCTTGCAGTCAAACATTTGCAGTCTTCAGAGCAGTACCTAATCTTCCAATCTGCTGCTCATTTGCACACTACAAAGTGAAACGGCCCGATAGACTGAGCCGTGTCGGCACTTTGGGCTTACAGAGACGGATGTAACCTCACGTTGCTGCGTGGCCAGTTTGCCATATCTCGGACGAGTATCTCCACTTCAATCGCACTTTTCGGTGCAGGTGTCGCAGATGGGAGGCGACCAGAGAGGAGCAGATGCTTTCGCTTCGCATCTGAAGACCTCTCCCCCCTCCCTGCGCAATCGTCCAATTACAGCGCTAGCTTTGACTGCGCGTGCGTCGCGATGTTTCCGCGCCGAGCTCATTCATCAGAGGCGGTAATCAGCGCTAGGAGCCGACGCGGGCGTATTCAGCTCCACCGAAAGGCGCCGGGCTGCCGGGGTGCTGCTACTGGCACCGTACTCTCACGCCTTCTGACGCGCCGGAATCGTTAATCAGCCGTAGCTTTCAGGTCGCACGCCGGCCCAGGAATGCCGTCTGTTCGCCGGGAGAGCATCTCTCGGAAAAGACGAAAAGACGTTGAGCGACAGCGGGGCAGGGGCAGCGTTCAGAAAGAGGAGCTTCTACTCGACCGTAGAGAGAGAGAGTGAGAGAGAGAGAGAGAGAGAGAGAGAGAGAGAGAGAGAGAGAGAGAGAGACTGGAAGCGGAAGATCCATCTCATTGCCTACTCGCCTTTATGATCAGTCCCTTACATCGCTCACTAAAGGCGATTACGTAGAGCCGTGACACCCAGCGTGAATCAGATTGTTTGCTGCCTGTAGTTATTGCTTTTTCACATTGACATTTGCATCCGGTAAACTAAGTACGTTCCCCATTGCCAGAATATCGACTATTTTGCTTTGTTTCAATTCTTTGTCTGTCGTTAAATAATATCAGTCTCAGTATCTCTACAAATAAACCATAAAAACATTAGAATTTGTTGCGCTTATTAATTAAAAAAGAGACCCTAGAATTGCAGCCACGCTTTAGGATCATCGGCTTATAATGTATTTACAGAACTCTATTAACACAGAAAACGTGAATAAAAGTTACCGCAACGCTCACATTTTGACATTCGTTATACTGTAACTATGTGTGTACTGTCCTTTCTTCACACACACACACACACACACACACACACATACACACACACACACACACACACACACACAGGCACGCACGATTTTATATGCTGTTGAGGCAATACAGCATCGATACTGCGAGGCATAGATTGACGATGTCACCGGCTGGGGTTTGTGGGCGGGAAGCTGGTGCCCGATAGTATACCAAATGACTTCCATCAAGTTCAGACAATCTTGATGAACGACCGAGCGAGGTGGCGCAGTGGTTAGCACACTGGACTCGCATTCGGGAGGACGACGGTTCAATCCCGCGTCCGGCCATCCTGATTTAGGTTTTCCGTGATTTCCCTAGATCACTTCAGGCAAATGCCGGGATGGCTCCTTCGAAAGGGCACGGCCGATTTCCTTCCCCATCCTTCCCTAATCCGAGCTTGTGCTCCGTCTCTAATGACCTCGTTGTCGACGGGACGTTAAACGCTAATCTCCTCCTCCTCCTTGATGAACGAGATATCAAAGTGAGTTGTGATATCACGCTCCTCAATCCACTATATGATGATTTTGGCCTTGTGATATAAATAGTTACCCTGCTGAAAGATGCCACCACCGTCAATGACGACTCGCAAATAGATTGCAATAGTGTTCGCACAGACCGCTGTAGCTTAATTTATTAACGCAGGTATCATGTGAGCCCAGGTGAATGTCCCTCATGGCATAATACTGTCGGCGCTGGTCAGCGTCGATGCCACAGTTCATGTTCCGAGAAGTCGTTGGCCTGGACACATCTGTTAATTGTGACTTGTTATAAGAATATCGACATCGTGTGCACTGCAACCGTAACTGACGATGTTGTTAGGCAAACATCGGAACACGTTGGGACGTGTTGTTGCAGAGGAACTAGTCAGCAGTGTTAGCTGAAAGGAGTGTTGCAAGACATTTGTGCGTCCACCAGTATTATACTCTGTCCTCAGATCAACTGTTCCGCTTAGCAGAGGTGGCAGTCTTCCTACACCCACGTTCTGTGATGAGGCGTGTCGCCAACTTATAGCTTCAACGTCCTTAAACAACTTTTCGTGGAAGTGCACAACAGTAGCTTGCAAATAGCCGACCACCTTTGTTGTTTCCGAGAATCTCGTTCCCTGCAAATGAGCCACTGCAATCTGCTTTTGTTAAGATGACTTACGAGGTGCATTCAAGTTCTAAGGCCTCCGATTTTTTCTCTCCGGACTGGAAAGAGATAGAAACATGTGCATTGTTTTAAAATGAGGCCGCGTTCGTTGTCAATACGTCCCAGAGATGGCAGCACCGTACGGCAGATGGAATTTTACCGCCAGCGGCGAGAATGAGAACTGTTTTAAATACTTAAAATGGCGACGTTTTCCTTACTTGAACAGCGTGCAATCATTCGTTTTCTGAATTTGCGTGGTGTGAAACCAATTGAAATTCATCGACAGTTGAAGGAGACATGTGGTGATGGAGTTATGGATGTGTCGAAAGTGCGTTCGTGGGTGCGACAGTTTAATGAAGGCAGAACATCGCGTGACAACAAACCGAAACAACCTCGGGCTCACACAAGCCGGTCTGACGACATGATCGAGAAAGTGGAGAGAATTGTTTTGGGGGATCGCCGAATGACTGTTGAACAGATCACCTCCAGGGTTGGCATTTCTGTGGGTTCTGTGCACACAATCCTGCATGACGACCTGAAAATGCGAAAAGTGTCATCCAGGTGGGTGCCACGAATGCTGAGGGATGACCACATGGCTGCCCGTGTGGCATGTTACCAAGCAATGTTGACGCGCAACGACTGCATGAATGGGACTTTCTTTTCTTCGGTTGTGACAATGGATGAGACGTGGATGCCATTTTTCAATCTAGAAACAAAGCGCCAGTCAACTCAATGGAAGCACACAGATTCACCGCCATCAAAAAAATTTCGGGTAACGGCCAGTGCTGAAAAAATGATGGTGTCCATGTTCTGGGACAGTGAGGGCATACTCCTTACCCATTGCGTTCCAAAGGGCACTACGGTAACAGGTGCATCCTACGAAAATGTTTTGAAGAACAAATTCCTTCCTGCACTGCAACAAAACCGTCCGGGAAGGGCTGTGCGTGTGCTGTTTCACCAAGACAACGCACCCGCACATCGAGCTAACGTTACGCAACAGTTTCTTCGTGATAACAACTTTGAAGTGATTCCTCATGCTCCCTACTCACCTGACCTGGCTCCTAGTGACTTTTGGCTTTTTCCAACAATGAAAGAGACTCTCCGTGGCCGCACATTCACCAGCCGTGCTGCTATTGCCTCAGCGATTTTCCAGTGGTCAAAACAGACTCCTAAAGAAGCCTTCGCCGCTGCCATGGAATCATGGCGTCAGCGTTGTGAAAAATGTGTACGTCTGCAGGGCGATTACGTCGAGAAGTAATGCCAGTTTCATCGATTTCGGGTTAGTAGTTAATTAGAAAAAAAAACGGAGGCCTTAGAACTTGAATGCACCTCGTATGTAAGATTTCTCCTTTCTGGGTAAGTACCGTTGCTAGAATGGTTACCTATTCGTCTCTACTTATCTTGTATCCTTTCTTTTAACGTATCACGTACCAACAGCCACATCAGAAGGCATTTAAAATCGCGGTGGTCAGCGGTGATAACGTTTTGGCACAAAAGTATTCACCGAGTGCGTTTCGTAAGTCTTCAGATGAAATTATGTTTTGGTTTTAGCATGGTGTAGATGGAGTTAGCCCACACAAATAATACACTGCTCAAAAGAATCAAGGGACCACTCAGAAATAACTGAGTACTGGATATGTCACCAAATTAGACCCTTTAGCTTTCGAAAATCAAACACACAACAAAACGTCGTTACATCCTCGATCGTTAACAAAAAAGAAATGAAATGTCCGACAAGTCTCGAAAACAAAATGGAAGCAATTAATCATCCAGTCGCCCTGGGTGCTTTTATCGGTCATCGTGAACTTCAATAACGTTTATGTCCTCTGTGGGCGTTTGTTACTGCCTAACACCTACATGGCATGCTACTTATAAGTATACGGCAGTAACCCTGTGGTATCAGCTCCCATTCTTCAATGACAGCTCGTGATAGTTCTTGGATCTTTTCGTGGAACAGAACGACCATGAACATGTTTGGCAAGCATTTTCCTCATATGCACGATAGGAATTAGGTCGGGACTTGCGGCTGGCCTTTCCAGTACTTCAGTTTCCAGGGTTCGCGACACATTCCTACTGACGCTCGCCATATAGGACCTGGCACTGGAAGCTACCACATGCACTAACAGAATCTATTCTCTGTACTGCGTGGCGCTAAGGCGACCATCGACAACGACAGGATCTGAGTGACTGTCACCACTGAAGTCTCCTCACAATACCACAGAACCATGGAAATCTGTCGGTTACCTGGACAAAATTTGGCAGGTACCACTCACCATGGGTCTCTGGACGCGAACACCGCCATCACCTTGCGTCGGAGGATATCTGGTCTCGTCTGCGAATAACAAGTTTCTCCAATGACGAAGTTGCCAGTTGATATAGGAACGATAGATCTGAAGAAAAAGGTGCAAGATGTTGCCGTGTGAAGAAGGGTACTCGAACAGGATGCCTGGGTCGTAACCTCTTTCCTCGCAAACTGTTCATTACAGTCTTATCAGACACAGTGGCTACAGTGGTACTTCTGAGATCGTCTTGCAGTGCTCTAGCAGTATACGTACGACGAATATTGGGACAGACGTATGGATATGTGCAGATGGCTGTAGTATCGCACACACAAGGTATAAAAGGACAGTACTTTGGCGGAATTTTCATTTGTATTCAGATGATTTATGTGAAAAGGTTGCCGACGGGCTTATGGGCTCTCCACGGAAATTGACAAACGATAGGCGTGGAATGGTAGTTGGAGATAGACGTATGGGACAATCCATTTCGGAAGTCGTTAGGGAATTCAGGATTCCGAGTTGCACAGTGTCTAGAGTGTACCAAGAATACTAAATTTTAGGTATTACCTTTCACCTCAGACAAAGCAGTGGCAGAAGGCCTTCACTTAACGACCAAGAGCAGCACGATTCGGATACTGTTGTCAGTGCTAACAGACAAGTAACACTGCGTGAAGTAACTGCAGAAATAAACGTGGGACGTACGACGAACGTATCCGTTAGATCAGTGCGTCGAAATCTGGCGTTAATAGGCTATGGCAGTAGACGACTGACGCGAGTGCCTTTGCTAACAGCGTGACATCCCCTGCAGCACCTCTCCTCGGCTCGTGACCGTATAGGTAAAACTGAATAGAGAACTGGGGCCTGGTCAAATATGTCCCGAATTCAGCTGGTAAGAGCTAATGGTAAGGTTAAGTGTGGCGCAGGCCTCTCGAAGCCATGGACCCAAGTTGTCAACAAGCCACTATGCAAGCTGATGGTGGCTCCATAATGGTACGTGCTGCCCTTACATGGACTGGAGTGAGTCCCACTGCCCCTGTGATTGATTGGAAATGGTTATGTTCGGCTACTTTGTAGACCATTTGCAGTTATTCGTGGACTTCATGTTCCAAAACATCGATGGATTTTTTGTGGATGACAAAGGGCCTTGTTACCAGGACATATCTGTTCGTGATTGATATGAAAAATAATCTGGACAGTGGGAGGGAGCGATTTGGCGACCTAGGCAGCCCGACATGAATCCTATGAACATTTATGGGACATTGTTGCGTTGGTACACAAAATCACGCAATGGCAACACTTTCACAATTATGGGGGACTGTAGATGTAGCATGGCTCAATATTTCTGCATGTGCTTCCAACGACTTGAGGAGTCCATGCACTACGCCGGGCTGTAGGAGGTTGAAAATGGCTCTAAGCACAATGGGACTTTATATCTGAGGTCATCAGTCCCCTAGACTTTGAACTATTTAAACCTAACTAACATAAGGACATCACACACATCCATGTCCGAGGCAGGATTCGATCCTGCGACCGTAGCAGCAGCGCGGTTCAGGACTGAAGCGCCTAGAACCGCTCGGTCACAGCGGCCGACGCAGTAGGAGGTCCGACACGATATTAGGAAGCATCCCATGAGTTTTGTTACATCAGTCTATATGAGAGAACTCACTTCTCAATCGAGAGTCGACGGGAAGACTGCGGTGCAGCTCCTAGAACGCTGAGGACGCTGACTAGGAAACTTTCTCCTTGTCCTCATAAGTGAACGATGACGGTCAGAAGAATTTCACAGGTTGACTCGGTGTCACACGCGTAATAATGAAGATTTACTGCCCACCATTTATCGAACACGTTCCAGCTGTTCTTCTGGACCACCGTGCGGCCCGTTACGGGTGACATTAAACACATAATGTGGCAGCAGCGGCACATTAACCGCGGTTAACGTGTCGGCGGCGTAATGCAGCGCGCAGACAGCGGCGCCGCGGTAACCAGGTTAGGGGCCGCGGCGCGCGAATACTGCTAATCGCGGCCACCAACGCTAACCGGCGCCTAATCGGATGACGGCAGGCGGCATGCATGCATGCTGCGCGTGGCTGCGTGCGCTGGCTGGCGTGCGCCGCTTCCTCGGCTCGCGTCGGGACAGGAACGGGCGTGGCGTGTTGCGCCCCGGAGCGGAGCCACCGCCTCCATTAGAGTCGCACTGCCTGTCAACGCTGTTTCCCCAGAAGCTCCGCTGTCAGACTGCCTCTGTCGAGCTGGTGGTCTGGGCCGGGGCGAGTGCAGCTGTCTACTACGTCGCTAGGTCTCCCTCTCCCTCTCTCTCTTTTTCTCTCTCTCCCTCTCCCTTTCCCTCTTCCCCACCCACCGTCCCTCCACCCCTCCATCTCTCCCTCTCTCCCATCTCTCCCTCTCTCCCATCTCTCCATCTCTCCCATCTCTCCATCTCTCCACCCTCTTCCTTTCTCCTTCTCTCGGTATGTGTGTGTGTTCAAATGGCTCTGAGCACTATGGGACTTAACTGCTGAGGTCATAAGTCCCCTAGAACTTAGAACTACTTAAACCTAACTAACCTAAGGACAACACACACATCCATGCCCCAGGCAGGATTCGAACCTGCGACCCTAGCGGTTGCGCGGTTCCAGACTGTAGCGCCAGAACCGCTCGGCCACCAGCGGCCGGCTATGTGTGTGTGTGTGTGTGACTATAATTATGGAACATGTTTTGTGATTACGTTTCTGGACAACAGTGACCTCTCTGGAAATTATTACCGTATTTCGCATCGGTTGATCCCGAGAATGAACAAATTACGCAAGCCCTAGCAGCGAAAATACTTAGCCATGCTGCATCTGTAGTCGCCCATAATTGTTAAAGTGTTCCCGGTGCGTGATTTTGTGCACGAACTCCACCATGTCCCATAAATGTTCATGGAATTCATGTCGGGCGACCTAGGTGGCCAAACAGTTCCCTCCAATTGCCCAGAATATTCTTCAAACCAATCACGAACAAATGTGGCCTGGTAACAAGGCCCATTGTCAAATGGTTCAAATGGCTCTGAGCACTATGGGACTTAACTTCTAAGGTCATCAGTCCCCTAGAACTTAGAACTACTTAAACCTAACTAACCTAAGGACATCACACACATCCATGCCCGAGGCAGGATTCGAACCTGCGACCGTAGCGGTCACGCGGTTCCAGACTGTAGCGCCTAGAACGGCCGGCGGCCCATTGTCATCCACAAAAAAGTCCATCGTTGTTTTGGAACATGAAGTCCACGAATGACTGCAAATGGTCTCCAAGTAGCCGAACATAACCATTTCCAAACAAAGACAGGGTCAGTTTGACCCACTCCGTTCCATGTAAGGGCAGCACGTACCATTATGGAGCCACCATCAGCTTGCACAGTGGCTTGTTGACAACTTAGGTCCATGGCTTCGCGAGGCCTGCGCCACACTTATCCTTACCATTAGCTCTTACCATCTGAAATCGGGACATATCTGACCAGGCCCCAGTTCTCTATTCAGTTTTACCTATATGGTCACGAGCCCAGGAAAGGGGATGCAGGGGATGTCACGCTGTTAGCAAAGACACTCGCGTCAGTCGTCTACTGCCATAGCCTATTAACGCCAGATTTCGACGCACTGATCTAACGGATACGTTCGTCGTACGTCCCACGTTTATTTCTGCAGTTACTTCACGCAGTGTTACTTGTCTGTTACAACAGACAACTGTACGCGAACGCCGCTGTTTTTGGTCGGTAAGTGAAGGCCATGTGGCACTGCTTTGTCCGCGGTGAGAGGTAATACCTAAAATTTAGAATTCTTGGTACACTCTAGACACTGTGCAACTCGGAATACTAAATTCCCCAACGATTTTCGAAACGGATTGTCCCATATGTCTTGCTCCAACTACCATTCCGCGCCCATCGTTTGTCAATGTTTGACAACCATCATTCAAAAATAGTACTTGTGAGCATTTTTCTAGTTAAAATAGTGAATCACGGAACGAAATTTCATTATTTTATCATGCAGTCCTGTGACTTGACAGACTGATGAGAATTAAAAGAATATGAAGGAATTGAACTGATCAAGATAGTCAAAACTTTCATGAAGGCGCGGTGTCTACAGTTTCGGACATGTCCGAAATAACGGATAGTACCATGCATTCATATACTTGATTCGCCTCGATGGACAATGAATCTACCAACTCCAGTGCGGATGCGCTATTACGTTCGACCTCCTGCGGGAACCTCGAAGCAGCGAGCATGGACGACATGGACGGGGAGTACTTATAGGTGGCGCTAGGAGGGAATACGGGTCGATTGAGATGTGTACCGAGATAGTCTGTGCAGCTGCAGTAAGCACTGTGGTTAACGCAACTACCTAGTAAGCAGGCGATCCTGGGTTGGAATCCCGGTCCGGCACACATTTTGCGCTGGTTGCTGCTGATTCCGCATAAAGTCTAGATGCATCTGACATTAATAGTTCGTCCCCTTTCCTTTCTCTCCCATTCACCTTCAATTTACATAATATTCTACACTGTTTATTAACTTTGCTATGAACTATAGCCCGCATCTCGTGGTCGTGCGGTAGCGTTCTCGCTTCCCACGCCCGGGTTCCCGGGTTCGATTCCCGGCGGGGTCAGGGATTTTCTCTGCCTCGTGATGGCTGGGTGTTGTGTGCTGTCCTTAGGTTAGTTAGGTTTACGTAGTTCTAAGTTCTAGGGGACTGATGACCATAGATGTTAAGTCCCATAGTGCTCAGAGCCATTTGCCATTTTTTTGCTATGAACTATAACTGTTTTAAAAAAAAGTGCAGTAGATTGAAACTCCTGTCCGGGCAAAAATGCACACTCCAATTAAACAAGGCATCTAAATAAAAATTAATAGAAACTGCGGGCACATCGAAGGCGAAGTAAGCGTTTGCCCATATGGCTATCACATGGGCACCATTGATGTCACAAAAGACAGCTAGACTATATGAGATGCCCCAGAAACGTTGCGATGAACATCGAGGGTTGCAGAGTGTGTGTTGAGGAGCAGATCGAGGATAGGAACCAGTGTCCAGAAACGTCATGCAACGACGCTGTAGTGTGTCAGAATTGTAGCCGCCGACGCCTGCCAAAAGACCACACTTTTGGCAGCAATCATGACTTTGTACACTGACGGACCGCAGGCGAAACATCTCGCTTTGCTTACTGGTATTCAGAGATCGCGACTGATTCCCACTATCACCAGTGGAGAAGGTGGTGCTAGTTGCTGCGTAGACAGACTTTGTCTCCGATGATGCGATGTTCTGCTGCTGTGGTGGATGATGAGTTCAGACACGGGTTTCCATGTGCAGTTTATTTTTCTTCAGAAATTCACCTAAATCTTCAATGTTTATCGATATACAGGAGAAAAATAAACAGCAGATCGAAACACGTGTCTGAAAACCTCATACACCAAGGCAACAGAACATCGCAATCATGGGAGACAAGCCTGTTTATGCAGCAGCTAGCTTTATCTGCTCCACTGGTAATCGTGGTAATCAGTCGCGATCACTGAACAACAAACAACATTGAGAGATGTTCCGCCTACGGTCTCTCAGCGTACTGTCACCTTTGCTGCCAAAGCAGTGGCCTAATGGCAGGCGCCGGCGCCTATAACTTCGACGCTCTGTTGTGCCGTTGGGTGATATTTCCTGACACATATTCCTATCATTGTTTGTTAGTCAAGACACCCTCTACAACCTCTCGAAGTCTGGCACAACATTTGTGGGACACCTTGTACTATGGTGCAAGAGCACGTCATCAGCAATCGTTCCACTTCACAACGACGCAGGAGTGCTTGGTGGAAAGCTCGTGGCGTTTTAACCACTAGACGCTGCTGAAAGTCAGAGAGCATGTTATTCGACGTTGCAGAGATGCTCAGAAATTCCTTTGGGAGACCACTACAGAGAAACAAAGGAAATTTAAACGAGGTCGTTACACATTATGGTCATATGTTGCATACTGTCAAATATTTGAGATGAATGTCTTTTATAGGACGTAAATTAAAACGCGATAAATTTTATTTAATTGTATGGCTAGGGCCCCCCGTGGGCAGGCCATTCGCCGGGTGCCGGTCTTTTAGTTTGACGCCACTTCGGCGACCTGGAGTCGATGAGAATGATGGCAGAACACCCTGGGCGGAGAAAATTCTCCGACCCAGCCGGGAATCGAAACCGGGACCAGAGGATTGACAATCCGTCACGATGACCATTCAGCTACCGGGGGCGGACAGCACGATAAATCGATTTAACGCGCTACGCTTCTCAATGTAATAATCGTTGCCTTGTGTGACTATAAAAAGTGTTTAAGCAAAGCCTTGAGTCACTCATTTTATATCGTAAATTAATGTGCCGTACGTGAAACACAAGAAGTCAGAACACGAACTGGTACCACAGGATTCTGTGCCCTAGGATGACTTTGTCACTTTTTGCAGCTTTCGGTAATTACATAAGTGACAGCTGTTAACGGAAACGAAACAGGTATGACTCAGTCATCAGGCTGCTGCTGATGTACGTTTAATTGTGCGGAAAAGGACGAACAAGAGCAGGCACGGATACAAGATGTGGAGAAGGGATTGGATTTATGATGATTATTGCTCTGTCCTCAGCCGAAAGCAAAAGCACTGTACTAATCACTGCTGTTGTTATGACAATGAACTGAAGATAGGTTCGTCTTTTTGCAAGTACACAGATTGTTGTTGTGCTTCAACACCCAAACGTGTTTCACCACAGTAGCCTTTTTTCTTTCATTTTTCTAAAATACGTACATATAGATTACGTTTAGCTTAGGAAATATATTCCATGGGATTTTGCTATTGTTTAAATTATATAATGCAGTTTACCTTTTATTTTACATCGTGTGTGTCCTGCGGCTGCTAACTGAAAATTACTACACAATATCGTTAGCAAGCATGGGGAAGCCACAGGATACACATGATGTGCATCATGCTCGTATGATTTAAATAACAATATCCGATGTAACATATTTGCTAACCTAAACATAATTTGTATGTATTTCAGAAAAATATAATAACAAATCCCCTGAAGATGTCACAACTGTGGTGTAAACACTTTTGTGTTTTAAAGCAAAACAACAGCTTGCTTGCTTGCAAAACGGCGGGCCCATCCTCGTTTTATTATTATTTTCTGGAAGCACGGGAACTGGGCACGAAACTCCAGAACGAAAGTTATTATGATTATATTGAAACTATTTACCTGTTTGTTGTTCTTATTATTAAGACTCTGGGCTACTGTATTCTGTATGGAGTGAAATTTTGGGATGATAGTATACTTGGCGGGGGGGGGGGGGGGGGGGGGGGGGGAAGGGGAGAGATACTGCAGTAAAATTTGTGACTCAATCCAAAGTAGGCCCTAGATCCGTACCTACAGAAAGCCACGTATGCAGTTTCAGCCGCGCGGGACTAGCTGAGCGGTCTCAGGCGATGCAGTCATGGGCTGTGCAGCTGATCCCGGCGGAGGTTCGTCCTCCCTCGGTCGTGTGTGTGTGTGTGTGTGTGTGTGTGTGTGTGTGTGTGTGTGTGTGTGTGTTTGTCCTTAGGATAATTTAGGTTAAGTAGTGTGTAAGCTTAGGGACTGATGACCTTAGCAGTTAAGTCCCTTAAGATTTCGCATTTCGCACACATTTGAAATTTTTAATTTTTTATTTTTTTAATTTTAATTTTTTATTTTTTATTTTTTTATTTTTTTGCATTTTCAACACTTCCCGGTCTCAATACCGGTCTTACCCTCTCCACACACTGCGCATTCCTGCCGACATTGTAGCAGTCCATTCCGAATGGGTGGTGATAGTGCCTTAAAATAATAATATATTGTTATTAGTGTGGATTGTATGTACACACTGGCCTTTTAACCGAAAAGTAAATATTGTTGTGGGTATCCATAGATATACACTGATCAGCCAGACCACCGACTTAATACCGATATAAACTTGTCCAGGTAATAGAAGCGTCACCTGGTGAGGAATGATTGTACGGTGCATGAAGTAGCGATGACTGTGCTGCATTATGTAGAATGACCTAGCGCGTTTTGCGATAGTCTGGAGGCTTTGCACGAGGATTTCGGAAACTGCACGACTTGTAGGGTCTTCGAGGAGTGCTGTGCTGCGTGTCTTCAACACGTGGAGAAACCGAGGGCAGGCGCCAAACTGTGTACTTACATCAGACTTTAATGCTGGGCAGAGAACAAGTGTTATTGAACACACAGTGCACCTAACGCTCCTAACGATGGGCCTCTGCAGCCGAAGGCCCACACATGTGGCAATGTTAACACCAAACATCGGCAACTACGACTGACTTTGACACGTGACTATTGGCACTGGATATTGGCGCGGTGGCAGAGTGTTGCATGGTCTGATGAATCCCGATACCTTCATCATGACGCAGATGGGAGGGTGCGAATCCGTCGTCTTCCAGGTGAGCAGCTCCTTGACACCTCTACTGCGAAACGGAGACACGTTGGCGGCGGCTCCACTATGATCTGGGGAACATGTGGGCGTCTGTGGGTTCAGAGGAGCTCGTGCTGGGTACCATGACAGCGAAGGAGTATCTTAACTGGTTGCAGACCACGTACACCCCTTCGTGTCTACCATGTTTCCCAACAGCAATGACATTTTTCAACAAGATAGTGCGCCATATCACAACGCTAGGTGTGTGACGGAGTGGTTCGAGGAACATAGTGGCGAGTTCCAACTGATGTGCTGGCCCCACAACTCGCCAGATCTTAATCCGATGGAACACATCTGGGATGTGATTGAGCGTGGCGTCAGAGTTCACCGCCTCAACGGGAGTCAAGGTGACTTGTGTGTGCAGATGTGGTGCCAACTCTCTCCATCGACCTACCAAGCCCTCATTGCTTCCGTGCCACAACTCGTCGCCGCTATTATCCGTGCCAAAGATGGAAATACTGGCTGTTAGGCAGGTGATAATAATATTCTGGTTGTCAGTGTACGTGGGAATATCCACGCACTTGGACTTTTTCCACAATGTAATATTACTGCAGATATTCTGGATTTCTGAGCGTCCAGCAGCACGCCGGAGATCACGTGCCGTGTGAAGGCGACTTTGGGATATAAAGCCATGGATCGTCCAAGTTGCTCACACAAACTGATCTGTACAGGAAACGCGGGCTATTAGCAGTAAGTGCTTAACACGCCAGTCACTGATCACTGGTGGATGGGATGGAGGCGAGCCTTACTCGAGAGGGGTACCAGCAAAGGGTTAGCGCAGAGCGGCGGCAGCAGCAGCACCAGCACTCGGGCAAAGGGAACGTGAGGCCCGACTCTGGCAGCGTTAATGCGATAAACTCATTACGCGCGCCGCAGTCGCTCCGGCCTGCATAATACAAGCGGTCCTTTGTTCGCCAGCGCCGGCGCACGCCCAGCCGCTGGTGATTCCGCACGGCCGCCCTTCTGGGGGTCTCGGGGCCCGGGGCCAGCTCCACGCACTCCCACACTTTCTGCAGCTGGACACGGATTTCGTGTAACCCCCGCCCTCTGCTTACAGCCTGTGGCGTAACTGGGGTGTGGGAGGCCAGGGCACGTGTCATGGACAAAAGAAAATGAGATGGACAGCTAAGTAGGGAAAGGAGGGGGGAGAAGAAGAAGAATGGATGAATGGTCACTAAATCGGGTAAAGCTGTAGGGAAAGAAGGGTAATATACAACATGGACGAGAAACAAGAGGGAACAATAAGACTGGAAGACCAAGAACTAAGTTCTTGGATTAAAGAGTGTGTGAGGCAGTCTATATATCGAAGAAGCAATGAAGAAAATAAAAGGAAGGTTCAACAGCAGGATTAAAATTCAGGTTGCTACGAGGGGTGTCCAGAAAGCAAGTTCCGATCGATCGCGAATTGGAAACGACTATGAAATTCCGAAGAAACTTTGCATAGATGTGTTCACCAGTGTCTCTAGTATGCCTGTCGGCTGCATCGCTTCGCTCTTTTCAGTTCTGAGCGCTTGGTGAGCACGTAAAGGTGCATAGAAGATCGTGTCTCCTGCCAAGTATGAGGTCCTGGTGAGAGATTGCGCCTGATGTTATGCAGCCCACATTACAGAAGTGTCATACGGGTCCTACTTCGTGGCAATTCGCAGTCGCAATTTGTAGGGGCAACAAAATGCTCCTGCAGCGTTTTCGATGGGAAGTGTTTGATCGTCCGCACTACAGCCCGTAACTAGCTCCCTCTGTGTTTCATCTCTGCTCACATTAACTACTGGATATGAAGACAATATTTTCGCACAGGCAACAAGCTATAGGTGAGCGTACAGAATTGGCGGGAAGCACAGGCGGCCGCCTTTATGACGAGGGTATTGGAAAGCTGGTACAACGCTACGACAAATGTCTAAGTCCGAGTGGTGACTATGTAGAGCAGTGGCTAGAAGATGTAGCTAACTGTTGCAGATAAAATATTTGTGATTATCACCGTGGTTTCTATTTCACGATCAATCGGAACTTATTTTATGGACAGCCCTCGTATCCTCATTGAAAGTGAAGAAGAAATACAGCACGCGTTGAATGTAGTGAACAATCTAATGACTACAGAGTATGAACTGAAAGTAAATCGATGAAAGACGAAAGTAACGACAATTGCGAGAAATGAGAACAGCGAGAGACTTAACATCAGGATTTGTGATCACGCAGCAGATAAGGTTATGAAATTCTACTATCCAAGCTGCGAAATAACCCATGACGGACGGAGCAAGGAAAACATCAGAAGCAGACTAATACTGGCAAAAATTGCACTCCTGGTCAAGAGAACGTTTTTTACTCCATAAATAAAATTAATACAAATTCGATTTAAAATGATTTGTGCCCAATTAGTTTGAATACTTCAGCAGCACATTAGGGAATAAGTAATGGTGTATTTTAAAATGTATTACTCGTTGCAGTGACTCTCTGGAAAATAACTAAATATATTGTTAATAAAAAGCTGCTCCAGTTGCCGAGAAGAAGTTTTATTGTGTTGTTTGCAGCTTTCCGATTATATAACTGAGCCGGTCGGGGTGGCCGAGCGGTTCTAGGCGCTACAGTCTGGAGCCGCGCGACCTCTACGGTTGCAGGTTCGAATCCTGCCTCGGGCACGGATGTGTATGATGTCCTTAGGTTAGTTAGATTTAAGTAGTTCTAAGTTCTAGGGGACTGATGACCTCAGAAGTTAAGTCCCATAGTGCTCAGAGCCATTTGAACCATTTTTGAGGTAACTGATCCGTGAGTAGTTCTCATCCTTTTATCTATTGAATTTGCCACGCGTTTTTCGTTACAAATCTTTCAACTATTTTCATAGCGATTATAAATTCTGAAGCACAAATTTTCAGACTGTCTGTATGGGGTTAGGACACTTTATGTGACCAGGAACAATTATTTTACCTCTTTATTCCATTTTTTTTATACACCAGTCTTCTGACTACTTCGCCGCTGCCCGTCACGAATTCCTCTCCTGTAGCAGCCATTCTTCTCAGAGTAACACTTGTAACCTACATCCGAAATTACTTGCTGGATATCTCTGTACTCTCCTACAGGTTTTACTCGCTACAGCTCCCTCTAGTACCACGGAAATTATCCCCTGGTGGTTTGACGGGTGTCCTATCATCCTGTTCCTTCTTCTTGTCAGTTTTTTCCATGCATTCCTTTCCTCGCCGATTGTGTGGAGAACCTCCTCATTCCTTACGTTATCAGTTCGATTTAAAATCTTGATACATTCATTTTTTATTTAAATAATTGCTAAACCCTTTTTACTCTCACGCGTGTGAAATTTCTCAATAGATTTCAAACGTTTTGGGAACATTATATTTTTCAGTCAGATCATTATTTGCACGTATACTATCCTTCTTACCCATGGCTTCGCCCAGTGTACTCGTGTGTTACATATATTGCTCACGTCTCCACCTCTCCCACTCTCTCTGCATCTCCTCTTCCCACCGAGCGAGGTGGCGCAGTGGCTAGCACACTGGACTCGCATTCAGGAGGACGACGGTTCAATCCCGCGTCCGGCCATCCTGGTTTAGATTTTCCGTGGTTTCCCTAAATCACTCAAGGCAAATGCCGGGATTATTTCTCTGAAAGGGCACGGCCGACTTCCTTCCCTGTCCTTCCCTAATCCGATGACACCGATGACCTCGCTGTCTGGTCTCCTCCCCGACACAACACCAACCACAATCCTCTTTCCAACCTCCTCCCTCTCTCTGCACAGCCATGGCCGTCTGCTCACACACATGTCGTCTGAAACGCGTTCCGATACTACCTTTACAACATCCTGGTCTTACAGGGTAGCTGAGAAATCTGGTGTTACCAACCTTTTTCACCCCCTGTCCCACTTGTACCCAACAGACCGATATCATGGCCGAAACTGGTCAGATAACTTTGTCAAGTTCTTATTTGCAACCGGAGCTGCTTTTCACTAACTAAACATACAGTTACGCAGTCAGCACTATCCGGAAAAGGTGAAACCTATACACAAATCATATACAAAAAAGAGTAACGTTTCTTGTTGTTGTTCTTGCTGTCTTCAATATGAAGAGTGGTTTGACGGTACTCTCCCCGTAAGACTTCTCATCTCCGTTTCTTACTCGTACATATCTAAATAAGTAAAACATTTACCCACAGAGAGAACCACCTTATCTTAAACACCTTTTATGTACGTGCTGTTTTACCCAAATACCAAACTCTGGAATTTCGATGCGGGAATTGGTGCACCCTTCCCCAACAATTTCTGAATTGCCGAGTTCGTGTACGTCTAGAGGAGGTTCTTTACAGTCTGTTTCCGCAACAGCATGCAAAAATTTAACAGGGCATAGAGGATGCTCCACTGAACAATTTGAAGTAAGGAACGTGGGGTCGGAAAAGCCAGCTTATGGAGACGATAGGAATTCTTTTATTTACATTAGTTAACTGCAAATGCATTCATTGACACAATGAACGTACCATTTGAATTGTATCTTACAAAATGTGCTGAGACTGACGCCATCAACCTTTATTCGAGAGTGACATCGGTGAACAAGATTCTGACGCACCCTGACAAACATCTCTGGTGTGTTTTGAATCGCATCATAGGCAGCTACAGTTCTGGCAGCTAATACCACCTCCCTATGCACTGGGGTCTCATACACAAGTGATTGTGGATATCCCTATAGGAAATAATCAAGGGGATTCGGGTGAGGCGACCTCGCAGGCCATGGAATAGGACCTCCCCCTCCAATCCAGCGAACAGGTATTACTGTACCGGTACTGCTCAATTGTATTCGTCTCTTAATAGTACTCAGTAATGAATGGGTCTGTCGTTGATACATAGCACGTTCTGTTATAGGACAATGTAAATACGATACAACAGAGGCACCTTATGGACAAGTAAAGTATGAAACATCCCCTTAGAAAAATTTATGAATTACTGTGCTGGTAAGCCCCTTACGTTATTTGATTTTCAAACAGCTGAGCAGAACTGAACGTACTCAGACATTTGTCTCTTTACTTATTCTGATCAACACTAAACTGACACACAATATTTTTAGCGCAACGCAATATTTCAATAATCCCTACAAAAGAATGGCACTGACTAACAATAACCTATACCTTTCATGAGTCAGTTACCTCACAAAAATCTTCGTTACTCGAACTATTGCAATGCAGCGAGCGCCAATCCTGCCAGCTAAATAAAGGATTCTAACTACTGAAGGCACTAACTACTAATAGGCATAGTTAGCAAATGAGAGATTTTGACAGAGAACAAACAATGTATTTACCTTAATAGTGTTCAAAAGTCATAATATATATATCAGTTCATGACATCCAGTCTTACAAATTTCGTTTTCCTGACGGACACACCTCCAGATCGTCCGCTCTCAAAACTCTGACATCTCTCTTCTCACATCCATCACTGCTGGCGGCTCACCTCCAACTGCGCAACGCTACGCGCTGTTCACATCCAACTGCCCAACACTACAATAGCAAATATTCCAACAATGCAAACCAGCCACAGACTGCACACAGCACAGCCAGTGATTTTCATACAGAGCGCAACGTGACGTTACCAACATAAAAACCTAAACAGCCTACTTACAAAGTGAACAAAACCTGCATCATGACTTCCTGGTAATCTGGCTCGTCCTCCTTGTTTCCTTGTAGGAAGTAAGGGATGCACATGTAAATAAATAGCACGGTATGTGTAAACTTGTATGCATGTCAGTTGTAAATAAGCTGGTAAGCTAGACAAAGCTGTAAACACGTTTACATCCGTGTCTCCTTAAGCTCACTTCTCCGTCCCCAGGCCCTCTACCTCAGGTTGTTCAGTGGGGCATTCTCTAAGTCCCGTTATATTTATGCACGCTCTTACGGAAACCACCTGTATATTCTCAGGCAATACAGACCGGTCTCCGCATCAGCTGTGTAGCTCAGAGAGCACTCGAGTTGCATTAGAGATGCTAATCAGCCCCGACTTGTGCGACGTATCCGGTGGATCGGGAGGGCAAATCGAGTCGACAGAGCGTGACTAGATACCGGTGGCCCCAGTCGGTTATGTGCTCGGTCGTACAGTGAGCAGGACAGAGAACCCCGGACGGCGGAGTAGACCGGGGCGTGTCGCCCTTGTTCCCGCAGGTGAGCGATCGCCGACCGTAATCGAGTCCCAGTTACGCGAATATCGGCGACCGGCCGGCGCTCCGGTGCGCTTGCTTAACGGCGCATTAGTCAGCGTCTGGCGGAGAATATGTCGCCGGTGGGAGTCGCCCCACACCTCTAGCAAATGCCCTCCCATATTTAACGCCCATTTGTACCGCGGCTGAATTGCCAGGGCGTATGAAAATAGCGACGCATTTGTTAACGTGTCTGGCGAACAGAGTTGTATTGAGCACCACTCTGGCCTGCTTTCTCCGAAATCGGGGGCAAAGGATAGAGACAGAGAAAGAGAGGGAGAGAGAGAGAGAGAGAGAGAGAGAGAGAGAGAGAGAGACCTGGCGCCTGATAGACAGGTGTTAGGAAGAGGATATGATCATATTTCTCGTTATAAGAGCAACGACAGCAGTGTAATAGTTCGATATTTTTGTTATATTCCCAATCAGTTTGCTCCGTCGCGACCCTGACGCATTACCCGGGCCTTGCCGCGTGCTTGTATAGAGCTTGTAGTGTATACAGTATCGAATGGCCGCGCGAGGTATCCGCGTGGTCTGAGACGCCTCGCCGTCGAAGGTTCGAGTCCTCACTCGGGCATGTGTGTGTGTGTCTTGTCCTTAGCGGAAGTTAAGTTAGATTACGTACTGTATAAGCCTAGGGACCCATGACCTCAGCAGTTTGGTCCCATTGGAACTTACCACAAGTGTCGAATGAGTTTCTGGTTCATATACAACCACAGCTAATTGCCCGGAATATTTTAAAAGTTGTGGCAATCCTGATCGTGAAAGTTTACATTTTACAGTGCATATAGGGCAGACGTGAATCACTGTGACAAATTATCAGAATCATTTAAACGGAAGTACTGTCTGCCGATACGACCAATATACCTTGACCAGTTACGTTATCAAAATGTATTGTTGTTGTTGGTTCTTGCATTCTTCAGTCCTATGATTTGTTTCAAGTGGTTCAAATGGCCCTGAGCACTATGAGACTTAACAAAATGTTCAAATGTGTGTGAAATCTTATGGGACTTAACTGCTAAGGTTCCATGCACGAGGGAGGACTCGTACCTCCGCCGCGATCAGCCGCACGGTCCATGACTGCAGCGCCTTAGACCGCTCGGCTAATCCTGCGCGGCGGGACTTAACATCTGAGGTCATCAGTCTCCTGGAACTTAGAACTACTTAAACATAACTAATCTAAGGACATCACACACACCCATGCCCGAGGATAGGATTAGAACACGCAACCGTAGCGGTCGCGCGGTCCCAGACTGAAGCGCCAAGAACCTCTCGGCCCGCTATGATTTGTTTGCTTGTGTACAAGTTTCTTTCACCACTGCGCGAACTACTACCACCTACAACCGTTACCGTGCTCAAGCCTTGATCTCCTCCTACAGATTTTTAGGCCCTACGACTAATTACGTCCATTAACAAATTGACATTTCCTTGATGCCTGAGGATGTGTCTTGCCAACAGATCCCTTCTTGGACCAACTTGCGCCAAAAATTTCTTTCTTTTCAGATACGATTCTATACCCCCTCATTATTAGTTAGCTCATGTATCTTTGTAATCTTTAGCATTTGTCTGTAGCATCACATATAAGAGCTTTACTCTGCTCTTCTCTGAACTGTTTATTGCTCACATTTCACTTCCGCACAACGCTACACTGAAGAAAAATACCTTCAGTAAAATCCTCCTGACACTCAAATTTATATTTCACGTTAACAAAATCGTCTTCTACAGACCTTTTTTTCGCAGTTGTCAGTCTGCATTCCTTCCTGCTTCGGCTCTCATCAGTTATTTTGCAGCTCAAATGGCGAAAATTATCCCCTCCAGTTAGTGTTTAGTTTCCTAATGTGTTTCTATGAACATCATCATATTCATTTTCACTTTTATTTTTGTTCATTTTATAACTTCTTTTCAAGGTACTGTCTACTCCGTTCAATTGGTCTTCAAAGTCCTTTGCCGTCTCTGACAAGATTACAGTGTCGTCGACAAGTTTTAATTTCTTCTTCCTAAATTTTAACCCCCTTTCCATATTTCTCCTGGACTTCCTCTAGTGCCTGTTCAATGTACAGACTGAATAACACATGGGATACGCTACAACGCTATTATGATTCCCATCTCAACTAGCGCTTCCCTTTTATGTCAAATGGCTCTGAGCACTATGGGACTTAACTGCTGTGGTCATCAGTCCCCTAGAACTTAGAACTACTTAAACCTAACTAACCTAAGGACATCACACACATCCATGGCCGAGGCAGGATTCGAACCTGCGATCGTAGCGGTCAAGAGTTCCAGACTGTAGCGCCTAGAACCGCACGGCCACTGCGGCCGGCCCTTTTATGTCGTTTGACTCTTATGACTGAGTGTGTACAAGTTGTAGATTTATGAACTCTGTTTTTTTGTCCCTTCTAGCTTCTGAGTTTAAAAATATGTGATATAAGCCACATAATGAAATTCAATATGCGTAAAATATAGATCGTAATAAGATTTACAGAATTGTTAGTATTGTATGTGTGGTGTCTGTTGTTTCAAAAATGTCCGAAAGAACAAACATCACGATTATAATAGTAATATCTAAATCTTAGTGGCATTTCATGATCTTCATTGTGTATGCATCGTAAATCCGTACTCTTGTGGGAATCATGCGAGATGCTTCGGTCAACGAGGAAAGTGGATATGGAATTTCGGGGGAGGGGGCACACAACGGAAGTAGTGTAGGACTATTTGGGAATTTGGGTCGGACGGAAAGTGCGCTCAGATGGCCGAAGCGCAATAGGCGATCGCTCGCGGAAAGCGGCAAATCTGGTTTCGAGTCCCGGTCCGGCACAAATTTTCACTTCTCGCTATTGAATTATTTCAATATCCTCATGGGCCTGACGTTCCTACCTCCCTTTCATTACAGGCATTGTTAGGACAATACATTTTGTAGCATCGCCAGTTCATTGTTAGTATGTAACCTTCAGACATAACCTGGACTTCGGGTTACGCTAGAGATGAGTTTCTCATAGCAACATACATTCCAGGAAACAATCATCGTTTTCTTCAGTGCTCAGTCCGCAGATTGCTTAACAAATGTCTCCGCACAATTCTGGCTCCTCCTTCGCTTCCTTATATTTCTTACAGCCGACATCTTTCTTAACATGATTCACGTCCTAAAGTCGTGATGTTCCAATAGTTCTTTTACCGTTGACATATCCCTCCATTAGAGAAACATTGGAAAATCTTTAATGCGGTTTATCGGACAGCGGTCTGAATTCCACTTCTCCCAAGTATAAATAGCTCAAATGGCTCTAAGCACTGTGGGACTTAACATCTGAGGTCATCAGTCCCCTAGACTTAGAACTACTTAAACCTAACTAACCTAAGGACATGGCACACATCCATACCCGAGGCAGGATTCGAACCTGCGACCGTAGAGGTCGCGCGGTTCCAAACTGTAGCGCCTAGAACCGCTCGGCCACTCCGGCCGGCAATAATGGATCTGAAGGTAATTAGGAAGGTGATGTTGTAGCGTCTAATTGCTATCCGTATCGTATCAGACGTTATACTAGCTGAATTGAAGATAGTAGCAGACAAAAACTTGGAAATCCTGGAACAGGATAGCCCAATGGGGTTTTGAACTCCGCCTCCATCGGAAACTGTTGTCTCACTCTCAGTTAATGATGCTCCCCCTGTATACAGTCATATGCTGTGCTGTCGTTATCAGCTCTCTTTTAATGTTTTCAAAAGCATCGCTTGCTTTACACTAGAGCTCATTTATATTTCAGTATTATTTACGATGTTTCTGTTTTTGAGAGGCGGCACTATGGACGTCTCTGCTGTTACAGTTGCAACTAATTTATATTTCCGGAATTTTTATGTTCTGATTATGAATTATGTCCTGACTGTTAGAAGAAAGTTTTCTGTGTCGGTGCTTTTGCGTGACGCCGTTTCGTAAGTATTAGTATGTTATGCTCTGCCATATTCAACGTAGCTATCAGTATACGATGAAAGATGTACTTTGAAATTTTGTATCTATTCTTTAACTGTACACTTTTTTACTTATGGTTACAATTTTTCCATACACACATGTACACATATGGCGGTACTGAAACAACTGTGTGCAGGTGTGTTTTGTGGTTGTGCGTTGGGAAATCGTGTACTCTGACGACCGTGCTATACTCTCCTACATGTGGCATGCGATTTCTGTTTCGCGAGGACGATGTATCCATAGCTTATGTATGTAATTCTACATCCAGTGCAGGTGAATAGGATGTTATATTTTGTCTTCTATTTAATAATTTTGTGCTGTTTGTAGATAGACTTGACAATAAGAAACCAGTAGTGCTTAATAAAGTACTGTCCTAAAAAGCAGCCTAGTGTAAAGATGTATTTCTTCATCATTACGTTGGTTTGTGAGTGTAGATTAGGTGTAGATTTGGAGATTAAGGGGGAAAAGGCATGTCACAACAGCAATAAATTACTTTATGCTATGTGAAAAGCATACTGACAATACACCACCTCCTCATGCCAGACTGAGGCATCACCTATGACCATTTACCTACTGGTACTATAAAAGTAGATGGCAAATGTTGTGTACCGATTCACAGCTCTAGGGGTCATTTCTGGAGGAAGTTTGCTACGCTTTACGCCGCGTGACAACGCTCTCTTGTTGGGCGCGTTTTTTCTCTTCGCTTACATTTTATTACTCTTCCTAAGATTTTATTTGCTGCCTCTGAAGAGTGCGGTGAGTGGCTACTTAAATGGAGAGCTCATTCGAGGCGGCCGCTTTCCGCCAGTACAACGGGTGGGGATCCCCCGACGCGGCACCTGCGTTATCGCCGTACGCAGGGCTGCCAACACCAACACTCGGGCGTCGCATCCACTCGAGCTCCGCGCACGGCGAGCGGGCACTCGCGCTGTCTCGATAGGAGGCCCCCTTTTTCCGGGCTTAATTAACTTATTTCTCTCAGGAAATTCGTTTTGAATTAAGATACTCCGTAATAAAGCGCAAAGCGGCGTGTATTCAAAGGCGCAGCGAGTGGTGCGCTTTCACGGCACAGCGCCGCCTCTTTTCAGACGCCTTACAGCTATGGCGAGAGATAAATGAAGGGGAAAAAAGAAAAAGGTATTGCAGCGCCTTTTTTGTGCACCCTAAAGTACGGAAATATTTTGCTCTTTCCGAGTGGCGCGCAGTCGAAAGTGTGGAAGAGCTTACACATTTTCCCAGAAAACTGTATACAGGGCCTGAATTCCTGGGTTGGGAACGGACCCTGTCGGGAGCTTTTGCAGTCGTACTAACTTGCTTTTTCACGTGGACGGTTCTCAAAGAGGTACTCTGCTATTTGTCGTGAATGGGAGACTTCGATGCAGAAGCTGGCAACAGTATGTATTATGAGGATTGAATTTCTCCCGGGGTCAATCTGATTACACGAGACAAGAATTCCTTACATTACTTTGCACATTTAATATTTATACATAGTATAATTTCTCTGCAGCACAGAAAAGGTCTTCATAGTTTGGTGTAATTGTGGCTTCCTGCAGTTTCCATTTTCAAGCGACATCAGAGTAAGTTGGCATCGACAGAAGAGAGACGCTGCTCACTTTCTTATTGAACTATTGGTAGTCATGTATTAATACATGACTGTTTCTCGACGTCGGACTATGTACTTACACCGTGACTGGTTTCATAGACGTGTTTCTTTCTCTGATGGAATGCAGAAGTTGTGAAGCTTCTGCCAGTCTCATGGGAAACAAATGATACAAAAATGTTTTGGACACTATAAGAATCTATGCTTATGATGGGCGTCTATGAGTACTTCGCACACCATTTCAATACCTTGGTTTTCTGTTCCAATCGCGAATGAATCGCGTGAAGACCGATTGTGTTAAACCTCCATTTTAGCTTGAAGCTCTGTAATTTTATCTTCATGGTCTTTTAGCGAGATATATGTAGGAAGCAGTAATATTTTGGTAGATTCTTCTACGAACGTATCCTGTCGCAGTTGTCACACTAAGCCAAACAGTGATGCGAAACGCCTCTAATATCCGTTACTGAAGTCATACGAGCATCTACGTGATGTTTTCACGCTTACTAAACGAACCTGTGACGAAAGGCGCTTTTCCCCTTTCTATCACCGTCAGTTCGTCTATAAAGTCTTTCTGGTGCTTCTCCCAGATGGACGAGCAATGTAAAAGTATCGGTCGATCAAGTGTTTTAGTAAGCTACTTCCTTGCTCCGCACACATGTCAGATATCTAATAACTGAGACTGCTCCCAGTGCCTGTCGGCAATCTTGTAGTCGAACAATAACGGCCCGTACTGCCTGTTCACGCACAGTACGTTACATTTGTTTATCGTGGGTGTCGACTACTCATCCCAGCACCAAGCGGCAATCTTCTAAAAAAATGGTTCAAATGGCTCTGAGCACTATGGGACTCAACTGCTGAGGTCATTAGTCCCGTAGAACTTAGAACTAGTTAAACCTAACTATCCTAAGGACATCACAAACATCCATGCCCGAGGCAGGATTCGAACCTGCGACCGTAGCAGTTGCGCGGTTCCGGACTGAGCGCCTGAACCGCTAGACCACCGCGGCCGACGACAATCTTCTAAAAGTCTTCCTGTGTTTTGGTAGAATTTTCTAGCTTTACTAATTCTCCCTATACAACATCAGCTAATATCCTCATGGAGTTTTCGACGTTATCTGCTAAGTAACATATACGCCTATAGCATATTTATGCTCTTATAAATCTCCCTTGCGCTACGTCAGAAGTCAATTTTACGTCGGAGATTTCTCTCCGTATGGAGGTAATATCGGCAGATTTCCTTCAGTCTGTAGGAAGACTGTAACATTACAGACTGACTGTGAAATGGAAACAGGCTTACGAAATAGGTACATGAAATGTACTCTCATTTGTGAACATGGTCAACCATCAGCTGTGTAATGAATTAACGACAGTCAAATTTATTCCGGACTGGGTCTCGAACCTGCAGTTGCCGCTTATCGCGAGCGGTCGCCTTACCATTAGGCTATCTGAGCACGATTCACGGCCGAAGCTAAACTTCCATCCGTTACCAACCATGTGTCTACAACCTGCACTCGTACATTCATTATGTATATTTCCGTAGAGGGGAGAAATTTTTATTGAAAGTCACTTGCCCGAGGTCGGAGGATAAATACAATATTGCAGTGCCCGTGTTGTTTAGAAGTAAGTTCCTTCAGAGATGCATGCGTGTCTGCATGCATGCAGGCGTGTCGAAAGGAACGTTGCATTGTACTTCTAAACGACACAGACACTGGAATATATCATACAATAGAATTTCTTGATATCCACGCTTCATATAAAGACTAAACTATGCACGCAAATAATCAAAAAAACTAACGCAGTTTGTTATTTTGCACATCCAGAGATGAAAGATGTGGCATGTTTATACAACATTATGTGAAACAGTTGACATGTTGTAAACTTTACATTTGACTACTCTGTTTTATGAGTTTTAATGTAGTAGCGTTGGCCGTAAGAGATTTTCAAGGATGCCAACAGAAAAAGCTGTACCAGAACATCGAAAGTTAATTTGACCTGTATGACAGCTGTTAGCCTGGGAAAATTACACTCCTGGCCATTAAAATTGCTACATGACGAAGATGACGTGCTACAGACGCGAAATTTAACCGACAGGAAGATGATGCTCTGATGTCCAAATGATTAGCTTTTCAGAGCATTCACACAAGGTTGGCGCCGGTGGCGACACCTACAACGTGCTGGCATGAGGAAAGTTTCCAACCGATTTCTCATACACAAACAGCAGTTGACCGGCGTTGCATGGTGAAACATTGTTGTGATACCTCGTGTAAGGAGGAGAAATGCGTACCATCACGTTTCCGACTTTGATAAAGGTCGGATTGTAGCCTGTTGCGATCGCGGTTATCATATCGCGACACTGCTGCTCGCGTTGGTCGAGATCCAATGACTGTTAGCAGAATATGGAATCGGTGGGTTCAGGAGGGTAATACGGAACGCCGTGCTGGATTCCAACGGCCTCGTATCACTATCAGTCGAGACGACAGGCATCTAATCCGCATGGCTGTAACGGATCGTGCAGTCACGTCTCGATCCGTGAATCAACAGATGGGGACGTTTGCAAGACAACAACCATCTGCACGAACAGTTCGACGAAGTTTGCAGCAGCATGGACTATCAGCTCGGAGACAATGGCTGCGGTTAACCTTGACGCTGCATCACAGACAGAAGCGCCTGCGATGGTGTACTCAACAACGAACCTGAGTGCGCGAATGGCAAAACGTCATTTTTTCGCATGAATCCAGGTTCTGTTTACAGCAGCATGATGGTCGCATCCGTGTCTGGCGACATCGCGGTGAACGCACGTTGGAAACGTGTATTCGTCATCGCCATACTGGCGTATCACCCGGTATGATGGTATGGTGTGCCATTGGTTGCACGTCTCGGTCACCTCTGTTCGCATAGACTACACTTTGAACAGTGGACGTTACATTTCAGATGTGTTACGACCCGTGGCTCTACCCTTCATTCAATCAGTGCGAAACCCTACATTTCAGCAGGATAATGCACGACCGCATGTTGCAGGTCCTGTACGAGCCTTTCTGGATACAGAAAATGTTCGATTGCTGCGCTGGCCAGCACATTCTCCAGATCTCTCACCAACCGAAAACGTCTGGTCAATGGTGGCCGAGCAACTTTCTCGTCACAATACGCCAGTCACTACTCTTGATGAACTGTGGTATCGTGTTGAAGCTGCATGGGCAGCTGTACCTATACACGTTATCCAAGCTCTGTTTGACTCAATGCCCAGGCGTATCAAGGCCGTTATTACGGCCAGAGGTGGTCGTTCTGGATACTGATTTCTCAGGATCTAGGCACCCAAATTGCGTGAAAATGTAATCTCATGTCAGTTGTAGTATATTATATTTGTCCAATGAATACCCGTTTCTCATCTGCATATCTTCTTGGTGTAGCAATTTTAATGGACAGTAGTGTACCTTCTTGTGACAGTAAGTGAAGTTACACGTAAAGGGCAAGCTATAAATTAAGGGAAATAGATTAGAGACACGAATGACAGGAATGCTGAGAGATAACACCCCGTATGTGAGAGCTCTCCAGAGCGCCGCGTTACAGCTTCTGGAAACCGCTCTATGGTTCTTTCCGGTGTACGCGCATGCTATTTGCGCTAGTATGTCAAGGACGTAACCCGAAGCTGTCAGCGGGAGAAAAATTTTCCCACTTGTTTATTCCAGGAAGCTGCTCGTGGCGGACGGGAACGCATTAATTGTCTCGGCTGCAGCCGGGTCACCGACTCGTGAGCTCGGTTCGCTTTGCGGCAGGCAGTAGCTAGCACTGTAACTGTGAAATCGTTGTGACCTGTAAATTGCTAATAGTTTTGTAAATGGATAACATTCGTCTAAGCTCAGTTGAAGAGTACTGTCAGATATCTACGAACTGCGTGTGGCCTCTTTCAGCTGTTCACGCTCTATGTACTACAGCCTGAGTCAGTCAGTAGATTTTCCACGGGCGTTGATCAGCCAATACATTATGACAATGTTTTGAACATACTTACTCTAGCAAAACAGCTATAATCCATTGATACATTCATTCTAGAAATGCTCTTAGCGTGTCTAGAGAGAGGTAGCAACGTAGGGCAGTGCAGTTCTGAAATGGAGGGATATGTCGCACTCTTTTAAACAATACAAAAAATATCTAGGATGCTCAAGATAAATGGAACTCCTTGCATATTTTGACGGACGAGTCATCTGCAATTTAGAGAACCACAAATGTGCACGAGAGTTTTCATTCTGAATGAGCTGGCTCAAACCGCTAGATTTTTGGTGGGAACAGTACAGACTCGTACATTCGAGTAAATATTCCGTACCAAAATTGGCAAGAAAACCCAAGAGAGAAGTGTGTTTCGCACCAAGCTCAAGCGCTATTGTTAGTTTAAAAATCCCTTATAGGTGAAAGCACTTGCAATTGAAACTTGCAGCTTCTCCACTATGTATGAAATCTAGCCCAAATTCAACTCCCAAGCTACCAACATTGAACGGATTACCAAAACTATGTACCCACAAACTGTTGTCCAAATTAACTTGTATGCTAATCTTTGACCAAACAAAATCTAATTTGAATTGAACTGTAACAGGCCTGAATGCAACTGTCTTTGTATTAAAAGCGCAACTAAGTAAAACAGTTATGTGACCTGATCAAAATTTCTACTTATCTCGCTTCTCGAAAAAATTATTGCAGATGTTTCGAAAGCACAAAATAGGCAGCGGCTAAATCAGACTTTTGTTTCTAAACAAAACTTCCAAACAATATTCAAACTGTTGCATACCATATTATGCAATGTCGTAATGCGTATTGAGGGATGAGGAGACTAACAATTCGTATGAAATCCTATTCCACGAAAACGACTTTAGAATGAAGTATGTACTCAAAGATACATTGTAAAATTTAGCGTGATCTTCACACATAACTTTGGTCTGAACAATACTATGCTTAAAGTGAACAATAATTTGAAATGGGTACAATGTTAACAGAGAATTTCTATAAAAACCAAACAGCTTAATTAGCTAAAATGTTAATGCATGACTCAGGGAAGTGCGTGGTCTTTTTCTCAGCTATCAGCAAGTGAACAAAGTTAATTAGATGACAATAATCATCCCGAACAAACTAGCTGCGCATTGCTGTAGTCTTATCTCAAACTTCTCCTCTCGGTAAACAATAACATTATTCAAAATTTACATTATTTTCGCCTTTCCGTATATATATCATATTCATCCTTACTGTACTTCACAACAAATCTTTCTTCATCTAACAGATGCAATCACAAGTCAATACAAGAGTTCTGAATATGTCTATAACCTACCACATTTCAACTAAGGATGTATCAGGCTGCACAGAGGCAAATACTGTTCCACAACAAGACCAAATATTGTTTAACGGTAACATAACTTCCACTCTCTTTGAGGTGCACATCCATAACTTACAAAAACAAAATGACATGTCCCTCTTACAAAGTTATGGTAGTGAAATTTCTTTTGTATGAAACCTTTTTCAGCATCCTTGTATCAAATATGCGTAGATCTGTAGCTATGCTGGCTAGGCTGCGTAGGAAGTCATGCAGCAGGTGAAGAATGACTTCACTGACCACAAATTACGCATGACGCATTTCGAAATTATTACCATCAGCAGAAATCCAAGTGCAAAGGCGGCACAAGAAAAAGAGCGTTACCAGTTGTGTACGTAACGTGAGATGACAGACCCAGAGGGCCACAGCATGCGATGTTGATGGACAGCCGTGCCATCATCTGACAACTAGTGTCACTTGGACGCTGCATGTACCAGTTTCCTGAACCTTTGTCAGCCTTCCAGATTTTGGGCCACTGCTTCTCATCACCACTCTGATTGCATCAGGTTTTAGTTCCAGGGGCTATCATCTGATGTTACGTACACAACTTCCAGCGCACTTGTCCTTGTACTACAGCCGGGGTAGCCGTGCAGTTTCAGACTCCTTGCCACAGTCCGCGCGGCTTCCTCCCGTCGGAGGTTCGAGTCCTCCGTCGGTCATGGGTGTGTGTATTGTCCTTAGAGTAAATTAGTTTAAGTTAGGTTAAGTACTGCGTAAACTTAGTGACCGATGACCTCAGCAGTCTGGTCCCATAGGACCTTACCACAAATTTCCAAATTCCCTTGTACTACCTTCACACTTGGATTTCTGAAGATGTAAATAAATCCGAAACTCATTATGCATACATTTTGATCAATAAAGTCATTCTTCACCTGCTGCATGACTTTTCGTGCGACCTAGCTAGCTTAACTACAGATCTACGCATATTTACAAGAATGGTCGCTAGTCTGATAGGTGACTTTACATCATACCTTTATCCTTTTACCAGCTTGTGTATTAAAGATAATAAGTTAAAAACTTTCGTAATTTTGTACTGCAAGCGTGGTAGTATTCAATAGCTTAAGAACACGACTTAATGACGTTTTCAGTGACTGGCCAAGAGAAAATTACTAGTCTGTTGCTGGTTGGGGATCTCGTACACTGGCAGTAATATCAGTTTTGGGCGTATTGCAAAGTTCGTGTGGGCCGCGGAACACGACGTTGTGTATGGCATCCGCTGCACCACGGCCAACGTGTAGGTGTAAAGACACCATTACGACGTCCAGTAAACGTCACTTGAACTTTGGTAGACAGATGTGGAGGATATGATTAAACTGCCTATTTGCAGAGCTATACGTTCCGTGTTCGTGCGTCATTTCCATCTGCAGCTCTGGCCGCGTGTCAACGTTATTCCCGCTTGCTGCAGGAGAGGCAAACAGGTTCGTGCTCGTACCAAAGCGACAAGCAGCGCCCGCCGCTTGACAACGCTGTGTATCTGATTTTGTGACCGGCGGTCGTTTGTGTGCTCTGTCCCGAGGAAATGCCGGAGCAGCACTGGTTAACAGTTGCCCGTGCCTCTGTGGCGGGAGTTTGGCTGACATACAGTGGCAGTTTTTTTGCTTGTATCTCGGTACCATTAGGACGAGCAGAGCCTGAAGCGCGTAAAAAAAAAAAAAAACTTTTTCCATCAAATTTACGGGTCACGTCTTGTGTTAAAAAAGCAAAAAAATAAAACTCCATACTGCGAGGTGGAGCAATGTGGATTTGGGTACCTTTATCGGCGGGTTGTTTCGTACGTGCAGCGTATGTGGTAGCGTGTTTTGTAACACCTTCGGACCCCTGCACGCACCTAACCGCGAATTCCATTTCACTGGATTTCGTTTCACTGGCGTATATGCGGTTGTAACGGGACACACAAGTCTGTTTCCTACCGTCATATTTGGTCCGCCAGCGTCGAAACACCTTGCGCTCGGAGATCACAAATGTATACACGCTAGTTTCTATGTTGGCACGAATACCGCGATAGAAACTGAAATCTGGAAACAGACAAGCCGCCAGCGCGTCATTCTGTCCAGTACGGTAGATCCTATAATCGTCCTGAAGATACCAAAACATCACTTCGCTTAGTTGTGAACGTGAATGGTGCCAAATTAATCTCTTTAACCGAGATCTGGAAGTGGCGGTGATGCGATAGCTCTCGCTGACTGGGGTGGTTGGCGCGAATTTTGAGGACAGAAATGTTGATCATCACCAGCATTTACACGACACGAGGAGGAGAGGAGATCTTTATATCACCAAAACAAGCGAGGTGGCACAGCGACTGAAACATATAAGATTCAAGTCTCTGTTCTGTCACTGTAATTTATCTCACTTATTGCATGTTAGTGACGACATGGTTTCTTAAGCAATAGCGATTTTCTCCCCCTTTTTTGTCAATTCCGAAGTAGCTCTCCGTCTCTAAGGATCACAACTTTGATAAAAGAACTGTCTCCATTTTTTATTAGCAAATTGTGAAGTATTCACTGATTTTGTTGCTATCTTTTAAGCCTCTCTTCTGCAATCGCAGTCTTGCAAGTAATATAGGGTACATTCCGCCTCAGCGTTTGCAATGTGTTACTTGGACCAGACGTGTTTACCTTTATTTTAAAGCATCTTTTTTGGTCAGTCTTTTGTCTCCTACTTCATTTTCTAACCTTGTGGATAACATCGGAAGTTCACTGAGGTTTTTACTATGGTATATCGAGAGGTTGTAACAATGGAAAATTGTACTGAAATGCAGGAGGATCTGCAACGAATTGACGCATGGTGCAGCGAATGGCGATTGAATCTCAATGTAGACAAGTGTAATGTGCTGCGAATACACAGAAAGAGAGATCCTTCATCATTTAGCTACAATATAGCAGATCAACAACTGGAAGCAGTTAATTCCATAAATTATCTGGGAGTAGGCATTAGGAGTGATTTAAAATGGAATGGCCATATAAAATTAATCGTCGGTAAGGCAGATGCAAGACTGAGATTCATTGGAAGAATCCTAAGGAAGTGCAGTCCGAAAGCAAAGGAATTAGGTTACAGTACACTTGTTCGCCCACTGCTTGAATACTGCTCACCGATGTGGGATCCGTACCAGAGAGGGTTGATAGAAGAGATAGATACGATCCAACGGAAAGCAGCGCGCTTCGTTACAGGATCATTTAGTAATCGCGAAAGCGTTACGAAGATGATAAACTCGAGTGGAAGACTCTGAAAGTGTGACGCTCAGTAGCTCGGTACGGGCTTTTCTTTAAGTTTCGAGAACATACCTTCACCGAGGAGTCAAGCAGTGTATTGCTCCCTCCTACGTATATCTCGCGGAGAGACCATGAGGATAAAATCAGAGAGATTAGAACCCACACAGAGGCATACCGACAATCTTTCTTTCCACGAACAATACGAGACTGGAACAGAAGGGAGAACCGATAGAGGTACTCAAGGTAGCCTCCACCACACCCTCAGGTGGCTTGCGGAGTATGGATGTAGATGTAGGTGTAGATGTACTACGAATTGGTGTTAGATTTATGTCACACCGCAGTTCACTGACATAAAATATTTTATTGTTTTCACGCTTTGTAAGTCCACGTTCAGCTAATTTTCAGTTCACATCTTTCTTTTTCGTGGCCTGATTCATATCATCATAGGGCCAGTATGTTATTTATCGCATTTGGTAATGTTAGTCGTAGAGGGTGGCCAGTTGCCCTTAATGTCGCCACCTCCCCCCCTGCCCCACCCTCACCCCCATCCCCACCCTCACCCCCATCCCCACCCCCACCCCCACCCACCCTTAAGCCATCCGACCCTCAAACTGGAACGTACTGCAATCAGCCTGGTGAGGAAAAGTAGCAGCTCAAAAGTCTGAAAGGATGACAACGCGTGAGAGAGTAGATACCATGTGTCTCCATACGGCATTCAAATAACACTCTTTGGCAAAGAACGACAAGGTGGTCGATCAACATTGTTTGCCGTGGCCCTCTGGGCCTGATCGCAGATTCTTTTTTCTTTTCATTTCTTTTTTTCTGTGGACATTAATACCTACATGGTCCGAGTATTCGATTCAAGTCGGCATCCCCTCTCTGCCTTGCAGATCAGCGATGTGTGCGTTGATCCATACGAAAAAGAATATTAATACCTGTTTCATCGATTGCAATTTGCTGTAGGAATCAGATAACTTAAGCAGTAAGATTTGATGTCAAGTATGGGTTGTTTTCACAGTTCGGGAGAGGTACTGCTATATACGTTACTGATGTTGCCATGCGAAAAATACATTATATTATACCTCACAGATACCAAGGCAGTACGAAATAACCTGCTCGTTCTGAAAACGGTCTACGCCGTTATGGCTGCACACTCTTCTTTAGTGCCTGCATTTGCGGGTTTATGGTCCAATATTTGATCTGTTGCCCAGTAACAAAAAAAAAAAAAAAAAAAAAAAAAAAAGTCAGTGAGACGGGCAGCATTTATTGTTGTCATAGCATTTATGAGGCTTGTTTTTTTACCGTTATTACCCAGAACAGTTACACATTTTTAGTGAAGAAGGGGCAAAATATTTAAAGACCAGAGATCGGTGAAGCGTGTTTAAAATGTTACAGTAGCCCAGAAACTTATTTCAACAAACCGATGTAAAGTGTAATTTATGCCGTTTCAACAGAGTATTGATGCACACGCAACATTCAACAGCCTCAGGCGTAACATTTTATTTATAATTCGAACTACACCGTTCAAGTACAGTGTTTAAACTTCTGTCGTGTTCTTTGTTTAAGAATCTATACGGTTCAGTTGGGACACTTAAATGCATCCTATGATTATTTACAGTCTACTTTGACGTAGCAAAGAGTTGAAATAATCTTGTAGGCTACAAGGAGATGATTAACCATAATCGGTAAGCATGCAAGAGTGTGCTTACCAGTATGTTCCAAAACGCCGCGAATAAAAATGGAATACTTTCAAGGCTCATACCCCGGATTTCACTGGTGACAGAAAGGTAGAATTAAGTGTTTAGGATTGCCCTTCGGCACCATTTGCAAACCCAATACAAGGCTCATCTTACTGTTACTACCGTACAGTACATGGTCAAAGTATGAATATTACACACTTCCCCAGGTTAGACAAATACAGCAAATCGTTTGGTTGTTTTTGCATTTCATATGGGCTACGTTAGGCCTTAAGGGTTTTATGGCGACACTTATTTCAAGGGCGGTTCCTTAGAAAGCCTGAAAAGAAAGCTATTTTTACCGTTTTTTCGTAACAAAACCGAGGCGCGGATTCCAAAACGGTTATGCACAGCAAATGGCTGAAATTTTTACGATGTATTTCGAAGATCACGATTTCGTACAGTCTTGAACATTTTCTTGATATTTTCATCCGTCCGCGCGACTGCTACGGTCGCAGGTTCGAATCCTGCCTCGGGCATGGATGTGTGTGCTGTCCTTAGGTTAGTTAGGTTTAAGTAATTCTAAGTTCTAGGGGACTTATGACCACAGTTGTTGAGTCCCATAGTGCTCAGAGCCATTTTCATCCGTTTCTGAGATAGAGAGGTTCAAAATTACTCTACTGATACACGTAAAATACAGACGTAAAACCCTACGTATTTGAAGCGAAAACGTAGTTGATAAAGTTACGTAGAACGGAGAAATATGCTGCAAAGTGTCCCCATTGTCATCAGAAGGGTTCTGGAAACCCCATATTGTAGTACTGAAGCACATAAAAACTTTTTGCACATAAAATGCGGTATGAGGTTCAAAATTAGTATGCGTTATTTGAATTCCATAAATAAACTATCAAAATTTTACTGTCCGATACATTTCTTCTCACACGAGTGGTATGCCTTGCTACAGACGAGAAAACACGGGAAGCAGAGAAAAAATGCTCCTATCGATCCATAAAAAGTGCGAATATGTCTCAGATTATTTAAAAGACTCTGACTGATGGGTGATGTACCAGTCGCCTCATTCTAATTTGCTCAGTACCTTTACAAAGTTTCCCACAAATTTGTCATGCGAAAGTATTCGTATTTTTTATGTTGAGAGAGGAGGAGACAGTGGCAGTGGGAGAGGATTAAAGTGATGGAGAAATGGGAATGGGTGAGAGCCAATGATAATGGGAGATAGATTCTATGATTATGACAACTTATTAGAACGAGAAAGAGAGAAATAGTGACAGTGAGAAGAGATGGCTACAGTGGAAATGAATGACTGAGATATTAGCAGTATGAGAGAGAGCAAGAGGAGGACGATATGAGAGGAGACAGTAGTAGTAGGACAGAACGAAATAGAGTGTTGCTATGACTCAGGAGACTGTGACGGAGAGACAGAGACAGAATGACAGTGAGCTGAGCTGAATGAGTGAGCCCCAATGGGCAAGTGGGGATGGATAGGTATAAGAGATTTACAACGATGGACTAGTGGATGTGAACGAGTTACAATTAGGGAAGCTTGTGGAATTGAGAAGCGAGTTGCTTGTTAAAAAGAGCGCGAATATGTTCGCATACCAAACATTCTAAGACTATTTTCAAACGTGTTGTGGAAAGTAGAGTGAGGCAACTGGGACTCCACTTTTAGTCAGTCTTTTAAATGGAGACGAACGTATTCGCAGTTTTTGTGCTCCGAAGGGAGTATTTTCCTGCTGTCAAATACATACTTCGCGACTGGCTGTCGTCATTTTAAGCTGTTGCCATTGACTTAAGTTATTGCTACAAGGTATAAATTGTTTGTGTTATATTAAAGCTAAACATTCATTTTCGACTATCAATTCCTTATTTTAAGGAAACTTAGGAGTCTCTCCCATCCTTATTATTTTCGTCGTAAACGCCATGGAAGTCGCTGTTCGTTAAACGATAAATGTGAAACCATAACAATCTTCAGATCTGTGCCACTGCATGCCATATTTCATAAAATAATGTATAAAGTAAATGAATATTGACGGTATCCTGTTCGAGCTTTATTTAGACTTATGATGTCACACACCACGTCATCATTACTTCACTGGTCAAAGCCAGTGTCCAGTATCGATAGTTCATCTCTCCACGGGAAACAGTATCACAGATGCTACTTTTTCGGGTCATCAGTCCTCCAACTCCTTTGATGCAGCCCGCCACAACCTTCTGTCATGTGCCAACCTTTTATCTCAGAGTAGTACTTCCACTCAAATCCTCAATCTTTTGTAGGATGTATTCCGATATATTTCTTCCCATATAGCTTCTACACTCCACAGGTCCCTCCAGTACCACGAAGTTTTCCCCGACGTAACATATGTTCCTTCTTCTTGTCAGTTTTCCATATGTTTCTTTCCTCGCTTATTCTGCGGAGAACATCGTCATTTATTACCTTAGCAGTCCACCTCGTTTTCAACATCCTTCTACGGTACCACATCCCAGACGCTTCGGTTCTCTTGTTCTATAGGTTCGCCAGGATCCATAATTCACTCCAATGCAGCGCATTGCTCCAGATGTACATTCTCGGAAATGGTCAATCTTTGATGCTAGTTAGGCTGTGAATGCCGTTTTTGCCTGTGGTAGTCTGCTTGCTTCGTCCGTCATACGTTATTTTGCTTCTGAGGTAGCAGAAATCCTTCACATCGCCAACTTCACGGTCTCACCTTCGATATAGTATTAGTAATCCCGTCTCTGCTACTGCTCATCACTTTCATCTTTCTTCGGTTTCCTCTCAGTCCATATTCTCTAATCAGATGGAGTGTTCATTCTGTGTCTTGCAATTCTTTCACTTTCGCCGATGATACTAATGTCGTCAGAGAATTTTATCACTTCGCCCTGGATTTCATACTATCGAACCTACAATTTATTTCCGTCGTTGTTTCTTCGAGGCATACACTGAACAATAGGAGAGAAAGAATATAACACCGTTTGTTCAAATGTATGTGAAATCTTATGGGATTTAGCTACTAAGGTCATCAGTCCCTAAGCTTACACACTACTTAACCTAAATTACCCTAAGGACAAACACACACACACCCATGCCCGACGGAGGACTCGAACCTCCGCCGGGACCAGCCGCACAATATAACACCGCTTCTCACGCCTCCTAATCCTTGCACTTCAATCTTTGTCTTCAATTCTCGTAGTTCCTTCTTGGTTCTTATATATATAGCGTATTACTCGTCTTTCCCTTTAGATTACTCGTATTTTCCTGAGAATTTCGAACATCTTGCAACATTACATTGCCGAACGCTGTTCCAAGGGCAACGACTCCTATGAAGATATCTTGATTCTTTTAAAGTAACTTAGAGCTGTATTAATTGTTGGGTGGTTATCTCCTGTATCAACAAATACATTTCCTTTGATATTATACGCTTCCTTATACTTTCGCATTAACTATCTGAGACTTGGTCACATTTTCCGTTTTCTCCCCGTTTTCTCACAGAATAGTTCATTTCCTCGCTCTTCCAATCGAAGTAAACTCGAGGTATTTTATCATTTGACAGGAACGATTTCTGCTCTGCTTCCGCGGGTGCTTTTGAAAGGCGACGCTGTAAGGGGAAGGCGGGATCGCAGACGGCCACCAAAGGTGCTGGAGAGAGGGAGAAAGAGAGAGAGAGAGAGAGAGAGAGAGAGAGAGAGAGAGAGAGAGGGAGGGAGGGGGGGGGAGAAGGGTGGAACTGTAAAGTGGGAAAAATAGCGAGTGCAGATTGGTTGCGTCGCAGTCTGTCGCCAAGCTCGGCAGAAACTCATTTTGTCTTCTGCCGCGGTGTAATAGAGGACCGTTTGTCGCGACCGATCAAGATAGGTCGCGGGTGAGATATGTAAACACGGCCGTGAAGGGTCCCGCACGCAGCTGGGAGCGGGCGCGCTCGCCTGTCGCAGTGCGTAAAGCGACACACGCACGCACGCACGCAGGCACGCGTGCCGGCTGCCAGCCATCAGCAGCGGGGCGGCGGGCCAGATTTCTAATTTCCGATTGACTCGAGCACGCCACTTGTTAAATGTTTACTCTGGGCCCGGGCAGCCGGCGGGCCTATCGCTTTATTGCGCCCCACTGCGTGCGCTGCAGGAACGTCAAATCGCCGTCGAGATCGAATCTCGTGGCGAGACACGACGCCGGCGCTCGCCGTGCGGAGCGGGCGATATGGAAGCGCCTGGGACAAGGGTTGCTTTTTATCGGCGCAGTGCGTAGCGCTTCATGTAAGCATTATCACACGCGAATACCGCTGCGGCGAAGCCATATGCGAGGCTTCAGCGCTAACCGGCAGTCGTTGGTCCTCTTCGTAGAACAAGCTTATGGACAGATTTTTCTCATCCCTTCTGTCGGAGCAGAGGGATCGGATAGGTTCGAAATAAGCACAACATGGTATTCGCCAGTTCAAAGTACATGAGTAAATAAGCCATCTTATCGACTGTTCAAATGGTTCCGAGCACTATGCGACTTAACTTCTGAGGTCATCAGTCGCCTAGAACTTGGAACTAATTAAACCTAACTAACCTAAGGACATCACACACATCCATGCCCGATGCAGGATTCGAACCTGCGACCGTAGTGGTCGCTCGGTTCCAGACTGGAGCGCCTAGAGCCGCAAGGCCACTCCGGTCGGCTTATCGACTGTCCTCTCAGAACTTGGGTAAGGGCAAAATATCTCGTGCACCTGGAGTGCACGAGACAAACAACTCAACGCATTTCTCTGTAAACGTCCGCTGCAACGTTTTTCGGCGAATGTGGATTCTTTCTATGTACCGAAACACACATACTATTATCTTAAATAAGGATCGCCAGCCTTGCTTCGTCACGCGAGACTGAGTTAAGTGTGCCGCGTCTTCTATACGAATAATTAACTTTCGTATGTGTGGCGCCTCCTCTTTCGCATATGTCCGAAAGAACAGACATAACACGTATAACAATACATACAGCTTGACGGCCGTTACGGGGGGTAGGACGTCAAACGGGCCGACTTGGAGCAGGACAGGCACCACTGAACATTTTAATTTCCACTGTCTATACTTTTACAAATAAATTCATAAAACTTTGTCAGCATGACCAGGAAGGATTCAGAATTCACACTCTTATCAGTGGGAGTTCGAATACATACTAAATAATGTTTTTTTACGTGTGAAATTTCTTCATTTTTTCACTTATTAATGGCAGCATTTGTTGCTGTACGTACACTTTTCTTCATAAGTAAGAGAGATTCTTCGATGAATTTTGCACAGCATACAAACCATACTTAAAGGTGTATGAAACTCTAGAATTTTCCAAATCTATGAAAAACTATGGTAAAAATTGAGGTACTTAACTATAAAATTTGTGTTATTTCTAAACATGAAGTTTAAAATATAACAGTTCATTCGTTTTTTCATAAATTAAATAAATTCTAAATTTTCTTACACCTGTGCGTATGGTACGGATGCTGTGCAAAATTCTTCGAAGAATCTCTCTAACTTATGAAGAAAAGTGTACCTATAGTAACAAATGGAGCCATTAGTAAGTGAAAAAATGATGAAATTCCGCACGTAAAAAAAATTATTTTCTTATGTTTTCGAACTTCCACTGCAATGGGTGTGAATCCTGAATCCTTCCTGGTGATGCTGACAAAGTTTGATGAATTTATTTGTAAAAGTATAGACACTGGAAATTAAAATGTCCTGTGATGCCTCTCCTGCTCCAAGTCGGCCCGTTTGACGTCCTACCCCCCTTAAGGTCATTGCAGAGCGGTGCGCTACATAAGTAGTGTGCGGCAAGTGGGGAATTGGGGTCGGACGTAAAGCGTGCTCGGATAGCCAAAGATGTTAAAGCGACCGCTAGCGTAAAGCTGGAAATCCTGATTAGAGTCCAGATCCGGCACAAATTTTCACTTTTCGCCGTTATTTCAGTACCCAATTTCGGCCTATGTCAGAATTTATTTCATTCTATCACAATAATTAATTGCCTGCAGGAGTGTAAATACTTTCAAAAACTCTCAGACCCGTCCAGTGGAATGGACAATGAGCACCGCAACCGTCACTATACCTTCTCCAATCGGTTTATAGTATCTCCTCCACACACAAAATAGTATAAAGTTAGAAGGGAGAATGACACACGCACGAACACTGAAGTGTCCACTGTAACAAACAGAAAATCTGACTGATGTGTCTACGCTCTAATACGAGATCTTTGTTCATCATACCAAGCCTCACTGATTAAGTTCTCCGATTCCTCACAAATACCAGTAAACAACGTTATTCACTAATGAGGGTCGCTCATCTTCTCAACTTTTATGTGGACAACACTTCCAAAACCCGAGCTCCGGCCCACAAGGTTCATGATTCCGGACCTACACTCGCGAGGGCCGGCAGCTAACTCCTAATGTCACGAGCTATCCAAACAATTTCTAGGAATTATTTTAATGTGCAGACCTTTTGGCTATCAGCCTCCTCTTTCAATTGGCCATTACCTGCCATCCCACTGAGATGTTCCTTTTCCAAGGGATTCTAGGAAACACGGACCATCCTCTTGAAGTCACACGCCTTTGAAAACAGTATGATCGTAAAAGACCACCTGAACTCGTCTCATGCGAGGGAAGGCCAAACGATTGTCTCCAGGCTGGAAAATAGTCGCCGTCCCCCCGGAAAATGAAAAACCTGCGCTGGTGTTCACAATACGGACCACCAATAGCAGACGGGCGTTGCCGGGAACTGTTATCCTACGAGTCGGCATCACGGCCATTAATTATTAAAGGACAGCAGAGGAGCGAGAAAAGAAAAGACTACAGGGTTTTGAGGCATGGTGTTCGAGGAAAGATTTCATGGGCAGAGGCTCCGGTGAAGGAGTCTACAACATAGTTAAGGAAAGATTGTTGTTGAGAACTATCAAGGAACGGAGGGACATTGCTCCTTCATCATGAAATTATTAAAGGGAAGAATACCAGAAGAGAATGCACTGGTAAGACCAAGAATTCAGTACATCAAACAGATAAATCAATATGTGAAATTGACAGAATACTGCGAAATTAATAGACTTGAGAAAGATAAGTGTGGTGTCACCGCCAGACACCACACTTGCTAGGTGGTAGCTTTAAATCGGCCGCGGTCCATTAGTACATGTCGGACCCGCGTGTCGCCACTGTTAGTGATCGCAGACCGAGCGCCACCACACGGCAGGTCTCGAGAGACGGACTAGCACTCGCCCCAGTTGTACGGACGACGTAGCTAGCGATGCACACTGACGAAGTCTCGCTCATTTGCAGAGCAGATAGTTAGAATAGCCTTCAGCTAAGTCAATGGCTACGACCCAGCAAGGCGCCATTAGTAGTTTATTGCCTGAATCTACAGAGTCTCACTTGTATCGTCAGTAGCGATGTACAACAAGGATGGATTAAAGTTAAGTATTCCAGCAGCTACGTACTTTTCTTTATAGCATTCATTACGTATCCTGTTTCAGACCTATCTCTAGCCTGCGTGAGTTAACGCGTGCCTTTCGGCTACTTCCGAGTGGCGTGGCTGTTAACCTACGCCACAACAATAACGAAAAGTGGGAAACGAGAATTGCTGCCTACCATTGCACAGATTTAGAACAAAAGGAAATGGCTGTATGTAATAGATTTCGTCGTTCCAGAAGTAATTTTGAATTTTTAAACCAGTTTAGAGTGTATTGTTGGAGCAAGAAAATGACAGCCTATTCAGGTGATGTGAACGCCAAAGCTAACATAAACACAGCTTGTAAGTATGTTGCCACTGTTCTAGGTAAGAACCCGTCAATGAATTGGCAGGACAACTTTATATCAGACGACGATCTAAGAAGCGGAAAGCTGGTTTGTAACGCACTATTAAATAAATGTTATTGTGAAACATTAATACTGTGAATTCAAGCCATTAATATGTCTGTGTTTCTCCAAGAACCGGGAGAATATTCCATAAATATTATATTTATAAGTGCAAATTACAAAAATGTGAGTTTCCTCTAGTATTAATTAAGTTAACAGGTTTTCGAATTTCTAGGCCATCATCAGACATTAATTGACTGTGTCAGTAACGTTAAACAAACCTGAAAAATTTATCATGAAGTATGAACGGGATGCACAAACAGAGTAATGTCATCTCTTGCAGCGGAATTGTGATGTAATTGAAAATATCTTGTAAATGTCGAGAGAAAATTCAATAATTCTACATTTACATTTATACTCCGCCAGCCACCCAACGGTGTGTGGCGGAGGGCACTTTACGTGCCACTGTCATTACATCCCTTTCCTGTCCAAGTAGCGTATGGTTCGCAAGAAGAACGACTGCCGGAAAGCCTCCGTGCGCGCTCGAATCTGCTGATTGGTTGGTTTACATATGCAGTACTTACAACTGTAACACAGTTAAAATGTTTTTCTTGCCAAACCTCCTACAATTATTTCGAGAAAAAAATCATTAATAAAATTTTAGAATGTTGTAACTCTAGACATAATTACTTACAAGGGAACCTCCCCATCGCATCCCCCTCAGATTTAGTTATAAATTGACACAGTGGATAGGCCTTGAAAAACTGAACACAGATCAATTGAGAAAACAGGAAGAAGTTGTGTGGAACTATGAAAAAATAAACAAAATATATAAACTGAGTAGTCCATGTGCAACATAGGCAACATAAAGGACGACGATAGCTGATGAGCGCCGTGGTCTCGTGGTTAGAGTGAACAACTGCGGAACGAAAGGTCCTTGGTTCGACTCCTCCCTCGAGCGAAAATTTTACTTTCTTTATTTTCGCAGAGTTGCGATCTGTCCGTTCATTCATTGACGTCTCTGTTCACTGTAATAAGTTTAGTGTCTGTGTTTTGCGACCGCACCGCAAAACCGTGCGATTAGTAGACGAAAGGACGTGCCTCTCCAATAGGAACCGAAAACATTTGATCGCAAGGTCGTAGGTCAACCGATTCCTCCACAGGAAAACACGTCTGATATATTCTTTACGACACTGGTGACGGCATGTGCGTCACATGACAGGAATATGTTGTCGACCCACCTAACTTGCTCACTTGGCGAATGGGTAAAAAGATTCTTCTACCTTGCCCGATTTAGGTTTTCTTGTGGATGTGATAATCACTCCAAAAAAAGTGATGAAAACATAAGAGTTTGTCACTTAAACTGCATCAAATGAATGCAACAGTTTCAGAGTCGCACAGTTTTCCCTGTGCTCTGTCAAAACAAATGTTTTTTTTACGTTTTCAAATGTTTCCGTGCGTAGACCGTCAAATTCTGTATATGTCCAAGCAAATCTGAACATGTCCTGGAATTTTGGAGAGCGAAGTTGATTATGTGTGAGTGCCTGAACTTTGATAATTATCTGAAAATAAAAAATTAAAATTTTCACCCGACAGAAGATTTGAACCAAGGACCTGTCGTTCCATAGCTGCTCACGCTAACCACGGGACCACGGCGTTCGTAAGCTATCACTCTCCTTGATGTTGCCTACCTTGCGCATGGACTACTCAGTTTGTATATTTTGCTTATTTTTTTCATAGTTCCACACAACTTCTTCCTGTTTTCTCGGTTGATCCGTGTTCAGTTTTTCAAGGCCTATCCATGTGCCAACTTATAACTAAATCTGAGGGGGGTGCGATGGGGAGGTTCCCTTGTTAGCATAATTACTTAGTATATCGCTGACTCGTTAAGAAAACGTCTCCCCTCTGCCATCTTGTAAGTCACTGCTCCGTGTGAGATAAATCTCAGTAGCCTCCTAGGTGCAATAAAACTTATTTTAGCCTGTAGACAATTACCACTATTTACAAAGTAGAGCCAGTTTATGAACAGATCTTCAGCGTCGTAAACGAGCGATATGACATAGTGTTTATAACAATCCATTGTTATTGTGGTGAAACGCAATTCGAATCAACGCACAGCAACTCTGTTTTTATATTTTTACTAGTTTCTCTACTTGTTTGAAAGCAACCAGTCTTATCTTTTCATCTCTCTTTTGTTGGACTCCACAACATAGCCCCACTCATCCTCCTACTGCTTCCTCCTAGCGTCCAGTTAAATGCTGTTGACAGGTGTAGCAGATGTGCCGTTAATACCTTCACAATACTGGTGTGTGTTTTTCATAGAATTCCTTTCTTTCCTCTTCCACCACTTTTGTGCACGCGTCTCTAGAACAGTATGGTGAGAAAATGATAACTGTTTAACGTTTCGCAGACCACAAGCTCATTAGCAAGAAGCCTCAGATATACACCAAATATGGGTAAAAAACCAACGCTTTGTTTTGAAAGGAACCACTTCAGAGTTGGCCTTAATCAAGAGAAGCTAAGGAAAGTCTGAAAGTGATTTGAAGGCCACTCGTACCCCACGCAAGTCCAGTTCCTTAACAACCTCATCACCTAGCTCGATAAGTCACTTGAAGCTCTGTTACTGTCGTTAGTTACAAATATAAGAATTAAAACTGTGGAGAAATTCATGCAAGTGGTTCCTGCTTCCATTACCAGGGTCGCCGAATAGCGGGAGCTCGTCGGACGTCGTTCAGTGACAGGAAATGTATTCCCAAATGCGAAAGATTTTTTCATCTTCAGCGTTTGGGCTTCGAAGAGATATGTTCACACAAAATTTCCGACTGCTAGATATACACCAATATACTTTAATGGCAAACATTCTCTAGTCTTTATAGAGTAAGCGATGACTCGTCTTTCATAGGGATGCTACAGAAGATACCATTCGACGACAGAAGTAGCTTAATTACCGCTCTCTCTCTCTCTCTCTCTCTCTCTCTCTCTGTCTCTTTCTCTGTCTCTCTCACACACACACACTATTCACAATCATCCTCAAAGTACATTTATACCTTAACCCTTCACCCTAGCGTCTGCGATTAGAATTTGCAAATTACCATGTTTTAAAAAAGCAGTCAGCGATTGATATCTCCCTGCCTCCATCCATCGTGGCACAAGCTTTGTCTCCCTCCTCCCCAAAATTACTTCCGATTTATGCAGAGTCATTTCCTTTACCCTGACTATGATGAGACCTTTCCCTGCCTTTTACCCTATACAGTGGATCATGGGTGAAAGCAAGCTTCGTAAACATGTGCATGCAGTCTTGGAAACAAAAAAATGGTTCAAATGGTTCTGAGCACTATGAGACTTAACATCTGAGGTCATCAGTCCCCTAGAACTTGGAACTACTTCAACCTAACTAACCTAAGGGCATCACACACATCCATGCCCGAGGCAGGATTCGAACCTGCGACCGTAGCGGTCACGCGGTTCCAGACTGAAGCGCCTAGAACCGCACGGCCACCACGGCCGGCTCTCGGAAACAGCATAACGTGAATTTTTCTACATTGTCACTACGTTCAGATATTTACGTGAAATCTACTTCATTAAAACTGTCCTCCGCTATATTTCGGTGGTAAGCGATTTCGGAAACTACACATGGTGTTCGGAAATTAGTGTTACAAATTTCTAGGACCTGTCAAGGGGAGTGAGTATTTAATATTCTGAACTGGAACACATGTCCGTTGAAGACATTTTGGTAAAGCGACCAATCTGGCATGTAATTGATTAGGCGTGACACAGTACATCACTTGTTATGCAGTTCTACTCTTCAATAGCCAAAGAAATTGCTCGTTTACTCGTTGGCGGGTCCTTTTGAACATGAAACAGTATGACGTCCTCCAATTCGGGTGTGCAGCGTCTCTTTGGAGCACCACAATCACGCATGCTAACGGTGTATGTACCCTTTCCCGAAGTCGTAGAGTAATTGTGGCGAAAAGGGTACGCGATGGAGTCGAACGTAATGGAGAACCATCTTGAGAAAGGCGACAGGTAACTCTTCCATTACCATGAGCTTCGCCATACAGAATTCTGCAAACGTGTACTCAGTGACTCACAGACACAGGACTAAAGCTTGATCCAGGTCAGAGAGGTAGGAGAGACGTCAAATGGCGTCAGCCGATTCGACGAAACCATGGCCTACCGTGACTATCCTGTTGCATACCTACCTAGCGAACATCTTTTCAAAAGGCTGCAGAACGTAATCGTACATTTTCGGACATTATTAAAAATATTATGTACTCACTCCGCTCTACAAGTCCTAGAAGTTTGTAACGGGGAGTTACGAACACAATGTAGTGTTAGAAGGACAGAGTCGCTTTCTAGTGAGTACATTCTTTGATGAATAAATAATAAGATTCTTGTATTTCAGAATTAGGTAAAGAAGTCGAAGAAAGGGTTAGGGCGTCAGCGTTTCGGACGGCAATGATGTTGAAGCTATAAATATTCAGATTTCATGGACGTAGAATTTGATACTTAGATAGCTCCAGAAGAATACCTAGGGAACGATGGATTTCGATTACTAGACTAAATAATCGAACAATTCTAGCCATAAATACAGAAGTACGGGTATTAAAAAGAGATTCAGATGTTCTACATTCATCAACAAGCAGCGAAAAAGCTTCTACCTATCATTAACAATGAGTTACCTTAACTACTAATAATATTTTACCTTTCCGAAAAATGTATTGATATTCGTAATGTACACCATTTTCGAGGTTTTAGTTAAACAGTGTACTTCTTCCGTAGAAATTTCTTTAACGTTCTGTGAAGCAAATGGTGAACTAGGCAAAAAGAAATTGTTGGGAAAGAGCGATTCATTATAATTGTATCCAGGATTATATCTCAAGTATGGAAATATTTTCTCATTTCCTGTCAGCATGAAGAAACCGTAAAGTAGAAATATGTGAAGAGGTGTGTGTGTGTGTGTGTGTGTGTGTGTGTGTGTGTGTGTGTGTGTGTGTGTGGGCGTGTACGTGTACGTGCGCTCGCGCTTGCTGCGGTTCTAATTACTCTCCTAATTACATGTCAGCATACTGCTGGAAGAGGAAAAAATCCCGCTCCTTTCATTTTAAACTTCCAGTGTTCCCTGTGTAATGTGCTCTTCTTCGAAAGAACATTTTAATTTTCATCAGCAATCAAAGCGGTGGTCCGGAAACTGATTAAATTCGTCAGCTGAAAATTTCGGTAGAGGCGCGTGTGGTTTCATTCCTCGATTGCAGTCGCTTGGATCTGATCACTTTCATTACTGCGGAAGACGAAAAAGCGTAATTAAATGTTGTCACAAGTTTCAGTAGTGTCATATTTTGTACAATATCAAGCAATAACGGATAGTTTTAGTTTCATTGTAACGCTGCTTTTACAGTGTATTTGTAGGCACTATTTAATCACCTTTGATGCCACAGATTTTCTGGCGTAGCAAAGCTTTCGTCTCCTCCAGCGGGAGGGATCCCCACAGGTTATAAGAGTGTAGTTCGTTCATTCCGCAAGGTAACGTTGCTAAACGAGCGGTCGTGACGTCATCAGACGGTTGTCAGAAGGTCGCAAGGTCGGACAGGGGTATAATATAAAGCTTGTGCCGTAACACATGATTTCCTGGCAACAGCTGTTGTCTCGTGAAATGACTAATGTGTCCGCCAAAGTATCCGGGGAAGACGGTTTCTCCAACCTGGAGGGGATGGGCCGGCCTTTTCTTAAACCTCGTAAATGGGTTGTGGCAGGAGCCTATATAGTGGTTTCCCACGTTACTCTGATCTTTCGACACCTGTTGCAGAGAAAGTTCTAAAAGTACTGCCAGGAAGCAGCTCCTTGCAGAAGCCCTATTAGAGGAAGCAGGAAATGGCAAATGAAAATGCCCGCATTTCGCTCCTGATTCTAATTGGTTGGAACGCCTAAAGGTATAACAATTACGTGGAGCTTTTTAAGAGCAAAATAGAGGAATCAGCCAGCAGCCCACGTCGGGTGCGCTCTGTGGCGCCGGTGGTGCTGTCGTTGTGTGTTTCTGAAGTCCCCCTCTTCTTCACTGTCCCTCTCCTATGAGTTTCCCATAACGTGGTGACTAATTACGTGCTACTAATATTTTAATTTTCCTAAGGATGAACAAAGGAATAACAATATTGTACTAGAAAGTAAACAGAGAAGATTTTAGTTCCAAAAAATATTCCAAAGTGTGAGGAATTGTTAATTTTCTGCATGTCATAGCTCTAAAAACGAAGTTTTTCGGGACAATTTGAAATTGGCGCACTAGGAAGTCATTTCGCAATAAAATCGCTGTCTAATTTATTAAAACAGAAATTCGGGCATACGATGAAGTTCAGTAGGAAGTCTAAAACGTAGTGGTAGCTATAACTTCTTTTTCTGTATCAAAAGAAAAGAAGTCTACATCTGAGCTGCGATACGTGCAACAAAGCTACGAAATGATCTTGGATTTATCTCTTCAAAGCTTCAAACAAAAGTCACTCCTGACATCGAATGCAAGTTGTTAAGATGCCTATGAGTCAGAGATACAAAATTCACGATACTTTTAGTAGGGATCTGTCACCAGTACCGATGTGAAGACATGCACATCCGTAGGGAGGTCAGGGGCACAAACGTTACGCCACATAATAATCGCTTGACTGCTGGAGTCGATGTATGCTGAAGACAAAAATTAGAATCTGCACAGCTAAATGCTCTCTCTATAAATATTCTTCCCCATTGAATATTACCATTGATTGTAAGTGTTGCAGTCCAAAATAATCTTAGTGAATAAATGTGTCACGTCTAGATAACAGATCGCCTGTTATTGATTTTAATTGGGAGTAGCAAGATTATCTATTGGCGCAATTATTCTGTGTATTACTGAGCAAAGTAGTGCACTGTTTTCGTCAGTACACACATTTTCGGAGGGTAATTGTGTAAGGTGGCTATAATTTCGCTCCTTACAAGCACTCATCTACATACTTTGCAGTGATTTACAACCTGAATTAGGTATCATTTGGTAGGTTGTACATCGTATATATGGATGTTTAAAGAAGACTGACATTGTCACGTCCACCTTGTAAATAATTGTTAACGCTTATTGCATGAAAGGTAACGGATTGCCTTTATTCTCAAAACGGCGTAATGAATGATTACCTATACTAGTAGAGGTTGGAACGCCAGTGGAAATGGAAAGGCAGGCGTAACTCAAGTCCTGGGTGGAAAAGACCGAACAGGTGTGTTGGTCCTGCTTCACACAGGAAGTGCCAAGACGCACGGTCTGGGCACCTGAGCGCGGAAGCACAATACAGCGGCGGCCGGCCAGTTTTTTAGTGGGGCCGGAAGGATAACCGGATAATACTTCGGAAACTCTGAAAATCTTGGAAGCAGTAAAGAGGAATCAGGAAGCGTTACCTCGGAAATCTCAGGCTGGTTTATTTCCGAGGATTTTTGCTCTGGGAAGCGTACCATTGTATGAGTATCGGTATTTCCTCGCAAATTTTCCGCGATGGACGATAAAAGACTAAAATATGGTTGGTCGGCGCACTGAAGAATCTGTAGAGGGAGAATATTCGTGGTTTCGAGAATATGATTCGCTTTCCGCAGTTACGAGAGACGGGAGCCGAGCCTTGCTGGGAAGCCAGCGGTGGAGAGAAGGGGTCTTCCGTTTTGAGCGACCGGGTTTGACGGTCGCTCAGTATCAACTTTTGTTGGTACGGATGGACTTGCTGTCTTTGCTCTTAGCAGATTAGAACGGTTAGGCACTGTACTGTTGCGAACTTATACGATTCTGGACTTTGCCTCCGGGTAGGGAGTCGTCGCTGAGTAAGCAGCGTTCAGTGATTGAGAGCACTTCTTCTGTCTATATTCACGTAGAGACGTTATCTAAATTTCGTCCTTGTGGCTGGGAGTTCGCGTTTCTGATCTGTAGAACACAGTAAGGAGAAGACAGTATTAGGTTATAATAGTCAGAGGACCGCCTTCTGCCGTCCAAGTGTTTGAAAGAGTTTTATTTTTTGGCTGGGGTCCTTCCATCGTCGCAGAAATGTATGAGAACTATCACTCCGACGCACTGGACACAGTACATATGGTGATATTGCTAATTTCTTCGGCTTATTATTCCTATAGAGCTAAACAGCTATGATCAAGTAAATTTTATTTCCATTGAGATTATACACCACTGTAGATCATCTTTTAAAGTAGTGTCTTCTAGAGTTTGGAACGTAGGTGATGTCAGTCATCTCGCGTTACTTATACTAGATCGGGTAGCCATAAAAAGGGACAGATTTGGGAAATTTATCAATCGTATTAGTTAGGAAATCCGTATGTATCTCTTTATGTCCGTTGAACATTAATATATAAACATTTGGAATTGTATAAAGGGGTTTTAGGCTACTATAAATGTATAAGCAGAGTTAACATTTATCATTTGATAGTTACTAGTTCTCTTATCATTCATTTATGTTATGTTGTAATTTATATGTTGAAGAGCAAGAACGAGGAGATAATATGACCATTAAGAGATCCTAAGATCTGCTTCAGGGGGGCAGTCAAACAGGGCCAAATCTTCATTTTCGCATTCAGTATTTTCCGTTGCGCACATTCATTCTACACCCGCCTGGGGTAGCATCTTGGAATTGAGCGGGCATCCCCTTCTGTTGTCCTCGTTTGTGTTCCCCGTGTTTTCGTGAAGTAATTGCAGGTGAATTAAATGAAGCTTCCTTCTACTATGCCTCGACCAACGCCTTGTATACATCCTTTTCCAGCCGAAATACTATTCCTTTCCTAATGACCTCAACGCATCTTTATTTCTAGCGATAGGACTCATAGGCTTGAATCTGGACGTGTTTTGGCCGAAGGTGGGTTAAATCGCTGCTCAGGATTTACTTAAATCCCTAAAGTAGAAGAAATGGTTCCTACACTGCGTTCGTCACTCCTTTTTATTGAAATCCATCAGAAAGCTAGAACCTCTATCTAGTGCAGATTTGTCGTTAGTAGAACAAGAGCATGTCTAACACAGAATGCTAGAGAATTCAAAGCTCTATAACATAGGTCTGTAGTTTATGTAGAGGTTCATTATCATGACTTCGTAGCTGAACTTTCCTCCGGACTCTGCGGGCGAGAAAGAAAGAAGCTTAAAGTTGGTGAAGGAAGTACAGATGGAAGTTGGAAAAAGTAATTTTATGAAAAACACAACCGCTTCAGTGTTGTTTGGAGCTATCACTGAAAGTAATCAGTCCCATTTCACAAAATAGCTTCGTGCAGTCGCACAGAAATTTTTCACTATCCTCCAGTTACCGATTGTTTACCTGGAGGGCCACTCCAGTTAAGGCACGCAAGTTACCTTAGGCTCGCTACACGGAACGTTACTTACGAGATAAACCGAAATTACAGATTAACCACTAATCGAGGCAGCGATACGCTTTATCTGTGCAGTTTCACGAGAAATACGTCACGGAAACGTGGCTTGAGGCAGCGTAAGGGCGAGGCAGGGGGCGTATCTGACGGAGGGAACCGAGGGCTGTCCAGAAGTGGCGCGTGGTGCCTTTAGGTTGTGGCGTAGCGCACTCCTCCGGGCACGCTGCAGAGCAGCACAATGTAGAAACAGATTTTCACATTAATTCCGAATGATTCACCTTGGACTGTTACTAAAATTACACAGAGGGTTCAGTAAGTTACAGGCTGTAAATTGAAATAAAATACAAAATAATGTTAATGACTTATTATCCTATTAGTTTTCCTCAGGCACCCCTTACCTTGTCACGCAACCACCGCGCTGACGGTTGAGGCTCTGAAACACTTTAGCGTAACTTTCGACTAACATTCTGCTGAATCGATTCAGAATTAGTTAGATTAGATTAGTAATTGTTCCATAGGTCATGAATACGACACTTCGTAATGATGTGTAACGTGTCAGGTTAATAAAAGGTGTCTATACAAGATATTACATTACACAAAATATTACATGACACTTAATATTTTTAATTTTTTTGTGAGTGTTGGGGAAATTATCCACTTACTATATCCAAAAATTCATCTAATGAGTAAAAGGAGTTGCCATTAAGAAATTCTTTTAATTTCCTTTTAAATGCTATATGGCTATCTGTCAGACTTTTGATGATATTCGGTCGCAGGTTCGAATCCTACCTCAGGCATGGATGTGTGTGATGTCCTTAGGTTAGTTAGGTTTAAGTAGTTCTAAGTTCTAGGGGGCTGATGACCACAGATATTAAGTCCCATAGTGCTCAGAGCCATTTTGATGCTATTAGGAAAGTGACCAAATACTTTTGTGGCATCATAATTCACCCCCTTCTGAGCCAAAGTTAGATTTAACCTTGAGCAGTGAAGATCATCCTTTCTCCTAGTGTTGTAGCCATGTATACTGCTATTACTTTTGAATTCGTTCGGATTGTTAATAACAAATTTCATAAGTGAATATATATATTGTGAGGCTACAGTGAAGATCCCTAGCTTTTTAAATAAGTGTCTGCAGGATGATCTTGGATGAGCTCCAGCAATTATTCTGATTACACGCTTTTGTGAAATGAACACTCTTTTACTCAATGATGAGTTACCCCAGAATATGATGCCATAAGAAAGCAGGGAACGAAAATAGGAGTGGTAAGCTAATTTACTGAGATGTATATCGCCAAAATTTGCAAAAATGGTTCAAATGGATCTGAGCACTATGCGACTTAACTTCTGAGGTCATCAGTCGCCTAGAACTTAGAACTACTTAAACCTAACTAACCTAAGGACATCACACACATCCATGCCCGAGGCAGGATTCGAACTTGCAACCGTAGGGGTCGCTCGGTTCCAGACTGTAGCGCCTATAACCGCACGGCCACTCCGGCGGGCTCCAAAATTTGCAAGGACCCTAACAGTGTAAGTAGCTCAACTCAAACGTTTCAGCAGATCCTCAGTGTGTTTTTTCCAGTTCAACCCCTCATCAATGCACACATCTAGAAATTTTGAATATTCTACCTTAGCTACCGATTTCTAATCGAAGTCTATATTTATTAAAAGTGTTTGAAGTCTTATGGGACTTAACTGCTAATGTCATCAGTCCCTAAGCTTACACACTACTTAATCTAAATTACCCTAAGGACAAACACACACAAACCCATGCCCGAGGGAGGACTCGAACCTCCTCCGCCTGGACCAGCCTCACAGTCCATGACTGCAGCGCCTTAGACCGTTCTGCTAATCCCGCGCGGCTATATTTATTAATGGCGTCATTCCATTTACTGTGTGGAACTGTCTATACTGTGTTTTGTCAAAGTTTAATGAGAGCCTATTTGCAGAGAACCACTTAATGATTTTCTGAAAAACATCGCTTACAATTTCAGCACTTAATTCTTGTCTGTTGTGTGTGATAGTTATACTTGTATCATCGGCAAAAACAATACTCTATCTTGAAGGCCGATTAGATACGAGGGCCTAGTAATGTGCATATGTGGGTTATTCGAGATACGTTCTCCCTCTTTTTTCCAAATACTGACGCACAAGACCCTACTTTGTTCCTAGGTACGTTCGTGCAGCAGGAACCATTTATCGTTAAGTGCCCGCAACAGTTCTTTGTGTCCGACCCAAAAAGAAAAAGCGCTTGCGAACTTGGACATAAAATGTTTGTCACCGTCTGGCGACGGGGAACGAATTATGAGTCAATGATTTCTCGAGACTCGAAAAATGCGATCTGTATGGTCTTCACCTTTGATTTTGTAACAAGCACAATTGTCAAGTAAGCCTGATATACTGATCATATTCGAAACACTATGTTGAGCTGAAAGGAATGGCAGAAGTCGGCGAGAATGAACTTGAAGGTAATTAAAAACAAGACCGATGACATGTACAAGTATGGGCCTCGCACAGACACGACTTCCGGCAGCTGGATCAAGTTTCAGGTGCGTTTAACGTTACACCTGAAAAGTGGCGGTTCTGCTTGACGTACGAACTGTCCCGTGCCGAAGTGTTTCTCACGGGCTGAGAAACTGAAGTAGATTCAAATCTCCTTCAGTTAAAATTGGAAAAGAAGAGGAGTCTTTTTAGTGTTAAGAAATTACGTGTTTTATGTAAACCTTACTGTAGCTTGTCTGTTGTGACCTCGTAGGTTGGGAAGCAGGAGAGCAAACGCAAGCTTTTAAAAGAAACCTAGCTGTGTGACATGCCAGCCGGCCGTTGTGGCCGAGCGGTTCTAGGCGCTTCAGTCCGGAACCGCGCTGCTGCTACGGTCGCAGGTTCGAATCCTGCCTCGGGCATGGATGTGTGTGCTGTCCTTAGGTTAGGTAGGTTTAAGTAGTTCTAAGTCTAGGGGACTGATGTCCTCAGATGTTAAGTCCCATACTGTTCAGAGCCATTTGAAGCATTTTCGTGACATGCCATGGTTTATAACTAACTAAATACTTGCTATTTCGCCGCGGCCTTGGGATACGTAGCATTCTCTAAACTGGCAGAGTGGAAACTTGGTCTAAGACACATTATTGGTTAACGCATCAGATAAGATACAGTAGTACGGCAAAGAGGATAAGAAGTGCAGCTTTGGGGGGTCTCATCGTAACGTTATTGAATCGTTCTTGCGACCAGCACAGTTGGATTTTGCTCAATTAACCTTTGGCATAACATACTTCCAGTAGCCTTCACATCGCCTTCAGTTCATCGAGTGAGTGAATTTTTTGTATATACATTTTTCTTATGAGGGTGGGAAACAAAGAAAGCGACCCGTATTAGCTATTTGTCTGTGAATAGTGTAATCCCCGTCTTGTGTATTTTTATTGGTAGTACACTGAGGTTCTGCGACCGGAATGGAGAACCAGCTAGATATTTATTCAAACAGATGGGTGGAAAAGCTTCTAAAACCTCATGCACGCAGCCGGTGAATCAGATCAAATGATTTATTTTTACCTAGATCTCCTGATCATATCGCAAGTTGCCATTCAATTCCATGCTCGATGGCAGCAGTCGACTTCATGAAAATCGAAAGTGAAATTATGTACTCAACGCTGCGTGTAGAAATGGAACAATGTGACAATCACTAGCTACGCCACAGCTGCAGTTCCCTTTAGACTGTAAAAAAATAAAGAGCGTTGATGGCCTGGTCGTCAGAGACCTAGCACAAGCTTGGATTGGGAGGGAGGGGGCGGTGATAGGGTCAAGCGTATATTTACTAATTAGTTATATTTAACTTGTGACATCTGTGCCTAGAAACGACACTCCAGCTACCCAGTGTTCCAGAACAAACACGTTAGTGAGGCTTATTCATTTGATTCGGGTTTAGATCGGTTTCCTGTACAAAAAACCAGTGTTCAGCCTGATAAATTACACGGGCAAGGCTGATGTCCAACCCAGCGAGATAATTTTTTTTCTATGACAGAACAGTGTCAGACATTGACACAATAAACAACTAACGCAGGAAATGATACACCATTGGTTCATCTTAATGGTACAAGCAAAATTTTAATGTTTCGTTGATTTCACGGTGAACAGGATTTTACTTTCCTGTACCTCATCAGCTAGTACCGAGCAAGGTGATTCAGTTGCTAGACACAGTAGTCACATGTGGGAGAACGGTGATCCAAATCCCCGTCGGCCACGAGACAGTTTTCCATTATTTGCTTAAATAACTTAACCCGGATGCTGGGAGTTCGCTTTGCAAAAGCATGATAGATTTTCTACTCTAGCCTTCCCTAATCCGAGCTTATCCTATGCCTGTAGTGACCTCATCGTCGACAGGACATTAAACTCTCATGTTGCTTGCTTGCTTCTTCCTTCCTTCCATTAGCTGCTGTAAACAAGAGCCTCGAAATTGTTTAGCGCCACCAGAATCCTAAACTCTGCTCTGGTGGTGTCCACCACAGAGTAGCACCATCAGGCCTAGTGTTAGCCTTCCGCTTTGACAACACTTCGATGGGTTACCCACCAATCTGCTGCTTATTTATAGGTTCCCTTGGCCATTGTCTCTAAAAGCAGTATCTTCTGTTCGCTTAGACTACTTCATTTTCCTCTTCTACTTTGCTTTTGACTCTGTTCCGGTCCCATTCTTGCGATATTCTTCACGATTTCAGCTTGTAAAACTCCTGAAGAAATCCTATTAATGGCACCGCAACGTTGAGTCAAAGAAGCAAAAGAGAAAAGTGACATAGCACAGCAAACGAAAAAGAATTCATTCGTACGCAGCTCTGTTGTTGGCCTAATAACACTGACTGGAACCCATCCCAGCTCCTTCCGCCATAAAAACATAGAAGGTGAATGCAGGGACCGAACATTCAACTTGCACACGCTAATAGTTGACGTAGGTTCTCATGTTTAGTTCTGCCAGAAACACCTGCATTACATCTATACTCTACAAGGCACGTTATCACGTGTAGTGGAGGATAGTTTTCGTACCATTATCTAAAACCCCCATTTCTGTTCCATTCGCGAATACCGTATGAAGAGGAGGAGTGTGAATAAACCACGATATGTGGTATAGAGAATCGGTACATTATATCTGTCCGTCCTCTCCTAACGTGGTGTTGTGCGACGTGGTATCCTTACCAGATAATATTGATGCAGGGCATCCGAAAAGTCCAAAGAAAGAGAGATAGTTTTGTGTGACTGCGAAATAGGGGAGAGGATGTCACAGATCTAACAAGCGACATGGGGTGGCAATCATTAAAACAAAAGCTTTTTACAACATTTGAATCACCAGCTTTCCTCTCTGAATGTGTCCGCCTGCTTAGCTGAGTGGTAACGTGCTCGCCTCCAATGCAAGCGGGCCCTGGTTCGATTCCCGGCCGGGTTGGAGATTTTTTCCACTCCGGGACAGGGTGTTGTGTTGTCCTCATCATCATTTCATCCTCATCACCGTCACGCAAGTCGCCCAATGTGGCGTCGAATGCAGTAAGAGTTGCACTTGGCGGCAGAACTTCCCCGAATTGGGGCCTCCCGGCCAACGATGCCATACGCTCATTTCATTTCATTTCTTTCTCTGAATGCTAAAATATTTTATTGACGTCAACCAACATAGGGAGAAATGCTCATCGTAATAATAGAAATCAGAGCTGGTATGGAGGGATTTACGTGTTCGTTTTTCCCATGCACTGTTCGAGAATGGAAGGCTAGAGAAACAGTCTAAAGATGGTGGGTAGTGCCCTCTGCCACGCACTTGAAGAATAGGAATGTAGATGTAGATAGCCGGCCGCGGTGGCCGAGCGGTTCTAGGCGCTTCAGTCCGGAACCGCGCTACTGCTACGGTCGCAGGTTCTAATCCTGCCTCGGGCATGGATGTATGTGATGTCCTTAGGTTAGTTAGGTTTAAGTAGTTCTAAGTTCTAGGGCACTGATGACCTCAGATGTTAAGTCAAATAGTGCTCAGAGCCATTTGAACCATTTTGTAGATGTAGATAATTTATCTGATTGATTATCGTTGCCATTTCTCAATACGTTTGTGGAATGAAGAAATATGTAGCGCAACTCTTCCCGGAATGTGGTTCAAAATGGTTCAAATGGCTCTGAGCACTATGGGACTTAACTTCTGAGGTCATCAGTCCCCTAGAACTTAGAACTACTTAAACCTAACTAACATAAGGACATCACACACATCCATGACCGAGGCAGAATTCGAACCTGCGACCGTAGCGGTCGCGCAGTTCCAGACTGTAGCGCCTAGAACCGCTCGACCACTCCGGCCGACCCCGGAATGTGGTCTCTCGGAATTTTAACGCACGAAGCCTCTCTTGTAGCGCCTGCCACTTGAGTTTGAGCATCTCACCCCTCCACTGAACGATCCGTTGACGAAAGGCGACGCACTCATCGGATCTTCAGCTTATGAGGTTGATTCCTTCACCTCTTCATGCGCTCTAAGTTTCGTTTGTTTGCTTTCTGAATCGGTTTAGTGAGGAATGCAGTGCATGTACAACGTATCTCAATTTAGTTGCTGCTTCTCACAACGTTTTATTCTCGCAGTAGTTTGTAGTCTTGTTTCATCTGCCAACATTTGTTTTTCTCTTACGTAGTAGATAACTCATCGCTAAACGCAGTGTGGTGCGGCACAGTTGCATGCGCTGTGACAAAGGCCCGGCGCTCGCTGGCAGAAAACTACACTGACTTTCAGTGTTTTCTGTCACGCGCTAGTTTACCGTCAGAGGTGCTTACGGCCACCGTATTTCCTGTGTCAAATTTATCTTCTTCCATAAATATTACTGCAAAAAGCAGTGTGGAACGCGTGCGTGCACGGAGTCTCATGTGCAGGGCTGCCACTTACCGGAGGCACTCACTACTGGTCGGCCGCGCCAGCAGCCAGAGCTGCCAACGTGACATTCCTGCGGCCGTGGCGTCAGCGACACGCGATACCAGAGCCGCGCAACCGCTCTCCGCGCGCTGACGGCGCGACCGCAAAAAAATAATAAAAAGGAGGCGGGTCGCCGCTAGGCCGCCTCTCCAGAGGAAGGGCGCGGGGCGTAAACCGCGCGGAAACATGAAACTTGCCCGAGGCCGACGCGTAGTCACAAACTAGGGGCGTATAACCGCCCGCGCGCTCAGCGGGGGAGGGGGGCTCGGGGACTTGGTTTCACTGGCATCCAACCAAATCCGTGGGGCTTCCAAGGACTTGCACTGGGTGCCCACAGCGTGGGAACATCTCTGGTGGTCGCTGTGTAAACCGTGAGGTGGTATTAAGGTAAGCGAGGTAACAATACGCTCAACAAACATTCATGCGGAAGCACTGCGTGAATGATCGGCCCCCGGTAGCTGAATGGTCAGCGTGACAGATTGTCAATCCTCTGGGCCCGGGTTCGATTCTCGACTGGGTCGGGGAATTTTCTCCGCCCAGGGACTGTGTGTTGTGTTGTCATCATCCTCCTTTCATCCTCATCGACTGCAGGTCGCCGAAGTGGCGTCTGATTGAAAGACCCGCACCCGGCGAACGGTTTGCCCGACGGGGGGCCCTAGCCATACAATTAAATAAATAACTGCGTAAATGGTACAAAAAAATCTTTGCCTTAACACCATGACACTGTAACAACCCTACCACAACAAAGGTCAAAAATTAATTATGATTGTAGTGTTGCTCACACTGCTAAATATTGCATTTTCGGGCAACAACAAAGTTATATTATGTGGCACGTGTCATTAGAGCACAGTTAATAAAGTCATTTCTTGAAATAATGGATGGACTAGGCACTCATCTTTTCGTGTTTCCCACGCTGGTCTCGTTGTCAACTCATTGGCTCAATCGTCGAAAATCTAGGTAGTGATGATTCCAAGCTCGGATGCAAAGAGGTCCAGGTGTTATTCTGCGATATTCAAAAGTTTTATAGATGTGTTTCATAAACCATTCTTGAAGATTAAACTTTTGCAAGTTAGGACATTGGTGATGTAAAAAAGTTATCAGCACTTAGAATGTAAGTTACACTTCTTTTTTATTACTTTTGTTGCAATATCACTTAACTCGTTCCAAAACATCACTTCAGAATATAAAACATACTTGAAAATATCTTCCTCACTGTTAAAGTTCACATTTCATAAACTGACGACAATTTGCGTCTTTTTAACATGACGACCAAAGCATGTCTCTCTAATAACCGCTTACGCGCCAAAAAATCAGAGTTACAAGTACGTCAAAGATCATAGTGACAAAAGAAAGAATACACTTAAGAATAATATCATTGCAATATATACATATCGATGTATCGAAGTACCTCTACATTAATGAAATCAAATGTGAATGTTGTCACAGAAATATGTTAACTATTTCACAGAAACACAGTAGAATATTGCTGGTATCGAGAGGTTGAAGTGAGGCGCCGTAATGGTTACGTAATTCAAGTACCATTACAACACGGAACATATAGAGTAAATCTTCGACTTTGCATTTCATATACATCCGATATTCGACACAGTTTGTTACAGATTTAAAAACTGTCTCCATCCCCTAGTTCTGACCATTATTTTCAGTAGTTTTCCCATGGATGTAGGCAGATGTCTGAACTGTCAGTCGTCATCCATATTTCCAACGGAGACTCTCTCTGTGCCACTACCAGGTCACCTGGTCTTTGGCTGAAAAGTCCTTCGATCTACCAGGAATCGTTACCGAACAGTCCACTATACTCCACCCCCCACCCCTTTCTTTTTTAGCCAGCAGTCTTCTGACTGGTTTCGCCAGTTTCCACTCCTGTGTTAACATTTTCATCTCACAGTAGCAATCTCTTTCTTCCTCTACAGTTTTTACCCCCTACTGCTCCGTCTAGTATCACAGCAGTTATAACTTCATGTCTTAACAGATCCTCCTGTGCCCTCTTCTTGTATTTTCCACATACTCCTTTCCTCTCCAATTCTTCGGAGAACCTGCTCATTCCTTACCTTATCCGTCCACCTAATTTTCAACATTCTTCGGTAGCACCACATCTCAAATGCTTCGATTCTCTTGTGTTCTGATTCTCCCACAGTCAATGTTGCACTGCCATACAGTTCTCTGCTCCGAACGTACATTCTCAGAAACTTATTCAACAAATTAAGACCTATGTTTGGTACTAGCAGACTACTTAGACAACGAAGAAGAAGCATGTAAGTAGCAAAGTGCAGTTATCACTGCGTTCGTGCTACGTTTTTGAATCTGTATCGTCTTTTACTACGAAATGCAGTGTCTAAGTATGACCTAGAAGAGGCAAACTGAGAATGGAGACAAGTCATCGGTACAGAAGAATACAAAACACCTGTAGTATTCAAACTCTCCTTGGATATTGTGGATATATACGAGACAGTCCAATGAAAACGAGGCAGTAAGTACTCCGTTCATTATTTCAAAAGTAGTCACCGTAAGTGTTAATACATTTATCACACTGTGAGAGGCCACTGCCTTCAGCGAAAAATGTTTGCGGTTGCCCACGGAACCATGACTGAATCTAGGCTTGGATCTCTTCATCCGATGAGACTCCAAAGGTACGGAAATAACATGGGGAGAGACCTGGACTGTCTTGAGGAAGTGTAAGCGCTTCCCAACGAAACTTCTACACCGTAGTCGAAACAGCTTCGGCAAGTTGTGGGCGGGCGTTACCTTGGAACAGGGTTTGTTGGAGTGATTCAGTTTTTGCGAAGTGTCCATGTACTGCTGAGCGTTAACTGTGGCGACGTATTCCAATAGTTCAGTGAGCAGCTGGCTCTTGCAGCCAAAGATCTCTTCCGATACGATTTCAATATTTTTGGAGCCTCGAAGAAAGACATTCGTGGCCGTCGACTTGCTTCCGAGGAAGAGGTGTACGCCTCTGGGCAATCACAGTTCCGTAGGCTAAAACAAGCATTTTTCCATGAAGGTATAGACCGTCATGTCTCACAGTGGGATTAATGTATTCACAGTTATAGCAATTTCTTTTGAAATAATAAACAGTTATCTAACTTTGTTTCCACCTGTGTTGTTTTCGTTTGACTGCCCTTTATATATTGTCTAGTTTCCAAGGACTACCGTGCGACCTGACACCTTCAAATTGATTAAACAAGAAATCAGCGAGCTCTCCAAACAAGAAAGTACGTAATATTTCGCCTCAGTATACGGGATATCATAACAGGGAAAACTGCCAGCGATGAATGTATACGATAATAGAAGCAAATATATTCCATTGAACATTGATCCGCAGGACGTGCAGTTTCCCTTCTGACTGCGAATGTCTGGTTACTGTACATCACTACATCTACATCTACATCCATATTCCGCAAGCCACCTGACGGTGTGTGGCGGAGGGCACTTCACTGTCAAGTATTGACCTAGACAGCACAAATGTATTTGAAATATAATCTTTTTGGGTGAAATCCCCATCTAATTAGGTTAAGATTTAATCCATGACATACCTTAAAAAGAATTATGATACTACATCAGCACGTTGCGTGCTAAAATTTACCGTACACTCCTGTCTATTTAAGGTGGGGCTTTAAGCGTCGTCTCTACATTTGGATGCAATATTTCACTCGTCTGCAGTGACATACTAATTCTTTCAGACATACCCCGAACATCTTGTAAAGTTGAACAATACGATACAACTACACGCACCTGCTCTTCAGCCGTATCTGTAATACACCGTTTTGAGATGACTCCAAAGAGAAAATTCCGAGGGTTGAGATCAGGTAATCTTTGAGGCCGGAGTACTGGACCCGGTCTATCTATCCATCTTGTACGATACTGACGCTTCAGATAGCCTCTTAAATCAGTAGTATATTTTGCCTGTGCTCCGTCGTGCATGTACCACATTCCTCGACTCTGGAGCATGGGCGAAATTTGAGTCCAAATACATGAGGACATAAGTGAAAAGTTTACATTTCAATTTCGTTTATACAAATAGGGATAATAGTTCGTATCGAACCGCACAATCTTGCAGACAGCTCGATTGCGAACTCGTGTATCCTGGAACGTTTTTACATTCAGTATCGTATACTTTCAGTCGACAGTTTTCAGTATAAACTATGATACAACACATATCTATTACACGTTCGATTTCCAGGCGTGGCCTATCAAAATTAAGTTAATAATGAAGGCGACAAAATATTCGTATACCTACATAACGATCAATGTAAGTAGGAGACAAGATATTAGATCGTTAAGACGAAAGATTATGTAGGCATCAAATATTCTGGACTTGAGAATCATCAGTCTCCCCCTGTCGGAGGTTCGAGTCGTTCCTCGGGCATTGATATGTGTGTGTTGTCCTTAGCGTAAGTTAGTTTAAATTAGATTAAGTAGTGTGCAAGCTTAGGACCGATGACATCAGCAGTCTGGTCCCATAAGAACATACCACAAGTTTCCAAAAATCATCAGTCCAAACAGAGCATTAGATGAGTGCAACAAAAGAGTCTGAGAAAATTTTTGGGATTTTTTTGAAGCAGAGTGTGTACGCACAGTCTCAGCTATGGCCTCAACTTGAATGATTCTAAACAGTTCAAACGTTTATCGAGGCTGCTTTCTTATCTGGTTCAGAGGAGGAGATGGCAAATGAAATCTGTTTCAGGAAACAGGATATGGTGCTCTGATTGGAAACATTGTTTAACAGAAATTCAAGGGCTCGAGGACACTATGAATGGCATTGGTTCTGTCAGTACACTACGATGGACAGAGTGAAGAACAAAAAGCCATAAGAATAGAATTAAGTACATGTGGGTGTTGATACACAAACAGGGCTTCAGATTACAATAAGAAAGCTTAAAAGATTACAAAAGGTTAATGAATCAAGGAACATTTCCTGCACGTCTGTGGAGATATTTCTGAGAGCTTCTCGTACCCGTCTGCCAAGTCAACCATCTTGTCAGTTATCGATCAGGTCTAGACTCTAATTTAGAAGATGGCAGATGAAAACTTCTCCTTTCCCGATTAAGCCTTTTCTGTAATTTCGTTGCATAGCTTCAGCTGAATACCAAATTGTTATAGGTATCTCCAGTTCCTTAAACAGCTTTCTCCAAATGTGCGAAGCACAAACTCCGCACTCTGTCACAGATTTTTCATATTTAAGAGCACAAAAGGCGACAGAATCAATCGCACGTAAAAACTCATGGTCCTATGCAATGAAAAGAAACGTAGCGCTAGGACTCTCATTAATTAAGAAACTTGTGACTGCGCATAAAAACTTCATTTCCGGAGTAATCTCCGTCACAGTAGACAATTTGTGCATAACTAAAACTATGAAGTTTATTCCCCGAAGAAATTCTTTTACAATCAAATTTCGTGAACGTTGCGGAATTTATCGGCCAACTAAGAATGTAAACAGAAACTATTTGCAAGCGGGGTGCCCTTAAATTACTGAATACCATCTGCGAGTTTATTGCTCCTCCCTACAATGCCGCTTGTGCGCTGTAATGAATCACACGTTAGCGCTGCAAGCGTAGCAATAAAGCAAACCAGGAAGAAAATTTCCTCGAAAGCAACACAAAAGGCTGCCGCTAATGTCGTTCGCATTTAAGCCATATTCGACCCCTGAGTACGTCATTATTGACAGTGAGCCTCCTCTATCGTCAATACGAGGGCTCAAAGTCACGAATCATTCAGCGTAATTCCATTCTCCGCGTCGCGCGCGCTCGTAGATGCGTGGCCGCGGAGGGTCCAGTGCGGCGTATAGTGGCTGTTACCTTTGTGCGGCGGCTTCCACAGGGACGGACAATGGATTCTGTATAAAGGAAGGACGGCTGCGGGAAAAAGACGACCGCCGCCGTCATGGCGGGAAGAAAAACAAAGCTGGACACCGGCTCGGAATGCACGCAGGACGGGGGAGACCTGCGAGTATCTCATTAGAGCCGGCGTCGCTACCATTAGCGCTCCCCGCTGACTTGCTCCCAAGATTCATCGCCATGTAGCCAATTACTCTTCCTTTAGCCCATTAAGAAAGAAACATTTTCATACGCTACTTCCTTTTTTATGTTCCTTCTGGCAAGATAATTTTTTCCCCTCTCGTGTTAACATGAGTTCGCCTGGTAGCACATAATGCATTTCAGAATTAGTACGTGAGCTGTCGTTGACATTTAACTGAGTCACTCTGGGTTCTCTGCGTTCTGAAAAAGAAACCAGATTTTCAGTTATAAGTAAAATAGCGTCTGGCCGCAAAGATGGTTTTACGACTCTTTAGCACATGATCGATTTCAGTCCCATATTCAGATGAGCTTACCTTGGCAATACTAGGGCATTTTCGATAACGTGCATTGCCAAGGCTGGGGGGGGGGGGGGGGCGGGGGGGGGGGGGAGTACTTACGCTCACCCCAAAAGAATCTAAAAATCAGCGGAATTAATTAATTATTGTTGACTTGAACGCTACTGGCCATTAAAATTGCTACACCAAGAAGAAATGCAGATGATAAACGGGTATTCATTGGACAAATATATTATGGTAGAACTGACAAGTGATTACCTTTTCACGCAATTTGGGTGCATGGCTGCATAGATCCTGAGAAATCAGTACCCAGAACAGCCACCTCTGGCCGTAATAACGGCCTTGATACGCCTGGCATTGAGACAAACAGAGCTAGGATGGCGTGTACAGGTACAGCTACCCATGCAACTTCAACAAGATATCACAGTTCATCAAGAGTAGTGACTGGCGTATTGTGACGAGCCGGTTGCACTGCCACCATTGACCAGACGTTTTCAATTGGTGAGAGGTCTGCAGAATGTGCTGGCCAGAGCAGCAGTCGAACATTTTTGTATCCAGAAAGGCCTGTACAGGACCTGCAGTATGCGGTCGTGCATTATCCTGCTGAAATGTAGGGTTTCGCAGGGATCGAATGAAGGGTAGAGCCACGGGTCGTAACACATCTGAAATGTAACTTCCACTGTTCAAAGTGCCGTCAATGCGAACAAGAGGTGACCGAGACGTGTAACCAATGGCACCCCATACCATCACGCCGGGTGATACGCCAGTATGGCGATGACGAATACACGCTTCCTATGTGCGTTCACCACTATGGCACCAAACACGGATGCGACCATCATGATGCTGTAAACAGAACCCGGATTCATCCGAAAAAATGACGTTTTGCCATTCGTGCACCCAGGTTCGTCGTTGAGTACACCATGACAGGCGCTCCTGTCTGTGATGCAGCGTCAAGGGTACCCGCAGTCATGGTCTCCGAGATGATAGTCCATGCTGCTGCAAACGTCGTCGAACTGTTCGTGCAGATGGTCGTTGTCTTGCAAACGTCCCCATCTGTTGCCTCAGGGATCGAGACGTGGCTGCACGATCCGCTACAGCCATGCGGATAAGATGCCTGTCATCTCGACTGCTAGTGATACGAGGCCGTTGGGATCCAGCACGGCGTTCCGTATTACCCTCCTGAACCCACCGATTCCATATTCTGCTAACAGTCATTGGATCTCGACCAACGCGAGCAGCAATGTCGCGATACGATAAACCGCAATCGCGATAGGCTACAATCCGACCTTTATCAAAGTCGGAAACGTGATGGTACGCATTTACCCTCCTTACACGAGGCATCACAACACCGTTTCACCAGGCAACGCCGGTCAACTGCTTTTTGTGTATGAGAAATCGGTTGGAAACTTTCCTCATGTCAGTACGTTGTAGGTGTCGCCACCGGCGCCAACCTTGTGTGAATGCTCTGAAAAGCTAATCATTTGCATATCACAGCATCTTCTTCCTGTCGGTTAAATTTCGCGTCTGTAGCACGTCATCTTCGTGGTGTAACAATTTTAATGGCCAGTAGTGTATTAACTACATAGTTTCTGAACAGGTACTGATTTTCAAGTAGAGTCCAGAACCTGAAAATCTAGGTTAGCACACTTTTAGCAACGTCAAGGCGCTTACAGTAACGTGTGCTACTTACTGTCCTTTGACCTCCACAAACAATTTTTAGAATGAAAATTTCGTTAATTGTTGTCTACTGTTACTGACAGTATACCTTTTAAATAAAGACTGATGTTTAAGTAAGGTCCCGATCTTGAATATATTGATTATGACAGTCACTGTAAAAACTGACATCTAAGATTTAATTTTCTGATATTGAGTCAGGGTAGTGTAACCTCACAAGTGTTGCTACTGTTTCCGGTCTACCAACCAAAACGAAACAAAAATTAATAAAGGTTTTAATAGCAGGAGTTGATGTTCACTCTAAATATGTATGGGTAGTTGCTCAGTACATTATATCTGGCGCTCAAGATGAATGGGGTCTTGGAAAATTGCATAGAAGAGTGAGTTAATCTTAACACAAACACCAACTGATATTATTTTGCAACACTTGTTTCACGATGTTAACGTACGAACCAATTATTAATAAATGCTATAAATTTTCGAATACGAATGCTACATTCATAGAGCCCTAAAATAGAACTAGACAGGGTAGAAAATGTAAAAGAATCAAATCTCACGGATCCTACAAGTGATTTATTGTGAGTCAGTATGATCAAGCAAAATAAAAGACAATTGAAATGTGGCAGGGTCGTTTAAACGAAAAGCATTATATACTAGGTATAAAAAAGTAACAATGCATTAAAATTCAGAGTTGATGATTACCATAATAAGAAAACGAGCAGGATTTGCCGCAGATTCGTCTGCCGTAATCTCCAAAATTTTTGATCCTAGGAAACGAACCTGAGAACGTATCTCCTCGAAAATTATAAGTCTGAAGTTACACGTGGAACTTTTTATGAAGTAGAATTTTAGAAAAGAAGGTATACATCCAGAGGTCTCCTTGAGAAAAAGGAAGGGGCCAAGCAACCCCCATATGAGATGCTTCGAGTCGTAACATATGTCATAAAAAATAATGGAAGTGCTTATAATGCCACATTAAAGTTTCTCCTCCTCCTCCATGCAGCGTAAAAGAGAGAGCAACAACCCCAACTGTTTGTACTACGCAGCAGCAACATTAGTATTCTGTGCTTGTTTAATGTCTGCTTCTCTATTAAAGGGCCGAATGGAGTTAAACAATTCGACGTCAGTTGCTGATTCAGGCCAGTGGATTTCAATGTATACGAATTTGTTACCCTGCCCTACATTAAAGAGACCACAGTTGAGCACGCTTTGCAGTGATTAATGGCGAGCGCATGAAGACTGGCTGAGTAGTACTGGACTCAGTTTCAGAGGTTTTTTTCCGTTCCAATGCAATTGTGAGTAGGGTGTCTTGAGCGAGCTACCTGCTGATACACGCAGGAGGAGCTAGCGTGGGAAAGCGCTTCATTAGCATTTAAGTATTAAATTAAAATTCGACCCAATGAAACGGAAGTGAAGGAAATAGCGTTATTTTGCCCAGTTAATTAATTTAATGAAAATTGGTTCAGTTAATTAAACGTAATTGAATAATTATCGACTGTGGTTGTCGCTACCCGTGTTTGTTTTAATCCCAACGAGAGGGGCAGGCAGCGCTGGCCGGATTAGCCCTCCGTGGAAGAAGGGGGAGCAGTGGGCGAAGCAGTGCGCCCTGTGCTGTGGAATAAGCAACCGTCGTGCCTTAAGCCAGTGCCCTGCATATCGCCGACTGCTGCTTACTGCCCAGGTACACACACTACGCTATATCGAGGAAAAGCAACTCTGCACGCGAAGATTACTGGTACTGAGTTACTAACAAGGGAACCTCCCCATCGCACCCCCCTCAGATTTAGTTATAAGTTGGCACAGTGGATAGGCCTTGAAAAACTGAACACAGATCAGTCGAGAAAACAAGAAGAGTTGTGTGGAACTATGTAAAAAATAAGTAAAATATACAAACTGAGTAGTCCATGCATAAGATATACAACATCACGGATAGCGTGAGCTCAGGTGCGCTGTGGTCCCGTGGTTAGCGTGAGCAGCTGCGGAACGAGAGGTCCTTGGTTCAAGACTTCCCTCGAGTGAAAAGTTTAACTTTTTATTTTCAGACAATTATCATCTGTCCGTCCGTCCGTCCGATGCGAGGTAACCGCGCCGTAGTATGGGGACGCTACATCTAAACAAACATCGAAACACACGACGTCAGTCGACTACAGCACACGGAGGAGAGGACATTCCTGCTAACGAGGCTCCTTGGCTGGCAGTTGACTGTTCGCTACTTTGGACGGACAGATAATTATTGTCTGGTAATAAAAAATTAAACTTTTCACTCGAGGGAAGACTTGAACCAAGGACCTCTCGTTCCGCAGCTGCTCACGCTAACCACGGGACCACAGCGCACCTGAGCTCACGCTATCCGTGATGTTGTATATCTTATGCATGGACTACTCAGTTTGTATATTTTACTTATTTTTTACATAGTTCCACACAACTTCTTCCTGTTTTCTCGATTGATCTGTGTTCAGTTTTTCAAAGCCTATCCACTGTGCCAACTTATAACTATATCTGAGGAGGGTGCGATGGGAAGGTTCCCTTAAAAAATCGCAAATAAATACAGAAAGCCGGCCGAAGTGGCCGTGCGGTTAAAGGCGCTGCAGTCTGGAACCGCAAGACCGCTACGGTCGCAGGTTCGAATCCTGCCTCGGGCATGGATGTTTGTGATGTCCTTAGGTTAGTTAGGTTTAACTAGTTCTAAGTTCTAGGGGACTAATGACCTCAGCAGTTGAGTCCCATAGTGCTCAGAGCCATTTTTTGAAATACAGAAACATTAGAAATACGATGAAAATTTCATTATATTCTTGAGAGTAAATGTGCGCAACTAAGTATGTAAACAAATGCGGTACAGTATCCAAACCATAGCCAGAACCTATCAGACATGGGTACAAACGTTTACATAGACGTTGCTCATAGAGGAGTAACAAGGGTATCTGGCGCCTAGGGAAAACTCCCCTCTCCCTCCTCACCCCCTCCCCATCCCCGACCACCATTCCTTCCGGCTAGTTTTCACACGAGATCTCTCCATCAATTCTCATGGCCAATTAGCTTGTTTATTCGTTTATTGATATCAACATGATGATGATGATGATGATGATGATAATGATGATGGGGTCCCATACTCCGAGGAGCGTAGGGGGCGGTGCGGGAGACCTGCATAGCTGTACTAGGCAAGGTCCTAGTGGAGGTGGTTTGCCACTGCCTTCCTTCAACATAACTTTACAATTAACTTAAAGGCACACATTCCAATACTTCGATGCGGTGATGTTGTGCAGGGCCTAGCTACGGTCCCCGAGCGAAAATGAGTGTGAACTAGTGCACATAAATAGCAAAGTAATCCACTGCTGCTTGATTGCGGTACAGGTGATAATTCGGTAACTGTGACTACAGTAAAGTACCTGAGAGTAAAAATCCATAGTGAGATAAAGTAGATCGACCACACGAAATATAGTATAAGAAAAAGAGATGCCAATCTGAGATTCTGTGGAAGAAAAGTACGGAAATGTAGCTCACCCACGAAATAGGTGGCTTACAGAGTAACTGTCCGACCGGGTTTTGATTATTGCTCATTAGCCTGATGCCCTTACCCGCTTGCATTAACAGAAGCCATAGACAAGCTCCAACGAAGAGCTGCCTTCCGTAGAAACGACGGCAGGGACACACGCCCCATCTACCATAACATATCTACACCGACGGCTACGTAGGAAGCAGGTTTATAGACTCTGATCTCAAAGAAGTTACGTAGCAAGTACCTGTATAAGGCATGCTCCCATACTTTCAGAACTGAAGACTAAAGGGCGAATTTCTTACAATATGTACAATTATTTATAAATTGAGTTGTTCTCCGTTATTGCTATATAACTGTGCGAAATGTTCTTATTTGTGAGATAAGATTATGTGAAGGAAAAAGCAGCGCAGTGTATGTGCCTTGGACTACCCTGCAGTGATGGCGAGATACACTCCTCGACAATCTCCCTCGTAGGCAGCTCGTTATACATTTCGAACAGTACCAGTGCTTGCACTGGGAGAATTAGACATACTTCAGCATATTGTAATAAACTGAGGATTGCCTCCTAGGAATACGGTCATTACTACTATGGACACAGTACTAAACAGCAACTGACAGTTCTTTATTTTTTGGTGTCGCTAGCATCTTTTTTGTTCTGAAAAAGTTAGGAACTTGTGCGTATGTACAGACGAAAAAAATACTAGTGTGAAGCAATTCATATGGAAATCTATGTACCTGATTTTTGCTGCGTTAGGACAGTGAAAAACTTTTAGATCAGTGTCTATCAGTTTCACAAAGTTTTTCATTCGTTGAAACGTTACTGAATGAGTATTATTCGCAGATCTAGGACACTCGCTAAGTTAGAGTAACTAGAGATTGACAAGATTCCAAGAAGAGCTACGTGGTGGCTAAATTAAGAAAACTTATTCATATACAGAAGGATACTGAATACACTTCTTCTGGTGTACCATGGAACAAGGAAAAAATTTGGCGGTGTAAGGCGGAGTGATTCTGCCACATTTCGTACCATCTGCCACACCCGCGGGACAGCTTGGCGACTCTACGTAGCTGTGGAATAGTTCAGCGCAAGTCGCTGACGATTGTTGGTGCGGTGAGGTAATTGTTTCAGTAAAAAAAGGGTGATGTCATAGAATACTATTACCAAATTTTTCGTCAACACACCAAGGCACAGACACATACTGTTTCTTTAATATGCACTGTTCTAGTTGTTCGTAGAGGGACATCCTCTATTTTGTAATTTGGTCATATTACTTCCATCGCTAGAAAACATTGCCCCTTCGTTTATCATATTTAGCACGTTTCCCTTCATTAAGTGCTGTTATTTAAGGGAGTTTCATTTCATATTTTCAGGTAAGAAAATTGTCAGCTGCAGACACGAGCATTTTACGGGCCTTCCTTTATAACTGCTACTTGCGGAACGGAAGAGTAAGTAACTACTTTGAGATCGCGTGGAGTCCTGACACACGGAAACAAAAAGTAAGTAATTATAAAGTTGTGCAGACATTTCTGTGTTACGTATATACGTTCATTAATACACGTTCTTTTGATAGTGATTATCTCTTCCCACGTTGAATATTGCTGAATTGCGATAAGGTAACTGATGTAAACATAGGATTGAATTTACTACAGGATAATAACTGACAGTTACGGTTTTGGTGTGACCTATGTAAGAGATTCCATATTGTCACTCCTTAGTAAATGAAAACTTGATGTCCTAATTTTCAATCATCGTACACTTCAGCTGTCATTATTTTCCAACAACCAGTTGTTTATCGCAGTCAATATCAGTTCGACGGCACCTCACGTCTCATAAACGTTTAAGACGGAAAGATATGTATTTCCTAAACGCGTATGTTTTTCAAATCTCTCGTTAAGTGAGGAGAAAAGTAATCCTTACTGATTTATCTAGACAAGACGTGAAAAATGATAGTTACTGATTCAGCCAACATCATTTTCATCTCCTCCTGTTTTGCCGTATTCACTTCGTTATGGATTTCCTGTGTGGGGACAAAAAAATGGCTCTGAGTACAATAGGACTCAACTGCTGTGGTCATAAGTCCCCTAGAACTTAGAACTACTTAAACCTAACTAACCTAAGGACATCACACACATCCATGCCCGAGGCAGGATTCGAACCTGCGACCGTAGCGGTCGTGCGGTTCCAGACTGTAGCGCCTTTAACCGCTCGGCCAATCCGGCCGGCTGTGTGTGGACAAAATAGGTATAAAATGTGCAATGAACTGAGCATACGAATTCGCAGCAACGAAAGGAATTCCGTTCGTTTAAAGAATTTTATTCTACGCGTATACCCTAACGGGACATCATACAGAACACTCTTTGTTTCGTGTTTAGCATCGTCAGCAGTTTTGTCTAAAGAAAGACATCGAAGAAGTTTTGATACATGCTGTTAGTATTTTAGTAGCTTAATGCTGTGCTTGACATATCTGGAAAACGATATTATTGGGCAATAAGCCGACGTTGCTCTTGTGAACCGCTGTTGGGTAAATTGAAATAGTAGTAGTTCAGAATGTGTTTCGTCATTCTTCTACTTACGGTAAGATCCGTGAGTAAAAGATAAGAAAGGATCGTACGTGTATTCAGGCGTACAGTCTTATATTTATCGACATTACAACACAACAGGAACGGCTAGGTACCGTGCGAAATATTCCATTTCATGGGCAGAGTATCGACTTACAGAGAATGAAAGCGGCTTTTGTTAGTGATTGGACGTCATTCCCTTGTTCCGAAATCTGTTTCTGATTTGTAAAAAACTTTTATAGTTTCTCACGTAACTATATCAGTTCCTGCTGATATGAATGTATCCCCGTATTTCACTTCCCTTTGGCTAAGAACACAGCACTGGCATCAGTTGTTAAACTTCTCATTTGCCCAACGTGAGTGCGCAACAATATAAACAGTTGACTTCATATCGTGAGGACCTAAGTTCGAATCCCGTCCGGCGGTCTTGGATATAGGCTTATCTTAGTTAACTTGAAACAATTAAAACCATTAGAACGCTCCTCCACCAATATCGAGATGGTAGTCTGTTGCTTTTTAGAAACCCAAGACTGTATTGTGCTTACAGTTAACTAACTGGTGACCATATTCCTTCGTTACACGTACCTAAACACGTAACAAGTTTTAAAACATCTTTAGTGTAATTGCTTGAAATATACCTCGAAGTCTTGGATCCTTAGTTATCAGATAGATTGCTAAGCAAGTTCACGGATCTTTCATAAATTATGTTACAATTAATTGCAGTTACTTCTCATGTTTGTGCACTTTGTCTTCAAAGCTCCCGAGAGAGAACGAATGTTATTTGGCACCAGTTGGTTCGCATTTCCTAGACTGATACGTATACGTTGTTTAGTGAATTCTATAAACGGCAAACTCCTTGCAGTATTCTCGTGGGGCAACAGATATGTTCATGTCGAAGAGAGGAGGGGAAAAGAGTGCTTTGATACGCCCCGGATGTTGCTCGTGTTCAGTGTGCATTTTCTGATATCACATGCCAACAAACACATTTCGTTTAATTTCCTGTAATGCAGCTATGAGATTCATATTCCCTACTTTGCAGGATCTCATTCCGCAATTTTCAAGTACTAACTCTGTAAAAAGTCATTAGGCAGTATTTAATATTTTATAGAACAAATACATATTTTGTTTCATTAGGCTAAACATGGACTTCCACAAATACACAGAGGTGACAAAAGTCGTGGGATACCTCCTAATTTCGTGTTGGACCTCCATTTCATTTCCCCGCCGTAGGGCCGCAACTCGGAGTTGCATGAACTCAACAAGTCGTTGGACGTCCCCTGCGGAAGTGTTGACCCTTGATGCCTCTAGAGCCGTCCGTAATTGCGGAAGTGTTGCCGATGCAGGGTATTGTGCACGAACTGACCTCTCGATCATATCCCATAAAGATTCGATGGGATTCATGTCGCCGACCTGGGTGGCCAAATCATTCACTCGAATTTTCCAGAATGTTCTTCAAACCAGTCACGAACAGTTGTTAGTCATCCACAAAAATTCTATCTTTGTTTGGGAACATAAGGTCCATGAAAGGCTGAAAACGGTCTCCAGGCATCCGAGCATGACTATTTCCGGTCAATGATCCATTCAGTTGGACCAGAGGACCCAGCCCATCCCTTATTAACAGAATCCACACCATTTGGTGCCACCACCAATTTTTACAGTGGCTTTTTGACAACTTGGGTCCATAACTTTGTGCGGTCTGCACAACACGCGAACCGCATCATCAGCATTTACAACCGATACCGGGAGTCATTTGACCAGGCCACGATTTTCCAGTAGTCTAGGGTCCAACCAATATGGTCACAAGCGTAACAGAGACTCTGCAGGCGATGTTCTGTTCTTAGCAAAGCCACTCGTGTAGGCTTTCTGCTGCCGTAGTCCATTAACGTCCGATTTCGCGGCACTATCCTAACCGTTCGTCGTACGTACCACGTACCACGTTGCTTGCAGCGGTTATTTGACGCAGTAGTGCTTGTCTGTTGCCACTGATAACCCAGCCAAACGCCGATGCTCTCGATCGTTAAGTAAAGGCCCTCTGCCACTGCTTTGTCCGTGGTGAGGGATGAAGCTGAAATTTGGTGTTCTTGGTACACGCTTCACATTGTCGATCTCGGGATACTGAAATTCCTAACGATTTCCGAAATGGAATGTCCCATACGTCTACCTCCAACTACCATTCCAATTTCAGAGTCTGTTAAATTCCGTCGTGCGGCCATAATCATGTCTGCATTAACGACCTGAGTAGCAACGACAGCTGCGCCAATGCACTGCCCTTTTATACCTTCTCTACGCGGTACTATCGCCACCTGCGTAAGCGCATATAAATCGACCACGACTTTTTTCACCTCAGTGTAAACATATCATTTTTAAAACAATTTGACGTAAAAGCGCAAAACGAACAAGGTTTCTGATATTTTGTTCCAAATTCACAAACAGACTTATATATTCCGTTACTACATCTTTATATTAATCATAATAAAAAGTCAAAACGTTTTCTTGCTTCAATATCGTTGCCAGTGTAGTTACTTAGTCAGAAACATGGTATCTATTGGTTGGTTATCCTAAATATTCACCACAGTAAGTAAATGAATTTCTATCAGAAGCTGCTGGTCGCAGGCCAACTTTGCGGTTCTCGCAGCAAGTTCAGTTGGCACCAGTTACGAAATCCTGTGGTCACTGTCTGACCTGTTTTCCTACGTGCAGAAGCACGTTGTTGGCTTGCCAGTGTGCTTCCTGCCAGATGGCGGCAACACAGCGGTCAAACAAAAATGACGTAAAAGACGCAACATGCATTCTGAAGAGTGTAAACAATGCGATGTTAACGCGCTATTGCAATTAAAAATAACAATTTTAGAACATTTCTTTAGCTTTTTCATTTGAAGTGAGGCCCGTTAAACATCATGGGTCATTTTATTTTTCTCCTAACTTGCATACATGTTGTATAAAAAGAGGAACAATCGGCTACTTCTTCTTACCTCTGACTATCCTATTTCTGTCTGTTTTGTTCTGTACATTTCCTAGTCTGCATTTATTATGACGTGGTTTATGGGTGAATTTATTTTCTCATAGTGTCAGTGGCGATTCGTTCTGATCTACAGTCTCTATAAAAATTTGCCACAGATAAACTCAAGTGTGCATTTTGTGGACTGAGATATTTATTTGGTCCTACAGATGCAGGAAGTCCAAAGTGGAAGCAGGAGAACGCAAGAGAGTAAAGGATTCGAGAGTATTTCTTCCATTCTCGCGTTTCTAGTTCTGTCTTCTGCTAACAAATACTTTACGCGAGTTGCTGCACATGCCAATAATTTCTGCGGAGTTGACACGGCTGCAGCTAATAAGTTAACATTCAGTATTATCCTCCGATATTAAGAGAGAATTCTTGTCATCCGAACTTCAGTATGTACTATATTTTCGAATCTGATATTGTGGTAGGGCTCTCATGTAATTTTGTCCAGAAAAGGTACCGACGAAAATCAGTTAAGATTAATTATGTAGGTATTACAATTTGAAGACAGCTTTTCTGGTAATTACCAGAGGGTCCTAGAAGTGTACCTAATGAAAAATAGCAAGCATGGTTCATCGCTTTAATTTTCTTTGCTACTCAATAATACCAAAGAGATTTACATGCAGCATCAACCCTTGAATTTAAGAATAAATCAATTAGATTTTTAACAATCCACGTTTGTGATCGACGTATGTGCGTAAAATGTGAACAGAGACTGGAATCGAATGCAGTGAAACGCTACATGCTGAGAACTAGCTTTCTGCATTTCCGTAACAAGATATGCAAATATATGGGTCTTATGTAGAGATGCATACTGTTCGCATTATTCCACAGCACATATTGGTGGGTTAAATTTTTAAAATGTTTCGTGGTTTTGGTGACGCAAATGAGTGACAGCGTTGCTCTTTCAGTTTTTATTCCCCGCAGCCTAATGCCGCAGGCGACCGATGCGTGTTTTAGTGGTCACAGGCTGGTCTACCGGTTGAATGAAATGCGTCATTCTGTACCGCAGTGTGTGCAGAATGTAATATTCGCCTGATGTTCGTATTACGTGCCATGGAATGGTGAAAGAAAGATCTCAACATATAGTGGCCTTTAATTCTCCGTAGTCGTACCTGAGTCCTCTCACCAGCTACTTTTAAGCTCCAACCGAGACGCCTTTCTTACGAAAAATCTAATCTTTCGTTTAATTTTAATAATATGAAACAATGAATTACATTTACTGATTTTTATCACTGGTAGTATGTGGTGAGGGTGAAGCCTTTTGATATTGCGGGTTGGTCTGCATGTTCTCCACTGTGATAAACTTGATGTCATGTCCGCAAGTTATTCCCTACGTATCACAGAGTACACAGATTACACGATTTTCTAACGTTCTGCTACTACGTTAAGCATCCCCAAGGAAAGAGGTCGAGTAACTGTTGAAACGAGAGTTTCGTTAGCTAAACGGCATTTCTACGACTCCCAACTCCTACACAAAATACGTATAGCAGTGTTCTTTATGTGAATGGAAATGGTGTATCGCCCCTTCAGAACTGAATTAGAGAGACATTTGTCTCATATTCAGTGTGGACTAAGTTAGATCCTCAAGTAAAAATCCCCTTTTTATGTTTTCAGTCTGTTCACTTAAACGTTTCAAGTGAATGGTGGAACTGTAAACATATATATCATGCTTTGTAAACACGTGTATCATGCAGTTTCCTATCTATCTGTATTCTGACAGTCCTTAAGGAAACGGATTAGGACAAAAAAAGGAGACAAATTACAGCAGATAGAAATTTTACTTTATTACTGAGTTTCGCTGTTGGAATTCAGTTGACAGTGTTGCAAATCAAAGACAGGTCTAAATTAGAAGTGGTGTAGGTTAAATACCGTCTTTTGCAACTGTAATGAAAGTCTTATTAGGACCAAAAGCGCTTGGCTTTATTCTAACGCATCTTGAGTGGCTGCTGTATCAAAATCGTTTTTTCTCTTACAGTTTAGTTTGCTAGGTTCACGAACAGTTAGCATATCTTACACACAGCCATAAACAGTCCAATAATTCTTATCGTTACTCAAGGGTTTTTTGTTGTTTTCGGAATTCTTCCCTTTCTTCTATATGTATGCGTTAGATTTTATCACAAGTCACTTTCACTCCACTAAATGCATCCACGATTCTGTGTTGTGAAGAATCACTGTCATCTCCCATTTCACCATTTCATGTGTTTTGTTTTGCTATTGCAGGATGCATGCATCTTAGGTTTGCTTTGGTAGTGGTCGTAGCGTCTACTACTACTGCTGTGTGTGTGTGTGTGTGTGTGTGTGTGTGTGTGTGTGTGTGTTTAACCTATACAACTGCGACAAGAAGATGGCGAAACAAGGCAACATTTAAATTAGAGGTTTGCTTCTATAGATAGATAACTTTTTAATTGTCGAGGTGTACTACCGTTATTTGTGGTGGGAAAGGGGAGAGAGCAAAGAAATGTAGTGAAGAGAACTGAATAAACGCCACGTATAACTGAAAAATTCATCATGAGATACCTATTTGTCGGTATTTAGTTTGCGCACCTGCATGTTACGAAGTTGTCCAGTAATCTCTGTCAGTTGTTGAGTTTCCCTGTGCTGGTTTCTTGAAAGTTATAGTCGTTTCCTCTCAGAAACTTCTCGTTTCTTGCCACGTCTACTGAGATGATGTCCAGATCATCATCATATGCTTAGGTAAAGGAGTTCTGGAGGCAGAGCCACTATGTAGTCATAGATGCATTCTTGTCAGGGCTTAAATTGTAGTAGCACGCGTACATCGTAAACTTTGGCAGCTGGATCACACTATAAAATAAAGATGGATTTAAACTTAATTGAAAATAGAAATAGAACGGCGTTTTATCCTTGTGGTTCTCTAGTACGCGTACTACACAGCTTACTGCTGCTGTTTTCCTAAGGACCTGCTCTCATTAGAATGTAATCTCAATATTATCTACTACTAATATTGAACATAATTAATGGTGTTGAGACTCATTCTGTCCATACTTTTTCACGTCTTGTAAACAACGATTAAGTGATTTTTGCTGTCTGTAGGTAAGTACGTTAAACAAAAATTAAGTAAAACTGTCTTGAGCCCCACAATGCTTTCCTAGGCCCTGCTCCGTCCTTTGAAATGATTACCCATCCAGATATGGGGAGACCAACAGTATGACGTAAACTCTAAATTATGATACTGTTAGCCGGCCACGGTGGCCTTGCGGTTCTAGGCGCTGCAGTCCGGAACCGCGGTACTGCTACGGTCGCAGGTTCGAATCCTGCCTCGGGCATGGATGTGTGTGATGTCCTTAGGTTAGTTAGGTTTAAGTAGTTCTAAGTTCTAGGGGACTGATGACCTAAGATGTTAAGTCCCATAGTGCTCAGAGCCATTTGAGCCATTTATGATGCAGTTCGACGTTTTCCAATTCATCCTCGAAGTCGAAAGAAGTGTTAAGACACACGAAAAATCCTATTACGTGCTAGGAATCGTACCCAACCCCCTAACATTGGAGTTGTAGCCTAGCACGCTAGCACGTACCCATCGAGCCACCGTGACCCATATGCATTAAACACATGCTTCGTAAAATTAGGGGGGTTACGATTGTTGTTGTCATCTTTAGTCCGTAGACGTGTTCATGCAACTGTCCACACCATTCTATCTTAAGCAATGCTCTTCACCTCTGAATACGTAAACCATTTGAACCTGCGTACTATATTCACTCCCCCCCCCCCCCCCCGCACCTCCCCGCTTTTCCTGCATGCCACAAACACACACACACACACGCAAACACACACACACAAACACACATTCTTCCATCCATAACGGAAGTAACGATTCCTTGACGTCTCAGGATGCATCCTACCGACAGGTTCATTCTTTTAGTTAAGTTATGGCACAAAGGTCATTTCTTACAGATTCTGTATCTCCTCATTGGCGGCCGGCCGGTATGGCCGTGCGGTTCTAGGCGCTTCAGTGTGGAACCGCTTGACCTCTTCGGTCGCGGGTTCGAATCCTGCCTCGGACATGGATGTGTGTGATGTCCTTAGGTTAGTTAGGTTTAAGTAGTTCTAAGTTCTAGGGGACTGATGACCACAGATGTTAAGTCCCATAGTGCTCAGAGCCATCTCCTCATTGGCGATTCGATCTACCAACTTAATCTTCGGAATTTCTCTGTAGCACCACATATCAAATGCTTCTGTTCTCTTTTTCTCTGCTCCACTGAGGGTTAAATGATTTTTTAATTGGGAATGGGTGTTCTGAGGGAGTGGTTATCTCGTTGTCACTATAGAGTGTCCTCCAAACTTTTAATCTTCGTAATACGTACGTTTTCATACTTGGAACTTTTCCGTGCAAGCAGTATTCCTACAAGATGATTCCAAGGAAATATCACACACAGGAAGTCCGTATTTCATATCGCCGCTATTTACGACTCAGACGTAATGGAATCCGTAATGAGCGTACGCGATTATACATAATGCGTGGTCGTAAAATAAAAGTCAAACGCCCTCGTAAACGCTCGGGAAGACCACGCCTCATTTTCGTTGCGGCTGCCGCAGACACATTACATAAGGCCGAAAACAGTGCTGTTAAATGCAGATGTGCCGATCTCTAGAGCGTAACTGCCGCCGTGGCAGCCCATTAACAAGATCCCTCTTTATATTGGAACACGGCATGTCGTACATACGATTCCCGTACGGGGTACCTCCTGTCCAATAAGGGGGAGCCTCTCCGCGATGGAACCAGTTCTGTCAAACGGCGCTGTTTCAGCGAGCATGTTAAAAAGCGCGTCGAGCGAAAAAAGGAGGAAACAGAATAGAAGCGGAGCGCCCTGCGGCGAACTGGTCGGCATTCCTGCGTCTGCTGGCGCCGATCGAACACGTAGCGTCGCAGGGGCCGCGTCGGAGCAGCTGTCGGATTGCCGCCTTCTCGCCAGCGAACCCGGCAGCTCGCCGCCTCCAGACTGGGAGGCAGCCGCCAGCAGTCTGCGCGCAAGATGACGGCACACCGTGAGACAGTTTTCTTCTGCACGCAACAGGAACGAGCACGAGCGTGTGACCTGCCTACCAGATAGGTGTTTTACACTCTCGTGGCGTGTAAACAGGTGTCTAAATCCCAATATGGACCTCGCTGAATCACATTTTTATGCCGCCATTTGCGGCGTGCATGATGTTTAGATCACGGCCGGCCACAGCGTGTCAGACTTCACGCATACAGGATGTGCAGGCGTGCGAAGGCACCGCCTGTCTGAACTTTGCTCTATACAGGGCAACATTTCCTTCAGTATTGCAGTGTGGCATTTTTCGGTCGGCATAACTTATGCCAGTTCGACAGAATCGTAGTGTCAGCGCTGTTTACCCTTCGCTATTTGTTCGTGGTATGAAGGACGTTAACAAGTCCATTGACTATCTGCACAAAAATAAGGAAGATTGGGTTTAACGCCCCGTCGACGTCGAGGTCACTGGAGCACAAGCTCCGATTGCGTCAAGGATGCAGAACGGAATCGGCCGTGCGCTTTCAAAGGAACTATCCCGACATTTGCCTGAAGCTATTTACCGAAATCACAGAAAACCTAAAGCTGGATGGCCTCTCGCGGGTTTGAACCGTCGTCCTCCGGAATGAGAGTCCAGTGTACATCACTGCGCCGCCTCGTTCGGTGTGTGTTGGGCTAGCAGAAGAGCCAACACCGTGTTACTCGTGGAGGCCGAAATGCACGCGTTTTAGCTCACGCAGGGCAGCGTGAGGAGGAAAGAATTATACTGACGTGAGGTCTGGAACATGACAAGGAATTAGAATTCAGAAAGCGGACGTAATTAGTTTGATACATAACTTTAATCCATTAATGATGAACGTCGCTCTTGACGGTACATGATTCACAATATTATCTGTTCAGAATACATTCGTAGTAACTGAATATGGCTCCTTGTTAGGTCGTAGCAAATGACGTAGCTGAAGGCTATGCTAAACTGTCGTCTCTGCAAATGAGAGCGTATGTAGACACTGAACCATCGCTAGCAAAGTCGGCTGTACAACTGGGGCGAGTGCTAGGGAGTCTCTCTAGACTAGACCTGCCGTGTGGCGGCGCTCGGTCTGCAATCACTGATAGTGGCGACACGCGGGTCCGACGTATACAAACGGACTGCGGCCGATTTAAAGGCTACCACCTAGCAAGTGTGGTGTCTGGCGGTGACACCACAGTGTGTTTGGATAAAAAGGGGCAATCTAGTGATCTATCGTTACAAGCCTTTAAAAATGAATGCGAATGACAGAAAAGGGGACTGAATGCAGAAATATTTTGGCGGCGCCCGTCTATATAGAGAAAATGATCCTTGTATTAAAATAAGAGTAATCAGCGCCCGTACTAAAGGTTTTAGGTGTTTGTTTTCCCCACGTCCTATTCGGGAGAGAAGCGATGGAGAAATAACGTGAGAGTGGTAACTCTAAAATGTGAACATAGGGTAATCGTAGAGATGTTGATGCAGATGTGACAAAGAACGGACGAAAAGTACACGCTTTCCACTTTTGTTCCGTTTTCTCGCTCGACGTAGCCGGGGTGGGTCCATCATATAGTCGAACAGAAGGGAATATTGCCTCTGTACCAAGGTGAGTTGGCTCTTGGGGGATCGTTGGTCGCCATACTCCATTTCGAATCCTCTCCCAATCTCCTTCCACATTTCTCTTCTCGTCTTTCAATTTCAGAGCCGTCTAATTCTCACACTGAGTGGGGTGGTGCAGTGATTAATAGAGCGGACTCGCATTCGGATGGAATCCACGTCTTGTTTTCGTGATTTAGATTTTCCGTGAATTCCCTAAATCTCTACAGGCAAATACCGGGATGGTTCCTTTAAAAGGGCCAATCCGATATCCTTCCCCATCCTTAAAACATTCCGACCGTGTTCTCCTTATCTAATGACTTCAATGTCGCGGGGCGTTAAACCCTAATCTTCCTTCCTTCCAGTTCCTGCCTTCCTCTCTGCTTTCCTCTTCTTCTCCTTCTTCCTCCCCCCCCCCCCCTCGTACCCCCTTCTTCTGCCCTTTTCTTTTGTCCTTCGTCTTCATTTTCCTCTGTTCAAAATCTCCGGTACTGCCAGCTCTGAGCGTACGCCCGGACTCCCATATCCTAGACACGCCATTGGACAAACTATACAGCTGGCCATAAAAATTGCTACACCAAGAAGAAATGCAGATGATAAACGGGTATTCATTGGAAAAATATATTATACTAGAACTGACATGTGATTACATTTTCACGCAATTTGGGTGCATAGATCCTGAGAAATCAGTACCCAGAACACTCACCTCTGGTCGTAATAACGGCCTTTATACGCCTGGGCATTGAGTCAAACAGAGCTTGGATGGCGTGTACAGGTACAGCTGCCCATGCAGCTTCAACACGATACCACAGTTCATCAAGAGTAGTGACTGGCGTATTGTGACGAGCCAGTTGCTCGGCCACCATTGACCAGACGTTGTCAGTTGGTGAGAGATCTGGAGAAGCAGTCGAACATTTTCTTTATCCAGACAGGCCCGTACAGAACCTGCAACATGCGGTCGTGCATTATACTGCTGAAATATAGGGTTTTGCAGAGATCGAATGAAGGGTAGAGCCACGGTTGTAGCTCATCTGAAATGTAACGTCCACTGTTCAAAGTGCTATCAATGCGAACAAGAGTTGATCGAGACGTGTAACCAATGGCACCCGATACCATCACGCCGGGTGATACGCCAGTACGGCGATGACGAATACATGTTTCCAATGTGCGTTCAACGCGATGTCGCCAAACACGGATGCGACCATCATGATGCTGTAAAGAGAACCTGGATTCATCCGAAAAAATGACGTTTTGCCATTCGTGCACCCAGGTTCGTCGTTGAGTACACCATCGCAGACGCTCCTGTCTGTGATGCTGCGTCAAGGGTAACCGCAGCCATGGTCTCCGAGCTGATAGTCCACGATGCTGCAAACGTCGTCGAACTGTTCGTGCAGATGGTTGTTGTCTTGCAATCGCCCCCATCTGTTGACTCGGGGATCGAGACGTGGCTGCACGATCCGTTACAGCCATGTGGATAAGATGTCTGTCATCTCGATTGCCGTTGGGATTTAGCACGGCGTTCCGTATTACCCTCCTGAACCCACCGATTCCATATTCTGCTAACAGTCATTGGATCTCGACCAACGCGAGCAGCCGTGTCGCGATACGATAAACCGCAATCGCGATAGGCTACAAAACGACGTTTATCAAAGCCGAAAACATGATGGTACGCATTTCTCCTCCTTACACGAGGTATCACAACAATGTTTCACCAGGCAACGCCGGTCAACTGCCGTTTGAGTATGAGAAATCGGTTGAAAACTTTCCTCATGTCAGCACGTTGTATGTGTCGCCACTGGCATCAACCTTGTGTGAATGCTCTGAAAAGTTAATCATTTGCATATCACGTCATCTTCTTCCCGTCGGTTAAATTTCGCGTCTGTAGCACGTCATCTTCGTGGTGTAATAATTTTAATGGCCAGTAGTGTACAATAGGTGCAGGGCTAAGGACCTGAAAGAAGTTTTAGTCCAGAAACGTGGTAGACATCGTAATAAATTAAGAGAAGGTTTTCTATTACTATCAGATACTTGTACCTGTTATTTCTTTAGTTCTAAGCGATACTACAATCCCAGCAGTTTACTTCCGTCTGTGAAAAAGTATGTTGCAGTTGAAAATAATGTGTGTGGTGTGTGTGTGTGTGTGTGTGTGTGTGTGTGTGGTGTGTCTTTTACATCTGAGGAGCTACGTCAGAGATGGAGACAAGCGATTCATCACGTTGTATTTCTGTTTGCGGACCCGTATACTGCGCACCCAAGTTAACAAACACGAGAGACGGAGCCTCCCGCTGAAGCAGAGGCCAGCCGCGCGACGCCGCACCGCTTGATGGAAGCAATTATGTAAATGCAGTATGTACGACCTGCGCGGTGAAATATCGTCTTGTAAATCACGCGCGCCTTTGTCCCGCTATTAAGCGCAAAAGGAGGAAGTCTTGCGCGGGCACAGGAATACCAACCGGCGGGCCATATATTGTGCCTTGCGGGACAGCCCTGCGCAGCCGCCGCCCCTGCCACCGCAAGCTGCGTGACTCGACTGCACCGCAGCCGCCCACGCCTCTGCCGTCCCCGCCCCCCTCCACCCCCGATGCACACCTATGGCTGTCTATTTTATCGTTTGGTTTGCCGAAATTGCTGCCCTTGCCAACCTGTGGCAACGTGAGAAGATCTCGGAACCTTTCGCGACGGCAACGCCAAAATTATTTCTCCATTCCCGTTACCTTTCACGGCTGTCAAATTCTTGAGCGAAAGTGAAGTAGTGTTTGTTTGAGTTTCTGTGGGTGGTCAGCTAAATGCCACTCATCAGTGCAGAGTTCTACTTTCAATATCATAGTGTTTCACCAGGCACGATTATAAAGGCGACAGCTTAAGAAGGATTTACGTCCTCATGCCTCAGCTCTGGCTCTGTCAGAAGATAGCCCGATCCGTGGTAATTTTTACGTGTTTTGTATACACTGCTGGAAAAAAATGCAACACCCTCAAGGACAAGGTTATTTTATTGATAACTGAGGTAACAAATAGTTCATCATTGTAGGAGTATATGATGTAACATATTCATACCAAAGTCACAGCAAAGGGTGCCCGAACAGTCACTTCACAATGTACCCGCCTCTGGTGGCAACTCAGGCATGTATCTTCATATGCAAAAGATCATATAAAGATTCCGAATGGCATCCTACGGTATATTGTCTTGAGCACCTTGGATCTCTTGTTGCAATACGGGAATTATTCTTGAAGGCTCTAGAGAACGGGTATGTTCCCGCTTCACAATGGTTCAAATAGCTCTGAGCACTATGGGACTTAACTTCTGAGGTCATCAGTCCCCTAAAACTTAGAACTACTTAAACCTAACTAACCTAAGGACATCACACACATCCATGCCCTAGGCGACCGTAGCGGTTGCGTGGTTCCAGACTGTAGTACCTAGAACTGATCGGCCACCCCGGCCGGCGCTTCACCGTTTCCCATACATGTTCAGTTGGCGAGAGATCCTGCTGACCAGGGCAGTTGTTGGGCACTAAGTAGAGCACGTTGAGTCGTAACAGCCATATATGGGTGTGCGTTGTCCTGCTGGAAAAGCACATCATCTTGTTCCCGAAAAAAGGCAGTAGCCTGGGAATAACAGCCTGTGGAATGTAGCAGTTACTGGTTACTTTAACCAGCAGAAAAACCAAATGTGACCTCTAGTTGCAACCATTGGTGCCCCCACACCATGTAGCCTGAGGTGGGACCTGGAATAGGCAGCTCACGCATATGTCCATTGGGCGCATACAGACAGAACCAACACTCATCACTGCAGGCAATAGAGCGCCGTACCTTTCTCATTCTACAGTCAACTCTTTCACGACACCAGATTAGCCGTGCTTGGCGGTGACACGGTGTCAGTTGTAGCTTGTCCAGAGGCACACGTGACCTTAACACTGGTGCAAGCAGACGGTTTCCAGTAGCTCCTAATGATACAGCAGGTGCAGCATGTGCCCGGATTTCGTCTTTGGATGATGTTTGGTTGGCCACCGCTGCTCGCACACAGCGTCGATTCTGACATACCTTTGTACTATGTGAACGTCCAGAACCTGGTCTACGGGTCTACGAATGTCCCACAGACCACTGATGAAAAGCAGCGACACAGCCTAATACAGTGTGCCTAACGAGTGCAGCAATCCGTCAATACGTCCATCCAGCATACCGCAGGTACACAATGCGACCCTGTTCAAAAGCCCGACGCTGTTCAACAGGAGTACGTTCTCGTCGTTGGGGCATGACTGTAACATATAATGGGTGGGGCATGATTGTACCATATAATGAATGTTACAAACGCTGTTCATCTCTAAATTCAACAAAGTCACTACCTTCAGAATCAAAACAGAGAGTGCACTGACAGGACTACTGAGCGCTATCTGATCGCCAATGAACGTGACAAACAAATCATTAGAACTACGTCTCCTCAGTAGCCATTGAACACAGTTCTTGAAGGTGCTCAATCTTTTTTCAGAATTGTTTTTCCAGTTACAAAATCAAGTTAAATCCTGGCAGAACAAAAGCTGATTGGAGGCTATACGCAGATAAATAAAGGTCGTGCGACATTTACAAATGTAGAAACATTCCAGCTTATGAATTTACACAAAAATCAACTCATTTCGCCTTATGAGGCTGTTTGAAACATACCCACGTAGCAAGACAGCATATGTAACTACGAAATGGAGAAGTGTTTAATTGACTCTACTTGCTTTAGCAATCACGCGGGGGCCCGCTGTTTCCAGGAACCGTCAGGTTTGTTTCGGTTATTGTAGGCGATTAGGGCGCGCTTTTCCGGCTGGAATGGAGCTGAGCTTCTCTTTACTTCCCACAGACGCCATATCCTAATACACGGGGCACACGAGAAATACGGGCGTCGCAAAGAACTTGTGACCTCACACCAGTCGCCTTCGCCCGCCGTATTTCGCGATCGCTCAGCTCCGTACAGGAAAAGGTATCCACGAAAGGTCTTAACTTTGTCCTCTGCAATCAAGAGCTTGCCTGCGTTTAAATGCGCAGTTAACAATTACTTAACTCGTCTCAAATTTATCCGCTCACCGCCGAACACTGGCTCTCGTAAGACCTGCAGCGTCACGTGGTGTGACGTATGCGCGTCTGTCTATCTTTCTCGCTAATACAACAGTCATGCACGATCTGCATCTCGGTATCAGATTACAGCCACTGAAATGTTGTTAAAAATACGTATACACGTTGAACCAGAATACTATAGAGAACATTTCGAACGTTTTTCAGGGACATTTCCTGAGTATCAAGTACTGTAAAATGGTCAGCGGTCACCGGTAGCTCGTTACTAAGTAACTGAATTTCGTTTCTTTTTTTTACACCCATTTATCTTTTTATCTGTATGTGTTCCACTGAAAATATCGGCACAACATTGCAAATATCTATAATAAGCGCTGTGTGTCTTTTCTTAAAACAAACTGTTCACAACTGTAGCAATCTACTCCCCGCCCTCAGGCTTGCTTATAGAACTGCTCGGTTTTGTCTCAGGTGTGTTTCGTCTGGGGATTGTTGCATTATTCTGTGTTTTGTGTCGCATGTTTGTTGATAACATATTACAGGTTTCTTCACAGAAACAAAGGTAACTGGGGTAGCAAACGGAGTAAATCATAGTTACATTATTACTCTGTAACAAACGACTGAAGATCACAGATTCCCTACACCGAAGTACTCTGAAAATTTCCATGATTAACCTCCGGAATTTTGTTGGTGGTGTTCACCCTCAAAAAAATTTGGTCGCGATAGATGAAAATATGATTCTTGCAGCTCTCGATTCCCAGTTTAAGCCGGTCGCTCAAATTCAATCAAATTACATCTTGTTTAGAAAATAAATGAAAGAAAAACCTGGATGGTCGAAGCATGCCCACTGCAGGGCCAATTTAAGCGCCCTTGTGCGGTCCAGAGAGAAAGATTTGAATTCACTAGTTGTACTACTTGTTTTTCATCCTACAGAGGATAAAGACGTGTTCTCAATACAGGCTAACAATAAGATGGTTTGACTGTTAAGTTACTTTTATAATTTGTCTATTAATGTTTCAATCAGTGCTGAGTTGTCATCAGTGACATTTAGACGCTGGAATGTCGAAGATGGAATAACTACAATGTTATGAAAAGGTTACGAAAAAGATAGATTGCTAATCACCACATAGTGGAAATGTTGAGTCGCAGACAGGCACAACAAACAGACGTGTGTGTGTGTGTGTGTGTGTGTGTGTGTGTGTGTGTGTGTTTGTGTTTGTGTCGTGGCGTGTTTAATTCAGAAGAACGCTTTTTGGCCGAAATCTTACCTGTTTAGGAGTCTTTTGTTGAGCCTATCCGTGACTCAACATTTCCACAATATGGTGAGCAGAAATTTATCCTTTTTAATCTTATATTGTAGGTATCACGTTTAGTTAAAATAATATTTTTCTCTGGTGGCACTTTGCAACAGAAAGACGAGCAAGTCCACTCATGCTGTTGTAATCATTAATCAATGGTTCAACCAGATTTTAAGATTATTACGAGATTTGAAGAAGTGTACAAAAAGTCCGGTTGAAGTCGAACCGTGATGTAAATAGATTAAAGACGAGTGCTTTTTATCGTTCCAGGGTTTCATTCCATTTTGTTCAGGCTGCAGTCCAACTATCTTCGCCATGGAGTTTAATTATAGACAGAATTGCTTTCTTCAACTGTCTCGTCTTTGACGGTACAATTAGAGTGCTGCCTAAAAAGCAGTAATATTATGAACTGCATTACCACGTGTTGTTTACTTATTGCAATATGTTAACGTAGTGTTAGTTTCATTTTGACTGTAGCAACCACTTTGTTGTTATACCTAGTTTAATTACATTAATTTTAGTAGTACCCGCTGTAATGAACAGTATGTATGGAACATAAAACTGACGTGTGACGGAGTGCTGTAATCTCCACGTCGTGCGGTGGCAACACGAAGTAAATAAACTGTAGTAAAACGCCGATAGTAAAGTGCGTTGCGTTCATAAAGTACTACACTTTGGCGCAGTACATGATTTACACTCCCGAGTAAACATTAGCCGCTAAATCACACTTTACGTTGAAGACTGCGACAATTCATAACGACCGCGCGAATGTCTGGGACATTTCATTTACGAGAGTGCTTGACCCCCTCCCCAACCCTGACTCTCTCTCTCTCTCTCTCTCTCTCTCTCTCTCTCCCCTCTCTCTACGCCCACACATTCACGCATTCACGTAACAGTGATAATTCGGAATTGTGCCCACGTTTTCTCTTAATACAAAGTACATCACCTGAATCATACAAATGGGCCAGACAGAGCATATCACGTAACTTAATTGTGAGTTCAAAATTGCTAGACCGTCTTTATTGGGTAGACGAAAATGATGGTTAATAGAAGCATACTGTAGAGGTTATATAAAAAATAAATTTTTCCATGGTCAGCAGTGATGAGAAAAGAAATGCAGGTAAAAAGAGATTACAGCACTCCGTCACACGTCAGTTTAATGTTCCATACATACTGTTCACTACAGCGGGTATTGCTAAAATTAATGTAATTAAACTAGATATAACAACAAAGTTTCGATTTGGAGCTACAAATAATGCTAAAAATAATGTGCACTGATAAAATACGAAATAAAGGCATTCCAGTGATAAGGTAACGAAGTAATTTGGGAACAGTGTTTGATATCTGATGAATTATGAGCTCAGGACCAAACGATCTAGTAGAAAGACAATTACACCAAGCAGGGCTTTTTGAATAAATCGTAGTTCCCCTGTAATTAATTTTAAGTGGCACACTGCTGTACTTTTTTTTTTATTAGAATATACATGGGATTCCACAAATTCATAGTATAGGCAGAATGATGTAGCTTAGTATTTATTGTGTAGCAATTTTCAAGTTTCTAACATGTTCGAAGACTTTGCTGTACTTATTTCAAGGTTATTTGAGCATCTCATTGCATTTCGAATATCAGTCACTTTATTTTCTGATGTGAAATACATCCTCTGTGGGCTATTCATTTCATCTATGCATCATGTGCTGCCCCATTCATATAAATCAGTGCCCACTGGCAGCTAATGTCTTCAGCAAACGTTCTTTTTCTTGATATCAATCATGTTTTATCTCCAAACCTCTAGAGAATAGGGCAATTTATCAGTTGTCTGATCCAGATAACCTACGAAAAAGTATGATTTCTAGTGCAGCAAAGTTTTAAAGTGTTATAGAAACTGCATGCGATTTATGTTTTATTGTGTCTGTTGGGAGCTTGACTTTAGAGATCACTTTTTTATCATTTAAATGAGTAGCTATGATGAATTTGACAACTTTTTATGTCTTGTACGTTCATACATTTTTCTTTTCACCCATAACAGTTATTCGAAAGAGCAACTTTCGTGAACCCAACAATTTCAATACACTATTTCTATCATAGTCATATAGCTACAATGTAAATCTTTATGCTTCAATGAAGTCTAAAGGATATTCCTTAAAAACTCTTACTTGAGAGGTAAATTGGTTTAAGTCTAATTTCTGGAATTTTGTTTTAAGACGATATTTGTAATTTCCGCATACTGCTTCATTTGTGGAATAAGGGCGAAATTTCTGCTCCACCCCACGGCCGATTTAGACGTTGTTACATGAGCACATGTCTACTTAAAACCGTCTACATCGTGCATGGGGAAGGTGCAGGATAGCCACCCTTCTTCCAAAAATGAGGCAGTGTATGGTTACTGCAGAAACGGTCATAGATTGAAATTGTGCAAACTGGACTTAATTTCCCCGATACTTCGGACACTAATGGTTTTAAAGAGCCAGTGCTCTCGATAACTGTATATTTTCTTATCTACGTTTAAAGCGGCAGCATTGAGGCATTTCTATGATTTTGGTTACACTGAGGTGAAAAATGTAATGGGATACCCACTAGTATCGTGTCGGACTTACTTTCGCTCGGAGCAGTGCAGAAACTCGACTTACGTGGACTTAACAAGACGTTGGAAGTCCACTGCAGAAAGATTGAGCCATGCTGCCTCTATAGCCGTCCATAATTGCGAAAATGTTGCCTGTGTAGGATTTTGTGCACATACCAACCTCACGATTATGTCCCATAAATGTTCGGTGGGATACTTATCGGGCGATCTGAGTGACCAAATAATTCGCTAGAATTGTCTAGCATGTTCTTCAAACCAGACGGGATCAGCTGTGGCTTTTCCACATGGCGCATTGTCATCCACAAAAGATCCATCGCTTTTTGGGGACATGAAGTCCCTGAACGGCTGAAAATGGTCTCCAAATCCACTAAGATCCAATCAATACGGTCACGAGCCCAGGACAGGTGCTGCAGGCGATGTCGTACTGTTAGCAAAGGCACTCGCGTCTGTTGTCTGTTGCCGCAGCCCATTAACGCCAAATTTCGCTGCAATGTCCTAACGAATACGTTCGTAGTACGACCCTGATTGATTTCTACAATTATTTTCCGCAGTGTTGCTTGTCTATTAACACTGACAACTAGACGCGACGCCGTTGCTCTCGGTCGTTAAGTGAAGGCTCCCGGCCACTGCGTTGTCCGTAGTGAAAGGTAATATTTGAAATTTGGTACTGTCGACACACTCTTGATCCTGTGCATCTCGGAATACTGAATCCCCTAACGATTTCCGAAATGGAACGTCCGGTACGTCTAGCTCCATGTTCACAGTCCATGAATTCCTGTCCTGCGGCCATAATCACGACGGAGACCTTTTCACATGGATGACCTGAGTACGAATGTTAGCTTCGCCAGTGCACTCCGCTTTTGTCCCTTGCGCAGACGATACTAGTGCCATATGTATATGAATATCGCTATGCCATGACTGCCACCTCAGTCAATTCTTTTTAGCGCTTCTTTAGTAGTATAATACAGCTTCTCATTTGTAATTAGACTGTGAAATAGACAAGAATAATTCGATATGGCCTTACATCAATAACATGGCCTAACACACTTCTTTCTCCTAAACGAAGGTAGGAACCCACCTCGAACCCCACTAAGTCACTGTAGGCTTTTTTTACAACACCAAAAGGAACTTCTTGTTGTTGTAATACCGGAAGAGATTGTACTACCGTCTGATGGCAGCTATTTTGCGGCCACAGCCATGACCTGAGGCACGTGGGAATTCGTTCCCGTTACACGCCCATCTTCGTGGCCTGACAAACTGCCATCACGCATGCTACGTCGTACTGGTCGTAGCCCACCTGGAGACACTGTCTGCACGCGACCGACTGCTCCCCTAATAGATGGAAGGAGACAAAATTGTGTTTCGCCATATGGTTTAACGGCATTGCATACTACTCACTCCAAAGCTTATCCATAAACAGAAATGTAGCCATAATTTTGTTGCAGCTGTTCTCTGCACAACATGTTAAAACATGCAGCGCTACAAAAAATCAATTATTTATTTATTTTTTAATATATTACAGCGACGATGCTCTTCAGAGGCAGAATTACATTATTCAAATAGCGTTACGTAATACAAGATGAAGACATAGGCGAGATACAATTGATGTGATGGCTTCACATCTCGCCAGATATGAACCCGATCGAACACACCTGGGATGTGACTGGACGAAGCTTCAGACCGCCTCCCCTCCACCTCCCCCCCCCCCCCCCCACGGGTCCCTCCCTCCCTGGAATTTACTGGAATTAGGTGACTTTTGTGTGCAGATGTAATGACATCTCCCTCCAGCTACCTACAAAGGCCACACTGCTTCCATGCCACGAAGCGTCGCAGCTGTTATCCGTGCCAAAGGTGGAAATACCGGCTATTAAGTAGGTGATCATAATCTTCTGGCTGATCAGTGTACCCTTCAATTAATTACAGTTGCGAGACTTTGTGTAGAAGAGAATATGTAGGTCTATTTCAGAAACAGGTCTGATAGCTGCATGGTGGTCTACTGAGATAGAAAGCTGCGCTTTGCAGCACTCTCAAATTGTTTAACTGCTATTGTGATAAATAGAGTAACATAAACTCGAACAGATATTGTCGGAACTTTTACTTTTGAAATGAAGCTTCTACCTTCACCAGAGCGAATAGATCTGCAAATAGAAGACAATGTACTAGCTTTGTTTTTACATTAATCAAAACATCATGTCATTTTGCACATGAGGAAAACTATACAACACATTACGATTGCCCCACACTGTCTGCTGGAGGAACGTTATATGTACATAGGGAAATTAACACAGTCTTAAATCACTATCAGGAGGGAATGTTGGACATGACCAAAAATGGAATGTAGATACTCGCCAACACAGTTACAATATATGATAACGAAGTTTTTCGCGACGGATTTGTTGTATTAAATGTTCTCGGTGATGGTTCAAATGGCTCTGAGCACTATGGGACTTAACTTCTGAGGTCATCAGTCGCCTAGAACTTAGAACTACTTAAACCTAACTAACCTAAGGACATCACACACATCCATGCCCGAGGCAGGATTCGAACCTGCGACCGTAGCGGTCGCGCGGCTCCAGACTGTAGCGCCTAGAACCGCTCGGCCACTCCGGCCGGCTTGTTCTCGGTGAATCTGACACGTTAATTCCCTATGAAAATCAAGCTTTCGATACTATCCTACATTGACTTATTTAGGAAAGAAAGTGGTGGTCGAAGAAGTATTTCAGCCGGATATTGCAGTGTCACCAACGATGAAACATTATTGAAGCTCAAGATGCTTCCTCCTTGACTGTTATTGCCTGATTTGCAATTTTCGTTACTCACTATATTCTACAAGTTTGACCAATTTCAGCGTTACGGGCCATTGTAAAGAACTGTAATCATCAAAAGACAGATAGCATGTCGGCCTACGTACTAACACAGGCGTTTGCAAGGGGAGACAAGATGGACCACTTGCCTCCTCTTTGAACCTGAGTAGAGGCTCTTTATTCATTCAGAATTCTCACGAATTTCCAGCAGTCATTTTCTGCGACCTTAATAAGCTGCATGCTTAATGCCGCCGAGAAATAGTACAGCTTCAGAAATCGCTTCATATCGTGGGTTTTCTTAGTTCTCACTCTGTGAAGGGAAATTACGCCGATTCCTTGGTGCGTCTGCGGTTTCAGCGCTGATATGCAGCCAAGACGAATACGAACCTCCAAAAAAAGGTGCTGAAGTAACATCTTCAAACATTTTCTGTCACTTCCTCGTTCAGCCCTCACACACGTCACTCGAAAAAAAGAAAAAAACCAAATGCCAGGAAAGAGGAGGAGAAGTTAGGAATTTCAAGGTAAAGAAAACGTGCTCTGCAGCACTGAGACCTACTCAAAGTGTGTGGGTGCAAGACAGCACCACATGCGACTGTAGTAATGTGAGAAACTGGAGAGGCGATGGATACTTCTGTGCAGTCCCAGGCTACTGAAAGTTGATTCTACCGGCCAATATGAAGATGTTTTTTCGACGTTTACCACGTGTATTTTGTCGTATATTGGCCCTGGACTACGTTTGGCCTAGCAAAGCCAAAACAATGTAGCTTTCGAAACATTTTCTTCAATTTTAGTTCTGACGATCGATACTAAGAAACATAAATCTTGACAGCAGTGCAATAAATCCGTGAATGTGAACAGATGTGAAGTTTTACATATGGTATCACAGTAAAATAAGTTTTTTTTTCTTTTTTTCAAATTTATTCCCCCTTTCTCCAGTTTGAGGGGTATTAATGTAGTAGCATTCTTGTTGATATCCAGTAGGATTTCGTCAATCATTCTAATTTCTTTCCTAGTTCTGAGTTTTAATTTTTAGTTTCATTCTGACGTTGTTGGAATATGAATAAATTATTTGCGAATATTGCGAGCTTTATTTCAAAATTCATCGGATATTCTGGATTTAATAACGTGAGTAGAATATCAGATAGTTCAATCAAATAGGTGTTATCCATATTGACATTGGTAACTTAAAAAATATGTGCTTTGTATGTAATATTGAAACTGCTTACTGTATAGGTGCCAAAGTAATTTAACGAACAAATATACTAGGTAGATGTTGGATATTGTCTAAATCTCGTGTTTTCGTACGTAATGAACATGTCAAGTTCACCGGGAACTTTTAGTGCATTTATAATGCTCTCAAATGGAATTGCAGAAAAACATTTATTCGCAAGATCGGTTTCCGCTCCTAGTCTACTTTTAAGTGCTGTATAGTTTTAGTTTCTGGTAACTGTTGGTCACTTGAAAGTTGCCAAGGGGGCGAAATCGGTTGTGACAATAAATATGTTTTAATTTAACTAGTTTTGTTATCAGATGAAATGGTTATCAACACTTGGGGAAAATCTATGTCAAATAAGGATCATGGTGTACATGATGATATACTTAATAAGAGCAAGTCTTCCGATCCAGACTGTATACCAATTAGGTTCTTTTCAGCGTATGCTGATGCAATAGCTCCATACTTAACAATTGCATACAACCGTTAACTCGATGAAAGATCCGTACCCAAATACTGGAAAGTTGCAGAGGTCACATCAATATTCAAGAAGGGCAATAGGAGTAATCCACTGAATTACAGGCCCATATCATTAACGTTGGTATCCAGCTGGATTTTGGAACATATATTGTGATCCAACAATTTGAATTCCCTCGAAGAGAACAGTCTGTTGACATATACTCAACGCAGATTTAGAAAACATCGTTCTTGTGACGCACAACTAGCTCTTTACTCAAACGAAGTGTTGAACCCTGTCAACAAAGAATTTCAAATTGATTCTATATTTCTAGATTTCCGGAAAGCTTTTGACACCGCACCTCTCAAGCGGCCGGTAATCAGTTGCCTGCTTATGGAATATCGTCTCAGTTACGCGTCTGGATTCGTGGTTTTTCTGTTAGAGAGGTCACAGTTCGTAGTAAGTGACGGAAAGCCATCGAGTAAAACAGAAGGTAGTTTCGTAGGCTCTCTGTTGTTCCGCATCTAAACGATTTACAAGACAACCTGAGCAGCTGTCATACGCTGTATGCAGATGATTCTGTCGTTTGTCATCAAAAGATCAAAACAGATTGAGAAACGACTTAGATAAGATATCTGCATGGAGCGAACATTGGCAATTGACTCTAAATAATGAAAAGTGTGAGGTCATCCAGATGAGTGCTGAAAGGAATCCGTTAAACTTCGGTTACACGATAAATAAATCTAGTCTAAAGGCTGTAATTCAACTAACTACCTAAGAGTTACAACTACGAACAATCTGGGGCAGCCGAATCAAAGCCTGCGTTTTATTGGCAGAATAGTTAGAAGATGCAACAGATCTACTAAAGAAACTGCCTACAATATGCTTGTCCATCCTCTTTTGGAGCACTGCAGTGCGGTGTGGGACCCTTACCAGATGGGATTAACAGAGTACATCGACAAAGTTCAAAGAAGGGCAACACGTTCTGTTTTATCGAGAATAGGGGAGAGAGTGTCACAGACATCGTACAAGATTTGGGTTGGAGACCACTAAAACCAGGACATTTCTCGTTGCGGCGGGTTCTTCTCACGAAGTTTCAATCACCAACTTTGCTCTCCGAATGCAAAAATATTTTGTTGATTCCAGCCTACATCGGGAGAAACGATCATAATAACAAAATGAGGGAAATCAGAACTCGCACTGAAAGATATAGTTGTTCGTTTTCTTCGCGCGCTGTTCGAGAGTGGAATAACAGAGAATTATTGTGAATGTGGTTCAGTGAACCCTCTGCCAAGCACTTAAGTGTGAATTGCAGAGTAGCCATGTAGACGTAGACGTAGATGTAGACCATTGCAATAATCGAAATTTATTATGGATAAGTCGATTCATTCGAGCACCTGAAATGAATCTGGGATATGAGAAGAGGCACAATACAGGGCGGTGCCAACAAAAAAAAAAAAAAAAACTAATCCTAGACGAACCTGCATTTGAACTGTAATACGAGCGTCTAGCTTCCTCGTGTGGACGGAACGTCCTCCATTCCACCGCCACCGAGCCAAGCAATGCCACAGCACAGCGATTGGCGCTGCAGTGAGCAAACGACGGTCGTTCCTCTTTGGCGAGGGGGAAAAAGACAGGAAACTTTTTTTCTCTAAATACGCATAAATTTTCGCGCCATATTTCAAAATCAATGTTGGCGCTTGTGACGTGTTTGGCGACTCGCTCCGAGGAACTTTCCTCCTTCGTAAATTGCCGAGATCTACACTAGAAGGATGGTTGTAACGGTGGAAGAAGAGAGGCCGAGGAGAATGAGGGAGGAGAAAGGGAAAGGCGGCGCGGCTCAGGGCGGCAGAAACCTTTTATCTTGCTCCCCTCTCGCGCTCATTCGCTCTCGCTAGGCCGCCAGAGAAAACTTTCCCCGTCTTTCATCTCTCATCCCGCGCAAATACCGCCGGATTTCGCTGTCGCAGCCGCAGGGAAAGAGGTGAGCGCCGGGCTTGGCTGCGGAATACGAGGTTGCGACCCTGTGTGTGTGTGTGTGTGTGTGTGTGTAAGAGAGAGAGGGCGCGCCACGCAATTAGCACTGCAGGACGCTGCGCGCGCGCGACAAGGACTGGCGTGTTCTCCCCCCGCTGCCTCTGCCGCCGCACCGCTGCCTCCTAGCGGGGAGCTGAGCTCCAGACAATATTTATAGAGCTCGAGACGACGCGGCGGCTTATAAATTTTAGATTGGTGACCACCGGACCCAGCCGTCGGAGGCGGAAACTGCAGTCGCGCGGCGAGAGGTGTGCCGCCCGAGACAGTAGTATTTGCGCCGCCGGCCCCACGGCGGGCTCGGTCTGAATTATAAAAAGTGCCGCTACTGGATCAGTGTTCGCTGACCGGTTGCGCTGCCGCGCTAGCTGCACCGCGTCTCAAAGTGGCGTCGGCTGGGCCAGTAACGGTGACGTACGATGGGTAGCCATACGGATTCAAAAAATCTATCTGCATCCGTGTAAGTTTCTCTATATACTCGTCCTTCGACTCTGGCCCAGCAAGTCGCTGCCTAATAATTTAAAATAATTATTTAAATAATTTGTTTAGTGTCTCACGTTTATAAAACGGACTAAAAAGTAGAATTGCTCGAGTATTTCGTCTACGTCTACGCGGACGCTGTGCAAATCACATTTAAGTGCCTGACAGAGGTTTCATCGAACCACCTTCACAATTCTCTATTGTTCCAACCTCGTATAGCCGTGCGGAAAGAACGAACACCTATATCTTCCGCACGATCTCTGATTTCCTTTATTTTATCACGGTGATCGTTTCTCCCTATACAGGTCGGTGTCGACAAAATACTTGCACATTCGGAGGAGAAAGTGATTGGAATTTCGTGAGAAGATTCCGCTCAACGAAAAACGTCTTTGTTTTAATGGTGTCCACCTCAAATCCTGTATCATTTCAGTGACACTCTCACCCCTATTTCGCGATAACACAAAACGTTCTGCACTTCTTTGAACTTTTTCGATGTACTCCGTCAACCCTATCTGGTACGGATCCCATACTGCGCAGCAGTGCTAAAAGAGGACGAACAAGCTCAGTGTAGGCAGTCTCCTTAGTAGATCTGTTATTTTATGTAAGTGTCCTGACAGTAAAACGTAGTCTTTGGTTAGCCGTCCCCAAAACGTTTTCTGTGTATTCCTTCCAATTTAAGTTGTTCGTAATTGTAATTCCTAGATATTTGGTTGAATTTACGGCTTTAGATTTGAGAGATTTATAGTGTAACAGAAGATTAACGGATTCCTTTTAGCACTCATGTGGATGACCTCACACTTTTCGTTATTTAGGGTCAACTGCCAATTTTTGCACTATACAGGTATCTTTTCTAAATCGTTTTGCAATTTGTCTTGATCTTCTGATGACTCTATTAGTCGATAAACGACAGCGTCATCTGCTAACAACCTAAGGCGGCTGCTCAGATTGTCTCCCAAATCGTTTGTATAGCTAAGCAAAATCAAAGGGCTTATAGCACTACCTTGGGGAACGCCAGAAATCATTTCTCTTTTACTCGATGAATTTCCGTCAATTACTGCGAACTGTAACCGCTTTGACAGGAAATTACGAATCCAGTGACATAACTGAGACGATATTCCGAAAGGACGCAATTTCACTACATGTCGCTCCAGTACTATAGTGTCAAAAGCTCTCCGGAAATCGAGGAATACGGAATCAATCTGAAAGCCCTTGTCAATAGCACTCAACACTTTATGCACATAAACAGCTACTTGTGTTTACAAGAACGATGTTTTCTAAATCCATGCTGACTGTGTGTCAATAGACCGTTTTTTCGAGGTAATTCATAATGTTCGAACACGATACATGTTCCAAAATCCTGCTGCATATCGAAGTTAATGATATGGGCCTGTAATTTAGTCGATGACTCATACTACCTTTCTTGACTATTGGTGTGACCTTTGCAAGTTTCCAGTCTCTGGGTGCGGATCTCTCGTCGAGTGAACGGTTTTATATCATTGATAAGTATGGCACTATCGTATCAGCACACTATGAAAGGAACCTGACTGGTATACAATCTGGACCGGAGACCTGTTTCGCAACACCGTGAGTATCTTAGTTACTTTTATTAGTAATTTTTCTAAGTCCGTGACCTTGTGTGACGTGTCGGTTATAAATAGCATGTTTCCGGTAGCTGGTGCGCAGTCAGCAGCATGCCTCGTCACAGGATACAACGTGTCTTCCGATAGAGGCCTACTATTTTGGACTTCGAGGCAGAATATAATATGAACGTCAGTTCGTCCGTTCTCGTTGATGTGTCGAAAGGACAGACTGTGTTTCGAGGAGGTCGTTTTGACTTTTAATTTTCTATTACTGACAACCCTGTTGGCCAGTGTTGGATGACAGTTGCAATAAAACGTATTGATACAACTAAGATCAAAGAACTGGCGTTCAGACCAGTTGAGATGAGCCTTAGTTAGACACTACAAAGTTTTCAATATTTTCAAAAGCCACGGCGATATTGCTCGCTTTCGTGGATCGCAATCCTACAAAGAAAAAGAGGATAAGGAAAAGCACTGACCAGATTTGTTTTTTCATCTAATACAAAAAGATGGAACGGAGCTACTGGCGAGTACAAATTAAAGCAGCTATGAGGTGTATAGCTGGACGAGATGTGGAAGAGAGGATTTTATTAATTAGGCCAAATCGGTTAAGCTACTGGTGTAGCGGTGTAAATAACTAATGAAAAGAACGCCATGTTCGTCGTTAACGGTGAAAATAATTTCGGCTGCCCGTATGACGCGCATCAGGAGCACTGAAAAGCCTAGCACTGGCGTCCTATAATCAACATTCTCCACGTGCGGGGGAAGTCACGAAATGTGTGGGGTCGCTGCGTGTAATAATTATCGCATCTAATTAGTGCAAAATCTGTACCTTTTATTTGCTAGCGTGTAATTCTTTTCACAGCTTTATGTGGAGGGGGAACCAAAGAGTACCACGGCTCAGGACTGGCTAAAACTGCTATTAACAAGCGTGTTGTAAAGTCCGCGCAGTATAGCTAATTGCAGGACGGACAAAGGAAACCCACCGCTCAAAATGAATTAATCTTTTTCATTTCCTGGTAAGTCTTTGGACAAGTGGAAAGCAGACGTCGAAGGTACTAAGCAACACTACGTTGAAACAAATCTAGGAATATCTGATAGAGCTTAAAGATATGCTCTCTACTGGAAGTAAACAAATGACATTATTATAATGGAACTAGTATTGACGCATGTCAGAAATATAAATATCTGGGGGTTATAATTCTAGATAAGGGTTATAGTAAACAACATATAAGACAGAGGACAAGAGAAACTAAACAAGAAATCATCTAGCTGAGTTCCATCCTCTAATCAGATAAAGTTCAGATAAAAGTTAAAGAAGGTTACATGAATAATTACACAAAGCATCTGTTTATATGGAACGGAATTCTAGAAATGAGAAAACAACATAGAAGACGAGTTGAAGTCGCGCAAATGGAGTTTTTGGGAAGAAGTTTTAGGGTTGCAAGGCGAGAGAAGATGCGAAATAAAGAAATCAGGAATACATTGAGGACTCGCTCGTGCATCATCGAATAGGTGGAAAAGCAACTTTTAAAATTGTAAGGGCTTGTGATGAAGTTAGACGATGAAAGGTGGCTGAAAAAAACTACTTTGTTTGCGGCCTCCGTACAAGTGAAAAAGAGTAAGATCCTGTGCAAAATAGAGAAATGAAGTAGAGGAGGATTTGGAACGAAGAAATTTGAAAGATTTATCAAGGACCGAGACGATAGGATACGAGTTTGCGAGAAACGGTCTTGAGCTGTTAATAACTCTCAATGTATAGTGAGTAGCCAAAACGCTATGAACAACTGATTAATAGCTTGTTTGTCGGTCTTTGAACCGAAATACCTGCGGATCAGGTCTCCTATAGTTTGTTAGTATGTTTTTAGATGTATGTGGCGTTACATGCCTATGCACAGGTGATCTAGTTCCATAAATAACGAGCCGCTCATTGTCGGACGCGGTAATGGTGCCCGGTAGCGACTTAGATGGGTTCTATAGAATTTACGTCAGACGAATTTGGTCTCCGAGACATCGACGTGAGTTCACTATAATGCTCCTGAAACGACTGTAGCACTGTTCCGGTTCCGAGGCACGGAAAAGTATACGGCTGAAAGATGATATCACCGTCGGGAGAGACATCCATCATGAAAGGATGCAGGTAGTTTGCAGCTGTGAAGGAGTCTTCGGTTACTATCGCAGGTCCCACGCAAGCCCAGGAGAATGTCTCCCATAGCATAATACTGCTCCCACCAGCCTGCGTCCGTGGAGCGATGCGCGTTTCGAGCCGCCGCCCACCTCGGTGACGGCGTTTGTGGAGACGATCATAGACCTGATGTAGCAAAAATGTGATTCACTCGAAGAGCCGACACGTTTCCATTGATCGACGGTCGCATGACAGTGGTCCTGTCTGTAATTGACGGTGTCGTTGCGACAACGTGTGAAACGTAGGGGTGGTTTGCTGCGGAGCTCCATGTTCAACAATGTACTACGAAATACTTACGCGTGCAGTAGCAGAGATGCCACAGATCGCGCTCTTCGCAGTTTACAGAGCATAAAAGCCTCTGTACCCCACGTTCTGTGAAGAGCCGTGGACGTCCAGCCATTTAACGTTTAGCGATAGTTTCACTGTCCTTCTACCACTTTCCGTAGACGTTCACACCAGTAGCACGTTAACATTCAACCAGCTTCGCCGTTTTCGAGATACTCGTCCACAGGCGTCGCGTAATAAAAACCTGCCCTAGTCAGAGTTGCTTATATCAACAGATTTCCCCATTTGCAGCCGATGTCTTCTCTAGGGTATTCCCCCGTCCTTGTCTGCTCTGCTTACATACTGTTGTTAGCGCGTGAGGAGCCCGCAACGCCATCCAACGTCGCGGTGGGCAAAGCTCATAATGTTTCGGCTGTTCAGTGTAAAAATGCCAGCTCCGTGCTCAGTCCAATTCAAATTTTCTACATTTTTGGCTCTGAGCACTATGGGACTTAACTTCTGAGGTCATCAGTCCCCTAGAACTTAGAACTAAGGACAGCACACACATCCATGCCCGAGGCAGGATTCGAAAATGCGACTGTTGGGGTCGCGCGGTTTCAGACTGTAGCGCCTAGAACCGCTCGGCCATCGCAGCCGCCTTTTCTACGTTTTATCGTCTCTCGCAACTGCCTCTCCCTCCTGAAATAAAAACGGTGATAAAGGTTAGAGTTGCGTTTTGGACCATATGCTTTGGCAGTTATCAAATTACGGAATAAATGTACTGAAAATTTCACAGTATGCTAACTACTTTACAAAATACTTATGTTGCTCTACCTGCTATCCTCAGATTATATACATGATGCAAATGTAGAATTCTATCTAATAACGAGCAAACAAACTATGGGGTGTAAAGGCACTAAATAAACTAGAAAGAGTTTTGTCGGGACGCAGACATGAAACACTAGTTAATATTGGGAAAAGAGATGCCGAGCTTTTTCTTCATAATTTTTTTCTTTCTTTTTGGATCATCTGCCTTCTGGCTGCTTTGACGCGGCTTGTCACGATTTACCCTCTCGTGCCAAGTTTTCACCTCATTTATTTGTCGTATATATTCCAAACAATATCTTTCCTCACAATTTTTGCCCTCTAAAGCTTTCGTGAGCACCAACGAAGCTTTTGACTCATGTCTTAAAGGTGTCCTATCATCCTGTCCCTTCCACTAGTTAAATTTTTTCTTTTTTTCCCCACATATCATATTCCTTTCCTAGCCAGTTATGAGGAGAACTTCCTCATTTCCTTTCAGCATCGCCGGCCGGTGTGGCCGAGCGGTTCTAGGCGCTTCAGTCTGGAACCGCGCGACCGCTATGGTCGCAGGTTCGAATCCTGCCTCGGGCATGGATGTGTGTGATGTCCTTAGGTTAGTTAGGTTTAAGTAGTTCTAAGTTCTAGGAGACTGATGACCTCAACTGTTAAGTCCCTTAGTGCTCAGAGCCATTTGAACCATCTGAACCTTTTAGAATCTTCATGGAACACCTCACCTAGTACATTTCTGTCCTCTTTCGATTTTGCTACAGTTTATGATTCACGCCACACAAAACAAGTAGTAACATTCTCGGAAAATACGTTTCTCAAACTAAAGTCACTATTTGATGGTAGTAGCAGCTTTTTAGGGAATGCTCAGGTTGCCTCGGCTAGTCTGCTTGTTTCTTCGTATGTAGCATAATTGCTTCACTTCGTCTATTACAATCTGTTGATATTTTGATATTTCTGTGTGAAAATTGGAATTTCTTGCTCAAATATTGAATGACATTGAGTTGTCTAGTGTAAACAGAGGAACAAACTAGTGTTGGTAGGAAAGAAGTGAAAAGCAAAGGAAATGTTTTTGTAGCTTCAGATCAGCTGAACGGTACTGGCAAAAAGAAACAGAAATGGGAAACAGTCTTGAAAACAAAATCATTTTACCCGAAGAACTTTTTGGCTTTACTGTTCGCAGAGTACCCTAGGGACAGTTAAAAAGACGCGTATGTGTACTTCACTATCAAAATTTCATCCACTATATGTGAAGTTACAACTGTCTAAGAAAGAAAAGCTTGGGTCCTTATTACTGGCTGATTATGACGAACCTTCCACCTCAGCCACTATTTTCATTCCCAGGGATAGGCTAGGGTGTCTGCAGATTACTTCCATGTTTCAGTCATAGCTGTGGCTTTCTTAACCTCAGCATGGCGACAAAAAACATCCCACGGAGTGCGTGCCATCACGAGAACAAGAACAGCAAATTCGTCTTCTCCGAATTCGTACCCGGAGAGTTGGACACATAATGATTGCAGCACACTCCCTTGTCTAGAACGTTCCGTAGACCAGGTGCAGTCCTCACTGCTGACGGTTGATAAAATTGCAGGGCCGCAGACGATCGCTTTCGGCTGGACGAAAGTGAAGCGAGTGATTGTATGTCTCTGTTGATTTACGGTTAGGGTAAATTGCTCAAAGTAGGCTACTGTGGGATTAGTGAAGGCGGACGCCACCGCAGTAATGCCCGTTAGGTTCATTACCAGATCAGCGGCGCCTCTGCTCCTGCGGTCGACAGCGCCTCCTTCCCCTCGTCGGTTCCCGTCGGGATCCTCTTAAAGTTTTTGCATTCTGTGGGCATTCCTCAGCAACAATCAGACCTCTGCGGTCGCGTCCGCTCCCCTACTTCACTTTGCGGTTTCGTGCTCCTTAGACAAACTAGATCGACTGCGCAGGAGGTAATTCAGCAGTTCTGTGGTTTTACTCCCGTTGTCGCATGGACCGCGTTTAATATACACTCGTATACATTTTTTACGGTGCTGTCACATTCACGAATTACTCGTACATTGATTTCTTTTTTACAAATTTACTGTACTAGGTCACGGCAAACACATACACTACGGGCCATTAAAATTGCTATACCAAGAAGAAATGCAGATGATAAACGGGTATTCATTGGACAAATATATTATACTACAACTGACACGTGATTACATTTTCACGCAATTTGGGTGCATAGATCCTGAGAAATCAGTACCCAGAACAACCACATCTGGCCGTAATAACGGCCTTGATACTCAGAGTTTGGATGGCGTGTACAGGTACAGCTGCCCATGCAGCTTCAACAAGATACCACAATTCATCAAGAGTAGTGACTGGCGTATTGTGACGAGCCAGTTGCTCGGCCACCATTGACAAGACGTTTTCAATTGGTGAGAGATCTGGAGAATGTGCTGGCCAGGGCAGCAGTCCAACATTTTCTGTATCCAGAAAGGCCCGTACAAGACCTGCAACGTGCGGTCGTGCATTGTCCTGCTAAAAAGTAGGGTTTTGTAGGGATCGAATGAAGGGTAGAGCCACGGGTCGTAACACATCTGAAATGTAACGTCCACTGTTCAAAGTGCCATCAATGCGAACAAGAGGTGACCGAAACGTGTAACCAATGTCACCCCATACCATCTCGCCGGGTGATACGTTAGTATGGCGATGACGAATACACGCTTCCAATGTGCGTTCACCACAATGTCGCCAAACACGGATGCGACCATCATGATGCTATAAACAGAGCCTGGTTTCGTCTGAAAAAATGACGTTTTGCCATTCGTGCACCAAGGGTCGTCGTTGAGTGCACCATCGCAAGCGCTCCTATCTGTGATGCAGCGTCAAGGGTAACCGCAGCCATGGTCTCCGAGCTGATAGTGTATGCGGATAAGATGCCTGGCATCTCGACTGCTAATGATAAACCGCAATCGCGATAGGCTACAATCCAACCTTTATCAAAGTCGGAAACGTGATGGTACGCATTTCTGCTCCTTACACGAGGCCGACTCCTACGGTCGCAGGTTCGAATCCTGTCTCGGGCATGGATGTGTGTGATGTCCTTAGGTTGGTTAGGTTTAAGTAGTTCCAAGTTCTAGGGGACTGATGACCACAGATGTTAAGTCCCATAGTGTTCAGAACCAGTTGAACCATTTTGAACCTTACACGAGACACCATAACAACGTTTCACCAGGCAACGCCGGTCAACTGCTGTTTGTGTATGAGAAATCGGTTGGAAACTTTCCTCATGTCAGCACGTTGTACGTGTCACCACCGACGCCAACCTTGTGTGAATGCACTGAAAAGCTAATCATTTGCCTATCACAGCATCTTCTCCCTGTCGGTTAAATTTCTTGTCTGTAGCACGTCATCTTCGTGGTGTAGCAATTTTAATGGCCAGTAGTGTACTTCGTGCCACTGCTTGTACCAGTCCACTCGACTTGACAGCAGCTAATAATAAATGAATGTGATCTCTCAAGTTTTTTCGGCGTGACCGACTGATTATATGCTTTCGGGTGCGCTGTCTGGTTGGAGTCCAGGCAGGGAATACGGATGACAACTCAGCTCCCAGCACCTGGAGAAGACGACTGGGTGATCGTCGAAATATTGTGCCTCAAATGGAATTAACAACTCGGCTGAACATCTGAAAGAATTTATTTAATACCGGTAAATGTACATCGTGCGTACCTTATTTTACTTTCTGTGGCCGTTGTGCACTGAATCTTCCCTCTTCAGTATTCAGCAGCTCCTACAGCGTTATCCTTTAGTAAAAGTAAGTCCTCCAATTCGCTGCTTCGTCTACGAGTGTACAGAAGCGTACGTGATGTTGTTGTTAGAATTTTCCCACATTCGCAAGAGTCGTCTTCTACATATCCCCATTTCTTCTGGATGTTTTTGGTTTTGGAGTAGTCTAAACTTAGACGATTGAATTTCTCCATGTGGGATGGTGAGCGTTTGGCGCCCATGAAGTTCCTCTTTCAATTCTTAGGTAGAGCTGAATGGGTCTCGTGCCATAGCCTTTGGCGTCCGATCACAGGTACAGTTTTTAAGGCGGTAGTTCGCCTCAGATGTGATGTGATTACCCTTCCGCTATAGCTACTTCCTTTGACGTACTTTTAATAGTTTCTGTACCAATGTGGCTGCTGACTTACTCAGTTTCTCGGCTTCCACCGACAGGCTGAGTGGGCTGTATTCCTGACGTTTTCACAACATAAAAATCTAAAGCCATCACCGGGATCTAATCCGGGAAATACGAACCTTTAGAGGGAGATTCTGGCCACTAGGCAGTTGACGGGTGCAGCTGAGTGATTGTGGACAGTATGATTCTCCCAAAACTTCCACCATTTGAAGCGCCCATGCAGTGACACGTTACTGCCGTTCTCACGACATTATTGAGAGTTACACCGAGCGAGACGGGGCATTGCTGAAGACACTGTGCTCGCACTCGGAAGGGCGGTGGTTCAGATCCCCATACCATACGTGATTGCCATAAATCGACTGAGTCAAATGGCGAGATGGTTTCTTCGGAACAGATACGGCCTATTTCTTTTTCTTCCTACACCAATCCGAGCTTGTGCTCCAACTCTGACAACTTCATCAGCGACGGAAAGTAAAACCCCAAATTTACTTCCTTTTCCATCAGCTACACCTCTACTAGGGCAGAGCGTGTCAATTAGCCATTTATCATCGTATGCCACGGATTGAAAGGCGACGAGACCTATTAGCTGACGCTCCCCCAGTGGCAAAAGTAAGACTGCTCTTTCATTGACAATCGTAACTGCTTCAAAAATACTAAAAGATTGTTGACAGACTGCCACTAGTCACAATTATCAGCATTAATTGAGTACTGTGTCGGTTCTTGTTAGAATTTTTTATACACTGCGAATGAAGAAACATAAGACATATTCACAGTATTTATTGTTTTACAGACCGCTTTTTGGCTGTTACGTAAAGGTCAGATAGAAAGATAATAATTTATCTCTGTGTCTGGCGATGGTGTAAAAACCGAAATCCGATTTGTAAGATGTTAATTGCTGTAGAATATTACGCCTGTGTCGTGTGATTTTTCTTTCATAATCACAATGTGTAGTTTATTTCCTTAAATTATGTAACAGGGCGACACTATTTGTGGCAACAAATCCCACCTTCAGGCACTAACGCCAAGACTATGTAATTTTGTTAAATGCTTTTGCATTGCCTTTATAGCCTCAAGTTGTGCTTCATGACTCTGAATATGTTGCTTTATTAAATGATGTGAATAAATCAACAAATATTTCACTGGGAGGGTTCTCCGAACAACCATTTCATGCTCTTTGACTGTTAAATACGTTGACTTTGCATGCAAAAATTAGTTGGATAACTTAAGGGAAAGAGCATTCAGTTAGAGCACCCTTGCAGAATTATTTTTGTAGGAACAATTTAGCTCTTGATACAATCACAGATAGTGGCAACAAGAAATAAAGCGCGTCCGGACCGTATCAGGAATTCCGCGAAATTTACGGGCGTAATATCGTTCGCAGATTTCACGGAAGGAGAAAAACAGCGGCAGTCGCCCTTCGCCGTCAGAGTTTATGAAATCGAAATCGAGCTCGTTGTCGGTGATAACGCAACGCCTGAGGAAAATTGGCAGAATATTGCGAGGGAGATCGCGAGCGGGCCCTGCTGGTCTCTACGGCGGGAAGTGGGCCACAGCTGCATTTACGTAGAAAACCGCTTTCCTGAAATTTATATTACCAGGGAAATTACTTTTGGAACCCTTAATTTAACATTCAGCAACAGTCAATACTCAGGGTATTTATAACTTACCTCGCATAAAGCAGCCGACAGTAAATAAATAAATTACAGGAGTTGTAAAATGCGAAGACGTTTCTGGAAAAGTGTAAATCATGAAATGCCATTAAATTTTGTAGTCTTTTATCTCAGTGGCATGATCACATGTGTACAACAGATGCTAATGAGCTAAAAGATTGTTACTAAAAGATTAAGCCTCTAGAACATTATCATTACACTATGGCACAGCTGTATTTTTTTCTGATCGCTTTACCGTAAGAATTAAGTGCATGTGCTGGTTTCTGACAATGCGTTACAGAAGCTTTCTGAATAGCTTTGTTCCAATCAAGAATTTATCATATTGCTTTTGTACTCCACTTAGCGTGTCCCTGCTTGCTCATGGGGTGGTATACACTCGTAACATGTAACGGCTACTAAATGCACTACAGGGCAGAGAGAGACACTGTCCTTGGCAGGATGTCTCACTGTTTGTCCTACGCACTGCTACCACTGTATCACTTATTGGTCGTACATATTTCATAAAAGTGAGGCTTTCTTTATTTACTAAAGGACTCTGAACTGCAAAATTTATTGGAGCATTTTAAATTTAACTTCACCGTTTGATTGGATCAGTCATCAGTTCAATACAAACCATATAGAGATTAGTTTTTAAAGGAAGTAGTTACATGAATGAAGATCGAAAAACTATCTGTCCTTCTCATGTGTCTAATATTAATTGGTTGCTGTTGGATTCTTGCCTCTGGTGTTCTGTAACATTATCGTAAATCGTCAGAAATTAGGTCTATCGATTTTGTCGTTCTGCACTCTTCTATCTTATCTGTACTTTTCCCCATTGCATGATTATATTATATAATACACAACTTTCTTTCTTTTACACGTTGGAATTCAGATTTTCTGTAAGCGTTTCCACTTAGGACATCAGCAACACATTCCTCAATTGCTAGCAGAGGAACTAGCTGATGAACTACCACTTTTCAGATATGATCAGATGTTCAAGTAATAACGTTAGTAGCCACTGACCAGTCCGGATAAGTTTAGGATAGCCACGTTTTTCAAGTATTCCTGCGTGTAGTTCTCGCAGGTACCACTAGTTAATGTGATACTTAAGTGCCAACCGATTCTTATCAGATATAAGTAACTTGTTGAGCAAAGCATCAACTTAAGTATGTGTGCCCATAAACTGACGCACATTATGTACATTAGGCCACGTATTTTTGATACGGGAGATTTCGACCTAGAATTAAATTAAAATTATAAATAAACTGGAAGCAGTCTTGATACCTTAACTTTTATAATGGTGACCGGTTTCGATCGTTTTATCAGATCATCTTCGGACCTACAATAAACAGGTATTGATATGAACATATCAAGGACGAAATCATATATTAACAAAGCAGTAAATAACGCTGATATACCATGAATGTCTGCCAGAGGCGGTGGCGCATGGCAGTCCTCTTGTTTGTGGCTGGTGGTGTACTGCAACGTTAAGAACACCAGCCGCTAATTAAATACATGAAGCCCCGTCCACCGTCTCCGGCATTACGTCATGGATAGCCAATCACGTAAGTTGCATTTCTGCAGCTTAAGAAAGTAACGTGGTAGCTTCTGTAAGTCATTATTACCATACATAGGACTTATAAAAACCTTAACATAGACAAATGAATGTATTGCGAATACATAGAAAGAAGGATCCTTTATTGTATGATTATACGATAGCAGAACAAACACTGATAGCGGTTACTTCCGTAAAATATATAGGAGTATACGTACGAAACGATTTGAAGTGGAATGATCATATGAAATTAATTATTGGTAAGGCGGGAGCCAGGTTGAGATTCATTGGGAGAGTCCTTAGAAAATATAGTCCATCAACAAAGGAGGTGGCTTACAAATTACTCGTTCGACCTATACTTGAGTATTGCTCATCAGTGTGGGATCCGTACCAGGTCGGGTTGACGGAGGAGGTAGAGATGATCAAAGAAGAGCGGCGCGTTTCGTCACAGGGTTATTTGGTAAGCAAGAGAGCGTTACGGAGATGTTTAGCAAACTCAAGTGGCAGACTCTGCAAGAGAGGCGCTCTGCATCGCGGTGTAGCTTGCTGTCCAGGTTTCGAGAGGGTGCGTTTCTGGATGAGGTATCGAATATATTGCTTCCCCCTACTTATACTTCCCGAGGAGATCACGAATGTAAAATTAGAGAAATTCGAGCGCGCACGGACGCTTTCCGGAAGTCGTTCTTCCCGCGAACCATACGCGGGTGGAACAGGAAAGGGAGGTAATGACAGTGGCACGTAAAGTGCCATCCGCCACACACCGTTGGGCGGCTTGCGGAGTATAAATGTAGATGTAGATGTAGCGCCCGAGGAGGATACACCACGTACTAATGGGTCGATACGTGGTATCTCAGAATCGCTGTGAATGTAATCGTTTCACCTACTCCGTATGCACTGCTGCAACAATATTGAGTGAACTGCAAACCCCTGAAAGGCCGTACTGTTTTTTTTTCGGCAGTTTATAGCCACCCAATAGACGTGCGGTGTTCTTCTTTTGCCTTACCGACCGTAGGCAGTTCGCCATTCTGCACTGTGCAGTGCAATGCAGTCGTGCGCTTGGGCGGACAGAGAGGGGCCGACATGCCACGACTCGTCACTTCTCCTCGCCGAGCGCAAATCATGCGCGGCGGCGACGCCTCCGCTCTTAAATTAGCAGCCTCCTCCTCTGCCGACAGCTTCCAGCCCGGACGGCGACACTTGCTTAATTTTCCGGAGCGCCGATAATCAATGCGACGCCGCGTCCGGGGCCGAAGCGCGCGTCCGCCACCGGCGGCGACGCCGACGCCGCTGCCCCCTCCCCCGCATCCGATGCACCATCGCCGCCCCCGTCGCTACTGTAAGGGTTATGGCGCTCGTTTCCCATATCGCTTCATCTCGACCCCGGCGGTGGAAGCTGTTTTGCTGTGAGCGGAAAACTTGGCGCCGCGCGAACCCTACCGTCAGCCGGTACGGTGGCAGCGATTCAGTTAACGACAACGGGAGCCCGTTAATTCCATCCCTGGATGGGTCGCTCTTGTTTCTCTTCGGTACCGGCGACCCTTCCGCCCTCGGGGAGGAATTTTCATGGCCCAGACTGCCTCCTTTTGTTTGACACCGTTTCGCTCCTACGTCCGCGCGCCTAATTTAGACAGTCTTTACGGTGTCTGGGGCAGATGCAGCAGACGGAGAGCACTTTGCACCTGGTTCTTACCGGTGCTCCTGATCTCCACCACTTAACGCTAGCCCACACCACCTGTTCGATCTGCGTTGACTGTTTGAGGAAATGCTCCTCTTCTTTTTTTCCGTCGTCACATTTCCAGCGCTAGGGACAGTTTTTCTTGTTTGCGTTATTCCGGTGAAAAACCTTCAACGATATGGTCTGTAGCCCGCATCTCGTGGTCGTGCGGTAGCGTTCTCGCTTCCCACGCCCGGGTTCCCGGGTTCGATTCCCGGCGGGGTCAGGGATTTTCTCTGCCTCGAGATGGCTGGGTGTTGTGTGATGTACTTAGGTTAGTTAGGTTTAAGTAGTTCTAAGTTCTAGGGGACTGATGACCATAGATGTTACGTCCCATAGTGCTCAGAGCCAGATATGTTCTGTAGTACAAAGTAGAGCTCTTGGGAAACTCTGCGCACTGGAGAAAAACATTACTAACCCTATGTGCAATAACGCTAACAACGTGTATCACCACCTCCAGCGCAATAACGAGTTCAATTTGGCGATGAATAGTTCACAAGTTTCTTCACGTATGATCTGTTGAACTCAAGCTACTCGTAAACGATTATACAGGGTGAAAAGTATTTAAACCGACAAACCCTGGGAGGTTGTAGGGGACATCAAAACAAATATTTTTCCCTAATGTCATTTTTCCCTATGAGGAGTATTTAAACCGGTATAGGAAGATTTATCTGGCGGCAAATTAATTAAACCAACGAACACTTTTCCTTTTTTTATGACCAAGAGGCAACACATTATCACAACCCAATATCAATTACAGTAGATTTTGAAAAATGCCTCCATTGACACGTAAACAAAGGTTACACCGTCGGATCATGTTCTATCTGACACGGGAAAAACCCCAGGAGTATCCTGAATTGTTCCTGCTGCTGCTACTATCCCGACAACCAGATCCTCTTCTGATGCTACAGGAATTGCGTAAACAAGGTTGCGCATCTCTCCCCATACAAAAAATTCCAGAGGGGACAATCTGGGGATCCAGCAGGCCATGGTGCAGGACCACCTATGCCAATCCACATTTCTGGGAACCGTCGGTCCAGGAATCGACGCACACGATGACTGAAATGTGCCGGCGCCCCGTCATGTTGGAACCACATGCGTTGTCTTTAGGGAGCGAGACGTCTTCCAGCAATTCTGGCAACGCTCTGGCGAGAAAATTGCAATAGTTCCTGCCATTCAATAGCCTAGGTGGCAGATACGGCCCAATTAAACAGTCCCCAACTACACCGACCCACACATTAACGAAGAACCGCATTTGAGGAGCGCTAGTAACTGTGGCACGTGGGTTATCCTCACTCCAAACATGCGATTTGTGCATGTTGAAGACTCCATCACGCCCGAATGTTGCTTCATCGGTAAACAACACAGAGGATGGAAATGTAGGCTGCATTTCACGCTGTTCCAGGTACCACTGCGGAAACTGTGCTCTGGGTGGATAATCAACTGTTTCCAGGTTGTGAACACGCTATAAGTGAAATGGACGTAACAGTTGCTCTAGAAGGACTGTTCTCACATTCGTCTGATTCGTCCCCCTGTTATGTGCAATTGCACGAGTGCTGATAGAAGGGTCCCGTTCCACATGCTGCAAGACAGCTTCCTCAAATTGCAGCGTTCTTAGCGTTCGACGGCGTTCCTGTCCAGGTACTCCGCTAAATAAGCCGGTCTCACGCAGACGTTGGCACACAGCAGCAAAGGTCGTATGATGCGGGATATGGCTATTAGGATATTGTTGTTGATAAACACGCTGTGCATCTCGTCCGTTGTGGTGCGCTACGTAGTACGCACCAACCATATCAGTGTACTCACTCCAAGTGTATCGCTCCATTAGTAAACAGAGACAATGCACTACTACACTGGTGGACAGCAGTTGCCTACAACTGAAGAGCGTAATACGCCCTCTAACAACTGAAGATCGTAATATGGTCTCCACTGGTTTAAATAATCCTCATACGAAACAATGACATTAGGGAAAAATATTTGTTTCGATGTCCCCTACAACCTCCCAGAGCCTGTCGGTTTAAATACTTTTCACCCTGTATACTGTAGAGCAGGAATGGCGAACATCTTAGCTTACCTCGCCCACGTTAGAAGAAGAAAAGTATTTTTGGCCACCCATAATTTACTTAACGATGATAATAACCGCTGGACCAATGAGAGAATAGCATCGTGTGGCGGGAGTTTCAGATTAGAAATAATCAGTTAATCATAAGATTTACAAAAACGGAGATTCATGGATTTTTTTATTTATTGATCTTGTGATAGATCCTCACTTCTTGGGCCATATTGACACTTGGTTCGGACTGCATGCAGCTTGCAGTCCGCGGGCTGGACATCCCTGCGTATACCTACTAGATTGCTGGGATGTTGACTGCTACTTTTCATCTACTGTTCTAAACAACTCAGGCATTTTCCTGTAGGATTCAGTAAAGAAGATTTACCGAGCCAGTCGGGGTGGGACAGGATGCCCTGGTATTCGACAAACTAGGGAAGTTTCCGTAGAGCTCTGTGAACATGAATCTTCTCATCAAGGTGGACAGAAATACCCACAGCACATTCATCATAGAGAAGTAGGAAACGCTTGGCCAACGAAAATGTGGAAATAAGTGTCCCGATTCACGCCCACAGTGATGTGGATGATTGGGTCCAAGTCATCTGTAAAACAACGGTGTCCCCCAGAAGGTAATATGGAGCGAGTATTGGTGTCAGAAAGGCGGACAGACACTTTCAAACCTTTATTAAAATGAAAGATTCATACAAATTACTATATCATTAATCACAATCTTCATTTCTGGTTATATCTTCTGTGGATTATGTGTCCCAGTAGATATTTAGCAAACAACTTTCAGTTAAGTAGTTCGCGGAAATTCGCAATTAAATAGAACTACTTCCTATAAAATTTTAATCTATTTGAAATTAACTAACCAAATAATAGTAAAATCATAAAGACCATTTACACAATCAAAATTTAATTGAAAGTGTTTGAGCAGAAAAACCATAATAATCATTTACAGAAACTAGTGTAACAGGCACAAATTTGTATTAACCATGAAATAGTAACTAAGAAATTTTCTTTTTGCAAATTTATATCCACGCCTCACATATCAGACAATGAAAGCATCTCACGTACTGTCACAATCACGTAGGCCTTAACAACCCTTAAGGTTACATTAATTACCAACATGTGACAAAGTAGTAAATTAGACAACCGCGACGCAGCATGCAGCGGCAAATCACGCCGTACAAGTACTACTGACAATACTCACCGGAGGTCCACGAACGTTACAATATGTGAGACATTTCATCAGGTGGTCTGAAAACGACCATAATTAATTCCTTGAAACCAGTATCACTAAGGGAAGATATTCACAGGATTTTAGCAAGTTGGATGGCCGGAGTGGCCGTGCGGTTCTAGGCGCTACAGTCTGGAACCGCATGACCGCTACGGTCACAGGTTCGAATCCTGCCTAGGGCATGGATGTGTGTGATGTCCTTAGGTTAGTTAGGTTTAAGTAGTTCTAAGTTCTAGGGGACTGATGACCATGGCAGTATAGTCCCATAGTGCTCAGAGCCATTTGAACCATTTTTTTTTTTTAGCAAGTTGCTAGAAAATAGCAGTAACAACACTGAGAGACTAGTCACCTCCATATTTATATGTATTTGTACAATGATACAGTGGGCACAAGATATAATTTTGTCAGTCATACAGGACTAAAGATTTAGTCTAGTCTGAAATATCCCTGGTGCATAATTAGCTCAAATATCGTGTGCTGACAGCATAATTAAAACAACCAACGCCTCTTTCTTTCTGTTTTTGTCTTTTTTCTTTCTTTTTAATAAAACTATACGCCTTCGGCTTACTTAAACAGCAGATTGTACACACATCTATATTTTTCATTATAATCTGAAAGTTTGAAATCTGCTCCAAAAAGAATCAGTTGTGTGATGCAAGCACGCGTTATGCAGCTGTAATACCGACGTAGAACTTAGGATTCGCCACTGTCAAGCATCAAAGTCGCTTGTCTGCGCCACTCGACGGCACAACGGTTAACCATAAGCATCCCTCTGTGCTTCTAACAAGTTGTGAACCCGGTGGCATATATAATGAACACGCCGCTCCCGATAAGATCACGTGAAATGTTAACACAACGTTGCGCAACGGAATGTGCACCGAGGTGACAAAAGTAAGGCGATACCTCCTAACATCGGGTGGGACAGCTTTCCCCGGTGTACTCCAGCAACTCGACGTTGCATGGACTTAACAAGACGATGGAAGCCCCTGCAGAAATATTGAGCCCCGCTGCATCTATAGCCGTCCATAATTGCGAAAGTGTTGCCAGTCAGGATTTTGTGTACGAGCTGACACCAATGTTGCCTCTGCAATATTGACAATTTAAGAAGAGGAGACCCGTCACAAGGGGTGAACTGAAGTTTGCGTTAGGGAGGACATTGACTATGGTAACCTGTGCAGCTACAATAGACAAAATGCCACGGTGTTGTAGTGGTTAGCGCAGCTGCCTAGTAAGCACGAGACAGGTTTTAAGTGCTGGCCCTGGCACAAACTTTGATTCATTACTTCAGCTTCTATCCATATCATAGTACACTACTGGCCATTAAAATTGCTACACCAGGAAGAAATGCAGATGATAAACGGGTATTCCTTGGACATATATATTATACTAGAACTGACATGTGATTATATTTTCACGCAATTTGGGTGCATAGATCCTGAGAAACCAGTACCCAGAACAACCACCTCTGGCCGTAATAACGGCCTTGATACGCCTGGGCATTGAGTCAAACAGAGCTTGGATGGCGTGTACAGGTACAGCTGCCCACGCAGCTTCAACACGATACCACAGTTCTTCAAGAGTAGTGACTGGCGTATTGTGACCAGCCAGTTGCTCGGCCACCAATGACCAGACGTTTTCAATTGGTGAGAGATGTGGAGAATGTGCTGGCCAGGACATGCAACATGCGGTCGTGCATTATCCTGCTGAAATGTAAGGTTTTGTAGCTATCGAATGAAGGGTAGAGCCACGGTCGTAACACATCTGAAATGTAACGTCCACTGTTCAAAGTGCCGTCAATGCGAACAAGAGGTGGCACCCCATGCCACCACGCCGGGTGATACGCCAGTATGGCGATGACGAATACACGCTTCCAATGTGTGTTCACCGCAATGTCGCCAAACACGGATGCGACCATCATGATGCTGTAAACAGAACCTGGATTCATTCGAAAAGATGACGTTTTGCCATTCGTGCACCCAGGTTCGTCGTTGAGTACACCATCGCAGGCGCTCCTGTCTGTGATGCAGCGTCAAGGGTAACCGCAGCCATGGTCTCCGAGCTGATAATCCATGCTGCTGCAAACGTCGTCAAACTGTTCTTGCAGATGGTTGTTGTCTTGCAAACATCCCCATCTGTTGACTCACGGATCGAGACGTGGCTGCACGATCCGTTACAGCCATGCGGATAAGATGCCTGTCATCTCGACTGCAAGTGATACGAGGACGTTGGAATCCAGCACGGCGTTCCGTATTACCCTCCTGAACCCACCAATTCTATATTCTGCTAACAGTCATTGGATCTCGACGAACACGAGCAGCCATGTCGCAACACTATAAACCGCAATCGCGATAGGCTACAATCCGCCCTTTATCAAAGTCGGAAACGTGATGGTACGCATTTCCCTTCCTTACACGAGGCATCACAACAACATGTCACCAGTCAACGCCGGTCACCTGCTGTTTGTGTATGAGAAATCGGTTGGAAACTTTCCTGATGTCAGCACGTTTTAGGTGTCGCCACAGGCGCCAACCGTGTGTGAATGCTCTGAAAAGCTAATCATTTGCATATCACAGCATCTTCTTCCTGTCAGTTAACTTTCGCGTCTGTAACACGTCATCTTCGTTGTGTAGCAATTTTAATGGCCAGTAGTGTACATTTCAGTTCCGCTGTCTGACCATAATCATGACATAGTATTGCGCAATTACTCAGTCTTGAAAGTGCACGGATGGGATTTCAGTGGAGTTGTCAAGGCAAATCGGAACATGACAATATGCTCATCTTAGTACAGCCACTTTTTCGTATTCAGCATCACTTATGCATTCGAGCAGTCCAACATCAAACGCCAGATCTGAAAATGTAGGTGGCCGAGCGCTTCTAGGCGCTACAGTCTGGAACCGAGCGACCGCTACGGTCGCAGGTTCGAATCCTGCCTCGGGCATGGATGTGTGTGATGTTCTTAGGTTAGTTAGGTTTAAGTAGTTCTAAGTTCTAGGGGACTGATGACCTCAGAAGTTAAGCTCCATAGTGCTCGGAGCCATTTGAACCATTTTTGAAAATGTTGTTTGTATGGCTCCGTACTACAGTCACGCAGCGCTCTTCCATTTGACAGTGGTGATGATCTCCTCCAACTCGAAATTAGAATCCGCTAGCTCCAGATAGAGTGCTACTCCGAGGCGACCCTCTAGCGATTTCAGCCAGCGGGACGTCCCTGCAGGTCGCTATGAAAAAGAAAACGAGCACTGTCTCCTGTGATGGTACCACCTTAATAAAGGCAGCTGCAGGCCGAGTCCAATCTCTCGTAATCTCTCTCTTTGCTGAAAAGATATTTCGAGATTTAGATGGGACGGACTGAAGGGTCGGAGGAACTTACGTCAGCGTGTCCGGACTACAAGTTCACCGCCGTCGCCGCCTCTGCAGAGCGCGGCGGCACTTGGCCGGATTTTCTTGTGAGGGACGGAGCTGTCTCCGTTCCTCCCGGTCCCAGGAGGGAAAGCAGTGCGCACTACACGCGGCCCGGCCGCTTTATCTCGCCGTGCGTGCATCCGCCGCCATTGTTCGCGACGCCAGATCCGTCTCTCGCTACCCCCCCCCCCCCCCTACCCACGACCGACGACGGTCTCCGCAGGGGGCTTAAGGAGCAGGGATTCCGCAGCCCGCTGTGAATACCGCGGGACAGCGCCCCGCTCCACAAAGGCGGGATCGGGCCCGCCGCCCTTGCCGTGTAAACACGTGGGGTCGCCGTCCAACCGAGCGCTGCCTCCGTCGCTGCCCTCAGACCACCTTGCGCTCTGTGAGGCGGCTAGCCGGTGTTTCTGGTGGTCAGCAGTGTTCGCGCACCCGTTTGCCCGTAAAGAATGTTGCGACAAGTGAAAGCTTTGTACTGCACCTGGATTCGAAATCGTGTCTCGTGCTTATCACGAGTAGCCACCTTACCGTTTGGTTATGACACGACGACTCCAGGCGAGACTAAAATTTATTCGCATATCCAAATAAAAGCTTAAAATAAACTATTAAAATGAGAGACAGAAATTCAAAAGGAGAAGGTTCGAAAGTTTAAAATTTAAATATTTAAATTTAAACATTCAAATTTTTACAGATGTGAAGGCAAGGTTCAAAATATTGAATGAATTTGTTGGTTTGACTTTGATCAGCTGTAAACAGGATAAGACTGTAGTTATGCACGAACTTTCTGTTTGATACACTTGTAAGTAGGCTGTTTAGGTTTTTATGCTGGTAACACCACGTAGCGCTTTAGATGAAAATCACTGGCTGTGCTGTGTGCAGTCTGTGGCTGGTTGGCTTTGTTGGAACATTCGCTATTGTAGTGTTCGGCAGTTCGATGTGAACAGCGCGTAGCGTTGCGATGTTGGAGGTGAGCCGCCAGCAGTGGTGGATGTAGGGAGAGAGATGGCGCAGTTTTGAGAGCGGATGATCTCGACGTGTGTCCATCAGAGACAGTAAATTTGTAAGACTGGCTGTCATGAACTGATATATATATATATATATATATATATATATATATATATATATATATATATATATATATAAATGACTTTTGAACACTATTAAGTAAATACACTCCTGGAAATTGAAATAAGAACACCGTGAATTCATTGTCCCAGGAAGGGGAAACTTTATTGACACATTCCTGGGGTCAGATACATCACATGATCACACTGACAGAACCACAGGCACATAGACACAGGCAACAGAGCATGCACAATGTCGGCACTAGTACAGTGTATATCCACCTTTCGCAGCAATGCAGGCTGCTATTCTCCCATGGAGACGATCGTAGAGATGCTGGATGTAGTCCTGTGGAACGGCTTGCCATGCCATTTCCACCTGGCGCCTCAGTTGGACCAGCGTTCGTGCTGGACGTGCAGACCGCGTGAGACGACGCTTCATCCAGTCCCAAACATGCTCAATGGGGGACAGATCCGGAGATCTTGCTGGCCAGGGTAGTTGACGTACACCTTCTAGAGCACGTTGGGTGGCACGGGATACATGCGGACGTGCATTGTCCTGTTGGAACAGCAAGTTCCCTTGCCGGTCTAGGAATGGTAGAACGATGGGTTCGATGACGGTTTGGATGTACCGTGCACTATTCAGTGTCCCCTCGACGATCACCAGTGGTGTACGGCCAGTGTAGGAGATCGCTCCCCACACCATGATGCCGGGTGTTGGCCCTGTGTGCCTCGGTTGTATGCAGTCCTGATTGTTGCGCTCACCTGCACGGCGCCAAACACGCATACTACCATCATTGGCACCAAGGCAGAAGCGACTCTCATCGCTGAAGACGACACGTCTCCATTCGTCCCTCCATTCACGCCTGTCGCGACACCACTGGAGGCGGGCTGCAAGATGTTGGGGCGTGAGCGGAAGACGGACTAACGGTGTGCGGGACCGTAGCCCAGCTTCATGGAGACGGTTGCGAATGGTCCTCGCCGATACCCCAGGAGCAACAGTGTCCCTAATTTGCTGGGAAGTGGCGGTGCGGTCCCCTACGGCACTGCGTAGGATCCTACGGTCTTGGCGTGCATCCGTTCGTCGCTGCGGTTCGGTTCCAGGTCGACGGGCACGTCACCTTCCGCCGACCACTGGCGACAACATCGATGTACTGTGGAGACCTCACGCCCCACGTGTTGAGGAATTCGGCGGTACGTCCACCCGGCCTCCCGCATGCTCACTATACGCCCTCGCTCAAAGTCCGTCAACTGCACATACGGTTCACGTCCACGCTGTCGCGGCATGCTACCAGTGTTAAAGACTGCGATGGAGCTCCGTATGCCACGGCAAACTGGCTGACACTGACGGCGGCGGTGCACAAATGCTGCGCAGCTAGCGCCATTCGACGGCCAACATCGCGGTTCCTGGTGTGTCCGCTGTGCCGTGCGTGTGATCATAGCTTGTACAGCCCTCTCGCAGTGTCCGGAACAAGTATGGTGGGTCTGACACACCGATGTCAATGTGTTCTTTTTTCCATTTCCAGGAGTGTACATTGTTTGTTCTCTATCAAAATCTTTCATTTGCTAACTATGCCTATCAGTAGTTAGTGCCTTCAGTAGTTAGAATCTTTTATTTAGCTGGCAGTAGTGGCGCTCGCTGTATTGCAGTAGTTTGAGTAACGAAGATTTGTGTGAGGTAAGTGATTCATGAATGGTATAGATTATTGTTAGTCAGGGCCATTCTTTTGCAGGGATTTTTGCAAGTCAGATTGCGTTGCGCTAAAATTATTGTTTGTTAGTTTAGTGTTGATCAGAATAAGTAAAGAGAGAAATGTCTGAGTACGTTCAGTTCTGCTCGGCTGTTTGAAAATCAAATAACGTAAGAGGTTTATCAGCACAGTCATTTATAAATTTTTCTAAGGGGACGTTTCATACTGACTGACAAAGCCCAGAATGCGAGGAGGAAACAAACTGAAACTTAACAGGTTTAGAAGGTATATCCCGCTATTTCAGTAATAACATAACCGAGTCAAATTGACAAATATCTTGGCACATAGGCCGTTTATAAGCCCGCTAGGGCCTCTATGCACGCAATGGTTCAGTTGGGAAGGGTATCACGAAGCTTTTGTGTCCTCTTCTGAGACCATTAGGCCCACAGATATTCTAACTGATTCTTAATATCCTAGATTTCGACACTGGAATGGAGTTGGCATCTGAGATGGGCCCACACATGTTCTCTCGGGAACAGATCTGGGATCTTGCTGGCCGTGGGAGTAAGACAGTTCAAAAAGACGCGTGCCATGTGTGGATGAGCATTATCCTGTTGAAAAACGGCACCACGATAATATAGCAAGAGTGGTCATACAAGAGGACATAGTTCGTCCGTAATTTATTGTTCTGCAGTCAGTTTTCCCCCCATGCTACTAGTCATGAGCTTAAATCATACCCGGTGGCTGAGGAATAGTGACATCACTGTGCCCCTTCAAAACATTGGAAGATTGGGACTTCTCATCACATCGCCGCCATATCTGCCGACGATGGGCACCCGGGATGGTGCAGAACTATGATCCATCGCTGAAGAATATACGACGTCGTTCATCAGCAGTCGGTGCTTCTCGGTCACAGCAGCCATTCCTGTTGTGGCGTGTTCACCGTAGCCTCTGCATTGGACGGTAATCACCTGGTCTCACAGGAGATATGAAGGGGTTACGATGTGATTGGTGCACAATATGACGATACTCTCATGTTGCGATCAGATGGGATCGACTGGAGTCACGATGATGAATATGCCGATCCTCACAATTTCATGCAGTCCAACATCGGCCACTGTCGTATCCGAATCCCAGACAAAACTCGAAATCGCATGATTCGACCAGCCAGCGAAATGGAGACCTGTAATGAGACCCATTCCAAATTCTGTCAGTTGCTGACATTCACACGAATACATGGCACCTCCGTGTCGCTCACAATGATCACTCATCATCTGATGCTATTCACTCTCTTTATCTACCTTACCAGGCCTGGTGACAAAACTAATCGTGAATAACACTACCACACTCCGGTGGCCATTCTGTCATAGAGATTTGCAAATCTAATCATATACATTCCCGCCGACAGTGGGTACAAGAATGACACTACATTGCCATCCAACCACGTTTTCTTTGTGTGTATCTTTTTTCGCAAATCAATGTAGATCAGTTTATTTGTGGCCGAGTGTACTTAGTTGATTTTTAAAATGGCTAAAAATTTCGACATTGTGTAGGGAATTCATTTTATGTCCTTCCTTTTGGTGACGGACTGGAAGCTTATCATCAACGTTTCTGAACGGACGCTCGATGTTTATTTGGTGCAACCTGAAATGAATCAGTGCTGTGAGCACTGCGACATACAACCACTCATCGAACCCCCCCCCCCTCTCTCTCTCTCTCTCTCTCTCTCTCTCTCTCTCTCTCTCTCTCTCTCTCTCTCACACACACACACACACACACACACACACACACAGAAACAATATTGCACGCAGGCAGAAATGAGAGCAGACAATTTCACGGGCAGAGGTGCTCGTTGCACCCACTTGAGTCACCGTGACAACAATTGGTTCTGGAGAACGATGAGCACCGCGACGCGATAAGTGACTCGAAACGCTTCCGGCGGCGGCGGCAGGTGAAACCGATATTCCATAAACTGTGGGGTCGGGACAGGAGCTCTCGTCCCGATGCTATCGGAGGTCCGGGGAAATGAAAGGCCACGTTATTGAGCCGCCGTCACGCGACCACCAAGAGACGCGGCGACGTCGCCTAACTTTTCATCGCGTTTCAGCCGGCCCTGCGGCCATCTGTTAGCCCGCAACTGGCTCGGCGCTCGTCCTCAACAAGTGGACGAGTTAAGCCTCGCCTGGGCAACAGGCCTTTTGTCAGCCCACGCAGTGATCTCGCTAACCTAGTGCAGAATAAGGTGTGAAATCTGCTCATGCTGTGTCACGAAGCCGTATTCTTTCTTTGTGCTCTAAGTTATTACATATCTGACAGCTGTAATTATTATTGTTAACATTTGGAGCCATTCTTTTGCAGTTGCTACTTTAATTACATTTATCATGCAGATGCCGGCCGTGGTGGCCGAGCGGTTCTAGGCGCTTCAGTCTGCAACCGCGCGACCGCTACGGTCGCAGGTTCGAATCCTGCCTCGGGTATGGATGTGTGTGACGTCCTTAGGTTAGTTAGGTTTAGGTAGTTCTAAGTTCTAGGGGACTGATGACCTCAGCTGTTACGTCCCATAGTACTCAGAGCTGTTTATTTGTTTATCATGCAGATAAGAAAAATTCAGTTTTTCATATTGAAAGATTTATTTGTGTTTATCGGTGGGCTATAATACAAAGAAAATTACTTAACTGTATATATTTTGTAAGAAGATCTTTAGTGATCCTTGGCAGCTCCTTTCAGTTACCTTACTGTTTACAAGTATATGGTTGCGATTTATCTCTTACTTTTATTTTTCTGACCTGTACATGTCCACATTTGTACTTCCATTGGCGCTGTATGCACGCAATGCAAAGGTTTCCAAACTACCGGCCTCATTTCTGGGGCCGTCCAATGGGGCATGAGAGTTGGGGAGAGTGAGACTGGAGTATGGGAGAAGGTGGGGATGAACGGAGGGGTCGGGGGTGGATGGCTGGTGGATGCTCTCTCTCTCTCTCTCTCTCTCTCTCTCTCTCTCTCTCTCTCTCTCTCTCTCTCTATCGCATTGTGTGTGTGTGTGTGTGTGTGTGTGTGTGTGTGTGTGTGTGTGTGTGTGTGTTTCAGTTTCTTTTTCTCCCTTCATTTTTTGTTAAATAATTAACAAAACTTATATTCGGTTTTTTAAACTTTTTGCCCATTCCCAAAACAATTTGTGCTGTTACCCTTTCAAGCAGATACTTTTAATGCTTCGAATTAACTACTCGTTCCATGTAGCTACACTACGCCAAACTGACCATCTTAGAAAAGTTGTTCTGCTTCGGTTAATTTATGTTACAAGTGATGTCAAAGTACATTCACACCAATTCAGGTTTTCCGAGGATTTAAATCACTCAAAGTGAATATGTGATGGTTCCTTTGAATAGTTCGTCTCGTGAGCCGAGCTTCAACTCTTGTCACTATAAGCGACTCTCTCGATGGGTCTTGAAATATTAATTTTCATTCTCTATAACTGACCTTCCAACACAGTAAGTGTTTATTCAAACCATGACAATATTCGTGTAAGAATACAGACCAAGACAATCATACAGCGTGGTATTACCTACATAAGGTGCAAGATCATATAATTATACATAATTCAAAATACATTTCCATTTTTAACAGTACCAAACGGTTATAAGAACTGTTTTTGGCACTGGCAGTATCTTTTCTATGTTGTGAAAACATTACTATAACCATAATGTAAGAACGTTCCTCCGGTTTGATCAGTATTGTTAATGCCATAGACACACATTGTAAAAGGAATTCAAGGAAACAACACATTGCGGCCAAAGTCAAATGTTGCCAGATTAATATAGCAGCGTAAATTAATAAGTCAGTCTTTAAATCTCTGTAGAAAGAAACCACATTGACTTGAAGAAGTGAATTAAGATAGAATTAACGTATGACAATAATTATCGCAATCTAATTATACTATTGGTCATTAAAATTGCTACACGGGCATTCATTTGACAAATATATTATACTAGAACTGACATGTGATTACATTTTCACGCAATTTGGGTGCATAGATACTGAGAAATCAGTATCCAGAACAACCACCTCTGGCCGTAATAACAGCCTTGATACGCCTGGCCATTGAGCCAAACAGAGCTTGGATGGCGTGTACAGGTACAGCTGCCTATGCAGCTTCAACACGATGCCACAGTTCATCAAGAGTAGTGACTGGCGTATTGTGACCAGCCAGTTGCTCGACCACCATTGACCAGACGTTTTCAATTGGTGAGATATCTGGAGATTGTGCTGGCCAGGACAGCAGTCGAACATTTTCTACATCCAGAAAGGCCCGTAAAGGACCTGCAACATGCGGTCGTGCATTATACTGCTGAAATGTACGGTTTCGCAGGGATCAAATGAAGGGTAGAGCCACGGGTCGTAACACATCTGAAATGTAACGTCCACTGTTCAAAGTGGCGTCAATGCGAACAAGAGGTGACCGAGACTTGTAACCAATGGCACCCCATACCATCACGCCGGGTTATACGCCAGTATGGCGATGACGAATACACGCTTCCAGTGTGTGTTCACCGCGATGTCGCCAAACACGGATGCGACCATGTAAACAGAACCTGGATTCATCCAAAAAAATGACGTTTTGCCATTCGTGCACCCAGGTTCGTCGTTGAGTACACTATCGCAGGCGCTTCTGTCTGTGATACAGCGTCAAGGGTAACGTTAGCCATGGTCTCCGAGCTGATAGTCCATGCTGCTGCAAACGTCGTCGAACTGTTCGTGCAGATGGTTGTTGTCTTGCAAACGTCCCCATCTGTTGACTTAGGGATCGAGACGTGGCTGCATGATCCGTTACAGCCATGCGGATAAGATGCCTGTCATCTCGACTGCTAGTGATACGAGGCCGTTGGAATCCAGCACGGCGTTCCGTATTATCCTCCTGAACCCACCGATTGCATATTCTGCTAACAGTCATTGAATCTCGACCAACGCGAGCAGCAATGTCGCGATACCATAAACCGCAATAGCGATAGGCTACAATCCGACCTTTATCAAAGTTGGAAACGTGCTGGTACGCATTTCTCCTCCTTACACGAGGCATCACAACAACGTTTTACCAGGCAACGCCGGTCAACTGCTGTTTGTGTATGAGAAATCGGTTGGAAACTTTCCTCATGTAAGCACGTTGTAGGTGTCGCCACCCGCGCCAACTCTGTGTGAATGCTCTGAAAAGCTAATTATTGTTGCATATCACACCATCTTCTTCCTGTCGGTTAAATTTCGCGTCTGTAGCACGTCATCTTCTTGGCGTAGCAATTTTAATGGCCAGTAATATATATATATATATATATATATATATATATATATATATATATATAGAGGGGGTGGGGGAGAGAGAGAGAGAGTAATTTTGTAATTGGAATGTTACACACACACACACACACACTATTTAAGCCATCCTCAAACGTAAATAGACGTGGTGTCATACTCTACCTGAAATTAGCGCTCCGTTTGTACGAGACCCTAGCCGGCCTGTACGTGTAGCGAGAGTGTCGCCTCTCACTGCGTTTATGAGCTCGTCAGACAATTACTGTTTAAGTGAATCAGAGTTGGCTGGCGTAGGTTGGCGCACCTGGCGGCAAGATGTGGCAGCAGGAGAAACAGTTGACGCTGTCAGCGCTAGCGCAGGGAGGGCGCCGAGGGGCGAACGGCACGGTGCGTCAGTAATCTGAGGGCGGGCACTTGGCGGCTAAGTGCCATCTGTTCTGTAGGCGGCTCGAGCAGCCCTTGCCTCGGGCTCCCCTCCCTCCCTCCTACCCCTCAACTTTACACTGGCCTCGGCCCCGCAGCAACTTGGCTTCATTACTGGAGAGTGCCGTCAGCTGCGAGTCCACTGCATTGACGGAGATGGGACTTACCGGCCACTCGATCTGTCAGCACCTCTAGACTGCGATAATTTCCGCTTGTAAGGTCTCTGTAGATACGGACCGCTGTGTAAAATTGTCACTTTATTTTACAGGGGGTCCCAGAAAAATTTTGGGACAAACTTCTAGGGGACGTGGGGCAGGTCATAAGGCTTAAGAATTGCACAGCAATCCAGGGCCACAAGTGTCAGAGGAGGGTGGTAACAGAGCTGGATCGGAAAGAAAACAAGAGATGATTCACTTGGAATATTTATTGGACGTAATTAGTACATATGGTTTACGACACGAATACAGCTCGAATGTTACAACATATGCCCGTAGTCTGCACCATCAGACACCACGCTTGCTGACACCGATCCAGCATTAATTGCCGGACACTTTCAAACACACCGAGAGTTTCTTTGATTGTAGCAGCTGTGCATACGATGTTTGCGACGAGATCATTTTCAGACTCCACAGAATCGAGTTACATTAGATATTTCATGGCTCCCGACAGAAAGAAATCAGGACTCGACATAGCCGATGAGCGCGGGCGTCACGGATTCGGTCCACCACGCCCAATCCATCGATGTGGGAATGAGGCGTTCAAATGCCTACAAAGAACCAGTCCAAAATGAGCGGGTGCTCCATCACGTTAGAACCACATTCTGCGCTTCACATTTGCTGGAACATCATCAAGGAAGCCGGGAAGAACCTATTCCAGTCTTCTCTTGTACAGCACCACCTATTGACGTAAGACGACGTTTGTGGCCAGGATTTCTATGGAACTCTTAATCCTAACGATGTCCCTACCCTCCAAAATCTCTGGGACACCCTATACATCATGTACAGATCTTTGTATACGGTCAATATTCTTGAGTATCGCTCATCAGTGTGGGGTCCGTACCAGATCAGGTTGACGGAGGAGATAGAGAAGATCCAAAGAAGAGCGGCGCGTTTCGTCACAGGGTTATTTAGTAACCGTGATAGCGTTACAGAGGTGTTTAGCAAACTCAAGTGGCAGACTCTGCAAGAGAGGCGCTCTGCATCGCGGTGTAGCTTGCTCGCCAGGTTTCTAGAGGGTGCGTTTCTGGATGAGGTATCGAATATATTGCTTCCCCCTACTTATACCTCCCGAGGAGATCACGAATGTAAAATTAGAGAGATTGAGCGTGCATGGAGGCTTTCAGACAGTCGTTCTTCCCGCGAACCATACGCGACTGGAACAGAAAAGGGAGGTAATGACAGTGGCACGTAAAGTGCCTTCCGCCACGCACCGGTGGGAGGCTTGCGGAGTATAGATGTAGATGTAGAATGTATATGTAGATGAAATATCTGGCTAGTCTGGAGATCATTGAGGCACAGACTGCTGAAGGGTCAGTGCTGCTTGACATAGTCGAGGCCGGCAGATTCGCAGGACTCATCGATGCCCTATTCCTTGGGAAAAGTTAGACATTTGCTTGAAACCTTGTATGTTCCCACATGCATAGTTTGCAGAGTGGTATTCCACAAGATTGGGGTTTCTTTGTTGTTGTGCGTTCCTCCTTTTCTTCGTCATTGAGGTGCAGCTGTGGAATTCCGTTGAGATGATTAAAAAGCAGCTAGGAACAATATGAACAGCTGACAAGCGCGAAACGAGGACACATACATGATTTTCGGTGTGCCTGGACCACAGTGATGACATTAGCCAGCTGTTTATTACGAGGTGTTCCTTTCTGTTTTATTTCGGTCACTTCAATAAGGTCCCACACTGCGCTTCGTTTACGAGTGTGGGAGGAGTGTCCAAAGGTGCAGCTACCTATCTTTCGTGAAATGTGGCTCTGTGTGTGCTGTTAGTGCTGAAAAATATAGTTTCAGGTAATTATTTAGAAACCTTTAATCTTCTCGAATTTGTTGGCATTGTGTTGGTCGCGTATCTGTGTTCGAAGCAGCTGTTAGAGATCTTCAGGTGGATGGGTAGTTACTGCTGGATGATGGGTCTTACAGTAACTAAAATGTAGATTAGACAGCTCCTTTTATACCACAGAAGAAAAGAGGAATTCTTGAACAGATAGTCATTTTTCAAAAAAAAAAAAAAAAATAAATAAATAAATAAAATAAAAATAAGTGGCCAGCATGTAGCCATGAATATATTCTTCTTCCTGTTTGTTTGTGTATTTATGTTTGTGTATTCATGCTGTTATCTAGGTAACGAGTAAATAATTATCTTTCCAAGTCTCAAATTTCAACCACATCGTTTTTATAGTTGAACTGAAGATCTCACTGGGTAGCATTTAGATACAGAAGTCTAATCCCTTCATAAACTTCAGAGGACTTGTAATCCCGACAGTCACGAGAATCCGGTTATTAATAATATGTACATCTGCCTGGAGAAAGCCTACTTTTTCCGTAAGCACTTTCAGAGATCTTAGTCCCTGTCCCCAGCCTAAGACTCCGAAGCTGTGAACCATAAACTTTAGTGGTTTCAACAAGCGCTCTTCTGTAGATGTTAGCTGTTTACGGTTTGTAAGACACTAAATTCAAATGGCTCTGAGCACTATGGGACTTAACTTCTGAGGTCATCAGTCCTCTAGAACTTAGAACTACTTAAACCTAACTAACCTAAGGACAACACACACATCCACGCCCGAGGCAGGATTCGAACCTGCGGCCGTAGCGGTCTCGCGGTTCCAGACTGCAGCGCCTAGAACCACTCGGCCACTTCGGCCGGCTGTAAGACACTGTTTGTGATTATTATGTACTGTCAACTCTGTGGTTGGCTAGAACTTGGATGGGTGACCATGCGGTCTGCCGAGTGCTGTTGGCAAGCGGGGTGCACACAGCCCTTGTGAGGCAAACTGAGGAGCTACCTGACTGAGAATTAGCGGCTCCGGACTTGTAAACTGACATACGGCCGGGAGAGCGGTATGCTGACCACATGCCCCTCCATATCCGCACCCAGTGACGTCTGTGATCTGAGGATGACACGGTTGCCGGTCGGTAACCGTTGGGCCTTTCAAGGCCTGTTCTGACGGTGTAGTTTACTTAACTCTGGTTGTTGTACTGTGAAGTTCGGTTTTGTTCTTATATTCTATAAATTATCATTGCTGAAAGCATCTAAATTGAAATTTATGCATGTCCACCGTATCTGAAATGAGAGTACTATCACGAAGTGGAAAAATACAGATTATTTGGCTGCAATAGTGGCTACTCTTAATTCTCTAATTTACCTAGTGTCTTAAATCCCTGCGGGCTAAGCACAGACGCATCTAGAACAATTATTTAAATAAAAATAAATTTTTGGCATAATTCGTTTTTATATCACACTGAAAAGTATAAAATAATTTGTCCTTGCCTCATACTGATTCTTAACCTCATACAGGAACTTCCGAAAAAATATTATTGTGAATTTTTTAATAGCTGTGAAAATACTTGTAAGATTTGTAACGTAAATCGTGGGGCGCATGCAATAAATAATAATTTCTTCATGTACAGGTCCACAGCCTCAATGTATCGTCTAAATGAAAGGATCTTTTTAACCAATGTAGGCTGTCAGTTTTATTTCTTTAATGCACCATGGATATAAATTACATTACTGACCAGTTTCGGCGTTAGGCCATTTTCAAACGTATGATATTGCTGATGTGAGCGTAACATTTAAAAATGTTTGAAGTTGATGCATGTTTCCCGCGATCTGTAACAGTTACGTATACAAATACGTATGGGTGCGGAAAATTACACGGTGTGCTGCTAAACGAATGTGCAAGGGCCAATGAGCTATCTGTACGTAAGTGTTTTTGCCTATGTGACGAGTTGTGTAAGCTATTCTTGTGAGTTGATGGGCATATGCAACACCAACTGTAATATTCGACATGTGTATGTGTGGAAACGTCTCCACATAACACGCAACAAACAGTTTCAAATGTGATGCACATATCATCAATAACATACATTTGATAATGGTCCACGGCTGAAACTCGTCACTAATCCAGTTTGTATCCATGGTGAACAGCCTACAGTGATTAAAATGGTTCCATTACTTACACAGTAGATAATGGTTGGAAGATGCACTATTCAGCCACCAATTGTGTATTGCATGCGCCCCAAATTTTTTGTTTGAAATCTTATAAGTATTGTAATTTCTATTAAAAATTCACATTCATAAAATTTCATGAGTGTCTGTCCAGCATTACGAATCTGTATGGGGCTAGGAGAAATTATTTTATATTTTTTAGCCCAATATAAAAACGTTTTACATTAAACATGTATTTTTATTCAAACAATTATTTTCATCTTTTTAGTCTTTTTGGGAAGTGTTTCAATTGATTTCAAACATCTTGATGAGATTACAGTAGAGACATGTGGTTATTGCAGGTTAATTTCAGTTTATGTTCACCTGAATCAACCCATCTATTGCTTGCTCCTACGTATATCTCGCGAAAGAACGGGATTATAAAAATTGACAGATACGAGCTCACACAGGGACTTACTAGCAACCGTTCACCTTTCGAGTCATTCGCAACTGAAACAGGGAAAAAAGGAGATGTCAGTGGTAAGAAAAATACCCTCCGCCACACACCAAACAAGAAAGAGAGTTAGTATTGCATTGACATCCATTTCTGAACTATGTTGAAAGTTTCAAGTTTATAGCTCATAGATAAGGTAGTTTAAAATCAACTGCAAAATTTCTGCTGAAAAGATAAACAAGAAAGCGACATATTAAAAACGTGTTAAAAGTATCTAGCATAAGTAAACCTGAAGAATTATTAATGGGCGAGAATTCGATCAAGCGATAGTAATTCCCAAAATCTGTAGTAAGCCCTTTTCTTAACTCGTCCACATCGGAGTATACAAATATTTGTGTAGCACTAATGGGGACTCAAGGCACAGTGTCACATGTATCATGAATAATGTTTGCTACATTTCTTCTATCATTACCGTTATCTTCTATTTCAACTTAAGTACTGTTCTAAATTTTCCAATGTCAAATACCCTTCAACTACGGCAATTTCACGTAATGTTCACCTACAGTGAGACACATACAGAAAAGTGAGCGCACGCTCAAATCCGTAGTTTGCCCGGCGCATAAAGTAGGAAGGTTGTTGTGTGTCGCGGGCTTGCCGCTGCCGCAGGGGCCCGCAGCTCGCGTTCGCGTCGCCTGGCTTATGCCTCACGACGGCAAACGTGGCAGACAGCGAGGGTACCCAGCCGGCGTCTACACTGTTTGCCCAAGTCATTTCACGGCGCCAGAGCCGCCCTCCAGGCGAAGCAGGCGGGAGCTGCAAAACAAAGCTTCTGGGGCGACAGACCTCAAGAACCATCAGTCTCGGAAGTGCGCCAATTCCTCGTTGGTACACGTGCCCGACGACCTCAGTAAAGAGAAAAAAAAAGGAAAAAATCAAGTCTTCGTCGAGTCTTTCTTCTCACAAGAGGGACGCACCCGTGCGAGCAGAAAAGCCGATTCTGGTTCTCTCGAAAGGACATGACAATTGTAAGGACTTGTTTGCCGCGAGAAATCTTCATTTTACTTCCGCCCGGAGTAATGCGGTTCGCGGTAAGCGGATTGCGTTCAATGAAGGAATTACACGACGTAGTAGTTAGGAGCTCTCGATTCCACGATAGTCATTCAGCTTTATTTGTCGTCTGCACTCATTACTCGGCAGATGGGGGACACTCGTAATCGGCTTACATCTCTTCCCCACTTGAGTGCCTAACCGCTGATAAGACTCTAACCGGACCAATTGAGCAAATTGGTCACTGTATTAAAACTTAGATGCTATACTTTAACGGTCATCAGTGGAGAAGAGACAAGGTAGCTTGTCCCTATACTCAGACAAACCTAGCTGCAACTAGGAACCTGGAAAAGCACGCTAAATGTGAGGGAATGGGGAGAACTGAAAACAAAAAGGGAAGTAAGGAAACATGAAATACTACTGTGCTCTCGCATAAAGTTACATTCACTAATTCAATAAAGTAACTGAACTTCATGCTCATTACGTACAACATACACAACTGATACTTAACACTATTTCTCCAGTACACAACACTATGTGATAAAACAGAATGAAATTTCATTAGAAACAATGTAAATAATTTTCGGTATACTCCAACCAGCTACAAATTGTACATGGACCGCCTAGAACAGATTATATGTCATAATATCTACTTAGCTAGGAACAATGGTAATGTTAAAACTCAAACACTCCTCCTAAATTCCGCATATATATGCTGTCCTTGTGTGTTTCAGAGGATGAAGGATCATACCCCAGTTCGGTAATCGTGTATCAGGTCTCATATTTCGTGATTTACCTGAATACCTTTGGTGAAAGCTTAGATGGTACTTTCAACACAAGTACAGCCGGTTCCTTCACCGATCCTCGCTGGGAGAAACTAGATTATCGTCTCAAATGATCTTGATATCGACAGATTATTAAATTTTGTCATCCTTGTTCTCTGTCTGTCCTTCCCCCAACCACTCGTAATAACTTCCATGCTTACACTACTGTCAGGCTCTAAAATTCCTTCGTTTTCGCTCTGTCTATTATGTCTTTTGGATCTCCTCCGGTAAGCGTACATTGCCTCATCACCACACAGAGGCATTACCTTATCGTAATTTTGCAGCAAGTCCCACAGTTAACGTTAAGCTATGAGTTCAATTTTGGAATGCTCACTGCTTGATAAGATCTTACAGAAGATAATATTGCTTTATCCTTTCCCACACTTCAGTAAAGTGTTAAGTATGTATCTCCTATCTCTTTCAGGCAAATATCATGAGCTCTTTTACTTGGGATAATTTTCCGGCATGATAGGATTTTATACCAGTACATTGACTCCCTGTCTGGCAATTAAGAACTTTACGTCATCTCGTCTCCTCCCATACCCGTAAAATTATGTAATTAAAATTTCTTTCGGCACCAGGATTCCAAGCGGCTACGTACAGGTCATACATGAACCCACTAAAGTGTATTACAGGCCCTGGCTGTCGAAGAGAGTTCTCTTGCTAATCATTAGCGTAAGTCATGTGTGGAAGTTATAATTACAGACCAAAATTTACGTTATTGGTCGTGATGCAACCTGCACACCGTACTGTTCAACTCAGTGCAACGTAATATAAATTTTTGCAATCCACAGTTCATAAAACGGTGTTTGGAATGTAGCCTTGCTGCATTACAACCAATCACTTAGCAAAATTTGTCTCTTTGCTACACTGTAACTGAACTTTTTTCTCTGTTTAACTGCTTACCAACGTATTAATTTAAGTTACTCATCTTAGTCGGCAATAAAACGCCTACTTGCGACCAAAAATTTTGGTCGACCAAGCGAAAACATGATCTTAACGCTTTCGTCAATTTTTCTCACAGCTCTGGATGATCTTTCGTTTCTATCACCCACATATCTTTCGACATGCTTTATTTTTTTGCTCATCTCTTACTGCAATATTTGAGTTATATTCACTATTGTATGCCTGAGTTTAGGCAGAGGCTTGTGCTTTATGTCTGGATGTTAACATTCCGTTGACATGGCTGTCATTGCGGAAGGAACGTTTCAGCTTGGATTACGAAAGCTTACGCTGCCGGAATCGGCTTTCACATTTTCGTTTAGGGCCTATCGCTGTGCGCTGTTGTAAGAGGTTTATTGGAAATCCGACTCGGTATTCTGTGTGCGAGCATCGCGCCTCGATAGCATCGGCTGCGGTCTTGTGAGCGTCTCTGACTGGAATTTTTATTATTTCACCTTTTCCCGTAGAAGAAACAAAGCTTTGTGGGGAGAACTTGCAATTAGCATTTTGTCTTGCATTTATACCTGCCATTCACATACGGGTCTAGTCAATGTAACAGCATTCCCGATAAAATTAAGTTAGCTAATTGCAAATGCAATTAAGTATTTGTATTCTCTGAAAGTAAGGACAGCCTCACAAGCAACATTACACATTTCAACAAAATGTAACACAGCTGTGGACCCAAGAAAAAAAATACCTTTGACAGGTACGAAGATTATCAGTAAGTGATAGTAACTGACGTAGTCTGCTGTAAGAATCTCCGTTCTGCGCTAGTGCTGAACAGTGAGTATACTCATTCGGTAAGAGATGGGGCAAACTATCAGAGCCACTACAAGAGATTTACTTTTGTGCTTAATAAAAGCTCACCGAAAAGAAACATTAGTTACTCCACTAACCCTACGATTGCCAAATTTGTTTCAAAAACATTAATGTATGGTTAATTTAGTCAATGTCTTAGTCAGAAATAACAATATTTTCAGGAATATTTCCCTCCGTTTTGTTTTCCAAGGGGCTTGGGAGAGAATGGGGCTACGACATACAGGATTGTTCGTAAGTACCTCAAGGGTTGCAGAAGATGACTGTGAAAATCCTACAAGACCTATTGAAAACAAACACTCGCCAGTAGACAGAACATGCTTCAAAGTTTGTGACTCACACTACTTGTGGTCAATATGGGCTTCGCTTGTGATGTGGCAAGTGTCAATGCGTGGGTGCAAGTCGTTGACACGATGTGTCCGGGAAGATGCGAAGACAGGCGACTTTGCGAATCTGCTAATTGGGTTGCCTATCTGCATGTACGAATAACGCGATGTGACAATACGGGGACGAGGGTTTACAATGAAACTCGAGGAAAGCAAAACCTGAAGGTGCAATCTTTTACTACACGAATTCTGCTAACTGATATCAGGCTATGGCAGAAAGGAGATATAGTGCTTGGACGTGGCCGTGGCCGCACCACGAATGATGTGCCCGACATGCTGCTGTATCATTGTAGACTTCTCCAGTGTGTCTACAAGAATGTATATCACTCACATACATCTAATACAGGGTAAGAACTGTGGCAGTAAAAATAGTCTAGTAGACCGGGACCAGAGATGCCGGCAGGTTTCAAATCTAACAAAAATTGCTGCTTTCAGTGAAAGTAAGCCAATCTAACTCAGTTTCTGAACGAACATGGTGAAGGAAACAACGTGCAATAGACATATGAAGTCTGATGCCTCGCAAAAGGTTATTGATCGCCGGGCACGTAAAAATAAACGCATTTAGCGTGCAAAATCCTACACAACCTGCACACTCGTTGAGTGGAAGCATGTAGCGTGGTTCAACGAGCTGCTATTATATCTCTTCTCAAATGATGAAAGACGTTAAGTGCACTGACTTTCCGATGGAGTTTTTAGACCTCCGTGTGTGGATAGTGTAGTTCTGTGATGTTTCAGTGGTGGTTTTCGTAGTATAGCTCCCGCACAGTTAATCAAGTGTCCGTGAACATGAACCAGGATGTTTATTTCAACATTCTCAGAGATGGTGTTGCGCTTTATTTGATGCCTTCATATGAAATATGTTGTTAAAACTCATCCAAGATGAAAACAGCCCCGTTCACAGGCCTGCACGCATTATTTCGAGGTTTTAGAACCACTCAGACACTCTGTCGCACCTCGACTGACCGGCTAAATCACCCGAATTTGATCCCAAAGAAAATGTTTGGGACTACTTGGGGCATCGGGCGAAACGTAGCCAACAACATCCCTGCAGTTTAATAGCTCTAAGGGATCTACTCATGTCCAAAAGGACAGACACCGATATATAATGAAGGCGATGACAGCCAATGATCCCTTCAATACAGATGCACACCAGACTTGAACTCTTACCGGAATCAGCGAGATGCCACGAGTAGTTAGGGTAATGAGGAGGGCACTACATCAGTAGTGTGTGGTATAAAATGAGAATTTAGGTATGACAAGAGGCGTGTTAGGGTACTCCGTCTGGCTGGGATGACCACTGAGTATGGATGGCGTAGTGATCAGTGCATCTGCCTAGTAAGCAGGAGAACCGGGTTAGAATCCTTTTCCGGTTGAAAATGGCTCCGAGTACTATGGGACTTAACTGCTGGGGTCATCAGTCCTCTAGAACTTAGAACTACTTAAACCTAACTAACCTAAGGACGTCACACACGTTCATGCCCAAGGCAGGATTCGAACCTGCGACCGTAGCGGTCATGCGGTTCCAGACTGTAGCGCCTGGAACCGCTCGGCTACTCCGGCCGGCTGTCCGGTTCAAATTTTCAACTTGCCCAACTGATACAAACCAGCGTCCACTTGAAGCTAGTGCCTTTAATTCCTTCCTCTCTTGGATCGTATCGTCAGTACATGGAGCACAAATTTCATTTTTAACGACAACTCTTCAGTGGATAGGTTGATCTGTATACAGTGTACCTGAAGAAACCTGTTGACTCCACTTGCGAACGAATTGAGGTCATAGGGCTACTCAGGGCTGGAGGTGGTGGAACACACTTCGGTGTGGCGTGCTTAATTTCGTTAGTTAATTTCTGCTCTAGATGACTGTAAAAACGCGCACTTGATGACTTATCTCGAGGGCTGGAAAAGTAATGATACGTAAGATTTCTCTAACAACCAGTGAAAATCAAATAGGAAGTATTGTGGAGATTAGGAGCACCGGTAAGAACAAGTTTTGTTTTCTACCGATGGTCGCGCTAGGCGGCGTAAAGACTATCTAAATCAGGTCGGCAGACGTACAGGCCAAACAGTGTCAAACAAAACTTTCTCTTTTACCATGCGACGAAATGATTTATAATTCAATGACATATTTAATAACACTACATAATCTCCTGAGTGTATAACATGAATTCTTGTGTACCGTGACGAAGCTATTAGTAGTGTAATCACAATCTGAAGATATCAATAAATTGCCGAAACCAGGAATGTGAAACCGTAATTATTAGGCGATATTTACGTAATAAATCATGATGTAAAGATTTATAAGGTCACTTACTTCTGTTCCATAATATGGCAGCTCTTAATAAATGAAACTGCGCCATTAAAATTCCGTCCCTGGAGTCCATGTGCTGCCAATACCAAGGAGTAACAAGAGCGAGTGACACATCCATTGGTGGAATTAACGGGCCCAACGGTGGCTCTATGGAATCCATAGAGTGGCTTCAGCTGGTTATGTCATTGTTGTTGTTGTTGTTGTTGTTGTGGTCTTCAGTCCTGAGACTGGTTTGATGCAGCTCTCCATGCTACTCTAACCTGTGCACCGAGCGAGGTGGCGCAGTGGTTAGCACACTGGACTCGCATTCGGGAGGACGACGGTTCAATCCCGTCTCCGGCCATCCTGATTTAGGTTTTCCGTGATTTCCCTAAATCGTTCAGGCAAATGCCGGGATGGTTCCTTTAAAAGGGCACGGCCGATTTCCTTCCCAATCCTTCCCTCACCCGAGCTTGCGCTCCGTCTCTAATGACCTCGTTGTCGACGGGACGTTAAACACTAACCACCACCACCACCACCTGTGCAAGCTCCATCATTTCCCAGTACCTGCAGCAACCTACATCCTTCTGAATCTGCTTAGTGTATTCATCTCTTGCTCCCCCTCTACGATTTTTACCCTCCACGCTGCCCTCCAGTACTAAATTGGTGATCCCTTGATGCCTCAGAACATGTCCTACCAACCGATCCCTTCTTCTAGTCAAGTTGTTGCGTCATAACTGAAGAAAATTCTGCACCCAACTGAGATCATTAACAAGGCTAGAGGCAGTATTACACAGTAGAATCTTGGTATCACTTTCGGATGGCGAATGTTTTGCCCTGTGTGTTTTTGCCACTGCAAATATAGGCTGTCCCTCCTAAGAGTCGTCAGGCGCAATTTCTCTGGTGTTTCAGCAGAGATTTACAATTTTGTTTTTGTAACATGTAGCTGTAGTTAACCCAAACTATTGCTGCTCACCACGTTTTTCGTGAGACACCCAGCGTCGATGCAAAGCGTCGGTTTGGTTCCCGTTACAAACAAAATTATTTTTAAAATGGATTTTTACGTGCCCATTCGATAGAGCGGTCCCAAAATAGTCTAGAGCGATAGTCAATTCACCGATAACTGTTAAGAGCGACGAATAACGATTACTCCAGCAGCGACAACACCGCACTCAATGCTACCGCCATGCAGAAGCACGCTGCTCAATTCCTGCTGGGGTATTGGTTATTTCTCGTTTCTTACTGTTCCTGTTCGTCCGTCCCCGGTAGCTGAATGATCAGCGTGACGGATTGTCAATCCTCTGGGCCTGGGTTCGATTCGCGACTTGGTCGGGGAGTTTTCTCCGACAGGGACTGGGTGTTGTGCTGTTTTCATCATCCTATCATCCTCATCGACTGCAGGTCGCCGAAGTGGCGTCGGATTGAAAGACCGGCACCCGGCGAAAGGCCTGCCCGACGGGAGGCCCTAGCCATACGATTAAATAAATAAATAAATAAATACTGATCCTGTTAATACACACCGATAAGATGAATATTGCACTGCACTAATGCGGTAGCGCTCTGTCGCATGGGCACGTAGAATTCCAATTTAAAAATCACTTTGTTCGAGGCGAGAAACAAACGGACGCATTCCGTCGACGCTGGGCGTCGCATGAAACGTATGAGCAATATTTGTTTGGGCTGACACCAGCTACACACTGCAAAAACATAGTTGTAAATACCGGGTGATCAAAAAGTCAGTACAAATTTGAAAACTGAATAAATCACGGAATAATGTAGGTAGAGAGGTAGAAATTGACACACATGCTTGGAATGACATGGGGTTTTATTAGAACCAAAAAAATACAAAAGTTCACAAAGTGTCCGACAGATGGCGCTTCATCTGATCAGAATAGCAATAATTAGTAAGACAAAGCAAAGATGATGTTCTTTACAGGAAATGCTCAAAATATCCACCATCATTCCTCAACAATGGCTGTAGTCGAGAAATAACGTCGTGAACAGCACTGTAAAGCATGTCCGGAGTTATGGTGAAGCATTGGCGTCGGATGTTGTCTTTCAGCATCCCTAGAGATGTCGGTCGATCACGATACACTTGAGACTTCAGGTAAACCCAAAGCCAATAATCGCACGGACTGAGGTCTGGGCACCTGGGAGGCCAAGCATGACGATAATCACCAAACGACGCGCGCAGGAGATCTTTCACGCGTCTAGCAATATGGGGTGGAGCGCCATCCTGCATAAACATCGTACATTTCAGCAGGTGTTTATCAGCCAGGCTGGGAGTGATACGATTCTGTAACATATCGGCGTACCTCTTACCCGTCACGGTATCAGTCACCGACGTTTAGGTGTCCAGCGTCATCTATCGGATATTTTGTTAACTCTGATTTTTTTTTGTTCTAATAAAACCCCACGTCATTCCAAGCATGTGTGTCAATTTTTACCTATCTACATTATTCCGTGGTTTATTAAGTTTTCAAATTTATACTGATTTTTTGATCACCCGGTATATGTCGAAACACCAGAGAAAGTGCACCTGACGACTCTTAGACGAGAATATATGCGTGACTGCTTTGATAACGTCAGTGCACGTGCGCAACAGGTTCAGAGCCTTTGTGGGAATACAGGAGTCACTGCGAGCATGTAAGTCAATGGATAGTGGACGCTACTAGCGCGTGGCGGATTGAGACTGTGGGCCTGACGTGGAGCGCCTCCGGATGGCCCAGGTGGTTGAGGCAACCGCACACATTAAGCGAGAGATCCGGGTTCGAGTCCCAGTCTGGCATAAATTTTCGCCATCGAATATTTTCAATGCTCGACTGCGGCTGGCGTCGGTCTTTCATTCGAAATTAAAGATAAAGTACATCTCCGAATGATACGTTGTACAGTTCACAAAGGAAATAAATTGTACAAAGCACCGAAGTGTTGAAAAAATGGACAATGAGCGTGTTGGGTAATCTCTCCAGGGTGACGGAAGAACAGGGACGCTGAAATAGTGAAATTTAAATGAGACAGGTGAGGAAATTACGGACAACGACCGGACGCGGAATACAAGTGACGTCTAGTGAGATTGTAAATGACGCCTTCCCTCCAGCTGTTATTCAGACCGGAGGATAAATCTATTGCTTTAATGAAAGAGAGCTCCTCTATTTGAGGCGTACATAATACATTCGCCGTGACGGCACATTCACTCGCCAGCCTCTGAATGAGGCAAGCGGACGATGACGCACGGACGGCGCTGAGAACTCGCGAGGTTGACTCGCGTTCAACAAGTTTCCCTGTCCCAGTGTCCTCGCAGCAGACGCCGCGTATCGAACTTTTGTGCCAGTAGCGAGCTCGCTATCGATTGCTCGTCGTCGAGACTAAGCCGGAGCAAAGTAATGAAGGCGGGACGGATGGAGCTCCCCTGCCTGCTGGCCGCCCTCACACCCCAGCCCAGGTCTCCAGCCCAAGGACCGGAGAGGTAACAATTGTCCCCGACGGTTTGCTGCACCATCATTACAAAAAGTTTCCGCAGCCAATATCTTATTCAACTTAATTTCTTTCTGTTCTGTATCTCGATCTTCTTTATTTGGCCGCGTCCTCAACTCTGATGTTATATTCGTGGCCTTCCTTTTAGCGTGGCATTCGCAGTCTAGCCGCTGCTGACGCTGGTTCGGATTTTTCGGAATTTATCCATTCTATCCGACAGAGTCTGCTATATGCATACAAAGTAGGGGGACAAATAGAACGTTGCCTTTTCATATTATGTAGAGCAGATTCTCTGTTCCCCAGATAAATGGTATCAATGTTTCAATAAATAGGAAATGTGAACCCCTTATCCTTCGTCCAACGAGTACCTTATCAACTAGATGACTTCTCCTTTACTTTAATTAGAAGGTTTGATTTTTCCTTGTCACCACACTCGAATTTCTCCTTTCTGTTTCCATAGTTTGACTTGTTATTACCTCCTATAAAATTTCGTCTCTCTCTTTCTGTTTCTCTGCCTCGTGATGACTAGGTGTTGTGTGATGTCCTTAGGTTAGTTAGGTTTAAGTAGTTCTAAGTTCTAGGGGACTGATGACCAAAGATGTTAAGTCCCATATTGCTCAGAGCCATTCATCCATTCTCTCTTTCTGTTATAATTGGTATTATTCACTTGCGTTTGCATCATCCAGTTCACTTACTTTGGTTTGTAAAAGTTTAATGTTATTTTCCTTGCGCTACAATTTAGAGAATCGATGTCCTGTATTCTTTGTTACTCCCTTTCCGCTATACTTTTAAGGCTATCGATCCTCGAAAGTTAGTTTGAATAGAGCAGTTCTTTACTGGACATGACGTATTGCCTTGCTCCGCTAACTATACTTACTTACATAGTCAATATAAGGGGACCTACAGTTCAGGGTGAACTCAGAACCACTGCGTAACCCAGCAGTTTTCATGTTAACCATAGGGGAATTATTTCACGACAGAAAATACGAACCCAGTATGCCCCAAAGCCACCGTGTGTAGTGTGTTAGTTGTCAGTTGACCGATCGACTCGCTAGTCCTCAAACTGCAGGCGTCTGAAGTCGACAGCCAATGTCACCTAGCTGACAGATTTGCGTGAAATAGTCATTATTGTCTGCTGTGATGTTGTTTTTGTACTTCATTTTGTATCGCTTCCTCTCGGTCCGACAAATATACAGACGTGTCGCAGTGAGGAGATTTGTTAAACATAATTTTTACGTATATAGACTGAAGCTGCGAGTGAAAATTTGTACCAAGGCCAGGAGTCGAACTCTGGTCTCCTGCTTATTAGGCAGGTGTATTAACCACTAATCTACCTAGGTACAGCACTTCACACAGCTGCACGGAATACCCTGGCATGATTCCCTCCTCGATGTGGGCGACAATAGAATTTGGATCCAGGAGGGAGGCGTGCCAGGGTAATCCCTGCAGTTCTGCAGATCGCTCTGCCAAGGTGGCTTAGTAGCTAATGCACTTGCCTAGTAAGCAGGAGACCAGAATTCGATTCCCGGCATTGGTACAAATTTTCACTCGCCGCTTCAGTCTCTATACATAAAATCATATCCGTATGAGACAGCAAAATCTCTGAAGTTGTGTCATATCATTTATTAAACATTCGTTTATAGATTAAGACGGGATTCTTCTCTCCCTTCCCCCTTCACGGATTCAACCCATGAAAGACAGTGTTGGGGCCAACCTCCCATCCACACCTCCCCCCAACCCCTTCTGGCAAACAGGCAACTTGAGTGCACCCATCTTCGAATTCCTACATTTTTTTCTGATATTTCGAGTACATATTACAAGAAACCTGAAACGGTGTTACCTTTTACATTATCCTTTACACATCGTTATACAATTTCTTATCCTTTTCTCGGATCCCACACAATGATCGCTCAACCTTCTTTCGAGCTGATTTGTAAAATAACAATTTCTGAACTTATATCACGTTTATTTTTCAATCTTTACTGGCATGACACTTTTCTTCAGCATGCAGGTATTAACAGTTGCCTAACTGTTACTTATGCGTAAATTAGTAATTACTAACGCGTGTGAAGTAAGGAGAAAATCTCTGCTAGGTGTGCCAGTGAAGCTATATTCCGAATATTAACGCCCATCAGATGGCAATATATCCTTATCTGGTCACGAAGCACAGTAACAGTCATACCAATATAGCTACTCACGGTAGTTTCAGTGGATTCTTTTCGCAGAGTTTGTATATTTGTTCCAAAATGCAGATAATTAGCTCCTTCAACTCCTATAGGAGGCTACATACTTCTTAAACCAAGCTGTATTTTGTGGGAGTTACTGTTATTATTATTATTATTATTATTATTATTATTGCAGTCCTATTATTCATTGTTGTCCAGAATTAGAGCAGTTATGTGTACGCCAGTTACTTACAGGAGTTAATTGTTCCTCATCGAACTTTATACCAAAGTTATTAATCTAGTTTGACAAATTCTGATATTATTCCCACAAATTTTACGTTATTTTTTTGGTTTTTTCTCTCTTCTTTCGACTTGGGTAACCCATCCTTTCATAGAATTTTACTGTTTCATTTTGCTTGCGTTTATTTGACCTCTTGGTTGCTTGTGGGCTGTTGCTCAGTGTATTTTGATCCCAGGACGTTCTCAGCATTTTGCTGTTGTCATTCATCAGTGTTTCAAACGTCTCTATTCGGTACGAAGTAAATGACATATTACTGCTGTTACCGATGTTACAACGATAATGATGAAGATCTTCCTTGTCAACAATATTACAGTAACATAATTTGCCATGCGTTCAACAAAAACATCGTAGGACTAAAAAATTTCTGTTGCATGATATTACAACAGCATCAACACATCCAGTGATAGTTCACCCAAACAACGAAGAAGACTCGTAAATAGCTTCAGAGAAACGAACCAGATAAAGAACATCCCGAAAATCATGGAACGAGGGCCGGCCCGAAATCTCCATCGTCAATACCATCGTTGAAACATAGATTTTACATAATGTTCATTAATCCACTGCTGGAGGATTCAGAGGAGCTGGCTACACATTTATTTAGTATTGATATTATGCTATTCATTAACCTGTCTTGATGTAAACTTCGTAGCAGAGCGTAATATTTAATTCGTTATGATAATGGAAAAAAACTAAAGCTTCCTTTATAGATCTGAAACTGTTTGAGATAGTGAAAGACTCATTTAAATTTTATTGTTAAATATTTTTGCGTTATGAAGGCAGGCAAGATTCAAGTTTGGGCGGAATTTGGGTTTTGCAGAAATTAAATTTCTCGAACTACTTTCACAGGTTCAGGCTTACCACAATATCACATCACACAGGATACAACGTGTTTTCGCAGATGGCGTTATGTTACTTGTCTAGACTGTAAAAAAAATGGAAATGGTAGATTTAAAAACGATCCAAAATTCCAACAAAAAGATGTGTGGTCTAAAAAATCGTCACAGTTGTCATTGCCCGGATAGATCCGTATATGACTTACGCCAGTGCTTCGGAGATGATCTCGAATCGAATAAATAACACTTTACTATCAAGAACTAATTTAGTTGTTCTTGTGTAGGTCATTTGCATGGATTCGGGCGCGCGGCAGGTACGCGAGGCAGCCAGCGCTATCTCTTACCCGGTGCCCGACTGTGTGGGCTTTTGACAACACGTGCGTAGGCTGCAGACCTTCCACGTAGGAGAGGTGGGATGGGTTTTTCACGCGGGATGACGCGTGCGTAGTGCGGCGGGGGCGCTTCTGGGACTCGGCGGGGAGGCTGCGTGCGTCCCTTGCCCCCGTGACCTTTCGACCCTGACCCCCGCACCGCGACAGCCTCCGCACGCGCCGCAGAAACCGACTCCGTGCGTACTACTTACTCTCTTCCTGACGTATCATTGAATCATCGTTCATTTGACACCATGCGTTACGCACGGGAGAGCGGAATGTGCTATTGTCGCTGAGGCAGCGTGTGTTTACATTACAACTACATCTCCACTCCACAACTCACTGTACTGGATGAAATCGATGGGACATACTGTACTTATCTATTTATAGTTCATTAACAGAAAAACCCTGCGTTGCTCAGGTATTTATTTAAGCTGAGCGCCTACGCCCGTAGCTCGCAGCATCTGGTCTTATGGTTAGTGTTTATGGCGTTACATCTTGTAAGCTATGTGTCGTGTAATGTTATAACTTCGTAGGTACATTCAGCGGCAAATGCGGATAATGTCTGTAAAATACAGGGTGTTACAAAAAGGTACGGCCAAACTTTCAGGAAACATTCCTCAAACACAAATAAGGAAAATATGTTATGTGGACATTTGTTCGGAAACGCTTACTTTCCATGTTAGAGCCCATTTTATTACTTCTCTTCAAATCACATTAATCATGGAATGAAAACACACAGCAACAGAACGTACCAGCCTGACTTCAAACACTTTGTTACAGGAAATGTTAAAAATGTCCTCCATTAGCGAGGATACATGCATCCACCCTCCGTCGCATGGAATCCCTGATGCGCTGGTGCAGCCCTGGAGAATGGCGTATTGTATCACAACCGTCCACAATACGAGCACGAAGAGTCTCTACATTTGGTACAGGGGTAGCGTAGACAAGAGCTTTCAAATGCCCCCATAAATGAAAGTCAAGAGGGTTGAGGTCAGGAGAGCGTGGAGGCCATGGAATTGGTCCGCCTCTACCAATCCATCGGTCACCGAATCTCTTGTTGAGAAGCGTACGAACACTTCGACTCAAATGTGCAGAAGCTCCATCGTGCATGAACCACATGTTGTGTCGTACTTGTAAAGGCACATGTTCTAGCAGCACATGTAGAGTATCCCGTATGAAATCATGATAACGTGCTCCATTGAGCTTAGGTGGAAGAACACGGGTCCCAATCAGGACATCACCAACAATACCTGCCCAAACGTTCACAGAAAATCTGTGTTGATGACGTGATTGCACAATTGCGTGCGGATTCTCGTCAGCCCACACATGTTCATTGTGAAGATTTACAATTTGATCACGTTGGAATGAAGCCTCATCCGTAAAGAGAACATTTGCACTGAAATGAGGATTGACACATTGTTGGATGAACCATTCGCAGAAGTGTACCCGTGGAGGCCAATCGGCTGCTGATAGTGCCTGCACACGCTGTACAGGGTACGGAAACAACTGGTTCTCCCGTAGCACTCTCCATACAGTGACGTGGTCAACGTTACCTTGTACAGCAGCAACTTCTCTGACGCTGACATTAGGGTTATCGTCAACTGCACGAAGAATTGCCTCGTCCATTGCAGGTGTCCTCGTAGTTCTAGGTCTTCCCCAGTCGCGATTCGTAGGCTGGCATGTTCCGTGCTCCCTAAGACGCCGATCAATTGCTTCGAACGTCTTCCTGTCGGGACACCTTCGTTCTGGAAATCTGTCTCGATACAAACGCACCGCGCCACGGCTATTGCCCCGTGCTAATCCATATATCAAATGAGCATCTGCCAACTCCGTATTTGTAAACATTGCAGTGACTGCAAAACCACGTTCGTGATGAACACTAACCTGTTGATGCTACGTACTAATGTGCTTGATGCTAGTACTGTAGAGCAATGAGTCGCATGTCAACACAAGCACCGAAGTCAACATTACCTTCCTTCAATTGGGCCAACTGGCGGTGAATCGAGGAAGTACCGTACATACTGACGAAACTAAAATGAGCTCTAACATGGAAATTAAGCGTTTCCGGACACATGTCCACATAACATCTTTCCTTTATTTGTGTGTGAGGAATGTTTCCTGAAAGTTTGGCGGTACTTTTTTGTAACACCCTGTATATCGAGAATGGAGTTCGTAGCAACGAAGTAATAAATTTAAACGTCCTGCACAAGGCGGTAGTTGTTCACGCATCTCACTGTTTAAAACATCATATCTCTTGAACTACGTTTCGTACCATGATGTAATTTGCAATTACATTGCAATTACATTGCTACATGTGCATACTTTCTGCAGATTGTGTAGCGAATATCGTCAGTTTTAAAGAAGTAACTAATTATAAGATATGTTTCATATGTTACTTTTGTTGCATGCACTGTCGAAAAGCAGTAAGCGATAAACTTTTTTCCTCACATTATTTTGCCGGGGTTGTTAGCAAGAACATTTTTTGTTAAGGTTTAAAATCATGTGTAAAGCTTGTTGCAACTCAATAAGTGCTCTCATTCTCAAATACTGGGAGAATAAAATCTGGGAATTCAGGCGTCATGAGCTAGGATTCCTTTTCACCCCCCACCCTTTTCATAGGTAGGTGGTTCTGCCCCCACAGCGATCGTTGCCTGACAGTACGGTATTTGTGTGCCAATTTTGATTGAAATGGGTTCAGTGGTTTCGGAAAAGATGAGGAAATTCACATACGCGCTTATGTACATATATACATACAAACATTTTTATAATGTGTATGGATTTCATCTGTAAGATTGGGGCAATCAGGCCGTTTCTTACATCTTAAAAGACACACTTCCTGAGTAGCAGTCTCTGGTCTATCAGAGTTGTTGTTTCGAGTTTGTGTGCCGTTTAAGGACGGAAATGTATGTTTACGACCGCCCTCAGGGTTAGTTTTGTTGGCACATTTTCGAAGTGAAGTTCAAAACAGACAACCGTTACAAAGATCAAATGAAATTGTAATATAACCCACTCCTCTGCCTGAAGCTGAGGGTGTAAGCTCTTGAAATGCGTCGTGGAAGAAAATGAAATCATTTACACAGATTACTGTCTTAATTTACCTCTTACGTACGCTGCAACTTACAAAGTTTTGCCCTGTCGGAAGTGTTATACACACTGCACATCCTATAATAAAGTTCCATTGTTCTCAGATTATGCTTTTCTCCTTACCACAAACTCGTGGATAGCTTTTGCGTATCCTAGGCGCCAGTGTGAGGTGACACTACTACACTGGTGCACTCAATCTCGTATTTTTCTATCCTGCCTTTTAGTAGGTATATTTGATACTGCGGTGGTAGGTCAGTTCAGTGTTGACGTTCTGATAAAGTAGTTTAAATTAATAGAAATTAAATCACAAAGAAAATTTATGCTTATGTGCTATTTTGTCTACTTTTTATCTGATTTCAAGCCTCTACGATACAGATATTTTTATTTTTATTTATTTTTTTTTTCGCTGTGGCCTGTGGACAAGACTGCGATGAGGCTACCGGATCTTGCATAAATACGAGAGGTGAACGAGTTATCTGTCGGTGAAGGTCAAACGACATGCTAAACACAACAACAAAGAGGAAAAGAAAGACAGAAAATCAGTGCGCACAGTGAGACACGGCGAGGTGCGAAGTGTGCCTGAATACTGTGGGTCGGGATCTTAAAATTAAGACAAACTTCGCTACAGTCCACTGCACTTGGCCCGGCGACGCCCGATGAATAATTCATAGCCGAAACCGGGTCGTCTGCCGCCTGTCGACACGTGTATCTGTCTGGGGATCTTCGACGTCGCTATATCTTCAGGCTCGGCACCAGCTACCGATTGTCATAAAACTGCGTTCTACACCCTTACGCTGCAAATCACTGAAATTTAAGTGGCAGAGTGTACTCGTGCTGTAGCTTATCATTCACCGATGGAGTGTGGGAATAATGCCTCTCATCCATCTGTTATCGGTGGCTTTACATGTTGATGAAACTTAGAGGAACAGTAGGTTCGTGTGAAGAAAATTAGGAAAGGAAACAGGATAAAGATCCCTGAAATTACTAAGTATATTTACACATTACATTAGGCGCTTTTCTGGAAGTGGTAGTGAATTGTTGATTCTAGAGCAATTCTGCCCACTTAGGGGAGCGTTGAAAAGTCTTCACCACTGGCGCTATACTTTTCTGTGTAAACTCGCTTTGTCTCGATATTTTCGTGGCTTTTGCGGACTGTTTAAGTTCTTCAGAAATGATTGTGGAGGCAAAATGACAGTTTCATAGCTTCGCAGAAAAGTCATCACTCCCTTCCCGGCACCGTAAGACTCAAATAGTATCTTTCACAGGATATTATAAATTTGCTTTTCTCTTTTTCTCACTGATCCAAGACAGACGGATTTGTACGACCTCGTCGGCTCTCAATTTTATAAAGATGGGAACTTCAGCTGAAAAGTTCTCATTATACTAGCAACAATCATTTTAAGTAAGATATATATCTATATTGAATATAAGTACGACCTAGAAAGTGAAGCTCCCACCTGCGTTTGAGTTCAGATAGACTCGCACTTCCGCTCCTGAACCGTTTGGTCGTATGGCATACTACCTATAAAATGTTGATAAGAATATTTGTGTACCAGTGAACAAGAGTACATATTAATCGGCCATATCCTCAGCGTCAGCTAATCGATTGCTGTTAACGGCTGGCTTATCCTTTCACTACAGACTAAAGCCGGCGTTTACACTTCTCTTACGTCGCCTCGAAATCTACACCATCTTAATTGTTTTTCGTAATTTACTGTATTTATAGCTTCCATTCTCGACGGATACAGATTGATTCGCCAGTTACTGTCTAGCTCTAACCTGACAGTTACACACAATAATTATAGGTGTTTTATTATTACCGTGGAAAGAAAGCAATGAACTATCGCGTAACAACGATCGCGGTTACTCGTGAAAAGTCAGATATTCTTAATTTATACAAGAAGTTTGCCAGTCAGCACTGCTGAGAGCGGGTAACATTTATTAGATCTATCATAGTGGACTTCATTAGTGTGTTACGGTTCCACGTCATTTAGATGCATTTGTGGCCCTGGATATTTTGCAAAGTTGTGGCATTTCCGCCGCAAAGGAAAATCAGCTGTACTCAAGTCTGTATTGTAACAACATACAACACTGTACATCAATATCTGACCAAACGCTCTTTCGATGAGGGATGGGAAGAATTGTTTGTGTATTATGACCATTTCGTTCATTTGATATCAGCTTGATTTCGTCTTGTGAAATAATATGGAAAGTATTGGGGCTGAATATGTACTCCTGAAAAGAACATCTCTGTCCCAGACGAGGTACGAATAACCATGGTTTGATCAAATTGTCACTACAGATTGACATACGATGAAGTTACGCCTATGTAGATGGCGGGAGGACCACATTTTGAACCACTGTTGTAAATTTTACGTACTGTTAGTCGTACTGCTAAATAAGATTAGACAAATGAAGCTTAGCCGTATCTACCGCAAAAATGAGGATAGAGTTCCATAAAGTCGCTTTAGATACCCAAGACAAATCTGTCTTGGACAATTCCTATATTAATTACAGTCTCCTTTTGAAAAACGTATGCTGACCCAGTTAATAACTTTCCATGACACACTGCAAAAAAAAAAAATTCTATTACACTAATAAATATCTCGCGATCGCTACCTGCATCCTAGGTCTAACTCTGAGATAAGCGAAACATTGGCTGGTGCAATTCACTGGAGTTCTTTATTGCGTGCCACTATGTTGGTGATTGGTATATACCTGGCGGAGTCCCAATACAATGTTCAATCTGCACATGGGAGAAGTGCAGATACAAACAGTTTTTGTTGCAACCATGCCGAACTAGAACAAGAAACTGCATCAATACGTTCTATAGATGATCGCTGCTTATGAACACAAGCAAAGTCTTGTGTAACCTCCGAGCTGAAGTGACTTATAGATATCAGCGAAGTCTTCCTCATTGGAAGGATTTTTGCCCTAGTTTTCTAAAAAATTCGACTTGAGCGTATCCTTGGGTAGCTTTTGGACACTGTATCTCACCCACCGAATAATTTTTTAAAAACTTTCATGGCTTTTGCTTAAGTCTCTTTCCTCACACTAAATAGCTTGCCTACTCACAGTTTTATTTCTTAGTAGATTTTTACTTTGTATATACATGTTACGCACATTGCTCGCACCTCCTCCTTTCCCCTGCCCCCTCTCGGTCAATCTCTTCCTCCCGCTCCCTCCCTGTCCATTTCCTCCTCTCCCTCCTTAGCGTCCATCCACCGCTCTATGTTCATCTCCTCCTACTCCCCACTTTCTCTGTCCATCTCCTGTGTCTGCACATTTTCACTCCCACCCCCACCCCAATGAGAGGTGGTTCTTAGAGCCATAGAATTGACATGTTTTCGAAGTTGATTTCGGTTCTTTGGTTTAGGATGAGACGTGGAAGACAAACAAACACCTTTGCGCTTACATCCATTTCTGTCATATGCTAATTCTTCCCCGTGGCTTTGCTTACATATGCATTGAAACTCCCCCTATCTGTGTCTACCTATTCCTCCCTCTGTCTGTCCAGATCATCTCTATCTGTCTACTCCTCTCCTCTGTTTGTCAAATTTCTCCACCTCCTGTGTCTGACCAGTCTTCCTCCTCCCTTTTTTTGACCATGTGCTCCTCGCCATTTCCATGCTCCTCGCCATTTCCATCTCTACCTCTTCCTTTTCCAACTGCCCACTACCCCTTTACACCTCCTACCTGCACGTCTCCCCCTCCTCCAACCTCTCTGCCCATTTCCTCCTCCCTCTCGCTCTATCCATCCAAACCTGTCACCAGCCTTGCTCAAAGGCAAAGTAGCCCCAGAATTACAGCTCAATAACGCAGGCTGATACTACTCTCACAACAAGCCTATCATGCAATGCAGGATACACATTAGGGACTTGAAAATCATTTAATTGCCCCTGATATACAGTCTACCACAGAAAGCAGGTCGATAAAGCAGGCGGCTGCTACTTCAACGCAGTAGGCCTGTCATGCAGTGCAGCCTACATGTCATGCCCCTAAAACCAATTTTATCTGTGGCATTCAGGCTGCCCTGCAAACAAAATGGAGAATCTGTGGGACCATCTCGATTGGGCTGTTGTTGCCATGGATCGTCAACCGAGAAACCTAGTGCATATGGCCGTGGCACTGGAATTGACATAGCTCCACTACCATGTCGTTATTTTCCTGAACATCATTGACTGTCTTCCTGCATGTCTCGCAGCGGTCGGCGCTGCAAAATGTGTTTATTCAGGCTTTGACAGGTGGTTTCATTAATGTGACTAAACTGTGTACTTTCTCCAATTCATGTCCTCTTCCCCATTTAAATCTCTACCTCCTACTCTTTCTTTTCCAACTGTCCACTATCCACCTACACCTTCCACCTGGCTCATGCATCTCCCCCACCTCCTCTCTGTCCATTTACTCCCTTGGACTGTACTTTATTCTGCCAACGTCTCTGTCTCTGAAGGCTCAAACAAGTGTGGGTGTGTAGTGGCAACTTCTGCCACCGAATGTATCAGAATGACCAAATATAGTGGTAAGAGGTAGAAGGCACCATATTAAGACTTGTCCTAGCTTTCCAAGTGATTTATTGTTTCCAACTACAGTACCGCATTCCCCTCAGTCTGCATCACTGGGTCCCGTAATGCTGAGGACACTACTTCGCGAAATGGCCTTGGCGCAGAAGGGCTGCCTCAGTGACCCGTGCATGCACTGTGTGTCGGCCTTGTACGCCAGTAGAGTTGCAGTGTCGTCAGGATGCCAGCAGTCGACTCAGCAGTCTGCACACGTACTGACTCAGCACCCCTCAGTGTGAGCCGCAGGCGGCCAGCTGCGTGGTTCTCGCCAGCGTGGCTGAGATTGCGGCGACAACAAGCGCCCACGATCCAGAGTCCAAATCTGTGGTTCTCGCCTCGGGATGCATCTGGCATGTGTTGCAAGCCAGGACGCATGCCCGTGGTAACGAGCTGTGGAGTGGCCCGCCGCTGGCTAGCTACAGACCCCACGTCTGCCTCAGAGGATCGAACCAGTTACTTGCTGTGGACTGGAACGCTGGGGCCCCATCTCCTGCTTCGTATTGCTGGTGGTGTGACACGTTCCACCGTCCAGGTGATATGCCACACTTGAATGAATCTCGTTAGAAACCCGCACCTGTTTATATGTGGCTGTGCGCCTCTGTTTTGCCATACGTGCCTCTTCGTGTCACGTACTCATAATATGCTAGGTTGGCCAGTGGGCCATTCTGCCTCTGATTTTCGACATGCAAAACCGCTACGTATACTCTTTCAGCAATTTGACGGCCCTATGGCCTCTATTCTACTTTACAACTGTTGGTATGCGTAACTCGCTGCAATCCGGCCGGCACCTGGTTATAACTTGCGCTCAGAATATTGCACCAAACTAACTTCCTCTATCCTAAACGGTGGTGCCGCTACACGTGCCATCCAGTCGTGTACTGGCGCTTGGAGGCCCTCATATACCAGAGGCATTCAGCGACATTCGCAGTCTCGTTTCGCGGCCACCCTGAATCGCCCGACACGACATTACTTCTTTGAGAAACTGGAATCAGTGTGACACTGAGAGGCGGCAGCACGAGTTAGCTGTCTGCTGGAGCGCTGCGCGAGTGCTGACGCCTGCTGCACCTGCTGTCAGACTTGAGCGGCCGCGCCCTGGGCGGAAGGAAAGCCGCCGCCTCCTCGCCGCATGACAGATGTGCCGCCGCCCCCGCCACCAGACCGAGTGCGTTAAAACTTGCTGCCGCGCGCTATCTTGCGGGCTGGTGTGCGGGCAGCCAACTCAGGGCTGCGATGCGACGTTTTGATGGATGAGCCGGCCGCTCAGGCGCGCCCTGACAAAGTGATTTTGCCGCAAAGTCCCGCCGGCGCCTGCCGCATCTTAACGCGACCCCTGGCGACGCCACCTCGCCCCTGTACGACCCCGAGACACCGGACGCCTCCCAGTATGAATCCCCATCACAAGTTGACCAACACTGACCACCTCTTAAATATTACTGTACGACGAAATTTTCTGACGCTTTCTAGCAGCGTTTTTATGAGCGCTGTGCAGAACGAACGCAGTATTTCCGATGCATTTCAGCTTATGACTCTCCCACCACACCGGAAACACCCTTTCTGAAGCACTACTCCAGAAGCTAAATTGGCGCTTGTGCTTGGGCAACACAGCCCTGCGTTATACCGGCCTATGTAGTGTTGACTGCTGCTCGTGGAAGGTGCTTTGGCGCTCCGCCCTTGCACACCTCCGACTATTAGCATGGTATCCCAGAATTTACAAGGCTGTAGAGATCAGAAACGGAGTGAATAAGATTCTGATATTGCTGGTTGCGTGCTTCACAAATAAAGGTGCGTAAGTTCTAACGGACTTCCTTAATCCCACCTGCGGTGACTCGTTCCCTCTTACCGAAGGATACATAGTGTGGGGCTAGACCTAATTTATTGTTAGTACGGAAGATACACTGTGTGATCAAAAGTATCCGGGCACACCCAAAAACATACGTTTTTCATATTAGGTGCATTGTGCTGCCACCTAGTGCCAGGTATCAGCTACCTCAGTAGTCATTAGACATAGTGAGAGAGCCGAATAGGGCGCTCCGCGGAGCTCACGGACTTCGAACGTCGTCAGATGATTTGGTGTCACTTGTGTCATACGTCTGTACGCTAGATTTCCACACTCCTAAACATCCCTAAGTCTACTCTTTCCGACGTGATAGTGAAGTGGAAACGTGAAGGGACACGTAGAGCACAAAAGCGTACAGGCAGACATCATCTGTTGACTGACAGAGACCGCCGACAGTAGAAGAGGGTCGTAATGCGTAATCCAGACAGTCACACAGGAATTCCAAACTGCATAATATCCACTGCAAGTACTGTAACAGTTAGGCGGGATGTGAGAAAACTTGGATTTGATGGTAGAGCGGCTGCTCATAAGGCACACATCACGCCGGTAAATGCCAAACGACGCCTCGCTTGGTGTAGGGAGCATAAACACTGGACGATTGAACAGTGGAAAAACGTTGTGTGTAGTGACGAATCACGGCACACAATGTGGAGATCCGATGGCAGAGTGTGATTATGGCGAATGGCCGATGAACGTTATCTGCCAGCGTGTGTAGTGCCAATAGTAAAATTCGGATGCGGTGGTGTTATGGTGTGGTTTTGTTTTTCATGGTCAGCCAGGTGTCCGGATACTTTTGATCACATAGTCTGTGTACACGATCTTGCTGCTGTAAAGCAGCACTGACTAGTCAAAATAACCGATTGTCGGGATCAGATGGACCTTTACAAAGCTGTGTTTTGTGAGTCTGTGGAGGATGTAAGATAAAAATTAATCGTCGCAAATTAGAAAATTGCAAATGTATTCCACTACAGTAGGAATGATATCTGTAATACGTTTCTTGTTACAGTCCATGATTCAGACACAATTAAGTTTTCTTTAGTATTTTATCCATCCTAAGCATCTGCAGTATTATGTAACGAAATAATAAGCAACCAGCTGCATAAAAGAAATTTAATATCTTTAGCGATTTCTTTTATGCTTCTGGTTGCCTATTATTTCGCTAGAATTGCATTATTGGTAACCATTTTGCGTTATGTATGCTAGATTAAAAAACTAACCTTCTCGTGGCTTGCCATAGTCACCGTCGACCAAATAAATCCGAATACGTTGTTACTGTACGAACACAATCAGTTTAATTCATAAGCAAATATTTTGTGAAGTGATTTCAGGTTATCTTTTTGTGGCATGCTACCGTCGGCTCCGTCCAACACATGAACAAAATTTGAGTAATTCCGTAATTGTAAGAATATAATTAGTTTTATTCACAAGCAAATATTTGCAAGAGTGTTTCTCACGCTTACAGCACAATGTATTAAGAGAATTTGTTATATTAGCACTGCCTTGCCGTGTGCTGTTTGTTCAGTTTCAACAACGGCATTTTTGTTTGTTTACTTTAATTGAAGCCGAAAGCGACGTATGCTTTGAACAGACAGACACCACGAGAATTCCCCGGGCGCTGCCGAACCAGTTCGAGGGAATCTCCCTCACCTCTTTCGGGAAAAATTTATTACCTGGTGAAGTAAATAAAAATAATTGTGAACATGTTTCATTCTTAAATACTAGCGTAATGGTGATGCTACCAGCAGTTTACACTGTTTAATGGGAACAGGAAGCACTAACAAAGGAAACATGCGGTACGAGGTATTTGTAGTATTAGAAAATCCGAGAGGCTTTTTCTCTTCCTCTCCCTCTCGGGGCAGTCTATCAGATTTTGGGGATCTTGAGAAGTATAATATCTGCCCTTTTCTTTAGCACCTGACTAAGAGTATTTTTTATTTTGATGTTTCTTTAGAAGTTTTAGATGTAAGATGTAAAATAAGAAAGAAAGAAATATTATTTGAATCTGTGGATATGTGAAATAAGTGCAACAGAAAAATCGTTACCGCAGAACTGCATTTGTCGATAAGCGGAAGGACCTATTAGCAACAATATACATGGCAAGAGGTCCTCACATTCGAACGAGACGTAGTTTTATATTCGAAACCATACTGATCGCACCATTCATGGATATGTAATACAGAGAAATATTCGTTTCGTTTTTTCTCCTTTTTGAAGGAACAAATGGTTGAATAATCGGTGGTGGCACTCGATTGTAGCATCAGTAAGTAATTTCTTTTGAAAAACATTCGTTCGGGATAATGAAATCGATGTTTCATGAGCGATACGTCAATGGAAACATCTAGCCACAGTATGACCGGTCCCTATCAAATAAAACGAACTAGATTCAATCAACGCAGTTCGAAACAGTCGGACAGTCTCTCTATTTTTCTTGTCTTCCTATGTCGGTCCTCAATAAAGGGTGTCTGAGCATGCAGCGATGAATTTAGAGTTGAAATCAGAGATAATGTATAAAATTCTGAAGCAAATATCAAATTCAGCATCAACGACGACCAGAGTTCGTCAGACTTTTCTGCTCAGGAGCCAATACTAGCACTGCGGGATGGCGTCTAGGCCCGCATATCTATCGATCTTAATATTAATTGGTAACCTTAATAAGTTAGTATGTTACGGTCCGCCAATAGACTACCTATATTAAGGGCGCTGTAAGTTGACCGCTGTTACTGATCGTTAAAACTTGGCACCATTCGGAACACTTCGTGGCAGCTAATGTGTTTCAGATTGCTGCCACGTCAGCAATCGCGAAGTTGTGTCTCTGTAATTACTTGACGTGGAAAATTAAATCATTACTAATAGTAATACTAATTATAAACAAATGCATTATGCTATAAGACACGATCAGAAATATTTTGAATGCCGTTTTGATTCTATTAAATGCGTTGTATTACTATATATATATATATATATATATATATATATATATATATATATATATATATATATATATATATATATAGTTTTCTTTCCAACTAGTATGTATCGCATTTCGAGACAGTCATCTCTAAAATTCGCTTTCATGAATCCATGTTACTTCTGTTCGAAATTATACAATTACAGTTGATCGGTATAAGACATGTACATCCATGAGTCGTCATCGCTGGAAAACAAACACGAAAACATTTTTCCTCTCACGTCCTCTGACCCCTCAGTAGCCATGCTACCTACCCCTTTGTCACTGAGGTAAGTGATCGACTGTACTTAGCTCAAGGCTGAATTCACTAGCCTCAATTAAAATCAAGCACGTCTTAAAATATTAGGGTTCCTGTAGGTATTTTTGTTGTTACTGAGCAGGAAAAGCTATTAACGTTGGTTGAAGTTCTTGGATCCAGCTGTTAGTTATGCATGGATATTGTTGTAACATACAGTTAAGAACTAAGGGCCACAAGGGTACTTGATTTGGGTTGCGTGCGGCCCGCAGGCCGCAGTTTGGCGACGCTGTACTAGGTTAACCAATTACCGACATTTATATATGGGTTAAATGTTTTTCATAAGTCAGACAAATATTAGAATGTAGTCAGTCCAACCACTCACATTTCTTTACACTTACGCTATTTCTACATAATCCGTGGGAGATCCTCTGATACCAGAGTATTGCGTACGCAAGAAGATGAGTAGTTAGGCGATGGTCATAAGCAGGGGGCAGTATATCATGTGATGGTCAAGCCAATACCATTCAACGGCCTCGTCTTGCTGGGGGCGTGCTCTTTGAGTGCACGTCGAACATTTACCGTTGACTACCTTTTTACGTTAGTTGTGGCAAAGGCATTTAGTCATTTTAGTGTTAATTATGAGGGGTACAAAGCAAATACAAATAGAAGCGACAGCCACAATGACAGTTTACAAACATACACTGATCAGCAAGAATATTATCACCACCTCCCAGATAGCCGGTACGTCCATCTTTGGCACGGGTAACAGCGGCGACACGTCGTTACGTGGAAGCAATGAGGCCTTGGCAGGTCGCTGGAGCGAATTGGCGCCACATCTGCACATACAGCTCACTTAATTCTCGTAAATTCAGGGGACGGGTTGATGAGCTCTGGCACCACGTTCAGTCACATCCCAGATGTGTTCGATTGGGTTCAGAAATGGCCAACTGGGGGGCCGGAACATCAATTGGAATCTGCCACTGTATTCCTCGAACTACTTCATCACAATCGGCCTTGTAACATGGTGCATTATCTTATTGAAAAATGCTAATGCCGTTGGTAAACATGATCGCCATGAAGGGTTTTACGTTGTCTGCAACCAGTATACGACGATCCTTGGCCTTCATGGTGCCTCGCACAGGCTCCACTAGTGCCGTGAATGCCCACGTGAATGTCTTCCAGAGTACAATGTGCACCAAAACACCTAAGATGGAGCCGACGACCCATACATGTGGTAATGTTAACACTATGACATCGGCAACTACGTCTGAAATGGGCACGTGACTATTGGCACTGGATATTGGCGCAATGGCAGACTGTTGCATGGTCTGATGAATCCCCATATCTTCCTCATCATGCCGATGGGGGGCGGGGGGGGGGGTGAGTGTGGGGGGGTTGCAAACAGCTCCTTGAGACACCTATAATGCGGACGGTTCAATTATGCTCTGGGGAACGTTCACGTGGGTATCCATGGGTTCAATGGAGCTTGTGCAGGGTACCATGACGGCCAAAGATTATCTACACTGGTTGTAGATCACGTGCAACCCCTCATGACTATATGTTCCCCAACGGCAGTGGCATTTTTTTTTCAACAAATTAGTGAGGCGTGCCACAAGGCCAGGAGCGTGATGGAGTGGTTCGAAGAATATAGTGGCGAGTTTCAGTTGTGCTGGCCCCACAACTCACCAGACCTGAACTGGACCCAATCCGTCTGGGCTGTAATTGACCGAGGAATCAGAGCTCATCCTCCACATCCCTGCAATTTACAGGAATTAGGCGACTTGTGTTTACAAATGCGATGTCAACTCTCTCCTGTGGGCTACCAAGGTTCACTGCTTCCGTGCTGTGACATGTCACTGCTGTTACCCATGGCAAAGGTGGCCACAATGTTCTCGTTGATCAGTGTATACACAAATATTAAGTTATCTATCCGTAGCTTCGGAAACAATTCTTACAGGACGTACAAAATAATTATTTATTGTTGAATGAGTTAATATGGATTTGATTGGGAGTGTGCCAGATAGGCACCGAGGCATTTTATCATTTTTTACTGTATTTCCAGGAGGATTTTAGGATTTTTATAATATACTATCACTGTGTACCCTGTGTTAACATATTCGTCTTGTTTAATGGTTTCAGCATACTGTGGATGCAAAATTTGTTTCATGTCTTGCCGGCCGTTGGTGGCCGAGCGGTTCTGGGCGCTTCAGTCTGGAACCGCGCGACCGCTACGGTCGCAGGTTCGAATCCTGCCTCGGGCATGGATGTGTGTGATGTCCTTAGGTTAATTAGGTTTAAGTAGTTCTAAGTTCTAGGGGACTGATGGCCTCAGATGTTAAGTCTCGTAGTGCTCAGAGCCATTTGAATCATTTTCATGTCTTACACTGTCCTTTGTTAAGCCCTTTTAACTTCATACCAGGATATGATTAAGATCCATGTAAGCTCTTCACTGTTAAGACAAATTGTAGACTCATGTTGACTGTGTTGAGATGACTACGGACGTGTGTCAAAAGCCAATAAACGAAAGAAAGGCATTTTCCATCATTATCTGTGGAGAATGCATCATACACTCGTCCCCTTACTTGGGCACAACGCCAATGTCGGGAAATCATTTGCGAAAACATCTGTTTTAGTCAGGTCTTGATGTGTGCTCTTGTATCCCAATGGTTAAGGCAGCTGTTTGTGCAAACGCAGGAAACCGGGTCCGATTTGTGGGCTGATACAAGTTTTCAAATATTGCTATGGTATCACGTATTAATACCCTACCCCAATGGTGTTCGACAGTAGGTAACAGAATAGCAAGTTTCCGTTAGACGCCGCCAGAAGTCATGCGGCATCCGGCGGACCCAATGGCGCACACCCGCTGAGCCGCATCTCCAGCTGCTCTGGACTTCGAGCGCACTCTGTCGCCGCAATATAAGACGGCCGGCAGCGCGCTCATAGACCACTGGCGCTCGGAGCCACTTCGCCACGTGACACTACGCAGACGCAGTCAAACCCCAGCTCAAACTCCATAGTTCGTGCTTAGTACAGCGAAACACTTCCTTGTTGACATTCATCCGTGCGGTTTAACGCACTGCTTTCCGGGCAGGAAGGCGAGCTTGTCCCCAGTACGAACCCGCCCGGCGTATTATTGTCGAGGTCCGATGTGCCGGCCAGTCTGTGGATGACTTTTAAGGCGGTTTTCCATCTGCCTCGGCGAATGCGGGCTGGTTCCCCTTCTTCCGCCTCAGTCACACTATGTCGGCGATTGCTACGCAAACACTTTCTCCACGTACGAGTACGCCATTATTACTCTGCCGCGCAAACATTGGGGTTAGAGTCGTCTGGTGTGAGACGTCCCCGCGGGGGGGCGGGGGTGGGGGGGGGGGGGGGGACCGCACAATAACCCTGGGTTCGGTGTGGAGCGGCGGTGGGGTGAGTGGACTGCTGTAGCCTGTTGTGCGGTTGCGTACCACTGCGGGCTACGGCGGGGACAAAGCCTCTCCGTCGTTTCTAGGTCCCCAGTTCCGTACAATACAATAAGTAAATCTTCTGTTCGTTGTGTTAACTTGTTTGCTAATCATTTCTGCTCCTGACCAGCTTTCCTACAACGACAGTTGCTGCACAACTCTGTAGCCCACCTCTCCTTACTGTCGCATATGAAGCCGCACACAAGTCACGACACTTTACTTTAGTATATACTATGGGTAGAAGGCTAACTATAGCTTTTGTAGCCTCGTCTGTCTCCCTTTGTGTGAAGTCGAACAATACAGCATTGTGCCAGTTTTGAGGCATTGTCTTCTTTCGCAAAAAAAGATAAAAGTATTGTGTATAGAGAGCGACTGATGTTAGGACACAAAAGTAGAACACAACATTTTTACTAGTTACAATTAACAATCCTGATATATAAGTACACACCTGGATAACGCAGTTGCGGCGTTACAACAAGGGGCACACGTATCTGGGGATGCGTGCTGTGTGGCACCTCCCCACTCAGCCGTTGCATGGCTTCGCGCTGACTACACCTCCCCCCCTCCCCCCCCCCCACCCCCAGGCGGCGCCGGCATCCTCACACCCAGGCCGTAATCGTAGTTTACGGCGCGGAGGGGCCCCGTCCCGCCCCGTCCCGGGCGTAATTCGTACCGGAATTAGGCGCTGCAGCGTGCTCGTAAAAACTAACTGTACGCCCGCTCTCCGCGCTACTTTTAAAATTTCCGTTTCCAGTCTGCATTCTCTGCTGCCTTTTTTCTACACGTCCTCTCTACTACTACTACTACTACCGCTGCTACTGCTACTACTTCCACCTGCCCCACTCTTTGACTTTTTATATGTCTTGTGCTTTCTAAATCTTAACACTGTTTCTGGCGCCAGTAATTAGAAACTCTTTTCCAGGCTACACGTTCTACACATCCAGTCCTTACAGTCTAGTATTTCCTCTCACTGTGTTCTGCCGTAAAAATGATAGTTTACTTTGCTTCTTTTATAAACTAATCTAAGTCACTGTTAGTCAAGCTCAAATCAATATCATTTTGGTTTCAGATGCACCCGCAAAACCAGTGACGATCTAACATCACGCAAGTGACCTTTACTTAATTTCCATTATACTGGCTGAAAGAGCTTTCAGGTAAAATAAAAAAAACTCTGTGTAATGTCCTCACTCTCGTCGCACCAGAGAGGACGAGAGGTGTTTGTTTGCCATTTGTAACAAAACAGGTAAATACGACATATACAAGAACCAAGAGGGAACAATAAGAATGGAAGACCAAGAACGAAGTGCACCGATGAAAAAGGGTGAAGGGAGGTAGTAGTTTTTTACCACTCGTGTTCAATCTATGCGTCGAAGAAGCAATGACGGAAATAAAAGAAATGATCAAGAGCGGTATTAAAAATCAAGGTGTGGGTATCAATAAGATTCACTGTCGACAAAGCTATAGTTAGTGAAAGTGAAGAAGAATTACTGGATAGGCTGAATGGAATGAACAGTCTAATCGATACAGAATATGGAGTGAGAGCAAACCGAAGAAAAACGAAATTAATGAAAAACAGTAGAAACGAGAAAGGCGACAAAGTTAACACAATAATTTCGTATCACGACGTTGATAAGGTTAAGGAATTTTCCTACGTCAGCAGCAAAATAACCCATGACTGACAGAACGAGGATGGTGTAAAAAGCAGACTAGCACTGGCAAAAAGGGCTTTCCCGGCCAAGAGAAATCTATTAGGACCGTACATACGACTTAATTGGGGGAAGAAATGCCTGGGAAAGTACGTTTGAAGCACAGCATTGTATTGCAGTGAGATATGTATTGGGCAAAACAGGAACAGAAGAGAGTGGAAGCATTTTAGATGTGTTGCTACAGAAGAATGTTGAAAATTAGGTGGACTGATAAGGTAAGGAATGAAGAGGCTTTCCGCAGAATCGGTGAGTAAAGGAATATATGGAAAACACTGACAAGGAGAAGGAAGAGGATGATAGGACATCTGTTAAGACATCAGGGAATAACTTCCATGGTACTAGAGGGAACTGTAGAGGACAAAAGCTGGAGAGGTAGATACAGATTGATATACCTCCATCAAATAAATGAGGATGTCCGTTGGAGGTGCTACTCTGAGATGGAATGCTTGGCACAGGAGAGGAATTCGTGGCGGGCTGCATCAAACCAGTCGGAAGACTGATGACTCAAAAGTGAGAGACTTGTATGTGAAAATGGTAGGTTGGGACCTGGCAGTAATAGTAGTAGTGGTGGTGGTGGTGGTGGTGGTGGTGGTGGTGGTGGTGGTAGTGGTGGTAGTTGTATTAGCTTTAGTTTTATTCATCTGCAGATCAGTTTTGCAATGATATTTGACACTTTTAGTATGATAATTTAAAAACAACATGAATAAATTAATTCCCATATACAGACATTTACACACTTACAGCTGTAATATTACAAGGATGGGACAGGTAGTAGGCCGTGGCTTTATAGTAGGCACCACCCCTGCATTTTCCTAAAGTAATTTAGGGAAGAAACATAAATCCAGTTAGTAGATTTAGCCCCTTTAATATTTTCCGTTCAATGGTCAGGAGATAAGCTTATGAAGACCTACGTTTCTGAAGAGTCATAGAAACAGTGTTGGAAACGACATACCGATTTCGTCTCGGAGTCTTCAGCTGAAATTTGTTTACGATTTTTCCGACATTTCGCCAGCACGAGCGGCTGGCATTGTCAAGGACTTAATCTCAATTGTTGGTAGTGGCCAAGAGTTGAGCCCGCGGCTGTTGTCTATATATACCTACCGCACTAACGTTTGAGGGCACTTCACTAGTGGTCTCCGAGGGGGTTCTCTCCTTGTTGCCTGCACGGGAATCCAGGATCCATTAAGCTCGAGGCTTTCATCTTTCTTGTTAAAACTTTTGTGCAGTTTATGAATTTCAATGATTTCTCTGTACAAACGGGTATCGTAGATTTTCTCCTCAGCGAGAAACTGTGTGTCGGCGGGTTTCATTACGTTGTCGGTTTCACACAGCGAGTGCTCAACCACGGCCGATTTCCACTCCTGCCCCAACCTGCTGTGCAGTTTAAGTCCGATAATTTTTGTATTGGTGGATCATTGTTTTATTCCAACATACGTTCCTGCAAAGCCAGCCATCACTTCAGTTTCCGAACGTGGACAAAGACTTTGGAAATCCCTACCATTTGGTTGAAATCGGATTCTTTTCGCGGCCACACACAGTCTGTCGACGATAATATGGCAAATGACCACATTTTTCCACAGGACAGCGGCGACATAGGAGTGGCAATGTTTGTCTTCCAGTGGCGAGAACTATCATACCAATTACATCCAAAACTACCGACAGTGAATTTTATAAGGGGCGATCAAAAAGTTTCCGTTCAAAGGTCGTAGTTTCCAGAAATGGTACGCCGGTCAGGCAAAATCGTCGTGAGCATTGAGGCAATCATCCCACAGAGGCACCAGGTTGAAGGCACCTATTTGGTAAAACAGCTTGTCTTGCTGTGTGAAGAATTCAGCCTGCAGCACCTCATCGACTAACAAGAACCATCGTCCCTTCACTTACTTTCTTAAGGGACTGAAGGCGTGATAACCGCATGAGGTGACATCAGGAATGAAGAGCGGGTCCTCTAGTGTCTCCCATTTGAGTTGATTGCAACTCCTGTATTACGACATCTGCGAAATGAGGACATACGTTATCCTGAAACAACAGCACGAAACTTCGTGTGACATTTCACAACCGTGGTTTATGGCAGACATGCTGCCCCTAACACATTCTTCATTCTCCGATGGATGTCTCCAGAGTTTGTCGTTTAGCAGCCAAGAAAAGTATAACAGCATACAGGTCCTGTCTGGACGTATTTGGTAGTAACGCCGCCATAGTTCACGTTTCAACATTTGCCGCAAGCACGTCGGAAAGACACGAATTCCACGTAACCCGTCGCCTACATGTCGGTGCTTGTAAATCCGCGTCGACTCGTGCTACGGTGCATATACGCTGCAGCAACACCCTCAAACGCAAACTTTTTGAATCCCTCTTACAACGAAATTTTATAAAAATTCGTTTATTTCCGAATCAGTAAAATGTTTTCAGACACAAAAGAGGTCCAGGTTTACCCTGGACAATTATATTTAAAAAGACCTTTCTTATCGAGCCATATACGCTATCTCGCATTTATAGCTGCTTCTTTCACACAAATAATGATAAAAATTCAGAGATTCAGGGTCGCCACCAGCCCAAGTCCTTCCTAACCATTTAGAAAAGACGGACCCGGCAAATTATTAGTTTAATTGCTTTAATAATTTAATTACAAGTACGCAAATTTCTTTAAGCAGCCAGATAAATAGCACACCATGTCGTGCATGCAGCAACTTGATTAATTCAGGAATAGAAATCAGAGCAAGGGGGTAAGATCGACACCAAAGAATTTATCTTTCACGTAAATTATTTATTGTAACTAAATATTTGGATGCACATCCTAACTACACATAACTGGTGCCTGACTCGAAATACTTAAGTAAGAATTACGTGAGAATGAAACAGAGCACAATTTAACTAAAGCAAGAAGAAACACAGAAGACGTGGGTGGACAATTATACCATCATCTCCTTTGCATTAATACCATAAAAATATCTCAGTGAGATTTGCATTACGATTCTAAGCATGCTCTATTCTGGACAGAGGTTTAACCAGTACACGAGGCTGTGCGATAATTATTTAACATACTAACTGCGTCTGCTGCTTGCAAAGGCCGAACTAGAGCACGTGGTGCATTCTGACTCAAACTGTTGTGCTGCTTTGTAGAAAGCGCACGAAAGAACAGATATTCTTGCAGAAATTGTAGCTCATTAAACAAGCTAATTGTTAAAATGAAGCCTATTGAGGTGCCGTGGTGAACCGGAAGGGTAACTGATTACCAAACAAGTGGCACAAAATCGACACACAAAGACAAAAGCAATTTCCACAAAATATAAGATTAAAAATCATTTAAAAAAATCACTCGCTTCACACGCTTCGGATAAGCTAAAGTTCTTACGTATTTCATCAGTTAAACATAACGAAGTCCTAACTCAACCTGATTCCTATCACCTGAAACCCCCTTAAGAGTTACGATCCGTATTCACCAAGCGTTCACCGAAGAGTGCTCCTGTCTCTTTCCAGATTACCTAGCTCCCCGTGCAGCGGAAGCTAGCAGAGGGGTAGCCCTCCGTCACCAACCTCACACACAAAAGCAGCCTTCGGCACAGCCTTCAACTAAGATGGGTAAACCTCTCTGTTCAGGTATTGGAAACCTAAGTTTGTCATCCTGTGCTCTCCTTCGAGCGAGAAGCAATATCGTCTGCTCCCATCAGACGATGACCAACTCAGCGTTTCCCACAAAACAAAACCGAAACCTCACATTAAAACACACATATAATAATCAATAGGCCTTATTTCAGTGCTCAGTCTTTCTGGAAGAGTTCATGAATTGAGCTAAAATCAGGTAGTAAAACGAATAGGTTGTACCGAATTCGACAAGCGTCTTATGAAACGACTTCACAGAGACGTTTCAACTCCACTTCGCCACCGCCAATGAGGAGTGAATCTTTGACAGTGCCAGCTACTCATGATGACGAAACGTCAACAGAGTAACCAATGTTGCCCGAAGATCCCGAGCCGGTCGGTGTGACCGAGCGGTTCTAGGCGCTTCAGTCTGGAACCGAGCGACCGCTACGGTCGCAGGTTCGAATCCTGCCTCGGGCATTGATGTGTGTGATGTCTTTAGGTTAGTTAGGTTTAAGTAGCTCTAAGTTCTAGGGGACTGATGACCACAGATGTTAAGTCCCATAGTGCTCAGAGCCATTTGAACCATTTTGAAGATCCCGAGACGGAAGCCAGTATGCAATGCGTCAACAAGTGGCAACGAAAGCCTTAACAGTTGTGCAGTATATTGTAGGGGACAAAGTGTGGAACAGCTAGTTCGCCACGCTAGGACTAGTGGAGAGAAGCAAGTGCGGCCTCAGAGCTGCTTTGCACGTCCGCTGAGCCACAAACTGCCGGGGGGCGTTTCTCAGGTGGGTGATGTAGCGCTTCCTGCCGCGGCCGCTGTTGCTCCAGATACCGGAGCAGCTAGCGGGCTCCGCAGCCAGCGACCACAGCGCCCTCGCGCGGGCTAGCTAATTGGAGCGGCGGGGAAGTCCCGCGCCGAGCCGGGCGCCGACCGCCACTCGACTTGCGTCCGACTATGGGCTGATTATGCGTGCTCGTCCGCGAGCATCCCATTTAATTACTTCCATTAATGGCGACACGTGGCTCCGGCGGAAGAGTTTGATTAATCATTTTACCGGCCGGCACGAATTTTTGCCGTCCCACTGGCATTCGGGCGGAAACGTATTAATCTTCTTACCAAATTAATGTTTAATGACTGTTAATATGCCGGAGTTGCGGCCCGGAACTTTTCGTGGTGTTCGCTCCCCCTATGGCACCTAAACTAGTGTGGTGACGTTGCTGGCACTACGAGCGCCAGTGTTCCGTTTCTAAGAAATGACTGGTATCCTTAATTGTGCAGCTGCACGAATCCGAAAGAGAAGCTGCCATAATGTCTTTGAAAACTTGTTGCTGTTGTTGTTGTTGTTGTGGTCTTCAGTCCTGAGACTTGTTTGATGCAGCTCTCCATGCTACTCTATCCTGTGCAAGCTCCTTCATCTCCCAGTACCTACTGCAACCTACATCCTTCTGTATTCAGCTCTTGGTCTCCCTCTACGATTTTTACCCTCCACGCTGCCCTCCAATAATAAATTGGTGATCCCTTGATGCCTCAGAACATGTCCTACCAACCGATCCCTTCTTCTAGTCAAGAAGTGCCACAAACTTCTCTTCTCCCCAATCCTATTCAATACCTCCTCATTAGTTATATGATCTACCCATCTAATCTTCAGCATTCTTCTGTAGCACCACATTTCGAAAGCTTCTATTCTCTTCTTGTCCAAACTAGTTATCGTCCATGTTTCACTTCCATACGTGGCTACACTCCATACAAATACTTTCAGAAACGACTTCCTCACACTTAAATATATACTCGATGTTAACAAGTTTCTCTTCCCCAGAAACGCTTTCCTTGCCATTGCCAGTCTACATTTTATAGTTTAAATATCATAGTTAATTGGTCAGTTAAATATATTAATTCTAAATTGCCAGAGCAGCAATTCACGTAAATAAACTGTCGCGCAACGAGACCAACGACGACTGAAGAGAATCGTTCAACGCGACGTAAGTGCAACTCTTTCGGAAATTGCTGCAGATTTCTATGCTAGGCAATCAACAAGTGTCGGCGTGCGAACCATTCAAAGAAACATCATCGACATGGGCTTCCAGAGCCGATGTCCCACACGTGTACGCTTGCTGACTGCATGACACAAAGATTTACACCTCGCCTGGGACCATCAACATCGATATTGGACTGTCAATGACTGGGAACACAGCGCCTGGTTGGACGAGTCTCGTTTCAAATTGTACCGAGCGGATGGACGTTTATGGGTATGGAGACTGTTGTGTACATAGTTCCGCGTAGTCAGCGTGTACACAACTTTCCCACTAGAGCGCGCCCTGCTAAGCGCAACAGCACAGGCGCAGCGCTCGTCCGTCTCCGCACTACGAGATGGCGCTGCCTTAGAGACGAACCAAATTCTGCTTCCGTCGATCCGCATATTAATATGTAAAGCAGCCAATGAGATTGCTGCTAAAGTAGAACCTTTTCTCCTCACGGATCACACTCACGCAGTGATACACGAGCGCGCAAGGTATTATAACGAGTGTACAGACCTCCGATCAGTCAGTCTGCATTAGTCTGCATTTGTCTGTACCAGTCTATAGTCAAGTTTCAGTCTGCGCCTAATAAGATTACCATATTCCTGTACATAGCCATGAAGATAAATGTATAGACACTTTGTCAAGTATCAGAGATATCTGAGAATAAGATTCACATACCAAGACCAAAGGAACTTCAGATTGTCAATTGTAAATAGCACCCGAATCAAGTTATGTAAGGTTTATGCTTGTTACTATTTTAATAAATGTGTGTAAAAATTAATCAAGTTCTGTTTAAAGTTGGTCACCGTCAATCTGCTACTCTAAGCGTGCAAGTGGCATTTGTATCGTCTGACCTAACGGCAGAAGATAAACACGCCACTATAAGACCACGAGACATATTGCTGACACTCGCCTACCTCGTTAGAGCGACAAGTCAAATAATCTGATGGTGTGTGTACCGAAGGTCGTACAGTACGCTCAGCACAGAGACAAACTCATGAATCCGTGAAACCTGCATGTCAGCAGGTTCAAGCTGGTGGAGGCTCTGTAGTGGTATGGCGCGTGTGCAGTTGGAGTGATACATCTAGATATGACTCTGACAGGTGCCACCTACGTAAGCATTCTGTCTGATCACCTGCATCGATTCATGTCCATTGTGCATTCCGACGCTCTTGGTAAATTCCAGCAGGGCAATGCGACACTCGAAAGGTCCAGAATTCCTACAGTGTGGCTCCAGGAATACTCTTCTGAGTGGAAACACTTCCGCTGGTCACCAGACTCCCCAGACATTAACATTATTGGGCATACATGGGATGCCTTGCAACGTGCTGTTCAGAAGAGACCTCCACCCCGTCACAGATTTATAGGTAGCCTTGCACGTTTTATGATGTCATTTCCCTCCAGCACTACTTCAGACATTAGTCAAGTGCATGCCATCTCGTGTTACGGCACTTTTCACTTTTGCGTGCTCTGGAGGGGGGGGGGGGCTGAGGAGGGGTCCCTACACGGTATTAGGCAGGTGTACCAGTTTCTTTGGCTCTTCAGTGCAAAAATTTGCTCGATTGTTTATAGACGCTGTCTGGATACAAAAATCGCTGGACTCTGTATGCCAGTGTGTACAAGGCCTCGGGTGGCTCGGATCGCCGGCATCCAGAGAGAGCTGAGGTGTGAGGCCGCGCGGTGGGGGGAACCCCCGCGCCTGCCGCCCGCCGGCCGCCGGCCGCCGGCTGCGGTGGCGACGCGGCTCCTGCCGGCCGCCGCGGTGACGGCCGGCCGCTCGTCGCCCCGCAGCTGCTATAACGCCGGCCGCTATTGATGTGGCACGAGATAATCAATACGGCACTCGCTGCGTGCTGCCCGCGCCTCCGCCGTCTCGCACCGTGCTCACCGTCGCACACATGCCACAGCGCACATACTCACACGCGGCCGCTAGGCAAAAGCGTCACCGCTGCGGACGCACCGAAATTGCCGCTTCCACACATTTGTAATCCTGTTCATTCAAAGCTGTGCTGCGCCCGCATCAATATGTGCGCGTCACTAATCGTAGGCTAGCAAGTAGTACAGTTATTACTGACCTTGCTTCCCTCAAAGCAGTTAATGCAAATAATGAGATTCTGAAATTTCAACAGCCGCCATCAGAATCACCACGACCCCCCCCACCACCACCAACAGCACTTATCTGAAAAGCAGCAATATCCTTGGATCATAAAGTCGAATCCGATTCCAAGCTCGAAAACGTGCCACAAACATGGAACCGCATGAAGCAGTAACTTCAGGCTTGCCCCAGTGATATGTGTTGGGACCCTTACTGTTCATGTTATTTATTATTGACATTGCACAAAAAATGATTCAAATGGCTCTGAGCACTATGGGACTTAATATCTGAGGTCATCAGTCCCCTAGAACTTAGAACTACTTAAACCTAACTAACCTAAGGATATCACACACGTCCATGCCCGAGGTAGGATTCGAACCTGCGACCGTAGCGGTCGCACGGCTCCGGACTGAGGACATTGCACATAACAGCAGTAACATTGTCAAAGTTGGTGCAGATGATGCAGTTATCCGTAATGTCCTGGAACAAAGAGGAAAAAAATTTGCCCAAATACATTGTTTCCCAGCAGAGACAGTCAACATTCAGGGATATGGCAGAAAACGACCATTCGAAACAAAAAGAGCTCTACTAAACATGGACTGTGCAATGGATACCCCAGGTGCTATGAGCACTTCATCTTCTGTATGGTGAAACAAATCTCTTCTAGTGCAAGTTGCTCGCTTTACATGTTCAGAGACATGGTAGTATGGACCAAAACAATGAAAAATATCCAGTAAACCTGGGCTCTAAAATGCATACCTTAAGAGCTATGGACAGTTTTTCAGTAGAAAAAGATGTGTTTCAGAGAAGTGAATATCAATAATTTCTCATAGCTCTTAAGGTAAACACTGCTTTGTTTTCGTACTACCTCCTCCCAAAATATGAAATCAAAGAACTTGAACTAGAGGAAATTTTTTTCACAGTTTCGGTGATGAATGAGTACCTATTGGCTCTTAAATCAAGTGTTTTACAGTACATGTTTACTAGACAGTTTTGCTTCGAATAATCGTTCCTTTCATATCCCTGAATATTTACAGTTCCTGCTGGGACACCTGTATATAGTTAGAGCTTGATAATGTTTCAATGTGATGAAAAACTGGCAAACTTACATCTTCTGGAGTGTAAAGTTCTGCACTTCACGAAAATACATAGCATTCTATAAATGATATATCAAATGAATCAGCCTTATAAAGCCAACCGCTGTGGCCGAGCGGTTCTAGGCGCTTCAATCCGGAACCGAGCTGCTGCTACGGCCGCAGGCTCGAATCCTGCCACGGGCATGGACGCCTGTGATGTCCTTAGCTTAGTTAGGTTTAAGTAGTTCTGAGTCCAGCGGACTGATGACCTCAGATGTTAAGTCCCATAGTGCTCAGATCCGTTTGAACCAGTTTTGAGAATTATAATCAGGTAACTCATACATAAGAAGTCATATTTTACACGGCACATTCACCCACGTATCGCAATGTTCACTGTCAAATCAACCTTTGGAGAGCAATCTACTGTACAATATATGAGTTTTTATTTGTTCCTGTATGGATCCACAGTCTCCACGTCTCGCGTAAATGACGGAACCATTTTAAGCATCGTAAGCTGTCAGTTTTATGCTTTAATTGAACATGTATATAAATCACAATACTGGCCAGTTCGGCGTTGGGCCATTATGAGATTAAGGTATTTGTGATGCGTGTGTCACATTTGAAACGTTTGTTTCGTGTTATGTTCAAATGAGTGTGAATTCCCAAGGGACCAAACTGCTGTGGTCATCGAAATGTGTGTGAAATCTTATGGGACTTAACTGCTAAGGTAATCAGTCCCTAAGCTTACACGCTACTTAACCTAAATTATTCTAAGGACAACACACACACACCCATGCCCGAGGTAGGACTCGAACCTCGGCCGGGACCAGCCGCACAGTCCATGACTGCAGCGCCTAAGACTGCTCGGCTAATCCCGCGCGTCTCTGTGGTCATCGGCCATAAGACTTACACACTACTTAAACTAACTTATGCTAGGAAGTACACACACACACACACACACACACACACACACACACACACACACACACACACACACACATGCCCGAGGGAGGACTCGAACTTCCAGCGGGAGGGGCCGCGCAATCCGTGATATAGCTTTCGTATTAAAACAACTTTTCCCAATTTTTCATTAATCCAGTCCCGAAACTTTTTGACTGTTGGAGTAGGTCGTGCTGTGCTAATGGTATTGGTCTGACAGTGTATTTCCCGCTTTGTTTTTTTTTTTTTTAAACTGCCGCAAAAATGTTTACTCATTTCAGCACCTCAATAAAAAAAATTCAAGTCATTATTGCAGAGCGAATACGCCACTTTGTGGGAATAGCTGGCCGGGGTGGGGAGCGGTTCTAGGCGCTACAGTCTGGAACCGCGCGACCGCTACGGTCGCAGGTTCGAATCCTGCCTCGGGCATGGCTGTGTGTGATGTCCTTAGGTTAGTTAGGTTTAAGTAGTTCTAAGTTCTAGGGGACTGATGACCATAGATGTTAAGTCCCATAGAGCTCAGAGCCATTTGAACCATTTTTTTGAACTGAGGTGATTTGGATCATGGAATAGCAATATGCACATATACAGATGGCGGTAGAATCGCATACACAAGATGATAAAAGGGCGGTGTACTGGTAGAGCTGTCATTGTACTAAGGTCATTCATGTGAAAACGTTTCCGTCTGATTATGGCCGCATGACGGCAATGAAGACGTTGAACGTGGAGCGGTAGATGGAGCTAAACAAATGGCACATACCACTTCGGAAATCGTTAGGGAAATCAATATTTCGAATTCCACAGCTTCAAGAGAGTACCGAGAAATTTCAGGCATTAACTCTCACTGAAGACAACACATGGCCGACGGCCTTCACTTAACGAGCGTAATCAGCAGCGTTTGGTAGATTTGTCAGTGCTAACAGACAAGCAACATCGCGTGAAATTATCCCGGAGATCGATGTAGGACGTACGACTAACGTATCCGTTAAGACAGTGAGGCGAATTCGGGCGTTAATGGGCTATGGCACCAGACGTTAGATGTGAGCGACTTTGCTATCAGCACATTCTCTGCAGCAGCAGTCTCATAGTCTGTAACAGTTTCTCCCAGAAATTCATCACTTCCGACGTCTAAACTATGTAAAAGTTCTTCACAGGCAGCCGGCCGCTGTGGCCGAGCGGTTCTAGGCGCTTCAGTCTGGAACCGCGCGACCGCTACGGTCGCAGGTTCGAATCCTGCCTTAGGCATGGATGTGTGTGATGTCCTTAGGTTAGTTAGGTTTAATTAGTTTTAAGTTATAGGGTACTGATGACCTCCGAAGTTAAGTTCCATAGTGCTCAGAGTCATTTGAACCTCTGCAGCACCTCGTTTGGGCTCGTGACCAAATCGGTTGGACTGACTGGAAAACCGTGGCCTGGTCAGATATGTCCCGATTTCAGTTGGTAAGAGCAGATCTTAGGGTTCGAGTATGGCACAGACCCCACGAGACCATGGGGCCTGGTTGTTAATAAAGCACTATGCAAACTTTTGCTGGCTCCATAATGGTGTGGGCTCTGTTCACTTGGAATTGACTGGGACCTCTGGTTCAACTGAACCAATAATTGACTGGAAGTGATTAGACTACTTGGAGACCATAAGTAGCCATTTTGTCACCTTAGTGTAAAGTAAAACACATTTTGATTTTTTAAAAATCTTAGTGCCTGTCTGAATGACAGACAGTGTGTCTTTAATGTTTATTACTTGTTCTACTCATTGTCTCTCGAATGGATTTAACAAACAACCAACGAACGTAAATTCGTCATCACTTCCGTGTTATTAATGCCCTAAGTGCTACGGAATTTTTAATGCGGAAAATGTCCTGTTTAGTTTCTAAACTCATAGGAAGTGCTGCTGGTGATACTGCAAAGCGCTTCGCACCATTTAATGACGTAATTTATTTCGCGCCTTTAGTGCTGCCCTCAAAAGCGAGTCAACGAGACGTAGTTGCTAGTGCGTCCCCCTACAACGGAAGAAATGGCCAGCAGTTGGCAGACGTGACACAAAGGACGGAAACCAACCCGCTCTTGTGATCTTTTAATATCGACGACAGGCCGGACGTGCAGCGATGCGTGGCGTTGCTTGGCCGGTTTGTGGGGCTTGTTTACGCCGGCCAGAGCAGCAGTAAAGGCGGGCGCATCCTCTGCGGTGCTAACATTACGAGTTTACGATACGCGGAAAGCAATGGGGCGGGTCGGCAAGCAGTTCGGTGCCGTTTCTGCTTCTTTGTGGCCGCTGTTGTCGCTTCCTCCCCCTCTGGTTCAAGCAGAACCTTTGCTGCTTTTCTGGTACTGAACTCTTGCACCGTATGCTCCCTGGCAGGTCGTTCTCTACAGTCGCGACACTGGGAATGTATGATCGTAACATCTAACGGTTCATATCCCGCTGAAATACGACCGCCTTAAACGTTCATATTACAGGCTGTTAAAAAGAAACGTTTGGTATATTTCGTCAGGTTCTACGCTTGACACGTAAGTGAACTCGTATATCCCACAAGTCAGAGCCAGGGGGCGCAGTGTTAAAATACTGTCAAAGTGAGCGGTTCAAATCCCCGTCTGTCCATCCAGAATTGCATTTTCTGCGATTTCTGTAATCGCTTAAGGCAAATGTTGTTTTGGGTACTTTGAAGGGGCACGTCCAGTTTCATTCACCAACCTTCCTCAGTCAGAGCTTTTGCTCCGTCTGTTACTACAGGGTGGTGATTACTGAACTATATGAAAAAAAAAAAAAATTAGTTACAAACTACGGTGTGCACGTACCTTATTCAACGTGTAAACTTCACTGTAGGTATTCGGATTTAGGTTATGACATGTTCGATATGCTTGCCATCGTTGGCGATGACGTGGCGCAGACGAATAGCGAAATTCTGCATGACCCGTTGATGTGTCGGAACTTCGGTGCTGTCGATGACCTCCTGAATGGCTGTTTTGAGCTAAGCAATGGTTGTGGGGTTATTGCTGTACACTTCGTCTTTAATATAGCCTCATAAAAAGGAGTCGCATGTGTTCACATCCGGAGAATATGGCGGCCAATCTTGGTCTATACATATATATACATACGCATAAAGTATAAGTCAATGCACTGGTTTCTTATTTCTATACCAGAGGCACATTTACCTACAAGTATGAGAGGAAAAAAGTCGCGATCCATTGGCAGATAGCTTTGTTTATTGCTCCCTCCTAAATTTCACTAGATGGCGTTATGGTGACGAGTAAAGCATCCGGTCTCCGTTATACAGTGTGATTCAGATGCCCTTACCGATTCATGCAACCAACACCACGTCTGTATCACCAACAGTATCCAGACAGGCGACAGCCACGTAGCCGATGTAAGTTCCCTCTCATAGCTTTGGGCGACTGTTAGCTAACGGAATCATACTGAAAAAAATAGAAGTGAGAATTGGCCGTGAGTTAAACAGCATTTTTGGTTCAAGATATAACTTACTTCTACTGTACTTATCCATGTGTTCCTAGACTTTCTTTGTGTAATTAGCTGTGTAGTCACACAGGTTTTGGTTGTGTCTGTCAATTTATTTCGTTTATAGGACATAACCTTTCGCAAATGAGTCAGGGTTTATAAACCGAAAAGCTGTTGCTTTCACTCTTCCCATTTCGATGTCTCCTATTAACCTGGAGCTTGAAAGGGAACTTACGTCGATTACCTCGCTGTCACCCGTATGGATGCCGTTCCTGATGCAGACGTAGTGCGGGTTACATATAACCAGTTGTTAAGGTCAGCTGAATCACCCTGAACAAGTCAACACCATCGCACGGCCTTCATCTACCGTTACCGTGGGAGAGGAAAGAGGAGTTGTTATAGTACGTCAAAAGGGAACCAGTGTCCCGCGTAGTATACTTGAAGTGTATATTTGTGAATTATCTTGGCTGGCCGAAGTGACCGTGCGGTTAAAGGCGCTGCAGTCTGGAACCGCAAGACCGCTACGGTCGCAGGTTCGAATCCTGCCTCGGGCATGGATGTGTGTGATGTCCTTAGGTTAGTTAGGTTTAATTAATTGTAAGTTCTATGGGACTGATGACCACAGCAGTTGAGTCCCATAGTGCTCAGAGCCATTTGAACCATTTTTGAATTATCTTGCGAGACGAATTGGCCAGAACTGAAAAGTACTCATTCTTCAGTGGAGCTCACGTGATGCTGAACAGTGGTATTACACATTCATTACATTGCGATTCCAACACTTCTGACAGATCAGACACTGGTAGGGCAAGAATTCAGATTCCTCCCCAAAGTGATGCAAAGACAGAAGATGAAATATAAAGAAACAACTAAAGGACGTGTACATTTTCTCAGCCGACATGGGCCGTATGTGATGTATTTACACCGTATAGGGAAGAGGCAAAGTGCTGTATGTGGTTGCGAACTGGAGGAGGGGACACCAGAGCACGCTGGGTTCGCATGCTTCAACTATGCACTAGCTGCCTCGGTGAAGACGCAACATTGGTACAAGCCATATCCTTTGTCCGTGAAAAGACAAAGATTTTTATAGAAAATATTCGATTATATGTCAAGCCTAGTTCAACAAATGACACGATGACCAGCAACATGCAGGCAACAAATGAAAAATAAACACTGATAATGACAAAACATGCGGGACGCCACCTGAAGACTTGTCCGATCTATGGGCTGACCGACCAGGTGCTTTGGCGTGTGGTACGGAAAGACATAAAATTTGTAGGAGACCACGACAAAGAGATGGCAACACTTCTGCATCTCTAAAGATACGACGATCAGTCAATGAAAAGCCAGTAAGTTGAGAGCGCTATCTCTCTCTCTCTCTCTCTCTCTCTCTCTCTCTCTCTCTCTGTCTCTCTCTGTCTCTCTTTCCCCCTCCCCCACCCCCCAGCCTGCTAAAGCTCTACTCAATTGATGTAACTACGAGTATAACATCGTTGCCTAGAAGTGAGAATTTAGTTTCTGGTGGTAATTACTAGTGTTATAGTTAGTTCAGTCTGTAGTGTAGAATAGTTAGTACACTGATCATGTATGTAAAGCGGTTAGTGGTTTCACAGATAGCACTCCACACAACTCCTTGCGGTAGGGACAGAGGGCCAAGTACACGCCATTTGGCGTGATAGAAGACGGAATAAATTTAATAATTGTAACAACATAAAATGTTGTGTATAATTTAACCATAAACTAATGACTGTTAAAGAAGGAGCTATTGTTGGGATTAATACGACATCCCATAATTCACAGATGAAAGATTATTTAATATACCAAAGAAGTGTTTCAAAAAATTTCTGTCCAACTCCTGCTGACGTTATTTTTTGTCACTGTACTGTTGTTGATTTCATCTCCATCGTTCATTCATGTTATTTCAGTGAATCTCGTTCAATTAATAGTTTGTGTGGCAGGGAGTGCCTTTTTTTCCACAGACAATGTTCCTCCAGTCGTGCTGTTCCCAAATATTTCGAGAGAGAAACTCTGATAGCATTATTCACTTATTATTGATGGAAACACCAGCGACGAGCTTGAGTGTGAGTATTGGCAGCCGTGCTCAAGTATCCTAATGTTCAGTGGAAGCTCGCGAAATGCGTAAGATCTGGGTCTGAGTCCCAGCCCGGTAGAAGTTTTTGTTAATCGCGATGGATGGAAAAGGGTTTCTCGCAAAGGGCAAGTGACTTAATCCGACTCCCATTGCGACATGACATTTCAACTAGTCCCAATTGAACAGAGTGTTGTCCATAATGGGCGTTACAAAATACACAAAAAGAAAATCACCTCCACTATTACTATTAAATACGTCGTTCCATTCCTCTTCAGCTTTCGAAATGAGAGTTTCATAGTCCCGAAATAATCTCTTTAGATACTGTCTCGCGTTTGGCACAGTGTTATTCTTTCTCCAACAGAAAAGACATTGCTGCAACAATTCAGATTATACGACTGACAATGAGTGATGTGGTGTATCATCAGAAGCAGGATTCTTATTTGAGTAGAAAATGTTACAAAACCCGTGGGACTGTCGTGGTGGTATGGCGTGAGATGACGTGGTTGTTCCTTTCTCTGGTGCGTCTACATTGAATAATTCTGCTCCTTGTAACTGCCTAGTAAAACTGACAGGTGCTTTTCGGATAGTTCGACAAGTGCGCAAGTGTCCTGCTTGCAAAGCGGCCAGTATCGTGAAACAGGGTTGTAAAGAAGGAAGGTCGTGAGTCCTATCTTCAGCGTCCACCATTTGCGACCTCCCTAGAGAAAACTAAGTAGCCTCCTTACAAAAAAACGATACCTAAATGAAGCGCTGCTTCACTTCCAGTTAAACATCTTTTACATTAACCTATTAACGTGTTATTAAAATTATTATTTATTATATGGTCTTTGTAATATGTCGCAAAACTTCATTATAATGTTTTTTAGTTCTATCCATCTGGAAGTTGTAGTAACTAAAATTATGAGTATTGAGGTTGAAAAATCGATCTACAGTCACTTTAATATATTATTTATTACGAAATGCATTTCACAGTCCGTGGTTTTATCATGAAGTGCATTTTAGGCGAAGTTGCATGTTCGTTCTCCGAAAGAACTAGTTGTTAGCTCACAGTAAGGTTTTCTATGTTCAAAATGCGACATACCTACAGTTAGAAGTTAAACTTCTGTACGCTACTTGCAGTTCCATGTACTGTATCGTTAAATTTCGTAAACTATTTTCATCTGTATTACAGTTCACTAACAACACAACAAACGTTTTATTCTGTGCAATTGTAATCCATGCAAGTGTATAACAACATGTCAAATGTCTGCGACAAATATATAAGATAACATTATTCACAATTCATATGAAGATTGGTTTGGATATACGTGCATGAATGTTTGTGCTGTTTGAAATTATCTGCTTGAAGGAACTGCTTGCGTGTTTATATGAAATACATTGTTGTAATTGCTGAAGCTACGGCTATAAGAATCTGTTCATTGAGGATGTGGTCACTGTATTACATCTTCTAGAGATGTATTCTCAGCTGTTCTAACAACTTTAAATTTCTTCCATTGTTTTCAGTGTGTATAACGGAGAGAATATCTCTTAAGTCTCTGTATGTTTGTTGTTGTACTTTTGGCCTTCTGTTATGGTCTTCTCATGGTGGGTAAGCATGAAGGCAGTTTTGTGTTCGCAGAACCGTGCATTGATATTTCTCCTAGTTTGCCAATGTAAAACTAACTGCAATCAACACATCTTAGTTTGTAGAGTCCACTGCGTTCAGTTATAGTCATTGTGGATCCTAAAGTGTGTGCTAGGTAACTGACTAGCTTGTTATTTATGGTGAAGAATATTTTAACTTTTGTTAATGAGGGGTATTTTTTCTGAGGTAGGAAGTACGTATGTTGTCGTATGGTTTTACTGTGTTTCCAGCATATGTTTTTCTTTAATAGTTATTGCACTGTGGAATACATGATATATTAGAGTGACTGATCGTGAATTTCGTAACTCAAACAGACATACGAATAAGTCATGACAAACGAACCAACAGTGAACAAACTAAAACAAAAATTACGTTCAACGTAACAAAATTTTAAAATTCTCTATTAGGGAGAATGTAAGGTAGACTCTCTGGCTACTCCTTAACTGTATCAGCTATTAGACTAACTTTACTTTTAGTTTCGGAAGTGCATATCCTGGAAAGCCACCGACTCCACTACCACTTCCTTCAGTTCCCATTATCGCAACGGCAAGATTGTGACACGTAGTTAAGTAACAGCTTCTGACAGAGAAATTTGACTCCTTGAAGTGCTAACAGAAAAGCCACAGGGTGTTCAGTCCGCAGACTGGTTTGATGCAGCTCCTCCTGTTGATTTATCCTATGCACGTCTCTCGACCTTTACAAAACTACTGCAACTTACATCCACTTGGCACCGTCTTTTGCACACACCCCATGGTATTCTACAATTTTTACCCCCTACACGACAAAATGACGAATTCTTGATGCCACGGGATTTGTCGTATCGACCGATACCTTCTTTTAGTGAATTTTGTTACTGTCTATTGTTGCTTCCCTACAAAGTTGCACTCTAGAAAAACACCTCCAGGAAATTAATATCCCATGCTAACAGATTTCTCTTTTTCAGAAATGCTTTGATTCCTACTACTGCCTGTGTACGTTCTATGTCCTCTTTACCTCGGCCATCGTCAGTCATTTTTCTGCACAAATAGCAATACTTATCGACTTATTTTAATATCTCATATCCTAATCTAATTCTCTGATGACCAAGAGCTTTAATTCAACCTCATTTCATTACCTTTGTTTCAGGTTTGTTGATAAATTCATCTTACAACCTCTTTTCACGGCATCCATTCCGATCAACTAGCCCTCCAAGTCCTTTCCCGTATGCGATAGATTTACGAGGAAATCGGCAATTTTTATTTCCTCTCCCGAAACACGAATTATCTCACAACTAACTTCTACTGCCATAGGAAAACTCCTAGGTTGTTAAGCCATGTCATGCTCCTGTACAGTTTCTTCTACACGATTTTATTAATTTTATCATCGACAACAACGGCCACAAAGCTTGCAGACTTTCTATAGTTAAGCAAACAATTATTGCTTTATTTCTGTTCTAGGTCATTAAGGACCTGTAAAGCACTTACGTGAAACATACTTGGTTTAAAAAAATTGAATTCAATTGTAAAAGACTAGTCAAATTTTTATGTACGAGATTATCAGTATTGAAGTAGCAAGAAGAAGAACGGATGCAAATATTAAGAAGTAGTGTGTTACTCATTACATGGGCCGTCACTTCCAACTACATTTAAAACACATCACTCAAGAAATGAGTGATTTCTCAAAGCTTTACTTGTTCTCCAGCAGAATAAGCTGATGGAGAGCCAAAGCAATATCGGATTCCCGAGGACCTTCACTCACTCCGCTTGCGCTTCTTTCTTCATTTACTTCTTGACTCTTCAGGAATTAGGAAACTCTCACGCGGGGAAGCTCCTATCTTTCGGGCCATTTATTTGGACGGACATGCGCAGACCAACATTTTCCGCAAAACGAGTACGTGTTGCACGCACGGGTCGATGGCCGTGTCATTGATCGAGAGTTCGCATTACGGCCAAAAATCAATGGAAGCCCTGCTGATCAGAACACTCGACACACATCGGCTCCAAGTCATGCCATTGTGTTACTCGCCGTCGGCCCAATATTGCCGTCTTTCCCCTGCCCCAATTTCGAAATTAAGTTTCATTCACTACCTCTAAGTATAAATTTCGTTATATGATTCATGGTAATGTGGAGTGCTTTACGTATTTCACATGGTACTCAGAGTCAGTTCGAAACATTTGCTAAGAGAACACGGGAAGGAAAACTACATCAAGGTGAGGTACAAGCCTACCACTATTTGTAGGGCGCTTTCCATAATGGTGTGTGAGATATAGACTTTTCACCATTTTTAGTCACGAAATCAGTTGACACCCATTTCAAATAAATAAGTTAACATATGAGTCCTCTATAATCATTACAGCTACAGTTAGACATGAAATCCGCAAACAACAGTACGGTTCTCGCTTCCCACGCCCGGGTTCCCGGGTTCGATTCCCGGCGGGGTCAGGGATTTTCTCTGCCTCGTGATGACTGGGTGTTGTGTGATGTCCTTAGGTTAGCTAGGTTTAAGTAGTTCTAAGTTCTAGGGGACTGATGACCATAGATGTTAAGTCCCATAGTGCTCAGAGCGATTTTGAACAGTACGGCGCGTATCAGTGGGTACACAGTAGGAGACTGTAATTGGATCCCATTCTTGGTAGGTGCAGGAGAAGGACGGCAGCCGATATGCCCCCATATAAGGCCGTACAAGTCTGTAGCGAAATATATTCAGCAGGAAGTTATACAGGGTGACCCTGAACTCAACTGACAAAGTTTGTTCAGGGATATTTTCGGAGTATTTAGGTATAAAGGACCCGTGGTTAAAATATTTTAATAACGATTTATTTGGATTGTTAACCCCAGTGACCTCCGTTTCTTTGAAAATACCTTCAAAACAGTGAAAAAGCCTGTAATGTGCGATCATTAAAAGGTACAATACAAGACAAAAAGTAACGGGATAACCTTCAAGTGTAAGGGTAATCTCATGATGCTGTTGCTGTGGGAACATCTCAGTATTGAGTCATTGTAGCCTTCTTGTGTTCCATGTTCTGAACCAGTTCACTAATTGCATATCGCCCAACTCTTCACACAGAACCTATCGATACCTCTGGGTATCATTGTTAACGCAAATCAAACTCGAGACAGAATATATCAGTATGAAATGCAAACTTTGGGGCGAAGAGTTAAGTGGACATGAATGTTGTCAACAGCAAGCGCTATAAGTGAAACCAACAAACTTCTATCCAAAAAAGACAAGCATCGCGTATTTCCATGTTGGGTTGTTTGGGGGGAAGAGACCAAACAGCGAGGTCATCGATCTCATCGGATTAGGGAAGGACGGGGAAGGAAGTCGGCCGTGCCCTTTCAAAGGAACCATCCCGGCATTTGCCTGGAGTGATTTAGGGAAATCAAGTACTGTCCACATTTTTGCTATCGTGCAGCTCGCACGTAGATAAATGGGCACGAAGATGAATGGATACAGATATAAACAGGGGTAATAAATCAAACGCAGTGCAATTACTCTGTAATAAACCACGGGTCCCTTATTGCAGGAAACCTCAGAAACTACTCCTGAACTATATTTTTAATTTCGTCGGTTGAGTTCAGTTAGATTTTCTGTGCACCATGACTGGGCTTGACAAGTAAGATTTCCGAAATTTATATGTGAGTGATGTCAGTAAGTATATTCTGTAAATCATAAAAGTGTTTCGTAGAGGGTAGTTTTCGTTGTGCGATATATTAATGTTTCTTTTCGTTCCGTTCCGGATGGAGAAAGGGAAGAATTGTTGGTTATACGCCTCTGTGTGGTCTGCTAGTAGAGTAATTCAAATTTCACAGTCCCTGCTGCATCAGTACGTAGAGAACTACAAAATAAAAGTTCTTTCCGAGCTGAAAGCTGGATATACCATTCCTTTCTTAGGCTCCACACCATTTACAATATTTCAGTGTTTTTGTTACACTCATTCGCCAGTCAAATACGACTGTGGCCACTCGCATCACTATTTTTGTATACATATTATGTCCTCTGTTAGTCTGACCTGATGTGGCTCCCGAAGTCATTCCTAAATGGCATAGACAAATGTGTTGTAAGCTATCGTTTCGTAGAAAGAATTGCAGTTTGCCAGTGTCCTACCAATAAATCGAATTCTACCTATCGCTCTACCTACAACTGAGCTTCTGTGAATCTTTCCGCTTCTTACTTCCACACAGTCTTACCTCCTAACAATGACTCAAGTCTCGGTCAAGATGTGAATCGTTAATGGTGCAGCTAAATAAAGCTATATTTTTTACAATTTATGAAATGTGCAACTTAACATTTCTCCATATTATGAGAGACTAGCGAGTTGTTCAGTAAATTTTGCCCTTAACTGGCTACTGAAACTAATCTTACCCGCTAAGTTATATGTGTTACTACCCTGAACATCATCGTACATTTCTGAAACGCTGCCTCGCTGACTACGCATATATTTGGTAGCGAATCCGGCAGACCCTCTTTGAACTTTCTTCCTTCTATCAGTATCGTATCATCTTCGTAGGCATCCAGCTGTGACAGACAGTACCAATAAATCGGTCGTAAAACGGTTCTGTAAGTAGCCTCCTTTGTCAGCGTTTCACCTTCGGCAGTTCTAGCTCAGATGACATGTTTGCACGGTAACTGATGTAGTATCTTCAGAGGAAGAGGTTTGCGTCAACAATTATATTTCACGTCAGAAGTGTGAATATTTGCGCGCGCTTTTGTGTGTGTGTGTGTGTGTGACAGAGAGAGAGAGAGAGAGAGAGAGAGAGAGAGAGAGAGAGCGCTCTGTATTTCGGGCGCATATGGTATTGACATCTCAGTGCTAGAGTGACTATTGTGCAGTGAAGTGTATTGCACATACAAGGGCCCCTTAGGCACGAAGAGTAGCGGGCTGCATCTCCCCTCGCAGCAATCTCCATATTTACAAGCTACAGTTAGCAAGAGCAAAAACATTATTTAATCCACGAACGACAATTATCATGCAGCGAACATCTCATTTCGAAGAAAAGTCAGGCACGTTGCGATTAGTTGTGATAACGCAGTGCGTCGTATCGTCCTTGAAACTTTGCACCGTACCTACCAAATTTTCCAAATACGATTTTTTGCAGAATGCGTTCTAAAGATTATTTTGTGCACAACAAAAGAAAGGGTATCCTAAAAACTGTCTCCAAACGTAACCGAAACGAGGACAAAGCCTTTAAGGTTGTGACTAGCCATTATTTCTAATATTTTAAATATCAATTGGACATTAGCGTCATATAGAGTATTTCAAAATACGTGCACCTGTGTGCTGCAAATAGGTACATAGATCAAATGATAATAGTCGGGACTGAGTTAATCCACTGACCAAAGCTGCATATCCCAAAATACACTCCTGGAAATTGAAATAAGAACACCGTGAATTCATTGTCCCAGGAAGGGGAAACTTTATTGACACATTCCTGGGGTCAGATACATCACATGATCACACTGACAGAACCACAGGCACATACACACAGGCAACAGAGCATGCACAATGTCGGCACTAGTACAGTGTATATCCACCTTTCACAGCAATGCAGGCTGCTATTCTCCCATGGAGACGATCGTAGAGATGCTGGATGTAGTCCTGTGGAACGGCTTGCCATGCCATTTCCACCTGGCGCCTCAGTTGGACCAGCGTTCGTACTGGACGTGCAGACCGCGTGAGACGACGCTTCATCCAGTCCCAAACATGCTCAATGGGGGACAGATCCGGAGATCTTGCTGGCCAGGGTAGTTGACTTACACCTTCTAAAGCACGTTGGGTGGCACGGGATACATGCGGACGTGCATTGTCCTGTTGGAACAGCAAGTTCCCTTGCCGGTCTAGGAATGGTAGAACGATGGGTTCGATGACGGTTTGGATGTACCGTGCACTATTCAGTGTTCCCTCGACGATCACCAGTGGTGTACGGCCAGTGTAGGAGATCGCTCCCCACACCATGATGCCGGGTGTTGGCCCTGTGTGCCTCGGTCGTATGCAGTCCTGATTGTGGCGCTCACCTGCACGGCGCCAAACACGCATACGACCATCATTGGCACCAAGGCAGAATCGACTCTCATCGCTGAAGACGACACGTCTCCATTCGTCCCTCCATTCACGCCTGTCGCGACACCACTGGAGGCGGGCTGCACGATGTTGGGGCGTGAGCGGAAGACGGCCTAACGGTGTGCCGGAACGTAGCCCAGCTTTATGGAGACGGTTACGAATGGTCCTCGCCGATACCCCAGGAGCAACAGTGTCCCTAATTTGCTGGGAAGTGGCGGTGCGGTCCCCTACGGCACTGCGTAGGATCCTACGGTCTTGGCGTGCATCCGTGCGTCGCTGCGGTCCGGTGCCAGGTCGACGGGCACGTGCACCTTCCGCCGACCACTGGCGACAACATCGATGTACTGTGGAGACCTCACGCCCCACATGTTGAGCAATTCGGCGGTACGTCCACCCGGCCTCCCGCATGCCCACTATACGCCCTCGCTCAAAGTCCGTCAACTGCACATACGGTTCACGTCCACGCTGTCGCGGCATGCTACCAGTGTTAAAGACTGCGATGGAGCTCCGTATGCCACGGCAAACTGGCTGACACTGACGGCGGCGGTGCACAAATGCTGCGCAGCTAGCGCCATTCGACGGCCAACACCGCGGTTCCTGGTGTGTCCGCTGTGCCGTGCGTGTGATCATTGCTTGTACAGCCCTCTCGCAGTGTCCGGAGCAAGTATGGTGGGTCTGACACACCGGTGTCAATGTGTTCTTTTTTCCATTTCCAGGAGTGTATGTAATCTCCTAAACTCTTATAAATATCAATTTAAAAGGAAAATTGCTACCACCAGTCACATTTATTGTTCTTCCACTACACGGTTTGAAGTAACACATTTGCCTTAACAAAAAGACGTGCTTCAATTTGTGAGGCGTAGACTATTTGCATGTACAGATTTTGGTGGGAAACCTGTTGTCCCACCTGCCCACAAAAAACATAAATGTTATTGCAAGGCTCAGATTAAGAGGGTCACGTTGTGGCTAGGTGACTAGCAGTACAAATGTACTTTCCAGTGGTCACACATTCCTTTACCATCTAAAAAAATGTTTCAATGGCTCTGAGCACTATGGGACTTAGCATCTGAGGTCATCATTCCCCTAGAACTTAGAACTACTTAAACCTAACTAACCTAAGGACATCACACACATCCATGCCTGGGGCAGGATTCGAACCTGCGACCGTAACGGTGGTGCGGTTCCAGACTGTACAGCCTAGAACCGCTCTGCCACCCCGGCAGGCCCCTCTACCATCTCATTACGACTGGAAAATTATGTTCAGTCAATTAAAAGATATTCACATTTATGTTACTTTCACTTATGCAATAAGGGCATCAACAAAACTTTGATCGTAAACTCAGTTGATTATGGAGTAATCCTCCGAAATATGCAGCGACAAGAATGATAAACGTATCTGGTTACATTAATTTGTATTTTCAGTTAAAGATCATTTGTTTTGTCCTAATTGCGGTATTAAGGCACTGCCGTTTTTCTGAGTACACTTCCGAGCACCGTATCAGACAATTGACATTTTTGATACTGTAATATGGGTTGAATGTGATCATCAACCTCAGGTACTATGAATTACGTGTCTTTCCAAAAGTAACTATTATTTGTGATAATTTGTCGAGTGTACATCTTGCCCACTACTCAGCAGACTCATTCTATTTCCCGTTACAACACTTACTCAGTTATTGCTTCGAATGCTGAATATTACTCCACTGTATTCGAACTACATTTATTCTGCAGTTTAGGTGTTGCTCTGACGCATTGACTATTGAGAAGACAGTTAAAATAGTGATTATTTCGTAGCACGACATGCAGGTAGAGTGAAAACCGAAATAGCGAATAGAAATAATATTAACTAACATTTTGGAGCGCACTGGAACTGTATTTTTCGAAAAGATTTATTCGTTATACCTTAATTTACTTTGATAAATTTAAACCCACGTAACTGTACCAAGAACTGTTTATTTTGTGAGAAGATAATGGCATGAAAAGTACAGAATTGGGCTTAGAAGTGTTCTGCATTGAAAACTTTGGTTTTTAGCGAGATTTTCTCTTGTAACATGCTTGTTCTGCGAACAACGGGGGATTGTTCTTTCAGACCATTCATTTCAAAAGTAATGGGAGGAGGGTAAAAAATGAGAGAATTCCACGCAACATTGTGTTTCAAAGGACGCTGCGAAGCTGTTATCCAAATAGAAAAACTTCTGTTGCTTTATTTTTCCCCCTTCTTGTTCATATTCTACATGTGCAATCAGAAAATTAGTTTTACGCTGCGAGGCATATGTAAAGAGCTGTGTTCCATAAGCTTGTCGGCACCCGTGGCTTTATACTGAGCACCTTAAGAAGCGCGGCAGCGCGCTCCGTGGGGAATGAGTGCGGGAAAAACTCTCTCGCTCCAGCAGCCGAGATAAATGGGAGTTCCAGCACGGGCCGCGACCGTTCGAAGGGAAGAAGCGGCATTTGTTTCGGTAGACGGAGGTCGCCCGACAACAGTTTTTACGGACTGGCGTTCTGCGTAAAGTGCTCTCTCGGCGTTTTGTTGGCGCGTCGCCTTCACTCGGAACATCCGCCCAGGCTCGTCTCCCAGTGCTCTGCAGAGTCGGGAGAAAAAAGAGTAATTGCAGAGGTCGGATCCGGCCACTGAAAACGGTCGAGTGAAAGATTTTGGTGTCACTCTGAAGCGAAGGTAGATGACTGAAAGAGGATTTCGTGCTGACATGTCTACTGCATATTTTAACTTAAGTCACAGTTCGTTACAATCTTAAGATGGAGAGATAACTTATCTGCTTCGAATATATATATATATATATATATATATATATATATATATATATATATATATATATATATATATATATATATATTCCCTCTGAAACTGATGGAACGATTTTAGCCAAATTTGGCACAGAAATAGGCGACCTCATGAGCATCGCCACTGTGGGGTTTAAAATCTCCTAGCTCCAATAGGAACAGAGATGCGAGCGAAAAAGTGTGCCTGGTGCATAGATTGCCACGTATGACAGGCGTGTTGTGTGGGAACAGTACCAGCTTGCCAAATCTGCCTGCTTTGCAGGGCAGCGTGCATGTCAGGGTGAGGAGACAGTTTTCTATGCTCTGACATGTAGGCTGCTCTGTGCAACATGTGTGTTGTGTTGGAGCAGTAGAGGTCTGCTTTGCATAGCAGCCTGAACATCAGTGGCAAATAAATGTCTAGCTTGCCCTGATAACAGTTGTGATGGACTAGAAGCATGTACCGACACGAACTTTAGTGGTGTTAAATGCTTTGTAGTCCTGACTAGTACTTGATTCTAAACGTTTAATAACAACACTTCTGTATGAGGTCTCAATTTAAGCTATCTGTCAGACTAATGCAGTGTATTGTTTTTGTTTCACAACGCACTACAGCTTTAAACTCGTAAATTCAAGTAAATTAATTTCATCTTCAATCTCATCTACCTAGCACACTTCGATGTAATTATGATGTCGGACTTTAGTTCCTATACGTCACAGTTATGAGACGACGGCTTGTAACTGGTGAGGAACTGCTACGTGGTGGATTCTCTCTGCTGTCGGTCGGATGCAGTTGTCTCTGGTAGTCCGCTGGATCTTGGGAATAGGGTAATGTCTGTTTGCTTAATTGAAGGAAGATGACGAGTGCGAAATAAAATAAAATATACGGTACTATATCGTAGCTAAATACAGATAAAATGAGATTTAATTTATTTTCAAAGACGGATTCTCAAACACGGATTTTCGCTTTCAACAAGGACATCTGCTTGATCGTATGTTTGAGTAGTAGGCCGCCAGTTTATTACTCCCTTCAAGTTAATCTCAAAATGCTCGCCCCTCTCGCTGTTGAGATACAGTTTATGACAAATCGGTTAACAGCTTCATGGACTGAACAATAACAGTCACCAACGCATAATGCCGCAGCACAGTAATGTTCATTCTCTCTGCTGTGGCCTAAAAATGTCACTTACAATCTTTGGGTTTGCTGCCTGCATAAGCTACGATGTAACAGCGTTTTCGTAACCAGAATGCTGCTTATTATAGATAGTGCAATGGACCTACAGCCTCATCATTTCTTTGGGCTATACTGCGGTGCTCTTCTAAACCTTCTTTCTTGTAAATTCTTCTTTCCTTCTCCTGTTGTCGTCTGCGGTTTGCGTTTCCTCTTCTGCGCCGACAGCGAAGAAAATTCTTTTTCTTAATGTTTAGCAAAATAGAGCGATAATAGTGCATAAAAAAATTGTTCAAATGGCTCTGAGCACTATGGGACTCAACTTCTAAGGTCATCAGTCCCTTAGAACTTAGAACTACTTAAACCTAACTAACCTAAGGACATCACACACATCCATGCCCGAGGCAGGATTCGAACCTGCGACGTAGCGGTCGCGCGGTTCCAGACTGTAGCGCCTAGAACCGCTCGGCCACACCAGCCGGCTAATAGTGCATCACTCACCTTCAACAATATTACATGTTTAGTTAATCTTTCCTCGAAGATAACTACGTTTACAGTCCCAGGCTTAATATTTCTGAATTTTTCCTAATTTCGCGCCCTTGCTACATTTCCAAAACTGTTTAATTTTCCACAGTTCAGATAAATCTTCCACCGATTCACGCCACACTTGCAAATGATCCATCTGCGAATTTCCGTGACACACCTTGAACTGCTTAAGGTTATTAAGCTGCACATTCAGTTCTTCCAAACCCGTTCTACACAATAATACTAGAAAGAAACACTTCTCCCTACAAAATATACTTTCTTTTCCGCAGGCCACTCTCGACTCACTGATCATGTTAACCACTAAGACAATAACCAATAACAGAGATTTAAAACATGTCCAGACTAAACAATAAATTAAACACACTTACACACACACACACACACACACACACACACACACACACACACAAACACGCACACACACACACACACACACACACACACATACACACACACACACACAATATAATACAATTCATTCACACTAAGAATAACAATACTCATACACATAACAAATGAACAAGTATCGAACTACACACAAACATCATAACTCGGACAAAAGACGGAGGATAAACGCACTACGACAGTTGGCAACACAACGCATTGTAAACACAGGCATTAAAGGCACTGTGAAAAGTGGAAGAGAAGTGCTGAAATAAATACGGTAGAAAAAACGCTGAAAATTGGCCATTTGGCGTACGCAGACCAACTAAATACATCTCCAGGACACCACTCATGGATTAACATGTTCGGAAATCCTAAATGAGATTATGCTTATCCATTACGGATATTTTAGAACCGTGACTGTTAATTGAATGTAATTAAGTTACATAAAACATAAACCAGTCACTTTCTTGAATGATTATGTTTTATTCCGTGAACCGGTTTACGAACCTTCTCAGGTTCATCTTCAGATGGTTTTTGGAAGTTACGTCATTATTTCTAGCATAATGCTGGGTGCTGGTTCTATGACAAAAAGATGGAACATGCTTAAATGTATCGAGATGACTACTGCTTATCTGTCGATATGGATGTAAATTTAGATTTTTTATTTACTGAGACAGTATGGGAGGCTTTTACCGTTAGTGTTCATCTGCCTCCCTTCATTTTGATGTCCAATTGTTATGTCACTACACACACTTTCACACAAACTATATTAATTTGCACTATGACAGCGAGACTTTGCCAGCATCCAGCATGCGCTTTACAACTGTTGCCTGTAACAAAAATCTTGACAAAAAGATATGGCGCAGGCCTACTTTGCACAGAGATGTAATTTGTTATTTTACGTGTATTAAAGTCGATATAAGGGCAAATATTTTAATCAGGCTGGCGCTAACATGAGAGCACAAAATAAAATACATAAATAAATTACTACAAGAACAAACTCCAGATGATCCGACGTCTTATTTCTATTTGTAAATTAACATTTAATACAGGCAGTTTATAGCAAATATTTTAATCATGATTGGCATTAACATGAATTTCCAGGAATCAATAATACAGAGTTATTGTATATGCAATGAGATACAGTTGTTTGTATGACTAGGACCTTTATATTTAAATTTAAATTTTTAAATTAATAACAAACCTTCAAACCTATTTCTGTTGTTATGTTAACATGATGTGGGATATTAGTAACAATAGATTGTTTGTTTTAGTTAAAGGTATATGTATAAAAGTTATAGTGTTTGTAATGGACTAAAGCTGTTTGTAGGACCATACATTTCATATTTATAAACCAAGAACAAAAGTTCAAGTGAACTACTGACTTATTTTTGTTCTTGCATTAAAGTGTTCTGTAATATTGGTAAAGGCAGCTTCTGTTTGCTCCAGCTGGAAGTAATATGCATAAAAGAACTGATTTATGTGAACAGTAGAGAGCTTTACCATTTGGAAATACAGTACAGGTTTTATTCTGTGGTAGGTATTACATTGACACCAGTGTAGTTAGGGTTTAAGGAGAGGGATGGGGAGGGGGGAGTCGTTATGGAGCGGGTTGGGTGGGGAGGCGGTGTAGGGTTCGTTGAGTGGCTACTTGTTTTGAACACCAAATGGCAATTTAAGCTCACCAAACTTGTACTGCAAAATTACAACATAAAAAACGTGAGAGTAAGATAAGAAAAGGTAACTTCCTAACACATTTTAAATACTATTAACACATTTATTACATACATAAAAAAACGAGTTTTACAGACCACTGAAGATTATTTACAAATAAAAGAAGCGAAACTTGTATTGAAAAAACATATTTCCTTTCATTTAGTAGCAAAGACGGAATACACCTCCATGAATTTTTAAGCAACAAAGCAATTTGTGGTCTAGTTACTCGCGTTGCTGCCTCTGGATCATGGAGCCCCAGGTTCGATTGCTGACCAGTTTGGGGATTTATTTCTGCCCGGGGGCTGGGTGTTTGTGTTTTTCTCATCATTTCATCAACAGCATCATCATCATCATTCGTGACAGTGGTCAGATTGGACAATGTAATAATTGGAGTGTGTCAAAATTGGGACTTTATATGGGCGCTGATGACCGCACAGTTGAGCTTCCAACAAATCAAACATCATCTTCATCATCAAAGCAACGGTGGAAGACGGATAAACTGAAGAAAACATAATATCATTTATTTCGCTTTCAAATATATTAAATATTACAGTAACTGATAAGTATTAACGTAAATTATTACTGAAATTATTTTAGAAAATTTAATAAGCTTACAAATACATTTACAGGCTCAATTAAAAAAATACTTAGAACTAATCGGGAAGAAAAGTAATCCCCAGATTTGAGTCGTCCTATACTTTTTTTACTCTTTGTAATATTTTACACGCTTCACTAAGAAATCCACAACGCCCACTTTAACTTTAGAGTAGTATCAGCTGGGAGGCCGTAGGAAAATTAACAGGTGTTTGATTTTCTTCGTATCCTTACGAAACGCTCTTAATCTATTAATAATGACAACCTCCTTCCGTTTTAGACCATGGTTAAGAAACCATGAGGTATAAGTTATCATCTGTCTAACAAGCTCCAAGTTGACGTCCTCGTCACATGGTGTTGAAAACTGTATTCCAGAATTTTAAAGCCTTAAAATAATATACCTTCATAATTATACGATTCCTATTTTAGTTTTCTCCTATTCATCATACATTTTCTTGTTTTATTAAAGTAATGACGTAAAGTACGTTATAATTTCAGGACCCCTCGAGGACGTGGTCATTAGGGAGCACTAGCTTAGATTTGATACTAATGGGGACGCCAATCGATCATAACCTCGTGACAGCTCTTGTCTTAAGTGATTTGTGTTAATTACAGAAAAGTTACATGTAACTGGCTGGACGTGTTTTATCAACCGAGTTCTCACTGGTGCAGTGTCTCAAACACAGCGTTACTGCTCGATGAGAGTATCCGACGTTCCTGTTCCTAGTCATTTATGAGATATATTTGCAGAGTTGTCTTAAGTTTTTGATACAAAACACTGTGTAGCACCTCCATATGCATCACACAGCGATAAGAGCTTGGAATTTGAAGCAGGAATCGTGTACTGCAGGGTTCTGTACTTCATCTTCAGCTGGAAAAAGCCTCTACTCGAAGCATGAAGCTTTAGTAAAATTCTATGCGTCGAATCTCGTGCACTGTATGACGAACGGCTGGCTAGCTATTGTTGCCGTTTATTGCGCAGGCAAAGTTTATGTTGTCCCACAGCGATGCTTAATTATTAACACTGAAGCACATTGGTAGCATTAGAACTGTCATCTTCTATTTCTATCTGGTTATTTTGACATGTATTTTCCGTTTCATTGCCCAAAAAGAGTTTGAAATGTTGCGTGATGTGGCTGGTGTCTGTGTGAGTACTTATAAAACAAATAAGGAAAGGCTTAATACTTTCGAGAGTCTCCATGACACAAAAAACAGGAGAACTTGTTGGAAGAAACACCTTCAAGGTTTCGTCGGAAGCCGTTTTGCAGTGCTTCGAAGAAAGTCCAAGGAAACAGCTAGGGATTAACATATCCTTTTTCTTTCTCCAGATAGTTGTAGTTGAAGAACTCTTGATGCCTATCAGAAGGAAGTGAAAAGTAGTTGAACCATAGTTGATATGCGTTTATAATAGAGCAGTTATTAGCATTCTGCACGGCTGAAAATTTTAAAGCCGGCGGGAAGTTCTAATTAGTGATTGAATCACAGTGTAGTATTGACGTTTATGGCACATCCAAAGGCTCCATTCGTCTGCCCATTTTTCCTGTAGGCAGTTTCCGTACGTATTACTGGAAATCGGAGGCTGGTTCATTACGAGGCCATAACCACTGGCTTCCTTACCCAGTTGCTGGACTGTTTCGTTGTAAATCAATCCTACATCAACTGGGGTCCTGACGAAGGAGATTGTAGTACTTCGATTGTCCTATAGTCTCCAGTATCTGAATATTTATTTTATTGTTCCACCTTAAGTTTTCAAAAGATGGAGATAAAAGTTTTAGAGTCAGATATAGGGGGAGATGAAAAACTTTCCGTTTAGGGGCATTCCTGCAGCATATATGCACCGCAGTGCGACTCCGAAGTGAGTACATAACCCCCACCCCCGACGTTTAGGAAAGGGATCAGTGTGCCATTGTCTGCAGCTCGTGGTCTTACGGTAGCGTTCTCGCTTCCCGCGCACGGGGTCCCGGGTTCGATTCCCGGCGGGGTCAGGGATTTTCTCTGCCTCGAGATGACTGGGTGTTGTGTGTCTTTCATCATTTCATCATCATTGACTCGCAAGTCGCCGAAGTGGCGTCGGCTAAAAAGGACTTGCAATTCCGGCGGCCGAACACCCCGCATGGGGTCTCCCGGCCAACAATGCCGTAAGATCATTTCATTTCAGTGTGCCATTCGCCTCGTTCCGACGTGCGTGCGGGAAACGTAGAATCATGGACGGTGGCGACATTTTACCAAATGCGTGCTTACAGGACCCAGGTGCTGTTATTCTTTTCTTGGCTGCCAAAGGACGAACACTGGTAGACGTGCATAGGAGAATGAAGAAAGTATTTTGTCCCTTAAAAAAAATTGGAAATTCGACGATTTCTGTCGGACGAAGGTGTGCCACACGCACTTACAGAATTCTTCACGCAGAAAGACACTGTATTTTACCAGATGGATATCTTCAACCTGGTACGCCGATGGGATGATTATCACAATCCTCACGGCGATTTTGCCTGATCGCCATACCAACTGTGGACAATATGGTCTTCAAACGGAAACTTGTTGATCGTCTCTTATTCTGTGGCGGGTACTGGAGCATAGCATGACCAAGAAATGTGAGACCATCTCCAATCGCTATAAAGACTATTGAACAATACGGGGGCAGAAAAAGTTGATTTGAATACTTCCGCTTAGGGACTAGAAATGCACATCCTACTGCTGAAGTGTCTTGATACCGAAAGCCATCAGTGTGCACACGGATGAAGTGCTGTCTGTAGAGATTAGTGTAAGCACTGAAACTTGAACTGGTTGTGCTGTAGCCGTTATTCATTGTAAATGTAATAGGGAATAGCGAGGCTTTCGAACTGATGTCTGATTGAAATTCCATTTGAGTCCAACGGTCGATGGTACACTCTGAACTGAAGATGATCTCAGGAAATGATTTCGCGAGCCAGCACGGCGCCTCAACGAAGCCATGCAGTGACTTTAAGTGGCGTTGCTTTTTTCTTTGTGCTCGGCTGTGTGTCGCTCGATTCCTGTGGTATATCTCTGCTAAGCTCCGCACCACCACTAGCAGTAGCAGCAGCCTTCGGCGGTCGCGAGGCGGCGCCGGGACGGAACGCAAACACGGCAAGTTGCATTGTTGGACCCGCTCCTTAATTAATAGCACCTGGAGTCGCCCCGGCCGCTGCGGGCCGTGTCAATACTGACGCTATTTGAGCGCTGCATTCCTAACTTTGATCACGCGGCCCGCCGGAGCCACCAACTTCTCCGTCCGTTCGTCCGTCCGTCTCTATTAATTAAATACCAGCACCCGCTCCGCGCCGCACCGCGGTCCCGGATGAAAATTCGCCCGGCCCACCGACTTCAACGCCGATGCTGGGCTGTACAGAGGTGAATTTTCGAGCGGAACCAAGTTCTCGCTCAGGATGTCGCCGGCCTGAACGCTGCGCTGCTAATCAAGCCCCGGCTGTGAAACGGAGAAACAATTGCGCAAGTCTCGTTCTCGATATGGATAGCAGTTTCAGTGAAATTCGTCTGCTGCGGCGTTACCGCGCTGGTGTTTACTCGAGTCAAGCAGTTATTTCACAAACAGTCTCATCAGAAAACAGTACACATCTGCAGATCGTATAATAAGTAACAAAGCGCGAGTTTACTCGCTTTTCGTGCGGTATCCGTTAGGAACGGTCTCGAGATAGCTTTTGTTTTCTACACACTGTAGAGGCTGTCAGCTGTGATGTATTTCAACTATGGCAGGCGTTCAATAAGTAATGCAACATGAGAATGAAACCTTTCGTGACAGCACTTAGATGTAAAACATTCTTGGTCTTCTTGCCGCGTCAGTTCGGGATAAAATCTGGAGCTTTCGACGATAGCCTCCATCGTCATCGTTAGGATCAACTGAATATCTTCACTATTTTTTTTTCTTTATTGTAATTTCACTCCCTAAAATGGGGAAGGCTGACAGTGGCACAATACGCCACTCTTCAGCCAAGAGAGTTACAGAAAAAAAACCATAGTCAAATGAGAAAAGAAACCATAACATAGAATGGTATGAAATGATGAATAAACAAGAACAAAAATAGCTGAGTATAAATGGTAGATTTAAAAACAACATAGACGTGAGCCACACACACACACATGCAGATAATGAACACTGTGAGTTGAGACGAAAACAAAGAAACACCAGTGTCAACACAAATGAATGATGCTGGTATGATGGTATGAAATGATAAATAAACAAGAACAAAAATAGATGAGTATAAATGGTAGATTTAAAAACAACATAGACGTGAGCCACACACACATTCAGAGAATGAACACTGTGAGTCGACACGAAAACAAAGAAACACCACAGTGTCAACACAAATGAATGATGCTGGCGACACTGTTGGTGCTGGTGGAATGTAGCATTGCACACAGCTCTGGAGAAACAAGGACGCCACAACGAAAACGTGAAAAATCACTACACAAAAGAGGACTTCCCACCGGATGAAGGGAGGAGGGGGGAGGGAAGAAAAGGGAAAGGGGAGGAGAGATGGTAGGTGGAAACCAGGAGAGGGGTGGGAGGGGGGCAGTGGAGAGGATAAGGAAAAGGAGCCAGAAGCCTGGGGGGGGGGGGAGAGAAGGTGTTCGGCAGGGGAAAAGGAGGAAGAAGGGAAGGAGGAGAGGGATGGAGAGAGGAGAGAGGGAGCCCTGAGGAGGGGGGGGGAGAAGGAGGGATTAGATCTGGTAGGAGGGGTAGATGGAAGGCACGAGGACATCCTCCAGGAGGGGGTACCTTAATTGCTACTGTGGTGGCATTTTACAGCCTGTGGACGATTTCTGATTGGCCGGCATGTAATTGGTCAGCAATTCCGTACTGCTGTCGCAGACGGTGTCAATGTGTGCTCTGGTGGCGCCACCACTTCCGTTGGAACGTAAACATTGGAAGTAATGTCTCTGCAGCTTCTCTGCATCGAGCACTCCTTTCCATGCACCACTCAGACAGTACCCGCTATCACGATTAAAGTTCTTCTCGTTCATTCTTATTTCAACAGCCTCCTTTATAACAGAATCCCAGTATGAGGAGGCATGGGACAGAATTTTTGTTTCATCGAACAGTATTTTATTTGCCGATTTCTGGAGAGTTCTCTATTTTTAATATGGCGTTCGTGTTCTGCACAGATTGCTTCCACACTAACAGGGTGTATTATAATGAAACACTTTTTTTCGGCCTGTTTCGGTTGGAAAAATGGGGAATTGGTTGTAGGACATCGTGGAATATTCCCGGTTCGGCCCATGTAGTTTCGTGAATTGGCGATTAGTGAAGGCGCTACCTTCAAGAAGGCGTCTGTAACCGATGTGCGTCCCAGGCAGAGAGCTGTCACCGGGTTTTCTTTTGGCGTAAAAACAGAGCGTTTCAGATATTCATAGGTGCTTGTGGAATGTATGCGGAAACGTGGCAGTAAGCAAAAACACGGTGAGTCGTTGTGCTAGGCCTCTCTCATCGTTGTAACAAGGTGCGCAGTGCCACGCGACCTCTCGTCCGAAGAAAAAGGTCAAAGCCACACCCTCAGCCAGTAAAATCATGGCGACGATCTCCTGAAACTCTGAATGGGGTATTTTGTTTGATAGCCTCCATTATCGTGGAACGGTCCACTCTGAAATGTATTGCAGTACTCTCATAAAATTGAAGAAACGACTTCAGCACAAAAATGCAAACTTCTCTTTCTCCATGACGTGCCAAGACCTCACACATATTTGGCACCCGAGAGGTGCTCACAATACTTCATTGCACTGTTTTTTCTCATCCTCCCTCCTCGTACCTTTCTACTTCCATGTGACCGGCCCTATGAGGAACGCGCTTCCAGGAAGCAATACGTTGATGATGGATAGGCTGTTGACGCTGCAAGATGTTGGCTCCGACGTCAACTAATAGAGTGATACCATGCGGGCATATAGGCCCTTCTAGTACAGAGGCGTAAGTCGGCCGGTGTAGCCGAGCGGTTCTAGGCGCTTCAGTCTGGAACCGCGCGACCACTACGGTCGCAGGTTCGAATCCTGCCTCGGGCATGGATGTGTGTGATGTCCTTAGGTTAGTTAGGTTTAAGTAGTTCTAAGTTCTAGGGGACTGATGACCTCAGAAGTTAAGTCCCATAGTGCTCAGAGCCATTTGAACCATTTGAATATCCACGTAACACCAACCTTCGAGGGAGCGCTTGTAGAAGTGAGGTCATACAAATTATTCAGTCATATCAGTTACTGAATCGCATCAATATGAGATTTATCTCACGCATAGATTATTTTCCATCGTATGCACAAAGAATAAAAAATGAGAAATTATTGTTTATGTACAGTTAAAGAAACAAATGCCCATCTCAGCTATCATGTCACCACTGATCACTGGTAACATGGTACGAGATTTGCAGTCAGGAAGCACTTCATTATGTACCGAGTTGCCACCTGTCAACAGCTCGAATATCCAACGTTTTCAGCGTGGACCGTTGCGAGACGTGCAGGATGAGAGTGAATGAGGTTCTGGAAGGTGCCGTGCCGAATCCAGTGCCGTTGAAAGCTGTTTTAGGTATCTCGATTGAGGATCCACAGTGCGAACAGCTCGATCGAGGTGTTCCCGCAGATTCTTGATTGGATTTAAGTCCGGGGGATGAGGGTTGGTTCCCCTGGGGAGTACGAAAAATCATCCTGCTGTTCTTCGTACCACGCAGTACTCTGCGAGATTTGTAAAACGTTGTACTGCTGGTAGATGCCATGCTCGTAGATGCCATGGTCCCAACATAGATGCGTATTTGTGTTGATCCATTATACCTACGAGAGTGATAGTATCACCCAGGGAATGCCACGAAAACATTCCCCCGACCATAACTCTCCTTCCGCCGACCTGGACTCTTACGGCGGTTGTTACACGGCATGTGCTTTCAGTCCCATGGATCATTAAACGTAATTTATCTGAAAATGCCACCTGTAGCCACTCAGCGGACATCCACTGCGGTATTGGCGTGCAAATTCCAGCCTTCGTCGCCGATGAATAGCAGCTAGCAAGGGTGCATGAAACAGGTGCCTCCTGCGGAGGGCCATACGCACCAAAGTACGCCGAATGGTCGTTGAGCACCTTGTTTCATTTGGGAGGTCAGGTGCAAAGTAACTGCACGTCTATTCGCCCGTTCGAAACACCGCAGCCACATTTCACACACGTCATCAATGGCCCGTGGAGCACTACAGTTAACCCTTCCACCCTTTCCCCGAAAACCACTGATCGTGTTCTTTCGGATGTTAGGCAAACAGCTCCGTTTCACCGTTACAACGATTATACTGTTGTCCCCCCCCCCCCTCCCCCTCCTGCACCTCTCCCAGTTCCCGCCCCCTCCCACCCCTGTCCCTGATATGCCTTCCACACCCTCCACAGCTAGTGCTGCCATCTGCCGTCTGTGAGTGTTTATCAAGTTAACGTCGAGCGTAGGCGGATGTCACATTCACGTACTGGACTGTATACTTCGTCATGCCTCATACAATCTCTCTGATGTAAACTAGTCACAGCACGTAGCAGTGAAAAATATGTTTTAACAGCCGCCTAGTCATCTCCGATATTAGTAAAACTGAAGATGAATATCTTATTCAGCATCAGAAAGATAAAAAAGTAAACGTTTATCTTCAGTTCTTTCCATTTTGGGCCTGAAATTCTCAAACACAATTTAAAGCACTTCGCGTAATTAGTTATCTCTATTTGTATTATTTTTCTATAACATTGTCGTTATTATTATCGTTTATGTTATTCTTTTAACTGAAACTTAAGCGACGTGATCTGTGCTACTTTTTGATTTGGGTGAAATGCCCCGCTGCTATTTGATGTACATGTTATGGAAATATTTTAACATTACTTTGTGGCCTTACATTGTTGCTAAATTTACATACCCTCTTAGACGAATATTCATCAAGTGCAACACGTTTCGCGGAACTACCGAAGCATAACGTTATTACACAAAGCGAAGAGAGATCTTCGTAATGGGGCAAAGCTACTTTTTTTGAAACTCGTAGTGTCCAACTTAAGTTTATGTTGATAATTAATACTTTGACTCTCTCTAATTGATGAACAAGTAAATGAGCGATCATTTCAGTAGTGCTGTGAAAATGTAATTTAGATTGACAGAAAGCGAGAGAAGAACATCTGTAGAGCTGAGACAAGAACCTAAGTAGAGCAACAAACACGAAATTTGCCACAGATGACGCCTTTCAAATAATAATAAAGGCAAAACGCGTATTTTACGAAAAATGCGTTTTATTCTCTTGTAATTAGACTGAGTCAAAGTATGACTGTTTCATAGTGTTATGCACACCTGAAAGTCGGGCGCTAATGACCGTAGCTGTTTTGCGTCCTAAAACCATAACAAAAAAAAAACAGCTGAAGGTGATAGGACAAAAAAGTTAAATCTGTAACGTAAGTGTCATTAGCAGCGTTTTCTTGGACCCCACAGGCTATTAGCATCGCCTCGAACAAATGTTTGAATTATATTTTCTTTTAGCACACACGTCTTATTAGCATGGTTTTAGCTTTCAGTTGAAACAGTAACAGCAATATTGATAATAATATTCAGGCAGAGAGCTACAGAACATGGAGGGTTTCACTTCTACATATGTATAGTTCCAGTCGAAACCGGCATTTTCACTGGATTTTGATATTGCTAAAGCAATCGGAACATCAGTGTTGTCTGTCAAGTACTGTCAGTGTTGGCTATCCGTTGTTTTCCGTACAAGCGACGCCATACGTCGCATTGCGTCACGGTGTACTGACGTACGTCTGCAGGATGACGTTGGCTCGCTGCCAGCCCTTGATTAGCGTGCCACAGACTGCACGCACCGAATGACTGCGACAGCGATTGCGCTCAGTCGTTTCGTCATAGACGAGGTAAATAAAAGATTACTAATAGAATATTTCAGCCAATGGTTACCTCGCATGTAACATGTACTTTGCCGCAGTGGCGGTTATCGAGATTTCAGAAAGCATCGCGTTTCGCCCTGCAGTGCTGCTCAGATTATCGCAAATGTGTACACACAAATGAACATTTAACTTACTAAAAAACTAGAAACCCGCCTTGATTAAGAAAAAAAGCACCTATTTAGCTCGTCACTTATTCTATCCATTCCATTTTTTGATTTACGTTGATCCTTGGTTGGGAATATAAGGGCTATTTAGCCACGACCCATGTATAAACTTTCACGTATTCGTATGTGCATGCGCATTCAAGTAACTTCCCTTGTCTTGCGCATGTGCATAGGTAGCGGGTCGGGCGTGTAAGTGAGCGACCATTTGTAGCTGCAGTTTATGGCGGGTCATGGCCCATCGAACATAGGCCGGTGTGAGGTGGAGGTTACACCACAAAGTTAAGTAGTGGTTTAGATTTTGTACATATGTACTGTCTGTGTTTTACTTTTTTTTTCGTTTATACATGTAAAGCCATGGTGTTCTTTTAATCATTGACAAAGGTCTTCTTAGGCACTTGTGGATTTTATTGTTCTGAAGAAGGTGTAGTTACCTACGCCGAAACCTAGTTTAATACTAGGTGCTTTTTTCGCAATCGAGGTGGGTTTCTAGTTTTTTTAATGTATTAACCAACGATTGCTGACGCGCTGCGATGTTGAAGGTTCAACATTTAACTAAGGCTAATAATAGGCTTTCCGGGCGGGAAGAAGCGCCTGGTGCCTGGCACGAATCCGCCTGACGGATTTGTGTCGAGGTCCGGAAAACCGGCCAGTCTGTGGATGGGTTTTAGGCGGTTTTCCATCTGCCTCGGCGATTGCTGGCTGGTTGCCCTTATTCCGCCTCATTTACACTATGTCGACGATTGAAGCGCTAAGAAGGTCCCACGTACGCGCACACCACCATTACTCTACCACGCAAACATAGGGGTTACACTCGTCTGGTGTGAGACGTTCCCTGTGGGGGAGGGGGGGGGGGTCCACTGGGGGCCGAACCGCCGCACAATAACCCTGGGTTCGGTGTGGGGCGGCGGAGAGGTGCAGTGGACTACGGTAGTCGTCGTGGGGTTGTGGACCACTGCGGCTTCGGCGTGGACGCAGCCTCTCCGTCGTTTCTAGGTCCCCAGTTAACATACAATACAATACATACAATGCAAGGCTAATAATTAATTCAAAATATTCATCCATTATTTCGATGAAGGAGGTGTAGGTGGTTTTCTACACACGTTTAATCAATCTCCTGGCTGTTTCAACATATTAAGATATTGTAGTAATTTACATAGAGACGGAAAGGTTTCATACCTCTTCACTCTTTGATTGCTCTTTTATCTAAGCCCCTAGCGTTTAACCGTACCATTTTCTTATAAATAGTACTGACTTAGTAATTTACTAGGACATCAGTTATTAAGATGCATGGTTCGGTAACCAAACATTTCTCATTATGACTGTTTTGGAATTACAACACATTTATCCAAAATTCTACTTCTGAAGTTTTCGTCAGTAACGCTTCTGGTGGATAACTAGCTTCCTTACGTATGGATCAAGAGCCAAAAGAACAACTTTATTTGTTGAATTAATTTCACTGAAATAAAATGAATGGAATCAATGGGAATAATTTTTTTTAAGTGCGAAGATAAGAATTATATCAATGAAATTATTTTGAGAAATGCTGGACGTGTATTAGCTTGAAAACGTCGTAAGAGCCAAAATTTGTGTCAAAGCAGAATTAGACCCTCATCTGTTGTTTAACATGAGCAGTGGGGCTCTGTTCTTTTATGTAGTAGAGGTGCAAGGACTTTGAGAACGAATCTCGTGTACTATGGATAATTTTCCGCGCTATATAGTTTCTAATCCAGTTAGCAAGTTTTGTATGTTTGCTCTATTGTCAGAAGTGTGCAGTATGTTACGACGTTCTCTGGGGAACCTCTCTTCTCGAAAGTACACGCTTCCTTTCAGTGAGCTGCATGCTGTGTAAATGCTTTGGGTAAAGGCCATGGCCAGTCAGGAAATTGATCAACCCTCTGCTAGGGGTCCATACGTCCCATTCCTAACCTTTACCGGATGTTTGAAAATTTTACACTTGTTCCATCCCTTTTGCCAGCGATCTGACCGCTACCTCTTACGTGGCATTTGTCAATTATTTATTCCACTCTTATCTCGTCCAGTCTTCCCATCTTGAACCTGCGAGCCGATGTCTGATGGTTTAGTGTATCGAGTAAATTTTCAAGACCACATACAGAGCTCTATTGTTCTGTATGGCGCCGTTCAATATAAAACTGTCCACAGCCACGGTATTTTGTATATCCCTGGCGCTTCTGACAACGCCCTCGATAAATATGGCGATTTTCAGTTGGCCGCAGCGTAGGACACGGCCATTGGAAGGTTGAAACGGGTGTGGCGGACATGCAACAAAACCATTACCTCGCTTGGCACAGGAAAGCGCATCAGGAAAATCACGAAAGGCAGTACGGCTATATAAGGATGACAGCAACAATCACACCGGAGTCACCACTTACTATTGTGCAGGCCGTACGCGGCCGTAAGCAGGAGAAACTTTTATCGTTACAAAGGATAATTCAGCTGGTCATACCGATTCGTTATATGCAACCCGCACTATATCTTCATCAGGAGAGATTCCAGACAGGCGACAGCCACCTAATCGATATACACTCCTGGAAATGGAAAAAAGAACACATTGACACCGGTGTGTCAGACCCACCATACTTGCTCCGGACATTGCGAGAGGGCTGTACAAGCAATGATCACACGCACGGCACAGCGGACACACCAGGAACCGCGGTGTTGGCCGTCGAATGGCGCTAGCTGCGCAGCATTTGTGCACCGCCGCCGTCAGTGTCAGCCAGTTTGCGGTGGCATACGGAGCTCCATCGCAGTCTTTAACACTGGTAGCATGCCGCGACAGCGTGGACGTGAACCGTATGTGCAGTTGACGGACTTTGAGCGAGGGCGTATAGTGGGCATGCGGGAGGCCGGGTGGACGTACCGCCGAATTGCTCAACACGTGGGGCGTGAGGTCTCCACAGTACATCGATGTTGTCGCCAGTGGTCGGCGGAAGGTGCACGTGCCCGTCGACCTGGGACCGGACCGCAGCGACGCACGGATGCACGCCAAGACCGTAGGATCCTACGCAGTGCCGTAGGGGACCGCACCGCCACTTCCCAGCAAATTAGGGAAACTGTTGCTCCTGGGGTATCGGCGAGGACCATTCGCAACCGTCTCCATGAAGCTGGGCTACGGTCCCGCACACCGTTAGGCCGTCTTCCGCTCACGCCCAACATCGTGCAGCCCGCCTCCAGTGGTGTCGCGACAGGCGTGAATGGAGGGACGAATGGAGACGTGTCGTCTTCAGCGATGAGAGTCGCTTCTGCCTTGGTGCCAATGATGGTCGTATGCGTGTTTGGCGCCGTGCAGGTGAGCGCCACAATCAGGACTGCATACGACCGAGGCACACAGGGCCAACACCCGGCATCATGGTGTGGGGAGCGATCTCCTACACTGGCCGTACACCACTGGTGATCGTCGAGGGGACACTGAATAGTGCACGGTACATCCAAACCGTCATCGAACCCATCGTTCTACCATTCCTAGACCGGCAAGGGAACTTGCTGTTCCAACAGGACAATGCACGTCCGCATGTATCCCGTGCCACCCAACGTGCTCTAGAAGGTGTAAGTCAACTACCCTGGCCAGCAAGATCTCCGGATCTGTCCACCATTGAGCATGTTTGGGACTGGATGAAGCGTCGTCTCACGCGGTCTGCACGTCCAGCACGAACGCTGGTCCAACTGAGGCGCCAGGTGGAAATGGCATGGCAAGCCGTTCCACAGGACTACATCCAGCATCTCTACGATCATCTCCATGGGAGAATAGCAGCCTGCATTGCTGCGAAAGGTGGATATACACTGTACTAGTGCCGACATTGTGCGTGCTCTGTTGCCTGTGTCTATGTGCCTGTGGTTCTGTCAGTGTGATCATGTGATGTATCTGACCCCAGGAATGTGTCAATAAAGTTTCCCCTTCCTGGGACAATGAATTCACGGTGTTCTTATTTCAATTTCCAGGAGTGTATGTTTCCTCTCAGAGATTTGGGTGGCTGTTAGTAAACGGAATCATACTGATTGAAAAAAAAGTGAGGATTGGCCATAAGTTACATATTTTTCTACCAAGATATACCTTACGTCTCCCATACTTATCCAAGTGTAATCATGCATGTTTTGGATGTCTCTGTAAATTTATTTCGTTTGTAGTACTTTATATTTCGTAAATGGTTGATAAACGCTGCCTTATAAAACGCGTTTACCCGTGGGAAACAAATTAACAGGGGATACCAAAATGGTAAGTATGGAAGTACCAACTTGTCGGCATATAGCCTCTGAAGCACATACGAAACAATATATACTGCGAGGGACGTCCAGTAAGTATAATGCCCAACTATTTTTTTCTCGGTAAGTACGGCTGAAAAAAGTTGGGAATTTGTTGTGGGACATCATGAAACATTCCCGCTTCAGAGTGTATAGTTTCATGAGGATCCAACAGCTGGCGGCGCTATACGTAGCATTCAAAATGGCGTTTGTAACGGAGGGTCGTTCCAAGCAGAGAGCTGTAATTTTCTTTTGGCGAAAAACCAAAGAACTGCAGATATTGATAAACGTTTGCAGCATGTCTAAGGACATCTGACAGTGAACAAAGGCACGATGAGTCGTTGGACAAGGCGTATGTCACTATCGCAACAAAGTCGCGCAAACCAGTCAGATCTCCCGTGTGCCGGCCGGCTGAGCACAGCTGCGACACCTGCTGGAACGTGCGGACACTGTCATTCTAGGTGACCTACAGATCACCATCTGAAACCTCGCCGCTCTACTGGACGTCTCTGTTGGTAGCGCTGACACACTTTTCCACCAGATGTGGTACTCAAAGGTACTGCACGCTGGGTTCCTCACCGCCTAACAGAAGATCACAGAGAGCAAGAAGGACGATCTGTGCGTAATTCCTTGCGCCATACGAGTCTCATTTTTTGCCGAACATAGTCACAGACAGTGAAACATGGGTTCATCACTTCGAATCGGAAACAAGTCATGCCGACGGACTTCTGGGGCTCTGAAGGGTTTATTCTGTTCTCCTTCGTAGTGCAACAGACAAATCTGAAGCGTATTATGCTACCGTCAGGAAACGGAACAAACGACTTTAGCATGTTAGTCGTCACAAGAGTGCAAATGAACTTCGCCTTCTACAGGAGCCGGCTGGAGTGGCCGAGCGGTTCTAGGCGCTACAGTCTGGAACCGCGTTACCGCTGCGGTCACAGGTTCGAATCCTGCCTCGGGCATGGATGTCTGTGATGTCCTTAGGTTAGTTAGGTTTAAGTAGTGCTAAGTTCTAGGGCACTGATGACCTCAAAAGTTAAGTCCCATAGTGCTCAGAGCCATTTGAACCTTCTCCAGGACAATGCAAGGCCTCACACAAGTCTGCGCATCCTAGAGGAGCTCAGAAAACTTCATTGGACTGTTCTTCCTCATCCAGCGTGGTTAATTGGTAGGCTACTGATGCGGCGAGACGTTGGCTCCGCCATGAAGAAGTAGAGTGATAGCATCTGGGCATTAAAGCCAGTACGGCGACGTTAGATTGTCGCGCTCAACGGAGATTATATTGAGAAATACGGACTTGTAGCCACAGGAGTGGACAATAATATTGTGGACCGGAATTTTGAATATAACTAATCTATTTTCGGAAAAAAAGGGTAATGCATTACTTTTTGAACGTCTCTCAAGTAAACGGAATAAACTTACAGAGACATCTATAACCTGAATGACTCACATCTGATTACAGAAAAGATAGATTGGAGTCACTTCGCTAAGTGTGACAGAACTAAGGTACATCTGGTCTAAAAATATCATGTGACTCATGACCAATCCGAAGCTGTGTTTTTTACAGCATTCATAGAAAATAAATCCGTTTGCTAAAATTCCCCCAAAGGTCGGAGAGGGAACTCAAATCTATGACGTAGCTGTCGCTTGTCTGGATGCCGTTCCTGATACAGACGCACGAGACGAATCTGTAGAGCGAGCTGAATCACAGTGTATACAGGGTGTTACAAAAAGGTACGGCCAAACTTTCAGGAAACATTCCTCACACACAAAGAAAGAAAATATGTTACGTGGACATGTGTCCGGAAACGCTTACTTTCCATGTTAGAGCTCATTCTGTTACTTCTCTCCAAATCACATTAATCATGGAATGGAAACACACACCAACAGAACGCACCCGCGTGACTTCACTTTGTTACAGGAAATGTTCAAAATGTCCTCCGTTAGCGAGGATACGTGCATCCACCCTCCGTCGCATGGAATCCCTGATGCGCTGATGCAGCCCTGGAGAATGGCGTATTGTATCACAGCCGGTCCACAATACGAGCACGAAGAGTCTCTAATTTTGGTACCGGGGTTGCGTAGACAAGAGCTTTCAAATGCCCCCATAAATGAAAGTCAAGAGGGTTGAGGTCAGGAGAGCGTAGAGGCCATGGAATTGGTCCGCCTCTACCAATCCATCGGTCACCGAATCTGTTGTTGAGAAGCGTACGAACACTTCGACTGAAATGTGCAGGAGCTCCATCATGCATGAACCACATGTTGTGTCGTACTTGTAAAGGAACATGTTCTAGCAGCACAGGTAGAGTATCCCGTATGAAATCATGATAACGTGCTCCATTGAGCTTAGGTGGAAGAACATGGATCCCAATCAAGACATCACCAACAATACCTGTCCAAACGTTCACAGAAAATCTTTGTTGATGACGTGATTGCACAATTGCGTGCGGATTCTCGTCAGCCCACACATGTTGATTGTGAAGATTTACAATTTGATGACGTTGGAATGAAGCCTCATCCGTAAAGAGAACATTTGCACTGAAATGAGGATTGACACATTATTGGATGAACCATTCGCAGAAGTGTACCCGTGGAGGCAAATCAGCTGCTGATAGTGCCTGCACACGCTGTACAGGGTACGGAAACAACTGGTTCTCCCGTAGCACTCTCCATACAGTGACGTGGTCAACGTTACCTTGTACAGCAGCAACTTCTCTGACGCTGACATTAGGGTTTTCGTCAACTGCACGAAGAATTGCCCCGTCCATTGCAGGTGTCCTCGTAGTTCTAGGTCTTCCCCAGTCGCGATTCATAGGCTGGCATGTTCCGTGCTCCCTAAGACGCCGATCAATTGCTTCGAACGTCTTCCTGTCGGGACACCTTCGTTCTGGAAATCTGTCTCGATACAAACGCACCTCGCCACGGCTATTGCCCCGTGCTAATCCATACATCAAATGAGCATCTGCCAACTCCGCATTTGTAAACATTGCAGTGACTGCAAAACCACGTTCGTGATGAACACTAACCTGTTGATGCTACGTACTAATGTGCTTGATGCTAGTAGTGTAGAGCAAAGACTCGCATGTCAACACAAGCATCGAAGTCAACATTACCTTCCTTCAACTGGGCCAACTGGCGGTGAATCGATGAAGTACCGTACATACTGACGAAACTAAAATGAGCTCTGACATGGAAATTAAGCGTTTCCGGACACATGTCCACATAACATCTTTTCTTTATTTGTGTGTGAGGAATGTTTCCTGAAAGTTTTGCCGTACCTTTTTGTAACACCCTGTATAGCCGTGAAACAATGCACGCAGGTGAGATTATAGAGTTTCATCTCCCATTGACATTGCTGTAGGGCTAATTTCGTTGTACGTGCCTTTAATACTTCTCCCAGAAACAGACTAAGAAGACAGACCTTACGATTACGAAGTTGCCGGGCGCCCAGCAGCAAGAAACGAGCTTCCGCAGTGCGAGGTAGCGCCGGCGCGCCGCCTCGGGCGGGCTGGCGGACGGAATGGGGCGCGAGTCGGGTGGAGACGGCGGCCCTGATGGCCTCGCATTGTCGTGATTTCTGCGCGGCGCGTGCGGTTGGCCGACTCTAATTGCAGCGCGGGAGGCTGAGCCGGCGGGAAGGGCGGCGCGGCGATTACGCGGCCTCGCGCCCTAATTGCGCGCCGGGCCATCGGCGGCGCCACCCGAGCGTCAAAGGCCGCCACGCAGCCACCAGCCAGCTAGCCGTACCCTCCGGAATTACCTAGGAGCCGCGGAATGCTGCCCGCACGAGGCCGCCCGATACCAGACTGCGCTAATGCCGTCTGTATCAGCGCAGGCGCGCCGCAGCCAGGTAGCCTTCCGATTCGGCAGTCTCCTCAAGTCTCTCTCCTCGTACTCTAAGCTCTAACTTTACGGCCTTCTCGGGGTAAAAGTAGCTGTTTTCAAAGAAGTGGCCTGAATTCAGGAAAAAAACACTCAGGTGAAAGATAGCTACACTCCTGGAAATGGAAAAAAGAGCTCCATCGCAGTCTTTAACACTGGTAGCATGCCGCGACAGCGTGGACGTGAACCGTATGTGCAGTTGACGGACTTTGAGCGAGGGCGTATAGTGGGCATGCGGGAGGCCGGGTGGACGTACCGCCGAACTGCTCAACACGTGGGGCGTGAGGTCTCCACAGTACATCGATGTTGTCGCCAGTGGTCGGCGGAAGGTGCACGTGCCCGTCGACCTGGGACCGGACCGCAGCGACGCACGGATGCACGCCAAGACCGTAGGATCCTACGCAGTGCCGTAGGGGACCGCACCGCCACTTCCCAGCAAATTAGGGACACTGTTGCTCCTGGGGTATCGGCGAGGACCATTCGCAACCGTCTCCATGAAGCTGGGCTACGGTCCCGCACACCGTTAGGCCGTCTTCCGCTCACGCCCCAACATCGTGCAGCCCGCCTCCAGTGGTGTCGCGACAGGCGTGAATGGAGGGACGAATGGAGACGTGTCGTCTTCAGCGATGAGAGTCGCTTCTGCCTTGGTGCCAATGATGGTCGTATGCGTGTTTGGCGCCGTGCAGGTGAGCGCCACAATCAGGACTGCATACGACCGAGGCACACAGGGCCAACACCCGGCATCATGATGTGGGGAGCGATCTCCTACACTGGCCGTACACCACTGGTGATCGTCGAGGGGACACTGAATAGTGCACGGTACATCCAAACCGTCATCGAACCCATCGTTCTACCATTCCTAGACCGGCAAGGGAACTTGCTGTTCCAACAGGACAATGCACGTCCGCATGTATCCCGTGCCACCCAACGTGCTCTAGAAGGTGTAAGTCAGCTACCCTGGCCAGCAAGATCTCCGGATCTGTCCCCCATTGAGCATGTTTGGGACTGGATGAAGCGTCGTCTCACGCGGTCTGCACGTCCAGCACGAACGCTGGTCCAACTGAGGCACCAGGTGGAAATGGCATGGCAAGTCGTTCCACAGGACTACATCCAGCATCTCTACGATCGTCTCCATGGGAGAATAGCAGCCTGCATTGCTGCGAAAGGTGGATATACACTGTACTAGTGCCGACATTGTGCATGCTCTGTTGCCTGTGTGTATGTGCCTGTGGTTCTGTCAGTGTGATCATGTGATGTATCTGACCCCAGGAATGTGTCAATAAAGTTTCCCCTTCCTGGGACAATGAATTCACGGTGTTCTTATTTCAATTTCCAGGAGTGTAGATCTATTTGTACACCAAAACTTGCAAACAACACATATTAAAAAATCGAGTGGATTTAGTTATCCTAGATTTGGCGCTCGACGCTATCACTTTTTCGACTACTAAACGATCAGACGGAGTACCTCCACAAATGCACCTTGTTTGCAAATTCCCGTTGCAGACTTCTAGGACCTGTAGAGGGGAGCAAGTACATAATATTCTGATTAGGAACTCGTTCACTACTTCGTGTCTGGCCGTATCCAAAGGTTAAATTACTTGACTCCTGTAGATTCAGAGGAATATATGCTGGCACACCACAAATTCAAAGAGCGAACAGGTGGTCTGCAGTGTCTTTCACAACTTTGGTGGCCGCCACAATCAACTGGCTCAAATGGTTCAAATGGCTCTGAGCACTATGGGACTTAACATCTATGGTCATCAGTCCCCTAGAACTTACAACTACTTAAACCTAACTAACCTAAGGACGTCACACAACACCCAGTCATCACGAGGCAGAGAAAATCCCTGACCCCGCCGGGAATCGAAACCGGGAACCCGGGCGCGGGAAGCGAGAACGCTACCGCACGACCACGAGCTGCGGACCACAATCAACTGCTCTTGTAATACGTCAGTATTGTTCTGTACGTATAGCATGCTGTTTTTTTCTATTTTCTTGGCATAATGTAAACGTGTACACTACTGGCCATTAAAATTGCTGCACCACGAAGATGACGTGCTACAGACGCGAAATTTAACCGACAGGAAGACGATGCTGTGATACGCAAATGATTAGCTTTTCAGAGTATTCACACAAAGTTGGCGCCGGTGGCAACACCTACAACGTGCTGACATGAGGAAAGTTTCCTACCGATTTCTCATACACAAACAGCAGTTAAACGGCGTTGCCTGGTGAAACGTTGTTGTGATGCCTCGTGTAAGGAGGAGAGTTGCGTACCATCACGTTTCAGACTTTCATAAGGGTCGGATTGTAGCCTATCGCGATTGCGATTTATCGTATCGCTACATTGCTGCTCGCGTTGGGTGAGAGCCAATGACTGTTAGCAGAATACGGAATCGGTGGGTTCAGGAGGGTAATAAGGAACGCCGTGCTGGATCCCAACGGCCTCATATCACTAGCAGTCGAGATGACAGGCATCTTATCCGCATAGCTGTAACGGAACGTGCAGCCACGTCTCGATCCCCGAGTCAACAGATGGGGACGTTTGCAAGGCAACAACCATCTGCACGAAAAGTTCGACGACGTTTGCAGCAGCATGGGCTTTCAGCTCGGAGACCGTGACTGCGATTCCCCTTGATGCTGCGTCACAGACAGGAACGCCTGCGATGGTGTACTCAACGACGAACCTCGGTGCACGAATGGCAAAACGTCATTTTTTTCGGATGAATTCAGGTTCTGTTTACATCATGATGATCACATCCCTGTTCAGCGACATCGCGGTGAACGCACATTGGAAGCGTGCATTCGTTATCGCCGTACTGGCGTGTCACCTAGCGTGATGGTATGTGATGCAATTGGTTACACGTCTCGGTCACTTCTTGTTCGCATTGACGGCAGTTTGAACAGTGCACGTTACATTTCAGATGTGTTACGACCCGTGGCTCTACCCTTCATTCGATCCCTGCGAAACCCTACATTTCAGCAGGATAATGCCCGACCGCATGTTGCAGGTCCTGTACGGGCCTTTCTGGATACAGAAAATGTTCGACTGCTGCCCTCGCTAGCACATTCTCCAGATCTCTCACCAAATGAAAACGTCTGGTCAATGGTGGCCTAGCAACTGGCTCGTCACAATGCGCCAGTCACTACTCTCGATGAACTGTGGTATCGTGTTAAAGCTGCATGGGCAGCTGTACCTGTACACGCCATCCAAGCTCTGTTTGACTCAATGCCCAACCGTATCAAGGCCGTTATTACGGCCAGAGGTGGTTGTTCTGGGTACTGATTTGTCAGGATCTATGCACCCAAACTGTGTGAAAATGTAATCACATGTCAGTTCTAGTATAGTATATTTGTCCAATGAATACCCGTTTATCATCTGCATTTCTTCTTGGTGTAGCAATTTTAACTGCCAGCAGTGTAATATTTAAGTGTTAATACTAATGTGCTTAAGTGACAAATTGATGTTTCATTACGTTTCCTTTCAAACTGTTACCTGATAATTACACTACGTCACGCCTAATTCAGTTCCTCAAGCAGAAGTCTATTAGTTAAACATCTGAATTGAAACCATCGTAGAACGGAAACTATACATTTCCGGATATGGGTTTCTGTTCAAAATACACTGAAGAACCAAAGAAACCGGTACACTTTCCTAATATCGTGTAGGACACCCGCGAACACGCAGAAGTGCCACAACATGACGTGTCATGGACTCGATTAATGTCTGAAGTAGTGCTGGTGAGAACTGACACCATGAACCGTGCAGGGCTGTCCATAAATACGTAAGGAGTACGACGGAGTGGAAATCTCTTCTGAACAGCATGCTGCAAGGCATCCCATATATGCTCAATAATGTTCACGTCTGGGGAGTTTGGTGGAGAGCGGAAGTGTTTAAACTCAGAAGAGTCTTCCTGGAGCCACTCTGTAGCAATTCTTGGCGTGTGGGGTGTCGCATTGTCCTGCTTCAATTGGCCAAGTCTGTCGCAATGTACAGTGGACATGAATGGATGCAGGAGATCTGATAAGATATGTGTCACCTGTCTGAGTCGTATCTAGACGTATCGCGAGACCCATACCACTCCAACTGCACTCGCCCCACACCATTACAGAACATCCACCACCTTGAACAGTCGCCTGCTGACATGCAGGTTCCATGGATTCGTGAGGTTGTCTCCATACCCGTATACACATCCATCCGCTCTTAATTCCCCGCCCCGGGTAGACAGGTAGGACACGTACGTACCCCCTGGTAACGGCCAGGCCCAGGGAGGGGTGATTACCCGAGCTGATACCTTCCGAAAGTGCCGATTGGTCCCTCCGTCCGTTTGTCGGAAGGTGTGACCTGAGGTGTGAACAATCACCTAAGGCGGGAGTGCCCTCAGAGAGGGCCCCCACAAGGGAGGAGCGCGCCATCGGAGACGCCGGTAATCATGGGGGATTCTTCCGCAATGGTTTCCTCACCTTCCACTATGTCTGCTCACAAACGTAAGTTCACTGAGTCTCAGCCACAGTCAGTTCTTCCATCGTTGCCACAGTTCCTTGTTGTTTCTCAGTCTGACGAAGGTCACGACTTCTCCACGGTCAACCCTTTCATTATTCAGAAAGGTGTCGACGCAATTGCAGGTCCTGTAAAGTCTTATTCCAGATTACGGAATGGCACCCTGTTGTTAGAAACAGTCAGTGCCCTCCAGGCACAAAAATTGCTGCGTACCTCACTATTACACAACTTCCCTGTCCGGATGGAACCGCACCGTACTTTAAATTCCTCGCGTGGAGTCGTTTATACACGCTCCCTCGATGGATTGTCTGACGAAGAAATTCAGCACCACCTGTCTGACCAGGGCGTAACGGCTGTTCATAGGGTTATGAAAAGGGTTGACACGAACATCATTCCAACCCGCACTGTCTTCTTGACATTTGACAAAGTTCAATTCCCATCGAAAATCAAAGCAGGCTATGAGATAATTTCCGTTCGCCCTTATGTCCCAAACCCTACGCGTTGCTATCGGTGTCAGCGGTTCAATCACACCAGCCAGTCCTGTTCCAATCCGGCCAAATGTGTTACGTGTGGCAAGGATGCCCATGAGGGTGCTTGTCCAACTCCATCCCCTCGCTGCATCAACTGTATGGGTGACCACGCTGCTTCCTCTCGAGATTGTCCCGTTTTTAAGGACGAAAAGCTCATCCAGGAAATTAGAGTAAAGGAAAAGGTGTCGACCTTTGCTGCTCGAAAATTATTCGCCAGTCGACAGCCCACCGTGCCTCAGAAAGGAAAATACAGCACTGTCCTTGCTTCTCCTCGGCCAACAAAGGAGGCGGCCACGCAGACTTGCGACCTCACCTTTAGTGCCACGGTCGTCAGATCGGCCAGCGCAAAGATCGCCCGTTCAACCTCACCACTTTCGCCTGCCCACTCTCTGGCCCACCCTTCGTCAAGTTCTGCTAAATCTCGAGCCCAAAAGTCAGACACCAAGACTTCGAAAAAAGAGCATACTCGTGAAGAGTTTTTACGTACGGGAACTTCCCAACCATCTGTTCCTCCTTCCTCTAAACATCATACTTCCAAGAAGGCTACAAAGAAACCCAGTTCCTCTCCTTCTCCGCCGTGTCCCATCTACAGCACCACCTGGCGGAAATCGCCCTCGGCCGTCTTCTGTGTCGCCGAGGCGCACTGCTGGCGGCCGATCAACCGGCCGATCGCTGGTGGCAGGAGCTGCTCCTGACCAACCTACGGATCAGGATCTTCTGCCTTCGACTGAATGCCATTCCATGCTGTCGGTCGCAAGCTCAGATCAGTCGTTGAGTTGACAGCGACCTTGGTCACATTCCTCCATTTTCTGTTCACCCTATGTCCATTATCTACATCTACATCTACATCTACATCTATACTCCGCGAGCCACCTTACGGTGTGTGGCGGAGGGTACTTATTGTACCACTATCTGATCCCCCCTTCCCTGTTCCATTCACGAATTGTGCGTGGGAAGAACGACTGCTTGTAAGTCTCCGTATTTGCTCTAATTTCTCGGATCTTTTCGTTGTGATCATTACGCGAGATATATGTGGGCGGTAGTAATATGTTGCCCATCTCTTCCCGGAATGTACTCTCTTGTAATTTCGATAATAAACCTCTCCGTATTGCGTAACGCCTTTCTTGAAGTGTCCGCCACTGGAGCTTGTTCAGCATCTCCGTAACGCTCTCGCGCTGACTAAATGTCCCCAAGACGAATCGCGCTGCTCTTCGCTGGATCATGTCTATCTCTTCTATTAATCCAACCTGGTAAGGGTCCCATACTGATGAGCAATACTCAAGAATCGGACGAACAAGCGTTTTGTAAGCTACTTCTTTCGTCGATGAGTCACATTTTCTTAGAATTCTTCCTATGAATCTCGACCTGGCGCCTGCTTTTCCCACTATTTGTTTTATGTGATCATTCCACTTCAGATCGCTCCGGATAGTAACTCCAAAGTATTTTACGGTTGTTACCGCTTCCAATGATTTACCACCTATGGCATAATCGTACTGGAATGGATTTCTGCCCCTATGTATGCGCATTATATTACATTTATCTACGTTTAGGGAAAGCTGCCAGCTGTCGCACCATGCATTAATCCTCTGCAGGTCCTCCTGGAGTACGTACGAGTCTTCTGATGTTGCTACTTTCTTGTAGACAACCGTGTCATCTGCAAATAGCCTCACGGAGCTACCGATGTTGTCAACTAAGTCATTTATGTATATTGTAAACAATAAAGGTCCTATCACGCTTCCCTGCGGTACTCCCGAAATTACCTCTACATCTGCAGATTTTGAACCGTTAAGAATGACATGTTGTGTTCTTTCTTCTAGGAAATCCTGAATCCAATCACAAACCTGGTCCGATATTCCGTAAGCTCGTATTTTTTTCACTAAACGTAAGTGCGGAACCGTATCAAATGCCTTCCTGAAGTCCAGGAATACGGCATCAATCTGCTCGCCAGTGTCTACGGCACTGTGAATTTCTTGGGCAAATAGGGCGATCTGAGTTTCACATGATCTCTGTTTGCGGAATCCATGTTGGTTATGATGAAGGAGATTTGTATTATCTAAGTACGTCATAATACGAGAACACAAACCATGTTCCATTATTCTACAACAGATTGACGTAAGCGAAATAGGCCTATAATTATTCGCATCTGATTATCCACTGGAATATCCGCGGTATTCAAGCCAATCGGGATGAATTGTCGAGCCTCTTACGATCCTACTCGCCGGTCATCTTCTGTCTTCAGGAAACAAAGCTGCGTCCCCTTGACCGCTTTGTTCTCCCTCATTTTCATTCCGTCCGATATGATCTCCCCTCTGTTGAAGGCACTCCAGCGCATGGGGGAGTCATGATTCTTCTCCATGAAACTCTCCATTATCACCCAATCCATTTAAACACTTCCTTCCAAGCTGTCGCCGTCCGTCTTTCCCTTTCCGGATACACGTTCTCTCTTTGTACTGTATACATTCCATCGTTCACACCAATGGCACGAGCTGATCTCCTTCATCTTCTTGGTCAGCTTCCACCCCCATATTTGCTGGTTGGGGACTTCAATGCCCACCACCCGCTTTGGGGATCTCCACATCCTTGTCCACGTGGCTCACTATTGCTAGACGTCTTCCACCAAGCAGATCTAGTTTGCCTCAACACTGGGGTCCCTACATTTTTGTCTGCCTCCACGACAAATTTATCTCATTTGGACCTTGCGGTCGGTACTGTTCCGCTAGCTCGTCGCTTCGAATGGTTCGCCCTTGATGATACACACTCGAGTGACCACTTTCCATGTGTCCTTAGACTGCAGCCTCAACTGCCCTACATGCGCCCGCGACGCTGGAAGTTTGCCCAAGCCGGTTGGACACTTTTTTCGTCTCTAGCGACATTCGATGACCGTCACTTTCCCAGCGTCGACGATGAGGTCACACATATTACCGACGTTATTCTTACAGCTGCGGAACATTCAATACCGCGCACCTCCGAATTGCCCCGGCGCCCCCCAGTTCCTTGGTGGACGAGGCATGCCGTGATGCAATACGTGAGCGGCGACGTGCTCTCCGCGTTTTCCGCCACCATCCTACTTTGGCCAGCTGTATCCGTTATAAGCAGTTCCGAGCGCGATGCCGTCGTGTCATCCGCGATAGCAAGAAGGCAATCTGGAAATTCTTTATTAGCTCATTTAACACCTTCACTCCCTCCTCGGAAGTTTGGCGTCGGCTTCGACGGTTCTCAGGCGCGCCTAGTTTCTCCCCGGTCTCTGGGCTCAATGTCGCGCATGACACATTAGTGGACCCCGTCGCAATTTCTAACTCGTTGGGTCAGCACTTCGCTGAGATTTCGAGCTCTTCAAATTACCCGCCAGCGTTTCTCCCGAAGAAACGTGCAGCGGAAGTGCGACCTCTTGCTTTCTCCTCTCAAAATCGCGAAAGCTACAATACTGTTTTCTCCTTGCGGGAACTCCAACATGCACTCTCTTCTTCTCGCTCCTCCGCCCCAAGACCGGATGGTATCCACGTCCAAATGTTGCTGCATTTATCAACCCATAGTCTGCGTTACCTCCTTCGCCTTTATAATCGAATTTGGACCGACAGTACTTTTCCCAGACGATGGCGGGAAGCTATCGTCGTTCCTGTTCCGAAACCTGGAAAGGACAAACATCTTCCCTCTAGCTATAGCCCCATTTCTCTCACGAGTAGTGTCTGTAAGGTTTTGGAGCGTATGGTGAATTACCGTTTAGCGTGGTGGCTGGAATCCCGCAGTCTTTTAACACCTGCCCAATGCGGATTCCGAAAGCATCGTTCTGCAGTTGACCATCTTGTTGCTCTCTCCACTTATATCATGAACAATTTTCTCCGGAAACGCCAAACAGTAGCAATATTTTTTGATCTGGAGAGAGCATACGATACCTGTTGGAGGACAGGCATCCTCCGCACACTGTTCTCTTGGGGCTTTCGAGGCCGGTTGCCCCTTTTTCTTCGCGAATTTATGGCAGAGCGCACATTTAGGGTGCGGGTGAACACTACTCTCTCCCGTACTTTCTCCCAAGAAAACGGGGTACCCCAGGGCTCTGTGCTGAGTGTTGTACTGTTTGCCATTGCCATCAATCCAATTATGGATTGTCTCCTTCCTGATGTTTCGGGCTCCCTCTTTGTGGACGATTTTGCCATCTACTACAGCTCTCAACGGACCAGCCTTCTTGAACGACGTCTTCAAGGATGTCTCGAACGCCTCCACTCTTGGAGCATCGAAACCGGCTTCCGTTTTTCTCCCAGTAAGACCGTTTGTGTTAATTTTTGGCGACGTAAGGAGTTTCTTCCGCCCTCCTTACATCTAGGTCCTGTCAACCTTCCGTTTTCAGACGTCGCTAAATTCTTGGGTCTTATGTTTGACAGAAAACTGTGCTGGTCCTCCCACGTTTCCTATCTTTCGGCTCGCTGTCTGCGATCCCTCAACACCCTCCGTGTCCTGAATGGTACCTCCTGGGGAGCGGACCGAGTGGTCCTTCTCCGCCTCTATCGCGCCTTAGTGCGCTCGAAATTGGACTATGGAAGCATAGTCTACTCCTCTGCTCGGCCGTCTATTCTTCGGCGTCTCGACTCTATCCACCACCGTGGATTACGTTTAGTGTCTGGAGCTTTTTACACCAGCCCTGTGGAAAGCCTTTATGCTGAGACTGCTGAACCTCCGCTGTCCAATCGGCGAGCAGTCCTTCTGAGTCGTTATGCTAGCCATCTGTCTTCCATGCCTGCTAATCCAGCCCATGACATTTTTTTCGACGCCTCCTTTGATGTAGGGTATGCAGGCCGCCCCTCCTTCCTACTACCACCGGGAGTCCGCTTCCGTCAACTGCTCCATTCTCTTTCCTTCCGCTTTCCTAAAACCTTCTTGACAACTTGGGGTACAGCACCGCCTTGGCTCCGTCCCGGGATCTGCCTGCTCCGTGACCTTTGTCGATTTCCCAAGGATGGTACCCCTTCACTTGTTTATCGTCGGGCATTTGCTGCTCTATGTGCACAAATGACGGACGCCACATTTATTTACACCGACGGCTCGAAAACATCGTTAGGTGTAGGGAGTGCCTATATTGTTGGCGACACCCCAAATCACTTTCGGCTTCCCGACCAGTGTTCGGTTTATACTGCGGAGCTTTACGCTGTTCTCCAGGCTGTCCACTACATCCGCCGCCATCAGCGGATACAGTACGTTATCTGCTCAGATTCTCTCAGCTCTCTCCTCAGTCTCCAAGCTCTTTATCCTGTGCACCCTCTGGTCCACCGGATTCAGGACTGTCTGCTCTTGCTCCACCTGGGGGGCGTCTCGGTGGCGTTCCTCTGGCTCCCGGGACACGTTGGTATCTGTGGAAATGAGGCGGCCGATATTGCAGCCAAGGCTGCAGTCTCTCTTCCTCGGCCAGCTATTCAATCGATTCCCTTCGCCGATCTACGGAGCGTTCTATGTCGACGTGTTGTTCATTTATGGCACACGCATTGGTCGACACTTCCCAATAATAAATTGCGGGACATGAAAGCTCTTCCTTGTGCTTGGACCTCTTCCTCCCGAACGCGTCGTCGGGAGGAGGTAATTTTAACTAGACTCCGGATGGGGCACTGTCTTTTTAGCCATCGACATCTTTTAAGCGGCGATCCTCCCCCACTCTGTCCCCACTGCTCTTAGCTGTGGACGGTAAGACACCTTTTAATTGAGTGCTCCTATTTTAATCCGTTACGCTCAAGTCTACAGCTTTCGCCTGATATATCGTCGATTTTAGCCGATGACACGCGCTCAGCCGACCGCGTTCTCAAGTTTATTAGTGCCAGTGAAATGACGTCAGTCATTTGAAGCTTTTTTTGGGGACAACCAACCCCTTTCTGTAGTGGATTTTTAAGCCTTCCTTCTGCTCTTAGTTTCTCCAATTTTATGACTTTCGTTCCCATTGCTGCTGGTTTTAAATTTCGGCTTTTTACTGTTTCCTAAGTCACGGACCGGGCGCTAATGACCATGGAAGTTTTGCGCCCTAAAACCAAAACAAAAGAAAAAAACGTCCATCCGCTCGATACAATATGAAACGAGACTCGTCCAAACAGGCAACATGTTTCCAGTCATCAACAGTCCAATGTTGGTGTTGACGGGCGCAGGCGAGGCATAAAGCTTTGTGTCGTGCAGTCATCAAGGGTACACGAGTGGGCCTTCGTCTCCGAAAGCTCATATCGATGAATTTTCGTTGAATAGTTCGCACGCTGACACTTATTTATGGCCCAGCATGGAAATCTGCACCAATTTGCGGCAGGGTTACACTTCTTTCTTGATGTTTTTCCGGATGCGTGATATGGTACACTCGTGAAATGGTAGTACGAGAAAATCCCCACTTCAACTCTATCTCGAAGATTCCCTGTTCCATAGCTCGTGCTCCGACTATAACACCATGTTCAGACTCACTTAAATCATGATAACCTCTCATTGTAGCAGCAGTAAGCGACCTGACAACTGCGCCAGACACTTGTTGTCTTATAAAGGCGTTGCCGACCCCAGCGCCGTATTCTGCCCGTTTCATATCTCTGTATTTGAGCCGTGCGAGGTTACCGTGCGGTCTGGCCGCCTTTTTACGGTTGGCGCGGCTTCCCCCATCGGAGATTCGAGTCTTCCTTCGATAATGGGTGTGTGGGTTGTCCTTAATGTAAGTTAGTTTGAGTTAGTTTAATTAGTGTGTAAGCCTAGGGACCGATAACATCAGCAGTTTCGTCCCATAGAACCTTACAACAAATTTCCCAAATTTCTGTATTTGAGTACGCATGCCTATACCAGTTCCTTTGGCGTTTCAGTGTATTATGCACTCACTCCACTCTACAAGCCCTAGAAGTTTCCAAAAGGAATTTCCTAACACACTGTATGTGACTGGCTCGAGGAATATTTGATTAGCGTTAAGGTTTGTTGAATCGGATCACAATCAATAAGTTCCTTTGTAAGTACTTAAGACCTACACGGTCCAGTCACATTATGCGACCAATGCTGATTTTCGACTTCTCCTTGCGATAACCACTTCTAGACAAATGGTTAAAATGTCTCTGAGCGCTATGGGACTTAACGTCTGAGGTCATCATTCCCCTAGAACTCAGAACTACTTAAACCTAACTACCCTAAAGACATCACACACATCCATGCCAGAGGCAGAATATGAACCTGCGACCGTAGCAGAAGCGCGGTTCCGGACTGAAGCGCCTAGAACAGCTCGGCCACAGCGGCCGGCCACTCCTAGACGGCAGGTGGCAGCACTAGCAGTGGAGGCTATGAAAGCATATCGGAGCCACGCCGAAGACGGTGAAGTTGTTATCATATTGCGGAAACGGACTGATTATCTGACGTCAAAAGGACGTGAACATTGCCTTTCGGTGCAAGGTTAGAACCATTTTCCAAACGGCTAAGTCTGTTAACTATTTGCGTATCGCCATCGTTAAAATATACCATGCATGGCAAGTAGCGCTATCCAAAACTCGTGCCGAGCAACGGATATGCACCAGTAGCCATAGACGACAGAGGTGATCGACAGCTGCGAAGATCTGTAAGGGCGAATAGGCGTGCAACTGTTGAGCAACTGACAGCTGACGTGAGCCAAGGGATTACCAGCAGCCGCGCTGGATTAGCCGAGCGGTCTAGGGCGCTGCAGTCATGGACTGCGCGGCTGGTCCGGCGGAGGTTCGAGTCCTCGCTCGGGCATGGGTGTGTGTGTTTGTCCTTAGGATAATTTAGGTTAAGTAGTGTGTAAACTTAGCGACTGATGATCTTAGCAGCTAAGTCTCATAAGATTTCACATACATTTCAACATTTTTCGACTACCAACAGTCTCTCATCCGTAACGGTTCAGCGAATGTTGCTGCGTATAGGCCTCCGCAGCAGGCAATTGGTTCACATATGCCGGCCCCTGTGACCGAGCGGTTGTAGGCGCTTCTGCCCGGAACCGCGTCGCTGCTACGGTCACAGGTTCGATTCCTACCTCGGGCATGGATGTGTGTGATGTCCTCAGGTGAATTAGGTTTAAGTAGTTCTAAGTCTATGGGACTGATGACCCTAGATGTTAAGTCCATTAGTGCTTAGGGCCGTTCGAACCATTTGGTTCACTCATGCTGATTTCTGTTCATCCGCGCTGAAGGCTGGAGTTCGTATGCCAATACTGAGTGGTGACAGGCGGCTTTTTCAGATGAATAACGGTTCATGCTTCATCGGACAGATGACCGTTGGCGTGCGTGACCCTACAACAGCCGCTAGAAGAGTCCAGGCTGGAGGAGGGAGTGTTGTGGTCTGGGGAGTTTTCGCAGTATTCCGTCGATGCCCTCATCAATATGGAAGGCACAGTGGATCAACACCAATATTCATCTATCCTTGTGGACCATATCCACACCTACATGCAATTCGCTTGTCACTCAGCACCATGGCATCTACCAGCAGGACAATGCAACGCGCCGCACAGCTCGCAGTGTACTTACGTGGTTCGAAGAACACCAGGATGAGTTTAAAGTACTGCCCTGTGCACCAGATTTCCCGAAATTAAACCCAGTTGAGAATCTGTGGGCCAACCTAGATGGCTCTGTTCCCCCCATGAATCCTCAGCCGAGAAAACCAGCGCATGCGGTCACATCATTGGACTCGGCATGGCTCTACATCCCTGCCGGTACCTTCCACAACACCAGTTGGTCTACTCCCGCGAGTCCGAGCTGCAATAGGTGCTTATTCTGGCTTTTGACGGGCAATCACATTAATGTGACTGTACCGCTTATATCCTTGTACCTACAAATTGTAATGCACAGTGCTACAAAAATTTTGTTCATAGTTTCACTAAATTACTCTGAAGAGTTATCTGCATGAACTTACTTGCTTTCTTCAAGTAGTAAGGTGAATCGGATCGTAAGTCTGGCGAACTGGGTTGGAACAGGAACTTATATCTCACACTAAAATAACAATAAGTCTTTCACAGTAAACGTCTTATTCCCCATCGCACCTTCTCATTTCTGATGGTACCTTTCGTTGTCGTTGCCTTGACACTGAATCCTGTCACCAAGTTTCGTCAATCCGGGACTGCCGTGTTTAATGTTACAGAGTTCTCAAGGCGTATAATTATATTCATCTATTCCTCCGGAATCCATCATCCTGTATATTTATTCTGTTCTTAACGTGACATTTCTTCAAACTTTCTGGCAGTTTTCTTTTCTTTTCCAATATTTCTTTATAGGTTCGTTCTTATTTTCTGGACATGTAAGGGGTAGTGCATTCTATTTCCTGGTAGAAGAATTTCCAGGATATCTGTTTGGAGTTGGCAACAACTCTTGGGATGAAACAGAGGAATATTGCATATCACTGTTATCATGAATTGTACAAGCAGGAGGTCACACATGCCGAAGTTCTATTACTTTTGGGTAATTTTCTAGGCTCGAAGATGTACAGGGCTATTACAAATGATTGAAGCGATTTCATAAATTCACTGTAGCTCCATTCATTGACATATGGTCACGACACACAACAGATACGTAGAAAAACTCATAAAGTTTTGTATGGCTGAAGCCGCACTTCAGGTTTCTGCCGCCAGAGCGCTTGACAGCGCAGTGAGACATAATGGCGACAGGAGCCGAGAAAGCGTATGTCGTGCTTGAAATGCACTCACATCAGTCAGTCATAACAGTGCAACGACACTTCAGGACGAAGTTCAACAAAGATCCACCAACTGCTAACTCCATTCGCGATGGTATGCGCAGTTTAAAGCTTCTGGATGCTTCTGTAAGGGGAAATCAACGGGTCGGCCTGCAGTGAGCGAAGAAACGGTTGAACGCGTGCGGGCAAGTTTCATGCGTAGCCCGCGGAAGTCGACGAATAAAGCAAGCAGGGAGCTAAACGTACCACAGCCGACGGTTTGGAAAATCTTACGGAAAAGGCTAAAGCAGAAGCGTTACCGTTTACAATTGCTACAAGCCCAGACACCCGATGACAAAGTCAAACGCTTTGAATTTTCGGCGCGGTTGCAACAGCTCATGGAAGAGGATGCGTTCAGTGCGAAACTTGTTTTCAGTGATGAAGCAACATTTTTTCTTAATGGTGAAGTGAACAGACACAATGTGTGAATCTGGGCGGTAGAGAATCCTCACGCATTCGTGCAGCAAATTCGCAATTCACCAAAAGTTAACGTGTTTTGTGCAATCTCACGGTTTAAAGTTTACGACCCCTGTTTCTTCTGCGAATAAAACGTTACAGGACACGTGTATCTGGACATGCTGGAAAATTGGCTCATGCCACAACTGGAGACCGACAGCGCCGACTTCATCTTTCAACAGCATGGTGCTCCGCCGCACTTCCACCATGATGTTCGGCATTTCTTAAACAGGAGATTGGAAAACCGATGGATCGGTCGTGGTGGAGATCATGATCAGCAATTCATGCCATGGCCTCCATGCTCTCCCGACTTAACCCCATGCGATTTCTTTCTGTGGGGTTATGTGAAATATTCAGTGTTTAAACCTCCTTTACCAAGAAACGTGCCAGAACTGCGAGTTCGCATCAACGATGCTTTCGAACTCATTGATGGGGACATGCTGCGCCGAGTTTGGGAGGAACTTGATTATCGGCTTGATGTCTGCCGAATCACTAAAGGGGCACATATCGAACATTTGTGATTGCCTAAAAAAACTTTTTTTGAGTTTTTGTATGTGTATGCAAAGCATTGTGAAAATATCTCAAATAATAAAGTTATTGTAGAGGTGTGAAATCGCTTCAATCATTTGTAATAATCCTGTACTAACCGCCAGAAACTTACGATCAGCCACTGCGTTTTCATTCAATGGAAGAACGCCCGTTAAACGAAACACATTTCCTGAAATCATTGGCGTTGTCACTTTCTTCCTCGTGTGTGATGTCCTTAGGTTAGTTAGGTTTAAGTAGTTCTAAGTTCTAGGGGACTGATGACCACAGTAGTTAAGTCCCATAGTGCTCAGAACCATTTGAACCAACCTTCCTCGTAATCTTGTCAATGTTTCCAAATGTGAGTTCGGTACATTATTACCACTCAACGGAAAGCCACGTGTTTATAACTCCAGGATTGTTACTAAATATTGGTTCAAATGTCTCTGAGCGCTATGGGAATTAACGTCTGGCCGGCCGGTGTGGCCGAGCGGCTCTAGGCGCTACAGTCTGAAACCGCGCGACCGCAACGGTCGCAGGTTCGAATACTGCCTCGGGCATGGATGTGTGTGATGTCCTTAGGTCAGTTAAGTTTAAGTAGTTCTAAGTTCTAGGGGACTGATGACCTCAGCAGTTAAGTCACATAGTGACCAGAGCCATTTGAACCATTTTGAACTTAACGTCTGAGGTCATCAATCCTCTAAAACTCAGAACTACTTAAACCTAACTAACCTAAGGACATCACACACATCCATGATCGAGGCAGGATTCAAACCTGCGACCGTAGCGGTCTCGCGGTTCCAGAGTGAAGCGCCTAGAACCGATCGGTCACAACGGCTGGCTACTAAATATTGTTTGACCACATTTTACCTTCACTGTGGAATTTTTTCCACTTCCAGTGATCTAGTCGCAAACGCGGCACCCCAAACGCTTCCGCCTAGTGGCACTTTCTGTTCTCACGATTAACTTTAATTTCATTTTGCATGTCCATCCCTATCGACAAGGAATATTTTTTTAATATTTTCCGCCTGTGCAACACAAAAAGTAAACAAATTAATAATTGCAATAAAATGACAAAATATTGACCTTTCCGCCAGAGTTTATCGAAAATGCAGTTTGTTTTCCTTGTCTGAACGGCATTTAGAACAATATCCCTCCCGCAATCGTCTCCAATGTTAATCACTGTGAAATGTCGCACCGTAGATCTTATACACTAAAATCAAATGTACATTGATACTGTATCACGTGTCACAGGGTAGTTAGTATCGCAATCGACGGGAAAACCAACAGCTATTTGTAAAAAGTGGAATACTTGGGATTAAGTTGGGGTAACAAGTCTGCACAGATAAAACTGTCACTAACCAGTAGGAAGACAGATTCCCTCAAAAAAGAAATAAATGACGTGTGCAGAGGTCGTGATTCTATTCACGACCTTGAATGTTTTCGTTGATGATTGCCAGCCAGTTTCTATTTTCGTCCGCCCCTTCAAGGATACTTGGAAGTTCCTTCAAGTAAAGCGATGCAGAAATTGTTGTTGCCTGTTTGCCTTCTCTCCTGGCCTCTGTTGATATCGCAGTATATATTTGACCGCCAGGGACCTAGAAAACCTCGAAGCGAGCTGAGACGGCAGCGCTGTAGCTGTTGACACAAGCGAGGCAGCCCAACTCGAAGGAACCGTGGCGTCCTGCCTCAGGATTTTATCTGGGCTGGCGGCGCTCTGAGCCGCACCTCCAGAAGTGAATAACGGCACTTCTACCAGTATTACCGTTACAGAATGCTAGTGCAACCGTCATTATCGTGGTAGCCGTTTTCCTGCAAATATGTCGTCAAACTATTCACTCTCCAAAGTGTAACCGAAAAAATTTTTTGTTCCAAGAATAACTGTTGTTTTGTTGATTTCCTTAAAATTTCACGACGTTCGTATTTCGATTAGACTAACTTTGACTAATCGACCGGTAATTTATAAACCAGTTATTGATAATCACCATTTCCAGAACAAAATTTAATTATATTATAAGAAAGATTTGTTCCGAATAGGAATGTCAAATTTCTTCTGCTACAAAGGAGATACCAATCAGGTTTTGTTTCAGTGTAAAAAATTTGCCAACGAATAATAAGTTATTTGTTAAAATTCTCGCGACTTTCATCTGTGAACAACGAATGTGCCGGAGCACACGTATCATTTTCAGGTTGAAGCTCTTCGGTCCGTGCCGGCTTACAAGTAGATTTGTTTTTAGAAGGGGTCCACTTTGAACAGAACACAATTTTATCTTTTCTTCTAATTCCCAGACATGTTACGCTGACGTTTCAGGATCATTTTGCTTTTTTTTCTTTATATAAAATAGGAAAAATGCTCTTTATTACTTGAATACATACAAATAACAGTTTTTAAGACAGTATTTACAATTTTTGAAAACAGGCCTCGTTACTACAGCTGTCTTCCCTTACAGCTCCTTGTAGCTTCATGAACGTTCTTTCCGGATGTCTCCATATATTTCCTTTCGTCCCGTCCTTTCTTGTACTGTGAAAGGTGTATGTGGATGTCCTGCCCATAATTTACTCAGTGAAATTGTTGTTTCAGTTCTGAGAGTGTGACGAACAGGTCAGCACGACACATTTGTCACAGTCGCTCTCTACAACACTTGACAGTCCCTGTCCGTAACTATATGGTGTCTGCCTAGTATTGGTGCAGCTATGGCTATTCCCCTTCGCTTTTACACTTCAAATTCACATCTCAGACAGTGAACTTTTGCAGATTTAGAAGGTTTGAAGCGTCCCTGATGGAACTGTTACTCTGGTGAAATCCAATGACTAATTCACGCTCGGAGTCACTGAGTTCTCCTCACATTCCAATTCTTCTGTTACATTTTTTTTTGCCAACAGCACGGTATTCTCAACCTCCTTCTTTAATGGCTGGTCAGCCTTTCGTGATGTACAGAGGGCAATTCTGCATTACTTAGGAGTGTCCTCATAATTTTGATCAGATAGAGTACAAGGCGTTGGTGCGTCCATATCTACAGTAATACTCCTGCTTCTGGAGTCCCTATGAAGTAGGCGTAACAGCAGACACAGATCGAATTCAGAGATGGTCTTCTAGGATAGTAACAGATCAGCGCTGGCCGGAGTGGCCGAGCAGTTCTAGGCGCTACAGTCTGGAACCGAGCGACCGCTACGGTCGCAGGTTCGAATCCTGCCTCGGGCATGGATGTGTGTGATGTCCTTAGGTTAGTTAGGTTTAAGTAGTTCTAAGTTCTAGGGGACTGATGACCTCAGATGTTAAGTCCCATAGTGCTCAGAGCCATTTGAACCATTTTTGAACAGATCAGCACAGCCCATACGATAGTGTAACAGATTTTCGGATTGGGAAAGTTTGCAAGAAAGACGATTTTTCTATTGTGAAACCACATTGGGAAAATTTTAAGAACCGATCGTCATGGAAATCTGTTCAGCAGTTGTTCACAGACCGCGTATCTCTCGTGCTTACCACGAGGAGGAGGAGATCAGGAGGCATAACGAGGCACACAAGAGGTGGTCATAAATTTTAATCATCACCTCGAAGAAATCAAGCTCCACTAAAGAAACTTGGTAATGTTACTTCTCTGCCAACTCAACTTTCAACTCGACGCATTTTTCCCAACGATGGATGACTTTTCGGAGACCTCGATTGTAGATGAGCACATTTGGGCTGTTCAGGAAATGTTCCACCTCGAAAAGCACCTCGTCGCCATTCTTGAGATGCCTGCCACAATATGGGTTTTTCATCCGAGGAAAGAGGAAGAAGTCTGGGTGATATCTCAGACGAATACAACACACAGTGGTTAGGAAAAATATGGTACCTCAAAGAGTCCTGTGCAGAATGAGCTGGGACGGTGTCGTGGAAGAAAGGCAACTCCTTGGCCAGATTCCCACAACACTTTGTTCTGACAGCATTCCATCACCTCGTCAGGATCCTTTGGTAGTATGCTCCTATGAAGCCTTGCCCCTTACTTACGTAATCTGTAAGTATCACACTGGCACTGCCAGTTCGGCGATAGTCAGTCCACATGTTTCCATTGCTTTGCTGATTTGTCTCTGGGCCGTCGTCATGTCCCCAGAACTTCTTCATGGTTAGTAGGAGTTTAAATAATTATGGTTTGACCTGCCGCAGCTGCTACATTTTACTGCTCCCTCGATTCGGCGGAGTTCTTGGACGAATGCGACCAGGCGCAGTAACCAGCAGGCGGCGACTTTTGTCATGTTTAAAATGTCTAGCACAATGGTGAAAACCGGTTCATCACTGATTTTTACTTTTTCTACCTTCATCTCGATTCTGATACGTGAGTTTTCCAGTGTCGGAGCCTCCACTACTACTCCGATACCCGGCTTTTCGCAGAGACGGTCTGCCAATTCGATCCTCTAATCTACACTTACCACTGTGGAAACGCCTCCGCTGCCTAACCACTTTGTCGTATTACGGTCCACTGTAGCTGACACTTCTACTAACTTTGATAGCTGCAGCGTTCTTCTCCTTCAAATAGTGAATGTGAATTACCCCATGACCCGCCACTTTCAGTTGTCTGCCGTGTTTGGGTTCGGATCCTCTAGCAACAACCTACGGGGCTGTGGTGCAGGGATTTCACTGTATACCAGAAATGTAGACGTGCACCTGTCACTTTGTTTTGTCGTACGGTACAACTTTAGAGTGTTATAGCACGCAAACTCGTTAAGATATTCACACAATGTTAGACTTATGTTACATACTATTTCGCAATTTCAACATATGCGCCTGTGGTAGCACACACACATCCAGTCTGTATACAAGCTCTATCCACAGTAGGCGCAGTACATCCGCATTAAGTGTAACAAAGGTAGCAACGATTCGGTTCCTTCAGTCACTTATGTGGTTGATAGACGTTTGGTAGACTGCCCTTGACATAGAAATACGTCTATCGGTGTTACGTCAGGCGGCCTAGGAGGCCAAGGAATTGGACCACCTCTGCCCCCACGGCTATCTGGAAACACTCGTACAGTCTCGGCCAAATGTGTCGGTTCACCATCTTGCTGGAAAACGACTGTCTTCGCAGTCAGCCAGTTATGGTAACGCAAATACCTCCAACGTATCAAGGTAACTGTTAGAATTAACTAGTTTTTCTGAGAAAAAAGTGAATCCCACATTGCGATTAATCGTCAAACAACACGACTCATTCGCTTTCGGGATGTCACGTACCCCTTCCGTCACAGTATGTAGACCGGTTGTGCCCCCTAGAAGCGAACGTTGTGTTCGTTTACATTAACACACACGTGGAATATTGAGTCGTCAGAAAGTACTAGGTTGGAACTTCCTGGCATACTGAAACTGTGTGGCAAGCCGAGACACAAACTCGGGACGTTTAACTTTCGCGGGTAAGTGCTCTACCGACTGAGCTACCCAAGTAAGACTCACAGCCTGTCGTCACAGCTTTACTTCCAACAGTATCCCGTCTCCAACCTTCCAAACATCACAGAAGTTCTCCTGCGAAACTTGAGGGACTAGCTCTCCTGGAAGAAAGGATGCTGCGGAGACATGGCTTAGCCACAGTCTAGAGGACGTTCCAGAATGAATTTTTCACTCTGCAGTGGAGTGTGCGATCATATCAAACTTGCTAGTAGATTAAACCTGTGTGTCGAATGGAGACTCGAACTCTGATCTTTTTCTTTGGCGGGGAAGCCCTCTACCAACGTCTGTGAAGTTTGGTAGATAGAAGACGAGGTACTGGCGGAAGCAGAGTTGTGAGTCGTGCTTGGGTAGCTCAGTCTTTAGATCACTTGTCCGCGAAAGGCAAACGTCCCGAGTTCGAATCTCGGTCCGGCACACAGTTTTAATCTGCCAGGAAGTTTCATATCAGCGCACACTCCACTACAGAGTGAAAATTTCGTTCTGTAAATGATAGGTTGACTAGAAATTTTCAATCCTCCTCTAAAGTGAAGAACCTCCGCAGCGAATTGCGTACGTTGTGGCTTGTCGTCTGGTTTCAATGCGTGCAACAGTTGCAATCGATATGGATACATCCTAACGTTTCCGAAGGACCAGTAGCGCGGGCCGGCCGGAGTGGCCGAGAGGTTCTGGGCGCTACAGTCTGAACCGCTGCGACCGCTACGGTCGCAGGTTCGAATCCTGCCTCGGGCATGGATGTGTGTGATGTCCTTAGGTTCGTTAAGTTTAACTAGTTCTAAGTTCTAGGGGGACTGCTGACCACAGTAGTTAAGTCCCCTAGTGCTCAGAGCCATTTGAACCAGTAGCGCGGTTGCCACCGAAGAGACATCTGCAGTGAACATTGGAAAGCCAGCCGTATCCGTTCTGTGTCGGATTCTCCTGCTCCAGGTCGTCCAGTGCGGTGCTTCACATCAACCCTTCCCGTCTGCATAAAATTTCTCTATTGCCGCTGTGTCAACGCATCGAGGGATCAGAGCTTCCTATAGGTATTAGGAAGCTCATTTGAATCTGCCTTTTCCGATTTGACCCGAACAATCATTCCATATATTGGCTCTGAGCACTATGGGACTTAACATCTATGGTCATCTGTCCCCTAGAACTTAGAACTACTTAAACCTAACTAACCTAAGGACATCACAAAACACCCAGTCATCACGAGGCAGAGAAAATCCTAACCCCGCCGGGAACATTCCATATATTGATACTATTCTTCGACCTTGTCGCTGGGCTTCTCTCGCCACCTGGAGCATGCACGAACAATACATCGTGAATATTCAAAAAGATTTCGGGCTTGCAGCCGGTCGTCGTTAGCTTCAATCCACGATTTCGACTGGACAACTGCCAGCCATCCTCAGGTGAGCCATCTAAGACTGACGAAGACGCCCTCCGTTCCGTAATATATAGCATGCAGCGAGTATTCCGCGCATGCGTCAAAATCATATGGAGAGACGAACCACACCGCCCGCCAACAGCGCCCTCGCTGGTGGAACTGCAGAACTCAGCTGTCTTCGGCGTTGTCAATTGCCGCGGCATCGGAGGTAGTCTGACGTCTTCGTCTGGAGCAGATCTTAGAGATGACGGTGTTCCACGCATTATCTAGCTGGTAGCCATTGTCACGGTTGATAAGATTGTCTGTCATGCGAATTTCCACTGATTCTTTTATGACGGAGTTCCAAAAGGATGTTGGTGTGGCCAAAATAGTTGTCTTGTCATACTCCATTGTGTGTCTACATCTACATCTACATCTACATTTATACTCCGCAAGCCACCCAACGGTGTGTGGTGGAGGGCACTTTACGTGCCACTGTCATTACCTCCCTTTCCTGTTCCAGTCGGCGTATGGTTCGCGGGAAGAACGACTGTCTGAAAGCCTCCGTGCGCGCTCTAATCTCTCTAATTTTACATTCGTGATCTCCTCGGGAGGTATAAGTAGGGGGAAGCAATATATTCGATACCTCATCCAGAAACGCACCCTCTCGAAACCTGGCGAGCAAGCTACACCGCGATGCAGAGCGCCTCTCTTGCCAGAGTCTGCCACTTGAGTTTATTAAACATCTCCGTAACGCTATCAGGGTTACCAAATAACCCTGTGACGAAACGTGCCGCTCTTCTTTGGATCTTCTCTATCTCCTCCGTCAAACCGATCTGGTACGGATCCCACACTGATGAGCAATACTCAAGTATAGGTCGAACGAGTGTTTTGTAAGCCACCTCCTTGTTGATGGACTACATTTTCTAAGCACTCTCCCAATGAATCTCAACCTGGTACCCGCCTTACCAACAATTAATTTTATATGATCATTCCAAAAAAATGGTTCAAATGGCTCTGAGCACTATGGGACTTAACATCTGTGGTCATCAGTCCCCTAGAACTCAGAACTACTTAACCTAACTAACCTAAGGACATCACACACATCCATGCCCGAGGCAGGATTCGAACCTGCGACCGTAGCAGTCGCGCGGTTCCGGACTGAGCGCCTAGAACCGCGAGACCACCGCGGCGGGCGATCATTCCACTTCAAATCTTTCGCACGCATACTCCAGATATTTACAGAAGTAACTGCTACCAGTGTTTGTTTCGCTATCATGTAATCATACAATAAAGGATCCGGTGGAAATGCAGTGCTCAGCAATTGCAGACTTGCTAGATTGCAAAAGGCGAGTACAGCGCTGACGTTCAGTGCAACGTTCTTCTACTGTTCGCAATGTTTGTCCTATATATGACATGCCACACTGACAAGGTATTTTATAAATTCACGCCTTCCCGCAATACCAGATCGTCTTTCACTGATCCCAGGGGTCGGAAACTTCGATGATGGACGGAAAATTTCTTTCACTTCGAAACCGTGGAGGATTCTTGCAGTTTTGAAGGAAATATTGCCAACAAAGGGAAGAAAAGCTGAAGATTTAGTAGACGTGCCTCTCTTCTTTCTCCGCTCCCTGTTTCTTTGGCTTAATTGCAAGTGCCTTGCTAATTTGCCGGTAGAATATCCATTCTCTTTGCAAACCCTCTTCAGATGGGAAAGCTCTCAGGGAAACTATCTGCACTGACACTACATGAGCTCTGTGTACAAGTGTGATGGCTCTCTGGGGCATTTGGTTTATCGAAAGCCCACACGTACTGATTTATATTTAAATTCGTCCAGCTGCCATCACCCATCGCAAACGACGAGTGTACTTAAAACACTTATCTGTGGTGTGAATATCTTAATTATTTGGGTGCTGTAATACACTGAAGTTGTAGCGTACTTTTGAGACGCCCCGTATTTTATATATATGCCTGTCCCTCACCCGCATGGACAGCAAATTTTCCGTCACTCATATGTGAAGTAAATAGAACAGTAATCAGCTAATATTGGTATGAAGTACCCTCCTCAAAACGCTTCACAATGGATTGCTGGGTGTCTACGTATATCCACTGACCGTCGGGGGAGCTATTGTCCCGTGCCGCACCTGTGGCTGAGAGGTGCGTGTATGAGAGCCCTTTTTAAGGCAGGCACCTGCATGACGTGAATACGTATTGTGGCAGCGTACCGCCTGCACAGCCTTGCCTGAAACTCCGCTTGCCAGCCGATATCAATAGCAGCGACAAACAATGCCGTCGTGGGGCCAGCGGCGAGTGTTTAAATTGCTCCGAGCCGCGCTTGTATTGATTTGCCCTCCTCTCTTTTTCCCTTGCGTACGCTGGGGTCAAATAATAACATACGAATGCAAACTAAACTAATTTGGCGAGATTTTCCGGCCCTATTATATCGGAGCCGTGGGCAACAGCTGCATAATGTCGGACTAGGGATGAGAGAGAGGGGGGGGGGGGGAGGGGGCGCTCTCTCTGTTCCTTTAAGCTACACGAATAAAAGCTTACTGCATAATCGCGGTCTCATCTTTTGTAGCATTCATAAAGCCCAGCGTTATTTGGTTCAAAACCGCTGTACCGACGAGCCATTACGTGGCTTTTATTCTCGCGTATTAAGATAAATGTTGTATCAGTCCTAAGGATTAGGCTCAATAGAGCTATTCACCAGCCCTTGTTTTCGAACAGAAGATCAGTGTTACCGCAACAGATTTATACACAATAGTTGTCTTCATTGTTAGAAGCGAATTAGAATAGCAATTTAGATGTGGAACGATACTTTAAACCTCTTCCCGTGAAATAATGCCGAAGTCTCATTTACGTGTGCAGTGACTATAGAATGGAAGTAAGGAAATAACTAGATACAGAGGATACACAGAAGGAAGAAGAGTATCCAAAGAAACTGACTTTCGTTCGAAAAACAAAGGAAAGAAGCTCAGTTCTTAACATTCTGTGGGTGACGAGGTCATTAAAGACGGTAACTTGGGTCGGACAAGGAAAGGGAACGAAATCTGAGCACTATGGGACTTAACTTTTAAGGTCATCAGCCCCCAGAACTTAGAACTACTTAAACCTAACTAACCTAAGGACATCACACACATCCATGCCCGAGGCAGGATTCGAACCTGCGACCGTAGTGGTCGCGCGGTTCCAGACAGAAGCGGCTAGAACCGCTCGGCCACACCGGCTGGCTGTCGTCTTCAAAGGAACCGTCCCGGCATTCACTTTAACAACGAAAAACGTAAATCTGGGTGTCCCCCTTCCCCTTCTATACATTCGCTGCTTCCTGCCCAATAAGTCGAGTCCAGTGTCTTAACTACATCAAGACTCCCGGTATTTGCTCCTCACTGTATTCTACATTATGTGCTAAATTATTCCGTACTCGATAAAACTGTACGGCCACTGTATTAGGTAAAGAGTCTAGTGTCGTCAGAACATTTTACAAGTGGTATTGGACTCCATTCGTTGCGGCGCACAGTGGGCCAGCTCGCTTTTAAACATCGACATTAAAGAAAAATTGATATAAAATCCTACAAAACCGTGTTCTTTTTAGATTTTTGGGGCTCTGATTAGGCATCAGATGTCGGAATCTCACAATTTAAAATGGTGGATCCAATTTGGCGGATCAGAAATTATAAATTTAGCTGGTTCAAGAAAAAAACTTCCGGTACAAGGTATTAACAGGTCGCTAATAACGAATTAGAAGTCTAACTTGCCATATTAAAATGCTTTATTAGATATTTTAAATTTTTCAATCAAAATCGTTGTCACCGTAATCGCCTGCGTCATTATTGCTGTCAGAAGGATCGCTATCGGGTTTTCCACTCGGTGACGGTTCGAAAACCAGATCCTTCACCGCATGTGACATTGCTTCTCTTCGTCAGTGGTCGTGTTTTGAATTTCGAGATCAGAGGATCTGGAGATACCAGAAGCCGGTAGAATACTTGATGAATCGAATATTCAGATAGCCGGCCAACCGATAACGGAGCAGCTTCGATTATGCCATATTTGTGTGTCAAGACTATGTGGAATGATGTCGGCTTCGGGCATTACTGTAGAGTGTTGTGCATTATTGCACAATAACAGTCTAGCGTGTGGCACTGCTGCATCGTAGAGAAATGACCGTCAACTAGGGGCCGAGCGGTTCTAGGCGCTACAGTTTGGAACCGCGCGACTGCTACGGTCGCAGGTTCGAATCCTGCCTCGGGCATGGACGTGTGTGATGTCCTTAAGTTAGTTAGGTTTAAGTAGTTCTAAGTTCTAGGGCACTGATGGCCTCAGAAGTTAAGTCCCATAGTGCTCAGAGCCATTTGAACCATTTTTTTTTTACTGTCTACTAAAAATGCAAAAACACGTGCATGCAAATATGTTTGAACTTTTCAACTATACAACTAAAGGGAACAACGCAGAAGAAATTTTGAAGCTACCAAGCTAACAATTTCGGATAATATCCATAGGAGTTTAGTTTTAAGACGATATACGACGTTACACCAGTTAAAATATCATAAACATACTTTCTAGAGCGCAACCCATCTCATTTTATACTGTCAACTGGGCAGGATCGCTGTCATATGTTAAATAGGTCACACAAACAATATCGGAAAAATGTGTCTTTCTCCGATTCACTCTTTACCGGCAATTGGCACGGCACGTACCATATCGACTTGTGACTGGAATTCCACCACAGCTTTGGAAAAGTATGCTCCAGCGCAGTTTACACAATATTTCGCAGAACTTAAATCAGACCGCGCACCTGTTTCTGTTTCTCTTCCGCACAAGTTTTGAAGCCAGTTGGCCCACTGGGAGTCACGGTGATGATAGTTCAGTTTGAGTGCCTGCAGCCTCGTTGCAGAACCGTAACCACAGTCGCTATGCCAAACTTATAGAAAACTTCATTTATTTATTTATTTTCCTGTGATAATTCCTTAATGGCGACTAGTTTCGAAAATGTTCGCCTGCTTCTTTATCATAAGAATTTAAAATAACTTCAGTTAAATAAAAGTTTTGATCTGTTCTTAGAGTATACATTCGAACTGTCTGTCCTAATTAGCGAAAAATAGAAAATATTTTTTACATGGAAAAAGCGTTTCCAGTATGTATAACATTTTTTTGTCTTCCTATGTGCGAGGAATGTGGCCACACAATTAGACCATATCTTTCGTGGCACCGGAGATGTAAAGTGAAGCTGTCTGGAAGGCGGTATTATACTGGACACGGTCCTATTGCAGATAGTATTCCCTCGTTCTTCTTCGATCTCTGTACTGACTTACCCCGCCAATTATAGGGAGATTCGCAGATTGACGTGGCGTGCGAACCACGGTGCAACCTGACACTAATCAGATTCATTAATAGTTGCCACAGGCGAAAGAAAGATTGACAGAAAGAGTTCCAGGACCGAATAAGGATTGATCTCTAGAGTTTGAGATTCGTGGTCTCACACCCGTTTAGAGCCTCTCCCCACACCTCCACGTCTATATTTCAATGAATATTAGCGGGTACAAATTTAAAATTTAACTAAACACAATCGATAATTGTTTAGCTGGCTGCAAGATTCGACACAGACGTCAACAAGGGAAGCCAAAATCCCCTTTCCCTGTTTCGATTTTAACAGAGTTTGATTATTGTTCATTGCATTTTCATAGATCATAGCCGGCCGGTGTGGTCGAGCGGTTCTAGGCGCTTCAGTCTGGAACCGCGCGACCGCTACGGTCGTAGGTTCGAATCCTGCCTCGGGCATGGATGTGTGTGATGTCCTTAGGTTAGTTAGGTTAAAGTAGTTCTAAGTTCTAGGGGACTGATGACCTCAGATGTTAAGTCTCATAGTGGTCAGATCAATTTGAACCATTTTTGAAAATTCCCCATGAAAACTTCTAAAGCCTAAGTAAAGTATCATGCAGAGTAATTACTGTTCTTCGTCATCCACATGCGATTGTTAACCTCAAACCCTTAGCCGCTTTCAACTGGAACGCATCTGCCTCAGAAACGCTTGATGGCCACCTTTGAATAATTCTCTAACTAATATTCTACCACGCATTCCATTTCCACTTCTTGCCTATCACAGACATTTGTTTCACCTTTAATATTGTCTAGTATTCAACATAACTCTGTTCCTCAAAATACTGCTGCCTCTGCACGCCACGCAGTGAACTCCACTAACACCCTAAAATGCACGCGTGCCATGCTGGAATCGTTAGACACGTGTGTGTTCTAGAGACAGAGAGAGAGAGAGAGAGAGAGAGAGAGAGAGAGAGAGAGAGAAATAAACTGGCCTGTTTACTACTGTTTGTAATCTTGATACGTATTTTTCTTTCTCATAGCGGAAGAGTTCCGTATTTGAAGTCGGAAACACAATGCAACAGAAGAGACCACACTGTGGACTCTCTAGCTGGCATGAAACTGTTCAGTGCGCTCGCACAGTCTTTTGCATCTGTCCTTCTATGGGTCAGTTTACAGGCCAGGATTGGGAACACATAGTAACGAGATGTGGTCGTTCGTTTATTCGTCAATTCGGCGTGTGCATTGGTGCTTACAGACACACGGTGGAGACACTGTAGTTGTTTGATGCGGGAGGCAGTCAGCGGTAAGGGGAGAACCGCACGAGGCTTGCGGAACGGGAAGCCGCGGCAATAAAGGCCGCGTAATGGAGTTATTCTGGAAGGAAATCATATTCTGCGGGCCGGAACGCTTCGGCGATCGCTCCGCTTCGCTGTGGCAGCGGGGGATCGCAGGTATAAAACGACGGAGAATCCATCCACTATTTACTGCCGCCACCTGCAATAATTCCCACTTACCGGCGGATAACAAGCGATAAAAGAAGCATAATAGATACCCACGTCGGCGAGAAGGCGGGCTATTGTAAAATGTACCTCTGAAAATTAAACTCGTATATCTTGCGAAAAGCTCATTCCCGGGGATATATATGGCGGGTGGAAGTGGGGCGAGGAGGCGGTGCATAGGGAATGTGACGGCACTGGGCGGGTCCTACTGACTTACTGCGATTGAATTACGCGAAATTAGCCCTGACGGCCGTCCCGGACCGAGAGCCAACATGTGATGTATTATGGAGCCTGGATTACCGTCAAGTCTCTATCTCTTTGACTGGAAAGCGTAGCCTGGAACGGACGCACCGAAGGCTATATGTGCCTCGTCGATAGTGCGAGGACGGGAAGGAAATTCCGCAATTCCGCTTGTATTAGAAGAAGAGCTGCTCTTTGCCCGTAGACGAATCGAGAAATGTGTTCCTGTTACTCTGGGTGTTCAACCAATACGTCAAATGGAATTAGCCTCTCACATTCATGTCGAATGACGTCCTAGTTTACTGCTTTGTCGATAGTCTTGATGGAAATAGTTCCAACGAAGACAAATATCGCCGACTGCCAATTGAACGACATACGGTGGCGCAAACAAGCAATATCTGCAGAAGTAAAGAAAACACGTTTCAAACGAAATCTATGCTGGTTAGTGTCGATACCTTCTTGACAGTCGTTTGTTTCCAGGACAGCAAGCGTAATCGAGATCCAGCGGTGAAAAACATAAAATGGTTCAAATGGTTCTGAGCACTATGGGACTTAACATCTGTGGCCATCAGTGCCCTAGATCTTAGAACGACTTAAACCTAACTAACCTAAGGACATGACACACATCCATGCCCAAGGCAGGATTCGAACCTGCTACCGTAGCGGTCGCGTGGTTCCACACTGAACCGCCTAGAACCGCTGGACCACACTGGCCGGCTGCAGCGGTGAAAATCAACATCATCGTCAGAAGTGAGTAAATCTCGCTTCAAACTAAATGTGTATTGATCAGTGTCTATACGTGCGCGATAGTTATAGGTGTAGTTGGAGTCTTCAGTCACAAGGTTGGTTTGATATAGCTCCACAGTACTCTCTACAACACATTGCGAGACACTACTGAAAAATAATACTACACATAAAAATCAACAAAATATCCCTTTATCGTCAGGTTATCTATAAACATTTGCAGCTCAACATGTTAAGAATATAGAGGAAAATAGTTGGTTGAAACAGAAAATTTGATGCTTACATTTGTGGTGGCCCAGCTATATTCACCGTCCATACTACTTTTTAATTTTCCCTTCTAAGTAATAAGACTAGGCCGATGCGAAGCAAACTATTGCTGGAATCCAGCAGCGTGCGTGGTGACGGCAGTATTACAATGGGCATACAGACCGCGAGCGTCTGGAGCTCCACAAAATCTAATGAAGAATTGATATTAGGTCTGATAAACACCAGCCTTAGCTTTGCATATGGAACTATAGGACTGACCTATTCATATACGTTACTCCAGGCCAAACCGAGCGAGGTGGCGCAGTGGTTAGCACACTGGACTCGCATTCGGGAGGACGACGGTTCAATCCCGTCTCCGGCCATCCTGATTTAGGTTTTCCGTGAATTCCCTAAATCGTTTCAGGCAAATGCCGGGATGGTTCCTTTGAAAGGGCACGGCCGATTTCCTTCCCTATCCTTCCCTCACCCGAGCTTGCGCTACGTCTCTAATGACCTCGTTGTCGACGTGACGTTAAACACTAATATCCTCCTCCTCCAGGCCAAATTATTTGAATGAAATAAATCTTAATTTTCGTTGTATTATTTCAAGATTGGTTTGGGAATTACGAGGCTTAGTGCCTGCAACCATTATTTAAAGAATATAGCGAAAATCATGTAATCGAAGTACTTCGTCGCCGGCTGGTAAGGCCGAGCGGTTCTAGGCGCTTCAGTCCAGAAGCGCGCTGCTGCTACGGTCGCAGATTCGAATCCTACCTCGGGCATGGATGTGTGTGATGTCCTTAGGTTAGTTAGGTTTAAGTCGTTCTAAGATCTAGGGGACTGATGACCTCAGATGTTAAGTCCCATAGTGCTCAGAACCATTTGAAGTACTCAGTCGTTTTCATTGGTATTTAAAGAAGGTACGAGTAACATTGTAAACTTTTAATTTATTACTATCCGCGCAAACATTTATTTCGTGTGAAGAATGTTGCGAAAACAGCGTGTGAGTTATTTATCGTTTATAACGTATACGAGGAGACACCCGCCGAAGTCTAAAAACGTTACACAGGGAAAAGTTTTCTTTTTTTTAACCGTAACGCGCTGCAAAGTTTCGGGTGTTTTGTGTACTAAGCCCCTGGTGCTGCACGTTTCATCTGTGTCAGATCTTTTAATATTATTCAAGCGTTCAGAAACCTGAGTTGGGGACAAGCAGCAGTTATTCCGCACCACTAAATAGAAGAAGCTCCACACATTCCGAAAAAGGAACACAACGTTTAACTGTTCAAAACTCATGTAAAACGTCATATAAAAATCTCATTAACGTTAAATGACACCATGAATAGAATGAAGAACACAAAAAGACTAATGGAAAGGTAATGGGAAAACAAGAAGAAAAACTAAACACACTTTTGATAAGAAGCACACCAGCTAATAATTCAAACAGAAATTAGAAAAAAAATTCAAAAATCCACTGGTGAGACCCAACGACAATTCACAAAACAAGAAATAAAGCTGCTATAAAGAGGACCTACATAAGGTGTCAACACCGAATATGGGTTTGCTCCAGGCACTAACCATATTTCCATAATTACGTACGTAACTTGATTTTTTTTCCGAGATGATGATTTAAACTTCACGATTACCCTGATGCAGTGTGCTGTGGTGTCATACGTAACGGTGTAATTGTGCACCGCTCCCACGTAGCAATCAAGTAGGAGGTCAGGTCGTTAGCAGTCCCAGTATTCCTAAACACTAACGAAGCCACTGCGGTTCGCGTGACGACGGCAGTTGGGCACCCGCGTCCCGGCTGCACACACCCCGCTCGGAATTTTTGCACGGAGAGCGGGAAAGGTTTTACGAGCCGTTGTCGACTTGTCCGGAGCGTTTCCGTGCGCCAGGAACATCGGCCGCCGCGGCCGTAAAATCGTACCCCCTCCCCCTGCACAGTGCACCCACAGCAGCAACCTCACGCAAATCTCGTTCCGCGTTCTGCGGACTGCGCTGGCGCCCAGCTCGCGGCGCCTTCCCTCGGTCTCTCGCGGCCGTCAGCGGGCCTGGCCGGCCGATAAGGCGACAACTAGTGACACCCGCTCGCAACTTTGTGACGCTGTCCGGATAAGCGAGATTTACAGCCCGCTTGTCGCTGCGGAGGCTCTACCGTGAGAATCGCGGCCGAGTTCCTCCTGGTTGATTCTTCAAGCGAGGCTTCATTTTGACGCTGGTCACGTCATAAAGGATATTCATCGGCCGGTCATATTCTACGGCGCGAAATCGTAACCCGAAAATGTTAAGAGAGCACTTATTGGGGCCTCCAGTAAGAAATGCAACACATTTTTCTTATCGCCCTCTTTGGGTTGAGAAAATGTGTCCCAACAGTTGTGGCCGAACGGTTCTAGGCGCTTCAGTCTGGAACCGCGCTGCTGCTACGGTCGCAGGTTCTAATCCTGCCTCGGGCATGGATTTATGTGACGTCCTTAGGTTAAGTTAGGTTTAATTAGTTCTAAGTCTACGGGACTGATGACCTCAGATGTTAAGTCCCATAGTGCGTAGAGCCATTTGAACCATTTGAGAAAATGCGGACATACAAGCGCCCCCAGTAAGGTGGCGCGAAGCAGTTGTAACATCCCGTTAGAACAACTATGAATTACTGTGCAGGTAAACCCCTTACGTTATTTGATTTTCAAACAGCTGAGCAAAACTGAACGTATTTAGACATTTCTCTCTTTACTTATTCTGATCACCACTAAACTGACACACAATATTTTTAACGCAACGCAATCTGACTTTCAATAATCCCTACAAAAGAATGGCCCTGAGTAACAATAACCTATACCTTTCATGAATCACTTACCTCACAAAAATCTTCATTACTCGAACTAATGCAATACAGCGAGCGCCAATACTGCCAGCTAAATGAAAGATTCTAACTACTGAAGTCACTAACTACTGATAGGCATACTTAGCAAATGAAAGATTTTGAAGAGAACAAACAATGTATTTACCTTAATAGTGTTCAAAAGTCATAATATATATATCAGTTCATGACATCCAGTCTTACAAATTTACTGTCTCTGATGGACACACGTCCAGATCGTCCGCTCTCAAAACTCTGCCATCTCTCTTCCCACATCCACCACTGCTGGCGGCTCACCTCCAACTGCTCAACGCTACGCACTGTTCACATCCAACTGCCCAATACTACAGTAGCAAACAACAGTGCAAACCAGCCACAGACTGCACACAGCACAGCCAGTGATTTTCATACTGAGCGCTACGTGGCGTTACCAATAAAAAAAACCTAAACAACCTACTTACACAGTCCCATTAAACGGAGATTATTTTGAAAAACAAGTTATTTAAGCCAAAAGAGTGGGGAATAATATGGTGTATTTTAATTCTGAATAAAAGCAATCTGCTTGCGGAAAAAGAAGTGTCCCGTTACTTACTGAATGTCGCTTATATCTTATGAAATTTACAGAACTATACACGTTTACATAATTTATCAATGTCAGATGAACTTTGGATTGAACTGAGAAATTACAGCAACCAACCACCAAAACGTTGTTGGTTGCTACATTCTTAAAAGTAATTCTATACACGTTTCCTGCTTAGGCCATTGGATGGGTTTCGAGAGCATGCAGCCATCTTGAGGTGTACACATACTCGTGCTGTGTGTGTCATTTATATTAGGGAAAAATATGCTTGTCTCTGATGCAAAAAAAGGAACAAATGCTAACTGTTATCAGTACCACTCATGATTATAAATTGCAGAAGTTAAACAGCGAATTTTTTAAAATATATTTAAATTCACTGCTTATTTCATTAATACTAAAACAGGCTTATTATGGAATTTGACGTAATGTAAATGCGTATGTGTAATAACATCTGCTCTAAAGAAAGAGTACTGCTTTCAGACTCCTCAGCATATTTGATGGAATGCGCGACGTTGAAAGCAACACACAGTCATGCGATTTCCATGTAGTTGAACAACTGTAAAAAGGCTTTGCTGAAATTATTTTCCATATTCTCGCGTCCACAATCCTTTAGTATTCTGGGGACGACAGTGTTTTCAACCTGAACTTCTAATAACTTGATTTATTTGCTATCGCCATTTTGACTGTTTAAATACTTATATAGTGTCTGTTCTTTCGGACATTTCCGAAAGAACAGACACCATATCCAAATAAGTGTATAGATAAGGCGATACCGGCCATGACCTCCTTCTTCTGTGTGGATGTACACCTATTCCCCGAACTCCTACGGGACTTGCAAGAATGTCTTCCACGAGTAATGAGTGTGTTGGGGTGGGACACTACGAATGTAGTGCGTGGACATACAAGGTGAGAATGTGAGTCTCGCGGGAGGCGTGCGCGAGATAGTCCCTGCTGTCCTCTGTGCCCTCGGTGGCTCAGATGGATAGAGCGTCTGCCATGTAGGCAGGAGATCCCGGGTTCGAGTCCCGATCGGGGCACACATTTTCACCTGTCCCCGTTGATCTATATCAACGCCCGTGCGCAGCTGACGGTATTAATATAATTCTAATTTCGACTGTTGTTCCATTCTCAAGTAATAAACGTGTGTGAATTCCTAAGGGACCAAACTGCTGAGGTCATCGGTTCCTAGACTTGCACACTACTTAAACTAACTTATACTAACTTACGCTAAGAACAACACACACACCCATGCCCGAGGGAGGACTCTCACGTCCGGTAGGAGGGACCGCACAATCCGTGACATGGCGCCTCAAACCACGCAACCACTCAGCACGGCCTCAGTTAACAGTTCACTATGAAGCTCTCAGTTCATATTCATTAATGTTAAGAGAACATCGTCCTCGTGTCAAACATATTTAGCTATTGCACTCCATATATGTAAAGAAATAGACTTCCTCCTCAGCTATACAAAAAGACAAACATTTCATAACAATTTCGGTCTAATTTATGTAAAATCCGTCTGATTTACGACTGTACGTGCAGGTGTAACACATTGCCCTAGTAGAACCATATTTACATAGTTCACATCACATATATAAGTGAACAGTATTACTCTTCATGTCTACAAAACTACGTAACAGTACATAGAATAATTGCCACCGACTTCACGCAAACGTGCACATCCAGTGATAAAGAGTGTAGTGCTAACATGATCGTGTGGAGTGCTGTGTCCTTCTACAACGAGGAATCCTCCTCTTATGCAAGTGACGTGAAATATGTAATTACGGTGAACATGAGGACGATATTATCTTAACAGTGATGACTAAGCGTTGACGCACTCCATAGTGAACTATTACTTGGAAATGGCACAATAATGTAAATGGCGATTGTAAATTAACTTAATAACATTGCAAGCGGAACATGTGGTCTTCTCAAAACTTTGCTGAAAGACTCCTCTCTATCTACACTTTCTGGCACACAAATAAATCAACAGAAATTTTAAAAACGGAAATGTGGTATCACATAAATACCTGAATGTAATAACTCGTAAGGCTATCACATAGGACCAGTCTTAGGTAAGCCAGATGATAGACTTCGGATTATTGCTGGGCGGCCGGCCGCTGGTGGCCGAGCGGTTCTAGGCGCTTCAGTCTGGAACCGTGCGACCGCTACTGTCGCAGGTTCGAATCCTGCAGCGGGCATGGATGTGTGTGATGTCCTTAGGTTAGTTAGGTTTAAGTAGTTCTAAGTTCTAGGGGACTGATGACCTTAGATGTTAAGTCCCATAGTGCTCAGAGCCATTGCTGGGCGAGGTGGCGCAATAGTTAGCACATTGGACTCGCATTCGGGAGGACGACGGTTCAAACACGCGTCCGGCCACCAGATTTCGGTTTTCCGTGATTTCCCTAAATCGCTCCAGGCAAATGCCAGGATGGTTCCTTTGAGAGGGTATGGCCGATTTCCTTCCTCGTCCTTGACACAATCCGAGCTTTTGCTCCGTCTCTAATGACCTCGATGTCGACGGAATGTTAATCCCAATCTTCCTTCCTTCGTTTCTTTCTGCTCTGGTTCATTGTTAGAATACCCGGAAAATAAAATGAGTTTACAAAGGATGTTTCTTTCAAACCACTCGTTCTATCGATCCTGGAATTCTGTTAAAGTGTGTGGAATATTAAACAAATACAAAGAAAGACAACATGAACAGTCACAGATTTGTTCGACCCACAGCAGAGCTTCACGTTGATGCTGACAGACCTGAACTGGAAGAGGCTGAATATCGATGTCTCCCCCCTCCCCCCACTCACCTACCCACACGAAAACAGAAATTGTTGTACTCCTCACATTTAACGTGCCACACTTGCCTTGGATTTTAATGCGAGGGCTATTTAGAAAGAGAGGTCCGATCGGTCGCGACATGGAAACCACAGCGAAGATCCGACGAAGCTTTGCACACATGTGTTGGGCAGTGTCTCTAATATACCCGTCGATCATGTCACGTCGTTCTTTTCATTTCCGAGCGAACAGAGAGCACGAAAATATGCCTAGAAAATTGTGTCTCCCGCCAAGAATGAGGCGAAATCTCTCACCCGGCACCCATTCTTGCCTGAAATCAGGCGGCCCACACAACGTAACTGTCAGGCACTTCTTTCTTCATGTGACTTCTTGCCACACACGTTACGGTCAATGATGTCGCTCCCCCGATCACACACCATACAGCCCGGACTTCGCTTCCTCTGTGTTTCATCTTTGTTCACATGAACCGCTGGCTATGTAGAGAACATTTGGCGCAGACAACGAGCTGGACACAAGTATAGACAATCGCCGGAAATCACAGGTATGGGACAGTTCATACAACGCCATGAAGAATGTCTAAGTGGGAGCGGCGACTACGTAGCAAAGAACCTCAAACGTGTAGCTACATGCTGTAGATAAAACAGCTTTGATTTTCGCTGTGGTTTCCATTTGGCAACCAGTCGGACCTTCTTTCCGAATAGCCCTCGTAATAATAAAAACAGCAATAAAATATATGAAATATTGCAGTATAATCATAAAAATTCTTTTGCATCGGTGGTTAGTGTGGTGATTTTCCTTTTTGGGGTGGGGTCATCAACTACAAGACACGCCCTTCAGTCTTGGACCCTCACCCAAGTTTTAGAGTACCGACGTAGGTCGTAGTCGAAACAAGGCCCCGGGAGTAGACAACATTCCACTAGAACTTCTGACAGCCTTGGGAGAGCCAGTCCTGACTAAACTCTACCATCTAGTGAGCAAGATGTGTGAGACAGGCGAAATACCCTCAGACTTCAAGAAGAATATAATAATTCCAATCCCAAAGAAAGCAGGTGTTGACAGATGTGAAAATTACCGAAATATCAGTTTAATAAGTCACAGCTGCAAAATACTAACGGCAATTATTTGCAGACGAATGGAAAAACTGGTAGAAGCCGACCTCGGAGAGGATCAGTTTGGACTCCGTAGAAATATTGGAACACGTGAGGCAATACTGACCTTACGACTTATCTTAGAAGAAAGATTAAGGAAAGACAAACCTACATTCCTAGCATTTGTAGACTTAGATAAAGCTTTTGAGAATGTTGACTGTCATACTCTCTTTCAAATTCTAAAGGTGGCAGAGGTAAAATACAGGGAGCGAAAGGCTATTTATAATTTGTAGAGAAACCAGATGACAGTTATGAGAGTCGAGGGGCATGAAAGGGAAGCAGTGGTTGGGAAGGGAGTGAGACAGGGTTGTAGCCTCTCCCCGATGTTATTCAATCTGTATACTGAGCAAGCAATAAAGGAAACGAAAGAAAAATTCGAAGTAGGAATCAAAATCCATGGAGAAGAAATAGAAACTTTAAGGATCGCCGATGACATTGTAATTCTGTCAGAGACAGCAAAGGACTTGGAAGAGTAGTTGAACGGAATGGACAGTGTCTTAAAAGGAGGATATAATATGAACATCAACAAAAGCAAAACGAGGATAATGGAATGTAGTCGAATTAAGTCTGGCGATGCTGAGGGAATTAGATTAGCAAATAAGACACTTAAAGTAGTAAAGGAGTTTTGCTATTTGGGGAGCAAAATAACTAATGACGGTCGTAGTAGAGAGGATATAAAATGTAGACTGGCATTTTTAAGGGAATCGTTTCTGAAGAAGAGGAATTTGTTAACATCGAGTGTAGATTTAAATGTCAGGAAGTCGTTTCTGAAAGTATTTGTATGGAGTGTAGAAATGAAATGGAAGTGAAACGTGGACGATAAACAGTTTGGACAAGAAGAGAAGAGGAGCTTTCGAAATGTTTTGCTACAGAAGAATGCTGAAGATTAGATGGGTAGATCACATAACTAATGAGGAGGTTTTGAATAGGTTTGGGAAGAAGAGTAGTTTGTGGCACAACTTGACTAGAAGAAGGGATCGGTTGGTAGTACATGTTCCGAGGCATCAAGGGATCACCAATTTAGTACTGGAGGGGAGCGTGGAGGGTAAAAATCGTAGAGGGAGACCAAGAGATGAATACACTAAGCAGATTCAGAAGGCTGTAGGTTGCAGTAGGTACTGGGAGATGAAGAAACTTGCACGGGATAGAGTAGCATGAAGAGCTGCATCAAGCCAGTCTCAGGACCGTAACAACAACACGTAGGTGTAGAAATAAACGCATAAATCAAATAGTGGACGATGCAAGCGTTTGACTTAGAGCCGTCAGTCGAGCAGACAGTGGCTGTCGGATAACAGTTGCGGAGGCCGACGTATCCGCTGAGGAAGGCATCGGCAGCGGAGTAGGAGGTGGAGGTGGCGCTACACGACGGACAGGTCTGTCGGCCGACGGCCGGACGTGGCGTCCAGTTTTTGTTACGACCGGCGAAAGACGAGCGGGGCAGGTTGCAGCGGCGAGTGGCTGCCTCACAACAGGACGCCGCCGTGCGCTGACTGTCAATGACCCGAGCGCTTGGGAACCGTTGCCAGCGCTCTGCATTCCGCCCGTCCCGCTGACTGCCAGCAGCTCCGCGGCCGTGCTTGCTATGTATCGGCTCTATCAAATCTTCTTACTACCCCGCTCGCGTTTGCAGGGGCGTGGGAAGGATTGCTGCTTTCTCGGCTCTGGCTGAGCTCTGCTCAACTCGGCAGTGTCTTACTCGAAGCTAGCGCGACTAATGCATTGCTTTCTGCGTTACGCAACGCCTCTCGAGTCTTCACTGATAGCGTTTCCAGAAGAGTTATGTGGCTTTCCGCACCGTTACGCGAGTGTCTAGTGAATTTTGCACGATAGAAATGGATTACGAGGATGAAAACAAATCTACACCTGTGCCTGTACTCGGCTAGGCAATTTATGGTGAGTGGTGTACGGTACTTTGTGTACCACTGCCACTTACCTCCTTTCCTGTTCCAGTAGAGAATGGCCATGAGTTTTAATAAGGTTCAAATGGCTTTGAGCACTATGGGACATCTGAGGTCCTCAGTCCCCTAAAACTTAGAGCTACTTAAACCTAACCAACCTAAGGACGTCTCACACATCCATGCCCGAGGCAGGATTCGAACCTACGACCGTAGCGGTCGCGCGGGTCCAGAGTGAAGCGCCTAGAACTACTCGGTCACATCGGCCGGGTAGTTTGAATAAGGATCCGTGTGAGTTACAGTTCCTCCAATTTTACCTTCATGAACTTCTCGCGAGATATACGTTGAAGGAACCAGTGTATTGCTTGAGTGTTCTGGGAACGTAAGCTCTCGGTACTTTAACAGTTAATCACGTCGCAATACGCCGGCCGCTGTGGCCGAGCGGTTCTAGGCGCTTCAGTCTGGAACCGCGTGACCGCTACGATCGCAGGTTCGAATCCTACCTCAGGCATGGATGTGTGTAATGTCCTTACGTTGGTTACGTTTAAGTAGTTCTAAGTTCTAGGGGACTGATGACCTCAGATGTTAAGTCCCGTAGTGATCAGAGCCATTTGAACCATTTTTTCACGTCGCGATGCAGTACGCCTCTCTTGTAGTCTCTGCCACTGCAGGTTGGCAAAGGTTTTCATGACACCTTCACGCTTACTAAATTGATCCGTGACGAAACGCGCTGCTCTTCTTCGAATCTTTTCCATTTCCTTCTCAGTGCTATTTCAGACCAACGAGCAACATTCAAGAATTAGTAGGTCGACGGTTTGTAAGATTCTTTCTTCGTAACTGGATTACACTTATTGAAGATTGTTCCAATAAATCTCAGTCTGGCATCTGCCTTAGCTGCGATTAGCTTAAGTGTTCGTTCTCTCCACCTCCCTATTTTCATCCTCGTAGATATTTTATGGATTCGCCTGCTTCCAGTGATTATTCTGCAACCATGCAGTCTTGCAATAATGCGTTTTTCTACCTATTTATGCGAATTTATGCGCAAAATGTTACATTTGCGTATATTGAGGGTCAATTGACTATCTCTCCACCAAACGGCAATCTCCTGCACGTCTCCCTACATTTCAATATAATTTTCTAACGTTTCGACTTCTCTGTCTACAACATGGACACCCGCGGAAAGCTTCATGGTTCCTCGACGTCATCCACTATGTCATTTATACAGGGTATTCCAGGACTAATGGTCAGTATTCAGGGATAAGAGAGGAAGCAAAAATTTCCAGGAAACATGGGCTCTAATACGCATACCTCAAGAGCTATGAGCACTTACGCCTCGCACTAGCGAAGATGAACATTACCTCTACTGGACAAGTGCTCATGGCTCATAAGTGGTGTATTTTAGAGTCCGTGTTTACTAGACATTTGTTTCTTCTTTTGGTCCATACAACCTCCTCTGAAAATATGTAAACCAAAGAGCTTGTGGTAGAACATATTTGTTTTACAGCCTCGAAGACAAAGTGTTCGGAGCTCTTAAGGTACACTCTTTAAGTTCTGTGTCTACTACTTTGCTTCGAATGATCGTTCCTCTCACATCCCTAAGTACTGACCGCCCCTCCTAGTGAGGACAGGTGCTGCGATAAGTAATCATTCTATAGTACTCACTTGGGGTGCGCCCGAAGTCACTTTCACGCTGAAGGCCTGTCGACATTTAGAACGGCATGCTGTGCTCTGTTTGGTAGGAACTCTGCAATCAAATGACCCGGCTGGTCTGGTACTTCGTACGCTAGTAGCATGTTCACTAGGCAGCAGTGCGAAACTATGTGGAACTCCTGAGCGGCGGTATTTAGTGTTTTCTTGATCTCGAGGAGAAGAGAGGGGCTGGGTTTCACACAGTCTTTGTTTGTATACTCCATGTTAATTCCAACAGGAGAGATTTTCAGTCTTCGGAAATGGCATAACAAGCGAGAATAAAACATGTTCCATAATTATACAATGGACCAACGTCAGAGTTGTAGGCACAGCTTTGCTCGTCTGTTCAATCACCCTTCTTGAAAATGTGAATATCCTGTGATTTGTTCCAGTCACCAGAAATTCTTCGCACTTCTAGCGACGTACGGAAGATTGCTGCTTATTTCTCTCTCTCTCTCTCCCTCTCTTTGAAAATTCTAATGTCTTAAAGTGCGCAATAATCAGTACACCATATAGCGAACTCCGTCACCTTGTAAAATTACTTCTTTCCCTACAACAGATTGAAATCTCAAATTTTTGTACCTGATGCCTTAGCGATCAGTGGGGAGATCGAAGGTACGAATTAGCATAAGACAGAAGGAGAAAAATTGATGAGTGAAAACTATGGAGTAAGAACGTAATTACGGATGCAAGTAGCTGAAGACTGCAGTGAATGGGGTCTACAGAAGGTCTTTATCCGACAATGCATTACAAAGAGCTGGTAATAACGACTCCTTACCACAAATTCCAAGTCCGCAGCTCGTGGTCGTGCGGTAGCGTTCTCGCTTCCCACGCCCGGGTTGCCGAGTTCGATTCCCGGTGGGGTTAGGGATTTTCTCTGCCTCGTGATGGCTGGGTGTTGTGTGATGTCCTTAGGTTAATTAGGTTTAAGTAGTTCTAAATTCTAGGGGATTGATGACCATAGATGTTAAGTCCCATAGTGCTCAGACCCATTTGAACCACAAATTCCAACAACAACGTAACAAAAGTTAATAAAAAGTTATTTCTTTGCTTGTTACACCTAATGTCCATCTGTCTGATTTGTCACTTGTATCATACTGGCTGTTCAGTGTACACTTGCGACCCCCCGGTTTCCACTTTGTCACTGGCGGATGACTTCTGCGATCGGCCGCTATTGAACCAGCTTCCACTGTACGTCTATCACCAGTACTTCTCTAATTCGTTGCTACTTTTCACTCTGAGAGCGGTTCATACCTCGCAGCGAGTTTCACATTGTGAAGCTGGTAAAACAGCATAAAAAAGACCAGAAAAGTAGATATTTGAATGTGTTAGGTACTCTTATGTATTGCTTTTACGTAGTTCACTGTAGCCTGCAGTTCCAGCGTTCATAACGCACATATTATTGCATTATCGGCACCACTCTCGGCATGTTCCGTTGTACTGCTTGTATTCAAACGGAGTCATCCGGTTTCGCTAGACCGTTTCCTATACATGAATGAATGTAGAAACTTGGACTGAATTTTAACTTGCGCATGGGGCCACAAAGAGTTTATTTTCACAAAAACCACCCGATTTTACAAGAATATGTGCTTTACATGCATGTACATACAACACTGGGAAGGTTTTACAATTACTTTTTGAACCAAATTTTTAATTTGCCTTCTTCAAATTCTTAGTGTGCCCTCCACCGGACACACGACAAACATCCAGACGATAACCAGTCTCATTCCAGAACTACGCTAGCATTTATGAACCTACTGTATTCGCTGATGTTGCTGTGCTGCTCGCTTCCCACGCCCGGGTTCCCGAGTTCGATTCCCGGCGGGGTTAGGGATTTTCTCTGCCTCGTGATGACTGGGTGTTGTGTGATGTCCTAAGGTTAGTTAGGTTTAAGTAGTTCTAAGTTCTAGGGGACTAATGACCATAGCTGTTGAGTCCCATAGTGCTCAGAGCCATTTTTGCTGTGTTGCGTTGTGGTTCACCTATAGTCACTGGAAGGGGAGGCACAAATATCAACACCTTCACTAACCGCCACATCCCCCCCCCCCTCCCTCCCAAACGAGTTGCACTGCACAAGTTGGTGCACTGCGAGTTCCTACGGTCAATTCATCGCTGAGACAACTTATCGTTGAGCAATGCTCATACACGTAGTTGCCACTAAGTTTGCACTCCATTCTGTTAAAAAATGAAATTTTTGGTGTTTTATCGCAATTTTAAGAAAAATCATATGAACAGGCAATCTAGTGAGTTATTGCTCCAGGGAGACTCCTACCGCCAATCACATCTCGTGGACTTGTAAAGATTAACTCTTAAGTTCCGTCGCGTAAGTGGAAACTCACACCGAGTTTCTGCCTACATTCATGGACATAGAAAACACAGTCTTACGAAATCGAATGAATCTTTTTGAAACACACTGATTTTTGAAGAGTTACCGTATAATGTATTCATGTGCGTGTTCTTTAGTATGTATAAGTTAATTTGATTTTGAGGTTTAGTTTCGCAGTATTTTGCTATCCTACCTTTCCTTTCATTTTGAAGAGATCATTTGACGATGACTTGCTAAGAGGCCGATTCTTGTTATGATATCATTTGTGTGACCTGAGGCTGAAAAATGAAAGAATTTTGTTTACAAAAGAGTCATAAATTCCTCTTAGACAGTACCCCCAGAATGTGTATCATTTTACAAAACATACAAGGAACTCCAAATATTTCTCTTCTTAGACAGTACACCTAGAATGTGTATCATTTTATAAAATATATAAGTAATTCCAAATATGTGTTTTCTTTTTCGTTCCAGGTAAGCAGTATACGGACACTTACGCCGCAGCAAATATAGAAGAAATTGGTGGAAGCAACCGCAGATCGGTACCCGTGATTGTTTGGGGAACCGTGAGTACAACATCGTTCTTCTGTGCTGCAACCGGGGTCAGAGTAACGGAGTTATTGCTTGTTCGACTGTTATTGCCACTCTACATGATTGAAATTCACAATTCGGAAACAAAATAAGAGAGAAAAAACACAATACGAACAATGCCATCACTGCATCAAAAAAAGCAGAAAAAATTCTGAACGACATTGCTCCGCTGTTTTGCTGCAGCACATAATTCCAGCATATATTATGGCGACCCAGAAATAATGCACTAGAAGCAGTTACCGGTACATTTTCTTGTAATTAACCAGCAAAACCAGTAAAAAGATTTTGTTATTCTTCTTGTGCTGAGTATTTCATGATTGCTTATCACCGATTACGTTTTAAAATTGTAAACGTGTTGTTTTCAGCACGAAAAATTATAAAGGTAGTACCAGATGACGGCACCGAGATTTAAATTTGTCGCAAAACAATAAAAATAATGACTTTTAACAATTTTTGGTAGTTAGTTACAACATGATCTCTTCTATGCTAGCTGTGTCCCACGAGTTTAAGATTTTGCAGTTACTGAAAGATAGTTCTAGAACTCTCTAATGTATCGCGCGTTTCAGCAGAAATATCTGCTGCAGAAAATTCTATAGAATTACGCATGATTATTTTTCCTCTTGATTATTTCGTTCTGGAATTAACAGATGCACTTTGCTTTTATTTTTATTTTGTAGTCTCGCGGTGAACACCTGTGTCATTCTCTGTAGTGTAGGCGTTCAACTCGATATGGGTGACTTCAGTTATGTGTTTCTTACCGATTGGGAAAACTACAAGCTATTGGTGCGCCATGAGTTGCTAAAGTCGCACATGGGTTGTACTTTCTTTCGTCTAGATGTAGAAGCTCACATCTGTGATCTGACAGCATTACACCAAACAACGGCAATACTGCACACTGTTGAAAGGATTGTAATATATCGCCGAATATAATTTTTATGGGCTGTTGCCTGAAAATGCACTAGAGGAGAAAATTAGCTAGCCATCAGCGAAATACTTCTTTGCTATTTTATCATCCGTACATCATGTTTTCATTCCTGTTTTCAATTCTTTTATTTTAGTTGTTTATTTTATGTTCAATCGATTTAGAAGACTTAGACACAGTTATCGAAATGATGTGCAGCTCTAAGTGTATTTTGCTGCTGTATTACAGTATCCTCTAATGTAGTTATCCTCTGTGCTCAAATTTCCATAATACATGAGAGGATGCCGTGGAGCAGCAAGAAGATACTACTGCAGATGTATAATCTTTCGGTAATTCTGTTTAAATGCCTTAGGATGAAGTCATTGAAAGCTTTCAAACTCGAACGGAAATAAATTAAAATAAAAAATGCAGATGAGCGGAAACATAGAATGAAAAAAACCTGCACGCTCCAAACCAAAATAATTTACAGCTAAATCTCACATCATCCAACGTCATGGAAATAGCAAAAATGGAGTAAATTGTTTATATCAAGTAAAAACAGGAAAAATAACTTCCATCTAGAAATTAGGTTGATGGTTTGCACGAAGTTCCTGAATCTCTGTGTCATTCGGGTGGTATTTGATTGTCCTCAAGACTGATGCTTTCGGAGATCAGCCAGCGACTGCGAGTCACCAACTGGCTTAATTTAAATACGCCATAAAGTATTTTTCGATAACACATTCCACATGTGCCGAAAACAGCAGTCTATTACGATTAAGATGGTGAAACTAGTACATCAGCTCACAACGACATATCCACCACATTGTAGTAAATCAGTCATACTTGAGTAGAATACAAGCTTAGCGAGTGGCCGACCACATTTGTGACTGGATTCAAGACTTCCTAGCAGACATAATGCGTTGTTCTTAACGGTAAGAATTCGATGTATATAAAGGTAATTTCTGGAGTACCCCAAGCAAGTGTTTACAAAATATATATATATATATATAATATATATATCCAATCGTCGGATACTCCAAGTGGATGTTCACAGACAGTGCCGGATGTCCGTACCGAAATGCAGGAATAACTGAGGAGAATCTACACTGATCACCCAAAACATTATCACCACTGCCCTCCGTGACGTTGGAAGCCATCTGGTGGCGTTGCGGGTACGTAATACGATAGCAAAAGTACGTAAACGGAGCAGATACGAATGGGGTATCACCTAGCAAAGATGCGCGCTTTAAATTGGGAAATCCATTGAGAAAGGGCAGATTATTATTACGCAGAGGCTGTGAACATATATCTTGGAAACAGCAAAGCTGGCCGAATGTTCACGTGCTACTGTCGTGAGCATCTACGGAAAGACGTAGAAGGTCAGTGAAACTGCCACTAGACACTAAATGATTGATCGTCCACGATTTCATAGAACGTTGGGTTTTGATGCTTGTCTGCTCTGTAAAGTAGGATACATGGTTATCTGTGACATCTCTGCCGAAAGAGCACACTGCTGGAGCACGCACAAGTGGTTCGAAGCATACCGTTCGTCGCACGTTGTTGAACATGGAGGTTCACAGCAGACTACCCCTACTTGTTCACATTGTTGGTTCAACGTCATTATCTATTGTGATTGTAGCTGGCACAGGACAATCGGGATTCGACCGTTGATCAGCATAAACGTGTCAGCCCTTCGGATGAATCACATTTTTGCTATGCTAGGTCGACGGTCTTCTTCACAAACTCGTCATCGAGGTGAGCGGCGGCTCGGACTGTCCAACCGGCCACGGACGCAGGCTGGTGGGAGCAGTATTACACTATGGGAGACATTATCCTGCGCTTGCATGGTACCTGCGATAGTAATCGAAGACACGCTGACAGCTGCGAATAAAATGCATCCGGTCATGCTGGATGTCTTCCCCGACGGCGATATCATCTTTCAGCAGTATAATTGTCCGTGTTTCGTAGCCGGAATCGTGCCTGCAGTGGTTTTGAGGAGCATTGTAGTGAACTCAGGTTGATGTCTCCGTGACCAAATTCAACTAATGTTATTCCTACTGAACCCATCTGGTCGCTGTCGGGTGCTCTGAGCACTATGCGACTTAACTTCTGAGGTCATTAGTCGCTTAGAACTTAGAAATAATTAAACCTAACTAACCTAAGGACATCACACACATCCATTCCCGAGGCAGGATTCGAACCTGCGACCGGAGCGGTCGCTCGGCTGCAGACTGTGGCGCCTAGAAACGCACGGGGTGCGCAAATCAGCGGTTCCTTTACATAAGCGAGTTACATAACCGTTGCGTAGATATCTAATGCCACATACCTGCTAAGACCTACCAAAAATATGTCGGATACCTGATACGCAGAATCAGTGATGTATTTCGTCCCAAGGATGGACAAACACTCTATTAACCAGGTGGTGATAATGTTTTGGCTCATTAGTGTATGATTGTCACCGGAACAGGCAGATGCACGTGAACTTACATTGATGTAACGTATTCCGCATAAGCAAGCAAACGGATCCGTTATTGTTCGATCACGCTATTTGCAAAAAAACGTCACTCGAAACAGTTACTACAAAAAAAAAAAAAAAATGCTTACGAGTAATAGCCTAAAGCGAACTGACCACATGAAGCAAACTGTAGGAAAAGGTTCATTCGGAGAATCTTAAGAAAAGGTAATTCATACACGAAGGAAGAGGCTTACATACGCCTGTAAGACCGATTCATGTTTATTCGTGTTTAATGTTCATCAGTCTGGGACTTTTACCAGTTTGAGTCACGAGAAGAGATAGAGAAGATTCAACGAAGAGCGCATTTTTTATCACAGGGTCTTTTAGTTAGGGCAAGAGCCTTACGAAATTGCTCCAAATCCTGCAGTGGCAGATGCCACAAGAGAGGCGCTGTTCACCGCCGCGAGGTTCAGTTTTAAAATTCCGAGAAATGACAATGACGATAATGTCTGAGAAATTACATCTGATACGAAGTTTTATCGCCATCTGTTCTTCCAGCGGACCTGAACCACCATCCGCTACACGGCGCAATGCAGTTTGTGGAGAGCAAAAATATTTGTAAGTAGCGAAAATGTGATGTTAGATAGTCAGGGCCGGCGTGCGCGACTAGTGAAGGTCACACTCCTAATTATATACGAGCAGCCCTTCGGCCGCCCTCCCAGGAGGAAGCATATATACCCATAGCAAACACTGCTATGCAAACAGCAACAGCAGAATTAGGGCGCAGTAGTGCGTCCCGTTGTTAACCCTTTTGGGCAAACAACAGGGTAATCCCAGCACGCTGTGCCCTAGGCGTGTCCTCAGATTAACTACGTCGCAACATTGGTCGAAACACAACTGGGTGAGGCATCTGGACGATGTTCCAGCAGAAGTAATCTTGTGCATCGAGCGTGGGCACTTTGATGAAATGATGATCTTTTTCGCAGAACAATGCTCTTACATGTCTAGGAATCCTATTGTGTCGTCGACGGTTTCGAGCCGCTACGAGCAGAACCGACAACTATGCTCTTGAGAACCGAAAGGTATCGAATATACAGCATCAGCCTTAAGTCCACCGACAAAATTCCGGAGGCTCTTCAGAGATGCTTTCTGGATGTTTTGGTACCTTTAGTCCTCGTCATCTCTTTACGAAGCCGTATTTTGTTTATTATCCCCCCCACACATACCATTTATCATTGTATCAGTTTCTTTTGAGTCATCAGTCTTCTGACTTGTTTGATGCGGCCCTGTGCCAACCTCTTCATCTAGGAGTAGCACATCCAACCTACGACCTCAATTATTTTCTGGATGTATTCTAACCCTCCAGCCGACTCGCTCCGCACACCACACACTCACTGCACAAAAACTTCCTGCTTCGAGACTTTTGTCCCCATCGATGGCACCACCAGCGTACCTTCAAAGTTATCCAAAGATCGTCAACGAGGGTCTAAATCGTTAAAAGGCCGAGCCTGCACGTCTCGTTTGTGTCTCTCTCACTGTTTCCCGTTTTTTGTATTTGCTAGTTTGCATATCTTTCTATGACTGCTTATTATATCAACAAACATTTTTAGTTCTCAATGAACTTCCGTTTTGTCTATCATCGAAATTTGATACACTACGCCACATGCTTGATTACTTAATACCCGTGGATTTCTGAACAGTTGTTTTGACTTTGTAACAGTTCATTCAACAGCTTGTAACTATTGTACAGGGTGTGTAAAATGTTTTGGCGATTTCAGATTTGAATGACACACAAGCCAATCGCGGAAAGAAGTTGATCATTTTACACGAAGTGCAACATTTATTCAAGTCTATCTATGAAATACTGCATAGCACAAATAACAACCGTTCGCGGCTGCACAATATTCGAGGTGTTTCACCCGGTGTTTGAACACATATTCCGTAACTGGTGGAGGAAATCTGAAAATTTCGTCATGCATTGGATCTGTTACCCTTTGCAAGCTTCTCGGTCGGTTGGAGTACACACTCGCCTTCAAATAACCTCCCTTCTTTCTGAATAATCTCCGGCGCCTAACTTCTTTTTCACACGTAAATTGCACGGATGATAGTGCAGATCACACCTCATTGTGCGGTGAGTGGACGCCGTCGAAATGTTCAGCGTTTGGGCAAGTTTTCGTAACGAAAGAGGAGGCCTTGTCTGTGAACTGCTGCGTACACGTTCGATGTTGTCGGGAGTTCAGACGTCTTTCCGAGAGCCAGTGACTTTCGGTTCGATGCACAAGCAGTTGCACCAAAGTTTCTTACTCAACTCACTAGCGGGAATTAGATATTGCGACGAAACCTCGAAATGCTTGCGAAAGGCACGTTTCACATGCACGACAGATTCGCCGTAGCAAAAATAGCACTCCAACGCGACACACACGATGTTGCTTCGATCATTACGACATGATCACTGACCTGTACATGGGATGAAACTTGACACTCCACACTATTGCTGAATGGCGCCACCGTCGCTGTATCTTGTTTCTAGCCCTCGTTATTCAAATTTGAAACTGTCAAAACATTTTGAAACATCGTGTACAATGCTTAGCTCATTTTTTTTTATGAAATTAGGTACTCCGTCTTCATATTAAGTACTCTCAAAAGTCTACTAGTTTTAAACGTAAGACCAAGAAAGCTTTTTAGCCAAATCATTTTTTATTTTCGCTTAAGTCACTGTTGTTCCTGCCAAGAGCTTTGTCGAAAATAGGGACTCGGGTTGAAAATTCCATGCGCTGACTTAGGCTGCGAGATTTCGTACTGAATAATTCTTAATAAACTTACCTAGCCTCAGTGTGGAAAAGAGGATAGGTCAAAAACTTTGCTTCCAGCGCTCCATTTCGTGTCGACGTGCGGTAATGATGTCCGCGGTTCGCTAACGAACGCCGATACCTGTGTAACAAGTTCTGCCGGATTTCCACGTGTAGCAAACGCGCCAGGCGGCAGTTTGTGCCCGACAATGTGAGGAAGCTTATCGCCAAACGAACAGATTTCGCGTCCGGGCAGATAGCAGAGCGGCTGCCGGCTGAGCTGGCCCCGGTGTTGTGTCGCAGTGCGCTGCTGCGATTATGCCCCCCTGTCGCGTTTGCAGCGCTTCATTTACTACACGGATTGAGGAGAGTTTCCAGCGAAACGCAGCGTTTATTGGTTTCAGCTCGTGCATAGTCAATGAAATGGGCTATGCGGTAAACACTGGACGAGAGCTCTGATATTTTAACAAGGCAGTATAAACACAGGGGACAGACTTCTGGCGCAAGGTTCTCCACCACTGGCGACAATATTTCAACAGTTTACATATCTTTTACTTGTGCTATTACAGTGGTAGAAGACAGATAAAGTACGACACTGCTGTAATTATAAAGATGACAAAAAACATTAATTTTTATCCTCGAGCTAGTCTTTCAGAAAAACTGTTTAAGTAAGGAACAACAAACAAATTCAGAGCTTCGTGATTTGCTTTCTGGACGATATAAAAAAAATAAATATTTAAGTATATACATGAACATCACTGTCAATTTTACTTACAACAAAGCTGTACGTGTCAAAAAATGTCTGGTTGTGAAGTACGAGGCCGTGTTGAAAAGTAATTCCTACGAATTTGTTATGTGAAAACTCTTAGATCTTTCTAAACAAAACTAACGTTATTAATATTCTACATCTTCATTCTTCATATCTACATGTTTATTTATCAACATAATCATCCAGGTGACGAACAAATTTTTTTAACGAGTGATTAGTTTGTTGATGCTGTAAAATTTTTGACTTTGTTGACAGAGCCGCAACCTTACCTCTCCTTACGCCACTTCACCGCTATTAAAGTGAAGTCCTCGAAAGCGTTCTAAAAGTTTTAGAACGGATGAAAATCGGAAGGGACCAAATTGGAATATTACGGAGGACGATCGATGACAGTGAACCCAAGGCGTCGGATTGTTGCAGATGTGGCAGCACTAATGTATCGTCTGGCATTGTCATGGTGAAGGACAGAGTGCCTCATGTACGGAGAAATTTTCTGCGGTTAAGAACTCTATTACAGCACGCTGTTCCTGACGCACCGATGTAGTTATGTTACACAGCTCCATATTACACGCTGTCTGCCCCTGGTGGCTGAGTGGTCAGCGTGACGGAATGGCTCTGAGCACTATGGGACTTAACATCTTAGGTCATCAGTCCCCTAGAACTTAGAACTACTTAAACCTAACTAACCTAAGGATATCACACACATCCATGCCCGAGGCAGGATGCGAACCTGCGACCGTAGCAGTCCCGCGGTTCCGGACTGCAGCGCCTATAACCGCACGCGCGCGACGGAATGTCATGCCTAACCGCCAGAGTTCGATTCCCGGCTGGGTCGGAGATTTTATCCCCTCAGGGACTGGGTGTTGTGTTGTCCTTATGATCATTTCATCCCCATCGACACACAAGTCACCGAAGTGGCATCAGCTCCAAAGACTTGCACCACGCGAACGGTCTACCCGATGGTAGTATACAGAGAAGTTGCAGCATTAGAAAATTGTAGCGAAATGCAGGAAGATCTGCAGCGGATAGGCACTTGGTGCACGGATTGGCAACTGACCCTTAATATAGACAAATGTAATGTATTGCGAATACATAGAAAGAAGGATCCTTTATTGTATGATTATACGATAGCGGAACAAACACTGGTAGCAGTTACTTCTGTAAAATATCTGGGAGTATGCGTACGGAAAAATTTGAAGTGGAATGATCATATAAAATTAATTGTTGGTAAGGCGGGTACCAGGTTGAGATTCATTGGGAGAGTCCTTAGAAAATGTAGTCCATCAACAAAGGAGATGGCTTACAAAACACTCGATCGACCTATGAGTATTGCTCATCAGTGTGGGATCCGTACCAGATCGGGTTGACGGAGGAGATAGAGAATATCCAAAGAAGAGCGGCGCGTTTCGTCACAGGGTTATTTGGTAAGAGTGATAGCGTTACGGAGATGTTCAGCAAACTCAAGTGGCAGACTCTGCAAGAGAGACGCTGTGCATCGCGGTGTAGCTTGCTCGCCAGGTTTCGAGAGGGTGCGTTTCTGGATGAGGTATCGAGTATATTGCTTCCCCCTACTTATACCTCCCGAGGAGATCACAAATGTAAAATTAGAGAGATTCGAGCGCGCACGGAGGCTTTCGGACAGTCGTTCTTCCCGCGAACCATACGCGACGGGAACAGGAAAGGGAGGTAATGACAGTGGCACGTAAAATGCTCTCCGCCACACACCGTTGGGTGGCTTGCGGAGTATAAATGTAGATGTAGGTGTAGATGGTAGACCCTAGCCACACGGAATTTCCATTACGCGCTACACCTCTGAGCCCTCTAGGTAGAGGGTTGCTTGTATCAGAGAAGTGGCAAAGCCAACAGAGTAATAAGCAATCCACGTAATAATACCTCAACCGATATTGAGAGCAGAATAAAAAGTTCGGAGACATTACTTTTCAGTAGCCGTGCAGTTCTAGGCGCTCCAGTCCGGAACCGCGATGGTGTTACGGTCGCAGGTTCGAATCCTGCCTCGGGCATGGAAGTGTGTGATGTCCTTAGGTTAGTTAGGTTTAATTATTTCTAAGTTCCAAGCAACTGATGACCTCAGAAGTTAAGTTGCATAGTGCTCAGAGCCATTTGAGCCACTTTACATCACAGATACCAGTAAAGCTGAGCCAATAAAGTGTTTCACGGGTGGGAGGAAGAAAAGGGCGTAATACATGAGAATAGTAAAAGGTGGTATCAAATCCTAGTCTAGATCTTTTTGCGCCGGGAGCCACTAAGTCTGTCGACGCCAAATGAGAAGTTGTTTTCTGTAAATATGCAGTGATTTGACGTTCAGCAGCTGAAATTAGTGGGGGCTATTTATAGCCAAAATTAAATTTGCAAGAATAATGAAAACTAATGAGATTGCGACTGGCACCTGTGTGCCACGCCTTCCATATAGTCTGCGATCGCTGTGCACGACGGATCCTGATGGAATCAAAGTCGGTTAAGAACCCTAACTGTTTTATTGAGTCCACAGCTTCAATAAATTCCTTACAGGCCTCATTTTCTGCTTTTGGCTGTAGGTTTTATTATTGTGCTATTGCAATTTTGGATAATGTGTCATTGTCGAGCTGTGTCACCCTTATCGGTAATATAGTCAACGAGTTCTGTCAGTGAGACAAGTAGTATGATAGGTTTATTCGTGTTATTTACATGCAGGCTGAAGTTAGTCAATGTGTGCAGAGATAACGTAACACTATGTACATCAAAGAGTAGCTGCTCAGTAGTAGAGACTTCCATGCGACTCTTTTAACTTTACCTTGGCCAGCACATAAAGCCCTCTGGTGTAATAGATTGCAGACTTCCTGATACAACGTGCTAATGTATATGAAGATGGTAATTCGTGGAAATAGTTAAAGCATTAGTGGGATTGTAAGATTCTTTCTAGAACACAACATCATGCCAGCCTGTGCACTAAATTTGAAGAATATATACACGCTGTGGGCTAGTACCCTCGCGTTAATCATCGCTTATACATACAAAAAGATTTAACTTCGATTGCGATGATGCGACATGAATAATTCATAGCATTCCGATGCGAATCCATTTTATATTTAAAAGGTTTCCTCTTTGTTTCTTTATTGGGAATGAATAAGAAAAGTTACCCTTTCTGGTGCAAACCGTTACGATTCGTAATCGTTAAATTAAAGAAAATAAAAAAAGCTCTCTGTAGTCAAGAGCGCATAAATTCTTTATTTTCGACAAACAGTTTCGACAGACATAGCTGTTATCTTCTGGTCATCATAACTTTTTGTTAGAAAACGTTTCCACTGTGAGTTAGAACTTCACGCCAAGTTGTCATTCACTAACATGACAACTTGGCGTGAAGTTCTAACTCACAGTGAAAACGTTTTCTAACAAAAAGTTATGATGACCAGAAGATAACAGCTATGTCTGTCGAAACTGTTTGTCGAAAATAAAAAATTTATGCGCTCTTGACTACAGAGAGCTTTTTTTATTTTCTTTAATTTAACGATTACGAATCGTAACGGTTTGCACCAGACAAAAGCTTGTCAGAAACAAAACATTTAGAATCAAAAAAGCCAGCCGCTGTGGCCGACAGGTTCTAGGCGCTTCAATCCGGAATCACACTGCTGCTACGGTCACAGGTTCGAGTTCTGCCTCCGGTATGGATGTGTGTGATGTCCTTAGGTTAGCTAGGTTTTAATTAGTTCTAAGTCCAGGGAACTGATGACCTCAGATGTTAAGTCCCATAGCGCTTAGAGCCATTTGAACAATCAGAAAGCATCTTGTGCGCACGTCCATGTCTGTATACGTAGCAGTCACAGATGATTGTTAATTCTTGTGATTTTTTAAGAGTTAAAAATCATCTGCGAGCGCTTCGTGTACAGACATAGCCATGTGTACCAGGTGCTTGTTAATTTGAAATGTTTTATTTCTGCTATACCTTTGTCTAATATGCTATATTTTATTCGCTAATGTGACAACTTAACATGAGATTCTAACTCACTCTGAGCACGTTTTGTAAGAAAAAGTTCCCAACACCATAAGTCAACAGCAATGTCTGTCGAAACCGCATGTCGAAAATAAAGCAGAATTTGAGCGATCTTTGCTATAGAAAGATTTTTCGCAAGTAAATCGACGGTTTTATTTCCTCAAAATAAGAAAATTCAAATAAAACAATGCTACGCCAGTTAGCGGCACAAAGAAAAACTGCCGCCGGCCGTAGTGGCCGGTTGAGTAGTTCTAAGTTCTAGGGGACTAATGACCTCAGATGTTAAGTCCCATAGTGCTCAGAGCCATTTCTTGAAAAACTGCCGCAGTGCAAAGAAGAAACTGATATGCAAACGGTGTGTATCACAGACTTCGTTTTTTTTATTTATTTATTTTTTTAAGCACGATGCAATTTTCAGCGCAGAGGCATATCGCATGCAACTACCAATGTTACAACTACGGCGCCAAAAAGGTGAAAAAAATGTACATTATGATGATGGAGCTAATAGAAGATAGTGGAAATTCTCATGCATGAGAACCGAGCCCTGAGCTGGACACGGGAGTTTTACGACGTGCCTTCTCGTCTTAGGCTGTAATTATTTGTGCAAATAGCCGGTGGCCCGACACACAGCCGGTATCGACGTCGGCGTAATCTCATTACTCCCAATTCCTTAAGAGCGCTCTGATACACGAGCAGCAAATTTCGGCCTTTTCTCAGACGTCCTTGCGAGTAAGGAAACGTTTCGGATAAATTAGCTTTTAAAAATGTATGCCGGCGGAAGAGGAAGCGCGAAGCCGAGGGTTCGGCGGCGGCGGCAGCGGGGGTCGATGCTGGAGGGGCCGCGATGCTCGCGTGATGCGCCCCGCCTAGACACCCCCCCCCCCCTTACGCCCCCGCCACCCACACCTCCGCCACGACCGCCAGCAGAGGCGGAGGCGGCGGCGGCGGCGGCAGGTGTGCGGCGCCGACAGTGACGGAGCAGCGGCGCCGGCTGTCGGGCCCCCAGCGCCACCGCCACTCAAAGTGCACGTTACGAGCTCACACGTGCCGCTGTTACCAGCACAGTGGGTCAGTGAAACACTGGAGCCCCGCGCTGACAGTTGATTATCTACACTCTCTGATCAAAAACATTCGAACACATATAGTCCGTCTGTAAACTCAAGAGCGAGCAGCGCTTTTGGTGGGGGAAGTGGCCTTTCCCGGAAGAACCCTGCCACTGGCCTACAGGGCAACCCAAAATCAGTTGTCCGTTACCTATCGAGCGGTGTAGTTCGGCGTGCAGTGATATACGTCGTTTCTGTTCGTGGGATCTTAGTTGCCAATCTCAGTCAGTTGACTTTGTGTACTCACTGATATACTTCAGTATCCGGAATTGATGGATAATCGCCCTACATTGCAAGAAAGTGTGCAGAATACGAAGGAGATATTTGCGCAGAACGAGCGTTCGATCGTCTCTACGTTATTACAGCATGTATTAAGGAGGCTACACAAAAAGAACTGTTGGCTAGTGTTGCCAGTCCCAATCAAAGGGCTGCAGTTTATGCAAACGCCAGCCTCGGCAAAATAGGACGCATAAGGAAGGAACGCGAAAACAAGACACGTGGTTTACTGGAATCGCCGCGAAGGAAAACTAGTAATTTAGTGAGAAAACCCATCGTTATAGACAGTTTCACAAAATCGGTCATTCCACAAACGATGGAGGACTTTTACATAGACCAAAAAATAATGCCCACATTACGGAAATTACTCACTGGCGTGAAACAAAAAATACATTTTCGTTGCAGAAAGATGTTTTACACAAGACATTACGTGAAATGGAATTTACCGGGAAATACTTTTCAGACATATTTACGAAGACAATTACAAAACAAGCAGTGCGAATCGAACTAATACAACACACGTAATTGAAAATATCTGGTTACTTATTAAAAACACTCTTCGTGTTGCAAGAATAGTTCAGTTTTAATGCAGCCCTTCAAAGAAAACTTCTACCTTTTAGTAGAAACACGAAGTAAGAACAAGCCTTAAATTCGACAGACTGATTGCACTATGTCTGGTTCGTCTTACGAATAGAGGAACATACATTCATATGAACAGGCGTTCGGTTCTATGTTTGTAGTAGAATCCTGAATTCCGTTCTTATGTTATTATTATTTACTCTATAATGTTTTGTTTCGAAGAAGCTATCGTCTTTTGATTTCCTCATACTCTTAACGCATTTGTCTATAAATAAACGCAGACGGGACGTATCTCTACACGGCATCGTCACAGATTTAAAGCCCGCGCCGCGGCAGGGACTGTACTGCGCTGAGGAACAGCCTGTAGAAGCACCCTGTGACGTAGCAGGGTAGGCAGAGTCACCACCCTGCTCTTCAGTTTACCGACAGACTATACTAGCGCACATTAATATGGGGCGATTCCACCGTCCGCCTTTTGACGGCTTGAACTCTGTTGGGGACAATTTCAGTGATGTGTCTGAGTGTCTGTGGAAGAATGATTGGCCATTCTTTATCAAGAGCTGAAACATGACAAACCGGTGATATTGGTTTAGTTCCTAAATTCTGATACTAAAGTCCGACACTTTGCATCACAGATAGTATAATATCAATTTCGCTGTTCCATATTGAGCTAAACGAAGTGACTTGTTAATGTTCCGTTTAGTGTGAGCGAAGCTGCATTTGATGGTTTCTTTCCATTCTGTTCTGTTCCATTCCAATGTCGTCCGGTTGAATCGGCTTTTAAACAGCAACTGAAACGACAATTTACATTTACTTCGAATTATGAAGAGCTGTAACAGCGAAAATCTGCAGAATATGCGTAAAATTATTTATTTTCCTTCCACTTTGCTCAAGTGGAGACCACATGACGAGAGTTCCTCCTTACTCAAATGCCTCTGAGCACCATGAGACTTAACAGCTGAGGTCATCAGTCCCCTAGAACTTAGAACTACTTAAACCTAACTAACCTAAGGACATCACACATCCATGCCTGAGGCAGGATTCGAACCTGCGATTGTAGCGGTCTCGCCGTTCCAGATTGAAGCGCCTGGAACCGCTCGGCCACAGTGGCCAGCTCGTCCTTACTCCCTCTCTCCTTACGCTACGACGTTCTTTCAAATTTTTACCGCATATCGCCATTCTTTCGTTGGACCACTTATCTGTTTTGTTATTGCTCCTGTCTTGGAATGTTTCTAAATTTAAAACTTCGTTTCTTTCTGTTGCTTCTATGTCTATATCGTGTATTTTAAAATCTTTTTAACTTCTCGGATTCAGCTTGTTATTTGTTTCCTCTCCCAGAGATGACGCAAGATTTTTCTCTCAGCCTATTGTCAGTCATCCTGTATGCTCGTCCAAAAATACCTTCATTTCTTTATCGTTTATCTAGTTTTTTCTGTATTTTTATCTAGTACATCGCTGCTTTTCAATTCTCACGCGTCTGTGCTTCGTATCGGCTATAAAATTTTCCATTCTCAACAATGACTTAGTTCTCCTCTCTACTATTTCTAGGCCGGCCGAAGTGGCCGAGCGGTTCTAGGCGCTACAGCCTGGAACCGCACGACCGCTACCGTCGAAGGTTCGAATCCTGCCTCGGGCATGGATGTGTGACATGTCCTTACGTTAGTTAGGTTTAAGTAGTTCTAAGTTCTAAGGGACTGATGACCTCAGAAGTTCCCATAGTGCTCAGAGCCATTTGAACTTAACGAAATGCATTTAGGGACCAATTATTTTTAAAAGAAGAATAAGCTATGAAATACCTCAATAAAAAGGGACTTTTAGAAAAAGAAAGTACTATTTTCTGGTGCCTAATGCATGCAGGAAAAAATAACACTGTGTAGTGGTAAATCCTGATGTTCTACAACGTAACCAGTATAATGTGGTGGTAGTACCGCGTACACACAGTATTGTAGGGCAGTACATTGGTGGTAATGCCATTTACACTCAGGTGATCCATGTGAAAAAATTTCCGACGTGCTTATGGCCTCACGACCTGAATTAACAGACTTTGGACATTGAATAGTAGTAGGACCTACATGCACAAGACTTTCCATTTCGTTATTCAGTGTTCCGCGATCCGAAATGTCAACAGTGTGTCTAGAAAACCACATTTCAAGCAATACTTTCTCACCATCAGTGCTAACAGCAAACAACACTGCTTCAAATAACCACAGAAATCAATGTGGAACGTATACGAACGAATTCGTCAGCACTAAACAGCGATATTTGGCGTTAATGGGTTATGGCACAGAAGACCTACACGAGTACCTTTATTAACAGTACGACATCGCCTGCAACATGTCTCCTAGGCTTGTGATAAAATCGGTTGGACCCTAAACGACTGGTCAGATGAGTCACGATTTCTGTTGGTAAGAGCTGATCGTAAGTGTGGCTCACAGCACACAAAGCCATGAACCCAAGATGTCAAAATGGTTCAAATGGCTCTAAGAGCTATGTGACTTAACATCGGAGGTCATCAGTCCCCTAAACTTGGAAGTACTTCAACCTAACTAACCTAAGGACATCACACACATTCATGCCCGATGCAGGATTCCAACCTGCGACCTTAGCAGTCGATGAGTGCCGGACTGAAGCGTCTAAAACCGCTCGGCCACTGCCGCCGGCAGTTGTCAAGAAAGCACTGTGCAAGCTTGTTGTTGCTCCATAATCATGTGGGCTGTGTTTACACGGAATAGACTGAGTCATCTGGGTTTTCGGCTGCTTAGAGTCTTGGACTTCATGGAATATTTTATGTATGAAAATACCTCATGTCGACTGCCACAATTGTTCGCAATTGGTTTGAAGATATTCTGGACAGCTCGAGTGAATGATTTAACCATCCAGATTGCCCGACATGAATCCCATAGAACATTTATGGGACGTAATCAAGAGGTCAGTTCGTGCACAAAATCCTGCGCCGGAAACAGTTTCATAACTATGGATGGTTCTATTTCTGCAAGGGACCTGCAACGACTTTTTGAGTCCAAGTTACATCGAGTTACTGCACTACGCCGGGAAGGAGGAGGTCCGGGACGAAATTAGACGGTGTCCCACGACTTTTGTCACTTCATCGTACATATAATATTACTTCCAAATAAGCAGAAACAGAGTTAAGGCTCCATAAAGCTATGAAAGAAATGTGGCAATAGCAGAGAATTGTTCATAAATACCTCTGTGAACGAATGCGCAAAAACAGTACATGCAGAAGGTACGAAACTAGTGGATAGAGTAACTCTCCAAGTTTTTAACTTACATTACAGTTGGTCAATATGGACATCTTTTTTTGATGCGGGTATTGTCAATACGGCGTGAGGTTCGATGAAGCTGCTGACGCGAATCGCCTAGGAAGACGCAACAGCATTCAGTTTCGGAAATCTGTTCACTGGGCCGCTTTATTCTAGGAGGGAACTAAATCGATACAACAATACCGAGCGGATGATTTTTTGTCATGTTCTGATATGATTGCAGGTACTAGTAGATGGGAACAATGGCAGGAAGGTGTCCACAATGAAGAAATCAAAGAAAAACTGGGAATGAACTTTATAGATGTAGCAGTCAGGACGAACAGGCTTAGATGATGGGGTCATGTTACACGCATGGGAGAAGCAAGGTTACCCAAGAGACTCATGGGTTCAGCAGTGGAGGGTAGGAGGAGTCGGGGTAGACCAAGGAGAAGGTACCTGGATTCGGTTAAGAATGATTTTGAAGTAATAGGTTTAACATCAGAAGAGGCGTCAACGTTAGCACTGAATAGGGGATCATGGAGGAATTTTATAAGGGGGACTATGCTCCAGACTGAACGCTGAAAGACATAATCAGTCTTAAATGATGATGATCATAATGATCTGACATGCCTGCGCTGTTGGGCAGCTACGCCAAGGCACGTGTTACGAACAGGACCTTGGAGATTGCCCTACCGAATGATATTCATAGGCCGGCCGCGGTGGTCTAGCGGTTAAGGCGCTCAGTCCGGAACAGCGCGACTGCTACGGTCGCAGGTTCGAATCCTGCCTCGGGCATGCATGTGTGTGATGTCCTTAGGTTAGTTAGGTTCAAGTAGTTCTAAGTTCTAGGGGACTGATGACCACAGACGTCCCATAGTGCTCAGAGCCATTTGAACCATTTTTTTGATATGCATAGACTTTTTGTGTTTCTTGTAGTTACCGCGCAGGAGGCATTGTGAATACGTACTGTACTTTCCACTGACAAAATGAAAGAGAGGAATTCTACCTACACACCACAGTTTATGCTAACCCATCACAAACATCTGCCTCAGGTCAGATTCCACAACAGTCCACTTCTAGTCTCCGATATTTAATACCTGTTCTGGTCTGGTTTATATGGCCAGTTGAAAAACAAACGTATTTCGATTGGACTACTCTTGGTGTTATTTTAGCTTCACTCCTAAGCGATCGCTTACGGTGAAGTGATCTTGTTTTACCCCAACGCACTACAATGATGGTCCCTACGGTGCTTCTGGGAAAGCCAACAGTTCCGAACACGTTCGATCGGAGTCCATCCGGCGGAAGACGACAATTTGTTGCTGTGGAGAAAGCCACAAAGGTAGTGGCGGGCGGCTATTGTCACCCAGGGAGGCGTTTTCAGCGCTGCCACCGGCGGCAGCGGCATTCGAAGGCGTCGCGGAAGAGGATCGGATCGGGCCGGGTCGTCCGCCACACGCTCGCTTCCCACGGCGATGAGTGCGCCAGCCCGCCCCGCCATGAATACTGCATGCGGGCCCGCGTTCGTGCCTCGCGCCGCCTGCCTCGCTTGCTGTCGCCGGAGGCGCAGCTTCCCACGGCGCTCTCGCCGGGCCGCCTTATACGCGATCAACGTTTGATTTCCATCGAAACCACCCACGTCTGGGTTACGCACTTTTCTGATGAATCGCACTGTGCTAGATCACTGCTAGAGCTATTGCATCTACATTGGCATCTATACTCCACAAGCAGCAATGCGGTACATAAAGGAGGGTCCGTTATACCACTGCTAGTCATTCCTGTGGTATCACGTATCGATACCACCCCACCGGCGTCTTTAAGTTGGCAATGAAATCACAAGTTTCCGTCAGACGCCGGTAGCGGTTGTGCGGGATCCAGCGGGCCCAATGGTGCACGCCTGCTGAGCCACTACTTCAGCAGCTGTGAGATGGTGGAGCGGTTAGCACACTGCACTCGTATTCGGAAGGATGGCGGTTCAGACTCGCTTCCGCCATCCGGATTTAACTTTTTAGTGATTTAGTGCAGGAAAATACCAAGATGGTTCCTTTGAAAGGGCACAGCCGATTTCCTTTCCCATCCTTGACTCAATCTGAGGTTGTGCTCTGTTTCTAATGACCTCGATGTCGACGAGACGTTAAACCCAGTCCTTTCTTCCTTCCTTCTTCCAGCAGCTCTGAACTACGAGCATCCTCAGTAGTTGTAACAAAGGACGGGTGTTGACAACCATTCAGCTCAACTTGTAGCCTCTTCGGTGCAACACTATCATTCGTGCTTAGTACAGCAAGCCGCATATTTGTTGATAGCTGTTTTGTTGTGGTAGCTGGACTCTGCTCGTTGTTTCATTATTTATAATGTGTTTCCGCACACTTGCAAATACAAGTTTAGTAAATCTTCTGTTTACTGTGTTAACATGTTCGCTTATTTTTTGCTTCTGTTCAGATTTCCTAGAGCGACAGTTGCCGAACCACACTGTAGCACACCTCTCCTTACAATTTTGTACCAACTCGTTCACAAACATTCGTTTGTCATTGGACTTGCAAATGGAGTGAGGAAAAAATGAACTATCTATAGCCTTATGTACGATCCATAGTTTCTTTTATCTCGTATTCGCGGTCCTTACGTAAGATGTACGTAGGTGGCACTAGGATTTTATTGCATTCTGTCTCAAATACCGATTATCTAAGTTCTCTCTCTTTTGACGAAAAGAATGTTTTCTTCCCTCTTATTTGGGTTCACGAAACATTTCCGTCAGTAGCAAATCTAGCAGCTCGCTTCTGAGATGTCTCTTTATTTTCCTTAAATCATGCCCGGTGAGTGTCCCAAAAATTCGAGCATTACCCAAGAATGGGTCGCACAACCGTCCTGTACGCGATATCTATTATAAATGAGCCACACATTCCTAGAACTCTCCCAATAAAGCGAAGTCGACAACCGTCGTTTCGTTCTTGTTCCGTTCCATGTTGCTTTGCAGCGCTGCGCCTAGATATTGTAAAGTACTGGTCAGATCAGACGCTCAGCTTATCGCGCATATACTACAGCTATCTGACACTGGGGGCCAGCTAAAACGCAGCCGCACGATGTGGGACGCGACAGGGCGTTTTTCCTCAGTCAATATTGTACGCCCGAACAGGTATTGGAGCGACCATGGGCCAAAACACTGGGTTAAAAATTTTCCAGAATTCTAAGAATGTGGCATCTGTCAGTTGGCCTTCATCCATGAGCTATGGGAAGTCGTGTGAGGAAAAGGGCAAGCTGAGTTCCTCACAAGCGTACTTTTTAAATTCAAACTGAATTGTGAAGCTTCTTCCTCTTAAGGAAATTTATGATATTCGAACCTAGAACATCCTCAAAAATTCTACAGCTGTATGAGGTTAAGGATACTCACATACCATAGATATTATAAAAATTCGTGTATGTGTGTATGTACCTATGCATGCATGTATGTTCCACATTTCCTCCTGAACCAGTGCACCGATTTCTACCAGACTAGGTACATATATCACTTATTGTCTGGAAATACTTATAGCGGGGTTAAGAACCACCAGTCTATGAGAGGCGTGGGCGTGAGGTGGAAAAGTAATGTAGCCCATGATGTACGAATACCTATATTTCATCCATTCAGTAATTGTGAATGAGAGCACTTAATGCCTTTCAATAAAATTTACGCACAATTTCAAGCCTTTACGAAGCTTTTTCTCGCTCCACAAAATGGGGAAAGGAAAAGAGTTTATCCATTACTACATTTTCGCTGTTCATGCAGTGAAATTGCTTCATGAAGCAACATTTTTTAATTTATTAATTCTTTACCACTAATCGCATTAGCAGCACATTTTGCAGGCATTATTCACATGTGCCACTGAATATGAGGACAGAATTATATCATTGTAAGGAACATAACTCAGGAGATATGACGTCACAAACACTGGCTTGGATGAAAAGCTGTCACTTCTTGTATGGTGCTTTAATTTAGTATTTCTGTACTACTAACTGTATTACTACACATTTCGCAGGCAATAGTCACATATGCGGCTGAATGTACCTACGAAAACGACGCGTAGTTCAGCAGATATGATGGCAAATACGGAGATGCGTGAAAACCTGCCACATCATGCACGACGTTTTAATTTATTACTTGTCGATTACTAACTCTACTCAAAGCACATATTGTAGACAGTAGCCACATATGCCACTGGATGTACCATCAAAGTTATATGATTGTACGACACACAGTTCAGGAATACGACGTCGTAAACATTGGAATGCGTAAAAATGAAAATGCAAGGCGAAATTCACTATATATAGATGTGAAATACGTGTCAGATGTTATAAATATATGTAAATTATATTCGACTTGTGCGCAAGCGGTCAAACTCACGGTTAAAAAGCTCATTCTAAACCCCTGGAAATAGTTCAGTCAAATTTGATACACCTATTAGTTACAATCTGGAAAGAAATACTGAGGTGGTAAGAACACCAGCTCCTTATATGATGACGCGGAGAGAGTTGGAGGAGAAGGAGAGGGATGGGGAGAGGGAGGAGGAGGAGGAGGTTGACAGGGAGAGGGGGAGGAGATGAAAAACGAGAGTGGGTGTAGGAGACGGACATGGAAAGGTGAAGTGGAAATGTACAGTTTGTGGGAGAAGTGGAGATGGACAGAGAGTTAAAACCGTGTGCCGGATCGGAACTCTAAATGTAAATCCTTCCTGTCGCATGAGGGCGTTGAAATAACTCAGTGGCGACAATTGAAAATTTGTGTCAGACCGACGCTCGAATCCGGACTTCCGGCTTACAACGTGAGTGGTCGTCTTTTGCGCTTCGGCTGTCTGATCACTCTTCTCATCCAATCCAAGCTCCCATCTCATTTTACACATCTTGAATCTTTCGCCCCAAAATGAATTGTGGGCTGTTTTGAAAATTCTTGGCACATGCCCGAAAAAACAAGCACATCCCCTTGCAACTGCTAGCATTAAGCAAATAATTATAAAAAATGACAACAATACCAGCGTACTTTTTGTATCCGCATAATAATTTTTAAACATTGTAAACCGATTTTAACTACATGAAGAACGCTTTCTCTGTGCCATGTCGGTAAATTATTTGAAATGGGTTTACATGTAAATCAGAGAAACACACAGCATAACTGTAAATTTTGCCACAGAATATAAGAATATCACATTGAAACATTGAAAGCGTCTCTTAGAACGTTCTTTCATATCCAGTTGTTACTGGCTTTTCCGTTTTAAGGTTGGTGCAAATAAAGCGTATTTTAACGCGAGACGCATTTCGTTTTATTTATAAAACACCTTCTGTGGTCACTGGTGTTTTTGCCTCTTTTAATATTTGCAAACCATTGCTTCTTCCTGTGTAGGCAGGGGAAGTTGAGGTCGAAAGAATATTCGTTGTTCATTCACTCATGGCAATTTTTTGAATCCCGTTTTTTTTACGTTGCCTTGGTGTTATTTCTCCTTCACCTCACCTTCAAAATAGAAACAGTACTGCAGTTTCACTTGCTCTGCACTTTGTACTGAGTGAGAAATATCGCAGAATATGTCGGTCGAGTGTATCGTGAGCAGTCTCCGTTGTGGATTGCGTTTTCCCAGTTTCCTACAAACCGCCGTCCGTTACCTGCTTTACTTACGACTGACCGCGTCTCATCATTCCATTACTCACCTCATAAATTCCTGTATCGAAGTATTTATATCAGCCGACTGATTACTAGAGTTGTTGCCCGTCGATGTGGTAGCCATAAGTTGCTAACCAAAATAAAAGAATCTGCTGGAGAGGATAAAGTTACAAGAAGATACAATTTCAAATAATTTTATTTGCAAAATTTGATAATGAAATGCGTGAGTATATATTGTCCTTTGAATATCGTATATTATATAAGTGGGCTGCTCCTGTGTTATCAGCGCTAGGTAGCGCTTTGCATTGGATCTCTGACTGCGCTTTCTTTGTAAGAGTATCTGTGGCTGGTTGGACTCGCAGTTGGAAGTTAGTCGCCAGCAGTGATGGAAGTACTGTTGGGCAGTTGGCGGTGAACAGCCAACAGTGATGGATGTTAAATGTGAGAAGTTAGCATTGATGGAGGGTAGAGGTCTGAAGTGTTAGCGTAGGCTAACGATCTGGAAATATCCTCCTGGGAGACTGAAAATTATTCATGATTACAGATCTTTTTACGATTTATATTCGTGTTGGAACTGGATGTCACATTATTAAGATAAGAAATACACTATTTGGTTTGCAACAAGATCTTTCTTTTGCTAACCACATGCCTAATAGTAGTTAGTGGCTTTAGTAGTTACAATCTTTTATTTAACTGGCAGTACTGACGCTCTCTGTATTGCAGGAGTTTGCGTAATGAAGATTTTTTTGTGGTAATTCCTTGATGAAATGTATAGCTTATTGTCAGGATTGCTTCTTATTTGGGGCTATTCTTTTGTATTAATTATTTGAAGTCAGGCTGTAATTTTTTTTGAGCAGTCAGATTGGGTTGCGATAGAATATTGTGGGTCAGTGTTGACATGATAAGAAAAAGTAAAAAGAAAGGAGGCTCAGTACGTTCAGTTTTACTCAGCTGTTTTAGAATCAAATAACATAGAAGTTTCATCTTCTCAGTCATTCAGCAATTTAAGTACAGGTTCACAAATTTAAATAAAGAAGTTTCAATTACTCTTTTACTTGCTAACGTGCATTTTGAAGCACAGCTTTACCTTCACGGCTTCTTCTGTCTGCCGCTGGACCTTCATTGTAATGGCAAGTTTCAATTACTCTTTTACTTGCTAACGTGCATTTTGAAGCACAGCTTTACCTTCACGGCTTCTTCTGTCTGCCGCTGGACCTTCATTGTAATGGCAACGGGATAGTAAAGCATTCACAATGAAGTGTCTTCCTCATACTAGATACAGTCGTGATGAGCATACATAAGATTGGAGTTCAGTAAGTACTGGAATAATTTTTTCTGGAAGCAGGTTCGTTTTATTTAGGCTTTGGCTACAAAAGATTATTTTTCATCGCAATCTCCGTTCAGTGTGACATCCTTTAGCCACCTCACTGGGAGGGCCTGTATGCCTGCATGGTACCACTCTACTGGTCGACATCGGAGCCAACATCTTGCTGCATCAGTAACCTCCCCATCATCCGTACTTCTTCCCGCGGAGTGCATCCTTCATTGGGCTAAACAAATGGTGCGAGACGGGGGCTGTAGGGTGGATGAGAAAGAACAGTCGAATGAAGTTTTGTGAGCTCCTCTCGGTTGTGCGGATTTGCATGAGGTCTTGCATTGCCATGGGGGATAATTGGTTTGCATTCTTGTGACGACGAACACGCTGGAGTAGTCCCTTCAGTTTCCTGAGGGTAGCACAATACACCTCATAGTTGATCGTTGCACCATGAGGGGGAACATCAAACAGAATAACCCCTCCAGCCGGCCGGAGTGGCTGAGCGGTTCTAGGCGCTACAGTCTGGAAAAGCGCGACCGCTGCGGTCGCAGGTTCGAATCCTGCCTCAGGCATAGGTGTTTGTGATGTCTTTAGGTTAGTTGGGTTTAAGTAGTTCTAAGTTCTAGGGGACGTGACCACAGCAGTTAAGTCCCATAGTGCCCAGAGCCATTTGAACCATTTTTAACCCCTCCAGAGTCCCACTAGGCCGTTTTCATGTCTTTACCGGTGGGGGGGGGGGGGGGGGGGTGCGGCTTTGAACTTTTTCTTCGGGAAAGAGGTGTTGTGGCGCCACTCATTGGACTGCCGTTTTGTTTCCAGTTTGAAGTGATGAAGCATGTCCTATCGTCTGTGGCGATGTTCTACAAAAAGCAGTCACGATTGGCCTCGTAACGCGCAAGCAACTTCGCAGAGATGTTCCTTCACTGCTGTTTGTGATCTTCTGTTAGGCAGCGAGGAACCCATCGGGCACATACTTCTGAGTACCCCGAGTAGTGTACGAGTGTGTCAGCGATACCAACAGAAACGTCGAGTTGTGGAGCGAGGTATTTAATGGTGGACCGCCGACCACCTCGAATGAGACTGACGGCGTGTTCCAACACTGCTGGAGTCACAGATGTGTGCGGCCGGCCGGCAAACAAGAAATCGCTCAGTGTCGTGCCGCCTTGTTGCGCTGATGACAAACAACTCGCCTAACGACTCACAGTGCTTTTGTTCAGTAGAAATTCTGCGATGCTCTGGTTTTCCGCCGAAAGAAATTCAATGACAGCTCTCTGCTTGGAACGCACCTTCGTTACAGGCGCCATTTTGAAGTCTACGTATAGCAAGGCAATCAATCAAAACTTAGTGAAACTTCAGGGGCTGAGTCGGGAATATTCCACGATGTCGAAGCTGTATGGGCCCAGGCGGAAATATTCCACGATGTCCCACAACAAATTCCACATTGTTTCCATCGAAACTGGGCGAGGAAAAAATGTATTGCATTACTTGTTCAGGACCCCTCGTAGAGTAGTAAAATTTTAGTAAGAAAAATAACAGAAATCAACAGGAGCATGAAAAAAACAAAAACAAATAAGAAACGTTTGTTGGGTATACGTCACATTTCATCATAGAAGGACGTAGTGTGAAATGAAACCATAAATTTGGTGAAGTACACGAAATTATTGGGGGAGAAGAGCGTACAAAGTTTGCCAACTTCATGAAAGTGCCTCGGATTCCAAAGAACAATTGGTAGTACGAGATCATCGTTACATTTCTTAAAAGATTTAAATCCTGATGCGTTTTCTATCTTCTGTGCAAAACTGCTGCGTTATTTGAAATAATGATTTATTGTACGTCATAATTTGGAAAGGAACTGGTTACTTGAAAAATTTGTCTGTTCTTTCGCGCAGTGAATTACCCCGCGCAGCACGCTTCTCATAACATATGTATAAGTAGAACAGGTAATGGTAGCATGAGAGATGTGTGTAACGATAAGTCCTTGTTACACATTCATACCACTAAATTGCCATCGACCCACGCGCAGAGTTTTTCTGATAGAGGCACACATTACCTACTGGGAAAAAAGTCACCAGTTCGTCGCCCAAGCAGAATTAGTACGTTTTATTGACATCCTTTACAGTCGTAGCAAAGTGCTCTGTAAAATCACATCGCTCCAGGAAAAGTGGTTGCTCTGGTAGGAATAATTACACCACTTCAGGTAATTGTGATTGTACTGTCATTATTATGATGCGTTTTGTAACAGGCCAGAACTGTCAGCAGTTATTACTGTTGCAATCGTGCAGTTTGTTCCTGATATTGTCAACTTCTTGAGTTCTTGTCTCTACATCTCTTCCGCTTTCGTTGTCAACACACTCATTCACATATGTCGGTTTGGCTTTTTTACATGATGAATAGTATTCCGAATTGTCCTTGCTTCCCAGCTACACAGAAATAAAACAAGAAACAAAATCACCTCAGAAACTGTTTTTATCCTAAGATACGGTAGCTGCATGTAATTTAATCGTTCGCCTCGAATAACAAATTTAGTATATTGCGGAGAAGTGGGTGGATTGAGCCATAATAGTATGATTGGCGATCAGTCATTGGACACAGTTCGTTAAATTTCTTGGAGTATGCGTAGGAGCGATTTAGACTGCAATGACCACGTAGAACCAGTTGTAACAAAAACAGATGCCATACCGGCCTTCCTTGGACGAATTGGAAAAGAAAGAGTAACACACCCTCGGCATATTGTCCTGTACGCCGTGGCATCGTTTTTAACCAAACAGGAGGCATATCAAAATACATAGCAGACACAGGGCCAGTCTTCTTACTTACGAAGCATATGTATTTATTTCTAATTGGATATTTTAATGAGTCCGGAAATTTCCATTGACGAAGCGTAACTTGAAGCAGCCTCCAGTTAATACACGATATTAACAACAAATAGATCTGTCTTTTACAATTAGGTATCAGTAGCACTACATCAATGGAGAGACGTCTACATACGTTAAAGTAACCTCTGGCGTGCCACAGGGGAGTGTTATGGGACCATTGCTTTTCACAATATATATAAATGACCTAGCAGATAGTGTCGGAAGTTCCATGCGGCTTTTCGTGGATGATGCTGTAGTGTACAGAGAAGTTGCAGCATTAGAAAATTGCAGCGAAATGCAGGAAGATCTGCAGCGGATAGGCACTTGGTGCACGGAGTGGCAACTGACTCGTAACATAGACAAATGTAATGTATTGCGAATACATTGAAAGAAGAATCCTTTATTGTATGATTATATGATAGCGGAACAAACACTGGTAGCAGTTACTTCTGTAAAATATCTGGGAGTATGCGTGCGGAACGATTTGAAGTGGAATTATCATATAAAATTAATTGTTGGTAAGGCAGGTGCTAGGTTGAGATTCATTGGGAGAGTCCTTAGAAAATGTGGTCCATCAACAAAGGAGGTGGCTTACAAAACACTCGTTCGACCTATACTTGAGTGTTGCTCATCAGTGTGGGATCCGTACCAGGTCGGCTTGACAAAGTAGATAGAGAAGATCCAAAGAAGAGCGGCGCGTTTCGTCACAGGGTTATTTGGTAAGCGTGATAGCGTTACGGAGATGTTTAACAAACTCAAGTGGCAGACTCTGCAAAAGAGGCGCTCTGCATCGCGGTGTAGCTTGCCGTCCAGGTTTCGAGAGGGTGCGTTTATGGATGAGGTATCGAATGTATTGCTTCCCCCTACTTATACCTCCCGAGGAGATCAAGAATGTAAAATTAGAGAGATTCGAGCGCCCACGGAGGCTTTCCAGCAGTCGTTCTTCCCGCGAACCATACGCGACTGGAACAGGAAAGGTAGGTAATGACAGTGTATAAAATACATAAAATAAATGAATTAAAAATATATTGTTATTTTATATATTGATTATTCTATCTGTATGATGGTGATTGTGATTGCAATTGTGTTCGCTTATCTGGAACGTGGACGTTTGATTATTCGTTATCAGACGCTTGACAATGGCTTTTTCGTAAAGGCAATGTTACTCGTAGTTGACCGTGAAATAAAACTGAATAATCGGACTTCGTAATTAAATCGTTTCCAAAGACTGCTGCGGTAGGTGCGGACTCATAATCTAAATCTCAATATTACAATAATTTGCCAGCCATGCCAATACGTCGTACAGAGGTGATTGTCTACTAAACATAAAAAAGTTACACAGTTAGTTAAATCAGATATATTCAATGAATAAGCCTACAGTTCATAATCCTACTTACTTTTATAAATATAAATTCTTTACAGAATCGAGTGCCTAGTGTGGTTGCAACTCGCAGTATTCTTCTATAACATGAAATATGGCGGTGTGCCAGACAATAAAAAAAAAAATACGTGCTTCTCGCACCACTTCAACCAGAGCTCTCTCCCTTTCTTAATCAAACATAAGAGTAACGTAATTGTGCTTTTGTTTTATCAGCGACACAGCGCTGCAGTTGTGTGCCATAGGCTTTATTTATTTGTCACTGATTATTTATTTAATTAATATTTCGCGTTTCCGCGGAAACTCACGCTCGGCATGCAAATGTGCCTTTATATTGCCCCCTGAATTGCGAGGCGAAAGGACACACCTGCAGGCGAGCAATTCACCTAAAGGCACAAGAAAATCTAAGTTATCTACAACTATTTACATGACTTACATTACACATTATACACATTATATACAAAATTTGATTGACGCGGGTGCGCCGTAAAAGTTCTAATGTTGGCAGATAGAGTGCGCGCATGCGCAGAAGCGTCTGTGTAACTGTGGCACTGCCGTTATATCGTACAGTTAGATCACGCGGCACAGTATTGCAGTTCATATTGTTCGTGTGCGCGCGTTTTTCAGTCGTTGCACAAAGAAAATATTCAACCAAGATTACATATGAAGACTACATTCTATGACAGGTAACTTAGTTTTAAATTTACAATATTTGTTATAACACAATACAACTTAGATTGTTGAATGTTCTTAGTTACATAGTATTGTTTTGAAATACTTCAAAGAAAAAATGTCCGTATTTTTCAGGTGCGTTGACCTATACACATCGTGTCGTTATTACAGTTCATATTCATCCGCTGCACAATAATTTTTTACAGGTTAGTATCGTCGTGGTAAAGTTTTTTTTGATCACAGTAACATCGTTGTATAACAACGTGATTAATACATAAGCGTGTCCATTTCTCATTTCCATTATAGTCGTAGTGATGCAGTTCGTTGTGACTAAAAGCATTGCTTATTACAGATCAGATTTGATTTCGTCATTTTGTGTTTTTAACTGTTCATTTTGTGTCTCTAATTGTGCCTTTAAGGTTGCCATGTTTTCGGCGTTTTGTTTCATTAGCATTGGTAACATGTCGGCAATGTTTACCGTTTGCAAGGTCTCTGCCCCCGCCGCGTCATTAGACGTGACGTCATGCATTAACATGGGCTCTGATTGAGATTTTGAAATTTTTGTAGTGGACGGCCTATCGTCAAAATTTTCGTCAACACTTGCGTCAATATTTGATGAATCGTCACTACTGGTTGCTGTCGTAAAGTCATTTTCTAACACTTGTCTCACGTCCGAGTCGGATTGCGTCTGAATAGTACGTCCTTGCTGTTCCATTTTTGCGTATTGTTTTCTAGTTATTACCATGCCACACGTGATATATGTTTCAAGAAAATTTTTGACACTGATTTTAAAATAAAATGTAGTTGAGCATGAATCGCTCGTAGCAACAATGGCTGTCTGTTAATTTAAAAATATAAACTGAATTTGAGATTATTGGTAATGGCTGCTGGCCATGTTACATGATATCGTACAGAAGTCGGCCATATTGTACACTCGTGTATTGGTATTGTTGCATACGTTATTGTTTAGGGAAAAGTACTGAGAATGAAATTTATCACTGAAACTGTTATGCAGAAAAGAAACACTACAGAATTTACTGAAAAGCTAATACACTGAATTATACGTCTGGTCAAGCCTACCAATGCAAAGATGCTGCGTCTTACCTTATTTTGCTGGAAGTTTCATTGCGTCTTCCCGCAAAATTTCAGAATTGGAAAATATCTTCAGATTTTGTTATCTCTCATACATTGACGTCCAGGTCCAGAAAGTTGATTTTTTACATGAAACAAAGAGAACAATGTAACAAATGACAAAATAACAAGTCCGACACGCAGTCGCCAATATAAAATAAATAAAATAAATGAATTAAAAAATATATTGTTGTTTTAAATATGTTAATTATTCTATCTGTATGATGGTGATTGTGATTGCAATTGTGTTCGCTTATCTGGAATGTGGACGTTTGATTATTCGTTATCAGATGCTTGACAATGGCTTTTTCGTAAAGGCAATGTTACTCGTAGTTGACCGTGAAATAAAACTGAATAACCGGACTTCGTAATTAAATCGTTTCCAAAGACTGCTGCGGTAGGTGCGGACTCATAATCTAAATCTCAATATTACAATAATTTGCCAGCCATGCCAATACGTCGTACAGAGGTGATTGTCTACTAAACATAAAAAAGTTACACAGTTAGTTAAATCAGATATATTCAATGAATAAGCCTACAGTTCATAATCCTACTTACTTTTATAAATATAAATTCTTTACAGAATCGAGTGCCTAGTGTGGTTGCAACTCGCAGTATTCTTCTATAACATGAAATATGGCGGTGTGCCAGACAATAAAAAAAAATACGTGCTTCTCGCACCACTTCAACCAGAGCTCTCTCCCTTTCTTAATCAAACATAAGAGTAACGTAATTGTGCTTTTGTTTTATCAGCGACACAGCGCTGCAGTTGTGTGCCATAGGCTTTATTTATTTGTCACTGATTATTTATTTAATTAATATTTCGCGTTTCCGCGGAAACTCACGCTCGGCATGCAAATGTGCCTTTATAAGTGGCACGTAAAGTGCCCTCCGCCACACACCGTTGGGTGGCTTGCGGAGTATAAATTTAGATGTAAATGTAGATGTAGAGGATACTATTAGTAACTCGAAGTTTGAGGGAACCTTCTGTTGTATGTGAAAGAGTGCTTGCTGCAATATGAGGACTACAGTTTAGTGGAGGTCTCATGCAATCATTATAGTAATACTTCCCAATTGATGAAACACTATTGGACTGTAACACTGGACACAACAAGAAGCTAACTAGATTGAGCCTCATGCAGATGCTACATCTACTCAAATGCATCCATTATCAGCACAACTCTTAAGCATTCAGTTTCTGACTCATTCAGTGTAGCTGAAGAGTAACTGACGAGACGATTCAAGTAGTAGGCCAAGATGTACTTCTGCATCTCGTTTCCGACTACTGCGAGTTCCAGGGAAGAGATTTTGTCGCCTTTGCGAGGAGCTTCACGACTCCTCGTCTTTGCACCAGCCGGGGAACGAGGTCTGCTCTTTTATTTAGCGGCTTCATTACCTATTCGACTGCATTTGCATTCTTACTACTCGTCGCGCAGCCGAGTCGGATGCCGGTCGGCAGTCAGAGCGACTCGCGACCGCCCGCTGCTTGCCTTCCAAACCTCGCTGTTCCTCTCCCTCCTCTGCGCGAGTTATCACCAAGGCCCGCCTGCTTACGCTGACATGTTAGTGTCTCTGATAGTGTGTTGAACAGCACGGCTGCAAATTTTATGTGACAGAGGAATTACGGCCAGTTAAAGAGGTTTTCCGACGGTAGTGTAAATTGAGAGAATGCACTGAGTCAATTTATTATAGCTCTCGCTCGTCAGAAAGCGGAACATGCTAACTGTTCATAATACAAATTAATCTGCAGTAGTGGGAATACTGCAAACATGTATGAGATGATTAAATTTCCACCTTCGACTGTAATTATTATTTGTTTCCATTAATGTCCTGTTTTGACTATTATAGCATTTTACAGCGGTCGCTGACCAAGCGGTAGTGCCACTAGCACATATATGCGGGTCAGATATGTGAGTAAAACTTACAACGAGTAGTCATGCGTTCAAAATGTACGACTAGACTACAGGCAACACACACTGCATATGTATGCCACAGAATGCCAACACACTGCCGCCTCCCAGTGGCATAAACAATAATAAAAATTCCTAGTTTTTCTGGGAAGCGTCAGTGAACGATTTGCCTTCAACGAAAGTTGTGCTCCATGACGTGATCAATCAGCCCTAGACGTTCGGTGCAAAGACTTTGAAACACATTACATATACATGGTGTAACAGACATAATTACAGATATTTCTGTTGGTGACTGAGAACAGTGTACTGAATAACGTTACATCGGTATTTGTGTCGTTTGAAGAGTAATAATTATAGCCGTTACAAGTTGTACGCCTCAGGTTGGTTAGCACCTGCAAGTACATGTGGTAAAATGGTTCAAATGGCTCTGAGCACTATGCGACTTAATTTATGAGGTCATCAGTCGCCTAGAACTTAGAACTAATTAAACCTAACTAACCTAAGGACATCACACACTTCCATGCCCGAGGCAGGATTCGAACCTGCGACCGTAGCGGTCGCCCGGTTCCAGACTGTAGCGCCCAGAACATGTGGTAAGAGCAAGCTATTAATGTTTATGTTCCCCTAGGCAGCAGGTCACGTGTTGAAGTGTGAACACGTGAATGCAAAACGGTTTGTCTTTTCTGGCAGGGGTAGGCCTCTTAGTGGTGCAGTGACGATCAGGCACAAAACATCATGTCGTAAAGAATGTGACATGTTTGTGGGAAGACTATTCAACACAGAGGAAAACCAACCAACACACTAACGTGTGTAGATCTTAAGATACCACATATAAAAATTTCTGCTCTTACACTGTCCCATTTATCTTGATGATCCCAAATAATTTTTTGTCTGCAAGGACAATAAAAAGAATGTATGAAGAAAATGTTGTTTGTGTACCAACCGGACATTAACCAGCTTGACTGCATTTCTTGTAACTTTGATTGTGACGATAATCCGAACAACAATAAGTAATTGTTCAAAGTCACCGTATACTTTTTCTTTGGTAGTCACTTCTTCTGCTCACGGCCTTTTCAAAAATCTATCAGATTTCTATTCACGTAAATATGACATTATTAAAGACGTAAATAAAAATTACTTCGATTCTGTTCCACTTGTACTGTGCAAAGCGGACGTACCCAGAGAAATATAACTCGTTCACATGCTGGAGCTGACAGTAGACAAATGAAACACAAAGAAAATGCACAGAAGTCAGTCAGTCACTCGTCTTCACCTGAAGGTTTGTGTGAGTAGTGTATTCACCAATGAAGAGAAACTCTCCTCATGAACTGAGTTACTGCAGTAATGGTTTCGTATTTACAGTATCGGGACATGTACTACAGCACTGCAGTGCTTTCAAATAAGATGCTGTCTTCAGTAGAGGCAGTCCTAGATTAAAATCTACATCATTATTACCTCAATTCTATTGTGGTTGAACATAGGCACAGTCAGGCAGAAGATACAGAGAGGGAAATGCCAACAAGAACACACATTCCCGATGTATTTTTCTCATCTTGCTGTGACGTTCCATGGCCGAGCGGTTCTAGGCGCTTCAGTTCGGAACCGCGCTCCCGCTGCGGTCGCAGGTTCGAATCCTGCCTCGGGCATGGCTGTGTGTGATGTCCTTAGGTTAGTTAGGTTTAAGTAGTTCTAAGATCTAGGAGACTGATGACCTCAGATGTTAAGTCCCATAGTGCTTAGAGTCATTCGAACCCTTTGTGACGTTCCGGAAACGGGAAGTTTCCACTCGAGGTAACGCAGTCGTCGTTGAATTCGCACAGACGGAGCCCCGAAGTTACTGTTCTCGTTTCTGTTGCCTTGAATCGGCACGTGAGGACACGGCAGCTTCAACAGGAGACTGGCTTTCCTAAAACCAGTGTACATCATGTTCTATCACGTCACTTTATCACATACACTTGCCCAAAGTACTCACATAAACCTTCAAACGAAGACACTTGACTGAACGATCGGTGTGCATTTTCTCATTTCTACATTTGTTTACTGTCAGCTCCAGCAACTGGACGTGTTACTTCATCGCGTGTACCTACTCTATGTCCCAGTAGTCACTTTGACGTTTGCGTTACGGTTTTAATAACTTGTTGAAACATCCCCTTAGAAAAATTTATGAATTACTGTGCTGATAAACCGCTTACGTTATTTGATTTTCAAACAGCTGAGCAAAGCTGAACTGCACAGACATTTCTCTCTCTACTTATTCTGATCATCACTAAACTGGCACTCAATATGTTTAGCGCAACGCAATCTGACTTTCAATAATCCCTACGAAACATTGGCACTGACTAACAATAACCTATAACTTTCATGAATCACTTACCTCACAAAAATCTTCGTTACTCGAACTACTGCAATACAGCGAGCGCCAATACTGCCAGCTAAATTAAAGATTCTAACTACTGAAGGCACTAACTACTGATAGACATAGTTAGCAAATGAAAGATTTTGACAGAGAACAAACAATCTATTTACCTTAATAGTGTTCAAAAGTCATAATATATACATCAGTTCGTGACATCCAGTCTTACAAATTTACTCTCTCTAATGGACACACGTCCAGATCATCCGCTCTCAAAACTCCGCCAGCCGGCCGAAGTGGCCGTGCGGTTAAAGGCGCTGCAGTCTGGAACCGGAAGACCGCTACGGTCGCAGGTTCGAATCCTGCCCCGGGCATGGATGTTTGTTATGTCCTTAGGTTAGTTAGGTTTAACTAGTTCTAAGTTCTAGGGGACTAATGACCTCAGCAGTTGAGTCCCATAGTGCTCAGAGCCATTTTTGAAAACTCCGCCATCTCACACCCCACATCCACCACTGCTGGCGGCTCACCTCCAACTGCGCAACGCTAGGCGCTGTTCACATCCAGCTGCCCAACCCTACAATAGAGAATATTTCAACAACGCAAACCAGCCACAAACTGCACACAGCACAGCCAGTGATTTTCATACAGATCGCTACATGGCGTTACCAACATAAAAACCTGAACAGCCTACTTACACTGTGTCGAACAACGATACATGGTGACAACCAAGGCACACCTTTCAAATGACGCGCGAGGAACAAGTAGAAGACGATAAAACTCGAGAGGAAGCAAGTTGCCTAAAAGGGAGGGCAAGCAGAACATGCAGCAAGAAGAGGACACTCAGCAATATGGGTTGAATTCAACACCAGCAGTTCTCGTAGTGTTTTGGAGGCTTTCCTTGGATGTATGGTGAATACCGGAACTTTCCCCACTGTCCGCAGCTCGTGGTCGTGCGGTAGCATTCTAGCTTCCCGCACCCGGGTTCCCGGGTTCGATTCCCGGCGGGGTCAGGGATTTTCTCTGCCTCATGATGACTGGGTGTTGTGTGATGTCCTTAGGTTAGTTAGGTTTAGGTAGTTCTAAGTTCTAGGGGACTGATGACCATAGATGTTACGTCCCATAGTGCTCAGAGCCATTCACTGTCCCCACACGCTCCTCCAAGTAAATTCTCAAGTGGGAAATATAAGTCCCCCCCCCCCCCCCCCCACAATGTAGCGCTGATGGAAACAAATTTAATAAAGATCGAAACTAAATATGCATTGTAGCCCTTATGCCGAAAACGAGCATATTCAATGCCTGTTCTAGTAAGACCCGCTCTCCTCTTCAAGGGAGAGAATAAAATGGGCTAAAAATTAAAAAGATAAAAAGTATCGTCATGTTTATATAAATGGTACACTGTGACAGGTCTTGAAAACAGGAAGTGGATTACCGAATAAAAAATGTAGGGTGCTGTTTAAAAAAGGCATACTGCTTTTCATATCTCCGTAATGAACAAAGTTACAAGGAAGGCAGTCATGCTAGTTAATGCCCCACTTGTAGTCAACAACATTTGTATGATCCATTGTCTTATTAATTTGCTCCTGGACAAGAATTTCTTTTTAAGAGCGCACCGTAAATGAGACACCCTGTATATTAAGGAGGAGACGTATTCAGAAGTGTACTTAGCCTACAGGTTTACTTAAAATGACGAAGCTAGAATCAGAAATGATTCTCTCATCTACATCTACATACATACTCCGCAATCCACCATACGGTGCGTGGCGGAGGGTACCTCGTACCACAACTAGCATCTTACTCTCCCTGTTCCACTCCCAAACAGAACGAGGGAAAAATGACTGCCTATATGCCTCTGTACGAGCCCTAATCTCTCTTATCTTATCTTTGTGATATTTCCGCGAAATGTAAGTTGGCGGCAGTAAAATTGTACTGCAGTCAGCCTCAAATGCCGGTTCTCTAAATTTCCTCAGTAGCGATTCACGAAAAGAACGCCTCTTTTCTTCTAGAGACTCCCACCCGAGTTCCTGAAGCATTTCCGTAACACTCGCGTGATGATCAAACCTACCAGTAACAAATCTACTAGCAGCCTGCCCCCGAATTGCTTCTATGGCCTCCCTCAATCCGACCTGTTAGGGATCTCAAACGCTCGAGCAGTACTCAAGAATAGGTACTATTAGTATTTTATAAGCGGTCTCCTTTACAGATGAACCACATCTTCCCAAAATTCTACCATTGAACCGAAGACGACTATCCGCCTTCCGCACAACTGCCTTTACATGCTTGTCCTCTGTGCTGTGTGCTCTGTGCTCTGCAATGTTACGCTCGAATATTTAATCGACGTGACTGTGTCAAGCGCTACACTACTAATGGAGTATTCAAACTTTACAGGATTCTTTTTCCTATTCATCTGCATTAATTTACATTATCTATATTTGGAGTTAGCTGCCATTCCTTACACTAATCACAAATCCTGTCCAAGTCATCTTGTATCCTCCTACAGTCACTCAACGACGACACCTTCCTCTCGACTGGCAGCGCGCCGTTTCAGTCCCAGTGGAGCAGCGTGGGTGGACTTGGCAGCGGAGCAGTCAGGGTGGAAGCGCCCCTCCGCTCTGCAGCGACGTTTCAATTACAGTGGCGGTCTCCGCCGGCCGATACCTGGTCGCGTGGCTTACGGGGAATCCCCCGCTCCCGGGTATTGTTTTGCATGATATTGCCAGCGCCGCGCCATTGTTTCGGACGTCCTGCAGAAGGCGGAAGGCAACGCCTGCCACACAAAGATTCCGGCCCGTCCCGGCCCCTTTTCCGACCTCCCCCCCTCCCTAGCAGCCCTGGTGCGACACGCTACGTCCCTATTTGCAGAGCCTATTATTACTTCGTCCTTTGGCGGGCGCCCGCTTTGCTGCGACTGGGATCGGCTTCGACAGGCGTTTACGCGGACCATTGTCTCGTGGCGCCGTTTCCGTGCAGCCGCCGGAAGCTCGTCAGCGCGGCCCTCTCATCCCCCGTGTCGCACTTCATTTGAGGCGGCTCTTCATCACTGCTCCCCGCTGAATCGGCGCGTGAGAAACGTTACCCTGACAGGAAGCGACGTGCGAAACCTGGAGGCAGTTTCTCACCAGTGCAGTACTCTCCCGTGGGAATAGTGACTAATAACGGAAGGTCTATTGTGCATAGAAAACTTCGTTTGACTGCTGTTTATCTGCTGGATGGTGGAGATGTAATCTACGGCCGGCCAGTGTGGTCGTGCGGTTCTAGGCGCTTCACTCTGGAACCGCGTGACCGCTACGGTCGCAGGTTCGGATCCTGCCTCGGGCATTGATGTGTGTGATGTCCTTAGGTTAGTTAGGTTTAATTAGTTCTAAGTTCTAGGCGACTGATGACCTCAGAAGTTAAGTCGCATAGTGCTCAGAGCCATTTGAACCATTTTGTAATCTACGAGCAGAGTTTGGTTTAGATCCACTATTTTTTGAATCACGGAGTATTGAGTATTACGGGAGGAGTAGTAGGAATTTTAGGAGCTCATCATGTAGACATTCCGTATAACGTGTGTCCAAATTTTATCGGTTACATTCATACAACTGTCAGAGTGCAAACTAATCAAATACTGATGTAAGGCGTTAAGCAAAGGTAAATGATTAAATTGTAGTTTATTTCAAAAAATTTCACCTTCGACTTTAATGCATTTCCGAATTGTCTTCACAAAATTGTTCAAATGGCTCTGAGCACTATGGGACTTAACATCTGAGGTCATCAGTCCCCTAGAACTTAGAACTACTTAAACCTAACGAACCTTAGGACATCACACACATCCATGCCCGAGGCAGGATTCGAACCTCCGACCGGAGCGGTCGCACGGTTCCAGACTGAAGCGCGTAGAACCGCTCAGCCACAACGGTCGGCCGAATTGTCTTGACTACAACATGTGTATGTCTTCTGAGGTCTAGCATTCTTTTATCGTGATAGCACTATTCACAATCCGAACGATCCATCTGTCTCTTGTATTTACTTTTATTTTCTTGCTTCGACTTTCAACCATCTCCACAGCAAAAATCAAAAGCGTTAAGGTGGGCGTTCTTGGTCATCAAGAAACGCGACCTAAGTTTATATGACGTGTCATCTGCTTCATATGAGAGACCCCATCGTGGTAGAAGAACATAAGCGAACTTGTAGTCAAGGAAACCTCATCTATTAACGTCTGAAGATCATTTCCAAGAACGTCTGGATAATGGCGCCAAGATGTTGTGGCAACACAATAGGGCCAATCAACTGATTGGCTATCATGCCTCTCCACAAATTTAAAGAGAATCGTTCTTGAAAAAGTGTTTCCACAAAGGCATGTGTGTTTTAGTCGGACTACCCACGTGAGATAAGAGTGTTATTGATACCATCAATAGTGAAGGTGATTCCGTACGTAGTTAAGGAAGCAAGACGATGAGCGATAATACAAGAGTCCCAATCAACTTATGTCTATCATACCACAAGGCACGTTTACAGAGTAAAGCGTTACCGGGCGAACTACGACTACCCAACGTCAAAATTGCCGTCATCGATGGTACTGCATCCACTGTAAACGATAAGGACAGAGGCGTGGGTACTCATGCCCGACGCCAAGGTCCCCATCCCCCCTCCTGGCTGTCAGGAAAAGGAAAAAGTATAGTGTAGCAAGGTATTCTTTCAGTAAAGTGTTTTCTTTTTTGTAGTGTATGAGAACTATGTTCTCGAATTTTGGTAAGAGGTCAAATTTGTTAACGAGTTGAGAACTGGACCTACCTTATGACTGCTTATAAGTCACCGTTCGTCTTCCAGAATATTAAAAAAAAAACTGAAGGCCTAGCTCATGCTCCCTCCTCTCCTTCAGAAACTATCATAAGGGTGGCCTTGGAAAGATGCCGTGTACACATATTGTCCGCCATATTGTTGTATGTGGAACACAAATACATGTAGTAATTCTGCGTGTGTTTGTTGACAGACTACGTTCTGTTAACTAATTAGCGACCTACCGCATCCAAGCTCTGTTCGTTTTCACATACGATTACTTATGAATACTGGTCACTGCATCGGTATGGCAATCGGTAAATAAAACCGGAGCAACGAAATGAAAATTTATCCCTGTAATTAGCTGTATATCTTCAAACAGCAAAAATCAGACACGTGTTATATGGAATATTTTGTCGGGTTAGTCTTTCCTACCAAATCTTAAAATATTTATAGTTCCTGCGGAAACACCCCGTATACATCTGGTATGTACAAAGACAATATCGACGGTATGTTTATGTTGTTGGACCAAAGGATATGGCTCAGTGGTGAAGGGATTAGACTCACATTTGGGGAGAGTGAATGTCAAGTAAAATGCCCGCCCGGCTGTCTAAGTTTAGGATTCCCGTGGTGTCTGTAAATGCCATGATCAGCACTTAAATAATTATGGTGAAGTTTTGAGCGTGTAAGACTTCATCGTAGTTACTAAAATACTGAATTTCCTTCTACATATTGCAGATGTCTGCCGAAACACCAGAGAGAATATGCGTGACACCCTTACTTTCCGTATATATTGTGAGGTTGTTTACAGTCGAGCAAATTATTTACAAGAAGATAACGCAGTTAGAACATTGTTACGAAATACTGGAACTCTCACCGACGACCAGCAAAAAATGGCAATCGACCTTCGTGATAAATAAGTATAACAGAATACCGAATTCATAACAATTTCGTACTTAATTCTTTTTCTGGATGTCTAGTTTGTAAGTGTGTAACATAATCTTCTAGTGAATACGTAAATATGTTTACATCTTGTCACAGACACGGCGGTCAGATAATTAGACCACTCTCGCGAAACTCCCAGAATTGTTGAAGCACTGGTCCTCGCGGTGCGCCGGCCGCGGTGGTCTAGCGGTTCTAAGCGCGCAGTCCGGAACCGCGCGACTGCTACGGTTGCAGGTTCGAATCCTGCCTCGGGCATGGATGTGTGTGATGTCCTTAGGTTAGTTAGGTTTAAGTAGTTCTAAGTTCTAGGGGACTGATGACCACAGATGTTAAGTCCCATAGTGCTCAGAGCCATTTGAACCATTTGAACTTCGCGGTGCTACGAGCACAAACAGCAAAGAAATGGCTCTGAGCACTATGGAACTTAACAGCTGTGGTCATCAGTCCCCTAGAACTTAGAACTACTTAAACGTAACTAACCTAAGGACATCACACACATCCATGCCCGAGGCAGGATTCGAACCTGCGACCGTAGCAGTCGCACGGTTCCGGACTGCGCGCCTAGAACCGCGAGACCACCGCGGCCGGCCACAAACCGCAGATCTTCTATAAGTGAAGCAGGTTTTTATTGACTAAATGCCTTGCAGAGCTCACGAGACTGAAGCTCCAAGTAGAGCTCGTTGAACAGTGGGAAAATGAGTTTACAGTTGAATTTGAACGTATTGTTATCGGATACCAATGTAACAGATATCGTGCATGTCTAAGTGGAAGATTTGCAGAAACTTGCTGTAAATTTGGGCCAATACTTCAGCAACGCTGGGAAAGATGAAAATGAGAATTGTGGTAATAGCACTGGACAGTGAGGCAGCCTTGTCAGAGTCTAGACGTCTCCTACAGAATGGCTACGAATGTAACCGGCGGTATTGCGGGCAGAGCGTGTTGTTAAGGCCTGTTAGTGCGTGGGAGCAGTCACGCGCAATCACATCGATGCAGATTCCAGCGGCTTGCTCCTGTTCCTTGCCGAGATGAATTCTTTCACATCGACGGAAGCATGATGTATTAATAGACACCGCGACAGAGAACTTAGGAGTTGCCCGGTTTCAGCGCTTCTGCACTGTAGCATTTCCATCCGCCCAGTCGTGTAGCACAAAAGGCTGAAGTCTGCTTTCCAAGGCGCTAGCCACCGATTCAATACTCCTTAGACTTCTGTTGTCCCATTTGTGATCTGAAAAGAGTGAGTGACAGAGAGAGAGAGAGAGAGAGAGAGAGAAAGAGAGAGGATGAAATGCGTTTCTGCCAAGACTGATATAGCAAGAACAGGTTGCATCGTGCTGGTTGTGCCTAGGGAATGACTGTGTGATAGAGAAACGTACCTACTATACCAGGGGACAACTCTTCTACTTTTCTCCTGGTTTCCTAACAGTTCACGATATAGAGAACTCCTTTATAAGACTGAGAGGTTACTATTGCATCTACTTCTCTTATAACAATCCTGGACACGGTACACGTCTATGTAGGCATAGAGTAAACTATTAATTATAAGAAATGGGTTGAAACATCCACCTATCAACCGGACAGTAGTTTTCATAAACCTATTAATAGTGTAATTGGTTCTACATAGACAGCAACATAAGCTGAAAGGAGAGAAATAGTTGGCAATCAATACTGTGGCAGTATTTTCTACGTATAACAAGCTTTCCCCATGTGGCTTTGCCCTCGTACGCATATGTCATATTTCACACATGACATGATTACTCTGCAGTTCACACTTAAGTGCCTGGCAGGCAGTGCATCGGAACACCTTCGGCTATTTCTTTACAGCGAGCGGGAAAAACGGGCACTTAAATCTTTCCGTGCGTGTTCTTATTGCTCTTAATTTATTACGGTGGTCTTTTCTCCGCACGTAGGTTGGCGTAAACGAAATATTTTCGGACTGGAAGAAGATGTTGGTTGAAATTTCGTGAAAATATTTCCGCGCAACGAAAAACGCCTTTGTTTTAATGATTGCTACCCCAACTCGCGTATCATTTCCGTGACACTCTCCACTATATTGCGATCACACAAAACCACCTGCCCTTCATTGAACTTCTTGATTTCCTCCGTCAGTCCTACCTTATGCGGATCCAATACCGTATAGCAATACTTCAGAAGAGGATGGACTAGCGTAATGCAGGCAATCACATTAGTAAATATGTTGAATCTTCTAAGTATTCTGCGAATAATATGCAGTCTACTTCAGCCTTTCCCACAACATTGCCTTACATGTATCACGCATATTTCACACACGTTTGTACTCATATGTCATCTGCACCTGTAATGAATTTCACTCTGCCGTTTCATCTGAATCTTAAAGAAACTTCTAAATCTGCCTGGATGAGTTGTACCCAGAGTCAACTAAAAACATGAAGGAAATACAGGCCTATTTTTTCATGTCACCCCTTCTTGTCCCCACCCCCACACTCAGGGGTGTCTTATTCCTACAGTATTTTTACAAGTAATGTCATATATTTGTAAAATTTGGTTAAATTGCTCCAGCATCCCTGTGTTTCGCTTATGCGTCGCCCTTCTTGAACACCACGGTAATGTTTTTCCAGATAGCACCCGGTACTGTCCGAAGTTTGGTAGAAAATGCTACAGTGGAGAGATATGCTGATAATTTATTGCCTTTGCACCGCCGCTCCCCTCCCTCCCTTTAGGGGTGAAACACCATCGGGACTATCATCAATTAGCCTAGCTAGGATTCGATATTAATGTCGGTAGTTGCTTATAAAAATAAGTGTACATAATAATACAAATTATGAGTCGTGTATATACAAAATTTGGATGAAACTGCTCCAGATGTACGTACGTTACACCAGTTTTGGTTAAAATAGATACATTGGTTTAGGAGAAGATCTGGAATGTACATAGATACATACATACTTAAATGTGATTCTTATATATATCTTGCACAATGACCTTTTAGAGGTGCGCCTATGGTACGTGAGGCACCATATAAAGAATTTTCATACTGAGGTGTTGAAGTAATAAATTTTCAACTGTGAAAACTCATTTGGTGTAGAATACATATAATAATTTTCTACGTATCGTCTAGGTATTTTTTTTTTTTTAATGGCCACAACCAAGTTGCAGCACTTGGACATGGAGCGTCATCTCCACTTTCCCAAAGCGAGAGAAACGTAGATGGTACTAAGGACCCGACGTGTTTTCCTTGGGACCATTCAAGAGCTTCGCAAACACCTCGGTAAAAAGACACTCGGGAAGCACTTCTTCATTAAGCGCAGTTGGAATGGAGCAATTTGTGGGCAAAGTTATCGCCTGACAGAGTCCTCATTTCAGTCCATCTACTATGCACCTCCTCTCGCGGGGTAAAAAAAAAAAAAGAAAACAAAAAAAGAAAGAAATAGAACTTTCTTGTCCATCTGCGAGCGTCCCCGTAAATAAAGCTAAACTTTTTGGCGTGGCGCGTAGCAGTTGGTTAAGGAGAAGCGTGGGCGTAAGAGGAGCTGCCGGCACGCAAAAACGTGCGGTGCGAGGCTATCTGGCCAGCGCCGCCCCGCCTAAATGAATTCAGTCGCTCGTGTTTAGCGACCATCTCTCTCTCTCTCTCTCTCTCTCTCTCTCTCACACACACACACACACACACACACACACACACACACACACACACGATGTCCCTCACACTTTTCCGCTCCTCGGCTGCTCTTGGTCCCTCTTTCATTTTCCTTGACGCTCTCTCGGTGCCTGCAGTCTTGTGTGTTATTCCAGCGAGTCGTGAATTAGAACGAAGCATGAATGCAGGAAGCTCCACCGCGTAAGCTGCCAAAGGTTTGCAATGTGTCGAGAAGTCCTTTTTTCGCAGCGATTCTCTTCATATTTCAATTTGTACTCCTCTCCAGCTTTCTGCTTCTTTCCCCTCGAAGTTTACCGCGATTTTGCTCCGAGTGCTTTGTAGGTATTTACAAAGTGTCGTGGTCACTTTCTGTATCTCTTAGCTTCAAGAAGAAAAATAGACGAGACCTAAAGCTACTTACGGCAAAGAAAGCGGTAGTGGAAAGTCTTTTACGCTGTAAACTTTTCAGACTTCCGTTTCTATCCAGCCCTGAAATAGAAATTCAATGTTCTCATTCCAATTTTAAAATATGACATTCATGTTTTACGTGCTACAGTCTTTTTCTGAAATAAAGAAATGCGTCTGAAAATTGAGGCTTTTTCAAAGTTGAAAACATATTCTTAAGTACAATACGGTCATGTACCTAGAAGAAAGTACTCGACGGAAATCTAACATCATCACAGTCGAGAAAATCTTTTAGTACTGTATTTAATAGTCCATCTGTTACATTATTACTCTGCTATACACCAATAATCATTAAGTGAAATCGAAGTAAGCAAAATTTAAACACACTTTGAAATGGAATCTACTGGAAACTAACTCTAATTTCCATTTTCAAGACAGTGAAATTATTAAGACGTTAAAGAAACTAAGTTCATTTGCAAGTATCACGTAGTCCGTAGCATAATACTTTCTTCCGTTTCAATGTACAAGATGATGGACGATCAATGAAATATGGCTCCACTTTCCACGTGTTAGGTATACAACTCTAAAACCAAACTAAATTTTACTGACCATAGAATTCTGTGCCTCGAGATTTAACAATACATATTGCAAACAGACAGCTCCCAAATGTGTAGAAACAACAAAAACCGTAGGAAATCTCGGAAACTGGTTATGGTGACGTGGTCTCTAGTGCTAATCCCTTCATGTGATTCTAAAATCAGACATTCAATTAAAATACCGACCAAAAAACATAACGTGTTCCTAAGTACACTACCTTCTACGTACAACACTACTACTGGATGGCAAAATAACTAAACCTTGAAAGATGCATGTGACTTTTAGTTCAACTTGCCTTACTAAATGTTAGTATAATAATGTTGTCAAAGGACTAAATATTTTACTTTTCGTAGGCACTGCTGAGTCTTAATGTTACAGTCTATGATTTCCGACCATGTTGATGGATAACGGCACTTTATTTGTTTCCAACTAGTGACGACGACACGCTAACATTACTGAAAGATCAATACCAACTCTCGATGAAAATTTTCACCTTCCTGAATTATCATGTAGACAAAATAATACTGTTTCTACGACAAGCGATCGTTCTAAAGGAGTTCGTATTCCAGTTAGGCGGCGCTGAGATGAATTTTTTGGACTAATCACTACTCCTCCTTGATGAGTTAACAAAGTGCACTGTGTACTGGACATTGGTATTGCTTTCATCAAATTTGTTCCCTTCCTACATTGCAATAAAAAAAAATGGTTCAAATGGCTCTGAGCACTATGGGACTTAACATCTGAGGTCATCAGTCCCCTAGAACTTAGAACTACTTAAACCTAACTAACCTAAGGACATCACACACATCCATGCCCGAGGCAGGATTCGAACCTGCGACCGTAGCGGTCGCGCGGTTCCAGACTGAAGCGCCTAGAACCGCTCGGCTACACCGGCCGGCTACATTGCAATACATTATCCATCATTTAGCACGGCGAGTGCATGATCCAGCATGAGCAGGCGATCAGACAGTACTATCAAGGAAAACACAAGAAATGTACAGATTACTCAATGGTAACAAGTAGCCTGGTTCACCTGCAAACACTGAAGGGCGATATTTATCTTTAACACCGATGTTACGATGTTTCAGAGACTTCGTTTTCAATATCTAACATCAATTTTTAACCTCTCCTCATCATTTTCATCGAACATGCCTACTACGAGGTGATTCTCCCTCTGTTCTAATGACTGAGGAGAGTAATCAGCTTTGTCGGAACCCGTTAATATGATCATCGACTCCTCCACGTGTTGGTAAGCATGTTAGAGATCTTTTAAGATTGAGGTCAGCTCAGCTGTTAGAAGCGTGGTGTCCAGTGTTGGCTTTGATTTTTCCTTGTCACTACGATTCTAGTAAGCTGCTACACGTGTTAATGAACAAAGCGATGGGCAAAGCCATAAATCTATAGCTGTTTCGCATTACATGCTCGCAGAATCTTAGTAAATAAGGAAAAACGCCAGTAATGTAGTCAACTGCTACTTTATACGTTTACTGTTCCTATTTTAATGAGAGCTCGTTTTGCAGCTATTGCCAAAGGAAAATATTCTCGCCGTTCATGTTTGTCGGCCGTCTTTCGAAACAGCTGTGACGTGCGATACGGTACTTAATCACGTTTCGCTTATTTCCCAAAGGCACGTGAGGTGTGCGGTTAGTTTCGCAGTCGAAACATAACCAAGTTTAGTTAGACGAGTCAGCTTAAATTTCGTTTCGCAATTCCAGCTGGAGAGGACGTGTTACAGCACTCAGCAGATGCGATTAGGTTAGAAACGTTACACGGGGTGTAAGTGCCTAGTTCACAGCACGAGATGGCAGTATGATTTAACGCCGTTCCTCACGACACTTCTAGTAATTAAGATTGCAAGCCGCAGAAAGGTACCTGTTCTTCTTGTCGCAGTCACATTCTGCCATCCGAAGACTGAAACAGCTACATCTACATCTACATCTACATCTATACTCCGCGAGCCACCTTACGGTGTGTGGCGGAGGGTACTTATTGTACCACTATCTGATCCCCCCTTCCCTGTTCCATTCACGAATTGTGCGTGGAAAGAACGACTGCTTGTAAGTCTCCGTATTTGCTCTAATTTCTCGGATCTTTTCGTTGTGATCATTACGCGAGATATATGTGGGCGGTAGTAATATGTTGCCCATCTCTTCCCGGAATGTGCTCTCTCGTAATTTCGATAATAAACCTCTCCGTATTGCGTAACGCCTTTCTTGAAGTGTCCGCCACTGGAGCTTGTTCAGCATCTCCGTAACGCTCTCGCGCTGACTAAATGTCCCCATGACGAATCGCGCTGCTTTTCGCTGGATCATGTCTATCTCTTCTATTAATCCAACCTGGTAAGGGTCCCATACTGATGAGCAATACTCAAGAATCGGACGAACAAGCGTTTTGTAAGCTACTTCTTTCGTCGATGAGTCACATTTTCTTAGAATTCTTCCTATGAATCTCAACCTGGCGCCTGCTTTTCCCACTATTTGTTTTATGTGATCATTCCACTTCAGATCGCTCCGGATAGTAACTCCTAAGTATTTTACGGTCGTTACCGCTTCCAATGATTTACCACCTATGGCATAATCGTACTGGAATGGATTTCTGCCCCTATGTATGCGCATTACATTACATTTATCTACGTTTAGGGAAAGCTGCCAGCTGTCGCACCATGCATTAATCCTCTGCAGGTCCTCCTGGAGTACGTACGAGTCTTCTGATGTTGCTACTTTCTTGTAGACAACCGTGTCATCTGCAAATAGCCTCACGGAGCTACCGATGTTGTCAACTAAGTCATTTATGTATATTGTAAACAATAAAGGTCCTATCACGCTTCCCTGCGGTACTCCCGAAATTACCTCTACATCTGCAGATTTTGAACCGTTAAGAATGACATGTTGTGTTCTTTCTTCTAGGAAATCCTGAATCCAATCACAAACCTGGTCCGATATTCCGTAAGCTCGTATTTTTTTCACTAAACGTAAGTGCGGAACCGTATCAAATGCCTTCCTGAAGTCCAGGAATACGGCATCAATCTGCTCGCCAGTGTCTACGGCACTGTGAATTTCTTGGGCAAATAGGGCGAGCTGAGTTTCACATGATCTCTGTTTGCGGAATCCATGTTGGTTATGATGAAGGAGATTTGTATTATCTAAGAACGTCATAATACGAGAACACAAAACATGTTCCATTATTCTACAACAGATTGACGTAAGCGAAATAGGCCTATAATTATTCGCATCTGATTTATGACCCTTTTTGAAAATGGGAACGACCTGCGCTTTCTTCCAGTCGCTAGGTACTTTACGTTCTTCCAGCGATCTACGATAAATTGCTGATAGAAAGGGGGCAAGTTCTTTAGCATAATCACTGTAGAATCTTAAGGGTATCTCGTCTGGTCCGGATGCTTTTCCGCTACTAAGTGATAGCAGTTGTTTTTCAATTCCGATATCGTTTATTTCAATATTTTCCATTTTGGCGTCCGTGCGACGGCTGAAGTCAGGGACCGTGTTACGATTTTCCGCAGTGAAACAGTTTCGGAACACTGAATTCAGTATTTCTGCCTTTCTTCGGTCGTCCTCTGTTTCGGTGCCATCGTGGTCAACGAGTGACTGAATAGGGGATTTAGATCCGCTTACCGATTTTACATATGACCAAAACTTTTTAGGGTTCTTGTTTAGATTGTTTGCCAATGTTTTATGTTCGAATTCGTTGAATGCTTCTCTCATTGCTCTCTTTACGCTCTTTTTCGCTTCGTTCAGCTTTTCCTTATCAGCTATGATTCGACTACTCTTAAACCTATGATGAAGCTTTCTTTGTTTCCGTAGTACCTTTCGTACATGATTGTTATACCACGGTGGATCTTTCCCCTCGCTTTGGACCTTAGTCGGTACGAACTTATCTAAGGCGTACTGGACGATGTTTCTGAATTTTTTCCATTTTTGTTCCACATCCTCTTCCTCAGAAATGAACGTTTGATGGTGGTCACTCAGATATTCTGCGATTTGTGCCCTATCACTCTTGTTAAGCAAATATATTTTCCTTCCTTTCTTGGCATTTCTTATTACACTTGTAGTCATTGATGCAACCACTGACTTATGATCACTGATACCCTCTTCTACATTCACGGAGTCGAAAAGTTCCGGTCTATTTGTTGCTATGAGGTCTAAAACGTTAGCTTCACGAGTTGGTTCTCTAACTATCTGCTCGAAGTAATTCTCGGACAAGGCAGTCAGGATAATGTCACAAGAGTCTCTGTCCCTGGCTCCAGTTCTGATTGTGTGACTATCCCATTCTATACCTGGTAGATTGAAGTCTCCCCCTATTACAATAGTATGATCACGAAACTTCTTCACGACGTTCTGCAGGTTCTCTCTGAGGCGCTCAACTACTACGGTTGCTGATGCAGGTGGTCTATAGAAGCATCCGACTATCATATCTGACCCACCTTTGATACTTAACTTAACCCAGATTATTTCACATTCGCATTCGCTAATAACTTCACTGGATATTATTGAATTCTTTACTGCTATAAATACTCCTCCACCATTGGCGTTTATCCTATCCTTGCGGTATATATTCCATTCTGTGTCTAGGATTTCCTTACTGTTCACTTCCGGTTTTAACCAACTTTCCGTTCCTAATACTATATGCGCACTATTTCCTTCAATAAGAGATACTAATTCAGGAACCTTGCATAATGTTAAGACACGTTTTCACTAATTCCTGCAATCTTGAAGCAACTATTTGTAGTGAAGACAAATATTTTAATAAATGTAGAGCGTTATAGTCTTCTTATTTCTTTGTTCAATCGCAGAGTTAACTACAACGCCGATGTCGCTAACGTTAACAAGAATATGTACTGAGTCGCGTGTTAGTTTGCGATATCGTTGATAAACGAAGTTACTATGTAATATTTATTTTTATCAGATCAGCAAATTTATTGTGCTGCAGACTTTGAATAACATGTCGTACATCTTCGTGTACGTTCGAGGATGATCTTCTACTTTAACAAAAGCCATTGCTTTTTATTAATTGATAGGCCTATACTGTTCACATGTTATTGAGATGTGCTAAATAAACAGAAAGTTGATAGAGGTCTGTACCTTTAATATTTATCGGGTTTAGTTTGTAATTAACAATAATTATTGCTCGTTTGGGGTTTCCATCGTTAGCCTGCCATAGTGTTGTCAACATTCGTTATCATTTGTGTTGCTACAGTCAATTCCATTTACTCGTGCTCTTTCATAATTCTGCATGTACTGCAATTAAAGGATCATTTCATGATTTCCGACAACATAGATCAAATGATATAAAACGAAGACATTAATTTTATAAAGGAGATATCACGTAGTGTCTCAGTTAGACCACCTACCTGCGATGATTCTTAGAACAGCCATGCGAGCTGAGAAGGGATGATTGTATTTCTAAAGATTAACAAAGAAGAATTTTCAAAAAATGAAGTGGATATTTACCAGTATTGCGCTTTTCAAAGTGTGCTGCTGGCTTCTGTCTATAAGCTTGTACCCGCCCTGCTTTGATTATTATGTAGAAAGGATAACTCAGTTTCATACAACTGCCGGATTGTTCAAAAATGGTACAAATGGCTCTAAGCACTATGGGACTTAACATCTGAGATCATCAGTCACCTAGACTTATAACTGCTTAAACCTAACTAAACTAAGGACATCCATGCCAGCGCAGGATTCGAACCTGCGACCGTAGCAGCAGCGCGGTTCCGGACTGAAGCGCCTAGAACCACTCGGTCACAGCGGCTGCCGCCGGATTGTTATAGCGGGCTTACAGTACACTAGTTACGCAAACAGTCATTTTTTTGAACAGTGGCTTCCTAGACCAACCTTACACTGTGCTTTCTTTCTGTCATGAAAAATGTCTCGGGCTGGTATATCACGCCGTAGGGAACGACTTTTCTTAGAGACAAAATGTTTGTCGGCGCTTTCTGGTGATGTTAGGCGTCTTAAATAATTGCCTGTGGTCCTGAGGCTCCAGGAAGTAGGCACTCTGCTGCATGTGATGCGTGAAAGGCGGAAGACCAAGCTTTTACGAGCGCTATTCGGAAAGTAAGATCCGATCGATCGTGAAATGGAAATTACAGTGAAAATCCGATGAATCTTTGCATAAATGTGCTTAACAGTGTCTCTAGTATGCCCGTCGCTAGCGTCACGTCGCTCATTTCAGTTGTGAGCGCACAGTGAACACGCAAATATGCTCAGAAAGTAGCGTCTCTCGCCTGATATGAATGCCTGTGAGAGATTTCGCCGGATTTCATGCAGTCCGTACAACGTAACCGTCATGCCATTCCTTCTTTTTGACAATTCTCGGCCACACTCTGCAGGAATAATGAGAACGTTCCTGCTGCGTTTTTAATGGGAAGCGTGTCACCAGCCACCATACACTCCAGACTTGGCTCCCTCTGATTTTCATCTCTGCTGACATTAGCCGCTGGTTATGAAGACAACATTTTAACACAGATAACGAGCCGCGGATCTGCGTAGAGAATTGGCAGAAAGCACAGGCGGCTGCCTGCCTGCTATGACGAGTGTATTGTTGGTACAGTGTTACGACAAATGTCTCAGTTGGAGTGGCGACTGTGTAGACAAGTGATTTTCACTGTAGTTTCCATTTCATGACCGATCTGACCTTAATTTCCGACTATCCCTAGTAAAATGTATTTCCCCGCCTAGAGATACTCATTCTTAAGGTTTTCTATTTACTGTGGTAGGCAGTGGTCAGATATAGCACACTTGGTTAGTAGGCCCTGCTGCTCAGATTCAGTCTCGTTGCCGCAGCGCCGGCGAATTCATTAAAACGACCTTAACGGCAATTGCTCATGAGAGTGTATATTTTTCTTCGATTGCTCACTTGGATCAGCTTTCCTAAACGTTTGACAGGTACTTGTACTCATTGTGTACTTTCGTTCCTGATGTTACATTGGTACTGTAGTATTTATACATGGTAAAGAAAAATTCACGCACTCGGACTTCGCAGCGCGATTGCTCACATATAGGCACTACAAAAATGTCTCTCACAAATAGTCCCGTTGGAGGTTCGAGTCCTCCCTCGGGCATGGGTGTGTGTGTGTGTTTGTCCTTAGGATGATTTAGGTTAAGTAGTGTGTAAGCTTAGGGACTGATGACCTTAGCAGCTAAGTCCCATAAGACTTCACACACATTTGAACATTTTCTTCCTCTCTCATAATGTCGTCCTGCGCATATTTCTGGCAGTAAATGGACGTTAAAGATCGGAAATATGGCAACGCCGTAATCACGTTTATAGTAACTACCTTTGTCACGATAAAGCAGTAGTGCTGTGCAGTTTGTGCAGTGGATAGCGTTTCGGGTTAGCATGTAGGAGGTCGAGGTTCGCGTCTCGGTCGTAGATTATTTGTTTTTATTTGCTAAAAGTAGTATACGTGGCATGGTATCTGGCGTATTAATCGTCAAATAGCCATTACAGTGGATGTTCTACAAAACATTTGCAGGTACATGTTATGAACACAGAAGTGGAAATAAAGTCGTTTTCATTGGTCAGCTTTTAAAGAAAACTTTTGTACGTCGTGGTGGACGAGAACTATTTCGCACAACTGCATCTACTAGATTCCAGACTTGTTTTGTGTGTTCCCTCACCCAGTGGTCCCATCGATTGACACCAACACAGTTCTTGCCACGTTCAGGTCCATTTCAATCCGTTAAAGCCTTACGTCACCAGTAGGGCTAGCTAAGCGCTTTGCAAATAATTTCGATGGGACCATTGGGGGGAGTGTACACAGAAAGCTGGTTTGGAATCTAGTAGTTGCAGTGGTGCGAAACAATTCGCGTCCACGATGTTGGAAAGGCTACTGTAAAAGATGGCCAATAAAAACGTTTGTACTTCCACTTCTGTGTTCGCAGTACATAAGTGCAAATGCTTTGTAGAAGACCCACTGTGATCGATGTAAGACGATTAAGACGCTAGATACCGTACCACACAGACTAATTTTAGCTAATAAAGCCAAATATGCCTGGACCCAGAATCGAACCCTCGATCTCCTGCCAACCCAAAACGCTATCCACTGCAACAACTGCAGAAAATTGCTGTATCTGCTGGCAGAGGTAGTTACCGTACGTGTGATCACAGTGTTGCCCCATTGCCAACCTTTAACATCCATTTACTGCCCGAAATATGCGCAGGACGAAATTTTGTGACATATTTTTGTATTGCCAGTACTTGCAAGCGCGCGAATTCTTCTCGATCCTATATAACCTTTTTTTCTAATTTTAAATTTTGTGTTAATTTTATCCGCAGTTATCTGATGATGATTATTCGAAATAAATATTTAGCTATTAGTAAGTTTCCAAGGAATCCAAGGAATTACTAGATGACGATTCTGAATGGTCGCATGCCTTAGAAAGGGCTGACTTCATCAGTAAAGTGAAAGAATATTTCAAATTGTACCTTTCGAAAATGGGAGTGCCACGAGAGCGTTATTTCCATCAGTCGACGATGCACCAAGATCAACAGGAACAAAAAAATGGCTCTGAGCACTATGGGACTTAACTTCTGTGGTCATCAGTCCCCCTAGAACTTAGAACTACTTAAACCTAACTAACCTAAGGACATCACATACATTCATGCCCGAGGCAGGATTCGAACCTGCGACCGTAGCAGTCCCGAACAGGAACAAAAGCAAGTAGAAAATACGTAAGATATGGCTGTTGAATAAAAAAAAAAAAATCAAAAAAAATCGAGCGTGTGTAGTGAAACGCCGCTCTTCCTGATCTGTGTGAGACTTGTTTAACGTGAGTGGTCAAGCAACGACTTTTCCTTTCGCAAAGGTAGAGTTCCTCCGGCGGGGCGTATTTTTGGGCATTTTTGCCATCGGCCACCCTTTTATCGCACTTCGGAAGGCCCCGCCACGAGCGTACGTTTGTTTATTCATTTCGATTTGCAGCGGGGGTAACGCAGCGTCGCGACTTTGGCGCGTAGCCTGCGGGCCGGCAGTAAATTCTTGCAGTAAAAACAAAGTTTTATCGGCGGCGTGCCGCCTGCGCCCGGGGCATCGGTGTGTTTACAAGCACGATACGCTGGCGCGACCCGGCGACAGGCGTCGTACGCGGCAACTGCAAACTGGCTGTATCGAATCCGGCGCAGGGAGCCGGCTGCGGACTCAATCCACCCCCACACGGCGCGTTCTTCGCCTCGTGGAACAACAGCGGGTATTGGCCCTGCGGAGCACCCGTCGGTGCAGCGAGAACCACCACCTAGGCTCACCCGTTTCGCTTCCTTATCTTGATGTACCCTTCACCGTACAGTTCCCTTAGATTACGGCCTTCTACGTTTTTTATCCATTTATTTTTATTTGTCTTCGTTTTGGATGTAATGAAAGTACGAAGTTGTCTCGACTTCCTGTTTTTCCTTTTCCTCTATTTCCTCTTAATTTTTTCTTCATTTTCTGAAGTCTACTCACGGCCTGCTCCGTCTTCTCTGAAGCCATCTATTCCCCGATAGCCCTAAGTATCACTTTCCTATGGGAAAAAAATGGAAATGTCGTGTGGCGAGGGCCTTCCGTCGGGTAGACTGGTCACCTGCTGCAAGTCTTTTTAGTTGATGCTACTTCGGTGACTTGCGTATCGATGGGAATGATGTGATGATGATGAAGAAGACAACACAGCACCCAGTCCCTGAGCGGAGAAAATCTCCGACTCAGCCGAGAATCGAACCTGGACCACTTGGCATGGCAGTCTTTTTTTTTCATTTTCTTTTTCTTCTGATCTTAGTTGTTCGTTAATGTTCGCTGCATTTCTCCCGGGCGGACGTCCCATGATACCTGTTCAAGTTGATCGTTGATCCGTTCACTCAGTATTTTTATTACAGAGGGTAGCTAACCCTCTGACAGAACACGCTGAGCTACCGTGCCGGCAAAGACACTATCCTGTTACTTTATATCTGATTACATGTTTAACTAATTTGTGTTGCTCCGTTCGGTTGACATACTTTTTTCGTCTTATGAATCATTATTTTTATCAATTATAAAGCGTGTGTTCCTCTCTTATAATGCTGTTGTGTATTTGATCTCTGAATCTACCACCTTTAATTTTCCTTAAAAATTTCATTTCAGCCGACTGTGTTCTTTTTCTGACATCCTGCGAAGTGGAGTAGTGGTGTAGTATATCCTTTCCCTCCAGTGTGGACGTATTTTAAATTTAAATAAGAAAGTAAAATGTTAACGAAGGAAAACATGTCACATTGACAAAGAAAATATATAGTTATGAAAAATAGAGGTAAGGCATTAACGCTTGTACTGTTCTTGTGGCATAAAATGATTATATAAGAGATTATTTCTTTACTCATACGAATTTCGCAACAGGCGCAGAAGTCGTTGTTGGAAAGCAGCAAACTTGGTGACAAAAGACTGTGTTATTATCAGCTGTCAATGCGAAGGAATAGTCTGCATGAAAATAACAATTACAATTGGACTTCGCTGAAAAGATAAACTGCAGGTTCCACTTACAAATGTTGAAATATGGCACTCGGTAGTTGCGACTACTTCCAGTCAAAATATTTCACTTCAGTGCACTCAACTACCAAAATAAAGTCATAAATCACTTAAAGGTTGTTATTATTTACAATAGAATTCGTAATATAAGAATGATACAAACTTCTAGCACTGAGGGTCGAAGAAGAAGAAGAAGGAAGACAGAAAATCACTCCTGTTATTTTTTTAACATAAGAGAGAGAAAATTTCGTAGGCAGTTAAGTCTACGGAATACAGATCATACTCCGAGATATAATCTTATCGGTAACGTTGTTGAAATACAATGATTTGCTACTGTGGTTAGCACACTGGACTCGCATTCGGGAGGATGAGGGTTAAAATCCTAGTACAGGCATCCACATTTTGGTTGTTCCATAATTTCCCTAAATCGCTGCAGACAAATGCCTTCATGGTTCCTTTGAAAGAGCAGGGCCGATTCCATCCTTCATTGTTCTTCTTTCTTTCCTTTCTTAGTACCTAAGATTAGTATCCATATGTTAGAAAGGGAGTAGCTACTAGATTGTAAAATTTTAGCTTTATGTCATTCGTTGCCTTGTCGGCCAGGTTCCGGTGTATAGTGTCACTTATCAGTTGAAACTTATTTAATTTATTACTGGCGTTCTCATATATATAGCTAACAGGCAGTCTAATGGCTGAAAATGTGACTCTCGTTTCATGAGCGCTAGGATGCAACACTCTCTTAATTGCAAACTAATGAGGAAAGGAATTTCGGCTACAGTAATTCAAGGAAATTGCCCAAAACCTGAATCAGGATGAGTTGACACACCGCATAGGCGTAGTTTGTGTTGGATTTGGCACCGAAAGCTGCGTTTTACAAGTCCTAAGTTTTGATATTATGGTGGCAGTTGCCCAGACGTCGTTGTAAGGAAATATGTTAAGCGATATAGGTGGCTTTATCCACTCAGGAAGAGAATCAGAATGACTGGACACAGATTTCTTTCTCAATCTTCCCTAATACGACGTTTCCAAGACTTTGCTTTACGTCTTTCTGTCAGAAATAAAAAATATTATGGTCAGTTTGTGTTTTCATTTAACTCTCGTAGCTGTCTTGCGAGGCCATATTCAGAGAGCAACAATAGTTATTTGGGTTTTTATTAAGAAATAAATTAATTGTATCGTACTGATATGAAATGGCTAAATCTGTGGAGATGAAACCATCGCACTGTTCGAAAAACGTAGGTGGTAACATCAGTAACAATGAAGTTTTGAGTCTGACGTGGAGGCGTGCTCAGGTAGTCTAATGATTCAGATAACTATTCGTGCCAAGCAGAAAATCCAAGTAATTGTCACGATATGGCACTGTTTTCAGTTTTCATACGTACTTACAACATGTTACTTACATTCCTCCTGTTTATACATTTAGGTCTGTGAGATACCACCATTAATACGGCGTGAGTGTTTTGTTTGTGTTTCTGTTTTATGTAGGGCTGTAGGTGGTTCCACACAACAGTAGGTATCCATTCCATGACGTGTAGCTCTTCTACAGTCACATTACCGTAGGGTGATGAAAATAGATTAACACTAACGAGTGGTACTGGTATCCAAATTTCGTAAGGAATTTCATATGAAATTAACCGATCACTTTGCACATTTTTACATATACCGAAATTGCTACTCTTGTTAATCGCCGAGGCATTAAAAGATGAACGAATTCATACGTTAGGGGTTATTCGGTGAGACTAGGTGAGGGAAGTACGCCACGGTAGCCATAAAGCGGTGGGTTTGCCCTCCGTATGTAGATCTCCGCGCAAGTGTTACTGCACGTGCATTATTCAGGTCCGTACCGGAGACGAACCATTCCGGTGACCATCGAATACATTTGGCCCCACTGAGAAACGAGCTCTGGAGGGAAACGCGGAGGCTCTGAAAAATACATGAGCGCGCTATGGCTTCGGATGGGACAGCCGGGGGAAGCGGAACGGCCGAGACCGCAACTCAGGTGGTGTACTGGGAGGCATTAGCGGACGATCTGCCCTGCAGCTGCGTGAGTCCGAGGCCGCCGTCCCGACTTCCCCCCTGTTTACAGAAACTGCTTCTTATGTTACATATGACGGAATGCACCACGCAGTGCATCACAGTTTTCTATTTACACTCAGCCTTCTTTCGTGTGATTGTATGCCGTTCACGGTCTCTTGGCATCGTATAAAAACTGACGCGGTCTGATGAAATTATGAAACAGTCAAAATGATCGTGATTACGCATTCACCTTCCTCTACTTTCCGGATTTTTGAATCTGTTTCTTCTGAAGCTGCATTTACGTTTTTTTCACCCCCTCCACTTCTGTAAAGTTCACAAAAGAAATAAAACTGTACATGAATCTGTTCCGCACTCAGAACAGTGTTTTTCTTTATCCATTTATTTTAAATGTAGTCTGTGGGTCTTATCAATCGTGTGCAGGTAAATTGTACTTTAAATTTACAAAAAAGAATTATTTTTCATCTATAATGACCAAGAAAAAAACAATCAGTATAAATGGTCAGAGATTTTATTTAACATTAAAGCCAAACAATGCTAATCCTTTATATTTCTTATTTCTCTTATTGTTTTTAATAGGTGAAACGATAAAGCAGCAGTAACAGCCTTACGGTCTTCCATTGACATATAACGGGTGGTTATAATTAAACTTCCCCCATTTAACACATTACAACACAGAAATTAACTACCGTACGAGTACCAAACTTGTTAGCAGTAGTCTCAAGGACACGGGGAGAGAAGTGTAGCAGAATCAATTCAGCTGAAACACTTTTAAATGCTGCTACTCTACATCGTACCATTACATATCGGCACTGTGACTGCTACAAAACGGGCTCAATATGGCACCTATCAGTGTCCAGAAGAGTCTGAAAACGCAGGATAGCAGTTTGCACAGGATTACGAAGATATGCTGGCTACCTCTCTTACTACGCTGCGCTTCAGATCAGCACATGTGTGAATGTTCTACTGGTAAACCCCATCCTTCTGGTGGCTCCACAACCAGAAATTGCAGGGAGTGAGATCAGGTGATTGTGCCGATAAGCATTTGGAAACGATCACCTGATAATTAGATCATTTCCAAATGTGTTTCGGAGAAGCAGGTGAACTTCACCAGCGAGGTGTGATGGGGCCCAAACTTACACGAAAACTGTGTCTCTCTCGTATAGGGCGAAGCATATCGCAGTAACGCTGGCCTGTCACACTACACGTCTAAGGTCCTTGAGCGTCAACCTGTTAAAATGAAAAAAAGAATGGAAGCCACACCAACCGTGACACTTTCACCATACAGACGAACTTCATGCACAGTGACTGGAAGTGAAGATTCCCACACTCGATAATTCTGTGTTCCCCTCACCCGTCAGTGAAAAATGAACTTCGTCTGTTCACAGGATGGTCCAGGGCCAGACCTCGTCAACGTCACTCCGTGCGAGAAAGCGGAGAACGAAGTCAACACGTCGTTGTGATTCCTGTTGTGGAAACTGCTCTTCGATATGGAACTTGTACGGATACCATTTGAGAATGACTCGAAGCATCTCCCGTACGCTGGACCACGGGATGTTCAACTCTCGCGACACAGCACGCGCACTGCTTGACGATTGGGAATTGCGCGCAGCGCTGTCTGCCATGGCAACAGCGATTTCATCAACCACTTGTGGTGCAACCGGTCGTAGGCCTGTTACCGGAGCGAAGCCCAGTTCTCCAGTTGATTCGAACTTCTTCACCATGCTCCGCGCAGCAGGTGGAGAGAGAGGACCCTTCCATTATTTCCGCCGGCGATATTCACGAATTGCAGCTGCAGCATTACTTTTGTTTAGATGCTAGAGCTTCGCCAGTAATGCTCTGCTCCATTTGTCCAAGCTCATGTTGACAGGTCAACAAGTGCACTGCGACTGGTCAGGGATGTGAGACTATGAGTCACGATGTGGGATCACGGCATCCGGTGGCCATAGTTGGAACTGAGTGGTGGTGCTGTGAAGCATGGAAATCATGAATCCCATAATCTGGACATTAATGCTACCAAGTTTGGCACTCGTACCGTAAGTAATTTCCATGTTATAACGTGTTAAATATGGAGAGTTTAATTATAACCACCCGGTATTACGTTAAATTTATATATTTATAGCACTAAAGAATTCTTGAACTAACTGGCTCTCATAATGTAAAACATTACAACTGTCATCTCATATTTCGCTCTACGGTCCTTTGCGGAATCATGATTTTCTTACGAGTTTTCAATCTTCTGGAGACGACTGTGGTTACAATATTGTCTGAAATGCTTTTTGTTTTCCGACACATTCACATTTATGTATTCAGACAACCGCTTTCGGGAACAATTCTTAGTCGTCATCGGCATCTTCATCACATAATTTTCTTCACTCGATTACAAGAGTCTGATGTCCCTACCATACTGACACTGTGACGTGGCACCGTCTTAATCCAAAAACAGGAACATAAATGTATACAGCAGTTAGACCTTTCTAACGGTAGAAGTGGAACAACTTGTTTTCAGTACGCAATTACGAGTAAACTGAAAGAAGGCCAATGGTTCAAATGGCTCCGAGCACTATGGGACTTAACTTCTGAGGTCATCAGTCCCCTAGAACTTAGAACTACTTAAACCTAACTAACCTAAGGACATCACACACATCCATGCCCAAGGCAGGATTCGAACCGGCGACCGTAGCGGTCGCGCGGTTCCAGACTGAAGCGCCTAGAACCGCTCGGCCACCACCGGCATTTATATAGGAACCGACGAAAAAATTTTCCTCGAACACGCCCATGGCAAACAAGCTATCGCGAATCTTCATTTTCAGTAGGCATTTCCCGGTAATACAGAACCTTTCCCTAACCGTCATATGCACTTCCTGTAGTTATATAAATTATGTTATCCACACTTTGGTCGTTCTCAGATTTCGTTTTCTTTCCAACATTGAATTAAGATGCCTCTAATGATTCCTGCTGTTTTCTTGTCCGCTAAAACTCACATTTCTCGTTAATTTATAGCGAGATGTGGGCCACCTATATTCTGATCACAGTGAAGATGCTGAAAATTCAAAAATGGTTCAAATGGCTCTAAGCACTATGTAACTTAACATCTGCTATCAGTCCCCTAGACTTAGAACTACTGAAATCTAACTAACCTAAGGACATCACACACATCCATGCCCGAGGCAGGATTCGAACCTGCCACTGTAGTAGTCGCGCGGTTCCAGACTGTAGCGCCTAGAACCGCTCGGCCACCCCGGCCGGCAACTGAAAGATGGTAACGAGAACAAGTGAAATAAAGGAACTTTTTGCCACGCCGATATTCGACGACTGTTTTCCTCATAGTCATCAGCAGTTATTTAACCATTAGGCTTTCAGAGCATGACTCGACGTACGACATCAATTTTCATGGTTAATGGCGATTTAGTCCATAACTTCCGAACTCTACTACAAGAGAAATTCCCACGGTGTAAAAGGGAACAGCGCCTCTTGGGAACGGAGTTGTTGAAAGATCTGTAGTACAGGTCAAGTGAAGGAAGTATTCAGTAGATCAATTAATAGACTGTACTTTGTAAAGATGTATTCAGCGTTATTAACAGTTATCGCATGCCATTGCATCTGCATCTATTTCATCCAACCATTTTCATAAATAATGTACAGATGTAGATGTGGCTATGGCTACTGCACTCAGGCGATTTGTGCTTACTTGTGATGACATTTAAGTCCGTGTAATGTATAGTCTGCAAGTTTCAAAAGACCTTCGATCAACTGAATAAGGCAGCTACAATCAGCTGGCAGTTGGATTTATGATGTATAATGAGTATGTGGCTGATCCATATTTTAATGCTGATGATACGTTACGCATGTGTAGCAAACGTATTAGACGCGTATGTAACCAACGATTACGCGACAGTACCTCCAAGTAGCTGAGTAATTGTAGAAAATTCCATAGCTTTAACGTTGGTGATTACGTTCGCGTAATACCCTATTGTTTCACATGCTTTTCTGAAGATGCCATTAAATATTTGAAATAATTAATAGTTTTCTTTTGCATGTAAGTTTGCATTCAGAGAATAATAATTCCTTGCAAATGGTCCTTCATTTGTATTTTTCTCTTGGACAGGATTATTGTAGATAACAGAACTTTTTTGAGTTATGTCCCAAGAATGAATAATTAACCTCAAGTTACATCTCAAAGATAATACACAAGTAGCCCTAGGCAAAAAAAAGTTATCTCTGACCCACTTTGTCTACGAAACATTCTTCAGTTACATGTCAGCACTTGATATTAGTAAATTTGTGATGATGAAGCAAGCTATCTTCGTCTGCACCAATCAGCTTCTGATTTTTCCAAGTTCTGGCCCTGTTATTTCTGTTGAATGAGGACAAACTGCACGAAACTTTCCTGAGAGGATAATGATCAAAACTGGTCATGGGTACATATGATCGGAAAGGTGTTCTAACAGACGCATACCCACTTGTAGGAGCAGAAAAAAGGTCTTTGACAGTGTAGCTGTTAATCATTGAAAGCACACATGTTAACACTCTAGGCAAGTGAGTATCTTATGACGGTCTTTGTCGGCGGCAAATGGTATGTATGTGTGTATGTATGTGTGAATTCCTAAATGACCAAACTGCTGATTGGTTCAAATGGCTCTGAGCACTATGGGACTTAACTGCTGTGGTCATCAGTCCCCTAGAACTTAGAAATACTTAAACCTAACTTACCTAAGGACAGCACATACATCCATGCCCGAGGCAGGATTCGAACCTGCGACCGTAGCGGTCACACGGCTCCAGACTGTAGCGCCCAGAACCGCACGGCCACTCCGGCCGGCTCCAAACTGCTGAGATCATCGGTCCCGAATGATATATGTTTGAGTGGTAGACACACGTAGAAAATACAGTTCTGTTCAGGGAGGTGCATGGGAACTGAAGCATAAATCAAACACGGAATGAGTAAACAAACGTCCCTCTAAATTAGGTATATTGTAAATACTGAACTTACACACTCATGATCCGCGTGTGATAAATATGAGGTGTTTTGCCTGTGTGGCGCAGACATGTCCAGTTGTAAGTCTGTGTACAATAGTTCTGTTGCACCTGACTTAGTCAAAGTTCCACAAAGCTAACTGTCCTAGCAGTGAAATGACATCTCTGAGGCGAGGTAAACAAAAATGGTTCAAATGGCTCTGAGCACTATGCGACTTCTAAAGTCATCAGTCGCCTAGAACTTAGAACTAATTAAACCTAACTAACCTAAGGACATAACACACATCCATGCCCGAGGCAGGATCCGAACCTGCGACCGGAGCGGTCGCCCGGCTCCAGACTGTAGAGCCTAGAAGCGCACGGCCACTCCGGCCGGCGAGGTAAACACTGACTGGAGATGTACATTACTGTACTGGAAAGTAGTTTCGCTGGCGTCGTCGTGTGACTTGAAGAGTGAAGACTAATGGGACAAGGATGGCTAGGCCCCCGAGGAGTAACTGGCCTGCCGCTCCAGACGGTACATATGTATACGGTTGTATCTCACGATATAGTGGCGCTGCTGCACAGGTGGCGTGGGCCTGGTGAGAGGATGTTCTCTCTGTACTGGTGTTACAGTGCTATGATGGCAGCGAACCGTCACTACTGTTTCAGCTTCAATGCGTGAGCAGGGATTTTTGGCGACCGCCGCGAGGAACCTGCCACTCTCCTGAAGACGGAGGACTATTTTCGCTTACTGCCCCTCCTGATGGAAGACGTACTTTTTTATGGTACGGAATGTAATGTGGCTACTACCCGATGGTGCATCAGCTCACTTCCGCATTTCCGTGCGGAGAATTCTCGACATTTACCCCGGCCTCACATCGAGGCTGAACCGGTGACGATCTTTCGCTGCCACTAAACCACTAGTACTACAGAACAATTGACCTCTTCTGCTTCTTATCCCCTCAGGCATTACTTCCTGCAGTTTGTCCCAATTTACCAAAATCACCCTGTATAATCTTGTACCTGGATAGCAGAATACGCGTCATTCCACAATCGCTTCCCCCTTTCGTGTACGGGAAGACACCAGTTTCCTCTGTACCACTTGTCGTCGCTTATGTCTGTGTGTTTCTTTAATCCGAACTATATGATAAAATGACTGTTCTTTCCATTCTACGGATCCTTTAAGCAGTGTTATAAGCTCCCTCTACACTTTTGCTCCCCGTCAGAATATCGTTTCATATCCTTCATTAATTCATCGATATGTATTTTACACAACATTGGCAAGCAATATCTGAAACATTACTACAATGAGTTAACTACACGTCATTTCACGCCTTACCGGTACTACAAACTGTACCGCTGTATTGCCAACGGCCTTGTGACAGTGGTAACACCGGTTCCCGTCAGATGACCGAAGTTAAGTGCTGGTGGGGTTGGCTATCACTTGGATGGGAGACGATTCGGATCTATAGAGCGCTGTTGGCAAGCGGGGTGTACTCAGCCCTTGTAAGGTAAACTGAGGAGCTACTTGTCTGACAAGCAGCAGCTCTGGCCACGACAACTGAAGACGGTCGAGAGAGCGGTGTGCTGACCACATGTCCCTCTACATCCGCATCCAGTGGTGCCTATCAGCTGAGGATGACATGGCGGTCTGTCGGTACGTTGGGACTTTCGAGCCCTGCTCTGACGGAGAGTATCACCCAATTACATTATTCTTGCCACACATTTGTCCTTGGCCACACTGAAGTTACGTGAAAAAATGCTTATGGTTGACATACATTATTCGTGACACGTTTATGCATACGTGCGTCCATGTTTTGCAAGGAAACAATATTTGTCTGAATATGAAGCTGCTTACTTATCTAAGAAACGTCTCATTACGTGAGGGTTGAAATTCCAGATTATTTAAAGTAAATTTTTAATAGTGAATTTTGCTTCCATCCATCCACTTTGCGCTCACTAAACACAGATCTAGCGCCGTCACGGCCACAACCTCTACATTACGATTCGTAGCCTTGACGCCCAACTGTAATCTTTGGTTTCAGCTTCTGTAAAACTGCACTTGTGTTTCACTGGGCAGTTGGTTCGTATTATTTATTGCCACGAAAAGAATACTGACAGTGAGAATATCGAAATATTACAGTGACTCCGTCGCTCGCCTGTTGCAGAGTGAAATGTGTGCCAATCTGCGCTTTGTTTGCCTTACTGCTTGCAGAAACAAACTAAGTCTTCTGTTTATTAAAAAGAGCCATAGCAAAGGATTGCAATGCAATCACCATTACTTAACTTTTCTAAAAATAATTTCTAGTACCGATATGTCAGCTCTTCATCCGCCGAAACCAGTTATTAAATAATATTCTAAAAATGTTACCGATAGAGGATCACATGTCAGCTGTTTGATACCAAACACCGTGAGGGGTGTGGCAGCTAAAAACTAAAGGCTGCCATCTCTTACAACTAGCATCCTAAATGTCAGCGACTACATTGCTCAGCAACTTTATAATTGAACTGTCTGGAAGCCACGGCTGTGGTTAGCGCTACTAGTAGTAAGTTCGTAACTTGCAAACAGGGAATTCATTTCTTATTTGTCCTGAAAACTCAGCGCGGAAAGCAGAAAGTTATCTACTATTCGCCTAGGTGATAAGATTTTTTCCTAATCGTCTCATTAAAGTTTCACGCAAGAGCGGGCATACATTATATCGCGTGAGCGTAAGCTCAAAATAAACAACGGATGCAGTTCTTTGTGTAATGGCATGCTAATCAAATCGCTCGAAGTTCACGTGACGTTCTTGGATAAACTAAACGAACTTGTATGAGCAAAGAACACGCACGAGAGTCATTAACGGGCTTCTAATCACACCTGCTGCTTTGACCTTGAAATAAATTCGCATGTTCCAATATCGCGTTCCAATGACGTATAGGCTTACTTCGCTTGCTCTTAACGAATTATGGTCTTGCAGTAGTTTCTATATAACTGTACTTTGTAAGACCCCTTTTCTATGAAGCTTTTTTTTGTGTGTGTGTAAAATTTTGTGTATGTTTCTGGCGAGGAATATATCACTGATATATCGATTGAGGACCAAAGAGTTCATAGGCAATGTTTATACAGTCTGTACAAATAAACGCCCGCGCGTCCTTCAGTTATTTCTTCGAGGGCAGGTAGGAGATGCAAGGCTGTTCGCTTTGGTTTCTTGTCATCATGATCTTTCATGTAAGCATCGTTGTCTGTAGCTCTGAATAAACTGTAATATATTAACCTAATTTTCATTCGAAATGTCTTTGAATAATTCGTTACCAGTCGACATATTTTTGTTAATTATCACTGTGCTACTAGTGTGATTTTTCAGTTTGTTCTTTTTGGGAGAGACGTGACACTCCCACGTGGGTCCAGTCCGACATTTGCATGACTTTGTTACTAGTCTCCAATATCTTTTTCACTTATCGTACGACCTGAACCTACAGTCATTTGAAGAAGGAAGTTAGAGAATTTTAACTAAACCCACAGCATAGAACGATTATCAGATCATGCTAAGAAATTTGCATTTTCAAAATTGCATCGGTCCCCAGGTTTAGTTGCGCTGCTCCCAAAACCACTCTATGACAATGGCAGCCAACTCATAAATCGTACCGTAATTTTACTAACCAAATCGGAAAACAGATCTTCCACTCTGTGCGATCGATTCAAGACGTCCCAATGAAACGTTAATTTTTTTTTATTTTGCCTACAAACACTGTCTTAGATTCAAACGGCACTCATATTAGTCCATATATAGTAGTTGTGTATTTATACTTACATTCCAGATGTCCATGTATAATCTTCTTATAAAGTACAGGTTATATCAAAAGAGAAACTGGATAAATTTATCAGTGCACTAAAGCCTTAACGTTAAACGTAAATAAATATGAAATAAAGGTGAAACATGACATCTAATTAATAATCACAAAAACCATTATCTAAAATTTGGTACACCCTCTAGTTTGTGAAACCATCGAATGTACTAAACTCTTTCGCTGCCACTGTATTCGTTTTCTTATATTGCAATAAACGTTTTTTTTTATCGGCATCGTTTCAGTCTAGCCAAGTGGTTTAGACATGGCATTTGTTATGTTGGAGCAGCGTTGGTAGATTGGCTATCTAAACCAATTATAAGTGTGGAAAGATACCGTTTCCTGTTCATAATTATCGGATACGGACCTGGTAAATTGTCTCCACCAAGATGCAGAAAATAATGAACTACATGTTTTTGGCGTGCGTCAAATACGAAACAATTATACTGCATACCCGGATACATAGATCTAGTCACAAACTGGCACGACTGGATGTTCAGTTAGCTGATCGACATTGAAGATACACCAGTGTTCACATATGTTTCCATATATGCACCACAGGCCGATCGTAAGCATCGCTTAGCACTCGTAATATTTCCGAAATGTGCTGTAACGGAGGTGCCGATGTCGAATATGAAGGGTTCTTAAATGGAGCTATAAATTTTTATGTATATCGAGGAGTAAAACCGGTCAGTAAAAGTTTAAGAATCAATTCGTCGAGCACTGTAAGTATAACCTTATGGACTCAAGGTGTGGAAGCGGGAAAAATTTGGTCTGTAAGAAGACAAACAATTATGACGTCCGTCGTGGTCTGGAAAGGTTATGGAATCCTCACGGAGTACTACTGTCAACATAAGATCTGTAAAGCGAAATAAGTTGCTTATGAGTAGAATAATGGCAATAGAAACTGAAAGAACCTCCTCAGCATTGTAAGGGGTCCGTAGGCCCTTACTATAAGTTTGTCGACAGCACAGGTCGACAGGACAAACAATCGATAGTGTGTGTCGGGTTGCGAGAGCGAGAGCGAGTGTTGAGACAGAGTATTGTGGTAAGCGCTGCGGGCCGAGCCGGGTGGAGGTCTGTTGCTGGAATGCAAGACCGTACCGACAAAGGGAGTGGCCATCGCCGTGGCTTAACCCCTTTGTGTTAGAAATATACGGGAAAGTGAAAAGGTATAATTACTAGTGTGATTCAGTGACATTTTTGTGCCGATATTGTAATTACGCGTCTACCGCGCCGGCATCATTTGGATTGCCGTGTTGAATTGCAGTGTTGGATTGTAGTGGTGAATTACAATGACTGAAATTGCGTGTGACGATAATGAATAACGAAAGGGCCTGTGCTGAGATTAGCCGTTATTAACTCTGTACGACGAAGGCAGTGGCTGTCTCCTTACTTTGTGTTTTTGTGATGAATATAAGTTGTTGATTAATGAAGCTGTGTTGTCGTTCTTCTTGGCACCAGACATTTCTTTATTACAGCATTTGAGAGGGACAAAATGGAATGTAACATCTCCGTAGCAGTCCAATCCGATTGCCAGCCCATTAGGTACACGGTCACATTAATTATTATCTATTTGGGCTGCTATCAGATCTCGATCGAGCGGGATAAGTCAGTAGAATAAACCGAAGTGTTATAGCATCCACCTAAAGTGATCTAAGAAACTGCAGGAATTCTAAATCAGGCTGGCTGCGTGGAACCACACTCCATCTGGGGCCGTATTTTTCGACGATTAAGGGAAAATTAATGCGTTGAAGAAATATCTCAAGATTTCTCAAGTGCCAGTCAGCGCTGTTGTTGTTCTGAACCATCAAGTCGTCTGCGATTCCTGGTGACATAAATGATATCCCTCCGTACATTCCCGGACGTTCTTTCGGTCTTCAGAATGATTCTAGTGCTTTCTTTCGTGTTCTCTATCTACCTTTCACCTTCTGTTCTTCCGAACATTAAATCGTTTTCTAACGTTTTCATCTCTCATGATATCCCCGAACTACCTTAATTTCGGCAGATTAAAACTGTGTGCCCGACCGAGACTCGAACTCGGGACCTTTGCCTTTCGCGGGCAAGAGCTTCTGTAAAGTTTGGAAGGTAGGAGACGAGGTACTGGCAGAAGTAAAGCTGTGAGTACCGGGCGTGAGTCGTGCTTCGGTAGCTCAGTTGGTAGAGCACTTGCCCGCGAAAGGCAAAGGTCCCGAGTTCGAGTCTCGGTCGGGCACACAGTTTTAATCTGCCAGGAAGTTTCATATCAGCGCACACTCCGCTGCAGAGTGAAAATCTCATTCTGGAAACATCCCCCAGGCTGTGGCTAAGCCATGTCTCCGCAATATCCTTTCTTTCAGGAGTGCTAGTTCTGCAAGGTTCGCAGGAGAGCTTCTGTAAAGTTTGGAAGGTAGGAGACGAGGTACTGGCAGAAGTAAAGCTGTGAGTACCGGACGTGAGTCGTGCTTCGGTAGCTCAGTTGGTAGAGCACTTGCCCGCGAAAGGCAAAGGTCCCGAGTTCGAGTCTCGGTCGGGCACGCAGTTTTAATCTGCCAGGAAGTTTCATATCAGCGCACACTCCGCTGCAGAGTGAAAATCTCATTCTGGATACCTTAATTTCATTTGTAGTTTATTTTTCTGCAAAAATGTTTGGTTTTTTTCTCTGACATCGATTTATTTTATTATTTTACTCCCTGAATTATTCAGAACACTTTCCCAAACGACATTTCAAAAGAAATGATTTCCTTGCGATCCACTACTAACATCCGCACAAAACCATGGAAAACATCAAAGTTTCAGCCATTTTTATTTCTTCGGTGGTGACAGTTTCCTTTACTTTAGGAACTTGCTTAATTAATTATAGTGACTTCCCAATTTACACCCTTCTTCTTATTTCCTCTGTGTAGGATCTGTTTTTTGCTATTCTAGATCCCAGAAGTGTATTTTCATCGAATTTTACTATAATATTTCCATCTATTTCCTCGCTAGTATTCATTCCTATTATCAAAGATTTTGTTTTCTCAAATGCAGACATAGCTCAACCTTTTCACTTTCCGTATTGTCGCAGTATACTTTTCATGTCTTCCTCAGTGCCTACAGAGGTATCCGTTAGCATCAGACTAAAAATGTGACTTTCACTGCTTCTCAGCATACTCCCCAACAAAATTAATATACTTGTCTCAACGATGATTCGATGAGCTAGATTGATCCTTTTTTTCCAGCTGCAAGGAAGTCTTTGTCGTATTCTTTGAAACATTTATCACAAGTTCATTGACTTCGTCATTGATGCTGAACTTTTTCCACCTAATGCCTCCTTGATCGGTGTCATGTTAAATTCTAGTTTACAAAAAGGGTTATTTTCTCTTTCATAGCGTTATTTCATGACTGTGCACACTTTGTTTCCTTGTGCTGTACTGTTAACTCTTTCGGGACCCACGTTTCATTCGTTTTGCTGTATGTGAGCTTGTTACTGATAACGTTATACAATGTGCCAACAGTTACTGCAAATATTTTTGCTGTATATTCAACTGCAGTACGTCGATATTCAAGAATAATGTCAATATTGGAAGTTTCAAGCAAAGGAGTTGTTCGTTAGTCACTGAGGTTACAAAGTTTTGGCACTGTTGTACACTTATAAAAATTTTCACGGTTCATATAACTTTCACCATACTGTTTTCACTTTCGGAAAGCAAAAATTGGATCGCTAAACATTGTTCAACTGGTGTGGAAGTTTCAACCGGACATACCATCAATAAATACACTGTTGTTATATGGAAAACAATTTTTATTCATCACCTGATCTCAGATCATCCCAATGATGCCAACCTAAACCGACGAAAGTAGAAAATTACTCCTACAAACTCATTTCTACATCAGTTTTCTCTTTAATTATTGAGTAGGAAAATAAATCCACTACACAACTACACTTTGATAACAAATTGCTGGAAACAGTATTGGCAGTAAAATATTCAGGACTAACTATCAGGGGGACCTTACATGGAATGATGACATAAAGTAAGTAGCAGCAGAAGCAGACGTCACACAAACATTCGTAGGAAGAATCTTAGGAAATATAACTTATCCACGAAGGAAGTGGCACGACTGATTTTTGGGTATTGCTCATCTGTCTGGGATGCTTACCGTGTAGGACTGATAAGAGAGACAGAGACGATCCAACGAAGAGCGGCGCGTTTCGTCACGAGATCGTGTAGCTACAGCGATGCTCAACAAAAACCAGTAGCAGACGCCACAACAGAGGCTTTGTGCAGCGCAGAGACGTTTGCTATTGAAATGTCGAGAGACCACTTTCCGTGAAGTGTCGGACAACGAATTACTTCCTCCCACATACGTCTCGCGAAATGACCGTAACGAGAAAATTCGAGAAATTAGAGCTAATACGGAGGATTACCGACAGTTATTGACCGGTGACCTTTGCAGTCCGGTCGCTTCAATCCCCACCAACCGACAGTTATTCCTCCCACGCGCCATTCGCGAGTGGAACAGGGAAGGGGAAATCAGTTAGTGTTACCAGAAGTACTCTTCGCCACACACTGTTAGGTTGATTGCAGAATATGATGTACACTACTGGCCGTTAAAATTGCTACACCAAGAAGAAATGCAGATGTTAAACGGATATTTAATGGACAAATATACTAGAACTGACATGTGATTACATTTTCACGCAATTTGGGTGCATAGATCCTGAGAAATCAGTACCCAGAACAACCACCTCTGGCCATGATAACGGCCTTGATACGCCTGGGCATTGAGACAAACAGAGCTTGGATGGCGTGTACAGGTACAGCTGCCCATGCAGCTTCAACACGATACCAGAGTTCATCAAGAGTTGTGACTGGCGTATCGTGACGAGCCAGTTGCTCGACCACCATTGACCAGACGTTTTCATTTGGTGAGAGATCTGGAGAATGTGCTGGCCAGGGCAGCAATCGAGCATTTTCTGTATCCAGAAAGGCCCGTACAGGACCTGAAACATGCGGTCATGCACTATCCTGCTGAAATTGAGGGTTTCGCAGGGATCGAATGAAGGGTAGAGCCACAGGTCGTAACACATCTTAAATGTAACGTCCGCTGTTCAAAGTGCCGCCAATGCGAACAAGACGTGACCGAGACGTGTAACCAATCGCACACCATACCATCACACCGGGTGATACGCCAGCATGGCGATGACGAATACACGCTTCCAATGTGCTTTTACCACGATGTCGCCAAACACGGATGCGACTATCATGATGCTGTAAACAAATCTGGATTCATCCGAAAAAATGACGTTTTGCCATTCGTGGACCCAGGTTCGTAGTTGAGTACATCATCGCAGGCGCTCCTGTGTGTGAAGCAGCGTCAATGGTAACCGCAGCCATGGTCTTCGAGCTGATAGTCCATGCTGCTACAAACGTCGTCGAACTGTTCGTGCAGATGGTTGTCGTCTTGCAAACGTCCCCATCTGTTGACTCAGGGATCTAGACGTGGCTGCACGATCCGTTACAGCCATGCGGATAAGATGCCTGTCATCTCGACTGCTAGTGATGCGAGGCCGTTGGGATCCATCATTGCGTTCCGTATTACCCTCCTGAACCCACCGATTCCATATTCTGTTAACAGTCATTGGACCTCGACCAACGCGAGCAGCAATGTCGCGATACGATAAACTACAATCGCGATAGACTACAATCCGACCTCTATCAAAGTCAGAAACGTGATTGTACGCATTTCTCCTCCTTACACGAGGCATCACAACAACGTTTCACCAGGCAACGCCGGTCAACTGCTGTTTGTGTACGAGGAATCGGCTGGAAACTTTCCTCATGTCATCACGTTGTAGGTGTCGCCATCGGCGCCAACCTTGTGTGAATGCTCTGAAAAGCCAATCATTTTCATATCCCAGCATCTTCTTCCTGTCGGTTAAATTTCGCGTCTGTACCACGTCATCTTCGTGGTGTAGCAAATTTTAATGGCCAGTAGTGTAGATTTGGATGCATAAGTAGATGTAGAACGCCCCTGTAGATGGAAATGTTGTCTTCTGCTTCGGTAAACCCGTACTGTTGGAGTTAGAAGGACGCGGCTGACGGCAGCACATACTCGTATGCAAGTCTGTCACACAGTGTGTCCCGGACAGGCCTAAGCACGTTCGCCACCTCCGGAGTAAACCTGCAGGAATCTGAGGACGTGGGGTGTCAGCTTTAAGGAGGGGCCGGCTCTGGAGCCAACTGTCCCCGCGGGGATTGTTTACGTGGGACGCTCAGGTGGCAGCTGCCTCATAACGTAGGCTTTCTCGGCCTCGCCTCGACTGCTACTTGCTCCTGTTGCAGAATTACGTGCAAATCTGGGCCGGCGGGGCGCTGCACGTGCGGCGATAAATTTAAACGGCCCGACCGTCGCGTGCTGTGGCGGCGGCGAAGTTCGCCGCCCCGAGCCAACATGCCAGACGTTGCGACACGGCGGTGAATGTTTTATGGTCTGCTTATGACTGATAAACTGCTTCCAGATTCTCTATTTTTCTCCCTAACCCCCGTTCCACGTACGTATCACGTAATGCGATAACAAGTGGGAGGATTTATGCCGCAGTAACGTGAGGGACAATTGCCCACTCCTGCCTTCCAAAAGCTCTCGCCCGTGTGTTAGATCTTCACATTCGCTTAAGCTCCTGTGAGACTCTTTGGATAGTGTCAAATGTTTGTCGCTACGTATCTCTGAGTAACAACTCCCGTCAGATGCGTGTATGGAATTTTGTAACGTTCAAATAATATTTGTAGTTCATAATATTCGACGGCCATTGAATTGACGAGTTCCTAGGAAAAGGAACATAGCATGTCATTGCTAATGGGGATAAATCGTGAGACGTAAAAAGTGATTTCGGTGCCAAGGGAGACTAATAGGACCTTTATTGTTTACAAAGTTTCCAAAAAAATGGCTCTGAGCACTATGGGACTTAACTTCTGAGGTCATCAGTCGCCTAGAACTTAGAACTAATTAAACCTAACTAACCTAAGGACATCACACACATCCATGCCCGAGGCAGGATTCGAACCTGCGATCGTAGCGGTCGCTCGGTTCCAGACTGTAGCGCCTAGAACCACACGGCCACTCCGGCCGGCCAAAGTTTCCATTTGAGTATGTTGCTGCAGCGTACATGCAACGTAGCGCCTCCCCAATGTAAGTATATAAGAACCAACATGTTAGCAAGGAATTCGTGTGGCATTCGTGTCTTTCCTACTTGTCTGCGGTAAGTCGGCCGGAGTGACCGAGCTGTTCTAGGCGCTACAGCCTGGAACCGCGCGACCGCTACGGTCGCAGGTTCGAATCCTGCCTCGAGCATGGATGTGTGTGTGATGTCCTTAGGTTAGTTAGGTTTAAGTAGTTCTAAGTTCTAGGGGACTGATGATCTCATATATTAAGTCCCATAGCGCTCAGAGCCATTTGAATTTGAAATCAATGTGGAATGTACGATGAGAAAGTATCAGTTACGACCGTACGGCGAACTTTGGTGTTTATGGCCTATGGCAACAGACGATAGATACCAATGCGTTTGCAAGAATCGCCTGCAGCACCTTTCTTGGGCTCGTGACCATATCGGTTGGATGTAGACGACTCGCAAATCGTGGTCTGGTCAGAAGATTCCATTTGATACGAGCTGGTGGTAGGGTTCGAGTGTGGTGCAAACCCCACGAAGCCATGGACCCAAGTTGTCAACAACGCACTTTGCAAGCCAGTAGTGGTTCCATAGCGGCGTGGGCTGGGTTATCTCGTTCAACTGAACCGATCATTCGCTGGAAATGATTGTGTTAGACCGCTTCGACACCATTTTTAGCTCAGTAACAACGGAATGGCAGCAAATGCGCCTATCACAGGACCACAGTTGCTCGCGATTGGTTTGAAGATCATTCTCGACAGTTTGAGCGAAAGATTAGGCCACTCATGTCACCCGACATGAATCCCAGCAAACATTTATGGGACAAATTCGAGAGGTCAGTCCGTGCATTAAATCCTGCACCGGCAACACTTTCGCAATTGTGGACAGCTATGGAGTCAGGATGGCTCAATATTTCTGGAGGAAACTTCCAACGACTTGTTTAGTCCACGCCACGTCGAGCTGCTGCACTATGCCAGGGAAACGGAGTCCCGACACGATATTTGGAGGTATCCAGTGACTTTCGTCGCCTCCGTGTAGTGTGTTACATCTGGGCCACCTTTCTCGGTTGGACGGTACAGAGTATGGGAATCACAAGGAATAATTGAGCCTAACATACCTCTGAGGGAGTAGCGTGTTGCTGGGATGTAGTAGGAAGAGGGTGGACGCAGTTTGCTGGCACTGTGGCGCCGGCAGGGGAGCGAAGTGAGCAGGCGTGGCGCGGGTGGGCGGCATACGTGCCCCGGCGCGGGAGGACGGCCCTCTCGAGGCCCCCTCCCACGTGATTAGGGGCGGCCGCGGCCTTTTGTGGCGCCGGCCACTCCACGGGCGACAGCCATTGTGCAAGCCTCTCTAGCACAGCCTTGCCGCCACCGCCACAGCCGTGTATGCCGCACCGCGCCGCATCGCGCCCCGGGCTCGCACGTCTACACCAGCGACGCCCCCACGACCGTGCAATACCTTCCCCACAGCGCTAAATTTCTCATGATACTGGCCACCGCAGGAGCTGATGATCGGTACTTTCCTGGAGTGTTTTGCACCTACCGATACCGGATGTCGGAGTCCCTTGTCCTAACCATTCCGCTGCTGTAGACACGCTCCCTGCTCTCTGTACTAAGGGTGGCTTTTGTTACTATTGTACCATTCGCTAAATGCTGCTGCCTGTGCTAGTGAGACGGCATTCCAGCACATATGAAATACTTACCGTCTGATTTTTCGAAAAGTATTAGGCAAAAAAAATTCATTTTTTCACACCTTACACTCTAATATCTTCAAAGAACTGAATTTCTTTTCATTGTCTGTCATACTCACTGTGCTATATCAACTACGTACAACATGTTAAACATTTTAAGAGTTTACAGAGGTAGAAACGCAATGCATTGACTTTGCATATGGTTGATTTTAGCTCACGCATTGCAGTGAATGAAATGTAAGTACTGTGCAGCTGGTCCCGGCGGAGGTTCGAATCCTCCCTCGAGCATGGGTGTGTGTGTTTGTCCTTAGGATAATTTAGGTTAAGTAGTGTGTAAGCTTAGGGACTGATGACCTTAGCAGTTAATTCTCATAAGATTTCACACACATTTGAACATTTTTTTTTATGTAAGTAAGATATCTAAATTTGGTTGAAAACTGAGAGCAGAACGATATCTCATTTCGTTCTCGAGTTATTGGGTTTTACATCCGACGGACGGTCGCGCACCATGCGCCTGTTTTGTCCATGCGGACTTGATAGCTGCTATGAAATGCTTATCATCCGATTGTAAGCACTATCAGGTGAAAATATTTGATTTTTGCACAGCTTGGTGTCTGACATCTCCACTCGATAATGAACTGAATTTCTTCTCGTTTTCCGTCCTACTAACTGTACTGCATCAAATTAAGCAGAGCATAGCACGAAATTTTAAAGATTTTGCAGAGATAAAAACGAATCGTGTATGGTTGGCGTTAGCTCACACGTTGCTGTAAATAAAATGTACATAATATATCTAAATTTTATTTAGAATTTGGAGCAGGAGGATATCTCATTACGCTCTCGAGTTTCTGGGTTATACATACAACAGACTGTCGGGCGCGACTCGTATATTCAAGACATCTACATTTATACTCCGCAAGCCACCCAACGGTGTGTGGCGGAGGGCACTACGTGCCACTGTCATTACCTCCCTTTCCTGTTCCAGTCGCGTATGGTTCGCGGGAAGAACGACTGTCTGAAAGCCTCCGTGCGCGCTCTAATCTCTCTAATTTTACATTCGTGATCTCCTCGGGAGGTATAAGTAGGGGGAAGCAATATATTCGATACCTCATCCAGAAACGCACCCTCTCGAAACCTGGCGAGCAAGCTACACCGCGATGCAGAGCGCCTCTCTTGCAGAGTCTGCCACTTGAGTTTATTAAACATCTCCGTAACGCTATCACGGTTACCAAATAACCCTGTGACGAAACGCGCCGCTCTTCTTTGGATCTTCTCTATCTCCTCCGTCAAACCGATCTGGTACGGATCCCACACTGATGAGCAATACTCAAGTATAGGTCGAACGAGTGTTTTGTAAGCCACCTCCTTTGTTGATGGACTACATTTTCTAAGCACTCTCCCAATGAATCTCAACCTGGTACCCGCCTTACCAACAATTAATTTTATATGATCATTCCACTTCAAATCGTTCCGCACGCATACTCCCAGATATTTTACAGAAGTAACTGCTACCAGTGTTTGTTCCGCTATCATATAATCATACAATAAAGGATCCTTCTTTCTATGTATTCGCAATACATTACATTTGTATGTGAATTTACTTCATAATCAGTTGGCACCATAAAAATGTTATGAGGGTTTTTAAAAGAACTCTTTTGGTGCTATCCAGAACTGTCAGCAAAAGGGTTGTGCCAATTTATTATAATGTAGACCAAGTGCGTCTCTTGTAAATGATATTATCTCGTTAACTGCTATCCCCACAAAAAATGTTATTACAGTTTCCGGTAGAACTCTTAGGGTCGTATTAAGAAATGCCATCAGACCTTTTGTACGAATTTATTACTTTTCCATGACAAAAGTGAGTCGCACATTAATTATCTCATATAATGTCATCGTCACAAAAAATGTTAGTATAGTTTTCGGTAGACCTCTGTGGGTGCTATTCAGAACTGTCATCAGAACTATTCTACGAATTTTGTTTTCGTAGAGAAAGTGAGTATCAGATTAAGACCTTTGAACATCGCAAATCTTGTAGTCGTATCTCATAAATGTTTCAAGATATTGAAACGAGGTTCTTGCAAATGATAGTACGCAATAAGACACATATGCTGCTTGATAAATACTCGAAACTTTTTTTTCACACCGAGATATGGCAGTAACTCGTCTGTAGAAGTGAGAGGTGGGTTGTTCAGGCCGCATAGAGACGTCCATAGCACTGTAGGAAAACCCATGCTGTGCCCTTGCACACGTTCACAGCAGTGAAAGGGCTACAGAGCGACATAACGAAACGACCAAAAGCTGTCGTAATGTGTATTTATTTATCGAAAACTAGTTTTAGAAAAGCTGTTGTGTTCAAGTCAGCTACATAAAAACAGAAATGTACAAGAGTCAGTATGTATCGAAATGATTAATGTGACCCACTATGTGTTGCAGATAAGAAAATCATTCCATGTACAACAAGGTTTCTTGACGTACATAATATATCTAAATTTTATTTAGAATTTAGAGCAGGAGGATATCTCATTACGCTCTCGAGTTTCTGGGTTATACATACAACAGACTGTTGAAACATCAGATATACGAGGGCCGTTCAGAAAGTAACCTCCGGTTGATTTAAAAAAATACACCAAGTTAAATAAAAATATTTTAATATATACATCTTACAACTACATCTTTGCACTATTTTTCTACATAGTCTCCATAGCGATTGAGGCACTTATCGTATCTCTTTACAAGCTTTGAAATTCCTTCTGCATAAAAATCACCCGCTTGTGCCTGGAGCCAGCCTGTGACCGCATCTTTGAGCTCTTCGTCGTCATCAAACCGCTGTGACCCGAGCCATTTCTTCAAATGCATGAAGAGGTGATAATCACTTGGCGCCAGGTCTGGGCTGTAAGGTGGATGGTTGATAACGTCCCACTTGAAGGACTCAAGAAGGGCCATTGTTCTGCGTGCAGAGTGAGGACGGGCGTTATCGTACAAAAAAACGATACCGGAAGTCAGCATACCACGGCGTTTGTTCTGTATAGCCCGTCGTAACTTTTTTATTGGTTCACAGTACACGTCTTGATTAATGGTCGTACCACGTTCCATGAATTCAACCAACAACACCCCTTTGGCATCCCAAAACACCGTTGCCATCAGTTTTCTGGCAGAAAAATCTTGCGAGGCTTTTCTTGGTTTGGTAGGCGAATTAGAATGTGCCCACATCTTTGATTGTTCTTTTGTCTCAGGGTTCACGTACTTAATCCAGCTTTCGTCACCGGTCACGATTCTGTTTAACAATGGTTCTCCTTCGTCCTCATAACGTGACAGAAAGTCTAATGCAGAGGCCATTCTTTGAGTTTTGTGGTGGTCGGTAAGAATTTTGGGCACCCATCGTGCACAGAACTTACGGTAACCCAATCTTGCTGTCACTATCTCGTACAAGAGAGTCTTAGAAATCTGTGGAAAACCAGTAGACAACTCCGACATTGAGAAACGTCGATTTTCACGAACTTTTGCATCAATTGTCTGAACGAGTTCGTCAGTCACCAATAATGGTCTACCACTGCTATCTTCATCATGAACGTTTTCTCGTCCACTTTTAAATAAACGTACCCATTCACGGACAACTCCTTCACTCATAACTCTTGGTCCGTACACGGCACAAAGCTCACGATGAATAGCTGCTGCAGAATATCCTTTGGCTGTAAAAAACCTTATGACAGCACGCACTTCACATTTGGCGGGGTTTTCTATTGCAGCACACATTTCAAACTGCCACAAAAACTAAACTAGCGCAGGTACGACATTCACTCGACCACGGCTTGATGCCGACTGACCTGTTGAGTGCGTGAACGCACAGATGGCGTCGCTACTCCCCCCACAACCCGCACTGTGACCAATCGGAGGTTACTTTCTGAACCGCCCTCGTATTTAAAAATAATAACAGAAATGTACAAGAATCAGTATGTACTGAAATAATTAATGTGACCCACTATGCGTTGTAGATACGGAAATCATTCCATCAGGTTAAAATAAGGTTTCTTGCCGTCAAGTACATAATTATTGTATTTTGCAACATCTGATATATTTAAAAATGCGACGTGCATAAGGACATTACAAAAGACATTGTACACATGTACATACACATTAGACATGCACACAGTTCTAACGTGTGCACTTGTCAGTTTTACATACGTGCATTATCATTTAAGGTTTACCAACAGTCACTAAATGCACAGATTAACAGTCCACTGCACTATTCCACATACTCTCTCATCAAAGTCATATCAAAAACTGACGACTGAATGAGTTGATGTTTATGCCCATACGAGTGGAACGATATTACTCACAAATCGGAATATAATCTTAAAGACTGTCTTTTAAAAAATAATCGTCAAAGTAGCTAAGATGAACTGGGTTAGGCTTACATCTAGGGATTGGACAAAGTAATGAAATACCAAAAACACAAATTACGATGCCTAATACGGTGTAGGAAGGACGGCAGTATTCAAAACAGATTTTACTCGCCTCGGAATAGGTACATGCTGGTCCTTTATGGTTTCCTAGGGAGTCTTTTACCATTCTCACAACAAAATACTAGAAAGTTTTGGTATAGATGAAGTACATGGATGGCGATCACGCACCCTTCTGTCCAAAGTACACCTCAAAGACTCAATAATATTGATATCTGGTGGCTGTAGTGGCCAAGTTAGACGTGACAGTTCAACCTCGTGGTCACAAAACCAGTCCGGACGATGTCAACCGTGTGAACAGGGCACCGTGGTCTTGAAACACGGCATCGCCATTGGGGAACAAACGTTGTTCCTTGGGGTGGACCTTATCAAATAATTCTTGGCAATTACGGGACCTTGCACAGTAACCGTAAGGACCAAGCCATACTACGAAATAGCTGCCCAAATCATCGAACCCCCGCTACATTTCTGTCTTAGCACATAAACCCGGCTAGAAATCGGAAACAATGTGGAACAACACTCATTCGATTAAATGACTCTCTTCCAAAAGTCCACAGTCGAGGTCTTACGACTTCGGCACGACATTTTTATGTTGCCGGCAATTGCATCAATCGTATGTGGTTTTGTAATTCCAGTTTGTCCTACAATTCCCAGCTCTTGTAGCCACCTTGGTGTTATTTTGGTGCTGACAGGGATCGCGAGTGTGACATTCAGCTGTGGAGTGACTTTTGCACCTGTCGTCCTTCACTTATTCTTCAGAATCCTCTTCAATGACGGTCGTCACAATCCCTCAACACACAATTTCCTGCAGCGGGCCGTAAGTGCGCGGTCTGTGGTGCCTTGCCACGGTTCGCAAGGCTACGCCGTTGGAGGTTCGAGTCCTCCCTCGGGCACGGGTATGTTTGTTGTCCTTAGTGTAAGTTAGTTTAGGTTAAATTAAGTATTATGACCTCAGCTGTTTGGCTCCATGGGAACTTACCATAAATTTCCAAATTTTTTACACACTTTCCTCTCTATTGTGACTTTTTCGCACTTTCCCAGCATGTGGCACAAATATTCGATACGGTGCCTCTTAAACACCAAATTTTATTTCCCTTGGTTACGGAAGCACCCACCATGCGAGCACCAAAAATTTGACCACGTAAGACTTTACTTAGCTCCGACAGAATAAACTCACAACGAAACAGCACATTGTTCAGAAAACTACTGACACTTTAAACGTGTTGAAGACATCAAACAGGTGTCGTGTGGCGAATTACAACATTTCAGCCTGCAGGCTTGGCTACGACCTGCATTTATGTTCAAGCATGAGTTGCTCCCATATCTTTGTCCAACCCCTGTACTTTCGTTATGAAGCGCTATAATACTGCAATGTTTGTATCTAGACTGCCGACTGACTATCTGACAATTTTTTTTTTTTTGGCCAATTCTGTGTTGACAAAATTTTCTGTACAAACTTATATAATCTTGGAATTTTTTTCAGTATGTAAACAAAATTATATAGGTTTCGATATACTATTTTACAGTGTTGAACTACACGAGTGTACTCCGATCCCCTCTAGGCTAGTCTACGTTTTAGCAAGTATTTTTTTAAGGTTTGATTGTCGATAGGATTTCCCCGTTTTATTAGTTTTATTTATCGTTTCCAACCAAGGACGTAGATACTACAAGTTGCGCATCTCTGACGAAACTACGATCAAGTAACCTAATTTGTAGGCAATATCGTTGCACTTGTATGGAGACAAAACCGGACGGAGTGGCCGAGCGGTTCTAGGCGATACAGTCTGGAATCGCGCGACCGCTACGGTCGCAGGTTCGAATCCTGCCTCGGGCATGGATGTGTGTGATGTCCTTAGGTTAGTTACGTTTAAGTAGTTCTAAGTTCTAGGGGACTGATGACCTCAGAAGTTAAGTCCCATAGCGCTCAGAACCATTTGAGCCATTTCTTTCCCTTTTTATAGAGACAAATATCAGCTGATACAGTCAGTTACTGAGACGGTTTTGGTGATAGTATGTGGAATAATGAAATGGACTGTCAGTTTGGGCACTTAGTACTAATAGAAAATTGTGTAATACAATGGATGCATGTGTAACTGATAGGAACTCACATTAGATCTGTGTGTATATCAAACGTTTATACGTATCTACGATTGTGTCTTTAACTATTTCACTTAGACGCTGTAACTGATAGTAATCATGGCTTGAGCCCAAGGAACGTTCCATTCATATGATATAATGACATTCGAGATTATCTGATGTACACTATGGTTCAACTTAATCATTTTGACATGTACTATTTATTACACACGTCCGTCATTATATACGTGGCTTGAACATGATCGCTTGATGGAGACTCATTCTCGATAAATAAATATTCATTATAGCTGCTTTGGCTGATTTTGTGATGCTGTTCTTCAGCAACACTAAAACTGTGCAGCTCTTTTCACAGAAAATGTCTTCGCCTTTGCTCGCGCGATATACTTTGAACAGGTCAGTCGTCAACACTCAGCGGAGGAGTGCCTCTGAGGATGTCCAGCGCAGTCCTGGACGAAACGTCAGGAACATAAGAGTTTCTTGGACCACGACCTCACACTCCGAAAGGTCATCCGGTCGTGAAAGCCTTCGTTCTATGAACAATGAACAAGGCCGTTTCCCGAAGTTTCAGTATACGGTGACACTGTTCTTTCCCTTTTGGTGATGACTGACTTTCAATACATCTTGCGTGCTAACACATTTTCTTACTCTATACTAAAAACACTCTCTTAATAAATTATCAATACGTCGACTTCCTCTGCTACATTTCTCAATTTTTCATCATTATAATAAGAGATGATAATATATTCAAGTAAACAGGTTCTTTTCCGGTGAATGTTTTAACTGCGACAGGATCGGATTGAACAAATGTATTACGATGAGCGGAGGGTGTTTGTACCTAAAGGTAGTGTATCTAGGAACACACGTAGTTTTTTTGTCGTTACTTCAGTTTATACCTTATTTTGGAATCGCATAAATGGATTTGCATTAGAGACCGCCATAAGCAGTTCCGCCATTTTGTGCAGTTTTTATTGTCGCTAGACATCAGGTTGTACTTACAAGGGAACCTCCCCATCGCACCCCCCTCAGACTTAGTTATAAGTTGGCACAGTGGATAGGCCTTGAAAAACTGAACACAGATTAATCGAGAAAACAGGAAGAAGTTGTGTGGAACTACGAAAAAACAATAAGCAAAATATACAAACTGAGTAGTCCATGCCGAAGATAGGCAACATCAAGGAGAATCTGCACTGAGGAGCGCCGTGGTCCCGTGGTTACCGTGAGCAGCTGCGGAACGAGAGGTCCTTGGTTCAAGTCTTAATCGAGTGAAAATTTTAATTTTTTATTTTCAGACAATTATGAAAGTTAAGGCATTCACACATAATCAACTTCGCTCTCCAAAATTTCAGGACATGTTCAGATTTGCTTGTACATAAGAAAGATTTGACGGTCTACACACGGAAAAATTTGAAAACGTTAAAAACATATGTTTTGACAGAGCACAGGGAAAACCGTGCGACTGTGAAACTGTTGCATTCATTTGTTGCAGTTTATGTGACAAACTCTTATGTTTTCATCACCTTTTTGGGAGTGAATATCACATCCACAACAAGAAAACCTAAATCGGACAAGGTAGAAGCATCTTTTTACCCAATCGCCAAGTGCACAAGTCAGGTGGGTCGAAAACATATTCCTGTCATGTGACGCACATGCCGTCACCAGTGTCGTATAGAATATATCAGACGTGTTTTCCTGTGAAGGAATCGGTTGACCTATGACCTTCTGATCAAATGTTTTCGGTTCCCATTGGATAGGCACGTCCTTTCGTCTACTAATCACACGGTTTTGCGGTGCGGTCGCAAAACACAGACACTAAACTTATTACAGTGAACAGAGATGTCAATGAACGAACGGACAGATCATAACTTTGCGAAAATAAAGAAAGTGAAACTTTTTCACTCGAGGGAAGACTTGAACCAAGGACCTCTCGCTCCGCAGCTGCTCACGGTAACCACGGGACCACGGCGCTCCTTAGCTTACGCTGTCCTTGATGTTGCCTATCTTGCACATGGACTACTCAGTTTGTATATTTTGCTTATTTTTTTTTCATAGTTCCACACAACTTCTTCCTGTTTTCTCGATTGATCGGTGTTCAGTTTTTCAAGGCCTAGACGCTGTACCAACTTATAACTAAGTCTGAGGGGGGTGCGTTGGGGAGGTTCCCTTGTTAGAAATCTACATACTTGAGGGCGTTGTAGTATACTAGCAAACTCGCCAATGCTTCGCAATTGCTGAATGCGTGTGGGAATTGGATATACGTCGTGATCGCCTCCTCCCCCTCTCTCTCTCCACCTGCTCTTCCTTCCTCTCTGTCTGCATCTCCTGCCCGCTCCCTACGTCCACACAACCCCCGCCCGTCCTTTCTGTTAATTACCTTTTCCCCGCTTCTGCTGACCTTGATACTTGTTTACTGTTATAGCATAAAATTCTTGATTGGGACTTGAAGTCGCTTAATGTAAACGGGAAAATAGGTTGGGATAATTGGTATACTGGGTACGAGAGCTATCCCCTGCTGCCGAATCTGTGAGAATAGTGGCTTCAATTACAGTATTTCACATCGCATGGTTTTAATCCGCAAATGGGTAGGGTTCCAATGCTTCTGGCGATTTAGATCCCGTAGTTGTTTTCTAATCATAAGCCGATAAGCTATTAATACAACTGCTAGGAAAAAAACAAAACAACCACATTTTTGTGTCTACAATTTTTGTTTCAAAACATATATAATGAGAAACAATATATATGGGAGAAACAATTTGTCTAATGGTTTAAAGGCCACGCTATCGTAGTTAAACTGCCAGCAAGAAAGACAAAAAAAGTACATTTTCACAGTACAGCATAGCACAACACTTTTTTCCTCGCATGTTTTAATAGAAAGCCTGTACATTGTTGCTTGAAATTACGTTGTTTATCTCCATCCTAGCGTTTATTGAAAGTATCGAGTAAACATTTGAAGCAACTTGCTCAAGTACTATTCGAGAATTTTGGTAACAAAGTGAAAAATCGTGTATTGGTACAGTAGTATAGGCTGAAACTGTTTCAACTACATTGTTAATTCTACAGTTACGTGATTTTATCGCAAAAACAATTCCATACATATTAAAACTAGCTACATAAAGTGTGGACGGGTAATCCGACGCTTAGTCGGCCGTCTACCATCTTATGCAGTGAAACATAAGTAGTTCTTTTAACACGGAACACCTGTAGTATATACACAAATAAGCTGAATTCTGTGTATTACAAGTTTTCAAAATGAAAATCAATGTTAATTTTCAGTAGCTTCAATTTCAAAACGTAACTGGGTTTTGATATTTCTTCAGTTTAATTTGATTGCACTTACTGGTTATTGAAGTGTTGTAGAGTAACAATGTAACAGTTAGAGGAGTAAATAGAGACATTTTATGGCTTACAACGCTTTAAATTTCCACTTGTATTTACGTTTGGTGAAACCTTAATTATTGCAAAATCAGTTTATCGGATCATGCATCCAAGTTGCTCACAAGAATAATATACACAAGAATCAGAAGAAAATGGAGAAGGTGTTAGATGACGACCAGTTTGGCTTTAGGAAAGGTAAAGGCATTTGACTTTGCAGTTGACAATAGAAGCAACACTAAAGAAAAATCGAGACACTTTAATAGGATTTGTCGACCTGGAAAAAGCGTTCGACAGTGTAAAATGGTGTAAGATGTTACACATTCTGAGCAAAATAGTCGTAAGCTATAGGGAAAGACGGGTAATATTCAATATGTACAAGAGCCAAGAGGGAAAAATAACAATGGAAGACCAAGAACTAAGGATGTAAGACAGGGTTGTGGTCTTTCGACCTGTTGTTCAAGCCATACTTCGAAGCAGTGACGGAAATCAAAGAAAGGTTCAAGAGTGCAATTAAAATTAAACATGGAAGGATATCAATGATAAGATTTGCTGATGATATTGCTGTCTTCAGTATAAAACGAACAAAAGTGCCGCCATCGAAATAAGTGTCCAAGGAATAGGAAAGTAACTGAAATCACTCAACAGAGGAAAGTCCAGTGGACCAGACGGGATACCAATTTGATTCTACACAGAGTACGCGAAAGAGCTTGCCCCCTTCTAACAGCCGTGTACCGCAAGTCTCTAGAGGAACGGAAGATTCCAAATGATTGGATAGTCCCAGTCTTCAAGAAGGGTCGTCGAGCAGATGCGCAAAACTATAGACCTATATCTCTGACATCGATCTGTTGTAGAATTTTAGAACATGTGTTTTGCTCGCGTATCATGTCATTTCTGGAAACCCAGAATCTACTCTGTAGGATTCAACATGGATTTCGGAAAAAGCGATCGTGTGAGACCCAACTCGCTTTATTTGTTCATGAGACCCAGAAAATATTAGATACAGGCTCCCAGGTAGATGCCAATTTCCCTGACTTCCGGAAGGCGTTCGATACAGTTCCGCACTGTCGGCTGATAAACAAAGTAAGAGCCTACGGAATGTCAGACCAGCTGTGTGACTGGATTGAAGAGTTATTAGCAAACAGAACACAGCATGTTGTTCTCAATGGAGAGACGTCTACAAAGTAACCTCTGGCGTGCCACAGGGGAGTGTTATGGGACCATTGCTTTGTCACAATATATATAAATGACCTAGTAGATAGTGTCGGAAGTTCCATGCGGCTTTTCGCGGATGATGCTGTAGTATACAGAGAAGTTGCAACATCAGAAAATTGCAGCGTAATGCGGAAGATCTGCAGCGGATAGGCACTTGGTGCAGGGAGTGGCAACTGACCGTTAGCATAGACAAATGTAATGTATTGCGAATACATAGGAAGAAAGATCCTTTGTTGTATGATTATATGATAGCAGAACAAACACTGGTAGCAGTTACTTCTGTAAAATATTTGGGAGTATGCGTACGGAGTGGTTTGATGTGGAATGATCATATAAAATTAATTCTTGGTAAGACGAGTGCCAGGTTGAGATTCATTGAGAGAGTCCTTAGAAAATGTAGTCCTTCAACAAATGAGGTGGCTTACAAAACACTTGCTCAACCTATACTTGAGTATTGCTCATCAGTGTGGGATCCGTACCAGGTCGGGTTGACAGAGGAGATACAGAAGATCCAAAGAAGAGCGGCGCGCTTCGTCACAGGGTTATTTGGTAAGCGTGATAGCGTTACGGAGATGTTTAGCAAACTCAAGTGGCAGACTCTGCAAGAGAGGCACTATGCATCAAGGTGTAGCTTGCTGTCCAGGTTTCGAAAGGGTGCGTTTCTGGATGAGGTATCGAATATATTGCTTCCCCCTACTTATACCTCCCGAGGAGCTCACGAATGTAAAATTAGAGAGATTCGAGCACGCACGGAGGCTTTCCGGCAGTCGTTCTTCCTGCGAACCATACACGACTGGAACAGGAAAGGAAGATAATGACAATGGCACGTTAAGTGCCCTTCGCCACACACCGTTGGGTGGCTTGCGTAGTATAAATGTAGATGTAGATGTAGTAGATAAGTAAAAAAGAATTACGCGGTGTGCTGAATGGAATGAACAGTCTAATCGGTAGAGAACATGGAGTGAGAGTAAATCGAAGAAAGACGAAAGTAATGAGAAGTAGCAGAAATGAGAACAGCGACAAACGGTATTGGTGATGACGAAGTAGATAAAGTTAAAGAATTCTGCTATCTAGGCAGCAAAGTAACCCATGACAGACGGGGCAAGGAGGACATATAAAACAGAGAAGCCGTGGCAAAAAATGGCATTCTGGCCAAAAGAAGTCAAGTAATAACAAACATAGGCCTTAATTTGAAGAAGAAATTTCTGAGAATGTACGTTTGTAGCACAGGATTGTATGGTAGTCAAACACGGACTATGGGAAAACCGGAACAAAAGAATATCGAAGCATCTGAGATGTGGTGCCACAGGTAGGTCATCTGTAAAGACATCAGTGAATAACTTCCATGGTACTAGAGGGAGATGTGCAAGACAGAAACTGGAATACATACAGCAAATAATTGAGTACCTAGGTTGCAAGTGCTGTTTTGAAATGAAGAGGCGGGCACAGGAGTGGAATTCGTGGCGGGCAGCATCAAACCTGTCAGAAGACTGATGACTCAAATAAAAAGATCTTAAAACTTCCTGGCAGATTAAAACTGTGTGCCGGACCGAGACTCGAAATCGGTACCTTTGCCTTTCGCGGACAAGTGCTCTACCGACTGAGCTACCCAAGCACAACTCACGCCCCTACCCCTCAGCTTTAATTCCGCCAATAGCTCGTCTCCTACCTTCCAAACTAAAAAGATCATAATTTTTTCTGAGTAATATTTGTGATTTTAGTAAACCACTGAGTCATATAAAAAGTGAATACCATTGCTTAAAAATGGAATAAGAAGATATATTAAACTTCTATTACAGAGACAGCTAGAGCTCGAATGTATGAAAAGTATCCCAATGTACAACACTTCCCCACCTGCCGGCTAAACTTCTCAATAGTTGGCTTATTGTATGTTAAAAGGGAAATACTGTCGCCAAAAAGAAAATATAAATTTTTAGTCGCTTCTGACATCAACTTTGTACTTCACTCTACATGTTTGATTATGATAGTATGTTTCCAATACCGGCATACAAATGTAAGAAATTGCTTAACTAAAATGATACGCGGTGTGTGCTTGCTATGACGTCACCAAACTTCAAATTACCACCGAAAGCGAAAGCTTCACAGTCCGTGGTTTCCCAGAGCTGCTGAAAAAAAGCTTTTCGTGGACGTCAGCGGTTGTAATTAGCCGGAGGTCGGAGGGAAGGCGCTCACAGAAACCGGAAGCGGCGACCGGCCCTTTGATCAGCGGGGCACCTTAATGCCGGCCGGCGGTCTCAAAGAACCGCGAACTGCCGGCGGCCGAGGTGACGGCGGCGCGGGGGGAAGGGCCCGTGCCGATATTGGAGCACCGCTCCGCCCAACTAATTGTTTATCTTCTTCCACAATGACGCAACGTCATACGGCTCAGCGGCCTGAGCGTAAAAGGAAACCCAAATTTTTGGGTGTGTCAACTGTAGTGGAAATAGTATCATAGTTTTAATTACTTGTTCTGTTTCACTTTCTTTTGCACCCTAATACGATTTCGATTTCATGTGGTAATGCTACTTTACGTGGGTGTGAGTAGCACATTGTCAGCAAGGCCACTCATATAACATTTCTAACGCTAAAGACAAATGGGAGTCTTTACTGGAAATTTATGTAGGTTTAGGAAAACCTTTTGACCATATTGACTGGGATTCTCTCCTCGAAAACGTGTAGGTAGCATGGATAATGCACAGGGAATGATAGGCTATACACAGCTTTACAGAAACCAGACTGCAGGCACAAGAAATAAGAATCGAACAACACACAAAGGAAGCGACGGTTGAGAAGAAATGGTTCAAATGGCTGTGAGCGCTATGGGACTTAACTTCTAAGGTCATCAGTCCCCTAGAACTTAGAACTACTTGAACCTAACTAACCTAAGGACATCACATACACCCATGCCCGAGGCAGGATTCGAGCCTGCGACCGTAGCGGCCGGTTGAGAAGGAATTGAGCTTTTCTTCTGTTCTTTTTTTTATCAATGAGTCTTCTGACTGATTTGATGAAGTCCGCCACCGATTTCTCTCCTGTGCCCACCTTTTCATCTCAGATTAGCACTTGCAAATTGAAAACTGTGCTCTGAGTTATTTGCCTGACATATTCCACTTTCTGTCTTCCTCTTCAGCTTTGCCGGCCGTGGTGGCCGTGCGGTTCTAGGCGCTCCAGTCCGGAGCCGCGCTGCTGCTACGGTCGCAGGTTCGAATCCGGCCTCGGGCATGGGTGTGTGTGATGTCCTTAGGTTAGTTAGGTTTAAGTAGTTCTAAGTTCTAGGGGACAGATGACCATAGCAGTTGAGTCCCATAGTGCTCAGAGCCATTTGAACCATTTTTTCTTCAGCTTTTACCCTGTTAGCTCCCTCTAGTACCATGGAAGCAGAAATATGAGAGGGATATGTAGACAGAAGATGTAAAAAGCTTTGAGGTTGGTCGAGGACATTGAAATTGTACTAATGATGGAAACGGACTTGGTAGATAAGTTGAATGGAAGGCATAGTGTCTTGGAAAGCGTTTTTAAGACGGACATAACAAAATTAAAACAAGGACAATGGAATTTTGCTGAAATAAATCAGAATGTTTCTAAAGGAATTTAGAGAAAAGCTGTTGATAACCATTAAAGTAGCTATACTTGCAATAATGATTTTGGATTGACAGTGAAAATGAAAATATAATTAAATTGTGTCGAATACATTGATGATCTGCTGAAACGGTTAGGTTCAGCTACCTATGCTATTAGGGTTATCGTAAATTTTGGTTATAAACATATCAGTAAATTAGCCTACTACGCCTATTTTCATTCACTGCTTTCACATTGCATCATATTTTGGGGTAATCCATCACTAAGAGAGAAAGTATTCCATGCACAAAAGCCTGTAATCAGAAAAATAGCTGTAGCGAACCGAAACTCTCCTTGCATACATTTATTTAAGTAACTCTGAATAATCACAGTGCCCTCGCAGTTTATATACACTTATGAAATTTGTTATTAATAACCCATACCAGTGCTAAAACAATAGCGAAGTCATAGCTACAACACTATAAGAAAGGATGATCTTCACTATTCTGGGTTAAATCTGACTTGAAAGGAGCGAATTATGATGCCACCAATATCTTTGGTCTTTTACCAAACAGCATTATACGTCTGACAGACAGACAACCAAAATTTAAAAACAATTTAAAAGAATTTATGAATGACAACCCCTTCTATTCAATAGATGAATTTTTATATGTGAAGTAGTAACTGAAAGAAAATTAATCATATTGTGTAAAGGAAACTTAGATTAAACTGATACGTTCCACATCATTACGAAATGTCGTAAAATGATCAATGCTGATACTTAATCTACAAGAATTTGCATACAAGTTTAGATACAGAAATCCTGAGGGGAAGGACGTGAAACCTGATAACAATAGGCTGTATACGGCGAGAATGAATACGAGATTCAGCGATATGGCTTTTTCCGATACTTGCTGCTACGCCGTTGTATTCCAAGTATTCGCAGTTGTCATGTAACTTGTTATGTACCTACATAGGTGTAATAGATCACAATTCACAAAAGGCAAGACAAGGCACTAATGGCTTCCGGTATGATAGCAGTACTGTTAAGAGTAAACGAAACAGATCCAAGACACATAATAAATCGATAACGACGGTTATTTTGTCCCAGTATCAAGTTCAAGATCATGTTGTTGTTGCTGTGGTCTTTAGTCCTGAGACTGGTTTGATGCAGCTCTCCATGCTACTCTATCCTGTGCAAGCTTCTTCATCTCCCAGTACCTACTGCAACCTACATCCTTCTGAATCTGCTTAGTATATTGATCTCTTGGTCTCCCTCTACGATTTTTACCCTCCACGCTGCCCTCCAATGCTAAATTTGTGATCCCTTGATGCCTCAAAACATGTCCTACCAACCGATCCCTTGTTCTAGTCAAGTTGTGCCACAAACTTCTCTTCTCCCCAACCCTATTCAATACCTCCTCATTAGTTACGTGATCTACCCACCTTATCTTCAGCATTCTTCTGTAGCACCACATTTCGAAAGCTTCTATTCTCTTCTTGTCCAAACTGGTTATCGTCCATGTTTCACTTCCATACATGGCTACACTCCATACAAATACTTTCAGAAACGACTTCCTGACACTTAAATCTATACTCGATGTTAACAAATTTCTCTTCTTCAGAAACGATTTCCTTGCCATTGCCAGTCTACATTTTATATCCTCTCTACTTCGACCATCATCAGTTATTTTACCCCCTAAATAGCAAAACTCCTTTACTACTTTAAGTGTCTCATTTCCTAATCTAATCCCCTCAGCATCACCCGATTTAATTTGACTACATTCCATTATCCTCGTTTTGCTTTTGTTGATGTTCATCTTATATCCTCCTTTCAAGACACTGTCCATTCCGTTCAACTGCTCTTCCAAGTCCTTTGCTGTCTCTGACAGAATTACAATGTCATCGGCGAATCTCAAAGTTTTTACTTCTTCTCCGTGAATTTTAATACCTACTCCGAATTTTTCTTTTGTTTCCTTTACTGCTTGCTGAATATACAGATTGAATAACATCGGGGAGAGGCTACAACCCTGTCTCACTCCTTTCCCAACCACTGCTTCCCTTTCATGGCCCTCGACTCTTATAACTGCCATCTGGTTTCTGTACAAATTGTAAATAGCCTTTCGCTCCTTGTATTTTACCCCCGCCACCTTCAGAATTTGAAAGAGAGTATTCCAGTTAACGTTGTCAAAAGCTTTCTCTAAGTCTACAAATGCTAGAAACGTAGGTTTGCCTTTTCTTAATCTTTCTTCTAAGATAAGTCGTAAGGTTAGTATTGCCTCACGTGTTCCAACATTTCTACGGAATCCAAACTGATCCTCCCCGAGGTCCGCTTCTACCAGTTTTTCCATTCGTCTGTAAAGAATTCGCGTTAGTATTTTGCAGCTGTGACTTATTAAACTGATAGTTCGGTAATTTTCACATCTGTCAACACCTGCTTTCTTTGGGATTGGAATTATTATATTCTTCTTGAAGTCTGTGGGTATTTCACGTGTCTCATACATCTTGCTCACTAGATGGTAGAGTTTTGTCATGACTGGCTCTCCCAAGGCCATCAGTAGTTCTAATGGAATGTTGTCTACACCCGGGGCGTTGTTTCGACTCAGGTCTTTCAGTGCTTTGTCAAACTCTTCACGCAGTATCTTATCTCCCATTTCATCTTCATCTACATACTCTTCCATTTCCATAATATTGTCCTCAAGTACATCGCCCTTGTATAAACCCTCTATATTCTCCTTCCACCTTTCTGCCTTCCCTTCTTTGCTTAGAACTGGGTTGCCATCTGAGCTCTTGATATTCATACAAGTGGTTCTCTTCTCTCCAAAGGTATCTTTAATTTTCCTGTAGACAGTATACATCCTTACATTTCTACTCTAGCCATCCCTACTTAGCCATTTTGCACTTCCTGTCGATCTCATATTTGAGACGTTTGTATTCCTTTTTGCCTGCTTCATTTACTGCATTTTTATATTTTCTCCTTTCATCAATTAAATTCAATATTTCTTCTGTTACCCAAGGATTTCTATTAGCCCTCGTCTTTTTACCTACTTGATCCTCTGCTGCCTTTACTACTTCATCCCTCAGAGCTACCCATTCTTCTTCTACTGTATTTCTTTCCCCCATTCCCGTCAATTGTTCCCTTAAGCTCTCCCTGAAACTCTCTACAACCTCTGGTTCTTTCAGTTTATCCAGGTCCCATCTCCTTAAATTCCCGCCTTTTTGCAGTTTCTTCAGTTTCAATCTGCAGTTCATAACCAATAGATTGTGGTCAGAATCCACATCTGCCCCTGGAAATGTCTTACAATTTAAAACTTGGTTCTTAAATCTCTGTCTTACCATTATGTAATCTATCTGATGCAGTATATTAGAAACAAAATATTTAGTATCATATTAACGGGTGACGACGTAAGCGTGGAAGGAATTGCTACTTTTCTAGTTCTTTAACTGCTGCAGGCACATCCCCTAAGTAGAAATAAATGACGACGGGGTACGCTGGTATTCTGAAGATGCCAAACAAAGTGTTTGAAGCAGACAGAGCAGATAACTGAAAAACGGATGTTCGCAGCTTGCGTTAATTCCGAGTGCAGAACAAGAGGAAGTTTTAAAACAGCCATTAGCCCAGCACAAACCAGAGAGAGAGAGAGAGAGAGAGAGAGAGAGAGAGAGAGAGAGAAATGGAGGGGGAGAGTAGAAGAAGGAAGAGGCAAAGTTTTCACAGGCCATCGCTTCGACGCCGTCCGGACACCATGCTTTTTGCCGCCCTCTTGTCGAGATGTTGCTACACACCGGTCTACACCTCAGCCATAGCGATGGCCGTGGTTTTATTTTTCCCTGTTCTGTCTGCTCAAGAGACGTCAAATCAAAGTGACAACACAAGAGGAGATTGCAAGATGCGTCGAATGCGGCAGCCTCCAGGACAGCGAGAACAGGTTTGTTGCATGTGCCACGAGCCCGTCGTCTGCGGGCTGGCGACGCGACAAAGCGTTGCTGCTGCGAGACGGGAGCCGGTTATTTATGAGTAACTGCGCTGCCGTAGTTTATTTCCCACCTGGCTTCCATGAATCATGAGAGGTAAATGTCACGACGCATTTTTAATAATGGATAAAGCTGGTCCTTGTCACCTCTGTGATGGCTAGTCTCTCTCTCTCTCTCTTTCTCTCTCTCTCTCCTCCCTAAATATTCCAGCCGTGACATGACGTGTGTGGATGAACAAAACTGCTCTGATCTTAAAAATAACCGTTTATTGATGTTCTCAACCTAAACCTTAGTACACGCTTTGTGAGAGCGATTAAAGTATTTCGTACATACAGTTACAACGTTTCCTCCTTTTCCTGTCTGTTTGTTTTCGAAACTGACTACAGTTCTTTCTTTCATAAATGCGTCCGATATTTTTTCACAGGCTTCTCTCCATTGGTTATCCTCAGAATATTCGTTCTTTACCCTGTCCGCTGACCGGTTGCAAGCCGGCCAGGGTGGCCGAACGGTTCTAGGCGCTACAGTGTGGAACCGCGCGACCGCTCCGGTCGCCGGTTGGAATCCGGCCTCGGGCATGGATGTGTGTGATGTGCTTAGGTTAGTTAGGTTTAAGTAGTTCTAAGTTCTAGGGGACTGATGACCACAAATGTTAAGTCCCATAGCGCTCAGAGCCATTTGAACCATTTTTGATTGGTTGCAAGATTAATCGAATGAATGAAACGCGCTTGTGGATAGGAAAGAAAATATCTTTAAGAGGGGCTCGTATCGAGTTAGTAGCTTAAATTATCTGTGTACCTTGGTATGTAACGTGCGTTACTCAGTGAACAACAATGATTTGGGCATCAGACACACATTCTGTACGAAAGGGGCTTTAATCCCTGTATGAACTTCAAACATCAGGGTTTCCGTAATTTTACGGGATGGTTCAATTGATAAGGGCACTCTCCTTTCCCATATCTGCCGTGTACCTCTCTCTCTCTTCCGTCTATAGCGACCTCGTCGTCGACGAAACTTTAGAGCGTAATCTTCCTCCCCATGTATACGTATGCTGGGTATGAAAGAAAACTTGTGCAGCTAGACCCTACGACAGTATCGAGCTGTTCATTTTAAACAGAGCCGTACATAGCCCAGTTACGTATACATGGGCGAGCTGTTCGAAAGGAAGGAGGTAAGGAAAATTTGTTCCACAGCTGAAACCTAAACGGCGGACCAAGAGCGCGTCGTGACCGGTCCAGCCAAGTGACCCCTATGACCCTGTCCACCGAGGTACAAAGGTGAACAGCGCTTGACTGGACCTTATGGCACGTTCTTGGAGAACGTAGACCTGTCTCTAATACCGTCTGTTATTCGATCGTGTGAGTGACAGATTCTGGGTGCTAAACGGCCGCTAAAATACTTTAACAACCGATGGGACTTAACTATCGCTAGGTCTGAATATGCTCCAAAGCAGAACTTCACCTTTTCCCGTTTTCATCGTGAAACTGAGTGCAGACAGAGTATGCCTTCCTATTCGTTATCTCGCGTTCGTTAATCTGTAAATCGACTTACTGAATCCTGAATTATTTTAGGCTGGAGAATATTTCGCGTATTATGATCATCAAATTGACTTAGTTTTTCGCTTCTCTTTAGTTTGGGGATTCCTGCTACCACGCTCTTAACGCTCCGTATGCAACTTTATTGCATTTCATAACATTATTTCTGTCTATATTGTACTGGTTATCGTAGGACCACTTTCCGTATATCTGACATATACTTTCTTGAATAAATATTATTCAGTAGAGTTGTATGATGATGTCCACATTAATTATTGACTTAGAATAATAATACTCATTCTATTAATTCTTCATTTGTCTTTTGTCAATATTTCTGTTTATTTTGTTAATTTGGAGTTCCAGCTAACTTGTAGACTACGAATATTTGATTGCAGTATCACAGCTATAGTTTTACTATCTGCAGCGAGTTAGCTGCTGGGTATGAAAGAAAACTTGTGCAGCTAGACCCTACGACAATATCGAGCTGTTCATTTTAAACAGAGCCGTACATAGTCCAGTTACGTAAAGTGTGAGCAACGTTAGGTGAAGTTGCAACTTGTTTGCTCTATGGAATGGTGGTTACGGAAACTGCTCAGCAGAATATCCTTCCTTCCTTCCAAGATGCAAATTCCTCACATTAGGAAGATGGTGGCTTCTAATATCGTTCGAAATTAATAAGGGAGTGAAACCATACGAAAGTTGCACTACAATTCTTTGGCTGTACGGTGCAAGTAGTCCTCATAATGAAAATTTCTATTACTGCGTTGATCAAAGAAAATTTGGCTTAACAAATGTACTGGCTGTGGAACGCGCGTAGCTATCAAATGACGATTCCGCTGACTCGTGTAAGTCACTACATGAAAAATTTATTGAAGAAAATGAGCGGTGTTCCATTGCAGAAAAATCCTCTGTAATATGCGATACGAACTGCTCATTTCAGTATGCGCAACTGCCCGCAGTGCTGCGATGACCAAGGTACGTTGAAAGATAGCATATAAGATTTCTTAATTACATCTAAGTCCGAATTTATCCATTAAGCAAAACTTATTTGTTTTCAAATGTTAGTATCCACTTGTGAAATTTAATTCAGCCACTGAGAGTCTTCCTTCTTCGTTTGACTGAATAACGTAAATAACCAACACTACAGAACTTAAAAGCAAAACTATTCGCGTTTGTGGAAAAACTGAAATATTGTAATGAGGGAAACTCCCCATCGCTGCCACCTCAGATTTAGTGGTTAGACGGCGCAGTGTACAGACCGTCAGAAACCGAACACAGATCAGGCATTAATACGGGAAGAAGGTGTTCTCCACTATGAAAAAAAAGCAAAATAGTAACTGTGAACGGTCCAAGCACAAGAAGCACAACATAGAGCAATGTGGAAGCGCCACCTCGTCGTCGTTAAGGGGTGGACTGCAAGGCGGGAGAGCCATATTCAGTCCTCCCTCGTGTCAATAGTATTGTTATGGTTTTTTTTCGCTGTTCAGTGTATTCAGATTTGTTTCTGTGTCGTGGTGAAACGTCCCTCTGCAACAGCAAGGAGTGAGGAAGGGGCCTGTAATGTAAGTTGATTCTGTACAAGTCCTCTATGTGCAGCCGAAAGGAACTGGCTTTCGAATGGCAACTGCAAACGTTTGATGTCAAGGCGATAAGTCAACCGAATCTCCAACAGGAAAACACGTCTGGCGTGTCATATACGTTGTTAGTGACAGTACGTGTGTCGTATGATAGGAATCTCTTATCGACGCACGTAACTTGTACGCCAGGTGACTAAGTGAGTTATGCCTCCTTGCCCGATTCAGTTGTTCGTATGAATTTGAATCTGTTCCCTCCCAAGGAAACGGTGCAAACATAATATTTTTTCACATAAGCTGCAACAAATGAACGCAACAGTTTCACAATCATACAAGTTTTCCCCTGTGCTCTATGAAAACGTATGTTTTTAACTATTTTGAAGTTGCGTTCCGTTTTGGAAGTTTTGCCTCTTGAATTCCCTTGTTGTAACATAGTTCACACACGTTTATTTGTTATTTTCATTTTTGCTGCATCTCGCTTGCTCTCACAATTCGTCACATTTTCTTGCGACGGTAACGTATTCTTACCACGTGATTCATATTCTACAATCAGTGTATAGTATGACAACTGCCAAGACAAGTCAAGATGATGTACTAAGTAATGAAACAAAGTAGTACGCTCTGCCACAAATATCGACTCTTACGCAGTGTGTCTAATAGAGTATTTTAATACGACAGTATACCATCTTAGGCAATTTGTAATACATAAAACACTTGATAATGCCACTTTGAAGCCGAAATCATGAGTTTGTAAGTGTAAATGTAACACTGTAAATAAACAACAGTCTAACGGCGGTACTGATTTTAAAGAAACAAGACAAAGAGGACAAACCTATCACTGACCCGACGGACAGTTAATAGTTTTGTGAAAAAAAAAGGCACGAGGGAGTTTTGAACACAGCTTGCCGCATTGCGGACCAACATTGTGACCATTTTTTAAAACCTCATTTTGTTTGTAACTAATCGTTGTATTTGTTAGGCGCGGACGTCCTATGACACTTTTTAAGTTCAGCATTGATTTATTCAGTTTATTTATTTATTTATTTTTTGTTACAGAGGGCAGCTAACTTTCTGACCGAACACGCTGAACTACCGTGCTGGCGTCTGACTGCAATGCCGTCGCTCTCCCACTTCGCTGAATGTTGCACTTCAAGCATGGACCGTTCACTTCTTTTTTCACATTTCCGCACACCTTCTTCCTGTTTTCATGCTTGGTCTATGTACAACATTGACGGGCTATTCATTTGGCCAGCTTACAACTAATTACGATTAAATGTGAGGGTCGTGCTATGGGCAGTTAACAAATCTTACCCTCTCATGCAGAAATTAAAATATGCTTCTTTCAATAGTCATTCGTTAGTTATCTTCCGCATGTCCTTACAAATCCTTGTGCAAAGTTTCATTGTTCTAGGATTACTCGTTTTTCATGGGGGCCTCTCAAGCAACAGAAAATTAATTACAGCCATCCTGCATTTTTACTTAGCTCCTCGATCTCTTTCTTCACCGTTTTAACGTTTCCTTCTTTGTTTAGTACGGGCTTGCCATCTGAGCTCTTGATACTCGGGTAGCTCTTTTTTTCCGAAACGTTTCTTTAATTTCCGTATATGTGGCATCTTTATTTCACATATTCATACGTACTCCTACGTGCTTTAGCCATTACTGCTTTGCCATTTGCACCTACTGTTAGCCTAATTTTAGACGTCTATATTTCCCCTTTTACCTGCATCAGCTGACACATTTTTATATTTTCTACTTTTGCCAGTTAAATTCAATATCTCGAGAGTTACCTTTCCGGATAGAAGCTTGATATCGTTCTGCTTCAAGTGAATATGTATGTATGACAGACTGTCGAGTCAGCCTTGGTTCATTTCGCTACATCAGGCAATGCAGCGCGCAGCTCCCTCCTCTACATACATAAAGCTCGAATGTGCGAACACACACACACACACACACACACACACACACACACACACACACACACACACACACTTGCAACCGAACGTATAGGCGGAGAAGCCCTCATTAGAGTGTTTGTCTTGGCTCCTAAATACGGGCGATGTCGTACGAGAACTTCCGAGGGGGTGCCGAAATCCAGCTCAGCGCCGGCGTGCCTCCCGCACAGACACACTGCGACAATCCCTGCCAAGGTTACAGACGTTGCTCAGTGTGACAACTGTCTGCATCTACGACTACCTGGAACGCACTACAGGTTGCTGCAAGGCTGCATCTCAGGTGGGACTTTGGCTGCCTCCCTCGCTATGCTCATCTTCAACCTCCAACGTGTGTTAGTGTCTCGTTGATACGAGGGCAGTTCAATAAGTAATGCAACACATTTTTTTTCTGAAACAGGGGTTGTTTTATTCAGCATTGAAATACACCAGGTTATTCCCCAATCTTTTAGCTACACAACACTATTTTTCAACGTAATCTCCATTCAATGCTACGGCCTTACGCCACCTTGAAATGAGGGCCTGTTTGCCTGCACGGTACCATTCCACTGGTCGATGTCGGAGCCAACGTCGTACTGCATCAATAACTTATTCATCATCCGCGTAGTGCCTCCCACGGATTGCGTCCTTCATTGGGCCAAACATATGGAAATCCGACGGTGCGAGATCGGAGCTGTAGGGTGCATGAGGAAGAACAGTCCACTGAAGTTTTGTGAGCTCCTCTCAGGTGCGAAGACTTGTGTGAGGTCTTGTGTTGTCATGAAGAAGGAGAAGTTCGTTCAGATTTTTGTGCCTACGAACAAGCTGAAGTCGTTTCTTCAATTTCTGAAGAGTAGTACAATACACTTCAGAGTTGATCGTTTTACCATGGGGAAGGACATCGAACAGAATAACCGCTTCAGCGTCCCAGAAGACTGTAACCGTGACTTTACTGGCTGAGGGTATGGCTTTAAACTTTTTCTTGGTAGGGGAGTGGGTGTGGCGCCACTCCATTGATTGCCGTTTTGTTTCAGGTTCGAAGTGATGAACCCATGTTTCATCGCCTGTAACAATCTTTGACAAGAAATTGTCACCCTCAGCCACATGACGAGCAAGCAATTCCGCACAGATGGTTCTCCTTTGCTCTTTATGTTGTTCGGTTAGACAACGAGGGACCCAGCGGGAACAAACCTTTGAATATCCCAACTGGTGAACAATTGTGACAGCACTACCAACAGAGATGTCAAGTTGAGCACTGAGTTGTTTGATGGTGATCCGTCGATCATCTCGAACGAGTGTGTTCGCACGCTCCGCCATTGCAGGAGTCACAGCTGTGCACGGCCGGCCCGCACGCGGGAGATCAGACAGTCTTGCTTGACCTTGCGGCGATGATGACACACGCTTTGCCCAACGACTCACCGTGCTTTTCTCCACTGCCAGATCACCGTAGACATTCTGCAAGCGCCTATGAATATCTGAGATGCCCTGGTTTTCCGCCAAAAGAAAGTCGATCACTGCCCATTGTTTGCAACGCCCATCCGTTACAGACGCCATTTTAACAGCTCCGTACAGCGCTGCCACCTGTCGGAAGTCAATGAAACTATACGAGACGAAGCGGGAATGTTTGAAAATATTCCACAAGAAATTTCCGGTTTTTTCAACCAAAATTGGCGGAGAAAAAAAATGTGTTGCATTACTTATTGAACTGCCCTCGTAAATCCTTTCCTTCAGGTAACCCAAAAGCTAGAAATCACACGGGCACAAACCTGCTGATCTCGGTGCCCACGCAGCCTAGAACGATCGGCCAATGATACGTTTTTCTCCAAGTGTATTACGGAGGAACCGAATGATCTCACGAGCAGCGTGAGTTGGAGTTCCATCGTGCATCAAAACAAATGAGTCCAAAGCACCCTCCCCCCACCCCTCCCCCACCCGAAACAAATCACAGTAGCGTGAGGTGTTTACGATGCATGCCCTTAGTCCTTGGGGTCCGAATTCCTCCTACGTTCCCGTACTGATACCGGCATCTATGGGCAAGTTATGAAACTGACACTACTAACAACGCAAATCCTGCAGCGCACAGTCTAAACAACACTCCTATAAAGTTGAGTGCCCATACGGTAAATAGTCTCCCGCCTACACTGGCTTAAGTATAGATTTTTAATTATAACCAAGCTGTAGTACCATGCTCCGGGAATGACTGTAGGGGGACAGAAGCAGGAAAGCGGATTGCCGTTCTGGGCGAGGTTCTAGTGGAGCCAGTTTGCCGTTGCCTTTCGCCGACCTCTTTTGAAGTGCCAAGTGCGTATCTGTCGTTTGGGTGATATTGATGAGTGCTTGTGCAGCGTAACTTCGCGTTTGTGTTTTTATGGATGGACGGAAGGCAGAAGGTGAGCCCGTATGTCGGTAAAGAGCCTATTCCTCTCGAATAACACCATGGGGGCCGCGGAGCTCTACGTCCCCAACCGGCAGACGGGTCTCCATCAACAATGTCTTGTCGCCTCACTTAATGACACACTTCGGAAAGGCTTAGAATTTAATACAGGCGCAAAGATTAGTGATCAGCAACTTTATACCGCCACCTCTCCCCCCCCCCCCCGCCCCTCCCCCCTTGCTAGTCAAACAAATACTGCCATTGAAAATTTTACACTATCAGAATTCGAACCGGGTTACCACCGAATTCAGCGCCACAACATAGCCCTATGCGTGTTTTAGCGACCACGCTTTCAGAGGAGGGTGAAATGGGGCGACTACAAAAGACGTCTCAAAATTAGGTTGGCAGGGAATGTAAACTGGTGAAGCAGGAGTTGACAATGGAAAAATGCAAATCTTTAGAAGCATATATGATTGTAGAAAATACAGCCGGCCCTGTGGCCGAGCGGTTCTAGGCACTTCAGTCTGGAACCGCGTGACCGCTACGGTCGCAGGTTCAATCCTGCCTCGGGCATGGATGTGTGTGATGTCCTTAGGTTAGTTCGGTTTAAGTAGTTCTAAGTTCTAGGGGACTGATGACCTGAGATGTTGAGTCCCATAGTGCTCAGAGCCATTTGAACCATTTTAGAAAATACAGATGCCGCAACAGAAAAATTAAAGAAACCTTTGCAGAAAAGTGAAGCAGGTGTACGATTATAAAGAGCTCTGGTGTTAATACCTTAATAAACATTGGGAGGATGGTTGAAAGTTGGGAGGGATACATAAGAGGGTCTGTATACCGGAAACAAACGTAAAGGTAACATTATTCCAAGAGAAGAGGAAGTATATGAAGATGATGTGAAAAATAAGGATTAGAAGAATCTGATAGAGGATTGAAAGACCTAAGTCGAAACAAGACGCTATTTTCTCAGACTGTGGTGGTCAGGGGAGATGGGACAATTCATCCTCCTGCTGAAGAAACCAATACTCTGCGAGCTGCGTGAAAATGCGTTCTGTCATTTAGAACATAGCGTCATCATTAGGGAAGAGATGGACTTGATGAGACAAAATGACCGCATAATCCTTGGCAGCAATGCGAGAGAGTAATCTTGGGGCGCATAGCCGCGATATGGCAGCTCAAATCATTACCAGACTACCCGACATGTTTCATTCTTTGCAGCAAACAGGCTGCATCGAACGTTTGGGATGGCGTACGCCAGCTAAACTCGGCCAGAATTTGGAAACCGTTTGAAACAAAACTCACCCGACCAAATGACTTTCCTCCATTGCTTCATAGTCCAGATCTTATGATTTAAGCACCACGTTCCCCTTTTACGGCAATTTTCTTCCCTGATGCGTGGTTTTCGAATCCCAGCTCCCCTTGCAATTCTCTGCTTATGGAGCTCCCTTCGTGTTGTAATGGTGGCACCAGCGTTCGCGAGTGCGACAGTCAGCTCCGCAGTGACTTTCGTAGTCCCGTCCTCGTTATTTTCGTCACAATCCGCTTCGGTAACGGTCTGTCATTGTGACTCAACATACACTTTCGCTCGTATTGCTGCTTAGTGGATCATGTTTTCCCTGTCTGCGATATAAATCTTCGATGTGGTACCTCTTGCAACATCAGAAACTTCGGGCTACGTTCGTTACGGAAGCCCCACCGTAAGGGCACGAACAGTTTGCCCACCATAGAATGCACGTAGCTCCGACACGCATTGAGGTGATAAAAATCGTGGGATAGCGATGTGCTCATGTACCCATGGCGGTAGTAACACGTTGTTGTTATTGGTCATCAGTCTACTGACTGGTTTGATGCGGCCCGCCACGAATTCCTTTCCTGTGCTAACCTCTTCATCTCAGAGTAGCACTTGCAACCTACGTCCTCAATTATTTGCTTGACGTATTCCAATCTCTGTCTTCCTCTACAGTTTTTGCCCTCTACAGCTCCCTCTAGTACCATGGAAGTCATTCCCTCATGTCTTGGCAGATGTCCTACCATCCTGCCCCTTCTCCTTATCAGTGTTTTCCACATATTCCTTTCCTCTCCGATTCTTCGTAGAACCTCCTCATTCCTTACCTTATCAGTCCACCTAATTTTCAACATTCGTCTATAGCACCACATCTCAAATGCTTCGATTCTCTTCTGTTCCGGTTTTCCCACAGTCCATGTTTCACTACCATATAATGCTGTACTCCAGACGTACATCCTCAGAAATTTCTTCCTCACGTACACGAGATATAAAAGAGCAGTGCATTCGTACTCAGGTGATTCATGTGAAAAATTTTCCGGCGTGATTCTGGCCGCAGAACGAGAATTAACAGACTTTGAACTAGGAATGGTAGTTGAAAATACATGTATGGGACAAAAGTTAGGGAATTCAATATTCCAAGATCCACAGTGTCAAGAGTGTATCGAGAATGCTAAATTTCAGGCATTAACTCTCACCGGGGTCAAAGCATTGGCCGACGGTCTTCACTTAACGACCGAGAGCAGCGTCGTTTGTCTAGAGTTGCTTCAGTCCGCAACCGCGCTGCTGCTACGGTCGCAGGTTCGAATCCTGCCTCGGGCATGGATGTGTGTGGTGTCCCTAGGTTGGGTAGGTTTAAGTAGTTCTCAGTCTAGGGGACTGATGACCTCAGATGTCAAGTCCCATAGTGCTTAGAGCCATCTGAACCATTTTTTTTCCAGAGTTGTCAGTGCTAAGAGGCTAGGCACATTGAGCGTAAAAACCGCAGAAATCAATGTGGAATATACGAGGAACGTATCTGTTAGGACAGTGCAGCGAAAATTGTCATTGATTGGCTATGGCACGAGACGACCGACACGAGTGGCTTTGGTAGCAGCACGACATCGCCTGCAGCGCCTCTCTTGCGCTCTTGCTCATGCTACTTGGGCCCTAGACTACTGGAAAACACCGGCCTGGTCCGATGAGTTCCGATTTCTGTTGGTGAGAACTGTAGGGTCTGAGTGTGGCGCAGGCCCCACGAAGCCATGGACCCTAATTGGCAACAAGGCCCTGTGTAAGCTTGTGTTTGCTCCATAATGGTGTGGACTGTGTCTATATGGAATGGAGGTGTGGACTGTGTCTACATGGAATTTAGTGGATTCTCTTGTGCAACTGATCCGATAATTAACTGGAAATGGCTACTTGGAGACCATTTATAGTCATTCTTGGCGTTAATGTTCCCAAACAACGATTTCATGTTACCGGGCCATAACTGTTTGCGAATGGTTTGAAGAACATTCTGGAAATTCGAACGAATTATTTGGCAATCCAGATATCCCGACATGAATTCCATCAAACATTTATGGAATGAAATCGTGGGGTAGGTTCGTGCACAACACCCAGCACTGGCAAGAGTTTTGTAGTTATGGACGGCTATAGAGACAGCTTAGCTCAATATTTCTGCAGGGGACTTCCAACGACTTGAGTCCATGCCTCGTCGAGTTGCTACACTACTCCGGGGAAAAGGAGGTCCGACGCTATATTAGAAGGTATCCTATAACTTCTGTCACCTTAATGTAATGCGCTCACTACTACATAGAACACGAGAGATTCTTGCAGCGTATTGAGGACATTGCACAGGTGCCGTTAGTGGTCAAACACCGCAACACAACCTGCAGGCTTTGTTACCATCTGCATTTATGTGCAAACATGCATTTCTTGCGGTGTTTCAATAATTTTGTCCAACCTTTCTGCCCTTCGGGCAACGGCCCTGTCGCAGTGGATACACCGGTTCCCTTGAGATCACCGAAGTTAAACGCTGTCGAGCGTGGCCGGCACTTGGATGGGTCACCATCCAGGCCGCCAGGTGCTGTTGCCATTTTTCGGGGTGCACTCAGCCTCGTGATGCCAATTGAGGAGCTACTCGACCAAATAGTAGCGACTCCGGTCAAAGATAACCATCATACCGACCGGGAGAGCGGTGTGCTGACCACACGCCCCTCCTATCCGCATCCTCAACCGAGGATGACACGGCGGTCGGATGGTCCCGATGGGCCGCTTGTGGTCTGAAGACGGAGTGCTTTTTTCTGTCCTTCAGAGGAATTTAATTTCGTTGGCTTGTAATTAAGAATGTTTCTTCTTCTTCTTCGCGGATGGATCACTTAGGACCACGGGTAATCAACATTTATTGGCCTTCCTTTTCGCCCAGTATTCCTTCATAAACAACGAATGGGCTAGCTTTCGTTGCGTAGACCACGTATGTCGGTTAGTTTTTCTCTCTTCTTCCTCAAAACCCCGTGTGTTTGTGATTTTTCTGATTTCATTTCTATCATGTAGATTTGGAGACCCTAATTCTCTCAGGTCTTTTTCCGTCTGTTTGTACCAGTTCGGTCTTGTAGTTTTGTTCTTTAAAGATGTATGGATTTTGTGCGTTGACCTGTTTGAGTACATTCTTTCTGAACGCCCCATGAATTGGATTCTTCTCATGCGGATTGTGTCTGTTATTTTGAAGATATTTTTATATATTTCTGCATTGGGTTTTGGATAATGCACACCATCTTTAGTTTCCTCATTATTTTACGCTCTTTCACTTCTAATTCCTCTTTTAGTGTTCTGTGTTGAAGGTTTAGTGTCTCAGATGCGTAGAGAGCTTCGGGTTTAATTACTGTTGTGTAGTGTCGTATTTGGCAGTTCCACGAGAGACTCCTTTTGTTATAAATGTTTTTTGTTAATTGAAACGCCGTCTCCGTTTTCTGGACTCTTGATTTGACAGATTTCTTTTCATTACAATTTTCTGCAATCCGTTCACCTAAATATTTAAATTCTTTTACTCGAGAGATGTAGTTATTACCAATTTTGAGATCAAAAGGTGCATCTTTGATGTTAGACATAAATTTTGTTTTTTCAAATGAAATTTGTAATCCTACTTTTGCTGCCTACTCTTGTAATGATTCTAGCTGTTTCTGTGCATCTGTAATGTCTTGTGCGATCAGTGGCATGTCATCAGCAAATGCTAAACAGTCACATCTATGCCCTTACGTCTTGGTCCCAGTCTGTGTGCTGGTGCACCTGCTTTTCTCCATTCTCTAACAACTTTTTCAAGAGCACAATTGAAGAGCACTGGGGACAGTACATCCCTTTGTCGTACTCCTGTGTCTATTTCAAATTCTGTGCTCAATTCTCCCACAAATTTTACTTTGGATTTGGTCTCCTTGAGTGTTCATTTTTTTGTTTTTTTTTTTGTTTTCATTTTTTCCATTACCTGAGATTCGCTTCGATACATCAAAGTTGGTAACGATATAACTTTATAAAATTTAGTATAAGTTTCTGTTTTATTTTGGAGAGATAGTATGTTGATACTGTTTGGGTAACTGAGCTTCTACTGTACGCTCTTCCCTGCAAGAATTCGGGAATTAAGAAACAAACAGGTGGCGTAGCCGTGGCACGCTGGCGCCGAGTGTGAGACGCGATCGCTGGGCTGCGACTAGGGAGGGGAGGCAGAGAGGCAAAGGCAGAGGCAAGGCAGGGCAGGTGGGGCAGCGCGTTGGCCGGCGGGCTAAGTGGAGGCTCCGCCGTCGCCCCAGGAATACACAACGAAGCGCCGGCCGCCGGCAGCGGCGCCCATGCATACTTCAGGAGCGCGCCCGCAACTCAGCCCGCCTATTGAATTCCCGAGCGAGCGGCGATCTACGGCCCTCCCAACACATGCCCAGGTATGCCGCGACGCATTTCGACGCTCGCGTCTCTCCTGTTTGCGGTAGCCAACTGAGATGTAAATTCTACGCGTCTGGATTATGCAGCACCTATACTGGTCGTCCCATGTTACTTGGGCCTACCCCACCTAATATTTGATACGTGGCTCGAGGTACATAAACAAGGTTTCGACCAGTGCCGCTATTTACTATAAAAGTGCTCCCGTTATCAGTTTTTGTCATTTTTACAACCAGAAGTTTCTGGACACGACGCTTCGTCAGTACATTTCCCAATGACAGAAACTGAAGAAAAATTCGGGAATGGATTCAAAATTTACGGTGAAAGGATATCACTGACGAGATTCGCTGATGACAATGCAATCCTCAGCAGAACTGAGGAATAATTGCAGAACATGTTGCGTGCAGTGAACAGTGTAACGCACATACATTTTGGATTGAGAGTAAATCGAATTCAACGACGATTGCGTTGCCTCGAGTGGAAACTTTCCGTTTCCTGGAGCGTCACAGCAAGACGAGAAAAGTACGTCGGGAAGGTGGTTTCTTGTTGGCGTTTCGACTCTCTGTATCTTCTGCCTGACTGCGCCTACGTTCAACCACAATAGAATGAAGGTAATAATGATGTAGATTTTAATCTAGGACTGTCTCTACTGTAGGCAGCATCTCGTTTGAAACCACTACAGTACTGCAGTACATGCCCCGATATTGTAAATACAAACCATTACTGCAGTAACTGTTCTAATTTTCATTCTCAGCACATGAGGAGCGTTTGTCTTCATTGGTGTATACTCCACTCACACAAACCTTCAGCTGAAGACGATTGACTGACCGACTTCTGTGCATTTTCTTTGTGTTTCCATTTGTCTACTGTCAACTCTAGCATGAGGACGAGTTATATTACTCTAGATACGTTCGCTGTGTACAGTACAAGTGCAACAGAATCGAAGTAATGTTTTGTTACGTCTTTAATAATGTCATATTTACGTGAATGGTAATCTGATACATTTTTGAAAAGGTCGTCAGCAGAGGAAATGACTACCAATTAAAAAGTATACTGTGTCGTTTAACAAGGACTTATTGTTGTTCGTATTATCGTAAAAAAACAAAGTTACAAGAAATGCAGTCATGCTGGTTAATGACCGGTTGGTAGCCAGACAACATTTGCTTCATACATTCTTTTTATTTTCCTTGCGTACAACAATTATTTAGGATATTCAAGATGAAAATGAAATGACCGTTTGGCGTCATTCGCCGGGAGGTCCCTTGCGGGGCAGGTCCAGCGGCCTTGGTGCAGGTCTTATTACATTCGACGGCACATTGGGCGACCTGAGCGCCGGATGCGGATGAAATGATGATGAAGCTAACTCAACACCCAGTCCCTGAGCGAAGAAAGTCCCCGACCCAGCTGGGAATCGAACCCGGGCCCGTAGGACGGCAATGCCTCACGCTGACCACTCGGCTATCGGGGCGGACATTTAACTAATGAAACACTGCAACAGTTACGTGTCCTGTCATGCGTATCACGGCGCTTTTAGAGATTTTATCATCTATCAGGTACATATATTTACATCGATATTTCTTGTGATGTTTACGTGTGCTTTGCTCTGTCTCTCTTGCCCTGCATTTGTCTTTTTGTGGCTGTGCTACATACGGAAAATCAGAAGACGTAAGTAATTATTTTTTTATGTCTGTTTGCTTACAGGAACTGTTCCTCCTTCATTGTGCAGAAATCCACACACTTACAAACCATCACTCACACTAGATAAAAGGTTTTGCATTACTTGTCACGCCAAATTAAAAACATTTCGTCGTAGCTTCCGGAGCAAAAGACGCACAACCACTCGCTAACGACTGCCGTGAAAGAAGAGTCGAAACAATGTGAAATGACGTCCCCATGTCTGTCGTCCAACCTGAGTTCAAATGGTTCAAATGGCTCTGAGCACTATGGGACTTAACATCTTAGGTCATCAGTCCCCTAGAACTTAGAACTACACTCCTGGAAATGGAAAAAAGAACACATTGACACCGGTGTGTCAGACCCACCATACTTGCTCCGGACACTGCGAGAGGGCTGTACAAGCAATGATCACACGCACGGCACAGCGGACACACCAGGAACCGCGGTGTTGGCCGTCGAATGGCGCTAGCTGCGCAGCATTTGTGCACCCCCACCGTCAGTGTCAGCCAGTTTGCCGTGGCATACGGAGCTCCATCGCAGTCTTTAACACTGCTAGCATGCCGCGACAGCGTGGACGTGAACAGTATGTGCAGTTGACGGACTTTGAGCGAGGGCGTATAGTGGGCATGCGGGAGGCCGGGTGGACGTACCGCCGAATTGCTCAACACGTGGGGCGTGAGGTCTCCACAGTACATCGATGTTGTCGCCAGTGGTCGGCGGAAGGTGCACGTGCCCGTCGACCTGGGACCGGACCGCAGCGACGCACGGATGCACGCCAAGACCGTAGGATCCTACGCAGTGCCGTAGGGGACCGCACCGCCACTTCCCAGCAAATTAGGGACACTGTTGCTCCTGGGGTATCGGCGAGGACCATTCGCAACCGTCTCCATGAAGCTGGGCTACGGTCCCGCACACCGTTAGGCCGTCTTCCGCTCACGCCCCAACATCGTGCAGCCCGCCTCCAGTGGTGTCGCGACAGGCGTGAATGGAGGGACGAATGGAGACGTGTCGTCTTCAGCGATGAGAGTCGCTTCGGCCTTGGTGCCAATGATGGTCGTATGCGTGTTTGGCGCCGTGCAGGTGAGCGCCACAATCAGGACTGCATACGACCGAGGCACACAGGGCCAACACCCGGCATCATGGTGTGGGGAGCGATCTCCTACACTGGCCGTACACCACTGGTGATCGTCGAGGGGACACTGAATAGTGCACGGTACATCCAAACCGTCATCGAACCCATCGTTCTACCATTCCTAGACCGGCAAGGGAACTTGCTGTTCCAACAGGACAATGCACGTCCGCATGTATCCCGTGCCACCCAACGTGCTCTAGAAGGTGTAAGTCAACTACCCTGGCCAGCAAGATCTCCGGATCTGTCCCCCATTGAGCATGTTTGGGACTGGATGAAGCGTCGTCTCACGCGGTCTGCACGTCCAGCACGAACGCTGGTCCAACTGAGGCGCCAGGTGGAAATGGCATGGCAAGCCGTTCCACAGGACTACATCCAGCATCTCTACGATCGTCTCCATGGGAGAATAGCAGCCTGCATTGCTGCGAAAGGTGGATATACACTGTACTAGTGCCGACATTGTGCATGCTGTGTTGCCTGTGTCTATGTGCCTGTGGTTCTGTCAGTGCGATCATGTGATGTATCTGACCCCAGGAATGTGTCAATAAAGTTTCCCCTTCCTGGGACAATGAATTCACGGTGTTCTTATTTCAATTTCCAGGAGTGTACTTAAACCTAACTAACCTAAGGACATCACACACATCCATGCCCGAGGCAGGATTCGAACCTGCGACAGTAGCAGTCCCGCGGTTCCGGACTGCAGCGCCTAGAACCGCACGCCCACTGCGGCCGGCCAACCTGAGTTCGACTCGCTACCTATCTGGGTTACAGCCGTTGTAAGTGCTAGAGGCGCCGGCTCTGTGTACTAAATTTAACACGCTTTGTATACCAAAATGCCCTAAAAATATAGTAATGCATTCTTTCTGATGTGTTGTATATGCACAACGGGTGGAAGTTCATTAATTTTCTATCCTTTAAATGTGGTATAGAGATTGACAATTTGCTTTAAAATATTAGCCCTTTATCAACTCATGAAGAATAGATGATTATAGTGACTTTTTTGCTATAAAACAAAAATTAATGCTAAATCTGGTGATATAGTTTTCTTCTTTGCACTTTTGTCTTGAAAACATTTTTGTGCCCACATCGGACATTCCCTGTAACCGCAGCATCATGTGGGAAACCCCTTGCGACCAGAACATTGGTAATCGGCCGGAATTTCCGAAGCCCTCCTATTTGACCTGTAACGCAATATTTTTGCAAAGACATTTTCAGTATACTTTGTATCACCTTACGTAGGATAACTGAAAAAGTTCCAACAAAATGGTGACGTTCGAAATAAATGCCATTTACTTCGCCCAGAAGTCGAGATAAAAGAGTGAAGGGAAAATAGATTTTTGAAGGTATCACAAAAAGGCTCCCTACGCTGACAGAGAATTCAATTTAGAATGCTGACATCATAATGCAATCAAATTCGGAAGTACCATTCTCAAGATATTTTTCTCGCCTGTTTGAGAAGTACGGTTTTGAGAAAAACGTGTTTAGAATTTTGGGATGCATTTTTATCGTTAAGTCAAACACACCTCTAGTCAGCGATACCTAGATCGAACAACAATCCTTCCAGATCGGAGGTCCTCCTGCATCTTCGTCGTGGTCATGTTGGCCCTGCTGACCACTTTGGCTGCTTCTGTCATCCGCTTGTCTGCTCTCTCTATACGCTTTTCGTCCACTTTTGTGCAGAAATTGTACTAGGCTGGTCCGTTCTCAAACTAGAATATGTTCATAAATTCCAAAATTCCTGTTACACCGTCGTTGAACATACTTGCAGCCCCATTTTCTGCAATTTCGATTATCTTTTTTCCCGCTGTGAATGATTTTTGGAGTCACTTTCTCACAAATCACATTGAAACTCGTTAATGAACTTTCTGGCGAACTTGGGATGAACACTGCTATAAAGCAGACATCCCAGAAAACACTTTGAAGAAAAAAGAGGAAGAAAAGGAAATTTCAAAGAGGACTACCGCCGAAAATATTCTGAAATATAAAAGTGTGCGCATCACAGAACGAAATCAGGTAATATTCTGTGACTGTAATATCAGTAAGTAATGGTATCGGGTGAAACGTGTGTAAGGGTGTAAAATGGAATGGTTCCATAGCCTGTCGTAGATAAGGCAGATGGAAAACAGCGGTTCATTTGTAGAACAATATGGAAATACGATCAGTCTACAAAGGAAATTGCATACTTCATTCTCGTGCAACCCATTCTGGACTGTTGCTCATGGGTATCGAACTCATGCCAAATAAGAATGGCTCTGAGCACTATGGGACTTAACATCTATGGTCATCAGTCCCTTGAACTTAGAACTACTTAAACCTAACTAACCTAAGGACATCACAAGCATCCATGCCCGAGGCAGGATTCGAACCTGCGACCGTAGCAGTCCCGCGGTTCCGGACTGCCGCACTAGAACCACACGACCACCGCGGCCGGAGCCAAATAAGACTAACCTGGGATATTGAAGGAATACAACGAAGAGCAGCACGAACGGTTACAGGTTTATAAAATGCATGCCACACAGATGCTGACTTTATTTATATTTTATTCCGACCGTTTTCGGTCTTAAACCATGTTAATAGTCTTTTACGAAATACGAAACAGAAATCATGACAAAATGCAGAAAGTAAATGACCTTGAAGGCACAAGATTATTTCAAATGTAGCATCAGAACAATTACTTGCGTCGAAAAATTAATCTGCAGCCAACATTATTTATCAAAATTAAAAGTGTCGGTCATTTCGAACATTACAAGTATGACATCTGTGTGAACAGCAATTAACTAAAAAGAACCAACACGAGACATATATTGACATTACAGGCGAGAACGCATAGTAAACAATTCAAAGACCGAAGACAACAAAGGTATTACATTAGCATCCAGAACGAAGGTAACACTAATAATACATCTCGAACAAAACTGTATCCCAATCAAACATTTTCAAGAATACAACGTAATAAACATTTAAAATTACATTAGATAAGGGTTTTTCCCATACTTAATTACTCAACGATAACAACATCTCGGTTGTCATAAAGACTAAGGAGTAACATCTTTGCAATAAAACACAGCAAAGTTGTCAAAAATGGCTCTGAGCACTATGGGACTCAACTGCTGAGGTCATTAGTCCCCTAGAACTTAGAACTAGTTAAACCTAACTAACCTAAGGACATCACAAGCATCCATGCCCGAGGCAGGATTCGAACCTGCGACCGTAGCGGTCTTGCGATTCCAGACTGCAGCGCCGTTAACTGCACGGCCACTTCGGCCGGCCGCAAAGTTGTCAGAATAGGATAAATATCATACTGCAGATACCAAATTGATGCTAATATACATAGATGCAAGATATTAACTCAATTTACAGATCCAGTAATACAATAACTATTAAACTCAATGCCTGAAACATCTTTTACAAAAGAAGTAATCAGAAACTAACATAGATACAATTATGTGATACGATAAGAACAGGTGTGACGCGGTACGGGGCTATCCCATAGCATAATCAGGATCACAATCCTTCATAAGTGATATCCTAATAACACATAATCATAAGTAAGAACCATTAAGGATGAAAAAATTGTCATAATGTTTAAGTCAAGAGTGCCTTACTAATAATGTAATTGCTCACCAAAAATGTACAAAAACGAAGCACAAATACAATTTTCTAAGTGAAAATATAAAAATATTACCACATTATAGTCAGCGAACGTAGGAGAGTCACATAGTGTGATTAATTAATTCACGCAGACATACAGAGCCAAAGAGTAGAAGACCTACTCATAGATGAATAAAAAAATAAAAATGTCAGTACCCTCAGTCACCTTATATGTTACTTAATCATCTAATCTTTTGACCTTATAGGTCATTACCTTTCTGCATTTTGACATGATTTTTTTTTTTATTTCGTCTTTGTATGTCGTGAATTTTATAAAGCATTTACAGGCTGATAGCTCCTTAGCGAGATGTTTAAAGACTACAGATTTGTTGGACCCATGGGAGAATATCACGAAGATGCTGAAACAACTGAAATGGCAGACACCAGAAGATATACCCAAACAGTCCCCCGATGAATCTGTCAATATATTACAAAACCCCTACATATTGTTCACATAAAGATCGCGAAGACAAGCTTAATCACCGCACGAAGAGCGTTTCAGCAATCATTCTTCCCGAAATCCGTGCGTGGATGGAACAGAACAAAACCCTAATAACTAGTACAGTAGGAAGTAACCAGTTTCATGAATTTCACTGTGCTTTGTAGAGCTTCGATGTAGGTGTAGATGCCTCTTGGAGCAGCAGTTTTGGTGGCCAGCCACGCAGCCCGTTAGCGAGTGCATGGACTCCCTCCGCCTTGTTTCGCGCGGAATGCGACCCGCTCGCCAGATCGGTTGTGCGGCTGAGCCGGCCCCCGGCGCCGAGCCGTCTGCCTCGCGGCTATATATCCCCGCGTCGGCGTCGGCGGCGGTGGCGGCGGAAGTGTTCTGTGTTAAAGGCGTTCAAACGGCTGATTTATGTGCAGGCTTCGCGAAACTTTTTTACTCTTTTTCCTCTTTTTTTCCAGGGGAAGGAGAGGCCATTCCGTCTCGACCCGAGAGCTGAGTTTGCGGGCGCGTTCTCCACGCGGCGCAGACGGAAGAAGTGCCGCCTGGGCAGTATTTTACTCACTTGTTTACGACCGCGACAGGGGACCACAATTCACTAAGTGAAAAACGCGGCCAAATTCGAACATAATTCTTACAGTGATAATGGAAACCTGTTTATGCACGGTTTGCGGAAGATTTGTGTCACGACGAATAGACTATTAGGCGAAAAGCCCATTCAGAATCCGTGTTTGGGTAATTCGTAATAGATTTTAAATGGATCACTGTCTTAGAGGGCCAATAAGAAGCACTAGAACTACAGTCAAAATATCAGTAGCTTGACTCAGTTGGTAGCCATAACTTTTCCTCCGAAAAATTATCAAGTATTCTCAAGTTGTTAGGTTGGTTGATTCTGGGGAGAGGACCAAACATCGAGGTCCTCTGTCCCATCTGATTAGAGGAGGAGGGGAAGGAAGTCGGCCGTGCCCTTTCAAAGGAACTATCCCGGCATTTGCCTCAGGCTATTTAGGGAAATCGCGGAAGACCTAAATCAGGATGACTTGACGCGGGTTTGAATCGTCGTCCTAGCGAAGGCGAGTCAAGTGTGATAACCACTGCGTCACCTCACTGGGTCAAGTTTCTAGCAAAATAATGATAATCACCACGCAAAATTGCAGTGCGAATAGCTATAACGTAAAATAGCCGTCGCCGAGAGCCAGTTAGCGGTTACTTAACAGCGAACTTACAGACTGAAAGTATGTATCTAAATCTCGCACATAGTCGTCGTTTGCTCATGACATGAGAATCTGTGTCAGAAGTTGTTAGTCAGGATAACAACAGAAATAGGTTCCTGTAAAGTGAAATAATGTAACTGAATTGTTGATGGCTGTAAGAAGGCGTGGCGAAAAGTAACAGCTCCGAATGTTTTACACGAAAACTCTTAAAGCTAGCTAAGCAAAACAGACTTTATTAGTATTTAACACCTTTATTCTTCATGTCTACATACTTATTTTTCAACATAATCAGGGTGACGAACAAATTTGTCTCAACGAGAGGCCAGTCTCCTGATACCGTCGCGGTAGAACGTTAGACTTTGTTGACGGAGCCACAATCTCACCTCCGTTTGCAGCGATTCATCGCTATTGAAGTAAAGTCGTCAGTGGTGTTCTTTGAGTTTTGAAAGCAGATAAAAATTGGATGGGGCAAAGTGTGGATGGTATGGAGATTGATCGATGACAGTGAAACCAGGGTGCCGGATGTTTGCTGATGTCGCAGCGCTCGTGTGTGGCGTTTTCATGCTGAAGGAGATGTTTTCTGGACGATGTTTTCTGCGGTTAGAAACTCGATTACAGCAGGTTCTTTCTTACTCACCGACATAGTTACATTACACGCCGATATGTTACACGATAAAAATCGGAGCTCTCTAGCAGCAGAGGGCTGCAGATACACCGAAGAGCCAAAGAAATTGGTATATTTGCCTAATACTGTGTACGGCCCCCGCCAGCACGCAGAAGTGCTGCAAGACGACGTGGCATGGACTCGACTAATGTCTGAAGTAGTGCTGGAGGGAACTGACACCATAAATCCTGCAGGGCTCTCCATAAATCCGTAAGAGTACGAGGTGGTGGAGATCTCTTCTGAACAGCACGTTGCAAGGCATCCCAGAAGTGCTCAGTAACATTCATGTCTGGGGAATTTGGTGGCCAGCGGAAGCGTTTAAACTCAGAAGAATTTTCCTAGAGCCAATCTGTAGCAATTATGGAAGTGTGGGGTGTTGCATTGGTCTGCTGGAATAGCCCAAGTCCGTCGGAATGCACAATGGACGTAAATGGATGCAGGTGACCAGATAGGATGCATAGGTACTTTTACCTGTCAGAGTCGTATCTACACGTATCACGGGTTTCATATCACTCCAACTGCACACGCCCCACACCATTACAGAGCCTCCACCAACTTGAACATGCATGGTACATAGATTCATGAGGTTGTCTCCATAGACGTACACATCCATCCGCTCTATACAAATTGAAACGAGACCTGTGCGTCCAGGCAACATGTTTCCAGTCATCAACAGTCCAACGTCGGTGTTGACGGACCCAGCCAGGCGTAAAGCTTTGTGTCGTGCAGTGATCATGGTTACACGAGTGGGCCTTCGGCTCCGAAAGCCCATATCGATGATGTTTTGTTGAATGGTTAGCTCGCTGAAACTTGTTGATGGTCCAGCATTGAAATCTGCGGTAATTTACGGAAGGTTTGCATTTCTGTCACGTTTAACGATTCTTTTCAGTTGTCGTTTGTCCCGATCTTGCAGGATCTCTTTCCGGCCGCAGCGAAGTCGGAGTTTTGATGTTTTACGGGGTTCCTGATATTCAAGGTATACTCTCGTGAAATGGTCATAAGGGAAAATCCCCACTTAATCGCTACCTCGGAGATGCTGTGTCCCATTGTTCGTGCGCCGACTATAACACCAAGTCCAAACTCACTTAAATCTTGATAACCGCCATTGTAGCAGCAGTAACCGTTCTGACAACTGCGTCCAGACAATTGTTGTTTTATATAGGCGTTCCAATTCTTTTGAAGTAAAGCATATTACTATATTAATTGTTTTGGCAGCTATCCAGCGCCTAATTCTGCCTGTTTACATATCTCTGTATTCGAATAAACATGCCTATCCCAGCTTCTTTGCCGCTTCAGTGTATGAGGACATCTGGAACAAAGGTGTAGAATGATAATAACGTTTTGGGTGTTTAAAAAGATTTTGATAGTTTTCACATGAAACATTCTGGGGTGTTCCTTTTCAGCACGCCTTCGTAGTGAGGACTGTCCTCTGTGCTGCCTCCCTGTAAAAGAGAGCTGACGATTGTAACTCACCTATGCTTTGCCTAATAAGTTCGTCAAAGAGATTCGGTTAATGGCGTTATAAAACAAAGAAAGCAGAAGATGGTAACACACCATATTTATATGCACTAAAACTAATCTCCGTTGACCTCAGGAAAACTTGTAGAGCTACTGGAAACTACGAGCTGCGTTCTTTTTCGAAATAGATGAATGTACTGATATAACACGTCATTGGATTTATACAAAAGTGTAATGCAGACACCTACGCAGTTTTTTAAAAAAAATAAACGATGGAGCACCTCCACGCCAGCATTAGTGCTGTCACCAATGCAAGAAGGTCTACTGTAACCTCTGAAAAGGTTTAATAATTTAATCGAGGATTCGCCTTGAGGGTCTATGGTGATGTCTGTTCGTTTGAGTGAGATCGCCCATTAACGCGGGCCCATCGTGGGACAGTCAGCTATGCGACTGCCACTGTGATGAAATAAGATTGGTTTCATCTCTCTGAGAAGAGAGTGGGAAACACTGAAACTGATCACACTACTCAACAAAATCTTCAACATCTTACACACGTTTTACCATCGTATCCTCCATCAATCTGTGCGTCGCCCACTCGAGGGCTGATTTTACGTTTATTCATATCATCGAAAGTGGTGACATTAACCCTATCCTTATTAAAGCGTGATTTCCGTGATTTCAATTTCAAACACAGTCGCCACTATACACCAACATTTGCCTGTCATGTCCCAGTATATCGATCATTCCTCATGGGACAGACTCTATACTTCCCTGTGGTGAATAAAGTGCCACGAGGCAGCAGTCAGTCTAGTGATGGAGAGCGATCATAATGTTTTACATCTACATCTACATCTACATACATACTCCGCAATCCACCATACGGTGCGTGGCGGGGGGGTACCTCGAACCACGACTAGCATCTTCTCTCCCTGTTCCACTCCCAAACAGAACGAGGGAAAAATGACTGCCTATATGCCTCTATACGAGCCCTAATCTGTTTTATCTTCTCTTTTTGGTCTTTCCGCGAAATATAAGTTGGCGGCAATAAAACTGTACTCCAGTCAGCCTCAAATGCTCAAAAATGGTTCAAATGGCTCTCAGCACTATGGGACTTAACATCTATGGTCATCAGTCCCCTAGAACTTAGAACTACTTAAACCTAACTAACCTAAAGACATCACACAACACCCAGCCATCACGAGGCAGAGAAAATCCCTGACCCCGCCGGGAATCGAACCCGGGAACCTGGGTGTGGGAAGCGAGAACGCTACCGCACGACCACGAGATGCGGGCCCTCAAATGTTGGTTCTCTAAATTTGCTCAGTAGCGATTCACGAAAAGAGCGCCTCCTTTCCTCCAGAGACTCCCACCCGAGTTCCTGAAGCATTTCCGTAACATTCGCGTGATGATCAAACCTACCAGTAACAAATCTAGCAGCCCGCCTCTGAATTGCTTCTATGTCCTCCCTCAATCCGACCTGATAGGGATCCCAAAAGCTCAAGCAGTACTCAAGAATAGGTCGTATTAGTGTTTTATAAGAGGTCTCCTTCCCCACAACTGCCATTACATGCTTGTCCGATTTCATATCGCTCCGCAGTGTTACGCCCGAATATTTAATGGACGTGGCTGTGTCAAGCGCTACACTACTAATGGAGTATTAAACATTACGGGATTCTTTTTCCTATTCATCTGCATTAATTTACATTTATCTATATTTAGAGTTAGCTGCCGTTCTTTACACCAAGCACAAATCCTGTCCAAGTCATCTTGTACCCTCCTACCGTCACTCAACGACGACACCTTCCCGTACACCACAGCATCATCAGCAAACAGCCGCACATTGCTATCCACCCTATCCAAAAGATCATTTATGTAGATAGAAAACAACAGCGGACCTACCACACTTCCCTGGGGCACTCACCTCCGATGAACACTCACCATCGAGGACAACGTACTGGGTTCTATTACTTAAGAAGTCTTCGAGCCACTCACATACTTGGGAACCAATCCCGTATGCTCGTACCTTAGTTAGGAGTCTGCAGTGGGGCAACGAGTCAAACGCTTTCCGGAAGTAACGGAATATGGCATCCGTCTGATACCCTTCATCTATGGTTCGCAAGATATCATGTGAAAAAAGGGCGAGTTGCGTTTCGTAGGAGCGATGCTGCTGTTTCTTATTTATGTAAATGATATGCCTTCTAGTATTACAGGTGATTCAAAAATATTTCTGTTTGCTGATGACACCACCTTGGTAGTGAAGGATCTTGTGTGTAATATTGAAACATTATCAAATAATGTAGTTCATGATATAAGTTCGTGGCTTGTGGAAAATAATTTGATGCTAAATCACAGTAAGACTCAGTTTTTACAGTTTCTAACCCACAATTCAACAAGAACTGACATTTTAATCAGACAGAATGGGCATGTTATAAGCGAGACGGAACAGTTCAAATTCCTAGGCGTACGGATAGATAGTAAGCTGTTGTGGAAAGCCCATGTTCAGGATCTTGTTCAGAAACTAAATGCCGCTTTATTTACCATTAGAACAGTATCTGAAATAAGTGACATTTCAACACGAAAAGTAGTATACTTCGCATATTTTCATACGCTTATGTCATATGGTATTATTTTTCTGGGTAATTATTCTGATTCAAAAAGGGTATTTTTGGCTCAAAAACGGGCTGTTCGAGCTATGTTGGTGTAAGTTCGAAAACCTCTTGTCGACCCCTATTCAATAGTCTGGGAATTTTGACATTGCCCTCACAGTATGTATTTTCTTTAATGTCGTTTGTTGTTAGCAATTTTAGCTTATTCCCAAGAGTTAGCAGCTTTCACTCAGTTAATACTAGGCAGAAATCAAATCTGAATGTGGAATGCACTTCCTTGACTCTTGTGCAGAAAGGAGTGCAGTATTCTGCTGCATCCATTTTCAATAAGCTACCACAAGAACTCAAAAATCTTAGCAGTAGCCCAAACACTTTTAAGTCTAAACTGAAGAGTTTCCTCATGGCTCACTCCTTCTATTCTGTCGAGGAGCTCCTGGAAGAGCTAAAAAATTAAGCAAATTCCGGTGTTACATTCTTGATTTTCTTTATTTAAACTAACGACTTGTCGCCTGAATATGTTTCTTATATTTCATTTTATCTGTTTCTACAATCGTGTTATAATTTCATGTATTGACTCGCTCCATGACCATGGAAACTTCTCCTAAATGTGGTGCCACGGAACAATAAATAAATAAAAAAATAAATAAATAAAGCCGTGCTGCTGCATGGACAGCAACTTCTCCGTCTCAAGGAAATTCATTATATTCGAACTGAGAATATGTTCGAGAATCCTGCAACAAACCGATGTTAAGGATATTGGTCTGTAATTTTGAGGATCCGTCCTTCTACCCTTCTTATATACAGGCGTCAGCTGCGCTTTTTTCCAGTCGCTCAGGACTTTACGTTGGGCAGGAGATTCGCGATAAATGCAAGCGAAGTAAGGAGCCAATGCAGTAGAGTACTCTCTGTAAAACCGGATTGTAATCCCATCAGGACCTGGCGATTTATTTATTTTCAACCCATTCAGCTGCTTCACAATCACAATTTTAAATCATTAGTGTATTTTATAAGATAAATAACAACAAAAATAATAAAACCGTTCAGAGATTACCAATCAGCTTGCTGTGCACTGAGGATAAATAAATGCATAAATGCAGTAGAGAAAGGCGCTGTCGGTCTCAGACTGTCTAGGTTTTATCAGCAGCGCTGGTTCTCTAGTCAAGAGGAAACACGGGCGTTCAGGGGCATGTTTGTTCCTCCGCTCATCCGGCGCTTTCCCGCCCTACTGTGGCAGTCTCCTCTGAAAGAAGTGCAGCCGGTGAGGCACATAACTCTTTTATATCCCCGCCCGACCTCCGACGCAGACCTGGTACCTGCGTCGCGACACGCAGCCCTCTTGCTCGCGAATTAAAACTTCCACTTAACTAAATCACACATTACACCGGCGCGTTTTCGTCGGGATTCCAACTTTAAGGAGTTGCGGCGTTTTACACATTAAGTCGCATTAACCCGAGCTCCCTCTCTCTCTCGTTTTCGCATTCCGCCACTTTCCGACCTCTCTTCTCGCACTGTAAAACTTGCGTGGACCGCTAGAAACAGGATACAAGGCACTTGCGCGAAGCAAAAAGGTACTTCTGCTCCTTTTCCTCTGCAGCCGCGTCTGGTGAGCATGCAAGAAAGAAGGACAGCTTTCTAATTACATAAATTAAATACAAGTGTTTAAGTTCTCCTCGCTGCCGCAGTCTTGCAGCGCAACATTTTCGGAAGTGAGCACACCCTAGCTTTTTCTGTTGCAGGTGTAATTATTCAGCGCCGCTATTGTCAACATTAGCGTCTCTACGAATGCCATCAGTACACCGAATTAGCTCCCATTCTCCGTACGTGTTCAGAATATCTTGAAAGTAATGAAAAACTTTTCACTTTTTTCTGTCATGAAAAGTTTGTGACTATTAGATTTTGGAGTTTAATGTGTAGCACGTCTTCGTGAATTAAATGCATTTTATGTGCCTTATCAGCTGTTCCAAAAATATTTTATTCTTGTAACGGAATGAAAACGTAGTTGCACGGAACACGTTCAAAAATCGTGTCAACCAAAATTAACCTCACCTCTGCATCATAAGATACACTACTCCCCTAATGTCATGCGTAATACATACATTTCGAAAATTTCTTGAAGTGCCGTTAGTGCTATGTCGGAATGAAACAGTCTTGTCGATCGAGATAGTTCATATACGAACTACTATGCTTTTTCACTCTCACTTTGCATTACCTTACTGGTCCCTACTGATGTTGTATTACTGTAGTTTATAGAAGTTCTCATGTTTACATAGGTTGTAAGATTGATTCACCATATTTATTTGTATTTTCGTGCACTTTTTGCGTAAGTGCTGAAGTAGTGTGCGGTAAGTGTCAGTACGACTCTAGCGTTCACTTCATTGGCGTTGGTTTCAGGATATCAACGGGCCGTAGTAGATAAAATCAAATCTGTTGCAGAAGGCGACTAATCTTGCTAAGTTTCTTGATTAATGTAGTTCATTCTCATTGTGTTCATACAACCAAACGTATTTCGTGCATCTAATATTTATGGAAATATTCGATAATTCCTTAGCTTTTTGAGTAAATTCAGCATCATTTGTTTTGAGATCAATAGGTAGATAAGGATCAATTTCAAATGGGCGTGTTTAAGAGGAATCCTTCGAACAAGAACGTAGTTCGATATTTCTTCAAGTAGCGCTCCGCGGTTGTTCAAAATGGCTCTGAGCACTATGGGACTTAACTTCTGAGGTCATCAGTCCCCTAGAACTTAGAACTACTTAAACCTAACTAACCTAAGGACATCACACACATCCATGCACGAGGCAGGATTCTAACTTGCGACCGTAGCGGTCGCGCGGTTCCAGACTGAAGCGCCTAGAACCACTCGGCCACACCTGCCGGCTCCACGGTTGTGACAGACATTTTGATGTAAAAGTACCACAAGCAGCTAAATATTTTATCATCCTGAAACTTGCTTCAACATTACAGCCATTAAAAAAAATTTAAGACTTACAGACGATAAATTTACTAGTTCCCAAGTGAAAACAGAGGCTGTTAGTGGTAGTTTTGCTTTATATTGTGTATTGAGCAATTTTATTTGGTTCATTTTCCACTTAGTGGATCCATTTTATACACCTTGTGTGCTCGGGAGTATTTGACATGTTCTACTAAATGCAGAACATACGAACTGATGACGTATTGTACTTGAAAGTTTTAATTTTTATAACTAGAATCGAGAAAATGCGGGGAAATGATAAAAAAATTCTACATAGGGAAAGAGATGAATATTTTTTGTTGTGTGGATTTATCGTGCTTTAGTTTGCTGTATACACGTACGAACATATGGACAAAAAATTCGGTGGACGACGCCTCTGCAGTACTGGAAAAAGCACAAATATGTCTGCATGTGATGGAGATATCTTATCCTGTGTATGACAGTTTTGTTACTGTGATCTGTGATCTTATGAGAAATATGGTATGTTTACAAGGGGATTCTGCAAGATTTGTAAAGTTATATTGTCTAAGGTAATTTATTCAGATGCTGTAATTATTCGAGATAACTGGTACATTGCTCTACTCGAAATAAGTCTGTACTCGAAATAAAGTTAGAGACTGGAACTCTAAACTGGAGTGTTGTTTTTCTGTGAATGGGCTCTAACAAAAACATCCGAGCAGTTCTCACTGCCCGTTTCAGAACGCCAGTCTCCTTCTGGTCTTCTCCTAAATGTCGTAGCTCAGCTGCAGCATGACTTTGTGGATATGCTGCAGCCTACGGTCCCTGACAGAGTCAAAACAGGATCCAGAACTTTTATATTTATCCGTTATTAACATTGCTCCACTAGAATGTGTGTGGGGTCTATGTGCAGTTTTGACATCTGGAGGAATGAAGCTGATATGGGCTGCTTGTAACATCATCTAGGTGAGGGATCTGGAGAAGACGTTATAAGAGATTGGATGTGAGATTAATATTTGGAAGGGTCAAGGGGCGAGTTTTAGGTTGCAGGAAGTGGGTAGGATTGCAATTATGTAGGAAAACGATTCATTAGAGCTTTCATTTGGAAGAGTTATGATAGGTTATAGTTGATAGAATGTTTAGATAGAGGGGAAAGGGGTTTGAATTTTGCTGGGAGAGGCGTGTAGTGAGAGAAGGTGTCAAATGATTGTCCTCGGAGTTGTTGTAAGGCGGTTGGACGCAGCCAGGATGTTCAAAGATGGAATATAGAGTGCTGCGTTGCAGCCGAGAGTTTGACAGTACAGTTCGTTTTCCTCTCGTCTAAGGGAAGGAAATGCCGAGAGCGTATAAGATGACAACCAGCCCTGACGTGTCGCGTATGATATGTGCTGGGCGCTGCTGTCAACGACGTCGATTTCGTGCCTGGTCGATAGCATCTATGGGGCACGCTTGGACGGTTGATGGGTGGGTCTAATTCACTCCATAACTTCTGCTCAAAGAAGGAAGATAACAGATCACGCGTCTCTGCGAAAAGCTCTTTTGTTAAAGTGTTATTTCACAATCATGTTCTTATGTGGAAAAATATAAATATTAAATGGTCTAGACAGTGTCACTGAAGCGCTAAAGCATTGCCAAAACCCTACAATATTGGTTTCTTACATTTTCTCACCCTGAAACGAAGAGGACAGCAGGGGTCCTCACTAAGAAATCGCTGTTAAAGTGAAATCCAAATACAAATAATTACTTTAATGGTACTCCGGTATTATGACGATGGGGGAGAGCAAAATATAGGCTAGGATCAAAAAGTACTCTTTAGATAAGGTGATGGGAGGGGGCGGGAGGGCGGATCAAGAATATACATGAATGGTAATGAAGTGAGGTCGAACAATGAATAGAACTAAAACTGAACTCGCATAGGCGAGACTCAAGTTGTATGCGTTTCCTGCCCGCAGGCTCAGCTTGAATGGCAGCTTAGGCGGCAGACAACTTCTGTAACTTTATTCTTGATGTGGCCCCGAATGTCATATGTTCAACTTGAAAATTTATTATTCATGTTGTTGTGGTCCTCATTCGGACGACCAGTTTGATGCAGCTCTCGACGCTAGTGTATTATGTGCAAGCCTCTTCGTTTCTAAAGAACTGCTGCAAACTAGATCCTTGTCAGTATACTTACTATGTTCAAGTCTCTCTCTCCTGCTATGGCTTTTATCTCACACACTTTCCTTCCTTACCAAACTGACGATTCCTTAATGCCTGAGGATATGCCCTATTAAAAAATGTATTCTTTCAGTCAAGCTGTGCCACACACATTTTTTTGCCATGATTAGACTCAGAACCTTCTCGTTATTTATTCGACCTACCTTTCTATTTTTCAACATTCTTCAGTATCACAATTCATTAGTTTGTATGAATTGCTTATCTTCAGAGTTTCACTTCCGTACAAGGTTCCATTCTACACAAATGTGTTCACAAAATAGTTTCTACCACTTAAGTTTATATTCCATATTAACAAAGTCGTCTATTTCAAAAATGCTTTTCTTGGTATTGTCGGTCTGCATTTCATATGCTCTCTACTTCGGCCGTTGTCAATTATTTTGCCGCCTGAATAGAACAACTTATCGATTACTTTTAGTGTCTCATCTTCTAATCTGATTCTATCAGCATCATCTGATGATTACTTCTCAAGACAACATCCATTATGTTTAATAGCTCTTGGAAGTCCTTCAATTGTCTCTGCCAGAATTAAAGTGTCATCAGCAAAGTGCAAAGTTTTTATTTATTCTCTCTAAACTGTAATTCCCTTCTTATAGAGCTCGCTCAATGTACAGATTGAATATCCTCAGGAACAAGCGACAACCTTTTCTCATTCCCTTCGCAACTTCCGCTTTCCTTTCATAATGAAAGTCTGTGGTGTGTGTTTGCCTTTCGGTTCTGTAACCATTTAATATGCTTGCAGCGTCCTTGTCCAAGCGGCTTTGGTCACGCACAACTGAGGCTAGTACATTGTTAATGCCAGTAAGGCGTGAAGATTCATAACGTCACCACACGATCTGTCTGCAAGTGTACGTGTACCAGCACTGTCAAGTGAGCTGGTACAGTACAAGATTACTCATAATTCGAAATTCATTCGCTAAACGCGAATTCCATGACATCAGCTGTATTAGGTATAGTTTTACTTCCCAACATTGACATATGAACATTTGTGCCGGACCGTGATAGAGTCGCGGGGTTTCACGATTATCACGAGCAGTCGCCTTAATCACTTCAGCTATCCACACAGGCTCCCCGCACCAGCCCAAACTTATACATGCCACAATGTCTACACACTGTTAACGCCCACGTGGGCTTGAAATACTTACATACATTGCCCTCGTTTCCTCGCTGTCTCTTTCTCGCCGCTGCGGAAATCCAAGTAATGTTGCGAGCGTTAGGTGGTGAATTTAGTGGACTACGATATAAGGACGCATACAGTATGATATATGGAAGTTTGAGTCGGCACAAAAAAGAATCATATGTCATTACTGGATAGTAGATTTATACCTAATATACCTTATGTCAAGAAATTCGCATTCAGCGAATTAATTTCCAATTATTTCGTACAGCTCTGGAACGTCAAGTGTGTGTTATTTCACACACACGAGTAAAAATTGCTCATAAGTACCTACAGCGTTTCAGAAGATAACAGCACAAAAGCTGCAATTTATACAGCAACAGACATACTACTGTATAGAGGGTCTCTCCAAGTTTTTAACACACATTGCGTGTTTTCAGTATGGGTACCATTTGTGATGCAACCGATACGTACATGCAATTCATTGCAGTCGTTGCTGCAGCTCACGGACATCAATGCTACACGGTCATATCATTTTTTCATTCACTTGAAGAGATGCCTTATCCAATGATATATATTATTTTTTTGTATGCCTTATACTTTTCACAAAGTCGGGTTCTGAAAATGCGGAGGACATGGTTCGATTTCCGGTACTGCGAGGGATTTTTCCTGATGGGGTGACTGGAAAGGGGTACACTCAACCTCGTGACGTCAGCTGAGGGGCTACTTGACACAGTAGTAGCTGCTCCGGGTCACGGTGTGCTGACCCCACAGCTTCCATCGAATCCAGTGACGTCACTGGCGGAGGACGAGACGGCGGTCGGTCGATACCTATTGAACCGCCAGGACCTGCGTACGGAGTTTTTTTTTTTTTTTTTTTTTTACGTTTCATGAAACCCTGGAGTACTTCTGAATAACCCAACGCATCATTGCGAGCTGGTGACCATTCGGCGGCGGATCATCACTTCCGCATGACTGCTGCTGGACGCTCATGGCAGTCCCTTTCCCTTCTAACCAGCCTCGGCGCGCTGCTCCGTCCTCTTCTTGTTTGCTACCGCCTACTGCGAAATCACACTGCTCGCTCGTGCCGGGCTTCGTCAGTCGGGGGCGGAGTCGCCGGCTCCCATTTTCCACTTTGCGGAGTCTTGCACTCGCGCTGGCTCGCGCAGCCCCCTTCGATCTCCTCATATTGAGTTTCGCTGATGGCGACTGCCCTCCCGGCCAATAGGATTACTCGACATAAACGCTTCGACAGCAACTTTAGCAAAATTAAGTTTGCCGAGTGGGAGGCCGGGCAGCTCCGCGCCGGGCCGCGTTTTAAGAACGGGCTGCCTACCGCCGCCAGCGCCGCTAGGGGCGCCGGCAAATTTCCGCCGCACAGATTTCTCATTCGCCGCCGCGGCCTCTCAAAAACGCAGCTACTGTTTCTGGGCCTAGCCGCAGCAGTTTTCCTACTGCGGAGAAAGCCAACGCTTCCCTTCCAGAAAAGTGCGAATTTTGCTACAACACAAACCGTCTAATATACCATTTGCTTTTGTACTTGTATTTTAAAATTGAACTCATTCTCGGATCTAAAACGCACTGTATGATAAAATTCTACTATTTTGCAAGAATGAATTGTATTTATCTTAATAAAATTGAAAAACTACCACCGAATTAAGATTTTTAAGAAAGTTTCACTTAGAAGTTAATGTGGAATAGTTGGCAAATATGGAAAACGGCCGTAAAATGCTGGTAACTATGTGTATTTGAGGAAAAACGTATGTAATCGACACAGACTACTGTTCTGGGATTCTTCTTAATTTGAACTCTTAGAAGAATCATTTATCAATAAAATAAAAATTTATTTGCGTCTATAACGAATTTGTTAAGCTTATTAACGTAAAAACAGAGCTACAGGTATGTAGCAATTACTTGTTTACGTAGTAGAGCTGATTCGTTTAACATTCATCTGTTTGCAGAAGTCGTAACATTCGTAATATTCGTTCTCAGCAAAATGGTTCAAATGGCTCTGAGCACTGTGGGACTTAACATCTGAGGTCGCCGGCCGGAGTGGCCGAGCGGTTCTTGGCGCTACAATCTGGAACCGCGCGACCGCTACGGTTACAGGTTCGAATCCTGCCTCGGGCATGGATGTGTGATGTCCTTTGGTTAGTTAGGTTTAAGTAGTTTTAAGTTCTAGGGGACTGATGACCTCAGAGCCATTTGAACCTCGTGGGGTCATCGGCCCCCTCGTCTTAGAACTACTTAAACCTAACTAACCTGAGGACTGAAGCGCCTAGAACCACTCGGCCACAACGGCCGACCATTTCAGCATCTGCACGGTGTGCGTGAACCCATATTTTACCAAGCTCTCCACATTGCCCGACACACCATCTTGGACTTCACAACACAAAACAGAAACAATTACACCCATGGACATGACGACTTACCACTCCTTTGCTTCATAAATTGCATAGTTTTAATAGTTAGCACAAATTTTCAATAATTGTTCTATATTTTTGGAAGCTTACTTGCAAAAGTTTTGTCTAACTGCTAAAAGAATGTAACCCAACCAAATAACCACCGAACTGTGGCCTCACCTGGACTCGAATCTGATACTTTCGTCTTTGGCGATCAAGTCGTCTACCGGGTTAGCTGTCCAAGCACGACTCCTCATCAACCCTCGCACCTGTACCTCATCTCCTACTTTCCATCTCACAGAAGCAAAAGCAATGATTCAGTTCAAAGTTGACCTTCGTAAACACCACCTCGGGATTGCAGGACACTTTCGAATCATCTTGTTTACTCTCCGTTCACGATTCTGAGACCATCGTGGATTTTTTTAATTTTTTTTTTTTTAGGGCAGCAATGTTCATAAAATAAACGATCGGTTTGTCTACATTCTAAAGGGATCAGACCACAGGACTTCAGTAGCCAAGAAACGAGACCATTTTTTGCCTCTCCGTCGCCTAAACTAACATTCCCCGGAAGATGCACGGGTAGGAACATTATATTTACATGATGATTCAGATGGATCGGCAAAAGTGGTCACGTATCTAGGCTGCCAAGGTCTATGGATCTTACCACTTTTGATTTTCACATATGGCGATGGTTTAAAGGCGACGCAAACCTAGCAGACGAATAGATCATTCGGTTTACTATTGTCAGAAAAGTTGGGAGATTTATCACTGTAAGCAATAGAAATTGGGCACACATTACAAGAAAATTCTTATTTCGATTAATTTATACAAAGGTCACCTAAAATATTAACTATTGCTCCTGAAACTCCTTGTATATGTATGAAATTCCTATCAGCCGTTCAACGAGCACGGAGAACCAGTACTTAGCGTTATCCTTCTTCCCAAAGCTTACCCATCTTGTCACTTTTGAGTCTGCTATCGATCTGGTGTCCGTTTTTTTTTTTTAAAAACTTTTCGTTTTTCTTATTTGCCCATGAAGTTAAGACAGTCAATCTTCTGTCTGCTTGTCGTCGATGTAGTTGCCATTCCGCTGTGTCTTTCTTGAGATCCTTCTAGATTTCGGCTTGGTTTTTCGGGTCCTGTTTATAATGTTGAAGATTTTCATGATTAATCGCGGGTTGCCCATTCGCGCCAGACTTCTATATTATTTCAGACTCTTTTTCGTACAATGAAACAAAATCGTTCCATCAGAGAATGTAATTCTTCTGAGCGTATGCGCACGCAGATATAATCTTGAACCTAGGTTCTAAACATTTACGCGGATATCTGTCGTACCGTTTTCTCGATGACATTGACATTCATGATGAATGACGATATCTGAAATGAGTAGACTGCTTCTGGGAGAATGTCTGTTCGGTAGTGACGGGGAAGATAATAGTTTCAGCTGAGCAGTCAAAGTAGGCAAACTTCCTCTATACTGATAGAACATACAGGATGCATGTGTTCGAACCTAATCTCGGTAACGCCCATTATTTGAGAAAGTGACTGACGCGTGGACGATTTGTTCCATCAATTGTCTCACTTCAGTTTCATCGACTTATCCATGGACGTTTATCTACACAGTACTCAAATGCGTCTACTGGGCAGCAACACGGTGGTTGTTTCTGTGTAAAGAGCGAGAATTACGGCAAGGTTCATAACATATTTGAAACACGTGCCAGCGAAAACGGTTTTGCCAGACAGCTGTGAAAAGCAGCACACGGTAGTGAATAACAACAAGAAATTACAGCGAAGTTTCAGATTGAGCGTTAAATACAAAGCGTCATTTTTCAGTACTGGTTAGAATAAGCATTGTAACGATATCTAGTTTATTCTGTAGTGCTATTTCAAAAATTCGCGCTACGTGTTTCCCTTCGTTATTAAACATTTTTAAACATTCGTCGCAGATATATCAACACTGAAACGCAAACGCTGTTGTCTTCACGGAATCCTCACATATATTTCATTGGGCAATGCTTCCTTTGTCATCATTTTCACGAACGTAAATATGCGTATGTTTTCTGTTTCAATAGAACGTGTTATCCGGAAACATTTTCAGGTAACATTTAGCTGATGTGATACTGGGTTTAGCAATCATCAGAATACAGAAGGTTCTCTACCTGTCAGTTTTGAGACACTGTAGTGTAGTGGAGAATAGAAACAATGATACGTTAACGGGAAATAATCACTGATTTTAGATGAGCAAACCATTTCAGACTGCGGACTGTGGACTGGATATAAAGAAAACTGGTGCCAGAAAACGGGATTATTGTGAGAACATTCTGAGTTTGCCGGCCGGGCTGGCCGGGCGGTTCTAGGCACTACAGTTTGGAACCGCGCGACCGCTACGGTCGCAGGTTCGAATCCTGCCTCGGGCATGGATGTGTGTGATGTCCTTAGGTTAGTTAGGTTTAAGTAGTTCTAATTTCTAGGGGACTGATGACCTAGTCTCGTAGTGCTCAGAGCCATTTGAACCATTCTGAGTTTCGTCTATCAACCTAACCTCGAGCAGATAGACAACGGAAGCTTGAGACCATTGTACACTCCTGGAAATGGAAAAAAGAACACATTGACACCGGTGTGGCAAACCCACCATACTTGCTCCGGACACTGCGAGAGGGCTGTACATGCAATGATCACACGCACGGCACAGCGGACACACCAGGAACCGCGGTGTTGGCCGTCGAATGGCGCTAGCTGCGCAGCATTTGTGCACCGCCGCCGTCAGTGTCAGCCAGTTTGCCGTGGCATACGGAGCTCCATCGCAGTGTTTAACACTGGTAGCATGCCGCGACAGCGTGGACGTGAACCGTATGTGCAGTTGACGGACTTTGAGCGAGGGCGTATAGTGGGCATGCGGGAGGCCGGGTGGACGTACCGCCGAATTGCTCAACACGTGGGGCGTGAGGTCTCCACAGTACATCGATGATGTCGCCAGTGGTCGGTGGAAGGTGCACGTGCCCGTCGACCTGGGACCGGACCGCAGCGACGCACGGATGCACGCCAAGACCGTAGGATCCTACGCAGTGCCATAGGGGACCGCACCGCCACTTCCCAGCAAATTAGGGACACTGTTGCTCCTGGGGTATCGGCGAGGACCATTCGCAACCGTCTCCATGAAGCTGGGCTACGGTCCCGCACACCGTTAGGCCGTCTTCCGCTCACGCCCCAACATCGTGCAGCTCGCCTCCAGTGGTGTCGCGACAGGCGTGAATGGAGGGACGAATGGAGACGTGTCGTCTTCAGCGATGAGAGTCGCTTCTGCCTTGGTGCCAATGATGGTCGTATGCGTGTTTGGCGCCGTGCAGGTGAGCGCCACAATCAGGACTGCATACGACCGAGGCACACAGGGCCAACACCCGGCATCATGGTGTGGGGAGCGATCTCCTACACTGGCCGTACACCACTGGTGATCGTCGAGGGGACACTGAATAGTGCACGGTACATCCAAACCGTCATCGAACCCATCGTTCTACCATTCCTAGACCGGCAAGGGAACTTACTGTTCCAACAGGACAATGCACGTCCGCATGTATCCCGTGCCACCCAACGTGCTCTAGAAGGTGTAAGTCAACTACCCTGGCCAGCAAGATCTCCGGATCTGTCCCCCATTGAGAATGTTTGGGACTGGATGAAGCGTCGTCTCACGCGGTCTGCACGTCCAGCACGAACGCTGGTCCAACTGAGGCGCCAGGTGGAAATGGCATGGCAAGCCGTTCCACAGGACTACATCCAGCATCTCTACGATCGTCTCCATGGGAGAATAGCAGCCTGCATTGCTGCGAAAGGTGGATATACACTGTACTAGTGCCGACATTGTGCATGCTCTGTTGCCTGTGTCTATATGCCTGTGGTTCTGTCAGTGTGATCATGTGATGTATCTGACCCCAGGAATGTGTCAATAAAGTTTCCCCTTCCTGGGACAATGAATTCACGGTGTTCTTATTTCAATTTCCAGGAGTGTATTATACCACGTAGTAACTAGGAGACCCATACTTTGTGTGTAACTTAACGTTGAGAAAGAATCGGTGATAATAAGACTCTGATAACATCAATGACTACAAATATTAAAAGGAATGTTGACGGAAAAAAGGAAAATAATTTTGGTTTGCAAGAGTGATAGGACACAAATTGCAGAGAATCAAAGTAATCAAAATGAAGCATTCAACTCTTCGGAGGAAGATGTAAAGTCGAAATGGGTAAAACTGAAAAGCATTTATAATATACCTGAAACGTCCCCTTAGAAAATTTATGAATTACTGTGCTGATAAACCTCTTACATTATTTGATTTTCAAACAGCTGAGCAGAACTGAACGTACTCAGACATTTCGCTCTTTACCTATTCTGATCAACACCAAACTGACACACAAAAGAATGACACTGACTAACAATAACCTATACCTTTCATGAATCACTTACCTCACATAAATATTCGTTACTCGAACTACTGCAATACAGCGAGCGCCAATACTGCCAGCTAAATAAAAGATTCTACCTACTAAAGGCGCTAACTACTGATAGGTATTGTCAGCAAATGAAAGATATTGATAGAGAACAAAACAATGTATTTACCTTAATGATATTCAAAAGTCATCATATATATATATATATATATATATATATATATATATATATATATATATATATACACTCCTGGAAATGGAAAAAAGAACACATTGACACCGGTGTGTCAGACCCACCATACTTGCTCCGGACACTGCGAGAGGGCTGTACAAGCAATGATCACACGCACGGCACAGCGGACACACCAGGAACCGCGGTGTTGGCCGTCGAATGGCGCTAGCTGCGCAGCATTTGTGCACCGCCGCCGTCAGTGTCAGCCAGTTTGCCGTGGCATACGGAGCTCCATCGCAGTCTTTAACACTGGTAGCATGCCGCGACAGCGTGGACGTGAACCGTATGTGCAGTTGACGGACTTTGAGCGAGGGCGTATAGTGGTCAAGCGGGAGGCCGGGTGGACGTACCGCCGAATTCCTCAACACGTGGGGCGTGAGGTCTCCACAGTACATCGATGTTGTCGCCAGTGGTCGGCGGAAGGTGCACGTGCCCGTCGACCTGGGACCGGACCGCAGCGACGCACGGATGCACGCCAAGACCGTAGGATCCTACGCAGTGCCATAGGGGACCGCACCGCCACTTCCCAGCAAATTAGGGACACTGTTGCTCCTGGGGTATCGGCGAGGACCATTCGCAACCGTCCCCATGAAGCTGGGCTACGGTCCCGCACACCGTTAGGCCGTCTTCCGCTCACGCCCCAACATCGTGCAGCTCGCCTCCAGTGGTGTCGCGACAGGCGTGAATGGAGGGACGAATGGAGACGTGTCGTCTTCAGCGATGAGAGTCGCTTCTGCCTTGGTGCCAATGATGGTCGTATGCGTGTTTGGCGCCGTGCAGGTGTGCACCACAATGAGGACTGCATACGACCGAGGCACACAGGGCCAACACCCGGCATCATGGTGTGGGGAGCGATCTCCTACACTGGCCGTACACCACTGGTGATCGTCGAGGGGACACTGAATAGTGCACGGTACATCCAAACCGTCCTCGAACCCATCGTTCTACCATTCCTAGACTGGCAAGGGAACTTGCTGTTCCAACAGGACAATGCACGTCCGCATGTATCCCGTGCCACCCAACGTGCTCTAGAAGGTGTAAGTCAACTACCCTGGCCAGCAAGATCTCCGGATCTGTCCCCCATTGAGCATGTTTGGGACTGAATGAAGCGTCGTCTCACGCGGTCTGCACGTCCAGCACGAACGCTGGTCCAACAGAGGCGCCAGGTGGAAATGGCATGGCAAGCCGTTCCACAGGACTACATCCAGCATCTCTACGATCGTCTCCATGGGAGAATAGCAGCCTGCATTGCTGCGAAAGGTGGATATACACTGTACTAGTGCCGACATTGTGCATGCTCTGTTGCCTGTGTCTATGTGCCTGTTGTTCTGTCAGTGTGATCATGTGATGTATCTGACCCCAGGAATGTGTCAGTAAGGTTTCCCCTTCCTGGGACAATGAATTCACGGTGTTCTTATTTCAATTTCCAGGAGTGTATATATCAGTTCATGATATCCAATATTACAAATTTACTCTCTCTGATGGACACACGCCCAGATCGTCCGCTCTCAAAACTCCGCCATCTCACTCCCCACATCCACCACTGCTGGCGGCTCACCTCCAACTGCGCAACGCTACGCGCTGTTCACATCCAACTGCCCAACACTACAATAGCAAATTCCAACAATGCAAACCAGCCACAGACTGCACACAGAGCGCTATGTGGCGTTACCAAACAGCGTAAAACTAAACAGCCTACTTACACACCTTAGCAAAGTCTGTGCTGAGCAAGGCTGTGAGGGATGGGAAAGACCCGCTGGTTCGATAGGCGTGTTAGAAAGTTGCTGCATAAACAGAGCGAGCTTCATATCCGACTGGAGTGAAGAAGAAACACTTTATGAACATACAAGGGGCCTTCAGTAACACAAGACTTCTTTTTCTGAAAGGAGGTTGGTTTTCATCACGATTCCAATACAACATATTATTCCCCACTCTTTTAGCTGCAAAACCCTGTCTTTCAACATGATCTCCGTTCACTGCGATGGCGTTAATGCCACCTTCCTGGGAGGGCCTGTGTTCCTGCATGGTACCACTCTACTGGTCGGTGTTGGAGCCAGTGTCTTGCTGCTCCCCAATCATCTATGTGCTGCTTCCCGCAGAGTGCATCCTTCATTGCACCAAACAGACGGAAGCTACGGTCTTCTATATAGCAATAATTAGCTTAACAAAGTAAGACAAAGCAAAGATGATGTTATTTACAGGAAATGCTCAATATGTCCACCATCATTCCTCAACAATAGCTGTAGTCGAGGAATAATGTTGTGAACAGCACTGTAAAGCATGTCCGGAGTCATGGTGAGGCATTGGCGTCGGATGTTGTCTTTCAGCATCCCTAGACATGTCGGTCGATCACGATACACTTGCGACTTCAGGTAACCCCAAAGCCAATAATCGCACGGACTGAGGTCGGGGGACCTGGGAGACCAAGCATGACGAAAGTGGCGGCTGAGCAGACGATCATCACCAAAAGACGCGCGCAAGAGATGTTTCACCCGTCTAGTAATATGGGGTGATTTTTTTTCCTTGGTTCTAATAAAACCCCATGTCATTCCAAGCATGTATGTCAATTTTTACCTCTCTATCTACATTATTCCGTGGTTCATTAAATCTTCAAATTTATACTGACTTTATGATCACCCGGTATTTCTATGATATCGGATACTGAAAAAGTTTTCGAAAGGCTGTCTATATGCAAACTGGTTCCGTCATGTCACAAACTTTCAGGGATGATGCAGAAAGGTAATATATCCAAAACATCCGTGGTCTTTAGTGTGCATTGGTCGTCGAGCGACTTTTCTCAACATTTTTTCAAGCGGGGGTACGTTTCTGTTTCTTCATGTACGAGGGGCTTCGATAAATAATTCAACACATTTTTTCTAGGGGAATTTCGGTTTAAAAAACGCGGAATTTGCTGTGGGACATCGTCGAATATTTCTACTTCATCTACATCGACATCATCTACATCTACATTTATACTTCGCAAGCCACCCAAGGGTGTGTGGCGGAGGACACTTTACGTGCCACTGTCATTACCTCCCTTTCCTGTTCCACCTAACGGTGGCTTGGTACCCAATGGGCACACATCTTTGATTACCGCAACTGGTGGACGAGTGCCTCAGGACTCCCAATAGAGACGTCCAGTTGAGCACCGAGGTGTTGCTGATCTGTTGTTCATCTGGTGTGAGAGTGTCCGCACGTTCCGACATTGCCTGAGGCACAACTGTGTGCCGCCAGCCGGAACGCGGGGAACCGGATAGGTTTGAGTGACCTAGTTCCGATGATGACAGACGCCTCGCCCAATGAGCCACCGTGTTTTTTTCCTCCTTACCATATCTCCGTAGATGATCTGCAAGCACCTATGAATCCTTCGATGCTCTGGTTTCCCGCTGAAAGAAACTCGCTCTTCGTTACAGACGTCGTTTTGAAGACTGCGTGTAGCGCCGATATCTGCCGGAACTTCATGAAACTATAGCACCTGAAGTAGAATTTTAGAACATGTTTTTTGCTCGCGTATCATGTCATTTCTGAAAACCCAGAATCAACTCTGTAGGAATCAACATGGATTCCGGAAACAGCGATCGTGTGGGAGCCAACTCGCTTCATTTGTTTATGAGGCCCAGATAATATTACATACAGGCTCCCAGGTAGATGCCATTTTCCTTGACTTCCGGAAGGCGTTCGATACAGTTCCGCACTGTCGCCTGATAAACAAAGTAAGAGCCTACGGAATATCAGACCAGCTGTGTGGCTGGATTGAAGAGTTTTTAGCAAACGATACACAGCATGTTGTTCTCAATGGAGAGACGTCCACAGACGCTAAAGTAACCTTTGGCGTGCCACAGGGGAATGTTATGGGACCATTGATTTTCACAATATACATATATGACCTAGTAGATAGTGTCCGAAGTTCTCTGCGGCTTTTCGCGGATGATGCTGTAGTATACAGACAAGTTGCAGTATTAGAAAATTGCAGCGAAATGCAGGAAGATCTGCAGTGGATAGGCACTTGGCGCACGGAGTGGCAACTGACCCTTAACATAGACAAATGTAATATATTGCGAATACATAGAAAGAAGGATCCTTTATTGTATGATTATATGATAGCAGGAGAAACACTTGTAGCAGTTACTTCTGTAAAATATCTGGGAGTATGCGTACGGGACGATTTGAAGTGGAATGATCACATAAAATTAATTGTTGGTAAGGCGGGTGCCAGGCTGAGATTCATTGGGAGAGTCCTTAGAAAATGTAGTCCATCAACAAAGGAGGTGGTTTACAAAACACTCGTTCGACCTATACTTGAGTATTGCTCATCAGTGTGGGATCCGTACCAGGTCGGGTTGACAGACGAGATAGAGAAGATCCAAAGAAGAGCGGCGCGTTTCGTCACAGGGTTATTTGGTAACCGTGATAGCGTTACCGAGATGTTTAGCAAACTCAAGTGGCAGACTCTGCAAGAGAGGCGCTCAGCATCAAGGTGTAGCTTGCTGTCCCGGTGTCGAGAGGGTGCGTTTCTGGATGATGCATCGAATATATTGCTTCCCCCTACTTATACCTTCCGAGGAGATCAAGAATGTAAAATTAGAGAGATTCGAGCGCTCACGGAGGCTTTCCAGCAGTCGTTCTTCCCGCGAACCATACGCGACTGGAACAGGAAAGGGAGGTAATGACAGTGGCACGTAAAGTGTCCTCCGCCACACACCCTTGGGTGGCTTGCGAAGTATAAATGTAGATGTAGATGATGTCGATGTAGATGAAGTAGAAATATTCGACGATGTCCCACAGCAAATTCCGCGTTTTTTAAACCGAAATTCCCCTAGAAAAAATGTGTTGAATTATTTATCGAAGCCCCTCGTACATGAAGAAACAGAAACGTACCCCCGCTTGAAAAAATGTTGAGAAAAGTCGCTCGACGACCAATGCACACTAAAGACCACGGATGTTTTGGATATATTACCTTTCTGCATCATCCCTGAAAGTTTGTGACATGACGGAACCAGTTTGCATATAGACAGCCTTTCGAAAACTTTTTCAGTATCCGATATCATAGAAATACCGGGTGATCATAAAGTCAGTATAAATTTGAAGATTTAATGAACCACGGAATAATGTAGATAGAGAGGTAAAAATTGACATACATGCTTGGAATGACATGCGGTTTTATTAGAACCAAGGAAAAAAAATCACCCCATATTACTAGACGGGTGAAACATCTCTTGCGCGCGTCTTTTGGTGATGATCGTCTGCTCAGCCGCCACTTTCGTCATGCTTGGTCTCCCAGGTCCCCCGACCTCAGTCCGTGCGATTATTGGCTTTGGGGTTACCTGAAGTCGCAAGTGTATCGTGATCGACCGACATGTCTAGGGATGCTGAAAGACAACATCCGACGCCAATGCCTCACCATGACTCCGGACATGCTTTACAGTGCTGTTCACAACATTATTCCTCGACTACAGCTATTGTTGAGGAATGATGGTGGACATATTTAGCATATACTGTAAAGAACATCATCTTTGCTTTGTCTTACTTTGTTATGCTAATTATTGCTATTCTGATCAGATGAAGCGCCATCTGTCAGACACTTTTGAACTTTTGTATATTTTTTGGTTCTAATAAAACCCCATGTTATTCCAAGAATGTGTGTCAATTTGTACTTCTCTATCTACATTATTCCGTCATTTATTCAGTTTTCAAATTTATACTGACTTTTTGATCACCCTGTAGATCTAAATTTGTCTGCAATATTGGTTTACCCTCTTTTGTAAAGCGGTATTATGAAGCGATTATGTCATTATGCACGTTTGGTTGCGTTCACAATTTTCGTATCCACTGGAAAATGTCTACAGTATAAAAGCCGAAACCAGTGGCGGCGTAAAATGAAGTACGTTTTTGCAACTGCAAGTGGTGAGTCATCAGGTCAGTATACAGTTGTGGAGCGGCAGTGCTTTGCAAACATGGAGAAACTAGTAAGTGTATGTTCGTCGTAGTTCACTTTCGTGACGCAGCAGTGGCTTATATATATATATATATATATATATATATATATATATATATATATATATATATATATATATAGAGAGAGAGAGAGAGAGAGCGAGGTAGAATAGAAAGGATGTAATGGGTGCTTCATTTTCGTTCATTTCACGCTACACCTTTCGGCCGGCAACGTAGAGACCATGACTCGTCAGAGAGCAGCTTTACGCTGCCGGCTGTGCACAGAGGCGGGCAGCGACCGCCCATCGCGGGCGCGTTTTAAATTAGCGGTGTGCAAACTCGGGGAGACCCGCCGCTAACCCAATTGGTTCCCGCAGTGGCCGTCCTCCGTCAGTGAGAATGGGTAAACGAGCGCTGCCCTGCCGACTCCTCCCCCCCCCCCTCCCCGCAACCCCCTGACCCCATTCAGGGCCAGGGCCGGGACACCTGGCCGTTTCGGCGAGAATGAAGGCCCTTATTGTTAGCGGAGCGCTCGCGTTCGATAGGTCGATATTTGTTGCCGGCGCGGCGCTAACCGGTTCCCGGGCTCGGACAGACAGCTGCCGCAGAATTAAGCAAACGTGATTTCAGCTTGACTAGCCGGTGACGCCCCTGCACGCTCTCCTGCCGTATGGCCGCTGAATTGGTGCGTAAAGCTCAAGTGGCGACTCCCAGCGCCGAGTAATGGTGCGCGGAGGCCGACCTACCTCACGCGGCATACCCATCGGGTTCATGGGTAGACACACAGTCGCCTTTATAATTACACATAGCTCTCCTGACCGCTTATTTTCCACTGAAGCAGGTTATATCTTGTCATTAATGAGCGAACAGAAATAGAATACGATTCCCTTTGCTATTATTTTTCAAGATGAAGTCCCTGGAAGGTACCTGTGTAGCGAATCATTTTGTAAATTGCAGCCTACAGCTTATATCCTTTCTTCTAAATATTTTATTGCTATACCTTTCTTTCAATTCTGCACAAGTGGTCGGCGGCTAGTGTGGCGTAGCGCTAATTTACGGGCCACGACGTAGAGTTATGTTTAAAAGCCGGAGAACAACCTCAGATAACTGAATATTAGGTACAAATTCAACGATTTAAGTAGCGCTTCGCAGGGAAATTCTCAGGAGCCATGACTTATCATATTTAACCTAATTTGCACGAAATATTTCTATATGTAAATTGACTGTGTGTCTGTGTTCGTAATACGTCACCTCCTAAACGGTGTGACCAGTTTTGATGAAATTATTTTGTTTTTTACTTAGAGGGTCACCTAGATGGTTCCTAGCTTTAGTTCGACCCGGTGGGTGGCGCTGTTGTCGAAATCCAGTTTTTTCCTTTTTTTTAATTTTCCGACCAAATCTTACATACATATAATGCCAAGTTTTTAGCCTTCCAGAACCTCTCAATATTCACTTACGATTCAATACAAGACTAAGCTCACTACGACGCAGCTTGGCATTGACTTGACATTCCGATTTCGGATTGCTGAATTCTGATATATTCCGTGTATTGAAACTGCACGCATACTGAGGGAATTATTTATCAACTAATTCGGCGCTGATATAGTAAATGAAGTGTATTTGAAATAATATGCTGTGAAAATGTGAAAGATGCATTGTTTGAAGTGCGGTTTAGCACATGTTCATTCCATCTAACCTTCTAAATAAAACGTTTTATTCTGTGTTCATTTGTGAGATTTCGATGATGGATGATGATGCAATGTTTATGAAGAGATAAACGGTTCGTGGAATGTACACAACGTATAAGTGTATTCTACAAATCGTCATATAATTACATTAGTGTTTTTGACTTATTTGAGTTATACTGAATAAAATATTTTACTTCAAGACGTAAATTTTGCTTGCGAGGTATGCGGCAAGAAAACGTCTGCCTACCGGATTCTCTCGTAATAAAAATGGTGAAATCCGGTATTTTACAGAATACCTCGACAGCATATACGAGGAGCACCAGAAATCATTGGGCAAGGAATAAAATGCATCTTATTTCATACGTTAACTATTCGTTTAATTGAATGACAGTTACTTTTAAGAAAAAGTGTGAAGAAACATAATTTAAATATTTTGACAGTTACGAGATCCGCAGAAAACGTTATTGTAACAGTTTCAGTTTCAATTCGGTTGGAGTACACTTGTATCATACTGTGAATTTCGCTAAAATGAAGGCTGCGCTTGATGAATGTGAAAATGTTGTGGTTGATGATCGTGCAAATGCAATAAAGCGAAGATTTTAGAGAGTCAACTATTTTTGAAGAGCATGTACAAGAAGAAATGCCACAATCTCGGGTGTTTTTGCGTAAAAAGGGAAGTTATTTGCAATAAAAATATCATTTCAGTTCTGCTTCCTGCAATAAATAAAGTATGTAATAAGTACAGCTTCGAAGATATGAAAATTGGAAGTTTAGATTCAGTTACTTTATATTGCATTTGTGATAACAGTTAAAAACAGATATTTCGACTGTTTACTACATATGAGTAATTTTTTCCACTCTTTAAAATACTGTATATGGCTCTCGAGTAGGTGAATACGTCTTACCTGTTTGAAAGGCGTTTCAGAACTATCTATCTTTCTTCATTGTGTCTGTCTTCGGAAAGAGAAAAACAAAAGACAGGAGTACACTTACTATTATTATTATTATCATCTGTGGCCTACATCATAGCAAATAGTGTTTGCTCATTGCTAATAGATTTATTTGTTTCAGAATTACCGAATTGATTCATAGCCACGTTGGAGGTGGAAAATAAACATATACTACAAGCTCTGACATGATTAATGAGTGACAATTTGAAAACCGTCAAAATCCGCTATTCCATGATAGTTTAAGTTCTGCGACATGTTTTGGTCATTGGACATCATCCGACGGACCCGCATACGGAACAAAAACATCTTGAACCATCATAACGTTCGGTTTACAGTAGCGAAATCTCTCAAAATAAATTGGTTAAGAAACTGTTGCTACAACACAGTGCAGAATCTAGCTCAGTAGTCAAACCCAGATATGAAAAAGAACATGCAAATTATATTTAGATAGACAGAGCTCTTTCCAAAGTTTTAACACATTACTGACAATCAAGTGCAACATGTGCTAAGGCAACCAGATAGCAGAATTTAAATAATGTACGGAAGACTACTATATAGCAAACAGTCCCGTGTAGAATTATTATGTTATCTGCTATTTGTCAGAGTCGCGTGTTGCATGGTAATTTATTTATAATTTTTCGGCCTCGCTGCGGTAAATGGTCACACGGAGACAATACTGAGACCACCTTACTGAGCCAGCTTTTCCTCCAATAACCACTTTTCGTGATAAGGACGAAACGTAAAGCGGTCTATTTTCCCATTCGGATCGATGTGGTGCAATTCTTTGTCGTCAACTGTGCGCTGACAGTCTTCACCCGGCGGACACTTGGTATTGATCTCTGGCTTCGCGGACCAGGGACAAAACCCAGCAGTAATTAACGCTTTTGTTATCAAACTGTAATTAATATGGAACTCATTTTCCTCTCGAATAATGCGGCCGGCACTGGTGACCCTAATGAGCTAATTGTATTCTTTTTTTTACTCCTGCCAACACTCGTGTACCTGCCGAAAATACTGTTCTCTCTCTCCCTCCCCCTACCTCTCTCCCTCCCGCCTTCTCTCTGTCTCTCTTTCTCTCCCCCCATCCCTTCCCTCCCTCCCTCCCTCCCACCCATCGTCCGTTCCTCCCTCTATAGCCCTGTGTGTGTGTGTAGAGAGAGAGAGAGAGAGAGAGAGAGAGAGAGAGAGAGGATGAGGTATATTTTCCTTCCTGTTTTTATCTTTTATTTTCATCTCTGTCGTTCTAGCCCCAATTAATAACTTATTGACTAGTTCATCCTAGCGTATAAAGTAGGAAATTAAAAGGGAAAACAGTGGCAGACAAAGATTAGACCACCCAAGACAGGATGTTGGGTATAGTAGTTAGGGTGTGAATGGAAAGCTTAACACAATATAGGAAAAGCTTCAGAGCATCGTAAAAATTTAATGATTTAATAACAGAAGGTCTTGTCGCAAAAAAAACGCTTTTGTTTTTAATAATTGCTACTCCAATTCGCGTATTATACCCATAGCACTCTATCACCTATCCGCACATGATAGCCGTGAGGTCTTGGGCGTCGTGTCACGGTTCGCGCGGCTCCCCCCGTCGGAGGTTCGAGTCCTGCCTCACGTATGGGTGTGTGTGTTGTCCTTAGCATTAGTTTAAGATAGATTAAGTAGTGCGTAAGCCTAGGGACCGATGACCGTAGCAGTATGGTTCCATAGTCCTTACCACAAATTTCCATTTACTATCACCTATTTCGCAGTTATAGGAAACGAATTGCTCTTCTCTGGACATTTTTCATGTTCTCCGTCAGTCCTGTATGATAAGGACCTCACATTCAGAGTAATACTCCAGAAGAGGGCGGACAGGTGTAGCGTAAGTAGTCTCCTTAATAGAGATGTTATTAAAAACATTGTAAAATGAGTCACGTATACATCTACATCTACATTTATACTCCGCAAGCCACCCAACGGTGTGTGGCGGAGGGCACTTTACGTGCCACTGTCATTACCTCCCTTTCCTGTTCCAGTCGCGTATGGTTCGCGGGAAGAACGACTGTCTGAAAGCCTCCGTGCGCGCTCTAATCTCTCTAATTTTACATTCGTGATCTCCTCGGGAGGTATAAGTAGGGGGAAGCAATATATTCGATACCTCATCCAGAAGCGCACCCTCTCGAAACCTGGCGAGCAAGCTACACCGCGATGCAGAGCGCCTCTCTTGCAGAGTCTGCCACTTGAGTTTATTAAACATCTCCGTAACGCTATCACGGTTACCAAATAACCCTGTGACGAAACGCGCCGCTCTTCTTTGGATCTTCTCTATCTCCTCCGTCAAACCGATCTGGTACGGATCCCACACTGATGAGCAATACTCAAGTATAGGTCGAACGAGTGTTTTGTAAGCCACCTCCTTTGTTGATGGACTACATTTTCTAAGCACTCTCCCAATGAATCTCAACCTGGTACCCGCCTTACCAACAATTAATTTTATATGATCATTCCACTTCAAATCGTTCCGCACGCATACTCCCAGATATTTTACAGAAGTAACTGCTACCAGTGTTTGTTCCGCTATCATATAATCATACAATAAAGGATCCTTCTTTCTATGTATTCGCAATACATTACATTTGTCTATGTTAAGGGTCAGTTGCCACTCCCTGCACCAAGTGCCTATCCGCTGCAGATCTTCCTGCATTTCGCTACAATTTTCTAATGCTGCAACTTCTCTGTATACTACAGCATCATCCGCGAAAAGCCGCATGGAACTTCCGACACTATCTACTAGGTCATTTATATATATTATGAAAAGCAATGGTCCCATGACACTCCCCTGTGGCACGCCAGAGGTTACTTTAACGTCTGTAGACGTCTCTCCATTGATAACAACATGCTGTGTTCTGTTTGCTAAAAACTCTTCAATCCAGCCACACAGCTGGTCTGATATTCCGTAGGCTCTTACTTTGTTTATCAGGCGACAGTGCGGAACTGTATCGAACGCCTTCCGGAAGTCAAGAAAAGTAGCATCTACCTGGGAGCCTGTATCTAATATTTTCTGGGTCTCATGAACAAATAAAGCGAGTTGGGTCTCACACGATCGCTGTTTCCGGAATCCATGTTGATTCCCACATAGTAGATTCTGGGTTTCCAAAAACGACATGATACTCGAGCAAAAAACATGTTCTAAAATTCTACAACAGATCGACGTCAGAGATATAGGTCTATAGTTTTGCGCATCTGCTCGACGACCCTTCTTGAAGACTGGGACTATCTGTGCTCTTTTCCAATCATTTGGAACCCTCCGTTCCTCTAGAGACTTGCGGTACACGGCTGTTAGAAGGGGGGCACGTTCTTTCGCGTACTCTGTGTAGAATCGAATTGGTATCCCGTCAGGTCCAGTGGACTTTCCTCTATTGAGTGATTCCATCAAATTTGGTTGAAATTGCTTCATGAGTAGCTGTGCAATGCTTTTATACAATGCCACCAATAGCTGTAGGGGTACTACGGCGGTCTTACTGTCACAGTAATTAATTCAAAGTTGCAAGTGATACGTGTGCCCAGTTCAGAAGAAAATGCGGCAGGCGTTACAGGAAGGGCGCCTATTAATCGAAATAGTTGTCACCCACTCTTTCTGCAGCAGGTGGTTTACGAACATTGGGCCTGTAGGCTCTGCGCTATAGTCCGCTAAGCACAGCCATCGTGCAGGCATTGCTCTGTGTTATGCTTTTTTATCACCCCGTTTTCACCCCCATCCTCTCCCCTATTGCAGGTAGGCGGTGCGTAGGCCCATACTATTCTGTAGGTCCTGGGTCAATGACTTTATTTACGACTACACACTATGTCCCAGTTCCGATATGACTGCTTGTATGAAATTCTAGTCTGCTGCGTTATCTCGTGGCGAGTTGTGGCGTTATGATCCTTGAAGCTTCAGCAACAGTTGTGTAGAAGGTCACTATAGCAGGCGTCCTGGCCACGAATGTAACAGTATGTGTCTGACACTCCTCGGAAAATGACGGTGGAGGATCGAGGCAATATGAAATTTTTGGAATCCTCCATCGTTTGTGGGCGAGAATTCATCGAATTAGACACGGGTAGCAAGAGGGTATTCCTTGTCGCTCCTCCACGACAATGCGCCAGCCCACAAAGTGAATCCTGCGAGGTTTTGGCCAGAAAACGCATTACAGACTTGCACTACAGTGTTAACCGAGTTTGGCTCCAGCCGACTTCTGATTATTCCCCGTATTGAAGCTGGCAGTGAAAGGACACAATTACGATACAATTGAAGACATCTAAGAATAGTGTAGCGCAGTACTAAACGGAATCAAAGAAGTATTATTCGCTGTCAAAACTCTTTAAAAAAATTTTAGTTGTGTATTGTTGCAGGGGAAGACTATTCTGGATAAATCCAGTGATTTTGTGATCAATATACTTGACTTTTATTTTTCATACCCACGGTCCCAACTGAATTGGAAGACATGATGTATGCTGCAGCTTCTACATCTACATCGATACTCTGCAAATCACATTTAAGTGCCTGGCAGAGGGTTTATCAGACCACCTTCACAATTCTCTAATATTCCAATCTCGTATAGCGCGCGGAAAGAATAGACACCTATATCTTTCCGTACGAGCTCTGATTTCCCTTATTTTATCGTGGTGATCGTTCCGCCCTATGTAGGTCAGTGTCAACAAAATATTTTCGCATTCGGAGGAGAAAGTTGGTGATTGGAATTTCGTGAGAAGATTCCGTTGCTTCGGAAAACGCCTTTCTGTTAGTGATTTCCAGCCCAAATTCTGTATCATTTCTGTGACACTCTCTCCCATATTTCGCGAGAATACAAAACGTATGAAACGTCCCCTTAGAAAAATTATACATGACTGTACTTAAACTGACACAAAATATTTGTAGTGCAACGCAATCTGACTTTTAATAATCCCTACAAAAGAATGGCCCTCACTAACATTAACCTATACCTTTCACAAATCACTTACCTCACAAAAATCTTCATTACTCGAACTACTGCAATACGGCGAGCGCCACTACTGCCAGCTAAATAAAAGATTAAAACTACTGAAGGCACTAACTACTGATAGGCATAGTTAGCAAATGAAAGATTTTGATAGAGAACAAACAATGTATGAACACTATTAAATAGTGTTCAAAAGTCATAATATGTACATATCAGTTCATGACATCCATTCTTACAAATGTACTGTTTCTGGTGGACACACGTCCTGATCATCCGCTCTCAAAACTCCGCCATCTCACTTCCCCACATCCACCACTGCTGGCGGCTCACCTCCAACTGCACAACGCTACGCGCTGTTAACAGCCAACTGCCCAACACTACAATAGCGACTATTTCAACAATGCACACCAGCCACAGACTGCACACAGCACAGTCAGTGATTTTCATACAGAGCGCTACGTGGCGTTACCAATATAAAAACCTAAACAGCCTACTTACAAACGTGCTGCCTTTCTTTGAACTTTTTCGATGTACACCGTCAGTCCTATCTGGTAAGGGTCCCACACCGCGCAGCAGTATTCTGAAAGAGGACGAACAAGCGTAGTGTAGGTAGTTTCCTTAGTAGGTCTGTTACATTTTCTAAGTGTCCTGCCAATAAAACGCAGCCTTTGGTTACCCTTCCCCACAACATTTTCTGTGTGTTCTTTCCAATTTAAGTTGTTCGTAATTCTAATACCTAGGTATTTAGTTGAATTTACGGCTTTTAGATTTGACTGATTTATCGTGTAACCGAAGTTTAACGAGTTCCTTTTAGCACTCATGTGGATGACCTCACACTTTTCGTTGTACATGGTCAACTGCCACTTTTCGCACCATTCAGATATTTTTTCTAAATCATTTTGCAGTTTGTTTTGATCTTCTGATAACTTTGTTAGTCGATAAACGACAGCGTCATCTGAAAACAACCGAAGACGGCTGCTCAGATTGTCTCCCAAATCGTGTATATAGATAAGGAACGGCAAAGGGCCTATAACACTACCTTGGGGATCGCCTGAAATCACTTCTGTTTTACTCGATGACTTTCCGTCAATTACAACGAACTTTCATCACTGCACTACACTCGATTTTTGTCCATTTCCAAGAAATCATATAATAAACAGCTCCAGCTGTAAATAGATTTATTGGTTCAATCATGACCGGTTTCGGGCGACTATAAGCCCTCTTCAGGTGAAGGAGAACGATGAGGCTCGTGGCCGCCGCGCACTGGACGCCAGATTACGGACAGGTGACAGCCGCATGTGAAGCTGACTCTGCCAAGGATTCAAGCATCATACCTTGTTCAGACACCTGCAACACCCAGTTACTGGATCGAATGACATGCAGTTTCACACTAAGCCTACTGAAAGTTGAGCCATCATCTGAAGTCACAAACCTAGAGTGCGATCCAGGGTGAGGCCGAAAACTTGTCCGACGAGCCTTATAAGGGAGACATACAAAGAAACTTTGTGTTCTACCTTACGGCAGGTCTTGTAATGGGGGGAAGCCTCGTCAGAGATGTCCACCGCATGAGCGTCTAGGGAAGTGATTCCAGTGGTGGTTTCCCGTTGCCTTCCACTGATGATGAAATGATAATGAGGACAACACAACACCCAGTCCCTGAGTGGAGAAAATCTCCGACCCAGCCGGGAATCGAAGCCGGGCCCCTTGGCTTGACATATCGCCGCGCTGACCACTCCGCTATCGGCGCGAACTCGTACAAAGAGATACCGATATTTAAATCTACGACTTTATCGCCGCAGGCCAGTCAGAATAACAGCCTACTGACTGACTCATGTGACACCCATGAGGACTGAAGTTCTAAACCGGAACGTGACGGAAAGATAGGCGGTAACAGTAATGGGCGGTGACGGGCAGATGGCCGGTTTATCCGCGAGGCCTGTCGGACATGTGGCGAACCGCTCGGCCGCATCTGCTGGCGACGCCCCTCGCCTCTAGTTATTATTCCGCCCACGCTCAGCTGCTCCCCCCCTCCCCCCATGTCCTCCTCCTTCCCCCCCCCCCCCCCTCTGCCGTGTGCGCCTCCCCACCCCCTTCCGTGCCTTCAACCCGAGCGACGCGCACAGCGAGACCCTAATTAACGCAGGTATGTACGAAACAATGCGGTTTTTCACTCGCAATGACACAGGCTAATCCTACAGCCATTGTTTGAGGGGGGACGGACCGGTTTCAGTTTTAAATTACACGCGCTTAAATTATTCAGTGCCCAAAACAGGAGCGTAATTGCGTCAAAAATATCCCACTTTTAATTTACATTCGGCTGAATTATTAATCCATAATGGAATCCGTCGTCCGCCGCCGGACCGTCGTAGCTGCCGGCAGCAGAATTAAAGTTACGCTGTTGCCGAGCTGCAGCTCCTTGTTACTCAGAGCTGCTGCATACAACTCTCCTTTACTTGGACGTTAGTTACAAATTCAGCAGGGTTCAGTTCTGGGCAGATTTTAATACCGTAGAAATAACAGGCCAAGTGGTGTGCAGCGCTTAGGAATGAAGGTAGAGAGAGTCTTTCTTCCATATCTGTGATGTTACCCCGCGGAGTCTAAACGAGACAGTGATGAAAACACCGGCCGGAGTTGCTGTGCGGTTCTAGGCGCTACAGTCTGGAGCCGAGCGACCGCTACGTTCGCAGGTTCGAATCCTGCCTCGGGCATGGATGTGTGTGATGTCCTTAGGTTAGTTACGTTTAATTAGTTCTAAGTTCTAGGCGACTGATGACCTCAGAAGTTAAGTCGCATAGTGCTCAGAGCCATTTGAAGTGATGAAAAGCTCTACATTGAGTCTTTTGAGACACGAAATTGAGTTATTGGCATATGGTTCGAGAATGGCTTCTTAGATACTGGAGAGCCGAAATCAATAGGATTAAACGATGATGATGACGATTGCTTTGTGGGGCGCTCAGCTGCGCGGTTATCAGCGCCCGCACAAATTCCCAACCTTTGCTCAGTCCAATGATGACTGATGATGACAACACAAACACCCAGTCATCTCGATACAGGTGAAAATCATTGACCCCGACGGGAATCGAACCCGGCACCCCGTGTTCGGGAAGCTACGGACAGACTAAACAAAGCAGTGGATAGTCCTGTCTGATTTACGATAACAAAACATTGCTGCCGTTAAGGAAGATGAAAATAGCATATTTGTAACGTTTATTAAGTCCAAAAAGTTACATGACCTGCTCCCTTGTTGCCAGCAACAGCTCATAAAAAAAAGTAACTAGGTGTTCGACCGCAGAGGACAAGGCGATGCATACCTGTCGTGGTGTCATCCAGCGCAATGTGAATATAGCATAGAAGGCTGTGAGATCAATCAGCACACTTCTCTTTCGGTCGTTGTCGGCTTTCCAGACCTTAGATCCGCTATGGATCATTCGACTGGCTCCTCATTCGGTCTCAGGAAATTGAGTGCAGCCAGTTCCAGTCCTCAAAAATGGTTCAAATGGCTCTGAGCACTATGGGACTTAACATCTGAGGTCATCAGTCCGCTAGAACTTGAAACTACTTAAGCCTAACTAACCTGAGGACATCACACACATCCATGCCCGAGGCAGGATTCGAGCCTGCGACCGTAGCGGTCTCGCGGTTCCAGATTGTAGCGCCTAGAACCGCTCCGCCGCTCCGGCCGGCTCAAGTCCTCCCACGAAGGAAAAATCCCTAGAAATAGCAGGAATTGTACCCTGACCAACCGCTTGACAGTCGGATTCACTGACTGCTCACCTGCGGAGGAGGACAACAGGTCGTGTATCACATATCTCTACTTCCATATCACGGCATTAAACTGGTAGCTTCGATGATATTATCTAACTTTTAACAAAACAAAAATAAAAAAAAGACAGAAAAATAAAAGAGTTCACTTTCGTGTTTCACGAATCCTGAAACTTAAGTTAAACTCGACTATTCCCAGTTCTGAGCCAATGTCGTTAAAATTCGACTCGCAGCACACCATTCGCAGTTCTCGGGTACGCTTCATTTTGGCTTATCCCAATTTCTCCGTGAAGCTCAGTGGTTTTCAGAGTTTCTGTAGACCTGGAATCATCACTATGTGCATCGTTGTCTGTCCTCCGTTCTGCTACACGGCATAAATGTGCATTCAAAAAGTACTGCATCAAAGGCAAGAACACGGCATTACTATAACTCAATATAGAAGCAAAAACGGCCGCTTTGCGAACTGTCACTTGTCGAAGGATGTGTTATTAAGGCTATCTAAGTTTTGTGACATCACATAGTATGCCGTGTTACGCGACGTTGCCGTACACAATGTAAAAGTAAAGGAAAATTCGGTGACTCTCCACATGTGAACGGCATTCTAGCCCGATCACAGGTAGGATGCAGCCTTTCTTCCGCTGCGGCACTGTCAGGGAGAGGCCGCGGCCGCGTTTACCCCGGGGAAGATTCCTGGCACTCATTACATAACAACCTAAATGGACGGGGGCCCGTCGTAGAGACACTGGAACGATGAAACATCCCCGCTCCTAATCCGAATTGAATCAGAGGTAGATCTGGAAGGACTGGAACGAGGAAAAATCCCTGACCCTATGCGGGTTTAGACCGGGTGAATCATTACATGGACAGATCCATGCAATTTTAAGTAAATTTCAAGTCGCAAAAACCACAGAAAGCACAAAAATGTGCTCTTATCTATTTATTTACTGTAAATAACTTCAAATCTAAATAACTTACATCGATTAATATTGTGAAATGTAATTATCATTTCACAAATAATGTTCCAAAGATTTAGCGGTACATCGCCTGTGGCTGATTGCGATCGAATGTTTAAAAGGTTCAGATGGCTCTGAGCACTATGGGACTTAACATCTGAGTTCATCAGTCCCCTATAACTTAGAACTACTTAAACCTAAGGACATCACACACATCTTATGCCCGAGGCATGATTCGAACCTGCGACCGTAGCAGCAGCGCGGTTGCTGACTGAAGTGCCTAGAACCGTTCGGTCACAACAGCATGCGCTGAAAATTCTATCACTTTGTTACTTCGACTGTGTACTCTAATGTTCATGTTTATGTCAAACGGTTCACTGTTTCCTGATTTCTTACTTTCCTCCAGCCAGCCGGGTGGCCGAGTGGTTCCAGGCGCCTCAGTCTGGCACCGCGAGACCGCTACGGTCGCAGGTTCGACTCCTGCCTCGGGCATGGGTGTGTGTGATATCCTTAGGTTAGTTAGGTTTAAGTAGTTCTAAGTTCTAGGGGACTGATGACCTCAGATGTTAAGTCCCTCAGTGACCAGAGCCATTTGAACCATTTTTCTTACTTTCGTCCCTCTCTGTGCGCTTGAATCGTACAGAATTTCAACTCAAATGTGGGACGTAGACATTGAAGAGTTGGAACCAATGTTACGAGTGAACTTCATAACAGTCCTGTGGGCAAACCAGCGCAATGTTCTTTCGTGTGCAGTTGGCTCATGAAGAGATTGGTGACACAGAGTCCCTGAATATCAAGCTATGGTGTCCTTGTCCATCCATTTTTCGCCCTCCCAGGAATAGCTACAAACGTGAAAAACTTCACGAGCATTTTGTGAGGTAGAAATCGGAGCCAGTACAGTTTAAACAGGATTCTCCACTATTCAAAATTCAGGAGTAATCTTACTCTTCGCTTGGATTATATCGTGTTTGTCTGAAGTCGTTGTCTAGCACTGCGGAAAGAGAAAAGGTTTTTGACGCGAAAATAACGTAGCTCTCGAATGCTCAGGCTAATGAAGGTATGTAGAGCGACGGACGTAGCTCGGTGTGTACGTCCGTGCGGCGCAATCTCTGCCGTGCCGGCGTTGTCAGGCTGCCTGCACGCTGCGCTCTCAACGCGCGAGCTGTATCGAATGGGACGTTTAAAAGGACGCGGCGAGACAAATGGTGCGAGATAGAGAGCGCGCCCCGCCCTAATGGGGACTTTGCATGCGGAAGGGAGCCCCGACGGGCAAGCGGCGTCCGGAGACCTGCCCCACTGCTCGCCATGTCGGAAGGGCTGCTCTCTCGTCGCCGTGGCTCGGTCAGGTCTGTAGAGGCTGGCAACCGTTACAATCTGTGCATCTGGTCCTACAAGTCGTTCAGCTTAATTTTTCTGTCATCAATGGAAAAATAAAGGGAACAAACTAGAAAAAATGTACAGGACGATTCCGTGACAATGTTGCAAACTATCAGGGATGATGGCGGAAGGTAAATGTATTAATTTGAGATTGTAAATAGGCTGTTTAGGTTTTTGTGTTGGTAACGTCACGTAGCGCTCTGTATGAAAATCTCTGACTGTGCTGTTTGCAGTCTGTGGCTGGTTTGCATTGTTGGAATTTGCTATTGTACTGTTGGGCAGTTGGCTGTTAACAGCACATAGCGTTGTGCAGTTGGAGATAAGCCGCCAGCAGTGGTGGATGTGGGGAGAGAAATGGCGGAGTTTTGAGAGCGGATGATCTGGACGTGTGTCGATCAGAGACAGTAAATTTGTAAGACTGGATGCCATGAACTGCTATATATATTATGACTTTTGAACACTATTGAGGTAAATACATTGTTTGTTCTATATCAAAATCTTTCATTTGCTAACTATGCCTATCAGTAGTTAGTGCCTTCAGTAGTTAGAATCGTTTATTCAGCTGGCGGTATCGGCGGACGCTGTATTGCAGTAGTTCGAGTAACGAAGATTTTTGAGAGGTAAGTGATTTGTGAAAGGTATAGGTTAATGTTAGTGAGGGCCATTCTTTTGTAGGGATTATTGAAAGTCAGATTGCGTTGCGCTAAAATTTTGTGTGTCAGTTTAGTGTTGATCAGAATAGGTAAAGAGCGAAATGTCTGAGTACGTTCAGTTCAGTTCTGCTCTGCTGTTTGAAAATCAAATAATGTAAGAGGTTTATCAGCGCAGTAATTCATTAATTTTTCTAAGGGGACGTTTCAAGATTCGAATATAATAAATTTCCTAGAGAGCGGAAAGCTTATGTCCACGAATCACAATGATGTGAAACTCACCTTGACCTTTTCTCACATGATATACGAGTTCTGCGAACTATTGATGAAGGGCAACATACATTTTCGAAAAGCATTTGACACGGTACTCCATTGCAAACTGTTAACGAAGTTACGAGCATATAGAATAGGTTCCCAGATACATGAGTGGCTCGAAAATTTCTTATGTAAAAGAACCCAGTATGTTGTCCTGCACAGCGAATGTTCAACCGCGCGACTGCTACGGTCGCAGGTTCGAATCCTGCCTCGGGCATGGATGTGTGTGATGCCCTTAGGTTAGTTAGGTTTAAGTAGTTCTAAGTTATAGGGGACTGATGACCTAAGATGTTAAGTCCCATAGTGCTCAGAGCCATTTTTTGAACAGCGAATGTTCATTAGAGACAGGGGTTTCGTCAGGAATGCCACACAGAAATGTTATGGAAATGCCGTGTGGCTAGGGCCTCCCGTGGGTTAGACCGTTCGCCTGGTGCAAGCCTTTCGAGTTGACGCCACTTCGGCGACTTGCGTGTCGATGCTGAAGAAATGATGATGATAAGGACAACACAAAACCCAGTCCCTGAGCGGATAAAATCTCCAACCCAGCCGGGAATCGAACCCGGGCCGTTCGGTATGACATTCCGTCATGTTGACCACTCAGCTACTAGGGGCGGACGGAGAACTGTGATAGGACCGCTGTTATTTTATGGCGGACAAAATGGTCAGCAATCTGCCGTGTTTTGCTGATGATTCTGTGGTGTACGGGAAGGATGGTACAAGATGTCTTAGGTGAAATTTCTAGTTCCTGTGATGAATGGCAGCTGCCTCTAAATGTAGAGAAATGTTAGTCAGTGTGGATGAGTAGGAAAACAAACCCGTAATGTTCGGATACAGAATTAATAGTGTCTGCTTGACACAGTGTCGTCGTTCAAATATCTGCCTGTAACATTTTGAAGCAATACGAAATGGAACGAGCGTATGAGGACTGTGGTTGGAAAACGAACAGCTTCGGTTTATTGGGAGAATTCTAGAAAACTGTCGTTCATCTGTAAAGGAGACAGCGTGTAGGACGCTAGTATGACCTCTTCTTGAGTACTTCTCGGGTGTTTTGGACCCGCACCAGGTCGTATTAAAGAAAGACATCGAGGCAATTCAGAATCGGGATGCTGGATTTGTTACAGGTAGTTTCGAATAACACACAAGTGTTACGGAGATACTTCAAATGGGAATCCACGGAGGGAAGACGAGGTACTTTTTGAGAGTAATTGTTGAGAAAATTTAGAGAACCGGCATTAGAATCTGACTGCAGAACGATTCTACAGCCGCCACCATACAGGGTGACAGTTACTGAACTATATGAAATGTAATTGTTGTAACTTCTGAACGGTTTGCGTTAGGGCGTTCAAACTGCAAGATTGACCGCGGGGCATGAGGGGAATTAGTATGTGCACGCGCATTCGCCTTGTTGTTGTAGGCTATTTTCCTTTGGATGGGTTCCTCAGTAAGCAAAACTGGGGCATTTGGGAGACTGAGAACCCGCATTTTTTCAACCTCAACGGGTGACTGTGTGTTGTCCAGTCACGAAATAATCTGCGCGATATTCTTTGATGGCACAGTGACTACCGCACGATTCGTGAAGGTTTTGGAAGATGATTTCATCTCCATTATCCAAAGTGACCCTGATTTCGAAAAGAAGTGTTCATGCAAGACGGAGCTCGACCCCATCGAAGCAGAAGAGTGTTTGATGTTCTGGGACCACAGTCTGCCTTTCGGATACCCAGAGCCCATTGGCATGGACGTCGATTGGCCGCCATATTCTCTGGATCTGAACACATGCAACTTTTTTTTTGGGGCTATATTAAAGACAAGGTGTACAGCAATAACTCCAAAACTATTGCTGAGCTAAAAACAGCCATTCAGGGGGTCATCGACAGTGTCGATGTTCCGACACTTCAGCGGGCATACAGAATTTCGCTATTCGTCTGCACCACATCATCGCCAAGGATGTCAGGCATATCGAACATGCTAAATCCTAATATCTGTAGCGACGTTTACATGTTGAATAAAGTGTGATCAGGCTGTAGTTTGTAACTAATTTACGTTTTTTCCATATAGTTCAATTATTGTTACTCTGTACATTTCGTGTAAGGCCACAGATATAAGATACGAGAAATTATGGCTCGTACGGAAGCGTATAGATAGTGGATTTTCCCTCTCTCTGTTTGTGAGTGGAACAGGAAAGGACATGACTGGTAGAGGTACAAGGTACCCTCTGCCACACACCGTACGGTACTTTGTGGAGTATGGATGTAGATGTATACGTAAATGTAAGGGACTCTTGTCCGGTAATGACGGAGTCGACAGTTATAAGAGAAAATTTTTATGTTAACTTCTGACAGTGGAACTAATGTATCGTTACTGTTGTTGCAAAGACTGTAGGGTAGGCAGTTTTCAGAGGAGAGCAATATGAACCAAAACTAAAAAAAAAAGGTCTAGAAAAATTGGTTCTAAAATGCATTGCTTAACAACTTCGAGCACTTGTTCGTTTTCGCTACTGTGAAACAGATCTCATTTACTGAATGGATGCCCATAGGTCTTAAGGTATGCATTTTATAGTCAATATTTACTGGACATTCTTTTTTTCTTGCCTTGGTCCATGTCACATCCTCCAAAAATATGGAAACCAAAGATCTTGAAGCAGGGAACGTACGAGGATCCCTTACCTAAAACTGAGACATTTACTCTTCTCTATTGCCACTAAAAGATTGTTAGAGAATAACGGAATCACGCTGTATAACTAAGTAAATCAAATTATGAATAACATTAAAATAAAATTTGTACAAGACAAGAACATTGACAGATGCCGTGAAGAGTTGTTACACACGGAAGGTGGCGTAGAAACAGAATAAAAGACAGTATTAATAATTGTAACACGAAATACATAAGCTTAACTTGCCATTTGTAACAGGAAATACACAAACTTAATTATTTATTTGTAATATGAAGAGTTTCTCTCGGTGTAGGGAAAATTAACATATTATAAAGCAATTGGATTTGTGAACTACATTGAGAATCACAGTTGAAAGATAAAGAAGTAGACCTGAACAGTGTCGGAAGAACTGAAGATAAGTGAGGAATAAGTGAAATATTTGATTATTAAACTTTCGGTCGTACTGCATTTCAAACAGAGTGCACGTGCCTGCTCCAAAGACGCTGCACGAGTAGTGCTCGTCACGAAGTGGATTTTTCGGAGCTGTAATGCTTCCCCCGTTTCACTATTATGCAGCGGCATAAAGAATGCACCTATTTTGTCTGTAAAGTCTCGTGTTCTGTTTTCCCTTAAAAACCGGTTAATGCGCTGTTAGTGCTACTACATACGCATTGTGTGCGTCAGACTACGACTTGCTCCAGTTACACAGGAAACGCGGGAAGATCAAGCAGATGGATCGAATTACTGCCTTCTGTTTTCGTCACACGTTATCAGTGCAGTGGATACAAAAATATTTCTATCATATATTTGTGTGCTTCTGAGGGACAGAAAATACAGAGCAGAAGAAAACTGACTTCACCGACGAATGGGTATCTTTTCCCGTCCTTGTTTCCTTCCAAAGCAGGACATCATTTAAAACCTGAAATAGAGACTGAACACAAGCTTTGTGGTATGGTCATATATAAAGTACTGTGAACCCCCTTCTGCTCGCTTTTCATTTTAAATTTGAACTTACATCTACATCTACAACATTACTCTGCAATTCACATTTAAGTGCTTGGCAGAGGATTCATCGAATCACAATCATACTATCTCTCTACCATTCCACTCCCGAAAAGCGCGCGGGAAAAACGAACACCTAAACCTTTCTGTTCGAGCTCTGATTTCTCTTATTTTATTTTAATGATCATTCCTACCTATGTAGGTTGGGCTCAACAAAACATTTTCGCATTCGGAAGAGAAAGTTGGTGACTGAAATGTCGTAAATAGATCTCGCCGCGATGAAAAACGTCTTTGCTTTAATGACTTCCATCCCAACTCGCGTATCATATCTGCCACACTCTCTCCCCTATTACGTGATAATACAAAACGAGCTGCCCTTTTTTGTACCCTTTCGATGTCCTCCGTCAATCCCACCTGGTAAGGATCCCACACCGCGCAGCAATATTCTAACAGAGGACGAACGAGTGTAGTGTAAGCTGTCTCTTTAGAGGACTTGTTGCATCTTCTAAGTGTCCTGCCAATGAAACGCAACCTTTGGCTCTCCTTCCCCACAATATTATCTATGTGGTCTTTCCAACTGAAGTTGTTCGTAATTTTAGCACCCAAGTACTTAGTTGAATTGACAGCCTTGAGAATTGTACTATTTATCGAGTAATCGAATTCCAACGGATTTCTTTTGGAACTCATGTGGATCACCTCATACTTTTCCTTATTTAGCGTCAACTGCCACCTGCCACACCATACAGCAATCTTTTCTAAATCGCTTTGCAACTGGTACTTCGGATGACCTTACTAGACGGTAAATTACAGCATCATCTGCGAACAACCTATATAAAGATCAGGAACAGCAGAGGTCCTAGTACGCTTCCCTGGGGAACACCTGATATCACTTCAATTTCACTCGATGATTTGCCGTATATTACTACGGACTGCGACCTTCCTGACAGGAAATCACGAATCCAGTCGCACACTTAAGTCGCACTAAGAACAGTGTGAAGTTTAGCGTTCGCCCAATACATCTCCAGCACCATGTAAGGTATTTTGATTAGTATGCGAGAAGGATGAAAAGAAACCAAGAAACTATTCATAACAAGTGTGTGCTCAAGGAACCGCCGACTTACCACGTTGTCCACAGCACTGTAATCTTAACTCAGGCGAAACTCGTTCCTCAGCGCGTCTGGTAGAAATGGAACGCTTAACGCTTTTGGAAGAACCTTTCAGGTTTCCACCGAGGTAAATTTCGTTCATTTTTCCTCTCGTTTTGCCGTGAGCAAGTTTCGGCGCAGATCCAGTGGCGCGGAAAGTTGGACGCTCGCTCTGTACCGATCGCCGACACGTCCCAGCCGAAGTTGGCGGTCCTGACTTTCAGCGCTCCGGCAGCCGGGGAGCCGCTACGTCTTCCGCGAGCGGCGGTAAGTCACTGCCCGGAATGTGACCGCCCGCTCTCTCGTGGCGCGAATTATGCCGACCTGAGCGTGGGAACAGCGACGACAGCGCACTCGTTACTAGCCGTGATCTCAGCACTTCTGTCCCGCACTCGCAACTACTCCTACAACCGCACCGCGTATGAAGAAATACAGCATGGACTGACGCGCAGGTTTCTGTTAGCAATGTTAAATCGCTGCCTTGCTTCTTACGCGAGTCACTAAAAATGATTTGTAACTTGCCAAAGTTTCTCGTTTTGCCAGAACTCATGATTTTTGGCTGTTTCGTACCTCGTGAAAGCGTAAAGTTATCTAAACGGGGCTAGCGATTATTAGCAGGGTTTGGCATTCGCCACGTAGGATCTATCTCCGTAACTACATTACTAACTTCACGTTGCGCTAGGAAAAAAAAACAATCTTTCTTTGCTGTGATCTCTCAACATTTCTCGGTTGATTGATTAATGGTGTGCTTTAGGTTATTCAGTCGAGCTCCTGACTCCATTTTTAACCCTCGACACAAACAGAGGGATGTTATAAGACTAACCATTTCAGACATGAATTTCTTCTGTGGGAAGAAAAATTTTGCTCTATTTGATAATGCTCTTAGGTGATTTTCTTAATGATTTTAGATACAAGATTTATACAATATTATGTATAAGTTCCCAAAACATACTTTGTAACAAAAAATGGCTCTGAGCACTATGGGACTCAACATCTTAGGTCATAAGTCCCCTAGAACTTAGAACTACTTAAACCTAACTAACCTAAGGACATCACACACACCCATGCCCGAGGCAGGATTCGAACCTGCGACCGTAGCAGTCCCGCGGTTCCGGACTGCAGCGCCAGAACCGCACGGCCACCGCGGCCGGCTAATTTCTAACCTTGGCTTCATTTGTGGACTAAAATAACTAGTTGTGAAATATTTTCTAGTTTAATAAGTAGTAAAATGATGAAACTTCCTGGCAAATTAAAACTGTGTGCTGGACCGAGACTCGAACTCGGGACCGTTGCCTTTCGCGGGCAAGTGCTCTACCAACTGAGCTACCCAAGCACGACTCACGCCTCCTCCTCATAGCTTTAATTCTGCCAGTACCTCGTCTCCTACCTTTCAAACTTTACAGAAGCTCTCCTGCGAAACATGCAGAACTAGCACTCCTGAGAGATAGGATATTGCGGAGACATGGCTTAACCACAGCCTGGGGGAGGTTTCCAGAATGAGATTTTCACTCTGCAGCGGAGTGTGCGTTGATATGAAACGGTCCCGAGTTCGAGTCTTGGTCCGGCACACAGTTTTAATCTGCCAGGAAGTTTCATATCAGCGCACACTCCGCTGCAGAGTGAAAATCTCATTCTATTAAAATGATAATTCAATGATTATCATGCAAAATAACCGTAACAATATTGAATTATGCAGTGATTTACGGCGAACCAACCATATTCGTGTATTCTGACGGTTACGAGCAGCTGCGAACTGCCACACTGACGTGCTGACATTTTCATAGCGATGGCCAACAGTTGACAGCTCTTGCGCATGATGGAAAGGTTGAACATTCACAAACGTGTGCCTCAGGTTTCCATTGGGAAAGAATACTTCTGTTGCAGCTAATACAATGTGAAAGTTAATGTTCTCAAGTGAAGCCAGAGGGTCTGAAAGTCTGTTCTGTATATGCTATCGTAGCTCTCAGACGAAAAGTCCGATTTTAATACATTTACTTTATTTGAAAGCTAGTGTAATCGGGGTGGTTCTTAGCTACGTTTCATGAAAGTCTGTTCGCCCGTTTAAATTTCATCAGCTAAATTAAGTAAAAATGTTTTCCGCCAGTGCGGCCTCTTGATAGACTCTACCCAGTACATAAGAGGTACATCAAGTTACGAAGTACCATAGTGTAGAGCTCAAAAAGATCTAAATAAAAGTCCGTGAGAACATATGTATATCTTTTACGGTTGACCAACAATGACGATTTTTGTCTTTTGAAGTTGCCGTTTCAGCACCTACAGGGTAGGAGAAGGGAGACTGTGACTCAAGTGTAAAGGATAAACACATGCTCTCGCAAACTTTTTTGCAGTTCTTTTTGAGGTCTACAATCGAGTACTAAACCAAATGATTTTGCCCCAATAGTTTAGGCAAACTATTTAGGGACAGTACAGTGCCGGCCCACTTTCTTCCGATCTGATTTAGAATTATCGCCACTGCTTATAGCTTATGCAGGACATAAGCCTCATAAGATTCATTAATGCATAAGACTAAGTTCGTAGGTAATTACGTAAAATATGATATAAAATATATGGGTAATTATAGATCGATTGGTTTTTATATTTTGGATATCAGATCTTTACAACTTTACTATTTTAAGGCTTGCATGCAGAGCTTGCAGGACTGCAAAAGATGACACCAAACAGAAGACACTTGCACCTAGAAGTAATGAAAGTATGCTGTTGGCTCTGAGCACTATGGGACTTAACATCTGTGGTCATCAGTCCCCTAGAACTTAGAACTACTTAAACCCAACTAACCTAAGGACATCACACAACACCCAGTCATCACGAGGCAGAGAAAATCACTGACCGCGCCGGGAATCGAACCCGGGAACCCGGGCGCGGGAAGCGAGAACGCTACCGCACGACAACGAGCTGCGGACAAAGTATGCTGATCTAGAAAGAATAGCTACTGTTAACTTTTTTTATGATTATTATTTACTTAGCGGTCCCAGACGCGACGACACTTGGATGGAAACATTGCTACTTACATTGAACTTAATGGGGTAATAATAATAATATATATATATATATATATATATATATATATATATATAATTCTTAAATGTTTCTTTGTGTCAAGGATTATTTAAGTTTTTAGTCTAAATTTCATTTCACGCTTTTAAAGTTTGTTTTTTATGCACAACATTTCGATGACCGACCCAGTCGTTTACTTCAGGTGCTGCGTGATGTGTTATGCGTACTAGCTGACTGGACTCCAATCAGACCGAATGAAGAATACGGCCTCGTCGATCGTCGAAATGCTGTGTTAGAATGGAATGGACAACTTCATTGAGCGCCCGAAAGCCCACTATTAACGTTTATCTGTTATTAATAGTGTTAGGTTCAAGAATTAATTCTACTAACGCAAAAACGACCAACCATCGCTTCTATTTTAAATTGAAACGTAACAATATATTTGCTTTTGTTCTACAGATTTAATTTATCGTGTTAACCGGTTTTCGGCCTACAAGGCCATCATCAGACATAAATGTCTGATGATGGCCTTGCATGCCGAAAACCATGTAACACAATAAATAATAGCGCAGAACAAAAGCAAACAAGCGATTTTTATTTATGATAGTGTTGTTCTACCAAGAAACGACGGACTATTTGGTTAACATAAGTATATGTCTCATTTAGTATCAGGAACTCCACAAGAATACCAAGATATCTTTTGCAGAAAATGTTGTACTGCAGATGGCCATCAAGGTTTCAGTATAGTAAATAGATTCAGATGGATATAGATTGTAGTAGATATGCAGGGACGAAGAGGCTTTCACAGAACAGACTTGCGTGGAAAGCTGCATTAAATCAGCCTTACAACTGAAGATCGTAGTAACAACAGGAGCAGCTGTAACATCAGTAACACGAATCGTTCTTCACACAATAGTCGTACTTCTGTGAGTATAGTTTTTCTCATTTATTAATAAAATCTGCGCGTGTTTCACGTACATTTCTCATTCCTTTCATTTGCAACCAGACTTCGAAGATATTCTTGTTGATGGGTCTCACCAAAGGCGTGCTGATATCAGCAACCACATAGGATATCAGAAGTATTACTCTGTAAAGTGAATGAACATCAGAGATCAATGACATCACTGTGCTACACGCATAATAAGATCATATTAATTTCCATTTCAGGTTAGGAAAATTCATATAACATCGAACTTCAGCTACTAGTGTATTCAACACAAACTAAAATAAACTCGTATACTAGATGCTCCGACCAAAAAGTTCCGAGCCTGGCGTATAAGCGACGCTAACAGAGTAACTATGGTGTCAGCTTGAACAAACAATTTTAAACAACAGATTTACATCCGACCAGTCAGATGTAATGAGGCAGTGTTAAGCAGCAGACATGTTACTATAATGTGTTAACGTTTTTTGTAACAAATTTCAGTGGTGCAACATCTCTAAATCAAGTGCTGGGGACATTTTCCAGAACGTACTGAAAATGACCAAGTGAGTGCAAAGTTTGTCCCGCATACGATGACTCCTGTAAGAAAACACCACGTTGACGCCTGCCGTGACGTGGCTGAAATACAAAACGTGCGGACAACTGTTTTCTGGAAAAAGTCATCACGGCTGACGAGACAACGAACACACACACACACACACACACACACACACACACACACACACACATCAAAACGTGTGGGAGATGAATACCGAAATACAATTTTCTTTCTGCAAGAGTTCATTGTTTAATTTTTCAGCAATTCGGCCAACACGCTTGTATCAGTTATGGGAACATACCGAAAGACTCACATCAGGCCAGCTGTCAAATACAGCTCATAGCTCATAGCTGTTTCTGTCTTCTGTCAATCAGAGCGACAAATGAAAGAGCAGCAGAGTATATTTGTAGCCTGAACTGAAATTCTAAATTAAAACTACAGACCAGTTCGGAAATCGATCCCCGTATTTATGGATGCTGTCGTCATAGCAACAACAATTCAGGTGACCAGTTCCGTGAATGCTTCGAATACCAATATCCAGTTCTTGCTGCACATTTCAGTACCTGCAAACAAGGCTGTAAAGTCCAATTAGAGCCAACCGAATTAGTGGACGTATCTTTTCCATTAAACAATTACTTATGATATCTACACGAAAAATTTGGTGCACCTTTTTTTTCAGTGAAGTAACTACGAATAAAAAGTCCTAAGATTATGTCATCTGGGACAGTACAAAATCACACGACACCATTGCGTATATACTAGTAACTGTCCTTATAATACTGTTCGCATACGAGTACACTATTTGATCAGAAGTATCTGGAAGCCTATTAGAGGACGTTAATAAGGAATGTGCACACCCTTCCGCTTTGTTGCTGCTTGAACTCTGCTGAGACACTTTCAGTGAGATGTGCGAATGTCAGGAATGGCAGGCCATTATTCCTCAAGAGCCAAAAGCAGATCTAGTAGTGATGATTGACACTGGGATGTGAAGCGAAGTGGATGTTCTAACTCATCCCACAGGCGTTCCATTTCAGGTCGGGACTCTGGATAGACCAGACCATTCCAAGAATGTCATTGTCCACAGACCTGCCTTAGGACAGGATGTATTGTCATGCTGGTCCATACAACCATTCAGAGCGTTGCACAGGTGATTAACAATTCGTCCTGTGAATACAGTGAAGCTATCTGATGATGACCAAAACGCTCAGAACCGGTAACGGCAAGAAACAGTGGAATATGTCAATGAAAAATATTATGAAGTTAGTGGCTGGTGGTTGTTTCTGCAACATGTGTTGTAGTAATGTACTACAGAGGTGCCAAGCAGAGACATCTCTGCGTGGTGTCAGGATAGCTGTTGAGAACCTGTGAAAGGTCTTCAACATTAGTAAAACATTAGTAGAATTCAGTCATTTATTCACAATGTTTACAAGTCGTCGCCCTTCTGCACCAGCCCTGGCGGGGGCTCATTCACCTGTGTGTTGGATTCTAGCTTATGTCTGTCCAGTCAGCTCAGCAGCTGCATGCACAGGAGATGATGTTAGCGATCATGAGGCAATGGCGGGTTGCGGGCGAGCAGAGGCGGCCATTGCCCAGCACGAAGTTGTCTTGCACTGACTGCTGGAGTGTCAAATGGCTCAAATGGCTCTGAGCACTATGGGACTTAATATCTGAGGTCATCATTCCCCTAGAACTTACTACTTAAAACACCGGAAGTTGCCGTATTATTAAGCAGGAACGTGGACCCCAACAGGTCGTTTTGCCGGTTTCTGTATTGAATTTCAGTGCTGGCAGCATCCTGCAATGTTGTATTGTCAGAAGAAAATTTCTTCATCTGTAGATTGTAGGCAGCGAGCAGCATGAAGTTTACCAGGTGAAGAACACCATCTCGAGCACATCATCATCTAACCCATAGTGCGCTGGAGCATCTAGGAAATAGATTCACTACAGTATCATAATCATAAAATCGAGTGCTATTATTGTGAATGCCATCGAGCCCAATGACCAATTCATTCTGAGAGATGGAAACGTGCAGTATTTACAGGGAGCTAGAGAGATGTTATGACACGAAGCTCGGTTCTTAATGACTACATGTGTCCTCCTAATTATGCTATATTCAGATAACAGGAAGTTAACTACTGTGTGAGTTACTCGGTACGTGATCTTGCATAAGACGTAGAGTTCCTTGCGTCATGTTTTCAGAGCTAACGAATTTGCCAGTGTAGCTTTCTTTGGTTTTTTGTTGCCATCTTTTTTCTGTAGAATGCGTGTTCTCATTCGGTAGACGGTGTCGTAACGTGTCAAAGGCCTCACCCACTTGCATCATACTGCCTTTGTCTCTGGCATGACTTGATTTCTACCTTTGGCGGTGTTAATGAGTTTTAAAACGTTTCTAATTTCTACACCTTACTATTCAGTGCCGTGACGCTACTGTCAACGGATCGTGATCTTGTTCTTAGCATGGCTGACTCTGATGGCGGATCCTCACTTTCGATTCTTAGCCGAGTCGCGGATTTTCTCCACATACGGACAGATCGTGTGTTGTCATCATCATCATCATCAACAACAACAACAACATGCAAGTCATCGAAGTTGCGTCAAATAAAAACGCTTGCACTAGATGGCCAACCTTCTCTGATGGGGACTTCTGGCCAATAAAGCGATATACTCACAGTTATTTTTTTTAAATTATGTACGGACGCTGAAATGCATATTTTAGTTGCTAAATCGCTTTACAATGTCTACAAAGCTGAAAAGTCAATTGTTATTGTGGTCTTGAGTCCAGAAACTGGTTTGATGCAGCTCTCCATGCTACTCTATTCTGTGCAAGCTTCTTCATCTCCCAGTACCTACTGCAGCCTACATCCTTCTGAATTTGCTTAGTGTATTCATCTCTTGGTCTCCCTCTACCATTTTTACCCCCACGGTGCCCTCCAGTACTATATTGGTGGTCACCTGGTGCCTCAGAACATGTCCTACCAATCGATCCCTTCTTCTAGTCAAGTTGTGCCACAAACTTCTCTTCTCCCCAATCCTATTCAATACTTCCACATTAGTTATGTGATCTACCCATCTAATCTTCAGCATTCTTCTGTAGCACCACAGTTCGAAAGCTTCTTTTCTCTTCTTGTCCAAACTACTTATCGTCCACGTTTCACTTCCATACATCGCTACACTCCATACAAATAATTTCAGAAACGACTTACTGACACTTAAATCTATACTCCATGTTAATAAATTTCTCTTCTTCATAAACGCTTTCCTTGCCATTGCCAGTCTACACCGAGCAAGGTGGCGCAGTGGTTAGCACACTGGACTCGCATTCGGGAGGACGACGGTTCACTCCCGTCTCCGGCCATCCTGATTTAGGTTTTCCGTGATTTCCCTAAATCGTTTCAGGCAAATGCCGGGATGGTTCCTTTGAAAGGGCACGGCCGATTTCCTTCCCCATCCTTCCCTCACCCGAGCTTGCGCTCCGTCTCTAATGACCTCGTTGTCGACGGGACGTTAAACACTAATATCCTCCTCCTCCAGTCTACATTTTATATCCTCTCTATTTCGACCATCGTGAGTTATTTTGCTCCCCAAAACTCACTTACTATTTTAAGCGTCTCATTTCCTAATCTAATTGCCTAAGCATTACCCAACTTAATTCGTCTACATTTCATTATCCCTGATTTCCTATTGTTGATGTTCATCTTATATCCTCCTTTCAAGACACTATCCATTCCGTTCAACTGCTCTTCCAAGTCGTTTGCTGTCTCTGACAGAATTACAATGTCATCGGCTAACCTCAAAGTTTTTATTTCTTCTCCATGGATTTTAATACCTACTCCCAACTTTTCTTTTGTTTCCTTTACTGCTTGCTCAATATACAGCCTAGGCTACAACCCTGCCTCACTCCCATCCCAACCACTGCTTCCCTTTCGTGCCCCTAGACTCTTATAACTGCCATCTGGTTTCTGTACAAATTGTAAATAGCCATTCGCTTCCTGTATTTTACCCCTGCCACCTTTAGAATTTGAAAGAGAGTATTCCAGTCAACATTGTCAAAAGCTTTCTCTAAGTCTACAAATGATAGAAACGTAGGTTTGCCTTTTCTTAATCCATCTTTTAAGATAAGTCGTAGGGTCAGTATTGCCTCACGTGTTCCAATATTTCTACGGAATCCAAACTGATCTTCCCCGAGGTCGGCTTCTACCTGTTTTTCCATTCGTCTCTAAAGAATTCGTGTTAGTATTTTTCTGCTGTGACTTATTAAACTAATAGTTCGGTAATTTTCACATCTGTCAAGACTTGCTTTCTTTGGGATTGGAATTATTATATTCTTCTTGAAGTCTGAGGGTATTTCGCCTGTCTCATACATCTTGCTCACCAGATGGTAGAGTTCGGTCAGGACTGGCTCTCCAAAGGCTGTCAGTAGTTCTAATGGAATGTTGTCTACTAAAATGTCTCTGAGCACTATGGGACTTAATATCTGTGGTCACCAGTCCCCTAGAACTTAGAACTACTTAAACCTCACTAACCTAAGAACATCACACACATCCATGCCCGAGGCAGGATTCGAACCCGCGCCTATAACCGCACGGCCGCACCGGACGGCCTGTTGTCTACTCCCGGGGCCTTCTTTCCAGAGAGAAATAAAAAAAGAAGCTTGGTCATCTACACAATTCTACATGACCTCCATTCCTATTATTAATATAATCGCCATGATTAATACATTCAGATGAAAGCTGTGGTTTTCTGTCCCCCATCCTTATCAAAACTTGTCGTCGTCCTTAACCTCTCGTCTTTGATTCTGCCTTTCGCCACCTAACGAAACGGGCAGGAGGAAGCAACTACATGAGACTGGACGGCTTCACGCACCGCTGCATCAAACAGAGCTTAGGCTCGCCTCTTCCTCGGCTCTCCCTTTTTCCGACGCTGCGGAGGGCCGCAGCGCCCTCGAGGCGCACTAAAATTGAAAACAAGGAGCGTCTTCCAGGGGACGGCGAGGAGTGGTGGAGAGAGGGTGGAGTGGTCGGCGGGAATCTGAGGTGCCTTTGAAGCAGCTCCCCCCACTCGGCCGGGAGCACGGCCGCGCCGCGTCAGCCAGGTAATTCCTCTCGGGCCGGCCTCGCCGGACCATTCGCGTCGCGTCTGGGCGCCGTTTGTTGCGGGCTCAGTTTCGGCGGCGTTCATCAGCAGGCCGCGCGCGTGCGACTAACTGGCCCGCGGGCCGCCAGTGACAACAATCTCTTTACGAGTTGTTTTATTTAGCGCCGCTTAATTCTGCGCAGTTGGGGGGGACGGCCAGCGCCACCACCTCGGTCAATCCTCCCACCCTCCGGCGTCCGTCTGTAGTTGGGAGCGCAGAGTTCGTCGCTTGTTAGCTCCGGATTAAGGCGCCCCCCTCGCTCTTGTTACTTCTCCGACGCTCCCCAGACCGCCGTCTTTGCTGGACAACGTCGACGAAGATCTGGTAACAACTTCAAGCGGTAACTATCCAAGAATTGATAAGATCGCTTTGTGAGCCGATGTAATGTAAAGTTCTTTTCTGTTCAGCCCAGCGAGTATGTCGAAAAATATTAAAAAACTAAAAACCCGCCTCGATTGCGAAGAAAGCACCTAGTGGTAAGGGTTAACCCAGGTTTCGGCATAGATAACTACACCTTCTTCAGAACAACAATAAAACCCACAAGTGCCTAAGAAGACGTTTGTCAATGATTAAAAGAAGACCATAGGTATACATTTATAAACGAAAAAGAAAAGGAAAACACGAATAGTACATATGTACAAAGTCAAAACCACTATTTAACTTAATGGTGTACGCTCCACCTCACACCGGCCTATGTTCGATGGACCATGACCCGCCATAAACTGCAGCTACAAACGGCCGCTCACTTACAAGCCTGACATGCGTCAAGACAGGGAAGTTACTTGAATGCGCATGCGCATGCGCATACGAATACGAGAAAGTTTATACATGGGTCGGGGCTAAATAGCCCATATATTCCCAACGGTGGATCAACGTATATCAAAAAATGAAATGGATAGAACAAGTGACGAGCTAAATAGGAGATGAAACATAAAAATAACCGCACACGGTTGCTTATGCTAGTAAAGAAACTTATATATGAAGCTACCTATGACAAATAGGAGAAACTCTTAAAAACTACACCTAAAGCGAGTAGCTAGCCTGGGGAGGGAGGGGGGGAGGCTGAGAGGACGTAATATAAAGATGTCGTGGTAATAAAGATACAGGGATAAAACGTGAGGTATTCAATGGGCTAAAATCACCTTCATCGTAAAAGGAAAATGAGGATAAAAAGAAAGAAGATGAACAACTTGACGTCCCATCAGCCTCTCCCCCTCCCCCCAGGCTAGCTGCTGGCCTTAGGTATAGTTTTTAACAGTTTCTCCTGTTTGTCATAGGTAGCTTCATATATAAGTTTCTTTACTCGCATAAGCAACCGTGTGCGGTTATTTTTAGGTTTCATCTCCTATTTAGCTCGTTTCTTGTTCTATCCATTTCATTTTTTGATATACGTTGATCCACCGTTGGGAATATATGGGCTATTTAGCCCCGACCCATGTATAAACTTTCTCGTATTCGTATGCGCATGCGCATTCAAGTAACTTCCCTGTATTGGCGCATGTCAGGCTTGTAAGTGAGCGACCGTTAGTAGCTGCAGTTTATGGCGGGTCATGGCCCATCGAACATAAGCCGGTGTGAGATGGAGCGTACACCATTAAGTTAAGTAGTGGTTTAGACTTCTTACATATGCACTGTTTGTGTTTTCCTTTTCTTTTTCGTTTATAAATGTATAGCTATGGTGTTCTTTTAATCATTGACAAAGGTCTTCTTAGGCACTTGTGGGTTTTATTGTTCTGAAGAAGGTGTAGTTATCTACGCCGAAACCTGGGTTAACACTTAACACTAGCTGCTTATTAACCAACGATTGCTGACGCGATGCGATCTTGAAGCTTCTTATGTCGTAAAAGTCCAACCTTTTGACGAGTTTCGATGCCACTATCTTCAAGTCACACTTCGTCAACGATATTTTAATCACTCTTTTCGAAAAATCCACGTCTTTCGAACAGACTCATTCGATTGGAAACACAAGTACGTATTAAAATCTTACCTTCATTCTCTTGTCATTGATGGAAAAATGTTTGCGGTTGCCTGCGGAGCCATGTCTTACAACAGGGCTCCAAAATTAAGTAAATGCATGGCGAGAGATCAGAACGGCACAGAGGATGTGTAAGTACTTCCCAGCGAAACAACCTGCCAACAACATGTCCGGGAACATCTTGCAGATGTTGTTTCGACTACGCTGCAAAAGTTTCGATGGGAAGCCCTTACAAATCCTCCGTAGAGTCCTGATCATTCTCCACGCAATTTCCATAATGTTGGAGCCCTGAAATAAGAAGTTCGTGGCCGCCGATTTGCTTCGAACGAAGAGGCGCGCACTTGGATACAATCATAGCTACAGAGGCAACCGCAGACATTTTTCCATGAAGGCATTGACCGTCTAGTCACACAAAAGGATAATTGTGTTAACGCAATGACCATTACTTCTGAAGTAATAAACAGTTACTTACTTTTTCCCATCTATCTCGTTTTCATTTCAGTGCCCCTGATATTAGTCTGTCCATTACAGGATGATATCGTTCTTAAATGGAATTTATAATGATTTAAGATGGCTATTAAACTTAAATGTGACCCTCACGCTCTCTGCACGCCCATACGTACCAGAAGCTTCGTGTGTGTGTGTGTGTGTGTGTGTGTGTGTGTGTGTGTGTGTGTGTGTGTGTCTGTATGTGTGTGTGTGTGTGTGTGTGTGTGTGTGTGTGTGTTCAAATGGTTCTAAGCACTATGAGAGTTAACATCTGAGGTCATCAGTCCCCTAGACTGACAACTAGTTAAACTTAAATAACCTAGGAACATCATACACATCCATGCCCGAGGCAGGATTCGAACCTGCGACCGTAGCAGCCGCGCGCTTCCGGACTGAAGCGCCTACAACCGCTCGACCACAGTGGCCGGCCGTGTGTGTGTGTGTGTGTGTGTGTGTGTGTGTGTGTGTGTGTGTGTGTGTGTGTGTGTGTACGAGAATTTGTACGAGGGATAGTCATAAAAATGTAATTATCGCCTTGAAAAACTAAAGTTACTAATTCTTTATTTGTGTTCAAGTAAATGTCTGCTGTCTTGGCATATACTGAAGGCCAGGATGGTTCCTGTGAAAGAACACGGCCGATTTCCTTGCCCATTCTTAGCTACTCCGAGCTTGTGCTTCGTTTCTAAAGACATTGTACATACATCTTCCTATTGAAGTTATATTCCAACTACAGCGATCTTCTTAAGATGTATAATGAAATATAGTCAGTCTAGATTGCAACTAGTATTTATTTATCTTGGTAGACAGTTTCAGACCATTAACCATGAAATTCACAGAATGGACCAAGTATGTTACAACTAATCACCATACAATCCAACATACAGCAACACAGTTACAACACAAAATAAATATGTACCGTGGAGCATACTCAGTAAGAGGCTTTTTCTATTATATACACGCTATTTGATAATTTTTTCGTTCGTTCGTTTACTCTACCAATCACATATGTAACAGTGAGTGGAGCTTTCCAATTATAACCCCTAGTATGTACATGCTATTCAGCAGTTGCTGTTTGGTACCTTTTGTAACCACAGCAGCTCTAATGACCCGCTCAACACGTCACCAGGTGTAAGAACATATTTTATCTTTCACCTATGTTACTGTATACTAGTTTCTATGGTGATTATCTGTATCATACTTGACCCATTTTGTTGATTTCAGAGATGAATGGTCTGAAAGTGGTTGTGTTTGACTGAATCCTGTTACCGGTATAAAAAAAGTATTAGTTGCGATCTAAACTAACTATTTTTCCATAGTAATCTTCCTTCCTTCCTTCCCTCTTTCCCTCTTTCGTTATTTTGTTTTTCCTTCTCTAGTAACATGCTACATTACTGTGGCGCGGTGATTTCAATATGCATCAAGACTGTAGATTTATTGACGTTTTAGACAAATAAGGAAGTGCTACGAGTCGATTTCTGAGTAACGGCCAGCGGCCACAAAGACCAAGTGCTCGCCAGCGAAGACAGTACACAATTCCGATACGGCAAACCGAGAACGATCCATAACGTGAGAGCAGTGAATCGTCAATGGCAATCGAACAAAGCCATAATAGCAAACCACAAGAGTTAAGAGAATAACTGTGGGCGAAAATAACTTCGGCAATCGGAAAGCGTCGGAAACATCAACAAAGCTGGATGAGGAAAGAGCGCACACTTTCCTCCTAGCTTACGGCACCAGAGGGACTTGCCAACTGACGCGATGTCTACACGACGTGCGGCGCGGATGGGAAACCTAAGGATGGCCTATGCTGCTGCGTCTATCTCGATATCGATATCAGACACCAAGAGGATACTGCAAACAAACAAAAAATCTACATCTATATTTATACTCAGCAAGCCACCCAACGGTGTGTGGCGGAGGGCACCTTACATGCCAGTGTCATTACCTCACTTTCCTGTTCAGTCACGTATGGTTCGCGGGAAGAACAACTGCCGGAAAGCCTCCGTGCGCGCTCGAATTTCTCTAACTCTACATTCGTTATGTCCTCGGGAGGTGTAAGTAGAGGAAAGCAATATACTTGATACCTCATCCAGAAACGCACCCTCTCGAAACCTGGACAGCAAGCTACACCGCGATGCAGAGCGCCTCTCTTGCAGAGCATGCCACTTGAGTTTGCTAAACATCTCCGTAACGCTATCACGCTTACCAAATAACCCTGTGACGAAACGCACCGCTCTTCTTTGGATCTTCTCTATCTCCTCCGTCAACCCGATCTGGTACGGATCCCACACTGATGAGCAATACTCAAGTATAGGTCGAACGAGTGTTTTGTAAGCCACCTACATTTTCTAAGGACTCTCCCAATGAATCTCAACCTGGCACTCGCCTTACCAACAGTTAATTTTATATGATCATTCCACTTCATATCGTTCGGTACGCATACTCCCAGATATTTTACACAAGTAACTGCTACCAGTGTTTGTTCTGCTATCATATAATCATACAATAAAGGGTCCTTCTTTCTATGTATTCGCAGTACATTACATTTGTCTGTGTTGAGGGTCAGTTGCCACTCCCTGCACCAAGTGCCTATGCGCTGCAGATCTTCCTGCATTTCGCTGCAATTTTCTAATGCTGTAACTTCTCTGTATACTACAGCATCATCCGCGAAAAGCCAAATGGAACTTCCGACACTATCTGCTAGGTCATTTATATATATTGTGAAAAGCAATAGTCCCATAACACTCCCTTGTGGCACGCCAGAGGTTACTTATGTTACGTTACGTTACGTATCTTTATCTTTCCCGAAGTGGTAACTACAACTTTACTGCTGCCCTTCGTAGTTTCATTTGTTCGACTATCGATTTCGAATTTAAAAAGTTCAATATGCAGGCACAACGGTTCGGGAATGTGTATCCACAGCATACATTTTTGAGAGTCATACGTCCATAGACCAACAAGTGCAAATACACCTCGACTCATATTGGCAATGTTTTGATTTAAGCATGGATGAGCAGTTCCTCACTAGATCTATGAAATGGTGCATGTTGCATATGTAGATCGATTCCGGCATCCTTGTTCCTTTAGATGGACTCTTGTAGCACCGAAGTGAGCTATGTAGCGTTAGTAACTGTCCATTAATCCTTATTTCGTTTGATGGTGTTGTGGGTAGAGTCGGAAAAAGGAGAAAATGGCCAGCATTTGTGTGGAGTAGGTGAAAGTTGCATGTTATTCTAATGAATGTAATTGGAGTTATGGTAGTGTTATGGATGGATGTGATGACAACGCGTAGCTCCAAAAGCCACCGATGGTGGAGTCGAAAGTGAACCACGACTATGCACAGGCGGCTAACCTACATGCTACGGTGGGGCATTTCGTTGCGAAATTTGCTAAGGCAGAAGAGCTTTCCACTTCCACAAATGAGCGAAGTCTGCAGCGTCTGGCGTTCCTAAGCAGCTGGAAATTGTCTGCAGCCACGCTAAGAAGGCACTTCGAAGAAAAGCGTGAATTTGTGGTAAAGTACCGAAAATAGACTACTGCTCAGAGGGAAATTGTTCCCTGTTGCGATGGGTATGACGGATAGATCTCGAATCTAAAAAAAATTCCCTAATAACCATGCAAGAGATCTGTATAAGGATAAAGACTTATTTATTTAACAGTCTTGCTCACAGACGTAACGGCTAAAACCTATTTCGTTGTTTACTAGCAACGTCATCCATGAAGAAAAACCAGTTTCAAACGTAATGCGTTGAAATTTGAAGCTTAGATGATCTAAGTTTGTCAGTATCATTACGAATGTAGTCAGTTTTTTTTCAGATCTGAATATAATAATCACCGATTTCAGTAGTTATTAACTAATATGTTAGCGATCAAAAATGTTCAACAAAACTGTTTTTTATCGTCATCACTGATTTTTATGTGTGATTACGTTTACCAGTTCTGCACAGAAGTGTATAATGCTTTTGAACGTCAATATTACTACATGAAATACTTCTTTTTAACAGCAGCTGCACTCATCATTACGATGAGTGACGGTGAGTAAGTATGCAGCCCGCTGTGTGTCTGCTTGTTCGAGTAAGCATAGTTCGTGATGCCTCCGTCCTCCTCCTCCTCCCCCTACCCCTCCCCCTCCCCCTCCCCCCTTTCACACCTCCTCCCCCAAACCCAGCCAAACAGCGCCAACACACGACGCTGCCGAGGGCAGGAGCGCACATCTACGCATCTAGATATTGAAAAAGGTATACATTATACAACGTGTAAATTACGCAGAAAATTTAGTATTTTTTTTAACATGGGTTATATTCACTGATGTAAAAAAAGTTGTTAGGTTCCATATTTCACCCTCTTAGAGTTTTTTATTCTTTACTAGGTGAAAAACCCAGGTGTTGCCCGCGTCAGAATACATGGTTTAGAAGTAGGCATGAGTCCCATTCTAGATATAAATGTATAAAGACGTATATCTCATTAAGGATGTTATGAATGCTATATATGAAGTTAGTATCTGTTCCCGAAAGAACAGTTACCGTTGATGACCATGCAGCTTTCGTTAGAATGAAATGATAATTAAATGGACACCCTAGCTGCAAACAGGTGTTGATATACTTCATTGGGGACATGTCGAAAATGTGTGCCCCGACCGGGACTCGAACCCGGGATCTCCTGCTTACATGGCAGACGCTCTATCCATCTGAGCCACCGAGGGCACAGATGATAGTGCGCCTGCAGGGACGTATCCCTTGCACGCTCCCCATGAGACCCACATTCGCAACATGTCCACACCACTACATTCGTAATGCGCGTAATAGATGTTGGCCATCAATTAGGCGCACTACGAATGTAGTGTTGTGGACATATTGGGAATGTGGGTCTCACGGATGGCTCAGATGGATAGAGCGTCGGCCATGTAAGCAGGAGATCCCGGGTTCGAGTCCCGGTCGGGGCACACATTTTCAACATGTCCCCAATGAAGTATATCAACGCCTGTATGCAGCTAGAGTGTCCATTTAATTATCATTTCATTGTTAAGAATGCAGTTATCCTGTTACTAAGGTAGTTCAGTCGCGGTGCGTGGAAATGGGTTACTGTGTTGGGTAAAAATCCACGAAATACGAAGCAATAAATACTCTTGGGTAAAGGTAAGTAATACGACTTACGAGCTTTACCGTATGTGCAAAATGGTTTTATTGTTTCATTCACGATGCAGTTGTGACAAGAGTCCTAAATGTGTTTTATCCATACAATGGTGGCTGATAAAAAATAATGAAAGACTGAAGCAATAAAAGAATAAAGTAAAAAAAGAATAAACAAAGTGATTGACGAAAACGCTCTAAATTATGAAGGACAAGCGGAATATTTATCAGGAGTAAGTGTAGGCTACCGTTCGATTATTCATCAGTTACGTGTATTTTTATCTTCCAATCTGTCTGGATTTTTTTCTTTGTGTTTCCGTTGACCATCGGTAAAGTGTGATGGACGAAAACGCACTGAGACACTAGAAACTGATCTATTTAATATTACACGTCGTTATTAAAGTCTGAACAACGAAACCGCCAAAGCATCATATTATATTGGACGAATGAAACAATAAATGCATTTTCACATGTACAGTAAAGTCCAGAAGTCACAGAGCATACAGCTTTTGTTTAGGGTATACACTATGTGTTCAAAAGTATTCGGACACCATGTGAGCGTGCGGGTGCTGCTATTCCGTCATTAAGCGCAACAGATTAATCTGAGATGTACCCTTTACCCTGTGGCGCATGTAAGATGCAATTTCCACCCCCACACTACTACAGAAGTCAGACAGAAGCTCCTAACGTTCTAAAAAGAAATGCCTGAAAAACTTTCAGCAATGAATATCTTCTGGAGTCGTCCGCTGTAAGAAAATGACACAAAAATTCACAAAATTTCTTACGTAACTAGTGGAATACTTGGGTGCTGGAGTAGTGCTAGTTAGTGTAATAAAAACATGAAAATAATGAAAATTATTATTTATTTTTGATAAAATTCAGAGAAATCACAATGCCACCTTTAGTTATGAACTGAACAAGTTATTTCCGGTTTTTTTCGGAATGTGAAGTTACCTCTCAAAGATAGGATTCGCTAATAAAATTTCTATACGAAGTTTAAGATTGTTATTGACTTGGCAGAATGGCTGAGAGCCGTGCCTACTGCTAGGTATGGTCGAGGCTGTCGCGTGTGAAATGCAGTGAAGTGTACTGCTGTGGAGGAAATATGGGGCTTGCACAATACCGTAAGCTGCGATGACTGCTGTCTGCGCCGCTCGCTGCTGACAAATAAGATAACTCTCATTCTATCTGGATTGATATTCGCCAATCAAACTCTCCCTACGCCTTGATGAAGTCAAGTCTCCTATTCGCCCCTAGTGTAACTATTGATGTGGTGCATCGGTCAGATAACAAGTCCACCGTGATGCCACTCAAAAATTCGCTCACAGGTGTTTAACTATAACTCTGTCCGTTCACACCGCACAATAAGTGTGGCGGCCAACACAGTGAACAACGCTTAATCGCAAGGACTCAATATAGAGTCGCACTCCGATTCGCTCTTGACAGAGGTGCTCTCCCAGTGAAGTACTGAGGAGAGACTTGTTCCTCACTCTTTAAGTACACGTACGAGCGCGCACGCTCTCGTTACGTGTTCTCGCTCCAAGAGCGACAATGGAACGGCCCTTCTCCACGCCAGACGTGATGGGGGAAATCTTTCGGTCTCTTCCATTACTCCTTCAGGTCAAGGTGTCAGAAATATCGTCTGCCAATTAGCACTGCTCTTCTAAAACGGGAGAATGACGTTTCGTTTAAGGTGACCAATACGGAAATCTGTAGCATCAGCGTTTGGCGTTCGCTGTCTCCCTGTGAAAATCTCTGAAACTGTGTGCTCTGTTTGTACAGAATGCGTAGGCTGGGTGCTCCCATACAATGTAGCGGAATTTGCTTTTAAGCCGAACACGGGGTCGTTCTTCCTTTCACTCAGGCAAATGCTGTCCGCTCCATGGGTGGCCGAGTTTCACTCATCCTCTGAAGGGACCGGCCTCCCGGCGTGCGGTCTGCCTCTCTCGAACTAACAGCTCCTGTGACCGTTGCGTCTAGAATGTATACGTGTACGCCAGCCTCGAGTATTTCAACCACGATGTCCAAACTTGTTATTTGCGTATCGTTTACGTGAATTCATACAACATTGACTTTATCTTATCGAGTTTGGGTTCGAATGAAGCGTCTTGATGTGCGGAATATGATTGTGAAGGCGGAATATGTAAGCAATGAAGGTCAGGAGACCACGACGTCTTACAACCCCCCAAAACATACGTTTTTCATATTACGTCCATTTCGCTGCCACCTACTGCCAGGTACTCCATATCAGCGATCTCAGTACTCATTAGACATGATGAGAGAGTAGAATGGGGCGCTCTGCGGAACTCATGGACTTCGAATGTGGCCAGGTGATTGGCTGTCACTTGTGTCATACGTCTGTATGCGAAATTTCCTCACTCCTAAATATTCCTAGGTCCACTGTTTCCGATGTGATACTGAAGTGCAAACGTGTAGGGACACGTACAGCACAAAACCGTAATGCTGATCTCATCTGTTGACTGACAGAGACCGCCGACAGTTGAAGAGAGTCGAAATGTGTAATAGGCAGACATCTATCCAGACTGTCACACCCCGGAATTCCAAATTGCATCAGGATCCACTGCAAGTACTATGACAGTTAGGTGGGAGGTGATAAAATTTGGATTTCATGGTCGAGCGGCTGCTCATAAGCAACACATTACGCAGGTAAATGCCAAACGACGCCTCGCTTGGTGTAAGGAGCGTAAACATTGGACGATAGAACAGTGAAAAAACATTGCGTGGAGTCATGAATCACGGGACACAATGTGGCGATCCGACAGCAGGGTGTGGACGTAGCGAATGCCCAGTGAACGTCATCTGCCAGTGTGTGTAGTGCCAACAGTAAAATTCGGAGGCGGTGATGTTATGGTGTGGTCGTATTTTTCATGGAGGGGTCTTGCACCCCTTGTTGTCTTGTTTGGCACCATCATAGCGCAGGGCTACATTGATGTTTTAATTACCTTCTTGCTTCCCACTATTGAAGAGCAATTTGGGGATGTCGATTGCATCTTTCAACACGATCGAGCACCTGTTCATAATGCACGGCCTGTGGCGTAGTGGTTGCAAAACAGTAACATCTCTGTAATGGACGGTCCTGCACAGAGTCCTGACTTGAATCCTATTGAATACCTTTGGGATGTTTTGGAACGCCGACGTCGTGCTAGGTCTCACCGACCTCAGTGCAGCATTCCATGAAGAATGGGCTGCCATACCCCATGAAACCTTCCAGTGTCTGATTCAACGTATGCCTGCGAGAATGGAAATTGTCATCAAGGCTAAGCGTGGGCCAATACCATACTGAATTCCAGCATTATCGTTGGAGGGCGCCACGAACTTGTAAGTCATTTTCAGTTAGGTGTCCAGATACTTTTGGCGACATAGTGTATATTGCTCCATATTTTGCAGATTTTTTTTTCTCGCCACACTCACCCAATGCCACGCACCGCTGTCAAACTTGAGACAAAGGGCTATCTACTACCACAACCACGAGTGGGTGGCTATGAATGGTCGTGAAGAAAAGTCTGTCATTACGTACAAACACAAGCCTTTTATTCGTAAATAAGTAGCCTGTGTTCTTCCACATTGTTCAAGCAGTCTTCATTCCAAATTTCATCAAAATCGAAGCTGTAGTTTAGTGGTGACAAGATAATAGTCAAACGAACTTTCGCATTTATAATATTAACATGGATTTACTTGTTACGAGAAACGAAGATTGCGGGAGGCATCCAGTATCTAATGAATTCGACGTCGACGGGAGTAAAATCCTAATCTTACTTTTCCTACGTAAGATATCTCAAGCACACAGTGCAATGGAAAGCTTTTATTTTCTACATTTTGTAATAAAGCATTTTTGTGCCTGGAGTAGTTCTAGAGATTGTAGTTAGTTGTAGAATCCAACAAGCTCTTAAGCTTAAATTCAGTAAAAAGACAAACAAGTAAATAAAAAATAAAAGAAATGATTTGCATTGGTAGAGACAAGTAACAACTGCAAGTATTTCTACACATTTGAAAGGTCAATGCAGTAACTGACTTGTGTTCTTGTCACTGAAATTTTTATTAATTGTGATGTTGTTTCAGTTTTTGTTATTTTGCTTCTGTTGTCACGATGAAAAATGCGTGTAAATTGCATCAGTAGAATTTTAGGGGCAATTTAATTTCTTTAATTTGCGTATATCATTGAATTTTGCCGTGGTTAATTATCTTGTTCGAAAGCTGACTTCTGTTTTAGATTACGTTCTGTGGTAGGAAAATAAATTGCCTGTAATTGTAATTCATCTCTGCCTAAAGGATGATTTTAAGTCCCTTCATAAAAATTCTGTGTCTGTGCCTGCTACCCTACGCCACGAAGTACCATACGATTTGATTTACAATAACCGGCAACTGACCTGCTGAGGCGCTCCTGTAGCACATGGACCTCCCGCTGTGTTTATTACCTCCTGGAACCAACACAATGAAACAACAGTCACCACTTTGCCCTGCTCTCGAGAGAAATTCATTCCGCGCCCGTTGCCGAGGAACATATTAAGCACGTAGTCTGTACGCGTATTTTCTGCGAATGGTGTCCTGCCTCTCTTCGTAGAAAAACGTTGATGTACTGGCTCTGGGAAAAGTGTTAGGGGGCGGGGGGCAGGAACTGCGGAAGCGGGTTACCCTCGCGTCCCTTGAAGGCCGGTCTTCCACGGAGACGGGCTCGGATCCCTCTTAGAAGCTCGCGCGTTCTTGTTTTCCTTCCTTGACTTTATTTCGTCTGGCACTAACAGAACAAGAAACGAAGGAGTAAGTAAATTAGTTTCTTCGTAATGAAGTATGTAAGGAGGAAGGAAAACTTTCATTTCCGTTTTTCCAAAGAAAAGAAATAAAGCTTCCAACTTCTTAATGAACGCAGCGAGCCGGCTGCCACTAAATTATGCCACCGTCTGCATCCGTTTAGCGAAAACTGCAGCCCAACTGCGGAACTGTTTGTGGCGTTGCGTCGCCGTTGGATGTACCAGCAGATCCGCTTATTCATTTATCTCCACGCATTATTCCGCGCCGCCTGCAGCGGCTACGAGCGGTCATCTCATCAGAGAGTAATAATCTGCTGGCGAGCTCCCCTAAAGGGACATTTCCTAGAATATCTCGGCGGGAGTAATTCGTAGGCACTGCCCGAGGCGTCAGTGAAACTTCAGAAGGCAGTATTTGCTTGTCTCCATTCGCGTAATGGAACCCACGCGCTAGATAAAGGTCGGCTTTTGGTTGGGTGTGGACGTTTGAGAGACGTGGTTGCTATTGATGATGTGAGTATTCTATCATAGGTATGAAATGGTTTGACCCTAAAAATGTACACGTTGATACTCTAGCGCGGCTTCGGTGCCGGAAAGGCGCGTTATTTAAAAACAATAAAGCATGAGATTTCATACCATGAAGGAACCAAGACTAAGTCACATCTTTTTCTTTATCCTGTTACGTACCATCGTTTATCATTAGCGTTTTCCTGGTGTGTATTCGCTACAAATTCTGGAAAACATGCAGTCATCGAAACGCTTCACATCTGTTGCTTGTATCTATGATACGAATAGCACATTGATACATTAGTGTGCCTTCATTGTCGGTAAACACTGAGTAAATAATACTACAGCATTCAGTTACGTAAGTATTCTCGTCATATTCGAATAAAGAAATGTATCTTGCCGTCTCCGCTAGCATTATCATTAATTTACGAAATAATTGCAGAGCTCATAAACATTTAACACGACAAAGAAATTTGAATTTCACTCTAATACCAGATAAACTATGAACTATTACCTATAACTTAGTATGTTTCGTTATGGAAGGAGTACGTGGTACAGTGATATATAAGAACAAATGAAACATTTATATTTTCTGTGACACCGATTATCACCGCCAATCTTGATGTATGAAATACTGCTTGATATTGTAGCCCTAGATATACTTTCATGAGGATATAACTAATATTTTTGCTAAGAAAATAAGACATGTATGACATTAGACGAAGCTGTAAGAACTTAAGGTCGAGGACTGGACGCTATATATTTGATCACGTGACTTTAACAGCTAAACGGAGAAAATTAAAAATTGTGTACTCTCTGGATGTTCTACTAGCTATTTACTTACATATTCTGCAAATATTTCGTTTTCGTCAGTTCACAGTCTTCCAGGAAGTTAACAGGTATAAAATGAGGCTGTGTAGAAAATTGCGAATTGGGGAGACGATACAACCATGTAGAAAAGATCACAGGCATCAGTCTTGGAAAGAGTATGCTTTTCTATAACGCCCGTGTGAATCTTACAAGTTGGAACAATGGTATCTTCTGCTACTTTTTCAACAAGAGGACTAAGGAAACGTGGTTCACCGAGGTAGAAGAAGATGTGCTGCAAGTGCGAATAGCGCTGAAGTATATACACTAACGTTTTACGCTCAATACGAAGCTCAAAGAGCACACTAGTTTACAAGAAAATGCACGCTTAAACACTAAAAAATGTAGATTCAAACGAGGGAGAAACAGCTTTCGAAACGAATGCGGGGTTACTGGGCGAAAGCTTAAGTCCAGGAGCAAGGAAAGGGGAAAAGTTGATTTGAAATAGCATGGTTCGGAGTCGGCTAATAAGGAAAGAAGAAGAAGAAGAATAAGAAGAACAGGTTATACAGAAAAATTATTTCCTTTCCTTACTAGCTCATTATTCTATAAAAAAAAACCGTGACATAATTCAAGTCAAGACATGAGTATTCTCGTAACAGTTTTCCACCTTTATTTCGTCACCATTGAACGATCATTAGATAATGGTGACAAAATAAACATAAAATCACTCTATTTCGGGATCAATATTTCATGATACTAATGGACACCGTGATGTGAATAAATTACGGAACTGCGACGCAAGACGTGGGACCCAAATAATCATCACTAAATTTCCTATCCATTCTTGAAATAACTGCTGTCACAGTTTCTGCCTGTGGCTGTACTTCCGCTCACTTGGCAGATCACATTGCTGGGGTGTGACGTGAGCCGTGACTCACTGTCGACAGAGCCGCAGAAGCATGGAGTTGCGTCCGGCAGCTATCGTAATGGACTGCGTCATATGTGAAACATTTAGGCGTTTTATACACATTTCTGAAGGAATGTGACTGCTGCCCCGTTAGGGAACTGCGGCGTATTAATGTAAAATTGTATCCTTACACTGTGAGAAGCTTAACCAAAACAGATCAACTCATGGACTGTAGATAAGCAGTGCTCACTAGAGACGTTTTCTTGCGCTCCACCAAATGATGGTTCAAATGGTTCAAGTGGCTCTGAGCACTATGGGACTTAACATCTGAGGTCATGAGTTCCCTAGAACTTAGAACTACTTAAACTAACCTAAGGACATCACACACATCCATGCCCGAGGCAGGATTCGAACCTGCGACCGTAGCGGTCGCGCGGTTCCAGACTGAAGCGCCTAGAACCGCTCGGCCACACCGGCCGGCTCCACCAAATGACATATATCTGTTATTTACTTGTTGCTTGTAACAGTTCCAAGTTTAGATTTAGTTTGTAAGCTACCGGCCCACCATCCACTCGCTGGATAAAATTCTGATCTTCCTCATGTCTTCTGGGCTGCGAAGGGAGTGAACTCATGAACTTTAACTTATGGTAGGATCTTGATCTGCCGGATTCAGGAAAGATCTGCGGCGGTGAAGGGTAAACAAAGAAGTCGTCAAATACTGTATTAAAGAGTTAAGTATAATTTCCACAAAGCATCCAATCAAGTTATTAAACTCCTAAGTTGTTAAGACAATTTATGGATACGCTGTACTGTGTAGCCGTTCCTTCTATATATGGTCTAAGTGTCATCGAGCTATGCTACTTCGCAGTGACATTTTCATGCGAAATACGTTCGTCCCTACGTTTCACAAGTTGTATAACGATTTCTTTTCTTTAACTTGATATTGTATGTTCACACACACACACACACACACACACACACACACACACACACACACACACAAGCACGCTCGAGCGCACACCCGTACGCCTACGCATTGTGTGTCTAATTACTAGTTAGATCGCAGTGTAGTATTGGCCTTCGTGGAAAGGAGCCATTCCTCTACTCCTTCTTGCTCTTCGGCCATAATCGGAAATCGGAGTATGACAGTCTGACGTTTATTACACTGCCAGAAACTCTGGCTATGTCGAAGAATGAAACCAAGGCTCGAGCATCAGGGGCTAGCAGCTACGAGCGCTGCACGCAGTGTGGCTGCCGTATGTACGTATGCGTGCGAGGGCGAGCGCGCGTGCACGCCCGTTTGTGTGTCGGCTATGCGACCCGTCTACAGACGGCCGGTGGTATATTTAGACCGCGCCGCGGCGCGTGGTGGTGGAGGCGGAGGCGGCGCGACGCGTAGCGCTGGCGGGGTAGCCGGCAGCCGGCAGCCGCAGTCGCGACGGGTCGCCGGGATACGCGCGGCTCGGCCGCCGCTCTCCAGCATCCGGTGAGTGCCACTCCACCGCGCTATCTGCCTGAGCCAAATGCTGCTCCTGAAGATGGCGAGCGAGAAACTCGTCGAAACGTCACATCAGGATGGGGTCATTACTCGACTGATGACCCGACGACATTACGTCAGTGTTTCGACAGTGTATTGCTGACCGCTAATGCCATTCAGTGCTGCAAAGTAGAAGCCTGTGCGTAACTCCCGAGCTTGCAGTGCTGTGTTACAACACGATGCTACCTAACGCCGTATGATGCACGCGTTAGCCCTTATCCCCTGATACAGCATGCGCGGACGCCAGCTACGTCATCGAATTTCTTCTCCTGAAGACAATTAGTGGGAAACGCGCCGAAAAGTTACTTCGGGACAACTTGCTGTAATGCTGACAACCCGCTGTAATTCCGGTATCTTATACACAAACATATTGTATAGGCCGCTTCTGTGACTGTATGTTTAAACTACAAGCAAAGACAGACTCTATAGCTAGTCACTAAACTTTAATACTTAAGTTACGAAGTGTTTCAGGAGCTTTTCCCACCGCCAGATGGCATTTATTTTGGCCTAGTAGCATTGCTCCTAGAAAACGAGATCGAAAATCCAAGAATTTTTGTAAATTTATATTATAATCAAAGCGACAAACTGAAATCATTTCTGGATCGTTCGACATCGTAGTCATTTCTGCGTGCAGCGCTGCTGACCTCTAAATCAAAACTGTCGTCTGACAACGCAGTCTTCGAAAAGCGTTGTAACTGAAGAATTAAATCTTCTTTACTTTGTTGTCCACAGAGCTGGTAATAGCTTTAAGCTGCTATAAATGTAATTATGCCGCAATTAGTTCCGACTACTTACGTTACCAAATTGAACTCTTTAACGCTAAAATGGTATGTAAGATATATCAATTACTGTAGTATATGTTACATGTTAATGAACATGTAGTAGAACCCATTTTAGTTTCAGTGTTCCACATACTGTCGTAAACAGTCGAAATTAATTGCAATGTAACAAAATTCGTAGTGGCTTTTTGCTGGTTTACAGAAAATTATGAATTGAAGCTTATTGACTGGTTGCGCTGGTGTATATATTTGTACTTCAAATGTTGCTTCAATAGCGTTTGTTGACCTGCAATATATATGTCAGAGTGGGTCGACTGAAGGCTGATTCCTCTCGTCAACCACATTTCCCACGTATTTCTGGCTACGTTGGCTAAATTATTGAAGGCTTTCCTCATTCACTGTTGCTCAATAAAACTGTCAACTGTTAGTGAACGTTTGCAGCTCTGATGACCTGGTCGTCGACAGACTTAAATATTTATCTTCCTCCTTTTTTTTGGGTATAGGTTTAAAGGATGTCGATTTATCTTTATGTTTTTGGTACAGTTTAGTGCGTCAGGTGCTTAAGTCGATATTCTAAGCCGATCCACATATCAGTGATCTTGTGTGGTACGCTGCACTTCCTTCTTGCCAATATCAGCTGTATCTGAAGTTGCTGTCAAACATCTTACAGGTACCAACTTTGATTCTACACCGAACCGATGTGCACAGCGACTATGTATTTTTACAAGGAAGGATAGTAATAAAGCAATCAGTAGCAGTCTTAATGGTTTTATTATTATTATATCATTTTAATTTTTTATTATTATAATAAAAAGCCAGTGGGATTGCGACTGATTGTTGTATTCCTGTCCTTCCGTATTTGACGGACACACTTTAGCTGGTGGTAGTCAAGTAAGAGCTCCTTCTGTGGTAAGCGGATGTGATGTCACATTGTGGTTGTTGGAAGGAAACGGCACCGCAAGAAACATGGGGGCTTGTTTTTGGCGTCCATATAGACAGCATACAGAGTATTCAAGATAGTGTCGAAATAAACAATTTTTTGTTATTTCTCCGTGACAAGCCTCATAGTTACTGTGAAGTATTTGAAACTTAAAACATATTTTTGTTCGTGGTATGACACGATAAATTCTATGTAAGTATGCTTATTTCGTCGCAATTCACTTCCACGACATCGTTATAATAGGATATTCGTCATCAGCGTCATGGGATTTGAATTTATCGCGTACCTTGATTTGATGCTACCGGCTTGATACAAGGCGGCTAGTTGTGTTCAGATTGGATCAGCAGTATATGTATGTTAATGCAGGCTTCCTCCGCTACATTCCTCACGGGAAGATCACGACTAGAAAACCGATCGAAGCCACAATCATAAAGAAGGTTTCACTCTGTTGATAAACGGATAACAGTTATCATTGCTTCGACACTGCCGATTACACAGCTATTTGATAGCCTGCTTCTAGTTAATGATGTCTTTATTAGCTACGTTTCAGATAACTGTGGTTAAATCTCTGTTGACTAACCTCAATAAAACCGTGTCTGCTACCTGTTTTTGAAGAATGTAAGTTGTGGTGAAATATGTTTCCACGTCAGTAACTCAAGTCATAAATTACCTCATGCAAAAACAGACGTGTAACATAGCGACCTACACCATAGATTCGACTTCTTTAAAGCGTTATTTATCCACCAACTTTTTGTGAGTAAAATTCATAGTGTGGCTTAATTTGACGGTACTGACTATGTACATAGCCGCTTCTGCTATATCCTTCGTTATCAGCGGTAAGAACCGCATATTTTACCCGGATGGGTTACGTACTTTCAAGATGTCCGGATCCTACACTAATTATGGATTTCTTTTCTAGCTTCCATCAGACTTCAATACCCCGCTTCCCTCCGATTCCCAGCGCATTTAATGTCTCGTCAAAATAGTGGGAAACAGAGGTGAACTGTGTCACCACGGCTATTTTAACTACGGAGGAAAACAGTTTCCTTACGCTCCCTGTAAATTATTAGGTTTAAAATGAAGTTGTGAACAACTATTCATTCTGAGGAAGTAATGTGGGAAATCTCCAGAAATACACGACTGAACGGGGCACGCACCAGTAGCCCGTTCATCGGAATAAAGTAATACGATGCGCTCTTGATCCTGATGAGCAGAATTAATTCGTAACTCGCCACAAGCGTGCCCCAGTCCAGAATGTTTCGCGCCGATTTTTAATTAAAATCCGTTCTACATCAACATACACAGTCAGTAAACCTCTCTAGCCATTCACCCTAGCTGCTAATGATATTCCGTGTACATTCCATTCAATATTGCATCATAGCATTATCTGATTGAGGAGATGTGACATGCTAAAGGAGTTTACTATTACCCTTGTTTTCGAATATCACGATATTGAAACGTGCTTTGCAGCCTTAAGTGTACATTACGAAACCTGACTTAAATTTAAATAACTACATTCTCTGTGAGTAAATATTTTCCCAAATTTTTATTTCTGTTTCGTTCATGTAACGTATTTGTGCGACAGAAGTAATGTATAAACAAACTGTGTATTTTATTGCTCTCTCTCTCTTGGAATAAATCCGTATTGTCAGACATACGCAACATGCTCTATTATCCCGGGTTTGGTGAATCCAGAAACTATTTGCACTCAGGACCAGTGTCCCAAATTGCCACACTACTGTTCGGTAACAAATTACACAAGATAGTCAAAAGTCGTAATATTTGACTTGAACAATTGCTGCTTATAAAGTTAATGACTTCTCTCTCCTAGGTAATGGTGCACTGAACAGGACTGTCTTACGTAAGGTGTTGGAATCAGCAAACGCATCTCTTTTTGTTGAAGAGCTCTGCATCACGGTCCTACAACGTTGTGTGTGACAGTAATTATCCAAGTTTATAACTACAGCAGTCTTTATTTCATTACCATTCGTGTTTACTTTTCTTTGTTGTTATTCTGGTCTTCAGTGCGAAGACATATTTACTGCAGTACCCCGCGCCAGTCTGTCAGCGTCCCTTCTTCTGTACTTAACTGTTGAAACCTAAATGGATTTGAACTCAAATAATTTAATCAAGCTTTGGTCTCTCTCTGTCTCTTTGTTCAGCTTTCAAATCGTCGTCTGAGACCTTCAGACTGTTAATACGTGTTTAGCCTGATCTTGAATCATTAAGTTGGGTACGGATGTAGAGGATTCATACTAATTGTTTATGCAGCGAGTTATAACTGTATTATTCATTTTCTTAATTTTTATTTCTTCATGTGACGTACTATGTAACGTCTTGGCTAGTATATCAACCTATTCCACTCTGTAATTTAAATTCTCACGGTGTTTGTCCCCACTCTTCATAAATAAATTACTTTAATGTCATACAAACATCAAAAAATTAACAACGGTGAATTCAAACATTACGTTACGTTTCTTAATCCAGATTGAGTCAAGTACTTCTGTCACTGTCTATGCGAAATGGCGTATACGATAAAACATGTGAGTCATGCTGATTTTGTGAATGATTATTTTATGGTGTACGCCTTTTACTGAGGCTTATCTGTACTTATACGGTACAACATTTGCATAAAGCCATGTGGACACAGTAAGATGACGATGGTAAGTGGCACAATTCCCCTCTTTGGAGGCTGTACTGCCAGCAAACCGTCTGCGGAGCAATTCCCTCGACACTTCTTCAGATGACGTTTTGAGAGTCAACGTAGTGTTGAAGTTTAGAAGGCGCGTGTGCCCGCCAAAACGCACTCAGCGGAGTAAAGTGAGTGTCCTTTTATTTCTGTGGTATGATTCAGCGGGACTCGCCGCCAGCTTGTTCGGTCTGTGTGGAAGCCAAAACGTGTTCCACGGTTAAGAAAAGTGCAGTTTTTTTTCTAAAATCCTAAGTTCTTGTCCAGAAACACTGTCTTTACGTCAAATAAAAAGAGAAATATTATTCACAGTGATAAATCATTGTGTGTGTCTTTGCGGCCAGGTTTTATAAACGGTTTTAATTTGCTTCACATCGACGTTATCGTGTTTCAAAGTCCCAGATATCTAAAACTCACTTTCGACACAGCCCAGTAACGCTGTGCTCAAAACACTGTACTTGCATTCGGGGGCTACTAGGTTCAAATTGCAGTCCAGATTTAAGTTTTCCATTCTCTCCCTAAATAGATTAAGAATGTGACTGAGGAAAATCTTTTTAAAAGAATGCGGCTAATTACCTTCATTATTCGATAAGAACTTAAGTCTCTACTGATCACCTTGTCAATGTGACGATAAACCTTCATTTACTTTTACCACTTTCTTAGGCGACATGGATAACGCATGATGATGTGGAGTCATCCGAGTCAGAAATAGCGGATTTCAGTTCAGCTGATGGAAGAAATGTTCATTACCAGTGTTCGGTCCAATATGGTAATAGAGTATCTGACGTTGAACTCCTCATTTCTAAATTATGGACCCATGTTCAATGCTAAATTCCAAACTTCATTGCAGTGTTTTTTGGAGTGAATAAATGTTATGAACATGTCGCGTGAACTGAAAATTTTTTTCTAGCCCTCTGATCGAAACCCGATATCCTGTTCCCAATGAGTGGTCGTCTATCTCACTAAGTATTTCATTTTATTCAATTTTCTATTCATTTCTTAAATTTGGTAAGATTGTCATCACCAGGCACTCTCGTATATCTAACCAGGTACTTTGCGTGTTTTCCATTACATTAATTACTATAAGTGTATTATAAGTTACAGTTGATATACAACTTATAAAAATTTAGTAATTACTGTAGTGCAGAATAAAACGCAATTCACATTCGTTCTTGAGTATAACATTAGAGACAGATTTTGCTCCTGTATCACCCATGATCGCCCATTGCTAAATCTAACATTCTAGTGTTCTCACTACACGTGATACGTTGGCTTATATCGTAATGACGGAGTTTCGGTAGAACGAGTAACTGCACGCGTTTAAGTTTCACGCCATGCAGAAAGATGTTCCGAAACTTTTTAAAGGCATAGAGGCAAGCATAAATCTTCTTACATATTGACGACAGTATTTTCTGCACAGTTGAAATGCCTATCCAAAGGTACACCCGAGTTTTTCACATTTTGTAATACCGTCGAGAAGAATAGGAAGTGATCTTCCGCAGAAATGAGAAATTAATTTCTGATAAGATGTTAAAATAACTATGGACTTTTTACGCATTCATTTTACTTCCCAATTTTTGCGCCCTTCTTATCACTGAAGACAGGTAATAATTCGTTGGGACGATCGCAATACTGATATCTTCAACTTAGGCATTTAGGTAAAGTTGGAGGTTGTCAGCAAAGAAGTGATACTTGCAGGAGGACAGAACCGAAGCGATGTCATTAATATTCAAGAAGAGTGGGCCAATAAATGACCCCTGTGTCACTTCTAAAAGTACATGAATGCAGGACGACTTTCCGCTCCTGTAGACAACTCGTTGGTGATTGTTTTCGAAGCAGCTTTCAAAGTACATTTGGCAACACAATTACGACAAGCTTTAAAAATTAAATTGTTCATCGTGTTGCCTGATAACTGTATTCAAGTAGTTCACAGAAACGTACATACGCCATGAAATGCTTTATGTCCCAATGATCCACAACATACCTCCAGAACCGACTAAATTCTCATTCATTACATCCATTCTTGATGACAATCTGCAGCTGTGAATTATGCTGTCGGTTTGTATACACTAAGTGACCAGAAGTATTCGGACACCCCCGAATACATACGTTTTTCATAGTAGGTGCATTGTGCTGCCTCCTACTGTCAGGTACTCCATATCAGTGACCTCAGTAGTCATTAGACCTCGTGAGAGAACAGAATGGATTCCGCGGAACTCACGGACTTCTAACGTGGTCAAGTGATTGGGTGTCACTTGTGTCATACGTCTGTACGCGAGATTTCCACACCCCTAAACATCCCTAGGTCCATTGTTTCTGATGTGATAGTGAAGTGGCAACGTGAAGGCAGACGTACATCTCAAAAGCGTACATGCCGACCTCGTGTGTTGACTGACAGGGACTGTAGACAGTTGAACAGGGTCGTAATGTGTAATTGACAGTCGTGTGGAGTGACAAATCACGGTACACAATGTGGCGATCCGACGGCAGGGTGTGGGTATGGCGAGTGCCCGGTGAAAGTCATCTCCCAGCGTGTTAGTTCCAACAGTGAAATTCGGTGGTGTTACGGTGTAGTCGTGTTTTCCATGGAGAGGGCTTGCATCCCTTGTTGTTTTGCATGGTACAGGCCTACAGTGGTGTTTTAAGTACCTTCTTGCTTCCCACTGTTAAAGAGCACTTCGGGGATGGCGATTGAATCTTTCAACACGATCGAGCAGCTGTTCATAATGCACGGCCTGTGGCGGAGTGGTTACACAACAAAAACAACCTTGTAATGGACTGTCCTGCACAGAGTCTTGACCTGAATCCTATAGAACATCTTTGGGATGTTTTGGAGCCGGCCGGTGTGGCCGTGCGGTTAAAGGCGCTTCAGTCTGGAACCGCGTGACCGCTACGGTCGCAGGTTCGAATCCTGCCTCGGGCATGGATGTGTGTGATGTCCTTAGGTTAGTTAGGTTTAAGTAGTTCTAAGTTCTAGGGGACTGATGACCACAGAAGTTAAGTTCCATAGTGCCGGTTGGAGGGATTTAGTATCACATTTGCACATATAAGTTACACAATTCCCTTAAAATCCGGGGAGGGGGCTATGAGCTCTGAGGCCACGTTCAATCACATCGCACATGGGTTCGATCAGGTTTAGATCTGGCGAGTTGGGGATTCAGCACATCAATTGGAACTCGCCACTGTGTTCCTCGAACCACTCCATCGCACTCCTGGCCTTGTGACATGGTGCACTATCTTGTTCAACAATTCCACTGTCGTGGTGAAACATGATCGTCATGGAGGGGGGTACGCGGTCTGCAACCAGTGTACAATACTCCTTGGCCGTCATGGTGCCCACGTGAGTGTTCCCCATAGCATAACACAGCCGCCGCAAGCCTATCTCCGTCCCACCGTAAAGTTGTTAAGGAGCTGTTCCTCTTGAAGACGAAGGATTCGCGTCCTCCCATCGACTTGATGAAGACAGTGTGGGACTCATCAGATCATGCAATACTCTGCCACTGCGCCCATGTCCACTGCCTATAGTCACCTGCCCATTTCAGTCGTAGTTGCAAATGTCGTGGTGTCAGTATTGGCACACGCATGGGTCGTCGGTTGCGAAGGCCCATTGTTAGGAGTGTTTGGTGCACTGTGTGTTCAGACGCACTTTGTACTCTGCCCAGCACTGAAGTCTGATGTTAGTTCCGCTACAGTTCGCCGCCTGTCCTTTTTTACCAGTCTGCTCAGCGTACGACGGTCGGCGTCTGTAATGAGGGGTGGCCGCCCAAACGTACGATATCTGGACATGGTTTCAGCTTGATTTCGTCACGTGTTAAATACACTCACCACAGCACTCCTCGAACATCCGACAAGTCGTGAGTTTCCGAAATGCTCTTGGCGAGCCTTCTGGCCACCACAACCTGTGCCGGCCTGTGTGGCCGAGCGGATCTAGGCGCTTCAGTCTGGAACTGCGCGACCGCTACGGTCGCAGGTTCGAATCCTGCCTCGGGCATGAATGTGTGTGATGTCCTTAGGTCAGTTAGGTTTAAGTAGTTCTAAGTTCTAGGGACTGATGACCTCCGATGTTAAGTCCCATAGTGCTCAGAGCCATTTTTTTATTTATTTTTTAACCACAACCTGCCCTCGGTCAAAGTCAGACAGATCGCGCGCCTTCCCCATTCTACACACCGACGGCACGTTCACTGATACTACATGCTCCGTGCGTGTGTCTGACCAGCAGTCATTCCTCGTCGGATGAGGCTGCTATCGCCTGGAAGGGTTTATATTGACAGTAGGTCGGTGGTTCAAAAATGGCTCTGGGCACTATCGGACTTAACATCTGAGGTCATCAGTCCCCTAGAAATTAGTACTACTTAAACCTAACTAACCTAAGGACATCACACACATCCATGCCCGAGGCAGGATTGGAACCTGCGACCATAGCGGTCGCGCGGTTCCCGACTGTAGTGCCTAGAACCGCTCGGCCACACCGAGCTCGGTGGTCATAATGTTCTGGCTGACGAGTGTATATTCCTGGTCATATGTAAGAACATGAATCTTATCCAGACATCAGCTGCCTACGATCAAATAAAAACTACAATGTCTGTACTAGTTCTATTTACCACAAATGTTTATGGAAATTCTGTGTGTCACATGGTCCTTCGAGAGAACAGCGATATTCCAGAGAATTCCATTGGTATCACTTGCTTCCCAACATCAGCTCGTGGACAAATTTAATGCAGAGCTGCTGCTAGCTGTTTTGCACCAACACACGTTTCGCATTTTTGCTGAATATAGCTGGAAGTGTTCTGAATTGCTAGCAAAATTGGTCGGTAGTGGGTGTGGAGTATTTCAGAAAGCAAATATATGAATAGCATTTGAAGTGACAGTAAAATTATAACGAGGCTCCTGGTCCGAAATGGCCATAACGTATAATTAAATAATTAATAGTACGTAGCATCGTGAGTTGCTATCAATAGAGACGCAGAGTGAACGTACACGCATCAGAATGATGGAAGAGTTGAATGTTGGATAAATAAACAGAGTGTCAGTGCTACGCACCTATCATTTCCGACTGCTGTATGGTAATTCATTTGTGCGCGCTTTATTGATTTCCCGCCCGGGTCGCCTACTGACGGAAGTGAATGTTAGTGGAGCTTCCTGTAACTAAATTGTTTCAAACAGTGTCAAACGGAAATACAAAATTACGAGAAACAACTGTGGCGTGTGGAGGCCATCTGCTTTATGCGTTACCAGTAATTGCGTGTTTCTAAATAGTAATTTCATTGTGTTAGACGAGTTTATCAGTATCTCCATTATGACTTAGCAAGAGCATAGTAAACCAATCTCTCACTCGCTAAAATTTATATCACATGTATACGTAAATTCTTAGCATCTACAGAAATAAATGCGACAAAGTTCCGTTGAAGTTCAATCATTGCACACAAAATCAACCTGAGCGGTTCAGTAATTAGAGCAACGTCGTTTAAGCACCCAATGTAGCAGGTTTAAACACAGCTTTAGAAATCTGAAATAGGCCACTTGCGGTGCATGGTAATAAACGACTGCGTAGCGTAGTCGCTTATTCAACTGAGTAGAATTCAGTGTATTGTGCAGAACCTTTTCAAGATCGATCGCTCAATACTCGATAGGTATTCCGTCGCATAATGTCTGCCTCAAAATTTGTGACCTTTGTTCAAATGGCTCTGAGCACTATGGGACTTAACAGCTGTGGTCATCAGTCCCCTTGAACTTAGAACTACTTAAACCTAACTAACCTAAGGACATCACACACATCCATGCTCGAGGCAGGATTCGAACCTGCGACCGTAGCAGTCGCGCGGTTCCGGACTGCGCGCCTAAAACCGCGAGACCACCGCGGCCGACTGTGACCTTTGTCAATGTGTTGATATAGTGGTGATCCAGTTTCAGCCCAGACACATCTGCGTCTGTTCCTTCACTGTTTAGGATATTTATGAACGTCATTTTCTGCGGGGATGGACACTTGCGGGGAATTGTTTAACTTGAATTTTGGGAATAGAAACAAGGTTGCAACAAAAAAATCAGGTGAATGAAGTTGATATTATGGGGCGTTTGGAAGAAAGAATTGTCATGATGCAATATCCAAGCGTTTCTCCGCTACAGTGAGCGCTTCTTTCCACTGACTGCTTCTTTCCACATGTTTACACATTTTTTGTGTTTGTTGTTGCAAATTTTTTTGAATAATTGTGGTTAATATTTGACAATTGGTACCCACATTTTCATTGCGGTACCCTCGATATTAACAATAAGCATTATGACGAATTTCGAAGCACTGTTGTGATGATTTCCCTGTGTCCATAATAAAAATGATGATATTCAATAGATTGTTCAAAGCATGCGTTATGGATCGCACATAAAGCTTCACGTCTCATCAGTGGTAACAACACTAAAAAAAAAGGGGGGAGGGTTTCACCATTAACACCGTGTAAGAATTTCAGATCAAACTTCCTTCCTTTGCCTCTTCCTCTCGTTTTTCAATGTGTGTCGGACACCTTCTCTGTTCATGCATAATAATTTAACAACAAAACACGCAAGCTCATTCCTCGACGTTTCCGAATTTGCGACGTTTTTCACGATTCCTGATGTGATGTGTGCGGGCCATCTGCTCGGTCGCCCTTTTGCTCACAGTCCTTGCCTTTAGATAAAACTGCTATGTTATTCGAAGACAGCCGCACTCGACAAACACTAGTATCCGTTAGCTTATGACAACTCCTGAAAAGTCTCTGTAGCTGGCTTTTTAGTTTTCACGATGCACTTGATGCTAACTAGCTTATCATTTTAAAAAAAATTTTTTGTGTGTTTTATGAAATTTATCTTATATTTTCCCGCAACAAAATTACTTTTTTTTAGGTAAACTTATTTTGTTAACTCGTCAACCAAACTCACAACAACACATTTCCTTGCAGAAGGTAAGTTGTATAATAATGCAAAGAAAAATCTAAATAACTTCACATTTTATAAGAAAAAAAAAATCACAACAGACATAGAAAGTTTTTAAGTTCAGCTTTCGATATCGTACTCGTTACTTCAAAAGAACAGTAGGTCGACCTCAGTTCCCATAATCGAACCTAAAATGCTCGCATTTAAAGTTGACGAGGCCTTTGCTATTTGTAATTTTGAACACAGTAACCGTGCATGTGATTTAGTGACTTATACCCGAATAAAAGACGCCAGATTGAAATCGTTTCTATCTTACAACTTGTTCTGTTCTATAGATGAATAATTGAGTACACTGTATGTATGTTGCTAAGTTACTTTTCTCAAATTTTGTTGCAGATTAATATATAAAAACTATACAGTTACTTTAAATGGCGACCACGTAACCAAATAATCACAGAAAAACGGATCTTAGCTGTAAATGTTCTAACACGTTCCATGTTATCAATCGTAACCACACTCAAGTCCAGATCCGAAAGCTGGGTCAGCAGCTAAGTACAACACTTACCACTGAAAGCATGTTTATTACAACCACCAAGCACAGCCAGAACGGAACAGAACTAAACTCTTGGAGGAAAAGTGCTTCTATTTACGCAAACAAAAAAGTTTCCATAATATACATACATCACAAACGTAAGAAATTGCGAGAACCTTCCAGAAACGATAAATACTATATTTCAAAAACCAGCGACGCTACACCTACGGCACGCCGTATGCACCACAGCTCACGGCATTGCTCCTGGTCCTGGACCCGGTATTTCAGAAGCTCTCATTGGCACAGACTACAGCACACTGGACCTACATGTCGTCGGAGCAGTCCCCTATACGGCGGCACTGGCGTAAGCGCGCGTTCTGATCATATTGTCATGTCATGTTCAATATGACGAACAACAGTGGGCCCCTCCGATCAAAGCCTCGCGATCATCGAGCAGGTCTTCATTTTGCTTAAACGAAAGCTCCCGTCGTCCGTTTCCACCTCACGGCTTTAGCATAGCTTCATATATATAGGACGCACTTTAGTCTTTTTGATGAAGGAGCACAATCAAATGGCTCTGAGCACTATGGGACTCAACTGCTGTGGTTATCAGTCCCCTAGAACTTAGAACTACTTAAACCTACCTAACCTAAGGACATCACACACATCCATGCCCGAGGCAGGATTCGAACCTGCGACCGTAGCAGTCGCACGGTTCCGGACTGCGCGCCTAGAACCGCGAGACCACCGCGGCCGGCAAGGAGCACAATCGTCGACCTGGTGTGTCACATCCAACGAGTGATGAAGGAGACAATACAGCTCAAAGTAGTCGTTTAGCAACTTTTCTGATGTCGCACCTTCATCATTAGTCGACCCATAAATGCCATGTGCCAGTATCATGACATGGTGTTGAGAATACAATACACAGAATTTGCAAAAAGCTAAACTCGACTGTAGGTAAGGAAGCAGTCACTTTCAGCAATCTTTCTGTTAGTGGAGCAATAATACACCTGAAATATCTGTTACAGGTATAAAACAGTGTGTTTGTATATGTCTATGTCTGGGATCTCCTCCAAAACCTCTGAATAGATTTCAACCTAATTTGGCACAGAAACAGAAGGCCTCACGAGTATTATCTCTGTGTGTAATATAACCTCCTGGCTCCCATAGTACTGGAGATACGAGCAAAAACGTTTTTTACAGCCTCTGGCATATAGGCTGCTCTGCATCGAAGACAGTGTATGGTAGCAGTATCAGCATGCCAAATCAACCTGCTTTACAAAGTGGCATATGTATCAGGGGCAAGAAATTGTTTTCCAGGCTCTGACATGTAGGCTACCCTGCATGACAATCACGTATGGTACTGGTATTAGCCTGATTTATAGAACTGTATTGTACGGGCTACATGTGCCTGTGAGCATGGCTGGGGACAATTGAGATAGAAAGAGGAGAGGATGGACAGAGGAAAGTGGGTGGGGAAATGGACAGGGGTGGTGGTGGAAGGTGTAGAGGGGTAGTGGGTCGGTGGAAAAGGAAAAGAGGAGATGGAGAGAGAGGGGGAATAGCACATGGAAAGAGAGGGAGGAATTGAAGATGGAAAGAGAGAGGGAGGAGGATATGTTCAGTAGAAGGGGGAGAATGTTATGGTCAAACAGCTAGTGTGAGGATAAGGTGGACTGATGGAGGGGGAAGAGTGCAAGAAGGGGAGAGAGTAGGTGTAGTCAATAGATGTGTCAAAAACACATGCAGTCGAAGCCGTTGGAAAAAGGCTAGTTTTTCAATAGAAGTTTCCCTCTGCCATGTCTTAGACCTATTTTGAGGTGATTTTCAAATTAGAGACTAACACTTAAATGTAGATTCTGGATGCTACAGTGCTCTACTACACAATGTGAATTTAAACGTCTGCTGCATGGTCCAGTACTATAACTTCTTTCATATATTTAAATTAAGAACTTGTTTTCTCAGGAACAGTTTACTTTGTGCACAATAAAGGTTAGGATCAAGGATGTACACTCCTGTAACTCTGATACTTAGCTTCCGACTTTGCCAATATACAGAGAGGTGATAGAAGTCAGTGTAAGGGCACATTAAAGCTTTGTTTAAAGTATTACATAACAGCAGATGAGCGATATAGGAGGACGAGCAGTGACTTTTTCCAAAGTAGTTGTTTTTCTCATAACGTAAATATACAGAGTAATCTAGAAATAATTACCATAACTGTTAGTTTCACATTTGCGCTAGTTATAATTTGTTCTTAGTATACTTTGCAGAAGAAGCCAGCTGTAGTTGCTTGTTAACGTAGGCCTATATATCGACTCGGCCAACATCCCCGAGGTTTCCCTTCATGATGTGATTTATGGAGAGAGATAAGTCACTCAATGAAAAGTGATTTGAACTGAAACAGTCAGTTTATTAATAACCAATGGGAGCGTTGCTACATGGCTGCTGTTTCCGGTATGTAGCGTTCGGAGCCAGATTTAGCCCATAAAAAAGACAGAAGGAGGAGAATCGTCGTAAATTTCCCAAAGAACATTGATATTAACGGCTGCAGCGGTCCCGTCCCCAGCTGCGCTTTCTCTCCCCCATCTCTACTTTTTTTTTCTTTTCTTTTTTTTTACCAAAAAGTCCAGTAAGCCTGTTCTGCGAAACGAATGGGAACAGTACGTCAGACGGCGGGCTAGGCGCAGCGATTTTCGTGCGAAATGGAGACAGATCTGCAGTACGCACGAGGCGTCGTACCGAGCAGCAGTGACGCCTACGGTGGTATGACTGGCAGCAACGCCCTCCGAACTCCGCCCGAGGCAGCTAATATACGGCCGCACGTCGCCCGCGGGGAACGCCCCTCCAGTAGTGCCAACCGCCCGCCGCTAAACGCCTGCCCACTCGTATTGAATATCGTGAAATATCGCGGCCCATTTGTAAAGCGGCCCGCCCGTCCAAATAATAACAGCCGTTGGTAAGCCACAATTAAGGTTCCGGCGGTTTGGTGCGCACACAATTGAGAGTCCCAGCGCTTCCCGACCAGGCCAGCCGTGACCTGTGATCTGTGTGTGTGTGTGTGTGTTTTGCGCGTTTCGGCCGGTATTCGACGCGAACCAAACAGATGGCGCCGGTCTAAATATGTTGTATAGCTTCATAATCGCGTTAATGCGCCACCGATAAATTGCTTGTGAAGCGGATGAATTGGCCAGATAGCAAATGTGTATGTGTATGATGGGGGAAGGGGAGGTGGTGTAGGGCAGCCATCCAATAACAGATATTCGACTGTGCCATTGAATCCTGAGTTCGAAACTCGGGCAAGCTACAGTATTGTCCTCTGCAGAATACGAAACGTTATGTATCATCGGCAGCGTACAGGTGACCAATTTGTGTGGAAGATCCGTTGACCGGCTACTGTACACACATGTTATTGCCATGAGAAACAGCCCAAAGAAAACGCTCAGTAACTCGCGAAAAAACTGTTTAGAAAAATTCCAAGAACCGTTCTTCAGGTCGGATTCTAGGAATATTTTTCAGTTTCCGCGTAGTCCTGACGGCCGAAACCGAATAACAACGCCAGAGCTCAAACAACAGGAGCAATAAACGAAATTTTCACAAGTATTATTGATTGGTTCACGGCAAACGGTCTAGCACTTGGAAGTAACGCAGTCCATTCAATTTTGTGCAAGGTAAGATATATCATCATACGTAACAATATGCAGGAAAGGAAATTTCATAGTATATTGATCGGAACTTGAATCCACCAACATTTGTTGCACGTACACTCCTGGAAATTGAAATAAGAACACCGTGAATTCATTGTCCCAGGAAGGGGAAACTTTATTGACACATTCCTGGGGTCAGATACATCACATGATCACACTGACAGAACCACAGGCACATAGACACAGGCAACAGAGCATGCACAATGTCGGCACTAGTACAGTGTATATCCACCTTTCGCAGCAATGCAGGCTGCTATTCTCCCATGGAGACGATCGTAGAGATGCTGGATGTAGTCCTGTGGAACGGCTTGCCATGCCATTTCCACCTGGCGCCTCAGTTGGACCAGCGTTCGTGCTGGACGTGCAGACCGCGTGAGACGACGCTTCATCCAGTCCCAAACATGCTCAATGGGGGACAGATCCGGAGATCTTGCTGGCCAGGGTAGTTGACTTACACCTTCTAGAGCACGTTGGGTGGCACGGGATACATGCGGACGTGCATTGTCCTGTTGGAACAGCAAGTTCCCTTGCCGGTCTAGGAATGGTAGAACGATGGGTTCGATGACGGTTTGGATGTACCGTGCACTATTCAGTGTCCCCTCGACGATCACCAGTGGTGTACGGCCAGTGTAGGAGATCGCTCCCCACACCATGATGCCGGGTGTTGGCCCTGTGTGCCTCGGTCGTATGCAGTCCTGATTGTGGCGCTCACCTGCACGGCGCCAAACACGCATACGACCATCATTGGCACCAAGGCAGAAGCGACTCTCATCGCTGAAGACGACACGTCTCCATTTGTCCCTCCATTCACGCCTGTCGCGACACCACTGGAGGCGGGCTGCACGATGTTGGGGCGTGAGCGGATGACGGCCTAACGGTGTGCGGGACCGTAGCCCAGCTTCATGGAGACGGTTGCGAATGGTCCTCGCCGATACCCCAGGAGCAACAGTGTCCCTAATTTGCTGGGAAGTGGCGGTGCGGTCCCCTACGGCACTGCGTAGGATCCTACGGTCTTGGCGTGCATCCGTGCGTCGCTGCGGTCCGGTCCCAGGTCGACGGGCACGTGCACCTTCCGCCGACCACTGGCGACAATATCGATGTACTGTGGAGACCTCACGCCCCACGTGTTGAGCAATTCGGCGGTACGTCCACCCGGCCTCCCGCATGCCCACTATACGCCCTCGCTCAAAGTCCGTCAACTGCACATACGGTTCACGTCCACGCTGTCGCGGCATGCTACCAGCGTTAAAGACTGCGATGGAGCTCCGTATGCTACGGCAAACTGGCTGACACTGACGGCGGCGGTGCACAAATACTGCGCAGCTAGCGCCATTCGACGGCCAACACCGCGGTTCCTGGTGTGTCCGCTGTGCCGTGCGTGTGATCATTGCTTGTACAGCCCTCTCGCAGTGTCCGGAGCAAGTATGGTGGGTCTGACACACCGGTGTCAATGTGTTCTTTTTTCCATTTCCAGGAGTGTATAACTGGTGAAATTGGTAATGAAAGTAGTAACCAATCCGTGATATCACAGAGAATAATTTTAATGAGCAAATGAAAACATAGACACGGAGTATTCATTACAAAGTAACCTGCTGTAAAGATGATATCTGGTGTCTACTCTCAAACTTGGGGTAGACAACTGCTTAAAAAAATAGGAATACGAACAACGGCCTCACAGTACATTCCGTTTCATACGGAGTTTCTTATTAAGAATCAGATACACTTGAAAAATAGTAATAGTCTTCTTAAATATAACTTTAGGAACAGAAATTCCCAACTTAATTTTACTTTTTCACATAAAGGAGTCACATATGCAACCATTACAATATTTGGCAATTTCACATTTGAATTAAAGGTGCTGGCATGTAATGGAAGCTTTAAGTACAGAAGGAAATCATCTCTGCTTCCTAACTTCTCCTTCTCCGTAGATGAAAATCACAGTAGATGGTATTAGTATGACTGGATTACATTTTTCGTACCTTGCTGTAGATGTGGATTTAAAACAAATCTGTTTATATAGATTTGCAGCATGTACCACGTATTCACAGAAAAATATCTCTTATACATAAATCCTCTCACGCTTACGGCGATTTGTCCCGATTATGATCCATGGAACGTACAAAAAACTAAATTAAACTCTCCTGGAAGCATGTAAGCAGTCATTCTGCTCAGTACCTCTATGAACGGAACAGTAACGAATCTCAGTATCCGTTACAATAGAGGGCACTTACTACCACGTGTCCTTATGTGATTTCCAGAGTACAAATGAACACATCTGTGTAGATTCAGAACGCTAAATCATTCTGTTCGCAAAGTGAATTAAAACATCTGCTCTATGAGCAAATACTTCAGTTTCTTACACTGATTTAAACTGCAAAACTTCTTCTGTCCATAACTGATTACTTTGTACTTAATTAATGTTTCGTGTGTTGTTATATCTGAAGTATTGTAAGACATTACACTATTTTAAAACTATATTTTCGGCGTCACAGAGCAAACTACGATTTGAAATTTTGGAAATTTTTTCGTAACAAAGACATATTAGCTTGCACAAGGAGATACTCATACTTGAAAGTAGAGGCTTTCTTCCTAACAAAAGAAATATGCGTGCTGCATACGAAATACGTTTTTCCGTTTCTAAAGTTTGCAACTTCTGTTATAACCTTTTAATGAAATTCATCATAATTAATGACATGGAAGCAAAATTACGATAGTTGCACGTAATGTATTGACTCGATGATACTGAAAATATCCTTTCTTAAAATATTTTGTCAGAATTTTGCACTGTTATTTACAAACAAACGGATTTTTCTGAAAGTAATATCAATAGACATCGTGCTTTTGTGCAAGCAGAACATTTCTTAACTTTTCTTCAAATCTTCATGATCAGTAGAGATCGTTTACTAATTTCCTGTAGGTGTTCCGTCGTACTTGTTCACTAGCGCCAAAAAGAGTACACGGAAAGTCAGTATATCAATTATAATTTTACCTTGTTTATTCAAGTAACGAGAAAGCTTATAATATACGATCCTTAGATATGCTGTCAGATTTGGAAAGACCACACAATTTTTTTTACAGGTAATAATACAAATGTTGATCTGGAGATAGCTTTGATACTCTTTATAACATCCGTCACCTTGCGTTATTGGCACCAAATTGAACTGCAGTGGGGGAATCTCTACTCGCACTTTAATTTCGAAAAAGGAGGTCAGCATTTCTCGACTGCACATTGGCAGTCTGTAATACAGGGCGTACGTGATATTGCACTCCGCAGAGAATATGAGGTCGGTAAGGGCAGAGGCTGCAGTCAAATTGCTTTTATTTCGCTGTACTTTCAACATCTTTCCTACTTCATACTGAAGTTGTACTGCGCTTCGCAGTATATGCATATCACAGCTCCATAAATAATGGCTTCTTTTATTGAACGAGGTCAGTACTTGACCAAAAGGAATACAGTGCTACGGAGGAGTGCTCGGAAAAGCAATAAATCTTCTCGACATATGACTGCTGGGAATCTCAGACTGACGTAACTCGGCTGCTGCATTAAAAGTACGTTGGTCCGTTATTTTGCAAAATAAAACGTTCGTCACTACGAGCGATAAAACCAGACATGTATTGCACAAATGCAAACCACATCTCTCTTTCGATCATAATTCGCAGTCCACTGTTAACCGGTAGTGTGTAGACTCACGTGTAACATACACTACTGGCCATTAAAATTGCTACATCACGAAGATGACGTGCTACAGACGCGAAACTTAACCGACAGGAAGAAGATGCTGTGATATGCAAATGATTAGGTTTTCAGAGCATTCACACAAGGTTGGCGACGGTGGCCACACCTACAACGTGCTGACATGAGGAAAGTTTCCGACCGATTTCTCATACACAAACAGCAGTTGACCGGCGTTGCCTGGTGAAACGTTGTTGTGATGCCTCATGTAAGGAGGGGAAATGCGTACCATCACTCCGACTTTGATAAAGGTCGGATTGTAGCCTATCGCGATTTCGGTTTATCGTATCGCGACACTGCTGCTCGCGTTGATCGTGATCCTATGACTGTTAGCAGCATATGGAATCGGTGGGTTCAGGACGGTAATACGGAACGCTGTGCTGGATCCCAACGGCCTCGTATCACTAGTAGTCGAGATGACAGGCATCTTATCCGCATGGCTGTAACGGATCGTGAAGCCACGCCTTGATCCCTGAGTCAACAGATGGGGACCTTTGCAAGACAACAACCATCTTCACGAACAATTCGACGACGTTTGCAGCAGCATGGACTATCAGCTCGAGGACCATGGCTGCGGTTACCCTTGACACTACATCACAGACAGGAGCACCTGCGATCGTGTACTCAACGACGAACCTGGGGAACATTGTGAACCTGGGTGCACGAATGGCAAAACGTTATTTTTTCAGACGAATCCAGTTCCTGTTTATTGCATCATGATGGTCGCATCCGTGTTTGGCGACATCGCTTTGAACGCACATTGGAAGCATGTGTGTATTCGTCATCGCCATACTGGCGTATCACCCGGCATGCCGGCCGAAGTGGCCGTGCGGTTAAAGGCGCTGCAGTCTGGAACCGCAAGACCGCTACGGTCGCAGGTTTGAATCCTGCCTCGGGCATGGATGTTTGTGATGTCTTTAGGTTAGTTAGGTTTAACTAGAAGTCCCATAGTGCTCAGAGCCAGCCACCCGTCGTGATGGTATGGGGTGCCATTGGTCACACGTCTCGGTCACCTCTTGTTAGCACTGACGGCACTTTGAACAGTGGAAGTCACACTTCAGATGTGTTACGACCCGTGGCTCTACCCTTCATTCGATCCCTGCGAAACCCTTCATTTCAGCAGGATAACGCACAATCGAATGTTGCAGGTCCTGCACGGGCCTTTCTGGATACAGAAAATGTTTGATTGCTGCCTTGTCCAGCACATTCTCCAGATCTCTCACCAACTGAAAACGTGTGGTCAATGGGGGCCGAGCAACTGGCTCGTCACAATACGCCAGTCACTACTCTTGATGATCTGTGGTATCGTGTTGAAGCTGCGTGGGCAACTGTACCTGTACACGCCATTCAAGCTCTGTTTCACTCAATGCCCAGGCGTATCAAGGCCGTTATTACGGTCAGAGGTGGTTGTTTTGGGTACTGAGCTCTCAGGATCTATGCACCCAAATTGCGTGAAAATGTAATCACATGTCAGTTCTAGTATAATATATTTGTATATATTTGTCCAATGAATATCCGTTTATCATCTGCATTTATTCTTGGTGTATCAATTTTAATAGCCAGTAGGGTGTGTTAAAAACATAGAAATATATTTGTATTTATAAACTGATAAATTTAAATGTTTTCTGGCAACACTTTTATGAAAACTGAGTCACAAGAATAAGAAGTAAACATTACTCAACCTAACTGAAGTGATTTCCATATCATTACTGCTTCACTGACGATAAATTTAAACATAAACAGCGCATCAGAAGTGTACGGCGGGCATTCAGCAAGTAATGCAGCACATTTTTTTCCGAAAGCAGGTTGGTTTCATTCAGGATTCCAATACATCATATTATGCCCCACTCTTGTGGCTACATAATCTCTGTCCAATGAGCCGGCTTTACGCCACCTTACTGGTTGAGCCTGTACGCCCGCATGGTACGACCCTACTGGTCTACGACGGAGCCAACGTCTTGCTGCATCAATAACCTCCCCATAAAACACGTACTGCTTCCCGCGGAGTGCATCCACCACTGGGTCAAACAGATGGAAGTCAGTAGGTGGGATAAGCGAGCTGGAAGGTGGATGGGAGAGAACAGTCCAATGATGTTTTGTGAGCTCCTCTCAGGTGGGAAGATTTGTGTGAGGCCTGCGTTATCATGGAGAAGGAAAAGTTCCTTTGAATTTTGTTGACAATGGTCATGCTGAAGTCGTTTCCTCAAATTTCTGAGGGTACCACAATACACTCTAAAATTGATCATTACACCATGAGATCGTCGACATGACTTTATCGTCTGAGGATGCGACTTTGTCTGAGGGTAATCCCAAAAGTAAAGTCTCCTATTTTTTTTATAAGTACAGAACTCTGTTTGTATGGCAGTTGGTCACACTGTTATGAAGAGTGCTTCACGCGCTGTGTGTAAACATGCGCACGACGCGCTGAGGCGCTCAGCCTTGGCTTGGCAGCCGTTGAGAATGGAACTCCCGTTGGATGTTACACCCAAGTGCGAATTGTGCGCATTTATTCGGTTTTTGAACGCAAAGGGCAATACGCCGATTGAAATCCATTGCAAATTCTCGGAAGGGTATGGTGAGTCAGGCATAGATGTCAAAAATGTTCGTAAGTGGTGTAGAGAGTTTGCAGCTGGTCGGACCGGAATTCACAACGAATAAAGGAGCGGGAGACCGTCAATTTCTGAGGAGACAGTGTTGAAGGTTGAGCAAAGCATGCGTGAAGATCGGCGGATCACCCTGGATGATCTTTGCACGTTGGTTCCTGAGGTTTCCCGAAGCACCGCTCACACAATTTTCACAAAAACATTGAACTACCGGAAGGTGTGCGCAAGATGGGTGCCACGCATGCTGACTGAGGACCACATGCGGCAACGAGTTGATGCCTCCCGCGCATTTCTTCAACGCCTTGCAGCCGAACTGGACAACTTTCTGGACTCAATTGCCATGCTGGACGAAACCTGGGCATACCATTTTACACCTGAGACCAAGCAACAATCACGCCAGTGGCGGCATCCTTCTTCGCTAAACCCAGGGAAATTCAAGCAAACACAGTCTGCCGGAAAAGTCCTGACAACTGTTTTTTGGGATCAGAAAGGGATATTGTTGCTCGAATTTATGCCCACTGGGACCACAATTAACGCTGACAGGTACTGTGACACTCTGAAAAAACTCAAGCGGGCCATTCGGAACCGGAGAAGAGGAATGCTGAGCAAGGGCGTACACATTCTCCATGACAACGCTCGCCCACACATCGCTCGGCAAACCGTTGCTCACTTGAAACAGTTTTAGTGGAACATAATCACCCACCCACTGACTTGCACCCAGTGACTTGGTGCCCAGTGACTATCTCCTGTTCCCCAGGTTAAACGAACATTTGGCCGGAAAGCGACTCAGCTCCGACGACGAGGTGAAACAAGAGGTTCACAACTTTCTGAACAGCATGGCGGCGAGCTGGTATGACATGGGCATACAAAAACTGCCACAGCGTCTACAAAAATGCATCGACAGAAGTGGTGATTATGTCGAAAAATAGCTAAATGTTCAAGCTGTAAACTGATGTAGAAATAAACAGGTCTATGTACTTATATTACCCTCGTACTTTCTCTTCAGAAGAGGGGTGGTGAGGCGCCTCTCAGTCAATTGCCGGTTTGTTTCCGGTTCGAAATGATGAAAGCATGTGTCATTGCCTGTGACGATGTTCGACAAGTAATTGTCACGATCAGCCACGTAACGCATAAGCAGTTCCGCACAGACTGTCCTTAGCTGCTCTTTATGGTTTTCTTTTAGGAGGCGAGGAACGAAGTGGGCACACCTAACACAATAACTGGCGAACGCGGACGAGTGTGTCAGCTCTACCAGCAGAGACGTCCACTTAAGCAGCGAGGTGTTTGTTTGTGATTAGTCGGTCTCGTTAAATGAGAGTGTCCGCACGTTCCAATATTCCAGGAGTCCAAGCGGTGCGCGGCCGCCCGACACTCGGGAAATCGAACAGGTTTGCAGGACTTCGCTGCTATGATGACAGACGCCTATCTCAACGACTCGCCGTGCTTTTGTTGACTGCCAGATCCCCTCGGACATTTTTCAAGCTTCTGCGAATATCTGCTACGCTCTGGTTTTTCGCCAAAAGAAACTTAATGACAGCTCTGTGCTTGGTACACCACTCCGTTATAGACGCAATTTGGTGTCACCCAACAAATTATGCATTTTTTGAACGGAAATTGGCTGAGAAAAAAATGTGTTGCCTTACCTGTTGAACGCCCCTAACAAAGACGCATCACAGAAATCATTGGTAGCAGAAAATTCCTGAATGCAGGATAGTCTGTAACAATATGACAATTCTTACCAGTAAGGCCGTGATGGCGAAGCGTAATTCCCTCGCGGATTGGTCGCTCTCACAAGACCCTCGTCCTGTTCTTGAGTAATGTTCGACCGCTTTTCCCTTACCAAAGTAGATTAAGGGAATAGACACAGATGACTCAAAGAAAAATTGTGACTTGTTATCTCGAGTTCATTAAGTGGCCGTGAGAGCGTCACAGAAATGGTTAACAAACTGCAGTTGGGGAAGTTACGAGAAAGGTGTTGTGCGTCATTAGCTTCCTCATAAAATGAGTCCCACTGCCTCCAATATACATCTCGTGTGATTACCTAAGACTAAACTAAACTCCTCCCGAACAGGTCATGAAGGCCCAAAGGTACCAAACGGCCGCTGTTTCATCCTCAGCCCACGGGCGTCACTGGATGCGGATATTGAGGGGCATGTGGTCAGCACACCGCTCTCCCGGCCGTATGTCAGTTTCCGAGACCGGAGCCACTACTTCTCAATCAAGTAGCTCCTCAGTTTGCCTCACAAGGGCTGAGTGCACCCAACTTGCCAACAGTACTGTGCAGACCGGATGGTCACCCATACAAGTGCTAGCCCCGCCCGACAGCGCTTAACATCGGTGATCTGACGGAAACTGCTGTTACCACTGCGGCAAGGTCGTTGGCTGCGTAATTACCACAACGGTAAAATCAGAGGCATCTGAACGTAGGCAGAAGGGCGCCGATAGATTTTCTGTTTACGTGGCATTGGTTCAAATGGCTCCGAGCACTATGGGACTTAACATCTATGGTCATCAGTACCCTAGAACTGAGAACTACTTAAACCTAACTAACCTAAGGACATCACATAACACCCAGTCATCACGAGGCAGAGAAAATCCCAGACCCCGCCGGGAGTCGAACCCGGGAACTCGGGTGTGGGAAGCGAGAACGCTACCGCACGACCACGAGCTGCGGATCCGCGTGGCATTCGCGACTGGAACAGAAAGGGGGATGATTTTGGTACAGAACAATCCTCTCCATCACTAACTATACTTTACTTCGGGAGTAGAAATATAGATGTAGATGATTCCGGCAAATAATTTTTACAAACATAGAAAAGCGTTGTTGTGTAATTGTTTCACTCCTGCAGTGGAAACAGCGAAATATTTAATTTATTCAACTTCACGGTTTTGTCAGTTGCAATCTAACATTTATACCAATAGTCTACTGTGAGATGTGAACCTTGAGTTCCCCGGCTTATCAAAACTTACGGAACTGGTGCCGGGCGACGTTTCCACACGTGAACGCAACGTCGTTCTCAAGGCAAAAATCGGATGAGAGGTGAAAGTAACGAGTTGACGCCTATGGTCTGTTGCCTTAAGAGGTAGCTTTTTCAACGGGATTGTTACATTATTCGGGAACGTATGTGAAGTGTGTTCTCCCATCAACACACAAGATTAGGCCCCTTTTAGGGTCTACAAAGGATGATCATGGTTTACGCAAGGCGGTGTCTACCATACCCCACAAAGTTGCGTCATATCACGCACTGGTGTCCGTCCCCATAGCTGAGTGGTCAGCGTGATGGATTGCCGTCCTACGGCTGGATCGGGGTTTTTCTCCGCTCAATGACTGGGTGTTGTGCTGTCTTCATCATCATTTCATCCTCATCCGTCACGCACGTCGCACAATGTGGCGTCGAATGTTATAAGGCCTGCACCAAGGCGGCCGGACCTGCGCCGTAAGGGGGGCTCCCGGCCAATGACGCCAATCGCTCATTTCCATTTTCGTGCTCTGGTGGGATCATCAGGAAAGTGGACGACCGGTGTGCAGAGTGTAAGCGTCACACACGCTCACAACTCTGAGCAAATCTACAATTCAGGACATTTCCATGGTACCGGTCATCCTATGGAATATAACAACACAGAAAATGTGGCGTGCGCTGCCAGCTGTTGGAATAGTGGTACTAAGATGCAACTAAGATTGAATTAGCAAGTTGTATAAACAGCGACGGAGGCTTTTGCTGAAATTCTACATGGAATTCTGTTCTGTTTCTGGTCAAACAACAGAGTGGCAGAATTAATGGCACATGCTCAGCTTTTGGTAATATAACTATCAGTAACTTCTGACCTCATAATCCCAAGAGTTCTACGCAAAGAGCGTACCGAAAACATATAGTTCTGAGCCGTGCTTACAAAGCTAACGTATTCACATGTTTCACTCACTCGTTAATTATGGAAGTTAACTGTATTTTGTTTGATTGCACTTTCTGAAGTGCTTCTGTCGCCCACGGGAGCTACACATTTGAAAAGAGGTTAATTAAACGAAGAGCTACTTTCGGAAAAAAGCGCGCTCAGTAAACTCGCCCCTCGAACTGAAGGCGTAGTTAAAATTTAATTTCTGTGAAACGTGGAAATGAACATGCTCGTAAACAACAATCTGGTACTTCCACAACAAAGCTAAACTTTAACGGCATTTTGTCGTTCACTAAATTTACTCTGCCCCTCTAACGCCTCCAGGTTGCTATTTGTTTCAATAGTTAAGCGAACAACTCGCGCGAACAAAGCCGAAGTAATTATCCAGTGAAAATTGGATTCACCCGAAGACAAGAACATCTGCGGCATCCCGAGAATTATTCAGTGCGCCTCGTGTTTACGCAACTCGTCCTCAGCGTAGGGAGAAAATTACATGGGGGGGGGGGGGGGGGGGGGGGGGGGAACGCGTGTGGAACTTGGCGGGCTGTCTGTCCTCGCGGTTAAATGACTGTTACTGTGGTCTCGTACGCTTCTTTGAAGTAGTGGCAGTTGCAATTGGAATACGAGCACTGTCAGCGCTAACGACTGTTTCTCCTAGTCCAAACATGGTTTCTCCTTTTCTTTAGCTCGACCACACAACAGCTACTCCACCTTGCAGGTGTTTTGCGTCTCTCGTTTTCGCCTTATACTGCTTGAGCGGTTCGATGCTTTTTTTTTCTGACTACCATTTCGTGTCACCATGCTTATTGTACTGAGCTCTGCTCTAATACACGTAAGGCTCTTAAAAATTGTTTTCATTAATTGAATACGTACTGCTTATGAGTAATACTGACGAAACTTTTCATGAAAATTACAGAAATAAGAAAAGTACGTCGGATTTCAAAAAATAATGACGAAGCAATTTCTTAGCGACTTGTTTCTGACTGCTGTGCATACTCTTAGCGCAAATGATAGAATTGTATGTAATGGATTCTACGAATGTTCATTGCCGAGATTTTTGCTTTTTTATGGTGGAATACTCCCTTGCATTTTTATTGCACATCACGAATTTTCTTTAGTGAAATTTGTAGTACAAAGTTTGGGTTTCCCATTGCCGGTAGCTACCTCAGTTGAACATCATTATACCAACGCTAAACAACTGCTTACCGTCTCTAACCTCTAGATTTATGTCTTTACATCCATTTCTACAACAATTAGGAGGAATTCTGACCATTTTTTGGAAATCAGAAATGAAATAAGATTTTCACCGACCTTTGTAAACGGCAATTATTTCGCTCGTTTTCATGAACACGGAGGAATTATCACGGTGTTCTGTTGTGTGTTATTCTCAAGTACAAAACATTTACTTCGTTAATTGCTGTTCAATTACAGTTGTGTATTACAGCTAAGGCCTACATGTCTAAGGCGTACAATATCAGTCAGCTGTTACACGCAGTACATTCAGCAGCATTACACCTAGATCCATATTCCGCAAACCACGGCAGAGGATGCATCCCGTTCCATTCATGTATAACCGCATAAATACCCCGGTGCTCGCTGCTAGTCAAATCCTGTCTCCGCGGTATCTACAGGGAGCGATGTTTAGAGAGTTACAGTATATTCTTGGAATCGTCAGTTAAAGCTCGTAATTGAAACTCTGTAAGCAGGCTGTCACGGTATAGTTTGCAACCATCTCGAGGGTTTTGCCAGTTTTTTTTTTTTTAGCATTGCTTGAGTCCTTCACATGAGTCGAACAGAAACAGCGATTATTTGTGTAACCCTTCTTTATATGCGTTCAGTATCCCTATTAAGTCGTACCTGATACATGTTCATCACACTTCTGCAATATCCTAATATTGTGTCTTGTAAGCAGTCTTCTTTGACTGCTTTTTCTCTAGTCTTCCACCGATGAACCAAAGTCCGACACCTTCTTTACCTACGATTGAACCTATATGATCGTTCCATTTCATACCGTTACAGATTATTATACGCAGCTGTTTGTATGAGTTAACTGATTCTAATAGTGTTTTCACTAGTTCAAGTCCTTGAATGTTTCTGCTCCGATGTAATGTGTTTCGTCTCGAATTGCCCCACATCGTACTTGTTGGCACAGCAACTAAGAAAATAAACACGTTTTCTGGAGAAGGATTATTTGTGTTATATTTTCATGACTCGTGACGAGCACCTACAGCAGGCACCCAACTCAGTTGACATGTCAGTTGCCTCGTGGCGCTCGTAAGTTTACAAGTCACTGACCATGTAGTCAGTTGTTGATTCATGACATTGCTAATAACATGTGAACACTACACCGCCGTGCGGAGTGGCCGAGCGGTTCTAGGCGCTTCAGTCGGGAACCGCGCTGCTGCTACGGTCGCCTCGGGCATGAATGTGTGTGATATCCTTATGTTAGTTAAGTTTACATAGTTCCAAGTCTAGGGGATGATGTCCTCAGATGTTAAGTGCCATAGTGCTTAGAGACATTTGAACCATTTTTGAATTTCTTTTATTGTAACTCAATATTTTCCAGAAAGCGAAACAGCATCAGGAAGGTCGCCAAGTAACGCCTTGTCAACTGCAATGCAATCAGCAGCATTAAAATATAATTCTACTTACGTCAAAGAAAATATTAAGTTACAATTTTTTTATATTATCTTTATTTGGTTTTTCGCGCATTTTTAGCGCACAGGCTGAACGGTGTGGCATGATTTTCTCAAAGATGTCACAGACAGTTACGTCTAATATGTTAGACACTACACTGTAAACAGAAAAGCGTCTACTTGCCTCTAACTGCTGACGTCTCAGGAATTCATTTCGCTCATGGCAGCCAAACCGACAAAATATTTGAAACTGACACTCGTTCAAATTTAAAACAACTGGATCTGATTCGACATTTTGGGAAGCTTGCTGTGTTCATCTTACTGTAACGTTAGTGATAGTTCTTCAACGATCATTATTTAACTATATTTTCTCGACAAGACACTATGGAACAAAGAACATTGTATGAGATACTGCTGGAGTATGCTTGCTTCCTTCTGCAAACGTTTCCAGGTAAATACGCTCTTCCCATCTTCCAGTGAGGAAATCTGAGAAACTTCCGTAGCAGTAATAAGTCGCGTTTACGTCGTGTACGATTGAACGATGATGCCATGTAATTACAGCTAAAGAACTGCTCGTAGTAACTGAAACTTAGTGGTTCTTACTTCAACTGCTAAGTGAAACTGAACCTAACTGAGCCTACTTTCTCTTTACTTATTCTTATCATTTCAACACTGACCCACAAAATTATTCCTGACAAATACTACTGAAACACAATCTAAATAATCAAATAATTAACACAAAAAATGGCCCTCAATCAGAAGAAATCCTAACAATAACGTATACATTTCATAAGTCACCTACCTCACAGAAAATCTTCATTACGCGAACTACAGCAATGCCGCAAGCATCAATACTGCCAGCTAAATAAAATATGCTAACTACCGAAGGCTCTAACTGCTAATAGGCATGTGGTTAGCGAAGGAAAGATTTTGTTGCAGAGCAAACAATGTATTTACCAGATTTTACCTTAATCAAGTGACAACCAGTTCAAAAAAATTATATAATCATCAGTGATAAATCTCCATGACGGATCACATTGAGACCGTCCACTCGCGCTAATACTGCAAACCTCCGACACTGCTAATTATTAACCTCTAACCTCCATCACTGCTGACTACTCACTCCCAACTTCCATCAGTGCTGCCTGATCACCTCCAAGTGCGAGTCCAACCAGTTACAGAGAGTCTCTTTTAGAGAGCGCACAGCGCTCTCAGAGTTATTAATGCAGTGCGCTACATAGCGCTGCCAACATACAAACACATAAGCAGCCTACTCACATAATATTTTTCGAATTACGTTGCTTACCATTAGGCATTATTCATACTAATATTAAAACTGCAAAACCGTCGTGTCTGTATCTGTTGAACACACTAATCTCCAAAACTATTATAAAAATTTTCATGACGTCTTCAAAGGTATCGCGAACGTAACTTGAGACACCATAAAGGCTTTATTCACAGAAAAAAAGATACGATAACTTATAAAGTTTTATAAATGCGAAAAAGTATTCGCCTGTTTCGTTTTCGCGATTAAACTGCTGAACCGATAATGATGAAATCTGGTATGGAGATGGCCTGAACGTTGGCGAAGAACATAAGCCACTTTATAAAGCGTGTATCAAAAGATATTTATTGATTTGAGGAGTACTACGCGAATTAGGGAAAAATTATTCTTTGAGATTTGAATTTACTTGCAAAAATCCTTATACGATTCAGCTTAATGAAATACATTGCTTATACAATCATAAACATATTTAATCTGTTCCTCCATACTACAATATAACACGTGCGAAAGTAAATCTGTTACGTTTTCACGACTAAACCGCTGGACCAGTTTCAGTGGAATTTGCTATGGAAATAGCTTGAACCCTAAATAAGAAAAAAGGATACTTCAGAAAGTAGAAAAAAGAGAAGTAGACACTGAAAAGTGTGAAGAAGTGAACATAAACGATGTTAATAAATTACTGAATTTGTTGCGTAATGTACACACTGTGTAATGTATAGCTATCAATATCACGATGCCTAGATGCGCGCACCTGCCCACTCCCGTCCGCATGCGTGCCGCATCGTCGTATTCTAGAGTACGTGGAAGGAGGGAGAGGTTATTTATACATCGTGTTACGCTTACCCGAACAGGCAGACAAGTGAGAACAGCCGGCGTTGCTCCAAGTACAATAGCTTACTTAGTACTCACCATCATTCTTCATAACAAAACTACTGATACGCGAGTGCAGCCAGAGGTAACAGCTACTCCGTTCTAAATACTGGACGAAAGTTACCTGCCTTACATTGCTTTCAGTGTATTTTGTTACTACATGCCTGCCATACAATGATATTATGTTTAATTACATCCTTACTTATTTTGTTTCGATGTATTGCACGAGGCGTGCAATGTCTCACAGCAAACGAATCCGAATAATGATTAACACACATCGTATTTATTTATGTGCTCTCTGCCGTATATTCACTGATTTCATTTCTCCAAGTTCACTTTTCTACATCAGTGCTACTTCTTGCACAGCAAACGAATCCGAATAATGATTAACACACATCGTATTTATTTATGTGCTCTCTGCCGTATATTCACTGATTTCATTTCTCCAAGTTCACTTTTCTACATCAGTGCTACTTCTTGCTATTAAACCGTTTGCGTAGTCTACAATTCATTTAGTACGTGTATGCTGTGTAACGCCCAGTACGCGACACTTTGTCTACTCCACTTGCATAACACATAATGTCTTCTTTTACAACGTAATCGTCCTGCGAAATAAGACTTGGAATGTCTGATAAGAGTAACTGCGAGAAAGAAACATTCTGATTTGTTTTTGGATGGTGTCCGCCTTGAAAAAACAATTTTTTTTTCTTCTTTTACCCAGAGATGCTTCGCTGAAGTTACGGTATCATCAGTGGGATTTTTACTTTAGTTTTTCTTACCGAACGCTCTAGCGAGTAATTTGAAAAGTGTTTCACGCTGTTTTCGGGGATATCACTTGTATGTACACAGACGGGAAAAGAATCGCAACACCAAAAAATAAATAATGTAGAGCAATGAAATTTCGGAAGTACCTTTGTGTAGATAACATATATAAGTGGCAAACGCCGGCCGTTGTGGCCGAGCGGTTCTAGGCGCTTCAGTCAAGAATCGCGTGACTGCTACGGTCGTAGGTTCGAATCCTGCCTCGGGCATAAATGTGTGTGATGTCCTTAGGTTAGTTAGGTTTAAGTAGTTCTAAGTTCTAGGGGACTGATGACCTCAGGTGTTAAGTCCCATAGTGCTCAGAGCCATTTGAACTTTTTAAGTGACAAAAATTGCAAGATCACAAGTTAATGTAAGTGCGAGATAAAGCATTGCAAATGTGAAATGCTGGTACGTTAATAACTGGTGCAACCGCCTGAATGTTCATCACAAGCATCAAACGTACGTGCATTTTTCTTTCAGGTGCCAGATGTAAGTGTGTAGGATGGAGTTCCAGTCGTGTTGCACTTGGTCGGTCAACACAAGGACAGTGAGCGATGGTTGTGGACTGCGCTAGAGTTGTCGTCCGATTATGTCCCATATGCGCTCGATTGCACACAATGTGGTGATCGAGCAGGCCAAGGCAGCATGTTGGGACGTCTAGCGCATGTTCATTTATAACAGCGGTATGTGGGTGAGCGTTATCCTGTTGGAAAACACCATATGGAATGCTGTTCACGAATGGCAGCACAAGAGATCGAATATACAGATTGACGTACGAAAATGCAGTCAGGGTGCGCGGGTTAACTATGTGAGTGGTCCTGCTGTCTTTCGAGACTGCACACCAGACCATAACTCCAGGTGTAGGTCCAATGTGTCTTGCTTGTATACTAGTTGGCTCCAGGCTGTCAGCTGGCCTCCTCCTAACCAACACACGGTCGTCACTGGAGTCGCTCATGGTGGTGGTTTGGGGTCAGTAAAATGGACGATATAGGGTGTCTGGCTCGGAGCTGTCCTGGAAGTAACCAATTTGTAAGGGCTCATTGTGTCATTACGGTGCCAACTACTGCTTAGATTGTTGCTGCAGATGCAGTAAGACGCGCCAGAGCCGTACTCCGAACACCCGGTAGAGCCACGTGGCCGTCTGGAGCCCAGTCTTCTTGCGACCGCACATCTCCGTAGCCACCCCTGCCAGCAATCATCTACAGTGGCTACATTCCTGCCACTCTTTCTGCAATATCGCAGAAGGAACACCCAGCTTCTCGTAGCCCAATTACACGACTTCGTTCAAACTCAGTTAAGTGTTGCTAACGGCATTTTTCGCGCCTTTAGAGGCATTCCTGATTAAGATCAACTCAGCACTTCCAACCTCCATGATAACGGAAGGTCACGACCGTTATAGCATGTATTTTAAGCAAATCTGATTTGCATCCTCATAGTAGAGCTACTGCCGGCGCTGTTATGCGACTGGCGCGAAATCTGAAAAGACATCATCTTTCAGACGTAGAAACACCTCTGCTAACTTTCGTTTATGACGCACACATCATCTTCTTGGTGCTGCGATTTTTTTTTCTGTCAGTGTATTAATTCCGTGTGGCTCAGAATCTACATCTACATCTAGATCTACATCTACAGCCATACTCCGCAAGCCACCTGACGGTGTGTGGCGGAGGGTACATTGAGTACCTCTACCGATTCTCCCTTCTATTACAGTCTCGTATTGTTCGTGGAAAGAACGATTGTCGGTATGCTTCTGTGTGGGCTCTAATCTCTCTGATTTTATCCTCATGGTCTCTTCGCGAGATATACGTAGGAGGGAGCAATATACTGCTTGACTCCTCGGTGAAGGTATGTTCTCGAAACTTCAACGAACTCCCGTACCGAGCTACTGAGCGTCTCTCTTGCAGGGTCTTCCACTGGAGTTTATCTATCATCTCCGTAAGGCTTTAGTGATTACTAAATGATCCTGTACGAAGCGCGCTGCTCTCTGTTGAATCTTCTCTATCTCTTCTATCAACCCTATCTGGTACGGATCCCACATCGGTGAGCAGTACTCAAGCAGTGGGCGAACAAGTGTACTGTAATCTACTTCCTTCGTTTTAGGATTGCATTTCCTTAGGATTCTTCCAATGAACCTCAGTCTGGCATCTGCTTTACCGACGATTAATTTTATATGGTCATTCCATTTCAAATCACTCCTAATGCCTACTCAATAACGGAGTGGAATAGAGTGTGTCCCGACATGTCAGGCCAATAGATGTTCATTTTCTGCACACAGTTGCAATCTCTGGCGTAATGAATATCGTACACGCCGCAGTACATCTTGTGTAATGTCGCCGCAGGCTGCCACAATACGTTGTTTCATATCCTCTGGAGTTGTAGGCACATCACGGTACACATTCTCCTTTAACGTACCCCACAGAAAGAAGTCCACAGGTGTAAGATCAGGAGAACGGGCTGGCCAATTTATGCGTCCTCCACGTCCTATGAAACGCCTGTCGAACATCCTGTCAAGGGTCAGCCTAGTGTTAGTTGCGGAATGTGAAGATGCACCATCATGCTTATACCACATACGTCGACGCGTTTCCAGTGGGACACACTCTATTCCACTTCGTAATTGAAAACGGAAACCACGTGTGTACGTTTACCTTACCGCTACTGGTAAAGCACATGTGCGTCAGTGAAAAAGACCAATAAAAAGGTGTTAGCATGTGGACGTAGTGTGCTGTTCCAGTCTCTTCTGTACCTAAGGTCCATCACCGTTCCCTTTGGATCCCTGCGTAATTCGGTGCTCTCCGATACACACGATCGAACAGCGGAGGAGTGGTACTCAAGCGTCAACTTTAGGTTACAATATCTCCGGATGTAATTAACATTTTACAATGCATATTTCTTTATACGTTCAGATGTGCTAACAAAACTATGGGGTTCCATTTAAAAAAACGTAGGTTTGTGTTAAAAAACATACTTCCATGCATTTTTTTATAGTTTGTATTAAACAATTACACTAGCCCCTCTCCTCACGTTCGGTCTATGGAATCGATTCGTCAGTATTTGATGTGGTTTACGAAATATATCCAGCGGTAACGTCAGGTGACTCACCCTGTATATTGTGAATAGCAGCGCCGGCCGGCTGGGGCCGTGCGGTTCTAGGCGCTACAGTCTGGAACCGAGCGACCGCTACGGTCGCAGGTTCGAATCCTGCCTCGGGCATGGATGTGTATGATGTCCTTAGGTTAGTTAGGTTTAATTAGTTCTGAGTTCTAGGCGACTGATGACCTCAGAAGTTTAAGTCGCATAGTGCTCAGAGCCATTTTTTGTGAATAGCAACGGTCCTACGACACTCCCCTGTGGTACACCTGAAATCACTCTTACTTCGGAAGACTTCTCTCCACTGAGAATGACATGCTGCGTTCTGTTATCTAGGAACTATTCAATCCAATCACACAATCGGTCTGATAGTCCATATGCTCTTACTTTTTTCATTAAACAACTGTAGGGAACTGTATCAAACGCCTTGCTGACGTCAAGAAACACGACATCTACCTGGGAACCCGTGTCTATGGCCCTCTGAGTCTCGTGGACGAATAGCGCGAGCTGGGTTTCACACTATCGTCTTTTTCGAAACCCATGCTGATTCCTACACAGTAGATTTCTAGTCTCCAGAAAAGTAGTTATACCCGAACATAATATGTGTTCCAAAATTCTGCAAATGATCGACGTTAGAGATATAGGTCTATACTTCTTCACGTCTGTTCGACGTCCCTTCTTGAAAACGGGGACGTCCCTTTTCCAATCTTTTGGAACGCTACGCTCTTCTAAGACATACGGTACACCGCTGCAAGAAGAGGCGCAAGTTCCTTCGCGTACTCTGTGTAAAATCGAACTGGTATCCCATCAGCTCCAGTAGCCTTTCCTGTTGTAGTGCGAGTCTTTCAACTGCAGGATTGTGCGAAGCGTGTCGGTTTTCGGCGGTGCGCGGGCCCTGGTGGAGGCAGAGTATAAGGCAGCGGGTCACAGGTAGCCGTAATTAGCCGCGGAGAGCGCAGAGGCGGCGTGCCGCTGGCCCTACGGCGCATGCGCAGCTTCGATCTCCGCAGTGCACCGCGGCGGCCGGCCTGCAGTCGGCGCGTTGCTCGGCGCGCCGGCCGCGGCTCGCTGCCTTCCCGTTGTGACTGCTTTCCCCGTGCCGCGTTTGTCAACGAGGACGAGGCTCGTCGCTGGCGTCCGTGGAACCTACGCTGTTTGCGTTCACACGCCGTCGCGAGTAAAGGCGCCAGCAAAAAATATAATTGTCGGCTTTCCTGTGAAGGGTGTCTTTGATATAAGAACGTAGGCTTCCGCGGCCGGTGTCATAGTGACTGAAATTCTTCTGGGTATTATGCCGCGTCATTGCTAAAAACTAACAACAATAATAAACTAAAACCGACGTTTCGGCCGAATTGCAGCGGCCTTCCTCAGGGAACGACTGGTTTACTTCTGTAAAATATCTGGGAGTATGCGTGCGGAACGATTTGAAGTGGAATGATCATATAACATTAATTGTTGGTAAGGCGGGTACCAGGTTGAGATTCATTGGGAGAGTGCTTAGAAAATGTAGTCCATCAACAAAGGAGGTGGCTTACAAAACACTCGTTCGATCTATACTTGAGTATTGCTCATCAGTGTGGGATCCGTACCAGATCGGTTTGACGGAGGAGATAGAGAAGATCCAAAGAAGAGCGGCACGTTTCGTCACAGGGTTATTTGGTAACCGTGATAGCGTTACGGAGATGTTTAATAAACTCAAGTGGCAGACTCTGCAAGAGAGGCGCTCTGCATCGCGGTGTAGCTTGCTCGCCAGGTTTCGAGAGGGTGCGTTTCTGGATGAGGTATCGAATATATTGCTTCCCCCTACTTATACCTCCCGAGGAGATCACGAATGTAAAATTAGAGAGATTAGAGCGCGCACGGAGCCTTTCAGACAGTCGTTCTTCCCGCGAACCATACGCGACTGGAACAGGAAAGGGAGGTAATGACAGTGGCACGTAAAGTGCCCTCCGCCACACACCGTTGGGTGGCTTGCGGAGTATAAATGTAGATGTAGATGTAGGTTTTGCATGGGGATTGGCGCTTCTATTTATTACAGACTATCGATGTCTGACGTCACTGTTGTAAACCTTTTAATTGAGGACACAAGGTGTACCGGAAACCACCGCACACTAATCGGTACCTGGACGCGGAGAGCCACCACCACCCAGCTGTTCTGCATACGTTAACTACCCTAGCCTACCGGATAAGCGATGAAAATAACATCAAAGAAGAATTAAATGAGCTACAACACACGTTTCGTGCCAACGGTTATGACAGCATCATATGAAAGGTAGCTAAAACCACAGGGAGCAGAACACGAGAAGAAGGCAACGAAGAGAAGCTTCCACTCGTACACTTACCATATGTAAAAGGCGTCAGTGAACGGCTAGGCAATGTTCTCCGCCGACGAGGTTTCAGACTGATTTTTCGAAGCAGTCACAGGATCCACGAAATGATAAGTTCCACCAAGGATGTAGTCAACAATCTTAACTCTGCAGGCGTTTACGAACTACGGTGTGAGTGCTGAGCTGCCTACATAGGAGAAACAGGGAGACCTGTCAGCTTACGAGTAGCAGAACACAAACGTTATGTACGATTACAAAAACATAATAAATCGGCGATAGCGGAACACCACCGTGACTGTGGACAACCTATCAGGTTCCAGGAAGCCCGAGTACTGGTGAAAGAATCGTGAATGCGAGAACGCAAAATACGGGAGGAGATCGAAATTATTAAGCAGCCTGACAACATCAACAGAGAACTGGCTACAAACTCCTGGCTGCTGGCCATCCCAGTCCAATGGACTTCGGGGCAGAAGCTAGACGGGACACGGACGTATCTGCACGAACAGCTGTAGAGCAACTGTCAGCTCACTTCCGCACGCACAAGGAGGAAAACTTGCCGACCAGAAGCCGAACGCTGATTGGCGGACAGCTACCAATCGTTGACGACATGGACATCCACGAATAGCTTCTTTCCTTCCATCTTCCCTAGCCAATCATATTAGAGGGCCAATGAAAAGTTTTACAAAAGTGACGTCAGACATCGATAGTCTGTAATAAACAGAAGCACCTATGCCCATGCAAAACCAGTCGTGCCCTGAGGAAGGCCGTTTCAGTTCGGCCGAAATGTCGGTTTTAGTTTATTATTGTTGTTAGTTTTTAGCAATGACGTGGCATAATACCCACAAGAATTTTAATCACTAAGGTTGTCTTTGTTTCCTGGTGTCGCACGCTTGGTATAGTGTTCACATGCTATTAGCAATATCATGAATCAACAACTGACTACATGGTCAGTGGCGTGTAGACTTACGAGCGCCTCGAGGCAACTGACATGTCAAGTGAGCTGGGTGCCTGCTGTAAGTACTCGTCACGAGTCATGAGAGTATAACACAAATGCTCGTGGAAATGAAAATGCCTGAAAGAGACGGCGTACTTCGCGCTACACCATGTTGGGTGTATTTAGAGAAACTGTATTCAAAGAAAACTGTGACGCCGTTAAATTGCCACGAGTGGATGCCTTCAATAGAGAGCATGAGATTGGGGTAAGAGAGGTTACGGTACTTGTCGATGCACATACACCGTCGATTTTCCTCGCTCAGTACGCGAGTTGAACAGGAAAGAAAACTGACGCTGTTGGTACGACATATCCTCCGTTATGCACAGTGGTTCGCTAATTATAAATGTAGTCTCTTGGAAGGTAAAACGAACTGTAAATTGGAACCATCCAGTTAAGATATGCTTTATATGAAATTAGTATGCAGATCAGACGTAGCAAGAAGAATGGCCTTCTTCAAATTGAGACCACTCATTTTTAACCAACAATCCATGCACAGCTCCACCAGCTTCAATTCACTATGAAAGGAATGGACATCTCTACACAGAATTAGGGCAAATCATGGAAGACAAATTGTGGCTGCACAAGTGGGGAAATGCTAGAAACTCATTCTGTAACAGTGTAAATGAGCAAGCCGATGGAAAATATCTCTGGCTGTGACCAATCCTAACAACGTAAGTGGAAACTGAAAGGCGCTATGTACAATAAATGATATTATATTATTCTAGAGACCTTAGTAAGTCTCAGACATGTATGATGTATATATGCAGACTGAAGCGACGAATGAAAATTTGTACCAAGACAAGAATACAAACCCTACCCGACCATGCAATGTTGTTCGAGTTTAGGAAGAATATCAGTAGGCTGAGACGTCAATGGGAATTTGGACTGACTAGGGTGGTCCATGCAGTTCTGCAGGGCCGTTATGCCTGGATGGCGTAGTGGTTAGTACATTTGCCTCGAACAAGGGACTGAGGTTCGAATCCCGGCCCATGTACAAATTTTCATTTATTGGTTCAGTCTCCATATATAAATTACTGTGTACCGCGACAAATGTAGGCTACGAACCATAATGATTAAAGGATACAATTTACCCACTTTCACACAGTTATGATAATCAGCCTTCCGAAGAGTTCACGAAATTTATTCTGGCATAGATACTAAGCCCACCGGACGGAAAATTAGTGACCTCTCTAGAAATCATTACAAGTATCATGTAATTCCGCGTAATTCCGCCCCTAGACTTGAAAATCGCGTGGATTCGGCTAGGAAGTGGGTCCACAAGGTCGCGCAGGTACGTCGCATCAGGTTTAGCCACTCACTACGGATTTGATCTCGCGTTTCCAGCCAACTGCGGGGATTCTGATGTCGCTGTTCCAACATGTCTCGCAGATTTTCTGTAGGGATCAAGTGACGTGATTTTGCAGGCCAGTTGAGATGCAATAGAGTGTGTAACACCAAAACATCACAAACCCACCTGCGGCTTGCGCATGCCATTGCACACATTCAAGATGAAATGATACATTTCCCTTCGGTGCATTCGACGACGTGCTTATTTAAATACAGAAGAAAACGTGATTCGTCAGACAATATTGCGTTCCGCCTGTCAGCTACTGCCCACATTCTAGTCTATAGAAAACGCGTTGCCGTAAGTACATATGTGTGCAATGGCCTCTTGCGAGATGACCGACTCAAAATCTCCTCGGCGATGTTCTCTTTCTAACAGTGGGAATGGATCTGCATTCACTACCTGCAGCAGATCCCGTTGGGTTTGGATGATTCACATCTACGCATCTACGGTCCCTCTCAGTTAGGATCTTTTCCCGACCGCGGTTCTGCAGGCCTGTTTCTTAGACATGTTGAAAAGCCCGCTGCGAAATATCAACAAATAAAGCAACATCACACAACGATGGCCATGAGCACAGCCGACAACGATTCCCTGTTTTTGCCACTCGGTAATGTTACCCATATTTCGTACAACCCCGCTTGAAACATAAACCTCCCATTGATCTCTACTTCTGAAGTAGAGGCAGCATTGAGCAGGTGACTTGCCATCTGTAAAGGAATGACGAGTCATCTGTGCTTGCGCACTGGGCGACATTTTTTTCTCCGGTGAGCTTGGTGTCGGTGCCCACTTGTAAACCAAGGACAGCCACATGCCAATCGATGTGAGTTGGGAATCTTGGCTTCGTGTGCTCGAGTGTGCTACTGACTGCAAGAAGTTTTGGCTTCCTATAAGAGGTAAAGTACACGTAGTCATTCCCATGAAAACAAGCTGCCTGTGAAAACAAGCCCCATTTGATGATCTGACTTGGCGGCCATTTCGCTGTATCCTTTATGTATACATGCGTTATGGCACGTAAACAGGGCGATTTATTTCAATTGCAAAGAGGTGTAATTATCAGTATCTCTCTCACACATGTATTTCCAACGCAGCAGTGTATGTTGAGTGGGTAACCTCTGGCGGCACTAAGTGGCACCACGTGCCTTCGTTATCCGATGAGAACGCCGGCTATAAAACTCTAAGTGCCGATCCGCGCATCAGAATGAGCCAGATGACTGGCTGAATCGGTGGCCTACTAGAAGTTTGCACAGCATGACATATATTAAGTCACCATATTCGTATGCATCTCCAGACGATAGTCACTGTCTGTTGTGTACATACTTCTTCGTAGTCAGCGCGTACACAACTTTCCCACTAGAGCGCGCTCCGCTAAGCACAACAGCGCAGGCGCAGCCCTCGTCCGTCTCCGCACTACGAGATGGCGCTGCCTTAGAGACGGACCAAATTCTGCTTCCGCCGATCCGCGTATTAATATGTAACGCAGCCAATGAGATTGCTGCTAACGTAGAACCTTTTCTCCTTATGGATCACACTCGCGCAGTGATACATGAACGCATGAGGTATTATAACGAGTGTACAGACCTCCGATTAGTCAGTCTGCATTTGTCTGCACTGGTCTGTACCAGACTGCATTAGTCTGTACCAGTCTATAGTCAAGTTTCAGTCTGCACCTAATAAGATTACCATATTCCTGTACATAGCCATGAAGATAAATGTATAGACACTTTGTCAAGTATCAGAGATATGTGAGAATAAGATAAACGTACCAAGACCAAAGGAACTTCAGATTATAAGTTGTAAATAGTAATGTTTATGCTTGTTATTATTTCAATAAATGTGTGTGAAAATTAATCAAGTTCTGTTTAAAGTTGGTCACCGTCAATCTACTACTCTAAGCGTGCAAGTGGCATTTCTATCGTCTGACCTAACGGCAGAAGATAAACACGCCACGATAAGACCACGAGACATATTGCTGACACTCACCTACGTTGTTAGAGCGACAAGTCAAATAATCTGATGGTGTGTGTACCAAAGGTCTTACAGTACGCACAGCACACTGTCCTTATGCTGCATAAGGAAAACGTCTCCATCCTTGTCCGAAGGAACTTCGAGTCGTATTTGTGAACGACACAGGTATTGTAACATCGTATTTACCCGCAAATACCGGACTAGCCACTTTTAATTAACATGTCTCCCTTGTACGTGAATATACATAATAAATGTACGAGTATAGGTTGTAGACACATGGTGGACGACATGTGGAAGTTTGCGTCTGGCCGTCAGTTGTGTTCGGATAGCCTAATTATAAGGTGACCGCTGGCGATAAATGGGGAAATCCGGATTCGAGTCCATGCCCGGCAGGAATGGTCATTGTCTTCATTGTTATATAACTGATGGTTGTCCATATTCGCAGCTGCGAATACATTTCATGTGTTACTCAATGTGGTCGTTTGAGAAAACTCGACGGAAACTTTCTCCTAATTACAGAGTTGCTGCTGTCGTTATGTTTGATTCACTAACTGAGTCTGTGATGATAAGAAACGATTTGTAAATTGTAGTGGAAGAGTAACGTAAGGAAGACAGAGATGATCGACAAGTAAGATGAGAAATAAGGTGATCAGGTTTGGGGTATACTTATGCAATAGAAACACACTAATTTCGTAATGCAGCGATAAGGAGAGGCCTAAATGGCTTCGCAAGGAATATTAATAGCAACCTCAGACTGTTTGCAGATGATGCCGTTATCCATGTACTGTCCAAAAACAATACACAAATATCGATTCAATCGTTGATCAACTTCAAATTGGTGCAAAAACGTAAAACTGTGCTCTTATGTCAGACTTAGCTCGGTTGGTAGGATACTGGGAGAATAGTCAAAAGACGAGACTGCTTACAAATCGCTCTTGTGTCGCATCTTAAAATATTGCTCTAGTGAGTAGTACCTTGATAAAATGAGACTAACAGCAGATGTTGTGTAAACACAGAGATGGGCAGCACGAACGATTACAAGTTTGTTTGACCACCGGAAGAGCGTCTCAGAAATGTTGAAATAAAAACCTGGATTGGCAAAATCTTGAAAATATACGCTAGCTGTCTTGTGGAAGCCTAATCACAAACGCTTTAAGAGCAAGTGTTAATTGAAAGTTCAAGAGAATTTTTCGGCAACTTATGCATCGATCCTGTAGGGACCGTGAAGATAAGATCAGAATAATTAACAAACGCAACGGATAGAAAATACAATATGTAGTACAATCAGATGTATCCTCTACCACGTTCTTCACAGTGGCCTGCAGAGAATGGGTACAGATATAGGTATATTCCATCCGTCTGTTACTATCTTCCACGCCTCCCTCGAAATTCCTTATACTCACGACGCAGTGCTATAAGCAGGCCAGACTGTCATCTTTGGCTGTAAATAAACAGTTAAGACAGGACGTCGCTTTCACAAATCATTCGAAGGTGTATACATCCGGTTGTGTCACTTTCCCGTGACTATTTCGACCCCTTACTCAGCGTAAAACGTTATGACACAGATACCTGTTCCTCTACCCTCCAGATCTTACGTGTTTGCAGAACTCGTCAGACTTACTTAACAGTCAAAAATATTTAGACTACACCGGAAAACACTGCTGTAGACATAGTGAAGTCTCTTACGGCGGTGATACCTTTGCAGCGTAATGATTAAAGGTGCATATTACAGTTCTGAACGTTCTGGTTCGCTGCGTATTGTACACCTCAGTTTTTTCCTGTGATGGTAACGTCTGAATTAAACCTCTTGAGAACAGTTGAGAAGCTATCAGAACTGCAAAATCTCTGGCTGACTCACCGAGAGAGCTCTTGGAAGAGAAGGAAAAGTCTGAAAATGATTGGAACCGTAAGCTGTGTGATGAAGGTAGCAGTGATGTAATTTCTGTATCATAGAGTTCCACACATGTTATGCAGCCAACTGACGAAGCAGCGGGAAGCAACAACTTACCGAGGCATGAAATTACTATTTCAACACAAAGGTACGTCGTGCTACGGTGAAGAATCACTGAACTCTAACAGACTGTGTGGGACGAGAAGATAATTCCGAACAACAGACCATTACTGAGAACTCTTTAGCTGTCCGTTGTCGAATTTTATGCTTTGCTAGATTGATGGTCATGTTTTCCATTATTGGTCCGCAGAGAAAACTTATAAATATTGCGAAGAGTTCTTTGTCAGTGTGGGAGTGAACACATACATTGTCAAGGTTCGTGCTAATAGATACATTGGCTACCATTACTGTATTCGGCAAATATTCTATTTTAACCTTGACTCTTGCACGTGTTACGTTCTCGGTTTCGGAACTTCAAATAACGCTGTTTATAGTCGCATAAATTACGACATGTTGTTGGTAGCTACAGTTTTTGATAATTGCCTGCAAGGCCGAAATTGGCTGATCGTGAGAAACATAATTAAGTAAATACTGGTTACTTCAGCAACAGCTGATGTGGAACGATGTCACTGTGAAGGTAGTTCAGAGCTTAGAGTCCTGTTAGTAACGAGGTAATTGGAATAGCACACCTATACCAATTAGATAAAGTTGCGGAAGGAAAAAAGAAATGGCCCGTTCATAAGAACTTAAGAACTTTTAGCCTGTAACGTATGGCTGATAAAAATGACAGATTTCAGAGCTAAACTGATGAAGCCTGCCTCTTCGCATAAACAGCTAAGGCTAGTACTACGAATCGATATGAAATGGAACGAGCAGATAAATTCAGCAAATGAAAGGGTAAAAGGAAGACTTCGTTTCTTTGGGTGAATCCTGGAAAAGTGCAGAGCAAATCTTAACGCGATCGGATACAAGTCACTAGTGGACTTGTATTTGAAAGCCCTAACAGTCTAAGCAGAGGGCGTGGAAAGACTTCATAAGCATGGTGCTAGTATCATAACATGTCTTTATAACTCATTCGGTATGGAGATACTGACTCAACGTAAACGGTAATCGTTAAAAGAAAGGTGGTAATGGAAGTTTATGGAAGATGGATTCCTGGCTGACTCTAACTATTGTACTTCCGTCGTATATTTCAGGTACGGATCATTAGAATAAGGGAGAGAGGGTGGCGTACAAAGTCGTGCATTCAGTTGCAGTTTGTTATATCAATAGAGTTGCTGAATTCTTAGGTGACAAATATGTCGTTTATACTGAACATCCGAAATTTTGTCGTGGATTTTGGGTTTATCATATTAGAAAGGTTGTAGTAACGCACTCGAGGATGAATGGGCTGAAATACGTGATATTATGAAAGGGATGCCATTAGCATGATGGTATTACTAAAGGGCTACAAAATGTAAGTTTTAACCTAAAAAAAGTACTACGAACTTTTCTCAGTTTTGTTGGGAAGCGCCGGCCGGAGTGGCCGAACGGTTCTAGGCGCTACAGCCTGGAACCGCGCGACCGCTACGGTCACAGGTTCAAATCCTGCCTCGGGCATGAATGTGTGTGATGTCCTTAGGTTAGTTAGGTTTAAGTAGTTCTAAGTTCTAGGGGACTGATGACCTCAGAAGTTAAGTCCTATAGTGCTCAGAGCCATTTGAACCATTTGTTGGGAAGCTGTCTAATAAAACACATGAAGACTTGATATTCATTTGGTGCAGAAAAGAGCAAGATGGATGTCGATTTTGAGGTGTGCACACTGAGGTCGCACAATGGTGGTGAACTAGATCGGCAGTAGTGTTTTCAAAAGGGACTATAGTGGCTTTAGGAAAAACTTTTGAAGGCACAGTGGGCAGCGCTGCCTGAGGTCAGCAGAAACAGTGTATCTTAGTGTAATCCTGTAGCTGCTTCTTGTGCTGCGCATTTTGTACCATGCCAGGTACAAATGCCTGGCATATTTAATGGATGTGACGTGTCCCTCAACTCACCGGAATATGACCATAATTCGACCCACGAACGATGTCGGTTAGCGAATGACGAGGCACGGACGGGGACTGCATTGTTGACGATTCCAAGAGACAATTGTGGTACGCGCATGAGCGTGCTCTCCTTTTGAAGAAAGCCTGTATTCCGCAGAGTGTGTCGATTGCTTATGTTAATATCTAGTGATCTGACGTTCAAAAAATGGTTCAAATGGTTCTAAGCACTACGGGCCTTAACATCTGAGGTCGTTAGTCCCCTAGACTTAGAAATACTTAAACCTAACGAACCTAAGAACATCACACACATCCATGCCCGAGACAGGATTCGAACCTGCAACCGTTGCAGCAGCGCGGATCTGGACTGAAGCGCCTGGAACCCCTCGGCCACAGCGGCCGGCTCAGAATTTGTCGCTTATCACCACAATCAGCGAAGACAACTCGCAACAAATCGAATCGAAATTCGCTAAAAAAAACTCGCTACTATCACGTTTAATGCTCGCATGAGCTAGGGGATTCACAGCAGAGTGCTCAGGACACTACCGAACGCTCATTGGCAGCCGAAGAATATGTGACGTAGGTGCGCAGAACAGGCCTAAACTCGAGCGCCATCGTTCGTGATGCAGTCTCGTGCTGGAACAATCAACGGGGAGAGATACTTGAGCGACTCACACTTATCCAAAATGGGGCCAGGCTTATAGAATTGCTTAGTAAAGAGAAATTGACTTTTCGTCGAACATATTACCACTAAACGAAGAAGATCGTAAACGCTACTGGCGGATGCAGGCCTTCAGCAGCCTGCCCTACCGGCTTCCGGCTCTAACAGAGCGGCACGCGACTCGCGTCCTTCGTGCGGTCGCCGCTCACGCCGGCGACGGAGAGTTGCCAGCCAGAGCATCCGGGCGTCGGTTCGTGTCACGGGGACGCCGCTTCCGGGAAGGCACGCACTAAAAATACCCGCAGCCTACAGCCGCGGGCGGGCCGGAGGCGTGCGCCGCCCATTCAGCCGTGTCGCGTGCCAGCATCGTCTGGGACAGTCCACTCTGTCTGGCCATCCACATCACGTTAGCTACCACGTTGGTGTCACGCAGTGACGTCAGCAAGCACACTTGACGACGTGCTGGTCACCTCCAGGAGGCATCACGCCGAACATCGTGGAACACCGCCTCTAGCCTAGATTATGGCCTCAATTTGCCCACGAAGAGAACCCACAAGTTTCTTCTTGAGAACTATACTCATCTGGAGCCACTCGTAGGATGATTACATCTCGTAGAGCTACAAAACGTAGGGGCTATTGATTGCTACGTTCCACATGTATTTCCAAAAAGTCGCTGAAATATGAGATAAAGATCGCTGATTTAGCTCGCCATTCGAGGTGGTTGCTGCCCTTTAGTGTTCGTCGAAACAGGAACCATGTTCAAATGGCTCTGAGCACTATGGGACTCAACTGCTGTGGTCATCAGTTCCCTAGAACTTAGAACTACTTAAACCTAACTAACCTAAGGACATCACACACACCCACGCCCGAGGCAGGATTCGAACCTGCGACCGTAGCAGCAGCGCGGCTCCGGACTGGAGCGCCTAGAACCGCACGGCCACCGCGGCCGGCCAGGAACCTGTGTGTGCAGCCCTGTGAACACGTCTGTCGTCATGAAATGAAGAAGTTTCCGTAGGATACTCATCATGGCGTAAAAGGAAGGGCAACACTGCGTCACCAGAGTGTTCAAATAAACAGTCTTTTCCATATTCACGCTAAACTGAATGACTGGGCCCAACTCCTACAGTAGATCAGACGTGCTTTTCGTTTCAATAGAATCATCGCTAAGGCATCCTGTAGGAAGTTCACTGAAGTGACAAAAGTCATTGGATAGCTCTCAGTATAGTATCGGACCTCCTTTTCCCCGCCGTAGTGCAACAACTCGACCTGCCATGGAGTCAACAAGTCGCTCGAAGTCCTTTGCAGAAATATTGAGCCATTCTGCCTTTATAGCCGTCTACAATTGCGAAAATGTTGTCGGTGAAGGATTTCATGCACTAACTGACCTCTCCATTATGTCCCATAAGTGTTAGATGGGATTCATGTCCCTAGATCTGGGTGGCCAAAACATTAGCTCGAATTGCCTAGAATGTTCTACAAACCAATCGCTAACAATTGTGGCCTGGTGGTCTAACGCATTGTCATCCATAAAAGTTCCGTAGTTGTTTGGGAATAGGACGTCAATGAATGGCTGCACATGGTTTCCAAGTAGCCGAACATAACCATTTCCAGTCAATGACTGGTTCAGCTGGACTGGAGAACCCACTCTATTGCATGTTAACACAGCCCACTGTTATGGAGCCACCACTAGGTTGCACAGTGCCTTGTTGACGACTTACGTCCATGGCTTCGTGTGGTCTGCGCCACACTCGAGCTGTACCATCAATCTTACCAACTGAAATCTGGACTTAACTGACCAGACCAAGGTTTTCCAGTTGTCTAGGGTCCAACCGATATGATCACGAGCCCAAGAGAGGCGATGCAGGCGATGTCGTGCTGTTAGCATGGGCACTCGCGTCGGTCTTCCGCTGCCATAGCCCATTAGCGCCAAATTTCTCCTCACTTTCCAAACGGACACGTTCGTCGTACGTCCTACATTGATGTCCGCCGTTTTTTCAAGCAGTATTACTTGTCTGTAGGCACTGACAACTCCACGCAAACGTCGCTGCTTTCGGTCTTGAAGTGAATGCCGTCGGCCACTGCGTTGTCTGAGATAATACATGAAATGTGTATTCTCGGCTTTTTCTAAACTGTGTGGAACCCGGAATATTGAATTCCCCAATGATAGAGTTGTCTGATGTTCTGAGGAATATCGTGCCAAATTCTGTGCAATTGGCTCCTTGATCAAAGTCCCAAGCTGGTTGGAAGGCCGTGCCCATAATGCTCCAAATCTTCGTAATTGGGGAGAGATCTGGCGACCTTGACGGCCAAGCTCAGTTCTGGCAAACACGAAGACAAGCAGTGGAAATTCGCCCCGTGTGCTGGCAGGCATTATCTTACTGAAATGTAAGGCCGGGATGGCTTGCCACGTAGGCAACAAAACGGGGCGTTGAATATCGTCGATGCACCACTGTGCTATAACGGTACCGCGGATGAAAACCAAAGGGGTCCAACTATGAAAAGAAATGGCACTCCAGACCGTCAGTCCTGTTTGTTCGGGCTTGTGGCTGCTGATAGGTTTGTATCCCACCGTTGTCTGACGCGCCTCCACACCCGTTTTTGCTGGTCATAGGGGCCTCTAATCTCAATGGCTGGAGTAAAATTGTCTACAGTGATGAATCCCGCTTCGAACTGAATCCCTGTGATCAGTGAGGACGTGTCTCAGGAGCTCCTAGGACAGTGGTTCAAAATGGTTCAAATGGCTCTGAGCACTATGGCACTTAACATTTGAGGTCATCAGTCCCCTAGGACTTAGAACTACTTAAACCTAACTAACCTAAGGACATAACATACATCCATGCCCGAGGCAGGATTCGAACCTGCGACCGTAGCAGTCGCGCGGTTCCGGACTGAAGCACGTAGAACCGCTCGGCCAGCGCGGACGGCACCTAGGACAGTGGTGCGATACCAACCTGATTGTTGTCTACCCTTACGGATCAACAAGGAGTGAAGATGTAGGTTACTGTTTCAAAGCAGTACCCCGTTGGTTGTCATCTGCGGTACCCTTACAGCACAGCAGTACTGCGACGACACAATACACCGCGTTTTGTTGCCCTTAGTGACAAACCACCCTGGTCTTACATTTAAGTAAGATAATGCCCTCCGCACACGGCGAGAGTTTCTACTTTTTGTCTTGATGCATGACAAGCCCTGCATTGGCCACAAGGTCACCAGATATCCCTCCAATTGAGAATGTTGGGAGCATTATCGGCAGGGTCCTCCAAACAGCTCCGGATTTTGACGATTTTAATGGACCAATTGAACAGAACTTGGCATAATATCCCTCAGGTTAACATCCAAAAACTCTCTCCGAATAACTGCTTACATGAAGCCTAGAGATGCTCCATCATGTTATTGACTTGCTCAATTTGTGAAGTTCTTTCGCTCGAACAAATCATCCAGTTTTTTCTGAAACTGTAATCATTTCTTTGCTCTAAATGTACAGTCGTGGTCAAAACGAGCGAGACCCCTCGCCTTTTCGTTATGCTGATCCGCACAGCTTTAAAGTCTGCTCCACAGCATAACAGGCAAGGCGACGAAGTGCTACCAACATAAACTCCTGGAAATGGAAAAATGAACACATTGACACCGGTGTGTCAGACCCACCATACTTGCTCCGGACACTGCGAGAGGGCTGTACAAGCAATGATCACACGCACGGCACAGCGGACACACCAGGAACCGCGGTGTTGGCCGTCGAATGGCGCTAGCTGCGCAGCATTTGTGCACCGCCGCCGTCAGTGTCAGCCAGTTTGCCGTGACATACGGTGCTCCATCGCAGTCTTTAACACTGGTAGCATGCCACGCGACAGCGTGGACGTGAACCGTATATGCAGTTGACGGACTTTGAGCGAGGGCGTATAGTGGGCATGCGGGAGGCCGGGTGGACGTACCGCCGAATTGCTCAATATGTGGGGCGTGAGGTCTCCACAGTACATCGATGTTGTCGCCAGTGGTCGGCGGAAGGTGCACGTGCCCGTCGACCTGGGACCGGACCACAGCGACGCACGGATGCGCGCCAAGACCGTAGGATCCTACGCAGTGCCGTAGGGGACCGCACCGCCACTTCCCAGCAAATTAGGGACACTGTTGCTCCTGGGGTATCGGCGAGGACCATTCGCAACCGTCTCCATGAAGCTGGGCTACGGTCCCGCACACCGTTAGGCCGTCTTCCGCTCACGCCCCAACATCGTGCAGCCCGCCTCCAGTGGTGTCGCGACAGGCGTGAATGGAGGGACGAATGGAGACGTGTCGTCTTCAGCGATGAGAGTCGCTTCTGCCTTGGTGCCAGTGATGGTCGTATGCGTGTTTGGCGCCGTGCAGGTGAGCGCCACAATCAGGACTGCATACGACCGAGGCACACAGGGCCAACACGCGGCATCATGGTGTGGGGAGCGATCTCCTACACTGGCCGTACACCACTGGTGATCGTCAAGGGAACACTGAATAGTGCACGGTACATCCAAACCGTCATCGAACCCATCGTTCTACCATTCCTAGACCGGCAAGGGAACTTGCTGTTCCAACAGGACAATGCACGTCCGCATGTATCCCGTGCCACCCAACGTGCTCTAGAAGGTGTAAGTCAACTACCCTGGCCAGCAAGATCTCCGGATCTGTCCCCCATTGAGCATGTTTGAGACTGGATGAAGCGTCGTCTCACGCGGTCTGCACGTCCAGCACGAACGCTGGTCCAACTGAGGCGCCAGGTGGAAATGGCATGGCAAGCCGTTCCACAGGACTACATCCAGCATCTCTACGATCGTCTCCATGGGAGAATAGCAGCCTGCATTGCTGCGAAAGGTGGATATACACTATACTAGTGCCGACATTGTGCATGCTCTGTTGCCTGTGTCTATGTGCCTGTGGTTCTGTCAGTGTGATCATGTGATGTATCTGACCCGAGGAATGTGTCCATAAAGTTTTCCCTTCCTGAGACAATGAATTCACGGTGTTCTTATTTCAATTTCCAGGAGTGTACTATGCAAGTTCGCTCAGCTGATGTGCTGAGATAGCTAGCACTGGCGAAACTCGTGCTTCGAAGACGCCACAGCATCGTCTGCCACCACTTCGTGGGAAACGAAATACTTCAAGTATAAGCCAAAGTGTTTTATTCTCATGTCTGTGACTATGACTTGGATCTAAAGTGTGATTATGGATAGTACGTATGCTCAGATTGCGAATCTAACATCATGAATAAAGACAAGGGGAAATGAATTAGGCGTCCTTCCTCTTCCGTAACATCAAGTATTGCTAAATTTGCACACTTTCATGGTAGGACAGCAACGGTAATCCAGTATAACTGGTCTGAACGTTGACACCATTTCGCGGCCGAATGTGGATAATATTTTGTTAATTCGTAACGATCTGAGGTACTTGGTCTTACTAAAACAGTTATGTTATCACGATAAGCTGAAATCCATTTTTATTAGTACAGTTCATACTAATCAGCGTTTCTTCTTTCATTTATATCTTATATTTAGGTGTTGTGGTTAACACACCAATCAGCATTAATATAGTCTTACACACGATTGAAAACAATCTGACAAATTTCGGATAGTTTTTCAATTTCACGTCTGTGCATAGTATGTTGGTAGCACTTCGTCGCCTTGCCTGATAGGCTGTGTAGCAGACTTTAAAGCTGTGCGGATCAGCGTAACGAAAAGGCTAGGGGTCTCACTCGTTTTGTCCACGACTGTACATCTGCTGATTTCCGTCCCATTCGGATACTTCCTTCATGGTGTGTCGCGATTTCTTTTTTCCTTAGAGTGTACAAGTAATTGTTTATGTCCCGTCAGCTCGCGTAGTTTTTTGCCGAGCTCAATCCAAGTGACATCTTTCGTTCCGTCTTGCTAGTTTCCCTTGCGGCCCAACCACCAGTGTATCAAATCCATTTCTTATGTTGTTTGAAGATATTCATCCATTTCAGATATGTCTTGTAGAATCCTGACTGTCATTGTGTTCAGGAGAAATATTAAAGAATCTAATGTATCCCTTTAAGTAGCAATATTTAGCACACAGAGCCCTTTCAGTAACTGTGTAGCCATGTCGGATACGTGGCACAGGTCCGTGTGTGGCCGAGACGGAAGCCAGCAGGTAGGCTCTGCCGTAATCGTAGCGGTGGGCCGTTGCGCAAGCGTTGGGCGCCGCGCGTGCAGAGGAGCCCAGCCGCCATTAACATAATATCGATAACAGGGGGGCTGCCTGCTCGCTCCTCGCCTCCCCCAGTCTCTCGCTGGTGCGGCAATTAAAGCGGTTGCCGGCAGTCCTGAGGGAGGTGGGGGCGATTCCGGTCTTGGTCGCCGCCACCCGCGGATGGGAAAAACCGTACGACCGGCGCGCGGATCATTCGCACGCCATCGTCTGTAATGCGCCAGATGAGCACCTAATGGCGGTCCCTGCTAAATCGCGGCCGCCAGCACGGAGCGTATAAAAAAGGGGAAGGGAGGGGGAGGAGGGGAGGAATTCGGAAAAAGGCGGCCCACTAATTTGCTCTTTGCTCCCACAGCAGCTCGTGGAAAGGAAAAAAGGACCCTCGCGTTGTCTGTGCAGGATAACTCGGAAACACGGATAAAAATTCTGTGAAACACGCAGCCGAAAGAGAAACGAGCCCCTGCTGACGCTCATTTAGGAAGGCCGGAATTAATACGAAAACTGTCCGCGCCGCGCCGCTTGCAGCAGCGCTCGTTATCTCGCTTATCTCGGCGATTAGCTGCGCTGAGGAAGGTAGTCATCACAGCTAGAATTGGCTCGTAATCCTTGTTTACGTCTGAGCGAATAGCGTCGTCGCTCCCTTGCCACTCCCCGAGTGTCGAAACGAGTCAGTTTTCAACGAGATACGAGGCCCTTGCGCATTGTCCCCGGGGTACGCAGTGCGACATCCAGTGCAATCCTCGGAGGCAGTCGCTGAGACGTGAAGGGGTTTCTTCCGTGAGGTAATGAAAACGTATAAGTGGGATAGCTCGTAGCTCTGCCGCGACATTTCATAGCCAGTCTTGGGAGAGAGATTCTCCAGTAAGGCGAGCGTAAACTGCTTTCCAGAAGAGCGTTGATTCATGCCGATGGTGCTATAGCTATTGCGAGCTATTGTAAGGATTCTGCAAATTACGTAGCGATGAAATTGAACACTGCCATCACGACACTTAGACTCACTGTGGCTGGTATTATATATTGATCCTAAACTCCGATAAAATTTCGAAGGTCGTTCAAGGACATTATGTGCGTACTTTTTTATGGCGAAGAGGGAAGACGACGAGTATGTTAATTCACGAAGATGATGCGAAACTGGAAGGTCCAGATGGGAACAGAGCACCCTCGTTCCTATATAGGCAGCTGTTCATAACCCCAACTTATTTCAGAACTGATATTTTCTCGCGGCTCTCGCCCGTTTTACACTAGTGTTTTATGATCTTAATGAAATGATCGAAGGCTCACAATGCGAAGAATTTGAAATGAAAATAATTAGAGAAAGATCAAAAGCGCGATACTCCGAGGAAAAGTAGTGCAGCTAAAATCATAATAAACAGACATAAACTAGAGCAGGCTGCAGTATTCAAATACTTGGGAAATGGTGTAACGGAGGACCTAAAGTATGACAGATATAACATCGAGAATAGCGATAACCATGGAAGCATCCGATAAAAGGAAGAAATTTCTATGTGAATCACCGAATAAAAAGTCCGAGAAAAAGGTTGAGCAAAAGCAGTATACGAGTATGCAGCATAGCTTTACACGCTGGCAGATACCTGAATATTGCAAAAACACGAGAGAATACGGCGAGAGCTCTGGAAACGTGAATTTGGAGGTGACTAGAGGGTGTTAGTTATGAAAACAGGTAGTCCCTTGAGGAGCTATTGATAAGACAACTGGTGGGAATAGAAAATTCTCACAACCACGATAAGGGAAAGGAAGAAAGATTAGCTCCGTCACATCTTGAGAGGAGAATGGTAACTCGATTAATGAACTGAGGGAGCCGTAAGGAGAAAGAGTGGGGAAAGAAGAAGGAGGCGGAAGAAGAAGAAGAAGAAGAAGAAGAAGAAGAAATTAACTAGCGAACGGAGTCGGGGAATAAACGACAACTACGTGGAAGTTAAGAGAACAACACAGACAGGTGTGGCAAAATGACGTTCTTGGATTTGCGGCAGGGCAAAATAACCACTGGTTTTCGTGGCATATTTTCAAGGTTGGAATTGGACGTGATATGTTTCGTTTCAGTGCACACACAAGGATGGCAACGAAATCGATCGTATCTGCAACTTAAAATTTCTTTAGTCTGGAAGAACAGAATTTAGCGTCCCGTCGACTACGTGACGGAGAATAAGCTTGTACTGAAGACGGATGGCAGAGAAAGTTACCCGTGCCCTTTCAGAGGAATCATCCCAGCATTTGTCTTAATCGCTTTAGTATACCGTGCAAAACGTAAATCGGGTTGACCTAATATAAATATGATCTGCCATCCGAATATAGTACCTCGCCATTGCGCCACCTCGTTGGGCAGTTAATTAACTTTTAGTGTTCGTGGACATCTAAATAGCGTACACTTCAATTTATACTGAAAAAAATGGAAATGAAGTCCCATGCTTCTTGACAGAGCGTAGGGGAACGATGCGGGAGACCCGCACCGCTTTACTAGGCAAGGTCCTAGTGGAGGTGGTTTGCCATTGCCTTCCTCCGACCGTGATGGGGATGAATGATGATGATGAAGACGACACAACACCCAGTCATCTCGAGGCAGGAAAAATCCCTGACCCCGCCGGGAATCGAAACCGGGACCCCGTGCTCGGGAAGCGAGAACGCTGCCGCGAGACCACGAGCAGCGGACTCAATTTATATTAGATGTTAACAAATTCTTCTTTTTTCAGAGCCAATTCCCTTGCTATTGCCAGTCTTCATTTTATATCTTTTCTATTTTGCCCATCAACAGTTACCTTGCTCGCCATATTGGGAAACTGGTGTACTGCATTTAGTGTCCAATTTCCTAATTTAATTCCTTCAGGATCGCCTGATTCAGTTCAACTACATTCTTTACCGTAGTTTCACTTTTGTTGTTGTTCATCTTGTAACCTCTATTCAGAAGAGTATGCATTACGTTCTATTGCTCTGACTGAATGATGTCATTGGCAGATCGCGAAATTTTTATTTATTCTCTTTGAACTTTAATTCCATTACCACATTTCTCGTCGATTTTCTTTACTGCTTGCTCAAAGTACCGAATAAATACATAACATCAAGGACTTCACGAAATATTGCATCATAATTGCACACAAATCTTTGTTTACAAAAGAAAATGCATTAAGTAATATGTTGTCCTTCAATAGTTTTTGAAACGGTTTTTAGATCTAGAACGAAATGAAAGTTACGAATATGTTATGTTTCAGAAACACTGACAATGCTTTATGTCGATAAAATAAAATACGTATGTTAAAATAAATACAGAATTTTTAAGTTTCAAATGGGAGTTTAAATACCATATGTAATTATACACCACAGGCACAAAAATGAACAAGCTCTCTATCGCGTTGTCGTCAAATGGAAGCTGAACTAATTGTTGTCTAAATTGCTGGCAAAATGCCTGTAGGGGTATTACCAGTAGTAGCGAAAACAGCGATACTTTCCGTAAATAAATCTCCTCCTCGAAAGAAATACTGCTATTGGAACTACCAACAAACGCTGATATTAAACGAGCGGCCCGCACTCAGCAGTTCTCCCGTCCTCGAAAATAATAAAAGTGGCGCGCCCGTTTTAAAACATGTATAGCGTTGCACCTACGGACAAGGAACGAGCTATTAAAGATTAGAACGTCAGGCGCGCCGCTGCGCGGTGTGGCGAAGAAAGATTGCCGTTTTTTGCTGTATAGAGATGTACTCGGCTATAAATCATGAGGGCGCCGCCTGCTCCCATCCCCCCTCCTTCCACCCTCCACCCACCCCCCACCACGGCTCCACCGCCCACCTCAGACCGGCGGAACAGATAAAAGGAACGGAGCGGCTCGGCTCGCACCCGCGCTGTAACGAGCGAAGAAAGACCCCGGGGCGCCCTACCGCCGCCACGAATACAAATTTAATTCTTGCAGTTTTATCGCGTAATATTAAAGCGCCTGGGACCAGGTTGTCCGCTCCACCCTTTCTGTTTCGTAGATACGCATCGACTACGCTGACTCCATTTACTTATGGTGACTGAGGGGACAGAATATTTGCTCTGTCGATGGTCGCAGGACGGTCTTTTGTGACACAGTTTGCTCCGCTTTCTCAGGTAAGTGTAAGTGAATGCGTCGGCAATCCAGTAATGAGAATCATAATCGATTTGTTCGCTATACATCCGAGAAATCGAACAGCCTTTCAGGTGGCCGCTTTATACCTGAATTTAAACAGCATTTACTTCGTGACACAGCTCTAGTTCTAAAAATATAGGGGTTTTCAAAAAGATTCATTCAATTTCACAAGATTATTGCTTGTAACTTGTACTTGAATGAAGACAAGAACTTGAAGTAAATTTTAACTTCTGTTTAAGACTGCAAGAGTTTAATGCCATCTTATGAACTTTTTACAGTTACATTCAGTGGGAAAGTTTTCATCACTCACTAACGTTGAATGACCCCTCCATAGGACCCATGAAAAACATCCAGATACCGTGACTGTGCGCCAGCGCGGTTCCTCTCAAATTGTTGGAAACAGAGCACGTAGAGAGAATCTTTCACAACCACTTAACCCCTCACGTTCACTCCCGCCCCATACTCCAACCCCCCGCCCCAAAGGAAAGTAAAACGGTCACACACTGTGCCAACCACTTCATATAACATTAGCACTTGCAAAATGTCCTCAATTATTGGTTAGATGTATTCTACTCCAGAAAGTTTTTTATTTGTGTCATTGCTTCTTCGCCCTATAGATTGTAGTATGGTCCCCAGTTACAGCCTATCTAAACCCCTTCATCTACCAATTTTATTTTTTCGTCTTGGTCTTGTACATTTTGTACAGGTAATGGACAAAAATATGAGAACACAACATATTACCATGCCTAATACAGTGTGAGAAAACCTCTGACATTCAAAACAGCTTCCAGTCGCCTCGGATTGGATAAATACAGGTCCTGTTTCGTTTTCAAGTGAGTCTTCCACCATTCGTTCTGCAAAATAGTGGTAAGTTCAAGTAACGATGATGGAGATGAATAGCGATCACGCAACCTTCTCTCCAAAGTACCACAAAGGCGCAGTAATAATTAGATGTCATGACTGTGGTGGGCAAGGGAGACGCAAAATTCATCCTCATGTTCACAAAACCAGTCATGGATGATGTGAGCTCCGTAAACATGGTCCCTGTCGTCTTGCAACACAAAAGCACATTGCACCATGGGAGATTGATTTATTGCTCATTTAAAGACCTGTTGCCTTACATTTCATAACAGCTTTGCATGCAGATTCCAAAACATATTCCGCCGGCCAAAGTGGCTGAGCGGTTCTAGGCGCTACAGTCTGGAACCGCACGACCGCTACAGTCGCAGGTTCGAAACCTGCCTCGGGCATGGACGTGCGTGATGTCCTTAGGTTAGTTAGGTTTAAGTGGTTCTAAGTTCTAGGGGACTGATGACCTAAGAAGTTACGTCCCACAGTGCTCAGAGCCATTTGAACCATTTTGAACCGAAACATATTCCATATTACAAACAGCAGTTACTCTTTTCAGCAGTTACAATGGAAGTAATAATAAATTAAAAATACATTAGAAATTTAAAAAAACATAAAAATATTCAAATTTTAAGAAGATATGATAATAGACGTGTTGTGTACATAGTTCCACGTAGTCAGCGCGTACACAACTTTCCCACTAGAGCGCGCCCCACTAAGCATAACAGCACAGGCGCAGCCCTCGTCTGTCTCCGCACTACGAGATGGCGCTGCCTTAGAGACGGACCAACTTCTGCTTCCGCCGATCCACGTCTTAATATGTAACGCAGCCAATGAGATTTCTGCTAATGCAGAACCTTTTCTCCTTGCGGATCACACTCGCACAGTGATACCTGAATGTGCGAGGTATTATAACGAGTGTACAGATCTCCGATAGGTCAGTCTGCATTAGTCTGCATTTGGCTGCACCAGTCTGTACCAGTCTGCATTAGTCTGTACCAGTCTATAGTCAAGTTTCAGTCTGCACCTAAGAAGATTAGCATATTCCTGTACATAGCCATGAAGATAAATGAATAGACATTTTGTCAAGTATCAGAGATATGTGAGAATAAGATTAACGTACCAAGACCAAAAGAACTTCAGATTGTCAATTGTAAATAGCATCCAGAATCAAGTTGCGTAAGGTTCATGCTTGTTACTATTTTCATAAATGTGTGTGAAAATTAATCAAGTTCTGTTTAAAGTTGGTCACCGTCAATCTGCTACTCTAAGCGTGCAAGTGGCATTTCTATCGTCTGACCTAACGGCAGAAGATAAACACGCCACGATAAAACCACGAGATATATTGCTGACACTCGCCTACTTCGTTAGAGCGACAAGTCAAATAATCTGTTGCTGTGTGTACCGAAGGTCTTACAGTACGCACACCACAAGACGATAGGAAAGGCTTGGATTGAGAGAGAAAGAGAGAGAGAGAGAGAGAGAGAGAGAGAGAGAGAGAGAGACTAAGTTCCCATCTGAGCCAATCTGGTCTAAAAGCCTGGGAATTACTTCGAGCCTTACAATACCGCTTCGCTACAGTTTAATATACGGATTAATATGTCTAAACAATATTTACAAAACACTATAACTATTATGTACATTGCGGAAAGTGCAGTATTGTGCGAGTGTAAAGTATATTATTTCTTGGGATTATTAATTAATCTTCAGTTCTTATATTATGTGTCTTGAATTTTACCTGTTATGTTGCTTATATACTAAGTGCTTAGTTACAAATGTTACATATGAGCGCGAGATGAGTATTTCTGCTGTTTGTACTTTGGCTAGAAAAGTTTTATGAGGTTTGACCATAGGAGAGACATGATATGACAAAATAGTCACGTAATCCTTGGCAGTAACGCAACCTTGCAGAGTAACCATGGCATACCACGATATGACTGCCCAAATCATCACCAAACACCTGCCATTTCTATTTTTGAGACATAAAATCGGTCAGAATTTGCAAACAGCGTGAAACAAGCCATCCAACTAAATGCAGCTTTTACTGTTTCGGCACCACGTTTTGCTGTTACGGGGATTTGTGTCATTGATGAGTGGTTTTGGATTTCCAGCTCGCCCTGCAGCTACCTGCTTCTAGAGGTCCTTTAGTGTTGTTTCGATCCTGACAGGTCTTGCGAATACGACACTAAGTTTTTAAGGGATTCTCCACCCTGCTGGAGCAAAAGTAATTTCGAAGTATACCTCACGCGCGCTGCCTGCGACAGAAAATATCTTTGCTGCAATAGAGTCGGAGGTCAGAGCAGTCTCGGTAGTTGTCGCAATCGCTCGCTGCTACAGAGCAGTTGCGGTCGCTCGAGTTGCAGTGAGGGATTGCGACAACTGCCGAGACCGCTCTGACCTGCGACTCTATTGCAACAAAGATATTTTCTGTCGCAGGCAGCGCGTGAGCAATATATCGAAATTACATTTGCTCCAGCAGGGTGATGGACCCCTTACGAGCTCCGCAGTGACTTTTCTAGCTGTCGTCCTTTCCAACTACCGTCTGCCATCATCGCTCAAAGTCCACTTTCGTCCACTTTGTATCTTAGCGAATGATGTTTTTCCGCTCCACTTGTATGTGATATAAATCTACGATATGTTGCCTCTTGGAACACGAAACGCTTCGGCTTCCTTGGTTAATAATGCAGCCACCATACGAACACCAACAATTAGCCCACGTTCGAGTTCACTAAGGTTAGACACAAATGCACTCACCGTAGATAACGTCCGCCCCCGGTAGCTGAGTGGTTGCCGGCACGGTAGCTCAGCGTGTTCGGTCAGAGAGCCTGTCGGCCTCTGCAATAAAAAACTGAGTGGCAGAATCAACAAACGAACTTGAACGGATGTCATTGTGACGTCCAAACGACCAAACACAACGATCAACAACGAACAAAATGGAAAAAAGAGGTCAGCGCAATATAATGTCAATCCAAAAGGCCCGGGTTCGATTCCCGGCTGGGTCGGAGATTTTGTCCGCTCAGGGACCGGGTGTTGTGTTGTCCTAATCATCATCATTTCATCCCCATTGACGCACAAGTCGCCGAAGTGGCGTCAAATCGAAAGACTTGCATCAGGCGAACGGTCTACCCTACGGGAGGCCCTCGTCACAAGACATTTATTTTACCGTAGAGAACGTCGTCGTTGAGCGCCATTAAGCTCTTCCAGAAAATGCACTTACGTCTACACAGAACTCTATTTTGATCATCACTGACACTTGCACCGTAGTGAGGACGTTGCACAAGTGTCGTTTGTGATCAAACACAACAGACTGCAGATTTTTCTGGCAACCATGCATTTTTTCTTGATGTTTCCTTATTTATGTCCAGCCCTTATATTTTACGCATTTCTCCCTGAAGCTTACAAACATTTTTTGAGACTTTCGAACATCCTGCACCATTTTATACTGTCGAACTGTTTTCTAGTTCGGCAAATCCTATGACAGGTTCTGCATTAATAATTTTTACGTTCAGTGCCGCCTCCCTAAATGATAGTGTAATAAAGTGGGAATAACATTGTCAGAATACAGACTTCACGCTCTTTCAGTAACAAGAGCACTGTTATATTTTGTACCAATAAAAGTAGCGTTCCTAAACAGAAGAAGGAAAGAAGTCACTGAATAAGCTGTTTACTGCGAAGCCAAAGCGGTTCCGAAGCAGCCGAACGCTGGAGAATGGCTTTCGCGCCATTTGGGCCGCCTGCCCTGAGAAGCCGGTGGCTAGCGGACGCCTGAGGTCGATTGCAGCGGGTCGGCAAGTTGGCCGGCGTGAATTAAACATCGGCCAGGGGGTACTGGGGTGGGGCATCGCCGACAAGTCCGGCCGCAGCCGCCGCCAATATTCCACACCCCGCTGCAGTGCCGTGCGTGTTGCCTCGCTGTCAGGGGCCGCAAGTTTAGCTATACATCAGCACGCGCCCAGATGCCTCAGGGCCGAACTAATTCCGAGCGTAACGTTCCACCGACATCGACTGCGCGTTGTACTGTGCTGAATTTTGTTGCTCCATTGGTCCTGCTGCGCAAGATGAAATTTACTGTGTTCGTGTGGAACACGACAGACACAGACAAATTGAGAAATAGAAATGCACCGCCGTAGCTGCAGAGACAGCCGATTCGCATCTACTTGTATAGCTTAATCGTATTGTTTATTTATTACGTTCTACGGGATAATACGGTGGGGGCAGAAGCTATTTGGTCACCTACACCTTCATCTATATCTGTATGACTTCTCTGCAACATGCACTTCAGTGTTTGGCGAAGGAGTAATAGAATTGCTTTCAGACTATTTTTCTGCCGAAATACTCTCGAATAGGACGTATGTATGTATGTAGACACGAGTCAACAAAATATTTCCGCGTTTGGACAAGGAAGTCGGTGATCGAAAGTAAATGGAGAGGTTTCGCCACCACGAAAAGCGCACTCGTTTTAATAATCGCCGTCCCACTCCGCGTATCATGTCTGTAACACACTCTTTCGTACTTTCCTGTTTCGCGAGCTCCATTTCTTTGAACTTTTTCGATGTCCTCAGTCAGCCCTATCCAGCAAGGATCCCTTATTGCGCAGCAATACCCCACAAGAGGACGGCCAAGCCTAGTTTACGCAGACTCTTTAGTTGATTTGTTGCATCTTCTTTCTGCCAATAAAACGCAGTCTTTGGTCGACTTAATCCACAACACATTCTATGTGATGTTGCTGCTTTAAGTTTTTTGTGAGTATAATCTTATGTATTTAGTTGAATCGGCAATCTTTAAATTTGTGTGATTTATTGTGTAACCAAAATTTAAGTGAATGAGACTAGTCAGATCACAGCTTACATAATGCTGATTAGAAAATTCATAAGAAAAAAGAACTATAGAATTAATAAGATACGAGTCAAAATTGCTGTATAGGGCTCTAATAAATAACTCACTGTAGAAAGAATTTCTCAGCTACTGCGAGGAAACTTCTCTACAGAATAGATTTGAAGGCTTGGGGTTTTTCAGTCATTTTTCACAGTTATACTGAAAATGAAACCTGGTGACTATTGAAAGCCTCTCTGTACATTGCTTCAGGTAGTTTTACCAGAGTACAAATTCTTTTATCCTCCCAGTGTTCACTGATAAATATTGCAGTTTTTCCGCTGCAGTCATGAACTGTGCGGCTGGTTCCGGCGGAGGTTCGAGTCCTCCCTCTGGCATGGGTGTGTGTGTTTGTCCTTAGGAAAATTTAGGTTAAGTAGCGTGTAAGCTTAGGAACTGATGACCTTAGCAGTTAAGTCCCATAAGATTTCACACACATTTGAACATTTCCAGTTTTTCGATGAGTCAATATTGTCAACAACAAATCGCATTGTGGAATATACAGAATGATTCGGCTAAACTCCTCGCCTCCGAACTTTCCTGAACCGTTTAAGACATCGTAATTACGTTATCTCCCAAATCCGACGTGAAAAGGTTCTCACAAAACAACGTAGCTATTTCAAGAACAGAGATATCGGTATCATATACTCGAAGCGAACTATAGTAATTTCTGCTACTACTGTCGTATTTTCAGCAGGAACGATTTCAAACGACGTTCGACTCTTTAAAAGCAAACAGATAATTTCGGATTAATTACTTTATTTTTGACTTACGATTTACCTGTTTTGAACTTGAAACTCATCGTTGTCTAATGCGACAGTTGGTGATTTCAAAAGAACGTAAAGAAATACGTCACGTAAGTAAGAGGGAGACCGTGTTGTACCGCCCGTGATAACAATATAAAGGAGCCATATGTCGTCTGTATTATAAACTTAGTCGAGTGGTGCCCAGTTTGAAAAAAAAAAAAAAAAAAAAAAAAAGAAAAGAAAAGAAAAAAAAACTTCACAAACCAATTGAAACTAGGTACGCTTTTTTTTTAGGGAGAATGTAGAAGAAACGCTGTCATGACTATAAAATTAATGTAAGAAATGGCGTAACTTAAAAAAATGGCTCTGAGGACTATGGGACCTAACTGCTGTTGTCATCAGTCCCCCAGAACTTAGAACTACTTAAACCTAACTAACCTAAGGACATCACACACATCCATGCCCGAGGCAGGATTCGAACCTACGACCGTAGTGGTCGCGCATTTCCAGACTGTAGCGCTTAGAACCACTCGGCCACCCCGGGCGACAATGACGTAACTGCGAGGAAAGGGGAGAAACTATATTAAGAATAATATTTAAGACAAGGCAGAGGACGTGGTGTCAGGAGCACATCAAGAAGTCAGTCACTGCTACTATGAAGTCTGACTTGCTGACAGCGTGCTCCGGAAGTGGCTGTGCTGTAATGGCTAGACAAGGATAATACCCTGGGGCAACGAGGCGACTAGCCGATGCTGATGTAAGTCAGAATGTTAGAGAACGTTCTGGAAGAATCTTTAGTATGACCTTCAGAAGAGTTAGGGAAAACGTGCCGGCCGGAGTGGCCGTGCAGTTCTAGGCGCTACAGTCTGGAACCGAGCGACCGCTACGGTCGCAGGTTCGAATCCTGCCTCGGGCATGGATATGTGTGATGTCCTTAGGTTAGTTAGGTTTGATTAGTTCTAGGCGACTGATGACCTCAGAAGTTAAGTGGCATAGTGCTCAGAGCCATTTGGACCATTTAGGGAAAACGTGTTACTGGAGTACCTCGCATGTAAGTCCCTGAAAAACCTCTACATAAACAATGCAGAAGCCGAAGGCAGTGATTACCAGGAAGCAGCCAGGAGCAATAAAACAGCCGAGCTGTAGGGAGCAGTTACTACAGAGTAGCAGTTTGATGCTGACGCAGTAAAACCTAAGAGGAGCATGTATATATTGGAGGGAGGCCAGCTGAAATTGTGATAAATATCTAGCAAAAGTTACTGAGTTTTCCGCTTATTGGTAAATAACAAGCTCTGTAGAGTTTGTTTCTGGCAGTAGCAACGAGTAACAGTTGATATTTTCTCTGTGTCAAAATATTTAGACGAACATGCACTGTCTTTCACTTGTCCCCCATTGCTTGGGTTGAGTTGTTTGGGGGAAGAAACCAAATAGCGAGCTCATCGGTCTCATCGGATTAGGGAAGTACGGGGAAGGAAGTCGGCCGTGCGCTTTCAAAGGAACCATCCCGGCATTTGCCTGGAGCGATTTAGGGAAATCGCGGTAAACCTAAATCAGGATGGCGGGACGTGGGATTGAACCGTCGCCCTCCCGAATGCGTCCCCCATTGGTGTTAAAGTACTTGATTGTTTATTGTCGGAACGAGTTGTAATGAGAGCCATCGTGTCTGAAAGCGAAAGGTAGAACTCAAGAGCTGGAAGGTGCTGGGAAGGACTAATATATAGGATGGTAGGGTGTACTCACTGACCTAAAAAGGTATAAAGTCGCTGCAAGACTGCTCTCCGAACTATTGGGCGATACATTGCTTCGAACGAGAGGCCGACGCAAGCCACAATCGAGCATCCAAATGATTCAATGGTGAAAGTTAAAAATTTGTTCCCGACCGGGACTCGATCCCGAATCTCCCGCTTGACATGGGCGGTAGCCTTAACCGCCTCAGTCATCCGGACACGCTTACCGTCTGACACAGCTCAATTTGTCGCCAGCTAGTAGTGTCGACTGTCCATTCACCTACTTGCTCGCAGCGAGTCCTGTGTTCCTGCAAGAGTTTCGGACTCTGTTGCGCATCAAGGCAGTCAGGCCTACAGGTATTCCATACATACGTACGGTGTCGAGAGACGGACATGCCCGACAGATTTTATATATCTCTCCCTCCCATTCCGTTACAGGTAACTTAGGAGACCTCATCCGACATTGTCATCAATGTCCTGACTGCGCGTCGCAGTCCACACCTTCGTCTGAAGCTGGTGATGGAACCTGTGCAGGTAGGAGTCAATGCCAAGAGAACAGCCGAGTTGTACAAACGAAGATTTCGCGATAGACGTTGTCCAACAAGAATGACAGTTCAATGAATTATACCAAAAATAGCAATCTTAGAAATATACTCTTTCTTGGATACGTTTCTGAGGAGCCTAGAGGCCTGGTCTGTGAGGAGTGCATTTGATAGCCCAAGCCACACTAGCGGGAAGGAATGTACACAAGCACAATCGAGCCACCTCATTTCCTTCTTATATGCGTCGGCGGTCGTGCTCCTGAATGCCACGCACAGAGCTGCACAAAGGGCGACGGCGAAAGCAGGCAGAAAGCAAAGATAACGTGACGAGGAGGTAGTCGGAGGAAGCAAGTGCAACGGCGGGCGGTCGGTGACCGCGGCGCGCCCACGCCCAGCGAGGCCGCGTCGTGACGCCATCTCACAGCGATATGGAGGTCGGCGGTCGCCGGTTGCTGGTCGACTGCCAACGGCCGCCAGTCGGCTCGGCCTTGAGCTGTTAGCGAGGCACGCCCCGCCGCGTCTTTCTGCAAGAGCAGCCAATACATCCACTGCTTCTGACCGTCGTCTCTTCAACAGCGTCGGTGAATCCCCCGATGATGCTCACTGCACTCACAGTACTCACGCAGCACAATCACGTACAACTGGGAGTGTATTTATTTTCTAAATTCACTCTGAGACAAATTAAGTATGACGCACCACAAAGAAGTTATTCAAATTGCTCACAAATTGATATTTGTACGGGTATCCACGGAAAATACAAAATTTTGGCGGCCGAATGAATGTGTGACACTGCTGTACAGATTTACCGCGCAGCTGTCAAGGATAGTGAACAGGGAACACGTCGATACCGGGATATAAAGTCTAGACGTTTCAGTCTGGAACCGCGAGACCGCTACTATCGTAGCTTCGAATTCTGCCTCGGGCATGGATGTGTGCGATGTCCTTAGATTAGCTAGGTTTAAGTAATTCCAAGTTCTAGGGGACTGATGACTTCAGATGTTAAGTCCTATAGTGCTCAGAGCCATTTGAATTTTTGGACATAAAGTCTTCGTGAATGCCATCCCGTATAGTACACTATGTGATCAAAAGCATCAAAAAATGGTTCAAATGGCTCTGAGCACTATGGGACTTAACTTCTGAGGTCGTCAGTCCCCTAGAACTTAGAACTACTTAAACCTAACTAACCTAAGGACATCACACACATCCATGCCCGAGGCAGGATTCGAACCTGCGACCGTAGTGGTCGCGCGGTTCCAGATTGTAGTGCCTAGAACCCTTCGGCCACTCCGGCCGGCTCAAATGTATCCTGAGACAACCAAAAAAGTACGTTTTTCATATTAGGTGCATTGTGCTGCCACCTACTGTAGGTACTCCATATCAGCGACCTCACTAGGCATTGGACATCGTGAAGAGCAGAATCGGGCGCTACCTACGTCCAATGTTACCGATGTGATAGTGAAGTGGAAACGCGAAGCCGCTCGGAGTGGCCGTGCGGTTGGAGGCGCCATGTCACTAACCGTGCAGCCCCTCCTGCCGGAGGTTCGAGTTGGGGTGAGTGTTGTCCTTAGTGTCAAGTTAGTTTAAGTAGTGTGTAAGTCTGGGGCTGATGACCTCAGCAGTTTGGTCCCTTAGGAATTCACACACATTTGGAAACGCGAAGGGACACGTACTCCACAAAAGCGTACAGGCCGAACTCGTCTGTTGACTGACAGAGACCGCCGACAGTTGAAGATGGTCGTAATGTGTAATAGGCAGACATCTATATAGACCATCACACAGGCATTCCAAACTGCATCAGGATACACTTGGATTTCACGGTCGAGCGGCTGGTCATAAGCCACACATCCCGCCGGTAAATGCCAAACGACGCCTCGCTTGGTGTGAGGAGCGTGAACACTGGACGACTGAATAGTGGAAAAATGTTGTGTGGAGTGACGCATCACGGTACACAAGGTGGCGATCCGATGACAGAGTGCGGATATGGCCGGTGAACTTCATCTGCTAGCTTGTGTAGTGCGAACACTAAAATTCGGAGGTGGTGGTGTTATGGTGTGGTCGCGTTTTTCATGGAGGCGGCTTGCTGTGATATTATCCCAGTCTCGCGGGACTCAAGCACTTTCTATAATTTTAGCTCTAGTGTGGTTATTTCATCACCAGCGATTTCTCTCTCCATGGGAATATTCCATTTGCGAAACAAATAGAGGTTACCTCTGAACTTGAAAATAAAAGCAATAAGGGGCCCGTCGGGCTTAACGCCCCCATCCGAAGGAGAGGTCACCGTCAACAGTGTCACATGGCCTTATAAGTTTGCTTTATACAGGGTTATTACAAATGATTGAAGCGATTTCACAGCTCTACAATAACTTTATTATTTGAGATATTTTCACAATGCTTTGCACACACATACAAAAACTCAAAAAGTTTTTTTAGGCATTCACAAATGTTCGATATGTGCCCCTTTAGTGATTCGGCAGACATCAAGCAGATAATCAAGTTCCTGCCACACTCGGTGCAGCATGTCCCCATCAATGAGTTCGAAAGCATCGTTGATGGGAGCTCGCAGTTCTGGCACGTTTCTTGGTAGAGGAGGTTTAAACACTGAATCTTTCACATAACCCCACAGAAAGAAATCGCATGGGGTTAAGTCGGGAGAGCGTGGAGGCCATGACATGAATTGCTGACCATGATCTCCACCACGACCGATCCATCGGTTTTCCAATCTCCTGTTTAAGAAATGCCGAACATCATGATGGAAGTGCGGTGGAGCACCATCCTGTTGAAAGATGAAGTCGGCGCTGTCGGTCTCCAGTTGTGGCATGAGCCAATTTTCCAGCATGTCCAGATACACGTGTCCTGTAACGTTTTTTTCGCAGAAGAAAAAGGGGCCGTAAACTTTAAACCGTGAGATTGCACAAAACACGTTAACTTTTGGTGAATTGCGAATTTGCTGCAAAAATGCGTGAGGATTCTCTACCGCCCAGATTCGCACATTGCGTCTGTTCACTTCACCATTAAGAAAAAATGTTGCTTCATCACTGAAAACAAGTTTCGCACTGAACGCATCCTCTTCCATGAGCTGTTGCAAAAGCGCCGAAAATTCAAAGCGTTTGACTTTGTCATCGAGTGTCAGGGCTTGTAGCAATTGTAAACGGTAAGGCTTCTGCTTTAGCCTTTTCCGTAAGATTTTCCAAACCGTCGGCTGTGGTACGTTTAGCTCCCAGCTTGCTTTATTCGTCGACTACCGCGGGCTACGCGTGAAACTTGCCCGCACGCGTTCAACCGTTTCTTCGCTCACTGCAGGCCGACCCGTTGATTTCCGCTTACAGAGGCATCCAGAAGCTTTAAACTGCGCATACCATCGCCGAATGGAGTTATCAGTTGTGGATCTTTCTTGAAATTCGTCCTGAAGTGTCGTTGCACTGTTATGACTGACTGATGTGAGTGCATTTCAAGCACGACATACGCTTTCTCGGCTCCTGTCGCCATTTTGTCTCACTGCGCTCTCGAGCGCTCTGGCGGCAGAAACCTGAAGTGCGGCTTCAGCCGAACAAAACTTTATGGGTTTTTCTACGTATCTGTAGTGTGTCGTGACCATATGTCAATGAATGGAGCTACAGTGAATTTATGAAATCGCTTCAATCATTTGTAATAGCCCTGTAGTATAAGCAACCCGAATTTGTAATTGGAACAGCAGTCTCAATTTCATTTCAGTCTCTCTCTCTCTCTCTCTCTCTCTCTCTCTCTCTCTCTTTGTAATCGAGTTACAGGGACACGTCTTCTAAACGTCTCTGCTGGAAAGCCGCTGCACTACATCCTCACTCCATGAGACGCTGTGGAGTCGTTTGTAATGTAACTAAGGACTTCGGTGTAAAGACCAAAAACTTTACACCACCACTTCTCCTTCCCTTGCATGCCAAATACTGACGGTGTAAATATCTTTCACCACCATGATGCGAATGCCACTGTATCAGCCTGAATCTGAGTATTGCTGCGGAAAGTGAGTACTGCGGCGATGAAAAATCTTTCCACCTATGAAGAATAGGAATCTGCAGTTACACATCAGCCATGGGAAGTGTCCTAGCAGCGATATCACTTATAGGTTTATTCGCGCGCACCCCACGCTGTGGTTGGCTGATTCTTGCCGCGCGGGGTAGCAGCGCGGTCTCAGGCGCCTTGTCAAGGTCCGTGCGGCTTCCCCGTCGCAGTTTCGAGTCCTCCCTCGGGCATGGGTGTGTGCGTTGTCCTTCGCGTAAGTTTAAGTTAGGTTAAATAGTGTGTAAGCTTAGGGACCGATGACTTCAGCGGTTTGGTCCCATAAGACCTTACCACAAATTTCCAAATTTTTGATGCGTCTTCCTGCAAGAGCGGAGTATACGTAGCGGCACAAGACACTGGAGTGACGCAAGTTTCCACGTTGATCACCATACGTGCTCTCTAACGGTGATGGCTACTCTGTGCTCATCCAGAGCACTGCGTTTGAAGGGGTTAAAGCAAGGCTGACTGAGGTTGTAGAGACATTTGAGCAACACTTGAGCAACACTAACCATGGGGAACAGAAATTAGTCATCTCAAGGAAACATAACGCTAATGCCGTGAACCACTACCTCTAGCTTTGATAATTTACTTTTTTATTTACTATTTTAGGATTATTTAACCTGGTAGAATAGGGCCATCAAGTTCTACATCTACGTCTACACTCCGTAAGACGCTTTACTGTGTGTGACAGACGGTACGTTTGGTACCAAAATCTGTTTCTCCCGTCCTTATCCCATTCACGAATGCCACGTAGCAAGAATAGTTTTCGGTGAACCTTCTTAATACCTCTAACTTCTTGGATTTTCTCGTTATGGTCATCTCGTGAGATGAGTGTGGCAGGAATTAATATGTTGAAAAAATTGTTGCCGGAACCTTCCCTCTCGGAATCTCAATAGTAAACCTGATTGTGCTGCACAAGGATGGACGATTAGGTGAGCTTCTAATCTTCCGAAATTACTAGAAAAAGGTCAGTCTCCCAGCCAGTCCCTTATAGTGAACAGCTTCAACGTGAAATCACGTGACAGATTACAATCGTGTGCTACATAGACAATCGAACTCGGAACCATGCGTTTCGCAGCTGTACTCCTACCATCTGAGATGTCCAGATGTGATTCACGATGGGCTTCACAACTTCCCTTCAATCAGTCATTCTCGTATTATCCACACACCACAGAAGCTCCCCTGTATCTCTTGCTAGACTAGTACTTCTGGAAGAAACAATATTCCGGAGAAATGCCTTACCCTCAGCCTAGGAGACTGTATCCAGAATGAATCTTTTACTTTTCACTGGAGTGCGCACTTTTTCAAACGACCACACCAATAAAAGTTGTATGCCGGACTCAGACGCTACCTCGGAACTTTCTTGTGGTGAGACAGGTTCCGCGTTCGTGTCCATTTTCGGTGCACAATTTTCATCCACCAAGTAGTTTCGAAACAGCGCGCACTCAGTTCCACACTAAAATATTCATTCTAGAGTCTGAAACGTAGCACGATGGAGTCGCTCCACTTTCATAATTCCACTCCTTACAAACAGTGTTTTTCTTTACCTACACGTATTTTTCTTCGCACACAAAGCAAATACAATGATTTAATAAAACTGCTAAATGCTTGTCTAAGCTGCATTTCACTAAACTTTGTTATTCACAGTATAGTTTTCAGACCACAATGATGATAATAGCCGGCCGGAGTTGCCGAGCGGTTCTAGGCGCTACAGTCTGGAACCGCGCGACCGCTACAGTCGCAGGTTCGAATCCTGCCTCGGGCATGAATGTGTGTGATGTACTTAGGTTAGTTAGGTTTAAGTAGTTCTAAGTTCTAGGGGACTGATGACCTCAGATGTTAAGTCTCATAGTGCTCAGAACCATTTGAACCATTTTTTTTTTTTTGATGCTAATAGTATAACTATTTTTGGAGAAAACATTTTATTTTTAGAAATATCCACGATTTTAGTCATGTAAACCGCGAGCGCCTCAAAATTCGACCCCGCCGATAACCATTTGTTTTAGGATTTACACACCTTATTTAAAAGCCCTCATTCTCCTCTTTCAAACAGACGTTTTACTTTTTCCGAAGACTTAGTATTTTAAAAGATACTACTATTCAAAACAGTAATTTCTTGATTGTTCAAATACAAAATCGTAATACTTTCAAATTTTTTCTGATTCCAGAAACGTATAATTTTTCTAAAACTGTATCTTCGTTAATGAAATATTCAAATTAGAAGAGCGAAGTTTGCAGGATACTCCTTATGTCCTTTCGTAGGTCCAAGTGAGCTCCGTAACTTCCACGTGATAAAAACCAACTATTATTTGTATTAATTTAAGAACACTCAGATTCTTGTTAACCACAACAACGTCCGTGCCTAATCTGTATTCTACACTTTTTCTGTCTTTTATGTTAATATCCTGTAATAGTTTTATACTTCAACATTTTTAATATCTGTCCTACTAGCATCATTAAATAGCCGTCGTTCACAAGATCACAGTGAGTTATCGCCTGCCATGAAATACGAAAACTTTATGTAAGTAGTCGGGAGGCAGCTTTCAGACAGCGATGTTACTGAGTTAGTCATTCCTAGTAATTATGTTCGCATCGCCTTCGGACCTTTTGCCCTTGCTTATTAGTAAATTAAAAATTTTTGTTAGGCTACTCAGAACCCTTGGGAGTTTACCTATCAGTATTGTTAAATCTCTGTAATCCAATGCGCCGGCCGCGGTGGTCTAGCGGTTCTAGGCGCTCAGTCCGGAACCGCGCGACTGCTACGGTCGCGGGTTCGAATCCTGCCTCGGGCATTGATGTGTGTGATGTCCTTAGGTTGGTTAGGCTTAAGTAGTTCTAAGTTCTAGGGGACTGATGACCACAGATGTTAAGTCCCATAGTGCTCAGAGCCATTTGAACCATTTGTAATCCAATGCAAACAGTTCATATTGAAGTGTGAACATTAACAATAAATGTGAGGGAAATGCAAAGTAAACTTGACAGTGGTGTGTTAAATTGTTTAATAACTATTTAAAATACTGTTAATAGTTGTATTGGCAACGGCCTTGCCACAGTGGTTACACCGGTTCCCGTGAGATCACTGAAGTTAAGCGCTGTCGGACGTGGTCGGCACTTGGATGGGTGACCATCCAGGCTGCCATGCGCTGTTGCCATTTTCCGGGGTGCACTCAGCCTCGTGATGCCAATCGAGGAGCTCTCGTTCGATTAGTAGCGGCTTCGGTCAAGAATACTATCATAACGGCCGGGAGAGCGGTGTGCTGATCCCACGCCTCTCCTATCCGCATCCTTCACGGAGGATGACACGGCAGTCGGATGGTCCCGGTAGGCCGCTAGTGGCCTGAAGACGGAGTGCTTTTCAGGGCATAATTGTTGTATTCACTATGTACACCTGGTTTCAGGCTTAAATAGGGGCAGGAAGAGAACATCTTTCCACCGAATGTACATTCCGTTCAAGTTAGTTCGTACGGAGCAACTACACACTTTGTCACAGGTCAAATAGGCTTATGGAACATATGAACAAGTGTATATGTTAACGCATAGTAGGAACATTCATAACAATTTCTTAACGCTTATGCGACGGGACAGGAGTAAGACTCGTTGAACGGCATCTAATCAGCAGTGCAGTACGTAAAGTTCCTAAGCAGCCACTGCGCTTCCTTCCGTCTATCGGTAATCATTTAGGCAGCACACGGAGGGGTCTCTGCATATAGCTTTCGAATTCCGATCTTTCTGCACTCGAGTACAGTGTCTTGTATGTTGTTGCGTACACATTACTTTCGTCTATCAGTAAGAGCCAGAAGGGAAAAACGTGGAGAGAAGAAACATCTTGGTGGTATCCAAATTGTAATGTACGTATTTCTTTGTATGCTTGAGTGTTTCAAAACATACCACACTCAAGCAAAGCATGTGTAAGAATGTGATATAATTTTTTTCTGCATAAAAGCATGATTCAGTAAAACTGTTACTATATATGCTAAGCTTATTATCTCATAGTCCATCTTTTACGAATAGTTAAAGCAGGTGTCGTCATCTCAAAAGACACATCAAACAAATCTATTGCTTTAGAGTTATAATGCGGTGACCATCGGAAAATGTTTTCCAAGGAGCTGCTCACCTGCCCCAAGGATGGAGACTGAGCTCCTCCAGAAAGTGTTAACACCCATTTCACTACTTAACCCTAGTTTGAAGCTGGAATTAATTCAGTGTTTACTGGTCTTCTCTGTCTTTACTCTGGTCTGGTGCTGGATCAGGTGAATAATATCTGCAATGACTTGTAGTGTGTCCATTGGGGCTCTTCTTGCCGGCGAATGTAGAGACGGGTCTAATGCAGTCTTGAGATCTGCTGATATTGTTGACACTGTTCCTGATACTGACTTCAGATGAACCGTGTTTCCGCTTATGTTTGCTTTTGGCACACGTATAATCACTTTGAAACTTGAGAGAATGTAGGGCACTCTCACTTCTTATATGGTGTTATACTGCTTAATGTTGTTAGGGGAGATGATCTTTATTACTTGGTTGCCATACTGGATACGATCTGACTTCATTGATATGATGAAATGGTTGGCAGTAGTTAACGCTCTTGTTTGTGAGCTCTAGTGAAGGAATAGCGCTAAGATTTACCTGCGTGCAAAGGAAGAGAGTGCCGAGTTCAAAATGGTTCAAATGGCTCTGAGCACTATGGGACTTAACATCTATGGTCATCAGTCCCCTAGAACTTAGAACTACTTAAACCTAACTAACCTAAGGACAGCACACAACACCCAGCCAACACGAGGCAGAGAAAATCCCTGACCCCGAGAGTGCCGAGTTAATTGGCTGCAGTAAAAGCGTACGGTGGCTGAGGGACGAGGAGAACGTTTTTTTCTGCAGAACCTGGGTGAAAAAGTTTGTGGACTGCCAAGTCCCTCAGTCTCATTGTGCAGACACGTTGGATGGCGCCGGCCGATCGTTGGTCGCGCCCAGGTAGGCTGATTAGCGCTGAGTAGTCGCTGGAGCTATGGGCAGAACATTGATAACTGGCAGTAAAGCAGAGAATGGGCCCTTGTTAGGTAGGAATCCGATGAGACGGCTGTGAGTTTATACAATTTTCTGTGGGACAGGTCAGTGGCGTCCAGGCGTCCAGACTCTGATACAAAACATATCTGTGAAGGCACAAGGTTTTTAGCTAATTTATGGCCATTATTTGGAAAGTTTGAAATGGACGCAAGAGGGGAGATAACGATCCTTTTATAGAGGGCTGTTGTTCCATCCGTGTCATGCTTTTAGCAAAGTGGGTAAGAGGCTGTGAAGCTGAATCTTTTTTCCTTTTCTCTCAATTAATTTTTAAAGTCACTGGTTGGTCAAATCTGTGTATGCAGAGGAGATGGAAGTCTCCCAGCTTCGGTTGCCACGCTCCAGCTCATGACTGGCTTGCACTAAAGTGGTAGTAGTCTAAGATGTAAATGTGCTATGCTACCGAGCTAGCGGGGAAAGCTGAGAGAACGAGATGGACACTCTGTACTAGCACTTCACTAGTAAAGAATGGCAGGTCTTTACCTAAATGGTGAGACTTGTGTCCTTTGCTAGTCTGACTCTCAGAGCTTATCTGAACCGTCAGAGGTACTGCTTCTTGCTTGACGCACTCAACTTATTTGTTTTTAGTCGGCCGTCCAAACATTTGACATATTCCTTCATGCGTAGTCGTGTCACGGAGTCAAATTGGTTTGGCAGACCAGCAAATGGGTCCACCTCCACACTGGAATTCACTGAGGCTTCAGACGCTCATAGGGAAGTACCTGCGTTGCATTTGCATACTTCCAGGAGGGCGCTTTTAATAACAGATTGACGCTGCCCCTGACTGCAGTCGCCAAGCGCATCGTGGTGTGCCGCCCAGACCACCAGAAGGGTAAAGTATTCGCTGCTGTGGCGTAGGCCTCCAATATATGCTTCTCAGCACCCTATTCTTTGGAACCATATTTTTTTACGGAATAGCAGAGTATAAATTCTTGATAATAGCATAGTTTTTGGGCCGTACCAGGGATGTATGAAGTCAGGTAAAGTGATTAGTTTTGGTTAGTGTCGTGTGGTGATCCCCAGCTGATTACTTTGTTCACCATAGACCCCAAATTACTGAACGCATTTGTCAAATAAAAAAAAATGTTTGTGTGGCGTCTTTTCAGCCATATTTTGTCATTTGATGTTAAGAATGAACAAATCAATTGTTATTTAGACCAAAAGTCTTCCCAGTGTATTATCATTACCTTTCCTATTTTACTAAAGTCTTGATTGCAATTGAAACATGGAAGCTTGCAGACTATCTGAATGAAGTACTTTGGGAGCATAACTTATTCAGTTTTACGTGCGCTGGACCATAACTTCGAGGGGCGTTCGGAAAGTAATGCAACTTCTTCTTTCCTGAAAACAGATTGCTTTTATTCAGGATTGAAATACGTCATATTATTCCCCACTCTATTGTCTACAAAACCCTGTTATTCGACGCGATTTCCGTTAAATGCGACGGCCTTACGACACCTTACTGTTAGGGCCTGTATACCGTCATGGTACTACTCTACTGGACGACGTCGGAACCAACACCTTGCTGCATTTATAACATCCGCATTATCGACTTACTGCTACCTGTGGAGTGCATCCCTTGATTAGATCAAACAGATGTCAGAAAGTGCGATATCCGGTCTGTAGGTTGGATCTCATCTACATATATACTCCGCATCCACCAAGCGGTGTGTGGCGGAGGGCACAATTCGCGCCAAAGTAATATTCCCCCCTCCCCCTCCGCCCCTCTGTTCCACTCGCGATCCCGCGTGGGGAAAACGACTGTCTGAACGCCTCAGTACGAGCTCTAATTTCCCTTATCTTTGAATAGTGATCATTGCGAATATCGGATTTCGGAATTTAGTGAGCAGCCCTTCCGTTCAGCGCGTCGTCTATCTGCAAGGATATCCCATTTCCAACTTTCTATGAGATTTGTAACGCTCTCGCGATCACTAAATGTACCAGCCACGAATCTTGCTGCTCTTCTTTGGACCTTCTCAATCTCTTGAATGAGATCCGACTGGCAAGGGTCCCTTACAGACGAACAATACTCTAAAACTGGACGAACTAACGTATTGTAGGCAATTTCCTTTGTTGAAAGACTGCATCGCTTCAAGATTCTACCAATAAACCGCAATGTAGAGTTTGCCTTGCCAGTTACTTATGTAATCTGTTCATTTCATTTGAGATTATTTCGAATAGTCACACCCAGATACTTGACGGATGTTACCGCTTCCAAAGACTGAGCATTTATTTTGTACTCGTACGTTAATGGGAATTTTCTCCTTGTTTTACGCAGTAGGTTACACTTAGCAATACTGAGAGATAATTGCCAATCATTACACCACGCATTTATTTTTTGCAAATCCTCATTGATTTGTTCACAACTTCCGTGAGATACTACTTTCTTGTAGACTACAGCATCATCGGCAAACAGTCTAAGGCTGCTGTCAATACCATCAACCAGATCGTTTATGTAAGCCCGCATCTCGTGGTCGTGCGGTAGCATTCTCGCTTCCCACACCCGGGTTCCCGGGTTCGATTCCCGGCGGGGTCAGGAATTTTCTCTGCCTCGTGATGGCTGGGTGTTGTGTGATGTCCTTAGGTTAGTTAGGTTTAAGTAGTTCTCAGTTCTAGGGGACTGATGACCATAGATGTTAAGTCCCATAGTGCTCAGAGCCATCGTTTATGTAAATCGTAAAAAACAGCGGACCTATTACGCTGCCCTGGGGCACACCTGAAGTTACGATTTTTTCTGTAGAAGTCACCCCATTCAGGACGACATACTGCTCTCTGTCTGTTTCTATCCAACCGCATATGTCATCGTATAGACCGTAAGCGCGCTCTTTTTGGAGCAAGCGACAGTGCAGAACTGAGTCTAACGCCTATCGAAAGTCGAGAAATATGGCATCAACCTGGGAGCCGGTATCTAGAGCCTGTTGTATATCATGCACAAAGAGGGCCAGCTGTGTCTCGCAAGACCGCTGTTTCCCAAAACTGTGCTGGTTTCTAAAGATGAACTTCTCAGAGTCTAGAAAGGTCATTATGTCTGAAAACAAAATATGTTCCATGATTCTACAACAAATCGATGTCAATGAAATTGGCCAGTAATTATGTGCATCCGATTTTCTACCCTTTTTATAGATTGCTATGACCTGTGTCTTCTTCCAGTCGCGTGGATGAGAAAGAACAGTTCAGTGAATTGTTTTGGGGTCTTCTTTGGTGCGGAGACCAACAGAGAGTTCGTGTTCAGCAACAAGGTGTTTAATGCGAGGTGATCGAGGCATCACAATCAGAGTGTCTGCACGTTCCCACATGGCAGGTGCCACAGTTGTATGCGACGTGTCGGCACGCGGCAGATCGGACAGGTTTCGGTTCAAAAATGGCTCAGAGCACTATGGGACTTAGCTTCTGAGGTCATCAGTCCCCTAGAACTTAGAACTACTTAAACCTACCTAACCTAAGGACATCACACACATCCATGCCTGAGGCAGGATTCGAACCTGCGACCGCAGCGGTCGCGCGGTTCCAGACTGTAGCGCCTAGAGCCGCTCGGCCACCCCGGCCGGCACAGGTTTCGGCAACCTCTTTGTGATCATGACAGACGCCTCGCCCAGTGACTCACCGTGCTTTTGTTCACCGCCAGCTTTCCGTAGACATTCTCCAAGGGCCTATGAATTTCTGTAATGGTCTGGTTCACCACCGAAAGCAGCTCAATGACAACTCTGCTTGGAACGCACCGTCATTAAAGATGCCATTTTAAAGACTACATATAGTGCTGCGACCTATCGGAACTTCATGGAACTATAGGGTACCATAACAGGTTCCCAATTGATGAACTCTTCTCGGGTTATCAGCCGCCTCGTGGCGTCGTCTTCTCGCAACGGTTCAATGAGTTTCGTACTCATCATCTTCACTTCGCCGGGAAAGACTGCAATCGCATAGGTTCCCAATTTTTCAACGGAAAATGGCCGAGAAGACAATATGTTGCATTATTTGCTGAACGCCCCTCTTATGTTACGCCTCTCTCTCTGGAGGCTGGCCTTGCCGCGTGACGACCTCTCTGCGTATGGCTGTGTCTCATATCTTCTGGAAGACACGACAGTAACTAGGAGGCTACAGGTAGAAAAAGATCTACGAGACTTTTCGGGCATTCAGAATACGTCGGTAAAGTTGTAGATATTTTAATTTGCTGTAACATTCACGGCTATGAATCCTCCGGCACTTGCATTCTTATTGTCAGTACCCCACAACTAGCGAGCTATTACCGACGTCTGCAGCATTACGTCAGTACTCTGGTAACAGAAGAACATTTATTAACGTCTAGAATTGCGTAGTCCGTTATGTACGCCCAGCGAGTGCGAGTGTACGGAGAAAGGGCAAGGCAAGCAGTTCGCTCCGATTACCGTTAAGCGCCATCTGGCGTAATTCTGAACGTGGCTCTCCTTGATGTCAGACAAGGAGTGAGCAGCAAGTGCGGAGAGGCGAGTGGCGCGGGTCACAAGATCACGGCGGACCGGGACGTGACCAGCAGATTGCAGAGATAGGCCACCGCGACCCACCCTCCAACTCTCTTCGGCGCAGCAGGCCGTGTGCGGCTGGCACCTTGCACAAACTCGTTCCCGGCTTGCACCTCTACTGCAAGGCCGACCGCATACCAGCGTGACAGCCTTATTTACCGACCGACAAAGAGAAACAAGAAATTGCTGCAAATTGTTGCCAATGCAGAGCAACAGCTGCAGCGTTTATGGTTATGAAGGCAATCCGCAGTTTTATCCCAAACTCGATTGCGGAGCGGAGAGTTCTCTTATCGAAAGTAATCCTTTCTCCTGTCACATGGGTAGTGCTACTCACCATATGGCGTAGATGTAGAGTTGCAGACAGACACAACAAAAAGACTATTAAACACCCAAGAACGCCTTCTTCTGAGAAAGACAACATACACACAGACATATACACGCAAATTCAGCTCCACATCCACAAGTAAAGTCTCTGGATGCCGAGGCAGATGTCTATCCTTTTCTAATGTTGACATAGTTAGTTAGTTGGTTTCATGTTCCATGGATCATTTTTCACCATCATTCGTAATGATGTGGAACGAGTCATTTTACATTCCATCACAAATTTGTTTGTGAATACGGTTGCATGCAAAAAATTTATTAGTGTTTTTAAGATACAGATGAAGTTGCACAGTCCTTTCATTCCGAGTTCGGTTATCGTGAGTGCGTCATAGCCAGTAATACCTGCATATGTCCGAGCGGTTCTAGGCGCTACAGTCTGGAATCGCGCGACCGCTACGGTCGCAGGTTCGAATCCTGCCTCGGGCATGGATGTGTGTGATGTCCTTAGGTTAGTTACGTTTAAGTAGTTCTAAGTCCTAGGGGACTGATGACCTCCGAAGTTAAGTCCCATAGTGCTCAGAGCAATTTGAACCATTTTGAATGAGATGCGGACTTGGTTCAAATGGCTCTGAGTACAATGGGGCCGGCCGAAGTGGCCGTGCGGTTAAAGGCGCTGCAGTCTGGAACCGCAAGACCGCTACGGTCGCAGGTTCGAATCCTGCCTCGGGCATGGATGTTTGTGATGTCCTTAGGTTAGTTAGGTTTAACTAGTTCTAAGTTCTAGGGGACTAATGACCTCAGCAGTTGAGTCCCATAGTGCTCAGAGCCAGTACAATGGGACTTAGCATCTAAGGTCATCAGTCCCCTGGAACCTAGAACTACTTAAACCTAACTAACCTAAGGACATCACACACATCCATGCCTGAGGCAGGATTCGAACCTGCGACCGTAGCGGTCGCGCGGTTCCAGACTGTAGCGCCTAGAACCGCTCGGCCACCCTGGCCGGCCGATGCGGACTAACAGGCAGAAAGGAGAGGGCAGCTGATGTTATTGCACATACTAAAGGGTTATCAACAATGGCTGGTTGTTGTTATCTTCTTCGCAACTATCAAACTGAATGTTGTGAACAGACATGGAATCTAAAATGTCAGTTTCTGACAAAATAGCAGGAAGAAGGTCTTTGTAAGTGCCATTAATACTGAGGAATTACTTTTTATTTGTGATAATAAAAGTAATAAAATACGGGATTAGGTTTTCCACTAGTAGACCTGTAGTCAACGAAAGTCACTTCTCGTACCTTTTAAATTTTGGAACTCGAGATGGAAGCACAGCTTGGCACAGAGATCGTGTGGCATCTACTAACACAGTTTTGAAAGACTTTGTCCACGGTTTGGCACGTGGGTGAAGTTTCAGGACATGCAACAGAGTGCCGAGAAAACAAAGGCGCTGAAAACGCGTTTTGTGAAAAAGTGTCACTTACAAGGTTTTCCATTTCCGTCCTCGAATTGGTGGTAAGGCTGTCCGCGGCATCTGTGCGGCAGTAGCGGCGGCCGCCCCCTGGGCTAGTGGCCTAAACGGCCGGCCGGCACGGCGGTCCGCAGGCTATAATGGTCCGACACGGCGCCGCATCTAATTGCTTACATTAGGCTAACGCCGGCCACCTGCCGGGGCGCGCGCCCTAGCGTGCCGCCGCCTCTTCATGAACGCTGCTCCGGACCTACCACGCCGACACAGTACCTTTCGCCTTGCGTGCTCCCCTGTATCGCGAGTAGCTGCTCTGAAGGGGGAGCGTCCTAGACGCGAGTTTAATTACCTACCGGCCCCTTCCCATGACTAAAATGCCAGCCTCTCTTCCATGCACAGGACATGGGTTTGATTTACTGCGCCACTGGCAAACTTTGGTGCAGCGTAAGTGTAAGTGAGAAGCCACCTAAAAAGTGAATGATATAACGACTCCACAACTGCTGTTTAGTGCTCCTTTATTGTTTCCACTAACAAGGCGGCCGCACGAGCTTCCCTTCGCCAGATTGATTTGTATTGACAAGGTGTGTAGCCCACGACTACGACTTCGACGTATGTCAACAGGAAGAGACGTTTCCGAGAAATAAGGGTGTCTGTACGACAGTTGAATGAGACACAATATTTCATTGCTAGCTGTTCCTGTACGTCAGTCGACTGTAATATAATACACTACTGGCCATTAAAATTGCTACACCAAGAAGCTGACGTGCTACAGACGCGAAATTTAACCGACAGGAAGAAGATGCTGTGCTAAGCAAATGATTAGCTTTTCAGACCATTCACACAAGGTTGGCGCCGGTGGCGACACCTACAACTTGCTGACATGAGGAAAGTTTTCAACCGATTTCTCATACACAAACAGCAGTTGACCAGCGTTGCCTGGTGAAACGTTGTTGTGATGCCTCGTGTGAGGAAGAGAAATGCGTAGCATCACGTTTCCGACTTTGATAAAGGTCGGATTGTAGCCTATAGCAATTGCAGTTTATCGCGACAGTTCTGCTCGCGTTGGTCGAGATCCAATGACTGTTAGCAGAATATGGAATCGGTGAGTTCAGGAGGGTAATACGGAACGGTGTGCTGGATCCCAACGGCCTCGTATCACTAGCAGTCGAGATGACAGGCGTCTTAACCACGTGGCTGTAACGGACCGTGCAGCCACGTCTCGATCCCTGAGTCATCAGATGGGGACTTTTGCAAGACTACAACCATCTGCACGAACAGTTCGACGACGTTTGCAGCAGCATGGACTATCAGCTCGGAGTCCATGGCTGCGTTTACCCTTGACGCTGCACCACAGACAGGAGCGCCTGCGATGGTGTACTCAACGACGAACCTGGGTGCACGAATGCCAAAACGTCATTTTTTCGGATGAATCCAGGTTCTGTTTACAGCATCATGATGGTCACATCCGTGTTTGGAGACATCGCGGTGAAAGCACATTGGAAGCATGTATTCGTTATCGCCATACTGGCGTATCACCTGGCGTGATGGTATGGGGTCCCATTGGTTACACGTCTCGGTCACCTCTTGTTCGCATTGACTGAACTTTGAACAGTGGACGCTACATTTCAGATGGGTTACGAACTGTGGCTCTACCCTTCATTCGATCCCTGCGAAACCCTACATTTCAGCAGGATAATGTACGACCGCATGTTGGATCCTGTATGGGCCTTTCCGTATACAGAAAATGTTCGACTGCTGTCCTGGCCAGCACATTCTCCAGATCTCTTACCAACTGAAAACGTCTCGTCAATGGTGGCTGAGCAACTGACTCGTCACAATACGCGTCACTACTCTTGGTGATCTGTGGTATCGTGTTGAAGCTGCATGGGCAGCTGTACCTGTACACGCCATCCAAGCTCTGTTCGACTTAGTGCCGAGGCGTACCGAGGGCGTTATTACGGCCAGAGATGGTTGTTCGAGGTACTGATTTCTCAGGATCCATGCACCCAAACTGCGTGAAAACGGAATCATATGTCAGTTCCAGTATAATATATTTGTCCAGTGAATACCCGTTTATCATCTGCATTTCTTCTTGGTGTAGCAATTTTAATGGCCAGTAGTGTATATGAAATATAAAAGTCGTATTAACTTTTGCTTTTTCCTGAATGATGGTTGACAAACGAAACCACTCCCAATAAATGTGTAATATTCAATACAGCAAGGTGAACATGCGTTCCTTAGAACGAAATCAACACACTTTGAACGCGGAATGGTAGTTGGAACTGGAGGGGGATTTTCTCTGCCTCGTGATGACTGGGTGTTGCGTGCTGTCCTTAGGTTAGTTAGGTTTAAGTAGTTCTAAGTTCTAGGGGACTGATGACCATAGATGTTAAGTCCCATAGTGCTCAGAGCCATTTGAACCATTTGGAACTAGAGGCACAGGACATTCCATTTCGAAAATCGTTAGGGAATTCAATATTCCGACACCCACAGTGTCTACAGTGGGCCGAAAATACCCAATTTCAGGCATTACCTCTCAACAGCGATAACCACAGTGGCCGACGGTCTTCCCTTAACGACCGAGACCAGCGTCGTTTGCGTAGAGTTATCAGTGCTAACACAAAACCAATTATGAGTGAAATAAACTCAAAAATCAATGTGGGACGTACGACAAAAGCACCCGTTAGTACCGCGAAATTTGGACTACGGCAGCAGATGAAAGATGCGCGTGCCTTTCCTAACAGCATGACATCGCCTGCAACGCCTTTTATGGGCTCGTGGCCATAACCGTTGCACCCTAGGCGATCGGAATACAGTGGCCTTGTCAGAGGAATCCCGATTTCAGTTGGTAAGAGCCGATGGTAGAGTTCGATCGTGGCGCTAACCGCATAAAGCCGTGGACCCCAGTTGTCAACAAATCACTCTGCAAGCTGGTCGTAGCTCCATAATTGTGTGGGCTCCGTTTACTTGGAATGGACTTACTTGGAATGGACTGGGTTCTCTGGTCCAATTAAACCGAACATTGGTTATCTTCGGTTGCTTCACTCCTGGACGTCCTGTTCCCGAACAATGATTCAGTTTTTACGTATGACAACGCGCTGTCACACCGGGCCACAGTTGTTCGCAATTGGTTTGAAGATCACTCTGGACAATTCGAGCGAATGATTTGGTGACCCCGACATGAATCCCATCGAACATTTACGGGACATAATCAAAGTGTCAATTCCAGCGTAAAATCCTGCGCCGGTAACACTCTCAATTACGGACAGCTGTAGAGGTATGATGGTTCAACATTTCTGCACGACTTCCAGCGACTTGTTTGGTCCATGCCACATCGAGTTGCCGGGCGCTTCAGTCCGGAACCGCGTGACTGGTACGGTCTCAGGTTCGAATCCTGCCTCGGGCATGGGTGTGTGTGATGTCCTTAGGTCAGTTAGGTTTAAGTAGTTCTAAGTTCTAGGGGACTGCTGACCTCAGAAGGTTAGTCCCATGGTGCTCAGAGCCGTTTGAACATCGTTGTTTGCTCCCCTACCCCTACTCAACCAACCAACCAAATATGTGTAACACGTGCGTAGTTCGGTAAAGCAGAGCCCAAAAAGGTCCTCCTAAGCCACTGGATCGATTTCTACCAAATATGCTACAATCATATCAAATGGAAAGAAATGCTGTGGGGCGAAGAATGAGCAACTTCCTATTGGTTCAAAATGGTTCAAATGGCTCTGAGCACTATGGGACTTACCATCTGAAGTCATCAGTCCCCTAGAACTTAGAACTACTTAAACCTAACCAACCTAAGGACATCACACACATCGATGCCCGAGGCAGGATTCGAAATTGTGACCGTAGCAGCAGCGTGGTTCCGGACTGAAGCGCCTAGAACCGCTCGGCCATAGCGTCCGGCTTGTGTGTGTGTGTGTGTGTGTGTGTGTGTGTGTGTGTGTGTGTGTGTGTGTGTGTGTGTACTGTTTTTCACTTTTCCTTGTCAGTAATTTGAGACAATCGTATTTGTTCCCACGTTACGACAATGTGCTGGTATGATTCAAAATATCGGATGCATCATGTATTTTTGTCTTTGTACCAGGAAGAAACAGTTTCTCACTCGCTACATTCATATGACGTCGTTGCTTTATGTTCACTTGACAAAGCAGTGCACTAGAATTCAGTTGGACCGAAGCAAGTGAACATGGTCGGGGGACACTGCAAAAGTTGTGGTTCAATAACCTAGTACAAGTGTTCCAATTGAACGCCATTTCGGCAACTGTAGTGTCCCTGGTATACCCTAGTAATCCTGTGGTAGCAAATGGGCCTACAGTTGAACTTGGAATCACAGAGACTGGTGAAAGGGTGTTAGTGTGACGGGAAGGAACAGTGTAACACGACTTGGAAATTTTATGTAGAAAGAGCACTTCTTATCCAGATCAATTTATTTTGTTTCTGCTGCACTGAAGAATTCATGTATTTGCTAATCTAAATAGAAACAGTCGTAAGACGAGAGAACCATTCCTTAAACGCGTTGTTGTCTCTTAAATTGGTTTGTTGTGTGTTGTGTGCCGGATAATTATAACAAATGGGAATATTGTCAGTGGTGTTGAATGTGAATATTTGAAACATCGGTAGTTTAGTGTATCTATGTTCACAGAAAATTGTCCTTGTATTTACCACTTGAAGTCAGACGTGAAATGTTTCGACGAATCTCGTTAATCTTAGAACGTTACCGAGTTACAAGTTCTGCAGATCACCGACCGACGGTAGGACTGAGCCTCCATCCCTCCCCATCCTGCCTTCCATTCCGCCCAGAACTCCCTCCTCCCCTCCCCCACCCAATTCGCTGCTCTCGGCGAAGCTACAATAGCTCCCAAGCAGTACAAGGCTCATTGTGCATTTAATTAAGACCGGGGAGGTCTCATTGAAGAGAGAGACTTCAGGAGTTCATTATGGCGATACAGCCGGGGTCCCGGTACACAGCAGCGAAAGATATTACGCGTGTCGGGGTCTCGGCTGTTCTATAACGAACAGATCGCTCGACTATGTAGAACAGTGCAAATGAGCAAAGGTTAGATATCGTGAAGTAATGAGTCTGGAAAGCTTCGCTTCTGTCACATAGTACCATGCAGTAGATAATTACACATGTAACTGCAATGAGGAGAGGCTATGATAAGTGCTCGCCAATGAGTTTAGCTGACGAGTAATAGCTGGTGTACAATAAAGTAAATTTTGCACACTTAATATCGGAAAGCTGTCAACCGAATTGAGAACCGAACTGGGCCGCACGGATTTCGCGGGCGAGAGCACCTTTCGATATATAGACGACAGAAAATAGTGACCTTTTGAAGTTTCGATGCGCACTCGGTTAGCTCAAATAGTTCAAATGGCTCTCAGCACTATGGGACTTAACATCAGAGGTCATCAGTCTCCTGGAATTTAGAACTACTTAAACCTAACTAACCGAAGGACATCACATACATCCATGCCCGAAGCAGGATTCAAACCTGCGACCGCAGCGGTCGCGTGGTTCCAGACTGAAGCGACTAGAACCGCTCGGCCACAACGGCTGGCTCGGTTAGCTCACGCAGAGCACCTTCTTTCTTGACAAATTTGCTTTCACCGACTATACCGCTCCACAGCGGGCAAGAGCTAAGTAAAGTGTGTTCCAAAAGTATGCATCTGATTTCACAGGACCGTGTCGTCCTCAATAAAGACGGATCTAAGGGTAAATTTTAATAAACGTATGTGATTAAAATGTTTGTTTTCAAAACACCCATCAGCATTTACAGGGGTACACTTTTTAGAAATTTGCGTAGTGTCCTACTTAAATGCAAATATCACAGTAACTGTCACCATCAACGAAATTATGGACACGACATAATGAAGGTGACATATAAAGTTATAAGGAATGCGAAAATGAAAATTTTTGCCGAATATTTTGAGTAAAGTCATATGAAAAAGACACCAGGGCGTGCGACTCGATTCTGTCAGCGGGCAGTGTCTGCCTCATGTTCGGAACAAACGAATGAACTCGTCCACCGCTTCGGATGAAAGTTGGTCATTACGCACCGGTCACCACATCTTGCTAAGACTTCAGTTAAAGTTTTTGTGATCTGTAAGATGTATCTATGCACAGTCAGCACTAGGTAGCAATTTATAAATATGTTGGTGCTGATTGTCAAACTTTTAAAATTCGATAAACAAAATTTAATCTGCAATACATGCATTGGCGTGCAGAGACAATCATGATTGCATGCGTCAGAGTATCTAAGTATTCACCGCTAAAAAATTTGGCATTTCAACGATTCTTACCGCGACAGATAAACTTAAAGTGAAGTCGAGTACTGACTGATCAGTAGGAAGCACCATTCCGTTTTGGCTCCTCCGTCAGCGTGTTATGGTATTACGGCGTGGGAATTTCTGAGTGTATCAGGATTGCAAAGAAAAAAAAAACGTAAGTTTATTTTTTCGAGTTGATAAAGAAAACCAATAAAATCCTTTAACTATCTATGGTAAAGCTTTTAACAACTTTCTTTTTTACTTCGGCTTATAATAGACAAGTGGATACTGAGAACAGTTGTATTTTCCCCCCTCCAGCTCCCCGGAATCTCTTCATTTGTTCGCTGAGGTTCTTCCTCCGTTTCTCTGCCCAGAGGATCTTGGTCCCTGTACTTCGCTTTTCATACAACCTTCCTGCGAAATACCTCTTTATATCATATCTCTTTCTGATTAATCGCAGCTACCTCCATGTCCCTTCTTATTTTATGAAACTATTTTGCGGTCGCCTTTAGTTTGGTGACGTAGTTGAAGATTTTCTTTGTCAATCTCCATTCGCTCATCTGACACTCCACTCCTTTTCTCTATCGTCAGACATCAGCAAAAACGCCCTGTGAGTGCGTTAGCGTCTATAGAATAAACGACTGGGGCTAGGAGTGGACCCTTATTCTATGACACAGCACAACGGTGTTCAGCTGTACAGGCCGGCCGGTGTGGCCGTGCGGTTCTAGGCGCTTCAGTCTGGAACAGAGTGACCGCTACAGTCGCAGGTTCGAATCCTGCCTCGGGCATGGATGTGTGTGATGTCCTTAGGTTAGTTAGGTTTAAGCAGTTGTAGGTTTTAGGGGACTGATGACCACAGATGTTAAGTCCCATAGTGCTCAGAGCCATTTGAACCATTTAGCCATTTAGCTGTAGTCAAATCGTTTTTAATTCAAGATTATAGTCAAAGAAGTACACGAATTTACATAGGTTATAACATGACAATGTTAGGACAGTTGTCATGATAACACATTAAGTTCTGTATAATCAAAATAACTCTGAACACAACAATATCAAATTTTAACCAGAAGGTTCTCTACAAAATTGTTGTTACTACTACATCGTGAAATTGGTCAATATTACGACAAATCATCCATTCCGGTTCTGAGTTCGGTACTATTTAGGATAACAATCAAGTCTACAAAGGATGGTTAGTTTTTGTGACAAACTGAGCAAAAGATTACTCGAGGTTGCTCGAGTTCACAGTGGACGCAAGCTGGTGAGCCAGCAGGTTTACGCCTCTGCTACCAGTGTTTACCTTAACTGCGATGATCTGTCGGCTGCATGGCAGCTCTCATCCTCTGAAAATCCTATAAAAGCTAATCAAAATCTTTGCTGATTTTATCAGAAGAAACTGTCCTATGTTTCTCGCTAGGCGAGAAAACATGCACTCATCCCTAGTCTTGAAATATGCGATATGCACGTGCATGGATGGAGCAGAGTGCGTATCACAGTGCCCTTCCAGTTCTCGCAAGAACAATTAACTATGTGGCTGTTCCGTTTCTGCGCTGTTGGAGCTCAACGATGCTACAGCTAATATCTAGCTGAATGTCAGCCGAAGTGAACGTAGTGTTCACTTCAAAATTCCTCCTTTGCGCCGTACAGAACATGATGCAGCCTGTTCTGCACTTGACGCTGCTTCAGAGGAGAGTCCCTGAAATTTTAGGTCTTGTTTCTCTCGCAGCAAAGCTGTCCACCATCTGGGTCCTTTCGTGCTTCACTTCACGGCTTTCTCCAATCAATAGGAGCGTTACTTTCATCTTGTGGAAACTATCTCTGCCAATTGCAAAGGGCCTACCATCCAACTGCGTCGAAATTTCGGCACTTTACTCCTTCCTAGTTCATTTCAGCCAATCAGACATTTTGTGCCCGCTTCATTCGCCTAAAAGTTACATGCGTACATCACCTGCGTACCACACGCATTTCACATGATGATCTTCGTCACTGGTCTGTTTGTATCCATCTGGAAATTTCTCAAAGCAGCTTTCTAAAGATTCTCTCCATATCACTCTGCTGGCCCGGTACCTGCCCTCTTCGATGAATCACCCAGCGATTTCGTTGTCCCTCGCCACGGGTCGCTTGGGCTTCTGTTGCACCTAGGCCATGATGTCACAAGTCCCATCTCCTAACAAACTAAAACATTTCCTCAAGCAGCTCTTTTCTTCTCTTGCTCATTGACATGCAGGATTTAGGTTCGGTGTGTTAATACCGTCGACTGAGTGTCATACCTTTGCATTGCATACTGTACATTTTAATAGGCAAATCTGCTAATTTTCGACGAAGTATGCCAGGTGACATATTCACCTACCTGTTATGATGTATAAAATCTCTCAAGTAAGGCACAAAACTGACATTCATTTAATCTGCCACCTTAAACTCATACTGAAGAGATGTCCATAAGACTTAAGGAATCTCATGCGTCTAGTGTGCGTGACCTTCTCCACCTACTGACACAGATTATGATTCATACAGATAGTGATCCTTCCTCTCCTCTCAGATACCACCTTTATTACTTGCACTATGAGAATCTTCCTTAAACTTTTTCTTTCTGTCCTGTCTAGTTCTTCCATTTCTCCTATCTTATTCAGTATGAGATATTCCAAACTGTGAATGCTTCTGGCTTAAAAACCATGGTTTGGCACTTAATTTTCGCATTGTGGGAGATTGTTGAGTCTTGTTTGTTCTTTTTTTGTTTTTATCTATTTATTTATTTGTTTCTTGCTATATCGTGTAATTTGAATACTGTCAGAGCTTATTCTTTATCGTTGGTTAACAATGCCATATCACGAGAGAACACTAGTTATATAAGAATATACAGCCTACAGTTGCCTGCAGCCTACAGTTAACCTGCAACTGTGGGCTGTACATTCTTATATGAACAATTTCAGTTGCTGTCGCTGCATAAAAATGTTAAAAATTAAGGACACTAGGTACTCAACCTTCAAAACCTGCTTCATTGGATCTCAACAGATTATTGCTTGTTCTTCGTCTTCTTTTCTGGATAACTTGACACAGTTGACACAGTGTATTAAAATATATGCTAATGACGTAACAGATAGTATTTAACACCATCAGGATCTTTACAGATGACGGAGTTGTCTCTGTTTATAATATGTTACAATACGTCATTTTTATGAAATGGAAAGAGAAAGGAAGATGATCCGAACCTGGTACGGAGGACGACAGTTGGCTCTGAAGTTAAATTAAACGTGATGTACTGTCGGTAAATGGATGAAAAGATGAAATATAATTCGACTACGCTATCGGCGACCAGTCACTTAAGTAATGCCACGACTTTCAAGTATCTGAAAGCATCTGGTAAAAGCCATATAAGACGTAAATGAAGCCGCCAGGACAGAAGATGCCAGATGTGTTGGAACAATGCTAGGAAAACGTAATTCACTTTGAGGTTCGCCGATGACATTGTAATTCTGTCAGAGACAGCAAACGACTTGGAAGAGCAGTTGAACGGAATGGACAGTGTCATGAAAGGAGGATATAAGATGAACATCAACAAAAGCAAAACGAGGATAATGGAATGTAGTCGAATTAAGTCGGATGAAGCTGAGGGAATTAGATTAGGAAGTGAGACACTTAAAGTAGTAAAGGAGTTTTGCAATTTGGGGAGCCAAATAACTGATGATGGTCGAAGTAGAGAGGATATAAAATGTAGACTGGCAATGGCAAGGAAAGCGTTTCTGAAGAAAAGAAATTTGTTAACGTCGAATATAGATTTAAGTGTCAGGAAGTCGTTTCTGAAAGTATTTGTATGGAGTGTAGCCATGTATGGAAGTGAAACATGGACGATAACTAGTTTGGACAAGAAGAGAATAGAAGCTTTCGAAATGTGGTGCTACAGAAGAATGCTGAAGATTAGATGGGTAGATCATATAACTAATGAGGAGGTATTGAATAGGATTGGGGAGAAGACAAGTTTGTGGCACAACTTGACAAGAAGAAGGGATCGGTTGGTAGGACACGTTCTGAGGCATCAAGGGATCACCATTTTAGTAATGGAGGGCAGCGTGGAGGGTAAAAATGGTAGGGGGAGACCAAGAGATGAATACACTAAACAGATTCAGAAGGATGTAGGTTGCAGTAGGTACTGGGAGATAAAGAAGCTTGCACAGGATAGAGTAGCATGGAGAGCTGCATCAAACCAGTCTCAGGACTGAAGACCACAACAACAACATGCAAAAGTTGTCGTCTGCAAAATCATCGTTTCGCTAATTCTTGAGCATTGTTTTGCCGGTACTGAATTAGCGGAAGAGTGAGAGAAAAAATGCGAAAAAGAACTGCACGACTCAACATGGATTTGCTGAGTCAGCATGAGTGCATCACAGAGGCCGTCGACGCCTCCAGAAAAACATTATAGATTGAGCATTTTGTGCGTCGCGGCAAAACTCACAAAATTCCGAGACTCGATGTTTCAGTTGACGTACGACTACCTCCAAGATATCTCTTCGCGCAGCGACCACGACGCAAAAACTACAGAAATTCCGGCTCCCACAAAAGGATGTCGCAGTATTTTAGCGAGACATCGTCGAGTGGAATAGGAACTGGGAGAAATGAATCTGGAAACCTCTGCACACACCGTCACACACCGCTTGGTGTTTGTGGAGTACATGGGTAAATGTTTAAAACTATCCCTGTGCAGCTGATATGTTTACCAAAATTTGTCTGTAGCACTCATCCCGTTAACCGCGTTAGCGCGCCGTTTTGGGCGATGCCCGGAGCGCCGGCGGGTCTCAACAGGAGGTTGGCGGCGCTGGCCGTTTGTCATCCGGACGCCATTGAGGCCGGGCCGGGGTCCCCTGGGCCGCCGTCCGTTCTCGGTCTGTTCATCCCGCCCCCGCAGGCGTTGCCGTACGCTCCCGCCCCACGACAAAGTCGCGGTCAGCGCGCCACGGCCGAAAAATGGAAACAAATAGGATGGGCCGCCGGAAACAGAACGGCACGCCGGAAGCCGAATGGAGCAAAGCTGCTCTGCGCTGCCCCCGGGCCGAACGCAAACTTTGCCGTATTTGTACCGAACAACTCGGCAAGTCCGCTACAGTCTGTCAGCACTGAGACTTTACTATATGCTCGGTTCGGTTACTTTCGGCACAGTCAGATTCTTAATTTTATTTCTTGCTTCACTTCTTTAACTGCTACTTTGTGGCACCAGGCAGATAATCAGAGTTGCCGTCACCGTCACTTTTAACATGCCAGAGATGCTTCTGAATTTAATAACAAGATAATGAAAATTTAAATATTTGAATAAAATCATAATCTGTTTAGACCAGTGCTCAGTACATCGCTTTAACATACCTTCCACGAATTTGCTATACACGGAAACGTAAACTTTGAAAAACATTCGTGCGAAAAAGTTGCATGTCATGCAACTGATTTAAGTAGAATAACAGAAACAAGTTGACAATTCCGTGATTTTTTTGCTTCATGACCAGTATGTCGTGTTGCAAGGCTTATTTCTCTGACAGAAATATGGCTTGGATCACGGCCTACTGTTCATAGAACCATCAAATATGCATATAACGTACTTCATTGTACGATTAAACTCTGACGATACAGACGACATGATTTACACGACGTGAAATGATAAGTCAACATTATTAGCATATCAAATGGTTCAAATGGCTCTGAGCGCTATGGGACTTAACTTCTGAGGTCATCAGTCCCCTAGAACTTAGAACTAATTAAACTTAACTAACCTAAGTACATCACACATATCCATGCCCGAGGCAGGATTCGAACCTGCGACCGTAGCGGTCGCGCGGTTCCAGACTGTAGCGCCTAGAACCGCTCGGCCAGGGCGGCCGGCTATTAGCATATCACTGCTTGTACATGTACGAAGATTAAGGTGGTACGAAAGTGTAAATGGTGGTTAATGCCATTTTCTTCTAGTAGTATCTACCTACGAAGGGTGTTTCAAAATTCTAGGCGCTACAGTCTGGAACCGCGCCACCGCTACGGTCGCAGGTTCGAATCCTGCCTGCCAGCCGAAGTGGCCGTGCGGTTAAAGGCGCTGCAGTCTGGAACCGCAAGACCGCTACGGTCGCAGGTTCGAATCCTGCCTCGGGAATGGATGTTTGTGATGTCCTTAGGTTAGTTAGGTTTAACTAGTTCTAAGTTCTAGGGGACTAATGACCTCAGCAGTTGAGTCCCATAGTGCTCAGAGCCATTTGAACCATTAGAATCCTGCCTCGGGCATGGATGTGTGTGATGTCCTTAGATTAGTTAGGTTTAAGTAGCTCTAAGTTCTAGGGGACTGATTACCTCAGAAGTTAAGACCCATAGTGCTCAGAGCCATTTGAACCATTTTTTTGAATAAACTTTGAGGGGAGTAAAAGCTTTCTTGAGGACAAAATGATGACGGTAACCGGTGTTCGGAAACATGATCCAACGCCGCTACAAAGCGTCGAAGGTACAGACGCCGGCGCCTGTATATGTGCATATACAGGATATCCAACCCAACTTCGCAATCTCATACACTTCCGAAACGAGAAAAATGTGAAAAATGCAATTGGCCAGGGATGCACCTAGGGGCTCACACAATGGGCAAGCATGCACATTCCATAAATGTAAACAAACATCACTTTCAACACAAAGGTACGTTTTTTGGGTCGCACGTGTATATTTCTAAACAGAAATTAGAACAAGAGGTACAGTTGGTGACGGCAGACTTGCTTTTATTGTTCTGAACCTCATACCTTCTGAATTACGTAGACTTTAAAGGATGGGAATGGCACCAGAGTTTCTGCCGTACTGCGCAGAACAAAGGTTCAACCAACCCGCATTACGGCATTACAGGAGATGCTGTGGCACCGTTTCCATTATTTACAGTCTAAATGTTTCAAAAGGCATGAGGTTTACAGTAGTGAAACCAAGTCTTCCATCACTAATTGTACCTCCAGTTTTCATTTCGGTAGAAAAAAGCATACACATGCGCCATTTAAAAAAAACATAACTTCTTGTAAAAAGTGATGTTTGTTTACTTGTATGGATTGTTAATTCCTGCCCATTGTATGAACCCCTGATATAGGTGCATCCCTAGCCAATTGCATTTTTTTGTACTTCTTCTGTTTCGGAAATATATGGAGTAACAAAGTTAGGTGGGATATCACATACATGCGCCGATGCCTATAACTACGACGCCGTGTAGCGTGGTGGGTTCATGTTTCCAGACTTTGGTTCCTATTCTCATTTTGTTCCTCAAGAGACCTTCTACATCCTCTCGAAGTTTTTCAGTGTAATTTTGGAACACCCTATCTTTAGTAAAGTTAGACTTTGTTTATTTTTCTTAGCTGGAGATGTTTCCCTTTCTGTTCTGTCTTACTTAACGTTGTGCATGTAATCTTCTAGAAATTCTTGTCTTTTTAGAGGACCAACGTTTTCATGCTATTTTATTAAAGTCCGAAAGTTAGATGAAAAATTTGGATATTAATATACGTAGAAATATACAAATTTATTTACTGAAACATTCCTCAAAACAGAGGTTTGTCTCCAACATAAAAATAAACGTGGAACGTATGTATTCAACGCTATCTCTTCAAGATGTCCCGCCAGGTACACCGATCTTTTTCCTTCTCATCATCTCCAACAAAGTTTCTCATTGTTTTCGGTAATTTTGGAGCCAGATAGTCGTCGATCGTTCATTTCTTCATCTTCCCTCAGTTTCGCAACCGAGCGTCAGATTTAGAATTCTTGTTTCATCCATTCTTCTTTTATGTCTGTACGACTGTATTTTTCTTCGATCCAACACATCACGTGTTCTTCCTTTACTTCCATAACCTTCATCACATCGGTATTCGTTACGTGGTGCTTCTTTATATTCTTCCTGATCTTCACCAGACGTCCGTCTCTAACACTTTTTTATACCTCTCTGATTAGATGTCCAAGTCTCTGCGCAACACAGGACTGTATTCTATTATATCGACCCGAATATTCTATAATATCGACCCATAAGATTGAACTGAGATCCCAATGACCTTGCTTAGTTTATTAATTCTTGCATTATTTTCTAAATTCGAATTTCTCTCTTTTTCTAAAATGGACCACAGCCATCAATAACTATCGACAAATTTTGTTTTTCTCATCTACATGCAATTGCTAAGATATCATTACTAAGATATTCTGTTGTTTTTTAATTAACCTGCAGAAGAATATAAGCGCTTAGAGTAAACTTTTGTCTGGAGGATCATTACCTACATGGGATCACCGATCGTCCCCCCCCCCTCCTCCCGCCGGAGAACCATGAGACCGAGATGGGTCGAAAACGACTAGACGATAACGAGAGTGTTTATACACTGTACTGGGTGAACTCGAACTTAACCCGCAACCCGCAACATCCCTCTCGCTCCTAACATTGCTTATTAGAAGCAGACGCTTCGCCCGTAAGCAGTGTTCTTGCTGCTCTACGGATACATCGGTCGAAATTGTATCCCGGAGCGACGCAACATTTAGGGAATCTGTTAACTGTTTCACGTTGCAGTTCTTCTGATGATGTCCTTTGTATTCTTTAGCGTTATCGAGCGGTAAACTGATAACGTATGGCTTGTGACATGATTCCTGGTAGCTGCCATTAATAAATGAAAAACAGAGATAAAAATACGGTGAGTTCATTGTAAGTAAACACCGTGAATTTTATACGAAAATACGCTTGTAAAATGATCGAACCGAAAACGGAAAATAGTAAGATCATAGCCAACACGGAGCACGCGTCTATATAGTGATTAGCGTCGCCACACTGACCTGACACGCTACAGAATCTGCTACATAACATCGTCCTGTTTCGTGCTTCTTCGTACACTCTCGGAGTGACTCAGTTTCATGATTTGTTTATTAAAACTCAGAATTAGCTTCATTGTATTTATGCCACAGAAGTTGCAGATACCCTACTAGTGACATTTACTATGTCCAGATAAGTCACTATTGCTGACATATGCAGGAAAAGTTACGACTGATTGGCACTGCTTTCCGGACCATCACCTCCCAGTATGTGAGCGTGTAAGATATTTGTCTCTCACACCGAGCCACTCATCATGCCACCGACCTGCTACAAGCGCCGTGTGTCGCGACATTCGTGCCGCTGAGGTACCTGACGGACTGGGAAAAGTACCCTTCTACGGTTTTGTATATCAGCTACAAGTCTAGATAATATCTTAATCTATCAAACTTAATATTTATAAAGCTGATTAAAGGAAATGCAGAATGCCAGAATTTTACAAGATATGTCACTACAAACAAAATTTCGGTAGTTGTTCAGCAGCATTTTCAGCGTATTTTGCCATAAGCGACCCGTGGTGCCCAGTCTTACTGCAGTCGCTACAGAGTAATTGTATTTCGATTGAGCAATAGCTGGATCGCAGTGGTTTTGTTCTGCGATCAGTTCGGGTGCCACATCTGTTATTAATGGACTATTTCAAAAATGGTTCAAATGGCTCTGAGCACTATGGGACTTAACATCTGAGGTCATCAGTCCCCTAGAACTTAGAACTACTTAAACCTAACTAACCTAAGGGCAACACACACATCCATGCCCAAGGCAGGATTCGAACCTGCGACCGCAGCGGTCGCGCGGTTCCAGACTGAAACGCCTAGAACCGCTCGGCCACTCCGGCCGGCGACTATTTCTTTTCGGGGCATGTGAAGAGCCTAATTTACGAGATTCCGATCGGTACTCTTCTGGACTTTGTTGCCAAGATTGCCTGAGCCATGGAAGTACTTCCCCAAACATCTGGGATTCTTGAATGTGTAAGACAGTCGATGATGCGTCGCTGTACATTCTCTCTTGATCATGTTGAACAATATTCGTGAAGGAACAGCCATATTGCAGATTGAACGCATAATAACAGAACTGTACACGGCTGGTTTTGGAGTTCTTGAGTTATTCTGTGTTTTGTGTTGCATTTTTACTGATTGCGTATTACATTCTTTTTCACCGTTTTCAATTTATTTTCCGCATAAACAAAAGCAGCTGTAGTAACAAACTGAATGAATTATAGTTACATGAGTAGTCTGAAACGTTCCAGCGGAGCCCATAGATCCCTTATACCAAAATACTCAGAAAATATTCCTGAGGAACCTCCGTGGTTTTCTCAGTCAAGTTCGGGATCATACTATACAACTACCATTCAAATAAAATCATTTCGCTTTTGGCTGCTAAGATTTTACTGATTGCGGTTGCAGTTTCGACAGATGGTCATTTTCATGCATTGTGGGATATTGTAACCTACTCAGTAATATAAAGCTGTGACGTGGCGCGTAACAGCAGTTGCTTGTGATGGTGTGAATTTATCTGCTGTTCCATATACCACACACACTATAAAGCTGATGAAATAATGATGTAAGCACTCGAGTTTGAATTTCAGGCAGCGGGCGTGGTAAATGGATCACAATGTTTTAACAGCAAAAAGCGGAATGATTTCATTTAAAAATCATCAGACTACTATGTAATTACCTGTACGTCCACAACAAACTCGCGTAACAGAGTTTTTTGTCACACCTCGAAGAATGCGTCATCATAACAGAGGAAAGTAATCGTGTAGTTACAGCCAGTGACCGTACGCCTAAGCAACATTGTACTGTAAAGGAAAATACTAGAAGTTTTTCGACCCCTGTGTATAATCTGTGTCTTCAGACAGAATAAATTACGAGTATTACTTGTATGATGAATTGGACGCAGCGTTTTCCTGGCTGATAATGGCAAACAGCCATTCGCGTTCCTGAGATTTTACGCTGATTCGGACAGAGGGACGAATGTCACCATGAAATCGGATCGCTTCCCGAGTTCCGCGCCATATTCTGGAATAGGTTCTCGGAGAAGACATCACGAACACCATACTTTGCCCGTTGGATGTCTGACATTGCTTTAAGCGTAATATACTGCAAAGGAAACGAAGGAAGGTTGGCATTTAACGACTCGTTGACCTCACGGCCTTTACAAATGCATTACAAGTTGCGTTACACAGGAATGGGAAAAGAAATCTGTCCGACCTGTGTCTCGCTAAGGTACACCTTTTCGAATAGCACAGTGCTAACTATGAACGGAAAAGTTCTACTTGTCAAATGAAAATATAGATACCGGATACGACGTAGATGATACAGTTTTACAAAGGTTACTTCTATAATTATAATCACAACCTGCAGTAACGTCAACATTAATTTTTCAGGTATCTAGACTTCTTGTGAGAGTGTACTAGAAAAACAATTGAAAAGTGCACCAGTTCGAATTGTTAACCAATTTATCATTTAGTATTTCATTTCCTGGTTTTATAACATGCCAAAACATCTCTCAGCCGTATTGAAATCCACTCTGTGACTTCCGTTAAAATAATGGAATATTTTTACGGTCACGGGGCACACAGTGCGCAGACTGAATGTTCCATATCAAGTGCCTTTCAAACAAGCTGGCTAACCTGGAAAAACTGGGGATGAGATGGATAGAAGGTAAGACAAAGATTACACACGTGACTGCACGTATCAGAACAGATATGAAATGATTGGCTCACAGCTGTATGAAATACGCAACAGCCCAAGTATAATGACAGTGACAAATAATTATTAATTCTAACTTAGTAACGGTACCTAATAACACCTTAATAAACAAGTGTTTCGCAAATAACGCTAGTCATCTTCAAAATTTTGATTCACCTATTTTTTCTCGTAGGTCCTAGAATATTTCAGAGCGGTGTTTCTGCACACGATACAGATATTTGTTTATTTGTCTTTCTGTACGAAAAAAGCAGTTGAATAAAATCCCGATGTTACTAATGTTGCATAATCTTATTGTTTTTCGTTTAATTTATTATATACTTTTATCATGGGCTAATGTCATTTATGACACCGTTTGTTGTTGCAGGCACCGCTACTGCAGACGACCAACGATACGACAACGTTTTCACAAGGTAAGCTTCGAAGCACATACGACAAAATTGTTATTCTGATAAACAAATAACTGTTCACTATATTTGCATTACATATCTAAGTATTTGTTGATTAAAAATGAAGTCTACTGAACTGACTGATAGTTTATTATGGAACTAGTAGCAAAATTTTTTCAGGAATTCATAAATCACCTGTTAGTACACATTGTACGGATCAAGCAAGACTTTTTGTTTCTTCAGGAAGAAATTTTTATTTTCAGGACGTAACAATGGCGTCCGGTTCAGTAATTTTCTCAGTGATTCTTTTAGTACCAGAACATCGAACCGTAGAAATGTCAAACTGTTACTAATAAGCACTCAGTATGGTAGCAATAACGGAAATCGTTTGCACACCCGCTGAATTTAGATCTATACAGCACCGGGAACACAGTCGCTAAATACTCTAGTTGCCGAATGGTTAAATCAACAACGGACTTCAAAACAAATTCGCAAGGTGGGTGATCAGTGATTGACTGAGTCACTCATTTGAGTCATCGTGTTTCATTCGTACTGATCGTGCTGCGGTAATTGAAAAGTGCAACCTTACACTAAGTAGCTAAACTTTCCGTCAGTGACGTTTTCCCATAACCTACATCGGCAGACGTTACAAGAAGCTAGAATTTTCTTACGCATTCATTGGAAGATTATTCATTTTGTTCTTAGATTTGATATAAATACTCCTCGTAAAAATAATTTGCTAATGTATCTCAAGTGGACAGTATTAAGTCTGTGTTTGAAAATTTGAGTTAGTTTCACAATTGGTTAACGTAATATTTGTCATTCGATGAGAGCATTTCGTTGTTAAACCCAATTCGCCCTCCCCCCGTGGTCCTCTTCTAGTACTGTGCTTAAACTGTTTTCACTCACGTGAAAACCGATAATGGATCATTTGCTTGGGTAATGAGTGGGCTGTTGATTGATTCCAAACACGTTCGCCTGAGTGGCAGTGACGAGCTCGTAGGCAAGTGACACGTCGAGCGCGGGTGGATCACACGTGTGAAGTGATTATTTTATTGGCACCACTTGGTTCCTTTTTTGTGCTGATGTTCAGTTACGTTCCCTCGCTGGGCGGTGCAATCGAATAGTTTTACGATTTGAGTATACAGCTGTATCCACTTACTACATTCCTGTTTTATACGGTAGCATGCATTAAGTTGTGCGAGGAAGGAGGATTAGCCCCATAAACTTCCTTCGCCAGTTGTTTCATTAAAAAGATAGCAATTACTACAGGCAGATTCCGGCTATTCTGCCGTATCAAAATGATTGACCGATAATGGTGTGTGGTATTAAGTAGATAATTTAATATTCAGACTGTTTACCGTTTCATCTGTAGAAAAAAATATAATAGAATTTGAAGCATTGCCCAAGTTTGAACTTTCTAGTGAGTACTAATTTGTGGATCCTGAACATACATGTTGTCGTACTACATTTATTTTCTTAGAAAATTAAGTCATGTTGCCGTTGCTGTTGTGGTCTTCCGCCCGAAGTCTGGTTTGATGCCGCTCACCATGTTTCTCTAGTCTGTGCAACCCTCTCCATCTCCGAATAACTAATTACACTTACATCCTTCTGAATCTGCTTATTGCATTCTCCTCCTGGCCTCCATTTATGATTTTTTCCCCACACTTTCCTCCAGTACTAAATTAATGTTCCCTTGATGTCTCAGGATGTGTCCTATAAACCGACCCCTTCTTAAAATCAGGTTGCAACACAGATTTCTTTTCTCCGTAGTGCTGTTCAGTACCTTTACATTAGTTACATGATCTATCCATCTAATTTTCACAGCATTCTTTGTAGCACCAGATTTTAAAAGCTTCTGCGTTCCTCTTGTGTAAACTGTTTATCGTCCATGTTTCACTTCCAGATTTGACTACAGTCCTTACAAAAATCTTCAGAAAAGAATTCCAAACACTTAAATCTATATTCGATGTTAAGAAACTTCTCTTCTTCAGGAACGCTTTTCTTGCCACTGTCGGTCTGCATTTTATATCTTCTCCACTTCGGTTATCATCAGTTATTTTTCTGCCAAAATAATGGTTCAAATGGTTCAAATGGCTATGAGCACTATGGGACTTAACATCTGTGGTCATCAGTCACCTAGAACTTAGTACTACTTAAACCTAACTAACCAAAGGACATCAAACACACCCAAGCCCGAGGCAGATTCGAACCTGCGATCGTAGCGGTCTCGCGGTTCCAGACTGAAGCGCCTAGAACCGCACGGCCACACCGGCCGGCCTGCCAAAATAACAAAGCTCATCTACTACTTCAAGTGTCTCGTTTCGTAATCTAATTCCCTCAGCATCACACGATTTAATTGGACTACATTTCATTATCCTTGTTTTACTTTTGTTAATGTTCATCCTCCTTTCAAGACACTGTCCATTCCGTTCAACTATTTTTTCAATTCCTTTGTTGCCTCTCGCAGAATTACAATGTCATTGGTAAACCTCAACATTTTTATTTCTTCTCCCTGAACTTTAATTTCCACTCCAATTTTTTCTTTGGTTCGCTTTACTGTTTACTCAATGTAGAAATCGAATAACATCTGGGATAGGCTACAATTCGGTCTCACTCCCGTCCCAACCTCTACTTCCCTTTCGCTCGATTCTTATAACTGCCACCTGGTTTCTATAGTTAGTATGGCATTGAGTATTCCTACTTTTCCCGGAATCGAAAGTTGTCTTCCACGAGGTCGGCTTTCATCAGTTTTTCCATTCTTCTGTAAGAATTCGTGTCATTATTTTGAAATCATCACTTATTAAACTGATAGTTCCGTAATATTCACACCTGCCAGGGCCTGCTTTTTTAATCGGAATTCTCACATTTTTCTTGAAGTCTGATTGTATTTCGCCTGTCTCACACATCTTGTATTTCGCCTGTCTCCCACATCTTGCACACCACATGGAACAGTTTTGTCATGGATGGTTCTCCCAAGGCTGTCAGTAGTTCTGACGGAATGTCTTCCAATCCAGGGGCCTTGTTTCGACTTAGGTCTTTCAGTGCTCTGCCAATTTCTTTTCGTAGTATCGTATCGGCCATCCCATACATGTCCTTTTCCATTTCTATAACATTGCCTTCATCTCCCTTGTATAGACCCTCTATATACTCCTTCCGCCTTTCAGCTGTCTCTTGTTTGCTTAGCTCTGGTTATAGATCTAAGCTCTTGATATTGACAGCTGCTTCTCTTTTCTCCAAAGGTCTCCGTCATTTTCCGAGTTAAAATAAAGAACCTCACCTCCGAATTTTTTGTGTTGCCCTGTGGGGAAAGTGAGGTGGAAAATGCTTATACTCAGTCTCACTGTGTGGGAGTAATTTATGAACTGTAATTGTTAGTGGTCAAGAAAATAGTGCCTCCCCAGATAGTTGTTAAATGCGATCCGGAAAGTTCATTCAACATTATTTCTGTTGGTGTCCTCGAAAAGACTTGGCGTAGTCAGTCAACAGGACCTCCTGGTAGATGCCATGTTGGTGAATGTCTGACTCTGAGGTTTCACGCACTTACAGGGTTAGGGAGACCCTCTGAGAAAGTTGAATATGACTTTTACTATTTGTGGGACGTACTTGAGTGACGTGACTGTCGCTATCGGAGGGCAACCACAAGTGAGAATCAGCATAACATGGCGAGATACGACGCCTATAAGGCTAGGTAACGCGCTATTATGCTCCGCTGTTTCTTCCCATTACTAGTAATTCTCTCCTTTGCCCGTCTCTACACTTAAGTTGTTTCCTTTGATATTACATTGTAGCTTTTATTTCAATTGACGTTTGATCACATGAGAAACCTGATATTGAATACTAGTGCACTGTCTCATCCGGACTCGAATGCTTAATATTGGATTTCCTATTTGTTCGTAAATCTTAAATATAGAATACATGTCAGTTAATGCGGCAAATTTGGGCTGTTCCTATTGTCATGATCACTGTTCGGACCTACTTGTTCACCTACGGCTATCATAAGCTTGATTAACTGGTGTTCAAAATAACTAGATGATTCACGCCTGTTCGTGGGATAGAATCAAATTCTTCCAAGACACCACGGTAGAGCATCATCTCAACTGGGTTCCACCTGTTAGCGTGAGTTGTGGGCAGGTGAAGTGTGCCGCCACAATGTGAAGCGTGCGCTTGACGATAACAAAAGTTACCATCAGATGCTGGGAAGTGTCTCTCAGCAGCTGCAGATCTACTTAGGTAGATCTAGTGTATCGCTATCTGCGGTAATTTAAATGGGATTTCATTTGATGCAATGGTTTCAGCATATAGTCGTAGTGTACCTACAGCGAATATTACACAGCGCACTAATGTACTAAGAACCAGGGGAAAAAACACGCTTCTTAACATCCTATGTTTAAACTGACAAATTTTAATAAAATCCAGCTGATTTCATTCTTCAGAATCGAAGAACGCCCTACTATTTTCAATTACTGCAACGTCCCATAATTAATATTAAGGGACTAAGGTGGTGACCTTATAACACGAGAAGTGAGTCAGACATGTGCTCTGCTGATAAGAAACTGTTACGAAAGCCGGCTACTTCGATTACACCGTTAAAGTGATACTCTACCTTTACTCACGTTAATGAGGAAGCTGTTTCCTATTTCTTCCTCATTAGAAGACACAGCTACGTAGGCAAAATTCCGTGAAATGCTGCTCTTCTTACCATCGCTCACAGACTGACTCCAGTAGCTTCTCCAGCATTGCAGAGTTAGTTCAAAACATTTGACACTGAAAGTATCTCGGCCAACTTCACAATTTACTTTAGTGAAAGTAGAGAACTACACAGGCTGCACTGTTACTAAGAACAAAACAAAAAAAAAAAAGAAAAAAAATGCTACGGCCGTATCGCAAGGGACGTTTAGTTTATCGTCTATGACAATATTCAAGTTTAGTACACATTAAAACTATAGAAGTTTTACTGGGAAATGGTTTACGCGAAGTCAGCCTTTGGGGTATACAGACGTGCTAGTCTTGGATCTCTCAACAGACGTGATATTGCTATTACTGAGGTGTAAAAAATGTGTTCAACAAGCCGCACGGGATTTGCCGAGCGGTCTCAGGCGCTGCAGTCGTGGACTGTGCAGCTGGTCCCGGCGGAGGTTCGAGTCCTCCCTCGGGAATGGGTGTGTGTGTTTGTCCTTAGGATAATTTAGATTAACTAGTGTGTCAGCTTAGGGACTGATAACCTTAGCAGTTAAGTCCCATAGGACTTCACACACTTTTTTTTGTCTTCAATACACACTGCGTGCCCCGTGTTGGGACAGGTGAACGGAGTAAACGTTGGTAATCTTGTCACCACACACGATAATATAACGACTTCAAATCGGCGAGTATGGAAGCCCTCCAGCGCAGTTACCCAAATCACTCTTTCAGTTGTGATACGACCGATGTAGAAGCGTCCATTAATTCCGTGCAAAATGTGCACGCGATCCGGAAGCTAATGGATAAATGTAAGTATTAACAGTTTACATTAATAGGAGCATCGTCGGAGCTTGGAAAGAGATTAAGTGTTGAACTAACGTTGGGCATCGAAGGCAACATCATTATACTGGGTGACTCAAAAAGAATACCACAACTTTAGGAATTTAAAACTCTGCAACGACAAAAGGCAGAGCTAAGCCCTATCTGTCGGCGAATTAAGGGAGCTATGAAGTTTCATTTAGTTGTACATTTGTTCGCCTGAGGCCCTGTTGACTAGGCGTCAGCTTCAGTTGATGCTAAGATGGCGACCGCTCACCAGAAAGCTTTTTGTGTTATTGAGTACGGCATAAGTGAATCGACGACAGTTGTTCAGCGTGCATTTCGAACGAAGTATGGTGTTAAACCTCCTGATAGGTGGTGTATTAAACGTTGGTATAAACAGTTTACAGGGAATGGGTGTTTGTGCAAAGGGAAAAGTTCTGGACGGCCGAGAACGAGTGATGAAAATGTAGCACGCATCCAGCAAGCATTTGTTCGCAGCCCAGGAAAATCGACTCGCAGAGCTAGCAGAGAGCTGCAAATTCCACAATCAACTGTATGGAGAGTCCTACGAAAAAGGTTAGTTATGAAACCTGAACGTCAACTGCCCGAGGCGATGGATCGGCCGCCAGGCAGCTCGTGACAGAGCACTTCATCACTGGCCTCCAAGAAGCCCTGATCTTACCCCCTGCGATTTTTTCTTATGGGGGTATGTTAAGGATATGGTGTTTCGGCCACCTCTCTCAGCCACCATTGATGATTTGTAACGAGAAATAACAGCAGCTATCCAAACTGTTACGCCTGATATGCTACAGAGAGTGTGGAACGAGTTGGAGTATCGGGTTGATATTGCTCGAGTGTCTGGAGGATGCCATATTGATCATCTCTGAACTTGTTTTTGAGTGAAAAAAAAAACCTTTTTAAATACTCTTTGTAATGATGTATAACAGAAGGTTATATTATGTTTCTTTCATTAAATACACATTTTTAAAGTTGTGGTATTCTTTTTGAATCACCCTGTATACCCAAAGATTGACAAATGCTTCGCTGGTAAGACACGACGTCACGGGAATCCTATCTCTGGAGGAAAGGGAGTTGAACAGTGCATGTTTGCGGGACTTGCTGCTGACATGTTGCAAGAATCAGACGCGGGATCCAGCGTGCGGTCAGTTTACGCGGCGCTTCATATACACCTGCATCAACTTGACAACTCTGCAATTCACACCTAAGTGCTTGGCAGAGGATTCATAGAACTACAATAATTCACTATTGTTCTACTCTCGAACTGCAAGTGGGTAAATGAATACCTAAACCTTTCTGTGTGAATTCTCATTTCTGTTACTTTTACATGATGATACTTTCTTCACCTGTAGTCACCAAAATATTGTCTCTTTTGTAGGGGAAACTTTGTGATTGAAATTTCGTTAAAATATCTCGCCAGACTGGGAAACATCTTTGTTGTAGTTATTGCCACACATACACTTCTATCAAATGCATGACATTCTCTCCCATACTTCGAGATAAAACAAAACGAGCTGCCTTTCTTTCGACATTTTCAACGTCCTCCGTCAGTCCTATTTGGTAAGGATACCACACAGTCCAGAAATTCTCCGGAAAGGTGCAGAGAAGCGTAGTGTAAGAATGTGTGATGTCTATTCTTTCGGACGTGTCACATATTTATTCACATATATGGGTAATAAATCCACAAACTCAGTGCGAATACACATTTACGTTCTACCTCCAGCGGGAATCTAAAATAAGCGAGCATAGAGGATATGGACAGCGACTGGCAAGCGTGCCGGGACAGTCCGAGTATTTGCTATAAACACTGTGTTGCGATGGTGCGGTGAGGAACACAACTACCTCGTAAAGAGGAGATCCCGGGTTCGGATCCCGTCCTGTCACGCATTTTCACTCGTTGGCGCTGATTCCGCACCAAGTACCGATATAGCTGATATCATCAGATTCTTGCCTTTCCTTTCTCCCCCCCCCCCCCCTCCTTCAATTAAGTAAGTGTAGCGTAGTATGGCTTGTCACAGTTGTAGCAACCGATGGTGACGCATTAGCTGCTGACTGGTCTACGCCACCCTCGTGCTAGCCTGTTCAGGCTTCTGCATCACTAACTCGACGTTGTTTATTTATTTATTTATTTATTGTTCCGTGGGACCACATTTAGGAGAAGTCTCCATGGTCATGGAACGAGTCAATGCATGAAATTATAACACGATTGTAGAAACAGATAAAATGAAATATAAGAAACATATTCAGGCGACAAGTCGTTAGTTTAAATAAAGAAAACCAAGAATGTAACACTGGAATTTGCTTAATTTTTTAGCCCTTCCAGGAGCTCCTCGACAGAATAGAAGGAGTGAGCCATGAGGAAACTCCTCAGTTTAGACTTAAAAGTGTTTGGGCTACTGCTAAGATTTTTGAGTTCTTGTGGTAGCTTATTGAAAATGGATGCAGCAGAATACTGCACTCCTTTCTGCACAAGAGTCAAGGAAGTGCATTCCACATGCAGATTTGATTTCTGCCTAGTATTAACTGAGTGAAAGCTGCTAACTCTTGGGAATAAGCTAATATTGCTAACAACAAACGACATTAAAGAAAATACACACTGTGTGGGCAATGTCAAAATTCCCAGACTATTGAATAGGAGTCGACAAGAGGTTTTCGAACTTACACCATACATAGCTCGAACAGCCCGTTTTTGAGCCAAAAATACCCTTTTTGAATCAGAAGAATTACCCCAAAAAATAATACCATATGACATAAGCGTATGAAAATATGCGAAGTATACTACTTTTCGTGTTGAAATGTCACTTATTTCAGATACTGTTCTAATGGTAAATAAAGCGGCATTTAGTTTCTGAACAAGATCCTGAACATGGGCTTTCCACAACAGCTTACTATCTATCTGTACGCCTAGGAACTTGAACTGTTCCGTCTCGCTTATAACATGCCCATTCTGTCTGATTAAAATGTCAGTTCTTGTTGAATTATGGGTTAGAAACTGTAAAAACTGAGTCTTACTGTGATTTAGTATCAAATTATTTTCCACAAGCCACGAACGGTGATTCCCATTCATCACAGCTCCACTTATATACTTTCCTTACTGCATAACGTGCCTGAGAGAGCAGCGGGTGGCATTCAGTCTCGCGCTGGCCAATGGTCATAATGTTTTAGCTCAGCAGCATATGTGGATTGTGCCAAGCCGTGTGTTTTCCACAGTCTCACTCCCTGCCTGTCTGTCCTGTACTTCATTTCTATGTAGGACCCCATTTTCACATTCATTGCTTCGTTTAGTGCACCACCCAGATGACTGTCATTAGGAGCGAGGGCTGGTGAATAAGGATGATGTAGCAGACATTCATATTTCATTTCCTGAATAGTCTCAATTGTTTTATGGGCTGAATGCGGTCGGTCGTTGTCATGCTGGATTCAGAAGTCCTAATTGTTGGACAAATTAGATATTTCAGCATGTCTGAATAAGAAATACCGGTTATTGTCACGCCTCTATCCATATAATGCTCCAAAATTACTCCATTTGCATCCTGGAAGAGAATAGGCATGACCTAACCAGCTGATGCTTGGGCGACGAATGTTTTTGGTTTCGGCGATGAGCTGTGGCACCATTCCTTGCTTGATTTTTCGCTTCTGTTTGGTGACAGTGGTCGCAAGTCTCATAGTCTGTAACAGTTTTCCCAGAAATTCATTACCTTCGACGTCGAAACTATGTAAATGTTCTTCACAGGCAACCGGCCGTTGTGGCCGAGTGGTTCTAGGTGCTTCAGTCTGGAACCTCGCGACCGCTACGGTCGCAGGTTCGAATCCTGCCTCGGGCATGGATGTGTGTGATGTCCTTAGGTTGGTTAGGTTTAAGTAGTTTTAAGTTCTAGGGGACTGATGACCTCAGATGTTAAGTCCCATAGTTCTCAGAGCCTTTTGAACCATTTTTTTTCTGCACAGGCATCGACATGATGGCCTTTCAGTTCGGCAGTTAACGGACGTGGCATCCATCTTGCAGTCACCTTATTGAAATGTACTACATCACAAACAGTATTCTGCACTGAACCAATACTAGTATTGAAAATTGTGACTATTCCGTTCAGAGTTACGCATATGTTCTCCTTTAGAAGCTCCTCCAGTAATGCAATGTTCTCCTCCGCCATTACGTGGTGAGGCTGTCCAGGTCTTGGGGAATCCCCCACAGAAGTTACACCACATTAAACTTCCTACACCATGCGTACACTTGCTGCAACGAGAAACACGAATCACCCTAGTGCTCTGTCATTCTACTATGAATTTCGATTAGTGTGACACCTTCACTACACAAAAAATCGCGTCACACATCGCTGCTCGATCATGGTGCTTGTTGACAGCGGGGCGGCCATCTTGTTACGGACGCTGCTGCCTTCTCCTGCGTTATAGCATCACTCTGCCACCTGTCGGTCACTTTCTGAAACTGAAGGAACACCACTGCCACCTACCAACTGCATCATACAAGTTTCAGAAATTTTGTGGAACCCTTAAGGTTTTCATTTGAATCACCCTCGTATACTGGGATGGCCTTGGAATCTCGTAGCTACTCTTATCTCTCTCACATGAGACTGTGATGTCGGGCCAAACCCGCGTTCTCGCAGCTACCTGCCGCCCGCTATTTCAGCCACCAATGACTCCTCTCCGCCGGCGTCCTTTCTTTTTCCTCTGGCCCTCCCTTTCATCCGCCGCTTGCTCCCGCCGCACCCCCATTTGCGCGTCATCCGAGTCCCGGCTGATCCTCAGTTCCCGGCCTGGCGGCGCCTCGCCGCAGACACTGCGGAAACAAGAGCCCTCGGTATTAGCCGAAGACGACGCTGCGGCTGCCGCCATCCCCGCCACGAATAATTTGTCCGCTACCTTGTCTGCAGCTTAGGATTTCATTAGGCGGCCAGACCCCTGACAGCACGGCGCCGTCCCCGGCAGCGCTCGTGCTTCTGTCCCAAATTTGTGATGATACGCCGCATCTGCAGACCCTCCGGGGCTCCGTACGAAATAACTTCTTTCTTTCCGTCCCTCCTATTTTCGCCCTTGACTATTGCAGTATATATACGTTATCACGGCAGCTTTGGCCCTCACGCCAGAAGAAGTAATTTCGCTGCAGATGCTTTCCGTGTCCTGTGTCATATCGTTCGAAGACAGCTGCCCGAGATTCTTTTCACTACTTCATATTTCATACAAGAATACGCAGTGCTTTCTGTTTGCCAAAGATGAGGTTATATTTGCAATAACTAGTGTTACGTCGTCAACGTCTTATGTCCATTGATTAGGCATATGCATTCTCTGTTTTCGCGAAGTTTATATCCATCGTTTCCTTTGTCGACCTACCTCACCATCCTTCAGCGTTGTTGTCTAGAATCTCTCATTCTTTTCAAATATTGTTTCCACCCATTCTGTATGCACTTATTCCCTCACTAATAATTGTTCTATAAGGACTTTCATTGAGTGTCGACATACCAAAAACACACATCTCCGAATTATGTTGCTTTCTTCTGTATGAAACATCACAACGAAGTAACTCCCACAATTTACACTGGTGTGTTAACATCGAGATCTACACCTATAATAGAATCTACACTACACTTTGCAAGCCATCTTACGGTGTGTGGTGGAGGGTACTTTCAGTTCCAGTATCCCATTTTTCTGTTCCAGACGCATACAGCTCGAACGATTGCTGGTAAGCCTCTGTGAGTAATCTCTGTAATTTTATCTCCATAGTCTTTTCGCGAGATAAACTTATGAGAAAGCAATATGTTGATTGGCTGTTCTAGGAATGTAGGATCTGGGTACTTGAACATTAGACCATAACGTGATTCCGAATGCCTACATTGCAGCGTCTGCCACAGAAGTTGGCTGAGCTTCTTAGTCAAGCTTTAGCACCTGCTACATTAACCTGTAACGAAAGATGCTGCTCTTCTTTGGAATGAACGTCCTTACTCAACGATTGAAGTCCTGATGATGAAGCATGACTTCTAAATGTACAACTACTGAATATTATGTTTGTAACATATCGTTTCCTGCCCATGTCTTACATGCTAAAGCCCGTTTCTGGTATACAGCGAGAGAAGTTTTCTCTAACAGAGAAATGAATGGCTGGTCTTTCCCTAGCCTTCATAAATGGATTGTTTTGGAGGCCCTCAAGGACAGCTAAAGGGCGAGTGATCCCCTTCAGTTAGCAGGTGTTAGTAAGAATCTGTTGTAAATAAACGTTTGAAAGCCCTGTTAGCATTACTTTGCAGTACAATGACTGGCGCGTATGGTGTACGGAAAGCATTTAATGAAATTACCTGCAAGTGGCTAGTAAGTCGATTGGCCTAAAATCCTCAATCCATACAAATATTCTAAATGTGAGATTAGTTCTGACTGTTACAGTTTCACCACCAAACCGCAGAATCGATTTCGATGAAATGTCTTTCCCGAGGAAGAACACAGTCTAGTTTGGAAAGTAAAACAAAAAAAAGTAATCTACCCCAATAGGGTGCAGTAGGACATGGGACATATCGTTTTACATTTTTGAACATATATGATTTTAAAAAATAATTAAATTTGTTGCATAATTTGGGCTTTGTTTAATGTATAGCAACTTCAGTAGCACGATGCACAGATTCGCGCTCTTCCCCGCACCCGTGTGGAACGCCCCGCGTGGCACTGCGTGCCACAGCATTGAGCATTGTGGCAGTTGGTGGAGGAGGGGGAGGGGGAGGAGGAGGGGGGGGAGAGAAGAGTGCGCATCACGACGAAATACGCTCACCCGAACTGGCAGACGTGAGACATGTGAGGCAGCTGACGTAATTGCATGTACAGTAGCTTATTTACTCGTCGTCACACGTCATAGCGAAACTAGTATAGTAATTTGCAGTTCCATGGGGCTGTTTGGAGTTAGCGAAGTTGAGGAGTTGGCTTACAGTCCTCAGGGGGCTTAGGTGGCAAGTCGCGTTCCTTTTGGAGCGGCGATACTACAGTTAATGCTGTTATCATATCGGAACTCTGCTATTTTTCAAAAAACTGTTCAAATGTTATGGGACTTAACTTCTAAGGTCATCAGTCGCTAAGCTTACACACTACTTAACCTAAATTATCCTAAGGACAAACACGCCCATGCCCGAGGGAAGACTCGAACATCCGCCGGGACCAGCCGCACAGTCCATGACTGCAGCGCCTCAAACCGCTCGGCTCATCCCGCGCGGCTGCTATTTTTCACGGTATGCTAGCTTGCTTTGCCAGTACGGTAAACATTTTCCACTCCATTGGCTGGCTGGTACAGCAACCGTTACGAAGTATTTCAAACAAAAAACAGCCTTAGTTGCAAAACAATGATTATTTAATAATTCGTTTCACTCTTTTGGGGCATCATCGCACTATCTTAAAAACACTATAATCTGCTTATGTAGCCGGCCGGAATGGCCGACCGGCTCTAGGTGCTACAGTACTTGAACCATGCGACCGCTACGGTGACAGGTTCGACTCCTGCCTCGGGCATGGATGTGTGTGATGTCCTTAGGTTAGTTAGGTTTAAGTAGTTCTAAGTTCTAGGGAACTGATGACCTCAGAAGTTAAGTCCCATAGTGCTCAGAGCCATTTGAAGCATTTTTTCTGCTGATGTAAGAGCGCAGAAATATGACGACGCTTACAAATCTGTACAAATGTGGCATCATACGTATACACAGTAGTAGTTTCCTGAAACGAGACGTGTAAACATATGTGCATATTTATAAGCGTGGTCTTATGTCTATGTTTCTGAGTCTTCAGTTACTGGTGTGTCTAAGACAGTCTTATGATGCCCCTATAGGGTGAAGCGCGTTATCATAAAATCATTATCTTCCACCCAAGACTGTTTCGCTTTTGAAAGTACGGAAAACCTACAGAACATTCGAGAGTGCGTTCCGAGGCACGTGTGTGCTATTCTGCTTAGGTACTTTCCCGTTTATCAAGGCGAATGTTGCGGTTCAGAGAAAACGAACTTGTATGGTAGGAATGGGCCTCAGAGGAGAGCTTCGAGTGATTAACTAGCTCAAGATGGTGTGACATAAAGGTGATAGACTCGATTAGGTTTGACTGAAACAAATAAAATCCATTTGTTTCTGTGGAAATTTTGTGTGCGGTTTTCCTGTGTAAATTTTTTCCTGTTGACTTTGAACTTTATTCTTGTTTTGTTGTGTGGATTGTCGGCTGAAGTTCGTAAACGCGAACCGAAGACGGCACATTGAAACGTCCCCTTAGAAAAATTTATGAATTACTATGCTGATTAACCCCTTACGTTATTTGAACGTACTCAGACTTTTCGCTCTTTACTTATTCTGATCAACACTAAACTGACACACAATATTTTTAGCGCAACGCAATCTGACTTTCAAAAATCCCTACAAAAGAATGGCCCTTACTAACAATAACCTATACCTTTCACAAATCACTTACCTCACAAAAATCTTCGTTACTCGAACTACTGCAATACAGCAAGCGCTAATACTGCCAGCTAAATAAAAGATTCAAACTACTGAAAGCACTAACTACTGATAGGCATAGTTAGCAAATGAAAGATTTTGATAGAGAACAAACAATGTATTTACCTTAATAGTGTTCAAAAGTCATAATATGTATATCAGTTCATGACATCCAGTCTTACAAATTTACTGTCTCTGTCCAGATCATCCGCTCTCAAAACTTCGCCATCTCTCTCCCCACATCCACCACTGCTGGCGGCTCACCTCCAACTGCGCAACGCTACGCGCTGTTAACAGCCAACTGCCCAACATTACAATAGCAAATTCCAACAATGCAAACCAGCCAGAGACTTCACACAGCACAGCCAGTGATTTTCATACAGAGCGCTACGTGGCGTTACCAATATAAAAACCTAAACAGCCTACTTACAACATGAGCTGTTAGGGGTGCTTGTTTCCCCCGTTTCATTCTGCAAGCGCCTATGAATATCTGGGATGCACTGGTTTTCCGCCAAAAGAAACTCAATGACACCTCTCTGCTGGGAACGCACCTCCTTACAATCCGATGGCTGCGTATAGCACCGCCACCTGTCGGTACTTCACGGAACTTTAGGGGTTGAAGCGGGAATATTCCACGACGTCCTACTACAAATTCCGCGTTTTATAAATTGCAATTGGCCGTGAAAGAAAAGTGTTGCAATGGTTACTGAGCGCTCCTCGTATTAATTAAACGAGGCTAGCAGTGCCGTATCGCACTCTCCAGTGACGTACGTGTCTGCGGTCGCTGCTCGTCGTACGCTGTTGGAGGTCGAGTAGCCCTTATCAATCACACCGCCAGCTGCTGCGTAGCACGCGCGGCAGTAGCAGTGTGCGAAATGTTGAGCACCGGACTTGAGCTGCGGGCTGTGTCGTGCTGCGTCCCCATCATTTAGGCAGTGCGCTCGTCCCGCAAATTCGTGCAACGCGTCGGGTATTTACGGTCGGCGGGTACGCATAACTTGGGGGAGCTGTTGGCGCGCATATGTTTACGGCAGAAAACGGTTTATTTACCTGCTGGCGGCAGCTTTCAGGCGCGGATGAAGCGCCGCTGACGGTGGTTGTTAGCCCTGCTCTCCATCACGTCGATTGGCTGTCGCCCCCGTAAAGCCGTACCACGCGCGCCCCAAACACTGCGCGACGGGCGTGCGGCCAATCCGGGACCACTCTCGAAGCGCCATTGTCGTCGCCACTATCGATACGGGCCGCTGGGCCCATTTTAAAAAGCTGAAATGGTTCGCGGGAACATTCTCGTCCAATCTAGATGCTTGGACGCGAATAAAAACAACGCGGATCGCTTCCAACAGCAGTGAGCAAATTAAATGTGATTTCCACTATTGCTGACATATTGGTCGCCAATGATTCTGCAATTGTGTTGATATTAAAATTTATCGTCTGATTTTTCGTCTCAGTTCAACATTTATTTTTACGATGGGACGTAATTGATCAGCTTCAGATCTATGACGCTGCGTAAGCAACATGTCCAATTCGCTGGTATTACACATCAGAATACAGCAATCTGATGTAGTCTATAGTTCCGCATGGATAAGACGAGTTGTGTACGCAGCTACGTAAATCTGAAGCTGATCAACTTTTATCTGTACATTTCTTATTATATCAGTTTGATGCATAAGTTCGTAGCGTTTTTCCATAAGTTTAATAAACACAACAGACACACATAACAGAGACTTTAGTCATTTGTTATACAGGGTGTTACAAAAAGGTACGGCCAAACTTTCAAGAAACATTCCTCACACACAAAGAAAGAAAATATGTTATGTGGACATGTGTCCGGAAACGCTTACTTTCCATGTTAGAGCTCATTTTATTACTTCTCTTCAAATCACATTAATCATGGAATGGAAACACACACCAACAGAACGTACCAGCGTGACTTCAAACACTTTGTTACAGGAAATGTTCAAAATGTCCTCCGTTAGCGAGCATACATGCGTCCACCCCCCGTCGCATGGAATTCCTGATGCACTGATGCAGCCCTGGAGAATGGCGTATTGTATCACAGCCGTCCACAATACGAGCACGAAGAGTCTCTACATTTGGTACCGGGGTTGCGTAGACAAGAGCTTTCAAATACCCCCATAAATGAAAGTCAAGAGGGTTGAGGTCAGGAGAGCGTGGATGCCATGGAATTGGTCCGCCTCTACCAATCCATCGGTCACCGAATCTGTTGTTGAGAAGCGTACGAACACTTTGACTAAAATGTGCAGGAGCTCCATCGTGCATGAACCACATGTTGTGTCGTACTTGTAAAGGCACATGTTCTAGCAGCACAGGTAGAATATTCCGTATGAAATCATGATAACGTGTTCCATTGAGCGTAGGTGGAAGAACATACTGACGAAACTAAAATGAGCTCTAACATGGAAATTAAGCGTTTCCGGACGCATGTCCACCTAACATGTTTTCTTTATTTGTGTGCGAGGAATGTTTTCTGAAAGTTTGGCCGTACCTTTTTGCAACACCCTTTATATTTTCCTTCACTATTTTCAACAGTCTGCTAACGCTGGGGTAACTTTTAGATTCCGCGACTGTAGAAATCACATGATTTTGATGTGAAGAACTCGTCAAGCCGTGTTCGGAGCGCATTTTCATCCGAAAAGGAAGTTCCTTGAAGGTTGGTCGATAGAGAGCGGAGAAGGTGAAAATCCGAAGGCGTAAGATCAGGTGAATAAAGGGGGTGCTGAATGACTTCCCAACTCAACTCATGCATAGTATTTTTTGCCAGTCTAGCAGAACGCGGGCAGATGTTATCATGGAGTAGCATGGCTTCACGCCACCGGCCGGGGTGGCCGAGCGGTTCTAGGCGCTACAGTCTGGAACGGCACGACCGCTATGGTCGCAGGTTCGAATCCTGCCTCGGGCATGGATGTGTGTGATGTCCTTAGGTTAGTTAGGCTTCAGTAGTTCTAAGTTCTAGGGGACTGATGACCTCAGCAGTTAAGTCTCATAGTGCTCAGAGCCATTTTTGAGCTTCACGCCGTCTTCCTTGTCGTTGTTCATGTATTGCGTCTGCAAGACGTCTCAGTTGTTGACCGTAACTTTCAGCGTGATGATTACACCTCGGGGAAGCAATTCATAACACACCACACGGTTGCTGTTCCACCAGATGCGTAACATTATCTGGTCTTTGTACAGCGGTTGCTGCTTTGTTTGGGCGCAACGATTTCTTCCTTTGTTTTCCTTATTTTAGCATAAATACATAATTTCTCGTAACCAGGATGGGAATGGTCGGTGTTGTTCACGAGCCAGTTGATAGCGAGCAAGCAGAGGTGTACATACGGTACCTACTGAGTTTTGGAATTTGGCTTAGAACATTTGGTATCCATACACCCGTTTTTTGAACCTTTCCCACTGCGTGCAAATGTCGCAATGTTGTCGAATGATCACTGTTCATCATCACAGTTCACCACATTTGCCAGATCTCGATTACACTGACCTGGATCATTGTGGATTAGTGCTTTTAAACGATCTTGATCAAACCCTGAAGGTCTGCCTGAACGTGGAGAATCACTGATATCGAAACGATGATCCTTAAAACGAGGAAACAATTGTCTTGCCGTACTCTGTCCAGTGATTATCTTCATACATTGCGCAAATTTTTCTGGCTGCCTCAGCTGCTGTCGCCCCTCTACTGAACTCAAACCGATGAATATGTCGGAAATGTTCTGATTTCTCCACTTGTCGCTCGATTTTGTAGCGTCGATGTCACAACTCACTACGTCCGAATGATAAAATGACAATATGTGAACTCAGTTCTCAGCAGAGAACTACAGAAAAAAATGTCAGTCGATAAATAAATCTACAGCAGCCGGAATACCAACAAGTAAAACAAAAAAGCTACGAACTTAAGCACCAACGTAATAAAATTAAAAGTTGAACTGAGACAGAAGAAAAGACGATAAATTTTAGAATTTTGGTTTATTGTAAGCCCTTGTTTCGATAATCAAATTTAAAATGCCGAAATTTTTATTGTAGCATTGGATAAAATGTTCTTACTTGGCATGCCAAGTTAAATTCGGATAAAATCGCAAGCTTTTGACAAAATCGTCCTTTATCGATGCCAAGAGCTAAATGGGAATTTTAGTGAATACTTTTTTTCTTACCCGGATAGAGTTCAGCTGAGTACTATGAGAAAAGGTTCAATAACTAACGAAGAGGTAACACCACACGAGTCGGGGCGTGGAATGTGACAATTCGAACGTGGTAGAGAGGATAGAAAATCTGAAACGACGAATGCAGAGCCTCAATCTAGATGAAGTGGGGATCAGTGAAGTAAAGTAGGAAGAAGTAAGGATTTATATCTTTCATTTCCACATGAATATTGCAAGCTACATCCATTTGAATGCAATACTTTGCTCTACAATTTTTACACCCCAACTCTTCCTCCGTTGCCAAGTTGATGAATCGAGCGAGGTGTCATAGTGGTTAGCACGCTGGACTCGCATTCGGAAGGACGACGGTTCAAACCCGTGCCCGGCCATCCTGATTTAGGTTTTCCGTGATTGCATCAGGCAACTGCCGGGATGGTTCCTTTGATAGGGCACGGCCGACTTGCATCCCCATCGTTCGCTACTCCGATGGGACCAACGACCTCGCTGTTTGGTCCTCTCCCCCAAATCAAGCAACTAATCAAAGTTGACGATTCCTTGATGCTTCAAGATATTTCCTGTCAACTGATGCATTCTTTAGCTGTGCGCCACTGCGTTTTGTAGCTGTGCATCACGAGCTCATGCACTTAAACGACCGTGCTATTCCCAGTTACGCATGGCCTACGACTTTTGTATGACGAGACGATGACGATGTATCCTCATGTGTTATAGGTGCGTTTGAAAATTAGCCACGAAGCTAGTAGTGCTGAGTACAACACATTTTAAGAGAGAGCCTGCCGAAATGATGCCTTTACTCAAATTTATCGTTGCCGTGGTGCCTACCAAGAAGAAAATAGTACGAGGACAATGGAGGCCAAGAAACGTGTCCATTTTGCCGATGCATCTTCCAGCTAATATTAGGTTTGGATAATGCTCCACCTGACGACTATAATATGCAGGGGCCCTGTCATGCTGGAAGGACATACCCATGGTCGTAGACAAAGGAACATCCTCCAGTAATGCTTGAAACTCGTAGTTACCTAAGACTAGATTAACGGGCTTGAAGGACATTGCGGTAACTCAACAGGCCCAACCAACTGTTTGTCTCTCGCGTAAAACCACGCATTTACGGAGGAGCGTTATTAAAAATGTCTTCACTAAGATTTTCGTAGCACCACCGATAGGAGTTAAGTGTGTCATTGATATCGTCATGGGTGATAGCAATTTGATCAGTAAACAGTATTAATGGAATTTGCTGTAATAACGACGACTGATGTGGTATATTGCCCCTTCCTGGTGTCAACTGGTAATTCATGGTTTGAATTTAAGACTTAGCTTTAAATAGATATTCGTTAACAAGTTTCTTGTGGTGGCCTTTTTTGCAGGAGCTGTATATAAATGGCAGTAGTTCAGAAGAAAAACGTCTTTTGCATGCTGCAAATTAAGTGTCTTTATTTAACTCGTGCACTAAAGCAAAAAGCGTCTGGGTGAGTAAGTCAAATACAAAATAACTTAAGATGCAGCATGAGGATTGCATTTCTCTTATGAACCACTGCATTGCTATTTAAAAGTTCTTTAGTTGGTTCAAGAGTGTAAGTAAAAATTAAATTTGAAACTGACGATCCTGCAAAAAATTATTACTATTCTTCGATCGGAATGGTTACACAGAGTGCAATGCGCACACGATAGTGAAGCTAGAAGATATCCAAGCGGAGGCGCGAAATAATATTGTCTGTGCTGCAGATTCGTCAGATCTCCAAAAATTTCTACCATACCTGTACCGGCGAGAAACTGAAATCTCGGTGACTGAAAAATGAAATAAGTAGTCAAAGTAATTCAGTTTAAGGCCCGCCATTGGTCTCATGATGACGATATCGATTCGATACTTTCCTTCACAACTCCAATTCGAATTGGGACAATGTGTAATGGTAATTTCTCATTACACAATATCTCTCCAAAAATTAACCATACAAAGAAGCTTAAGTCAAAACATGAGTGGTCCTTTCGACATGTAACAATGCCGCATTCCAAGGGCCAAACTGCACACGCAGGGCATATTATAGTTAAGGGATAATACAATAGTGTGACAGCAAAGTGTTGCATTGCCATAGCACTTAATTAACGTGGTTAACAAATACTTAGCTTAAGATGAACATAACAAAACGCGAGATTATACAAAGAAGGGGATATTGTAGTTCTACTTAGTAGTGAGAAGCTGTACCACACGATTTCATTTAATACGCACAGAAAATTCAAATCTTATTATGCAATTAGTCTCATACATTTCTCAGCAATGTAACTGCTCCAACAATCAACCATTGCAACTTGGCCTTAGCCGGGTTGTAATGGTTTACTTCAACCGACAAAGTACGTGATACGTATTGTCACAATACCTTTCCACGTTGCCGCGAAAACTCTGCGTCACAGGTGGTCAGTTTAGACTAAGTGATGAGCGCGCCAAATTTGCAGATTTCGAGAGAAAGCCAGGGCCAAGAATCCGCTAACGCGATTACGGAGCAGCGCCGGCAGAGTTACGCAGACCCACAGCACGTTTAATGCCAGGCTGTATCACTCTCGCGTTTATGGTGTCGTTAAGGCATTAGGCTCGGTGAGAAAAATGAACGCCGAAAGTTAATTCTGTCACCGGCCTTACCGCGGAAGGCTGAAGGGGCGAACTTTGGTCGTAAAAGCAGGATAGCGCGCCGTGATGGCGGGACAAAGCACTGCCGGGCCAGCGTTGTCTGCCCGAGAAAGTAGCGTCCCCAAGTTGGCTCCTCACCCCACTACCTGCCAAGATCACGCTCCGCCGCGATGCAGAGCCAATTGTTAACTTCTGCAGCATCCGTAGTACCCAAAATCAGAAGTAGCATCTGAGACTTTAGTTTGAAACTTGCGTGTTTTTTCAGGTATGTAGAGAAAACTTTCGTTGTTTGGACTCATGAGAGTGAGAATATGAACGATTAATTATTCAATCCACCCGAATATTCGTTTCACGACGGAGGTGGAAAAGGATGACTGTCTTCCCTTCCCTAATGTGTGGATCAGGAAGAAGGCGGATGGTACGTTGGGAAAATACAATACAGGAAGCCTATTCACACTGACTTGTATCTGGAAGCTGATAGCTGTCACCAACCAGCTCAACCTGAAGTGATTCTTCGTCCCATGATTCACAGGACCCATGTCATCTTGGGACCCGAGAGTTTGTCCGCTGAGTTATCCCACCTCTAAGTCATCTTTCGTCAGAACGGTTGTAGTGAAGACAGATTAGACGTGCGTTGTGCTAAGGAACAACTGTGTATCGGATGAGTGATGATAATACCGAGGTGCCACCAAAGTCTACAGTCTTTTTGCCTTATGCACGGAGCATTCCGAACAGGACTGGTCGCAGTTTGCGGAGACATGATGTGAGGTGAGTTTTTCGATCACTATCTAAGACCATGGTCCTTTTACGTTCTGTAAAGGATTATATTGATTTGCTTAAGGCGGGTGTTTACCGTATTTCTTTCAGTTGCGACATGTCATATACTGGTCAGACTTTCACGACTGTAGAGGATCGATGTATGGAACATAAGCGGCACACATGCTCACAACAGAAGAGCAAATTCGAAATTGCAGGGGGCTGATAACCTCGCCGTTGAGCACCAATAAGCTATCAGCACTAAAACACACACATACACACACACACACACACACACACACACACACACACACACACACACACACACACACACGCAATTGCAGAAGGAAACTGTTGAAATTAAATTAGCAAGTAAGCTTATAAACGGAGATGGTGGTTTTAGTTTGATGTCTGCATGGAACCTCGCTCTCTGACATGTCAAGAAACTAACGGACAGAGTTTATGCTACCTCACCCGTTGATTATTAATTTCACTATAGGTAACGTCTGACATCAGTCATCTTTAGATTATGATGGCGCTAGTGTTTAAAGTGAGTGCGTGCACGTGTTAACTTTACGAAGCTCCTGTGGAAACCAGTGTTTTAAGTTTGCTTACACAGAGCTCAATTACTGCAGTTTTGCCTTAAACATGGCAGGCTGTGCTCCTTTCGAAATATCGGCTGTTGTTGACGACGTCACTCAGCTGTGTTCCTGTAAGGTATCTCAACAAATCAAAATAGCTCAGAGCACTATGGGACTTAACATCTTAGGTCATCAGTCCCCTAGAACTTAGAACTACTTAAACCTAACCGAACCTAAGGACATCACACACATCCATGCCCGAGGCAGGATTCGAACCTGCGACCGTAGCAGTCTCGCGGTTCCGGGCTGATGCACCTAGAACAGCTCGGCCACCGCGGCCGGCTTATCTGAACAGAGGTAACCTGTGCGCAACTGAGAGTAGAAGCGAAATGAAGCACAGAAGAAATCCAAATGGAAACGGTAAAATTCAAAGACGACATGTCACTGTGTTCGTCTTTATAAATGGCCTGTGTAGCTGAATAGAACATAGGCTTGGAAGCCTGAGTATTTGTTACTGTCCATCTGAGGCAATGGCATTATCTCTGGCCGAGCGCACTTGTCCTCGTCTTCTGAGCTTCTCGTCAGCATTTTTCGCCGCACCTCAGCGTCATAACACTGTCTTTCAGGGCTTCAGCTTGATACTTTCCTGCTATGTCTGCGAAATGATAGGCACTCTTATGGAACATCTATTCCCTCTTGCGCGCGTAATGTTCGGCTGTCAGAATGATTTTATGATCCCTCCTTAGTGAGGTAATGGTGCTGAATTAGCTATTGCGCCTCCTATCTCGAGCGAGGTGGAGTAACAGCTTCCAGGGTGTGCCAAATTAACTGCAGTATCGGATTTCTGCCTGTTTGTCATTCCAATTGCCACTAGGCGAGCTGTTTTGGTTTGACTTGGCTTTGCACCGCCTGGAGGAAACGTTAAGAAATTTTAGCATTTGCCCATGATATCTTTTCGCGGTGCAACAAAACTGCTATCAGTAAGATTCTGAGGTCAGATTAACAGACTGGAATCTGTTCGAAAAGTTTCGAGACATTGTATTTCAGGCGAACAAGCGACTTCAGCGCCGAAGATATGGTTGCAGATTGAACTAACAACAGATACGCATTTGACCAGTCATTTATGAGTAGGCAGCGTTAAGTAGTGGACGTGAGATTGTAGTGTGTCAACGCTGATGTGTCACAAATCACAGTAGAGTAACATCTGTAAATAAAGTGTTCAAGGCATTCTCCAGGATGACTCCAAGAAGAGAAAAATATGCGCAGAGTTCGTCCGGCACATTTTGACTCCAGAATTAAACCGACAACGCGTGGATGCCTGCCCCGACTCGATTGAAATACAAAACGCGGACGAAAGTCTTATGGGACCAAATTGCTGAGGTCATCGGTCCCTAAGCTCACACACTACTTAATCTAACTTAAACTAACTTACACGAAGGACAACACACACACATATGTCCGAGGGAGGACTCGAACCTCCGACGGGGGACCCGCGCGAACCTTGACAAGTTGCCCTAGACCGCTCGGCTATCCCGCGGGGCGTAGCTGCTGGGAAACACCTACAGTCACGGGAAAATCACTTACCCTTAAACCAGTATAGTAGGTCCCTGAAACAACCCTCTTAGGACTATTCGGAAAGGCTGGTCCATAAATTGCAGGCTGGACAGTATAACATTCCTCCGGATACCGCTCTGGCTCCATAATAGCCAAGAATGCAGCTCTCCGAAGTGAAGCGGACAGAACGTAATTCATTACAATTTCAATCTGTCACGGCTGATGATAAATTATTTGTCTGCTAACCAAAGACTGGATCCTTATACACTCAAATGATTCCGCTTCAGATTGCCGTTTCAACCGCCGCGTTCCCCGTGCGAGGGTTTGCACAGTGGATCGTGTGTCGCCGCGGGTAGAAGAGCGTGCTGCGGCGCCGGTAACCTTGTTATTCCCGCAGCCACAGCAAGACGCCGGCTTATCGACAGCTCCCTCCGCCGCAAGGCCGAGTCACCTGCTCATCTGATTCCAGCGCAGCAGCCTACCTTCTCCTGCTGCCTGTCGCTGCCGGCGCCCGCGGTTCCTCTTCCGGCGCCTTCCACTCGAGCACGCTGCTTTTAACGCTACGTAGTCTCACCAGTGTGTTCGCCAAGCGATTCTTCGGGAAAAGCTGCTGTACTAAAACTGATTTTTGAAAAATTTTTGGTTCTTAATCTTCCTACTTGTTGGACCCACACGGATAGTCGAGCGCGTTAACTCTTAACCTCCGGGATTCGGGGAGAAGATCCAGCTCCGAATAGAATCCGCCCTTCGCATTAACGTCGAGGGATGGTGGACGAGCCAGCGTCGATGAGGTTTTTAGGCGGTTTCCCACATCTATCTAGGTAAATACCAGCCTGGTACCCAATCTTTTTTTCTATTTTAGTTTTATTTAAGACTATAAATTTGTAATTGGACGTACAGAAAGTTTACGAATACCCGTCACCTAGTGGCGTTACCGAAGTTTCGACATGCGGGTCACTTTTTCATTACTGAATTTAGGTTAGCATATTATGCGAGCGAAATCTTCAGAATAAATTAATTTTTCATCTGCTTTGAATAGACTAAGATTAGACAATCTGAGTTGTGTGTACCTCATTACGCTCCACTATATTCTAGTCGTATTTCTGATTTCATTACGATAAACAGATCGTTAGGGTAATAATTAAACTATTATTATGTTTTCTCATCAAGTTACTTATTTCAAACATAACAACATAATTAAAAATTATGTATTTTAATCAAAGAAAAGGAATAAAAATTAAGTGTCTAACATCCCATGGATGATGGTTGTTGGCTTGCAAACGTCCCCATTTGTTGACTCAGGGATCGAGACGTGGCTGCACGATCCGTTACAGCCATGCATTAGAGACGGACCATAAGATCGAAATAAGAGAGGAAGGGGAAAACAATTCTGTCGCGTCTTTTCACTGTGGTGGTGGCGAAATGTGTGCGCGTGACAGGGGGGAGGGGGACAGTCGGAAGCTTAAACTGTGCGAAAAAGTGGCACCACGTTTCCAGCTGTGTGGCTTGGAAAGAAACACCCACCACCCTCCTCCCTTTCCTACCCTGGCCTAAGGAATTGAAATCATTTCGTAATACAAGCGTAGATCGACCTTGTATGGATAACCGTAAGGGAGTAAACTCGATGTGAAGGGGGTTGCACAATAATCCTGAAATAATAGTCAATACAGACTACTTTAAACAGATATAATTTGGAAAGAACAAATAGCACATCTTCAGCAAGCAGGTTCAAATGGTAGTAGGTTGAAGTAGTTGCGCAGACATGAAGAGCCTTGAAAAGGATGGAATATCGTAGAGATGTGCAGCAAACCAGTCTTCAGATCTACACCGACAACAACATATAATAAATATCAGATAAAGATACATGGCAACCAATGGCAGTACGTTCCTCATTAAGAGAGCACTGGTAGTTGGTTCTTTTTTTTCTTCGAAGACAACCGGAGGAGCTATTGAAGTATTCCCCAAGACAAACAGAAACTGGAACATCATGTACAAGAGAAGAAGGAAGAGTAGATTTATAATGCTACTCAACGATCACCAATTGCGCTGGCCTCTGAATAACGTTCGTTACAGGAACACTGAGCAGTTACTTATGTGACTCGAGAAGAACGACAAACGAATGTTGAACATTTTGTTTGTGGCTATAAGGAAAGGCCACGATAAACGTAGCGCCATTTCTCATTTCACACACCTCGTTCTCTGCAAACTTTGACAGTCGCGATACTGATGCCTGCTTAAGAGCTACAGAACAACATTCAGAAAAGTACCCTTTTGTATTGAAAAAAGAGACCATTGTTCCAGACTTCTTAAAATAAATACGAAGAGTGTTAGCGAAGGAGCTGCGAACGTGATTCTTTAAATTTCGTTTTGGATTTGAGTCCTATTTTCCACAGTCGCAGTATTAGAAATAATATATATGTTATGGTGATTTTTGGGAATTTATAATGCCCTATTTTAACCAAACGCCTTTCGCTTTATTTAAATACATACCGGTGGCCAATTCTTTTGTTCGTTACGTTATTTCTGTGTCTTCTCCCATACAAAAGCTGCCGATTCTTGACATACTGCACCACACTATCGACAATATTTTCTTGTAAGCATGTTTTGGTTTAGTACGTATCCACATTTACTTCGCGCTTATACGTATGGTGCCAGGTACACGTAACTACGGAAACAGCGTGAAGATAGTGTGATAATTCATACATTAATATTGAACCACTTCGGTGAATTAGCTATTTTTTTCTCTACGTCTAACACTATTCCCGCAAACACATCACATAATTTACTACATAATGTTTTCTACAAGGTCGTAACTGGGCGACGAAAAGCGCGACTCCTGTCAGTATAGACTATCCATGTACCCATTTTGCGTCCACACGTCCACGCTTCAATACACGACCTGCTGCCCAGTGGAAAAGTAAAAATTAATGGCTTGTTTATGCCCCGCGTACTTGGAGGTATAACCAAACTATATACATACTACTCGTAACAGATAAAATTATTCTTCTGCAAATGAGGTAAATTATAATGTCAAGTTGTCCAGCACATTGTCCTCAGTCATCAACAGAAGAATCTCCATTTATACCCCTAACAGCATGTATCAGCTCAAACAAACAAACGAGATAGTATTGTGGCTAGTGCAATGCATCCGGAAGCCTGTGTACAGGAGGACAGATAAGAATAACTTAAGGAACCAAAAAACTGGCCACTGAAACATTTTTAAATAAAGGGAAATGCGATGGCGTAATCACCATATTAATTGATTCTTTGTTTATTATCTCTTGCCGTAATGGTAGTTCGGTATCTTGTATCGTTTGTGAAACGAATGTTTTATGTTAGTTTGAAACCTGTGTACGCGTTACGTCATCTTTCGTCTCCTAATGATGAACTACTAATTACTGAAGTTTATCGCAACAAGTCGTAAGTAACTGTAAAAGTCGCACAAGTAATACATACACTAATGGCCTTTAAAATTGCTACACCAAGAAGAAATGCAGATGATAAACGGGAATTCATTGGACAAATATATTATACTAGAACTGACATGTGAATATATTTTCACGCAATTTGGGTGCATAGATCCTGAGAAATCAGTATCCTGAACAACCACCTCTGGTCGTTATAACGGCCTTGATACGCCTGGGCATTGAGCAGAGATTGGATGTTGTGTACAGGTACAGCTGCCCATGCAGCTTAAACACGATACCACAGTTCGTCAAGAGTAGTGACTGGCGTATTGTGACGAGCCAGTTGCTCGGCCACCATTGACCAGACGTGTTCAATTGGTGAAAGATCCAGAGAATGTGCAGGCCAGGGCACCAGTCGAACATTTTCTGTATCCAGAAAGCCCCTTACAGGACCTGCAACATGCGGTCGTGCATTATCCTGCTGAAATGCAGGGATCGAATGAAGGGTAGAGCCACGGGTCGTAACACATCTGAAATGTAACGTCCACTGTTCAAAGTGCCGTCAACGCAAACAAGAGGTGACCGAGACGTGTAACCAATGGCACCCCATACCATCACACCGGGTGATACGCCAGTATGGCGATGACGAATACTCGCTTCTAATGTGCGTTCACCGCGATGTCGCCAAACACGGATGCCACCATCATGATGCTGTAAACAGAACCTGGAATCATCCGAAAAAATGTCGTTTTGCCATTCGTGCACCCAGGTTCGTCGTTAAGTGCACCATCGCAGGCGCTCCTGTCTGTTATGCAGCGTCATGGGTAACCGCAGCCATGGTCTCCGATCTGATAGTCCATGCTGCTGCAAACGTCGTCGAACTGTTCGTGCAAGTGGTCGTTGTCCTTCAAATGTCCCCATCTGTTGGCTCAGAGATCGAGACGTGGTTGCACGATCCGTTACAGCCATGCGGATAAGATGCCAGTCTTCTCGACTGCTAGTGATACGTGGACGTTGGGATTCAGCACGGCGTTCCGTATTACCCTCCTGAACCCACCGATTCCATATTCTGCTAACAATCATCGGATCTCGACCAAATCGAGCAGCAATGTCGCGATCCGATAAACCGCAATCGCGATAGGCTACAATCCGACCTTTTTCAAAGTCTGAAACGTGATGGTACGCATTTCTCCTCCTTACACGAGGCATCACAACAACGTTTCACCAGGCAACGCCGGTCAACTGCTGTTTGTGTATGAGAAATCGGTTGGAAACTTTCTTCATGTCCGCACGTTGTAGGTGTCGCCACCGGTGCCAACCTTGTGTGAATGCTCTGAAAAGCTAATCATTTGCCTATCACAACATGTTCTTCATGTCGGCTAAATTTCGCGTCTGTAGCACGTCATCTTCGTGGTGTAGCAATTTTAATGGCCAGTAGTATATATACTTTTGGACCTTGTTCGTCATTTCTGCAGAAGAAGAAGGGCAGGTGTTTGTGCTGGGTTGGGAAGTAATGGAGAAGCAGACGCACAGGGGGACACAGCAATGCGCCGCGTCGCGTGCGGCGAATGTAAGCGGCGCCTCCGTCAGCTGTTAGCAGTCGGTTGCTGGCTCTGTGCTCTCCCTGGCCTGCGCCTGGCACGGGCACAGAAATAGTGTTTCTCCTTGGCGCTCGCCGCGCAGTCCTTGGAGAGGCCGAAGAACTTTGGCCACGAAAAGAACGTGCGGCGAAAACAAACTCGGACGGGGTTGCGCTCTACACCGGCGAATGCTGGCTCCCTCGCCAAACTTTCAACACTACGCAGATACCAGCTTGTATCCCGCCCTCAGTTATGTTCTCACTCGAGTCACTTGCGTCGAAACCATCGACTAGTCGCCAACATACATTGCCTTCGAACAGACGTGACTATGGTACGGTGCGAGGTTTGTCTGTAAGGGCTCCTGACATTATAAATGCCATTACATCGCTTTTACCTTAGACAAAACATGATATAGACGGCGCTTGGCGTCTTTTTACTAAAACAAACATTTCAGTCCGCTTACTACCGGCGGCGTACATTTGCATTTGGTTTTGGAATACAGTTTATCTTAATTGTAATATTGAGACGGTACAGCAGTTTCCGCTCCATAAGCAGCAGGTTTCGCTGCTCGCTCGCACCGGGAAATAGAAACAGAGGCGGCTCCGCAGCCAATTTTCTTACACGACGCGGCCGGCCGTGGGTGCAACAGAACCCATGTGGACGGGTGGAAAGAAATGTGTCAGGCTTCATAATACGTATTTATATGTGTTGTGTATTATGCATTTCTTGTACGTGAGTGTGAATCTGCACATAAACTTTCCTAATCCTCCTCACACCTTTCCGTAAAGCGTGACCAAATCTTTGTTGGGAAGTAGTTCTGTAGTATAGTAGTGCCAACCTTACTCCTGGGTAGGGGATCAGAGAGACAGCACAGGCAGGTAAAAGTCAAAGACTTTCCAGTGTCACAAGATTTGGGGTGGAGAGGTTGGACACGGCCAAGTGGTTCGACCACCCCCTCCACCGGGGCCCAGGAGGACCTCCGGGTACCCGCCAGATTCTAGGGGGGTGTTACAGAAGACGGGTAAGTGAGCAGACGTGCCCTCAGTGCGTCTGTCTCAATGTTCACCCATGGAAGAGAGGTATTTGAATATTTGTACTAATTCTTTTATTTCCAGCTTCGGAATGTGTAAGGAAATCAATGATCTCGTTAATTTAGGAAATTTGCTCCCCTGTGTTAATGTACCTGATCCCCAGTTTGCCCGTTATCCTCCTCACATAGTGGATGTTCTATGTAACATATTGGGAGACTTTGGTGGTATACATTTGGCCAACGCAATTCCGTCTTGCCCGTAGAAATGTGCGTACAGATTAGTATATAATATACCCGAGCTATAAGTTGTAAAATTGTAATATCTGTAAACTGGAACAATTGCTGCAATTGCTGAAAAATCGAGTGATAATATTTAAAATAAATACGTGATCAATTGTCATCAATCTTTAACATACCTTAAAAATCACAAAGAAGTTAAAGGAATTCATTTAAAATATAAGATATAGAATGCAGGGACCCACACATCAGCGTGTGAGCCCTCCAGCCCCTTGCCTAGCATCGTACAGAAAGTGCACGCTCTCTAGGTAGCGCTCTCAAGCTCCCCTCCCCAGTTATCCGCTGCGCAATTTTGATTCAGGGCTTGACGACATCAACTTTCATCTGGCGTCCCTAGGCAAGGAGGTAGAAGGTAAACTTTCAATATTTCCAATAATAGTTACTTAATAACAATGGTGAAATCTTCGACGGCATTTGGTTGCACCGAAAGGTATATGGAAGCAAGTAATTTGTGAAAGCAACTAATGTTTTGTTGTTTTGAGAATACAGCGGTTTGCGGACACAATTCTTGACACTCGGTAAATGGCGATTATTTGGATACAATAGAATTTTAATATCTAACTCACTAGATGAGTTTTCTCTTTAACAAACATTTTCTAGTATACTACGCTCCTTATCCTGATATCGTTTCAGTGTCTCTACAGGCGTGGGCAATAGTCGTAACACATAAACGCTTTTTTTTTTTTGTGAAATCCCGACATTATCGATAGAAATGGATGTCATTTCTTACAAAAGAATTGAAATGCTCAGAGAACCTGTGGTCACCCATCTACTTCAAAGACAGTGCCGTCTCGTGGCATCGGGAATCGGCCAGAGTGTCTACATCTACATAGATATTCTGCAAATCACGTTTAAATGCCTGGCAGAGGGTTCATCGAACCACCTTCACAATTCTCTATTATTCCAATCTCGTATAGCGCGCGGAAAGAATGAACACATATATCTTTCCGTACGAGCTCTGATTTCCCTTATTTTATCGTGGTGATCGTTCCGCCCTATGTAGGTCGGCCTCAACAAAATATTTTCGCATTCGGAGGGGAAAGTTGATTATTGGAATTTCGTGAGAAGATACCGTATCAACGAAAAACGCCTTTCTTTTAATGATTTCCAGCCCAAATCCTGTATCATTTCTATGACACTCTCTCCCATATTTCGCGATACTACAAAACGGGCTGCCTTTCTTTGCACTTTTTCGATGTACTCAGTCAGTCCTATCTGGTAAGGATCCCACACCGGGCAGCAGTATTCCAAAACAGGACGAACATGCGTAGTGTAGGCAGTCTCCTTAGTAGGTCTGTTACATTTTCTAAGTGTCCTTCCAATAAAACGCAGCATTTGGTTAGCCTTCCTCACAACATTTTATATGTGTTCTTTCCAATTTAAGTTGTTCGTAATTGTAATACCTAGGTATTTCGTTGAATTTACGGCTTTTAGATTAGACTGATTTATCGTGTAAAAACTGTGTGGCCACATTTCTGCGAACCAGCAGTCCAGAAGCGGAAAGCCGTCCCGTATTCATAGCACTGCGATCGCCCATGTCCCGCATTGTACTCTCAAAGGCCTGCCTTAGCGAGGGAGAATTCACGAGTCTTATGCCAGAAGCCACTAAATATGTATTCGGAAATACAACAGTTAATGATCTTAAGCTGCCAATTTTACTCATTATCGGAAGGCGGTATATATGATGGTACCTTCACAGAATAATAAAATGTTACATTTACTGTTGAGGGATCGTCAGAAAACTAAATGCTCCCTGTCAAACATATTTCGTCTTCTACTCCTGTGGAAGAGACGAACTAAATGGTTCACAGTGCAATAAAAACAGGAATTCACTGAATAAATGTAATCCTGAAACTTACCGAGTCGTTTGTTAACTTCTCACTTTACCAAATGTAAAGAAAAACCGTAACCATCACATTAATATTGAACATTTCGGAGCAATTAGCTTAACTATATCACTGCATACAAGAAATCATTCAATTTCTAAGATCAGCACATAATTTCAGCTATACCTGTGACAAAACGGCAGGGTGATTCAAGAAGATATGCAAATACAGTATTGTAATATGTTTTTCTACCAGTAAAACTGAAGAAAAAAGTTCATATAAACACAGGTCCGCAAATGTTTGGTTACGGATAGTAAAATATTTTGCCTGAAATTTAGCAACTTTCCTAATATGAAGCCATTGCGAAACTGTACGAGGTTAAAGTATAGCTTGATTTCTATTGATTTTCTTGTTTTTGGTCAGGTGAACCTAACAAAACATGTCCCAGACGTGTATCTGCAGTAGTTTTCCAGAACATCCAGAGAAGCAAAGACGTAATTTCGTAAAATTTTTAGTTTATTAACTGCTTGGCCAAATTTGCTTTTTTATTTTCCAGACAATTGCAGGAAGTTTTCAACATAAGTTATAGAGAATTTAATTTTGGAAAAATGATGGTAATGACTTTTACAAAAGCCGCATGAATGTATCAGATAATCTGCTTTTATTAATACCATAGAACACGTGAATTCATGTTAAAGTGGGAGAAACAAAGCTCAGTGTTAAGGAAGTTGTACAGTGTACATACGTTTACCAACAGTGACATAAACATTTCTACTTTCTTAATGGAAAGTAAACAAATTAACTTATATAATAATCTTTGCTTCTCTGGATGTTCTGGAAAACTACTGCAGATACATACGTGGGACATGATTTAATAGATTCACCAGACCAATAACAACAAAATAAATGGAAATCGTGCTTTACTTTAATCTCGTACAGTTTTGCGATGACTCCTTATTAGGGAAGTCGCTAAATTTCGGGCAAAATCTTTTATTAGCGGTAGCTCCGTAACTAAACATTTGCGGACCTACGTTTGTATGAACTTTTTTGTTTAGTTTTACTTGTAGAATAACATATTAAAATATTTGCATATCTTCGTGAATCACCATGTATAACTGAGGGCTCCACTTCGCATTGTGCGTAATAGCAGAAACTCAGCTGTCTGCCTCCTGTCACGTGACTTACATGTTGGCTGCAGTCATTAACACGGCAGAGATAGTGACGTGAGCGCTCTTTACATACCTATGGACTAATCAAGAGCAATGCAGGCAGATCCCATTCAAAAGTACCGTGGAATTTTCCATACGCATTTTGTATGCATCTTAATTATTTGTATTCCATATTTGGGACGAACTTGGCTTTAAGTTTTAAAATGCAAGAGCATTTAGATCGTTTGCAACAAATATCACAGAGCAGATACCACCAAAAAATTTTAATAGGAAAAAATGAACGACCACCGCAGTTTTTTAGGTTTTCTGCTGCGCCTTATCGAATAGCCGAGTATTGCCGAGGAGTGCATTCTCTGTATGCATAAAAGATCTAACGGACAGGGAGAGCAGCGGTCTGCGACTGTTTGCTGGACTCTATAGAGTACGGGAAAGTTTCGTCTTTGACTGTAGGAGGACACAGGATTATTTAGAAGATGAGAAGGAAATACAGTCCTATGTTGTTCTCATAGAGTATTAATACTTTGTTGTTTGGCACAGCTACATCGATTAAATACCTAGGCATAACGCAGCAAAGAGACATCAAATGCAACAAGCATCTAAGATCAGTTGCAGGGAGAGCGAATGGTCGATTTCGAAATATCAGAAGTTAATGACGACAGAGAAAGTCGTCGTAAGTTTGATACCGAATACAAATTTTAACCCTTCAAGAACTGCGTGAAATATTTATTCATTTGTTGTTGCTTTTTACAGGTAAGAAGCATCGAACCGATAGTAGCAACTGAGAGAAAATGGTCTCGAGTATTAGATTAGATTTATAACATTTTTTAATTTTTCTTCCACTATCGGGCAATGCGCCAAGTATTTCGTGAACTTATTTTTCATATGATGTTATGTACTGGATGTACACGTGGATACATTCTCGCACCGTGTCTTCAGTGCGTTTTATTCGAACCTTCTACGAAAACAAAAAAAAGGCTATATTGAGAATTACAACCTGTCATTACAAATACGACATTCTTTAATGTGAATTTTGATGAATATTACAATGAAAAATACAAGTTTATTTGAGTAAAACTGCAAGATGTGTGATATGAGAAAAATGTGAGAACTTGCATCGACATTCGTGGCATTATTAATCGAGGATAAATATTTCTAACATATCACGTGAAATTCACTTGCGATGTCTCGCTTCTGATCTTACCTTGAAGAATTGAAAAAAAAAAAAAAATGGAAAACTCGCAATATCCCTTAAGAAGAGAAGACCTATCTTCTAGGGAAACTCAAAAGACTGGTACAAAAGAGAACGATTAAGAGAATCTTGGAAAACTTGGAAAGCAGGAAGGTCTATACTAACTGGCTGAAAGATGTAAAGAAGGATACGGCAGAAATTAACATCACACTAGAGGCAGCTAGCAGCGAAACGGACTACGGAAAAGAAATAGACAGACAAATAGACCGAAATCCTACAGAAAGGTGGGGATTACTTGCTTGGAGAGACATAAGGACAGTCACTCGTAAAAACGTTGGAATTTATTTACTACTTATTTGTTTACCATGACATTACAAGATATTTAAATAAAAACATATTAAATATAAATTTTATACTTTTGTTAAAATTAGTTTCAACTATACGATCAAGATGAATTGGATCCATCAGATCGCAAGGGTATGTTCTCAGCTCACATTCTTTGACAAGGTGGCAGATGGACTGTCTTGGAGCTCCAAAGTCACAGTATGGTGTTGAAAGTTTTCCGCACATATACAGATTTTATACGTAAATACTTTGTCCCGTGCAAATTCTGTTCAAAGCTTTTCATGTATGACAAAGGAGTTCTAAGGCGCTGGCCATTTCTGATGGCGGTATTACATCATGTGGGTAACAGTGAAGATAAGAAATGAAGACTGAGAGGATTTCCATAGAATTGGCGAAGGAAGGAACATTTGACAAGAAGAAGGGACATGCTAATAGGACACGCATTGAGACACTGGGAAATAACTTCAGTGGTGCTAGAAGCAGCAACAGAGAGTAGAAACTGTAGGGGAAGACAGACTGGAATACATACGTCAAATAACTGAGCACATAGGATGAAACTGCAGTTCTGAGACAAAGAGATTGCACAAGAGAGGAATTCGTAGTGCACTGCATCAAACCAACCAGAAGACTGATGATCAAAAAAGAAAAGAAAAAGATAGTAGGTATATTTCTATCCCACAATTCGAATCATTTGCCGTTGACACTGAACCGGTCTCCAACCAGCTGTTGAGTAAGATGGTTGGGTGACTTTGGAGATCGTAGCCGACTTCTTGTGAGGCGGGGTATTTCCTGCTGGATGGGTAGTTCAGAAATGTTCATGTTTTTCTTGTATTCCTTTATGAGTGCTTGCAGTCCGCGAAGAAGGGGTGGAGTTACATGGCTGAGTGCTAGAAGCCATTACAGTGCAGTAGACCTGATGCACCATCTAATAATGCTCATTGCCGAGTGTAACTGGACGTCTAGCGTTTTGGAGTGAGCACTATTCGACCTTACTGGTGCATTGTATTCGGTTACACAGTACATAAGACGTAGTATTGAATTTCGTAATCTGCAATGTAGCACTGCTAAGCTTTCAGATAATATTGCTATGTTTCTTATATTTTAGGCAGTAATTATTATATATTGCTTGGAAGGCAAAGTTCTGTATGAAGTGACGCCTAGATATTTAGGGTGTTTATGGAGTTTGAGTACAGTGTTATTAAAAGAGATTTACGGTTGACGATGTGCATTCCTGTCTTTTAGGTGAAAGCAACTATATTCCGATCAAAATTACTTTTAATTGCCAGATTGTAGTGACGGAGGGGTGGTGGAGGGGGGGGGGGGGGTTGACAGTGTTGCCAACATGCTACCGGCCACGCTTTAGAGTAAGTTGCATGTTCTTGCAAAACAGAAAAGACAGCGAGCACATGGCAAACAACTACGACTGGATGGCGGCTGCCTCTTAACACTCGACTCCCTGAAACGTGTCACAAAGTGATTTTAATCAGAGTCTGGCTTCGGTCTTGTTGAGATTTGGTGTAAGCCCTCATTTCATAAAGTACTCATTCAGAAGGACAAATCTTCTGTTAAAATGGTCTCGGTAACTTCACAGTTTTTGAGAGCTAAAGCTAGGTCTTCAGCATACCCAAATTTCCTTGCAGCAATATAAGGTAGGTGTAAGATATGAAGACTGAATAAAGTGGGAGGCAGATCAGACCCTTGCGGTGCCCCATCGCTCATCTTTCTGTGTTTGCTTTTATTGTGTCGTTGAGCAAGACGAGAGAGCCTATCTGACAGCACGCTACGTATTAGCCTCAAAATTGTGCGATGTGCAGCTACTTCAGTCAACTTGTACAAGAGGCCCTCCTCCCAAGCTAATACTTGACATACTCCATAGCTAACTTAAGCGTAATTTAAATAGAAAAAGGAAAGTACCAGCTTTCAAACATTGTGATGATAGGGCTCACTGAATTTCATTACCGCTTCATTATGATGTACATTAAAATTCGCCATGAATTAAAAGACATTTTTGACCTCAGTTGTGACTTACGGTTAGACAGTAGCTGAAAGGTGAATTCCCGATGGAACTGGCTCCTAATTTTATGCGTTGAGAAATACGTTTTTGGGTTGAAGCCAGTAGCTTGCAGGGACAGTACCGGCACTCTCGATGGAGCTGCTTTAAATACATGGCAGCACGCTCTCCTTTTTTGCATTGCAAGCGTTGGCCTAAAAGTCGTGTCGATGAATTCGGATTTTAATAGACCTCGCCGCCGTCCATTTCCACTAGAAGGCTACTTTCGCTATCCAGTTTTAATGTGTCAGTGATGGCTACATACAAAATCAATAAGCACTTCTTCCCCGCACCGGCCTCGAATATTAAGAGCGGGCCGAAGTGCGAGGGCTCTCGTCGAGTGCCCTGGACTTCTTTCAGCCGAGCTCCGGGGAATCGACTCGTGGGCACTTTGAAACAGCGGTCCTCTCTGGAGGCCCTTGGCTTCACAAGTTTCCGAACAGAATTACTGACTTTCAAAGACGGCCGACCGGCTAGATATTCCGCAGCGTATTTGAGGAATATAAACGAGAAATTTCTTGTAAGGCGTCGACGACTTTGAATTTGAGTGCTTTCTTGTAGTGAGTTACCTCGCGGCGAACAAACGGACTTCACGGCGCAGTTGTGCCGCGTCTTTGAAGTTACGCGCCGGTTGATTTTGGGTAGATCCAACGGTATGTTTCGTTAATAACATTATTCTTGTTAGAAATATTATTACTGTGATACTGTTGTGGTTTTCAGTCTTAAGACAGGTATGATGCCCTCTCTATGCTAGACTATCCAGTGCAACCTTCTTCATCTCTTCATAACTACAACCACATCCCTCTAAACATGTTTACTGTATTCAAGCCTTGGCGCTTCAGGATGTGCAATATTAAACAATCCTTTCTCTTATTTAAGTTGTGCGTAAATTTCATTTCTTATCAGTTACATTCAGTTCTTCCTCCTTAGTTATTCGATCTACTCATCTATGTTTCGACTCTCTTCTAAAAGGAGCAGTCAAATGAAAACGAGACACATAGGAAAAATAAGTAAACTGTTCATTATATCAAAAGTAATTGCCATAAGTTTTAACATATTTATCCCACTGTGAGACTAGACGGTCAATGCCTTCATGGAAAAATGTTTTCAGTTGCCTACGAAACCATGATTGTACCCAGGCGAGCATCTCTTCGTCCGAGGCAAATCTATGACCACTGATGTCTTCCTCCAAGGCGCTAGAAATATATAAATGGTATGGAGTGGGCTCTGGACTTCCAAGCGAAACTTCTGCAGCTTAGTCGAAACGACCTTAGCAAGAGGTGGGAGGGGCGACAGTTGGCAATAATTGACGGAAAGTCGTCAAGTAAAAGAGATGTGATGTCTACTGATCCCCCGGAAGTGTTTTGGGCCCTTTGACGTTTCTAATCTATGTATGTAAGTGATTTAGGAAACAATCTCAACAGCTGACTTACATTGGTTACAGAAGGTGGTGTCATATACTGTCTTGTAAAGTCATCATATGATCCAAACCAAATGATTTAGACGGTAAGATAGAAATGTTAGTGTCTGAAGCGCGCGGTCCAAGAGTGGGCCGGTGGAGAAATAAAGTGTTTTGATGAACCCTCTGTCTGCCACGAACTTAAGTATGAGTTGCAGAGCAGTCATGTAGATGTAGATATCCCTCGCCCCATATTGTAGGACGGGGAGAGGAGATAGGGGAGGGTATGCCAGCAGTACAGACCTCTAACACTAAAGCACTAGCACACTTATTGTCTGTTGTGGTTTAGGTATTAAAACATATGATTCGTGACTATGCTGCAGTTACATGTAAGTATTTTGGTGAAGAAATTTACGCGAATATTTCTGTTATTGTGTATCAAATTACGGCAGTTTGCAAAAGGCATTGGACAGAAAAACGAAATATTGTGACGAAAGACGGCTCATTACGAGCAAAAATATGTCGAAACGAGCATGTTTCTGAGGACGCTCATTAGCGACGGAGATCACGAACCAACACAGCGCCGGCAGCCAAATATCATGGAAAATATAGCTGCTTGGTGGACTTCCTCTTAGTAGTCCTTAGGCCTTGGAAATGTGACTCCGAAACATGTTACGCACAAAAAATTAAATATTTGACCAGATTATGATTACTTACTTGCAAAAACAGTAAGATTACCAGCTTGAAACAACGCACTGAATCACTACTGCAAAACAGGATCATGTTTGTCGCGCTAGAGGGCAGAAAGTGGCGATGACATCGGCAGAGCCGGCTGCTGTGGCCGAGCGGTTGTAGGTGCTTCAGTCTAGAACCGCGCGACCGCTATGGTTGCAGGTTCGAATCCTGCCTCGCGCATGGACATGTGTCATGTCCTTTGGTTAGTTAGGTTTAAGTAGTTCTAAGTTCTAGGAGACTGGTGACCTCAGATTTTAAGTCCCATTGTGCTGAGAGCCATTTGAACCACAACGGCAGAATATGTGGACTCGATCGAGGTAGCGTCCTGACATCCTCTTATTTAACCCGTACACGAACGACCAGCCAACACCAAATTACAAGACCCACTTACTGTGAGCCGACGATCCAAAAATGACAGTTCAACGGAAGAGTTTTGAGGAGCATCGTACCGGATTATTATCATCGGTAACAGATACAAGAAAACTTCTTCCACCTTCAGCCAAAACAAGAAAATCGAAAGCTGAATGTAGCCTGGAATAGCGTCGCCTTTGAATACATACAAAAGCCGATATACTAATATTATCTATCTTAAGGACTGGAGGTAGCAGACGTGAACATAATCGTTATACAGTAATTATCTGATATTGTCAAGGAGGAGAGTAGTCTATCAATGCAAAAAAAATCTTCCAGGTTAGCATTTTTATTGCCCAAATCGCAGCTTACACATAGCCAGATTACTAGTTTCAGCAAATTTGCAATCTTCTGATCATCGAATACGTTAATTATTATATAAATCTCCTTAGTTTACCCATTTATTTTAGCACTGTATGTATTGTATATTGACCGGGTGCCTAGAAACGACGGAGAGACTCTGTCACCGCCGCAGCCGCAGTGATCCACAACCCCACGATGACTACCGCAGACCACTTCACCCCTCCGCCGCCCCACACCGAACCCAGGGTTATTGTGCTGTTCGGCCCCTGGTGGAATGTCTGTGGGCGTGTGTTGCTACTTCCGCCTCGTTAGTGTGGCCAACGATGCTCCGATAGTAAGGAGTATCTTACTGGCGTCGATATCAAAAAATCTTGAAATGTGTGTGAAATCTTATGGGACTTAACTGCTAAGGCCATCAGTCCCTTAGCTTACACGCTACTTAACCTAAATTATCCTAAGGACAAACACACACACACCCATGTCCGAGGGAGGACTCGAACCTCCGCCGGGACCAGCCGCATAGTCCACGACTGCAGCGCCCTCAGACCGCTCGGCTAATCCCGCGCGGCGCGTCGATAACAGGCGGCAGTGCTACGCCCATCTACTACACCACACACTCCACCATAGAACATTCCAATTGGAGATATAAAATTTGGAGGCGTCTAAACCATGTCAGAAAAGGCGTAAGTAACCTGATCAAGTGGAGCCTTACGGGTGAATATGACGACAGATGTGATTGTGGCATCAGGATATGGAACACCACCTAACCGGTGCTACCTGTCCCTGTGAACGTACCCTCCATGAATTATAGCAAGGACAAAAGGAAGGGCTGGACGTATCCCAACGTTTCGCTCAAAAACGTTGATCTCTGGACACGAAAAAGTATAGTACCTAACAAAAATGCTCGCCCAGTGTCCAGTGTTGTGTTGTGTTGAGGATGCTGATTAGTGGCTGAGCACTGGGTCCTGCACTGCACCCTGTGGGCGGCGTCGGCTGTGCGGGTCTATCTTATCGGTGCCGCCCCCGCTGCCGCCCACCCGGCAGTAAAACGGCGGACTCCGGCGGGGCGAGGCGCGGCCAGGAAAAAACGCCGGATACTGCCGCTGCTCGTTGCGCTCGATACGACCGCCTGTCCGGGGAAGGCGAAGCCGGCCTTGCTGTTAACATCGGTTATCGGCTCAGCCGCCCTATTAATGGTCTCCTTTTTACAAGCGGGGGCGTAATAGGGCTCCGATAGCACACCGTGTAGAGATTCTGCCAGCTCGCGGCCGGTGGTCGAGGAATTTTCTGCAACCCGATATTGCTCCTCTCCGCCGACTAGGATACTCCCTCCCTCCTCCTCTCGCTCCCCCACCCCTCCATCCAGCGCTTCATTCCACGTTGCCGATGCACTGCTCTCCTGTCAGTCGTAAAGCCAATAGAAATGAAGTTCGGAGCGCAGTGGCCGCGCTAATGTCTCGTAAAATAAACGCTTCAGAAGAGGGACAGTCGCAGTTCGCCCGGAGCTGGAAATGAGCTTCGTGCCTAGCATACCATAGGGTAACAGTAATCAGGATTGGGCTGCACAGTTTTCGTGTCGTTTTACAGCCCCTTAGAAATTCTGTGAAGGATCCATTTCGTCTGCCGAAACGCTCTTTTTCACCCTGCGTGTCTGGGTTGAGGGATGAAAGTGGTGGCGCGAGTAAGGTAACCTGGATGTGTACGTTTCAGAGCTGCAGCATACTGGATGAAACAGGGACGACAGGACAAAGTATAGGAAATTAAGGAAAAAAAATAACTGACAAGAAACAACTTAATGACTGGCAAAATGATACTTGGCAGACTGAATGAGAAGCTGCAGAAAAAGGACCCAGAAACACACGTTCTTCCCGAATATCCGAAAGCGAATCAGTATTAATATATAGATGCGACACCCCGAGAGCACGCACAAGTGCCGCAACACGACATGGCATGGAGTCGATTAACGTCTGAAGTAGTGCTGAACGGAACTGAAGCCTGCAGGGCTCCCCATAAATCCGTAAGAGTACGAGAAATTGGAGATCTCTTCTGAACAGCACAGATAAGCTCAATAATGTTCACGTCTGAGGAATCTGGTGGCCAACGGAGGTGTTTGAAATCAGAAGAGTGTTTCTGGAGCCACTCTGTAGCAATTCGGGACGTGTGGGTCGTCGCATAGTTCTGCTGGAATCGTCCAAGTCCGTCGGAATGCACATCGGACATGAATGGATGCAGGTGATCAGACAGGATACTTACGTACGCGTCACCTGTCAGAGACGCATCAAGACACATCAGAGGTCTCGTACCACTCCAACTGAACACGCCCCACCCCATTACAGAGCCGCCACTAGTTTGAACAGTCCCCCACTGACATGCAGGAACCATTAATTCATGAAGTTGTCTCCGTACCCGTACACCTCTATCCACTCGATACAATTTGAAACATTTTTCCAGTCATCAGAGCCCAATTTCGTGTTGACGGGCAGAGGCGAGACGTAAAGCTTTGTGTCCTCCAGTCATCAGGGGTATACGAGTGAGCCTTCGGCTCCGAAAGCCCATATCGATAGTGTTTCGATGAATGATTCGCACGCGGACACTTGTTGGACCGCCGACCGGAGTGGCCGAGCGGTTCTAGGCGCTACAGTCTGGAACCGCGCGAACGCTACGGTCGCAGGTTCGAATCCTGCCTTAGGCATGGATGTGTGTCATGTCCTTAGTTTAGTTAGGTTTAAGTAGTTCTAAGTTCTAGGGGACTGATGACCTCAGAAGTCCCATAGTGCTCAGAGGCATTTGAACCATTTGAACTTGTTGGACCAGCACTGAAATCTGCAGCAATTTGCGGATGGGCAGCACGTTTGTCACGTTGAACGATTCCCTTCAGTCGTCGTTGGTCCCATTCTTGCAGAATCTTTTCCCGGCCGCAGCGTTTTCGGAGATTTGATGTTTTACCGGCTTTCTGACATTCACAGTACACTCGTGAAATGGTCGTAGGGGAAAATTCTCACTTCATCGCCACCTCGGAGATGCTGTGTCCCATCGCTCGTGCGCCGACTATAACACCACGTTCAAACCTACTTAAATCTTGATAATGTGCCATTGTAGCAGCAGTAACCGATCTAACAACTGCGCCAGACACTTGTCTTATTTAGGCGTTGCCGACCGCAGCACCGTATTCTGGCTGTTTATGTATCTCTGTACTTGAATATGCACGCCTATACCAGTTTCTTTGGCACTTCAGTGTATGTAATTCAGTTGTTCTCATTTCTTTTTTGCCAGGTTTTTTTATGCTGTGACTAATGTCTTAAGAGGCAGCTGTGTACTCACAACGGTAGCTCCGGTGTTAAGTTGAGGAAAGGCAGTGTGCGTTGGCGGAAAATTAGGTAGGTCGAACGGACGCGTGAGGACGAAATGTAAGCCACCGGAAGGCGCGGCCCAGAATAGAAGGTGACGGCTGACGGGTTGCGAGCTGCGCCCGGAACCCGGAGCGTGCTGTCGGCTGCTGTGGCCGTGGTTACTGCAGTCTCGCCCAGTATGTACCATGCCGTGAATGGCCTATACCTGCTACTGCTCTGTTATGAAGTCTACAGCTTGTGGTCTTGGGGTAGCGTTCTCGCTTCCCGCGCAAGGGTCCCGGGTTCGATTCCCGGCGGGGTCAGGGATTTTCCATGCCTCGAGATGACTGGGTGTTCTGTCGTCTTCATCATTATCGTTCATCCCCATTACGGTCGGAGGAAGACAATGGCAAACCACCTCCGCTAGGACTTTGCCTAGTACGGCGGTGCCGGTTTGCCGCATCGTCCCCTACGCTCCTCGGAGTAGGGGACATCATCATCATCATGAAAGAGTTTGTGCAACGCGACGGGTTGCCCTTCCTGACAGCTCCAACACTCCTAGTAGATATCCATACAAGTTAATAACTGTAGGACAAAATGTACCAATCGACGAGTGATGATGTGTTTTACATTCCTCCAGTCTCACTTTATTTTCACTCTCCTGGAATGTGTTAGCATTACCCCACGCAATTTGCTGTGGTGATGGGTCAGGTGATGCCATGAACGTGTCGTTAAGAACATAATGAATGAGAAACACACGCCTCTCCTGTCATATGCCACGAAATTTATTATTCAGCTGACCAGTTTTCGGCTGGTAGGTGATTATGAAATACAAAGACAAATGTGTGTGGCTGTGTACTTTGTAAGAACAATAATACTAAACTAGGTGCGTCCAAAGAACTTCTCAGTTGGCTGCGAAAGATGACAAGTATTAACGTTAGGTAGAAGACTAAAGTGAGAAGAATTGTTTCGATGAAAATGTGAAATAGATTATTTAGTTTAAGAAAAATTTGTCACGTTGGATTAATTAACTACATGAAAAAACCGAAAAATGTTCGGAAGAAAAAAAGAAATTTAGCAGAATACATTAAAGCTATGAGATACGTTTCGAAGGCTGACTAAATAAGATAGTAATGTGTTCTGTTAATAGAGAGACACATGATGCGACCGAACTGGTAAAGGAAACAATTGGAATAATAGAAAGTAAAGTTATGGGGCAAATGAAACTACAGGGACTAAAATAAAATAAAATACGGGTCATATTAATTTCCTAGTTCCCTAAGCGGTCTATAAGGTTTTATTTGCAGTACCTGCCATTAGAAGTGGTGAATAAAGTAACTGTGTCTGATTATTTGGTACAAGATTGGACAAACAGCTATATGATTATTAACTTCCTCCCTTTGTTGTTGTTGATCAGAAGTTCACATTGCGGCTTGTAAATGTGGCCTTCGTTAAGCAAGTGTTCTGCAGAGGTAGAAGTTCGAGGCCTTGAACAGGAGACTCTACCCTTGCAGAACAAAGTTTACTGTATTTTGCTCAGTTTACTTTTCTGTTCCGAAAAATTGTCACTGTTTGTCATATAGTTCATGAACCTAATGTGTTATATATTTTACCTAAGCTTAATAGTTTTACGTCAGATTTTACCGAAATAATTCATGTTACTTCGAACTTTCATCAAACATTAATAAATCCGTTTCTGACTGCATGTGTAAGGAAGCCAAACAGATAAGATTATCAGTCTCCTGTACACCCCTCCCCAGGACAGAAGCAGTGTACCCAGTCTGTTTGCGCTTAGAGTAAATTATGTATGCAAGTGTTAGAAACTGTATTAAATGTTTGCGTAGCGTGTATCTTAGGGGGAATATGGGAACCAACCCGATACTCACCTAGTGGGATGTGGAAAACCACCTAAAACCACATCCAGGCTGGCCCACGTACCGACCAATTCGTCGTTGATCTGCCGACCGCATTCGATCTAGAGCTGGCATACCTCCCCGTCCCGAAAGCGTTCGCATTAACACGCGTGGCTACCCTGATGGGTTGTTCATAACTGTCATGTGTGACAGCCAGTTGTGAGATTCGTTGGATACACCATTTTCAAAATTTTTGTTGTTATAAAATTCACAACCACGTATATTTTTATTTGCACCTGATGATGGCATAGCAGCTGGAAACCGGTTACCCAAATAGTAAATATCCTACACCGTGTTTTTTGTTAATAATGTACAAAGTATATTATGAACAAACCCCGCATTGCTCGGGCATTCATTTTGCCAATATTCTATTAGAAACGAAAGCGAAAACTTAAATTTGTGTTTAGTCTAATATTGACAAAATTTCATTTTTATGGATTCGTGGAAACACCTCTGCAATTACGAAACAGTTCTGTACGCAGTGCGTAGCTGCTTCGCGTTTCTACAACACGATTTGTAAGTTTCTCTATGGCAACCCTTCTTAATAGTTCTGTAAACGGCTATTGTAATCACCAACAGCCGTTTGCACTTTGCAGTTAAAGCTGTCAAAAGCGCCGCCAGGTGTCGGGGACTTCAGTAAGTTGACTCGACTTTAGAAGTGTCTTAGTGCTAAAGAATAAATGTATTAAAACTTCATGCATGTTGCAGGCTATTTTCATGCATCTCAGTGTCTATGGGCGTCATCTCTCTTGAACTATACATCGTACAATGATGTATTTGTGCAGATACATTCAGTGGCATATGTAAATTCTGTTTGCGAATTATGTTGCGATTAGAGTCAGTAGTAAAGAAGTAATAAATTTAAACATCAGGCAGGATGCGGCAGTTGTTCATGCATCTCAGTGTTTACGTCGTCGTATGTACTAAAGTATGAGGTCCAGAACCGCGCGACTGCTACGGTCGCAGATTCGAATTCTGCCTCGGGCATGGATTTGTGTGATGTCCTTAGGTTAGTTAGGTTTAAGTAGTTCTAAGTTCTAGGGTACTGATGACCTCAGATGTTAAGTCCCATAGTGCTCAGAGATATTTGAACTAAAGTATGTGCCGTATAATGATATATTTGAGTAGGTACATTCACCAGCATATATGGATACTATCTGCGAAATTTGTTGCTAGTAGACGTAATAGCAAATAAATAGCAAATTTAAACGTCAGGCAAGATACGGCAGTTTTTCACGCATAGCGTTGTGTATCTCCTGAATTATGATAGGTAGGTAGTTCTTACCGCAACAGCGATTGTTGACTGGAAGTAAGGGGTATGAGCACCAAGTATGATTGAAATCAGTCCAGTGGATTCTGCCAAGAATCAACGGAACTTTCAGTCGTGCGTCATGCGTCGTGCGTCATGCTTCACGTTCCAAGGAGACCTGACGCTAGTAATTGTGAAATAATACCTCATCGACGTAAAAAGACAGCAGAGTGTTATGTAAATTCAAAATGAAGAACAGGAAAAGATTTGGTTCCTCTATGGAGCTCTGAAGACCTGTTACCATAGAAATTGACTACTGATTCTGTTTTGGAATGAAGCAGAACCAATTAACTAAATTAAAGACTTACTGCAATAGCATATTATTTGTTTAAAACAGTTTAGTCCCCCATCTCAAATTTTAATATTCAAAATCCAGCACGTCATAACACAAAATCAGTAGGAAGTATTTACTTCAAACAGTTTTTTTTTTTTCTCGCAATCGAGCCTCCACTTTATCCAAAAATGTGAGTAGTGGAATTCAAGGTTAACACTCCTTAAGGCACCTGCGACTAATTTTCTTGGGCCGCGACTTCACATCCACTGTGCAGCCGTTACCTGAATGAGTGCCTGTCTCATGGTCTGTATGGAACACGTGATCGAGCTGTCTGACGCACCACAGAAATGCGCAGCATTATTTCAGGTGCCGGCTCCCACATCCCAGCCACGCGGGACCTGCTTGAAATCACATTGTGCACGTAGATGGCACGTGGATTCCCGCAGGAGCGTGCGTCTCCCGAAGCGCGGCGACGCGTGCTGCCTTGCATAGCAATCGGCAAACTCTATCGGCACGTACGACGCCGCACCGCACACGTCTCCCGTAAGACTGACGCGCCGCAGCCGGAATATCGTCCTAACATACCGCTGCTGCCGTCCTGCGACCACATTCGGCTAATAGATCGATACCTGAATACCCTGTCTCGTAACTCTCGGAGAGATTTCGTATCCCCTCTGGCTGACTCCTTTTCCCCGGCAAATACTTTCAAAAGAAACTTTTTATTTTCTGCGAGCATAGCTCTACACTTCAACTACATTTAAACACCGGCATCATGGAACAACTATAAACTGTTCAAATGTTTATTTACTCGCGATAACCAGGTTCTGTCAAAAGAGATCATCTTGTGAGTGGTCAGTTAGTATCGTAAAGGGGGATAGCTAGTTTTCTGAATATTACTGCCAGTCGATAGGAATTTCGAAATTAGCAGGGAACCCTCATTTGTCTTGAACGTCTATTCGGGTTTGCTGCTGTATTATAAAATCAACTCGATTCAATATCTGCTCACCATCTTCAGGCGAACTCTGCTTCTGTTGATTTTTTGGACCATTTCAACTGTCTTCATCAAATGTTCAAATGTGTGTGAATTCCTAAGGGACCGAACTGCTTAGGTCATCGGTCCCTAGACTTACACACTACTTTAACTTATGCTAAGAACAACATACACACACCCATGCCCAAGGGAGGACTCGAATCTCCGGCGGGAGGGGCCGAGCAATGCGTGACATGACGCCTCAAACCGCACGGCCACTCCGCGTGGCAAACTGTCTTCATCCCAGCATTAAATTTACCATGGAGGTTGAAAGTGATGGGATGCTTCCATACTTGGACGTTACGGTTTACTAAAAATCAGATCCTATTCTGGGACATGTTGTTGTTGTTGTTGTTGTTGTTGTGGTCTTCAGTCCTGAGACTGGTTTGATGCAGCTCTCCATGCTACTCTATCCTGTGCAAGCTTTTTCATCTCCCAGTACCTACTGCATCCTACATCCTTCTGAATCTGCTTAGTGTATTCATCTCTTGGCCTCCCTCTACGATTTTTACCCTCCACGCTGCCCTCCAATACTAAATTGGTGATCCCTTGATGCCTCAGAACATGTCCTACCAACCGATCCCTTCTTCTGGTCAAGTTGCGCCACAAACTTCTCTTCTCCCCAATCCTATTCAATACTTCCTCATTAGTTATGTGATCTACCCATCTAATCTTCAGCATTCTTCTGTAGCACCACATTTCGAAAGCTTCTATTCTCTTCTTGTCCAAACTATTTATCGTCCATGTTTCACTTCCATACATGGCTACACTCCATGCAAATACTTTCAGAAATGACTTCCTAACACTTAAATCAATACTGGATGTTAACAAATTTCTCTTCTTCAGAAACGCTTTCCTTGCCATTGCCAGCCTACATTTTATATCCTCTCTACTTCGACCATCATCAGTTATTTTGCTCCCCAAATAGCAAAACTCCTTTACTACTTTAAATGCCTCATTTCCTAATCTAATTCCCTCAGCATCACCCGATTTAATTAGACTACATTCCATTATCCTTGTTTAGCTTAGTGTTCACCAAAAGCCGACGAGTACAGATCGGTATCTGCGTTCTAAGAGTGGTCATCCACCATACCAACGCACTGGCGTCCTTCCGAGTCTGGTATGCAGAGTACACCCCATTTCCGACGCGGACAGTTTAACCCAAGAACTTGCGCATTTTATGGCTGTTTTTATGGAAAATGGATAGTCTGATAAGCAAATTCGTCGGGCTTTGAAATTTGGACCACCACCTGAGGTGCATGGAGAGGAGCGTAGATCGCTGGCCTTTATTCCTTACGCTGGGGGCATGTCGGTTAAGAATGGAAGAATTTTAAGGGTTTTTAACATTAAGAAAGTGTTCCGTGTTCTGTGAAAAATGATTTGGGGCTTAGGGAGCCTGGCATATACAAAATTCCCTGTGAATGTGGGAAGGCTTACATCGGCCGTTCGATTCGCACAGTTCATGACAGGTGCATGGAACATCGCCGTCATACGAGGCTACAACAGCCGGAAAAATTAGCCGTAGCAGAACATTGCTTAAACGAGGGACAAGCTATGAAATTTGATGAAAGTGTGATAGTTGCCAACATGTCCGGCTTTTTGAACAGTGTCTATAAAGAGGCAACTGAAATTAGGTTGGCGGATAATTTAATTAATAGAGACAAGCGGTTTTCTCTTAGTAGGACGTGAAACACTGTACTGTCCTGCATCAAAACAGAACATTCTTCTGTGCGACCAGTCCAAGTGTTCCGAAAAGATCTTTCAGTGCGATATATCGTTGCCCCCGGTGTTCTACTAAGAGCGGTACCACCTGCCCAGTCTTGGAGGCGGCACATGCACCGTGAACGGTAAGAAGGCTTATATAGGACGTCGATCTGCAGTCTGGCATCAGCTCTCAAAGGGACTCAACAGCAGAAGCAGCGTTTTTCTGAACAGTTGGACTTTCAAGACTTCAAGATTTTAAGATTTTAAACATGGCTGCAACAGCAACTGTTGAAATTCTTCACGATAAAGGATGGCAGCCAAAAACAGTTGCAGGATAAAAATTTATTAAAATTCTTGACCAAGGTTTCGGTACATATATATATACCTTCATCAGAAGTAAAAAATCTAGAATTACATCATGCAATGGAGATTAATAAAACAATTGTGCCAAAGGCGTCGTCAATAATTAAGAAATCTTCTCCACTTGTACAACATTACTATGGGCACAGGGTCAAAGCGAACAGTTTAGCACCATTACTTCAAGACTTTCAAGACTCACCGTGCCAGGAAAGCTTTCGAAGTCACAAACCGTGTTCTGTATCATGCGCAACGGAAACGCTCGCTTTAATCAAACTTCACTTACACCTAGAGTTGGTTTAGATTATCTAAAGTTAAGACCGTCTTCTATCTACACTCCTTAACGCAGTTAAAGGATCACTTTTTCCAAACCAGGTAAGTGTCTTCCATTGCCATGCACAAGATTGAAATTTGGCTCTAGGGGGCTACAATCTTCCCCTGCAAAGGAGCAAAAGCGCGGCGAACTACGAAGTCAACCTCGGGCTCGACAACGTTACGAGCAGCAGTCTGAGGACGCAGCGAAATACAGGCCAGAATTCAGAAGTTCGTGTGGTGTCCAAGTTGGGTTAATGATGTCAGATTAGCACCAGATTTCACTACCATGCTGCCCTGTGCCGTTGACCTGTCATTGATGGGAAGATCGTAGCACCCCCTCCTACCCACGTTTCTCCCCTTCTTTTGACGCCTCTGCGATGGAAAGCAGCGTTGCGATCGCGCTTTTTTTTGTGGGTGTCAAGCAAAACGTTTCACACACGCTGCCGCTCAGAATGGACACAAGAAGCCCCCAGGGGATGGCATAAAGGGCATCAATGAAACCACCCCTTTCCTTGGTTCTCACACATTTTGTGGTCGAAAATGTCAGTTCTGTTCTTTACAGTCTTTGACACTGCTGACACCCCCGGACGTTTCACCCCTTGTCTAAGGGTTGCATCCCCAATGAACCTCATCGCATTATATGGGCAGGCTGCGGTGGCCGAGCGGTTCTAGGCGCTTCCGTCCTGAACCACGCGGCTGCCACGGCCGCAGGTTCGAATCCTGCCTCGGGCATGGATTTTTGTGATGTCCTTAGGTTAGTTACGTTTAAGTAGTTCTAAGTTTAGGGGACTGATGACCCCAGCTGTTGAGTCCCATAGTGCTTAGAGCCATTTGAACCACTTGCGCATTATGTGGCAAAAGGGTATTGTTCGAGCATTTCGAGTTCTTATCAAATAGACGTGAAAACAGACGTCGAACAGTTCCAAAGCCGTACTGCTAAGATTGTAACTGATGTGCTCTGAGAACTTAAATAGGACTGTCTGAAAGAAACACGACATAATTCTCCCTATTTCAGTCCGTTAAATTTAGAGGAAATATGTTTGAGAAACTGTGTAACAGTTTTGCTGTCGCCGTCATCTGTCTCGTTTAGGAGTAACGAAGGGATTAGGGTCCGTACAGAGGTATACAGACAGTACTATTCATTCACACTGTCGGTACATACACTCCAACCGTTTTATTACTGTTCGTCGTATTAAAACTGTTATTTTGTAGGTAACTACAATGTGGAAAACACGGTACGTGTGAAACTCTAGTTCACTCTAAGCGAGGGCCTAAAGGCGCTGACCTGACCAGGTTAAATAAAGAAATAAAAAATAAATAAGTGAGATTTTTCCATCGCTCAGCAGCCAGAGCAGCCAGAAAGTCTAGGACGGTAAAATCTTTTTTATTTTCCGTTTCCACCGTGGTTATGAATAAAATCAATAATTTTGAAATGAATAGAGCAATTAACATTCAGAAAATAGACTCTACGACTACGTAGGTCACAGGCCATAAAAATAACATTTCGTTTGTGGATTTATTTTCTTTTGCCTCCTGCTTTCCGAAAATGGTAGGGCCTACTTGTAGTGCCAACCGACTTTTAACCATTCCTAATGTGTACGTCTGGAGAGTTTCGCGCCGATGTTTGTTTATCCAACCGTACCGAATGTAAAGGTGTAGGATAAATATACGGAAACATCGCAAGATATGCATGCTTGAATAGAAATGCAGATGTTAGCCAAACGTGCAGGCTACACAGTTGCATTTCACTGCAATGTACAATGTCCTCAGTACGTCGCAAGTTTCAGTTCTGATCAGAACAGAGTTCTGTGTAGTTGTTAGCGCATTGTGTCGGAGCCAAGTAAAATCGAACGTGGGGAAATTGTTGGTGCTCGTATTGTGTTTCCGTAACCTAGGTAGCCGAAGTGTTTGGTGTTTCGAGAGGCACCGTATCGATGGTTTATACCGCATACAGTGAAAGCGGAAAAACATCTTCCGCTAAGTCACAACGCGGATCAAAGTGTCTGAGTTGAGTGATCGTGACAGCCGGTCATTGAAGAGGACTGTGGTGAAAAATAAGAGGATGTCAGCTGAAAAAGTCACTGCAGAACTGAATGTCGCACTCGTGAACCCTGTCAACACCAAAACAACAGACGGGAGACCATGAGCAGGGCTTTCAGGACCACCTTAAATTCCAAGACCACTCATCAGTGATGCAAATGCCCGTAACAGGAAGAGAAGCTGCCGAAGCCACAAAACCTGGACTGTAGAGCACGAAGGAAGTCATTTGGTCAGATGAGTCTTGTTTCACACTGTTTCCAACTTCAAACTGTTTTCCGAGTTTACATCCAAAGAGTGAAACATGGCGGGGGTTCATTAATGATTTGGGAAGACGTATCGTGGTATTCCGAGGGACCCATTGTTGCTCTGTGAGGCCACATTACTGCCAAGTATTATGTTACCATTTTGGCTGAACAGGTACACCCCACGGTACAGTGTTTGTTCCCCAATGGTAATGCTACACTACTGGAAATGGAAAATAGAACACATTGACACCGGTGTGTCAGACCCACCATACTTGCTCCGGACACTGCGAGAGGGCTGTACAAGCAATGATCACACGCACGGCACAGCGGACACACCAGGAACCGCGGTGTTGGCCGTCGAATGGCGCTAGCTGCGCAGCATTTGTGCACCGCCGCCGTCAGTGTCAGCCAGTTTGCCGTGGCATACGGAGCGCCATCGCAGTCTTTAACACTGGTAGCATGCCGCGACAGCGTGGACGTGAACCGTATGTGCAGTTGACGGACTTTGAGCGAGGGCGTATAGTGGGCATGCGGGAGGCCGGGTGGACGTACCGCCAAATTGCTCAACACGTGGGGCGTGAGGTCTCCACAGTACATCGATGTTGTCGCCAGTGGTCGGCGGAAGGTGCACGTGCCCGTCGACCTGGGACCGGACCGCAGCGACGCACGGATGCACGCCAAGACCGTAGGATCCTACGCAGTGCCGTAGGGGACCGCACCGCCACTTCCCAGCAAATTAGGGACACTGTTGCTCCTGGGGTATCGGCGAGGACCATTCGCAACCGTCTCCACGAAGCTGGGCTACGGTCGCGCACACCGTTAGGCCGTCTTCCGCTCACGCCCCAACATCGTGCAGCCCGCCTCCAGTGGTGTCGCGACAGGCGTGAATGGAGGGACGAATGGAGACGTGTCGTCTTCAGCGATGAGAGTCGCTTCTGCCTTGGTGCCAATGATGGTCGTATGCGTGTTTGGCGCCGTGCAGGTGAGCGCCACAATCAGGACTGCATACGACCGAGGCACACAGGGCCAACACCCGGCATCATGGTGTGGGGAGCGATCTCCTACACTGGCCGTACACAACTGGCGATCGTCGAGGGGACACTGAATAGTGCACGGTACATCCAAACCGTCATCGAACCCATCGTTCTACCATTCCTAGACCGGCAAGGGAACTTGCTGTTCCAACAGGACAATGCACGTCCGCATGTATCCCGTGCCACCCAACGTGCTCTAGAAGGTGTAAGTCAACTACCCTGACCAGCAAGATCTCCGGATCTGTCCCCCATTGAGCATGTTTGGGACTGGATGAAGCGTCGTCTCACGCGGTCTGCACGTTCAGCACGAACGCTGGTCCAACTGAGGCTCCAGGTGGAAATGGCATGGCAAGCCGTTCCACAGGACTACATCCAGCATCTCTACGATCGTCTCCATGGGAGAATAGCAGCCTGCATTGCTGCGAAAGGTGGATATACACTGTACTAGTGCCGACATTGTGCATGCTCTGTTGCCTGTGTCTATTTGCCTGTGGTTCTGTCAGTGTGATCATGTGATGTATCTGACCCCAGGAATGTGTCAATAAAGTTTCCCCTTCCTGGGACAATGAATTCACGGTGTTCTTATTTCAATTTCCAGGAGTGTATTTTCCAAGACGACGGGGCCTCTTTTCACACATTACCAGAATAGTTTTGTGAGTATGAAGAAGAATAGTTGCATTTTCCCTGGTCACCACAATCTCCAGATCCGAATATTACTGAACCTTTGATGTTTACTTTGCAAATAGGGGCGCATGTTCGCTACACATCTCCATCTTCATTTTCTGTAATTGTCACTATCTTGCAGGAAGAATGTTATAACATTCCACGAGAAATAATGCGAGCAGGACCTGTATTTATCCGTTCCGGGACGACTAGAAGCACTTTTGAGTACCAACTGTTCTCCTACAAAGTATTAGGCATGGTAATGTGTTGTGTGCTTGTGGTTCTTTATTTTTGGTACCCTCACCCCCTGAAAAGACATACTCTTGTGAAATCGCAGTGTCCTTTTAAAAGTAAAAACTGTATAGTATGTTACACTACTGGCCATTAAAATTGCTACGCCAAGAAGAAATGCAGATGATAAACGGGTATTCATTTGACAAATATATTATACTAGAACTGACATGTGATAACATTTTCACGCAATCTGGGTGCATAGATCTGGAGAAATCGGTACCCACAACAACCACATCTGGCCGTTATAACGGCCTTGATACGCCTGGGCGTTGAGTCAAACAGAGCTTGGATGGCGTGTACAGGTACAGCTGCCAATGCAGCTTCAACACGATACCACAGTTCATCAAGAGTAGTGACTGGCGTATTGTGACGAGCCAGTTGCTCGGCCACCATTGACCAGACGTTTTCAATTGGTGAGACAACTGGAGAAGGTGCAGGTCAGGGCAGCAGTCGAACATTTTCTGTATCCAGAAAGGCCTGTACAGGACCTGCAACATGCGGTAGTGTATTATCCTGCTAAAATCTAGGGTTTCGCAGGGATCGAATGAAGGGTAGAGGCACGGGTCGTAACACAACTGAAATGTAACGTCCACTGTTCAATGTGCCGTCAATGCGAACAAGAGGTGACCGAGACATGTAACCAATGGCACCCCATACCATCACACCGGGTGATGTGCAAGTATGGCGATGACGAATACACGCTTTCAATATGCGTTCATCGCGATGTCGCCAAACACGGATGCGACCATTATGATGCTGTAAACAGAACCTGGATTCATCCGAAAAAATGACGTTTTGCCATCAGCGCACCCACGTTCGTCGTTGAGTACACCATCGCAGGCGCTCGTGTCTTTGATGCAGCGTCAAGGGTAACCGCAGCCACGGTCTCCGAGGTGATAGTCCATGCTGCTGCAAGCGTCGTCGAACTGTTAGTGCAGATGGTTGTTGCCTTGCAAACGTCCCCATCTGTTGACTCGGGGATCGAGACGTGGCTGCACGTTCCGTTGCAGCCATGCGGATAAAATGCCTGTCATCTCGATTGCTAGTGATACGAGGCCGTTGTGATCCAGCACGGCGTTCCGTTTTACCCTCCTGAACCCACCGATTCCATATTCTTCTAACCGTCATCGGACCTCGACCAACGCGAGCAGCATTGTCGCGACACGATAAACCAAAATCGCGGTAGGCTACAATCCGACCTTTATCAAAGTCGGAAACGTGATGGTACGCATTGCTCCTCCCTACACGAGGCATCACAACAATGCGTCACCAGGCAACGCCGGTCAACTGCTGTTTGTGTATGAGAAATCGGTTGGAAACTTTCCTCATGTCAGCACGTTGTAGGTGTCGCCACCGTCGCCAACCTTGTGTGTATGCTCTGAAAAGCTAATCATTTGCATATCACAGCATCTTCTTGCTGTCGGCTAAATTTCGCGGCTGTAGCACGTCATCCACGTGGTGTAGCAATTTTAATGGCCAGTATTGTATCTTTAATCGCGTAAACAAACAGTGATGTGAAATCGGGTGAATCTTTTTGAAACATCGTGTGAACATTAAAATAAACTGTCGAAAAGAGTCCTGTTTAACAAAATGAGGCAACATTCAGGAAGTAATTGGCAACAGAAAGTCATTTCCTTATGCAAAATACTCTTCCATCCCATGTGAGTGTACAGAATGGCTATGTAGTGTTTGCAGAGCCACCAATTTATACGAAGATGAAGGGGAATGTGAAGGAGGAAAGGCATACTCGAGAACTGGCCGCTTTTGTCGAGGAAAATAGACCCTAACTTTCAACATCGGCAGTCTCATATGCCGTCACTACACAGTACTCTATGGGAAGATCTAGAATGTGGACCAGGACTACGAAGCATATTTCCGACGGTTGCGTGCAGTACAGAAATACCTCTCGTAGGACAAAACTGTGCGACAACATTGCCGCTATTTGAACTAACTACCGGTGGATCTGCCGCTGTCGCATCACGGCGATTACCCAGCTGGCCTGCGGGGGCAGACCGTGCATTACATGTCGCTGTTACATACTGCATGATCTTACGGCAATGTGGGTACGCAGAGGGGCTGTACGACATGAGTCCTGCCGTCGTGATCGATCTTTGACATGCAGCACAGCCCCCAGGTGTGACGACAACCTCCACGCTACCCCTGGCGTGTTCTCTCGCACTGTCACCTTGCAACTGGTCAACAACTTGGCTCCGAAATTATTCACCGACACTTATTTCGGTACCCGCTGCCCGGTGGCGGTCGTTCTGTGTACCGCTTCTGTCTGTTACGCTTCGTTCACTAGTTTCCACAGCATCACAGCACAGATACCTCCAGTGCCTTAGTCTTTGGCTTGAGAGGCACCCACATGCCTTGCTCATACTGTGGCATCAAGCAGTCAGGCCTGCAAGATGAGTGGTCTGCCAAGCGAGTGGATTCATTCTTATTTATCGAGTAACATGAACTCTAGTACTCACACTTAAGTTACAAGTTATCCTCCTATATGATTAATACGCAACGGAAACACGCATCTGACTATCAGTAATTTACAGAACTCTGACTGGACACTACACACTGGCAATACCACATTTTCTTTTTGTCTTTTATTTAACGGCTTTTATCGACACGTGGCCACCGCACTGAATATGAATGGCGCACACATTATAAATTCGGGACATTATTACAACATACAATTCGAAGGAAAAGTCACCAATATTTTTCATTTCACTATCTTATTTATTCCGATAAATTCTCTAACCTAAACACACAAATTCTATAACCTACAACAATAACACGTGAGAAATTCCGCCCAGTGGGCATGGCTTTACAATGGTGAATCTCTATATTATGGTCTCGTAATTATTTTTAACGCTACAGTGCACTTTCTGGATAGGATGGTGGATCTTTTATTGTACCTCACACTTCGACTCTCACAATCATCAACACTAAACTTTCCTCCAGACCGAGCGGTACCGAAGGAACAAGCATAACCCACTAATCTTTTGAAACTACCTCGCTACTCTCCCATGCAAACCACACATACCCAAATTACATGACATACACCACACTACAACATAAAATACTACACAGAGGATAGTCACAACATTATCACTTTCAGCTTTCCCACTTCGATTAATATTTATCCCAGTTTCACACAACACTGCCCCACTTTGTAATTCTACTTTCCTACTATGAACTCTGGAGATATTTGCACGTCTTCCTGTGCAATGCAAGCCAAGTGGCGTTGCTGGATAGAAGGACGACTCACTTTGCTTCTCTCTCAGAGTTTGAATCAAGCGTCACATGGAATCATATCACGCAAAGTAATATTAAGAACATCACACACGTGAGTCCTCAACTGATACCATGGACGAGTACTTCTCTTTATCCTTTGTCTCATACACAGATTGAGACTCACACAGTACTCACCACGTGGAAGTACTCGTCTCTAATTTCAAGTCCTGCACACGCCATTTCTTAAATATTTCAACTTATGGCACCCACACTATTTCTTAAATATTTCAACTTATTGTACACACGCTAGTAATTCAGCTTAACTTAAGCACACAGAAGTATTTCAACTTAATGCTACACGTGGTTTCATTGTGACAGTTGGTCACTTCCGAAGATTCCTACAATCCCACTAATAATATCTGCCTGACATTTAATTCTCCCCACAAAAGTTCCTGAAATAGAGAAATTAATATTTCAAACTACTCTTAAATATTCCACACGCATACCATGTCTCCACTCTTTCGTCATTACGGAGCACAACTAAAACAGGTCTTAACAGCACAAGATCCAGCGGCAGAGTGCTGAAACATGGCCGTTCGCCCGCATCTCGTGGTCGTGCGGTAGCGTTCTCGCTTCCCACGCCCGGGTTCCTGGGTTCGATTCCCGGCGGGGTCAGGGATTTTCTCTGCCTCGTGATGGCTGGGTGTTGTGTGCTGTCCTTAGGTTAGTTAGGTTTAAGTAGTTCTAAGTTCTAGGGGACTTATGACCACAGCAGTTGAGTCCCATAGTGCTCAGAGCCATTTGAACCATTTGAACCATGGCCGTTCTCGAGGTCCTCTCCCATCTCTGTCGAGGTGGGGGAAGCACCTTGCTATCGTATTGGTCAGCCACATTTCAGGCGCCCAAAGCTCTGGTAAATTTCATCTCTTTGGTCCCACCAAAGGATCGTCTCAAAGATGATCATATATTCACATTCACTATCTGCGGTTAGCAGACGACCATACATTCATTCATTTCACAGATCTCACCAAACTGGGTGTAGGGATTTACTTTGTGGGAGTGCACATGTGATCAATTAAATAAATAAATTGTCATTCTTTCCCACACTGGTATCCGGCTTCGCTGTATTAATTGAAATTGAGTTATTTTACAAAAAAAATGTGTTGTTCTGACAAAAATAATGAAGTATGTTGTACCTATTTTCAATGTCGGGCGGTACTGTACCCTTTCAGGCTTTCCGGAACGTCACGTTTCTGTTCTCACGGTGCTTCCATAATTTTCTTTCTCAATTACGCACTGAAATTTCGTGTTAATTTCTTTCTTTCTGTCTTTCTTTCGCGGGTCTTTGTCCCGCTCCAAGGCGGGGTGGGCTTTGTTATTATGGAATTGGCAGCGTTAGCTGGAGAGGGTGGCTGGATGCCCTTCCTGACGCCCCCCGAACCCCCCAGGACAGAAGTAGTGCACCCCAGCTGTCTGCGCCGGCCTAAGTGGCCGTGCGGTTAAAGGCGCTGCAGTCTGGAACCGCAAGACCGCTACAGTCGCAGGTTCGAATCCTGCCTCGGGCATGGATGTGTGTGATGTCCTTAGGTTAGTTAGGTTTAACTAGTTCTAAGTTCTAGGGGACTAATGACCTCAGCAGTTGAGTCCCATAGTGCTCAGAGCCATTTGAACCAACCCAGCTGTCTGCGTCTAGTGTAAGCCATGAAATAGTGCGAACGTTTTCAAATGTCTGTGAGCCGTGTAACTAAGGCGGAACGTGGGGGGTAGCCCGGTATTCACCTAGCAGGATGTGGAAAACCGCCTAAAAACCACATCCAGGCCCTCGTCGTTAATCCGCCGGGCGTATTCGATCTGGTGCCGGCGCGCCTACCCGAGTCCAGGAAGCAGCGCATTAGCGCTCTCGGCTACCCTGGAGGGTCACTGAAATTTCATGTTAATATATTGAAAAATACGCCTCAGTAGCGAAAGTCTTCTGGTCTTTTCCCAGGTTTCGGCTAGAATAATGTAGCCTTCTTCAGAAGCATAAAATTACTATAACGTGCCAGAGTAAGGCACAGCCAACGTAGTTGCCGCTGCCAACCGACCGCGTGGTGAAATGATGCCGGGGCTGTGCTTCAGTTAAGTAGTTTTAGTTCGACATGCTACCACGGTCGTATAGGTTTCAACTTTTAATGTGGACTGTGCCTTACTCTGGCATGTTATAGTAATTTTATGCTTCTGAAGAAGGCTAGATTATTCTAACCGAAAACTGGATAAAGACCAGAAAACTTTCGCAATTGAGGCGGATTTTTCAATATATTAGTCTATCACAGTTGCTGTCGGGGTTGCAATATGCTAAAAATTCTTAAATTTCGTGTTGCTAAAACTCTTTTTTTTTTTTTCAAGAGGGCGTTCTTTCTGCGCTACCTACAATTCTCTTGCCCAGTTTGTAGTTTTTCCTCCTAGATAGATTTTTTCCCCACTCCCTAAAGGTGAGCTTACGAAGTAGGTGTTTATAGCCATCACATGAAATCAATGCATTAGAGTAATTCTGCCAAATGGACGAAACTTCTTAAATTCAATTTAAACGTGATTCACAGCTAGGTACAGAATGACACCATTGAACCGCCAAAGAATGTTATAATCAGCGCTTATTCAAAGACAGCTACTTTCGGTCAAGCGTTCGCTTCACGTAGTGTCTTAACACATCAGGTTCAAGGAAGGCTTCCTTTACGTTAAACAGACGGCTGCTTTTAGCTGCAGCATCAGTGATATACACGGCGCATATCGTGGCTTGTTAAGACGCAGTTAGTCATCTTTTTAAAAAAAGCCACTTCAGACAGGAAGTAAATTGACACTGTACGAAAGAGACGAGGATGGACTGTCATCGTCAAAAGGAATCTGTAAATTCGTGCACTCAAGAACTTGACCTGAGAACCATAACATTACTCCTGGACACATTTCCCAAAGAAGTCGAAGTTTACAGAGAGGAATTTCATTAAGAGTGAAATTAACGTACCAGGTCATTCTGTGTTGTGTGTACCATAATAAAATGAAACTAATATTAGAAAAGGAAAATCTCTCCTGGCGTTCTGCAAATATTATTTATTTGATCTAGAACCGGGATTAGGCTTCTTAGGCCATCGTCAGGTGACAACAGAATGTCACAACCACAGATTACATGACGTGCGATTTACACAGATACCACTCATACAGACGCTACGTAAACTTACAAGGAAAAGTACTACGTCTTCTTTAAGCAAATCACTACACTGAATAAAAATTAACGTTACATTTTACAGCCTCACATTTGAAGAACTCACTCCTACAGAAAAGTAAAAGGAAATTGTGCTCTATCATGCGAAACTAAGCCGGCATTCTCTGGAATAAGCTTATTAATTTTAAGTATTTCCGACAGTGTCACCTATCTGTTTTTCGTAACAATATGGAGAACGTCACGATCTACACTGTATGGGTGAATTTCCATGAAGTCGTTCCGTATCGGTTTGCGTTGCAATGAAAGTACAGTAAGTGACTCATACAAACAGTAACTAAGTGTAAGAAACAGCAGCAAAAAAGGAAAACCTGTTTATTGGGCAGCAGATACCTTTCGTTACATTGTCGAATACCAGCATGTATTCGGTCACTAGTGACTTAGTCCAGTACTACGTAACATTAAAATAGTACCCACAGAAAAATTTTTGCATGTAGCTGTACGTCTCCCGTCAGAACGAACGTGCCTGCGACCGGAGAAAAGACTGGTGGATTTGAACTGAATGCACACGACACTCTCCAAATAAATCAATTCCGGTTGTTTTATTGAAAAGCGAAATGTGACTCCATAATAACTATATGGCTTTACGCAACTGCGCTTTAGATCATCCGTTAGGAGGTTTGTTTGTCTGTTTGATGGCTGTCATACGCAGGACGGGCAGCTGCCAATTCATCTGAATAATAAACATAATTAATCAGGCTGCGTGATTTGCGGCTTTTAACAGATGTATAATAACTCCTGACATGGCGGCACGCCGCAGCGGCAGCCGACGCTTCAAAGGCCGGCCCCGCATTGTGCGGCTGCTTGGATGAAGTCTCAATAATCCCGCCCTTTTGTGTCCAAATTCAGCACAGTTTAGTCTCTGTTAGCCACGCCTGGCTCTCGCACGCGATTAATGACGGATTTGCCGTCCTGATGCTATTGAAAGGCAATTATCGTGCGACTGCAGCTCCAGTTTCATTCGGGGCTTTCGCTGCAACGGTTGTATATTGATAGGTACACAAACCGTTAATGCGAGCGTCACCGTTGATTTCCTTCAAACTTGCCGCAGGTGGGTGGCCACCGCGAGGGTTTCTGGACACGGCAAACATCTCTCGCGCCTGACCCTGAGACCACTTTCGCGATAGCTGCAGACCAACTTCGTGTTAAGAACTGGAACACACAGTGTCGAAAATAGTATTTATTTTATATTTTGTTGTGACTCTGATTCTAGTTTTCTAGACCATCACCAGACGAATTGCTGCTGAACAGCCAGTCTACGCAATATCGGAGAGAGGTTTCAGTTTTAAAAGTTATGTAACATTCAGAGGTGTAAGTCACATGCAACGAAAATCTTTAACGCAACCATCTGTGTGTGGGGTGTTTATAATTATGTATTATTTATATTTTAGGACAATAATCTGTAAAAAACACACCACATGTCATAAAGAAAGCGTGTAAACCGTCTAATAATGAATCACAGCGATTCGAAACCGGTAACGGTATCCTTCGAATAAAGGAACTGAAAGTAAATTTGTGGCTGGTTGCTGTCCTAACACCTTCAACATTTGTCTTCAAACAACAGCCACGGTCTCCATCATGTCATCGTATGACAAAATTACATTCAAAGGCTATGCATCAATGCGAAAAAGAGCACTGTAATTGCCAAAATAAAAAAAGTCTTTTATGGGCTGTATATTGGCTACTTTCGTACTTTTAGTCAGTATCGTACAACAAACATACCAAACTACAAAGAGAATAAAATATGTAATGTCGTAAGGTGCCTACAATTTCGCACCTTACAAGCACTCAACCACATACTTTGCCGTGAACTACAACCACAATTAGATTAGATCATTCGATAGGTTGTACTTCGTATATACGAATATTTAAATGAGACTGACATTGCGTGTACGCCTCGTAAATAATTGTTAACGCTCATTGCATGAAAGGTGACGGAGCGTCTTTATTATAAAAGCGACGTAGTGAATGATTGCCTATACTGGTAGAGGTTGGAACGTCAGTGGAGATGAAACGTCAGGCAGAACTCAAGCTCTGGGTGGAAGGCCCGCACAGGTGTTGGTCCTATTTAAACACAGGAAGTAGCCAGATGGACATCATGGCACCTGAGCTCTGGACCATGTATTGTAGTAGGGCCGGAAGGATAACCGGATAATACTACCGAACTCCGCAAATTTTGGATGCAGGTGAGAGGAAAGAAGAAGCGACACCTCGGAAACCACGCAGGCTGGGTTATTTCCAAGAATTTTTACTCAGAAGCGTACCATTGTACGAGTATAGGTTTTTCCTGGCGAACTTTCTGCGCTGGACGACAAAAGAATCTGTAGAGAGGGAGAATATTCCGTTGTTTCGGGAATATGATCCATTTTCGGAATTACTAGAGTGGGGTGCAGAGCCTTGCTGGGACGCCAGCGTTGGAGAGACGAGGTCTTTCGTTGTGAGCGCCAGTGTGTGACGGTCGCTCGATATCAACTTCGTTGGTACAGACGGACTTGCTGTCTTTGCTCTCAGGAGAGTTTATAGTTAGAACAGTTAGGCACTGTATGATGCGAACCTATACGATTCTGGACTTCACCTCCGGGGTGGAAGTCGTCGTTGAGTACGCAGCGTTTAGTAATTGAGAGCCCATCCTCTGCCTATACTTACGCTGAGACGTCATCTGAACTCCGTCCTTGTGGCTGGGAATTCGCGTTTCTCGTCTGTGGAACACAGAGAGGAGAAGACAGTATTAGAGTATATTAGTCAGAGGACCGCCTTCTGCAGTCCTAGTGTTTGAAAGGGTTTATTTGTGGCTGGAGTGCTTCCATCATAGCAGACGAGAACGAGAACCATCACTTCGACGCACCAGACAAAGTACATACGGTGATATCGCAAATTGCTTCAGCTTATTAGGGCTATAAAAGGCTAAACAACTGTGATCACTTTAGTTTATTTCCACTGAGGTTCCACACCAGCGTAGATCATCTTTGAAAGTAGTGTCTTCTAGTGTTTGGTATATACACTCCTGGAAATTGAAATAAGAACACCGTGAATTCATTGTCCCAGGAAGGGGAAACTTTATTGACACATTCCTGGGGTCAGATACATCACATGATCACACTGACAGAACCACAGGCAAATAGACACAGGCAACAGAGCATGCACAATGTCGGCACTAGTACAGTGTATATCCACCTTTCGCAGCAATGCAGGCTGCTATTCTCCCATGGAGACGATCGTAGAGATGCTGGATGTAGTCCTGTGGAACGGCTTGCCATGCCATTTCCACCTGGCGCCTCTGTTGGACCAGCGTTCGTGCTGGACGTGCAGACCGCGTGAGACGACGCTTCATCCAGTCCCAAACATGCTCAATGGGGGACAGATCCGGAGATCTTGCTGGCCAGGGTAGTTGACTTACACCTTCTAGAGCACGTTGGGTGGCACGGGATACATGCGGACGTGCATTGTTCTGTTGGAACAGCACGTTCCCTTGCCGGTCTAGGAATGGTAGAACGATGGGTTCGATGACGGTTTGGATGTACCGTGCACTATTCAGTGTCCCCTCGACGATTACCAGTGGTGTACGGCCAGTGTAGGAGATCGCTCCCCACACCATGATGCCGGGTGTTGGCCCTGTGTGCCTCGGTCGTATGCAGTCCTGATTGTGGCGCTCACCTGCACGGCGCCAAACACGCATACGACCATCATTGGCACCAAGGCAGAAGCGACTCTCATCGCTGAAGACGACACGTCTCCATTCGTCCCTCCATTCACGCCTGTCGCGACACCACTGGAGGCGGGCTGCACGATGTTGGGGCGTGAGCGGAAGACGGCCTAACGGTGTGCGGGACCGTAGCCCAGCTTCATGGAGACGGTTGCGAATGGTCCTCGCCGATACCCCAGGAGCAACAGTGTCCCTAATTTGCTGGGAAGTGGCGGTGCGGTCCCCTACGGCACTGCTTAGGATCCTACGGTCTTGGCGTGCATCCGTGCGTCGCTGCGGTCCGGTCCCAGGTCGACGGGCACGTGCACCTTCCGCCGACCACTGGCGACAACATCGATGTACTGTGAAGACCTCACGCCCCACGTGTTGAGCAATTCGGCGGTACGTCCACCCGGCCTCCCGCATGCCCACTATACGCCCTCGCTCAAAGTCCGTCCACTGCACATACGGTTCACGTCCACGCTGTCGCGGCATGCTACCAGTGTTAAAGACTGCGATGGAGCTCCGTGTGCCACGGCAAACTGGCTGACACTGACGGCGGCGGTGCACAAATGCTGCGCAGCTAGCACCATTCGACGGCCAACACCGCGGTTCCTGGTGTGTCCGCTGTGCCGTGCGTGTGATCATTGCTTGTACAGCCCTCTCGCAGTGTCCGGAGCAAGTATGGTGGGTCTGACACACCGGTGTCAATGTGTTCTTTTTTCCATTTCCAGGAGTGTAGATGATGTCAGTCATTTCGCGTTATTGGTATTAGATAGCGCAGTCATAACAAGGGGCAGAGTTGGGGAATTTATTAGTAATTTTACTTAGGAAATGTAAACTTTGTAATATAAAGAGTTTTTTAATCTACAGTAAAACTATAAGCAGGGACAACGTTTATTATTTAGTAGGATTAGTTGCCTTCATCATTCATTTATGTTTGAATTGTAATTTATAGAATTAAGAGATCCTAAGATGTGCTTCAGGGGGTAGTCAGACAAGGCCAAATCTTCATTTTAGCGTTTATTATTTTCCGTTGCGCACATTCATTTTACACCCGCCTGGAGTAGCATCATGGAATGTATATAAAAAACAACAAGTGGCGACGTTGTCAAATTAACGTAGGTTACACTCTAATAGTTACATTCAGATAACCTCTGTTAACATGTCGCAACACATGTCAAAGAATATTGGTCCAATGATGCGCGTTGCTGTTATTCCGCACAAAACGCCGATTTTTTTCAACACGGAGTGTCTGCTGACGCACAACGTTAGGGTCCTCCGTTGCCCAGTACCTCGTGTTCTGTGAGTTCACATGGCCAAAGAGATGGAACCTTGCTTCAGTACTCATGGTGTAATGGATGTTGTCTAACGAACCATTGTTGATGTTATTCTAACGACGTGTGCAGTAATTTACACGTTTCTGATTGTCATCCTCCAGTAAGGGCTGCACTGGAAATGGAAATGACTGTGTGGCATTGTTGGCCGGGAGGCCCCTTTCGGGGGAGTTCGGCCGCCGTATTGCAAGTCCTCTTTAGCTGACGCCACGTCGGCGACTTGCGAGTCAGTGATTATCAAAGGTTGATTCCCCTGCCGGGAATCGAACCCGCGCCCCCTGCGTGGTAGGCGGTAACGTTACGCTACGAAGGTGGACAGTGCTGCACTACCGTCATACGATATGGCTTCAAATTAAGATTTATTAACATCCGCTGGCAGCTCCTCCTACTTAAATGCGCCTTTTCGGCTAATTTACGTGCATACTTCTTTGGATTCTGACTAATTCTTCGGCGAATATCTGCAATAGCTTCTGGTGTGCTAACTGAAGGAATTCATTGTTGTTTTATACTTTGCGTCGATCCGCAGGTGCGCCAGTTTTTATACAGACACTAAATTGGTCTCTTTGCTGGTAGTCCTCTATCCGGATACTTGACCCCGAAAATTTCCTGAATCGAACCTGTTTTCACATATGCTTCCACAATTTTAATTCTTTCCTCTCTCATGAAAGTCATTTGGACACCGCAGTAACGAAATAAACTGAAATGCTGCCGGAAGAACGCTGACAGTCGATTATTACATAAAACTGTCCAAGTCAAAATATTGCAATCACATTCAAATAGTGGCGCCCCCCTGCCCAACCCCTCCCATCTCCTCTCGAGCGATTAATATAGAACGTCAAAGATTTTGAAAAAAGTCGATTTTTCAAAAACATGTTCATTTTGTAGCCGGTATCTTTCTGGAGAGTTTGATATATAAAACATATATGTTACAGGAAATGTAAGACATGTTATTTGGTCTTAAGAGTGCCCTAGTACAGTGCCACGCGTCTTCACACAGCACTCTTCTACCCCATCTCACTGTATTCCGCTCTATGGAATTCAGACGTGTATGTATTGTAATGGAATCCATCAAATCTATTTCAGTACTGTGGAAATCAAAATGTCCTGTTGAGCCTACTTTCAGTCGGCCGGTTTGATGTCCTACCCCTTCAAAAAGGAATTCACAATTATTATCTGTGAGCAGGAGAATAAGAATTCTTCAGAAAATTTGCACTCTTCATTGCCTATTAACTAATAACTTTCACTTTTATGTGACGGTAAATTGTATATAGGAAACATAAAACCAGTAAAGACAAGAGACAAGCAAGACAGTACACAATTCTTTAATCCTTAGGTCCCAGCATTTTTTTCTCTAAGATCTTGCTACAGCTTTACACGATGTGCTTTCCTTTCTGCGAAAGAACCTATTACCTCATCAAAGCTCGTAAAACGTTTTGCTACATTCAAATTCAAAATGTCGTTGTCTAATACTGAAAAAGCTGTTAATACGAATAGTATCCAAGATGTGTGTAGTTTCTCGATATGATTACGTCTATTTTGTCACTGTCTGCTAGGTAAAATGAAATAGGCGTTTTTAATATTGCAGTAGTTGTTACGTACGCCAAATATGCGAGGCTGTTTTGGCACAAATGGTCATTTTCATCTACCTCATTTATGTAAATAGCACGACAGAATATAATTCACGAATTACCAATATCAAATGCCTATTAGGCCTATTACAAGCGAAAAGTTTTACGTCATGAAAGAATTTCACATTTCATGCATATGCTCCACTTTCTTATGCATGAGATCGAAAAGTAGTAGTACGAAATTTTTATATAAAATTGGAATCGTCGTATTATTCTATATAATTTCTGAGATGTGTCGGTTTCTTCACTTTCCTCGCTCTAACAAGCGATTTTGTCATCACTAATTCGGTAACTGTTCCCGGCCGCGCTGTCTAAGGGCGCCTTGCCACTGTTCGCGCGGCTTCCCCCTTCGGAGGTTCGAGTCCTCTCTCGGGCATGGGTGTGTGTGTTGTCCTTAGCGTAAGTTTGTTTAAGTTAGATTACGTAGTTTGTAAGCCTAGGAACCGATAGCCTCAGCAGTTTAGTCCTGTCGGCCAGTGTGACCGTGCGGTTCTAGGCGCTTCAGTCTGGAACCGCGTGAGCGCTACGGTCGCAGGTTCGAATCCTGCCTCGGGCATGGATGTATGTGATGTCCATAGGTTAGTTAGGTTTAAGTAGTTCAAAGTTCTAGGGGACTGATGACCACAGATGTTAAGTCCCATAGTGCTCAGAGCCATTTGAACCATTTTTTAGTTTAGTCCCATAGGAACTTACCATTGTCAAAACTTATTCTCCGGTTAACTTCATGAAACCTTGCCAGAATCTGCGGTTCAGTTAGTACGTGTTCGTACAACGCGTTTTCCGCGCTATGCCGAGAACAGAACATAAGCGGCTGCTAACTGGGGACCGTACAACTGGCCCTTCGTAGTGTGGCGATCTGGCAAAAATTTTCTGTCAGAAGTTCATTTTATTGGATACACGGAGAAGGTAATTGTAATCTTTCTTCCCTGCTATTCCTATTAGTCATTTATTCCCACTCTCGGTAGTCTGAATCTATGGTTTTGACTAATTATTATATCAGCGCTTACAATTCGCACACTCTGTCAACCACATAAACAAACAGCGATTACTACTCATCCATTGGGGTTTATTCGGCTCAGCTCGTATAGCCCCCTCCGCTTTTGTCTGCGGGAAAGTTTTTATTTCTTGATTCGACGGAGATTCCCCTGGCAGAAACATCGTGTACACTATGGACTCACTCAAAAATCAGAAATCATCTTAGAACTAGACCAACTTGCGCTGTATGATAGGTGCTTTGTGAAACAATGTTTTTTCCTTCAAGAATATGAATTAGGCTCCCCCTGAAATTGCCGCCCGGGTTGATACCCTGATCGCCCCCCCCCCTCTCCCGCCCCCTTTATATCCTTGAGATACTATGAAATGATAAATAGCGAATAACAGTGAAAACAGTAATCCACAAGAGGAAGAGCTTAACCGTGGGAAGAGATTGGTTGAATCAAGACGGACGTCAGAGCAGCGCGCCGACTTCACGCTCGAGCGGACCTGCGGGAAACTCGGAGTGTGTGCCGGCGGCGCCCTCGCGTTGGAGTACAGAGGGCTGGAGTGGGGGGGGGAGGCGGGAGGGGGAGGAGTAGGAGAGGAGAGCCGTCCTCGGAGCCAGCCGGCAGCGCCCAGACCCGGCTCGGCCCCTCGCCTCGCTAGGGATAGGGAAGCCAGACAGACGGCGGGGCTGTTTGCTCTGCGGCTCCGCTCCTCTGCCAGCAAACAGCGCGACACTTTCTCAGGACTCCCTTATTGATTCTGGCGACGACGCACCCGCGCACACCGCCACCCACTTGCGGAACTGTTAGGGAATAACTGGCGGCAACTATTTCTCTTTCAAATATGAATAGCAAACAGGAAACGCATGGCACTGTCGCCTGCCAACTTCCCTGTGGTCTGTCGTGCCCGTATCCGGAAGTGTTTTCGCGCTCTACCTCTGCATCTTCATTCGAAAAGTGGAAACGTCGAAAGTTCTATGTGCCAAATTTCAAGTTTGTGAAACAATGTATCCCTTTTTGAACGTAACTTACTTATCTCCAAAAAACTGAGGGATTTTAATACCACAGATTTATACTCCTCACCTCATCACTGCAAAAATGAGGCAAATTAGAAAACATATAATTTATTAAGAACGTTCTATGTGTTATATCAGGGAAAAGCGTCAGTAAGTTATATATATATATATATATATATATATATATATATATATATATATATATTAAGAATCTTCTAAATTGCCCCGAGCCCACAGAAAGATTTCCACCAAAAATTCCCCAACAATGCAATCCAGTTTCACTTGCACCAAATGAAGAGGAAATCATTAAAGAAATTCATAGGTTGAAAAACAACAAAGCATCTGGTGAAGATGGAATTGTTGCAGAACTTTTAAAGGCAGCTGGTCCAAAAACCGTTAAAGAAATTACTTCAATCATGCAAAACATTTGGCAAACTGAAAAAATTCCTGATGAATGGAAAACCGTCTTGATTCACCCACTTCATAAGAAGGGAGACAAAACTGATGTTAATAATTACAGAGGAATTTCTCTTCTTCCAGTCACATACAAAATCCTCTCTCAATGTCTTCTGAACCGAGCACAACAACAACTTGAATGGAAAATTGGCGAATATCAAGCAGGTTTCAGGCCAAATAGATCTTGCCCAGAACAGATTTTAGTCCTCAAACTAATTCTCAGACATCAAAAAATTTACAATAAAAAACTAGTTTGTACCTTTGTAGATTTTAGAAAGGCTTATGACTCAGTGGATCGTGAATCTCTTTTCCAAATTGTGAAAGAACAAGGCCTGGATCCTAAAACCACGGCAATTATCAGAGACACGCTAACTGGTACAAAATCAAAAGTAAAGTTCAGAGGAGAAATTTCAGAATCCTTTGAAATAAAAACAGGCGTGAGGCAAGGTGATGGACTCTCTCCGTTGCTATTTAACTGCGTTCTAGAAAAAGTAATACAAGAGTGGCGCGAACGAAAATTGGAGTTCAAAATTGACCAACCAGTGAAATTAGGACGAACAAATATTCGAATAGACTGTTTGGCCTTTGCAGACGACTTGGTTATTCTAACGCAGGACATCCAAATTGCTCAGAAACAAATAGAAATTCTTAAAGAAACAGCAGAAAGAGTAGGTCTCCAAATCTCATTTGAAAAAACACAGTATATGACTAGCAACAAACTGGCACCCAAACTTTTGGAAACTAAGTATGGAAAAATCAAAAGAGTTTCGCAATTCAAATATTTAGGTGAAACAATCTCAGAGACTGGTCTAGAAAAAATTGGAAATGAAATTCGTTGTCAAAAGATGGAGACAGCTTTTAGACTTACAAAAGACATCTACAACAAAAAATGTCTCTCGAGGTACTCTAAATTGAGACATTACAACACGGTCATAAAACCAGAGTGCCTTTATGGGGCTGAAACGCTAATTTTAAACAGAAAAAAGGACATTCAAGAAATCCAAAAAAGAGAAAGAAAAGTAATCAGAAAAATTCTAGGTCCAAAATATACTGAAGAAGGAACATACAGGCTAAGAGCAAATAGTGAAATTCAACAATACACCAGCATATATTCGGATATGAAAAAACGCAGATTAAAATTTTATGGGCATATTAAAAGAATGGATGCTACCAGACTAACTAAACAAGTAGTGGAATTCTACGAAAATCGAAGTAAAGCTAAATTTGAGACAATAAAATGGATTGCTGCTATAAAAGAGGACATGAAAGAGGCAGATATAAAACAAGATGAAATTCAAGACAGAAAATTATTTAGGCAAAAAATTCATGACTGGGTAGTTGGTCAAGCTGAAAAACCAAAGAAAACTGGAACCACATGGTCTGATGAAAGGAAAAGAGCTCATTCCGAGAGAATGAAAACAATTTGGGCAGAGAGAAAGTCTAAAAGAAAATAACTGAATGTCCCGTGATTGTACTTCCCGTGGTCCAGTAGGGCCCAAACGTGAATAATAAATAATAATATATATATATATATATATATATGCATTTGGTGTGTGATCTTTCGGATATGTCCCGAAAAAATAGACACCATTTTGATCCATCAGGCATCTAAGATACAAAGGAATTACAGACTTTGGCTCCGAGGGGGCATTGATTGAAAACAGTGGAGAAAGTTGAAAATTTGTGCTTGAACAGGCTTCGAACTTGGGTCTCCTTCTTACTTGGCAGATGCTCTCACCACTAAGCCATCAGAGCACAGTCGTCATCGCAGCTGCACTAGAACGCCTCCCGTCATACCCAAATTCTCAAATTATCCACACACTAGACGGCCGCTGTGGCCGAGCGGCTCTAAGCGCTTCTGTCCGGAACCGCGCTGCTGCTACGGTCGCGGGTTCTAATCCTGATGGAGGCTCTGTAATGATGTAAGGCGTGTGTAGTAGGCGTGATATGGTACCGCTAATGCTTCTAGATACGACTCTGACGGGACACACGTATGTAAGCATCCTGTCTGATCACCTGCATCAATTCACGTCCATCGTGCATCCCAGCAGGACAATGCGACACCTCACACATCCAAAATTGCTACAGAGTGGCTCTAGGAACAACACTCTTTTGGCCACCAACCTCTCCAGACATGAACATTATGGAGCATATCTGCAATGCCTTGCAACGTGCTGTTCAGTAGAGATATCCACCCCCACAGCCGTCCAGGCTTCATTGTGTCAATTCCCTCCAGCCCTACTTCAGACGTTAATCGAGTCCATGTCACGCCGTGTTGCGGCACTTGTGCGTACTCGCGGGGGCCCAATACGATATTAGGCGGGTGTACCAGTTTCTTTGGCTCTTGAGTGTACATAGAACACTGTTCTGACCGTGACTGACATTTGCAGCTTTTGTGACGGCTCCCAAACCCAGGGTCCTCGGCGGTACTTTTGGGGGCAGCCACCACAAATTGTATAAAGCGTGGGTAGTGACCAGGATGTAGCTATGTCTGTTGGCCGAAAAATAATTAATAACAAGAATTGCGCCAGCTAGAATGAAGAAATAACTTATCTTTATTTCTGACGAAAGGTGCACCAGCAATACAAGTCCAAGTAATATCCAAGAGTAATCCGTGTACTGAGCCTAGTCGAATATAATAGCAAACATCAGACTGCAATGGCTCAGCTACAAACTCCACGAAAGGCTAGCAATAGACAATCGACAATAGACTGTCCGTCTCGGGGCCAGCGCTCCTCCTTATATGCAAAAGGCAGAGGGCGCTGCGGACCCGAGCTCAGCCATGGCGCGACCTCTTCCGTCGGCGGTAACGCGACAGGAACTGTGACCAGCGATGTCACGGTCAGGGCGCGCGTGCGCGAGTTGGTTGGTTCGTTGTATCCGTGGATACAATAGCAGCTTGTTGAGCGAATTGCGTAAGTGTCTTCCGTGGTCAAATACAACAGCGCAATCTGAAGGCGTCGCTAGCATCTACTGTATATTTATTTCCAAAAAAATTGTTGAAATGGCTCTGAGCACTATGGGACTTAACTTCTGAGGTCATCAGTCCCCTAGAACTTAGAACTACTAAAACCTAACTAACCTAAGGACATCACACACGTCCATGCCCGAGGCAGAATTCGAACCTGGGACCGTAGCAGTCGCGCGGTTCTGGACTGAAGCGCCTAGAAACGCTCGGCAACCGCGGCCGGCATTTATTTCCAAGCATGCGTTTCTCGCGGTTTTCCCATATTTTTGTCCAGTCTCTGTAATGTGCTGTATATACAAGAACAGTTTGCGTGAAGTATTTTGCAGTGTACAGAGCTAAAGAGTGTCGGAGGAGGTGTAGGGGAGAGGTGCAGATATCGCTGAGAGCGAGCGGGCGGGCCAGTGGACGGACAATTTCACGGGGCGGTTGTTTAAACGTGCAATATCGTCCATGTTTAATAACGAGGCGGGGAGATTATCGCAGGTTTCATTACCACGAGTTTAGGGCAGCGCGGCGCTAGCCTGGACTGCCGGCCCGCCTTAATAGAATCAGGAGCGGTGGTGTCCGCCTTTCTCACGGGCGCAGCGGCCGCCGGTCGCCGCTCGGCGCTCGGGCAGTTATTTACGCTCCAGCGGCGACAATGCGGGCCCCGGCGACTCCGAGACGCTCCACCGCCCCCTCCAGAATGAATTACGCCGCCATCCCAGAAGCATTGCCGTCCGCGCGGTCACAAAAGAAGAATCTCTCTCCGGAATCTCGAATATCGTATTACCCCAGAAGACCCAAAACACTCTAGTCTCTCTTAAAATACCATAAACAATGTAATTTGTAAGTGATGAAACAGTTTCAAAAACCACTGTAAGCTGTTAGTTTCATTGTGCAAAATTCCTTTATTGCACCATATACAGGGTGTTACAAAAAGGAACGGCCAAACTTTCAGGAAACATTCCTCACACACAAAGAAAGAAAATGTGTTATGTGCACATGCGTACGGAAACGCTTACTTGCCATGTTAGAGTTCATTTTATTACTTCTCTTCAAATCACATTAATCGTGGAATGGAAACACACAGCAACAGAACGTACCAGCGTGACTTCAAACACTTTGTTACAGGAAATGTTCAAAATGTCCTCCGTTAGCAAGGATACATGCATCCACCCTCCGTCGCAAGGAATCCCTGATGCGCTGATGCAGCCCTGGAGAATGGCGTATTGTATCACAGCCGCCCACAATACGAGCACGAAGAGTCTCTACATTTAGTAGACAAGAGCTTTCAAATGCCCCCATAAATGAAAGTCGAGAGGGTTGAGGTCAGGAGAGCGTGGAGGCCATGGAATTGCTCAGCCTCTACCAATCCATCGGTCACCGAATCTGTTGTTGGGAAGCGTACGATCACTTCGACTGAAATGTGCAGGAGCTCCATCGTGCATGAACCACACGTTGTGTCGTACTTGTAAAGGCACATGTTCTAACAGCACAGGTAGAGTATCCCGTATAAAATCATGATAACGTGCTCCAATGAGCGTAGGTGGAAGAACACGGAGCCCAATCAAGACATCATCAACAATGCCTGCCCAAACGTTCACAGAAAATCTGTGTTGATGACGTGATTGCACAACTGCGTGCGGATTCTCGTCAGCCCACACATGTTGATTGTGAAAATTTACTATTTGATCACGTTGGTATGAAGCCTCCTCCGTAAAGAGAAAATTTGCACTGAAATGAGGATTGACACATTGTTGAATGAACCATTCGCAGAAGTGTACGCGTGGAGGCCAATCAGCTGCTGATAGGGCCTGCACACGCTGTACATGGTACGGAAACAACTGGTTCTCCCGTAGCACTCTCCATACAGTGACGTGGTCAACGTTACTTTGTACAGCAGCAACTTCTCTGACGCTTACATTAGGGTTATCGTCAACTGCACGAAGCATTGCCTCGTCCATTTCAGGTGTCCTCGTCGTTCTAGGTCTTCCCCAGTCACGAGTCATAGGCTGGAATGTTCCGTGCTCCCTAAGACGCTTATCAATTGCTTCGAACGTCTTCCTGTCGGGACACCTTCGTTCTGAAAATCCGTCTCGATACAAACGTACCGCGGCACGGCTATTGCCCCGTGCTAATCCACACATCAAATGGGCATCTGCCAACTCCGCATTTGAAAACATTGCACTGACTGCAAAACCACGTTCATGATGAACACTAACCTGTTGGTGCTACGTACTGATGTGCTTAATGCTAGTACTGGAGAGCAATGAGTCGCATGTCAGCACAAGCACCGAAGTCAACATTACCTTCCTTCAATTGGGCCAACTGGTGGTGAATCGATGAAGTACAGTACATACTGACGAAACTAAAATGAGCTCTAACTTGGAAATTAAGCGTTCCCGGACACATGTCCACATAATATCTTTTCTTTATTTGTGTGTGAGGAATGTTTCCTGCAAGTTTGGCCGTACCTTTTTGTAACACCCTGTATACAGGGTGATTCAGCTGCCTCTACTTATGGGTACTACGCAACCAACAGGTCTTGAAAAACCATGCACGAAATACACCCTCTCGCTCGCCACACGCTAATTATAAGCCCTGCAGAAAAAATCAACGGATCCTTTTTGTAGGAAGTTTAATGTAGTTCATTTTTGTACTGAGATACGTTTTCGCTGAAGGCCATCGTTGTGGAGTTATTCAAGAAAATCACGTTTGTAGGTCACTTTTGTACGTTTTTCTCGAATAATTCGAAAACTACGGCCCAGTGCAAAACTTGGCTACATTCCTATAATAACGTCCCTTTCTTTTTGTTAAATCACTCTGTATATTTCAAATTACTGGCAAGCTTCGGCCAGCCGGCCGCGGTGACCGAGCGGTTCTAGGCGCTTCAGTCCGGAACCGCGTGACTGCTACGGTCGCAGGTTCGAATCCTGCCTCGGGCATGGATGTGTGTGATGTCCTTAGGTTAGGCAGGTGTAAGTGGTTCTAAGTTCTATAGGACTGATGACCTCAGAAGTTAAGTCCCATAGTGCTCAGAGCCATTTCAACCATTTGAAGCTTCGGCCTTTGTGAATACAGTACCAAAGGAAGACATATTAGGGGCCATCATGATGCTTGCATATTATGATTGTTTAAATTACTTATATAGCTTTGATGATGAGCGTGGTACATTTAAATCCTGTTTTGTGCTTTGTGGGAACTGATAGTATTCTTCGTCCCCCTCCCCCCCCCTTGCCCCGACACACGCACACACACACACACACACACACACACACACACACACATACATACATACGTACACGCCGTAAGCTAACGTATACAGTATTACGAAATGGATTTGATGGAAGTGCAAATTGTGCATATGTATTGTCGTTAGATTTTCATTTTATTATAGATACGTGACAATTTGTGGCGGACCGGGCCTCGAATTTGGATTTCCTGCAATTGCGTTAATTACTTCTGTTGTCCGAGCTCGCCTCCCGCAACGACCCAGTATTCCATATGTCGTGTTGTTCATGAGCTCTATGGCCGCGCTTTGTGATTCCTGCACAGGGAGATAAATATTTTACTATCGCCGTTTTACCACTATAAGACCAGAAAAAGACGCACCATGAACAATTATCCAAATGAGATGAAAATTGGTAGACGCGACTTGTATGTAGAGACAAAAAAATGACTACAAGTTCCAAAAAATGGATGATTTACTCAAGAGGAAGAGCTTCACAAATTGAGCAAGTCTGTAACGCATTGTTCCACCTCCGGCTCCTTGGTAAGGAGTTGTTCAGTTTGGCACTGATTGGTAGATTTGTTGGATATCCTCCTGAGAAATATCGTACCAAGTGGCGCATAAATAGTGAAAATCCCGAGATGGTTGGAGGGCCCCACCCATAATGTGCCAAACATACCAAACTGGGGAGAGACCTCGCCACCTTGCTGGCCCAGACAGAGTTTGGCCAGAAGGAAGACAAGAAGTAGAACCTCTCGCCATGTGCGGGTTGTTATTATCTGGCTGAAATGTAAACCCAGGATGATTTGCCAAGATGGGCAACAGAACGGGGAGTAGAATATTGTCGATGTACCGCTGTGGTGTAAGAACGCCACGGATTACAACCAAAGGGGTTCTGCTATGAAATGAGTCGCGATCATGACCATCACTTCTGGTTGTCAGGCTGGTATCCAACTCCGTCCACGACGTCCAGGAACATTTTTTTGCTGGTCACCCGCGCTGAGTTCGAAAGGAGACTCAACACTGAAGACAATTCTACTCCGGCCAACGAGATTCCAGGCCCTGTGTTCCCCACATTCTAAGTGGGAAACTTGGTACGGACTCCACTCATTCCCGACTTCGTCGACTGCACCGCAGCACTTTTTGTTCAAATGGTTCAAATGGCTCTGAGCACTATGGGACTTAACGTCTGAGGTCATCAGTCCCCTAGAACTTAGAACTACTTAAACCTAACTAACCTAAGGACATCACACACATCCATGCCCGAGGCAGGATTCGAACCTGCGACCGGAGCGGTCGCGCGGTTCCAGACTGTAGCGCCTAGAACCGCTCGGACACCCCGGCCAGCGCACTTTCTGTCCCCTCATAGTTAAGAGTTATTACTGTCTGCTCTTCGAATTTCACACAAGTGTTCTTCGACAATAAATCTGTGTAACCACGTACTAGACACCTTTAATTTCAGCAGGAATCAGACTCTACAACCCTTTTAAAATTAATCTATGTCGTAAGTACTCAGAGTAGTTGGGAATCTATTACGTTACGTCCACTTCAGTCTCACCCTTAGGGCCAAACTATTAATTGGTCAGGTCTCCATTGCCCAAAGTTATATAGTGGAGTAGCTAAAGGATGGTTCTGTCTTATACAGTATTACCTGACAGATGAAAGTAAAGTATAGTATCCCACATCACAAAAAAAAAGAAAAATGTTGGCACCAAGGACATTTTGTAAATGTTGAGTATCTTGTGTAGCATCCCGCGGTTGGTCGTAACTGCAACTTTCGAGACACTTGAGATACTGATTTGCTGGTGTTCCGGATAAATGCATTTTCCACTCGTCCCACGTCTGCATCACTCTTGCTCGGACGCCGAGAACTCGTCCTCTTCACGACACTGCCAAATTCCTTGAACTTTGTGTACCATAGTCTGACGGTCGGGCGTGCTTGTGGTCTGCTTCCGTAACGCGTCCGGTAGTTCCGCTGAACGTGGGTGTGAGATCTCGTCTGCCTCAACTATTTCACGCCCTGTGCCATGTGTGTGATTTAAGTTGCAAAGACCATTTTGGAACACCTTGTATGCGTAACGGCAGCATGTGCGAAAATGGGGTTCAAATGGCTCTAAACACTATGGGACTTAACATCTGAGGTCATCAGTCCCCTAAACTTAGAACTATGTAAACCTAACTAACATAAGGACATCACACACATCCATGCCCGAGGCAGGATTCGAACCTGCGACGGTAGCAGCAGCACGGTTCCGGACTGAAGCGCCTGCAACCGCTCGGCCACAGCGGCCGGCCGCAAATGGGGCCTTACTCGTTCTATTACCGATTTTTCCTGTTGAGAGTCGACCTTCTGTATATTAACTGATATAATGCAGCCAACACTGTTTGCTTTGTTCGCCGCGTCTGTTATACGTTCCTACGAGGCGTGCCTAGCACAGGAAGCATATCGCGGCAGCTGTGCCGGGGGCGGTGGCTTAGCGAGCTGGCACCGACTGGGGCTGCGCTGCTCCAGCCGGCAGCGGTGTATACTGTACACGACGGCCGACACTTGCCGACACCACGTGTGGCGCAGGCCGGCAAAAAACGCAGCCGCCCACATGTGCGCTGCTCGCTCGAGTGCCTCTCAGGCCCGCCGCGCAACAACTCGCCATCCTGTCGCCTGGCGTCGCTTTACAAAGCGCTCACCGTCACTAATAGCGACCTGCAAATGGCCGCGCGTCCCGAGTTTACTGCAGTTTCACTGCACGCTGCAGCCAGCTGTATGGAGCAGGCAACATACGTCCCAGCAACGATCTCCCGTTCCTTTTCGTTTTGCACGATGCATCGAAGAAGCGAAATAGCACCTCCTTTTCTGGTCCCCGGGAAGGTAGAAAAGTGACTGGGTCAGAAATCACGAAGGTAGAACCTTAGGGTTCAGTTTTGACTCCTCTCTTTTTCCTTGTACCACGTCTTTACAATCAACGTGCAGTTGCACAAATGGTTCAAATGGCTCTGAGCACTATGGGACTTAACATCTGTGGTCATCAGTCCCCTAGAACTTAGAACTACTTAAACCTAACTAACCTAAGGACATCACACACATCCATGCCCGAGACAGGAGCCGAACCTGCGACCGTAGGAGTCGCGCGGTTCCGGACTGAGCGCCTGAACCGCTAGACCACCGCGGCCGGCTGCAGTTACACAAAGAGGTCCATTGTGGACTGTAATAATGGTATGGCAGCGGTACTTGATTGGCATGCTAACGCGTTAGTACGAAACCGATTTGCGCTGGAAAAAGATTTGTTCCAATTTTGGCCACCAGGTCCAAATCTGGAGCAGACTACAGTAGTAGGCTACATACGTCCTAGCAATTATCTCGCACCGCTTTTCGTTTCGCGCGATGTATCGTAGTAGAGAAGTAGCGTCCCCTTTTCTGGTCCCTGGAAAGGTAGAAAATGACTAGGTGAGAAATCACGCTGTTAGTACCGCAGGGTTCAGTTTTGACTCCACTCCTTTTCCTTACACTTGGTGTTTATGATCAGTGTGCAGCTAGTCAAAGAGGACCATTGAGGGATGTGATTATGGTACGACAGCGATATTTGATAGGTATGCTAATGCGTAACCGAATTATGCTGGAAAGAAAATTTTCCATTTTGGCCGCAAGGTGCAAATCTTGCGCAATACAAAAATTTCATCGACATCTTTTGCGCTCATATGGAATAAATTGTGTAAGCTGCGGGTTTTCACATTTTTCATCTTTTCTGCCTACACTCAGTTCCTAGCCTGTTACAAATCGAAACATTTATGCGTGTTTTTCTTGCATTCACAGTGCCAGATTTCCACCTGGTGGCCTAACTGGAACTATTTACTTCCAGTGTAAATGGGTTCCACATTAATGCATTAGAATGCATACCAAGTTTGGGAGCCATACGAAACTTACAGCCCACACAGGACCTCTCTGTATTTCCACTTTAATTATAAGCAGTCGGTATATATGAAGCAACTTCCACTTAACACTGAAATTGGTGCTTCTTGCAGACATACTAATGTTATAGTAAATCCCACTACAGAGAAAGCGACAGGAGAGATTTTTAATATGTTTCACAAAAACTTGTTAAGTGGTTCGCTGAAAATGGAGTACGTCTAAATTTTGGCAAAACACACTGTATTCAATTCTGTACGATAAAGAGCCATACCAACAACTGATGAATCACATAAGCAGAAGTCAAAATGGTTCAAATGGCTCTGAGCACTATGGGGCCTAACATCTATGGTCATCAGTCCCCTAGAACTTAGAACTACTTAAACCTAACTAACCTAAGGACATCACACAACACCCAGTCATCACGAGGCAGAGAAAATACGTGACCCCGCCGGGAATCGAACCCGGGGACCCGGGCGTGGGAAGCGAGAACGCTACCGCACGATCACGAGCTGCGGACTAATCAGAAGTCAGAAAATAAGACAGAATTTTCCAGATTTTGAGAGTATTCGTTGATGACAACTTGAACTGAAAGAACCGTATTACTGACCTTGACAGACAATTAACTTCAGCTTCTTTTACTCTTCGTATAATTGCTAATCTTGTGAACAAGTGAATTAACCGCCAGACATATTTCCTCTCGGTAATGTCTCACGGAATAATTTTCTGTCATAACTCTTCACAAAGAAAGAAAGTATTGATTGCACGAAAGCGAACATTAAGAATAGCCTGCTGTGGTCCTTTAGGTACCTCTTCAAGGATTTGCACATTTTAAAAGCGCCATCGCAATACACATATTCGTTAATGAAATTCATCAAAATAATCAACCACAGCTTAAGAAAATAGTGATTTGTGGATAAATCGTTCTGTTCCATGGACGTATTTTCATTTAAAAATTGATAGCATGTAGAGAAAAAAAAGGAAAAGGAAAAAAGAAAATAATGTTTAAATGTAGTGCCATCAGTAGGACAGAAAAACAGTGTGTTTATTAATGTTAACACTAATTAGATACACACATCCTGTAAATTGACTGTTCCACATAATAACAATAATAGAATCGTTCACTGTGCTCTCTCTCCGAAGCGTCGTCATTTTCTCTGATGATTTGCTAGATATTTGCAATGGCATTCCTACGATGTGTACACGGGATCAACTTTACAAGTACTATTGACCTCAAGTTTCAATCTAGGCCCCGCTTCGAATGAAAAATTTCGGTTGGAAATTTCGTGGCAGGTTAAAACTGTGCGCCGTACTGGGCCTTTGCCTTTCGCATGCAAGTACTCAACCGACGAAGCTATTTAAGCACGATTCACGACGCGCCCTCACAGCTTTGCTTCAGCTTTACCTGTCCTCCTACTTTCCAAGATTTGCAGAAGTTCTCCTGCATACACCGTCCGTGCAAAAAATTCCGAGACCGGTTTTATTCATGATGTATAAGCGACACCATAGCAGTATCAACTAAACACTCAGGAGACAAAAGTCTTGGATACCTGCTAATACTGTGTCGGATCCCCTTTGGGAACACAGTGCAGCAACTGGATGTGGCATAGAATCATCATGTCTTCAGAAGTCACCTGCAGAAATATTGAACCAAGCCACCTCTAAAGCCGTTCATAATTGGGAAATTGTTGCCGGTGCAGGATTTTGTGCACCAACTAACCTCTCGATTATGGGCGATTGGATTCATGCCGGGCTATTTAGCTGGCCACATCTTTCGCTGGAACTGTCCAGTATGTTCTTCAAACCAATCGCGAACAGTTGTGACCCGGCGACATAGCGCACTGTCATCCATAAAAATTCCATCGTTGTTTGGCGACATGAAGTCCACGACTGGCTGGCTGCAGATGGTCTCCAAGTGGCCGAACATAACCATTTGAGTCAATGATCAGTTCAGTTTGATCAAAAGACCCAGTCTATTCGATGCAAACACAGCCCGCGCCATTGTGCAGCAACCAACAGCTTGCACAGTGCCTTGGCGACAATTTGAGTCCGTGGCTTCGTGTGGTCTGCAGCGCACCCGAACCCTACCATCAGCTATTATCGACTGAAATCAAGACTCATCTGAACAGGCCACAGTTTTCCAGTCGTCTGAGGTCCAACCGATCAGGTCACGAGACCGGGACGGGTGCTACAGCCGATGTTGAGTTCTTAGCAAAGGCACTTGCGTAGGTCGTCTGCTGCCATAGCCTATTAACGCCAGGTTTCGCCGCGTTGTCCTACCGGAGACGTTCGTCTACGTCCCACAATGATTACCGCGTTTATTCCACTCAGTGCTGCTTGTTTGTTAGCACTGACAGCTCTACGGAAACGCCGCTGCTCTCGGTTGTGAAGTGAAGGCCGTCGGCCACGGCGTTGCCTTAGTGAGAGGTATATTTGGTATTCTCGGCACACTCTTGACACTATTGATCTCCGAATATTGAATTCCCTAACTACTTCCCAAATGGATTGTCCCATGCATTTTGCTCCAACTACCAATCCATTTTCAGAGTCTGTTAATCACCGTCGTGCGGTCATAATCATGTCGGAAAACCGGAAACCCTATTAAGTGAATCATCCGACTACAAATGACATCTTTGGCACTGGACTACCATTTTATACGTTGTGTACGAGATACTGACGCCATCTTTACAAGTGTATATCGCTGTCCCATGAGGTCTTTACAAGTGTATATCGCTGTCCCATGAGGTCACCTCAGGGTATGCATCTGATGATGCATTCGACCAGTCAGTTGTAAGTAGGCAGTGTTGAGTAGTGGACGTGGTGGTCGTAGTGTATCAACGTTTTTTGTGTCTCAAATCGTAGTCGCAATGCCCCCTGTAATCTTGCCTGTTCGGCGTACGGATTCTGATACAAACAAGTTTCTGAGGAGGGCAACCGCAGCTCAGAGAAATTATGTATAACAATAACAACACCCAACACTCAATAACCATTTAAATTTTCATAAAAGTTATAGACTAGCAGTACACGACTCCTAACCTCCACGGGCTGCTTACACCGCATCAAATGGCTCTGAGCACTACGGGACTTAACATCTATGGTCATCAGTCCCCTAGAACTTAGAACTACTTAAACCTAACTAACCTAAGGACATCACACAACACCCAGTCATCACGAGGCAGATAAAATCCCTGACCCTGCCGGGAATCGAACCCGGGAACCCGAGCGTGGGGAAGCGAGAACGCTACCGCACGACCACGAGCTGCGGACTACACCGCATCGGCCTGTTAGAAATACGGCGCAAGTACGCACATTACGCGGGGTTTTAAATTTTACTTCATTTCTCTTACACATCTGGTGTTTACCTGATCTTATAATATATACTACGAGAATTAACTGACCTGGCTCATTTAGCAGTTATGCGTTGTGAATTTTCACAAGCATCTTTTCGGTGCACTCAATTCTATTATGACAACGCACCATTGTGGTTTGACTCTTAACGTCGATAACTTCCCGAAAGCTGGAACTCCGTAATTGTCCATTATGGAAATGTACCTCCTGTAAGGGCTGTCATTTCGACTGAATACCTAGGAGTTACAATTACCTGCAACATCAATTGGAAAGACCACATAGATAATATTGTGGGGAAGGCGAAACAAAGACTGCGTTTTGTTGGCAGAACACTTAGAAGTTGCGACAAACCCACTAAAGAGACAGACTAAATTACACTTGTCCGTCCTCTGCTGGAATATTGCTGCGCGGTATGGATCCCTTACCAGGTAGGATTGACGGAGGACATCAAAAAAGTGCAAAGTTGGGCAGCTCGTTTTGTGTTGTCGCGCAGTAGGTGTGTGTGTGTCACTGATATGTTACGCGAATGTCACTGAAACAAAGGCGGTCTTCTTTGCGACGAGATCTATTTACGAAATATCAATCACCAACTCTCTCTTCCGAATGCGTAAATATTTTGTTGACTCTCACCTACGTAGGGAGAAATGATCATCACAATAAAAAGAGAAATCAGACCTCGAACGGAAAGATTTAGGTGTTCCTTTTTCCCACGCGCCATTCGAGAGTGGAATAGTAGAGAAGTAGTATGTAAATGGTTCGATGAACCCTCGCCAGGCACTCAAGTGTGAATTGCAGAGTAACCATGTAGATGTGGATGTGTAAAGCTGAAGATGCGTCTCTACTGACGTGAAACCGGTAGTTAAGAATAAAGAACCCCCTTACCACTACGCGGCTTTTGGAAACTCTTCATCATTCTTGACTTTGTGATTACTATGATTTTTATGAAAATTAATTTATTGACGTTGGGTGTTGTTATTGTTATACCGATTCTGGACTGTACGGCATTCTAAAGGAAATTTATTGATCGCCTTTCATATTCCCAATGCGGTTCTTCAAAGATCTGGGCGGAACTGGGTGTGCAGAATCTTAAAAAAAAACGCTCTGTGTTAAGTTGACAAAGACACTGTCGATACTGTGTGCACCATCAGATAAATAAGGTAGAATTAAATAAGTAACCTCTTGTCCATTAAGCCGCGCAAACAATGCACCTTGTCGCTAGTCTTGCGATTTGCTCTGAACATGGCTGGACGATACGCGGCAGAAATATCAGTGAAAGAAATTTTGCTTGCGCGGCTGCTTGTCCGAACTTTAATGGACATTACGCCGCGAAAAGTTGAAAATGCAGGAGTACCTTGGTTCAAATGGCTCTGAGCACTATGCGACTGAACTTCTCAGGTCATCAGTCGCCTAGAACTTAGAACGAATTAAACCTAACTAACCTAAGGACATCACACACATCCATGCCCGAGGCAGGATTCGAACCTGCGACCGTAGCGGCCGCTCGGCTCCAGACTGTAGCGCCTAGAACCGCACGGCCACTACGGCCGGCTGCAGCAGTACCCTCTGAGTTCCTCCGCCCGTCTGATCCTGTCATTACAATCGATCTCAGAAAGGTCACGCAGGAGGGCCTCAGACCATCCCCGGAACAAGAAGACAGGTACTGTTCTTACGAAAACAGCGCGGGCGGTAGCACCTGCTCGTGCAGTGACGTCACAGCGGAGACGTCCCTGGGGTCAGCGCTCGCGGTCTGGACCGGCAGAGCGCGGAGCCAACTCGGCGGCCAGCTGCGGCCATCCGGTCGATAGTGCAGCCTGTGGCTACGGCTGTATCTGCCGCTCCGGCGCCGCTTCTGGCTGTGGCCACCCGACGCCATTGTCCCCTGCAATTGCTGCGCCGCCCAGGCAGCCCTCATTAACCCTACTAAAAAGCGAGACAATCGTCAGCGCAAAAGTTGGTGAGGACAGTATTTGTGATGAACTAACAACGGCGATAGTGCCGGCAGCTCTGTAGGAGACAACTCTGAGCGAACTGAATGACAAAACTAGTTGTACCGATATTACTAGTTTAACGGAGAATATTGGCATCGACGAAATTGTCATTGTTAATTTACACAGAGTACGCGAAACAGGACACAGAATAACGCAGGTCCCTCTTAGGTAAAGACGTTGTAATATTTCCACAGAAGTTTATCTCTCTCTTTCACTGGTGCCATGTCCCGCGCTGACGCAGGGTCGGCATTGTTAGGAACGGATTTGGCAAAGTCAGTGGAAAGGGGTGGCCGGATGCCCTTCCTGCCGCCACCCCGTACCCCTGCTGTCTGCGACTAGTGTAATGCATGGAATAGTGCGAACGTGTTCAGATGTCTGCGAGTCGGGAAACTGAGGCGGAACGTGGGAACCAGCCCGGTATTCACCTAGCGGGATGTGGAAAACCGCCTAAAAACCACATCCAGGCCGGCTGGCACACCGACCGACGTCGGTAATCCGCTGGGTGGTTTCGAACCGGGGCTGGCGCGCCTACCCGAGTTCAGGAAGCAGCGCATTAGCGCTCTCGGCTAACCTGTCGGGTTCCACAAAAGTTTATCTATAAATGAAAAGGCTGAGTATACTGTTTTCAAAAGTGTTCTCTTCGTGTAAAGTGTGCTTTAGATACTGTATTCAACTGTTGAGCAGCAGTGGCTCTTTGTTGGCCCTGAGTTACTCATGTGAATAGTGTCATGAAACAAAACTTTAAACTTAGTGAAATACTGAATCAGAAGTGCTAAAAACTAGTCTAATTAAATGCCAAAAGTAACCAATCGTGTACTCAGTGAAAACTATTTAACTGAAACTCCACACTGAAGTACATTATGAAAATTGCGTGACATGAAGTGCAGTTACTGACTTGAAATGTCCACAAAAATAAAATACTAATTCATTCAGAAGAAAAACAACTGTCTGACATTACCTACACTGTTCACTGTAAATTAACCTGTTCTTAGCACAACACCTCATAACTCTGAGTACGAACTGTTTCCTCATAAGAATACAAAGTGAGATCTGCTCTGAAATAAAAGTAACTTACCTCATGCTCAATATATCGCTTTGGGTCTGGTTTACTGACGTTATCTAAAGCAAATAGAAATCAAAAGATTCGGAAGCCAAATAAAAAATAAACTGGTCACTATAAAATTTGTTTTTTGCTTATCGGAAAGAATCTGTAGCTTCGCGTGCCGTAAGGTGGACAAAGGAAAAACAAAAAATCCAAAACTTTAATAAGTATGATGGAGGAGGGTTTTACTTAAAAGGAAGGCGTTGTTGAAAAATTAAACTCTGATTATTGTCAAAAAAGACTGTACAACATAACAGTAACGGTTACGAAATTCTCTCAACACAAAAATTACAGACATTCCAACCAGTTGCGTTACTTGCGACATAATGAAAACAAAGAGATCAAATTAAAACTAACCACGAATGTTACTAGTTATCTGAGGGACAAAGATTTTATTCAGTTAATAATTCTGACAAACAAACATTTCATTCTTGCGGGACTTTGGTTACCTTGCAAAATTCCTGCAATAAGCCTTCTCCATCAAAGGGATCAAACAAGTAACTGGTCATCTCCGACCAAGCGCACAACATCTTATAGTGAACACAGAGTCAAGGATCTTATGCACTTATCGTGCAGAGCGCCCATTCATATTTTTCCCAGTGCAACAAAGGTGAATTATTTACAATGGCAGAAAACATGTGAAAAACTTACAAAGGAACTGAATAAACTGACATATAACGTGGTACAGGTCCTCTGTACGGATGGCCAGCTGAAGGAGATCAAAACACATAATTTTCTTTTTAATTTTATTTGACGTACACTGAAGAAACAAAACAGCACGACCTCTACCCATCACGAGATCGAATGACGACCAGTAGCGTTGCGCGTACGCCACGCGACAAGAAAAGCATATACGCGGAGCAGAGACGAATTGGCAGTGAGCCCAGAGACGATACGGGGCACAAATGTGGACGTTCACTGAGACAAGCGACATGGACAAAGGACAGGTTGTTATTGATCAGCGCCTGGGACGAGCATATCGGCAACGGAGAAGCCTGTCCGCTGTTCACAAGGTGCCGGCGTGAGAGTCTACGGAAGGTGATTGAAGGCGACAAGACGTTGGACGTCCACATCACGTCAAAGAACCTGGACATCGGAGACTTCCCTGCTCTGTCACGGGGGGGAGGGGGGGGGGGGGGGGTTGGTGACGATCTGTAGCACGAACGACAGCGTAGAACATTGGTGCAGCCACAACTGTTTCGGTGCACATCTTTCACCATACATTGTTGAACATGCAGTTCCTCAGCAAATGACTATTACATGATGGCATGTTGACTCATCGACATTGTCAGTGGAGGATCATGATTCAGTCTGGAATTCCTGTGTGATGGTCTGGATAAATGTCTGCCAGTTACACATTACGATCCTCTTCAACTGTCGACGGTCTCAGTCAACAGACGAGGTCGGCCTGTACGCTTTTGCGCTGTACATGTCCCTTCACGTTTACACGTCACTATCACATCGGAAACAGTGGACCTAGTGATGTTTAGGAGTGTGGAAATCTCGCGTACAGACGTATGGCACAATGACATCCAATCACCTGACCACGTTCGAAGTCCGTGAGTTCCGCGGAGCGCCCCATTATGCTCTCACATGGTGTCTAACGACAACTGAGGTCGCTGATATGGAGTATCTGGCAGTAGGTGGCAGCACAATGCACCTAATATGACAAACGTATGGTTTTTGGGGTGTCCGGATACTTTTGATCACATATTGTACCAACTTCCATTGTCATTAACAGTTGGTAACACATCATTCTCTTTTTACAGGTCTATGTTTATTTACTGGTAGTTACGAAACTTTTCTAGCATCTAGCATTTGTTGTACACCAGTTCTTATTAAACAGATCTTTCTTCTGTATCTTCCTATGGAGATAAGATACGAACGATACTGTGCGCATACCTTAGAGACTGCAAACTAATAACGGTTCTACAGTATAAATGTTTTACTAAGAACAACAACGGCATACCTCACAACAAACTTAATTACGTGTAGTTAGTGATCCTATGAACTTAAGTCAGATCCCCCAAACGGCAATATACAACAGAAGTAATATCAAAATCAAATGGCTCTGAGCACTATGGGACTTAACTTCTGAGGGTATCAGTCCCCGAGAACTTAGAGCTTCCTAAACCTAACTAACCTAAGGACATCACACACATCCATTACCGAGGCAGGATTCGAACCTGCGACCGTAGCGGTCGCGCGGTTCCAGACTGTAGCGCCTAGAGCTGCTCGGCCACATCGGCCGGCTGAAGTAATATCGGCGACGTATATTTACTCTGAGACTGGCATAAAATTCCGGGTGCTGCGGTTTCAAAACTACCGCAGGAACAACAAAAGACACCAAATTTAAAAGTCATTTAACTCCATTATCTCTTGTCAAACTCTCAACATAGTTACATCAGTAAATTTGTTATGCCAAAAAATAATTTTAAGGAGCCAGTGCAGCGTAGTTCCTGTAAACTAAAAAGAATACAAAACTAGCTAATACTTGGAGTGTTCTTCTCAGTATGGGAGCTGCGTGGTATACTAGAGCATTGCAATAGCGGTCGTCCGCTCTTTTACAAAGAGAGCGAAGCACCAGCGTAATGGCTGTGTTCCGAGCAGCAGGCTTTACAGGTAGGGGGAAATGGGGTCCGTGCTTTTTCATTGCAACAGTCCACCTAGCGCTTCGCGGTATGTTTCACCTTCTCTCAAAACTAATCCCACCACCCAACACGGCAGTACCACAAAGTTAGCTCCTCACAGACACCAGTTAATTTTTCGTGTCCTTTGTCTCTAGGGTCTGACCTATTTCCTTTGTTAGGAGCAGACATCTAGATAACATTGTGTACAAGAAATCTCTTGCAGACGTCTGCACAGAGCTGCAGTGCAGAGTAAAAAAGTCGGTTTCTACGCCGAGTTGTATCAGACACAAGGGATTCCTCAGAATTTCTGCAAGGTTTTCGGTTTTACTAGTGAGGAAGAGCACACAGCTGGGTGTTTGTAGCAAATGAAGTGTAAGTAATTAGCCGTCGCTTTTGACAGACGGTAGTTATCATTAAAAGGAACACCACAGCGCTTAAATGTGAGCTGATGAACTAGGCAGATACTCTTGTGGGTTGGTACGGTCCCTGTTTCTTATAAAACTTCCATATAATTTCAATGGAGGTCTCTCATTAAATCAATATTTGTCGGCTTTTGCTATGCTTCTACTGAACCTTCGCTCTCTCCTTCAGAGGCTGCCTCTATTAAACGGAAAAAATCTGATGTATCAAACCTTCAGCAACGAATGTCCTTAAATCGCAATAACTGAAAGTCAGAAAAGATAGCACACTTAAGAAACTAGAGAGGATTTCACTGCTACTTCAGAGACCAACTGCGGTATAAACTGTCATAGGAAAGTAGGTTAGCGGAATAAAATACTAGCCCGAACAAGAAACGACGATCTTTCCTCGTCTGAAATTTCTCTTTAAGCTACTGGCATCAGGTGTTTAGAGGTGCTGTGCTTCTGTTAATCTACCCGAACTGTAACGTCATCGTTGACTGTTCTTTAGTCTTGCGGTTGTCGCTATTTCTAACGTTCACGTGTATTCTGGATCTGTGGCTCTTTGTTACGTCCAGTCCAGATAGAACAGACATAGTGATCACGTCAGAAAATCTCCTTGCTCTCTCAGCAGGTGGCAACATACAAATAAATCACAGACTGAATACTTCGTAATATCCCACTGTATCTGCAGATTAGAATTCTGTCACTAGCGGTTTTAGGTATCTGTTTCTCTGTCTACGTGATTACACTGTATTTCACTTGTGTTAGGCAGAGCAGAAGCGCCTGTACAACGGATATACACCAGGTCGGATTAAAGTAAAATATCGAAGCAATTCAGAGCCAGGGTGCTAGAGTAGTTACCGGCAGGTTCGATCTGCACGCAAGTATTACAGAAATGCTTCGAGAACTTAAGTGAGAATCACCGGAGGGAATACGACATTGTTTTCGAGGCGAGGACTACTGAGAAAATTTAGAGAACCGATACTTGAGGCTGACTGCAGAACGATTCTACAGCTGCCAAAGTACCGGATGATCAAAAAGGCAGTATAAATTTGAAAACTGAATAAATCGCGGAATAATGTAGATAGGGAGGTACAAATTGACACACATACTTGGAACGACATGGGGTTTTATTAGAACCAAAAAAATACAAAAGTTCAAAAAATGTCCGACAGATGGCGCTTCATCTGATCAGAATAGCAATAATTAGCATAACAACGTAAGACAAAGCAAAGATGATGTTCTTTATAAGAAATGCTCAGTATGTCCACCATCATTCCTCAACAATAGCTGTAGTCGAGGAATAATGTTGTGAACAGCACTGTAAAGCATGTCCGGAGTTATGGTGAGGCATTGGCGTCGGATGTTGTCTTTCAGCATCCCTAGAGATGTCGGTCGATCACGATACACTTGCGACTTCAGGTAACCCCAAAGCCAATAATCGCACAGACTGAGGTCTGGGGACCTGGGAGACCAAGCATGACGAACGTGGCGGCTGAGCACACGATCATCACAAAACGACGCGCGCGAGAAATCTTTCACGCGTTTAGCAATATGGGACGTTTTTTTTGTTTTTGTTTTTTTTTGTTCTAGTAAAACACCATGTCATTCCAAGCATGTGTGTCAATTTTTACCTCTCTATCTATATTATTCCGTGGTTTATTAAGTTTTCAAATTGATACTGACTTTTTGATCACCCTGTATATTTCGGATTGAGTACGACGAAGATACGAGAGGTAAGGGCTGGACAGAGCCATACGGTAGATATAGATGTAGATGTGTGACCTATAATGTAGGTAATTAGTTCCATTTGGTTCCTTGTATATTGGTGTAACCCGCGCATCGTACTCTGTGGCCTGAGTGTAAGTCGTAAAGTTACAAAGTGGATGCAGTTGAAGGCCACAGGGAAAGTGGGTGTGAAGGTGTGTTTAGATAGCGGTGCCGGATGCGGTACGTGCCGTGTTGTGTTGTGTTAGCAGCGCGCTGGGAAGCCACACCGCAGAATCACCGCCGCCTGGCTGCCTACCTGTTGACGGGCGGCGCCTTTGAGCTGCGGCCACACGCATTACTATCGGCGCACTTGCCGCCGCTTTGAAGTCTGCCAGCCAGCCCTCTAGCTGAGCGCCCAGTGCGGTCACGTCGCAGGCACGGCGCTCTAGTTGCACTAACGCTTCGTTTCGAACATTGTTTTTGGGAACCCACAATCTACATTTACATCTGACCTCCGCGGTTTAACTCGCTCTTGAAATGTCCAAGGTATTTTACGGTAGTCGCTATATACCGGGTGATCGGAAAGTCAATATAAATTTGAAAACTTAATAAACCACGGAATAATGTAGATAGAGAGGTAAAAATTGACACACATGCTTGGAATGACATGGAGTTTTATTAGGACCAAAAAAAAAAAAACACCCCATATTGCTAGACGCGTGAAAGATCTCTTGCGCTCGTTCTTTGGTGATGATCGTGTGCTCAGCCGCCACTTTCGTCATGCTTGGCCTCCCACGTCACCAGACCTCAGCCTGTGCGATTATTGGCTTTGGGGTTACCTGAAGTCGCAAGTGTATCGTGATCGACCGACATCTCTAGGGATGCTGAAAGACAACATCCGACGCCAATGCCTCACCATAACTCCGGACATGCTTTACAGTGCTGTTCACAACATTATTCCTCGAATACAGCTATTGTTGAGGAATGATGGTGGACATATTGAGCATTTCCTGTAAAGAATATCATCTTTGCTTTGTCTTAGTTTGTTATGCTAATTATTGCTATTCTGATCAGATGAAGCGCCATCTGTGGGACATTTTTTGAACTTTTGCATTTTCTTTTTTTTTTTTTTTTTGGTTCTAATAAAACCCCATGTCATTCCACGCATGTGTGTCAATTTGTACCTCTCTATCTACATTATTCCGTGATTTATTCAGTTTTCAAATTTATACAGACTTTTTGATCACCCGGTACATTCCGGTCACGAAAACTGACAACGGCCGGGAGAGCGGTGTGCTGACCACATGCCCCTCCATATCCGCAAGCGGTGACGCTTAAGGCTTGAAGATATCATGGCCGCCGTCGGTGCTGTCAGACCTTCAAGGTCTGTACAAGCAGTGTTTGCTTGTTTGTTTCTTTGCTTACTGTATCCATTGGTTTGTCGCCGACACCGTAATCGTCTGTGTATCTGCAATATTCTACATTTACTTTCGTGTTGTGTCAACGGACAGTCCTCGCACCAATCGTAGGCCCACAGTAGGTCTTCCAGCATTTCACTACAATCCTTCCTACAGACATCATCAGCGTCCGCGAATAGCCTCATTTGTCATCCAGCGTTATTCGGTTAATCATAAATATCAATCGGAAATAGCAGAGGCCATACGAAACACTTCCTTGGGGTGCTCCCGAAATTAAACTGTCGGTTTATTTAAGTTAAGAATGACTTGCTGACTTCTGTCAGCAAGGAAGACCTGTATATTTTAGTCACAAAACTGCACTGCGGAATGGTTTCAAAAGTCTTCTAGAAATCAAAGGAAGCGGCACAAATCTGAGTGCCTTTGTCTCTGGATCGCTTTCGAAAAATATGTCGGCCTAGTGACAAGTTTATACGTCAGGGATACTACCGAAATTTGGACCCCGTTTTCGTTAGTCAGTCACCGTGGGCTGTACGTGTCGATGGGAGGCATCGATCCGAAGGAAGAAACATAGTGTATCATGCATAGTCGAGAAAATGTGGAACGTCCCAACAACTCTATACTCGTTGAAGATGGAACAGTACTCATAGTTCATTCTCCTGATAGTATATATGACGTTCATTTTCAGGGTTTTATGCATTGGTATGTATATAATATAAATCACTGCTGGACAAATGGTTCAAAAGGCTCTGAGCACTATGGAACTTAACATCTGAGGTCATCAGTCCCCTAGAACTTAGAACTACTTGAACCTAACTAACGTAAGGACATCACACACATCGATGCCCGAGGCAGGACTCGTACCTGCGACCGCAGCGGCCGCGCGGTTCCAGACTGCAGCGCCTAGAACCGCTCGGCCACTCCGGCCGGCCCTGATGGACAATTAATTTATTTCCATTAGGTGTCAAAATACTATGTTCAGTTCTATGAAAATCAGTTCTACGTAGCTTAAATCTACATACATAACGTACCAACCATACTACAATGCATTTTGGAGGTCTTTCGTATATTTGTTCCATATTCCATTCGCTTATAGAGTTAGTGTAATATTATTGTCTGTATACCTCGAAAAGCGAACAATCTTCATCAGATACTGATGCTCTTTGTGAAAAAGAGTTTTCCCAATAATTGCCTTTTAATTTACTTAGGCATCTCAGCTTAATAACAGGCAACAAGGAACAACTTCCGTACCTCATCTTTCTTTCTTACCTCATATCTTCCGTTACTCTTTCATTTTCTCTCTCTTTCTTTTCTTCGACCATGCAAATCCTCGTTTCTTAATTTTTTGATTTGAAATGTTTCTATACTATATGGTTTATGTCATTTCTGACTCTTTGCCATTTTTTCTTTGCAGTTCTTTTCTAATTTCTTCGATTCGGCTTAATTTACTTAACTAGAGATTCACAATTATTTCTTTTAGTATCCTGTTGTCACTTATTTTGTACGTACTTAAAATAATTTAACCTGGCCCCTGAAGCAAATTTGCTTTATCTGCATGTGTTGCAGGTTACAATACTTCTCACTTTCCATCGATCGTTTGCTTTTTACCCATTACTTTTCTTACGACTTTTCTTTTTCCATAGCTTCCAAATGGTTTTAAAAATCATATCTAGTACTTTTAGCATTTTCTGTTGTGCCTAGTATTTGTTTTAGAGTGTTTTTTTATAGCTTCACGAAGTTTTTGTTGATTGATGGAAAACCACAGCAGTTACCGAAAATTGTTGCAATCAGACAAAGGAGAAATCATCAAAACTTTTTCAGTATTATTGTTATTATTATTATTATTATTATTATTATTATTAAGAGTAGTACTAATGGTGTTACAGTAAACACAGCAAATGAGATCACTATGCTGGGTTTCGTGTTTTATCACTAGTCAGGCTTCCAAGCGTCTAGGTCCGCGTGATGTATCAGTAGTTAATTCGTACACAAAACGGTAAATCGGCTTTTTCTTATCGGCAGATGGATATTTTGTCATTTCCAATGGTTTTCAAATGTCCTGCGTGCTCATTTGGCATTGCTATCGGTGTGTCGAGAACCATTGGGACCACATTCAGCTGTCTGTGTTGGGGACGCTGTAGTTAAAATTTCAAGCTCTATTATCTGACAAAGTTTTGTTTTTTCGTCGACTCTGCTATCTTCTCTTCAACTGCGATGTTTGGTTTCTTGTGTTCCAGCATCCGATCATTCCGCACTCGCCGCGCGGGACTAGCCGAGCTGTCTGAGGCGCTGCAGTCATAGACTGTGCGGCTGTCCTGGCGGAAATTCAAGTCCTCCCTCGGGCATGGGTGTTTGTGTTTGTCCTTAGGATAATTTAGGTTAAGTAGTGTGTAAGATTAGGGACTGATGACCTTAGCAGTTAAGTCCCATAAGATTTCACACACTTTTTTTCCGCACTCGAAAATCCTCTGTAATTCGGTATGTTCGTTTTTTTTCTTTTGTGGTCCTACCAGTACTTTACCACCGTCAGAGGGTAATATTGGCATAATTTTCAGTGACTCACTTCTCTTTCAGTCAGTGTGAGGGATTTTTTTGTCAACAGTTCAAGATGTGGTCAATTTATTGTTTCTTCAGCTTATATGAAGTGTCTACTTTCTCGGGCCTTCTGCTGATATCACGAGTCTGGCTTCGATGGTGTTAGTTCTTAAGTCGTGTTAATGTGCAACAAAAATCAGTGCTTCAGTTTCCTTTTTCAAGGCTCAGTTGGTCGGCCAGACCGGGTGTTTTCTGTTTGTTATATTATTATTATTATTATTATTATTATTATTATTATTGTTGTGGGTTGGCAGGAGAGCCAACACCGAGTTACAAGAGGAAGCCGAAAGGCACGCGTTTTAGCTCACGCAGGCTGGCGTGAGGTGTGGAACAGGACAAGGAAATTAGAATTTAGAAAAAACGGACGTAGCTGGTGGAATACTTAACTTTAATCCATTAATGGTGAACGTCGCTCTTGACGGTACATTTTTACCGTATCAATAGTAACTGGTACTGGCGCCTTGCAAATGACGTAGCTGAGGGCTATGCTAACTATCGTCTCGGCAAATGAGAACGTATTTTGTCAGTGAACCATCGCTAGCAAAGTCGGTTGTATAACTGGGCTGAGTGCTAGGAAGTCTCTCTAGACCTGCCGTGTGGCGGCGCTCGGTCTGCAATCACTGATAGTGGCGACACGCGGGTCCGACGTATACTAATGGACCGCGGCCGATTTAAATGCTACCACCTAGCAAGTGTGGTGTCTGGCGGTGACACCACAAATATTATTGTTATTATATATAAAGTTTATTATTTAAGAAAGAAAACCGTACTCCTCGACCTTGCTTCGTCTGCTACGTAATTCTCGAGTGCATTGTTTTAGCATGGTACCCCAGAGACCGCACAGGTACTTCCTCAATGAAACGGAAAAAACGCATTGAGCAAAAGAGGTAGCGTGAGCGAGAGACGTCAGGGCGAAGCAGTTCAGCGCAACATCATTCCGCAAACTGGGACTTACCAAAGATTTTCCTTCTGGTTCGATTGGGGAGGAACTGCGCCGCAGCTATCTTAACTCAATTTCCGGCTGATTGATACGTCTGAAAGGGTTAGCGGAGGCGCGCCGCGCCACTCCGTGGATATTGCCGGCCCTGTGGGAAGCCCGGGGGAACGGACGGCCCCCGTCCGCTTCAACTCCCCGGACGTGTCTTCATAGCGTGCCCGCACCGGCGCCTTCCACTTCACCTGGCGCGCCTAAATTACTTTCGCGTAATTTTCCGCCCGCCCCGGCCGCGAAAAGTTTTAAGTGTCGGCCGCTCCATTGGACCAACGCTCCTGCGGCAATTACGGTGTTACTTTACCTCAACACACGCCTTTCTGTTTTATGGTTCCCAGTGGTAAAATACTCTCTTGTTTCAGTTCATATACACCTCTGTAGGAACTAATTCATTCTTCTTCTTTTTTTGTGTGGCTTTGTCCCGCATCTGCGAAGGGTCGGCGAGGTTATTAACTGATGTGGCATTGTTAATAGAAGAGATGGCAGATTGCCCTGCCTTTCACCGCCGCATTGCGTTCCCTCCTCCTTCCACACCCAGCCACACGGAATGGAGTGAGTGTACCACAACTGACCGTCCGCCCGCGGTAGCTGAGTGGTCAGCGCGAAAGAAAGTCAATCCTAAGGGTCCGGGTTCGATTCCCCGCTGGGTCGGACATTTTCTCCGCTCAGGGACTGGGTGTTGTGTTGTCCTAATCACCATAATTTCATCCCCATTGACGCGCTAGTCACCGAAGTGGCGTCAAATGGAAAGACTTGCACCCGGCGAATGGTCCACCCGACGGTGGGCCATAGCCACACGACATTTACATTTTTACCACAACTGTCTGCGTACAGTGTTATTCAGGTGAAAGTGTGAGAAAGTTTCGTACCATGAGGTGACAAAAGTCACGGGATAGCCACATGCACATATACAGATGCAATGGTAACAAGTACGCAACGTATGAAAGGGCAGTATACTGGCGGAGCTATCATTTGAACTCAGGTGATTACGGTCGCGCGATGGCAATTAACAGGCTTTGGACACGGAATGGTGATTGGAGTTAGACTCATGGGACATTCCATTTCGGAAACAATTCAATATTTTGTGATCCACAATGTCAAGAGCGCCGAGAATACCAAATTTCAGACAGTACCTCTCAACACGGAGAAAGGAGTGGCCGAAGGCCTTCAATTAACGATCGAGAGCGTTTGCGTAAGGTTGTCAGTGCTAACAGGAAAGCGACACTGCGTGAAATAACCGCAGAAATCAATGTGGGACGTTCGACGAACGTATCCGTTAGGACAGTGCGGTGAAATTGAGTTAATCACCTCTGGCAGAAGATGACAGACACGAAAATGTTTGCTAACAGCACCGCGCGGGATTAGCCGAGCTGTCTATGGCGCTGCAGTAATGGACTGTGCGGCTGATCCCGGCGGAGGCTCGAGTCCTCCCTCGGGCATGGGTGTGTGTGGTTGTCCTTAGGATAATTTAGGTTAAGTAGTGTGTAAGCTTAGGGACTGATGACAGTAGCAGTTAAGTCCCATAAGATTTCACACATATTTTCTTTTGCTAAGAGAACGATATGGTCTGCAACGGCTCTCGTAGGCTCGTTGTGACCATAGCGGTTGGACCTTACACGACTGCAAAACGGTGGTCTGGCCCGATAAGTCCCGATTTCAGTTGGTAATAGCTGATGGTAGGGTTCGAGTGTGCCTCAGAGCTCATGAAGCCATGGTTCAAATGGCTCTGAGCACTGTGAGACTTAACATTTGAGGTCATCAGTCCCCTAGAACTTAGAACTACTTCAACCTGACTAACCTAAGGACATCACACACATCCATGCTGGAGGCAGGGTTCGAACCTGCGACCATAGCGCTCGCGCGGTTCCAGACTGAAGCGCCTAGAACCGCTCGGCCACTCCAGCCGGCTCACGAAGCCATGAACCCAAATTGTTAGCAAGGCACTGAGCAAACTGGTGGTGGCTCCATAATGGTGTGGACTAGGTCCTCTGGTCCAACTGAACCGATAATTAACTGGAAATGTTTTCGTTCGACTACTTGGAGACTATTTGCAGCCATTCATGGACTTCTTGTTCCCAAACAACGATGGAAGTTTTATGGATGACAATGAGCCATGTCACCGAGCCACAATTATTAGCAACTGGTTTCCAGAAAATTGTGGACAGTTGTAGTGAATGATTTGGCCAGCTATATCGCTCGACATGAATCCCATCGGTCATTTATGGGACAAAATCGAGGCGTCAGTTCGTGCACAGAATCTTGCACCAACAACACTTTCGCAGTTATGGGCGCCTGTACAGACAGGAAACTTCTCACGAGTTGTTGAGTCCATTCCACGTCGATGTGCTGCACTAAACCGGGCAAAAGTGTGTCCGACACGATGTTACGAGGTATCCCACGACTTTTGTCGCCTTATCGTAAATGCTTGCGAGTCCTTTGACTACGGCGGAACTTAGTTACCAGCTCGGTGTTGACCAGACAGGATGTGGGAAACAGCTTAAAAGCGACATACAGGCTGCTATGCACACCGACCGTCGCCGTTAATCCTTCGGGCGGATTCGATCAAGAGCAGATGCACCCCCCCCCCCGCCCACCCCCCTCCCGGAGGTGGCAATTTTAACTGCACGTCTATTTGCGGGGGCCCTAGGGACTAAACCATTCTTTTGCTTATTTAACGAGTCTTATTAAAATCCTTCTGGGTGCCGTGTCAGCTTATGAAATACTTTTCTAAAATGCCAAAAATACTAAAATAACTGACTTTTTGGCCGTGTTACTGCGGCCTCCTTCAAGGCATAGAAGTGCGTGATTCAGTATACCGCATTGGTGTCATAAGAGAACCGGCGTCATGCTGTTTAGAATTTTACCTTTAAACCCCACGTTCTGTAAGTAATGTATAAAACAGCTTCACACTTCTGGCTACTTTACTTATGAGTTGACGATAAAATGTTTGACGTCGAGCGTGGAGGTGACAAAACTTCAGAAATGGTTTGAAATGACGTGTAAAGCTTTTTTGTAGGTCACTACGTGCTCTCATCCACAAACACTGGATGAATACGGCCTGGGTATTTGCACGCCCGAAGTTAGTATCCTCAAGACATCCACACAGTTTCTAACAGTAAATCTTGACTTGTGTTAAACATTTGCCATAGATTAAACCTCTTAATCAGTAGATTAAGACAGGATTTTAAATTTTTAAGTTAGGCCAATAACTGTATGAAATACTGACAGTGAAATTTTTGTCACCGAAAGCCGTTTGTGTCTCGTAAGGACGTATTTTTTTTTTTTTTTAGTTTTTCTTCTTTCCTTCCCTACACCAACCAACTAGGGATAATTTGTAGGGAGATAGAGGGTTGTATCCAGTAATTCCGTTTCGATCTCGTTTTTTTGGATAATGGAACAATGTAGCTATGCTACAAAAATGCAGCGAATGAAATAATTGGACAAACTACGACGTGGACAGGTTCCTGGGAGAATATTGGAGGAAATAAGTACATGTGGGAACTCTTACATGAAGAAGAAACACTTCAGAGGAACATTTTGTTCTGCATCGAGGAACGGTTCCATGTTGCTAGAAGTATTACTACAGCCTAGACAGTAGCAGCACACAAATATAAAAAAGTATGAAATAACTTACAGAGCTAAAGTCCAAATATTGTACTAGCAAAATATCGACTACTTATTGTGTGTGAACTTTGGCGTCACTTGCTCGGAGAACAGTGAAGAGCTCAGAGACTGGACCTAAGTCAGTCTCGCGACGCCGTATCAGACGCTGCTTCAACAAATAAGCAGCAGTACTGGTATGCAAGAGCAGAAGCGGGGTCGAACCGAAAGAAAGATGCCATGTCGTGAGTCATTTTTTTGTTTCTTATGGTACTTACTGGGAAGAGACGGAGTAACGCACATAGGCCTAATACACTTCGTAAGTTCAATTGGTTGCTGCGACAACGACTGAAAGCCAAAGCTGCCTAATACTGCGGCAACAGTGAGACGTTGCCGGAGAAACGGAAACAATATCGAGATACGGGATTTATGTGACAGACTCGCGATGCCAAGCTAACTTTTGACTGTCGCGTATCTTCTCTTGGCTGACGGACTAAAATGTGCTACCGTGACACAAAAAGGAAGGACACGCAAGTTTATCGAGGTAGGGTACTACAAGAGTGTGTTTGTTTCTAGTGTATTCCTTATTTATGGAATATTTAATTCCTCTGGTAAGTACTGATGTCTTGTGAGCATCGTTAGTTGTCTTGAAGATGTGATTCGTGTACATAATTTAAGTATTTGGAATGATGTTTGTGCTGAGACGTACGAATTTCGGTTCTTTTTATTAGGAGAGATTCTTCAGTAATCTGCAGTACATGTTTGTTTTTCTGTATAATAATTGCGGTACAGAGGATGGTCAGAAATAGTACAAAAAGTTTGTAAGGGTGTTGCAGTGTTCGTTGAGCTACGAAATAACTGTTCAAGAAAATTCGACATCTTGCCCCGTTTCCGAGTTAATTAGCACACAACTAGCGTCTGTTCTTCTCATAGCGTAGATGATAGGGCACGAGTCTGCTCAGTCTTTGGCTCGTGTTAGATCCTTAATACTGTTCCATGTCCAACTTTTATATCGCTCTCTAGTTCGGGCTTAGGAAACCGAACGAAGAGCATTTCTAGCGACACGATCTCTGGCGGACCGCTTGAATTTGCGAGCGCGGTTGACTAACTTCAATGATAATCAACTCGGAAACGGCACAACAAATCGATTTTTTTTAAGAATTATTTCTCAGCACAACTTATCCTGCAACACCCCTACAAGGTTCACCTTGTTTAATAATTAAAGCACTGTTATTACATTAGATTTTTGTTATTCTCTCGTTGTTAGGAGAGAAACCATTTTTTGTAGCACAAGTCTCATGATGTTAAATTACTATTGCTTTCTGCTTGAGATCTATATGTTAGTGCATATGTGCCGTTCTGGTTGGTCTGCGTACCCTGGAGTCTGGTTTTCAAACACATGTCGAATAAACATCTCACTTTTCTGTTCACTATGTTTTGATTTTGCGTGTCTATTGCGCGTGGTGTTGAAAACTGTCGCTCTGTTTCTGTTGTTGTCGTGTCTGTATGTGGTGTATTACTTACTTATTTATTGTACTACCTGCCAGACACCGCAACACAAACAAAAGACGATCATAGACACACAGACCGAACGTGGGCAATACTACATTCAGTAAACAGACCAAATCAAAATGTAGCGAACAGAAGAGTGGGATGTTAACTGGAAATGTGTTTGAAAAATACTAAAAACTGGACATCCTGCTTATGCAGATCACCTACTACAACCCCGGGAGGCCACACACGCACTAACAAGACAATAAATCGTAAGCAGAAACAAATAGTAATTTAATCTCACGAAACTTGAGCTATAAAAAGTCGTTTCTCACCTAACAACAAAAAAACTCTAATATAATACGCATGTATTACAGACCACTGAATAAAAACAAACTAAACACGTATGGCACAATACAAATAGCCTTTCATTTCGTTGCATTACACGAACCACATCACTAAGAATGTAGAAGCGACTAAGGAACGTAGAAAACATAGAAACTACGATCGTCATTAGCGTTTGTCGGTTGTCTTCCCCTGCTCTCGAAAACGGAATGTGTACTCGTTAAGAATTAATTTGGGCCCTGCAGATATTATTTCCGTGTTTAGGACTTCGAGAATAGTGTATCATATTAGCAATTGTTGGCAACTGATTTTCAAGTAATAACTCGTGACACCATTAAAAACCAGTGCAGAACTGATTTCGTAGCGCTCTATGATGTACTTAATAGACGGGGGTATTAACTGACGAACAGAAAAGTGAAAGGTATTAAAATTTTCTGGATCGCTAGGCAGCGACATTGTCCACCATTTCCTCTACTTCTTCAACGAACTCTATACGTCGTTTCCTCTGTTGAGATGTTTCTCTGGGGTCTTCTGGTGCCCTCAAGAGGTTGAAAAAATTTGTGTGGAACATATCCCAAGCGAAATTCACAAGGAAACATTGGGAGTGTTGGAAAATAACAGTACAGAGCGTAGCAACGTGTATGAATGATATAGATGAAAATACACACGAACCTTGCTGAATAAACGCGCTAGTTGCTTGAAATACAATAAAATGCTGAGTCTCTTTTTTTTCCGGAATGACCGGCGGTTTTGTCTGCGAACCTTAGCAGATAGATTCAGTCTTTTTCGCCGAAAATAGAACGATATTGTTCAGGACAAACTGATATTTAAAAAAACAGGTGCCGACTGTTTTATTAAAGAATCTAATAGGTGCTCAGAGTATCTAGAAAATTAGAGCAGCGTTTGAAAACTTAACGGATTAAGGTATCGAAGAGCAGAGGTGATACCCCAAACTTTGTGTATGGACTATGGCCACACGCTACACTCCAGATACAAACCAGGCATCTATGGAGTGGAAATATAATGATTTCTTAGTAAGAAGAATATCGAGAGTTATGCAGCAGGTGAAAATTATGCGTACTCGTGAACATATTATGGGATGTTCAAGAAGCTTTGTTGTTGGATTTTCATACTCAAGGGATCAGTCTGAGCGCTTGCAGACATATAGTCTAGGATCATACTCTTCTTAACAAAAACCGTAGGCTTAAAGCTGTGGCAGCAAGCCTGTTTCCCTTGTTAAGGGTCCGGTTAGGAGAAATATCCGTCACATTTCGTTTGGAGTTCGTTCGTCACCCACTGTGTAGTTCAGACGTGGAACTGTTGGAATTTTATCTGTCTGGGCCAGTGGAGAAGTTGCAGAGGGCCTGAAAATTCCACCTAAATGAGGAGCTGAAGTTAGTTGTTCATATACACTATAACTAAATTCTCGCACAATGGTGTCATTTGAGTATGGTGAATTGCTGAAATTTGATTGTGAGTTTAAACCTTAATTTCCCCATAGCTAAGTTTCTATGGGCCGACACTTGGCACCAGTAATGATATCAGCGTCATAGTCTTCATCGATTGTATATTCTTACGTCCCACATTGTCTTCTGTGTCTGTTCTAATCAATTTGCTCATCAGAAAACGTGGTCGGAATCTCAACTATTGACAGCTGTTACCCTACTATTATGTATAAGCTGCGACGCTGCTTAATCCGCGTTTCATCTGTCAGGCTCCCTGCAGAGAGCAGGGATGGTAACAGGTGTTTAGGATGAAGGTACGCTCTGCGGGAAATGGCATCCTAAGCCATCACCATTGCGAGCGGTGGTCCTGAAAGGGAGGTTTTAATTAGATTTTACTACCACAGTAAAAGGATTACGTTTGTAGTGGGTATTAGTTCTTCAAGCGCTGTTTTAATTCGTTACATATAGAGGATTAAGCCGCTGGGATAGCGGAGAAGTAACGGTGGGAGACGTACAAAATGCAATGAAGAGATGGCAACAAAGTGAGACGAGAAACAAGAGAGAAATGAAATGCGTTTCCGGAGGGGTGCGTGCACAGCAATGTCATCTCACAACGTTAGACCAGAGAAGCGAAATGTTTTCTGTGGGGGGGAAATTGTTTCATTGTAGAGGAGCTATTGAGCTAAAACAACCCATTGAGCCGTACAATGGGTTTATCCCAAATCAGCAGAGGTGAGCAGCTTAAAAAGAGGAAAAAAGGTTCCAAACGCTATACAAGCAACGAATACTATAATGGCTCCTCCATGTTTGCGGCCTGAGCTTCTTTCCCTCCTTTTACCCGCAAATGTCCATGAAAGTCCTTCCAGCATGTGAAAGAAAGTAGTTAAATGACTTCTTCTTAATATTAAATGATTTAAAATGAATATGTGTTATTATTAGCTGTTTATACTGATTTCAAAACTGATCTTTATTTTTTGTAGCAAGTTCGATTTTTTTCTTAATGGAATTCAGTTCATTTTTAGTTACAAGAATTTTATTAGGGCAGCAACCTGGGTGCACCAACATGTTTTGCTTTCTGTGTGAACAAGGTAGCCGGAAAGCAAAAAAAGTGGAGGTTAAAGGTTAGAGAAAATGGGAAACATTTCGAGCCTGGGACTAAAATCATCTTGCATGAACCGCTTGTAGACCACGAAAAATATTGCTTCTACTACTACATATGAAACTGGGCTTGATGAAGCAGTTTTGTGTCTTTTCCACGAGTTTTATCCTGCTACAGGTACATTTTTATGGAATATCAGCCGTGAGACAATGAAAGCTGAAATTTAGACCTGAAATTCACAAATCTATGAAATATCACAAATTTTATATTGCAATGAATTTCAGAGCAGAAGACGCATTGACTGTCGTCGTGTCTGTAGCTCAAAAGTTTCTAGAGAATAAAGAAGGACCAGAATTCAAGAACATTGTCACAACCATGCTGGAAAATTTCTGAACGTTGAATTGTAACATGAGTCTATATGCCCACTTCCTACACTCACGTATTGACTGCTTCCCTGAATACGTGACACAAGATGCCTGTCTTTCAGATCAGAGGCAGTTCTGTCCAGTTAAAGCCGGTGACAAGCGACGCCTTAAGCCCCCTCCTGAAACTGCTAGCGAATTCACACCACTGGTTTTAGCCAATAGTGTGCGTGAGATGCAGGCCACGTGTATGGACTCTGGAGGATTCTGCAGTGCAGCACACAGTTGCTCCTCTCTTTTTATGATACAGACCTCGACCAGAACAGATGTCTCTCTTAGGAGGCAGGGTCTCTGGCTCTGCGTTCCATGACCAGCCACCGACATCAATTAACTTGAGCCGCCTTCCCATCCGTTGTCCACTTATTTAGTTGTTTATTCTCCTAGACTGGCCTACAACTGGTAACTTCCGACCCTTTGTATTCTGTGTATTGAAATATATACTCTTTACTTTACCTAATTTTCTGTTCTGTCATTTAATGGCAGCCCTGAATGCCCAATTACAAGTCCTGGCCGCTCAACCTCCTGTACATTGTCGTCGTAAGCCGGATGCGGCAAACTTCTTCCTTCTCCCTGCCCGCTGTACAGACATTACTAAGATGGAGAAGAGGTGCGTAGGAAGAGTTAAGGAAAGCATGGTGGCCGAATATTGTTGGATGTTGAAGAGGTACAGTTAAGAAGATGGTTCTGCGAGGAAATGAAAGATGAGAAAACTCGACTATTGAATATTGCTAAGAGAACTATTTTTTGTTATTAGTATATGCCTAAGAAATAAAACATTAATTATAAAAATATGGAACTTGATAGAAATATTATTTTACAGGAAGACATTGGCAGAAATCATGAAAAAATCGCAAAATACTTTTATGTGCCTATTGCAATGTGCACATAATTAATATTGTTACCTCATTTTTTACTCTGAAATTCGAAATACGAATGATATAAAAAAGTTCAAACCCTAAACAGTGTAATATGTCACGCCACGGTTTAAGATTTCCATTGGAGGAACAATTACCTTGCTCATTTTTGTCTATAAACATTGAAACTGTAGCTCTAGAAGCCTGCACTTTTTGTGTAGTTGCACACGCCATTTTGTGGTTTAAAAGTAGAGTAAGTCTCATATTACCAATATAACGAGGTAAAATGGTGTTGAGCTGAGGGTTAGGTCCGCAGAAGCAAATATTAGCTTGTCCCAAACTGGTATTGTGCCATGAGAAGCAAATCAATAGAAATTACTCAGAAAAACCTGCAAGTGCTCTGTTCGTGAAGGAAATGTGAATTTGGTGAACGACAGAAAGAGAGTAGGTTTGGTTTGCACATCACACATTTCATATCAAAACTGTGTTGCTGACAAGAAAATTCTGATGCAACTGATAGCAAACTTTGATTCAAAATGTAATTGATTTTTATGCTACCTAAAATTTTCATCCTTTAATTATAAATATATCAGAAACAATTGGAAGAATTTCGCTGAAATTTGGCTCACTTATTCCTTTAAACAAAAGAAACATTTTATCGGAACAGAGCTTTACTCTGCACAGTATAAACAGTTTAATGGTTAATGAGATACGGAAAACTTGTCTTTAAAGCATATTCAGTCCAAAAAACGACAGAAAATAATTGAAATAATTTAACAGAAATTTACTGCACTTAAATGTGCATTTATTAGTGCAGATTACTGTATTATAGAGAAAAATAATAAAGAATTTCTCTGAAAATAATGAAAGTACAGCAAAGTAATAATTTACGAATTCAAAATTCTCATCCCTGTAATATGTGATCAAAATTTCAGTAAGATTTAGCAATAAAGTAAGAGATGTGAATTTACAGATATATCAGTGCAATCATTCCACAGTCTCCCCTCATTGGTTACTCAAATCCAAAAAAATAAGTATTTCAAAAAATCCTGACTGATAGAACAAAATGAAAGTAATTTTCATCACCAGCGTTACAAACTGATTCGAGAATACCTGTTTTTGAGAAAGCATTGCGTGCTACTATTTACGCTGTTCAATTAAGTGAGAAGAGAGAGATACTTAGAAACGAAATAAAACCGCTCGCAATTGTTGGACTTTCAACATGCGGGTAGCGCAGTTATGAAGACCTGCATGTTGCTTTGTGCGATAACGAATCTATCGAGATAAGATGAGCATACAGTAGGGCATTACTAGCGTTATATGACAGAGGACGTACTCTCTACGGATATTTTGACGTGTAATCGAGGGAACTTTGGTCAGTGGCTCACTCGACTACTATTCTTTGGATTTATTTAAATGACATTCAACAAGTGGCATATGGTTTCGTCAACAAAGAACGCGTTCGATTTCTTTCCCCTTTCTCGTGCAACGGAACTAATAATGCGCGTCTAATCTCCGTGCTGTCAACGAGCCGTCAAACGTTAACCATCCCTCGTTTCTGTTGACACATATATTGCTCAAAGCAAGGGCAGAGAGTTATCGGGCGGAATATGGTGTTCGTGATGCACCTCTAATGGCAGTGTTGTCAACGAGTCGTCAAACGCTAACCTTTACTCGTTGCTGTAGAAGTCTGTACTGCTCAAACCAATGTCAGAGAGCCATCGGGCGGAATATGGTGTTCGTGATGGCTCCTTCGAGAACCTCATCCAGAATACGGCACATAAACTCTGGCAGTGATCCGGTTTCATGGTGACATTCGTCCCTCCGTCCGAGTCAGAGGAAATTCTCAAGAGTACGGCAGACTGTCTACAACTACCATCCAGGAAAACGCTGTGTCCAATTCATCATACAAGTAGCACTCGTATTTTATTTCGTCTGAAGGCAAAGACTACATACATATGAGCAAAATACTCTCTGCTATCCTTCGTTACAGTTTAATGTTGCTTAGCCTTATGGTCACCGCCGATAAGTACACGATTTGTCTTTCCTGCTCTCTTAATGCAGTCTTAAAGGTGTGTTGACATCTTAAAGGAGTGTCACTTAATTTTATCATTAGCCTGCAGCCAGTTATATAGGATGAGCCCTAGCTCCACTGACAAAATTTTGGAGGTTTCTCAGGGATATTCTGTGAGGAATTTGGTGTAAGGCATACATTGTCTCCTGTGGCGTCTTACTGAGTAGTAAAATAATTACGATTAATTTGGTATGTTATCTCAATCACCTTTGTTCCTACTGCAATACCTTCACAAAATAGTGAAAAAAACCTTGTCGTCAGCAGTAAAAAACAAAGTAATACAATCCCCAGATGGAAAGTTCTGCGATGTCGATTGCTACAGTAACATCTCATCATAACGTCATTCTGCCGCTCTTCCATTTCCATTGCATTAAGTGAACCCATACACGAGATACATGTAAACCAATCTTTCATCAGAAAACCTATCCGTACTGCTGTCTAACACTGCTGACGTCCAAGTAAGATTGCCGTAAAAACAAACGCGAAACAGTGTCGTGTGGTACTGAATGTAACAATGAGGGCTAAGAGTAAAATGGGTGTTACTGTTGTCAACAAAAGGTACCATGAGTAGAGTTGTAAAACTACGTAGACTGTCGTAAATAACCGTACAATACGGTAGTTATCACAGTAGCTTTGGTCGGTTATCGTCGTACCTGCGTAACGTGTATGTTAGGTGTGTTGCATATCTATCGGGCGTTACCTTGCCAAACGCTTTCTTTACGTACGCAGTTAGTTCCTTACTAGATTCTCGTAAAATCCTGAAGTGGTGAACCATCTAGAAACTGAGCGAGTGTATATAAAGAGCTGGATATCCTATAGAACAGTTTTGTTCTACATAGTTAGCCTTTAGTCGGTAACTTAAAAGTAACAGTAATTACAATAAAATTGAAATTTACGTTGTTGCATTCAGGTTTTATTCGAAAATTATTGATTTGTAACGTGAAACAGAATGATGTTATTGAAAAAATAAAGAAAACAAGACAGATTAATGATAAACCGCGATATACAATAATATAAAAATATACAAGGACGCTCTTTGATTCAACGCACACCAAGACTGGTCCGAGCTACAAGTAATTGTTAATAACCTGTGGGGTGACCAAAACAGATTAATAAAATCTAACTGTAACAAATAGTGTAACAAACCGTCACGGTTATTACCACAGCCATTTTTCACTGCCCTCTAACCGCCAGCACAGAGCACGTTGCGAACCCAAAGGAGTGTGACAGGACCGTTACTGAAACTTCCTGGCAGATTAAATCTCGGTCCGGCACACAGCTGTAATCTGCCAGGAAGTTTTATATCAGCGCACATTCCGCTGCAGAGTGAAAATCTCATTCAGGACAGTTACTGTTTACAATATATAACAACGAGCTAGTAAAAAGCGTCGGATGGTCTTTAAGGCTGTTTGCAGGTGATGCGGTTGTCTATAACAACGTAGCAACGCCAGAAGATAGAAACGATCTGCAGAATGACGTCCAGAGAATCGATGAATGTTGTAGGCTTTGGCACCTGACCATGAGTGCAAATAGATGTAACAAATTGCACGTACGTAGTAAACGAAATCCACTACTGCACAGTTACACTGTTGATGACAAACCGCTGGAAACAGTATCTACAGTAAAATGTCTAGGTGCAACTATCCACAACCACCTTAAATGGAATGGCCACATAAATAGTGGGAAAAGCAGATACCAACCTCTGAATCATAGGAAGAATCTTAAGGAAACGTAACTCGTCCACGAAGGATGTGGCTTATAAGACGCCCGTCCGACTTATTCTTGAGTATTTTTCATCTATGTGGGATTCCTACCACTTAGAACTGATACAAGAGATACGAGGGTTATTCCAAAAGTAAGGTCCGATCGGTCGCGAAATGGAAACGACTATGAAAATCCGATAAAGCTTTGCACAGATGTGTTGGGTAGTGTCTCTAGTATAACCCCAGTTAGCATCACGTCGCTCTTCTCATTTCTGAGCTCGCAGTGAGTGCGTAAAGATGTCTAGAAAATAGTGTCTGCCGCCAAGTACGAGGGCCTGGTGAGAAATGTCGCCTGAAGCTATGCAGCCAACATTACATAACTGTCGTGCTGTTTCGTCTTCACGACAATTCTCAGCCGCATTCTGCAGGGGCAATGAAGATGCTCCTGCATCGTTTTCAAATGGAAATGTTAGATTACCCACAATACAGTCCGCAATTGTCTCCCCCTGAGTTTCATCTCTGGTCACATGAACCGCTGTCTTTGAAGACAACATTTTGACACAGACAACGAGGTGTAGGCCAGCGTGGAGAATTGGCGGAAAGCACTGGCGGCTGCCTTCTATGATGAGGCTATTGAAAAGTTGGTACAACGATATGACAAAAGTCTAAGTCAGAACGGCGACTACGTAGAGAAGTAGCTGAAAGGTGTAGCTAATTGTTACAAGTAAAACATTTCTGATGTTCACTGTGGTTTCAATTTGGCAATCAATCGGACCTTACTTTTGGAATAACCCTCGTAGATAAGATCCAACGAAGAACGGCGCGTTTCATCAAGGGATTGTTTAGCCAGCCCAAGAGCGCTTCAGTGATGCTCAACAAACTCCACTGGCAGACGTTACGACAGAGGCGTTGCGCATCACGGAGAGAGAAAAAATGGTTCAAATGGCTCTGATCACTATGGGACTTAACATCTGAGGTCATCAGTCTCCTAGACTTAGAACTACGTAAATCTAACTAACCTAAGGACATCACACACATCCATGCCCGAGGCAGGATTCGAACCTGCGACCGTAGCAGCAGTGCGGTTCCGGACTAAAGCGCCTAGAATCGCTCGGTCACAGAGGTCGGCTCACGGAGAGATTCTCTATTGAAATTTTTAGAGAGCACTTTCCAGGAAGAGTCAGCCAACATATTATTTTCACCCACATACCTCTCGCGTATTGACCACGAGAAGAAAATTCAAGAAATTAAAGCCAGTTCAAGGGCGTACCAACAATCATTCATGCCACGTGCTATTCGCGAGTGGAACAGTGTTGGAGGGCTGAGTTAGTGGTACAAAAGTACCCTCCGTCACGCACCATTATGTGGCTTGGGGAGTATGATGTAGATGTATATGACTTGACACCACCTCGACCACCGCCACCGCTCGAAATCGGTAACAGTGCTTTCTTAATAATATAATTATTGGTTGCTGCTGTGTATTCTGTATCTAAATTAATTTACTCTGAAGGAAGCCAGCGAATACAAAGGATCAAAAAATGGTTCAAATGGCTCTCAGCACTATAGAACTTAACATCTCAGGTTATCAGTCCCGTAGAACTTAGAACTATTTGAACCTAACTAACCTAAGGACATCACACATATCCATGCCCAATGCAGGATTCGAACCTAGCAGTCACGCGGTTCCGGACTCAAGCGTCTAGAACCGCTCGACCACCCTGGCCGGCGACAAAGGATCAAATGCTTCAAATGGCTCTGAGGACTATGGGAGCCAACATCGGAGGTCATCAGTCCCCTAGGACATAACTACTTAAACCTAACTAACCTAAGGACATCACACATATCCATGCCCAAGGCAGGATTCGAACCTGTGACTGTATCAGTCGCGCGGTTCCGGACTCAAGCGCCTAGAACCGCTCGGTCACCGCGGCCGGCGACAAAGGATCCGTTGTACAAAAGTACTAAGAAAATGTTCCAAAATATCCTCCGGAATTTTATCGGCTGAGTTCTGGTTCATCCTGTAGACAGTCATGGATTTACCTTTTTATTCGGTGCAGGGAGAGGGGGCTCAGAAAGGGCGGGGGGTGGGGTGGGGCAATGATCAGCATGTATTTGGCTACGACAGTTCGTGGACCCCGCACCCCGCACTTCGAGCCTGCGGCTGGCGGTGGCGTGGTGACTTGGGCAGCGCCGAGCGCGCGGCCGCTGCAGCGCGAAATGTGTTGGCGCGACGCTGGCCGCACAGCCGGCGTACCGGCCTGTAAATATTCATGAGGCGCTGCCTGCTGCCTGGCTGTACTCTGCAGACGTCCTCCAGCCGCACTGCACGCCTCCTTGCCGGAGTGCGTCTTGCCGTGTGAGAGACGTGCCCTCAACGTATAACACCAACCCCCCACCCACTGTTAATTTGCATCTGCAATCTTGGCGACTGCTTCATTAAGCGTCGCTAATACGCGCCTGCCCTCAAAAATACTGCCCCAAAACTCCATCTCTCTCTCTCTCTCTCTCTCTCTCTCTCTCTCTCTCTCTCTCTAGGGATGTGGCGGCTCTTGCACTTCTGTTGGTGCGCTCTCCGCATTCCCGCAGTAACGTTAAGACATTTCTAATTAGAGACATAATGCGTCTGCACTTAATTAAACAGCAGCAGCTCGGGGTAGGCCCACAGCTGAGAGTAGACACGCTCCTGCGGCCACTGATGCTCTCCAGACCAAAGCGGAGTTCTGGCCGTTGGCTGCGTACGGCGTTACCGGACAGTAATTATTCCCTTTTCTCATACCCCTGAGAGTAATTGGTAATATTAAACACAAAACATTGAAGTTCGCCGATGACATTGTAATTCTGTCAGAGACACCAAAGGACTTGGAAGAGCAGTTTAACGGAATGGACAGTGTCTTGAAAGGAGATTATAAGATGAATATCAACAAAAGCAAAACGAGGATAATGGAAGGTAGTCGAATTAAGTCGGGTGATGCTAAGGGAATTAGATTAGGGAATGAGACACTTAAAGTAGTAAAGGAGTTTTGTTATTTGGGTAGCAAAAGAACTGAGGATGGTCGAAGTAGAGAGGATATAAAATGTAGACTGGCAATGGCAAAGGAAGCGTTTCTGAAGAAGAGAAATTTGTTAACATCGAGTATAGATTTGAGCGTCAGGAAGTCGTTTCTGAAAGTATTTGTATGGAGTGTAGCCTTGTATGGAAGTGAAACGTGGACGATAAATAGTTTAGACAAGAAGAGAATAGAAGCGTTCTAAATGTGGTGCTACAGAAGAATGCTGAAGATTAGACGGGTAAATCACGTAACTGATGAGGAAGTATTGAATAGAATTCGGGAGGAGTTTGTGGCACAGCTTGACTAGAAGAAGGGATCGGTTGGTAGGACATGTTCTGAGGCATCAAGGGATCACCAATTTAGTACTGGAGGGCAGCGTGGAGGGTAAAAATCGTAGAGGGAGACCAAGAGATGAATACACTAAGCAGATTCAGAAGGATGTAGGCTGCTATAGGTACTGGGAGATGAGGAAGCTTGCACAGGATAGAGTAGCATGGAGAGCTGCATCAAACCAGTCTCAGGACTGAAGACCACAACAACAACAACAACAACATGTTACTTTTACGTTAAGTAACTGCAGTAGACTACGAAATGCGTAACATATTCACTAACAATAAATTATTTCCATCTGAAGGAAAGCCAGATCAGCTGGAAACCAATAGTAGGATGCTAACTGAAACGAAAATGAAAATGACTGACAATCTGTTCGCTTCAGGCCAGCGTAAGTTAATTCATATTAGCGCACCGAAATGTCCACCCCAATAATTACATCTCCTTTCAATTCAAAATTCAGTGCAATCGAATAGTCAAGGAACCATAAAGTCATGTTTCAAATATCATTGACTAGTGATTAAAGAGTATGAAAGTCATGCAAATGGCCTGGAGAAGGTGATAGCTGCTTCGGCGCCAGCTCCGTCGCTGCCCTACATCCACGCTCCCGATGCACGACCCACCTGCTCAGCTACGAGTGCAGAGAGGCCCGACAAGCGTTTGCATCATTTACCATCGGCGGGTATGGCGGAAATGAAACTTCGTGGCCACTGCATATTAAATATTTGATAGCTGCAAATTCCACCGCTTCAGCGAAAAAGCGAACCGCACTGCATCAACCACGATATCACTAGATCTTTTAATATCTGTGTTTGAGCGACGCCGCACACTGTTTATTCATGCATGCAAACATTTTATAATCTCCAACCGATATTTCTCTGCCGCACATAGATATCTTTTCTGATTGTGAGGGTGTGACAGAGATCCCAGTTGGTATGGATGTTTGCCTTTCCTCTTTCTCCAATTGTTTATCCAACTATGCAGATTCCTATGATGCGAAACCTTCAACGATCACACCATAACGTTGTCTTGCCCTCCTTGGTGCGTCCATGAGCTGAAATTAGGATATTCTAGGAAGTGCTGATAGTTTTGCAAAACCCCGCGGTGTATAATTTGCCTTTAACCACCAAAACTAATTGTGGCCAAGCCAGCTCTTTACGAATTAATCTCTAAATATTGGCTGCGCAAAGTTAAACGGATAACGCGAGAAATACAGCCCTAGGCATAGCTTTTAAAGTCGAGAAATGGCAAAACAAATATCTCACTCTGGCTAATGCTATCTGACTGAAGTAACATGTTGGCTATGATTTTGACTTCTTGCTAGTACCTTCCTGGACACAGATAAAAGTATGTGAAGAGGTCGAACAGAATATACCCATTTATTCATAAAGGTAATTATGAGATCAACATAGAAGGAAACCTGTGACAATTGGCCGACCGATGTGGCCGAACGGTCCTAGTTGCTTCAGTCCGGAACCGCGCTGCTGCTACGGTCGCAGGTTTGAATCCTGCCTAGGGCATGGATGTGTGTGATGTCTTTAGGTTGGTTAGGTTTAAGTAGTTCTAAGCCTAGGGGAGTGAGCCTCAGACGCTAAGTCCCATAGTGCTTAGAACCATATGAACCATTTTTGAACCTGTGACAGTTATATCTATCCGAATTTGCATGAAGGTTACTCGCTCTAGACGTTCATGATAACTGACAACTATTTACTCGCATAACTCTCGATAGCAAACTGACTGGAAGCTGGTGGCTAAAATGCAGACGACGACACATTCATCACCAGTGCAAAAGGAAATGAGACGGGTGATCTTCTTGGAAACTCCAAGATATGGCAGCTTCTACCGCGCTGCTTCGCCAAGTCGATCAGGACATCCTCGTGTCCTACCAGAATGTCGAATCGGACACTTTCGTGTCCAACCGCCGAGTCGAACCGGACACTCTTGTGACCTGATGGCGAGTGCCTCTCTTGTGGCGTTCACTCACGCCCTCTATTTTCCTTGCTGCCAAAAAGTGACTGTCGCCAGTCGCAAAATGACGAATCACTGTGGCTCAATCATGAGGATTTCGTCCAACAGGGAATCCCGCCAAAAATAACGCGTGTTTTCCAGCCTGCAGCGACACCATGAAACTCTCCCCTACTACCAAAAAGCATTCATTTCGACACCGAGATCACACGTCACTCATCTCTATAACAACCGCACGTTCTCTCGTCAATATTTATAGACTCACAGCGAGGTTGGAGAAATTCAAAGAGGACCGCTACTAGGCTAGATTTGTTTCCAGTGGCCTGCGCTTTCTAGGAGCGGCATGCGCTCATTTACAAAAGAAGTCAGAAAACACGAAAAGGTGTCCCCAACCCCCGCACACGGGGCCATACCGCCCTTGGCCGGGCTTCAGCGCAAACAGTCGTGTGGGAGGACAATACTTGCCGTCCCTTGTGAGCTCCGGACCGATCTTACTTCCAAGAATCTTTGTCACCTAGGCTGCCGTGCCATCCGCCGGTCGCCGACCTGCTTGGCCGAAGCGTTTCCTGTTGCTCTGTCTCAAGTTCACTGCTCTTCACATTCGCGTCACGGGGTCCCGGGTTCGAATCCCGGCCGGATTGAGGATTCTCTGTGCCCGGGGACTCGGTGTTTGTGTTGTTCTCATCATTTCATCATCATCATCATTATCATCTGCATCATTAGCGACAGTGGCTGGATTGGACTGTGTAAAAACTGGCACTTCGTACGGGCGCTGATGATCGCAGAATTGAGCGCTCCACGAACCAGACATCATCATCTGCACATTCACCCGCACAACGCAGTCATTTATAATCCATTAAACACCGGGCTAATAAAGAGAGACATGTATATTACACAAGGCGCCCTACCGCTAATCACAGCGTTTTATGATATCAGTAACAATTTTTATACCGATTTTCCCTGCTGTCAGCCTCAGAATGATAAATATATTCAAATTATTGATGAAACCGGCATGCAAAATGTTTGCCCTGTTTCTGTTGTACTCACAAAAAGCCTTTACTCATATAATTTAAGCTTTGGTGTTCAAATTTTGTATTTTTATTAATCCCCAAATTTCTTACATAATTAGCGAGAAATAACCTAGCATGCAAGCGATTTGGAAATGGCAAGGATTTCTAGAAAACTGCAAGCTGTGTTCAAAATAGGGCACTTTTCAGCTGCTTACTGGAGAGCTAGCTCTAATGGATACGCTTGCGAACTAACCAGCTCCAGAGAGCATTCCAGTCAGGTAAATGCGTATAGTCACAGGTTGTTTCTGTTGTCAACAACAAATCCGACACAGATAGCAAGTTCACAGGCACAATCGATAGACCATCTGAAATCAAGTAAAGGAAGATATAAATGGATGGATCCTCCACATAGGAAAAAAAAATACAAACAGTGTCTTTCCTCGCGCTAAGGGAAACGAGTTAAACAAACAGCATTCTTCTCATTTACACGCTCACACAGTCACAGTTTGCAGACCTGTGTTCACAAACATAGCCCTAAGGTGTAAGCTGCTTGGGTATGTAATGAAATATCGATTGCTCTCATCGGTAGTGATACAGTACGACCCGATGTCTTAATGAAATGCGGAATAGACGTATGTAATGTCCAAGACAACGAAGTTAGTAACGTGATCTGACGCAAAGGTAGATGGAAAAGTAGTTGAGGGTTGGCAAGAAACACAACGCGTTATCATACCTAATGTGGTGTGGGCGTACCGCTGGCATTTAAAACACCTTCAGTCATCACAGAATGGATAAATACAGGTCCTATATGGTTTTTCGTGGACTCTTATACCTATCTTCCTGTAAAACAGTATCAGGTTCAGGGAACAATGATGGAGGTGGACCATAATCATACACGTTTCTCTCCAAGGTATATCACAAAGACTCAATAATATTGAGATATGGTGAGTGCAGTGGCCAGGGAGGATGCGGAAATTCATCCTCGTGGGCGCAAAACCAACCCTGGACGGTGTGAGCTGTGTGGACAGGAGTTGTGTCGTCTTGGAATACGGCATCACTATGGGGGAACAAACACTGTAGTGTGGGTTGGATCTAATCAACCAAAATAGTCACATAATCCTTGACAGTAATGTGAATTTGCCGAGTAACAATGAGGTCCATGAATCTCCCGCGATATGGCTGCACAAATCATCACCGAACCCCCTCCCCCCCTCCCCCCTCCACATGCATCTCTCTTGGGACTTAAACTGAGCCAGAAGTTGGAACAGTGTGAAACAAAATACCCCGACCAAACGACTTTCTTCCATTGCTCCACAGTCAAGTTTTTGTGGCTTCGGCACTACGTTTTCCTCTTAAGGAAATTTGCACTCTCAGGAACAGTAAAACAGGAGGAACAAACAGTACTCCAGCAGCCACTGAGCAGCGCTGCTGTGCGGCGGTAGCGATCAGCGCAAGCCGAGACACTGCTGTCGTTTTTCGTATTTTACTGTCCCTTTGAGTGCATATCGATACAACGAATATCGCACTAGACGAATCTGAGTCCACACTACCGAATGGGCATGTAAATGTAATTTTGTTTGTAACGGTAAAGAAAGCGACGCTTTCCGTCGACGCTGAGCGTCGCATGAAAGACGTGATGAGTGATACTTGTTTGGGCTGACTCCAGCAACGCATTGCAAAAACGTGAAAGTAAATATCTGCAGAAACACCAGAGAAAATGCGCCTGACGACTCTTAGGATAGACACCCGGTATATTTGTTGTATTGAGATTGGCTGGTGCGAGATCTGAAAGACTGTAGTACAATAAATATTACAGTTCACAAAACGGATAACATATACAGTCTGGAAATGAAAGATCCGACTAACACACACCTTTTAAAGTGAAATGCTGATCGTTGTAAGCGCCCACTTTGATTTTATAAACTGTGATTTATTATAATTGTAAGTGCGCCACGCTAAAACGATGTATTAAGCGTTAATGTAAGCAATTTATCATTCTTATATGAAAACGCCTTTTATACCTTAATATCATTACGTCCTAGGTAAATGTTGGACGTTAAAGTGGGAGCAATAGCGAAATGTATTGGAGAGGGTGAAAGGGGGGGGGGAGGATGGAAGGAGAGGAGAAAATAAGGAAGTGTGACAACCCCGCCACCCTCCCAGAACTCAGTCTACATTCATGCTTGCTTTAGCACTTTATCTTTCTACATAATCATTTCCGCCATTTTAGTATCTCTCATGACTGTCCGGGAGCTCTGTAACTTCCGTGCCATATTCTGCTGCAGCCAGTCTATTAGGCAGTTATTCACTGCAATATTTTCCTTGGCATCACTTGTAAAACTCCACACGTTTCCCGTTCAGGAGATCCCTGATCGTCGCGGGAGGGTGTCATGCATAATTTGTTCTTAACTTGATTCTTTCTATCACCTGAAGTATCTGGCAGTCAACTTCCATCATGAATATTCGTTTGTCCTTTGTTGAACATTTCACACCATTTTCCAGATTTCTGTTTACCTCTTCTTTACCACAACACACATACATTAGGCGATGGGGCATTTCTGTAGAGTGCAGCTTACATGTATTCAAAAAGTCGAATAACACCTCTTACCTCATAGCGATACATACCATGACTTAGTTCATTTTAAATCATCAAAGAATCCACAATAAACCCATATTTTGACTGCCACTCAGGGCAACAAGGTGGCGAGGATGCTGACATTGGACAGAAGCCTGACATCAACTAAGCAACGGAAAATTCGCCATAGTGCGATACTTTCTGAATTACCGTAGTATGTTATCCGTTACGCTAACTGAAACATTCTCTGCTAACTGTGAATCACGAGGTCTCTTCTTATCTGTAACGATTTTTGTACGAAGGAAACGCGGAACCAGAATACCTTCATGCTCGGGGCCATTCAAAAGAACGAATTGGAAGACCAGTTGATTCTCAGGCAATAATCCTGATTCATACAACGTCCATGTGGTCTATTCTGTGTTAAGCGAGAATATAATGGCGAAGCTTTGCGAATTATGACTCCACACATTCTGAAGTCGAATATTCACATTTTTAATCACATCCCACCAGTTCGTCTTTTACGTCTTTTTCCTGCCGCAATTGTCGAGCTCTCCCTGCTATATTTTGGAGAAGCTATTCATATGATCTTATAAAATCATCTTAAATGCATTTTGTCTCGCCTTACTACTATGAACTGTGTAACTGAATTTTGTTTCCTTGACGTACGGTATGTTACCGCTGAAACTGCACGCACCGAGTTAGGTTGCGCAGTGTCTAGCACACTGGACTCGCATTCGGGAGGACGACGGTTCAAACTCGCGTCCGGCCATCCTGATTTAGGATTTCCGTGATTTCCCTAAACGGCCACGCGGGGTAGCTGCGCGGTCTAGGGACGCCTTCCCACGGTTCTCGCAGCTCCTCCTGTCGGAGGTTCGAGTCCTGCCTAGGGCATGGATGTGTGTGTTGTCCTTACTGTACGTTAGTTTAAGTTAGATTAAGTAGTGTGTAAGCCTAGGGACCGATTACCGCAGTAGTTTGGTCCCATAGGAACTTACCACAAATTTCCAATTTTTTTTTCCTAAATCGCTTGAGGTTAATGTCGGGATGGTTCCTTTGAAAGGTCACGGACGACTTCCTTCCCCATCCTTCCCTAATCCGATGGGACCGATGACCTCGCCGTTTGGTCCCCTTCCTTAAATCAACCAACCAAACTGAACACGTTTAATCTTTTTGTTTTTCTAACTTTTGTTATAACTTCACCAGGTATCACATCAGACCCAATACGGTATAATAGCAAACTGTTAATGCAAGTGAGTTACACTTTTACAAGTAAAAAGAAACCATGTCACTATTTTACAACACGATTACTTAAACCAGATGTTGTAATGCGTAGAATACGGAATATTGATGGTCAACTGCAAATTAAAGGCAACAGAAACAAACAAAAGCTACTGTACCAAAATATGTTTGTAGAGTCAACATTTGTTCCATATGTAGTGTTTCCCGTGAAAAAAATTTAATCATGATGCCGCTGACACTACGGTGTCTATTCTTAAAGTGACAAAAGTCGTTTTCATGCACCAGTGTGTTCTAACACACCTCTTTAGAAGCAAGTGCTCATATTAAGACTGGGAACGAGCAAACATTTGCAGTGGTTGAGTGCAGCAAACTGACTAAAAACTTGTACATCAAGTGTCCGTATCACGTCGAGTGGAGTTCACCGACGACATATATTGCATGGAAATATAGTGGTGACGCCTTCCTCGGAATTAGACAGGTGTTTGCTGTATGAAATTGCTTTTCGTTGCTTTGCAGTGACATTTTGCTGCGTGGGTTTCGACTGCAAGAAGGTCACGTGAGGCTTGTCCGTAAAATGAATAAGTAAGGCTAAGGAAATGGAGCTTGAACTTTCACATACAAACTCGCATCATATAAAGTGCTAAAGTTGAAAAGCATTGACTCAGACACTGTGAACAAGGGGGAAAAACTAAACAGGAGGACGTCAGCGCTGCTGCAGTGAAGGACTGAGCTTTCTTGTTCTTTTATGAAGACATAAATAGATCACGTAATAGATTTTCCATTGTTGATGACTGTCTCAAAAGATATTATGGGTTTTGTTATTTTGTACGTTTGTAAACAGCATCGAAAATTGATTTCGTCAGTGATCTTAAAACTATTCGACGTTATACTCCCCAAAAACCAGTAAGACGAGTCACTGTTTAGTTAACATAAAAATGAATAATTAATATTCAAATTATTAACCGCCGATGTTGGTAAAAAAAAAACCGAGCTAGTTTTGCCGCAGTCAATAATTTGTTGACCATTTAAGCGAATCTTTTTCTGAACATGTCTCGTAACAACGCCAGCGCAAAATAGTCATAATTTTGAACAAACTAAGGCCTCAACATTGGCTAGTGTTGAAACTAAGTGTGGAATAACGTATTTTGTTGTTCATTCAGTTCATACTTTCGTGGTGTCAACTAGTGCGAGCAACACTGTGGTACATTACGGGAAGCATAGAAGCCCAATCACATTTAGGCGGTGAATGTTATAAAATAGCACCTGAAAGAATAATTTAATACAGGGGAGGAAATCCAGCCTTATGCAAGACACCGTGTCTTGCATGAGGCGAATTCCTCTCCAGTTTTTTTAATATGCATTGAAAATAAGGACAGCTATTACATTCAGTTGATGATTAAAGAATAATTTGCAAACTGGAACAGAGATGGAGATATCATCACCGCTCAGTTATTATCTGAAAGGTAGTCTTCTAAATCTTAAAGAACATCCATTACAATAATGGGCTCACATCATCGGTACTACCTATACAAAGTTCCAAAAGCTGAATAAAGGTGCTCTTAAATATTCGAGCTGCGTAGCCACATCGTCAGCTTCTGAAAAGCAGGACAGAGTCCGTCAGTAACGCAACAGACTGGAAGGGGATTTTCTCCAGCAAGTGTTACTTTTACGGTCTGGAAGTAAAATGATATGGAATATGTAACGTTATACATTTCAGGTAAAGCTTCCGCTTTTTGGCCCTAGATGGACCAGTCGGGAGCGACAGGCCGCCGCGTCATCCTCTGCAACTGGCATCATTGGATGCGATATGGAGGGGTACGTGATCAGCACACCCCTCTTCAGATCGTTGCTGAGTTTCTCGAGCTTCGAACCACCACTAGTCGATCGAGTAGCTCCTCAGTTAGCCTCACGAGGTTGAGTGTCGCTCATACCAGTTCTCCCACTAAGGAAAACTCCCTAGTAGTACTGGGGATCGAACCCCGGGTTTTCTTCACGGCAGTCAGCCGCGCCGACAATTCAGCTTCATTAGATTCAACGTATTTCACGCATATTGGTACACATAATTCATCCATATACACATAGTTCATGCAAACCACAATCTAATTTTGCCCTGCAGTTTCATATAAATTCTGAGGAGACTTTAATTCTGCCAATAACTGCTTGTAGTTTCAAGAAAGAAGGAGTGTTGCTGGTAACTGTCCAATTCTCCACTATTTTACCCCACGTGACTCTAGAGAGGGCGTTCGATGTATAGAGCAGCGAGGCGTGATCTTCGGCCCCAAAACACGGCATGATTGATGCACGGAATACCGCAAATGAGAGACAGATTGCGCTTCTTTTTCAAAGTCATATAATTACAGCAAAAAATTACCAATTTTCGGACGTTTCAATATGTTACCCCTTCTCATCGTCAGCCCCATCACCAGCGGTTATTACTTGGCCCACAGAATTTATATGCAAATAATGTGACATCTATATGCGAGATTTGGTTGAAATTTCTCCAGGCGTTCCTGAGTTACCCTTCCATGTCACATCTTTACATCCAAAAAGCTATAGGCGTCTTACCGTCAAACTAAACTTTTTTAGATGGCGAGTAATACGTGTGGACTTTTTGGTAGAAATTCCTCCAGGAGTTGCAGAGATACGTCACTGTGGTTTCACCTCTTCCCCCATCTCCAGGGGTGATACGTTATTGAGACCGTCTCCAGTAATTCTAGCACCCCGATAAAATATCGATTCCATAGTATTTGTAGCCGTTATCGAATATTTTTGCATTTTACACCTTTTCACATCCACCTCCATCCGCTGGGTTAATTGAGGTGTATTACATCCACAATATTTTTATGCAAATAATCAGTCACGTTTATAAAAAAAAAAAAGATTACAATTGCTCCAAACTTCCTGAGTAAAGTTTCTATGTCACCCTCTATTCACCCTGGCCACAATGGGTCGTAATTGATTCTCACCCCAACAGAAATATTCGCAGATGAGAGCACAACAGCTCGTCAAAGCATCGTCGAATGCATGGTACAGGAACACATAGAAGACGAACAGGCAGGCACTCATCTTTATGTAATGTGATTCAGCTGCCCCAACCTATGGGTTTTATGCAATCCAAAACGCCTTCAAAAACCACGCACGAAATTTTCATATACCTTTGCTCGCTACGCACAACTATTAGTCCTGCAGAAAAAATTAACAAGAACATTATGCAAGAAATTTAATTTTTTTTTCTGCCTGTCGGTGTGGCCAAGCGGTTCGAGGCACTTCAGTCTGGAACCGCGAGACCGCTACCGTCGCAGGTTCGAATTCTGTCTCGGGCATGGATGTGTGTGATGTCCTTAGGTTAGTTAGGTTTAAGTAGTTCTAGGTTCTAGGGGACTGATGACCTCAGATGTTGAGTCCCATAGTGATCAGAGCCATCTGAACCATATTTTTTGACTAGAGGCAGTACTTTTCGAATTATTCAAGGAAAACCTACAGAACTGACATTCAGACTTATTTTTTCTTCATGAACTCGAAGACCATGGCCTGCTGCGAAAACGTATCCCAGTATAAAGTTAAACTAAATTAAAGTTCCTACAAAAAGGTCCTATTAATTTTTTTCTATAGGGATAGTAGTTTGTGCATAACGAGTGAGTGTGTATGAAAATCTCGCATCTGGTTTTTAAAGGGTTGCGGTTTGCATAAAATCCATAGGTAGGGGCATCTGAGCGACCCTGTATAGATATATTTGTACGCTGCTTTCCACACCAGTTTACAAATTCATCTTTTAACATGTTTGCAAAAACATCGATTATTATGGGCCATAGACGTTTAGACGTTGACGCTGAAGTCGAAATTAGCGTCGATAATGTGTCAACATTGCACAGTTTTAGTCAGGGTGTGGTGGTAGACCATCGGCCTCATAGAAAAAGTAGACGAAAGTGTGAAGGATCAACGCAACTGGCGTAATGTCGAAACCTGGACGCTACACGTGCACTAAGGTCAGTGGGGCGGTCGCAATGCTCTTGGGCGGAACTGTGGCGAACATCCCCCGGGAGTGGGCCCCGCCGGCGTCGCCTCGCCTCGACAGTAAATCTGAGTTTCTTAAACCTGGCTGCTGACATTTTATGCAGCTCCTTTCCCCTTCCTGCATTTCGGCCGAAAATCAGGACTGAATGAGGTGCGGGAACTGCCTGCCCCGGGGGAAATATGCGCGAGCTGCGACATGCTGGGGGAGGACTGTGCCGCTGCAGCCCAGCCCGGGGGTAGGCTCAGTGTGGCTCACCCCTCCTCCTTTCTCTCCCCCTGCTGAATCTGCATCCTGCCTCTCTCCCAGATGCTGCCGGTAGCGCCACAGTCAGGAAGTTTCGCGATTACCCGCAAAAACGTGAAACGTCCCCTTAGAACAATTTATACATGACTGTGCTTAAACTGACATACAATATTTTTAGCGCAACGCCATCTGACTTTCAAAAATCCCTGCAAAAGAATGGCCCTGAGTAACATTAAACTATACCTTTCAAACGTTTCGCCAGTCTCATTTCTTTTAACTTATACCGCGTTTTTTAAAACTAGTTTTACCTTCAAAAATAACCTTTTAGATCACAGCCACTCCATTATGGTGCTGCTACGATGGTGAGTTGACTGGAATACTCTCTTTTAAATTCTAAGGGTGGCAGGGGTAAAATACAGGGAGCGAAAGGCTATTTACAATTTGTGCATAAACCAGATGGCAGTTATAAAGAGTCGAGGGGGTTGGGAAGGGAGTGAGACAGGGTTGTAGCCTCTCCCCGATGTTATTCAATCTGTATATTGAGCAAGCAGTGAAGGAAACAAAAGAAAAATTCGGAGTAGGTATTAAAATCCATGGAGAAGAAATAAAAACTTTGAGGTTCGCCGATGACATTGTAATTCAGTAAGAGACAGCAAAGGACTTGGAAGAGCAGTTGAACGGAATGGATAGTGTATTGAAAGGAAGATATAAGATGAACGTCAAAAAAAGCAAAACGAGGATAATGGAATGTAGTCGAATTAAGTCCGATGATGCTGAGGGAATTAGATTAGGAAATGACACACTTAAAGTAGTAAAGGAGTTTTGCTATTTGGGGAGCAAAATAACTGATGATGGTCGAAATAGAGAGGATATAAAATGTAGACTGGCAATGACAACGAAAGCGTTTCTGAAGAAGAGAAATTTGTTAACATCGAGTATAGATTTAAGTGTCAGGAAGTCGTTTCTGAAAGTATTTGTATGGAGTGTAGCCATGTATGGAAGTGAAATATGGATGATAAATAGTGTGGACAAGAAGAGAATAGAAGCTTTCGAAATGTGCTGCTACAGAAGAATGCTGAAGATTAGATGGGTAGATCACATAACTAATGAGGAGGTATTGAATAGCATTGGGGAGAAGAGATTTGATGTTTTACCGTATTCCTGACATTCACGGTACAGTCGTGAAATGGTTGCACTGGAAAATCCCCACCTCATTGCTACCTCGGAGATGCTGTGTCCCATCGCTCGTGCACCGACTATAAAACCACGTTCAAAGTCATTTGAATCGTGATAAACTGCGACTGTAACAGCAGTAATACATCTAACAACTGCGCCAGACAGCCGGCCGGTGTGGCCGTGCGGTTCTAGGCGCTTCAGTCTGGAACTGCGTGACCGCTACGGTCACAGGTTCGAATCCTGCCTCGAGCATGGATGTGTGTGATGTCCTTAGGTTAGTTAGGTTTAAGTAGTTCTAAGTTCTAGGGGACTGATGACCACAGATGTTAAATCCCATAGTGCTCAGAGCCATTTGAACCATTATTTGTTTTATTTAGGCGTTGCCGATCGCAATGTCGTAGTCTGCCTGTTTAAATATCTCTAGATTTGAATACGCTTGCCTATACCAGCTTCTTCGACCATTCAGTGTAGTAAGACCTATGCACTTCTGATAAAAGATGTCTGGGGTAAAATTCTGATAATCGCGTAAGTGAAACAATTACAGCTGCCAAGTTGCGCCATGATTGTCGCGACATTGGTAGTAAAGACAGATAGCACTAAATAAGGGAACGCATTGCACGTGTGCTCGGAGTCGCAAGCAAGCTGGTTACTGAATCTGAATGCTAGTCGTCAAAGTGAAGCTTGAGTTATGACATTATATAAAACGGATTTAGTGCCTCTACACATCGTCTCGTGGTTGCTGCTCGATTCGCCATAGTGAACTGTAGGCGCAGGCTTAAGTGGCTACAGAAACAGTCAATGGCGGCATACCAAAGACACTTTCCAACGGTAAGTGCAGATCAGCCCGAAATCTCTCTAAGTCCCCCGATACACGTGTGCTTTAGGGGAACAGTGTTCTCGGATATGAAGATGAAGCGACGAAGCCTTTCTGTAAATACGAAATAAGAAGTGGCCGTGTATAGAGTGCTCTCCAAAAGTAATAGTCGCATTTCCACGTCATCGCTCTCTACTCTGTTTGGATTGGTTGGGCTGCAGTAGTTTCACGTGCCGACCGCCAAAATATTTCTTAGAAGATGTTGCTCCCATTCCCGGGCTACTTCTTAGGCATTTAACCAGCATCGTGCATCCTGTTATTTAACACTGAAAAAGGGCAGCTCACTCACTCTCCATTTCTCTCTGTGGTCAGCGAGGAGGTCCTCACCAGCACAGTCGTGTTTCATTGTCTAGCCTGTAGTTAATTTGTATAATCAATCCTGGCAATTATTATGTTGCATAAACATTTGTCTTTTGTGAAGGCACCGTCCAGCGGCGTCTAGCAACTTAAAAACCGTCCCAAAACTGTAATTTCCGACTTTATTTGCGAGATAGCATCTCTAACATACGATGCTTTCAGGAGGAAGCACAGCTTTCTACGTTTTGTGCACAACAGTCTCTTCTTGAACTTCACTAAAAGGAGTTTTCCCTCTCATTCCACGTCTGGGTTGTAAAAGCAGTCGTGGCAGGAGTCTTTACTCGACAGGAGATCTTATCTGTGTTCGCCTGCAGTGCTTCACGCAGTCGACAGCGCTACAAAATACGGTCAGGTAGTCTATGACCCATTGCCTGCACGCATCTCAGCACAATCTTCCGACAACCGCTTCAGGCTTGGTGGTCTAGATGACTTCATGGCTCTGTTGGCTCAACCCAATTTTCTTTCAGCGTCCTCTCTTTATACCACAAACGCAAATTTGAATAAAAAAGTAGGTGAAGAATAAATTACATCAGTTAGCCACTCACAATGAGTACCACTGTTATGTATCGCATCTGTCAGTGCCGATTAATCATTCTGAACGAATAGTTGCGTGACAGTGCTACAAAGTCAAGGGGTGCTGATATCAAAGTTATATTACATAATCACGAGAATAGAGTAAGAGAAGCTATCGGGGCTAAACACATTAAAAAAATTATTAATTAGCGAGAACAAAAACCTGAATATCAATTTCAATCGCGTTTCAAGAACGACCTAGAGAAGGTATGAAAACATTTCCGTTATGGGCTGTACAACTTCCAGATTTGATTGCTATTGGCCAGTTTCGAATTTTTAGTCATTATCAAGCAACATTCAGATAACCACTATGTAATGTGTCACAACAGATCTAACATGCTACTTAGTCTACCAGTCCAGATGTGGGACCACTTATAAAGACTAAGATGGTCTGTTACAAATAGGAAAAGTATATTTATAACGCATGCGGTGGAACCACTTACAGTATTACTTAAGTATATACTGAACAGCAAACCACTAAGAATTCCCTTCATTTCATGCATCAACAACAAACTTAAGCACTTCGTATACCCATATGTATTCTCAGTGATTTGTTGTCCAAAAACTATTTAAATTAAGTGTAAGTTGGCTGTTTAGGTTTTTATATTGGTAACGCCACGTAGCGCTCTGTATGAAAATCACTGGCTGTGCTGTGCGCAGTCTGTGGCTAGTTTGCATTGTTGTCTGCCATTGTAGTGTTGGGCAGCTGGATGTTAACAGTGCGTAGCGTTGCGCAGTTGGAGGTGAGCCGCCAGCATTGGTGGATGTGGGGAGAGAAATGGCGGAGTTTTGAAATTTGTAATACTGGATGTCATGAACTGCTATATATATTATGACTTTTGAACACTATTAAGGTAAATACATTGTTTGTTCTCTATCAAAATTTTTCATTTGCTAACTATGCCTATCAGTAGTTAGTGCCTTCAGCAGTTTGAATATTTTATTTAGCTGGCAGTAGTGGCGCTCGCTGTATTGCAGTAGTTCGAGTAACGAAGATTTTTGTGAGGTAAGTGATTTGTGAAAGGTATAGGTTAATGTTAGTCAGGGCCATTCTTTTGTAGGAATTTTTGGAAGTCAGAATGCGTTGCGCTAAAAAATATTGTGTGTCAGCTTAGTGTTGATCAGAATAGGTAAAGAGCCAAATGTCTGTGTAAGTTCAGTTTTGCTCAGCTGTTTGAAAATCAAATAACGTAAGGGATTTACTAGCACAGTAATTCATAAATTTTTCTAACGGGACGTTACATATGTTGTACATTGTTCTCTTACATGCATTACAAATTTTTTGTCTCTATTTTACGCAGATCATGTCAGTTCTATATATATTGACTGAAGGATTGATTTGCATGTTACATGTTCGGGGATGGCGATTGCATCTTTCAACACGATCGGGCACCTGTTCATAATGCACGGCCTTTGGCGGAGTGTTTACACGACAATATCATCCGTTTAATGGACTGGCCTGCACAGAATCCTGACCTGAATGCTATAGAACACCTTTGTGATGTTTTGGAACGCCGACTTCGTGCCAAGCCTCATCGACCGACATGGGTATCTCTCCCCGCGCAGCACTCGGTGAAGAATGGGCTGCCATTCCCCAAGAAGCCTCCCAACATCTGATTGAGCGTATGCATGCGAGAGTGGAAGCTGTCATCAAGGCTAAGGGTGGGTCAGCGCCTTATTGAATTTCAGCATTACCGATGGAGGGCGCCAAGAACTTGTAAGTCATTTTCAGCCAGGTGTTCGGATACTATTGGTCAATTAGTGAAGGTTGCACAAAAAATTACTGCGAGATTCAATGACCGGCAGTGTATCTCTGGGCCGCTTTCTGTTTGTTCGGAGACAAATTAATGACTGAGCACGGTTGCCGGCTTCACTGTTCCAGCCGTTGACTATTCTGAAAAACGGTGAATGAATGCATATGCATACCAAAGTTTGAGGAAAGGAACATATTCTGTAAATGACAACAGTAGAATAGGTCTCACAGTCGCTAGCTTAATCTTATTTAAAGCCAGCGAAAAAATGTTCAAATGGCTCTGAGCACTATAGGACTTAACTTCTGAGGTCATCAGTCCCCTAGAACTTAGAACTACTTTAACCTAACCAACCTAAGGACATCACATACATCCATGCCCGAGGCGGATTCGAACCTGCGACCGTAACGGTCGCGCGGTTCCAGACTGTAGCGCCTAGAACCGCTCGGCCACCCCGGCCGGCGAAAAATATGTACCCGGGCAGACACTTACAGAGTAACTCAGCTCTCCGTGGCGAAGGCGGAAGACAAGAGAGAAATGAGATAGAGCTCAAAAACTGTGGAACTAACATTACATTTTTTTATTTTAGCAAACGAATATAACATGTCCCTGATTTTCTAGAAAATTCTACTTTGAAATGCAGAGGTCTGGTATCTTTCCTAGAATATCTGCGTTTTACAATAAAGATGTCAAATAAATTTCTGTACTCGTAATTAAAGAAGGAAGTTGCACAGACTTACTAGAGCAAGGCTCTATCCTTAATATCAATAACAAAAACATTTATATTTTACTTATAAATGTCTCAAATGGGAACGGAAGCTGATACCTAGGTCACAAGCAGGATAGGAAGCTATCACGCTGATTCCCAGTTTAGCAGAGCCTGACACCACAGGAAAGACTACATTGCCATTTAGCGACCTTGGCGAGCCCTGGTAATTTCTGGTAGGTTTTCTTACTGGTTACTCAACAGTCACTAATGCCAGTCTCTTTATTCCCGAGTAGCACTTCCGCCTGTCGTCCTTATATACTTGTAGGTATATCCTCTTCGTCAGCAGTTTTTCCCCTCTATGACTCCCTCTAGTGCCATGAATTTATTTTCCGGTTTCTTAACAATGTAGTATCATCGTGTTTCTTCTTCTTCTTCTTCTTCTTCTTCTTCTAACCAGTGTTTTCCACGTTTGCATTCTGCGAAGAAGCTCCTAATTTTATCAGTCTGCTCATTTTTCAGCATCCTCCAGCAACACCGTACCTCAAACGCATCTATTCTCTTCTTTTTTCTCAATAAGATATTATTCTAAACGATCGTCCTGGGACAGAATGACTGCTAACGGAGAAATTAAGTTCCTTTAAAATCACTCCAATCCAATATTTCGGATCTGTTGAAAACTGGACCTTTTCTTTGTACTCTTGTCAGGAACCTATTGTCATCTGCGGCGTATGCATGTCCACAGTTCGCCAAACATTATTGCTTTGTCATACAGTTTGTCAGATCACAGGCCGGCCGCGGTGGCCGTGCGGTTCTAGGCGCTTCAGTCCGGAACCGCGTGACTGCTACGGTCGCAGGTTCGAATCCCGCCTCGGGCATGGATGTGTGTGATGTGCTTAGGTTAGTTGGGTTTAAGTAGATCTAAGTTCTAGGGGACTGATGACCTAAGATGTTAAGTCCCATAGTGCTCAGAGCCATTTGAACCATTTTTCTGTCAGATCACAAATATTTACACTATCCAGTAGTGACAAAATGTCGACTCTATAGAGCAGGCTGTTCCAGCTCGTCAGCTCCGTTGTGAGCCGCGGAACGCTCCCTGCTCCAGGGAGCCGTGTCGCTCGCTGTGACCATTCAAGTGGGCCGGCACGCCGGCACGTTGCACGGCTGGCTGAGGCAGGCGGCAAGGCAAGCATCTTGATGTGCCAGCTGCGTCTTACAAAATCGACAACCTCATACTCTTAGCCGCTAAGACGTGGAGACATGCTACACCAGAAAATACGATGTTCAGGAAATAAATAAGAAACAACTGTTCCACAAGAAATTGCATATAAAATTTATTGGACCTCTGTAGCTTGACATTTTCTTTTCAACCCAAGATCGGAAATATCAGGCGTCAAAGTGTTCGCAGCTTTAGTGCGGAGGATAGCCTTCATTGTTGCATCCTGAAGAAACGATCGTTACTTACTTTTTACTCTTTTTATTGCTGAGAAAAGCTTCTCACAACAATACGTAGATCCAAACATGCACATCTTCTTGTTGTGAAGCTTGGGAAATGTTTTTTGCTGTAGTGAACGATACCATCGTGATAAATTCAACGTGTTGTAGTACCTCTCTTTCAACAAAGTTGAATTTTGCAAATCAATAATTTCCAATTGAAGTGACGATGACAAGTCATCATGGGAAACTGAAAAAGGAGTTCTGAACACGTTGTCTGCTTCGACAGGCAAACCCCTTCAATTGCCTGCACCTCCCTTGGAAACAAACATTCTGCAACTGCTACCATGCACGATTTTACGAGTGGTCCCACCGAAAACGGCTTGCCTCTCGTTGCAATGATGTGAGCGACCCTGTAGCTTGCCTGAATTGCAGATTCTGTAGTGTTTTCTCCGCTCTCATTCACCTGAAAATAATAAACGCATTACAGAACACGAACTATGTTGCATGTTTTGATACCCTCCGTATTACGAAACCGTTTTTAAACTTACGTCTCCTAGTATGTCGTTCTTAAGCCTGACTAGCAGTTCTCTGCGTGCAACACCTTCCACCTGATAGTAGTGCGCTGCGAGAAGACGTGTATAATGTCGTTGTATATTGTACCTCTTCGCAGAATTAAATACTTTATGACATACAAGACACTGCGGACGACCATCCCTCTCAATGAATAGAAAGGTATCCTCCAATAGAGGCGCAGGGCTCCCGCGGCTAGTCATAGCTGTCATTGAACACGGATTATTGCGTCAGTTGCGGCTGCATGCGGCCAGGGGGCAGTGAGTTCGCTTTCCCCCGCTCCGGAGCGCTCCGGCTCCCTGGAGCTCGGTTGGAACAGCCTGCTATAGAGGAATCTTAATTAGGGTTCATTTTTCTTAAGTGGTTTTGTCTACGATAGAACGTTCTGTATATCTTTCTGAATTTTTAGAATGTTCATTTCACGGATAAGCCGTCACCACAAAAATAATCTTGGTGCGTCTTCTCCAGGACATGCAGCATAATTATAAGCGGAGCACCCAATGCAACTGTACCACGATTCTTTATCTTTATTTAATTCTCCAAAGCTGTGGAATAGCTCATTAGGTTGTATACTAGGTGTAGGTAGTGATTTCATCACGCCACTAAATTGGGTATCGCAGACATCACCATCGTCATAAGTGCTACAGGAACATCCATTACCTCCAATGAATCTGGTGGTTACTACATATTTCTGTTTTGGTTTTCTTCTTTTCTGACTGTTCATTAAACGATCCACCAACAGGATTCCATTATTGTTCTTCAAGCCAGCCTGTTGTTTCCTTTTATCTATTATTTTCTCTACATTTCAGCTTCCTCCAAGTTCTTTCTCGTAGTGCTGCGTACCTGTTCTCCTTCAGCCCGTCTTTAACCTAGTCTGTCGCGACATTATCTACTAAAACGATCAGATTTTGGGTGTTAAGCTGTTCTATTTAAAAATCAAATCCGTGCAATGGTACAGTGAATAATAGATTTTAATAACATATTAAAGTAAAAGGAAAGAAAGGAAATCAGTTATATTGGCCATAAGCTTAGGTTCTCAATCGTTTGTCAGGTGAAAGTAGCAAGAAATTGGCTTTTTATGTAGTTGTATTTCACATTCACGCATTCCATAGCTCAAATGACGCCTGATTTTTTTTTTTTTTTTTTTTTTTGTTTCAAATACTGACTGCTTACGATTGTCCGCTGCACACAGCTACCCATCTCTCCCTTAGGGTGCCCTGCAATCCAGCTAGTGGATGCTTAGTGTTCTTCGACAGCTCATTGTCTAGGCTGCTAGAGGCTCCCATCGCCCGCAGGTCACGCAGGTGTGGTCTGCGGCCAGAGGCAGCGCACATGCGCGTCCACAGCAGATAAATCGCCACCGAGCGACTATCCGACGCTCGGGATATTGCATTTAATTAGTTCGCAAATAATGGCGTACCGTATCTACGGAACATGAGTCACATACGCGCGTTGATACAAGCTAACGCCCTGTGTATATATATCCATAGCCGCGGCGTGGCATTAACTTTAAATACGCAGGCCATCCGTTAATCCAATACCGTAGCACTCCACGTTAATCGATCGCTTCATCGCCGTTCCCAATAATGCGCCCTCGTCCAATGTGACGCTTTCATCTGTGGGCTAGCCCGGCTGACGTGCATTATTCATCACAAGTCGCTAAATGTAACGAAACGAAATGGAATAAAATCTGCGACTTTTTTATTTAAAAAAAATATGAAAAACGGCCCAGTAATTGACGCTGTTTTATGAATTGTGCACTCAAAGCGATGTTTGATTAGCATTAAGGGCTACGGCACTGTGGATCAGAGATGGCCATTCTGTTGTTCGCGGCCATATTTTACGGTGAAAAAATAATATTTTTTTATGGAGACTGTGTGGGAGTGTCGTCCATAATGTACGGTTAAGAGGAGTTCCACCGCTAACGACCCAATAATCCCCTCACCGAAAAGAAGGAAGGCTGAATCCATACGTCGCTCAATCATTTTGTATTCCAATGCTACACCGTCACCGTTCATTAAACACAGATGTCGAAATGAGCTGTGGACGAGAGTCGGGTAGCAATGAACGAAACGTCATTACCGGTGTCCGTCTATTACCTTCTTCCTTCAGAGAACGTTTCAAACCCTGCGCTTCAGAGTGATCATAGCACAGTGTGGCCAAAGTAAAATTATCCCGTACGTCTGAGACGAAATAAGTTACCATAGTTAACGGACAGGAGAAAAACCCTTTAGAGAAGTGACTGAAATGGCCGGCGTGCAGCATTCTGTGAGATTCATAAAACAATGAGAAACGTGTATTAACTCTGCGTGAGGGATGACAGCACTGGAAAAAAGGCCCTGGTGACAACCGCATACAAGAAGGGATAAAGAACGTATCCTCAAAATTACTGACCAATGTCCGTAATGTCGGTTTGTTGCATAATTCTTCAACGTTTCCTAAGTTAGAAAATAAATAATTCCGTGAGAGATAAAGGCAATCAATATGGATGTAGGATGACTCGTTCGTATGAAAAATCAGCCACCGGCTTTCTTGCACCATGCTCTGCGAACCATGGATGAAGGGTAACATGCAGATTCCAGGGAATTTGATACAGCGCCACACTGCAGATCTATAACAATGATCCGAGCGTACGGAATATGTTCTCAAATGCGTTTTCTTTGAAAATAAGTATATCGTAAGGAGTGTTCTCTCTCTATATATAAACGATTTGACGGGTAGACTGAGCAGCAGACACCTACGGTTTGCTGCAGTGTACGGGAAAATGTCATCTTTTTTTGACTGTAGGAAAATATTGGATGGCTTGGACAGAATTTCTGTTTGTTGTCATCGGCGACAGCTACCTCTAGATACTGAAAACTAACGCAGAGAAGAGGAAAAAACATACCTATCTTGTGCGACAACATTACTGGTAGTGTCCTGCCTGACACAGTCACGTTGATTAAGTATGTAATTAAAATAATTCAAAGGGACATTAAATGGAACGAGCACGTATCGTCGGTTGCAGGGAAGTATATGGTCGACTTAGGTTTATTGGAAGAATTTTAGGAAAATGTAGCTCATATATAGACATCGCATACGTAACAGTTTTGATACCCTTTCTTGAGTACTGCTCGAGTGTTTGGAACCCCACCAGGTAGGATTAAAGGCGTGCTGGAAGATTTGTTACAGACTACTGATGAAAATTTATGCCACCGCAAGAATTTTAACCCAGAGAAGACTCAATTAATTGTTTGTAAAATTCTGTGGATTTGTTACAGAAGTGTGTTACATAGGCATCACAGAACATGTCAGAACTATTTTCATGAATAAAAACTATTATGTGGTCAACAGGGTGTCCTATATGTAGGACTGGAGTCACACAAATAGTAAGTTTACCTCATATTATAATTACTTACGACATCTCAAAATTAACTGCAGTCAACATACACTCCTGGAAATGGAAAAAAGAACACATTGACACCGGTGTGTCAGACCCACCATACTTGCTCCGGACACTGCGAGAGGGCTGTACAAGCAATGATCACACGCACAGCACAGCGGACACACCAGGAACCGCGGTGTTGGCCGTCGAATGGCGCTAGCTGCGCAGCATTTGTGCACCGCCGCCGTCAGTGTCAGCCAGTTTGCCGTGGCATACGGAGCTCCATCGCAGTCTTTAACACTGGTAGCATGCCGCGACAGCGTGGACGTGAACCGTATGTGCAGTTGACGGACTTTGAGCGAGGGCGTATAGTGGGCATGCGGGAGGCCGGGTGGACGTACCGCCGAATTGCTCAACACGTGGGGCGTGAGGTCTCCACAGTACATCGATGTTGTCGCCAGTGGTCGGCGGAAGGTGCACGTGACCGTCGACCTGGGACCGGACCGCAGCGACGCACGGATGCACGCCAAGACCGTAGGATCCTACGCAGTGCCGTAGGGGACCGCACCGCCACTTCCCAGCAAATTAGGGACACTGTTGCTCCTGGGGTATCGGCGAGGACCATTCGCAACCGTCTCCATGAAGCTGGGCTACAGTCCCGCACACCGTTAGGCCGTCTTCCGCTCACGCCCCAACATCGTGCAGCCCGCCTCCAGTGGTGTCGCGACAGGCGTGAATGGAGGGACGAATGGAGACGTGTCGTCTTCAGCGATGAGAGTCGCTTCTGCCTTGGTGCCAATGATGGTCGTATGCGTGTTTGGCGCCGTGCAGGTGAGCGCCACAATCAGGACTGCATACGACCGAGGCACACAGGGCCAACACCAGGCATCATGGTGTGGGGAGCGATCTACTACACTGGCCGTACACCACTGGTGATCGTCGAGGGGACACTGAATAGTGCACGGTACATCCAAACCGTCATCGAACCCATCGTTCTACCATTCCTAGACCGGCAAGGGAACTTGCTGTTCCAACAGGACAATGCACGTCCGCATGTATCCCGTGCCACCCAACGTGCTCTAGAAGGTGTAAGTCAACTACCCTGGCCAGCAAGATCTCCGGATCTGTCCCCCATTGAGCATGTTTGGGACTGGATGAAGCGTCGTCTCACGCGGTCTGCACGTCCAGCACGAACGCTGGTCCAACTGAGGCGCCAGGTGGAAATGGCATGGCAAGCCGTTCCACAGGACTACATCCAGCATCTCTACGATCGTCTCCATGGGAGAATAGCAGCCTGCATTGCTGCGAAAGGTGGATATACACTGTACTAGTGCCGACATTGTGCATGCTCTGTTGCCTGTGTCTACGTGCCTGTGGCTCTGTCAGTGTGATCATGTGATGTATCTGACCCCAGGAATGTGTCAATAAAGTTTCCCCTTCCTGGGACAATGAATTCACGGTGTTCTTATTTCAATTTCCAGGAGTGTAGATCAAACATATGATAAAAAAGTCACTTTGTATACTATGTCGTGAACCAATTTACATGCGAACCAACATAGCATTTTACACAGCTTGTCGAGATTATTGTATCGCAGAACCTGCAGCGAGTTTGTTGGTCTTGGACAGTCAGCCAGCGAGATAGTCTCCCATAACTGGAGTCTTGATGCTCTGTGATGGCCTCCCTTTAGACTTGCATACTAAATCATTTGTTTCCAGGATGGAAATTAGAATACGGCGACGAAATTATAGATGATCCAATTTCTCATCACCTTCAAGCTAATGTAACTGCCATTCATTTTGTTCGGCTGCATCAATGCAGTGCGCTGTCGAATTGAAGTACGGTGGATATCCTGTAGAGGCTTACATTTTGATCTGCCCCATCAACTCCAACCATGTCATAAATGAATTGTAAAGATGAATGATTTGAGGTTGTTTGATAACTACGCTCACTCTGTGAAAATCGTTTTACTGTGCGTAGTGGCTTTATATGTGTTGAGTTGGCTGCTACTGTGACCACACTATTGCCTTTCTATCTTGTAACTACTGTATTGCTAAACTTGTCACTTTTGAAATCAATGGTTCCTCAAGGGATTTCTTCATCTTCTTCTTACCGTCTAGTAGGGGATATTTTGGGATCTTGTTTTCTCTAATTATCACTGTATCTTCTATCCCTTTATGACGCGATTCAGTAAGGAGGGGAAACGATGTGAAGTAATTGTCAGACAGCCGGCCACACACAGCTGTCACTTACGCAACTTTGGAACGTGAGGACACTCTCATTCGAGGTGATCAACGGATCACAGTCAGACACCTCGCTACACAACTGGATGTCTCCGTTAGTAGTTCTGAAACACCTATCCATCAGCAAGGGTACTTAAACGTGAGTGCCCGTCTTCTTCCTCAATTAAAAACTTTAAAATCACTGTACAGACGATGTATACTTAGTGTGCCCTCTATGGGCTAAGGTGGTACTACCACAGTGGTTTCAAAGTCAACGATGTTGTGGAGGTCTTTAGCATTGCGGCATCATATCGATATATCTCCAGTGCCAAATAAAGTTAATATAAGACAGACAGACTGAATCTGGCATAGATGTATACTTGCAGTCGAGTCACAACTCACATATCGATAGGATGCCGCAATGCTAAAGATCTATACAACATCGATGACGTTGAAACCACTGTGGTAGTACCACCTAAGCCCATAGAGAGCACACTGAGTATACATCGTCTGTACAGTATTTTAAAGCTTTTAATTGATATTTTATACAATATTTAAGTAATTCCATGGTTGTAAAGAGATACTTTATACATAACTATTTTATGTTACAATTGTACCTTGTGTTTCCTTTTTTAGACGTTTTGACGATTATGTGAACCTATTTTATACTGACTGGTTGACGTGAGGTGGAGGGAGAAGAGGTAGGCGGAGCACCTTCGTACTTAAGCGTATGCTCGTCACTTGTTGGCACCTGTTGACATCACAGCAGCAGAGAAGAGTGCTCCACCTACCATCTTCGAAGGATGCCATGGGTATAACACGTCTTATTGTATTTTATCCTTATAACCATTTTGTCATATCTTATTGTCAATCTAGTAAGGTTTCTATTACTTTCTAAATAAAATTACAGGTCTGATGATGGTCATGTGATATGACCGAAACCGGTCACCTATGTTCTTGTAACACACGTGGTGTGATCAAGACCGAATTTTAAAAAGAAAAATTTTAAATAAAAATCAGTACCACAAGATTCCGATTGTTGATTCGAATTCGCACGTTTATCAGTGGCTTACAGTAGCTACTAACTGCTGCTCATATGTTCATCATCACACAGTATCGTTGTAAAGGAAATTATGCGTAGCATCCTACATGTAGTACATGTGTCTCACCTGGGTTAGGCGAGTAGCTTCTGATCGAGCGCCACCGCGCGGCAGGGCGTTCGCGACCTAGGCTATGGAGTCGCGTTTAAAGAGAATCGCGGTTAGCAGCAAGTCGATAAAGCGTGGCGCTGCCGCCGCACCGCCAGAAGCCGGTGCTGCTGACGAGAGGCCTTGTCGGTCGCAGACAGGTACAAGCCCTGCGGGAGTGACGCGTGGCGTCCATTACACGGGGGAGTCTACTCAATTTGTCGCCCCTCCCTCCCCCTACCATCCGCTCCCCCCCCCCCCCCCCCCACCATCCGGCAGACAAAGGGGAAAAAACAAAAGAGGCGGACAAGTTTTCCGCGTTTCAGTGCGCATTACGGGCCGCTGCTGTGACACGGTTGTTCGGGCTCGCCGGCGTCGCTAATGCAATTAATAGCGAGCCCCGGCCGGCCGTGACAAATCCGAGCGATTTACAGACGGCGAGCTCTGAAATACTGCGCCGCCGCGGCGCTCACCTAATTATACGAATACCTGCCACAACGCGGAGCTCCAAAAATACGGTCGCCGGCGGACAGGCACGGGGGACGGCGCGTGTCCTGCCTGCGGGGGCGGAAGGCCCTAACTCTGCTAGGAGGGAGGTTCTGGGTCACGAGGGCGTCTCGCTAGACGCCCACCACATAAACTGTGCCGCCAGGAGTCCCCGGGCACGCGACTGGGCGCGTTCTGTGTGGCGTCGCAACTCGGGTAGCTGCAGTTTACTTTTTTGTGTTTTCCATTTTTTGACGGAAAACGTCTTTTCGCTTCTCAATTGAGCTTCCTTCTGCGATAAAATAGCGTCATATTTGAATCACTACCAGATCAATAATGTGCAAACAGTGGTTGAGACCTCAGCGGATAGATTTTGTCTGTACGCAATCGTTGCGCACTTTTCGTTTTCGCTCTGACGTCATTCCCATGTTGGCGCATGCGCTGGATTGTTACGTACTGGCTTTGTGTAAAGATATAAACGGTTGCAGGGTGGAAAAGCATATAGCTAGGACATTGATTCGAGTGTTGTTCTGAAGAGCTTGGCTAGCAGTATTACTACCTAAGCGACACAGTAAAAATATTCCCCGGAATACAGGAGAATCATTTTGAAACAATATTTCAGTACTCCAACTGGCGATAGTTAACCTTTGCTTTCCTACGTGTAGAGGCCGATTACTGTAGTGAGTTACGACACACAGTATTGACGCTTGTTCCGACTCACATTAGGACTTTGTTTTTTATGAAACAGATCTGATGATGGTCATTAAAGACCGAAACCGGTAATCTGTTAACAAAAGGTTTGTGACCATAGACGTAAATTAAAGGAAACTTGTATTCCATAGGGTTAATGTCTGGAGAACATGCTGGACACTCTAGTCGAGCGATACCGTTACCCTGAAGGAAGTCATTCACAAGATGTGCACGATGGGGGCACGAATTTTCGTCCATGAAGACGAATGCTGCCGATATGGTTGCACTATCGGTCGGAGAACGGCATTCACGTATCGTACAGCCGTTACGGTGCCTTCCATGACCACCAGCGGAGTACGCCACCCCAAAAGAGAAGGGAACCTCCACCATGCTGCACTCGCTCCACAGTGTGTCTAAGGCGTTCAGCCTGACCGAGGTGCCTCCAAACACGTCTCCGACGATTGTCTGGTTGAAGGCATATGCGACACTCATCGGTGAAGAGAACGTGATTCCAATCCTGAGGGGTCCATTCCGGATGTTGTTGGGCCCATCTGCACCGCGCTGCATGATGTCGTGGTTGCAAAGATGGACCTCGGCGTGGACGTCGGGAGTGAAGTTGCGCATCGTGCAGCCTATTGCGCACAGTTTGAGTCGTAACACGACGTCCTGTGGCAAAACGGAAAGCATTATTCAACATAGTGGCGTTGCTGTCAGGGTTCCTCCGAGTCATAATCCGTAGGTAGCGGCCATCCATTGCAGTACTAGCCCTTGGGCGGCCTGAGCGAGGCATGTCATCAACAGTTGCTGTCTCTCTGTATCTAATCCATGCCCGAACAACATCGCTTTGGTTCACTCCGAGACGCCGGGACACTTATCTTGTTGAGAGTCCTTCCTGGCACAAAGTAACAATGCGGACGCGATGGAACTGCGGTACTGACGGTCTAGAAATGATTGAACTACGGACAACACGAGCCGTGTACCTCCTCCCCCTGGTGGAGTGACTGGAACTGATCGGCTGTCGGACCCCCCCCCCCCCCCCCCCCCCCCCGTCTAATAGGCACTGCTCATGCATGGTTGTTTACATCTTTGGGCGGATTTAGTGATATCTCTGAACAGTCCAAGGGATTGTGTCTGTGATAAAATATCCAGAGTCAACGTCTATTTTCAGAAGTTCTGGGAACCGGGGTGATGCAAACACTTTTTTGATGTGTGTATTACTACAAAATCTGACTAGTCCGAAACTCTGCAATCCCACCCGTTCGCAGATAAAAACTGTGCCACCGTGCGAGGTGGCACAGTGGTTAGTACACTAGACTCGCATTCTACGATTGTCCAAACTTGTGTCCGGCCAACCTGATTAGGTTTTCCGTGATTTCCCTAAATCGCTTCAAGCAAATGCCGGGACGGGTTCCTTTGAAAGGTCACGGCCGTCTTCCTTCCCTAATCCGACAGGACCGATGACCTCGCTTATTTGGTCCCCTCCCCCCAAAACAATCAACCAACCATTCATTTTAAGCTACTTAAATTCCCAATCAAGGTTTCGTTTGCAATACCAATGAGGTTCGAAGTCTGAGAGAGTGTGGAAAAGGAGGGGAACAGAGTGTGTGTGTGTGGGGGGGGGGGGGCGGGAAGGGGGGTGGAACTGCATAGATAGGAGGAGATGGCCAGAGAGAGGGGGAAGAAAGTGATTGAAAGAGAGACGGGGAGGTGGTGATAATATTGAGCTATTGCGAAAGATTGCCAGGTGAGCTAGTTCTGTCGCGTCCCAGCACAGGTCCCGGATACCAATATAGAGTTAGTCGAGCCTGCGTGGCGCAATCGGGACGTTAACGACAATTATGGGTTTGTGGTTCCCTTTAACTAGCCTTTATTACGGAGGTGAGAGGGAGTAGAATCTCCTGGACTGTCTAAGGACGTGTAGGAGGTATAGATACATTAGACAATACTTTCAATAGGTAGCGGGTACAAGGGGGGTAATTGGCAGCACTGAACTGTCAAAACAGTAAGGTGAGATTTCTCCTTTAACGCAATTTATTGAATTAATATCACAAAGGACATGTGAGGTGTCAGACCCTTCCCCTTACTCTGTACACTTCCATAGATTCAGCCAGAATCTCCACTTCTCACTCTATGTCGGAAACGACTACTCACGAGACCTACCACCTTTGAATCCACTCTTCGTTTAAATAATGGACCCTTGTCCTATCTCACAGGAGACAAGCACCAGCCAGTGGTTTGTTCCTTCTATTGCTGAAACTAACTGTAGAGGCTACTTGAGACAGAGACAAACTGTCCCTGTTCAAAACTGTTTCAATGCAAAACTTCTACTTAACTGACAGTTGTAGTTGCGTCCACCAGAGCATCACCGTCTTCTCGTAGTTGCAGATCCTATAGACTCATCAGTAGCGGCTGCTACCTTCTCGATGCCGCCGGGCCTCGTCTGCTTGTGTCCTCTTCAACTTCTGATACGACTCTGCTTCTTGCTGCTCGTGGATGCCCTTAAATACCCATTCTGAAGGTCTGCCCTGCTCGAACGCAGACCTCGAATCCGCTTTCTCTAACTTATTTTTCGGTCTTCCCGGACATTTCGTCCTGTGGACCTATATTGGTTTCGATATTTCCGGCAGAGTCCCGGGGCGGAAAGTTCCTTCACGCTCTGCAAGGTCCGAGAGACGCGCTGTTCGTATGCTCGACGTATTTACTAGCTCAGGCTATTTGTACTGTGTGACACTTTCAAATGGTTCAAATGGCTCTGAGCACTATGCGACTTAACTTCTGAGGTCATCAGTCGCCTAGAACTTAGAACTAATTAAACCTAACTAACCTAAGGGCATCACACACATCCATGCCCGAGGCAGGATTCGAACCTGCGACCGTAGCGGTCGCTCGGCTCCAGACTGTAGCGCCTAGAACAGCACAGCCACTCCGGCCGGCCGTGACACTTTCCCTTCCATGTCTGCGGTACTGCGCGGCGTCCGCATAAGAAATACTGGCTGAACCTTTACATTATGAATAGTGTAACCTCCCCACAATATATTTTATAAAATAAATAATATGAATAATATTCTCATTTAGTGTAACCTCCTCACAATAGTGTAACCTCCCCACAAAATATTCTATTCACATTTAACCTCCCCACAAAATTTAATTCACATTAACCTCCACACAAAATTCATTCACATTTAACCTCAAAACAGAAAAATTGCTAAACCTCTCAACAGTAAAAATTATAATTATATCGTTCACATTCAGTGTAACGTCCCAACAAAAAAATAAATTCTGTAACCTGGTAATAATACAATGTGACTAACCTCTCGATTAAATTGTCGCTCACTTATAACTTTTCAATAATTGACTGTGAATATAACCTGGTAAATTTTGGACGTAAGCAGTGCTGCGTCATGGCCCTAAAAGATCATTCTGAATAAAAAAAAAGGAAAAATTCTTACCTCAATGAAGTCGCCGGATAACGCATATATATCTGCTCTTACAATAAATTTTTCTGGCACAGCCCTGTGCAATGCTGGCCGATAGATTTGTCATTTATGAAAAGGAAACAACTGATTTTTCTTTTGCAATAATCGGGATGATCATGGATTGGAGAAATTAGTAAATTCTTTAAATTGAAATGAATGGTTGTTAAAAATTACTTTATATGAGAAAGATTATTATTAGGACATTTTTAAAACATTTACATGGGACTTGAGATAAAGTTACTACATATGCGCAAGGCTGCTTTTTACCTTATACAATAATACTCAGGCTCCGGCATCGCTGCACCGCGACCGGCTCAGCCAACACAATACACCAGACCAGACCAGAGCAGACTCCAGACTAGCAACAACTTACTGCTACAGCTACACAGTTCCTACTGCAGTCAACACTGCTCTCTGGTCTGAGATTCTCTTATACCTTGCATATCGCAGGCAGCGCATGAGCAATACATCGAAATTACATATGCTCGGTCCTCTTACAATAGCTATGTCATTTTGTTAATTAAATCTTCTGGGGACCTGACAGTTCTGTATCACTATACTGTCCAGCTTATTTCTTCCATCCTCCTCCACATCCACGTGCCAAATCTCTTTTCATTTTCTGTCCTTACGGTCCCAGTAAGCACTGATGAATGGAACGCTGGTCTGAGGCGCGGTAGGCCGTTGTGGAGAAAAGCCGCCGAGATCAAGAAGTCGGCGCCGCGGACGTGTGACGGGTGTAAGGCGGGGTCGACGAGCGGTGATGTAGCGGCGGGGAGGCGCTACGTGGCAGGGGGCGGCAGATAAAGCGGAGGGCGCTCCAGAATAGCGCGCCGTTCTTCGGCCGGTCGGTGAGGAAGGGAAGGAGCAAGCGGCGCCAATCACTGCGCTATCTCGCCGTCCAGGCCTGCCGCTGCCAGTGCGTCCCTGGCCAGCTGGGTTAGGCAGGGGCTTCCGGCACTTGGCTGGCTGCGCGCGCGGCCGCTCCCCCAGGGACTGGGCCAAACAGTCCGGTCGCAACTTCCTACCCCTCCCACAACGCCTGCCTCGTGTAGTTAGCACGCTGCACCTACAGTGTCTAAGCAATAATCTCAGGTTTGTATTCCCTTTTCTGATGATACAATTGCGAGGTGTGCGAGAAAAGAAATGAGAATGATCTTTTACCAGCCAAAACTATGTGAATAAAAATCTCTCGGTGTACATGCCTCGTCAATTCAGGATAAAACTCCAAGCTTTCGACCACTACCTCCATGCCCGTCGTCAGGGCTGAAATTGACTGTCGTAAAATATATTTTTTTTTAATTGTGATTTCATTCCCCTGCCCCATATGGACAGGAGAGGGCTGTCAGCGGCACAATCCGCCGCTCTTCAGCTGAGTGGCATGGCAACTTAAAATAAGAATAAAATGTTACGTACATAAGGCGATAAAGGGGAACTTAAAACAGAATAATGGGAGAAAATTGAGGTAAAAAATATAGACTAAAACGGAGACGTTCATGGAGGACAGTTAAAAAAAAGTCACCAGAAAGTTAAAAAAGCGCAGTTGGCGATTCTTCAAAACTCAGAGAAGGCACTGAATGGACATGCACACGTTAAAAGTCGGCCACAGTAGTAAAAACACTCTGGAACAACACACTTAAAACCCACTTGGAGCACACACGACGAAGAATAAAACTGCCAGGCGGGACCTGCCGAGGGAAAGGGCAGAGAGGATGGAAAAGGAGGGGAGAGCATGGGGCAGCTGGGGAAGTGGCGGGATGAAGAGAGGAGGGGCATTAGTGGGTACACGAAGAGGCGGGAGACACGTGGGGCGGGAGATGAAGAGGGAAGACAGGACAGGAGGGAGTGCAGAGACACTGAAGGGAGGCACAAGAGAGTGGGGGGAGTAGGAGGGGGAAGCCGCTCAGGAGGAGGGAGGGGGAGGAGAGGGAGCCCTGAGGACGAGGCAGGAACTGTCGTAAACTAGCGAGGCTCCCACTTTTATATGCAAAGGACGGCTTCTGATTGGCTGGAATACGTCATAGCAACAGCGATATGGCGCGTAGTGAAGTGGTGCCTCCAACTTCCATAGATTTAGTTTCTATCCCGCGCTGCTTGCAGCGCCATCCCTTGAATCAGGAGGTAAAGTGCGGGAAGTTTTCCTCTGCGATTTTTCTTTATCCAGTGCACTCTTCCAGGTGTTGCTAAGTGCATAGCCGTTGTCGCTAGTTTACGACAGTCAGTTTTAGCCCTGACGACGACCATGGAGGTAGTGGTCGAAAGTTTGGAGTTTTATCCTGAACTAACGCGGCATGTACACCGGGAGATTTTTATTCAAGAAATACGTCGCGGAAGACTTCGTAGCCAAAGTTTTTGTGTTTTCCAAACAGTATTGTCCCCTTCAGAACCATTCTCTTCGTCAGCTACCCACCGGCGGAATCGTCGATTCTAGTCTTGGTAGCAGCGCTAAAGGCTTCAACTGGTACGGCCTTTAATGTGTCGGTCTTATTGTTTTGAATGTTCTCCAGAGTCTGAAGATGACGTCCTTTTATAAGACTTTTTTTAATTCGGGAGAAGAAAAAACTTACAGAGATTCAGTTGAGCCGGTCGGAGTGGCCGAGCGGTTCTAGGGGCTTCAGTCTGGAACCGCGCGACCGCTACGGTCGCAGGTTCGAATCCTGCCTCGGGAATGGATGTGTGTGATGTCCTTAGGTTAGTTAGTTTTAAGTAGTTCTAAGTTCTAGGGGACTGATGACCTTAGAAGTTAAGTCCCATAGTGCTCAGAGCCATTTGAACCATTTGATTCAGATGAGGTGAACAGAAGCTCTGTGGAAAAGCAGAAATGCCTTTTTAGGTCAAAAGTTCCGTGTAGCCGTGTGACATGGGGCATTTTCATGATGCAACGTCCACTTGTCTGCAATGTCTGGTCTCACTCGATCCACCCTTTTCCTGGCCCTTTCAAGGACATATTTGTATACCATTTGGTTGACTGGTTTGTCCTGGAGGAACAAATTCCTTATACATGATAGCCCTACAGTCAAAAACGTAAATCAGCATTGTTTTGATATTTGATTTATTCATTCGAGGTTTTTTCGGTCGAGGAGATGTCTCAGTGTGCCATTCATCATTTTTGCCGCTTTGTCTCAAATATCCAGGATTCATCATCTGTGATCACTTGACTGAACCATTCGTCGTCATTGGCAATACTTACAAGAAGATCGACGCACTAGTTTCTTTGATTGTCCTCCTACTAAGTTGTGAGGTTTTTCGGCAACATTTTGGCACAAACCTTTCGCATCTGCAAGTCTTCGGCCAAAATTCGATGCACGGTGAAAGACAGATAACGTCGGTCTGGTCCCACAAGAGCATGCACACGTTCGACGTTTTCGTCGGTATCTGAAGTTGAAAGTCTCCCTGAGCGAGGTTTATCTTCCAAAAATGACCTCTGTCAGCGAAAAACTTGTGCTCTTAATAGGGAATGTTCCCCACAGGGCTGTTTCAACATTTCAGGGGTCACACTTGAGGGTTTACCAGCTTTAATACAAAAGGTGATGGTGAAACTTTGCTCTAAATTCCACTGTTCCGTTTTCGCAACACACAACAAAACTGTAACTTCACCGATGGCGCTCTCGAAAATCACGTGACGGCTGTACGGAGCTGAAACTCGGACTGAGCATCTGGAAGGAATGAACACACTGGTCTACACAAGCTGAACACACAGCGTTGCCCGATCTCTCGCAGTATTGTCGGTCTCATTACTTTTCTCACACATCTCATGTATACTATCTGAGACGGCCTGCACAAATAATCAGTTTGATACTGATAAGATTTAAAAGGGGGTGCAAAAATTGGCAACTAGTTTTTCTTCTGTGCGAATGAACAAACAGTGCCCGAACTCTTACGGGAATCGGCAACGCGTCGCGAGTAATGAGTAGAATGAGCGGGGACACTACGGATGTAGTGCGGGACAATACGTTGAGAATGTGGGTTTCGCGGGAGGCGTGCCAGAGATAAATCCCTGCAGTCGCGCTATCTTCTGTGTCCTCGGTGGCTCAGATGGATAGAGCGTCTGCCATGTAAGCAGGAGATCCCGGGTTCGATTCCCGGTCGGGGCACACAATTTCATCTGTCCCCGTTGACGTATGTCAACTCCTGTAAGCAGCTAAGGGTGTTCATTTCATTGTAATTTCATTCTAACGAGCTGCATGGTCACCGATGGTATCTGTTCTTTCGGACATGCCCGAAAGAACAGATACCATCTTAGTATATATGAAGACTTTTCTGACAATTTCACTGGTTGATTGAACGTTTTGTGTGTTGCACTTGAATGGAGGGAGACCATACACAACAACTTGCGTATTAAAGCGACCACCTTAACCTTCATCTGATCTTTTATTAATCCAATCTCGAAAATGACCATCTTAACTATTTCTATTTTTTGTTTATCCAGTCTCGAAAATTTTTGTACTGACGGGCTATATAAACATTTCTGATACGAGAACACTGTCTTCTTAAAAGGAACAGTATGCACTGATGCGTTTTCATAGTTTCATAGTGATCTGTCACTTGAGAATGGCTTCATAGGCTGAAATCGCAACCGTGGTTAATAAATACACTTAAATAGTAGTCGAGATGGAAAACGTTATCATTTATAAAGCATTAAACCAGTCGAGAGACTGATGGCTTAAAAAAAAAGTAGTTGCGGTAGAAAAAGAAGTTGCTAGATTTAGAACGCTGCATACTTCTGTCCTTCCAACAAAATAACGTACGCAAAAAGAGATCCCTAAACCCCTAGGTGATATTTTAATACTGTCTTCTAAAGAAATAAAAATGTGAGGAGTAAAGAAATTTTATTAAGCCGGGATGGGGCCGAAACAAATGTGAGACGGCACCGGATGTAACTCTTCATCAGCGGTTAATTATCGTTCTGGCCGTTATCACTGGAGCGGCGCTCGAAAGGAAGACCGCGGGTCAAATGAGGAGCGGCGATTACGGCAGCGGCCGTTTGGGGCCCCGTAATTGCGTCGCTCTGCCGGCAATCATCGTCTGCGGCATCCCAGCCCAGTCGCTGAGGCAGAGCCGAGGCTGCCGTCGAGTCGCCGCGCGGTGGAGATGTTTTTGCGGGTAGCCTACGTTCCCCGCGGAAGGCGTCACCACGACAGGTGGCGGCCGCAGCACGCAGCCAGCGCGCTTTTTGCTCGCTGCTCTCGTCCCGGGAACTTCCCGCCGGAAGAGCGGTCGCGTGCAGGGGCCGAGGATCCCGTGAAAGGCTGCGCCGCCGCCTGGGCCTCGTCATCTTTCTCAAATCTCACCTGCAAACCTACGATTTATTTGCAAATCTAAAATTTATTTTTTCTTTCCTGAAGCCATCCACGTTGTACGAAATTTTAAACAATTTCAATATATTCTGCCGGTCATAGTATTCCATCACCTATGATAAAAACTGTATAGTTTTTTTTAATACACGCTGAAGTGCCAAAGGAACTGGTATAGGCATGCATATTGGTGAGGTGGGTGCCAGGTTAAGATTCATTGTGAGAGTCCTTAGAAAATGTAGTCCATCAACAAAGGAGGTGGCTTACAAAACACTCGTTCGACCTATACTTGAGTGTTGCTCATCAGTGTGGGATCCCTACCAGGTCGGGTTGACAGAGGAGATAGAGAAGATCCAAAGAAGAGCGGCGCGTTTCGTCACAGGGCTATTTGGTAAGCGTGATAGCGTTACGGAGATGTTTAGCAAACTCAAGTGGCAGACCCTGCAAGAGAGGCGCTCTGCATCGTGGTGTAGCTTGCTTTCCAGGTTTCGAGAGGGTGCGTTTCTGGATGAGGTATCGAATATATTGCTTCCTCATACTTATACCTCCCGAGGAAATCACGAATGTAAAATTAGAGAGATTCGAGCGCGCACGGAGGCTTTCCGGCAGTCGTTCTTCCCGCGAACCATACGCGACTGGAACAGGAAAGGAAGGGTAATGACAGTGGCACGTGAAGTGCCCTCCGCCACACACCGTTGGGTGGCTTGCGGAGTATAAATGCAGATATAGATGTAGACATATTAAAATACAGAGATATGCATCAAGCAGAATACCGCGCTGTGGTCCGCAACGCTGATATAAGACAACAATTGTGTGATGCAACTGTTAGATCGGTTACTGCTGCTACAGTGGCAGGTTATTAAGATTTAAGTGAGTTTGAACGTGATATTATAGTCGACGCACGAACCATAGGACACAGCATCTCCGAGGTAGCGACGAAATAGGGATTTTCCCGTACGACCATTTCACGAGTGTACCGTTAATATGAGGAATCCTGTAAAACATTGATTCTCCGGCATCGCTGCGGTCGGAACAAGATCCTGCAAGAACGCGACCAACGACGACTGAAGAGATTCATTCAACGTGACAGAAGTGCAACCCTTCCGCAAATTGCTACAGATTTCAATGCTGGGGCATCAACAAGCGTCAGTGTGCGAACCACTCAACGAAACATCATCGATACGAGCTTTCGGAGCCGAAGGCCCACTCGTGTACCCTTGATGACGGCACGAAACAAAACTTTACGCCTCACCTGGGCCCGTCAACACCGACAATGGACTGTTGATGACTGGAAACATGCTGAGTGGTCGGACTAGTCTCGTTTCAAATTCTATCGAGCGGAGGGACGTGTGCGGGTATGGTGACAGTCCCATGAATCCATGGACCTGCGTGTCAGAAGGAGACTGTTCAAGCTGGTGGAGGCTCTGCAATGGTTTGGGGCGTTTGCAGATGGTGTGATATGGGACCCCGATACTTCTAGATATCACGCTGATAGGTTACACGTACATAAGCATCCTGTCTGATCAGCTGCATCCATTCTATTGTGCATTCCGACGGACTTGGCAATTACAGCAGGACAATGCGAAACCCCCACACGTCCAGAATAGCTACAGAGTGGCTCCAGGAACATTCTTCTGAGTTTAAACACTTCCGCTGGCCAGCGAACTCCCCAGACATGAACATTATTGAGCATGTCTGGGATGCCTTTTCAGAAGAGATCTTCACCCTCTCGTACTGCTACGGATTTATGGCAGCCCTACAGGGTTCGTGTCAGTTGCCTCCAGCACTACTTCAGACATTAGTCGAGTCCATGCCACGTCGTGTTGCAGCAGTTCTGCGCGCTCGCAGGGCCCCTACCCGATATTAGGCAGGTGTACTAGTTTCTTAGGCTCTTTAGTGTATTAGGTTGGTACGTAACTTAGCAGCGTTTTTTCGTAAGTTTAATAAAAACAACACAAACACGTAACAGAGACTTTAGTCATCAGTAATATATTCTCCTTCACTATGTACAACAGTCTGACAAACCTCGGATAGCTTTTCGTTTTCGCGACTGTAGAAATGACATGGGTTTTGGGATAAAAACTCGTCGAATCATGTTGGGAGCGCATGTTCATGTAGAAACGAAGTTCAATGAAGGTTAATCAATAGATAGCGGAAAGATGCAAATCTGGGGGCGCAAGATAAGTTGAATAAGATGAGTGTGGAATGACTTCGCAACCCAACTCTGCTATAGCGTTTTTAGTCGGTCTAGCAGAATGCCAACGAGCATTATCGTAGAGTAGCATCACCTCACGCTGTCTTCATGGTCGTTGTTGTCGGTCAGCGTCTGCAAGACGTTTCATTTGTTGACATTAGATGTCAGCAGTGATGGTTACACATCTGGGAAGCAATTCATAGGTTACTGCGTCACACCAGATGCATAACGTTATCTTTCGTGGATGCGAGCAGGATCTTCTACGGGGAGTTGCTGCTTTGTTCGGACTCAACTGTTCCTTTCTTTTCCTTATGTTAGCATGAAGACGCCATTTCTCGGCATTAGTATCTACAGTCTGGAACCGCGCGACCACTACGGTCGCAGGTTCGAATCCTGCCTCGGGCATGGATGTGTGTGATGTCCTTAGGTTTAAGTAGTTCAAAGTTCTAGGGGACTGATGACCTCAGAAGTTAAGTCCCATAGTGCTCAGAGCCATTTGAACCATTAATATCGTTACAGTATAGTAATGGTCGGTGCAGAGATGAACATATGACCACCCGCTGATTTTTCTCGTTTTGGGTTAGAGCATGCGGTGCCCTTAGAGCCGATTTTTAAATCTTCACCTTTGGATGGAAATGTCGCACATGGTGGAATGATCACAGATCAGCACATTTGCCAGTCCTCGATTGCGCTGACGTGGATCAGCGTGCATTAATGCATTCAAACGATCTTCATCAAATCCCTAAGATCTTCCTGGACGTGAAGTGTCACTAACGACAAAACAATCGTCCTCCAAACGAGAGAACGACTTCCTTTCCATGTTCTGTCCAGTGGTGTTATCCCCATACACGCTGAAAATGTTCTTGGCTAGCTAATCTGCAGTCATCCCTCTACTGAACTCAAACAAAAGAAACGTCGGAAGTGTTCCAAATTCTCCACTTGGTGCTCCATTTTCTAGCGTCCACAGCTCCACTCACTATCTCCAAAATAGTAAAATGACAATATGTCAAGTCAAATGGCAACAGTTCACTACAAATAGAAATTGGCAGTCGATAAATAAACCCGTAGTAACCGGAATACCAAAGTGCACCAACATAACACAAACGCGTCGTACAAACTAAACAGATCTACAAAATAAGTATTTTCTGTCTCTGTTACTGAGTACAATACAATATTGTTCAGATTTTAGCCTCCTCTTGCATCCATCCTTTGCCCTCAGAATAGCTGCACAAACTCTTGGCGTTTTGGAGACAACATTTTGTAGTGTTTTGCCAGAGATTGCAGTCCAACAAGTCTGTACATTACTCCATAGATTTTCAACATTGGATGACCTCAGTATTCTGAACTCCCTGTCAAATTTATCCCATGAGACTTTAAGGCGATTTAATTCAGGTGGCTGACTGGGCCAAATCATATTCTTCAGTTCTCTATATTTTTTTTCTGTTGACATACCCTCTGCACACTTTTGAAGCATGTTTGGAATCACTGCCCTGCTGTATAGCTAACCTCCTGCCAGATGTTGCTACATTATTGATCAGTATCCTGATATCCTCCCTTCTTCAATGTTCCATCAATTCTCACCAGATCCCCCACATTATCACTAGCAAAACAACCCTAAACCATCACCCACCCTCTACCATCCTGCACCATTGGCACCACAGACTGACTGTTCGTACGCTCTCCACCAAGTTGATGAACAAACATTCGACGATGCCTTCCACATACTTCAAACTTAGATTCTTCCGTGAATAACACATTGCACCTCTGCTGCATGCTCCCGTTTTTGTGTTACTGTACTCAGTGCAGCCTTTTCGCCTTACTTTGTTTGCGTAATAAAGGATATTTTGGGCGCTGTGTAGCCCTTTAACCTTGTTCAGGAAGACGGCGTTGCACTGGTGAAGCAAATGTTTGAAGCTGCTCTCATGCTATTTACTTTCTCGTGAGTTTTAGGTGCAATGCGAGCCCTCTGAAGTTTACTCTGTACACGCGCTAACTAATCTTACCTGTATGATGTTACTGGAGTCTTCCAGACCGTGAAACACCTGGATTGGCACCAGTTCGCTTAATGAAATGTATGTATAATTATTATTTCTGCCTCATACTTAAAAATGATTACGAATAAAAATTTCTAATACTACAAAAACCTAGTACCACAACAAACCAGAAGAGAAAAAGAAACAATTCCTACCACTACAGAACTACTAGTGTCTCCTTAGCCAATTAGCGAAATATGCACTGATTTGAAAGTACCTTGCACATTGAAGCTGTGTGTCTGTCCAGCATTCGAATCTGGAGCTTCTGCCTTCAGCAGGCTGGCGCTCAACCCACTAAGCTATCCAAGCATGACTCGCGGCCCGCCTTCAGAGTTGCAGCCTGGGGATTGTTACCACCGTGAACTTACACTCTGCAACGGAGTGTGCGCTGATTTGAGCACTTTCCGCGAAACGGAAACGTCTCAAGTTCGATTTTTGGTGCGGCACATAGTTTTAATGGCCCACAGTCCACTGCGGGATGAAAATTCATAATGGATTGGAAAGCAGCTTATTGAAAGTTACTGGGAGAGAAATGAAAATGAAGAAACCGATCAGGAAACAGGCTTTAATTAAAGTCGTGAGTATGATAATAATACAAGTAATATGGAGGTAGGTAAGACGTGTAGCCAGACGAGTAGACTACATCTGGTTCAAAAAAAATTTTTTTTTCTGGATTCCAAAGAAAAGTCAGAGACTGCGAGGTAAAGGAAGGTCGGTAGGTGAGACTAGAAAACATCTAGGTGCAACATGGATGCGACTTGTTGAAATCCGTAACGTGCTGAGCTGACCCCAGGGTGCCTTCGCCCGGCAGTAGATGTCAAGTGGCTGACGATTATCACATTATTACATAAAAAATGATCATGGAAGAAATGTTCGTACTTTTTGAAGCTGTATCGGCAGTATTAGAAAGCTAAATCTCTGTCTACTGGGCCTGTTGGTAGCCGTTATCTCGTCACGACACAGAAGATTTGAGACCCGCACAGACATAAGGGACCATCTGTCAAGGCTTACCGAATGTTTTTCGACTTTCTCCTATGTCAAGTTTCGCCACAACCGATCAACTTAGCAGTATAAGTCTGCTCTCGCACCACAATGGTGTGGCAGTCGTTACATGGTTAGTAACTAGTCGCTAAAACCTGAGACCACTAGCTAATGCCCTACCTCCTTCTCCTCCCTCCTTACCCCCCCCCCCCTCCCCATCCCCCAACACACACACACTCATTCAGTCACTCACTCACGAATGCGCGCATCTCATCTACGTACACCTGTAACACTGAATGACGAGTATAAGTAAAGAACATCTCCAGTGAAACATAGCCCTCGTGAGTCAGCACGGTAGCTATATCTATATATATTCATGGTCACTGCGCATTCTATGTTGCAAACAAGTTGTTTAAGGTAACTAGTGTCATCACACCGGAGATTAAGCCTCAGGTGCTACAACGCCTTCGTGAGCGGCGAGCTGGAAGCGTGAAGCTGGCGAGGGGCTCCAGTTTAACGTCCGTTGCACTTGTAGGACAGCAAGTTTACGAGCGTCATACCCTCTAAATTACGAGGTACACGCGTTCAGCATTGCCGTCTGGTGGTAGCTCAACTACAGAAGCGCCTGTGTTCTGGGAGCAGGGTCGTACACCTAGCGTAACAAGAGCCGCAATAGCTGTGCGTCTCTCCAGTATAAGATGGTCTGACCAGTAGCTTAGCTCACTACAACTACATCTAGGCCACAGTTCAGTGCATGATGGAGCATACTTTGTACCACAGTTAATGACTGTATGCCCCTCTCCATGGTTGCCTATCTGCCTCTGTACTCACCCTCATCTCTCTTACCTGACCCTGTTAATCCTTTCTCGAGTATTTCTATGATTGCAACAGAATGGTCGCAATTCTTCCTCGAATACAGGCTCTATTAATATACCCAAAAGGGATTTACGATAAATGCGATCTGTTTCTTCCATGGGTTGCCATTTAAACTCCCAGATCATTCCTGTTACACTTCCACATGGGCTTCAAAAACCTGTTACAGTCGGAACAGCGCGTCTTTGAATTAATTACATAACTGTTGTCATACCTACTTGATAAGACTTCCGATACTAGGACCGTATTCTAGTATAGGTTGCTCTGGCGTCTTGCGTGTAATTTCTTTCACTTACACACTGTGCTTTATCAGAACCTTCCCAACATATCCAAGTCATCTATTCGCCCTCCCTACATTTGATTTTTCGTTCTCGTCCTCTTTCGTAGAGCTTCGTAATACAGGGCGATTCATTCGTTTCCAAAGTGTTGTGTACATAGTTCCGCGTAGTCAGCGCATACACAACTTTCCCACTAGAGCGCGCCCCGCTAAGCACAACAGCGCAGGCGCAGCGCTCGTACGTCTCCGCACTACGACATGGCGCTGCCATAGAGACGGACCAAATTCTACTTCCGCCGATCCGCGTACTAATATGTAACGCAGCCAATGAGATTGCTGCTAACGTAGAACCTTTTCTCCTCGCGGATCACACTCGCGCAGTGATGCATGAACGCGCGAGGTATTATAACGAGTGTACAGACCTCCAAGTTGTCAGTCTGCATTTGTCTGCACCAGTCTGTACCAGTCTATAGTCAAGTTTCAGTCTGCGGCTAGTAAGGTTACCATATTCCTGTACACAGCCATGAAGATAAATGTGTAGACACTTTTGTCAAGTATCAGAGATATATGTGAGAATAAGATTAACGTACCAATATCAAAGGAACTTCAGATTGTCAATTGTAAATAGCATCCAGAACTAAGTTAAGTAATTTTTATGCTTGTTATTATTTTAATAAATGTGTGTGAAAATTAATCAAGTTCTGTTTAAAGTTGGTCACCGTCAATCTGCTACTCTAAGCACGCAAGTGGCATCTCTATCGTCTGACCTAACGGCAGAAGATAAACACGCCACGATAAGACCACGAGACATATTGCTGACACTCGCCTATTTCGTTAGAGCGACAAGACAAATAATCTAATGGTGTGTGTACTGAAGGTCTTACAGTACGCACACTACACAAAGCTTTATATTTTCCAAAGTATTACATCTACAAATATGACTGATACATAAATAAAATAGTAAACTCAACACGTTTGCATTTTGCACTCCAGAAATGTTCTATGAGTGCCTCTCTGCTGACACGACACATGTCCAAGCGGTGGTCAAGTTCGGTCCATACCTTATGTACCAACATCCTGTCATTGGTCATCGCAGTATCATTGAAGCGTTCTCTGAGTTGTCCCACTGTTCGTGGCAGAGGGGTATGTGAACACGGTCCTTAATATACCTCCGAAGGAAAAACTAATAAGGCATTAGCTCGGGTGACCTGGAAGGCCAAGGAAACAGGGCTACATCCTCTTCACCACTACACGCAATCCAGCGATGCGGAAGTTCGTCACTTAGGTAGCGACGAACATCGATAATGCGATGACCCGTCTTGTTGGAAGATGAAATTTTCGGAATGAGCAGTTAGTTGTGGAAACAACAACAACTGGAACATATCAAGGTAAGAGGAATGCGTCACACTCTTCTCGCAGGAGAAATACGGTCCATACAGTTTCGTCTCTGACATGGAACAGAAAACATTAATCTTTTGCGAATCTGATTCATGTGCCACAATTTCATGAGCAATTTCGGTTCCCTGCACTATCACTTTGTGGCTGTTAACCTTTCCAGATAACTGGAGGGTTTCGCATATTCCAAAACACAGGAAGATTTTTCTTTCTGTGTCGTCATTTTATCAAGGCACTGCCCTCGTTGCGTCAACTGGTGGGCACAATGCGATCTCAGTGAGTTAACGGTTCTAGTCACTCATCAGTCATATTTGTACATGTAATGCTTCGTAAAATATGGAACTTTAATAATATATGTATTATTTATAGTAGCCCTTTATTACACCCCTCCCCCCCCCCCCCCCCCCTCACCTTCATAGTACTAATATGACGTGAGTTGCTCCAGATGTTCATTAGCAATCAAAAATGGCTCTGAGCACTATGGGACTTAACATCTGTGGTCATCAGTCCCCTAGAACTTAGAACTACTTAAACCTAACTAACCTAATGACATCACACACATCCATGCCCGAGGCAGGATTCGAACCTGCCACCGTAGCAGTCCCGCGGTTCCGGACTGCAGCGGCTAGAATCGCTAGACCACCGCGGCCGGCAATAGCAATCATGTAGTTGGTTGTTATGGGTTTCTTCCTCCTTGTTACAAGCATTATCTCGCATAATCAAGAGAGGGTTCTTTACTTGAGTCGTTTTTCCAACTACGATTATGGCCGTCATGTTTGCTCATGCGGAGGCTGCTCGAAGTTACTATTAGGCTGCAGTCACAATGATTGATGGTCCTCATTCTTTATACCGTTCTAGTATTATCCCTAACGATTCCAACAGTGCTCTAAACAGATAGGACTGATTTTTACGCCGGCTAGTGTGGCCGAGCGGTTCTAGGCGCTTCAGTCTGGAACCGCGCGACCGCTACGGTCGCAGGTTCGAATCCTGCCTCGGTCATGGATGTGTGTGATGTCCTTAGGGTAGTTAGGTTTAAGTAGTTCTAAGTTCTATGGGACTGATGACCTCAGATGTTAAGTCCCATAGTGCTCACAGCCATTTGAACCATTTTTGAACTGATTCGTATAGAGGTAGGGTAGTGACGTAAAAGCTTTCCTGAGGACGCTGGAGAGGGCAGAAGCCACGAGAGAGGAGGATATTAAAGGCTTTGCAAGGCAATTTTTAGTGTGTTATTTAGTTTTTCGTTTCCTATCCAAGATAGCATCGCAAATTCTTGTACAGCTTGCAAGTTTTCGGCAATAATTTGGCGACAATTACAAGTTCAAGTAAGTTTATTTATTTATTTTATTTATTTAGCGCATGGCAATGCACATCATTATATGCTTCTTACAAATGTTTAAACGAAGATATACATAAAAACACAACAAAATATGCTATTAAGAAAAATAAAACATACAGATAATGGGCAATACAATTAAATACAAACATCAAGATCATATATGGTCAATACAATTGAATATAATCCCAATCCCAAAGAAATCAGGTGTTGACAGATGTGAAAATTACCGAACTATCAGTTTAATAAGTCACGGCTGAAAAATACTAACGCGAATTCTTTACAGACGAATGGAAAAATTAGTAGAAGCCGACCTTGGGGAAGATCAGTTCGGATTTCGTAGAAATATTGGAACACGTGAGGCAATACCGACCCTACGGCTTATCTTAGAAGCTAGATTAAGGAAAGACAAACCTACGTTTCTAGCATTTGTAGATTTAGAGAAAGCTTTTCACAATGTTGACTGGAATACTCTCTTTCAAATTCTAAAGGTGGCAGAGGTAAAATACAGGGAGCAAAAGGCTATTTACAATTTGTACAGAAACCAGATGGCAGTTATAAGAGTCGAGGTACATGAAAGGGAAGCGGTGGTTGGGAAGGGAGTGAGACAGGGTTGTAGTCTCTCCGCAATGTTATTCAATCTGTATATTGAGCAAGCAGCAAAGGAAACAAAAGAAAAATTCGGAGTAGGTATTAAAATCCATGGAGAATAAATATTAACTTTGAGGTTCGCCGATGACATTGTAATTCTGAGACAGCAGAGGACTTGGAAGAGCAGTTGAACGGAATGGATGGTGTCTTGAAAGGAGGATATAAAATGAACATCAACAAAAGCAAAACGAGGATAATGGAATATAGTCGAATTAAGTCGGGTGATGCTGAGGGAATTAGATTAGGAAATGAGACACTTAAAGTAGTAAAGGAGTTTTGCTTTTCGGGGAGCAATATAACTGATGATGGTCGAAGTAGAGAGGATATAAAATGTAGACTGGCAATGGGAAGGAAAGCGTTTCTGAAGAAGAGAAATTTGTTAACATCGAGTATTGATTAAAGTTTCAGGAAGTCGTTTCTGAAAGTATTTGTACATGTGAAACATGGACGATAAATAGTTTAGACAAGAAGAAAATAGAAGCTTTCGAAATGTGGTGCTACAGAAGAATGCTGAAGATTAGATGGGTAGATCACATAACTAATGAGGAGATGTTGAATAGGATTGGGGAGAAGAGAAGTTTGTGGCACAACATGACTAGAAGAAGGGATCGGTTGGTAGGACATGTTCTGAGGCATCAAGGGATCACCAATTTAGTATTGGAGGGCAGCGTGGAGGGTAAAAATCGTAGAGGGAGACCAAGAGATGATTACACCAAGCAGATTCAGAAGGATGTAGGTTGCAGTAGGTACTGGGAGATGAAGAAGATTGCACAGGATAGAGTAGCATGGAGAGCTGCATCAAACCAGTCTCAGGACTGAAGACCACAACAACAACAATGTATCAAGTCTTTTGTGGTGTCTGCTGCCATACGAGAGTCACTGAACTTGCCACTGTAAGCTCTTCTGTCGCACTCTTGAACGATGTGGCAGGTGGACTGTCTGTTGGCTCCGCATTCACAGTTAGGAGTTGGTGTTTTTCCCCATTTGTAAAGAGTATCTGCGCATCTTTCGTGATTTTTGCGTATTCTGTTAAGGGTTGAGAATACTTCACGCGATAGTTCTTGTCCGGGCGACCTCTCAGTGATGCAGGGGAGGGCTTGACAATGCTCAGGGCACACCTCACACCATTGTTCCATCCAGGTCTTTAAGGCACTGAAGTTTATATTTCGCTATTCCTTGGTCGTTATCATTGGTGGATGTCTAGAGCGAAGTTCTTTCCAAGTCAGACATGTCGGTATGTGCCTCAGATTTGGCAGTCAATGTGTTGGGGTTGATCACATGGTTCCGCTGACAATTCGCATGGTGCTATTCAACTGCACGTCGATTTACTTTTTTTGTGTGTGTTTGTGTGTGTGTGTGTGTGTGTGTGTGTGTGTGTGTGTGTGTGTGTGTGAAAACACTGATCATCCAGATCGGAGCGCAGTACTCCGCGGCCGAGTAGACCAGTCCGATTGCCGATGTGTGTAGCGTGTCAGCCGATTAGCCCCAAGTAGTGCCGCACAACCTCTGGAGAATATTATTCATCGTCTTTAGTTTGGCTGCAGTTTTTTTTTCAGATGTCGTTTATAAGTGAGCGCCCTATCCAAAGTGGCTCCAAGGTACTTTGGATGCTCATTAGATCGGAGCCGATTTCCCTCGAGACGAACGTCAAGTTGTTTGCTTGATAATTTATTATTGAGATGGAACCATGTAGTATCGGTTTTTGTGGGATTTGGCTGTAATCTCCATTTACGAAAGTATGTACTTGATGTCCCCAAGACAGATGTCAAGGTTGTTTCCATGACCTCAAAGTTCTTGCGTTGTGTTGCCAAGACCCAATCGTCTGTGTACCCAAACTTCCTGGAAGATGTGGATGGCATATCGGCAATAAACAAGCTGAACAGTAGTGGAGCCAACACGGAACCCTGTGACTGGCCGTTGTTCAGGATAGTTTTGACGCTTATTTGTTCTCCTGTTACTACTTGGAAATATCTGGCAGCAAGCATGGCATCTATAAGTCTGGTAGTTCTCAGGCAAGGGATTATTTGCATGAATTTGTACAATAGGCCATGTCTCCAGACAGTGTCTCAGGCAGCAGACATATCTATGAAAACAGCTGATGCTTGTAATTTCCATCGGTACCCCACCTGTATGTACGTAGTTAGTGACATAATCTGATCTGTACAGCTGCGCCCAGGGCGAAACCTGACTTGCTCCACGGGAACTGACTCCAGAATGTGAATGTCTTACGCTGACCGCGATTACTGACATCCTACACCATTAAGTTAAGTAACGGTTTAGACTTTATACAGATGTACTGTTTGTGTTTTCCTTTTTTTCGTTTATAAATGTATAGCCATGTGTTCTTTTAATCATTGACAAAGGTCTTCTGGTGGGTTTCATTGTTCTGAAGAAGGTGTAGTTATCTACGCCGAAACCTAAGTTAACACTAGGTGCATTTTTCGCAATCGAGGCGGGTTTCTGGTTTTTTAATATATTAACCAACGATTGCCGACGCCCTGCGATGTTGAAGGCTCTTATATCTGTGAGAGAAATAGACGCCGGCCGGTTTGGCTGAGCGGTTCTAGGCGCTTCAGTGTGGAACCGCGCGACCACTACCGTCGCAGGTTCGAATCCTGCCTCGGGCATGGATGTGTGTGTTGCCCTTAGGTTAGTTAGGTTTAAGTAGTTCTTAGTTCTAGGGGACTGATGACCTCAGATGTTAAGTCCCATAGTGCTCAGAGCCATTTGAATCATTTTTTAGAGAAATATACAGAGGTGTGACAGTGGCCTCGCATTAGCGGGGACAGGGGTACTTTAGATTTAGGTTTTCATGAACTGATTAAGAAAAATGCCGGATGGTTCCTGCGTAAATGATTTCCTTTCCTCCCCCGACCATTAAGAGCGGTGTGCTCCTACTCTAATGACCTTATCGCCGTAGTACGCTAAAATCCTAATCTTCATTCTCCTACCAATAAAAAACAGGGACAAATTATGAGGAACATCAAAGCAAAATGCAGTGGAAAAGCAGAGAATAGCTGTAAATGAAAGACAAAATATAAATATCGAAAACGACGAGCACGCTGTGGACTTCGATATATACAGTTTCATGTGGAACAGTAAATATTGTAGAAGGTGTTACTATAGATTAATTCCAATAAAACATTCCGTATAGCATGTGTCCAATTTTTATTGATTACCGAGATAGAGCTGTTAGAATTTAACCTAAATAAATATTCCCAGAAGATTCTAAGCAAAGGTAAATGATAACGTTCAAAGTTTATTTTTATACGTACCACCTCCGACTTCAACGTACTTTCGAATTCTCTTGACAACACGTGTAAGTTCTTATGAGGTCTTCTTAGTGTTCTTTTTAAGGGACAGCGCTATTCATAATGCAAACTACCAATTTGTCCCATGTGTTAACTTTTGTTTGTAGACGTCGCCTTTGAATCATCCACAAAAGCAAAAATGTGGATGGGTAATTTCCGAGCATCTAGATGATTCATTCATCTTCCGGGAAATATTAGGTGTAGAAGAAGTGTCACTTAATGGCTTGAATGTTCGGCGGTCCAGTGATGCTGGAAGAAAGTACCCTACCTTGTAACCAAATGAACCGCTTCCAATAATGGTGGAAGCTCTTTTTTGGATATCGTGTGAACAGAGTTCTGTAACATGATGTTCTAACACGACAGTCGCAATCATCTGATTGTCTATTATGCGACATCACAAGCTTACAGAGAAGCGTTCTTGAAAATGCGTCTCCAGAAAGAAATGTTGATTTCCCCCTGCTACCCGCATAACTGATACGATGACGATTGAAAGTGGCTTCATCAGTTAACAGTATAAATGGGACGAGCATAAATTGTCATATTTCTTGGCTGCGAAGGTCCCAGAACTTAAACCCTTCAGATTTTTGCCTTTGGGTATGGTTGAAAGGCAAAGCCTAAAAAGAAAGGCAAACACAAGAGACGAACTTATCGTTCGGATTATTTATAGCTCTGCCTGATGAAAAAAAGGCAGAAACGACGTCAAAAGAGCTACTTTGAATTTTATCATTTGTCTTCGCTTAACACCTTCTGTGAGAATTTCTTTCGGTATACCGGCAAAAAGAGAAAAAAAGAAAAAGACGCATGGTATATGGAATGTCTTAGTTTATACTGCCACTTCCTAAAAGACCATTGCTCTTGAAACAGCCTGCATTCTTCAACGTAATGCCCCCTTCATACCAGACGACAAAAACGCTGCTAATTTGTGATATGCAGTTGACCGGCTCCAACAGCTAAACTAGTGAAAATCCGGGATTCTTCTTTTGCTCGCGAGTAAGCTTTTGTCGGATGGCGACATATCTGTCCAGAACAGTGCCGGCTTTTGAGGAAAGTGTGGGACCTGGCGAAGAAGCTGGCGAGCTGCTTATCTGTATGCAAGAGATCTGCGAGCGTCCAGCTCCTCTTTACATCTGTTTCTGTTCTCGTAGCAGGTGTTCTCTTTGAGATTCCTCGAAAAGCACGCGACATCGATAAACTACATATGACGGAGTGCAGCGAAAACTGCCCATCTTTATTCCCTTTGAGGAATGTCTTGGAAACTCCGCGTCTGCCAGACTTGCGTAGAATCTGTTTTATACCTCTTCTGCTTCTGTGCTACGCTGGACTCTGTGAAGAAGGAGAAGGCTCGCCTTTTTACTTTGCCAGTTCAGACCCTAAATGCGTTGGTCCGTCCTCTCCATTGCTTGAAAATCTCGGAAAAGAGCGAGGACAGACGCTGGCACGTTTTGTTTCACTGGGGGAGGAGAACACGGCTGTGCGGCAGACGATAAGCTGCATATGAATTGCAAATTACGATTGACCATAAAAATTAAGAGCATGTAAAGCTACAGAAAGTATGCAGGATAATACGCGTCGTCGCGTATGAAGAGATGAGAGGGAACAATTACACTCTACTATGTAAACTGAAGGTGGGAAGGGAAGAAAAGGAAAGAAAGGGAAGAGACTGTTGACGTCAGCGGAATCAGCGGCGACGAGTGAAAATGTGTACCGGACTGGGATTCAAACCCGGGAACTCTTGCTTAGTAGGCAGTTGCGTTAATCATTGCGCCCCTTGACACAGTGTTTATCACTACTGCGCGGCCTATCTCGTCAGTCTTCTCGACCGACCGTCCGCAGCTCGTGGTCTCGCGGCCGCGTTCTCGCTTCCCGAGCATGGGGTCCCGGGTTCGATTCCCGGCGGGGTCAGAGATTTTCACCTGCCTCGAGATGACTGGGTGTTTGTGTTGTCCTCATCATTTCATCATCATTCATGAAAGTGGCGAGTTTGGACTGAGCAAAGGTTGGGAATTTGTACGGGCGCTGATAACCCACGCAGTTGAGCGCCCCACAAACCAAACATCACCATCATCATCATCATTCTCGACCGACCAACATTCCCAGCTAGCGCCACCTATCTGCAGCTCCCGTCCCTCCTTGCTCGCTACTGTGAGATTCCCGCAGTAATTCTGGCGTAATTGTTTATCCGCACTGAAGGTTCAAATGGTTCAAATGGCTCTGAGCACTATGGGACTCAACTGCTGTGGTCATAACTCCCCTAGAACTTAGAACTGCTTAAACCTAACTAACCTAAGGACATCACACACATCCATGCCCGAGGCAGGATTCGAACCTGCGACCGTAGCGGTCTTGCGGTTCCAGACAGCAGCGCCTTTAACCGCACGGCCACTTCGGCCGGCCATCTCTAGATATCTGCAGCCCTCTGCCGCTATAGAGCTCCGAATAGTAGCGTGTAACAATGGCGGTTTGTAACGTAACTATGTAGGTTTGTAAAAAACTACGTGCTGCAATCGAGTTTCGAATTCGAAGAGTTCGTCCTTAGATGGAGCTTCTTCTCCTCCAGCGACACAATGCCACAATGCCAGACTACACACGAGGGCTGTGACATCTGAAACAATTCGATACCTTGGATTCACTGCCATCGATACTCCATACAGTCTTGACTTGGCCGCATCCGATTTTCACCTGTTTCGAAAACTTAAATAACAGCTTCGAAGACTTCACTTTGATAGTGATGAGGCGGTACAAGCAGAGGTGTCGTTCTGGATTTGTGAACGAAGTCAAACATGCTACAGTGATGCTATCAACAAACTGGTCTCTCATGGGAGAAATGTGTTCGTCGTCAGGGTGATCATGATGAGAAGTAAATACGTAGAAATGAAGAACAAAGGTGTAGAACGTTGAAAATGTTCGTTCTATTTAAAAATCTTTAAGTGTTTTCGTATAAAAAATTCTGGGGCAATACTCTTCAGCACGCACTCGTACACGTAACTATGTAACTGTCATGTCTAACACTCATAAATATACCAGTGTCCTGATTTAAAAAGCATAATCGCATGAATAAAATGTTAAGACACGTCGTAATACTACAAGTACAATGTTTCACTTCGTTGACTGTATTCGGTACGAGGACAGGGAAAAGTGCGAGGTAGGTACAGAAAAACAGATAACGTTATACTGGGTTGGCCAAGCAGGGCCGCTCAGCGAAAGAGGCAAACATGTAAACATCCTGCTTGGCATCAATTGAGTGCGACATACCGATTGTAGCATATAATGATTTCAAATGAAGATAATGACTTTGTGCGAGCATACATGTGTTAGTAACTTTTAGACTAATCTGTCTCTTGTCGAACTGCTGGCAACCTCAAGTAGCAAGACCTAGAATATTTCTAAACTGGTTCTGATGCCTGAGTTCAACGATGCTGCAAACTTACACAAATGAATGGTGACTATATTGAATGGTAGTACTGTACAGAGGACGGTTCAGGCTATGAACTGTACTAATTCCGATGTTATATGTTCATCATAAAAATGATGACCCAGGAAGCATTATGTTGTGATACACCCTGGCTTAACGAAGAAAATTTGGGGAAAGATAGGCACAAATGGAGAATGAAAATTAAATTTATTATACAATATCAGGTTACCAGAAAATGTAAATACATTATAAACCCGGAAATAAAAAACAATAATAATAATAGTTACTACGTGCTTCCTCTTTTTTTTCTGTGGACAGTCCGGAAACAACCACTGGCTGCTCCAAACCGATTATGGCACTGTAGTGGTAGTAATTTCGTATGGAACCAAACTGCTGAGATCATTGCTACACACTACTTAATCTAATTTATACTAACTTAGGCTAAGGACAACACACACACCCATGCCCGAGGGAGGATTCGAACCTCCAACAGGAGGAGCAGCGTGAACCGTGACAAGGCGCTTCTGACCGCATGGTTACCCCGCGCGGCTACGGCATTGTGATGCTCATGCATTCGTGTCATGTAAGTGAAAGAACAGAATGCGTTATCCGCACCTCATACTACAGCAATGCCACAGGGGAGTCCCAGCGGTATTAGGAGCGTACACTGATCACACGACAACCGGCCTAACCAGGGTCCACGTTTGTCCACGTTTGTCACGGATGAAAACGACATTACGTCGTGATATGGAAGCAATGAGGCTTTGGAACGTCTCGGGAGGGAGATGGCGCCATATCTGCAAACAAAAGTCACCTAATTCCTTCAAATTCCGGGGAGGGGCCGATGAACTCTGAGGCCACTTTCAGTCACATCCCGGACGTGTTCGATCCGGTTCAGATCTAGCGAGTTGGGGGACTAGCACATCAATTGGAACTCTCCATTGTGTGGTCCTCGAACCACTCCATCAAACTCCTGGCCTTCTGACATGGCGTATTGTCTTGTTGATAAATGCCACTGCCGACCGAAAACGTGATCGTCATGAAGGGATATATGAAACTCCTTGGCGGTAATGGTGCCTCGCACGAGCTCCACTGGACCCTTGGGTACCGATGTGAATGTTCCCCAGAGCATAATGGAGGAACCGCCAGCCTGTCTCAATCCCGCAGTGCAGGTGTCAAGGTGCTGTTCTCCTGGAAGACAACAAATTCGCGCCCTCCAGTCGGCATGATGAAGAAGGTATTGGGATTCATCACACCATGCAACACTCTGCCACTGAACCAACATCCAGTGCCGATGGTCACGTGCCTGTTTTATTCGTAGCTGTGGATGTAGTGGTGTCAACATTGGCACATGCATGAGTCGTCAGCTGCTGATGTCCATCATTAGGAGTGTTCGCTGCACTGTGTGTTCACACACACTGGTATTCTGCCCACCATTAAAGTATCATGTCAGTTCCGCCATAATTCGCTGCCTGTCTTGTTTTACCAGTCTGCCCAGCCAGCTACGTCTGACGTTCGTAATGACGGGTGGCCACCAACACACGACGTTTGGACGTGGTTTGACCCTGATTTCGCCACGTGTTGAAGACTCTCACCACAGTACTCCTCGAACACCCGACAAGTCGTACAGTTTCCGAAATGCTAGTGCCGAGAATCCGGGCTATCACAGTCAGAACTCTGTCTAACTCAAATATATTGCTCGCCTTCCCCATTCTAGACAGGGATAGCACGCTCAGTGATACTAGATGCACCGTGCGTGTGTCTGACTAGTCGTTATTCCACACCAGGTGACGATGCCATGGCCTGGACGGGTTTATATCGACAGTAGATCGGTGGTCATAACGTTCTGGCTGATCAGTGGAGAACTGTGCTCCACCAATACTACAGTTCGGTAGTTTTGGTACACTACATAAAAAACGTAGTAAATGGTAGGATTAATTATAGTATTGGTAGAATTGGTAGGGAAAGAAACATAAATAAATGTGTGACAGAGAAAATGGGAGCCGACGACTTCCCTTTTTTTTTCGTTGGACGTTTGTACACACATAATTAGAGCAGTGCATCATTCAGTGTTAGTCCACTGTGTATTTTATATCATTACAGGATATAAATTTTATTTTTTAAGTAATAAAAAGTACTTGATCGAGTGACGTCTGCGCTTTTAAGTAACTAAAGCAATGATTTTCGACGCAACTATCTTTTACACGCACAAACATAAAAATATATACATATATAATTATTGTTGTTAGTTTGAACTGATTAGAACGCTCATCATGCTCAGAGGTAAGGTTTCCTGCTATTACTGATAAATCAGAAACTGTTTATGAATATTAGAAACTGTTTCATATAGGTTCGACGAAGTATTATAGGTATATTTGATATAAATTTGTTTTGCGATTTTTTTTTTCATTTTAACTTCTGATGAAGAAATTGCATTTTCTAGCGCTGTATGATAAATCTGTATTGCTTTCTTTATTTTTTACCACAACATCACTCTGTTTCACGTTATAAATCATAAGTTTTCGAATAAAACCTGAATCAAACATTGGCAAGTTAAGTTTTGCTATAAGCTATAAACACCGTTTCTTGCTAAGGAACAAACAGGGGGATAGCTATGTAGAGCAAAGATGGACCCTTGGTCACCCAACCATTTACATATCTACACCCAGTTTCTAGACGGTGCACCACTTCTGACTGTTAATCTAACTGGGAATCTGGTAAGACACGGATCGCGTATGTACAGAAAGCGATCGTTATGTAGGTTACTCCCGACAGGTATGCAACATACTCAACATACAGGCAACGCATTTAAGAATTTAACTGTAAAGCTATTAGGAGAACTACTCTACCCTAAGCTTACTTATGATAGTGTGCGGTAGCCTACGGTGGTTTTACAACTCTAGGCGCACTCTTCCGCACAGAATGAAGAGGATAAATGACGGCAGTGTATTGGGCGATGGCTGTGTTGACCGAGGCGCTCTCTCGGGCCGGCAGCTGGTGCCAGGTAAGGCGGCGGATTAATACAAATCGCGCGGGTCGGCCGCTATTTGCGGACGGCCATTAATCGCGGCCGTGTTTCCTGACCCCGCGCTGCCACCACCACCCCAAGATTAATAGGACAGGCGCGCGGCGCGTCCGCGTCTGTGGCGTGGAGTCAGCTCGCCCAGCACACACACCTGCAGTCCAGCCGCAGCACCCCAATTCGCCCAGTGCGACGGACGCCGTCTCACCCTTTGCTCCAGACTGTGTAAGGACTATGTCATCTACATCTACATACATATTCCGCAATCCACCATACGGTGCGTGGCGGAGGGTACCTCGAACCACAACTAGCATCTTCTCTCCCTGTTCCACTCCCAAACAGAACGAGGGAAAAATGACTGCCTAAATGCCTCTGTACGAGCCCTAATCTTTGCTGTCTTATCTTTGTGGTCTTCCCGAGAAATATAAGTTGGCGGCAGTAAAATTGTACTGCAGTCAGCCTCAGATGCTGTTTCTCTAAATTTCATCAGTAGCGATTCACGAAAAGAACGCCTCCTTTCATCTAGAGACTCCCACCCGAGTTCCTGAAGCATTTCCGCAACATTCGCGTGATGATCAAACCTACCAGTAACAAATCTAGCAGCCCGCCTCTGAATTTCTTCTATGTCCTCCCTCAATCCGACCTGATAGGGATCCCAAACGCTCGAGCAGTACTCAAGAATAGGTCGTATTAGTGTTTTATAAGCGGTCTCCTTTACAGATGAATCACATCTTCCAAAAATTCTACCAATGAACCGAATACGACTATCCGCCTTCCCCACAACTGCCATTACATGCTTGTCTCACTTCATATCGCTCTGCAATGTTATGCCCAAATATTTAATCGACGTGACTGTGTCAAGCGCTACACTACTAATGGAGTATTCAAACATTACGAGATTATTTTTTGTATTCATCTGCATTAATTTACATTTATCTATATTTAGAGTTAGCTACCATTCTTTACACCAATCACAAATCCTGTCCAAGTCATCTTGTATCCTCCTACAGTCACTCAACGACGACACCTTCCCGTACACCACAGCATCATCATCAAACAGCCGCACATTGCTATCCACCCTATCCAAAAGATCATTTATGTAGACAGAAAACAACAGCGGACCTACCACACTTCCCTGGGGCACTCCAGATGATACCCTCACCTCCGATGAACACTCACCATCGAGGACAACGTACTGGGTTCTATTACTTAAGAAGTCTTCGAGCCACTCACATAATTGGGAAACAATCTCATATGCTCGTACCTTAGGAGTCTGCAGTGGGGCACTGAGTCAAACGCTTTCCGGAAGTCAAGGAATATGACATTCGTCTGATACCCTTCATCCATGGTACGCAAGGTATAATGTGAAAAAAGGGCGAGTTGCGTTTCGCAGGAGCGATGCTTTCTAAAGCCGTGCTGATGCATGGACAGCAACTTCTCTGTCTCAAGGAAATCCATTATATTCGAACTAAGAATATGTTCAAGAATCCTGCAACAAACCGATGTTAAGGATATTGGTCTGTAATTTTGAGGATCGGCCCTTCTACCCTTCTTATATACAGGCGTCACCTGCGCTTTTTTCCAATCGCTCGGGACTTCTCGTTGGGCAAGAGATTCGCGATTAATGTTAGCTAAGTAAGGAGCCAATGCAGTAGAGTACTCTCTGTAAAACCGAATTGGACTCCCATCAGGACCTGGCGATTTATTTATTTTCAATCCAATCAGCTGCTTCACAACCCCAGGGATGTTTATCACTATGTCCTCCATACGGGAATGTGTACGAGGCTCAAACGGCGGTATATCGCTTTAACTTGTCAATGTCTGCTACCTAGACTTAGTCTTAGCAGTTCATCCATGACGTGGGTATGATTTGTTGTTTGATTTGGGAGAGGGGACCAAAGCCGAGGTCATCGGTCCCATCGGATTAGGGAAGGATGAGGAAGGAAATCGGCCTTGCCCTTTCACAGGAACCATCCTGGCATTTTCCTGAAGCGATTTAGGGAAATCACGGAAAACCTAATTCAGGATGGCCTGTCGCGGGTTTGAACTGTCATCTTCCCGAATAATTTCAGTTCCTGGCCACACCCGTCGGTTAGCAGTGGTCGCTATTGATAACCCCAACGGCGGATACCCGGTTTCCGACGGACAGGGACCGTTCTCCAGCCTGGAGATAATGGGTCGGCCTTCCCTTAATCCAGCTAAATGGTGGTGGCCTGGCCGGACCCTGCTGTTTTCAAAGGTGAGCGATATCCACAGAGTAGTAATAAGTTAGCGTATTTATTGGCCTGGAGCAAGTCTTTCATTAGGACTCCACTTCAGCAACTTCCGCGTCCTTAACCAGCCCAGATAATCCCAACGGGGAAACTGGACCTACAATATAACGTAGAATCCGTTCCTGCTGAATCTCCACATAATTGAGAGGTGAAGGCTAAGTTAAATACAGAGTGAAAAAGTTCCTCGGTTCGTCCGGAATCCGATCCTGCGAACTCACAGTTTTCAGCCACGCGCTTTACCGCCATTTTTGTAGTTTTACTTCCCGTCTGGTTCTTCGTCGATCTTATTCAGTGGGACTGTGCGGATGTCGCAAGGGAAACCATATACTATCGCTTTGTTATCTGTCTGTCTGTCTGTCTGTCTGTCTGACTGTCTGACTGACTGACTATCCATATGTTAAGACCCCTTTTTCTCAGGAGTGGGTAGAAGTATCAAGTTGAAATTTATGTCTACGGTACTTGACGGGGTAAAACCTTTAATCTTCTAAGTCAATGCAGTCAAAAGATACATCCATTTAAGTCACATATTTTGATATTCGCAAATTCACTCATCAGAAGCTATAGATGAACTATCTATATACATAATTAAATTTGCACAGAATCCTCATAATTTGGGTCCTAATCGCACTTGACCGTTTTTCATTTATTATTATTATTACAGAGGGTGGTCAGTCCTCTGAGGGATCACACTGTGCTACCACCCCAGTGCCATAGACCCAACCCACTTACTCCCATAGGATCGTTGTTGTTTTCTAAAACCCTTTGGTAAAAAAACTTCTCAGAGCGTTGGCAGGCAGCATCACTTCACAAGAAGTACTCTGAGTGTTACTAGTTAACGTCTAGTTGATATGTCTACGTTCTGACCTGTAGTCAGCCCTTGGGAGAATAGGACAGAAGTCATGGTCCCTGTGGGGAGGAGCTGAGATTATGACGGTGTGGCACAGGTTAAGTCGAGAGGCAGTGACCTTCTGTTTCCCGGCTTTGTGAGAAATGGAGCAACTTAATGAGTGGGCCTTATCTAAGTGGACCGCAAAAGGTAGGAGTTAGAGATCCGTGTTGTGACCTCCAGAAAAAGTATGTTTGGTTACAAAAGGTTTATCTGCTTAGGATCATAACAGGTCCTTATAGCCAATACGAAAGTTTAACATAGACGTTGAGGTAACTCATCTGGGAATCTCTTGTAGAAAGACGACGTTCTTCTCGTGTTGGGTAAATTTAGAGGCCCAGTAACCGAGAAAGATTGTATGAACATTTTGCTGCCACAATCATATTTCTCGAGTAGGTTTGTTAGAACAGAAGAGTTTGTGGTTGGAAGACAACCGAAGTTAGCTGACATTAGCATGAAATACTCCCTGCCTTTCCTTAACCTATCTTCTAATATAAGTCGTGAGGTCACTAATGCTTCACATGTTCCTACATTTCTGTGGAATCCAAACTGATCTTCCCCGATGTCGACCTCTACCAGTTTTTCCATTCTTCTGTAAAGAATTTCTGTTCGTATCTTGCAACCGTGACTTATTAAACTTATAGTTCAGTTTTATGTATAGGTTAGGATTATTTTTAATACCTAAGCTTTAGAGTCACAAACAAATAATCACTACTCATTAACGAGATCGGCTTGAAACCCACAGAGCGCTTTAAGGTTTTTGCGAACTTCGACTTTTCAGTACAATGCGCAGTAATCATTGAAAGATTCCCAATTTGTCGAACACGCCGGCGGGACACAGGAGCAAGTAAGAGTAAGAAGCGAAAAATAGAGATGTATATTGGGGGAGCAGGGGGTTCCCGCGGGAAAAGCTTTTAGCTGCATGAAAAGGACGAGCAGGGGCGGCGTAGGCGGTGGTGGCGGGGTGGCGGCGGGGGTGGAGGAGAAGGCGGCGCAACGCGGCGGGGCTTGGCCCGGGGGCTGATCAAAGCAGCGCCGGAAGCGAATCGCGTGCCGCCGCCTCCGATATTGATAGGCAATTCTAAAGCAAAGGCAGTCGTGGAATGGCCTCGGGGAGACGTGGGCTTACGGCCTTTCTTCCGCCCGCAGAGATCTCCTTGAAATATGGCAAACTACTGCAATTCGCCGGCGCTGCGCATTGTACATCATTCCTCTTTCTTCTTCCTCCGCAAGAACAGGCAGATGAAAAGGAAGTCATGGGAGAAGAGAAGAGGTAAAGAAAAAAAAATGCTGAGGAAAAGTGAAGGCAGAGAAGGCACGTGACACGGGAGATAACTGAAGGACAGTGGTTTTGGATGCGAACGCTGCAACCCCGCACGAAATAAGTCGGCAGCGTACCGACGCTCTTTCACCGGGGGGCTTTGAGGGACTCCAGAGCACTGGTCTGTTGGTAACACTTGAGGTAAGCGGTAGAAGAGACGGTCGCCTTACTGGTACTGCCTTTCCTCTGTTTGACGTAAGCGTCTTCTGGTATTACCAAACAGTATGGTGGCATGCCTTCATCTACATCTACATGGATACTCTACAAATCACACTTAAGTGCCTGGCGGAGGGTTCATCGAACCATCTTCACAATAATTCTCTATAATTCAACTCTCGAACAGCGCGCGGAATAAACGAACGCCTATATCCGTGCGTGCTCTAATTTCCCTTATTTTGTTGTGATAATCGTTTCCCCCTATGTGGGTCGGCATCAACAATATACCTTCGCATTTGAAGGAGAAAATTAGTGATTGAAATTTTGTGAGAAGATACCGCCGCACGAGAAACGCCATTGTTTCAATGATCTCCACCCCAAATGCTGTAATATGTCCGTGACACTCTCCTGTTTCTCTATAATTCAAAACATACAGCTCTTAGTTGAACTGTCTCGATGTACTCCGTTAGTCCTATCTGGTAAGGAACCCACATCGTGCACCAGTACTCCAAAAGAGGAGGGACAACTGTAGTGTAGACAGGCATTTTAGTAGATCTATTGCATACACTACTGGCCCTTAAAATTGCTACACCACGAAGATGACGTGCTACAGGCGCGAAATTTAACCGACAGAAAGAGGATGCTGTGATATGCAAATGATTAGTTTTCTAGAGCATTCACACAAGGCTGGCGCCGGTGGTGACACCTACAACGCGCTGACATGAGGAAAGTTTCCAACTGATTTCTCATACACAAACAGCAGTTGACCGGCGTTGCCTGGTGAAACGTTGTTGTGATGCCTCGTGTAAGGAGGAGAAATGCGTACCATCACGTTTCCGACTTTGATAAAGGTCGGATTGTAGCCTATCGCATTTGAGGTTTATCGTATCGCGACATTGCTGCTCGCGTTGGTCGAGATCCAATGACTGTTAGCAGAATATGGAATCGGTGGGTTCAGGAGGGTAATACGGAACGCTGTGATGGATCCCAACGGCCTCGTATCACTAGCAGTCGAGATGACAGGCATCTTATCCGCATGGCTGTAACGGATCGTGCAGCCACGTCTCGATCCTTGAGTCAACAGATGGGGACGTTTGCAAGACAACAACCATCTGCACGAACAGTTCGACGACGTTTGCAGCAGCGTGGACTATCAGCTCGGAGACCATGGCTGCGGTTACCCTTGACGCTGCATCACAGACAGGAGCGCCTGCGATGGTGTATTCAACGACGAGCCTGGGTGCACGAATGGCAAAACGTCATTTTTTCTGATTAATCCAGGTTCTGTTTACAGCATCATGATGGTCTCATCCGTGTTTGGCGACATCGCGGTGAACGCACATTGGAAGCGTGTATTCGTCATCGCCATACTGGCGTGTCACCCGGCGTGATAGGATGGGGTGCCATTGGTTACACATCTCGGTCACCTCTTGTTCGCATTGACGGCACTTTGAACAGTGGACGTTACATTTCAGATATGTTACGACCCGTGGCTCTACCCTTCATTCGATTCCTGCGAAACCCTACATTTCAGCAGGATAATGCACGACCTCATGTTGCAGGTCCTGTACGGGCCTTTCTGGATACAGAAAATGTTCGACTGTTGCCCTGGCTAGCACATTCTCCAGATGTCTCACCAACTGAAAAAGTGTGGTCAATGGTGGCCGAGCAACTGGCTCGTCAGAATATGCCAGTCACTACTCTTGATGAACTGTGGTATCGTGTTGAAGCTGCATGTGCAGCTATACCTATACACGCCATCCAAGCTCTGTTTGACTCAATGCCCAGGCGTATTAAGGCCGTTATTACGGCCAGAGGTGGCTGTTCTGTGTACTGATTTCTCAAGATCTATGCACTCAAATTGCGTGAAAATATGATGACATATCAGTTGTAGTATAATATATTTGTGCAATGAATACCCGTTTATCATCTGCATTTATTCTTGGTGTAGCAATTTTAATGGCCAGTAGTGTACTTTAAGAGTTCTGCCAATAATTCGCCGTCTTTGGTTCACCTTCCTCACAAAATTTTTTTCTGTTCTTTCCAATTTAAGTTCTTCATAATTGTATTTCTTCGGTATTTAGTTGAATTTATGTCCTTTACATCTGATCTATTTATCGTGTACCTGAAGTTTAACGGATTGCTTTCAACATTCATGTGGATGACCTCACCTTTTTCATTATTTAGCACCAAACAGCTATGTTTTCTAATCGTTTTGCAATTAATCAAATATAAACCGCCAATAGTCTTAGCAAACTCTTCATTCTTAAAGCCATTTCCTGTGATTGTTTTCTGCACAAATCACCAAATAGTCATATTACTTGCCTTGGAATTCAGCGGGGAATAATTTCGCGAAAGGGCATTTGTAGACGTAGAGAAATCTGTTGACAAAGTTGACTGTAATTATCTCTTTGAAATTCTGAAGGTATCTGGGTAAAATACAGGGGGCGAAGGAGTATTAACAACATGTACAGACACCAGAAGGCATTTGTAAGAGTTGAGAGACATGAAAGGGAAGCACTGGTTACTAAGGGAGTGAGAGACGTCCGTAGCCCATCCTCAATGCAATTCAATCTGTATATTGAGCAAGTAGTAAAAGAAACAAAAGCAAAATCTGGACCAGAAATTATAGTACAGGGAGAAGAAACAAAAAGTTTTTTGATGTCTGCCGATGACAATGTAATTCTGTCAGAGAGAGCAAAGACTTGGAGCGGAATGGACGAGGTCTTGAAAGGAGGAGGATACAAGATGATCTTCAACAAAGCAAAACAAGGATAATGAAATATAATCGAATTAAATCAGGTGATCCTGAGGAAATTAGATCAGCAAACGAGACAATGAATGTAGTAGATTATTTTTGTTGTTTGGATTGCAAAATAACTGATTACGGCCGAAGTAGAGAAGATTTAAAATGTAGACTGGCAATGGCAAGAAAAGCGTTTCTGGAAAGATAAATTTGTTAACATCTGAAGAAGATAAATTTGTTAGCATCAAATATAAACTTAAGTTTTATGAAATCTTTTCCGGAGGTATTTCTTTGGAGTGTAGCCATGTACGGAAGTGAAACATGGACGATAAGCAGTTTAATCAAGAAGAGAATAGAAGCTTTTGAAATGTGGTTCTACAGAAGAAAGCTGAAGATTGGATGGGTAGATCAAGTAGCTGATGAGGATACACTGAACAGAATTGGTGATAAAAGAATCCTGCAGCACAACTAGATTTAAGGAAGGGATCGGTTGACAGGGCACAATCTGAGACATCAAGAGTTCAGTAATTTAGTACTGGCGGGAAGTGTTGGGGGTAAAAAGCGTAGAGGGAGACCAAAAGATAAATACAATAAGCAGATTGAGAAGGATGTAGATGGCAGTAGTTAAAAGGAAGAGACTTGCACACGACGGAGTAACATGGAGAAGTGCATCAGACCAGTCTTGGGAACGAAGGCCACAACATATAATCCAGCGCGTCCGCGGCTATAAATCTATTTTTTAGTCTTAACGTACAGGAAATAACTGCAGAGCCTCACATTTAAGACTTTGGTCTTCCAAATGTTACGCGTGGTAAGGACCTGCATTTGTTTGGACGCTCTCGCAGTGTTTTTTTTTTTTTTTTTTCACTGGAAGCGTAGGTTGCTGGTAACGTGTAAGAAACTGTTTTAGATGACAGCCTTCATTCATCGGAGTATATGTTCGCAATGAAGGACTGCATCTTCTACGGCGACTATGCCTCAACTCATCCGTCTAGAAATATACAACTTTTATTTTATTAACATGCAAATGAAATGACACAGCAACCCTCTTCAAGATTTGGAAAGAAATTGTTAATGGTCCTTTACTCTCCTTCAAAATATGTCGAAGAATTTTTTTATTTATGTTACGGACTGTGAGCCCATGAATTCAAGATCGCACATGAAATCTTCTTTTTTTGGATGAATTACTAGATTCGACTACACCCCAGTCAACTTCAGATCGTCAAACATTCTTGATTAGTGTTGGCTCCATTACGGTTTCGCACATAGTTAAAATCTTTCTTAACACTTTGCCGTCCGCACATCCCGTACAAATTTATTCTCCTGGCGCCGGCAACGCCAAATTGTATTACTTGGCTTGTCGCCGGCCGCTTGTCACCTTTCCGTTGATGACAAGCTGTCCAGCGCCGGAATATGTTTTGATTGAGGAAATGTATCCCGTACTCGAATCACACAGCATCCGAATGAGTATGTCATATTTCGTAATTTTTGACGGATTGTAAACTTTAAAATTTAACCGTCCACGCCCTGGTATCATTCCTTCATCAGTCGAGATGTTTTGACTTGGATTAAACGTTTCTTTAAACTTTTTGGAAAAAGAATCAATTACGAATTCCACTTTGAAAAGCCGATCGACATTATACCGTTTATTGCTGTTGTCAGAAAAATGTAAAAATGATAATATTTGTCTGAATCGGTCGCGGGGCATCGTTTTGCGAAAAATCGGAGTGTCCATCAACGGATTCGTTGACCAATAATCATCGATCCTTGATTTTTTTACAATTCCCATAAGGATAGCAAGCCGAAACCATTTTCTATGTTCAGGTCACGTAACGTCGATAAATATAGCATTTTTTTCCAATTTCCTTCTATTGCAATTTTGACTGTCGTACTTGTTCGTATCGTTGCTAATATATTCAAATACATCGTCCCCACTATATAGTTCTACGATATCGTCGACGCTCTGTGTATCTTTGGGAAATATGTTTGCACCTGGAGATCCTTCAAATTTATTATTGGTCCTCGGTAAATCAAAGTCTAACCACTGTGGACTGTCTTTTCGTCTGATTCATCCGAATCGTTTGGCACCCGTAGCTTTCGCCGAATTCTTCTTCGACGTAATTCACTATCTTACGACTATTCTGCTTCACTTTCATTTTTTTGATATCCAGTATCTCCTTCCCAATCGACCAAATCGTCCGGAACGCCAGACAAGACGTCTGCGCATTCACCGTAAATAACCGTATCGTCTTTTTCGTGTGTACCGAGCGAGGTGGCGCAGTGGTTAGCACACTGGACTCGCATTCGGGAGGACGACGGTTCAATCCCGCGTCCGGCCATCCTGATTTAGGTTTTCCGTGATTTCCCTAAATCGTTCCAGGCAAATGCTGGGATGGTTCCTCTGAAAGGGCACGGCCGACTTCCTTCCCTGTCCTTCCCTAATCTGATGAGACCGATGACCTCGCTGTTTGGTCTCCTCCCCCAAAAAACCAACCAACCAACCATCTTTCGTGTGTCATGATGAAAGAGCACAAGTACTTATAAAAACAAAAAACTTGTTGACGTGTGTAACTTATTGTTACCTGAACAAAACACCAACAGAATGCAAAAGATACTAAAGAGCCGTCGCCGGCCACTGTGCGATACTATGCACACGACACCACTGTGGTGACGCCGACCGTTGACCGCTATTTCGCGCACGACACCACTTGTGGTGTCGCCGGACGGCAGAGTGTTAAAATAACAACATTTATACACGACATTATTAAAAGCAGCTTTACATCGTTCGTGGCCAGTGTAATTGAACGATTGTCATAAAACATAGGCGCTACGCATTAGAACTTAGTAAATGACGCAACTAGAATTTACATCATTCCAGAACAGAGATCATCAGATATACGTTGCTGTAACATGGTACATATAAGTACTATACACAGCGTTACAGCCCAAATTCTGTATCATACACCAGATGAACTGCTGAAATGTTATGTCAATATGATTGTAATGTACAGTTGCAAATAGGACAAGAATATTATCAACCGATACTTCCAGTTACCAGGTTTGCCTCGGGAAACAGGGACGAATCAGAAATAGTTTGGTGTTGTCCTGATGAAGTGAGGTTGCTGCAGACACGGGTTCTCTTGAAACGGCTGAAGTCTTTACCGAGCTGCGCAAACTGACGCCGGCGTGAGCGACAGTGCGAGGGCCGGACACAGGGGCCTTTGTCTTGCCGGTAACTCGCCGGGGCTAACCGCTCTAACACCGCGGCCGGCGCGCTGGAGTTGTCAGGTTGGCGAACGCCAAATTGCGCCGCTTGGCGCCCGGGTCTTCACGCGTCGCCGGCCACGGGTGGGACTCAGTTCCGGCTGGAATTGCGTTAGCTCCGTACAGAGTGCAGCGGCCCCTTTGTGAGGCCGGTGCCAGACAATTGCGGCCGGCAGTCTCCCGCTGACTGGGCCGCACTCCAGGAATCCGCGGACTCGACTTCGAGATCCGGATGGCCTTTTGCTCCTCCGTCCCTTGTAGTTCCCTCTAGGTCCCTGCCGCGCGAACATCCGCTCTCGAACATCAGACGCTACCATCAACTTTCAAACAATTCCCAGCGGCGAAGTAAATGAACTGTTTCAGATATAACACTAAGGAAACCCCGGAACGCGAGAGTTTCAAAGGTAATACCATTTCTTTCTGCAGCAAGTGCTTGGCTGTTAAATAACTCGACAGTGACATCTTAAAAACACTGATGGTCCAAAACTTTATGATCTCCTTCTTAAGAGCGTATTGATGAAACTTCGGATACCAACACAGCAACTGTTCTGCGTGACATGGATTCGACAATTCCTTAGCAATTTACCGAAGGTAATTGCCGTAACGTGTCGATGGTTCGTGGGTACAGAGCTGGCGCCCGATAGCATCCCAGATGTGTTCTTTTGGGTTCAGAACAGGCAAATTTGGAGGCCAGAGCTTCGCGATAATACCTTTGTGTACACTAATGGCTCTCGGACTGATCATGGTGTCTACATCTACATCTACATCTACATTGATACTCCGCAAGCCACCCAACGGTGTGTGGCGGAGGGCACTTTACGTGCCACTGTCATTACCTCCCTTTCCTGTTCCAGTCGCGTATGGTTCGCGGGAAGAACGACTGTCTGAAAGCCTCCGTGCGCGCTCTAATCTCTCTAATTTTACATTCGTGATCTGCTCGGGAGGTATAAGTAGGGGGAAGCAATATATTCGATACCTCATCCAGAAACGCACCTCTCGAAACCTGGCGAGCAAGCTACACCGCGATGCAGAGCGCCTCTCTTGCAGAATCTGCCACTTGAGTTTATTAAACATCTCCGTAACGCTATCACGGTTACCAAATAACCCGGTGACGAAACGCGCCGCTCTTCTTTGGATCTTCTCTATCTCCTCCGTCAACCCGACCTGGTACGGATCCCACACTGATGAGCAATACTCAAGTATAGGTCGAACGAGTGTTTTGTAAGCCACCTCCTTTGTTGATGGACTACATTTTCTAAGCACTCTCCCAATGAATCTCAACCTGGTACCCGCCTTACCAACAATTAATTTTATATGACCATTCCACTTCAAATCGTTCCGTACGCATACTCCCAGATATTTTACAGAAGTAACTGCTACCAGTGTTTATTCCGCTATCATATAATCATACAATAAAGGATCCTTCTTTCTATGTATTCGCAATACATTACATTTGTCTATGTTAAGGGTCAGTTGCCACTCCCTGCACCAAGTGCCTATCCGCTGCAGATCTTCCTGTATTTCGCTACAATTTTCTAATGCAGCAACTTCTCTGTATACTACAGCATCATCCGCGAAAAGCCGCATGGAACTTCCGACACTATCTACTAAGTCATTTATATATATTGTGAAAAGCAATGGTCCCATAACACTCCCCTGTGGCACGCCAGAGGTTACTTTAACGTCTGTAGACGTCTCTCCATTGATAACAACATGCTGTGTTCTGTTTGCTAAAAACTCTTCAATCCAGCCACACAGCTGGTCTGATATTCCGTAGGCTCTTACTTTGTTTAACAGGCGACAGTGCGGAACTGTATCGAACGCCTTCCGGAAGTCAAGAAAAATAGCATCTACCTGGGAGCCTGTATCTAATATTTTCTGGGTCTCATGAACAAATAAGGCGAGTTGGGTCTCACACGATCGCTGTTTCCGGAATCAATGTTGATTCCTACATAGTAGATTCTGGGTTTTCAGAAATGACATGATACGCGAGCAAAAAACATGTTCTAAAATTCTACAAGAGATCGACGTAAGAGATATAGGTCTATAGTTTTGCGCATCTGCTCGACGACCCTTCTTGAAGACTGGGACTATCTGTGCTCTTTTCCAATCATTTGGAACCCTCCGTTCCTCTAGAGACTTGTGGTACACGGCTGTTAGAAGGGGGGCAAGTTCTTTCGCGTACTCTGTGTAGAATCGAATTGGTATCCCGTCAGGTCCAGTGGACTTTCCTCTATTGAGTGATTCCAGTTGCTTTTCTATTCCTTGGACACTTATTTCGATGTCAGCCATTTTTTCGTTTGTGCGAGGATTTAGAGAAGGAACTGCAGTGCGGTCTTCCTCTGTGAAACAGCTTTGGAAAAAGGTGTTTAGTATTTCAGCTTTACGCGTGTCATCCTCTGTTTCAATGCCATCATCATCCCGTAGTGTCTGGATATGCTGTTTCGAGCCACTTACTGATTTAACGTAAGACCAGAACTTCCTAGGATTTTCTGTCAAGTCGGTGTGCCTTCGCCATTGTCACCGACGTTTTTTGGTATTGGCTTCCGGAACACTGCTCAGTATTTGCAGCGGAGCCCTTCGGCCTGAATCAGGTCATGCAGTACATCCGGTGACACAGGCTTTTCAATTACGTCATATCTCAGTGCCCTTCAAAGCGTCTGTGTGCTGTACACCGCACCGTTCATCCCTTAGTACAACAGATCCAGGAAAGCTTTCAGTCGCTCACTCTTGATGAGGCCGCTGTGATGTTCATGTGGGCTCCTGGTCACGTCGGTTTGACAAGAAACGAGGCAGCTGACGCTGCTGCTAAGGCTACAGTCCTCGTACCTCAACCCGCTAGTTCTTACATTCCCTTCGATGATCTCCGTGTTGCCGTCTGTCAGCAGGTGGTGTTACTTTGGCATCATCACTCGTCCTCTCTTCATGGGAATAAGCTCCGGATTATTAATCCTCTCCCAGCGGCTCAGACGACCTCCTCTCGGGCCTCTCGCCGTGAGATCATTTTAGCTAGATTGCGTATCGGGCACTGTTTTTTCGCTATCGGCATTTGGTAAGTGGTGCTCCCCCACCACTTTGTACTCATTGCCCTTAACCTTCGACGGTCCGCCATTTCCTGACGAAATGCCCCTTCCTTAAGGGGCTCCGGAAAGGCTCAAAATCATGAAAAGTTCAATTTTTACTTTTTTGCGTTTTCTGAATCTGCAGGCTATTACCTTTTAATAGATATATAATTTATTCAATTCCGAAGACTACAACTATTTTTAAATTTTTTTTGAAATGTGTTCTACATGGGCGTGACCCACTGTGGCGCTGTTAAACTGCTGTCAAATGGTGTTATTATTAACGTCCGTGTTCATCAGGTACATTTTAGTGATGTGAGATAAAGTATGTGTTGTGGCTAACCTGTGATGGTTCAATATATATCGCTGGTGTGATTGTCGATTGTTTCATGTTTATTTACTCTGTCGTTATCTCGAAAATATTCGTAATTAATTCTGTTTCTTGAGTCTCTGTTTTGTTGAAGTATAATAATGAGTAAAAGTAAAGTTATTAGAAATCCTCTGAAGGCTTTTCAGAAAAGGAGAAATGTTGGAAAGCCAAAGGTATGTGATATTACTGTAAACAATAAAGACGATAACCAAGTGAGTGAACCTAACCTCTCAAGTACACCTGCCCATAGCAGTCAAAGTGGGAACGAAAATACTTCACAGAAGAAGCTTGGTTCAATGAGTGAAAACTATGAATGTTTTATGGGCGAATCGGATGTGAATGAAATATTTGATATGTCGGTTCTCAAAGGAATTTTTTCAAACTGTGTAAGATGTATTCATTGTAGTGAAGTTGGTCTGGAACTCTCCATAATAAAGCACGTAGGACTTGCTAGTGAAATACAACTGAAATGTGATAAGTGTTCATACATGACCACCTTTTGTAACAGTGTTGCAGTAACTGCAACTGAAGAAAATGGTAGCAAAATCTACGAACACAACAACGAGCGATGCTTGCTTTAGACAAGGAACGCCTTCGGGCTGCAGACAGGGCTGTAAAGAGTCTAGAAATACAAGCAAGAGTAAACAGGAGGAGGAACAAGAGGAAGCTGGAGGAGGAGTTTGCAGAGGATGAAGATAATCCATCCTATGAACCTGGAATGCACTAAAAAGTTAATCCAATCTTTGTCGCTCGATTCCCAAAACTTTTATTTTCTCATACGAATTACATGTTTTCTAAGGATCTTCCAAACACATTTGTTTCAAACTTTCAGTAAATGTTACACAGTACCTTCTGCATAATTTAACACAGCTTTTTTCCAAAAAACTGTATATTTTTGAATATATAAATAAAAAATTGCAAAAAAAATGTGAATTTTCATTACAATTGAAAAAAATCATCTTTAATAACTGAACTTAAATTTTGTAAAATCCCTGTGTTAAATTGTAGCCCATATTCCAATAAATAATCTGTAAAAAGTTCAACTTCCTACCTCAAATACTTTGTGAGGAAAGATGTAATTTATAAGCGTTATTTTAACATTGCAAGTATAGGGCGTTCCGCAGCCCCTTAGCCACTTACTTTCTCTTTTGAGTTTCCCGTCTGAGTTATACGCCGTATTAGCGAACGATGCGCGGGCTGTCAACCGCGTTTCACTTTTTATCAGTCGTAGCAATATGGCGAAGGACATTTAATCCCTACTTCACGACTAGGGATTTTATCAACCTTTCTAATGATTTTATCAACCTTTCTCTACGTCCCTCTTTTTAGCTGTCTTCTCTTCCGTCGATTGTGATTAACGTGCAGTCGTTTTTAACTCCTCTCTTCGTCTTCGTTTTCTACAGTTCTGACATGGGTGCGCATGACCCTAGTTGTTTTTGCGCCCTAAAACAAAATAAAAGAAAACAAAACAAACAATCATGCTTCTCATGTTACTGTAGCATGGTTCTAGTACTTTGACACACACAATTATCTTGATGGAAGATGACATCGGCGGTGGTGCATCCGAACAGGACCACCGACTTGGTGTAACAAGAAACGTGATTCATTCGACACGGTGACAAGGTTATATTGATCCCCGATATAATTTCGATGATCCCGTGCCCATTGCATTGACGATGCCATTGGGTGAAGACGAGAACACCTATGCAGCATCTGCTGCATGGTCTCACATTCAATAACTTGCACTGTATTCTGCAACACACACGCTTGCAGCAGCGTTATACTCTGTTGTCATATCTCCCACTGATACTCACCTTCCTGTTTTTCAGATCGGGGAAGTCTCTGACGAGGAGCCAATGTCCAGCACTTTCCTCCTTATTCGGGTTTTCGCCACCCTTCAATTTGTTTTCCATAGATGATGACGACAGTTGCACGCGAACAATTGACCAGCTTCGCCATTTCCGAGATGCTCATTCCCAGGCGCGGGCCATAACAATCATCTCTTTCTCAAAGTCGCTTATGTCGTGGGTTTCCTCGTTTGCTTTTGAGCTAGAATGAATCCTCAATTGTCTGCTTCATTTACATGCTTCCCTTATCTCGTCAAGTGCCCGCAACTCCACAAGGCAGTATTCAGCCTCGCTGTGGTTCGTTGTCATATTTTCTGGCTTGATGTATAAGACTGTAAGTACTCCATTCAAATACAGTACGTAAACTCTGACTTCAGACATACTTCCGAGATTCAAAAATCTGCTGCATTTCGCATCGGATGTTTGAGTATGTTACGAGTACCCACTGTATTACACATAATAACTATAAAATAAACGAGAATAATGAAAATAATTGCATGACCACAACGGATATTTTCTCCAACACGGATCTTAATAACTGTGTGACTTCGACACTTTCAATAGAACTTTTGTAGTAAGGTCAATGGAGAGGACATTGGTCTCGTATTTGAGACAGAGTTGAAATCTTCGTCCTTATCATCCTGGTACACGTTTTTCATACAATGTAGGCTTACAGGGCCAATATTTACATCCTTGGCGATTTATTTTATAGGCGTTACGCTTTTGTGTAAGACATGTTTCGATGTCCAATGTTTAGTCTCCTAATGCTGGAGACGTATTCGAATGCTGTAAAAACTTGTTTATTTTTCAAAGTTAAACCAGCCCGGCAAGCCGAACTATTTGCACAGTTGTAAATTGTACAGTTTGATTTATTGAGCCTGCTTAAGACTGAAAACTAAATCAGTTTTCTTGCCATCTGAGAACGCCTGCAGAGTTAAGAGATTAAATGTTAGGAACTCCAATACGAACTTAGATCATGCATAACGCCTATAAAATAGAAATCACCAATGTTTTCCACTTTTTCCATTTTAAAATGCTGGAATAGGTATTTCAATATGCGTCGGCTTGTTCATTAGCCATTTTATCAACTTTAGTTAGTTTTTCTATCCCATTTCTCTGCTTATTCGTGATTCGTCTTTAGAAAGCTAACTGTTTACAACGATTTTAGAGAAAACAAAAATTGTTGGGTTCTCAGAATTTAAAGTCCCTAATTTCTTTGGGGTGCTTCCATGGTGACATTCCCCCAACTGTGTGCATTTCTGATCAGAGCAGCACACATCTGACCATAATAGCTTAGTAAATTTTTCGTAGTTCGGCGCGTCATTTCATCCGGATGGCAAATTGGCTCTGAACACTATAGGACTCAACCCCTGAGCTCATCAGTCCCCTAGAACTTAGAACTACTTAAACCTAACTATCCTAAGGACATCACACACATTCATGCCCGAGGCAGGATTCGAACCTGCGACCGTAGCGATATCCGAATGGCACTTGGATATTCCAGAGCCGTGGCGTTCCCGTCTCAGTGCAAAAGCTGAAATGAAAACTAACTTAGAAGTACGTGTCCAATAATCTTAATTTCCTACAATTACAACTACATAAATGCTCCGGAAGCCAATGTACAGTGCATGGCGGAGGGACATCGTACCAACACCATCAGTTTCATTTTTTTCTAATCCATTTGGGTCTTGAGCGAGGGGGAAAACGACGATCCACAAGCCTCTGCATGCGCCGTAAACTCCCTTATCTGTTTCTGATGATTCCGACGAAGGAAATACTTTGGTGGCAGCCTAATAGTCGCACAGACATCTTGTAATACTAGCTCTCTGTATTTACCCAAGAGTGTTTCGCGAGAGCTACGGGTATGTCGTCTTTCTTCCAAGAACGTCCAATTAAGCTGGCTGAGCATTTCCGTTACACTTTCGTCTGACCTTTTGTGATTGTAGCACCTCGTTTCTGAATTTTTTTTTTTCGATGTCTTTTGCCATGCTTACTTCTTAAGGACTCCAAACACTGGACAGTATTCTAATATTGGTCACACTAATGTCTGGTATTCAGTTTCTTGTACAGATTCAACGCACTTTTCCAGATCCCTCCCAACCATTCTAAAACTTGCATTCGCCTTTCTTCATACTGGTTTTACGTCATCGTCTCTTTTCATATCACTTCTTAGTATCACCCCTAAATACACTCCTGGAAATGGAAAAAAGAACACATTGACACCGATGTGTCAGACCCACCATACTTGCTCCGGACACTGCGAGAGGGCTGTACAAGCAATGATCACACGCACGGCACAGCGGACACACCAGGAACCGCGGTGTTGGCCGTCGAATGGCGCTAGCTGCGCAGCATTTGTGCACCGCCGCCGTCAGTGTCAGCCAGTTTGCCGTGGTATACGGAGCTCCATCGCAGTCTTTAACACTGGTAGCATGCCGCGACAGTGTGGACGTGAACCGTATGTGCAATTGACGGACTTTGAGCGAGGGCGTATAGTGGGCATGCGGGAGGCCGGATGGACGTACCGCCGAATTGCTCAACACGTGGGGCGTGAGGTCTCCACAGTACATCGATGTTGTCGCCAGTGGTCGGCGGAAGGTGCACGTGCCCGTCGACCTGGAACCGGACCGCAGCGATGCACGGATGCACGCCAAGACCGTAGGATCCTACGCAGTGCCGTAGGGGACCGCACCGCCACTTCCCAGCAAATTAGGGACACTGTTGCTCCTGGGGTATCGGCGAGGACCATTCGCAACCGTCTCCATGAAGCTGGGATACGGTCCCGCACACCGTTAGGCCGTCTTCCGCTCACGCCCCAACATCGTGCAGGCCGCCTCCAATGGTGTCGCGACAGGCGTGAATGGAGGGACGAATGGAGACGTGTCGTCTTCAGCGATGAGAGTCGCTTCTGCCTTGGTGCCAATGATGGTCGTATGCGTGTTTGGCGCCGTGCAGGTGAGCGCCACAATCAGGACTGCATACGACCGAGGCACACAGGGCCAACACCCGGCATCATGGTGTGGGGAGCGATCTCCTACACTGGCCGTACACCACTGGTGATCGTCGAAGGGACACTGAATAGTGCACGGTACATCCAAACCGTCATCGAACCCATCGGTCTACCATTCCTAGACCGGCAAGGGAACTTGCTGTTCCAACAGGACAATGCACGTCCGCATGTATCCCGTGCCACCCAACGTGCTCTAGAAGGTGTAAGTCAACTACCCTGGCCAGCAAGATCTCCGGATCTGTCCCCCATTGAGCATGTTTGGGACTGGATGAAGCGTCGTCTCACGCAGTCTGCACGTCCAGCACGAACGCTGGTCCAACTGAGGCGCCAGGTGGAAATGGCATGGCAAGCCGTTCCACAGGACTACATCCAGCATCTCTACGATCGTCTCCATGGGAGAATAGCAGCCTGCATTGCTGCGAAAGGTGGATATACACTGTACTAGTGCCGACATTGTGCATGCTCTGTTGCCTGTGTCTATGTGCCTGTGGTTCTGTCAGTGTGATCATGTGATGTATCTGACCCCAGGAATGTGTCAATAAAGTTTCCCCTTCCTGGGACAATGAATTCACGGTGTTCTTATTTCAATTTCTAGGAGTGTACTTACACGATGTGATGATTTTATAACGTTCACCACTAATCTTGTAATCAGATGCTGTCGCGTTCTCTCACTTTTCTATGAGCTTACCTTACAATTATCCGTATTTAAACAGAGCTGCAGTTCATTACAGAAGCTGGAAATTTTGTCTAAATCTTCCTACAGTTCCTCACAATCGTCCAACCACAATACTTTCCTGTGCACAACTGCATCACCTACGAGCAACCTTATAGTACTGCTGATCACAACTAAAACGTCATTTATAATGTACTGGAAACATCAGAGAACATACTCCGCTTCTTTGATCACTACCTGAACGATACTAAGAAGTGCAATGATTGTGTATCTAATTAGTTGCGCCTGTGTTGTTCGCAAACACATTTTAGGTAACAAACCCCAGCAGTATGTAACAATGGAAAAATGATAGCAGTTGCTTTGGGTCGTTACTAAAGTCAAACTTTATTAATTTGGAGTAGTAATGGACTATCTTCGTCGAAACTGACTCAATGGAGGCATTTTTTTTATGTGAATAGTAACGTTTACTTACAATTGCTAACGAAACACATCGAAATATTGCAAGTAATTGGAAATCCATTTAAATAAATAAACAATTATCGACTTCGACATGACATAGGACAGTAAACTGATCAGGACTCTAATATTTTACATATCACAATTACTATTAAAATAAAGTTAACTTAAAGTCTCTGGGTAATAGTTCACAATGTTTAGAAACACGAACAGAAATAAAACTATGATACAGTTTGTCGAAGGTGTTGCGACGTTGCCTTCGCTGTTGTCGACATTGCTCTTGTTGCTTTACACACAGCGGTCACGCTTTAATTAGTAGCGACCAATTACGGGGCAGGATCTTGGTGTTCCCGGAGCTCCGTGCATCTACCCACTCTTGTCATGCCCTTGTGTATCTCAATTAACAGGCTCGCCTTAGACAGATCTAATTTTTTTACTATACACACAACTTTCGCCCGTCTACTCATTCTCCCTTCTCACACAGAGGTCCTCTGTCACGAGCTCGCTGTGACGTCACGTTACTCTCGTCCATACGCTTCTCTCTCTACAAACGGTATTACATTCCCCTAAAATCCACTAGCGGCAGTATACCAGTAAAATTAAATCATATTACAAATACAGGTGTCGCTATATTTACGTAATTACCAAAAAATACTCCATTTTCAATTTCCAAATTACGTTTTCAGGATTACAGGACAAACAAGTAGATACTAATCACAGTATTCTGAAATAGGTCACACTAGTATTTTGTGCGGGTCGGGGTGACCGAACGGTTCTAGGCGCTACAGTCTGGAACCGCGAGACCGCTACGCTCAAATGTTCCTCCATCCAGTCGTATATTTGGAAAGGTACTCCGTATGATTGTACCGTGGTTACTATTAATGTAAAAATAAATTATTATACTCTTCATTCCATGCAGTGGATAAATACAGGGTGAATCAAAAACAATCATCCGATGTGGTGCGTCTATATTACTAAAATTAATACACATGTACAATGAATTTTGTTTTCTGATGAACGGGAAACTCAAAAAGTTATTTTCACATTTTTTCGTTGGTGTTCAATATGCCCCCCTTGAGACGCACGGCATATGTCAATACGGTATTCAGATTGTTTCCACAGTGCATCGAGCATGTCTTGAGCTACAACTTCCACAGCTCCTGTTATGCGATGTCTCGGTTCATTCATTGTTGTTGGTAACAGAAGCACATAAACAAGAGTCTTTTTAAACCCCCACAAGAAATAATCACATACAGTCGAGTCTGGTGACCTTGGAGACCAGTAATGTCAGAGTGAATTATTTGGACCAGTGTGACCGATCCATCGTTCAGTAATTCTTTCATTTAAAAATTCCCGAACTTTCAGATGCTAGTGTGGCGGTGTCCCAAAGTGTTGGTAAATGAAGTTGTTCGAATCAGTCTCCAACTATGGGAAAAGAAAGTTCTTAAGCATATGGAGATATGTTCTTCCTGTAGTAGTGTTCTCGGCAAAGAAAACTGGACCACACACCTTCACCCGCGAAACTGCACAAAACACATTAAATTTTGGAAAGTCCCTCTCATGTTGTACAGCTTCATGTAGTTGTTTCGTCTCCCATATTCTCACATTATGATGGTTCACCTTTCCATTTAAATAGAATGTTACCTCGTCACTAAACACTAAGAGTGGAAGAAAACTATCATCCTCCATCTTGTCAAGAACGAAATCACAGAACTCCACACAGTGTTGTTTGTCACCTTTACGGAGAGCTTGCAGTAGCTGAATTTTGTATGATTTCAGGTGTAAACATCGACGCAACACATGCCAGACGCAGATCGGGGGCATATTGAGCTGTCGAGCTGTACGCCGAACGGATTTCTACGGAATCCTTGTGAAACTATGGCGGACGCTTTCAGCGTCTGTGTCAGACACTCGGGGGTGGCCCGCGACTTGCCTTTACAAAAAAAACCTGTTTCTCGGAGTTGTTCATGCCATCTTGTAATGGTCTGTGCTGTAGGAGGATGCACACCATACCTAGTACGGAATTCACGCTAAACAGTTGCTACTGGCCCTCACTGTACAAAACGTAGAACATAAAACGCTTTCTGTCGGCCCGAAACCATTTTTACTAGAACTAAAGTTGGCGCTCACTGCTGCTACCTACCAGGAACCATGTAAAACTAGAGAGTTTGCTCTTTCAGACAGTACGTTGTTCACGCACGTATCTCAAACAACATAGTAGTTACGAGTTTTTAAAATCGAATGATTCTTTTTGGTACGCCCTTATTACATTTCCCTGACCGATATGAATGATTCATCAATATGAGAACAAATATTTTTTTGAATAAAACGAGGAAGAACGATTAGTCGCGGACGGAACTGAATGTTTCAGTTGCCTGGGAGTTTTACAACAGGCTGGAAAAAAAATCTGAGACAGTTTTGTTTTCGTGGCGAAGAGGAAGCTCGGCACAGAAATTACGCCGAGAGATTCACAAACTGTGCGGCCATTGTCCGGTAATGAAGGCAAGGAAGTGGCCGATGTGCGGTGGTTGACTGTTGCTTGAATTGATCCACTTATCCACTTAGCAGGCGTCCGCCGATGCCACCGAGGCCCCAAGACGCAAGCACTTGCAGTCTAGCCGACGTCCGGGCGCATTAGCAGCCTGTGCGGACAGAGGCGAACGGCTCTCAGGTTAAATATTTACAGGCCGAAGGCATTTCCTTGACGAAACTCGTTGTTCACTTTGAGGAAAATATCTGAGAAAAAATGCTTTCAACTATATTGTATCGCTATAAAAATTGCCTGTTTGTTGTGTCTTCGGATCTGAATTGAATTCCATGCGGAAGCTTGGAGCAAAAGTGTCGCTACATTAAAACTTGTCAACATAAACCGCTGAAGGAGGGATAAAGCTTAGAGTGCTCGTCCTCGTTGACGCAAGTTTGCCAAAGGCAGACAGGCGCTTCAGTTGAGCGAGGGCGGTGGAGTGAAATCCGCTGCTACCTTGTTGATGGAACCATTCCTGCGCTCGACTGAAGAGATCGGCAAAAAATTGTATACAAGGCAAGTCGCTATCAACCTCACTGATGGCTCTCATGGTTCAAATGGCTCTGAGCACTATGGGACTTAACATCTATGGTCATCAGTCCCTTAGAACTCAGAACTACTTAAACCTAACTAACCTAAGGACATCACACAACACCCAGTCATCACGAGGCAGAGAAAATCCCTGACCCCGCCGGGAATCGAACCTGGGAACCCGGGCGCGGGATGCGAGAACGCTACCCCACGACCACGAGCTGCAACCTCACTGATGCCGAATACCAGAACAGCGTCTTAATTATCTCACCATGTATCTTGGAAATTAGATAATGTACCGTTCCGGAAAAAAGACAGTTGAAAAATTACTCCTAGCCAAGTCCAAATTACCGAGTGCGTTTCAAATTGTTCAGCGCCACTGGTTCGATTTTGGCCGAGAGCTAGCAGTACGACTTTTGCAGCGAGATTTTCCTTTGCCTTCGAATGATAGGAGCTAGTTACCTTGTTAGCTAATTAGTTACGTGTTCCATAGAACACCTGAACGATTGTTTTATCAAAATGAAGTGGAACTAGCCAGTTTACAAGATACGTATAAATGATTTGTGAGAATATTAATAAACACAACTTCATTTTAGTGCTACGCATGGACCTACATTTTTATCTTTTGTTTTTTCTTTGGGCTACATCTTTTATGGTTTTAGACAGTGTGTGAGATGACACAGTACCTCTCCATCGAATAATAGGTCACAGCGTCTTAAAAACTTCTTGTTGCTTACGTAAATTTTTGCCGTTTTCGAGGTCAGAATAGTGCTGATACAAGTAGGAAATTGTTGCTTCGGTTTGCTCGTACTCCTGCACGGAGGGACTTGCTAACAGCGATTCACCCACTCGAAAATTATTTATTTATTTCCTCTCGAATAATTAGAAGTTCTTGTTGTCTCCTACATCTATCCAGACACACTAAGTAAAAAAACTGGAATGGTCGTGTGGCACTGATGGCCGGGACGCCCCATCCGGGGAAGTTCGGCCGCCGGGTTGCAAGTCTTATTTCAGCTGACGCCACACTGGGCGACTTGCGCGTCTATGATGATAAGATAATGATGAGGAGGACAACACAACACCCAGTCCACAAGCGGAAAAAAATCTCCAACCTTGCCGGGAATCGAACCCGGGGCAGCTGCATGGCAGGAAAACGCGTTACTACTTTTTTTTGCGATGCATGAGAACGTGGATAAGGGTGTTGCATCATGTGACGGGTAGGCATGGCACACCCCAACTTCGAGGGTGATCAAGGAAGACGCTGCGGAGATAACCGGCAAAAGTTTGTCGGTAAGATGGTTTTCGGGTGAGGGTGCTATGTCCGGTCACAACTTTGTACCAGAAGTCGAGGACTGTATGCGGACCACTCTGAAAGAGATATTCTAAAGCCTATCGTCGAAACCAGATGAGTGTCTGTTGCTTAGCAAGAGGGTAATGAAATGTCTGGGGCAACAGCAAGATATCTGGGTTTACCGTCGTTGGCGGGGCATGGAGGTAAAAGCCCACGATTCGTTGGATGAGGAGCCAAACGTTTCCTTTTAGGGAGCACGTAAGACTGTGCTCGTCGGTGTCAGTCAGGGCAGAGTGGGGAGGTGGCCAGTCCTATGCGATAAAGTCGACTATTAGTCTGGAATTTGCCATAGACTAAAGCATACCAGAGCGCAGACACAGACGACGGTAAAAAGGGTGCACGCACATACCCTCAAACCGTTCGCCAGTTAATGTCAGGGTGCTATAGCACCATGGGGTAGCAAGGGTTGGACAGCATAAACAAACGATAATAGTATTTTGTACGGAGAGGACGGGTAACTGGAAGATCGGCCTGAACGTAGCTGAGTTCTGTAAAACAATTGGCGGCATGGTACAATAATGGAGAAATAGGTGCCACATTGATCGGTGGATCGAGAGAAGCTGGTCGGAGGATATTTAAGAGACAGCGTGTTAAGGACGGAACCGGCCCCCGCCAGTGCCGCAACATAGTATGGAGAAAGAGTGCAGAAGATCGTGCCCGCACGTTGCCGAGTCCGAGGCCACCTTTTGCAGGGACAGTGTTAGAGTGTTGTAGCGGACTTTGAAAAGTGCCCCTGCTGACACGAAATATCCAAAGGCTGTTTGGATGCGGCGCCAAGGAGTAACGGCATTGGAGGATCTGGGCGACTCACTCAGCTAAGCAGGCGTACTACATCCTAAGTGAACCAACATTGCAATTTGTACATTACAGGATGAATATATAATATTAATAACAATAATACACTAACAGTAATTACCACATGGAATTAAAGAAATATCATTCTTATTAGTATAATGTTAAGCAATTTTCTCATTACATTCTTCCGAATGAGATTAATGACATCTGGCAAGAGTACAGACGGACCAAAGTTGGCCAAAATTGTCCTGATTGGGGGAAAGAGTTACAAATAACAATGTAAGATTAGCAGATGAGACACAAGGAAGAAAACTGAAATATAATAGAATGAGAACAGTACGAATAGTTTACAATGTGATAGGCATACTGGTTTTTCTGTTGGACAGAAGTAAAACACCTGAGATATGCCAAGACGGAAGCTACGCCAATGGTAAGAGATAAAGCTTTATCTCCTCTTGAATATAGAGTGCTTCTCAAACGTTTGACTGAAACGGAGAACAACATGGAGAAACATTTAGTATCATGCAAACGTTCATCCAAGACGCACTAAGTTCGTTTATATAAAACTTCTGAAAGCTTCATCTGAAGGTGAGTCTGAGATGGCTCCAAGACTAGTCAATGAAGGTAAAGTAATATTTCATAACAGACTGCTGGTTGCGGCTCTATGTAGCTATAATTAAGTTAATGTACAATCACGGTGTTTAATTACTTATTGAAGTTAGCATGTGCATTACGAATATTGTAAGAGATACTGAGCTGCTTGCAGTACGTAGTGAGCAACATGAAGTTATTATCGTATGCTATGGATAATAATGAATGAAGTAGATAATTACTCTTCCGTAATTAACATTTGCAGCTAGCACTGTGCATTGACGTAGAGAAGCAGGCGAATTTCGTAGTATTACATGGCATTAATTCACTTCGTGTTTTAATGTATTGCATATGTCAAGTGGTTGGACGTGAGTGGACAGAATGTGTGTGGTATGCTGACTCCTGCTGGTGACTATATATCTGCGCGTGGTGTGTGTGTGTGTGTGTGTGTGTGTGTGTGTGTGTGTGTGTCATTACAGTTCGCTTTTATCTGTCTTTATTTGTTTATGTGTGATACCGTAACAGAGCTAATCAATGAAAACGATGGACGCAAAAAAGAGCCTACTGACAGAAATGAATAACAGCTGCGATAAAAAACTGGAATTCACATTGTGGCTGAAAATTGAATCAAACGCTATTCTACAGATATCTTACCGACACTATCAGACACTCGTTTACAGGCAAATCACTGCAGCCGCTTACACCGGTTTACTGAATAGGCCTAGAATCATAAATGTGATTTCTGACTGGACTAGGAGTTGCTAAAGTATTTTTATAGTTCCCTGACGAAAATAACTGTAAATGTTAATGTAACTACAAGACCGTAAAAACTTTTATAAATACGCTGTTGTAAGCTGCATAATTAACTCAGCTGTGAAACATAAAGAAACGTTAACCAAAGAGCTTGTTGCTGTAACACCCTAGAAAACAAATAAATAAACTGTGTTCATAACTCCGAAGAAAGAGTAACGTTTCTTACGTTTACCAATCTAAAGATATAGTTCTTTCATTTATTATTATGTAAGTTACAGAGTAAAACAGCCTGCCTGAAACAACTTGCATACCGCTAAGGGACTGCAATGTAATTAAGGAACTGTACAATCAATGGTGTGTTGGCGAGTAATACATGAACAGAAGAAAATTATAGTAACACTGTGATATATTACGAATGGATTGTAGGTAAGTTGGGAAGCAAATCTAAATTAAGGCAAATTATAATGACACTTTGACATATTACGAATAGATTGTAGGTAAGTCGAGATGCAAATCTGCGAGTTCTCATGAATGTTATAATTGAAAAATGTATTTTCTGAACTGTAAAGTTAGAGAACCGAAGGGAAACAAGTCTCAAGACTCGTCCCGCCGCTGAAACTGCATATGCATGAAATGATTTAAAATTATTATTTTAATTTTGAAAGGCAATATTTGAATTACTTAAGATAATTCTAATAATTAATTATATGGCTACCGACGTTTAGTTCGCTAGCCTGTTATTCTTGTGTAAGTCTTGACTTGTCTTGACTATTGAACTGCAATTCATTAAAGTATGTTGTGTAGATCTGTCAAGTTCCTATAGCGAATTGGGAAAAAAGGAACTAAAGAAATAGATTTTCTTTGATAGCTGTTAGTGTTTGTTGGACACGCTGCACGGTATGTCATAGATCTGAAAATATTAACAAGACGTTCACAGTAGAATTCTGTATGCTCCACGCCGCTGCAGCTGCTGTTTCTTGTGATCCTGAAATTTGAAAACGGATTCAGGGTGCACTTCAGACAGACTAGAGACTACCACCCAATGTAGTGCTCTCCATTGAGTAATGATCACTGGTAGAAAACTTCTGTTTGATGTAACGACTTTAACGGAGAAAATTCTTGCATATTTAAAGCCGGACGGCAAGCAGGCTCAAACCGACCATCGTTCTTCATGAATTCCAACCTTCTGAGTGCTGTAGGTCGGCCGCAGTGGCCGAGCGGTTCTAGGCGCTTCAGTCTGGAACCGCGCGACCACTACGGTCGCAGGTTCGTGAATAGCTTTAGATCTACAGAACGCAGTAGCCCAGACCAGAACAAAAGTAAAATCGTAAGTAGCTCTTCTCGTTATATACCATAAATCAGAGATAACCCAGCATCCCTGAGTAATGGGGCACCCTAAGAGTGTATATATTGTAATTGCTGCTCATAACTAACTCGCAGTCAGAATAAACGTTCATTTACAATTGTTGCGCGAAGACGCTGTAAACCACAGTTAAATAAATTGCCTCTCAGGTCTGTGACCTGTTGTAACACTATTTCATATCAATACGTTCTACCTTATGACAAATTAATACTCACACATTGCATCATTATATTTGATCCATTATAGATTGTGTGACTCGTGCCTTTCAGTACAGCCTTGTATAGAAGGAAGATTAACTTCTCCAGTAGCATAAGGTCTCATAGGAGCTCTAGTTACATCCTGATTAGGTCGTTAGTTACAGCGTCGCAGGTAAATTTAGCGGGAATCTAATTTTACCTTTACGTAATTGCATCTCCGTCTATACTAGATGGAGCGGATCACATCGCTTAACGTACGATACATTAAGGTACTGAAAATACCGTATGCACGAGCCTTTGTATGGGTAAGTATTATTCATTCCAACACAATGCCAAACTTCTGGTAGTATTATGTAAGTAAACACATCTCTTGTGTTAGTAGCTGTTTGTACGGACTTGCAGCCGTAGCCGTTTATAACTTAATATCCTGCTTGTTGTAAGCACAATTCCGGGCGCTCGCGCAAATGAATAATAAAGCAATTATACGCTCTTTGGCGCTGCTGGAGGATTGATCTTTCCTCCCAGGCTATATATGTTGTTTATAATATCCTGCTTTTGGTGGCAAGTCCTACGTTTTCCGTACCTGTTCCCAAGTTCGATTACTGTCTCGGGTACCCCAGTGCAGAAAAGTTGATTTTCCTTCAACTTGTAGCGTGTAACAGAGATTTTACTATCCATTGCCATCATCATACGGAACTTCTTCGGATATCGCCTTTAATTTTTGTTCTCAATCCATTATTTCTGTAATTTTGTGTCGATAGGGAAACCTCACCCGTCTAGTTTCACTCCATCTACGAATATAGTTTCCACGTGTATATGCCTCGTTATTAATTACTGTGAAAAAGGTGAAGGGAAGATTGGATCGTTAGAGACGGAGCGCTAGGGTTTCTTTTGTGCATTATATAGTTAATGTCAGTATAATGCTGTTGTAAGGCAGATTACCAAAATTTGTGTGTTTACGCTGAGATTCACTCATTGTATTTTATTTTGGTGCAGGGGAGCCTTTCTCGGGTATCAACCCTGAATTTGCCTTTAACGATTTAGGAAAACCACGGAAAAGCTAAATCTTGTTGGCCGAATGGGGAACTGAACCGCAATCTTACCGGATCGAGTCCAGTGCCTTAATCAGGGGGCCGTTTGTCTCGGACTAATATGTGTGTAGGCTCACTGTTTCTAATTCACAGTTTCCCTTATAAAGTGTAACCTCTTAATTCTTGCGTGCGCCTGTGAGCTCTCCCTGTGGCTACAGTACAGTCTATGAAGGCCTGTTTCTGGGGAAGGAGGCTTTCTTCAGCCTGGGGCTGATAGGCTGGTCTTCCCCTAATCCTCCTAAATCGGTAGTGGTCAGAGAATAATAGGCTAGCTCAAGGTTCAAGGTTGGGTATTTCCTCAGAACTACGGAAAACGTATTCCCTCTCGGGAGAAGATGAAATTTTCGTCGTGTATTTCTGAAGTCAGGAGTAAATAATGTAGATAATTAAGCAACGGGAAACACACTCAGCTCTCTCCATTAACTACAGCTTTCGTCCAGTAAACGTAGTGAATTCTATGTCAAGGAATACAAACTTGCAACATAGACAACATTAACGCAAAAGAAATGTGAATCTGCAACAACTGTATTTAATAGTTTTGTCATCTTTATTTGTCCTAACTGAGAACCGTAGTGAGCATTTTTTGTTTTGTTTCTGAAAATTCTAGCAACGACGATATGAACATAATTCATTAATACAAGAGCTCGGCTGGAATTCTCAAATCTGTCACAGAGAAGAAGAAAAACCGTGCGGAGAATGTTTTTTTTACGTGTTCCATAACCAAACTTTATTAATTTATTTGCTAATACTTCATTCTTTATGATTAGATTTTGGCTCAGAGCCGTATCCTGAAGAGCCCCTGCAAAAAAATGAAACTCAAAGAGCGAATCTCAGCATAAAAATACAAATTTTGATCAACTGCTTTATAGAAGCTTTATGCTGGCTTTAATTTATGTAATGCACAAAGGAGATTGACTTGAGGTGGTTATTTCTAAATTTGAGTAATTTTTTATATGAAATTAAATTAATCCAAACAACGTTTGATTGCAACACTTTATATTTCACAATTATCTTAAGCGATATCTGTTGTTCTATTCTTCTCTACATCACTCAATAGGGGTAGTGTTGTAAGAAAACGATGTTTGGCTTCGTTGAATTTCGTACAAAAATGATCACCCTTTCAAGTGCAGAGAGTCCAACGTGATACGAAATTGTGCTTCAACTCGGTGAAGCCAAATGTCGGAGTTTTCTATCCAAAATTGAGGTATTTAACGCTCATCTTGTGCAACTTAGTTTTACGCTTACCCGAAGATACAGCATTCTCGTTGACCTGGTCCATGATCTTTCTGCCATTTCTTCTTCATCTCAGATCCTTAGAAAGTACGAAATGTAATTTTCATTATACTGCGTGATTTTGCTATATGGGGACAAACTACAGGAAATGATTCCAGAGAAAATAAAGGGTAAAAATTGGACATATGGTCGGAAATTCATTCCAAGGCAAGCCCACACACTTGAAGACGGAGATGAGAGGTGTCTGACAGTGTTAGTTTCACTTAACTGAAAGCACATATGAGAACACATCAAACAAGTGGGAATGTTGTAGGTGTATTCGTGTTTTAGCTCCGCATTCAAGAAGACATTGAGCTTGAGCACTATCACGTACTAGTCGCATTACCCTTCGTACCACCAAACGCAGATATTCCAGTAGCAGAAGCAGAGTCACCCATAGCAAGTGCAGATGAGTTTCTCCTGTGAGGCGTTGTGGAAAGATAACTGGTTCCACAAGGCGGTCGAAAATAATCCCCACTCACACATCTAAACTGAACCGGCGCTCATAGCTCGGTATTACCAATACCAAAGGGATTCTTCTTAGCGCACAGATAGATGTTGTGAAGGTTGATGATACCACCCATCGAAAAGGTTGTCTCATTGGTGAACAGCACAGATGAAAAACATCCCGGCACCATGGTCACTTGTGTGTCGAAACAACGACAAAACCATCGCTGCGAAGGCAAACCCGTAAGTAATAATTATTACCACACGCTGTAAGCAATACAGATAGCGACAGTTGTGATGGAGAATGTTCCACACGATCTTGTGGCTTGGCTTATGCTGGCGAATCACCAGTCTGGTGCTGGTTCCGGGGTCATTATCGAAGGTCTTTTGTCTCCAGCTTCAATGTATGTACCTTCCTTGGAATGTAGTTCCGACCATTGGTCTATGTGACACTTTAATTACGTATCCTCAGCGATTGTTTCCAACTATTTGCCACATTTAGCAAAATCACGCTGCAAATAACTACGCCATCTGCTAAACAAATAACTTTACTTCTTCATAGATCTGTCAACTAAAATAAAATTTATGCTTTGTACGAATTAATGTCGTACCGTGTGTTATATAGATTAAAGACGGTATAATGCTGTTTTGATTTGCCAAAATTTGTATCTTGATGCTGAGACTCACTCTCTATATACATGGTTTGTCCCAGTCCTGTTACAACTGTGACTATGAAAAATAAACTGCATGGATTATGTTCAGAAAAACACTGTATTTACTCAAAGCAGTCTCCCCTCGATCGAAACACAGCTTAAACCATTTTGGAAGTGTTTTAAAACAGTCACCGAAGTCCTTCTTTGAAGTTGCATTTGACACTGTAGTGCGCTTTTTTTGGATGTCCTTAATAGCGTCATAAGTGTGTTCTTTCATTGTTAACTTCAGTTGAGGGGGGGGGGGGGGGGGGGGAGCAACCAGAAGTCGCCTGAGGCGCCGAATGTGGCGAATACGATGGGTGATACAGGACTATGATCCAGTCTCTGGCCAAAAACTCGAGCACAGTCTTCGCTTTGTGAGCTGGGGTGTCGTTATGGAGGAGCAACCTGGAACTTGCCTCTCGGTATTTATGTGTAATTCGACGAATTATCGCCCACAAACGCTAGAGGACTTAAAAATTATGATGATTCCTCACTGCTCCACAGCCATTTTCCGACGAGTGTCAGGCACGTACTGTTACTTTCGCGCCAGGATGCTTGCTGCAGCAGTGCTAGCTTTTTGACTCTCTACATAACTGTTTTTAGAACGTCAAGGCTCGCAACGCCACACCTCCCCACAGGATAGCATTGCAGTTAGGAATTTCACAAAAGCAGTCCTAACGGAACTAGGACAAGCTGCATGTTATTTTTATACAGGAGTACTTTGAAACGGGGCTGTGATTCATCAAATAGTCGGATACAATGAAATACACATAAATAAAATGAAATCAGTAAAGTGTATTTGTGCAATTTCTATTTATCATTGTTGTGTACCACATCGTACACGCCGGTAAGGACAAGTGGGCAACAGAGTGATGTAGCAGCAGTCGTCGTAGGAAAGCTGGACAAGAACAGAAACTATCAGTGAACAAGTGAGACAGTAAACAGAAGCTTTACTTAACTGGTACCTTTCCCCAAGCATACAAAGACTCGATACAAATGAACATGCGATAAAACAATAAAATTCAGTTAGTACGATAGCAACAAGTGTATCGCAGTGCCAGGCTCTCTTAACTAAGGCATGAGTAATAGTCATGGCTGTGACTGGGCTGTGTCTTGGTGGTGACTCCATTGTCACTAAACCACACAGCATTGCGAATGGGCTTCTGCCGACTATCCTACGAGGGTCACTCCAAAAGAAACGCACACTGTTTTTGTAAAAATACAGTTTTCATTCTGCAGGTGTGAAAGTTTTACAGTGTGTAGATACATCCTTCCCGCTTGTTTTCAAACTTAGTTCAACCGTTGCCGTGATTGGCGCCGTCACAGCATGTCTTCAAGACGGCTGCTACACTTGACGTTCGTCAGAAGCAACGTGCTGTCGTAGAACTCCTGTGCTGTGAAAACGAGACAGTGGGAAACATCCACGAGAGGTTGAAAAAGGTGTATGGAGATGCTGCTGTCGATCGCAGTGCAGTTAGACGGTGGGCAAGCAGGTTACATGATGGAAGCGGGCACGGCAATATTGAGGATTGTCCTCGCAGCGGCAGGCCTCGTACTGCACACACTCCAGACAATGTGCAGAGAGTTAACAAATTGGTGACTGCTGGCAGACGAATCACAGTGAACGAATTGTCACGCTACGTTGGGATAGGGGAAGGAAGTGATTGCAGAATACTGAGAGTGTTGGCGTTAAAAAAGGGTTTGTGCCAGGTGGGTTCCCAGGATGTTGACAGTGGCTCACAAAGAAACAAGAAAAACAGTATGCAGCGAAATTTTGGAACAGTACGAGAATTTCTTGGAAGAATTGTGACAGGTGATGAAACATGGCTCCATCATTTTTCACCAGAGATGAAGAGGCAATCAATGGAGTGGCATCATGCAAATTCACCCAAGAAAAAAAAATTCAAAACCACACCTTCTGCAGGAAAAGTTATGGCTACGGTGCTTTTCGATTCCGAAGGACTCTTGCTTGTGGACATCAGGCCAAGTGGAACCACCATAAATTCTGATGCATATGTGATGACACTGAAGAAACTTCAAGCTCGACTGAGTAGTGTTTGACCACATCGGCAAAACCAGGATGTTTTGCTGTTGCACGAAAATGCACGGCCACATGTCAGTCAAAAAACCTTGTAAGCGATCACAAAACTCGGATGGACAACACTTAAACACCCGCCTTACAGTCCTGACCTGGCTCCATGTGACTATCTTCTCTTTGGGAAACTGAAAGACTCTCTTCGTGGAACAAGGTTTGAAGATGATGACTCCCATGTGCACGTTGCCAAACAGTGGCTCCAACAGGTTGGTCCAGAATTTTACCGTGCGAGTATACAGGCGCTGGTTCAAAGATGGCGTAAGGCAGTTGAGAGGGATGTAAATTATGTGGAGAAATGAAAATATTGTTCCTAAAGGATGTGTCTACACACTGTAAAACTTTCAGACATGTAGAATAAAAGATGGATTTTAAAAAAAGAAAATAGTGCGCATTTCTTTTGGTGTGACCCTCGTATACTGCTGCGGCAGAGAGCACTCATGGTACGGAGCCACTGGAAGTGTGGCTTAGCAGGTGTGCTTCATTGCTTCCACCGGACCCCGCACGACCGCTATCGCCATCTGATTTACCATCTCTGGGATGCCAATGGGATGTGTGGTGTATCGTACTGTAAGACCTTCAGTACTCACCATCTGATAATTTGACTTGTCGCTCTAAAGAAGTAGGCGAGTGTCAGCAATATGTCTCGTGGTCTTATCGTGGCATGTTTATCTTCTGCCGTTAGGTCAGACGATAGAAATGCCACTTGTACGCTTAGAGTAGCAGATTGGCGGTGACCAAATTTAAACAGAACTTGATTAATTTTCACATACATTTATTAAAGATGATAACAAGCACAAAAATTACTTAACTTGGTTCTGGATGCTATTGACAATTGCCAATCTGAAGTTCCCTTTGGTATTGGCACGTTAATCTTATTCTCACATATATCTCTGATACTTGACAAAAGTGTCTATACATTTATCTTCATGGAATATGGTAATATTATTAGACGCAGACTGAAACTTGACTATAGACTGTTGTAGACAAATGCAGACTGACGAATCAGAAGTCTGTACACTCGTTATAATACCTCGCGCGTTCATGTATCACTGCGCGAGTGTGATCCGCGAGGAGAAACGGTTCTACGGTAGCAGCAATCTCATTGGCTGCGTTACATATTAATACGCAGATCGGCGGAAGCAAAATTTGGTCCGTCTCTATGGCAGCGCCATCTCGTAGTGCGGAGACGGACGAGCGCCGCGCCTGCGCTGTTGTGCTTAGCGGGGCGCGCTCTAGTGGGAAAGTTGTGTACGCGCTGACTACGCGGAACTATGCACACAACAGGATGGTATACCGCAATCAGCTACAACCTCACGAATAAAATTCTCCTTGAAAAATAATTAACACCATGACTAAAGGAAAGATGGACCAGTTGACTGGAACAAGTATTGTTGGTTGACCTATGTTGATGACTGGAAACATCCATAAATGACGCTGAAAGCCATCGTTGTTACTGGTCGCTGTTGGCTGGAGCTTGTCTTGGCATATTCCTCGACACGCTCTCCAGTCATAGAAGGCCTGAACGGACGCGTTTTTCTAGTAGTCAGACACTAGCTGAAACGGATCACCGGCGCTAAAGGCTGGGTCACATTCTGCTCGGCTCCGCCTGTTATCGCGTGGCGCAGCTGAACGGGCGTCTGCTGTCTCATTGACGAGCGACTGCCGTAAATTGCACGGGCCCGCGTCTGATGCGCGCTAATCATTGTAAGGAGAGCCTGACGCATTGGCTGCGGCGTTAATAATGCAGGCCGGTAGATGGCGGCAACTAATGGAGTGCGGCCTGGCGCGGATGCGTGCGGCGGCGGCAGCGGCGGCGGTGGTGGTGGCAAAGCGCCCACGGGACCCGCACCAGCACTGAGTTACGTCACAGGCGGGCGCTCTGCAGAGTACACGTGTGCAAATGCCTAGCGGCGGTAAATTAAAATTAACGTAAGCGTCTGAAGGATGGGTGTTACGTCGTCGACCAACTGATTAAAGGTCAGTCATTCGCGAAAGAACGGGTTCAAAAGAACGGCTCACAAAAATGAACGGAATACGTGAGGAAGGACGTCTAAGGAACGGTTGTTCACCATTTGCTTTACGTCGGTCTCGTTCAGCTGAGTAAGGCGCACCTTCTGCGTTGCAGTTCCGTCGTCCTTAGTTCAGCTCCGAGTTGCCACGAGTGCTTATAATTAAAAGTACTGTTAATCATGGATGTCCAATATGGGCTGTAATTATCGAATGGGAGCGAAACTTGGGAGTTATACTAACGCGTTAAAGCGGAAAAGATTTAACTGGGGAAAAGTTAGTTCAAATTTTGGCCACCAAGTGCAAATCTGGCGGTGCACACCATCTCGTCGACGTCTCCGGTGCTCATATTGAACAAATTGTGTAACCGACAGTTAATAATAGAATTAAAATTTTGCCTTTCTCACTTGGTTGACCTTTCCTGCCCACGTCCCATTCTTAATCCATTATATTCGGCAACATTTCTTATCGCCTTTCTTGCATTCACAGCGCTACATTTACTCCTGGTGACAAAAACTGGAACTAAACTTTCTCAGCAAAAATCGATTCCGCATTTACGCATTAGAATATCTACCACGTTTCGCTGTCGGGCGATAGTTATAGCTGAGACTGGACCTCTGTTATTTGCTGCACTTTAATTATAACCACATGGAAGTTACTTTTGTTCATTGGATTCGCCCAGTTCAATTCAGTTTCAAACTGTTCTCGAAATATCTACTTCGTTCTTTGTGTATATCATTCATCATCCCCCACCGGCAGTTACTAACATTGTCATAACTACTCTGTAGTGCAAATATTACTGACGAAATTAACCTTCGCATTATGTGTCACATCCAAGTGACAAAGCTCGATGAAACTTGGACCGCTGGCCGGAGTGGCCGAGCGGTTCTAGGTGCTACAGTCTGGAACCGTGCGACCGCTACGGTCGCAGGTTCGAATCCTGCCTCGGGCATGGATGTGTGTGATGTCCTAAGGTTAGTTAGGTTTACGTAGTTCTAAGTTCTAGGGGACTGATGACCTCAGATGTTAAGTCCCATAGTGCTCAGAGCCATTTTAACCATTTTGAACCAAACGTAACTCGCATGATGTCCAACCACACTACCACACTGACAGAGGTCTCCCTTCAGTATCAATTTGAATAATGCCTGGTCATACAATACATACTGTCCAGCAGCAATTGTATGCAGATCCATTTGTCGCGAAATCTCAAAACTATTTTGCCATTCACAGCGAAACTAATATGGAACGCTCCCCACCCCCTGCTCCCAGCGTCCCAAAATGGAGCTGTCCCCAGTGACTAGTTCCCGAAGATGAACGAATTTGCCCACCCGTACAACCTATCGGGGATTCACCCGGATTGAGGTAGTTCACCTGCATGCTTTTCTAGAACAAGTCACACCTGATTTCCTTCCGTATCGTTGTGTTACCTTCCTTACAAAGATTCCCGTCTAAGTTACCCAGCCGTCTCCGTTATAAATTCGTGTGGGCTATTCCGGCTTTTACGCGTTTCTGGATTCATTCCACGTCTGGTGTGGTGTCTACTTGATAATGCCTCCAAACGCAGGGGCAGTACAGGGTGAAGAAAATAAAAGTGGCTCGGAGAACAGAGTTCAAAGGTACAAAGAAACACAGCAGAGGAAAAGAAATACAGTACGAAGCTGACTACAGCAGATGTTGAAAGTGACCACGATTCGACTCTTGGCACTTTTGGGCCCCGGTCAGCAAGTTGCTGGTGGTGCATCGAAGTTGGACTGCTGGAATTACTGCAGTTCTTGAAGATATGAGCGTTGTTATGATACACCTTAGACTTCAGGGCTCCCCACACTAAGTAATCACACACAGACAGATCAAGTGACCTGCGTGGCCAGCCAGGGCCAAGACCAGACTCACCTTTGCTAACAACTCTGTCAGGTGTGAATATTGTGTAAATGTGCTTAAAGGTTCGGCCGGCTGATGGGCAGTTGCTCCATCCTGCCGAAAGTAGCTGTAGATCTTTTCCTCCTCCGTCCGTACCACTTTTATATGTACCTTATTGACTTTTACGATGTGACTTTTCATGCGGGCCTCTTTGACTTCCTTCATAGAAACTGTGGGTCAGTTTCCGTACCTTGGTTTCCTAAAGCAGTACGATGTGTTTCTGAAGAAAACTCGAAAAGAATCTTTTTGAAAATTGTATGATTACCAAGCATTCTTTAAGTAAAAAAACTTACGTAACTTATTAACGGTGTCGCATGTAGCCCGTGCGTAGTGTAGAAGACTTGTAATCGTGAATTGGGTGGCTTTATTTTCTTCTCCTTTCTCAGAGTACCTTCTTCCACTGCTTGATATGGGATTCATCTACATATTTCCCTTGTCTTCGATTTTTAGCCGCCCGGTACCAGCGTGTTCCAGCAATTAGCTTCACATCATCAAGTTCTCTCCATCTTGGCCTTCCATTGCCACTCGCTTTGTCTGATGTTCTGCAGTGAACAATTCTAGGGGTCCATCTGCTGTGATATTGTCTAGATAAATGTCCGACCCACTGACACTTCAGTATTAGCACTTTTTTTAGTTTTATTTAAGTGAAATGAAATGATCGTATGGCATTTATCGGCCTGGATATCCCATTCGCGGTTCGGCCGCCGTATTGCAAGTGTTTTTAGATGACGTCACTTCGGTGACTTGCGTGTCAATGATGATGAAAATGATGATGAAGGACACACAACACCCAGTCCCCTGCCGGGAATCGAGCCCGGGTGGTAACACTACCGCTAAGCTACGGAAGTGGACTTTATTTAAGTTACATACGTGATATAAAATACAAAAATATTAATCAACAAATACTGAATTACAGTAGTGGCGAGCAACATGAATCCAATCAAAAGAATGATGACCAAAAAGATAAATAAGTGAAGTAAATGTACTCGCGCGGCCGGCCAGAGTGGCCGAGCGGCTCTAGGCGATACACTCTGGAACCGCGCGACCGCTACGGTCGCAGGTTCGAATCCTGCCTCGGGCATGGACGTGTGTGATGTCCTTGAGTTAGTTAGGTTTAAGTAGTTCTAAGTTCTAGGGGACTGATGACCTCAGAAGTTAAGTCGCATAGTGCTCAGAGCCAGTTGAACCATTTTGTACTTGCACGGCATGAATCGCTAGGAGGCCCCGAAGGGTAGTTTCAGCCTCCTAATTTGAAAGATCTTTCTTATCTTTCACTCTTGCAGCCAGTTTTCCTTTGCGTAGTATGAGAGTTGTGTATGTAAGCGTATCTATTGAGTGTAGGTGACTGTATTCTGTGTGTATGTGTGTGTGTGTGTGTGTGTGTGTGTGTGTGTGTGTGTGTGTGTGTGTAGCTTCATGCGCTTGTTTGAGCCAATCAAAGAAACGAGAGGGTGAAACCCAGAGGAGGTACATAGCCTACCCCTGTCGAAGAGCACCAAAAGTTCCGCCAAGCTTAATGCCCTCGTCCGACAGACGGATCACCATCAACAGTGTCGCATGCCCTCACTTAATGAGACATTACGGAGAAGTTTGGAAATCAACCAAGGCCATTAGTGCAACGACGGGTGATCAAGGGCTCCATGTGACTACCCCCCAGTCCACTCTGCCATAAGGGAAAATTGTCAACAGCACACGGCTTCCTCGGACGTTCAACCGTGCAAGTACTGGCCACACCGACGGTGCTTAGCATAGGTGATCCGGCGGTAACCCCTGTATCCACATCAACGAGAGAGAAATAATTATAGTCCATTGGCTGCCACGCCATATGAAAACGCGCTTTCCGCTTTATAATACACTCCTGGCCATTAAAATTGCTACACCACGAAGATGACGTACTACAGACGCGAAATTTAACCGACATGAAGAAGATGCTGTGATATGCAAATGATTAGCTTTTCAGAGCATTCACACAAGGGTGGCGCCCGTGGCGGTACCCACAACGTGCTGACATGAGGAAAGTTTCCAACCAATTTCTCGTACACAAACAGCAGTTGACCGGCGTTGCCTCGTGAAACGTTGTTGTGATGCCTCGGGTAAGGAGGAGAAATGCGTACCATTACGTTTGATAAATGTTGGATTGTAGCCTATCGCGATTGCGGTTTATCGTATCGCGACATTGCTGCTCGCGTTGGTCGAGATCCAATGACTGTTAGCAGAATATGGAATCGGTGGGTTCAGGAGGGTAATACGGAACGCCTTGCTGGATCCCAACGGCCTCGTAATCACTAGCAGTCGAGATGACAGGCATCTTATCCGCATGCTTGTAACGGATCGTGCAGCCACGTCCCGATCACTGAGTCAACAGATGGGGACATTTGCAAGACAACAACTATCTGCACGAAGAGTTCGACGACGTTTGCAGCAGCATGGACTATCAGCTCGCAGACCATGGCTTCGGTTACCCTTGACGCTGCATCACAGACAGGAGCGTCTGCGATGGTGAACTCAACGACGAACCTGGCTGCACGAATGGCAAAACGTCATTTTTTCGGATGAATCAAGGTTCTGTTTACAGCATCATGATGGTCGCATCCATGTTTGGCGACATTGGAAGCGTGTATTCGTCATCTCCATACTGGCGTATCAGCTGTCATGATGGCATGGGGTGCCATTGGTTAGTCGTCTCGGTCACCCCTTGTTCCCATTGACGGCACTTTGAACAGTGGACGCTACATTTCAGATGTGTTACGACCCGTGGCTCTACCCTTCATTCGATCCTTACGAAACCCCATACAATAATTTAATCGGAATCGTATCTAGGTAATGATGTTGTAATGACAAACCTACTCTACCGATGATGTTTAAGTGACTCATACTGGCCAGTCGTCAGCCACACTTTCCGCTTGTACGGGTACGCCAGGTAATCGCCGCTGCTCCTGACACGGCTTGCTTTTCGCTCCGGAAGACGAGGCCGGAGAGGAGCCGGTGGTAGGGCGGCTGGGGCTACGGCGGGTCGTGTGCGGTGGTTTTCGCGCCATTACCCGCCGACGGCGGCGTCGGCGCCGCCTTATGGGCCACCCGCGCCGCTTTCCCGCCTTCTTAATCAACCGGCGCCAGCTCCGACCCCCGCCGCCCCCTCCTCCCACTACGGCTTCCAACGGCAACGGCTCGTTGGCCGTTCGATCGCCGACACGCCAACACGACCCCCGTCCGCGGCCAGGGAGGAGGAGCGGGGGTGTTACGGGCACTGGACGATGCGAGCTCCGGCGCGATGACTTCCCTGCGCCGGCCGCCACTGTCAGCGAAATATTTTTTAAACTGTAATCGACGCTGTGAGAAATAAGATCGTTTCAAATTTTTAATCAAGGCGTTGACTTCAATAATTGCTGATATTTACCTCTATTTTTATTTGCAAAATTATTTACTACTCTGAATATCAAGAGATCAGGAGGAAACCCAGTTCTAAGCAAAGAAGGGAAAGCAGAAATGTGGAAGGAATATATAGAGGGTCTAAACAAGGGCGATGTATTTGAGGACAATATTATGGAAATCGAAGAGGATGTAGATGAAGATGAAATGGGAGATATGATACTGCGTGAAGCGTTTGACAGAGCACTGAAAGACCTGAGTAGAAACAAGGCCCCGGGAGTAGATAACATTCCATTAGATATACTGACAACCTTGGGAGAGCCAGTCCTGACAAAACTCTACCATCTGGTGAGCGAGATGTATGATACAGGCGAAATACCCTCTGGCTTCAAGAAGAATATAATAATTCCAATCCCAAAGAAAGCAGGTGTTGACAGATGTGAAAATTACCGAACTATTAGTTTAATAAGTCACGGCTGCAAAATACTAACGCGAATTCTTTACAGACGAATGGAAAAACTGGTAGAAGCCGACCTCGGGGGGGATCAGTTTGGATTCCGTAGAAATATTGGAACACGTGAGGCAATACTGACCCTACGACTTATCTTGGAAGCTAGATTAAGGAAAGCCAAACCTACGTTTCTAGCATTTGTAGACTTAGAGTAAGCTTTTGACAATGTTGGCTGGAATACTCTCTTTTAGATTCTGAAGGTGGCAGGGGTAAAATACTGGGAACGAAAGGCTATTTACAATTTGTACAGGAAGCAGATGGCAGTTGTAAGAGTTGAGGGTAATGAATGGGAAGCAGTGGTTGGGAAGGGAGTGAGACAGGGTTGTAGCCTCTCCCCGATGTTATTCAATCTGTATATTGAGCAAGCAGTGAAGGAAACAAAAGAAAATTTCGGAATAGGTATTAAAATCCATGGAGAAGAAATAAATACCTTGAGGTTCGCCGATGACATTGTAATTCTGTCAGAGACGGCAAAGGACTTGGAAGAGCAGTTGAACGGAATGGACTGTGTCTTGAAAGGAGGTTATTAGATGAACATCAACAAAAGCAAAACGAGGATAATGGAATGTAGTCGAATTAAGTCGGGAGATGCTGAGGGTATTAGATTAGGAAATGAGACTCTTAAAGTAGTAAAGGAGTTTCGCTATTTGGGGAGCAAAATAACTGACGATGGTCGAAGTAGAGAGGATATAAAATGTAGACTGGCAATGGCAAGGAAAGCGTTCCTGAAGAAGAGAAATTTGTTAACATCGAGTATAGATTTAAGTGTCAGGAAGTCATTTCTGAAAGTATTTGTATGGAGTGTAGCCATGTATGGAAGTGAAACATGGACGATAATTAGTTTGGACAAGAAGAGAATAGAAGCTTTTGAAATGTGGTGCTACAGAAGAATGCTGAAGATTACATGGGTAGATCACGTAACTAACGAAGAGGTATTGAATAGGATTGGGGAGAAGAGAAGTTTGTGGCACAACTTAACTAGAAGAAGGGATCGATTGGTAGGACATGTTCTGAGGCATCAAGGGACCACAAATGTAGCATTGGAGGGCAGCGTGGAGGGTAAAAATCGTAGAGGAAGACCAAGAGATGAATACACCAAGCAGATTCAGAAGGATGTAGGTTGCAGTAGGTACTGGGAGATGACGAAGCTTGCACAGGATAGAGTAGCATGGAGAGCTGCATCAAACCAGTCTGAAGACAGAAGACGATAACAACAACAACAACTCTGGCCTATACTGGAGAAACGCACTAACAAATTAATTACGTTTAAATGGTATCAACCACACGTCTACCCTCGTCCCTAATCTGCTCCTCCTCCTCCTCCTCCTCTTCTTCTTTTCCTCCTCCTCATTCTGCTCCACTTCCGCCTCTTGATTCTCCTCCTGCTCCACCAGTTGCATTTCTTCCTACTTTTCCACCTCTTCCTATTTCTCCATCTCCTCCTCTTTGACGTCTTTTTATTTTTGTTCTTATCCTTTCAAAATGGTTCAAATGGCTCTGAGCACTATGGGACTTAGCTTCTGAGGTCATCAGTCCCCTAGAACTTATAACTACTTAAACCTAACTAACCTAAGGACATCACACACATCCATGCCCGAGGCAGGATTCGAAGCTGCGACCGTAGTGGTGGCGCGGTTCCAGGCTGTAGCGCCTAGAACCGCTCGGCCACTCCGGCCGGCTCTTATCCTTTTCCTATTACCTCATTTCATGTAATAAGTGTCTTTGTGCTACCTAAGCGTAAGCACGTTCTCCCTCTGACAAATCTCGTAGTCCACGATAAATCTCCACCTTCTCCCCTTCCTTCTCGTTCTTCAGTATCCGTCTCCCACTCAATCTACCAAAACTAGTTTGTGACTTTGATTTATAGCTTTCATCGTTCTAAGGCAGTCTGTCACTAATAATTTCTGCCACGTGTTCATTGCTGTTCCTTCTGTCATCTTTACTTATGTTTCCTAGATTACAGACGATCTGACTTGAACAACAGTATTATTTTAACGTCTTGTCAGCCCATTGTATCTGCTTACTGTTCTAAGAAATCTTATTTCAGGAGCTTCAGTGTCAACCTTAAGAAGTAAGATGCATTTTGCTTACAAAAATTATTTTTGTTCCTAGGACGACCTAAAGAAGGAATAAGACATGGTTAATTGGAACCTTGTCTAGTACGGGACTTGATAAGAATGTCTTCCGTGAGTAATGAATGTGTTGGGGTGGGACACTACGAATGTAGTGAGTGGACATTGTAAGTAGGCTGTTTAGGTTTTTATGTTGGTAACACCATGTAGCGCTCTGTATGAAAATCACTGACTGTGCTGTGTGCAGTCTGTCGTGTTGTTCCATTGTATCTAACTTTTGCTGTGTTTGTCTCTGATTTTGTTTCATTTGTTGCATTAATTGCAATAACAATGTATTAGTGTCTGGAGTCTGTTTCTTTATGCTCTTTGGCAGTGCATTTTCACCGGCAACATTCACATTTTGACAAGCAGAAAATGTGTCTTGACTCATTTGAGAAAACGGTGAGGACCAAAAACTTGAATCTGCAGTATTTGCAAGATTGTGTCCTGTCATTCCCGATTCCTGAGGCAAGCTGTTGCCGACCAATCGATCGATAATGCTTCCCTGTTCACTAATTGTTTCACTGTCTGCACCATTGTTTGCCGCGCACTCTATTTCCCTATGCACAATTACCAAATTACTATGTTGAACATTAGTTAATTCATTACACGGTGGCGCTACACACTGCTTTCGTCTTCAATGTCATTTCTCAGTTTACTTTGGAGCCTAGTGTTACGTTTCTCACACGCCATTATTGTCACAATATTTCACACGATAACACAGAAAAGCACAATTTGAAGATCAAAATGAGAAAACAGATTAACATAGCATTGGAAATAATATCTCGTTAATTGCAAGCGCAGCTGCGAAATACTTAGTGCAAATCTACATGCATGCCACAACTGTTTTACTGTACAACAATGAAAGACTGCAACTACAAAGGAAATTCTCCCTATAATTACGCACTAGCAATAAACAAAAGCTACACTAATTACACAAACTACAAGAAAAAATCAGAAGATTCCAGTGAGGTATCCTCGGCTAAGGGTCGACATATGAGAAGTCCTCTTAGAAAAATTAGTGAGCAAAACTGAACGTACTCACACATTACTCTCTTTACTTATTCTGATCAACACTGAACTGACGCAATATTTTTAGCGCAACGCAATCTGACTTTTAATAATCCCTACAAAAGAATGACCCTGACTAACAATAACCTATACCTTTCATGAATCACTTACGTCACAAAAGTCTTCGTTACTCAAACTACTGCAATACAGCGAGCGCCAATCCTGCCAGCTAAATAAAAGATTCAAACTACTGAAGGCACTAACTACTGATAGGCATAGCTAGCAAATGAAAGATTTTGACAGAGAACAAACAATGTGTTTACTTTAATAGTGTTCAAAAGTCATAATATATATATATCAGTTCATGACATCCAGTCTTACAAATTTACTGTCTCTGATGGACACACGTCCAGATCATCCGCTCTCAAAACTCCGCCACTTCTCTCCCCACATCCACCACTGCTGGCGGCTCACCTCCAACTGCGCAACGCTAAGCGCTGTTAACAGCCAACTGCCCAACACTACAATAGCAAATTCCAACAATGCAAACCGGCCACAGACTGCACACAGCACAGTCAGTGATTTTCATATAGAGCGCTACATGGCGTTACCAACATAAAAACCCAAACAGCCTACTTACAACATACAAGGTGAGAATGTGGGTCTCGCGGGAGGCGTGCGCCAGGTGGTCCCTGCAGTCGCGCTATCCTCTGTGCCCTCGGTGGCTCAGATGGATAGAGCGTCTGCCATGTAAGCAGAAGATCCCGGGTTCGAGTCCCGGTCAGGGCACACGTTTTCACCTGTCCCCGTTGATATATATCAACGCCCGTTAGCCGCTGAAGGTATTAATATAATTCTAATTTCGTTCTAGACGGCTGAAGGTCATCAATGGTGTCTGTTCTTTCGGACATGTCCGAAATAACAGACACCATATCCATATAAGCTTGTAAAACTTTGGACCTCTATTTAGCGAAAATGCTTGAGATGCACCTCGTACTAGAGCAACATCCGCTACATCCCAGTACGTACTATAGTAGTCCGAGAGATGAGCTAACTCTGTGACCCGTTGACAGCACGCTTCTTCCGTTAGCTAACGTATACCTCTCCATGCTGTCGCCAAGTCCCGTTCACTGATGTTATCCTGCCGCCCACCGCAAGGCATTTGCAGAGGTTACTACCGGTGCATAAGGATAGATTTACATTTGTTCCCAAGAGGAAACACCGCCGACAGTAAAAGCGGAGCAGTAAAGCGCCCGCTTGAAGAGGACGCTGATGGCCGCATCGCTTGCGCCCGGCCGCCTACCGTAATAAAACTGCCAGTTCCGATGTCCGTGGCGGCACCGTTGTTATTAAGGGGCGGGGGGGGGGGGGGGGGCGGCCAGACGAGACCGGCGCAGCACGCGAGCGACCCAGACCCACGCAGCTCTGCGCTGCTGGCCACTTGATGGCGGGCACTAAGCTCTAAGCCGCCCGATACGGCCTCGGCGTTGCCGCGATAGAATTAGCAACAGTGCTCTGTATCTTCAGCAGTTTAAGAGTGCACTGCCGCCCTCAGATAAGACAGGGACCAAGGTGTCGACCAGGCGCAACCGCTAAAATTTTTGTTTTCTTGCGCGTACTGAATGAAGCGGCGCGTTGAACTCCCCTCTGGAAGAAACGTGATTCGGATGCCGTTCTGGTCACACCGATTCAGTTTTTCCTTCGTTTCTCTACGATAATTAATAGAATGGCGGATTGATTCGATCGTAATATTTGCAACTGGTCTAAAAAAATTAAATGTCGTATGGCATTGTTAGCTCGGAAATCCCACGGCGTGGGTTCAGTGGCCATTCGGAAAGGTGTTATTCCTCCGCGCACGTTGGCCGCTTTCCTTGCGGATAAACAGCGTGTTTCCATAAGAGTGTTCAAAAATGGTTCAAATGGCTCTGAGCACTATGCGACTTAACTTCTGAGGTCATCAGACGCCTACAACTTAGAACTAATTAAACCTAACTAACCTAAGGACATCACACACATCCATGCCTGAGGCAGGATTCGAGCCTGCGACCGTAGCGGTCACGCGGTTCCAGACTGAAGCGCCTAGAACCGCACGGCCACACCGGCCGGCCAGAGTGTTCAAAAATGTAGCAGGACATAGAGAATGCTTCACTGAACAATATGAGACAGGGAATGTGGGGTCTGTGCGGTTGATCCCGGCGGAGGTTCGACTCTTCCCTCGCGCATGGGTGTGTGTGTGTTTGTCCTTAGGATAACTTAGGTTAAGTAGTGTGTAAGCTTAGGAACTGATGCCCTTAGCAGTTAAGTCCCATAAGATTTCACACACATTTGAACACTTGGAATGTGTGGTCGGAAAGCCAGCTTAATGAGATATGGGAGTGAACTTTGTCTAGCATTACTGTTTTCCAGCTTATTTAGAACTCACATGCGTATTGTGCTGTTGATTTACGTGTGCATTCATTGTTTTCTTCAAGGGAACAAGGACGATGAGCCTGATTACTAGGACTTATATGGATATGGTGTCTGTTCTTTTGGACAGACACCATATCCATATAAGTATATAGTTCTGGCAATACCGGCCATGACCTTCTTCTTCTATGCTGATGCACACATATTCCCCGAACTGTTACAGCACTTGGTAAGAATGTCTTCCACGAGTAATGAGTATGTTGGGATGGGACGCTACGAATGTAGTGTGTGGACATACAAGGTGAGAATGTGGGTCTCGGGGGAGGATTGCGCGAGATAGTCCCTGCAGTCGCACTATCCTCTGTGCCCTCGGTAGCTCAGATGGATCGCCGGCACGGTAGCCAAAATCAGAACTACTATTTTTTCTCCCAGCGTAAATCACTTCCGCATTAACGAATTAGAATATCTACCAATTTTAGCTGCCATACGATGGTGAAAGCCCACACTGGACCTCTGTGAGTAACTGCAACTTCAAATAATAACTAACCGCTTTGTTTCCTGTATGACATAACGACACAGCTCTGTCACAGTTATAGAGCGTACATCAGTAAATCTAACAACAAATTTTTTGCGACACTACGTGCCTAGCCGACGGCGGTGCAGACCAGAGATTGCTGGCCGCCAGCGCCTCCCCCTCCACGACTGCAGGGGAGATGCAGCAGTGCGAGGCGTGGAGCGGCGCGGCGGTTTTTAACGTACTAATGCCGACCCGGCCCCGGAGCCAATCTTTATTAATTATCTCGGCGCCAGTATCCCCGGCGCGAGTATAATAAATTGATTTACTGCTCGCCACGGACCAGGGCGCTGCCGGCGGCTACTCTGCCCGCAGAAACAACAGCATCACTGCGGGGGGGTTGGTCCGTGGTGCTACATTCACTTAACGGCCCGAGGGGGGACCGGGCAGCCAGCGCTCTGCGACACCACATCAAGCTCCGCGTCACCACATCACTCCTCGTAAAGCAGTGCTCGCATGTGGTTAGGGGCTTGGACAAAACCGTGTGAATGTCAAGCTAGATGCACCACCTTCCTGCATCTTGTTTGCTAACGGAAAATGCTTTAAAGTTGCCGGTCTCCTTGCGAGAACAACGACACTCAAATCTCCTCCAGCGAGCACACTGATGAACCAAAATGTTATGATAATTTCCGACCGCGATTTTTTTTTACAGTGGGATGATTTTTGTCACGTGACGCGGCAAGGAAAGTATACAGGGTGATCCTTACTAACGTTTAAAAAGCTCCAAAGCGACGTAGATGATGGTGAGACAAGTAATTTAAATAAAGGGCACAAGGAGTCACAACTTTAGCACGTGCAGCTCATGGTTCGATTCCTGCCTCTCTGTCTCTGTCTCTCTCTCTCTCTCTCTCTCTCTCTCTCTCTCTCTCTCTCTCTCTCTCTCTCTCTCTCTCTCTCCCTATATATATATATATATATATATATATATATATATATAAGTCCATAACTTGTAAACTAATTCACGGAGTTTTCTCGCTTTTGGTGAAAGTGCAGCTTAAAGTCCAGATTAAAGATATCACTGTAGGTGTTCGAAATGGTCACCATTAACATACACACACAGACGATTCCGCCGAACTGCAGTACGAACTACTGACTGCTACGTGTTCAGTTGGATATTTGCACATGATTGTACGATGGATTCTCGAAGTTCATCCAATGTGCGTGGCTTTCGTGGTTAAACGACGTCCTTTAGTGTTTCCCACAGGTAAAAGTCCAGAGGAGTTAGGTCTGGGGAACGTGGTGGATACTCCGCAGCACCTCTACAGCCTATCCATCTTCCTGGGAGATTTTCGTCGAGATACGCCCTAACACGATTTTGGTATGGGCTGGGGCGCCATCTTGTTGAAAGTAAACTCTTCCGTCTCAATACATGTCTCGGATGGCAGGTAAAATAGATGTCTGAAGCTTCCGAAGGTACACCTCACCGATAACTGTGCCGTTAAAGAAGAATGGCCCAGTCAAGCCCCGGTAAGACAACCAACACCACACATTTAATCCTGGCAAATTGACGGCTTTGTCTACATGGACGTTCGGATTTTCGGCGGCCCAGTAGATGCAATTGTGGCGATTTACTGTACCATTGAGTTTTAACTGTACCTCATCAGACCACACAATTATCTCTGCAAACTCTTCATCGTTGCGCACCGTGTTAGTAAACCACTCGCAGTACTCCATTCTGCGATCTGGGCCGTCCTCGTTCATTGCGTGTAGCAATCGTGGGATCTAGCACTTCCACTTTGTTGTCATCCTAATTCGCCGAACACTCAGTCTAATTTCACGGGCACACTGTCTCACAGACTTCTGTGTTGAGCGAGTAAATTGTTGTAACACACGACGGGAGTTAGCTGGACTGGAATCGTTAAACGTGTCGGTGGCTCTGTTTGATACTCATTTCGCCATTGCCGTTGAACCTCAATAATGTTTTCGTACTTAAAATACCACTTCAAAACTGACTTCCTTTCATCGAATGTAAGCCTTGCGCCACCCATGTTTACTCGAGAAACTAGGTACAACTAAGAACAAAACACTGACTATCTGGCGACTGTCATCTGACAAAACAAAACAGCGCAATACAACGCTTATGTGACGATTGCCGGAACTACAAACTATTGCACTACCAAAGATGAGACAACTTCGTCAATTAGTTTGCCAGTTATGGACTTTTAAACAGTCGATACATTTTTTGGAGCCTTCTATATATAGTACAATAAAAACTTACCATTACGATACAAGTAAATGAGTATAAGCTTCCGAATTGCATCGTTACCAGTAAATGACATACCTTTTCTTTACTAAATGATGGCTGTAATGAGAAAAACAAGAGACAAAAGGAAAGAAACACAAAGTAAGAACAGCTTTTAATTGGTTACAGTAAGGATAATAATTCTGCAACTTCTACGTTTACAACAGATCACATTTGCTAAAGGTGTGTGAAACTTACTTCGTTTGTCATTATGCAAGTATTGCATCGCTCAGTCACCCCTTCATGCCAATGCCCAACCGCAGCACGTGCGGCGAGATAGATCATCTGGCGATGTTACATGTTCAGCGACTCTCATTCATTTTTGAGGTATTTTCCAACATTTGCAACCCCATGTGTCTTGTATTACATTACTTGCCTCGGCGTCATTTACATTTTAAACGTTAATACGAATCATCTTGAATAAGTGGAGCATCTCGGAAATCGCGAAGCTGATGCAGAGTTCGCGTGTTACAGTCCACTTTTCGGACCCAATACTACAGCGATTGAGCGTAGTATGAATTCGACTAGTCCATGGTAGATTTCCGGAGGTACCTGCCACCAAATGTCTATGCGCAGGACCGTTGATATCCGTAAATTACGGGCCGATGCTTTGTGGATTCGGAGATGGTGACCTATAGTATCCCAAATGTGCTCCATCGAGTTCAGTTCATGCAGTGTTGGTGGGCAAGACAACAATGTGAGCTCACTATCATGCTCCTCAAACCACTGTACCAAGATTGTGGCCTTGTGACACGGACAGTTATCCCGTAGGAGGATACCATCGTTGTGGGGGAAGACATCTAACATGAAGGGATGTCCAGAATACTGTTGACTTAGTCCACGGCGGTCATGGTGCTTTCTATTACTACCACAGATCCCACGGAAGTTGAGGCGAATATCTCCTGTAACACAGTACTGCCCTCATCGGCCTTCGTCAGTGGCATGTTGATGCTTTCGAGCAGCCGTTTGTCTCGATGACGACGGACACGACCATCAACCTGATGTAGCAAGAAACGTGATTCATCTGACCAGGTAACACGTTCCATTGATTCACTGTCCAAATTCGATGATCCTGCTTCCCCTGTAGTCGTAAATGACGATGTCGTTGATTCAACACAAGAATGGTTTGGGTCGTCTGCTGTGGAGCTCCGTGTTCAAGAATGTCAGCTGAACTGTGTGCCAGCATCAGCATTGTACTCTGTCGTCAGATCTTCCAAGATTATCGCTTTCGTACTTTGCAGAGTGGATAAGCCTTCGACTTCCTCGGTCAGCGAGGAGGTGTGAACGTTCAACACCTTGTCGCCTACTAGTGGATCCACTGCCCTTCGCCCACTTTTCATAGATACTGAACACAGTAGCCTGCGAACAGTTGACCAGCTTCTCCGTTTCCGAGAGCTCCAGAAACCAAACATCCGTTTCCGTTCTCAAGCACCGGTGTATAACAATCTGCCCTTCGTCAAAGTTGCTTATGTAATTGGATTTCCCCATTTGCGATGCGTATCGTCACTAGAATGATTTCCCATTCGATCCTCCTACTTTTATATACTTTTCTTACCGTCCCAGTTCGCAGGGAGGCACTGATAGTAATTTTTCGGCTCATTAATGCACTCTGAGGTGACAACAGTCATGCGATACATGCTAATACTGTGACGGACCTCCTTTGCCAGGCGTAGTGCAGTGACTCAACGTGGCATGGACTCAACAAGTCGTTGGAAGTCCCCTGCAGAAATATTGAGCCATGCTGCCTCTACAACCGTCCATAACTGCGAATGTGTTGCCGGTGCTAGATCTGGTCCACGAACTGACCTCTTCATTATGTCCCGTAATTGTTCGCTGGGATTCACGTCGAGTGATCTGGGTGGCCAAAACATTCGCTCGAATTGTTCTGAATGATCCTCAAACCAACTGCGAACAATTGTGGCCCAGTGACAGGGCGCATTCTCATCCATAAAAAATTCCATCATTGTCTGGTCTCCCAGTACTCGAACATAACCATTTCCAGTTAATGATCGGCTCAATTGGACCAGAGGACCCACTCCATTCCATGTAAACACGGTCCACATCATTATGGAGCAGTACCATCTTGCACAGTGCATTGTTGACAACTTGGGTCCATGGCATCGTGGGGTCTGCGACATACTTGAGCCCTACGATCAGCTATTACCAACTGAACTCCGGACTCATCTGACCAAGCAACGGTTTTCCAGTAGTCTAGGGCACAACCGATATAATCACATGTCCAGAAGAGGCGCTGCAGGCGTCGACGTGATGTTAGCAAGGACATCGATCGTCGGCTGCCATAGCTCATTAACGTCAAATTTCGCCGGACTATGCTAACTGATACGTTCTTCGTACGTTCGCTTTGATTTGTGCTGTTATTTCACACAGTGTTGCTTGTCTGTAAGCACTGCAACTCTACGCAATAACCGCTGCTCTCAATTGGTAAGGGAAGGCCTCCGACCATTGCGTTGCCCGTGGTGAGAGGTTATATCTGAAGTGTCGTATTCTCGTCCCATCCTTGACTCTATGGATCGCGGAATATTGAATTCCCCAACGATTTGCGAAAAGGAATATACCGTATGTGTAGCTCTAAATACCAGTCCACGTTCAAGGTCTGCTAATTCCCGTCACGCGGCCATAATCACGTTGGAAACCTTCTCACATTGCAGGGTGCCAGGACATGGGCACTTACACGTTAGCTTACCAACATTAGTATTAATAATAAAGGGACTGGCAAGGGCATCACATCATAACTATATTGAATTATGATAAATATGAGGCACTCTCGAGCAGTATTCCCTGCATGTCTGCATGTTTGAGCCACAACTTAAAACGTTGGTGAAAAGTATCGGAAGTTGAGAATTATGGTACATGAGTCTGCAGCTACCCGTAGCTCGCCGGGCCGCCGTGGGCGGCAGGTAGCGCTCACCGGAAACGCGGGACGACACGGAGCTTTTGGGGATACCCTGGCATCCGGGGCAACCTGTGCTGGGCAACACGTGGCGAAGACGGGAATTTCGTTTGCCTAGGGGCGTTATGACCTACTCGATCATTGGGTAGATCTCAGTGGAGGGATTTCGGCGATGATAGAGCGTTCGACATTGGCCGAAACTGAGTATCCTTCCGCCGCCTTTTCGTACGCGTGGGAGACGAGAGAATTGTGAAGGGACTTCGCATTCAGCCATCGAGCCGTACGGACTTGGAGACGGCGTCTTGGCCATCGTCTTCGAAGGGAGAAATACGGTCTGTATCGCAGCATTGCACCAACGCGTGTTCCGTGCAGAGTTCTGCGGTTAGAGCTCTGTGTGTGCTCAGAAGCGAGATTTTCACCAACGCCCAACCACTTCCAACAACTTACCTAATATTCTCGATCTAGAAGTTATCCTTGCGAGGTGCCGAGTATTTATCAACGCAGCTGCCGGTAATAGGGGCGCGTAACTGCAAATTGTTAATGTGCCATTCTCAGGAGTGTGCGAGTGGACAAAGAGATTCACATTTTTTTTTTTTTGTAAATTTTGTCAGTTGTGGGGAATATCAAATTAAAATGCCAGTATTACGATCGAATTATGGTCTTCATTGTAGCTAGCATTTACCCTGTCCAAGTAAACTTTACATGTACTCTAGTCACTGCACAGCTTGCCCAGACGGGAAGGAAAGAAGGTTTGCAGTCTTCTATGTCAGCGACGGACTGATAAGCTTACAACATGAATCACCTGAATACAACGATTTCGCCAATGCAGTACCCTATTATACCTTGTATACGCCATACTTTCGCCATCTCTATCGGCATACCGCTATCCTATTATTTTTGTCACCCCAGTGTATATTCCAGAAGATGCAGAACGCTTAACATTCTTAGGGTCATGGGAGTTCTCCATATCTTTGTAATTACGGAGTTCGAACCTCCCCTTGAGGTCTCCACAGAGTATCACTTATTAAGAGGTCATGTAAGACACGTTGCAATAGCTGTAGCTTGAGTGTATCCTTTCGCTGAGGTGCTGTTGACGATGTGGAACTGACTGCGGGTGGGTGAGGAACGCACCCCCCACCCACCCCAGGGTCAGGGGCGGCGATTAGTCAGCGCTGACAGGTGTCTCGGCTCGGCGCCGCACGGCTCATTGAGGTGATGGCGTTCCGCCGCGGAGCGCTAATTATCGCCTGCTGGAATGCCGTTATCAGAGAGCGGCCGCATTGTCCTCCGGGCGCACGCTGGCCCTTTGTGCCGACTCTCCGGGCCGTCTTCATTGGTTGCTGCCATCCCATCCGTCATCTCAACAGCTGGCCGCTGTCAGCGCGACTCTTTGATCAGGACGGTTGTCGCTCCCGATGACCCAACTTCCGCGTACACTCAGAAACATTTTTCATGTATTTTTGCTATCATAACTTGCCTCTCCTACAATTCAACGTTACTGTGGTCAAACTGAGAGCGCCCACATGCCTTGCTCATACTGTGGCATCAAGCAGACAGGCCCGCAAGATGAGTGGTCTGCCAAGCGAGTGGATTTATTCTTATTTATCGAGTAACATCAATGACTGATTATGAGCTCTAGTACCCACAATTAAGCTACAAATTATTCTCCTGTTTGAATATTACGCAACGGAAACGGATAACGCACATTTGACTATTAGTAATTTACACAACTCTGATTGTTCACTACGTTCTGGCAATACCACATTTTCTTTCTTACCCAACGGCTTTGAGCAACACATGGCCACCGCACTGAATATGAATGGCGCACACATTATAAATTCTGGGTCTCATGACTACACACTATTCGAAGAATAAGGCCACCAATCTTTTTCTTTTCACTATCTTTTTTATTCTGATAAATTCTACTACGATTCAAAGATAACCTAAACACACCATTACATTTTATACAACAATTACACATGAGAAACTCCGCCCAGTGGACATGGCTTTACATTGGTGATTATTTATTTTATGGTCTCGTAATTATCTAACAGTGCACTTTCTGTATAGGATGGTGGATCTTTTGCTATCTCACACTTCGACTCTCACACCCATCATCACGAAAATTTACTCCAGACCGAGCGGTACAAAAAGGAACATGCATAACCCACTGCCTCTGAACCTATCTTGCTACTCTCCCATGCAAACCACACATACTTAAATTACATGAAATACATCACACTGGCAACACAGAATGCATCACAAAGAATAGTCACAACGTTAGAATCACTTCACTTTCAGCTTTCCCACTTCAATTAGTATTCATACCAGTTTCACACGACACTGTCCCACTATGTAACTTTTCTTTCCTACTACGAACTCTGGAGGATATATGCACGTCTTACTGTGCAATGCAAGCCAAGTGGCGTTGCTGGATAGACGGCTGACTCACCTTGCTTCTCTCTCAAAGTATTAGAGTTTGAATCTAGCGTCACACGGAAACATAACACCCAAAGTAATTCAGCTTAACTTTAGCACTCGGAAGTATTTCAACTTAGTACTAGCACTCGCAATTATTTCAACTTATTGCTACACGTGGTTTCATTGTCACCGTTGGTCACTTCCGAAGATTACTACAATCCCCTTAATATTACCTGCCTGACATTTAATTCTCCCCCCAAAAGTTCCTGAAATAGAGAAATAATTATTCCAAACTACTCTTAAGTATTTCACACGTATACCATTGTCTCCACTCTTTTGTCTTTACGGAGCACACACAAGACAGGTCTTACCAACGCAAGATCCAGCACCAGAGTGCTGAAACGTGGCCGTTCTTCAGGTGATCTCGCACCTCCACTGAGGTGGGGGAGCACCATTCTACCGTATTGGTCAGCCACATTTCAGGCGCTCAAAGCTCAGGTAAATTTCATCTCTTTGGTTCCACCAAACGTGACCAAAGATGATCATATATTGCACATTCACTATCTGCGGTTAGCAGACGACCATACATTCATTCATTTCACAGATCTCACCAAATTGGATGTAGGAATTTATTTTGTGGGAGTACACATGTGATGAATTAAATAAATAAATAAATTGTCCTTCTTTCCTACACTGGTATCCGGCTTCGGTGTATTAAGTGAAATTGAGTTATTATTACAAAAAATATGTTGTTCTGACAAGAATAACGAAGAATGTTGTACCTATTTTCAATGTCGGGCTGTACTGTACCCTTTCAAAACATACATTTATAGCATTACTGCATCCACATCTACACGATTACTCTGCAATTTATAATCAAGTGCTGGCATAGGATTCATCGAACCGCCTTCAAGCTATTTCTCTACCGTTCCACTCTCGAGCAGCGCGCATTTCTGCCTATGTAGGTGGGCGCAAACGAAATGTTTTCGCATTCCAAGAGGGAAGTCGGTCGATCATTGAAATATCATAAGAAGATCCTGCAGCAACGAAGAACTCTTCTTTTTTTTTCTTTTTAATGGTTGCCGCCCGAATTCGCGTATCATTTCCACGACTCTCTCTCGCCTACTTCATGGTAATACAAAACTAGTCGCCAGTCTTTGAAAGTTTTCGATGTCCTCAGGTAATCTTATCTGATGCGGATCCCGTAACGCACAGCAGTACTCCAGAGGAGGGCTGACAAGAGTAGTGTAGGCAATCTCTGAACTAAATGTCGTGTGACGAAGGTCTCCCGTCGGGTAGACCGTTCGCCTTGTGCAAGTCTTTCGAATTGACGCCACTTCGGTGACTTGCGCGTCGATGGGTATGAAATGATGATGATTAGGACATCACAACACCCAGTCCCTGAGCGGAGAAAATCTCCGGCCCAGCCGGGAATCGAACCCGGGCCCTTAGGATTGACATTCTGTTGCGCTGACCACTCAGCTACCGGGGGTGGACATCTCTGTACTAAACCTGTCACATTTTCGAATTTTCCTGCCAATAACTAGCAGTCTTGATTCGCTCCCCCCCCCCCCCACCCCACCAAAAAAAAAAAAAATTGCCGACCGGTGTGGCCGAGCGTGACCGCTACGGTCGCAGTTTCGAATCCTGCCTCGGGCATGGATGTGTGTGATGTCCTTAGGTTAGTTAGGTTTAAGTAGTTCTAAGTTCTAGGGGACTGACGACCTCACATGTTAAGTCCCATAGTGCTCAGAGCCATTTTTTGAGGCAAAAAATTATCTGTGTAATGGTTGATTCGAAACTGAAGCCCCGCAATGTTTAGTTGAATTGACAGCTTTTAAATTTCTGTGATTGATCGTTTAACCAAAACTTTAGCCTATTTCTTCTCGTACTCTTGTGGATCACTTCATACTTTTCATTGCTTTCCGGGCCGTACAGTTATCTTGTCTAAATCATCTTGCAATTGTTTTGGACCACCTGATAACTTCACGAACGGCAAATATCAGCATCTACCTATCAACAATCTAAGATCTAACAATCTAAGAACACGTCTCAGATTGCCACCTAATTCGTTTATGTAGATCAGAGACAGCAGAGGCTTATGATAGATCCTTGGGCAACGCCAGATGTTACTTCTTTTGCGCTCCACGGCTCTCCGTCAGTTGCTGTGGACGGTGACCTTTGTGATAGGAAATAATAAATCCAGTCGCACAGCTGAGACGATACTCCGTGGGCACGCAATTTGACTAGAAGTTGCTTGTGGTGAACGGTGTCACAAACTTCCCTATAATCTGCATATATGAAATCAGTTCAACATCCCCTGTTGACAGCACTCATTACTTGTGAGAATAAAGAGTTGGTTGTGTTTCACAAGAACGACATTTTCTGCATCCGAGTTCGGTATTTCTTAATAAATAGTTTTCTCTGGGTTTATTAACAATGTTTGAACACAGTATTCGTTTCAGATCTTAGAGCAAGTGGATTTAGAGAGACCTCTTGACAACGTTGACTTTAAAATTCTGGCGGTAGCATCGACAAAATTACAGAAAGCGAAAAGTTATCTACAACTCACACAGAAGACAGACTGCTATTACAAAGTCGATGGATGTAAACTGGTATCAGTAACTGAGAAAGGAGCAACACAATGTTTGTAGTCTCTCGGCGATTTTATTCAGTCTCTACAATCAGCGAACAGTACAGGAGGCCAAATAGTAAATTACAAACGGGATTTAAGTTCAGGAAGAAGAAATTAAAACTTTAAGGTTCCCCGAAGACATTGTAATTTTGTCAGAGACGATGACGGACTCTGAAAAGCAGTTGATCTGAGGCATGGTAGTGTCTTTACAGTCTTGATAAGATTCCTCGGATGATGAATCTATTTTGTGGCAACCATCTCTTGAGTGGAGGAGGCGATTTTCGAGGTGAAGTTTTTTTATGAACAGCCAAAATACAGACCTGTCTAACCAAGCCTCAACCAAGTAATTTATCGCGAGGGAAAATGTGTTGCACTGAGGGGTGAACGAGGTGGTCCAATAGCAACACCAAGTTTCATAGCTACAGCTTTTTCTTTTTTCTTCTGGGTGATAATTAAAACTGTGTGATTAATGCTCGAATGTTTGGAATCCCCACAACATCACATTAAAGGAAGACATCGAAACCGTGCGGAGGTGTGCTGCTAGATTTGCTACTGTTGCGTGTCACGGAAAGGATCGATCAGCTTTGTTGGGAGTCACTGGGGAAAGAACGAGATCGTTAGGTGAAATGCCTAGGAGGAAGTTTAGGGAAACAGCATTTGCGACAGACTACTGACTTCTCTTGCCTCCATCGTTCATCTCGCGTAAGGACCATAAGCATAAAATAAAGGATATTAGGGCCAATACTAAGACATACAGGTAATAATTTGCGATTGGAACAAAGAAGGCAATGACTAGAAACGGTATAATGTAAGCTACTCGTGCACTGTACAGTGTCTTGATGAGTACAGTAATTTTCATCTTCTATTTTCATCATCATAATTTCTCCTTGTTACGCTTTTTTTCAATTTTCCACTCTCTTGTCATGTATTAAATACTGTTTCTTATTCAAAGCATTCCTACAGCCGTCATCGTTGTATTCACAGCCCACTATAAACCGCGGACTGCATTTCTCCTTTGCTGAATTGAAATGTGTATGAAGCAATATATCTAGCGATCTGGATTTGTAATAATGAGAGGGAATTAATTATGGTAGCACCTGACAATGCCTTTGGTGTTTTATTACGCGTACGTTAACAGAAACATATGCAAAAGTAGCGGTACTGACTAAAACGATGTGGATAACTTTGAAGAGATCTGAAAGTCGTGCTATAACGATAATAAGATGTACATAAATTATTAAATTACATGGAGGAGAAACGAAAAACTTGCTCTGTTACTTGTGAGAAATGGACATGAACAGTTATTATAAATTTGGTCGAGAGCATTTGCCGTTAGATAAACTAGCAATACAGCAACAGCAGACCTGAACATTTCTGATTTTGAGTTTCTAAAATTTATTATGTTTTAAATTTAATAGGATTCTGTAATATTTGCAGTATCTTGCGTTCATATATTCTTTTGTGTGCACTTAATAATTTATCAGTAGTGCTGGGAAGCAATTTTCATTCGAACTAAATGTGAAACAAAGAGAGATAAGGGTTTTAAAAATTTATGTCACTATGTGTTCAATATTTTTTTAGTGATGTGGATTTACAGTGTCTTTCCGTTTTTATTTTCAGGTGAGCTCAGACGACTAGACATTTCCGGCCTGAATGAAGGGTAAGCGAAATAAGTTTAAAAAATTCGATGACTTGCTTTACCACTGGTAGAATAAATTAGGAATCCTTTTCTTTCGTTGATATCGAAAGCTTTGCTTTATTGGTTGCGGCCTCCAAGAAAACATATCTTAGTGTAACTGCTGAAACCGAATTTGTTTCAAATATCGGAAAATACTGTACCATCTGAACCCTTTGATCTCCACGTTCTTTAAATTGAACAAAATCTAAATAATGTTCGTAATGATTGGCTAAATGCTTTCGCTTTCGTTATCTTATACAAGTATCAGTGTTTTTGTTTATATCACTGCTACAATAGCAATAGTAGTAGTACTTGTCATGTAGCAGTTTACAAGAAAATTCAGTTTTTTACATATGACAAATATGACAACATCCTACCGCTAAAATACGTTTGCAGCTCTACGCGACTCGTAAATACCGACAGATGCTATCAATAGCTTTAATTCGGCATAAGTAATTAAATCCATATCGACAACTTCCTATATTTCACATTATTCCAGGCAATAAAAAATTTAGTTACTGCCGAGCTCCATTAAAGCTCGATGACACGAAAGTATTCATTTTATATTTTACGGAAAGCCACCCCGTGATTACCGTTTCCGGTGAAAATAAACGAAACAAAATAAATGTCAGCAAGAGGTAACTTTTATTTCATATATTATATTCGTGTATGTCACTGTCATGCTAATAAAATCCTTTTTGTACATATTGTTACAGGGATTTTAATTATTTAAAGAACAAAATTTTTTTCTCCGGTATTTATTCATCTATTGACTGTTCCATCACGCAGCTTAAGAGTCTTATATGTTACGTTTGCAAATTTTTTAAGTATACAGTGTAACTGAGTTGCCATAGCCGGTAGAAATCAGTTTTTGTTGTTGTTGTTGTTGTTGTTGTTTGTTGTCTGCAGTGATAAGACTGACTTGATGCAGCTCTCCACGCCAGTACACCGTGTGCGAGTCTCCTCAATTCTGCATAATTACTGGGTCTCTCATGCACTTGTAGTTGCATATACAGAGTGTTTCCATAAGAGTGTGCAAAAATTCAACAGGACGTAGAAAATGCTCCAATGGACATTTTGAGGTAGGAACTTGGGGCCGGAGAAGCCATCTTAAGAAGATATGGAGGTACACTTGTCTACTGCTTTGTCTAGCAAAACTGCTTTCCAGCTTATTTACATCTAACATGCGTACAAGTTGGCACGTACTGTGCTGTTGATTTACATGTGCATTGTTTTATGTCCCTCAAGGAAACAGAACGATGAGCCTGATTAAAAAAGTTCAAATGGCTCTGAGCTCTATGGGACTTAACTTCTGTGGTCATCAGTCCCCTAACTAACCTAAGGACATCACACACATCCATGCACGAGGCAGGATTCGAACCTGCGACCGTAGCAGTCGCGCGGTTCCGGACTGAGTGCCTTAACCGCGAGACCATCGCGGCCGGCTGAGCCTTATTACTAGGAAGTCATGATACAGGCTTTGTTTACTTTACATGTCCGTAAGGTGTATCTGTTGTATCGTATTCACACTGTCCCATGATAGAACGTGCTGTGAATCAACGACAGGCCCATTCATTTCTCAGTGCTATTCAGCACGTACAGTACTGTAGGATGGACCAGTACCGGTACAGTTTCGCAGGACTCACTGATGTCCACCTTATGTATGGGGAAGCACATTGCAATGCTCTCGCTGCTGAAAGGCTGTACAGGATTTTCCCAACAGGCGTCCGCCTGCTTAGCTGGGTGCTAACGTACTCGCCTCCCGTGCAAGGGGGCCCGGGTTCGATTCCCGGTCGGGTTGGAGATTTTCTCCGCTCGTGGACTGGGTGTTGTGTTATCCTAATCATCCTTTCATCGTCATCACCGGCGTGCAAGTTGCCCAATGTGGCGTAGAATGAAATAAGACTTGCACTTGGCGGCCGAACTTACCCGTACGGGGCATCCCGGCCAACGATGCCATACGCTCATTTCCATTTTTCCTAATAGGCATTATTCATTGTGTAAGTGATGGCATTTGCAGTTAACTGTAACCAGTGTAAATAAAGCCTCCCGGTTAGCCGTGCGGTCTAACGCACGGCTTTCCGGCTTAGGAAGGAGCGCCTGGTCTCCGGCACGAATCCACCCGGCGGATTTGTGTCAAGGTCTGGTGAGCCGACAATCTGTGGATGTATTTTAGGCGGTTTTCCATCTGCATCGGCGAATGCGGGTTGGTTCCCCTTATACCGCCTCAGATACAGTATGTCGGCGATTGCTGCGCAAACAAGTTCTCCACGTACGCGTACACCACCATTACTCTACCACGCAAACATAGGGTTACACTCGTCTGGTATGAGACGTCCACCGGGAGCCGAACCGCACAATAACCTTAAAGAGTGGTTCGGTGTGGGGCGGCGGAGGGGTGAAGTGGACTGCGGTAGTCGTCGTGGGGTTGTGGACCACTGCGGCTGCGGCGGGGACGGAGCCTCTCCGTCGTTTCTAGGCCCCCGGTTAACATACAATACAATGTAAATAAAAAAATACACAGTAATATAATTTTATTGCTATTATCTCTTTAAGGTGGCTTCTTCGACCCCAGGTCACCTACCTCAAATTGTTCAGTGCAGCATCTTTTATGTCCTGTTAAAATTTTCTAAGCTCTTACGGAAACACCCGGTATAGTCAGGTCTTGCTCTCCTTGCGCAGTTTTTACCACTCACATTTCCTCCCATTACGAAACTGCCTATTCCTTGGTGCCTCAGGATGCATCATGTCGGTCGAGCCTTTTCTTTAATTGCCTTGTGCAGTAAATTTCTTTTCTGACGACTAGACTCAGTACCTCTTCCGTAGCTTTCCGATCAACACATCAACTCATCAGCATACTTCTGTATAAGCACTTTTCAAACAACTGTAGTCTCTTCTCTTCCTTTCTGCGCTGTTTATAACCCACATTGGTCTTTCGTATAAAGCTACAGACCAATAATTTCAAGAAAACTTCCAGACTCTTACTTTGTTATTGGATGTTAATACATTTGTCCTTCCCCTAAATGAGTTTCTTGCTGTATTGTTCTTCGTTTGATACACTCTCTACTGTTGCCGACGTCATTTATTTTGGAGGCCAAAGAACGAAGCTCATGAACTGCTTTTCGTGCTTCATTTGTTAATCTAATCGACTAAGGATCGCCTGATTTAATACGACTACGCTCCACTTGCCTTCTTTTACTATTGTTGTTGTTCATCTTAAAACCCATTTTCAAGACATTTTCCAATATGTTTAACTGATCTGCAAACTATTGTCGTGCATGTCGAGTGGTTACAGCTTGGAAGGCGTAGTTTATGTTTCACATAATGACAAACCACTTTTCCGTATGTTCATAGCGAGTTCAACTCCGCAGCTGTAAAGATGATGACAAAAGTGTAGGTAAAATCAGTGGCCCAAGCGCGTGACCGGACTATTAGCCCTATAGCAGCTAGGGTGCAGCCCTTCTATCTGCCGTGGCACTTGGATGAGGATGGTGTGGCGAATCCTTCGCCCAGGTCGCCTTTAGGCCCTGGACAACCGCCCCGGTACTCATTCTGACGGCAAGCTAAGTCGGTCTGGAGCCTTTCTGGAGGGACTGAAGCGAGCAAAAATTCCCATCCCCATTCGCGATTCAACGCAGGACCTCCAGGGCCGTAGTCTAGTATTCTACTCTCTAGACCACCACGGACACTTGAGATGATAGCAACAACGAAAAACGCAGCTCCGTCTGCAACAGCGGGTTATTTGGTATTTCCTGTTTCGATTGAGGTCAGGATCATTACCAGCTGACCACAAACGGCAGCGCAAAACGATGCTGACCAGTCCTGTCATACATTGATCATCGCTGACTTCATGTCTTAAATGAACTCGTTCTATAGGAGGTGTACGTCACACGCGAGTGACTATGATGATGATGATGATGATGATGATGAGGCCCCATACTCCGAGGAGCGTAGGGAACGATGCGTGAGACGCGCTCCGCCGCCTAGGCCATTGCCTTCCTCTGACCGTGGTGGGGATGAATGATGATGATGAAGACAACACAACAACACCTAGTCATCTCGAGGCAGGGAAAAATCCATGACCCCGCCGGGAATCAAACCCGGGACCCCGTGCGCGTTAAGCGAGATCGCACCGCTAGATCACGAGCTGCGGACAAGTGACTATAGAAGGAACCTGATACCTCTGAAGGATATTGCCACAGGTTACTCAAAAACCGCACGTGCAGTACGTCAGTGCTTTAATAATTGACGCAGATCCATTGCTTACCGTAATGTCTGCCATTTCGATGACGTCAGTCAGGTTCTGAAGGGATTATTCATAAGTATTTCTGGGGTTTCAGCAGATGAGTGCACGAAAACTTCAAGATATACGCAAAAATATCAATGGACAGAGCATATCCCAGGCTCTGTTCGTAAGACGATCTGTTACATTGTTGCAGAGCACGCCACTGGGGGAAAGGCACGTCAAAACGTGTAGACAAGCCGTGCGCTCCGTGTCGTCGCATCAAATTTGTTCACACCTGCAGACAGGCAACCGAATGAGAAGATATACGAAGCAGATTGCCGTATTTGCGCTTTCCTACGTGGCAGCAACTTATTGAAAGCACTCACTCTACCGCAGGTACTGAAGTTTGCCACACCACAAATGGTGACAATTTGAGGACCTGTAGTGTGAGTTCTCTATCCACTTATACGTATCTTATTTCCGTACATCTTGTAGATTTTGCGCAGTCCTATCCTTAACCCTGGAAGTAATTACGAGAGCTATTCGGAAAGTATGGCCCGATTGGTCACGCAATGGAAACCACAGTGAAAATCAAAAATATTTTATTTGCAGCAGTTTTCTACATCTTCCAACTACTTCTCTACGTAGTCATCGCCCCAACTTAGACATTTGTCGTACAATTGTACGTACTTTCCAATATCCTCGTCATAGAAGGCAGCAGCCTGCTCTTTCTACCACTACTTTGCGCTGGTCTACAGTTCGTCGTCTGTGCCAAAATGTTGTCTTCATAGCCAGCGGTTCATATGATCACAGACCAAAGTTTGGGCTGTATGGTGAGCGATCAAAAATTTTCCACCTAAAACGCAGCAGGGACGTCCTCATTGTCCTAGCTGTGCACGGACGAGAATTGTCATAAAGAAGAAAGTGCACAACAGGTACATTTGTGGCGTTTCATGAAATCAGGAGAAACCTCGCGGCGGACACGCATACTTGGCGGGACACACTATTGCTCTAGGCATCTTTAAGGCATCTTCAAGTCTAACCGATGTGCAGAACTATAGACCTATATCTCTAACGTCGATCAGTTGTAGAATTTTGGAACACGTATTATGTTCGAGTATAATGACTTTTCTGGAGACTAGAAATCTACTCTGTAGGAATGAGCATGGGTTTCGAAAAAGACGATCGTGTGAAACCCAGCTCGCGCTATTCGTCCACGAGACTCAGAGGGCCATAGACACGGGTTCCCAGGTAGATGCCGTGTTTCTTGACTTCCGCAAGGTGTTCGATACAGTTCCCCACAGTCCTTTAATGAATAAAGTAAGAGCATATGGACTATCAGACGAATTGTGTGATTGGATTGAAGAGTTCCTAGATAACAGAACGCAACATGTCATTCTCAATGGAGAGAAGTCTTCTGAAGTAAGAGTGATTTCAGGTGTGCCACGGGGGAGTGTCGTAGCACCGTTGCTATGCACAATATACATAAATGACCTTGTGGATAACATCGGAAGTTCACTGAGTCTTTTTGCGAGTGATGCTGTGGTATATCGAGAGGTTGCAACAATGGAAAATTGTATTGAAATGCAGGAGGATCTGCAGCGAATTGACGCATGGTGCAGGGAATGGCAATTGAATCTCAATGTAGACAAGTGTAATGTGCTGCGAATACATAGAAAGAAAGATCCCTGATCATTTAGCTACAATATAGCAGGTCAGTAACTGGAAGCAGTTAATTCCAGCCGCGTGGGATTAGCCGAGCGGTCTAGGGCGCTGCAATCATGGACTGTGCGGATGGTCCCGGCGGAGGTTCGAGTCCCCCCTCGGGTGTGTGTGTGTGTGTGTGTGTGTGTGTGTGTGTGTGTGTGTGTGTGTGTGTGTGTGTGTGTGTGTGTGTGTCCTTAGGATAATTTAGGTTAAGTAGTGTGTCAGCTTAGAGACTGATGACCTTAGCAGTTAAGTCCCATAAGATTTCACACACATTTTTGAACAGTTAATTCGATAAATTATCTGGGAGTAGGCATTAGGAGTGATTTAAAATGGAATGATCATATAAAGTTGAGCGTCGGTAAAGTAGATGCCAGACTAAGATTCATTGGAATAATCCTAAGAACATGCAATCCGAAAGCAAAGGAAGTAAGTTACAGTGCACTTGTATGCCCACTGCTTGAATATTGCTCAGCAGTGTGGGATCCGTACCATATAGGGTTGATAGAAGAGATAGAGAAGATCCAAGATCCAACGGAGAGCAGCGCGCTTCGTTACAGGATCATTTAGTAATCGCGAAAACGTTACGGAGATGATAGATAAACTCCAGTTGAAGACTCTGCAGGCGAGACGCTCAGTAGCTCGGTACGGGCTTTTGTTGAAGTTTCGAGAACATACCTTCACCGGGGAGTCAAGCAGTATATTACTCCCTCCTACGTATATCTCGCGAAGAGACCATGAGGATAAAATCATAGAGATTAGAGCCCACACAGAGGCATACCGACAATCTTTCTTTCCACGAACAATTCGAGACTGGAATAGAAGGGAGAACAGATAGAGGTGCTCAAGGTACCCTCCGCCACACACCGTCAGGTGGCTTGCGGAGTATGGATGTAGATGTACTCACTGTGTGCTCATAACTGAAAATAGCGATGTGTCGCGATCGTCAGGCCTACTAGAGACACTTACCAACGCATCTGTGCAAAGCCTCGGCGATGTTCACTGTCGTTTTCATCGGACCTTACTTCCCGAAAAGCCCTGGTATGAATGACTTAGTATTTACCTAGTTTCAATGTAAATACACTACTGGGCATTAAAATTGCTACACCACGAAGTTAAAGTGCTACAGACGCGAAATTTAACCGACAGGAAGAAGATGCTGTGGTACGCAACTGATTAACTTTTCAGAGCATTCACACAAGGTTGGCGCCGGTGGCGACTTCTAAAACGTGCTGACATGAGGAAAGTTTTCAACCGATTTCTCATACACAAACAGCAGCTGACCGGCGTTGCCTCGTGAAACGTTCTTGTGATGCCTCGTGTAAGGAGGAGAAATGCGTACCATCACGTTTCCGACTTTGATAAAGGTCGGATTGTAGACTATCGCGATTGCGGTTTATCGTATCGCGACATTGCTGCTCGCTTTGGTCGAGGTCCAATGACTATTAGCAGAATTTGCAATCGGTGGCTTCAGGAGGGTAACAAGGAACGCCGTGCTGGATCCCAACGGCCTTGTATCACTAGCAGTCGAGATGACAGGCATCTTATCCGCATGCCTGTAACGGATCGGGGAGCCACGTGTCGATCCCTGAGTCAACAGATGGCGACGTTTGCAAGACAACAACCATCTGCACGAACAGTTCTACGACGTTTGCAGCAGCATGGACTATCAGCTCGGAGACCATGGCTGCGGTTACGGTTGACGCTGCATCACAGACAGGAGCGCCTGCGATGGCGTACTCAACGCCGAACCTGGGCGCACGAATGGCAAAACGTCATTTTTTCGGATGAATCCAGGTTCTGTTTACAGCATCATGATGGTCGCATCCGCGTTTGGCGACATCGCGGTGAACGCACATTGGAAGCGTGTATTCGTCATCGCCATACTGGCGTATCACCCGGCATGATGGTATGGGGTGCCATTGGTTACACGTCTCGGTCACCTCTTGTTGGCATTGACGGCACTTTGAACAGTGGATGTTACATTTCAGATGTGTTACGACCCGAGGCTCTAACCTTCACTCGATCCCAGCGAAACCCTACTTTTCAGCAGGATAATGCACGACCGCATGTTGCAGGTCCTGTACGGACCTTTCTGGATACAGAAAATGTTCGACTGGTGCCCTGGCCTGCACATTCTCCGGATCTTTCACCAATTGAAAACGTCTGGTCAATGGTGGCCGAGCAACTGGCTCGTCACAATACGCCAGTCACTACTCTTGATGAACTGTGGTATCGTGTTTAAGCTGCATGGGCAGCTGTACCTGTACACGCCATCCAAGGTCTACTCAATGCCCAGGCGTATCAAGGCCGTTGTTACGACCAGAGGTGGTTGTTCTGGATACTGATTTCTCAGGATCTATGCACCCAAATTGCGTGAAAATATATTCACATGTCAGTTCTAGTATAATATATTTGTCCAATGAATACCCGTTTATCATACGCATTTCTTCTTGGTGTAGCAATTTTAATGGCCAGTAGTGTAGAATTTCAGTTACCTGCAGCAACGTCCTAAGTGAGAGAAGGTCTGCTGGTCAGATTAATCGCTTTAGTTTCTTGTAGAAATGGCTGGCTTTCACCATATCCACGTCATTTCAGGAGGAATGAACGGTTGGGGCGAAGGTGTGGTAGAGGCAGCAGATTTACGGCTGAGCAGCATTCCCCTCAAAACTCGCGACTGGTTGCAACGGGTCGGGCCGCGGAAGAGGACTGCTTGTGAGGGCAAGCCGAACGCCGCTGTCCGTATTACACTGTCTGGAAGGTAGGTGGCTAGTCGTACACGCACCACCGACGTGCTGCCAAGTCGAGACGCGTGTGAGCAGCTAAGTTGGGGGGGGGGGGGGATAAAGAGGGATGGGGGCCGAGGGGACGCGGTGGTGTTGCCGCTACATTAAGAATAATTGAAGCACCCTCGGGAATCGCCGCAGGGGGAGCAAACGGGCAGCGCGAAATGTGCAAATGGCAGAGCCGTGTCGGCCGCTTGTGCTCCTCGTCAGGCAACTTCGCCCGCAACAACGCCGCCTCTCGCTGGCGGCTGCCGCCCCCGCGCGCCGTGCTTTACGGCCCCGCAGAGAACTGAAATAATTAAAATTGGTTAACTGCGCAACTCCGGCGCTTCGGGGCCGCCCGGCGCGAAACCGCCCCGCGCGGGCGCCGCCCGATCCGGTGCGTGTTACACGGCGCCCCCGCCCCACGCCGACAGACAATGTCTGAAGATGATTTTGCGGAAACAGCAGAAACGACGATAATATCCTCCCTCGCTCCTTCAAGCTGAACCACCACAGAGCTGAAACCGCTGTTGCTAAGCTCGCGCTCCCTTGCTGAAGTTCAGAATATTACTTCGCACTATTAATCACAACAAAAACTATGAGTGATAAATCTCTATGCATAAAAGGAAATGTCCTTACGGACTGACTCATCATCGCTAGCCCCAAAACCGTTTAGGACAGAGACTAGAAATTTTGGGACGTTGTCCAGATCACAGCGTAGGTGTCGTTTAAGAAGGAATTTTTTGAAATTACACACCTAAGGGGGTCTAGATGGAGATGAAAGGTTTTTTTGAAAATGTGTCGCTATTAAGGCAGCTTTATAGCTAGAACTACGAAAATTGGAAGCAAATAACAAAAAAATACGTGTTTCAGCATTTTTGTAAATATGACTACTAACGGGGAGAAATTGTGGGTAAAAGATTTTTCTGAAAATATATCATTATTAAAGTACTACTAAAGCGTTTGTAAAGCTACTGCTATGAAAGATGATATCCGATTCTAGCTTGGAAATTAAAAAATATACGTATTTCTCGGTTTTTAAAAATTCGCCCCCTAAATGGGTGAAATAGGAGGTGAAAATTTTTATGAAAATATTTCGTTATAAAACCATTTCTAAAGTTAAATATACGAAAACGGTTAGAAACAAAAAGTACGTGTTTCAGTGTTTTTGAAAATATTTCGGTACATTAAAACATTTTTGAAGCTAAATCTATGAAAATTGCTATTTGACTTCTAATTAAATATGCAGTATGTTAGGGGATGAAAGTTTGTGTGGAAATATCACCACAAGAACTCAAAATGCGGGATCAACAAATGCGTCTGACTTCAACTGCGATATTCGCTTATTGGTCAGTACATTCGGAAAAGACCATGCTTCTATGGCCTTAATTAGCGCGAAAGGTTTAGATGTTGCAATTTGTGAATACATAAAAGTTCGGTTAAGGAAAAATAGAAAGAAATCAATGCAGAACACCAGCGAAATAGTGGCCGCTAAGTTAGTTTCCTTATAAATGTAAACAAGAAGTGGCATGGATTAATGCACTTGAAAAGATAATCTGTTGCTCCCAACAGTGTATTTTTTTCTCACTTTTTCCAATAAGTTCATTAACTTACCCTTATGTACAGGGTTCCAGAAGACAATTACACGAAAATTAAAGACACACAGAAAACAGACACACACCATTGGACAGAACGTCTCACGGAGACACTGCCTTTATTAGTACGTGCATCTAATTAATCGCCGCGCGGGGTAGCCGCATGGTCTTAAGGCACCTCCGTCGGAGGTTCGAGTCCTCCCTCTGGCATGTGTGTGTGTGTTGTCCTTAGCGTAAGTTACTTTAAGTTAGATTAAGTAGTGTGTAAGCCTAGGGACCGAAGATCTCAGCAGTTTGGTCCCATAGGAACTTACCACAAATTTCCAAATTCTAATTAACCTGAGTTGCCGATGCTGTTGTTGCCAAGGAAGACGCCACGACAGCAGCCCGTTTTAGAATTCTGTCGTTTTTGTTGCGTATTTGTAAGAATGAACTAACTCGATTCGACGGTGTGGAACAGGATGTCTGTCTACATATTCCGTCATGTCTGCTCTCTAGTGTAACTGTCTCACAGCGCATATTACAAATTGAGACTTGAGAGAAGTTCTATCGAGTGATACATGCGTTTTTTTGTGTGTCTTCTAGTTTACAAGCAGTAATCTTCTGAAACGACAGAGATAATTGTGAATAACATTGTATTTTTTTCAAATTCTGCATCGGGTCATTAATGCTGTTTTGTTTTGACACTTTCAAACATGCTACATTGAAAGGGTTTCCATCAAATATTAAAGTGTGCTAAATGTTCTTGCTTTTTGGCCAGTTTAACACTTTGGCCACAACTAGTTTTCCTAGTAGCTTTGGTCAGTTAAGATCGTACCTGTGTTACATGTCTATTGTGTGTGTTGCATACCTGTCGGGCGTTACAACAAACGATCGCTTTCTTTATGTTTGCGATCAGTGTCTTACTAGTCTCCCTTAAAACGTGGACGCGATTAGCCGTCTAGAAACTAAGTGAGGATATAGAAATGGCTGGATAACATACAGAACATTTTATCCTACATCGTTATACTCTTGTCTATTACTTAATAATAAATAGTATTTACAGCAGAACTGAAATTGTCCATTTATTTCTCGTTTTATTGAAAAATTGTTGATTTGTAATGTGAAACACAGGGGTGTTCTAGTAAAAATAAAGAAAATATTTCAGATTTATCATACAGCGCCAAAAAACGCAATTTCCTCAACGAATAGGTAAAATAAAACAAAAACTCAAAAGAAAAATATATCAAACATTGCTTCAATACTTTGTCGAACGTATATAAAACATGCCCCTATTATTCATAAGCAACTTCTGCATTGATCAGTAACAACAGGAAACTCTTGCCTTCCATCATGTTGAAGAACCTTGTATTGAGTACAAAATAACAACAAATATATATATATACTTTTTATCTTTGTGTATGTAAACTGTTCTCGAAACAGAAGTAATTGCTTTGGTCACACAAAAGCGTAGAAGTTAACGGATCAACTAATTTTTACTTCTTCTAAAATACAGTTTATATTCTGTAAGAATATAAAACGCACGGTAGGCTAACACTGAATGATGCGCGGTTCTAATTACGTGCAAAACAAGCAACCAAACAATCAAAGCAAATAGAAGTCGTCGGCTCCCATTTTCTGTTTTACGCAATCATTTATGTTTCTTCCCCTACTAATTCTACCAATACTAACGGTAATCCAACCATTTACCTCGTCATTTATGTAGTGTACCAAAACGAAGTAAGTGTGCAAATACAGCACGTCGTGGCCAGGCGAACCGTACACTATTTCTGACCTGAAATCGGTAGATAAGCTACAGTGCGTTTTAAAACTTTGTACAAGCCAAGTAGACTGGGGACTGACTTGTAATACTAGCTGACACGTATGTACGTAAAACGTATGTAATGTAAAACGATTTGGAAGTATTTGTAACATTTCCCAGTGTAATCCCCCATGAAGATAATAGCAGGTGGACCTGCATGTAGAATACAGCGGTAAGAGCCACGCAAACGAATATATCACTTAGTTGATTTTAGGCACTAATTTCCATCGCTCAGTCTCTACACAGCGAATAACAAAAAAGTTTAAAAAAATAATAACAAAAAAAAGAGACTGAGCCACAAAGCCGTGGCGCGTCCGCAGCAAAACGAGGATATCATTCCATGAATGCAAAGCAGGAAACAGAGAGAGGCAAATTCGAAACAATGGCTGCCGTCCGCTAACAGCTTCAATTCGGGTTGGAAAAATGCCAGCTCGGTTTTAAAGCAACTCGCTGCCAAGTGCATTCCGACATTTCCAGACCGATTAGATTGGCTGTACCACGAGGGGGAGGCAGGGAAGAGGAGGGGCGGACGGTTTGTGCAGGGTAGGGGGTGGTTGGCAGACTGCGAGAATGCTGAAACGTTCGCGGTGGCAACGGGTGCATCGTAGCATCCTGGGAAAGTGGGTGAACGTGCGTTTGTTCATCGACAGCAAACGTTCTGCGTCCGGATTAAGAAACGTGAATATTCTACTAAAATAGATGTGTTCAATACATAGCGTGCGTGCCTTTACCCTGAAGATGAATGGTTATAGCAGTGCGAAATGCTAAAATAATTACGTCGTAAAATATATAAACAATGAAGGTACGTAGATTGTTTCAGGGAGCTTTGCTTTCTTACTAGAACTAATGTTATGGAGGCCCAGAAGCTGTTAATACGAGCTAGTTACTCTTCTTTTTTCCTGTTGGTATACTAGTAATAATGGAAGAAACTTGCCGTTTTATGTTTACAGTCAGTCTGATACATTCCTTCGTTTGGAACTCTTGCGTCTCCGTACTATAATAGTGTGCATCATTGTAGTAGGTGTGTAATAAACAAAGGTGAAATGGAGAATTCATAGACAGATTTGTTTTTCTTTAAAGTAAGTGGAGCAATCATCAAACCGAACATTGTTTTGAGCAACACGATGCTTTGTAAGATATAGTTCCCTTGGATGTGGTTTTGCTGTTGTTTTGCTCTTACCTTTGAACTGACTTACACAGCCAGTTACAGCGGGACCTATAGTTAAAGGTTAGAGTTGCAAGAGTGCTGTAGGTTGCTGTAGACAACCAAAAGTCAGCGTAAACTGCTTTGGTCAGTTAAGGTCTTACTTGCAGCACCTGAACGTTGGGTTTGTTGGATCGTTTGTTGCATGCCTTTTGGGCAGTACTTTACAACGATCGCTTTCTTTACGTATGCGATCAGGCCTACTAGATTCCTCTAAAAGCTGGAAGTGGTAAACTGTCTAGAAACTGAGAGCGGATATATAAAGGGCTGGGTAGCTACGGGACATTTTTGTCCTACATAGTAATCCCGAGTCTGTTACTTTAGAATAAACAGCATTTGTAACAAAACAGAAATTGTCGATGTTTAATTAAGATTTTATTCGAAAATTGTTGATTTGTAACGTGAAACAGAGGGATGTTATAGCAAAGTAAAGAAATCAATACAGATTTATCATATAGCGTTAGAAAACGAAATTTCCTCAGCAAAAAGGTAATATAAGAAAAACGCAAAACAAAAATACGAGTATATCAAAAATCGCTTCAAAACTTCGTCGAACATACATGAAACATGTTTCTGTTATTGATAAACAAGTTTCGCATTTATCACTGATAACCGGGAACTCTTGGATTTGATTATAATGAAGAACGTTCTTCTGAGTATAAAATAACAATAATATGCAAGTAAGCTGTACTTACATCAAAAGTGATTTCTTTGGTTACATAAAAGCCTAGAAGTTATGCGATCAACTAATTTTTATTACTCTTAAAATGCGATTTACGTTCGGTAAGAGTATAAAATACGCAATGAGCTAACACTGAATTACCTGAATAATTATGAGCGAAACAAACAACCAAACAAAGAAAGAGAATTCGTCAGCTTTCATTTTCTCTCTTACACATTCATTTATGTTTCTTTCCCTACCAATTCCACCAGTGCAACCGGTAATCCTACGATTTATTACGTCGTTTATGTACTGTACCAAAACTATCGAACCGTAGTTTTGGCAGAACGCAACTCTATTCAACATGGATTCCGAACCACTGTGCAATCGTCATTTTTCACATCAACAGACATTGCTAGAGATGAAAGAAGTGATACATGACTGATAAAAATCGAAGGAGTCACCGGGGATCGAAACCGAGACCTTTGGATTTGTAGTCTGTGCCATTTACCATTCAGCCACCGAGCTCAAAACCGAATGAGATGGTGTAGTGGTGATGATACCACCCTCGCATTCGGGAGGACGGCAGATCAAATCTCGACCACCCATCCACATTTAGGTTTTCTTTGACTTTCCTAAATCGCTTAAGTCGATCGACGGGATAGTTGCTTTACAAGTACATGTCTAATTTCGTATATCACATTTACTTGGTCCATACTTACACCCTGCGAGGTGCCGGGGCTAGCAGTGTATTTAACACTAAATTCTTCTAGAATCTACATATGTAAATGATGCTCTAAGCCCCCCCTATTCTAACTCCGACTTTTGCTGCTGCACATGGATTAAAAAAGATACGCGAACTGACTGTAACAAACCCTGCAAGTGGAGTAGAAAAAGAGTTTGGCACCTGCAATAATTTAATTTGATAAATAAGTTAAATAAAGGAAGGTTTCATTAACGTAGTGAGAAATGATAGGGTTGCTCTACCGATTAACAGAATGAAAATTCTGTCCAAAATAACAATATGATTTATTAAGACTAAACACAAAATAATAAACAAAAACACATGAAACATTTACAATACATCAAATTGGCTCAAATTGGATACTCAAATAAACGCTGTGAAGGTGAAGTTGTCCCTAAACTGGATTGTGACGTTTATGACGAAGTGGTATGTGGAGCCAATTCCTTGCAACTCAAATCTTAAGAGAGACACACAGCTAACCCAACATTAATTGCTGCTACATTAGTGAGAACTCAGACAATGAACACCCAAGATAGAACAAAGTTAGAACAGACGAACAGGCGCGCTCTGCTGAGCTCTGATTATCGCCTAGCAAAAATGCCTGCTTTGCCGGTGCTGCGGACGTACATTACCAAGCTGTCTTCTTAGCTGCAAGGACACGATCTGGCGTACTGGAAGCGATATCTGGTTGCTTCGACGTCCCGTCGTGGTGATGATAATGTCGCGAGTATAGCCCAAAAGAAATTGTCCTGGTCTGGTTGTTCCAGACTAAAGACTTCCTATCAATACAAATGCGCCTCTGAGGGGGACGAAGAAGGCTCGCCACACAATCACTGACGGTACAGTGATTGATTTTCATAAGCGAAGTCACACAGGAACTCCGATACAGTCAACTTTAGCCAAAGCTGCCCAAGACAGACAACATAAGCCGCTTGTACGCAGAACACTCAATTGCCAACTGTACTCGGAAAGTTACATTGAAACCGAAACTTCAGCAACTTCGTTAAACAGTTACAATCAAATAAAAGTATATTAGACAGCCAACGGAAGGCAGGCTGTCCAGAGCAGTGAGAGCTCAGTGTTGTAACCTACTCCGACTGAAAGGTGAGAGCCGACTACCCCACAAGAGCACCCGTACAAAACCGAACACAGAACATTCCCACCCCCACGACAGTGGCCGTGGTTAAGCGTTCCAATCAGCAACTCGAAAACCGGCGGAAAATTCCACTCTGTTGCTGGAGCACTACCATTCCACCAATGGAGATTCTTGGCGCCAATTTCTGCGCCGATTTTGCTACGTCATGGAGCTATGCCCTGAGCAAGCCAATCACAGTTACGATTTTGCAGAAAGCGCGGGATTTTGCCCGCCAAAACTGTCTGGGTACACAAGTCATTCCCACGCCTCGCTGGTAGCCCGCCAGAAAGTGTTTTCGCTAAGTTTCTGCGAAGTAATGGAACCTCTAGCCCAGCCGCTACTTCAGGCCCCTCCGAGCGTGTCTCTGCCACTATTCTACAATGTCGGCGTCTGGAAAGCATTCACTCGACTCCCTCACACCCGTCGGCTTACCCTTTCAAGATCAGCAGAGCCCGCTTGTCACCGGACCACCCAGGTGACGAGAGACGCTGCGTGGGAAGCCCGCGTGTGAAGGAATAGCAACTTTTCACGGCATGCAATTAGAGAGGAAAATCGTAAGATAGAAATATGAGAGGGGGCTCATGCCATCTCTCAACCCGTGTCTAATGACCTCGTCGCCGACAGGACGTTAAGCTTTAACATTCCTTGCCCCTTTTTCCTAAATTAAACGAAGTCTCTATGGTACTTGACATTCCTCATCAATTATGCTTACATATTTTTTTACGCATGTTCGATCAAGCATCACATTTTTCAGTGCGCTCAGCACACGTGCCTTTACTCACTACCTCATGTGCCACGATTACAACCTGCTTTTTTGATATTGTTACCATCCATACACGCTAAATCTCCTTACGTAGGTATACAACCACATTTTTGCTGTAGTCTATAATACCTGCCGACAGCCCAGAGAACACATACACAGTAACGACATACAGGGCGACAATTATTGCACTACATGAAAAAAAAAGCAAATTAGTTACGAACTACGGCGTGCACACACTTTATTCAACATGTAAATGTCACTGCAGATATCCGGGTTCAGGTTATGACATGTTGGACACGTCTGCCGTCATTGTCGATGAAGTGGCGCAAACGAATAGGGGAATTCTGCATTACACGCTGAAGTGTAGGAACATCGATGCTGTCGATGACCTCCTGAATGACCATTTGCAGCCTAGCAGTAGTTTTGAGGTTATTTCTGTACACCTTGTATTTAATATAGCCCCACAAAAAGGAGTCACATGTCTTCAGATCCGGAGAATATGGCGGCCAATCTAGGCCCATGCGTGTGACCTCTGGGTACCCCAGAGCCAGAATGCGTTCCCCAAAGTGCTTTTTCAGGACATCACTCTCCTGCTTCGATGGCAACGAGCTCCGTCTTGCGTGAACCACATCTTGTCGAAATCTGGGTCACTTTGGATAATGGGTATGAAATCATCTTCTAAAATCTTAACGTACCGTTCGGTAGTCACCGTGCCATCGAGAAATATCGCACCGATCATTCTGTGACCGAACATTGTACACCACACAGTCACCCGTTGAGGGTGAAAAGACTTCTAGATCGTGAAATGTGGATTCACAGTCCCCCATATGCTCCAATTTTGCTTATTGACGAACCCATCCAAATGAAAGTAGGATTCGTCGCTAAAGCAAGCCACGAATGCGCATGCTAATTCCTACCATGCTCCACGGCCAGCCTTGCTGTTTGAGCGTCCTAATGCAAACCATTCAGAAGTTATGACGATTTTATTTCATATAGTTCCGTAATTGTCACCCTGTATTTACGGCCCACAGACAGGCAAGAATCTAATCTCAACTCTTTGCTGCATGGGGTAGTAACGAAACCGCGACACCATAGAGGTCTTATAAAAACACGTCACATAGGAACACGGGATAAAAATTGCTAAATAACTCTACACGAAACTGGGCAGTAGCTTGCAGAACGATTAGGGACGTACAGTTCAAGAGTTACAACCGGAGAAAGGTACACTGACATTTTCATAAACTGTTTCTCCTTTTATCTGCTCTAACAACTATGAAATGTCTCAAATGTGAGCACATTCAATAATTAAAGGGACAAATTGGTGCAGAAAAAAGCTGTGCACTTTTGAGACATAGAAACGTTTGCTAATTCTCAACATAAGCCCCACCAGAATTAATACCCTTGTCCCAACGATGAATTAGTTCTTCTTTAGGCCTCATGCATGGAAGTGTTGTTGTTTGAGCCTCTTTCCTAAAAATTCTTTGACCTCCTTCTTGTTTGCTTTGTCTTTTGGACTCTGGTTCTAAATGAACCCAGGTTGTATCACACGTGCTTAGAAGAGTCACCGTCTCATTCACAGCATTCGTTCAAGTCAGTCTGTGCACCCTCTGAGTCTTATTTCCTTATACTGGTCGTTAACTCTTTCGGCGCCCATCTCGCACTTCTTTTCTATACTTTGACTTATTACTGATAACGTTACTAACTGTGCCAACCCTTACTACAGCAGTTTTTGCTATATGTTTAACTGTAATGCTTTGGCCTTCACGAATAGAATTGTCATTACGACTTTAAAGCGAAGGAATTGACGCTTCAACTGGCCGGCCAAGACGTTGCTCGTCAGTCTCTGAGGTTCGACCGCTTTTGAAGTATTCTACCCACTTATAAAAATTTCCGCAGTTCGTAGAACTTTCACCAAACTGTAAAATTAACCAAAAAAAGACTTTAACCGGTTTTTACCTTCTGAAAGCAAAAAAGGGACCACAGAACTTGGCACAGATAATGTGGAAACTTCAAGTGGATTCGCCGTCTTTAAAGACAATACTGGAGGTTATATACAAAACCTCTGCTATCCGTCCGCTGTTGTCTGCCGATCCCAGAAATGCCAACCTAAAGTCATGAAAATTCAAAACTTCTCCCAAAAATTGTGTCAGTTTTACATCAGTTTGTCTCTCAAATTATTAAATGACCCTCGTACGTTGCTGCTGCTCTTTGCAGTCCGAAGACTTGTTTGGTGGTGCTCACCAAACTGTTCTACCAGATTCAAGTCTCACCAACTCTGCATAATTACTGCACCCTACACCCTTGCTGCAGTCAAGACTTAGTCTCCCTCCACCGTTTTTACCTCCCACACACTTTCCTCTGCTACGAAACTATTTCTTGATGACTGTGAATGTCACGAATCAGTTGATACCTCCTTGCTGAAGTTATGCCATACATTTATTTTCTGCTGAATTTAATTCAGTACCTCTTCATTCGTTTCCCGATGTATCCATCTCACCATTAACATTCGTCGGTAGCAGCACATCTGAATAGTTTCTATGCCCATTTCGTCTGCACTGTCTGTCATCCACGTTTCACTTTCTCGAAGAGCTACTCCCAGATACTTTCAGAAAAACTGCCGATATTATAATATTTGCCGTTTTTGGAAAAGCTTTTCTTACTTTTGTCAGTCGGTATTTTATATCCTCTTTACGTCTGCCGTATTCAGTTATTTTACCGCCGAAATAATAAAACTCTGCTAGTATTTTTAGCTCTCATTTCAGAAAGTGATTCACTCGGCGACACCTAATTTAATTTGACTAAATTCCAGTAGCCTTACTTTTACTCGTACCTTCTCGTTGAACTGCTCTTCCACGCCATTTGACGTCTGTGTCACAACTACATTTGTCATGTGACAAACCTAAAGCTTTAATTTTTTCACCGCGAAATTTGATTCCTTTTCCAAATTTCTCGTTCATTCTTTTTACTATCTGCTGTATAACATGTTGGGTTAAATAACCTGGGGGACACGCAACATCGAGTCTCTCATCCTCTTCTCAAGTGGTGCTTTCCTTTCATATCCTTTGACTTCTAGTATTGAAAGCATACACCAACGAATATGTACACCGTCTGTCCAAAAAGCTGCAAAGCTGATTTTATTCCTGGCATACAAGCGACGTCATCTTATTGATTATAATGGCGGCTTGAGCTACATAACAACTGTAAACATTCGACCTGTTAGTTGTAAGCACTCAGTGTTAAGTAGCGCACAATGTTGTCACAAATCGCTATGAAAGAAAATCTCTAAATAAAATGCTGAGACTTACTCCAGATTGCTCATCAAAAGAGAAATGTGCAGAAAATTTGTCACGCACGTCTTGACACTCAAACAAAAATAAAGACGCGTGGACGCCTGCCGCATCTTAGTTGAAATGTAAAACGCGGTTGATTCTCTCTGAAAAAAATCTTCACAGATGACGAAACTTGCTGTTATAAATACCAACCTACCACAAAACGACAGTGTACAGAAGGTAACGTAAAAGATCAACTCTTTGATGGCATAACTGACAACTCGAGCACGTGTGACGCGACATGTGAACAAGATCGCAAAGGAATTTTCTGACAGTTTCACGTGCTTGTATGAATTTTCTGTGTGTTGTATTCAAGTGGGAGGGGCGGGGGTGCTGTGTAGAACAATGATGCATTAAAATCACTAACTTATCTTTTCTCTATTTTTTACCGATCCAGTCTCGAAACATTTTGGATTCATATGGTATAATACCGTATGAGTGAAAATTTGAACATCGTTTTTCTTGAGTACGTTGCGCATTGTGTCAACTAATTTGTCACCTGCCAGTTTCTGACACCTTAGTGAGCTATGCGTAATGTTTTTAAGTTACCCTCGGTTTCCTTACCTGACTGCTCTATAAGATAGCCTAACGTGTTGGGAACGCTACAATCAGGTATCACTTGTTTCTCAATTACTGCCTTCCTTTCTTGTCTCAGGATTATTAGGATTGCCAGTTTTAACCTTAAAAAATTATAATGATGGATCAGTGAAAATTTGAAGGCCGCTTTCCTCGAATATGCCTTCCACGATATAAAGTAATGGGCCACCTGCTGATGTCCGACATTATTCCGAGTTAAACGTAATTTTTATAAGTGTCAGTTTATTTTAGCTAACATGTCTGCTCGGCGCGGAGTCGCTGGAGCACGTTACGGACTGGCGGACGCCTAAACGTGAGCACTGGCGACCTCTGCGACTGGCGCCAGTAGCGTGGGAGCGCGTCGCACATGGCTCGCAGCTGCGTGCACGCACACCCACGCAGCCGGCTATTTCTCTCCTCCCTCCCCGCCAAGGCCAATCCCACCCACACACACACGCACACACACACACACACACACACACACACACACAGGCTCTCGCTGACAGCGGCCGGCCCGCGGGCCAACCCCCTCCTTGTATCAATTTGCTGCAGACGCCCCAATCGCCGTGACGCTAAATCACGCCGTCACATCCGAATTAAATCGCGTCTCTGTTAGCCGAGAGCGGTCCATTCACTTCGGCAGCTACAAGCGACCGCTCACCCGTCCGTTCTTCTCTGCCCGTTCCCGTTTACCGTACCCTGCTCCAGCCCTTTTTAACGTATTAAGAGCCGATTGGGACCGGAAAAATTCTCTTGTGTCTGTGCGATGCGGATTTTTTTCTTTCTTTCCTTTCCCTTTCTTTCGCTGAACGATCGATGCCTTCGTCGGAGACTATTCGACTTTCGAGCGCTTTTACCGTGGGTCACATTCTGTGCACCTAAGTTCCCACTGATGTGAATAATACGTAGCTTTCAAAATGGCGTCTGTAACGGAGACGCGTTCCAGCCAGGTATCTGTCACTGACTTTCTTTCGGAAAACCAAAGCACCGCAGATATTCACCGGCATTTGCAGAATGTCTACGGAGACCAGGCAGTCAACAAAAGCACGTTGAGTCGTTGGGCGAAGCGTCTGTCCCATGGCAACAATGCCGTGCAAATCTGTCCGATTTCCTGCGTTCCAACCCACCGCACAAAGCAGTGACCCTTACAGTGTTGGAGCCTGTGGACGTCCTCATTCGCACAACCGAACACCTCGTTGCACAACTAGCGTGACACAAGTCTGCGCACCCGAGAGGAGGTGACAGAATTTCATTGCACTGTTCTTTCTCATCCACCCTGCAGCCCATGTCTCACACCTTCCGAGTTCCATGTATTTCTCCCAATTAAGGATGCTCTCAGCGACAAGCAGTATGTGGATGATAAGGAGGTTATTGGCAGCATGACATTGGCTCCGACGTCGACCAATAGACTGGTACCGGTGCTTCCAGTAAGGTTGTGTAAGGCCGTCGCACAGAACTGAGATTATGTATTCACCTCATCTTGCGCTCTGAGATTTTCATTTTTTCCGCTCTCTGTCAAACAGTCTTCAAGGAACTTCGTTTCCGGATGAAAATATGCTCCGAACATGGCTCCATGAGTTCTTCACCCACCAGCAACATGGTTTCTACAGTAGCGGAATCGAAAATTAACGCAGCGTAGGCAGACTGTTTAAATAGCAATGGAGAACATACTATCGATGACTACAGTCTGTATTATGTGTATGTTCGCCCCTGTAGCTGGTGATTAATTTGGGTCTGGGAAATGTTGATGAGGAACCTCAGGCTGCAGAAGAAGAAAATGTGCATGCTGAACTGCCACCAGTTGAAGGTGACAGTGGAGGTGCTAAACTGTGCTACTGCTAAAGACTGAATAAGATACCTCACTCTCTGAATACTGTAATTTATGACTGCAATTATCTATCGCCTTATTTATGTCATTCCATTGTAGCCATTTTTGTTACTGTTTCTGTGGAATAAAAAAAAAGAAAAAAAAAGTGGTCAGCGAGACAGAATGTCAATCCTAAGGGCCCGGGTTCGATTCCCGGCTGGGACGGAGATTTTCTCCGCTCGGGGATTGGGTGTTGTGTTGCCCTAATCATCATCATTTCATCCCCGTCGACGCGCAAGTCGCCGAAGTGGCGTCAAATCGAAAGACTTGCACCAGGCGAACGGACTACACGACAGGAGGCCCTCGTCACACGACATTTACATTTACGTTATGTGTATCTGTTGTTTTCATGAAACTTACGGAAAAAAACTACGAACTTATGCACCAATATAATAAATCACTTTTTGTGCTCTGACGAGATGCTACACCCAATTGATACGTGTTGTATGATTTCCGTATCTTCGGATATCAAAATTAGGTAGAGGCAGAATCTGTTAGGGTGATCACATGTCTGGTAGTATTTAGTAACTATAGTAACAGGGAACAGATCGTTGGTATTCTCCTTTCAACTGCTGCCAATATCAGTTGCTGAAAAAATTTGAGTGTCGAATAAATTACTGACGTTTGGTGGCAAAAATTTCTTGAATTACATTGGGACGTAGCGATTATAGTACTGTCGATAGAGTTTTATATCTTTTGATGGTGTAAAAGGTATTGAAACCGGTAATGTATTAACAAAAATACACTACTGGCCATTAAAACTGCTACAAAAGGAACAAATGCAGATGATAAACGGGTATTCATTGAACAAATATATTATACTAGAACTGACATGTGATTACATTTTCACGAAATTTAGGTGCATAGATCCTGAGAAATCAGTACCCTGAACAACAACCTCTGGCCGTAATAACGGCCTTGATACGCCTGGGCATTGAGTCAAACAGAGCTTGGATGGCGTGTACACGTACAGCTGCCCATGCAGCTTCAACACGATACCACAGTTCATCAAGAGTAGTGACTGGCGTATTGTGACGAGCCAGTTGCTCGACCACCATTAACTAGACGTTTTCAGTTGGTGAGAGATCTGGTGAATGTGCTGGCCAGGGCAGCAGTCGAACATTTTCTGTATCCAGAAAGGCACGTACAGGACCTGCAACATGCGGTCGTGCATTATCTTGCTGAAATGCGGAGTTTCGCAGGGATTGAATAAAGGTTAGAGCCACGGGTCGTAACACATCTGAAATGTAACGTCCACTGTTCAAAGTGCCGTCAATGCGAACAAGAGGTGACCGAGACGTGTAACTAATGGCACCCCATACCATCATGCCGGGTGATACGCCAGTATGGCGATGACGAATACACGCTTCCAATGTGCGTTCACCGCGATGTCGCTAAACAGGGATGCGACCACCACGATACTGTAAACAGAACCTGGATTCATATGAAAAAATGACGTTTTGCGATTCGTGCACCCAGGTTCGTCTTTGAGTACACCATCGCAAGCGCTCCTGTGTGTGATGCAGTGTCAAGGGTAACCGCAGCCATGGTCTCCGAGCCGATAGTCCATGCTGCTGCAAACGTCATCGAACTGTTCGTGCAGATGGTTGTTGTCTTGTAAACGTCCCCATCTGTTGACTCAGGGATGGAGACGTTGCTGCATGATCCGTTACAGCCATGCGGATAAGATGCCTGTCATCTCGACAGCTGGTGATACGAAGCCGTTGGGATCCAACACGGCGTTCCGTATTACCCTCCTGAAGCCACCAATTCCATATTCTGCTAATATCAGTTGTGTATCAATTAGATCTCGACCAACGCGAGCAGCAATGTCGCGATATGATAAGCCGCAATCGCGATAGGCTACAATCCGACCTTTATCAAAGTCGGAAGCGTGATGGTACGCATTTCTCCTCCTTACAGGAAACATCACAACACGTTTCACCAGGCAACGGCGGTCAACTGCTGTTTGTGTATGAAATATCAGTTGGAAACTTTCCTCATCTCAGCACGTTTTAGGTGTCGCCATCGACGCCAACCTTGTGTGAATTCTGTGAGAAGCTAATCATTTGCGTATCACAGCATCTTCTTCTTGTCGGTTAAATTTCGCGTCTGTAGCACGTCATCTTCGTTGTGTATCAATTTTAATGGCTATTAGAGTACTTTGCGATCGAGACTGAAAAAGTTTATAACACTAATGATACAGACTTTTATTTTCTCCCGTGTATGGAGACCATCACGCCTTATTGACGTCCCTACTCCGTTATTAGAAACTACACAGAGGAATAATACCTTCCACTGCACAAACATTATCTCTTTTAGCGAGCGCTTAACTTAACTGGAGATAATTACGGTGTATCACCTCTGCTGCATCGTATCGTTGCAGCGTGCACTCAGACTAATGAAGAATTACGCATAATTGAATCCTTCGGAGCTATAGACACTTTCCCGAGTGCAGCGAACGTGGAAACTGCCACGGATGATTTCAGGGAGCACGACACAGCGACGAGTAACGTTTCAGCTCGAATTCCACGTGCGGTCGTCAGGATGCCCTATTTGGGGTGTAAGGGTGTGTGGCATATAGAAACCGCCACACGATTCGTGTTTCCGGAAAATATGGGCGGTGTTTTCATTCGCGGGCAGGCAGATTTATGACGGACCGCGGGCAGTCCGGCTGCAGCCGACCGGGCAGGCAATTACGTGGCGCCGGTGACGCAGCAGGACACCCCTCCGCGCTTTGTATTAAAATTTTATGCTCGAAGAATGACATTAATTAAACTCTCGCAACGCATTTCAATTAAATTTTCGCGTTGTCCCTGCACAGGGGGCAGGTTTCCGCACACGGAAACAGGTGGGTTTTTGAGAACACACTGCGTAGTGCGTTGTCCACTTTGCTGTCGCATTTGCAGGAGCAGAATTAGCAGCAGCTTTTTCCGCCGCAAGCCAGGTGATCTTCTGCGGAAGTGACTTGTACACGTCTCTTTGTTTCTTTTATTGAGGCGAAGGGTTGAGGGGGTGGGTGGCATGGTAGTTAAGTGCTGTTACCACTGTATTAGTTTGTGCCCTGTTTAAGTTGTTGGACTCGGTAGTGGGGAAAAGTACGGTCCCAATCTCCGTTTTGTCACTGTAGTTAAGGTTTTACGCCTTGCTCCTGTTCTTCTGCAAGGATAGGCTGTCACGCTTTTCCTCCCTTCAGCCTATTGTCGCGTCACATTTCTCGATGTCCTATGGCCTAACTTCTTGTTCTGTACTACATAAACTTCTTTATCGGTCTCGAAGACTCATTTGGTTCAAAGTTTAATGGCTCTCCGTCCCTTTAAATTTCATTGTCAACCATAAGACTGGGTGGGACGGTTGAGGTCCGGCCTATTGTTGATTTTTTAAAAATTTTTATTGAGCGAAATCCAGTCCCACTCAGAATAGTATAAGATCGTTACCAATTGGAAATATTTGGGAAAGGGTTGCTGTTGCCCGGGTTACCCGAACAACCGAGGGATGTTGTTGTTGTGGTCTTCAGTTCTGAGACTGGTTTGATGCAGCTCTCCATGCTACTCTATCCTGTGCAAGCTTCTTCATCTCCCAGTACCTACTGCAACCTACATCCTTCTGAATCTGTTTAGTGTATTCATCTCTTGGTCTCCCTCTACGATTTTTTCGCTCCACGCTGCCCTCCAATACTAAACTGGTGATCCCTTGATGCCTCAGGACATGTCCTACCAACCGATCCCTTCTTCTAGTTAAGTTGTGTCACAAACTTCTCTTCTCCCCAATCCTATTCAATACCTCCTCATTAGTTATATGACCTACCCAACTAATCTTCAGCATTATTCTGTAGCACAACCGATGCAAACCACACGAAAACCTTGTTCGGAACCGTAGTACTTTAAATATTTTTATTTTGTTTCTGGGACACAACGCAGCTGACAAAAACATTAAGGTCTAATGTGTAGAAATGTACCCGTTAGTTTGTGTAATAGAGTGAGGACGAGGACTTTATCGATTTTTGCAGTGCAGCTATTATTTTAGTATGCTACATGACACACTTCATTTTATACATCGCTGATTTTCGTTCACGGCATCGAGATATTGAGTTTTAATATGAAAATCATTCAAAAACAGATAGCTGTCTAGCGGATGGTGGAGGGCCGCAGTTGGAAATTTGTATGATAGGGGAACATTAGCACATGATTCAGAAGGATAAAAGGAAGATTAGGGATTAATGTTCGTTGACAGCGAGGTCACTGGAGACGGACTATAAGCTGAGACTGTTTTGTTGCGGATGGGGAAGGAAATTGACCGCGCCGTTTCATACGAACCATTGGCCTGGAGCGATGACTGTAATGTGATTAAATGGAGCCAGCCGGTGTGGCCGAGTGGTTCTAGGCGCTTCAGTCTGGAACCGCGTGACCGCTACGATCGCAGGTTCGAATCCTGCCTCGGGCATGGATGTGTGTGATGTCCTTAGGTTAGTTAGGTTTAGGTATTTCTAAGTTCTAGGGGACTGATGATCTCATATGTTAAGTCCCATACTGCTCAGAGCCATTTGAGCCATTTAATGGAAGTAAAGGCAAAATGTAATAAGACGAGTGAATATCTTAACTGGACTCCAAGACACAAGAAATGGTGGAACAGGTGGAAGACGAATAAACAGCATTAAAAACATGCAAGAGCAACATGGAGGCCTTTACGCAGCTTCATCCAGATCAGTAGGCCTATTGCATAGATTGTGTTATATCGTCATGTATCCACCTTCCACTATAACGTAGTCCCCTTTTTTTCTTATCTCTTGGAACCCAGCAAGGACATAATTCATCAGTCTACCAATCATTCGCTTGACAACATATGCCACTCAACTCAGTTTCATTTACATTACAACCATAGTTACGTCTGTTACCTGAACGATTTGTTTCTCCCTCTGTCTTTACCACCAATTTCCAAACATACGCCGCGGAGTGCTTTTCCGCCTCTCCGAAGAGGCATATTAGATGATAAAAGATTACGTAGGGTCAGCGGCGAGAGTCAGCGAACCTTCCGATTTTGTCTCCAACAAAATTCCTTGTAGGCACATTGGGCAGACCACGTTGCTACACCAACGAATCGGGCAACTTTAGACATGATGTGGTCATTGTCACGTCCACACAGGATAGCTCCTTCCTGACCTTCTGTCACGACTTCTTGTTAACCAATCTTACAGCGCTGATTTGGTGTAACCTACTGGAACATACGTACTGCTTCACAACACTTCGTGGTAACGCTACCGTTTGTTAGCAGTTCTACGCCATCCACGCGGCGCGGGGTAGCGGAGCGGTCTATGGCGTCTTGTGGTCCGCGTGACTTCCCCCGTCGGAGGTTCGAGTCCTCCCTCGGGCATGGGTGTGTGTGTGTCGTCCTTAGCGTAAATTAGATCAAGTAGTGTGTAAGCCTAGCGACCGATGACCTTAGCAATTTGTTCCCATAAGACCTTACCACAAATTTCCAAATTTCCACGCCATCCACAATAGTCCAAAGCGACCAGTGTGCTCTTTCATGGAGATTACTAATATGTTGCCCCATGAGCTTCGTTCCGTTGCTCTGAGAACATTCCAGTTTCTACTGTGATGAGGTATTTATTCTGCATCAAGCTCTAATTGTCGTGTTGCACACCGAGCTTTGCAGATTCAACATGCGGTTGTTAGTGCCTGATTTTACCTCCACTCCATCTCAGTCCGGAAATCGTACAGTCCGTTTACGAGCTGCACCATTTGGAATCATTCGTGTGATGAGTTATATATAAGTAAAATTTTGAAAACTTTCGCAATACTGCTTCCGCAGATTCTCTGACCGAAGATTTTAAAAATAAACACGGGGTATACCATTACACCAATACAAAAATTGGTTTCAAGGCCTGAAATTAGTACTAGGGCGCTTTTCAGTAGGCTGTGAGTCGGCATTAGTTTTCTTCCCACCGATTCATTTTATTCAGTACTCATTTATAACAACACGAACATAAGCACTCGTAATTATTACTCACCAGTTACGTTATCCACGGTGTAAATGACTTAAAGCCTTACCAAGAAATGAAATCTGCAATCCTCCGACTGCCTCCGAATCTTTTCACTGAATATGGAGACTTTTGTTTTTATCTTAACGGCAAGGGGGCGAATCTCCATATAACTGTAAAGACTGGTTCGCTCCTGGTGACTCCACCACACGGCAAGATCCGACCATCTGTTACACTGAAATCAGAGTCTTCGCTGAATATGATACCACTCGACTCGCCCTGTCTGCGAGCTACCTCACCATTACCAATGCCGCCCGTCATTAATTGCCTGAGATCCAGAAACTGTCGTTCGACAGAGGCCAATGGCAAGGGTGACAAAAGGCGTTTCATCTCTGACCTCACAGCACAGTATAATATCGTCAAGGAGCAGTAATATCTCGCAATTAATGTAACCAGTATTCGTTGTCATGACTGTATTGGATGGTCGAATACTGCAGTACGTCTTTACCGATTCTCGTATACCGAGTCGTTACAACAGATGGCCGCGCTATTAGACGAGCGGTCTTAGGCGCTGCAGTCTTGGACTGTGCAGCTGGTCCCGGCGGAGGATCGAGTCCTCCCTCGGGCATGGGTGTGTGTGTTGGTGCTTAGGATAAGCAGTGTGTAAGCTTAGGGACTGATGACCTTAGCAGTTAAGTCCCATAAGATTTCACACACATTTGAATATTTTTTTTTACAACAGTGGGATCTTTTTACGCAGGGATCGGTTGGTAGGACATGTTCTGAGGCATCAAGGGATCACCAGTTTAGAATTGGAGGGCAGCGTGGAGGGTAAAAATCGCAGAGGGAGACCAAGAGATGAAGACACTAAACAGATTCAGAAGGATGTAGGTTGCAGTAGGTACTGGGAGATGAAGAAGCTTGCACAGGATAGAGTAGCATGGAGAGCTGCATCAAACCAGTCTCAGGACTGAAGACCACAACAACAACAAAATAAAAAACAACAACAACATTTCCTGTTACTTAAAATTACTTTCTCAGAAATCCTTAGTTTTCAAACAGTTTCCGGACGAAAGGAAAAGCATGTATCCATTACTTGCAGCTGCACACTTCTTGCAGATCTTCCATAGAGGACACAGTGAAAAATGGGTTTGGAAAACACTGAGTAGTGTACCAAATTGCACTCTAGGCTCTTTTTATCCTTATGTCTTTTACTGCCCGTATAGTCGCTCATTTAATTTGGCCTAAGTAGGAGAAAACTCTTCGATGGATGCTATGATGTCACTATTGATTTATACAACTTTATTTTCGACGTATTGGTTACAACTTCTTGTAGTAAAATTGTAACTGATTTTAGTGTCTCATTCCACTTTTTCTCTCTCAGGTTCTGTCTTTGATTCAGACTCAATATGTGGGTGGGGATTATTAGCGACTGCCTTGTGGGACCAGTAATCCTCTCACAACGTCTCACTCGCGAGGCATACCTGCATTTCCTGTGGGCGGCACTGCCTCCCCTGTTGGAAGGCATTTGTTTGATGGTACGGAAGGTACTGTAGCTACCGTTTCAGCTTTATTGCGCGGAGGCATCTCGACAACGTCTATCCTGAACACACACTGAGGTCGAACCGGTGCTGATGGTTCACTACCACTAAAAGATTAGTACAGACTGAACATTGCCACTTGTCTGGTATGTTTCCATGTGTGCTTTCAATCACTGAAACCTACAGAGTCAAAGATCTTCTATCACCGCCTTGAAGTGGATGTACCTCCCTTGGAGCACATTTCTGGCCATATCTCCATATGCATGCTCCTTACCTATCCTCTCATGGATAGTTTCGTACAGTTGGCCCCTAATTAGCGAAATCAGCCTGTTGTTGATTATTATAGAGGTTAAGGACATCATATTCACGTACAACATCACATCGTGTCTATCAAGTAGCGACAACAGTAAAGCAAGGTAACTTTTTGTAAATTCGTTCGCAATACTAACGCCACAGTAGAAGTAATGTCGTGTCGGCTACTGTAGTAAATTTATGTCTCATGTTCATTAGTTCGGGATCGAGGCTGGTAGCAAGGAAAAGGTTGTATCACCAGCTGCTCTTGGCGTCGTATAAAAATGTCTTTTTGTTGACTCATCTCACAAGGGGACCATCAGACTTGTTAGTCGCGGATTTCGATGAGTCTGTTGTGTGTTGTAGAGACATCAATCTTGAATATGTGGCTAGTGGCTTTCCTTGCAGCGGCCCCTACATGACGTCAGCCGCATTTCGAACAAGTAAGCGTAGCACAATGGCAAAGGTTCGCGGATATCATACCCAGGTACTTCTTACATTATTAATTCATAGGGAGGGCAGACTAATCACTTTACGCTCTAATTTTTGTACGTGAAAGAAAAGCATGCTCCTGTGACGTAAAAATGATCCCAAACAAATGTAATCTCCTTTGCCATCCCTGTGACGTTTATTTTTACAGGCAGGTTGAAATGTTCATGGAAAAAATTCATAATGTTCCCGAAGTGCTAAAGAGTTGTAGAGAAATCGCTTTGAAGGGACATTCCTTAACAATACAGCGTGCAATTAAAAAAAAATGGCTCAAATGGCTCTGAGCACTATGGGACTTAACATCTATGGTCATCAGTCCCCTAGAACTTAGAGCTACTTAAACCTAACGACATCACACAAAACCCAGTCATCACGAGGCAGAGAAAATTCCTGACCCCGCCGGGAACTGAACCCGGGAACCCGGGCGCGGGAAGCGAGAACGCTACCGCACGACCACGAGCTGCGGACAGCGTGCAATTCAGCGTCAGTTTAGTGTACCTGATTTCATGTGAATGATGGTAGCCGGCTGGAGTGGCCGAGCGGTTCTAGGCGCTACAGTCTGGAACCGCGCGGCCGCTACGGTCGCAGGTTTGAATCCTGCCTCGGGCATGGTTGTGTGTGATGACCTTAGGTTAGTTAGGTTTAAGTAGTTCTAAATTCAAGGGGACTGATGACCTTAGAAGTTAAGTCCCATAGTGCTCAGAGCCATTTGAACCATTTTTTTGAATGATGGTATACGCTTGGTTCGCATCAAAGTTGATTGAAGAAAAAATACTCTTTTTGAATCCAAACGAACTGTGCTTTCCGCTATCGTTTCTGAAAAATCCTTGTGTCTGCAAGGCAGTAGCTTTCAATAAATGTGTGTGATGTTCTGTGAATTTATGGTTGATTCCGCGGTAAACACCAACCGGAATTTTGTTGTAGAACAGAAAGCGATGCAAGCGATAGCGGGTAGGACGATTCTGTGATCCATTCTGTAACAAACAAAATAAACATTTCAAGAGAGTTTGCTGTGGTTATTGGCTTGTAAATGAAATTACTACGACGAAAGTGATTGCTTTTGAATAATTTAGAGTGGAATATGTTATTTAACTGTTTTCTGTACGATGAAATTGAAAGAAAGACGCAGGAGCAGGATTTGAACCTGAACTGCCAGCACGGTAGCCGGGAACCTTAACCCCTGTACCACGTTCATTTGGTCGATACGTATGATACATCATGAGTATAGTAGGTATGCATAAAACTTCAATGTCAGTTTCTCGGAAACTAAAAGCTGACGCATAAAAAGCGGCTAGTCAGATACTCAGAACAGGACCCTTTACAACACACCTAAGTCTCATCGTAATCTGTGATTAACAGGTCTCATGGTCTGTTTCTCAGTTGCAAAGACGCACAAGCATCCCTCCTACCTCGTCTAAATCAGCTGTCAATTATGTGATACTCCTTTGCAGCCCGGAAACGGTTCCACTTTATGCAAATGGGCACAAAATAAAACGAGACTTCCATAAATACGAGCAAAATTAACATTTCTAGGAGCTTGTCGACTATTATGCGAAAAACGCCGCTCCGAATTCTGAGCGCGTATTTACGGTTCGGGGACCTCCGGCCGGGACTTCCACATAATTATGGAGCGGGCAGGAATTTCCGAAATGAATGATAAAGACATTTTAATTAAATTAGTTTCTGATTCAGAGCGCGGCGGCTCGGAGGACAACGCCTCTAATTAAAAAATACCCCGCCAGAGGGCTCGCCGACCGCTCTGATGGACAGACAATTACTCGGCTACTCGGCATTCCGAAGCCGGACGGAAAAACACACATCTCGCAGGTGAAATTTACGACTCTAAGACGGGCAGCTACCGGTCCTGTTACGGGAGAAGTCTTTCGCTCTGGTGAAGCGGAAGTGAAGACTTGAACAGACAGCGAATGTGAGGGAACTTCGGAAAGTAAGTCACACATTATTACGGCAGGCCAAATAACTTTCATTAAATCTGCACTGCATGTCAAAGTGAAACATATAGATACAGTTTTTTCAACATAACAGGCAGGTCTCTATAAACAACGGTCGGAACGTAGTATCAATCGTTCAATTCCACGACGATCGGAATCAGATCCTTGGCCATTCGAGAACAGTTGTGTGTACGTCCTTATCGTTCCTAAAGCTCTTTCCACCCAGGGGTTTTTCAGCTTGCCGAAGAGATGGAATCTGGATTATGCAAGATCTGGCCTTCCCGATCAGCATCACCCACCTCTGTGCTGCCTTGGTCAAATTATTAACACCTTTTCAGTGCGGTTGGACGCGACATTGTATTTAGTTCATGTACCGCCAGAATTTCATGGTGAATCTGTGTACAGTTGAGATGTTTTGCCCACAAGAATCGTACTGTCCGGCGTGCTTCAACTCTGGCATTCCCAGTTGCTACGCCATTTCAGTCTCACTCTCTGACACACCTGTTATTCGTACCGCAGAAGAACTGTGTTTACAGCAAACCTGAAACACGTACTCTCTTCTGACAGTGAGTTACTCTTGTTGTGGAAAGGTCTGAGCATGGGACAACATGTGTGACTCACTTTCTGAAGTCCCTATGTACCTGGTGGCGGTGAACAATTCTACCACTTCACAGTCCAACTCTGATTATATGTCGCCTTACATCTTCAGAAATTATGTGGTGTAGAAAGTTCCTGTCAGATTAAAGCTGTGTGCCGGAGCGAGACTCGAACTGAGGACCTTTGCCTTTCGCGGGCAAGTGCTCTACCGACTTTTTTGTGAAGATACATTTTTTACGAGGAGTGGACCGGTGGGGACTCAGAGGGCAGAGTGGCCAGGCGTCAAAACCCAAGGCCTGGCCACAGTGTGCACCCCACCGCCACCAAACCTGTGGAACGTAGGAAAGTGGGAGACACAGGAATCAGTAAAAATTGAAGGTTTCTGAGGTATCCAAGCATGATTCACGACCGGTCAAGCTTTTCTTCCACCAGTAGACCTACCACGTCTCCTACCTTCCAAACGGTAGGACACGAGCAACTGGCTCGTCACAATACGTCAGTCACTACTCTCGATGAACTGTGGTATGGTGTTGAAGCTGCATGGGCAGCTGTACCCGTACACGCCATCCAAGCTCTGTTTGACCCAATGCCCAGGCGTATCAAGGCCGTTATTACGGCCAGAGATGGTTGTTCTGGGTACTGATTTCTCGGAATCTATGCTCCCAAATTGCGTGAAAATGTAATCAGATGTCTGTTCTAGTGTAATATATTTGTCCAATGAACATCCGTTTATCATCTGCATTTCTTCTTGGTGTACCAATTTTAATGGCCAGTAGTGTATAAATCATTAATCGGTGCAAACTGTGTTTTGGTGCATAGTGTTGTGTTTCGGTTCTAATCTTATTTTCCCCTCATAACCACTTTTTGTGTGTGGAGGTTCTCGTGTAACGTATTTGTTTGGCACAGGGTAGAGCTTTCTCTTAGGGCCTTGAGATCACTTTGAGTGATATTTGCATGATAGTTTTCCTTTATGAGATGATCTGTGAAAGAGGAGCGTGTTCTGTCGCTTTTTAAAACTGCCCGAGATTCATACGCCCATTTAGCGATAGTCATGGATGCACCACGGAAGGGATGTAAGACACAGTAGTCACGAAATACGTTGCGCTGCACAGCGGAGTGTACGTGGTGACGCTGGCGAAGATGGGAGACAAAAAGAGGCGCCACAGTGGGACAGGAGTCAGCGCTTTCCTTCGGCAGCGGCGTCACGTGGCGGCTAGAGGTGAGTGGACGGAGGAGGCGGGCGCTAATAAGCTGGGCAGGACCGGTCGGCGGGCCCGCGCCCCGCGCCCTGGGCCGTGGGCCGTGGGCGTGGAATGCTGAGCCGCACCTGGCGTCTCCCGTTACCCGCAGGCGGGACGAGGCGGCTGCCCGCCTCGCCGGCACTCCATCCGTGAACGCCATGGCGAAATTAACTAAGGCCCCGGGAGTAGACAACATTCCCTTAGAACTACTGATTGCCTTGGGAGAGCCAGTCCTGACAAAACTCTACCGTCTGGTGAGCAAGATGTATGAGACAGGCGAAATTCCCTCAGACTTCAAGAAGAATATAATAATTCCAATCCCAAAGAAAGCAGGGGTTGACAGATGTGAAAATTACCGAACTATCAGTTTAATGAGTCACGGCTGCAAAATACTAACACGAATTCTTTACAGACGAATGGAAAAGCTGGTAGAAGCCGACCTCGGGGAAGATCTGTTTGGATTCCGTAGAAATATTGACACACGTGAGGCAATACTGACCATACGACTTATCTTAGAAGAAAGATTAAGGAAAGGCAAACCTACGTTTCTGGCATTTGTAGACTTAGACAAAGCTTTTGACAATGTTGACTGGAATACTCTCTTTCAAATTCTGAAGGCGGCAGGGGGAAAATACAGGGAGCGAAAGGCTATTTACAATTTGTACAGAAGGCAGATCGCAGTTATTAGATTCGAGGCACATGAAAGGAAAGCAGTGGTTGGGAAGGTAGTGAGACAGGGTTGTAGCCTCTCCCCGATGCTATTCAATCTTTATACTGAGCAAGCAGTAAAGGAAACAAAAGAAAAATTCGGAGTAGTTATTAAAATCCATGGAGAAGAAATAAGATCTTTCAGGTTCGCCGATGACATTGTAATTCTGTCATAGACAGCAAAGGACTTGGAAGAGCAGTTGAACAGAATGGACAGTGTCTTGAAAGGAGGGTATAAGATGAACATCAACAAAAGCAAAACGAGGATAATGGAATGCAGTCGAATTAAATCGGGTGATGCTGAGGGAATTAGATTAGGAAATGGGACACTAAAAGTAGTAAAGGGGTTCTGCTATTTAGGGAGCAAAATAACTGATGATGGTCGAAGTAGAGAGGGTATGAAATGTAGACTGGCAATGGCAAGGAAAGCGTTTCTGAAGAAGAGAAATTTGTCAACATTGGGTATTGATTTAAGCGTTAGGAAGTTGTTTCTGAAAGTATTTGTATGGAGTGTAGCCATGTATGGAAGTGAAGCATGGACGATAAATACACTCCTGGAAATTGAAATAAGAACACCGTGAATTCATTGTCCCAGGAAGGGGAAACTTTATTGACACATTCCTGGGGTCAGATACATCACATGATCACACTGACAGAACCACAGGCACATAGACACAGGCAACAGAGTATGCACAATGTTGGCACTAGTACAGTGTATATCCACCTTTCGCAGCAATGCAGGCTGCTATTCTCCCATGGAGACGATCGTAGAGATTCTGGATGTAGTCCTGTGGAATGGCTTGCCATGCCATTTCCACCTGGCGCCTCAGTTGGACCAGCGTTCGTGCTGGACGTGCAGACCGCGTGAGACGACGCTTCATCCAGTCCCAAACATGCTCAAAGGGGGACAGATCCGGAGAACTTGCTGGCCAGGATAGTTGACTTACACCTTCTATAGCACGTTGGGTGGCACGGGATACATGCGGACGTGCATTGTCCTGTTGGAACAGCAAGTTCCCTTGCCGGTCTAGGAATGGTAGAACGATGGGTTCGATGACGGTTTGGATGTACCGTACACTATTCAGTGTCCCCTCGACGATCACCAGTGGTGTACGGCCAGTGTAGGAGATCGCTCCCCACACCATGATGCCGGGTGTTGGCCCTGTGTGCCTCGGTCGTATGCAGTCCTGATTGTGGCGCTCACCTGCACGGCACCAAACACGCATACGACCATCATTGGCACCAAGGCAGAAGCGACTCTCATCGCTGAAGACGACACGTCTCCATTCGTCCCTCCATTCACGCCTGTCGCGACACCACTGGAGGCGGGCTGCACGATGTTGGGGCGTGAGCGGAAGACGGCCTAACGGTGTGCGGGACCGTAGCCCAGCTTCATGGAAACGGTTGCGAATGGTCCTCGCCGATACCCCAGGAGCAACAGTGTCCCTAATTTGCTGGGAAGTGGCGGTGCGGTCCCCTACGGCACTGCGTAGGATCCTACGGTCTTGGCGTGCATCCGTGCGTCGCTGCGGTCCGGTCCCAGGTCGACGGGCACGTGCACCTTCCACCGACCACTGCGCAGCTAGCGCCATTCGACGGCCAACACCGCGGTTCCTGGTGTGTCCGCTGTGCCGTGCGTGTGATCATTGCTTGTACAGCCCTCTCGCAGTGTCCGGAGCAAGTATGGTGGTTCTGACACACCGGTGTCAATGTGTTCTTTTTTCCATTTCCAGGAGTGTAGTTTAGACAAGAAGAGAAGAGAAGCTTTCGAAATGTGGTGCTATAGAAGAATGCTGAAGATTAGATGGGTAGATCACATAACTAATGAGGAGGTATTGAATAGAATTGGGAGAAGAGGAGTTTGTGGCACAACATGACTAGAAGAAGGGATCGGGTGGTAGGACATGTTCTGACGCATCAAGGGATCACCAATTTAGTACTGGAGGGCAGCGTGGAGGGTAAAAATCGTAGAGGGAGACCAAGAGATGAATACACTAAGCAGATTCAGAAGGATGTAGGCTGTAGTAGGTTCTGGAAGATGAAGAAGCTTGCACAGGACAGAGTAGCATGGAGAGCTGCATCAGACCAGTCTCAGGACTGAAGACCACAACAAGAACAATAAAGGCGTTTATTGGCGACAGCGAATAAAGCGTTATACAAGGTGTTTCAGACAACTTAAGTAATAGAACCCAGTACGTTGTCCTCGATGGTGAGTATTCATCGGAGGTGAGGGTATCATCTGGAGTGCCCCAGGGAAGTGTGGTAGGTCCGCTGTTGTTTTCTATATACATAAATGATGTTTTGGATAGGGTGCATGGCAATGTGCGGCTGTTTGCTGATGATGCTGTGGTGTACGGGAAGGTGTCGTCGTTGACTGACTGTAGGATGATACAAGATGACTTGGACAGGATTTGTGATTGGTGTAAAGAATGTCAGCTAACTGTAACTATAGATAAATGTAAATTAATTGAGATGAATAGGAAAAAAATGGCTCTGAGCACTATGGGACTTAACATCTGAGGTCATCAGTTCCCTAGAACTTAGAACTAATTAAACCTAACTAACCTAAGGACATCACACATCCATGCCCGAGGCAGGATTCGAACCTGCGACCGTAGCGGTCTCGCGGTTCCAGACTGAAGCGCCTAGAACCGCTCGGCCACTCCGGCCGCGATGAATAGGAAAAAGAATCCCGTAATGTTTGAATACTCCATTAGTAGTGTAGCGCTTGACACAGTGACGTCGAATAAATATTTGGGCGTAACATTGCAGAGCGATATGAAATGGGACAAGCATGTAATGGCAGTTGTGGCGAAGGCGAATAGTGGTCTTCGGTTCATTGGTAGAATTTTGGGAAGATGTGGTTCATCTATAAAGGAGACCGCTTATAAAACACTAATACGACCCTCCGCCACGCACCGTGTGGTGGATTGCGGAGTATGTAGATGTAGATGTGTAAGGTGTTGTAAAGTCATTGCTGCTTGTGAGCGGTATACATCACTCCATTACAGGAAAGTATTGTTCACGGGGTGGTCGGTAACAGTCTGGAAAGCTTGTAAGGTTCTTGCATGGTAGGTTGTGCCGATAAATAACCGTTCAGAAAAAAATTCGATACCTTACGCCGTTTTCTAGTTAATTAGCATTGAGGTCAGCCGATCATATTGATGCGCGCGCAAAAACTGGCGGCCCGCCAGAGACGGTGTCACCAAACGTGCTCAACTTTCAATTTCCTAAAACCAGACACGAAAGCGATACTAATATTAGCCACGGGCCTGTAGTAAGGATCGAACCGGAGACAAAGGCTGGGCAGTCTCGTGCGCTGTCATCTACGCTGTAAGAACAACAGACTCTAATTGCAATTGTCGGGACACTTGAATATGCGCTCAACTTCAGTGCTTATTAACTCTCAAACGGCGCAACGTACAGAATTTATTTTCTTAACAATTATTTCTTTCTAGCTTCTCGGACTGTTTCTAACATCCTTTACATGTAGACTACTTCCGTCTTTCGTTTTGCAAATGGTTCAAATGGCTCTGAGCACTATGTGACTTAACATCTGAGGTCATCAGTCCCCTAGAACTTGGAACTACTTAAACCTAACTAACCTACGAACATCACACACATCCATGCCCGAGGCAGGATTCTAACCTGCGACCGTAGCAGTCGCGCGGTTCCGGACTGAAGCGCCTAGAACCGCTCGGCCACCACGGTCGGCTTTCGTTTTGCATTATAAAGTTGACCGTGCATTACTGTTACTACCTCATCTTATTCATTTATAATTAACATGTTTAATTCCGAACATCAGTACTTCAAGTCGCTAGGTGTTCTTGTTATCAGTCACTGGATGAGCACAGTTATTATAATTTGCACTCCATTTTAAGCAAAAGGTAATTTTTGACTCATCTCAATCTTTATGATGTCTTATCTGCTGAACCATGTGCCGTACAACGATATAATTGTGCAGCCAAATGTGTTACGGTAGGAGTTAGCAGTAAGGAAGTAACAAAGTAGAACGTCTTAACTAATGCGGTAGTATTGTACCGCCAACGGCGAAAAAGTAATAAGCGATAAATATGTTTTCCTCTAACTCGTTTTCTTTTGGGGTTGGGGCAAGGGGGGCTGGGTTGAGTTATCCGCGAGAAAAGTTTCGTAAAATTTTGAAATTATGGGTAAAGTTTGTTGCAAGTCACTAAACGCTCTCATTCTCGAATACTGAGTGAATATACTCTGGGTATTTGGGCATTGGGAATTACACTGCCTCAAGACGTTTACATAGTTTCTGACTCGAATATTTCTCTTACTGTGTTAAACATTTAACACGTGAATTATACCTCTTAATGAACAGCGTATGAGAACATTTTAAATTTTTAAAATCGCTCAATAACCGCATGAAATATAAAAAATAAAAAATTTGTGCCCCTTGTAACAGGACATCCTCCTCTAGTATGACTTTTCCTCAACAGTAGTTGTCGATACCAGTAATATTTTTCGAATTTTGGACAGGTCAGTATTACCTCATTTGCTTTTCTCGAAACTTTCATGTAATTTTGTACACAATATGTTATATTTCAAGCTAATATTTGTGAAAAGGGATTACTTCATAAAATATTTTAGTCTAGATGTTAAAATCGATAAGTACTAGTTATGAATGTACAATTAAAATTATTATATGTTTTTTAGAAACAGTTGAAATTACGAATTATTTGCACACCTAATATTTCTATTATTAACTACGCAATCCTGTATTTTTTACTATCTTTATTTCTGGATTCATTTATGAAATATTATTCGAAATCAATAATGTAGCGAAAACTAGTAGGAATTCATTTGTTAAGAAAAATTATAAACCCTTTGGAATATTATTTCCGCAGAGTGTAAGAGTCGCAAGCTTGCCTCTGATGTGATCGGACATATCTTTGTATAATAAGTGCGAACAATGCAAAAAAAAAAAAAAAAAAAAAAAAATTATGGAAATGAGCGTATGGCATCGTTGGCCGTGAAGCCCCGTTTCGGGGAAGTTCGGCCGCCAAGTGCAAGTCTTATTTCATTCTACGCCACATTGGGTTACTTGAGCGCAGGTGATGAGGATGGAATGATGATGATAACAACACAACACCTAGTCCCCGAGCAGAGAAAATGTCCAACCCCGTCGGGAATCGAACCAGGGCCCGCTTGCATGGGAGGCGAACACGTTACCACCCAGCTAAGCAGGCTTACGAGAACAATGTAATTTCGCATTTGTTAAAGTGAAAAATCATAATACTAAAATGTGAGAAAATCAGTGGAAAATATATTTACGTAAAAAATTCTGAAACAACAATCTTCCAATTTATTTAGTTCAAACCAGCCGTGAGGACTGGATGTTACATTTTAAGCTTCAAGAATCAGTCTCCTAGACAAGAAGAACTGGAGCCATCTCAGCATGACAAGCTAAGTGAACTTGGAAGTTTATTGTAATCTTCGCTCCTCTCAAATCTTCATAAAAGACTTTGCTTATTAATTATCTGGACTGGGCATTGCTTAATGTGGACAATAGATGGAAGAAGGAAGGAGAGGGGAGATAACAATCTGGAAGCCGTTAGACAGACAACGTGCAACTCTGTGTGCCATGATCCGGGTTAGCCGTTAAGTGATATAGATGGTGATTCCGTGATGTTACGAACTTTAAGGGATGATGGAGAAGGGTGAATGTATTGGTTTGAGGTAAAGGACCCCGGACCAGAGGTAGCATGAAACAAAACAATGAACAATTTCCAGTAACTGTTGGCTCTAAAATGCATGCCTTACGAGTTCACTTGTTCACTACATCTACATCTACATCCATACTCCGCAAGCCACCTGACGGTGTGTAGCGGAGGGTACCTTGAGTACCTCTATCGGTTCTCCCTTCTATTCCTGTCTCGTATTGTTCGTGGAAAGAAACATTGTCGGTATGCCTCTGTGTGGGCTCTAATCTCTCCGATTTTATCCTCATGATGTCTTCGCGAGATACACGTAGGAGGGAGCAATATACTGCTTGACTCTTCGGTGAAGGTGTGTTCTCGAAACTTTGACAAAATCCCGTACCGAGCTACTGAGCGTCTCTCTTGCAGAGTCTTCCAATGGAGTTTATCTATCATCTCTGTAACGTTTTCGCGATTACTAAATCATCCTGTAACGAAGCACGCTGCTCTCCGTTGGATTTTCTCTATCTCTTCTATCAACCCTATCTGGTACGGATCCCACACCGATGAGCAGTATTCAAGCAGTCGGCGAACTAGTGTACTGTAACCTACTTCCTTTGTTTTCGGATTGCATTTCCTTAGGATTGTTCCAATGAATCTCAGTCTGGAATCTGCTTTACCGACAATTAATTTTATATGGTCATTCTATTTTAAATCACTCCTAATGCGTACTCCCAGATAATTTATGGAATTAACTGCTTCCAGTTGCTGACATGCTATTTTGTAGCTAAATGATAAGGGATCTATCTTTCTATGTATTCGCAGCACATTACACTTCTCTACATTGAGATTCAATTGCCTTTCCCTGTACCATGCGTCAATTCGCTGCAAATCTTCCTGAATTTCAGTACAATTTTCCATTGTTACTACCTCTCTATATACCACAGTATCATCTGCAAAAAGCCTCAGTGAACTTCCGATGTCATCCACCTGGTCATTAATGTATATTGAGAATAGCAATGGTCCTATGACACTCCCCTGCGGCACACCTGAAATCACTCTTACTTCGGAAGACTTCTCTCCATTGAGAATGACATGCTGCGTTCTGTTATCTAGGAACTCCTCAATCCACACAAAATTGGTCTGATAGTCCATATGCTCTTACTTTGTTCATTAAACGACAGTGGGGAACTGTATCGAACGCCTTGCGGAAGGCAAGAAACACGGCATCTACCTGGGAACCCGTGTCTATGGCCCTCTGAGTCTCGTGGACGAATAGCGCGAGCTGGGTTTCACACTACCGTCTTTTCCGAAACCCATGCTGATTCCTACAGAGTAGATTTCTAGTCTCCATAAAAGTCATTATACTCGAACATAATACGTGTTCCAAAATTCTACAACTGATCGACGTTAGAGATATAGGTCTATAGTTCTGCATATCTGTTCGACGTCCCTTCTTGAAAACGGGGATGACCTGTGCCCTTTTCCAATCCTTTGGAACGCCACGCTCTTCTAGAGACCTACGGTACTCCGCTGCAAGAAGAGGGGCAAGTTCCTTCGCGTACTCTGTGTAAAAACGAAATGGTATCCCATCAGGTCCAGCGGCCTTTCCACTTTTGAGCGATTTTAATTGTTTCTCTATCCCTCTGTCGTCTATTTCGATATCTACCATTTTGTCATCTGTGCGACAATCTAGAGAAGGAAGTACAGTGCAGTCTTCCTCTGTGAAACAGCTTCGAAAAAAGACATTTAGTATTTCGCCCTTTAGTCTGTCATCCTCTGTTTCAGTACCATTTTGGTCACAGAGTGTCTGGACATTTTGTTTTGATCCACCTACCGCTTTGACATAAGACCAAAATTTCTTAGGATTTTCTGCCAAGTCAGTACATAGAACTTTACTTTCGAATTCATTGAACGCCTCTCGCATAGCCCTCCTCACACTACATTTCGCTTCGCGTAATTTTTGTTTGTCTGCAAGGCTTTGGCTATGTTTATGTTTGCTGTGAAGTTCCCTTTGCTTCCGCAGCAGTTTCCTAACTCGGTTGTTGTACCACGGTGGCTCTTTTCCATCTCTTACGATCTTGCTTGGCACATACTCATCTAACGCATATTGTACGATGGTTTTGAACTTTGTCCACTGATCCTCAACACTATCCGTACTTGAGACAAAACTTTTGTGTTGAGCCGTCAGGTACTCTGTAATCTCCTTTTTGTCACTTTTGCTAAACAGAAAAATCTTCCTACCTTTTTTAATATTTCTATTTACGGCTGAAATCATCGATGTCCTAACCGCTTTATGATCGCTGATTCCCTGTTCTGCGTTAACTGTTTCAAATAGTTCGGATCTGTTTGTCACCAGAAGGTCTAATATGTTATCGCCACGAGTCGGTTCTCTTTTTAACTGCTCAAGATAGTTTCCAGATAAAGCACTTAAAAAAATTTCACTGGATTCTTTGTCCCTGCCACCCGTTATGATCGTTTGAGTCTCCCAGTCTATATCCGGCAAATTAAAATCTCCACCCAGAACGATAACATGGTGGGGAAATCTACTCGAAATATTTTCCAAATTATCCTTCAGGTGCTCAGCCACAACAGCTGCTGAGCCAGGGGGCCTATAGAGACATCCAATTACCATGTCTGAGCCTGCTTTAACCGTGACCTTCACCCAAATCATTTCATATTTCGGATCTCTTGAAACGTCCCCTTTGAACAATTATACTATAGCGCTTAACCTGACTCACAATATTTTTTAGCGCAACGCAATCTGACTTTCAAAATAATCCCTACAAAAGAATGGCCCTGACTAACATTAACCTATACGTTTCACAAATCACTTACCTCACAAAAATCTTCGTTACTCGAACTACTGCAATACAGCGAGCACTACTACTGCCAGCTAAATAAAAGATTCAAACTATGGAAGGCACTAACTACTGATAGGGATAGTTAGCAAATGAAAGATATTAATAGAGAACAAACAATGTATTTACCTTGATGGTCATAATATATATAGCAGTTCATGACAGTCTTACAAAACTCCGCCATCTCTCTCCCCACATCCACCACTGCTGGCGGCTCACCTCCAACTGCGCAACGCTACGTGCTGTTCACAGCCAGCTGCCTAACACTACAATGGCGAGTATTCCAACAATGCAAAGCAGCCACAGACTGCACACAGCACAGCCAGTGATTTTCAGACAGAGGTGGCGTTACCAATAAGAAAACCTAAACAGCCTACTTACATAGCCCCCATGCTCCCCACAAAAAATTTTACAAATTGTCTTGGGCAGTGGCCAATAATGATTTGAAAAAATTTTTCATAATTACAATAACAAAGATATCAAATGCACACACTTATTGATGCAATGTTGGTCAAAAGCTAAAATTTTCTCACAGTCTATAAAGACAGTCCTGATTCATCACAGTAAAATTATAGTGTTTTTCTTTTTTTTTCAAAGTCTGAACAGTAAAAGAAAATGCACACAGAAGTAGTGGATTTCCATGCAGTCTTGAAGAAGTAGTGTTGTCCTTCCAATGGAAAGACAGTGCTGACTCTCGACATGCAGACAGGTAATGCGCCACAACAGAGCAAACCCACAGCAGAGTCAGTCGAAGTTTTGAAGAATATTGGTAGGTAGGTCATCACAGAGCAGACCCACTGTAATCCTGGTAGAGATTACGATATTGGTGGGCCACCAGAGGCGCAGACCCACTGCAGTCCTTGTAGAAATAATGGTACTGGTGAGTCAGCAAAGACGCAGACCCACTGTAGTCCTTGTAGAGACGGCCAGCAACCATCTGTTGTGACTGTGCAGGTACACAATCACCATCGAAGACTCTTGCGGACAATATAGCAAGTCCATAAACCACCACTTGTGCACTCACAAGGTTTTTTTTTAATTGTCCTTAGAACCAGTCCCTTGCTGAATTATCAACACACGTGCAAGCACTAACAGTCCCTACTTCTCACATATTGTCCATATACTATGACCAACAGAAACGTGTGCAGTGAAATGATACTTAATTTGAAGAACTGGTGTCTATACAATTATAAATTTACAACATGAAAATAAAATTACAAAGGTACAAAATACATCATTAAAGAACACAACAAGACAGATAACATTTGTAGTACAGGCTTTACAAAAGAATCGAAATAACATATCCATCAGAGTTACAGGAATTATGACATAAGTAAATATATAAAATAATGAGAATAGTTTTCGAAACATTAATTTCACACATGAACATTGAAATAGAACAGAATTGTAAACAACTTTACAATGAAAATAACATATTATTAATGCAACTTATATTTGAGGATAACAATATTCCTCCTCATAGTGAATATAGCTTAGTACTAGAAAAATTCTACAACATAAATCGTATTAGCTAAACGCATAAAGACAGGAAAAACACAAATACACAAGAGTATACACACATATAGCGGAATAATACAAAAGGAAAGGACAGGATTTGTTGTACTGCAGTATTTTGCAAACAAAACTTTCTTTACTTCTTGGAGATCTCCCGTCATTCATCATTATTCCCAAAAAGTCCTATCTATACCTCTTTTCTGTATTCTAACCATATTTCTTTCAAAATAATTATGGCTCATTGTACAATACTCATTTTGGCCCAAATCGGGGGGGACGTTTCACTCTGTCAATTTCCTTCGGTACTATTGCACTTCTTATCGCTATAAACACGCCTCCCCCTTCACTGTCCAGGTTGTCTCTGCGGTATACATTCCAATCTGAGTTTAGAATTTCATTACTGTTTACGTCTGGTTTCAGCTAACTTTCTGTCCCTAGTACTATATGGGCGTTGTGACCGTTTATTAATGAGAGCAGTTCTGGGACCTTTCTATAGACGCTCCTGCAGTTTACTATTAGTACATTAATATTGTTATTCCCTGTTGCATTTTGCCTACTCCTACCTTGCCACGTCTCAGGAGGCGTCTTGTCGGGCCTAGGGAGGGAATTCTCTAACCTAAAAAACCCCTATGTGCACTCCACACTTACTCCGCTACCCCTGTAGCCGCTTCCGGCGTGTAGTGCCTGACCTACTCCACCCGATAGCGGAGGTCGAGAAATTTGCACCCCAGATCTCTCCGCAGAATCGTCTGAGCCTCTGGTTTAAGCCTTCCACTCGGCTCCAAACCAGAGGACTGCGATCGGTTCTGGGAACGATACTACAAATAGTTAGCTCTGGTTCCACCGCGCGAGCGAGGCTTTCCGCCTTCACCAATTTCGCCAACCGCCTGTACGAACTGAGGATGACCTCTGAACCCAGACGGTAGGAGTCATTGGTGCCGACATGAGCAACAATTTGCAGTCGGGTGCACCCAGTGCTCTCTATCGCTGCCGGTAGGGCCTCCTCCACATCTCGGATGAGACCCTCCGGCAAGCAGACAGAGTGAACACTGGCCTTCTTCCCCGACCTTTCCGCTATTTCCCTAAGGGGCTCCATCACCCACCTAACGTTGGAGCTCCCAATAACTATTAAACCCCTACCCACGTGTGCCTGCTCGGATCTTGCTGAGGGAGCAGCCCCATGTCCACTGAGAGGCAGAGCGGGCGATGCCACACAGACAGCCTCCACATTTACCCTCCGCCTCGTGCGCCGCGAACGCCGCTGAACCCGCCACTCCCCTTGGGGAGAGGGTGGCCCAACCGCGCCCGGTACCCGCGAAGATGTCTCGACAGCAGGGACAGTGGGTGAAGCATGTAATACCTGGGGTGTACCTTGCGACGCACCAGACTCCCCACTGCCACTACACTCCGAGGCAACAGCCTGAAGACGGCCGACCGCGGCCATCAACACGCTCAGCTGTTCGCGAACAGTGGCCAGCTCCTCCTGCGTCCGTACACAGCAGTGACACATCCTATCCATCCTAAGGAATCAATTTAGTGAAGAGAGTTAATCAACTTTTAACTAGACTGCTAATTCACTAAAGGCGGCTGATTATTGACTAAAGTATGATAGCTAGCCACTTCTTGTAGAAAACAATGAAAATAGCACTACCTGTCTCTGGACTGTATTGAAAACAAACACTAGCACTACTGGCACTATGGTTGACTAACGGGACTCTCTCTGACTGTATTCAAAACAAACATGAAATCTATGGAACACTATTAATAGCACTCGACAATTAAAGCTTCCTAAAAGCAAAAACACACGGAAGAAGAAGCGACAAGTAAGAAAAATACAGTTAATACTTAAATTAAGGTAGCTCGCTGCACAGCAGACGTGAAGCAGACGGCGGTTAGGACGACACTGACACTAGGAACTCTTCAGCCCAATCACACAGTTGGTCTGTTAGTCCACATGCTCTTACTTTGTTCATTAAACGACTGCGGGAAACTGTATTAAACGCCTTGTGGAAGTCAAGAAACACGGCATCTACCTGGGAACCCGTGCCTATGGTCCTCTGAGCCTCGTGGACGAATAGCGCGAGCTGGGTTTCACATTATCGTTATTTTCGAAACCCATGCTGATTACTACAGAGTAGATTTCTAGTCTCCAGAAAAGTCGTTATACTCGAACATAATACGTGTTCCAAAATTCTAGAACTGATTAACGTTAGAGATATGGATAGATTCACTAGAAGAGATTTCCACAGCGGCGAACATAAACAAATGCTACTAGGTCTTAAAATATGCACGTTAAAGCCCATGTTTACCGGACATTTTTTCGTGTTTTGGACCATATGAAATCTTCCCAAGCCCGCAGCTCGTGGTCGTGCGGTAGCGTTCTCGCTTCCCACGCCCGGGTTCCCGGGTTCAGTTCCCAGCGGGGTCAGGGATTCTCTCTGCCTCGTGATGGCTGGGTGTTGTGTGATGTCCTTAGGTTAGTTAGGTTTAAGTAGTTCTAAGTTCTAGGGGACTGATGACCATAGATGTTGAGTCCCATACTGCTCAGAGCGATTTAGCCAATCTTCCCAAAACAGAGAAAGCAAAGAGCTTCCAGTAGAGTAGGTTCACTGCCAGAGGATTCACTGACCGAGGTATCAGATGGATATGCGCTTAAGAGTTTAGGCGCGGTCTTTTCCGGACCAGGGTCCCTTACCTCAAACTGATACATTTGCTCTTCTCCATTATCCCCAAAAGTTTGTAACACCATCACGCAGTCACCCTGTAGATACGTTAGGCTTGCCCGGATGTAGTGCCCAGCAGTGGCAGCCTAGTCCTCGCAATACTGAAACTGAGGAGCCGCAGAGGCAGCAGTGTTAAGCAGCGGCTGGGGGAGATAGGTCTTGGATCGTGGAGGCTCAAGCCCACGTGGACTGTCGGAGCGGCGGAGCGCAAACCCTCTGCGGCAGTACGTGTTGTCCTAGCCAGGTAATTAGCGGCCGTGGTCCGGCCTGCACTTGCGTGGGCGGCGGCCGCGGTGGGGGCGGCGTGGGAGGGGGGGTCCGCAGCGCCGACTCTCTCACGGTTCGCCGCGCCGTCTGTTTCAATTTGCCGGCCACGGCGCCTCTTGTCTGGCGGACCATCGCCACCGCTATTATTGCTCCCCTTTCAGCCACCTGATCGTGCTGTCACCGCGACTGCACACTACCGGAGGTACGCTCGCTTCCTACCACATCACGCAATCGCCACAACAAGAAAGTCACGTCCGTGTGTTGCTTCAAAATAAAAAAAGAATTGCCACCGAAGTTTTATTTAAGACATAAGTACAAGGCCTATCGAAGAAATTGAAGGTCCCAGAAGGGGAGGAGGAAGCGACATGAAACTATAACGGTTGTGAGGATATGCCACGTTATTTCAGTGATCACAAAATGTAATCAAAATTACAATGAACTTGGCAGTACGAGCTACCTCGTCAATGTGATGTTACAACCCCTCTGCCCTCGACGTCTGTACTGACTCGGTTGCGAAGGGCGTCGTTATGAAACAGAATAGTCAGGGATAGAAATTTTTATTAAAACGGACCCACACCGTCACAGAAAAATTCAAGTCATGCCAGTGCCAGAGCCAGAAACGGGAAGTGAGCCAGTATGTCGAAACTCTATCAGGTCGGCGACATTGTCTGCTGAGAATGGATAGCTTTCCGCAGAAAGCTAGACTGCGACAGAAAACCACAGAATCATATGAATCAGATCACACATCTTTAGGTCGTTGTACATCATATTTAATACTAATTTATGCTGCTGGGTTGACGGCAACGCTGCAGCCCATATTGGAAGTGGAACATCTTCTTCAATAAAAGATTTTTTGCTGTGTTTTGTTCACTACTGGCCATTAAAATTGTTACACCACGAAGATGACGTGCTACAGACGCGAAATTTAACCGACAGGAAGAAGAGGCTGTGATATGCAAATGATTAGCTTTTCAGAGCATTCACACAAGGTTTCCGCCGGTTGCGACACCTACAACGTGCTGACATGAGGAAAGTTTCCAACCGATTTCTCGTACACAAACAGTAGTTGACCGGCGTTGCCTGGTGAAACGTTGTTGTGATGCCTCGTTTAAGAAGGAGAAATGCGTACCATCACGTTTCCAACTTTGATAAAGGTCGGATTGTAGCCTATCGCTATGGCGGTTTATCATATCGCGACATTGCTGCTCGCGTTGGTCGAGATCCAATGACTGTTAGCAGAATATGGAATCGGTGGGTTCAGGAGGGTAATACGGAACGCCGTGCTGGATCCCAACGGCCTCGTATCACTAGCAGTCGAGATGACAGGCATCTTATCCTCATAGCTGTAACGGGTCGTGCAGCCACATCTCGATCCCTGAGTCAACAAATGAGGACGTTTGCAAGACAACAACCATCTGCACGAACAGTTCGACGACGTTTGCAGCAGCATGGACCATCAGCTCGGAGACCGTAGCTGCGGTTACCCTTGACGCTGCATCACAGACAGGAGCGCCTGCGATGGTGTACTCAACGACGAACCTGAGTGCACGAATGGCAACACGTCATTTTTTCGGATGAATATAGGTTCTGTTTACAGCATCATCATGGTCGCATCCGTGTTTGGCGACATCGCGGTGAACGCACATTAGAAGCGTGTATTCGTCATCGCCATACTGGCGTACCACCCCGCGTGATGGCATGGGGTGCCATTGGTTACACGTCTTGGCCACCTCTTGTTCGCATTGAAGGCACTTTGTGCAGTGGACGTTACATTTCAGATGTTTTACGACCCGTGGCTCCACCCTTCATTCGATCCCTGCGAAACCTTACATTTCAGCAGGATAATGCACGACCGCATGTTGCAGGTCCTGTACGGGCCTTTCTGGATACAGAAAATGTTCGACTGCTGCCCTGGCCAGCACATTCTCCAGATCTCTCCCCAATTGAAAACGTGTGGTCAACGATGGCCGAGCAACTGGCTCGTCACAATACGCCAGTCACTATTCTTGATGAACTGTGGTATCGTGTTGAAGCCGTATGGGCAGCTGTACCTGTACAGGACATCCAAACTCTGTTTGACTCAATGCCCAGGCGTATCAAGACCGTTATTACGGCTACAGATGGTTGTTCTGGGTACTGATTTATCAGGATCTATGCACTCAAATTGCGTGAAAATGTAATCACATGTCACTTGTAGTATAATATATTTGACCAATGAATATCCGTTTATCATCTACATTTCTTCTTGGTTGAGCAATTATAATGGCCATTAGTGTATTTTGTTCATTAAGTAGCAGAAGGTTCACTTCTCTTTCTTCGTTAGATAAATCGTTTAATGGAGAGTCTTTCAAACCTGTCCGAGACAGATGGATTGGAAGCTTTTCATGATTTAACTGCATGCACAGAGTCGGTGTTATAAATCGTCTGTGTCTATTCCCGTTAGCAAACCAAGGATGCAATGCTATTTTAGGTAGACGTCGGCCATAAAACTGCTTCTGAAATCTTATTCAGTGCCCATTGAGTCTGCTCGTCGCTCATCGCTTTTTCATTGATTAAGGTCAGCATTTCCTGGTTACCCACTTTGCAAAGCTGCCCACTGCGTCATTATGGAAGACGCCATGTGCCCTGCAGCCCATAAAAAAATACTTACTGTTTGAGGCTCATCTAAATGCTTGGAGAATCAGTTAATATCACCACAATTTTTCGTGTACCAAGACCACGCGCTGCATCAACGATCTGCTCCCACCGCCTTCTATCTCTCGCAGCGGAAATTCCTAACGCTGCGATGTCCTCTGTGTCATCGTTCCACCTTGTACGGGGTTGGCCCAATGGTCTTGGTACCTGAAGAGCTGCTTCAAATGCTTTCTTGGTGATTCTGTTGTTTTCCATTGTAGCCACATGACCAGCCCATTGCAGTCTCCTACTTTTTAATTTCTGGATGATAGTGGGTTGCTTCATTAACTGATAAATTTCATTCTTCCTTCGAATTCTCCATACACCATTCTCCAACACATGTCCCCAGATTTTGCTCATTACTTTTCTTTCAGAAATATTCAGTTTTTCTTTTTCATTCTTTGTAAGCGTCCAGCTTTCTGAACCGTATAGTACTGCGGGGCAGATGACAGCGTTGTATATCTTCATCTTTGTGGTGATTGACAAAGCTTTACTTTTGAGTGGGTTGTTTAGTGCGTACAGACATCTTGACCCTGAGGCTGTTCTTTCATTTATATCCATTGTTACGATATTTTTACTGTTGAAACGTGATCCAAGGTATTTAAACTGGATAACTTTTATGAATTTAGAATGCTGATCAATTACAGAGTAAGGATTTGGGTTTATGACTTGACTTATTTCCATATATTCGGTTTTCTCTTGGTTAATCAAAAGCCCCATTTTGCTGGCACTGTGCCTGAGAGATCTGTACATGTATTTCAGTTCTTCTTCAGTTTTACTCAGCAACACTATATCATATGCATAAGCCAGGAGTTTTACTTCACTGCGTTCGTATCGGAAATCATTGTATAGATGTAAATTACTCTCCCGAACCACTTTCTCTAATGCAAGGTTGAAGAGGACACATGAAAGAGCGTCTCCCTGTCGTAAGCCTGTTTTAATTGGAAAGGTGGGGGATATGGATCCTCTGAACTTCACTGCTGCTAGTGAGCCATCCATGCACAGTTGTATCATCCTAATGCTTTTACTGGATATACTAAATTCTCGTAATGTGTTATAGAGGCTGTTTCTGTGGATGCTGTCGTAGGCTCGCTGAAAGTCAATGAAGACACAGTGGATGTTTTCGTTAAATTCCCAGTATTTCTCAAAGATCTGTCGTGTAGTAAACAAATTATCAGTTGTTGAACGGTTTGTTCGAAATCCAACCTGGTAATCTTGAATAATGTTTTCTTCGTAAGGTTTATGTTTTTCCAGAATGATCATTGAGAGGAGTTTGTATGTTATGTTCAGCAAACTCATTCCTCTGTAATTTCCACATTCCATTCTGTTTCCTTTCTTGTGTATTGGACAAAGTATTGCAGTTTTCCAATCCACCGGCAGTGTTTCAGTTTTTCAGATCATTGTGATAAGGTTATAAATTTCTTTGTGTAGTTTGCTTCCGCCCTCTTTTAATATCTCTGCTGATATCTGGTCCTCGCCTGCTGACTTGTTGTTTTTGAGCTTTTGAATGGTGTGGATCACTTCCTTTTCTGTGATTCTACGTTATTAATTATTACTGCTGTCACTCTCAGACATTGCGTAGTTGAAGGTTATGTGCGGATCAGTGCAGTTTAACATTTCTGAGAAATACTCTTTCCATCTTTCTAGGATATCTTCCAGCTGCGTTAGCATATTTTGATTTTTATCTTTTATGAATAGGTTTCCGCTTTAATAACCTCTCTTACTTTTCTTTGTATACTGAAACAACTTCTTCGAGTTTCCATTCCTGATTTCTACTTCTATAGATTCTAGAACTCCATTTAGATATTTCCTTTCCTGTGTTCGTAGAACTCTTGCTGTTTCTCTTCTAACCGCCTTGAATGTCTCTCTCCTGTGCTCACTCTCCTTATTATGCAGCCAAAGAATCCTGGCTTCCTTCCTCCTTTCTACTGCTCTCTGACACTTTTCGTTGAGCCATTTCTATTTCTTCGTTTTATTTTTCTTGCACCGTATTTTTTCTGCTGCATCTGTAACTACAGTCTTTATTCTTTCCCAAGCCTTCTCCACACTATTTTCCTCCTCAGCTTCTTGCAATGCTGCAAATTGGTTATTTATTTCAGTCGCATAGGCTTCTTTAACAGACAGTTCTTTCAGTCGTTCGATGTCTAAATTAGGTTTTGGTGTGGCGTTTGGTTGTTGATTCCAAATCAAAGTCAGTAATATATATTGTTATTATCAATGTTATCGCCTCTGACTCCTAGTGACATGATGAATGACGCTTCCAAGCACTCGTGGAAATTCGTTTGGTCCTCACCTCTTCCATGGTCACTCTGGTGCTTTCTCTGATGGCCTCTAACCATCTTCTCCATTTTCGTTTTTTCTCCAAATGTGTGGCCTTCTGCTCTTTCAAGCATGACAGCTTTTTCTATTGTCTTCAGCTATCGTTATATACCCAAAGTACTTCAGTTTCATGTGCAGCATCTTGACCACGAAAGATATTTTTGGAATGATTTTTTTCCACGAATGTTTTATTTATTTATTTTACTTTTGTCTTGATTTGTCAGCCCATGAAATCCTCAGGATCCTTCGGAAAACTTAAATTTCAAAAGAATCGATTTTCTCGCACTCCACTGTCTTCATTGTTCATGACTCGCAGCCTTACAAAACTATGGGAAAGATAAAAGTTTCAGCCATTTTTAGTTTGGTCAGTAGTGACAGCTTAGTTTCCTTTAGCAGCTTACTTAATTTAATTGTAGCGGCTTATTTAAGTAACGCCCTTCTTACTTCCTCAGTGCGGGAGATGCAATTCCTCATACAGAGTGGAAACGATAAATGTTCACAGCATAAAACTCCGATGTAGGGGGAGTCGAGACGGACAGTTCGATACAGGACACTTGCTGTCTGTGAAGATGGGAAACACCGTCAAATTGGGCTACAAAACTACAGCGCGTGCGCGCCGTGCGAGATTGTCAATATCCTCTCGCTCTCTTACGTCCCTGGAGTAGACGGCTATTTCGTTAACATTATTAAACTTTCCCGTGATGGTAATTAAGGAGAAAAGTCTTTTGTAAAAGTTGCGCAAAAACTAATTACGTTTAAAATTCTATCTCAAAAAATGGTTCAAATGGCTCTGAGCACTATGGGACTTAACTTCTAAGGTCATCAGTCCCCTAGAACTTAGAACTAATTAAACCTAACTAACCTAAGGACAACACACACATCCATGCCCGAGGCAGGATTCGAACCTGCGACCGTAGCGGTTGCGCGGTTCCAGACTGTAGCGCCTAGAACCGCTCGGCCACCCCGGCCGGCATTCTATCTCAAATTTATCCTTACAGGCACAGTAGTTTCACAGGAAAAAAGACAGAAAAGCGAACGATTTAACTGTTCATTTTATGCTGTTAAAAGTTTCGGTATTTTGAGATAAAAATTTACACAAACTTCAGTTTCAAGTTTGTAAGTTCAGTATCAAGGGGACTTGAATATTGCAAAGATGCTTCAGTGTAGATTCTTTTTGCAGGCCAATTAAGGATGTTTCGCGGATTGACACTCTACAAGTAGAGTTGCGCTCTACAAAACTACGGCTCGGTAGTTCCGGTACACTACATAAATGACGTAATAGATAGTAGGATCACCGGTAGCACTGGCAGGAATGGAAAGGAAATAAACATGAGTCAATGCGTAAGAGAGAAAACGACAGCCGACTACTTTTCCTTGTTTCCAGTGTTAGTCCATCGTGTATTTTATATACTTACAGAATGTAAATTACGTTTTATAAGAAATAAAAGTGATTGATCCCATAACTTCTGGGCTTTTATATAAACAAAGCAAAACTTTTGATGCAACTACAGTTTTCATCCACAATCATAATAAATATATACAATGGTCAGCCAGAACATTATGACCACTTACGTACCATCGATATAAACCAGTCCAGGCGGTAGCAACGTCACTGGCAGTTTGGCGTTGAATGAATCTATTCAGTTTATCAATAAAATATTCTAGTGAACTAACTGTCGAAGGTACTCGCAAGAAAACTTAAAGAGAAGTTTGATAATATTTTAAACAATAACCCAAGCCCTAAACCCTTGTGCCAAATCGATAGTTTTATTAATGGGACACTTGAACTTTTACCAGAAACAATAAATGCGAACATAGCACCCAAATTCAAATACCGCCCAGTAACCTCAGTTGATATAGAACGGTCCTTTTCTGTTTAAAAAAATGTTTCGGGTGATCGAAGACACAATCTTACTACCGAACCTATGGCACAGTGCTTAGTCGTTTATGTTTACAATAGTAGAAACATGTAAAATACATTGTAAATGATTCTTTGGTCTAATAGTATTAATTAAAAGCTAATGCTGTCCAAAAAACTTCACGATTGCATGTTGTTTCTTAAATAAAATATTACGGAGTTTTTGAGCGTGCCATTCTGCGTTCGATTTATGTCTCAGTTGGTCCTGTACATATCGATTGTTTCGCTGCGACTCACTCGTATCGCATCCGCTTGTTACCGACAACAATAGTAAAGAAGGAACAATTCTTGAAACACGGTATGCGTCCCCATTTTGCAAATTTTTAGAAAATTTTAGAAAAGTATTCAGAAAATATCAGCGTTCTAAATGTACCGATTTTGTACGTGGCCGGCGCTCTCGTAATTGATATGCAAAGGTTCGACTTTGAGATATAATGCACAGTGACTATAATGTTTTTTTAGTATTTGATCTTGCATATTTCTACACTTTTCATGCATTTTCAAGCATTTTTTATGCATGTTTTAAGGTTTTTATGATGCATAAAATCTGGTCTTTAGTTATAAGGTAACGCCCAATAGGTATGCAACCCACCTAACGTGCAGGTAACACTGGTATGACCTTAACTGACCAAAGCTACTGGGAAAACTATTGTAGTCTTATGCTTACCTATTATAGTCTCAGTAGGCTCCAGTAGTTTTACAACTCCAATATAAACTCCCCTGAATCGATTTCTCTGTCTCGATTTCACGCAGGCCACTGTTTTACGTTCTAAACAGTTACGTTTACACCGCTATATTTTAATGCTCACCTAACTGCTTACGCGATAGCTCTGGACTTTACCTCCTACCATTTTTCGCCAAAAGAAAATGCGGAACAGGTAAAATTGATATTTTCCTACCTTGTTAATTTAATGAAAGCAGATATATTGCTGTGGCACGGCAGGAACCGTTGCGGCAGCGTCGTGACTGTACGCCGTGAGGCTCGCGACGTTTGTTTATTTACTGAGCGCCTCCCCAGCCGCCCGGGCAGCAATAGATTGGGCGGCGCAGGGCGGCGCCGGCCTTGCGTGGGCGGGTCCTTACCGAGGGCAGTCACGTGCCCCACCCGGCCGCCTCTCGTAAAACTCATTGGTCTCAATTTCCTAAAGGAAGCGGCGCTGGTGTCTGCCCCGGACGTTGCTCTGCGTACGTGTGGGGCGCGCTCGCAACTCCAGCCGCCCCTGCGGTCGCACAACTCGGCGGCCACCGCCGCAGCCGCCGCTGCTGGCGCCACCGCAGACTTCGCGCACCGCCCCGCCAGCGGAACGGCTGCGTCCGCTGCTTGCCAACTTCTCGGCCCCAGCTAGCTGTCACCGCGTGTCTCACGTCCGCTGTATGTAAACATTTCACCGGACCGCTTCTCTGTAGTGAATACCGCGCGTAACACGACACGGTACACATAGCCCGACATCTACACAGCCGGTCATTAGAACTGCAGCAGTGTGAAGGCCTCGTACAACAAACGTCAAACTGACGCTAAGTGTACAACATGCGTGAAAATACGTACATTTCAGCGTAACCGCTTGAAGTAGTAGCAGTTGTACCCCCTGTACTATCTGATCAAAAGTATCCGATCGCCCCTAAGTATAGCGGAATTGACAAGTAAATGGCACGACAGTTGTATCCGCCAGTATTCAATAACGAGAGGTGTATTGGGTTGTCACTACCGAGTGGGTCGATCAGAAGGGCTCAGTGACTTAAAACGCGGACTAGTCATTGGATATCACTTGAGTAACAGATCCTTGAGGAGATGGGACCTGGACAAATTGAAAGAACTAGAGGTTGTACACAGCTTCAGGGAGACCATTAGGGAACGATTGACTAGAATGGGCGCCCGTATCTCGTGGTCGTGCGGTAGCGTTCTCGCTTCCCACGCCCGGGTTCCCGGGTTCGATTCCCGGCGGGGTCAGGGATTTTCTCTGCCTCGTGATGGCTGGGTGTTGTGTGATGTCCTTAGGTTAGTTAGGTTTAAGTAGTTCTAAGTTTTAGGGGACTGATGACCATAGATGTTAAGTCCCATAGTGCTCAGGGCCATTTGAACCATTTTGACTAGAATGGGGGAAAGTAATACAGTAGAAGAAGAGTGGGCAGCCTTGAGAGATGAAATAGTGAAGGTAGCAGAGGATCAAGTAGGTAAAAAGGCGAGGGCTAATAGAAATCCTTGGGTAATAGAAGAGATATTGAATTTTATTCATGAAAGGAGAAAATATAAAAATGCAGTAAATGAAGCAGGCAAAAAGGAATACAAACGTTTCAAGAATGAGATCGACAGGAAGTGCAAAATGGCTAAGCACGGATGGCTAGAGGACAAATGTAAGGATGTAGAGGCGCATATCACTAGGGGTAAGATAGATACAGCCAACAGGAAAATTGAAGAGACCTTTGCAGAAAAGAGAACCACTTGCATGAATATCAAGAGCTCAGATGGAAACCCACTTCTAAGCAAAGAAGTGAAAGCAGAAAGGTGGAAGGAGTATATAGCGGGTCTATACAAGAGCGATGTTCTTGAGGACGATACTATAGAAATGGAAGAGAATGTAGATGAAGATGAAATAGGAGATATGATTCTGCGTGAAGAGTTTGACAGAGCACTGAGTTTTGCTACTTCGGGAGCAAAATAACTGATGATGGTCGAAGTAGAGAGGACATAAAATGTAGACTGGCAATGGCAAAGAAAGCGTTTCTGAAGAAGAGAAATTTGTTAACATCGAGTATAGATATAAGTGTCAGGAAGTCGTTTCTGTAAGTATTTGTATGGAGTGGAGCCAAGTATGGAAGTGAAACATGGACGATAAATAGTAAAGACGAGAAGAGAATAGAAGCTTTCGAAATGTGGTGTTACAGAAGAATGCTGAAGAGTAGCTGGGTAGATCTCGTAACTAATGAAGAGGTATCGAATAGAATTGCAGAAAAGAGAAATTTGTGGCACCAATTGACTAGAAGAAGTGATCGGTTGGTAGGACATATTCAGAGCCATCAAGGGATCACCGATTTAGCGTTGGAGGGCAGCGTGGAGGGTAAAAATCGTAGAGGGAGACCAAGATATGAATACACTAAACAGATTCAGAAGGATGTAGGTCGCAGTAGGTATTGGGAGATGAAGAAGCTTGCTCAGAATAGAATAGCATGGAGAACTGCATCAAACCAGTCTCTGGACTGAAGACCACACACACAAACACACAACAGATCCTTCAGGGACGTTCCAACCCTCTAATGCTGCCTAGGTCGGCTGTTGGTGATGTGATTGCGAAATGGAAGTGGAAAATGGAAATGAGCGTTAGGTGTCAGTGGACGGGAGGCCTCTTGCGGAGCAGGTCCGGCCGCCGTCGTGGAGGTCTTATTGCATTCGACGCCACATTGGGCGACCTGCGCCCCGGATGGGGATGAAATGATGATGAACACAAGACGACACAACACCCAGCCCCTGAGCGGAGAAAATTCCGTGACCCAGCCGGGAATCGAACCCAGGCCCGCAGGACGGCAGTCCATCACGCTGACCACTCAGCTATCGGGGCAGACGTGAAATGGAAGTGTGAAGGAATAACCACAGCTAAACCACGACCAGGGAGACCTCATCTACGGATAAACAGGAATCGTCGAGCTTCGCGTAGGTGGTTGTGAGACATTGGATGAAACCACCTTAACGAATCATTTGTGATTTGCAAAGTGCTTCCAGCAGTCCAGCAAGCACAATGACTGTGCACAGGGAGTGAAAAGAATGAGTTACAGTGCTCCAGGAGTTTCTCACAAGCCACACGTTCCTGTAGTAAATGCTAAGCACGCTACAAGTGGTGTAAAGAGAGACGCTATTGGACCGTCATTTTTTCGGATGAATCCAGGTTCTGTTTAGAGCATCATGATTGTCGCATCCGTGTTTGGCGACATCCCGGTGAACACACACTGGAAGCGTTTATTCGTCATCGCCATACTGGCGTATCACCCGCCGTGATGGTAGGGGGTGCCATTGGTTACACGTCTCGGTCACCTCTTGTTCGCATTGACGGCACTTTCAACAGTGGACGTTACATTTCAGGTGTGTTACGACCCGTGGCTCTACCCTTCATTCGATCCCTGCGAAACCCTTCATTTCAGCACGATAATGCTCGACCGCATGTTGCAGGTCCTGTACGGACCTTTCTGGATACAGAAAATGTTTGACTGCTGCCCTGGCCAGCACATTCTACAAATCTCTCACCAATTGAAAACGTCTGGTCAATGGTGACCGAGCAACTGGCTCGTCACAATACGCCAGTCACTACTCTTGATGAACTGTGGTATCGTGTTGAAGCTGCATCGGCAGCTGTACCTGTACACGCCATCCAAGCTCTGTTTCATTCAATGCCCAGGCGTATCAAGACCGTTATTACGTCCAGAGGTGGTTGTTCTGGGTACTGATTTCTCAGGATCTATGCACCCAAATTGCGTGAAAATGTAATCACATGTCAGTTCTAGTATAATATATTTGCCCAATGAATACCCGTTTATCATCTGCATTTCTTCTTGGTGAAGCAATTTTAATGGCCAGTAGTGTATTTGCATTTGGCGAATGTCAGGAGATTGTTAGCTCCGATCTTGTTGGTTGGTTGATTTGATAGAGGGGACGTAACAGCGAGGTCATTGGTCCCATCGGATTAGAGAAGGATGGGGAAGGAAGTCGGCCGTGCTCTTTCAGAGGAACCATCCAAACATTTGCCCGAATAGATTTAGGGAAATCATGGAAAACCTAAATCAGGATGGCCGGACACGGGTTTCAACCGTCGTCCTCTAGAATGCAAATCCGGTGTGCTAACCACTGCGCCTCCTCGCTAGGTCCCGATCTTGGTAGTGACAGCAGTGAAGTACGGATGAGATGTGGTAAAGATATGGGGGTGCGGATAGAGTGTGATTCCCTTACCGCGTTAAGAAAACACTTAATGCAAAATGATATGAACACAATGCACAGCATTGTTTGCTTCGCATAGTGGAGGAACAATACGGAGAAGATGACTGTATCGGCATGCAAATTTAATCAGTCGTAAAGCAGCATCTGTGAGGCAATCGCTTCTGGACAATAACGTTGCTAAAACGGAGTGGTTTGAGAAGTGTTGCGACCCAGACACAGTAGAACACCATTGGAACGAATCAGAAGGTCGACTTTGCTGCAAATCTCAGCGACTAACATAAACACTTATGAAATAGTTTTTATACGTCTTTCTTGCGTTCACAGAGCCAGAGTAGCACCAGGTGGCCAAGACGGGAACTATTTTTATTACTATTATTTTTTTCTTCTTGCGGTGTAAATCAGTACCCCATTAACGCGTTAGAATATCTACCAAGTGTCGCTGCCAAATGATAATTACAGCCCACACAGGACCTCTCTGACTAGCTGTACTCTAATTATAACCACTCGGTGTAAATGATCCGTTTTGTAACGAATTGTGTGTTCACATCACCGAGCACCTAATTAGACTTCTTGATGACCAAATTAACAGTTTCTTCGCTTCCCCGCGCAGGGCGCAATTCCGTCATTTATCGGCCAACTCCGCCAATATTTGCTGTGTTAATCTGATTCCTTTATTTTTTACGATAGTTAAGTTTTAATAAATACCGGCAATGTGTCAAGTACGAAACCTCAGTATTAGTGAAGATTCCACAATCGTCAGATCCTTAATAAATTATTTATTAATTATTATTACATGACGTTATGCACCTTGCCGTCAGTTTTGTCCGGGAATTCCTGGAGTCTGTAGTAGCCCATAGACTGTCTCTTGCAGACAGAATATTTCCCACACTCCACATCCAGGTGCCTTGACCATCTTTTATAGTGGAATGGTTAACACGCATCCCTATAGCAATGAATGCAATTCTGTACGGAGATCATATCGTAACCCACAGCGTGGCTAAACGTCGCAATGGGATTACAACACGCTCACAAGCTAACCTCGGGGTGCACTCAGCCTCGTGATGCCAATTGAGGAGCTACTCGACCGAATAGTAGCGGCTTCGGTCAAGAATACGATCTTACGACTGGGAGTGCGATGTGCTGACCCCACGCCCCTCCTATCCGCATCCTCCACCGAGAATGACACGGCAGTCGGTTGGTCCCGGTAGGCCACTCGTGGCCTGAAGACGGAGTGTTCTTTTTTTTTTTTCCACGAGCTAACCTCACTGACACGCACGCAACGGCTGAAATATCGAAGCCTACCTGGCACTTACCTAGACGTACAAAATAGCGTGTAATTAGTATCTCTGCACCTGATGGTGGTGCAATATGTCGAAACATGTAGCGCTAAAGTAAAAATTGCTATTAAACTTATCTGAAGCAGTCGCAGACACAGATGCATACATTTGAGTTAATAATGATAGTGCCCACCATGCGACACGATTGCGTAGTGTCCTGCTTAGTGTGTATGTAGATGCTACACAGACGGTAAGTGCCGCGCGCGCCGCGATGTGGACGGGCGCCTGGTTCTCGCAGATCTGGCACCGAGTGGGCAGTGGACACGCCTCGCGCGGTGTTGCGGTATTTCCCGCGAGTCCGCCAGACAAATCGGCTGCCACTCCGGCGAGTTAGCGAGCTGGCGTGGCTCGCTGTGTTTCAGCCAATCGATGTCCGTCACTCCCGCAAATTGTGTTCCAGACCTGCGCAAACCTCGGCGCCGCCGCCACGTCTCTGTCATCAATTTTAGTAAGCGGACCCGCTGCCGGCGCCCGGCGTACGGTTATCACGCAGATAGCCCCAGTCACACAGGCTTCTGCTGCCGCGCGGAACGTGACTGAATCTGGCGGCTACGCGCCGCTCATATCTGAGACTAATAATAGCGGCCAGATTTAGGGAAAACAATGTAACACTCCTTTCGCAGATTTCGAGAATATTTTTGATAATGTAGAATGAAATTAATGTTCCAATTCTTACGTCAGAATTAGCTAAAATAGAGGGTATTTAAGCCATTAGACAAATTGTTTCTCCCATATAGATTCTTTCTCCTTATATATAATATTAAACAAAAATTGCATACACAACGATATGCACCTTCGTTTCCTTCTTCGCTATACAACAGGAAAGTTGTATTTTTATCTTGTCGACTTATGAACAGAATATTAAATTATCGCTACAGAGCCGGCCGGAGTGGCCATGCGGTTCTAGGCGCTACAATCTGGAACAGAGAGACCGCTACGGTCGCAGGTTCGAATCCTGCCTCGGGCATGGATGTGTGTGATGTCCTTAGGTTAGTTAGGTTTAATTAGTTCTAAGTTCTAGGCGACTGATGACCTCAGAAGTTAAGTCGGATAGTGGTCAGAGTCATTTTATTGCTACAGGATGTGAATCGTCTAAAAATTGGTAGTCTTGCCCGTTCATAAATTAAAACTGTGCTAAATACTGTATTGAAGTTTTTATCCTATACATTCAGCAGCTTGAGAGTTCTCTCTCTGGTATTTCATATACAAATAATTTCAACCAGTTTATCCGTTCATTTATACGGGGCTAGGACGTCAAACGGGCCGACTTGGAGCAGGAGAGGCACCACAGGACATTTTAATTTCCACTGTCTATACTTTTACAAATAAATTCATAAACATTTGTCAGCATGACGAGTAAGGATTCAGGATTAACACTCATAGCACTGGAAGTTCAAAAACATAACAAAATAATTTTTTCCATGTGAAATTTCATCATTTTTCACTTACTATTGGCTGCATTTGTTGCTATAGGTACACTTTTCTTCACAAATAAGAGAGATTCTTCAATGGATTTTGCACAGCATACAAACCATACTTACAGGTGTATAAAATTCTAGAATTTATTTAATTTGTGAAAAAATGAATGAGCTGTTACATTTTGAACTTCATGTTTGGAAAAAAAGTCAAATTTTAAACTTAGTTATACCACGTTCTACGGCAGTTTATAATACATTTGGAATATTATAGAGTTTCGTTCACCTGTAAGTATGGTTTGCGTGCTGTGCAAAATTCATCGAAGAATCTCTCTTACTTATGAAGGAAAGTGCGCCTATAGCATCAAATGCAGCCAATAGTACATTAAAAACTGATGAAGTTTCACTTGTAAACGTTTTTTATTTTGTTATGCTTTTGAACTTCCACTGCTATGAGTGTGAATCTTTAATCCTTTTATTTATGAATTTATTTGTAAAAGTATAGACAGTGGAAAGTAAAATGTCCTGTTGTGCCTCTCCTGCTCCAAGTCGGCCCTTTTGACGTCCTACCTTTCTTAAGCGACTTGAATTCCCACTCAAGGTTTTGTTTGAAATAACAGTAATCAAGTCTCAAGGTCAAAGAGATAGGAGGGAAGAATTGAGGTTGGGTTGTTTTGAGGGAAGAGACCGAACTACGAGGTCATCGGTCTCATCGGATTAGGGAAGGAAGTCGGCCGTGCCCTTTCAAAGGAACCATCCCGGCATTTGCCTGGAGCGATTTAGGGAAATCACGGAAAACCTAAATCAGGATGGCCGGAAGCGGGATTGAACCGTCGTCCTCCCGAATGCGAGTCCAGTGTGCGAACCACTGCGCCAAGGAGGGAAGAGAAGATGGACAGAGAGTGGGGGCGAGGTTGAGAGAAGAGGGGTGAAGGGGAGATGGAGATAATAAAGTGGGTGGTAGTGATGAACAGAGAGAGGAAGAGTAGTAAGAGATGGACGAACAGAGGGGCGAGAAGGAGTTGTACAGAGAGAGAGTGTAGAGGGAGCTTAGGACGTATATCCAATTTCAATACATATTAATTAGCAATTGCGGAATATTTGCTGGCTCTCTAATCGGTTGTATTTCCAAGCACGTAGCACACTTCATGCCAGACTGACGTCTGTTGCAAGTCGCCTGCTAGAATTTTAATAGCCGGCAGTGTACTTCTAGTGTTTCACTTGCTATTTTTAGTTTCCTTGTGTGTTATGCAACCTATATCCCACCACACCTGATCTATCTGTGGCTGTGGGTTAAGTGAACGACAGTTAGTAATGCGTGATAATCCAGGTACCAGACCGTGTTGAGGCAGGCGGCGGGCGCGCGCTTCCGAACAGCAGGAACGTGCTGATGCTGGCTTCGGAAGCTCGCTGATTACAGGTGCAGCGAAACCGCTCCCCACGCCGTACTTCGGCCTGGGCTAAGCACCTGTTCGGCCGAACGGGCCTTGTTGGTGCAGCGCTAAACAGCGAGCTATATTGCGTCCCGGGCGGAACAGGCGGCCGCGTCTCGCCAGCCGTTCCCCTCCGGCGCCGCGGTGGAACAGAACTTGGCTCGAGGGTGATTATGTAGCCAAGCGCATCGACGTAGCGTATTTGTAGGGAACAAGGGTGGGTCACACTTTAATGTCGGGCCGATATCGAGGCCATTACAGACGGATCGATGGTTCAATTAGAGAAGCACGGTGAAGGGCATCTGCCGTGGCTTATTCCTGCGAACAACTGGGAGTGAATTCAGTGATATGGGGAACTCCCATAACTCCTAAGTCTGACTGACATCGATCTGTTGTAGAATTTCACAACATGTTTTTTGCTCGCGTATCATGTCATTTCTGGAAACCCAGAATCTACTCTGTAGGAATCAACATGGATTCCGGAAACAGCGATCGTGAGAGACCCAACTCGCTTTATTTGTTCACGAGACCCAGAAAATATTAGATACAGGCTCCCAGGTAGATGTCATTTTCCTTGACTTCCGGAAGGCGTTCGATACAGTTCCGCACTGTCGCCTGATAAACAAAGTAAGAACCTACGGAATATCAGACTATCTGTGTGGCTGGATTGAAGAGTTTTTAGCAAACGGAACACAGCATGTTGTTCTCAATGGAGAGACGTGTACAGACGTTAAAGTAACCTCTGGCGCACTACAGGGGAGTGTTATGGGACTATTGCTTTTCACAATATATATAAATGACCTAGTAGATAGTGTCGGAAGTTCCATGCGGCTTGTCGCGGATGATGCTGTAGTATACAGCATTACAAAATTGCAGCGAAATGCAGGAAGATCTGCAGCGGATAGGCACTTGGTGCATGGAGTGGCAACTAACCCATAACATAGACAAATGTAATGTATTGCGAATACAAAGAAAGAAGGATCCTTTAATGCATGATTATATGATAGCAAGACAAACGCTGGTAGCAGTTACTTCTGTAAAATATCTGGGAGTATGCGTGCGGAACGATTTGAAGTGGAATGATCATATAAAATTAATTGTTGGTAAGGCGGGTGCCAGATTGAGATTCATTGGGAGAGTCCTTAGTAAATGTAGTCCATCAACAAAGGAGGTGGCTTACAAAACACTCGTTCGACCTATACTTAAGTATTGTTCATCAGTGTGGGATCCGTACCAGGTCGGGTTGACAGAGGAGATAAAGAAGATCCAAAGAAGAGCGGCGCGTTTCGTCACAGCGTTATTAACTCATCAGTGTGGGATCCGTACCAGGTCGGGTTGACAGAGGAGATAGAGAAGATCCAAAGAAGAGCGGCGCGTTTCGTCACAGGGTTACTTGGTGAGTGTGATAGCGTTACGGAGATGTTAAGCAAACTCAAGTGGCAGACTCTGCAAGAGAGGCGCTCTGCATTGCGGTGTAGCTTGCTGTCCAGGTTTCGAGAGGGTGCGTTTCTGGATGAGGTATCGAGTATATTGCTCCCCCCTACGTATACCTCCCGAGGATATCACGAAAGTAAAATTAGAGAGATTCGATCGCGCACGGAGGCTTTCCGGCAGTCGTTCTTCCCGCAAACCATACGCGACTGGAACAGGAACTGGAGGTAATGACAGTGGCACGTAAAGTGCCCTCCGTCACACACCGTTGGATGGCTTGCGGAGGATAAATGTAGATGTAGATGTAGAAAAAGAATTTGAATCACGCTCCTTCCGAGTTTGTTTGCAATGTCTTTAATCACTTCCTCGATACGCACGGGGATTTTTTTTTTAAGGAACTTGCTCGAAGGAAGGGCAACAACCACAAAAAGGAACAAGTGCTTTCACTATTAAGACCTGTGGCATTAAATGCTTAGCATCAAATGGGACTGCCTCACTCGCTGTTGATCACCACTTTGTTTTTGTGGTGAGTGTTGTTTCTGAGACCACAACATCAGCCCATGTTAATGAGACAGAAATCGTTTATTCAATGTGTCTGCGATCTGCAAATCGTCAGCTTTTATTTCGCTAAAACTGCATAGAAACCACACTTGATCGGTGTATCACACCATTTGTAGCAGACCCAGGTCTGCCTACCCTGTCTGTGCGATAAGTTAGACGGGGCATAGTTTTCTGACTGGGGAGAAATCATTAATGGAGTTCCACATGATTCAGTACTCGATCCACTGCTGTTTGTGGGTCGAAATACAACTCTCCAGCTGCTAGTTACGTTCTGTTTATACAATCGGGTGCGACTTACATATGAGACATTTTCAAGTGTATTAAGTGTTTATGCCAACGCAGGCATAGTCACATACTGAAATGGGTAAATTCCGACCGAATGAATTTCCTTTACTTTACGTCTATGGTCACGAACGTTTTGTCAACAGATTACCTGTTTGAGTCTACGAGTATAATGACCATCTTCAGATCTTTTTTATAAAAACAATGTCCTAATGTACTGGAGCCACTCTCCGACAGATGAACTCTGGTACAGAGCCGAAGCGGCGTGGATCCCATACTCGTATCTCTCATCCGAATCAATTTGTACTCGATTCTCAGCTAGGTAAAAGCTGTTGCTGCTAGTACAGGATACTAAATTTCACACCATGAATATCCCCAATCACATACACTAAATAAAATTTCATTTTTCTTACCCTTTCTTTTCATCGGGGTGCACTCAGCCTCGTGATGCTAATTGAGGAGCTACTCGACCGAATAGTAGCGGCTCCGGTCAAAGAAAAACCATCATAACGACCGGGAGAGCGGTGTGCTGACCACACGCCCCTCCTATCCGCATCCTCATCTGAGGATGACACGGCGGTCGGATGGTCCCGATGGGCCACTTGTGGCCTGATGACGAGGTGCTTTTTTTTTTCTTTTCATGGACAGTAGCGTGTTAGGTTGGTGCTTAAGTTCGTAGCGTTTTTCCGTAACTTTCATGAACACAAGAGATAAATCTAACAGAGACGTTCGTCAACTACAGTATATTTCCGTCGCTATTTACAACAGTCTGCCTTCGCTGGAGTAAGTTTTCGATTCCGCGACTGTAGAAATCATTTGGTTTTGAGGCGAAGACCTCTCCGAGCACATTTTCATCCGGAGAGGAAGTTCCTTGAAAATTGTTAGGTGCAGAGTAGAAAAAGTGAAAATCTGAGGGTGCAAGATCAGGAGAATAAGGTGTGTGCGGAATGACGTCTCAACGAAATTCCTGTACAGTGTTTTTTGTCAGTTTAGCGGAATGCGAGCGGCCGTTATCGTGGAGTAGCATCACTTCACGCAGACTTCATGATCATTGTTTTTCGACTGCGTCTGCAAGACGTCTCAGTTGTTGACCGTAAATTTCAACAGTGATGGTTACACCTCGGTGGCAAGGGCGGGGGAGGGGGAGGGCGAGCAATTCGTATTACCTCACACCCTCGCTGTTCCACCAGGCGCATAACATTACCTTTCGAGGATGCGTGAAGCGCTTTGTACGGCGAGTTGCTAATTTTTTTGGCCTCATGCGTTGCTTTCTTTTCCTTATGTTAGCATAAACATACCATTTCTCGTGTCCAGTAACGATACAGGATAAGAAAGGTAGTTGTTGTTCACGAGCCGATTTATGACGAGAAAGCAAAGGTGCAAATATGGCTACCCGCTGTATATTTGTGGTATTGCTCAGAGCATGCGGTGCCCACACATCAGATTTTTGAACCTTCCACATTGAATCATGAAAATGTCGCACGATGATGGAATGATCACAGTTCATCGCATTTGCCAGTTCTCGAGCACACTGACGTGGATCATGGTGGATTGATGCGATAAACCGGTCTTCATCAAACCGTGAAGGTCTTCCTGAATGTAGAATGTCACTAACGTCAAAACGATTCTCCGTAACCACGAGAAAAACATTTTCTTGTCGTGCTCTCTTTACCGATGTTTCTGCCTGCCTCCGCTGCTCTCACCCCTCTATTGAACTCTACATCTACATACTCCGCAATCCACCATACGGTGCGTGGCGGAGGGTACCTCGTATCACAACTAGCATCTTCTCCCCACTCCAAAACAAAGCGAGGGAAAAATGACTGCCTATATGCCACTATACTAGCCCTAATCTCTCTCATCTTTGTGGTCTTTCCGCGAAATGTAAGTTGGCGGCAGTAAAATTGTACTGCAGTCAGCCTTAAATGCTGGTTCTCTAAATTTCCTCAGTAGCGATTCACGAAAAGAACGCCTCCTTTCCTCTAGAGACTCCCACCCGAGTGCCTGGAGCATTTCCGTAACACTCGCGTGATGATCAAACCTACCAGTAATAAATCTAGCAGCCCGCCTCTGAATTGCTGTCTTCCCTCAATCCGACCTGATAGGGATCCCAAACGCTCGAGCAGTACTCAAGAATAGGTCGTATTAGTGTTTTATAAGCGGTCTCCTTTACAGATGAATCACATCTTCCCAAAATTATACCAATGAACCGAAGACGACTATCCGCCTTCCCCACAACCGCCATTACATTCTTGCCCCACTTAATATCGCTCTGCAATGTTACGCCCCAATATTTAATCGACGTGACTGTGTCAAGCGATACACTACTAATGGGATATTCAAACATTACGGGATGCTTTTTCGTATTCATCTGCATTAATTTACATTTATCTATATTTAGAGTTAGCTGCCATTCTTTACACCAATCACAAATTCTGTCCAAGTCATCTTGTATCCTCCTACAGTCACTCAACGACAACACCTTCCCGTACACCACAGCATCATCAGCAAACAGCAGCGCATTGCTATCCTCCCTATCCAAAAGATCATTTATGTAGATGGAAAACAATAGCGGACTTACCACTCTTCCCTGGGACACTCCAGATGATACCCTCACCTCCGATGAACACTCACCATCGAGGACAGCGTACTATAATAAAAGAATGTGTCAGAAATCTTCCAATTTCTCCACTGTCATTCCATTTTCTAGCGTTCACATCTCTATTCACTCTCTCCAAATGACAAAACGACAGTATGTAAACTGTAATATCAACAGTGAACTACAAATGTGAAATGACAATCGATAAATAAATTCATAGCAACCAGAATACCAGGAAGCGAAAGTAAAACGCTACGAACTTATGCATTAACGTAATATTTCCTCTCTTACACCTTAATGGTTCGAGCCGGCCGCGGTGGTGTAGCGGTTCTAGGCGCTCAGTCCGGAACCGCGGGACTGCTACGGTCGCAGGTTCGAATTCTGCCTCGGGCATGGATGTGTGTGCTGTCCTTAGGTTAATTAGGTTTCATTAGTTCTAAGTTCTAGGCGACTGATGACCTCAGAAGTTAAGTCGCATAGTGCTCAGAGCCATTTGAACCATTTTTTCTTAATGGTTCGAAATAGACAAATTTCAATCCGGTTTCCGTAAACATCACAGCACAAACACTGCTCTAATTAAAGTAACTGATGACCTGAAATATGCCATCGACAATCGAAAGGCAACAATATTGACGCTACTGGACTTCAGCAAAGCTTTTGACACTGTTAACTTTGACATATTGCTCAGAAAAATGCAACAGCTAATTTCTCTGATAGTGCAATGAGATGGTTTGAAAGCTACTTAAAAGACAGACAGCAATGTGTTGTCTGCGTAAATGAAAAATCTTCCTGGAAACATGTTTCCTCGGGAGTGCCACAAGGATCAGTCTTAGGACCACTTTTGTTTTCTTTATATGTCAACGATATTTCGTCGGTTCTGTCCTCCTGTAAATATCATTTCTATGCCGACGACCTCCAGCTCTACCTAAGCGTCAGACCTGAAGATGTAAACACTGCAATCGCTCAGATGAATGATGATCTGTCTTCAGTAGTGAGATGGGCGAAAAACCTGGGGCTTAAACTAAATGCAAAAAAGACGCAAGTAATCTTAATAGCCCATCAGAAATGAATAAGTTCAGATTTCCGCGAACGGCTACCTCCTATTCTGCTCGACGGTACTCCAATACCATATCAGAAAACAGTGAAGAACTTGGGTGTAACTTTGGATGAGCATCTCAACTGGGCGGAGAATACAGTCGCAGTGTGCCGAAAGGCGTCTGCTTGTCTCTATGCTCTCAAAAAGTTTCGGAACATATTTCCACAGGACTTGAAACGCCAGCTCGTGCAAGCACTCGTTCTACCGAACCTCCACTATTGTGATGTGATTCAACAAGGCATGAGTAGTGAAAACAAAAGACGGCTAGAGCTAACCATGAATGCCTGTGTGCGTTACACCTGCAACATTCGCCTATATGTTCATGTTAGTGCTTCATACTCCGAGCTAGGGTGGCTGCGGCCGGACAAATTGCGTGACTACCACACTCTATGTCTATTCCACCGACTCCTCATCGCGCAAGCACCCCAGTACCTTGCTTCAGAGATTAAAAACCTGTCATGTCATCATAATCGAAACACGAGGTCACTCTTATTTGGTATCCTAACTGTGCCCACTCACAAAACAAAAACTTTTGCAAACTCCTTCTCAGTTGCCGCTGTCCGCCTCTGGAACAAACTGCCCCTTACCTTGCGCAAAATTCGATCTCCTGCTGTTTTTAAGAAGAAGTTGAAGCATTTCCTATTATCATCCTCACAAAGTTCTCCACAAAATTAATGTACAAGGACAATCCCCTCATCTGTCAAATAGCAAAGCTAGCGTCTCCTATCTTGCTCCTGAGATGCCTTCCTCTTCATCTTTCTCTATTAGCCACGCAATCTTCTTTTCCTTTATATTTCCTTAATTATGTTTCATCATGTCTCTATTCTTCTCCTCCCTTCACCATGAGTCTCCCTCATACTCCCTGCTGCCGGGACTCCTATCTAAAATCTGTCTCTTCAATAATGTCTAATTATAACAGTACTTGTGACCTAAGAATATAAACTCTATATGTATGTATTTTTCCAGGTGTACCTTTCAAATTGTTTATTTCACTTTTTGTACTAGATGTAGTTTAACATGCCTACTAAAACATATGAATGTAAAATAAGTAGAATGCCTGGTTAGATGTAAGAGAGGGCCTGATGGCCCTAATCTTGCCAGGTTAAATAAATCAATAAATAAATAAATAAATAAATAAAATAGACCGCAGTCCAGAATATCGGCCCCTACAAGCCGTTAAAGACTGAAGTTGCCACAACCGCAGGCAGTTTCACTATGAAACAGGCATAATCCGGAGCGAGGTCGTCAGTGCTGCGTACCTAACTGATCTCAACAAGTAATCCGGGCATCGGAAGCCGTGCTTGCGTGCGCAGCGCCGAGGGTCCACTACACGCGAAGTCCAGCCACAGCCGATCGCCAGCGGGAACACACACACACACACACACACACACACACACACACACACACACACACAGAGAGAGAGAGAGAGAGAGAGAGAGAGAGAGAGAGAGAGAAATACTCGCACGCACAGGTGCTGGGCAGCTGAGTGTTCACGTGAACGTCCAGCTAGTTCGTTCGACTGCAGACGATGACCGTAGCAGCTACGGATCTGAAAATGGTCCCTGGACGAGGTGCGAGTTCACAGCCGTTTGAATTCTGCCTACCTGATCGGGCACTGACGAACTGCTATATTTGCATCTGACCAATGAACTGAAACTAAATCTTGCACCGAGTAGGCCTGCGTGCCTTAAAGAAACCGTGATGATAATTGAACAGAGCACTGTAACATGATCTGTATTATTCAAATGGCTCTGAGCACTATGGGACTTAACTTCGGAGGTCATCAGTCCCCTAGAACTTAGAACTATTTAAACCTAACTAACCTAAGGACATCACACACACACCCATGCCCGAGGCAGGATTCGAACCTGCGGTCGTAGCGGTCGCGCAGTTCCAGGCTGTAGCGCCTAGAACCGCTCGGCCACTCCGGCCGGCGATCTGTATTATTGATGTGTATTATTGATGGTACTTGCTGTGGGGATAGACCTGTGACAGGTATTTCATTAATAACACAATGCAGATGTGGGCGTCCTGTTCGGCAGGTAGATCTCAAAAACTGTGAGGAATAGAGATTACACACTTTGTGGCCCGCCAAATTACACGAGGCTACTCTCTTGTCCCATTAGATATGATCAGGTTTCTAGTTTGGAAGGTAGGAGACGAGGTACTGGCGGAATTAAAGCTGTGAGGACTGGGCGTGAGTCGTGCTTGGGTATCTCAGTTGGTAGAGCACTTGCCCGCGAAAGGCAAAGGTCCCGAGTTTGAGTCTCGGTCCGGCACACAGTTTTAATCTGCCAAGAAGTTTCGTTTTTTAGATGTGGTCAAATTATCACAGAGAAATGAAGAATTCGTGCAACATCAGAGGTCAGTTAGTGTCTCGCGCAATGTTTAGATACAGTCACTGGCAGCTACGAACTGCATAAGCTGAAGGACAGTGATTGTGGAAACAAAGGATACCATGCCTGTCTCGTAGTTCGAATCGAAACAGCCTGACATATCTTCAAGAATAATCGTGTGACATATCGAAACACTGAGGTTGTTCTGGTCTTCGTTGTTCCCTATAGTCTCTTAACGGCATATAAATTACCGTGTGGATGACTGTGCCGTATTCTAACACAGAGTATTGTTGGCTCTGTGTATTGTGGACTAGAATACAACGAAAGGGGAGTGTTTAATCCAAGATAGTACACATTTTCTTGTCTCGAAAAGCATGGTGGACGTCTCCTGATCCTACCTCTCCCTCCAGCAGACGAATAACAGCCTCAGCGATGTCACATCAGAACTTATGTACGTCGATTTAAATCTCCTTTACTTCGCGGGATTACTATCTCCAATTTTCTTTCCATATTTTGCTTTACGGACTAGCTTACTTCTTTTTTATGTTGCGGGGCTTCTTTTGTTAAGTGTGTAAATTGGTGCCCGCGTAGCATCCAGCTATAGCTCTCAGCGTTGGACTGTTGGTACGGGATGCAGAAGTGCTGGGATGGAATATCTCACATAAAACCAGGTGCTTCTAAATGAATAATAAGCTCACGCGCTGAGAACCGGCGGGAAAATTGCTTTTCTGCAGCGGATACGCCTTAAGGAAGCTTTATTATGAGCTGCGGCGTTCCTCTCTCTCTAAATTCTCTGCTGAGAAAACGTTATTACGAGACGAATAACGTTTAAGAGTGTTAGGCCGCCAGGCAGAACGTGCTCGAGGCAGGCGTCACGTACCCTGTACTACCTGCTATTTTAATGTACTAGCTACGTTGCAGAAACGTCCTTTACTTGGTTTTATTCGCTTAGAAAAGATTTGTTTGCTTTCAGGCTTTGCTTAGATGGAAGAAAAGTGCGAGAAATTGTTATCTATAAAGCAAATTCAACGAGAAAAGGAAATTAGACGCAAAAACTGCCGAACGCGTAACATATTTACAGGTGTCTTAAAGAATACATACGAGGGTGAATCAAAAATAAAAGATACTTTTTTAAAAATTATTTGTGAATAAAAACGCAAATTCTAGTCGTTTTTACACGCAGTTCCTGCTTTCGAAACACAGCTTTCCCAGTGAATAAATAACTTTGATATGCCATACTCTTAGAACGAAGTCTGTCGTGTCTGGAGCCGATTGAGTACATTGACTTCAACCTCAGCGTCGTCACTGAACCTGACACCTCCCAGAGCTTCTTTGAGCGGAAAAATACATGAAATTCACACTAAGGTCGGCCTGGGCTATGAGAAGAGTGTTAAAGTGTTTCCCATCAGAATTCCTCCCTCCTTTCATTGGTGAAGACTTCTGTATGGGAACATGTGTTGTCTTGCTGATATAAGGAGGACTAAATAATGAAGATTTTTATGTAAACGGAGAACAAACCGATGTTGTTGTTACGCTTACCCGCTTACTACACAAATTCTTATTGTCATGAACCAGAGTCGCAACTCCTATCGGGTAGGCTTCCCTCTGTCAATGAAGGGTGAACAGGACCGAATAAACTGCAGGAAAGCAAGTCTAATTTGAGCGGCCGTCTGCAGAGGTCGCTAACAGCGCAGGACTATGTTACATGCCACTCCTCACGTGCTAGCAGTTGTATGGAGGTGCAGTATCACTCCGCACTGGAATATAACTTGCGTTCCGCGGCTTAGCCTCAGAGCAGGACTGTCACAAACTATATTATTGTTCAACAATCCGTAAAGCTGAGCGTTTGTATTTCCTTTGACAAGGATATGTTTTGAAGGTTGCACTGCACTCATTTCAGTAGCTGTGATTATATGCTTACGGGCCTGATGCGAAGTTGCGAGTAGTGCCACAGATTACAATGACATCAATGGCACCTTTGTGGTTAGTACTTTTCCTTTAATTTACGTCTATGGTCACAATCTTTTTTGTTTAACAGATTACCGGTTTCGGTCTTTGATGACCATCATCAGATTTGCAGCAAAAATGGGAAAAATATAAATACACTCGCAAACTGTATACACCTTAAGAACAATACATAGAGCATATTGAAAAGTAGTACTGACAAAATTTACATTTGTGTGCTTTAAATATGAAGAGGCATACCTGTTTCATAAAAACGAAGTCCTAATGTTCTGCAGCCACAGTGGCATCGTCAAATGTTAAATGCGGAATCAGCACCAGCATCGTCAAATACACATAAATCACATCACATGCACAAGTCATGTTGTCAGTAAAACTACTGTTTAAAACAAGCTGCCGTGCAGTAGTCACAAGATGTTTGTGTTGTAAGTTGACCAGATGTCGCTAATGCCGGCATACACTAGTTTTCAATAATTCAACGCTGTTTAATATTTATGTCATTGTCTAGAATATTGGCACTAGAGCATATGTCAATCACTGTTTTTTAACTCTTCGTCTTTTTAACAATATAACTTTTGTCGTGTTCTTTTTATTGCTTTTTATTGCTGTAACAGCTTTAATACTACATAAGCTTATTACAGACTTTAACTATTGTATCCCCCTTTTATTTTCACTGTTTCAATTAATTATTGAATTATGCCTCCTCATATTTAAAGCGCACAAATATAAATTTTGTCAGTACTACTTTTCAATATGCTCTATGTATTGTTCTTAAGGTGTATACAGTTTCCGAGTGTATTAATATTTTTCCCATTTTTGCTGCAGATCTGATAATGGTCATTAAAGACCGAAACCGGTAATCTGTTAAACAAAAAAGATTGTGGCCATAGACGTAAATTAAAGGAAACTTATTACATATACGGGTCACTGTGTGTTTTTTCGCGACGATGTCGCAGCTTGTGAGACCTTTGTGGTTGTTGTCACAGCCTAAGTTTAGGGACCGTAACAATTCTCAACACCTATGAGGGGTGTTCAATAAGTAATGCAGCACATTTTTTTCTATGTCATTTTCTTCAAAAAAAGGCGGAATTCGTTGTGGCACATCGCGAACTATTGCCGCTTCAGCCCCTATAGTTCACGAAGTTCCGATGGTTGGCGATGCTGTATGTAGTCTTAATGGCGTCTGTAATGGAGATGCGTCCCAAGAAGAGAGTTGTCATTGAGTTTCCTTTGGCGGAAAACCAGACCATAGCAGATATTCATAGGAGCTTGCAGTATGTCTACGGAGACTTGGCAGTGAAAAAAAGCACGGTGCGTTGTTAAGCTAGGCGTCTTGCCATCATCGCAACAAGGTCGCGCGAACCTGTCCGATCTCCCGCGTGACGGCTGGGCGCACACAGCTTTCACTCCTTAAATGTTGGAGCGTGCGGACACGCTCATTAGAAGTGAGGCAAACGAATGGCTTTTTCTCTGTGACAACGCAAGCACTGAAGTGTGCGCACCGGAGAGGCGCTCGCAAAACTACATTGGACTGTTCTTCCTCACGCACCCTACAGCCAGGATCTTTCATCTTCCGACTTCCATCTGTTGGGAACAATGAAGGATATATACCACAGGAGGGCATATTGGTCCTCACCGTAAGGTGTCGTAAGGCCGTCGCACTGAACGGTGATTATGTTGAAAAATACGGTTTTGTAGCCAAAAGAGTGGGGATTAATATGGTGCATTAAAATTCTGAGTAAAACCAACCTGCTTTCAGAAAAATACGTGTTGCATTACTTATTGAACGCACCTCGAACTAGCTGGTGACGTAGTGATACACACACTTACCAGCGGAGTTTGGTTAGCAATGGAATGTAGCGTTGCAGCGTACATTTGTTGATTGCCCGCCAACATTTGGGGTTTAGCTTCAGACCTTACAGTATTGTTTGGTGGACATAGGGTATACTGATTAGGTTCTTTTCAGATTTCGCTGATACAATAGCTCCCTACTTAGCAATCACATACAACCGCTCGCTCACCGATAGATCTGTACCTACAGATTGGAAAATTGCGCAGGTCGCACCAGTGTTTAAGAAGGGTAGTAGGAGTAATCCATCGAACTACAGACCTATATCATTGACGTCGGTTTGCAGTAGGGTTTTGGAGCATATATTGTAATCAAACATTATGAATCACCTCGATGGGAACGATCTATTGATACGTAATCAGCATGGTTTCAGAAAACATCGTTCTTGTTCAACGCAGCTAGCTCTTTATTCGCACGAAGTAATGGCCGCTATCGACAGGGGATCTCAAGTTGATTCCGTATTTCTAGATTTCCGGAAAGCTTTTGACACCGTTCCTCACAAGCGACGTCTAATCAAGCTGCGGGCCTATGGGGTATCGTCTCAGTTGTGCGACTGGTTTCGTGATTTCCTGTCAGGAAGGTCGCAGTTCGTAGTAATAGACGGCAAATCATCTAGTAAAACTGAAGTGATATCAGGTGTTCCCCAGGGAAGCGTCCTGGGACCTCTGCTGTTCCTGATCTATATAAATGACCTGGGTGACAATCTGAGCAGTTCTCTTAGGTTGTTCGCAGATGATGCTGTAATTTACCGTCTAGTAAGGTCATCCGAAGACCAGTATCAGTTGCAAAGCGATTTACAAAAGATTGCTGTATGGTGTGGCAGGTGGCAGTTGACGCTAAATAACGAAAAGTGTGAGGTGGTCCACATGAGTTCCAAAAGAAATCCGTTGGAATTCGATTACTCGATAAATGGTACAATTCTCAAGGCTATCAATTCAACTAAGTACCTGGGTGTTAAAATTACGAACAACTTCAGTTGGAAAGACCACATAGATAATATTGCGGGGAAGGCGAGCCAAAGGTTGCGTTTCATTGGCAGGACACTTAGAAGATGCAACAAGTCCACTAAAGAGACAGCTTACACTACACTCGTTCGTCCTCTGTTAGAATATTGCTGCGCGGTGTGGGATCCTTACCAGGTGGGATTGACGCAGGACATCGAAAGGGTGCAAAAAAGGGCAGCTCGTTTTGTATTATCACATAACAGGGGAGAGAGTGTGGCAGATGTGATACGCGAGTTGGAATGGAAGTCATTAAAGGAAAGACGTTTTTCGTCGCGGCGAGATCTATTTACGAAATTTCAGTCACCAACTTTCTCTTCCGAATGCGAAAATATTTTGTTGAGCCCAACCTACATAGGTAGGAATGATCATCAAAATAAAATAAGAGAATCAGAGCTCGAACAGAAAGATTTAGGTGTTCGTTTTTCCCGCGCGCTGTTCGGGAGTGGAATGGTAGAGAGATAGTATGATTGTGGTTCGATGAACCCTCTGCCAAGCACTTAAATGTGAATTGCAGAGTAGTCATGTAGATGGAGATGTAGACCGAGCGCCGCCACACGGCAGGTCTAGTCTAGAGAGACTCCCTAGCACTCGCCCCAGTTGCACAACCGACTTTGCTAGCGATGGTTCACTGTCTACATACGCTCGCATTTGCAGAGACGACAGTTTAGCATAGCCTTCAGCTACGTCATTTGCTACGACCTAGCAAGGCGCCATATTCAGTTATTATAATTACTATCTTCAGGAATACATTCTGAGCAGATAATATTGTGAATCATGCACCGTCAAGAGTGACGTTCATCATTAATGGATTAAAGGTTAAGTATCCAACTAATTACGTCCGCTTTCTGAATTCTCATTCCTTGTCATGTTCCAGACCTCACGTCAGTATAGTTCTTACCTCCTCATGCCAGCCTGCGTGAGCTAAAACGCGTGCATTTCGACATCCACTCGTAACACGGTGTTGGTTCTTCTGCTGACACAAAACGTTACTTATTGAACGCACCTCGAACTTGTTGGTGACGTAGTGATACACACATTTACCACCGGAGTTTGGTTACAAATGGAATGTAGCGTTGCAGCGTACATTTGTTGATTGCCCGCCAAGATTTGGGGTTTAGCCCCAGACCTGACAGTATCGTTTGTTCGAGATAAAGTCTTTTATTCGCTGTATTTTGAGCCGTAGTTTCAGACGTGTTAAAACAATTATTTTCTTAGCAATCCCTTTTTTGTAACCGTTGCACATGCATTTTACTGACTTCTTCCTTTAAACACAATGTTTATGCAGTCACTCCACAACCTGATTAGCTAAGCTGCAGTGTGGACAAAGGCCTGTTACGGAGGTCCAGCCACCCCTGCGCCGCTGAAGAGTGTGCCTGCATCGGCGCTCCCTGGTCGCGCCACGGAGGCGAGGCGAAGCGCAGCGGCTGGCCGTCTCCTTAAGCTGGAAACGCTGGCCGGATTTGGAGACGTCGCCGGGGAAATAAATCTGTCTTTTGTGAGATTCCTAAGCCTCTTGCGCAGGCACGGGTTTGCGTTCGCTGCCTGCCGTCTACGTGCCGGGCCCGCTTATTCGCATCACAGACATCGTTAAACAAAGGCAAGTTCTGGCGCGGAAGCATGCATTTCTTGGAAACGTAGCAGTGGGGATGGAAGCATCGCGTTGTTGATTTCTCCACACCAGGTGACTACTCAGTATTGTAAACAATAATCATACTGACACTTGCACTGCCACCTCTCTTTCTCTTTCTCCAACTTGCGTACAAGCCTATACTTTGTTCTACCCTGATTAGGAGACCTCACTACCCGTGAGGCCATTTTCTAGGAATGCCTACGGCTGAGTGTCTGAGAAGGACTGTGTGACTACTATTGAGGTTCTAATAATTGTACCACAATGGTCTGTATCTACCCTGCCTAAAATCGTAGTAACGATGCGCACATCGTACACCGTTAGGCATAAATAAAAATTCTCTGTATGCTTCTCTAAGTCTATCAACTGTTCCAAATTAGGTTTATAAAACCAAAGCTCTTCCAACACAATAACAGCAGCAGAATAATTAATTTTATTTTCATAAAATGTTAATGCCAAATCGTGGATTCGTTGCTGCGAAGTAGGAACAAGGAAGGCGAGGCGTAGGTCGTCTGGGTAGTTCCTGATATGGTCCCAGTTTCCATTAAAAAAATTCCAACGCAGACATTAGCTGTAAATAATAAACTTTATTTAGAAAGTAACTGTACCTTTCCTTTTACAGAAGGTCATATACACTCTGTTGCGAACTACAAATCTAACATATTTAACCGCACTCTGTACAACATCATTCTTTGCAGGTTCATCACCAGCTATTTCCAACCCGATATAAAAAGGATTAACACCTTGGAACAGTTTGTTCTTACATCGTATTTCTCAGTGGCTCCCATTTTTCCGTATTCAAATCGAACACCATCTGATTGTGTATATTCAGTACGCCACTTGCACATTCGACAACGGCACCTCCCATCCGTCGTCAAATGCAGATTGTGAAGAGTTGTCACCAGTCCGATGCTCCGGCGCAGCAACAGCTGTGTAATGTTGGCCACCTTGGGTCTGTTGTACACTATTGGTAGCAGTTTCATAGTCTCTTCTTGTGTATCCCAATGCGGTACGCACGTTGTTCGCCATCCTGAAATGTCCAGAACGTAATAGAGCCTCGCCAATGATTGCCATCTAAAATGTAAACAATGATCATACTGACATTTGCACTGCCACCTCTCTTTCTCTTTCTCCAACTTGCGTACAAGCCTATATTTTCTTCTACCCAGATTGGGAGACCTCACTACCCGTGAGGCCATTTCCTAGGATGGCCTTCGGCTGTGCGTCTGAGAAGGACTGTGTGATTACTATTGAGGTTCTAATAAATATACCACAAAGGTCTGTATCTACCCTGCCTAAAATCGTAGTAACGATGCGCACATCGTACACCGTTTGGCTAAATACAAACTCTCTGTAAGCTTCCCTAAATCGTTCTATCAATTGTTCCAAATTAGGTTTATAAAACCAAAGCTCCTCCAACACAATAACAGCAGCAGAATAATTAATTTTATTTCCGTAAAATGTTAGTGCCAAATCGTCGATCCGTTGCTGCGACGTAGGAACAAGGAAGGCGAAGCGAAGGTCGTCTGGATAGTTCCTGATATGGTCCCAGTTTTGATAGAAAAATTCCAATGCAGACATTAGCTGTAAATAATATACTTTATTTAGAAAGTAACTGTACCTTTCCTTTTACAGAAGGTCATATACACTCTGTTTCGAACTACAAATGTAACATGTACAATCCCGATGCGATTTCTGTGTTTCATGGTCGATGTGAAGGTCCAAGGGATACAGTAAACCTGCACTAGTGCATCGGAATCTAATACTGGTCTCCCAGGAGCCGCTCAAAGCACAAACTCTTAGACGACTCACTGGTGTGGTCCATCCACGTTGCTTCCTTTTTTTATTAGCGCCACTAATGGCTATGTACCTGACATATTAACGGGAGTAAGTAGCAATAATATTATCTTGCAACTCTTCCATTTGGCCCGTGTTTGCGTAGAAAAACAGTAATATCACAAATTGAATCCGCCTTGATACAAAACACCCTGTTATTCGTTATTTCTTTATTATCCCAAACTAGTTTCGGCGACAGATATCACCATCATCAGTGGGTTTTTTTAAATCTAAAACATGCAGGAAATGGTATGGTTGTACAAACGCAGTAAAACATTATTACATTTTTACAAATCGTCTTTTGAAATATAGTTTTATATTGATATTTTCATACTACCTTATATATTGTATGCCACAGCATGTTTTAAGCAATTATTGGCGCTGTTTGTGACATATTTTCTGTGCTCTTTTTTCCTGTTGCCGTCTTTTTACTTAGCGAACATCATGTCATCTGCAACCATGTGAGCGGCTGTCAGTAAACAAATACCCGAAGGTGAACTTCGTATGTCAACAGTATATGAAAGATTTTGATAGAGAACAAATAATGCATTTACCTTAATAGTGTTCAAAAGTCATAATATATATATCAGTTCATGACATCTAGTCTTACAAATTTACTCTCTCTAATGGACACACGTCCAGATCATCCGCTCTCAAAACTCCGCCATCTCACTCCCCACATCCACCACTGCTGGCGGCTCACCTCCAACTGCGCAATGCTACGCGCTGTTAACAGCCAACTGTACAACACTACAATAGCAAATGCCAACAATGCAAACCAGCCGCAGATTGCACACAGCACAGCCAGTGATTTTCACACAGAGCGCTACGTGGCATTACCAATATAAAAAACCTAAACAGCCTACTTACATACAGCCTACTTACAAGGTCTAGAATTTGGAAATAAATAAATAAATAAATAAATAAAAATTGGTATGAGGCATGATTAGCTTTGACTGCCAGACATGGGTATGTCAAGCCTGTTCTTCACACTTCGTCACCAGTCTGCAGTACGACCTTCTCCGTCCAGATCAGCAAGCCAAGTGATCGATCCTGTCTTTCGAAATGAGCCTTTTCCGTTTCCCAAGAAAGGCGGCAAAATTGGTCAATCAGGATTGTTCTTTTCACCAAATTATCTGTTCTTTCGCAGTCATTACTATTTTTGTTATTTACTTGAGATACTAATAATAACTTTCGAGTTTTGCATGTGACAACCACATTGCATCCTTCCTCCATCGTCGTTTTTATTTGTTAATAGTTGCATTGCATTTTCGATTATAGCCTTGTACTCGAATATAGGTCGTAGAGGTCGGTATAGCTCCCTACTTCCACCCTGGCTGATCTTCTTCGGGATCTATGAAACTCCCACTCACCAGAGAACAGTTGAAAACATGAAAGCAAATACCTTTTTCCCTCCGATGTACTGGAACAAACGGTTGTTCCTTCCACCGCAGAGCTCACCGAATCAGGTCCACATTGACAGAATGTAGGGTTCAGTACTGAGAATATGGCCGGCCGCTGTGGCCGAGCGGTGCTAGGAGCTTCAGTCCGGAACCGCCCTGCTGCTACGGTCTCAGGTTCGGATCCTGCCTAGGGCATGGATGTGTGTGATGTCCTTAGGTTAGTTAGGTTTAAGTAGTTCTAAGTCTAAGGGACTGATGACCTCAGTTGTTAAGTGCCATAGTGCTTAGAGCCATTTGAACCATTTGAACTGTGATATGCCCTCTTGCATTCAGTTTTTACGTGATACGTCACACCTTTGCCCCTCCAGCAAACTTTTCTGTTGGACGGTCGCATTGTGGCACTATTCACTTGGAAGGAAGGTCCAATAATGGCACTATTCACTTGAAATTATCCTGTCAAGGTGGCGGTATTCTTACTGAAATTACCTCTTTCCTTTTCTCATTTGTACATGTCCTGCCTCTCCCAACATATACCTCTTCGTACGGTACTGTGTAGTCGCCTTTTACACTTACTCATTTTTAAGAATCAGTCCCCTTCTATACTCCTTTTGTTATTTTGATCATGATTCTTTCATCACATATGCCGTGGGAAATTTGTGTCACCCAGTCTAGTGTTCTGTGGCCTTTCTCACCAAAAGCTTATTTTCAGCGTGGCGAAAGCTTGGTTCTAATCGGCAGCAGCATTACAGCATTTTCCCTAAAAGCACAACTGGCATATTTTTACCGTTCGGGAAACAAATCAGTGAAACAGTTCGTCAATGTCATTAAACTTCACTTAGGATCGGTGCTTTTCAGAGACGTACCTCCATTTTAAGGTAACTTTCCTGGATTTTAAAACGACGTATGTTATCGATAACTGGGTCCTAGCGCATAGTCGTTAGAAAGTTGTGTGACTGGTACGAACACGATGAGACACTTTTGTTCAAACATTTAATTCTGGTTGAAACATAACATCGATCTTGTACAGTGAACAGGATGTAGCCATCATCTTTGATTATTTATTACGTCTACATACATGTAAGTGACCGCTGTGTTTCTGCTTACATTGCGATTAAGATCACGGAAGACGAATGGCGGGTTTGATGGCAGCTTTTGCCTGGAGTATAATAGGTAACGTCCGTTAGTACGACTCGCGGATGTTTGCAACAAGCAATAGCTCCGTCTGGGAAGATGTAGAGCGCAATGCCGACCGCTTCCTGCAGCTCACTGCTGGACCCATATTTCAACCTGACACTAATCACTTGTTGCCTAGGATGAAGAGGCCGTCATCCATGCGCTGCATTTACAGCTTATTGCTGGTTGGATTATAATCAGGTACCGGACGTACGATGGATAAAATATGTTTTCGCCGGCCGATTGGTGAGTAGCTTTGAATTGCGGCTCTGATAGAGGGATAGCGACAGACTACAACTGAGACACAAAGAGGACGCTTCTCTGATTTCATACAGTTAAGTAAGAAATACCTTACCGCACGTTCAGGTGCTGTCTAAAAATACTGTTCCTAATTTTCTAGTTATGCTTCCACATTAACACGAAAATCAAATACACTCCTGGAAATTGAAATAAGAACACCGTGAATTCATTGTCCCAGGAAGGGGAAACTTTATTGACACATTCCTGGGGTCAGATACATCACATGATCACACTGACAGAACCACAGGCACATAGACACAGGCAACAGAGCATGCACAATGTCGGCACTAGTACAGTGTATATCCACCTTTCGCAGCAATGCAGGCTACTATTCTCCCATGGAGACGATCGTAGAGATGCTGGATGTAGTCCTGTGGAACGGCTTGCCATGCCATTTCCACCTGGCGCCTCAGTTGGACCAGCGTTCGTGCTGGACGTGCAGACCGCGTGAGACGACGCTTCATCCAGTCCCAAACATGCTCAATGGGGGACAGATCCGGAGATCTTGCTGGCCAGGGTAGTTGACTTACACCTTCTAGAGCACGTTGGGTGGCACGGGATACATGCGGACGTGCATTGTCCTGTTGGAACAGCAAGTTCCCTTGCCGGTCTAGGAATGGTAGAACGATGGGTTCGATGACGGTTTGGATGTACCGTGCACTATTCAGTGTGCCCTCGACGATCACCAGTGGTGTACGGCCAGTGTAGGAGATCGCTCCCCACACCATGATACCGGGTGTTGGCCCTGTGTGCCTCGGTCGTATGCAGTCCTGATTGTGGCGCTCGCCTGCACGGCGCCAAACACGCATACGACCATCATTGGCACCAAGGCAGAAGCGACTCTCATCGCTGAAGACGACACGTCTCCATTCGTCCCTCCATTCACGCCTGTCGCGACACCACTGGAGGCGGGCTGCACGATGTTGAGGCGTGAGCGGAAGACGGCCTAACGGTGTGCGGGACCGTAGCCCAGCTTCATGGAGACGGTTGCGAATGGTCCTCGCCGATACCCCAGGAGCAACAGTGTCCCTAATTTGCTGGGAAGTGGCGGTGCGGTCCCCTACGGCACTGCGTAGGATCCTACGGTCTTGGCGTGCATCCGTGCGTCGTTGCGGTCTGGTCCCAGGTCGACGGGCACGTGCACCTTCCGCCGACCACTGGCGACAACATCGATGTACTGTGGAGACCTCACGCCCCACGTGTTGAGCAATTCGGCGGTACGTCCACCCGGCCTCCCGCATGCCCACTATACGCCCTCGCTCAAAGTCCGTCAACTGCACATACGGTTCACGTCCACGCTGTCGCGGCATGCTACCAGTGTTAAAGACTGCGATGGAGCTCCGTATGCCACGGCAAACTGGCTGACACTGACGGCGGCGGTGCACAAATGCTGCGCAGCTAGCGCCATTCGACGGCCAACACCGCGGTTCCTGGTGTGTCCGCTGTGCCGTGCGTGTGATCATTGCTTGTACAGCCCTCTCGCAGTGTCCGGAGCAAGTATGGTGGGTCTGACACACCGGTGTCAATGTGTTCTTTTTTCCATTTCCAGGAGTGTATATTACGATACTGCCATTACTAGAACTAACCAAAGGTAAAACAATGGTAACTGAATGTAGAGGAATTAATTCAGCTGATGCCTAGGAAATTATATTTGCAAATGAGACACTAAAAGTAGAAGACGAATTTTTCTGTTTGGGCAGCAAATTAGCCGATGTTGGCAGACGTACTGAGGATATAAAACGCAGCCTTTGCTATTGGAATGTGATGGTACAGAAGAATCATGAAGATTAGGTGGGTAGTTCGGCTAATCAATGAAGAGGTACTGTTCCGAAGCGGGCAGAAAAGAAATCTATGGCACAACTCAACTCAAAGAAGACATTGACTGCTGCAACAACCCTGTCTTCAGACTGGAGACCACGACACACCGGAAGTGATCTAAAGCATACTTTTCGTGCTTTTACTGATGATTGTTTCGATTCTTTCGTGACTTAGCAATGTCTATGTCGATCAGTATGATAGTTTTAAGTATAAAATCTGTGAAATTTGAAAAATAAACGAGTGTCCAAAGATACAGCTTATCTTCAAAACAAATCACTTGACGTCTCCGACTTGTACAAAAAATTTAAATAAGGAGCTCTTCAACCACGTAGAACTTAGGCTGAATTTAATTCAGTAACGTTAGTGTTGCTACAGACTTTTCCGAAGTGATAACACGAATCGCAGTCTTTCAGCCCAGTACTGGGCCAAGTCCAGGGCTTCTTTCTTGTCCAGTCACAAATCATGTTTAGGGACAGTTTGGAGAGGTCAGGAGGTGTTCCAAGTCTTGCACAGCACAACAGTCCCACTTGTCGTTATCCACGGTATGATGACCCCGCCTGATCATGCTTGTTTTCACTGGAGCCACCTCTGTTCTTATGCGGTTCAGGGTCATCCATGTTCTCCAGTTTGTTATGTAGCCGCCAGTCACTACGTGTGCTGGTGGATAGTCGGTTCGCGGTTCTTCGATGACAGGCTGTAAGAACCATTTGCGGATCCCAGTTGTCCAGAGAGAGACTGTCGATTATCGATGGTTTGTCTGAGCCTCCCTGTGAATTCATGAAATGTTTTTCGGAAGATGGTACTCGCAAGATCAGCAGCTATGTAAAGATTTGATAGGGGAATGTTTCATTAAGACCTATGTCGACTTCGTTTGCGTGAGTTGATTTGATCCACACCGGGCAGGTGTATTCAGCTGTAGAGAAACGTAGTGCTTGTGCGGTGGTTTTCAGGATAGAAGGTATCGCTTCCAATTTGCTATTTACGTGTTTCCGCGAAATATTCTGGAGGCACCTTCACAGTGGCGTCCATTTGTCAGACATCTATACACCGTCACACCTTGATAGGTTTCTTCATCTGTCTGTTCCAATGCGGTATTATTCCAGGAACCATGAGATTTTGCGTTGTTTGCCGAGCACGAAAGTGGAAAGCGCTTACTTGAATCTTCAAAGGAATCAATTTACAGGGGTTATTTTGATGATATTCTGACAAGTTCTCAGAGTGATTTCTCCAGCTTCTGCTCTACGACCTCGGAAGTTTTCCCCTCAGCTGTGATTTCCAGATCATCTGCATATAAGAAATACTTAGTATTATTAGTTACTGGCGGTCGTTAGCGCATAGATTAAAAACGGGGGAGGGAGGAGTGGAAGAGCGCTTCTCTGGGCCAGTCCATTTCTTTGGTTTCTCCATCGGCTCTTCCTTCCACCAAGAACGTCGTAAAATTGCCTATTTTGTAAGAGAGACTCAACGATCTTGACAATGTGGCACGCTGTGAGTTCGTTACAGACTTTCTGGAAGAGCAGCCTATCATTGACTGTTTCGGCCAGCCGCTGTGGCCGAGCGGTTCTAGGCGCTTCAGTCCGGAACCACGCGGCTGCTACGGTCGCAGGTTCGAATCCTGCCTCGGGCATGGATGTGTGTGATGTCCTTAGGTTACTTAGGTTTAAGTAATCCTAAGTTCTAGGGGACTGATGACCTCAGATGTTAAGTCCCATAGTGCTTAGAGCCCCATTGACTGTTTCGTACGCAGAGCTGAGGTCGACCAATGCTGTAATCTTTTTATTTTCGTACCTTTCTTCTATGAGTTCTTTCAGGTATTTGTTACAGGAACCTGAAGTGGTTAGAATGCGTTCACGGATAAGCAAGAAACATTTTGCGAGAGAAGGAAAAATATCTGCGAAACTGCGGTATGTTGAGGTATCACCACCAGATACAAACACTTGCTAACCGCATCTTTTTTCTGTAGAACGAGACGGTGTTCATCGAGAAACGATTGAATCCAATACACCCTTGAACGAAACCGACTGGAAAGAATGCTATCTGCAACAACAGGATTATTGGTCTTGGCCAGTGGCCTGCAGAAAAATTAAAAAATAAAAAAGTAAAAAGAAGATTGCGTATTCAGTATAGATATAATACGCTGGTAACAGTCTGGTCCACGACGGACTCTCTAAAGCTACAGACCGAAAAGAATTTTTTAATTTTAGTTCTTTATGAATACTTCCATCGAAAATTTGAATATAGCTTACAGACAATAAACTGAAAAATTCCTGTCCAGTTTTAAGCAGTCTGCTGTCTTTTCATTTCACGTCCCCGTTGTCGAATGCCGTTACTGTTCATTGCATTGTGTAAATAGTATTTAATTACAGTATAACTGCTTCCTAACACAAGCAGTTTTTTCTTTTTAAAACAGGCTCTTATGCCACACCGTCTGTCATAACATTGTTTTATTTATTTTGAAGTCTGATACAAGGCAACACAGACTTACATGTAATTTTTTTTTAAAATTCCAGTCTATAAAACAGTTTTGTGAGTGGCGATTAATGAGTCCTTTTCGAAGAAAAAGTAAATTTAAGAAAATGAGAAATCAATTAATAAATTGCTTCTATACAAAGCTTGAGGCATCATGTATCTTGTTGAGAGTTTAAGCTCTTGTCACAAACTCGAACTCAACTGTAAAGGTAGGTTCTTCTTGAGAACTAAAATTTATTTGGAGATCTTGCACGCTGAACTTTTCTTTCAACTAATGGTCTTCTTGAAATGTAGTCGTAAATTATCCGCTATAATCTTCTTAAAAGTTTTTGGGTAATTCTGGAATTTGTTTCTGTATCTGATTCCCATTCGCCACTTTAACATCCAGTGGCGCAGAAGAAGTACGGTACTGCGTTTCGTTCTGCCCACCTACCTGTACCGTGCTGTAATCGCTTAGCTGTTTGTCAATGCTTCTTTTTAGTACTTCAGTGAGTAATTTTAATGTTTAAAGACAATAACTCTAATTGTGACAGTGACAAGTCGTTTCCATTCATAGCTAGAAAATTCTTCCTCCCAGTAAGATGTTTTCCGTTGTGCGGCAACATTCTTCTTTTAAATTAATTTGCATCATCATTTAGGTTGGTTCCTCTCTCTGCTGATTGCCAGAGTCTGGGCCCGTGCATCATAGGGATATCAACTCAACCAACCGACATCCCACAAAATCAGACAATTTTACGAACTCTGCCCTATGGCTGGCTGTAGGTAAATGAATAATTCCCGAGTTTTCAGTGTTAATCTATGGAACTAATGGAACTAATCAGGTGTGAACAAATCTTCCTGACGTCTTCCCTCTGCTATCGAGCTATCTTTCTAGCCGTTCTGAAAGACAAAGTAAGAAGTCTTATCCTACATTTCCAGAAAACTGGCTCGGCTATCCCATGCGAAATCTTTCGGTCTTGATAATTCTTATGGTTCTGCAAGGTACTTGCCGCCTCACACCACTTGCATCTGGGAAGGGCTTTCCAATTTCAAAACAGACATTTAAAGAAAGAAAAGAAAAACGATTACGCCTGGCTGCGACGGCTTCCTGAGCTCAGCGTTTTCGCCAAACCGAAGTGTTCTGCCAATACATCATCTGATTTTCTGGGAAGTCTCTCGGAACACACCAAGTAAGAGATACGGTATGTTGACTATTCTTAGTTTCACTGCGGGCTGTGCACAAGACAAAGAAATGACAATGTTGTGGCGGGCGGCTTCTACGGTCGGCCGCACCACACCGCCTCACAAAGGGCAGTCACTCCTGAGTGCTGAACAGGACCTCGCTTTTCTGTGGAAAACGAGATTCACTGGTGGTTCCTCACTCTGGGATTCTCCATTCACGAAAACTACTGAAATATTTGCATGCAACTACCGGTATGTAGATAGAGATGTAAGATGTTAGTTGACATTCTAGTCTCCACAATTACTGAATATTGCTTTCTATAAATGTGAGCATACATAAACTAGCCTCACTTGAACTCAAACCAAATGAATTAAACATGAGACATTTCAGTCCAGCAACAGACTGCCACGTATCAGGTTGCCCGGCTGGATCGGGCTGCTGATGTTCCCAGCATTTTCTGGGCGTCTAACTGTATCTATTGTATCTTGTGTAAGGTTGCAGCATTTCATGGCTATTGTCACTGAAGGCAGACTGTTCTAGGCTCTTAAGCCGCATCATGTTCTTCTTCAGTTTTTTCCTATGCAATCGATGTCTCGACCTCTCTGCTGGAACCATCTCCAGAACCTTCTGGAGTCCGTAGTTAGCTGCACACTGTCAAAGAGCAGTGTCGCATTCACTTCCTGCGCTTGGTGCTGGGTGACTTTTTCCTGGTGTTCTTGGTGGGCAATCGTCACTGGATACGTCGTGAAGGAAGCAGAGAAAAAGAGAGACAATACTTACCAAAATATTTTTGTTTTGCCGCAGGGGTACCTTCCTGGTACTTTGTTGTATTCCTCGCACTCGGTGGCTGTGTATTTATCTCCTCGATGGCGGGAAGCTACGAAGGTTGAAGCCTACAGCTGTGCTCTGTACTGCTTCCCGGACTTACCTTCTACAAATGTTGCATTCCTTGGTTAGCACTCGTATGTTACTGAAATCTATACAGAGTGCTACGAAGTCATTGCATTACACGTGTACGTTTGACAGACGACACAATGGAGAACAACTTCTATTAGAGACAATATGTCCGCCCCGATAGCTGAGTGGTCAGCGTGAAGGAGTGCCGTTCTACGTGCCCGGGTTCGATTCCCGGCTGGGCAGGGGATTTTCTCCGCTCAGGGACTGGGTGTTGTCTTGTCTTCATCATCATTTCATCCCCATCCGGCGCGCAGGTTGCCAAATGTGGCGTCGAATGTAATAAGACCTGCACCAAGGCGGCCGGACCTGCCCCGTAAGGGGCCTCCCTGCCAACGACGCCAAACGCTCATTTTCAAAAACATCATGTTCACTGACACTTCCCGGTAATGCTAGGTGCTTGATATTGATCACGTCCCTGATAGTCGACAGGGCGTAGACATTCAGTGGTGTGCATGTATCTTGTATGTTGCCTATAATCTATTCATTTGCTCTATATGAAGGGGCAAAGGTTCAGCAAAATGAAAGGTACTAATTCGCTTCTCCTAAAATGTCTTTCCCAGCCTCATTCTTAAGGTTTTCTTGTTGAAAATCAATCGAGCAATTTACATGAGAGGTAGTATGCAGCACACTGCCGCTTAGTAGACCGTGCTAGTTTCGCGAAGTGTCGTAGTCCCAGGTTTGGCAGTTACTAAACGATGCGTTAATGTCGCCAGGAAGTATCAGCGAAAACTTCGTTCCCAATGGCGAATGTATCACCCCATAGACTTTTAATGCAAATATTTTGAAACACACTGCACAGATCTTCGACAGTATGCAGCTAACTGGGGACACCAGGAAGTCCTGAAGAAGGTGCCAGCAGAGGAGTCGAAACGCCAGTTGTTCAAATCAAATGGTTCAAATGGCTCTGAGCACTACGGAACTTAACTTCTGAGGTCATCAGTCCCCTAGAACTTAGAACTACTTAAACCTAACTAACCTAAGGACATCACACATATCCATGTCCGAGGCAGGATTCGAACCTGCGACCGTAGGGGTAGCGCGGTTCCAGGCTGTAGCGCCTAGAACCGGTCGGCCAACCCGGCCGGCAACGCCAGTTGTGTAAGAAAAAACTGAAGAGGAACATGAAGCGGCCTGACAACCAAAAGATTTTGCATTCTGTCGTGTCTCGTATTGGCAGAAAGACTCCAGTCAGGCCGCGGGATATTACTGAAGGTGCAATGGTGAGGAGAGATGAGTACGAGAACCAGAAGAGAGAGACAAATGGAAAAGGAGAGGAGAGGGACTGTATTCCATATCATTGCCTTATTTATAGAGCAAGAGTGCCCAGATATTTCTTACATTAAGCCAGCTTCGCAGGATTGGATGTAAGAAAGAATCGAGGCATCCTTCAGCGGTAATTTGGAAAAAAAGGAAGAGTCATTAAGATCCGTGTCTGGCCGAGCAGCAAATTTAATAACGGTAAGAGTCAATCCCAAGGAGAATTCTCCACCTGCAACCGTGTGTGTGTGTGTGTGTGTGTGTGTGTGTGTGTGTGTGTGTGTGTGTGTGTGAGAGAGAGAGAGAGAGAGAGAGAGAGAGAGAGAGAGAGAGAGACATGGAGGGAGAGAGACTGCTGTGTGCGACGCAGCGTGCTACATCGCGAGTCGAGCCATTAGCAAGGTGCACACAGACAGACACACACACTTTCAGGCGAGGAACCCGGAGGGATTCCGCAGAAGCGAAAGCGGAAAAAGAAAAATATTGAATTGGCGTCGCCAATAGGAGGTCACAGATTGCGCTGCACTCTCTGTCTCTGTCCCCCTGCCACATTCCCTACACCCTTTTTCTTTCAATTTTTTTTTCTCCCTCCGGAGACTCTGCTCCGACAAGACAGATTTCTCTTCCCCTTCTTTTTCCCCCTCTCCTCCCCCCCCCCTCCCGCGCACGGCCCGGGGCCACACTTGCCGTACTTCCTCTGTCATCTCGGGGGCGGACAAGAACAGGTAGCGCGCCGAGGCGCCTTGCGGCCGCCTCGCTCCGGAACCGGCAATAAACTGCCCGAATTGGCGAATTACGCGCGACGAGAAGTGAAATACGGCTGCGCCCCGTGCTGCCCGTAGCCCGCGACGCCGCGACGGCGCGACGCCTCCCCGCGGGGGCTGTGAGGGGACCGGCGTCACCTCCTACTCCGGCCCCCCTTCCACTGCTGCTTCTCCTCCCACAAAAGGCAGCAGGGACGCGGCTGCCCGGTAATATTCTCCAACGCGGCGCAACAGAAAGGCCCTGCCCGCCGTCAGAGCGAGTGAGCGCGGTCCGCTACAATTTTAAATCGCGCCGACGTGACGGGAATGCGCCTCCGGACAATCGGGCGGCAGGAGAGTGGAGGGGAGGGGTGAAGGGGGAGGGGCTGTGGCGAGTAGGGGTAGCAGGCCGTTACGTCGCGGAGGCTACGAGGGCGTGTAAAAAATAAAAGAAAGCGGCGCGGGGCGGGGGGGGGGGGGGGGGGGAGAAAGCATTGGTAGCGCAGAGAGGCAACCTCCCTCCCGTACATTGAAATATAAAATGAACGTGCCCGCCTGGGGTCCATTACAATTAATAGCTGCCAGTGTTCTCGACGCAACAGCTAGCCCCCCCCCCCCCCCACCACCACCACTCGACGGCCCGCGTTTATTGTTCTGTTTGCGCGCGTGGCCGAACTGGCTCGGCCGCAGCAAGATTTAGTACCGCCTCGGGCCGCTTCTTGCGGCTTTCCGAGTTTCCGACGCCAGCGCTCGGGTGCGCGCGCGGGAAACTGCGAAAACAAGAGCGTGTCGGCTGGCTCGCCTTCCTTCCGTTCTTCCCTCCTTCCTTCCGCGCGAGCTTCCGTCACTGGCTGTACGCGTGTACGTGTCTGTCTGTGTGTGTGTGTGTGTGTGTGTGTGTGTGTGTGTCAGTGCCCGCACATGGGGGCGCAGCCCGCGCCAAAGTTGGTACTGCGATCTCCAACTCGCTGCTGATACCCACCCGCGTGCGCCGACTGCCGACCTGTGTAATCTCGGGCCCGATACACGTCAGAGCGAGACAGTGAGTCAGCGGAGTACGGCTGATATCTCCCCGTCTCAATGAATTCGACGGGGCGTCTTCGATCCGGAGCGTTGTTCTTCGCATAGTGATGAGTCCGCTTCGATTATCTGTCAAGAAGAAGATGAGTGTAACGTCACCGTCAACGTTGTTGCAACTACTTTAAAAAAATATTCCAAGAAGGAATCACTGTAGTACCGCATCCCTAAATACTACCGAACAGAAGAGGATTGGAGGGAACTACACTCATTACGTACAATATATGTTATAATAATTTACAACTCTGAAAAGATTTTTCAGAAACTGCTACCAGTCACGACATTAATCACCACTTAAATTATGTAATGCAGCGACACGTTTAGTGGCATAAACCTCATCTTCAGTCTGCAGTGGCGATACAAGAACATTTAATAAAGGTCGAGGGGCATTCTATAAGTGATGATGATGATGATGATGATGATGATGATGTCCCATACTCCCTCACAGAGCGTAGGGGACGATGCGGGAGACCCGCACCGCCGTACTAGGCAAGGTCCTAGCGAAGGTGGTTTGCCATTGCCTTCCTCCGACCGTAATGGGGATGATGATGATGATGACACAACACCCAGTCATCTCGAGGCAGGTGAAAATCCCTGACCCCGCCGGGAATCGAACCCGGAGCCCCATGCTCGAAAAGCGAGAACGCTACCGCGAGACCACGAGCTGCTAATGCAACAAATTTTCTTCTCGGCCAATCACGGTGAAAAATAACGAACTTGTTGTAGGACATCATGGAATATTCCCGCTTCAGTCCCTAGTTCCATGAAGTTCCGATCGGTGGCGTCGCTATACATAGCCTTCGAAACGGCGTCTGTAACAGCACTGCGTGCCAAGCAGAGATCTGCCATTGACTTTCTTTCGCTGGAAAACCAGAATATCGCAGAAATTTGTAAATGCTTGCAGAATGTCTACGGAGGCCTGAAGGTGAACAAAAGCACGGTGAGTCTTTGGGCGAGGCATTCCTTCATCATCGCAACATGTTAGGCAAACTTGTGCGATCCCCCGGCCGGCCTCACAAAGCTGGACTCCTGCAATGACGGAACGCACGGACACTCTCATTCGAGGTGATCGACGGAACGCAATCAGGCACCTCGCTGCTCAAGTGGATGTGTGCGTTGTTGGTGCTGAGACACTCCTCCATCACCATGTGCCGGCTAGGTAACTCGCCGCCTAATAGAAGACCATGATGAGCAACGAAGGACCGTCTCTGCGTAACTGCTTGCGCGCCACGAGGCTGATAGTGACGATTTCTTGTCGACTTCGTCACAGACGATGAAACATCACTTAGGACTGGAAACAAAACGGCAGTCCGTGGAGGGGTGTCGGCGGCTGTGGCCGAGCGGTTCTACGCGCTTCAGTCCGGAACCGTGCTGCTGCTACGGTCGCAGATTCGAATCCTACCTCGGGCATGAATGTGTGTGATGTCCTTAGGATAGTTAGGTTTAAGTAGTTCTAACTCTAGGGGACTGATGGCCTCAGATGTTAATTCCCATAGTGCTTAGAGCCATTTGAACCATGGAGGGGCACCAGACCACCTTTCCTCCGAAGAAAAAGTTCAAAGTCGCATCCTCAGCCGATCAAGTCTTGGTGACAGTCTTCTAGGACTCTGTAGGGGTGCTTCTGTTTGACGTCCTCCCTCGTGTTGCAACGATCAACTCTAAAGTGCATTGTGCTACCCTCAGGAAACTGAAGAAACGACTTCAGCGTATTTGTCGCCACAAAAAAGCAAACGAACTTCATCTTTTCCATGACAAAGCAGCGCCTCACACAAATTTGCGCACCCGAGAGGAACTCACAAAACTTTGTTGTTCTATTCTTCTTCATCCACCCTGCAGCGCCGGCCGCTGTGGCCGAGCGGTTCTAGGCGCTTCAGTCCGGAACCGCGCGGCTGCTATGGTCGCAGGTTCGAATCCTGTCTCGGGCATGGCTGTGTGTGAGGCCCTTAGGTTAGTTAGGTTTAAGTAGTTCTAACTCTAGGGGACTGATGGCCTCAGATGTTAAGTCCCATAGTGCTCAGAGCCATTTGAGCCACCCTGCAGCCAGGATCTCACCCCTCCCGACTTCGACGTCTTTGGACCAATGAAGGATACACTTCGCCGGAAGTAAAAAGGCTGGGGAATTATATGATGTATTGGAATTCTGAATAAAACAAACCTCCTTTCAGGGAAAAAAAAAGTTGAATTACTCGCTGAACGCCCTTTGCACACAAAGATATTTGAATTACTCTGTCTTAGCGTGTGATGTCCTTCTTTGCCGGCCGGGGTGGCTGAGCGGTTCTAGGCGCTTCAGTTTGTAACCGCGCGACCGCTATGGTCGCAGGTTCGAATCCTGCCTCGGGCATGGATGTGTGTGATGTCCTTAGGTTGGTTAGGTTTAATTAGTTCTAACTTCTAGGGGACTGATGACCTTAGAAGTTAAGTCCTATAGTGCTGAGAGCCATTTGAACCATTTTTTGGTCCTTTTTTCACTGCACAAGCCAAGATTCAGCAGAACAACTTTAATATCTATGTGTAGTTTTGTCAAATACTTTTGTGTTGCCATTGTAGCCTGAGGATATGTTTTACAACTAGGAACATGTTGTTTCATTAAATAATTTTAGTGTAGTCAACATATATTCTGAATGTTGGCGGTCTCTAAGGAACCTTTTCATATTTTGGAAGGGTCATCGTCGTTCAGGAACAGTTGATCGGCTTCAAAATAATTCACAAACTTTTTTAAACATTTTATTCACTATTAAACATTCTTCTTCTTTCCTCCAGCGGTTTTTCCTTCCATAATGAGGTCCACTTCTGTCAGGATTTCGCAGACTTTGTTTTAATATTGAACTTTGTGGCCAGATTTCCTTCCTGACGTCACCACTGTCAAGGTAACCTAAGGAGTGAAACTTGTGCACACCGTGTATAGGTGAATCGTGTATACTGTGTTGTGTGTGTCCGTATTTTAATTGTTTGTGGTCCCTAAATAGTATTCTCTGAGGTGTAATTTGGGGACCACCCTAGTAGTTGCCTAAACGAGTTGCAGAAACTGCAGGCTGCCCGGTGTACCAGTCCACGGTCGTTAATCAAAAAATGGTTCACATGGGTTGAGGTGTTTGATCAGGCTGCAGTAATACGTCGTTGCATATCATCGGGTGTAGTTGGTTTTTCCTTGTAGACCGTTTCTTTCAACTTTCACAACAGAAAAAAGTCTACAGTCGTCAAATCTGGGGAACGGCCCGGACCCAAGGTACAAGTCCTCTACGCCCAATCCAAGGATTTGGAAACAATTCAAGACATGCTACAGTAGTTCGGTACTATGGGCTGAACAGCCATCACGTTGGTATCACAGGTTCCTCCTAGTCTACAGAGGATTGTCTCCTAGCATATATGGAAGATGGTCTGTTAAGAGGCTCCGATAGTTGCGTCGTTAAGTGTTTGGTCTACGAAACACGGGGCTATGAGCTGATGGTTCACTATCCCACACCACACGCTTACACTCTATGGATGCAGACGTTCCACCTAACGAAGCCAACGTATGTCAAGTAACCTGTAGAAGGCCGTAATACTCAAACAAGACAAGACAAGGTTATTTCACGTGAAAGACTGAAAGCAATGTTGCTAGTAACTTCGAGCTGAAGGAAATGTCAAATGTCTAACACCCATCTACAGAAAAAATGGTTCAAATGGCTGTGTGCACTATGGGACTTAACATCGGTGGTCATCAGGGCCGTAGACTTAGAACTACTTAAACCTAACTAACCTAAGGACATCACACACATCCATGCCCGAGGCAGGACTCGAACGTGCGACTGTAGCAGCTGCGTGGTTCCAGACTGAAGTGCCTCGAACTGCTCGGTCATAGCGGCCGGTCAGTCGTTAATCCATCGCGGGGATTCGATCCTCCTCTGGCCCACCTCCCTGACTCGGAAGCCTTAGTAGTGTCGCGAAACTGACGGCTGACAGCGCTGTTGCCAGCTTTCAACTGCGGAACACAAACGGCTGCAGGCGAAACAATAGACGTTCATGTAGCTGCGACAGCGTTGAGGCGTTGCCGTAGAGACGTATACAAAATCGCGTTATAAGACTTGTTAAGCCAGACGTGGTAAGTAGCCGAGCCAACCCGACTGCGACTGTCCGGTATCTTCTCTCGCCGATTTCGCTATTGTGTTGCATATTACGCCATTCGAGCAGATATTAAAAATTAAACAATACAAAATATAATTAAAATATTTATGTTGGCTGGCCTTGTTTGCAAAAAATTGAAAATTCAACCATTAAAATAAGTAAAGTATGTTACCTGAAGCGAATCACAAGTTCCATTTAACGATAGTTGACACTAGGCCACAAAAACTGTTGTGCATAATATAAACTAAATTTGCAAGTTTTAAAATACAGAATTACACCTCTACATTGAAGACAGTGACTTATCAACCACTACTCCAATGAATAGTGTTTCACCACAGCAAAACAACCTTCTGCACAAGATCATCTGTGGCAACAGCTTAGTCATAAATGTTATACAAGTAACAGAAAAGACAGGAAAAAGGTCCCACCAATAAAATATTAAAGTGAGGCACTGTTACCTGATTGGTGATTGGTGACACAATAGAATTGTCTTAATCAGTAGAATTACTTCGAACAACAACCGACCTAAAACTTCCCGGCAGATTAAAACTGTGTGTCCGTCCGAGACTCGAACTCGGGACCTTTGCCTTTCGCGGGCAAGTGCTCTACCATCTGAGCTACCGAAGCACGACTCACTCCCGGTCCTCACAGCTCTACTTCTGTCAGTATCTCGTCTCCTACCTTCCAAACTTTACAGAAGTTCTCCTGCGAAACTTGCAGAACTAGCACTCCTGAAAGAAAGGATACTGCGGAGACATGGCTTTGCCACAACCTGGGGGATGTTCCCAGAGTGAGATTTTCACTCTGCAGCGGAGTGTGCGCTGATATGAAACTTCCTGGCACACTCCGCTGCAGAGTGAAAATCTCATTCTAGAAACATCCCCCAGGCTGTGGCTAAGCCATGTCTCCGCAGTATCCTTTCTTTCAGGACTGCTAGTTCTGCAAGTTTCGCAGGAGAACTTCTGTAAAGTTTGGAAGGTAGGAGAGGAGATACTGGCAGAAGTAGAGCTGTAAGGACCGGGCGTGATTCGTGCTTCGGTAGCTCAGATGGTAGAGCACTTGCCCGCGAAAGGCAAAGGTCCCGAGTTCGAGTCTCGGTCGGGCACACAGTTTTAATCTGCCAGGAAGTTTCATATCAGCGCACACTCCGCTGCAGAGTGAAAATCTCATTCTGGAACCGACCTAAAATGTATGTAACTGCCGTGGGAGGAACCCAAAAAGTTTCCATGGCCGCGTCACCAATCATGGAAGTTCGCAGTATCGAGTCAGTAAGTACCATGATGAACAACGCGGTGAAATCTGGTAGGACCTGCTCGTTGGATGGCCGGAATGGCCGTTCGGTTCTAGGCGCTATAGTCTGGAGCCGAGCGACCGCTACGGTCGCAGGTTCGAATCCTGCCTCGGGCATTTATATGTGTGATGTCCTTAGGTTAGTTAGGTTTAATCAGTTCTAAGTTCTAGGCGACTGATGACCTCAGAAGTTAAGTGGCATAGTGCTCAGAGCCATTTGAACCTGCTCATTGCTGTCCAGTGTAACCGCCGCTTATCGTTCCACAAACTTCCCGCGCCGTTCATTCATAACGACTTACTCAATGTGGCATCACTGAAAGCCTGACAAGCATGCATGAACAAGGCCTTAACGCATGCATGCTTCACCGACTGTAGAAAAAGGTTACATAAGCATTCAAATTGCTTGGCCGTTTCTTCAACGACAGATTAGAAAACGTGTGTCCAACTTTCTGCAGCCTTCTTACAAGCAGTTGTGAGGAAGTCTTCGAAGCTGCGCCGTATCGTAGCCATGTGAAGCAAATCAATCCCAAATTGTTGTAGAACCTTATTAGGGTACATGAAAGCCAGTTTTGCTTTCAGCCTTTCACGTGAAATAATCTTGTCTTGTCTTGTTTGAGTATTACTGCCATCTACAGGTTACTTGACATACGTTGGCTTCGTTAGGTGGAACGTCTGCGTCCATGGAGTGTAAGCGTGTGGTGTGGGATAGTGAACCATCAGCTCATAGCCCCGTTTTTCATAGACCAAACACTTAACGATACAACTATCAGAGCCTCTTAACAGACCATCTTCCATAGATGCTAGGAGCAATCCGCTGTAGACTACGAAGAACCTGTGATACCAACGTGATGGCTGTCCAGCCCATAGTACACGAACTACTTTAGCATGTCTTGAATTGTCTCCAAATCCTTGGACTGGGCGTATAGGACTTGTACCTTGGGGCCGGCCTGTTCCCCAGATTTCACGACTATAGACTTTTTCTGTTGCGAAAGCTGAAAGAAACGGTCTACAAGGAAAAACCAACTACACCCGATGATATGCAACGACGTATTACTGCAGCCTGCTCGAACATCTCCGCTGAAATGCTAGCAAATGTCCAGCATTCTTTCCATATCAGACTGGGTGCGTGTATTGCCGCTGTCGTTCGCCATTTTGAACACAACTTGTGATGATCAGTTGTCTCGTTACTGGGCAAAATCGACATAATTAGTGCATACACATGTGTTGTTCTTTAGTGGGTGCTACCACGGTGTGGGAATTTTTCAAAATACGACATTTCTTAAATGACTCGCTCTAGAATCCTGCGCCAAACACCATTGACATTCGAATGAACTCTATTTTTAGTTAGTTGATGTCAGTAGGCACTGTTCCAATTAAAAAAGCGTATGTATGCACAAAAAATAAACCTTCTAGGTACACTACTGGCAATTAAATTTGCTGCACCACGAAGATGACGTGCGACAGACGCGAAATTTAGCCGACAGGAAGAAGATGCTGTGATATGCAAATGATTAGCTTTTCAGAGCATTCACACAAGGTTGGCGCCGGTAGCGAGAGCTACAACGTGCTGACATGAGGAAAGTTTCCAACCGATTTCTCATACACAAACATCAGTTGACCGGCGTTGCCTGATTAAAAGTTGTTGTGATGCCTCGTGTACGGAGGAGAAATGCGTACCATCACGTTTCCGACTTTGATGAAGGCCGGATTGTAGCCCGTTGCGATTGCGGTTTATCGTATCGCGAAATTGTTGCTCGCGTTGGTCGACATCCTATGAATGTTTGCAGAATATGAAATCGGTGGGTTCAGGAGGGTAATACAGAACGCTGTGCTCGATCCTAACGGCCTCGTATTACTAGCAGTGGAGATGACAGGCATCTTATTCGCATGGCTGTAACGGATCGTGCAGCCACGTCTCGACCCCTGAGTCAACAGAAGTGGACGTTTGCAAGACAACAGCCATCTGCAAGAACAGTTCGACGACGTTTGTAGCAGCATGGACTATCAGCTCGGAGACCATGGCTGCGGTTACCCTTGATTCTGCATCACAGACAGGAGCGTCCTCGATGGTGTACTCAACGACAAACCTGGGTGCACGAATGACAAAATGTCATTTTTTCGGATGAATCCAGGTTCTATTTACAGCATCATGATGGTCGCATCCGTATTTGGCGACATCGCGGTGAAAGCAGATTGGGAACGTGTATTCGTCATCGTCATACTGGCGTATCACCCGGCGAGATGGTATGGGGTGCCATTGGTTACACGTCTCGGTCACCTCTTGTTCGCAATGACGGCACTTTGAACAGTGGACGCTACATTTCAGATGTGTTACGACCCGTGGCTCTACCCTTCACTCGATCCCAGCGAAACACTACATTTCAGCAGGATAATGCACAACCGCATGTTGCAGGTCCTGTACGGCCCTTTCTGGATACAGAAAATGTTCCACTGCTGCCATGGCCAGCACGTTCTCCAGATCTCTCACCAATTGAAAATATCTGGTCAATGGTGGCGGAGCAACTGGCTCGTCACAATACGCCAGTCACTACTCTTGATGTACTGTGGCATCGTGTTGAAGCTGCATGGGCAGCTGTACCTGTACACGCCATCCAAGATCTGTTTGACTCAATGCCCAGGCGTATCAAGGCCGTTATTACGGCCAGAGGTGGTTGTTCTGGGTACTGATTTCTCGGGATCTATGAACCCAAATTTCATGAAAATGTAATCACATGTCAGTTCTAGTATAATATATTTGTCCAATGAATACACGTTTATCATCTGCATTTCTTCTTGGTGTAGCAATTTTAATGGCCAGTACTGTATTATTACTGCCTGTTGATTGGCTAAAAATACGAGCCCCTGTCTACCAACCCATTCTGTCAAAATCGCATATCAGCAGTAGTTTCGATTTCGGCAACATTTGCTGTGCAAGGTTTAGGTAAGTGATCCTGTGCATGCGGATACAGTTAAGTACATCCCTTGTAGTCGTTGCTCTTTTGATAGGGTTCGGTCGGGAGGGGTCTTAGTTTTGACCGCTACACGCTGGACTGGAAAGACATGCATACGGAAACGGACTCCGCTCTCTGTCTTTCTGTGTGTGTGTGTTTGTGTGTGTGTGTGTGTGTGTGTGTGTGTGTGTGTGTGTGTGTATGTTGCCGACGTCGAGCTGCAGACGGGGTGGAGGTATTCAATTTTCCGGCAGCAGGGACGAAGATAACGCGGCGGCCTACCGACTAAGTCGCAATTCTTCGTGTTGGAGTTTATTCGGCTGGGTCCCACGGAGGCGGCCCATCCGTTTCGCTTCCCCTTTAGGCTACAGCAGCGCCCCCTCGGCGGACTAGGTGGCCGTGACGGGCCGGTATGGAATTACATTCCGTTGCAATGAATCCACAAGCAGCGCACTCGCCAGGGCAGGGTGGACCGCCTTGTTTATTTTTAAAACGAGGCGGGTTTATTACGCCCGTCTTGAGGCAGCCCGCATGCGGGAAGGGGCTCCGGGTATTTCAAGCGGAGGCTTTGCCATTGTATAAATTTTAAAAAGGTTTTTCGGGAGGTTGCTGCGTCCAGTATAAGAATGCCGGGAAAAGACCACTTCCTTCTCGTCTGGGCTCTCTCAAACAACTGAAAATTTGCATAGCGCAATGGAAAGATGAAGAATGCAGTGCAGTCGGCTCGGATAGTGAATTTTCGAGCTCCTTCCCCTTTAGAGAAGAGTTGCTCTACCTGAGGTTGTTGCCTCTTGCTTCAGTTTCTATTGGAGAAATATTAACTACAACAGTTCCGACAGCACTACGTTTGTATCTTTATACTGTCGTCCAAAATATCACTGATTGTTCGCTTGTTCATTACCTCGCTTACACTTTTTTAGCCACATGTAAATTACTAGCGAATCCGGCAGTGTTTCGCAACTGCTAAATATATACTGGGAATTGTATATAAGTCCTAATTTCGCTCTCTCCCTTCTTTCCTGTCCATCTCCCCCCCCCTCTTTGTCCATCTCCTCGTCCTCCCTCCAATCCCCCCCCCCCTCTCTCTCTCTCTCTCTCTCTCTCTCTCTCTCCCTCTCCCTCTCCCTCTCCCCCTCTCTCCCCCCTCCCCCTCTCTGTCCATCTCTTTTCCCCTCTCTCTCTACCGAGCGAGGTGGCGCGGTGGTTAGCACACTGGACTCGCATTCGGGAGGACGACGGTTCAATCTCGCGTCTGCCCTTCCCGATTTAGGTTTTCCGTGATTTCCTTAGATCGCTTCAGGCAAATGCCGGGATGGTTCCTTTGAAAGGGAACGGCCGACTTCCTTCCCCATCCTTCCCTAATCCGATGAGACTAATGACCTTGCAGTTTGGTCTCCTCCCCAAATCAACCTAACCCCTCCCTCTCTCACGTTCAGCCTTTTGCATTGTTATTGCAAACGAAGCCTACACTTGGAAATGAAGTCGCTTAAAATGATTGGCTAAATCAATTAGAGGCATTAATTTAAGTGGTGTAGAAGGAATCTTTCCAGTTGCTAGATCTGTGAGGATAGTATTTTAGATGACAATATTTTTCATAGTTTTAATGTAAAGGATAGGACTGCAAAGTTTCACATTCCATAGCAGTATTCTAATCACTAATCGATAAGCCATAAATTCAACATTCCTCTTTTCTCTCAAAACTGACTGCAATGAAGAACACAAAACAGCACACTTTTGGGTATACAATTTTTGTTTAAAATTATATAAAGAGAAAAACAATATATGTAATAAAACAATTTGTCTAATGGTTTAAATGCCCTGATGTCGAAGTTGAAACTGATTGCTGGAAAAAAAAAACGAAACCGCACGTTTTCACAGTACGGAATTTTCTTTCTCGCAATTGGTTTTAACAGATAATATGTACATCGTATTATAAAGGATATATAGTCTATGTCCGGCTGCTTGCCGGGCGGAGTGGCCGAGCGGTTCTAGGCGCTACAGTCTGGAACTGCGCGACCGCTACGGTCGCAGGTTCGAATCCTGCCTCGGGCATGGATGTGTGTGATGTCTCTAGGTTAGTTAGGTTTAAGTAGTTCTAAGTTCGAGCGGAATGATGATCTCAGAAGTTAAATCCCATATTGCTCAAAGCCATTTGAACTCCGGCTGCTTCTTACTAGTGTATTGGGTTGAAAACTGAAGTAAAACGGTGAATAACTCTTAGAGATTACCGCTAACAACGTTAAACAAGTGTTGTGGTACTATAGGTTACTGGTATGTCGCCTATGTGTTTAATACAGACCGTATTCACATATATAAAGTTTTTCTTGAACTAAATTGTACAGAATTTATTTTCATCTAGTTATTACGTCGTTGCTGAAACGTTAGTCTCACAGAATTTTATTTTACGGTTAAATAATAAAATATAGTGAGATAAGCGTTTTAGCAAAGACAGTCAATTATGTGCGCTTGTAAATAAAGGCCGTAGACATTTACAAAAACCACAATAATTTTGATAGAAAGGAAGGGGGTTACAAGTTAAAAAAATATGAATCCGAATTTGCCCCATCAGAATGACGATCAGTTACTTTAAATCGAGAACGATGACGCTACCCAAAATTAACAACGCTTCGTCATCACGTGAAGAATGCTAACTAGGACTATAAATGGTAACATCACTATAAATTTGGGAAGGTGTAGCCGAAAGGCTTGAAGTTCGTTTTTCATATAGGTAATAGAGAAGCACCACCATTGTGTCCGCCCCCGGCAGTTGAGTGGTCAGCGCGACGGACTGTCAATCCTAAGTGCCCGGGTTCGATTCCCGGCAGGGTCGGAGATTTTCTCCGCTCAGGGACTGGGTGTTGTGTTGTTCTAATCATCATCATTTCATCCCCATCGACGCGCAAGTCGCCGAAGTGGCGTCAAATCGAAAGACTTGCACCACGCGAGCGGTCTACCCGACGGGAGGCCCTCGTCACACGCCATTAAATTAACCACCATTATTCTGCAGAGAGGCCATCATGCAGTTGCCATTTTACTTCCAGAAATGTCTCCCACTGACTGTGACGAAAGATCAGGGAGTAACTTTACATGCCGACCACAGTGTCTCAGCCCGTAAGTTTTAACACAAGCTACTTGTAATTATTTCGACAAATCTAAATGTTATGATCTTTCATTATCTCACAGTCTACCTCTTCTCCCTCCAGGTCGGCGTCCTCAGGGATCAGAGAATGAAGCCAGTGCTGGGGATATCCGCAGTTTTATGGCCAGAATCGCAGGCTACTTTCCATAGCCATGACTTGGCAACTACCCCAAACGGCCTAGTGGGACGTCGCTGTGATGTATCGGCCCATCCGGCGGAGGAAGGAAAAAAATAATTTCGCTGGGGTATTAATCTGGAATGTATCACAGCGAAGGCTGCATTTGGCGGCGCCAAGTTATAATTCAGGCGCGTGTCTAGGCCTGGGTGGCGTGCGCCCATTTGCATTTTAAAACGAGCCTGCAGCCGCGAGCTGCAGTGCGCATGCGCAGACTGAGGGTGCGACGGTCGTATGGAGCTATCGTATGGCGTACGCACCCTACAGAGAGAAAGTATTCTCTTTTGTTCGTTGACCATGGGTAAGTCTATTACCTGGAATCGTATTGGTCCTTGTTCATGAAAATACATTCCTACGAGCAGCCCGTCAGACCTCAAGTGACTCCTTGAAACGGAAATAGCATACCCATGGCCGGTGAAAAAAGAAGCATACGTTATCAAATTGTCTTAATTTACATTAACTGATCTACGAGCCGGCCACGGTGGCCGAGCGGTTCTAGGCGCTCAGTCCGGAACCGCGCGACTGCTGCGGTCGCAGGTTCGAATCCTGCCTCGGGCATGGATGTGTGTGATGTCCTTAGGTTAGTTAGGTTTAAGTAGTTCTAAGTTCTAGGGGACTGATGACCACAGATGTTAAATCCCATAGTGCTCAGAGCCATTTTGAACTGATCTACGAAAGCAGGGAGGGAGAGGTTTCTGTCCACTAGTACTTTACAGGTAGTGGAATTTACATTGTCTGTACCGTCTTCTTTCTTCTTCTCTTTCTTCGCCTTCTTCAAACCTCGCAGCAGTAATTATATTGAGCTTTGCTAGCCAGCCCATTGCACAAGGCTGCTTCTTCCATCTGGTTTAAACAAATGTCTAACTTCATTCGTAGCTTTTATCTTTTAAATGAAAAGCACAATATTGTGTATGCTCTAATTTAATTCATTAACTTGTTTTGACTCTAGAAGGCCATCCTCGGACTTTAACTACAATCTTCAAAGAGGGTACAATATTGGTGAATTAGACTAAGAGAGATGGTACACATCGAGATTGAGGTACAATAGCAGAGTCATCTTTGACAGCGCAATGTCATCGTAATCGAAAATGTTAACAGTAAAAAAACCTAAAAAGAACAAACCAGAAATTAACACAAAATCTCGAAAAAAAGGTGTGTGTGTGTGTGTGTGTGTGTGTGTGTGTGTGTGTGTGTGTGTACACGCGCGCTTGTTGGAAAAGTGGAGGATGGCATTAACGAAGAATTACACTCATTAAAAGAGATGATGTGCGTATGGTTAAAAACCTAATAGCCTATATAACAATTTTAATTAAATTAACAACCACAGTAAAACAAAATTAATACTAGACAAGAGAACTGAAGAATAGCTTGAAGAGGTAATACGAATGGACAGCGATGCAGTACAGAGTGAAAGATAAAATTGACAGTTGTGACATGGGTTACATAAGATTAATTATATATCAGTGGTATGAAGAATATCTTTTATTGCAGAGAAGATGTGCATATTATACAACAACAGAATATATGAAGTACTTAGACAATCGAAATAAAATAAATAAATATAGGCAGAATGGAGGTATAAAATTGTGCAGGTCATTTGGGAAGGATTGGAGAATTGTGAGGATCAAGCGAAACTTAGAAGATAGGAAATCTTGAGCTGTGTTTGGTCGTTTAATTTTAACTGTGAACTGTGGACGTGGAGTTTATTGAAGTCGAAGGATTCCAGCAGATTAAGATTTTGACCTTTGGTAAGTAGAGGACGTGAGACTGCGGCTGGTCGTTGTGCCCCTCACACATTAACAGAATACAAAAAATGGTTCAAATGACTCTGAGCACCATGGGACTTAACATCTGAGGTCATCAGCCCCTAGAACTTAGAACTACTTAAACCTAACTAACCTAAGGACATCACACACATCCATGTCCGAGGCAGGATTCGAACCTGCGACCGTAGCAGCAGCGCGATTCCAGACTGAAGCACCTAGAATCGCTCGGCCACACAGGCCGGCTAACAAAATACACTCATACTGTAAAATATTCCCAATATTGTGCCTTTCGTTTAAAATTATGAAGTTTCTCTACTAAGGAGTGATGGAAGAACCGGTTCAAATGATTTTATTCAAACACTTCCGATTTTCCTCTAACTTCTATTGTGCACTGACATCTCTTGTTATTTCCTAATTCCGTGTTAAACTGTTTGTGTGTGCTGAAAGTGACACGGAAGGAAAAATTACTCAAATTCCCACACCAATAGCAAATATATCCTCAGAGAAAAATGGAAGATACAATCTAGAGCTAAGCCTCCTGTTGTCGACTATACATTTATCGGCCACAAAATTTTGAGCACAGGCGGTGTGTTCACCTTTGGCGCGGATGACAGTGGCGTCACGTCGCGGTATGGAAACAATGAGGCCTTGGTAGGTGACTGGAGGGAGTTGGCACCACATCTGCACACACAAGTCATTTAATTCCCGTTAAGTATGGGAAGGGGGAGGAGGCGATGAGCTCTGACGCCACGTTCAGTCACATCCCAAACGTGTTCGACTGGGTTCAGATCTGGCGAGTTGTGGGGCCACCACATCAACTGGAACTCGCCGCTGTGTTCCTCGAACCACTCCATCAAACTAATCGCCATGTGACATGGCGCATTATCTTGTTGAAAAATGCCATTGCCTTCGGGAAACATGGGGGTTTCGTAGTCTGCAACCAGTGTACGATACTCCTTGGCCGTCACGGTGTCCTGCACGTGGTCCACTTGTAACGCCGGAAATGCATATTCTCGTATTTCCATCTATTGTACTATAATTTTTTTCCTTATTTTGTTACCTGAATATATGACGTTTCTGTGTCTTTGTATATTGTAATTGTTTTACTATTTGTATATATATGCATTTATGTGGATGTATAATTGGTTTGTTGTGTAAAGATTATTTGTATTTTTACTCTGGGTCTGTCCTAGGGAAACTATGCTATCGACCCATTACATCGATAGGTCGTGTGGAGAACCAAAGTGTTTAGGATCTTTGGTAGTGTTAACTCTGCCGCGTGGAGCGCGGGCAGAGCAGAGAGAGTCAGGCTGGGGTGGTGCAGTGGAGCAGGTGTGTTGTGTGAAGCTCCCGCGAGTTGCCGCGCCTTCGGGGTTTGGCAGCATGTAATTGCGCTCGACTTGCGATGATAGTTTCTGACATGGTGTCGCGGACGGGAAGCATTAGCTGGCGCACATCAAGAGCCCGTTTCGTCTGGTGACCGTATCGAGAAGAAGGCGCGCCAACATCCAGCTTCTGCAACAGCGACGGCCGACAATGAGTTACTGTCGCCACCACCTCGATCGACGGCTTCAAACCTTCAATCAGCCAACAAGGAAGACTGGAAGCACGTAAAGTTTTAGAACTGTATGGCAGACCTCAGCTTTTCAAACTTTTAAAATTTTTTCATAACTAAATTACAGCAACGTAGCATGAACCTTTGTTGCTCATTGTCCCAATTGCATTGCCAAGCAGGGTCCCTTCCTTTTCCGAAATGAACGCGAGTGTCGTTGAAATTCAAACGCCAGCATCATTCGATTTCACTGCTTTAATTTCAAAGTTCAGTTACGGTATTCATAGCTGGCTACAATATTTAGATTGCACAAGCACAAATTAAGAGTGCGAGTTTTCTTACCGTATTTTAGTTACCTGTAACTGCAGCTCAGCTTGGTACGTACTAAATTTTACTATTGTTAATTGTTCAGAATCATTTAATTCAAGTTCAAAGTTAAATCTCTTATTTCTAAATTGCGTAGATTCAAGTAGCTTTCGAAATGATTGTTGAGGTAGTCCAAGACTAACCGTATTTTACTGAATTTCGATGTGCTTCAGAAAGAAAGCTCACTGTTAACTTCAGTCACTAAATTAACTTTCGATTTTCCGGTTTTATTAATTCTTTTGCTAAATTAAGTCAGAGTGCAGCGAAATTTATTACTTCTAACAAACTTTCAGTTTTCATACTACACGTGTCAACCTTCAGTTGCCACGCTTCTAGTGCTAATTATATGTGTAATAACCTTTCTTTTTTCAGTTACTATAGTAATTGTCCTTAGGACTGGCGACCGTAATTTCCCCCAAATCTCAAATATCTAATTACCGCTAGTTAACTGTTAACGTAACGGCCGCACATTTACTTTCTTTATTAACTTTACCCCTTTTCAAAATTAATTTCCACCAGTTTCATTTGCATTTTTCCTTTCATTTAGATGTAACCCTTTCCTCCCTCTTTACCGACAAATTGACTTCGGTGACGATTGCTTTTTCCCAAATTTCCATTGGGTACACGCGGTTTAACTTTTCACTGTCATTAAGGTCGATAAGTGAGGTGGAGGTTACACACTGTACCCATGGATGCTCGGGTGAATGTTCACCAGAGCGTAATGGAGCCGCCGCCGACTTGTCTCCGTCAAGCAGTACAGCTGTCAAGGAGCTGTTCCCCCCGGAAGACGGATTGGTGCCCTCCCATCGGCACGATGCAGAAGGTGCAGCGTGTCACCAGACCATGCAACGCTCTACCAATGCACCAGCGTCCAGTGCCGATGGTCACGTGCCCATTTCAGTTGTAGTTGTCGATGTCGTGGTTAACATTGGCACACGCATGGGTCATCGGATGCGGCGGCTCGTCGTTAGCAGTACTCGATGCACTGTGTATTCAGACGCACCTGTACTCTGCCCAACATTAAGATCTGACGTTAGTTGTGCCACAGTTCGCCGACTATCCTGTTTCACCAATCTGCCCAGCTTTCGACGTCTGGCATCTGTAATGAAGGGTGGTCGCGTAACAACTGCTACGTCCGGGCGTGGTTTCACTTTGGTTTCACCACACGTTGAAGACACTCATCACAGCACTTCTCGAACAGCCAAGAAGTCGTGCAGTTTCCGAAATGCTCGTGCCGAGCCTGTGAACCATCACACTCGCCCTCGGTCAAACTGAGATAGATCGAGCGCCTTCCCCATTCTACCCACGGAGCGCACGCTCACTGATTTTACATACACAATGCGTGCGTGTCTGTGACTAGGAGTCGTTCGTCGCCAGGTGACGCTGCCGAACTTAAGCAAACAGAATTCGACCACAGAAAAAAATCCATACTGCAGTTCACCTGAGGAAATAGTTACATGACTGTGCAATTAGAGCTTAAGTTGTGCGTATTGCTAATCAAAACACTTTGATAGCTACAAAAATTTTTTGTTTATTAAGTGACGAAGGAGACATCTGAAAGTATTTCTGTGGAGTGCAGCCATGTATGGAAGTGAAACATGGACGATAAATAGTTTAGACAAGAAGAGAATAGAAGCTTTCGAAATTTGGTGCTACAGAAGAATACTGAAGATTAGATGGGTAGATCACATAACTAATGAGGAGGTATTGAATAGAATTGGGAAGAAGAGGAGTTTGTGGCACAACTTGACTAGAGGAAGGGATCGGTTGGTAGGACATGGTCTGAGGCATCAAGGGATCACCAATTTAGTACTGGAGGGCAGCGTGGAGCATAAAAATCGTAGAGGGAGACCAAGAGATGAGTACACTAAGCAGATTAAGAAGGATGTAAGCTCCAGTAGGTACTGGGAGATGAAGAAGCTTGCACAGGATAGAGTAGCATGGAGAGCTGCATCAAACCAGTCTCAGGACTGAAGACCACAACAACAACAACAACAAGTGACGGAGGCTCTGGTACATTATTCCCATTAAATGAACTTGGCCTGGCGTTGTAGTACCTACAAAGTACTAATCGTGATTTTTTTAACCACATTGAAATAGGATATTTTTGACGGATATTTTATATGCGCGATATTTTTTGTGGGCTATTAATTATTGAGAAACTTATGAGAAACTAATTTTCATTTCTTATCTCCGAATTCCTAGATTAATATAAGGTTTGCTAATCGAATAAATTATTACCAAAAAATTAATCTGTCGTAAAAATTATGATATTCATGAAACAAGCCTAGATCATTCCTTCGAACAAATACGTACCTCATTGAGAAAAAGTAGACATGCTAATAATGCGAGTTAAGCAAATCGGATTTTAATTAAATTCTTAACAACTTATGGTTGAATCTAAGTAATTAAAATTCAAATTAAAACAGTAGGTGTATAGTAGTACAGTATTTGAAATACATTATAATCAGTTTTAATAAACTAGATAAACAGTACTGAACCTGTGTTTATTTCTCTTCGTAACTGATGCTGAATGGAACCAGGAAGTGTAAGCTATTGGACAGAATTTTCGTAATAAAAAAAAGATAAGATACGTTGTATGATCAATTGTCATAAGGATTCATTAAGTCACTTTCCTGTGGGTAAGGCATCACTAATTCCCCTTTTTTTTCTTTGTGTGTTGTCATCATCATAGCGTCACAGAGTATCGCAGTTTATAAAACGGAACGTCAGGGTCAATTTCGAAGCCATTTACGTATCGGTATTGTAGAAAGTGTGTGTGACACTGCATTCAGACCAAATAAAGCACTGTCCAAAGACTTGCCGAACTGAAACGAGGGCGGTATCGAATGCGCGTGCGTCGCCTTTTATTGTGACCGCGGCCTAGGAAGCGACAAACGGGAAGCCCCGACGCGTCGCTACGTTTCTCCCCCGCTGTGGCAGTCGCCATGGAAACGCTGCGCTCAGTCTCTCTCTCTCTCTCTCTCTCTCTCTCTCTCTCTCTCTCTCATATGGACGTCACTCGACCCGCAGTGGCTGAAATATACCGCGCTGTGTGTCGCTCTGTCAGCGCAGACGGGTCTGCTCTGGCTGCTGTCAATCACTTGAAGAATCGAGAGAAATGACCCAACTGTGTATCGCGGCGAAAGTTGGCCGCACGGAAAGCTCTGCTGTCTCGCCGGCTTTATAGCAGCTTTCTACACCTGCGCAGCGACAAAATTCGCCAGTTTCGTATCTCCATAGAAAGCTCACATGTGCTCTTTCATATAGGTCGATTAAAAGTACTTGATAGTTGACGTTTGCCACTTGCCGCCACGTGAAATGTATTCGCAGTTGCGGATATGGACTACCGTCAGCTGTATAATGGAATGACTAGAATGAAAATTTTGGCCGAGGCGGGCCTCGAACCGGAACATCGTGCTTATCGCGAGCGGTCGCATTACCACTTTTTTATCTCATTTTGTTCGTTGCATTTGTTCGGGGTGGGTGTCTGATGACGCCCGTTCAAGTTCATGGTTGTTCCGTTCACTCAGTTTTTTTTATATTATTATTATTATTATTATTATTATTACAGACGGCTGTGGACTGTGCGGCTGGTCCTGGCTTAGGTTAGAGTCCTCCCTTGGGCATGGGTGTGTGTGTTTGTCCTTATGTTAATTTAGGTTAAGTAGAGTGTAAGCTTAGGGAGTGATGACCTTAGCAGTTAAGTCCCATAAGATTTCACATACATTTGAACAGAGGGCTGCTAATCCTCTGACCGAACACGCTGAGCTACGAAGCCTGCGAACCATTTGACTATCCGTACACGACTCACGGCCAGAGCTGAAGTTCCATATGTCGCCAACCTAGTGTCTACAACCTGTAGTCGTACAACCGTTATGTACATTCCCAAAGAGGGGAAACATTTTATTTGAAAATCGCTTGCCCAGTGTTGACGGATAAGTACGATGTTGCAGTGCCTGTGTTAATCCGAATTACGATTTAAAATTCCTTGGGATATGCATGCAACATCGTACTTGCCGCTACAGTGTTGCCACATCCGCTGCCATCTACCGCTCGGTTGTAGGTGACACACAAACACGAGGGGTCACTTCACAAATGCTGTTTCGTGTAGCCGGCCGGGATGGCCGAGCGGTTCTAGGCGCTACAGTCTGGAACCGCGCGACCACTACGGTCGCAGGTTCGAATCCTGCCTCGGACATGGATGTGTGTGCTGTCCTTAGGTTAGTTAGGTTTAAGTAGTTATAAGTTCTAGGGGACTGATGACCTCAGAAGTTTAGTCCCATAGTGCTCAGAAGTGGCTGCAGCAAGGTATGACAGAAATGCGAGATACTCTGTTGACAGCTGATTTTAAATGACGAGTGACTGAACTGCGGCAAACGACGTGTTTTGTAGCCCTGAATTTAAACTCTTGTCCTAACCTAACCACAACCTCACAAAAGCTCAATGTATCTGTGAAAATGGTGGTCAACAACCTCCGACAGAACTAAAATCACGATCGCTTTGTTCACGACGTTTAAGACTAATCTTTGTGTCCAAAGTCAAGACAGAAAAATTACCTAATATGTTTGTTTGCACTGCTATCTTTCGCAGCAAAATTTCAGTTTTAGCAGGGAAAGCGAACTGTAATTTCTCGCTGTCATTGTTACCTGAAATTATCTTTACATTGGCTATACGAGCTGCCGCGTTACCAGTAGATGAGCAGTCTCGGTGGCACTTGGTTGCAGGTTAAAGGCGACACAGGAGGTTTCTGAACGAAGAATGGTAGGAAGAAAAATATTTACTAATAAAGCAGTCAAACGATGATGAAAATGACGCGGCAAAGTATTAGAAATACAAAAAAATTGCATTAAGTAGTTTAACTGTATAAAAACGATAATCAGAATCTTTTGATTGGATTGAGAAAAATAAGACTTCACTGCTTTTGACAGTATTCGAACCTTCGATCTTCTACACGTGAAGTTCATACGCTAACCACCAAGCCATATCATAACACTACAAAACGTTGTATTTATGTCTCCGGTGTCCCAGTCGCAATGACTGACAGCCTTCAAAAATGCGGTTTCACTCAATTTCGTGTGAAGTTCGTCCAATGTAGGCTCATCTCTTATTATAATAACTGTATAAATAACGCTGAATCGCGTTTTGTGAGGAAGGATTTGGTTAGTGGTTAGTTGGTTAGTGGTTAGTTGGTTAGAGGTTGTTTGGTTAGTGATGTGTACGAAACGTGTGTATTTCGCTAGCATCGTTTTGTGTGTGTGTGTGCGTGTGTGTGTGTGTGTGTGTGTGTGTGTGTGTGTGTGTGTGTGTGTGTGTGTTTTGCTTTTGGTGTGATTATCATGTATGATGAAATACGAAATAAAACTGCTAGACCCTGAATTCTGGATCCAAAAATATCAAGAAAGAAAGCCAGACAAGGAATTGGATGTGAACTAATTGTTGTCGCAGTTTGGCAACGGCGAATGCTTCGGGAGTGACGTTGGGCGCCCTGATTGGAGGAAACCAGCTAAAGCGCGTGAAGTGTCAGCCATCAAGTAATTTTAACTGGACTATAGAAATCCAGAAGAAAAATTTTAATTGAGGCACATGTCAGTTTTAGAATAATCTTCATAGTGGGCACCACAGCCATTTGTTAGACGAGAGCGTCATTTTTTTCCACTTGCGCCGTGTTTATTTAAGCTGTTTCTTCGGCGCATATTCACATATTTCGTGTCAAAGCTAGTAGTAAACGACAAGAAAAGGTCCAGTGATAGCGAAGCGGTGTCTAGCATTCCTTGTGGAAGTGTTATATGCCAACTGCTATTCTTAAACTGAATAAAAGATGGAGGAGACAATCTCAGCAGCTTTCTCAGATGTTTTGGTAATGATGCTGTTGTTTATCGTCTACGAAAGTAATCAGAAGATCTAAATCAATTGCAAAATGATCTAGACAAGACAATTGCACAGTGCGAAAAGGTGCAATTGACCCTGAGAAATTAAAAGTTTTAGATGTTCCACATGAATACTAAAAAAATTCTGTTAAATTTCGGTTATACGATAAATAACAAAAATTCAAAGATTGTAGACTCATTACCTTTGGATTACAATTACAAACACCTTAAATTGGAACCATCGCACAAAAAATGTTACGGGGAAGGAGAACCGAAGACTGCATTTCGTTGGCAAAATATGAAGACTCAACAAATTAAGTACAGAAAAGGTCTATACTACACTTATCAGTCCTCTTCCGGAGTATTTATGTGCGTTATGGTCTCCTTACCAGATAGAACAGACGAAGGATTTCGGGGAAGGTCAAAGAAGTGTAACCCGTTTTGTATTCTCGCAAAATAGTGGAGAGAGAGTCATTTATGCAATAAACAAAAGCCTTTTTCGTTTGAACGAGATAGTTCACGAAGTTTCAATAGTTAACTTTCCCCTGAGAATGCCAAAAAATTTTCTTGACTCTCACCTACATAGGGAGAAATGACCATCACGACAAAATAAGATAAAACAGAAGTCACACGAAAATATTTAGGTGTTCCTTTTTCACACGTGCTGTTTGTGAATGGAACGGTAGAGAAATAATCTGAAAGTGGATCGACGAACCCTCTGTGAACCATTTGTGTGTGAACTGCAGAGTAATCAAGTAGATGCAGATGTACTTCAGATCGTTTTGCTTTGCAAATTGTTCTGTTCTTGATAGTTTGACAGATTACTGGTGCACATAAGGTGGGAAAATGCGCAGAGCTATAGTGCTGACCAATGAACAAAAACGAGCACGGACTATAATTTTCAGAGGTTTACGCACATCCTATGAAGATGGTACCATTTTCACACATATGGCACCCTTTTCTAGGTAACTATCTCCTCATTAAAATACGTTCACACCACTGTGTGTCTATTTCGTGGCTTTAATATAGTGTGTTTGTTTCTTTGTACACACTTAAACACTCGATAATGTCTTATAAAGCTGAAACCTATTGTGGAAGGAAGAAGTCTAAATAAACGCAGACTAAACATAAAAAGTGCTGCATTCATTTATTTCGGAATATCTGATAATGTATTAAGTTTTCTGGTACGATCCAAAGTGTCAAACGAAACACCAATAAACGAATCTGTGTTTAGATCCGTGCAGAGCTACGCGTCTTTACATACGATGCATAAAAAAGGTGTCTAATATTTTTACAGGAGGACACATTGGTCAAAGCTGAAACGTGCCAAAACAAATCTGTAAACATATGACCCGTTGTTGGACTGCCTATTCTCAGCTGCTAGTAGTACAGTGCGTTTCAAAACTCTTCATTCCGTTTGAGAAGACTATATCTTCCACACGAAAGAAGGTAAAAACTTGGGGTGAATTTTAACTTACGCACAGGAATAAAAATCTTTTATGGTTACCTGACATGATCATTCATTGCAGAAGGTGGTCTATACTTTTGTATTTTAGTCTTCTTTTGAAAACCAGGTTATTTGCTAAAATCTCCATGTTAGTGGAGTACTAGTTTCGGCAATATATATTGCCATCCTCAGATTCATAAAACCGGGTAGTGCTAGTTACATCATACAACGCTTACACCACTCTGTGATATGAGGAGTATATAATACGCATAAAAAAGTCGTGGAATTACAATGACACGCCAGTTGTTCTATCACGGTGTATGTACAACTCTGAGTACGCATGGAACTAACAGCCTTTTGAACACCTGAATGTCATTGTAATGCCTCGACGTTTTTATGTATATTTTATGGTCCTCATGTGACAGCATGGTGGGAGCATTGTGTAATGTAACTGCTACTGCCCGGTTTTCTGGATATGAGAATGGCAACACATACTACTGAAATTAGTAATCCAGTAATCCTGTTAACACAGCGATCTTGGCAAATAAACTGGTTTTCAAAAGAGAATTATAAAAAGCTTTTGTTTTAAATACCACCATCCCATTTTTACAAGGGTATGTCTTTTACATACGCACACACACACACACACACACACACACACACACACACACACACACACACACACACACACACACACACGCACAACCTTGGAGCACTTCTTACATTTACCTTACTTCATTTACCTTTCACAGATGTTCAATGTGCCCTCCACTGAACGCGCGACAAACGTCCAGACGACAAACGAACTGTGCTATAACTCATCCAAAGTTGCTGAAAGGGGAGGAGCAAAGACGGAGCCTTGCACGCCCTCTCCCGCCCCCCCCCCCCCCCCAAAAAAAAACCACATACCGTCAAATCTGACGACCTTGAACGGTGAAGTGGTGCCAAGTAAAACTTTTAGTTACTGTGCATCAGTTAAAATTCATCCCAAGTTTCTATCTTCATTCATGCGGAACATATAATCTTGTGAAATGGGATGTACCTTTTGAAACACCCTTTATTATCTAATGATTTTTCGTCTATGTCTATGTTCAGCTGAATATGTTCACCTTAATGTGTTCAGGCACCTTCTTTGGCAGTATGTGTTGCTATTGTTCCACATGTAACCTTGTTGCTCTTCTCGCGTAGCTAATCTTACGCGATCTATATTGTGCAATGTATTTGGAAGCAGAATAAATGGTATTATATTTGACTGTTCCGTCTGCCGGGTTAAGGCGTGGAGACAAACTAATGAAATAATTATTGAATTGTTGAAATAATCTTTGAAATCTATCAACAAGTTGAAGGTTCGAATTTTTACCGTAAGATAATGGAGCGTACATGGTCTCAGTTACAAGCCTCGTCAGACAGATATTTAAATACATCACACAGTATAACATTTCGTTAGTACTAAACCCTTTCTCATAACGAAACAAATTATTTTGAGTAATCATGAATAATATCAGTGATGATGTTACAGTACTGAAAGACGAAAAACGTTTTATGAATTTTACTTGAATCATCATTTATTCATCTCAATACAAGTCATTTTCGATTATCATCAGCCAAGGGAAAGAACAGAAACGAAATGGAACATAAAAATAGCCGTAATGGATTTTTGTAATTTCTTGTAGTGCAGTGATCAAATATGGAGTACAGAGAGTTTAAACTTCGCACGCACTGCGCCTCTAAAATGCTACGCGATCACGAACAGAGATCAGAAACATTGTAAATCTCGTGAATTCGTTACGATATATTGGAGAACACACTAAGAACATACGTCCGAAAATAAATACGTTTCAGTAGTTTCGTTCTTGACTGTATTGTACTGTCTACCTAAGTCTCCAACGTTACGATTATTTTTCATGAAAAGTAAACATCTGTGTTACAATTCTGATTTTCCTGCCAGGTTAAGAGCTTAATCTAAGCTCGATACGCAATTCAAGGTCTTAATGCTTACCATTTTTCCATTATGTCGGTGACGAGGGTTTTCTCATTTAGAAATGTGCTCTTGGAAGAATCACAATTCGTCGGGTTAACACAAAATTGTTACGCCTTGAGCACTTTAAATCAAGAATGAGTTCTCAGAACAGGTCGTGTAATTGAATGTGAATGGAAACTTAAATATTTATTCTTCGTGAGAAGTTACATTAAACGAGGTATTTGATTGTTGACGAAGTCACGCTTTCAATAGCGTGAAGTTAACTAGGTTCACAGACTGAATCAGGAGTATTCGTCATTCAGTTGCGAGAAAGAAAAAACTGCCTTCCTTAATGAAACGCTTCGAGTTTTTACGGCAGAATGGAGGAGTAAATATTGGAAGTAAAGTAGCAAAAACGACTTGTCTGTGTTTGTACAGGGGTTAAACTGTTTGCAAAATATTTTGTGTCCTCTGCGCTCCTGATATCATGTAACGATGTGCCTGTTACGATCCAACTGCCGCGAATAAACGCCACTGCATATTTTTTATTATTATTTTCCAACAGTAATGGTTTCACAGCTTCGAATTTAGGAATACGATTCCCCAGACAGCGACGAAAATTGTGGCGCTATTTCATACGAGCCGCGGGGAATACATAGCACCTCATTCGCTTCCAGAATTTGCATACGGGAGAGCATTATGCGCCAGGAAAAAAAAGTGGATGGGATGAGCGCGATATTTTTATTTCTTTTTTGTCCTTTTTGGTTTGTGTAATTTGGTGGCGTGTAAATCACAGCTTATTTTTTATCCAAAATTTTTATAGTGCGCCGTTGGTTAATTCTGAGTATTAACAGCCGTCTGTCCTTCGGTGCCAGAAGAACCCGTTTGTCTTCCATGTGGTTCTCTCAGCGCATGCGTATAACAGAACAGCGGTGTTTTTGAAAGAACTGGGCGTGTAGCGGACGCTGGAGCGCTATGGACAGATGAAGACATTTTTTTCTTTTTTTTGAGGGACGTGTGTAAAAATTTCCTTTACAAAAACTACATTACATGGGTCCGTGGTGTCGACTGTTAACTTTCAGTAATTCATAAAATATTTTTGACGCAGTGTTCGTTATAATACAAAGTAGATTCAATTTAAAACGTGATTAATGAAATGGACTTGACAGTAAACTGGATTATTCGTGCATGAATTGTACTAACAGGAAAAAATAAACTGTCCGAGTTTTGTTATCCGTAGACACCATTCCGCATCTATGTCATAAGTGTTACGCAGGAGTGAGGAACTAATTTAACAAAGAGTAGGTAGCGAACAAACTGTGACGTTTATTTCCACATGTCTCATACCGAAAGTTTAACTGACTGATAAGATGAAATGAAGAGCTTCTCCACAGAATCGACGGGGAAATGAATATGTCGAATATACTGACTTAGAAGAAGGGAGATGATGGTAGGACATGTGTTGAGACACCAGATAATAAATTCCATGCTACTAGAAGTAGTCGTCAATGGCAAACGCTGTGGATGAAGAAATGTATTGAAATTTATCCAACAAATAATTTGAAAGTTTCGGCTGTAAGGGCTACAAAATATGACAAAGTACAGTAACATAGAAAACGTAATTACAGTTGTGCAAAACACAATAAACAGTACAGTCGATGGCGAACAGTATGACCTGTAGTAAAATTTCTGTCATGTAATAGAAATTCAGCGAGAATATAAATCCAAAACAGATACAATTGTGAAAAGAAATAGATATGCGAGGAGAACTGGGATGAAGTGGTAAGGGTTTGATAATTTTTTTTTTTTTTTAAGTAGTGACTGATGCTTTGCTCTTTCACGTGCATGCGAGGTGTAACTAAATTACTTTTACAGACTTTGAGGACACGTTCCTTCCACTAAAACAAGAAAAAAATATCTAGTCAACATGGGCTCCAAAATGCTCACTTTAAAAGCTATGAGATGTGTTTCACATTAGCTCTTCAGATACACGTTTTGTAGCCGATGTTTACCGAACACTTTTTTCGTTTTTTGCTCCATACTACCTCTACCAAAATATGGAAATCAGAGAGCTCGCAGTGGACGAGATGTGTTTCACAGTATCGGAGATGAACAAGAACACATAGCTCGTTTGGAACGCTTTTAGAGCCGATGTTTGTTAGGCAATTTTTTCCTTTTTTTTTGTTATAAGACACCTGCAATCAATGTCTGTAAAGGGAATTTAATTACATCCTTTAGAAGGCTGCTTCGACTCCCTTTGAACCAAGCTCAACAGAAACTAATTCGTCATTTTGTGGGTTATGCGAACAGTGAAGTGTTAACAATGTCTGACTTGATCTTTGCTTCACTCAGAGAAAAAAAGTTCTCAGGTAACTAATGTGGAAGTGCATAGCTGCAGAATACAGGCGTCCCTGTTTGAGTGCTGATACTCCGTACTGTAGCTTATGGCAAACAGTCAGTCCAGCCTGCATGTTTCATTTCATTGTGCTGATCGCTCTTTCTCATTTGAGTTGTTTTTCTTAAATTATTTTACGGAAGGTTAACACTCGATGTCTTACCGCACTCAAGGAAATTAATGACGGAACGCGAACTCAGTTTAACAGTTATCGAGGAGAAACCATCATTGCATACTCCTGAAGTGATTTTTGGGGAACAACGATAAAAGCGCCCACAAACTTTCCCGTCCTTGACCAGATACAATGTTATACGAGAACACAAATATCTAGAAGAATTTCTTTGCTTCGCATTCCATCGTTCACGATATTCATTTTTTTTAATAAATCCAGAATATCGGACTTAAACAGCTGTGCAAATACATTGCAACATAAACACCAAGAATTTTTGCTACGAATAAATGGACCGAGGGAGGGAGGGGGGGGGGGGGATTAATTTCCGGTTTGGGAAAACGTGCCGGCTGTGCAGCTGCCTTTGCCGCGACGCCGCTATGTACTTGAGCCTTGCGTATTGATCGCTCTGACGCAACACGCAAACACATGTTAAATAATACATGGAAAATTCATCTACGCCTGCCATCGTATGCGGCACACGGCGGGGAATTTTAAGCGCAGCGAAATGCGGCAGCGGCTACCGCATTCCGGCCAAGTTTCTGCAAAGTACGTGTGCGCGAGCGACGGTGCGTTTCGCCGGCGGCTGGTATTCCGTGGGAAAACATATCCCCTATCTCCGCGTTGCACAGCACAGCGGATGTATTCCATCCTCATTAATTGTGCACTCGTGAGCAACTACAATACATACACCTATCCAGCGAAGAGTAGCACATCCTTTCCTCCTGATGACTGCGACGAATCAACATCGAAAGTGTGTAAAGGTTTGAAGAGATTAACTTTTACTAACTTCACAGAAACATGCGAACAGGGATACAAAAACCAGTAAATTCTCGATCGGATGCAGCCTAAAAAAAGGTTTTTAGGAAGTACGTAAATACTGTACTCACTCGAACTATAATTATATTCGTTGCTGTTCAAGATGCTCTAAATATATAGAGCTGTACTATTAAAATTTAGAAACCTCCGAAGCGATGTATATGACGCTGAGACAAGTAATTTAATGTAAGGAACATTGAGCCGTAAATGTCGAGAAATACCTAAAAGTGGATGACAAATGCTGAACATGTGCCGTCGCCAAATGTCGTACAGTGTTTGAGTCAGTCGGTCTGTCACACCTGATCATCGCAACGCAATTCAAGCATTAACGTCGGTGTGACTCCAGGCCTACCTGCTCGACTTAAGCGGGTGGGCTTCAAATGGTTCAAATGGCTCTGAGCACTATGAGACTTAACATCTGAGGTCACCAGTCCCCTAGACCTTAGAACTACTTAAACCTAACTAACCTAAGGACATCACACACAGCCATGCGCGAGGCAGGATTCGAACCTGCGACCGTAGCGGTCGCGCGGTTCCAGACCGAAGCGCCTAGGACCGCTCTACCACTTCTGGACTCTGTTTGTCGCCGAACTGAGGCGAATACCAACGCTAGAGGCGATATTACACGATACGACTACACTCCAACATAACTGGCGCGTCAGTCCGTATTGTTTTTGTTACACAGTGCGATAGCAGCGCGCCAAGCGGCCAGCAAGCTACGCTTTGGCATAGGGTTTCGGATAAGTGCGATGAACATCGTTTATATTGATTTTTAATACAGTTTTTACTGTACGGAGCGTGTGTAGAGGCGTAAAAATCGAAAATAGTTTTAAAAAAGTTCATCATTTGTCCTTCTTTACTCTCCTAAGGACCCAGGAACGTGTGAAACGATACATTACAGAACTGTTTATGTATGGTTGCCTTATAAAGTACAGGTATTTACTGAAGTATGTCATTTCACATTAGCCCTCCCCATCCGCATTTCCTACCAACTTATAAAATTCATTTCCATCTTGAACACCTCTCAATATCCTACGATACCCGTAAAGTCGACACTCCCCGCTCTCCCCCTCCCCTACTTTTATCTCTGCTCACTGCTCCTGGTAGCCGAAAGCGGTGGCCGTGCGGTTCTGGGCGCTTCAGTCCGGAACCGCGGGACTGCTACGGTCGCAGGTTCGAATCCTGCCTCGGGCATGGATGTGTGTGATGTCCTTAGGTTAGTTAGGTTTAAGTAGTTCTAAGTTCTAGGGGACTGATGACCACAGATGTTAAGTCCCATAGTGCTCAGAGCCATTTGAACCATTTGCTCCTGGAATGCCGCCGCGTCCTTACCGCCACATTCCCCAAGTCCCCAGTGCTGTACCTTCATCATGTCCACATCTTCCGCCCTGTCATATACCCAGCCTATCAGATGTAAATAGAGCACTTCCCCCCCCCCCCCCTCTGCCCAGGCATCTGCCCCCTCGGCATCCCTCTTCACTCTGCTGCATTCCGCCTCCAAACATCCGCCCACACAGACACTTTCTTACTCACTACCCAAACTGCTACGTTCCCTTGATACCGCTCTTTCTTTCAGTGTAGGCCCACTCATCATTTAACTCATGTATGTCACTGTCTTAGTCAGTCAACACACGCGCTTTTTACGTTTTAACTTATGCAACTGTCCCTCTTCCTTTTATCTTTTGTGAAGCATTAATTTGCCATTTCATCTATGCCAGACTGTTACTTAATCTTCAAATCCCCCTTCTCTATGTTTTAAATTATGCAAATGAATCTATGTGTTTTTATTGTGTCGAACATTCACTTCATTAATCGCTGCGTCCTATTTCATAGTATGTTCAAAAATGGTACAAATGGCTCTGAGCACTATGTTACTTAACTTCTGAGGTCATCAGTCCCCTAGAACTTAGAACTACTTAAACCTAACTAACCTAAGGACAACACACACATCCTAGCCCGAGGCGGGATTCGAACCTGCGACCGTAGCGGTCGCGCGGCTCCAGACTGTAGCGCCTAGAACCGCTCGGCCACTCCGGCCGGCTTGTAGTATGTCCTAAACTTTTTACTATGGATGAAGAGTGGTGACTTCCATCCGCTGGCAGCCCACCCCCCTCCTGCACGGGAAAAACGTCGTATATCTACCCAACACCGCAAAGCTTTATTCGCTACATTTTCAGCATGATCAGTGAATGTGGAACGTAGGAAACTTGTATGGAGTGTAATACATACATTATGTAATGTACCAAATAAATCAAGACAACTCTATCTGAAGGGAAAACCATACAGATGTGATAGTAGTACGTCAAAAGCAATAAAGCTGTTTACAACACAGAAAGAACCAATTCAAGAATTGATACTTTGGAGCCAGAAACAGCAAAAACATTTAAAACATTCCCTTTGAATAAAAGTAATTACACTTACAAAAACACTCATCTATTAGAAATTCGAATGAAGTGGAGGGATGAGCCGATAAGTAGACTGTATGATAAATTTTACGTGTCAAGAAATGTGGCTATGACAATAAGAACAGTTAACAACAGAAGTATATTCTTCTCATGCGTGAAATATTTGTTTATGTACTCTTGCCTTCAGTTTTTTTTTTTTTCTTTATTGTATTTCAATTCCCCATCGGGGCGGGCTGGCAGCAGCATGTGCGCTGCTCTTCAGCTGAAAGACATAGAACAAACAATAGAAGACAATTAAAAATAACAAAGGAGAGAATATGGTGGACATAGATATAAAAAAGGGGGAACATCATGGAAGGCAATAGACAAAAAAGACAGGGTGTCCGTAAAATGGAGATAAAAAACTGTTAAAACTCTTTAAAAGTAGCACACACAAAAAGCCACACACTGCGACAATTAAAAGAACACAAGGCACAGTATGACTGGAGCATGAAAGGTATCGACGGATGGCGTGGCAAAGAACAAACTCTGACGGCGAACCTCAAGGCAGTACACAGTTAAAATCACACCTCTAGACGCACAGGAGAAACAGCACTAAACACAACACTGATGAGGCACACTGACGATGATCAAAACAGAGGATCTGCCAGGCGCAAGGAGATGAGGGAGACTGGAAGAAGGGAGGAAGGGGAAGAGATGGGGGAGAAGAGTGGGGGGCGCGCTGAAGAGGGCCAGGTAGGGGAGGGATGTGGGAAGGAAAGAGGCAAGTACGGGTCTCAGGGGAGGGGGGGGAAGGAGGAAAATCCGCTCTGGGAGAAGGAGGGAAGAGGAAAAAAGGGGGCCCTGGGGAGGGGGGGGGGAGGGAACAAGGCCAGGTTATAGTTGGAAGGAAGTGTAGATGTCACAGCGAAGTTCGTCATCTGGGAGGGGAGGCGTTGGAAATTGCCCTGATGAAGGAGATGGAGGGTGTGGAGGTGGAGAGAGGGTGGGATACAGCGATAGAGGCGAGGCAATGGGCGGGTGGTGGAGAGGAAGGAGGAAACCAGAGGGTAGGGGGGATCGAGCCTGCAGACAATGTAAGGATGCGGAGATGTTGGAGGAACAGGAGGAGGTGGGGAAAGGGGATCAGTTCATACAGGAGCTGTGTGGGGGAAGGAAGGCAGATACCGACAGCAAGGCGGAGCGCATGGCGTTCAAGGATTTTACCTTCAGTACAGTAAGCTGCACTTATCCACATATTGGAAAGCATTTCTTCATGAATAAGTTGTAGCTTATGTCATCCAGTCTAAGAGATTCAGCTGTTTTTACTTTTATGTCACGACAATTCACGTCTCTTAGCGGTTCACTAACCCATGGGACGCAAAAATATAATAACTGTGACGTTAATTAAGTAGACAAACAATTAAAAAGAAACATTATCTTTACCCTACATGTGACTATCTGCTTCCTCACCACCTGGAGCGCTAGTGCCGCTCCTGTCAAACGGCAACAAGTTTTTCCAGAAGAGAATTTGCAACTGTGTGTGAAACGAGCGTGATATCTGCTGGGAATGAAAAGTGTTTATTTCCTTGGGAACTCTTGTTTCCTTGGATCGCAAACTTAGTAGTTGACTTGTCGTGGCGAAACCTATGAACTAAGCGTATGCTCACTTGTGTTTTTCCATCAGCTGTTTAGAAAAGCTGCGGAATGCCTGTCAGTGTTACGAACAGCCACCATACTGTCGCCCTTTCTCACCCACACCAAACACCTTCGCATCTCCTATCTCCTGCACTGTTCGCGAACTAGATTCCAATAACTTCACTGTGTCTCCTCTGATTACCAACCCTGGTACGCTGCCGCGCCTTCACACACACACATCTCTCCGTCTCTACCCCAACGCACTCTCCATGTCCTATCCCTATACAAATTCTAACAACTCCTTCGCCAAACAATGAGATCCTCTCCGATATTTAACGCTTCTACCAACATTTACTCTTCCCATGCCTATTCCACTGCAGGTCAGGGCTCCTCTCTTTTTCCCTCTCCGTCCTTCTCCATCCCTTTTCTCATGCAACTGCCCTACCCACATGACACACTACTGCTTACCGTTTGCCCTTCCCACCGAATGTATTTCCCACTATTCAGCTGCACTACCCATCATCTGAAGCGGGGAGTGGCCGGGCGGTTAGAGGGCCATGTCACGGATTGTGCGGCCCCTTCCGCTGGAGGTTCGAGTCCTCCCTCGGGCGTGGGTGCGTGTGGTGTTCTTAGCACCAGTTAGTTTAAGTTAGTTTAAGTAGAGTGCAAGTCTAGGGACCGAAGACCTCAGCAGTTTGGTCCCTTACGAATTCACACATATTTGGATATTTTTGAACCTATCATATCCTTAATTTTCCTACCTAACAGACCCCTGTCTTTTCACTCACACTCTTCAGCCCCATAGAACATACTCTCTCCTCCGGCAACAGATTTTAAGTGAAACTGCAGTGCTTCAGCGATTTTCATCAGAACTATTTCACCTTCCTGCATTATGTTTTCAAAATGTATATGTTACCAGTTTTCAACTGTCCGTCTTTGATTTTTCATTTAAAGTAGAAAAACAGTCCGATATTTTGTTTCTAATTGTCACTATATTTTTTTAATTCGTTTGGCTGAAGAGCTAACACTTCTGACACTAAATGTAACTGAGTTTTCTCTTTTGATGCTAGTCAATTGTCAGGATGAGCATTACTGCGATGGGCATTTAATTCTAAAGCATTATGTCAGGATGAAAAACACTAAATAAATTACTTTTTCTCTCTCAACAACACGTGGGCAGGGTGGGTTCTTCCTTGGCTTGGGTATGAGGTAGAATGAAACAGCATTTTTACATAAGATAACTTTTATTAAAAGTTTTGTACAACTGTCTCCTTACTGGATGTTCTCTCGCTCAGACAGCGGCAGCTGTGTCGTTTGCGAAGCCTTCTCCTGCGGCAGCGGCGGCGTCTGATTACTCATGGCGGTGTGTATCTCGTGTCGCCGTCTAGCCCAGTTGACTGGAGACGCTCCTCGTGAGGTGGCCCGTTTAATTATTGAGAACGAAGTCGTGCATCGGATGGTGATACCTTGGATGTGGCGTCCCAGTGTTTCTCTTCTCTAAGCGGCCGCGTGTGTCAGTGTTGTCCGTCGGCCAGCGGAGCAGCGCGGTGGGGGAAGGCCAGTGTCGCGGACTCGAACAACGGACTCCAGCTTGCCAGTCTTCGGCTGTCCGATCTTCATCCCAGCTCACAGATGACTGCTGCTGTGAGGCCGTCTCCTTCCCGTCCTCACGAGTCACCCGGGTACGTAAAAATTAGTCTTCAAATACTTTCTAACTTCTGTCTTCTGACGGCGAGGCTGCGGCTTGCTATTCCATCACAGCGGCGGACTTGGTGCGTCTGTGTATATTGTAGTCTCTTCTTGCATGACGGTCTTCAGCACCGAAACTGAAAACTACTGCTACTCTTGTCGGGCCCACTGCGTCTCGCGTATTTATTCACTTCAGTTCACTGGAGATGAACGACTTCACGGTCATTGCCTCTTCTGTCACGTTGAAAAGCTTCTCGAAGAATCTTCTTAACGTCGGTCATTGGCTCTTGGAATGTAGGCGAGGGCTTCTGATCACATGTGACAATTGAGAAACACGTGAGCCGGTCGGGCGATGCGCTTACGGCTGAACTGCGTCCGCTTATGTGGGGAGGGCGATGGCTTCTTCTGTCACGTTGAAAAGCTTCTCGGAGAATCTTCTTGACGTGAGCCGGTCGAGCGATGCCCTGACGGCTGAATCGACAGTTTCCGCTTCGCTCCTGAATGTGCTGACTTCAAGCGCCGGCCGTTGCCACTGCTGCTTTGTCCGCTGTTGCCAGTGTGTAATTCTTCTAAACTAAACTAAGTTTTTCATTTATTTTCTAAATTCTACTTCACTTCACATTGATTTCACTAATTTATTTACTTATCTTAAGTACCACTCAACAGTCCACCCCTCGCCCATATGGGGCGAGGGAGATGGAATAACAATAAAGGTTAAAAAAGGGGGCGCTGTCTCCCGGAGGCACTGTGGTCGCGGTGCAACGCCACGGATATGGAGCACCCATCTTAGCCCGCCGGCTGAAGCTTTAAAAGGGCCCGCCTGCGGCCGGGATTACTCCCTATCGCGTCTTATAGAGCCGCGCATAAGCGCCTTAAATATTTATAGCGGATTATCTGGCGCTCTGCAAACAGGATAGCTGTATTTATAAACAAATCAGAGCGGCACTGGCTTTGGCAGATCCGCACCTCTTAGCTCCGACTTACACTGTTAGCGGAGCGTGCCGGCGCAGCTGCAGGGTAGACGGAGTGTTCCGTGAGTCGGGGAGAGCGCTTCCTTCAAGTCGGGGCTGCTGTGAAGAAAGCAGCGCAGTGCAGCGGGCGTTTTGGAATAGAATGAACCGAAGACGCAAAGATTCCGAAAACAATTTTACCGTCGAAGGACTGGTCTGCGTATGACAGTCAATTCCATGTTGAGTAGCATTCAGCTCTCCTGATATCCAGAAAATTTTAGTCCCCTGCAGCAAGGGACTGCAGCATAAAATCTCCACATAAAATTTTATAATACGTGTCTGCGTAAGTGACGTCATACGGCGGTGAGACAAGGACGTTTAACGAGGAAGCCGTTCAGTAACGGACAATTTTGAAAACAAGAAGAGCGTGAATAACACGAAGCGGACAGTTACGTTAGTTCAAGATCAAATTTTATCGATTCTACATTCATCTACATCTGTTTTTCGCAAGCCACCTCATGCTAACTGCGAACGTGACAAGTGAGATATGTAACTTAACGCGTTCAACGTCAAGTACAAGTGAAAAGGTGAAAAGAATAATTGTTCACTTTGCGTCTCCTGATGTTGAGTCCCTTTCGGAGAAGATTACGTACGGTGCCGATTATGATTTGAAACTGTTATAGGAATGTGCAAGTACGTAATGTTCCCTGACGGATGCCATGAATTTGCTCCACCAGTGCAGTGCTTGCCAAAACACTTCACACAATAGAATCACCATTACCCACTGCTGCACTCATCCAAATTATTACACAGTGGTGTCTCTGAATATAAATGCCTCCTTCGTGCTCCTAATCGGAAATCAAGCTGCGAAATTATCGAAGCGAACGTAATGTTCAACTACAGAGTACTGTAATTAACTGTCTAGAGCATTAAACACACTTCCACTCAGGCTACGAACAGTGACACCTGACACACAACGTTTTTCGTTTATGGCCGCGACCTGAGGCGTTGATAGCGATGCAGTTAACGTTTTATAACACTTTTTATCAGTTTGGCTTTAGGAAAGGTGAAAGCACCGGAGAGACAATTCAGACGTTGCGGTTGATAATGGAAGCAAGGCTAAAGAAAAATCAAAACACTTTCACAGGATTTGTCGACCTGGAAAAAAGTTTGACAATGTAAAATGGTGCAAGATGTTCTACATTCTGGGAAAAATCGGGCTGAGCTGTAGGGTGAGACAGATAATATACATTAGAAACACGAAACAAGAGGGAATAATAAGAGTGGACGACCAAGAATGAAGTGCTCGGATTAAACGGGCTGTAAGGCAGGGATGCAGTCTTTCGCCCCTACTGTTCAATCTGTACATCGAGAAAGCTATGATGGAAATAAAAGAAAAGTTCAGGAGTGGAATTAAAACTCGAGGTGAAATGTACCCTATAGTCTTCGGTACCCTATAGTTTTCCGACATTGCGCTATAATTTTCTATAGTTGCGACTTCTCTGTATATAACAACAACATCTGGGAAAATCCATATGATACTTCGGACGTTATCCACTATGTCATTTAAATACATTGTGAAAAGTAATGACCCCGTTACACACGTTTGGGGCACACTCGAAATTCATTCAAGGTGGTATATACACTACGTGATCAAAAGTATCCGGACACCCCCAAAAACATACGTTTTTCACATTAGGCGCATTGTGCTGCCAGCTACTGCCAGGTATTCCGTATCAGCGACCTCAGTAGTTATTAGACATCGTGAGAGAGCAGAATGGGGCAATCGGCGGAACTCACGGACTTCGAACGTGGTCAGACGATTGGGTGTCACTTGTGTAATACTTCTGTACACGAGATTTTCACACTCCTAAAAATCCCTATGTTCACTGTTCCCAATGTGATAGTGAAGTAGAAACGTGAAGGGACACGTACAGGACAAAAGCGTACAGGCCGGCCCCGTCTTTTGACTGACAGAGACCGCGACAGTTGAAGAGCGTCGTAAAGTGTAATAAGCAGACATCTATCCAGACCATCACACAGGAATTCCACACCGCGTCTGAATCCACTGCAAGTACTATGACAGTTAGGCGGGAGGTGAGGAAACTTGGATTTCATGGTCGAGCGGCTGCTCATAAGCCACACATCACGCAGGTAAATGTCAAACGACTCCTCGCTTGGTGTAAGGAGCATAAATAATGCAAGATCGAACAGTGTAAAAACGTTGTGTGTAGTGATGAATCACGGTACACAATGTGGCGATCCGATGGCAGGGTGTGGGTATGGCGAATACCGAGCGAATGTCATCTGCCAGCGTGTGTAGTGCTAACAGTAAAATTCGGAGGCGGCGGTGTTATAGTATGGTCGTGTTTTTCATGGAGGGGGCTTGTACACCTTGTTATTTTGCGTGGAAATATCACAGCACAGGCCTACATTGATGTTTTAAGCACCTTCTTGCTTCTCATTGTTGAAGAGCAATTCGGGGATGTCGATTGCATCTTTCAACACTATCGAGCACCTGTTCATAAAGCACGGTCTGTGGCTGAGTGGTTACACGACAATAACATCCCTGTAATGCAAATCAGACTAAGAACAGCCGACCAGTTGCAAAGGATAAAGTAATCTTTACCTAGGTTTCAATAGATATAAATCTATCTTCTTCAGAAGACGGCCTGGGGACAATGAACATCGTAATATATATTAAGGTATGAAACTTGAGTCAAGAATAAAGTTTAACATATGTTAGGAAAATATTGTATTACAAGATGTGAGAAAGATTCTTGGTACTTACAGTATTATAACATGAAGTGATATGTCCTTATCGTTTAGGCAAACATCCGCATAGTTACATTAATCATATAAAATATAGCCCTGAAAACAGGGTTTGTCAAACAAATAAAATAGGTACATAGAAGTTGCAGAGCGCCTAAGCGACTGAGTAAAATCGGCCAGCGTAGTAGCACAGCGGCCACGGCAGGTGGCGCTCATGTCGCGAACTATGTGCCGATAGGCGTACTGAAGTAACATTTGAAACATCAATATTAAATGCGTTCTTAAATAGAGTGATAATAAATAAATTGGCAAGCATTTAACATTCCCGTTATGACATTGTGGGAGGTATAGGAACAATAACGTAGATACATACATCAAAAAGACAGGTGGCGCTTCCGCCGTGAGTTACATGCAGTGGTCTATATAGCCAAATATAAAGTTATATTACCATATTAGTGAAGCCCATAGAACGTATGTAAGTCAAAACATCAAGAACAATCAGTAATGGCTTTTAAGAAAATTACGAGACCTGGTCTACAATCCAGTTACTACGTAATATAGAATAAGAGAAAATTACATGAGGGCCGCTGTAGTAGCAGCCGTACATCGTGAAAAGAACACATTATATAAACGGTAGTAAACTGGAAGATTTGAAAGTGCATTATAGCTTCCTGAGGAAATAGACTACTGAGGTTACTAGCATTAATGTTATATATTACACAGTACGGGTTTAAAGCCTTCGAAAAATTGTTTACAGGCAAGGTTCAACTGATCATTCAGAATATTGCCGTCTTTGAGCTCTAGATGTTTAAAAATAAATAGCTCTTCCCACAGATCTAGTCTCCGTCCTTTGACCTGTCTATGTAGGATAACCGTGTCTTCTAACTGTTTAGGCGTATGGCCGGTTATCAAGAGGTGTTCAGCAAAGGTAGAGTTGCGAATATTCGTTCCTTTTTTACCCAACAGATGTTCTTTATATCGTGTTTTCACAGCTCTGCCGGTTTGACCAATATAATAAGAGGGGCAGTTATTACAGGTTAGCTTGTAAATACCTGAATTAGAAAACCAGTCCCTGGCAATCTCTACTGACTGTACAAGATTTCTTTTTAAACTGTTATCTGTAGAAAAGGAGACGTTACAGTTATATTTTTTATTTAGAAGACGTTTAATCCTATACGATAAGTTACCCAGGAAAGGGATGGAAATAAATTTTTTAGTTTCTGTGGTATCCGTGGGGAGAATATTTCTCAAAGTCGAACATTTTTGGGAGATTTTCTTATTGAGCAGGTAATCGATCATATTCTGGTTATACCCATTATTAACCGCAATCGCTTTGATGACATTCAATTCCTTTTTTGATCCGCAGGTGATAAAGGAGTGGTTACCATTCGGTGGATGGCGGAATGAAAAAATGCCAATTTATGAGCTTTTGGATGGGTTGAGTCAGCAGGAATGACATTATCAGAATATGTTTCCTTGCGGAAGATATTAAAATGGAAGGAATTATCTTCCATAGAAATTGTTAAATCGAGAAAATTAAGTTCACGTTTATCATTTTGAAGTTCTTTTGTGAAGGAAATTTTTTCATGTAAACCGTTGAAAGTGTTAAAGAGATGCTCTAACTCATGATCAGTGCCATCAAAAGCAATGAAAATGTCATCAACATACCGTGCATAATAGCGGATTTTGTGGCGTAATTCTGAACTTGAATTGAAGAACGTTGTTTCCAGGGCGTTAATGAAAACCTCTGCTAGAATACCGGCGAGGGGGCTACCCATTGCTAGACCATCTGGTTGTACATACATTTTCCCGTTAAATGTGAAGTAATTGTATTTTAAAACGACCTTAAGCAAACCAATGAGTTCGGCAATCTGAGTTTCACTTAATTTTTTATGTTTAAGAAGATTCTCTTTTACAAGGTCTATGGTTTCATCAACCGGAACATTTGTGTAAAGGCTGACGATGTCAAAGGACACCAGTCTAGTGTCAGGTGTACAACTTATAGATTGAATATTGTTAATTAATTCCTTACTGTTTTTTACAGAAAAATTATTTTCAAAAGTGAAAGCATCTTTAATTTTAAAATGGAGGCGCCTAGCAAGTGTGTGATGTGGACTGCCTATACCATTCACTATAGGGCGGATCGGGTGATTTTGTTTATGCAGTTTAAACTGACTTCTGAGCACTGGTGGTTTAGGGTTCATATTTATAAGCCCTTTCTTTTGGAACTTATTGAACAAGCTGACGGAATTCGTTAAAGTACGCCGGATTTCATTTTGCAGTTCAGTAGTAGGATCTACAGTAACCTCAGTGATGTCGTTTTCCTCAAAAAACTTTACAGTCTTCTCTATATATTCATTTTTATAAGCCACGACCACGGTGTTCCCTTTGTCACTCTTAGTGATTAATGCGTCGTGCTCTCTAAGTTTATGATTAATGCTTTTTATTATACTATATTCGCCCGATTGCTTATTAGGCGATAATTTAATTTCTTTTTCTATTATGTTGTTACATTCGTAGGCACATTTGACTTGCTCCGTTTTCTCTAATTTCAGAGATTCTAAACCGATTTTTAGATCTACAATGAGATTACAAATAACTGGATATTTATCGAGTTTAGCAGGCAAGTTATATTTAAGGCCTTTACACAACAAGTCATTTTCGGCCTGCGTAAAAGAAATATTGGTTTTATTTAGTACTCTGTCGTAAAATAGGTGCTTAACACTATTGTCTGCTGTATTATCACTTTTACTTGTGGTCCTATTACTAAACTTTAAAAGCTTTCTTTCATGTCTGGCCTTGATTATTTCTTTACGATTAGAGAGCCATTCATTAATACTATTCCACAGGTGGTCAATTTGAAAATTACAAAGATCTTTAAAGGCTTTAGTTAAAAATAGGTGTATACAGTAGGCTTCACTATTAAGGACATCTTTTTTCTTGTACAAATTTACTGTGCTCTCGGAAATGACTAAATGCACTAGCTTCTTTTTAATAGAAGGCACTCTGTTACACTGTTTAAAATTTACGTACGCCTTCACATAATCAGGGATAATGTCTTTCTCTAGGCACTGGTGATTAAAGTCAATAGCCATACCTGCTTTCACAATTTTTAATTTGATGTCCATATACCTGGATGCAGCTTTTGATACCTCGGCAGGCACGAATTTCAGTACTTTAAACATAGCTGCGCTACAGCAACGGTTCCACGTAAATCAGACTAAGAACAGCCGACCAGTTGCAAAGGATAAAGTAATCTTTACCTAGGTTTCAATAGATATAAATCTATCTTCTTCAGAAGACGGCCTGGGGACAATGAACATCGTAATATATATTAAGGTATGAAACTTGAGTCAAGAATAAAGTTTAACATATGTTAGGAAAATATTGTATTACAAGATGTGAGAAAGATTCTTGGTACTTACAGTATTATAACATGAAGTGATATGTCCTTATCGTTTAGGCAAACATCCGCATAGTTACATTAATCATATAAAATATAGCCCTGAAAACAGGGTTTGTCAAACAAATAAAATAGGTACATAGAAGTTGCAGAGCGCCTAAGCGACTGAGTAAAATCGGCCAGCGTAGTAGCACAGCGGCCACGGCAGGTGGCGCTCATGTCGCGAACTATGTGCCGATAGGCGTACTGAAGTAACATTTGAAACATCAATATTAAATGCGTTCTTAAATAGAGTGATAATAAATAAATTGGCAAGCATTTAACATTCCCGTTATGACATTGTGGGAGGTATAGGAACAATAACGTAGATACATACATCAAAAAGACAGGTGGCGCTTCCGCCGTGAGTTACATGCAGTGGTCTATATAGCCAAATATAAAGTTATATTACCATATTAGTGAAGCCCATAGAACGTATGTAAGTCAAAACATCAAGAACAATCAGTAATGGCTTTTAAGAAAATTACGAGACCTGGTCTACAATCCAGTTACTACGTAATATAGAATAAGAGAAAATTACATGAGGGCCGCTGTAGTAGCAGCCGTACATCGTGAAAAGAACACATTATATAAACGGTAGTAAACTGGAAGATTTGAAAGTGCATTATAGCTTCCTGAGGAAGCTATAATACTGTAAGTACCAAGAATCTTTCTCACATCTTGTAATACAATATTTTCCTAACATATGTTAAACTTTATTCTTGACTCAAGTTTCATACCTTAATATATATTACGATGTTCATTGTCCCCAGGCCGTCTTCTGAAGAAGATAGATTTATATCTATTGAAACCTAGGTAAAGATTACTTTATCCTTTGCAACTGGTCGGCTGTTCTTAGTCTGATTTACGTGGAACCGTTGCTGTAGCGCAGCTATGTTTAAAGTACTGAAATTCGTGCCTGCCGAGGTATCAAAAGCTGCATCCAGGTATATGGACATCAAATTAAAAATTGTGAAAGCAGGTATGGCTATTGACTTTAATCACCAGTGCCTAGAGAAAGACATTATCCCTGATTATGTGAAGGCGTACGTAAATTTTAAACAGTGTAACAGAGTGCCTTCTATTAAAAAGAAGCTAGTGCATTTAGTCATTTCCGAGAGCACAGTAAATTTGTACAAGAAAAAAGATGTCCTTAATAGTGAAGCCTACTGTATACACCTATTTTTAACTAAAGCCTTTAAAGATCTTTGTAATTTTCAAATTGACCACCTGTGGAATAGTATTAATGAATGGCTCTCTAATCGTAAAGAAATAATCAAGGCCAGACATGAAAGAAAGCTTTTAAAGTTTAGTAATAGGACCACAAGTAAAAGTGATAATACAGCAGACAATAGTGTTAAGCACCTATTTTACGACAGAGTACTAAATAAAACCAATATTTCTTTTACGCAGGCCGAAAATGACTTGTTGTGTAAAGGCCTTAAATATAACTTGCCTGCTAAACTCGATAAATATCCAGTTATTTGTAATCTCATTGTAGATCTAAAAATCGGTTTAGAATCTCTGAAATTAGAGAAAACGGAGCAAGTCAAATGTGCCTACGAATGTAACAACATAATAGAAAAAGAAATTAAATTATCGCCTAATAAGCAATCGGGCGAATATAGTATAATAAAAAGCATTAATCATAAACTTAGAGAGCACGACGCATTAATCACTAAGAGTGACAAAGGGAACACCGTGGTCGTGGCTTATAAAAATGAATATATAGAGAAGACTGTAAAGTTTTTTGAGGAAAACGACATCACTGAGGTTACTGTAGATCCTACTACTGAACTGCAAAATGAAATCCGGCGTACTTTAACGAATTCCGTCAGCTTGTTCAATAAGTTCCAAAAGAAAGGGCTTATAAATATGAACCCTAAACCACCAGTGCTCAGAAGTCAGTTTAAACTGCATAAACAAAATCACCCGATCCGCCCTATAGTGAATGGTATAGGCAGTCCACATCACACACTTGCTAGGCGCCTCCATTTTAAAATTAAAGATGCTTTCACTTTTGAAAATAATTTTTCTGTAAAAAACAGTAAGGAATTAATTAACAATATTCAATCTATAAGTTGTACACCTGACACTAGACTGGTGTCCTTTGACATCGTCAGCCTTTACACAAATGTTCCGGTTGATGAAACCATAGACCTTGTAAAAGAGAATCTTCTTAAACATAAAAAATTAAGTGAAACTCAGATTGCCGAACTCATTGGTTTGCTTAAGGTCGTTTTAAAATACAATTACTTCACATTTAACGGGAAAATGTATGTACAACCAGATGGTCTAGCAATGGGTAGCCCCCTCGCCGGTATTCTAGCAGAGGTTTTCATTAACGCCCTGGAAACAACGTTCTTCAATTCAAGTTCAGAATTACGCCACAAAATCCGCTATTATGCACGGTATGTTGATGACATTTTCATTGCTTTTGATGGCACTGATCATGAGTTAGAGCATCTCTTTAACACTTTCAACGGTTTACATGAAAAAATTTCCTTCACAAAAGAACTTCAAAATGATAAACGTGAACTTAATTTTCTCGATTTAACAATTTCTATGGAAGATAATTCCTTCCATTTTAATATCTTCCGCAAGGAAACATATTCTGATAATGTCATTCCTGCTGACTCAACCCATCCAAAAGCTCATAAATTGGCATTTTTTCATTCCGCCATCCACCGAATGGTAACCACTCCTTTATCACCTGCGGATCAAAAAAAGGAATTGAATGTCATCAAAGCGATTGCGGTTAATAATGGGTATAACCAGAATATGATCGATTACCTGCTCAATAAGAAAATCTCCCAAAAATGTTCGACTTTGAGAAATATTCTCCCCACGGATACCACAGAAACTAAAAAATTTATTTCCATCCCTTTCCTGGGTAACTTATCGTATAGGATTAAACGTCTTCTAAATAAAAAATATAACTGTAACGTCTCCTTTTCTACAGATAACAGTTTAAAAAGAAATCTTGTACAGTCAGTAGAGATTGCCAGGGACTGGTTTTCTAATTCAGGTATTTACAAGCTAACCTGTAATAACTGCCCCTCTTATTATATTGGTCAAACCGGCAGAGCTGTGAAAACACGATATAAAGAACATCTGTTGGGTAAAAAAGGAACGAATATTCGCAACTCTACCTTTGCTGAACACCTCTTGATAACCGGCCATACGCCTAAACAGTTAGAAGACACGGTTATCCTACATAGACAGGTCAAAGGACGGAGACTAGATCTGTGGGAAGAGCTATTTATTTTTAAACATCTAGAGCTCAAAGACGGCAATATTCTGAATGATCAGTTGAACCTTGCCTGTAAACAATTTTTCGAAGGCTTTAAACCCGTACTGTGTAATATATAACATTAATGCTAGTAACCTCAGTAGTCTATTTCCTCAGGAAGCTATAATGCACTTTCAAATCTTCCAGTTTACTACCGTTTATATAATGTGTTCTTTTCACGATGTACGGCTGCTACTACAGCGGCCCTCATGTAATTTTCTCTTATTCTATATTACGTAGTAACTGGATTGTAGACCAGGTCTCGTAATTTTCTTAAAAGCCATTACTGATTGTTCTTGATGTTTTGACTTACATACGTTCTATGGGCTTCACTAATATGGTAATATAACTTTATATTTGGCTATATAGACCACTGCATGTAACTCACGGCGGAAGCGCCACCTGTCTTTTTGATGTATGTATCTACGTTATTGTTCCTATACCTCCCACAATGTCATAACGGGAATGTTAAATGCTTGCCAATTTATTTATTATCACTCTATTTAAGAACGCATTTAATATTGATGTTTCAAATGTTACTTCAGTACGCCTATCGGCACATAGTTCGCGACATGAGCGCCACCTGCCGTGGCCGCTGTGCTACTACGCTGGCCGATTTTACTCAGTCGCTTAGGCGCTCTGCAACTTCTATGTACCTATTTTATTTGTTTGACAAACCCTGTTTTCAGGGCTATATTTTATATGATTAATGTAACTATGCGGATGTTTGCCTAAACGATAAGGACATATCACTTCATGTTATAATACTGTAAGTACCAAGAATCTTTCTCACATCTTGTAATACAATATTTTCCTAACATATGTTAAACTTTATTCTTGACTCAAGTTTCATACCTTAATATATATTACGATGTTCATTGTCCCCAGGCCGTCTTCTGAAGAAGATAGATTTATATCTATTGAAACCTAGGTAAAGATTACTTTATCCTTTGCAACTGGTCGGCTGTTCTTAGTCTGATTTACGTGGAACCGTTGCTGTAGCGCAGCTATGTTTAAAGTACTGAAATCCCTGTAATGCACAAGCCTACACAGAGTCCTGACCTGAGTCCTGCAGAACACCTTTGGGATGTTCTGCAACGCCGGCTTCGTGCCAGGCCTCGCCGACCGACATCGATATCTCTCCTCAGAGCAGTACTCCGTGAAGAATGGGCTGCCATTCCCCAAGAAACCTTCCAGCATCTGACTGAACGTATGCCTGCGACAGTGGAAGCTGTCATCAAGGCTAAGGGTGAGCCAACGCCATATTGAATTCCAGTGTTATCGATGGAGGGTGCCACGAACTTGTAATTTTCAGGCAGGTATCCGGACACTTTTGATCACATAGTTTAGCCCAGCAATTAATAACAAAGACACACGTGGCCAAACAGATGAATGCTATCAGCCTTTCAGCAGTGTCAAGTAGTTAAAATGCATAGAGTTTCCGACGAGGCTCTCTGAGGCCATTGTTAAGAGGAATTTCATTGGTTCCAGGACCTATGTTCATTAGGGTTACTTGCTTGTTTCAGTTACCTCTACTCGCCCATTTCGTTTGTACCTATGTTATTTAGACAGCCTGCATCCGGCGAGTGAGTAATAGGGAAGGAGATTTCATGCTTATCTTTTCAGTGTCCCCTTCCGCATTGAATGGCAAGCAGCTCTGTACCTGACTATTATTTCTGCAAGACGAAGTTCCACCTTTACCAACAAGTTCGTTCAGCACTATACAATGCACCCTGTCCGCTACCGTGACCCACGAACGGCGGTGTCACCTCCTCGGGTGTAACGGCAATCCCAGCCGAGATCTTAGTTCCAGACGAAGCCAGCCAACTGCAGAGGCGCCGCGAGCAGGTACGCAGCTTACTTAGGAAGTTAGTTACCGTTTGCTACAGACGCTACTGCGGGGGACGCAACTCCGGCGACTAACTCCCCCGTAATCCCGCGGATAACTTACATCCCGCCAAGGAGCTGCAGTAAACTTGCTCCACGAAAGTATAGCCGCCGCTGATAACGCACGAACCACCTTCGAGCAACCTGCACGCAAGTCCTTGTTTGCTGTTGCAGTTCGGTAGTTGTGTGTTCTCACAGGCGCACGAATTCACGAAATCAAGTACTTTAGGAACAAGGCAGTCCCTCAGATCTTAGCGAGCGTGGAGTGGTAGGACAAAGTGCTGGGGAGGGGGGAATAAGGAGGTAGCCGGCAACTCGTATGTTTTGTCTTGCAACAGGAAGCGGTGGAGAAAACGAAGCACGATATCCTACAAAATAAAACTCTAGCAGGGGCAGGGATTGTGTTGCTCACTCGAACACTCCACTTTATTAGAGGTAGTACATATTACCTACGCGCACATTCCATGGAACCATTGTTGCTGCACCAGGCCAAAGCAGAATGGAGAAATTTGTAAACACAGAAATTTTGACATTAGGGAGGTAACGTTGATAAACAAGTAAATAATTCCTGATTTCACATTTTATCAGTTTTTGACACTGATTGAAGACACACACGCATACACACACACACACACACACACACACACACACACACACACACACACACACACACACACACACACACACACACACACACACACACACACACATACACACGCTATTATTATTATTATTACACTGGTTTGCAAAATAAAAGCAACAAACGGAAATTTTACAAGACTTGCTTTTATTTTCCTACAAAACACTATAAACAACCATTAGTAAAGTAGGAATGATGTGTAGAGTACAGAACATAAACGAGTGCAACAAGCATAACGGTAGACAAAAATATTCTTCGTTTTTCTCTTTAGCTTAACAGGTTTGCGCACACATTCCGACAACTGGTTAATGTGCTCCGTATGGGATGCGGCCACCTCTTGTGACAGTACAGGCCTGACAACGACGGGGCGTGTTGTGAATGATGCCATCAATCTAATGTTGAGGCAATAAGGCCCACTCTTCTTGCAGAGTTGCTCGCAAGTCTTGGATAGTGGATGCTGACGTGATGCAACACGTCTTCCTACTGCATACCAGACAAGCTCTTTGGGATTCAAATCGGGAGAGCGTACAGGCCACGCCAGGCGTGGAATGTATTCCGTTTCCAAGAAAACATCAACCACCCCGCTTTATGAGGTCGAGCGTTATCGTCCTTGAATACGAAGTCTTAGCCCACAGCTACTCGCAACAACCGTACATGAGTCCCAAGATCTGGTCACGATACCTGACACCAGTTATACCTAACCGATTCACTCGTACAGTGAAGTGTTCGAGTGATCGACATAATCCCTGCCCTCACCATCAGGGATCCTCCTCAACATCAGTCTCTTTATATAATGTCTGGGTCCCCAAATCATGTTCCACGTGCCCTCTACCTGCCAATCCGTCGAGTATCACTCTCCAGACCAAACTGGCACTCATCTGTAAAAAGAACATTGGCTCTCTGTTCGACTGTCCTGGTGGCATTTTTACGAATACATTCTAGATGTTCCCTTCTGTGAAGACACGTCAGAGGTAAACACATACAGCAGGTCTCCGATAATAAAGGCCACACTGCCGAAGCTTTTTGTACACCGTTTGTCCGGTACAACACGTCCAGTGGCTGCTGCGAGTACGCATGCCAGTTGCAGTGCAGTACTAAGGTAGTACGTCGTCCCGTTACAGCCAAATAACGGTCGTCTCTTTCTGAAGTCACGCGTGGTCGGCCCTGCTCTGCACTTCGAAATACATTTTCGGTCTCTGTAAACTATCGCAACATCCGAGAAACGACAGGACGATCCACATAAGCCACCGGGCCACATCAGTTTGCAACTGTCCTCCTTCCGTTCTTCCTATGGCCCTCCATTTCAGAGTGATTGCCCTGACGTCATTGTTGCCATGGTTGTCCATTGACCGGAATGGCGCCTTCAGTGCAGAACGCGATCCAACGGACATCTGTTGACAGTTTGTATGACTATATCAGCCGGCAGCGGTGACCGTGTGGTTCTAGGCGCTTCAGTCCGGAACCACGCGGCTGCTACGGTCGCAGGTTCGAATCCTGCCTCGGGCATGGATGTGTGTGATGTCCTTTGGTTAGTAAGCTTTAAGTAGTTCTAAGTTTAGGGAACTGATGACCTCAGATGTTAAGTCCAACAGTGCGTAGTGCCATTTGAAGCATTTTTAAGACTATATCGTGAATTAGACACAGGACGGGGAAATAGTGGTTTGTTGCTTTAATAGTGGGCACCAGTGAATCATTATTATTTTGTACTACCCCTATTAAGAAAGAGATTGATCTTGAATAGTCACGATTCATTCTCCTTTCTTGCTTCTTCTCAAATTCTCTTCATGCGCTCGCTGTTTTCTCTATTGCGCTCTTCCAACAATTCATTCCTGATTTACTAATTTTTTATTTTTTCTTCGCGGTGTGTTTCTGCATAATGTTTCTGAACTGTTTAAGATTATTTTTATTGTCTTGTATGATTCATAGTTCCTTAATGTCATTTCCTGTTCCAGTATTCTACTGTATTTTGCCTTGTTTCTGCTAGCGTTTTCTGTTTCAAAGATTTGCCTTGTAAGCCTGTTCTTGTTCATCCTACTGATATGCCCATAGAACTTCATCCTTCTCCTTCTAAAGTTGTTCGTTATTCTTTGTGTCTGTTTATAGATCCCTCTTGACGGCCTGCTATCCCAAACCGCTTCACCAGAAACTGGTCGGAATATTTTCCGTAGAATTTCCCTTTCCTGCTTTTGAACGTATCTTATTTTCGTATGACATTGAAACGCTGTATTTTTTGCAACGTAGAGAGCTTCTGGCGGAACTACTGTGTTGTAAAGCCTTAGTTTTGAATTGACAAAAATACAAGTTTTACATCACCCAGCTTCCCAGAACTCCTGAAGATAGACGTTGACTGTGGATGTTGTATCACAGACACAGTCCCTTTCACTGTCAGAGATGTCACTAAACCCGTCAAAAGAAGTAAACAACCCTGTATGAGTAGCAAAATGGTTCCAAGCACTATCGGATTTAACATCTGAGGTCATCAGTCCCCTAGATTTAGAACTACTTAAACCTAACTAACTTAAGGAAACCAAACACATCCCACATCCATTCCCTAGGCAGGATTCGATCCTGCGACCGTAGCAGCACCGCGATTTCGGACGGAAGCGCCTAGAACCGCTCGGCCACAGCGGCCGGCTACACACGCTCACTCGAAGGCAACTCACACACGTATGACGACAGTCTCTGTCTGGTGAGGACTGATTGACCTCGGCATTCAGAGACTCTGGTCGAGTGTGTGTGTGTATGTGTGTGTGTGTGTGTGTGTGTGTGTGTGTGTGTGTGTGTGTGTGTGTGTGTGTCGCCTAAATTTCGATGAAGACCCTTTCGGCCAAAAGCTTACTTGAAACTTCCTGGCAGATTAAAACTGTGTGCCGGAACGAGACTCGAACTCGGGATCTTTGCCTTTCGCGGGCAAGTGCTCTGCCACCTGAGCTACCCAAGCACGACTCACGCCCCGCCCTCACAGCTTTAATTCCGCCAGTACCTCGTTTCCCACCTTCAAAACTTCACAGAAGCTCTCCTGCAAACCTTGCAAGACTAGCACTCCTGAAAGAAAGGTCCCGAGTTCGAGTCTCGGTTCGGCACACAGTTTTAATCTGCCAGGAAGTTTCATATCAGCGCACACTCCGCTGCAGAGTGAAAATCTCATTCTGGAAAAAGCTTACTTGCTTGATAGTCTATATACGACTCAGCATCCCCACTGTATGGTGAGTAGCAGTCTATCCTTTTCATAATATTGTCATTATTCCATACTGTATTTTCCATTTTTATGAAAATACTTTCACTTATTCTAATTTGACATGTATCTGAATTTGTCTATCGTGGGAAAATAATAGCTCCAACAACGAGTTTTGTTGGTGGGAACCAAAAGGTCACTCCGCCCGTTCACCGTTCTCTGAAGAAAAACTCGTGTTAATAATTTCCCTGCATTTCTTTCCTCACGTGGTATGTACTAGGCGTGATAGACAACGGTGACGTGGCAGGTGGGGATGGATGGCCGGTGACGTAGGCACTCCCCCTGCGCCACACGCCTCGCAAGTTACCTGCCTGCCGGTGCCGCACGCCGAGGCTGAGTGGAGGTCGCGCATCCGGCAGACGGCGGGAGCACAGCACAGGCCGCTAGAGGCCGCATCCAGCCAGCCGGCAGCGGGCGACAAGTTTTTGCAGCGCAATGCCGGCCGGATGTGCGGCGGCCGAGCCTAACTCCAGTTACAAGGCGCGCCGCAGCTTCCTGGCCACCGCTTCCTCTGCAGCCTCTACTCGCCTACCCGCATGTCTCCAACTGCGGATGGAGTTGAGCAGGGAGGCAGCAGCCCGAACGCGCTGATCCGCCCAGTGTGTAACCTAGTTACGCTAGTAGACACACTCTCGTAACTAATCGCATCCCGGTAAGGCACTGGCAGTGAGCTTTAATTACTGGTTTTCAAACCCGCATTTGTCGTACACTTGCCTAAATTAAAAATACAGGGTGTATCAAAAAGAATCATTCGATTTAAAAAAATCATACACACTACTGGCCATTAAAATTGCTTCACCAAGAAGAAATGCAGACGATAAACGGGTATTCATTGCACAGATATATTATACTAGAACTGACATGTGATTACATTTTCACGCAATTTGGGTGCATAGATCCTGTGAAATCAGTACCCAGAACAACCACCTCTGGCCGTACTAACGGACTTCATACGCCTGGGCATTGAGTCAAACAGAGCTTGGATGGCGTGTACAGGTACAGCTGACCATGCAGCTTCAACACCATACCACAGTTCATCAAGAGTGGTGACTAGCGTATTGTGACGAGCCAGTTGTTCGGCCACCAGTGACCAGAGGTTTTCAATTGGTGAGAGATCTGGAGAATGTGCTGACCAGGGCAGCAGTCCAACATTTTCTGTATCCAGAAAGGCCCGTACAGGACCTGCAACATGCGGTTGTGCATTATCCTGTTGAAATGTAGGGTATCGCAAGGATCGAATGAAGGGTAGAGCCACGGGCCGTAACACATCTGGAATGTAACGTCCACTGTTCAAAGTGCCGTCGATACGAACAAGAGGTGACCGAGACCTGTAACCAATGGCACCCCATATCATTACGCTGGGTGATACGCCAGTATGGCGATGACGAATACGCGCTTCCAATATGCATTCACCGCGATGTCGCCAAACACGGATGCGACCATCATGATGCTGTAAACAGAACCTGGATTCATCCGAAAAGATGACGTTTTGCCATTCGTGCACCCAGGTTCGTCGTTGAGTACACCAATCGCAGGCGCTCCTGTCTGTGATGCAGCGTCAAGGGTAACCGCAGCCATGGACTGTCGGCGTTCAACTACGCGGTTATTCGCGCCCGTACACATTCTCAAACGTTGCTCAGTCCAATCTCTCCACTTTCAGGAATGAGGTTGAAATGATAAGGATAACACAAACACCTAGTCATATCGGGGCAGGTGAAAATCCCTGACTCCGCCGGGTATCGAACCAGCGACGCCGGCCGTTGTGGCCGAGCGGTTCTAGGCGCTTCAGTCTGGAACCGCGCGACCGCAACGGTCGCAGGTTCGAATCCTGCCGCAGGCATGGATGTGTGTGATGTACTTAGGTTAGTTAGGTTTAAGTAGTTCTAAGTTCTAGGGGACTGATGACTACAGATGTTACGTCCCATAGTGCTCAGAGTCATTTGAATCATTTTTTGAACCAGCGACCCCATGCCTGAGAAGCGAGAAGGCGACCGCGAGATCAGAAGCAGCGAACTGTGCTATATGAGTATCAACACCATACCTAGTACAAAAAATCGCGCTGAACAGTTATTACTGACACGCACTGAGCACATCACAGAACACAAAACGCTTTCTGTTGCCCCGACACCACTCTTACTAGAACTTAAGGGGGCGCACACTGATGCTATCAAGCGGGAACCATATAAAACTCGAAAGGTTGCTCTTTCCATATCTCCAATAACATAATACACTACTGGCCATTAAAATTGCTACACCACGAAGATGACGTGCTACAGACGCGAAATTTAACATACAGGAAGAAGACGCTGTGATATGCTAATGATTAACTTTTCAGAGCATTCACACAAGGTTGGCGCCGGTGGCGACAGCTACAACGTGCTGACATGAAGAAAGTTCCCAACCGATTTCTCGTACACAAACAGCAGTTGACCGGCGTTGCGTGGTGAAACGTTGTTGTGACGCCTCATGTACGGAGGAGAAATGCGTACCATCACGTTTCCGACTTTGATAAAGGTCGGATTGTAGCCTATCACGATTGCGGTTTATCGTATCGCGACATTGCTGCTCGAGTTGATCGAGATCCAATGACTGTTGGCAGAATATGGAATCGGTGGGTTCAGGAGGGTAATACGGAACGCCGTGCTGGATCCCACCGGCCTCGTATCACTAGCAGTCGAGATGACAGGCATCTTATCCGCATGGCTGTACCGGATCGTGCAGCCACGTCTTGATCCCTGAGTCAACAGATGGGGACATTTGCGAGACAACAACCATCTGCACGAACAGTTCGATGACGTTTGCAGCAGCATGGACTGTCAGCGGATAACCGCTCAGTTGAGCGTCCCACAAGCCAAACATCATCATCATCATCATCATCATCATCATCATCATCATCCTACAGCACAGAGCATTACACGATGGCATGAACAATTCCGAGAAACGAGTTGTGGTGTAAAGGCAAATCGCCCGGTCGTTCCTGAGTGTCTGACACAGACGTCGAACGCATCTGCCATAGTTTCACAAGGAGTCCGCAGGTATCCGTTCGCCGTGCAACTCGACAGCTCAACATGCTCCCGATGTCCGTCTGGCGTGCCTTGCGTCGACGTTTACGCATGAAACCATACAAAATTCAGCAACTGCAAGTTCTTCGTGAAGGTGACAAACTACAACGTGTGGAGTTCTGCAATTTCGTTCTTGGTAAGATGGAGGATGACAGTTTTCTTCCACGCTTAGTGTTTAATGACGAGGCAACGTTCCATTTAAATGGAAAGGTGAACCGTCATAACGCGAGAATATGGGGTACAGAACAACCATACGAATTTGTACAGTATGAGAAGGGTTCTCCAAAATTGAATATGTTTTGTGCAGTTTCACGGGAAAATGTGTATGGTCCACTTTTCTTTGCCGAGAACACTGCTACACGGAGCACATTTCTAGATATGCTTGAGAACTTGCTTTGGCGACAGTTGGAGACTGATTCGAACGAATTTATTTACCAACAGGATGGGACACTGCCACATTGGCATCTGGAAGTACGGGAATTTTTAAATCAAAGGATTACTAGACCGGGGTCAGGGATTTTCTCTGCCTCGTCATGACTAGGTGTTGTGTGATGTCCTTAGGTTAGTTAGGTTTAAGTAGTTCTAAGTTCTAGGGGACTGATGACCGTAGATGTTAAGTCCCATAGTGCTCAGAGCCATTTGAACCATTTGATTACTAGACGATGTATCGGTCGCACTGGAGCAAATCATTCAGCCTCACATCACTGGCCTCCAAGGTTACCGGGCCTAACTGTGTGTGATTATTTCTTGTCGAGGTTTGTAAAAGACTCTGTTTGTGTGCCTCCACTACCTAACATAATGAATGAACTGAGACATCGCATAACAGCAACTGTGGAAGCTGTAACTCGAGACATGCTCACTGCAGTGCGGGAACAATTTGAATATCACATTGACATATGCTGTGCATCTCACAAAGGGAACATACTGAACACCTATGAAAAGGCATCAAAAAAGAACTTTTTGTGTTTCCCGTTCATCAAAACGTTAATTCATTATATATGTTTATTAGTTTCAGAAATATAGACGTGCCGAATCGCATGATTCATCCTGTATTTTTGTTACAGTGTGCTTTGTGTATCATCGTAACTTGACTGCAATCATCCGACTTTAGGGGACTTCCATGGTTCTCGCCTAAGTGAAAGTGAAAGATTCATTTTGAGAATTAGGACTCTAAGATAACGTTCAACTGACGCTTCACATTGTCTGTTCATTGTAACAGTGTTTACGCTGATGACGAAACACTTTACGCTCTCCCCCACCGCAACATTGAATGCCTCCTGCTGGCGTTGCGGGCACATGACGCTGAAAGAAAACTATAAAATCGGTGCAGAGATGAAAGGGAAATCATTCTAGTGACGATACTCGGCGCAACTGGGGAGCTATATTAATATAAGAAATCATGATGAGGGGCAAATTGTTACGACCTGGCGCATGTGAACGAGCATCTGAGGAACGGCGAAGCTGATCAGCTGTTCGATTGCTGTTGTTGTAACCATCAATGGAAAGTGATTAAAAGACGATCGATACGCCATTTGACACAAGGTCTTGGACGTACGTTACCTGACCAAAAGTTTCCGGACGCCTATTAGGGGACATTAATATTGGGCGCGTCAATCCTCCGTTCTTATCACGGCTTTAAGTCTGCTGTGGACCCTTTCAGTAAGGTTTCTGAATGTGTGTGGAGAAATAGCAGCCTATTCTTCCTCAAGAGCAGAAAGCACAGAACATAGTGATGATAGACATTGGTGCCCGGAGCAAAGTCCATGGTCTAACTCATCTCAAAGGTGTTCTACTAGGCTCATGTCGGGACTCTCGGCAGGAGGGCCCATTTCAGAAAGTCTGTTCTCCACGTACCACTGCCTGACAGATGGTGCTTCATGAAATGTGCTCTGCCGTGTCTATACAAACAATCACTGTTTCGAGATTTTCCTCTACTGTACCCAGTACGCAATGTTGTAAAGTGTGTTTATACCCTTCCGCAGTTAGCGTTTACTTAAGCGCAAAATGCGGACCACACCATAACCACACCCGCATGCCGACGACACAACTTCCTCCGTACGCCACTGCTGGCACTACACGTGATGACACGTAAAGTTCTGCTGGCATTCGCCACACCAAAACTACTCGATCCGATCGCCGTGGGCTATAGCGTGATTCATCACTCCGAATTCTTCGTTTACAGTTATCCACCGTCCACTGGCTTTGCTGTTTGCACCACATCAAGCTTCGCTTAGCATTGACTACAGGAATTGCGGCCTATGAGGAGCTGCTCGACCTTTGTATCCCATTCTTTTTAGGTCCATACTCATAGTCATTGTGCTATCCCGGCTGCTGGTAACACTTTGGAATTGAGACAACCACCCTCCGCAATGCTCATCGCTGCCCGTTCTTCAATATCCTTGTCCGTCAATATCCCCTTCCGTCAGTATCCCCGTCCGTCAATATTCCTGTCGGTTAATATCCCTGTCCGTCAATATCCCCGTCCTTCAGTATACAAGCTCTGCCCATTGTAGGTTTACACTTCACTGTCACATCGGCGGCACTCAACTTGGGCAGCCTTATAAGGGTTGATATGTCTCTGATAGATTCGTCGCCACTGAGGTGACATCCAGCGACTAGTCTAGGTCGGAAGTAACTGAGCTCTCCTGCCCAACCCAAGTGCTTGTGCAGCTCCTCTACTGAAAGGACTTATACCTGGCGTCCTTTTATACTGGCGATTACGCCTCGCGACTCAAGTAGTCAGTTCCACATTACGTAGGGGTGTCTGGATATTTTTGATCCAGTAGTGTATTTCCCCTCATGACAGAACGCGGAGGTCGGAGGCTTGCCCACCGTGTAAAGCAGGATAAGCAGTGATCTGTGGCTGATCTGACGACAGAGTACAATGGTACAGTGGCACAAGTCTTCGCAGCACATCGTTCAGTGCACGTAGTTCATTTGCTATGGTGATAGATGTCGTAAATCTAAGAGATGCTTAATAATGTCTGACATGAGACTGCTATCAGAAATAAACTGGAAATTTACTACTTCTGAAGCTGATCACTTCTAGCACAAACTCTCTAAGCTCCGACATGATATGTTTGCAAGTCAACGGTGATGAAAATACGCTGTACAAACAGTTTTGTCTTTGACTTTAAGCACATCACCTGATATTTATGTCAGATATTTCACACTGACATGTTAGTACATTCGGTCTCAAAAAGTTATGGAAACTCATCAAATAAAAAGATCTCTTCTGAACAGCACTTTGTAATACATCCCAGATATGCTCAATAATGTTCATTTATGGCGAGTCTGATGGTCAGTGGAACTGTTTCAACTCAGGAGAGTGTTCCTGGAGCCACTCTGTAGCAATTCCGGACATTTGGGGTGTCGCATCGTCCTGTTGGAATTGCCCAAGTCCGTCGGAATGCACAATGGACATGAATGGATGCAGGTGATCAGACAGGATGCTTACATACGTGACATCTGTCAGAGTCGTATCTAGACGTATCAGGAGTCCCATATCACTCCAAATGCACTCGCCCCACACCGTTACAGATTCTTCACCAGCTTGAACAGTCCTCTGCTGACATGCAGTGCCCATGGATTCATGAGATTGTCTTCATACCCGTACACATCCAAACGCTCGATACAATTTGAAACGAGACTCGTCCGACCAGGCAACATGTTTCTAGTCATCAATGGTCCAGTGTCGGTTTTGACTGGCCCAGGCGAGGCATAAAGCTTTCTGTCGTGCACTCATCAAGGGTACACGAGTCGGCCTTCGGCTCCGAAAGCCCCGATCGATGACGTTTCGTTGAATGGTTCTCACGCTGACACTTGTTGATGGCCCAGCACTGAAATCTACAGCAATTTGCGGTAGAGTTGCAAGTCTGTCACGTTGAACGATTATCTTCAGTCGTCTTTGGACCCATTCTTGCAGGACCTATCCGGCCTCAGCGATGTCGGAGATTTGATGTTTCCCCGGATGCCTGATATTCACGGTACACTCGTGAAATGGTCGTAAGGGAAAATCCCCACTTTATCACTACCTCTGAGATGCTGTGTCCCATCTGAAACACCACTTAGATCTTGATAACCTGCAATTGTAGGAGTAGTAACCGACCTAATAAATGCGTCAGACACTTGTTGTCTCGTATAGGCGTTGCCGACCTCAGCGCCGTATTCTGCCTGTTTACGTATCGCTGTATTGGAATACGTATACCTATACCATTTTCTATGGCGCTTCAGTGTAAGTATAAAAGTGACGAATATTATCAATTCACTAGAACTTATGCTTAGATGAAGACATTGTTTCATTATCTTGAATGAACTTTCACTCTAATGGAGTGTGGACTGTTTTAAAGCTTCCTGGAAGATTAAAACTGTCTACTGGACCGGTATTCGAACCTGGGACCCTTGCCTTTCACCGACGATGCTCTTACATACTAAAATATACATGCTCGTACAGCTTGATTGGGGACAATGCATATGCTGAGATGGACAAGGATCGCACACGGAAACACGCTGGAAGTGACCAAGGGAAACAATGGAAAACTTAAATCTGGATAACTAAATGGTGATCTGAAACTTGTTTGTCCTCAATTCGAGTTCAGTGCTTTATCCACTATGCCATCTCAATCACTAAGATTGTTCAAGACCCCTTTCTTACGTACGAGTTCCTTCATTGTCGGTAATTCGCCACCAGTGAAAGCGTACAAGAAGCAGTGGACTGTTGGAGTCCAAACAGTGTACTTGAAGCACGGAGCACGACCAGCTATTTATGCTTCTACACTCAGCTATACAATGTTTGGTTAAAGTAAAATGTTATGGGTCATAAAGATATAACTGCCTTTACCGTGCTACATATACGGGCCATAAACTGTAGATCGTTAGAGACCAAAGATGGCCGCTAGGACTGGAAGCTCAACTAAATAATATGTGGTAGGATATTAATGTCCTACGGAGGAACACACTCGTCTGGTAGCTATAAAATATTTACCATTTCTTTTCCATTAATCTTGAGTTAATAAACTGTGGTTACCGGAACCTGTTTCCTAGGAAAACAAATTTGTTTGTGTTTGTATGCCTAAATAAATGTCACCAGAGCAGACGCATCCTCAGTGGGAGTTTATTCAATTTTTCTTGAGAGCATATTTTATTTTCTGTGACTATCTACCAATTAGACTATCATTTAGACAATTAGTTAATATAGCATACCACATATTTTGTAGTACGCCTTCTCAGATGTGATACTTGCGCATGAGTTTATTAGATCTCGTTTCGCACTTTTTTCGTCCTTGCCGTATTCTCCTAGTGTTGTTCACAGTAGTCCGACGTTACACGTTTGGCAACACGACTGGAAGCTTACTTCATTGGAACTGGTATTATGCACTGGCCCACACCTTTGAAAAGACCAACGTAATTGTGAATAAATTGGTGTTTCCAAAATTCCACTTTATTTCCATTGTCCCTCATCGATTAGGTACAAGAAAAGGCTTATGGTGCTGGCGAGCATTAGTACAGACTGTAGAGTCGAATGCTAAAGACCACTACAATGGTACGTTGCAATCGGGCAGATAGGTGGGAGTACCTGGCGAGGTATAGGGGAGGACGGCCACCCTCCCGCCCACACCCGCAATGACTACCCTAGACACAAATTATGATCTTTGGAATCTGAATTCGCATCTTGCCTACCACACAGACAGATGTATCCATTTGGAGAGAGCCAGAACGTGTGATGGATATTGACTATAGTGGTGTGCACGTAAGAAGTAAAGGCGGGTAGCGAAGTGATGCGCCTGTGTACCAAGTGACGCTCTGGCAAATAGCATCATTCTGCCACGTATATCTGTAGGGTGAGCCTTGGGGTGCACGTGGCACTCTTAGTCTTGAATTTCACTTTAGTTTAGGTATGGTGAAAGCACTTAGTCACTATAGTGTTCATTGTGCGTGGCATAAAGCGAACACGATGAGTATTACAATAAGAAGTAATAGCAACATTTTGCCTAGCGAATAAATTTTTCTACGGAGAGCGAGAAGAAGGTACAGAGGCCCAACATGACGCTTACCCCAGATTTTGAGTTACCTGGTAGGCATAGGCTGCAGCGTGTGGCGTGGCAAAGAGGCTGGAAGCACGCTGGTGAAACCCTAAAATGTTCTCACTCTCTGTCTTGTGTGCGGAGAACACATCCGGCATTTGCTTTATTAGTTGCAAACTGCTATAGTAACAAATGCAACCAAAGCTATCTGTTGCGGAAATCTTAAAAGTATTTCGCCGGCAGAAGCTACTCTGCAACTGTAAGTGCGGCATGGTGTGTTTGAGCGTTTGTGTGTGTGTGTGTGTGTGTGTGTGTGTGTGTGTGTGTGTCTAAACCATGACACTAGAAATAAATATATTTCTGCTCTGTGGAGAAATAAGTCTTCCCTTATACCGTGCAACAATTTCATACTCTTAACCTCCCTCCCCAACCACAAAAACATAGGAACACACCCAGCCCTAACGTTCTTAGTTAATGTACCTATCACATTACTGCAGTAAGCATGTTAAATTTTTAGCTGTTGGTGTATCCTAAGACCGGTTTACCACACAGCTTAAAAAACACTTCAGTCCTTTCACTGCTATTGTGACATATGTACCCCACGATAGATTATCAGAGAACAAGTTGGAATTTGCTGCATGTTATTGCTATGTATCAGTATTTCACTGGTAAAGGGAAGCCTGCTGAATTGTTGTAGAGTTCTTGCAATTACGGCTTGCCCCTTAAGGTTATGCTGTCTTCACATTTCATTGTTAATCCTCTTCTCCTCCACTCCCCTCACCATAATGTCGCATTGAGTAAGTTCACACTTACAGATAGGCAACGTAATCAACATATTTGCAAAGCGGGCTGCTGGACAAGTTGTGTCAGTGAATTGCATTTAAGTGTCAACGTTTGCATCGTCAAAAACGGTGCTCACATTGAACACCTTTAGTGTTAGTAAAAAACACTTGGAGGGATGCTCCATCGACTAATATGTGTCTGTTTTCTGTATGTCTCGCAGTTTTTACACAGTCATCTTCTGAATCCTCGGAGGTATTTATGAATAACCCTTACGTCCCGCCTCTTGCCTCGTTTGAAGACGAGCTGGTAATGTTTTTCTCATATTGTAACTTCTGACAACGATATTATTTAAAGTAACAAAACATTGCCTTTCACGCCGAAAAACAAATTGTCAGTGAACAGGTTGAAGCAAGGGAATATATCTCTGGATGACTAGCACTAGACTGCGAAGATTATTCTGAAAGTAAGGTCCTGTCAGTAGTGGAACGGAAATCACAGTGAAAATCCGATTACGCTTTGCACAGACGTGTTGGGCAGTGTGTCTAGTGTGCCCGTCGATCGCGCCTTGCCACTCTTTCGGTTCTGAACGCACAGGGAGCACGTAAAGATGCCTAGAAAATAGTGCCTCCCGCCAAACATGGGTGCCTGCTGAGAGATTTTGCCGGATTTCATGCAACCCCATATAAAGTAACTGTCACGCATTTCCTTCTTCGTGGCGTTTCTCGGTCGCACAATGCAGGGGAAATAAGGACGCTCCTGCAGAGTTTTCGTTGGGAAGTGTTTGATCAACCACCATACAGCCCGCAAGTGGTTCCTTTGGATTTTCAGCTCTGCTCACATGAACCGCTGGCTATGAAACCAACATTTTGTCAAAGACGACGAACAGCAGACTAGCTTAGAGGATTGACGACAAGCACAGGCAGCTGCCTTCTGTGACGATCATATTTGAAAATTAGTACAACACTACGACGAATGTCTATATCGGAGCGGCGTCTATGTAGAGAAGTATCCGGAAGATGTAGCTGACTGCTGCAACGAAGACATTTTCGATTTTCGCTGTGGTTTCCTTTTCGCGACCGACCAGACCTTTCTTTTCCAATAACCTTTGCATTACGTTCCATGTGGAAGCGAAATACCCGTATATAGTGCACATTTGTATGGTTAGTTGTGAACAAACGGCAATATAACGTACTTCCTTTGGGCACAGATAACGCGCAGTCCGATATTATACTGCTTGCTAGTGTGTAGAACACTAAGGCCTACTGTTGTATGGTTGTTACGTAACTAAAGTCAATTAGATCCCCACTGCATGGCAACCATGCTCATAGCTTAAGTCGTGGCAGAACGCGATGATCAAGTACTACGTGCACGGTGCCGATATGAATTGCACAGATTCATATCTTTCGACGTAAGGACAACGATATGGAATAAATAATTACTTTATGAATAATTTACTTCTCTTTCTTCAAAATATATAATTTTTATAATACCTTAATGAATTTAATCAATTATCATGACGAGTACTACTTACACGTGACATTCAGATCCAATGAATGAAATTTATTAGTAGTTGTTGCCATGTACCGTTGCTTTGCAATCAGTTTTATTTACCTCTGTTTCCGATCGCAAGGTGAACATATTTTAATGGTCATTTTTCTATTTTCAGGTAAAGCACCGCACTGGCGCACGTTTCGTCCCTTCGCCTACAGTGGAGGCTGCAGACTGTGTACACAACCACGTGAGAAAATTTCACATTATTTTAATCTCGATAGAATCAGCAGCAACTATATTGGTGCTTTTTGCTGGAGTACGAAATACTACATCTGCTATTCATGTTGGTGGGGGAATAAACAAAATACGTTATTGGGTGTATAACCATTTAAAGCACTAAAAGAAGGCTTTTGGGGGACACATGGGCAAAAAAAGATCGATCTGTTACGTAACGACATAATAAGTATGAACACATTAAAAAGTTGCGCTTTATTTGCTGTTAATTTTGTTCTCTACCGCTCCTCTCCCTCTTTTCCCCCTCTCCCCCCGCCCCCCCCCCCCCCTCCTCTCTCTCTCTCTCTCTCTCTCTCTCTCTCTCTCTCTCTCTGCTCTCTCTCTCTCTCTCTCTCTCTCCCCCCCCCCCCCCACTCCCTCTCCACCCCCCTCTCTCTGATCTTCGTTTATCGTGAACTCACCGAAGGAACAATTTCGCCCTATCATTTAGGCAAATCTTGGAAAAAAGAAAAGAAAACAATCTGTGCTTGGATGTTCACTGTATACAATACTGTTGCCTGGAACTCAGTAATTTTTTACATTAGACTAGGGTTCTGTGAGTAAAGGTAAGAATTTTCGCTGGGCTCTGATAAGTGTCTCCTGCCGATGTCACTTTGGTTAAGATCTTCCGTTTTGCAACCGCCAATAGAAAACATCGCCTTCCCGGCCTCTACTCAGAAACGCCATACAGTGATCAGCACCCACATGACAGGCGCTCCATCCTCTCAACTCCACTTCAGATAAATCCGAGCTATCTAAAACAAGGCAGACGGAGCAAATGCTTTTGTGATCTTGTGTGAAACCGTGCCGTTCCTCTCAATTCGTAAGATGAGATGTCCGTTCTGGAGTTTTTCGCATACTCGTTGGTCCAAAACCGAACTATGTGGCCCATTTTAATGTGTTCGACGTGAGTACGAAAATACTTAGCGAAGCACCTTAACTTTTCATCAGTGCTATATGTGAAGCTTAGCACAATGTAGAAGAAATTGGAGAACGCTATAAAAACAACATAAAGGACAACGACTTTAAAACGGTAATATGCGTGTAACGCTGTATCGCATTGAGCAGATTTGATAATGGTGCGAACAAAGCATAGCATAAGTAAGGTTTTCTTGATTTTAATTACAGGATTCAAGCTTATAACGTTAGCTTGAGATTTAAAACACAGTAAGGGAGTAGCTAGCACCGTCGTTTGGCTGGTGAACACGAACTGACTCTGATAGTAGATACCTATCTTCCTGTGTTCTTTGTTTGAAGATCTCAGAATTCTACCAGAACCGGAAATTGCAATTTACTCACGTTGTAAACCGTCGTCTTCTTTTAATTTTAAATAAATCCACCTGATGATAGGGGTACAGTTCTCCGAAATGCATAGTGACAAAATCAATAAAATTTACGGGCTACAGTTATTTGAATATATCAGTAAGGGATTCCAATGAGTTCACTTCTACAGGGCGATAAAAAACTGCTATTACTGGCTTCTAGAGGATGGAGATGGGGCTTAGTAGATGAAATTTTGATATGGAACCCGTGCTTGGAAATGTACCGTTTGGATGTAAAATGAGTTTGAGGATCGAATCACTTTCATACGTCCCGCTTCACGGTACTCACGCAGCGGAAACAATATTCTCTGAGCTAGGAGCTGTAGGAGCACGGGAAATGTTTCGAGTATTTTTCCTTTCTTCTAAGTGACGAAATACGTCCTCTTCAAAGTCGACAGTGCAGAGCGTCCATGAAGCATCGCAGCCAGCCTCCTATGTTTCGAACGTACCAGTTTCTCGCAGTCGTTGTTGTAGTCGGACGAAGGTGTTGTGTAATGACATAATTACAACAGTAAAAGACGGCGGCGGCCTCTTATAAGCTTGTGTGCGTACCATGAAGTGAGAGATTTGCAAGTGATCCGATTTTCAAACTGATTTTACAACCGAACGGTACATTTCCGGACATGGGTTCCTTATCAAAACCTCATCTACGAAGTCCTCGCCGCGCGGTGTAACCGCCTTGCCGCAGTTAGCGCGGCTCCCCCCGTAGGAGATTCGAGTCCTCCCTCGGGCACGGGTGTATATTTTGTCCTTAGCATAAGTTACTTTAAGTTAGATTAAGTAGTATGTAAGCCTAGGGACCGATGACCTCAGCAGTTTGGTCCCACAGGAATTTGCCACAGATTTCCAGTTTTTACGAAGTCCCCTAGACAGCTCCTAGAAGATTGTAATTGGAAGTTGGAAAAGAGCGCCACGCTCACCGTCCGTGTTGTGGAAACATGGGAGAGGCTCTCTGGCAGAAATCCTCGACCACATAAATAGCATTCATAAAAGCTTCCATTTTGATATAGCGGTTGCGAAAGACGTCTGATTCTCGTTTCTATACGTCCTCCTGACGAGAAGGTTTTATTACAATGGTAATGATAGTACGAGGACTGTTCGATCGGCAGCGAAATAGAATCCACATTAAAAATCCAATGAAGCTTTACCTAGGTGTGTTGGATAGCGTCTCTAGTATGCCAATAGATCGCATCACATCGCTCTTTTCAGTACTGAGAGCACTGTGGGGGTGTAATATTGCCTAGAAAATAGCGTCTTCCGCCAAGTATGAGTGCCTGCTGAAAGATTTCGCCAGATTTCATGCAATCCACATAACGTAACTGTCATCCATTTCCTTCTTCATGACGATTCTCGGCCGCAAACTGCACAGGCAATGAAGACCCTCCTGCAGTGATTGCTATGCGAAGTGTTTGATCATCCACCTTATAGTCCGGACTTGGTTCCTTCTGAGTGTCATCTCTCCTCACGTGAACTGCTGGCTACGAAGACGACACTTTGCCACAGACAACAAGCTGCAGATCATCGTAGAGAATTGGCAGAAAGCGCCGGCGGCTGCCTTCTATGACGAGGGTATTGAAAGCTGGTACAGTGCGACGACAAACGTCTAAGCCGGGGCGGCGACTGTGTAGAGAAGTAGCAGGGAGGTGTAACTAACAGCTTCAAATAAAACTTTTTTTTAATTTTCACTTCGGTTTCCACATCGCGATCAATTGGATCTTACTATCCCAATAGCCCTCGTATATCGGTACATCGCTGAACCAAAATGTTATGACTACTGACCACCGCGAGATGGAATGCCGCCTGTTGACGTTGCAGGGACTTGCCACGATAAGGAAAGTATATAAACGGAACAGAGACCTATGGGGAATCATTTTAGCCATGATACGGCCCACAAATGGGGAATTACACTGAAATAAGCAACACTGACAAAAGCATAGACTGCTTTGGCCTGCCACCTGGGAATTGACAGCTTGGGAACACCGAAGATGTTCGGCTGTGTCGTATGCTACTAAAAATGGTTCAAATGGCTCTGACCACTATGGGAATTAACATCTGAGGTTATCCGTCCCCTAGAACTTAGAACTAATTAAACCTAACTAACCTAAGAACATCACACACATCCATGTCCGAGGCAGGATTCGAACCTGAGACCGTAGCGGTCGCGCGGTTCCAGACTGAAGCGCCTAGAACCGCTCGGCCACTCCGGCAGTCCGTATGCTACTGTCGTGAGCATCTACACTCCTGGAAATTGAAATAAGAACACCGTGAATTCATTGTCCCAGGAAGGGGAAACTTTATTGACACATTCCTGGGGTCAGATACATCACATGATCACACTGACAGAACCACAGGCACATAGACACAGGCAACAGAGCATGCACAATGTCGGCACTAGTACAGTGTATATCCACCTTTCGCAGCAATGCAGGCTGCTATTCTCCCATGGAGACGATCGTAGAGATGCTGGATGTAGTCCTGTGGAAGGCTTGCCATGCCATTTCCACCTGGCGCCTCAGTTGGACCAGCGTTCGTGCTGGACGTGCAGACCGCGTGAGACGACGCTTCATCCAGTCCCAAACATGCTCAATGGGGGACAGATCCGGAGATCTTGCTGGCCAGGGTAGTTGACTTACACCTTCTAGAGCACGTTGGGTAGCACGGGATACATGCGGACGTGCATTGTCCTGTTGGAACAGCAAGTTCCCTTGCCGGTCTAGGAATGGTAGAACGATGGGTTCGATGACGGTTTGGATGTACCGTGCTCTATTCAGTGTCCCCTCGACGATCACCAGTGGTGTACGGCCAGTGTAGGAGATCGCTCCCCACACCATGGTGCCGGGTGTTGGCCCTGTGTGCCTCGGTCGTATGCAGTCCTGATTGTGGCGCTCACCTGCACGGCGCCAAACACGCATACGACCATCATTGGCACCAAGGCAGAAGCGACTCTCATCGCTGAAGACGACACGTCTCCATTCGTCCCTCCATTCACGCCTGTCGCGACACCACTGGAGGCGGGCTGCACGATGTTGGGGCGTGAGCGGAAGACGGCCTAACGGTGTGCGGGACCGTAGCCCAGCTTCATGGAGACGGTTGCGAATGGTCCTCGCCGATACCCCAGGAGCAACAGTGTCCCTAATTTGCTGGGAAGTGGCGGTGCGGTCCCCTACGGCACTGCGTAGGATCCTACGGTCTTGGCGTGCATCCGTGCGTCGCTGCGGTCCGGTCCCAGGTCGACGGGCACGTGCACCTTCCGCCGACCACTGGCGACAACATCGATGTACTGTGGAGACCTCACGCCCCACGTGTTGAGCAATTCGGCGGTACGTCCACCCGGCCTCCCGCATGCCCACTATACGCCCTCGCTCAAAGTCCGTCAACTGCACATACGGTTCACGTCCACGCTGTCGCGGCATGCTACCAGTGTTAAAGACTGCGATGGAGCTCCGTATGCCACGGCAAACTGGCTGACACTGACGGAGGCGGTGCACAAATGCTGCGCAGCTAGCGCCATTCGACGGCCAACACCGCGGTTCCTGGTGTGTCCGCTGTGCCGTGCGTGTGATCATTGCTTGTACAGCCCTCTCGCAGTGTCCGGAGCAAGTATGGTGGGTCTGACACACCGGTGTCAATGTGTTCTTTTTTCCATTTCCAGGAGTGTATATATAGTAACTGAAGACGGTAAAATTACGACTAGGCGACAAGGTTTCGTACATCCACCTCTCGTCATAGAACGTGGAAATAGGAGGCTTGCTCGCACTGTGAAGCAGGACAGGCGGTGATCTGTGGCAGGAATGACTACAGAGAACAGTGCTGATCCACGCACAAGTGTTACGGATGACGTTGTTCAGTGCACGGTGTTGAGTTTGGGGCTCCGTAGCAGACAACACCTACGTTCGCCTGTGATCCCAGTGACATGTTTTACGATTTCAGTCAGTGCGGAATTATCGAGGTACGACGGTGGATCAATAGCAACGTGTCACTTGGTCAGATGAATCCCCTCCCTTCCTACAACATACCGATGGTCGTGTCACGATACGCCGTATCGAGGCGAACGACTGTTTAAACATGCACCGCTCCAAGGACCCAGGCCAGTGAGAGCAGTACTATGCTGTGCAAGACACTCACGAGGCTTCCATGGTACTTACAGCAGTAATCGAAGCCATAATGACAGCTGTAGACTATGTGAACATTACTGCGAACCACCTGTACCCCTTCATGCTTAATGCCTTCCTCGACGGCAATAACATATTGGAGCAGAATAACTCTCAGTGTCACCAGGCTAGAATTGTGCTATAGGCGTTTGAGGAGCATGATAGTGAACTCACGTTGATACCTTCCCCACCCAGTATGCGTGACCTTCAGCCAATGAATAGCGCCTGGAATAGTATCGGGCGCCAGCATGGAGTCAACAAACGAAAGTCACGTAATTTATAGGAATTACATGAAACGTTCGTAGACATCTGGCGTCATATACGCTACTGGACATTAAAATTGCTACACCATGAAGAAATGCAGATGATAAACGGGTATTCATTTGACAAATATATTATACTACAACTGACATGTGATTACATTTTCACGCAATTTGGGTGCATAGATCCTGAGAAGTCGGTACCCAGAAGAACCACCTCTGGCCGTAATTATGGCCTTCATACGCCAGTGCGTTATGTCAAACAGAGCTTGGATGGCGTGTACAGGTACAGCTGCCCATGCAGATTCAACACGATACCACAGTTTATCGAGAGTAGTGACTGGCGTATTGTGACGAGCCAGTTGCTCGGCCACCATTGACCAGACGTTTTCAGTTGGTGATTGATCTGGGGAATGTGCTGGTCAGGGCAGCAATCGAACATTTTCTGTATCCAGAAAGGCCCGTACAGGACCTGCAACATGCGGTCGTGCATTATCCTGCTGAAATGTAGGGTTTCGCAGGGATCGAATGAAGGGTAGAGCCACGGGTCGTAACACATCTGAAATGTAACGTCCACTGTTCAAAATGCCGTCAATGCGAACAAGAGGTGACGGAGACGTGTAACCAATGGCATCCCATACCATCACGCCGGGTGATACGCCAGTATGGCGATGACGAATAAACGCTTCCAATGTGCGTTCACCGCGATGTCGCCAAACACGGATGCGACCATCATGATGCTGTAAACAGAACCTGGATTCATCCGAAAAAATGACGTTTTGCCATTCGTGCACCCAGGTTCGTCGTTGAATACACCATCGCAGGCGCTCCTGTCTGTGATGCAGCATCAAGGGTAACCGCAGCCATGGTCTCCGAGCTGATAGTCCATGCTGCTGCAAACGTCGGCGAACTGTTCGTGCAGATTGTTGTTGTCTCGCAAACGTCCCCATCTGTTGACTAGGGATCGCCCCGTGGCTTCACGATCCGTTACAACCATGCGTATAAGATGCCTGTCATCCCGACGGCTAGTGATACGAGGCCGTTGGGATCCAGCACGGCGTTCCGTATTATGCTCCTGAACGCACCGATTCCATATTCTGCTAACAGTCATTGGATCTCGACCAATACGAGCAGCAATGTCGCGATACGATAAAACGCAATAGTGATAGGCTACAATGCGACCTTTATCAGAGTCGGAAACGTGATGGTACGCATTTCTCCTCCTTACACAAGGCATCACAAGAACGTTTCACCAGACAACGCCGGTCAACTGCTGCTTGTGTTCGAGAAATCGGTTGAAAACTTTCGTCGTGTCAGCATGTTGCAGGTGTGCCACCGGCGCCAACCTCGTGTGAATGCTCTGAAAAGCTAATCATTTGCATATCACAGCATCTTCTTCCTGTTGGTTAAATTTCGCGTCTGTAGCACGTCATCTTAGTGGTGTAGCAATTTTAATTGCCAGTATTGTACTTCCGGAAAACTACTAAGGACTTGTCGAATTCTTACCATTCCAAAGGTGGATCAAGACGGTACTAATCAGGTGGTCAGAACGTTTTTCATCTTCAGTGTATTTACTTATTTGGTTCATTCCGACTCTTTAGCCCCACGATTGTTTTGAATGTAGACCTCCCCGCCACACACTGCTGATAAAATGCTTTCGCGTTTTGGGAACAGGAGACAGTGTTGATTTACCAGACTTTTGGACACGTCTCATGGTCACTGTCTTCTTGCAACAGTGTATGGAAACTGGACAGTGTTTCATCGCGATGTATTTGTTCACTACGACTTCTTCTTACCAGTGTCTATAAATTGCCTCGCCTGTCGTGTTTCGTCCTACCAGCGTTATATTCTTCCTGGCGTCCGCCCGTCCATGATCTCCCCATGTCATGTAGTTGCAAATGTACTGCACTCCGGTATAGTGATTTTTTTTTCTCCATGCTCCAGTTGCTTCCAAATCCTCCCTGGCTCAATATTGGTGCAGGCACAATACCGCAACGCTTTATTTGTGCTGCTGCGATTTACACACGAAAACCCCAGTTGCATCTGTGCAGCTTGCGATATACATCGGCGGTGTTTTTGATGGCGCCCGTGCTGTGGATCCCCGACTTGTGGCGCGGTCCGTCGCCAAAGCGGACGGGGAGCGCGACGCTCGCGGCGCGGCGTCCTTGCGGGGGACCGACCGCAGGGAGCCATTCACGTGAGGTGGACGCGGACACAGTATCGGATTTTGCGTGCCGCCGCGCGCTCTGCAGCCGCCGGCCGGCTTTGTTCGCGCTCTATTTTCACGGACGCCGCTATTTCGGGCTGGCGCTGCCGACGCAAATAGCGAGACACTGCAGCGTGGCACGCCGAGCCCCAGCTGCCGCGTCACCCTGCCGCGCTGCCGCCGCGGACGACCCCTTCATCTGCCTGCCCAGTAGCTTCAGGCACCACGGAGGCGTGCTCCCAAAGGATTATCCTCTATATTAGATTAGATTAGATTAATACTAGTTCCATGGATCATGAATACGATATTTCGTAATGATGTGGAACGAGTCAAATTTTCCAATACAGTCCGTGGGTAGACACGAGTACTTCGAGTTTTTGCTTCGTAAAATTAATAACCGTTTTTGCGAAGTAAAGACCCTTATGACTTGTTCGTGTCGGTTGCGTAGTTTCAGCCTTTACTGCTAGATCACACCACACTTTGCTTGCAGTGCCACTTTTGAAGATAAGATTCGGCAAAGTGACTGCCAATATCGCGCGCTCTGAAGGCATTTCCGAATAATCCGTTACTTAATAGCTTAGATTTATAATATTTGCTGCTTTTAATTCGCAAAAAGAGTAATACATTTGATACACGTTTTTACTAGAGCTATTTCTTTTGTTGACTACAGCAAACGTCCAAATTCGAAGTGCATTGCAGGTTACACTCTAAAAGCTTTTTCTGTACTTCCTATACCCTTATTTCAAGTGAGGAAAATCCTACAATCCCGTAATGCTTTGGCTCTACGTCGACTGACAGGAACAGAGTGCTATAACGTCAACAAACAATTGACGATATTATTTTCATTTACCAGAGATGAAGAAGCATTTCAGATGCTGAAACAGAGTGATTTGAGTTCGGTATTCCGCTGTTCTCCGGTGTTAGATGTGAGCCACAAGGTTTTTGTAAGTGATGGTCAAGTGCTAAAAAAAATATAGATCAAGATTGTATAACCAATTTGCTGTTTTAGTTATTGTTAAATGTTGGAATATGTGCAAAAGATCTTGTAGAAAGCCAAGAGTGAATTTCGATAATGCCAAACTACCTTGTCACAGTGGTAACACCGGTTCCCGTCACACCACCGAAGTTAAGCGCTGTCGGGCTGGGCTAGCACTGGGATGGGTGACCATCCGGTCTGGCGAGCGCTGTTGGCAAGCGGGTTGCACTCAGCCCTTGTGAGGCAAACTGAGGAGCTACTTTATTGAGAAATGGCGGCTCCAGTCCTGTAAACTGACATTCGGCCTTAGAGAGGTGTGCTGACCACGTGCCCCTCCATATCCGTATCCAGTGACGCCTGTGGGCTGAGGATGACACGGAGGCCGGTCGGTGCCGTTGGGCCTTCATCGCCTGTTCGGTCGAAGTTTAGTTCAGTTTTAGAATTTCGCTAGTGAGTTGTGTGAGATGTTCCTCTCATGTCTCCAGAGAAATATTTGTGGATTAAAGGGAGATTACTGGCCGTTTTAGATCTGATGATAATAAACCAAGAGAAGAAATGTTTCCCCCAGCCAAGTCGACTGACCAGGTTGACCACCTCCCCAACACGTAGAGGCAATGAGTCACTATGAACGGTGTAGAATCGTGTGCAAGAAGTGTAAAATATATATATATATATATATATATATATATATATATATATATATATGCGTTAAAAATCGAAATACATATTATAATTTTTTCCCTTACTGGTAAAGAGCTGAAGTACACATATGTGTATCTAAAATATTTTAGAAAATATAAGAAATAAAAATCAAAACAAAGTAATTTAGTAGGTAACTATGTCTAAAAACGATGAAACACATGATGAAAACGATTTTCTTTACTTGTTTTATCATCGGGGCTGAAGAGGTTATATATTTTGTTCATCTTTCACCCAGTTGCAGTACATATCCTGATGAAAAAAAGTGAGGCACCCAGAAGGCATGATTGCATGACAATGTAACTTGGTACACTTACACACCGCCGGCAGGTATTTGAAAGATAAGATAGGATATTGCACCGCCTGTGTTATTCACGCACTGCAATATCGTATTAATCTGCCGATACCTGGCAAGCGACTTTCTAGCACAACGTCTGGCCTGTACGGTAATATACACTATGTGATCAAAAGCATCCGGACACTCCCAGAAACATACTTTTTTCATATTAGGTGCAATGTTCTGCCACCTACTGCCAGGTACTCCATATCAGCGACCTCAGTAGTCATTAAACATCGTGACACAGCAAAACTGTGGAACTCACGGGCTTCGGACGTGGTCAGGTGATTTAGTGTCACTCGTGTCATAAGTCTGTAAGCGAGATTTCCACACTTCTAAACATCCCTATGTCTATTGTTTCAAAAATTTTCAAATATGTTTGAAATCTTATAGGACGTAACTGCTAAGGTCATCAATCCCTAAGCTTACACATTACTTAATCTAAATTACCCGAAGGACAAACACACACACACACACACACACATGCCCGAGGGATGACTCGAACCTCCGCTGGGACCAGCCGCACAGTCTATGACTGCAGCGCCTGAGACCGCTCGGCTAATCCAGCGCGGCGGTCTATTGTTTCCGATGTGATATTGAAGTGGAAACGTGAAGGGACACGTACAGCCCAAAAGCGTACAGGCCAACCTCGTCTGTTGACTGACAGAGACCGCCGACAGTTGAAGAGCGTCGTAATGTGTAATAGGCAGACATCTATCCAAACCATCACACAGGAATTCCAAACTGCAAGTACTATTACAGTTAGGCGGGAGGTGAGAATACTTGGATTTCATGGTCGAGCGGCTGCTCATAAGCCACACATCACGCCGGTAAATGGCAAACGACGCCTCGCTTAGTGTAAGGAGCGTAAACACTGGACCATTGAACAGTGGAAAAACTTTGTGTGGAGTGACGAATCACGGTACACAATGTGCCGATCCGATGGCAGGGTGTGGGTATGGCAAATTCCAGGTGAACGCCATCTGCCAGCGTGTGTTGTGCCAACAGTAAATTTCGGAGGCAGTGGTGTTATGGTGTGGTCGTGTTACCATGGAGGAGGCTTGCACCTTGTTGGTTTGCGTGGCACTATCACAACACAGGTCTACTTTGATGTTCTAAGCACATTCTTGCTTCCCACTGTTAAAGTGCATTTCAGGGAAGTCGATTGCATATTTCAACACGATCGAACACCTGTTCATAATGCACGGCCTGTGACGGAGTGGTTATACGACAATAACATCCCAGTAACGGACTGGCCTGAACAGAGTCCTGACCTGAATCCTGTAGAAAACCCTTGGGATGTTTGGGAACGTCGACTTTGTGCCAGGCCTCACCGACCGACATCGATACCTCTCCTCAGTGCAGCACCCGGTGAAGAACGGGCTGCCATGCCCCAAGAAACCTTCCAGCACCTGATTGGATATATGCCTGCGAGAGTGGAAGCTGTCATCAAGGTTAAGGGTGGGCCAACACCATATTGAATCAAGTATTACCTATGGAGTGTGCCACGAACTTGAAAGTCATTTTCAGCCCGGTGTTCGGATACTTTTGATCATATAGTGTACATAATAAGTGTAAGAGTTCAAGTCGTTGGCGCGTGGTTAAGACATATGGAAGTTTGGGTCTGGCCGTGACTCGTGCACGGATAGTCAAATGGTAAGGCGGCCGCTCGCGATAATCGGGAAATCCGGGTTCGAACGTCGGTCCGGCACAAATTTTCATTGTCGTCATTCCATTCTACAGAAATCATGATAACTCAGCTTGCTTTGTTCGTCCATACGATCTACAGTGTTATAGTCAAAGATGCCTAGGCTGACGCTATTTTATGTTTCAGGAAGGCATTGGATACCGATCGGCTCCGTCGTTAATTAGTAAAATGCGAGCTTGCCGAATGTCGAAACAGATTTTTCATTGAATACAAAACTTACATGCCTGCAGGAGAGCTTCTGTAAAGTTTGGAAGGTAGGAGGCGAGGTACTGGCAGAAGTAAAGCTGTGAGGACGAGGTGTGAGTGGTGCTTGGGTAGCTCAGTTGGTAGAGCACTTGCCCGCGAAAGGCAAAGGTCCCGAGTTCGAATCTCGGACCGGCACACAGTTTTAATCTGCCAGGAAGTTTCAATACTTAACGAACTTGAAAACTGTAGTACAAGCAAGATTTTCAGGATAAGGATTACCACTGACCTAATAAAGAACTTTCACCGTCACAACAACCTGTCAGCTGAAAAGAAAAACGATCTGCAACATCTTCTGCCGTATTTGAAAGTAGCTAATGGAAAATTTTTTCGAATAGTTAAACATCAATGAAAATTGCTTGCCGCACTATAAAATTGAAAGAAAGATTAATAATAATTTAATCACAGAATAGTGTATCTGTAAAATTTTATAATTAAAAAAACTGATAAATATTTACCTAATTTCACCGATACCTGTATCACATTTAGCATGTACTACGTTTTTCAGAATAAAATATTTATTTTCATTGATAAAAGGAAGGGCACTCAAAACATTTTTTGTAACAGTTGTGTGACTCTTGCAGTAGACAATAAATTTAAATAATTCTTAAGGTTTTTTCATTAAAATATTTTTTTCAAAACAAAAAAAAGAACAGAATAACTTGAAATCAATTTATTGGTTCTTAGTCCGTTATTGATTTCCACTCTACAATTAGGGCCACAGTTAAGGTTTTCTTCAAATAAACAAACCTTTTGCATGTGAAAAAGTTTCCTGCTCGAGAATTAGCAGCCGGAACACTACCCACTCACACTGTCTTGCATACCAACACAGAACACAGCAGAGGTCGACAATGGCAGTCTCCCATTGATGTTTTCCTGGCGGGAACAGTCCAACCCGCACACCGTCAAATGCCAAGTAATTTAAATAGTACTGCAGGCTTGGAATGAGAAAAACTGCATCTGTGCGATCTTAGGAGGACTTCATTGGAGTTGTTCGGTGGTAATCGCCCTTTCTGCAAGCGCTCGGCAGGAAGTGACTGTAAACTGAGAGACAGTGGTGCTCCCGGAAAAAGAAACGGCTTCGATAGCTTAACTAACGCCAGACGCCGCCGTCTCGAGAAGCCGAGCTGGATCCCCGTCGCCCCTGCACCCTCCCCCTGCGAGGCGCCCTTAAACGGATGCAAATGAGATTTGCGTTGCGGAAGAGAGTTATTGGGCGCCGTGGGGAGCGCCAAGGCAGAGCGCCATCCCAGACCGAGTCAGCATTCCCGGCCCGGGGTCTGCATTCGCACTTGGATCTTCTCAGCTTAAACTGCTCAGTGCCCGTGCGCTGCCACCTTCCCCTCTCTACACATCCTGACTCTTCTTACGATTTGCAAAGCTACGACGATATACGAGGGTATATCAGTAAGTATCTGCACTTACGTTGTAACCGTCTTTAGGTTGGCAGTACGACTTAGTGCACTCGGCAGCCGGCAGATGGCTCCGTTCTCTTCGCCTGTGGCATTGTCGCATCTGTACGTCCGGATCTCTCGCAAAGTAAACGTGGCTGTGCTACTCCACGTTTGCGCCAGCCGAGAACAACGTTATTTAATTTGTTTTCGGCGGAATAAAGGCGTACCGACGACTGAAATCTATCATATCTACATATACACTAATACTGCGCAAGCTACCATACGGTGCGTGGCGGAGGGTATCCTGTACCATTCGTTTCCTTGTGATCTTCACGCAAATAACGCGAGAGACAAACGACTGTTTATAAGCCTTGGTATGAGTTCTAATTCCTCGAAGCTTATCTTTGTGGTCCTTACGGTCTCTAAATCTTCTCAATACCGTTCTTCGAAAAGAACGTCGCCCTCCCTCTATTAATTACCATTTGAGTACCCGCAGCATCTCCGCAACACTTGCGTGTTGTTCAAGCCTACTGGTAACAAATCTAGTATCCTACCTCTGAATTGTTTCGATGCCTTTCTTTAATCTGACCTGGTGCTGATGCCAAACACTCGAGCAGTACTCAAGAATAGGTTGCACTACCGTCCTATAAGCGCTCTTCTTTACAGATAAACACCACTTTCCTAAAATTCTTCCAATAAACCGAAGTCGACCATTCGCCTTCACTATCACTATCCTCAAGTGCTCGTTCCATTTCTTATCGCTTTGCATCCTTACGCCCAGATATTTAAACGCTATGACTGGATCAAGCAGGACACTACTAAAGCTATATCCGAACGTTACGGGTTTGTTTTCCCTACTCATCCGCATTAACTTCTGTTTCTATATTTATAGCCACCTGCCCTTCATCACACCAACTAGAAATTCGTCTAAGCTATCTTCTGTCATCCTACAGTCACTCGTCTTCGACACCTTCCCGTACACCACAGCATCATCAGCAATCAACCTCAGATTGCTGCCCATCTTGGCCGGCGTATCATTTACGTATATAGAAAATAATACTGATCCTACTACGCTTCCTCCCGCTACACTTCCCTGGAGTACTCATGACAATACTCTTGTCTCTCATGAACACTTCTCCGCCGTCGACGACAACATACTGGGTTCTGTGGCTAAGAAGTTCAAAATGGTTCAAATGGCTCGGAGCATATGGGACTTAACATCTGAGGTCACCAGTCCCCTAGAACTTAGAACTACTTAAGCCTAACTAGCCTAAGGATATCACACACATCCATGCCCGAGGCAGGATTCGAACCAGCGACCGTAGCAGTCGCGCGCCTAGAACCGCTCGGCCACAGCGGCCGGTGGCTAAATAGTCTTCGAGCACAGTAGGAGAAGAATGCTGATGTACATACCTACAAAATAAGAAGGAAAAAAAATCTTCGTCACTCATTACTAAAGTTAGGTCACAGAAAAGAGTTCAGTCTGCATCGACCAAAACATTTTATCCCTTGGCCAGTAACATAAAATGTCTGACGGATAGCAATCTCCACAACACCTTGTATCCCACGGCCAAAGTTTGAATAAAAACTTGTTGCGTGTGAAAAAGTTTTAAAAAACTTAATTTTATCAGTCGAACGGATAAATTGTGTCTCAGAAGGAATGGTCAGTACTCAGAGATATGGCAGGAACATCAATCGAAGCGTAAAATATAATGAGCATGGGCTCTAAAACGCATGCCTTAAGAGCAATGAGCAATTCTTCAGTAGAAGAGATGTGTTTTATAGTAGGGAGGTTTATGTCCTTGTTTATAGTCATTTTTTCTTATTTTTGCAAGTACTATCTCCTCCCAAAATAAGGTAACCAATGGGCTCGAAGTAGGAGATATTTTTTCACAGCATCGAAGATGAAACAATGCTCATAACACTTAAGGTGTGCATTTTAGAGCCAATCTTAACTAATTTTTGAGCGTTCCTGTCTTATCCCTGAATATTAACCATTACTCTTGGAACACCCTGCATCTTCATTAATGTTAAAATGAACCAAGTTAAGGGGCTCCGGAACGCCCTATACTTGCAATGTTAAAATAACGCTTATAAATTACATCTTTCCTCACAAAGTATTTGAGGTAGGAAGTTGAACTTTTTACAGATTATTTATTGGAATATGGGCTACAACTTAACACAGGGATTTTACAAAATTTTAGTTCAGTTATTAAAGATGATTTTTTTCAATTGTAATGAAAATTTACAACATTTTTTTTGCAATTTTTTATTTATATATTCAAAAATATACAGAGTTTTGGAAAAAGGCTGTGTTAAATTATGCAGAAGGTACTGTGTAACATTTACTGAAAGTTTGAAACAAATATGTTTGGAAGATCCTTAGAAAACATGTAATTAGTATAAGAAAATAAAAGTTTTGGGAATCGAGCGACAAAGATTGGATTAACTTTTTAGTGCATTCCAGGTCCATAGGATGGATTATCTTCATCCTCTGCAAACTCCTCCTCCAGCTTCCTCTTGTTCCTCCTCCTGTTTACTGTTGCTTGTATTTCTAGACTCTTTACAGCCCTGTCTGCAGCCCGAAGGCGTTCCTTGTCTAAAGCAAGCATCGCTCGTTGTTGTGTTCGTAGATTTTGCTACCATTTTCTTCAGTTGCAGTTACTGCAACACTGTTCCAAAAGGTGGTCATGTATGAACACTTATCACATTTCAGTTGTATTTCACTAGCAAGTCCTACGTGCTTTATTATGGAGAGTTCCACACCAACTTCACTACAATGAATACATCTTACACAGTTTGAAAAAATTCCTTTGAGAACCGCCATATCAAATATTTCATTCACATCCGATTCGCCCATAAAACATTCATAGTTTTCACTCATTGAACCAAGCTTCTTCTGCGAAGTATTTTCTTTCCCACTTTGACTGCTATGGGCAGGTGTACTTGAGAGGTTAGGTTCACTCACTTGGTTATCGTCTTTATTGTTTACAGTAATAACACATACCTTTGGCTTTCCAACATTTCTCCTTTTCTTAAAAGCCTTCAGAGGATTTCTAATAACTTTACTTTTACTCATTATTATACTTCAACAAAACAGAGACTCAAGAAACAGAATTAATTACGAATATTTTCGAGACAACGACAGAGTAAATAAACATGAAACAATCGACAATCACACCAGCGATATATATTGAACCATCACAGGTTAGCCACAACACATACTTTATCTCACATCACTAAAATGTACCTGATGAACACGGACGTTAATAATAACACCATTTGACAGCAGTTTAACAGCGCCACAGTGGGTCACGCCCATGTAGAACACATTTCAAAAAAAATTTAAAAATAGTTGTAGTCTTCGGAATTGAATAAATTATATATCTATTAAAAGGTAATAGTCTGCAGATTCAGAAAACGCAAAAAAGTAAAAATTGAACTTTTCATGATTTTGAGCCTTTCCGGAGTCCCTTAAAGCTAATTACTCTCAGGCCCGGTGATGTAGTGATGAAATGTGTGCCTGGAAAAGGAGAGGTCGTTGGATCAAATCTCGGTCGATTCGCGAGAATATTTGTGTTTAATGTGGCCTTCACGTCTCAGCGCTGTGAGCAGCCGCAAGGAACGACACGTGGTTCGGATGCCACGTTGAACTGTCGGTCCCCTCTCCCTCGTTGCGTAGCTGCGGTAGTTTGGGGACACGCAAGTTTCCGAAATGGCATCCAATTCAAAGATTTGCGTCCGCCTATTGAGCCACACGAAATTATTCTGTATACATATCCAGTAAACTCACTCGTTCCAGATCGTTTCGATAAAAGAGGTTCGAGTGATCTAAGGAACTTGTCACTAACTAACTAACTAACTAAGTATGAGACTTTCAGCTCAGCATGGTAGGAATATTTTACCACGCCGAACTGTTTACTATTTGAGTGAACAATAGAAAAGCGGCTGCCTAAGCATGAAGGACAGATGAAGAGCAGAACGTCCAGTCAGAACTTACTATTCATGCCTACAGTGAGCAAGTCCGTGACCTGATTTTGGATAAGCGACGAGCGACTGCTGACGAAGTGGCATACGCATGTTGTCATGGTTCTCCATATATCATCAGCCATAATACGATCAGCTTTCGTAAAATCTGTGTAAGATGGGTTCCAAAAAGCTCAATGAAAAGAGTAAAGTACTAGAGGAATCATGTTCGAATCTGTCAAGAGTTACTAGACCGTCATTCTAATGAAAGTGAAACGTTTTTGAAACGAATCACCACTGGAAGTGAGTTCATCACTGAGAACCAGAGAACAAACACCCGATCACGGAATGGAAGCGTACCGCAACTCCTGCCAAACAGAAATTTAAGAGTGAATCCCCTGCTGGAAAAGTGAATCAGACAGTTTTTTGGCATGCACGAGAACTAATTCTGGAAGCGCTGCAGATGCGTTAGTACACTTTACACACAAATGTACACTTTACGCACAAATGTGAATGATGAACAACGGAGTGGGCGTCCTTCAGTCGTTAACGAAAGTTTGGTGCAGGAAGTGGACAATAAGGTGAGAGTAAACAGACGCTTTACGATTTCCTCCTTGCCTGATGACTTTCCTAATGTTTCTCATAGTGTTTTGTATGGCATTGTGACCGAGCACTTGAATTACCGAAAATTGTGCGAATTGTGCGCACGTTGGGTACCGGAAATATTGACGAATGTGCACAAAACCAAACGTTAAGACCGACGGTGATGATTTCTTAAGCCAAATTGTTACGGGCGAGCCGGCCGCGGCGGTCTAGCGGTTCTAGGCGCTCAGTCCGGAACCGCGCGACTGCTACGGTCGCAGGTTCGAATCCTGCCTCGGGCATGGATGTGTGTGAGGTCCTTAGGTTAGTTAGGTTTACGTAGTTCTAAGTTCTAGGGGACTGATGACCACAGATGTTAAGTCCCATAGTGCTCAGAGCCATTTGAACCATTTGTTGCGGGCGATGAATCATGGGTGGCCTACGTCATACCAGAATCAAAGCAACAGTCCATGGAAGTTGAGCAAGGACATCGTTTTGCTGCAAGACAATGCCCGTCCGCGTGTGGCGAATCAGACCAAAGATCTCATCTCATCACATCTTTTCGATGGGAAATTCTAGGTCAGGGATCCCCAAACTATTTTGGACAAGTGACCCCTTTTCCAAAATCAACTGTTACCTCAGACCCCCATGGCCAAATTACCTACTTTTAAGATCAACCCCCTTATTCATAATGGTCCGCTAACTTAAAACAGCTGCTACAGAGTGTTATTTTTCATTCTGACTTAGGTCAATAGAAGAAGACAGAGTGAGAATTAGCAATGCTTGAAGTTAGCAGACTATTATGACTAAGGGGGCCTATCTTTAGTTTTTCCTGTTGATGCAAAATACCTAGGTACTAAGGTACCAATTGGAAAACTTTGCACTTGGTTAAGTGAGTAAAGTTGACTTCATTTTCTCATCAAAATTTAACAAAATAAAAAGACATACAATTCAGTAAATATCAAGTGTAATTTATAATGATTATTACAAATTAAGTACTTAAAGAATCTTAAGTAGGTAGGAAAGTAAGTAACTATAGTAAATAATTAGGTATAGAAAATTCGTATTAGGTAAGTAGGTACCTATTAGCATAAGAACGAAAACCAAAGCAAACTGAACACTTCAAAGTTTAGGTACCTACATGCTTAACAACTAAGTGTAAGTAATTTTTACAAGTACTTATATACTTACCTATTTAAAATATGTTGTATGTTGTGTTTACCACTTTTTCAGTCACTTTACTTCACTTAAGTTAGCTATGTAATAACTTTGTAATCTCTTGAAATAAATGAGTACTTATATGAGTTATTATCGTTCAAGCTCCAACGAATTTCAAACCGCAAATGAACTTTCAAGCTAAGTGCAAGCTCGTTAAATAGTAAAATATCAGGAACATGTTTGGACTTGATCATGAATTCGTTCGTGTTAAATCGCATAAGCGTCAAATAGAGAGCAAGTCAAAACGCGCCTGAATGACGTACGCTCGAACTCATTATCTTGCACAAACTTGTCCACACATACCTGCCGAGTTTTTCATCTTGTACGAACTTGAGACTTTACATTACTACAACAATGCTATTTCCTACAAAAATATTAATTATTCTTAGTACACGTAACACAACATAAACAATACAGTACCTACCTATCTTGAAAGTTTTAAATAAGAACTTGTGTTAATTTAATAGGGGTCGATTTTTAGATCTCGTCGACCCCCAAATCAGTTTTCGTTTATGTCGACCCCTAAGAAACCGGTATCGACCCCAAGAGGTCGATATCGACCACTTTGGGAATCCCTGTTCTAGATCATCCTCCGTACAGCCCCGAACTTGCACCCAGTGACTACCATGTGTTCCTTCAAGACGATGACGAAGTCAAAACAGTGGTGATGCAGTGGTTAACAGGTCAGGCGGCAGACTTCTGTGTGGAGGGTATTCAAAAACTGGTACAATGTTATGACAAGTGCCTCAATATTGACGGAAATTATGTAGAAAAGTAGATTAAGGTACAGGCTTTCATGTAAAAATAAAATTATTCAGATATCTTAGCACGTCTTTTTTTAATTTCAAAACGATACTTATTTAAAAAACACGTATGGACAGGACTTTTTTCTGGGAAATATGTTGTTGTTGTTGTGGTCTTCAGTCCTGAGACTGGTTTGATGCAGCTCTCCATGCTACTCTATCCTGTGCAAGCTTTTTCATCTCCCAGTACCTACTGCAACCTACATCCTTCTGAATCTGCTTAGTATATTCATCTCTTGGTCTCCCTCTACGATTTTTACCCTCCACGCTGCCCTCCAATACTGGGAAATATAATGCAGCTAAATTTTGTACAGGTATACGAGGTCTGTTCAAAAAATTCCGGAACATTTGTAATTTCGCGCAAATGGTGTGTTGCAGCGAAATGCGGTTGGCATCCCTGCACACGCCTGCGTTTAGTATGTAAATGCCGGAAGTTACGTTGTTGTACGTGTGTTAGTTATTGTTGAGTGCTGTATTGCGTAGAACGTTCTGTCGCACAATTTACGAATTTTGAGATAGCGGAGTTAGAGGAGCAACACGTCTCCATTAATTAAACTTTGCGTGAAACACAAGAAAAGTTTACAGACACACACCAAATGATGCAGGAAGCCTACGGTGTAAGTGGTTAAGTGTACTCTGTTACGAATAGTTCACACGGTTTAAAAATGTCCAGACGGAAGTTAAAGATAACCGCCGTTCACGACGCCCTTCGACGTCTACCGACGACTCTCGTGTCAGGAACGTCAACGAAATTGTGAGTGCCAATCAAAGACTGACTGCCCGAGAGGTTGCAGAAGAATGTAACATTTCAGTCGGAACACGTCATGAAATCCTGATACACTATCTTGGAATGCATCGCGTTGCCGCTAAGTTCGTCCCAGGGCTGGTGAGTCAAGACCAGAAAGACTTTCGCCTTGCAATCTGTGAAGAGCTTCTGGATCGCGCAAATGAAAACGTTATGTTGCTTAAGAGAATCACAACTGATGACGAGACGTGGGTCTACGGATACGATGTTGAGACCTAAAGTTCAATCTTTGCTTTTTCGTTAGAGCCACGGTTTTCGAGTTATTCAAAAAGAAAAAAAAAACGTACAAGAGTGGACTTACGCACCACCAGCTCCACAGTTATACCTCCCCATTCAGGATTTCTAGTAATTTGTTCATGGCACTCCCTCCTACCACGGTGCAAAAATTTCCAGTTACACGAACTATTCCCAGTATTCTGCGTTTTGTAGTCTCTGTTGATTGGGCTATTACACCACCACCACCACAGTCGGCTATACATTCCCGCGATGGTAGTGAAAGGAAAACGACTTTTGTAAACGTTGCGACAAAACTAATTACGTTACTCTTACAAACAGAATAGTTTTGTAGTCAGAAAGCCTGACCAATACTATGATGTAATTGTTTGTTTTAGGGTGATGAAGTCCACAAAATTGTTAGTTAAAATTTACGCAAACGTCAGTTTTACAATTGTAAGTGCTCTAATAAGCCGGCGGCGTAATAAGGCTTGTCAGCGAACATCAAAAAAAGATCGAATGTGGGAAATAATTCGTGCAGTCGCAAATTTGTGTGCAGTGGTAGGAGGGAATGTCATGAACCACATACTAGAAATTCTGACCGGGGTGCGTGGGGAGGGGGGGAGGGGAGTGGGAAAAAGAGTGGCATTGAAGGGCACTTTTGTACGTTTTTCTTGAATAACTCGAAAAGTATGGCATCTAGTGAAAGCGTATATCAGTACAAACTTAAGTACATTAAATTTGCTACAAAAAGATCCTGTTCATTTTTCCTGTAGGACTAATAATATGAACGTGGCGAGCAAGAGAAAATGAAAATATCGTGCACGGGATTTGAAAGTAGTATGGGTTGCATAAAACGCTTCGATAGGGGCAGTTGAATCACTTTCTGTGTTGTATTGTATTGTATGTTAACCAGGGACCTAGAAACGACGGAGAGGCTCTGTCGCAGCTGCAGCCGCAGAGGTCCACAACCCCACAACGACTACCGCAGTCCACTTCACCCCTCCGTCGCCCCACACCGAACCCACGGTTATTGTGCGGTTCGGCCTCCGGTGGACCCCCCCCCCCCCCCCCCCCCCAGGGAACCTCTCACATCTGACGAGAGTAACCCCTGTGTTTGCGTGGTAGAGTAATGGTGGTGTACGCATACGTGGAGAACTTGTTTGAGCAGCAATCGCCGACATAGTGTAGCTGAGGCGGAATAAGGAGAACCAGCCCGCATTCGCCGAGGCAGATGGAAAACCGCCTAAAAACCATCCACAGACTGGACGGTTCACCGTACCACGACACAAATCCCCCGGGCGGATTCGTACCGGGGACGAGGCGCTCCTTCCCGCCCGGAAAGCCGTGCAACAGACCGCACGGCCAACTGGGCGGGCAGCCGGCGGCGTAATAAGGCTTGTCAGTGAACATCAAAACAAATCGAATGTGGGAAACAATTCGTGCAATCGCTAATTTTTGTACAGTGTCTAACAACCCTACCACAACAAAGGTCAAAATTTTAATAACGATTGTGGTGTTGCTGACGTTGCTAAATACTGCATTATCGGGCAACAAGTCATATTATATGGCAGGTGTCATTAGAGCACAGTTAATAGTCATTTCATGTAATAATGTAAAAACTAGGCACTCATCTTTTTGTGTGCTGATCTCGTCGTAAGATCATGGCTCAATCGTTGAAAATCTAGGTGGTTATGATTCCAAGCTCGGATGCAAAGAGGCCTAGGTTTTATCCTGCTATATTCAAAAGTTTTGTTGATGCGCCTCGCAAACAATTCTTGAAGATTACTTTTTTACTGGACAATGGTGATGTAAAAAAATAATCAGCACTCCGAATTTAAGTTACACTTCCTTTTAATTGCAATATCACGTGACACACAAACATCACTTCACAATACAAAACATACTTGAAAACATCTTCCTCACATTTTATAAGCCAACTATAATATGCGTCTTTCCAACATGACGTCCAAGACTTGACCTTTTCAAGGTCCGAGTCTCTAACAACTAACTAACAATCGCTTACGCGCCCAAAAATCAGAGTTACAAGTACGTCAAAGATCATAGTGACAAAGGAAAGAATACAAATAAGAATAATATCATTGCAATATAAACATATCGATGTATCACAAATGAAATCAAATCTGAATGTTGTCTCAGAAATATGTTAATTACTTTGCAGAAACACAGTAGTATATAGCTGGTATCGAGAGGTTCAGGTGAGGTGCCGTAATGGTTGCGTAATTCAAGTACCATTACAAGTGGTAGGAGGGAGTGTCATGAACCACATAATAGAAATTCTGACCAAGGGCAGGGGGGGGGGGGCAATGTATGGGAAAAAGAGTGGCTTTGAAGATCACTTTTGTACGTTTTTCTCGGATAACTTGAAAAGTGTGGCATCTAGTGAAAGCGTATGTCAGTACAAACTTAAGTACATTAAATTTCCTACAAAAAGATCCAGTTCATTTTTCCTGTAGGACTAATAAGATGCACGTAGCAAGGAAGAGAAAATGAAAATATCGTGCATGGTATTTGAAAGTATTGTGGGTTGCATAAAACACATCAATAGGGGCAGCTGAATCACCTTCTCTGCTACTTCGTGTTACATGTATCTAGTGGAAGGCCAAGATGGCAAAATCAGATCTGAGCCCATACGGAGACTTACCACCAACTGCTGTTTCCGCGGGCCGGCCGCGGTGGCCGAGCGGTTCTAGGCACATCACTGCTACGGTCGCAGGTTCGAATCCTGCCTCGGGCATGGTTGTTTGAGGTGTCCTCACGGTTAGTTAGGTTTAAGTAGTTCTAAGTTCTAGGGGACTGATGACCTCCGATGTTAAGTCCCATAGTGCTCAGAGCCATTTGAACCATTTGTTTCGGCGAACCATTCGCAACTGGAACAGGTAAAGGAGACGTGACCGTAGTACATAACGTTTCCCTCTGCCACAGAGGGTAATGTGGCTCGCAGAGTGTAAATGTAGATGTACATGCAGATGTAAGTGTAGTAATTCGCCAACCAACTCGCGATTTCTATGTGTCAAAGAGCTTATTGTCACAATTAGCTTGACGTCTACGTCAGCGACAGTTTCTGTATTGACCAATTAAAGCGCCGAATCCACTGCGTTACGTCATAACGTTTGCGAATAACGAGTCGTTGAATTTCAGGTCGACGTATGACGGCATGAGTGATCACTGCAGCAGGACAGCGTACCTGCTTGACATCTCGTGCAGTGAAAGGCATACCGACATCCCGCCCGGAGCGGGTCTTTAACCGGAATGATTGTCGATTATTTAGACGAGCCCGCCCCGGTGTATAGAATCAGCGAGGGCAGCGCCGGAGAGATGCGTCCGCCAACCCCACCCCACCCCAGCGCAGCCCGGTCCGCTGCTGCCATTTGTCGTGCGGCCGCCGGCCAGCCCTTCTATAAATAACGGCCCGGCCGACGCGGGGGCGCGGCTCGCGCCGTAGTGTTGCTTTGATAAGTAGATTTATTAGGGCTCGCCCGTTTCAGCGTTTGTCATCATTAATAGCTGCAATTAGAGCGCGCCGCTGTGAATGCGCGTGCCTTTCTGCGCACATTCCCGATGCTCTGCACGCCGTTCCAGCCGCCCTGTGTCTCTGTCCTCTGTCCTCCCTGATCTGCGGCTCGCCAGCGGACGCTGTCGGTCAATACGAGTACGCGGGATGGAACCTGTACCGTCTGACACTCTTCCAGGACGATCACTTCTCGACAGCTACGAGAGGCATTATTAATTATTGCATCGAAAATACAGTGACCATCCAGAAGATTGTGACCACCGAACTACTTTCGATATAAATCCTTCCAGGGAACAGCAGCGTCACCTGGCGAGGAATGACTGTTAGTCAGACATACGCACAGTGCTTGTATTATCAGCAAGCGTGCTGCCCGTGTGTAGAATGGGGAAGGCGCGCGATCTATCTGAGTCTATTGAGTCTGAGTGAGTGAGGGCTCGGCGTGACTTGTCGGGCGTCTGAGGAAAGCTCTGGTGAGTGTCTTCAACACGTGGCGAAACCAAGGTGAAGCCACGTCCGGACGTCATGGGTTTGGGCAACACCGACTCAAAGGAAGGCCTCGGCGCTTGTTGGTGACGTCACATCAGCTATGCACGGCGAACGCCAGGTCTGTTGCAGGCATACTCATAATAAGGGTGTCTCCCCCTCTGACACAGGAAAACGTGAAACTATTGGCGGTAGTTGACCAACACACATTGTTCTGAGAGATTTCTGCATTCAATTAATTGTGCAATTCATTACACTTCTTAATAAATAGTGTACGCCTGAGCTTAAATTTCCGCCTGTTTTTAGGATTGACATACAAAAACAACTTCATGGTCCAGCAGCAACAGAATTCGTGCTTCTTTACCTTATTTGTAAATCTGAGGAAGTTACGTTTGTACTGGGTTGCTTTTACAAGAAACTGTGAACATATTGGTGCTCTTCTTTAGGTATCTTGGTTGACTATGGGGTGAGGAGCACTAAATGTTAATGAAATATCTTGCGATTGTACACGTTGGGGGAGGGGGTGGGGGACAGAAGAAGAGGCAAAAAAGAGATACTTGTTTTATCAAAAAAAATTTTTTTATCCTATAAAGTTTCTCCTTTCAGTTGCAAGAGGGGAATATTTATCTTTTCTAATGTGAATGTTTAAAAAAGTTTAAGCTCAGCAGTATTTTCGACGTATGAAGCTATTTTTTCCCGTTTAGAATTCCTTTCGTTGAAAACGACTGTAATCTAATGACTGGCAACATTTGGACATTTACACATGTAAATTAGTTCACATTTCCAGTGACGATGTCAAACGAAAATAAATAAATAAACAAAAGAAACGAGTTAATTGTAAGGGGGTTGGGGTAAGTTTCGATAGCAAAATGGATCAAGTAAATATAGTTACTTGAATGTAAAATTTCCGAAGCTTGCAATGGGGCAAAGCATCTTCTCATATTGATCTACGTTTGTTTCGATTGGATTCAGTAATACAGAACTATGATCTTCATTTGTAGCTTTACGACAGTAAGAAAATCTTTCATCTAAATAAAGCTGCAGAATCCAAAACAATACCAAACATTTTGTCCAAAAATAAGAGATTTATAGTGATAAGCACGCCCAGGCGTTTCTGCGTGCCGTGCCTAGCTGACGTGACGTCACCAACAAGCGCCGAGGCCTTCCTTTGAGTCGGTGTTGGTTTGTGCGGCCACCCCTCATTTCAGATGTCGGACGTAGCAGGCTGGGCAGACTGGTAGAATAGGACAGGCGCCACCCCATGGCGGAACTAACATTAAGCTTTAACTCTGGGCAGAGTGCAAGTGCGTCTGAAGACACGGTGTTCCGAACACTCCTAACGATGGACCTCTGCAACCGACGACCCATGAATGTTCCAATGTTAACACCATGACATCAGCAACTGCTACTCAAATGGCTCTGAGCACTATGGGACTTAACATCTATGGTCATCAGTCCCCTAGAACTTGGAACTACTTAAACCTAACTAACCTAAGGACATCACACAACACCCAGTTATCACGAGGCAGAGAAAATCCCTGACCCCGAGCAACTGCTACTGAAATGCGCACATGACCATCTGCACTGGACGTGGGCGTAGTGGCAGAGTGTTGCATAGTCTGATGAACCCCGATACTGTCATTATCACACCGATGGCAGAGTGCAATACCGTCGTCTTCAGGGGAACAGCTCCTTGACGCCTATACTGCGAGACGGAGGCAAGCTGGCTGCGGCTCCATTACGCTCTGGGGAACATTCAAGTGGGGATCCGTGGATTCAGTGGAGCTCGTGCAAGCCACCATGGTGGCCAAGGAGTATCGTACTCTGTTGACAGACCACGTACACCCCTTCTTGACGATCATGTTTCCCGACGGCAGTGGCACTGTTCAACAAGATAATGCGCCATTTCATAAGGCCAGGAGTGTGATGGTGTGGCTCGAGGAACACAGTGGCGACTTCCAGTTGATGTGCTGGCCTCCCAACTCTGAAGCCGATCGAATATATCTGGGGTGTGATTTAACGTGACGTCAGAGCTCATCGTCCCTTTCCCTGGAATTTACGGAAATTAGGTGACTTGTGTGTTCAGATGTGGTGCCAGCTCCCTCCAGCGATCTACCAAGGCCTCATGGCTTCCATGCCACGACACGTCGCCGCAGTTATCTGTGCAAAAGGCGGACATACGGCTATTAGGTATACGGTCATAATGTTCTGGCTGATCAGTGTAATCAAGCTGCACCAATGAAACTGTGTGACAGTGTTGTTCCTTGTCAACGTATTCTCTCTTTTTCCAAACGATAGAAGGCTTAACTGAGAGCCTGGTTGCAGAAGTCTGCTTTATAGCTGTTCAGGAAATCACCTCGTCTTCATTCTGAAAATGTCTGTCACGCAATGGAAAAACGTTGTTATGTGCTAGGTCAGAGTATTACGGGGTTGTCGCAGACTTTACTCGGAGAACAGAACAATTCAAGAGTGACGATAATCGTTAGTAACACACCTGCCTATCAATTAACTTAAACTTTGTGTTCTACCTTACGGTTTTGTCACGGGAGAATCCTCGTCAGAGAGGTCCACCGCATGAGCGTCTAGGGAAGTGATTCCAGTGGTGGTTTCCCGTTGCATTCCACTGGTGATGATGAAATGATAATGAGGACAACACAACATCCAGTCCCTCAGCGGAGAAAATCTCCGACCCATCCGGGAGTCGAACCCGGGCCCCTTGGCGTGACAGACCGCCGCGCTGACCACTCAGTCATCGGGGCGGACCCCTATCAATTAAAGTGCACACTAAAGAAGGGATGCACAGTTAAACAAGCAGAACAATTAGCAACCTTGCGCCCTTTGACGCAACTAGATTTCTTACCAGAAATAATTGTTAGAATGGCAGCTGTAATACGTGGACTGTCGAATTATGCTGGATCCGTTAAAAATTCCAGTAATCTGAAACATTTAATAGATCACAAACAAAATTAGGAAGTTTTGTCGTAGGAACTGGCGTATCAACTTCGAATGGAGAAAAGCCCATTTACGAACACAAGCGAATAAACTGGCAGACAATCACTAAATATTTTTCGGTCACTATCATCAGAAAAATTTTTTGCTTGCTCTATAATGTTGCAATAATTTTGTAGCTTGTTGCTGGTACAAACAAATTGATTTACTTCATAATATAGTTTAACGTCGTTCCGATGTTAGATGTTATTATGTATGAGAGTGCTGCCACCGGGTGGTAGTGTTATGTACTTCTTTTGACAGCTTTCCGGCAGCACGGAGCCAGTTACCAACATACACACATACGTGGATGTGCTCTATCTGAAATATCTGACACATTTTTGCCTTGCTGATACAGTACGGCTTTTATTTTAGAGTAGTTACTGTTGCATAGTAGTGTCTTTTCTGTGAGTCACCATCAACATTTTCAACGTTTTCTTTTACGTAATAATTTTAATTTCACAATTTACCTCCATGTTTTCAATGGTCAGACGGCCATGTGCCACACCTAGGGGCCATATAATTCACTTATCCGATGATATATAAAACTGAGTTAAGGTTTTTCAAAATACGTACGATAGTTATAAACCTAGAGATATATTTGTAACATTTACAGATCTGAAGATGGCGATATGACTTTGCTGAAACTAGCGATCAGGATATGTATTAACTGCCATCTGAGTGATAAAACTTCAATTTTGGAACCTTTTTTACAACTGAATACATAAATTACAAATATTGTAGCGGATCATGTTACAAATAAATAAATAAAATACCACAAATAAACAGCTTGTGGGGCTCTGTACTGTGCAGAATGAGCTGGAGATTTGTCGTGGAGCAGAAACACACCTTAGGATAGCTTTCCACAACGATATGTACTGATAGCCTACAGTAATCTGGTCAGGAGATTTTTCGTTGTTTACTGCCATAATGATTGGTCCGTACGAGCGTAATCTCTTATCACTATACTACTGCCGTCCCAAAAATCATTCAGCATCTTTGTCCAATGATGGTTTGAGTCTTCGCCTTCTACGACGGTAAAGAATCCTTTTGTCTGCGTTGCTTGATTTGCTCTTTTTTCTCAGGGTCATAGCTACACACCACGCACTCGTCATTGGTTACAAGGTGACTGTAGAAGTCATGCGGATTAGCCTGACACAACTGCAGCATTCCCGATGTTGTCTCCGTTCTGTTTCATTACAGGTGTGAGCAGTCGCCAAACTCAGCCGTCGGTAACCTTTTTCATGTTCAAAACGTCGCTCGAGATGTTCATAACGAAGCCTTGACTGGGTTTTCATTTTCCTGATCTTGTGTCAATTGCGACAGGCCTTATTCGAGCACTAACGCCTCCACTCCTTTTGCGATTCGCTGTTCTTCACAGAGAGGGAGTCCGCCACTTCGTTCTTCGTCATTCAGACTTCGTTGACGACAGTGGAAGAGTTGGAGCCAGCTAGTCACATTATTATTTCGCAGTGCATTGTTAGCATACACTTTCTCCAACTCGGCAGTGGATTGTTACAGCGTTGTTACCCTTCAAATGCATTCTGCATTTGGCATACTTGCGAGTTATTGGTCTTTTTTATTGTGTGGCCCATTGCTACTCTCTTTTGAATTTGAATTTCGTAGTACGTATCCTATTTTTTGTTGTTGTAAAAACTGAGGCTTATTTACTTAAACTGTAGTACAGGGTGATTCAAAAAGAATACCACAACTTTAAAAATGTGTATTTAATTAAATAAACGTAATATAACCTTCTGTTATACATCATTACAAAGAGTATTTAAAAAGGTTTTTTTTCACTCAAAAACAAGTTGAGAGATGTTCAAAATGGCCCCCTCCAGACACTCGAGCAATATCAACCCGATACTCCAACTCGTTCCACACTCTCTGTAGCATATCAGGCGTAACAGTTTGGATAGCTGCTGTTATTTCTCGTTTCAAATCATCAATGGTGGCTGGGAGAGGTGGCCGAAACACCATATCCTTAACATACCCCCATAAGAAAAAATCGCAGGGGGTAAGATCAGGTCTTCTTGGAGACCAGTGATGTGCTCTGTCACGGGCTGCTTGGCGGCCGATCCATCGCCTAGGGTAGTTGACGTTCAGGTAGTTACGGACAGATAAGTGCCAATGTGGTGGCGCTCCATCCTACTGAAATATGAATTGTTGTGCTCCTTGTTCGAGCTGAGGGAACAGCCAATTCTCTAGCATCTCCAGATACTGTAGTCCAGTTACAGTAGCACCTTCGAAGAAAAAGGGACCAAAAACTTTATTGGCTGAAATGGCACAGAAAGCATTCACCTTAGGCGAGTCACGTTCATACTGAGTTGTTTCCCGCGGATTCTCACTGCCCCATATACAGACATTGTGACGGTTGACTTTCCCGTTAGTGTGGAAAGTTGCTTCATCACTAAACACAATCTTTGAAACGAAAGATTCATCTGTTTCCATTTGAGCAAGGATAAAATCACAGAAATCGATTCTTTTAATCTTATCAGCTGCAGACAGTGCTTGAACCAATTTCTGACGATAAGGTTTCATAACTAACCTTTTTCGTAGGACTCTCCATACAGTTGATTGTGGAATTTGCAGCTCTCTGCTAGCTCTGCGAGTCGATTTTCCTGGGCTGCGAACAAATGCTTGCTGGATGCGTGCTACATTTTCATCACTCGTTCTCGGCCGTCCAGAACTTTTCCCTTTGCACAAACACCCATTCTCTGTAAACTGTTTATACAAACGTTTAATACACCACCTATCAGGAGGTTTAACACCATACTTCGTTCGAAATGCACGCTGAACAACTGTCGTCGATTCACTTCTGCCGTACTCAATAACACAAAAAGCTTTCTGTTGAGCGGTCGCCATCTTAGCATCAACTGACGCTGACGCCTAGTCAACAGCGCCTCAAGCGAACAAATGTACAACTAAATGAAACTTTATAGCTCCCTTAATTCGCCGACAGCTAGTGCTTAGCTCTGCCTTTTGTCGTTGCAGAGTTTTAAATTCCTAAAGTTGTGGTATTCTTTTTGAATCACCCTGTATAATAAAAGACTAATGTAGGGTTGCTCAATTTTGTACTCACACTGATGAGAAAGCCTGTGTTTTGGGCACGTATCATGAATTAGGCATTTTGGTAACTCTTTGTATACTGCTACAGACGTCAGGCATTCCACTGGCAGTGTTAGGTTCGTCATCAGTAGTAAATCTGACCAGAAGCTACAGTGAACTTTTTTTTTGTGGGATTGTCACTCAGCAACGCTGTCTGCTGAAGAATTTATCGAACATATGTAACCACCGCCTATTTCTGGCCATTGTAATAGGTCCACAGGTTAAATCAAAACCATTTTTCTTATACACTATATCGGGCCGCAAAACTGTTGATGTGGCTCCTCACCCAACTCCCCTCCCCCCCCCCCCCCACCCCTCCCTCCTCCTCCCCTGCACATATGCACGCCATTTTTTCAGTGTTTAAAACATCGAAGCTAAATTTGCTGGCTGTGAAGTAAACACGTGTCCGACACGGTTTGTGTGCTTGTAACGATATGTCAACCTTCATGAGGTACAAGCAAACATTTCACGCTGTTGCGGCACGATTTACCGAGACAAAGTCGTGTGTGACTATTCGAAATATTTGCGGCGACACTCAACGCCTACTACACATGTTAGCACTACCTTGTTCTGGGCACTTATGGCGTACATAAATGAAAACGACAAACAATACACAATTATGCCAACGTTCTCTGTATGACTTCGTAATATACTGCGTGGCTCTTCGCATTACTGTCTACAACAGTTTCAAGAGCACGAGTAGATTTAAGTTTTTAACTGTTTTCATAAATAATCCTATCGTAATGAGAAAGAATGAAATTTGTTGCGAACGGCTATAGTAGAATGAGCAATGCAGAATATCTGATATAAACTTTTATTTTGTTCCACTAGCAGTTTCTCGGGTCATTACCACGACTGCTTTCTCTATGATGGTGTGTCTATAAAACTACAAAGAATATCTTGCGTCTCAAAATCATGCAAAATGCATCTTCAACGATAGTATTCAGAACTGTAGACAGGTGATGCTAAACGATCACGAAAATATGTTACTTTCATCTGCAACATCTATTACTATTTTCTTTAGATTCTGAAAAAGTTTTCCCCCGATTTAGAAGTACTTCTTAAGTTTCGCAATCAATAGTTTCTGATATGTGTATGAATAATGTACTGCAGTCTTTGCTTAAAGAACCCACACAAGTCTTTGAGCAGATGCCACGATCACAGTTGTATGAAGTGTTAGAATGGCGCAACGATCATTCCTCATTTCCAAGAGTGTTCGTAATTATTCCTGGTTCACCAACTGCTAAGTCCAAGCAAAGGGCCGAAAAGTATGTGCCGATTGGAACCTGCCTCCCTCAGTACCTAGTATGTTCCAAAACGCAGCTAATAAAAACGGAATTTTTCGGTGCTCATACCTCGGGCTCTATTGGGTATGAAAAGGTAGGGTTAAGTGATTTGGGTAGCCCTTGGGCTAGGAGCAATTTCTACACCCAACAATGTATGAATATTACAGCCGGCCGCAGTGGCCGAGTGGTTCTAGGTGCTTCAGTCTGGAACCGCGCGACCGCTATGGTCGCAGGTTCGAATCCTGCCTCGGGCATGGATGTGTGTGATGTCCTTAGGTTAGTTAGGTTTAAGTAGTTTTAAGTTCTATTCGACTAAAGACCTCAGATGTTAAGTTCCATAGTGCTCAGAGCCATTTGAACCATTTATGAATATTGCACACTTTCTCCTGCTTAAGCAAATGCAGCAAATCGGTTGGTTCTTTTTGCATTTGATGTGGTATACGGTGGTTTTGATGCGACTTACGGAGACACCATTAGTTAATGGGCGATCTTCGGAAGAAAACGGTGTTTGCTATATTTTCGCCGTCACCAGCTGACCAAAACCCAGCAGAAAATTCCAAGACAGCTGTGCACTGCAAATTGCTGAAATTATTACGATGTATTGCTGAGATCCCGATCACAAACAATCTTGAAAATTTTTTTTCAGATCCTTATCCGTTTCCGAGATATAGGGGTTCAAAGTTACTCTTCTTGTACATGTAAAATACGGACGTAAAATCTGTGACGTAACACGGACAGATATACTGTAAAGTGTCTCCGTTATCCTCTGGAAATCCCTTGTTACAGTACTGGAGCACACGAAAAATGTTTCCTTGAACGTAAAATCTAGTCTGAGGTGTAACACGCGTTCCGCATTATTTCGGTTTCACATAAGTGAACGATCTAAATTTTACTGACCAGTACATTTCTTCTCGTATGAGTGATATACCTTTCTACAACTGGGAAAAGATGGGAAGTAGAGGAAAAATACTCCTATCGGAGAACAAAAAATACTAACATATTCCTGTTTATTTAAAAGACTCCGACTGAAAAGTGGGGTACCAGCTGTCTGATTATCTGATTCTACCTTCCTCAGCAGCTTTAAAAATTTTCTCAAAAATTTTGGCATGTGAACATATTCGCGCTATTACATGGTGAAGAGGAGAAGACAGTGACAAAGAGGCGGAAAAGTAATAAACATTGAAAGATAGTAGACAGTGGTTGCGTTATAGAAAGAGCGAAGGAGACAAGGCCAGTGAATGAGAAAAGGACACAGTGGCATTGGAAGATAGTTGACTGTGACAGAACAGTGCTACGAAAATAGTGAAGGAGACATTGCCAGCGTGGTGAGGGGGGAGGGGGGGGGGGAGGGGGGCAAGAGGGAAGAATAAAGAGAAAATGGAAGTGGAAGTGATTGAGAGCCAGAGATAATGAGAGACAAAGTACATGATAATGACAATGCAGAAGAGAGAGATAGTGAAAGTGAGAAGTGACTGCAGTAATAGGAAGGAAGGAGATATTAGCACTAAGAAAGAGCAAGAGTCAGATGGTGACAGTGAGAAGAGACTGCAGTAGTAGGGCAGAACGAAGGGGGCTGTGACTGTGACACAGATACGCAACGAGACAGTGAGTTGGGCTGAAAGGGTGAGTGAGAAAGGGCAACTGGGAGTGGATGCGTATGAACGACTTACAACGATGGACTAGTGGGTGTGAGTGAGCAAAAGTTAGGAGAGCTTGTCGGAGTTTGAGGTGAGCTGCTTTTAAGAAAGCGCGATTATATTCGCATTTCAAAATTTTTCGGAAAATTTTTAAAGTTGCTGAAGAAGTTAGAATGAAGTAGCTGGTACCTCAATTTTCAGTTAGTCATTTAAATAAACAGGAACATATTCTCAAATGTTTGTGCTCCGATAGGAGCATTTTATGCGTAACCTCGGCACAACGCTTGAGTCGTATGTGTTAGTTTTCTTGTAAAAGTACCGACGTCGTGTTGGCTTCTTGGTAAATCACGCATTACTACACACTAGCAGGAATGAACAACATAAAAAAGAAAATCGGTTCCACAACGCTGCTTATCAGGAATTACGTCTCATTGTCGAAATCGGAAAGAATTAAACTGCAAAATAATGTCAAATAGTGTGGCGAAATACACTTAAACCCCGCCAGCCTAATACTCGGAGATAAAAAACACTATGACCTCGAATGCTTGTTTTCATAATTACATTGATAGGCCAAAATATTACAATCACCTGTTTAATAGCGTCTTATTTCATACTAGATCATAGTACATCAGCGATCTTGCGTGGCATGGATCTGACAAGTCCTTGGTTGGTTTACGTTAATATGTGGCACCAGCTGTTTATGCATACGTCGAGCACTATCCGTAGGTTAGGGCCGAATGTTTGTGGGCGCTGTTACCGCCAGATAGCACCCCAGATGCGTTCCATAGAGTTCAGATCACGTAAATTTGTTGGCCCAGAGATCAACGCGTGTTCACAACTAGTCATTTCCTTTCCTGTTCCATTCGCAGATAGAGCGATGGAGAAACGACTGTTTGTATGCCTCCGTGTAAGTCCTAATTTCTTGTATCTTATTTCCGTGGTCCCTATGCGAAATGTATGTTCTCCGCAGTAGGATCGTTCTGCAGTCAGCTACAAACGCTGTTTCTCCAAATTTTCTCAGTAGTGTCCTTCGAAATGAATGTCTTTTTCCCTCCATGGATTCCCACTTGAGCTCCCGAAGCATCTCCGTAACACTTGCATTCTGGTTTTTTTTTTTTTTTTTTTTTTTTTTTTTTTTTTTTTTTTTTTTTTTTTTGTCATCGGTCTACTGACTGGTTTGATGCGGCCTGCCACGAATTCCTTTCCTGTGCTAACCTCTTCATCTCAGAGTAGTCCTTGCAACCTACGTCCTCAATTATTTGCTTGACGTATTCCAATCTCTGTCTTCCTCTACAGTTTTTGCCCTCTACAGCTCCCTCTAGTACCATGGAAGTCATTCCCTCATGTCTTAGCAGATGTCCTATCATCCTGTCCCTTCTCCTTATCAGTGTTTTCCACATATTCCTTTCCTCTCCGATTCTGCGTAGAACCTCCTCATTCCTTACCTTATCAGTCCACCTTATTTTCAACATTCGTGTATAGCACCACATCTCAAATGCTTCGATTCTCTTCTGTTCCGGTTTTCCCACAGTCCATGTTTCACTACCATACAATGCTGTACTCCAGACGTACATCCTCAGAAATTTCTTCCTCAAATTAAGGCCGGTATTTGATACTAGTAGACTTCTCTTGGCCAGAAATGCCTTTTTTGCCATAGCGAGTCTGCTTTTGATGTCCTCTTTGCTCCGTCCGTCATTGGTTATTTTACTGTCTAGGTAGCAGAATTCCTTAACTTCATTGACTTCGTGACCATCAATCCTGATGTTAAGTTTCTCGCTGTTCTCATTTCTACTATTTCTCATTACGTTCGTCTTTCTCCGATTTACTCTCAAACCATACTGTGTACTCATTAGACTGTTCATTCCGTTCAGCAGATCATTTAATTCTTCTTCACTTTCACTCAGGATAGCAATGTCATCAGCGAATCGTATCATTGATATCCTTTCACCTTGTATTTTAATTCCACTCCTGAACCTTTCTTTTATTTCCATCATTGCTTCCTCGATGTACAGATTGAAGAGTAGGGGCGAAAGGCTACAGCCTTGTCTTACACCCTTCTTAATAGGAGCACTTCGTTCTTGATCGTCCACTCTTATTATTCCCTCTTGGTTGTTGTACATATTGTATATGACCCGTCTCTCCCTATAGCTTACCCCTACTTTTTTCAGAATCTCGAACAGCTTGCACCATTTTACATTGTCGAACGCATTTTCCAGGTCGACAAATCCTATGAAAGTGTCTTGATTTTTCTTTAACCTTGCTTCCATTATTAGCCGTTGTGGTGTCACCGCCAGACACCACACTTGCTAGGTGGTAGCCTTTAAATCGGCCGCGGTCCGTTAGTATACGTCGGGCCCGCGTGTCGCCACTATCAGTCATTGCAGACCTAGCGCCGCCACACGGCAGGTCTAGAGAGACTTCCTAGCACTCGCCCCAGTTTACAGCCGACTTTGCTAGCGATGTTTCACTGACAAATTACGCTCTCATTTGCCGAGACGATAGTTAGCATAGCCTTCAGCTACGTCATTTGCTACGACCTAGCAAGGCGCCATTACCAATTGCTATTTATCTTGTGATGCATGTACCGTCAGACCGATGTTCACCAATTATGGATTAAAGTTAAGTATTCCAACAGCTACGTACTTTATTTGCTAGACTCAAATCCTTTAACTGTTCCAGACCTCACGTCAGCCTGCGTGAGCTTAAACGCGTGCCTTTCGGCTTCACCTCCAAGTGGCTTGGCTGTCTTGCCAAGTCACAACAGCCGTAACGTCAGAATTGCCTCTCTCGTCCCTTTGCTTTTCCTAAAGCCAAACTCATCGTCACCTAGCGCATTCTCAATTTTCTTTTCCATTCCTCTGTATATTATTCTTGTAAGCAGCTTCGATGCATGAGCTGTTAAGCTGATTGTGCGATAATTCTCGCACTTGTCAGCTCTTGCCGTCTTCGGAATTGTGTGGATGATGCTTTTCCGAAAGTCAGATGGTATATTGCCAGACTCATATATTCTACACACCAACGTGAATAGTCGTTTTGTTGCCACTTCCCCCAATGATTTTAGAAGTTCTGATGGAATGTTATCTATCCCTTCTGCCTTATTTGACCGTAAGTCCTCCAAAGCTCTTTTAAATTCCGATTCTAATACTGGATCCCCTATCTCTTCTAAATCGACTCCTGTTTCTTCTTCTATCACATCAGACAAATCTTCACCCTCATAGAGGCTTTCAATGTATTCTTTCCACCTATCTGCTCTCTCCTCTGCATTTAACAGTGGAATTCCCGTTGCACTCTTAACGTTACCACCGTTGCTTTTAATGTCACCAAAGGTTGTTTTGACTTTCCTGTATGCTGAGTCTGTCCTTCCGACAATCGTATCTTTTTCGATGTCTTCACATTTTTCCTGCAGCCATTTCGTCTTAGCTTCCCTGCACTGCCTGTTTATTTCATTCCTCAGCGACTTGTATTTCTGTATTCCTGATTTTCCCGGAACATGTTTGTACTTCCTCCTTTCATCAATCAACTGAAGTATATTTTCTGTTACCCATGGTTTCTTCGCAGCTACCTTCTTTGTACCTATGTTTTCCTTCCAACTTCTGTGATGGCCCTTTTTAGAGATGTCCATTCCTCTTCAACTGTACTGCCTAATTCGCTATTCCTTATTGCTGTATCTATAGCGTTAGAGAACTTCAAACGTATCTCGTCATTCCTTAGTACTTCCGTATCCCACTTCTTTGCGTATTGATTCTTCCTGACTAATGTCTTGAACTTCAGCCTACTCTTCATCACTACTATAGTGTGATCTGAGTCTATGTCTGCTCCTGGGTACGTCTTACAATCCAGTATCTGATTTCGGAATCTCTGTCTGACCATGATGTAATCTAATTGAAATCTTCCCGTATCTCCCGGCCTTTTCCAAGTATACCTCCTCCTCTTGTGATTCTTGAACAGGGTATTCGCTATTACTAGCTGAAACTTGTTACAGAACTCAATTAGTCTTTCTCCTCTTTCATTCCTTGTCCCAAGCCCATATTCTCCTGTAACCTTTTCTTCTACTCCTTTCCCTACAACTGCATTCCAGTCGCCCATGACTATTAGATTTTCGTCCCCCTTTATATACTGCATTACCCTTTCAATATCCTCATACACTTTCCCTATCTGTTCATCTTCAGCTTGCGACGTCGGCATGTATACCTGAACTATTGTTGTCGGTGTTGGTCTGCTGTCGATTCTGATTAGAACAACCCGGTCACTGAACTGTTCACAGTAACACACCCTCTGCCCTGCCTTCCTATTCATAACGAATCCTACACCTGTTATACCACTTTCTGCTGCTGCTGATATTACCCGATACTCATCTGACCAGAAATCCGTGTCTTCCTTCCACTTCACTTCACTGACCCCTACTACACTCCTGGAAATTGAAATAAGAACACCGTGAATTCATTGTCCCAGGAAGGGGAAACTTTATTGACACATTCCTGGGGTCAGATACATCACATGATCACACTGACAGAACCACAGGCACATAGAAACAGGCAACAGAGCATGCACATGTCGGCACTAGAACAGTGTATATCCACCTTTCGCAGCAATGCAGGCTGCTATTCTCCCATGGAGACGATCGTAGAGATGCTGCATGTAGTCCTGTGGAACGGCTTGCCATGCCATTTCCACCTGGCGCCTCAGTTGAACCAGCGTTCGTGCTGGACGTGCAGACCGCGTGAGACGACGCTTCATCCAGTCCCAAACATGCTCAATGGGGGACAGATCCGGAGATCTTGCTGGCCAGGGTAGTTGACTTACACCTTCTAGAGCACGTTGGGTGGCACGGGATACATGCGGACGTGCATTGTCCTGTTGGAACAGCAAGTTCCCTTGCCGGTCTAGGAATGGTAGAACGATGGGTTCGATGACGGTTTGGATGTACCGTGCACTATTCAGTGTCCCCTCGACGATCACCAGTGGTGTACGGCCAGTGTAGGAGATCGCTCCCCACACCATGATGCCGGGTGTTGGCCCTGTGTGCCTCGGTCGTATGCAGTCCTGATTGTGGCGCTCACCTGCACGGCGCCAAACACGCATACGACCATCATTGGCACCAAGGCAGAAGCGACTCTCATCGCTGAAGACGACACGTCTCCATTCGTCCCTCCATTCACGCCTGTCGCGACACCACTGGAAGCGGGCTGCACGATGTTGGGGCGTGAGCGGAAGACGGCCTAACGGTGTGCGGGACCGTAGCCCAGCTTCATGGAGACGGTTGCGAATGGTCCTCGCCGATACCCCAGGAGCAACAGTGTCCCTAATTTGCTGGGAAGTGGCGGTGCGGTCCCCTACGGCACTGCGTAGGATCCTACGGTCTTGGCGTGCATCCGTGCGTCGCTGCGGTCCGGTCCCAGGTCGACGGGCACGTGCACCTTCCGCCGACCACTGGCGACAACATCGATGTACTGTGGAGACCTCACGCCCCACGTGTTGAGCAATTCGGCGGTACGTCCACCCGGCCTCCCGCTTGCCCACTATACGCCCTCGCTCAAAGTCCGTCAACTGCACATACGGTTCACGTCCACGCTGTCGCGGCATGCTACCAGTGTTAAAGACTGCGATGGAGCTCCGTATGCCACGGCAAACTGGCTGACACTGACGGCGGCGGTGCACAAATGCTGCGCAGCTAGCGCCATTCGACGGCCAACACCGCGGTTCCTGGTGTGTCCGCTGTGCCGTGCGTGTGATCATTGCTTGTACAGCCCTCTCGCAGTGTCCGGAGCAAGTATGGTGGGTCTGACACACCGGTGTCAATGTGTTCTTTTTTCCATTTCCAGGAGTGTATATCTAGATTGAGCCTTTGCATTTCCCTTTTCAGATTTTCTAGTTTCCCTACCACGTTCAAGCTTCTGACATTCCACGCCCCGACTCGTAGAACGTTATCCTTTCGTTGATTATTCAATCTTTTTCTCATGGTAACCTCCCCCTCGGCAGTCCCCTCCCGGAGATCCGAATGCGGGACTATTCCGGAATCTTTTGCCGATGGAGAGATCATCATGACACTTCTTCAAATTGCTACAGGCAACAAATCTAGCAGCTCCCCTCTGAATTGCTTCGATGTCTTCTTCCAATCCGATCTGTTCCAGATCCCAAACACTCGAGCAGCACTCAAGTACAGGTCGCACCAGCTTCCTTTATGCGATATTCTTTACTGATGAACTCCACTTTCCTAAAATTCTCCCAATAAACCAAAGTTGACAATCCGCCTCCCCTATCACAATCCTCACGTGTTCGTTCCACTTCATATCGCTTTGCAACGTTACGCCCAGATATTTAAACCACGTGACTGTGTCAAGCAGGACATTACTAGCGTTGTATCCGAACATTACGGTTTTTTTTCCTACTCATCCGCATTAACTTACAATTTTATACACTAGGAGCCAGCTGCCTTTCATTACATCAAATAGAAATGTTGTCTAGGCCATCTCGTATCAATCTCGTCACTAATCTTCGACACCTTCCTGTACACCACAGCATTATCAGCGAACAATCGCAGATTGCTGCCCACCTTGTCTGTCAGATCATTTATGTACAAGGGTTGTCCAGAAAGTGTGTGGATACCACAGTGAAAACCCGATGAAGCTTTGCAGAGATGTGTTAGGTAGCGTCTCTAGTATGACCGTCGATCGCAACAGGTCGCTCTTTTCAGTTGTGAGCGCACTGTGAGCGAGTAAAGGCGCCTAGAACAACGATGTTTCCCGCCAAGTAGGAGATCCCGCTAAGAGGCTTCGCCTTAATGAACGCAACCCACCTAACACAACTGCCAAGCACTTCCTTCTTCGTGGCAATTCTCAGCCGCACTCTGCAGGGGAAGTGAAGACGCTCCTGCAACCTTTTCGATGGGAAGTGTTCGATCACCCACAACACAGCCCTAAGTGGCTCGTCCTGATAATCATCTCTGTTCGCATTAAACGCTGGATACACGCCATAGACCAGCGTAGAGAATTATTGGAAAGCATAGGCGACTGCCTTTTATGACGATGGTGTTGGAAATTTGATATAACGCTCTGACAGATGTCTAAGTCAGAGCGGCTACTAAGTAGAGAAGAATCTGGAAAGTGTAGCTAACTCTTGCAAATAAAATGTTTCTGATTTTCATTGAGGTTTCCATTTAGCGACCGATCGGAACTTACCTTCTGGACAACCGTCCTCTATAGAAAATAGCAGCAGTCCTGTCACACTTCCCTGGGGCCCTCCTGATGCTGCCCCTGTCTCCGATGAACACTTTCCGTCGCAGACAACGTCCTATGTTCTATTACTTAAGAAGTCTTCCAACCAGTCTGGGAGCCTATTACGCATGTACGTACCTTCGTTAACAGTCTTCAGTGGGTACTGTGTCGAATGCTTTTCTGAAAAAGGGTCAACGGATGCATGTAGTTCGCAATAATATTCACGTAGTCTACAGTCTATAGACGTCATTGTGTCTTCGATTGCTACGACAGGTTCCATGGGAGCCAGATGAATGTACTCCATAGCATCTCAACACGGCTACATCCGCGGCACGGAGCATATTTCGAACAGCCGTTTTACTAGATGACGGAGTATCCGGCCACGCCCAGCGCCCTCGTGTAACAAGAAATGTGATTCATCAGACCAGGCGATACGTTTCCAGTGATGGTCCATCCTATCTTTACAATCATGCGCCCAAATTGACGATGTCCTTGGGTCAACATGCGAACTCGGATGGGGTCAACTGCTAAGGAGCCCCATTGTCCATAAAGTGCACTGAACGGTGTTCTCTTAAACTATTGTTCCTGCACCAGCATTCTCCCTTTCGTCAGACCTGCTACAGATCGCGGCTACCCTAGTTTACAGAGCAGGCGAGTCTTCGTCTTCCACGTTCTGTGATGAGGTACGGATATCGAACTCCTTGTCATCTACTCGTGGTCTCACCGTTCTTTAGTCACTTTCCATAAAGGCTCACGCCAATAACATGGGATCAATCAACCATCTTCGCCTTTTCCGAGACGCTCGTTCCCATGCACGAGGTCACAATCTGTCCCTTGTCAATGGTTCACCGTTCGTCTCCGCTCAATTTATACACTTTTCTTACCGCATCAAGTGCCCGCTGCGGCACGAGTTGCCCTTCAATCTCACAGTGGGTAGTGATCATAATGTTTTTGGCTCATCTGCTTTTCTACTATGTAAGTGTCTGAATCTATACAGGTAAGTTTTAAATATCCTAAAATAAGGGTTATCCTGACAAAGTATATAAGTACATGAAACCAGTTGTGACAGTTTCCGTACGATGCTGCCTGCAGTTCACGACACTGTAATTCACATGCAAGAGACTGAAGGTGAAACTTTTTTTTAATGTAAATTTATTCTCTACTCTTACCGCTTGCCAACCTCCACACTCATTTCAGCATACCGTCTACATCCTACAAAATCTGATTACTCATTCACGCTTAGGACTGTCCTTCGACTACTCTTTGCACGGTTATAGTAATCTAATGATATAAACAGAAAATGTATATTTGTTCAAGGTGTTGAAAGCAATATTTTTGTGGCCTGTGTTTTGTCCCCGTTCTCTCAGATTTACATACACACACGGGCGGAGCCTGTGGTCACTTACAGCACGTGTACCGCTCTTAAGTTCCACTCCTTAGGCGGCGCACGCTACCCGCGAAGCAGATAGCGTCAGACAGTTGCCTCACTAATTGGCGCCGATTATCTTGATGCTGGATGAGCTTCGTCAGCATAACGATTCAGCGTGAATGAAAGCTATAATGCGTGGTTCAGTTAATAAGTGTTACGTGCAGTGCCCAGTCCTCAGTCGTTCAAGGATTTTTTTCTTTCACGGGTCGCCTCTTTTGCCTCTGTTGTTGATTTGTTAATGTGGATTGTTTTAATTTCGTTGTGGTTTGGAGTACACTATGTACTGTATCCTCCTATAAATGGTGGAGTAGGTAAGCTTAAATGTTAGAGGAAGGAAGATAATACCACTCGATTACCCTTCTCTTACTACCGCTGCTGGTGTTTGTCTTGCAATCTCTTTTGAATATACTCGCCATTCGCTTCAAATGATCTTCCGAGTTCTTTGCTACCTCTTTATTCATTCACTAGCAGACGATTCCACTCTTGCCCAGATATTCATTTATTTTGTGACTTATAAAGCTTCTTTGTACACACCGTTTGAAGTAGTGTGATTAGGGACATGAACGAAGAGCTTGTTTACTTCACTAATACGGGAGAGGTCCATGTAGAGCTGGCGGTGGGAAAAGCAACTGGCACTAAGGTCCGTACCTTCAACATGCCGCGTCTGCCCTTATGCTTTGTTTATGGTCGAGGCACAACGTAAGCTCACCGGGCATTCTACGCGTTTAAAACGAAACGGTAAATTGTTAGGAATAAGTGGGATTCGGGGTATAAAACCTCGCTCTCCCGTGTTTACTCCCCAACAAGATTTGCGCTTCTATGGTATTACATTGGACGGAAATAACTTTAATCCTCTGCGAATGAAGCGTTCTGAGGAACGAAATAATGCATGACGTTGTTCCTGGCTTTCGGGAGGAGTTTCCAAAGAGCGTGTTAATACCTGATGTTCTGTAGACGCAGCAAGTCTCACACCACTATCTTCATTGGACTCTTGAGACCGCTATGTTGTATTCAGAAAGATTCTATCGTTTTCTATGCACATTTATTCGTAAGCAAAGCAAATCAAAATGTAATAAGCAGGCACCTAAAACACTGATCAAGCTCGATAAATTCGTTGTTCCTAGCCAAGAAGTCAAATATAAATAAAACCTACCGAGAGAAGTAATTTTTAAGTACACAACGCAAAATCATTAAATCCATATGTCGTAATCAAGCAGATTCGATGTCGGTTTGTATTTGTACAGGTAAGATTGCTGCTCTTATTTCCGTCACTGGTGTAAACTCCCAAAAATACATCTATCATTGAGTTTAAAAAAAAAAAAAATTAACAGTGCAATCTGTTGGTTCTTTGGTGTACTAGAAAACTTAGAGCTCAGTTTATGGTTTCTTTGGTGTATTACACTATGCTGGCAACGGCCTTGCCGCAGTGGTTACGCCGGTTCCCGGAAGATCACCGAAGTTAAGCGCTGTCGGGAGTGGTCGGCACTTGGATGGGTGACCATCCAAGCCGCCATGCGCTGTTGCCATAGTTCGGGGTGCACTCAGCCTCGTGATGCCAACTGAGGAGCTACTCGACCGAATAATAGCGGCTTCGGTCAAGAATACCATCATAACGACCGGGAGAGCGGTGTGCTGACCCCACGCCCCTCCTATCCGCATCCTCCACTGAGGATGACCCGGCAGTCGGATGGTCGCGGTAGGCCACTCGTGACCTGACGACGGAGTGCTTTCATTACACTGTGCTGATTAAACATCTGAATTACTACGCTGTTCAGACGATTCTAGATAAAAATTTGAATTACAATATCTTTCTTTTCTGTCTTCAGATTTTGAAAAAATAAAGCCTATACGTTGCCCCAAATAACACTCAAGTTAACTGTGAAAACCACATGAAAATTCTTCCAGTAGTTTTGGAGATCGGCGTGTTCAAACAGCCAGACACAACGGTTTTTGGTAAATTTCTTTTAATCACGATATCTTTTTCCGCTGTGATTCGCTTTTGATGAAATGAAACATATTCGAGGGCTGTCCAGAAAGTAAGTTACGATTGATCGCGAAATGAAAATCACAATTAAAATCAGAAATGTTTCATTTGTAACAGTTAGCTACACCTTTCACCTACTTCTCTACGTAGTCGCCGTTCTGACTCAGACATTCGTCGTAGCGTTGTACCAACTTTCCAATACCCTCATCATAGAAGGCAGCCGCCAGTGCTTTCCGCCAATTCTCTACGCTTGCCTAAAGCTGGTTGTTTGTGCCAAAATGTTGTCTTCATAGCCAGCGGTTCGTTTGAGCAGAGATGAAACTCAGTGGGAGACAATTACGGGCTGTAATGTGGGTAACCAAACATTTCCAATTGAAACGATGCAGGAACATCTTCATTGCCCCTGCAGAATAAGGCTGAGAATTGTCTTGAAGAAGAAACCGCACGACAGTTATGTAATGTTGGTTTCATTGCCTAGGGGAAAATTGTCACCAGACCCTCGTACTTGGCGGGAGACACTATTTTCTATAACATCTTTACGCGCTCACTAAGAGCTCAGGAATGAAAATAGCGACATAATTCTACCTAGAGTCATACTAGAGACACTGCCCAACACATCTTTGCAAAGCTTTATCGGATTTTCATAGTCGTTTCCATTTCGCGACCGATCGTAACTTATTTCTGGACAGCCCTCGTACGTTGTGCCACTTTAGGCCCAAGCTACCTGTGAAAACCCTATGAGAATTCGTGAAGTAGTTCCGGAGATTAGCGTGTTAAAGCAGGCAGAAACGGCGGTTTTACAATTTTATTGTTAGTACAGAATATATAATTAAGCTTAGAAAACGTCGAGATTCACAGTCTTCCATAAGGCTCCGCCACTCTTCCAGCGACCTTTGTCTGAAAACTTTGAGTGGAACATAGTTATCACAGGGAAGAGAAAAGCATTATGTGGAGAAAAGAAAAAGTTGTTGACTCGGAACCGCTGTCGGCGTCACGTACGCGTCTCCGGGGTAAGTTCATTGTACCTCGCACCCATTGTGGATCCCAGCCGCCAAATGGCGTTCCCGGAAGCCGAGCAGCTGGCGGGCGGCCTCGCTTGGTTAGGTCGCGTGGGAGTCGGCCACGGGCGGCCACCCGCCAGAAAATCACTTGTTCGTTCCGTGCCAGCGACATCTCCGGGGCAAGGATAAACACAGCCCTGTGTTCTCACGGCTGTGCTGCTGTCGGCCTTGTTGCGACGTACACTGGACGGACGTAGCTCACGGCACCACCTCCTTTTGGAAATTGAGAGAATGTCGGCATTGTCTTTTCGCTTGAGACAAAACCCTTTGTTCTGTTTCAAGGTAAAATTATCCGTTTGAAGTAATTCAAGGACGAGACGTATTCTGGAACTACGAGTCATGTTTTTAAGTAAGTATCTTCCTTATTGTCCGCCTCCATATGTGAGTTGTCAGCGCGTCTGACTGCCATGCGGGTCACTGTGATTCAATTCCCGTTAGTGCCACAGATTTTCCCTGGGGGGCCAGGGAAAGGGGGGGGGGGGAGGAGAGAGACTGAAATGGGGTGCACGCTGCCTCGTGATGTTAACTGAGAAAATACGTGAATGTGTAGTAGTGGCTCCAAGGTCAGAAAGTGTGGTGTCACAAGGCTTAGGCCTGTCCCACCCCTCATTAAATCGACCTAGACTTATACAAATAATTGTAAGAACAGTTATTATTATAATGTTCCTTAAGTTTGTTTTTTGGTTATCAGAAATACTGTGGGAAGAAAGTTTATTTATGTTGCAGATAACGTGGAAGACGTTGCCCAACGATCACCACTAAAGTTCGACGTAGCGGCAAGTGGGCAAGGAATAAAACGAATGCTGCAAACGACCGCGAGCCATGGAAGAGCCCGGGCCGAGAGGGCGTCGAGCTTCCTAGGTCGTTGTTGGGCAACGTCAAAGGAATAGATATTCTGCTTTCTCTTTGTAAACAGATCGATCGATTCTTGAAAGTTTCATGTAAAACGTATAGGCGGGTGACGCATTAGGTGGGACCCGATACATGTAATACTTCCACAATTGTTAAAAGTTGTTAAATTGCAAAACCAGTAGTTCATCATTTATATAGATAAAAAGTAGTAAAGATATATGAAAGGAAGAGTTGCGTCGTCAGAACGAAAAGTGATCGCTCAGCAACGAAAAAGGACGTAAACAGCGGGCGTTACGTGGTGTAAACAAATCAACTGATAAAATAGTAAGTCGGTAATTAAGCATAAAGCCACGTAACACTGCAAAAGCCAACAACCGCTGGAAGAATTATTAGCTGATCCCATGCCCATCCATACCGAATGTAGATGACGCTATAATGCAGAGGAGGACGTGGGCCTGCTCCCTTCCTTTAAACAAAACAAAAAATGTTCAAATGTGTGTGATATGGGAATTAACGGCAAAGGTCATCAGTCCTTAATCTTACACACTACCTAACCTAAATTATCCTAAGGACAAACACAGACACCCATGCCCGAGGGAGGACTCGAACTTCCGTCGGGACCAGCCGCACAGTCCATGACTGCAGCGCCTCAGACCGCTCGGCTAATCCTGCGCGGCTTTAAACAAAAGAAGTTAATTTGTTTAACAAATTTATTATTACATGAACTCCTAAAAAAATTCATCGAGCAAAAATAGTGACACTGGAGAGAAAATGCCAAATGTCACGAAAACAAAGTACTCTCTTTCATTCAGAGTTTTACATCGACAGCGTCCTCAAAAGCTGCATTAAATTTGACGAACAAACAGTAAGTGTATTTCTATTCAAATTGTTTCAAATGGCTCTGAGCACTGTGGGACTTAACATCTGAGGTCATCAGTCCCTAGAACTTAGGACTACGTAAACCTAACTAACCTAAGGACATCACACACATCTACGCCCGAGGCAGGATTCGAACCTGCGATCGTAGCGGTCGCGCGGTTCCAGACTGAAGCGCCTAGAACCGCTCGTCCACCCCGGCCGGCTGTATTTCTATTCGCAGATGATAAAGTAATAATACAAGAACCAGTCAGTAAGTTGACTAAACCGAATACGTACAGAATGTGATCTTGAAATCTCATTACAGCAGTATGGCCTTTCAAAGCAAATACCTCGTACAGTTTGAAAGAGTAAGTAGTAACGAAATGAATGTGCATGTTCAAACGGTTCAAATGGCTCTGAGTACTATGGGACTCAACTTCTGAGGTCATCAGTCTCCTAGAACTTAGAACTACTTAAACCTAACTAACCTAAGGACATCACAAACATCCATGCTCGAGACAGGATTCGAACCTGCGACCGTAGCGGTCTTGCGGTTTCAGACTGCAGCGCCTTTAACCGCACGGCCACTTCGGCCGGCGAATGTGCAGGTGTCAGATTTTGAATAAAAGGGCTGTGACACGAGAAGTAATTATGATAATTATACCGGATGCTCTCAAATTTCCCTTACAAACTTCAAGGACTTGTAGAGGAGACTGAATAGGAAATATTTTGAACTGGAACCCATGTCCAGAAAACTTGCCATTTCCATGCTACAGCCCGTTGAAGACATGTTTGCTAGGTAGTTATGCGACTGGGTAGTTTGGTGGCGGATGCTTACGTCGGATCGCCAGATATCATTCGATGTCTGTTCCATCTGTATAACCTGGTTCGTGCCTCATTCAGTGTCTGTGAGTGCTAGAGCAACATGGTTCAGTACACGTTTGCAAAATATGTCGCCATGATCCTTTTATATGGCGAAGTTCGCGGTAATGGGAGAGCTGCTCGTCACCTTTATCAAGATCATAATCCACGAAGCCCAACTGCACTTCATGCACTTTTCGCCACAGTTACGCAACTGCTTCGTGAAGTGCGTACCTTCACCGTCAGTAGGCGTGACTATGGTGCTCCAAGGAGACGATGCACACCCGAATTGGAAGAAGTGGTGCTGCATAATGATGAAGAAAATCCGTCAACGAGTTCACGTCTAACTGCATGTGCAGTGTACTGCGTCACGCTTAATAAATAAAATTAGTTCCGTTACCAACATGATTTCAAATGGTTACAGCGCGGTAACAGAACGTTTCCGGACAGGGGTTCCAATTCAAAAACTTATCTACACAGTTCCTCTTCAAGCTCTAGAAGTTTGTAAGGGGAATTTTAGATGGAAAACTTCACAAATTTGGAGCAATATGTGGCACATAATCAGAACACGTAAAAAACAAAACACTAAAAGGTACAAAAATAAAATTTTATTAAGCTACATCGATGCCATTACCCTTATACGGAAGAGAGAGTTGGACAAATAAAAAGAAATTTGATAGCAAAATGCAAGCAGAACTGATGAGCTTCTTGAGGAGATTGGAGGGCTACAGAAGAAGAGATTAAATAAAAAAAAGAATGAAGATGTTCAGAATGAGTTGAATGTACATGCTCTTAATGTGCAAAAAATTGAGTACAGAGACAGCTAGGAACAACATGTGAATAGGACGAGAAATGACTACCAACGAAAATTCTGAAGCACAATCAGAAATGACCACCGAAACTGTGTATATATACGTTTTCAAGACGAAACATTCAGACGCTAGGATATCACACGGTCACGAAAGCTTCGTGAAATCCTGTATCTTAGTCTACTTTTCAATATAAGTTCCATTGATATTAAAGCACTTACCATAAAGATTTACCAGCTTCTGATCTCCATTCTATAGTAAAAAGTCTGCTGCCCTACGAGGGTTGGAACGTAAATAGTGGCACCTGTTTATTCACAACCAATACATTTGCACCTGTTACTGCCCTTCAGAGTAGTCACCAGCGTTGTGTAGAACTCGTTACCAGAGATGTGGAAGGCGTAGTATACCGTTAGCAGAGCCTGTTCTGTTGATGGTGCGAATGGAGCGGTCAACTGCCTGTCGAATCTCTGGAACAGTTTTGAAGTGAATGCCACGAAGTGCCACTATTTAAGTTCCAACCTACGCATTTGACAATCCTGCTCAACGGTTGATATGATGTCATCGTCGTTGTCGTGGCGCTGAACGCTTAAATGCACTCTTGATAATTTGATTTAAAACAGTTACTGCAACTTGAAAAAATTCATTAGACAAGATTAAATAGTGAGACGTCTGTTTTTCTTGAATTTTTACACAAATTTCTGCAAAAAGTAGTCACTGTTTACGAATGGACACTCATCTGGCAGTAATATGGCCACCTTTAAACGCCGTTTCTTTTATGCGGCTGTTGATGCAGTCTGCTGCGCTGCGGATTCAGCATATATTATATAATATGTCTACGTGATGTCCTTGACAAGCGTGCATACTATTCATTTCACTGAGCTTGAAACACATTGAAACTCCACATTTGCACTTCGATGTCGAATAAGGGAAGAATGTGAATAACACAACTTCTTTTTTGAGAAATACGGCTCTATTATTACAGCTTGTGTTAACATACATTGTTTCACACAAATGTTAAAATTTTATCAGATGATATTTTATTTATGAGTGTTGTGAATCTGCTGGACTTAATTGTCTCTTGCGCGAATTTGTCTCTTCAGCTGGTTGTGCTTTTCTAGTGAAACACAGATTGTACACAAAGCCATAGGTTTAAGAGACTTGTCAACGATATTAGAACAGAAACGTCTACGTATTTAAAATAATTTTTGTTCAGTTTTAGCCGGTCGAACTGAGGTGTTTCCCTTGTTAGTAACTGTGGATTCCGAACAGTTTTCAAATATTTTCAGCTGACAATAACTCAGTCTGGTAACGCAATATGTTAATTCGATATCTTATCCAACTTCGTGGAAGCCCGGGGCAGTTCGGCAATGAAAAGCAACCACATAGATATTTGTTATCCTTCGTAATTCCAAAGGAGGGGAAGGAGATTCTATTACCCTGTAGCAAATAACCTTCAGATAAAAAATTTAAGAAGATTTTATATGATTATTTGTGACAGTATAAGGGCCAGACAGGTTAGAGCTACTAGGTATATTTATTGAATGTTGTTTAGGGATCGTGAAATAAAACCTTTGTGGAAAATTTTTGGTCTAACAGCTGTAAGTGTCTTACTGGACTTTTATGAAAAGTATACGTTCTTTTAACGTTCATCGCCATCCCTTGTTGCTGATCTTCATGCCGTCTAGTTATCTAAATTACTGCACGGAATCAGTTTCATTGCGGTAGCGTGCTACGCTGCCGTAGAATATGTCAGCCGTCTTCGATAGCTGCGAAAGTGCTAGCATAGCATTAGCCAGCCCCTTACAGATCTTTACTGATAGTCTGCATTTATTACAGGCACTAATTGCGCTCAGTGGAAGATATCTCAAATTGACAAACAGTCATGTACACGGCATGAATTATACTGTCAAATATTTGAATAATGAGTCTAAATGATACTCTATAACGAGAGGTGGAAAACACGCTTTTATGTGTGCATGTATCAGTGTGTGAAGGAACGATAGGAAGAAACGATTGCTACAGTAAAAAATTGTCATTAAAAGAACTGACTTGGTACTGCAACAACGTTATCGTCTACACTATAGGACGCAAATTATTAAAATTTCGATACGTTTATGGAACATTAGATAATCCGCTGAAGTCTCCTGCTTATTTGTGATACAAACAATTAATGTGAAACGTAACTCTGGAAGTATCAAACGGCGGAGACGGAGTTCAGAAATGGTCGCAAATAATTTTGTGTAACAGTTACACATTACGTATATTAGAATTTTAAAACTGTTAAATTCAATATAAATATTCTTTTAGGCCTATTTAAATATTGTCGTGTTACATAGTTAACCTAAAAGTTGGTGTAGTTCGCATTAATTAATTTCTAGTTACATATGATGAAAAATACTACTTTGTACCGTTGCGACGTATTAATTTATGTCCATTGCAATTCTAATTCCATTATAGTTGGACTATTTCGCTGCTACAGAGTGACGATTTAGGAGTTGCATGTTGCCAGAAGTTTCCGAAAATGAAACCAGATTTATCACAACGCTAATTCGTGTTACATATTTTTCTTCTGAGCGGGCACCTAACTATGCAATCAGAGTAACATAACAAAGAACAGTAATGGAAAAAAGAATTAAAACTAAGGAAAAGTTTCTTAAGCTACAATTCCTGATGTGCGATGTTGGCAGAGTGAAGGGGAAAGGATAATAGAAACATCAGAGTCGTTACGACACATAAAGCTATCAAAAATTAATCGAACACGGTATTACAGTCGTAATACAGCCACCCCCAAACTTTTAGATTTTTCGAAGAGAAGGTGGGTGAAATATGTAATAGCACGAAAGAGTAAAATTGCTTTCCCATTTGTTTAATAACGTTTTATGTATTACAGCACCGATACAATAATATTTACTTTGGACAATAACTGTTACTAACTGCGTTCGAGAATTAACGAAATGTTGGCAGTGGGACACCTTGCTTGTTAATGATTGCAATGACACATTTGCAAAACAGCTGCAAAATATGTAAAAAAATGTCAACTGACAACGCAGAGAACTTTAACCATCACTGCATATTAACACTGCCTAAAAGGTTCTAACAAATAACTTGGCGCCGGTATTTAGAATAGTGTTCCTGTTTTTAATACAATAAATTACACTCAAACGAGACTTGTTACGTTGTTTTCCTATTGTCAGAAGCGTTTTAATTCCGATAAAAAAGTCTGTCTTCCCATTTAAAAATAAATATATTTCAGACAGTATCTTAGTAAATAAAATACGATGTCTGTTATATTCAAAAGAGATTGCTAGCATTACCAAAAATCTATTTAACGTGCCATATTATGGAGCGACCCTTTTTCGACCTTGGATCTCACGCAGTGGTAAGTTCCATTAAAACCAGTTAGTTTATTGACAGTTGTGAGCATTTTACTAAAGACGTATTCTTACGCTCCGCCAAAAAATAACTTATACGAGGAGTGACGCAAAAGCATAAACACGCGAACATATCCACCACCTTCGAGTACTCTGTTGTCAATAAATCATTGCAAACCGAAGCTACCGTATAATATCAAGGAGTAACCACCTGTACCTAATATGGAATGACCACATATAAGGAATAGAAAGAAAACCAGATGGTCGCTTGAGACTTATTAGCAGAATCTTAAGGAGATGCAATTAGTCCACAAAAGAAGTGGACTACAAGGTACTTCTTCGAAGCATTCTTGAGTATTAATCGTCAGTTCGGGACTGGAGTGGATTAACAGAGCAGATATATAATATCGAAAGAATGACAGAGTCAGAAGCCAAAGAAGGAAGCTTTGAGAGTCCCACTGACCTAGCATGTGGCAGGAGACGCCTCGAGTCCCAGCCACACCACCTCTTTCTCGAAAATAGTTTAAAACTTTACATCTGAGAATAAAAACCACTGTCACTGAGAAAACAGTAGACTCAGTTGTCCGTGAATCGTCCACCAAAATGGGAGGCAAAGAATTTGAAAGATCGTACTTAACATGGAGAAACAGAAAGAAGAGGAATTTCGCCAGGAGCTGTTTTGACGCTCTGCAACATCTCTTGTTACTTTCGCTGAAAACATGACAATGTGGACTGTTTTTAACAGTTAGACAAGCCACGGGAAGTGGCAGGTGGCTCTGTAAGCTAAAGACACACGTCGCGATTGTTCTTTCCACTACACTTGCGTCTCCACTGGCTGTGTCCCTTGCACAAAAGATATCGCATAGTCGTATTCAGTTGACAGCACTTATCTCGACAGTAATTAAGATGGCAACAACTGTTCAAAAAAGTGTTCAAACTTCTTTTTTAAAAATTTATCAAAAAATGTTCAAATGTGTGTGAAATCTTATGGGACCTAACTGCTAAGGCCATCAGTCCCTAAGCTTACACGCTACTTAAACAAAATTATCCTGAGGACAAACATACACACCCATGGCCGAAGGAGGACTCGAACCTCTGCCGGGACCAGCCGCACAGTCCACGACTGCAGCGCCTGAGACCGCTCGGCTAATCCCGCGCGGCTCGACGTTCGTGAGTGGCTGAAAATGGCCTCTATCATCCAGAAATCCAGTCCATTGCGTTAAACACAGCCCACACTATTATGAGAGACCACCAGCTTGCATAGTACATTTTTGATAGCTTGTGTCCATGGCTTCGTGGGGTCTGCGCTACACTCGAACCCTACCGTCAGCTCATTACAAACTAAAATCGGGGCTCATCTGATCAGGCCATGGTTTTCCAGGAATCTAGGGTCCAACCGAGGAGAGAAGAGACGCTGCAATGGGCGTCGTGCTGTTAGCAAAAGGACTGACATCGGTCGTCCCCTGACACAGCCCATAACGCCAAATCTCGCCACACTGTCCTAAGGGATGAGTTCGTCGTACGTCCCACATTGATTTCTCTGGTCATTTCAGGCAGTCCTGCTTGTCCGTTAGAACTAAGAACTCTACGCGAACGCCGATGCTCTAGGTCATTAACCCGTTCAGACCTGAATTTTTTCTGGAGGCAGGAAAAGTTTTCCTTGTGTGGTAATGACCCTCGGTGATGATTTTAGATGCAAAATTTATACAAAAATATCTGGTCATTTTCAAAACATACTTTGTACACTTGACTTCATTTTATGGATTAAAAGAACTAATTACGGAATATTCTCTGTTGTAGTAAATAGTAAAATTATCATTCAAAAATTATCATACAAAACAACAATAAACAAAATGCAGTAATACAGTGGAATATAGTTAATCATGCATGTATGCTGGTGATCATGTTCTGCTGCGTAGTGCTACAATGACTTGCTGATATTTTCACAGTGATGCCCTGAGGTTGGCAGCACTTGCATATGACGAAAGGATTAAAAGTTCACAAATGTGTAACTCAGGTTTCCTTTGGCGAAAAATACATTTGTCGCTGCAAAGACATAGTGAAAGTTAATGTACACAATCGTAGCCACAGGATCTGAAAGGGTTAAGGGAAGGCCATCGGCCACTGCGTTGTCCGTGGTGAGAGGTAACGCCTGAACTTTGGTATTATCGCCACACTCTTGACACTGTGAATCTTGGAACGTTGAATTCTCTAATCATTTTCGAAATGGAATGTCCCAGGAGTCTAGTCCCAAATACCCTTCCGCGTTCAGAGTCTGTAAATTCCGGCCGTGCGACCACAGTCACGTGAGAAATCTTTTCGCATAACAGCTCCGCCAATGCACTGCCCCTTTATGTCTTGTGTGCTTGATACTGCTGCCATCTGCACATGTAGACCTCGCTGGTCCATGTCACCTAAGTGTAAACAACCTGCTCGGCTATTTTTTGAAGCTGCGATTGATTAAACCATAACAAATGACGAGTCTTAAGACCTAGTAATGTCATACTAGGTGTGGCTAGAAAAAAACCGGACTAGTACTGGTGAAACAATAAAACGAATGCAATAAGGCTGAAAGTCGCGTGGCCTGTCACGTGACTCTCGCTCCGCCTACTGCTCGAGTTTCACCTGCCTCCTGCACTCAGTCTGCCCGTGGCGTCTGTTTTAAGTAGTTGACGTTTTGTCTGTGCGTCGGAAAATGTTGAGTGTACAGAAAGAACAGCGTGTTAACATCAAATTTTGTTTCAAACTAGGAAAATCTGCAAGTGAAACGTTTGTAATGTTACAACAAGTGTACGGCGATGATTGTTTATCGCGAACACAAGTGTTTGAGTGGTTTAAACGATTTAAAGATGGCCGCGAAGACACCAGTGATGACACACGCACTGGCAGACCATTGTCAGCAAAAACTGATTCAAACATTGAAAAAATCGGTAAACTTGTTCGGCAAGATCGCCGCTTAACAATCAGAGCAGTGTCTGAGTTAACAGGAGTTGACAAGGAAAGTGTTAGGCAGATTCTTCATGAAAGTTTCAACATGAACAAAGTGTGTTCAAAAATGGTTCCAAAGTGTCTCACAATTGAACAGAAGGAACGCCGAAGAATGATTTGTTCTGACATCCTGGGAAACATTGAAAGTGATCCCACCTTCTTACAAAATGTTATTACTTGCGATGAATCGTGGTTTTTTACTTACGATCCCGAAACTAAACGCCAATCGATGCATTGGAAAACTCCTGGTTCTCCACGACAAAAAAAAGCACGAATGTCAAAATCGAAATTCAAGGCAATGATGATTGTTTTTTTTGACATCAAAGGGATTGTGCACATTGATTGGGTACCAGAGGGACAAACAGAGAATCAGCATTACTACATTAGCGTCCTGGCTACCCTACGTGAGCGAGTACGGAGAAAACGGAACGATTTGTGGAGAAAAAAGTCATGGATCCTTCACCAAGACAATGCCCTAGCTCACAGTGCGTTGTCAGTGAAGACGTTTTTGGCAAAACACAGCATTCCCATCTTAGATCATCCACCCTACTCACCTGATTTGGCCCCTTGTGACTTTTTTCTTTTCCCTAAAGTCAAGTCAGCTTTGAAAGGAACTAGATTTGAGACTGTTTAAGCAGTAAAAGAAAAAGTGACGGAAGTAATGTATGGACTTACCGAAAATGATCTGCAGCATTGCTATGAACAGTGGAAAATTCGTATGGAGCGGTGTAGAGACCGAGGAGGAGAGTACATTGAAGGAGATAACATGAAATTGTAAATAATTGTAAATAAATGTTTTTTCCAGCATCAGTCCGGTTTTTTTCTAGCCGCACCTCGTATATCAATAGCGCTGCCTAAAAACTCAAAAAGTAAATGTCGTATTTACGCCGCCTCACGACCCGAATGGTAAGAGAGCGGAGGCTCCCGCGCCACAAGCTTGCCGATCGTATGTAGATCGCTAACCAAAGCGGCGCGGCAATACGTCAACCGTCCGCCCGCGGCGTGTGTAATGCGTAGGCGGAGTGCGCCGTGCGTCGCCGATCTGACGCCTGTATCTATTAATATTGTGGCGCGAGTTAATCCGGTCGGTGTCGCTGCAATGCGGGCCTCGCAGCGACGGTTTGGATCGAATTACGCGGCCCGTCAGCGCACCGGCTCGGTGGACCTGTGCCGCCGTTAATAATTCGACGACGGCTGCAGAGCTGATCTACGCACCGAGGGCACAGCGGGGACGGCGCGTTATGACGAGCGAGTCGGGTTAGCCCACCCCCCTCCCCAGCCTGCGGAGGTTCGGGAACAAGCCCTGCGCGTCACGGCTGTGCGATACGGTGACGATAGAACACTGCGCTAATGTCATCAGTGTCCGAGCGCTGACCTGTTCCTATTGATGCTTCGCTCTACCTGACGACCGTTGCTGCTGCCTCCTAACAATGATGTACGGGATGGCTCAGGATCTGCACTTTGGAACGTGAGAACACAATTTCTTGGGGGCTCTATTGAATCACAGGAGTAGTAATAAAAACTGCGTGTGACACAATGGCGGAGTGCAAGTCTTTCAATTGGACTCCAATTCGTCGACCTGGGTGACCATAATCTATCCCAGCTGCCCAACTGCGAGAAGAGGACCTATAGTTGAACGTGGAATCCGAATCGTGAGTAGTTCATGGCAACGTTTCACGTAGTGAAGGCTAGAGTAAAGGTAGACAGAAAATTTTTTGGTCTGGCGAGGTTTCGATTCCACGGCCTCTCGGTTTCCAGGCACTCGCTTTACTGCTAGACCACCTAACTAACCTAAGGACATCACACATATACATTCCCGAGGCCGGATTCGAACCTGAGACCGTAGCGGTCGCGCGGTTCCAGACTGAAGCGCCTAGAACCGCTTGGCCACACAGGCCGGTGTACACTGAAGAGCCAAAGAAACTGGTACAGCTCCCTAATATCGTGTGGGGGGCCCCCGCAAGCACGCAGAAGCGCAGCAACGCTAGGTGCCATATCTAGACTAATGTCTGACGTAGTGCTGCACAGAATTGATACCATGAATCCTGCGGGGCTGTCCACAAATCCGTAAGAGTACGAGGGGGTGGAGACCTCTTCTGAACGGCACGTTGCAAGACATCCCAGATATGTTCAACAATCTTCATGTGTGGCGAGTTTGGTGGTCAGTGGACGTTTTTAAACTCAGAAGAGTCACACTGTAGCAATTCTGGACGTTTAGGATGTCGCATTGTCTTCGTGGAATCGCCCATGTCCGTCCGAATGCACAAGTCACGAAGGGATGCAGGTGTTCCACCGTTAGGAAGTCTCCAACAGGTTGAACAGTCACTTGCTGATATGCATGGTCCAATAAGGTTATGTCCATACCCAACACGTCCATCCGCTCGATACAATTTGAAACGAGACTCGTCCGACCAGACAACACGTTTCCAGTCATCAACAGTCCAATGTCGGTGTTGACTGGCCTACGCGAGGCGTAAAGCTTTGTGTCGTGCGGTCATCAAGTGCACACGAGTGGGCCTTCGGCTCCGAAAGCCCATATCGATGATGTTTCGTTGAATGGTGCGCACGCTGACACTTGTTGGTGTCCCAGCACTGAAATCTGCAGCAATTTGGGGAAGGGTTGCATTTCTGTCACGCTGAACGATTCTCTTCAGTCGTCGTTGGTCCCGTTCTTGCAGCATCTTTTTCCGGCTGCAGCGACGTCGGAGATTTGATGTTTTACCGTGTTCCTGATATTTATGGTACCCTCGTACGGGAAAGTCTCCACTTCGTCGATACCTCGGAGATGCTTTGTCCCTTCGCTTTTGCGCCGACTGTAAGACCACAACACATTCAATCTCACTTAAATCTCGATAACCTGCCATTCTAGCAACGGTAACTGATCTAACAACTGCGCCAGACACTTGTTGTCTTATATAGGTGCTGCCGACTGCAGCATCGTATTCTGCCTGTTTACATATCTCTGTATTTGACCATGCATGCCTATACTAGTTTCTTTCTCGCTTTAGTGTATTTGCTTAAATGTTTTAAATTTTCTGTTTGAACAATGTAGTATTTGCGGATACTATTATCTTTATGATCAGTTTTTTCAAAAGTTAAACCTAGAAACACTGCGTAATAAAATGGAACAAAGTACGCTAAGGTGACTAAAGCATGAGATAACTTCTAATATCGTGTCTGAGTTGCAAAAATATTGATCCATGTCGCCTCTATAGCCGTCCATAACTCAGAAAGCGCAGTCAGTGTAGGAATTTGTGCACTAACCGACCTCTCAAATGTTCAAATGTGTGTGAAATCTTGTGGGACTTAACTGCTAAGGTCATCAGTCCCTAAGCTTACACACTACTTAACCTAAATTATCCTAAGGACAAACACACACACACCCATGCCCGAGGGAGGACTCGAATCTCCGCCGAGACCAGCCGCACAGTCCACGACTGCAGCGTCTGAGACCGCTCGGTAACCGAGCTCTCGATTATGTCCTGTGAGTAACCGACGGCATTCATGTCGTGTGATGTGGGTGGCCAAATTATTCGCTAGAACCGTCCAGAATGTTCTTGAGATCATCGCGATCAGTTGTGGCCCCATAAAAATTCAACCGTTGGTTAGCGACGTGAAGCTCGTGAATGATCGCAGATGGTCTTCGTGTACCCGAACATAAACATTTCAATACAATGATCGGTTCATTTGGACCAGAGGACTTAGTCCATTTCATGTAAATACAGCCCACACTATTATGAAGTCACCGCCAGCTGGCACCTTGTGTCGTTGGCATCATGTGGTCTGCGCCACACTCGAACCCTATCATCAGCTCTTACCAACTGAAATCTGGACTCATCTGGCAAGGTCACGGTTTTCCAGTAGTCTAGGCTCCAATCGACATGGTCATGAGGCCAGGAGATGCGCTGCAGGCGATGTAGTTCTGTTAGCAAAGGCACGCGCGTCGGTCGTCGGCTGCTATAGCCCATTAACGCTAAATTTCGCCACACTGTCCTGACGGGTGCGTTCGTCGTACGTCCCACATTGATTTCTGCGGTTATTTCACACAATGTTGCTTGTGTGTTAGCACTGTCAACTCTAAGCGAACGTTGCTGCTCTCGGTCGTTAAGTGAAGGGTGTCTGCCGCTGTGCTGTCCGTGGTGAGAGGTAATGCGCGAAATTTGATATTCTAAGCTCACTGTTGACACTGTGGGTCTAGGAATATTTTGGTTTCCGAAATAGAATGACTCATATGTCTACGCCCAGCTACCATGCCGCATTCAAAGTCGTACAGCAATAATTCCTTCGGAAATCTTTTCAAATGAATCACCTGAGTACAAATAACAGCTCCGCAAATGCACTTCCCTTTTAGACCTTCTGTATGTGAGACTACCGCCATCTGTATATGTGCATATCATCCCATTATTTATTACCTCAGTGTATATAAAACATTTTATCATACCTGTAGAGAACTGCACTCGTTAGAGAATGACTTTATTTATTTTAGTAGGACAGGGTCCGTATTTTATGGTGTGTGCATAGTTCGATGGAATATTCCATCGGGCAGGAGCACATCACGTTATTTAAAATATTGCGGTATTTGAAACGGACGAAACCAAAGGGGTACAAAAGTTCGAATCAGTAAACTTCATTGGGATACGCTTTATTGCCATTTCACTCTTTTTTGAAATATAAGACTGCACTGTACTGGACTGGAACTGTATTCTGTTTTATAGAGTGGATTGTGAGCGGCAAGTGAAGTTACGCCGAGAACGGGACTGATGAACAGAACAGGCCATTGACCGATTGCGGTCTCGTGTTGTAAGCCCGTCAACATGTCTGGCGAATGTACACATGCTCGTTATTTGCCAAAGGGATTAAAAACTGGCAATATTTGTCTTGTACAGCCGCCATACAGGTCAGTTTTCAATAATCGATTCGCGCTCCATTAAGCTTTATTCACGGTACACAAAGCAACGGCGCATGGTGGAGTGCTGTGATCCTCTGTGGCTATCAGTTTTCCTACTGGAGAGCCCCTTCTTCAGGGGAAAGTCTAAATAATAAGGACTAAAAGCAATTTTGGCTGTTCGAATTATCAATACCATATTTTGTAAAATCTTAGGAATTATCAAAATATTTAGCATATTAATCTAATTCTTAAAAAGAAGTAAGATAGAAATTTTCATTCACCTTTTGCTGTTGAGAACTATTATTTTGACGTTGTTAACACACTGAAGCACCAAAGAACCTGGTATAGGCACGTATATTCAAATATAGATATATGTAATTAGGCAGAATAAGACCGTGCGGTCGGCAACGCCAATATAAGACAACAAGTGTCAGAAGCAGTTGTCAGATCGGTTACAGCTGCTACAATGACAGGTTATCAGGATTTAAGTGAGTCTGAACGTAATGCTATAGTTGGCGCACAAGCAATGTGACTCAGTTTCTCCGAGGCAGCGATGAAGTGGGGATTTTCCCGCACGATAATTTCCCTAGAGTACCGCGAATATCAGGAATTCGGCAAATGATCAAATTTCCGACATCGCTGTGGCCGGGAAAACATCCTTTAAGAATGAGACCAACGACGACTGAAGAGAATCGTTCAACGTGACAGAAGTGCAATCCTTCCGCAGTTTTCAGTGCTGGGGCATCAAAAAGTGTCAGCGTGCGTACCATTGAACGAAACATCATCGATATGGGCTTTCGGAGCTAAAGGTACCCTCGCGTACCCTTGATGACTGCGCGACACAAAGCTTTACGTCTCGCCCGGGCTCAACAACACCGACATCATTGGACTGTTGATGAACCCCTGATATGTATAGATACGACTCTGACAGGTGACACGTATGTAAACATCCAGTCTGATCACCTGCATCAATTCATGTTCATTACGAACTCCGACGGAATTTGGCAATTCCAACAGGATAATGCGACAGCCCAAACGTCCCGAACTGCTACAGAGTGGCTCCATGAACACTCTTCTGAGTTTAAACACTTCTCCCGACTACCAAACTCCCCAGCCATGACTATTATTGAGCATATCAGGGATGCCTTGCAACGTGCTGTTCAGAAGAGATCTCCACCCCCTCGTACTGTAAGATTTATGGACAGACCTGCAGGATTCATGGTGTCAATTCCCTCCAGCACTACTTCAGACATTAGTCGAGTTAACGCCACGTCGTGTTGCGGCACTTCTGCGTGCTCGCGGTGGCCCTACACGATATTAGGCAGGCGTGCCAGTTTCTTGGCTCCTCAGTGTGTAAGGCGCCTTCCAAAGCTTGAAATTCCGGACTTGTTATACTCGTAAATCTGCTAGCTACGGTGCCGGTGCACTGCATTTTTCGAAAAGTGAGAGTGAGAAAAAAGAACATATTTATACCTTAAGTGACGCTAATGGTCCAAAGTCACAAATATTGACAAAGCAGGGATTTACTGTTCAGTGGCCATACTATGTTGTTGTTGTTGTTATTGTTTTGCTGCTGCTGTTGTAACAGTTGTAAGTCCCAAGACTGGTTTAATGCAGCTCTCCACGGTACTATATCTTTTGCAGTTTTTTTTCATATTTTTTGCGTAACTACTGTGCCAGACAGTGATTTCCACTTGCTTATTGTATTCAAGCCGTGGCCTCTCTCAAAAATCCATTTATCTTCGTTACCTAGTTAACTATTCCTTGACGGCTCCGAATATGTTCCGTTAACCTACTTCTTCTTTCAGTCAAGTTGAAACGTACAGCCCGTACCTCCTTAGTTCCGCGCAACACTACTTTGTTACATTTTTTGTTGACTGTGTTCCACAGCTTTGATAAATCGTAGAAACGACATACCAGTACTCTACACAGTTACTATTCTACACTATGCAGAGAAAGGTGGGCCGGCCGTTGTGACCGAGAGGTTCTAGGCGCTTCAGTCCGGAACCGCGCTTCTGCTACGGTCGCAGTTTCGAATCCTGCCTCGGGCATGGATGTGTGTGATGTCCTTAGGTTAGTTAGGTTTAAGTAGTTCTAAGTCTAGGGGACTGATGACATCAGATTTTAAGTCTCATAGTGCTCAGAGCCATTTGAACCATTTGAAGAGAAAGGTGGATATATAGACCTCACGGAAATTTTTTCACCTTATGCTAACGATTCAAATTTCATGTTAAACTAACATCTTGAACAAAAAACAAAAAAAAACAAAAATTGAAAATTTTCCTGATACTGTATTACAATGATAGTACCAGTCATAATAGCAATTCTTTGTCATTTCATTTTAAACACTGCCAGAAAAAATTAATACATCATTTCAGAGGTTTCCAATTGACTCTAGATTTATTGATGCAACAGTGCATATGGAGTATATGAAATGATTACATTTACAGATCAGTAGTACAAGCGGTTCTGAGGTACCAGGTTCCGGTTCGTGCTGGAAAAGCCATTTTATTAAGTGGTGTTCAGGGGCGACAACGCAGATGCTGACTCTAGAATCCAGTCGATCATACAGATGGTAAAAACTGTGATACTTTATGCTACCCCTGCTCGTCCTGTTCGAGTAGTTCTGTCAGAGATGTCAGTTGACGAGTCTCACGAGCCGCTTCTCGTCCCATCATACCCGCACGTGCTCGGCTGGAGACGAGTCCCGAGATCATGCTGTTCCAGCGACGTTGCTGCAGATCCTGCATAACACGTTGAGTTTCACGTGCAGTCTTTGGGCGAGCATTATCCTTTTGGAGCAACACATCACCTTCCTGTTACAAGAACGGCAAAAGAACGTGTCTAGCAACATTCTGCACGTGCCGAGCGCTGATTAGCCTTGCCTCCAGAAACGCCAAAGGTGAACGAGAGCTGTAGCTTATCGCCCCCCAGACGATGCGGCCCGGGTTGGGGCCATTGTGTCGTGGACGAATGCACTCTACGAGACAGCACTTGCATGTCTACGTCGTAAGCTCAAACTACCATCACTTGTGTGCAGGCAGAATCTGCTTTCATCGCTAAAGACCACGGCTTGAATACAATAAGCAAGTGGAAATCACTGTCTGGCACAGTAGTTAAGCAAAAAATATGAAAAAAAACTGCAAAAGATATAGTACCGTGGAGAGCTGCATTAAACCAGTCTTGGGACTTACAGCTGTTACAACAGCAGCAGCAAAACAATAACAACAACAACAACATAGTATGGCCAATGAACAGTAAATCCCTACTTTGTCAATATTTGTGACTTTGGACCACGTCTTGCACGTCGATGCTGTGGCGTGAGAGGAGGATGGACTAGAGTGCATGCCCGTAGTCCTACTGCTAACAACTGTTCACAGCAGTTTGTGTTGACACGTCTGGGCTCACAAGCCCTCTTACCTGTACGATGGTAGCTTTATGATCCGCCACTGCTGCCCTTACAATACGACAATCTTGGCGGAGTTCTGTGCTGCGTGAAAGTCCAGAACCTCGTCTACGGGTATGAGAATGTTCACGTGATCACTGACCCCAACATCGTTGCAGAACTGATGCAGCACGTCCAACTTGTGTGGCGGTTCTCTGGAAGTCCACAATTTGATGCATTTCAAACTCGCTCAGCTGGCGGTAGGAAGCATGAGTCCACCTCAGTGGCATGGTTGCCTTCTTGCTTCACACGTTTGGGCCACAATGAGCCTTCTGCCTGTGAGCATTCCCTATTAAAGGATAGATACAGATATGCAACTACGCTATCTGTTGGTGAACGACACTGAAACCATCATCAGTACTTCTACTATCCTCCAGCTGCCATACGCTGTTATCGGATCAAAATCGACGCCGTCTTTCCAGGTGTTCTAATTTTTGTCCGGCAGTGTGTATTCTTTGCAGAATTGTGTAATGGACATTCAATGCGTCTTACAATATCTTCTCCAAAAACTGCCCATGCAGTGCTGTCATTGCGGCTATTTTTTCTTGGTTTGCTGTACTTTGAGAAGCTTTCTATTGTTCACTTCAATCAGCGCCGATCTTTGTCTGTTTTTCACATAGTCTATGAATGTATTCTTCCCTACTACATTTCGTAATTATGAATAATATCAGATTGGATCGAGGTTCAGTTCCCACGCTCAACAAAAGCTCCCCTCCACCTCTTCTTGTCCCCTTACTCCTATAATTGTGTGGATAATCGGTTCATCTTTCAAACAAGGTCGTGCAAATCCTGTTCAGTGCAGATTTTGACCAGAAAAGCGTAGCTACCTAAGTTGATCATGTTACATTCCATGGGCTCCTTCCCGCAAAAAAATGTTGTGTCTATTTCTGGTGCGAATGAGCTGTCACTGCTTACCTTCAGATCTCGAGAAAAATTTTAGGTGAAACAGCAGGTGTTGTATTCCACTCATATTGTATTCTTCTGTTTTAAGATGATGTTGATGGCTGTCGTTGTTTCTGTCATCGTTAGAGAAACGTTAAATATCAAATTTTCGGTCTATTAAAAATATGTAATACTACATTTCATTTATGATGCAAAACCCACAGGAATTGAGTTATGTGGATATGTAAATAGAAAAAGTGATCTTGTCATACGCCTGAATATGCGATTTCTGAGGCTGTATTCCATAAAGGTTCGATCATTACTGTAGCAAAGTACTTGATGAAGATTTGAGTAGCAAGCCTAATATACGATTTATTGTTGGCTCCCTTTTCAGTGAAGTGCAGCGTCAATAGGAGTGAACGAGGCCCTTCGACAGAAACTGGAAAAGGAATACTGTGATAAATGAGAGGGAGATAAAGCAGGTTGTTTCAGTGTGACTCGTATTATTAAAGACTCGCCTTCCGATTGACAAATTAAATTCCAATACGAGTAACGAGTACACTTGATGGATTAATTGTTGGCAGCGGTGCTGAAAGTCGTACTGGTCTGAAAGCCGGCTGCCATTTAGCCAGACGCGGGTAGTCGTTGGCTCACTTCATATTTCACGGACAGCCCTGTCTCTCTTCGATGCAGGTGCAGGAGAGCCCAAACTGTGGCACGAATGCTCGTCTCTGCAGACGAAATTGCATCCAGCTTCAGCGGAAAATTCCATTAGTGCTGAAAGACACCAGCGGCGAGGGGAAAAGTGGGGCACTCTTCCACAAGATCAAAGGGACTGCTCAGAACCCATTAGCGAATTTCACGATCGCGTCTTTTTAGCTGTAACTGAACCGACGGTGCTAACGGACTGACACAATAGGAGGTGCTAGGCGGGTCACACTGCCCGAAAAATTCATCCACTTTCTCCGTTCCACCAGCCCCCACCCCCACTCCAGGTCCAATAAAAATACGTAAATTCCTAAATAAATATATAGAAAAGAAGCAGAAGGGACAAAGAACTGGACCAACGAACGTTCGCACAATGAAAGAAACCTTTTGAACTTTCGGTAAATTCTGCAACTTTATGTGTGGCTACTGTCAGTGACTTGGCTTCCCGATCCGTATAGATTTTTTGAAGAGATTAGTGTACTGGAAAGCCCGTTGCTGGAAATGATGTACAACACATCGGTTTGCAGCAACGAGGCAGGGGCGTAGTAAATTCGTTTAAATATGTGGGTTTATATAACTTCAGATATATAGAGGATGTTTTACTATTACAGGTACAACCAAAAAAAATCTCAATAACCAAGATGCGATAGACATATAACCATTAAGTTTCCCAGACTACACATTATAGCTGAGTGCATGTACCCTTTACAAAAGAATTCCCGAGGATCTAACTTGCAGATATGCACATGAGAACAAATACATTTCAACAAGTGCGAGCAACGTTAATGTGAAGGCGAGCTTCAGCACGTCTCCTTGCATATGCCCTTACACATTCAAAACTCCCAGCCGCGTTTCGAAAGGATTCACAACCATCCACAATGCGCTCCAGAAGTTCATCAAGACTATCAATTCGACTGGAATGTACTAAATCCTTAAATATTCCCATGCAAAAAAATTCCGCGCTTTCAAGACGGGTGGCGAGCCACGACCAGTATACTCGTTATCGAAGATTCGCGTTACGTATTCCTGGACAGCCTGAAGAAAATAAGTCATTGCACTATCATTTACGTACCAAATATGTTTCTTTTTCCCATAAGCAGCATCAGTCGTCCTTAGACATTAACAGTGTTGTAATACTGGCATGACTGCACCTGTGCGTAAGTCGTACAGGGGAAACCATTGGTATCCAGACCTATGTGTAATAGGATTATGTGCCTGTTTCATTGTCTTGTGCTTACCCGATTCGTTTGTACCTACACTGAAGAGCCAAAGAAACTGGTACACCTTCCTAATATTGTGTAGGGCCCCGCGAGCACGCAGAAGTGCTGCAACACGACGTGGCAGGGACACGACTAATGTCTGAAATAGTGCTGGAGGGAACTGACATCATGAATCCTGCAGGGCTGTCTATAAATCCATAAGAGTAGGAAGGGGTGGGGACCTCTTCTGAACGGCACGTTGCAAGGCATCCCAGATATGTTCAATAATAGTCATGTCTTGGAGTTTGGTGGCCAGCAGAAACGTTTAAACTCAGAAGAGTGTTCCTGGAGCCACTCTGTAGCAAATTGCGTTGCGTCACATTGTCGTGCTGGAATTGCCCAAATCCGTCGGAATGCGCAATGGACATGAATGGATGCGGGTGATGAAACAGGATGCTTACGTACGTGTCACCTGTCAGAGTTGTATCTGGACGTACCCATATCACTCCACCTACACAGGACCCACGCCATTACAGAACCTCCACCAGCTTGAACAGTACCTTGCTGTCATGCAGAGTTCATGTGTTCACGAGGTTGTCTCCATACCTGTACACATCCATCCGCTCGATACAATCCGAAACGAGACTCCTCCGACCAGACACCATGTTTCCAGTCGTGAAAAGTCGAATCTCGGCGTTGACGGACCCATGCGAGGTGTAAAGCTCCTTTTCGTGCAGTCATCATGGGTACACGAGTGGGCCTTTGGCTCTGAAAGCCCATATCCATGATGTTTCATTGAATGTTTCGCACGCTGACACTTTTCGATGGCCCAGTATTGAAATATGCAGCAGTTTGTGGAAGGGTTGCACTTCTGTCACGTTGAACTAGTCTCTCCAGTCGTCGTTGCAGGACTTTTTCCGGCCGCAGCGATGTCGGAGATTTGATGTTTTACCGCATTCCAAATATTCACGGTACACTCGTGAAATTGTCGTACTGGAAAATCCCCACTTCATCGCTACCTTGGAGATGCTGTGTCCCATCGTTCGTGCGCCGACTATAGCACCACGTTAAAACTCACTTAGACGTGCCATTATAGCAGCAGTAACCGATCTAACAACTGCACCAGACACCTGCTGTCTTATATCGGCGTTGCCGAACGCAGGACCGTATTCTGCCTGTTACCTATGTCTGTATTTGAATACGCATGCTTATACCGGTTTCTTTGGCGCTTCGGTGTATGACAGTTGATTCCAGCAGTGACACACTGACGCCTACGGCAGAGCCTCGAGCCAGACATTGGTGTACCGCGGGTTGCCGCTTATCTCACATGCTAGCGACACAACCGCTGGAGAAGATATATCCAGCAGTAAAATCATTACTCGAAAAGAAAAGCCTCCTACCAAAAAAGAGTAGGAAAAAGCAGGAGAGCCAGAGAAAGCTGAACCTGTGACCAAATCTGTGACAAAAGCTTAAGAAATAAAGGAAGCTCTGGGCACTGAAGGTTATATCTTGGCAAAATTGAGAGAGCGAAAGTGGAATTCATAAAGCTACAAATATGTCTATACTAAACTAAAAAGTACTGGAGAGTGTACTACGATATGGCTCTAGAGCCTGTAGACAAGGACAAAATAGTTTATAAATAAAATGAAAAGTAATTTCTCTTATTAATAAGAGTGATATGATAGGGAAATTGCCAATTGCGAAGTTTGCTATTGGATGAGTGGGGGAGGGGTGGGGGGAGTTATCAAACGAGAAATTTGCTTTGTGTTTAACGGTCTTGTTGCTACTCTTGAAAAACAAAATAAGACAGTAGTACTCTTTTGTTTCGCTCTTATTTCTTTGTTAGTGATAACATTTTAAGTATAATCGTAAACAGTTCCTACCCATTGCAGGTTGACATTATGATACCAAAAATGGGAGACAGAAATAAAGAAACGTCTATATTGGCTCTGATGTACGTTTCATGCTGTAAATATGCTAGAAATATCCCCCACAGAAAAATCCCGGTTATACATGTGTATCGTTTTGTCTCTTCTCTTTCTCTTATTTCCAAGACTTGAACATTCTGTCTTCAGTGTACATACAGTATCACATTTTATCATATTTTGGAAAAGTAGTAACATACTAAGAATTTCATTTCAAAAGATGATAAAATGTTTTCAATTTTTCTAGAGTACATTTGTAACGTCAAAGAATTAAATACACTGTCATTTTACAAAAGCTTATACTCTCTAACATTTACCATTTTTACCAACTATTACTCTGTTTCTTTAAAAAATACAGACAATTTTTCTGATTTTGTATTATATATAAGTCACCTTATCTTACATCTGAGTATCTGAAGCATGATGCCTCAAGTTTCTTTCCAAACCAATGCCGGAAATAAGAAGTTGCTGAAGACGAAAGGGCGTCTTCGCTCTTCTAAACTTACTAAGTGAGTCTCAGATTTCTACCAGTTGCATCGTATTACGGATATTTTAAGTTTTATCATCGATCATCCCACCTCTTTCCCGCCTAATCGTTCTCACTCTCTCTGTCTCTCTCTCCCTCCCTCCCTCTCTCCCTCCCTCCCTCCCTACCTACCTACCTACCTACCTACCTACCTCCCCCCCTCTCTCCCTCTCTCCCTCTCTCCCTCTCTCTCTCTCTCTCTCTCTCTCTCTCTCTCTCTGTGTGTGTGTGTGTGTGTGTGTGTGTGTGTGTGTGTGTGTACTTTTATCACTTATAATCACATTCGTCTCCTAAAGTTCTAATGTTGGCCTTATGTATCTCTGCGGTTAGATCAGACGCAAATACTACAATCACATTCAGTCTGTGTATATCTCCGTCTGCCACAGTAACGTGAGTAGCTGAGGATATGTAAAATATCAACTTTATTTTCCCTCCACTCAGTTCCATTTTAGGATAGCCAGCGGTAGCAAAGGTTCTCAGTATGCTTCTGTAGCAACCCGAATTTCTCCAACCAAATGGCATTATTCCATTGCTCCAAAACCACTGTAGGAATTTACTGGTTGGAAGTTTCAAAATAAGTCCGAAAATAAATCACACTGTGGACTGAGGAGATCCGAACATTTTCTGGCGGGAGGTAAGTGCTATTGTCATATAGGCGGAGAGCACAAGTTTTCATTATTAACGTAGCTAGTATTTTTATTTCTCGTGGGCCTGCAGCGTTGTAAATCTCCTGTAACTTTAAACAATAACGCTCCTGTAATAGTTTCTTATTCAGCTATTCTTATGGCTGTGAGGTTATTTTGACTCCATGGTCATTTTCACGTTATCTACAAAACATATAAGATGTTGGTATACAACTTTTGTACATTTTCATTAGTTATAAATTACATTCTAATTTTTACGTTAAAACTTTGAAGAGCTTACATCCATAGCACATCTTTATCGCTGGGGCTATCGAAATTTATTATATGTTAATAAGTTGGTGGGGTTTTATTTATTTGCAGTTTCTGAGGATTGTTTTTGATATTTTTGATATGTTTTTAAAATCGATAGCTTCTGTTGACAGCACATTACACCAAAGGGCCCAAAAGTAAATTTTCTGTATGAAACAAATTTGTAATCATACGAGCAAACACCCGAACAAAATATTAAATTAGTAAACTGGATTAAAACATAAAAATTACATCGATAACTTTATTGAAATTATCGAAAACGATCGTGAATAAATAATTTAGGTAAAGATAATAGCACCAGTAAACAATACAAAGAAAATAATATCTCACAGATCCGTAGATTAATAAACCAGAGATGTAACCAGGAGACATACATTACTAGAATGGTAATTTCGTATACAGTACCACTGGTGTCACTGAAGCCAGCACTTTAGAATCGTAACATGGTGGGGAGCGCATAAGAGATGTAAATAGCTGTGTATTTACTGATAAATGAATCGTATGAAATGGGGATGAAGACTTATAACTACTTTACGTTTAGATTTTTGACACAATGTGTCGTGTTTGGCTGTAATACACGGAAAGGAAAATGTCTCAGTACAAGCATAACTACATACATCGTATGCATTTTTGTTTTTGTACTTACGTAGGCCTAAATAGTTTCATTACGTTTTGTATTATCTGAAATACCGACAGTGTTTAAATATTTTATGTATATTGGGGGTTTACCGGCCGAAGTGGCCCTGCGGTTAAAGGCGCTGCAGTCTGGAACCGCAAGACCGCTACGGTCGCAGGTTCGAATCCTGCCTCGGGCATGGATGTTTGTGATGTCCTTAGGTTAGTTAGGTTTAAGTAGTTCTAAGTTCTAGGGGACTAATGACCTCAGCAGTTGAGTCCCATAGTGCTCAGAGCCATTTGAACCATATTGGGGGTTTAATAAATCTAGGTCCGCTGCTCGTGGTCTTGCGGTAGAGTTCTCGCTTCCCGCGCATGGAGTCCCGGTTTCTATTACCGGCGGGGCCAGGGATTTTCCCTACCTCGAGATGACTGGGAGTTATTGTGTTGTCGTCATCATCATCATTCATCCCCATTACGGTCGGAGGAAGGCAATGGCGAACCACCTCCGCTACGACCTTGCCTAGTCAGCGGTGCGGATCTCCCGCATCGTTCCCTACGTTTCTCGGAGTATGGGACGTCATATTCATCAATAAATGTAGTGTTAACAGATGAAGCTTGATGATGCTTTTTAACGAGTTTTGGTCAATTTGGTCTTTCTTCGAATAGTATGCTCGTTATGAGAGTAGAACGTGCGCTTTGTCGTTGGTAACAAGTGTCTATTCATTTGAGCGTTCTTACGAAAATTACAGTCTGCGTTAAACGTGTATGTATGTAACTTGATGTTCTTGCCATAATAAGATTCTACAATGTATGTATTAAACTCAACTACAACGTAAATATTTGCTCAACTGCAGAACTTATTTAGACACCACATAGAGCTTACAACGTCATTTCGTTTCAGAAAATCATAGTAGTACCATACATAACATACCTGACGCCATCTTACCTCACCACACGTTGGGCTTCAGCCTTTGCCAGTCTATTAATGTCTGTCAATGATGTAACCTTAGTACATAGTTAAAATAATATCACAGTTTAACATAACAGTCACGACACGCCGTCACGTTTTTAATACCCATACGAAAGCAGCGCGCCAATCGGCCATCAAGAGACATTTCTGAGTACGATTTCGGATGAGTGTGAATGCTATCTTTTGTACTGATTTTTAACATAGCTTTTACAATAGGGTGCGTGCGTAGTGCCGTATAAATCGACATTAACTGGAAAATGATACCACATTTCTTACCGATCGAGGTGGCGCAGTTGTTAGCATACTGGACTCGCATTCGAAAGGACGACGGTTTGAACCCGCGTTCGACCATCTCGATTTAGGTTTTCCGTGATTTCCCTAAATCACTCCAGGAAAATGCCTGGATGGTTCCTTTGAAAGGGTATGGCCGACTTCCCTCCAAATCCTTCCGTAATCCGATGGGAGCAATGACCTCGCTGTTCGTTCCCCTTCCCCCCTCCCCCCATATCAACCAACTAATCACATTTCTCATTCTTTAATTTCCTAAGGAAATGAAACGGAAAATTACAGGACAGGTCATTTACGATTCTCTTGCAACGTACAGATACTTTCTGAAGAGTGTCGTTTTCTTTTAGTAACAAAAGAATCTGGAAAACACTAGAAGGCCTGTTCTTTTGCAGAAGGACGTCATATACCCACCCCACAACGAATAGTTTTGTTCGCTACACTTCTACCCAAATTAGTGAATGAGGAACGTAATAAACCTATATGGACTGTAATACCTACATTATTTAACTTACCAAATAAACCATCACCCCTGTATCTGAAGGAAAAACTGCACAGACGTCATAATAACACCTCAAAAAGCGGTAAAACTCTATCCCAACAGAGAAGGTACCAATTCCACAACTGTTGCTACATCTGAGCCCCAAACGGCGAGAATTTTCAACGTATTCACTTTTGAAGCAAAATTAACTATTTTTAAAAAGGTATTCGTGTATCAGAAAGTCGATTAAAATGTAAAAACTGGCCGAATCAGTACATTCATTTTTTTTAAGCCAGGGAAGCTGCCTATGATGGTAAGAACAAACAACAATCGAAAGATATGCCTCTCTTGCATGAAATATGTATTTACATTCTCTTCCTGTCAGCGGGATGAGCTGCAATTAAGCACATATTCAAAAGTATTTCTTCATAAATAAGTTATACCTTATGTCAACGAATTAATGAAAATCGACTATATCACATTTATTTCACCATAATTCATGTCACTTGGTAATTTATTAATCGATGGGACGCAAAAATATAACAACTGCTTCGTTAATTACGTAGAAAACAAATAAAATATACGTTATCTTTACGAAAAAAGCACTATCTACTTTCTCACCACCTGGAGAACTATTGTCGCTCCAGCTATTAAACGATCACAGAGAGTGACACCAGAGAGTGTCGCGAGCGTATTTATTATACTGTGATTATACCACCAGTAAACAATGCAGAGAAGATAATATCAGACAAATCCATAAACTAATAAATCAGAGATGTAGCTATAGTACATAGTTCCCATGCTGTCAACAGAAGCTGTAGATTTTAACAGCGGACCAAAGATGGTGCTCATCAACTGCAGATCAATAAAACTCCATGAGGTTGTTAATACATAATAGATTTCGAAGGCAGCAGCAAAACGATGTCTTAAAAACGGAAGTACTTCCATATTGTAACGTAAAAATCATAACGTAAATTATAACTGATGAAAACGTACTAATACACTACTGGACATTAAAATTGCTACACCACGAAGATGACGTGCTACAGACGCGAAATTTTACCGACAGAAAGAAGATGTTGTGATATGCAAATGATTAGCTTTTCAGAGCATTCACACAAGGTTGGCGCCGGTGGCGACACCTACAACGTGCTGACATGAGGAACGTTTCCAACAGATATGTCATACACAAACAGCATATTGACAGGCGTTGCCTGGTGAAACGTTGTTGTGATACCTAGTGTAAGGAGGAGAAATGCCTACCATCACGTTTCCGATTTTGATAAAGTTCGGATTGTAGCCTATTGTAGCCTATCGCGATTGCGGTTTATCGTATCGCGACACTGCTGCTCGCGTTGCTCGAGATCCAATGACTGTTAGCAGAATATGGAATCGTTAGGTTCAGGAGCATAATACGGAACGCCGTGCTGGACCCCAACGGCCTCGTATCACTAGCAGTCGAGACAACAGGCATCTTATCAACATGGCTGTAACGGATCGTGCAGCCACGTCTCGATCCCTGAGTCAACAAATGGGGACATTTGCAAGACGACAACCATCTGCACGAACAGTTCGACAACGTTTGCAGCAGCATGGACTATCAGCTTGGAAACCATGGCTGCGGTTACCCTTGACGGTGCATCACAGACAGGAGCGCCTGCGACGGTGTAGTCAACGACGAACCTGGGTGCACGAATGCCAAAACGTCATTTTTTCAGGTGAATCCAGGTTCTGTTTAGAGCATCATGATGGTCGCATCCGTGTTTGGCGACATCGCGGTGAACGCACATTGGAAGCGTGTATTCGTCATCGCCATACTGGCGTATCACCCTGCGTGATGGTATGGGGTGCCATTGGTTACACGTCTCGGTCGCCTCTTGCTCGCACTGACGGCACTTTGAACAGTGGACGTTACATTTCAGATGTGTTACGACCCGTGGCTCTACCCTTCATTCGATCCCTGCGAAACCCTACCTTTCAGCAGGATGATGCACGACGGTTTGTTGCAGGTCCCGTACGGGCCTTTCTGGCTACAGAAAATGTTCGACTTCTGTCCTGGCCAGCACATTCTCCAGATCTCTCACCAACTGAAAACATCTGGTCAATGGTGGCCGAGCAACTGGCTCGTCACAATACGCCAGTCACTACTCTTGCTGAACTGTGGTATCGTGTTGAAGCTGCGTGGGCAGCTGCATCTGTACACGCCATCCAAGCTCTGTTTGACTCAATGCCCAGGCGTATCAAGGCCAGAGGTGGATGTTCTAGGTACTGATTTCTCGAGATCTATGCACCCAAATTTCGTGAAAATGTAATCGCATGTCAGTTCTAGTATGATATATATTTGTCCAATGAATAGCCGTTTATCATCTTGATTTCATCTTGGTGTAGCAATTTTAATGACCAGTAGTGTATTATGTAGCAACATCTTACATTTTGTTTAGCAGATAGCTTGAAAATGACCGTAGTGTCGAAACGGGCTCTTAGCCATAAGACAGTTGAATGAAATACATTTATAGCAGCGTTATTGGTTAAAATTATTTAACGTCTTTACGTAGCGAGTTTTCAGGCCGATCTTCTCGTGGATGACTTCACCAAGATTAGACACAGTTAGCCTCTTTGGAATGCGAGCAAACAGAAAGCATCTGCCTGAGCTACACAGTGACCCGCGAAAATCAAGCCATTCCGATTTTCCCTTTGTTCTCTCACGGTCTCTCAGACGTGGCCCACCCATGAAACCATCCTGTTGCGTAGCATCCTATCTATTCACATTCCTTCCTCTCCTCCGTCCGAGCGTGTTATCTCTGTTTCTCGCTCTCCCTCCCTGTACGTTTGTACTTAGGCCTATCTCTCTCTCTCTCCCTCTCCCTCTCCCTCTGCCTCTCCTCTTCCCCCTCTCTCTCTCTCTCGCTGTGTGTGTGTGTGTGTGTGTGTGTGTGTGTGTGTGTGTGTGTGTGTGTGCGTGTACGCGTGATAGAGAGGACTGCGCTGTTGCCGTGCCTGGGGGCTAGTGCGCTATAGGCGCGTCCAAGCGTCAATTTCCACGTGGGCGCTCTCGCGTGTGCAGGAGCGCGTGGAAAACTAGCTCCCAGCACACAGCGCAGCCCCGCGAGTCCACAGCGTTGGGTTCAGTTTCACCGGACAGCCGCTGCCGGCCGCGGGCGCTGCAGTCAGCCGCGTTCCGCCGCAAGCCACTGCCCTTTGAGAGTTTATTGTCCTTCAAAGCAGTGCGTTGGGCCAGCAGCCTACGGTGGCGTTTTACGTAAATCTCTTAATTGTTTGTCAAAGTCCCTGTGCGCAGTATCAATGTTGAATCGGAGGATTCGCATGGTGTTTCCGTGAATCGTTCGCAGTAAAAGTGTCGCTGCGGAGTTCGAAATCGATGCTTTTGCAGCTGGACATCGTTCTTCCTACTCAAAATGGGACAGGGTATAAATATGTAATTTCAGAGCCGCGTGTAGCGTATAATTTTATTTAAGAGGGATGAAGTCAGAACTGAAATCAACTGGGACAGACGAAATGATGGACATTTATACTTTGGAACAACGTGCACCGTTCATTAATTCATCCTTCATATTCTGTAAATGTACAGAAGCCAGATGGTAGTTGTAAGAGTCGAGGGACATGAAAGGGAAGCAGTGGTTGGGAAGGGAGTGAGGCAGGGTTGTAGCCTCTCCCCGATGTTATTCAATCTGTATATTGATCAAGCAGTAAAGGAAACGAAAGAAAAATTCGGGGTAGGTATTAAAATCCATGGAGAAGAAATAAAAACTTTGAGGTTCGCTGATGACATTGTAATTCTGTCAGAGACAGCAAAGGACTTGGAAGAGCAGTTGAACGGAATGGACAGTGTCTTGAAGGGAGGGTATAAGATGAACATCAACAAAAGTAAAACGAGGATTATGGAATGTAGTCGAATTAAGTCGGGTGATGCTGAGGGAATTAGATAAGGAAATGAGACACTTAAAGTAGTAAAGGAGTTTTGCTATTTGGTGAGCAAAATAACTGATGATGGTCGAAGTAGAGAGGATATAAAATGTAGACTGGCAATGGCAAGGAAAGCGTTTCTCAAGAAGAGAAATTTTTTAACATCGAGTATAGATTTAAGTGTCAGGAAGTCGTTTCTGAAAGTATTTGTATGGAGTGTAGCTATGTGTGGAAGTGAAACATGAACGATAAATAGTTTAGACAAGAAGAGAATAGAAGCTTTTGAAATGTGGTGCTGCAGAAGAAAGCTGAAGATTAAATGGGTAGATCACATAACTAATGAGGACGTATTGAATAGGATTGGGGAGAAGAGGACTTTGTGGCACAACTTGACAAGAAGAAGGTATCGGTTGGTAGGACGTATTCTGAGGCATCAAGGGATCACCAATTTAGTATTGGAGGGCAGCGTGGAGGGTAAAAATCGTAGAGGGAGACCAAGAGATGAATACACTAAACAGATTCAGAAGGATGTAGGCTGCAGTGCGTATTGGGAGATGAAGAAGCTTGCATACGGTAGAGTAGCATGGAGAGCTGCATCAAACCAGTCTCAGGACTGAAGACCACAACAACAACAACAATTCTGTAAATCTCACCGTGAAAAAGAAGCTTTGGACTTGTAGAGCAAATGAATGTATAGACTGGTTGTAAAAAGCAGTCTCAATCTCGTTTATTTAACGTTAATGGTACCAGTGCTTTCGGTCAGTACATCATCGTCAGACATTAGGTAATGCAGTGGCGGTATGGGTATTAAAATAATACACACTGATATCAGTCAGATGCTGAACATTGGCCCACTTACCTATTCCACATGACGGTGCATATAAGAGGTGCCCAGATAACACCTACAAGCTTCAGGGACAGTTTTCTTACATCAAAACGAGAAAAACAGTCTGGTTAACTTGGGTTCTAAAATGTGTACCTTAAGAGCAATGAGCAGTTGTTCATCTTTGATACCATGGAACAGATCTCTTCGACTGCAGGACTTCGCTTTCCATATTTTGGGAGGAGCTAGTATGGACCAAACCAAGAAAAAAATGTTTAGTAACACTGGGCCTGAAACGCATACTGTGAGGAGTATGAGCACTTGTTCACTTCTCTATTGTGAAACTCACCTGTTCTACTGAACTAGTACTCATAGCTTTGAGATATGCATTTTAGAGCCCATTTTTACTAGATTTTTCTTTTCGATTTGGAGTAAGGAAACTGCCTCTAAAGCTTTTCGGTGTTTTTTTGGGACACTTGTGTTTCATTTGTTGTTGCTCCTGAATTTTTACTTCGTTGTACCTGGAATGACACAGAAAATTCACATAGAATTTCCAATTACTGTAATAAATATTGCTTATGTGAATGAGCATTCGTATCACTCAATGCTTATTTAACTGACTTTCTTCCACTGTCTCTTACAGGCAGTCCTCATATTTATAATTTTATTTTTTGTTGTTGCTATGTTATAATCAGGTCCTCTTTTTTCAGTTTATCTGAAAGGACCTCATAGACTTGCAAGAATTCCACAATGGCTTCTAGGTCAGTAGAATCAGTGACAACTATGATGAATGCACAATGTTCCATGCGGCGATGCCACAGCACAACACACGCGTCTTGTCACACGACAGCGCTACAGACGGTCTATTGAAGTCAGACTGTTGGTCAATCGGATGATTAGAAAGACCCAATGAGAAGGTTACAATGACTTGATAAAGATTCAAATAACTTACTGGAATGCAGCCGGATGGCGTCGTCGACATCAGCCGAGATTTCGAGAGGAGCACACTCTGCCATTTTCAAGGCAAAACTGAAGCAAGTAAGCGCTGTGTAAGGGAAATTAAGACCTCAGTTTTCAGAGAAACTCCAGAAAGATAAAACACACACACATTGAAAACACTAGCGCCATCACAAACCAAAGATGGTCGACGTCAGAAGTTATCGATAGTGAAATTAAAAGTCAGCGGATGACGTAGCATTTACGCTGTCTGTTTTTTGACAAGGGAGACAGCAGCACAGAAATGGTAGTTTTGTTCAAATTCTGCTCTCCCTTTGGTAAAACACAGAAGGACAGTTTATGCTACCTCATCCGTTGATTATTAATTTCACTGCCGCTAACTTCTGACCACGACCATTTTTGGTTTGTGATGGCGCTAGTGTTTCCAGTGTGTGTGTGTGTGTGTGTGTGTGTGTGTGTGTGTGTGTGTGTGTGTGTGTGTGTGTGTGTGTGAACTTTGTGGCGTTTTTCTGAAAAAACGCGGTTTGAAATTCCCTTGCACAATGCTTACCTCAAAGGTTACACGCTATGGAACCATCCTATTTTCCACAACGCGTTGCCTACTACACGTAGTTCTTGTACCGCTGCATCGATACACACCTGTTTGCATGTCTAGTTCTGTTCACAGAGGAATGTAAGTTCACTAGGGCCTGTGTTCTGAATCTGCGAAACAGCCATATCTGGGCATATTGTTCAAAATGGTTCAAATGGCTCTGAGCACTATGGGATTTTACATCTGAGGTCATCAGTCCCCTAGAACTTAGAACTACTTAAACCTAACTAACCTAATGACATCACACACATCCATGCCCGAGGCAGGATTCGAACCTGCGACCTTAGCGGTCGCGCGGTTCCAGACTAGAGCGCCTAGAACCGCTCGGCCACTGCAGCCGGCTGTCTGGGCAGACGAAAACCCTCGTGGCACGCATGTCAGGAATTTTAGCGCAGGTTTGGTATTGAAGTGTGGACGGGTACTCTGGACGGTAATCTGACTGGGCCATACCTCCTTCCACTACAGCTAACTTGTCCTGCAAACTTGATCTCCCTACAAAACGTACTGGGTCCGTTCTTGGAAGCTGTGCCACTGAAACTCCATAAGGAAATGTGGTTCACCACGATGATGCACCACCTCATTTCTCACGTACTGTTCGGATTCATCTCAACAGGGGATATGGTGAAAGATGGATAGGCCGCGGTGATCCTACAGCGTGCCAGCCACCATGGCCGGATTTAACTTCTATGGACTACTTCTTGTGGAATCGTATGCAATGTTTAATTTAAAAGACTCATATGCGCTTGAGCAGGCATGCGTGCCCAAGTATGCTTGAGTATATGCAGCATAAATTGGCACACTCCTCAGGACTACAACCAGCTTGATGTTTGATCGAATTTCGATTATGCATGCTTGTGCAATCCTTGAGGAGTGTGTATACTTGAGCGTGTGCTCCAAGAAAGGAAGGCTTGTCCAAGCATTTGTCAGTAATGCAGTTTGATTAAATTTTTATTTGCTCCTTCTAAATTAAATTCTGTGCAAAGGTTGTACTGTACTGTAGGTCAAGCGAAAGAACGCAGTAAATGTGGAGAAAGAGCGAAGAAAATCAATACTACTATGAGTGATTACCGCCGGAGGTTCAAGTCCTCCCTGGGACATGGGTGTGTGTGTTGTTCTTAGCATAAGTAGATTAAGTAGTGTGTAAGTCTAGGGACCGATGACCTAAGCAGTTTGGTCGCTTAGGAATTCACACACATTTGAGCTTTTTGAACTGTGAGTGAGTTTCCATAACGTGTCTACCACGGGGGATAATATTTTCGTTCTTTTAACCACTCTTTACCCCATATACCACATTTTCTCTTTCCTTTCCTTTTTTTTCGTAACACAAGGAAAACGGTTGCCAAGACGGCGCTTTGTCGTCTGAGCGTGACATTTTTTTAGTGAACAAACAAATGCTTATACGAAAATGTGTGAACCGTGTCGAGCCGCCAGGAATTTTTGCACGCTAGATAATGTCGGAAGTACCATGTGGCTTTTCGCGGATGATGCTGTAGTATACAGAAAAGTTGCAGCTTTAGAAAATTGCAGCGAAATGCAGGAAGATCTGCAGCGGATAGGCACTTGGTGCAGGGAGTGGCAACTGACCCTTAACATAGACAAATGTAATGTATTGCGAAAACGTAGAAATAAGGATCCTTTATTGTATGATTATATTATAGCGGAACAAACATTGGTAGCAGTTACTCCTGTAAAATATCTGGGAGTATTCGTACGGAACGATTTGAAGTGGAATGATCATATAAACTTGATTGTTGGTAAGGCGGGTGCCAGGTTGAGATTCATTGGGAGAGTCCTTAGAAAATGTAGTCCATCAACAAAGGAAGTGGCTAACAAAACACTCGTTCGACCTATACTTGAGCATTGCTCATCAATGTGGGATCCGTATCAGGTCGGGATGACAGAGGAGATAGAGAAGATCCAAAGAAGAGCGGCGCGTTTCGTCACAGGGTTATTTCGTAAACGTGATAGCGTCACGGAGATGTTTAGCGAACTCAAGTGGCAGACTCTGTAAGAGAAGCGCTCTGCATCGCGGTGTGGCTTGCTGTCCAGGTTTCGAGATGGTGCGTTTCTGGATGAGGTATCGAATATATTGCTTCCCCCTACTTACACCTTCCGCGGAAATCACGAATGTAAAATTAGAGAGACTCGAGCGCGCACGGAGGCTCTCCAGTAGTCGTTCTTCCCGCGAACCATACGCGACCGGAACAGGAAAAGGAGGTAATGACAGTGGCACGTAAAGTGCCCTCCGCTTGCGGAGTATAAAAGTAGATGTAGATGTAGAAGCATGCTTGCGGAAGCGTGCTCGTCAAGCGTATGCTCGTTACGTGTGAGGCCGCCTGAAGTCGTACTCGAGTAGTGAGTAGAGCAGCACGCTCTACTGGACGGAGAGTTCACTAGACGCGTCGGTTGCGCGGAGGTGCGGCCCTGCTCACACAGGCCGGAGCGTCGCCTCGCGACCCCCCTGGGACTAGCGAGTCGCGCACGTGCCCGGCGTGACCTTCCGGCGGACCTGCCGCCTTTGCTGGCTGACTCGGTCTCTGCCAGCAGCGCCGAAAGTGCTTTAACGCATAATTAAAGGCAGCCGGGCTGCGTTCCACTGCGCCACCTCCCTCCTCTTCTGCCTACCCCCACCCCCCACTGCTCTCCCCTAGGAGCCTGCACACCCGCGGACAAATGGGCCACCATTGGCGCCCTTTGTCACGCCGGCACCCGGCCATTACTTCCGGAGGTCATGCACGCGAGTTTCCCCGACAATTCGCTCACGGCTACAGCAGTTCCTTTCGGACCTGCTCCGCAGGCAGTTGATTACGTACGATACTCATAAAGTTTTAATTATCACCTCTAAAAATAATTCATTTTTTTATTGATTGCAGGTATATTTTTCCAGTCCCTGTGTATATTAAATCCCCACATCGCTGCTGGAGGAACCAAAAAATAAGGCGCACTCGACTGCCAATGTGTAGTTTCGCGGGGTAGTTAATTTTCCGAAATTGATTATAAAATAGTGTGGATCGCAAAGACACGTTTATTATAGGATGATCGGTTTCGATTATCACATGATAATCTTCAGACTTTCATATCCATACTGACGGACATTGGCTCTACATGGAGCAGGAACTGCCGGATGACGATAACTGTTCACTACCGTCATTCAGCAGTTCCTGCTCCATGTAAAGCCATTTTCCATCAATATGGCTTAGAAGATCTAAAGATGATCATGTGATGATCGAAACCGCTCACTCTATAATAAACGTGCCTTTGCAATAAAGACCATTTTACAATTAATTTCAAATATTCTACACTCAAGAGCCAAAGAAACTGGTACATCTGCCTAATATTGTATCAGGCTCCCGCGAGCACGCAGAAGTGCCCCAACACGGCGTGGCATGGACTCGACTAATGTCTGAAGTAGAGCTGGAGGGAACGGAAACCGTGAATCCTGCAGGGCTGTTCATAGATCCGTAAGAGTACGAGGGGGTGGAGATATGTTCTGAACAGGACGTTGCAAGGCATCCCAGATATGTTCAATAATCTTCATGTCTGGGGAGTTTGGTGGTCAGCGGAAGTGTTCAAACTCAGAAAAGTGTTCCTCTAGCAATTCTGGACATGTGGGGTGGCCCATTGTTCTGCTGGAATTGCCCAAATGCGTCGGCATGCACAATGAGCATGAATGGATGCAGGTGATCAGACAGTATGTTTACGTACTTGTCACCTGTCAGTGTCGTTTCTAGACGTATCAGCGGTCCCATATCACTCCAACTGCACACGCCCCACATCATTACAGAACCTCCACCAGCTTGAACAGTCCTCTGCTGGCATGCAGGGTGCATGGATTGATGGGAATGTCTCCATACCCGTGCACGTCCATCGTCTCGATACAATAAGAAACGAGACTCGTCCGACAAGGCAACATGTTTCCAGTCGTCAACAGTCCAATGTCGTTGTTGACGGGCCCGGGTGAGGCGTAAAACTTTGTGCTGTGCAGTTACCAAGGGTTCACGAGTGGGTTCAAAGGTTCAAATGGCTCGGAGCACAATGGGACTTAACTTCTGAGGTCATCAGTCCCCTAGAACTACTTAAACCTGGATAACCTAAGGACATCAAAAATGGCTCTGAGCACTATGGGACTTAACAGCTGTGGTCATCAGTCCCCTAGAACTTAGAACTACTTAAACCTAACTAACCTAAGGACATCACACACATCCATGCCCGAGGCAGGATTCGAGCCTGCGACCGTAGCAGTCGCGCGGTTCCGGACTGCGCGCCTAGAACCGGGAGACCACCGCGGCCGGCCTAAGGACATCACACACATCCATGCCCGAGGCAGGATTCGAACCTGCGACCGTAGCGGTCGCGCGGTTCCAGACTGTAGCGCCTAGAACCTCTCGGCCACCCCGGCCGGACCTACACGAGTGGGCCTTCGGCTCCGAAAGCCCATATCTATGATGTTTCGTTGAATGGTTCGGAGCCTGATATTTGATGGCCCAGCATTGGAATCTGCAGCAATTTACGTAAGGGTTGCACTTCTATCACGTTAAACGATTCTGTTCAGTAGTCGTTGGTCCCGTTCTTTTTCTGGCCGCAGCGATGTCGGAGATTCGATGTTTTACCGGATTCCTGACAGTCTTGGTACACTCACGAAATGGTCGTTCGGGAAAATCTCCACTTCATCGCTACCTCGGAGTTGCTGTGTCCCATCGCTCCTGCGGCGACTGTAACACGATGTTCAAACTCACTTAAAGCTTGATAACCTGCCACTGTAGCAACTATACCAGACACTGCTTGTCTGATATAGGCGTAGTCGACTACAGCGTCATATTCTGCCTGTTCACATATCTCTGTATTTGATTACTCATGCCTATACCAGTCTCTTTGGGCGTTGAGTGTATTTTGATCGCCGACTTTTTCCATGAATGTGTTCGCAAATAATTAATTTTCCGAATTTCAAGGGGGAACAACAATTCAACACTCTATGTCACTGAGCTTCGGTGGCTCAGTCGCTTTCAGTGTGATAAAACTAGTCCGGATAATGAAGAACGAAGTGGGAAATCATCTCTCCGTGAATAACAGGATATCGCAAGAGAAGCGGAAACCCTGGTGTTTGAATACTGGCATATCACAATCGAGGCTATCGTGGAGAAAGTAAAAATCAATTATGAATGAGTTGTCAGCATCTTTCACGACATTTTAATATGACAACGGTCGCTGGTCGTTGGATTCCTTCGCCGTTGACACCCATTCAAAAAGCCTGCCGAACCGATTCGACAGCAGAAATGTTGCAGCTGTCTCAGGTCAATCCAGATAACATCTTCAGCCGACAGATCACCGTCGATGAGTGCTGTGCATATCACTATGACGTGAGAAAGTGAAGCAAAGCAAGAGTGCAAATATTCAGATTTTACCAGTGCCGCGTAAGGCAAACACCCAACCATCATGGGAAAAGTGACACTGAGTTTTTCTAGGGACTGTCATTGTGTCGCGCTAATAGATTACGCTCGTAAGGGGAAAACCTTTGCAGGGGCTACTGTGTATACAGGCTCCCGCCTGCGACCCGCCTCCAACCATACAGGCGCGTACCGCTGATAGCCGCAGCTCCGGTCCGCTAGTAACACTATCTGGAGAGATCGAGTGGTGACAGTCGACACCAACACAAATATGCCGGGCTGCTTTCAAAGTCACTGCCAGCAGCTGCAACACCACTGGCTGGCGTCAGCCTCGCCGCTAAATGTAAATATCGCTGCTGTCGTGAAAACTACTTCTGTTCCGCGGATTCAAGTGACCGCTAAACGTCAGATCCGTACTTTTCCTCCAGGCGGTTATTTAGGCTACCGCCCGGCAGCTCTGTACCCAGTTCATACTCTGGAGTTACGCAGGCTGCGCCCAGCAACCCGTGAGTCTTAATTCGTTTTCGTCGAGCGAAACAAGGTTTATCTCACCGCAGTATGCAAGCAACCAAGCCATTGCTGATGGCATTCTCTACTCACCGCTTCATTGGACTTTTGTCTCATCTTTCCTCAATTTCACCGCTTTACAGGACCTTCATCCCGGTCATCCTAAAGTTCAACGTTTCACTGGACCTACATCTCAGCCATCCTCGAGTTCACTTTTCCACTGAAGTTTCGTCTCAGCCATCCTCAGGCTCACCACTCCACTGGACTATCGTCTGAACTGTCCTCGAGCTCAGAGACTCGCTGGACCATATTGCAATCATCGTCAACACCGACCACAGCATTCACAGTGCAATGTCAGTGACTTTTCAGCCTGAATCAACTGGTTTGGATTCACATTCCCAGATAATGTAAATTGTCTTTTACACCTCCAGTATAGCAGTACAGACCTTCCGTTAATAAACATACAATTGTTCTTTCCTACCTGGGCATTTCAGCTTTAGCGTATTGCTCCCCTCGCTCGCGAATACTAAAGCATCATACCACCTAAATTTGTTGACGATGTTACGTAAGGCTCTCCAGACGAAGTGTCGCGGGAAGCTGTCCAGCGAAGTGTTTTTGCTCCTAGAAACCACCTAAGCTCATTCTGCACAGGACACAATCACACATGCTGCCCTTTGAGCTATCAGATTTTGCATCATCCCGGTATTCCTCTGATAAGACACCCAGTGAGTTCCTCCCCCTTCACTGGATGAAGAAACCATTGCATGACAGTCATTTCCAGATTAACAACGACCTAATCTTCGGGGTTGAACGTTTGCTTAAAGGCTCAATGGCAGACTTCCACAGCTAGAATCTCTTTCAAGCCATCTATCACTGGGAAAAAAGTGTCGCAAAAAAAAAAAAAACGTTCAAACCTGTATGAATTCCTAAGGGACCAAACTGCTGAAGTCATCGATCCCTAGACTTACACACTACCTAAACTATCTTAAACTAACTTATTCTAAAAAGAAAACACACACACACACACACACACACACACACACACACACACACACACACACACACACACACACACGCGCGCGCGCGCGCGCGCGCGCGCGCGCCCGGGGGAGGACTCGAACCTCCGGCGGGAGGGGCCGCACAATCCGTGACATGGTGCCTCAAACAGCGCGGCCACTCCGCGCGGCAGAAGTGTCACGTTGAAGGCTGAATATGTAGAGAAGGACCACATAACAACAAAATTTCATGGCCGCAGTTCGATTTTTTCGTTGTGATTATTAAAACTTTATGACTGTCCCGTATCTTCGCACGCCTAATTGAGCGAGTCAGATTTTACTTCTTGTGAACTAAGAGTTGGCTGCAATGCATTGCGTACCATGACCAAAATACGTCTCTTATGCGAATAACTCACAAACAATAGTTTGAGAATGATACCTTCCTGAATAGAAACTAATCAGCTTGGTGTGTCCAACAGTCCCTCAATGTGTCGGTGGTCGCCACAACGCAGTACAAAAACCCACAGTCCACTCATGCATTCAACACGTGCCCGTGCTTACTCTCTCCCCTCTCTTTGGCCCAGCTGAAAAGATCACCAGATAGTTCTGTCAAATTCTATCAGCTTAACTCTCTTTGTGCTGTCGCCAGCGATGAGCGATATTGGTCAGAACGATATCCAATATCGTTTGGAGAGACGACGCTCTGCTGACTGCTAGGGCGACCTCTTTGCGGACGTCGGAGTCCATTACTGTTCTGTCAAAGGCGGCACGCAAGCCAGCAGAGTTATCTAAAATTCCGAGGGAGTAAACAGGGGTATACTTAACTTGTAACAACAGTCCATCGGCTATTGGCGACTTTCATGTACAGCTATCCATTAGTAGCGCCGACAAAGCTTTTGGTTAATCAACGTAGTGCCAGTCAGCTACGCTATAATTAATTTGGCCAGCATTGAGCCAAGTCGTTTGTTGTGTGAATAGCGAGATGTTTCCTTTGAAATGGGCAGTGTCAGTTTTCTACACTATGCTGTCGCATCCGGGCTTGCGTACGGGCACAACGACCCCATCGTCTACGGGGCTTGAATCCTAGTCTTTGTTCGTTTCGTTCACTTCTTCTGATAGAATGCTGTTCTAGTACTAAAACGACAGTTAACATAGGACGCCGTTACCTCGTTAGTTAACTGGTCAAAGTGTAATACCACAGTAGATTGCTTCCAGTCCTTCAGAAACCAGACGTTCGAGAGTGGAATACATTATTATTTTAGGCGATTACTTTTAACTGTCCAATGAGATAATCATCTTTATAATTTTGTAGGTCTTCTTACTTTTTATTTGTTAGCTTCTAGGTCTGTATGCATACATTCATCTATATACAATTTTTAATCTTAAGTACTTAATTTTCACAGTTTATTAGTATGTTTTCTAGCTGCATTAGGTAGGTCGGATACATGAACAGATACTACTTAGAACGAAGGTTCAGAATTAGACAGTGTGTGATAATGCGTTAGGTCAGTTAAAGCAACACAGAGAGTAAAATAGAGAGAGATAAAACGGTAATGGAAGATACACCCTACTTAACCAGATAATTAACAGATTTACATTACTGACAGAAGTACTACCAATATACATGCTGCATAGTTCTTAGAAGAGTCAGTTACAGTCAGCTGTGTTAACACGTGTAAATTGCAGGCAAATTCAGTCTTACAAATTTCATATATCTCAATTTAACAGTAATTCATCTGACAGCATATATCTGTATGACGTATTTAATTTTTCCGCACACAGGAAGAAAAAGAGTTCGTTGGATACCCTGTTGTCTCTCGTCGCCAGATGCGTCAGCATAGATGTTGGACGAGAACATTTTTAACGCTATCATACGTCAATTGAGTGTTGCGGATCGTTGCCTTAGATTGTCGCATCCACAAAACAAGTAGTTGACCTCGATTCCACGTTCACAAAGCGGTGACTGCACAGCAGGAATGCGATGCAGATGTTGTCTGAAGCATGCATGACCGATGGTCGCTCGTCTCATGGTTGGCGCAAACTTTCTGCCGTAATAGCTGCTTGTGTACCATAGTTCAGTTGGCTTAATTTAGGCCTTTTCATTTCGAGGATTGTACTCAGTCTTTATTCCATACTTTTTGTAGCAGTTGTTTGCTAGTACTTCAGGATGTCTTTCTTCTCATCATATATTGCCTATTCGACAATATCCTATAATTTTTCTCCTTTTATCTACAGTGACCTTTGATCTAACGTTTTTTGACTTGTCAGTTATTGTTTTGGAATTCTCTCAGTGTGTCTATTACTCTGTCACTGTTCTGTGTTCTAAGGAGTGGCTCATTTGGTTGTTTTTTTTAGCGAGGAAAGTGCTGATTTGGAATCTGACAGGTTAATAGTATTTCATTAGATAGTATATTTAATAGAAAGAAGAGCTCCCTGGATTACGATTCCTTTCCTACAAGACGCCATTTGTTTTTTTTTTCTTCATCCATACATATTTCTTTAGAGGTTGTCTTTTATTATTCTGTCTGAAAGTATATGTCAACCAATGAGAAATTTTGTGCCTAATTATCACTTATTTGTATACATAATTAGTTTTAAGCTTAAATTTATATAATCTCCAGAAGGCGTTAACATGCCATAATAACTTTCAGACAGAATAATGAAGAAAAACCCATTAAAGATAACTGAAAGTGTGGGTATGGTAAAAATGATTAAGCAGTGTCTTGTATAAATCGGAGTTTCTATCCAATTTGTCCACTGAGAATTTAGAAGGGCGCTGTATTTCTTTACTTAAACAAATTTATTTCTATCTATTCGATACAAGTTTCGTGTTTGTCTTCAGATTATGAGGTTATTCTTCAATTTAGGGTATATACGCAGTTGTACGCTTACGATGTGCTGTACGCAACACATCACAAAAGGTATTTCACATTCTTACAGCGGATAACATTTGCCATAAATAAAAAAATCCTATAACCGTATGTCCGGAAAGGGCTACTTTTTGAGACAGAGGCTGTCTTACCTATCTCGACTCTGTTACATTATCAGTGATACAAACTGTCTCCCTGTGAAAGTTCTTGTTTGTTTCTTATTGGCTGTAATTTTCTCTTTACTTATTCCACAGACTGCGAAGCTGATACCTGTTATAATTAAATACTGTTCTCCAGATCAGCCGTTTCGTTTGTAGGGTACTGACTGCTGAAGATCTCCGGTGCACAACTCGCATTTTATTTACGAATGAACCGAGATTCACACCGAGTGAAATAAGAGATTACCGTGGCACTCACGTGTGGGAAAACGCAAATGCACGCTTCACTAGCAACGTATAGACGGGATTTGTCGGCGACAGACACGCATCTTATACTATACCTGATAAAACGGCACATGTCAATGTGCCGTTAACCGACTACTGGAGAACGTACCCTTGTGAAAATGCTTACCAAGTGTAGAAGTATGAAACCAGAACTTGGCTGCAGTAATTACACGTCTGTTGTTTGAAACTGATAAAAAATATTTCATTCAAAATAATCTCCATTGCTATTTATACATTACTCCCACCTCTCCGGCAGGCTATGAATGCCACGCCATAAAAACAGTCAGTCAGCGAGCTATTTTCATACGAACAGAAGCGCTGTTCAGCGACAGCGTATCCCAGTGGTGCAAATAGATGATAATCGGACGGTGCCAAGTCTGGAGAATAAGCCGCATGCCCTAATATTTCTCAACTCAACGACTCGAACGTTTCCTGACCTCTTTTGTGTGTGTGATGGGGCACTATCATGGAGCAACGTGACTTTTTGTTGCCTTTTTCCATATTCCGGTCGATTTATGTCAATCATTTGCTGTTGGTAACGATCAGTGTTAACGGTTGCACCAGATGTTAGCAGCTCGTAATTGATGACACCCTTCTGATCCCACCAAACACAGACATTGTCTTCTTTCCAAAGCGATTTGGTCTTGCTGTGGTGTCACCGCCAGACACCTCACTTGCTAGGTGGTAGCCTTTAAATCGGCCGCGATCCATTAGTATACGCCGGACCCGCGTGTCGCCACTGTCAGTGATAGCAGACCGAGCGCCACCACACGGCAGGTCTAGAGAGACGTACTGGCACTCGCCCCAGTTGTACAGCCGACATTCATAGCAATGGTTCACTGATAAATACGCTCTCATTTGCCGAGACGATAGTTAGCATAGCCTTCAGCTACATTTGCTACGACCTAGCAAGGCGCCGTATTCAATTGATAATTAATATTATGAAGCATGTACCGTAACGAGAGATGTTCTACAATTGTGGATTAAAGTTAAGTATTACATCATCTTCGTACTTTATTGCAATTCTGAAGATATTGTCCTGTTCCAGACCTCACGCCAGTCAGCGTGTAATTAAACGCGTGCATTTCGGCTTCCTCTAGAAAAACAGTGTTGGCTCTTCTGCCAACACTACACTTGCAGTGGATGTCGATGATTTGCCTGGATTCACCCATGAAGAAACGACTTTATTTTTTATCTGACGAGCAGCTTTTCACAAGTGGATTCTGGTTTTCATTGAGTTCGTGCGGAACACAATTTCCCACTTTCTGCACCTTTCCCATAGCTTTCAACCGAAGAGAAACGGCTTTCTGCATCACATTGAATTTGTTCCGCGAGTTCCTGTTGAGTATGAGTATCATCTTCATCCAATAAGGCCTGCAATTCGTTGTTTTCGTTTCTCACGTCAAAATCACAACCCTAGAATTTTTTGAACCACTCGAAACACTGTGTTTTCCCAGGAGCACATTCGTCGAAAGCTTCGACAAGCATTCTATGCGATTCTGCAACAGTTTTGTTCAAATGATAACAGAAAACCAATGATGGCGACAAATCGTAGTTCGGGGAACAAAACTCGACACGTTTATGCATTTGAAACAGATACCGATCTGTGGAACTTGAGTTCCTGTGTGTTGAAATTCGTCGTCAGCCGTTACAGGAAGCAGATGGCGCTGCAAACGTGGTCTCACGGGCCCTACACTGATGGCTACCACCATCTATGGGATTCACGTTTAACACTTCTACACCTGGTATGCACAACGGAGCAGAGCCCCATTATGACAGAACCATTATACAAACGTTTAGTAAGCCATCGACTTTTCGAAAGTGTTCCATAGCATGACCTCGCTGTTCACCTGATCCTGCTCCTTAGCGTTACATAATACGGGAACATTTGATAGAATGAATATAACGTTTCTACGTTGTCGACGTGTCTGACTTACAAGAGCGTGCCTCCAACAATAGGTTGTAACCATAAGAACATATCCTTTGGGGTCAACAAAGAGAAAACGTATTATAGAATGGCCCATATCTCACTCAACAAGGTTTCGTTTATGGACATAGTTCGATAAGGCTGACTTTTTTTTAAGTTGTAATCAATACGATCTCCTTTATGAATGTGAAATACTCTTCTAAACCCTAGTACGAGTATGTCCCAAGCGATAGGTCTCCTTTGGATCTCGGTTATATTACTCACAAAAGTGAAACAACATTCCTTTTGAAATCTTAGGCGTTAGTGTTTACTTCGCGATCTTCACCCGACGGTTGTTTAATACATAGCAGGCATTTAGATTTCATGGCAACTAGATAGTTAAGGAGTGTGAACTACGACAATGCCATCCACTTGCGGAACCGAAATATCCGAAAAAGAATTAAACAATCTGCGTCTGAAAGCCTCAAACAAACACCAACAAACGGAACGTAATGCAGGACCCACAAAAGCCTTAAAACCTCTATCGTTCCTTATACAACCAGAATTATTCCGTTTCGTAAAACGGAATGGCAACGTAAAGAATGAGCATATCTGCGTGTAACATTGGTGACGTTAAAGATTATTTCCGTGGCTTTTGGTAGAAAAAAGTAAACATTCCTCACACACAAATAAAGAAAAGATGTTATGTGGACATGTCTCCGGAAACGATTAATTTCCATGTTAGAGCTCATTTTAGTTTCTTCCACCTACGCTCAATGGAGCACGTTATCACGATTTCATAGGGGATACTCTACCTGTGATGCTAGAACATGTGCCTTTACAAGTACGACACAACATGTGGTTCATGCACGATGGAGCTCCTGCACATTTCAGTCGAAGTGTTCGTACGCTTCTCAACAACAGATTCGGTGAGCGATGGATTGGTAGAGGCGGACCAATTCCATGGCCTCCACGCTCTCCTGACCTCAACCCTCTTGAATTTCATTTATGGAGGCATTTGAATGCTCTTGTCTACGCAACCCCGGTACCAAATGTGGAGACTCTTCGCGCTCGTATTGTGGACGGCTGTGATACAATACGCCATTCTCCAGAGCTGCATCAGCGCATCAGGGATTCCATGCGACGGAGGGTGGTTGCATGTATCCTCGCTAACGGAGGACATTTTGAACATTTCTTGTAACAAACTGTTTGAAGTCACGCTGGTACGTTCTGTTGGTGTGTGTTTCCATTCCATGATTAATGTGAGTTGAAGAGAAGCAATAAAATAAGCTTCAACATGGAAAGTAAGCGTTTCTGGACACATGTCCACATAACATATTTTCTTTCTTTGTGTGTGAGGAATGTTTCCTGAAAGTTTGGCCGTACCTTTTTGTAACATCCTGTATATTTGGTGGAAGATTGATGTGTTTCGCGTCCATAAATAATGTAGTTTCCTCAATCAAGTAAAGATCGCTCTTCATTGCAGACAGTTCTAATACAACTTAGAAACGAGCTCTTGAGGCTTGTAGCTCATTGAAAGAGTGTAAATAGTTTACGTACTCATATGATGAGCTTTGTAGTCATCATGCACAGGTAAACGGAAATTTAACATTAAGTGGGTAGTCACTACATTAGCTTAGACAGTGTAGCTCACTATTTCATTGGTACACATGTCAGCACTCGTGGTCTAGTGGCTAGCGTAGCTGCCTCTGGATCACGGGGTCCCGGGTTCGATTCCCGGCCGGGTTGGAGCTTGTCTCTGCCTGGGGACCGCGTGTTTGTGTTGTCTTAATGATCATTATCATCATCACTCGTGACAGGGGCTTTATTGGACTGTGTAAAAATTGGGACTTTGTACGGACGATTGGTTCAAATGGCTCTGAGAACTATGGGACTTAACTTCTGAGGTCCTCAGTCCCCTAGAACTTAGAACTACTTAAACCTAACTAACCTAAGGACATCACACACATGCATGCCCGAGGCAGGATTCGAACCTGGGACCGTAGCGGTCTTGTACGGACGCTGTGACCCCGCAGTTGAGCCCACCACAAAACAGACATCATCATTGGTACACATTCTATGATTCTGTTTTGCGGAGAAAAAAAATAAGAATTTTTATTGGGTCTTGCGCACGTTATTAGAAGTTCTGTTTTGTACCAAACTACGTGGATGGTGCCCCATTCACCTTTTTAGAACGCTAGTCACTTCTTCTGACCATTCAAATTTCTTCTTTCAGGGCATTTCATATGTAGATTCTTTTAATAATTATATTCTAGTGGCGTCAAACAGAATATTAAAGCCATTTCTAGCGTCCTTGAGACAGAGGAAAAAACTTCGCGCCTGATGCTCGGCTTCAGTTTCGTAGAACGGCTAATGTGGGGAGAATTGGCCTAATAACAAAGGGCCGCACTTGCGGGAATAAATGAGAAATTAAGTCAAGCACTGAAACTCTGGCCCGGGAGATACACACGATAATGTAATTAACATTTTAATGCAATCACTTGCGACTATAAACGAGGCAGTAAAAGTCATGATTAATCTTACACGCGGCAGGAACACTTCCTACACTCTCGCCGGTCCCCTTCCGTTGCAGTGGCATGCTATATTCCGTCTCATTCTCGGAGAAGTGGAGTATCAATGTATATTGCACTGCACCGGCAGGCCAAACCAAGTTAGTGGTGAATCGCGCAAGTCTTTGCCTCGGATGATACTGCATAATGTTAACAAGTATGCTTCTGTACCCTACATTTACGTCTTTGCTTTTCCTATGAACTCTAAATGCAAAAAGGGTAGTTTGGTTTCGTTATGTTATTATGTAATGTCTTCTCATTCCACTGTGAGATGTCGAGTATGGAGAAAATCAGGTTCTGTTCTTCCTTTCGGAATCTAATCTACTTTTCACACGCCACATCTCTATTGGTTCTATGAACCCACTCATAGCGGTGTGAAAACCGCATTATAGGCTACATAACTAATGTTTAAAGAAGCCAACTGCATATTTTTGCAGTATTTATCCGTTTATACTCTCCGATTATCCTAAAGTAGTCCGCGGCTCGTGGTCTTGCGGTAGCGTTCTCGCTCCCCGCGCACAGGATCCCGGGTTCGAGATGACTGGGTGTTGTGTGTCTTTCATCATCATTTCTTCCTCATTCACTCGCAAGTCGCCGTAGTGGCGTTAAAGAACTTGTGGAGCGGCGGCCGAACCGCCCCGCGAGGGGTCTCCCAGCCACCAATGCCATACACTCATCATCATCATCCTAAAGTAGGGTCAAGTAAATTCAATAAAACAATGATCATTGTTCAGTTGATTGACGTACATGTATGATATTTCACTCATTGAACCAAAGTATTGCTAAAGCAATATTTATCAACAAATTGCTCAAGCCAATTGTTAGCAAGACTTCCGCAGATTTGTTGCAGTTATCACCTTACCAATGAGTCTGTCAATTGAGTCACGTGCGTCCAAACATACGTGATCATTTGGTTTGGTATTAGCAGACGCTGTCGTTCTCAAGCGTTCGTGTTAGCCGTTTTATTTCTATTTGTGGCTCGTCAGTTGCTAACTTTACATAATTTTTGTGTGCCTGTTTTTTTGCAGCGCTTAGGTAATTCTATACTTTATTTTCTTTTTCCAGTGTTTTCCTTGAAAGCTTCACTTACCTCTTGCTACTTTCAGCCGGCTGCCGTGTCCGAGCGGTTCTAGGCACTACGGTCGCAGGTTCAAATCCTGCCTCTGGCATGGATGTGTGTAATGTCCTTAGGTTAGTTAGGTTTAAGTAGTTCTAAGTTATAGGGCACTGATGGCCTCAGATGTAAAGTCCCATAGTGCTCAGAGCCATTTGAACCATTTTTTGCTACCTTCATTTCCTGTTTTTGTTAAGAATTTCTTTTCCTTTTTTCATGTTATTTCAGTTCTTTCAAGATCTCTGTGTTCTTGCTTCCTTATAGTGTCTGTCTGAGTGTGCATACTTTAGTAAGCTTCAAACCAGTTTGGCAGAATTATTCACTCTCTCTCTCTCTCTCTCTCTAATTGATGTCAAGTAAATGCCGAGATAGTTCCTTCTACAAGACAAGAAGCTCACGGCTGATACCTTCACTCAATGTTATTCAAATAAGCTTTTGTCCCGTGTCACTCGTCATCTGCGTGTAAAAAATGGTTCAAATGGCTCTAAGCACTATGGAACTTAACATCTGAGGCAATCAGTCCCCTAGACTTAGAAGTACTTAAACCTAACTAACCTAAGGACATCACACACATCCATGCCCGAGGCAGGATTCAAACCTGCGGCCGTAGCAGCTTTGCGGTTCCGGACTGAAGCGCCTAGAACCGCTCGACCACAACGGCCGGCTATCTACGCATACATGTCGACTCTACGTTAATATTCTAACCGTCCTTTATAGTTCTCCATCCTCGATTACTTATTTGGTGACGTCAAAGATTATTTCCGTGGCTTTTGGTAGAAAAAAGTGATATTTGGAACAGCATTTCAGATACTGGGAACACCATTTCAGACTAGTTGCGATAAGTTTTAGTATTACAACAAATAAAATCGGAAAATCAAATATTTCCTCCAGAGAGTACATAGCTTAGGGCCTATACTACACAGTCACCACACCAACGGCGCACAGTGTGAAGTTGTTTAGCTCTCTCTCTCTATGCAAATAATGAAACGGGTACGCAAATTAGCCCATTTTTAAAACCTGTTATTACGAAAACGATTTTGCACTCTGTAATGCGCCAATGACTTCTCAATTTCCGGCTGGCCATGTCCCTTCTTGTTTGCCGTGTATCGATGGAAACCACATGCCGAAATTGAAAACAGCTGCTAGTTGCGCTTCCCATGTAGACATGCGAAACAAAATGAAGCCGGTGAGAATGAAATAACATAGCGACGACAGAGGAGTGGACTTGTGTGTGTGTGTGTGTGTGTGTGTGTGTGTGTGTGTGTGTGTGTGTGTGTGTGTGAGTGTGTGTGTGTGTGTGTGTGTGTTTGGTTTGGGGGAGGGAGGTGGAGAGGCAGTTATACATCGACACATTGCTTCTGCCATTTTTCAACAGTTTTTAATCCACCTCTGTGAAATCATCTGCGGGATTTTGTTCATTTTTCATCACTAATAACCGGATACGCTGAAGTACAAAATTATTAATTTAATCTCTGACTGGATTACACAACTCAGAATAAGAAGTTCTTATGTACTTTGTTGCATCGATTTGAATGTGCCGAGATTTATAGTTACACCGAATTTATTGGCGACGTCATTGATTGGATTATCAAAGTATACTGTACACAAAACTGGCAAAGAAGTAGGTGAAAGTTCCACAGTTGTTTCCTTCATACACAATGAAAAGAAATGCGATGGCATAGAAGCCGCCAGTTTCTTAAACTGCAGCCCTCTCCGCCCAGAAATCGTAGTTTAAGGATCGGCTATCCGGAAGACGGCCCTTTGTTACTACGTTTATTTTGTTTCGGAACTAAGTTGTGAACTACAACAAAAATCATTGCCTCCTCATCTTCCATTCGTCCATGAGACGAGAGTGTGACAGAATGTACACATCATCATTCGTTTTGTACATTAATAATTTTGGGTCGGGTTAATTTTAATACAACAGCTTTAAAACTGTAATTATTGGTGGTTGTTACGAAGTCGGTGACAGAGAGGCACCTTGGTTTGAAGAAGAGAGATACTTACTGGAAGGCACTTGGCGGTTTTGACCAGCCGGGTAATGGCAACCTAACAGAAATGTACAGTTCCCCCAGGACTTTCTTTTAAGACGGATATAGATTTTTGTAGGAACGGACGTTTAGGTTTGCAATGGGAATTAATGCCTACCCCGGCAATGTTTTATTTTGTTGGTATCGAGTTTTTAAGTAGAAGCCATCAGCGTCATTCATCCACACTTTTGTAGGTGTCGTGGAATAGTCAACGTGTAGCATCTCCGTAGTCAGTGTCCATCACAGAAGACTGCATGGTGAGCACCATGCTAGTGGAGATCTGACTCTAAGGCCTCACGCCCTTACAGGAGTAGGGAGAGCCTTTGAAAATCGAGTGTGAGATCCACTATTCGCTAGACGTAAATGATCTGATAGTGATTCACGCGATCGAAAGGCAACCGCCGATCGCCGTCTGTATAACTTGGCGAGATGCTACGACCACTGATTAGCTAACACGCACGTCTCGAATCTACGGTGGCTTCTTTGATATTTTGTGACTTTTATTTTTAATTTGTGCTTGATCACATGTGAAACCTGCTACTGAATACTAGTTCATTCTTTCCTCTCGATTTCAGTGCTTCGTATTTATTTTTCTGTTTGTATGTGCATCTTAGCAGAATATATTTCTGTTCGCAAATTGAATTTGTGCTTCTCACGTTGTTACGACTGCGGGACGTGTCTTGGTTCACCTGCATCCCCAGCTGAAGCTGGAATTTACTTTGCTTCCCGCTGTAAGGATCCTGTATCCTCCCACGTCGATGTATTTGTCATTCTTTGTGACCTTTAGTCGTACAGTTATCTATCTGCTACATCGGAGAGTGTACGCTACGTTAATGCAACTGACGCTGGTTTATCTGCGCCCAGAATTCCAGAATAATCGCTGCCTGCTGATAATGCTTTCAGTAGCAGCGATTCTTATTGCTTGGCACGAGAGCTTAGGTATGACAGTCGAGTTAGTAGTGGGAGGGCAGTGGAGTTCAGACGATGTGCTTGCCGGCATTGTTCCAACGTACCTGCCAGTTTCCTTTTGGTGCAGTTATTTGCACCGCATTCTGTTCGCTGTACGGTTTCAGTGTAAAACGATTAATGTCGTATGATGGTACTAAAACCGAGTGTCTTTAACAGCGAATAATGTTTTCGGTAGTAAATTATACAGTTGGAGATCTGCTAACAATAATTGATCTCACTCGAAGCCTTCATTATTCGCTTTCTCAAAGAATCAACAAATGAAACAAATATATCTTTAACTTGGAGCGTAGAAAGGCAGCATCATCGTAATATAACACACCCAGCGGTCGTGTTATAACGCTTATAAGCAGGATAGACACAGATGCTTCCAAGGTACGGCATCACCTACTTTGAGTACCGTTTGTTAGAGGAAGTGAGGGGCAGGCGAGGTCGACCACCACAACACCTAACGTACATTATAAATATGTGCTCCAATCACGGAAATAGGCACTTCAGTCCGGTACCGCGCGACTGCTACGGTCGCAGCTTAGAATTCTGCCTCTGGCATGGATGTGTGTTATGTCCTTAGGTTAGTTAAGTTTAAGTAGTTCTAAGTTCTAGGAGACTGATGACCTCAGATGTTAAGTCCCATAGTGCTCAGAGCCATTTGAAGCATTTGAACGGAAATTTCCCGAATCACGTCAGCACGTCGCCAGGATAGTTGACAGAGACCTCCAACTTGCGACTTCTTATCAGAAGTGTCATTCAAATAACCTATTATTTTAGTGTGGTGGTGGTGGTGAGTGTTTAACGTCCCGTCGACAACGAGGTCATTAGAGACGGAGCGCAAGCTCGGGTTAGGGAAGGATTGGGAAGGAAATCGGCCGCGCCCTGTCAAAGGAACCATCTCGGCATTTGCCTGAAACGATTTAGGGAAATCACGGAAAACCTAAATCAGGATGGCTGGATACGGGATTGAACCGTCGTCCTCTCGAATGCGAGTCCAGTGTGCTAACCACTGCGCCACCTCGCTCGGTATTTTAGTGTGAGTGGTATCGCCACCAAAACGGTATTTTGTGTGTCAGACTAAGTTGGAACACCAGTTTCCGAACAGTGTGACCATTATCCTCGGATCTCAAATTTAACAATTTACAGAGAAACTGAGTATGTATTCCAGTAGATATGTACATTTCCATTGCTGTCAGGTGATAATTCCGTGTTCACGTTTGTTGTAATTTTTGCTTTAAGGAATCTTTGGTTTTGCCTGAAGACAATGTCGCGGCATCGCATCAGAACAAATTACTTTGTTTGTACTATTCTTTACCGTTTCTTCATTGATAATCTAAAAGAATTTTGGTTGTTTTCAGTTCCAAGTGTTAACAGCTGTCCTTAAACATAAATCATCAGAGAGAAATTTTGATTATTTTTCTGTTCCTGAATCAAATGCTATACCTGTGCTACTGTATGCTGTAAAGAATCTCTGTGCAGGTATGTGGCATTAGATGTCTACCCACAAGTCACGTAATTCGCGTAAATAACTGGCCGCTGATCTGAGTACGCGGTGGTGGAGCTAAATAGCGTCCCGATATGTTCCATAGGATTTACGTCAGGCAAATTTAGTCGCACAGACATCAACGTGAATTCAATGCTCCTCAAATCACTGCAGCACGGTTCTGGTTCCGAGTCACGGACAGTTATACAGCTGAAAGATGACATCACTGTCATTTAAGACATTAAGCATGAAGGGATGCAGGTGGTTTGCAGCTGTCAGCGTGTATTCGAGCGTCCGTCGCGCGCTGCACGTTTCGAGCCGCAGCTCACCATGATGACAGCGTTTGTGGGAACGCCCATCGACGCAGTGTAGTAAAAATGTGATTCACTCAAAGACCCGACGTGTTTCCATTAATGGACAGTCGAAACTCGTTGGTCTTGCGCCCACTGCAATTGTAACTGACAATGTCGTTGGGTCAATACGTGAACATGATGGGTTGGTCTGCTGTAGAGCTCAGTGTTCAACAATGAATGATGGACGTTGTGCTCCGAGACACTTGTACGTGCAGCAGTATTGTGCTCTTTCGGCAGAGATGCCACAGTTCACCATCTGTCCTGGTTCAAAGCCTCCGAACCCCTCGTTCTGTGGACATCCAAGTACTTAGCGCCAAGTGGTAGTTTCATTGTCCTATCTCTTCCCGTAGACCCTGATCATTCGATCAGCTTCGCCGTTTTCTCGATACTCAGGCTCTGCCTAATAATAAACTGCCCTTTGTCATAGTCGCTTATCTCAGTGGAATTCCTCATTTGCAGACCACATCTTCGCTAGGGTGATCCACCGTCTGTCTGTGCTCGCCTACATGCTTTTGTTACCATGTCACGTTCCCGCAACGCCACCAGGCGGTATCCAACGTCGTGGTGGCCAGAAGTCATAATGTTTCGTCTTATCGGTGTATATTGCTATGGTAACTGGACCCAAGTATTTGACTGCATGTTCTCTGACATCACCTATTGACCATACGATCGTCGTCTTCGTCTTTGACTGTCATTCGGAATCAGAGCCGAATCGAGGTGATGCGCCCCTGACAGAACTGCCAAACCTACCCCCCCACCCCCACCCTCCCCTCCCGCTCATAAACCTATCTTCCTGTAACTATTTCTACACTGATTTAGCGTTTTTTTTTATAATTTTGTAACCAGTTGTAATAAAAGTCAAGCATTATTAAAATATACTACAGCAATAAACGATAATGATGAAAAACATTTTATATGCATAATTTTAGAATTACACGTTTATAAAACTTCTAAAAATTTAAAGTAAAACAGAATCTTTATCTTATTCTGTATGACAGCCACAGTAATTAGTGTTATTTATTACGAACACATTTTTTATTTGATCCTCACAAATTACGAGGTGTATTCGGAAAGTGAGGAACGGTCGGTCGCGAAATGGATACCACTGATAAAATCCGACGAGATTTTTCACAGACGTTTTGGGCAGTGTCTCTAGTATGTCCGCCGATTGCATCAAGACGCTCTTTTCAGTTGTGAGGGCATTGTAAGCGAGTAAAGCTGCCTAGAACAACAATATCTCCCGCCAAGTAGGAGGGCCCGCTGAGGGGCTCCGCCTTAATGGATGCAGCCCGCCTGACACAACTGCCACGCACTTCCTTCTTCATGGCAATTCTCAGCCGTTCTCTGCAGGGGCAGTGAAGACGCTCCTGCAGCCTTTTCGATGGGAAGTGTTCGATCACCCACAACACAACACTAATTGGCCCGTCCTGAGTATCATCTCTGTTCACGTGAAACACTGGATACGAAGACAACACTGGAGCGCAGGTTACACGCTATAGACCAGCGTAGAGAATTTTCGGAAAGCACAGGCGGCTGCCTCTATGACGATGGTGTTGGAAATTTGGTATAACGTTTCGACAAATGTCTAAATCGGAGCGGCGACTATGTAGAGAGGTACCTGGAATGTGTAGCTAAATGTGCAAAGAAAACAGTTTCGATTTTCACTGTTTTTTTCTATTTCGTGACCGATTGTTCCTTACTTCCGAACAACTGTCGTATTAGAAGTAAAAGAAAAACGGCCACAACTGATAATAAATATCCATACTCAGGTTTTCTGTTTCATTACAATTTCTCTTTGCATTCTCTTCAGCGCTGAGCGAAGAAATCTCATTTATTACGTCACTGAAGTTAAGTTTAGCAGTTGTGTCGTATTATATCGACAAGACAGCTAAATTTGACAGCCACAGTCGAACTCAAGTAGTTATTTGTCAACTTGAATTCGCTGAAACTGCGTTCGCAAGACGCTACACTCGCTGTTACTGTCAAAAATATCCTCAAAGCTATTTAGATGTTTCAGTAAGCGTCTTTCACTCCGTACTTGAGAAGGAAAAAGGAAATCAAAAATCCGAACCGGAAGTCGCGTCAATGCTCTTCAGTAGCTCTTTCATCTGGAATTTGAAAGCAGCTATTCCTCTAACTAGCTTGGCTGTATCAGTACCTCCGCTATATTTCGCGCAAAATTCAGCTTCACATTTTTTAAGATAAGGTGCAGAGCTTTCACTTAAGGCGTTTGCTGACTGGTAATTAACGTTAGGTGAAATGGTGTGACATATGTGAGATGTGTCTTCTGTTTCGCTATTTATTCTATCAAATACGTTGAAGCGCTCTAGCTAGTTTTTCTGTAAGTTCAGCTAGTTCTTGTACGTATTCTCCTCCTAAAACACGTTTTCGCAGCTTCGGGGTGAACTTTTCCCTGCTTTGATAACGTACAGATTTCACATCCGTCTGTGAGGACACACCACAGAAAAGTCTTTACAGATCTTTTCTTGATGTGAAAGCTGATGTGCTTGTTCAATAGAAGGGTATTCATGTTTTAGAGTACACTGTTGGGCAATGTTTCCTTGATACGTCTATTGTTTGCTACACAGTGCTACCTAGATAGTGACAGTCGGTTACTATCTCAGCTGTGTATTTTTATATCAGTCTGAGCTCCACTTCCTTTCTTCTTTCTAATCATGACCTTTGCCTTCTTGGTATTTAATTTTAGTTTTAGCGTAGTTACCTCTTAACATTTTGTGTAGCTCTTTCTGTCAGTCTGTCGCTGTTCCTATGTCTCTAGTAAATCTGATGCTGTGACTGTGAATATAATTAACTTTTCTTAATTGTTATTATTGCTTCCTCGATGAACATATTAAATAAGTAAGGTGACAGAGGGCAATTCTGTCTTAGTCCCATTCCGACATTTAGTAGTAATGTCTACACATCCACACAATATACGAGACGTCAAGAAAATTAACACTTACGGTTGGACAAGAGGACTCGTCAAACTGTGGCTCACGGGCCGCAAGCCATCGGGATAAAGTATTCTTGTGGCCCGTGGTTCTCAGCCATGTGTTATAATAATAATAATAATAATAATAGTAATAGTAATAATAATAATACACGTCTAGCAACTAGCAGCCGAACATCAGCTTCTTAAGAGAGTAGGTTTCCTGCTCAGCAACAAATAAAAGTACTTACAGTGGCAGTAATATTTTCACACTTCCTTAATTTTAACTGAAGTTAGTGAATTTGCCAGTGAACTAAGTTGCCGCTTACCTAGGGGGCAGACGGTTAAGCAGCACGGCCATTGCGGGGATGGAGGATGTGAGAGGGGGTATGTTTCACCGTTTCTCGTCCCGTACGGATACCCCACGGGCGTGCGCCATTCCTACCGATAAGCTGCTGTGGTACAGGTTTTGACGCGGAAGTATCACGGATTCATGAATGCACACTATAGAGACGGTGATCTTCAAATGCGGTACGTATCTGTAGTAAGGTATATGAAATTAATTTAAGGCTACTGTAACTCAACACAATGAGTAGAAGAAAACTAATGACATTCAAAACATTTAGTAAGCCGGCCGTTGTGGTCCAGCGGTTCTAGGCGCTTCAGTCCGGAAACGCGCTGCTGCTACGGTCGGAGGTTCGAATCCTACCTCGGGCATGGATGTGTGTGAAGTCCTTAGGTTAGTTCGGTTAAAGTAGTTCTACGTCTAGGGGACTGATGACCTCAGATGTCAAGTCCCATAGTGCTTAGAGCCATTTGAACCATTTGAAAACATTTAGTAAATATTAGTGATAGTGTTACATGTTGCATGATGCATTTAAACACAAGTACAATTACTGCTATTAATCAGTTAATCGTCTGCTCAGAAAGCCAACACAACACCACTCCGTCAGACAATTAAAGTGCCGCAATTTTGGGATCAGTGAAGAAGGTTGGAATCTAAATCAGAGAAGTCTACATCTACATCCATACTCTGCAAGCCAGCTGACAGTGTGTGGCGGAGGGTACCTTGAGTACGTCTATCGATTCTCCCTTCTATTCCAGTCTCGTATTGTTCGTGGAAAGAAGGATTGTCGGTATGCTTCTGTGTGGGCTCGTACCGAGCTACTGAGCGTCTCTCCTGCAGAGTCTTCCACTGGAATTTATCTATCATCTCCGTAACGCTTTCGCGATTACTAAATGATCTTGTAACGAAGTGCGCTGCTCTCCGTTGGATCTTCTCTATCTCTTCTATCAACCCTATCTGGTACGGATCCCACACTGCTGAACAGTATTCAAGCAGTGGGCGAACAAGCGTACTGTAACCTCCTTCCTTTGTTTTTGGATTGCATTTCCTTAGGATTCTTCCAATGAATCCCAGTCTGGCATCTGCTTTACCGACGATCAACTTTATATGATCATTCCATTTTAAATCACTCCTAATGCGTACTCCCAGATAATTTATGGAAATAACTGCTTCCATTTGCTGACCTGCTATATTGTAGCTAAATGATAAGGGATCTATCTTTCTATGTATTCGCAGCACATTACACTTCTCTACATTGAGATTCAATTGCCATTCCCTGCACCATGCGTCAATTCGCTGCAGATCCTCCTGCATTTTCCAATGTTACAACCTCTCGATAAACCACAGCATCATCCGAAAAAGCCTCAGTGAACTACGGATGTCATCCACAAGGTCATTTATGTATATTGTGAATAGCAACGGTCCTATGACACTCCCCTGCGGCACACCTGAAATCACTCATACTTCGGAAGTCTTCTCTCCATTGAGAATGACATGCTGCGATCTGTTATCTAGGAACTCTTCAATCCAATCACACAATTGGACTGATGGTCCATACGCTCTTACTTTGTTCATCAAACGACTGTGGGGAACTGTATCGAACGCCTTGCGGAAGTCAAGAAACACGGTATTTGCCTGTGAACCCGTGTCTATGGCCCTCTGAGTCTCCTGGACGAATAACGCGAGCTGGGTTTCACACGGCCGTCTTTTTCGAAACCCATGCTGATTCCTACAGAGTAGATTTCTAGATTCCAGAAAAGTCATTATACTCGAACACAATACGTGTTCCAAAATTCTACAACTGATCGACGTTAGAGATATAGGTCTATAGTTCTGCACATCTGTTCGACGTCCCTTCTTGAAAATGGGGATGACCTGTGCCCTTTTCCAATCCTTTGGAACGCTACGCTCTTCTAGAGACCTACGGTACACCGCTGCAAGAAGGGGGGCAAGTTCCTTCGCGTACTCTGTGTAAAATCGAACTGGTATCCCATCAGCTCCAGCGGCCTTTCCTCTTTTGAGCGATTTTAATTTTTTCTCTATCCCTCTGTCGTCTATTTCGTTACCTACCATTTTGTCATCTGTGCGACAATCTAGAGAAGGAACTACAATGCAGTCTTCCTCTGTGAAACAGAGTTTTCCGAAAGGCGCCAATTTTTAACGATTCATGCTTGGAGGTGAGCGGCAAAACTATTACTCCCTTGCTATAACTAGTCTATTGAGGACTTGCATCACACTGATTAGCGTAGGTTACCGATTAATAATAAGATCGGTACACACGTGACCCGAGGCGCGGTCCCACAATTTTAGTATTGGCTCTCGAGCAAAGTTGTTTGGCTTGTGATGTGCCGTGCATCGGGACATGCGTGCCGGCAGCAGCGTGCAGGTCAGAAGACAATTGATCGGCTTGGAGCGTCTGACAGCGGCGACACGGAATGCACATTTGCAGCGGCAGTTGGCACCTGGGATTGCCCCTGGGAGTACGCGCCCGTGTTGCAGCTCCGTGGGACCCGCCTACACGAGCAAGTGATGGCGCTCCAGCCCGGTGAGACACACCGCACAAACACGCCCCAGTAGCGGACCGGAAGCGGGCACCTGCCGCCGACTTGTTTTTATTCCGGGAATCAAGGATACCGAGTATTTTCGCCGACAGGGGAAGCGATATTGCTGCCGCGGGATGAAGAGCGCTGTTGTCCCTCAGACGCTTGTAAACAACGTCCTCCCGACCTGGTATTTGCCTCACCCTTGCAAATGATCGGCAGTGGCGGAACGGCAATTGTGTGTGTGTATGGTGTTTCATCTGATAGTAAACATATAAGGTGTCTTCACACTGGGCGTGGAGGACAATGTGCACGGGAATCGTGAAGAGTTTTTTTTTTATAAAAAAGTCATGTATTATTAACCGAGTAGTTCTTTCTCCTCTACTGTTTCTTGTAGAACCACCTCATTAGTTTTTCTGTCAGTCCAGTTAGTTATTGTTCGTAACTCTCCGCCAGGAACGTTTTCGCAGCTTCAAAGTGTACTTTCTCTTGCCTTGCTAACGTTGTGGTGTCATAATGTGGAATTAAAATTCGGAAGAGAGTTCAAATGGCTCTGAGCACTATGGGACTCAACATCTGAGGTCATCAGTCCCCTAGAGCTTAGAACTACTTAAACCTAACTAACTTAAGGACATCACACACATCCATGCCCGAGGCAGGATTCTAACCTGCGACCGTAGCGGTCACGCGGTTCCAAACTAAAGCGCCTAGAACCGCACGGCCACACCGGCCGGCTCGGAAGAGAGTTACATAAGGCTGTTGTCTCTGAGCTACTGTGTTTGATATATATTTAGAGGGATTAGTTAAGAAGAAGAAGAATTAAATGTATGATATATGCTGATAACATGGCGTTACTAAGTGAAACGAAAAAGGCAGTTAGTAATATGTTAGAAGAATTGAACACTACTTGTCAGGAATATGGAATGAAGGTCAATGGGAAAAATACTAATGCCATGGCTTTTACGAGGAAATCAAGGAAAACACATGTGATTTGTGATGAGTTAGTGTTAACAAGTTTATAACATCAGATGCAAATTATCAGAAACATGACATCAACAAATAAAAACAACGATAGTATTGCAAAAGAAATGTTATACACGAGGAGGAGTAGTTTGTTGGTACAGTAGATGAGAAGAGACTTCATCATGTTGGATATACTACGAGAAATAGTGACTGGTTCAAATGGCTCTGAGCACTATGGGACTTAACATTTGAGGTCATCAGTCCCCTAGAACTTAGAACTACTTGAACCTAACTAACCTAAGGACATCACACACATCCATGCCCGAGGCAGGATTCGAACCTGCGACCGTAGCGGTCGCGCGGTTCCAGACTGAGGCGCCTAGAACCGCTCGGCCACCCTGGCCGGCAATAGTGACTGAAAAGACGAGCAGATCAAGGAAAATATACGAGGTAATTACGTATAGATTTTAGGTGAAAAACCACATAATTATGTCAGAGACAGCAAATAACTGGGAAGATCAGTTGAGCGAAAGGGATCGTGTCTCAAAAAGAAGTTACGAGGTGACCATAATGAAACAATAACGTACGGGTGATGGAGCGCGGTTACATTAATACAAAGAGGGGTGGGAGTACTACTAGTACTTGTTCCTGTTGTTTTGCTATTGGACTAACGAAATAACTGACGACGGCAGAAGTAAAGAGGATATAAAATGTAGACTAGCAATAGAAAGAAATTCTTTTCAAGATGAATGCATCACATGCATCTACGAAAAAGTTGGCGGAAATCCGAGAGGACTGTGGAACGCTGAACTTGCAGTGATGACCTGCCTAATGGTCAGAACACGCTAATAATAGTCATCATACTCATAATAGTGTAGGAGACTCAATTTCTAAGTAGTTTGTCCCATACTACTACGAATCGTGAACCCATGCTCTACAAATAGCTTTTTACGCCTTAATCCAAATAGAACGGACACCTTGTTGGAATACGGCTTTCCGAAGCAAGTATTGCATATTTAGTTGTTTTTGTATTACGACATAGTGGCTAGGAAATTTTTTGACGCAGGGAACCGGTGCATTAAAGACATATTAGAAACGTATCGTTGTTGGAAAGATACGTCGTTATTACAACTGTTAACAGTACTTTCATATACGTGGGTATGGATGGGAATATAGCAGTTTACCTTACCAACGTCTATATGCACCTCCAATAATTATGTAGAAGAAAAATACTTATTTTATGTAAAACGTGAAACGTTTAGAGGCAGACAAGGTAAAATACAAGTTTGAGACTGTCAGAAAGATTTGTACGCATAGTATATTTGGTACTACGGCTAGTGTAATCCTATGGTGGTGATCTCCATTCGACTGAAGGTCGGCAATACCAAGTTTAGTTCTTGCAAATGCTAGAAATTTCGTTGAATTATTCAAAAAGTTGGCAATTACATTTGATTATGGAGGAAATCGAATATTATTTTAAATATATCTTTTCCAATGTGTTTCGCGCTCTCAAAACATCGACACAGTTTTCTTTGGGTCTTCTGCCACCAATCTTCGAGCAGCTATTTCATGCGTGCAATATTTCGGAAAAAATTTCTGTGTGATTGGCGCGGGGGCTGTTAGCGGCCATTGCCGCTGGAGACCACTGAAGCCGCATGTCACGTTGGCAACCGTTCGTGCTCATACCATGCGAACATGGCCTTCGCATCAGCGCCTCTTCTAACTATACACTCCATCGACGTTCTATCTGTTGCTCGAGCAACAACGGTGTATTCTTTACGTCCTACTAGAGCGAACCGAGCGGACGGTACAGGGAACGTGGGTTGCGACGGCGACTTTACGAGGAGGCGTAGCACTCCGTGGATAAGTAGAACAAATTTCTTACACTGTGCTAAGAGTTTCTTAGAGCATAAAGGCTAATATTGTCTCCAAGTACTTTTGTAGAAAACTAAACAAAGCATATTGTAAAGGAAACAAACGCGAAAACCTAGGAAATGGGAACAATATATTTCCGATTTCAAGTCCAAGGAAATAAAATGTCATTCCCTCCAACGACATAGCTGTAGATAGCGTGGGAAGTGCATTATTTGGCGCGAGGTCCAAGAATATTATGAAAATTGTGAAAGAACGACACTTAATAAATGGTATAGTGCACACTTCACTGGAAAAGAAGAAATCTCCAGAGTAATTGTAAAAACAGTTAGACTCCGGAGAAACGAAAAAAATGTTGTCAACGTATAGTGGGAGAAAGACTCACTGATATAAAATGTTACAGAAAGAAGGAGGGGTGATGTCCTGTCGACGAAGATGTCAGGAAAGAGAGAGAGAGAGCACAAGCTTCTCTTTCAAGAGAACCAAGAGATTTGAAGCTCCGTCCACGTGAATACAGCGTCTTACCACAGTCCCACGTCTCTCGTTCAAAGTCTATGGGGAGAAGTAGTGTGGGAGTGCCGACACCATTGATTACGAGGATGGTCGTCTGTAACCCACTATGGCGTGTGCAGGACGATGGTTTCCTTAGTACCAACAATACGATGCCCCCGTAATCAGAAGAGTGCAGTCAGTAAATACATTCTTCCTTCAGTAATGCGCTCGTGTAGTGGATGATGACTCGATGGCATGCGGTGACCCCTCAGGCAGCAGTGCGCAAGATGGCCACGGGAGCATGTAGACGACGGGCTCATTGATGTAGCAGCGGCTGGTGGTGGTCTTGCAGACGTGATCCTAAAGTCAGATAACGGGGAAGGAGGTAGAGGTTGGGTAGGGAAGAGGTGGAGCAGCAGGCACACATGTACTGGAGTCACGAGCTTTGTGTGCTGGCGCTCTGGCCCCGATCCCAAGAGCGGATGGAGATGCTCGGAGACCTGATGAAGTCAAGTGAAACTCTACTGTTCCAGAGACCTTTTCAGGTCTCAGACATTTATGATGCATATGTGCAGACTGAAGCGATGAAAATTTGTACCGAGACCAGGATTCGAAGCTGACAAGGGAACCTCCCCATCGCACCCCCCTCAGATGTAGTTATAAGTTGGCACAGTGGATAGGCCTTGAAAAACTGAACACAGATCAATTGAGAAAACAGGAAGAAGTTGTGTGGAACTGTGAAAAAATAAGCAAAATATACAAACTGAGTAGTTCAAGGGAAGATAGGCAACATTAAGGACGATAGGAACGCAGGAGCGCCGTGGTCTCGTGGTAACGTGAGCAGCTGCGGAACGAAAGGTCCTAGGTTCAAATCTTCCATCGAGTGAAAAGTTTAATTTTTTATTTTTAGTTTATGTGATAAACTCTTATGTTTTCATCGCTTTTTTGGGAGTGATTATCACATCCACAAGAAAACCTAAAAAAAATGGTTCAAATGGCTCTGAGCACTATGGGACTCAACTGCTGAGGTCATTAGTCCCCTAGAACTTAGAACTACTTAAACCTAACTAACCTAAGGACATCACAAACATCCATGCCCGAGGCAGGATTCGAACCTGCGACCGTAGCGGTTTTGCGGTTCCAGACTGCAGCGCCTTTAACCGCACGGCCACTTCGGCCGGCAAGAAAACCTAAATCGGGCAAGGTAGAAGAATCTTTTTACCCATTCGCCAAGTGTACAAGTTAGGTGGGTCGACAATATATTCCTGTCATGTGACGCACATGCCGTCACCAGTGTCGTATAGAATATATCAGATGTGTTTTCCTGTGGAGGAATCGGTTGACCTATGAACTTGCGACAAATGTTTTCTGTTCCCATTGGAGAGGCACGTCCTTTCGTCTACTAATGGCACGGTTTTGCGATGCGGTCGCAAAACACAGACACTAAACTTATTACAGTGAACAGAGATGTCAATGAACGAACGGACAGATAATAACTATGCAAAAATAAAGAAAGTAAAATTTTCAGTCGAGGGAAGACTTGAACCAAGGACCTCTCGTTCTCCAGCTGCTCACGCTACCACGGGACCACGGCGCTCCTGATCTCACATAGTCCATTATGGTGCTTATGTGGTCCATTGACTACTCAGTTTGTATATTTTGCTTATTTTTTCACAGCTCCACACAACTTCTTCCTGTTTTCTCAATTGATCTGTGTTCCGTTTATCAAGGCCTATCCACTGTGCCAACTTATAACTAAATCTGAAGGGGGTGCGATGGGGAGGTTCCCTTGTGAGTATCCGGCTCACTAGGCAGAAACGCTAACCAGTACGCCACCCAGGCCCAGTGGTTTCGTACACCTACTCAGTCCAAATTGCACTTGGTATTCCCCCTAAACTTGAACAACACTGCAGACACTCTGCAGCTGTATTGGAACAGCACCTCAGCATCAAACGAAAAGGGACATCCTGCCTGTAACCTAGGCAAAGGTGCTTTAATCAAATGAAACTATGTGGCTCTAGAGATCTTCACAATTCTCTAACATCCATTTTATGTACCGGGTGATCAAAAAGTCAGTACAAATTTGAAAACTTAATAAACCACGGAATAATGTAGATAGAGAGGTAAAAATTGACACACATGCTTGGAATGACATGGGGTTTTATTAGAACCACCCCATATTGCTAGACGCGTGAAAGATCTCTTGCGCGCTTCGTTTGGTGATGATCGTGTGCTCAGCCGCCACTTTCGTCATGCTTGGCCTCCCAGGTCTCCAGACCTCAGTCCGTGCTATTATTGGCTTTGGGATTACCTGAAGTCGCAAGTGTATCGTGATCGACCGACATCTCTAGGGATGCTGAAAGACAACATCCGACGCTAATGCCTCACCATAACTCCGGACATGCTTTACAGTGCTGTTCTCAACATTATTCCTCGACTACAGCTGCCGGCCGCGGTGGTCTAGCGGTTCAGGCGCTCAGTCCGGAACCGCGGGACTGCTACGGTCGCAGGTTCGAATCCTGCCTCGGGCATGGATGTGTGTGGTGTCCTTAGGTTAGTTAGGTTTAAGTAGTTCTAAGTTCTAGGGGACTGATGACCACAGATGTTAAGTCTCATAGTGTTCAGAGCCATTTGAACCATTTTTGACTACAGCTATTGTTGAGGAATGATGGTGGACATATTGAGCATTTCCTGTAAAGAACATCATCTTTGCTTTGTCTTACTTTGTTATGATAATTATTGCTTTTCTGATCAGATGAAGTGCCATCTGTCGGACATTTTTTAAACTTCTGTATTTTTTTTGTTCTAATTAAACCCTATGTCATTCCAAGCATGTGTATCAATTTGCACCTCTCTATCTATATTATTCCGTGATTTATTCAGTTTTCAAATTTATACCGACTTTTTGAACACCCAGTATATTCAGACTAAAGCGACGAATTAAACTTTGTACCAGGGCCAGTATTTGGGCAATGGGAACTGGGGAACAGAAATTTGGATTGATGAGGTAAGTATGCTAGGGAAGTCTGAGCAACTGTGCGAAGCCACTGCGCCAGAGTGGCTACAGCTATTCATTAGTCGCTTCGGTCTGCATATGTACATCGCAGATAAAGCAGTCCTGGAGGCGGTCTCCTATTGGTTGCTCCGGCTAAGACTCCAGAATCATCAGGAGCAGCAGAGGCTCGTACACCAGCAGCTATCGGATGAAGCAGCCAGATGCACGCAAGCGACCGCTAACGGGCGTGCAGTAAGTCTGGACGTCGGTACCAGTTAAAGGCGCGGTGCTGCCGTAGTCGAGGTGTAAGAAGACCCCCTTCAGCTCTTAGCACTGCGTAGCACTAACGGCTGCAGGCAGAAAGAGTAGCCATCTACTGTTGTGACAAGACTGAGGCGTTGTCAAAGAGACGTTTACATAACCGCGTTACGTTGTTGGTTGTGGTAGGCCTGCGAAGCTGCCGCGTCCAGCTCACTGTAACTGTCAGGGAACAAATGTCTCCGATTCAACCATAGGGTCTGAGCACCGAGTATTAATATTGGCTCTCCTTCAGATCACCGAGTATTAATATTGCCTCTGCCTACCGTCTACATCATTACTCTACAACCAACAGTTAAGCGCCTGGAAGAGTGTTCATCGAACCACCTTGAGAGGGAACAGTTTGTTCCATCTCATTCAAATTTAAGAAATGTTATAACTCGAGTGAAGAAATGGACTACCTGTTTATTTAATTCATAATTAGACAAATTTACTTCCTTTCCTTATTCCCTATCCATTGCCTCTGGTTAATTAACTCCGAGTGTGTATTAAAAGTTCGTCTGCAAGGCAGAGATGTCGTCAATCTGTCGGTTGGTTGGTGCCAACACAAATTTGGGGTAAAGGCAGCGATGATGCACCAGTTTGCCAGGGGTAGTTCGGGGTTGGTAACAGGTTTCCTTCATCTCCAGGGCGGAGGAGAACGGCCTGTGAGGGCCGCCATGACTGGTTCACTCTGGGGGAAACTGTTGAACTGAGCGGACGGGATCGAAGGCGATTTCCGTCTTTGCCGCCAAATTCTTTGTGGGATGGGGTATAATTTATTATATTGTTATCAGTCCGCTCTTTTTCAGAATGGAAGGAGTTAGCATGTCGTTAGAACCATTCATTTTTAGTGAGAAATTTTGCCTGTAAAAATTAAAATTTACAGTTAGGGTTTCTTTTCCAGAGGCGAGCATAGGGGGCTCACGTTATCCATTTGTACTAATGCAATCAGTTAGTGCCTTCAGCACACGAGAGCAGCAAAAGTATCAAAAATCATATCGTTCCACTTTCAGCTGTAGCATTTTGCAATTTTAAATTTGTTACTGGTCTTGCTAAAGTAACATGGGGCCTCACCCTGTCTAGTTAACACGTGGTCGTAACTGCTGATGAGAAATTTAGACGATGATTCCGTGTACCTGCTAGGATGTGCGTGGGATATGCGTGTGTTTTGTGTGAGTTACTTAAGGCTTTAAGCGTGTGACGTAACTTTTTGGGCAAATTCATAAATTTTGTGCTGGGTTCTTTTCATTCACGACTAACCCCATTTGCAAGCAGCAATCTAGACGAGGCTCCACGTCCTAACTAATTGGTAAATGATAGGTTGTGCGTGTGAATAATTGTGTAGATTGAAAACAAGAATGAACAGTGGGCTGAGTACAAAAAATTAGCCGTTAGTTTCGATCACCCACGTGGTGCAGAATTGCACCGCCAGCGACCTACCAGTTCGTTCTTGAAAATTGTTAAGGTGAGGATGCTTGCGTGTGCCATAAACTGTTAATTTGCGTTTGCCAAATTGTAAAGGATGTTTATTTTCAACAATTTTTTGTGTACGAGAGGTGTTTGTGTCTGCTTTGTTCCCCCCGTTTTCCCGCCGAGAATCTTTGTTATAATTTTGACTAAGGGAACGGTGCTGAGAAGTAATGAAGAGAGTGAGCATTGAGGAACCGAAGCGCGGTTCATTAATTCATAACGATTCGGTCCAAGTAACAACATGGGGTGCGAGTTTCAATCACTGTCCAAGCACACGGACTACTTATGCATCAGCGTAGATTCCTTCCCTTTCCCAATGCACAATATTAAAAAAAGAGACCAGATTGATGATAATGCAAGCACCGTCACTGCGAAGGAGCGTTGAATAGATTTCTGATAATTTGAGCACCTTCAGTGCTAAATAAGATTCGTCTTTGCTTTATTAATTGCAATTATGAGATCACTTCAGTATCGAGTAAAAGAGATGGTTATAACATTTGTAAAGTTTCTGAGTAAATAACAAAAAAAATCGTCATATGAATTTAATTTCATGGATTCTGTGCCTCATCATAACACCCTCATCCTGTGTAAAGAACAATGTTAGTACTAAACTGAAATCATGATAATCTGATGGGAATGAAAATTAACAATGATAGAGAATATAGATCATGTTAGAGCGTGGTACTTATTTGCTTGCCCACTTGGTGGCTTGAGCCCTCCCCCGCGTTTTCCGTTGCCAAATATTAATATGATAATCACCTAGTCAATCAGATACTAATTTCGGGCCCGTCCCCTCTCAATGAATCCATCCGAGCGTTGAACCAAGCGGGTAAGCAGAGTGTATATGAGATGCCTTAGCGCACACGCAACCGGCACGCTCTAACATAGATTGAGAGAGAGAGAGAGAGAGAGAGAGAGAGAGAGAGAGAGAGAGAGAATAGAGCAACGGAGAAAGTAACCGTTAAACCTTCTATCTATTTTTCTACCTTTCCATTTTGGAACAGCGCGCAGGAAAAACGAACACTCAAATAATCCGTGCGAGTTCTGATTTTTCTTATTTTATTTTGATGATCGTTTCTCCCTATGTAGGTGGGCGCCAACAAAATATTTTCCCATTCTGAGGAGAAAGTTGTTACGACAGGGGCCCGCCTTCGGTCGTGTAGGAGAGATGGGTAGTGCTGCCTGAGCAAATTTAGCGGAGTTGAGTCTTGCACCATACTGTTTCAGCAATAACCCAGGCAGCTGGCTTACTCGACCCGCCACGGGTTCGGAAGTCTTCACGAGGGGGCGTTGCCGCAGCAGAGGCGACAATAGTGGGTGTTTGAAGAAAGTGAAGGAAGCTCCGTTGACGCATAAACCGAACCCTTTCAGCCTCTGAACTTAAGAGAAATAATGTTAATTTTACAGAGAAAATTGGCGACTTTTGATAAGAATGAAAGTTTCTTTTTAGTATAACTGTGCATATTTTTTATTGCATTTTGTCAATATTGTACCTTCTTCAATGAGCTTATTCCTCATAAATTTGTATTCCTATGTTGAAAAGGGGAATAACACCAATCGTTCCCTGTCTTTTCTACCACTCAATTTTTTTATCTCCCCTCCCTGCGCCCTCGCATTCCATCGCCTTCTTGCCAGAAGACACACTCAAACATATAGATTACCGTCAACACAAACACTAACGTACGGAAGAGATACCTATTGTTAAAAAGACTTCAAAACACTGACGTTAACACAAAGAGGCTGCTATACAATTTATCTGCTATTTGAGAGCTGTTGGTTCCCATACAGCCGTTCCCTGCCCTTCCAAACTTTCCTCCACTATATAAATTTTCGGAGCCACTTAATAAGACGTGTTCGTAAACCGTTTCCAGTGCGTCCTTGCCAGGGCACAGCCATTCACGCATGGGCAACCATTAGCCTGGTAAAAACAGCAATTGCTTTCGTCCATGCGACCCGAGTGTAAAAACAGTGCAAGTCAATTTCGCTGGAGCACCTAATTTAGTTTTACTGGACGGAAAACGACCGCGATACCAGTCCAGTGCTCAAGAAGCACATAAGTCGACACGAAGATACAATTAACAAGATTCCAGCTCCAGAGGCCGGCGGGCACTTTCTCATGCATACATTCTGAGGTATTTAGCCGTGCGCAACTGACGCAGTATATCAGAAGCTAAGTGGCTCCTCCGCTGAATATTAGATGCGTCATTATACGCTCAATATGTTCGCTAATGTGACGCCCAGCAGATTCATTTCACCTATCTAATCATAATGCTACATAATAGGAGGATTCCTGTACGTGTCCCATTGTAAATCTCTCTGACAACTGGTTGCGTACAGTTTTCAGTGAATACGATATACTTTCAAAAAGAAACGGAGACATGCATGAAAATGCATAGGATGTTTCACAAGATTCATCACACTTTACAAGACTGTAACTTTTGAATGAATGAAGACAGGAACTCGACTATTTTAACTTATGTATGGGACATCAACGTTTATATTTTCAAAAGAACCATCCGATTTTACAAGTCTCTGTCTGTTACAAGCACACACAATAGCATGGAAAAATAAAAGTCACATATCGGTCGATCCATAGCTGACATAATTCATTGTGCCATACTATCGATGAAAACTACGCCACTGAAATCCACCTTCTGAAACGAAGAACGCAAAATGCGTTTTGTTGCTGCGTTATTACTACCTCTTTCTTTTATATCGAGCTGCAGCAGGTCCTCATGGATCCACGTATTCTTTGCTCCTACATGGAGCAAAATCCATGAACTTCAAATGCCATCAATGTTGGTCCATCCAAGCGATGACACATGCCAACACAAGCTTTTAATTCTCATTAGGCCGAAAATATTTGAATTGTTGCAGATTTCAGTCAGCTCACAATTGTGCTGCATCCTCCATTTCCCAGCGACCTGATCCTATACCAGACAATGTCTCAAAAATGAGATTGTTGAAGTCCTTTTTACAGACACTCAAAGTTTCGCAGTCACACAGCTCTATTAGTTGGATTAGTGCTTTATAAAGTCGGAGTTTGGAATTCCTTGGTGGACTGCGAGATTTAAAAAACAAAAAAAAAACACAAAAAAAATGCTGAGCCCGAAGTACGATCAGTTTGCGGCTTAGATCCTTGCTTTGATCTCTGCCTCACACAATGTGTCCTCTGCAAAGACCAACCTCAGATATTCAGATATTTACGAGCATGAATCGTTTCTAGAATCAGGCTCAGACTTCAAGTGGCTTCAGTCAATCTCTTGAGTAGGCATGAGCCCAGCTCATCACCAGTCTTCAATGTGTTCACCAACCTTGCTCGCTGCTGCCCCCACGCTATCGCTCATGCTCATCAGTTTTTTCCTTAGGACACGTTTATGCTACAGCACCACTGCCGGCACCTTGCTCCTGGCACATAGCGGCTCGCTCCTCACTGGAAGCCTTGTTACATTTACGCTACAGTCTCGCTGTTCACCAGGAGTAATTACACTGCAATTGTCCATGTAGTAGCGGAGTCTGAACAGTATAAAACACAGCACTTCTAGAGGAACTTTAAAGCGGGCGATCACGGCTACAGTTCCAGGTCACGAGGCGTCGGTGCTTGCCTGATACATAAAGCAGTTTCATACCCTAGTGAGGATAGTAGCGAACGCTGGGGAGGATGGCGATGGTGCAGGTTAAATAGGCTGGTGAAACTCAGTGAGCTTGTAGGGTGCGTTTGTGCTGCCACTTCCCTGCTGACATGGTCAGGCGATGATGAAACAAGCCAACTGAGTCTCACCGGCCCATTTAACCTGCACCATCGCTGGCCGAACCGCTGGTTGCTACAACCCACGCCAGGTGACGATATCAAGGTTGTTTGTGTTTCACACTGCGACCAATGCCGCATCTCCTGAAACTTGAGTCGCGATTGGGTACTTGAAGTTTACACAAGCAGTGCCGTGTTCGTTTTTTTCTCTCTGGTAGCTAAGTGAGCACGTAAGGATAGTAACTACCAATGAGCATCGAGACGACTGAGCCGTGGCGGCTCGGGTTTGATCTATCGAACGTACCGCGTATAATATTATCGCTGTATCGCGGAGCAAAGAGGAAGTGGCGCCCGCTCGTGGCGGAAGTCGGCGAGGCACCTGTGACAGTCGAGGAGTTGGATCTTGGAGGGCGAGCAGAAACATTCAGATAGGCAGTAGTGCGCAGAGCGTGAAGCCGTGTCTGCCGACGCTGTGTGTGGTGGCAAGAGGAAAGTTTGCCACGTTACCGGATTGTGTTTGGGCGTTCGCGGCGGACTTGGTGGGTAGAGGCGCCGATGCTGTCGGGAACATACTGCTTCCTTGTTTATGATGGATTTACCGTTTGCTTCTAGTGACTGCATTCTCGTCTCTATGGCTCTGTGACTGATGTGATGCCATTGCGAGCACAGTTGGTTTGGATATAAGCAGCATTTTGTTCTCAGTGTCCATCGTTCTGGCGATTACTGATTGTGCTTGCCGTTGTGGTGTATTTATTGAGCAGTGTGCTTTGGACGCTTGACCTTACTATTAGGAGTCCATTGCGTAAGGCCGCGTTTATCCTGTGAGGACTTGTGTTCTGCTTTTAAAAACTTAGTTGTTGCCAGTCACTGAATTGCTCAAACGCATTCGTACTTCTCTGCTTAAGTGTTATTGTTTTACGCCCCCGGGCCTTACTATTACTGACCTTCTCGTGTGCCACTGACTTGGTTGTGTTTTTGAGCCACTAAATTTGTGCGTTTATTGTAACGAGCCGATGTCTGTTTCCCTGTGACATTGAGTGTTAATCTTGTAACGAACACTGTTTTAGATATTTCAATCAGTGTGTTGCAGGACATATCCTATTTGTGCCTCGCAAGGGGAGAGCGGAGGCGGTATATTGGCCATGATGATGTGTTGGTAGATCCATTTCACGAGTCCAGGCCAGTCACCCGGAGATTTAGAAGTTGTGTGTGTGTTAAGTTAATACTCCTTATTTTAAGCGTAGTGCGCTCATGCAGGAAGTTTATGTGGTTTTGCGCAGATTGCGCGGTATGTTTAGATGACTCTGAATTCAGTGTGTTAAGTGGTGTCCTCTGAGGTGCTGGAAGTAATGGATAGACAGCTGTTTTGGACACGTTGTATATGCAAATAACTTATGTCCTTATTACGTTGGTGAGTTGCTTGCCCTTTGTGTCACAGGTGGCGCTAATTTCATTAATTTCGCCACCGGTCTTCGCAGAGGCTGCGAGAGGAACAGACCCACTGTGGCAAGCAGTTACGTAGTGGCGCCCGCCCACCGTAGCGGGCGTTGTTTACTAGCCCGACGTCTTCCTGTACTTGGTGACGGGAGCGTGTTGACTGGTTTCTTATGGCTTGCAGTCTGGGCAACCGTGCCTTTGGTGTACACGTGGAAGACTTATGTTTTGCTTCCAGTACCTCAGAGTGGCTCTATGTTGGTAATGAGAACGACTTACGTTGTTGGTGGCTCAGGCCGAAAGTGGTTCATTTGCTAAACAGAAGGTGTATATCATGTCCATTATAATTATCCGGGCTGTTATGCCGTGGTCGGTTGATGAATTCTGAGGTGATTCCCAACGTTTCGTCTCCGACTGCGGGAGACATCTTCAAGGGGGCCCGTAGCTTGATGGAAGGTCCAACACACACACACTGGCTCGCTACTGACTGCCGCTAAATTCCGTGTCCGCGCGGACACGGAATTTAGCGGCAGTCAGTAGCGAGCCAGTGTGTGTGTGTTGGACCTTCCATCAAGCTACGGGCCCCCTTGAAGATGTCTCCCGCAGTCGGAGACGAAACGTTGGGAATCACCTCAGAATTCATCAACCGACCACGGCATAACAGCCCGGATAATTATAATGGACATGATATTTCCGGCCGTGAAAGTTTACATTTTAGTATTAGAAGGTGTATATGCATTTCTTTCCCATAATTCTGTAAACATGTTTAGGTGGTTGTGTTTCTTTTTTTAAATCAATTGAACTGTTTTTTAGAGATTACTATGTATGGCCATTAACTTATGCAGACATTTAATAGCAAGGATGTGTATGGAATTCTGATTTCAAGTTGTGTTAATTATGTAAGGAAATTGCTTTGAACAGACATTTAATTAATTAGTAAACTGACTGGGTGTTGTGTGATGTCCTTAGGTTGGTTAGGTTTAATTAGTTCTAAGTTCTAGGGGACTGATGACCATAGCTGTTAAGTCCCATAGTGCTCAGAGCCATTTGAACCAATTAGTAAACAACTGAATGCTATTTGTGAGTTGAAGTTTATTTTCTTCCTAAACATGTTAACGATTATTTTTAGTAGTTCACTTATGCAGTTAGGCGATTTACAAGGCCTGTTGTGTTGTTTCCTTTTAAAATTATTATCATTGTTATTAATAAAGAAGTGTGTTGTAAAATAAAATAAACAGTGAATGAAGTTCCTCAAATCCCTTTGGTCCACACCTTCCGTCATTCACCCTTGGGTGTTATTAACAAACCGTGAGAGCCCATTTCAACGACAGCATAAATTGTAACAAGGCTCCTGGCGAGCAGAAAGGTGTGATGTGCGAGCAGCGAGGTGTCAACAGTGAGGCTGGAGCATAATGTGGCCATAGATGTGTGTGATTGTCACACCTTCAGCCTTCATTCTTTTGGATTTCTTATGTAAAGCTTCCCTCATTACTTTTTAGGGAGCCAGGTTGAACAATGTGGGTAACACACCATCTCCTTGTCTCAGTTCTGTGATGATATTAAAGTACTACATTAGTTCTCCTTTGCCTTTGGATCAGTAAGCCACACTAATCAAACTGAGTCGATTAGGCAATTCATTAGGCTCTCCCGCACAGTGCAGTCATATTACATTTTAAAATCCATGAAGAGCACGTGAAGGTCTTAGATACACTATCAACCTTTTCTGTGAGCTGTCACAGAAGATAGATGTATCGAAGAAAATCAGATGAGGCATTTTGCTAAACGCAGGAACTTTGTGAGCAGCGGTTGCCATTTGCACGGTCTCAGAGAGTCGAATGCCGGTCGTGCACGTGTTTCCTTAACGCGGCTTTGGTTGCCTCGTAAAGCCTGGCGCCCGTTCCGGGCCCGCCCGGCACGCAGAGTCAAATGCGGCAAGTTGGCAACTGGCCCGGGGTAACGGCGCGCCGTCACCTGCTGCCCGGAAGGCCGGTAAAGCGGCCTGAGGCACGGCCGCCACGCCTCATCCAAGATGCAGAAGCCGCCGGCCACGGGCGCCGACCAGACCTTCCGGCGCGCCGCCCAGCACGGAACTCTGCCCGCTGCGCTCGCCGAGTCGCAGGGGAAGCTGCTGCCGTCTACGTGTCGTAGTAACTACTGCTGCTGTCTTCTTCTACTGTTCTGTCTGCAGATTGGTTGGCAGCAATTCTTGTTCTCCATTTCTCCCTATCTTCCATGCACGGCAAACCATTATCGCCATATCTGAAATAGGTTAATAAGAGATTGCCAAGCTTTGAGGCTAGGAATGACACCCCAATAAGAATTAATTTAGACTAAAATCTGATTCGTGATTTTATTTGTGTTGCAAGGGCAGATGAGACATACTAAATGATAGGATGTCTTGGTGTACAGGTTCTGTCCACAATTGATGATGGTCTTAACTGCAGTTAATTCAGAAGTTAGTAATTTTTGCCAAGATGGCATTTTTCATTGTAACAGAATATTTTGTGCCAGGTTTGAATGGTCTTTAGGACGCGAAAACAGCATGGAGGCGCCAGAAAAGCTGTTGTGGCCGTTGGAAGATGACAGTGTCTGCTACCCAACGTCTGGCGTTTATGTTGCCATTTCGTTGGTCATTACTCGCCAGCATGGTCTGGCAGTGATAAAGGAAGCCCACTGAGTCTTACCGGCCCATTTAACACTCACCATCACCGCTCACTGCGCTGCTCTCTTGAATCCACACCAGGTGCTGATATCAAGCTGGTCTTTGTTTCCTGAAACTTGAGCCGTGATCAGGTCCTACAAGTCACTCCAGTAGTGCCGCATTTGCCTCTGCTACCACTCTGCCAACAATGTGAACAGCTGCAGGGTAATTAGTCCCGTGGAGGAGCAAGGCTGCAGCACAAATTTAACAAGGATTCTGGGGAGGAGCGAGGAACGATGTGCCACAGTGAGGCTGCAGCATAAATATACCCAAATAGTGCGTTTATGCTGGCACGTCACAGCTTGCGACTCGCGGGCGTGGCCTGGCAATGATGAAACAAGTCCACGGAGTCCTGGCGGCCCATTTTATTTGCACTGTCGCTTCTCGCCCTGCTGAAAACCACATTAGGCGATGACATCAAGCTGGTTTGTGTATCATACCACTGCCATCACTATATGTCCTGAAACTTGCATCTTGGGATCATTAAATGGGCACAAGAGAATTACAGAGATGCTCAACAAATCCAGCGGCAGATGCTGCAAGAGACACACTGTGCATCATGGACAAGCTTTCTATTGAAATTTCCAGAGTGTACTTTCTGGGAAGAGTTGGACAACGCCTTACTTCCTCCAATATATGTCTCATGAAATGATCGCAATGAAAAAATCTAGAAATTACATCTAATACACAGGCCTACCAACAGTCATTCTACCCCTGGGCCATTTGAGGGAAGGAGGGATCATTTATTGGTACCAGAAATCTGGCGGCTTGCAGATTATTGACGTAGGTGATTAAGATGTAGAGCTTGAGTCATTATTGACTGTTTCAGGGTCACTCCAGCAGCCCCCGTTTGACTCTGCTGGCACTGTGAACAGATGCATATTTACTGTGGTGACGGTACTCACAACAATCGATCAGCCCATGCTCGTAACATTTGTAGCATAGCAGCTGCATGGGTTAGCAGTACGAACTATACTGAAGTCAGCCAGGGGCCGCAGCTGCCAACCCATAGACATCATGCGTGCGGATAGCGATTGGTCGATGCCTCGTTAAATACTGGAGCACTACGGCAGACTGTTCTCTTCAGTGCTCCGAGTCGTGTACACTCCTCAGTTACTGCCGAGTCTACAAGCTGCAGTGTTCGTCCGTCATCTCCGAGACTTAAGATCCGTAGGTATCGTAGGTCGGCCCTGGACTTAACTAAGCGTCACACAGAGGCACAATGATAGGACTTTAATACACTCCTGGAAATTGAAATAAGAACACCGTGAATTCATTGTCCCAGGAAGGGGAAACTTTATTGACACATTCCTTGGGTCAGATACATCACATGATCACACTGACAGAACCACAGGCACATAGACACAGGCAACAGAGCATGCACAATGTCGGCACTAGTACAGTGTATATCCACCTTTCGCAGCAATGCAGGCTGCTATTCTCCCATGGAGACGATCGTAGAGATGCTGGATGTAGTCCTGTGGAACGGCTTGCCATGCCATTTCCACCTGGCGCCTCAGTTGGACCAGCGTTCGTGCTGGACGTGCAGACCGCGTGAGACGACGCTTCATCCAGTCCCAAACATGCTCAATGGGGGACAGATCCGGAGATCTTGCTGGCCAGGGTAGTTGACTTACACCTTCTAGAGCACGTTGGGTGGCACGGGATACATGCGGACGTGCATTGTCCTGTTGGAACAGCAAGTTCCCTTGCCGGTCTAGGAATGGTAGAACGATGGGTTCGATGACGGTTTGGATGTACCGTGCACTATTAAGTGTCCCCTCGACGATCACCAGTGGTGTACGGCCAGTGTAGGAGATCGCTCCCCACACCATGATGCCGGGTGTTGGCCCTGTGTGCCTCGGTCGTATGCAGTCCTGATTGTGGCGCTCACCTACACGGCGCCAAACACGCATACGACCATCATTGGCACCAAGGCAGAAGCGACTCTCATCGCTGAAGACGACACGTCTCCATTCGTCCCTCCATTCACGCCTGTCGCGACACCACTGGAGGCGGGCTGCACGATGTTGGGGCGTGAGCGGAAGACGGCCTAACGGTGGTGCGGGACCGTAGCCCAGCTTCATGGAGACGGTTGCGAATGGTCCTCGCCGATACCCCAGGAGCAACAGTGTCCCTAATTTGCTGGGAAGTGGCGGTGCGGTCCCCTACGGCACTGCGTAGGATCCTACGGTCTTGGCGTGCATCCGTGCGTCGCTGCGGTCCGGTCCCAGGTCGACGGGCACGTGCACCTTCCGCCGACCACTGGCGACAACATCGATGTACTGTGGAGACCTCACGCCCCACGTGTTGAGCAATTCGGCGGTACGTCCACCCGGCCTCCCGCATGCCCACTATACGCCCTCGCTCAAAGTCCGTCAACTGCACATACGGTTCACGTCCACGCTGTCGCGGCATGCTACCAGTGTTAAAGACTGCGATGGAGCTCCGTATGCCACGGCAAACTGGCTGACACTGACGGCGGCGGTGCACAAATGCTGCGCAGCTAGCGCCATTCGACGGCCAACACCGCGGTTCCTGGTGTGTCCGCTGTGCCGTGCGTGTGATCATTGCTTGTACAGCCCTCTCGCAGTGTCCGGAGCAAGTATGGTGGGTCTGACACACCGGTGTCAATGTGTTCTTTTTTCCATTTCCAGGAGTGTATTTTAGAGGACTTGTAAAAATTATGCTGGACATTCCACAAGAAGAATTCTTCATGTTGAGTATCTTTTCATATTTAATAAATATCATTTTATTACTGATTGTTGGGAATCTTTCTGATTGAAGATAACCTACTCCGTCTTCCTGCGTTCCCAGCAGTAATTAATAGTTTTTAAATGGCGCCCACAGAAAGAGTTCTGCCTAATTGAGACCCGAGTTTTTCTGCCTCAAGATTTCTTTCCATGACTGGTAAAATCAGTCTCCACACCACATGGTCATACCGCTTGGGCACCACGATCAGCCAATTTAATTGCGCGCTACAGGCACCAGAAGGCCGATAAAAGATGCTAATTAGTCGGTGAAACACTTATCTTGTGCGCGCTAATTATAATAATCAGATCATCTGGAATTACAATGGCAACTCAAAATTTCGATCCCTTCCAGACCAGCTAATCCTCCAAGACGCCGCTAATGTAATTTCCTACATTCTGCTGCCATGTGCCATCATTACGTAGTGACCACTTTGCCCGTCCTCAGTTTAGTGTTTTATTTCTTCATTTTGTACACGCCATCAGGTTACTTACGTGAGTGGTTTTCCTTGATTTAACGAGCGTTCTATTCTAGTCCAGGAACAATTATGCAGGCATTTTTGCCACCTATGTCAGTCTCTGCCAAACCTTGATTTTCTTATCAAAATACAGGGTATCCGGAAATACCCGTTACGCACTTCTAGCACTTGTAGAGAGGAGTAAGTAAATAATATTTTGAACTAGAACTCATGTCCGGAAACGCGCCGTTTGCATGCTACAGCCGGTTGAAAACGTGTTTACTAGGTAGGTACGAAAAAGAGTAGTCAAAGACTGAAAAGTTACACAGGTCAAACCAATATACGAGAACAGGGCAGTCATGCTGGTGGGTGCTTACGTCGGACCGGTTGATATCATTTGACTCTGTGCTATCTCGCTGACCAGGTTCGAACCTCACTCATGTGTCTATGAGTGTCAGAGCAACATGGCTGAATACACGTTTGCAGAATACACCGAAAAGATCCTTCTGTGAGGCGATGTTTACGTTCGCGGTAGAGCTGCTCGTCACCTTTATCAAAATAGTTCTCCACAACGTCCAACTCCAAAGCATACCCTTTCCGCTACAGTTACGCAACGGCTTCGGGAAGAGGATACCTTCGCCGTCAGCAGGCTTCAAGGAGACCCAGCACACACGGATTGGAAGAACTCGCAGTGCATTGCGTCTAAGAGAACCCGTCGATCAGTGAATGAGAATTTTCTTTGCCTATTAATGAGTGGAATTGTAAAACAATTGATGTACTGGATCACGCCTAATCAATTACTCGTAAAAGTGGTCACGTTACTAACTTGTTATGAAACGGTTGTAGCACGGAAAACGTCATGTTCCCGGACATGGGTTCCAATTCAAAATAATATTGCGTTATCCCCTTCCGTCTTTAATCTATCACCGCGCCTGAGATAATCCTTTATGTCTGTGGAGACAATATCGAATCAAGACCGTGGTAGGAGGTGAAATCGAAGCCTTAGTCACGGTCTGGGCAGGGAGTGGGGTGTTGGGTGCTTGTATCCAAGCTACGCACCTGGCAACTCTGGTTCATCTTTTGAGTTTCCTCGTACCAGCTTATATTGTCAGTTTCAGATCTTGTTTTATATGTCTCTTGTTCTGAAGCCTTGGACTTCTTCCTGTAGTCTTTCCAGACATTTTTTTCTTCTATTAACTTCGCAGTAAAAGGCCAGTGGCTGCATAGCTGTCCAACTATTTTTCCTTCTGTTACTTGATAGCCCTCCACAACGATCTTTTCTCCACTACGTTACTGAAGACGTCTTTATTGGTCGTTCTTTCTCCTATAAAATCTGTAAGGCTATTCTCCAACGTCATGTCTCGAAAGCCTTTAGTCTTTTTCGTTCTGGCTCCCATAATGTCAATTCTCCGAAACATAAAGGTGAACGATAATAAGTTTGAGATTTATGCTCTGGGTGTCAAGCCTTTGCCACTAGTTTTCCCAAGTTCATGGAAAAGAATGAAAATGAACTATACCCTTAAGTATGGAAATTACATTTCATTGTACGACGACAAATAGCTTCCCGTTGTGGCATGGAAATGGTGTAAGTTCTTTCTACGTTTATTGAATACTCGACAAAGAATAGGGAAACCCGTTAGCTTCTCTTATTATCACTGTAGCATTGTGCAATCATACGTATTTTTCGAAACTTTTGGGGGTAGTGTATAGGAAAATAAATTTAATTTGCTACGGCAGTTCGGTACGATATGCCGTTGGTTCCTTCAATTAGCCAGTTGTCACGGGGTATTGCTTACGAAAATTATGCGTAGGAAATGGAAATGAGGGAGTATGAAAGACTTAGATTTACGTGTTTTGATACGGCACTAGCCAGCGTGTTGCCCGGAGTCGTTCATTAGCCTTTTCTCTAATAACAGGCGCCTACTCGCACATACGACGTTAACTGCCTCCTCTGTGAGCAAACACTTGAATGTTTCTAAAAATAAACGAACAAAGGATTTTACCTATCATTGTTTCTCGTTTCCTCGCCTTATAACTTAAGATGTAGAGGAAAAGGTGACGTGACACAGCATTGTACGTTTGTAATTATAAATAACTGCAACGTAATTTCCATCTCATGCTATAGATGTTCAAACTGCGTGGGAAATATTCGGCAGATGACATCATAAAATGAAGAAAAGAGGCGAAAGAGAAAAATATCTTTCTCTGCCTTTCCAAGTAAGCTCCATTGATCACTACACGCATTCAGCCCCCGCAAACAGTTCACTAATGCAAGTTTTGGAATTGATAGAAGTATTGTTGTTATTCGTCTCTCGAAGACCTTGCCAAAGCTGTCCAGGCTGTCCTGGCTAATTTCACATCGGACGCGTAGCATCCCGCCTCATTTTCTTGGACGATTATTTCGAAACAAAATTGATTTCAGTCATCTGCGTCAGTAAATTTCCAAGTCGTTTCCATTCGTTTCGCCTAGTTCTCATTATTGAGTTCCTGGAACGCAATTAGGGAACGGAAATCCTGCTAAACCATATCTCTGTGAATGACGTCGTTAACACTGACGTAGCCACTTCCAAAGTCCTCCGATTTCATTAACACAGAAAATCGCCGGCCGTGTGACAGTCCTTGTTGCACCAGCACTATCTTATGTATGGTTACTCTCTTTGATTATCCGACCCCAACAGTTTTTATTCCATTCACTACACACGTTTTCAACTCACGGCTTCCATTCTGTACACTAGCACCAATATCCAGCACATGTCCGTCGCAGTTTGTAATCAAACGTGATCTTAAAAGTCTCTTGCTCGATCTTATGTATCGTTACGCCCGTTGACTATCCTACTCAAACAGTTTTTATTCAATTCACTAAACACATTTTCAACACATGGCATCAGTTCTTTATACTAGCACCAATATGCAGTACATCTCCGTTGCAGCTCGTTATCAAACACGATTTTAAATGACTCTCCCTTTGAGCAAGATACGGGCCATTATTTGTGAATAAATTGCGCCATTTTGTCAGAACCACATTTTTTACAGATCACTACAATCTATTTGATCTTAAATCTATTGAGAACGACCTGTTTCAAGACTGAAAATCCCTTGTCGATCTCGTTTTCTTGTTATGGCAGACTTAACATTTTGTTAATCATAGTTCTAAAAATAGACCGACTGGTAGGTGGCACCGCCATGGCAGTACAAGAGGGTCTATTTTACATTAATAACTGTGGGGCTACATTGCTTTTCTTCACAATTGTCTCCAGGTGCGTGCACGTGTCTTTAACGCTAACATGTAGATACCGGTCTTTATAAAAGTATTTTAGAAAGAACAGCGTCATTAGACCGCATAACTATAAAAGCTAAGCAGTTAACTTCCTATCTTTCCGTAGATTTAAACTGAAAACCAAATATATACCCTGTAACAGTGCTGCCGTTCGTTAGCTATTTACGTTTTCTATGAGCGGTAATTGCAATCTCTTGCTAGTACAAACACACACACACACACACACACACACACACACACACACACACACACACACACACACAAAGTCTCTGGAATAGAGTGAGTGGTCAAGCCGAATTGATTGATTTATATTATATGCTTTGATTTTCCACATTATTAGGTACGTAATCAATGATTTTTATGCCTGACTTTTACTCCTTTCTATGGACACTAAGACAGCCAACGTGGGAGAAAAAAAAAGAGACTCACTTCTCCACCGAATATTATATTTATAACCGTTACTGTTGGTTTCGAACTTCGCCTGATGGCAACACTATTCGTTGGGATGTAAATGTACTGTAATGTGCTTTGTAGTTCCCGTTGTTATGCCCAGGTATTTGGAGACCCAAAGTAGATACCATAGTCGACAAGATCTGTTATACTTAGTGCACGCTTATCTTCAATGATTACTCCCTTTCCTTGAGAAGTAAAAGCTGGTATCCGCAGATCAATGGGGATTTAGAAATCATCCTTCGTGCGAAACTCAGCTTGCCCTTTTCTCGCACGGTATCTGACGAAGCATGAATGAAAAGCAACATGTTCCGTATTCCTGGTTTACCTGATAGATTTTGACAGGATGTCTTGCTGCAGACTGCCAACGAAGGTCCGAGCATAATGAATATGTACTCACATACGTGAGTGACTCTAAGACTTTTTAAATAACAGACCTCAGAACGTTGTCCCGTATGGTGAGTGTTCATCGGTAACAGTCAGGAGTGCTCCAGGGTCGTGTGATAACACCGTTCTTGTTCTCCATGTACGCAAACGATATGAAGGATGGAGTGAGTTGCAGTCTGTCTCATGATGACACTACACCGTACAAGAAAGTGCTGTCGGTGAGTACAGGATGACTTGGATAGAATTTTGATTTAGTCTGCCGAATGACAGGTTGCTCTAAATACGAAATAACGTAAGTTAATACAGACGAGCTGGAAAAACAACCTTGTAATGTTCTTATACTGTAATCGTGTTGTGCTGCGTGACACAGCTACGTCGATTAAACATGTAACCGTAACGTTTGCAAACAGACTTGAAATGTAACGAGCACATACCCAAGATCGGTTGCATGGATGGAGAGTTTATACGACCCAACCCTGAGTACTATTCTAGTTTTTGTACTCCCCAACAGTTCGGATTAAAGGAAGATATGGGAGCAGTTCAGAGGCGTGCTCTACGTTTGTTACCGGTAGATTCGATAAACACGAAAGTATTATGGAAATGCTCCGCGAACTCAAATGGGAATTCCTGGAGAGAAAAAGGCGTTCTTTTCGCGAAACACTGTTAAGGAAGCTTAGAGAACCGGATTTTTCGACAGAATGCACAACGATTATACTGCCACCAAAATACGTCTCGCATAAGGACCGCCAAGACAGGACAGTTTAGGCCAGATACGAAAGCATATAGACTAAGGGTGTCAAATACGCAGCGTACGGATCGCATGCGGCTCAAAGCAAGTATTAATTCGGCCCAACAAGTGAGCATCTGTCACACGATTGGTAAAAAGCAAATTCTATAAAATTCCGTTCATATAAAGTTATGATAAACTGAAACGTAATTTCAAAGATAGGTTGAAATACACAGCAATAGCTTTCAATGTGATGCAAGAATTTGAAAATCGACTTCAGTATTTTCCTAAGAAATAATCAAAATTTTTGTATTTATGCGACACGTTTTACAAAAAATATAAATACGTTGCCACAAGATTTTCAGATGGAGTGCATTAAGTTACAGTCTCACATCCAACGAAAAGAAAAAAATGATCATGTCTCTTTGTTGGACTTGTACAAATCACACCTTCCCAGAGACAAATAACCCTTGCTCCACAATAAAACGTTATATATGTCAGCTCTGTTTGAAAGCACGTGCGTTTGAGAACAGTTATTGAAGTGTTGGCAGAAGAGCCAACACCGTGTTGCTAGAGGAGGCCGAAATGCACGCTGTTAAGCTCACGCAAATTGGCGTGAGGTCTGGAACAAGGTAAAGTAATTATCCTATGAAGAAAAGAACGTAGTTCTTGGAATACTTAACTTTAATCCACAATTGGAGAACATCTCTCTTGACTGTACAGACTTCAAGATAAATATCAAATGCTATGGCGCCTTGCTAGGTCGTAGCAAATGACGTAGCTGAAGGCTATGCTAACTATCGTCTCGGCAAATGAGAGCGTATTTGTCAGGGTTGCATCGCTAGCAAAGTCGGCTGTACGACTGGGACGAGTGCTAGTACGTCTCTCTAGACCTGCCGTGTGGCGGCGCTCGGTCTGCAATCACTGACAGTGGCGACACGCGGGTCCGACGTATACTAACGGACCACGGCCGATTTAAAGGCTACCACCTAGCAAGTGTGGTGTCTGGCGGTGAAACCACAGTTATTTTCAAGAATGAAGCATAAAAAGGGTAAAAATAGAACCAAAATCTCAGATGAACACGTTGAGGACACCCTGAAAATTGCAACTATTTTGAACGACCCTGATACTGGTACGCTATTTTCCCAAATTCAGAGTCAAGTGTCACCTTCATCCTATGATTTGTAATTACTTACATCTAAAGTCATCAATGAAATGTCATATATTAAAGTCAAATTAATTCCACATTGCTGTTTTAGAATAAAGAATCGTAAGTTATATAATTACTTCCCCAGTGGTTGTTGTTAGTGTTTCTGTATTATGTGTGGCCCAAAAACATTATTCTTTTCCAATGTGGCACAGGTAAGCTAAAAAATAGACACGCTTAATAAAAACAGTCATTATTACCTCGCTCCATATACGAGGGGAACAGGGAAGGACATAACTATTTTATTATATCGCTTCAGCCTTGTGCCGCAGTGTCAGCCATCGTTAATCGGATTTGGCATGCTAATGGTTAAGGGATGGCCGGATGCCCTTCTTGCCGCCACCCCGTACCCCCAGGACGGAATTAGTGTACCCCAACTGTCTACGTCGAGTGTAATCCATGGAATAGTGCGAATGTGGTCAGATGTCTGTGAGCCGAGTAACTGAGGCGGAACATGGGGACCAGCCCGGTATTCACGTAGCAGGACGTGGAAAACCGCGTAAAAACCACTTCCAGGCTGCCCGGCACATCGACCAGCGCCGTTAATCCGCCGGGCGGATTCGATCGGGGGCCGGCGCGCCTACCCGAGTGTAGGAAGCAGCTCGTTAGAGCTCTCGACTACCCTGGCGGGTAGGGAAGGACATAACTATCAGTGGTAAAAGGTACACCTCCGTGATGTACCGTATGGTGGCTTGCGAAGTATAGATGTAGATATAGGGAACGGTTGCCCAATACTGTTCGTTGAAACCACTTTATTGCAGTTATGTAATTAATGAATGATTATAGGTGTATTGGTATTAACAGTGGTACTTGTTAAATTACTCTGTCGGGTGTTGTGTGCAGGCCTACCACAGCGAGTATTATCCAGATGCCACCTCCAGTGGAACCTACTATACGACCGAACCCCGCCTGTAATTAAATTAAGAATCAAACCGTAAATAGCGGACGTACTAACTCATCCACGCGGGAAAAGCCTTATTTGTGACGCGACGGAATATCTCATTACCGTGAGAGCGGCGTTCGCAATTTACGATCCTCTTATTTTAATAGGGAACCGTGCCTTGCGAGAATCCCTTTAACACTGTTTGATGTATCACTCCCATTCGTTTATTAAGGAACATAACAGTCGGAAATAAGTCCTGGCGAGCAAAAAGCGCGGCGGGCAGTGAGAACTGGTACCCGCTGCAGGACCGCGGTCCTGCCTTAATTGCGGCTCTCACGAAAATGGATCGCCTGCCCAGGACGCGACACGCCATTGTGTTTACTCGCAGTTGATCTCAATAACCGCCTAGCGAAGCGAGACGACGACTCCAGTTACGCTACAGACGTTTTTTACGTACGATAGTAATAGCAATCCAGTTCTGGACACGGCAGAATAGCTGCACTGGTGCTACAACATGAGCTGCTCCGGTGTTGACTTTTTTGCCACCCGCAATAAGTGCTTTCTAGTTCTTCATGGAAAAACCTGTACGTAACGAAGTTGTCCTCTTTCAACAATTATGTTCAGTTAAGCTATTTGCCTCTTCCCAGAGCAAGTCCGTCGTTGATTCTCTTTGATCTGCAGCGCGACCAGTGCGGTCAATAGCTACTGTTTGAGTGGGCAGTAGGGAATATAGCGAGTCTTGAGTCGGACTGTAGGCACGAGGTACTTGATCACCTGCGGGTATTAAAGTGGACGTAAAACAGTTAGTTGGCGGAAGAGAGACGTAATGATATTGCGAGTAAGGTACGCTAAATATATTTTGTACTGATTTCATGTAACTGGAAAAATGTCGCTGGTAATGGACTTGCGTGTAGGACAGGTTGAATTGTGATTTCAACCGTGTGCTTGTAAGAGCCAGAAGTAATAGTGAGCTATATTTGATACTAAGTTCAGAAGTTTCGTGGAATTTGACTTTAACTCTTATCGTTCACTGGTTTTCTCACCATTAACAGTGTGGGAGGCTATTACAATTGGACGATAGAAACCCATGCTGTTTTTTGGGCGGTACTTCAGTATCGTGACTGATTTTAGAATCACAGTGAAAGAATCCGCACTTGAGTCCGTCATAACCAGTTTCCACTATTTACTACGGTTTTGTGATGTTGCTAGCTATGAGGCTGTGTTTTGTGCATCATTTGAAAATATTCCGAGTTCTTCACTTTTACGTGCTGTCTCATATCATAAAACTACACTGAAGCGCAAAAGAAACTAGTATAGGCATGTGTATTCAAATACAGAGATATGTAAACAGGCGTATCCGGCTCTGCGGTCGGCAATGCCTGTATAAGACAACAAGTGTCTGACGCAGTTGTTAGATTGGTTACTGCTGTTTCAGTGGCAGGTTGTCAATATATAAGTGAGTTTGAACTTGGTGATACTTTCAGCACACGAGCGACGGGACACAGCATTTCCGAAGTAGCGACGAAGTGGGTATTTTCCTGTACAACCAATTCAAGAGTGTACCGTAAATATCAGGGATCCGGTAAAACATCAAATCTCCATCATCGCCGCGACCGGAAAAAGATACTGCAACAACGGGGTCAACGACGACTGAAGAGAATCGTTCAAGGTGACCCATGTGCAACCCTTCCGCAGATTGCTGCAGATTTCAATTCTGGGCCATCAACAAGTTGCAGCGTGCGAACCACTCAACAAAACATCATCGATATCGGGTTTTGGAGCCGAAGGCCCACTCGTGCACCCTTGATAACTGCACGACACAAAGTTTTACGACTGGCCTGGACCAGTCAACAGCGACGTTGGACTGTTGATGACTGGAAACATGTTGCCTGGTCGGACGAGTCTCGTTTCAAATTGTATCAAGCGGATGGACGCTTGAGGGTATGGAGACAATCTCATGAATCCCTGGACCCTGCATGTCAGCAGGGGAGTGTTAAAGTTGGTGGAGGCTCTTTAATGGTGTGTGACGTATGCAGTTGGAGTCACATGGGACCCCTGATACGTCTAGATACGACTCTGACAGGTGACATCTAAGCATCCTGTCTGATAACCTACATCTGTTCATGTCCATAGTTCATTACGACGGACTTGGACAATCCCAGCAGGACAGTGCGAGACCCCACACATGTAGAATTGCTGCAGAATTACTCCAGGAGCACTCTCTTGAGTTTAAACACTTCCGCTGGCCACAAAGCTCCACAGATATCTGGGATGCCTTGCAACGTGCTGCTCAGAAGAGATCTCCACCCCGTCGTACTCTTACGTATTTGTGGACAGCCCTGCAGGATTCATGGTTACGATTCCTTCCAGCTCTAATTGAGACATTAGTCTAGTCCATAGTACGTCGTGTTGCGGCACTTCTGCGTGCTCGCGGGGTACTACACGATATTAGGCAGGTGTACCAGTTCCTTTGGCTCTTCAGTGTACTTTGAAGATATAGCTAACTCTTCTTGTACAAAATTTTGTGGCGAATAAAATGCTACATATTTTTAGAACTATTTAGTAACATGTGGGCACAAAGTCATACTTCGTCGGTCTTGCACCATCTTGTACCTTGAAACAGAGGAGGATCTGTTACCACGTAATATGTGATACTTGCTGTTATTATGTTTTAACAATTTTCCTACCTTGAAAATGGAAATTTTTGTTAGTTTCCAATAGCTTCAGGTCCAAAAAGTATTTAACTTGTAATTGCTTTTTGATAATGCTTCTGTTTCATTTGATTTCAAATACTACTTCTTGGTATGTAGTAAAGTAATAATGCAACAGATGGGTGATCAAATACGGTGTTAACATTTTCTCGACTGCAACGCTTTTAAATTTCAATAGAATATCTGTTCCTAGGTATATGACAATGTTCTACCTTCGAACAAGTTTTCACATTTGAAAAAAATCTTAATTTTCTGTAGTAATTTTTGTAATCACAGGAAATGACTGCAGGACATAAAAAGTGATTCCATGATTTAAAAATGGAATAAGAAACTATATGAAACTTCTATTACACGGATGTATAGCGGTGAAAGTCTGAGAAGTGTACCTGACCAAACCATTACGACCAGTGGATGTCAGTTCTAGCACTAATTTATAAGTATGACGACCGAAAATTAATCAAGTTGTTACGATTTATTAGTAGAGAGCCTACGTCACTGTGCGATTTTATACACTGGGTGACCGAGATGTTCCAATACCGTGCTCACTTTGCACAATAGCGGAAATAAAAACTTATTTTAATTGTACACCAGCTATGAAGCTGACGACAAGCATACTTCATGTACCGCTCTCAACAATTCGCGGCTCATTCAAAAAAAGATTTGAAATTTGAAAGTGAAAGGATTTAGATCGACGTTTCCGAATGAACTATCTGGAGATACGTAGGAGCAACGAGTTGCAGCCTACGGTTCTTTGTTTGCACAATATTGTGATTTCCTTAACAGATCATTTAGCAGCATTCCAGTTGGATTATTAATAACTGTATGTTTGTTGTTCCGGCAAAACTTCATCCTCGATGCTACAATTTGATGATTTTCTAAAAGCAAAAATACGTATTAAAATAGGCCCATCGGGTATATAACCGCTAGGTATACGTTCCAGTAATGGTTGTTGCAAAAGAGCTAAGGTATCAAAAGAGTACCCATCGGTGCTTAGTACTTTGGCGACTGAGTCTCTCTGACAACGAATACAGTGACGCAGCACTGGTGGACAGACTGGTTTAGCAACCAGGAGTTCGTATAATCAAATTCCGTCTTCTCTTAGCGATTTAGTTGTTCAGCATGAATACCTGAATGGTCTTTTCAGTACAGCCGTGAGCAGTCACGCTCCCTTCTTATTCACTCTCTTACATCCAACGCCTCGCCAATTACTTCATTTAAAAATGAAATACCTGTCTAGGAACTACACGAGTATCTTATTTCCTTAATTCCGTGAAAGGTAAAAGATAGTCTCTGTCAGAATCCCAGCAACTGTGTTTCATATTTAGACGAAATAATGTGAATAAGTTCTTTACGTGTCGCAAGACTTTCTTGATTGTCATGACTATAATTACTCTGAACGAGGTGATGTCCACGCAGCGGTCATTAATTCAGCGGCTGTTGTGTTCTACGCTTTCTGGAGTCATTAACCGGGGAAATAACTGAGCCAGGTCTGTAATAAATTATGCTACGCTTAACGACGAAGCTGAACTGACAGTGGAGCTGTACACAGGACAAAACCGGGAGTAGAGTTGGCCACAAAGCGTACAATGCTTGCTTACCCACTCACAGTTGCGACAGAACCTCAACTGCGTTGCCGCTGGCTCGGAGGGACATTTAACATGACAAGGATCGTTACATAAATCAGTGCGACGCGAAACGGCAGGTTGTGGTAATTGGTGGGCTGCGGCCGAAACTACCAGTGCAGTACTGTGTGTACATTTGCGCTCCCGTCGTCTCCTACTGCTTTAGAGCAGTAGTCAACACACAATAGTCTCCGAGTCAAGGTTTCATAAAGCGGTATTAACGGTTGCTTTAGTTCCGCAGTAGCTGGCAATGTTAACATCGTATATCCTCGTTGTTAGATACCTTCCCATCTCTTTTGTACGAATATTGCCGTGTGAGTGCTGTCTCGTGTTTCATTGACAATTAAAACGGAATTGCAACGACACACACACACACACACACACACACACACACACACACACACACACACACACACGCGCGCGCGCGCGCGCGCGCGCGCGCGCGCGCGCGCGCACACACACATCCTCCCCCAAACGCAATACACACACAGGGGTTGGAAAAAAATATGGAAAAACGCGTTCTTGGACGTAAATGCAGGCTGCGCTGTTGTAGCTGACCACTAACGGTACTTGTGCAATATCCTCAATACTTTGCAAGCCTGATTCGTGGTCTGGAAAGTGTTCTGTGTAGTTGCGAGTGCATTATGTTGGAGCTAAACAAATTTGTACGTGAGCAGTTCGTATGGTAGGTGCTTCCGTAGCAAAGGCAGCCGAAGTATTTGGTGTTTCAAGAGGCACCTTATAGAAGATTTATACCTCATACAGGGAAAGCGGAAAAACATTACCAGCTGAGTCACAACGCGGATGAAAGTGTGTGTTGAGTGATCGAGACAGGCCGTTATTCAAGAGGATTGTGACGAAAAATAAGGGGACGAGCACCGCAAAAGCCACTGAGGAACTGATTTTCGCAATTGTGAACACTGTCAGCCTCAAAGCAACACGAAAGGATCTCCATAATATCGTAATTGCAGAGCAAGTTGGAATTCCAAAACTAATCATCACTGATGCAAATGTTCGTACCAGGGGAAAGTGGCGTCGAAGCCGCAAAAGGTGAGAAAGTCATTTGGTCGTATGAGTTATCCTGCACAGTGTTTCCAGCTTCGGGTCGAGTTTACGTCCTAAGTGTGAATCATGGCGGGGGTTTGGTGATGATATGAGTAGTCACATCGTGGTGTTCCATGGGCCAAATGGTTTCTCTGCAACGTCACATTGCTGCAAGGATTATGTGACCATTTTGGATGATCAAGGCCATCCCAGTGTGCAGTGCTTGTTTCACAGTTGTGTGTTCGTAGAGTGCAGACAAACTGAAGTATGAAGGGGGAACGGAGAATAATGTTGGCTTTTTGGGTATCTATGCTTTGCATATGTGTCTGTGGGATTTCAGTGATGCTGATTACAAAAATAAGCAACATATTGGTGCCGCTGAGACCGTCATGTGCGATCATAACATAGATGGTTTGAAAATATCTGAGCTGCAGGGCAAAATTTATTGAGTGAGGGGCACATATATAACTGAATTAAGAAAAATACAAGCAAGTGTAATTCTAGCTGTGGCAATGTTCTCGTCTACAAGACTAAAATCCTATCGTTCGACCGAGCGAGGTGGCGCAGTGGTTAGACACTGGACTCGCATTCGGGAGGACGACGGTTCAATCCTGCGTCCGGCCATCCTGATTTAGGTTTTCCGTGATTTCCCTAAATCACTCCAGGCAAATGCCGGGATGGTTCCTCTGAAAGGGCACGGCCGGCTTCCTTCCCCATCCTTCCCTAAACCGATGAGACCGATGACCACGATGTCTGGTCTCCTTCCCCAAACCAACCAACCAACCAACCATCGTTCGAGTTGGCCAACTCTTTGTTAAGGAATATTGTTGACAGGAGGGAAGGCTATACAAATTCAAAAAGCTGCATTCTTTATTCAATATTCATCTATTTAAAACGTCACTGCAGCGCTCCCCATTCACATATGTTAGAATTTTGAAATATTGCCACTGTAAAGATCTCTATTCAAGAGAGTAGTTTGCAAACCATTCTCTTCTTAATGCGGCCTGCTTACAGTAATTACTGTTACTAATGTTACTAATTATTACTGTTAATGCTAATAATTATTGATGTTAATGAAATAGCGTCATTACCAACTAAAACCGTACCTTAAAACATGCCGAGTGTTCTCAATTGTAATGCACCCAATATGATATGTAATTTCAGTTCTGGCGACAGTGCTTCATGCATTGTAGTACCTTTATTCCTTATAGCGTAATTGTTTCTATTTAGAAGAAAGGTGAACAGTTCTGGTGACATTCTAAGATAATTAAAAGAGCTTCTTGGATTTTCCGTTATAAATTGTATCAGCAAGGATGCTAAGCAACCGACCTGACGTCTTTTCTTCATCCAGTCACGAATCGAAACACGTTTCTTATTTTTTTCTTACTCAGCGATTCCACGCAACAAGTTTTAACTCTAGAATTGGAAGGAAAATCAGCATTGGCCGTATTTTGTTGTTTTATTGTCAGGAAAATCGATTTTCGGTCACTTACTTAGTGACGATCCTCAGTGCTCTAATACACAATTAAAATTGGTAGGCACTGGTATCAAACTATAACCATATGCTTAGAGCGATCACGTGATCGCTCTAAGCGTATGGTTATAGCTTGATACCAGTGCCTACCAATTTTAATTGTGTATTAGAGCACTGAGGATCGTCACTAAGTAAGTGACCGAAAATCGATTTTGCTGACAATAAAACAACAAAATACGGCCAATGCTGATTTTCCTTCCAATTCTATCCACTATTTGGTCGTGGTGCACACAACACGGCATGGAGTCGCCAATCAATAAAGCTTTAACTCCATCACAACTCGTGCAACGTGCAGTTGCCAAAACTTTCATTTCAGACACGACTCAGAGACCCACAAAACGACGAAACTAAAGTGTATACTGGCGTCGCCGTGTCTCCAGTCATATGTGAAACCACCTGCGTGCAACTCATTCCACGCAACGAGTGGCGCAACCCTATATCGTCGTGTAAACTAGGCTTAACGCTTGGGCTGGACACCGGTGAACAAATTGTACTCGTGTCTTTCTCCTTTCCTCCGACTGCTGCAACATCCGCACAGCTGAGAGTATGTATGCTTCGATGCCATTTGAGAATGGCTCTTGCACTGTGGATACCTCGCTCCAGGGAGGGGGAACGGATCTGGTCAATTAGGCTGCTAGTGAAGCAGTCGGCAGCGAAATGCCGACAGGGCGGGCGCATTGAACGCGCGCCGTGGGGCTCAGACACAGCTGGGCGGCCGTGCCTACCCTTCACGGCGCATTACTTGCCGCTAAGCCCGGGATCAGGGAGGCTCAAACCCGGCGCCCTATCTGCGCCGCTGACGCTGACGCCTGCTGTCGCCTATCTCTGCGCCTGTGCCGCTGCTGACAAAAGACGCGCTGACCTACAGCTGCCGCATCCTTTGTTTCAGGTGGCCGACGCTGCAGGAGCCGCTGCCTCGCGCTCAGCACTTCCAAGGTGAGTTCTCCTGCGCGAGTGGTGCCACAGCGCACTGCCTCTTTCACGTCTAGTCATACTCTGCATACCACTGTGAAGAGCATAGCAGATGATACATCTCACTACACCACTTTTTAAGACTTCTTCCCATTTATAAGAATTCTTCCCGTTCCATTCACGTACAGTGCCTGGGAAGAATAACTACTTATTTATTCACAACTGGCATCAATCTACAGATTACCATCATGTATCTCGAAAATATTTATAACAGCTTACCTGACAAATTAAAACTTTGTCTTCAAATACCATAAAATCCATCGAACATCACTACTGTCAAGCAGTAACGTACATTCGAATGAAAGAACAAGTTTACTGTTGTCAGTCACTATTTATACGCACAAAGTGTTTCGAAGGTTTAAACCTCTATCATCAGGTGGATTTACATGCGTTAGTTTGACATATATGTATATCCAACTGATGATGGAGGTTGAAACCTTCGAAACACTTTGCGGATATAAATAGTGACTGACAACAGTAAATTTGTTCTTTTGTTCGAGTGTACCTTACTGCTTGACGGTAGTGATGTTCGATGGATTTTATGGTATCTGAAGACAAAGTTTTAATCTGTCATAAATATTTTGAGATACATGATGGTAATCTGTAAATTGAAGCCAGTTGTGAATAAACAAGTAGTTACTAGTAGTTCTTGGAGGCCGAACTATGACGTTTTACGAGCTGTGGAGCACTTCCTTCACAAAACCTTTTCAGTTAAACCAAATTAAAAACTTTTGAAAACGAGTATTAGATGATAAGTCTAGGAATGTACTACAGTTCCTTACATATCTAACACGTCTCCATTGGTCACAGGCTCCTTTCTCTGTCATAACACATCGCATGTGAATCGGCATATTTTGTAAACGAAGACCTTTGTTTAATGTTCGCATATAAAGATAATATAATTATATTTTCAGTAATGAAATGTTATAGTATTTAGTACATTTTATTGTTGACAAGATCTTATTCTGTGCTATCACCTTGAAAGCAGTCCCCCATGGGAGCAAATAAACCGATCCCAGCCTTCCTGTCACTTACAGAATGAATGCATCCTGGAACTCTTTCTTTGTTAGAGCGTTTACCACCCTCAGTGATTGCGTTTGAATATCCTTTACTGGATCAAATCTTCGCCCTTTTAAGATAACTGAGAAGACAAAGAAGTCAGTAGGAGTTGATTTGGGTGAGTACGGCGAGGGGGGAAAAACTGCCTGAATAATACACGTCGTATGCGTGCATTATCATGCTGGAGTGTTCAGGCGTTCGTACGATACTTTTGCGAATGTTTTGTCCTCATGTGATTCCTCAACGTATCTGAACATCACGACAGAATTGTTCTCTTTATTTACAGTCTGATGAAGAGGGGCGAAGTCTTTATAAACAGTCCCTTCAATATATAAGAAAGAAGAACCTGATCAACATGAGCATAACGTTTCTGTTGACTTGTCGAGCTATTTCTCTTTGAATTAAAACTGTGATCGTGTTTAAGAAGTTGTTTGAAGTTCCCTGCAGACCTCCACGACCTCTGGCTCCTGGTCGCCTTGAAGCAATCTTATCACATACTTCCCAGCAGACCTTCCGATCTTCAATTTCTGATAGAGAATAAGGCCATACGTGTTACAACTTATTCCCAAGATTTCGCTGAGCTGATAGAATGCCTGTTTACGATCTTTCAGAGTCAGATTCCGCAGTATCTGAACGTTTTATGGTGTGATGTCAGTTTTCGGCTTACCGGAACAATCATCATCATTAGTAGATGTTCGCCCGTTTTTGAAACACATATCACCAGTCGTGAGCCTATGCCTGACCGAAAATTTTCCTCAACATTTGTTGCGATTCTGTAGCGCTTTTTCCGAAGTTTAAAACAAAACGTTATACAGACGCATTGCTCTTTCAGGTAAGAGAAATTAAAAAAAAAACGACGTGCCAAAAAGGAATTATCCGAATGGGATGGACGCTGGACATCGGGGCTCAATTCTAAACGGGACTCATCACTCAGACAATCCTACTCCATCTTCGTACATCCATATTTGAACTAGATGAAGGTGGGACAAAGCTGGTAAAATTTTTATTAAAAATTAAATTCCTCCAAATGTACTTAAGACTTTTTATTTACTTCGCTACTAGTTTCGGCGTTGCGTCAACGCAATCTTCAGGCCCGTATGCTGAAATCAGTTGTGTGTGTCTCAGTCTAGAAGTCCACGGTGAGATCAACACATGCTCCACCCAGCACGTGTTGATCTCACCGCGGACTTCTAGACTGAGACACACACAACTGATTTCAGCAAAGTGTACGGGCCTGAAGATGGCGTTGACGCAACGCCAAAGTAGTAGCGAAGTAAATAAAAGATCTTCAGTACAGCTGGAGGAATTTCATTTTTAATAAAAATCCTACTCCATGCCGAAGACGTGTCTGGGCACGCCCCGGACAGTGATGGGACACCAGCTTGACTGTCGCCTGCCACACGACCCAGCAGTAAGGAGTGATGGTCTAATGTGTCATTTTTTTCATAGCAGGACCCATCTGGTTGTCAACATCGGCATCCTTGCAGCACAGTGGTACGTCGACGGTATTAAAGGCCCCGTTTTGTTATCCTTTATGGGAAGCCATCCATGCCCTACATTTCAGAAAGCTAACGCTCGCCCGCACTAGACAAGAATTTCTACTGCTTGTCTTCGTGCTTACCAAACCCTACCTTGGCCAACTAGGTCGCCTGTTCTCTGCCCAGTTGAGAATATTTGGAGCATTGTGGACGAGGCCCTACAACCGTCTTTAGATTTTGACGATGTAAAGCGCCAGTTGGGCTGAATTGGCACTATATCCCTCAGGAGGACGTCCAATAACTCAGTCAGTCAATGCCAAGCCGAGTAACTGCTTGCATAAGGGCCAGAGGCATTCCAGCGCGTTGTTGACACTAGAAGTGACATGTGATTACATTTTTACGCAATTTGGTTGCATAGATCCTGAGAAATCAGTACCTAAAACAACCACATCTGGCAGTAATAACGGCCTTGATACGCCTGGGCATTGAGTCAAACAGAGCTTGGATGGCGTGCACAGGTACTTTCAATTGGTGAGAGATCTGGAAAATGTGCTGGCCAGGACAGCAGTCGAACATTTTCTGTATCCAGAAAGGCCCGTACAGGATCTGCAACATGCGGTCGTGCATTATCCTGCTGAAATGTAGGGTTTCTCAGGGATGGGATGAAGGGTAGAGCCACGGGTCGTAACACATCTGAAATGTAACGTGCACTGTCCAAAGTGCCGTCAATGCGAACAAGAGGTGACCAAGACGTGTAACCAATGGCACCCCATGCCATCACGCGGGGTGGTACGCCAGTATGGCGATGACGATTACACGCTTATAATGTGCGTTCACCGCGATGTCGCCAAACACGGATGCGACCATGATGATGCTGTAAACAGAACCTATATTCATCCGAAAAAATGACGTGTTGCCATTCGTGCAGTCAGGTTCGTCGTTGAGTACACCATCGCAGGCGCTCCTGTCTGTGATGCAGCGTCAAGGGTAACCGCAGCCACGGTCTCCGAGCTGATGGTCGATGCTGCTGCAAACGTTGTCGAACTGTTCGTGCAGATGGTTGTTGTCTTGCAAACGTCCTCATTTGTTGACTCAGGGATCGAGATGTGGCTGCACGACCCGTTACAGCTATGAGGATAAGATGCCTGTCATCTCGACTGCTAGTGATACGAGGCCGTTGGGATCCAGCACGGCGTTCCGTATTACCCTCCTGAACCCACCGATTCCATATTCTGCTAACAGTCATTGGATCTAGACCAACGCGAGCAGCAATGTCGCGATATGATAAACCGCCATAGCGATAGGCTACAATCCGACCTTTATCAAAGTTGGAAACGTGATGGTACGCATTTCTCCTTCTTAAACGAGGCATCACAACAACGTTTCACCAGGCGACGCCGGTCAACTACTGTTTGTGTACGAGAAATCGGTTGGAAACTTTCCTCATGTCAGCACGTTGTAGGTGTCGCCACCGGCGGAAACCTTGTGTGAATGGTCTGAAAAGCTAATCATTTGTATATCACAGCATCTCCTTCCTCTCGTTTAAATTTCGCGTCTGTAGCACGTCATCTTAGTGGTGTAGCAATTTTAATGGCCAGTAGTGTATAATCATTTGTTTGTCTGTACATGTACAGCACATCTACCATTTTCCATCATATTCGGCTGACTTTATGGTGATGTGTCGGTTTCCTTTATTTTTTATTTTTTTAATTTTTATTTATTTATTTTTTGTTTTTCATGCTTGGAGTGTGAGCACGCTCGGAACCAACGCTAAACAAGCCACTCAGTCGCAACTGCTGTGGGAACACACCTAGCGGTGTATCAATGTGTTGGTAAACATTTGCGCTCAAAATTCAGATGTAGGGAACTTTTTGATGACATTTCATACTAGTAGAGGTGCAAGAATAGTATCCGCTGCGATCGCGTGCTGGAGGCCTGTGTGCACCGCGGTGGCCTCCCTAGCGCCGCTCCTGACGTGCCAACGGAAGCGTAGCGTCGGCGAACGCCTCCCCGCCCGGCGAGCGGGGGCTACTCTCGGAAAACGAGCCGCTACCTTGGCTGATAACGGCGCAGCGTATCGGCCGCGCGCCGTATATTAATTGCGTCGGCGGAAGCAAATTGCGGGGCGCCTTGAAAATACCGCTGCGGTCACGCACAGCCCTGAGGAGCTGTAGCCGCCACCCCTCCCCCGTCCAAACCCCGCACCGCCAGCTTTCACCACCCTACCAGCAGCGCCGTGACTTAACAGGCCTTACTCTTCTAGTACAAACAAATACGAAGGTAAGCCTACCAGTAAAGAATTACATCGAAGAGACAAAGAAACTGGTATAGGCAAGTGCATTCAAATACGGAGATATATAAACGGGCACAATACGACGCTGCGGTCGACAACGCCTGTATGTGACAAGTGTCCTTCGCAGTTGTTAAATCGGTTACTGCTGCTACAATGGCAGGTTATGAAGATCTAAGCGTGTTTGAACGTGGGCTGGCCGTTGTGGCCGAGCGGTTCTAGGCGCTTCAGTCCGGAACCGCGCTGCTGCTACGGTCGCAGGTTCGAATCCTGCGTGTGATGTCCTTAGGTTTGTTAGTAGTTCTAAGTCTAGGAGACTGATGACCTCAGATGTTAAGTCCCATAGTGCTTAGAGCCATTTGAACCATTTTGAACGTGGTGTTACAGTCGGCGCACGAGCGATGGGACACAGCATGTCCGAGGTAGCGATGAAGTGGAGATTTTCCTGTACGCCCATTTCACGAACGTACCGTGAATATCAGAAATCCAGTAAAACAGCAAATCTCCGACATCGCTGCGGCCGGAAAAAGATCGTGCAAGAACGTGACCAAAGACGACAGAAGACAATCGTTCAACGTGACAGAAGTGAAGTGCAACCCTTCCGCAAATTGCGGCAGATTTCAGTGCTGGGTAATCAACAAGTGTCAGCGTGCGAATCATTCAACGGAACATCATCGATTGGGCTTTCGGAGCCGAAGGCCCACTCGTGTACCCTTGATGACTGCACGATCCGAATATTTACGCCTCGCCTGGGCCTATCAACATCGTCGCTGGACTGTTGATGACTGGAAACATGTTGTCTGGTCAGACGAGTCTCGTTTCAAATTGTATCAATCGAATACACGTTGGCGCGAGGGATTAGCCGAGCGGTCTGGGGCGCTGCAGCCATGGACTGTGCGGCTGGTCCCGGCGGAGGTTCGAGTCCTACCTTGGGCATGTGTGTGTGTGTGTGTGTGTGTTTGTCCTTAGGATAATTTAGGTTAAGTAGTGTGTAAGCTTAGGGACTGATGATCTTAACAGTTTGCGAGGTGCCGGGGCTAGCAGTGTATTTAACACTCAATTCTTCTAGAATCTACATATGTTCATGATGCTCTGAGCCCCCCCTATTCCAGCTCCAACTTTTGCTGTTGCACAAGGATAAAAAAAATACGCGAACTGACTCTAATCAACCCTGCCAGTGGAGTAGAAGAGAGTTTGGCACCTGCAATAATTTAATTTGATAAATAAGTTAATTAAGCGAAGGTTTCATTAACATAGTGAGGAATGATGTGGTTGCTCTACCTATTAACAGAATGAAAGTTCTGTCCAAAATAACAATATGATTTATTAAGACTAAACACAAAATAATAAACAACAACACATGAAACATTAACAATACATCAAATTGGCTCTAATTGGATACTTAAACAAACGCTGTGAAAGTGAAGTTGTCCCTAAAACTAGATTGTGAGGATTATGACGAAGTGATATGTGCAGCCAATTCCTAGCAACTCAATTCTTAGAGAAAACACATAGCCAACCCAACATTAATTGCTGCTACCCAAGACAGAACAAAGTTAGAAAAAGACGAACAGGCGCGCTCTGCTGAGCTCTGATTGTCACCTAGGAAAATCCCTATCTGCCGGTGCTGCGGACATACATTACCAAACCGACTTCTTGACTCCCAGGACACGATCTGCCGTACCGGAGCCGCTGGCTGGTTGCTTCGACGTCCTCGACCGAAAGGCGAGAGCCAACTAACTACCAGAGCACCCGTACAAAACCGAACACAGAACATTCCCGCCCCCACGACAGTGGCCGTGGTTTTACGTTCCAATCAGCAACTCGAAAACCGGCGGAAAATTCCACTCCATTGCCGGAACGCTACCATTCCACCAATGGAGATTCTTGGCGCCAATTTCTGCGCCGATCTTGCTACGTCACAGAGCTGTGCCCTGAGCCAGCCAATCACAGTTACTATTTTGCAGAAAGCGCGGGAATTTTCCCGCCACAGCTGCCTGGTTACACAAGTCATTCCCACGCCTCGCTGGTAGCCCGCCAGAAAGTGTTTTCGCTAAGTTTCTGCGAAGTAACGGAACCTCTAGCCCAGCCGCTACTTCTGGCCCTGTGGGTGTGCCTCTTGACAATGTCGGCGTCTGGAAAGCATTCACTCGACCCCCTCACACCTGTCGGCTTATCCTTTCAAAGTCAGACCGAGCCCGCCTGTCACTGGACCACCCGGGTGACGAGAGACGCTGCGTGGGAAGTCCGCGTGTGAAGGAATAGCAACTTTCCACCGCATGCAATTAGAGAGGAGAATCGTAAGATATAAATATGAGAGGAGGTTCATGCCACCTCTCAAGTTAAGTCCCATAAGATTTAACACACATTTGAACATTTTTTTTTTTTTGAACACATGTGTACGGGTTTGGAGACACTCTCATGAATCCTGCATGTCAGCAGGAGACTCTTCAAGCTGGCGGAGGCTCTGCAATATTGTGGATCGTATGCATGTGGAGTGATGCGGAACCCTTGATACGTCTAGATGAACACAACGCATCACGTTGTCGAAATATCGTGCAAGAACGACGCTGATATCCGGCAGAATACCCTCCAACTCAGTCTGAAGAATTATCATCAGGTTGTTCTTCCCGTCAGAATGATCCACATTACCACACAAGGCTGGTATACAAAGAATAAAAATGGACCCAATACCGATCGGTGTGAGGGATTTGTCTCAGTTCACCTGACTCATTCTATATTATGGTCTGCATTACTAAGCGTTTCTTCCTTTTTATAAACTTTCTATTTCCATATTCTTTGTTGTTTTTCGAAGTGCAGTGGATGGGATGTAACTGATCCATTAACTCGTTTCCCACTCTTGGAGGCATGATGAACAATGCCGTTGCATACACCTGGACGTTATTTTGATCCTCAGCTCTTCCGTGGTCATGCTGTTGCTGTCTTTCACTTCCTCGGTCCACCTTCTCCTTTGTTTTCCTTACCCATTTGACCTTGTATTCTTTCTAGCATTACAGCTCTTTCTAATGAGTCTTAGGCTATCATGATAAGCCCTCAGTATCTTACATTCACGTGTTTTATTTTGGCCAACAAAGATGTTTTTTTCATATATTTTCCAGGACTGTTCTATTTACTTTTTGTTTTTATTTATTTATTTTACTTTTTCATCCAATGAAATCCTCAGAACACTTCCCCAAATCCACATTTCAAAAGATCGGAGTTTCATACCTTTATTTTCAGAGTTTCCTTTCCTGCAGCAACGTGCTTAACTATAACAGATTTTTTTAAGTTGTGAACTCCTTTTTATTCTCTCAGTGCAGTAGCTGCTTTTGCTATTCAGATATTATATACACGGTGAAAAGTATTTAAACCGACAAACTCTGGGAAGTTATAGGGTGCATCAAAACAAATATATTTCCCTATGAGGAGTATTTAAACCGGTAGAGGAAGATTTCTCTGGCGGCAAATTAATTAAACCAACAAACACTTTTCCATTTTTTTATTACCAAGAGACAACAACTAGGTAGCAGATACGGCCCAATTAAACAGTCTCCAACAACACCGACCCACACATTAACGAAGAACCGCACTTTATGAGCATTAGTAACTGTGGCATGTGGGTTATCCTCACTCCAAACATGCGAATTGTGCATGTTGACGACTCCATCACGCCCGAACGTTGCTTCATCGCTAAACAACACAGAGGATGGAAATTTAAGATGCATTTCACTCTGTTCCAGGTACCACTGAGAAAACTGTGCTCTGGATGGATAATAAACTGGTTCCAGGTTGTGGACACGCTGTAAGTGAAATGAACGTAACAATTCTCTCGAAGGACTGTTCTTACATTCGTCTGATTCGTCCCCATGTTACGTGCAATCGCACGAGTGTTGATTGAAGGATCCCGCTACACATGGTGCAAGACATCTTCCTCAAATTGCAACTTTCTTACCGTGCGACGGCATCCCTGTCCAGGTAATCTGCTAAATGACCTGGTCTCACGCAGACGTTGGTACACAGCATCAAAGGTTGTGAAACGTCCCCTTTGAACAATTATACTTGACTTTGCTTAAACTGACACACAATATTTTGTTAGCGCAACGCAATCTGACTTTCAAAATTCCCTACAAAAGAGTGGCCCTGAATAACATTAAACTATACCTTTCACAAATCACTTACCTCACAAAAATCTTCGCTGCTCAAGCTACTGCAATACAGCGAGCGCCACTACTGCCAGCTAAATAAAAGATTCAAACTATGGAAGGCACTAACTACTGATAGGGATAGTTAGCAAATGAAAGATATTAATAGAGAACAAACAATGTATTTACCTTGATATCATCATATATAAATATAGCAGTTCATGACAAATTTCAAAACTCCGCCATCTCTCTCCCCACATCCACCACTGCTGGCGGCTCACCTCCAACTGCGCAACGCTACGCGCTGTTCACATCCAGCTGCCTAATACTACAATGGCGAGTATTACAACAATGCAAAGCAGACACAGACTGCCCACAGCACAGCCAGTGATTTTCATACAGAGGTGGCGTTACCAATAAAAAACCTAAACAGCCTACTTACAGTTGTATGACGCGGGATACGGCGATTAGGATATTGTTGTTGATAAATCCGCTGTGCAGCTCGTCCGTTGTGGTGCGCTATGTAGTACGCACCAACCATATCAGTGTACTCACTCCAGGTGTATCGCTCCATTAGTATACAGAAACAATGAACTACTACACTGGTGGACAGCAGTTGTCTACAACTGAAGAGCGTAATACGCCCTCTAACTACGGAAGATCGTAATACGGCCTCTATCAACTGAAGAGCGTAATACGGCCTCCAACGGCTTAAATAATCCTCGTAGGAAAAAATGACATTAGGGATAAATATTTGTTTTGATGTCCCCTACAACCTCCCAGAGTTTGACGGTTTAAATGACATACACAATAATCCCTCCGCTCGTCCACTACATTAGTTCTAATACCGGTTACCAAAATTTTTGTTTTCTTCAAATTTTCTCCTTAGACCAAGTCTTTTTCACTTTCCGTTCTATTTTCTCCAGCGTACTTTCAATGTTTTCTTCAATGTCTCCTTTAAGTGTAGCATCATCCCCATCCCTTCAGATGCTGACTAAGTACCCTCTCAAAAAGAATGCTGGTTCCGTTCCGACTGCTTCAGCCAATTCCACGAGAGCGCTCCGGTCTGTTTCGGGGAGAGCTCATTACCGCCACTCACTGATGAATGAATAAATGCTTGTGTGTATATTTTGGCAGTATGGGACGGACGACATGTGCGAGCTTACGCAGTAGTTGTGGAGTATGCAGCGCCGGACCCCGGAATGGTCGGACCTCGAGGCTGGCAAATGAAGTCCAGCCAGAGAGCAAGAGAGAGAGAGAGAGAGAGAGAGAGAGAGAGAGAGAGAGAGAGAGAGAGAGACTTGTCGAGGCGCGTAACGCGGTGCGGCCACTGCGCTCTCATTAATAATTCATTTTCGTCATTCCGCACGCGCCGTAATTTTTGATAATCTGCGCGGCGGCGGCGGCGGCTGCGGGGGCGGCTGCGGTGGCGGTGCCGGCGATAATTAAGACGACAGGGCAGGCCTGCTGTTTATTTGGCGCGCATTCCGGCCGCTAATTGCAGTTCTACCGCCGGACTAAACTGTTTAGCGGCCAGGGCGCAGCGCGCTCATACTTTATTCACAACTTCATTTCCGACGGACGGGCTACCCGCCCAGACCACGTCCCTCTTGTTTCATTTATAATATCGCATTATTTCTCCCCGTGTATTTTTAAAGGAGTACCTCCCTGTCACCGACGCCAAGCACCGCCAGCACCTTTCCTAGTGTCGACACTCGCCGCAGCTTCGTCATATTTTCCGTCCTCGCCACTCTCGAAGCTCTTTACCAGAACCCAAAATCAGTTGCGAGGTAATACCAAATGGTTCAAAAATGGTTCAAATGGCTCTGAGCACTATGGGACTTAACTTCTGTGGTCATCAGTCCCCTAGAACTTAGAACTACTTAAACCTAACTAACCTAAGGACATCACACACATCCATGCCCGAGGCAGGATTCGAACCTGCGACCGTAGCAGTCACGCGGTTCCGGACTGCGCGCCTAGAACCACTAGACCACCGGGGCCGGCCGAGGTAATACCCTATGCTTTCTATGTGAGAGCTTACAGACTTCCTCATGGTGCACTCTGCTGATGTTGACTGTTCAAATAACATACATACGAGGCCTGTTCAGAAAGTAAGCTCCGATTGATTGCCAAATTGAAACCACAGTGAACATCAGAAATGTTTTACTTGTAACAATTAGCTACACCTTTCAGCTACTTCTCTATGTAGTCGCCGTTCTGACTTAGACTTTTGTCATAGCGTTGTACCAACTTTTCAATAGCCTCATCATAGAAGGCAGCCGCCAGTGCTTTCCACCAATTCTCCACGCTGGCCTACACCTCGTTGTCTGTGTCAAAATGTTGTCATCAAAGACAGCGGTTCATGTGACCAGAGATGAAACTCAGGGGGAGACAATTGCGGACTGTATTGTGGGTAATCTCACATTTCCATTTGAAAACGATGCAGGAGCATCTTCATTGCCCCTGCAGAATGCGGCTGAGAATTGTCTTGAAGAAGAAACAGCACGACAGTTATGTAATGTTAGCTGCATAGCTTCAGGCGAAATTTCTCACCAGGCCCTCGTACTTGGCGGCAGACACTATTTTCTACACATCTTTACGCACTCACTGCGAGCTCAGAAATGAGAAGAGCTACGTGATGCTAACTGGGGTTATACTAGAGACACTACCCAACACATCTGTGCAAAGCTTTATCGGATTTTCATAGTCGTTTCCATTTCGCGACCGATCGGAGCTTACTTTCTGAACGCCCCTCGTAGAATTCGAATCGAGAACAGCTGCCAACACGAGTAACGTAGAAGTAAATATCCTCGGAGTAGTGAAGCAACTTAAATCACTTTAAAATAAATCAAAAAATAAAAAAATAAAAATAATAAAATAAATCACTTTAAAAGAAAATCTTCTGATCCAGACTGTATACCAATTAGGTTCCTTTCGGAGTATGCTGATGCATTAGCTCTGTTACTCAACAGTCAGCTACAACCGTTCACTCGACGAAAGATCCGTACCCAAAGACTGGAAAGTTTCACAGGTCACGCCAATATTCAAGAAAGGTAGTAGGAGTAATCCACTAAATTACAGGCCCATATCGTTAACGTCGATATGCAGCAGGATTTTAGAACATATATTGTGTTCGAATATAATGAATTACCTCCAACAAAACAGTCTATTGACACACAGTCAACATGGGTTTAGAAAACATCGTTCCTGTGAAACACAACTAGCTCTTTATTCACATGAAGTGCTGAGTCCTATTGACAAGGGATTTCAGATGGATTCTGTATTTCTGGATTTCCGGAAGGCTTTTGGCACTGTACCACACAAGCGTCTCGGTAGTGGGATTGCGTGCTTATGGAATATCGTCCCAGTTATGTGACTGGATCTGTGATTTCCTGTCAGAGAGGTCACAGTTCGTTGTAATTGACGGAAAGTCATCGAGTAAAACAGAAGTGATTTCAGGCGTTCCCCAAAGTACTTTTATAGGCCCTTTGCTGTTCCTTATCTATATAAACGATTTGGGAGACAATCTGAGCAGCCGTCTTCGGTTGTTTGCAGATGACGCTGTCGTTTATCGACTAATAAAGTCATCAGAAGATCAAACAGAAAGGCAAAACGAATTATAAAAAATATCTGAATGGTGCGAAAAGTGACAGTTGACCCTAAATAACGAGAAGTGTGAGGTCATCCACATGAGTGCTAAAAGGAACTCGTTAAACTTCGGTTACACGATAAATCAGTCTAATTCAAAAGCAGTAAATTCAACTAGATACCTAGGTATTACAATTACGAACAGTTTAAATTGGAAAGAACACACAGAAAATGTTGTGGGGAAGGCTAACCAAAGGCTGCGTTTTATTGGCAGGACACTTAGAAAATATAACAGACCTACTAAGGAGACTGCCTACACTAAGCTTGTCCGTCCACTTTTAGAATACTGTTGCGTGGTGTGGGATACTTACCAGATAGGACTAATTGGGTACATCGAAAAAGTTCAAAGAAAGGCAGCACGTTTTGTTTTATCGCGAAACATGGGAGAGAGTGTCACAGAAATGATACAGGACTTGGGATGGACATCATTAAAAGAAAGGCGTTTTTCGTTGCGACGGAATCTTCTCATGAAATTCCAATCACCAACTTTCTCCTCCGAATGCGAAAATATTTTGTTGACACTGACTTGCATAGGGAGGAAGGATCACCAAGATAAAATAAGGGAAATCAGAGCTCGTACGGAAAGATATAGGTGTTCATTCTTCCCGCGCACTAAACGAGATTGGAATAATAGAGAATTGTGAAGGTGGTTCGATGAACCCTCTGCCAGGCACTTAAATGTGATTTGCAGAGTATCCAAGTAGATGTAGACGCAGATGTAGAACGTCTTGGGAAATTCCATTTACAAACTCCTAGGACTTGTAGAGGGGAGAGAACACATAGTATTTTGAATAGGAACCCATGTCTGGAAACGTACCGTTTTCGTGCTACAGCCGTTTGAAATCTTGTTTGCTAGGTAGGCATGCAACAGACTGGTAAATTGCACAGCTCACACCAATATTCAAGAAAGTGATTAGGAGTAATGGACTAAATTACAGGACCACATTGTTAAACGCCGATATGCAAAGGATTCTGGAATATATATGGTATTCGAACATTATGTATGACCTCGAAGAGAAAGGTCTATTGACACATAGTTAACAAGGATTTAGAAAACATCATTCTTGTGAAACACAACTTTCTCTTTACTCACAGTGCTATCGACAGGGATTTCTAGATTTCCAGAAGTTTTTCACACCGTACCTCACAAGAGGCTTGTAATCAAATTGCGTGCTTATATAATATCGCCTCAGTTAATCGACTGAATTCATGACTTGCTGCCAGAGAGGCCAGAGTCCTTAATAGTTGTCGGAAATCCATCCAGTAAAAGATAAGTGATTTTCGGCGTTCCCCGAGGTAGTGTTATAGGCCCTCTGCTCTTCCTTATGTACAGGGCTATTACAAATGATTGAAGCGATTTCAAAAATTCACTGTAGCTCCACTCATAGACATATGGTCACAACACACTACAGATACGTAGAAAAACCCATAAAGTTTTGTTCGGCTGAAGCCGCGCTTCAGGTTTCTGCCGCCAGAGCGCTCGAGAGCGCAGTGAGAGAAAATGGCGACAGGAGCCGAGAAAGCGTATGTCGTGCTTGAAATGCACTCACATCAGTCAGTCATAACAGTGTAACGACACTTCAGGACGAAGTTCAACAAAGATCCACCAACTGCTAACTCCATTAGGCGATGGTATGCGCAGTTTAAAGCTTCTGGATGCCTCTGTAAGGGGAAATCAACGGGTCGGCCTGCAGTGAGCGAAGAAACGGTTGAACGCGTGCGGGCAAGTTTCACGCGTAGCCCGCGGAAGTCGACGAATAAAGCAAGCTGGGAGCTAAACGTACCACAGCCGACGGTTTGGAAAATCTTACGGAAAAGGCTAAAGCAGCAGCCTTACCGTTTACAATTGCTACAAGCCCTGACACCCGATGACAAAGTCAAACGCTATGAATTTTCGGCGCGGTTGCAACAGCTCATGGAAGAGGATGCGTTCAGTGCGAAACTTGTTTTCAGTGATGAAGCAACATTTTTTCTCAATGGTGAAGTGAAAAGACACAATGTTGGAATCTGGGCGGTAGAGAATCCTCACGCATTCGTGCAGCAAATTCGCATTTCACCAAAAGTTAACGTGTTTTGTGCAATCTCACGGTTTAAAGTTTACGGCCCCTTTTTCTTCTGCGAAAAAAACGTTACAGGACACGTGTATGTGGACATGCTGGAAAATTGGCTCATGCCACAACTGGAGACCGACAGCGCCGACTTCATCTTTCAACAGGATGGTGCTCCACCGCACTTCCATCATGATGTTCGGCATTTCTTAAACAGGAGATTGGAAAACCGATGGATCGGTCGTGGTGGAGATCATGATCAGCAATTCATGTCACCGCCTCCACGCTCTCCCGACTTAACCCCATGCGATTCCTTTCTGTGGGGTTATGTGAAAGATTCAGTGTTTAAACCTCCTCTACCAAGAAACGTGCCAGAACTGCGAGCTCGCATCAACGATGCTTTCGAACTCATTGATGGGGACATGCTGCGCCGAGTGTGGGAGGAACTTGATTATCGGCTTGATGTCTGCCGAATCACTAAAGGGGCACATATCGAACATTTGTGAATGCCTAAAAAAACTTTTTGAGTTTTTGTATGTGTGTGCAAAGCATTGTGAAAATATCTCAAATAATAAAGTTATTGTAGAGCTGTGAAATCGCTTCAATCATTTGTAATAACCCTGTATATAAACGATTTAGGAGACAATCCGAGCAGCAGTCTTAGGTTGTTTTCGGGTGATGTGGTCGGTTAGCGTCCAGCAAAGTCATCAGAAGATCAAAAACAATTGCAAAACGATTTAGGTAAGATATCTGTATGCTCAAAAAATTGACAGTTGACCCTAAGTAATGAAAACGTGAGATCATCCACACGAGTGCTAAAAGGAATCCGTCAAACTTCAGGATGTCAAATTAAACACCTTTCAGCCGTTCAGTTTTCAAACTCATTTTGTTTGGCTACCAGTTTCGGCGATTTACTACGCCGTCTTCAGGCTCCTGACCGACGTGCAGAAAGATTCCACCTTGGTTCTGGTCAAAACAGGGACCAGCTATACTGGTATCAGTATTGCTGGATCCTGTTTTGACCAGAACAGAGGTGGAATTTCCTACACGTCGGTCAGGGGCTTGAAGATGGCGTAATAAATCGCTGAAATTGGTAGCCAAATAAAATATGTTTGGAAACTGTACTGCTGGAAGGTGTTTCATTTGACATCCTGTATCGAACGTCCGAGTCCCACGATCATCGCTGAAAAGGTGGACGTTCAGAGACCGTTAGACTTCGGTAACACGATAAATCAGTCAAATCAAAAGCTGTACGAGATAGGAATAATAGAGAATTATTGTCTTGTGACAGCCAGAGCGAGAGCACCAGCAGCAGCGAGTACTGTTTGTATAAAGCGTTTATTTTGCATTTTGTTTACGACCTTCCACTAAGGAAGGGATTCTATTTGTGTTTATCTGCTCTGCATAGTAACTAACAGTTCTTGGTAAAACTTTACGTAGTTTTCGTGTTAGATTTCTTAGTGTTTTCTTGATCGTTTAGAACAGAAAGCGCCCTAAAACCGTCTTTTGTTTGTTTCGCGGCCGTTAGCCACTAGTCACTTGAATCAGCAGTTGTCTTGTGACAGCCAGAGCGAGAGCACCAGCAGCAGCGAGTACTGTTTGTATAAAGCGTTTTTGTACTTATTTGCTGCGCTTAGCTTTTAAATAGTTTTTCTGGGAAAACCTAGCGTAGTTTTCGCGTCTCGTATTTCAGTGAGTGTTTCTTGATTATCAGAGTAGCTCATCAGAAGATTATCTTGGGAATTTGTCACCGTATAGAGTAGGGTAAACATAGTCATGTGTAGGGACTGTGGTTGTTGTGAGCGGACGCAAGGAGAATTGGCCACTCTTCGGGGGCAGGTGGAGGCTTTGTCTGTTAGGCTCATCGAGCTCGAGGCGCAGGCGTCGGCTCGTAGTGGCGTTGGGGCAACTGTGGTGAGACCTATGCCTACTTCGGTGGCCTTGGAATCACATGGAACCCCTGATGTCGCTGCGTCTTCCGGCAGTGAGCATCTTACCGGTCAGCTATCACTCCAGGGTGAATGGCGGACAGTGGTGGGCTCGCGCGTGCCTGGCCGAAAGGCGAAGGTGGGATCTGGCCGCGTGGCAGCTGCCTTACCCCTTTCCAACAGGTACGGGGTGCTTCCTAGTGGTGATGACATCGTTTCCGAGCCACCACAGGATGCCTCGCCTGTTGGGCCAGTGGCCGATTCTCCGGCAAGGTCCCGACAGTCACAGAGGGCGGGCCTATTAGTTATAGGGAGCTCCAACGTTAGGCGGGTTATGGAGCCCCTCAGGAAAATAGCGGGTAGGTCGGGGAAGAATGCCAGTGTGCACTCGGTGTGCTTGCCGGGGGGTCTCGTCCGTAATGTGGAGGAGGCCCTTCCGGCAGCTATTGAACGCACTGGGTGTGACCGGCTGCAGATAGTAGCACATGTCGGAACGAATGACGCCTGCCGCTTGGGTTCTGAGGCCATCCTTGGTTCCTTCCGGCGGCTGGCTGATTTGGTGAAGACAACCAGCATAGCACGCGGAGTGCAAGCTGAGCTTAATATCTGCAGCATAGTGCCCAGAGTCGATCGCGGTCCTCTGGTTTGGAGCCGTGTGGAGGGTCTAAACCAGAGGCTCAGACGACTCTGCGACTATAATGGTTGCAAATTCATCGACCTCCGTTATTGGGTGGAGAACTGTAGGGCCCCCCTAGACAGGTCAGGCGTGCACTACACACCGGAAGCAGCTACTAGGGTAGCAGAGTACGTGTGGCGTGCACACGGGGGTTTTTTAGGTTAGAGGGACCCCCCCCTTGGGCGAAACGATAAAATACCTGACGGCTTACCAGAGAGAACATTATCATCGTTGATAAAGAACGTCCGTCCTCAGAGACCAAAAACAGGAAAAGTTAACGTAATATTGGTAAACTGAAGGAGTATCCAGGGCAAGGTTCCTGAATTAGTATCTCTTATTGAAGGAAATAGTGCGCATATAGTATTAGGAACGGAAAGTTGGTTAAAACCGGAAGTGAACAGTAACGAAATCCTAGACACAGAATGGAATATATACCGCAAGGATAGGATAAACGCCAATGGTGGAGGAGTATTTATAGCAGTAAAGAATTCAATAATATCCAGTGAAGTTATTAGCGAATGCGAATGCGAAATAATCTGGGTTAAGTTAAGTATCAAAGGTGGGTCAGATATGATAGTCGGATGCTTCTATAGACCACCTGCATCAGCAACCGTAGTAGTTGAGCGCCTCAGAGAGAACCTGCAGAACGTCGTGAAGAAGTTTCGTGATCATACTATTGTAATAGGGGGAGACTTCAATCTACCAGGTATAGAATGGGATAGTCACACAATCAGAACTGGAGCCAGGGACAGAGACTCTTGTGACATTATCCTGACTGCCTTGTCCGAGAATTACTTCGAGCAGATAGTTAGAGAACCAACTCGTGAAGCTAACGTTTTAGACCTCATAGCAACAAATAGACCGGAACTTTTCGACTCCGTGAATGTAGAAGAGGGTATCAGTGATCATAAGTCAGTGGTGGCATCAATGACTACAAGTGTAATAAGAAATGCCAAGAAAGGAAGGAAAATATATTTGCTTAACAAGAGTGATAGGGCACAAATCGCAGAATATCTGAGTGACCACCATCAAACGTTCATTTCTGAGGAAGAGGATCTGGAACAAAAATGGAAAAAATTCAGAAACATCGTCCAGTACGCCTTAGATAAGTTCGTACCGACTAAGGTCCAAAGCGAGGGGAAAGATCCACCGTGGTATAACAATCATGTACGAAAGGTACTACGGAAACAAAGAAAGCTTCATCATAGGTTTAAGAGTAGTCGAATCATAGCTGATAAGGAAAAGCTGAAAGAAGCGAAAAAGAGCGTAAAGAGAGCAATGAGAGAAGCATTCAACGAATTCGAACATAAAACATTGGCAAACAATCTAAACAAGAACCCTAAAAAGTTTTGGTCATATGTAAAATCGGTAAGCGGATCTAAATCCCCTATTCAGTCACTCGTTGACCACGATGGCACCGAAACAGAGGACGACCGAAGAAAGGCAGAAATACTGAATTCAGTGTTCCGAAACTGTTTCACTGCGGAAAATCGTAACACGGTCCCTGACTTCAGCCGTCGCACGGACGCCAAAATGGAAAATATTGAAATAAACGATATCGGAATTGAAAAACAACTGCTATCACTTAGTAGCGGAAAAGCATCCGGACCAGACGAGATACCCTTAAGATTCTACAGTGATTATGCTAAAGAACTTGCCCCCTTTCTATCAGCAATTTATCGTAGATCGCTGGAAGAACGTAAAGTACCTAGCGACTGGAAGAAAGCGCAGGTCGTTCCCATTTTCAAGAAGGGTCATAAATCAGATGCGAATAATTATAGGCCTATTTCGCTTACGTCAGTCTGTTGTAGAATAATGGAACATGTTTTGTGTTCTCGTATTATGACGTTCTTAGATAATACAAATCTCCTTCATCATAACCAACATGGATTCCGCAAACAGAGATCATGTGAAACTCAGCTCGCCCTATTTGCCCAAGAAATTCACAGTGCCGTAGACACTGGCGAGCAGATTGATGCCGTATTCCTGGACTTCAGGAAGGCATTTGATACTGTTCCGCACTTACGTTTAGTGAAAAAAATACGAGCTTACGGAATATCGGACCAGGTTTGTGATTGGATTCAGGATTTCCTAGAAGAAAGAACACAACATGTCATTCTTAACGGTTCAAAATCTGCAGATGTAGAGGTAATTTCGGGAGTACCGCAGGGAAGCGTGATAGGACCTTTATTGTTTACAATATACATAAATGACTTAGTTGACAACATCGGTAGCTCCGTGAGGCTATTTGCAGATGACACGGTTGTCTACAAGAAAGTAGCAACATCAGAAGACTCGTACGTACTCCAGGAGGACTTGCAGAGGATTAATGCATGGTGCGACAGCTGGCAGCTTTCCCTAAACGTAGATAAATGTAATATAATGCGCATACATAGGGGCAGAAATCCATTCCAGTACGATTATGCCATAGGTGGTAAATCATTGGAAGCGGTAACGACCGTAAAATACTTAGGAGTTACTATCCGGAGCGATCTGAAGTGGAATGATCACATAAAACAAATAGTGGGAAAAGCAGGCGCCAGGTTGAGATTCATAGGAAGAATTCTAAGAAAATGTGACTCATCGACGAAAGAAGTAGCTTACAAAACGCTTGTTCGTCCGATTCTTGAGTATTGCTCATCAGTATGGGACCCTTACCAGGTTGGATTAATAGAAGAGATAGACATGATCCAGCGAAAAGCAGCGCGATTCGTCATGGGGACATTTAGTCAGCGCGAGAGCGTTACGGAGATGCTGAACAAGCTCCAGTGGCGGACACTTCAAGAAAGGCGTTACGCAATACGGAGAGGTTTATTATCGAAATTACGAGAGAGCACATTCCGGGAAGAGATGGGCAACATATTACTACCGCCCACATATATCTCGCGTAATGATCACAACGAAAAGATCCGAGAAATTAGAGCAAATACGGAGACTTACAAGCAGTCGTTCTTCCCACGCACAATTCGTGAATGGAACAGGGAAGGGGGGATCAGATAGTGGTACAATAAGCACCCTCCGCCACACACCGTAAGGTGGCTCGTGGAGTATAGATGTAGATGTAGATTGTGGCGGTGGTTCGATGGACCCTCTGCCAGGCACTTCAGCGTGGTTTGCAGAGTAGCCACGTAGCTGTACATGTAGATACAGACGCCATGGTGGTGGGTGCTTACGTCGGATCGGCTGATATCATTTGATATCTATCCTGTCTCGCTGACCTGGTTCGAGCCTCACTCACGTGGTGTGAGTGTTGGAGCAACATGGTTGAGTACACGTTTTCAGAATACATCGACATGATCCTTCTGTGGAAAGGTGACCCGGCGATGCTTTTAACTACGACATTAGAGTACAAAGTTTTTATTAATTTATTCGTCTACTAAATGACAAGTATAAAAGTTTTTTGCAAACACATTTCCAGATTTCGTCATGAAAGAGCGCTACTCAGTTCAATAGAAAAAAAAGTAGAGCTTTGAGCTAGCTGAATTGCTTAGCAAACTTTACCTCAAATATCAGTAAGATTATTAAATGATAAAAAAATAAAATCTTAACTAGCTGTATTCTGTTAATCACTCTTGTTTCAAAACAAAAAATGAACTATATTCGTGGTTCACAGGCGTTGGTATAAACAGCCGATTGGTGCCTTGAAGCGGTAATAACAAATGGACAGGATAGTAAATAACCGACTACTACAACAAACACAAAACAACACAATTAAGAACATTTAAAACATCAGTTCAAATACACATCAGACCTGGCATACGTGACTAAATCTTTAAATAATTTAAAATTACTAGAGAATATTAGCGAAGATAGTAATGGTTGAGTGCTGTGTACTATATTACACCTTGGCACTCCTGAAATCAATGTAACTTAAGAACAACAAACGATTGGGACTGTGATTGCTGTGTTCGAATGAGGGCTGAGTTGGCATCTCTTCGCTCACAGCTGCAAGCGGCGCTGACTTCGGTCGCGCAGCTTGAGGCTGTTGCCAATGGGCACCACTGTGGGGAGCCGGACTTGGGTATCACGGGGAACCTCGTCCCGTCTATCCCCAGATCGGTCTGCCGCTGTGGTTGCTCCGGTTGCTGCCCGCAGTGGGGCTGAGCCCTCGCCTTTGGTTGATTGGGAGGTCGTTCCAAGGCGTGGCAGGCAGCGAAAGACGTCCCTGGAGGCTGATCAGAAAGCCTCCCCGGTGCGTCTGACAAACAGGTTTCAGGTACTGTCTCTGGCTGAGCCAGATGCAGCTGCCTGCCCTGTTTCAGAGGATGATTGTCAGCCTTCAAGGTCCGGGCAATCGCAGAGGGTGGGCTTATTGGTAGTTGGGAGCCCCAATCTTAGGCGCGTAATGGGGCCCCTTAGGGATATAGTGGCTAAGGAGGGGAAGAAATCCAGTGTGCACTCCGTGTGCATTCCGGGTGGAGTCATTCCTGATGTGGAAAGAGACCTTCCGGATGCCATGAAGAGCACAGAGTGCAGCCAGCTGCAGGTGGTGGCACATGTCGGCACTAATGACGTGTGTCGCTTTGGATCTGAGGAAATTCTCTCTGGATTCCAGCGGCTATCTGATTTGGTGAAGGCTGCCGGTCTTGCTTACGAGATGAAGGCAGAGCTTACCATCTGCAACATCGTTGACAGAACCGACTGCGGACCTTTGGTGCAAAGCCGGGTGGAGGGTCTGAATCAGAGGCTCAGACGGTTTTGCGACCGTGTTGGCTCCAGATTCCTTGACTTGTGCCATTCACCAGGGAAGACGAATGGAATATTCCCGAATCTGAAACGCGAACAGCTGCTAGCATGAGTTTCTTAGAAGTAGATACCTTAGGGGTTGCGAAGCAACTCAAATCGCTTGATACGGGCAAGTCTTCAGGTCCAGATTGTATACCTGTTAGGTTCCTTTCAGATTACGCTGATACAATAGCTCCCTACTTAGCACTCATATACAACCGCTCGCTCACCGATAGATCTGTACCTACAGATTGGAAAATTGCGCAGGTCGCACCAGTGTTTAAGAAGGGTAGTAGGAGTAATCCATCGAACTACAGACCTATATCATTGACGTCGGTTTGCAGTAGGGTTTTGGAGCATATACTGTATTCAAACATTATGAATCACCTCGAAGGGAACGATCTATTGATACGTAATCAGCATGGTTTCAGAAAACATCGTTCTTGTGCAACGCAGCTAGCTCTTTATTCGCACGAAGTAATGGCCGCTATCGACAGGGGATCTCAAGTTGATTCCGTATTTCTAGATTCCCGGAAAGCTTTTGACACCGTTCCTCACAAGCGACTTCTAATCAAGCTGCGGGCCTATGGGGTATCGTCTCAGTTGTGCGACTGGATTCGTGATTTCCTGTCAGGAAGGTCGCAGTTCATAGTAATAGACGGCAAATCATCGAGTAAAACTGAAGTGATATCAGGTGTTCCCCAGGGAAGCGTCCTGGGACCTCTGCTGTTCCTGATCTATATAAATGACCTGGGTGACAATCTGAGCAGTTCTCTTGGGTTTTTAGCAGATGATGCTGTAATTTACCGTCTAGTAAGGTCATCCGAGGACCAGTATCAGTTGCAAAGCGATTTAGAAAAGATTGCTGTATGGTGTGGCAGGTGGCAGTTGACGCTAAATAAGGAAAAGTGTGAGGTGATCCACATGAGTTCCAAAAGAAATCCGTTGGAATTCGATTACTCGATAAATAGTACAATTCTCAAGGCTGTCAGTTCAACTAAGTACCTGGGTGTTAAAATTGCAACAACTTGAGTTGGAAAGACCACATAGATAATATTGTGAGGAAGGCGAGCCAAAGGTTGCGTTTCATTGGCAGGACACTTAGAAGATGCAACAAGTCCACTAAAGAGACAGCTTACGCTACACTCGTTCGTCCTCTGTTAGAATATTGCTGCGCGGTGTGGGATCCTTACCAGGTGGGATTGACGGAGGACATCGAAAGGGTGCAAAAAAGGGCAGCTCGTTTTGTATTATCACGTAGTAGGGGAGAGTGTGTGGCAGATATGATACGCGAACTGGGATGGAAGTCATTACAGCAAAGACGTTTTTCGTCGCGGCGAGATCTATTTACGAAATTTCAGTCACCAACTTTCTCTTCCGAATGCGAAAATATTTTTTTGAGCCCAACCTACATAGGTAGGAATGATCATCAAAATAAAATAAGAGAAATCAGAGCTCGAACAGAAAGGTTTAGGTGTTCGTTTTTCCCGCGCGCTGTTCGGGAGTGGAATGGTAGAGAGATAGTATGATTGTGGTTCGACGAACCCTCTGCCAAGCACTTAAATGTGAATTGCAGAGTAGTCATGTAGATATAGATGAATGTTGAAAGTAGCCGCGCGCAGTGGCCGTGCGGTTAGAGGTGCCATCTCACTCGCTGCGCGGCTCCTCCCGTCGGAGGTTCGAGTCCTCCATCAGGCATGGGTTTGTGTGTTGTTCTTAGCACAAGCTAGTGTCAAGATTCTTTGCAAAATAATTTTCCTCTGTGACCGTCCTGGAATAACGATACGATAGTCATCAGTGTCGTATGCCGATATTAATGCACTCGGGCTCACGACTTTCTTAAGGCACTATCCGAAGCCAGGTCTGGACTGCAGTAAACGCACCAGAAGCAAGGCCCCAAATAGAAGCCTCTCGGCCGGTGACAACAGGGAGCAGATGACCAAGTAGCACGTCTAATCCATGAGCAGACACACTCTCCCTATCTCCTCCACCACACGACCGACCCGGCGAGCGCGACCGCTCCGCTTAAGTCGGCATACGCTGGTTGCCCCTTCTGGGTAAGGAAGGTAGACACGTATTCGCGAATCTAGCTGAGATACATTCTCACACACGTTACCTATCCCGCCCACACGCACTGGTCAGTCTTCTTCAGGAACAACTGATTGTAGTGATTGCTGTTGTGGTAACCATAGCTGGCTCGTGGCAAAGACGACCTGGATTCCGAGATTCATTAACTCTACAAGTGTTTCGAAAGAATGGCTGCGGAGTTCGAGATATAACGCAAGCGCTCTCCAAGAACTGAAAACTCGAAAATGTTCAGCGGTCACGTGATAATCCACCTGTTGTGTTTCTACCTTTCATAGGCACTGCACATAACATAGTAGGTAGTTTCCTGGGAAAAATAAGCATAAGACCTATTTCCCGACCACCCATGAACAAAAAGCAGATGCCACGGTAGATTTAGGACAGTCTCGGTCTCGAAGTCCCTGGAACGTATCATATTTCTTGTGAGTAGGAAGCAACTACATCGTTCAATCTATCCGTTACCGAACGCCGTACAGAACTTCAACAGCACATTAAAAATCGAGAACTTGAGAAATCAGCAATTGCTGAACACAGTCTCACAAAGGAACACAGAATAACCTGTCAACGTCTTGAATATTACACGGCGGTGAACTGCTATTAAGAACTGCTCGACTTTCTTTCGTTCTATTTCGCGTGCCGCCCGAGCAGTTTGGCTTTCCGTCTGTGCCCCTCTCCACGTACGTCTGCGGACGAGTGTGTTGGCCATTATGGGCGCCACAGCAGCTCAACCTCACCCACCTTCCCTCTCCCCCCCCCCCCCCCCCTCCACCACCCCACCCCGACACATCCATCACGTCGGAACAGACAAGGTAGGCCGCCCTCTGTTAGCGCGCAATAAGGCGTGATGTCACTCATTGTGTGGCCGGGAGACGATGATGAATGGCGGCGCCGGCTAAACAAGTAGTCGCGGCCGCATATTTCGCCGCCGGCCCCCTGCCTCCGCATTTCCATCTCGGCTCTTCCTTCCGTCACGATTTTGGGTCAGGTGCGGCCTGACGTGACGTGACGACAGCTTTGTTTCGAGTGGCCAAGGGACGCCGTGATGGAAAGCTTCGCAGCAAAGAACACGGTACAACGCTGTACAGACAAGTAGATCACTCCAGCAGCCGTATCGTCGTCACGAAACATGGACGACTTTTCTTCTGAGAACTTCGCGATTCACAGACCCCAGTACACTTAACAATACACCGCGATACAAAATTCCATGTCACCACCAAAATTTACTACCAATCTCCGTAGACACCCTGGTGATTCACGTTAACGCTATAACAGTGTGTGGTGCACTGCGACAATTTCACTTTATTTTCTTCATTTTAGTTAACTTGATCTTCCTATGGGTGTACGACAGGACTGTTCACGATCTCCAGTCTTGTTCAGTGGATACTTTCAGAGCACAGTACGAGGTGTGTGAGAAAATTATTGACACGGATTTCTTACTTACTAAAGTTTTTATTTTTTTCAAACCGTATTATCCCCTTAATATTAGTTGCCGGTCGGTGTCGCCGAGCGGTTCTAGGCGCTTCAGTCTGGAACCGCGCGATCGCTACGGTCGCAGGTTCGAATCCTGCCTCGGGCATGGATGTGTGTGATGTCCTTAGGTTAGCTAGGTTTAAGTAGCACTAAGTTCTAGCGGACTGATGACCTCAGATGTTAAGTCCCATAGTTCTCAGAGCCATTTGAACCATTTTAATATTAATTCCCTTCTGCAGGTATACACCGGCGGAGTCGTTCCCTGTTGTGGTAGCAGCGGTGCAGTGTCCGGTCTCAGTAGATTCACTCTTCACCTGAGACTTTCAATGACATCTTTGTAAAAAATTTGTTTGACAGAGTGTGCTGGAGGTCTGATCTCACAAGAGCATGCGCACCTTCGACGTTTTCGTCAGTTTTTAAAGCTGAAGGTCTCCCTGAGCGAAGTTTATCTTCAACATACTCTCACCCTTCCAAAAATGATTTGTGCTGTTGAAAAACTTATGCTCTTCTTATGGACTGTTCCCCATAGACCTTTTTTTTTACTTTCCAAACATCACACTTTCGGAGTTCCCAGTTTCACATGAAACTTGGTGGTATAATATTGTTCTAAATTCCACTGTCCCGCCGGCCGGGGTGTCCGAGCTGTTCTACGCGCTACAGTCTGGAACCGTGTGACCACTAAGGTCGCAGGTTCGAATCCTGCCTCGGGCATGGCTGTGTGTGATGTCCTTAGGTTAGTTAGGTTTAAGAAGTTCTAAGTTCTAGGGGACTGATGACCACAGCAGTTATGTCCCATAGTGCTCAGAGCCATTTGAACCATTTTTCCACTGTCCCATTTTCGTAACACGCAACAAAAATATCACTTCACTGATGGCGTTTACAAAAATCACGTGATGACTGTACGAAGCTGAAACTCGGACAGAGCATCTGGAACGGATGAGCACACCGGTCTATAGAAGCATAACAACACAGCGTTGCCATATCGCTTAGACTGTTGTCAGTCTCATTACTTTTCTTAGAGACCTCGTATATGAAGTCAAGGAAAAACTAGGAGCTTTAGGAGGACTTCAAACCCATGACAACAAAATAGATGTGTTGAAAGTTGCTAATGGTATCGCAGTATCAGCTAAGATGCGGAACGATTGAAAGTGATACTGGCCCCTACCCAGACGGAAACGACCGTCAACTCTTCCTATAGCATGAAAATTAACCGTAGTGCATTAAAAGGGGGAGTTAAGTTGTTACTAAGCCACTGCAAATTTTACTAGTCAATATTTTATTCAAACGAAGTCATAATTTATAGTTTATACACCAGTTACTTACAGTTATAAGGTCTCCTGTTATATGTCACATACAAAATGAGCACAAAATGTCCTGTTTTACGCCCTATACTGACAATGCTAGATTGTCGGGAACCACGAATTGGTCCCAGCTGCAATCGCAAATTTTGCGAGTGTTTAGTAATCTAGGGCTAATATAGCGGAAACAAGCATCTTAATAGTGAGTAAGCAAAACACCCTTGTCCAAGGCTCACTTAACAACCAAGACTGTCGAATCCTTTGTCTACCTAACGATTAAAATTACGTCAGATTGAATATTGAAGAAGGGTATTAGAAGACGAATCCCCCAGGAAAAAGCTTGAATGACAGCAGCGCCATGTTAAGAAAATAAGTCGTATACAGAATCGAGAGTACACTGAAGTGTGCTATGTTCCACTCGTAAAAGGCTTTTGCATCACACGAGAGAGCATATTAAAGTTTATAAAATGAAATAAATGAGATTACTTATATGAGGCGTCCTCACTCTCTTCAACTGTCTTCCACGACAGACTTTGCGTAGTGCTGTTTAAAACGCTAAGAAAGAAAGAAATCAAGTGCTTGATGAAACAATGTTGGTATGGCGCATATCCTTCGACAAAAGACAAGACAGGTTAAAATCTACGCCCACAGCACTTCGTCTGCATTAAAATCGACTTTGTGTGCACAGTTAATCGACCCAAGAAACTGGAATATATGCGGAACGGACCGAAACTGATACCAACAGTGTCCGTGTATTAAGGACATTAGCAACAGTCAAGGAAGCCATCGTATTTCGCTAACTGCTATTGAGGTTAAACGTTGCTCTTTGTAAACATGTGACCTCCGCCACTTGTAAGGATGCTTGCACGCTACGTAACCGAGTAATCTGTTAAAAGTGGAAGAAACATGCGCTAAGTACCTGAGAACCTTTCTGCACCCGACACGTACAGTTAGCGGAACTACTTATAAAGCACCACATCTTGCAAGAAGAAAAAGCGACTTTTCACAGGGAGGTGTACTGTATTCATCAATTGTAGTTATAAGTTCCTTCCGAATTAGTAAATTCATCGTTAGAAGGAGTTTTCTCGTCACTTAGTCTATCTTTGCTTATTCATCTTAGTGGGACAAACTTTACTCCCGGAGTATTTCTACTCATTACGCCACATTTTTAGATATTTTTCTTTAGCTTTAGGAATTTTATGTTCCATGCTACGCCTTGTAATTTTCTCCTGGTTCCTTTTTTTCTTTATGCTATTGCAGAAACAATCTTAAGCAAGAGAGCTGTAAAATCTGAATATGGGAGCCTTCGCTACGAAACACATACACTGGAGGCAAAAAGCGGGCATTCTGTCGTAAGATTAGATCTTTTTCCTTAGCTTTCGGTTTAGGAACATCACGTTCTAGGCTACGCTTGGGAACATCACGTTCTAGGCTACGCATTGTATTTTTCTTTTGGTTCCTTGTTTTTCTGTCCGTTTGCAGAAATAATCTTCAGCAGGAGACCTGTAAACCCCGAACACATCCACTGCATGCAAAAAAAGCGAAAAATTTTACGGGAATTCAGCCATAACCTAGTTTGTCTGCTGCTGTTATTTCTGCTGAAAACTATTTGAACATCTTCGGAGCGAGTGGGAAAGATTGGCAATAAAGCGTTCCCTTTCGCGTTATATGGGGGTTGGAACTTAAATAGTGGCAATTATTCATAACCGATACAAAAGAGATGTTTGCACCTGTTAATGTCCTTCAAAGTAGTCACCAACGTTGTGTAGAACCCGTTGCCAGCGATGTGGAAGGCGTAGTATACCGTTAGCAGAGCCTTTTCTGTTGATGGTGCGAATGGAACGGTCTACTGCCCGTCGAATCTCTGGAACAGTTCTGAAGCGAATGCAACGAAGTGGTTCCTTCATCTTCGGAATGTGAGCAGAATGGTTCACGGAAGGCCGTAGAACACGACGAGATGGGTCAGGTCGCACCACCCAGACCACCATCCGAGTTGCAAGAAGGTCGACACGGCATCCGAACGGCAATGCAGGACAGATCTGCATCCTCCTCGGCTGTGGTGTAATACTGGATCAATGTAACACATCGTACACTGTCAGGGGTGGCAGTCCGTCGCCGTTTATTACGGCATTGATTACGTGCGCGTCGTCCACTTCTCCGCCTACCTTCGTTGACTGTACAGAAACATTCTAGACGACAATGGTGTATGAAACGACGTCGCTGGGACAGGAATGGCGTCAGATACTGTTTTTGGAACGAATCCAGGTTCTGTTTGTTTTAAAACGATGGCTGCATTGTGGTTCGCCGCAGACAGGGGAAGCGGCATCATAGTGATGCATTCGCACAAGACATACAAGGCCAACTCCAGGCTTATGGTGTGGGGTGCTATTGGGTACAACCAAAAACCACAGTTGGTGTGTGGCCAGGATACTGCGAGCAGTGTGACGTACGTGAATGACATCCTGCGACCCGTAGTCATATCCTTTCCGCAAAACACCCCATACGCTACTTTTCATTAAGACAATGCCCTTTTCCGCAAGATCACTAGACTTGTTGCCAATCGAAAATGTGTGGGATATGGTGAAACAACGGTGTAGCGCTGTGACCCAGTGCCAATCACCACAGATTAAGTTTTGAAACCAGGCGAATGTAACATGGATGGCTATACCACAGGGCGCCATTTGCGTCTTATATACGTCGATGCCATCACGCATGGAACAAGTTATAAGGGCCAATGGCGGATTCTGTGCCTACTAGGCAACAGGACACATGATGAACCGAGGTGACTGGAATGCTAATCATTTCTGCTGAACGGACTAATGCACATGTCCTGTGAATATGAACGTTCTATCAGCAGTCGTTTAAGGTGTTCCGTTCTTCTGAATATGAGTGTATGTAGAACGCCGGCTTAGATGTAAGAGAGGACCTGATTGCCTAATCTGGCCACTCTAAATAAATGAAGAAATTAATAGATAAGCGCACTTTTGTTTGGATCCCTATTTTAGTCCGAAAAGTGTAACACGTGTATTTTATTTTGTTGCGATTTCTTGCCTGAAGCTCCATTAACTTCAACGACTGGATGTGCTGACTTACCTGCTTTTATGTTTTTTTTTTTGTGGCTTGACAGTGTGTCATCTATAACGTAACGCGATCTCTCGGGTTTTCTCGGAGTTACTGGTTAATTATTTGCTTCCGGGCGTTCTACCGAGAAAGAAGCTGAAACGGAGTTTTAGGAAGATAAGCAAAAAATCGCTTACACCTGGCCGAATATCCAAAAATATCGGTAGACTCCTACGGAAACACGGCATCCTGGGAATTTCTCTGCCTTCAGCTAAGATAAAAAGAACTCCTAGTTAAACACGATCTTAGTCTCGGAAAGTCTGTCTACCGTATACCTTGCAAATGTGGCATGTCTTAGCTGAGACAGACTAGCAGAAAAGTCGAGGATAGATGCAAAGGACATCAGCGACACAGTCGACTGAAACAACCAAGCAAACCAGCTGTCTCCAAACGCTGCCTTGAATGCAGTCATGAAATGACATACGATGAGACAAATGTCGTGGTGCAAAAGCCAAGTTTCTTGGACAGCATAATTATGGAGTCTATCGAAATAAAGGTGTCAGAAGACCTAATAAACAGGGACAGAGGTTTCAATTTAAAGAAGGCTCGAGGTCCAGCATGCAATTTATTAAAATCACGCCGTCCATCACATCCATCGGAGCTGGACAACCTGAACTTGTGTTTCGCGGAATATCAGTGCGAACTCTGCAAAACAAAAGAGTATCAATGGGCGTAGTGGTTGCCGTGACTCAAATTCGGCCGTAATATACGACTCGAAAGAAACAATAGCTCTCAGTCTGGTTGGAGTTCAGGCGGCGAGAACGCGTAATAGCAATAGTTGCAATACCTAAAGAAGATGGCCGGGTCGGTGGTCGGAAGATCGTGCATGAAATCGAAACAACAACTCGATAGAACACCCAAAAGAACATCATTAATCTGTGAAGCAGTTGGAAGAATAGCGGTAAAGTGTTCTGTGTATATATATGAAGGGCTTACTTCGATAGTGGTATAAGTCCATTAATTCCACTTTTCTGTCTATAATGCTTCTGAAATTAATGAGGCAAACAAACAGAAAGAAAGGTTCATCTCTAGCAAGAAGTCATATACTTGAATACGTCTGGTATCTCAACTGCATATTTTTCAGCACTCGTTTAACTTTAGGACTCTGTATCTCAATATGAACAAAATGGACTTGTACCACTATTGAAATAAGCCCTTCATATGCTTGTCTTTTCTACATTTACACTTACATCTACATCTATGTCTACATACATGCTACTCAAGCTACCGCCCGGCGCATGATGAAGGGTACCTTGTACCTCTACTAGTTATTTCCTTTCCTGTTCTACTCGAAAATAGAGAGAAACAAGAACGACCACCTACATGCCTTCGTATGGCCCCTAATTTCTCTTACATCCCTGGTTCTTACGCCAAATGTACGCTGGCGGCAGTAGAATCGTTCTGCAGTCAGCCTCAAATGCCAGTTTTCTAGTTTCTCAACGTCGTCTCCCCTCCGGGGACTCCCATTTGAGTTAATGAAGCATCTCCCTAATATTTACGTGCTGATCGAACCTGCCAGTAACAAATCTAGCAGCTCGCCTTTTGTGAATTGCTTCGATGTCTTCCTTTAATCTGACAAGGCAGGGATCTCACACACTCGAGCTGTTCAAATGGTTCAAATGGCTCTGAGCACTAGGGGACTTAACATCTGTGGTCATCAGTCCCCTAGAACTTAGAACTACTTAAACCTAACTAACCTAAGGACATCACACACATCCATGTCCGAGGCAGGATTCGAACCTGCGACCGTAGCAGTCGCGCGGTACCGGACTGCGCGCCTAGAACCGCGAGACCACTGCGGCCGGCATTCGAGCTGTACTCATCAATGGGTCACACTAGCGTTGTATGCCTCGTCTCATGCATAGCTGAGCTACACTTCCCTAAAATCCTCCCAAGATACCGATGTCCACCATTCGCCTTCCCTACTTCCGACCTTACGCAAAAAATTTTCAAATGTGTGTGAAATCTGATGGGACTTAACTGCTAAGGTCATCAGTCCCTAAGCTTACACACTACTTAACCTAAATTATCCTAAGGACAAACACACACACACACACACACACACACACACACACACACACACACACACACACACACTCACACCCATGCCCGATGGAGGACTCGAACCTCCGCTGGGACCAGCCGCACAGTCCGTGACTGCAGCGCCTCAGACCGCTCGGCTAATCCCACGCGGCGTCCTCACGCGCTCGTTGTAACGTCATGCAGATATTTAATCGATGTGTCTGTGTCGATCAGCACAGTCGATGGTATAGGATCGCTTTTCCTACTCCTTAGCATTAATTTACATTTTTACTACGTTTAGAGCAAGCTGTCATACTCCACACCAACTAGAAATTCTATTGAAGTCATCGTGTGTCCTTCTACAGTCACTAAACGACTTTTTCCCCACACTACAGAGTCGTCTGCAAACAGTCGTAAACTGCTGCTCACCCTGCCAGTCAGGTCATTTTTGTGTACAGAGAATAACAGCTGTCCTGACACACTTCCCTGGAACCCTCCTGACGATACCCACGTCTCTGATGAACACTCACTGTCTTACCTACGAAGTCAAGAACTACTCACATATCTGGGAACCTATCGTTAACAGTCTGCGGCAAGGGGGGCGGGGGCGGCGGCTCTGTGTGGAAGGCTTTCCGGAAATTAAAGAACATCTACCTGTTGCCCTCCATCCGCAGTTTGCAAGATATCACGTGAGGAAACGGCATATTGAGTTTCGCACAGGTGATGCTATCTACAGCAATGCTGACTTGTGGGCCAAGCCTTTTCTGTCTCAAGAAAATTTATTATATTCGAACTCAGAATGCGTACAAGAATTCTACAACGTATTGGTATGTCCGTTCGTTTACTCTTGTGCGCAGCTCGTGGTCTAGTGGCTAGCACTGCTACCTCTGAATCGCGAGATCCCGCGTTCGATTCCCGCCTGGTTTGGGGATTTTCTCTGCCTGGGGATTGGGTGTTTGTGTTGTCAAAATGGTTCAAATGGCTCTGAGCACTAAGGGACTTAACTTCTGAGGTCATCAGTCCCCTAGAACTTAGAACTACTTAAACCTAACTAACCTAGGGACATCACACACATCAATGCCCGAGGTAGGATTCAAACCTGCGACCGTAGCGGTGGCGCAGTTCCAGACTGTAGCGCCTAGAACCGCTCGGCCACAACGTCCATCCTTGTGTTGTCCTCATAATTAATGAAAAGTGGCGATATTGGGCTGTGTTGAAGTAGGGAATATGTACGGGCGCTGGTGAGCGCGCAGTTGAGCGCCCCACAAACCAGACATCATCATCATAGTTTACCCTTCTTATCTACAGGAATCGTCCGCATTTTTCCACTCGCTTGGGACTATTCACTGTGCGATAGTTTCGTGATAAATGCAAACTAAGAGACCGTTGCTGTAGAGCACTCTCTGTGAAACTAAACTGTGTTTCCATCCTAACCTGCCGACTTATTTGTTTTCGACGCTTTCAGTTGCTTCTCTACGCCAGGTATTCCCATTATTATGTCTTCCACACACGAGTCTATGCGACGGACAAACGACGGTATGTTGCTACGACCTCCTATGTAACTGATTTATTAAACGCGAAATTTAAAACTTCAGCTCTCCTTTTGCTGTCTGCTACGCCTTACCGGTCGGTGAGATACTGGAAGAGAGCCTTTGACCGGCTTAAAAATTATATATAGGACCATAATTTTCTCGGGTCCTTGTCAATATCCATCGTTAGTGCCTTGTTGTTCGTCTTGGCGTTTTTAGTGGGTTATGATTATGCACACTGTTTTTTTTTATTTGGTTTTTCAATTCACTCGCACCTGATATCACAAGTCGTCATACGCAAAGTGAAATGCAGATTACTGTGTACTTGTGTGCGGGCGCCTGTGTGTGTGTGTGTGTGTGTGTGTGTGTGTGTGTGTGTGTGTGTGTGTGTGTGTGTGTGTGTGCTGGATTTTAAAAAGCCGATTTAATTCGCAAGCACAGATAAACGGCAACTTGAACTACTACCCCCAGGAAACGGTGAATTCCTTAACATTTTGTTAGCGTTTGTTTGCCACCACAGTACAAATGTCATGTATGAATTCCCTGGTACCTCACACTAGAGAATTAACCAGCAATAGTGCATTACCTCGTGACTGGCCGTTGTTATCAAGCAGCCACGTTCGTTACGCCACACTCCAGTGTTAAAAGTTCAGTGGCTGCCCTAGGTTCGCGCTCTTTGGAACTCAGAACAGTCCCGTAGTCATTTCCGTGGAACAGCGTAGTTGATTAAGAATGGTAAGCCTTGCGAGCGGTTTAGACGAGCAGCATTTGCTGCCGCGTGGAATATGAAGCTGTGTCGTTGACCTACAGCCAGCGACTAGGCCGCTCGCTGCGCGCTTTGAAAGGGGAGTGTAGTGCGTTGCCCCCGCGCACACAGCAACTCGTGCTTTGCTTTCAAACGCGTCACTCCGCAGTCCAGAGGGGAGCGAAGCGACACGCAAAGGGGACAAATGGCGCTGTGAAAGAGCATTAACTGACGCTGGCTCGCCTTCCTCTCGACGAATAATTTCGCGTTACTCTCGTTTTCTGACGACCCGCGGAATGCGGTGCGCGTCGTCAACGCTCTCATACGGGGTCTGCCCATGGCTACCCATTGCTACCCAATGTAACAGTGTGTCTCTAGTCGTCATGAAACCTCGTTTGGCTTAAGTACGAATACGCCCGATAAAACTGCTGAAGCACGTTCTGAAGCTAGTAGAATACTGTATCTGCGGAAGTGCTTGCGACAATTGTTTCCACTGCGCCCATTGGATGGACATTAAAGTAGTAAATAGTTTTTGGCATTGGGGTGTCAGTGTTCCATATCAGTCTAGTGTTAACGTCCGGCGAGAAGCTTTCAGTACTTCGAGAAAAATTTACAAACTATGTGTGGCGCCTCTTTTTCTGATTTATTTTACTTTTCCTATTTTTATTCATGTTTCCTTTCTTACGAATAAGAAATTTCATTAAACAAACAGACAAAATGCCTGAGTAGTAAAATAACAGATCAAGGAACTGTAAGTTAACCGAAGTCATGGCTCAGAATACTTCATAACAGGCTTGAATGGAAGATCTAGAACTCGCAAAGGATGCGTTTAGAAGGCTGGAACTGACAAAAATAACAAGGCAGTGAAGGATTTTGCGATGTCGCTGTTCGGGACTGCTCTCCTGTCCATGTAATTTACCCTGGAAGGAACACACATCAAGGATTTACTGACTGATTAATTTGGGTCTGGGAACTGACAATGAGGAACCACAGGCTGTAGAAGAAGAAAATGTACATGTTGAACTTGCACCTGTTGAAGGTGACAGTGGATGTGCTTAGCCGGCCGAAGTGGCCGTGCGGTTAAAGGCGCTGCAGTCTGGAACCGCAAGACCGCTACGGTCGCAGGTTCGAATCCTGCCTCGGGCATGGATGTTTGTGATGTCCTTAGGTTAGTTAGGTTTAACTAGTTCTAAGTTCTAGGGGACTAATGACCTCAGCAGTTGAGTCCCATAGTGCTCAGAGCCATTTGAACCATTTTGATGTGCTTAAAGTGTGCTACTGCTAAAGACTGCATATCATTCCTTATTCTTTCAATGACTGCAATTATCTGTCACCTTATTTATGTCATTTCATTGTAAGCTACCATTCTTTGTTACTGTTTTTGTGGAATATATATATATATATATATATATATATATATATATATATATATATATATAAATAGGGACTAATGACCTCAGCAGTTGAGTCCCATAGTGCTCAGAGCCATTTTAAAGATGTAAATATGACAAAACAATGTAAAATCATTCTTTCCTCTAGTGATTCCTATTGAGGTTGCTATTCTTTTGGTTCGTTACTGATTCATGTAAGTATATTCAAAGTGAAAACATGATTTCAAAGCATAGTATTACTGAGAGTGGTGTATATTATTTAGATATCCTGAGTTATGTTTTATTTTCAAAATCATTAGTAAAAGTAGCCTTCAGTATCGAAATAATTGGAGCTTTCATGGGAGGAATTTTCTGTCGGCTTCACATACAATCAATGAGTCAATATTATCCACATCTACATCTACATCCATACTCCGCAAGCCACCTGACGGTGTGTGGCGGAGGGTACCTTGAGTACCTCTATTGGTTCTCCCTTCTATTCCAGTCTCGTATTGTTCGTGCAAAGAAGGATTGTCGGTATGCCTCTGTGTGGGCTCTAATCTCTCTGATTTTATCCTCATGGTCTCTTCGCGAGATATACGTAGGAGGGAGCAATATACTGCTTGACTCTTCGGTGAAGCTATGTTCTCGAAACTTTAACAAAAGCTCGTACCGAGCTACTGAGCGTCTCTCCTGCAGAGTCTTCCACTGGAGTTTATCTATCATCTCCGTAACGCTTTCGCAATTACTAAATGATCTTGTAACGAAGCGCGCTGCTCTCCGTTGGATCTTCTCTATCTCTTCTATCAACCCTATCTGGTACGGATCCCACACTGCTGAGCAGTATTCAAGCAGTGGGCGAACAAGCGTACTGTAACCTACTTCCTTTGTTTTCGGATTGCATTTCCTTAGGATTCTTCCAATTAATCTCAGTCTGGCATCTGCTTTACCGACGATCAAATTTATATGATCATTCCATTTTAAATCACTCCTAATGCGTACTCCCAGATAATTTATGGAAATAACTGCTTCCATTTGCTGACCTGCTATTTTGTAGCTAAATGATAAGGGATCTATCTTTCTATGTATTCGCAGCACATTACACTTGTCTACATTGAGATTCAATTGCCATTCCCTGCACCATGCGTCAATTCGCTGCAGATCCTCCTGCATTTCAGTACAATTTTCCGTTGTTACAACCTCTCGATACACCACAGCATCATCTGCAAAAAGCCTCAGTGAACTTCCGATGTCATCCACCAGGTCATTTATGTATATTGTGAATTGCAACGGTCCTACGACACTCCCCTGCGACACACCTGAAATCACTCTTACTTCAGAAGACTTCTCTCCATTGAGAATGACATGCTGCGTTCTGTTATCTAGGAACTCCTCAATGCAATCACACAATTGGTCTGATAGTCCATATGCTCTTACTTTGTTCATTAAACGACTGTGGGGAACTGTATCGAACGCCTTGCGGAAGTCAAGAAACGCGGCATCTACCTGTGAACCCGTGTCTATGGCCCTCTGAGTCTCGTGGACGAATAGCGCGAGCTGGGTTTCACATGACCGTCTTTTTCGAAACCCATGCTGATTCCTACAGAGTAGATTTCTAGTCTCCAGAAACATTATACTCGAACATAATACGTGTTCCAAAATTCTACAACTGATCGACGTTAGAGATATAGGTCTATATTTCTGCACATCTGTTCGACGTCCCTTCTTGAAAACGGGGATGACCTGTGCCCTTTTCCAATCCTTTGTAACGCTACGCTCTTCTAGAGACCTACGGTATACCGCTGCAAGAAGGGGGGCAAGTTCCTTCGCGTACTCTGTGTAAAATCGAACTGGTATCCCATCAGGTCCAGAGGCCTTTCCTCTTTTGAGCGATTTCAATTGTTTCTCTATCCCTCTGTCGTCTATTTCGATATCTACCATTTTGTCATCTGTGCGACAATCTAGAGAAGGAACTACAGTGCAGCCTTCCTCTGTGAAACAACTTTGGAAAAAGACATTTAGTATTTCGGCCTTTAGTCTATCATCCTCTGTTTCAGTACCATTTTGGTCACAGAGTGTCTGGACATTTTGTTTTGATCCACCTACCGCTTTGACATATGACCAAAATTTCTTAGGATTTTCTGCCAAGTCAGTACATAGAACTTTACTTTCGAATTCATTGAACGCCTCTCGCATAGCCCTCCTCACACTACATTTCGCTTCGCGTAATTTTTGTTTGTCTGCAAGGCTTTGGCTATGTTTATGTTTGCTGTGAAGTTCCCTTTGCTTCCGCAGCAGTTTTCTAACTCGGTTGTTGTACCACGGTGGCTCTTTTCCATCTCTTACGATCTTGCTTGGCACATGTTCATCTAACGCATTATGTACGATGGTTTTGAACTTTGTCCATTGATCCTCAACACTATCTGTACTTGAGACAAAACTTTTGTGTTGAGCCGTCAGGTACTCTGAAATCTGCATTTTGTCACTTTTGCTAAACACAAAAATCTTCCTACCCTTTTTAATATTTCTATTTACGGCTGAAATCATCGATGCCGTAACCGCTTTATGATCGCTGATTCCCTGTTCTGCGTTAACTGTTTCAAATAGTTCGGGTCTGTTTGTCACCAGAAAGTCTAATATGTTATCGCCACGAGTCGGTTCTCTGTTTAACTGCTCAAGGTAGTTAACAGATAAAGCACATAAAAAAGTTTCACTGGATTCTTTGTCCCTGCCACCCGTTATGAACGTTTGAGTTTCCCAGTCTATATCCGGAAAATTAAAATCTCCACCCAGAACTATAACATGGTGGGGAAATCTACTCGAAATATTTTCCAAATTATCCTTCAGGTGCTCAGCCACAACAGCTGCTGAGCCAGGGGGCCTATAGAGACTTCCAATTACCATGTCTGAGCCTGCTTTAACCGTTACCTTCACCCAAATCATTTCACATTTAGGATCTCCGTCAACTTCCTTCGATACTATTGCACTTCACTGTCCGGCCTCTCTCTGCGGTATACATTCCAATCTCAGTTTAGGATTTCATTACTGTTTACGTCTGGTTTCAGCCAACTTTCTGTCCCCCGTACTATATGGGCGTTGTGACAGTTTATTAATGAGAGGAGTTCTGGGACCTTTCTATAGACGCTCCTGCAGTTTACTATTAGCACATTAATATTGTTATTCCCTGTTGCATTTTGCCTGCTCCTACCTTGCTGCGTCCCAGGAGGTGTCATGTCGGGCCTAGGGAGGGAATTCTCTAACCTAAAAAACCCCCATGTGCACTCCACACGTACTCCGCTACCCTTGTAGCCGCTTCCGGCGTGTAGTGCACGCCTGACCTATTCAGGGGGACCCTACATTTCTCCACCCGACAGCGGAGGTCGAGAAATTTGCACCCCAGATCTCCGCAGAATCGTCTGTGCCTCTGGTTTAAGCCTTCCACTCGGGTCCAAACCAGAGGACCGCGATCGGTTCTGGGAACGATACTACAAATAGTTACCTCTGATTCCACCCCGCTAGCGAGGCTTTCCGCCTTCACCAATTCCGCCAACCGCCTGCACGAACTGAGGATGACCTCTGAACCCAGACGGCAGGAATCATTGGTGCCGACATGAGCAACAATTTGCAGTCGGGTGCACCCAGTGCTCTCTATCGCCGCCGGTAGGGCCTCCTCCACCGGCGGCGATAGAGAGCACTGGGTGCACCCGACTGCAAAATTATGCCCAAAACAAGATCTTCATCTCTTATTAACCACATTAAAGGAGGCTAACAGTTTGTCTACAGGCGACACGATGATTATTCATTTCAAATTTCGAAGCAACCACACAAGCCGAGGTTACTCGAACATTAGCTTGGAGTGAGTTTGTTAGGAATGGAAGACAATAACTTTGATAATTCAATGTATAAAAATAAAAGTGTGAAAGCTTTTATGAATATTCAGACTTGAGAAATGTATTTTACTCCATCGCATTTTAAGATATTCAAAAATCATATTCGTATGTAAAACAATTTTATGCTTCACACAGGAAGGTGATATAACTGAATAAAATATCGACAGTCTCCCGCCCCGCAAAATAATTGAGAAGTGATATAATAGTACATATTGTATTTTAATTATATTTAGCTATAGGTACCATGCAGCGAGAAGCTCTCTGAATTTGCAAAAGAATGTTACGGACCATAGGCTACATGTATATAAGACTATGAGCGATCAGCTGGGGTGGCATGTGTTTATACTTAACAAAGTACGAGTGTTTCACGGAAATGAAATCAAATCACCACCGTTTTAGTCCTGAGAATGACGGAAATGAATCTGTTCCCTTACGCATTACAGACATTCATTAATCCATGATGGATGACTAGTTACAACCGAGACATAAATTGGAGGTTTTTCTAAATATGAAATGTAACAAATGTTTTTCGAATTTCATACGATTTGCCGTACCGTCAACCAGTTTTAGAGCCGTTGCAGGACCACCATCAGATGGAGATGTTACAGGAACATTATTCCCCGGACCATGTGCAACTTGCAGCTAAGATCGTGGCGACTTTATTGCATGAACAGCCATGTTACGTGTGGTACTCATGAAGGCAAAAATGCACGTACAATATATAGTGTGCCGCATTTCAGTGTCAGTGACGCAAATATTATGGTTCCACGGAACAACGATAGATTTCCAAACAGATCGACAAATGACGAAATTATGTGTGCAGATGTTGTAGCAAGAAAATTACGTATCACGATAAACAACAAAAAATGCAAAGGTAGGATGCAATGGACAACTGGAAACCTAAAAGGTGCTCACTGTGCTGTCTCGTGTTATTATGCAAACCACAAAATCTTATCAGTCCAAACAAGTTTCGACACACATATGCTTATCAATGTGTTATACAGGGTGTTACAAAAGGTACGGCCAAACTTTCAGGACACATTCCTCACACACAGATAAAGAAAAGATGTTATGTGGACATGTGTCCGGAAACGCTTAATTTCCATTTCCATGTTAGAGCTCATTTTCCATGTTCTCCACCTACGCTCAATGGAGCACGTTATCATGATTTCATACGGGATACTCTACCTGTGCTGCTAGAACATGTGCCTTTACAAGTACGACACAACATGTGATTCATGCACGATGGAGCTGCTGCACATTTCAGTCGAAGTGTTCGTACGCTTCTCAACAACAGGCTCGGTGACCGATGGATTGGTAGAGGCGGACCAATTCCATAGCCTCCACGCTCTCCTGACCACAACCCTCTTGACTTTCATTTATGGGGGCATTTGAAAGCTCTTGTCTACGCAACCGCGGTACCAAATGTAGAGACTCTTCGTGCTCGTATTGTGGACGCTGTGATACAATACGCCATTCTCCAGGGCTGCATGAGCGCATCAGGGATTCCATGCGACGGAGGGTGGATGCATGTATCCTCGCTAACGGAGGACATTTTGAACATTTCCTGTAACAAAGTGTTTGAAGTCACGCTGGTACATTCTGTTGCTGTGTGTTTCCATTCCATGATTAATGTGATTTGAAGAGAAGTAATAAAATGAGCTCTAACATGGAAAGTAAGCATTTCCGGACACGTGTCCACATAACATATTTTCTTTCTTTGTGTGTGAGAAATGTTTCCTGAAAGTTTGGCCGTACCTTTTTGTAACACCCTGTATATTACTTGGTTCTGAAGAGTATGAAAAAGCAGATGATGGCTATTGCGTCTTGAATTTGACGAAAATGTTGTTGTAGTAAGTGGGGAAATTATTAAAGTGAATCATATTTTATGAGGCTTATTGAACCAGTCGGAAGTGGGTTTTTCTAGTACTCCTGTGTTCTGTACCCATTCGTTTTTCTTTTTTGTAAACTCCACTTGTATTTTTGTTTGTGATATTTTTCTGATTCAATAATTAACGTGTCCAAGGAGAAGTAAATAAAGTAAAATAGCTGCTTCATACGCAGACGTTTAAGGTTATTTGGCTACCAGTTTTTTCTCATAACGGTTAGACTCATGAAGCTTACTTGCCTAATATCTTAATAAGTTGTCGCACGAGTAGCTAAGAAGCTTCCATCATGGATGGCACGGTTAACTATTCAGCACCGCTAGTTTACAAAATTTACTGCAATATTACATTAATTATTTTTAATTTAGCGTTAGGGTCTTAATACCCGACGGCCAGCATTAAAATTAATTGGCGCTATTACGGTTTGTGCCCAGAACTGTGCGCAGTAAGCAGATTACGCGATGTAGAGAGTGTATTTCGTGTAATCGGTCAATCTGCACTGCAGTCATTTCCGTACCGCTGTGTATTATCCATTGACTGAATGGGCTTAGCGCGCTGATATTGGTACCCACATCCGACACGTTATCTATGACATTCGGATTGTTTCAAGCCTAAACACATACATTTTTATAGTTATACATTTTTATAGTTACATTTTTATACATTTTTATAGTTACTGATAAATGCACAATAGTCGAGAAGTAAAACAAGCTAGCTTGTCGTCGGTATGCACCAGCAGTCACAACTTGTTTACATGTTCAAATCCTGGACTACCTATCATCTACATTTATTTACTATAAAAGCGAGGTATTCGTTGCTTTTTTATATATTTCAGTGTTTCTTCAACATGAGACAAATTATTTATATCGAACGTGAAAAATGGAAATTTCGCTATGTTGCCATAAATTAACTGGAGTAAAAATATTAAATACAAAAGTAAGCAGTAAACAATAAATACTCCAAATACAGACAAAATTATTGGTTTCGATGGAAATTTCATCCTACACACGAGCAGCTAGTTTCGCAGTAGAAAGTCATGTTTACGTGCGAAAAGCCTAGTTCTATTAATTACATTAGTTCACATGCAACTGAATACTCGTACGTCATTTCTAAGGTAGCGCGTACATACTTCAGATTACTCGTACGTGCTGCTGTAATCTGGTATGTTCATTATACAGGGTGGTTAGAAACAATTTGAAAAGTTTGTAACGATGTTGCAGGGTAGATAGCGCTGAGAGATTCTTGTGAAGCAAAAAATTCGATACGTTGTACTGTTTCTGAGTTATTTAGCATTGAATTTACTCCCTCAAATTCAAGCGACCCGCCAGATATGAGTAAGTGTCAATTGTTTTTATAGCGTAGGTGATAGCGGACGAGACTGCTCAACCTTTGGTTCAGGTTTGATCCTTAATACCGTCTCATGTCCAAATTTTGTATCGTACTCTTGTTCCGCTTTACGAAACCAAATGAAGAACGCGTATAGCGACACCGTCAACTACATACATTTTATTTCTCACTAAACTAATACTGAATACTTTTCTTCTCATCACACCATTCGGAAATTGCAGTACCAACGCACCGGTATTTCTTAAGGTACTATAAAGTTATCTAGTACTTGGTGTCGATACCAATACTATAGGTACTTTTAAGTATCGACACTTTGTCATGTTAGCAATATCGGAGGACTTTCGGGAGAAATGTTTTCAAATCCCGCCCGGTCATTTAGATTCAGATTTTCCGTTATTACTCTAAATAATTTATTTTGTATCCCGCCTGGAAGGCGGCGCGTGGGTCTGCTCCTGTGATCTGCAGTATAGGCCGAATGAAGGAAGCGAGTAGGAGCAGCTGAGGTGAAACACTTCGGTACTGCAAGTAAAATTACAGCACCTTTACTGGTGTATAGACATATACAAACACATTATTTAACTTTTGATACAGATGAGCACATAGGCGTGATGCCGTTCGTGTATCAAAGCTAGGGAAGGTTCCTTTGAAAAGGACACAGCCTGTATCCTTCCCTGTGCTTGTGCTCTGCCGTTGACGTCATTGTCTTCGATGGAATGTGAAATCTCAGTTATCATTTAGCAAATCTCGTTGGAGGTCTTGTCTCCGGTTTGGCTATGCACGTCATATTTAACACAAATTTACAAATACATGTTTAATCAGTGCCACACCGCAGGTCGTTAACGAAGATCGGAGCATACGAAATAGATTTTTAGATATGTGGGTGTCTCGAAGATTTCTGAAGTAATAGAACCCAGTATGTTGTCCAGGACAGCGAGTTATCATTGGAGACAAAGCTATCGTTACCTGTGTCCCAGGAACATGTGATAAGACCGCTCTTATTGTTTATATACAGCGTGTCCCATCCAACTCCGCCACCTCATTTATTTCCGAAACAAAACAAAATGGGTAAAATGCATTTGGTCGGGGATGCACCTATGCCAGGGACTCACGCAGTGGTCGGGAATGTATAGTCCATCACTTTCAGCACAAAGTTATGATTTTTTTAATAGCACGTCTATGTTATTTCCACGGAAACGAGAAGTAGAACTACAATTATTGACGACAGAATTATTTTCACTGTTATAAACCTCATACCTTCTGCAATACTAGGCACTAAAGGATGGCAAGAGAGCAGTAGTTTCTGCCGCAATGCGGAGAGGAAGGGCTGCCTACAAGCATAGGAGGCTTCAGGATAGTGCAAGCAACCCACATTACAGCATAAACTGTAGCACTTTTCCATTGTTTAATTATTCCAGAAGGTATAAAGTTTAGAGCAGCGAAACCAAGTGTGTCATTACAAATTGTATCTCTAGTATCCATTTCGGTAGAAAAAGCATTCAGGTTCAATTTAAAAAACCCTAACTCTGTGTTGAAAGTGATGTTCTTTTACTTGTAAGGACTGTGCATTCCTGCCCATTGTGTGAGCCCCTGGCACAGGTGCATCCCTGGCCAATTGCATTTTTCACTTTCTACGTTATTTCGAAAATACGCGGAGGTGGCAGACTTAAGTGGGACACCCAAGATACAGGGTGATTTTTTCCACCGTGTACAAAATCTTGGGATTGATAGATGAGAAGATCCCGAACAAGAAAGGCCTAATGAATTTATGTCTGGAAACGCATGGTTTCCATGCTAGAGACAATACTGCGGTGTAATGCGCCCTGTACCATGCAGGCCAGTTACGATATGCCTGGTTTCCTCCTAGAGGGTGTTACTGTTCCTCACACCTCATGTCCTAGTGCCCTCTCCTCCCATACTAAGTGGTAACGATGTTACGATTTTTCACATGTGTCATCACCTTGCAGTGAATGTGGTACAGAGCTGTACACAATAGTTCCGTTTTCCAATCGAGAGCTTGTCGACATTGTGTTTACTTACGCAAAGGCTAAAGGCAATGGTTGTACCAGGAGGCCTTTCGCCACCGACAACACCCACAGCATTGAATGTTTGCAACAGTGTTTCGCCGTCTGTCTGCGACAGGATCGTTTCAGAAAGCAGAAAATCAGGCAGGACTTACCCGAAATGTTCTGACGCCAGACTTGGAGGAGAATGTGATAACAGTGTGGAAGGCGAGACCTCCATGTCAGTACCAGGCAGTTGGCCCGCCAGTACAGGGTAAGCCAGACGACCGTGTGGAACATTCTGCATAACAATTGTTATTGCCCTTGTCAGTTACTGCGTGTGAATGTCTTTCTAGCGACAGATTTTCCACATAGGAAGCAGTTTTGTCACTGGTCTCTTCACCAGGCAACAACTATTCTGGTGTTTGTGTCGTCCAACCTATTCACAGATGAAGCCACTTTCAGCTTTCATAACAGCTCTCTGTGTGGCAGTATGTGGAGGCCCCATGCAAATCATCAGCTTCGGTGAAGCTGGAATGTGTGGGCCGAGATAATTGGCGCCCGTATTTTGGGACCAGTCTTCCTTCCACGTCGCCTAGAAGGCCGAAACTATAGGTGTTTTTTGCGGGCGGCTTTAGCTCCCCTGCTAGAAGAAATGCCATTGATGATTCGATGGACTGTGCGGCTGGTCCCGGCGGAGGTTCGAGACCTCCCTCGGGCATGGGTGTGTTTGTCCTTAGGTTAATTTAGGTTAGGTAGTGTGTAAGCTTAGGGACGGATGACTTTGCAGTTAAGTTCCATAAGATTTCACACACATTTGAACTTTTTTTTTGATGATTCGAAGGGTTATGTAGCTGCAACATTGATGGTGCACCAGCCTACTTCACCGTTAACGTTCGCACGCTTCTCAATCGTGTCTTCCCTGTCTGATTGATCGGAAGGGGGAGTCCAGTAGCATGGCCTGCTCGTTTACCGGATCTCAACCCGTGCGATTTCTGATTGTGAGGCCATCTCAAAAGTATCATGTATGCAGAGCGCTTTCCAGATGTGAAGATACTAGAGCGGCGTGTTCATGATGCCTTTGACACTTTTCGGATGCAGCCTAGCCGATATGAACATGTCAGACAGAACATGGTTCAAAAATGGTTCAAATGGCTCTGAGCACTATGGGACTTAACATCTGAGGTCTTCAGTCCCCTGGAACTTAGAACTACTTAAACCTAACTAACCTACGGGCGACACATACATCCATGCCCGAGGCAGGATTCGAACCTGCGATCGTAGCGGTCGCGTGGTTCCAGACTGAATCGCCTAGACAGAACATGCTACGGTATGTATACGCATGCGTTGAGACACATGGAAAACTTTTTCAGTACATACTGTAACTGTAGCTGCATGGTACAGCGCGTATTAAACCGCAGTCTCTGTACAATGTATGATTGAATAAATGGTCTCTAGCATGGAAACCATGCATTTTCGGACGTAAGTTCATTAGACCTTTCTTGCATGGGGGCTTGATTATAAAATGAAAATATAATAATTTTAGTAGCTGTGTATCCGGTTACGAAGTCTCGTAACCGGTTGGCCCTGACTAGTATTAGTACGCAATCTGACTGCATAAAATAACAATAAAGAATGAAAGGAAATTTCCGTTAACACAATTGATTAATTAAGTCCCCTGCAACTATAAAACGACGAAACAACAAAGCACAAGTGTAACTGTTCTGTGTGTGGTAGTGTGGTTCAACGTACATGTATCTGGCACGGTTCATCCTCAATACGACAAGAAATTTTAAACACCATTTACAATGAACTAATTGAAAAACCACAAATACTATAATTGCACATAGAAACCACAATTACAAGTCTAATACATGAACACGAGCCAGATGCTTTGTTGACTGAACCTGTGACCAAGAGGCATTATTATTAAGGAGATTTGAAATAAGAAAATTTTTTGTTACCCCCATATATATTGACGAAAAATATACTGTGATCATTGCAACTTCTTCCATATATACATTACACCAACCGAACAGCATACTCTCTCGCCCAACAGAAGAATAACTGCACACGACATGGTCTCAACTAGTACTGCTCTCGACATCCTCTCAACAAGCACTGCGCACGGCAACATCTGAACTACTACTGCGCCAGTGGAGGCGGCGGAATAATACTCTTTGGCGCAATCTCTGGCGCTGTGGCTCAGTGTAGCCACCTTTCATATGCCCCTCCTCCACGGGCTAGAATTTGATGGTATTTTTGCCAGCATTGGTGGTGAAAATAACACCAAATTCGTCCAAAAAAAAGTGCAGTCAAAAATAAAGGATGATATTAATAAGTAAATATCACATAACTAAATAAATTTTGGCTTTGCACTGACCCTTCAATAACCTAAACATCTTCCATATATACATTACACCAACCGAAATACCTTCTCATCGATCAATCCCTAGAGTTTGTACACTGTGGAAAAATCACCCTGTATAAACGGGCTTATGGATAAGAGGAATAGGAATGTGCACCTGTTTGCTGACGACTCTGTAGTGAACTGGAAACTGTCGTTACGTGACAATACGAGGCTAGAGAATGACTTGGATAAAATGTCTGTTTGGTGTGATGAGTGGCAGTTTGCTGTATATTTGGAAAAATTTAATTTAATGTTAGAGTGCACCATTGATAGTGTGCCGTCTGACACAGTCACATCGATTAAATATCTAGGAGTAGTGTCGCAAAGCGAAATGAAATAGAACGAGCTCGGAGTGTCGATAGTATGGAAGACGAATGGTCGACGTCGGTTTATTGGGAGGATTCTTGAAAAGTGTAACTCATCTTTAGTGCGACGAAGTACAGAACACTTGTGCGACCCATTCTGTGATGGACTGTTTGTGATCCTCTTCAGGCCGGATTAAAGAAATATATCGAAGAAATTCAGAGGCGTGCTGGTAGTTTTGTCACCGGTAGGTTCGATCAACATGCGGGTGTTATTAAATACTCTGTGAACTCGAACAGGAATCCCATCGGGGAAGACGACGTTTTTTGGCGAAACATTATTTGAGAACGTTTGAATAAAATGTACATTTGCGGCAAACTGCAGAACGATTCTACTGTCACCAACCTACATCTCGCGTAAGGACCTCGAAGGCAAGGTAATAGAAGTCAGAGGGCGTGCGGGAGCATGAAGACAGTCGTTTTTGCCCCGCTACATTTTCGAGTGGAACAGGGAAGGCAAGGACCAGCGGTAGTAGGTGGTACACTCCCCCAGGCACCGTTTGGTACCTTTGGGACTATGTACCGGTTGGTAATAATTACAGTGTAGCTACTCACAGAGCTCCAGTGTGGGCTGTAATTATCGTACGTTAGCAAAACTTAGTAGATACTTTAATGCGTTAATGCAGAACCAATTTACGCTGGAAAAAATTACGTCCAGTTTTGGCCACCGGGTGCAAATATGTCGCTACGAATGCAATAAAGGCGAATAGAAATGTTTCCGTAAGTAAAGGATTAGGAACGGATCATGGGCAGTAAATGTAAAACAAGCGAGGAAGGCATAATGTCGGTTTTATTATTAACTGCCACTTACGCAATTTGTTCAGTGAGGGCACCATAGACTTTCAGGAGATGCTGTACATCGCCAGATTTGCACCTGGTGGGCAAAATTGCAACTGACTTTTTTCCCGCGTAAATCGCTTCCGCCTAATGGGGGTAGGACGTCAAACGGGCCGACTTGGAGCAGGAGAGGCATCCAGGACATTTTAATTTCCAGTTTCTATACTTTTACAAATAAATTCATAAAACTTTGTCAGCATCTTCAGAAAGGATTCAGGATTCACAATCCTTACAGTGGAAGTTCGAAAACATAACAAATTAAAAAAATTTTACGTGCGAAATTTCATCATTTTTTCACTTATTTTTCATTTGTTGCTATAGGTACACTTTTATTCATAAGTTTGAGAGATTCTTCAATGAATTTTGCACAACATACATACCATAATCACAGGTGTACGAAACTCTAGAATTTCTTTAATTTATGAAAAAAACGAATTAACTGTTATATTTTAAACTTCATGATTAGAAAATACACAAATTTTATACTTAATTACCTCAATTTTTACCACAGTTTTTAATAGATTTGGAAAATTCTACAGTTTCATACACCTTTAAGTATAGTTTGTATGCTGTGCAAAATTCATCGAAGAACCTCACTTACTTACGAAGAAAAGTGCACCTATAGCAACAAATGCAGCCATTAGTAAGTGAAAAAAAAGATGAAATTTCACATGTAAAAAAAATTAATTAGTTATGTTTTCGAACTTCCACTGCTATCGGGGTGAATTTTGAATCCTTCCTGACCACGCTGACAATGTTTTATTAATTTATTTGTAAAAGTATAGACAGTGGAAATTAAAATGTCCTGTGGTGCCTTTCCTGCTCCAAATCGGCCCGTTTGACGTCCGAGCTCCCTTAACGCATCAGCAAGTCTACTAAGTTTCACCGCCATACGATAGCTACCACTCACACCAGACCTCGGTGAGTAGTTTCACTTTAATTATAATCACCCGTTTCGTAGATGTACACATAAATACTGTTGTGTACATAGTTCCCCGTACTCAACGCGTACACAACTTTCCCACTAGAGCGCGCCCCGCTAAGCACAACAGCGCAGGCGCAGCGCTCGTCCGTCTCCTCACTACGGGATGGCGCTGTCATAGAGACGGACCAAATTCTGCTTCCGCCGATCCGCGTATTAATATGTAACGCAGCCAATGAGATTGCTGCTAACGTAGAACCTGTTCTCCTCGCCGATCACACTCGCGCAGTGATACAAGAACACACGAGGTATCATAACGAGTGTACAGACCTCCGATTAGTCAGTATGGATTAGTTGGTTGGTTGGTTTGTGGGATTAAAGGGACCAGACTGCGATGGTCATCGGTCCTGTATGCATTAGTCTGCATTTGTCTGTACCAGTCTATAGTCAAGTTTCAGTCTGCGCTTAATAAGATTACAATATTCCTGTACATAGCCATGAAGATAAATAAATACAGTGTGTTACAAAAAGGTACGGCCAAACTTTCAGGAAACATTCCTCACACACAAAGAAAGAAAATATGTTATGTGGACATGTGTCCGGAAATGCTTACTTTCCATGTTAGAGCTCATTTTATTACTTCTCTTCAAATCACATTAATCATGGAATGGAAACACACAGCAACAGAACGTACCAGCGTGACTTCAAACACTTTGTTACAGGAAATGTTCAAAATGTCCTCCGTTAGCGAGGATACATGCATCCACCCTCCGTCGCATGGAATCCCTGATGCACTGATGCAGCCCTAGAGAACGGCGTATTGTATCACAGCCGTCCACAATACGAGCACGAAGAGTCTCTACATTTGGTACCGGGGTTGCGTAGACAAGAACTTTCAAATGCCCCCATAAATGAAAGTCAAGAGGGTTGAGGTCAGGAGAGCGTGGAGACCATGGAATTGGTTCGCCTCTACCAATCCATCGGTCACCGAATCTGTTGTTGAGAAGCGTACGAACACTTCGACTGAAATGTGCAGGAGCTCCATCGTGTATTAACCACATATTGTGTCGTACTTGTAAAGGCACATGTTCTAGCAGCACAGGTAGAGTATCCCGTATGAAATCATGATAACGTGCTCCATTGAGCGTAGGTGGAAGAACATGGGGCCCAATCAAGACATCACCAACAATGCCTGCCCAAACGTCCACAGAAAATCTGTGTTGATGACGTGATTGTAAAATTGCAACATTACCTTCCTTCAATTGGGCCAACTGGCGGTGAATCGAGGAAGTACAGTACATACTGACGAAACTAAAATGAGCTCTAACATGGAAATTAAGCGTTTCCGGACACATGTCCACATAACATCTTTTCTTTATTTGTGTGTGAGGAATGTTTCCTGAACGTTTTGCCGTGCCTTCTTGTAACACCCAGTATTTTAATAAATGTGTGTGAAAATTAATGAAGTTCTGTTTAAAGTTGGTCACTCTAAGCGTGCAAGTGGCATTTCTATCGTCTGACCTAACGGCAGAAGATAAACACGCCACGATAAGACTACGAGACATATTGCCGACACTCGCCTACTTCGCTAGAGCGACAAGTCAAATAATGTGATGGTGTGTCTACCGAAGGTCTTACATTACGCACACCACAAATACACAGTATGAAATGAGTTTTGCTAAACCTCTAACAGTGGTTTGTTTTCCTTGTGTTAACATTAATTTACAGGAGAAAGGAGACTGTCTAGAATGACAAGTTGCATGACAATATTTTCTGACCCAAGACAGCTCGATTTATTTGAACAATTGATCAGTGGCGGTCTATTGTGTAGCTGTCATTTGGGGTTTGCATCTTAACTGCCCTGTGCTCCGCCACGAGCACAGTGAGTTGCAGGCTCCCGCCCCAGTCTGCTGACGGCGAGTGAATGGAAATGCGGAGGGACAGCCAGCAGGTGCTGGGGAGACAGTATCGGAGGCACGCCGCAGGCCTCTGAGGAAACAGCGGCCTTGTCGCCGGCGCGTTCGTGACCGGAGATAACGGGACGTTATTTCGGCCTATATAGCGGCGGCCGGCCTGACGTTATCGGGAGGAATGCTCTGAATTTATAGACGGAGTTGCGGCGCGTGGCGGAGACAGCCTGGCAGTTTGATTAATGGAGTATTTCGATTCTGGCAGCGCGGGCCGGCTGCCGGGACCTCTTAATGATATTTCGTTTCGGGGGGGCGGCCCTTTTGCGAAAGCGGGACGGCGACCAGCCGTCCAGGAGCGCGAAACGCGGGGAGGGAAGTAAAAGGGAAGCCGAGCTGGGCGAGCGCTGCGGACGAGGGGAGTGGGTGGAGAAACGCAGGAGCGGCTGGGTCGAGAAATGGAGTAACCTCTTCTGGAGGTCCGATGTCGCTTGATTTACAGCGGAGCACAACGTTGCCTGCCAATTTCAAACCCCTTACGCGAGCACCGGCCAGACTCTTTCTTAGGCCATTGAGTAACCGATGACTCCGCCGCGCGACAAGGGGAGCAGAGGATCACAGATAACAGGTAATAAAAGATCAGATCGCCGTATATCGGCTTCTGGGCTCTTTCTGTTCCATATGTCGAGTCTAGCCCAACGCAGCTTTCTTTCCTTGCTGGGGCTCCTCAGTGAAAGCACTTACACGGGAACAATACACTCATCGGGTCACCGACTTCGCTCATTTCCCGCGCTATTGGAGAACGTACTTAGACGTAAGAAATGGTGCTCTTGAACGTTATTCTTCTCAAACGGTGCCGAAAAATCGAAGGTCAACATCTTAGGAGTCCAGTGACACCCGTCGGCCATCAGCGATAACGCAACCGGCTGATGCGGCTTACTGCACTGCGTAACTGAATTGCCGGCCGAAGTGGCCGAGCAGTTCTAGGCGCTACAGCCTGGAACCGCGCGACCGCTACGGTCGCAGGTTCGAATCCTGCCTCGGGCATGGATGTGTGTGATGTCCTTAGGTTAGTTACGTTTAAGTAATTCTAAGTCCTAGGGGACTGTTGACCTCAGAAGTTAAGTCCCATAGTGCTCAGAGCCATTTGAACCATTTTGTAACTGAATTAAAGGACCACTATATCGAAACCCTGTAATTGTTTTACGTTACAACGTGTAGATTTGAAATTTGATTCACAGGTGCCTACAACCTTTGTAAGTAGACTGTTTAGGTTTTTATGTTGGTAACGCCACGTAGCGCTCTGTATGAAAATCACTGACTGTGCTGCGTGCAGTCTGCGGCTGGTTCGCATTGTTGGAATATTTGCTATTGTAGTGTTGGGCAGCTGGATGTGAACAGCGCGTAGCGTTGCGCAGTTGGAGGTGAGCCGCCAGCAGTCGTGGATGTGGGGGGAGAGATGGCAGAATTTTGAGAGCGGTCGATATGGACGTGTGTCCATCAGAAAGAGTAAATTTGTAATACTGGATATCATCAACTGGTATATATATATATATATATGATGACTTTTGAACATTATTAAGGTAAATACATTGTTTGTTCTCTATCAAAATCTTTCATATACTAACTATGCCTATCAGTAGTTAGTGCCTTCAGTAGTTAGTGCCTTCAGTAGTTAGAATCCTTTATTTAGCTAGCAGTATTGGCGCACGCTGTATTGCAGTAGTTCGAGTAACGAAGATTTTTGTGAGGTAAGTGATTCATGAAAGGTATAGGTTATTGTTAGTCAGGGCCATTGTTTTGTAGGGATTATTGAAAGTCAGATTTCGCTGCGATAAAAATATTGTGTGTCAGTTTAGTGTTGATCAGAATAAGTAAAGAGCGAAATGTCTGCTCAGCTGTTTGAAAATCAAATAACCTATAGGTTTTCCAGCACAGTAAAATATAAATTTTCCTAAGGGGATGTTTCATCATTCTTTCTAATACTGAAAAGCCTAGAGCCCTGCGACTTCACGCTCGGACTTGACGACGCTTCAAACACCAAAATGTCGACACATGCGAGAAAAAGGCTGGAACTCAGTTCATGTGACCTGCAAAGCGGTTAATGATCTCACATCGGCACTAAATTTCACAACAAATCGACCTAATACCACCGTTCACCTGTCACGCGACAGAAATATCGTCACAGCCCATCTTACCTACATTTCACCACTTGTTTAGAGACCTCTGCAGTGGAGGTCACAACCGATCCGCACAGCGTTGAAATCACACAGTTTTCTTATGAGTGGCCGAAGGTAACATTTCGGACACAACACCGCTTAGAATGGAAACGAAACGGCCTCAGGGGATGGCATGAATGTGGTCAACGAAATTACCTCTTTTCTTGCGAACGTAGATTCCTGCACATTTCGCGGTCGAAAACGACATTTCGCAGAGCGAGGGGCAAAAGGACGAAGTTTTGACAACCTCTGGGACTGTTGACATCTCCTGGGCGATTTCAGCCGTTACCGATGGACATCACGGGGCTGCAGTCCCACTGAACTCTATCTCACTCATTTGAAGTACAGTGCGACTGCAATATTTGCTCTGGTCTAGAGTGAGGAATCACAAGGGACTGTTCAAATCCATCTAACGAAATTTGAATGTGATGCGAAGCAGCAAAGAGTCCTTATGCTTTTTCAGTGCTCCTGTTCTACGCCCCCCTGTGGCGCGATCACAGAAGGGTGTGACATTGATACATGCATGAATAAAATGGCAGAGGATTCCTCTAAGATCCTCCAGTTCGGCAAAACCCTCGTTGGCACCTGCCCACATTTAGTAAGTGTTTTAAACATGTGCCCTTACAGAGAAAACATGTGAAATACTCCTAGACGCCTGCAAGCAGACAACCATCCCTGTAGGTGTCTCAAGTGGTTGCCTACCTGCAGTTACCGTGGGCTACCGTCAAACTTATGCGTCGGAATGGGACACAGTTACGGGGTTTCGATTAAGTGACCCTTTAATTTTGTTGCGCAGTGTATAAGTCTGCTTGGGCTGAATGAGTCTCATCACTTTAGCCCTTATCTTCAATCACTCACTTGCATCACTTCACTGAATCACGTTACTTCAGAAAGGAATGGCAATAATAACAATAATAATAATAAGCAGACAAAGCGGTTTTCAAATCCCTCAGCTCCATCTTCTAGTCATGATACACATTCGTACATTGAGGTCTGTTGGCTTATAAAAGATCTACAAGAGATGGGTCAGTAAACAAACTTTAATTTCAGTTCATGGTGGACGCTTATTATACGTTTTATCACTTTTAACATGTCAGCTGATGACGAGCAAAAATGACAAGGAAAAATTTTATAAATCTGTCATGAAATAAGTTACCCAAGCTAATGATCAGGAGAAACGTTCTTTACAGAGTAATGACGACCAACTTTGTGTTTACCAGCTTATAACGATCTCATCGCTGTTGGAATTACGTTGTTACGAAATGCCAAAAACTCTTTTCACTACTGATTTTGGCCAACATATCTTGTTAGAAGCCATACTTTGGTCGAAGTGCATAAAAGGAGACATAGTTGTAACCTCTCCCCAATGGCAGTCAGTCTTTGCGCTGGGCAAGCTGTAAAGGAAACCAAGTGAAATTTCGACTGGGAATTAAGGTTCAGGGCTACGAAATTAAATTTTGTAGGTTTACCAGTGAGATGTGATTCTGTTAAATACAACAGAGGACATGGAAGAGCGGTTGGACCGAATTGATAGTGTCCCGAGAAGAGTTTATAAGATGAACCTCAGGCACATTAAAACAATGATAGTGGAATATAGTAAATTAAATAAGGCAGTGCTAAGGGGATTAGATTAAGAAATGAGGCACTGAAGATAGCAGACGGGTTTTGCTACTTGGGATGCAAATAAGTGGCGATAACCGAAATAGGGAGGATACAAAATTGTGACTGGCAGTAGAAAGGAAAACTGGAAATAGGGAATTCGTTATCTTCTAATAGAAACTGAAGTATTAGGAAATCATTTCTGAAGTTATTTGTCTGGTATGTAGCCTGTACAAAAGTGAAGTTTGTACGATAGGTGGTTCAGACAAGAAGAGAACAGAAGCATTTGAAATGTGGTTACTACAGAAGAATGGTGGACATCAGACGTGTAGACAATAACTAATCAGGAGGTAATGACTAGAGTCGAGAAAAAATGAAATGTATTGCACAACTTAACTAAAATATATTGGCGGTTGACAGGACACATACTGAGACATACAGGAATCATCACGCTGGCTACGGAGAGGCATGTGAGGGTCGGGGGAATTAACCTGTGAAGAGAGACCAATGACTGACTACTAAAGCAGGTTTAATTTACTTGGGCGTGTAGGTAATGATAACGAATTTTTTATTTCAAACTTCTTAAAGCTTTTTAAATAAAAACTACTTTCTTAACATTCTGCATCTTTATTCTTCATGACTATGTCTACAAATTGCTCCATGTGTGGACGAACTCTTCAAGTTCGAAAATCGATTACAGCAAACTGTTTCTCACGGACTGACATAATTATGCTTTATATCGCCATGTTAACGTAACAATTCAGGGCCCTCTTGCGGCGCAGGACTGAAAATACATAGAGGTCAAGAATAAAGATGTAGAATGTTAAAAACGTTTGTTTTATTTAAAAACCTTTTAGGAGTTTCCACGTAAAAAAACTCTGAGGCATTACTTGTTAGCACTTCCTTGCATGTAAGTTGCAGCAGTTCCGTAGAAATGAAGATGTTCGTACAGGAGAGACTACAGGTATTGCAGAGAGCCGTACCAAACCACAATAACCATATTCGACAACTGTTCTGTAGTAATATGGTTCAGGAAGGTAAGTGGGCGCTTCCCACAGACTCTAACAAGCAAATTTGGAGTCTGCCAGTGAAGCGTGCACAGCAGAAAGGAACTGAGTTTCGCAGCACAGCAAAAGCAGTGGAGCGGTGCAGTTCTGAAAGCATCTGGCGGAATAAGCGTGGCAGTACGGGACGGGGCTGGGGCTTTGGAGGGAAATCGGGGGCAATTAGAAGACCTCGCATTCTGGCGGAGATTTAATTATCACGCGCTTCTGGCGGCAACAAAACAAGCCCGCCCGGCTCCAGTTTAAATATCGACGCGCGCCCTCGGTCCGCACACAATGAGCGGGGGCATCATGGCATTCCGCCGTGTCTGCAAGAAGCCGCGCAGGCTGATCCGACGCAGGGGTCAGATTTTTCTTCTGGCAACGGAATTTCTTTGCAACAGGGAGTGGAGTAGAGATATTACAAGTTATTTCCCAGAATGAGGAGCGGTTAGAACTGCGTGAAGACAGTATTTTTTTTCAGAATGAGATTTTCACTCTGCAGCGGAGTGTGCGCTGATATGAAACTTCCTGACAGATTAAAACTGTGTGCCAAACCAAGACTCGAACTCGGGACCTTCGCCTTTCGCGGGCAAGTGCTCTACCATCTGAGCTACGGAAGCACGACCCACGCCCGGTACTCACAGCAGATACTGGCAGAAGTAAAGCTGTGAGTACGGGGCGTGCGTCGTGCTTCTGTAGCTCAGATGGTTAAGCACTTGCCCGCGAAAGGCAAAGGTCCCGAGTTCGAGTCTCGGTCGGGCACACAGTTTTAATCTGCCAGGAAGTTTCAGTGTTTTTTTTTCCTTACCAGTAAATTTGTCTGAGTGGTCAGTTTTTGGTGGAAGATTACGAAACAGCTCACTTTTTTGGATTAAAACTATATTGTGTGCATTGAAAGATACGTTTCAGTTCTGTTTCACAAAACATCGGATACATTAATACTTTATTTTACTTCCTAATATATACATTATTCTGTAATTCTAACATTTACTTGGTAAGAGGACCAGTAACTCAAATTCGGTTATTATTCATTCAATTTTCTGACCCAGTTGCGTACAATTTCTTCGCGGTAACTAGTTTCGTATTTTAACGTTCATTCTCAAAGCATTGCCTGCATTTCAAGAGTTTGTTAAAGCATAATTACACTGATACACTTACCGACATCTTCATAAAACATATCTTCATGATACATGTGGCACGAGCATAAAAAATCTTTTTTTTTCCTTGTTCTTTACGCTAATCTTCAATCTAAGGTTCATTCCAGGATGTAACATTTCTGTATTACGGTCATGCGACATTTATAATCCAGTTATGTTCTATGAAGATGTCTTCTAATTATATCGCTGGGGTTATACTCTAGCAAACACTTGGAATGCAGACAGTGGTCTGAGAATGAACATTAATGTTCGAAACTAGTACCCACCAAGAACTGTACGCAGCTGGAGCGAAACCTGAATAAGTAATGATATATTTTTCTGCCTGCTCCTTGATGGATTACCAGCATGCGTTTCAGATACCTAAAGCCATTCTCGAACCTGAAGATTTAAACACGGCGCCGGACGAAGTGGCCGAGCGGTTCTAGGATCTACAGTCTGGAACCGCGCGACCGATACGGTCGCAGGTTCGAATCCTGCCTCGGGCATGGATGTGTGTGATGTCCTTAGGTTAGTTAGGTTCTAAGTTCTAGGGGATTGATGACATTAGAAGTTAAGTCCCATAGTGCTCTGAGCCATCTGAACAGTTTTGATTATATGTCGATGATTTATCTTCTTTTGAAAGTTATCGAGCGTATGCTATCCACTTCCCTCGTTCCTTTTCCTTAGTCTGCTGGTAGTTTCGTTTATTTTTCACAACATCCGTCATTCCAAGGCTACTTCTGTTTCCTCTTCCTTTCTTTCCTGCTACCTTTTCTTCGACGACTATTCGTTGCAGGCAATGTCTTCGATATTATTTATCGCATTTTTTAAAAAGATCCATCCGTTTCACTCTTAACAAGTTTTTTTACTTTTCTTACGAAAAGCTCCCTCAATGACTGTCCTATAGGATGTTAGCATTGTGGGGTACAGACTATTTACTGGGTGTTACAAAAAAAGTATTCCGTGTTTTGAGAGGCTGTAGCATTGACCAAAACAAGAAGAAAATTCCAGTAAACGTGGGATCTAAAATGCGTACCTTTAGAGCCATGAACAGATATTCATCTTCGCAACTTTAAAACATGTCTTTTGTTCTGCACGCTCTTTGCTATTACGAACGATTCACAGACTGCAGAGAACAAATGAGGACCCATTCCTCTTTTACTGTCCATGGATAGGACATGCAGTAAACATATGTTAGTGTTGTCACTGTAAACTGCACTCACAGTTCCGTGTAAGTGCATCGCTTACATCAGTTATAATGGAATTAGCTTTTGTCTCGATACGTTTGTTAAATGCTTTTACATTGTAGTTTAATTTTGCACTGGCCAGCATAATGGAAGGAAGCCTTTTATTCCACACGGGAAATGGCAGACATATTGTTCTGTTATTGTCCGGCAATTGCAAGCAAACGTTGTGCTCGTGTCCTGTCTGCTGAAAAACGTCATAAATGCCGACAACGAAGTAGAGAAAGTTCTGATAGCTCTGAAGATATACCAGTATACATCCCGAAATGTGGAATACTTTTAACGCCCTGTATTTACAAACCAAACGCGCTGGCCTGTTTCCTAACCAAGGTCGACCATTAAGATGGAGAAATGACTCAAAGATGATCTTTTAGCATTGACCGAACTGTTATATCTCACCTGGTACTCGTCGACAAAAATTCGAAAAAAAAATAGATCAATGTAACAGCGGTAAGTAATTTATTCGGAAAGATTCGATTGACATCCTTTGTTTTTAGGCCATTTAATAATTGTTGTGACCGTTACCTTTCCCTCGCGTTGTTATTACCGACTGAAATACGAAGAAACAAGCTTCAGAACTGCCAGTGGCGCTTTCCAAAGTTCACAGAAGCCCACCTGTGTATCTAATGTGCAGCGAATCTCTCCTTACGCTGTGGCTAACCCATTGCTCTGAGATAATCTTTCTTACGGGGGTGCTAGTCCATAGCGCCCCCGGAAGGAGAACTATCTCAGAGAAATGGGTTAGCCACAGCGTAAGGATTATTTTCGATGTGAAGACCTCAGTCAGTCCTTAAAAGTAACACAAATTCGACTCTCAGTCGATTCGTTTTTATGTGTCACAGTATACTAGCCAATGTATTGTTTCCTCTTAAACGCCGGCCGCGGCGGTCTAGCGGTTCTAGGCGCATCAGTCTGGAACCGCGCGACCGCTACGGTCGCAGGTTCGAATCCTGCCTCGGGCATGGATGTGTGTGATGTCCTTAGGTTAGTCAGCTTTAAGTAGTTCTAAGTTCTAGGGGACTGATGACCTCAGATGTTAAGTCTCATAGTGCTCAGAGCCATTTGAACCAACACCTTTTCACATGAATCACTTGATTGCAAAAGACAGCTCTGTCGCTCTGCCAATACACTGCCCTTTTATACCTTGTGTAAGCGATACTACCGCCATCTGCGTATGTGCATATCACTGTCCCATGAATTTTGTCAACTCAGTGTATATGTGTATCTATGTTGTACAGTTTCTGGTTACAGAGGTTGTATAACGCAACAAAAGAATATCGGAAACAAATGTACTTTCCCTTGTTACATTCTAGCATTCTTTGACGGTATTGTAGGGGCACACTAAATGTTGTTTATTTTCATAGATCTTTTTAGGTTCAGTCAGTAAAAACGGAACCGCTATAGGATTACTTTGTTGTCTGTATGGTCTGTGTAGTCCGCTCTAACTAGATATGACATCACGAATGTTGCGCAGTACCTTAAAAGTAAAGCAAATGATCTGAAAAGTTAGTAGCATGTCAGGAGTGATGCTAAAATAATAATGTGTTAAGTTTCAGTTTAGTAAAGTTTTCGATATTTGGAAGTTTTACGTAAAAATCGTTGGCGCAACAGGAAGGAGATAGAAACTTCAAAATTTATATTCGGATTCCTTTTTCATTGTAATTGAGTGGAAACAGCATGCTGGATCTCACAAAGTAATATTTTGGTTGAAATTCATGATTTTCTGTTTTCGTGTCCTAAAAGTACGGAAGCAAGATTGATTAAGAAAGTGATTAGATAAAGCTAAAATGTTTAGATTTAGGTAGAATGGAGATACGCTATAATAACAAAGGTGTGAGAAGTTTCCAAAAGGTAGCTATAAAACTATAGCTGTAGCATCTCTCCAAAGGGCAAGTTCAGAGCTCATCTACTGCATGCAGTGCAACTAAAATAGTTCTCTCGCCAAAAGTATTTAATCTAGCCACATCAGAATTTTATTACAGATACTTACCTGTGTGCTGACAGCACAATTAAATTGAGGGCTTCATTGGTCTTCGGCGAATGAAGCAATTAATTATTCAGTAATTTGAAGTGGTGTTCTGCTAGCCCCAGCGGCTACTTAGGAAGGCAGATGTTGTCGGCTGCGCCTTCGGCGGTAGGCACCGCGGCTATATAAATAAGAGTACTGAAAGCTAGAGTAAGGCCCCAGTTCTCTTCTAGATTCGTATCAGCGTACACTCCGTGTCGGAAGCCGCGTCACTTCTGTGCAGTTGCAAGGAACAGCCTTGGATGCCGTATTATGTAACTCGGTATGCAAGTAACAATGAGTTCGCATTGTGGTAAAAAGTTAACTGCAGAACGACTTCAATGATTTATTCTCAGTTTGCGTATGTCGTATTTTTATGTGTCGCTGCAGGACAGACCTTCTGTCATTACTAGCGTGGCATTTGATGAGTATTAACATCAAATTTTGGTGAGCATTCACTTTTAACATTTACATTGATTATGGTTATTGAACAGTTTCGTTATCTAGGGATAATAGGACCCGCGAAATAGACTCTAAACAGCTCGGACAGTACAATAGCTGATAGTAGCATTGCTTGGGTAAACATTTGTCTGAAACTTTGCGCTTTATCACTTTCAGAATATAGTGAAAACTGTTACAGTAAACTGCACTTTCTATGAATCCCAGACATCATCCTAAATCCTCAGCATAATGAACTTCAATGATCAATATCTTTATTTCTCCATTAGGGTGGGCACAGTGAACTTTAATTACAGGCATCACGTTTTTGCTAATCACTTTCTGGTTGCCAACATTGTAGTTAGAGAGCCTGTGTTGAGAATAGCAACTACAGAAAAATTTTTCCACTCGCCACCCCACACACTGTTAAGAACCCTTTTTCTCAGGAACGGGCAGACGTATGATGTTGACATTTATGTCACATATTAATGTTTATGGCCCCTTAGTGGTGTAAGAATTTTAAGCTTCTTAGTCGACGCAATCAAAGGATACTGCCTTTCATGTCACATTTTGACACTCTTAAACTCACTTTTCAAAACAGACAGGGTTTTTTCTTTTAAATGTAGGATTATGCAATTTGGCAGGAAGAAAGGTTTCGCACTACAACCAAAGGTTTCAAATGTTCTGAGTACTATGGGATTCAACTTCTGAGGTCATTAGTCCCCTAGAACTTAGAACTAGTTAAACCTAACTAACCTAAGGACATCACACACATCCATGCCCGAGGCAGGATTCGAACCTGCCACCGTAGCGGTCTCGCGGTTCCAGACTGCAGCGCCTAGAACCGCACGGCCACTTCGGCCGGCTACAACCAAAGGAAAAAAATCATGAAACTATTAATATGCAATTATATGACGCGAAAGAAAAATTTTTTTTTGTCACTTGTTCGACTGTCTGTCCGTCTGTTTCGACTCCTTTTTCACTCTAATTACAATAGCAAATGCGACATTACACGAAAAATTTAAACTTCGTGCTTAAAATTAAAACGTACTCGAAAGTTTTGCAATTCCTGGGACCAATATCTTGCCAGTATGGATGTCAACAACAGGCAAAAACTCGTCGAATACTCGATTCCCGGGATCAGACATTCCTGGTACAAACTTCCAGGGCTTGTAGAGGGGTGTAAGTAGATAACATTTTGAACAGGAATCCATATCCAGGAACGTACCGTTTCTGTTCTACGATCGTTTCAGTTCAGATGTGTAACTCATCCACTTCTGCTATAGAAATTGAATTAGGCGTGACACAGTACAATTAGTAGCGAACAATTCAAAAGGCGACAGAACGAAACATCGATTTACCAATTAAGCACATTTGTTTGTATAAACACTAAAACATTACGTGATCACATAATTCAAAAACAAAAAGAACCTAGCACATTCAATGTACGGATCAGTAATAATAATAATGTCGTGTGACTAGGGCCTCCCGTCGGGCCGGCCTTGGTGACCGAACGGTTCTAGGCGCTTCAGTCCGGAACCGCGCGACTGCCACGGTCGCAGGTTCGAATCCTGCCTCGGGCATGGATGTGTGTGATGTCCTTAGGTTAGTTAGGTTTCAGTAGTTCTAAGTTCTAGGGGACTAATGACCTCAGATGTTAAGTCCCATAGTGCTCAGAGCCATTTGAACCATCTGAACCTTCCGTCGGGTAGACCGTTCGCCATGGGCAAGTCTTTCGATTTGCGCGTCGATGGGGATGAAATGATGATGACTAGGACAACACAACACCCAGTCTCTGAGCGGAGAAAGTCACCGACCCACCCGGGAATCGAACCCGGGCCCTTAGGATTGACGTTCTGTCGCGCTGACCTTTCAGCTACCGGAGGCGGACTTACGGAACAGTACTGATGCATTATAACAGCGGCTCTATGTGGCGACCACCACATTTTTACAGACATGGTAACTATGAGGCATATTCTGCTACACACTCTCCTTTTCAGTTGGTGTCTCTTTAGTTTCTAGTGCAATGGCCAGATCAGGTGCCAGCAATCCTTCTCGCAGAACGACAGACGTTATGTGACGTCAGGTGACCGTCTGACGTAATACACGTCATCGTGTCAACCCTATTGCATACCAGAACAAGCAGCTTTGAGACTTTCCCTTTGCAGATGTGGACACGTTACACAGCTGAACTGAAACCTTGCATTTCCGGACGTCGGTTCCCATTCAAAAGCCATGTGCTCAATCCCCTCTAAAATTCGTTAAGTTAGTTCCACGAGTTTTCGAACACCATGTGTACATAATTAAGTTTGTACGAAATCTGAGAGCACGAGGCTCACTCGCACTTAGTCAACTTTTATTTGTAATGTGCCGGGATCTTATGTGTTTGGCGAAAGTGCAATGACTTATTTCGGGACCAGTGTAGCCTTACAACGAAGTGAACGAATAGAAGCAGAACGCTCGGTGACTGTGAAATACGGCAAGTCGACTGCAAAAGGAGGAGCTGAGACGCGTCCGCGCTGTTTGCAGACGGCGTAAAAAGGGAGGGTGTGGTGGCAGTGACCTGTTAGGGCCCGTCCCGTCCCGGCCGGGGCGTGAATAAAACAAGGCAGCGCCGGCACGTGCTCACACGGCCGGAAACGGCGAGGAAAGGGAGGCAGGCAACAGAACGACGCAGCTCCGTGTGCCGCCCGGGGCGCCGCTATCTCCTTCTGCGTGCGTCGCGACGCGTTCTCCGGTAACAAGCCACACCCTGTACACGGCCGAACTAACTGCGACGCAAGCACTGACGCGGACGCAGCAGAGGAAAAAGTTGTGTGTCCTTCAGCGAAGCGTGTTTGGACCACTATTATTCACGGTGAAAAGCAAAGATTTCTCACATAATGTCACGTGCGGCGTAGCACCCTTCGTAGACGTCTACCAGTGTCCTTTCGTTAAAGGCATTATAAGCAGCCGTGACAATCTACAGCGACACGACACGTTCACCGATAACGAGCTACGCTCGTGTACAGTGCTAGACATACTGTGACGCGTGTGTTTACGTGAACTAGGGGTAAATAAAAAAAGTAGTATGTCCCTCAGGGATGCGTGTTTGGAACAGTGTGGTTCACAATGCAAAGGAAACATTTCATGGATAACGCCACTTGCAATAAACGTCCTTTCGTCGACGTCATAGCGAGCGTTTGCATCAGAGGCGCTAGAACCGTCGTTATGAGGGTTGTTTAGGTTAGAACAGTGCAAACTGTACAAGCATATACATAATGTGTGGATTTAGAAAAGGATTTTGACACTCTTGGAAATTATAATGTCAAGAGAGATAAAATATCAGGTTGGAAAGGTTATGACTGTAATCTTAATGGTAGAACGACATGAAACGGAAGTAGTAGTTGAGAGAGAATGAGATGGCGATGTAGCCAAACTCCAGTGTTATTCGATCTCTGCGTTGAGCAAGCGGTAAAGAAAACTAGGAATAAATTTGGAAAAGGCATTAAAAATAAGGGAGGATAAAAATAAAGCTTCTGGTTTGCTGATGGCACTGTAATTCTGTCAGAGGCGGCACCTAATTGGAAGATGGACTGACCTAGAAGTCTTGGAAAGATGGTATAAAATGAACACCAATAAACTTAAAATAAGGGTAACAGGTAGTAGTCGAACTAAATCGAGCCATGCTGAGGGAATTACATACGAAAGTGACATGCTAAATGTGGTGGACGAAATTCTATGTTTGGATAGCACAATAACTGACGATAACAGTAGTAAAGATGACATAAGTAATCAGAATAGTGTGAATAATGAAAATAAATTTAAGTGTTACAAAGTCTTGAAAATATTTATTTGAGTTTAGCCCTATGTAGGGGAAGGCGTGAAAGGAAATTGGTATTGAGGAGGAAGGCGTGCTAGGGTAGTGTTTGAAGGTGCTCAAAGCCAATGTGTGAGGCTGATGTAGTGGTTAGCACACTACCTTAGTGAGCAAGAACCTGGGTTTGAATCCCGACCTTGCATGAATTTTCATTCGTCACTTGAGTTTGCATATACACACATCAAAAATATATTGGTCTAATTAAATTCGACAAACATTGTTATTCGTGTACGAGTCACGACAGAGATGATAAATGTTTGTAGGGCGCTCAGTGACCGCAGAAGCTTTAATTTTGTTTTTACTCTGTACTTTGCTAACGATGGAAATATTCCCTCGGTCCTTCTGGAGGGTGGGTGAGGGTGAGAAGAGAAGGGCTGAATCTGATGGAAGGGATGGGGAGTAGATTTTGAGGGGGGGGGGGGGGGGGGGGCAGGGCGGCATACGACGACCCGCGAAGCGGTTACTTGCCGCAAGTCCGGCGAAACGTCGGGGCTAAGCGGAAAAAGGGAAACATTCTGAGGGGCGGTGAGAGGGCATTAGTGCCGTGTCTGCGCGGCCCTAAGAGGATTGGCCCGGAATCTGAGCCCAGCCACCTGCTGGTGGGAACTTCAGCTCTACGCGCTCTGTGCCAAAGGCAGCGGAAGGTCCAGGTGCTGCCTTGCTTACTCCACTCTGGCGTAGCCGCTCCTTCTCTCCATTTTTCAGCACTCGTTTATAAATTGAGCTGTTAAGTCAACAACGAACAGGGTATTTTTGCCTCGATTGTAACTACATGTACGGACCACTTCTTTTATCCTCGATCGAGGTGGTACAGTAGTTAAAAGACTCTAGAGTAGCAATCGGAAGGAGTGAGTTTCAGATCCCGGGTCGCCGTCTCAATTTAGGTATCATGCCCTTTCCCCGATATAACTTTAAACGAATTTTTGGGTGATCATTTCGGTAGGTGTTATAGTATTTCTGTACAAAATCGTTAAATACGTAATTATTCTTTCATTCTTGTTGCGGGGGTCCTACAGCTGTCGCTGCATCTCGCATTTCTGTCATCAAACGCCTCGATCTTGTCATTTTTCCTCATTGTCTTCTATTCTTCTTCTCTCCATCGCTTCTCGGATACCATTCAGCCACACTTCTTCTTCTTTTGTAGGGGGTCGTCTTAAATTAATTCCATGCATGTGGTAGAACACGCGTGCACAACCTGCTTATACTCCAACTAGTGAAACAACATTGTCCTCTCGTCTAATCTGGGCACTGTACGGAAAGGATAACACTGACACAGCAAAGCTGGCTTTCTGAGTAATTCGGTATGGAAGGGAATTTGCTGCTCTGATCTGGCATCATTCATTGCTTGTTGTCACCGTGTTTTGCCCTAAACTCATTGTTGGTGTTTGTTTTGTGTCCCTCTAAGCATAACAGTTGCCTGCTTATCGACTTGTATTGTATGTTAACCGAGGGCCTAGAAACGACGGAGAGGCTCCGTCCCCGCCGCAGCCGCAGTGGTCCACAACCCCACGACGACTACCGCAGTCCACTTCACCCCTCCGCCTCCCCGCACCGAATCACTGTTTCAGGGTTATTGTGGGATTCGGCCCCCGGTGGACCCCCGCATGGAACGTCTCACACCAGACAAGTGTAACCACAATGTTTGCGTAATATAGTAGTGTTGGTGTACGCATACACGGAGAACTTGTTTGCGCAGCAATTGCCGACATAGTGTAGCTGAGGCGGAATAAGGGGAACCAGCCCGCATTCGCCGAGGCAGATGGAAAACCGCCTAAAATACATCCACAGATTGGCTCACCGGACCTCGACACAAGTCCGCCGGGCGTATTCGTGCCGAGGACCAGGCGCTCCTTCCCAATCTGGAAAACGTGCGTTAGACCGCACGGCTAACCGGGCTGGCTGCTTATCGACTTCCTGCGTATGCTGTGATGTGAGTGTATAGTTCACAGTACCATGATGTGGGGACTGGGTTATACTTCGTTTTTGGTGTCAGATTACTTTTACCTAACTGTGGAGTGCTGCCTGTGTGATCGGACCTCACGCGGATTTTTCTGTATCTTGCTGGGCAGCATGAGCTGTATCGTGTAGTATCTCGGTTTCAGATGAACCTTAGGTGTTATCTGTGTGGACAGAAAACAGAAATCTCTGAGCAAGTAACGGCGGTTAGATGAGTGGAAATTTACCACGCTCATAATAGAAGATGCAACCGTACGAGCCATTTTGGCGATGTTTTCAAGTCACGTAAATGTTTGTTTTGCAACTTAATGAATACATTAATATGCTTTTAAGGTTATTAATGAATGAACTATATTGTAGTTTTGGATTTTAATAATGCTATTGTTGGTTTCAAATTCTAGTAATGCTATTACTGGTATTAAGTAAAAATTTTCAAATAAGAGTGCAGGGGGCCCTCTGTAGGGATTTGTAACATAGATATTTGAGCATATAGAATGACTGGGAGTACATGACAGGTTCACACTACGTCTACATCTACATCTACATCCATACTCCGGAAGCCACCTGACGGTGTGTGGCGGAGGGTACTTTGAGTACCTCTATCGGTTCTCCCTTCTATTCCAGTCTCGTATTGTTCATAGAAAGAAAGATTGTCGGTATGCCTCTGTGTGGGCTCTAATCTCTCTGATTTTATCCTCAAGGTCTCTTCGCGAGATATACGTAGGAGGGAGCAATATACTGCTTGACTCCTTGGTAGAGGTATGTTTTCGAAACTTCAACAAAAGCCCGTACCGAGCTACTGAGCGTCTCTCCTGCAAAGTCTTCCACTGCAGTTTATCTGTCATCTCCGTAACGCTTTCGCGATTACTAAATGATGCTGTAACGAATCGCGCTTCTCTCCGTTGGATCTTCTCTATCTCTTCTATCAACCCTATCTGCTACGGATCCCACACTGCTGAGCAGTATTCAAGCAATGGGCGAACAAGTGTACTGTAACCTACTTCCTTTGTTTTCGGATTCTCTGTTTAAATAATTCTGAGGTGCACTCGATTTGCAGCCACATATGCTCTGTCAGTACTACGGGGATGGTATCACTCTGAAATATTTGATAGCTTATATGCCTTGAAGTAATTGCTTTTGAATTTAAACCAAGTTGAAGCATCATAAACTTTGTCTTTCTGTAACAGCTTAATCTCGTAAACTGTTCCTGGTTCGGAAATTAGTAGTATTATCTTTTCTATCAAGATTTTGTTATGATGAGTTTTGTAACATACTAGATAAATATAATATTAGTGTTTTAATAAATCTGTACTCATTATCCGAGTTTAATTTGAGTAGTTGAAGTTCCACGGCACAGTGTACTCCCACGAAAGCTGTGTAGTTAGATCGCTGGTAATAAATTTCGTAGGAAGGATAAACGCAAAGTTCGATTTTGGAGGAGAGGCAGCCAAATAAATGTCGGCGGTAACAATAGCAGCAGAAATGGCGGCGCCAGAGTGACGCCCACGGTGTACACGCGACACTGGGGGGAGGGCGCGTTTATTTGCGGCAGAATTAGAACCGCCGATAACAAGTAAGTTTGGTGGGGAGGTGGCGCGTGGCGAGCGGTGAGCTAAATAAGCTCGTTAGGCGTGTAGCACAGCACGAGGGGCGGCCCCAGCCGGCGTGCGGGGGCGGCGGAGGCGGCGGCGGAGGCGGAGGGTTCCTAACAAGCGGTGCTCGTCAGTCGCCCCGGCCGCCACGCGCCGCAGCCGTGCGACTGGTGCGTGCAACTTCGCGGCGCGTTTGCTTTCATCGCTGCGGCGTCCCCTGGTCGCAGCCTTAGCTGTTGTCAGGATCGGCATTCACTAACAGCGGACTGCCAGCGTGGTTGCCAAATACGGAAGCTGTTGGCTAGAGGTCACATTCCATTGTAGGTGGGCTGCATGTGCACAGCGTGATGTCACGACGCTGAATAAATGCAGAAGTCTGGCAAGCAAGTCACGTGTGGTGCCTCAAAGAAAAACAAGTTCACCCTACCAAATATTAGTCACACTCCTTAAAACAGCGCATTGGTCGGATGAAGCGTACTAGACATCTTAGAACTGGTAACACATCGTCGAGTGACCCATATGAATTTCCTGGCCGTTTGACGGTTTTATAGCCGGTTGTAGGCGCTACAGTCTGGAAGGAACCGCGCGACACCACTACGGTCGCAGGTTCGAATCCTGCCTCGGGCATGAATGTGTGTGATGTCCTTAGGTTAGTTTGGTTTAAGTAGTTCTAAGTCCTAGGGAACTGATGACCTCAGAAGTTAAGTCCCATAGTGCTCAGAGCCATTTGAACCACAACTGTACTTGTTTACTGTAGAGTCACCGCGTGTTTCCGATAATGGCCAAGTGCATTAATATCGGAGTTGAATAGTACTCCCGAACTACACATTGTGTTGTTATTGTTATTGTTGTTGTCGTAGCATTCGCTCCGAAGACGCTTGATGCAACTCTCCATGTTAGTCTATCCTGTTACTCTTCATCTCTGTGTAACTACCGCAGCCTACCTTCGTTTGAACCTACATAACGTATCTCTCCCTCTACAATTTTGCCCTCCTCCACACACACACACACACACACACACACACACACACACACATTGTTAAATTGGCAATTCCTTAATGCCTTAGGAAATGTCCTACTGACCGATTCCTTCCTTTTGTCAGTGTCAAGTTGTGCAACCAATTTCTGTTTTCTCTTATTCGATTGCGTACATCATACATTAGTTACTCGATCTATCCGTGTAAACTTCAGCATTCTTGAAACTTCCTACCAGATTAAAACTGTGTGCCGGACCGAGACTCGAACTCGGGACCTTTGCCTTTCGCTGGCAAGTGCTCTACCAACTGAGCTACCCGAGCACGACTCACGCCCCGTCCTCACAGCTTTACTTCCGCCGGCACTATGGGACTGAACTTCTGAGGTCATCAGTCCCCTAGAACCTAGAACTACTCAAACCTAACTAACCTAAGAACATTACACACCTCCATGCCCGAGGGAGGATTCGAACCTGCGACCGTAGCGGTCGCACGGCTCCATACTGTAGCTCCTAGAACCGCTCGGCCATTCCGGGCGGCAAAATGTTCAAACGTGTGTGAAATCTTATAGGACTTAACTGCTAAGGTCATCAGTCCCTAAGCTTACACACTACTTAACCAAAATCATCCTAAGGACAAACACACACACCCATGCCCGAGGGAGGATTCTAACCTCCGCCGCCATCAGCCGCACAGTCCGTGACTGCACCGAGCGAGGTGGCGCAGTGGTTAGCACACTGGACTCGCATTCGGAAGGACGACGGTTCAATCCCGTCTCCAGCCATCCTGATTTAGGTTTTCCGTGATTTCCCTAAATCGCTTCAGGCAAATGCCGGGATGGTTCCTTTGAAAGGGCACGGCCGATTTCCTTCCCAATCCTTCCCTAACCCGAGCATGAGCTCCGTCTCTAATGACCTCGTTGTCGACGGGACGTTAAACACTAACCACCACCACCACCGTGACTGCAGCGCCTGAGACCGCTCGGCTAATCCCGCGCGGCTGTCTGTAATGTCTTAACCATTCAGCTATGCGTGCGTACTGGTGTGACTAATATTTTGCCTGGCAAGCTTATCTTTGTAACCATAATTAAGTGTACTGCGTCTGTACCTGTTTGGTAACATGATTGTTATGTAATGAAAGACTTTTTATCTGTATGGGACTTGACTACATAACTGATGGGGCATCTGCACGTGTGCGTGTGACAGGCCCAGGAAAGTCTCAGGTTTGCAAGCGTATGTAGGCACCCTGTCGCGATCCGCATTTGTATTCAGTAGACGCAAGCTATATTTGATCCGTAGCGGTTATCCGCAAACGCTACTCATATTGATAGCATTCCTCGTTGTCTGTCCGACCATATGCGGTCACTTCAAGAGCGACAGTGTTGATAGCAATCTTGGGCAGCGGCGGCGGCCCCGTAGAAGCGCATTTATTACCGGAACGCGGCCTTTGTAACGCGAGCGCAGTTCAATAAGATTTGGGTATGCGAGCGGCGCTTTGTAGGCGGGCATTCCCGTCATTCATCTGGCGGCCCGTTACGCGGCTTTATGGGCTTTCAGTGAGTCAGTCAGTCAGTCTGCCGGCTGGTATCGCCGCACGCGACTGGCGCGTGCCGAGTCTCAGTCCGCGCCGGCTGCCTTTGATGGCCCGCAGCGTTCCCGCGCCGGCACTGCGTGGGCTCAGCGCGCGGAATTTCACTGACTCTCTCGCCGGTCCACGTGCACAGCCTCGACTCCCCACGCCAAAGGCTCGGCATTTAACTCGGAACAGCGAAATTAAACGAATCGTCGGTGGGAAAAAAAAAAGGAGTCCACCTCCAGTTGTGGTGAGAGAAGCCACGGCAAAAGCGCGACCGCACGCAGTGGGCTCTGCTTTTCAAAAGCACTCCGCTTCCCGACAGAAATGGTGCGGTTTTGGACCTGCGCATTCCCTGCCCCGCAGTCGGACCTCGCGGCCGGCGTTGACTTCTCGCGGATTTTTGCGGAGACAGACGCTGACTGCTGACTGCGTGATTATTTGTGTGCGAGGATATTTTACCGCGTCTCGTGCTGAGCGACACTTTGCAACACAACGACCCCAGCCGGGCTCGCCACACGCCGGGCCGCGTACTTGTGCGTTCGTGGTTCGTGTTAGGTCTCTGAAAAAGAAATTCCGACAAAGGCGAATGCAGGGGCGGTGGGTGGGGGCCTATGAGGCAGCAGTGGCCACCCTACTCAGCTACACTACACAGCTTTCACCAGTCTCGAAAATTTTCTCGCTATTGTAGTTGGTATTATAATACAGAGTGTATCAAAAATAATCATCCCGTATAAAAAATAGATATAAAAATTGGATTAAGGAAAGGCGAACCTACGTTTCTAGCATTTGTAGACTTAGAGATAGCTTTTGACAATGTTGACTGGAATACCCTCTTTCAAATTCTGAAAGTGGCAGGGGTAAAATACAGGGAGCGGAAGACTATTTACAATTTGTACAGAAACCAGATGGCAGTTATAAGAGTCGAGGGGCATGAAAGGGAAGCAGTGGTTGGGAAGGGAGTGAGACAGGTTTGTAGCCTATCCCCGATGTTATTAAATCTCTGTATTGAGCAAGCAGTAAAGGAAACAAGGCCGGCTGGAGTGGCCGAGCGGTTAAAGGCGCTACAGTCTGGAACCGCACGACCGCTACGGTCGCAGGTTCGAATCCTGCCTCGGGCATGGATGTGTGTGATGTCCTTAGGTTAGTTAGGTTTAAGTAGTTATAAGTTCTAGGAGACTTATGACCACAGCAGTTGAGTCCCATAGTGCTCAGAGCCATTTGAACCATTTTTTTGAAAGGAAACAAAAGAAAAATTCAGAGTTGGAATAAAAATCCGTGGAGAAGAAATAAAAACTTTGAGGTTCGCCGATGACATTGTAATTCTGTCAGAGACAGCAAAGGACCTGGAAGAGCAGCCGAACGGAATGGACAGTGCATTGAAAGGAGGATATAAGATGAATATCATCAAAAGCAAAACGAGGATAATGGAATGTAGTCGAATTAAATCGGGTGATGCTGAGGGTATTAGATTAGGAAATGAAACGCTTAAAGTAGTAAAGGAGTTTTGCTATTTGCGGAGCAAAATAACTCATGATGGTCGAGGTAGAGATGATATAAAATGTAGACTGGCAATGGCAAGGAAAGCATTTCTGAAGAAGAGAAATTTGTTGACATCGAGTATAGATTTAAGTGTCAGGAAGTTCTTTCTGAAAGTATTTATATGGAGTGTGGCCATGTATAGAAGTTAAACGTGGACGATAAATGGTTTGGACGAGAAGAGAATAGAAGCTTTCTAAATGTGTTGCTACAGAAGAACGCTGAAGATTATCACATAACTAATGAGAAGCTATTGGAGAAATTTGTGGCACACCTTGACTAGAAGAAGGGATCGGTTGGTAGGACATGTTCTGAGACATTAAGGGATCACCAATTTAGCATTGGAGGGCAGCGTGGAGGGTAAAAATCGTAGAGGGAGACCAAGAGATGAATACACTAAACAGATTCAGAAGGATGTAGGTTGCAGTAGGTATTGGGAGATGAAGAAGCTTGCACAGGATAGAGTAGCATGGAGAGCTGCATCAAATCAGTCTCTGGACTGAAGACCACAACAACAACATAAAAAAATCATAGCTAATATGTTATTTGAGACATGTACATGAAGAACGTACTGTTGCAAAGACGAACTCTCGAGTTTTCCGTGGTTCCCGCTAGGTAACAGCAGTGTGCGCCCACTTCAGTTCTAGTAAAAACGCTGTCGGAACAACAGAAAGCGTTTTGTGTTCTACTTTTTACACAGTGCGTGTCAGTAATGACTGTTCAGCGTGACTTTCGTGCTAGATATGGTGTGGACCCTCCAACAGCACAGAGCATTAGACGATGGCATGAGCAGTTCCGAGAAACAGATTGCTGTTGTAAAGGCAAATCGCCGGGCCGTCCACGAGTGTCTGACACAGACGTCCTAAAGCCGTCGGCACACGGACCGTGCATCCGAACGATGAGCGTTGAGCGTGCCGAGTTTCTGACGTCACAGCATGGAATAGCACGCTCGGGAGTCTTTCCGAACGTGCAGAGCAATATCTGGCATGTCAGATATTCTCAGCGTGCGTCTGAGCGTTGACCAATGACATGGCACAACGGCACCTACGTCACACGCACGCCGTCTCCCTTCAGCACAGAGTTGTGACGCGCCATATTGGCATTCATTTCGAGCCTATACGTATATATGCCTTTCCGAGCACCAGCAAATTGAGAATCACTGCGAAACTCATTGTTAACTGTGTGATTCGTTTCAATAAAATAATGAGAAATATCATATTCGCGGAAAAATAATTATTGTAACTTGCGTATAATGATAGTAGGCTATTTGAAGGCAGCGACACACTGAAGATCCACCCAAAACGCATTGTTCTTGGTACAATGTGTTATAATTAAATTTCAGTTAGTAAAATATCTACGATTATAAAGTTTTTAGCAAGAGGTAAGGTACTATTATTACATACAGCAGATGTGATGTTGGTATAGTGTAATGAATAGCATCATTGTATACTAATGAGGTTTTTTCGTTGGGGCGGTGGTTCGCGTGCTGACACGACAAATTTTTTTTTCCTAACATTCGCGTTTTTATTAGGTTCTGATACTTTATTATTAGTTTAATATAAGTATAGACTGTAATGTTTGATTTTATGTAAATACAAGTTCACCTTTTTTTGAGGGGTGACTTTGTTCGATTGGCTACTTGTATAAAGGTATTTTTTCTTTTACGCTTCGTAATTGACATGTTGCAAAGATTCTGCTACTGGGTACGAACAGTGATCAAGTAAGACTGACCTTGGGGTTTTACTAAAATGTGGGAATGATGAAATAATGTTTATCTTATGCGGAAAGTATTCCAATTTTGTAACGCACTGCTTGTAAAGGAACTTTTATAAGCCTCTGTCCTTATTGATTGGAGATGGTACTTTCCTTTTCGTGGACGATGGGGGAAATGTGCATTTTAATAGAGCTAACGTGGGAATTTTACGCGCCCGTTGAGTAAACAATATGATTAACGAACTAGAAACATCCCTCAACTGTAGCTTGAGTGCGTTGCGAACGCGTATACCACGTTGGGGTCCACGTACCGTATGCACAAGTTGCATCATTCCTGAGCGTTGAGCAGAACGTTGAACTGGGGACGCTCAACGTTAACGTTCGGCAGCACGGTCCGTGTGCCGACGGCTTAAGCATCCGCCATAGTTTTACTAGGAATCCACCGCGCAGCTCGACAGCTCAACATACCCCCGATGTCCGTCTGGCGTGTGTTGCGTCGTCGTTTACACATGAAACCATACAAAATTCAGCTACTGCAAGCTCGTTGTGAAGGTGGCAAACAACAACGCGTGTTCTCTAATGAAAGATGAACCGTCATAATATGAGAATATGGGGTACAGAACAACCACGTGACGTTGTACAACGTGAGGGGGACTCTCCAAAATTTAATGCGTTTTGTACAGTTTCAAGGAAGAACATGTATGGACCAATTTTCTTTGCCGAGAACACTGTTACGGGAAGCACGTATGCTTGAGAACTTTCTTTTCCCACAGCTAGAGATTGATTCGAACGACTTCATTTACCAACAGTATGGAGCACCGCCACACTGGCATCTGGAAGTGCGGGAATTTCTTAAATCAAAGGATTACTTGACGACGGATCGGTCGCGCTGGACCAAATGATTCACCTTTACATTACTGGCCTCCAAGGTCAGCGGACCTGATTATCTGTGATTATTTCTTGTGAGGGTTTCTAAGAGACTCTGTTTATGTGCCTCCGTTACCAATAACAATGTATGAACTGAGAAATCGCTTACCAGCAGCTGTGGAAGCTGAGTTCAGACATGCTCGCTGCAGTGTGGGAACAATCTGAATACCGCACTGACGTATTCCATGCATCTCAAGGGGGGAGGGAGGGGGCATGTTGAACACCTATGAAAAGGTATCAAAATAAAATAAAATTTATCGTAAATGTTTATTAGTTACAGAAATATAGACGTGCCAAATCGGATATCCTTTTTGATACACCCTGTAGGTTAAGAAAACACCTTCCTTTACTCTAGAGGCGGCACAGTGATGATAAATTTCTCTGAGTCTCCACCCGTCCCAGTCATACCAAAATCCTGGCTTCGACTTTCGACCAAAAGCAATTAACGTTTCAGACATATCATTGCAGATTCCGGGCCCTTTCGTAACGATTAACTCACTGGTGAACTTAACATCGCGTTATTAATTTTCTGAACTTGTTGTTGTGTACAAAAACTTCGTTCGACACCAGTAAGATGATTGTGAAATGGTTCAAACGGCTCTGACCACTATGGGACTTAACTTTTGAGGTCGTCAGTCCCCTAGAGCTTAGAACTACTTAAACCTAACTAACCTAAGGACATAACACATCGATGCCCGAGGCAGGATTCTATCCTGCGACCGTAGCGGTCACGCGGTTCCAGACTGTAGCGCCTAGAACCGTTCGGCCACTCCGGCCGACAGTTGATCTTCAGAGTGAGATCCGTATCAGATAGGTAGAGGAAATAGGGAATGTTCGAAGAAGAGGAGCACGTTTCATTACAGCTTCCTTTAGTAATTAGTAAGCAAGAAAGCGTCACAGATACGATCAACCAACTGCAGTGGCAGCTACTGCAAGAGTGTCGGTCAGCACCACGGTATGGTTTACTGCCAAAATTCCTAGAGCGTACGCCGCGCGGGACTAGCCGAGCGGTCTCAGGCGCTACAGTCCTGGACTGTGCGGCTGGTCCCGGCGGAGGTTCGAGTCCTCCTTCGGGCATGGGCGTGTGTGTCTGTCCTTAGGATAATTTAGGTTAAGTAGTGTGTAAGCTTAGGGACTGATGACCTTAGCAGTTAAGTCCCATAAGATTTCACTCACATATGAACATTTTTTTACGAGAGCGTACATTCCTAGAAGAGTCAACAATCATAATACTTGCTCCTACTATAACTCGCGAAAAGACCATGAAGATAAAATCTGAGAGATTAGAGCCCACACGAGGGCTTATCGCAATCGTTCTTGCCGCAAACTATCCGCGACTGTAACAGGAAAGGGTGGAAGCGATAGCGCTACACAAACTGCCCTCCGCCACTCAACGTAAGGTGGCTTGCGGAATACAGATGCAGATGTAGATCAGTTGATGCGTTGCGACATTTTTGATCCATCCAGGTTCTCTACCGTCTACAAGTGTTCCTTCTTTCTTTAGAGTTGTTTTGGAATATATTCATCGCTATACGTTCTGGGAAATCTGGGGGCGAGCTGTTTACAGTCTGCCACTTGGCGTTTGGACACAGTGATGAAGTGGTCAAGACCGTTGTCTCGCACTCGCGATGGGCAAAAGCCATTCACTTACGCTCTCCTCTCTTTTTTATTTTTGTTTTAATAATATCATTTTTGCTAGCTTGTCTGCTGCACGTAAACATATATCATTGTCATTTATCTGCCTGCAGCGATCGACTGTCGGGGCATAGACGGTTGTCTTTGGAAACTTCATACAATACGCGGAAATTGGCAAATGCTTTGCTCGTGGAATATGTCATGAGGCTAATCGGTTGTCGACAGAAGTTACAGTTCCAAAGACATGACAGATTGTTGCCGTCTCATCCCCACTCCCTCTCCCGAATGTAATTTTCCGTCACCCCTACTTGACGTACTACAGATACTTAGAATTTCAACTGTAGAAAGAACGAAACGTTTTAATACAATAATAACAGTAATTTGTTTAATTAATACTTAGTACATCGATTTAGCATCACTTTCAAGAAAATATAGTACAGAGAAATATAGATTTTTAATAACAGAGGTCCTAGAATTTGAGTGGTGCGCATGTCACGTTATTATACAGTATTGGAACAGTAACAGCAACAAGCTTTCACAGCATAGGCACGTCATAATTTACACAATATCAAATGGAAGTGTGCACTGACCACAACCGGCGTTGGTCTAATGTCCGCCACCTCTCCGAGCACTGAATAATAATAATAATAAAGTGCAGAAAGTCTTTCCGAACATCGCCTTTTTTTCCAAATAACTGATTCAGATAAATATTTATCAGGCTCTTAGACAACTGAAGAGCAAGCAAATGTGACACTTAGTAAACTCATATCATTTCCAATATGATGAGTGAAAAAATTACTGTTTTTACTCATCTCGTTTCTGCTCGATGAATACAGTTGCTTCACATTGTCGACACAGCAGTCTTGAGGTAGTTAAGATTCTTGATGGATGTAGAAAGTTATTGAGTTCGTTAATTGTCGTAGTTTTCAATAGTTGTAATAGAAGTTACAGGTGTTCATGTTCACTACTATCATACTTATTCCACACATTCCAAGTAACTACTCTCTGAATAAACAATTACTGACACAACGCAGCATGTACGTGATACAAAACCAACTTTCACCTCACTTCTCCGCCAAGCACTTGCGACTTCCAACGACTAACCAAAGAGAACAAAGTTTCTGCTTGTGTTTCAAACAAAATGTATCGTGTAACAAATTAATTACTAATCAGTTATCTTTTTTTAATCTGTTTCCAAAGTTCGTAATTAACAATTTCGATGTCAATTACTTAAATGGAATTAATTTCGCATAACTAAATTTCGAAATAAATACAATGTATAAGAAATAATTAAGGCTATTTCAGAACGATAAAGTTAATTTCATTTATGTTAGACTCGTGTTTGCGGCTGGCCGGGGTGGCCGAGCGGTTCTAGGCGCTACAGTCTGGAACCGCGCGACCGTTACGGTCGCAGGTTCGAATCCTGCCTCGGGCATTGATGTGTGTGATGCACTTAGGTTAGTTAGATTTAAGTAGTTCTAAGTTCTAGGGGATTGATGACCATAGATGTTAAGTCCCATAGTGCTCAGAGCCATTTGAACCATTTTTGAACTCGTGTTTGCGCTTATGTTTCAGATATAAATATACGAAACAATTTTATTAGTATCTTTAAATGTGTGCGAAATACAAGATTACAATTTGAACTTTATTGGATCGTGTCGTGAATTTATCGCACGTATCGAGTACACCAGTCTGTGACGAAAGAAGGGCTTCTGACGAATTGCATTACGTTGGCAGTGTACTGTTAGTAATTGGGCATACTTCCCATTGCGTCGGAATAATGTCTTAATCCAAAACGCTGGCTGAAGTAAGTGGCGTTCTACAGACTGCTGGTAATGAAAGGCAGACCTTCACTTCAGTGCAGACGGTCAGTACAACTTCCTGAAGGCGAACTTTGACAATGCCCAAAGAAAGACCCATAAAGTTAACGTCAGACGATCATCCAGTCATGCGTGCAGTACATTAAGTGGGTTACTTGATTACTCGCGAGACAAGAGGCAGAGAACTGACGGTAGTACCTGAACCAGCGACACGCACTCTCGTCTTAGTGACGTCCGGAAATGAAGGAGAAGTAAAGTGGAGGGTTTCTTCGTGCGTTAAGATAGGAGAGCCATCACGTGGAGGGTGCGCGAGTAGCAAACCCGCCCACCAGTAGGGGAGGCGGGCTCCGATAGCGGCGGTCATAAAGTCAAGTCCTGCTGCGGCCACCGACTGGCGGTCGGCGGCCGGGGTCGTGGTCGTTAGGGCGCGATCGTAACTCCCTCTGGCCGCTGGGCTCTTCCGGCCAGCTCCAGCCCCTCTCCTTATCACGCCTAAATTTGACGCTGATCCGCACCGGATACTGCTGCAGCTAAATGTGACACATCAAAGTGCAAACACTGCCTGTCTGCTTCATATCCATATTCCGCAAGTCGCCTGGCAGTGTGTGACGAAGGTTACTTTGTGTGCCGCTCCTACTTTGCCTCAAAAAGGAGTGTAAGCTACTTTTACAGATTAATTAATTATTGTATAAAACATTCTCAGAACTCTTGCTTCATTAGTTCAGAGTAAATCCACGAGCTTTCCTAGCCAGTACGGATTACGTTAAAGCCCACAAGAAAGGTATTGCATTGAGGCCGTTTGTTATCGTTATTGGTTCTCCTACCATGAGGACGGCCAAATATTTAACTAAGTTGATGACTCCGGTAGTTAACCGCTCTGATCACCACATCAAAAACTGTCAGATGTTCATTGAGAAAATTAAACACATTAGAATTGGCCCAAACAATACTTCAGTCAGGCTGGATGTGGTCTCACTATTTACAGAAGTTCCTGTGGAGGATGCCCTCAAACTGTTGGCAGAGCAGTTTCCTCCTGAATCGATAAAGTTGTTCCGACGTGTTATGACGACCACTTACTTCTGGTATGGCGGTAAATATTATGAAACGACGGACGGAATGGCTATGGATTCTCCATTGTCTCCAGCAATGGCCAACATTTTTATGAAACATTTTGAAGTACTTGCATTAAATTTGGCTCCCCTCCTTTCATCTTCATTTTATCGTTATGCTGACGACACGTTTGTTGTTGGTCCACACGGCTAGAAGCTCTTGAGAACTTCCATGAATATATGAACAGTGTGCAACCAAACATCCAGATCACCGCCGAGACAGAGAAAAGGGGAAAACTGCAATTCCTCCCCCTCCCCCCCCCCCCCCAAACAAAAGTCGAATGGACTATTCAGCCACTGAGTGTACCGCAAGCAGACGCAGACCGATTTATATCTTCCCACCCAGAGTTTTCACCGTCCACTCTAGAAGAGAGCCTCTTTAAATATACTGCTACACAGAGCAAAAACTGTTTCTGACGAGGAACTTGGATTCCGAAATTAATCACCTAAAACGTGTGTTCCGTAAGGAAGGTTATGGGTCACGTAATATTAAGTCAGCTTTCTCCCAGAAAAGGAAACATGTAAATGTTGAACACTCACGTGACGTACCACCAATTGCATTTCTTCCTTTCTGCAGTGCCGGCCGCTGTGGCCGAGCGATTCTAGGCGCTTCAGTCCGGAACCGCGCGACTGCTACGGTTGGAGGTTCGAATCCTGCCTCGGACATGGATGTGTGTGTGCGATGTCCTTAGGTTAGTTAGGTTTAAGTAGTTCTAAGTTCTAGGGGACTGACAACCTCAGATGTTAAGTCCTATAGTGCTCAGAGCCATTTCAACCACTTCTTTCTGCAGCGCTACATCCAGAAAAATACGCGGAGTCCTGCGAAGACGGGGTATAAGATCTATTTTCCTAAGGAGATGAACGAGTACGCCCTGTTAAGGACAGTCTCGGTCTCAGGATTTCTGCGATTTACAAGATCCCTTGTGAGTGCGGAAGCAGTTCCAACAGGCAGTCCATGCGCACCGTTTCCAACGGCCGTGCAGAACGTCAACGACACATAAAAAATCTGGAACTGGGGAAATCTGCAGTTGCTAAGCACAGCGTCACAAACAAAAAGTACTGTTTGACTGAACGAAAGTTGCGTCCCAGGCTCCTACATACTGGCACTCTGTAATTAAAGTGGCTGTAGAAATAAGAATGTGCGATAAAACATTCATCTGTGACAGCGGATACAATCTTAGCGGTGCTTGGAAGCGAACTGTCGATGCAGAGAAGAGCCAGAGATCGTATTCGCCACAATGTGTACGCTACGGCGGGAGCGGCGGAGCCATCTGCACCGACTTTTGACACCGTTTGCGACGGGTTTACGTAGTTCAATCAGAAGCCGTCTATGGTCTGCGTAAGGCCACCACAGCAACAGTTCTGACAGCCAGTTGCTCCTGGCGAAGACGATGGAGGTAATCGTCGAAAACTCGAGATTTTACCCTGAACTGTCGCGATAAGAATTTCGAGATAGTTCTACACAACAGGCCCTTACGAAAGACTTCGTTCTCATAATTAATTACAACCCCAAAACGTCGGCCAACTAACAGGAGAAAAACAAGTTTCGGTACGCCTAAATGAAACACTATTTGTCGTTCACTAGTCTTCAGATGTTTGATGCGACTCGCCACGATTTCCTATCCTGTGCCAAGCTGTTCATCTCAGAGTAGCTCTTGCAACCAACGCCCTGAATTACGTGTTGTTTACACTGCCAAAAGAAAAAAAATGCAACACTCTCAAAGACAAGATCATTTTATTGACAAGTTATGAGACAACTGGGTCATCATTATGACAGTATACAATAACAGATTCATACCGCATAAAACACTTACAACACAGTAAAGGGTGCCCTAGCAGTCGCATGAGTACACGGTGTAGCCCCCACCAGCAACGATGCAGGAGCGTATTCTCGCGTGCAAACGATCATAAATGTACCGAAATGCATCCTTTCATAAATTATCCCAATCATCTTGAACCATTTGTTGCAATTAAGTAATCACATGCTGGTCGCAGAAGTACTGGTTACTTTACCCTACAGAAACATCAGACGTGACCACGAGTTGTAACTGATGGCCCTGCACACCATGAAGCCTAAGATGGGACCTCTGTGTCGCGGAGAAATACACTCCGGAATAGCAAGCTCATTAGGCGCACGGTGTACACGTGTACGTCCATAACTCGCATACAGACACGATGTATTCTCATCACTGAAGACAACACAGCGCCATTCCAATTTCCAGTAGATCTTCTCGCGACACCACAACAGCTGCGCTTGACGGTGACGTGATGTGAGTGGTACGTGGTCAGAAGCACACGTTATTTACTCCTGGGATGCAGCAGATGGTTCCCAGTGTGCCGGTATTTCTTCCCTGAATGACGTTCGATCGGCCGCCACTGCTCGCTCAATGCGTCGATCTTCACGTCCAGAACCTGATCCACGGGTGCAGGAACGTTCCACAGACCACTGCTGAAAGCAGCAGCATACGATCGATACAATGTACCCAACAGAGCAGCATTCCGTCGATACGCCCATCCAGTCCTGCAGGCCCACAATAGGAACGCATTCAAATTGCTCAAGTTGTTCTTTAATATTACGTACTCGTCGTTTCTAGGTAAACACCGTTCACCTCTAAACTAAGAACAGTTACTGTCTGCGCACTCAAAGCACAGGATGGACAGACAGGCTTCCGGAGCTCCATCTGTAACAAATGAATCACAACTAGCCTTGAGTAGCCCGCCCGGCTAGTCGCTTGGTCTAACGCGCTGCTTCCGAGCGAGATGCCTGCCGGTCCCCAGCACAAATCCGCCCGGCAGATTGGTGTCGAGGTCCAGTGTGGTGGCCAGCCTATGGATGGCTTTTAAGGCGGTTTTCCATCTACCTCGGCGAATACGGGCTGGTTCCCCTTATTCCGTCTCAGTTACACTATGTCGGCGATTGCTGCACAAACACTGTCTCCACGTACTGCTGTGGCCTGTTGTGGGATTGTTGGCCATTGAGGGATACTGCAGAACGAAGCCTCTCCGTCGTTTCTAGGTCCCCGGTTTAATATACGCACAATATACAATACATACGCCCTTCAGTACGCACGTATCATATCCTGGCGCAACACAAAACAGTATTGACGGTGTTGCATGTCTTGTTTTCGGCAGTGTATCCCAAGATCTGGATTTCTCTACAATTTTAATATTACGACAACTATATGGCAGTCACGCTAGTTCCTCGTCAGCAACGGCTTTGTAAATTTTTTGCTGTTTCAATCGGTTAGTCAGCTCTGAAGAGTTTTATCTGTGTAGGCGAGTCACGTCAGCCATCATAAAATAACAGCGTTGCCAAATGTACCCTCCGCTACACACCGTAACGTCGCTTCTGTATTCTTGATGTACAAGTTGTGTCACAGTTAACAGCGAAAACTAACACACGTGAAAGTACATGATAACAAATGCTAAAACGTTCGAGTAAACACGCGCGATATACTTGCTGATATGTGGTTACGAGTCTCCACTGTGTCCAGTGTATTTTAAACGTAAAAGTTTCGTCTGTGCTCCCTTTAACTCGTCTCAAATTTCTCCCACAGCTTACCTTAACGAGAAATATAATCCTACTACAGCTCGTGAAATGTTACAATTTTGACTATTGTACAACCCTACGTGTTGAAAGACGTGTTCCGCTTGTTTCGTATTTGGTTTCAATACTACACTCGTCTTTGCAGTGAGTACGAATTCTCTCAAACAGCTCAGTATCGGCTCGTAAAGCTGGAGGAAAATGTACAGTTCGGTGCTTCTGTTCGTCAACCGTATTACTAAGTGATTTTCGCTTCGCTTTCGAAATGACCCAAGGGGAAAAAATCGTGAGAATTGAGGTCTGATGACCATCGACAGAAATTTACAGGTCCCGCTGCACCAATCCGTCATGGTCCAGATTTTGAGTACAATTTTATGGAGACGTAACAGACTGGGTTACGTTTCAAATACATTTACATCAATTAGGACAATTTTTCATTCTGAAGTCAGTGGCTGCATTAAGAGCAATTCGCAGTTATCTTGCAAATCGTTCTTCTGTGAACAAGTTTGCGCTGGAACCTTTTTGGTTTTGTTATGATGTACTTTCACCAGCGACCTTGTCATTTTAATGTATAATTTGCCAGATTATAGTACTGAGGAAACGAGAAGCTTACTCAGGAATTCATGTCTTCAAATAGGGGTTTATTTTTCTATTAATGAATTATCTAAATTTTTTGATTTAATAAACTGCTCTTGAAAGATACTATGGTGTGACTGCTCGAAAATAAAACACACGGGGTAGCGAGCTTTATTGCTCTAGTTGATTGGCTATAATGTATTTTAGCCAATCAGAAGAGAGGAAATTCGCGCTTACCTTTTTGAGCCTAGAGAATTACTTTCTGGAGGACAGAAAACTTACAGAGTACAGCCATAACGATGAAAGGACATGTTTAATGTCAGCTCATAAAATATGTTTTAATTTTCGGAATTATGATCTAAAATATTTCGTGTAGTGTCGGAAAATATTTACGGGCGTACGGTAAAGACCCAAGAGCGAATTCCAGATATTTGGTACGAATTGTGTGTTCTCGAATAACAAAAATTCGTGTGGCATATGATACGAGTCTCAATTGAGAACTGTGTGTTCAAAGCGACCGATTCGTTTAACATAGGGCGCGCATTCTTTTTCACAGACAATCAGTTTGTAAATTTTTCCGGTAACAGGTTGAGGTGCATACCATAAGTTCGCTGTTGAGAGGGACTGTGAGTGCGTGTGAATGTCGAAATTGTAACTTAGGAGTAGTACAGTTCACCTGTAACCAAGAAGTGACAACATACGGGATTGCTGTTCGCAATCTTTCTCTCACTTAATAGCTAGTTAAGCCTGATACTCGAAAAAAATTCTTGCACCCTTTATACGAGAGTAGTGTGATTTCTTCTGCTACATTTTATACAGTTGAGAAACATTATTCGTTTTCCAACAGAGCAGGAGTGAGTGGACTGCAGAAGAGGAGTTCACCGAAAGATGAGTCGAGCTTTCTATATCTACATGTATACTCCGCTAGCCACCAAGCGGAGTGTGGCGGAGGGCACAATTCGCGCCAAAGTCATATTTCCCCCTCTCTGTTCCTCTCGCGGATCGCGCAAGGATAAAACGACTGTCTGAACGCCTCAGTACGAGCTCTTATTTCCCTTATCTTTGAATGATGGTCATTACTCGATCTGAAAGTTGTTGGCAAAAATATATGCTCTACATCCTCGGTGGAGATTGGATTTCGGAATCTAGAGAGGAGCCACTTCTGTTTAGCGCGTCGTCTATTTGGAAGTGTGTCCAATTTCAAACTTTCTATGAGATTTGTAACGCTCTCACAATGGTTGAATGTACCAGTCACGAATCTTGCCGCTCTTCTTTGGTCCTTCTCAATCTCTTGAATCAGACCCAACTGGTAAGGATCCCATACAGACGAACAATACTCTATGACTGGACGAACTAACGTATTGTAAGCTATTTCCTTTGTTGAAGAACTGTATCGCTTCAGGGTTGTACCAATAAACCGCCTTACCCGTTACTTGTGTAATCTGATCATTCCATTTGAGATCATTTCGAATAGTCACACCCAGATACTTGACTAATGTTACCGCTTCCAAAGACTTATTATTTTGTACTCATACATTAATGGGGATTTTCGCCTTGTTATACGCAGTAGATTACACTTACTAATATTGAGAGATAACTGCCAGTCATTACACCACGCATTTATTTTCTGTAAATCCTCATTGATTTGTTTACAACTTTCGTGTTATACTACTTTCCTGTAGACTACAGCATCATCGACAAACAGTCTAAGGCCGCTGTCAATACCATCAACCAGATCGTTTATGTACCGGGTGATGAAAAAGTCAGTATAAATTTGGAAATTTAATAAACCACGGAATAATGTAGATAGAGAGGTAAAAATTGACACACATGCTTGGAATGACATGGGGTTTTATTAGAACGAATAAAAAACACCCCATATTGCTAGACGCGTGAAAGATTTCTTACGCGCGTCGTTTGGTGATGACCGTGTGCTCAGCCGCCACTTTCGTCATGCTTGGCCTCCCAGGTCCCCAGACCTCAGTCCGTGCGTTTATTAGCTTTGGGGTTATCTGAAGTCGCAAGTGTATCGAGATCGACCGACATCTCTAGGGATGCTGAAAGACAACATCCGACGCCAATGCCTCACCATAAATAACTACGGACATGCTTTACATTGCTGTTCACAACATTATTCCTCGACTACAGCTACTGTTGAGGAATGTTGGTGGACATATTGAGCATATACTGTAAAGAACATCATCTTTGCTTGTCTTACAATGTTATGCTAATTATTGCTATTCTGATCAGATGAAGCGCCATCTGTCGGACATTTTTTGAACTTTTTTTTTTGTTCTAATAAAACCCCAAGCATGTGTGTCAATTTGTACCTCTCTATCTACATTATTCCGTGATTTATTCAGTTTTCAAATGTACACTGACTTTTTGATCACCCGGTAAATCGTAAAAGCAGCGGACCTATTACGCTGCCATGGGGCACATCCGAAGTTACTCTCGTTTCTGTTGAAGTTACCCCGTTCAGGAGAACATACTGCTCCCTGTATATTAGAACACTTTCTATCCAACTGCATATGTCATTGGATAGACCGTAAGCGCGCACTTTTTGTAGCAAGCGACAGTGCGGAACTGAGTCGAACGCCTTTCTGTTTTCTGTAGATGAGTCAAAATAACAGCGCGTCGCCGCGCCGTCGCTTAAGAAGTGGGTATCTATAGCGTCTACATGTCGCCGTATCGAGCCCGGCAGCATTCGGGCTCCAGCTTTACTTCTTTGGGCGCAGGTGCTGTGTCTCCCGCGGTGGCACAGACTGGCTGTATCTGTGACGACGCCAGCGGGCGCCGCGGTCGGAGGCAGCCGCGAAGACTCCGGCTGTTGCGGTAGAGGTTGCTGACGTATAGTTTCCAATAACCGCACGCCGCGCCGCCGCCCCAGCCAGATCCATCGGCTGCAGACAGCCCGACGGAGGAAACTCGTTAAGACAGCCTGCGCGCCTCTGTACCTGCTGCTGCTTGAGAAGCGGCCGCAATAACTCCGTCCGGATGCCAGGCGGCACCCGTCTTCCGCTCTCGTTTTTCCAGCCGGCTTGTGGAGGAGCTCAGTCGGACGGGTGACGTCCCCACCCCACCATCCCCACCTCATCCCATCCCATTACGCCGTGTCGGGCGCGCCACCAGATTACCACATCCCGTCCCTCCACTAATGGCGTCTCCTAGCGGCACCCGTGTTCTTATTAGCTCCCCTCTCAATCTCCAGATAGGGGGAGAAAATCGGGACGAACGAGCTCCCTTCTGTTTCGTCCCCCGCGGCGTCTACTCGAGGAAGGACACACACAACGAAAATAGAAAAAAAAAACAATATAGAAGTGTGCACTGTCACTCACAAAGAAGGACCAGCGCTCTTCACCAGCTAGCACGATTACCGACAAATATCCGACCGAATCGTCCAGACCAGGGAGATTTCCAGTTTTTGTTCTCACCTTCGATAGCTGCTGCAATTTCACTACATTGCCGCCGAATTCATTAAAAAAGAGAGAAAGGACAATGGTATGCCGTTGTTGTTGTGTTCTTCAGTCCAGAGACTGGTTTGATGCAGCTCTCCATGCTACTCTATCCTGTCCAAGCTTCTTCATCTCCCAGTGTCTACTGCAGCCTACATCCTTCTGAATCTGTTTAGTGTATTCATCTCTTGGCCTCCCTCTACCGCCGGCCGGAGTGGCCGTGCGGTTCTAGGCGCTACAGTCTTGAGCCGAGCGACCGCTACGGTCGCAGGTTCGAATCCTGCCTCGGGCATGGATGTGTGTGATGTCCTTAGGTTAGTTAGGTTTAATTAGTTATAAGTTCTAGGCGACTCATGTCCTCAGAAGTTAAGTCGCATAGTGATCAGAGCCATTTGAACCTCCCTCTACCATTTTTACCCTCCAAGCTGCCCTCCAATACTAACCTGGTGATCCCTTGATGCCTCAGAACATGTCCCACCAACCGATCCTTTCTTCTGGTCAAGTTGTGCCACAAACTCCTCTTCTTCACAATTCTATTCAATACCTCCTCATTACTTATGTGATCTACCCATCTAATCTTCAGCATTCTTCTGTAGCAACACATTTAGAAAGCTTCTATTCTCGTCTTGTCTAAACTGTTTGTCGTCCACGTTTCACTTCCATACATGGCTACACTCCACACAAATGCTTTCAGAAAAGACTTCCTGACACTTAAATCTATACTGGATGTCAACAAATTTCCCTTCTTCAGAAACGCTTTCCTTGCCATTGCCAGTCTACATTTTATATCCTCTCTACTTCGACCATCATCAGTTATTTTGCCCCCCAAATAGCTTAACTCCTTTACTACTTTAAGTGTCTCATTTCCTAATCTAATTCCCGCAGCATCACCCGATCTAGCTCGACTACATTCCATTATTCTCGTTTTGCTTTTGTTGATGTTCATCTTATATCCTCCTTTCACGAGACGGTCCATTCCGTTCAGCTGCTCTTTCAGGTCATTTTCTGTCTCTGACAGAATTACTACCAAGCGAGGTGGTGCAGTGGTAGCACACTGGACTCGCATTCGGGAGGACGACGGTTCAATCCCGCGTCCGGCCATCCTGATTTAGATTTTCCGTGATTTCGCTAAATCGCTCCAGGCAAATGCTAGGATGCTTCCTTTGAAAGGGCACGGCCGACTTCCTTCCCTAATCCGATGACACCGATGACCTCGCTGTTTGGTCTCTTCCCACAAACAAACAACCGACCAACAGAATTACAATGTCGTCGGCGAACCTCAAAGTTTTTATTTCTTCTCCATGGATTTTAATACCTACTCCGAATTTTTCTTTTGTTTCCTTTACTGTTTGCTCAATATACAGATTGAATAACATCGGGGATAAGCTACAACTCTGTCTCACTCCCTTCCCAACCACTGCTTCCCTTTCATGTCCCTCGACTCTTATTACTGCCATCTGGTTTCTGTACAATTGGTAAATACCCTTTCGCTCACTGTATTTTACCCCTGCCACCTTCAGAATTTGAAAGAGAGTATTCCAGTCAACATTGTCAAAAGCTTTCTCTAAATTTACAAATGCTACAAACGTAGGTTTGCCTTTCCTTAATCTACTTTGTAAGATAAGTCGTAGGGTCAGTATTGCCTCACGTGTTCCAACATTTCTACGGAGTCCAAACTGATCTTCCCCGAGGTTGGCTTCTACCAGTTTTTCCATTCGTCTGTAAGGAATTCGTGTTAGTATTTTGCAGCCATGGCTTATTATTATGCCGTTAGTTTCTTCAAATTCAGATCCACGTAGACAGTTGACAGCGCCCGACAAAAAAGTGAACCACGTGGAAGACATGGTCGATATGAACGTAACTTCGTACACGTACACACCATCGGCGGGTATGTAAATAATTAGATTTACAGTTCTACCTCAAAGGTAGGACGGCCACCAGGGTCCGTCGTTGTCGTTCGTACTTAGTGTCGTTACCAGGCCTGGTAGGGTAAACAAGGGACGTGAACAGCGTCAGATATTGAGTGACCACTGCGAAGGATACAGAAATGCTGCGAAATCGTGTGAGGCAGCGTTATCAGCACCTGAAAAATGCCTCTTTCTGGTTTTCAGTTCGCTCAACGGGCTGAATCTTGAAGTATCCAGATTCCTGGAACATTCGAGGCTAACAGTAACCCTATGTCGGAGTGCATGGGAACGTGAGGGCAGACATACCCTTCGACAAGGTTCCAATCGACCAGGTCTATCAAGGAGGATGATTGCCGTACTGATCGTCAAGCAGATCGCAGCCGCGAAAACAATCAGTGGACTCTGTGCAACGTACAACGTCATCAAGCACCACTGATCGGTGACTGGCTGCAACCGGATCATGCAGTTACCATCTCAGGCGTAGCCTGCCGATAACACTACAATACAAACGACTGCGTTTTAAGTGGTGCAGTGACCAGCAACCATGGACTGCTGGTAAATGGCGTCGCACTGTGGTTCTGTACTACCTCGGTTGACCATCGTTGGCGGGTGCGTCGGCTACTGGGGAAGAGGCGCCAAAACTTCCACTGCTTTGAGAGACACAGTGATGCTACTGCTGGCGTCCTGGGGTAGGGAGCAATCGGGTGTGACTTCAGATCACAAGTGGTAGTGATTGAGGGAACTCTGGCAGCACATCACAGACGTCCTGTGCCCTCATATGTTATCTCCTAAACGACAGTATCGTGGGCCAGTTTTCAACAGGACAGTGTCTGTCCACACTTGAGATACGTCTGTCCACACTTGGGATACGTTTGTATGGACTGTCAGCGTGATGTTGAGGTATTATCGTGGTAGGCAACTCTCACAGGTGATAGTGATTGAGGGAACTCTGGCAACACATCACGGACAACCTGTGGCCTCATATGTTACCTCTCAAACGACAGGATCGTTGGTCAGATTTCAACAGGCTAATGTCCGTCCACACATGGTATATATTTGTGTGGACTGTCTGCGTGATGCTGAGGTATTACTGTCATATGCAAACCTCACAGGGCATAGTCATTGAGGGAACTCTGGCAGCACGTCACAGATATCCTGTGCCCTCATTTGTTACCACTCAAACAATAGTATCGTGGTGCCAGATTTCAACAGGACAATGCCCGTCCACGTATGGCAGATGTCTGTACGGACTGTCAGCGTGACGTTGAAGCTCGTATTAGCGTGCTCGGAAAATCCCTAGACTTGTCCCCAGAAGGCCAACTGAAAGCATGTACCCAGACCACTGGAGGTGCAACTTAATATAAGTCTGCTCATACTGTCAAGACTTCCGAAATTTGATTAGACTTTCTAATCAGTGAAATAACATCACATACCGTGAGATTCCATTTCGTTTCCTCCTCCCCTAGTGAGAGCTTCTTTTTTTTCAGACACTATGTTTTTTTTCAGACAGTATATTTTTTGAAAATAAAATCAGTGTTGTCCCCCAGAGGTTGTTTAATTTATAGGAACAAACTGAACTATTAACATTAGAAACTACGTACGTAGGAACTTCAGAAAATAAGTTTCACCAGTCGTCCCACACTGAGACATTGACGCAAAATACGTCAACGAGAGATGGAACCGGAATCAAACGTGGGCATTAATTGGAAGTTGTAAAGAAAATCTGTCTTTAGGAAACAGCGGAAGCACTGACTGTTCGTGTGCAAAAAAAAAAAAAAAAAATGGTTCAAATGGCTCTGAGCACTATGGGACTTAACTTCTGAGGTCATCAGTCCCCTAGAACTTAGAACTACTTAAACCTAACTAACCTAAGGACATCACACATATCCATGCCCGAGGCAGGATTCGAACCTGCCACCGTAGCAGTCGCGCGTTTTTCCAGACTGTAGCGCATAGAACCGCTCGGCTCGTGTGCATACAAACGGACAATGAAAACAAGAGGAGGATAGTGTTCACCGAGCGCGTGGTCACTATCCCGACCTATACACTCAGCGTGATGACAGAGACTTCTCCTAGAAATATGCCTAAATATGGTAGGTTCAAGCAAGTGACCCTTATGGACTTTCCAGGATATCCCTAACATGGGACAATACAGGCGTAACGGATATAAAAGGTGAGCCTTGCCACAAAGCTAGAGGACATTACAGTAGGAGTCTGTGACGCTACCCCTGTGTCGCTCTTCGCCAGGCTACGGACTGAGAAAGGCTGGAGATATCAGCACAGTGCCATTACGAAGGAGACAGACGCGGGTTTGTAGGTAGCTGACATAAAGTCCTGCGAAGTCGGAGTTGGTGATAGGAATCACTGAGACAGAGGTCCGCAGCTCGTGGTCTAGTGGTGCTGGCACAGTAGCTCAACGTGTTCGGTCAGAGGGCTCGTTGCCCTCTGTAATAAAAAGAAAACTTAGTAAAGGACTCAACGATCACTTTGAACGGATGTCCTGTGACGTCCGCCCAAACCAAACGCAACGAACAATACCTAACAAAATGAAGGGACAGTAAAAAAAAAGTGGCTAGCATTGCTGCCTCTGGATCACGGGGCCCCGGGTTCGATTCCCGGCCGGGTTGGGGATTTTCTCTGCCTGCGGACTGGGTGTTTGTGTTGTCCTCATCAAATCATCATCATCATTCGTGGCAGTGGCTCGACTGGACTATGTACAAAACTGGACTGTGTAAAAATTGGGACATTGTTCGGGCGCTGATGACCGCGTAGTTGAGCGCCTCACAAACCAAACATCAAACTGAGACAGAGTAGTACCAGGAATAGATTTCCACAGTTATGAGATTATTATGACTTTCACTTACCCTGAGCTTCCTTGAGAACTACACCGAATTCTGTACGCCTGACAACACTTTTCAGTTTGTAGGCGAACTGCAATTGGAGCTCTGTAAGCTGACCACGGTATCGTCCGTCATAGATTGCATCGATCGAGGTAAGCACTCCGCCATCCACAAAGTGTCCTCCTTCTTCCTCCCGGGACACGGCAACCATTACGCAACAAGATTGGTGCATTGTCAGAAAAGAGTACATGATCCAGGTTTCCTGCAGAGATAGGTCTGCCGCGGTGTGGGTAACAAGTGCATCACAGGGTGGAAGTGAAATGGGTCGGCAACTACAACCGTACTCCAAAGTTGCAGTTCGCGAGACAGCATGATTCTTGCGGCCCAACGTCTAAGCTGCGCATAGATTCAAAGTGAAATTCTGCCGGTATACGGATCAGATGCAGTGCCGCGTCCCGCAGTAGTGAAATGGGACCAGACATGGGTCATGCTGATGGAGAAGTTCCGACCTCGCACCACGCGATTTTCAACTTTTCGGCGAGTTGTAAGAACATCTGGGGGGGGGGGGGGGGTTGGAGAGACTATCCAACCACGAGGAATATCTCCGATAAGAAGGAGAGGATTTCTGTCGTTGAGGAAGACAACGATTGGTAGGCCGTTCCTACCGTTGTTTACAAAGTCTTCTTGACTAAGTTGAAAAATAGTGTTACCTATCTGTGTCACTTCGATGTGTAATGCACCACTGAATAAAAGTAACTTTGCAGGCCAAGATAATTCCTAACTTACTTCTTGAAGTCCCACCGCACTATATGTTTGAGGCAGTTTCGGATCGTCGTCGATATCAAATGAAGATGCGGGCCAAATTCGATAGCGTATGTGTGATCATATTTAAAACCAATTCGTGTCACGCGAACAGAAATGTCTTCCCACACAAACGTCAGACTTTCTTGCGTGTAAGTATTATGAAACATTCCTTCCGTCCACCCTCGCAAGTTCCGTACCTGAACCCATGTACTCTTACTAATGTGCGGAACGTGAGAGAAATAATTAGTTTATTGCTTCGCAGATTTTTCAGAAACTTTCATTGGAGGACTCGGATTCATTCTCTGCTCTGCTATACTTACAAAATTAATCAAAATAAGGGTCGCCACCATAGCACTGATCCACGAGTCGGATTAAAATTGTATAAAACTAAACGCTCAACGCTTCCAACCGGCCGCCGTGTCATCCTCTACCCATACACGTCACTGGATGCGGATATGGATGGGCATGTGGTCAGCACACCGCTCTCCCGGACGTTTTGTCAGTTTACGAGATCAGAGCCGCTACTTTTCAATCAAGTAGCTCCTCAGTTTGCCTCACAAGGGCTGAGTGCAGCCCACTAGCCAACAGCGCTCGCCAGACCGGACCGGTTACCCAACCAAATGCTAGCCCAGCCAGACAGCGCGTAACTTCGGTGACCTGACGGGAACCGGTGTTACCACTGCGGTAAGTCCGTTGTCAATGGTTAAAACTGTCAGTACTCCAAAATCGCCCGACTGACATTATCTCATGAAAATTGCTCCATTGCAAATGGCGGGTAAAAGGAATTATTATGTGCATTCGATGGGAATTAACAGACTTTTAACGAGGAATGGTGGTTGGAGCTACACGCATGGGACGTTGCATTTCGTTAGGGAATTCAATATTCCGAGATCCACACTCTCAAGCGTATGTCAAAAACATCACATTTCAAGAATTACCAAATTACCTTTCACCACGGACAGCCTTCACTTAAAGACTGAGCAGCACCGTTTGCGTCAGTGATAACAGATAAGCAACAATGTGTGAAACAGCCTCAGAAATCAATGTGAGACGTGCTGAGAACGTATTCATTAGGGCAGTGAGGACGAAATTTGACGTTAATAGGCTATGGCAACAGACGGCCGACGCGAATGCCTTTGCTAACAGCACGACATCGCCTGCAGCGCCTCTCCTGGGCTCGTGGCCGTATCTGTTGTGCCCTAGACGACTGCAAAACCGTGGTTTGATGAGAAAAGTCCCAATTTCACTTTGTAAGAGCTGATGGTAGGGTTCGATTGTGGCGCAAACGTCAAGAAGCTGCGGACCCAAGTCAACAACAAGGCACTGTGGTAGCTGGTGGTGGCTCAATAATGGTGTGGGCTGTGTTTACATGCCATGGACTGGGTCCTCTGGTCCAACTGGATTTTTCACTGGAAATGGTTATGTTCGGCTACTTGGAGACCATCTGCAACCATTCATTGATGGAATTTTCGTGGATGACAGTGCGCCATGGTACCGGGGCATAGTTGTCCGCGATAGGTTTAAAGTACATTCTGAACAATTTGAGCGAATGATTTGGCTGCCTACACCGCACGACATAAATCCCACAGAATATTTATGGGACACAGCCGAATGCTCAGTTCGTGTACAAAATCCTGCACAGCCAATACTTTCGGAATTATGGACAGCTACAGAGGCGGCATGGATCAGTATTTCTGCAGGGGATTCCAACGATTTATTGAGGCCCTCCCACGTCGAGCTGATGCACTACGCAGGGCAAAAGATCCGACACAGGAGGTCTCCCATGACATCGTCACATCATTGTATGTAGATGGTCAGTCTCGTCTATCAAGTGTCCGCACCTGTCTGTATCTATCCTTCTATTGTTCAAGACATCGTTGCATTTAATATTTAGTTAATATGCGCAGAAGGTCTACCTGTTTTGCCTTCCAGCGAAGGTCAATCTCACAACTGCAATGAAATTCTCATCTCCTACGTCCGAGTTGATCAAATTTCATGAAACATGTCTCGGCGTTAGCACACAGTTTGAGATCGGAAAAGAATCACGCCCTGCAACGCCACAACATACGCTTTTTTATGAATGGAAATAGTGTCTCTATTCCTAGGTCATTCGTGGTGTACCTTTTTAGTTTGTGCGCGCCCCGATAGCTGAGTGACACGCCGGCACGGTAAATCAGCGTGTTCGGTCAGAGGGTTTAGCTACCCCTCTGAGTGAACGGGTCAACGAACAACCTGAACGGGTGTCATCGAACGTCCGCCCCGAACAAATTCAACCAAAAATGTAGAAAAAAACGAGATTAAAAAAAAAGTGGTCAGCGTGACGGATTGTCATCATACGGGGCCGGGTTCGATTCCCGGCTGGGCCGAGGATTTTCTCCGCTCAGGGGCTGGGTGTTGTGTTATCTTCATTATCATTTCATCGCCATCCGGCACGCAGGTCGCCCAATGTGGCGTCGAATGTAATAAGACCTGCACCAGTGCAGTCGGACCTGCCTCGCAAGGGCCCTTCCGGCCAATAACGCCAACCGCTCATTACATTTTAGTTTGTTGAAATGCCTTGTGTCACGTACACGGAGCAATTATAAAGCAATCATAAACTGCTTGTTACGTTTTCTTCCATTTACGCGAGGAAACAGGGAACTGCGCTACGCTTTATTCTAATCGTTTTCGCGGATCTCTAAACGGTCACCGCGCGACTTACATGACTTGCGGGCGTTACCGCGGTGTCTTATACACGGGCACGGTGTGGGAACTTATCTGGAGGCATAAATTGGCGCCGAGTCCGGAGGCCTCCAAGCCACGTCCATCTTAGCGCGTTTAACTCTTCCGGAATGCTGGCCAGGCACGCCAAGGCGGAAGGTCTACCGCCGTTTGCATTTGTTTTACGCATTCACGCACACGAGCCACCGCTATACACGCCGGCGGCACGCAAGGACGGCCTTCTTCTAACCTGCACGACTTACAGGGTAGACTTCTAGACACTTCTTTTCGGCAACGCAAGAGCCCCTGTAGGAAATATGAGGGTATACTATAGATCTTTTCATGAAGAATTTTTTTTTTAAATCCGCAAAGTTAGAAGGAGGAAGTGGACTCTATTTTTTACAAAAAAATCATTTATGGCACTTTTTCCGTAGTTTATTGTTGTTTCATTCCATCTCGCCTCGTCTCATGTGGAGGTTCAAAATGGTTCAAATGGCTCTGAGCACTATGGGACTTAACTACTGTGGTCATCAGTCCCCTAGAACTTAGAACTACTTAAACCTAACTAACCTAAGGACATCACACACATCCATGCCCGAGGCAGGATTCGAACCTGCGACCGTAACAGTCGCGCGGTTCCGGACTGCGCGCCTAGAACCGCTAGAACACCGCGGCCGGCGAGGTTCAAATGGCTCTGAGCACTATGGGACTTAACATCTGAGGTCATCAGTCCCCTAGAACTTAGAACTACTTAAACCTAACGACATCACACACATCCATGCCCGAGGCAGGATTCGAACCTGCGACCGTAGAGGTCGCGCGGTTCCAAACTGAAGCGCCTAGAACCGCACGGTCACATCGGCCGGCTCATGTGGAGGGGTGAAAGGAGAGGGGCAGCCACATGCTTTTGAAATAATATAATTAAAAAGATGGGAAATTTACAAATATTTTTAAAATCATTATAAGGATGATTTTGGTATGAAAACTTACGGTTGCACTAGTTGCGTTTTTCTATGCGTAGCACACGACGCTCTCCAGGAATTTTTCTCATTTTCAAACTCCACGGTATGTTCGTTTTGGGTTTCATGTCTGCGAGTGCGTTGCTCCATATATTTTTCCCTGCATTTTTTCATATCTACTACTGCAGTCGAAAAACTAGAAGAATCTCTGAATTTTTGACGCTAATGTTATTAAAAAGGGTGTTTTTAACATTTACTTACAGGTGTAGGAGTGTGAATTTCTGCGAAACGAAGGAAACACGATATCTGGTAAGTAAATAAATACTGTGAAGAAGATATCGAATGCGGTACACTAGACGGTGATTATGCCATAGAAAAGAAAGTAACTATTGCTATATCCCAAAGTATCGTAATAGGACCTAAAAAGTACTCAATACACGGAAACGGGGATGAGCAGCACTACAAGATTGTCCACTGTTGATGCTCTTGTATGTACGAAAGTAACTCGGTTGGACGATTGTAGTGCAATGCAAAAAGGTGTGGACGTTTCTGCTTGTAGTAGCAATTGGCACCGGCCGTAGTGGCCGAGCGGCTCTAGGCGCTACAGTCCGGAACCGCGCGACTGCTACGGTCGCAGGTTCGAATCCTGCCTCGGGCATGGATGTGTGTGATGTCCTTAGGTTAGTTAGGTTTAACTAGTTCTAAGTTCTAGGGGACTGATGACCTCAGATGTTAAGTCCCATAGTGCTCAGAGCCATTTGAACCATTTTTAGCAATTGGCGCTTGATTTAAAGGTGGGTAGATATAAGATATCTATAAAAATAGAAAGAAACATATGATATCAGATTATAGAATTAATGGTGAGCTTGAACTCATCGCATTGTACAAGTATTTAGGGGTAATAATAAGAAGCTGCCGCGAGGGATTAGCCGAGCGGTCTAAAGCGCTGCAGTCATAGACTGTGCGGCTGGTCCCGGCGGAGGTTCGAGTCCTCTCTCGGGCATGGGTGTGTGTGTTTGTCCTTAGGATAATTTAGGTTAAGTAGTGTGTAAGCTTATGGACTGATGACCTTAGCAGTTAAGTCCCGTAAGATTTCACACACATTTGAACATTTGAATAAGAAGCTATATGAAACTGGATGGTCACGCAAAAACAGTGTTAAGGTAGGCGAATGCAAGACTTAGACTTGTTAGGAGGGCTCTGGGAAAGTGCAGTGCATCTGTATAGGAAATCCCAGACAAGACCCTAGTGTGACCAATACTGGAGTATTGTTCCAGTGTTTGGTGTCCAAGCAGGTGGGACAACAGCCATCGAAACGTAAAAAAAAAAAAGAGAAAGGCGCTGATAGGTTCGTGACAGGTCAGTATAGGCCGAAACCATACGGAACTGCAACAGAAATTCTGGGAAAATTAAATTGTAATACTTGGAAGCAAGCTGATGTAGTTCTCGCGGAAGTCTATTGGATAAATTTGTAGAATGTGCGTTCGAAGAAGACTGTGTGAGTATAATGCTGCCACTATGGCAAGGGCGGCCAATATTTCGGCTGACAGGCAAAGCGCTCCGCCTCGCTGCACATTTCCGCCACCGCCACGCTACGCTGACTGGCGCGAGGATGGGAAAGAGGGCGAAACTGCGAACGCGCCGCATTTAAATGGCAGTGCAGTCGCATTGCATACGATTTGATTTTATGTTTCACATTCCTCAACCACATAGATGAAAAGAAAACAAATTTTCAGTAGTATTTAAATATTTTTGGTGCACAGGAGACATAATTTTTATCTGGTACGATCTGTGGGCATAAGCATAGACAAACAATTTCATAGATTTCTGCAATCAGTTGCCACGCAGCCATGACTTAATAAGTTTCAAAATCGAAAAAGTCTTTCACAAAAATATGTCGATCGAAATATTGTAGAACTTCCGCAACATCATTATGGAGACGTGGAAACTCTACCTCAGGACAACAATGTAGACGTCCTGGGCAGTTTTAACGTAAAAAGATTTGTCTTTAAAACTGGAATTACGTTGCGGGTCAATCAGTTACATCTGCACGTGCATACAGACACTTTCTACTGAAGACGGCAAACGGTCTCGAAAACAGATGTACGACTGACTGTGTCCCTAAAACCTTCATAAAACAATACTTGTAATTCTTTCCAGGCTAAAGTGAGTTCTCCAAACATCGCGTTTTCTTTAATGCCAGTGACCTTACGGTGATGGACTGTCTCTGTCAGAATATGTCCCTTCTATAACGCGATTTTCTTTCTAAATGCATCCCCATCAAATCAGATAGAAGTTATCTTGCAGTGTCTTACTGCGGGCAGTGTGCAGTCAAGGCCTCTAAAAGTGCGAAATCTGCAATGAATTTCTGGATGTTCTAATTTTCATTTATATAGTCCCTTTTCCTTCATAAATTCCGCGAGTTTTAAATCGAAAAATTGTTCCGAGCTTGCCCCTTAACTCAGTAAATGTATTTTGCAGTTATATATGAAATCTCTTTACTCTTATTTCCAGTAAAAACTGTTGCAACACACAATGGAATAATGCATGCGACTTCAGAAATTTTACTATTTGCACCTTCAATTTCTTCACGTGCTCTACACCTGCAAATTTAGCCTTGAGATTTTCCACGAAGACATTACTTTTCAGCACGCCCTCGTAGATGCGAATATTAAATAAAAGCACAGCTCGATGTTCATTGATTTAGCACGTCTAGTTGGAGCGTGTAATTACAAATAAAATACGAACCTTACTGTTTGTCGGGTTTATGTTACACAGCTTTGACGTACTGCCGTTTGCGCTGCGGGCGCTTCTGTTGAAGAGTGAAAGAGAAACATTATGTCTGCAGTCAAAGCAACCGCCGTGCCTCAGCGGCACGCGAAAACGTTAGAGTCTGCGATCGGGACAGATTTCTGCGGCAACTCCCCTCCGAATGCGGACGGCGCGCGGCGTGATTTCACGCGTTCTTTACCACGTCAACACTGCCGCCGACGGGGGACACGTAGCCAGCAAACAGGGGCGAAACTGCAGCCGTTATCAGCCGGCGTCTGTCGCTTTGACGCTTTGTCGGCGACGCGTCCGCGAGTGCGGGCACGGCTCCGAAACGCGGAGTCGGGAAACAGCGCCGATCGCTCGATTGGTGGACGTCGAGGCTCGCTAAGATAATCCGCAACCCCCACCCCACCCCGCAACTCACCCCACGGACTCCCCGACTGCGCCGAAGCGGAGCCGATACAGATACAGATGTAGGCTGGTCCCAGCCGCGTGCAGTCAATCTGCCTCAATTAATTTCCATTGCAAATTACTTTCTGGGCCATTTTCGGCAATCTGTAAAACGAGGAGCATATATATCTCTCTCGCTCGTTTCTTCTCTGTCCCTCTATCTTTCCGCACCTCACTCTCTCTCCCCTTTTTCGCCACTGTACCAGTTATTCCTCCCCCCTCACCCCCCTGCCGCTCATTCGTCGTCCTCCGCCCCCTTGCTGTTTGCCGTATCGAACTGAATAATCGATAGTCATTACGCGCCGGTGGCCGTTTTTGCCAGTCGGCGATAACAATTGCGGCCCCGGCGAACAGCCGTAACGAGCGCTAATGACAACACCGCCGACTCCGCCCGCGGGTTCTGCCACAGCCGCTGCTGCGAGGTAGGTGGCCGGCGTGCGTGGAGGTCCAATAAACAGCGTCCGATACGCGTCGGGCAGAGTGCTGGTTTCTTCTTCGCCTTCTCTCCGCTACTGGAAGGAGGCAGCTCGAAGAGAGCTAGTCCGATATGCAGATATCACCGTCTAAGTTGCCCGTAACCCTGACTGAAATCAATTCTCTACTCGTTTTTAACGACCTGTCTGGCGGATACAACTCATTAATCGAATCAAGGCTGGTATTATTAGAGCCACTGTAATTTAGCTTTTACGAAAACAAGGTACGATTTTGTAACGAATCTAAAAACTGATTTATAGCACGACTGTAACATAGTCGTTAGCGATAAAAAAAGAAGACTTTCAAATCTACACTTCTGTGATGGTACAGTAACTTTAAATATACGAATTTGTTTGTGAAATTTTGTTTGAATGCTCTCCAAAACTAGGCTTATCTTTTTCTTCTTTCTTTGTATTAATTTATTGGCTATCGGGTGGTGTTCATTCCGCCATGTCACTAATGAAAGACGAGACGATAACTACTGGAGCTGATTTTCGTGTCAGTTACGATAATACGAACCAAAGCACGACGTAACACCCAGACCCCGAGCGGAGAAAATCTCCGACCAGGTCGGGAATCGAAACCGGGTTCCGTATGTTACCAATCTGCCGTACTGACCGCACAGCTACCGAAGCGGTCTGAGGATTCTTAGGTGGCCATTTAGAATTTGTTTGTCATTTGTGTGTATGTCTTTCAATACATTGTCTCTCACAATTCAAAATATCTATATTTTTTTTAAAAAAATCATAATTGAGAGACGTTTCTTTCATAAAATTTCTTTTCGTTTCATTTCGTTTATTGCATAGTTCCCCATCCCACCCTCCCCCTCACTACACACACACACACACACACACACACACACACACACACACACACACACACGCGCGAACGAACGAACCATGGGACCATGGGGTAGCTCGCGTGCCTCATCATAGGGGTATTGTGGAGAAGTAGTACTGACTTTCGGTTCGTGAAGAGACCAGCGTTTCAGTAGTTTCAGGGTGTATCAGTATGGTTGGCTGACAGATATGACCTTGTATGACGTCAGCCTACATACTTTTGCTATTTTGGTAGTACGAACGGCTGAAATCAGGGGGAAAATACAGCCGATAAATTTCCCAAGGACATGTAGCAGCACTGCAGACTTCGTTGATGACGACACCCTCTTGCGTAAAATACTAGACAGATAAAATTGTCCCCCATTCGTATCTCCGGGGAGGGCCTACTCGTGAGGATGTTGTTGTCAGGAAAAGCAAAACTGGAGTTCTACGGAACGGAGCGTGTAAAGATTTATCCCATGATAAGGTGTGTCGGTTAGAGAACTTAAAAAGAGGAAAGTGTGGATTGCAGTTAGGTAAGTTGCTGTAGTTATGTAGAGATGGAGAGGCTTGCACAGGACAGATAACGTGGAGAGCCCCATCAAATCACTCTTTGTACCTAAGACCACAACAAGAACAACAACAGAAGCAACGACATTGAATACTTGAAAACCTCTTAATTATGGTTTTAAAAACGCATCGTACGTTTTGTGTGTTTCATTTAATAACAACATAATCTACTTCATGTTAAAATATATATATTGTTTTAGCAAAATATTTTATACAAATTAAAGTAATAATTATAAGTGGCAAAGAAACTGTAACAACTAATAAATTGCAAATTAATTAAAGGAGACGGTGGATGAGAGGATCGTCGCTCATCTAGTAATTTAGTGCAGTGTTAGTAATTTATGTGCCCTTCCTCTGTTATAGTTAATGCCTTCAACTACATTTTAGATAAAAAACTATACTACAACGAGTTAGGAAACCGAGTGAGATGGTGTAAAGAGGACTCACATTCACGGTGAAAGGACGTAAAATCACCAGCCAGCCATCCTGATTTACATTCATATCACTACTACGCAAGCGAACTTTCGGTGTGCGGCGGAGGTATTCTATATACCACTGTCAGTGCGCTTTTTCCTGTTCCAATCGCGAATGGTTCGCGGAAAGAGCGATTGTTGGTAAGAATCTATGTGAACTCTAATCTCTCCGACTTTATGTTAACGGTCTTTACGCGAGTTATACCGGGTGATCAAAAAGTAAGTATAAATTTGAAAACTTAATAAACCATGGAATAATGTAGACAGAGAGGTAAAAATTGACACACATGCTTGGAAGGACATGAGGTTTTATTAGAACAAAAAAAAAGTATTGCTAGACGCGTGAAAGATCTCTTGGGCGCGTCGTTTGGTGATGATCGTGTGCTCAGCCGCCACTTTCGTCATGCTTGGCCTCCCAGCTCCCCAGACCTCAGTCCGTGCGATTATTGGCTTTGGGGTTACCTGATGTCGCAAGTGTATCGTGATCGACCGACATCTCTAGGGATTCTAAAAGACAACATCCGACGCCAATGCCTCACCATAACTCCGGACATGCTTTACAGTGCTGTTCACAACATTATTCCTCGACTACAGCTATTGTTGAGGAATGATGGTGGACATATTTAGCATTTCCTGTAAAGAACATCATCTTTGCTTTGTCTTACTTTGTTATGCTAATTATTGCTATTCTGATCAGATGAAGCGCCACCTGTTGGACATTATTTTAACTTTTGTATTTTTTGGTTCTAATAAAACTTCATGTCATTCCAAGCATGTGTGTCAATTTGTACCTTTCTATCTACATTATTCCGTGATTTATTCAGTTTTCAAATTTATACTGACTTTTTGATCACCTGGTATAATCTTATAGGCTCCTAGGCCTCGTCAAGGCCTGTTTGTGGGCCATCCTCATTGGATTGTTGGTAAAAGAGGCAGAGCAAATAGGGGTGGGGGGGAGGAGGGACGGGGGGAGAAATATTTCTCAAAATATTACTATCGTGACGCTGAGGTGGCTTTTGTAAAGTGAGCGTGACATGCGTCTTTGACGGTGTTCAGCTAACCAGTAACACCCGAAGGAGCGAGAGAGGTGGCACGGTGGTTAGCCTACTGGACTCGCTTTCGGGAGGACGACGGTTCAAACCCGCGTCCGGCCATCCTGATTTAGGTTTTCGTCATTTCCCTAAATATAGGTTGACTCTTACACAGAATATTACAGCAACCAGCTACTTTTTACAATACTATTTATTTTTTTAAACAGAGCCGTTACCTGTTTCGAACCTATAGGTTCATCTTCAGACGACTAGTTCACTTTTTACATTACATTTCGTGTTTTGTTTCCCCACCTAACGAAACTTCCTTGGAGTAGTGATGCCAATGAAGAATCCGCGCCATTACATTCCAGTGCAGGTTGGTTATCATCTTGCAGCATCGAAAACTGTATAATACACTTTTCTTGAATATATATTTGCACATAATGTAATGCACTACTGACACACTTAGAAGTTTCATCACATAATGTGTCAGTGGTGCGTTACATTATGTGCCAATATATATTCAAGAAAACTGCATTGTACACTTTCGATGCTGCAAGATGATAACCAACCTGCACTGGAATGTAATGGCGCGGATTCTTCACTGGCATCACTACTCCAAGGAAGAATCGTCACGTCGGTAAACAAAGCACGAAATGTAATGTAAAAAGTGAACCAGCCGTCTGAAGATGGACCTATCGGTTCTAAACAGGTAACGGCGCTATTTAAATAAATAAATAGCATTGTACGAGGGTCACTCCAAAGGAAATGCACACTATTTTTGTAAAAATGCAGTTTTCATTCTGCATGTGTGGAAGTTTTACAGGGTGTAGATACATCCTTCCCGCTTGTTTTCAAACTTAGTTCAACCTATTCCCGTGCGTGGCGCCGTCACAGCATGTCTTCAAGATGGCTGCTACACTCGACGTTCGTCAGAAGCAACGTGCTGTCATAGAATTCCTGTGCTGTGAAAACGAGACAATGGGAAACATCCACGAGAGGTTGAAAAAGGTGTATGGAGATGCTGCTGTCGATCACAGTACAGTTAGTGGGTTGGCAAGCAGGTTACATGATGAGAGCGGGCACGGCAATATTGAGGATTGTCCTCGCAGCAGCAGGCCTCTTACTGCACACACTCCAGACAATGTGCAGAGAGTTAACGAATTGGTGACTGCTGACAGACGCATCACAGTGAACGAATTGTCACGCTACGTTGGGATAGGGGAAGGAAGTGTTTGCAGAATACTGAAAGTGTTGGCGTTAAAAAAGGTTTGTGCCAGGTGGGTTTCCAGGATGTTGACAGTAGCTCACAAAGAAACAAGAAAAATGGTTTGCAACGAACTTTTAGAACAGTACGAGAATGGTGGAGATGATTTTCTTAGAGAATTGTGACAGGTGATGAAACATGGCTCCATCATTTTTCACCAGAGACGAAGAGGCAGTCAATGGGGAGGCATCATGCAAATTCACCCAAGAAAAAAAAATTCAAAACCACACCTTCTGCTGGGAAAGTTATGGCTACAGTGTTTTTCGATTCCGAAGGACTCTTGCTTGTGGACATCATGCCAAGTGGAACCATCGTAAATTCTGATGCATATGTGACGACACTGAAGAAACTTCAAGCCAGACTGAGTCGTGTTCGACCACATCGGCAAAAGCAGGATGTTTTGCTGTTGCACGACAATGCACGGCCACATGTCAGTCAAAAACTATGGGAGCGATCACAAAACTCGGATGGACAACACTGAAACACCCGCCTTACGGTCCTGACCTGTCTCCATGTGACTATCATCTCTTTGGGAAACTGAAAGACTCTCTTCGTGGAACAAGGTTTCAAGACGATGACTCCCTTGTGCACGCTGCCAAACAGTGGCTCCAACAGGTTGGTCCAGAATTTTACCGTGCGGGTATACAGGCGCTGGTTCCAAGATGGCTAAAGGCAGTTGAGAGGGATGTAAATTATGTGGAGAAATAAAAATATTGTTCCTACAGGATGTGTCTACACACTCTAGGACCTTCAAACATGTAGAATAAAAGATGGATTTAATAAAAAAATAGTGTGCATTTCTTTTGGAGCGACCCTCGTAAAAAGTGGCTGGTTGCTGTAATCTTCCGTGTAAGAGCCAACGTATATTTTGTATACTTTGTATACAGCCACAGGCTCAAAACGTCAGTTTTTGACAAAATAGTGTTCTCTAAATCTCTCCAGGCAAATGCCGAGGTAGTTCCTTTGAAAGGGCACGGCCGATTTACTTCCCTAATCCGAGCTTGTGCTCCGTCTCTAATGACCCTGTTGCCGACGGGACGTTAAACACTAATTTTCTCCTGCTGCAGCACCAGAAGCTACTGTAGAAGATCACAACAGAGGTGTCGAAACGGCTGCTGTGTAAGTAGAAACTGAAGAGTAATACGACGCAGCCTATCAACCTAGAAAACATGACCTTCAATGACAACGGCCACGAAAGACTGAATACTTAGGTAAATTGAGATCTGTTTTGTCTTACTGTGAAACAGTGTAAAACTTGTGTACCACAAACGCATTTCCATTTGAAAAATCGGTCTTCCTTAACTTAGAACGCGTTGAGATTTTCCGCTAGTACTGTAACTGCAAGACAGCTGGCGAGAAAACACGAACTTTCTGGCGTTGTTCGTGTCGTTACTGCGCCACGCCGGAAACAAATAACATAAGCCGATTTTGCTGCCGAGCGAATCCCACCTAAATGTGCTTTCAGTGCGTAAAGCCCGTGAATGGTAGTCGCCATTGCAGAGTGCTGCTCAAATGTACTGCTGTGGCGAAAAACAGAAGCTCCTGAAGCGAAGTTGCTAATGTGAGCTCGAAGTGAAAATACTGCGATCTACATTACTGTAAAAAATGTATTCTTTCCTTAGAGCCAGTCTGTAAACTACGAGGGATTTTCAGAGATCGCTGCATAAATAAACTCAGAGAATTCACCAAATCATCACATTGAACTGTGTGCGTTATAGAATAAACTGGATGCAAACCCATGTGTTTTTATCCCTTACTGTATTTCATTTGTCAGTATTCAGCATTTTGAAACGTAATTCACCCAAATGTGTCTCACTGTCTTCGCTAAAAGAACTTTCCATAGACGCTTCAAGGCTAGGTACGGCTTTTAAGGAAGACTCGTTACTTTCGCCAGCCGCAGTGTTTTTCTCGATGAGCGTGTCAGTCTTTAGAGCCATCGGCAGCGCACGCACGACGATTACCGGAGCTGTGCCGAAGTTCCTAACAAAGGAACGCCCTGTCAGTGAGGGCGCACCGCAAGTTTTTAGGAAGTTCTCTGACATCGCCCAACTTAACGCAACCTTCCGTCGAGGAGAAATTTTGCTTCTTCGGCAGAAAGGTGAATTTGGCGGACAGTTTCAATCCTCTGTTCAAAACTTCGGCAGCTGTTGAGGGTTTACTTTTTAATCGTTAAGATTCAGTTAGCTACGGACGATTGGCGGAAAGAGTATTCAAGCATACAACAAAATACACTCCTGGAAATTGAAATAAGAACACCGTGAATTCATTGTCCCAGGAAGGGGAAACTTTATTGACACATTCCTGGGGTCAGATACATCACATGATCACACTGACAGAACCACAGGCACATAGACACAGGCAACAGAGCATGCACAATGTCGGCACTAGTACAGTGTATATCCACCTTTCGCAGCAATGCAGGCTGCTATTCTCCCATGGAGACGATCGTAGAGATGCTGGATGTAGTCCTGTGGAACGGCTTGCCATGCCATTTCCACCTGGCGCCTCAGTTGGACCAGCGTTCGTGCTGGACGTGCAGACCGCGTGAGACGACGCTTCATCCAGTCCCAAACATGCTCAATGGGGGACAGATCCGAAGATCTTGCTGGCCAGGGTAGTTGACTTACACCTTCTAGAGCACGTTGGGTGGCACGGGATACATGCGGACGTGCATTGTCCTGTTGGAACAGCAAGTTCCCTTGCCGGTCTAGGAATGGTAGAACGATGGGTTCGATGACGGTTTGGATGTACCGTGCACTATTCAGTGTCCCCTCGACGATCACCAGTGGTGTACGGCCAGTGTAGGAGATCGCTCCCCACACCATGATGCCGGGTGTTGGCCCTGTGTGCCTCGGTCGTATGCAGTCCTGATTGTGGCGCTCACCTGCACGGCGCCAAACACGCATACGACCGTCATTGGCACCAAGGCAGAAGCGACTCTCATCGCTGAAGACGACACGTCTCCATTCGTCCCTCCATTCACGCCTGTCGCGACACCACTGGAGGCGGGCTGCACGATGTTGGGGCGTGAGCGGAAGACGGCCTAACGGTGTGCGGGACCGTAGCCCAGCTTCATGGAGACGGTTGCGAATGGTCCTCGCCGATACCCCAGGAGCAACAGTGTCCCTAATTTGCTGGGAAGTGGCGGTGCGGTCCCCTACGGCACTGCGTAGGATCCTACGTTCTTGGCGTGCATCCGTGCGTCGCTGCGGTCCGGTCCCAGGTCGACGGGCACGTGCATCTTCCGCCGACCACTGGCGACAACATCGATGTACTGTGGAGACCTCACGCCCCACGTGTTGAGCAATTCGGCGGTACGTCCACCCGGCCTCCCGCATGCCCACTATACACCCTCGCTCAAAGTCCGTCAACTGCACATACGGTTCACGTCCACGCTGTCGCGGCATGCTACCAGTGTTAAAGACTGCGATGGAGCTCCGTATGCCACGGCAAACTGGCTGACACTGACGGCGGCGGTGCACAAATGCTGCGCAGCTAGCGCCATTCGACGGCCAACACCGCGGTTCCTGGTGTGTCCGCTGTGCCGTGCGTGTGTTCATTGCTTGTACAGCCCTCTCGCAGTGTCCGGAGCAAGTATGGTGGGTCTGACACACCGGTGTCAATGTGTTCTTTTTTCCATTTCCAGGAGTGTACGTATACATTTTTTGCGCTGTGATATTTCGGTAATCAGTCTTAATCATATTCTTTCAGTTGGTCCCTCGTCGCTTGCCAGTTATCTTCTTCATTTTGACATCTGTTTTGAAATCCACATCATCAGCGATATTATGTACAGGTTGATTATTATTAAAGTGAATTACTCATGGAAGTCCAGCGTCGGCCGTAATTACTGTATGACAACGAACTTGGTTCATATGCGAATGCGTTAACGCGGACGGTCTAGGGCGTTGCAGTCATGTACTGTGTGGCTGGCCCCGGCGGAGGTTCGTGTCCTCCCTCGGGCATGGGTGTGTGTGTTTGTCCTTAGGATGATTTAGGTTAAGTAGTGTGTAAGCTTAGGGACTGAAGACCTTAGCAGATAAGCCCCATAAGATTTCACACACATTTGAACTTTTTTTTTTTTTGTTTTGCTTTGTTAACGTGGAATAGATTTATGCTGAAAAAAAGTTTTGGCCACCAGATGCCAATCTGTCACTAGGAATGCAACAGACATATAGAAATGTTTCCATATGTGACGTATTAGGGGCGGGGCGTAGACAGAAAAGGTTAAACAAGTCAGAGAGATATAATGATGAATGTATTATTAACCGTCTCTCAAACGATTTGTTCAGCATGATCACTGGAGATGTCGACTAGATGCTGCATCCGTGAAATGACGTGATTGACAGTTCCTCGCAGCAGTTCCGGTAGAAACCGAGCAACGTATACTGGCCTTCAGATCTGTCAGAGATGGAACGTGTCCCTGGTGGACGCGTTCATTTAGATATCCCCAGAGCCAAAAGTTAAATGGATTCAGGTCAAATGAATGTTGCAGGCCATACGTCTGGAAAACGTATGGAGATAACATGTTCGTGGAAGGTTAAGCAGATCTTTCATTGGGGTGCTGTTCCCTCGCCTCTTGCATGAAAATTACAGTCCCCACACAACTGCGCATATCTGAAGCAGGAATCCAATTCTGTTCAAGGAGGTCGATAAGGGGAGACGTACGGTATACCTGACTGGCATTCTGGGTGTTTTCTCTTAAAAAAAGAGCGGACCGAGGGTAAAGGTGCTTGTGAATCCATACCTCACAGTCACATACGGCGAGTGCAATGGCTCTTCGTGCTCAGCATGCATTTTAACAGTAACCCAAATTCGGCACTTCCGTGTGTTCACAGCACCCTCTAGTGTAAAAAACGCCTATCACTCTAATGAATATTGCCCAGTCACATGTCATCAACTTCGATCCGTGTCGAACCCCGAAGAGCGAATTTGGAACGTTGCTGCAGATCATGAGGTTTAAGTCGTTGTACCGTCTGGGTCTTGTACGCGTATCAGTGTAATATAGACTGCGAAACTTTCCATATTGTTGGCCCTGAGATGGACGGTTCTCGTGACATTGCACGAACACTGGTACTGCCTGGGGCGTGTCCTGCATGGTCACTTACAGCAAAAGCAATAACTTCCACCGGGATAGGTCGCTTTCCTCTTCCATGTACCACAAAATGCTCACACAGGTGTTGTCAACCAATGAAAATCGACATTGTATTTCCGGATGTAATAATTTCTTTTCCGGCAGTGTAGCTGAGCAAGCTGTGCGGGAGAGCCTTTGCGGAAGTTGTAAAGTAAGAGAGGTACAAACAAAAAAAATGTTCATATATGTGTGAAATCTTATAGGACTTAACTGATATGATCATCAGTCCCTAAGCTTACACACTACTTAACCTAAATTATCCTAAGGACAAACACACACACCCATGCCCGAGGGAGGACTCGAACCTCCGCCGAGACCAGCCGCACAGTCCATGACTGCAGCGCCCTAGACTGCTTGGCTAATCCCGCGCGGCAGGTACAAACATATTCGAACTTAACGCCAGATCATTAGTCGTGTCTGTGTACCCCATCGGTAAGAGCATGGTCCACGAAAATCATGAGTCTGGTTCGAGTTCCCAGTTCTGCTCATTGTGTGAATCTGCCAGGAAGTTGCAGCATTAGGAAATTGCAGCGAAATGCAGGAGGATCTGCAGCGAATAGGCACTTGGTGCAGGGAGTGGCAACTGACCCTTAACATAGACAAATGTAATGTATTGCGAATACATAGAAAGAAGGATCATTTATTGTATGATTATATGATAGCGGAAAAAACACTGGTAGCAGTTACTTCTGTAAAATATCTGGGAGTATGCGTACGGAACGATTTCAAGTGGAATGAGCATATAAAATTAATTGTTGGTAAGGCGGGTGCCAGGTTGCGATTCATTGGGAGAGTCCTTAGAAAATGTAGTCCATCAACAAAGGAGGTGGCTTACAAAACACTCGTTCGACCTATACTTGAGTATTGCTCATCATTGTGGGATCCGTACCAGGTCGGGTTGACAGAGGAGATAGATAAGATCCAAAGAAGAGCGGCGCGTTTCGTCACAGTGTTATCTGGTAAGCGTGATAGCGTTACGGAGATATTTAGCAAACTCGAGTGGCAGACTCTGCAAGAGAGGCGCTCTGCGTCGCGGTGTAGCTTGCTGTCCAGGTTTCGAGAGGGTACGTTTCTGGATGAGGTATCGAATATATTGCTTCCCTCTACTTATACCTCCCGAGGAGATCACGAATGTAAAATTAGAGAGATTCTAGCGGGCACGGAGGCTTTCCGGCAGTCGTTCTTCCCGCGAACCATACGCGACTGGAACAGGAAAGGGAGGTAATGACAGTGGCACGTAAAGTGCCATCCGCCACACACCGTTGGGTGGCTTCAGGAGTATAAATGTAGATGTAGGTTTAATCACAATTTACATTCTATTTCAGAAACGTTCTCTTTCAAATATTGACTTGCGACAGATGTTCAAGCGATTCCGTAAACAAAAATTTCTTTTCAGACACAAATTTCACGTGAAAAAAAGCGTAGCAATTTAGTCCTCTAGTACGCCTCATTCCGTGTGACTCCACATTGTTTTTTTTAAAAAAGGAAGAAGAATGAAGAGTCACTTTGAAGCAATAGCAGCGCTGGCCAGCTGTTTACAGCGCCTTCATCGGCGGTCCGGCGGTAAGAAGCCGCTGACTGAGTCAGCGCGGACGCTGACACGCTGTGTTTACTGTCAGCAGCCCTCTTATCTGCCGCCGTCACTCAGTTTCGGCCGACTTCTATTCGAGCCTCTTACAGGCCGCTTGCCGTCGGTGGCCATCATTTTGCTTGCAGCCGAACAAAGACACGTACAAGAAGGACGCGGTGGGCTACGTACGTATTCCATTCTTTTCGTTTTGTAAGCTACGTTGTGGCCGTCGGCGTACTGCTCCAAGCTTCAGACTTGACTTGCACTTTGCCTTTATTCTCTCTTGTATTTTTTTGGTCTCCCCAACACCTCAGTTTACTTGTTTTATTTTGCTTTTTATTCCATTGCACCAGTGTTACATAACTACTTGAAAATGGAACTTGTCATTAAATTAAATAAATAATAATTACATACATCGAAAGAAGTAATGATATACTAATAAAAATAAAGATAATAATAACGTCCCCACTACAGACCCATGTTGTTGTTGTTGTGGTCTTCAGTCCTGAGACTGGTTTGATGCAGCTCTCCATGCTACTCTATCCTGCGCAAGCTTTTTCATCTCCCAGTACCTACTGCAACCTACATCCTTCTGAATCTGCTTAGTGTATTCATCTCTTGGTCTCCCTCTACGATTTTTACCCTCCACCCTGCCCTCCAATACTAAATTTGTGATCCCTTGATGCCTAAGAACATGTCCTACCAACCGATCCCTTCTTCTGGTCAAGTTGTGCCACAAACTTCTCTTCTCCCCAATCCTATTCAATACTTCCTCATTAGTTATGTGATCTACCCATCTAACCCTCAGCATTTTTCTGTAGCACCACATTTCGAAAGCTTCTATTCTCTTCTTGTCCAAACTATTTATCGTCCATGTTTCACTTCCATACATGGCTACACTCCATACGAATACTTTCAGAAATGACTTCCTGACACTTAAATCAATACTGGATGTTAACAAATTTCTCTTCTTCAGAAACGCTTTCCTTGCCATTGCCAGCCTACATTTTATATCCTCTCTACTTCGACCATCATCAGTTATTTTGCTCCCCAAATAGCAAAACTCCTTTATTACTTTAAGTGCCTCATTTCCTAATCTAATTCCCTCAGCATCACCCGACTCAATTAGACTACATTCCATGATCCTTGTTTTGCTTTTGTTGATGTTCATCTTATATCCTCCTTTCAAGACACTGTCCATTCCATTCAACTGCTCTTCCAAGTCCTTTGCTGTCTCTGACAGAATTACAATGTCATCGGCGAACCTCAAATTTTTATTTCTTCTCCATGAATTTTAATACCTACCCCGAATTTTTCTTTTGTTTGCTTTACTGCTTGCTCAATATACAGATTGAACAACATCGGGGAGAGGCTACAACCCTGTCTTACTCCCTTCCCAACCACTGCTTCCCTTTCATGTCCCTCGACTCTTATAACTGACATCTGGTTTCTGTACAAATTGTAAATAGCCTTTCGCTCCCTGTATTTTACCCCTGCCACCTTCAGAATTTGAAAGAGAGTATTCCAGTCAACATTGTCAAAAGCTTTCTCTAAGTCTACAAATGCTAGAAACGTAGGTTTGCCTTTCCTTAATCTTTCTTCTAAGATAAGTCGTAAGGTCAGTATTGCCTCACGTGTTCCAGTGTTTCTACGGAATCCAAACTGATCTTCCCCGAGGTTGGCTTCTACTAGTTTTTCCATTCGTCTGTAAAGAATTCGCGTTAGTATTTTGCAGCTGTGACTTATTAAGCTGATAGTTCGGTAATTTTCACATCTGTCAACACCTGCTTTCTTTGGGATTGGAATTATTATATTCTTCTTGAAGTCTGAGGGTATTTCGCCTGTTTCATACATCTTGCTCACCAGATGGTAGAGTTTTGTCAGGACTGGCTCTCCCACGGCCGTCAGTAGTTCCAATGGAATATTGTTTACTCCGGGGGCCTTGTTTCGATTCAGGTCTTTCAGTGCTCTGTCAAACTCTTCACGCAGTATCGTATCTCCCATTTCATCTTCATCTATATCCTTCCATTTCCATAATATTGTCCTCAAGTACATCCCCCTTGTATAGACCCTCTATATACTCCTTCCACCTTTCTGCTTTCCCTTCTTTGCTTAGAACTGGGTTTCCATCTGAGCTCTTGATACTCATACAAGTCGTTCTCTTATCTCCAAAGGTCTCTTTAATTTTCCTGTAGGCCGTATCTATCTTACCCCTAGTGAGATAGGCCTCTACATCCTTACATTTGTCCTCTAGCCATCCTTGCTTAGCCATTTTGCACTTCGTGTCGATCTCATTTTTGAGACGTTTGTATTCCTTTTTGCCTGTTTCACTTACTGCATTTTTATATTTTCTCCTTTCATCAATTAAATTCAATATTTCTTCTGTTACCCAAGGACTTCTACTAGCCCTCGTCTTTTTACCTACTTGATCCTCTGCTGCCTTCACTACTTCATCCCTCAAAGCTACCCATTCTTCTTCTACTGTATTTATTTCCCCCATTCCTGTCAATTGCTCCCTTATGCTCTCCCTGAATCTCTGTACAACCTCTGGTTCTTTTAGTTTATCCAGGTCCCATCTCCTTAAATTCCCACCTTTTTGCAGTTTCTTCAGTTTTAATCTACAGGTCATAACCAATAGATTGTGGTCAGAGTCCACATCTGCCCCTGGAAATGTCTTACAATTTAAAACCTGGTTCCTAAATCTCTGTCTTACCATTATATAATCTATCTGATACCTTTTAGTATCTCCAGGGTTCTTCCATGTATACAACCTTCTTTCATGATTCTTAAACCAAGTGTTAGTTATGATTATGTTGTGCTCTGTGCAAAATTCTACCAGTCGGCTTCCTCTTTCATTTCTGTCCCCCAATCCATATTCACCTACTATGTTTCCTTCTCTCCCTTTTCCTACACTCGAATTCCAGTCACCCATGACTATTAAATTTTCGTCTCCCTTCACAATCTGAATAATTTCTTTTATTTCATCATACATTTCTTCAATTTCTTCGTCATCTGCAGAGCTAGTTGGCATATAAACTTGTACTACTGTAGTAGGTGTGGGCTTCGTATCTATCTTGGCCACAATAATGCGTTCACTATGCTGTTTGTAGTAGCTTACCCGCATTCCTATTTTCCTATTCATTATTAAACCTACTCCTGCATTACCCCTATTTGATTTTGTATTTATAACCCTGTAGTCACCTGACCAGAAGTCTTGTTCCTCCTGCCACCGAACTTCACTAATTCCCACTATATCTAACTTCAACCTATCCATTTCCCTTTTTAAATTTTCTAACCTACCTGCCCGATTAAGGGATCTGACATTCCACGCTCCGATCCGTAGAACGCCAGTTTTCTTTCTCCTGATAACGACATCCTCTTGAGTAGTCCCCGCCCGGAGATCCGAATGGGGGACTATTTTACCTCCGGAATATTTTACCCAAGAGGACGCCATCATCATGTAATCATACAGTAAAGCTGCATGCCCTCGGGAAAAATTACGGCTGTAGTTTCCCCTTGCTTTCAGCCGTTCGCAGTACCAGCACAGCAAGGCCGTTTTGGTTATTGTTACAAGGCCAGATCAGTCAATCATCCAGACTGTTGCCCTTGCAACTACTGAAAAGGCTGCTGCCCCTCTTCAGGAACCACACGTTTGTCTGGCCTCTCAACAGATACCCCTCCGTTGTGGTTGCACCTACGGTACGGCTATCTGTATCGCTGAGGCACGCAAGCCTCCCTACCAACGGCAAGGTCCATGGTTCATGGGGGGTACAGATACATATGGGACAGATTAATGTGGGTATTCTTTTTAATATATTGGAGAGATCTGTGATATCTGGACTAGCAGTATCTGGAATAGACAGTAAAGCGGGCTTAGAAAGAGCCACTAAACTCAAGAAGGTCTTCATAATCAGATGGAATCGCTACAGTAAGCGAAGATATACCGCAATGCGAAACTTCAGCAGTCTTGGGCATTATATTTCACAGAAATTACATCTCTAGGAGGCCACTCGAGAACTCGTGTAATTGGAAGGGTAGAGCGAAAAATTCTCAGAAAAATTTATGGGCCCATTAACACGAATGGGATATGTATTACAAATGAAGGTACAGACCTGAACACACCTACAGACAAATTCACTGATGCTTTACATAGAAGTCGCTTTAAATTCGATGATCACAGCTACAGAATGGACAACACTAGATTGTTGTTGTTGTTGTGGTCTTCAGTCCTGAGACTGGTTTGATGCAGCTCTCCATGCTACTCTATCCTGTGCAAGCTTCTTCATCTCCGAGTAACTATTGCAACCTACATTCTTCTGAGTCTGTTTGGTGTATTCATCTCGTGGTTTGTACCCTCCATGCTGCCCTCCAATACTAAACTGGTGATCCCTTGATGCCTCAGGACACGTCCTGCCAAACGATCCTTTCTTCTAGTCAAGTTGCGCCACAAACTCCTCTTCTCCCCAATTCTATTCAATACCTCCTCATTAGTTATGTGATCTACCCATCTAATCTTCAGCACTCTTCTGTAGCACCACATTTCAAAAGCTTCTATTCTCTTCTTGTCCAAACACTAGATTAACTGAAATAAATACTTAAATAATAAATTAGAAAAAGGTGAGAATCACTTGTTTCGAAGAAGATACCATCAGAGAATACAACGCTTTTTCACTTCTAGTTGCGAATCACAAGTTCGCAGGGGACGCTAAAAAAGAAAAAAAAGGAAACGGAAAGAAAGAAAAAAAGCAGGAAAACACTGAACAGAGGAACGCAAGAAACAACACAAAGAATTCATAATCAGGTTTTGGGAAAAGAAGAAAAGAAAGCTGTCCGACCATATTAACATATTCACACGATATCTGTCACTGGACATAACGAAGAAAGACTATAATAATGTGACCGCGCAGGATGTTAATTTGAAAGAATTAATAATAATCAGGGAAGGGTTACGTGCTGGTTCTGCTCTTTTATTGAGAATTATTTGGAAAACTATTGCAAATCGAGAATCTAATCTACGTTCTAGTGATATAAAAACTGCCACTCGATGGCTACGGAATATTCACGGCCACCTACGGTTTGTGGCGGGGGGTACCTCTGGTAAGACTGTTCCCAGCTTCCGTCGCAAAAAGCGCGTGGAACGGATGATAGTCCGTAAACCTCAGAATTATTTTTAATTTATCTGATTTGCTCATTGTGGTCATTTCCAGAGACGTATGTGGGAGGAAGAAGATGTTTTCCAACTCATTCCGACACGTTACTCTCGGAACATCTTCAACTTTTGTAGTCCTGTCTTCCTCGGTTGCGTGTAATATTATGGTATATTGATAAATTTTACTTTTGTTCTGATGCTATGTTTTCGTCTGTGTTGGACACAAACGAAAACATAGCATCAAAACAAGTGTTCAGCTCCTAGTGTTGTGAAGTGTGGAAAACAAAAACCCGAAATGGCAATTATAAGAGAGGAACAGTGCCAAAAATGGAACAAAAACATAACATGTCCACAGGACCTGCCACTGAAGATGCCTTGCAGAGAATAAAGGCGAAACGCGTATAGCACGAAAATTGTGTTTCATTCAGTTGCAGTTAGACGGTCCAAAAGTAAAGTTACCAATATACCGTAACGTTACTCTCAGAATGTCAGTAACAAAGTTCTACGTGATGCACATTTCTTCTCTTAGAGCGTCTGCCAGTTGAGTTTCTTGAGCATGCTCTAGCGCCGAATAAACGATTCCCCAACGAAACACGCATTTCCGAATATGTGAAAACTGTGTCAAAAGCAACAGCAAACTGTTACAATAATACAGTTATATCTATGTGCTGTAAATGTTCGTTGCACGTTTTCTACATAGTTTTCACATCTTCGGAAGTGCTATTTTCGACTATGTTACGATGATTTTAAAATGGGCCTCGGCCCGAAACTAGTCATCGCGTGAATAAGAAAGTATAATTTGCAACTTTGGACTGGTTTCTAGTTGTACCGATTAACAGAAGTTACTGACCCATAGCTACTCCAGCACACTATAAGTTCACAGTAGGTAGTTGAACAAAACGAATATCTCAGTTAAAACGAAAACTTCACTGTACTGCTTTCATGACTGTACTCTAGGACTGTTTCTTACGAAAAAGACACGGGTAGAGTATGCTCGGACGCTCCCAAATTGCGCAGCGTGCGCCACATAAAATAGTTGCAACCAATTACACAATAAATATTCAATTTCCACACATTCTGGCTTTCTAACAAGGAAACATGACTCTCTATGGCTCTCTGTATACTTGTTACTGGTCAGTATCCATTATTTGTTTTTTCTTCCAAATGGTACTGAATCGTGTGGTCTATCTAATGGTGCAGTATACGAATTCGGTTTACGAATAACTTATCTTTCTACGGAGTAGGTGGGGCGGGATGTGATACGCTCTTGTCTGTGTATATAAAAGCGTTATACATGAACAGTTCGAATGTCGACTAGATATCGGGCTTGTATCCACAGAAACTCCATTTCTTCAACAGATATTTTGGACGTATACCTTTCGTCCACTTTACGAGTGCGCTGACTCACTGAAGCTACAGCACTCTTATCCGTGTTTTTATGCCCGAAAAATCAGTTGAACAAACCTAGTTTTAGCCCCTGCAGGATCGAATGTAATGGATTGATCAACGTGCCGAGAAAATATAGAAATCCTCAATTCAGTGTCATCTTCTACAACACCGCCGCCAGTGAATGCTTTGACAACTACTCATCTGTTTCCTCCTTATATAGACAACTCCAACAGAATATTCACTTAGTTTATTTTATCGTGCTCTACAATTCATCCTAAAAGGAAAGAGAGGGAACTAGAGTCTCAGAGAAGAGAAGAAGGAGAGAGAGAGAGAGAGAGAACTGTTTGGAGGGTGATATAGTGAGCGGGAACCTGACTGAGACAGCGTGGTCTTTCGTTTTCTACGTAACCAGCTTCGGCTTCCGTTCCTCCGCGATGAGGACGTCTTTATGAGGCAGCCTCGCGCCCACGACACGCAGTCCACTTTGCAGTTGCGTGACTTCTCGCCCTCATTCATTTTATGACTTGTTATTTGCGTAAAAGATACTGCCAGCATTCAAGCCACCGCTCAAGAAGCCGGGTAATGGATCACGAGATACATTTAATTCGAGAAACTGAGTTATCCGTTTTCCTTTTTCCCTCTTTATTTACTTCTTAGAAACGTGGAAGCCCTAACAAGACCTCGGTTCCTGATACTGAATAGTGTTAAGATCCTAGCACGTGTTCGACACAACTCTATGGAGCTTTTCACTTCAAGCATCGTAAATTGAAATTCACTCTCTCTCTCTCTCTCTCTCTCTCTTCTACATAACACCAAACTACACAGTTTAGATGTTTGCTTAACAAATAATAACGACGATTATGTCTTCTAAATGTTTGCCAGATTCAAACCACACTTTATTACCTGCATTCATTTTATTTACTTCCAGAAACTATGGCATAAGGGTTCCTCCTACACTCTTATCATTTTTCATATTTTACAATACGTTCATTACATAAGCGTATTAAAGTATTTGTTAATTGCTAGCAGTACCCCCACCCATACCTACAACTCTTTAAAGAATCGAACTCGAAAGTATAAAGCATTTTCCATTATCATACACTGGATACCCCGAGTATTTTGCACTCAGCGTGTGAGGCGTCCACTTGTACGTAGAGCCCGATTTTTTTATATATTTCATGAAAAATGACAGGAAATGGTTATCACTCGTAGACGAGATTGTATCTCTGACACCACTGAACCAAAGATGTTGCTTGAGCCGGCCTGTGTGGCCGTGCGGTTCTAGGCGCTTCAGTCTGGAACCGCGTGACCGCTACGGTCGCAGGTTCGAATCCTGCCTCGGGCATCGATGTGTGTGATGTCCTTAGGTTAGTTAGATTTAAGTAGTTCTAAGTTCTATGAGACTGATGACCTCAGATGTTAAGTCCTATAGTGCTCAGAGCCATTTGAACCATTTGATGTTGCCTGAATGGCAGAATTGATTGTAAGTAGGGGCTCGCGGAGCGTAGAGTTGGTTGCTGATGCACTCTGTTAATGGTAGGCTGTAAGACTTAAAGCTAGTGGCTAGCTGGGAGAGTTTAGCTGTTGGCCTGTGGACACAGCAAAATATAGTTTCATAAGGTAGTGAAATTTTGTATATTTAGTTTTAAGTGTGTAGCACCGCAATGTGGATTTTGCTAATTTTAACCGTTCCGATCCTTGAATGTAGGAACCAAGTATTTGCCATCAGATTTAATGTATAGGTTGATTAGGTATACCAGATTTGTAATATTTTGTGAAGTTAAATTTTGGAATCTATTTTGTTAAACGATGTCAGTCTTTTTCTCATGTAACTATGCAAGTATTTTTGATTACGTCAATAAGTGAGAATTGTAGAACAACTGAAAAGTTCACTGATTTTGAGGTTGTTTCATATTAGATTTTGTGAAGCAGAAACTTTATTTCGAATACAGTTTACAAACTGGAGTATTCGATCTGAGCATATCCCGTTATCAGTTCAAAAAGGTTCAAATGACTCTGAGCACTATAGGACTTAACATCTGAGGTCATCAGCCCACTAGAACTTAGAACTACTTAAACCTAACTAAGGACATCACAAACACCGATGCCCGAGGCAGGATTCGAACCTGCGACCGTAGCGGTCGCGCGGTTCCAGACTGAAGGGCCTAGAACCGCTCGGCCACTCCGGCCGGCCGTTATCAGTACCTCATCCTCTCCCATGCCGTGTTTATTTAGATCCAATTAATATTTTTTAAAGAAATGATTTTTTAATCAGTCAGGAAAATACTAATGTGCCAGAATCAGAAAAGTATTAATGTTTGGAACAGCTTCATTGTGGGAAGCATTGCACAGCGCTGAGCCAATATCCAAAACTATCACTGAAAATTTGCAAGATTATTCGTTTATTAACTAATCTACTGACATTATGTGTATGAAGCTATTTTACGGCCGGCATTGAACTTCGCTGTCCCAGGATTGAATATTTTTTATGCCTACTGTGGAGATAGACTACCAATATCACATCCGTTGCGACTCAAGAGTTAACGAAAATGTATTTCATTGTTTATTTGCATAGGGAATTTTCTCAAAAAAATGGCTCTGAGCACTATGGGACTTAACATCTATGGTCATCAGTCCCCTAGAACTTAGAACTACTTAAACCTAACTAACCTAAGGACAACACACAACACCCAGCCATCACGAGGCAGAGAAAATCCCTGACCCCGCCGGGAATCGAACCCGGGAACGGGAAGCGAGAACGCTACCGCACGACCACGAGATGCGGGCGGGAATTTTCTCAGTTTATTACACAGGGCTATAGAATTCGGTGCTCACGAGGCTGAGTAAATTTCAGAGGGATTGATTTCACTACTGCTTTTCCAGATTAAGTTGTTTAATTTTTCTCTGGATTACAGTAAAATTGATTAAGCACACCATTTGCACAACACATTGCACGGTAAGTTTCCGTAAGACAAACATTACGCATTCCATATCCATTAACAAACAGACTTTCAAGACTAGTCCTTCAAGACTAGACGAATAGTCTTGAAAGAACTGTGACAGACGCCCGAACAACAGGGGACTGACGTACTAGAACGTGCATTGATACTATGAAATGGAGCATTGATAAAGACTAGGCACTAGTCGAAATCTAGATTTACCAAATAAAACCTGCTAGAAAAGGCCGAGTGATTGTTGTGCTCTGTCATTTGAAAGTCGTATCACAGTCGTTGAGTGCACCCACGTCCCTTATGGAAGGTAACGTGAAAAAAATTTAAACTTAAAATAAATACATGCTCGAAAGTCTTGTAATTCTCGGAAACGATATATTGCCAGAATCTATATCAATAACTAGCGAAAATCGACGAGATTCTCGATTCCAGGAATGGCTGAGCTGTCTATGGACATTAATAAAACCGACAAACTCTAGGGACAATTCCTGACTGGAAATGGAGGAAAAAAGGTCCCATGAACATGCGTCCGGAAATGCATCGTTGCAACGGTAGATGGTACTGACTAATGAGAGTTCCTCTGACATGTGCCGTGAGTTCCTAGTGCATTGCAGGGTGTTTGACGTAGCTTACTGTAAGCAGCAGAATTGGCCGGTATTTATGTCTTGCACTAGCCGAGATAATGATTGTGAACGGCCAAGCAGATTGAAACGGTCAAGAGGAAGCACGGCTGCACCAAAACAAGTACCCTCACAGACACCAACCACATCACACAACATTTCAAGCCCCCTTTGGGCGCTTGTGTGACCACTGTTCCTTCCAGACAGACGAACGTGCAAGGAGGCGGTAGGAAGTGCGTGCACCAGATTTGGAGGACCCTTGTACAAGCCACAAGCAAATAGCCCACCAACATGGTGTAAGCCAAAGTACGATTATGTGTATCCTGCACGACAACCGCTACTATCCCTACCACCTGCAGCCCCATGGAGGCCACTTTGAACATCTGTTGTGACGTGGATGCGATGCAACTCTTTACTGTGTTCCGGAACGATTTGTTGTCGTTGGACGCACGCCTTCAATTTCCGGACACATGTTCGTAGGATCTTTTTTCCTCCATTCCCAGTCAGGAATCCATCCCTGCAGTTTGTCGGTTTTATTAATGTTCACTCTGTATAATTAAGTTTGTAGGGAACCCACAGAGCACGCGAGTCCTACTCTAACTTGCCCATTTTTTCCTTTTTTCCATCAGTTTCGTTACCATTTGACTCTCCCTTATTGTTGTGATAAGCTGTAGATGTCGCTTTATGCAAGGCTTGTGCCGGATTCTACTTGGACGAGATATTTTGGAGCTGACAGGTTTGGCGTATCAGTGCTATTATAAGCTGATGACAGCGTTGAGCGGCCGAGTAAGCTATGTTTAGTAAACGCTCTGCCCAGAGAGTAACGGCGGATGACGCTGGCTGGGGATAGGGCGTGATGAACGTCAGCCGGCTGTGTCCCGCCTGCATTAATGCCAGCAGCCTGCATTACACATGAGTCACCACGCTGGTCCCTGCTGTACACGCTCCGGACAGCTCCAGCGTGACGTCACTTGCTGACAGTTATGTTTATTTCCAGAGGCGATGCACGATGTCAGGACTGCTTACTGATTGCAGCGAGTGTCCAATGGAACATTTCTCAACCGGGCGATCAGCACAAACAAAGGATGGCTGCTGTTTTCTCTACAGGATCAGTGAGAGAAGTATGTCGTAAGTTAATTGTTCATTAAATGACATTGAATTGCTAACTGGAGAATCCTTTCAGGATATGCCAGATGAAAGCTTGCTGTTATTAAAATTACAAACTGCACCTGAGAACATCAATACGACTGGGCTCTTCCTTAGGGAAATCATCCATGCCGTAAGCAATCGAGCGCGATCTGTATAAAGTGCAAACCTATAGGGGTGCAGAGTGTGAACTAGAACACCACCGATAACCTTTCAGAAGTGGGATGTGGACAACAACAAAGAAAGTCTAGTAAACATTGGTTCTAAAATTTTCATCTTCGATACTGTCAACACATCTCTTCTATGCAAGCTCTTTGCTTTCCATAGTTTGGGAGGAGATACATAGTATGGACCAAAACAAGAAAAAAATGTCCACTAATATGGGATCTAAAATGCATACCTTAAGAGTTACGAGCACTTGTTCTGTAGAAGAGATGTGTTTCACATTAGTGAAGATGGAGGAGGATTCACAGCGCTTAAGGTATGCACTTTAGACACAAAGCTTACTGGATTTTTTTCTTGTCTTGGCAAGTACTATCACTTCGCAAAGTATGGAAAGCAAAGAGCTTGCAGTAGAAGAGTTGCGTCTCACAGTAGCGAAGTCGAATAAGCCTCATAGCTCTTAAGGCATGCAGTTTCGAGCACATGTTTATTTTTTTTATTTTTTTTATTTTATATATATATATATATATATATATATATATATATATATATATATATATATATATATTTTGCATACTACCACCTCTGAAAGTTAGTTAGTGGATGCACTGCATTTGCACTTACCTCGTGGAGCTGACACTTACAAATGATATACGTACTTCGATAGGCAACTTCTAGGACGAGACATATATGGTGGAAATTTCAGATAGAAATAGTATTGTATGTATAGCACCGCCTGACATAGGCTCACGGCAAGCAAGGGACAAGCGGAAAAAGAAAAAAAAGCTGAAATAAATATCCGAAAAATAATTCGCATCTAAGCAAAATATGTTTTAGTTTCTCTGCGTTTGGTTCGTGGTATTGTACAAACCAGTCTGACATCAAGGAGGACTCGTAATTTAGCATTATATAAAGTCCATGATGAGAATGCGTATACTAACGAGCAATGGAGACATGAGAGTAACAACTTACGTTATTCATAATAATTCATAGAGCAAGAAAATGGCTGTACGTTTTATTCATACATGTGTGGTTCTGCTCAACATAGAGAATTGATGCTTACGTAATCCCCAACGCACTAGAATAACATCGACGGAAGTTTACTAAGACATGTAACTATTTCCTTTCTGGTTGAGACAGCAAGACTACGGTGATCTCTCGTCCACATGGTTAGGAAGCTTAAATCCTTTCATAAAACGCCAAGTTCCGATTCAGCCAAGTGACAACGAGCGGTATAACAAAAACCGGCCCTTTCAAACTTAACATCGGTGCACCAACCTTTGATTGTCGCACCAAAGAACTCCGATTAAACAATACTGTCACCCTGCCACACCAAAGAAAGTCGCTAGTCGCGCAAGACATGCCCTCTAATGGTATATACAAGCATCTCTGGAACTCATCACATGCCCGAAGTTACGCTAAGCAAGGAAACTAGGCGAAATGGCAGCCATGTTGCAACGCCCGCCTATAGATTTTCCTGTCCGCCCACGCCTTGTCTCTGATGAGAGTAAGAAAGCAGTAGCGAGCGACTTTCATAGTCGCGACTTTTATATTCAGCACTGAAGAACATTAGCCTTGTGAGGTGAACGACTGCAAGGCAGCAGTAGCTCACCTCAACGCGAATAAAATACTCCGCTAACGACACGTAGGCCAGATTGTAGCATTCCATAAGGAATTATGAAGAGGTTAACTGAACTCTGGATTCGCTGTAAATTTTGTCATACTTGTTATTCACAAATCCGAATAACAAATCAATTAGAATCCATAAGCTGAATCATCTGTATCTACATTCAGATTGGTTCAAATGGCTCCGAGCACTATGGGACTTAATTAACTTCTGAGGTCATCAGTCCCCTAGAACTTAGAACTACTTAAACCTAACTAACCTAAAGACATCACATACATCCATGCCCGAGGCAGGATTGGAACCTGCGACCGTAGCGGTCGCGTGGTTCCAGACTGTAGCGCCTAGAACCGCTCGGCCACCCCTGCCAGCCATTCAGATTCTTCAAACCACTGTGGCAGAGGATGACTCTTATTGTACCACATACAACAGTTTCTTTCTGGTCCATTACTGCATCGAACAAGGGAAGAAAGGTTGCTTAGAAGCTTATGTGCGAGCTGTAATCAGTCTGGTCTTCTGTTCGCTGTCTTGTCTTGTCTTGTCTTACGAACAACTTCAGTTGCAACCGTCACATAGAACACATTGTTGCGAAGGCAAATCAAAGACATCGTTTCATTTTCAGAACACTTTGAAGATGCAACAAATTTATTAAAAAGGCTGCCTAAACTACACTCGTCCGGCCTCTTCTGGAGTACCCGTGCGCTGTATGGGATCCTTACCACATAGGATTGACGCAGAACACCGAAAACTCTGAAAGAAGGGGGGCTCGTTTTGTGTCATCACGAAATAGGGGAGGTTGCCACGGACATGTTCCGATAATTGTGGTAAAAATCATTAAAACAAAGGCTTTTTTCGCTGTCGCGAGATCTTTTTACACCTATTTGGAATAACCAAGTTTCTCCTCCGAATGCGAAATATTTCTTGGCTCCCACCTACAAAGGGAGAAATTGCCATAGTAATAAAGAAAGAGAAATCAGAGCTCGGAGGAATAGATTAAGGTGTTCGTTTTTCCCAAGTGCTATTCAAAAGTGGGAAGGTAGAGAAATGGTCTGAATGGTTAGATGAATGCCCAGCACGCAAGTAAATCTGAACTGCAGATTTGTCTTGTAGAAGTAATTAAGAAGACTCTTGCAGGGTAGACAAGCTTGGATGGGTATGTCGTGCGACTAGGGCCTCCCGTTGGGTAGACCGTTCGCTGGGTGCAAGTCTCGATTTGATGCCGCTTGGGCGACTTGCGCGTTGTTTAGGATGAAATGATTCTGATTAGAACAACACAACACCCAGTCCCTGAGCGGAGAAAATCTCCGACCCAGCCGGGAATCTAACCCGGGCCCTTAGGATTGACATTCTGTCCCGCTGACCACTTTCTTTTTTTTGTTTTTGTTTTTTGTAAATCTCCGGGCGGACGTCGCAAGACACCCATTTCAGTTCGTCGTTGTTCCATTAACTCAGTTTTTATTTATTTTTTTTATTTATTTTTTTTTATTACAGAGGGAAGCTAACCCTCTGACCGCGGGCGAACGACTAACTTGGAGAGACGCATCAAACCAGGTTTCGCAATAAATATCGCAATAACAACAATAACAACGTGTCGCAGTAAGCTGGAACAGTATCAGTACTGGAATCGGTTACCTGCGCAGCGAGAAACCTTGGAGTGAGTTTACAGAGCAGTGATCGCCTTTGATTGCGCAGATTACCGGTCCGGACGCGGGGATCAGAGGGGGGCAGGCCGCGGTAAACAGCTGTTGTGAAAGAGAGAGAGGGACCCCCTTCCGGCATGGCGCGTAATGGGCGCTAAGGCGGCGCTAGGGCCAGCCAGCTCCGTGTCCATCGACCGCCACTAATTGCTCGGCACACAGGACGTCTGCGCTGCCGCCCCCAACTTCTTTGCACTCCGTTCCCGTCATTTACGACTGCTGCGGAGAAAACCCGCCGGCGTTGCTCTGCAGCCTGCCACAACCGGCAGTCCTGTCTTGCCGACACATTTCAGCACACTTTACACTGCCTGAGTACCTTTTTACACGTTGCTATTAGCGGGCAAGACGAGTCAGTGAAGTTGCGAGGACTGTCTAAACTCGCTACCCCTAGATGTTGCTCAGAACCGAAGAAATGCCAGAAAATGCTGTGACGAAAAAAAAAAAAAAAAATAGAATTGCAACAACAAGTAAGAGTTGTGCGACATAAACGAAAGTTGGATATTGCAGTGCCTGTGTTATTCTGACTACAATGCAAAGTTCCTTTGGACATGCATGCATGTGCAAAGGAACAGGCAGTGCGGCGACTACAGCCGTTATGAAATACATTAAATGAATTCGCAATTGCGAATGAGGAGAACCATCAGCTGTAGAATGAAATGACGACAACGAAAATTTGTGCCTGACCGGGACTCGAACGTGGATTTCCAGCTTATCATGAGCGGTCCTCTTACCACTTTTTTTAAGGTATAGTAGATCAGGGGGCAGAATGGGCGGAGATCGTGCTTGGAGACCTGGCAATGGTGTCCCTGTCTCCTAAGAGGATAAGGGAGAGGCACCAAGAAGGATAAAAGGTACGTGTATGTAATTCTTTATTACACTACTGGCCATTAAAATTGCTACACTAAGAAGAAATGCAGATGGTAAACGGGTATTCATTGGACAAATATATTATACTAGAACTGATATGTGATTGCATTTTCACGCAATTTGGGTGTATAGATCCCGAGAAATCAATACCCAGAACAGCCACCTCTGACCATAAAACAGCCTTGATACGCCTGGGCATTGAGTCAAACAGAGCTTCGATGGCGTGTACAGGTACAGCTGCCGATGCAGCTTCAACACGATACCACAGTTCATTAAGAGTAGTGACTGGCGTATTGTGACGAGCCAGTTGCTCGGCCACCATTGACTAGACATTTTCAATTGGTGAGACATCTAGAGAACGTCCAGGCCAGGAAAGCAGTCGAACATTTTCTGTATCCAGAAAGGCCCGTACAGGACCTGCAACATGCGGTCATGCATTATCCTGCTGAAATGTGGGGTTTCGCAGGGATCGCATGAAGGGTAGAAAATTCAAATTTCTCTGAGCACTATGGGACTTAACATATATGGTCATCAGTCCCCTACAACTTAGAACTACTTAAACCTAACTAACCTAAGGACATCACACAACACCCAGTCATCACGTGAAGGGTAGAGCCACGGGTCGAAACACATCTGAAATGTAACGTCCACTGTTCAAAGTGCCGCCATTGCGAACAAGAGGTGCCCGAGAGGTGTAACCAATATCACCCCATACCATCACGCCGGGTGATACGCCAGTATGACGATGACGAATACACGCTTCTAATGTGCGTTCACCGCGATGTCGCTAAACAGGGATGCGAACATCATGATGCTGTCAACAGAACCTGGATTCATCCGAAAAAATGACGTTTTGCCATTCGTGCACCCAGGTTCGTCGTCGATTACACCATCGCAGGTGCACCTATCTCTGATGCAGCGTCAAGGGTAACCGCAGCCATGGTCTCTGAGCTGATTGTCCATGCTGCTGCAAACATCATCGTACTGTTCGTGCAGATGGTTCTTGTTTTGCAGACGTCTCCATCTGTTGACCTAGGGATCGAGACGTGGCTGCACGATCCGCTACAGCCATGTGGATAGGATGCCTGTCATCTCGACTCCTAGTGACACGAGGCCGTTGGGATCCAGCAGGGCGTTCCATATTACCCTCCTGAACCCACCGATTCCATATTCTGATAACAGTCATTGGATCACGACCAACGCGAGCAGCAATGTCGCGATACGATAAACCGCAATCGCGATAGGCTAAAATCCGACCTTTATCAAAGTCGGAAACGTGAAGGTATGCATTTCTCCGCCTTACACGAGGCATCACAACAACGTTTCACCAGGCAACACCGATCAACAGCTGTTTGTGAATGAGAAATCGGCTGGAAACTTTGCTCATGTGAGCACGTTGTAGGTGTCGCCACCGGCGCCAACCTTGTGTGAATGCTCTGAAAAGCTAATCATTTGCATATCACAGCATCTTCTTCCTGTCGGTTAAATTTCGCGTCTGTAGCACGTCATCTTCATGGTGTGGCAGTTTTAACGACCAGTAGTGTAAAATCCTGAGGTATTGCCATGCGTCGCATGGTCGAGATAAATCATGGTTGATCGTGTCAAAGGCACTACCACTTGGCTATCCGTGCAGTACTGAGGAGCAGACCAAAACTTCCATATGTCTTCAGCGGTGCATCTACAATCTGTACTCGTACATCCATTATGTATATTCCTGTACAATTCAGACGTTGTACTTGAAAGTCGCTTGCCCGGTATCGTCAGATAAACACGATACACAGGCATTGCAATATCGTCGCCTACTCGGAAGCTCTGACAAATTCTACTCGACTACATGGAGCGGATGATTTGTTTACATTTACTGCCTGCCGCGGCGCATAGTACGAATCAAAACAGGGAGTGTTGCTCTGTCCACATGTGTAAAATGGTTCAAATGGCTCTGAGCACTATGGGACTTAAAATATGAGGTCATCAGTCCCGTAGAACTTAGAACTACTTAAACCTAACTAACCTAAGGACTGCACACACATCCATGCCCGAGGTAGGATTCGAACCTGCTACCCTAGCACTCACGCAGTTCCGGACTGATGCGCCAAGAACCGCTCGGCCACCGCGGCCGGTTGACATGTGTCATTTCTCAGTATTTGTGGTAGTTGTCTCGCAGCCGTCTTCAGAAAACCCGGAGATACGTGCGAATAATCATTTAGTCTATTGCGCTGATGGCAGGGCGTGCAGCCACTACCGCGGCGCTCCTACACGGCTCGCTCATTATTGTCTGCAGCGGCGGCGGCGGCGGCGGCGGCGGCGAGGCGGCGTGTTGCTGCCGTGCCACCTGTCCGCCCGGTTTAATTTGTGGCGCTCGCCAGGAATGCGACCCCTGTCACTCAGCCGGCGCGCCGACGCACCCCGGGCCGCAACCCTCGTCGCCGGCCTCTGCCGGTGGCCCAGCCGCCTACCGCATTTCGCGGTGGAGCCGCAAGAGGAAAAAGCCGGGGAATTCCTGCTGCACGTTATGCTCTACTCTATCGTCTACCCACTCTACTCGTGCTTCACCACACGTAACACCTCGCCACTACTGAAGCGACCTCATTCAAATTACGAGCGGCGTTCAAAAACTAACGTAATACGTTTCTTTTCTGAAAGCACATTGGTTTCCTTCAGAATTCCTGTAAGTATTATTGTTCACTGTCCTTCGGCTACAAAATCCTATTTTTCTACATAAACCCCGTTAAATGCGACTGGGGGGGGGGGGGGGTTTCTAGTATGATTAAAAAATAAACAGATAAGTTAAATATATTTCAATTCTTTCAATTTTAATCTGACAATTATACATACATGGTGGCGCAGGGAAGCGGGAAATTTCGAAATAACGTCATTTCCATGAATAAATTCATAAAACTAGTAATTTATTAACGAAAGTGAATGTATTCAGTATGCCATTATTCAGTATGTCTTTACAATCAAAATGTCCAAAAGAGTCTCTTTACTTTTTAAAGATGACGTCGGAAAGATGTGCTCCCATTCGGCGTTCACACTCTATCAGCCTGTTATGAAAACTCTGCAATGCGCGGTGTAGCAAATCTTGGGGAATGGCAGTGATTTCGTTTTCAGTGTTCTCCTTCAGTTCATGGATTGTTGCAGGACGTGTACGGTACACCTTGCCTTTAAGATATCCCCACAGGAAGAAGTCGCACACACTAAGATCAGGGGATCTCGCAGGTCATGCAATGTCACCGTTACGTGAAATAATGCGTCTTCCAAACAATTGACGAACTGCTGCCATCGATTGTCGAGCAGTGTGTGACATGGCTCCGTCCTGCTGAAACCACATGTTTTCGACGTTAAGATTAAGCTCGTACAGTCTCGGTGTAAAGAATGTTTGAAGCATTTCAACGTATCGAGCGGATGTTACTGTCACTGCACTACCATCCTCACGTTCAAAAAAATAAGGGCCGATAACACCATGACATGATACAGCACACCATATTGTGGTCTTGGCGCTATGTAGTGGTCGCTGGTGAAACTCACAACGATTGTCCTGTGCCCAATAACGAAAATTGTGTTTGTTCACGAATCCGTTCAGGTGGAAATGGGCTTCGTCTGATATCCATAAGTCACCAAGGAAATTCGCGTCCTCGTTGATTTTAGCCAATATCTGGCTACTAAACTCCATACGTGACGCTGGGTCTCGTTCATGTAAGTGTTGCACAATCTGCAACTTATAGGGATGGAAGTCTAATTCGTGCTGTATTCTTTGTAAGTTTCGTCGCTTATTCCCTAGCGAAGATGCACGCTGTCGAACGGAGCGGCGAGGACTTCTCTCGATTGCAGCTCTAGCAGCTGCAATGTTCTCTGGGGAACGTACCGTTGGAATGCCACCTGTAGGTTTATTTTTCAAGGCAGATCCTGTTTCTTCAAAATTACGGACCCACGTTGTAATCGCATGCGCAGATGGGACACGTCCATGACGTCCAAGCTGGTAATGCTGTCGAAATGTTCTCTGCGCGGCAGTCGCACTATCACCATTTTTGTAAAACGCTATCACAGCTACTGCACGTTCCGCACCAGTCCAATTCTCCATGATTACTAAATGGCAATGCGTTCACATCAATTGTGCAAAGTTTCGAACATCTGCCGGCGCTACAGTGCTGCCAAATATTGTGTTTCATACTAGAATGTCGTGTTCCCAGTTTAGCACAGCTTTGCCACAGGAAACACGAAAGCGGTCGAAGACGTCCGTCTTCTGGTCGGCTCCTGATCGTTTTCAGAAGGAGGCTAGTTTTTGATTGCGCAAAGGCTTCTATTTTTTGGAAAACAACAACCCGGATTTCTTTACGTAATCAGTATGAAATTTATAATCACCTAAGGGACCTTTAACAATGAACAATAACAAAAAAATGCATTTGCAAATGAAATCATTAATAAATGGGGCAGCTATGAGTTGTATAGAAGACAAGGAGCGGCCTTCTGTCTACGATCGGGATGCCGCAGTATTCTCTGCTGTAGTAAAGGCTGTTTGATATTTATAAAAATAATATGACATGGAAGTAAAAAAAATATAAAGGAAAAGAATACACTCCTGGAAATTGAAATAAGAACACCGTGAATTCATTGTCCCAGGAAGGGGAAACTTTATTGACACATTCCTGGGGTCAGATACATCACATGATCACACTGACAGAACCACAGGCACATAGACACAGGCAACAGAGCATGCACAATGTCGGCACTAGTACAGTGTATATCCACCTTTCGCAGCAATGCAGGCTGCTATTCTCCCATGGAGACGATCGTAGAGATGCTGGATGTAGTCCTGTGGAACGGCTTGCCATGCCATTTCCACCTGGCGCCTCAGTTGGACCAGCGTTCGTGCTGGACGTGCAGACCGCGTGAGACGACGCTTCATCCAGTCCCAAACATGCTCAATGGGGGACAGATCCGAAGATCTTGCTGGCCAGGGTAGTTGACTTACACCTTCTAGAGCACATTGGGTGGCACGGGATACATGCGGACGTGCATTGTCCTGTTGGAACAGCAAGTTCCCTTGCCGGTCTAGGAATGGTAGAACGATGGGTTCGATGACGGTTTGGATGTACCGTGCACTATTCAGTGTCCCCTCGACGATCACCAGTGGTGTACAGCCAGTGTAGGAGATCGCTCCCCACACCATGATGCCGGGTGTTGGCCCTGTGTGCCTCGGTCGTATGCAGTCCTGATTGTGGCGCTCACCTGCACGGCGCCAAACACGCATACGACCATCATTGGCACCAAGGCAGAAGCGACTCTCATCGCTGAAGACGACACGTCTCCATTCGTCCCTCCATTCACGCCTGTCGCGACACCACTGGAGGCGGGCTGCACGATGTTGGGGCGTGAGCGGAAGACGGCCTAACGGTGTGCGGGACCGTAGCCCAGCTTCATGGAGGCGGTTGCGAATGGTCCTCGCCGATACCCCAGGAGCAACAGTGTCCCTAATTTGCTGGGAAGTGGCGGTGCGGTCCCCTACGGCACTGCGTAGGATCCTACGGTCTTGGCGTGCATCCGTGCGTCGCTGCGGTCCGGTCCCAGGTCGACGGGCACGTGCACCTTCCGCCGACCACTGGCGACAACATCGATGTACTGTGGAGACCTCACGCCCCACGTGTTGAGCAATTCGGCGGTACGTCCACCCGGCCTCCCGCATGCCCACTATACGCCCTCGCTCAAAGTCCGTCAACTGCACATACGGTTCACGTCCACGCTGTCGCGGCATGCTACCAGTGTTAAAGACTGCGATGGAGCTCCGTATGCCACGGCAAACTGGCTGACACTGACGGCGGCGGTGCACAAATGCTGCGCAGCTAGCGCCGTTCGACGGCCAACACCGCGGTTCCTGGTGTGTCCGCTGTGCCGTGCGTGTGATCATTGCTTGTACAGCCCTCTCGCAGTGTCCGGAGCAAGTATGGTGGGTCTGACACACCGGTGTCAATGTGTTCTTTTTTCCATTTCCAGGAGTGTAGAATAAGAAATCTGGTAAACACTAAATATATTCAAACAATTCTCACAAGCAAATTAGGGCTTATTTATAAACAGTATAACTTACATAAGTACTTTTCTAACTGTATGGAGCGATCAGATTTCAGCCTGTCCTGTGCTAGCTCCTTGGTTCACGTTTTTGTCACAAATTACCGTCATTACTTTTCTCCTTCCTTCAAGACAATTATTGCACCGTTCAACACCTTCATAACAATAACTTGCCGGTTTACTGTATCGAACATAAATTACTCCAATTTTATTAATTAATAATGTTGTCTGCACGCTGCCAAGACCGCTCACTTTTATGGCTTAAAGACGACCTTCTTTACGCTTTCACATTACAAGCAGAAGTATGATAAAATCCGAATATCTACAAAAGTTTTTACTGTCATCTTTTATTAACACCGAAGCGGAACGTTCAGTTCAGCTTCTGTTAAAATGTTTCTTTGACTGCGCAATCGATGTGTTAGCGTCCGCGCTAGATGCGCATCTTTACAGTTACGTAAGTTATATAAAACAAATGACTTGCAAAGAATAGGTCTCATCTCATAAGTTGATCATTTAATATACAGATAGGTGAATGCCTTTCCAGGGGTACTCACAGCTTTCAGACGACGGAAATCCCAATAATATTACAGGGTCTGCATGCCCGCATGTGCGTCGACGTCGGAGCCAATTTTTTTTAATCCTGTGCCTAAGGCTCCACGTCGGGCAGAACGTTCGCCTGGTGCCTGTCTTTCAATTTGACGCCACTTCGACGACCTGCAGTCGATGAGGATGATAGGATGATGATAAGGACAACACAACACTCAGTCCCTGGGCGGGGAAAATTCCCCTACCCAGCCGGGAATCGAACCCGGGCCCAGAGGATTGATAGTCCGTCACGCTGACCATTCAGCTACCGGGGGCAGAAGTCGGAGCCAATGTCTTGCTGCATCAATAACCTCTCCATCAGCCGCGTACTGCCCCCAGTGAATTGCATTCTTCATTGGGCCAAAAAGACGGGATGTGGGTGAGTGGCTGAGGAAGAACAGCCCAATGAAGTATTGTGATCTCCTCTCGGTTGTCACTCCTTGTGTTGTCATATTCGTTTGCATTCTCGTGGCGACGAACACGCTGAAGTCGTGCATGCCTTCACAACTATCTAAGGGATATGCCAGGCAGTCAGTGACGTAGTTCAAATCAAATGTGTGTGAAATGTTATGGGAATTAACTGCTAAGGTCATCAGTCCCTAAGGTTACACACTACTTAACCTAAATTATCCTATGGACAAACACACACACCCATGCCCAAGGGAGGACTCGAACCTCCGCCGGGACCAGCCGCACAGTCCATGACTGCAGTCACGTAGTTCTGCAGGTTGGCAGTGCAGTACTTTAGGCATGGCGCCCTACAGTGCAGAGTTCTGGCAGGATTGGTTTGTTGCACCGTATAGCATAACGTGACGTTTCTATATCCGACTATATGCTGGGTGTCTACTTGCTGTCACAATACGAAGGTTGTCCAGAATTTTATTTGCAAGAATTAGCTACACCTTCCAGGTACTTCCCTACTTAGACATTTGTCAGAGCGTTATACGAAATTTCCAACACCATCGTCATAGAAGGCAGCCGCCTGTGCTTTCCGATAATTCTCTATGCCGATCTATAGCGCGTAGCCTGCGCCCAGGTGTTGTCTTCGTATCCAGCGTTTCATGTGAACAGAGATGATACTCAGGACGAGCCAATTAAGGCTGTGTTGTGGGTGATCCAACACTTCCCATCGAAAAGGCGGTAGGAGCGTCTTCACTGCCCCTGCAGAGTGCAGCTGAGAATTGCCATGAAGAAGGAAGTGCGTGGCAGTTGTGTTAGGTGGGCTGCATTCATTAAGGCGAAGCCCCTCAGCGGGCCCTCCTACTTGGCGGGAGACATCGTTGTTCTAGGCCACTTTATTCGCTCACAGTGCGCTCACAACTGAAAAGAGCGTCTTATATTTTTGCCGCAGTTACTCTTGGAGTATCAAATGCCGTACAAAAATCTTATCCATACCAAAGAGAAATTCGGATTAACCAGGTTCGTATAAAAAAAGGTCCACTATAGTAGACAGATGTGTGACAGATATCGAAATAAATGGCTATAAGATATAAAAGCAACCGAACTCGCCCAAGGAGAAAAAGCCACTGGACCCGATGGAATGTCAGTTCGATTCTACGCAGGGTATGTGAAAGATGTTGCCCCTCCTCTAGCAGCAGTGTGCCGTAGAGCTTTAGAAGACCGAAATGTTCCTAATGATTGGAGAAAGGCGCAGGTCACTCCCGTTTTCACGGGGGATCGTCCAACAGATACACAGACCTACAGGCCTACATCTCATCTGTGTATTTTAGAAATTAGCAACTTGTTTTATGCTCTCGTATTATGAAGACCGAAAATCTCCTATGCACAAATCAACATGGGTTCCGAAAATAACGAGTGTGTGAAACCCAGCTCTCTTTTTCTTCACCCAGGAGACCGACAAAACGGCAAATACAGAGTGCCAGTAGATGCCATGTTCCTTGACTTCAGGAAGGCGTTCGATTTAGCTCCATACAGTCACCTAATGAGCAAAATACGAGCGTGCAGAGTATCAGACCAACTGTGTGACTGCATTGAAGAGTTTCCAGGAGACAGAAAAGAGAACATCATTTTCAACGAAGAGAAGTTCTCAGACGTAAGAAGTAACTTCAGGGAAACCCCAATGGAGTGTGGTACGACCATTACTGCTCACAATTTACAGTTTATAAATGATCTTATACAGAGAAGCTGCAACGCTGGAGGATTTTAACGAAATGCAGGAAGAGCTACAGAGTACTGACGCTTTGTGCAGGAAACGCCAGTTGACCTTCAACATAAACGAATCTATCGTATTGCGGGTACATCGACAGAATAACCATTTAATGTATGGTTAAAATGTTGGAGAACAATAATTGGAGCAATTACTTCCATAAAACATCGGTAGTATGCCTACAGAGCGATGTGAAGTGGAACGACCACATAATATTAATAGCTTGTAGAGCAGATGCCAGACTGAGATTCATTAGAAGAATCCTCAAGAAATATAGCTCATCAACAAAGGAAGAAACTTACATAACCTTTGTTTGGCTAATTTATGTATATAAAAGGCAATGCCTGACTGCCCGGAGCAGCTCAAACCGCTCAGCATAGAAACGAAACTTGGAGAGGATGTTGACCGTATACCGTAGGCGTCGTTTAAAAATAGATTTTTCGAAGTTCCAACCCTAGGGGAGTGAAATAGAGAATGAAATACTTCTTTCTTTTATATGTTGCTCTTAAGGCAATTTTGAAGCTAGACCTACGAAAATTGGTATTTTTTTCTCGGTCAGAAATAAAAAAAAACATTTGTTCAAGCATTTTTAGCAATTCAACCCCTAAGAGGATGAAATATTGGACAAAATTTTTTTTTTTAAATAAATCATTATCAAAGAACTACTAAAGTATTTTTGAAAGCAAATCTATAGAAACTGGTATTTGACTTCTCGCTTGCAGAAAGAAAAAAAAAGTGTTTCAGTATTTTGGAAATTCAACCCTTAAGGGTGTGAAATATGGGACGAACTGTTTCGTGACAATATTTTTGTGAAAACATTTTTAAAGCTAAATGTGTGAAAATCGGTATTTCGCTTCTTGGTTGCTTATAAAGAAATACATTTTAGGGGATGAAAGTTTCTATGGAAATATCAGGGCGACAACGCAAAAGACATGATTAACAAAAATCTTAATTAGAGCCACCAGAATAGCATTTTTGTCAGAAGTACATTCAGGAAAGACCATGCTTCTATGGATATAATTGATAAGGTAAGTTTAGAAGATGTTGCAATTTGTGAACAGTGTAAAAATTCGATTAAAGAGAAACAAAACAAAAAAACTATGTAGACCATACAGTCTATGCGAGTGAAGCAGCAGGCGCTAAGCTAGTTCCTGAATATAGTTCCACAGTCTAGAATCCGTACCAGATAGGATTGGTAGAAGAAGTGGAGAAGAGCCAAAGAAGAGCAGCACTTTTCGTTACAGGTTCATTTACACTAGTGGCCATTAAAATTGCTACTCCAAGAAACTATGCAGATGATAAACGGGTATTCATTGGACAAATATATTATACTAGAACTGACATGTGATTACATTTTCACGCAATTTGGGTGTATAGATCCTGAGAAATCAGTACCCAGAACAACCACCTCTGGCCGGAATAACGGCCTTGATACGCCTGGTCATTGAGTCAAACAGAGCTTGGACGGCGTGTACAGGTACAGCTGTCCATGCAGCTTCAACACGATATCACAGTTCATCAAGAGTAGTGACTGGCGTATTGTGACGAGCCAGTTGCTCTGCCACTATTGACCACACGTTTTCAGTTGGTGAGAGATCTGGAGAATGTGCTGATCAAGGCAGCAGTCGAACATTTTCTATATCCACAAAGACCCGTACAGGACCTGCAACAAGCGATCGTGCATTATCCAACTGAAATGTAGGGTTTCGCAGGGATCGAATGAAGGGTAGAGCCACGGGCCGTAACACATCTGAAATGTAACGTCCACTGTTCAAAGTGCCGTCAATGCGAGCAAGAGGCGACCGAGACGTGTAACCAATGGCACCCCATACCATCACGCCGTGTGATACGCCAGTATGGCGATGACGAATACACGCTTCCAATGTGCGTTCACCGCGGTGTCGCTAAACAGGGATGCGACCACCACGATACTGTAAACAGAACCTGGATTCATATGAAAAAATGACGTTTTGCGATTCGTGCACCCAGGTTCGTCGTCGAGTACACCATCACAGGCGCTCCTGTCTGTGATGCAGCGTCAAGGGTAACCGCAGCCACGGTCTCCGAGCTGATAGTCCATGCTGCTGCAAACGTCGTCGAACTGTTCGTGTAGATGGTTGTCGTCTTGCAAACGTCCCCATCTGTTGTCTCAGGTATCGAGACGTGGCTGCGCGATCCGTTACAGCCATGCGGATAAGATGCCTGTCATCTCGACTGCTAGTGATACGAGGCCGTTGGGATCCAGCACGGCGTTCCGTATTACCCTCCTGAACCCACCGATTCCATATTCTGCTAACAGTCATTGGATCTCGACCAACACGAGCAACAATGTCGCGATACGATAAAACGCAATCGCGATAGGCTACAATCCGACCTTTGATCAAAGTCGGAAACGTGATGGTACGCATTTCTCTTCCTTACACGAGGCATCACAACAACGTTTCACCAGGCAACGCCGGTCAACTGCTGTTTGTGTATGAGAAATCGGTTGGAAACTTTCCTCATGTCAGCACTTGTAGGTGTCGCCACCGTCGCCAACCTTGTGTGAATGCTCTGAAAAGCTATTCATTTGCATATCACAGCGTCTTCTTCCTGTCGGTTAAATTTCGCGTCTGTAGCACGTCATGTTCGTGGTGTAGCAATTTTAATGGCCAGTAGTGTAGTAAGTGCGAAAGCGTGACGGAGATGCTGAGCCAACTCTAGCGTCAAACGCTGCAAGAGAGGTATTCTGCACCATGTTGAGGCCTATTGGTTAAGTTCCGAGGGCATACATTTTTATAAGAATCAATCAATATATTGCTTCCTCCTACGTATATCTCACGAAAATACCATGAAGCCAAAATTAAAGATGTTTGAGCCCATTCACAGGCTTATCAACGATCGTTGTTCCCGCGAAGCATTCGTGGCTGGGTCAGGAAAAGGAGGAAGTGGCGCAAGTACCCTCCGCCCTACACTGTGAAGTTGCTTGCGCGGGGTAGTTGTAGACTTGTAAGCCGCCGCCTTCCTCGGAAGGAGAGTACCCGCGCAGTGGCTGCTGGAGGAAGGAGCAGTGAATTCCGTATGTGAAGCTCGCCCGCGGACCGGCTAGGCCGGGCCGATCACGGAAGGCGGTGGCGGGCGCTGCGTGACGCGCTTTACGACTGTAGAGGCCGGAGCCGCCTTGACGAGCGGCCGGGGATCAGCGCTGTCGATACACGGAAGCCACTCTTGTATACGGCCAGGGGGTCTGCAGGCCGGCCCGTGGCCGACTGCACACGCGCATGCTCCGTAGCTCCTCGACCACTCGGGGGAGCGAAACTGGCCGGCCGTCCTTCTACGAGCCTCCGTCATCGGCGGCCATTTTTTCCTCAACGCACCGTCACTGCGAACTCTATGGAGCATTCATTCAGGGTGATACAAACTTCCAGGGTTGACGGAAGAGGGCCAATGTATCGATTTCAGATAGGGAACTCTGGTCCAGAAACTGACAATCAGAGTCTCCGTCTAGGATCTCGGCATACGAAAGATGAAACAGACCATGTGCTGGTTGAAAGTGGTACGCAAACACGAAGTCGTTTTTAGCATTTCACTTGGTGCCATTTTGAGCTCCTGGGCTTTATTACATCGAGGCACAGGGTAACAATTATTGAACTATATTAAATAAAATCGTCGTAACTTCTTATCGTTTTGCGTTCGGACGTTCAAACTGCACAGTTGGTCGCGGGGCATGATGGGAGTTAGTATGCCTGGTTTAGCGATGAATCCCACTTTCATTTGGATGTTTTTGCTGCTGGCCGGTGTGGCCGAGCGGTTCTAGGCGCTTCAGTCTGGAACCGCGCGACCGCTACGGTCGCAGGTTCGAATCCTGCCTCGGGCATGGATGTGTGTGATGTCCTCACGTTAGTTATGTTTAAGTAGTTCTACGTTCTTGGGGACTGATGACCTCAGATGATAAGTCCCATAGTGCTCAGAGCCATTTGAACCATTTGATGGTTTCGTCTATAAGCAAAATAGGCACATTTGGGGGACTGAGATCCGCATTTCGTGATCGGGAAGTCCCTTCACACTCATCAGGTGACTTTGTGGTGCTCAGTTCCTAGTCACGTAATAATCGGTGCGGTACTCCTTGACGGCACGGTGACTATAGAACGGTACGAGAAGGTTCTGGACGATGATTTCATTCCGATTATCCAAAGTGACATGATTTCGACAAGATGTGGTTCAGGTAAGACGGAGCTTGATCCCATCGAACCAGGAGTGTGCTTGATGCCCTGGAAGAGCACTTTGGGGACCGCATTACCCAGAGGCCACTGGCTTAGCCCGCGATTGGCCGCCACGTTCTCCGGATCTGAACACGTGAGATTCCTTTTTGTGGGGATATATAAAAGACAAGGTGTACAGAAATAACCCCAAAACCATTGCTGAGCTGAAAACAGCCATTCAGTAGGTCATCGACAACATCGATGTTCCGTCACTTCAGTGGGTCATGCAGAATTTCGCTATTCGTCTGCACCACATCATCGACAATGACGGCGGGCATATCGAACATGTCGTAACCTAAATCCGAATATCTGTACTGACATTTACATGTTGAATAAAGTATGTGCACGCCGTAGTTTCTATCTAATTTACGTTTTTTTTAACATAGTTCAATAATTGTCATCCTGGATGTACTTTTGCGTATTGTCCTAATCTTGAACAACTACGACAAGTCGGGATGTTGGGTGAGGGTGTAAACTGTTGTGGTCTTCAGGCAAAACACTGTTTTGAGGCACCTCTCCACGCTAGTTTATCCTGTGTGAACTTGTTCATCTCTGCGTAACTGCTGCTACCAATACACATCTGAAACTGCTTACTGTGTTTGAGTGTTTGAGAATTCGTCTCCCACTAAAATCTGAATCCCAACCCCTTACCTCGACACACACACACACACACACACACACACACACACACACACACACACACACACACACACACACACACACTTCGTTCCACAACCAAATTTACTATTTTGTTATGCATCAGGATCAACAGATCCCTCCTTTTCGTCCAGGTTTCACGTCCTTAGAAGGTTACACTCGAACTACTTCGCGAAAAGATTTTCTAATACGTAAATTTATGCTTGCTGTTACCAAATTTCTCTTCTTCAGAAATGTTATTCTTGGTTTTTCTGTTCTGTATTTTATTTGTCAAAAATTTTAGCGGAGCGAAAACAAGACTCCCTAGATATTACACAATGAATTTTTATCGGAATTTTCACTGCCAAACGAAGAGTGACAAATTGATTGATGGGGTATGAGCATTTCTATTGGCGTATATTTTTTAGACCAGCATTCAAAGACGCATCAAATGTTTCTCTAATACGTTCCGTTTCTTGCTTTCGTACAAATCATTTCACAAAAAAACTGACCATTTTCTTTCAAATTGTTTTAATCGTCGGTCACCGTCAGGTAATCTGGTGTCCAAATAGCAAAACTCATTTACTACTTACAGCGTCTTATTTCCTAATCTAATTCTATGAGCATCGTGTTATTTAATTCGACTACATTCCAGTGCTCTTATTTCACTTGATATTCCCCTCATTACCTCTTTTCAAGACACTACCCGATCCGTCCAACAGCTTTTCCAAATCTTTTGTTGTCTCTGACAGACTAACAACGTCAGTGGACAAAGGCATAGTTCTGATCCCTTTAGAAATAATCATGACTGAACGCAAGTTCTGTAATTAATTTCATTTTCTTACCTGACATTGGGTTATTTTTTACTGATATTGGTAGTTCCTATTATGTGACATGCAGTTATTGCAACAAATCATCATTTTTCAAGAAATAATGATTTGCAATAAACTGTCACTTGCATATTATCAGCCACGCTTGATCGAATGAAAGAAACAAGGACAGTCACTGTTGCTTGTGGCAGCAATGGCTATGAAGAAACAACGAGAAAGAGGCAAGCTAGAAGTCTACATGAATACCCAAGATGAGGCACTTAATAAAGCTAGTTAAATGTGAGGAATTCCCTTGAAAGAGAAGCAAGCACCTAAGAGAGAGAGAAAAAGGGGAAAAAATCTAAGAGAAGACATGAGGACTTGCTTCGTTGTTGGTTCTGAGAACACTTTCACTACAGTATAAGGAACGAATGGTGACAACGGCGGAAGTCCTTCACGACTTTCTTGAACGTAAAGTATGCTGAGTGACATACAAAAAGTAACGAAATTTTTTCAGTATCAGGCAGCTACAAAAGGAAGAAAAATGTTGACGTTTTATGTTTAATGAAGAGTTACAGCCTGTTACCAGATACACTGGACCACTTTTTGCAGTTATGGTACTATCATTGGTATTTTGTGGAAAAAGCTAGATTTTGATAGGGTTACAGGATGAGGAGCAAGTAAAGTAAGCGTAAATACGGGTATGTGGTAACCGTGCTGTTCGTGCAGTAAGACCGAAAGTAATTGTGATGCAGTGACACAATCAAACAGGAGACATATCATATGCTAGCATGCATGGTCAGCCGGATCATAGGCGGACTTTGCTGTACATAATGCGTTGAACTGCGTCACGACAGTGGCAATTTAACTGGCAAATGGCTGAAAATTTCTCGGCGTCGGTTACATGGGATATCAGAAACATTTTCCGCCTCTTTTAAGGGACTCAGAAATATTTGTCTATTGTTGTTGACGATTTGGTATGATAAGGGAATATCAAAATGACTCTGAGCACTATGGGACTTAACATCTGAGGTCATCAGTCCCCTAGACTTAGAACTACTTAAACCTAACTAACCTAAGTACATCACACACATCCATGCCCGAGGCAGGATTCGAACCTGCGACCGTAGCAGTCGCGCGGTTCCAGACTGAAGCGACTAAAACCTCTAGGCCACACCGGCTGGCAGGGGAATATCGTCGAGCAGTCAGATGAAAAATTGTGGAAATGAAGTTCGTGGTTTAATTTTTGTGTTGTTCACTACATCACCTGGAAACTGGAAAACTATGAATTCGGGTAAGTATTGTTCCCTGTTGCACAGATCTATATAAGAAATCCTCTGCTTGTCGGAAACTATCCTCCGTTAAAATTCGACAGTTTTGGAAATGAAGCGGTCTTCTCTGATCTGGTAAACCAGAACGAATGAAAATTAATATAAATAGTAGTTGCACCTAGCAATAACGGTACCTCCGTTCGTTATGTCAACGTCGTTCGCCCTGGCGAGCTTTACGCTCTTTGATCGCATTTAATTCTTAACAGGAGAAGCGACACCTTCCAGATTAGCGTCCCTTCTGCAAACCAGTGGAGGAACAACTCGGAAAATAGTTTCTGCTACAGCGCAGCAGTGGTCCCGCGCTCCCAGATATTGCCTTATGGGAGACTGGAGCGCTGGGAAAACGCAGACCTCCGATAAACTCCATTAATTTAGTGCACCCAGCGGGCGAGATATAAAAAACACGGGTGCGATGGTTGGCGCAGGTATCTGTAATTGGATGTGGGGCTGCGTAGATTTTCCCCGGCAAAACACGGCAATCAGTGGCGGGTAACTTTACGCCGCAGACCGCCCTCGGAGATCGTCCATCATACGGACGCGAGTCGCAGCTTGTCAGATTCCCTGGGCTTCGGGAAAACGGCCGGCACAGGTTATTACCTTTCCGGACAAGGAATTACGCTGCATAAACATAGGAGACGGGCCGAGTCCCTGGACATTACATTCTCTTGAGGACTCCATCCCCCAGATGTTGCTGCAATATTCGACACGAACGTAATTTTACGTCCAATTTATCAGAGTGATTCTCTGGAAGAAAAAGCGTCATTTATTAATTTTCTCACGTATTTACATTATTATTTTCATTTCTATCTGAAGTTATTTCCACCACCGACTGGTTGTTTGTACGTTGTCCATGATTTCCACCTCTCTACACTCGAAATACAAGAATAAAAAATGTTATTTAGGTACCATTTCAAAAGACAAATGATATTGTGTCACCATCAGCTGTTATGAAAATCTTTATTGTTGCTACCAGTTTGTCTTGTTACTTATCATTATGCACAAGTTATTTTCCCACTACACTATATATATGGATATACACGTAAATAAAGATCAAGTATAATGGTTTGGGAGATCTTTTCAGTGGGTATCGATCTTTCATATCATGTCGTGCTGCAGTGTTAGTGAGTTTAGTTTATCGTTTCGTACGCAAAAATTCAGACAAATTATTATGCATTTGTTTTCGAAGTAAAGTTTGTAGAGGTAACGATTATGCGTGTGACCCTGCTGCATCCAAATCCAGCTGTTAGTAATTTTTTATTTACTTTTCGTAATTACGATATAAAATTGAAATGTTTCAAAATAATTATTTCATTTTTATTTAATTAATTTCTATAAACCCGGAGTATTGTAATAAACATATAAGAAAGGACTTAAAACTAAAACTTTTATTATTTGTCAAATCACAAAAAATCGTATTGCATTATCTTTTCATGTCAGTACATCTTTTATTTGCTTTGTATCGAAAGACTTGTTGTTAAATAGTTGTTTCATGGTAAGCTGTGTGAAAATTTGTGACTGTGCAACACGGATGCAAGAGTGTGCTAGGAAGCCGTTGTACAATTTCTGACATTATTAAACGCACTTATTATTCAAAAGTCACTGGTTCCACAAGTTGTATGCAAAATCTAAATAATCCAGCCAATTACGTTCCTTTTTCTGGTCTTAAATAATTATAAATGCTTTGCAATAAACCCGTTATCTTCGAGTATGCTGCAATTACAGTTAATATCTGTGTAAGTTCTGTAGTTCTGTAGCAGTTATTCCGATTCTCCACGAAGTAGAACATGACTTTCGACAAATATCTGCAATCTCTAGGGCACGAACTTCTGAAAATGTTTGAAGTGAGTTGGTAATTACACTGGTTTTAGAAAAATCACGATGTTCACGATGTGAGACTTAGTGTTATTTGGCACATTGTTTATCTGTTTATTGTTTTAATTAGTCTGCCCAAATTATGGGCATCAGATCCTCTCTTTGATACACCAAAAATTACCACAAAACAGTCTGAATTTCAGTGTATACTTGTGGTTCAGCTATGAACATCTAATATATTATTATAATGATGATTATAACTACCAAAACACATAATAATAGTGAACAACAATAATAATAATAATGTTATTCTTATCACCTGCTATTATTAATGCTGTTGCTATTGTTAACACTTTTGAAGGTGTGTTTAATATCATCGTAAACGGAAAGAATAATAACTGAAGAGAATACTGAATTGACAGTAATAGTAAACATTCAGAATGAGCACACAAAAGAGGGGGTGGGGCTGGTTGGCTAGAATGAGCTGCAAACGTCTATGTGGAAGAGGCAGCTATTGTGACACAAGGTGTAGCGTTAGCTGCCTTTTGAAATACGAGACACGTTTAATTTTCCTCTCATTTCGAGGAAGATCGTTTTAAATTCAGGTAACTGATAAAGAAAATTATTTAGCGTAGATGGCAATGCAGTGGATACAGAGATCATAGGTAGAGTGCTTATCACACACTATTACCCGGCTCACCCTAACGTAGGTTGCCTACCCTCGAGGCAACGTCTTATTCGTATTGCACCTAAAAGCATGAGTTCTTCGTTAATGGTGAGTGTCAGTGATATTTTTTTTATAGATGTTAACGTGCAGTTTCCTAATACGCCGTGTAAACTTGATTCAAGTCCTCGCTTTAAAAGAGCTAAGCAGTTTCAAGATGTGAGCCATTGTTAAATGCATGAAGGAGAGTAGATTTTTAGAAGCGTCTGGTATGGTAACGAGTGTGTGAATATTTGCTTGTGTGCCAATATTTTTTACTGTATTGTGAGTGGTTTCCAATTTATTGTTGATAGCCAATTTTAAGCTAGCATCTTCACTTTAGGATAAATAACGTTTCCGAATTAAATGGGAAGGTAAATGCATAAAACCTCATAGCACGCTGAGGTTAGCGATACACACATACAGATGTCGGTAGCACCACGTATATAAAATATAAAAGGACAGTGCATTTGCGGCGCTGTCATTTGCACTCGGTTGATTCAAATGAAAAGGTTTCTGACGTGATAATAGCCACACGAGGGGAATTAACAGCCTTCGAACGTGAAATGGTAGTTGGAGCTAGACGCGTGGGACTCAGTATCCCGAGACTCACAGTGTGTCGAGTGTGCCGAGAATGCCAATTTTCGGGCGTTTCCTCATCATGGACAACGAAGTAGCCGACGACCTTCTCTTAACGACCGAGAGTAAAGGCTTTTGTCCAGAGTAGTCAGTGCTAACAGAAAAGCAACACAGCGCGAAATAACCATAAAAATCAATGTGAGACGTACGACGAAAGTATCCGTTAGGGTAGTGCTGCGAAATTCGGCGTTAATGTGCTGTAGCAGCAGACGACCGACGCGAGTGAATTTGCTAACACCACGGCATTGCCTACGGTGCCTCTGCTCGGCTCTTGACGACAGCGTTTGGACCCTACGCCACTGGGACACCAAGTCATGAACAAATGTGTCCCAGTTTCAATTGGTAAGAGTTGATGGTAGGATTCGAGTGTGACGCAGATCCCGTGAAGCCATTGAGCCAAGTTGTCAACCAGACACTGTGCAAGTTGGTGATGGCTCCATAACGGTGTGGACTGTGTTTACGTGGAATAGACTAGGTCCTCTAGTCCAGCTGACCTACTATTGACTGTAAATGTTTATCTTCGGCTACTTGGAAACCATATGATGGTATATGTTCCCAAAGAACGAAGGAATTTTTTTATGGATGACAGTGTACTATTGGGCACCCAAATCGGCCGATATGAGTCCCATTGAACATTTTTGGGACATAGTCGACAGGTCAGTTCGTGCATGAAATCCTTCACTGTCAACATTTTTGCAATCATGGACGGCTATAGAGGCAGCATGGTTCAATATTTTTGCAGCGGACTTTCAACGACTTATAGAGTCCACGCCACGTCGATTTGGTGCACTAAGCCGAGCCAAAGGAGGACCGACAATATTAGGAGGTATCTTGTGACTTTTGTCAACTCGGTGTACAGTTGTGAACCTGAGTATCGTTAGGAAGTTTTCCACTTCCACTGTGGCAATTGCTGAGTTGTTCCTCCAGTTCACACGGAGACAAGAACATAGAAGAATGGTTCTGTCGACTGTCCAGCATACACAGATACGCATAGGACATATTCAGTTTTTCTACCTCTCTCTGTGGCTACGGGAAGAGTATCTTCCAACAAAACTCCACGGTTCTGTCCAAGCTATTGTGGAGGTTGGGACTGGAAATATGCTCCGAAAAATATTTCCAAATGGGACTCTCTCTGCCCCACTACCAGCTCAAGGGGAAGGAGTAGAGGTTGACAATAACATAGACCGGTCAGTGTATCATGTTCAAATATTTGGAGGTCAGTACGCTTATGGAACACTATGGCTCCACACACTAACACCTGGACCAGTAAAACGATCATGGGCAGGCCGTTGTGGCCGAGCGGTTCTAGGCGCTTCAGTCTGGAACCGCGCGAGCGCTACGGTCGCAGGTTCGAATCCTGCCTCGGGTATGGATGTGTGTTTTGTCCTTATGTTAGTTAGGTTTAAGTAGTTCTAGGGGACTGATGACCTCAGATGTTAAGTCCCATAGTGCTCACAGCCATTTGAGCCAAAACGATCGTGTTTGACAGTCTTTCTGGTTGTATTGCTTGTTCCCTCCTCTCGCCATATGATGGTATGTCCAGAATCACTACCCAGTGAAGTATCCGCTTTTATCCAACATTAGCACGTAACTTCACTCTTCACTCCTATTCTCTTGGCATCATCGCAAATCTTTGAACACGGTCAATAACCGGTCAACGATTTTATGACATTGTGCTCCTTCCCGAAGAGTGTGTTTTCGGGGTGCATTCTGCCCTTACACTATTTTTACTAATGACAGTGCGTGAAACCCACCGAAAGCGCAGTTGGAGGAGCTCCTAGAACGAGAAAATATTCGGGGAATGGACAGGCATGTCCGTGCCCCCGACTTAAATCGCTTAGAGCACGTTTAGGATGAATTGGGGGGGAAGTATTGCATCAGGCCCACAGGCACTAACGACCATCCACCAGTTGTCAACCACGCTGATGGAGGGCTGGAACCCCCTACAACAACTCCTTACTAATATTGTGCCCAGCATGGGAGTACGCTGCAGAGCTTGCACTGTCGTCTGTGGTTTCACTCACACTTTAAGAACCGTCTTTTGTAACGTCCAAGGAACCATCATAAATCACGGTGACGTCAATGTAATTATCGGCTTTGAGTAAAAGTGTCATTTGTGTTCGTCTTATTGCGAATTTATTTCTGTCATCTTCTATACTATGAAACGTCCCCTTAGAAAAAATTATGAATGACAGTGCTGGAAAACCTCTTACATTATTTGATTTTCAAACAACTGAGCAAAACTGAACGTACTCAGACATTTCTCTCTTTACTTATTCTGATCATTACTAAACTGACACACAATATTTTTAGCGCAACGCTATCTGACTTTCAATAATCCCTACAAAAGAATGGCCCTGGCTAACAATAACCTATACCTTTCATGAATCACTTACCTCACAACAATCTTCGTTACTCGAACTATTGCAATACAGCGTGCGCCAATACTGCCAGCTAAATAAAAGATTCTAACTACTGGAGGCACTGACTACTGGTAGGCATAGTTAGCAAATGAAAGATTTTGATAGAGAACAAACAATGTATTTACCTTAATAACGTTCAAAAGTCATCATATATATCAATTCATGACCTCCATATTTACAAATTTCTTTTTCTCGTGGACACACTTCCAGATAGTCCGATAATAGCAACAGCGACTCAAAGGAAGGCCTCGGCGCTTGTTGGTGACGTCTCGTCGGTTAGGCACGGCGAACGCCAGGTCTGTTGCAGGCAGAAACGCCTGGGCGTGCTTATCACTATAAATCTCTTCTTTTTGGACAAAACGTTTTGTATTGTTTTGAATTCTGCAGTTTTATTTAGATGAAAAATTTTCTTACTATCGTAAAGCTACAAATGAAGATCATAGTTCTGTATTACTGAATCCTGTCGAAACAAACGTAGATCAATATGAGAAGATGCTTTGCCCCATTGCAAGCTTCGGAAATTTTACATTCAAGTAACTATATTTACTTGATCCATTTTGCTATCGAAACTTACCCCAACCCCCTTACAATTAACTCGTTTCTTTTATTTATTTATTTATTTTCGTTTGACATCGTCACTGGAAATGTGAACTAATTTACATGTGTAAATGTCCAACTGTTGCCAGTCATTAGATTACAGTCGTTTTCAACGAAAGGAATTCTGAACAGGAGACAAAATAGCTTCATACATCGAAAATATTGCTGAGCTTAAACTTTTTTAAATATGCACATTAGAAAAGATGAATATTCCCCTCTGGCAACTAAAAGGAGAAACGTAATAAGACAAAAAAAATTTAATTTGATAAAACAAGTATCTCTCTTTTGCTTCTTCTTCTGTCTCCCACCCCCTCCCCCAACATGTACAATCGCAAGATATTTCATTAACATTCAATGCTTCTCACCTCATAGTCAGCCAAGATACCTAAAGAAGAGCAGCAATATGTTCACAGTTTCCTGTAAAAGCAACCCAGTACAAACGTAACTTCCTCAGATTTACAAATAGGGTAAAGGAGCACGAATTCTGTTGCTGCTGGACCATGAAGTTGTTTTTGTATGTCAGTCCTTAAAACAGGTGGAAATTTAAGTTCAGGAGTACACTATTTGTTAAGAAGTGTAATGAATTGCACAATTAATTGATTGCAGAAATCTCTCAGAACAATGTGTGTTGGTCAACTACCGCTAATAGTTTCACATTTTCCTGTGTCAGAGAGGGAGACACCACCATAATGAGTACGCCTGCAACAGACCTGGCGTTCGCCGTGCATAGCTGACGTGACGTCACAACAAGCGCCGAGGCCTTCCTTTGAGTCGGTGTTGCTTATAGTAACCTCTGGCATCTCTCTCCACATCCACCACTGCTGGCGGCTCACCTCCAACTGCCCAACGCTACGTGCTGTTCACATACCACTGCCCACAAGCGAATATTCCAACAATGAGTCCAACCAGCCACAGACTGCACACAACACAGTAAGTGATTTTCATACAGAGCTCTACGTGGCGATCCCAACATAAAAACCTAAATAGCTTATTTGCAACTATTCTGTACGGGTTCTTTCTATGCATGGTCAAAGTTTCATCGAGGTGTGTTACTTGGTACTGGCACATCATGCCACAGTTACTTTCATCCTTAATACTTGCACACCAGTGTATTATAAACGTAAATCCTACACAAGAGAGTTCGAAAGTACGTAATGCTCTATGAAGACAAACATTATAGTGCTCTACAGGGAATTATGTCCTCATCGTTAAGCTGAACTGTATGTCCCATAATTTTCGACATCAAATATTCTATGCAGAAATTACTGCTGTAGACACCTTTTCACAGCTTTGATCCCAAAGAAGACAACGTGAAGTCTTTTATTTGTTTTTTGCGCACGTTTATCTGTCTGAACCTTGATAAATACTTCTTTCACTCACAGTACGGTTGCCGGTTTATTCTTGTGGTAGAGCATAACGAATGAATGACGACGCTAATGTAAGCTTCCGACTTGCAGCAAGAGAGAATGAATGAGGTGGTACGTGATGACAGGAATGCGGGAGGAGGAGGAAGGGAAAGGGCGGGGTGGGGTGGAGGGGGGGGGGAGGGAGATGGGCGGGAGAAGAGGGGTGAGAGGGGAGTGGGAAGTTCCTTCCGGAGTCTTCCCCTAGTCGCGTGTGTTGTGGAAAAAGGCGAACTCGCAGACGCCATCCAGGCACACACAAGATTCTGCGGGTGCCAGAACCGCTGGCGCCAGGAAGCTGGCGGCTGAAAATGTGGCCGCATTCCAGGAGGGAAGGGAAAGTGCTTTTAGAAGCTCCCCCACTTCACGGCGCACGTTTTATAGTCGCCAGTAGCTCGTGTCAGGCGCACGCGGCCACCCTGCCCGCATCTTACTGCTTTTTCCGTCTGGAGACACTACACCCGTCGTCACCCAAAACAGCTCAGACGCAGATATTGCGATCGGCGTTATGGAACCATGTGCGGTTTGTCCGTCGTTAATATAGCTCGGTCGATTCCCCATCACACGAAAATTCCCATTCGAACATAACCGCTGGTGCTGTTGGTAATATTACGTGAAGAACATCTGTTTTCTCTGAGCGAGTGGCACAATTTATTCAGACTTTCTGCGCACGTTGAAGTTCAGGGTTTACTTGACATTAATTATGGTCAGGTCAAGGAAATTTAATTTGTTATTTTGATTTTATATAGAGAACTGGATACTTTTACTCAATTAATAATCTTGCAGAGGCTGGTGGCTCTCATTTCTGTTTTTTTCTTTCTTTTCGTGTTTGCATCCTAAATTTGGATTTTGGTAGAGCTCTGCCTTCGGAGAAAACTTTTTTTCCATGTACGTGTCAACGCCATGCGTCCAACTCCCAATTGGTCTCTTTATTTGTTTTTGTAAAATATTATACACATTTTTCTGTTTGGTTCTATTTTAGGCCTAAAATTGCAGCCAGTGGACTTATCTTGTTGTGATTGCTCACATTACGCTGACCGCGCGGAGTGGCCGTGCGGTTTGAGGCGCCTTGTCACGGACTGCGCGGCCCCTCCCGCCTGAGGTTCGAGTCCTCCCTCGGGCAGCGGTGTGTGTGTTGTTCTTAGCATAGGTTAGTTTAAGTAGTGTGTAAGTCTAGGGATCGATGACCTGGCAGTTTGGTCCCTTAGGAATTCATACACATTTGAACATTTCGCTGCATTAATTTAAGCCTCTATATTGCCCAGTGATTTTTTGTTATGTATTTGATGCTATGTCGTCTGCAAGATAATCGGAAAAAGGTTTATTCGCTCAGGAAGTATTTATTTTATATTTTCTCGAGAGAAGCAATACCGGATGTTCAGCAGATCTGTTTCTTTCTGTGAACATACTGGCCCTCGCAGCAGAATTTACAAAAAAATTATTTTTTAACGAAGAAACATTTTTCTGACTATCGCGCAGAAGAGATGGTGTCACAAGCATAATACGGTAACTGCAGGCCACCTTGTATAATCGGACCAAAAATTAACTCAGCTTGATGTGATCAGCACCAACGAAGTAAATGCATATATTACAATTTCAGGCCTAAAAACAGAAACAAACAAAGATTTCCTATAATGTTTTAGAGAAGTAAATAATGAGAGGGTGACGTTGTTGTTGATCACTTCAAGCTGACTTAATTTTAAGTTCGGTTATACAATATGGCCTGTACTTCACTGTTTTTTAGCTTCCGAGACAATCCCGTTTCCACACTGGTCAGAAAAATGTTTCTTCGTTCGAAAAGTAATTTTTTTGTAAATTCTGCATGGAGCGTAAGTAGTGGATGTTTACAGAAAAAAGTGTCGAAACGTACATCCGTAAAAAATTAGGAGAACGAAAAACGTTGTTCTTTACGAAAGAAGAAGCTGTTCCAAGAAGCAAATGTGCGTAAACTGTTTATTCCACTAAGTATTTTGTTTCTTTCATCAGGACCATTATAAACCATGAATGTGTCATCTACGTATCTGCTCTGGTACACTATTCCTGTTTGAGAAGTTTATTTTGAAGACAACTGATAAAAATTTCATGTACATGTATATACTCCGCAAGCAGCTGTATATTGTATTGCTGATGCTGCATGTTATTAATATTAACGTCTGCCTTTCCTATTCCGCTCGCGTATTGAGCGAACCAAAAATGACAACCTCTCTCTCTTATCTTTTTATAGCGGATGTACGATGATGGTTGCTTAATGCTCTCGCATTCTTCTTTGAGTACAGGTTTTCTAAATCTATCGACAGGGTTTTGCGAACAGTACATCCTCTTTCATGCAGGTCCTCTCATTTAATCTCCCAGATCATTACTGTTACACTTTTGTATGTGCAATAGCCACACCTTACGATTGTAGCGGAGCGTTTCTGAATTCCTCGTTTGTTCTCGTGCCTACTTAATAAAGATTCCAAACATATGAACAGTACCCTAGAACCGATCGCACAAGCATTTTGTATGCGAATTTCCTTACAGAAGCATTGCATTTTTTCACGACCCGTCCATTAAATCTCTTTTTCACTGCCTTCTCTAACACTGACGTTACGTCATCGTCTCATTCCGTACACATTCCTAGTATTATTCTTAAATACTTAGGCGATGGGACTTCCTCAAGATGCTCTCCAATAATTTTGTAATCGAATACTATTGGCTTTCCTCTCTTGGTGATAGACATTATTTTGCGTTTCCCTAAATTTAAAAGAGAGCTGCCATTCATTACACCAACTCAAAATTATGTCGAAGTCTCTCTGCAGTCCCGTACGATCGCCCAACGAAAATACTTCTCTAGACACAAAACCATCCTCAGCGAACAATCTGATTTCGTGGCACAAATCGCTCATGTATACTAAAAGTATTAAAGGTCCTGTTACGCTGCCTTGGACACGCCGGAAATTACTTTCCTTTCTGTGGAATAATCACCATCCACTACAACGCACTGAGTTCCACCAGACAAACATTACTCCCGCCAATCAAATACAGTGACGTAAAAAAAAAATCACAGCACCAAGCTGATATGCGAGATAAACGAAAGCTGGTGGGAGTGTTCCTACGAAGGTCACTCCAAAAGAAATGCACACTATTTTTGTAAAAATACAGTTTTCATTCTGCATGTGTGAAAGTTTTACAGTGTGTAAATACATTCTTCCCGCTTGTTTTCAAACTTAGTTCAACCTGTCTCCGTGAGTGGCGCCGTCGCAGCATGTCTTCAAGATGGCTGCTACACTTGACTTCGTCAGAAGCAATGTGCTGTCATAGAATTCCTGTGTTGTGAAAACGAGACAGTGGGAAACATCCACAAGAGGTTGAAAAAGGTGTATGGAATGCCGCTGTCGATCGCAGTACAGTTAGACGGTGGGCAAGCAGGTTACGTGATGAAAGCGGGCACAGCAATATTGAGGATTGTCATCGGAGCGGCAGGCGTCGTACTGCACACACTCCAGACAATGTGCAGAGAGTTAACGAATTGGTGACTGCTGACAGACGCATCACAGTGAACGAATTGTCACGCTACGTTGGGATAGAGGAAGTAAGTGTTTGCAGAATACTGAAAGTGTTGGCGTTAAAAAAGGTTTGTGCCAGGTGGGTTCCCAGGATGCTGACAGTGACTCACAAAGAAACAAGAAAAACGGTTTGCAACGAACTTTTAGAACAGTACGAGAATGGTGGAGATGATTTTCTTGGAAGAATTGTGACAGGTGATGAAACATGGCTCCATCATTTTTCACCAGAGACGAAGAGGCAATCAATGGAGTGGCATCATGCGAATTCACCCAAGAAAAAAATTCAAAACCACACCTTCTGCAGGAAAAGTTATGGCTACGGTGCTTTTCGATTCCGAAGGACTCTTGCTTGTGGACATCATGCCAAGTGGAACCACAATAAACTCTGATGCATATTTGACGACACTGAAGAAACTTCAAGCTCGACTGTGTTTGACCACATTGGCAAAAGAAGGATGTTTTGCTGTTGCACGACAATGCACGACCCCATGTCAGTCAAAAACCATGGAAGCGATCACAAAACTCGGATGGACAACACTGAAACACCCGCCTTATAGTCCTGACCTGGCTCCATGTGACTATCATCTCTTTGGGAAGATGAAAGACTCTCTTTGTGGAACAAGGTTTAAAGATGATGACTCCCTTGTCAACGCTGCCAAACAGTGGCTCCAACAGGTTGGTCCAGAATTTTACCGTGCGGGTATACAGGCGCTGGTTCCAAGATGGCGTAAGGCAGTTGAGAGAGATGTAAATTATGTGGAGAAATGAAAATGCTGTTCCTAAAGGATGTATCTACACACTGTAAAACTTTCAAACATGTAGAATAAAAGGTGAATTGAAAAAATAGTGTGCATTTTTTTTGGAATGAGCCGCGTACATCTTAAAGATGATTTCCAATCAAATTTCGCGCCAGCCATGTTAGAGTGGCGCAAGTAGTACCACTATGAGGATGCAAATAAGGTTTACCTTATATACATGCTGTAACGGTCGGGAGCGTTTGTTACATTTGAGATTGGTAGTGGTGAGTTGATGTTAGTCAAGAAAGCCTTTAAGGCAAGAAATATTCCATTATCAACACATTACGGAGTTTGAATGAGGTCGTGTAATAAGGCTACGAGCAGCTGGATGTTTCTTCTGCGATACTGCAGAAACATTTCACAGGAATGTAGCCACTGTACATGATAGCTGGCAGCGGTGGTCACGAGAATGTACGGTCTCAAGAAGACCGGGCTCCGGACGATCATGAGGCACTACCAAGAGGAAAGACCATCATCTTCGGCGTCTGGCTCTGACGCCCCGAACTGCTTCTGCAGCAGCAATCTGAGCTGCACTTGACACCGCAGTGACACAACGAACTGTTACAAATCGGTTGCTTCAAGGAAATCTACGATACAGATACCCTGTAGGGTGCATTCCAAAGACCTGGAACCAACACCGTTTGTGATGTCACTGATATCAAGCGAGAGCTAATTGGAGGGCAGAGTGGAGATCTGTTGTGTTTTCTGATGAAAATCGGTTCTGCCTCGGTGCCGGCGATGGCCGTGGGTTGGTTAGGAGGAGGCCATTTGAGGGCCTGCAACCAACCTGTCTTTCGTGCTAGACACGCTGGATTTTAACCTGGATTTATGGTCTGGAATGCGATTTCCTATGGAAGCAGGAGCACTCTCGTGGTTACCTCCCCCACCTTTCCTGCAAATTTGTACGTCAGCGTGTCGATTCGACTTGTTATGCTGCCAGTCATGAATATCAGACCAGCGGGTGTTTTCCAACACGATAACACTTGCCCACACACCGCTGTTGTAACCCAACGTGCTCTACAGAGTTTCGACATGTTGCCTTGACCAGCTTGATCATCAGATCTGTCTCCGTCGGACAACAATTGAAGGGTCATCCACAAACAGTATTAATCGTCCCGGTATTGACCGACCAAGTGCAACAGCCATGGAACCCCACCCCGCAAACTGACGTCCGGCACAACACAACGCATGCACGCTTGCATCCTAGCATTCAACATTTTGGTGGTTACATCTGGTATTAAAATACCGGCATTTCACATTTTCAGTGGCTTATATCGTGCTTACATTGACCTGTGATCTTGCAATGTTAATCTCTTGAATACGTTATGTAGAACAAATGTATTTCCCAAATATCATTACTCTACTTTAATTATTTCTTGGTGCTGCGATTTTGTTCCATCGTTATGCTCAATATGGCGACCACCGAACGGGCCATTTTCTTAAGGTACTGCAAAATTTGTTGTTAAGTCTACTCGCTGTCTGAAGTCCAAGCAACTTATGGACATAACAGCAAAACTTGAAACACCTGAAGACAGGGCTATTGTACGTCCACATTTATGAGGACACATTCACGTTTTCGACGTTTAATGCAGCGACTGCACACATTTTTACTATTTCCACAAACACATTTTTTTGTCTCGAGAATTAAGATATTTTGATTCTTGTTTTCATCTCGCATCGGCAACAGTTTATATACTTTTTACTTCGGTTATTGAGTTTCCGCAAATGTCTACATTTTATGTCTTGAGAATTAAGATTTTTGAGTCTTGTTTTTGCCGGCCGGGGTGGTCGAGCGGTTCTAGGCGCTACAGTCTGGAACCGAACGACCGCTACGGTCGCAGGTTCGAATCCTGCCTCGGGCATGGATGTGTGTGATGTCCTTAGGTTAGTTAGGTTTAAGTAGTTCTAAGTTCTAGGGGACTAATGACCTCAGAAGTTAAGTACCATAGTGCTCAGAGCCATTTGAACCATGTTTTTGAGTATTGCTTTCATCTCGCAAGGTCAACAGTTTATATACTTTTTGCTTCGGTTATTGAGTTACATCATTTGTTATTTGCATACAATCGAGCAGTCATGCTAGTAAGACCAAAAATTTACATTGCTTACAATCGATGTTTCGATCCCTTTAGCTTAGAGATGGCTTTGATGTTACTTTCCTTACCTCTGATAGTTTCCGCTTAACAGTTTCTTTTCGTGGAGTATACGTGTTTCTAGCTAACTAGTATATTCATCCACCACATGTTACTTACATTACATATTCCTGTATACCAAATCATCTAATTGCGTGAGTTTCGTGATTTTAAAAACATAGTTTTCACACAGAAATATTGTTTTATTTTTTATAGCTGAACAATGCTTTTTGACCATTCTATTTCGATTTTATTTAAGATAATTTGATAATTTCTCATCATGAAGAAGAGGAAATACACATTTATGTACAAATTGCGAGAAAAATATCCAAGGTTTCGTCCCGGAAGAGTAAAATGTGAGCAGAATGTATGGATTGTTGGCAGGAACCTATGTTTCAATGTTCTAATCATGACATCACCAACTTGGAAGCTCACTTGAAAATAAAGAAATATATTAAATGTGTTACAGGTGACAACTGGCTCTGTAAAAGGGATTGTGGGGAAATTTAATTTTAAACATTTGAGTTACAAAAAACATTTTTAAATATTTGTGTCGGCCAAAGGAATTTTTCAAAAAGAAAAACTAAACATAGAAAGTAGGCTCTCAAGTTATGTAGCTACGAGTAAAGTGCGTAATATTTTTTTTATTGTTTCGTATGTAGTGAAATTAATATATGAAAATTGCTGTCTTTTTCCGTCCTAAACTATTGAAATAGTCCTCTTTTTTCAGTTCCAAAATATGGTAGCCCTACCAGAAGCAGACGGATTGGTCGGCGTTGAAATATTGTGCATAAAATGAAGACAACAGCTCGGCAGAATATCCGAAGTACATTATTAACGTTTCACACGAGTTGCTATTTCCTGAGTTGGAGTCGATTCTTTGTGAGAAAGTTGTGTGATACGATTGAGTGGACTTACCATTGCTAATTTATGGTCCCGTTTACACATTGCTTTGTCTGTGTAGCGGTTCGTCAGTTGCGCCGCGCTAGCACGCATAGCCTCTGCGGAGGCATTAGCGTCTCCCGCCCACTTTCGCTGAACAACGATGGGTAAGGGGAATGACTGCCCGACACGCCCACTGAATGGACGGGGCCGACTGTTGGTGTGTAATCACGACTCTGTCGCCGACTACCTGTCACTCCTCTTCCCCCCCCCCCTTCCCCCCTACCTCACACCCCTCCAACACCTGACTCCCCTTTTTGTTGTTGTCACAGTACCGGATGCTCCCAAATAATAACCGTAATAGAAAGAAGATTTCTCTACGACGTGCCGTGACAGGAGCCTTTTTGGAACGAGAGAAAACATTGGAGGAATTTATGACGGCTGTAAATTTCGGGGGAGACAGACGTTACTTGAATGATTTACCTTTTTCCTTCTTCCTCTCATCCTCTTGTTTCGTAGGCCCTACGTACTCATCCACTAACGTCAAGCGCTGAATGTCAAAGAATAGAGTAAAAAATTTGATGCAGTTGCTGGGCGGAACACCCTAACTAAGTATTAGGCTCTATAAGCAATCAACTTTTTAGCATTTTCAATATCGATTTAATAATTAACAATTCACTGTCGCAACAGTGAAGTTACCTTAATCAAAATGATTTTTGACTCCTTTACAGAGAAACTGACAACTTTCTGTGGAGGGCAACCACAGCTCATAGACCTGTGAATAAAGTTAAAAACGCTCAACACTATATAACCATTGAAATTATCATAAAAATTATAACAATTAAAAATTCAAGAATGATTTGGTGTTTCCAAAAGCCGCTTGGCTGTACGGAAGTGTGTTATTCGCAGCTACTAGTTTCATATCAATATAGATACATCTTCAGGTTTATAATGGTGATATTTCCATAATGCAGATGGATAATTACGGAGTCCCAGCTTTCGAGAAGTTAACCCCGTTAAGAGTCAAACGACAGTGGTGGGTTTTCGATTTTATTGTGACAACCCATGAGTGTGGTTTCACTCTTTACTGGGATAACTTGGATAAGGAGAATACTTATTTTTCAGTGTACAGGTGGTCACCAACGTATTTTTAATAAAATGTTAAATTCAACGAATGTACCCCATGTGATATAACTCAGAGCAGTGTAGGTAGAGACAGTTGTCCGACAGCATGTACTAGTATTTTACCTCTAAGAAGCACACAGCCAAATTCAGGAAAAATAGGTCAAATTTTGCTTCTAACATTTAGATGTTTAAAACACCAGTTGCCTTTTGCAGCGTATAAAATCTCTTTATTGTTGAAGAATGAACTCTCGATTTCCGTGTTTCAGCTCACGTAAATCTAGGAGGATACACAAATGTGAACTAGTTTTCCCAAGCCTTGTGTAATACGCTAGATTATAGTCTATCACGTATCGCCTTACACAACATTCGTAGGTGACCCTGCATCTAATTCGTAAGTTGGTTCAAGGAGAAATAAAGCTTTATTACCACAGAGAAGGTCTACTTTACGGTATACACCAACGAAGCGTGGCCCGAGACGTCATCTTAGCATTGTTCGCACCGCAAATGCCGTTTCCGGCCTCCGTGTTCTCACGTTCTAGGAGGTTATACAATTTTTTTACGACAGGTTTCAACGTCAGAGTTAACAAACGCTATACCACTGTAATTGTCTTCTCGAAAACAGTTATAAAAAGTATACGGTTACATTAAAAAAACCTACTTACTTCAATATATCAGTTGATACCAGCGCTAAAAACATTAACCAAACAAAAACATACGTGCCCTTCGACGCTGTAACACTTCCCGGAAACAGTGTTTCGATGTGTGTAACCGTTCACGAGATAAGAGGGTGTTACGTCTTAGGTGACTCACACTATATATTACCGACGTTGTCACCCAGTTTTCTTACTGTGTAGTTTTATTTTGTCAAGCGTGAACACCAATGGCGGCGATATCGAGCGCCGTAATACAGATAATAGAAATTACTGACCTTGATAAACAACAATCAGCAACATGATTTCACCAGTTTCATAAATCATACACAGTATGACAGGGAATTCTTCTCAGTCGGTTTCGAAATTATTCTGCGTTATGGCTTACGACCGATGTTACTGCGTTAAAATGAGCATCATTAGAAGTTGATCGGACTCTTCAATCGGCCCTTTGAGCATTTTTCCAGGCTTAAGTGTTACACACCACTGAACCGCCAATGACACCAATGCATTTTCAATGTATTTCATAAAAAAAAGTCCTTTCGTAGCAATTAAGCCGTGGCGTTGAAAACGTTTACCGCTTCGCACGGATCCATTGATCTCGCAGCGAAATTTCCTGTGTATCGGCATGCTTCAACATTTAAACATTTTCTTTATTTCTTTCTCGACGCTCTGACGCAGTTGCCTTATTTTCATTCCTCTCAGCTTTCCACCCCGCCTCTCTTTTTTTCGCTTCGGAAGAAATACTGTACGAGTGGGCGGGCACGGTCGGCCAGAGGTTCGCCTTTCAATATACTTGCAGAATATTAATACAGAAGATGAATATAATTGAATTTCCAGTGATCAAGCAATTTTCCAGGCGGGGGCACGTCCGCTGCGTGGGCTCGCGGGACCTAATGATATTCCGTCCGCTTGAACTTTCTCAACTGAGCGCTCTCTCCCAAAAAACTTGCACCAACTCGTGCCGCGCCCTCTGTACTTCTTCTTGGTCGCAGCGCCGGTGTCTTAACAAGCAGCCCGTTCTTGTACTAAAGTACACACTAATAATGACGGCTCCGTAGGAAAAGTGAGGCACGCTTACAAGAGGCGACTTCCCGTTCGCTATCTGGCGTCTGCTTTTTACATTATGTGAGTAACACAGTGAGTCTATCTATGTACGTATTCCAAAAATGTGCATACCCCTGGACGTTTATACCGAACCGAAATGTGTGGGATCTTGCAGCTGTGACTGGAGTTGCGTTCTACCGAAACTACTGTTCGGTAGTATGTAGTAGTACGTAGTACACTACATAGATGACGTAGTAATTGGTAGCATTACCGTTAGTATTGGTAGGGAAACAACCATAAACGAATGTGTAAGAGAAAAATGGGAGTCGACGAATTCTCTCTGCCCTATTTTTTCGAATTATTAAAACCGCACATCATTCAGTGTTACGAATATAAATTTCTTTATATAAGTAATAAAAATTAGTTTATCTCATAACTGCTGGTCCCTTATGTAACCAATACAATTACTTTTGAGACAAATACATTTTACATGTAAAAACGTAAAACAACATACACAGGGTGATTCACGAATATATGCAAATATTTTAATATGTTATTCTACAAGTAAAACGAAAGAAAAAAGTTCAAATAAACATAGGTCCGCGAATGTTTTGTTACGGAGTTATGGCTAGTAAAAGTTTTTGCCTGAAATTTAGAAACTTCGCTAATATGAGTCCATCGCAAAACTGTACTAGGTTAAAGTAAAGCACGATTTCCATTTATTTTGTTGTTATCGATTTGGTGAATCTAATAAAACATGTCCCAGACGTGTATCTGCAGTAGTTTTCCAGAACATCCAGAGAAGCGAAGAAGTAATTTAGTAAATTGTTTTACTTACTAACCACTTCGCCCATTTTGTTTTCAACAGAAGTTGTAGAGAATTTATTTTTGGAAAAATGATGGTAATAACGTTAACTGAAACTGTATGAATGTGTCAGATAATCTGCTTTTATTAATACCATAGGACACGTGAATGCATGTTAAACCGGAAAAAACAAAGCTCAGTGTTAAGGAAGTTGTACAGTGTGCATACAATTTCACAATATATTCACAATAAATGTTCAAAAATGTCTCCACCGAGTTCAGTGCATTTAGCTGCAGGTGAATGGTGGGGAGAGGCTACAGGGCAATGTTCAACGCTACTATGTTATAGTCCGCAGCTCGTGGTCGTGCGGTAGCGTTCTCGCTTCCCACGCCAGGATTCCCGGGTTCGATTCCCGGCGGGATCAGGGATTTTCTCTGCCTCGTGATGACTGGGTGTTGCGTGATGTCCTTAGGTTAGTTAGGTTTAAGTAGTTCTAAGTTGTAGGGGACTGATGACCATAGATGTTAAGTCCCGTAGTGCTCAGAGCCATTTGAACCATTTTTTACTATGTTATAAATAACGTATACTGCCTGAGAATGTACCGATTAGTGGTGCGAAACCGGTCGCAGATTTAATAAAAATCATTCTCACAGCCAGTGCGGAATTTTCTTTGAAAAAAAAAAAAGATTATTAGCCATTCATCAAATATTTCCAATTTTGGGTAGTAAAGCTTGTCGAAACTTTTGTTTCTCTGTCTTGATCTGTTTACTGTGTTTTGGCCTTCCCCAAATATTTTAGCAACCGGGTAAATTATTTCGACGAGATTTTCACTTAGCGCCTGCCAACAAGTGGCCAGGCGAGATGCGCGGGACGTGTACTCGCCCTATCGCGACCACGATGCCTCCGAGTATCAAGGTATACGCCGGTGTGCGGTATTCGGGCCGGCGGCTAGGGCTTATCTGAGGCCGTGTCCCTGCTGTAATTACCTCGCCTGCCCGGTCCAGCCTCTTTATTAGCTCCCGCCGGCTTGCTGCAACCTCCTCCCTTCCCCTTAACCCTTCCACAACCCCCACCACCGCCCCCTCCCCCAGGCTCCTCAATGCCCACGGTATTCTCGAGCACAGCCTCCCTCTAGATGCAGCAACCGTCTCATACACGTAGCGCGCTCTGCGGATATCTCACCTGCATAGAGAATGAATCATCCATTGTGTTCGACATCTGTACTCTGCATGCGATTTTACGGCATGTGGCGGAGGGTACTTCTGTACCACTGTCAGTTCTCCCGTTGCCTGGTCCATTCGCGAATGATGCATGGGAGGATCTTCTGCCCATTAACCTTCGTCTAAACTCCAACTTCTCCGAGATTCTCGCCGTGGTCATCTAGCGAGATATTCTGTGCGTACGAGGAACATTCTTCCTGCAACGTACATGAGCGTAAACCAGGCCACGTGTCCTGGCGGGTCCATCGCTAGGGATCGACTGCCGTGTCACCTTCTACCTGTCTCATCATTGGATGCTGCATGGCGGGCATCAGATTAGGGACCGCTTTCACGAACGTTGTCAGTTTCGTGACGAAGCGTCGCCATTACTCGGTTAAGCAATTCCTCGTCTGGCTTCGCAAGACTCGTTACACCTCGTTCTAGTTGGTTCAAATGGCTCTGAGCACTATGGACCTTAACTGCTGAGGTCATCAGTCCCCTAGAACTCAGAACTACTTAAACCTAACCAACCTAAGGACATCACACACATCCGTGCCCTAGGCAGGATTCGAACCTGCGACCGTAGCGGTTGCGCGGTTCCAGACTGTAGCGCCTATAACCGCTCGGCCACACCGGCAGGCCCCGTTCTAGTCCTGTCCATTTTTGTGACCTGGGGCTGCTACTGTTCGGTCGAGTAACTGTTCAGTTGTCATCACGAGGCCGAATGCATCCCAGTGCTGTCCTTCCACGAAGGAAGAATCCCTGGCAGTACCCAGAGTCGAACCCGAGTCCTCCGCAGTCAACGGCGCTGACCACTCAGCTACGGAGTCGCACCCTCGGGAAGTACGCTCTTTTTCAACGACAAACCTCACCATAATCCACAATATTTTTCTGGGAGCATCTGCCACTGTAGTTTCCTGAGCATCTCCATAACGTTCTCGCGATTATTAAACATTACCCCCCATGTATCGTACCGTTCTTCGTTGATTCTTTTCTACCTCTCCTATTAATTCAATGCGGTAAGGGTGTGAAATTAATGAATAATATTCAAGAATCGCTTTTACTAGTGTTTTTCAAGGCACGTCTTTCATGGATCAATTACATTTCCTTAATAATCCTCCAACGAATCTCAGCCTGTTATCTGCTTTTCCTACTATTTTTTGTGCTCTCATTCCAATTTAGGTCGCACCGTACGGTTATTCAAAAAAATGGTTCAAATGGCTCTGAGCACTATGGGACTGAACATCTGTGGTCATCAGTCCCCTAGTACTTAGAACTACTTAAACCTAACTAACCTAAGGACATTACACACATCCATGCCCGAGGCAGGATTCGAACCTGCGACCGTAGCGGCTACGCAATTCCGGACTGAAGCGCCTAGAACCGCACGGCCACACCGGCCGGCCCCGTACGGTTATTCCTTAGCGTTTTACGGCAGCTACTGTTTCCAATGGTTTGATGCCTGTCATGTACTTGAACAGCACCTATTTATACGCAATACATTATCCAGGTTTAGGGTCAACTGCATTAATCACCGATCTTCTGCATTTCGATAGAGTATTCTGTGGATGGAACATTCCTAAGGACAACCGTACCGCCTATGTATACCCCGATGGATCTTCCAACGTTATGTACAGAATCATTAATATTAACCGTAAACAGTAACGAGCCTATAACATTCCCCTGGAGTACGCCTGAAATTATCTTTGCATCCGTAGATTTCGTCCCATTAAGAATAATGTGTTTAGTTCTACCTGCTAGGAAGTCTTGGTTCCAGTTACAAATCACGTCCGAGTCTCCAGTTCGTATTCTCGTCGTTTTTCAGTTAATTGACTTGCAACAGTAACACTGACACTTTCCGAATACATCAATTAAAATAAAAGTCATCATCATCATGATCATCATGATCATCATCATTATCATCATCATCAGTGCTCTGGCAAAAGGCAGGTTTTCATATGGTAGTTCTTCAGGCTGTCCGGTCTTCTGGCATCCTCTTCAGATCTGCATAATTTCCTCTTCCCTTTATGTTATCTATCATCTTCTATCTCCTTCTTCCTCCCAGTCTTCTCCCACAATCCAGTCCTTCCACAGCATCTGCTAGCAAGCACTCCCTTCTCAATGAATGTCCCAAACAGTTCTTTTTCCTTTCTCTTACAACCTTCAGCAGACATCTCTCACCAGCCCTTTCCAATATTTCATTACTCACTCTTTCCATCCAACTTATTCTCTCCATTTTCCTCCACATCCACATTTCAAATGCTTCTAACCTTTTTTTCTCGTCTCAGCGTTCATGTTTCTGCCCCATATAGTGCCACAATCGAGACAAAACATTTTTCAAGTCTTTTCCTTAGACCTTTATCTAATATACCACATCAGAGTGTCCTCTTTCTGTTGAATGCCTCCTTCGCTATGGCATTTCCAGTTTTCACCTCCTGGTGACATCGCAAGTCTTCAGATATTGTGCTTCCAAGATATTTAAATGCACTTACTTGGCTAATGATAGATTGTCCTATTTTAACATTGGACAGTCTGCGTCTTGTAGTGATGTCCATACTCAATGTTTTTGCTGTGTTTATTTACATCCCATATTCCACGTAAGCTTCATTCAGATCATCCAGCATGTTATTCACTGTCCGCTCACTTTCTACCACTAATACCATGTCATCAGCAAATCTTATACACTGTATTCTCTTTCCACAAATACATATTCTTCTTCTCCCATCTAAGACTTTCGCAATAATCTCTTCAAGGTAAGCGTTAAACAACAGTGGGGAAAGGCAACAACCTTGTCTAACACCTGCTACAAATACTTGTTTCTCATTAGCTTATTTTAGGTAAGGAATTAATTTGGCTATTTTCTATCAAAGCACTTGGCTCTACTGTATGCCTAATGATTATTTCTGTGCAACGATGAACTGTGATTTAGTTGCCTGGTTGTGTTTGTTATGAACATACATTCAAAAATGGCTCTGAGTACTATGGAACTTAACATCAGTCCCCTAGAACTTAGAACTACTTAAACCTAACTAACCTAAGGACATCACACACATCTATGCCCGAGGCAGGATTCGAATCTGCGACCGTAGCGGTCGCACGGATCCAGACTGTAGCGCCTAGAACCGCTCCGCCACTCCAGCCGGCAAACATTTTGTTTCATTTCGTATCGGTTGCATGCTTGGTAGTATTCTCAACAGTGTTTCTATTTTTTTCACCATGTTGCTTATAGTTTTCTGAATTGACATCAATTCTGTGCATTTTGACAGCCAATTTGGCCGTAGATAACAGAATGCAGCGTGTCATTCCCAATGGAGAGAAGTCTTCTGAAGTAAGAGTGATTTCAGGTGTGCCGCAGGGGAGTGTCGTAGGACCGTTGCTATTCACAATATACATAAATGACCTTGTGGATAACATTGGAAGTTCACTGAGGCTTTTTGCGGATGATGCTGTGGTATATCGAGATGTTGTAACAATAGAAAATTGTACTGAAATGCAGGAGGATCTGCAGCGAATTGACGCATGGTGCAGGGAATGGCAATTGAATCTCACTGTAGACAAGTGTAGTGTGCTGCGAATACTTAGAAAGAAAGATCACTTATCATTTAGCTACAATATAGCAGGTCAGCAACTGGAAGCAGTTAATTCCATAATATTATCCGAGAGTAGGCATTAGGAGTGATTTAAAATGGAATGATCATATAAAGTTGATCGTCGGTAAAACAGATGCCAGACTGGGATTCATTGGAAGAATCTTAAGGAAATGCAATCCGAAAACAAAGGAAGTAGGTTAAAGTACACTTGTTCGCCCACTGCTTGAATATTGCTCACCATTGTGGTATCCGTACCAGATAGGGTTGATAGAAGAGATAGAGAAGATCCAACGGTGAGCATCGCGCTTCGTTACAGGATCATTTAGTAATCGCGAAAGCGTTACGGATATGACAGATAAACTCCAGTGGAAGACTCTGCAGGAGAGAGGCTCAGTAGCTCGGAACGTGCTTTTGTTGAAGATTCGAGAACATACCTTCACCGAGGAATCAAGCAGTATATTGCTCCCTCCTACGTATATCTCGTGAAGAGACCATGAGGATAAAGTTAGAGAGATTAGAACCCACACAGAGGCATACCGACAATCTTTCTTTCCACGAACAATACGAGACTGGAATAGAAGGGAGAACCGATATAGGTACTCAAGGTAATTCAGTGTGCGAGTTGTGCTTTTACCAGTGGGGGGGGGGGGGGGGGATGTCTTAAGGGGTTAGTATAATTATATATGTTACTAGCTTGGACCGTGGCGTTACCCATGGTTAAACAATAATTTATAAATAGATGTTAATGCCGAAACTCACTATTCACGCATATGCACTATCAGAAAAGCCATCCCTTGTTATATGTTTAAAGGTACATTATAGGTAAAGATTATTTACAAAATCATCTATATACAGGTATACGAGGGGAATTCAAAAAGTAAAGGCACATTTGTGAAAAGCTGTACTTATTCTGACGATAGAAAACTGAAACATGCGTTATTTTTCTACGTAACCTCCCTGGACTTCAATGCAATTTTCCCGACGTTTTACGAGTTTTTTTATTTCATCAGAAAATACGTTTATCGGTTGCATCTGTAACCAATTTTGCACCACAGCAATGACGTCTTCATCACTTTCAAATCTTCTTCCCTGTAGTGCTTCCGTTTAGGGTTCAAACATGTGAAAATCGCTTGGAGCCAGGTCTGGACTGTATGGTGTATGTTCCAGCACCTCGAATCTCAACTCCTTTATCGCATCGGCTGTCCGTTTGGCAGAATGTGGGCGAGCGTTATCTTGCTACAGGGTGACACCTCTTCACATTTTTCCACGACGTTTGGATCTGATTGCAGGTTTTAGTTTCGTACGCAACACATCACACCCACCATACAATACAGACCTGGCTGTAAAGTCTCGTTTACGCTGGGGCGACGTCTTGCAACATTGTGGCACGCTACGGAAATGTGGCGTGCGTCGTCTTATCATTTAGTTCTAAATGTTTTGAAATGCTTAAGTACTCGGGGTCAGGGATTTTCTCTGCCTCGTGATGACTGGGTGTTGTGTGATGTCCTTAGGTTAGTTAGGTTTCAGTAGTTCTAAGATCTAGGGGACTGATGACCATAGATGTTAAGTCCCATAGTGCTCAGAGCCATTTGAACCATTTTTTTTTTTTGCTTAACTACTACATAACACTTTTTCAGTATTAATAAGCAAACATATTAATAGTATTAATAGTAAAATTTCAGTGTTCGACTTCACAAATTTAAATTATATGTAAAGTTTTACTCGAGTGTGTGGGAAATAAACATCCCAGATTGGGATGCATAAACTAAAACCAGAGGAGGGAATGGTCTGATGCAGAGGAGGGGAAATCCCCCTCCCCCATCCCCCCTGCAAATCGCACACTGAGGTAACCTCCGCCACACACCGTCAGGTAGCTTGCGGAATATGGATGTAGATGTGGATGTAGATTGTTTCGAAACTGCGACGGCCTGTAGTTTTCGCACCAATACACTGAATATTTTCAAAACAGAGCTTTCTTTCGTTTATCAATCAGGGTATCAAATTGACGTCAAAAAATGTCGAAAAAATAAAATAGTAAAGTTTTGCCAAGAAATGGGTTGATATCGTCAACTTGCCACACTCTCCCCAATATAGATTTGTCGGTCAGGTGAGCAGCGACCCTCTGCGACGACGACGAGTGAAGCGCTGCAGTATCGGTGGGCTCAGCACTCCCTCTGTGTGGCGCGGCGCGGCGCGGCGCGGCTTGGGTCACTGTGTGGCCGGGAGGCGCCTGTGGGCAGCATCGACCGGCCAGGACAGGTGGCGTTGTTTATCCGCCGCCTTAATGAGTCCCGGGAGCGCATCCGTCACGGCGAGGAGCCGGCGCGTCAATCTGGGCCGCCCACTGCGTTTGTTGTCGCCGATTTACCGGCGGGGCGCCATGCAAAGTAGGCCGGCGGGGGCGGCGCGCCCGCCCACGACCGCACCGCTCCACGGATCTCGCTTTCCTCTTTGCGCACTGCGCCTCTTCCAACCCACGTACTTTTAAGTCAGAGTGGACCATACAGTACTTTTGCGTAAGTCGGAAAACTCTACATCTACATATACAGGGTGTTACAAAAAGGTACGGCCAAACTTTCAGGAAACATTCCTCACACACAAAGAAAGAAAAGATGTTATGTGGACATGTCTCCGGAAACGCTTAATTTCCATTTCCATGTTAGAGCTCATTTTCCATGTTCTCCACCTACGCTCAATGGAGCACGTTATCATGATGTCATACGGGATACTCTACCTGTGCTGCTAGAACATGTGCCTTTACAAGTACGACACAACATGTGGTTCATGCACGATGGAGCTGCTGCACATTTCAGTCGAAGTGTTCGTACGCTTCCCAACAACAGATTCGGTGACCGATGGATTGGTAGAGACGGACCAATTACATGGCCTCCACGCTCTCCTGACCTCAACCCTCTTGACTTTCATTTATCGGGGCATTTGAAAGCTCTTGTCTACGCAACCCCGGTACCAAATGTAGAGACTCTTCGTGCTCGTATTCTCCAGGGCTGCATCAGGGATTCCATGTTAGAGCTCAATTTAGTTTCGTCAGTATGTATTGTACTTCCTCGATTCACCGCCAGCTGGCCCAATTGAAGGAAGGTAATGCTGACTTCGGTGCTTGTGTTGACATGCGACTCATTGCTCTACAGTACCAGCATCAAGCACATCAGTACGTAGCATCAACAGGTTAGTGTTCATCACGAACGTGGTTTTGCACTCAGTGCAATGTTTACAAATGCGGAGTTGGCTGATGCCCATTTGATTTATGGATTAGCACTGGGCAATTTCCGTGGCGCGGTACGTTTCTATCGAGACAGATTTCCAGAACGAAGGTGTCCCGACAGGAAGACGTTCGAAGCAATTGATCGGCGTCTTAGGGAGTACGGAACATTTCAGCCTATGACTCGCGACTGGGGAAGACCTAGAACGACGAGGACACCTGCAATGGACGAGGCAATTCTTCGTGCAGTTGACGATAACCCTAATGTCAGCGTCAGAGAAGTTGCTGCCGTACAAGGTATCGTTGACCACGTCACTGTATGAAGAGTGCTACGGGAGAACCAGTTGTTTCCGTACCATGTACACCGTGTGCAGGCACTATCAGCAGCTGATTGGCCTCCACAGGTACACTTTTGCGAATGGTTCATCCAACAATGTGTCAATCCTCATTTCAGTGCAAATGTTCTCTTTACGGATGAGGCTTCATTCCAACGTGATCAAATTGTAAATTTTCACAATCAACATGTGTGGGCTGACTTGAATCCGCACGCAATTGAGCAATCAGGTCATCAACACAGAATTTCTGTGAACGTTTGGGCAGGCATTGTTGGTGATGTCTTGATTGGGCCCCATGTTCTTCCAAATACGCTCAATGGAGCACGTTATCATGATTTCATGTGCTGCTAGAACATGTGCCTTTACAAGTACGACACAACATGTGGTTCATGCACGATGGAGCTCCTGTACATTTCAGTCGAAGTGTTCGTACGCTTCTCAACAACAGATTCGGTGACCGATGGATTGGTAGAGACGGACCAATTCCATGGCCTCCACGCTCTCCTGACTTCAACCCTCTTGACTTTCATTTATCGGGGCATTTGAAAGCTCCTGTCTACGCAACCCCGGTACCAAATGTAGAGACTCTTCGTGCTCGTATTGTGGACGGCTGTGATACAATACGCCATTCTCCAGGACTGCATTAGCGCATCAGGGATTCCACGCGACGGAGGGTGGATGCATGTATCCTCGCTAACGGAGGACATTTTGAACATTTCCTGTAACAAAGAGTTTGAAGTCACGCTGGTACGTTCTGTTGCTGTGTGTCTCCATTCCATGATTAATGTGATTTGAAGAGAAGTAATAAAATGAGCTCTAACATGAAAAGTAAGCGTTTCCTGACACATGTCCACATAACATATTTTCTTTCCTTGTGTGTGAGGAATGTTTCCTGAAAGTTTGGATGTACCTTTTTGTAACACCCTGTATACTCCGCTAGCCACCAAGTGGTGTGTGGCGGCTGGCACAATTTGCACTATCTCATATTCCCACCCCCCCCTCCCACCCCACCCTTTGTTCCAATCGGGGATCGCGCGAGGGAAGAACGACTGTCTGAACGCCTCAGTACGAACTCTAATTTCCCTTATCTTTGAATGGTGATCATTACGCGATTTGAAAGTTCGCGGTAATAATATATGCTCTACATCCTCGGTGAAGATTGGATTTCAGAATTTAGAGAGCAGCCCCTTCTGTTTAGCGCGTCGTCTATCTGCAAGTCTGTCCCACTTCAAACTTTCTATGAGATTTGTAACGCTCTCGCGATGGCTAAATGTACCAGTCACGAATCTTGCCGCTCTTCTTTGGACCTTCTCAATATCTTGAATCGGATCCAACTGGTAATGGTCCCATACAGCGAACAATAATCTAAGACTGGACGAACTAACGTATTGTAAGCTATTTCCCTTGTTGAACGACTGCATCGCTTCAGGGTTCTGCCAATAAACCCCAATCTAGAGCTCGCCTTACCCGTTACTTGTGTAATCTGGTCATTTCATTTGAGATCATTTCGAATAGCCACACCCAGATACTTGACGGATGTTACCGCTTCCAAAGACTAATCTATTATTTTGTACTCGCACATCAATGGGGATTTTCGCCTTGTTATACGCAGCAGATTACACTTACTAATATTGAGAGTTAACTGCCAGTCATTACACCACGCATTTATTTTCTGCAAATCATTGATTTGCTCACAACTTTCGTGTGATACTACTTTCCTGTAGACTACACCATCATCGCCACACATTATAAGACCGCTGTCAATACTATCAACCAGATCGTTTATGTAAATCGTAAAAAGCAGAGGACCTATTACGCTGCCCTGTGAGAGTACGGAAAAAGCCAACAATGGTTCACTTCATAACTGAAAAATAGGAAACGTAAGGTTGCTCTCCAGTTTCAATGAACAGAAAAAAAGGGGGGAGGTTTCAATCTGAATAGGGTTATCTAAAGTTGTGGTGCTTCACGGTTTTGTTCGGGGTTCACTATTTTTTGATGTATATCAATATTCTGGCAGTACGCGTGGCAGGCGACTGGAAAATTTTTCTGACGCACTTGTTATTGTGAAAGGAGTGGAACGTAATACAAATGATGTAGCTAATAGGGTAATCAGTAACACCAGCACGTGGCTTTCAGAGATCAGATTAACATTTAACTGCATCAAAACGCGCTTCACACAGTTTCTGAAGAGAAACTCGCGTAATAGCGAAATTTTACTGTCGAAAGGTGGTCAGTCAGTGAAGTAGACTATTTTAAATTCTTAGGTCTGCGGTACTAGGTGGTAGGTGGAAGGCTTTCTTGGAAGTATCGCGTTCAACATCTTGTGCAGAAACTGAATGCTGCCGTTGTCGCGTATAATAGTGTTCTACTCTGACACTGAACCGTGAAGACTTGTTTACTTAGCTTACTTTCAAAAATGGTTCAAATGGCTCTAAACACTATGGGACTTCTGAGGTCATCAGTCCTCTATAACTTAGAACTACTTAAACCTAACTAACCTAAAGACATCACACACATCCATGCTCGAGGCAGGACTCGAATCTGCGACCGTAGTGGTCGCGCGGTTACAGACTGTAGCGCCTAGAACCGCACGGGCACTCTGGCCAGCGCTTACTTTCACTTTAGTATCGCCAGCAGTATTAAAACGTCCCCTTTCTACAATTATACAATGACTGTGCTTAAACTGACATAAAATATTTTTAGCGCAACGCAATCTGACTATCAAAGATCCCTGCAAAAGAATGGCCCTGACTAACATTAAACTATACCTTTCACAAATCACTTACCTCACAAAAATCTTCGCTGCTCAAGCTACTGCAATACAGCGAGCGCCACTACTGCCAGCTAAATAAAAGATTCAAACTATGGAAGGCACTAACTACTGATAGGGATAGATAGCAAATGAAAGATATTAATAGAGAACAAACAATGTATTTACCTTAATATCATCACAAGTCATAATATATATATCAGTTCATGACAAATTACAAACCTCCGCCATCTCTCTCCCCACATCCACCACTGCTGGCGGCTCACCTCCAACTGCGCAACGCTACGCGCTGTTCACAGGCAGCTGCCTAACACTACAATAGCGAGTATTACAACAATGCAAAGCAGCCACAGACTGCACACAGTACAGCCAGTGATTTTCATACAGAGGTGGCGTTACCAATAAAAAAACCTAAACAGCCTACTTACATAGGTGGCGTTACCAATAAAAAAACCTAAACAGCCTACTTACAGTATTACACACTTTAAGACAAAAAAAGAAAAAAACACGCACAACGAACGAAGTATCCGAATGGGACAGAAATCAGTAGACCTAATGTGCACGTACAGACAAAAACAATGATTATAAATTCAGAAAAATTGCATGATTTATGCAAGACGGAGCGCTTCACAAATTGTGCACGTCAGTAACGCGTTGGTCCATCTCTGGCCCCTATGCAAGCAGTTATTCGGCTTGTTATTGACTGCTAGTGTTATTGGATGTCCTCTTGAGGAATATCGTGCCAAATTCTGTCCAATTGGGGAGTCAGATGGTCAAAATCGCGAGCTGGTTGGAGGGCCCTGACCATAACGCACAAAACGTTCTCAGTGAGGACTAAGGTAGGGTTTGACACCCACGAAGGCAGGCAGTAGAAACTCTCGCCATGTGTGGGCAGGCATTATTCTAGACCAGAATGGTTTGCCGTGAAGTAAGGATGCCACGCTTGACAACTGAAAGGGCCCTGCTATGAAAAGGAATGTACCACAGAACATCACTCCTGGCAGTTGGGTCGTATGGCGGGTGACATTCAGGTCGGTATCCTACCGCTGTGCGGGGTACCTCCACACACGTCTTCGGTCTGGAATCATTGACTGAAGTAGACTTGTCTGCGGTGGTGAGTCCCGCTTCAAACTGAGCCGCGATGACCAGCGGAGAAATATCTGGAGACGCCCCAGACAGTGGTGGGATACCGACCTGACTCGTCCGCCTTGCAGCCCGACAATCAGGAGTGATCATAGCAAAACACCTTTGGTTGTAAACCGCAGACCCCTTACAGCACGACCGTGCATCGACGATATTCTACGCCCTGTTTTGTTGCCGTTTATGGCAAGCCGTCCTGGGCTTACACTTCAGCAAGACAATACTCGCCTACAGGCAGCAAAAGTTTCTAATGCTTACCTTCGTGCTTGGCAAACCGTACCTTCGTCTGCATAGTCGTTGGATCTCTCCTCAACTGAGAACGTTTGGAGCATTACCGACAACGTCCTCCAACCAACTTCGTCCGCAGCTCGTGGTCTAGTGGCTAGCGTTGCTGCTGCTGGATGAGATCTCGGGTTCGATTCCCGGCTGGCTTGGGGATTTTCTCTGCCCGGGACTGAGTGTCTGTGTTGTCATCATCATTTGATCATCATCATCATCATCATCATCATTCGTGACAGTGGCTAAGTTGGACTGGGTAAAAATTGAGACTTTGTACGGGTGCTGATGACCGCGCAATTAAGCGCATCACAAACCAAGCATCATCATCATCATCCAACCAACTCTGTATTTTGACGATCTAATGCACCAGCTGGATAAAATTTGGCACGATATCCCTTAGGAGAACATCCAACAACACTAGCAATCAATGCCAAGCCGAATAACTGTTTGCATAAGGGCCAGACATGGACCAACACATTACTAATTTGCTCAATTTGGGAAGCACTGAGTCTTGCCTAAATCTTCCAATTTTTCTGAAAGTTTATTTGTTTTTATGTACAACTACATTACCGAATTCCGTCCCATTCGGATAATTTCTTCGCAGTGTCTCTTTCTTTCTTTCTTTCTTTTTTTAACTGTATTTTGGAGCAATTCTGCGTACTTACCAAGAACATTATTGGTCCATTACAAGTCGGTCAGACTGATCTGTGGTAGCAGATCGCGAACTTCGTGAAGTCCTTTCTCCAGGTGTCTCGGGATTCATATTCTTCTATCCCTGTTCATATATTTTGTGATGGGATTTGTGATTTACAGTATTGACTCATTAACAAGAAACAGCAACATTCATTCAGTGAACAGTAGGCTGAAAAACGATATGGTCTTGGGTAACACGTACTACATATTGTACAGAAAGATGTGCACTATTCAGCAAGTATCACTTTCAGTAGGCTTCCACCAGCACTCAAAATTTGAGTGATATTCCAGAGTATTGAAATCTAAGCTGAAGAATATTCTTAAGAAATACTTCGCTAATTCTCTACAGGAGTTCCTCGGCGCAGTTGAGAATTTTTCTCTGTAATTTCTTATTTATTCGTACACTGTCTAATAATTTTATTGTGTTTAATTATTTCTTTAATTCTTTCGTTGTAACGCTTCTAATCATCGTTCTGTAAGCTATGTACCCATCTGCTCCATAAGGAATAGCTTTTGCTTTTATTATCCCATAGAAACTGATGTAAAAATAAAGATTACCTGTAGATTTGCAGTAAGCAACTGGTTGTTTAGCAGACCTCCTGTCATATGAGGGGTTTTTATAATAGTTGGCGCCAGACTTCGTAAGGTAAACCGACAACGGTCAAACTTAACTACGCTGAAAACAGGTTACATTAAGGAGAAGAGGCTAATAGTAAACCACATAAGCCGGCCCGTGTGACCGAGCGGTTCTTGGCGCTTCAGTCTGGAACCGCGCAACTGCTACGGTCGCAGGTTCGAATCTTGCCTCGGGCATGGATGTGTGTATTGTCCTTAGGTTAGTTAGGTTTAAGTAGTTCTAAGTTCTAGGGGACTGATGACCTCAGGGGTTAAGTCCCATAGTGCTCAGGGCCATTTGAACCTTTTTTTTGAACCACGTAATTAGGAAACTGGGTTACTAATTTTTATTGCCAATGACACACAGGAAATTTAACTCCCGCCGAGTACACCTAGGAATGCTTGGGCACTGTCTGAGATTTAGTATGATTTCGTGCAATTGGGAACTATGTAGTTCTGTGAAAGACCAAGAAAGGAATCAAGGAATCGTCCATTTGGTAGTGAATAAAAGTGTGGGGAATAAAAGTAATAGAACAACAGTAAGACTCGAATACAGCTAACACTTGAAATTGGATGTAGTCTGCAGTAGTTATGCAGAGTTCAAGTGGCTTGCAAATGGTAGACTATCGTGGAGAGCTGCATCAAACCAAAACTCGGATTGAAGACCACAACAAATACAACAAAAATGGTCGTACAACTTTTCTGTGAGGGAGGACTTTACCAGATGCAACAATATCGTATGGCGATACCTCCTAACCATGAAGGAGGTGCGGCGTTCTGTCTGATAATTCTCAATCCATCAGCAAGGTGTTTCGTCAGAGAGAGAGAGAGAGAGAGAGAGAGAGAGAGAGAGAGAGAGAGAGTCGATTACGCAGATTGTCTTGCGTCGCCTAATCGACAGGTGGGAACGTGAAGCGAGCCGTGTAGGGGACTGTCCATGGAGGCGTATTCCAGCAGCAAGCTGCTGCCGCCTCCAGGAAAGCCGCCGGCGCTGCCACGCTCCCAGAGGACATTCCTGCCGCCAGCCCACTGCTGGGACGCGCAGATGGCCACCGACCGCTACGTCCACGCTGTCTTCTGGGGACTCTATCCGAGCGGAGAGCGTATCCCGGCACAGATTGTATCACAGTCCTGTCGAGGCGATTGGGGGGACGCGTGGCATTGTTCGTGATCTCTCCCAGCAGACGGTCGAAGCCACAGTGGAGATGTGTGGGCTCCGTACCAACTTCTTGACGACTCTCTCTCTCTCTCTCTCTCTCTCTCTCTCTCTCTCTCTCTTATTCTCTCCCTCTCTTCCTCTTTCTCATCTATCTGTGTACCGAAGTTATGCTTTGCAAGGTGCTGTAGAGCGACGAGTGGACCGACTGATTTTGGCACAGCATTTGTTGTTGCGTACTCGTTGCAAGTAGGGTATTTTACAGCGTCTCCAGTCGACATTACCGCCGAAAACCTAATGATGTGGACCTGTTGTAACGGCCGCCGATAACTTAATGATGTGGACCGGTTGTAACGGCCAGATATCTCACGTGGGAGCTGCAGATGGATAAGTACACTTCAGGCACACGTAGTGAAAATTCTTCCCTTCATCTACATCTACATACATACTCCGCAATCCACCATACGGTGCGTGGCGAAGGGTACCTTGTACCATAACTAGCATCTTCTCTCCCTGTTCTACTCCCAAACAGAACGAGGGAAAAGTGACTGCCTATATGCCTCTGTACGAGCCATAATCTCTCTTATCTTATCTTTGTGGTCTTTCCACGAAATATAAGTTGGAGGCAGTAAAACTGTACTGCAGTCAGCCTCAAATGCTGGTTCTCTAAATTTCCTCAGTAGCGATTCACGAAAAGAACACCTCCGTTCCTCTAGAAAGTCCCACCCGAGGTCCTGAAGCATTTCCGTAACACTCGTGTGACGATCAAACCTACCAGTAACAAATCTAGCAGCCCGCCTCTGAATTGCTTCTATATCCTGCCTCAATCCGACCTCATAGGGATCCCAAACGCTCGAGCAGTACTCAAGAATACGTTGTATTAGTGTTTTATGAGCGGTCTCCTTTACAGATGAACCACATCTTCCCAAAATTCTACCAATTAACCGAAGACGACTATGCGCCTTCCCCACAACTGCCATTAAAGGCTTGTCCCACTTCATATCGCTCTGCAATGTTACGCCCAAATATTTAATCGACGTGACTGTGTCAACCGCTACACTACTATTGGAGTATTCAAATATTACGGTATTTTTTTTCCTATTCATGTGCATTAATTTACATTTGTCTATATTTAGATTTAGCTGTCATTCTTTACACCAATCACAAATCCTGTTCAAGTCATCTTGTATCATCCTACAGTCACTCAACGACGACACCTTCCCGTACACCACAGCATCATCAGCAAACAGCCGCACATTGCTATCCACCCTACCCAAAAGATCATTTATGTAGATAGAAAACAACAGCGGACCTACCACACTTCCCTGGGGCACTCCAGATGATAACCTCACCTCTGATGAACACTCACCATCGAGGACAACGTACTGGGTTATATTACTTAAGAAGTCTTCGATCCACTCACATATTGGGAACCAATCCCATATGCTCGTACCTTAGTTAGGGGTCTGCAGTGGGGCACCCCTCAGTCAAACACTTTCCGGAAGTCAAGGAATATGGCATCCGTCTGATACCCTTCATCCATGGTTCGCAAGATATCATGCAAGCGATATCACACAGTCGTTGACAGCAATGATGATCGATGACTGATAGGCCGCTTGGCATAGCATTTAAACATTTTGGGAATGCTAAGATACTTTGTTTATCACCAGAGCTATCTGTATGAAATGTGTATCACTGGTATTCGTAATCGCTTTGATTAATAATCACTCAGAGCTCAAATAAAACACTCTTGAATTAGTACCGTTTACAACATGTGCCCGCACAGTGTACGTCACTCTCCGTCCTCAGAATGCCCGGCCAATCTTCGTGTCGGGTCCTTCTGGAATATCAATTCTCAAATGCTAGTCAAACAGAGACCACAAAAGAAAACGCTTTGTTGCAAGGGCGGAATCTGGACAGCATTCGTAAGACAAGAAACGAAGCTGTGAATTGTTTCACGTGTTCGATCACGCACCCCGTGCATGGTCACGGAGCAGTAGTTGAGTTCATATTATACAGCACAACATCACAGTCTTCAGTAACGCATTATTCACTTGGCCTGACTGTCTCTAACATTATGTTTCAAATTTGGCAGGTCTCAGCACAGGGACAATTATTGAAAAGTATTAAAGTCTGCTGTGTTTATACTGCCTGCCATTGTTACACCTGACCGACACCTTGACGTGATATTTACTGCACTGATCTCGCGTTGCACATCATTGAGGACGACGATTAATAATAATAATAATAAGGAGGAGGAGGAGGAGGAGGAGGAGGCGGAGGATGAGGAGAAAAAGGTGCTGGTGAGCTGTGTGTGTGTGTGTGTGTGTGTGTGTGTGTGTGTGTATTATAACGGATCTTTTACGTTGGGATAAATTTATTTTATATTTTGTTAGATGTTTTCGTTAAATATCTGAATAAATTGTAATTAGGAATAATTTAATTCAACAGAGTAGAAAAGATAAAGTCAAAGAGATGTTCATTGGGCGGACATTGTCTTAATGTAGCGTCATTGCGTTGTTCGGTTGTTAAAACAAGTCGTTTGTGTTCCGTTCTACTGTTCGGTCGTGCGCGTATCTGAAAGGAATTAATTCGGGGACTAGAATAAACTTTCACATAACAGTTACGATTGGCCGGCCGGTGTGGCCGTGCGGTTCTAAGCGCGTCAGTTTGGAACCGCGTGACCGCTACGGTCGCAGGTTCGAATCCTGCCTCGGGCATGGATGTGTGTGATGTCCTTAGGTTAGTTAGGTTTAAGTAGTTCTAAGTTCTAGGGGACTGATGACCTCAGTAGTTAAGTCCCATAGTGCTCAGAGCCATTTCAACCATTTTCTGAATTACGATTCGATGCTCCGACATAAGGGGTTAACGTCAGTGTTAATTTGAATTGTGGGGGACAGGACTAGTTTTGACAGATACGTGAAAACGGACGTAACGAAAGTTGTTCGCATATCACCCTTGAACGTGACTTTTTATTTAATTAACGATTGCGGGCTCATTAAAAGCTATTATCTCATGATTGGTATCAATCCCTCTTTCCTCCTAGATAGTGATCATTCATTAACATTTACGTCATAAGAAAAAGGATTATTAATAAAAGTGATGTTAAATGACAATAACGTGTTATTCCGTTAGTGTGGAACCGACGTAATATTTCTGAAATGCGACTGATATATAATTTGTGTTAAATACTGAACTGAGATAGGAAGTAAATTAAAATTAGTTAACATTTGATACTGAGACTATAGAAGCAGAAGCGCTTAAGGTTTCTCTTCTCTAAAATGGCAAAATAGGTACGAACTTGAACTCAGTAGTCGACATTATGTATTGCAAAGACATTAGCATTTCATACTTATTTTGGCGACGTGCTGTTAAACAAAGGAACGTTGAGTCTCTGTACGAGTAATTAAATTAAATCTAAAAACATAATTAATAACGGTGAACTCCGCTTTAACAAACTGTATTGCGTGTCGTCATCGGGCAGTAACTGCTCAATCCTGGAGACTTGTGTGGTGAAATTAGAAGTCGGGCATCTAAAACAAACTTAAAAATCCATAACACGACGTGAGCAGTTATAGTGTGTGTGTGTGTGTGTGTGTGTGTGAGAGAGAGAGAGAGAGAGAGAGAGAGAGAGAATCGACCTGCAAGGTTCCCAAGCATTCCCTTGGCCTAAGCGACGTCAGTTCAGTCAGGTAACACCCGCAACTTTTTTTATCAAATACAATACTCAGTATCACGAACCTTAATCAGAGTTAAATAAATTGAATGAGAATCATGTGTGCTGCCTATCTCCAGTCATGACAATGACCAGATAGTTTTAGCTTGTTAACAGAAGGAGGCGAGCCGGACGGCTTGTAACGTTTCAGAAATAACGGCTCCAAAGTGTAGAAATTCGACAACGACTGGGAGAGCGGTGTACTGACTCCCTGCCCCTCCGTACTGCGTAATAACGCCGTAGGCAGAGGGAGACATGGCGGAGGCGGACGATCGATCCTGATTGGCTCGTCTGGTACGACTATTCCTTGTTTTACGGTTTTCCCTGTTTCGAAATTCACTCTAGACTGATCTTGTGCGGTTGCGACCATTTCACCAAGTTTCGGACTGCGCGTCTAGTTACTAAGTGCGCGTCATTTACGACGGCGGCCGAGTTTAGGTTCGTTCTGCGCATCTGACGTCACAAAACACAGTCAGCCAATGAACAGAGAACGACGTTGACAGAGCTCGACTGCAGTACAGAGCACAGACGAGTGTCTTCAGTTTTAGAAACGTTCAGTCATAAATAAAGTAATTGAACAAAAGCAATGTCTTGATAGCAGACTTTCTTTTATGCAAAGTTTGGAAGAAGCATTATTTATACCAATTGGTTCATATTCTATTAATTAATTAAACCAAACAAGCAATAAGCCTCCTAATTCAGGCGATAGCAAGGAAAGGTGTTTGTATGATTCTCACTAACCGCTTTTTCGCACTAAAGAACAGCAGTAATTGTTTATTTCCTATTGTACTTTGACGAAACGTGAGTAATTCATAGTCATACCAACAGTGTTTGTCGGTATTTTGCGTGATGGTTTAAAGTCCTCTGGGATACCTATTGAATGACGAGCTGCGTTAGCGTAATGGTTAAAGTGTATGGCTGCTGAGCGAAAGGTTCTGAGTTCAAACCTTGTTCGGTGCTTAATATTTTCTTTATTTAAAAACAATATCGAAGTGTCTTACTTCATGAATTTTATTCATTTGAATGTAATTTTTTGAAATTTCTAGTGGCAACTAAAATCGACCATACAGAAAGTATACGCTATGGACTTTTACCTGTGCAAACTCTTCAAAATTTCGTGCAATGGTTTACTACATATAATGCTGCACAATAACTGCGTTGAACATCGAAACAAAATTAAGTCATTTACGGGGAGGGGGGGGGGGGGGGGGAGGTGGTATCAGTCAAGAAGATGTGTAAAAATAAAATGTTTGGGCCAATTAGTTTTTGTGAAATCGAATGATAAAGTTTGTCAAAGCAGTCGAAACACCGCGTCTGCACAGGCGAGCAGTGCAGTGATGACAAAATCGCGCACAGCGCGGAATGGGGGGAGCTCGTCTCTGAAGCAGCGAAAGGGTTAATGCGGCCGTAGTGGCTTTACTTCATAAACTGCGCGCTCCCCCCTAAATGTAAGTTTGCGAACTATACCATGGTGCCGCTTCTCTTGGCGCGTGCAACTGGCAATGCAGCAATCTCCCGCGTCTGGATGGGCATGCGCGAACCGCCAAGATAAAAGAATTGAACTATAGTTCACTACAAGAACTTAGCTGTTACCTACCACTCTAGATATTTGTTCCACGGGTCACCTCGTTACACTGCGCCAAATGGACTGAACTAATACCTATGTCGATTAGGACAGTGAAACAAGTTGAAAAATCTTGGTTACAAGCCTTGAAGAAGTGGGGGGCGAGGTGCCAAGTTGAGATGCGGAAGCGACCGTGGAGGTGACAGGCAGAGGGCGGGTGATAGACAGCGCAGCAGGCGCAACGGCGAGCCGCGTCATTAGCAGGCGTAATTAAGAAGCGGCCGAGGTGGCGGCGATTTTTGTGGCAGATGCCGAGCGGTAGGCGGGCCGGCGATATTTTCTGAGGCTTCTGCCCGAGGAGGCCACGAGAGCAGCAGTGTGGCACGAGGAGGGGGTGGGGGGAGGGATCGATCGCCGGCGGCGGCAGTGGCGACAACTTTGTTTTTGCCGGGCGCCGGGGCGGACAACATTTCGCGACAGCAAACAACAACGCCGTTGTAGACCAGCCGGCAGCCGGCAGCGTGGAGCGAGAGCAGCAGCCCGCCGTATCGATCGCTGGCGACGATCGCCGGGGCCTCTCGTACGGCTGGAGCCCGTCTGTCCAGCCGCTCTGCCAAACCGCCCTCGGCGTCATGCCTACACAGGGGAGCCTGCACGGACTGTACGGCTAATATACAACGCTCGCCATTAATTTTGCAACACCATGAAAGTGGCGCGCAACAAACGTCAGACTCGTATGAACTGTTCTACGTGCTTGGGTATGCATATGATTATTCAAAAACCGCGTTTGAATTTTGATTCTTTTTGAGCAGATCGAGTTTTGCTTCGGTTTTCTTAATTAACCAATTAATTTCTTTCGGAGCGCCAACGTAGCCCAGCGGTTAGGGTTCGTGCATTCAATGCAGAAGGACTAGGCATCGATTCCGGGTACCTCCTCAGATTTGACTGAGGTCGGAAGGTCTCAGCCTAGTGAGACCGGATGAGGAGCTATGAGAAAAAAGATAGTTCTGAGCACTATGGGGCTTAACATCTGAGGTCATCAGTCCCCTATAATTTAGAACTGCTTAAAACCAACTAACCTAAGGACGATGAATGGTGGGCTCCACGTGGTTCCCAGGTTGTGCAGCGACCGTAAACCATAAAATTACCAAATTTGCAGCAACCAGTAGCAAAATCATGTTTTATTCACTTTTACAAATCGATTTCAACTGATTAACAGCCACCATCGGTGCTTTCAACCAATATGTGCCCTGAGTAGTAATAATGTCTTAAGCAGAGGTCAGCTTTATGTTTGACCTCGGCTTTACTTTGTTAAAATCTGATTGTGTAATAATAGTAAAATAATCGGCAACATACAAGGTCTGTTGATGAGTATTGAATTCCACTGTTAATATTTTTTAAATCGGCAACATACAAGGTCTGTTGATGAGTATTGAATTCCACTGTTAATATTTTTTAATGTGTCTTGATCTGTCCTTTAGTCGCCGAAGTGATGGCTTCCGGAACATCCTAACGGTGTGCAGTGTTTTAGACGTGTCATAGCGGCATGATGATATGTAAATTTTGTAGTAATATTCATGAGAGGATGATTATGTTAAATAAGAAACCAACTGTTTTATTCCTTATAGAGTTACAAATTATCAATAATCGCTTAGATTGGCGCCACCACAGACACTTCGGCGCCACTGAGTTCGACTGCATCATCTGTGTCTATCACGTTAGACACTTCGGCGAACATTGAAATGAACACAGTATTTTCCCATTATTGACTCGTGATACTCGCACCTCCCTTGCACCCTCTACAAACGAGCAAGGTCGCGCAGTGGTTAGCACACTGGACTCGCATTCGGGAGGATGACAGTTCAAACCCGCGTCCCACCATCCTGATTTAGGTTTCTGTGATTTCCCTAAATCGCTTCAGGCAAATGCACGGATGGTTCCTTTCAAAGGACCACGGCCAACTTCCTTCCCCATCCTTCCCTAATCCAATGGAACCGATGACCTCGCTGTTCGGTCCACTCCCCAAAGGGGTCTGTAGGTCGATGGAAGGTCCAACACACCCACTGGCTCAGTAGCGAGCCAGTGGGCGTGTTGGACCTTCCATCGACCTACGGACCCCCTTGAAGATGTCTCCCGCAGTCGGAGACGAAACGTTGGGAATTGAGACAAAATTCATTAACCGACCACAGCATAACAGCCCGGATAATTATAATGGACATGATATTTCCGGCCGTGAAAGTCTACATTTTAGTACCACTCCCCAAAATCAGATAACCTGCTAAGCACCTTTGACATGATTTTTCGATTGTTGATTCGTACCAGACCTGCACAAGGCCACACGGCCGTTATTGCATCCCATTCGCTGTTGCCTCTCCAGCCTCCCTCTCTTTTCCGTCCCTCTGTGACCGGCGCTGTCGTCTGACTCTCCCCGTAGCTCGGTTTCTTCACTTTCCTGTATTGTTCTCATCGTGTGAACACGACGCAAGGGTTCACAGTTGCGAAATACGTGTTTTTCACGTGATAGTGTGCCGAGCACAACACTTTTCTTAACAATTTGTACTTCCTCGATCCTTTTGTAGTCGAAAAATTAACAAAGGGGCATAAAGTGCGGGGGGTAAATTCAGATAATATACATGTTAAAAACTAATCATATGTGTGTTAATAAAAATGTGATGTGACATCTGAACTCTTGGAATATTTCGTCAACTTGCAGTGTGATTACATAATCTGTCAGTATCTGATTTCTTCATGTAGTTCCTTCTTTTGGTCAAATATTTGAGCAGAGCGAAAACAAGACTCCTTAGAAATCACACAATGGATTTTTGTCCGAATTTTAATAACCTAACAAAGAATAGAAACTGGACAAATGCTATACCAAAGTGAACAGAATGAAGTCCTTTCTTGCAAAATAAATCAATAAATAAAAATAAAATTGCTTGAACGTAATGAGGTTAATTAAGAAAAACTAGTTTAGCATGCTGAGAAAAAACTGAAATATTTCACTAACAGCTGCTGCTAGTTATGTTAATGAAATGTCTCTTCAATGCCTGACTATTTTTCACATGAAAAGTTACATTGCTGCAGAAATTGTGGAATTATTTCTTCCATGACAAGAAAATACAAAATTACAGCATCAACTGAAATTTCTCTGCTTTTTGATGATCTACATATTCTTAATAATAAAAGCATACCGACCGAATTTAAATATGTTTTATATTTATTGAGCACAACTCGAAAACATCAAAAAATTTGAAACAAATTGTCAGATGTTTTGTGAAATGATGTGTCTAAATGACGAAATAAAATAGATTAGAGAAACATTTGACATGCCTCATATGCTGTACACGATTTCGAGTGTCAATCAAAGTGAGCGGCAAATGTTTCTCTAACCTACTTTATTTCTTAATTTTAGACGAAAGGTTTCACAAAAGGTTTTACTGTTTTTGCCTTGCACTCGCTTTTATGATATTGAATTTCAGGCTGTTACCCAAATCATATCACCTGCATTTAATAGCTTTTCATTGCTTATTTCTAAAATTAGTTCACTTACGTGGTCGGGGACCGTAACATTACGTGCCCTTCCTACACGAGAGGCAGCGGCGGCGATTGTAAAACCGCAGAGGAAATGCTTAACCCAGTGGTCGTGTCTTCACGGGTGACCGCCCCCGAAAAGGCGGCGATCTGGTAGCCCCTTGTCCCGCTCGCAGCAGCAGCAGCAGATCCGGGACGGAAGGGAACGGCGCCCGATCGATGGCACAGTAAAACGGCGAGGGCATCGTTAGGGCGGGCGAGGCCGAAGCGTGCGATTTCGTCATTAGCGCCGCGGACCTGTTACGACGGCTGCGCCCCGCTCACAGCGAGTAACGAGCGGCCCCTGCAGTATAGGCAGCGCCGCCGTGCGACTCGGCCTACGCGTCAGCAAGTACTACCGTCTTCCCCACACTCTTTGACGTGCCATTTCGAATCGCGTAGGCTGCACCCCTACGCGCCCTGCATCGCTACCTAGAATCGAAAACTACGTGGAAGCATTCCAACTTCTGAATTTCTGTGCTGCGAGTGAGTCTAGGACAGGGCCGGCCAGAAATTCTGCACGCGTGCGGTGCTCCTGCACATGTGCAACTTCCGGGTCACAGCGTGCACGCCGCAGCCGTCAGCGTTCGTGTAGTGCATGTTTCTACGCACAGATGTCGCTTTATCCACTTGCTGAGATACTCTGTACCGGCGCATTCTAGTGCTCTTTCCACAGCTTGCATGCCAACCATGGGAAGGTATTTCGCGTATTAAACATTTAAAATACTGTCACAGTCTACTCATTGAGACGTCTACTTTTATGTTAACAGTTTAACCCAGTAAGACAAGTAATACAGTTAACAACCGTGGGTTTTTATTAAGGCGGCTTGACTGACGGCACGTAAATACGCGTAGTGTTTTTGATCTAGTATTTAAGAAAGAGAGCACTTAGCGACTTCCAACGAACCTTAGTCATGATTTCAAATAACATTAAACTAATGCAAGGTTTCCTATAACTAATTTTCGGTGCCCTCAGTTACACCCACATAATTTCTGTCTCGCTGACCTCTGAACAGAATGACAACCGCAGACCTCTCGATGATGACCTGTACCATTACTGCTATATCTTTCATCAGTTCCGTCTGAAATCTGCACAATAACCGACAATTAGATGAATGTTATGTTTTATCGACTTCAGCTGAGCGTAACCCTTCACACATTTTTTTTTTTTACAAAAGAACCTAAATGTAAGTATACAACAATCGGTTTAATGACCAATTTTCCTTATAATAATGTAACATGGAGCAGAATGAGGCAATAGTGCACAGTTAGTAAACAATAATTCTTAATTATGAAAGGAATAAACCCAAACACGTTTATCACTGGTCATGAGAAATGATATAGCTAATATCGGGCACAAAAGCACGGCTCATTGACAAACGCAAGCAGTTGCGGGAGATTTTCATCACTGATGCTTGATCAAAACGACTGAGAACATAGATCTTCCGTTCTTTGCTTTTTCACAGTACCTGCCATTTCTTAGTACTTCTCTGTTAAAGTTACGGTCACCAGGGGTAAACGAGACTGGGTATGTTGCGCTCTTGCTTGTACCACATAAACAGGGAAGAGGAGCCGCCGCCGTTCATTTAGGACACATGCCTAATAACAGACGTCGCTGTCACTCGCTGTCGCACACGTGCGCACATGTGCAGAACTTCCGCACGTCTGCACACTGTGCAGCGTTTGGCCGGCCCTGGTCTAGAATGTGGCCCTGCAGAATAGCTATCTCATCTGACACTGCGCTCTCTTCCTATTAGATCCTATTACCTGAATACGCAGTGAACTGTAGCATGAAACTCTGTCTTTGACAAAGTGGAAAAGGCTAAATAAATCCATATACAGACGAAAATGAAAGTTATTGAAAGTCTAGTGCCAACAGTTACGATTTATTTAGAAAGAGGTAGTATGTTACACTGAAGCGCACCTGCTGCCTCTTCTAAATAAAGCATGTTTCTCTGCAACGTACCTCAAGTAGTAGTAACATCACGAAGAATGAAATAATATCGATGCTTATTGTAGTACTGGCCAGAAAAATGTTTTCTCTTAAATAGCAGTACGCAAAATGGAGACTTAATCACTCTTAACAAGTATTCATGTCTTGCTAGGCCATAACCAGAAGTTCAAATGAAATTTATTTTTTCTCTCATTTATCACACTACTGGGAAACCGGCGGTCCGCGGGCCGGATCCGGCGCGCGATTGGTTTCAATCCGGCCTGCGGAAGAAATTCACAGGTTTACTCCTCACTGTTTGACAACTGGGATTGGCTATCTCACTGCCGCATTTATTTTTTTTCCTATTCTTTCTCGTATTAAGATTAGCAAATTGTCCGTCCATTACGGATTTATTTGTACACTTAAACTGTTCAAATTGAAGGTAATTTATAACGAATTAGCTGCAACCAGTTGCTTTTATAGACATTTACTTTCCCATGGTGAGACTTCGAGGTGCCACGCAGGCCATCCCCATAAGTTTATATTTACTTACGCCTCGTGAATGTTGTTTATTTGCTAACGGCGTTGCAGAATTTTTCAAAGGAAGTTCTTAAGACAGCTAATGTAAAACGCCGAAAATAAAGATACAGTATTCACAACTTGCAAATAAATATCAACATCACGACGTGCAATAATATAAACATCTAAAGATGATGTCAACATAAAACGATTGTGCTCTCAAAAATGCTTGTTTTAAGGCGTTGCTTGTTGGCGAGACGTGTCGGCAAAGGGGAGCCATGTCTGCCATGTCTGTGCATTATCCGTTAAACATTGTCACGGACGCTACAGTTTTGAATCTGTACGCTAGGAGTGCTGCTATCGCGTCACGTGACGAGGCAGCCCGCAAGTTTGAGTAAGTAAGTGAACTACGTACGTGGGTCACCAAAGGTTGCACATGCCTGCTCTATGACATCAGAATCAACGTGAAAAAGAGTGGCAGAGATTTTAATCAGTCGCACTTGGTCACTGATGTATCAGACGTATCCTGTTAGGTCACAGGCATAAATTATTTTCTTTCGTAAAGCACCGTATTTTTGAAAGTTTTTTTTATTGAGGTGCTACACTAGCCGTAGTTTTGTTTGAACCTATAGGAATCGTTGTTGAAAGGCTGCAAAAAAGAAATAAATCGTCCTAGGTCACTTGTTGAGTGAAATCTGGCCAAAATCACGAAATGTTGACAAAATCCTCCTCCGTCTTTGACAGGAACAACTGACTGCCGTGCTGCACTCAGTAAAGAATAGTCTCCGTCTCAAAGTCCCTGGAATCTGTATCACTGCAGTAGCAACTATGTCTGTCAGTCTACCGTACCGTTAATGACTGCTGTGAAGAACAAAGCTCATTAAGAAATCGAAACTTCGGGAATTCAACAGTTGCTGAATAGTCCTACAAACACACGCAGATTAATGTTTGTAATACAAAATCTTTTCTCGTGCTTCTCTACGTATCAGAATTCTATTATTGACCCTAGATTACTAATCCCTCTTAAAATTTAGAATCGCAAGAGGGTATAAAAAAAGATATATTGTACTTAATTTGATGGATAATGTACCATTGGAGATCTTATAATGGTAATTAACTAATGAACTACCCATAAATTATAACTTCCCCTGAATAAGATGTGGGTGGTTTGGTAGCAATGCGTCATACCCCCTCTCCGCCCCCTCTCTACCTTTAGTGTTCTAGGATTAACAAAGCAGTAAGAATTAGAATGTGCGAGAACAGCTTCAATCGGGACAGAAGTTATAATCGGAAGCTATAATCTTAGTACTGCTTAGAAACTAGCTCTCGACGCTGAGAAGACGCAAAGAAATGCGTTGAATTGTTTGCGTTCCTCCTAGAGCACTGTATCTTTCACCAGTGCGGATATGGGCACAATTTCTGGCAGCATGACGTAACAATGACCTACGACGATTAATCACAAGCAGTCTGTCGGTCACCACAGCAGCAGCCACGACAAGTAGTTGTTCCTCACCAAATCGGAAGAGAATTTCATCGTAAGTTCGAGATTTTACGCAGATTTGACGTGACAAGTAAACCGAGAATTTTTTATACAATGGTTTTGTTTGTTACAATATGACATTTGCTGCCTCCAATCACGAATTTCCTTTCATTTATTTTTTGTATGGCGTACTCCGGGAAATAATTCCTTTTATCAAATGCATGCTCACCCCCGCACTCACTTCTCCTCGGTTAAGATTTTTAATGCTTCGTGCATGGCACTCCTTCCTACCGCTGTACAAAAATTTGCGACTACCCGAATTATTTAATTTATTCGGCCGTTTTTGGGGTTTCTCTGTTGGTCCATCGTGGACAGGAAACATCTACTGGTTAAGTAATTGTCAATGTCAATGAAAGTTTCCAACAGCCGTGTAACACAAGCAACTTAAGCAACTAACAAGTGTTCGAATGAAGCGCTAGTGTAACGATTGAATTCAAGACATACAGAGGTTTATAGCTCAATATGGCATTTTCTTTTACTTGGAGAGATGCATGTGGGACCTGAACATGACAAAGTGAAACGCTGAAACTGGTAACCTCCAAAATAAAATAACATCTTAAGTTACAAGGCTATTGGTGAATTTAATTGACATTGACAATTTTCGGTGCTCATTGACTGGTCTATTATTAGACACAGGCCTAGTTGCAATCTTACATATTGTAAAATTGTCGCTTGTTTAAATTTTATCTTACAGTGTTGTGAATTTTAATTGCACAAAATTAACCATTAAATCGTTTCGTTTGTATGGCCTTCTTACTATGCTGCTACAATAACGGTAGCGGTTAAGCTGAGATCGAACTGTAAAAGTAATTAGTTTATGCATAACATTTACAAAAGCCTTTTTTCGATACCGTCACGGAAAAGATTTAATTGGTAATGTTAACGCAGTAGTGACTCAGCTAGTAGCGTATTAGCCCGGTCAAAGAAGACCAAACAGTGGTCCCATACGTGAAATAATTCGTATAGTCGCAAATTCTTGAACAGTGGTAGGAGGGAGTACCATTAACAACATACTAAAGATCTGGGCCAGTGGGTGGTGGGGTGGGGGGGGGGGGGGGAGTGGTTGGAGGGTGTAGCTGTCTTGGTGGAAGTGCATTTCAAGGCTCCTTTAATTATTTTCTTGAGTAACTCAAGAACAGCCGCCTCTAGCGAAGGCGTTTCCCAGAAAGAAAGGTCGTATTCATTTTTTTTTTCTCTAAGATCAAATTTTTCGCGCAGAGAGCGAGAGAGAGAGAAAGAATACTGAAAATCTCACGCATGATACATGCGCTGTGGTTTAAGTGGTATTGTGTAGGCCAGTGTGTGGCAGTTTCCCGACTTGATCGAGCGCAAGTGCCCTATACCAAATTTTTCCTCTCCATTTTATCTACATCAATGTGGTACACTGTAAACAATTATCCTTTAACCATGCTTTCGAGTTTGTTGTTGTTTGTTACAGACTCGCGCTGATCGTCAATCACAGAGTGAAAAAATAATCGCGTTATTGTTGCAAGTAATAAGACTCTGAACTGTGTATTTCCCACGTGTTGAATTGTATAATACAAAAAATATCTACTGACATCGGTAACTCTTACTTCGTTGTAATGTCATGTTGGTGTCAATAAACAAATAAAATGTCCAAGAAGTGTTGAGGATTAAACGAAATATGAGAGATAGTGGCAGAAGATTAGGGGGGAGCGGGGGTCGCAAAGTTGAAATTTAACTTGATTGGAAGTTATTCCAGTTACAGTTCTTCCTACCTGAATTTCTATCATTTTTGCGTGCATCCCTGTACTTATCTCGATTCTGGTGGTTAGGAGCTCATCTCTCGGAAATACGATAGTGATATTCAAGTTATAAACTTTTATAGAAAAATAGGAATTCCACCTTAGAGAAGACAGAAAGTGATGATTAGGTACTGAGGAAAAATACAACTAAGCTGATGATGCACGACATGTGAATAACTGTGGACATGCCTTTCTGATAGTTTATTGTATTGTTGCAGAATACCATAGGTTAGAGCCCAGTATCACCTAATTTCTGAACTTGACGCACAAGAGGATGATAATTTTTTCTACTTGATCTTCCTCCTTGTAATTACTATCTTAAAAAGCCACCGTACACAAATTTAAATGAAGAAAGATTCAGTTAAACTGAAAATGTTCGATTCAGGTTTTATATCCACTTTTCTCCAATTAGTTACCATTTGTTCGATCCGAAGACACTTTTTGACGTCGCCGAACTCCAGCTATTTCTCGACCTTACCAGCTTCGTAGCTTGCGTGGTGTCAGCGTATTTAGCGAAACCGTTCGTTCCGCAATAACATTGCAGAGGATACATGATATCGCCATTGTCAACTTCAAAGTGTATTGTGATGAAAGTCACATGCACTTTCGATCCATAAGATACAACATTTAAGTCAATGAAGAAAGTAGTCACTTTTTACGCACAACTAGGCCTAAATACACACAATAATATTACATTAAGTGGTGGCAAAAAGAATTCAACGGAATTCCGGATTCTTGTAGCGGACTACCCTATGATTCCCGCAGCCCACAGAAATTACCGGGAACCCGTTGCCAAGTTGCTGGTCGTATATTCAACAGGCTGGAAAACGATGAATTTTATATGGCACCAGAGGCCGGCGGACGGCCGACGTAAAGTGCCGAATACTTTATTGCGGACAGGTAAAAATGTTACATCGCGGCGCTGCGCGGCACAGGATGCCGTAAAATAAGTCGTTGAGCAGTTCCCTTTCGATATCGTTTCCGATGCCATCGATTGTCCACAGACCTGCGCGTGACTGGAGCAGGTTAGAAATAACCGTGTGAGGTGATTGCGGGACGTGTGCTGCAGGGTCACCGTGACAGATCGAGACTGTGGTGACATTCTAATCACACTTCGTAATCCCATACATAAATTTATTAGCTGCATCTCTTATCGTAGTTACGTGGGTCAGTCATTTGTCGTAACAACAACTTTTAGCTCTTTTAGGAAAGTGTTTCACCATGTTTTTAAAGACTTTTCTTCTATTTATCCTTCGCCAACAATATGCACTCCGTCTTCAGGCCACAAGTAGCCCACCGGGACCATCCGACCGCCGTGTCATTCTCAGCTGAGGATGCGGATAGGAGGGGCATGTGGTCAGCACACCGCTCTCCCGGTCGTTATCATGGTTTTCTTTGACCGGAGCCGCTACTATTCGGTCGAGTAGCTACTCAATTGGCATCACGAGGCTGAGTGCACCCCGAAAAATGGCAACAGCGCATGGCGGCCTGGATGGTCACCCATCCAAGTGCCGGCCACGCCCGACAGTGCTTAACTTCGGTGATCTGACGGGAACCGGTGTATCCACTGTGGCAAGGCCGTTGCCTCTTTGCCAACAATACTGTAGCTATGTATGACACGGTATATAGATCATAGCTATTTCCAAAGATCCGCGCTTGTGTTGAGGTTATTACACTTACACTTAATTACACTCACATTGTCTCACATGAATGTGATAGGTCTTCGCTGTATAGTCAGGGACGTTGCTAATTTAATTTATTGTAATTTATTAGAATTTGTGATACAATGTGAGCCAAAGCTACATAATAATGGACAGGGTTCCTACGCAATTCATAGGTAGCTGATACGAAAATTTAAAAACCAAGAAAGATGTTCTGTTCTTGAAAAATCTACTCAGATTTGTTACTGATAATATTTAGTTCACTTCCTTGATTTCGAAGTTAAAGAATTTTATTTCCAGACGTTTTTATGACAGTCCAACTCAAGCGAATTGCTACAGTACATAAAGTTACCCAAAAGGCAACTGAGTCGAAAATCAGTAATGCTACTGTAAGCATAAAATGGGCAGTTCATTTGTGGACCCAACATGAGCTTAAACATACAGTAACTGATTTTTCGTGCCTGCCCAACGACAGCTGAATCAATTTTGTTATCATTTGATAACGAGCTTCTGTTTCCTATTTTCTACAACCAATGTTCCAGCTTACGCAAAATTAAATATTATTATTAAATCAAAGGAATTTTCTACTGTCACAACCCGGGAACGTCTTACGGGCATAACAGAACGTCACAGACGTACTGATTTCTCATGTGATACCTCTCATGACACCTATGACGCGTATTTCAATAGGACAACGCTTATCCTCACAAGGTACGCGTCCCTGTGAACTGACGTTGAGATGCTACCTCGGGCAGCAAAATCGATGGCTGTTCATAAATTGAGCCACTTGTTAAAAACCATTCAAAAGCCAAGGTCGCACTACACATTTTTTATTCAAGACAACCGGTTTCAACAGTTTTAGCTGTCATCTTCACATAAGACTGTTGAAACCGGTTGGTCTTGAATAAAAATATTTAATGCGGTCTTGGCTTTTGAATGGCCTTTTAACAATTAAAGCGTATCGGTCTTCAGTACTACCATAATGAGAAAATTCAATCAATTTGAGCTAGCTTACCTTAGGAGAACGTACTTTGACGGTGTGATACCCTTCCTAACAATATCACTGCATGCATCCGGGCCCAACTTGAGTTATTGTGATCGTGATAACTTGATACCAGTGTCTATGAGTTTAATTTATTCACAACAGCACTGATGATTGTCACTATGTGACTGAAAATCGATTTTGCTATCAATAAACCATCAATAAACCATTACGGCCAACGCTGACCTTCCTTTTAATTCCAATAGGAATTGTTACTCTCAGTAAATGCAAGTCCATTTCAAATGGCTCCTGGGCGACCATTGTGAAGGAATCTGTATTTAATGGAGCTAGATACCACGCAAAAGGTCGTAGCTGATAGTTGCACATAAAGCATCATCTCTTCACTGGACCAGGCAACACAGAAACTGAAGAGCAGTTGACTGGAAGCGTTTAGTGTGGTCTGACGAGTTGCGATGTTGCCTCTTTTCAAATTATGCAAGGTATCGAGTGCAGCGATGATGTGAATGTGTGCGAAATCTTATGGGACTTAACTGTTACGGTCATCAGTCCCTAAGCTTACACACTACTTAACCTAAATTATCCTAAGGACAAACACACACACCCATGCCCGAGGGAGGACTCGAACCTCCGCCGGTGCAGCGATGACCCAATGAGGTATGTAACCCTCAGTGCGTCGAGGATGTACTTCAGGCCAGAGGTGGTTCTATGCTGTTACGGAGGTGTTTTACATACCATGAACTGGGATACCATGGAGATGAATGAGGATCTTCGATAGGAATAGAAGTTGAAGTAATGAATTTTGTGCCAAGTCTGGGACTTGAAACTCGATGTCCTGCTTACTAGCCAGGTGTGTTATCCATTACACCACCCTGACATTGTGGCTAACTCAGCTGCACAAACTACTCTAATCCAATGCCCTATGCCCTCCCTAACACACCTCATTTCATCTGTGACAGCCACAGTCCCAAAGTAGTTTAGTAGATGACACATCTGCTTAGGGAGCAGGAAACCCAGGTGTGCCTTGGCACACATCTTAGTTTTGCTTCCTCATCTATCCCTATCAAATGGTTCAAATGGCTCTGAGCACTATGGGACTGAGGTCATCAGTCCCCTAAAACTTAGAACAACTTAAGCCTAACTAACCTAAGGACATCACACACATCCATGCCCGAGGCAGGATTCGAACCTACGACCGTGGCAGTCCCGCGGTTCCGGACTGCAGCGCCTAGAATCGCTCGGTCACCGCGGCCGGCTGGAAACATTCAATTTTTGTACATATAATAATTATAAACAAGAACTGCAGTGATAATTATCGTAAAAACAAACAAAGCAATAAATCTTGCGACATCTTGCGCAACATATAAAAGCGGATTTTTTACAATCATAGGGCGTTTGCAATAAATCTGTACGAAAACATGCCCCATTAACATGTACGAAAATGTTTTGAGTTTCCGATAATTTTGAGGCAAACCAGGAATATTGAATCATGTCTCGGAATATTGGTGACGATAATTGATGGTGAATTATAGAATGAATTTTTATACAATCTTCCCTGGAATTAATTTCACGATTCTGCTGTAACAATGCGCTGCAATTTTGCAAGCAACAGAAGAAAAAAAAAGTGCGGGAGGAGGAATCCAACCCGAGACATCTGGCGTAAGGGTCCGAGAGCTAACCATGTAAGCCAAACGGCGACTCCGGAATGGACTAACATTTTATATTCATACGGCACCTAAGAAATTTTGGATCGATTTTTCTCGGGATTTTCCGGGTAGTGCGTCCTAATATTTTAACCACGTCAGGTGTTGGGGGTTCTCTTTCACCACACAAAATTTCGGACAAATCCCCGACCCCACGGTCGTGCCGTCTCCTTGTAAGATAATTTTTTTTTTTTTTTCCGGGGTGCTTACATTGGCTACGCGCAGTGATGGAGTTTTATAACGTACTGGGGGATGGGCAGGAGGGTTACTCCTACAGTCGGAATCGTTTCGTGCAGCCCGTGCTGGAAGCCTGGGGAGCTATCAGCGTAGCCCCAGCGGGAAGACTCTGTTGCGCCTGTGCGGATGCCGCCCGCCCGTGCCCTGCGCTCAGCTAGCGCGCTCGCTCGCATCCATCATCATTACGCGGTGGCGCCCCGGTCTGGGTGTTCCGCGCGAACTCTCTATTAGCCCAGGCTGCTGACACCCGTGAGAAGCGGACCGCCTGCTCCCCTTTGTTCCTCCTGGGCAGGGAGCGGGCGAGAGCTAGACGAAACGCTCACAGCAGCGCCGGAAAATTTTCCTCACAACAATGTGACAAAACAACACTGTGAATCGCTCTACAGAATAAAGGCTGGAAGATAGAGATTCTGCATCGCTAGTAGATGCAGTATTACTTTGTGAACTTTAGTATTAAAACCACCATCTTCCCATTCCTTTTCACACTTCATGTATGTCCATTGTACATTATGTGATCAAAAGTATCCAGACACCTGGATGGAAATGACTTACAAGTTCGTGGCGCCCTCCATCGGTAATGCTGGAATTCAATATGGTGTTGGCCCACCCTTTGCCTAGATCACAGCTTCCACTCTCGCAGGCATACGTTCGGTCAGGTACTGGAAGGTTTCTTGGGCAGTGGCAGCCCTTTCTTCACGGAGTGCTGCACTGAGGAGTGGTATCGATGTCGGTCGGTGAGACCTGGCACGAAGTCGGCGTTCCAAAACATCCCAAAGGCGTTCTATAGGATTCAGATCAGGACTGCGCAGGCCAGTCCATTACAGTGAAGTTATTGTCGTGTAACCACTCCACCACAGGCCGTGCATTATGAATAGGTGTTCGATCGTGTTGAAAGATGCACTCGCCATCCCCGAATTGCTCTTTAACAGTGGGAAGCAAGAAGATGCTTAAAACATCAATACAGGCCTGTGCTGTGGTAGTGCCACGCAAAACACAAGGGGTGCAAGCCCCCTCCATAGAAAACACGACCACACCATAACACCACCGCCTCCGAATTTTACTGTTGGCACTACACACGCTGGCAGATGACGTTCACAAGGCATTCGCCATTCCCACACCCTGCCATCGGATCAAAATGTTTCAAATGGCTCTGAGCACTATGGGACTTATCTGCTGTGGTCATCAGTCTCCTAGAACTTAGAACTACCTAAACCTAACTAATTTAAGGACATCACACACATCCATGCCCGAGGCAGGATTCGAACCTGCGACCGTAACGGCAGCGCGGTTCCAGACTGAAGCGCCTAGAACCGCTCGACCGCTCGGCCGGCGTCATCGGATCGCCACTTTGTGTACTATGATTCGTCACTCCACACAACGTTTTCCACTGCTCAATCGTCCAATGCTTACGCTCCTTACACCAAGCGAGGCGTAGTTTGGCAATAATTGGCGTGATGTATGGCTTATGAGCAGCCGCTCGACCATGAAATCCAAGTTTTCTCACCTCCCGCCTGCCATAGTACTTGCAGTGAATCCTGATGCAGTTTGGAATCCCTGTGTGATGATCTTGATATGTGTCTGCCTATTAGACTTTACGACGCTCTTCAACTGTCGGCAGTCTCTGTCATTCAACAGACGAGGTCGGCCTGTGAGCTACTGTGCTATACGTGTCCGTTCACGTTTCCATCCTCCACATAAGGATGTTTAGGAGTGTGGTAATCTCGCGTATGGCACAAGTGACACCCAATCACCTGATGAAGTTCTAAGTCCGTGAGTTCCGCGGAGCGCCCCATTCTGCTCTCTCACGATGTCTAATGACTATTGAGGTCGCTGATGTGGAGTACCTAGCAGTAGGTGGCAGCGCAGTGCACCTAATATGAAAAAGTATGTTTTCGGGGGTGTCCGGATACTTTTGATCACATAGTGTACATTACTAACTGAAACTAATCAGTTGTGTCCTTCCTTTGCATGCGACCTCCACGCTTCAAGATAACTGCATTGCTGGTTATTAAAATTGTAGTATCAGTAAGGATAGAAAATAACGAAATATTTCGTGTCGTGCGTACACAGTACAGTAGGCAGAATACATTAGTGACACGTTCACGCGCGTTCACGCTAGATCCTCCCATATGGGCAGCGTGTGCCACCTTTGGCTCATGGCGGATCCTCCCATAGGCAGCGTATATCACCGGCGGCTGACGCAAAATCCTCCCTTAGGGCGGCATGACCAATGGCTCATTCTAGATCCTCCCATAGAGCGGTGTGTACCACCAGTGGCCCACACTAGATCTTCTCATAGGGCAGTGGGAATGACCAGTGGCTCATGCTAAATCCTTCCACACTACGATGTGAAACGCAACCAATTAGGTGTGCTACCGGTAGTACACAACGTGTGATGTGTTAACTATCGGTCGTGTGCAACGAAGAGATGTGAATACAATTTTTACGTGACATTTCACGAGATAGCTTTTTGTACAAATGAGATATTACACTACTGGCCATTAAAATTGCTACACCACGAAGGTGACGTGCTACAGACGCGAAATTTAACCGACAGGAAGAAGATGCTGTGATATGCAAAAGATTAGCTTTTCAGAGCATTCACACAAGGTTGGTGCCGGTGGCGACACCTACAACGTGCTCACATGAGGAAAGTTTCCAACCGATTTCTCATACACAAACAGCAGTTGACCGGCGTTGCCTCGTGAAACGTTCTTATGATGCCTCATGTAAGGAGGATAAATACGTACCATCAAATTTCCGACTTTGATAAAGGTCGGATTGTAGCGTATCGCGACTGCGGTTTATCGTATCGCGACATTGCTCCTCGCGTTGGTCGAGATCCAATGACTGTTAGCAGAATATGGAATCGGTGGGTTCAGGAGTGTAATACGGAACGCCGTGCCGGAACCAAACGGCCTCGTATCACTAGCAGCCGAGATGACAGACATCATATCCGCATGGCTGTAACGGATCGTGCAGCCACGTCTCGATCCCTGAGTCAACAGTTGGGGACGTTTCCAAGACAACAACCATCTGCACGAACAGTTCGACGACGTTTGTAGCAGCATGGACTACCACCTCGCAGACCATGGCTCCCGTTACCCTTGATGCTGCATCACAGACAGGAGCGCCTGCTCTGGTGTACTCAACGACGAACCTGGGTGCACGAATGGCGAAACATTTTTTCGGATCAATCCAGGCTCGGTTTACAGCATCACGATGGTCGCATCCGTGTTTGGCGACATCGCGGTGAACGCAAATCGGAAGCGTGTATTCGTCATCGCCATACTGGCGTATCACGCGGCGTGATGGTATAGGGTGCCATTGGTTACAGGTCTCGGTCACCTCTTGTTCGCATTGATGGCATTTTGAACAGTGGACGTTACATTTCGATGTGTTACGACCCGTGGCTCTACGCTTCATTCGATCCCTGCGAAACCCTACATTTCAGCAGGTTAATGCACGACCGCATGTTGCAGGTCCTGTACGGGCCTTTCTGGATAGAGAAAATGTTCGACTGCTGCCCTGGCCAGCACATTCTCCAGAACTCTCACCAACTGAAAACGTCTGCTCAATGGTGGCCGAGCAACTGGCTCGTCACAATACGCCAGTCACTACTCTTGATGAACTGTGGTATCGTGTTGAAGCTGCATGGGCAGCTGTACCTGTACACGCCATCCAAGCTCTGTTTGACTCAATGCCCAGGCGTATCAAGGCCGTTATTACGGCCAGAGGTGGTCGTTCTGGGTACTGATTTCTCAGCATCTATGCACCCAAATTGCGTGAAAGTGTAATCACATGTCAGTTCTAGTACAATATAACTGTCCAATGAATACCCGTTTATCATCTGCATTTCTTCTTGGTGTAGCAATTTTAATGGCCAGTAGTGTACATAATTTTTGACTAGTTTCGTGTAAAATTATTATATTTTATCTGTATGCGATTTTCAAAATAAAAGGTCAGTATATTAAAATAGTACCCTAAGGCAGGCGAGGGCAACCTCTGGTGATCTTTAGGCCTCACTCACTCCCTTACCTAAGCTTGGGGACCGCGTCGTGACATGACGCGATAGCATCAGTACTAGCGCCTAAAGTACGCTAATGTTTATTGAGTAATGCACCTATATGAATGACATTCCTTTCTCGACTCACCGCGCCAACAAATTACTCCTAAAAAGCGGCATTTTTGAGGGTTCATTCATTTTCTGTTCACTCTCTCTTCAGAAGTTTATATCTATTTGCACGTCGTGAACAATGTATCTTCGGTTACGACATTTTACAGTCACTGTTTAAGAAACTACTGCTGCAAAATTTAACAACGCCGCTAGCATAGGTCGGCCGTTGTGGCCGAGCGGTTCTAGGCAATTCGGAACCGCGCTGCTGCTAAGGCCGCAGGTTCGAATCCTGCCTCGGGCATGGATGTCTGTGATGCCCTTAGGGCTGGCCGGAGTGGCCTAGCGGTTCTAGGCGCTACAGATTGGAACCGCGCGACCGCTACGGTCGCAGGTTGGAATCCTGCCTCGGGCATGGATGTGTGTGATGTCCTTAGGTTAGTTAGGTTTAAGTCGTTGTAAGTTCTAGGGGACTGATGACCAAAGAAATTAAGTCTCATAGTGCTCAGAGCCATTTGAACCATTTGATGTCCTTAGGTTAGTTAGGTTTAAGTACTTCTAAGTCTAGGGAACTGCTGACCTCAGATGTTAAGTCCCATAGTGCTCAGAGCCATTTGAACCATTCTCTAGCAAAGAAACAATGTTCACGAGACGTAAATAGATGTAAAAATCTCAGGATGGGTTGCCTGATATCTTGAAATGTCATCATACAAAAATACTAGCCTATGAAAGCAGCTGGTTGCAACTACTTCATTACAAATTACCTTCAATTTGAACCATTGCAGTGTAATAATACGACGACAACGGTCGGAATTGTTTACTAATATTAATACGAGACAGAATAGAAAAACAAAATACAGCAATGAGATACGCAATCGCAGACGACAAATAATTAGGAGTAACCTTCCGAATTTCTTCCGCGGGCCGGGTTGAAACCAATCGTGGGCCGGACCCAGCCAGCGGGCCGTCGGATGCCTACGCATGCACAGGGCATTTGAATACGACTGCTGCACCGCGGTGAAAGCAAGGAAAGCAGCGTCCCCAGATGAAGGAAAGCACGAACACGTGTGCCACCCCACTGCTATAAACACAATTCTCAGTGCCGGTGTGAACGTGTTAAACGAGTGGGTGATTTGGGAGTACACAGAGTTTCATCCCCCCACTCAGCCCACGCCCTGTAATTCCCTCCTTACAGAGCGTCCTTCGTACTGTTTTGCTGCCGACAGAATGGCTAGTGTAACATTGAGTTCTGCAGTGACTTTTACAGTTGTCGTCTCCCCATTTCTCGTCGCAATCCACATAACTGAGCGTCTCTCATGATAACTCAACACACATCACAACACACATCTAGTGGATGATGCTTTTCTGTTCTCCCCGCATGCAGTATAAATCTTCGATTCTGGGCCTCTTGAAACTCTAAACAAGTTGGCTGTCTTGTTTACGGAAGCACCCACCATACGAACACCGACGATTTGCCTATGTTCGAATTCCCTTAGCTCCGACGTAATGCACTCCCAGCTACGCGAAACCCTGACCTTGCCGTTACTGACACTTGCAACGTACTGAGGACATTCCACAGGCGTCGTTCGTGGTCAAACACAGCAGCACAATCTGCAGGCTTCACTAGCATCTGAATTTATTTTTCAGCATACATTTCTGGCGGTGTTTCAATATTTTTGTCCAATCCCTGTAATTCGTACGGTTGTGATGAAATGCTGATCAGTTGAACATCCAGGCACGGAGTACACTTCATGTTAGTTTAATGTGTGTTTCCCGCCGCCTTCACGATGTTAAAAATTTTAAGGCTAGAAGTGTGAAAGACGTTGCGTTTACAGGCTCCTTTTCGTACGATCACCGTCCCAGATATATTGCACCGGGTTTATTACCACTGACTTTATTCAGTATCTACATGCACATTGTATTATGTATGACGTCTGGCGTGACTGGCTCATATGTCACCTGCCATTGTCTGCCAGGTGCGGAAATCGGAAGGAATATCGTTTGAGCGGAGTACAAGGTCGGATTGGGGAATAAAATCGGTCGTGCCTTTTTGAAAGGAACCGTCCGGATTTTGTGATTTAGGGAAGCTACGGAATGCCTAAAATCCACTGCGGCGGGGATTTGAACCATCGTTTCTCCGTATTCGAACGTTACTATTTCGGGATCCCAGTCGGTCTTATTTTCGGACAACTGCTGTTGCAGGTTGTCGTCTAGTCTCAAAACTGATTACTGTTGCCAGCTTTTCCTTTTGTGTGCTCATCAACACATCTTTTTTTCTATTTTTCCTTATTTTCTCCTGGCTTTGGTCGGAAAGTGGACATAAACCATCAAATTCTTCTCATTTACTTGTTTTCCTCGTGCTTTCTATCATATTTTTCTTCCGACCACATCTCATCTGTTCTCTTACCGCTTAAATATTTGAATCTTGACTTTTCACACTTCCTTTCCAATAACGTTTCTTTCTGCTGCTTATTCTTCCTTTATATTCTGTATTTCTAAATCTCTGTTCACTCCTCAATTTAAACTGCTTGTTAACTCCCTTTGACACTGTTTTCCTCGTGTCATTATTATTTCTGTTATTTTTATATTTCTATATATTTTATCATTTCAATGCTTCTTGCACGTTATTGGATATATCTTTTTCTCATAGTCTTTCTCTCTAGCTTGTATAATTTACAGTGGAGTCCTAGAAATCCTAGAAACTCACTTGCCTAGAGCCATTCTTCTTTCACTGTTGTAATGTGCTATTTTTTTCGTCCCTTGGTATGTCTATTAAACGTTTATTGTTGAGTTTTTCACAACTTATTACCTATCTGCTTATCTCCGCATTCTATTTAGAGCAACAGATAAATTGAAACGTATGTTCAGGAGTTAAATACCCTTACTGTACCATCCTTTATTAACTGTATCATTGCCCGCCCATTCAGTTCCTTCACTAATTGTTTATACTATTAGTCATTTACGTAGTAGTCATACTTCTAAAAAAAAAAAAAAGTGCGCAGCTGTTGCCTGACCTGAATGAAAGACTTCTGAATACAAGTATGTTATCTACCTTCTACTTCAGGTGTCCATAATTCACCCTCTGTGCCACTTGAAAATCTAACGCAGATTTGTCATCAATATGATACGTTCTACAAATGATTTATGATTTTTCTTCTTTATATCTGTAATTGCTAATATTGGCTTTTAGTTTCCGGCAGAACGCTGATGATTTCATTACTAATGCATAAAAAGTAGTGGAGTAAGCCATTTTAAATTATGCATCGATTATATTTTTGACCTGCCCATTTTCCTTGTTACCCAAATTGCATTTTACTTTTCCGGCATTTTAAACATGTATATTAGAGTATATTTCGACATTTCTCTGCAGCAATCACACTTTCTTCATCTTTTTAAAATTACTGAACTCCAAAAGGTGTATTGGCTTTTAGTTTTCGGCAGAACGCTGATGATTTCATTACTAATGCATAAAAAGTAGTGGAGTAAGCCATTTTAAATTATGCATCGATTATATTTTTGACCTGCCCGTTTTCCTTGTTACCCAAATTGCATTTTACTTTTCCGGCATTTTAAACATGTATATTAGAGTATATTTCGACATTTCTCTGCAGCAGTCACACTTTCTTCATCTTTTTAAAATTACTGAACTCCAAAAGGTGATCACGCAATGTTCTTTAGCATTCCTTTCTTTGGATGTTTGTATGTATATCTCCAAAATTAAGAACGTCAAAAATTATATGTCCTGTGTGGAATTTTTAAACAGAGAAACGAATGAACTGAATGTCTATAGAGTAGGACAAGTAAACGAGAGGCAGCTGGTGATTTCTTGGACATGCTAGACCGTAGAAGACGTACAGCACTCACCAGGGATGGGGAACGCACCAGGCCCAGCCCATGCTGAAGTGATTTAGGAAACCAATAATAATTAAATTCAGGATGACCGAATGGGGAAGTTAACCTGTTTCCTCGAACTTCTGTGTTTGGAGGCTGGTCAGAGTAGCATTACAAATGTGACGTTCAAATGCTGTTTGCACTGCCAGCTCATATAAAGGTTCCGCAGTTTCAATACGAGTCCTCTCCAGCGCTTCTCACAAAGCTGGAAATAACGAATCGGATTTGCTATTGTAGTTCCCGATAACGCCATTTTCAGTAATGTGGTCTGGAGTACTCATATTGCAACGGTAAATCTGTACGATGATTTTTTTCCAATTTCCCCCCATTTTTTCCTGTGTCAGATAAAAGCATTGTCGCCTTTGATGTTCCTACGTTTTGTTACATAGCTCTCTCCTAAATGTCAAAATAATCTCTCGAAACGCAGACGACCGTAGTTTGAGGATCTCTCTTTGAAGTCAGTATGTACTATTTCAAATTGTATTGAACTGTTCTGTCTGAGAGCAAATTACATATCAATACCATAAACACGATTTACAAAGATTAAAAATGATTTAGTCTCGGGGTAATTGAGTCTGGCTTTGTAAGAAAGGATAAACCGGAGAGTAAATCAGTCTTTCGCTTCCTCCAGTCTCAGATCTCCGTAAAATTCGCTTAATCGACGGTATGTGGCGACCGTTGTGGAGGTTTTGTAGCGCTGCAGCTTTCGTCAACACGTACAGGCGCCTGGGTTCCTTTTCACGGCATTTTAGTTCCCGCTGCAGATGAATTAAATTGACTAACGATCCAGACTGATTTCATTCTGAGTTTATTGTCTGCTTAACAGGCAACATAAAAATTGGTTCGTAAATAGTAATTGATTATGAAGTTGTTAATTTAGCTATTAGCGGGTTTATTAAAGTTTCCAATCAGATAGTTTTTTTCCTGTACTAAAATTAAGCTTGCAGCATTTTTTTCCATATTTTGCCTGCCAGCAACATTCCTGCGACTGCAATCACAGTAAAATTGTATCTACGCGCATGACATATTACTATTGTTTTTGCATCTCTAACATCCGTATGTCAATTTTATTTTTAAATTTAGTATACTTTGTTTTTTTCGTGCATTATCCACCTCCTACGTTACCAATTTCTATTCACTTAACACAAAAACTTAGAAAGCTACTTTTACATACGATATTCATCTGGATCTTGAATGGAGCGTTTTCACCTTACATTCTTTGTCGTATGCTGTTGGAGATGTAAATAACACGCGTAATAAGTTCCATTATCTGAAGTCAGCATGATCTGTAAAGGACTAAAGATGGAACTAAAATACTCGAGTAGCCGTAAACGGGCAATTAGAAATTGTATATTAAAGCGGAAGCAAGGATACAAATAATGGGCTCAGTACGGAAGTCTCCTTGGTAATATAACGTTCGAGCAAACATTTTTTTTTTCACTTTTGTAAACTTTGCTCTCAGGGAAAGCTCAAAAGAACAAATAAAACAAAAATTAACGGAAAAATAAGCTCTTCAATCATGTAGCCCACACAATTATGTAAATAATACATCTGAAAATTTATCTTCTACGAATACAGTTTGTCTCGTATACCGAACAGCATGGCCGAAAATAGTCCAGATTCTGCCTACCGGAGGTTTCCTTCCGTTTCGTTTGACCTTCGACCAGAAAGTTTCTTCATTCCTTGGCGGAATCGTCAGCTACTATTTGATATATGAACGAGAGGATTCTGCAACCATCTCTATTTGCAGCAACGCCCTATGTCGAAGACTAGGTTTTCAATGAGAGAAATTAATAGTGGAATTTTATCATCATAGATACAATACGGATAGACTGTTGCTCGTGTGATAACATACGACGGGAGGTAAAGTTGTCACAGGCAGCCAGAATTACTGACGAAGGTTTTCTTTGTCGAGTAGATGGGGTACCATTCTTATAATTCCATATGATATGAAAACCTCTTACACACAATATTGGCTCTGAGCACTATGGGACTTAACATCTATGGTCATCAGTCCCCTAGAACTTAGCCGGCCGCGGTGGTCTAGCGGTTCAGGCACTCAGTCCGGAACCGCGCGACTACTACGGTCGCAGGTTCGAATCCTGCCTCGGGCATGGCTGTGTGTGATGTCCTTAGGTTAGTTAGGTTTAAGTAGTTCTACGTTCTAGGGGACTGATGACCACAGATGTTAAGTCCCATAGTGCTCAGAGCCATTTGAACCATTTTGAACCCCTAGAACTTAGAACGACCTAAACCTAACTAACCTAAGGATATCACACAACACCCAGTCATCATGAGGCAGGGAAAATCCCTGACCCCGCCGGGAACACACAATATTAAATAGCTCTGTAGATGGGTGGAATGCAAGGGAGGGACAAATAATGAAGTATACAGGTGATATTAGGGGAGATGGAGACTGCCAGTTCTACACGCAGGTTATGAGAGAACGAAGAGCGACCTGTTGCGAACTAATTCTCAGTTTGAAGGCTCCAGAAGAAGAACCTCTGTTATGCTTTTGAGGAGCAATATGGTGGTGTAATGTAAACCCTTGGTATAGGAGGAGGCAGGGAAAACGGTATTAGTTCTCCTTTTGACGGTGCCGGTGTGAGGTTTCCATGGTTTCTCTTATCAGTGCATAACCAGCCCGGTTGGAATAATAACAGTAATAATTTTTTTACACCGCTCTTCGGTACGTGATAGGAAAGATTGTTTTACAACCGCGACCTATACTTTACCTGAAGCTGTAGCACAGTCTGCTCCTTTCTCCATGGAACAATCATTTGTGTAGATACCGAAATGTTTCAGAACAATACAGAAGTTCGACACGGAAGGAATGGTTACCAGTTATCGCTTACGGTAACACGGTTCTGGTAATAGCAATTCTGAAAGTGGTTCTTTCTCAGGGTTCCACTGTTCGAACTCGAACTATACGGGTTTACTAGTTTCGTTCTCGTAAGCATGTGGTGCTGCTTCGTCATCTACTGTGAACATAAGCTTCACTTCATTTGCAGGTTCGGCTTCCTACAGCGTGAGAAGAAAGACATATTACGAGACTTAAATAAGGGATGACTGCGGTGATAATCCTCGATTCTGTCTGTCGTGTGCCCCTATAATTAAGAAGCACCTGAGCGGCACGGAACTTCTAAGTCTTTCCTTCACGTACAGTTATACTCAAATCCAGAGAGAATATTTCTCCCTCATCCAATCTGTATTTTATGATGTGAGCACTCTTGTACATTAGAATAAAAAAGACAATTTCATAAAGACAGAAATTATGTCAAAATCATTTCGTACAAGTAACATTCGAAAAATTGTGATCAAAAGCCTCACAGAAAAAAACAGGGACAATGTGTGTACGTGTTACAGCTTGTGAGCAGATATTCGACAGATTTCACACAATTTCCGCGTGCACAGTCTTTACAAGGGCTTAAGTCAGGGGAGTGCAGGAGGTGGTATAGCCCTTAGTAGCCTCATCAGTCAAACAAATCAGTAACAGCTTGCACTGTACATGCTTGAACATTGTCCTGCAAAAAGATCGTCAGGACCTGCAGAATGTGCCATCAGTTCTGTGTCTAAGTTGGTCATACGTTGTGTCCCAAAAATGACACGCTGAGGTGTAAGACTGCACATTATCTTGGTGAAATAAGGTTTTTTCCTTCTGCAAATATCACCGTTTTTCGTCAGTTTCCGCTTTCAGCTTGTCAAGTACCGTCGCGTAGTATGATCTTGTAATATTTATTCCTTTCATTCTAGTATCATTTTGTGAACTTGAGCTGTGTTCTCGTCATTGGTTGCAGTTCTTGGCCGCCCGGAACAGTCGTTGTCACCCAAGCTGGTACGGCAACGTTTAAATTCAGCTACACAAAATTTCACGGTGGTAAATTATGGTGCAGAGTTCCTGCACACATCGTAACGTAGGCATATTGCATTTCAAAAACAAGAATCTAATGATAGCTCGACACTCGATTTTCTCCATTTTCAGGGAAAACACTCACTAAAACGACTGTCAAATAACAACTGCGTGTCCAAAACAGCTGAAATTCTTATGAGTGGCCAGCCGGAGTGGCCGAGCGGTTCTAGGCGCTACAGTCTTGAAACGCGCGACCGCTACGGTCGCAGGTTCGAATCCTGCCTCGGGCATGGATGTGTGTGATGTTCTTAGGTTAGTTATGTTTAAGTAGTTCTAAGTTCTAGGGGACTGATGACCTCAGAAGTTCCATAGTGCTCAGAGGCATGTCATGTCTTATGAGTGCTTTACTAGGGCTGCGCAAACAAATTCCCCGAAGTTTATTGTCAAATAATGTTACCTTCATGTTGAGATGTTGTAATTCCATGGAAACGTATTGATCGCTAAAAGGTAAAGAGACTGAGTCTGGCATGCGACGTCTCAATATAACACCTTTTCAAATACGCCTAACAGCAATTGCGCATGAGATTGTACGTCTTTTTTGTGTTGCTTACTTGTATGGGGTGTCCTAACCATATTTTATCTGCTGATGATTACTCGAAACACGTCATAAATAAAGTCTTTAGCGATTAAGACGTTTCCATGGGATTACTACATGCCAAGTCTGGATGGTGACATACCATAGAAATAGATATTTTCATGCCGATGTCGCAGACTTTCCAGACGTGTACGGGACGGAGAGGAAAGCTAGGTGTTAATGTCCAAACAATTATATGGACTCTGTCTAATATGAATCCACTGCGTTATTCGCTTCGTCATCACGTCGCACGTTAACGGGAAACCAGGGAGCGACGCCACTTTCCCCGTTTCTGACCGAGTGGCGGAGCAGAGTTCATCGCGCCTCGTAACCAACGGCAGCTCGAGCGACGTATCTGGCAGGGGTGAGAGGAGCGCAGGCAGGTACACGGGGCCGTCTCGTTACCTGCGGCTATTGGCGAGCTGCGACCTCGTAGCGCCAGCTGGCGCCAGTCCTCTGGTAGCGGTGGCGCCAGCTGCGGCCAAACGCCGCGCTGGCATCGGCGGCTTGGCTTCTCTCCGCATCGGCTCTGCGGCTGTTCCCCAGCGGATATCACTTCGCCTCGCCAGCAGTCTCTGTCAGCAGCACTTTGCCTACAAGATCGCACAGCACAGTCTCATACGCAGAGTTGCTGCCTCTGGATCACGGGGTCCCCGGTTCGATTCCCGGCCGGGTTGGGAATTTTCTCCGTCCGGGGACTGGGTGTTTGTGTTGTCCTCACCATTCCATCATCATTCATGAACGTGGCGAGACTGGACTCAGTAAAGTTTGAGAATTTGTACGGACGCTGATAACCGCGCAGATGAGCACTGCTCAAACCAAAAATCATCATCATCATAGACAGGTTTATTTAATAAAATGTTGTTGGTAGCCTTGTGTTGGGATTATTTACCGTTTGTTGGCACTCAGCACGCGGCAACGATCGACACTGAACGTGACAGTCACCATAAGACAGGCAAATGTTCCCTACAAAGTGCGCACAGAAGCAAAGTGTGCAGGCAAAGACTGCTACCTGACCTAAAATGGACGAATATTTCTGGTTGCTTCACAACGTCCTCTGCAATGCCAACGGAGGCGACACTGAACATACTGACTGGGTGCCCCTGAGTGAAAGTCAGAAATCTCCGATGCAAAAACTGCTAAACAGGTCTCTGCAGCTATACATTCTAATAGTCAGAAAAAAATATAATGGTGGAGATAGACGTATATAGCTGCAATACTGCTCATACTGATGGTGATAGCAAAATCAGTAGGAATAGAGACAGTAACAGTAAGAAATATTTCTGGTATTATTTAATTTAAAGTGAATGTAGGGATAAAACTGTAAACTAAAAACACGGCATAATGTAAAATATTAGGTACTGTTGAGAGAATAAACAAATAAATTTGACATGTCTATTTGTACGTTTCAGATCATATTGTCACAAGCATGACAAGGTGATCTAAATTCACGATTTTCTTTTCTTTTAGTCATTTTCTGGGATTGTAAGACAGCCAGTTCAATTAGAAGACAGCTAAAATATAAAATACAGACTATAGAGGATGGATTAGTTACGTAGAGATAACAATAGTTGCACAAGACGGGAATAGATGTAGAGGAACATCAAACCTTTCGAAATACAAGACTCAGTGCGTACATCATACGACTATCTGGTATCACATAATATTTGGTGAGTGCGAGATAACTACGGTTGACGCATATTCACTGCACGGATAGATGCTGTCGAAAGAGCGACTGGGCGCCTCGGAAAGGTTTAATGTTACATCTTCTGGCAGCGTACGTTCCAAATTGAATCATGTGCTTTCTCCGACGTATATCTTGCGAAGTAAACGTGACTGTGGCCGGCCGCTGTGGCCAAGCGGTTCTAGGCGCTTCAGTCCGGAACCGCGCTGCTGCTACGGTTGCAGGTTCAAATCCTCCATAGGGCATGGATGTGTGTGATGTCCTTAAGTTAGTTAGGTTTAAGTAGTTCTAAGTCTAGGGGACTGATGATCTCAGATGTTAAGTCCCATAGTGCTTAGAGCCATTTGAACCATTCTGAGCGTGACTGAAAATTGCGACTCACAGGACATGCTGTGGGCAGCAGTTGTGTGGAAAGTGGAACATGAGAAAATAAAGGAGAAAACAATCTGATTGAGCGGAAATGAGGCATTACAGAAGGACTTAATGTGGACACAGTAATTGAATGTAGAGACGATAGAATTAATGGTGAAGTAGATAAATCAACCGAATATCCATGTAGGAAGAAGCGATGCTTTTGTCGCAACATCTCGGAGCAGTTGGCGGAAAAATGTCATCACAGACAAAGCGAAGAATATACAACACGGATTATTGTGTATACGGGATTTTGTACGAACGCTGGGATGGAGAAAAGAATTAAATTGGGTTTCATTGCATTCAATTTCTGTTTGTAACTGCTAACTAAATTAATGAAATCCATTACATTTCGTTTGTGTTTGTTCATTACTAACTGCGTTAATAAAATAAAAAGACTTGTGATAGTTAAGAAGCTAGAGATCTCCGAGATGTAATCAGTCAGTCTTGTTCCAAGAGTCTTACTGTAATACTATTCGATACTCAATTACTTACGGTGTTTTTTTAAATTCCAACGTTATCCATTGAAGGCATACCAGTAATGGAAATATTTTGTTGAGTTGTAATGCTATCGGCAGCAAGTTTTAAAACATAGAGACATCCCTTTCCAATTTACTGGCTTTAGTGCCGCGCCCATTCAACAATCTTGATAGTAATCCCAGTTATGACGATACGAAGCAAGGGCAACACAAAACTCATTCCCTGAGCGGAGTGAATCTCCGACCCGGCCGGAAATCGAACCTTGGCTCTTTCGCTTAGCAGTCCACCGCGCTGACTCCGCGGCTACCTAGGGAGCAGCACCGCTAGTTCAGAAAGCGTTATACGTGCCACAGTAAGATTACTGAGTATCAAGACTGGGGCATTGTCCAATGAGAGTCCCTGTCCCAGGCTCCTGGAGATCTGCTTCTGTGCGGAGAACAGCCGCGTCACAATATGCGAGTGAAAACGGCGTGGTAACTGTAAACGTATTCCAAAGCTGAAGTACACGAGACAGTATGACCCATTTGTGCAAAATGTCTAAATTTCTCACAGATTCATCGTGAAATTCTAACAGTCCAGCCGTAGTAAGGTGTTGCCAACAAAGTGACTAGTGCTGCACAGACGTCCGTGATGCTGATCGGGAAGTCGATATCTTGCACTACACGATTTCGTCTTTTCGGCAGTCTGAAAGAGCATGTGGGGGAGAAGAGATCATCCAACCATGGGAACGCTCACGCAGCAGTTCTCCAATGGCTACGTGGCTAAGGAGTGGACTTCTATCGTCGAGAAGCTGAACGATTGGTAGAACGTTCCGATCGTTGTTTACAGAGACATGCTGACTGTGTTAGAAAAATAGTGTCATGTATCTGTGTCACTATGAAGTGTAGTGCTGCAATCAGTATTAACTATCTGGCCTGCCATAACAGCGCTTTACACACTTTTTGGAGTGCCCTCGCGGATATCAATGAAATTACAACTTTAAAATTATAGAACGATTTTTTTCGGAGAGTAACTGAGTTACAAAATGAAATTAAAAGCAGTAGCCACAAATCGAACGGCAGATTGACAATACAGGTAATAAGAGGGCTGTTTGGGAAAGTAGGTTCCGATCGGTCTCGAAATGGAAACCACAGTGACAATCAGATTTTTTTTTATTTTCAACAGTTAGCGCACCTTCCAGCTACATCTCTAAATAGTCGCCGCCCCAACTTTGACATTCGTCGTAGCGTCGTACAAACTTTCCAGTACTCTCGTCACAGAAAGCAGCCACCTGTGCTTTCTGTCAATTCTCTACGCTGGTCTGCCGTTCGTTGTTTGTACCAAAATTTTGTCTTCGTAGCCAGCGGTTCATGTGAGCAGAGATGAACATCAGAGGGAGCCAATTAATGGCTCTATTGTGGGTGATCAAACACTTCCCATCGAAAACACTGCAGGAGCGTCTTCATTCCCTCTGCAAAATGCGGCTGAGAATTGTCTTGAAGAAAGAAACGCATGACATTTATGTTATGTGGGCTGCATAGCTTCAGGCGAAATCTCTCACCAGATCCATACACTTGGCGGGAGACACTGTTGTTTTATGCATTTCTACGTGATCACTTTGCGCTCTGAACTGAAAAGAGCGACGTGGAGCGATCGACGGGCACACTAAAGATACTGCCTAACACATCTGTGCAAAGTTCCGGCGGATTTTCACTGTGGTTTCCATTTCGTGCCTAATCGGACCTCTCTTTCCGAATACGCCTCGTATACTGCACTTGTTCTCGATCATGATTGATTAGTAATTCTTGAGTTTAGTAAGAGGGCCTAAAAACTAAGACTGCAGAATAAAAAGAGGGCATAAAAACTAAGACTGCAGAATAAAAAGAGGGCCTAAAAACTAAGACCGCGGAATAAATTATGCCTTGTCGCTTACAAGCGACTGGTATTTTGTAGATTCGCCGTAGAATAAATACGTGTTCATGTGCTTTAAGTTTAATTCTCCATCTACGGACGTTGTTCTCTGCAGCATACAAAACGGCGCTTTTACGCGTCCGTACAATATGTGACACTATTAAACCGCATGTATTGTTATTGGCAATCCATTTGAAGCTGTTTGAGAATACCAGCCGGTGCCGAAGAGTACCTCGCCAACGAGAATGGCTCTCGGCGCGGGCGGGATGAAATGTGTTGTTGTCCCGCGCCAGTAACGGCCGTATTACGTTATACACGGCTCATATGTGACTGCGAATACTATTTGTCAACACTGCAAATGCAGGCAGAGAGAGAGGCGGCCGCGCATCGCGTGGTCACCCGTTATAGTTCTGCGGCAAGCTGGGTTACACCATACATCTGGCCAAGTGCAAACGTGACGCCACAGTTTCGGTGATCATTCACTGCAGCCAAAGTGATAGGTCAACAAGCGGTTACCTTCTCATAGCGCCTGGCTGGAGAGACTTTCTTGCGAATAACGTTTTTGTAGAATAAGGATGAAATGGTTCAGTCTCCAGTTGCGTGTACAATAGTTTTAAGTTGAAATATTGGAACGACAGGTAGCGACATATTATTACTGTTTGCCGAAGTACACAAGATATTACGACCATCTGGTTAATAGCGTGTTAGCGATCTATGATCGCAATACAGAGGCGATTCTGCGTGACATGAGTTCAAGTCCTTGGCAGAGTTTCGTAAGTAGGTGGCACAAGATGTCTTCGCGTAAATCACACGCCGCTAGTACCCGACAACGTCCCAAATAGAATCCACTGGATTCAGGTGAACTTGGTGGCCAAGAAATCAGCGAGGATTCGGTATCACGCTCCTCGAATTGATTTTGGTTTTGTGACACGGGCAGTTATCCTACTGGAAGATGACCTCATCGTTGGAGAAGACGTCAGGCATGAAGAGATGCAGGTGGTCTTTGACCTGCACCCGCGGCAGCTGCCACAGCCAGCACAGAAAACGCAACGCTCAGACTCGAAATGCCTAGCTTCTTTGATGGGGTAAGTCCGCGAGAGGTGGACCACTGTGTGAGACGGATCTGTGGTGTCCGAAACTTTTTGTCGTGTAGTCACATAACGTTAGTGTTAAGATTTAATTTTGCGCTATACTGATGCAGTTTTAGTACTGCGAGTTTGACAAATATGTATGCATGAAACTAACCTAAAATTGCCACTGAGTGCATTATCTATAGATACATGTCGGGGTGTTCCATCTCTCCCAGACAAAGGGGAGAGATGGACCAGTGTTATTTGGAGAGATGGACCACTTGTTTCAATGTGAGAGAGATGGAGCACCATTAAATTTAGCATCAAGGTATCTGCAATAATCCCACTAAAGATGACCACCGTCTCAGATTATACTTGGTTCAAATGGCTCTGAGCACTATGGGACTGACCCCGCCGGGAATCGAACCCGGGACCCCGTGCTTAGATTATACTTATTTGTCGTAATATACGAGGGCCGTTCAGAAAGTAACCTCCGGTTGATTTAAAAAAACACACCAAGTTAAATAAAAATATTTTAATATATACATCTTACAACTACATCTTTGCACTATTTTTCTACATAGTCTCCATAGCGATTGAGGCACTTATCGTATCTCTTCACAAGCTTTGAAATTCCTTCTGCGTAAAAATCACCCGCTTGTGCCTGGAGCCAGCCTGTGACCGCATCTTTGAGCTCTTCGTCGTCATCAAACCGCTGTGACCCGAGCCATTTCTTCAAATGCATGAAGAGGTGATAATCACTTGGCGCCAGGTCTGGGCTGTAAGGTGGATGGTTGATAACGTCCCACTTGAAGGACTCAAGAAGGGCCGTTGTTCTGCGAGCAGAGTGAGGACGGGCGTTATCGTGCAAAAAAACGATACCGGAAGTCAGCATACCACGGCGTTTGTTCTGTATAGCCCGTCGTAACTTTTTTATTGTTTCACAGTACACGTCTTGATTAATGGTCGTACCACGTTCCATGAATTCAACCAACAACACCCCTTTGGCATCCCAAAACACCGTTGCCATCAGTTTTCTGGCAGAAAAATCTTGCGAGGCTTTTCTTGGTTTGGTAGGCGAATTTGAATGTGCCCACATCTTTGATTGTTCTTTTGTCTCAGGGTTCACGTACTTAATCCAGGTTTCGTCACCGGTCACGATTCTGTTTAACAATGGTTCTCCTTCGTCCTCATAACGTGACAGAAAGTCTAATGCAGATGCCATTCTTTGAGTTTTGTGGTGGTCGGTAAGAATTTTGGGCACCCATCGTGCACAGAACTTACGGTAACCCAATCTTGCTGTCACTATCTCGTACACGAGAGTCTTAGAAATCTGTGGAAAACCAGTAGACAACTCCGACATTGAGAAACGTCAATTTTCACGAACTTTTGCATCAACTGTCTGAACGAGTTCGTCAGTCACCAATGATGGTCTACCACTCCTCTCTTCATCATGAACGTTTTCTCGTCCACTTTTAAATAAACGTACCCATTCACGGACAACTCCTTCACTCATAACTGTTGGTCCGTACACGGCACAAAGCTCACGATGAATAGCTGCTGCAGAATATCCTTTGGCTGTAAAAAACCTTATGACAGCACGCACTTCACATTTGGCGGGCTTTTCTATTGCAGCACACATTTCAAACTGCCACAAAAACTAAATTAGCGCAGGTACGACGTTCACTCGACCACGGCTTGATACCGACTGACCTGTTGAGTGCGTGAACGCACAGATGGCGTCGCTACTCCCCCCACAACCCGCACTGTGACCAATCGGAGGTTACTTTCTGAACCGCCCTCGTATGTCTGTGCCAACAAAAGGGAGAGCAGAATCTCACACACAGGCCAACCACTTCAAAGCTCATCAAAAGACCTAATAACTCCAAGCACATGAAAAGTACAAAGTTATCTGCAAAAGTCAAATTTATTTAGTGACATGGCTTCTGACACCTCTCTTACTAAACCTAAATTCGATTCCCGGCGGGGTCAGGGATTTTCTCTGCCTCATGATGACTGGGTGTTGTGTGATGACCTTAGGATAGTTAGGTTTAAGTAGTTCTAAGTTCTAGGGGACTGATGACCATAGATGTTAAGTCCCATAGTGCTCTGAGCCATTTGAACCATTTGAACTAAACCTAAAACTTACAAAATTACCACCTCAAGACTGACTACTCCTAAGCCAAGGCAGACAAAACTTTTGGAAGAAATATCATCTATTCCTTGTATTGATAAAATCATGAATCTTAAGAGAAAGGCACCAGCTGTATCCAAAGGTCTACACTCTGCTGAAAAGATTGAAACTGTAAACAAAAAGAGGGGTAAGAAAAGAAAGGAAACAGAAAAAAGGCACAAAAAATCACCAGAGGGACATACTTGCGAATAGAAAATCAGACTGAAGAAGTTAAAAAAGAAAAATACTGCAAATAGCTCACCCTGTTCATAAGATACAGACATTTTAGGAGATTACAAAAATAATTTTGATGAATGCGATAAGAATGAGCGTGTGGGTGTGGTGAAATCTATTACGAAACAAATAAAAATGACGATTGGATATAGTGCCATTCCTGTTCACATTAATGTCGTTCAACTGTTGGTAATACGTTTAATTGCTATGGTAAGAGGGAGACAGGCTAATAATTGAAGAAAAATGAGTAACTCATTACAAAGGCCAATGTTCAATCAAGTTTTGTAATAAACTTATAAAATTGTTTATGGCTAAAATATTTAATAGCGTAATTCTGAATTCATTACAACGAATTCCAAGTAAATATCTGAAATTTTGACTCTTTCCTTCATGTACAGTCATTTTAAGTGCTCCATCTCTCCCAGGACACTGGTCCATCCTACCCATAACCCTGCGGGTGAGATGGACCACTCATGCATATTTTCATTTAATCATATCTCTTGTATTTTAAGCGGCGCTGTCTGACTAACATATTGGGCGTATGATTATATGACACTCTACACGAACACGCAGCCACAAGTAAAAAAAGTTGAAAGACATGCAAATTTTACGCTGAAGAAGAAAAAGTAATCCAATTCTACCGCACTTACCCCATACATATACTAATAGCTGGCGGGAGGGCTATGATGTTACACATCGGAAGTAATCATGTTCATATTTTGGATTGTTGCAATAAGAAACCCTATATATTTTGTTGACGTATTGCTCCCTGTACGTACGACGTGTCTAAGACCACGCCGTGGAGGGTATTCTTTTGCCAAAAAAAGCGTGTGCGTGTGTGTGTGTGTGTGTGTGTGTGTGTGTGTGTGTGTGTGTGTGTGTACTGACGGGAGGGTTATGTTGTTACACATCGGAAGTAATCATGTTCATATTTTGGATTGTTGCAATAAGAAAACCTATATATGTTGCTGACGTATTGCTCCTGTACGTACGACGTGTCTAAGACCACGCTGTGGAGGGCATTCTTTTGCCAAAAAATGTGTGTTAGTGTGTGTGTGTGTGTGTGTGTGTGTGTGTGTGTGTGTGTGTGTGTGTGTGTGTGTGTGTGTGTGTGCGCTCGCTCTCGCGTGCATGCTTTTGTGTGGGCGATTCAAACACATCTGCGTTTCTTGTGCGCTTTACCAATCTTGTTTTTATTCTCTCATTTTACTGTACACTCAATATCGATGTCCAACAGAGAACCGTGAAATCCGGATAAATTGGAAGCGGGATCGTTCTTTATTGTGTGAGTGTCTTTGGGACAGTTGCGCGTTAAGCGTTAATAGAGAGTGCCTAAAGGGTAATAAGGGCTATAGAAAACGCTGCTTTGGTGCACGTGATGTAAGTACACCTAAACAAAACACACTCCGCCGTTAACTAGCAGCTAGAAACATTACAACATGAGCCCGTCGTCCTCCGCCGTGCTACTAGTTATCGATATTAGCAGTAACTCAACTACTTCTTCTGTCAGTTCACTAGCACATGTAGGTACTGAAGGAAGAGTTATTATCAAGGGGGTACAGATTGTGGAATAAATTGAAAATGTTGGTTATACAGCGACTACGTCATGTGGGCAGGGTCATCCATCATATCGTGCTTGGGCAGAAAATGCGTAGATAAACAACCGCCGACGATAGAAGATAATCAGGCAAAAGTGATAATCACTCTCAGGGCAACAAGAAGGAGAAGTCTGGTGCTGCAGGCCTGTGACAAGAAGTAACGGGCTCTAATAAACCATGCAGTATAATGCAAGATTTTGTCGGAACCTTTCGCATAGAGACTGTATTTTAAAATATTATAATAAAATGATTACGCTCTTTCAAAAATATGGACCATTTATTTTGTGTACAGAAAAAATTCGTCAGCACAGCCTGCGTTCGCAGGAAGCTCGTAGGAAGATTAGAATCTAATACCTTGTGGGCAGTATGGTAATTGGAGATGGAATAGTAACTCGAATGGGTCAAAGCTGGCGGAGGAAGTCGGCTCTGAACTTCTTTAAGGAAACATCTCAGCATTCGCTATAAGACAGGGGATCTTACGGGACACCTCCCTTTCATTCCCTTCCAGTATGTCAGCAGCGGCTGAGGGTCGCATGACCACCTGGTACGAGTTCCACACCATCCGCAGTGCTCCAAAGCCATCAGTATACTCATACAATGAAGGATTTCAAGACTAGTTGTCTGAGTCACTGGTTAATCTTCCGGATAGTAATTTCGTGATCCATGAATCTGTTTTGTTCCTGGAGCTTCGCCCAGGTCTGCGTTGGACACCTTCAGATGTGCTCCTGGTTCTGCTGTGTCTTGCCCAAGTAAATTTTGTTGGTATTTCTGTCAACACTCAGTGGAAGACCGCATCGTCATAATATAAAATGCGCCAACATTTCGGCCAGCGTTGCAGCTAGTCTTCATCAGGGCCTGATGAAGGCTAGCTGCAACGCTGGCCGAAACGTTGGCGCATTTTAAATTATGACGATGCGCTCTGATACCCTGAAGAATTTTATTGAAGAAGACAACGGCCGTGGAAGCCTACGCTTACATTCAGTGGAAGCATTAGTACCTCTGAGGATGTCCAACGCAGCTCTGGATTAAACGACAGGAACAAAGGGGCTTCATGGTTCGAATGGTGCAAATGGCTCTGAGCACTGTGGAACTTAACTGCTGAGGTCTTAAGTCCCCTAGAACTTAGAACTACTTAAACCTAACTAACCTAAGGACATCACACACATCCATGCCCGAGGCAGGATTCGAGCCTGCGATCGTAGCGGTCGCGCGGTTCCAGACTGTAGCGCCTAGAACCGCTCGGCCGTCCCGGCCGGCGGGCTTCATGGTCCATGACCATGCAGCCCTGAAGATAATCAGTGAGCTCCTTTGAAGACTCACTAATATTTTGTCTGGCCGGTTTAGATGTAGACTATCGGATCAAAATTATCCGGACACATGTTGCTGATACGCGCGTGATTACCCTTCGCCTCTATGGCGGTTTGACCTGTGCTGGGGAAACTTTCAGTTGAGGATCTGGATGCCTGAGGAGCCCACTCTTCCTTAAGAGCTGGCTGATGTGGACGCCGGGATCTGGAGCGAAGTAAACTTTCTACATTATTCTGAAGGTGTTCTGCTTGGTTCCGGCCGAGACACTCGGAAGGCCAGTCCAGTCCATTTCAGGAATGTTATTGTCCACAAACCGTAGTCTCGCAGATGCTGCCTTATGACAAGGCTCCTTTCATGCTTTTACAATCATCCCCTTCGTACTATTCCTCTGCATTACACATTAAACTATGCTTTAAAATATGTCTATAGTCTTCAGCATTTAGCGTTTACTTAAGCGCAAAAGGAGATCGCAACTCTAACAGCAAGAAAAAAAAGTATCGTAACACCACCTCTTCGATTCGCCACAGTGAGTAGTACACATGATGGCAAGTAACGTTCTCCAGACACTTGCCAAACCCAAACGCTACCAATGGATTGGCCCAGAGTGTAGCATGATTCATCACTCCACCAGTTTCCATCATCCACTATCCGGTAGCGTCGCTCTTACACCACCTCAAGCATCACCTAGCATTGGCCATCTGTGGCTTATGAGAAACTGCGTGATCCCTGTACTCCATTCTTTTTAAATCTCTACGCTTAATAATTCTGCTACTTGGACTGCCGGTAGCAGTTTATGGCTCAAAAAAGGTTCATATGGCTCTGAGCACTATGGGACTTAACTTCTGAGGTCATCAGTCCCCTACAACTTAGAACTACTTAAACCTAACCAACCTAAGGACATCACATACATCCATGCCCGAGGCAGGATTCGAACCTGCGACCGTAGCGGTTGCGTGGTTCCAGACTGAAGCGCCCAGTACCGCTCAGCCACAACAGGTGTTTGTGTCTGGAGCCATAGTGTTCCATAGGCGTACTGACCTCCAAATCTTTGAACGTGGTACACTGACCAGTCTACGTTATTGTCACCCTCTATTCCTTCACCATGAGCTAGCAGTGGGGCAGAGAGAGTCCCATTTGGAAATATTTTGGGAGTAGATTCCCAGTCCCAACCTCCAGAATAGCTTGGACAGAACCGTGGAGTTTTGTTGGAAGATACTCTTCCCGTAACCACAGGGAGAGGTAGAGAAAGTTGAATATGTCTTACTTGTATCTGGGAACGCTCGACGGTCCCTACCCATCAGTATAATTTTGTGAGGTCTGCTTGATCTTGGTTTAGCTGTGAGTGTTCATTCGCGTTTCCACTTCACAACCACATCACCAGCACTCGGCCTGGGCAGCCTTAGAAGGGTTGAAACTGAGCTGTCCTGAACAATCTTTTCTGCTATTAATGCTTCCCTCCTGAGAACGCAATACTACCCACGTTCTTTTATACTGCAAGTCCACCTCTCGTGACATCTACTAGTCAATTCCGGATTGCATTGTAGTGTCCTGATACTTCTAATAAGGTAGTTCTAACATTCTGCGTGGTGTCTGTCTGTTCTAAGTCGTGTCTCCCTACCACTTTCGCGCAACGACGCTCTGAGCTTGTTTTTTAGGGAATTGACTAGTTTGAACCTGGGACCCGTTGCTGCTAAGAAGACGCCAGACCACACATGACATGTAGAGTTTAGAAGAATTCAGTGAGACTGGCGATGATATAACCAAATACTTAATGATTTCAGCGTCAGCTCCACTGCACTCCCTGTAAAAGAATCTTAATACTAATTAAATTTAGTGGAAGGGGTTCAAGGCTTTCCTATTTTTAGTTAGCTGGTAAAATAACGTCGAAAAGCAGTTAAGTTTACCATTGGAAATTTTATTCTACTCACAAAACATTGTCTATAAATTGCACTATTGATAAAAGGAAATGTTTTAATACAGGATGATAAAAACCAACTGCGTTCAACAAAAATGTGAACGAATATTCCCTGAATGGGTTTCCAAGTTCTACAGTGGATCGAAGGATGACCTATGCCATATCACATCTATAATCTAGCTTTAAATTAAGTTTCACAAAAGGCAAAACTATCAAAATGGTCTACAGTGACCCTCAATTATCTTTAATTACTTGTCTAACGTGTCGTAAATTACAGTGGCTGATGTGGCTTCTCAATAACTATATAACAGAAAAATCATTGCGTTTCAGATTTTTACTTCAATTGGCAAATGTGAACTCCATGAGCTTTAATTGACGATCGACACTAATATTACGCAAAAAAGGGGGTGTAACAGATGAGACTTCTGTAGTTCTGAGTGAAGCCTTATGCGCTCAAAAATGCGGCATCGCGTGCGTTCATTACCTTGTTGGTGTTCGTCAGGGGGCGGCGGGCAGCACAGCTCCGCTCACCTCACCGTCTCGGAAGCAGCTCTCTCCTAACTTCTCCTTACTATCTGGCTGTGTTTTCATCTGACCAATCAGGGTCTCAATGTTAACCTTAAGCTCCACCTACAAAAATTCTGTCTATCCAATGAGAAACGTTATACTTTTCGTGGTGGGGCAATGTTTTTAAAGTTTGCAACGTAACAGAGACGCGAAAAAGTCTCACGCAAAAACTTGCGGCTGGTGTGGCCCTTTTAGTGTTATCGTAAGATCTATACTGTTCTTCTGGAGGGCTCTAGCTTTTAACATGGGCTGGGGGGTGGTCCTGTCGTTTAGCTGGCGACGTGGGTGTCTGTCCCTTATCGTAGGGCCTTCTAGCTTAACACGGTTCTGCTCTCGGCTTCTGTTCTCGTTTCTCCCCTCGGAACTGCGTCTGTCTCACGGTGGGAAGGTATGACATGCATTTAGGCATTCTTGTGTTAGTCTGTGGTATTCCATTTGCTCACTTGTTACGCGTATTACTTTGGTTAATTTAATGTCACGATTTATTCGGAGCTATGTGACATACTACTGGATTTGCTTATCATATCAGGGTTTTCATGGAAGGTGTTGGATTTGCCTGACACCTTACATAGTTTAGATGCGGAGAAGATGTAGAGGTCCGTCCACTATATTTGGATGGGATGTAGCAATTGTTGATGGATTGGACAAATCTGGAAGCTCACATCAAATGAGGTGCATATATGAAATGGCTTTTGTAACTGAGAAATCATTGACTTCCTTGGGTACCTGGAGTGGGAATCGGCCGTCTGTTGCTGACATCTAATTGCAGCCGAACGGACTGTGGGCTGAGGAGGCGTGGCCCAGTTTCGGCGCGGGCGGCCCTGGAGAGGCGCTGCAGCCGCCTTAAATTTTGGCAGGCCCTCACTGGCGCTATCCACGGCTGCGGAGCGAGGCGATACTTGAGTACGGAACGGCAGTAATTAGACTAATTAAAATTAAATGAGGTAGGAAGTCAGGAGGCCCTCATCCCGTTCAGTTTAGCCGAACAAAGTGGGCGCGCTCGAGAGGGAGAAGGATGGAGTTGGTGAGATGGGGAGCGAATCCATAAACCGATAAAGTGGCAGGAGGATGCGGTGCCCGGCAGCTGCTGATTTAGGGGATTTGATGGCGGCCGGAAGCTTAGCACTGCAGTATCTCGGGGGGTTTTCGTAAAAGGTTACCTCACTGCGGGGGAATTGTTTACCAGAAAAGGCTGACAGACCGTCGCCATCTCTCTGCTGTCGACGATGTGTACCCTCCAGCACATCTCTTTCTACCCCTTGAGTGCATCTTCTGCAACAGTTAATACTCATTATTGTAACAACTGGATAATCTGTCCTAATCGAACTACTGGAGAATGTTTCGAAATTCATCGCACTACTTTTGCAAAAAGGTTGCCTCTAACATCACAGTATTCTATTGGTACGACCTAAACTGAAGCGAATAAAGGCGATTCGAAAGTTCGAAGAATCGCATTTTCTTGACTGTAATTCTGAGTTTCTCAAGTCCATTTTCTGGGTAACATTTATCTTCCTGCACATAAATAAACAACTACTATTTCTGAATCGGTGGGTTACTTTTTTCTTATGCAGACTTTCCCGTGCGATTTTAAGGTTCAAATGGTTCAAATGGCTCTGAGTACTATGGGACTTAACATCTGAGGCCATCAGTCCCCTAGGACTTAGAACTACTTAAACCTAAGTAACCTAAGGACATCACACACATCCATGCCCGAGGCAGGATTCGAACCTGCGACCGTAGCGGTCGCGCGGTTCCAGACTGAAGCGCCTAGAACTGCTCGGCCACAACGGCCGGCGATTTTAAGGAAGCTATTCAGTTAAAAAGTCAAAAAAATGGTTCAAATGGCTCTGAGCACTATGCGACTTAACTTCTGAGGTCATCAGTCGCCTAGAACTTAGAACTAATTAAACCTAACTAACCTAAGGACATCACACACATCCATGCCCGAGGCAGGATTCGAACCTGCGACCGTAGCGGTCACGCGGTTCCAGACTGAAGCGCCTTTAACCGCACGGCCACACCGGCCGGCTAAAAAGTCATTCTTGCTCTTACAGAGCCTCATATTGTCGTTGATAATTAATTGGGATTCCGAAAGTAGCAGGAGTTAAAAAAAAGGGAGCGAAAGGTTATTTACAACTTGTACACAATTCAGACAGCTGTTACAAGAGGTGACGGACGTGAACAAGACGCTGCAGGTGAGAAGAGAGTGACGTAGGATTATATTTTATCCCAGATTATTCCCGACGTTGTTCAGTTTTTACTTTGAGCAAGCAGTGAAGGAAGCAAAGGAGTCATTTGGAAAGAAAATTAAAGTTCACGAAGAGGAAATAAATCCTTAAGGCTTGCCGATGAGACCGAAATTCCGTTAGAGATGGCAAAGAACTTGCAACAGCAGTTGAACAGAAGGGATGGTATCTAAAAATTGGTTATAAGATGAACACTAACAAAAATAAAACAACGGCAGTGGAATGTAGTCTAACTTAATAAAATGATGCTGAGGGAATTTTATTTAGAAATGAGACATTAAAAGTAGTAGTTTTGCTATTTAGACATAAACTAACAGGCGATGACCGATGTACAGAGGGTATAAAATGCACAGGAGACATAGCAAGGAAAGCATTTCTGAAAAAGAGGAATTTGTTAAAATCTGCCAACAATTTACGTGTCATGAAGTCTTTTCCGAGGGTATCTATCTGGACTTTAGCCTTGTACCAGAGTGAAACTTGGAAGATAAGCAGAGCAGACAAGAAGAGAAGAAAACGTAAGCTTTTGGAAACTGGTGCCACAGAATAATGTTGAAGATTAGGTCGGTAGATCGAGTAACTAATGGAGACATGCTTAATCGAAGTGTAGCAACAATTTTATGACATAAGTTTATTAAAATAAGGGATCGGTTGGTAGGACACACTTTGATGAAACAAAGCCTCGTCAATGTGATAACGGAAGAAAGTGTGTGTGTGTGTGTGTGTGTGTGTGTGTGTGTGTGTGTGTGTGTGTGTGTGCGTGTGTGTGTGTGTGTGTGTGTGTGTGTGTGTGTGTGTGTGTGTTTGTGTGTGTGTGTGTGAAGGGATGTGGCGTAAAAATTGTAAGGGGTACAAAGGGGTGTATACGATTAGCAAATTAGCAGATTCAAACGGATAAGCATGTTCAAAAGGATAAGCAGGTTCAAATGGAGGTAGGCTACAGCAATGTAGACTTGAAGAGCTTTGCATAGGATAGACTAGCTTGGAGAGCTCCATCAAAACATCTTTGAACTGAAGACCACAACAACAATTAACTAGCTACCTGTTCGTTGTTGCTGATATTCATTATAGTGAACCGCAATTATGCTTGATGCAATAAATGTTTTTAAATAATTCTTTCAACGTAACGTCCGTTTTTATATGAGAAATGGTCAAGTATCACTAAATTCCCGTAGTAAGAGAGAGCTGGAGAACACATCTGAGAGCCGATAACTTTTACGAGGACAAGTAACGACAATACACTTCAAAGATTTTAAATGACACTAGCCGCATTTGGACTTTCAAATGAATCTATGGGAACAGATATAAGCTTGTGCCGGACTATGACTCCAACACGGATCTCCCGGTTGAGTGGGGCTGTTGCCTTAACCGCATCGACCATCCAAGCACACTTCCCAGCCGACCCAAATCCCCAGCCTGTTGCACACTACCCGTGAACATCTCACTCGCCATTTCGGATTCCCGCAAGAGACCGTCCTGGGTGCGGATCTGCACTGAACGAATGGATCTTTGGTCGTCGCACCTCTATATATGCTACCCACCACTAATGCAGAATCCGTGATGACTGGGTGTTGTGTGATGTCCTTAGGTTAGTTAGGTTTAAGTAGTTCTAAGTTCTAGGGGACTGATGACCATGGCTGTTAAGTCCCATAGTGCTCAGAGCCACTAATGCAGAATCTCTAATGAGTGACCTTCGTCCAACATCAACGCATCAGCCTTTTTATCCATCAATCATGTTACTAGTTTTTCGGCCCGCAACTAATGGCTCTTCTGTAACAACCTCTTAATCTCGGAATAGCACTTGCACCCATTTTCCTCAATTTTTTGTCGGACCTATTCCGGTCACTTTCATCACGTAAAGATTTTCCCTCTGCAGCTCCAACTAGTACCATGGAAGTTATTCGCCAATGTCGTAATGCATATGATATCATCCTGCCCCTGCTTGTTGTCAATATTTTCCAAAAGTTCATCGCCTCGCCGATTTAGCTGACAACCTCATTCTTATCAGTTTACCTAATTTTCAACATCCTTCTATCGCACCACATCAAAGACGCTTCGATTCCCTTGTTTTCCAGTTTTCCCATATCCCCTGATCCACTTCCATGCGATGCTGTACTCCAGACGTCCATTTTCAGAAATTTCTTCTTCAAATTACGTCTTATGTTTGATACTAGTATGCTTCTTTCTGCAAGGAATTCCCTCTTTGCCTGTACTAGTCTGCTTCTCATATCCTCCTTGCTTCGCTCGTCAGGCGTAATTCACGTAGCTTCTAAGATGGCAGAATTTCTTCACCTCGTACACTTCGCGGACATCAGTTCTGATATTCAGTTTATCGCTTATCCGATTTCTGCTACTCGCATTACTCTCGTCTTATTCTCAAACAATATTCTGTGCTCCTTAGCCTGTTATTCCATTTGACAAGTTCGGCAATGTCATCAGCGAATCTTGCCATTGGTATCCTTTGATCCTGAATTTTCGCCCTACTCCTGAAACTTTGTTTCGCCACTGACTATTTGACACAGTTAAACATTAGAAGCGAAAAACTGCCTCCTTGTCTTACTCCGTGTATAATCTGAGCGTTTCGTTCTTGGCCTTCCATTCATTTTTCACACCTCTTGGTGCTTGTAGACACTGTACGTTATTAACCATCTTTTCCTTTAGTTCACACCAATTTTCCTGAGCATTCGAACATCTTGTCCCATTTTACATTGACGGACGCTCTTCTAAAGTCGACAAATCTTATGAACGTATCTCGATTTGTCGTAAGTCTTACTTCTATTATCAAGCGCCTGCCTTTCATGTTGCGGGATAACAAAGTTAAGGCAGCGAGAACCTAGAGTGGACCACAGCGCCACTTCAGCCGATTCGCGGAGACTCTTCGGAAGCTGGGCTTCCACGCGAGTACGGCCGATCGGAAAGGCGAGCAAGTGCGGCTTCCGATCGCCGGTCGCGGGGAATTGCCTTCATTTGGCGTGGCGGCGCGGCGCGGCCGGCTAGCCCGGTAAGCGCACTTGGAGTGCCCATTAGTAAGTTTACTGTAATAAGACGTCCCGGTGGCGGCGCCGCCACCCCCGCCGCCGCCCCCGCCGCGGCGAGTTCTCGGAGGACCCTCAGGGCGGCGCACCTGCAGGGCGCCCTCATTAGGCCCCAACAACGGGAGCCGGCGTACGTCCGCAGCCCGGCACACCGCGGCACCGTTACTCATGAAATTCAGAACGCCGCCTTCTATTATCACATGCAACGGCATTCGCCCTGCGGTGGGAAAGCGCCGTTCCCCTTGTAATTCCGGAACCACCTTTAACCCTGCTGTAACAATCGGAGGCCATTAAGTTCGCAGCAGCCAGCAGTTGTCCCGAAATTTGTATTCGCAGTCGGCAGTCGCGATTCCTGATAAGTGTTTTGTGTGCCTAGCGATATGACGGAAAGAGACGAGACTTCAGGTGCAGCCGTTCGGGACAACAACTGAGCGAGGTGAACAGGTATTCACGAGGACGCCGGTTCATATACCGTCCTGCCATCCAGATGTAGGTTTTACGTGGTATCTCTAAGTCGCTTAATGCGAATAACAGGATGATTACTTTGAGAAGGCAAAATACATTTCATCCTTTATATGAAAATATCCATGAACAACCGCTGACATTTTCTCGGTGTAAGTCTGGTTCACCCTCTACCGCCAGGTTCACGCTGTACCCTGTCTGGTCAAAAATATCCGGGCACCTATTAGTGGACATTGATATGGGTTTTGTACACCCTTTGCCTCTATAGCGGCTTAAACTCTTCTGGAGACGCTTTCGAGAAGGTGTCGGCATCTCTGTAGAGGAAGGGCACCCCATTCTTCCTCAAGAGCTGAAACCAGAGACTCTTGCCAAATGTTAAAGAAAGGTGAGGCATGAGGTATTTCGAACAATCCCGGGGTCTAATACATTTTCTCACTGGTCATGGGCCCTACCCGACATACCTATGTCGGTTTGGGAAAAGGACTACACCCGAGTGTGACTGTGGCGCTTCGGAGGGTACTCCCAACCATGTGGTTTACGAGTGCCCCCTTTTCGATGATGTAGCAGTTACGTTAAGGGGCTCCGGAAAGGCTCAAAATCATGAAAAGTTCAATTTTTACTTTTTTGCGTTTTCTGAATCTGCAGACTAATAGATATATAATTTATTCAATTCCGAAAACTACAACTATTTTTAAATTTTTTTTGAAATGTGTTCTACATGGGCGTGACCCACTGTGGCGCTGTTAAACTGCTGTCAAATGGTGTTATTATTAACGTCCGTGTTCATCAAGTACATTTTAGTGATGTGAGATAAAGTATGTGTTGTGGCTAACCTGTGATGGTTCAATATATATCGCTGGTGTGATTGTCGATTGTTTCATGTTTATTTACTCTGTCGTTATCTCGAAAATATTCGTAATTAATTCTGTTTCTTGAGTCTCTGTTTTGTTGAAGTATAATAATGAGTAAAAGTAAAGTTATTAGAAATCCTCTGAAGGCTTTTAAGAAAAGGAGAAATGTTGGAAAGCCAAAGGTATGTGTTATTACTGTAAACAATAAAGACGATAACCAAGTGAGTGAACCTAACCTCTCAAGTACACCTGCCCATAGCAGTCAAAGTGGGAAAGAAAATACTTCACAGAAGAAGCTTGGTTCAATGAGTGAAAACTATGAATGTTTTATGGGCGAATCGGACGTGAATGAAATATTTGATATGTCGGTTCTCAAAGGAATTTTTTCAAACTGTGTAAGATGTATTCATTGTAGTGAAGTTGGTCTGAAACTCTCCATAATAAAGCACGTAGGACTTGCTAGTGAAATACAACTGAAATGTGATAAGTGTTCATACATGACCACCTTTTGGAACAGTGTTGCAGTAACTGCAACTGAAGAAAATTGTAGCGAAATCTACGAACACGACAACGAGCGATGCTTGCTTTAGACAAGGAACGCCTTCGGGCTGCAGACAGGGCTGTAAAGAGTCTAGAAATACAAGCAAGAGTAAACAGGAGGAGGAACAAGAGGAAGCTGGAGGAGGAGTTTGCAGAGGATGAAGATAATCCATCCTATGGACCTGGAATGCACTAAAAAGTTAATCCAATCTTTGTCGCTCGATTCCCAAAACTTTTATTTTCTCATACTAATTACATGTTTTCTAAGGATCTTCCAAACATATTTGTTTCAAACTTTCAGTAAATGTTACACAGTACCTTCTGCATAATTTAACACAGCCTTTTTCCAAAAAAAAACTGTATATTTTTGAATATATAAATAAAAAATTGCAAAAAAATGTTGTGAATATTCATTACAATTGAAAAAAATAATCTTTAACAACTGAACTAAAATTTTGTAAAATCCCTGTGTTAAGTTGTAGCCCATATTCCAATAAATAATCTGTAAAAAGTTCAACTTCCTACCTCAAATACTTTGTGAGGAAAGATGTAATTTATAAGCGTTATTTTAACATTGCAAGTATAAGGCGTTCCGGAGCCCCTTAAGACAACAACTTCCAAACAACAACACATACGACTTATTACGACACGTAGAGACTTTTGAAACCTTGAACAACCTGGAAAATTAGGTATCACGTAAAGTTCTGAATGCATACCTGAGGGACTTTGCGATTAGAACCAACCACTGAACGTGTCCTAGTACCCTAATCCTGTACCGCCTGCGCGTGGACAGGTCGACTTGTTAGTTGGAATCCGCCACATGCAGGGCTAGGGGCACTGGGGTACACCTATTCACGATTGGCTCAAATGGCTCTGAGCACTATGGGACTTGACTTCTGAGGTCATCGGTCCCCTATAACTTAGAACTACTTAAACCTAACTAACCTAAGGACATCACACACATCCATGCCCGAGGCAGTATTCGAACCTGCGACCGTAGCAGTAGCGCGGTTCCAGGCGGTAGCGCCTAGAACCGCTCGTCCATCACGGCCGATTATTCACGATTACGACAGCACCGGATTTGACGTAGTTTAGTTAGTAGTTAGTAGGATTGGAAACAGATGCTAAACTAGGAACAAGTAGTGCAGCGACAAGTAGTTTTGGCCTGCCCAGTGTCAGGGGCACGCTCATCGGGATTAGCTCAATGAGCAAGGCCTTGAAGTAGGTTTATATCTAGGCTGACACACCTGTAACGCTGCAGGCAGTTAGGAATATTAACAAGCAAGTAGTAGTGTATAGATTAACAATCGTAATCTGCCTATTAACATGTACTGTGTCACACTGTCTGTAGCTCACAAATTAACTGTAATAATTGTAATAATTGTAATAGCTGCTAATAACATATAGTATTGTATTAACATTAGGACCCACTAATCAGTAAGGTGGTGGGTTAATTTGTATAATTATTATAGTTATTGAAATAAAGAATTTAAAAAAAAACAGAGAAGGTAGTGATATCAGACGCTGTGGTCCTTAGCGAATTCCATCTCCAAATTCACAACAAAATTAATTATTTCATTGGGTTCAAGTCGGGATTCTGGACAGGCAAGTCCATTTCACGTAGTTATTGTCCACAAAGTAATCCGTGGTTTTGATTAGTAATCAAAACTCTCTGGGTCCCTGGTTCTAACCTAATAAATGGGTAAATTTTCTACATCTATCTACATCTACATCCATACTCCGCAAGCCACCTGACGGTGTGTGGCGGAGGGTACCTTGAGTACCTCTATCGGTTCTCCCTTCTATTCCAGTCTCGTATTGTTCGTGGAAAGAAGGATTGTCGGTATGCCTCTGTGTGGGCTCTAATCTCTCTGATTTTATCCTCATGGTCTCTTCGCGAGATATACGTAGGAGGGAGCAATATACTGCTTGACTCTTCGGTGAAGGTATGTTCTCGAAACTTTGACAAAAGCCCGTACCGAGCTACTGAGCGTCTCTCCTGCAGAGTCTTCCACTGGAGTTTATCTATCATCTCCGTAACGCTTTCGCGATTACTAAATGATCCTGTAACGAAGCGCGCTGCTCTCCGTTGGATCTTCTCTATATCTTCTATCAACCCTATCTGGTACGGATCCCACACTGCTGAGCAGTATTCAAGCAGTGGGCGAACAAGCGTACTGTAACCTACTTCCTTTGTTTTCGGATTGCATTTCCTTAGCATTCTTCCAATGAATCTCAGTCTGGCATCTGCTTTACCGACGATCAACATTATATGATCATTCCATTTTAAATCACTCCTAATGCCTACTCCCAGATAATTTATGGTATTAACTGCTTCCAGTTGCTGACCTGCTATTCTGTAGCTAAATGATAAAGGATCTATCTTTCTGTGTATTTGCAGCACATTACACTTGTCTACATTGAGATTCAATTGCCATTCCCTGCACCATGCGTCAATTCGCTGCAGATCCTCCTGCATTTCAGTACAATTTTCCATTGTTACAACCTCTCGATACACCACAGCATCATCCGCAAAAAGCCTCAGTGAACTTCCGATGTCATCCACAAGGTAATTTATGTATATTGTGAATAGCAACGGTCCTATGACACTCCACTGCGGCACACCTGAAATCACTCTTACTTCGGACGACTTCTCTCCATTGAGAATGACATGCTGCGTCCTGTTATCTAGGAACTCCTCAATCCAATCACACAATTGGTTTGATAGTCCATATGCTCTTACTTTGTTCATTAAACGACTGTGGGGAACTGTATCGAAAGCCTTGCGGAAGTCAAAAAACACGGCATCTACCAGTGAACCCGTATCTATGGCCCTCGGAGTCTCGTGGACGAATAGCGCGAGCTGGGTTTCACATGACCGTCTTTTTCGAAACCCATGCTGATTCCTACAGAGTAGATTTCTAGTCTCCAGAAAAGTCATTATACTCGAACACAATACGTGTTCCAAAATTCTACAACCGATCGACGTTAGAGATATAGGTCTATAGTTCTGCACATCTGCTCGACGTCCCTTCTTGAAAACGGGGATGACCTGTGCCCTTCTCCAATCCTTTGGAACGCTACGCTCTTCTAGAGACCTACGGTACACCGCTGCAAGAAGGGGGGCAAGTTCCTTCCTTTTGAATGAAAAATCATCAGCAAGGGGGCTGATGACTTCGGGCATAAGCAGTCACCCTCGTTCTGCCAACAGCCTTCTCAGAGAAGGTGGACGAGCGGACAGAGGTTGCCCTTGGGGTGGGAAACTGCCTCTAAAAGGCGGAAAAACAGGCAGTGATCAACAGCATAACGACGCACAAGTGAATGGGAAATACAGCACTAAAGACGCAGAAAATGTGGCCTGTCGTTGAAAAAAAAGTCATGATGATCTCCCATTGCAAAAGATTCAGTATTAGACCCCTATTCGGATATCTGGAAGCGGTCAGAATAAGGAGAGGTGTCCATCAGAAAGAGATAGTATAACTAACGAAAGGACAATGTTCTACGTGTCGAAGCGTGGGATGTCAGAAGTCTGAATGTCTAAGGGAAACTACAAAACCTGATAAAGGAAGTGCAAGAGCTCAGTCTAGATATTTTGGGTTCAGTGAAGTGAAATGGAAAGATAAGGATTTCTGGTCAGACGAATGTAGGGCATTACTAGCAGCAGCAGGAAATGAAAATCCACGGCGTACACAGAACTATTACTACACCATGCACCTTATACCACAAAACTAATTCTTCAGTGGTCAGAGCTACGTACACTGAAATCATTAGTTTAAATTTCATTATTATGTGACTTTGGTTCGACGAGACATTTCATGTGATATATATTTTTTACATTTTGCTCATTTATTTCGAATTTGTAAGCTTAATACTGATTGCTGCTGTGTGCCCAAGACGTACACATTCACACTCTCTCTCTCTCTCTCTCTCTCTCTCTCTCTCTCTCTCTCTCTCTCTCACACACACACACACACGCACAAACACACACACACACACACACACACACACACACACACACACACACACACACACAGTATTTTTTACTTTCTATAGATGCACAAGCATGCTTGAATTCTAGACGTTGTGGAAATCGTTTTCAAATAACTTCATTCGCTAAACACATATTTTGGGAAACAAAAGTTGTTTTAAGCTACACAGCGTATGACAAATAGCTTACCAACTTGCGACGACATAGCAATGTCATGCGAACAGTAAGCGTTTTAGTATAAAATCCGGAAGTCAAATAAACAAATGTGTTTATTTTAATTACAAATGTATTTTTATAATAAATATGTTTTCGTCGTAGTAATTATACTGCCATTAATTGGACACAACTTTAAAAATTTGTCAACGTTCCTATTACAATATTACCAATTTGTCAACGTTCCTATTACAATATTACCAAGACTGTGGCTGTTATTGAAGCGCAATACGAAGAACTGTCGTAACGACTCTATAGATCATTGTAGCGGAATGACAACGTAAACGCAAAGTAGAGCTATTACAGAAATAAGAATTTTTTTATATTTTTCTGTGTAATATAATACAACGGAGTGCCATAAAACACAAACTAGTCGCTATACAGAGTAATATGCATTTAAAAGCAGAAGGGTCATTGTTTAACCTCATCAATTCATGAAACCATAAACTGTACGGTAAAATTTTATAGAATGAAATAATAACCTTAAATTTGGTATTACAGCCTTTTAACCATTTCACTACTATTGGGACATACGTCCCCCACGACATGTTATCAGAGAACCAGTAGGAATTTACTGCATGTTACTGCTGTGTGTCGATGTCTAGTGGTAAAGGGAATCCTCCAAATGGTTTGCAGAGTGTTATAATTACGGCTTGTAGGTGATGCTATCTTCAAGTGACACTGTTAACATTCTGCTGCACTCCGACTTGTACTGCCGCATCGAATTAGTTCACGCCTGCAAGTAGGCAATACTATGTACATAACTGCAAAAGTAGTTGCTGCCATAGAATAGAGATAGCGTTACCGCCTATCACGCAAGGGGGGCCGGGTTTGATTCCCGGCAGGGGACTGGGTGTCGTGTCCTTCATAATCATTTTCATCATTATTGACACGCGTCAACTAAAAAGACTTACAATACGGCGGCCGTACCCTGAGGGGGATATCCCGGCCAATATAAATGCCATACGATCATTTCATTTCATGCCTTCCCGGACAAATTCGTGTCAAAGAACTGCACGCGTGTATTGACGTTTTCTGTTCCACAAACGGTACCCATAATGAGCGCCTTTGATGTCTGTTAAAAACTTACAGAGATGCTCTATCCACTGATGAGTGTCTGTTTCCTGCATGTTTTGTAATTTTTGAGAAGTCGTTTTCTGAAATCCCAAAGGTTCTTACGAATAAACCTGTATGTCGCGTCCCTCCCTTTGCTAGAAAACGGTAGAGTGGGAAATATTTTTTTCATATTTTTGCTTCTGACTACAACATGAAGTAAGATAACCAGACATTAATGACTTTCTCTTTGAAAAGGAAATTGGTATAAAAGGATTAATTCGAAAATCCCTCTATAATAAAGCTTTTCGTGTTGTCGCCAAATTTCCCTGTGGTCTAGTCCAGATTCAGCGTATGAGTCTTTAGATCCCAAATACGGTGCTGCTCCTTGGTAACATTGGTATCAAGTTAATAACGCCATGGTAGAGTACTTCAGAAGATTGGAGAAATGTTATGGAGTCACTTACCGTTTCTGCGTTCCTAGAGAATTTAATCGCATGTGCTTATTTGGAATATCCACAGCGAAAGCGAATCAGACTGGGCATTGAGTAAGGAAGGTTACAATTTATTTATTTATTTATTTATTCATTTTCATTCGTCACAATTACAGCCTATTATCTCGGAAGCTAACATGGGACATAGAACTCAAATTTTTTGAATAGTAAAAAATGTATATTATTTATTTATACCGCCTGGAAGCAATTTGAAAATAAATAAAAAGAAAAATACCGATACTAGAACTACAGTCTAGTATTACAAAACTACTAGAAACCTTTGTACCTAAATACTAATACTATTGTTTGTGCTACAGGGTATATTCCGTTTGTGTTCATTTATAAGGGTACAACTAAATTGTAAATGTTTGTTTGCACTACTGCATACTATCCCGCTCAATAGCCATTGTCTGCAGCATTCCATGGACAGGCAAAGCAACACCTGAACAGCGTTTTCACTGTAACAAGCGATACCCGTCTTAGAGACCACACTTCTGTGACAATTTTCACCATTGCGATGGAAAGTCGTCAAAACCATTTCATACCGTCGTCTCCAAACTCAGTTTGCCTTTTCTACGTCTATAGAGTACACTATCCAGGCGAGATGGAAGCATTGTATTTTATTGTATTAAACCGGGTATCTAAAAACGACGGAGAGGCTTCGTCCCGCCAGAGCCCTCAGTGGTTCCCAATCCCACAGCAGGCCACAGCAGTCCACCCACCCCACCGCCGCCCTACACGAACCCAGAGTTATTATGTGGTTCTGCTCCCCTGTCCCCCCCCCCCCCCAGGAACGCCTCATACCAGATGAGTGTAACCCCAAGTGTTTGCGTGGTTAATAATTATGGCGTACGCGTATGCGGAGACGGTGTTTGCGCAGCAATCGCCGACAAAGTGTAACTGAGGTGGAATAAGGGAAATCAGCCCGCATTCGCCGAGGTAGATGGAAAACCGCCTTAAAACACCATCCACAGTACACCAGACCTCGACACTAATCCGCTGGACGGATTCGTGATGGGGACCGGCACGCCTTCCCGCTCGGGAAGCTGCGCGTCAGACCGCGCGGCTAGCTGGGCGAACGAGATGGAAGCATGCTGACGTGCGGTTGAAAGTCTCGTGAAGTCGCTCTGGAGACCATGGCTGCAGCATCGTCCAAGGTGTAGTGACTTGGCAAGACAGCCAAGCCACTAGGAGGTAGCCGAAAGGCACGCGTTTAAGCTCACGCAGGCTGGCGTGAGGTCTGGAACAGGTAAAGTAATTACACTAGCAAAAAAAGTACGTAACTGCTGGAATACTTAACTTTAATCCATAATTGGTGAACATCGCTCTTGACGGTACATGTTTTACAGCATCAATAGTAACTGGTAATGGCGCCTTGCTAGGTCGTAGCAAATGACGTAGCTGAAGGCTATACTGACTATCGTCTCGGCAAATGAGAGCGTAATTTGTCAGTGAACCATCGCTAGCAAAGTCGGCTGTACAACTGGGGCAAGTGCTAGGACGTCTCTCTAGACCTGCCGTGTGGCGGCGCTCGGTCTGCAATCACTGACAGTGGTGACACGCGGGTCCGACGTATACTATCGGACCGCGGCCGATTTAAAGGCTACCACCTAGCAAGTGTGGTGTGTGGCGGTGACACCACACAAGGTGCACTCGTTCTTCGGTGCTTCTTTGGGACCTAGCGACCGTAATTCCTGACGACCATTACCTGCTGCATATTCTATAACGTGGCCGTAGGGCTTTGCTATATAATTTGTTAATTTATTCAAAATATGACCATGAAGTTATCGGGCTACGCGACGCTGAGCTATAACTATATTTCAGAAGCCGTGGTGATAATATTCCACACTTATGCTCATGTACTGACAATTAGTAATTAAAATGAAACAAGACAGCTATGACACATGAAATGTTGACAGGCAGCTGATAATGAGTTATGTTGCATCACTGAATCATATAATAATTTAGTAACTTAATAACTACAATCATCACACACACTGTCATGGATACTCACTAAAATACTATTCGTGGACTAACTATTGTTTAAACAGATGTGCAGTGCCGTTACTAAACAGAATAACTTACTGCAATAGCGGAAACAGCAGCTCGTAATGAAACTTTATACTTGAGTGCAAAAATAATTTATAATGGAGGATTGTGAAAATATGAATAAAAAACAGTTGGTTAGACTGTCTTTAATTCTTTATTGTAGAATATGAACGCTAAACGTTGGTGAGAAACTGCGCGTTAGATGTAAATATCGCTTAGCTCGATTGTTGCTGTGGCGTCGTTATTCAGTAGCAGATAAACAGTTTCCATTTCCTTCCTTGTTCCTTTTACTGCCACGTTACGTTAATTATCAGATAGTGGTGCATCTCTTCTTATAGTAGGCTCTCTATATATAGCTGCGTGATAAATATGCCTCCGTATCTCTTTCATCGGTCTTCACATTAGGCTCACAGGTGCACACAGAGGACGTGCCATAACCAACACGACCCAGCTGCCACATACTACTACTCTCGAAGCTAATTACGATGAAGAAAGTCGCTACCTAACCAGGGCAGTTCTCGTTCAAGGACAATAAATGTTTTACATACTGTGTTTCTTTTCAGTATTGTGTAACTTTTTCAATAACTGATTGCAATAATAACATTATAGGCAGCCGAGCGGTCTAAGCCGCCGCAGGTAAGGGACTGTGCGGCTGGCCCCGGCGGAGGTTCGAGTCTTCCCTTGGGCATGGGTGTGTGTGTTTGTCCTTAGGATAATTTAGGTTAAGTATGGTTCAAATAGCTCTGAGCACTATGGGACTTAACATCTATGGTCATCAGTCCCCTAGAACTTAGAACTACTTAAACCTAACTAACCTAAGGACATCACACAACACCCAGTCATCACTGACCCCGCCGGGAATCGAACCTTGGGAACCTAGGCACGGGAAGCGAGATAGGTTAAGTAGTGTGTAAGCATAGGGACTGATGACCTAAGCAGTTAAGTCCCATAAGATTTCACATACATTTTTTGAACAATATCCGCAAGTACTGAAATTCTCAGAGAGAAATGACAATACTTATGAAAACAGTTCCTTGCGCTGCTAATAGATGACGTTATTGGTCACAGTCACAGAACAGTAGTGCATACTTTGAAATATTCCAGAACGTATTATGAAAACAAAATTTATGCTTTACTGCTACCTTTCGCAAGTGAATGATGAGGGACTTTAAGTGTATGTTACTGTCTTTACCTAACTATGTCGTTACACTTCGTTGAGTTCATAGTCCCACAACATGTGCTCTGAAGTGCCCACTTTGCCGCAGGCGCAACTGACACTCATGTGTCTTTTGAATCAGTACAGTTACGTAGAATACGGACCATGGCCAGTCAGGAAATGTATCAGACCGCTCGACGAGTGAAGAAATCTCATTATCAGTCTCTCCCTCATACTGACCCGCCAGGGTAGCCGAGAGCTCTAACGCGCTGCTTCCTGGGCTCGGGTTGGCGGCGCGCCGGCCCGGAATCGAATCCGCCCGGTGGATTAACGACGACGGCCGGTGTACCGGCCAGCCTGGATGTGGTTTTTAGGCGGTTTTCCACATCCTACTATGTGAATACCGGGCTGGTCCCCACGTCACACCTCAGCTCCACGACTCGCAGACATTAGAAACACATTCCCACTCTTTCACGATTTACACTAGACGCAGACAGCTCGGGTACACTACTTCCATCCCGGGGGAGGTATGGGGTGGCGACGGGAAGGGCAACCGGCCACCCCTTAAACTTAACCATGCCAATTCCGTACTTAACCCTGCCGACCCTGCGCACAATGCGGGATAAACGCAGTAGTAAAATAAGAAGAAGCAGTCTCTCCCTGATACTCGTACCTCGAAGAAATTTCTCTATCTGTGCTTGTCCCATTCATTTTGCCACTTATGTAATACGCGATCTTGGGTTAACTTTTACATATTGGCCTCAAACACAAGTATCCTTCGTACTTCCGTTTGATAGATTTTCTTCAATTGATAAACCGTTCCCCTTTTCCTATATCCAAAGTCCAGTGGGCATATTCCTAAAATTCGGTTGTAAGCGTAAGCATAAATGAAATGGGCCACGTCCTTGGGGGCGGTGGCGGCTCGCTGGCTCCTCGTTAGAGGTCCGCGGCCGGAACTATTGGCGAGGCGGCCTCCTGCAGACGCAGTAAGCCGGTGTTTGGCAGCGGCCGCCGCGGCAGCCGCTAATTAACCGCTGCGAGGGACAGCCGGGCCACCGGGCCAGCCCGCTCTTTAATCGGCTTCGCGTGCGGGCCAGGGCATAGGCATACGCCGGGCAGCGGCCCGCCCCAATCGCCGCACTCCCACACTACCACGAGTCTCCAAAGAAACTTAAATATACACTACTAGCCATTAAAATTGCTACACCAAGAAGAAATTCAGATGATAAACGGGAATTCATTGGACAAACATATTATACTAGAACTGACATTTGATTACATTTTCACGCAATTTGGGTGCATAGATCCTGAGAAATCAGCATCCAGAACAACCACCTCTGGCCGTGATAACGGCCTTGATACGCCTGGGCATTGAGTCAAACAAAGCTTGGATGGCGTGTACAGGTACAGTTGCCCATGCAGCTTCAACACGATACCACAATTCAGCAAGAGTAATGACTGGCGTATTCTGACGAGCCAGTTGCTCAGCCACCATAGACCTGACGTTTTCAGTTGGTGAGAGATCTGGAGAAGGTGCTGGCCAGGGCAGCAGTCGAACATTTTCTGTATCCAGAAAGGCCCGTACAGGATCTGCAACATGCCGTCGTGCATTATCCTGCTGAAATGTAGGATTTCGCAGTGATCGAATGATGGGGAGAGCCACGGGTCGTAACACATCTGAAATGTAACGTCCACTGTTCAGAGTGCCGTCAATGCGAATAAGCGGTGACCGAGACGTGTAACCAATGACACCCCATACCACCACGAGGGGTCATACGTCAGTATGGCGATCACGAATACACGCTTCCAATGTGCGTTCACCGCGATGTCGCCAAACACGGAAGCGACCATCATGATGCTGTAAACAGAACCTGGATTCATCCGAAAAAATGACGTTTTGCCATTCGTGCACCCAGGTTCGTCGTTGAGTACACCATCGCAGGCGCTCCTGTCTGTGATGCAGCGTCAAGGGTAACCGCAGCCATGGTCTCCAAGCTGATAGTCAATGCTGCAGCAAACGTCGTCGAACTGTTCGTCCAGATGGTTGTTGTCTTGCAAACGTCCCCATCTGTTGGCTCAGGGATCGAGACGTGGCTGCAAGATCCGTTACAGCCATGCGGATAAGATGCCTCTCATCTCGACTGCTAGTGATACGTTTGGGATCCAGCACGGCGTTCCGTATTACCCTCCTGAACCCATCGATTCCAGATTGTGCTAACAGTCATTGGATCTCGACCAACGCGAGCAGCAATGTCGCGATACGATAAACCGCAATCGCTATAGGCTACAATCCGACCTTTTTCAAAGTCTGAAACGTGATGGTACGCATTTTCCTCCTTACACGAGGCATCACAACAACGTTTCACCAGGCAACGCCGGTCAACTGCGGTTTGTGTATGAGAAATCGGTTGGAAACTTTCCTCATGTCAGCACGTTGTACGTGTCGTCACCGGCGCCAACCTTGTATGAATGCTCTGACAAGCTAATCATTTGCATATCACAGCATCTTCTTCCTGTCGGTTAAATATCGCGTCTGTAGCACGTCATCTTCGTGGTGTAGCAATTTTAATGGCCAGTAGTGTACGTTCTACACTGCTGACCTGCCCTTGCGTCCAAACTGAGCTCACCGGACTCTTGTTAAATGACCCTCATAATAAATCACCCTCATAAGAAATCACAATGGTCACTCTGGAACGCTGTAGATACACTGAAGAGCCAAGGAAACTCGTACACCTGTCTAATATCGTGTAGGGCCCCCGCAAGCACGCAGAAGTACCGCAACACGACGTGGCATGGATTCGATTAATGTTTGAAGATCCTATCAATGGAGATACTATCGAAGGCAGTGCTGCCAAAGCCGGTTTACTAAACACAGCCTTCCGAAATGCCTTCACAAAAGAAGACAAAGTAAATATACCAGAATTCGAATCAACAGCTGCCAACAGGAGTAACGTAGAAGTAAATATCCTCGGAGTAGTGAAGCAACTTAAATCACTTAATAAAAGCAAGTCTTCTGGTCCAGATTGTATACCAATTAGGTTCCTTTCGGACTATACTGATGCATTAGCTCCATACTTAACAATCGTATGCAATCGTTCGCTCGACGAAATATCCGTACCCAAAGACTGGAAAGTTGCACAGGTCACACCAGTATTCAAGAAAGGTAGTAGGAGTAATCCACTAAGACCCATATCGTTAACGTCGATATGCAGCAGGATTTTAGAACATATACTGTGTTCGAACATTATGAATTACCTCGAAGGAAACGGTCTATTGACACACAATCAACATGGGTTAGAAAACATCTCTCCTGTGAAACACAACTAGCTCTTTATTCACATGAAGTGCTTAGTGCTATTGATAAGGGATTTCAGATCGATTCCGTATTCCTGGACTTACGGACCACTCAAGCGGCTCGTAGTAAAATTCCGTGATTATGGAATATCGTCTTAGTTATGTGACTTGATTTGCGGTTTCCTGTCATAGAGGTCACAGTTCGTAGTAATTGACGGAAAGTCATCGAGTAAAACGGAAGTGATTTCAGGCGTTCCCCAAGGTAGTGTTATAGGCCCTTTGCTGTTCCTTATCTATATAAACGATTTGGGAGACAATCTGAGCAGCCGTCTTCGGTTGTTTGCAGATGACGCTGTCGTTTATCGACTAATAAAGTCATCAGAAGATTAAAACAAACTGCAAGACGAATTAGAAGAAATATCGGAATGGTGCGAAAAATGGCAGTTGACCTTAAATAACGAAAAGTGTGAGGTCATCCACATGAGTGCTAAAAGGAACACTTTAAAATTCGGTTACACGATATATCAGGCTAACACAAAAACCGTAAATTCAACTAAATACCTAGGTATTACAATTACGAACAGCTTAAATTGGAAAGAACATATAGAAAATGTTGTGGGGAAGACCAACCAAAGGCTGCGTTTTATTGGCAGGACACTTAGAAAATGTAACAGACCTACTAAGGAGACTGCCTACACTACGCTCGTCCGTCCTCTTGTAGAATACTGCTGCGCGGTGTGGGATCCTTACTAGATAGGACTGACGGAGTACATCGAAAAAGTTCAAAGAAAGGCAGCACGTTTTGAATTATCGTGAAATATGAGAGAAAGTGTCACTGAAATGATACAGGATTTGGGCTGGACATCATTAAAGGAAAGGCATTTTTCGTTGCGCCGGAATCTTCTCACGAAATTCCAATCACCAACTTTCTCCTCCGAATGCAAAAATATTTTGTTGCCACCGACCTATACTGGGCGGAACAATCACCACGATAAAATAAGTGAAATCAGAGCTCGTACAGAAAGATATAGGTGTCTATTCTTTCCGCGCGCTATACGAGATTGGAATATTAGAGAATTGTGAAGGTGGTCTGATGAACCCTCTGCCAGGCACTTAAATGTGATTTGCAGAGTATCCATGTAGATGTAGATGTAGTTGTAGATGAAGTAGTGTTGGAGGGAACTGACACCATGAATCCTGCAGGGCAATCCATAAGCCCGTAAGAGTACGAGGGGAGTGGAAATCTCTTTTGAACAGCACGTTGCAAGGCATCAAACATATGCTCAATAATGTTCACGTCGGGGAAGTTTGGTAACCAGCAGAAGTGTTTAGACTCAGAAGAGTCCTGGCGCCATTCCGTAGCAATTCTGGATGTGTGGGGTGTCGCATTGTCCTGCTGGAATTGCCCAAGTCCGTGACAGTGCACAATGGACTTCAATGGATGCAGGTGATTAGACAGAATGCTTAAGTACGTGTCGCCTGTCAGTCGTATCTGGATGTATCAGGGGTGCCATATCACTCCAGCTGCACACGCCCCACATTGTTACAGAGCCTCCACCAGCTTGAACAATCCCATGCTGACATGCAGAATCCATGGATTCATGAGGTTGTCTCCGTACCCGTATACGTCCCTCCGCTCTATACAATTTGAAACGAGACTCGTCCGACCGGGCAACATGTTTCCAGTCGTAAGCAGTTCAATGTCGGCGTTGACGGGCCCAGGCGAGGCGTAAGGCTATGCGCCATGCAATCATCAAGGGTATACGAGTGGGTCTTCTGCTCCGAACGCCCATATCGATGATGTTTCGTTGAATGATTGGCACGCTTACACTTGTTGATGGCCCAGCACTGAAATCTGTAGCAATTTGGAGAATAGTTGCTCGTCTGTCACGTTGAACGATTCTCTGAAGAGGATCTTGCAGGATCTTTTTCCAGCCGCAGCGACGTCGGCGATCTGATGTTTTACAGGATTCTTGATATTCACGGTACATTCGTGAAATGCTCGAACTGATAATTTCCCACTTCATCGCTGCCTCGGAGATGCTGTGTCTCATCACTCTTGCGTCGACTGTAACATCACGTTCAAACTCACTTAAATCTTGATAACCTGCCATTGTAGCGGCAGTAACCGATGTAAGAACTGCGTCAGATAGGCGTTGCGGACCGTAGTGCAGTATTTGCCTGTTTACCTATCTCTGCATTTGAATACGCATGCCTATATCCTTTGGCGCTTCAGTGTAAAATATTAGTACTGATTTACAAAGATTCAAAGAGATGAAAGAAGTGATAAACGACAGAAAAAAAACCTAGTGCGGACCAGGATTCGAATAAAAGACAGTTACATTCTTATGATTTTCCAATGTAAATGCGTTATAAAGTGCACAAGCATTTTCATTGTGTATTATTATGTGAAAAACGAGATGAATGACCATCTGCCTTTACATATACTCTGTCGCCCAATTATCACCGGGAATTAGGCTGTAGTTATCTCACACTGCAATGATATTACACTGGAGGTTATTGGTCAGACTCGAAATACTCCGATATCTTGGCTACCAAGCAGCATTTGGTTGCAAGGTGAGTAAAAACTCTCCGTTAATACCATATCATAAAATGATAAACTGTATGAAGCATAACGGAAAATGTAACTGGCCAGCTGTACAATAACGAGTTAAAAAAACTGACTGAAATGGTGCAGTCTTTAACACAACGAACTTTAAATTGCCTTCCAACCATCTTGATTTAGATCTTCACGGCTTCCCAAATTCGCTTAAATCAAATGCTGGAATGGATTCATCGAAAAGGACATAGCCGATTTCATTCCTTAACCGTGCCCAACACTTCCGTCCCTCAGAACTAGTAATAATATCAAAAACTGTTGTCTGGTATGCCTGAAATGCGGCCAGTATCTTGTTACATAGGCGGTAAGACGGGTGATCTGAAAACTGTGTAAGGACACACTCATGTCGCAAATAAAGATGTCTTCAACGTGAAGGTTCGTCCAATTAGAAGCGGTATGAGATTGCCGTCATTTAACTCCGCTACAGGGCAACGTTGATTCCGAAATTTCAGCTTGCAATTTTTCACATCAGTTAACATTGACAGAGATAAAAGAAGTGTCAAGAGTCAAATAAAAGTTCTAGAAATGACCGGGGATCGAACCCTTGACCTTTAGGTCCTTAGTGTGGCACTTCACCACTTTTTTTTTTTTTTTAATCTCATTTTGTTCTATATTGGTCGTTGAATTTGTTCGTGGCGGACGTCCGATGACACTCGTTGAGGTTGTTCATTGAGCCGCTTACTCAGTTTTTTATTACAGAGGGTAGCTACACCCTCTCACCGAACACGCTGAGCTACCGTGCCGGCTCATCACTGAGCCACCAGACAGCCTATAGTATTCCATATTGATTTTATGATTATGTTCACATCAATCCGTCCTTGCATTCTTCGTAAGCGTAATAATTTTCAAAACAACAGATGAAATCGGCACTCCAAAGAGGTGAGCAATGCCTCGAAGGAGGCGATAGTTAGACTTGGCGCTCCCAGTCGGCAGCCAGCCCACGCAGATGCGTGTTCCCGCCGTGCTCAGTCCCTCGCGGGCTGACTGCGCCAATGTCAGCGTCAGCATCAGCAGTGCTGACTAAACAGCCGCCGGCCGGGTCGGCACACACAATTAGCTACGCGCGCTGCCCGCCCGGAACAATCACGACGGCTACCGGGCGGCGCAGGTCCACATCCCAGAGGGACCCTGCGCCGCGCTTCCGCACGCGACAGCGAGCTGTCGACAATACACGTCAGCTGCAATAGTTGGTGCATCGTCCATGAAATCAACCAATGGAACGCCCTTTCCGTCTCAGAAAAAGGTAGCCACCATTTTCGATTCGAGTAAGGCTGCTCGAATATTTTTTTGGTTTTGGCGAAGTAGTTCGGCACCACTGCATTGTCTGTTCTTTCGATTTTGCGCTGACGTAGACTATCCACGTACTTTCATCGGAAATAATATGAGAAAAACAATCATCTCCATCTTGTCGGTAGCATCACAAAATCGTTCGTCTGCCCGGCATTCTGTGCTTTTTCAGGCTATAACGGTACAGCCTCCCCCTAGATTCATATGAAAGGTGTAATACAATCTTTTTTTATGAATCCGGTTGGTTTTCGGACGATTCAGTGCTTCCTGGAGACTTTTGTGAGTGTTTTGGGTGCATTATTCAGTTCAATTTGCCAAAATACAGTTTATTATTTGTAAACACGTATAGAATATTCTGGAAGGACGTATATTATCGTAATTGTCTATGAATTGTTGTCATTAACAAAATTATGTACAGGTTACAAATCAAGAATCTAGTTGAGAAGTTGAATTAAGAGATATTTAGTAAAAAATGTTAATAGGCTGTGGAAATGTTGCCATAAGAGCCTGGCATCTCTAATTACCTTAATTGTAGTTGATTGGTGGGTTGACACAAAGAACTTCATTTGTTATCTATTTTTTATGTCCTCCTCTGTTCAAAATAATGGTTCAAATGGCTCTGAGCAGTATGGGACTTAACATCTGAGGTCATCAGTCCCCTACAACTCAGAACTACTTAAACCTAACTAACCTAAGGACACCACACACATTCATGCCCGAGGTAGGATTCGAACCTGCGACCGTAGCGGTCGCTCGGTGCCAGACTGAAGCGCCTAGAACCGCTCGGCTACACCGGCCGGCTGTCCTCCTCTGTAATTCATATCCTTTGTAATTACATTTCTAGTTAAATCTCCAATTGTTTACATCACACAACTTTCCGATTTTCAGAATTTGAGGCCTTATTTGTAAATTTCTCGCATGCAGTCAGATAAAACACGAGATTTGTACTGCCACTGAATGTCAGTAACCAAATCCAAACTGTAATTAATTACGTAACTAAAATAATACAAGAGACATTATTGTAATAATGTTCAGATCGAAATTCATATTTAAAACTAGTGATGATACTATAAAAATTATGTTAATTAATATCGTATTTTATACCTTATTCGGCTGTAACGTCAGTTGCTTTAACTTTTGTAAGTTTTAATTGTAATATCGAAATTGTACAAATTTAATAACGAGTTATTTTGAAATTTATTGTTAAAATTCTATATATAGCAAAGCTTCGATGCTGCGAGGAAAGATCAGTTTTGATGTTTGTTTTGGAAGTCAGAGAGATCTGTCTGTCTGTGTTTTGTTTACATGACGAGTGTGCAGTTCGGTTGTCAATAAATCTTGTGAAGTTGGAAACTGTTATTTTCTTTCATCAAATGAACTCCAGCCCAAGTTAAGTTAATTTAAGTAACGTTCAAGAATAAAATATCGTTACAAGGTGACCAGTGAATATGAGGGAACGTAAAAAAGGATACGGCACATGCCGCCCACGCCGTAACAAGAATGACGCATTGGCAGAACATGGTACATGTTTCTGGTTTCCTGTAGCGTTACAGATAACAGAAGAATCACTGTTTGTGTATGTGAAACAGCGCGGCAACTGGAGAGATACCCCAAAGCTGAAGTATGCGGGACAGTACGAGTCTTGTTGGTGGAACATCTAAATTTCACATAGATACAGCATGAAATTCGCGGTAAATGAACCAATTGCCATGTCAAGCCGAGTCATAATGAAAAGGCGCTAACAGTTTGTCCAAGACCGCACAGCTGGCCCGAGGGAAGGCCATCCACATTTAAGCTATCGGGGAACTGATTCGCAGCAATTGCAGATTTTCCAACGATGATGTTCTCGAATGGCTCTGCCACTTAGGAGGTCATTTATACTGTCGAGGAGCTGATCGATTGGTACATCGTTCCTACCATTGTATACAGAACTTTGGTGACTAAGTTGAAAAGTGATGTCGTGTATCTGCGTCGCTTTGAAGAGTAGTGGTGCCTTCCATGAAAGTCATTTGGCTTGTCATGATAACGTGGTAACTTACTTTTCGAAGGTCTCTCATTTTCGGTACCCATCTTACACAGAATTTGATGTATCTTCTATATCTTTTACATTTTTATGGTTCTGTACCTCAGCTGGTAAAAATGGAAGCCTTGCAGGATCACTCTATAGTCGGTTGTCTGTCTGCCCCATTGTTTAGACCCCTCTTTCTGAGGGGCGGGTACACGTATCAAGTTCAAATTTACGTCACGATTCAGATCTACGGCTTCTTGGCAGTGTAAAACATTGAACTTTCTAAGTCAACGCAATCAAACTCAGTCCTCAAAACCTATAGCGTCATGAAGTTTAGCAAGAGGCAGGACTTTACAGTACAAGTAAAGGAAAAAACCCGAAAATCTTTAGTTTGTAAGTATATTAAAGATTGAGCTGCTAGGTGACTGCAGTCAAAAGATACAGCCATGTATGTCACATATTTAGATGCAAACTCACTCATGAAAATCTATAAGGTACTCTCCGTTGACTTTGGCAAGAGACAAGATTTCAAAGTACAATTAAGGTAAAAAAAATCCGAAAATTGTCCTGGAATTGTTCTCGAAAATCTTGAAATTCCCGAGAGGAGTATCTTGCCAGTATCGATATCAGTATCAGGCAAAAGTCATAGATATTCTTGATTCCCGTGAAAGAGGATCAACCTGTATACATAATGAAGTTTGTACGGAACCATGGGTGCACGAGCACTACTCGCATTTACCGGATTTTTGTGAATGAAGCCGCTTTGGTCGCACAGTATATTCCTTTATTTGTAACGTCGTTTCGGCTGCTGCTATTATCATATCAAAACATAAATGTTGTAAAATACTGTTCAGTGTGTGTTTCAACGAAACCTATGACTAGGCGTCAGTGTCCCACTTAAGCATACGGGAAATTTATTTCCGTTATGCCGCTTAACGCTGGTGCGTCAAATATGAGTAAATTCGTCATCCAAAGGACTAATTGTCAATCGTCGATCATATCGTACATTCGGGTCCACTTGTGCAATTTTCACAGTATGCACATCGCAATTATCGGATAGTTAAACGATTACCGAATGAAAACACTGATTTCTGTGGTTTAGTAAACAGTGCCTACGTTGTAAAGTGCACGAACCCCCCCCCCCCCTTTTCAGAAACGATTCGTAGCTACGACGAGTGTAAATGGTTTGCACGGTGTTATAACGTATAGTAACGTAGTGATACACAGACGTTTCCCGCTGTGTTAGGAGAAAAGTTATGGCAACCTGATCTGAGCGGTGGTCGTGTTGCCGGTGCGAGGTAAAACAAGCTCTGGCGCAAACCGGCTTCCCGCATGCGATGCTGCGTGCCTCGAACGAGAGCAGCAAAACACCTCTGTGCGGCCCGCAGGGATAATAACGGGATGCGGCGCCCGGTAGGCGGGAGGGGGGGGGGGGGGGGAGCAGCCAGACGGGACAAGGAGACACGACGCCATGTCGCCTCCAAAACGGCTCCCGGCTAGTGTCCGGCAGTCCGACAACCGAGAACAGACGCAGAGAATACTAATGGCAGATACGAGAAAAAAAATTGCGCAGCACTTCTCCAATTTATCGGTGAGCTACGCCTCTTAACTAATTTTGGCTCCAATAGCGCCAGTACTGTGGTACTAAACTTTCTACGTAAAGCAGGACAGCAGACATGTACTTGCAGACTGTAAGCTGTGTATCGTTATACGAATCGACAGCGTCGTGTTTGTTTCTTTGGACAGTGATCCGTGGCAGTTGCCGCGAAAACAGAGCGTTTTGCGATTCCGCGATACAGGCTAATGGAATACTTTATCGTTTGTCGGAGTAAAGAGCGGGCCGTGAACTTAAAAGGTTTATTTGAGCGGTGATAGGCAATTACACTCCTGGAAATTGAAATAAGAACACCGTGAATTCATTGTCCCAGGAAGGGGAAACTTTATTGACACATTCCTGGGGTCAGATACATCACATTATCACCCTGACAGAACCACAGGCACATAGACACAGGCAACAGAGCATGCACAATGTCGGCACTAGTACAGTGTATATCCACCTTTCGCAGCAATGCAGGCTGCTATTCTCCCATGGAGACGATCGTAGAGATGCTGGATGTAGTCCTGTGGAACGGCTTGCCATGCCATTTCCACCTGGCGCCTCAGTTGGACCAGCGTTCGTGCTGGACGTGCAGACCGCGTGAGACGACGCTTCATCCAGTCCCAAACATGCTCAATGGGGGACAGATCCGGAGATCTTGCTGGCCAGGGTAGTTGACGTACACCTTCTAGGGCACAAACGTTCACGCCATGTGAAATACACTCCTGGAAATGGAAAAAAGAACACATTGACACCGGTGTGTCAGACCCACCATACTTGCTCCGGACACTGCGAGAGGGCTGTACAAGCAATGATCACACGCACGGCACAGCGGACACACCAGGAACCGCGGTGTTGGCCGTCGAATGGCGCTAGCTGCGCAGCATTTGTGCACCGCCGCCGTCAGTGTCAGCCAGTTTGCCGTGGCATACGGAGCTCCATCGCAGTCTTTAACACTGGTAGCATGCCGCGACAGCGTGGACGTGAACCGTATGTGCAGTTGACGGACTTTGAGCGAGGGCGTATAGTGGGCATGCGGGAGGCCGGGTGGACGTACCGCCGAATTGCTCAACACGTGGGGCATGAGGTCTCCACAGTGCATCGATGTTGTCGCCAGTGGTCGGCGGAAGGTGCACGTGCCCGTCGACCTGGGACCGGACCGCAGCGACGCACGGATGCACGCCAAGACCGTAGGATCCTACGCAGTGCCGTAGGGGACCGCACCGCCACTTCCCAGCAAATTAGGGACACTGTTGCTCCTGGGGTATCGGCGAGGACCATTCGCAACCGTCTCCATGAAGCTGGGCTACGGTCCCGCACACCGTTAGGCCGTCTTCCGCTCACGCCCCAACATCGTGCAGCCCGCCTCCAGTGGTGTCGCGACAGCCGTGAATGGAGGGACGAATGGAGACGTGTCGTCTTCAGCGATGAGAGTCGCTTCTGCCTTGGTGCCAATGATGGTCGTATGCGTGTTTGGCGCCGTGCAGGTGAGCGCCACAATCAGGACTGCATACGACCGAGGCACACAGGGCCAACACCCGGCATCATGGTGTGGGGAGCGATCTCCTACACTGGCCGTACACCACTGGTGATCGTCGAGGGGACACTGAATAGTGCACGGTACATCCAAACCGTCATCGAACCCATCGTTCTACCATTCCTAGACCGGCAAGGGAACTTGCTGTTCCAACAGGACAATGCACGTCCGCATGTATCCCGTGCCACCCAACGTGCTCTAGAAGGTGTAAGTCAACTACCCTGGCCAGCAAGATCTCCGGATCTGTCCCCCACTGAGCATGTTTGGGACTGGATGAAGCGTCGTCTCACGCGGTCTGCACGTCCAGCACGAACGCTGGTCCAACTGAGGCGCCAGGTGGAAATAGCATGGCAAGCCATTCCACAGGACTACATCCAGCATCTCTACGATCGTCTCCATGGGAGAATAGCAGCCTGCATTGCTGCGAAAGGTGGATATACACTGTACTAGTGCCGACATTGTGCATGCTCTGTTGCCTGTGTCTATGTGCCTGTGGTTCTGTCAGTGTGATCATGTGATGTATCTGACCCCAGGAATGTGTCAATAAAGTTTCCCCTTCCTGGGACAATGAATTCACGGTGTTCTTATTTCAATTTCCAGGAGTGTATTTCGAAATACTGCGAGTGAGGTGTATATTACAAAATGATACACTGCCCTCGTTTGATTTTTTTTTTTTTTTGTCATACCTAAGTACTGGTAAACAGCGTTTCGACAATAAGTGTAACAGTCGTGGCTCGCCAGTATCGTGGTGTCCCAGGTAGCTCACTTGAAACGGTCTGATTTTTTTGTACGGGGATTTTTAAAGGACTTGGTGTACTCCAGTCCTGTCAGTATTGTCGAAGGACTCTGGAAACACAGGGTGGATGGTTGTCAATGCATTCAGAATATGCCTGGAATTTTCGAACGTGCACGGGTATCGATGAGAAGACCTGCTTTCACATCAATGGTAGCTATGTGAAATATTTGTTGTGTGTTTGTGCTTAAGTGTTTATCTGCAGTCTGGATCCTCGGGAACTCTTAAACTTTCTTGCACTGACTCATAATACACAGTGTGTGGAAAACCATTGGTTTCTGGGCCTATTTTAATAGGACTTTCATTGTACTCTACTCGACCCTTTTGTTTGTGCCTGTAATAGTACGGACACGTCCGTAAGACGAGGGAGGGAGTAACTCGTGCTGCAGCTTCAGGCCACCGTTGTAATACAAACGTTAGTCACCTGTTGAAGTGCGATGTAAAGTTACGTTGTAAGCATCTACATTTTGAGAAGTGGCAATTTTTTTGTGATATTTTCCACAGAAAGCACATTTTCCTGAGTTAGTGTATAAAGGATATTATTTAGATTCCAAAGTTTATATTGTTGTCGAGTAATCACTACGCACTGCCGGGTACTTCTCATTCGAGTTTTAGGTGAATCGGACGTGTTGAGTTGGCCGTGCTGGTTTGGTGACCTAGTCTCTGAATGCTGTTGCTGCAGCTTAGTACATATTAAATAAGATAATGTCTGGCTATGCACTGGTGTGCGCTAATACTGCAGGAAACGGAAGGTCGCATTTAGGGAGCATTTTCAGTTTTGGTTTGTCCATACTGTAACTTGTGCTTTAACTCTCAGGACATTGCCAGTTTAAGCATTTCACAATATGCATGAATTCAGGAAAAGTTCAGATCTCTCTTTACCCCTTGTTCTTCCAAAATAATGAGCGCAGGAAGAAGTTTTATATAAATAAGATTTGTGTTAAAAATTCGATGCTATTTCTGTTCTCTGTATCAAAGATTAATAATGTGTCTGTGTTCACAGCCTCTAATGCGGTTAATTAATACACAGATGAGTTATAAAAGATTTTAAATTATTCGTCATTGAGCCTCCGCATCACTTCCCTATTCAAAAGTTTTTATAGAAAAATTTGTTCTGACGTGCATTGCTGTTCGCGAGATGCGACTACTAATTGATCATCTGTTGACGCTTGGCGCTCTTTCACTGCACTCCGCAAGGTTTATTTACGTAATATCAAAAGCACCTTGATCTCTTTCAGCTCATCTAGTTGCAGATGACTTTAACTGCATTTCTTAGTAAAGCTACATTTCCGTTGTTGCACAGTTAAGCCATATTATTGGTAGGACCAAGATGAACTTTTGAGAAACAATTAGGAAATTCTAAACATTTGCAAATTTTCTACACCATCCAGAAGTTATATTTATAAGTAGACAGATTTAGCAGGTGACATTTGTCCATTGGATTGTTCATGAGTATGTCTTTAAGTGTATTACTCATAGGTACTCTTTACATTCAATTATTAATTATTTACGGATTGTCAAGTTCAGTATAGAATAATTAAATCTCACATTCTGGATGAAATTTGCACAGTTAATATTTATATTCAAAAGTAGTTTAGTTGTAGGCAGCCGAAGTGGCCATGCGGTTCTAGGCGCTACAGTCTGGAACCGCGTGAGCTCTACTGTCGCAGGTTCGAATCCTGCCTCGGGCATGGATGTGTGTGATGTCCTTAGGCTAGTTAGGTTTAAGTAGTTCTAAGTTCTAGGGGACTGATGACCACAGCAGTTAAGTCCCATAGTGCTCAGAGCCATTTGAACCATTTAGTTTAGTTGTAGCACTTCTACTTCGCGGCATGGTGGTGACATTGTAATCGGAATTTAGAACACTTCCTTCTGGATTGCTGGAAGTACAGTCATTCATTGTTTAGTGTGTTAGGGAACAGTAATATAGAGGGTGGCCCATTGATCGTGACCGGGCCAAATATCTCACCAAATAAGCGTCAAACGAAAAAACTACAAAGTACGATACTTGTCTAGCTTGAAGGGGGAAACCAGATGGCGCTATGGTTGGCCCGCTAGATGGCGCTGCCATAGGTCAAACAGATATCAACTGCGTTTTTTTTAAAATAGGAACCCCCATTTTTTATTACATATTCGTGTAGTACGTAAAGAAATATGAATATTTTAGTTGGACCACTTTTCTCCGCATTGTGATAGATGGCGCTGTAATAGTCCTATGGCAGCGCCATCTAGAGGCCAACCATAGCGCCATCTGGTTTCCTCCTTCAAGCTAGACGAGTTTCGTTCTTTGTAGTTTTCTCGGTTGATGCTTATTTCGTGAGATATTTGGCCTGGTCACTATCAATGGACTACGCTGTATATACGGACTCTAAACAAGGAAGTGTTGTCTAGTTACAACTAACGTACATTGCTACCAGCGAGCCTAAAGTTAAACCACGTAGACAGTCACACATACAGGAAATTTAAACACCCAGGAAACTTACAGTAGTAAACAATCATTACTACCGTACCAGAAGAACCACTTACAAGATTGCGTAATTGTGTGCTTTCAAGGAGATAATTAGAACTTTGACTACCTCCATCGCTACGAGGTATGCTGTCGATCACTCTGTGATTCAGCAGATAACAACAAACGACACCGGCAACACCGGTAGGTATTCGCTCACTGGTATTAGGATGGGCGAGAGTTCAGCGACAGTTAAGCTGCAGTCCCGGCCTTTTGAAACCGCAGTGTGTTTCTGCAGCCTGGGAGGCGGGGCCGTGCGGCAGCGCGGTGATTAAGAGATGGCGACAGAGGGCGGCCGGCACCTGCCATTAGATCCGCCGCGAGTCTTCCGTGTGTGATCAATCAGGCCGGGCGCCCGCCTTAAACGCCTGCTGCTGTAATTGCGGCGGCTCTAACGAGGCGCGCCAATCGATGCCCGGCACGGCGCTGTTTGCACTCTGCTCGCCGGCCGCGCACCGCCTCGCAGCCCGCCCCCACCTCCCCCGACCTTTTTCCCGAATCACTGCGCACAGACTGCCGCGCTCCGCCGTCGGATGTTTGACCCGCCGCCGGGCGAGCAGCCGCTGCCTGGCGGCAGGCGGCACGGTGGACTGGCAACCGCGACACATCAACGAAAATATTAGCGGATAAACAGGAAAACATGCAAGCACAGCACATAGCAGTGGTATGTAAACTGTGCGGGAACCAGAAAAGAGCAAGCTGCTAGCATCTGGAACCTGATGCTGCAGACATCTTGACATTTACACTAATGGACCAAAACGTTATGACCACTGCTCACCTCAAGATTCAGCCTAGTGGCGTTTCAAGCACGTGAAGCGCCAAGGCAAGTACACTACTGGCCATTAAAATTGCTACACCAAGAAGAAATGCAGACGATAAACGGGTACTCATTTGACAAATATATTATACTACAACTGACATGTGATTACATTTTCACGCAATTTGGGTACATAGAACCTGAGAAATCAGTACCCAGAACAACCACCTCTGGCCGTAATAACGGCATTCATACGCCTGGGCATTGAGTCAAACAGAGCTTCGATGGCGTCTAAACGTACAGCTGCCCATGCAGCTTCAACACGATACCACAGTACATCAACAGTAGTGACTGGCGTATTGTGACGAGCCAGTTGTTCGGCCACCATTGACCAGACGTTTTCAGTTGATGAGAGATCTGGATAATGTGCTGGCCAGGGCAGCAGTCGAACATTTTCTGTATCCAGAAAGGTCTGTACAGGACCTGCAAGATGCGGTCGTGCATTATCCTGCTGAAATGTAGGGTTTCGCAGGGATCGAATGAAGGGTAGAACCACGGGTGATGACACATCTGAAATGTAACCTTCACTGTTCAAAGTTCCGTCAATGCGAACAAGAGGTGACCGAGACGTGTAACCAATGGCACACCATACCATCACGAAGGGTGATACACCAGTATGGCGATGACGAATACACGCTTCCAATGTGCGTTCACCGCGATGTCGCCAAACACGGATGCGACCATCATGATGCTTAAACAGAACCTGGATTCGCCCGAAAAAATGACGTTTTGCCATTCGCGCGCCCAGGTTCATCGTCGAGTATACCATCGCAGGCGCTTCTGTCTATGATGCAGCGTCAAGGGTAACTACAGCCACGGTCTCCGAGCTGATAGTCCATGCCGCTGCAAACGTCGTCGAACTATTCGTGCAGATGGTTGTTGTCTTGCTAACGCCCCCATCAGTTGACTCAGGGATCAAGACGTTTCTGCACGATCCGTTACAGCCATGCGGATAAGATGCCTGTCATCTCGACTGCTAGTGATACGAGGCAGTTGGGATCCAGCGCGGCGTTCCGTATTACCCTCCTCAGCCCACGGATTCCATATTCTGCTAACAGTCATTGGATCTCGACCAATGCGAGCAGCAATGTCGCTATACGATAAACCGCAATCGCTATAGGCTACAATCTGACCATGATCAAAGTCGGGAATGTGATGGTACGCATTTCTCCTCCTTACACGAGGCATCACAACAACGTTTCACCAGGCAACGCAGGTCAACTGCTGTTTGTGTATGAGAAATCGGTTGGAAACGTTCCTCATGTCAGTACGTTGTAGGTGTGGGGAATGGCTCTAGCGACGATATCGGCCACAATTGGGGGAATGCGCTGCCATAAGCGACTTTGACAAAGGGCAGATTGTTGTGGCCCGGTGCCTGGGTACGAGCACGTAGCAAATGGTGAAACTGGTCGGCTGTTGCGTGCTATTATCATCAGCATCTATGGAAAGTGGTTGTAGGGCGGCAAATGCACGAGTAGGTAGCGAGGTATTGAACGTCCTTGCCTCATCACAGAATGTGGAGACAGGGACTCGCACACTCTGTAAATCAGAATAAACGGCGATCTGTTACAGGTTTAAATGTAAATGTCGTGTGACCAGGGCCTCCTGTCGGGTAGACCGTTCGCTGGGTGCAAGTCTTTCGATTTGACGCCGCTTCGGCGATTTGCGCGTCGATGGGGATGAAATGATGACGATTAGGACAACAAAACACCCAGTCCCTGAGCGGAGAAAATCTCCGACCCAGCCGGAAATCGAACCCGGGTCCTTGGGTTTGACATTCTGTCGCGCTGACCACTCAGCTACCAGGGTCAGACTGTTACAGGTTGACGACAGGGTACAATGCTCGTGCAGGCGTAAGACTCCTCGAGGCATGTACTGCAACACTGAAGTAGGCCGGTGGGGAAGGTATTATGCTGTGCGAGATACTTACCTGGGCTCCCGTGGGACCTATCGTAATTGTCGAAGGCACCATGACAGTTGTGGATTACGAGAAAATTGTGGCAGACCACCTGCATCCCTTCATGCAAGATGTCTTCCCCGACTGAGATGTCATCTTCCAGCAGGATAATAGTCCGTATCACATAGGCAAGAACCGTACCACAGTGGATTGAGGAGCATGGTAGCGAACTAACGTTGATGTCTCCGACGGCAAATTTGCCCATTATGAACCCTATGGAACACATTTGGGACGCTATCGGGTGCCATCTCCGCGCGCACAAACCACTCGCCTTCATTTACGGGAATACCGCGACCTGTGCGTAGACATTCGGTACCACATACCTCCGGAAATCTAGCAAGTACTTGTTAAATCCATCCAGTGGACAATCGCTGCTGTTCACTGGTAAGCAAGTGGTTACAAAGTTTCGGATCATTAGTGTATTTATTCATCCCTGCCATTGTAGCTTAGCAGAGACCCGCCAGGGTAGCCGAGAACGCTAACGCATTGCTTCCTGAACTCGGGTAGGCGCGCCGGCCACGGATCGAATCCGCCCGGCGGGTTAACGACGAGGGCCGGTGTGCTGCCCATCCTGGATGAGGTTTTTAGGCGGTTTTCCACATTCCGCTAGATGAATACCGGGCTGGTCCCCATGTTCGGCCTCAGTTACACGGCTCGCAGACATCTGAACACATTCGCACTGTTCCATGGATTACACTCGACGCAGACAGTTGGGGTACACTAATTCCGTCCTGGGGGTAAGGGATGGCGGCAGGAAGTACATCCGGCCACCCCTTAAACATTAACATGCCAACGATGGCTGACCCTGCGTAACTGCGGGACAAGGCTCAAGCGATAGAACTGTAGCTTAGCAGAGCTATACTGAATAGTCTTAGGAAACCAGGAATGTCTAAATAAGCGTGGGAGAGACCAAGAGGTCTTAATATTCCAAAGGAACACATAGCTTGGAATATCCTGTCTTTATTGTGTTTTAGTATCTTAGGTGATCCAAGATGAAGATATAGATATTTGTGTTCACTGACGGGGGGAGAGGGGGGGGGCTGGAACAGCACCGTTTCGGAATACGAGTCCAGAGTCTTACTACTGAGCTATCTCGTCCAGCAGAAAGTGGAAGGAGAAGAGAGAAAGACAGGGGGGGCACAAAAAAGATGGGAAGAGAGAGCGGGAAAGAGGAGCAGAGACACGAAGAAATAGGCTTGAGGGGGGGGGAGGGTTGGTCAGGAAGAGAGACAGGTAGGGGAGGAAGAGAAGGGACAGAAAGAAAGGAAAGGACAGGGGGAAGCATGGAGGAAAATAAGAAATAGGCAGAAATACAGAGAACGAAAAGTGGTAGAGGATGGCCGGCCGGAGTGGCCGAGCGGTTCTAGACGCTGCAGTCTGGAACCGAGCGACCGCTACGGTCACAGGTTCGAATCCTGCCTCGGGCATGGATGTGTGTAATGTCTTTAGGTTAGTTAGTTTAATTAGTTCTAAGTTCTAGGCGACTGATGACCTCAGAAGTTAAGTCGCATAGTGCTCAGAGCCATTTGGTAGAGGATGAAGTACATAAGGTACAGGGGTCAAAGATAGAGAAGAACTGTAAGAAAGAAATAGAGTGAGGGGATACAATGTTTGAAAAATAATTTTGGTGAGTAAGAAAAAATTAAAAAAAGGGAGACGTCGAGTAAGTAAAAAAGAAAGGGATCGAAAAGTAATAACATCGAAATAAAAATTCGCAGATTTTCCTCCGTTTCATTTGATTACCTCTTCTTATTGTAGTTCGTAGTGTCTAGCACCTATGTTAGCCGTTTCTGAGTCTTTATCGATCCAGTAATTGAAATAAGGTGCTTTATTCAGTGCTTACCTGAATACCTGGACTTTCCCGTGTTTGATGAGTATTCGGTGTCAGGGCTGCGGAAAAAATCCCTGAACCGCGCTCCTCGTGCTGGCAGCGAAGAAGCGAGAAGGGAAAAATTGGCCAATTTCGGAGTAATACTCGGGTGCAAATTCCACTGACGAGGAGATACGAGCCAGTGGCGGCTGGGTGCCGCATACCTAGTCCAGTCGCAGCGGCGGCCCACTAAATTCAGTCGCTACCCGCCCCTAGGCGTGCTGGCGCACAGCGCGCGGCCCTCGATGAATTTACCGCCACATAAACAATCTCTCCCGCAGCGCGGCTGCCTTCCCGGGTGCGGCAAATTGCCGGCAGGGCGCTGTAGCAGGTGGCCCGACGTCCGGAAGGCGCGCCGCTGGATCCCCGCCCAAATGTCTGCTGCCTGCTGCCCGCTGCCCGCTGCATCTGCGCTACGCACGGAAACCTATCGCCAAGGCGCCGTCGCCTGCACGCAAACGGACATGCTACCCGCATCGCTTACTTTTTAACTTTGTCTGCCTCCCCTGCTGTGCATCGTATGCTCTGCTGCTGTGCAAATCGTCAATATGAAGCGCTGTCTTATACCGTGTGTACCACGGTCAGTAGAATACATGGTAGGGATCAGGAGTGTGTGTGTGTGTGTGTGTGTGTGTGTGTGTGTGTGTGTGTGTGTGTGTGTCCGTGTGTGCTGTAGTAAAGAGCGTCGCTGACATGAAGCTGACCACAGCCGCAGGCAACTGCATTGTTACTGCTTCCTCCAGGATGACTACATTGTTTACGTGAGTGTGAGTTCTTATCACTGATTAACCATCAAGTGCAGAGTTAGGCTATAGTTATCAGTGCACTGAGGGATTCTGCAACTATGTTCTGAATTGTCTTCGAAGAAAAATAATGGTTTGCACTAGGATCGAGACTTGTACTAACCTCTACAGATTCGAAAAAATATTAGGAATTAAGTTTCACGCAATTCCCAAGAACAGTAAGAAGAAAGACAAGTGGATGAATGCTTGTAAACGTGCCGATTCGTTTTGGATGAATGCTTGTGAATGTATCGATTCTTTCTCAGTTGCTTATGCTTGTGGGTTCCCAATACATTTTGCTAATTCGGATTACGAAACGGTTTTGCAAAGTGAAATGCTGAATCTTCCTCACAATTCGGGTTGAACCCTGATATTGTTTCAGCTCTATATCACCTGCTCTTGGAAATGAATGTTCAAATGTTCAAATGTGTGTGAATTCGTATGAGACTTAACTGCTAAGGTCATCAGTCCCTAACCTTAAACACTACTTAACCTAAATTATCCTAAGGACAAACACACACACCCATGCCCGAGGGAGGGCTCTAACCTCCGCCGGGATCAGCCGCACAGTCCATGACTACAGTGAAAATGAATGTAAGGGGTTGTAATGTGCCTATTAATTTGAGAAAAAAGCAGGCACGAAAACAAATTTACCACTAATAAGTTGAAGAAATTTTAGAAGTGAATATGTTACCAGCTAATGGATAAACTTCTAGTAGGGCTAACATTAACTTTGAAAACAAACAATGCTGTGAATACAGCTACGTTCGTTTGTATCAACAATTAGAAATTACGGATAAAGTAATAAAAAAACTTAGGCAAGGTCGAGGTCGTCTCTCTCGGTGTATCACCGAGTAACTTAAAATTACTCGTAAATACTTTCCAAATAAGCTTGACTGTTGTTTTTGAGGCTGTCAATAAGATGCGGTAATTAAAGGGCTGTGTACTGAAGTACCAATATGTTTATGTAATCTAAGTTCACTTCTCAAATAATTCTTAGTCATTGGTATTTATTCTACAAAATTGAACTTTTCCTTGTCGTCCTTCAAACTAATTTCATTGCTTTACCAAAGACATATCTTACTGTTCCCAAATGCTCTTCGGCGCGTCTGTAGCTTAATGTCTTTACTTCTGTAGCATCTTTGAAACTAATGTTGTTCTTACTTACGTTAGCTGGGCCGCGTTTTGTACGTGTTAAGCGTGAGTGCTACCATGAAATGTAGGATGGAGTGTATTTAACCAGTTTTTCGAGAACTTCACAACGCTCACGTAGTGCTCTGCCAAAACGTCGAAATTTTTAAATTTCTATCGGAAATATACGATTAATGTGTCACACATAAATATATACAACATTAGTTGTTCGCACGCTTCGTGTTTTATTAATCTTAATACCATTTCAGATATGTTTCTGCGAAACACAAAAAATTCGCTCATGAGTTTATAGATTTTTAAACAAGATTCTTCTTTAACTGCTCAAATTCAATAACTACTACCACAAGAGTCCAAACGGGAAAGCAAGAAAGGTCTATAAGAGCCATCTGAAGATGGATTTCTATGAAATCCAAAACTGATAATGGTTCGATTAAAATAACCTTTTCCAAAACATACTTGAGGCTGGTTCCTGTTTCAAATTATTGTGATTTTGTTCATTCTCCACAATACTGGATATGTTCAGGAGGAAACACCAAGCGCGCACTGTGTAATAGAATTTGGCACATTAGCATCACAATACCACACGATTTTACTTTTTCAAGTAAGATATAAAAACACCAAATGTAGGTGTGATTTTGTCCTAATAATGTTTCCATTTTCGTAATCGCTAACATTGAAGTACATTTCTCGCCACCTTAGCAGTTACTCACAACTTGTGCTCAATGTTCCGTTTCTTTTTGTTCCAGATTATGAGAGGGCGGCCATCTCTCCCCGGTCCTCGCCTGCCGTATTGAACGATTAGCAACGGTAAGGCGCCAGCGAGAAAGTCTGTAATGTTTCTCTCTCTGTGTCTCTCTATCGCACACGTCTATCTCGTGTATGTATGTGGCGGCCACGACCTCTGCGACCAGCCCTGCGCGTTCCCAGCCCATTAGCATCCTGCCGAATCCATTAATGTGTGGCCTCGCCTGCCCCACGATGGGTTTCCGTGACAGCCACCGGCAAAACCGAATTAGCTGCCACTGGCGGCCGAGCGTGCCCGCAGTTTCAATTACTCCTACCTGCGACTGGGCGCTAGTTTATGACTGGCGATCCACATAACTTCTTAGTTTAATCCATTTCATCACACATTGTTCCGACATGTCACTCTTACTAAACACCCCCTTATTTTCGGTTAGAAAGCTTTATACTAACACATCTGAAATTATGTTAAAACATTATACACTGAATTCATGTCAATTTATATCCAACATTTGGTCTGCTCTTGTATCTAGATTACAGACTGGAAGAAAATAGTAAATAAATATTGATTTATGTTGGAGCCAGGGGAAAAAACAGTGTCATATGCGCTAAGGAAGCACGAAAAGCTGCTGTGCAGTTACAACGTATGTTGGAAATGGCGTCCAAGGGCGATTATACAAGTCTGAACCCGCTTAATAGTACTGAAAGAAACTTTCTGCAGATATGATTGTGATATGCTTCTCACGTACGCAGTTATTTTAGTTTCTACATCAAAAATCGTGTGTGGGCGATTGCGATACACTACAAATTTTGCTGCTCACCAAACAAAAATTTCTAGTGGACTAAGGTCCAGCGAGTGAAAGGGCCATAGGTTTTTTCTTTTTTTATATATCAACCGTTCCCCAAAAAATTCGTTCAGAAGACTCGAACTGTTGTTAGCTGTGTTCGGAGTAGCTCCACCTTAACATTACCAAATAAGCAGCAACCAGTCGCAACTGCACAACTTGGGAACCACATGGAGCCCACTATTCATTAGCTCCACCTTGTTAAAACGATTAGTAGTTGATTGGGTTTTTCTTTAGCTGGCCAATGAAATCGTGGGTTATCAAACAATAACATTCACTGCTCACGGCTTCTTCAAAGAAATATAGGTCTAGTAATGCGCTGTCTGAATACTGCTATCAGCACTCCAGTTTTCTGATCATGTTGTGGCGTTTCAAGCACAGCACGAAGATTCTCCGTTGACCATAGTGGTGGGTTTTGTGTGTTCTGTGAGCAGAGAGGTAGAACCAGGCTCGTCTGTATAGAAGATGACATCAAGAATATCAATGATATTCCTCTCAATAAAAGATGTGAACCATTTTTTGTAACAGATTCGCCTTTCATGATCGGCATCTTTCAGTTCTTGCACTGCCGTCTCTTTATACGGCAACAATTTCAAGGTTTGCCAAACCACTTCACGCACAGTTGCAAGCGTCGTATGTTTTTCTTGCGCCAACCTGCGCAATTATTTTCCACGGCTCTGCTGCACATAGTCATAAATATCCAACAACTTATTTTCGTTTACTGAAGATGGTCTTTCGGTTTCTTCGGCATCTAACACTAAGAATGTCTCTCGAAATTAGTCAATAAGTTGGACGAACCGCATTACAATGAAGTATAGCTGTTTCCGAAAATTTTTCAACAAATGCCTTCTGCACAAAAGCTATGTATTCATCAACATGTCAAAACACATGTCCTACAAGGAAAACTCGTTTTTCATTTGAAAGCATCATATTTAAAATCAAATTGGACATCTGAACGCTAACCATGGTATTCAGAAGCTTTAACCAACATCACCAAACCGTCAATATTAAGCAAAAGTAGAACGAATTAAAAGAAGTAATCATGTGTCTATGAAGAACCATTCTTGCCGACTTGTCTCCTGGCAACTTCAAATGTATTCTATATTCATAGTTCAGTACACAGTGACTTTCCAAACGCACTGTACCTCTGTTAACGAAGGTCATGTCTCGTCTTTATTTCTCAAGTTTAGGATTTCACTGAACCAGAGAAAAAAACATGGCTTTAAGCACTATGGAACTGAAATGCTGAGGTCATAAGTCCCCTAGAACTTAGAACTACTTAAACCTAACTAACCTAAGGACAACACACACATCCATGCCCGAGGCAGGATTCGAACCTGCGACCGTAGCGGTCGCGCGGTTCCAGACTGTAGCGCCAGAACCGCTCGGCCACCAGCGGACGGCTGAACCGGAGAGAGATTTGTGAAATGTGTTCCGTAACTTTTTAAAAAGATATCTCTTTTGTCTTAGGGTCACGAAAGGAGAACAGTGGTGCAATAAAAGCAGTAACGCTCCATCTGCGACAACAAGTCGTGAATTCTAAACGGCTCTAAATCCCGCCGTAGACATGTAACAGACAATTATATATTGGTTTTCAGGGCAACGATACCAACGTCGATACGGCAGACAGTTCTTTGCTATCAAGTGTAAGCAGTTTACAAGCACGTGCCTCTCACACATCGCCCATTCATGACGTCGTACCACCTGAAGGATTCATTTTCAGTGAGTAGTTCCTAATTTCAAATTATTCAACTTAAGAGACCTGCTACGACACCATATTTATAAAGTTGGCGTAACCGCAGTGAACGGTGTTCGTAAAGTTGTAATTATCACCTCGAAAAAATTAAGCTCCTGCCACGAAAGTTCGTCGGAATGCACAATGGACATGAATAGATGCACGTGATCAGGGGGTGCTTACGTACGTGTCACCTATCAGAGTGGTACCTACACGTATCCAACGGCACACGTCCCATACCATTACAGATCCTCCACTAGGTTGAACAGTCCCCTGCTGACATGCAGCGTTCTTGGATCCATGTGGCTGTCTCCATGCTAGTACACGTCCATCCGCTCGAAACAATTTGAAACGAGATTCGTCCGACCAGACAACACGTCTCCAGTCATCATCAGTCCAATGTCGGTGTTGAAAGCTTTGTGACGTGCAGTCAAGTGTACACGAATGGGCCTTCGGCTCTTGAAAGCCCATATCGATGATGTTTCGTTGAATGGTTCGCACGCTGACACTTTTTGATGGCCCAGCATTGAAATCAGCAGCAATTTTCGGAAAGATTGCCCTTCTGTTACGTTGCACGGCTGTCTTCAGTCGTTGTCGGTCCCGTTGCCGAATCTTTTTCGGAGGGCAGTGATGTCGGAGACTTGACGTTTTACCGGATTCCTGATATTCAAGGTACACGCTTGAAATGGTCTTACGGGAAAATTCCCACTGCATCGCTACCTCGGAGATGCTTTGTCCAATCGCTCGTTAACCGACTGTAACACCACGTTCAAACTCACTATATAGGCGTTGCCGATCGCAGCGCCGTATTCTGCCTGTTTACATATCTTTGTATTTGAATGCGTGTGCCTGCACCAGTTTCTTTTACGCTTCAGTGTGTATGGACACACACACACACACACACACACACACACACACACACACACACACACACACACACACACCCAAAATATTTTTTATGGGACTTTTATAACAACATTGTCCAGAAATATATTACCATAGTTCCAAACCACCCGTTTTGACCATGCTTTTTCGGAGTTTGCTTATTAGGTGAATGCCTGAACTAGTAGTCTCTTCCCACACACTCTCCATTAGGATCCCCTTTGTGCCATTCTCAGTCTGCTGGGACTCTGGGGTGAAAAAAACGCCACAATTCATTGGGATGGGTCTCAAACAGCTCGGTCCCCCCTCGGATTAGAGAATAAACTAAAATTAAATTAAATTAAAATTCAAATGTGCTGTGGGTCACCATTCGAGGCTATAAACAGGTGATATACAAGTGATGAAGGAACCTTCGCAAGTCTGGCCCGCACAGCAGCCGAGGTGGTTTCCGCCGTGGCGTGCGGATCCGAGTGGCCCCCTCGGGAAGTCAGCCGCTGGCCGCAGCGGCCGTCGCCGGCCAGCCGTAAGTCCGTCCTCCGCCATTGGCCCTTTCTCTCGCCCACTCTGGCGCGCCTTCACACCCTCCGTTTACTTCCCAATCCTTTCTCATCAGGTGCTCAATCTCTGTGCTCAATTTAACCTGTTTTCTTCATCCCCGGCTTCGACGCCTCCGCGTCTGAGGTCGAGATCGGGAGCTCTGTAACTCTAGCGCTATCTCCCACCTCCCACAAGAGGCCACCTAGAGGGCTTTGCCTCACTCGCCACCCCTCTGGCCGAACAGCCACCGTGAGCCCTCGTCGGTTTCTGAGACGTGAAAGAACTGCGGTATCACAACACTACCTCGTACACATTCTTAGCATCTCTCTGGAAAGCTGTTGCTACGCTACCAGAACACCATATTCGGTTTTCGATAAGCTGTTCACTCCGTTTTAGATTACAGTGTAGTTGGAAGAATGATCTCACATAAGTCGAGCCTGTGCATGTTAGAATGCTCATTGCACCATAACTCCCATCCGTGTCCGTCATCATCATCTTCGTCATCTTCATGTTGAGCCTTATCTCAATAGTATTATTAATTGTTTATTGCCGTGTTTCACAGAGAACATTCACGACAGTCGTTATGGTTTGGAACGCGTTAACTCAAAGGAAGATTGCGTAGACCATTTAAGAAGTGTGTGGTTATGTAGCTTCTTGCTGGTCGTTTACAGATAATTGACTGCATATTTGTACTCAAGAATTTTTCTGTTGTAAAAAAAGTCTTATTTAAGAGAAAAATGCTCTGAATTATTGGCATTCTCACGAGATATCTAGCACCGCCAGTGACACTTGGACACCATCTCTTGCAGCATGGTGTACTGATGACGTCGCCGACCGATCACCACCTGCAGACAATAACCACTCACAGCAGCACCCACGATAGTCAGTTGTTCCTGAGGAAGAAGGCTGGTGGATTTCATCGAAAGCTCGATATTTCACCTTCATTTGACGCGAAAAAATAAAACCATCGGCTTCATTTGAAAACACTTCTGCGATCTGATACGACATCGAACTTTCCTGCGATGACATCCTTGTTCAGAACATTCTCAGTTTATATGTTGCGTCAGATCTGGTAAAATCTGTGAGAAAACCCAGAAAAATGCTCTGAATTATTGGCATTCTCACGAGATTGCTGGCACCACCAGTGACACTTGGACACCATCTCTTGCAGCATGGCGTAATGACGACGTCGCCGATCGATCACAGACCACCTATGGACAATAACCGGTCACAACGGCAACGAGGACAGTCAGTTGTTCCTGAGGAAGATGGCTGGTGGCTTTCATCGAAAGCTCGATATTTTACCTTCATTTGACGCGACAAATAAACCTAGACTGTTTTATACTTCCGCTGTCAGTCAGGCATTTTTTTTCTAGGGCAAGTTAATCAAAGTATTTTATAGCTGTGTACTTCACTTACTCTATGACAAAGTTAGATTCACTAGAAAGAACAGAAGATCATTTTCCCTTCGAGGTCTCTGTTATTCTGACACTACAAAGGATTTTTAAAAACAAATTTCATGAGTGAATAGGTGCACTGAACGGCTGTGTTTAGTATTAGCAGTTGCACAACCAAAGACCTGCAAGATGTACGTGTGCGAACCCCACGCATAATTCCAACTACTTTCTTTTGTGCAATGAATAGTTGTTGCGGAGTAGAACAGTTACCACAGAATATTATCCTGGAGATCATGAGTGATTAAAATTATGCAATATATATGTCAACTTGCTGACTTCTATCCTTCCAGGTTGACACGTATTCTAAAAGAAAAATCAGCTGAACCTAGATGTTTTTGCAAATCCGCTTTAGTAGTGCATCGATTATCTGAATGCCGATCAACGGAAATACCGGTAAACCGAAAGCGCTGCATTCGGCTAACTCAAATTTGCGCGCGCGCCATACGATATATAGAAACTCCACTGGTGCTGCTGGCCAAAATGGTTCAAATGGCTCTAAGCACTATGGGACTTAAAATCTGAGGTCATCAGTGCCCTAGACTTAGAACTACTTAAACCTAACGAACCTAAGGACATCACATACATCCATGCCCGAGGCAGGATTCTAACCTTGCGACCGTAGCGGCAGCACGGTTCCAGACTGAAGCGCCTAGAACCGCTCGGCCACAGCGGCCGGCTGCTGCTGGCTATTTCGGCGGTATTTTCCCTTCCTTCCAACCATCATTGTTGCTGTTCTGGGTTGATGTTTCAATGTTCGATTTTGGCATGTTGTGTTATTGCTCATGTATGTGACACTCCAGATGGAAGCGTACAGGCCGGCCGCGATGGTCTCGCGGTTCTAGGCGCGCAGTCCGGAACCGCGCGACTACTACGATCGCAGGTTCGAATCCTGCCTCGGGCATGGATGTGTGTGATGTCCTTAGGTTAGTTAGGTTTAAGTAGTTCTAAGTTCTAGGGGACTGATGACCGCAGCTGTTAAGTCCCATAGTGCTCAGAGCCATTTGAACCATTTTTTGGAAGCATACAGACAAATGAGGAAAATGGCGGAAGACCAGGGCTTACAGGTTGGAAAATCTTGGAATAAGCTCCTTCCTTCAGGTGCGACTATCACTGCACCTGAAGAGCCACCCGTCAGTTTGTTGGGCTTTGCTGGGCTGGGTTGATTAAAGAGAAAACAAAGAAATATTCAAATTTGTGTGAATTCCTAAGGGACCAAACTGCAGAGGTCATCGGTCCCTAAACTTACACACTACTTAAATTAACTTATGCTAAGAACAACAAACACACCCATGGTATAAGATTCTCTTGGAAACAAGACATGTATATATCAATTCCGAGAAGACTGGGAGCTGTTTGAATACCACCGGTTTTTGTACACCATATTAGGCATCGTAGTGTGTTGTGCTTTCGGTATTTCCATATTTTCGTGTGCTTCCTGTACATCCATTCGAAATTCCTTAGTGTAAACAAGTCTTTGTCTCTTTCTTGGCTCTATTACCAAATTAATGCCTCAGGATACATCCAATCAACAAATCCGTTTCTTTTTTTTTTGTCAAGTTACAAGATGATTTTTTTCCCAGATCGGTTTAGTATTTACTCTCAGTTTATTCGAACTACTCATCTATTCTAGTATTCTATAAGTCGGTAAGTACAATGTTATAATCGTGGAGGTAGGTTGGAGAATTTAAAAAGGGAAGTAGTTAAGTGCGCTGGCAGGAAGAACAGGATCTCTGAACAGGTAAATACAAGGTTATAAACACAAAATCAAAGAGGACTGACGGCGTTTCTCTCGGCTTCGCCTTCAATGCCGCCAACCCACAACGCATCTGTGCGTAGCGGGTAGTCGTCATCTCAACCTCTGCGGACGGGCTGGTTTCCGCGGTATCCGGCGCAGCAAACACAGGGCCTCCGGGTAACCAGTTAGAGGGCGCAGAAGGCAGCAACAGCAGTCACTCCAGACATGCAACTCTTGCTGCATCCTCTGCAACTCCGGTAGCCTATAGGAAGATTGTAACCTTCCCCCGCGTGAGGTTTTCTGCCCACTCGGAGCCGGCTAGAGCCAGTTCCGTCTTCGCCAGCCAGCGAATGATGTACCGTGTGGGCACCATCTCGGGCGGACGACATCCTCTTCATTATTCGAGCGGCTGTGCTCCAGCGACCTGTACGCCACGCCTTTGTGTTTTACGCCATGGTAAGTCGTGTTGACCGTGAGATAGAACTTCGAAGATATGCTTTGTTTTCATTGGTCAAGAGAATGTTAACTACGTCCTTCAGGATCTGTTTCAGTTTCTTTGAAGAACAGTTGTGTGTGACGAACTTTTCCTTCAAACTACTAAGAACAATTTCTGGAGGACGTTTATTTTCTCCTGTTGTAATGAATCAGAAACTGCAGACTGTTTTGTATTCGATTTTTACTTATTCATATACACAAAAGGAACTGCCGCCACGAATCTTGCAGGGCTGTCCATAAATCCGTAAGAGTACGACGGGGTGGAGATCTCTTCTGAACAGCGTGTTGCGAGGCATCCCAGGTATGCTCTTTAATGTTCATGTCTGGGGAGTTTGGTGGCCAACGGAAGTGTTCAAACTCCGAGCAGTGTTCCTGGAGCCACTCTGCAACTATTTTGGACGTTTGGGGTGTCGCATCGTCCCGCTGGAGTATCCCGTGCCCGTCGGAATGTACAGTGGACATGAATGGAGGCAGGTGATCAGGCAGGATTCTTACGTACGTGTCACCTGTCAGAGCCGTATCTAGACCTAATATGGGTCCCATATCACTCCAACTGCACGCGCCCCACAACATTACTGAGCCACCACGAGCTTGTACAATCCCCTGATGACATGCAACGTCCATGGATTCATGAGGTTGTCTCCGTACCAGTGCACGTCCATCCGCTCGATACAGTTTGAAACGAGACTCTTCCGACCAGGCAACATTTTTCCAGTCACCAACAGACCAATGACGTTGTTGAGGGGCCCAGGTGAGGCGTAACACTTTGTGTCGTGCAGTCATCAAAGGTACACGAGTGGGTCTTCTGCTCTGAATGCCCATATCGATGATGTTACTTTACACGGTTCGCACGCTGACATTTGTTGATGGGCCAGCACTGAAATCTGCAGCAATATGCGGAAGGCTTGCATTTCTGTCACGTTGAACGATTCTCCTCAATCGTCGTCGGTCCCGTTCTTGCAGGATCTTTTTCCGGCTGCAGCGATGTCGGAGATTCGATATTTTACCGAATTCCTGACATTCACGGTACACTCGTGAAATGGTCGTCTGGAAAAATCCCCACCTCATCGCTACCTCGGAGGTGCTGCGTCTCATCGCTCGTGCACCGACTATAATACCATGTTCAAACTCACTTAAATCTTGATAAGCTGTCAATGTAGCAGCAGTTAACAATCTAACAACTGCGCAAGACACTTGTATAGGCGTTGACGACAGCAGCGCCGTATTCCACCTGTTTACATATCTCTATATTTATATAAGCATGCCTATACCAGTTTCTTCGGTACCCGCCAGGGTAGCCGAGAGCACTAACGCGATACTTCCTGGACTCGGGTAGGCGCGCTGGCCCCGGATCGAATCCGCTCGGCGGATAAACGACGAGGGGCCATGTGCCAGCCAGCCTGGATGTGGTTTTTAGGTGGTTTTCCACATCCCGATAGGTGAATACCGGGCTGGTCCCCATGTTCCGCCGCAGTTACACGGCTCGCAGACGTCTGAACACATTCGCACTATGCCATGGATTACACTCGACGCAGACAGTTGGGGTACACTAATTCCGTCCCGGGAGGGGGGAGGGGGGGGTGGGGCAGGAAGGACATCCGGCCACCCCTTAAACATTAATATGCCAGATCCGATTAACGATGGCTGTAACTGCGGGACAAGGCTCAAGCGATAGAATATCAGTTTCTTCGGTGTTTCAGTGTAGTAGGCAATACCCACCCCAACAATATATGCCTACTAGCTTCGCAGATAGTAAAGGGATTGAAAGAATGTATGAAGAAGTAGAAGAACTTATTCAGTAACGAAGCCAAACGGAAATTTATTTGTGATGGAGGACTGGAATTAAGTCTTTGGGGCACGCTCAACCACTGAAGCGCTTATTATCTGTATCAGAAAGAGCTGATGGGAAGCTTCGTTTCCAGAATTCTGATGCAGTTAGTTGCAAATGCTCGAACGCGCTCTCACCTTACAGTGATTACAGGTAGCTGGCAGACGGCTGGATTTCGAGAACAGCTCGGTGGCGGCCACGACCGTAACGCCATTACACACGTCGGCGGCAGTGCGTCTTGCAGGGATGGGCTCGGCTTGCTGTTGGTGCAGCTAATTTGGGCGAACCGAAGCCGCCGGTAGCCGGTAATTTGCGTGAACACCAGTTGCTATTGTAAGTGGATTAGTAGCCGCCTGGTTTGGGTGTAAGGGGGGGGGGGGGCAGAGGATCGACGCGCGTCGGTCGGCTGTGGCTGCGGCTGCGGGGGAGGGATCGAGCCAGATATGGGGGCTCGGTGGAGCGGCCGGTTCACCAGCGCTTAGCCACGGCCAAGGGATCTCTATCTGCCTCACTGCCGGGACTCCGTCTTAAATGCAGACCATTACACTGCAGAGCATTCTCGTGTTCTCTGCCGTGTACGGATGTTCGTCAGAATAATGACTGACTCGCGAAAATTGTTGCCATTGCATTTCCAGGCAGATTAGAACTGTGTACCAGATGGGGAGTACGAGGTCACTTTATGGACTGGTTCTCTTCCATTTTCTCCTTATTACGGGCCTGGACACTACTTCGCTTAAAAAGTACGACCCACTTCTCAAAAACACGCAAAAAAATATTCTGAAGGTTTCCGAGTGCTGTTAAGCAGTTTTTATCAAAACTTTCGAAAATTTAATTAGAGTAGACTGCAGCTGAGAATGTAGCGTTCTCGTCTTGTAGTCTGAAAGACACTGGCTCAGGTCTCACTAGGGGCAACTTCTTTTTAATTCTTTTAATTTTATTAGGTTGTTGCATAAAAGTTCGTAGCGTTTTTGTTCTGCGTATTGGTATTCTGGTTGCTATGGGTTTATTTATAGACTGTCATTATTTTGTTTGTAGTTCACTATTGCTATTTGAGTTTACATTTTGGCATTTTGGAGATAATGAGTAGAGCTGTGGGTACTAGACAATGGAGCACCAAGTGGAGGAATCGGAAAATTTCTGACATATTCTTCTGTGTGAGTTCAACAAAGGGATGACAGTGGAGGAGGCAGTTAGAAACATTAGCGCCGTGTGTGGGGATTGGACTCAGAACGTCACGAAAATGATTTCTTCGTTTGAAGGATGATCAATTTGACATTGGTGACTCTCCACGTTCAGGGGTTGGATGAATATCATTTAAACCCTGTAATCCACAACGATTCACGTTAGTATACTTGAGAACTGGCAAATGTGATGCACAACGATCATTCCACCGTGCGACATTTGCATGCAATGGGGAAGATTCCAAAATGGGTGTATGGCCACCACATGCTCTAAACGAAATTCACAAAAATCCGCGGGTAGACTTACGTGCATCTCTGCTTACTCGTCATCAATTGGCTCGTGAACAACACTGACCTTTCCTATCATGCATCGTTATTGGTAAGGAGAAATTATGTCTTTATGACCAACTCCCTGTACGAAGACCTGTGTGCATCCACAAAAGATAATGTAATGCATCTGGTGGAATAGCGATGGTGTGGCGTTCCATGAATTGCTTCCCCGAAGTGTAACCATCATCGCTGAAATTTATTGTCAACAACTGAGCATCATGCAGACGCAGTCGAAGAACAACGACCAGTAAGACTGCGGGAAGTGATGCTAGTCCACGATAACGCCCGCTCACATTCTCCTAGACTGACAAAAAACACTATACAGGAACTGGGTTGAGAGGTCATTCCGCATCCACCTTACTCTCCTGATCTTGCACCCTCAGATTTTCACCTTTTCCGCTCATTATCGAACAACCTTCAAGGAACATCCTTTCCCCATGAAAATGCGCTCCGAATATCACTCGACGAGTTCTACACACAAAACCAGGTTATTTCTACAGTCGCGGAACCGAAAAGTTACGCCAGCGTTGACAGTCTGTTGTAAGTAGTGAACTAGGATATATTATTGATGACCAAATCCTGTGTTACGTGTATCTGTTGTGTTCATTAAACGTACGGAGAAACGCTACTAACTTACGCACCAATCCAGTACGTTTATTATCAAATCGGAATGTTAATTAACACATAGTGAATCATGTTTTAATAACATCTTTTCTAATTACAAATCGCACGAAAATGCTGATACTGATTTAAACTTTCCATGGTTCCTCTAAATCACTTGAAATATATACCGGGATGCTTTAAGTAAAGATATTATTTCGCTCATGTTTTTTAACTGGATGAGCTACAGTATGTTATCCATCTTCAGCTACTGTAGTTGTGTACATCGAAATAATCAGAAACCAGTTGCATACAAGAATTTTTATTTCCTTAACCGCTTCCAGACACTTAGTGGTCTTCCTCAAGGGCTATAATTGACGACGCTAATCAGAAGCCTTTAACCCTAACCTTCGTTTTTTCAATCTTCCAGCAGTGTTGTCAAGTACTGATTGCGACAGACAATAAGACAAGTATTCGTCGGCAGCACCGCACGGTCGCTTGGGACTCATTATAAGGTATGTTACATGGATGGTGGTACGCATGGGCGACCACAGAAAGTTATCCGGGGGAGGGGAGCGGAGAAAATTGTTGATGTAAATGAGATGGTCGGTTTTGAGACGTGTTATCCAACAACAATTAAATTTTTTAGGTGACACAAAAAGCTTATAATATCCCAAAGAATTGATGGCTGTTCACTCACTTCTACAGGTGTACGAGCAATCGATAATGCATAAAAAATCCGTGTTCCTGATACCTCGGGGGGGGGGGGGGGGGGGGGGTAGGAAGAGAGGAAGAGCAAGCGCCACTCTTTCCCATGCCCCCCCCCCCCTCCCGGCCGCTTGCGGACGCCTATGGTAGTGTGATGTAGTTAGTCTCGCCTCGTGGGACAGTCAGAGCTCAACGCGTCTCGAACAGTTAGAGGCACTTCCTTGCCGTTTCGTTCAACAATGCCCGAGCACTACCACTCATGCGTGGCGAGAGCAATCGTCATTCAGGTTTCGTGACGATCGGTTGTATACAATCGAGCAACTCCAATAATACATGAATGTTTTGCAAACGTTGTTGAAATATAAAACTGGCAGTCTTCCGTCAAATGATAGTCCAACATTGGTAATTAGGCAGTTAATTCAGGGAGTGTGCGCGTAACTACACATTAAATCACTGGAAGAAATAGTATCGTCATTCATATTCAGTAGCTTCAGTGATACAGTGAAACTAAATTTAACTGCTAAAATGGGCATCGTTGGGTCTGACCATTGTTAGGAATGTGTTGCTTACGAACTCAATGAAAGAAGTATGTGGTATGAATTGGTTTCCTTCCGAATCAACCTTTTTCACTTTAAATTGAAGAACTTCAGTATTCCTAAAGCAAAGAGGTACGTTTTAGTTTCAGCAACACGGTAAGGCTTCGTATGTAGTGTGTTCCCTCTGTTAGAAATCCCATACACAAGTCTGGCGGCCGCAAAGAAATCTATTTCAATTAAGAATCATCAAAATATAGCGGGAAAGAGGTTATTACTGTACAGTTTGAATGATATGAATACATCTCTAGCGGTGCTTCCACATGCAGGTAGTTGCGGTAAGTTGCCCCATTTTTTTTTTTCTTTCTGAAGATAATGTTGGATGTCTTGTGTGAAATCTGGAGTCTACGTAAACTGCGGACGATGTTGGACTGATACCGAATGTTTCCGTATGCTTCCTGCCTCTGTAGGCCTTCTACGTATTTTTAGAAACATATCATTCAGAAAAAAGTAATAGTTCACCTATGGTACACTGAATTACGAATTACATGCTTTGCTGGCCGCAAATCATTATTCGATACGGAAAGAGTAAAGACATGGTGATAATTAGCTTTACGAGTAACCAATACGTTTGAAATGCTTGTCTTCCATCCCAGTCGACTGTCGATGTGTGCTGTCAATTAAGCTGTGATCTGTAACTGCATTTGTAATGGACATGCTGCCGATATGCATCAACAGCAATGTATGTGCGGCGGAGACCTAGCAAGAACGCCGCGTGACGACATGTTTATTTTCTCGTATCGCCAGCTTCTCGAGCCATTACTTGCTACGCAGCGAAGGTAGTTCGTTTCCCCCCAGGGAGAGATACCATCTTCCTCGAAAGGAAATTGTAAACACGCCCTTTCCACACTCGCGGTAAGTGAAGCTTTCTGCTTGCTCAACGAGACTGCCACACGACGCCTTGCTCCTCACTCAATCATTCGCGCGTCGCTACACCGCGATAACGTACACAGACCATTAACTCAAAACGTAAAAAAAGAAAAAAACACGCCTAGCAGTGCCTGACGCAGTGGACATGACAGCTTTCATCACCTTCACATAATTTTGTTCTGTATATGTATTTGTAAGACATACATTTCTAAAGTTCCTAGTGCTTATCCGCTACATTGTGAGTTCTCGAGTTCGTGTTTCAAAGGATTCAGAAGGAAATAGTTTTTAACAAGTACATGGATGAATCTGTTACAGGAAAGGTACTACATATAATACAGTTTCCAATCAACTGTTTCCAAACATTGCGTCACATAGGTGTTGGTCCCCATCGTTGATATAGTTGATGAAGTTTCCCACATTTCTGACCGTCATTAGAGGGAAAATCAGCAGATCACCGAATTATGGCCTCCTCTAAAATTCCCGCATTTTGGCGTCGATACAGTTTCAGACGTCAAGAAGAGTGTAATAACACCAATATAAAAAAGGGTAAGTGTAGATAAGTGTCGGTATTATTGAACCGTCTGTTTAATAAGTGATGGCTCAGAATGTTCAAATGTGTGTGAAATCTTACGGGACTTAACTGCTAAGGCCATCAGTCCCTAAGCTTACACACTACTTAACCTAAATTATCCTAAGGACAAACACACACACCCATGCCCGAGGGAGGACTCGAACCTCCGCCGGGACCAGCCGCACAATCCATGACTGCAGCGCCCCCTAGACCGCTCGGCTAATCCCTCGCGGCTAAGTGATGACTCTTAGACCATCAAAATGACTGAAGACGGCAGAAGTAAATAACAAAAAATCTTATCTGAAAAACATAGATTTCTAACAGTAAATACAAATGTGTTAGGGAGCCATTTAAGAAAGAATTTCTCTGGATTTAGCCTCATATGGAAGAGAACTGTAGCTTTTGAAATGTGGTGCTATAGAAGAATGCTGAAAATCAGATGGACAGACCGAGTAAGCAAGGAAAGGTACTGAATAAAACTGGAGAAAATAGAACTTCATGGAGTGACGAGGATAAAGGAGGCAACAAGAAATAGTCAGTTTGGTGATTCCGGGAAATGTGGTGGTAAAAGTTGTAGAGGGAGACCAAAGTTTGGTTATAGCAAGTAGACTCAGATGGATGTACATAGCAGTAGTTATGCAAAGGTGAAGTTACTTGCGCAGCATATAATAGCACTGAGGCCGGCCGGAGTGGCCGTGCGGTTCTAGGTGCTACAGTCTGGAGCCGAGCGACCGCTACGGTCGCAGGTTCGAATCCTGCCTCGGGCATGGATGTGTGTGATGTCCTTAGGTTAGTTAGGTTTAATTAGTTCTAAGTTCTAGGCGACTGATGACCTCAGAAGTTAAGTCGCATAGTGCTCAGGGCCATTTGAACCAATAGCACTGAGTGGTGAATCAAAACAATATTTAGGTTGAGAAGAAACGCAGCTGGAATATGATGGAATTTACTTTGGTAGTTGCACAAAAAATTGAGCATCAAATCTGATGATTGTGGTGGCCAACTAATATAACATCACAAAGACAACATCGCTCCGTGAATACAACTAAACGAGACCTATAGGCCGTTGCGCCATCTTTGTGAAATGAAAGACATTTTGTGTACTATTTTAATTTATAATGTCGTCCATATTTAGTCGTTTCAGTTTTGTAACATGGAGCATCAACTAACAGCCATCCTAATAGTGGCACCGCGTTGCGAAAATGGAAGAGAGACCTAACACACCGAACTTAACAACTGGAAACCATAGCTTCCGGGCTATGTAATAGACGTTGATAAAAATTTCATAGGGATTATTGGCAGATCAAAATCCGAAGTTTGCTGGCCTTCAACTGATAAATGAAAACGAACTTCATACAAAAAGTAGTAACACGTTATGGAGCGAACCCTCGTATGTCTTTATAAAGCTTGTGCAGGTTTTAAAATTCCTGTCATTCAGTTTGGTGGTGCTCGTGACGAATTCCTTAAACTTCGGACCACTAACTGTGATGCAGCCGTCTGTCTGAGGATATCGTGAAGCCGACACTAAAAACGAAACGAGCGCATCACTTCAATGGCATTATCCCGACCAGTATGCTTCCTACCTTTCCGCTACGATCGCTGAGTACTTCAGCTCTGGAGCACCTAGCTCTTCCGGACGTACATGAAACAGACAATGCTCCATATTTAACAGTTTCCAAGCTGTAGTTTCTTGAAATAGTAGAGGAACCTAACGGGCATACTGTATATCTATACTCAAAAAACTGCTCTGGACTGCATAGTAGAAAGTATGGGGTGGTTATAATTAAATTGCAACTACTCAGAGGTCAGTGTGGGCTGTAATTATCGTATGGCAGCGAAACTTCGTAGATATTCTACTGCATTAATTAGGAACCGATTTACGCTGGGAAAAAATTAGTTCTAATTTTGGCCACCAGGTGCAATTCTGATGCTGTCATTGCAAGAAGGGCATACAGAAATGTTAGGAACTGGTTTGGGGCAGAAAATACTAAACAAATGAGAAAGATGTAATGTTGATTTTATTATTAGGTTAAATGTATCAAGGAGTGCGCAGTCAAAAGAGAGATCAGCTTGTGTTCCTGAGAGTTGACTAAACTGGTCAGCTTGCTACTGACGTAGTTGTATTCAGGCTGGTATCAGTAACACCTCGTAGAAGTTGTTTGAAGAAATCCTGTGTTTCCGATGTGAAACTAATAAGAACCACTTTTCAGAGTCTTGATCTAGTTCTGCTACTAAGTTGCATAAATTATACACAGTATACGTAATAGCCTTTAATTTTTGAGTGCATTTTGAAAGGCTGACTTGAACACTATCATACTGCGTCCACATGTTTTACAAATGTGACGCGTGCTGGCATCTGTTGACTTCGTTTAGAATCATTGTTTCTGTACGAAAGAGCGCGCATAATACAAACAGAGAGATCATCCGTCCCATCGGATTAGGGAAGGATGGGGAAGGACGTCAGCCTTAACCTTTCAAAAGAGCCATTCCGGCAATTGTCTGGAGCGATTTAGGGTAATCAACGGAAAACCTAAATCAGGGTGGCCGAATGCGGGCTCTGAACCGTCGTCCTTCCGAATGCGAGTCCGGTGTGCTAACCACTGCGCCACCTCGCTCTGTCTCTCTTTAGAGCATAACTGCAAATTTGCGTTGTGGAGTCAGAAGGATATGTTCTGTTTCTGAATGGCTGCAAGGCTCTGAGCACTATGGGACTTAACATCTTAGATCATCAGTCCCCTAGAACGTAGAACTACTTAAACCTAACTAACCTAAGGGCATCACATACATCCATGCCCGAGGCAGGATTCGAACCTGCGACCGTAGCCTAAACTGAAGATCTGCTGAATGAGGCCAAACAACAAATTGAAAATGGAGACAGCAAAAAAGGTTGCCGCTGCTCTTGGTTCGAAGGAGTCTGCTGAAAGGAAAAGACTAAAAGCTGTGAGTAGGAAACATAGATTTTGGCGTATACAGAAGACTTGATCCAGTGCACTGAGTGTGGGAGATGGTGGTACGAACAGTACTCTTCATTTGAGAGTGATATTGCGTTCATTTGTTATATTTTTTTAATGCTTACTCTTTGGGCAAGTTTCGCATATTCTTAAGCGCATGTGAACGAAAGAGTGCACATTTCCCGGTTTTTGTATTTTTGGAAAGTTCAATGAAAGTATTATCTCACTGCTGCTGTAGTTTTCTGAACATGTACATTTTGTGTTAATAAATATAAATCTAAAATGATTTTGTTTTCCTGTTGATAATAACCGCAATATTTACGGTTCAAATGGTTCAAATGGCTCACAGCTCTATTGGGCTTAACATCTGAGGTCATCAGTACCCTAGACTTAGAACTACTTAAACCTAACTAACCTAAGGACATCACACACATCCATGCCCGATGCAGGATTCGAACCTGCGACCGAAGCAGCAGCGCGGTTCCAAACTGAAGCGCTTAGAACCGCTCGGTCACAGCTGCCGGCCAATATTTACGGTTATTCCTTAACTGCGCACTCTTTGGTATGGTTCCCCTAACCGCCTCTTATACAGTTTGCTTAACCTCAGCACTGGAAACGTCGGCGAGATGCTGTACAGCGCCAGATTTGTAACTGGTGGCAAAAATTGGAACTAATTTTGTTTCTAGCGTATTCGGTTCCACATTAATCCATTAGAATAACTACTAAGTTTCGCTACCATACGATAATTACAGCTCACATTGGACCTGTGCATGGAGCAGCAGTTTAACTATAGCCACCCTGTTCTTACCATTCTACCACACGTTAGTGTTTCTTCCTTTTCCATTCGCGTACCGAGGACGGGAAGGATTACTGGTTAAAATCATCTGTAGTTAGTCTTGTTCTCACGAACCCTGCAGGAGATGTACGAAGGGGCCTGTTGTAAACTATTACATGCCTCCTTTAATTTTTGGAACTTTTTGAGGGGAATGAAAAGACCCATTATCAGGCATCTGCGAGTTCAGGTGTTTGAGCATTTACACTACTGGCCATTAAAATTGTTACACCAAGAAGAAATGCAGAGGACAAACAGGTATACATTTGACAAATATATAATACTAGAACTGACATGTGATTACATTTTCACGCAATTTGGGTGCATAGATCCTGAGCAATCAGTACCCATAATAACCACCTCTAGCCGTATTAACGGCCTTGATACGCCTGGGCATTGAGCCAAACAGAGCTTGGATGGCGTGTAAAGGTACAGCTGCCCATGCAGCTTCAACACGATACCACAGTTCATCAGTCACGAGTAGTGACTGGCGTATTGTGACGAGCCAGTTGCTCGGCCACGACTGACCAGACGTTTTCAGTTAGTGAGACATCTGGAGAATGTGCTGGCCAGGGCAGCAGTCGAACATTTTCTGTATTCAGAAAGGCCCGTACAGGACCTGCAACATGCAGTAGTCCATTATCCTTCTGAAATGTAAGGTTTGGCAGGGATCGAATGAAGGGTAGAGCCACGGGTCGTAACACATCTGAAATGTAAGATCCACTGTTCAAAGTTCCGTCAATGCAAACAAGAGGTGACCGAGACGTGTAACCAATGGCACCCCATACCACCACGTCGGGTGATACGCCAGTATGGCGATGACGAATTCACCGCGATGTCGCCAAACACGGATGCGACCATCGTGATGCTGTAAACAAAATCTGGATTCATCCGAAAAAATTAGGTTTTGCCATTCGTGGTTCGTCGTTGAGTATACCATCGCAGGCGCTCCTGTCGGAGACGCAGCGTCAAGGGTAACGGGAGCCATGGTCTGCGAGGTGGTAGTCCATGCTGCTGCAAACGTCGTCGAACTGCTGATGATTGTTGTCTTGCAAACGTCCCCATCTGTTGACTCAGGGATCGAGACGTGGCTGCACGATCCGTTACAGCCATGCGGATGAGATGCCTGTCATTTCGACTGCTTGTAATACGAGTTCGTTGGATCCAGCACGACGTTTCGTATTACCCTCCTGAACCCACCTATTGCATATTCTGCTAACAATTGGACCTCGACCAACGCGAGCAGCAATGTCGCGATACGATAAACACCAATCGCCATAGGCTACAATCCTACCTTTATCAAAGTCGGAAACTTGATGGTACGCATTTCAACTCCTTACACGAGGCATCACAACAACGTTTCACCAGGCAACGCCGGTCAACTGCTGTTTGTGGATGAGAAATCGGTTGCAAACTTTCCTCATGTCAGCACGTTGTAGGTGTCACTACCGGCACCACCTTGTGTGAATGCTCTGAAAAGCTAATCATTTGCATATCACAGCATCCTGTCGCGTCTGTAGCACGTCATCTTCGTGGTGTAGCAATTTTAATGGCCAATAGTGTATCTTTGATTGAGCCCATGCGATCATTCATTTCATATTCCCACAATTCCTTACACCCAGGTACTTGTGTGTTATGACTGATTCTAACTGTCACTTGTTGATACTGCGGTCATAGTTTTGAGTTTGGTGCAGTGCATAGTTTTTTTTTCATTTTTATTACCGCTGAAAGGATCATGTTGCTTCTGCCATCCTCCCACACCTCGTTGCAGCAAGTGGCAACACGGTTGAGGCGTCGGTCGCAGGCCGTGACGAGACTCGCCGTGGCCTTTCAAACATCGGTTCCGTCCGACGGCCGGCACCTGAGCGCGCTCTTCCGAAACGGCCGGCCACGCACAAAAACGCGTCGCGCCCCACTCTCCGGACCCGGCTGCCCCCGGGCTACCTGCCCGACACGCGACAGGTGCACCGCCGGCCGCTCGCCTCCAATCCGGTTTCTGGCTGGCGTTCAGTTGCACCGCCGGTGGCCACGCGCGCGGATGGAGTACTGTGCTGCCTGCGATCCTGCTCAACGCCGATTCGTTAGGAGGCGAGCCATGGTGATACACACGTCGATGGACCACTTTTGTCCTTTTCTGTGTCGTCGATAATGACCCGATTCACTTACTTCGTGACATTTAGAGGACGGTGCATGTGTTCTGTAGCCTCCTGCTCCACCTGGTCGACTGACAGCTGCACATTCCAACAGCCTCCGAGACATTACAAACTCTTCTGGATCTCCAGTTTTCGGTGAGTACAGTGCTGTGACACGTGTGAATACAGAACAGTTGTTAAACAAGACGAGAAGATCCCCCGACAGTTACATCTACATCTACGTGACTACTCTGCAATTCGTAATTAATTGCCTGGCAGAGGGTTCGTCGAACCACCTTCACGTTATTTCTCGAACAGCGCGAGGGAGAAACGAGCACTTCATTCCTTCCGTGCGAGCTCTTATTTCTCTTATAACAATGATTTCTCCGTATCAGTATTGGTTAGAAACAGTCTTGGTTGCAATTTTATTTTTTTTTTATTTTTCAACGGCGCGTTTCGCCTTATTTAGACGATAAGCTGAAGATGCCTAAATAAGGCGAAACGCGTCGTTGAAAAATAAAAAAACTAAAATTGCAACCAAGACTGTTTTTAACCAATACTGTTAAGCACTGGTTCGCTGTTATGCCACATATGGACTGGAAGAATTTCTTAAATATCTTTTTCAACAATTGTCACACCGTATACTTTGACCAAGGTAGACTCACGATGTACGTAAGATGTCACGCAAACGTAAACATATCTACAAGTATATAATTTAGTGTGTATCGTGTGTTTTAAGAATTAACAAGCGCAGAGGCTGAGTGCTACGAATGCGAAAATGGTCACGTGGTTGGTTGGTTCATTCGGGGGAAGGGGCCAAACAGCGAGGTCATCGGATGAGGGAAGGACGGGGAAGGAAGTCGGCCGCGGCCTTTCAAAGGAACCAACCCGGCATTTGCCTGAAGCAGTTTACGGAAATCACAGAAAACCTAAATCAGAATGGCCGGAAGCGAGTTTGAACCGTCGTCTTCCCGAATGCGAGTCCAGTGTGCTAACCACTGCGCCACTCGCTCGGTAATTATCACATACATAAGATGCTTTTTAACTGTAAACGGTCTTATTTTTGACAAACATATGTATAATGTGGTGCATTTTATGCACCATAATGACAGCATGGCATGAGATACTCACAATGGACCTCTTTTCATAACAAAAATTTTTCGAAGGCCTGAAGATGGCGGTTCTAGGCGCTACAGTCTGGAACCGCGCGACCGCTACGGTCGCAGGTTCGAATCCTGCCTCGGGCATGGATGTGTGTGATGTCCTTAGGTTAGTTGGGTTTAAGTAGTTCTAAGTTCTAGGGGACTGATGCCCTGAGAAGTTACGTCCAATAGTACTCAGAGCCATTTGAACCATTTGAACCTGAAGACGACAGTTGCACTGTCGAAGCCAATTATCCATCGTAAAGAACAATTTATGCGATCATGGCTATTGAAAGCTTCCTCCCTCTTCAGTAGATCTGTTGTATCCTCTAAGTGTTCCGGTAATAAAACCCAGTCTATGGTATGTCTTCCTCACAGCATTACCAATGTGATTGTTCCAATTTAAGTTATTTGTAATTGTAATCCCTAGGCATTTAGTTGAATACACAGCATTTTGATTTGTGTGATTCATCGAGTAACCGAAATTTAGCGGATTCCTACTAGTACTCACGTAGATAACTTCACTTTCCGAGCCTACTGTCATTTTTCGCAAGATGCCGATATCTTGTTTAAATCATTTTTCAAGTGGTTGTGATCGCCTGATGACTTTACGAGACGGCAATTGACAGTATCATCTCCAAACAATCTAAGGCAGCTGCTCTTATTGTCTCCTAGATTGTTTATATAGACCAGGAACAGAAGAAGGCCTATAACACTACGCTGTGGAACGCCAGGTGTCACTTCTGTTTTACTCGATGGCTATCTGTCTGTTACTGTGAATTATGAACTTTCAGACAGGAAATCGCGAATCCAGTCGCACAACTAAGGCGATACTCTGTAGGCATGGAATTTGATTAGAAGTGGCTTGTGAGGAACAGTATTATAACCCTCCTGGAAATCTAAAAGTAAGCACTCAGTTTGTGATACCTTGTCGATAGCACTCATTACTTCATGTGAATAAATAGCTATTCGTGTTTGATAAGAACATTTCGTTATCCTCCAGGTAATTTATAATGTTCGAACACACAGTGGCTTTTGTGAGACGTTTCTTCCGCCTGCCACGACCAACCACACAACGTAGTTTTGTTTAAGGATGGTTTACATCGGTCATATTTTACGACAATATTTGGCAGCAAAAACGTTGCTATCAACATTGCTGGAATGCGGCTGCAATAAAGTGCAATTTTGTGGTATGGCCGGGCAGTATTGCTGACATTGCAGGTTTTTATCCCAGGGTGAAGAATATTTCGTATTGCAGGGCAGTATCTACCTCTGTACTTTGTAACTTGCCTCTCGCTCTCACCGTTGTTTCCTACTTCTGTCACTGACAGCACTGCAGCCACCTCTCTGAGAGAAAACAATATCGTTTCGCTGTTGTTCAGAAATTTGCGTGCGTACATATAACCATCTACATCTACATGGATACTCTGCAAATCACATTTAAGTGCCTGGCAGAGGGTTCATCGAACCACCTTCACAATTCTCTATTATTCCAATCTCGTATAGCGCACGGAAAGAATGAACACCTATATCTTTCCGTACGAGCTCTGATTTCCCTTATTTTATCGTGGTGATCGTTCCTCCCTACGTAGGTCGGTGTCAACAAAATATTTTCACATCCGGAGGAGAAAGTTGGTGATTGTAATTTCGTGAGAAGATTCCGTCGCAACGAAAAACGTCTTTCTTTTAATGATTTCCAGCCCAAATACTGTATCATTTCTGTGACACTTTCTTTCATGTTTCGCAATAATACAAAACGTGCTGCCTTTCTTTGAACTTTTTCGATATACTCCGTCAGTCCTACCTAGTAAGGATACCACACCACGCAGCAGTAGTCTAAAAGACTGATTTATCGTGTAACCGAAGTTTAACGAGTTCCTTTTAGCACTCATGTGGATGACCTCACACTTTTCGTTATTTAGAGTCAGCTGCCACTTTTCGCACCATTCAGATATTTTTTTCTAAATCGTTTTGCAATTTGTTTTGATTTTCTGATGACTTTATTAGTCGATAAACGACAGCGCCATCTGAAAACAACCGAAGACGGCTGCTCTGATTGTGTCCCAAATCGTTTATATAGATAAGGAACAGCAAAGGGCCTATAACACTACCTTGGGGAACGACAGAAATCATTTCTGTTTTACTCGATGACTTTCCGTCAATTACTACGAACTGTGACCTCTCTGACAGGATATCGCAAATACAGTCACATAACTGAAACGATATTCCATAAGCACGCAATTTCACTACTAGCCGCTTGTGTGGTACAGTGTCAAAAGCCTTCCGTAAATCCAGAAATACGGAATCGATCTGAAATCCCTTGTCAATAGCACTCAACACTTCATGTGAATAGAGAGCTAGTTGTGTTTCACAGGAATGATGTTTTCTAAACCCATGTTGACTGTGTGTTAATAGACCATTTTCTTCGAGGTAATTCATAATGTTCGAACACAATATATGTTCTAAAATCCTGCTGCATATCGACATTAACGATATGGGCCTGTAATTTAGTGGATTTCTCCTACTACCTTTCTTGAATATTGGTGTGAGCTGTGCAACTTTCAAGTCTTTCGGTACGGATCTTTCGTAGAGCGACGGTTGTATGCGATTCTTAAGTATGGAGCTAATACATCAGCATACTCGGAAAGGAACCTAATTGGTATAAAGTCTGGACCAGAAGACTTTTTTTTATTATTTGAGTTGCTTCACTACTCCGAGGGTATTTATTTCTACGTTACTCATGTTGGCAGCTGTTCTCAATTCGAATTCTAGAATTTTTACTACGTCTTCTTTTGTGAAGGCATTTCGGAAGGCTGTGTTTAGTAACTCTGCTTTGGTAGCACTGTCTTCGATAGTATTTCCATTGGTATCGTGCAGAGAAGGTATTGATTGTTTCTTGCCGCTAACATACTTCACATACGACCAGAATCTCTTTGGATTTTCTGCCAGGTTTCGAGACAATTTCGTTGTGGAAACTGTTATAGGCGTCTCGCATTGAACTCCGCGCTAAGCTTCAAGATTCTGTAAAGGATCTCCAATCTTGGGCTTTTTGCATCTGTTTAAATTTGGCATGTTTGTTTCGTTGTTTTTGCAACAGTGTTCTAACCCGTTTTGTGTACCAAGGAGGATCGGCTTCGTCGTTTGTTAGTTTATTTGGTATAAATCTCTCAATTGCTGCCGATACTATTTCTTTGAATTTAAGCCACATCTGCTCTACACTTATATTATTAATTTGGAATGAGGGAGATTGTTTTGTTGGTTGTTGTTATGCAGTTGTGTAAAGCAGCGAAGAAGTGGACAAAATACCGAACGGTGAATTTCATAAATGCGATCCATCTACGACCAGAGCTATGGAACGTACAAAGTAATGTATATTAAAGTTGCCTTATCGTGTGTGCTGGTGAATTATATAATCAGAGCGTGGTCGGCCAATTGCCGAAGTACACCACCCTCGAATTCGTACGGAAATCGGCGAAATGCCACGAATAATGAGGATAATGGGTAAGGCTACAGAAGTAGCGTGTGGATAAGTGGAATTTTGACTCTGATCGCAGGCGAGCTAGGGTAGTCCATCCAGCTGCGATGACCATTGTGTCTCGATGGCGCAGTGGTTAGCGCACTTGCCTCGTAAGCAGGAGACCTAGGTTCGAATCCCAGTTTCGCACCGATTCTCAGTTTTCCCCATTGCTTTAAATCGCACCCACTGACAGTTAATGTCATTAATTTCTTTCTGTTTTGATTCATAGTAGCTGCAGGATACGTCAACAAACAGAATTTCCGTCGCAGGGAATAGGGAAATCCTTGAGTTTCACGAATGTCCATTACCTTTCGCAACGCTTACAGTGTGGTGTGTTGTATCAGCATTGGTCTGTGCGTTTTTGTACGTGAGGGTGGTGTTGCAAAAGCAATAATATCCGACAGATTTATTGATATGCCTGAAACATTCTTTGCGCCGAGACTGCACCGCCGGCCGCAGTGGCCGAGCGGTTCTAGGCGCTTCAGTCCGGAACCGCGCTGCTACTACGGTCGCAGGTTCGAATCCTGCCTCGGGCATGGATGAGTGTGATGTTCTTAGGCTAGGTGCTACGGTCGCAGGTACGAATCCTGCCTCGGGCATGGATGTGTGTGATGTCCTTAGGTTAGTTAGGTTTAAGTAGTTCTGAGTTTTAGGGGACTGATGACCACAGATGTTAAGTCCCATAGTGCTCAGAGCCATTTCTTAGGTTAGGTAGGTTTAAGAAGTTCTAAGTCTAGGGGACGGATGACCTCAGATGTTAAGTCCCATAGAGGTTAGAGCCATTTGAACCGATACTGCACGATCCTAACATTGAAAACATGTTGTTTCAGCAGGACCGGGTGACATCACTGCTCGACAGTCGACCGAAAGCCGTTCGCCACTGTTTGGTAGGCGCGTCATTTCACGTAATGGTCACATTTCGTGGCCTGCGAGATAACCTGATTTTAGTGTGCCCTATTTCTTTCCTGCAATTATCCATGACCTAAAACAGAGTACTAAAGACGAAATCATTGCCCTTCTACATCTACATCTACATTTATACTCCGCAAGCCACCCAACGGTGTGTGGCGGAGGGCACTTTACGTGCCACTGTCGTTACCTCCCTTTCCTGTTCCAGTCACGTATGGTTCGCGGGAAGAACGACTGTCTGAAAGCCTCCGTGCCGCTCTAATCTCTCTAATTTTACGTTCGTGATCTCCTCGGGAGGTATAAGTAGGGGGAAGCAATATATTCGATACCTCATCCAGAAACGCACCCTCTCGAAACATGGCGAGCAAGCTACACCGCGATGCAGAGCGCCTCTCTTGCAGAGTCTGCCACTTGAGTTTGTTAAACATCTCCGTAACGCTATCACGGTTACCAAATAACCCTGTGACGAAACGCGCCGCTCTTCTTTGGATCTTCTTTGTCTCCTCCGTCAACCCGATCTGGTACGGATCCCACACTGATGAGCAATACTCAAGTATAGGTCGAACGAGTGTTTTGTAAGCCACCTCCTTTGTTGATGGACTACATTTTCTAAGGACTCTCCCAATGAATCTCAACCTGGTACCCGCCTTACCAACAATTAATTTTATTTGATCATTCCACTTCAAATCGTTCCGCACACATACTCCCAGATATTTTACAGAAGTAACTGCTACCAGTGTTTGTTCCGCTATCATATAATCATACAATAAAGGATCCTTCTTTCTATGTATTCGCAATACATTACATTTGTCTATGTTAAGGGTCAGTTGCCACTCCCTGCACCAAGTGCCTATCCGCTGCAGATCTTCCTGCATTTCGCTACAATTTTCTAATGCTGCAATTTCTCTGTATACTACAGCATCATCCGCGAAAAGCCGCATGGGACTTCCGACACTATCTACTAGGTCATTTATATATATATATATATATATATATATATATATATATATATATATATATATATATATATATATATTGTGAAAAGCAATGGTCCCATAACACTCCCCTGTGGCACGCCAGAGGTCTCTCCATTGATAACAACATGCTGTGTTCTGTTTGCTAAAAACTCTTCAATCCAGCCACACAGCTGGTCTGATATTCCGTAGGCTCTTACTTTGTTTATCGGGCGACAGTGCGGAACTGTATCGAACGCCTTCCGGAAGTCAAGAAAAATAGCATCTACCTGGGAGCCTGTATCTAATATTTTCTGGGTCTCATGAACAAATAAAGCGAGTTGGGTCTCACACGATCGCTGTTTCCGGAATCCATGTTGATTCCTACATAGTAGATTCTGGGCTTCCAAAAACGACATGATACTCGAGCAGAAAACATGTTCTAAAATTCTACAACAGATCGACGTCAGAGATATAGGTCTATAGTTTTGCGCATCTGCTCGACGACCCTTCTTGAAGACTGGGACTACCTGTGCTCTTTTCCAACATTTGGAACCTTCCGTTCCTCTAGAGACTTGCGGTACACGGCTGTTAGAAGGGCTGTTTCTCGAGACATGCTTCACAGAACATTCTGGAGTTTCTCTAAGAAGAATGTGGACGCTGAGAGGGAGCACATCTTTCCGATGTTATTTTTAAGAAGTAAGCAGACAGTCTGTAATGCAAACAGAAATGGCATATTTTATACATGCACCTTCGACAGTAATAAAATGCTTTTCCTGTGTCTATCCTCGTAAATTACGTTACTTGAAAATTTCCCGCTTCCCTTCGCCACCTTGTACGTTATCCGGCGTACCACAGTAGGGAAGCAGTCATCAGATTAACTACAGTTTCGATATCTGTATCCATACGTTATTTATGACATCTAAGCAGGTTGATTGACAACTGATTCATCACCACTCGGCAAAGAGATTCATTTGATAGGATTGCCCGTGCCGAGGTGCTGTTGCTGCGAGGAGAGAAGTGGCAGAGCACTCAAAGCGGTACCTCGGGGCGTGGGAGAATCGCCCCGCAGTACAATGCGACATTCCTCGCTCCCGGTCTTCGGCATCTCCAACGAGCGCCTCGCCAACAGCGAGGACGATCCGCGCCAAAGTTTCCGGCTCGGATTGTGTACCGAAGACGGCGCGCCAATAGAGAGCGAACATTTCTGCTGAAATTTAAACTGTTACTTCCGCGAGGAAGCACTCCCCGTCTCGCACGTGACGAATTAATTAAAGGGAGTCTGCGAGAGCGCCATTTTGGTCCGTCGCCCCTAATCCTGCCGTCGCACCCCCCTCCCCTTTTTCCCCTTTCCGCTTGTTCTTCCCAACTTACATTCGGGAAGCTATTTCCATTCGTTACGCAAACGGGATTCCAAACTACTCGGCGTTCCTCCGAAGAAAGGTTGCGTAACTTGAGATGTTTATCGCTCCAAAACTTTTATTTTATGGTGTGAACGTTTATAGCATACTCCTCCGGGGAAGACGGCGACGCTTCCCCCGATGTAGCATGCGGGTGCTTTGTTTCGCTGCACCCCGCACGCCGTGCCTTATACAGAAGTCTGTTTGCGGAATTAGCCCCGACTTAAATCCGTATTTGCACGTCTGCTCCCCCCTCGCTAGTAATAGACAAGCCAAATCCCTAATGCCCCACAGCGGATTCATTAACCGGAGACAATCTCCCTGAAGGGAAACGATCACTGCGCCCACAACGCGTCATACATTTTAATGCGCCGCTCCGCGATTTTGATTCATCCAGCCCCTGTGGTATCTATGGTTCGGTAGGGCGACTGATTTACTCGCTCAACAGGATGCTCTGTCTCACAAGGGGAAGGCCTCAGACACTGCGAACCGATTCTGCTCGTATTTAGTAGGTCATTTGAGTACAACCTAACATAAAATGCATTCAGATATTTTGGCGCAACACCCCAACGTTTTTGAGAGAACCACCCCTAAAGTTCATGACTCGTAATCGACCCGAAACTGACGGAATCGACAGATAATTGAAAACTGTACATTTGTCATCATCATATATGTGGTTTACAAATGCAAACTGAGAAAATAAACAGTTATGGCTGTCCCTTTGGTACCCACTAGATATTCGCTATTCAGCGAAAGTGCCGCTGACGTAGCGAACAAGTCATGTGGATGAGAAGCAGAGAACATGTATTAGATTTCCATAAGTATTCAGCAGTTTTTTCTTTTTTTCATTTGTACTTTTTTCACTCGAAATTGGTATTACATACGGTTATGAAGTAAATCAATGCGGAATAATAACCAAGTAGATAAATGAATTTCTCAATAGATTTGGATTAGCAAAGAATTAAAATTTCAAGCCTAGTTGTATGAAAAGACTGCTATGAAAACGAGCGATCGACGCAGGTAATAGCATAATAGAAAAAAAAAACGAACGCTTGTCGTTGTCAGTAGTATACATCAAATAACGCATTCGTACACGACGCATTATACGATTACAGCCTCTGGAAAATTGTTACCTAAAGTGTTCTCGTGCTTTCAAGAAATTAATTGTCAGTTTGGATCTCGCCGTATAAAAGATGTCAATCATATAACCGACGCGTTAAAAAATATTTACGTCACATGCTCCAAATCCGGGAAACTGATAAATTCAGTTTACAAAAACATATCTTGAGAAAATTTTAAATCCGTACGTTGCTGACAACAAGTTTTGTCTGATACTGCATTTCTGAAGTGGACAAGCTATTAGTGACATGTAAGATAGCATGGTTATAGATGACGAAGGGTAACCGACTTGCACGTTAGGAGTGATACCACCAAACTGCACGCCTGTGTGCCAGCCATGTAGTGTTCATTTTTATCGCCAGTTTAAAAGTTTATTTCTAAGCTTCAAAATTGCAATCTGCGTCTGAAAACCCGGCGGGAATTGCAAAACCACATGGATGCGATAGCGATTCACAGCATAATTCATGATCAACTTTCAGTCCAGTTTTTTGAGGCTGTGTTATCGTATGCGTGGCGTGCATCAAAATTAATTTTCGAAAAATAAATATTTTTAAATGTAAACGAAGTCTGCTTTCCACCGAATCTTTGCAGGGACAGTTGTAGTTGAGCGAAGATTGCGTTCATTAGATGTTCTTGGTGCTGCGAGTGTATTTGCTTAGAAAGTGTATTATGACAAGTATCACGTATCTAGTTGTTCCAAGGAAATTTAGTACTTCTAACAAAGTGAGTGAAAGAGCCATTGTAAGGCGACAAAGATTAAATTTTTAGTTCTTTACTAACGCAAATCGTTTGAGAAATGTATTTGCTTCGTTGTTCTTATTCCTTATTGATTTACTTACATTACTAACTCCCCACATTTATTGCTGTGGCCTTCTCCACCAGACATCATGGCGCCTAGAGTATCAGCAACCAAACTGACAGCCTGCAGCCGTGGGTTGCCCGCTTCGCAGGCACACCGAAGCACTACACAACCGACAGGCAATGTTGATGAATGGCCACAACAACAACACAGCAAAGACACCAGCGGCCACCATGGGCCATTACCGGCTCACATAAACATAAGGAAGAGGTCGCTGCAGACCCCAGAACTATTTTCACATGTCAAACCACGTGATGGAAAATAGTTTCGAGGTACTCATCCGCCGAAGCGCTATAAAGGCCGGCGCTCGACCGCACATGGGCAGTTCATCGACCGCCAGCAGCTGTGGATAGCTGCCGCCCTGGCAGCCTGGCTTGGATCTTCTAGCTGATCTCTGGATTAGGCTTGGTATATCAGAGAAGTCTCTGGCAGAGACTAGTAGGAAATTATTTCAGTTGTTTTCTTTATTATTCTTGTATGTAGCTGTGATTCGATGACGGATCACTGTTTTGTGTTGGTGTTATACTTGGAGAATTTGTTTTGGTTAATTGAACAGTCCAATAAATTGTTTTCAGACTTTGATCGTTAGTTTCTTCTGCTGACATAGACATATCTTATTGTTACTAGTTTCGAAATGGAAAAGAAGCTAATTAAAGAAACTGTACAATGGATGCGGGAATCAAATATGGGAACTCTTCTCCGCGAGTCTTGTTTTTAATAGGATCAGGTTAAACAAAACATCATTATTCGTTACAAGCATAAATACGTCGTGAAGGCCGTCCGTCCGGTGGAACCAACATTACACACCACTCTAAAGTCTGCTACCGACAAGACTATCATTCTTTTATTTAAACAAGGACTACAAAAGTCTATATTATGAAGGTGTGGGGTCAATAAAACACGTACATCCTAAACAAGAAATCCTGAAAGTAAACTAAAAGACGTAATGCCGTAGACAAAGAGGAAAGTAAGGGCGAGGGCATGATAAGACTTGTAGGCTTACTTCTGTTGGGCAGATGGAACATGGGGCCGGAGTAGGCAGGTGTCATATACGATGCCTTGCCACGGTGTCCCCGACACCACCATGGGGCAGGAGCACTAGAAAGGAGGGAAAAAGCCAAAGAGGAGGGGACAATATAGTTGAGAAAATGACCAGCGTGCTCTGGTATAGTGCATAAAAGAAAGGGGCGCGTGCCCTTGCGCCTACATCACTATGGGGTACGATATAGAAATGTAGTGCGGAGAGTCTAAGACATCACCGGGAAGGGGGGGGGGGGGGGGGTTACGTAAGAATCGTGCGAAAGTAATTGGTGCAGAAGATCGTCGATTTCATTGTGGGTGGCTTGCCAGAAGTCAAGGTTTGATTTATCGCCATCAGTATACAGGTAAGTGATTGCCCGTATGTCTTGGTCGCTACGCCAGTACCGCTTATGCTGAATGAATGGCGTTTACCTCTCGCTTACGTAAGCGGCAGTCGAAAAAAGTTTCTTTCCTCGATTACCAGGAAAATAAGCGTTTGTAGATGCCATACATGCAGACGTAAAACGTTCAGTCTTCTATCAATTCTGTCTTTTATTGTAGACGGTACACAAGCGACTTGCAAATTATGAGCTGTATCGATCAGCCGTGTCTGTGGCCTTCCCCTTGTTAGCATTCAAACACGTGCTACAGTGAGAAGCATGGGGTACGCCAAGGAGCGACAGCTAGGCGTCAACAAAGCACCTACCGATAACTAACTCAGTGACCTGATGCGTACACCTCTGGGGCGACTTATTTCCGGAAACCTACCGAGGACATGACGAATCCATCCCATGCACGTTCCAAAGGTGGACCAACATTTAACGGCTGGTAACATTGTTTTGGCTCATAAGTGCTAGTAGCATTCGAAAATGTGAGAGGGACTTCTATAAAATGTAACAATCATGGATGGTGACGTCTGCTGCTCCTCAGGTTTGATGGAGATGTGTTACTACTGCAATGCGCAGGAAAATTCGACATTTCCCGTGTCACAGGGTGAACCTGTCGTGCCCCCGGGGGATGTAGAGAGTACTAAGTTGGCAACGCTGATGAAGTGGCAGGAAGATTTATTGTGGGAGCGGACAGTTGAAGCGACGGCGGGCCCTGCGGATTAACAGCCTGGCGTCATATATCACCACTTGCGCGCTCGTTTCCTCTTTCCAGTGCTCACGTGGAAGGACCTGCGGCGTCGTATTACACAACAGGTAGGTCAGACGCCCTGTCACCGCCTAATTACGATGATGTTTCACTGTCCGCGCCAGTCATCAATAACGCTGATGCTACCAGAGGACGCAACGTACTGCACCATGTTGACGGTTGTCTCTCAAGATAACAATGAAAATAAAACATGCTGTATTGTACTCAACAGTTAGATGTCCTCAGAGGAGACACTATATGCTACCTCGCCATTGTTTTCAAATGCGGAAAAACGTCGTTCTTTCACCTTCCAACTCATTCCTCGCGTATTCCGAGCACTGTGTTGAAATATCAAACAACGGCGCCGTTTTATGATTAACAACCCGTTTTCAACTGGAGACGTCCGTATATTCTCATAGTCCATTTTTCTCTACTGTATGTGACATTTTGGAATTTCTCTGCTGTTTACATTGTCAATATATTCATTCTTCATCTTGAGGTTGAAGCTTACTCTTGTGTCTATGTCTGCCTGCAAATAAATTTTGTTTTTGGATAGGCTCCTCGTTGTACAAACACTTTTTTTTTCTTCTCTTCTACTGAGACATGTTTCGCTGTAGTTACGTCATTAGTGGCTCCTGTATTTTCTTTTTATTGGATACAGGAAAACTGCTGTTTACTACACGTAAACAGTTAGTAGAAAAAATATCCACAAAATAGACAAGAACTTTTTATATATACATTGTTAACGTATGTTGCAGGTTTCGTGGCTATCTATATTTTGTGTTATTGTTGCTTCTCTTTCACAGTTTGTCATGTGCAACCATAGAGAACTTGATGTAGAAAAGTTATTACATCGAAAATTTTCCCCTCAAATGGCTCTGAGCGCTATGGGACTTAACTTCTGAGGTCATCAGTCCCCTAGACCTTAGAACTACTTAAACCTAACTAACCTAAGGACATCACACACATCCATGCCCGAGGCAGGATTCGAACCTGCGACCGTAGCGGTTGCGCGGTTCCAGACTGTAGCGCCTAGAACCGCTCGGCCACCCTGGCCGGCAATTTTCCACTCGGTATGTTAAACTGTTGTGCTTTTGTGGCTACCATTATTTTATTCATGAAAGCGCGCGTGCCTGTGTGTGTGTGTGTGTGTGTGTGTGTGTGTGTGTGTGTGTGTGTGTGTGTGTGTGTGTGTGTGTGTGTGTGTGTGAGAGAGAGAGAGAGAGAGAGAGAGAGAGAGAGAGAGAGAGAGAGAGAGAGAGAGAGAGAGAGAGAGAGAGAGCGCGCTTTGGTTTATATGTTCCTGGCTTACCAAGCACGAGTCTAGCGTCTTTAATATTATGCCTCCGCCTTCGGAGATGTTAAATCAGACTATTACCTTTGTAAGTCACAGTCCTCTTTTCTTTTTTGTGCCAGCCAAGGGGCCACTCCAACAGAAAAATTCCAATACAGCATCATCATTATACGATTCGCTCAATGAGGATAGATCAAGATTAGAATTCATTAGGTACTAACTTCGCTTGAGACTTTCGCACAAATTAATTCAAATAGTGTAGTAAAACCACAGAAAACCCAAACCGAATGGGCTGGCGCAATGCTAAGACACGGGACTAGGTTTTGGGAGCACGACGCTTAAAATCCACGTCTGGTCATCTAGATTTAGGTTTCCGCTTAAAGCGAATGCCAAGGTGGTTCCTTTGAAAGTCACGGCTGACTTCCAATCCCAATCCGATATTCTGTTCTGTGTCTAATCACAATACGTCGACGGGACGTCAATCTCTGATACTCCTTTTTCTACCTTAGAAAACCCAAATAGCGAGAAGCCAGGACGAGGATTTGAGATGAACTCTGTGTCATCTCTGCCCGTGTTTCTTTTCAAGAACAGGGCAGAATTGCAGGGGGCAAGTCTATCTAATTTCAAAAAATAAAATCGATACTCTTCCAATCCAAAACGAGTAAGTCAGGGATGTGCAATTTGGCAGACATCATTCACAGTTCATGAAGGCTTCAAAGATCAATGTTATTGACTGCGCTCGCTCTTACACTGACCTACCTACAATGAAGCGCCATAGAAACTGGTATAGGCATGCCTATTCAAATACAGAGATATGTAAACAGGCACAATAAGGCGCTGCGCTCGACAACGCCTATATAAGACAAGTGGATGGCACACTTGTTAGATCGGTTACTGTAGCTACAATGACAGCTTATCAAGATTCAGGTGAGTTTGACCGTGGTAATATAATCGGTGCAAGAGAGAAGGGACACAGCTTCTCCGAGGTAGCGATGAAGTGGGGATTTTCCCGTACGACCATTTCACGAGTGTACCGTGAATATCACGAAACCGGTAAAACATCGCTGTGTTCTGAAAAAGATCCTGTGAGAACGACGGCTGAAGAGAATCGTTTAACGCAAGTGCAACCCTTCTGTAAACTACTGTAGATTTCAATGCCGAGCCATCAACAAGTGTCAGCGTGCGAACTATCCAACGAAACATTATCGATATGGTCTTTCGGAGCAGATGGCCCGCTAGTGTACCCATGACGACTGCACGACACAAAGCTTTATGCCACGCCTAGACCTGTCAACACCGACACTGGATTGCTGATGAATGGAAATATTTTGTCTGGATGGATGTGTCTCGTTTCAAACTGTATCGAGCGGATGGACCTGTACGGGTATGGAGGCAACCTCGTGAATCCATAGACCCTGCATATCAGCAGAGGACAGTTCAAGCTGGTGGAGACTCTGCAATGGTATGTGGAGTGTACAGTTGGAGTGATACGGGACTCCTGATACGTCTAGGTGCGACTCTGACAGGTGATACGTACGTAAGTATCATGTCTCATCACCTGCATCTATTCATGTTCATTGTGCATTCCGACGAACATGGGAAATTCCAGCAGGACAATGCGACGCCCCCCACACGTCCAGAGTTGCTACAGAGTGGCTCCAGAAACACTCTTCTGAGTTTAAATACTTCAGCTGGCCACCAGACTCCCCAGACATGAATATTATAGAGCATATCTGGGATGCCTTGCAACGTGCTGTTCGGAAGAGATCTCCTCCCCCTCGTTTCTTACGGATTTATGGACAGCCCTGCAGTATTCATTATGTCCGTTCCCTGCAGCACCACTTCAGACATTAGTCGAGTCCATGGCACGTCGAGTTGCGGCACTTCTGCGTAATCGCAGGCGCCCTACACTATATTAGGCAGGTGTACCAGTTTCTTTGGCTCTTTAGAATTGCAGCCTTTGCTGTAAGGCATCGCGATGGCAGTACTCTTCGTACCTCAGTGGCAAGAATATTTCAGACTTGAGCAGTGACCCTCTGACTTTACTTCATCTGCTGGTAATGGCTGCACAGTCGCAATGCTTTCAGCCACTGGTGGAATTCTTGCCTGCTCTACTCTGCTCGGCATTCCCCGCCTTTAGCGACTCCTTTCGAGAGGTGACCCGCATTACTCGCCTGCACCGCTGCCATTTGCGGTCGCTATTCGTTCTCTTCGCAGGGGCTCGGGACTGCATTAACCTAGCAGCCGTGTTTCCCAGTTGAGTGCGAATACAGTTCGCGAAAGCTTCTGGGAGCAGCTTGCCTTCACGAGAGAACGCCAAGAGAAAGTCACCCGTCTTAACAATGCAGCATTTGCCAACTTAACTATGCGATGATCTATCGCAATGTTGAAAAATTCTCCTTCATCTTTTTCTTCTTCTGGCATGAACATCCACCCTACAGGCCTTTCCGGTTAGTCCCACGTGTCTCATAGTTTGGCCAATTTACATTGGTCGCGGTCTTCCTTTAGGTTTCTTTCCATTAACATTCTCTGTATTATGGTGTTCATGTCTCAGACAGTCGATGAATGTGCTCTTCTTTTGACAACTGATTTCCTACCGCTTCTCTCCTTACCTGCTATTTAAGAATCTCTTCGTTTCTATCCATATTGGTCCACTTTATTTTCAGCATCCGTCCACGACACATCATCTCGAAAGAATTTAGCCTCTTCTCTTCTTCAGTGCTCATAGCCCAGGTTTTACAGCCATATACACACATCAAAAAAAGTTTTGCATCACCGCAGTTCTGAGAACTCCTGAAGATAGACCTTCACTGTAGATCACAGACACAGTCCCAGTGACTGTTCACAAATGTCACTAAACACGCCCAAAGATCTAAACAACCAAGCATGAGCAGCGCCTATTAGACGGAGGAGGTCCGACAGCCGATCAAATGGTTCAGATGGCTCTGAGCACTATGGGACTTAACTTCTGAGGTCATCTGCCTCCTAGAAAATTAGAGCCACTTAAACCTAACTAACCTAAGGACATCACACACATCCATGCCCGAGGCAGGATTCGAACCTGCGACTGTAGCGGTCGCGCGGTTCCAGACTGTAGCGCCTATAACGGCTCGGGAACACCAGCCGGCGACAGCCGATCAGTTCCAGTCATCCACCAGTAAGGAGGTGCACGACTCATGTTGTTTGTAGTTCAACCATGCGTAGGCAGTCAATATTGCGGTTCGATTGCGTCCGCATTGTTACTTTGTGCCAGGAAGGGCTCTCAACAAGGGAAGTGTCCTGACGTCTCGGAGTGAACAACAGCGATTTTGTTCGGACATGGAGGAGATACAGAGAGACAGGAAGTGTCGATCACATGCCTCGCTCAGGACGCCTAAGGGCTACTACTGCAGTGGATGACCGCTACATACGGATCATGGCTAGGGGGAACCCTGACAGTAACGCCACCATATTTAATAATGCTTTTATTGCAGCCACAGGAGATCGTGTTACGACTCAAGCTGTGCGCAATAGGCTGCATGATGCGCAACTTCACTCCCGACGTCCATGGCGAGGACCATCTTTGCAAAAAAGACACCATGCAGCGCGGCACAGATGTGCCCAGCAACATCCAGAATGGACCGCTCAGAATTGGCATCACGTTCTCTTCACCGATGAGTGTCGCATATGCCTTCAACCAGACAATCGTCAGAGAGGAAACTCGGTCAGGCTGAACGCTTTGGACACACTGTCCAGCGAGTGCAGCAAGGTGATTCCCTGATGTTTTGGGGTGGCATTATGGGGGCGAACACAGGCTTGCATCAATGCAAGAGGACGTTCTGCTGGGTATTAGAGGTACCGGTGTGTACAGCAATCTGGACCACCACCTATGAAGGTCTCGCTGTATTGTGGTACAACATGCAGTGTTTGGTTTTCATGAGCAATAGAAAGGGCGGAAATTATGTTTATGTTGATCTCTGTTCCAATTTTCTGTACAGGTTCCGGAACTCTCGGAACCGAGGTGATGCAAAACTTTTTTTGATGTGTCTAAAAAGAGAGAAAGTTTGAGCCGACGACTTCTCCTTGTTTTTTGTTTGTTTGTTTGTTTTGCACATAATTAGAAGCGTACATCGTACAGTGATTATAGACCGTGTATTTTATATCTTTAGAAAATATAAGTTGCATTTTATAAGTAATGGAAATTAGTTAAATCACGTGACTTCTGCGCTGTTATGTAATAAAAGTAATTATTTTTGGTGCAAGTACAGTTTACATGCACAAACACAAAATAATTTATACAGCTATTGACGTTATTTTGCACGCAATGGAACGTGCCTCATGATGATCATAGGCGAGAGTGTATTGTTGTTGCAGGAGAACTTCTGTAAAGTTTAGAAGGTAGGAGACGAGGTACTGGCGGAATTAAAGCTGTGAGGACGGGGCATGAGTCGTGCTTGGGTAGCTCAGTCGGTAGAGCGCTTGCCCGCGAAAAGCAAAGGTCCCGAGTTCGAGTCTCGGTCCGGCACACAGTTTTAACCTGCCAGGAAGTTTCACTACTAAAGTTGTTTATGGCAAACATAAATGGCTGGCTCTGAGCACTATGGGACTTAACTTCTAAGGTTATCAGTCCCCTAGAACGTAGAACTACTTAAACCTAACTAACCTGAGGACGTCACACACATCCATGCCCGAGGCAGGATTCGAACCTGCGACCGTAGCGGTCTCGCGGTTCCAGACTGTAGTGCCTAGAACCGCTCGGCCACCCCGGCCGGCCGGCAAAAATTAACATGTTTTGTATAGGCTCGACGAAGTGGAGAAACGATGTTTGATATGTGTTTATTTTGAGTTTTTTTTATTTAACTTTTTTTTAGGAACTTCTAGTTTCTAGCGCTAAATGACAGAACTGTATTGTTTTCCTTATTTTTACTACAACATTCGCTGCTTCACGTTACAAAGCAACCATTTTTTAAATAAATCTGAAGTATACATTGACAATTTCAATTTTGATACAAACACAGTTTATTTTTAAATAACAGACAGGAGTATAGCTGTATAGAACAAAAATAATGCGTAGGTTATGAAAAGATTAGTGAAGGACAGGGGAAAAAAGGACGGAAGTATCGAAGTAATGAAGAGACTGATCACTTAAGAAAAGAAGGATGGAAAAAAAGATCCTATTTTCAGTGACACTGATGAAACGTAAAAGTAACGTAGTACTATGCTCTGAAACACTCTCAAAAAGTTGGTTCTGTCTGGTGTTCGTAATCATTATTGGAGTCAGAGACAGAGATCAACCTCGCGAAGCGCAGAGGTTTTTTTTTTTCCTTCAATTTATTGGCTTTGGGGACGTGCACATTTAGCCATCTCGATGGTGGTGTATTAATTATGATGAAACAAACGTAAGGACAACACAATAGCTAGTACTCAAGCAGAGGAAATCTCCTACCCCGTTGGGAATTGAACTCGGGTCCCTTCGTCTGGCAGTCCACCGCACAAACTGCGCAGCTGCGGAGGCGGACGAGAGCGAAGGGTAGTGCAGTGACGAAAGAATACACAGGTAACAAGTTATAGGCGTGCTACACGTATTCTCATATTCCGAGCACTGTAAACAAATGGCTTCTTTTCTTTTAGGCACAATCACAGAATACGAGTACAATCATGACAGGTTTCAGCCTTCCATTGCCCATCTTTAGAACTGACAATACAAATAAAAAAATTGCACAAAAATCTTAAAATATATAAAATTCTTGCCTGCTTTACTTCTAAGTGACGAAAAGTAAAAATAAAAATACATATGATTCATATGTATATGACGTAGGCAGCAGATGGCGTACAAACCGTCCGCAACAAGCGTCGTCATACTGAAAATAAGGATAAAAACCAAGGAATTATATACAGAGGGGTCCAAAAAAATGTATCCACTGTTTAAAAGTTCACAACTTGCAAACTAATTGACGGAGTTGTCTTATTTTTGGTGAAAGTGTAGCTTAAAGTCCAATTTAAAGATATCACTGTAGGTGTTCGAAATGGTCACATACAAACGATGCCGCCGAACTGCAGCACGAACTACTGACTGCAACGTGTTCAGTTGGATATTTTCAAATGAATGTACGATGGTTTCTCGAAGTTCTTCCAATGTGCATGGCTTTTGTCGATAAACGACGTCCTATAGTGTTCCCCACAGGTAAAAGTCCAGAGGAGTTAGGTCTAGAGAACGTGGTGGATACTCCACAGCACCTCTACGTCCTATCCATCTTCCTGGTAGACTGTCGCCGAGATATGCCCTAACACGATTTTGGTAGTGGGCTGGTGCACCATCTTGTTGAAAGTAAACTCTTCCGTCTCAATACAAGTCTCGGATGGCAGGTAAAATGGATGTCTGAAGCTTCTGAAGGTACACCTCACCGGTAACTGAGCCGTCAAAGATTTTCGGCTACCAGTAGATGTAATTGTGGCGATTTACTGTACCATTGAGTTTGAAATGTGCCTCATCAGACCACACAATCATCTCTGAAAACTCTTCATCGTTGCGCAACATGTTAGTAAGCCACTAACAGTACTCCATTCTACGATCTGGGTCGTCCTCGTTCATTGCGTGTAGCAGTTGTGGGATGTAGCACTTCCACTTTGCTGTCTTCAAAATTCGCCCAACACTTGAGCGACTCACTCCAGTTTCACGGGCACACTGTCTCACAGACTTCTGTGGAGAGCGAGTGAATTGTTGTAACACACGACGAGAGTTAGCTGGACTTCTTACTGTTACATGTCGTCCAGATCGTTGTTTGTGTGCATCTTTAACACAGCCTTCGGCTTCAAATTTGTCTCGAATGCGACGAATCTTTAAACGTGTCGGTGGCTCTGTTTGATACTCATTTCGCCATTGCCGTTGAACCTCATTAATGTTTTAGTACTTAAAATACCCTTTAAAACTGACTTCCTTTCATCGAATGCAAGCCTTGCTCCAGCCATGTTTACTCGAGTAACTAGGTGCAACTAAGAACAAAACACTGACTATCTGGCGACTGTCATCTGACAAAACAAAACGACGCAATACAACGCTTGTGTGGCGATTGCCGGAACTACAAACTATTACACTACCAAAGACGAAACAACTCCGTCAATTAGTTTGCCAGTTATGGACTTTTACACAGTGGATACATCTTTTTGGACCCCTCTGTAGATACAATCAAGTTACGCTATATGCGTGCCTTTTCTATCCGTCGAAGTATAAGCAGAGAAATGTTTAAATGTAAAAAACGTAAAAACATGTAAAAAGTTACACTGAAATACCAATATAGAGTTCAAGTTTTAAAGGTAGTAAAAACATATTTAAAACAGAGTAAAAGCCATATCTGTAATAAAAGGAAAGGATATCGCTCCATGTATTGACACATACTACCGACAACAGAATTAAGGGACTTGCAAAGACGTTTCCCTGAAGACCTATACTTCCTTTTCGTTTATCAAAAACAGTAGTTCTTAATTTATTTGTACTTGCTTCTGGCACTAACAAAATCAGCTGCTCTGCAGTTCCGTGCACTTTCCGGTGAAAGCAGTGACTGTGGGACCAACACGACACACTAGCGGTGTGGAACATGATGTAGTCACGTACAGTGAGCGTAGCGGTGGAGACCTGCTACACGGGGCGTGGCAGCTGCCCCCAACAGCTGGGAGTGCGTGCGTGACTGGCAGGCTGGGCTGTGCCGCCGGCTGCTTCGAGCCACACGTGGCGGCCATGTGACGCACAACAAGACTGGTACCGCTCATTCACAGTAACCTCTGCCATTTCTCCGTATGAGCAGACTATGACGACGTTTCAAACAGCGAGTTGCGGCAGTGTTTCGGACACGGGACTCGTATTAGGGAGCAGAGGATTTCGGATAATCCAGGCTTTGACGTCCCTAAATTGCTTAACCGGAATGCCGAAATGGATCCTCCGAAGAAGGCACTGCCAATATTTTTTCACCCATGTTATCTTATGTTAACCGGGAACCTAGAAACGACGGAGAGGCTCTGTCGCCGCCGCAGCCGCAGTGGTCTACAACCCCACGACGGCTACCACAGTCCACTTCACCCCTTCCCCGCATCACACTGAACCCAGGGTTATTGTGCGGTTCGGCCACCGGTGGACCCCCCGGGAAACGTCTCACACCAGACGAATGTAACCCCTATGTTTGCGTCGTAGAGTAATGGTGGTGTACGCATACGTGGAGAACTTGTTTGCGCAACAATCGCCGACATAGTGTATCTGAGGCGGAATAAGGGGAACCAGTCCGCATTTGCAGAGGCAGATGGAAAACCGCTTAAAAACCATCCACAGACTGGCCGGCTCACCAGACCTAGACACAAATCCGCCGGGCGGATTCGTGCCGGGGACCGGCGCTCCTTCCCGCCCGGAAAGTCGTGCGTTAGACAGCACGGCCAACCGGGCGAGCTTTTCACGCATACTCGTCCAGCGCGGAACTGTACATCTTCTGTAACGATACCAAAGTCGCTGGGACGTTAAATAAATCTCTTAATTGACGCACTGATTACTTAGGAGCACGCTGCAACAGGTGCAGCCAAGAAGTCGGCCTAGGAGCCGTACCATGGCACGAGTGCCATAACGTTCAGCTGGATGGCACAATTCCCCCACCGCAACGCCGCGCCGTCTGATCGCGTGAAGGAGAAGAGGGGGAAACATCGACGCGTCGCATTCAAATGGCAATGGAGTCGCACTGCATACAGCTTGATTTTATATTTCACATTTCTCAACAACATAGATCAAAAACAAAACAAATTTTCAGTATCATTTAATTATTTTTGGTGCACTGAAAATGTTACATAATTTCTATGTGGTACAGTATGTCGGCATACGGATAGACGCAGACAGTTTCGCAGATTTTCACAATTAGATTGCCACGCAGTCGTGACTTATTTAGTTTCATAATCCAAAAAACGTATTTCTCACGCATATGATGGTCGAAATATTGTAGCACTTTTGCAACCTCATTATGGCGATGTGGAAACTCTACCTGAGGAAAGCACTGTAGACACCCTGGATAATTTTAAAGGTTAAAAGCATTTGCGTTTTAAACTGGAATTACCTTTCAGTTCAATCGCTTACATCTGCACATGCACAGGAGGCATTCAACTGAAATGGCAAAAGGTCTCTTAAAGAGCTCGAAACCAAATGTAAGGTTGGTAGGGTTCTCAAAACGTTGAGAAAATTGCCCTTGTATTTGTTTCAAGTATACAATGAATTCTTCAAACCACACGTTTTCTTTAACACCAATAAGTTTAGGAATTAGACAGTGTTCGTCATATTGTGTCCCTCCTACAGCGCGAGTTTCTTCTAAATGCATCCCACTCAAATCAAAAATAAGTTGCTTCTCAGCTTCAGTGTCTTACTGTGGGCAGTGTGGAATCAAGCCCTTTTCAGATGCGAGGCCTGCAATCCACTCTAAATGTTCTAAATTTCATTCCTGCACTCCTCTTTTTTCATCATAATTTCAGCAATAGCATGTTTTAAATAGAATGCCCCTTCACTTAAGCAATATATAAAGTCTCCATACTCGTCTTTCAGTACCACTGAGAGCTGTTGTAACTGACAGTGGATTAATGCGTGCGACTTCAGAGATTTTACTATTCGTACCACCAGTCTCTTCAAGTGCTCCATGCCTGCAAATTTAAAGTGATTCTTGATGTGCAAAACAATGAACCTCGTCTGTCCAACGGTGTAATTTTTTACCCTTTCGTTGTCAACTAAATCTTTAAATTCCTTCTGCGTGTCATTGTAATGTCATTTCAAACCAAATCTGCTGTACCTGTCCATTATGCGGCTGCATATTGAGAAATCTCATACCATTTTTCTGTCGTTCCCATTCATTTTTAAAGGCTTTCGACAATAGATCCCTAGACTGCCTCTTTTTGTGGAAACAGCCACTGGACCTGTCAATGTACTTCATACCACGAACAAATACGAAGGGTAAATAGCGCTGACACCACGATTCTGCAGGACTGAAGCGAGCTGTGTCGACCGAAAAATGCCGCACCGCAGTATTCAATGAAATGTCGCACTGTTCGGGATATTTCTGAGAAGGATCAAACAAAGCAGAGACTGGCCGGGGCATAAAGCTTGCACGCGTGAAGTTTGGCTCGCTGTGGCCGACGCTGCACTACAACTTCATTTTGTCCTCTTTGTCCCGAGTTTCCTCTGCTTCGAATTCTCCTTTATACAGTCTCTGTTCTGTTGCTTTTGGCGTCTATAGTTCATCTAAACTTCGTGTTCCGTTTCGAAAACATGTCCCTTTCTAACATGTGGGCTTCCAGGGAGTTGAACTTCTCAAGGTCTTTCCGAACTTGTTTAATCCACATCGCAATTATCTTTTTGTTCAACAGGTGATCAAATATTTGTTTGGATAATCTATTTTAGTCCATTCTGTACAGATGTTCAAGGAATATCAGTTTCCTTCCCCTCATAATATCAGAGATGCTGTCCACATTCTCGTATACTACTTCGTTGCTCCGAAGTTTCCAGCCGGCCTCAAACGGGATTGCAACCACGATTTTTTCTAGGATTTTCCTTTCCAGGGTCTGCAGCATCAGTAGCTTGCAGTTCATCGAGAGTCATTCAATCTGGCGTACATCCCACAGTATTAAAGGGGTCGTTACTTACAATAACACTATGATATGAGTTGCAATTTATGCGAGATACCCTCGTCGGAGCTGAAACAATATTCAAATTTTTTCTAATTAATAATGCACACATTACTATTTCTCTCAAAATCAACACAAGCCATATACACGGACATGTAATAGCTAGAGGCAACAGTTTGCGACTCGTTAAAAGAAAGCAACATAATATTTTTCAATGAACTAAGCAGATCTCTCGGATGACAAACAGGTGCACATTCAATTGCCTGACGTATTTCTGGGGAAATGACTGATTTTTTTGTAAGTATGTGGGGTCACATGGAGAAAAGAATCAAATGTTAGGCACACACACACACATACACACACACACACACACACAAAGAGCCAAGATGTCTCACTATTGTTACCAAGCTTCAAATGTCCCGGTTGACAAAGAGGATGCTGACTGAAAGGGTTAAACTGCCACCTATCAGTAAGAAAGTTGAAACAATTTTTGTAATATATTTAATAAAGAACAACAGCTGGGAACAGCTACATATGAGTACACGACATTCAAAAGATTGCACGGTGCCCGCATCTCGTGGTCGTGCGGTAGCGTTCTCGCTTCCCACGCCCGGTTTCCCGGGTTCGATTCCCGGCGGGGTCAGGGATTTTCTCTGCCTCGTGATGGCTGGGTGTTGTGTGCTGTCCTTAGGTTAGTTAGGTTTAAGTAGTTCTAAGTTCTAGGGGACTGATGACCATAGCTGTTAAGTTCCATAGTGCTCAGAGCCATTTGAACCATTTGATTGCACGGTGCCACGTGTACGAGTTCACGAAGGAGTCCTAGGCTGAAGTGAATTAATTACACTCGCGAAGTATTGAAAATGATGTTAAAGCAGTATTTAACCAAATTTAATACGGGAGAAATACTGTGGGAAGCTATTTAGGGTGACGGAACATTCGAAAGATCGCCTGGTGCTGAGGATACGAATTCACAAAGGAAATATCTGTTAAGCCGAATAAATTACACACGCAGAATATCGGAAATGATGTTAAGGCACTATTGAAAAAGATTTTACACAGGAAACACGGGAAAAAATCATTAACTGCAACTTACTAGCGCAGAGATACCAACAGCCCTCGATCCAGTGGTCTGCCTTAGCAGCAGGTCACCCTGAAAGGTCCGACTTCGAGCACTCCCAGTAACCATGAAATGGTAGACAGCATGGAGTTTCGAGTGATGCAGTGCTCGACTGAACATCCCTAGAAAGAACAGTGATTTCTTCACAACATTTATTCGCATCAGCGGCATTTAAACAATATGAACGAAAATGAACAATTCAGGGCAGGTGTCATAAAACCATAAAACGAATCAAACAACGAAAATGACATTTGAAGCTATTCTGTTAAATATTTAAAGCAAATGTTAAATTTTTTCCCAAAAACATGAGAGAATGAATATTAACAAAATTTAATAGTAAGAAGTCACAATTCAAGGGGCTGAAAACAAGTATATGTGAACTGCTAATCAGGTGTCAGCATAAGGTGACCAGCTTGAGGTTATCCCCAGACAGCGCTCGGTCACTTTACTCAGTTCAGACTAGACGTTCTAAAAAACACACAAAATAAAATTTAAAACCACACAGCCACAAGTTGACAACAGAAATGGATTACAGATCACAGGGCTAAGGAGCTCATAATGCCCTTTCAGGCATTAACTATGAACAACACTCGTTTAAATATTTCGACTCAGTTATTTTGAAAATAATTATGGCATTTAAACGCATATGTGCTTCAAGATACGAGACTCCTTAAAAAACTAATCTTTCAACTTTATAGCTCATGAGTTTTAGAAGGAGACACACAATTTTAAAAAAAGGTTAAGCTATTAATGCCTAGCCATGAAGACCAATATAATGGCCGCTAGTCAATTCTAGGGAGTTTCATAGGCGAGAACCCAAGTTACCTTTCTGTAACAAAGCCTCGCTCAGAGAACAAACGTTTTTGCGAATCGCAGCTAATAGTTGGTTTACAGGTTACAAAAGGTGCTCACCGTCTTCTTTCTACTGCTGTCCTTGGTTGTATAGCAAATACTGGTAGCACAGCATGTTCATGTGCCATTAAATCTGCCCGGCGTGTGGCTTCTCTCGTGAGATTTCGGCTAACCTGTTGCCACGATACGAAATACAGAGGAGTTTAATGAGCGTCAGGTATCGGTTCTTGCGCACGCAGTGCTGAAATCAAGTTCTCTTTTTACCACAGATGAGACGCTTGGTCCCCCTCCCCTTCAAGCTTTCCCGCCGAAAGCCATTGGTTTCAGCTACCAACACCCCCCCCCCCCCTCCCCGTGTAAAGATGATTGATCCTTTGGTCACTGTTCTCCATGTGTGTTAACACAACCAGAGATAATAGTGTGTTTGCAAATTGGCGAGATTATGAAAAGTTGCTAGCCGAATCCAGTACCTCCCACAAGATAAATATAAAAGAAACGCCATGGAAAACATGCCTCTAAGGTATAGATGTTACTGATTGCTCGACTTACTACTCCTGTTTCCTTTTTTTACAGTATACGGAGGTTTAATACACTACAGGCCATTAAAATTGCTACACCAAGAAGATGACGTGCTACAGACGCGAAATTTAACCGACGGAAAGAAGATGCTGTGATATGCAAATGATTAGCTTTCACACAAGGTTAGCGCCTGTGGCGACACCTACAATGTGCTGACACGAGGAAAGTGTCCAACAGATTTCTCATACACAAACAGCAGTTGACCGGCGTTGCCTGATGAAACGTTGTTGTGATGCCTCGAGTAAGGAGGAGAAATGCGTACCATCACGTTTCCGACTTTGATAAAGGTCGGATTGTAGCCTATCGCGATTGTGGTTTATCTTATCGCGATATTGCTGCTCACGTTGGTCGAGATCCAATGACTGTTATCAGAATACTGAATCGGTGGGTTCAGGAGGGTAATACGGAACGCCGTGCTGGATCCCAACGGCCTCGTATCACTAGCAGTCGAGATGACATGCATCTTATCCGCATGACTGTAACGGATCGTGCAGCCATGTCTCGATCCCTGAGTCAACAGACGGGGACGTTTGCAAGACAACAACCATCTGCACCAACAGTTCGACGACGTTCGCAGCAGCATGGGCTATCATCTCGGAGACCATGGCTGCGGTTACCCTTGACGCTGCATCACAGACAGGAGCGCCTACGATGGTGTACTCACATACGAAACCGGGTGCACGAATGGCAAAACGTCGTTGTTTCGGATGAATCCAGGTTCTGTTAACAACACCATGATGGTCGCATCCGTGTTTGGCGACATCGCGGTGAACGCACATTGGAAGCGTGTATTCGTCATCGCCATACTGGCGTATCACCCGGCGTGATGGTATGGGGTGTCATTGATTACACGTCTCGGTCACCTCTTGTTCGCATTGACGACACTTTGAAAAGTGGACGTTACATTTCATGTGTATTACGACCCGTGGCTCTAACCTTCATTCGATCCCTGTGAAACCGTACGTTTCAGCAGGATAATGCACGACCGGATGTTGCAGGTCCTGTACGGGCCCTTCTGGATACAGAAAATGTTCGACTGCTGCCCTGGCCAACACATTCTCCAGGTCTCTCGCCAATTGAAAACGTCTGGTCAATGATGGCCGAGCAGCTGGCTCGTCACAATACGCCAGTCACTACTCTTGATGAACTGTGGTATCTTGTTGAAGCTGCTGAACCTGTACACGCCATCCAAGCTCTGTTTGACTCAATGCCCAGGCATATCAAGGCTGTTATTACGGCCAGAGGTGGTTGTTCTGGGTATCGATTCCCCAGGATCTATGCACCCAAATTGCGTGAAAATGTAATCACATGTCAGTTCTAGTATAATATATTTGTCCAATGAATACCCGTTTATCATCTGCATTCCTTCTTGGTGTAGCAATTTTAATGGCGAGTAGTGTATGTCTCGACTTACGAATATTCGGCCAAGTGACTACAAGCGAGGCAGGTACCCAGACTTGTGCGGGAGCTCCTGGCTCGAAGCCTGCGAGATGCGACTGCACGGCGAGGGCCCGGCTGCAGCAGAGGAAGCCAGGGGGAGCTGGTGAGCCGGCCAGAAGGGCGCCCACGGAGACGGCAGCATCCGGCGGCCGGATGGACCGTGACGGCCGAGTCCCGGACACGCTCCGCTGGCCTGTCCAGAGGGGCCAGGAGGGGATGATTGGCTCCTAAGGCACTACGTTCCGTTACAGAGCTCACCGGATGTTACTTTCGTTATTGTTGAACAGCCCTGTCCAGAGGAAGACTACGGATTAAAGCCCTACCAACGATGGGTCATTAGATGCAGAGCAGAAGCTTGTATGCGTGGCGGATAGGAACGGGATTCGGCCGTGTGCTGTCGAAGGACCATCCTGACATTTTATACAGGCGATTTAGAGAAATTACGGTAAACATAAATCTTTGTGATGGGAAGGGGTTTTCTCTTAACAACTGCGCCGCCGTTCTGGTTATTCCCCAAACAGACAACGTTCCAGATTCTATTAGTCAAAGACTAATTGAACCAATCACATATCCGTAAAGATACTCCTTGTAATCATATCTTGGCTAATGTTCTGCAATGTGGTACAGATTTCGAACGCTTTCTTAAATCTACCCGTTCACAGTATCTGAATTGTGGTACTAAATATTATTACACATATTGTTTGTCTCCTTTCGGAACATAATCTGTAAGTGCGGTTCTTTCGTAGCATGTTGTTTCTGTCATCCCCTTCTGCTGTGACTGTGGTTTCTTTTGCCTTTTGCGCTGCGTTTGTTTTAAAATTTGACAACATAATATGGTATAACTGCTGTCTAGAATATTATGAAATTTTCTTTGTATTTTTGTCGATTCTGTATTTTATTTTGAATAATAGTGTAGTACCAATATACCCCAGGCTCGTTTAGTTCTCCTTCTGCATCACATAGTACGTATAGTTGGCCAGTAACGAGCAGCAGACATTCTTTTTCATTTTTTGTTGTGTTGTCCAGAGGCAGTATGCCTTCTGTTCGTATTCCAACGTGCTATAAGAAAGAAACGAGCTGGAAGCTGTAAAATAAAAACCGCTGAAGGGATAGTAATGTCATTGCCTACGAAAGAGGGTGTGGTCAGTATAATATTGCTGAGACCTCAAACTCGCCGCTAGAGGGACATGGGTGAACGCCGAAGTGACGGCAGACCGAGTAAGTGCACTCATCGACCGTCTGTTGCACTCAGTCGTACTGAAAACGGTAAAATGTAGAATGTCTCAGGTGTACAACGAACACTGCACCGTTGTGACGGACATACGGCAGAGTGCTACCTCAACAGAGAAGCAAAGACAGTATCAAACAGCAGATCAGGTGCGAGACGTCCTGCGCCGAACCCAAGGCCCTTGGAGTTGTATGAAGTGCCGTACAAAGACCCCGTAGAGGTGGTCTTCACTTTGTGTCACCTGCTGGAGACCGTAAACGTGTCTAGCAGCGTTCCGTAGACCAGCAACAAGCTCGTAACGCTGCTCGGCGAGGATGAAGCTGTTCGGCCCCACATTGGACATATGGCTGGTGTGAAGAAAGTCTCGACCTCGGCTGTAGTCAAGAATCCAGGAACCAGACGAAGTCCAAGAATAAGTACAGGTGTGCAAGTGGCTGGGTGGTCAGTATTCGTAGTTGCTCTGACCAAGTGTGCTGTGACAGTAGCCCCCCCTCCCGTCACATAAGTGAGTAGAAAAGTGCAGCGTTGTGCCAAGGCATATAGAAATCCAATCTATTGCTACTGGACACATCGGCATTGCAGAATGTTAAGCCAGCAGTATTTTGCGCACGTAGCGACAGGATTTCATTGGTGGACTTCACATCCCTCGACGTCTTGCGACATTTGTTCTGAGGTTGTCGCAACACTCCTGAATTGGTTGCACCAATATGTCGTATGCAGTTTCCTTGCCCTGCGTTTATCCACCTTTACCAACAAATCTAAATCTTCCTTTGCCATCCCTAACACCGATTTTACGCTTCTTAAAGTTATCCCTAAATACTTAAAAATCAAGTGATCAAGTTGTTACCACTACTTAGGGGTGTATGTAGTCTGTATGTTACGTCGAACTTGATTCCTAAACGATCCTGTAACCTGTTTTGCAGTTTCGTATGCAGATCGCAATGGTCTGTCAACTGAAATCACAGATGCTGCATGAATACTTCAAGCAGTATTCACTACTTACTGCCAATGATTGCATTTCTAATTAATACTATATCTCTTTTTTTTTTTTTTTTTGTACGGTGAGGCAATTTGTTATTTCTGCAACCTTGCGGCTGGTAGCTGGGAAGTCAAAGGGAAGTTTCACTTAGGGGAGCGAATAGTTGTAATGATGTTTTCTGCTGATAGCCACTTTCAGCACAGATAGAGAGCAAAGGAGCACAGTTTGCCTTCCCAGCCCAGCAGCCGCGTCGAGAGAGGCCGAGCAGTGTGTCTTAAAAGTTGCGCTGTATGAGAAATGAAACGAATTCTTTTAAGCTAAGATAAGAATGTGAAAGTCAGGAGACGATATGAGCCTAAGAAATGTGAGGACAGCCATTAAGTCAACTAGAGGCACCTGCAATGTTTGTTCACATTTTAGTGAATGGTTCTCTGGTTACCATAATGTAATTATTTCCTGTAGCATGGGTGATGTTGTGCAGTGGTTATCACACTGGACTCGTGTTTGGGAGGACAACGGTTCAAACCTGCGTCCGGCCATCCTGATTTACATTCTTCGTGATTTCCCTAAATCACTTCAGGCAAATGCCGAGATGGTTCCTTTGAAAGGTCACGGCCAGTTTCCTTCCCCATCCTTCCCTAATCCGATGGGACCACTGACTCGCTCTCTGGACCTCTCCCGAAAATCAATCAACCAACCAACCATGGGTGAGTTCCCATGCATGCAGACGTGGATATCTTTTGGTTGGCCATGATTGAAGTCGGTCACATACTGAGAGGCACCGCTGAAAGAGGAAGAAATTTTTAAGCTTGTTAAATAAATTCTAGTTGGTCGGAACTCTTAAGGTCTGCTGCAATTGGCCAGTGAGATTCCGATGCTGACAGGAAATGCTAAGTTTTGTAGAGAACAGCTTGCTTCAGGGGTGCTGCAGACATTCGTTCCATGGTTTCACACAGTAAGCTGGGTCTTAGAGCTGCAGAGCGAGATGTCTCCGGTTTAGAGCGCAGTGCAGAGGCCGAGCTGAACTTAGAGTAATCAAGAACCACTGCAGCTGTCTTGAACCTTTGCACAGCAAGAGTGGTGAACTTGGGCTGTAGCTGCATACACCGAGGGGAAGAAAATGCAAAGTCAGTTAATTTGCATCAAATTTTCGGAGCCAGCTAGTTACACCTATAATGCACATGGACGACAATATTGACGTTCGTTTCCCCCTTTGCGGGACCTTTCCTGTAATTCGTTGACCTCCACACTTATTGACCGCATTTGCAACGCAGTACTACGTCGTTCTTTTATGTATCCATCCACCTGTTCCGAGGTTATAGTTTCTTATTCACAATACCTTATCCACTTGCTAAAAGTTTCTATTCTTGATTGAGTGGTTAAATAATTTTTTTTTTTTTTTTACATTTTGGTCATAAACCAGATTGTTATACCGACCATCAGTTTCATTTCGTAGTATGACGGATTCCGTATTAACATGTATGTGTGAGATGCAGTACCCGTACATTCATGCTTAACTGGATTACTCATAGTAGTTTTGACTCTATAACACCTTCTCAGTTTCCTTAAAACTTGCTTGATCTTATGGGAAGCTTCCCATCTGTGGAGATCATTGGGGTAGAATCTATAGCATCTTAGGTCTATGCTAAACAGCTCAACCAACGCTTCTCATATAGAATTCTTTGCTTTTGTCATGGGCATTATCTTACAGTTAAGTACATTTGAAGAGAGCTGCCATTCAGTACACAAAGTGAAAATTTTGTCCCAGTCTTTCTGATATTCTTCACGATCGCTCACAGACAGTACATCCCTGAACACAGTGGTATCATCAGCGAACAATATTACAGTGTTACTGATTCTATCTGGTAATTTATTTATGTACACATCCACTTAATTGTGTGAAATGTGCATAGAAGACGCGGGTATTGGAAAACGATCGAGGACAGCTGTCGCGAGCAATTTACTGGTTGGACACTTGCTCTCGCAGCACTATCCCCCTGGACGTCAGTGCGTCCTGGGTCCTGTGCTGGCACTGCTCCCTCCCAGGAGGGGGTAGGAGGGTGGCGCCCCGGTCGGATTCCGGCGCGCTCAGCACAACTATTCACGCGGGCACGCCGGTACGTGGATTCAATCAACAGGAGACAAAGCATTCTAATTGACGGCAATTACGGTCCATTCTGGGCCGCGGCGCGGTGCGCACTTCCCGCTGCAAGCGAGCGCGGCGCGCTTCCGTGTAATTTCCGCGTTAATCGGGATATAAATTGCCCGCAATACCGCCCCGCCGGATACGCCGTCCCACTGATAGTCGCATTAATAGCTGATTACGCCCGCCCCCGCCGAGGAATGGCCGACACGTCTCGTTCCTGGATTGTCCGCGTCTGCAACTGTAAGCAACGCGCTCTACATCTGCATCTACAAACGCACTCCACAAGCCACCATAAGGTGCGCGGCGGAGGGCACCTTGTACCACTGTCAGACATTCAGTTTCGTGCTCCGTTCTGAAATGGATTGAGGGAAAAGCGACTGTGTACATGCCGCCGTATGAGTCCTAATTTCTGCTCTCTTACCTTCGCTGTCCTTTTGGGAAACGTACGTTGATGGCAAAAAAAAAAATTGTTCTCCAGTCTGTCGGAAATACTGATTCTCTGATCTTTCTCAAAAGTGCATCTACATCTACATTATACTACAAGCTACTTAACAGTGTGGAGCAGTACTTCTGGTACCACCAACTGATCCTCGTACCCTGTTCCGCTCACGAATGGCACATGGGAAGAATGATTGTTGGCAATCCTTCCTTGTTTGTTGTCCTCTTAGCAAGCACAGAAAATAAGAGGAGCTACAAAACATATCAGACATGTTGTTGTTGTTGTGGTCTTCAGTCCTGTGACTGGTTTGATGCAGCTCTCCATGCTACTCTACCCTGTGCAAGTTTCTTCATTTCCCAATACTTACTGCAACCTACATCCTTCTGAATCTGCTTAGCGTATTCATCTCTTGGTCTCCCTCTACGATTTTTACCCTCCACGCAGCCGTCCAGTACTAAATTTATGATCCCTTGATGCCTCAGAACATGTCCTACCAACCGGTCCCTTCTTCTTGTCAAGTTGTGCCACAAACTCCCCTTCTCCCCATTTCTATTCAATACATCCTAATTAGTTATGTGATCTACCCATCTAATGTTCAGCATTCTTCTGTAGCACCACATTTCGAAAGCTTCTATTCTTTTCTTGTCTAAACTATTTATCGTCCACGTTTCACTTCCATACATGGCTACACTCCATACAAATACTTTCAGAAACGACTTCCTGACACCTAAATCTATACTCGATGTTAACAAATTTCTCTTCTTCAGAAACGCTTTCCTTGCCATTGCCAGTCTACATTTTACACTTTCTCTACTTCGACCATCATCAGTTATTTTGCTCCCCAAATAGCAAAACTCCTTTACTACTTTAAATGTCTCATTTCCTAATCTAATTCCCTCAGCATCACCCGACTTAATTCGATTACATTCCATTATCCTCGTTTTGCTTTTGTTGATGTTCATCTTATATCCTCCTTTCAAGACACTGTCCATTCCGTTCAACTGCTCTTCCAAGTCCTTTGCTGTCTCTGGCAATCCTTCGTATTGGCTCTAATTCCTGGAATTTCTTTTCGTCATGGTCATTACACGAGATGTGTGTGGGAGGAAGTAATACGTTGTTTGACTCTTAACGGAAAGTGCTCTCTCGAAATTTCGATAGTAAACCTCTCCGTGATGCACAATACCTCTCTTGTAACGTCTACCAGTGGAGTTTGTTGAGCACCTCGGTAGCGCTCTAGCGCCGACTAAACGATCCCGCGAGGAAATGCACCACTCTTCATTGGAACTTCTCTATCTCTTCTATCAATCCTTCTTATCAGGCCTTTCTATGTTTATGAATTTGTGAGTGGTTTACGTGATTGTCGCCTACCACTTAAAGCGCCTGCTAGTAGGCTACGTTTTATAGTGGAGACATCTAGGTACAGCCCATGATGCTGCTCCCGATAAAATCAAATTTTAAAATAATTGAAAAGCCACGATCGCTTCAATCGTTTATTAGATGACCGGTTTCAGCACTCTGAAGGTGCCATCATCAGATCTGAAACGTGGATTAACATTTATAAAACCATATGGACATCCAATCCACGTTTTAGATCTGATGATGGCACATTCAGAGTGTTGAAACCGGTCATCTAATAAACGATTGAAGCGATCGTGGCTTTTCAATTATTTCAAAAACAGAGTGATCGCCCCACGACACACCATGTGTTCACTGAAAAATCAAATTTTTCGAGCCCATTTTCTTGGATCAGTGGCCGACTGCTTATAAATCATTCTGTCCTCCCTCTTTGCTGCATCTGGATGACGATCTGACCTTGGCTTATTGGCTACTGTTCCTTCCTGATTTTTCCATCGATTCCACGCAGTATTAATTGTGATATGCCATTGTCTCTAGCAACGGTAAACTGCGAGGTTCCCTACTTCAAAGCGTTCAGAACAGCTTGTCTCACACAAATCAAATATTCTCCGTGTTTTGTCATGCTTCCAGTTGTCTCTGCAAATAAGCAAAGACTATGTGAGTGCTTAAGTAAGTTAATGAATACCGTACTATCAAAGCCAATTACAAAATACTTTCGATCTAAAGGAATATATACTTAAATTGTTATTGTACCACCTTGCTTGTTTACTATATTTGTAACTACAGCGGCGTGAAGCTCTTAATGGAGTGGCTCAACTATAAACGGTGCTCTGTTATGTCTGCACGCAAAAATACTAACAGTATAACACTCAACTACAAAATATTTCTGAGCACTACTCTGCCTCCCGTGGAACGCATTTCCGGCCACATGTCAGTACGACCTTTTGTGCTCCTTATCGTTTCAGTGATCGTTTCCTGCAGTTTGTCCCCATTAAGTAAAATAACGCTATATATATTGCCTCCTAAGAATATGGCATAAATTTAAAAAAAACGCTATACATGTTACGAAGTGGTAGAGCACTTGCCCGCGAAAGGCAAGGGTCCCGAGTTCGAAACTCGGTCCGGCAGACAGTTTTAATCTTCCAGGAAGTTTCATATCAAGGCACACTCAGCTGCAGAGTGCAAATTTCATTCTGGAAACATCCCCTAGGCTATGGCTAAGCCATGTCTCCGCAGTATCCTTTCTTCCAGGAGTGCTAGTCCTGCAAGGTATGCAGGAGAGCTTCTGCGAAATTAGGAGACGAGGTACTGGCATAATTAAAGCTGTGAGGACGGGGTGTGAGTCGTGCTTGGGTAGCTCAGATGGTAGAGCACTTGCCCGCGAAAGGCAAGGGTCCCGAGTTCGACTCTCGGTCCGGCAAACAGGTTTAATCTCCCAAGGAGTTTCATATCAGCGCACACTCCGCTGCAGAGTGAAAATTTCATTATTTATGGAATCCAGTTTACTACATTATTAAAGTTGTGAAACACTGGAGGACGACGGTTCCAGTCTTCGTCCGGCTGTCTAAATTTAGGTTTTTCGGAATTTCCTTAAACTATTTTCGGCGAATTCTGGTATGCTTCCCTTGAAAAGGCACGGCTGATTTCCATCCCGCTTCTCTCCAATCCGAGCTTGTAGTTTGTCACTAATAGACTCTTTGTCGACGGGTCATTAACACCTAAATTTGCTTCCTTTCTTTACTGCACACTTTCTAGGTCCGCCAAACACCACCACCCGTCCGCCACAGAGATGTGAGCACTCCGTTTCTGCTCCAGCGAAAGGAAGGAACTACAGTGAACGATTTAATATTCCGGAAGATACGAATTCAGTTCCGGGTTTTGACTCGGTGTAGGCGATGCGCTCAGATCCACCGCACTGGCATTGCAAATTTCTCAACATGCCGGCGCTGGCAGCTTCTTCACGACGTCGAGGTGCGCCGTAGCGGCGAACACGGCCGCACTAAGAGGAGCCACGGCGTGGAGCCGGCGGTCCCGGGGGTGCGATTGAAGCTGATGGAAATGTCACGCCGGATCTTGAATAAACAGCCGCTGCGGGAGGGCGCCACTTATGCTCAAACAGACCCGAGGCAAAGTTTTCAGCCAGCGGATGGAGGAGAGGCGGGCATTTGCACTAGTGTGCGGCGCCAGACGCACTCCGCAGATCTCCCGTATTTGCCTTCTCAGCACGATTTCCTCTTGGTATTATCCGTCTGATGCCGGTGTCGGTTGACACTGCTAATTATGTGCTCTTATTTTTGGTATTTCGTAGGTAATGCTTCGGCAACGACTCCAGGGAGTAGAATAACTACGTCATCATTTGACATACAGTGATGGATAAGGGCCATTATGAGATTTCTCCACGCAAAGCGCCCCTGTTTCATATTTTCTAGTGTCATTTACCTCCACGTGGCTCAGTGTCACATTTTTTACTGTATCTTATTTTGAACAGGTAGCCGTCAATACACAGTGCGTCGTAGGCTGATGTTAATTGGAGAAGTTTATGCATAGGAAATACAGTAACAAGGAAACCGAAAGTAATACGAAGCATTTCTGTCTGAAAGAGCGTTCAGATTTGGGGGAAAAAATACACGGTCGTCACACCAATGTGACCACCACCTATGTTCGACGTCAACGCGCAGTAACCATTCACAGACAGGGATATGAAGCGAGCAAGGGGGACGAGTGGGTGAGGGAGGGGGAGGGTGAGAGGGGGGGGGGGGGAAGGACGCGGAAAACGGTGCGGCCATTAGCTTTGTCCGAAGGGTGGAAACATTTCCGAAACGGCTAGGTTCGTACACAGTTTGCCTGCTCCCGTGGTCACAGTATACCGTGAAGGGCAAAATGGTGTTATCTAAAACGAGCGCCGAACAATTGTGGTCCACTACGGGCCATAGATGACATGGGTGAAAGACATCTGCGGATATATGTAAGGAAGAATACACGTGCAACTGTTGAGCGACTGACCGCCCATAGCCGGCCGGTGTGGCCGAGCGGTTGTAGGCGCTTCAATCTGGAACCGCGCGACCGCTACGGTCGCAGGCTCAAATTCTGCCTCGGGCATGGATGTGTGTGATGTCCTTATGTTAGTTAGGTTTAAGTAGTTCTAAGTTCTAGGGGGCTGATGACCTCCGATGTTATGTGCATCCTCAACAAGCGTCTGATTCATGCACCCATGCTGATTGCTGATCGTAGGCGACGGAGGCTGGAATTTGCACGCCAGTACCACAGCTAGACGTCCGCCGAGGGGTGGCAGGTGGCCTCTTCAGATGAATTGCGTGTTATGCTCCATCTGACAATGGCTGTTGGTGTGTACGGTGTGAAACTTCTGGAAGCAGACATCCAGCAACAGTCATCGGGAGAGTCTAAGAAGAGAGAGAGTTGAGTTCCGGGAAATGTTTTCGTGGCAAGTCTCTGGATGATCTCGTCATTCTGGAAGACAGTGGTTCAACACAAGTATGGATCTATCCTTGGGGACCATGTCCACCTCAATACCGTTTCTTTTTCCTCGGCACGATGGTTTCTACCAACAGGACAATGAACGTGTCATACGCCTCTGCGTGCGTGCGGGGTTCGAACAACACCAGGATGAGTGTGCCATACTCCCCTGGCCACCAGACTCCCCGGATTTAAACCCAACCGAGAACTGTGGGACCACCTCGATCGGGCTGATGCGCCATGGAACCTCAATCGAGTAGCCTAGCGTAGCTGGCAATGGAGTTGGCATGGCTCTACATCCATCTCGTACCTTCCAAAACTGCATTGACTCTCTTCCTGCACGTCTCGCAGAGGTCCGCGCTGCAAAATGTGTTTATTAAGGCTTTTCATAGACGTTCACATTAATGTGAGTGCACAGTGTAGCACAGATCATATAAGCACACCGAATAAAAACGGATTATCTCCTCCCAGGAAACATTGGGAGCCGGCCGCGGTGGCCGTGCGGTTCTAGGCGCTTCAGTCCGGAACCGCGAGACTGCTACGCTCGCAGGTACGAATCCTGCCTCGGGCATGGATGGGTGTGAAGTCCTTAGGTTAGTTAGGTTTAAGCAATTCTAAATTCTATGGGACTGATGACCTCAGATGTTAAGTCCCATAGTGCTCAGAGCCATTTGAACCAATTTTTGAAACATTCGGCCAGTATCACGTAACAGCGCCTCCAGCCTTGAATATGGCCTCAGTTCAACGGGAAAGAGCTCTACATGTTTCATTAGGTACGCTGTACCAACTGAAGCTACTCATTGACTATAAGATCCGTTAGTTACCAGATTAAGGGGACGTTTATTGCTTATTCGCCGGCTGCTGTGGCCGAGAGGTTCTAGGCACTACAGTCTGGAACCGCGTGACCCCTATGGTCCCAGGTTCGAATTCTGCCTCGGGAATGGATGTGTGTGACGTCCTTAGGTTAGTTAGTTTTAAGTAGTTCTAAGTCCTAGCGGACTGATGACCTCAGAAGTTAAGTCCCTTAGTGCTCAGAGCCATTGCTGCTGCTCTCCCATTGTTCCAAATAGTCTCGGATGTTTTTTGTGGGGTTAACACCAGAGGGTTGTTTAGCGAGCCTGTCGAGGTACGACTGGATTCCCGAGTGTTCGTCAAACGCGGAACGTAACACTGTAGCTCTTCCAACGCGAGTAGAAGACCACACTGTCGACATCATACTCATCAAGAAGGTGTAGAAGAAAGGGCAACATTTGCTCAGCGAGAACGATGAAATAAATTCCCTGGCTCAGATTCATGGCAAGCTGAGTTAATCGACCTGAGTCAAGGTACCATAAACACTTACGGTCAGAACTACACCCTGCGCTCACAACGGATTAAACACCACATTGGGCTTTCCCAACACTCGACGCTTTGTATCATTTGAAAATAAGCCAAAATCCTCCTTCGGACAACACTAAAAGCCTTCCGTGAGCTGGTTTTTTTCTTTTTTTCTTCAAACCCAATGAGACGTTGACTGTGGATATTTTATCACAGACACAGTCCCTTTGACTGTTCAGAGACGTCACTAAACACGCCCAATTTGTACACAACCATGCATGAGCAGCACCTATTAGACGGAGGGGGTCCGACAGCCGATCAGTTCCAGTCATTCCACCAGGAAGGAGGTACACGGCGCATGTTGTCTGTAGTTCAACCAAGCCTATACGGTCAGTACCGCGGTTCGATCGCGACCACATTGTTACTTTGTGCCAGGAAGGGCTCTCAACAAGGGAAGTCTCCAGGGGTCGCGGAGTGAACCAAGGCGATGTTGTTCGGACATGGAGGAGATACAGAGAGACAGGAACTGTCAATGACATGCCTCACTCAGGCCGCCCAAGGGATGTTACTGCAGTGGATGACCGCTACGTATGGATTATGGCTCGGAGGTACCCTGACAGCGACGCCACCATGTTGAATAACGCTTTTCGTGCAGCCACAGGACGTCATGTTACGACTCAAACAGTGCGCAATAGGCTGCATGATGCACAACTTCACTCCCGACGTCCATAGCGAGGTCCATCTTTGTAACCACGACACCATGCAGAGCGGTACAGATGGGCCCGAAAACATGCCGAGTGGACCGCTCAGGATTGGCATCACTTTCTGTTCACCGATGAGTGTCTGATATGCCTTCAACCAGACAATCGTCGGAGACGTGTTTCGAGACAACCAGGTCAGGCTGAACGCCTTAGACACACTGTCCAGCGAGTGCAGCAAGGTGGAGGTTCCATGATGTTTTGGGGTGGCGTTATGTGGGGCCGACGTACGCCACTGTTGGCCATGGAAGGCACCGTACCGGCTGTACGATTCGTGAATGCCATCCTCCGACCGATAGTGCAACCATATCGACAGCATATTGGCGAGGCATCCGTCTTCATGGACGATAATTCGCGCCCCCCATCGCGCACATCTTGTGAATGACTTCCTTCAGGGTAACGATATCGCTCGACTAGAGTGGCCAGCATGTTCTCCAGACATGAACACTATTGTTCAAGCGCGGGATGGATTGAAAAGGGCTGTTTATGGACGACGTGACCCACCAACCACTCTGAGGGATCTATGCCGAAGCGCCGTTGAGGAGTGGGACAATCTGGACCAACAGTGCCTTGATGAACTTGTGGATAGTATGCCACGACGAATACAGGCATGAATCAATGCAAGAGGATGTGCTACTGGATATTAGAGGTACCTATGTGTACAGCAATCTGGACCACGACCTCTGAAGGTCTCGCTGTATGGTGGTACAACATGCAATGTGTGGTTTTCAGGAGCAATAAAAAGAACGGAAATGTTTATATTGGTCTCTATTCCAATTTTCTTTACAGGTTCTGGAACTCTCGGAACCGAGGTGATGCAAAACATTTTTTGATGTGTGTATTTCATCTGTCACTTCGTTCTCATTTTGCGAAATCCCTTGTGTTCCTTTCTGATCCAGTGTGCACTTCGGCAACTGTTGTAGATATATTGCAATGTTTGCTCTGATTTGTATCGACACGTCTATCACTGTAGCACTATTGTGAGTTCATCTGTGCTCCGTAACCTCATGCTGTGCTGGCCACTGGATATCACCAGTTCCACCCCCCTTTGCCATTAGCAGACAATTGTCTATGTGTGTGTGTGTGTGTGTGTGTGTGTGTGTGTGTGTGTGTGTGTGTGTGTCAGGGGGTGAGAGGATAATAAAAGTGGTACGAGACTTAATACGGCTCAAATTAATGTAGGTTGCAGTAAGTATGCTGAGATGAAGAGAATTACCCTGAAAGCTTCTACATCGAACCAGTCTTCGGGCTGAAGACCACAACTGCTGTGTCCAGACTAAGCGCCTGCAACCCTCGCTTCCCGCGAAGCAGACAGGTACAGCGGGCCCCGGACCGAGTAGGGGTCAGCCTGGCCGGTCGTCCCGGAAACACAGACGCTTGCCAGAGACCACCAGGAGGCGTCCAAGGCGCCGCAAGAGGTCGCTACAGCCGCGGACCTCTTTCCTTCCGTTCGACACGTGACTGCAAATAGAGCCAGCCATATCCATGCGCCAAGCCGTATTTAGGCTGGCGCAGGAGCCTGAAGAGGCGGTTCACGCCGAGCGAGCCCAGTGGTTTCATCGTAGCAACCGCGTCATCGTCCAACGCCGCTAGCGTACCGGAGCCATCCTCGCAGGGCCTCTACTCGTCCCCGGACTCAGGTGACGGCCACGTGTACTCCGCGCCGCTCTTCACGAGACGCCCGGGGCTTGGTTTGGTGAAGTTGTATGGTTACTACACACAGTTATGTTTGGAAGAATCTCGGATTTAGTTATTGGTAGGCTTGGAGGATCAATCCTACCTCACGAATATTGTTTTGTAAATTTCTAAGAAAGAATTTAGTTTAAATAAAAACTCTATAACTCACACTCTGAGATTTTCCTGTCCGCGGACGGCGGATATATTAACAACAACGACAATTACGCGTATCTTTACCACACCATTTTCCGGTAAAATAATAAGAAAAAAGTGTATCTGGATAGATGTTTACTTGAAGCTGGAGAATCTGCGACGTGGTGAAACTATGGCGGTGGGTTCCCGGAGCATGAATGCGGAGCTGATGGCGACGTTTGCGGTGCAGCGCCGTAGTGGAGCACCTGTCGGCAATCGCAGCGCCGCGGCAAGTTGAGGGCGGGCGCCGTTACTGCGTCGCCAGCTGCGGCGGGCAGGTTATGAGGTGGCGGCGCAGTTTGGCCGCCAAGTCGCCGCCGGTGTCTCGGCCCGCCCCCGCAGCCGCCCCCGCCTCGGGCCGACCCCCGGCCGGGTAATCCCGAGCACAAACAGCAGCGCGCCCCGAGATATGGCTGCTCTCATTTGTGGGGATTAGCGGACGGCCATTACAGCAATTTATGGTGGCAGGCCTCCGCCCCCGCCGTCCCCGCTGCCACAACTGCTGCCGCCTCCGCTCCGGCCTCCGGCGAGCACACCAGCTCGCTTCCTCCGCCCCCAGCGACAGAATCGCTCCGTCTTGGAAGCAGGCACTGTCATATTTTCGATACGAATGTTTCAGTTATCACCACCCATGGATAATCTCTCTTGTGGAGAACTGGCTAAACTTTACATTCCACGCACCGTGTTTGTTTCGTTTGTAGAGTAGATGTTAGAAATTATGTCAAGTAGGAGCAGTAAGTGGGAGAACAGAGTGTAGTAACTAAAAAAGAGCCTAAACGAGGTACGTCTTCATGCTGCTGCCACGTTACTATAAGAATTAATGGCGTGGCGAGGGTTCTATTATCGATAAACAGGATGTTTCGACATCTTTGCATCAAACGTCTAAGTGTGACAGAATACGTCATGGGAAACAACTTTTATCAGAAATAAAATGTTTTCTGACACGCCCCCTTTTGTATTGGTTATACCAGGTGTCGTAAGACTAGCCTAGACTACCGCAGACTGCGGTAGTTTTCCAAGTAGTTCTGGTCAGATAAGGACGTCGTTACCACATAACGATCGTTTCCGTTACGTATGCGATTAGTATCTTAGTAGATTCCTCTAGGAAACGGAAGCGTGAGCCGTCTAGGAACTGAATCAGGATATATAAAACGGCCAGGTAACTTACGGAAAATTTTTGTTCTTCATAGTTATCCTCCTGCCTGTAACTTAAAAATAATCATTATCTATAGAAAAATTTAAACTGTCAGTTTTTAATTCTGGATTTACTCGAAAACTTGATTTGTAACGTGAAACATAGATATTGTAGTAAAAATAAACTAAATATAGATTTATAATGGAGAGCTAGAAAATTCAATTTCCTGAACAAAAGGTAAAATAAAAAATACGCAAAACAAAAATAAATCAAACATCGGTTCAATACTTCATCGAAGTTACGCAAAACACGTTTCCGTTATTCATAAAATACTTTCGCATTGTCCAATAATAATAGGAAACTCTTGTTTCTAATCATGACGAAGAATGTTTTATTATGTACAAAATAGCAACATTAATTATATATAATGCATGTCAACTGTATGTGCATCTAAAGTAGAAAGGTAATTGCTTTGGTTACGTAAAAGCGAAGTTAGGCGATCAACTGCTTTTTATTAGTAGTTACCTTACTGTATGGATATAAAATACACAGTAGACTAACATTGAATAATGTATGGTTTTAATTATGTGCAAAACAAACAAACAACCAAACGAAAAACAAAGAGAAGTCGTCGGCTCAGAGTTTCTCTCTTATACATTCATATATATCTCTTTCCCAATCAGTACTACAGGTAATCTTACAGTTTACTACGTCATTTGTGCAGTGTACCAAAACTGCCGAACTAGTCATCAGAACTGTGTCAAATGGGACAGGACGAGCTTCTAAAATATCTTTCTCCGTTTAGAGACACGGATTCTTATGATTTTCATTTTGAAAATGTCTCTACCAATTTATTGGGGTTGGTAGTATGTGACATACCTGGTTAGCAGACACTGCTAGCTAGCTCTGTGAAATCTCGTCGCCGCAGGATCGCAGAATGCTAAATGACGCCATGTTGTTTAACGTATGAGAAAGTAATGAAAGCACACAATGTGACTGAAACATATAGAAATATAGCGTTTTTTGAAATGTAGTACAGATTGATTATCAGCAAGTGTGTGTAATTCATGAGACCAGCGATCGCTGTCGCAATTATGAATTTAATAGCTGTAGGCTGGATAGCGCCAAGTACGTACATATTAGATAATGACGCAGCTAGAATCTCAGTGTATTTTCCAATGTTTATCCCTTTTAAATGTAACAAATTCATGGGCCAGCATGCCTACTCGTTCACAAAACATACTCGATGAAATGTGAATAACCTCGCTCAATATATCAATGTATTTACTTGAGAAAGGGAGGGAGGGGTGACGGAAGCCCGTCTGACTTGTCATCATCCCTATCTCCAGCAAGATCTGCTGCTCCCTACTAACACGCGTTGTATAAACATGGTGCCGTTATCGTCTACGCTCACGCCAGAATTGCTGAGTTAACTTTTGCAACTGTCCGTCACATTTTCGAAGCAATCATAATCCAATGCTGCTTTCTACGATGACATGAACCTAGTTTATTCATCACTTGTCACGCTAAACACGACGAACTTTATTTGACAAGCTTGTAAACGGACTTCCGCTACAGATTCCTGAAAATGTTCAGGCACAACGGTTCTAAGGACAGTTCTGCTTCCGCAGTCTATTCGGAGCGGAAACAAAATTTCTGTAACGCCTTTCCTTCGATTGCAGTACACACTGCTATCTGAGATTTATTTTCTTGCCGTTGTGACACGACTTTTGCTATTTGCTGTGACAATATTCTCATATGTTTCCGCCTCTCCCCTCAAAAAAAAATTCAAATGGCTCTGAGCACTATGGGACTTAACATCTGAGGTCATAAGTCCCCTAGAACTTAGAACTACATAAACCTAACCAACCTAAGGACATCAAACACATCCATGCCCGAGGCAGGATTCGAATCTGTGACCGTAGCGGTCTTCTTATTCCTTATTGATTTACTTACATTACTAACTCCCCCACCCCTATTACTTCTGCCAATGAAGCTGTGAGGACGGGGCGTGAGTCGTGCTTGGGTACCTCAGATGGTAGAGCACTTGTCCGCGAAAGGCAAAGGTCCCGAGTTCGAGTCTCGGCCCGGCACACAGTTTTGATATGACAGGAGGTTTCAGTCTTCGGACTGAAGAACACAACACCACACACAACCATTTTTTTTAACTCAAAAGTGTCAAGTGCCAAGGAGTGACCAGATAGGTCCCCTGCCAAGGGAGCAAGCACAGAGGGGCGTAAAAACAGACGAAAAGCAGGAAAAGAGTTTTCAGAATTAAACGGGAGAAGCAAGTGAGTTCTCCTGCCCTTTCTCGAACGGGTTATGAAGCAAATATGCTACTGGACCGAAAGCTTCCACTTTCTGACGATTTAAGATATGTTTACCCAAACATCTAAATATCTTTGAGAATATATATGACAACGCCAGTGACTGAAGCGTCTTATGGGCGCAGTTTCATCAAATTGGGAATTAGAAAAGAGTGCTTAAGATCGAGTATGGGTGAGAGCAAACAATCAACTTTAGCTATCTTGCTTATGGAGCTCGACGGAGCTGCTTAACTTGACTTCAATAACATAGTCATTGACTTTGCTTCGCTCAGACCAAGGAAATGCAAAGTAACATTGTCATAGAAATACAGTTCTTGGAAAGAGATTTTTTTCTTAACTTTTTCAGTCCACTGCAGCTTCCACAATGCACAGTAGCTGCCATGAACAATAAAATGTTGATATTGTTTTACTTTCAGTTTTTTAGAAGCTTATACAACTTGTAATTTATTTACTACAGCGGTACATTAAATTAGTTGTACGCGATAAATTTCGTAATATAGTTCATTTACGCAATATTTTCGTTGAGAGAACCCACGAGCTTGTCAGGTTTGTACCTTGATGATCTGACGGATACAGCTACAGAACCAGATCCTTTTCAGGAGCTAGTGCTGATTAACTAAGCTGTGCTACAGAACCACATCCTTCTCAGGAGCTAGTGCTATTAATTAAGCTGTGCAAAGGAATTTGACGAACACGATGAGTTACGGAGCCCTGAGCAGTGCATTTTGAGTAGGTCTCACTTAACTTTCTAATAATTCAGCTTACGGACATGTGTTTCGTTAACTAAGAAAGGAAAATGAAGGACTAAGATACCTTCACACGTCATCCCATAAGTGGCATGTTAAACATGGAAGAAATCAAAGGTTCATTATAAACAGTCCTGGATTAGGTGGTATATAGGGGAACAAACTAGTACCTATATCTAATTTTTGGCGAGGCTCTGATAGATGGGTGCAGTAATTTGATTATGCCGATTTCTTATCATCGCTATCCTGTCGTGAAGTTAAACAACAGGTATGTACTGACTGCAAGGCTAGAGGATCACAGTTAGTGAAAGCAAGCAAATTAAATGGTCAGAGCGGCCGATAGAGGGTTCACTACTTCCATAACGTCAAAGAAGTAACACATCTGTTGTACTGCAGTCAGAGGTGGCCGGCTTCGAGCTGTAATAGCGTCAGCTTGAGGGGGCCCTCCGTCTCCTGTGCGAATCTGGACTTCAAGTCTCCTCTCTTCCTGTCAGTGAAGCCAAAGTGTCCTCCATCATTCCCGTCTCTCCCGGATGAGACTTCACTCCAGCAAATCTCCAAATTGGCCAAAAACGCAACTCTTCTCAGCCTAGTTGCTGTTTTCCATGCACCTAAAATTTTCCGACTAACCACTAAATTTACCACCAACACTGCCCAATTCTTCTGTAATGTTTTTCATCCTCCCTCCAATAGCTTCGTAAAACTATTTTATCAACCCCGTTACCGCACATCTGAATCTTACGGACTCAGGATCTACGTCACTGGCCATCTACCAATAGAGCATTAGGCATTTCCCAACTGTGTGTTTTCGCCACCGTGGGAAAACAAAAAGAAAAAAATACGGCCTACTCTCTTGGAATCGACTTGGTGGGCCACCAGCCACGCAATGAAGTCTAACTCGGTGCTGCCTTACGCAAGCTTCCTAAAGTTGTTATCTGCGGCTGGAGCCTATGTTTTTGCAAACGCTCAGAGGCCAGCAGCGCTTCCCGTAAATCTCTCACACTACCGGAAAAGATTTTCTCATTAACCCATAGGCGTGTTGTACGGCTGGCACGTTAGACTGAGGTAACGAGGGGAATCGCGTTCTAATATCGCGGCTACGTCATTATATATTGTCTCCCCAACACTGGCGGTCCGTTGCATGTTGGCTCACTGGTCCTTCATACATTGTCCCCTGGCCATGAGTTGACTGTCCGGCTTGAAAGGACACCGCCTCCTAAGAAGGGATGAAATAGGATGTCTTTCGGCCTCCCTCCAGTGCTTGCTCTCCTCTCACAGCACCTGGTCCGCCTCTACACGTCATTACTACAGCATGCATCAAGTCATAATATAAAAGCACAGAGATTTGGTACGGTCATTGCAGTCGCTGTCACATCCCTCATTCGTCTCACAGATGAGATGTAGCTAACCGGAATGGTTGGCCACCTCTCTTCATTAACACTTTATTTTTATTAAACCTACTTAAAAATTGTAGACTTTTGGTGAATCTGCATAGACAAAAGTTGCAGAAATATTATTTTATGCGAGAGGGGTAAACCGGGGAGGGGGGAGGAGGGGGGGAGCTCTGGTTGTTCTGACAGGGGAGTAGAAGCACCTCGTTACGTTTTTGAACATCATCAAGTAGTTTGGCTGTGACAGGGGAACTATAATCCGGCTACAGTACCACAGACGCTAATGCCATAATGGCCTAAGCATAGTCACATAAATCTTCGAAACAAAGTTTATATGCAGAAATGTAGATTAGTCGCTCATTTCCGGAAGGCGTTCGATACAGTTCCGTACTGTCGCCTGATAAACAAAGTAAGAGCCTACGGAATATCAGACCAGCTGTGTGGCTGGATTGAAGAGTTTTTAGCGAACAGAACACAGCATGTTGTTCTCGGTGGAGAGACGTCTACAGACGTTAAAGTAACCTATGGCGTGCCACAGAGGAGTGTTATGGGACCATTGCTTTTCACAATATATATAAATGACCTAGTAGGTAGTGTCGGAAGTTCCATGCGGCTTTTCGCGGATGATGCTGTAGTATACAGAGAAGTTGCGGCAATAGAAAATTGGAGAGAATTGCAGGAAGATCTGCAGCGGATAGGCACTTGGTGCAGGGAGTGGCAACTGACCCTTAACATAGACAAATGTAATGTATTGCGAATACATAGAAAGAAGGATCCTTTATTGTATGATTATATGATAGCGGAACAAACACTGGTAGCAGTTACTTCTGTAAAATATCTGGGAGTATGCGTGCGGAACGATTTGAAGTAGAATGATCATATAAAATTAATTGTTGGTACGGCGGGTGCCAGGTTGAGATTCATTGGGAGAGTCCTTAGAAAATGTAGTCCGTCAACAAAGGAGGTGGTTTACAAAACACTCGTTCGACCTTGAGTATTGCTCATCGGTGTGGGATCCGTACCAGGTCGGGTTGACAGAGGAGATAGAGAAGATCCAAAGAAGAGCGGCGCGTTTCGTCACAGGGTTATTTGGCAAACGTCATAGCATTACGGAGATATTTAGCAAACTCAAGTGGCAGACTCTGCAAGCGAGGCGCTCTGCATCGCGGTGTAGCCTGCTGTCCAGTTTTAGAGAGGGTGCGTTTCCGGATGAGGTATCGAATATATTGCTTCCCCCTACTTATATCTCCCGAGGAGATTACGAATGTAAAATGAGAGAGATTCGAGCGCGCACGGAGGCTTTCCGGCAGTCGTTCTTCCTGCGAACCATACACGACTGGAACAGGAAAGGGAGGTAATGACAGTGTCACGTAAAGTGCCATCCGCCATACATCGTTGGGTGGCTTGCGAAGTATAAATGTAGATGTAGATGTTGATGTACTACCTAATAGAACCAGTAACAAATGAATTATAGATAATCTGTATTACCAGAATCTGGAACTACCCAAATACCTTACATGTCACACAGCAAACATATATGCAGGAGGCTTTGTCGGCAGCTATCATGTTACAGACTCATGGTTTTGTGGTCAGGCAGCGAAAGACAACTCTACACATAAAAGATACAGCGAGAATTATGCCGACATGGACAGACAGACATACATACATACATTAATCCTTGTTTCCATAGATCATGAATATGACATTTCGTAATGATGTAGAACCTTTCAAACTGCCGCTGACCATATAAAGTGATGTATTGGAGGACATTCCGTTTTCATATACCTCACATTCCACACCTTAGCAGCAGGACAGGGACTGTTTTTCTCTGTGTCTGTAGTGCGCCCCGGTATCTCAAACGACATGTACCGTATATCAATATCATCTGGCCCGTACATGTTGTAGCCAGTGTAATAACTGTCTGGAATAAGCGAAGTGCTGTGCGCTACCAGTATTGCCGATAGCTGTGTGCAGCCCGGTCTCTGACGCCACTCGAGCAACGCGTGATGACCCGGCAAGGGGGCGCCTCTGTGCGACGAACCCCTTTGAGCTCAGACAGTCTTTTGTCAGGAGGCAGCGCACGTCTCCTGTGAAGTCGAGCCGACTTCGAAGTGGGGCGGGCTTCGAGCTCTCCCGCCGTTGCTGCGTCCGCATGGCCCTTTCCACGCTACACGGCGACCTCTGTCTCCATGTTCCAGGCCTCAGCCGTAGAATATCGGGTTCGCACCGACGTACACGGTGCATTTTTTTTTTTTTTTTTTTGCTTATGATGCAGCAAATCACATAATTCATAAGCGTAATATACAACGGTGATTTAGATGAAAACTTTAATAACTTACTATTATGCAAACGGAAAAATCCAGAAAACTTGCGGATACATCATTTTTCACATAGTCCGCTCTAGGTGTAATTCCCCCGTTTACCACAGATGACCTGCGTGGATACCTCGTCACTGGAATTCTATTACAATCAGGAAAGGCAAACCTACGTTTCTAGCATTTGTAGGCTTAAGAGAAAGCTTTAGTCAATGTTGACTGGAATACTCTCTTTCAAATTCTGAAGGTGGCAGGGGTAAAATACAGGGAGCGAAAGGCTATTTACAATTTGTGCAGAAAGCAGATGGCAGTTACAAGAGTCGAGGGACATGAAAGGGAAGCAGTGGTTGGGAAAGGAGTGAGACAGGGTTGTAGCCTCTCCCCGATGCTGTTCAATCTGTATATTGAGCAAGCAGTAAAGGAAACAAAAGAAAAGTTCGGAATAGGTATTAAAATCCATGGAGAAGAAATAAAAACTTTGAGGTAGCCGATGACATTGTAATTCTGTCAGAGACAGCAAAGGACTTGGAAGAGCAGTTGAACGGAATGGACAGTGTCTTGAAAGGAGGGTATAAGATGAACATCAACAAAAGCAAAACGAGGATAATGGAATATAGCCGAATTAAGTCGGGTGATGATGAGGGAATTAGATTAGGAAATGAGACACTTAAAGTAGTAAAGGAGTTTTGCTATTTGGGGAGCAAAATAACTGATGATGGTCGAAGTAGAGTGGATATAAAACGTAGACTGGCAATGGAAAGGAAAGCGTTTCTGAAGAAGAGAAATTTGTTAACATCGAGTATAGATTTAGGTGTCAGGAAGTCGTTTCTGAAAGTATTTGTATGGAGTGTAGCCACGTATGGAAGTGAAACATGGACGATAAATAGTTTAGACAAGAAGAGAATAGAAGCTTTCGAAATGTGGTGCTACAGAAGAATGCTGAAGATTAGATCACATAACCAATGAGGAGGTATTGAATAGAACTGGGGAGAAGAGAAATTTGTGGCACAACTTGACCAGAAGAAGGAATCGGTTGGCAGGACATGTTCTGAGGCATCAAGGAGTCACCAATTTAGTACTGGAGGGCAGCGTGGAGGGTAAAAATCGTAGAGGGAGACCAAGAGATGAATACACTAAGCAGATTCAGAAGGATGTAGGCTGCAGTAGGTACTGGGAGATGAAGAAACTTGCACAGGATGGAGTAGCATGGAGAGTTGCATGAAACCAGTCTCAGGACTGAAGATCACGACAACAACAACAACATGTCTGATATGTTTTGTAGCTCCTCTAATTTTCTGTGCTTGCTAAGAGGGGAACTCCGCCTGACGCAAGACACCTTCTCATAGTTTTGTTATTATCCAAATATTTTTCAACACTTCATGTGCTACAGTCAGAGGGATTTCTTGTTTCATCACCACCATGTATTAATCGTGTACTTGGTTGCTTTGTATCAATCACACAATCGACAGCCTGTCATCGGTTTTTTGGATGATGTCTTGCTTCCTTCGTTTATGACGGCTGAAACCGCTTATTTCGTTTGCTGCTGTCATTTCTTACTGTTTCACGCGCTGCAAAAAAAAGTAACTGCTTTAATACATCATAAAAAAGGAAACAAGACCACAAAAGAAATATGACAAGCAGTAGAATTGGGCAAAGTTACTGGGGTTGGATAAAAATATGAAAACACCGCAAGAAATGCATGGTTGAACATAAAGTAAATGCTAGCCAAGCCTGCAGGTTGTCCTGTTACGTCTGACCACAGACAGCACCTGCACAATTTCGTCAATACGTTGCAAGCGTCATTCGTGGTCAGAACAGTGTCCTGTGCAGTTGTGAATGCATTATTTCGGAGGTAAATTAATTCGAAAATGATAAATTGCTATTGTTTGTGGTTTTGGGTGCTTCCGTAACGATGGGAGTTAATGTATTTGGTCTTTCGAGAGGCACAGTATCACAGATTTATCCAAAAAAAAAATAGATATATCATCGTCTAAGTCTCAACGCGGACAAAAGAGTGTGTTACGTGATCGTGACACACGGACACCGAAGAAGACTGAGTCGAAAACTAGAACAGAATGTGACAACCGCGAACCGTGTCAGCACCAAAACAAGTCAATGAGCAGGAAATCGCAGGGCGAGATGGTATTCCAAAACCACTCACCTGTGATGCAACGGGAGATGTGCCGTCGAAGCCGTAAGACCTGGGCTACAGACCAATGTACAATGAAGAGCCAAAGAAACTGGTACACCTGTCTAATATCCTGTAGTGGCTTCGCGAGCACGTAGAAATTCCGCGGCACGATGTGGCATGGACTCAACTAATGCCTGATGCAGTGCATGGGGGGAACTGACACCATGAATCCTGCAGGGCTGTCCATAAATCAGTAGGTGGTGGAGATTTCTACTGAACAGCACATTGCAAGGGATGCCAGATATGCTCAATAATGTTCATGTCCAGGGAGATTGGTGGGCAGCGGAAGTGCTTAAACTCATAAGAGTGTTCCTGGAGCCACTCTGTAGCAATTCTGGACTTGTGGGGTGCTGGAATTGCCCAAGTCCGTAGACATGCACAATGGACATGAATGGATGCAGGTGATCAGACAGGATGCTTATGTACGTGTCACCTGTCAGTCGTATCTAGACGTATCAGGGGTCCCATATCACTCCAGCTGCGCACATCGCACAGTATTATAGAGCCTCCACCAGCTTCAACAGTCCTCTGCTGACATGCAAGGTCCATGAATTCCAGAGGCTGTTTCCATATCCGACTCGTCCATCCGCTCGATACAATTTGAGACGAGACTTGTCCGACCAGGCAACATGTTTCCACACATCAGCAGTCCAATGTTGTTCATTTTTGGAACACAGCCTACTACCAGCTTAGAGACAGAAGTGATGACACTTTCTGCAGGGCCTGACCATCATGTTGCAGGACAGTGCTCAAGTCGTACAGTGCAAACTGTTACTGATTTGTTTGACTCATGGGGCTGCTAAGTGCTGTACCACCTACTGCACTCCCCTGACTTAAGCCCTCGTGAGTTCAACTCAGTTTCTAAACTGAAGGAAATACTTCACGGCATTCGCTTCAGAGCTGCTAGAAATTCGTCGGGCAATAGATCGCGCCCCTCGAACTGTCAACACAACTGGCACTGCTGAGAGTACCGTACGACTTCCACATCGGTGGCAACGGGTTATACACAGTGCTGGTAACTAGAAGGTCAGTAAAACTTTGAAACACATATCTATTTTGTACGAGCTGTAAATAAATAGTTGCCACTATTAAAGTTTCAACCCTCGTATTAACAAGTTTGCTGTAATAGCTATGTAAGTAATCTTTCGTAAATAAATACCTTTTTGATGTCCGAATGATGTGCTTTAATCTCCCCAGACGCGATTCACCTGTTTATCTTTCTATCTTTTTTTAAATCTTATGGGACTTAACTGCTAAGGTCATCAGTCCCTAAGCTTACACCCTACTTAACCTAAATTGTCCTAAGGACAAACACACACACCCATGCCAAAGGGAAGACTCGAACCTCCGTCGGGACAAGCCGCACAGTCCAGGACTCACCTGTTTAAACGGCTACTTGAATGGGTGTTTTCAAACAGAGTTTTCTGTTTGTATAGAACTTATTTACAGATTTAAAACACATCAATTTCTGATTAGTAAAAAAGAATCTACAGATCACCATCGTATAAAAACCACGAACTTGCTTGGATTTTTTCCCACATGACACATAAAGTATTGCTAAATGTGGAGTACCAGAAAAAATAAAACCTACTACAGGCGTATCACTCACAACAGTTTCGAATGCTGATCTGCCCCTTACCACAGAGCTAGTGACCACCGCACAACATCAGTAATTACATTTACTTTAGCTTATCCTTTACCGTGGCCATGTAACTGAGTGGCTGACTGTGACTACAATTTTTACAAAACCAAAACAAATCAAAAATTATTTATAGTTTCCAGCACTAGTTATATGCTTTTTAAGTGTAATACGAGAGACCTATTTATATGCATACACACTCCTACCGTCCTATTACTTCGCTCGGAAACCACGTAACGACTGCTGGAAACTGTAATTCTTTGTTGTTGTCTCAGCCCCATAAAAATTGTATGCATTATTTGCCACTTCGTAGTGTACATTGGTGTCCAAAATTAAAGCAACAAACCGAAATTATGCAAGGTTACGTTTCTTTTGCCACAAAACAGAATATACAGGTGATAGTAAAGTAGAAACAATGTAAAGGATACAGAACCTAAAAACTGCAACATGCGTAGCAGTAGAGAGTCATGTTCTTCGTTTTTTCTAACTTGTCGGATCTGCACACGCATTCTAATAGCTGGTTAATGTGCTCAGTATGAGGTGTGACCAACTCTGGCAGCAATACAGGCCTGACAACGACGCGGCATGCTGTAAATGATGTCATCGTCTCATGTTGAGGTAATAACGCCCGTTCTTCCTTTAGAGCTGGTCGCAAGTCTTGGAGAGTGGTTGGTGAATGCATACCAGATATGCTCTATGGAATTCAAATCGTAATAGCGAGCAGGTCACGCCGTGCGCCTAGTATCTTCCGTTTCCAAGGAAACATCAACCATCTGTGCTCTATGAGGTCGAGAATTATTGTCCATCAGTACGAAGTCTGGGACCATAGCTCCTCGCAACAGCCGCACATGAGAGCCTACGATCTCGCCATGATACCAGACATCAGTTAAGCCTTGCTGATTCATAAATACAATTTCACGGAGAGGAGTTAGACTGGTCAGCATATTCCCTGCCCACACCATTTGGGATCCTGCTCAAAATCGGTCTGTTACCACAATGTTTGAATCCCGAGACTGTGTTCCGCTTTCACTCCAGATATAAATCCGTCGAGAATCACCCTCCACTCACCTGTGACAAGAACATTGGCCCATTGTTCGACCGTCCAGGTTGTATGTTGACGACTCAGCTCTAGACGTTCTCTTTTGTGAAGACGCGTCATATGTACACATACGATAGGTCTCCGACAGTAAAGGCCAATCTGCCGAAGCCTTCTGAACAAAGTTTGTCTCGGTATAACAAGTCCAGTGGCTACTGCTAGCGCAGACGCCACTTGTCGTTCACTACTAAGGCGGTACCGTCGTGTCCTTATAGCCAAAAAGGTCATCTCTCTCTCTCTCTCTCTCTCTCTCTCTCTCTCTCTCTCTCTCTCTCTCTCTGTCTCCGAGGTCACACGAGGTCGGCCCTGTCCTGGTCTTTGGGATACAGTTTTGGTCTCTATAAACTGTCGTCATTCACATTAAGACAGCGGGTCACATCAGTTTATGACTGTCTTGCTCCCATTCTTCCAATAACCCTCCACCACAGAGAGTCTGGTAGGCGTCTTCTCTGTGCCATACTGCACCGTTTGTGACAGTGTACAGTGCCAATGTGGATGTGGGACTACCAGGCAAACACTACCACTTTTGAGAGGTGCCTTGACGTTAGCGCTGGCGTGGTTGTCCGTTGACCGGAATGCCATCTTCCGTGCAGAACGCAATCGTACGAACATCTGTTGACGGTTTGTATGATTATGATGTAAATTAAACAGAAGAAGGAGAAATAGCGATTTTGGACACCAGGTTACGTATCTACTCTTTAACAGGACCAGTAGTATCCTAAATTCGAGAAACGATGTAGACGTATCAAGCACCTGAAGATGAGCCCCCATAGACGAAATTCATCGTTCAGTGAATTAAAAATCACTACTTGTTACTGAAGGTTGCTTGTTTTCTACTGTATATTTGTTGCTTCGTCAAATGTAACGAAAACGATGTGTCATTCCCGTAGTACTTAGCTATATAAATGATAAACTAACTAGCGCCCTCTGAAATTGAACAACTAATTTTAGGTAGTGAACGCATGTTGTCAATTTTCTGATGTACACACCACAGTGACTATCAGTGGAAACGAAATGACCCGTTTGGTTTGTGTGACTTTCAATACCTAACGCAAAGAAGCGAAACTAATCACATTTTCGAACCATTGAATCAAAGTTTGTATTATTACTCATACGTTGGAGGTAATAAACTGGACACCTAGTTTTCTTTGGAATGTAAAGGATACTCTCTGAAGTCCCATTCAGCATCGTGCACACGCAGCGAGGAGACTTTAATTTTGTAATCAATATTTTTCTGCAGATCTTACTATAGAACTTCTATAACTCACATTTTGTTCATTCATCTCATCAGGAGCTACAGTGACAGCAGCAAAAAACCGCTGCCGGCCGGAGTGGCCGAGCGGCTCTAGGCGCTACAGTCTGGAACCGCGCGACCGCTACGGTCGCAGGTTCGAATCCTGCCTCGGACATGGATGTGTGTGATGTCGTTAGGTTAAATGGTTCAAATGGCTCTGAGCACTATGGGACTTAACTTCTGAGATCATGAGTCCCCTATAACTTAGAACTACTTAAACCTAACTAACCTAGGGACATCACACACATCCATGCCCGAGGCAGGATTCGAACCTGCGACCGTAGCAGTCGCGCGGTTCCGGACTGACGCGCCTAGAACCGCTTGGCCACCGCGACCGGCGTCGTTAGGTTAGCTAGGTTTAAGTGGTTCTAAGTTCTGGGGGACTGATGACCTCAACAGTTAAGTCCCATAGAGCTAAGAGCCATTTGAACCATTTGAAAAAATCGCTAAAAATTATGACTTGTTTTTATGTAGTATCTTCAACCGAATAAAGTTTACAAGCGTCGGTTTAGCAAAGTAAAAGGAAACACAGTACGCCGTCTAGCATGTACCAAAAATACGTGGTCTAATAGCAACAGACACTTCAGTAAGAAAGGAAAAGACGTTTCATTCAAAGAGACAGAGGGAAAAGACCTGTAGGGAACAAAATCTCTTTTAAGTAAACAAAATCTGTTTCCCACTACAAAGCTGGGTACAAATGCTCATTATTGTCAACATTTGCTCTGTGCCTCGAGAGGAGCTGGGTAAGCAGCCGATAGCTTTTCACAGAGAAGTTCAAACGTTCAAAAATGACTAACAAATGTGCCGAGGTGAAAGAGCTCCGCATTTCTCCCTCCCCAAGACCGGCTCGAACATTTAATTTGTGTGGTGGCGGTAAGCTTTTTCGAAGATAAAGGGAACGGGATCATAATTTAACCCCTAATGACTGCTCGCGCTCCTGGAACAGTAATAAAAAATGGCTCGAGTATAAACTCTCGCAGGGGCGGCTTGCGGGCCGGATTAATTGCACGCACTTTGCACTTTAATAGCACTCGAATTACTTCCTAAACACGCCTGGCCAGGCGGCGCAAATAACTTACCTGGCGGAATTAATCGACCGGCAGTTTGCAGACGTCGCGAAGTTTGTGCAATCAGTGGACACTTCAAGGAGTGGCCAAGTTTGCTTCCTTGAGTTGCGGTTCGCAGAACTCCGTTCTCGCTTCCTAGAAGCGAGGCGAACACTGCTCGAATATTCTTCCCAACCTACTGCGACTGACTGAAAGAATGAGGTAAAATTTAAGATAATACTATGAGTATTGTTGTGATATTTATCCCTCGGAAAACTGGTTTGATCCACCTCTCCATATTAGCTCAAATTGTGTAAGCCTTTTATCGTATTCTAACTGCTGAAACCCGCATCCTTTTGAAGCTGTTTACCATCGAGCATTAGTCTTTTCGTCATAGTCTCCCCCAACTGCGACGTAAGCAGTCGTACCGAAACTTCCTGGCAGATTAAAACTGTGTGTCGGACCGAGACTCGAAATCGGGACCTTTGCCTTTCGCAGGCAAGTGCTCTACCATCTGAGATACCTAAGCACGACTCACGCCCTGTCCTCACAGCTTCACTTCTGCCAGTATCTCGTCTCCTACCTTTCAAAATTAACAGAAGTTCTCCTGCGAAACTTGCAGAACTAGCACTCCTGAAAGAAAGGATATTGCGGAGACATGGCTTAGCCACAGCCTCGGGGATGTTTCCAGAATGAGATTTTCACTCTGTAGCGGAGTGTGCACTGAAATGAAACTTCCTGGCAGATTAAACCTGTGTGCCGGACCGAGACTCGAACTCGGGACCTTTGTCTTCCTTGTGTGCTGGTACGGGAGGCACAAAGGCAGTTTTGTGTTTCGGTTTTAATATCATCATCTTTACATGGGTGGCACATAGTGGGGCGTTTCTGAACACGTCTTGAGCAGATGCAGTGAATTACGGAATAAATAACGACTGTTCATATATTCATAATAAACAAAGTTACAAGAAAAGCAACCATGCCGGTTAATGTTCCCCTGGTAGCTAAATAACATTTGCTTGATATATTTTTTATTTTACTTCTGGAAAAATGTTATCTGTAGTGATCAAGATAAATGGGATACCCTGTACGATGTTTTTAAAAAGATGGTGGAGAACTTGCGTGTTTTTACAATGCCTTCTATAAATGTTGGGCAACAGTCCCAACTATTATAAAACATTTGACAAAGATCTTTGCAGTATGGAGTTTAGGCTTTGGAATGAAAACATTTTTGACACTAGCTTACCAAATATATTATTTCTCAAGTCAATATCCCTTTTCCTCAATACATACTAATCGAACAGTGATGAACGAGCCATCGATAGAAATGCTTTTTAACCGGTTTCTGTCATTGCATACCGATGGAAAAATTTAGCATAAAAGAGACTTTCAACTATCATAGGCAAAATTGCATCACGGATTCCCAGATTCATACCTATATTTCACGGAGCTAACTTATTAATCACTAATAATACTCCCTTTTCATGTTATCTTATCTGTTTTTAAAATCATTATTAGCTGGAGAAATTGTGTACAGTATTTCATAGATGATAACAGTGACCACTGCGGTAGCCCATTATCTCTGCCGGTCCTACAAGTTCACTTTTCTAAACGTGTATGCAGGGTGTTTGGAAATTCATATTACAGACTTCTGGGACTTGAGAGTACATAATATTTTGAGTAGGAAACCATATACGGAAACGTACCGTTTCCGCTCTACGACGCTTTCAGTTCGCTTGGGCAACTGAATTATGTGTGTAACAGTACAATAAAAAAAAAAATGTCGTGTGACGAGGGCCTCCCGTCGGAGAGACCGTTCGCCTGGTGCAAGTCTTTCGATTTGACGCCACTTCGGCGATTTGCGCGTCGATGGGGATGAAATGATGATGATTGTTGTTGTTGTTGTTGTTGTTGTGGTCTTCAGTCCTGAGACTGGTTTGATGCAGCTCTCCATGCTACTCTATCCTGTGCAAGATTTTTCATCTCCCAGTACCTACTGCAACCTACATCCTTCTGAATCTGCTTAGTGTATTCATCTCTTGGTCTCCCTCTACGATTTTTACCCTCCACGCTGCCCTCCAATACTAAATTGGTGATCCCTTGATGCCTCAGAACATGTCCTACCAACCGATCCCTTCTTCTGGTCAAGTTGTGCCACAAACTTCTCTTCTCCCCAATCCTATTCAATACTTCCTCATTAGTTATGTGATCTACCCATCTAATCTTCAGCATTCTTCTGTAGCACCACATTTCGAAAGCTTCTATTCTCTTCTTGTCCAAATTATTTATCGTCCATGTTTCACTTCCATACATGGCTACGCTCCATACGAATACTTTCAGAAATGACTTCCTGACACTTAAATCAATACTGGATGTTAACAAATTTCTCTTCTTCAGAAACGCTTTCCTTGCCATTGCCAGCCTACATTTTATATCCTCTCTACTTCGACCATCATCAGTTATTTTGCTCCCCAAATAGCAAAACTCCTTTACTACTTTAAGTGCCTCATTTCCTAATCTAATTCCCTCAGCATCACGCGACTTAATTAGACTACATTCCATTATCCTTGTTTTGCTTTTGTTGATGTTCATCTTATATCCTCCTTTCAAGACACTGTCCATTCCATTCAACTGCTCTTCCAAGTCCTTTGCTGTCTCTGACAGAATTACAATGTCATCGGCGAACCTCAAAGTTTTTATTTCTTCTCCATGAATTTTAATACCTACTCCGAATTTTTCTTTTGTTTCCTTTACTGCTTGCTCAATATACAGATTGAACAACATCGGGGAGAGGCTACAACCCTGTTTTACTCCCTTCCCAACCACTGCTTCCCTTTCATGTCCCTCGACTCTTATAACTGCCATCTGGTTTCTGTACAAATTGTAAATAGCCTTTCGCTCCCTGTATTTTACCCCTGCCACCTTTAGAATTTGAAAGAGAGTATTCCAGTCAACATTGTCAGAAGCTTTCTCTAAGTCTACAAATGCTAGAAACGTAGGTTTGCCTTTCCTTAATCTTTCTTCTAAGATAAGTCGTAAGGTCAGTATTGCCTCACGTGTTCCTACATTTCTACGGAATCCAAACTGATCTTCCCCGAGGTTGGCTTCTCCTAGTTTTTCCATTCGTCTGTAAAGAATTCGTGTTAGTATTTTGCAGCTGTGACTTATTAAGCTGATAGTTCGGTAATTTTCACATCTGTCAACAGCTGCTTTCTTTGGGATTGGAATTATTATATTCTTCTTGAAGTCTGAGGGTATTTCGCCTGTCTCATACATCTTGCTCACCAGATGGTAGAGTTTTGTCAGGACTGGCTCTCCCACGGCCGTCAGTAGTTCCAATGGAATATTGTCTACTCCGGGGGCTTTGTTTCGACTCAGGTCTTTCAGTGCTCTGTCAAACTCTTCACGCAGTATCATATCTCCCATTTCATCTTCATCTACATCCTCTTCCATTTCCATAATATTGCCCTCAAGTACATCGCCCTTGTATAGACCCTCTATATACTCCTTCCACCTTTCTGCTTTCCCTTCTTTGCTTAGAACTGGGTTTCCATCTGAGCTCTTGATATTCATACAAGTCGTTCTCTTATCTCCAAAGGTCTCTTTAATTTTCCTGTAGGCGGTATCTATCTTACCCCTAGTGAGATAGGCCTCTACATCCTTACATTTGTCCTCTAGCCATCCCTGCTTAGCCATTTTGCACTTCCTGTCGATCTCATTTTTGAGACGTTTGTATTCCTTTTTGCCTGTTTCACTTACTGCATTTTTATATTTTCTCCTTTCATCAATTAAATTCAATATTTCGTCTGTTACCCAAGGATTTCTACTAGCCCTCGTCTTTTTACCTACTTGATCCTCTGCTGCCTTCACTACTTCATCCCTCAAAGCTACCCATTCTTCTTCTACTGTATTTATTTCCCCCATTCCTGTCAATTGCTCCCTTATGCTCTCCCTGAATCTCCGTACAACCTCTGGTTCTTTTAGTTTATTCAGGTCCCATCTCCTTAAATTCCCACCTTTTTGCAGTTTCTTCAGTTTTAATCTACAGGTCGTAACCAATAGATTGTGGTCAGAGTCCACATCTGCCCCTGGCACCCTGTACTTTCCGAAACGACAACGTACTTGTCACCGTCGCCTTGAATTGTGATTTACCTATTGCTACTACGGGCTAACGCTAACTTTAATTGAATTACGTTCAAAATTATGTGCATGGAAATGTATGTGCCACGAGGTGACATAAATTCATGATTATTATTTCACGTCATTTGGTTGATTTTTAAAGATGTTTCTCCTCATTCACGCAACTACTTTATCCCACTGACTGTACGTACTGCAAATACTATCATTATTCACAACTAAAAAATTGTGAAACTTTCGCACGTGTCTCCTGTTTACAATTAATGCTCAGCTGATTGACACCAGGAAAACTGTTGTAATACCACGGATGAATTTAACACCACCTAATCCAAGTAAGCCTTTTTAATTGACAGAAGCCAGTTGGCTATTAAATTTGCATTCGCGGTCACTATAAGCAATACGCAGCGACAATCGCTTTCAAAGAACAGGAGTGTATTTACCAAATCCCGTCTTTACTACACATTTAGCCTTTTTCAAGGGTAACGATTCAACTAAAATTTCTGTATCCCTTAAGGAAAATGAGAAACAAAAGTACACGAAGATTGCAGTCTTACGACAAGTATTTCTTACACCGAGATACTGTAATGTTCTATAAGGAATTTTGTTGCGGCGTTATGTGCCTGGAAATGTATTCAACGATGTATCACAAATTTATTATTATTATTCAGCGTCATTCCATTTGTTTATAAATATGTTTTCTCTTCACTCCCACAACAACACTTATTCCAAACACTTATATTATCGCTTCCTTTCTGTCGTAATTAATTGTTATTATTATTAAGTGTACGCAAGAAAGGGATTATATATATATATATCAAATGAGCGCCAGGATCCCTACAAAGTATTTCAGATGCTTTCGGCGAAATGTAATGCAGGCTAAGTTCAGTGACCTAGAATAAATCGTATGTTTGAAAGAATGCATTTTTTGGCGAAATAAAATTAGTGAAGGTTTGCACTTTAGTTAACTGAATAACTTGAAATGATTCTTTCTGCTCCGGCTGTGGTGTTTTGTTACACAAAAAAATAAATTTAAATACGTCGCGTAATGGCGGGCAATTGTTGCCAGTCCAAGATCACCGCTGCTCGCTTCGCAGAGACTGAAAAAATGCTAAATAACTTCTTGCAATTATTAATTCAGGAAGAATTGTTTGCATGGGTTCTTTTAGTAACACAATGCATTCACTTTTTGTAAATATATTTCCACTAAGCACAGAATACATACTTGAATTATTCGCTACTTACGAGAACAAATAAAACAAAAGCTACCACTTTACAATAGCAAGCGTACCTTACATACGGCAGAAGAAATGATCTGACTCGAAGTGATTTTAAATATCTTTTTTTCTCTTATATATAACGACAAAGATAATAATGTTAGTTTCGAGGCCGTTATGCTCTACGATCTCATCTAATATAAATAACGTCTTTTTGTTACATTGCAATCGATGTAGTCTTTCCTTGAAGCCAATTTAATACATTTTCGTAATTAATTTGTCGTTTATGTCCATATAATGTTATTCAGAGTCCTTTTATTATTTACTTCAAATATATCGGCTTCACTATTTCAAAAGGGACACTATAAACTGCCATTATTTAAGACTGTAAAAAGTGCCATTACACAGCGCATTTTGTTCAGTTTTGTGCGACAGGATGAAAGACAATCGTCACTGGGAAAAGAGCACCGCAGGAGGCATTAGCTGTTTGGATGGGTGGCTGGATTAATCCGTAATTTGGTCGATCGCCTGTTCGGAGGGGGGGGGGAGGGGGATAGGGGGACAATGGTGCGCGCCTTCGCTTCGGCTACACGTGCGACGCGCGCCGCCAGGGGCAGGGTCGTTTTGGGTGGAGTTCGGCCGTGAAAAATGGCCCAAAGTGCTCTCGGCACCGGCTGCCCGTGATAGATTAATCTGCCCCGCCTCCGTCGAATAGCAGTATTGTCGTCCGAGCAAACGCGCGATTAGTCATTACTGCTATGAAAATCTGTCTCGCCGGCGGATATGCATTCGGCTAATGCGTGCGCGATCGAGCGCCCACGCGCCAGAGCCTGCGAACAAGACTGGTACACGCCGGCCACTGGGAGCTGTCCTCCTTTTTCCCTATTCCAGTGTGACTCGTATGTGGCTGCCCTGCGCTTGCCAATACATTTTGGAAGCGATGAAATGGAAAGCTGATAATTTCTTGCGAGCCTTGCACGCTCTGATTGTATCTAACAAACCGCGTCCTACGTGTGTGTGTGTGTTGTGTGTGTGTGTGTCGGCTGCAAAATCGAACCATCGTCGCAAAAACACTTCAGCGCCCGCAGTCGCACTGCTTGCAGGTGGATGGCGCGCTCAGGACGAGCAGATAGAGCGGTCTCTCCACCCTGGCCGTAGTGCTGTGACTGCGCTTTCCGTGTGTAACGACTCGGCAGGGAATATTCTCCCAGTGTGCAGTTACATGCGCGCGTGGCTTTATGTCTCAGAAAAATTATTTCTGTTTTTCTGTGCCATAATCGTTCTGAGTCGATCACTCACGTAAGACCAGGAGCATGCATATAATGTTCTCGCGAACTAGTATTTAACATAACTGCGTAGGCTTCCGCGGCCAGAGTCAGTCGACATAAAAGTTTTCTGGGTTTGGTACCGCGTCATAATGTAAAAACTACTGCTGCTGGAGAAAAACCAACGTTTCGGCCACGATTGCAGCGGCCTTCTTCTGGGTCTAATGGTGCGTTCTAGCTATGCAGTGTCCTTTATATTTTGTTGTTAGTGTTCACTGCGCGTGCCATTACGTCATAATTTTAAAAAGGTAGTTAAGTTTCATTGGTCACTTAAGGAAGAAGGAGAGGGAAGTTTATTTTAATAGGTTATTGCGGTGGAGGGAGAAGGTGACTTCTGTTGTCTATTGGCTCTTGTCTTATGTACCATGATTGGTGGTCACCGCCGAATAAGAAGTTGCCTGCTGTTTACCAGCTGCTGGACGTCGGCCGCGCGGCGGCAGTTACTCTCCGGTAGTGCTCGTGCCTCGTGTTGACTGTGCGGTCTGTTGGGCTCTGGTTGCTGGCAGCCAAGATGGGGCTAGCCTGAGTCCATCTTCCCTGTTCATGTTGTTAGGGTGTTTAAGTATTTCGATGGCCTCTCTGATGTTGTGTTTCGTCATAATTGGCTGTTTGGCCAACACACAGGCTTCGCTGAATTTTATTTCTTTCCCGCAGTCTTGGTGATGTTCTGCCACTGCGGATTTGTTGTGTTGCCCTAGGCGAATATAATGCTCGTGTTCCCGAATGCGCGCTACTATTGGCCCACCAGTCTCGCCGATGTATGCCTCTCCACATTCGCATTCCACCTTGTAAACGCCTGCAGTGTGTAATGCATCCACCTTGTCCTTGGTGGATCCTAGCACGTCCTTGATCCTACGACCACTATAGAAGACAGGCTGCACCCCAACGCGGCGAAGGTGTTTGCCTATTCGGTCAGTATTTAACAGCTAGTGGAAAGGTAGTGGGGGAATATGGAAATGTGTGAACACTTCAATCGATAGTTCCTAGACAGAAAACATTTGGACTGAACCATCAAACAAGTCCAGCGACCGTCTTTTGACTGGACTTTGACCAAGCGGTTGTAGAGTCTGTAGTTTTTATATAATTAGTATTCTGTCCACGCGATCGTTTACGGCTGTAAAATGTTTGAGGTATTTCTTTGTATGTATAAAGGCTGCACTTGTTTTTTATTTACTATTCAGGCTAATACACTAATGATTCAACACATTATGACCACCTGGTTTATGGCTTGTTTGTCTGTCTTTGGAACGAAATACATCACAAAATCTACCTATCAGATCGTTTGGTTGATAAGGGGGAGGGGACCAAACAGCGAAGTTTTTCGGTCCCATCGAATTAGGGAAGGAAGTCGGCCGCGTCCTTTCAAAGGAACCATCCCGGCATTTGCCTGAAGTGATTTAGGGAAATCGCGGGAAATCTAAATCAGGATGGTCGGGCGCGGGTCTGAACCGTCGTCCTCCCGAATGCGAGTCCAAAGTGCTAGCCACTGCGCCACCTCGCTCGGTGCGTATCAGGGATCCGACAGTTTGTTAGAAGTTTCCAGAATGAGATTTTCACTCTGCAGCGGAGTATGCGCTGATATGAAACTTCCTGGCAGATCAAAACTGTGTGCCCGACCGAGACTCGCACTCGTGACCTTTGCCTTTCGCGGGCAAGTGCTCTACCATCTGAGCTACCGAAGCACGACTCACGCCCGATACTCACACTTCACTTCTGCTAGGTTCGCAGGAGATGGTAGAGCACTTGCCCGCGAAAGGCAAAGGTCACGAGTTCGAGTCTCGGTCGGGCACACAGTTTTAATCTGCCAGGAAGTTTCAGTTTGTTAGAAGGTTTTTGGGGGTACTAGGCACTAGATGTCTACGCACAGGTCATGTAATTTGCGTAGATAACGGGCCGCTGATTTGCGTACACGCTGATAGCGGCGGATAGAGACCCATATGGATTTCATAGGACTTATCTCAGGCGAATTTAGTGACCCAGACATCAGCTCCTCAAATCACCGTAGCAGGCTTCTTGCTCCGATACACGGATAATTATACTGCTGAAAGGTGACATCGTAGTCGCGGAAGACATCAAGCGTGAAACAATGCAGGTAGTTCTCAGCTGTCAGCGCGTCTTCGATTACTACCACAAGCGCCATGCAAGCGCAAGGGACAATACTGCTCTCCCATAGCACAAAGACTAAAATAGTTGCAGTTCGGCGGCAGAACTTCACCAGTTGGGGACTCCAGGTCATCAGTGTCGTACGATCATTTTATTTCTTTAAAAAAAGTACATCTCTGTATTGTTGTGAAAAAATAAACAATTAATTATTCTATAGCGTAGCATATATTAACTTATTACAACACGTTTTAGCTCTAAAAAAATTACAAATTCTCTTTATTATAGGACGACATGATGACACTGAAATAAAGAGCTTTCTTCTAACAGATGTCAACTACTGAGGACATGTAGGAACGAAGACAACTAATGCACATAAAACACATGATGTGAAGTAAATGCTACGATCAGACACAGCCAATTTAGTTTATTCTCTGAGCATATATGCTGCATAAGAACTGAGATTGATAATTGTTACAATGTATCTCTGCAAAACCTGGGAGGTTCCTAATTGGCCAGTGCGTGGTTCTGCCTGAAAAAACTGTGGCAATAGGTGTCTGTACAGTAGCAGCGATGCCGCCTTGGAAGCCAGAGCGCTTGCCCGACCCCTACATTCCAGCAGCTCGGCGGTGAATCCCCGGCGTGACGTCGGGGAATCCCCGGAAGGCGACCATTCCGTCACGCGCCTTGCCGCGCCTGTAAACACGGCTTCCTCCGCCGGCTCGCCACGCACCCAGCTCGGCGTGAAGCATTCCGATTACGCGTGCCGGACCGTGGAGGTGGCGCCTCTGCCGGCCTCTCTCCGCATCACACGGAAAAGCTGCATCTGACCACCCTCGTTTAACTGTAGGAGGCAGCAGCGGCGTTGGTCGCAAGCCGCTATAAAAATACGGAGTATCACACATGTATTGCTCTTCACAGTTCGAAGACTGGTGCAGCCGTCTACCCTATTTATCTTTTGCTAGACTCCTCGTTTCTGCATCAATTTAACACTTTCATTAACAAATTTTTTTTTTGAAGTGGAAGACATTAATGTATGGTTGTTTTGGTTAACGTCGTAGTCAGAAGTAGCAATGTGGCACAAATATTTCTTGCTATTTCGTTTGACAGTGAGAGGACGGGTGGGGATGTACGAGATTCATTTTCAGATAACTTCAGTCGTTCACCAGACAGTGACAGAATGTTCTATTGAACTGAATAAATTTAAAATTTGCAATTTTGTAAGATTCCTTTTATTGTCCGGCATTTTTTCAACAAATATGTTTGCTTATTCCTACAAATTGTTTTTGAAACTGAATTACTACATTTTTTGAAGGACATGTATCTTAAGTATCTGTTCTTTTTTTGAAGAAAAAGTGTAGTTATTTAGTTGCACATACTGATGTTAACAAATCGATCGAAATTTCTCATAATAAGATATGGAAGGAGCGATCTGTATTTGACTATTTATTCCTGATGACCGGTTTCAACAGTTTTATTACACGTCCTGTTCCAGTATAAGTCTATCACACATGTCATGTTGATATTACAATGGGTAATGTACAGCACTTTCCACACAGTTTTGTCAAAAATAAAAACAGATTTGTCACAAATAAAAACAACACAGTTAAAAAGAACCTGTGTCTGTTGCCATCAGGTTCTTTTTTTTTGTTTTTCTATCAGTTTTCAATATTTCGCTTATTTCTTCACGACATCGTGATATTATATGGCGATGAAGTTGTCTAGGCATTTCACTCTTTAGTAAATATCAATAAACTCATCGATACACTCTTTATGACTTCGTTGTCAGGAAGTCAGATGAGAACTAGACAGACGGAAAAAAGTGAGTAAACTGTTTATTATTTCAATAGTAATCACTATAACTGTTAATACATTGATTCCATTGAGTGACAGGACTGAATTTTCATGGAAAAATGTTTGCGCGTGCCTACGGAAACATGATTGTACCCAGGTGCGCACCTCTTCTTCCGAATTAAATTTACGGGCCCGAATGTCTTTCTTCACGGCTCCAAAAATATGGAAATCGCGTGGAAAGTGATCGGGAACGTATGGAGGATATGTTAAGGCGTGTGACCACTAACAAATAACTTCCCCAATTGACTTGAACTTGTGCAAGCCCTCGCTGAAGTGTTTACATTTCAGCAAAAACTTGCGCAAGAATACTTCTGCAACCCGCTTCGGCGAGTTAATTTCAGAGACTTGCTGCAAGTACTTGCAGAACTGTTACAACAAGAATTGTGTAGTGAGATAGGTAAATGTAAGTTGGCAGTGTCGTGGTTAAAAGGAGAGCCCCCACTCACCGTTGTTGCATTATTGTTATTGAAGAAAAATCGATTCAAAAAACAAAATTTAAAACATATGTTTGCGTGAAGAATTAGATAGGCGACCGTGACGTACATAAGGTTATTTAACTTATCAAGAAACACTATTGAACGAAGCGAAGTGGCAGGAATTCGCTCAGATTAATAACGTCGAACGCTAGTTTCAAATATCTCTTGTCTATTGTACAATCAAATATTCAACAACAGGATACAAAAATAAGGCAGTCTGTACAATCAAGAGCCGGCCGCGGTGGTCTAGCGGTTCTAGGAGCTCAGTCCGGAATCGCGCGACTGCTACGGTCGCAGGTTCGAATCCTGCCTCGGGCATGGATATGTGTGATGTCCTTAGGTTAGTTAGGTTTATTTAGTTCTAAGTTCTAGGCGACTGATGACCTCAGAAGTTAAGTCGCATAGTGCTCAGAGCCATTTGTACCATCAAGAGATGGCCGTTTAATTATTCTTAGATATCTGCAAATAGAATTTATTATTTTTATTATAGGTGTAATACATATATATTTATGCTAACTTTAAAAATCTGCCTAAATATAAAAATTTCTGTAGGTCTACTGCTAGTCTATTTCCCCTTCTTGTGAAGCAAAAGTAAGCTGCAAATTTATTTCGCACTTCCTTGGTTTTGGTGGCCAATTACACACTGAAGGCCAAAGAAACTGATATAGGCACGCGTATTCAAATATAGATATATGTAAACAGGCAGATTACGGTGCTGCGGTCGGCAACCCCTACGTAAGACAAGTGTCTGGCACAGGTGTTAGGTCGGTTACTGCTGCTACAATGGCACCTTATCAAGATTTAAGTGAGTTTGAAAGTGGTCTTAATAGTCGCTGCACGAGCGATTCGACACACTATCTCCGAGTTAACGATGAAGTGGGGATTTTCCCGTACGACCATTTCACGAATGTTCCGTGAGTATCAGTAATCCGGTAAAACATCAAATCTCCTACATCACTGAGGCCAGGAAAAGAACGGGACCACCAACGACTGAAAATAATTGTTCAACTTGACAGATGTACAACCCTTCCGCAAATTGCTGCAGATTTTAATGCTGGGCCATCAACAAGCGTCAGCGTGCGAACCATTCAACGAAACATCATCGATATGGACTTTCGGAGCCGAAGGCCCAATCGTGTACCCTTGATGACTGCACGACACAAAGCTTTACGTCTCGCCTGGGTCCATCAACACCGACGTTCATCTACATCCACACAGATACTCTGCACATTTAAGTGCCTGGCAGAGGGTTCATCGAACCACACTCACAATCCTCTATTATTCCAATCTCGTATAGCGCGCGGAAAGAATGAACACCTATATATTTCCGTACGAGCACTGATTTCCCTTATTTTATCTTGGTGATCGTTCCTCCCTATGTAAGATGGCGACAACAAAATATTTTCGCATTCGGAGGAGAAAGCTGGTGATTGGAATTTCGTGAGAAGATTCCGTCGCAAAGAAAAACGCCTTTCTTTTAATGATGTCCATCCCAAACCCTGCATCATTTCTGTGACACTCTCTCACATATTTCGCGATAATAAAAAACGTGATGCCTTTCTTTGAACTTTTTCGATGTACTCCGTCAGTCCTATCTGGTAAGGATCGCACACCGCGCAGCAGTATTCTAAAAGAGGACGGACAAGCGTATTGTAGGCAGTCTCTTTAGTAGGTCTGTTACATTTTCTAAGTGTCCTGCCAATAAAACGCAGTCTTTGGTTAGCCTTCCCCACATCATTTTCAATGTGTTCTTTCCAATTTAAGTTGTGACGTTGAACTGTTGATGACTGGAAACATATTGCATGGTCGGACAAGTCTCGTTTCAAATCGAAAGAACGGACGTGTACGGATATGGAGGCAACCTCGTGAATCCATGGACCTTACATATCAACAGGAGACTGTTTAATCTGCTGGAGGCTCTGTAATGGTGTGGGGCGTGTGCAGTTGCCGTGGTATGGGACCCGTGATACGTCTAGATACGACTCTGACAGGTGACACGTACGTTAGCATCCTGTGTGATCACCTGCATCCGTTAATGACCATTTCGCATTCTGACGGACGTGGGCAATTCCAGCACGACTGTGCGACACCCCACACGTCCAGAATTGCTAGAGAGTGGCTCCAGGAACACTCTTCTAATTTTGAACACTTCCGCTGGCCACCATACTTTACAGGCGTGAACATTAGTGAGCATATCTGGTATGCCTTGCAACGTGCTGTTCAGAAGAGATCTCCATCCGCTTACGAATTTATGGACAGTCCTGCAGGATTCATAGTTTCCTCCGGCACTACTTCAGACATTAGTCGAGTCTATACCACGTCCTGTTGCGGCGCTTATGCGTGCTCTCGGCGCCCTACAAGATATTACGCACGTGTACCAATTTCTTTGGCTCTTCAGTGTATATGTTGAGGGGTCCAGTGGTACATTTGTTTCGAGTCATCTGTCTTTGTGCCATTCCTCGTTTCGACAGTAACATTTTCGTACTTTTATTGATCAAAAAAAACTTCTGCGAGTTTGAGAAATACTTCCAGCATCTGGAAAGTTCGGCAAGTATTTGCAGCAAGACGTGAGAAACAGTTTCCACGAAACTTGCGGAACCGAGTTGCTGGAGGTGATTCAAAGTCCAACAACTTGCAGAAGTAGCTTATGCAAGCGACTTTGGAAAGTTTACTTGTTAGTGGATAGACACTCTAACGATTTCCCAGCAAAACGTATGGAGCGTCCTCGAAATAACGTTGACAAAATATGGACCCACCCAAAATTTAACTTGTGTCGAAGAATACATCTTAATTACTTTTAATCCCGCCAACTATATCTTGCCTGTTAATAAACCATCTGTTAAAGTATATTAATGCAGCAAATTGTGACAGAAACACCTGCAGCACGACAAGAACAGAGACGTAGCCACTGTCGAGGTGACAAGAGAATTTCATTGGAGGTAAGAAACTGATTATGTGAGTTTAGGAAAGGCGGCGACAGGAAAAGAGAGCTCAAGGGCTACACTCGGTTTTTCGAGAACAGCGGAAACATCAGTGAGTAGGTAGTTGGCGATGGCAGCTGCAGTGCTTCCTGGCAGCTTACACGAGACTAGCGCAGCTGCGACAGGGTCGGCCCCAACGGAGTATCTGGGACCGGGAATCGGAGCAAGTCCCACGCTCGGCGCTGAGGGGCGCAGGCGGGGACAATTACTACTTGCGTCTCCCGGGAGGCCGGCCGGCAAACTTCATTACCGTTTGGTTACTTTTCATTACCTGCGACACAAAGAAGCGGCCAGTAGGAGCGGGCGGCGCCAGGATGGCACCATCCGCGGCTGCGGCTGTAGCCCCGCTCCTTCCCGTCTCTGCCTTAGCAGGCGCTCCTCTCGTATTTATAGCCCGCTTCACAGTCTCAGCTCTCCAATTTCGAAATTTCGTGCCGCGTCCCGCTTGTTTTTCGAGTTAGTGTATATGTAGCTGTGGCCTCAGCACGTCATGTGAACAGGGTGATGCAGATGTCGTTTTACGCAACATACGACGGTCACTCCAAAAGAAATGCACACAATTTTTTAAAATCCATCTTTTATTCTACGATCCAGTATCTGATTTCTGTCTCTGTCTGACCTTGATGTAATCTAACTGAAATCTTCCTGTATTACCCGGCATGTTCCAAGTATTCCTCCTGCTCTTGTGGTTCTTGAACAGAGTATTCCCTATTACTACCTGAAACTTGTTACAGAACTCAATTAATCTTTCTCGTCTCTCAGTCCTTGTCCCAAGCCCATATTCTCCTGTAACCTTTTCTCCTACTCCTTCCCCTAGAACTGCATTACAGTCTCCCATGACTATTAGATTTTTGTTGTGGACTGACAAGACAGCCAGTCCACAGTGACGGGTAACCGAAAGGCACGCACTTAAACTCACGCAGGCTGGCGTGAGGTCTGAAACAGGATGCGTAATGAATGCTATAAAGAAAAGTACGTAGCTGCTGGAATACTTAACTTTAATCCATCATTGGTGTACATCGCTCTTGGCGATACAAGTTAGACTCTTTAGATACATGCAATATACTGTTAATGGCGCCGCCTTGCTAGGTCGTAGCCATTGACTTAGCTGAAGGCTATGCTATCTATATTCTCGGCAAATGAGAGAGTCTCCGTCCGTGTAGTCGCTAGCAAAGTCGTCCGTACAACTGGGGCGAGTGCCAGGACGTCTCTATAGACCTGCCGTGTGGCGGCGCTCGGTCTGCAATCACTGATAGTGGCGACACGCGGGTCCGACGTATACTAGCGGACCGCGGCCGATTTAAAAGCTACCACCTAGCAAGTGTGGTGTCTGGCGGTGACACCACAATTTTCATATCCCTTTACATACTGTATTATCCTTTTAGTATCCTCATACACTTTCTCTATCTCTTCATCTTCAGCTTGCGACGTTGGCGTGTATACCTGAACTAGCGTTGTCGGTGATGGTTTGATGTCTATTCAAATAAGAAGGAACTGTTCACAGTAACGCATTCTCTGTCCTACCTTCCTATCCATAACGAATCCTACTCCCGTTATACCATTTTCTGCTGCTGTTGATTTTACCCTATACTCATCTGACCAGAAATCCTAGTCTTCTTTCCACTACTGACCCCTACTACGAGGCTCACACCAAAAGAAATGCACACTATTTTTTTTAATCCATCCTTTATTCTGCATGTTTGAAAGTTTTACAGAGTGTAGATACATCCCTTAGGAACAATATTTTCATTTCTCCACATAATTTCCATCCCTCTCAACTGCCTTACACCACCTTGGAACCAGCGCCTGTATACCCGCACGGTAAAATTCTGGACCAACCTGTTGGAGCCACTATTTGGCAGCGTGCACAAGGGAGTCATCATCTTAAAACCTTGTTCCACGAAGAGAATCTTTCAACTTCCCAAAGAGATGATAGTCACATGGAGCCAAGTCAGCACTGTAGGGCGGGTTTTTCAGTGTTGTCCATCCGAGTTTTGTGATCGCTTCCATGGTTTTTGACTGACATGTGGCCGTGCATTGTAGTGAAACAGCAAAACGTCCTGCTTTTGCCGATGTGGTCGAACACGACTCAGTCTGGCTTGAAGTTTCTTCAGTGTCGTCACATATACATCAGAATTTATAGTGGTTCCACTTGGCATGATGTCCACAAGCAAGAGTCCTTCGGAATCGAAAAACACCGTAGATATAACTCTTCCAGCAGAAGGTGTGGTTTTGAATTTTCTTTTCTTGGGTGAATTTGCATGATGCCACTCCATTGATTGCCTCTTCGTCTCGTGAAAAATGATGGAGCCATGTTTCATCACCTGTCACAATTCTTCCAAGAAATTCATCTCCACCATTCTCGTACTGTTCTAAAAGGTCGCTGCAAACCGTTTTTCTTCTTTCTTTGTGAGCCATTGACAACATCCTGGGAACCCACCTGGCACAAACCTTTTTTAACGCCAGCACTTTCAGTATTCTGCAAACACTTCCTTCACCTATCCCAACGTAGCGTGACAATTCGTTCACTGTGATACGTCTGTCAGCAGTCACCAATTCGTTAACTCTCTGCACATTTTCTGAAGTGTGTGCAGTACGAGGCCTGCCACTGCGAGGACAATCCTCAATATTGCCGTGCCCGCTTTCATCATGTAACCGGCTTGCCCACCGACTAACTGTACTGCGATCGTCAGCAGCATCTCCATACACCTTTTTCAACTTCTTGTGGATGTTTCCCACTGTCTCATTTTCACAGCACTGGAATTCTTTGACAGCACGTTGCATCTGACGGACGTCAAGTGTGGCAGCCATCTTGAAGACATCCTGTGACGGCGCCACTCACGGGAACAGGTTAAACTAAGTTTGAAAACAAGCAGGAATGATGTATCTACACACAGTAAAACTTTCGCACATGCAGAATGAAAACTGTATTTTTACAAAAATAGTATGCATTTCTTTTGGAGTGACCCTCGTACAATTCTACATCTCGCCTTCAAAATCCGCGTGCGAAGTTTTCATACTCACCTGCTCGTTTCGCGCCGACTGTTAGTCCTGCAGAAAAAATGAACACGACCTTTTTGTAATAAATTTCAATGTAGTTAAGTTTGTAATGTGATACTTTTTCGCTGCAGGCCACGGTTTTCGAGTTATTCAAGAAAAGAGTGCAAAAGTGACCTTTAGACCCACTTCCACCCTACGTTCATTCCTCATCAATCAGGGCTGCTGGAATGTTGTTCTTGGCACTCCATCCTACAGCTATACAAAAATTTCTGACTACACTAAATATCCCCGATATTCAAACTTTTTTGGTCTCCATTGATTGGACTATTGCGCCACCGGTCTTGTCGGCTATTTCGTTAAAATTATTAATTCAAACGTGAAAGCGAGGGTAATGAAAGGAAAACGACGTTCGTAAACGTTACACTAAGTGAAATTACATTAACAACCTTATCGAAACTTAGCCGTTGCAAGCACAGTAGTTTCGTAGTCTGTAATTGTTTATTTTATGTTGTTAAAAATCACTAAACTTTTCACAAAGACAATAGATCTAGTTTATTCTCGATGAGACACTATCCCATTTCCCCAAGAGAAACGTTTAGTGAGAGATGATTATGTTTAGGAGTTCCATTAGTATGGCTTCCCTAGTCAGCATTCCTCGCTCTTTTGAAGTTATACGTACGGTAACATTTAGAAGTATTGGTCTATATCACACACATGGGCAACACTAACAATCTACAGAAGTGTACGTCCCATCCATGTGACCAAATGCGAGGGCCTCTCACGCACGTTCGCACGAGTTCAACGTATTTTAGACGGAGGGCATAAGGATATGTGATAGTGAGGGGTAGTCAAATGAAAGAGTCAAGAGACAGGTGATTGAAGTGATTGTTATTGCCCATATCTAATTAGGATCTTGTAACCAGTAATTCGCTTAAAGGACTACTTTCCAGTTTAAACCAATGCAATCACCTTTAATAATTTGGCAAACTTGTTTTATAAATACGCTGTACAACTGGCGCATTAGCTTTTCATTCATCTAAGTGCGAGGCACGTTCCGAAATGAGTAATCTGAGGAGTAACAAAACACTTCGCTGACTTTTAATTCGAAATTCATTCATTATGCTAACGGCAGGGCCTTTATGAACACAAGTGCTTCCATGTACTTAAGTTGCTCACTTTCCCGCGTCGTAAGCTGGAAAAATACTTCTCATGCACGAATTTGCGAATTCGGTTGGCGTTTTTTGCAATCGCTGCTGGCGCAAGAGCACTCTCGCAAATGGAATTTCATTGCGAGGCCCGGCAGACAGTAAGGACGGAGCTCGCTCCTCCATTTCAGAATTGACGCAAAGTGATTGGCTTTGTTGAAATTACTAACTGCCTTCGGCATGGCTGTGAGTAGGCGCAAACTGTCAGCGAGCTTTCCTTCTCTCTCTTTCAGCCCTCTCAGGCTGACGTGAGGAGTACTCTAAGAGACCCTGACAACTTCCAGAACTCGCAAATACAACTTAATTGCATGCGAAAGTACTGGTAGCCCGTTCCTTCAAGTACACTACAAATGTTCGTTACGGCATGACAAGGACCGTAAGTGAAAATATACCTGCTGGCTATTATCTGAGTTGTCCCGTCACATTTTGACAAATTCGAGAGAATGTCAATTTATGGATTTAGCTTTATGATGCTTTATGAAGTCCGAAATTTCGCTATTACCCGTTGAATTGTCAGTATCGTTAGAAATAGTCGTCTGTAGTTGATAGTGAAGGGACTATCCCTAATGAAGTGTTTTTAACTCGTAGCGGACCATTGCTGCAATCTGTAACATGTATAAGCGCTCTAAAACGAGCCTTAGGAGTTTCGAAACCCACTCGATAGCAATGTTATACCTGAGGACTTAGCCGCGTTATTAGGTTTTTCTTAGCCAAGTTTTCCTTCAAATTCGTGTTTATGGCACGTAGATAAGCTGCTAAGTTCGATAACCGGTCTGATCGTTTATTTCAATTTCCGTACATCATTTAACAACGCATCAAAGATCTCATTTTTAATCATCGTGCGACTGAGACACTGTCCTGTCTATAATGACTTAGCCACCAATGTGACGATAATCCATACTAAAAAGTAATGAAAACATTTTCGTGAAGCGTACCAAATATCATTCAAGTTTAGCGGAGATAGAGAAAGTATTGGCAGAATTGCTAATAAAAAGACCAGTAAAACTTCAAAATAGTGCCGTTTTTTTTAAGGATTTTTCACCTTCGATGATAATGAGTAGCCATTATAAATCAAGTTATTTTTAAAATTACAGTTGTTTTGTGACACAGCGTCGTCGCAGGCAAGACGACGTTTAGCAGCTTACCGAGCACTAAATATTGCTCTATTTTTACAACAAAGGAAGAAATTGAGCATTCGTGAAAACACACATAAGTCTATAACATATCGCGGTACAAACAAGAAGTATGACAGATTACCATTTCCCATTTATCAGACTCTCTTCTTTAAGCCGTCCTCGTTGGAAATGTGTGACTGTTTATGACATGTAATATAAATTAAAACAATCATATGGGTCAGTGGCTTTTACTTTCTCCCGCGCCGCGTTTAGATCACTTACACACTCATCTTTAGATGAATCAGTGGATTACATTACATTTTTGTTTACTTTATACAGCCAGTTATCTGTTTCGCACTTTATTCCGCTACTAATAAGATATAATTTGCATTTGTTATCTTAGTATGGCACTGGAATTATAAACTTTAATTTATAATAAAGCTAGTTACAAAATGTCTCCAGCAGAAAAAACCCTGGGATTCGTTATAAATACACATTTTCATCATTAGATGGCACACAAACACGAAACAACAATACAAACAGTCCAGAGAGTGTACGAATGTAGAATTACAGTGCCGCTACGGTCGCAGGTTCGAATCCTGCCTCGGGCATGGATGTGTGTGATGTCCTTAGGTTAGTTAGGTTTAATTAGTTCTAAGTTCTAGGCGACTGATGACCTCAGAAGTTAAGTCGCATAGTGCTCAGAGCCATTTGAACCAATTACAGTGCCATATATTCTTCGTCTTTGATTCGCAATGTATCCTGGTAATTCTCTTTCACTTACAAGGCACTATAATTTTACATCCGTACACTCTCTGGACTGTTTGTATTGTTTTTTCGTGTTTGTGTGCCATCTAATGATGAAAATGTATATTTTTAACGAACCGCAGGGTTGTTTCTGCTGGAAACATTTTGTAACTAGCTTTATTATAATTTAAAGTTTTAATTCCAGTGCCAGCTGTTATAACAAATGCAAATTATAACTTGTTTGTAGCGGAATAAAGTTCGAAACAGATAACTGGGGTATACCTTCATATATATATGTATTACCCTGGAGTACGTTCGGCACATATTTTCTGTTGTAGATAAAAATTTCAAGTTTTTCATAGTGGTTCAAAATGTGGCCTTTGTTTAAATTATGACGCAGTATTAGATTATTATCTATGATGTTGAGAGCATGTCCTGTGTCGTTACATGAGAATGTAGAAATGGCAGATTTATTCTTATCTAGCGATTAGTTTTGCTTAGTCACTAGCCAACAATTTAAAAAAATGTTATTAGTGTGCAGTCATTCAAATTCGGGTAGTAATTCAGACCATTACCATTACTAGCCAGATTAAAGGATCTATCTCTCCCCACTCTTTTTAGTGACCCGTGATTATTATTGGGTTCGTTCGACAGGTTGCACCGATATTTGACTTTCAAATTGTTATTACGGTTTCCACACAAATATCCCGTCTTCCCGACTTTGTAATGAGGACAGGATATCGCTATCGCTCAATTTTATATCTTACTTCCTTCTGGTGATAGCGTTTCTGTCTTACATATTGGAGATAATACCGCGGTATCACGTGCTAGAAGAAAATCAGCAGGCGCGTAGCAAGATCCCGTTGATGAATGTCAGTCACGATATGGAAGTATCTCCTCGTTCCCTTCAACCGGTGGGTATCGGTATCTAGAACAACGCCCGAAATTTATGTATGGCTGTCAGTATCCGTAGTTGACTGCATACCAAAAGCTCACATTGTAGCTTTCATTCTGATATTATAAGTATGAATTTCACATCAAAATAATAATGACAACCATAATAAAAATTTCATTCACGCCCTTCTTTTACTGCGGTGTACTAAAATTTGGGCGATACCAGGACGTGAATCCAGATTTACGTTATTAATGGGCACTGCTAACTAGCGCGAACTTACACGATTTTTAAAACAAGCGCGGTGGTGAGTGCTGCAATTTTTTTGAACATCCTTAGTAGTGAGTGCTAAGAGAAGAATTTTACCAAAACTCATAGGTGTTAGTGAGATATGACCATAAGACCACTTTTTGGATAATGACCAAACTCCTCTGACGGTAGCGATCATGTGAAACATACGTATTGCCTCGTAATGGTGGTGACAGGTCGCGCGGCCTGGAGCGTTCGTTCTAAGAGCACAGAACAAAATAAGAACCAAGCATCGAACTTTCCGAAGTTGGCTGCTAAAGGCTTAGCGCTAGTAACTGTTCTCGTCATGAGGTATACCTTAGCGATATAAGACAACCAACATTACCTTCGTGGTCAAGAAGATTGCCTATGATTTTTTAATCAGCTCAGGATGATGCATGATCAATAGTGCAGCGCCGTTTCACGAACTAGACATGGCATCAGCTAAATGGCTGATGGTTTACTCGACTCTCCACACACTAAGCATGCTAACTGGCATAGGATTACAACAGCCAACGACTGAACTGCTAGTCACGCATAATGTTTTTCTGTAAGAACAAAGAGCGGAGACATCCCAGTACCTCTCCATCGACATATGCAGCTGTTCAACGCTTTGCTATGGAAATAAGCCATCTCTCCATTTGATTACGCTGCTCAGCGCTTTACTATGAACATCCTACATCGACTTCTACTGCAGAGCACCTCATGCTCAGTTGACTGTCGCCTACGGACAGCCACACTTCGATCTTCTCGTTACTATCTCTTTACTACCTGGTGGTTATAGTTAAACATTCCCTATCATACGTTATAACATGGAAACTAATTACCGTACAGGTACCAAACTTGACTGTGTGTAGGGCGTCAAAAAGAATGGAGTACAATAATAGAGCAGCTCTTCGTTGGCCACACATTTCTGTAATCCGAGAGTGACACCATTAAACAGTGGATGAGTGTAAACGAGTGGCGTGATGAATCACGTACCGACCGGCCGCCGTGTCATCCTCAGCCCACGGGCGTCACTGGATGCGGATCTGAAGAGACATGTGTCAGCACTCAAGGCCGTATGTCAGTTTACGAGACCTCAGTTTGCCTCACAAGGGCTGAGTGCACCCCGCTTGGCAACAGCGCTCGGCAGACTGGATGGTCACCCATCCAAGTGCTGGCCCAGCCCGACAGCGCTTAACTTCGGTGATCTGACGGGAACCGGCGTTACCACTGCGGCAACCCAGTGATAATACGATGAAGAGGTGCCATCATTTGTATCGCCAGAAGTGAAGTATGGAAGAGGTGGTGTTAAGGCATGAGGATGTGTCTCTTCATTAGTGTGTAACGCCCTTATTATGCTTAAGAAATGCTAAATGCAAAAAAATTGGGATACATTTTACAGCACTGTGTACAACAGAGGAACAGTTTGGACCAATGACTGTTTGTATCGGCATGAAAGTATTCCCTCTCACAAAGCAGCAAGTGTGAGACAGTGGCTTGTGGACAATCACATTGATGAAATGGACTCGTCTGCACAGAGTTCCGACCTGAACCCAACTTAACACTTTTGGAATGAGTTATAGCGTCGACTTCGCTCCAGGACCTCGCGTCTAACATCACTACCTTCTCTTGTTTCAGCTGTTGACAAAATAATCGGCTACTATAGGTCCACAAACATTCACAGACCTGATTGTGTTTTCAACAGAGTGAAAATCATCATAAAGGCGAAGGATGGATGTGCCACATACTAATGTCCAGAAATAAGTGCTGGCCGTTGTGGGCGAGCGGTTCAAGGCGCTAGCTGTAGCTTCCACGTTATGCGATACTGGCGCTTGGCGGTCGCTTCCGCTGTCATACTACACTACTGGCCATTAAAATTGTTGCAGCACGAAAATGACGTGCTACAGATGTGAAATTTAACCGACAGGAAGAAGATGCTGTGATATGCAAATCATTAGCTTTTCAGACCATTCACACCAGGTTGGCGCCGGTGGCGACACAAGTAACGTGCAGACATGAGGAAAGTTTCAAACTGATTTCTCATAGCAGTTGACCGGCGTTGCCTAGTGAAACGTTGTTGTGATGCCTCGTCAAAGGAGGATAAATGCGTACCATCACGTTTCCGACTTTGATAAAGGTCGGATTGTAGCCTATCGCGATTGCGGTTTATCGTATCGCGACATGAATGACTGTTAGCAGAACACGGTGGGTTCAGGAAGGTAATACGGAACGCCGTGCTGGTTCCTAACGGCCTCGTATCACTGGCAGTCGAGTGATAGGCATCTTATCCCGCATGGCTGTAATGGATCGTGCAGCCATGTCTCGATCCCTGAGTCAACAGATGGGGACGTTTGCAAGACAACAACCATCTGCACGAACAGTTCGACGACGTTTGCAGCAGCAGGGACTATCAGTTCGGAGACCGTGGCTGCGCTTACCGTTGACGCTGCATCACAGACAGGAGCGCCTGCGATGGTGTACTCAACGACGAGCCTGGGTGGACGAATTGCGAAACGTCATTTTTTGGGATGAATCCAGGTTCTGTTTACAGCATTATGATGGTCGCATCCGTGTTTGGCGACATCGCGGTGAACGCACATTCGAAGCGTGTATTCGTCATCGCCACACTGGCGTATTACCCGGCGTGATGGTATGGGGTGCCATTGGTTACATGTCTCGGTCACCTCTTGTTCGCACTCACGGTACTTTGAGCAATGGACGTTACATTTCAGATGTGTTACGACCCGTGGCTCTACCCTTCATTCGATCCGTGCGAAACCCTACATTTCAGCAGGATAATGCCCGACCGCATGTTGCAGGTCCTATACGGGCCTTTTTGGATACAGAAAATGTTCGACTGCTGCCCTGGCCAGCACATTCTCCAGATCGATCACCAATTGAAAACGTCTGGTCAATGGTGGCCGAGCAACTGGCTCGTCACAATACGCCAGGCACTACTCTTGATGAACTGTGGTATCGTGTTGAAGCTGCATGGGCAGCTGTACCTGTACACGCCACCCAAGCTCTGTTTCAGAGCGTATCAAGGCCGTTATTACGGCCAGAGGTGGTTGTTCTGGGTACTGTTTTCTCAGGATCTATGCACCCAAATTGCGTGAAAATGTAATCACATGTGAGTTCTAGTATAATATATTTGTCCAATTAATACCCGTTTATCATCTGCATTTCTTCTTGGTGTAGCAATTTTAATGGCCAGTAGTGTAGATCTCCGCTGCCGTGCTGTGGCCGTTCACAACGGAGTCTCCACCACTGACGTCGTCGCCTCCCCTACAGCGCCGTCTGCGCAATTACGGGCCGAGTTATTCTGTGCGCACTCTATCCGTGTGATTGGCGAGCTGGTGCGTGTGTCCAAGGAGCCGGCCTGGCTGGGACTGTTGGTCGATGTGGCACAAACAGGCGCTAATGCGCGCATCCGCGCCAGCTGCTAGCACAGCCCACAGGCCGCAGGACGTGCCACGCCGGGCCGCCTGATCGATGGCGGATCCGCGCAGCCTGACGAATGGCGCGGATTAAGCGCTTCTCAACTGCGCTAGGCTCCGGGCGGGCCGCCGAGTGGACGCCTTCCCCACTGCTCCGTGGCTGTGCACTCCCACCGACGAGGTCTTCAACGCCTGAAACATGCAATTAAGGGAAGTATTTAGCGAAACAACTGCGGAAAAGACGAGTGAGAGAAACTCGTGTCATCAGTTTTTGAACCATGGAGTAAACTGAACATACCGATACCAGATACGCCCTCTTTACTTATTGCTGTGGCCTTCAGTCCAGAAACTGGTTTGACAGAGCTCCCCATGCTACTCTATCCTGTCCAAGCCTCTTCAGCTCCGAGTAACTACTGCATCCTACAGCTTTCTGGATCTGTTTAGTACATTCATCTCTTGGTCTCCCTCCACGCTTCCCTCCAATACTAAGCTGTCGATCTCTTAATGCCTCAGAACGTATCTTATCAAACGATCCCTTCTCCTAGTCAGGTTGTGCCACAAATTCCTCTTGTTACCAATCCTATTCAGAACCTCCTCATTAGTTACGTGATCTACCCATCAAATCTTCAGAAATCTTATGTAGCACCACGTTTAGAAAGCTTCTATTCTCTTTTTGTCTATTTATCGTCCATGTTTCACTTCCAAACATAGGTACACTCCATACAAATACTTTCAGAAAGGACTTCCTGGCACTTAAATTTATACTCGATATTAACAACTTTCTCCTCTTCAGAAGCGCTTTCCTTGCCATAGCCAGTCTACATTTTACATCCACCATCACCAGTTATTTTGCTTCCCAGACAACAAAACTCATCTACTACTTTAAGTGTCTCATTTCCTAATCTAATTCCCTCAGTATCACCTGATTTAATTCGAGTACATTCCATTACCTTCGTTTTGCTTTTACTGATCATGTTATATCCTCCTTTCAAGACACTGCTCAACTGCTCTTCCAGGCCCTTTGGTGTCTCTGACAGAATTACAATGTCACCGGTAAACCTCAAAGTTTTTATTTCTTCTCCACGGATTTTAATTCCTACTCCAAATTTTTCTTTTCTTTCCTTTATTGCTTGGTCAATATACAGATTGAATAACATTATAGGTAGGATACAGCCCTGCCTCGCTCCTTTCTCAACCACTGTTTCCCTTTCATGCCCCTCGACTGTTATAACTGTCATCTGGTTTTTGTGCATATTATAAATAGCCTTTCGCTCCCTTTATTTTTCCCTTGCCCAGTCAGCAGTGCCAAAAGCTTTCTCTAGGTCTACAAATGCTAGGAATGTAGGTTTGCCTTTCCTTAACCTGTCTTCTAAGATAAGTCGTAGGGTAACAAAATTTTGCACCATAAGTGCGCAAACAGAAATACACAACACGCTGTTAATATTTCTCTTGTGTGAATTTTATTTTTTTGTAGAGTTCAGATTGCGGTGACGGACTGATCTGTGTTTTAGCCCGAGGTCTGGGTTAGGGTGAAAGATTGTGAGTTGATTGATCCCGAATGTAGTGACAGGAGAATAACTATAGTATTTCTTATGACGCTTACTGTACGCACATTCAATTCCGATAAGACTTTGGGGTTCAAATCCAACTTTATGATAACGACATGGTTCAAGGGAACGGATAAATTGGCATGATCAATATTTCCGATGCAAGAATCGATAATATGACACCGCTTCCTCAGTCTCCTAGTGTCAATTGTAATACACACTGTGACATTAGTACTTATTTATTCACCAAGATTTGTCCTCTCCAATTTCTATTTCACATCATTTTACACAAAGAGTGGCTGCATTTCAAGATTTGGTATTGTATCAGTTCCGGCCATACGATTTTTTGTGCTGTAAGATTTCCAAAAAACAACAAAAGCTGTGCTGCATTAGTCCGTCATGAAGCTAAATGCGTGTGTGTGTGTGTGTGTGTGTGTGTGTGTGTGTGTGTGTGTGTGTGTGTGTGTGTGTTTTCGTGTGTGACATGCTCATAATGGCGACAAAGATGTCGCACGTTACATAACAAAAAAGGCAATTTCAGTGTTCAAAATGTAGTCGTTGTATTATACCAGGGTTAGGCAAATAGCGGCCCACGGGCCACATGAGACCCCGTAACAGTTTTTGTGTGGCCCGCCAATACAGTCAGAAAAATCTGCATTGAGCGAAGATTCCCTTCCCATGCGTAGCCGAAGATCTTCACCAGGGCAGCCATGTCAGTACATGTGTGCAGTGTACATACTATCCGCACAAACCAAGTTGACGCTCTGCGCGGCGGCTAATGGGGCGACTGTAAAGGCATTTCCAATTTATGCTCGCTCCCATTCAGCCAATGTGTCGAGTGTCAAGAGTATCAACAAGATTTGCGTTATCAGTACGATGCGAAGCGTTTTTCCGATTGATCTTGTTTATTTCCATGCTATCTGAGCAACAGTAAATACCGTATATAAATGTTCAACTTTAGTGAAACCATGCACCTCAAAAAAAAAAAACACATAAAAATCTGTGTTGAATGTCGTCTGTATAACTAAGAATCGACCTTTCGTGAAATACAAAATTAACTAATGAATGCAAACATTTTAATTGGAATAATAGAGAATTGTGAAGGTGGTTCGATGAACCCTCTGCCTGGCACTTAAATATGATTTGCAGAGTATCCATGTAGATGTAGAAGGTGCAGCCCTCCGCTTCCACAAAGCGGCCCCCGAGCTCCAATAATACCCCCCCCCCCCCTGTATTACACCAGTAGAAGATAAGCGAAAGCTCGAAAAGCGTCGTGAGATAAAGCTATATAAAACGTGAGTGGTGCTGTAGTCCTCCAAGAAATTTAGTCCACAGCCATGGAGCTTAAAACCAATTGTTGTTGTTGTGGTCTTCAATCCGAAGACTGATTTCATGTATTTCTGCACGCTAGTTTATTATGTTCAAGGCTCTTAATCTCTACATTACTACTGTATCCTACATCCATTTGAACCTTCTTACTGTATTCAAGTCTTGGTCTCCCTGTACAAAGTTTGCTCTCCACATTTCCCACCATTAACAACTTGGTGATTCCTTGATGTCTCACGTGTGTGCTATCAAGCGATCAAATTCTGAAATAAGTTTCTTTTTTCGTCCAATCCTATTCGTTATCTCCTCATTCGTTATTCGATGTACCCATCTAATTTTGAACATTCTCGTGTAGTACTACATTTCAGAAGCTTCTATTCTCTTCTTGTCTGACGTGCTTATCATCCACATTTCACAATCCTATTCGTTATCTCCCCAATCCTATTCGTTATCTCCTCATTCGTTATTCGATGTACCCATCTAATTTTGAACATTCTCGTGTAGTACTACATTTCAGAAGCTTCTATTCTCTTCTTGTCTGACGTGCTTATCATCCACATTTCACTTCTATACAATGTTACACTTCATACAAATACTTTCAGATACCTTGACATTCAAATTTAGATTTAACGTTAACAAGTTTATCTAAACAGAAATACGTTTCTTGTTATGGCTAGTCTGAATTTTATTTCCTCTCTACCGCTGCCAATTTAGTAATTCTGCTGCCGAAGTAGAAATACTCATCTAGTAATTTAGTGTCTTATTCCCTAATCTAATTCTGTTAGAAACACCTCATTTAATTCGATACATGCCGCGCGGGATTAGCCGAGCGGTCTCTGGCGCTGCAGTCATGGGCTGTGCGGCTGATCCCAGCGGAAGTTCGAGTCCTCCCTCGGGCATGGGTGTGTGTGTGTGTTTGTCCTTAGGATAATTTAGGTTAAGCAGTGTGTAAGCTTAGGGACTGATGACCTTAGCAGTTAAGTCCCATAAGATTTCACACACATTGAACTTTTTTTTTAATTCGATACATTCCATTACCCATGTTTTACCTCTGTAGATTTCATATTGTAGCCTCTGTTCAAGACACTATGCATGCCATTCCTCTGCTCTTGCAAGTTCTTTTCCGTCTCTGGCAGAAGTGCAACGTCACTGGTAAACAGTAAGGTTTTTATCTTCTCTCTGAACTTTAATTTCTTCTCCAAATTTTTCCTTGGTCCTTTTACTTGTTGCTCAATGTACACATTCAATAATATCGTGGATAGGCTTCAACTCAGTCTCACTGCCCTCTTAACGAGTGGTTCCATTTCATATCCATCGATGCTTACTGCTCTGGTCTACAAGGGTGAGGCAATAAGTAGGGCGCAAACTGCGATAGAGGCATCAGAGCCGCGTGAACCACCCTGAAATTTATTTTCCTTCCCAACATACTCCCCTCGTAAACTTAAAACTCATCCCATCGTTCGAAACGACGTTAAAGGCCTACAGCGTAGAATTCTTGTGACAGCCTTCGCATCTTATCAGTGACCTTCCGAGATATAACAAGTTTATTTGGTTCCTTAAATTGCCGCGACCCACAAGACGGACGTGTCGTGCGGGTAGGGAAATACCCCTAGACAGGAAAACAGTGTTCCATAACTAGGGCGGCCAGGACGATCCTTGTTTGTTACATTTTCTTGTTCTTTGCTGAATTCCTGCATCCAGTTGAACATAAATTTCGATGCCATACACTTCTAACCATACACGGAAAGAATTTCGCTACGAACGTGTGTTTAAGTTTACAAGGGGAGTATGTTGAAAATGAAATTCAATTTCAGGCTGGTAAACGCAGCTCTGATGTGTCTATCGCAGTTTCCACGCTCCCTCGTTAGAAAATAATCACGTTCTTCTAGTTAGCTACAAATCATATCACACCTGCTATCTGCAAACCATTAACCACTGACCGCAGAATACTCATCAGAAACCTTCCACGCGACATGTACTGCCACCTTCTGAATATATATTGGACCGAAATCTAAAACGATATGCGGTATTCTGGCGTTTACGACTTATTTATTGACTCACTTTCGTTGTTTCTGTACAAGCTGTAGATAACTTAACGAGCTCTGTGTTTTACACCCGCTACCTTCAGATTTACAAACAGTGGATTCTATTGAGCATTATCAAAAGTTTTCTCTAAATCTAGAAACGCTGTAGACGAAGGTGTCCCTTTCTTCATCGTGTCTTCTAATGTATGTCGTAGAGATAGTATTGCCTGGCGTGTTTCTACATTTCTCGGAAGCCAAAATGATTATCCCTGAGGTCAGCTTCTTTCTATTGCCTATCCGTAATCATAAATTAATGTTACCCGCTTTTTTTCTTTCCGTAAGCTAAAGGCTGATGTCAGGAAATACTGACGAAATCTTCTCGTGCTTCCGTTCAGCGAAGAAGGAGCCGATCAGAGTGACATTCATTGAAAAATCGCAGAATGCCAATGCAACCACCCACTTTGTAGACCGACAAGATTTCATCAGTAGTATACGCCGGGAGGTTCTACACTAACATATCAGGAAGTACTTTAGAAATTTTGATATTGTTTTCACTAATGGATAGGCAGATTCAAGAGAAAGGTTCAAGCATGTAATTTTCTGGCCATAAACACCTAATGCTACTTGCTAGTTATAAATAAACTTGGCATATTGTTATGATAGTCCAAAGACAGTACTTTGCTTTGCACAAGGGACGTTCAGTAAGTAATGCAACACATTTTTATCGGCCAATTTAGGTGGGACATCGTGTAATATTCCGGCTTCAGCCCCTATAGTTTCATGTAGTTTAGATGGCGGCATTATACGTATCCCTCATAATGCAATCTGTAACAGAGGTGCGTCCCAAGCACAAAGCTATCATTGAGTTTCTATTGGCGGGAAACCAGATCATCGCTTGATATGTTTAGGCCCTTGCAGAATGTCTACGGAGAGCTGACAGTGAATAAAAGCACGGTGAGTCATTGGGTCTGTCAACATCACAACGAGGTCGCCGAAACCAGTCAGATCACCAGGGTGGCAGTTCAGGAAAGGGCTTCAGCGTTTTCGTCGCAACATTAACGCAAACTAACTTCTTCCTCTCCTTGACAACGAAAGGCCTGTCTGCGCAGCTGAGAGTAGTTCACAAATCTTCATTGGACTGTTCTTCCTCAGCCATCTTACACTCACGAACTTCCGCCTTTCGACCTCCTTCTTTTTGACCCAATGAAGGATGCGCTCCGTGGAAGCTGTACTTGGATGGTGGGGAGCTTATTGATTATCTTGAAAGAGAGGGTTTTGTAGCCAAAACAGTGGGGAATAATATGGTGTTTTGGAATCCTGAATAAAACCGACCTGAATTCGGAAAAGAAAGTGTTGCATTACCTCAGTGAACAAGGCTGTATTTCAACTGACTCTACCTGACAAATCGTTTATGTGGACTGAGAATATTATACGCCCTATTACTCTTCCTTAAGTCATGCCTGTATGGTGCCGTAGCGTTTAGAGGAGCCGAGTCCACGGTGAGAGTTTCCAGCCCTTCCATTTGGCCAAGCAGTTAGCCAGCCCCTTCTGCGCACTGCGGACAGGGACCGTTCGCCGCGGGAGGCTGTGCGTGTCCCGGACGCGTGTGCAGAACCGACGCGGCTGTCAGCGGTCGCTTGCCAGCTGCCAGCTGCGGGCCGCGCCGCCCCCGCCAGCCACGCCGCCGTCGGCGCGTTTGATGTGTGCGCGCGCGCCTCAAACGGCAGGTCGATGCGACCTCAGGCGCCGCTAATGCACACCGCCTCGACGTGGTGACCGGCGCGCAGCGGCCGGGCGCCGGCCTATTAACATCTCGCCGCTTCAAAGCCCGAGCTCTCAAATGGCTGATCACCGCCAAAAGTTGTTCTCACTGAGTCACCTGTTGCCTTGTCTACTTCTCGCTCTGTCTCTTCTTCCATCGTAATAACTCAGTCTCCTCCACTCCCCCTCAATACTCTCTCTCTCTCTCTCTCTCTCTCATACACACACACACACACACACACACACACACACACACACACACACACACACACACACACACGCTCGCGCGCGCGCGTACGTTTTTCTTCTTATTCACCATCTACATCTACCCTGTCACTCTCAGAAGTTTAGAGACTGGATTAATAACAAATAGTGAAACCGGCAGATGGTGGTTTTACACTGACGTGACAAAAGTCATGGGATAGCGATTTGCACATCTACAGTTGACGATAGTATCGCGTACACGGGGTATAAAAGGTCAGTGCATTGCCGGAACTGCCTTTTGTACTCACGTGAGTCATCTGAAAAGGTTTCCGAAGTATTTAAGGACACACGACGGGAATTAAGACTTCGAACGCGGAGTGGTAGTTGGAGCTACACGCATGGGACATCCCATTTCGGAACCTGTGGTGTGTGTACTGTAAGACCTTCGGTACACGCACCATCAGATTATTTGACTTGTCGCTCTAACGAAGTAGGCGAGTGTCAGCAATATGCCTCGTGGTCTTATCGTGGCGTGTTTATCTTCTGCCGTTACATCAGACGACAGAAATTCCACTTGCACGCTTAGAGTAGCAGATTGACGGTGACCAACTTTAAACAGAACTTGATTAATTTTCACACACATTTATTAGAATAATAAAAAGCATAGACATTACGTAACTTGATTCTGGATGCTGTTTACAATTGACAATCTGAAGTTCCTTTGGTCTTGGTACGTTACTCTTATTCTCACATATCTCTGATACTTGACAAAGTATCTATACATCTATCTTCATGGCTATGTACAGGAATATGGTAATCTTATTAGGCGCAGACTGAAACTTGACTATAGACTGGTACAGACAAATGCAGACTGGTACAGACTAATGCAGACTGGTACAGACTAATGCAGACAATTGCAGACTTATACAGACTGACTAATCGGAGGTCTGTACACTCGTTTTAATACCTCGCGCGTTCAGGTATCACTGCGCGAGTATGATCCGCGAGGAGAAAAGGTTCTACGTTAGCAGCAATCTCATTGGCTGCGTTACATATTAATACTAGGATCGGCGGAAGCAGAATTTGGTCCGTCTCTAAGGCAGCGCCATTTCGTAGTGCGGAGACGGACGAGCGCTGCGCCTGCGCTCTAGTGGGAAAGTTGTGTACGCGCTGACTACGCGGAACTATGTACACAACAGAACCCATTAGGGAATTCAATATTCCGAGATCCACAGCGTCAAGAGGGTACCGAGAATCCCAAATTCCAGGCATTAACTCTCTCCAAAGACAACGCAGCGGCCGACAGCCTTCACTTAGCGACAGAGAACAGCGGCGTTTGCGTATGTTCTCAGTGCTTGCAGACAAACAACAATCCGCGAAATAACAGCAGAAACCAATGCGGAACGTATGACGAACATATCTGTTAGGAAAGTGTGGCGAAATTTAACGCTAATGGACAGTGGTAGTAGACGAGCGACGCGAGTGCCTGTGCTAGCAGCACGCCATCGCCTGCAGTGCCTCTCCTGGGCTCGTGACCACATCGAATCCACCCTAGACGACTGGCAAACTGTGGCCTCGTCATATGAGTCCCGATTTCAGATGTTAAGAGCTGATGGTAGGATTCGAGTGTGGCGCAGACCCAACGAAACCTTGGACCCAAGTTGCCAACAAAGCACTGTGTAAGTTGGTGGTGGCACCATAATGGTAAGGGCTCTGTTTACATGGAATGAACTGGGTCGTCTGGATGTCCGGCTCCTTGGACACCATTTGCAGCCATTCCATTCACTCAGGTTTTTATTATTATTGTTTCTTTCCTTTCTCAGACGTTATGTCTGGTTAAAAATGGAAAATGACGCGGACCTGGATCAAGCGTGACTTCCTTTTAACTGTATGGTATATGTTACATTGCATTTAGGAACTTTCGGGTAATTGAACATGTATCAATAATTACAGATTTCTGTAGTTGTATATATACGTTTGGATGTAGCTGTATTGCGTTAATGTACTGGTGGATATTGTGTGGTATGACTCCTGTTATTATTATTATTATTATTATTATTACAGAGGGCAGCTAACCCTCTGACTGAAAACGCTGAGACACCGAGGACACAGGAATTATTGCGGCTGTGCAGACTTATCCCAAGCTCGCCCCACATTCTCAAATTACTCCAAACACTACGAAAGTATTGCTCCCCGCCCATTAATGTCAGTGCTCGTGGAAAGGACTATTCCCGCACGAGTACGACCGTATGTGTGCGAAAGAACAGACACCATACACATATAATTACGGCGATCACAAGCCAAGGATGATTTCTATGCGAATTTCTATTAACGTCCCGTACACAGCTAATGTTTGTAATTCATTGAAATTTCATAATTTTTTACATTTGATGTTGGAAACGATAAGAAAGGACAGAATGAATGTTGTATTTTAAGTTACAACCGACAGATCTGTCATTACAGACACTATCTCTGAGCTGTACTTAATCTTCTCGCCGTCGACGTGATCTTAAGCGCTAATAGTCCTTCTTTCTTAGCTCGAGGTGCGGCCAATTTGGAGTAACGTATCAGAGTTCCAAAGCATTTCTTAAACAGCATCTGTGTCCACACATATTTCATTCTTCATTATTACCGTTTGGCCTGTAATGTCATGAACTGCTCTGTTGGTTGGTTGCGTATTGTACCATCATAATAAATGGCTTATAAACAGTGTCTAGAGTTGCAATGCAGCAGGATTATGGTGAATTTTTATGTATGTTGAAGATCGATATTAGAGACGAATATACATCTTGCCTGTAGAATAGCAAAACAAAGTTTTGAGTGGTCTCATTAGGACGTTTTTGTAGTACTAAAAATGATGATCAACGTTCAAAAAATGCTTAAACCACATTGCTACAGGTTTATTTTGAAGAAGGTAGGGAGGACGAGGAATGAGTAGAGAAAGAAGGACTGAGCGTGAGTTTATATAAATAATAGCAAAAACTGTTATTTGGTGAAGCAGCTACTCTTATGTAAGAAGTACATTCATTGCAGTAAGGCAGCACATTCAAAGAAGAAATTATGTTCCTCTCAGTTTCATCAATTAGTTTCTTTCCTTCTACGTTTATCATGACATAGGGACTTATACATGTTGTATCAGTGAAACAAAAGTATAAAACTCGTATATTAAGGTTTAATTCTTATCTCAATACCTGTTGCTTTTTTACCATTCCCTTCAATAAAAGGCACAATATTTTCGTCACTGGCAATTACTTTCTCAAAATGTTCAACTGTGAAGCCTAGCTATCATGTCGTCACGTGACGAATATTTTACTTCCGGGTTGTCTGACGCGATTATGAAACTCGAAAATGCAGGCTCGAGAGAAGGCTTAGCAAACCATGTGTAACGGTTTCCGCGAAATTTTCTTTGCGGAATAGCGGAAGTGTGGCGCAGAAATGAGAAAAGTTTCTCTCGGAGTGTGACTTCCCCTTTCGTAAGCTGCATCGAGCTCCCACAAACTGTTATGTTCTCTTGGAGGTCTCCATGCTTCACCAGAATGATGATAAATTTCTTCTACTCTGTGTTGCGCATTTGGCTGTAGTCCAGTCGCAAACTTTTAAGCGTGAAACAGAATAGCTAAAAATATCTCAAATAATTCATGTATTGTAATCGAGCACATTAATTCCCTTTTCATAAATCCCGCGTTCCTCCATCTGTAAAGCAGTGATGCAGAAAGCTAGCTTCTGTGTACGGTGTGTGACTAGCAGCAAATTTGTCATAGCGGGACAAAGGGAGTTTCGTCCAAAAAATAATCCATAATAAATTCCTATTCGGAGTCTGGGTCCTGGCTCTACATGTCTGTGTGAACTGTAACGAAATAATCTGACAAGAAATACATTGAAAGTACACCAACACTTATTTGGAACGCTTCTGAGATATCAGTAAGTTTAATACTTCAGATCATTTATTTGTGGTCTCGAAAAATATTAGTTGTAAGCCTGTTATTTGACAGCATTACCTAAAACTTTTCATCGTATTCATGTACCGTTATTATTTATACAAGTAAATCGATCATAAACCTGACAGGTGCTATTCAAAGACTATAGAACAGGAAGCAAACACATTTCAGTCTTGGGATTGCAAAGAGATGGCCGGCCGAGGTGGCCGAGCGGCTCTAGGCGCTTCAGTCTGGAACCGCGCGACCGCTACGTTCGCAGGTTCGAATCCTGCCTCGGGCGTGGATGTGTGTGATGTCCTTAGGTTAGTTAGGTTTAAGTAGTTCTAAGTTCTAGGGGACTGGGGACTGATGACCTCAGATGTTAAGTCTCATAGTGCTCAGAGCCATTTTGCAAAGAGATGTCAACATGATTTAGAAGACCCACACTATATTTTTATTGACACGTCTTAGCGTAGCTACATGTGGGTACAGTCATAGATGACCTTGGAATAAAATAAACTGAACTGTTTCTACATATTTCCAAAAAAAAAAATACATATTTATATATATACAGAATCATTTTTTCTGACATCTTGGCTTAAATATAGACAAAATATTTTCGTTTGTTCTTCTCCGATAATAATAGAAATTGTGGTTACAGTTCGAAGACGGAAATCAATCTCTACAGTTGTGAAGCTTTAACGTCAGTTCGATATGAGTCATATATTAATATCTTATAATGTTACAGCAACAAAACAAAATTCGTTTGTTTTTCTCGCTTGAATATTTTACAGGATTGTGCCATAGAGGAATAAATAAAGACGTTTTCGTAGGGCATCTCGTTCTACCACTATGAAGAGTCTCTTAAAAGGAATGTTTAAAATTAATTTGAAATGATTTAAGCATTTGTTACAAAGTTTTTGATTGTAATACAGTTCCTATGACCATTTTACTATCATAATATTTCGTAACTTTACATCACTTTAGGACACTTTAAACGAAGGCCTGGTCACTACGTTTGGCCAATATGACAGACCAATATTGTACAGAATTATTCCCGAGGTTATTAAAGCGAAACTACTTCGAATTACTATAGTTTCTCGATCTCGGAAGGGTAATACGATACTAAAGTGAGTCTGTGTCACTAAATACCTATTCACTTTTCCGCAGTAAGCGTCTTCTACTTGACGCTAAACTCTTACGCTAAGAGAATGTGTCTGATTTGTCGATAAGCAGAGTTAACTTGAGCCTTAATTCAAATCAGGAAATCAGCGTGGACTGAAGTTTCGTAGGTCGGGCGCAAACGTTAGGCACGCATGACACATTTTCTGTATCAGTTGGGTGCGAAATGTGGACAGAATTGAAACGACTGATGTCTTTGAAATGTGATATCGAGTAAGGAATGAAGACTGGCAAATAGTCAAAGAGAAAGAAATGTAAGAACAAAATGAAAGAAAGAGACCGAAAGGTTGCATACATTTTCTGACACGTGTAGTTGATGAAAGCAGTAGTTGAAGAGATGGGGTTAGCTAGTTAGCTTGTCATTTGTTAGTTAGTGATATGTTTAATGGATTACTTTGCGTGAAGGGAGTCGTTTTACATTCTTATCACACATTCATATGTAAAAACGTCTACGTACTGACCATTTAAAATTTATTTCTATTTTTAAAAAATCCAGATGTGAATAAGTAACTCCTACCTCAAAATTTTAGACACTACGGAAACAGAAATTCTTCTGTGAAATAGTAACTGTGAAAGAGTAACTTTTTCAATTTGTTTTCAAATTTAAATTTTCTGTCTGTTAGAAATTATATATCATTGGGTAAATGATAAAAATTTTGGTGGCAGCATCGTGCACCCTCCGTTTTCGTGAAAGGCAGTCACACTGTGGAATATTGATTGTCATTTCGTGTTCTAACATTGTAATTATGTACATCACTGTTCCTTCTAAACAGTATTGGGTCATTTACAACAAACTTCATGAAGATATAAATACACTGTGCAGCTGAAATCAAAATGCGTAACGCCTTAAACCAATGTATTCAAGATGTTCGCTCTTGAGCACCACTTATTTACTTGACAGCACGTTTTTGAGCAATTAAAACCTTCTCTGTCAAAAATAAGGTTACTCCAGAACGTTTTTCCGTACGTAGGAGGAATGATGATGATGATGATGATGACGATTTTATGGATGAGGTTACTAAACAGCAAGGTCATCATCGCCTGTGGGAGGAAAGACTCGTAACGTCAGGGTAGATATCAGTACGTAAGGGGGATCGCGGATCACTCAGGTATGTTGGCAGCTGGATAATTGGCCATCAACAGAGTTGGGGAGATGAATCCAACCAACCTTAGGACTGAGGACCAAACTTCAGTCACACGTCTCAGATAAACATGAATTTTGATATTTACTAAGTGGTTGCGCTTTACTCATACAACTGAGAGAGAGAAAGCGGCAGATAAAATATTGAGGACATCCAGTAATATGTGCAAGACAAGTGAAACGTCTAGAAGCCCTTCGAAACGGTTACGCGCTGTCGCCTAACGAATAAAATACGAGCATACGGAATATCATGCCAACAATGTGACTGGATTGAAGAATTCTTATGAAAGAGAACATAGTACGTTACTTTTAGAGATAAAAATCTTCAGAGGCAAAAGTAGCTTTGGGCGTACACCAAGGGAGTGTTATAGGACGTCGGAAGTTCACTCAGACTTTGTGCGTGTGATGCTGTTGTGTACAAAGAAGTCGCAACGGTAGAAAATTATAGCTAAATGCAGAAAATCTTGTAGGGAATCGACGAGGTGCAGGGATTGGTAGCTGATCCACAACACAAATTTAACCTATTGCTCATGAATAGGCAGTACGATTACATGATTTCAAAACTATTAGTAGAAGCACTCACATCCATCAAATACCTAGGAAAATGCATACAGGACGATTTAAGGTGGAAAGACCACATGGAACTACTCGGAGGTAAGACACAGGCCAAAGTGAGATTCAAAGAAACAATCCTCAGGAAGCGTAGATCACCCACGGCAAAGGTAGCTTGTAAAAAGTTCCTTGGACCAATACTTGAATATTGCTCGTCGGTGTGGGGTCGTTACAAAATGCGATCCCAAGAAGAGCAGCGTGGTTTCGGCTCAAGCAATTTAGTAAGCATGTTAGCGCCACGGAGATTGAAACGAAACCGGCTCTGAAGAGATCTGAACTATTGAATTTGTGAAAGTTACCACATATTTAGCTCATAACCGTAACGAAACAATGTTTACTCGCTTAAGAATCATAAACTACTTTAAAAGTCACGTTCACAAACAGTAAACAACACCCTCCCCCCCCCCCCCCACCACCACCACCACCCCCAAAAAAAGAAATAAAAATAAAAATTCGAAAGCTTGTTTTCTCCGACGTAAAATTCACGGAAAGGCCGTGTAAGTAGGATTAAAGAGATTCTAGGTCACGCTGCGCCTTGTCAACAATCAATCTTTCCGCTGACTATTCGCGGCTGGTTGACGAAGTGGTGCACACAATACCTCCACCACGCATCACAAGTTGGCTTGTGGAGTGTAGAAGAAGATGCAAACGTAGGAAGGTTAGTTTTGGTAGGCCATATGGAGACTGTACTATCTGCCATGGGGTTCCCCTAACTGGCAGGCAGCACCGCATAACAGCCACGCTATGAGGGAAACAAACCAACAGCCAAACAGGCGAAGACATCAGATAAACACGCCGAAGATTCCAGTCGATTAATAGGAACCTTTCCTTGCAGAGGTCGCCGCGACATATCCGGCCACGGATTCCTACGCCGGGTTTCTATTGGCTCCAGCTCACTATATAGGCCCGGCCGGTCAAAGGCAGACATGTCTTCGTCGGCTGCTAATGGCAACCGCTATAGCAGTCTCCGAGAAGATATCACCGAAGCCGCTGTACTGCACCGCCGATCGAAGTACCAGCCTACCGAGAGGAACCACATCTCCGGCTAGATCGACGAACGTCTACATCTATTGTACAGCCAGCTATTGTATTAGAAGAAGTTACGTTCAATAAACTGTTGGAGAATACAACAGAGACTGGAAATGAAAACCGTTGTAAATTTGAAATTACATCAGCATATCGTTAAACGACTTCGCTATTTTACTTGTAATCGTTTATCATCATGTAACGTATCAGACTTTTATTCACGTAACGAAAGATTTTTATTTAACTTAATGTAAGAACATACTATCCGTTTCTAAAACGGATTTTACTTATTTGGAATTTCAGTCATAAGTTGACGTCGCCAGTCCATCGTCTCCTCCGTAGTTTTCACAAAATGAAATTCAGTCGGCCGACTAAAGCAAACACTTGCACGGTCTGACATGCAACATTATGTGCGAAGGGACCCCCTCGGCCGTTGACGATCGGATGTTAATTTTGTGTCTTTCTGCAGATTTTACTAACGACCAATTTTTTGGTCGTATGTAAGACCGTTGTTCAAATGGTTCAAATGGCTCTGAGCACTATGGGACTTAACATCTCAGGTCATCAGTCCCCTAGAACTCAGAACTACTTAAACCTAACTAACCTAAGGACATCACACACATCCATGCCCGAGGCAGGATTCGAACCTGCGACCGTAGCGGTCGCGCGGTTCCAGACTGAAGCGCCTAGAACCGCTCGGCCACCAGCGGCCGGCTAAGACCGTTGTCATAACAGAAAAATACTGTGATTAGCCGACATAGCAATCGTTCGTGAGTGCCTGTCCTTAACCGTTCTCCCGTTCCTCCGTGGCCATTCGCTGTTAACTGCCGTGGGCTGATGGGCCAGCAGTGTGACACCAGAGGTTTCTGACTGCGTCACCCGCCATGTTATGCACCTGGCGCGCCAGCGCTTAGCGCCGTACTCCTGTGGCTTCGGGGCAAACCGCATTTGACCCCTGCGAAGCCCAGCAAGTTTCATAGACAACGGGAGCCCCCTCGATATTCCCCCAGGCTGAAGCGAAATCGTTGCTTATCGCATATCTTCCTACTCGTCTGCCCACTTGCATCTCTTACATTCTCTCTTTTATCTCCGGAAGTCAGTCTGCCCTCATTTTCAACTCGAGTCTCGTAAAATATGGGTTAAATGGTTGACAGCGTCTATTGCACCGCTTCAGAATCAGAGTGCTGCTAAAATATATCAATCTACGCAGAAGTCCGTCACCCAATATTCTACAGGGTGTTACAAAAAGGTACGGCCTAACTTTCAGAAAACATTCCTCACACACAAAGAAAGAAAATATGTTATGTGGACATGTGTCTTATGTCATAAACAACATTTCTAATGAATCTAAAGAGAACGCTTTGTTCTTCAGAAAATCTTCGGTTTAAGGTAATTTTCGAATTTTCGCTTTCTTTTTTAATCTAACACATCTGTGATTTTGTAGCGACCGCTAATTAACCTCCTACCGTAAAATCCTGGTCATTTACCTTAGTCCGAAAAATATAAAGTTTCATTTCTTCTCTTTGAAATTTATCTCAGGCTTCTTTAGAACTTAAATGATCTTGTTATTTACGTTTCTTCTGCTGACGATAATACTTTTTTTAACTTACTGGCACCACAGAAACAAAGGGAATAGTGCACTAAGAATGTATGTTGTCCTATGACAGTGTATTGCATTATACCCAAGTCATAGGTAAAGATATATAAGATAATCAGAAAAAATGAGCGGGAAATATGGGTATAAAATCCTTGCCGAAAGCAAAGATCCATGTAGCTGTGAGTATATATACCTTCGAATGCGAAAGATCGTCAGGTTAGGAAGAAACGGATAAACAATTGAAAAACTAGCGATCTTTAAGATTTACTTCGTAAGACTATTATGCAGCAGCAACACAATGTCAAAATCAATTAAGAATGTTAGTATCATTGTGCTAATTCTGCTGAATGATGCAGTTTGGGATAAAGGCATTGCTCGTCACATACTGGAAAATGATCTCACCAAAGAAAAAGCTGCGCGTGAACTTCTGTGCTGTTTTCATTCACGACAACAACAATCGTCAGAAACGCCGATCTATTAACAATCGGTATGTCGTTTTACTATCATAAGAAACCTTGTTACTTTAACTGTTACCAAATTGTACGACTTGACTCATCCTTGACATGGATACATTGTATTTTCTTTGTGCAAGTTGTTTTATACTCGATAGACCATGCTGGTAGCGTCAGGCACCCTGTAATACGTTTTAATGTTTATTTTTATGGATCTGAAGACCGCCCCTGGACAGTACGACAGTTATATCAACTTCCGTTAACCAGCAATTGCAACTGTACTAAATAAGTAATTCTAACTCCTTAACAATTAATGTGACAATTCAAGGCAATAGCTGACCCTTACAAAAGAAATGCATTTCGGTAGAAAGTGACAGGACGTTCCTAAGGGTGATCATACAGTTCTAAATATCACCTCAAAAAATGAAGTTACGTATTTAATTTTTTGTCTGTATGCAGTCCAGGTAAACACTGAAATCTCCTCGCCACAACAAAATGGCGCAGGCCGTCGATGCAGTGGAGTTGGGATACGTCATTTTGATTTAGATCTTCTAGCGGCGTGTACGGTACTGTGCCGCGCAGATTTCAGTGTGTACCTGGACTGCAGACGTGTATCTGCTAACAAAAAAAAATTAATTAAAACTTTATGTCTACCCCTCGAAAAGACGCGCGTGCGTGTGTGTGTGTGTGTGTGTGTGTGTGTGTGTGTGTGTGTATGTGTGAGAGTGAGAGAGAGAGAGAGAGAGAGAGAGAGAGAGAGAGAGAGAGAGAGAGATTTGGAGCGCAGTTTCCAACAGTGTTCATGATCGCTGGACCTACAGCACCAAGCTCAAAGTATTGATAAAACTGTCCGTTTCAGATACACTCGGCTACCTTCAAACATTGCGGCGAGAGTTTAAACTTTCGATTTTCAGCAATGGCCTCTCATTTTACGAGGGAGAAGCTCGCACAGGAGAATAAATTACGACAGCGAAATCAGATTATTCTGTGCATAGCAGGCCTCTGAAAATTCAGAAACATTTTATCTGGATACCTATAGATGACAGTGGCCTTTGACTCGTTAAATCTGTCGGCCACAGTTTCACATTTGTAAAAAGATTATGTCGTCATTTAAGCTTGTAATTCCTTTCAGCTGACTTGGCTGGCAGTACGGTTAAGTTTTTTAACTTTAAATTTTTTTTAATAATAATACATAATTATGAAATGATACTCATGCATGTATACTGGAAGGTGACTTAGTGAGTACTGTTTTTTTTTTTTCAAATGAGGATGATGTAATAATGACGATGGAGGCCTCGAACAACTAAAGTGTAAACATAGCTATATTATTCTCATCGTGTCTCTTTTAGAACTTAAAATAATATGAACTTGTACTTAAAGAAAGGTGCACACATAAGCAAGTGAAAATATTCAGCTGATGTCTCTGTCAAGCAGTTGTCTGGGGATGTTAATAAAGATGCGATTCCACAAAAGAAGATATTGGCCATATAAAGAAACAATTCCGCCTATCGCCATACGTCAGTTGCACGAAGTTAAATACAAAAGCATATAATTCAAGTTGATTAATATTTTAATACGCAGGATCTCCCTTAAACATACATATTGTGTCTACCCACCAATTAGATATCATTAAACGCATGTAAGGTATCTTTTATCAGTTTTTCGTAGGTTTTATTTATTTATGTTCGTATGGTGAATTCAGGTGGTGTGGTCGTATCTTACGAAATTGAACCGAATTATATCAGAAGAGTGACACCAAGCATATGGTAGGGTTCCTTCATTTTCTGTTTTTTTTTTTTTTTTTTTTTTTTTTACACTCTATAAATGAATATCCTGTCTACGTTAGTTACTTCGCTAATTTACTTGAACCTCCATTGGGCAGATTTTTCATATGATATTATTTTTAGGTGTTACGAACGCCAACTAATTACTCTTAAAAATGTAGTGTTGCGTTTCATTTTCCATCAAATTTAAAATGTTATAATTCTGCCTCCTTCGTAAAATGACGCTTACAGAGAAAACTTCTATCGCGTCGTATACTGCGGTACGCTGCTTTCTCGTATACAGTGCGTGTTGCCTGTTTCCACTGGTAGACACTAAAAGCAGTATGGCCTCTGTGATGCAAATAGTTCAGTGTATTCTTCAATAAATCAGTGCTGGTTTTAGTGTATTATATCAGTAAACCGCTTTATGGCACGTCGTGATGCTTTCAGAACACAGAGGAAGTCATATGTGCGAAATGTGATCGACATGAAAGAGATCAAATCCCTACCTGAGTTGTGGGTCACTGAGAGGTAACTTACGTAAACAATCCCAGTAAATCCATGGACGCCGGCCGGAGTGGCCGTGCGGTTCTAGGCCTACAGTCTGGAGCCAAGCAAACGCTACGGTCGCAGGTTCGAATCCTGCCTCGGGCATGGATGTGTGTGATATCCTTAGTTAGGTTTAATTAGTTCTAAGTTCTAGGCGACTGATGACCTCAGAAGTTAAGTCGCATAATACTCAGAGCCATTTGAACCATTTGAATCCATGGACGAATGGAGTGGAACATTTGCTATACTTATGCAAAATGAATATTAATGTTATCTCTGACTTTGTCTTGCTCATATTGGGCGATAATATCAGTCCTCCTATAAGGCATTTGAAAGAGACAAGTATCATTTGAGGACCACAATTATTGCTGTTCTTCTTCAGCCTTCCTGTCGAGTAGACATTCCAGTATCAACAGACAGCAATGGACTGTATACGCAAATATGTGCCAGTACGTTGTATGGAATCAGCGCAATAAAATGAGGAGGAGATATGGCACAATAGCAGAAAGGAACTGCACTGATGAGCCAAAACTTAGTAGCTTAGAACTTGTTCGTCCGTCTTTGGTAGGAAATACACCACTGATGCTGCGTTTCAGGGATCCGACAGTTCGTTGGTAGGTCTGTGAGGCATCTGGTATTAGATGTCTACGCACAGCTCATGTAATTCTCGTAAAAAACGAGCTACTGATTCTCGTGCGCGGCGAAGGCACCCGATAGCAACCCAGATGCTATCGGGTTTACGTCAGGCAAATTTGGTCGCCGATGAATCAATCTGAGTTCACTGTAATTCTCCTCCAACCCCAGTAGCAAGTGTAGTGTAACGACGCAAGTTTGTATAAATGATTTTTCTTTTGACATATGACCATGTGCAGACTTCGTCACCTACGTCAGTTACAACACACTTCAAAATTATTTAAATTCTTTTTAAATTGTCTCTGAATGGTTCTTGAACGAAACAAAACTGTAATTAAAACATCATCATTTGAGTCGTATGCGCAGAGTTACGTCACTCAGTCCAATTGGTTTGCGCAAACTTTTTCAATTTAGATGTCGTTTGTTTCTCCTAAGAAATTATATTAATGCAAGTGATCTGCTTTAATAAATAGTAGAACCACATTGAATAAACTTTCAAGAATCACACTTGCGATGAACGCTGTCAAAAATTAATAATCTTCTCAAATGAATTACGTAACATAATTCTTCATAAATAAATTCTCGGAACACGTATTTAAACTTTAGTAGCATCCACTACTTTATTATCTTCCTACATATAGACGTGAACCTGAGCCTTGACAAGATAGAACTGAACATTTACAACGTGATTAAACTTTCTATGACATCATTGTTGTAGAAACATTACAAATTCTTAATTTTCAATTTTTAGAAGCACGACGCAACAACTCGGTTTCAGGATCTTCTGTTGCTGTTTGGCTGTCGACCCGCGACGTATAGTGGCCAGCTATTTTCTCTCTGGTCCCGGCAGTGAAGATGCTGTCTCCGTTCGTTGCGCCGCCCTCTCCTTACATGAAACATAAAAAATAAATACAAAAACTTTAGACAATTCACAACCATTACAAATATTACAAAAATACATAAACAAAAACTAAATTAAACTTATATTCACCTGCAAACTGGGCTGACACTGGTGGCTGGGTGATGCTTCAGTTTCACGTCCCACTACACAAGGTTCTGTATCCAATACACTTACAATTTGACTGCTGAAAGATGGCATCGCCGTCAGGGGAGACATCAAGCATGAAGCAATGTAGGTGGTTCGCAGCTGTCAGTGTGTCTCCGGTAACTATCACAGGTCCCACGCAAGTTCTGGAGAATGTCTCCCATAGCATAATACTGCCTCCATCAGCCTGCGTCTGTTGCGTGCTGTGCAATTCACCTCGACGACGGCGTTTGTGGAGACGATCATCGACCTAGTGTATCAAAAATGTGGTTCACGCGAAGAACGAACACGTTTCCATTGATCGACGATCGAATCCCGATGGTCCCGTGTCCACTGCAATAGTAACTATGTCGTGGTGTCAAGTTGTGAACACGTAGGGGTGGTCTGCTGCGGAGCTCCATGTTCAATGTACGATGAGGTTGTGCTCCCAAACACTTGTGTGTGCACCAGCATTGCGCTCTTTCGGCCACAGATCACCATCTGTCCTACTTTACAGAGCAGACAAGCCTCCGAGCCCCACGTTCTGTGAATAGTCGTGGACGTCCAACCATTTAACGCGTAGTGGTAGTTTCACTGTCCTTCTACCTCTTTCCGGGGATGCTCATGACAGTAGCAAGTGAACACCTGACCAGCTTCGCCGTTTTAGAGATCTGCGTAATAATACTCTGCCTTTTGTTAAAGTCGCCTGTCTCAATGGATTTCCCCATTTGCAGCTCATACCTTCGCTAGCGTGATACCCCTTCCGTGTACTGCATCTAAGCGTCAGTGAGTGGTTCCAAGGGGCTTGCACTGAAATACGCAGAAAATATCACGGAACAACCTCATAAATTTTGTCGGTGGTGTTCGAATTCACTCTGTATGCCCTCTTAGTCGAAAGAAAAATAAGTCTGTAAGAGAAATTCGTAGAATACAAAACAATGATCTTATTTTTGGCATCTTATCTAATCACATTTGTTGTACCTTTGTGCTAGTTGCTAAGTTTCTGCGGTTGTGTAATTACTTATTGTTACTGTTGTAGAACGACATAATAGACCTGACGTGAGACACACGGCACAGCAAACAATCAACATGACGGACACCTCAGAAGAAAATGGCGAAACTGACACAAGAAACAACACAGACGATGGTGGCTACAACTTTCTAGACGAAATCACTTAGTGCATAAGCCGTGACAGGCTATTGTACCTAGACTCACGTAAAACCCGTACAGTACGAATTGGCACATTGACACATAGCTTAGTATCAACAACAACCAGCAGTGAGCGCAGGGCACGATGTTTCTATGAGGTGTCCCCCCTTCCCCCGGCTCGACTTTCGTGACGGAAATCCACAGGTCATATCTGATCTTTCTTGTAGTCTTTAAATTGTCTTCAGTTTCAACAATTTAGTAACAATCTTATCTAAAACGGCCCCTTTCCGTTAATTTCTTTTTTTTTGTAATTCATTATTATTACTTTGATTTTTGTTGATGAACACAGAACTAATGATGTTATCAAATGAAAAATAGTAAAATGTACGACCTGTTTCAAAATACTATGCAGTACGTCTTTAAATATGCTGTAAGTGAATGAAAAAATGTAGTCTTCAGTCCGAAGACTGGTTTTAACTACAGCAACTTACGTCCATTTGAACCTGTTCATCTCTTGGTCTCCCTCTACAATTTTATCCCTCCAGTACTAAATGTCTCACAAGGTGTTCTGTCAACCGACGCCTTCCTTTAGCCACAAATTTCTTTCCTCCCCAGTTATCTTCAGTACCACCTCATTTCCTAGAAGATCTGTCTATCTAAACTTAGGCATTATTCTGAAACACCCCATTTCAAAAGCTTCTATTCTCTTCTTGTCTAAACTGTTTATCGTCCGCGTTTCACTTTGTTAGCAGGTTGAATTCCAGACAAATACTTGTTATGTGTCTTCTTAATATATTTCCTTGAAGCCTGTTATTCTTATACGCAGCTGAAACAGTCATAGCGAGTCAAGAAAACAATTTAAAAAGTCTGTGATCATTCAGGCATTCCTAAATTGGTTAAGGCAACGTATCGACAGATACCACCTTTGAAAAGGAGATCATCCATCTCTTTCCCCAAGGCTGTCTTAAATCGAAATAGCGTGCGTATTCCCTGCATGCGACCAGCGAGCCATAGTAGTTTTTAAATATGACCATTCGATTTATACTGACCTTGCCACCAATGATACATTACACTCTAATCTTTCTTGAAACTTCCTGGCAGATTAAAACTGTGTGCTGGACCGAGACTCGAACTCGGGACCTTTGCCTTTCGCGGGCAAGTGCTCTACCATCTGAGCTACCCGAGCACGGCTCACGCCCCGTCCTAACTTTACAGAAGCTTTCCTGCGAACCTTGCAGGCTGTGGCTAAGCCATGTCTCCGCAATATCCTTTCTTTCAGGAGTGCTAGTTCTGCAAGGATCGCAGAAGAGCTTCTGTAAAGTTTGGAAGGTAGGAGACGAGGTACTGGCAGAAGTGAAGCTGTGAGGACGGGGCGTGAATCGTGCTCGGGTAGCTCAAATGGTAGAGCACTTGCCCGCGAAAGGCAAAGGTTCCGAGTTCGAGTCTCGGTCCGGCAGACAGTTTTAATGTGCCAGGAAGTTTCATATCAGCGCACACTCCGCTGCAGAGTGAAAATCTCATTCTAATCTTTCTTGCTTCCTGTTTTTCATAATTCGCGAAAAAGACTATCACGATGATATGAGAGAAACGAGAAACCGAAAAGGGCAACTTAAAAATAGGCAATCACTTTTTCACTTCCAGCCTGTCGATGAAACAGAGGAGCACGCAAAGCCTTCAAGCTATGCAACCCGCACGCGAAGCAGATCGCCGGGTGGTGAATACAAAGGAGGAAAGTACTCACCGTTCCCATCAGCTACCGGTGGTGCGATAGCGGTAACAAGTAACCCCGGAATGTCTCTGTCGAAAATAGGGCATACTTCCTGTCGCCGTAAAAACTCACCTTCCTTCAGAAGCGGCCATATTTCAGAACCACCATCGCTCGCTGATCGCATGCGGAGAATATGCTGCAGTCTTTCGATTTACGACAGCAGTAAAGATATTGCGACAGTTTCTCTGCAGTTCTCAAAATCTAGTGGCATCTGGAGAGCAGTCGTGTGGGTTTGCATGCAGCCAGTAAAAACGGCATTGCAGGTACGAAAACCCGATTAAAAACTGCGACAACAATAACCGTCCTACAAGATATGTGTGACAGTAAATAAAAAGCAATGTTACCATGGCATCCTTCAACAAGGAAATGATCTGGAAGTTGAAACACCAATTGTGTCTTGCAAGAGATCGACTTTTTCAGTGAAACGGTAACATGATGTGTTGTTCGTTGCTAGAACTGGCCGTTTTTATTTCACAGTGCATTTCGTTAGATTGCGTACATTGACATATTTGCTAGCCTATAAAATCGCGTAGCTTCGTTGTCTGTCTCTATGCAAGATAGAGCAACGCTTCATGTTAATTACGTATTCAGTTTTTTAATGTTAATCGAACTCGCACCTTTTATTGAAATTTTAAAATCAGTGAAAAAACAGTTTGATTGCGATGGTTATTTTATTAAAGTGATCATCCGATCAAGGCTGTTTTTTCACTGATTTTATATAGATTACATTATCGCTGTTTCACCAAAAACGTTACCAAAAATTCTGAACTTTTATTAAAGTGTAGGTCCGTTAATTGTTTGACTGCAGATGTGGAATAACATATCATGAATTGTGTAGAGAAAGTGCCATGAACACCGTGAAATACTGTTCGAAATCGTTAATAGAGGCTTTTCACTGGCTTCACTTACGTCAGCGGTGTAGGGTGACGGCCTGTCATCAGTTCTGCAGCATGTACAGCGCTACAAAGTGACCAGTGTGAGCTTTTAAGGAGGTGATTAACATTTTGTCCCTGTGTTTATGCTCATCATCGTCCGATGGACACGACTGCGTCGAATGCCTTGTCGAAATGGAGTGCTTTCCCACCTCCAAAACTAGAGAAATTCTTAAGCACAGAGGGTGAGCGTGACATTTTATGAGTTTTGAAGTGTTGCCTGTGCTGTAGCAGGTGACTCAGGCAGCGAGACTATTTAGTATATCCCGCAACTGGTGCCGCCACCTACGCAAGGCAGGCAGTGAGCACGCAGGAACGGACTAGAGACACGCTCTCCTGCGGCGGGCCGGGCCACGTGGCGTGGTTCCATAGTCACTGCTGTAGCCGTCACTGCCAAATGTAGACGTTGGTGTGTGGTGGAGGAATGTTGAACATGGATGGAAACTGTCAGAATGCGCATTATTAAAACTCGGTCGTGATTTTGCAGTGTTTTATTATTCCCAGCTACAGTGCCATGGTCCTCTCTTTCTACATCACGGGTCCCGTGGTGCCGAGAACGCCACTTCGCTGTTTGCAAAACAGCTTAGCGCGGAAGGGTTACCTCAGCGACCCGTGCAACATACTGCGGCATGCTGGCCGTGTACAGCTGCGGTACTTTGACGACGTCAGGATGCGCCGGCAGCCGACTCAGCGGCCTTCGTCTTGGGATGCCTCCGGCATGTGTTGGGAGCCATCGAGACTGCCCACGGTAGCGAGACGTCGAGTGGCCCACCGCTGGCTGACTACGGACCCCGCGTTGGCCTCAGAGGGTCGAACCAGCGACCCGCCGCGGACTGGAAAGCTGGTGCCCCATCTGCTGCTGCGTGTAACTGGTGGTGTGACACGCCTCGCCATTCAGGAGAGCAGCCACACTTGAATGCCCCTCGTTAGAAAACTAACCTATTTATACGTGGCTGTGCACCTCTGTTTTGCTCACGCACCACTCCAAGTCATGTACCCATAACGCGTAGGTTGGGCCAGTAGGGCCCTTCTGCCTGTAATTTGCGCCATGCAAACTGCTGCGTTTTTTTTTTTTAATTCTTTATTTCATAACATAATAATAATTATACAAGATTGACCCACCACCTTACTGATTAGTGGGTCCTAGGTTTCTACTTTATACAATAACAGCTTCTACATTATACTTAATTACAGACAGTTATGCGATTAGTACTTAGGCAGACTACTTCTTATTTTAAGTTGGCTTGGTTTCTAGTTACAGCAAAGGGTTAGTGCTAACTGCCTGCAGCGTTACAATTGTGCCAGCGTAATTATATAAACCTACTTGGAAGCCTTGCCCATAGAGCTAATCCCTATGGGCGTGCCCCTGGCACAGGGCAGGCAAGGGTGGTTTATCGCTGCAGGTTCCTAATTTACTATCCTATTCTAATTGCCTAAATCTACTTCCTATTCTACGTCATGGTTGGTGCGTTGTCACTATTCGGGATCACGCCAGTCCCCCTAGTCCCGGTCGTGGCGGATTCCAACTGTGAAGTCGACCTATCCACGAACGGGCGGTATGGGACTGTATGGTCGCAATCGGTGTTTTCTATCTAACTAGGCTTGTAGGTCTCTCAAAAAAGCTTTTAATACATTTTGTGATACCTCGTTTGCTAGCATGTTTAGTCTTTGAAAGGTCTCCTCTTGTCTCAATAGGTCATAGGTATTTGTATTTGGTAGCTGTCGTCTCAGTGTCCCGGCTACATCGTCGAAAAGGGGGCACTCGTAAACCACATGGTCAGGAGTACCCTCCGGTGCGCCACAGTCGCACGCAGGCGTCGCCCTTTTCCCAAACCGACTTAGATAAGTCGGATATGGGTCATGACCGGTGAGAAAGTGGAACAAACCCCTTGTTGACTCAAAATACTTCATTTTTAGTCTTTCCTTGACGTCTGGTAGGAACTGAAAGGTTCTTCTACCAGTTTCGTCCGACTCCCATATCTCCTGCCATAGATCTATTCCTCTTTCCCTTATCTCCCCTTTTTCTCTGGCTATTACCCCCATAATTTCCTCTACCTTGGTGTTAATACCCTTTCTGGCCCAGTACCAAGCGGCCTGTTCCCTAATCTTAATATCTAAGGGGCAGAGCCCCATTATGATTAGCAGTGCTCCACCCGGAGAAGTTCTATATGCTCCCACGGACCTTGATATCATGTTCCTTTGTACTCTCCTCACCGTCACGGCAGGCACCACCCTCGTGAGCCTGTGAGCCCAGACTCCTGAGCCGTAACTCACTATTGATGTAAGTATACTGTTGTGGTAAATCTTGATTAAATGAGGCGGGAGGTGGAATCTCTTGTGTCCTATAGAAATCAAGTTATTTAATAATTGTAGGGCTTTCTGGGTTACGGTTTCTATGTGCCTTGCAAAGTTCCACCTTTCTTCGATGATGATTCCTAGCTAGCGCGTTTCTCGTCTCCGTAGAACGGGCGTACCGTCAATTCTCACAGTCGGGTTTCTCGTTAATTGTCCTTTAAGTAGTATGTAAGTCGACTTCGTTGGTGATATCGTCATTTTGATGTTACGGCACCATAGTTGTAGTTTATGTAGTGCTCGCTCTATTTTAGGTTCTATATCCTCGCGACTTCGGCCGCCGACCAGCAGGAGGAGGTCGTCAGCGTAGGCTATCACCTCTAGCACTTCTTAGCTCTGTTGCAGGCTTTCCAGAAGAGGCTCCATGTGGATGTCCCAAAAAAGGGGACCCAACACGGAGCCCTGGGGGCAACCCTTGGTGATGGTTTTCCGGACTTTCCCGCTAGGGGATGATAGCCATACCTCCCGGTCTTCACAATAGCTCCTCAAACACCCATATTGCAGCCCTGGACACTCCTTCTCCCGAAGGCAGGAGAAGAGCGAAGGCCACCACAGGTTGTCGAAGGCGCCACTGATATCCACCATGATGCCAACAACATACTTACACGGGGCTGAGCTGCAGACCTCGGCCGCCAGGGCGATTGCATCAGATGCTGATCGTACCGGCCTAAAACCGAATTGCCTGTCGCTCATCCCCTGCAGCATGCGGTGAGCAGTCAGTCTGTTCGCTAACAACTTTTCAAGGAGTTTGCCGAAGCCGTCCAGCAGGCAAATGGGCCTGTAGGACTTGGCCTCTGCAGGGTCCTTCTCGGGGCCTTTCTAGATGATTACCACGTCTGCGGTTTTCCATGTTTTAGGAAATTTGCCTTGTCTAAGGCATGCATTATAAAGATGTGTAAGTGGGGCAACTAGTTGTGGGGCCAAGAACTGCACCACCTCCGCCACAATGCCGTCTGGTCCGGGGGCTTTCCCTCTCTTTAAGGACTTGATAAGAGCAGCAACTTCCTCTTCCGTGAAGGGGAGGACCGCTTCGTCATTTACGTACCTATGAAGGTTTTCATTTCGTAATTGACGCTGCTCTTCGGTGTCATTATTCCTGTCATCGTCAGGCAGCAGCGACTGAAGGAGGACCTCAGCAGTTTCCTGCCAGGATTCCGTCACTCCCTCGCCGTGCCTGAGCGTTGATATCATTGTTGGGAAGCGGATTTTCTCCCTCACCAGTCTATATGGTACACCCCAAGGATCAAGGGCCAGCTGATTAGTTACAAAACTTTCCCAGCTGTTTATTCTGGTCTTCTGTAACTCTTTTTGAAAGTTGTCCTTTGCCTCCCGGTATAAGTGTAGCCATCTTTGCTTTTCCCACCAGACGACACTGCGCTGGTAGTGCTTCCTCAGTCTTCTAACAGACTGACGTAGTTCTTGCAGCTCGGCTGACCATGGTGCCGGTGTGGCCGCCACGGCCCTCCTCCTGGTTGGTACGGCCGCCTTAATCGCCCTCGTTACCGCTCGTACCAGTCCCTCGGCTCTGTCGTCCACGTTGAAGTCCTGTCGTGCGTCTCCTTCTGGTAACGGAGGAATGTCGCACTCTCTGGCTAGGCGTTCCCAATCTGTTTTCTGAAATTTCTTTGCACCTCCCACCCCATGGCCCAGCGGCACTCTCTGCCTCCTACAGTGAAAGTGATTAAATTGTGATCACTGGTGGTGGCATTGTCTTCCACTCTCCACTCTTGTACCATATTCAATGCGTTTGGCGTGACCAGCGTCACGTCTATGTTGGTGCCCTGTCCTCCTCCAGCCACGTAGGTGGGGGGATTACCTGGTCTGTTTGCCACCACCAGTTGAAGAGCCATTATCGTCTCCTCTGCTTTAACACCATTTTCATCCCTTGTGCCACTGTACCATAGGGGGGATTTGGCGTTTATATCGGCAGTTATGATGATTTTGCGTCCCCGCAATGCCGTGGCCACACTCGCTAGGTGATCTAAGTGTTGTTCAATTCTATCACCGTACTGAAAGTACATATTGATGATGATGATAATTCCGGAAGGAGATTGTATCTCCACGACGTTGCAGTGACTATTGGAATATTGCGACAGAGGTGTTGCACGCAGTGCGGTGTTTGTTATCAAAGTAGCCGCTCTGGGACTGTCCCCGCTGCTGACAATTTGCCACGTTGCGGCAGTGAACGCAACTTTTCCAGCCAGAGAGTACGGCTCCTGTAAACAGAGTATATCTAGTCTCTTCTCCACCACTTCCTTTCGGAGCTCCTGCACTACTAGTCGACTGTTGTGAGTATTTAGTTGTCCAATTTTTATTCTAGTCGTCATGGAAAATAAGTATGTATGTGGTCATGCGGCCAGAGTTTGTTCCCGTCATATGCCAGTCGTCTGTTTGCCATCACTGATTGTTTGTAAATTTCATCTAAATCAAATTTTTCTCCTCGTCTGTCAAACACTTTTTTGAGTAGGTCTCGCAGTGCTCCGAAATCAGTGGGGAGGTTCACCGACTTTAATTGTATTCTGTCCACAGCCTCCATCACCGAGAAGGTTACCCTTCGTCCGTACTCATGTCCTACTCGGACCACGTGACGCAATGCAGTGGTCAGGGTTGTCGGCTGCTCCAGTCTAGCTAGCTGCATGGTGTACTCAAGGTTTGGGTACACCCTCACCGGGTCCACGGGAGGCAAACTAACCACCGGGCTGTCTTTGGTGTTGGAGTTGGCGGTGGAACTCGTTATTGTGCTTTCTTGGACGGGTTTTACAACATTGTCTGTCACTACCACAGGATGCTCTTGCCGTTGTGGATTTTTAATCGGCAGCTTGTCCCGGCATTGGGAGGAGGGTGCTCTAACCTCTGAGGGGAGCTCAGTTTGTATTCCAATGTCCCTCGTAGGGGACTCAGTTTGTATAGATTTGTCGACTGTTGGTACGTCGGCACTGATAAGCGACTTCAGGAAATTCCTGAATCTACTTGCTCTTATTGCATCCCTCCTCCTTTTGCTCGGGGATTTATGCTTTGGCATCCTGCATGGTATGCCGTTTTCAGCCATAATCGATGCGGGAAATCAACCTCTGTTCGAGCATCCTGTAGGTAGGGCAATTTCGTCCTGTGGCTCCACAAGACTTCTTGCCACGACTCTTGCATGGGATGCAGACACCTGTGGCCTTACAGTCTTTCCGGGTGTGTCCGTTATCACCGCATTTGGAGCAAGCCGACCCCCTGGTGCAATGCCTCAGGATGTGGTCCAAGTCGCCGCAATTGTGGCAACGAGGTACCACAATGTAATCTTTAGTATTTATAGCGTGGAATCCCACGTATAGTCTGTCCAGTACCGTAATTTTCCTCCACATTGTTGCGGAGACCTCGGCGACGTGATGTACGACATCACGGTCCCGAGGACCCGTCTTAAATCTTAGTTTGAAACTGTTTTGAAATTCTTTTCCATTTATGTCCTCATTTTGCTTCCTGATTGTCTCAGACAGCTCTTCGTTGGTCATTACAGTTGGAACATCATACAATATGACCAAGGGGTTCCTCTTTTTTGGGGGTTCACATTTCACTACTGCATTCAATTTAGGATTTTCAAGGAGTTTGTTTTTGTCCTCTTCAGACACAACTTCCACGATCACCGAGTTGCGGCTTGGTTTGACTCGTTTTATCTTTATTTTGTCTTTCACTGGGTCTATTGTGGTGGTCAGAAGTTCTTGGATTCTTTTTACGCTTGTATCTTTTCCAGGTAGGGTCCTAAGGAAGACTGCCGTCTCCTGTTTCTTTGTCACCCTGTCTATTGCCTCTTTTGCGTTTACTCTTTTCAGCGGTTCTACGGCCCTGTGGCCTCCATTCTACTTTGCAGCCGCTGGTAAGTGTAACTTACTGTCAAAAGGCCCGCGCGGGGGTGGCTGTAAGTAGTGCGCTCACAAATGGTTCAAATGGCTCTGAGCACTACGGGACTTAACATCTATGGTCATCAGTCCCCTAGAACTTAGAATTACGTAAACCTAACTAACCTAAGGACATCACACACACATCCATGCCCGAGGCCGGCCGCGGTGGTCTCGCGGTTAAGGCGCTCAGTCCGGAACCGCGCAACTGCTACGGTCGCAGGTTCGAATCCTGCCTCGGGCATGGATGTGTGTGATGTCCTTAGGTTAGTTAGGTTTAAGTAGTTCTACGTTCTAGGGGACTGATGACCATAGATGTTAAGTCCCATAGTGCTCAGAGCCATTTGAACCATGCCCGAGGCGGGATTCGAACCTGCGACCGTAGCGGTCGCGCGGTTCCAGAATTTAGCGTCTAGAACTGCTCGGTATCGCCTAGAACCGCTCGGCCACTCCGATCGGCAGTGCACTCACAAATATTGCACAAAATCTAACTTTTTCTCATCTTAAATGTTGGTGCTGCTACACTGCAATGGTACAAAGCGACCACACAGCGGTAGCAAGCCAGTGTTCTATTTAGTCTACATGTTTTCAACATACATGTCCGCTGCCCTCTTGTTGATTACCTTTGCACCGAGCTTAGACTACGTTCGTCGTGTGACTCTGACTGGATTTCTCATAGCAATATGACGGGTTGGGCTTCATTCACAGGCTTGCCGAGTTTCAAAGTGATCATTCTTTGCGTAACCGTAGCCTGCCAATAGTATGTGTTGTGCACCAAACTCCCAACCTGTACTGAACTGGTAGCTAGTACAGGGGATGGACAAAAATATGGGAACACCTGAAGCGCAATGCATTACCATGCCTGATACAGTGTTGCAAAACCGTTGGCATTCAAACCTGCTAAAGGACGTCGCAAAATGGATAAATATTGGTGCCATATAGATGGTACTTTAAACCATTCATCCTGAAAAATAGTGGCAAGTTCACGTAACGTCGGTAGCCGTAAATAGAGATCACTCACCCTTCTCTCCAAAGTAGACCAGGAGCCTAATAACATTGAGATTAGGGGGTCTAGTGCAGCAAGGGATACAACCCGTCGGCTTTGGACAATGACGTCACAAGTCGCCAGAGAGCAGTTTACCATTTTCGCTTTTGCTGTTATGTTTCAGTTTCGTTTTTTTACTGATTGCTTAATAAAGTGGATCTGTTTATTCTATCCCGTGAGATTTTTTTTTTAAAGCCGAAAAACACTTATCAGCCACTGAAGGGAGCTACAACACTAAGAAGAATCGCTTCTCGATTGGCCACTTTTGACGTCAAAGCCGACGGGTTGTATCCCCTGCTACACTAGTCCCAGATTAGGTTACTGTGGTGACCAGGGCAAATGCGACACCTCATCCTCGTACTTCACAAAACCAGTTCTGGACGTTGTGATCAGTGTGAACAGGGCCCAATCGTCTTGGAACACAGAATCGCCATTGGTGTACAAATATAGTACCACTCGATGGACCTGATCAGCAAAAATGACCATATGGTCCTTGGCAGCGATGCGATCTTGTAAAGTAGCCAAGGAATCCATGGAATACCACTATACGACTCCCCAATCATCACCGAACCCCAGCCGTATTTCACTCTCGGGACATAAAACTTGGTCAGAAGTGGGAAACAGTGTGAAACAGGAATCATATGACCCAATGAAAATCTTGCGTTCCTCCCTAGTCTAGGCTTAATGGCTTCAGCACCACGTTTCGCTGTTACGGGCATTTGCATTACTCATGAGTGGATCTGGAATTCCAGCGCGCCCTGCCAACTTATGGAGTTCCCTGCGTTTTTTTTTTTTTTTTTTACAGCGTCATTCAGGTCTACAGTGACTTTTGCGGCTGTCGTCCTTTATTTTTCGTCACAATCCCCTTCAAATGACAGTCCGTCACCTACCACTCAACAACACACTCTTCCGGGTTGTGACGTAGCGGATGATGTCTCTCCGCTTTTCCTGTATGCGGAGATGCCTCTTGAAACATCAAACACTTCTGCTACCTTGTTTACGGAAACATCCACCGTACGAACACCAACACTTGTTTGCCCACCCTCGAATTCACTTGGCTCCGACATAACGCACTCACAGCTACACAGAACACTCTTCTGACCACGACTGGCGCTTAAGACGTGCTGAGGACATTACGCAGGCGTCGTTCGTGGTCAAATACAACAGCGCAACGTGCATTAATGTTCAAGAATGCATTTCTCGCTGTGTTTCCTTACGTCCGTACAACTCTGTACTATATTCAAATAAAAGTGAGGGAAGCACGGTTCCAAAAGCTTACAACGATACCGTCGGAGTTGAGCGGCAGCGCCCACCTCCAGCGAGTGAGTCTTGGGCTGCGGAAGGCCACTCCCAAATTGTTGTCTGCCACTTTGTCAAGGCGCCGGGCCCGCGGTGTATTCACGTAGATAGCCAATCGCCGATACCGGCAATCGATTTAACACGCGCTGTGGGGAAGCGGGGCGACATAATGGCCGAACGAGCAGCCTAGCGCCGAGGCGATGTGGAGAAGCGAAGGGGAAGAGAGAGATGACGGCTTTATCAACTTCGGTAGGCAATTATCCACCTCTTCTTCTCCATGGCTGTTAAGTATTTAATAAGACGCTACCTTGGGGGTTCAGGCTGCTCCAAACGTGAAAACATATTACTGTAAGATTAAAAGGGAACCAAACTGCTCGCATTACTTATGAACTACTTACGTGGTGTATTAAGTGCCATCAGTGATTTTTTTAAATCTTGAACTGCGTTTCATAAATGTTTTCAGAAGCAATCAACAGAAAGACAGTGGACGAAAAGCTCCTCTTCGTTTTCTCCTGAACCGAACTAAAATGCTCGCATTACTTATGAACTATTTACGTGGCTTATTAAGTGCCACCAGTGATTTTTTAAAATCTTGAACTGCGTTTCATAAATGCTTTCAGAAACAATCAACAGAAAGACAGTGGACGAGAAGCTCCTCTTCGTTTTCTCCTGAACCCGATAGGTAATGTCCTTGCTTACACTTCCTCCCTGCTTGATGCTAGTTCTTGACGTTCTCTGATCTTCTGTCGGCTTTAATTTCTTGCGTGAACTCCTGTCTTCTCTGTCTTCTTCCCATCATAAAAAAAAATGGCTCTGAGGACTGTGCGACTTAACTTCTGAGATCATCAGTCGCCTAGAACTTGGAACTAATTAAACCTAACTTACCTAAGGACATCACGCACATCCATGCCCAGGCAGGATTCGAACCTGCGACCGTAGCGGTCGCTCGGCTCCAGACTGTAGCGCCTAGAATCGCACGGCCACTCCGGCTGGCTCCCACCATCATTCACTCAGTCAGGGATGCGTTAGAGATCAGGTGACTAACCATGTTCCTGCTACTAGCAGAGACTTTTTTGAGTAGGCTCCTTGTCTCTCCTGCTCTTCTCAGCACTTGTTCGTTTGAGGCTCTGTCAGTTCATGGCATCTTCAACATTTCTAGTTTTTGCCCTACGCGGGCATATGTCAAGGATTCTTTTCTTCAGCTATTTTAGCTATAACATTTTTTGCACTCCTACCATCAGCTGTGATTCAACATCCGAGCAGTTTACTGCAGATGCGTTTTTTCGGTCCGGTGTAAAATATCGTGTACAAACTAAACATGACCGATACTGAAAGTTTTTTTTCGTAGCATATATAGCTTTGATTACAATTCATTTTAAGTACCTCTAGATCTCTGTGCACTTTGTCTGTACTGTATTAAGTCTTCGAACACTGTATCGAAATTGAGATTGGATTCCACTTGGAGCCAAATGTGCAGAACGACCGCAATGTTACTACTGTAAACAAGAAAATTGGCAGCATCGGTCGCAGGACGTTTGAAGTGATTTATTTGTTCGTTGGCTTCCATGTTCTGACGTATTGACGCAATGCTGAAGTTTTAATATGTGCTTTTATTACATAAGTATTCAAGACTTTAATATTTGCACTAAAATGGTCACACAGTGACTGAATTAAATTCGTTGTAATAAACGATTCCAAAACAATCAAAGCCGATGAAATCAATTTTGTTGTGTACAACTAGTTATAACGAACTCCATTTTACTTTCTATTATCTGTTGTTTTATTTCTCCCTGTTCATTTGTTTATGTATTAGCTTAATTGACAACACTACGAGAATTTCTTTTAGCATTTCTCTTTGCAGATACAATTACGCACTCGTAGAAAATGTGACTTCAGTAATGTTGGACATACAAGTAATTAAATTGCAATTATGATAACAATAATAATAATCATAATAATAATAATAATAGTGTGACAGTACTTTTGAAAATTAAAATAACTGAGAGATCAACTAACATTGTCATAAATGAATTTCTCGTACCTTAAATATTCTGCCAGGAAGTTAACAAACGGAAATACGTGGCAACATCATAAGGAAAAAAAAATCAGCTGTTTCGTGATCCAGTTTCGCCCCACATCATGACACAGATGAAGTTCCAAATATACAAGATTCTAAGAAATAGCCGACATTCGTTACCATCGTCCATTTACATAAATTTCGTAAGCGAAGTTTGACTGGGCTAATGATTGGATAGTGCTGATGTTCACTGGTTTAAAAAGACTAAAAATCTATGGACATCACTCTGATATTTCTCCCCCCCCCCCCCCCCCCTTCATCGCCGCCAACCCCACAGGACGGATTCCGTGCACCCCACCTCTCTGCGTGTAGAATAAATTTAATGGGCAAGTGTGAAAACGGTTCTAAATGTTTCCGTAGCATGTATCTTAGGCGAAACGTGGGTACCAGTGCAATATTTACCTATTAGGATGTAGGACACCGCCTAAAATCCACATACAGTCTGGCTGGCTCACCCCCATCTCTCCCCCCTACCTCGTTGTTAACCCGCAAGGCGGATTTCATCTGGTTAGGCTCGGCTCTTTGTGTCCCGGAAATGGCTACCCACGCGGGTCCTGTTGGTAGGTAGAAGCGTAGAAGCTATTACATCATTGACATTCTTTATCGGACTATACTTTCCGACTGATTTTTGAAAACCGTTTTAGGTTTTAAGGAACATCGCGGTGCAGCAGGAAATGATAGAGGCTCGCCTAGTTATTGCCGGCGCTTCTGGAGCGTGAGTGCGTCAGTAAACTGTGGGAACGGGGTCGGCGCCGTGTCCGGCTGGCGGCGCTCTAATTGATGAGTGGGCCGTGTGGGCACAGGGCCCGCCCACGCCGACGGCGAGCGGTTTGTCCGGCGACTCGAATGACGGCTAAATTACAACAGGCCCCTGTTAATTAAAATGAAACACCTCGTCACCTGTGAAGCACCACGGCACTACACTACTGCCCCTGGCGATGATCTCACACACACACACACACATACACACACACACACACACACACACACACACACACACACACACACACACAAAAGCACGCAAGCGCACAACACTTCACACGTACAGACATCTGTCATCATTTGCTTGCAGAATCAGCTCGTGCCTCTAGGCTGCAGTTTATTCTCGTTTTGATACAACGACTAATATGATACCCTGCAATGCACTTGTTCCTTTTCCATTTTCGTCCAGGGGATGAAATGGCGAATGTTCACTTTTCACCCACAGTCACTTTCCAGAAAACCCATTCTAAATGATTGGGGGAAAGAAAAGATGGTTTTGATTTGACGTCTCGTCGACGGTAAGAAAGTAAACGCCTTCCCCAGTTCGAGTTTGTGCTTCACTGTTGTGCGATAATGCTCAGGAGACATGAAATTGGCGGGAAATCCCTCCCCTTTAACTCTCCCAGCCAATGGAATCACAATAAAGTGGCGAGAGAGGCATGGACTAATGAGAGTCAAGCATCCTCTTCTCCTCGCACTTGTCACCTTTTATAACTGGGACACCTGAGTGGTTGGGCTTCACTCTGGAGCAAGGCAGTATGAGGATCAGGCTGTGTCTATTTTTTAGTAACAAATTACCTTAAGTAATGTTACTTTAGTTCCATTTGTTAATAACCATTTTATCTTTCTTCATGCGACGCACTGGCAGAGACAATTCCCTGGCAGATGCGTAAGTACTCTCATTCTTCCACTGTTTTACATATTTATCAACATTTTGCCCTTTTTGCGTATTTTCAAATCATTTTCGTAGTTTTTCGCCTTTTTCAACAATTTTCCTCTTTTTAGACCAGGACGCTCTGGAGCTAGACTCGGCCCGAAACTAGTCATCGAATGAAAAATTAAATAATTGCAACTTGGACCGGTTCTTCGTTCTATTGTTTAACAGAAGTTGCTGACCCAAGTTGCTGCAGCATGCTGGAAGTTCCTACTGTCTTCCTACGTTTGCTTCAGCCTTTCTTCTGTTGTTAATTATCTCTAAGTGTACTACTCTGTCTCTATAGCCGATGTCGCTAAAGCACTCCCGTAGAGGGTCACTCGACTCGGCGTTACCAGGATCGAATTCGATGGTAGAAGAAATTATCCCCTACAGTATTGGCTAACAATAGGGCAATGGAAAGTGGCGTGAAGTTCCTAATGACAGACTTTGCACTGCTGTCCCGGATTAATTTGGAAACATCGCCACGGTGTCTCAAGGAGTAAAGCGTGTGATGCTGTTGTTGTTGTTCTGCCCTAAGGATAGGGACGTTAAACCCGACGATCTTCACCCTGTTTCTATCGCTATGTGCTAGTACTGGATTTCACTCTTCTCTCGCCATCTCGCAACACAACCATGACAACACGCTTTACACTCGCTCACTACGTTAGCTATACTCAACAGGGGCACTTGAGACACAGCACTTGCACACCGTGCGGAATGGAGCAGTCGTGTCTAGAGGAAGTTCCTAATGACAACATTATCGTACGACGCTTGTTTTTATTGGATCTTTCACAAATCAATGGAGAGAAAGTTGGATATTGTAGCGTTGATGGTGGACTGTTCGAAAGGTGAAAGCTATCACCTTTTGTTTTATCTTCGAGGCAAGAGTCAGAGGAAGTAGCTAAGCTGTGTGGTGACGGTTGTTCGTGTGGTTGGGTATTAGGTGATGAAGAGAGCTGCTGACGCCACGCTGCAGCCATTGCAGCTTAATGCCCCGCACTGCTTGCTACGCGCTGAGGCCCCTTGAGAGACGCAACCCGCAGAGCATGCTACACGGCCGCGAAACCCCGCGGAAGCCACAACGGCTGCGGTTTGTGCCCGCATTAACTTCGCTTTACATGCGAACGCCAGCGGGTGGCGCAGCTCCCAGACCAAGTTGCTCACGTGTACCTCGCGTTCAGCCGCACGGGAGAGATCTAGGACTCGGGAGGGGGGTCAGAGTATGTTACAGTCTCCTCCCCATTCAATTCCAGATAGTCATCCCCACTTTTGAAGGCTCTCAGATGCTTACGATGATAATGATGATGATAATAATAATAATAATAATAATAATAACAATAATAGCAATAAAATAAATAAAATTTTTTCATATAATGACGGTAACAGAGGAAGATTTGGAATAAGGGTCCCAACTTCGTTTCTATTTTTTTTCCTTTTTATTTTGCTGCTGCCACAATTTCCTTTCTGTCTTCATTAAACTTGCTCAACACATACTGAGACATGTCTTTTACTCATTCGTCTTACAGTTTTTCAGATATCATGCACTACAGAAGACAAGTAATTTGTTTTATAGAACCTTACAGAAACTGCGAAAAAAACTGTTTTTGCAATATCAGCCCCTTGAAATAAATTGAAAAAATTAAACAATAAATTACAGGGAAGGTAATTTTATTTAATAAAATATAAGACTGTACACTGTAGAAATATTCTTGAAGACCGCCTCCATGTTTTGTTGCCTTTTTGAGGTCCATTCTCTGATCAACATTTGTACGGTGCGTGGCGGGAGGTACGCTGTACCACAACTAGTCATTTCCTTTCCTGTTCCACTCGCAGATAGTGCGAGAGAAAAACAACTGTCTTTATGCCTCTGTATGAGCCCTATTTTCCCGTGTCTTATCTTCATGGTCCCTACGCGAAACGCGACAGAGGGATCGTTCTGCAGTCGTCTTCATAGGTCAATTCTTTAAACTTTCTCAGTAGTGTTCTTCGAGATAAATGTCTTCTTCTCTCAGGAATTCCGACTTGAGCTCCGGAAGCATATCCGTAACATTTGCGTGCTGATCAAACCTACTTGTAACAGGTCTATCCCAAGTCATTCCCCCACTCCGACATAACTTGCAAGAAGCTGCAACTCAGAGAAATTCCTACAGCATTTGAAAAGCATTCTTCCGAGAATTTTAGAAGTACATACATCTTTAAGTTGGTTTAAGAACTGTAATAGCAATAAACGATCACCACTTTGATTCCATCAAAATTTATATAATAAGAAAAGTGTGCCGTCCAGAATGAGATTTTCACTCTGCAGCGGAGTGTGCGCTGATATGAAACTTCCTAGCAGATTAAAACTGTATGTCGGACCGGGACTCGAACTCGGGACCTTTGCCTTGCCCGCGAATGGCAAAGGTCCCCAGTTCGAGTCTCGGTCCGGCACACAGTTTTAATCTGCCAGGAAGTTTCAAAGTGTGCAATCATTCGCTCGCCCACTTAACACTTCTTTGCAGACTACGGCTATGAGTGATGGAGGGGAGGGGGGGGAGGGGAGGGGGAGGGATGTCTTTCCCTTCTGTCTTTGCTTATTCAACTTCTTGTTGTTTGTTGGCCCTGCCCAGCACGATCTGAAATTGGAAACGTCCGGTCACAGTTTCCTGAGAAACAGACGAGCCTTCATCCACTACCCACTATGATTGACTCTGGAATAGCGTTGAAGGTCATAATGTGGCGAAACACGCGAATAAAGTTACAGACGATCGAAGGCCAGGTGCTGCAAAATCGTTGAAGCATACATGTCGTAGGTCTGAGAGGTACGAAACGGCCTCCAGGCTGGGCAGGCGGGAGAAGACACAATAATCCTTTGTAAAACGGCAGAAAGCATCCTACTTTCTGGCGCCGGTGATGTCCAAAGCCATCCCTTAGCCCTGAGAGGGCCGTCAGTGAACCGCCACTACTTGTCGACCACAACGCTGATAGTGGCCGAGATATACAGTCATCGAATCATAGTCATCGAATCATAGTCTCCTGCTACACGGGATGAGAGGCATATTCAGCAGATGTAGTCCAAGTAGGTCTGCCTTCCATCAAGTCAATTGGGCAGGTTTATTAGTCCAACTATCCAGTAGTAATATAAAAACAATGTTAAAGTCTACAGTAGTGCGGAAACAGGTACCGGCTTCTGATTGGCTGAACAAACACAGGCCGTGCGAGAGAGATCGGAAAGAACACGTGTTACTGAGTCCACGTGAGCGGCGAATGTGCAAAGACGTCTCCCACGGGTTTGAGTGTAGCGATGTGCGACAATGGCGAGCTGTTATATGTTCATTATCTTCCTCGATTGGCATTGTGTCTCCCTATCAAGGATCAGTTCGTGTCATAATTACTTTAACCTACATGGTTAATGTAGGATTTAAATCATGTCTCATGAAAGCAGTTCAGTTTTATCTTGACTTCGGCTTATGTATTCTGCGTTGAAATCCGGTGGTGGCGTCGTTGTTTTAATAATTCCTAATGATGTTGTGCGACACGAAACAAAGGGTGAAAGTATGTGATGGAATCTACAAGCACTACGTAGCGATCCCCACGCCTTCCTTACTAGCTAACTAATTAGGATAACACATTGAATGTTCCTGCTGTGACACGTTACCGTGCCGGATATGCAACCAGTGCAGTGCGAGTTGTTGTTTGCGGATTGTAGCATGTGGGGAACTACGTTACCCAACTCATAATGAAGAGGTCTAGCAGTTTTCTTAGCTCAACAAGGGAATGTTTGCTTACCTACTGTCTTCTGAAGCTGTATCAATATCCCCATTGATCTTCTTCTCTGCGAGCAGTGCAATGAACAGTGAGTAATGGAATGGTAATTGAGAATTTCTCAACGCCATTACAATGAAAGTCTTGAAATGGGTGTCACCTCATCTTTTATTCTTTCAGTCTCAAAATCAGTCAAATGCGTCTTACAGACAGTCAAACAGTAATTTTAATCAGCGCTCATCGACTACCACAAAAGTTCACAGAATATCCAAACGATTTTGATGGCAATATTGAATCATACATGAAAGTGTTTCGAGGCAATTCTAATCAATAATTCACTTTTATATGACATTTCCGAACGATGCACAGCACACATATCTTGCCTGTCTGAATGCTAATCGATTAGTGGTTTTTACAAACGTTTCCTGGAACTGGTTTAACCTTTCATTTAATGTGATGAAGACAAATGGTTCAAATGGCTCTGAGCACTATGGAACTTAACTTCTGAGGTCATCAGTCCTCTAGAACTTAGAACTACTTAAACCTAACTAACCTAAGGACATCACACACATCCATGCCCGAGGCAGGATTCGAACCTGCGACCGTAGCGGTGACGAAGACAAGATATCCACTCGTGTTGCGAACATGTTGCTGGTGTGCAAGATAGTTACCAACTGTCTTACAAACGTTGCCCGAGGCACATTGTAAATTTTAACCTAATTCTGGCCAGCCTAAATAAGCACTCGTGACAACAACATGTTGCCAGCATGAATATGGACGTTAGACTGAATAGTGAGGTAGCTTAACTATTTCGGTCCTACCTGCCCAGGGCCCGCTTACGTTTGGTCGGTTCAGTCTGCCTATTTACAACATTACATAAATTTTCTGAATCAAGTTGGAGTTACTGAAAAGCTGGATAGTTAAACTGTAAACATAAATAACCAAAGTTACACGCTTAGCGCCAAAGCGTCGCAGGTGAATCACCGCTTTCTCTATCCTCTCCGACAAGACACGGCTCCTACTCACTCCTTCGTTCTCACACTTTATGACAGTCTGTCGCTTTGTGGGATGGGAACCTACACCAGTCTTGACTGCCTGCTAATTTACTGCAGCGTGAGCTTTCACACGCAGTGTGATAAGACATCGTACACGGCCCAGTCACATTAATGTGGTCACCGCCTATGTTCGATGTCAACGAGCAATAACAACTCACAGGTGACAGGTGGTAGTATTAGCAGTGGAGGGTATACAAAATGTGTTGGAGGAAAAGGGGGGGGGGGATGCGGAATCAGTGAAGCTGTTGTCGTAATGCGGAAACAGGGAGGGTTATCTGACCACCAAACGGGCACGATCATTGTCTTCCGGGCCAAGGGTCTATATTTGTTAACTTTTCTATTGCCGCCTTGGTGAAAGTATACCGTGCGGAGGAAACTGGTGCTATTCAAAACTTGAGCTGAGACAACTATGGTGCACCACGGGCCAATAGATGACAGGAGAGAACGACGGCTGCGAAGATGTGTACGGAGGGATAGACGTGCAGCTGTTGAGTACCTGACCGCCCAGATGAACCCAGGGGCTATCAACAGTGTCTCCTCAACGACCGGTCAGCGAACGTTGCTGTAAAGGCCTCCATCACAGGCCCCTCGTTGATGCACACAAGCAGACTGCAGTACATCAGCGTAGAAGGCTGGAACAGAACCGCAACTGGACGTCCACGTTACTGGTGATGTCTTCAGATGAATCACGGTTCATGCTTCATCGAAGAGACGGCCGCTAGCGTGTACGGCGTGAAACGTCTTTAAGGAAAGACCCTGCAACAGTTCCCAGAATGACATTTTCACTCTGCAGCGGAGTGTGCGCTGATATGAAATTTCCTGGTACATTAAAACTGTGTACCGGACCGAGACTCGAACTCGGGACCTTTGCTTTTCGCGGGTAAGTGCTCTGTGAGGACGGGGCGTGAGTCGTGCTTGGGTAGCTCAGATGGTAGAGCAATTTCCCGCGAAAGGCAAAGGTCCCGAGTTCGAGTGTCGGTCCGGCACACAGTTTTAATCTGCCAGGAAGTTTCCTGCAACAGTTGTCGGGTCCGCAGCTCGTGGTCGTGTGGTAGCGTTCTCGCTTCCCGCGCCCGGGTTCCCGGGTTAGATTCCCGGCGGAGTCAGGGATTTTCTCTGCCTCGTGATGACTGGGTGTTGTGTGATGTCCTTAGGTTAGTTAGGTTTATTTAGTTCTAAGTTCTAGGGGACTGATGACCATAGCTGGTAAGTCCCATAGTGCTCAGAGCCATTTGAACAGTTGTCGGAAGGGTCCAGGCTGGAGGAGGGAGCGTGATCGTCTGAGGAAAGCTTTCGTGGAATTCTCTGTGCGATCTCGTCATTCTGGAGGGCACAATGGAACAAAATTAGTATGCATCTATTCTTGGAAATAATGTCCACACCCCTAGACGCAATATATATTTTTTTTTTCCTCAGCATCACGGCATTTACCACCAGGACAACGCAAGGTCTCACACAGCTCGCAGTCAGTGTACGTACGTTTCTCGAGCGCAAGGGTGATTTTATTGTACTCGAATAGCCACCAAACTCCTGGTGTTAAACACAATCGAGAATCTATGGAATCGCCTCGATCGGATTGCAGCTGGCCACGCCATTGGAATTGGCAGGGCTACACATCACTTTTGGTAGCGTCGAGAACCTCGGGACTCTCTTCCTGCACATCTCGCAGCAGTACGCTTCAGGCGGTCTCATTAATGTTACTGGATATTGTGGAATGTGGGCTGAAATGAGGCATGAATGCCGCAACTAGCACTGCTCGATAAAGTCGTTACACGCCCAATAATACTATGGGCAGCTTATTCTTTCATAATCAGCATTCAACGACGTCATTCAAACTCACTCATTCCATTCGCTGTCCAGCCAGGTTAACGCTATTGTTGCTGCCGGAGGTTGCAGCCGAGTTTATCACATTTCGAAACCTGCGTAACTCCAAATGACCTACAAATGTAATCACTTATCATTGCCACTAAGCTTAGCTGTAAACGCAGGATAAGTAAAATTTCGTTCTTTTGAGATCCTCCTCGGTGCTGCAGTTACAATGCGGGCATTGTATGTCCGGCCTCTGCGGGCTAGTGAGAGCGAAGCAGTACAGGTGGCGAACAGATTACAGCCGGTGCAGAGAGACCTGCTGTTCCAGAGGGAGGGGAGACCATTGCACGCGGGAAGAGCTCCCCGCAGGCCTTACACGCTGCGACGCTTGCGACTCCCGGCGACTGCACAAAGGCGCCAGCGACACGAAGTTTGGGGTCCAGGTTGGCCCGGCGCATTGTCTTTCCGGCGTATCAATGGCGCGGGAGGGGGCAGCCCAGGCGTGATTCGATTATTGTAGTAGCCGGCCTTTGTTTGGCCGCGCCAGACAAAGGCCGCGGCCCCTCCGCCGGCAGATTTACTTGGCCCGCGCGAGTGGAATCGCGCGGAATAACAGGAACAAACCGCCGTGTCGCTGCCGCCGCCGCCATTGTAGCCGCGCGCTCGCCCGCGACGGAGCAGACACGAGACCGTCACGCCGCCTGCGTGCGTGCCTCTGGGGGACGCCTCGTTTCACGCACGGCAGGCGATGATGCAGCACTGCCAGTAAGATTTCTTGCAGTTTATATATGCAAGGTGTTTCACAGTTCCTGTTACCCAACTTATACAGAGTGGTCCATTGATCGTGACCGGGCCAAATATCTCACGAAATAAGCGCCAAACGAAAAAACTACAAAGTACAAAACTTGTCTAGCTCAGGGGGAAACCAGACGGCGCTATGGTTGGCCCGCTAGATGGCGCTGCCATAGGTCAAACGGATATCAACTGCGCTTTTTTAAAATAGGAAACCCCCATTTTTTATTACATATTCGTTTAGTACGTAAAGAAATATGAATTTTTTAGTTGGACCACTTTTTTCACTTTTTGATAGATGAAACTGTAATAGTCACAAACATATGCCTCACAATTTTAGACGAAAGTTGATAACTGGTAGGTTTTTTAAATTAAAATACAGAACGTAGGTACGTTTGAACATTTTATTTCGGTAGTTCCAATGTGATAATTGTACCTTTGTGAACTTATAATTTCTGAGAACGCATGCTGTTACAGCGTGATTACCTGTAAATACCACATTAATGCAATAAATGCTCAAAACGATGTCCGTCAACCTTGCATTTGGCAATACGTGTAACGACATTCCCCCCAACAGCGAGTAGTTCGCCTTGCGCAATGTTCGCACATGCATTGACAATGCGCTGACGCATGTTGCCAGGCGTTGCCGGTGGATCACGATAGCAAATAGCCTTCAACTTTCCCCACAGAAAGATATCCGGGGACGTCAGAACCGGTGAACGTGCGGGCCATGGTATGGTGCTTCGACGACCAATCCAGCTGTCATGAAAATGCTATTCAGTACCGCTTCAACCGCACGCGAGCCGTGTGCCGGACATCTATCATGTTGGAAGTACATCGCCATTCTGTCATGCAGTGAAACATCTTGTAGTAACATCGGTAGAACATTACGTAGGAAATCAGCATACATTGCACCATTTAGATTGCCATCGATAAAATGGGGGCCATTTATCCTTCTTCCTATAATGACGCACCATACATTAACCCGAAAGGTCGCTGAAGTTCCACTTGTAGCAGCCATCGTGGGTTTTCCGTTGCCCAATAGTGCATATTATGCCGGTTGACGTTACCGCCGTTAGTGAATGAGGCTTCGTCACTAAATAGAAAGCGTGCAAAGAATCTGTCATTGTCCCGTAATTTCTCTTGTGCCCAGTGGCAGAACTGTACACGACGTTCAAAGTCGTCGCCATGCAATTCCTGGGGCATAGAAATATGATACGGATGCAATCGATGTTGATGTAGCATTCTCAACACCGACGTTTTTGAGATTCCCGATTCTGCCTTCTCCATCGTTGAATTTTTGACCAAATTCAAAATTCCTGTGCTTCCACAACCGCCATACTCCCCTGCTTTGGCCCCTGCACACTTCTACTTGTTTCCGAAACTGAAATTTTCACTGAAAGGGAAGCGATTTGACTTGATTGAAGACATCCAGGCAAATACGAAGAGTGTCCTTAACACACTTCTGGAAAAAAAATTCCGTTTCCAAAAGTGGAAACACCGTTGGTGTGTTTAGTCAGAAGGGAACTATTTTGAAGGAGATGCATCACAGTAGCATGTAAGTACCACCATTCTACAATTACAAGCCCATTCTTAAAACTTTCCAATCCCACCTCGTATGTGCCCACTTCCGTCACATGCTTATTGTAGAACCTTTGGCAAATGCAGTACTTGGTCAAGAGCACAATGGTCGAGAATGACCATAAAGACCCATGTACATTGATGAGGAGCATTTGATCGTTCACACTTAACCTATCCTGTTAAATGCAAGGCGATATTGTGCGTAAAATGCTGGACCCCCATCAACGTTTTCATTGCATTGTGGCCTCAAAATCCATGTCTGACAAACTTTGGATTACGGATATAGAATATAACACGAAAATACTACTCTTATTTCGGTGACATCCTATATCATCCATTGAGTGGAAAGGAAGATGGAATGTGATGTAGCATCGAGAAGATGGCGTTTAATCTGACAATTGCCTGTGCCCCATAATCAGTTCGCCTTGTCGTTAATCTAGCGTGCAAGGACTGGCCACTCTGTGCGATTAGCCAATCAGGTTATTGGCGCATCAGCGGCTGTGACCTCTAATGTAATAGCGGCTGGTCCCGCCACGCAGCTGCATTCTGCCTGCATGTGGAACCACCATCTGCGGTGCAGCCTTGCACAACACCGTCTGTCCTGATCTTTACACTCAGTGTAGGCACTTCTGTGTCCCCCTCGTTAGCTATTACTGGCTCAGCACAGTGCAGTTAATTATGCAATGAATTTGTGCGTGGCAGTACAAAGAAATCACTCACTGCTTTTATGCTGTGTAAAATTAGAAAATAAAATAATGACGTAGCACTCTATATTGCATATTTATATACTACACTCCTGGAAATGGAAAAAAGAACACATTGACACCGGTGTGTCAGACCCACCATACTTGCTCCGGACACTGCGAGAGGGCTGTACAAGCAATGATCACACGCACGGCACAACGGACACACCAGGAACCGCGGTGTTGACCGTCGAATGGCGCTAGCTGCGCAGCATTTGTGCACCGCCGCCGTCAGTGTCAGCCAGTTTGCCGTGGCATACGGAGCTCCATCGCAGTCTTTAACACTGGTAGCATGCCGCGACAGCGTGGACGTGAACCGTATGTGCAGTTGACGGACTTTGAGCGAGGGCGTATAGTGGGCATGCGGGAGGCCGGGTGGACGTACCGCCGAATTGCTCAACACGTGGGGCGTGAGGTCTCCACAGTACATCGATGTTGTCGCCAGTGGTCGGCGGAAGGTGCACGTGCCCGTCGACCTGGGACCGGACCGCAGCGACGCACGGATGCACGCCAAGACCGTAGGATCCTACGCAGTGCCCTAGGGGACCGCACCGCCACTTCCCAGCAAATTAGGGACACTGTTGCTCCTGGGGTATCGGCGAGGACCATTCGCAACCGTCTCCATGAAGCTGGGCTACGTTCCCGCACACCGTTAGACCGTCTTCCGCTCACGCCCCAACATCGTGCAGCCCGCCTCCAGTGGTGTCGCGACAGGCGTGAATGGAGGGACGAATGGAGACGTGTCGTCTTCAGCGATGAGAGTCGCTTCTGCCTTGGTGCCAATGATGGTCGTATGCGTGTGTGGCGCCGTGCAGGTGAGCGCCACAATCAGGACTGCATACGACCGAGGCACACAGGGCCAACACCCGGCATCATGGTGTGGGGAGCGATCTCCTACACTGGCCGTACACCACTGGTGATCGTCGAGGGGACACTGAATAGTGCACGGTACATCCAAACCGTCATCGAACCCATCGTTCTACCATTCCTAGACCGGCAAGGGAACTTGCTGTTCCAACAGGACAATGCACGTCCGCATGTATCGCGTGCCACCCAACGTGCTCTAGAAGGTGTAAGTCAACTACCCTGGCCAGCAAGATCTTCGGATCTGTCCCCTATTGAGCATGTTTGGGACTGGATGAAGCGTCGTCTCACGCGGTCTGCACGTCCAGCACGAACGCTGGTCCAACTGAGGCGCCAGGTGGAAATGGCATGGCAAGCCGTTCCACAGGACTACATCCAGCATCTCTACGATCGTCTCCATGGGAGAATAGCAGCCTGCATTGCTGCGAAAGGTAGATATACACTGTACTAGTGCCGACATTGTGCATACTCTGTTGCCTGTGTCTATGTGCCTGTTGTTCTGTCAGTGTGATCATGTGATGTATCTGACCCCAGGAATGTGTCAATAACGTTTCCCCTTCCTGGGACAATGAATTCACGGTGTTCTTATTTCAATTTCCAGGAGTGTATAAATACAATCCATAAAGAGTCTTTCACTTCGCAGAGGAGTGTGCGCTGCCTTGTAACTCCCAGACTATTTAAAGCTGTGTGCAAAATCTGGATTCAAACCCTGAACCATTCGGGGGGGGGGGGGGGAGGGGGGGGCTGTTCTCTTACCGACTGAGGCATCCAGGCACTACCTACGACCTGCCCTCACAGCTTTACTTACACCAAAACCTCTCTCCCGTCTTCCAGAGTTCACGGGAGTTCTCTCGCACACCTTTCTGGACTGACACTCCTAGAGTAAAGGGTACTGTAGGAAAATGGCTTTGCCACAGCCCAGAGAATTGTTTCGAGAGGAAATATTTCCCTTCCCAACGGAGTTACCAGAAGCAACTGAGAAAGGAGCTAGGAAAGGGGACTCCATTTAGTGACCCTATTTTCTGCGGCCTTGGAAAAGGTCTTCAAAACGGCAAAGTGCGATGAAGAAGGCATAAGCACAAAATGATCTAATCTGAACAGCTTCGACTTATTCGTCTATTTTCTCTTTCTTTTTAATTCTTCTGATACAAAACTTCAACAAAGGATGGAGGAACAAAAAATGAGCAATAAAAGCAATAGGACTGAACATTAATCACGGCAAGGGCAAACTCAAGAAATTTTCATAGTTTCCAGCGTCCTTCGATACAGTTGCACTCCGAAATTAAGTGAAGATCAGCGTCCTTACAACCACGGAATAAAGATTAAAACGCAAAAGACCAAGACCTCAAGTCTTGTTTTACATTTCTTGATGAGAGAGAAAATGGTGGTTTTTCAGCGGCTGATGGCGCTACAATTGATCCAGCGGCCAGTGTAGTATAGTGGCATTGTACAATTCGCACTTGCAAACACTTTAGGTAAGTTAAATCGCCGCCTTGCCTGTCCGTTGTACATTAATGTACAGTCCTCTTTATTGTACATTTACACCAATCATCTAATCTGTTCGAACAACAGTTAACTGTGAAACAGCTGTAGCAGCGAAGGTAATGAAAGATATGGCTACACAAGGAAAAAAAAAGGTTCAAATGGCTCTAAGCACTATGGGACTTAACATCTGAGGTCATCAGTCCCCTAGACTTAGAACTACTTAAACCTAACTAACCTAAGGACATCACACACATCCATGCCCGAAGCAGGATTCGAACCTGCGACCGTAGCAACAGCATGGTTCCGGACTGAAGCGCCTAGAACCGCTCGGCCACAACGGCCGGCTGCTACACAATCCATGTTCCATTATTAAAGACAATCGAATTACTGGCTTATTACTTCTGTCACTTTCAAATTCACTTCTATACTGACACAGAAATTACTGGGACGTGTAGAATGCTCATAATATAAAAGAAAACTGTATCTCGGATCCAAATGCTGTTCTAACCGACATTAAATCTGTGTGCTCTTTGGTATCTAGTTTCATAATTGCAAGCATTTTTACTTCATCATATTATTAACTTCATCGTAGAACCAATAATTTCCTTGCGTTTCCGCGAATGCAACAACGAAATCAAATTTTCACACAAGCGTTGCAATAAAACATTCTCTTTTACCGCTCCTGTCCTTGTCTCAGTGCCTGTATTTGTTTATTTCTCTCTCACGCCAAAATTATTACCGAATGTCATCAGCTGAGCTGAATTACTACCAGTTGTGAGTTACAGTCGAAGTGTAAAATGGAATGATATTAGCGACATACAGCTAGTTTGCTTCTAAATTTATCTTTAAATAATGTATCCTGAATTTATTGCTTTAATCCGGGCTTCGATACTTTAACTCTGCGTAAGTCCATATGCATCACAACTGGAACAGGCATAAAAACTCTCGGTCTGTGAACGGTGACACCTGTTAGTTTTACTGCTTTCACTGAGCCTCTATGGATACCTGTGTTCTTGAGTATCTGCATTCGTATCCACTCGTTTTCTAAGTCATTTATTGGTGTCATTTTTTCTGTCTATTCATATCAGAGCTCCCAAATTGTTTCTATGGTCAGTATATTTGGATCTGTGCTTTCGCAAATGGAACTACTTAACATCGTCCCACAAGATGTACGGGAGTCATGTAAACTCACGATTAATTGAAAAGTTGGCAAATTGTAGTAACGCAGAACCTCCACTAAGACTGTATTTGGAATTTGGCAATATTTGATTAATAAACAGGCCAGTTAACAATGATATTTCTATAAGCTGAAGTGCATTTGTGACAATTCCCTGTTTCATACAGTGACACACTATTTTAGTAGCAGGTAACCTACGGATTGTTGATTTTATACTGGCTCTGAAAGACAAGCATATATTAACTGCAATGCTATTGAATGTTAAGTCGGTATTATAAAATTGCCGTTTTTACTGTTTATAGCGGTGTTATTGGCATTTAATCTTTGTTGCAGGACTGTTTTTTTCTTTTTTTTATAATCTGACTTCGTATTATTAGTAAAACACATGCGACATGCGATATCGATTCGTGAGTACTAAATTTCTCTTTGTTGTCATGATGAAGTGTGTCTTCATCTGTCCTCTCGGCCTGAAACTATGTCAGTAATGTGCTCTGTCTTACCTGCATCATGGCAGTGAGGCCTGCTTGTGTGTGTCACTCACATCACAGCGAACACACTGCAAATTTTTGACGCGATTTTTGTGAGAAGATGATTATGTTACAGTACATGCCTACAACTACATTCTTTTTGAGTTACTTAGATTCTCGGCACCTTCTGTTAAAGTACAGATGTAGTGTTGACTGCACCATCTTTGTCAATCACGTCAAGAAACTTCGTCGAATATTGAAATAATGACAGTACTTTACCTATTATTCACTCTTGATACTTACAGCATTCTTACACTCTTGACATAACTTTTATAATTGGTAATTTTTTTTTAAGTGCAATACGTTCTAAGCGACAGATCTCACATTTGTAGGGAGAATCAAAAATCGCATCTCTCTTCTTGTCCCTAACTTATTTGTAGCCAAAAAATGAGAAGATTTTCTAAAAACACAAAACAATGCTGTCTAATTCATCACTAGAAAAAAAAACCAGAAAAATCAGGAAATAAATAATTTATTAAGAAAGTTCTAAGTGCCACACCATGAAACTGTCTGGCTTTACGCCCCCATAAGAAAGTTTCTGTTCCAAATGCCATTCATACCGAGGCTTTACGTTTTATTCGTGATACTAAAAGTGCAGAAATACACAAGTAAGATTTTAACTAGTGGAACTGTAGTCAACAAAAACCATTTCTCATTTATTTACATTTTTACAAGAAAATAACAGAATTAAATTCCTGAAAAAATTATGTCGTTATTGACTTGTTACACTACTCCATCCTTGAGGTCAGATGTTACAAAGTTTACTGTAGAACTCCCTACGCTGTTCAAGAGGAAATGGCAACATCAACAGATCTTTCTACACTCCTGGAAATGGAAAAAAGAACACATTGACACCAGTGTGTCAGACCCACCATACTTGCTCTGGACACTGCGAGAGGGCTGTACAAGCAATGATCACACGCACGGCACAGCGGACACACCAGGAACCACGGTGTTGGCCGTCGACTGGCGCTAGCTGCGCAGCATTTGTGCACTGCCGCCGTCAGTGTCAGCCAGTTTGCCGTGGCATACGGAGCTCCATCGCAGTCTTTAACACTGGTAGCATGCCGCGACAGCGTGGACGTGAACCGTATGTGCAGTTGACGGACTTTGAGCGAGGGCGTATAGTGGGCATGCGGGAGGCCGGGTGGACGTACCGCCGAATTGCTCAACACGTGGGGCGTGAGGTCTCCACAGTACATCGATGTTGTCGCCAGTGGTCGGCGGAAGGTGCACGTGCCCGTCGACCTGGGACCGGACCGCAGCGACGCACGGATGCAAGCCAAGACCGTAGGATCCTACGCAGTGCCGTAGGGGACCCCACCGCCACTTCCCAGCAAATTAGGGACACTGTTGCTCCTGGGGTATCGGCGAGGACCATTCGCAACCGTCTCCATGAAGCTGGGCTACGTTCCCGCACACCGTTAGGCCGTCTTCCGCTCACGCCCCAACATCGTGCAGCCCGCCTCCAGTGGTGTCGCGACAGGCGTGAATGGAGGGACGAATGGAGACGTGTCGTCTTCAGCGATGAGAGTCGCTTCTGCCTTGGTGCCAATGATGGTCGTATGCGTGTTTGGCGCCGTGCAGGTGAGCGCCACAATCAGGACTGCATACGACCGAGGCACACAGGGCCAACACCCGGCATCATGGTGTGGGGAGCGATCTCCTACACTGGCCGTACACCACTGGTGATCGTCGAGGGGACACTGAATAGTGCACGGTACATCCAAACCGTCATCGAACCCATCGTTCTGCCATTCCTAGACCGGCAAGGGAACTTGCTGTTCCAACAGGACAATGCACGTCCGCATGTATCCCGCGGCACCCAACGTGCTCTAGAAGGTGTAAGTCAACTACCCTGGCCAGCAAGATCTCCGGATCTGTCCCCCATTGAGCATGTTTGGGACTGGATGAAGCGTCGTCTCACGCGGTCTGCACGTCCAGCACGAACGCTGGTCCTACTGAGGCGCCAGGTGGAAATGGCATGGCAAGCCGTTCCACAGGACTACATCCAGCATCTCTACGATCGTCTCCATGGGAGAATAGCAGCCTGCATTGCTGCGAAAGGTGGATATACACTGTACTAGTGCCGACATTGTGCATGCTCTGTTGCCTGTGTCTATGTGCCTGTGGTTCTGTCAGTGTGATCATGTGATGTATCTGACCCCAGGAATGTGTCAATAAAGTTTCCCCTTCCTGGGACAATGAATTCATGGTGTTCTTATTTCAATTTCCAGGAGTGTATTTTGCAACTGATAAAAATGGTTGGTCTGTCAGACGAAGTACGATATGGCTCACATCTGCCATGATCTGTTTCTTTTGAATACATCGACATTTCTTTCATTCTTCTGTTTCAGATTAAGAATTTTTAATAGCTATTTGCGATGGATGGGTATGAGACACTTTGATCAAGCTGCATTAGAGGATCTTACACACATATATTGACAACAGCGTTGCAGCATCATTCTTGATACCAATAAAGTCAGCTGCGTGCATCTGAAATACATGGAACAGGTGTGTAGCTTTAGCTGACGGAATTTCTTAAGAAAGCACTGCTTGGCACTATGACAGTGCATCTTCTAGTAATGAACGTTTGAAATACACTACTGGGCATTAAAATTGCTACACCAAGAAGAAATGCAGATGATAAACGGGTATTCATTGGACAAATATATTATACTAGAACTCACATGTGATTATATTTTCACGCAATTTGGGTGCATAGATCCTGAGAAATCAGTACCCAGAACAACCACCTCTGGCCGTAATCACGGCCTTGATACGCCTGGGCATTGAGTCAAACAGAGCTTGGATGGCGTGTACAGGTACAGCTGCTCATGCAGCTTCAACACGATACCACAGTTCATCAAGAGCAGTGACTGGTATATTGTGACGAGCCAGTTGCTCGGCCACCATTGACCAGACTTTTTCAATTGGTGAGAGGTCTGGAGACTGTGTTGGCCAGGGCAGCAGTGGAACATTTTCTGTATCCAGAAAGGCCCGTACAGGACCTGCAACATGCGGTTGTGCATTATCCCGCTGAAATGTAAGGTTTCGCAGAGATTGAATGAAGGGTAGAGCCACGGGTCGTAACACATCTGAAATGTAACGTCCACTGCTCAAAGTGACGCGTAACCAATGCCACCCTATACCATCACGCCGGGTGATACTCCAGTATGGCGATGTCGAATACATGCTTCCAATGTGCGTTCACCGCGATGTCGCTAAACACGGATGCGACCATCATGATGCTGTAAACAGAACCTGGATTCATCCCAAAAAATGACGTTTTGCCATTCGTGCGTTCGTCGTTGAGTACACCATCGCAGGCGCTCTTGTCTGTGATGCACCTTCAAGAGTAACCGCAGCCATGGTCTCCGAGCTGATAGTCCATGCTTCTTCGGAGACCGAACTGTTCCTGCAGATGGATGTTGTCTTGCAAACGTCCCCATCTGTTGAATCAGGGATCGAGACGTGGCTGCACGATCCGCTACAGCCATGCGGATAAAATGCCTGTCATCTAGACTGCTAGTGATACGAGGCCGTTGGGATCCAGCATGGCGTTCCGCATTACCCTCCTGAACCCACCGATTCCATATTCTGCTAACAGTCATTGGATCTCGACCAACGCGAGCAGCAATGTCGTGATACGATAAACCGCAATCGCGATAGGCTACAATCCGACCTTTATCAAAGTCGGAAACGTGATGGTACGCGTTTCTCCTCCTTACACGACGCATCACAACAACGTTTCACCAGGCAACGCCGGTCAACTGCTGTTTGTGTATGAGAAATCTGTTGGACACTTTCCTCGTGTCAGCACGTTGTAAGTGTCGCCACCGGCGCCAACCTTGTGTGAATGCTTTGAAAAGCTAGTCATATGCATATCAGAGCATCTTCTTCCTGTCGGTTAAATTTCGCGTCTGTAGCACGTCATCTTCGTGGTGTGGCAATTTTAATGGCCAGTAGTGTATTTTCTCAGTGATTTAACACGTGGAACAATTCTAGGGACATGCTACACAGTGCCGAGACAACAACAGCACTGAAAACGCGGTTCTGAACGAATGGCACTTAGTGTTTTCTTTCCGTCTCCATTCTTTAATTGAAAGAATTAATACAAAGAGGCACTGAATGTAGTGATGAAAAAAACTAATAAAATGTATTTTCATAAAATTTGGATGGTCTCTAGGTGTCTAACGGTACGGTGATCTTGCAGTGTTTTTTTCACATTGTTGTAAATGTAAAGAAAGGCACAATATTGGGATCGAGTAGACTTCACAGCTGACGCTAGTTGCATCGTGCGAGTAAGCTTCTCAGCGGAACGGCGAAATTACAGGAAATTTTCACAAAGAAACTGCGCAAGTGGTACAAAGGTTCTGACACAAAATTTTATGTCGTTTCCGCGGGCGGACAGTATGGCAACGAGCGCGCTCTTACCGAAAGATCTCTCTGCCCACTGTTATTCTCCAGTGTGGACGGCTGAATAGGGGGAGGACAAAAAAATCGGTTGGCCCTGAATGTTCGCGAAGAGTTTACCCCCAAACGCACTCGGAAACTAATACAAAAAAAAGCTGTTACGATATTAATTTCTTTTTCATCCTCGTGCTACGACTGTAGTTTCCGGAGCGGTAATTTAATTTGCTTTTTACAGATCAGAAATTTTAATTTTTTTCCCCTAGTTACTTTGACTGCTAAATGAAACTTCAGCGCCCACACTCTCTCACACATACACACACATACGCGCGTGCACGCTCAGACATTTAGCCGAATTGCAGCGGCCGCATGTTTATGTTACGGCGTATTTAAGCAGCACTTCGGGCATCTGCGCGATTGCCTGCATGTACGACGGAAAAAGAATACAGAGAGAGAGCGGCGGAAAACTGTGCCACCGAGCGGCAGACGGTGCTGCTACTGCTGCAGTTACCAGGCAGATGTAGTGTGAACAGCAGCAGGACACACCAGTTGCAGCCTGGGGACTGGGCTCCGCAGCTGCCTTGTTCCAAGAGTCTGGGACGGCTTCAGATCAGACCGACCCACGGTGGTCTGGATCTCAAAAAATAAAAGGTGACCCAAAATCGAAAAAGTGACAGTCACCAAATAAGCTGACTACTAAAGAATCCTGTAGAGGAGGCTTTGATGCATGTAACTGGGAAAGGAAAGTGAAATAACTTTGATACCTGTCGCTGCGTTAACTCAAAGTTACTGTTCTCGGCATAACGTTAACGACGTGTAGCATCTACATGGATACTGTGCAAATCACATTTAAGTGCCTGACAGATTGGAATACGTCGAGCAAATAACTGGGGACGTAGGTTGCAAGTGCTACTCTGAGGTGAAAATGTTAACACAGGAGAGGAATTCGTGGTGGGCGGCATCAAACCAGTCGGAAGACTGATTGATGACCAAAAAAAAAAGATCGCAGTACTCTAATAGAGAACGGCAAAGCGTAATGTAGGCAGTCTCTTTAGCAGATGTGTTGCATCTTTGCATCTTCTAAGTGTTCTGCCAATAAAATGCATTCATTGGTTCGCCTTCCCCGCAACATTTGCTATGTGTTCTTCCCAGCTTTCGTAATTGTATTTCCTAAGTATTTAGTTGAACTTGCGGCCTTTAGATCTGCCTGATTTATCGTGTAGCCAAAGTTTAACGGACTCCTTTTAGCACTTACGAGGATGACCTTACACTTCTCATTCTTTGCGGTCAGTTGCCAATTTTCGCACCATGCAGATATCTTTTCTAAATCGTTTTGGAGTTTGTCTTGGTCTTCTGATGACTTTACTAGAAGGTAAACGACATCATCTGCAAACAAGCTAAGACGGCTGCTCTTACTCACTTCTAAACCATTTATATAGATACAGAAGAGCAGAGGGCCTGTAACAGAACCTTGGGGAACGCAAGAATCAGTTTGTCTTACTCGATGACTTTCGGTCAGTTACTATGAACTGTGATCTCTCTAACAGGAAATCACGGATCCAGTCACATAAGTGAGACGATATTTCACAAGCACGAAATTTGATTAGAATCCGCTTGTGTGGCACGATGTCGAATGCCTTCTGGAAATCTAGAAATACGGAATGAATTTCAAATAGCTTGTCGATAGCATTCAACACTTCCTGTGAGTACAGAGGTAACTGTGTTTCACAGCAACGATGTTTTCTAAATGCGTGTTGACTATGTGTCAATAGACAGTTCTATATATGTACTAAGATGGTATCTGTTCTTTCGGACATGTCCGAAAGAACAGATACCATCTTAGTATATATATAGCTAAGGCTCACCGGCCACTTTACCATCTTCTTCTTCTGTGCGAATGCACAAACAGTGCCCGAACTCTTACGGGAATCGGCAACGCGCCGCGAGTAATGAGTATAATGGGCGGGGGCACTACGAATGTAGTGCGGGACAATACGTTCGCGGGAGGCGTGCCAGAGATAAATCCCTTCAGTAGCGCTATCCTCTGTGTCCTCGCTGGCTCAGAAGCATGCCGGCACGATAGCTCAGCGTGTTCGGTCAGAGAGCTAGCTTCCTTCTGTAATAGAATAACTGGTTCAAAAAATGGCTCTGAGCACTATGGGACTTAACTACTGAGGTCATCAGTCCCCTAGAACTTAGAACTACTTAAACCTAACTAACCTCAGGACATCACACACATCCATGCCCGAGGCAGGATTCGAACCTGCGACCGTAGCGGTCACGCGGTTCCAAACTGACGCGCTTAGAACCGCACGGCCACACCGGCCGGCTTAGAATAACTGAGTTAGTGGAACAACACCGAACTGAAAGTGGTGTCTTTCGACGTCCGCCCAGAGCAGATACAACGAACGAATACGAACAAAACGAGATTTAAAAAAAAAAAAAATGGAAAGAGCGTCTGCCATGTAAGCAGGAGATCCCGGGTTCGAGTCTCGGTTGGGGCACACATTTTCATCTGTCCCCGTTGACGTATGTCAACGCCTGTAAGCAGCTAAGGGTGTTCATTTCATTGTAATAGACAGTTCTCTTAGTGGAATTTAATGTGTAACCGAAGTTTAACGGATTCCTTTTGGCACTCGTGTGGATGACCTCACACTTTTAGTTTTCCGGTTTTAAATACACTCACGCCTGGCTGTTCCAAGCTCGCTGTTGAGCTCCCAACGTCCACAGACACACTCAGAAGGTCTCTGACGAAGCGGACTAGGCAGCCGCGATAAGAATCCATGGAGCGAAAGGGGACAGGTCTAGAATGGGCCACTCCTATCGTCAGCTCGCGAACACCGTTTCCAGGGCTCAGCGGAGACGAAAAACAGGGTTTTCGATAGCCCCCATCGACGCCGCCGATTTGTGCTCGTGGCTGGTGCCTTTCACAGGGGGCAGGGAGAGGGGAGAGAGCTGGCGGCAGCGCCACAATGACTCCGAGGGATGAGCGCGGCGACCGGGAACAGATGGGGGAAGGGGGGGGGGGGCGGGGGTTGGAGGCGTAAAACAGGCCGCGCAGGGCCTGAGGAGAGTAATTTATCTGCCGGCCGCGCGGCAAGAAGGGCGCGGGACTCCCCGCCAGCGGCTCCGCTCAGCGCGTCTTAGCGCACCTCCAGCTAGAGATCCCGATCTCCGACGCCAAACGCCGAAAAAAAATCGTGCCTAGCCTCAAATCAACGTACCTTTTAAAGAACGGCGCCATGGAACAACGGAGTAACGTATATTTATTAACAGAAAACAAAGTCCGGTCAAGAGTCCCACCTTGAAGTCACGGATCAGCATTACATCGTTGTTGTTGTTGTGGTCTTCAGTCCTGAGACTGGTTTGATGCAGCTCTCCGTGCTACTCTATCCTGTGCAAGCTTCTTCATCTCCCAGTACGTACTGCAGCCTACATCCTTCTGAATCTGTTCAGTGTATTCACCTCTTGGTCTCCCTCTACGATTTTTACCCTCCACGTTGCCCTCCAATACTAAATTAGTGATCCCTTGATGCCTCAGAACATGTCCTACCAACCGATCCCTTCTTCTAGTCACGTTGTGCCACAAACATCTCATCTCCCCAATCCTATTCAATACCTCCTCATTAGTTATACGATCTACCCATCCTAATTTTCAGCATTCTTCTGTAGCACCACATTTCGAGAGCTTCTATTCTCTTCTTGTCCAAACTAGTTATCGTCCATGTTTCACTTCCATACATGGCTACGCTCCATACAAATACTTTCAGAAACGACTTCCTGACACTTAAATCTACACTCGATGCTAACAAATTTCTCTTCTTCAGAAACGCTTTCCTTGCCATTGCCAGTCTACGTTTTATATCCTCACTACTTCGACCATCATCAGTTATTTTGCTCCCCAAATAGCAAAACTCCTTTACTACTATCCTCACTACTTCGACCATCATCAGTTATTTTGCTTCCCAAATAGCAAAACTCCTTTACTACTTTAAGTGTCTCATTTCCTAATCTAATTCCCTCAGCATCACCCGACTTAATTCGACTGCATTGCAATATCCTCGGTTTGATTTTGTTGATGTTCATCTTATATCCTGCTTTCAAGACACTATCCATTCCGTTCAACTGCTCTTCTAAGTCCTCTGCTGTCTCTGACAGAATTACAATGTCATCGGCAAACCTCAAAGTTTTTATTTCTTCTCCATGGATTTTAATACCTACTCGGAATTTTTCTTTTGTTTCCTTCACTGCTTGCGCAATATACAGATTGAATAACATCGGGGAGAGACTACAACCCTGTCTCACTCCCTTCCCAACCACTGCTTCCCTTTCATGTCCATCGACTCTTATAACTGCCATCTGGTTTCTGTACAAATTGCAAATAGCCTTTCGCTCCCTGTATTTTACCCCTGCCACCTTCAGATTTTGAAAGAGAGTATTCCAGTCAAGATTGTCAAATGCTTTCTCTAAGTCTACAAATGCTAGAAACGTAGGTATGCCTTTCCTTAATCTCTCTTCTAAGATAAGTCGTAGGCTCAGTATTGCCTCACGTGTTCCAATATTTCTACGGAATCCAAACTGATCTAGTTTTTCCATTCGTCTGTAAAGAATTCGCGTTAGTATTTTGGATCCGTGACTTATCAAACTGATTGTTCGGTAATTTTCACATCTGTCAGCACCTGCTTTCTTTGGGATTGGAATTATTATATTCTTCTTCAAGTCTGAGGGTATTTCGCGGGTCTCATACATCTTGCTCGCCAGAGTTAAAAGAAATAGGGGACAGCACACGGCTTCATGTCTGTTGACGTCGAAATACATAATTGTTTCGAGTTGCAGCATCTGTCACATTATAACACTGATGACACCAATACCTAAAGATCTTTATGCATGTTTCAACGGTTATGGAAAAGCTTTGAACACTGTTCAGCACGACAACCTAGTGTGTATCTTAAGTGAACTGGAGCTGGATGATTGCGTCATCGGACTGATTGTAAATCTGTACTGGAACCATAGTGCTTGCGTGTGGTCTGACTGTCAGCTGTCAGAAGTAGTATCTGTCTTGAAAAGAGTTTGCCAAGGCTGCAATCTCACCCCAATAGCTTTCAACATTTATTCTGAAAATACTTTCCGAGGTTGTCTTGCTGGAAAGAATCAAGAAGTGGTGGCCAATGGAATTGTCATTTAGTAACATCAGATACACCGATCATACTATCTTACTTGTAACTACTTTGAAAGATCTGCAAGAAATACTGAGATTCTGCAGGGCGACGCCAAGGAGTTACGTTCTAACATCAAGAACACAGAAAGGGTGACAATCTTCCCATATTTTTGGGCCACAGTCATGTAATAATGTTTCTTTGACATTTTCGCCATTTCACTGTACAAACTTCTTTATTTTATACACTCCTGGAAATTGAAATAAGAACACCGTGAATTCATTGACCCAGGAAGGGGAAACTTTATTGACATATTCCTGGGGTCAGATACATCACATGATCACACTGACAGAACCACAGGCACATAGACACAGGCAACAGAGCATGCAAAATGTCGGCACTAGTACAGTGTATATCCACCTTTCGCAGCAATGCAGGCTGCTATTCTCCCATGGAGACGATCGTAGAGATGCTGGATGTAGTCCTGTGGAACGGCTTGCCATGCCATTTCCACCTGGCGCCTCAGTTGGACCAGCGTTCGTGCTGGACGTGCAGACCGCGTGAGACGACGCTTCATCCAGTCCCAAACATGCTCAATGGGGGACAGATCCGGAGATCTTGCTGGCCAGGGTAGTTGACTTACACCTTCTAGAGCACGTTGGGTGCCACGGGATACATGCGGACGTGCATTGTCCTGTTGGAACAGCAAGTTCCCTTGCCGGTCTAGGAATGGTAGAACGATGGGTTCGTTGACGGTTTGGATGTACCGTGCACTATTCAGTGTCCCCTCGACGATCACCAGTGGTGTACGGCCAGTGTAGGAGATCGCTCCCCACACCATGATGCCGGGTGTTGGCCCTGTGTGCCTCGGTCGTATGCAGTCCTGATTGTGGCGCTCACCTGCACGGCGCCACACACGCATACGACCATCATTGGCACCAAGGCAGAAGCGACTCTCATCGCTGAAGACGACACGTCTCCATTCGTCCCTCCATTCACGCCTGTCGCGACACCACTGGAGGCGGGCTGCACGATGTTGGGGCGTGAGCGGAAGACGGCCTAACGGTGTGCGGGACCGTAGCCCAGCTTCATGGAGACGGTTGCGAATGGTCCTCGCCGATACCCCAGGAGCAACAGTGTCCCTAATTTGCTGGGAAGTGGCGGTGGGGTCCCCTACGGCACTGCGTAGGATCCTACGGTCTTGGCGTGCATCCGTGCGTCTCTGCGGTCCGGTCCCTGGTCGACGGACACGTGCACCTTCCGCCGATCACTGGCGACAACATCGATGTACTGTGGAGACCTCACGCCCCACGTGTTGGGCAATTCGGCGGTACGTCCACCCGGCCTCCCGCATGCCCACTATACGCCCTCGCTCAAAGTCCGTCAACTGCACATACGGTTCACGTCCACGCTGTCGCGGCATGCTACCAGTGTTAAAGACTGCGATGGAGCTCCGTATGCCACGGCAAACTGGCTGACACTGACGGCGGCGGTGCACAAATGCTGCGCAGCTAGCGCCATTCGACGGCCAACACCGCGGTTCCTGGTGTGTCCGCTGTGCCGTGCGTGTGATCATTGCTTGTACAGCCCTCTCGCAGTGTCCGGAGCAAGTATGGTGGGTCTGACACACCGGTGTCAATGTGTTCTTTTTTCCATTTCCAGGAGTGTAGTATTATGACTTCAGCCTTACGCCTTTATTAAGTACAATAGTGGTAGGTATAAATAGTTTGTCAAGTGAATTCGTCGTCCAGATGTGTCCCACCGTATAGATAAGTCAGCAGTACCGAAATGTATGACAGAAAGGTAGCAAACATCTTTTCCAGCCAAAACACGTTGAGCTACTGAATGGACATCAATACAGTAGCTACACGTGGAGTGAACATAGTCGGAAAATTTACTGCTACCAAGGAGTATAGAAATGTTTGCTTATACCCCGAAAAGAAAAAAAAAAAATCGTGTACGGCCGGCGCGAGCACGCAAAACTCCAGCAGCACGACGTGGCATGGACTTGACTAATGTCTGAAGTGGTGTTGCAGGGAACCGACAGCATGAAACCTGCGGGGTTGTCCGTAAATCCATAAGAGGACGAGGTGGTGGAGATCTCTTCTGAACAGCACATTCAAAGGCATCCCAGATATGCTCAATAATTTTCGTGTCTGGGGAGTTTGGAGGCCAGCGGAAATGTTTAAATTCTGAACAGGGTCCTGGACCCAGTCTGTAGCAGTTCTGGACATGTGGGGTGTCGCAAGTCCGTCGGAATGCACAATGGACATGAACGGATGGAGGTAATCAGACAGGATGCTTACTTGCGTGTCACCTGTCAGAAACGTATCTAGAACTATCAGCGGTCCCACATCACTCCAACTGCACACGCCCTGCACCATTACAGAGCTTCCACCAGCTTTAACAGTCCCCTGCTGGCATGCAGAGTCCACGGATTAATGAGATTGTCTCCATACCGTACATGTCCATCCGCTCGATACCATTTGAAACGAAACTCGTTCGATCAGGCGACATGTTTCCAGGCATCAACAGTCCAATGTTGGTGTTGACGGACCCAGTGGAGGCGTAAATCTTTGTGTCGTGCAGTCATCAAGGTTCATATCGATGATATTTCGTTGAATGGTTCGTACGCTGACACTTGTTGATGGCCCAGCATTGAAATCTGCAGCAGTTAGCCGAAGGGTTGAACTTCTGTCAGTTTGAACCGTTCTCTTCAGCCGTCGTTGGTCTAGTTCTTGCAGAATCTTTTTCCGGCTGCAGTGATGTCGGAGATTTGATGTACTACCGGCTTCCTGATATTCACGGTACACTCGTGAAGTGGTCGTATGGGAAAATCCCCATTTCATCGCTACCTCGGAGATGCTGTGCCTTATCGCTCGTGAACCGACTATAACAGCACGTTCAAACTCACTTAAATCTCGATAACCTGCCATTGTAGCAGCAGTAACTGATCTAACAACTTTCCCAGACACTTCTTGTCTTATATAGGCGTTGCCGAACGCAGCGCCGTATTCTGCCTTTTTGGATATCTCTGTGTTTGAATACGCATGCCTACAACAGTTTATTTGGCAATTCAGTGTGTAATGGCTTAGGAACGGGATGTGAGCAGAAAAGGTCAAACAATTAAGAAAGACATAACGTTGATGTCATTATTAACTGCCACTTAGACAGTCTATTGAATATGAGCACCGGAGACATCGACGAGATGCTGTATAGCGCCAGATCTGCACCTGATGGTCAAAATCGGAATTATTTCTTTCCAACATGAATCTGTTCCGTATTAAAGCATTAGAATATCTTCCATGTTTCACTGCTAGGCGATGATTACAGCCCACACTGGACCGCTGTGAGTAGTAGCACTTTCATTATGATTATTATTATTTACGACTTCAAAAGAAAACTTGTAACGTTTTTTGAACATTCTGCCCACTTTCTCACATTCCGCACATTTTCCAGAATAGATGAGCTAGATGATGTTTCCGTCTCCTCTCGTTACGCAGCTAGCCTGCTAAACCTAACGAACAATATTCGAAGGACCGAGTTTAATCTCGCCTCGACCCTGATGTGCAGACACCCTCCAGCAACGCGATAACACGTTCTTCCAGCCGGCCGCCGGCACAGGAATCGAAGGCGATAGCGAGCCACATGGCGGGCGACCGCCGCCGCCCTCTGCATAGTAGTGGTCACCGCCAGCCGCTGGCCGGGCTCCACAGCCGATGAATTATTAATGTCAGCGTTCAGCCCGAATTTCGACCGGAAATTGCGGTCTTCCTGGACTTAGCGCGGTCGCGCTTCTATAAATACGCGCGCAGCGGCGCTGTGGATGGACACTGCCCCACGACCGGTCACCGCTTTCTGGGCAAGTGGTTCTTAAACTGCTCCGATGCGACCTGGAAACCAGCAGAGCCATGTGGACGCAATAAAATGCGACGGGCTAGTGTCGTCCACAAACTGGAGTCGTAAAAAGTGGGCAAACGGATCTATAAAACTCTCCTACAAGTACGTAAACGGGCCTCAGTCGAAACGTCACTGGAGAATGTGAGAATAAGCTGTTGATATTAAAACAATAAAAGAGAAATTCTTGCCCACAAATGGCTTCGTAAATGGTTCACGCGCTAAAATAATAGCGCACACGACAGAACGTATTAGAACCGACACAGAACTGCAAAAACCGTGAACCAACGTAGTATCTATCGAAAGTATATAGAGGCTGAACACGAAATGCATCGTCAAAATGTTGGAGTACGTTTAAGGCCATTTTCTTAGTATTTTGGTGTAAGTATCAGTGGTTCCTCGTGGCAGAGCAGTAATATGATTCCAATGTGCATGTTTTTATCTTAAGCATAATTACATACGTTGCAAATTTAATATCACATATGAAAATGCAGTCTTTCTCGGCGAATCTCGATGATAAAATCTTCTGTGTTGACAGCCGAGTCAATGTGTTGTTCTCCGGCAACGTTTCAGCAAGTTTCTTACTTGCCATCTTCAGGCGACTCATAGTTCGCCAGAAGATAGCAAGTAAGAAACTTGCTGAAACGTTGCCGGAGAACAACACATTGACTCAGCAGTCAACCCGAGAAGATTACATCATTAATATCACATGCCAACGGTTACTATTTGTAAATATGCCCCATCCAAAATATTTGTGGAACCTACTGTGACGTACAAGCAGCAATGCGACAGTACGAGAATGAAGGTGGAAGTTAGAAATACACTGACGGAAACAAAAAATCGCGACACCAGGAAGGAACTGTGCAACATAAACGAAAGTTGGTAGGCGTGTTTCTACATCTGAAAGATGATGTCTGTTCTGATTTCGCGCCAGTCACATAAGAGTGGCACTAGTAGTCGGCTGTGAGGAAACAAATCAGGTTTGCCTTAAATATGCGCTTTAACAGTAGTGAGCGTCGTGAAGATTGGACGGGGTGAGTTGATCTTAGTCAAGAATGCCTTTCAGCTGGCACAGCCAACAATATCAGCAACTCGCTCAGTTCGAGCGAGCAGCTGCATGCTCCTTCTGCGATATTGCAGAGATTCTTCGAAGGCATGTAGCCACTTCCTGTGACTGCTGGTAGTGGTGGTCCCGAGAATTTACGGTCGCAAGAAGACCGGGCTCCGGACGACCACGTGACACTACCGAGGAAGAAGACCACCGTGTTCGGCGTATGGCTCTGGCGCGCCGTACTGCATCTGCAGCAGCAATATCAGCAGCAGTTGGCACCACAGTGACATAACGAACTGTAACAGATCGGTTACTTCAAGGACAGGTCCAAGCCACACGCCTTGCAGTGCCTCTTCCACTGACCCACGTCACCGCCATCAGCGGATTCGGTGAAGTCAAGTGAGAGCTAATTAGAGGGCAGGGCGGAGGTCCTTCGTGTTTTATGATGAAAGCCTCGGTGGCAGTGATGGCCGTGTGTTGGTTAGGAAGAGGTCAGTTGGAGGCCTGCAACCAACCCGTCTGCGTGCTAGATACACTGGACACTTCCTTGATAAACTTTCTTTTTCTTCCTTCTCATAGTCAGCCTTCCAGTTCCCCCTATTCTGAATAGTTTCTCAGATCTTTCTTCTTTTCACCCCGCACACCACTACTAAAACCTTATCATAATCATAGTGACTCTTCTGGAGAGATTTGCTTCCCCCCCCCCCCTCCCCCCTTCCCCACCCGTGACTAATGCTCAAGAGGACAAACATATTGTTCACCCGGCTGTGTTGTTTCCTACAACCATGAGCTTGTTTGCAGCAATAGTACTATCTGTACGAACAAAGCGACGACGTCTAGAAGTTGACGATTTGTAAGCGCGGCGACCATTGCTGCGGCTTCTCTTGATGCGACATCAGATAGACGCGCTGAGGTGGTACGCCAACGACAACAATGAACTAATGAACATAGTACTGGCACCATGTCGTCTTTTCATACGAGTAATAGTTTTGCGTAAACCATCAAAATAATCGTATCCGTGTGCAGAATGAATAGTGCTAAGCTGAATTTTTCCTAGCTTTTAGTCTGATGATTGGGTTACCGCTTGAAAATGGTTCAAATGGCTCTGAGCACTATGGGACTTAACTTCTGAGGTCATCAGTCCCCTAGAACTTAGAACTACTTAAACCTAACTAACCTAAGGACATCACACACATCCATGCCCGAGGCAGCATTCGAACCAGCGACCGTAGCGGTCGCGCAGTTCCAGACTGAAGCGCCTAGAACCGTTCGGCCACACCGGCCGGCCAGGGCAAGGACGTAAACAGATTACACTGCCTGACACTCGGCCATAGTAAGAAATAAAAACCTCAAAACGATGCCAAAGAATACTTAAACTTATGTTGGATCATTTGTATAACTTATAATTACACGTTGATCTGAATTTCGCGAAACAGGGGAGGGAGAGCGTGTCACGGATATGCTAAGCGAGTTCTGATGGTTATCATCAAAACAAAGGTGTTTTACGTTGCGACAAGATCTTTTCACAAAACTTCAGTCATCAATCGACAGTACAGACCTCATAACATGTTGCTAGTTCCATTCGCTCCATATCACTGACTACCACTGTCCATCCTGACTCAGCCATGGTGGCGTTTGTTCCATCACGTGCCCGATCAGTCCGCCCTCTCGTGCACGAGCGCAACACTTTACTCGAAAAACTTTCTGGAAGCCAAGAAATCAACTGTGCCGTTCGACACGTCACAAAGTATACGCTACACTCCCATGTGTTTCAGTTTTAATAGCCACAAATTACGTATTTTTACATCTCCATTCCTTATAACCGCTTTCGGAATATTCACAAGTTGTACCCAAAACAATGTTGCTGTTGTTGTGGTCTTAAGTCCTGAGACTGGTTTGATGCAGCTCTCCGTGCTGCTCTATCTTGCGCAAGCTTTCATCTCCCAGTAACTACTGCAGCCTACATCCTTCTGAATCTGCTTAGTGTATTCATCTCTTGGTCTCCCTCTACGATTTTTACCCTCCACGCTGCCCTCCAATACTAAATTGGTGATCCCTTGATGCCTCAGAACATGTCCTACAAACCGATCCCTTCTCCTGGTCAAGTTGTGGCACAAACTCCTCTACTCGCCAATTTTGTTCAATACCTCCTCATTAGTTATGTGATCTACCCATCTAATCTTCAGCATTCTTCTGTAGCACCATGTATAGAAAGCTTCTATTCTCTTCTTGTCCAAACTATTTATCGTCCATGTTTCGCTTCCATATGTTGTGGCGTAGCAAGACAGCCACGCCACGGAAGTAGCCGAAAGGCACGCGTTAACTCACGCAGGCTAGAGATAGGTCTGAAACAGGATACGTAATGAATGCTATAAAGAAAAGTACGTAGCTTCTGGAATACTTAACTTTAATCCATCATTTGTATACATCGTTCTTGATGAGACACGCTTCATACGATAAGTATCAATTGCTATGGCGCCTTGCTAGGCCGTAGCCTTTGACTTAGCTGAAGGCTATTCTAACTATCTGCTCTGCAAAGGAGCGAGGCTTCGTCAGTGTGCATCGCTAGCTACGTCGTCCGTACAACTGGGGCGAGTGCTAGTACGTCTCTCTAAACCTGCCGTGTGGTGGCGCTCGGTCTGCTATCACTGAAAGTGGCGGCACGCGGGTCCGACATGTACTAATGGACCGCGGCAGATTTAAAGCTACCACCTAGCAAGTGTGGTGTCTGGCGGTGACACCACACCATACATGGCTACACTCCATACAAATACTTTCAGAAACGACTTCCTGACATTTAATTCTATACTCGATGTTAACAAATTTCTCTTCTTCAGATACGCTTTTCTTGCCATTGCCAGTCTACGTTTTATGTCCTCTCTACTTCGACCATCATCAGTAATTTTGGTCCCCAAATAGCAAAACTCCTTTACTACTTTAAGTGTCTCATTTCCTAATCTAATTCTCTCAGTATCACTCGACTTAATTCGACTGCATTCCATTATGTTCGTTTTGCTTTTGTTGATATTCATCTTATACCCTCCTTTCAAAACACTGTCCATTCCGTTCAACTGCTCTTCCAAGTCCTTTGATGTCTCTGACAAAATTACAATGTCATCGGCGAACCTCAAAGTTTTTATTTCTTCTCCGTGGATTTTAATACCTACTCCGAACTTTTCTTCTGTTTCTTTTTCTGCTTGCTCAATATACAGATTGAATAACATCGGGGAGAGACTACAACCCTGTCTCACTCCCTTCCCAACCACTGCTTCCCTTTCATGTCCCTCGACTCTTATAACTGCCATCTGATTTCTGTACAAATTGTAAATCGCCTTTCGCTCCCTGTATTTTACCCCTGCCACCTTTAGAATTTGAAAGAGGGTATTCCAGTCAACATTGTCAAAAGCTTTCTCTAAGTCTACAAATGCTAGAAACGTAGGTTTGCCTTTCCTTAATCTTTCTTCTAAGATAAGTCGTAAGCTCAGTATTGCCTCACGTGTTCCAATATTTCTACGGAATCCAAACTGATCTTCCCGAAGGTCGGCTGCTACTAGGTTTCCCATTCGTCTGTAAAGAATTCGCGTTAGTATTTTGTAGCTGTGGCTTATTAAACTGATTGTTCGGTAATTTTCACATCTGTCAACACCTGCTTTCTTTGGGATTGGAATTATTATATTCTTCCTGAAGTCTGTGGGTATTTCGCCTGTCTCATACATTTTGCTCACCAGATGGTAGAGTTTTGTCAGGACTGACTCTCCCAAGGCCGTCAGTTGTTCTAATCGAATGTTGTCTACTCCCGGGGCCTTGTTTCGACTCAGGTCTTTCAGTGCTCTGTCAAACTCTTCACGCAGTGTCATATCTTCCATTTCATCTTCATCTACATCCTCTTCCATTTCCATAATATTGTCCTCAAGTACATCGCCCTTGAGCAGACCCTCTATATGCTCCTTCCACCTTTCTGCTTTCCCTTAGATCTAGGTTTCCATCTGAGCTCTTGATATTCGTACAAGTGGTTCTCTTTTCTCCAAAGGTCTCTTTAATTTTCTTGTAGGCAGTATCTATCTTACCCCTGGTGAGATAAGCCTCTACATCCTTACATTTGTCCTCTAGCCCCGGCCGTGGTGGCCGAGCGGTTCTAGGCGCCACAGTCTGGAACCGAGCGACCGCTACGGTCGCAGGTTCGAATCCTGCCTCGGGCATGGATGTGTGTGATGTCCTTAGGTTAGTTAGGTTTAAGTAGTTCCAAGTTCTAGGGGACTGATGACCTCAGATGTTGAGTCCCATAGCGCTCAGAGCCATTTGAACCATTTTTTGTCCTCTACCATCCATGCGTAGCCATTTTGCGCTTCTTGTCGATCTCATTTTTGAGACGTTTGTATTCCTTTTTGACCGCTTCATTTACTGTATTTCATATTTTCTCCTTTCGTCAATTAAATTCAATATTTCTTCTGTTACCCAAGGATTTCTACTAGCCCTCGTCTTTTTACCTATCTGATCCTCTGCTGCCTTCACTATTTCATCCCTCAAAGCTACCCATTCTTCTTCTACTGTATTTCTTTCCCCCATTCCTGTCAATTGTTCCCTTATGCTCTCCCTGAAATTCTGTACACCCTGTGGTTCTTTCAGTTTATCCAGGTCTCATCTACTTAAATTCCCACCTGTTTGCAGTTTCTTCACTTTTAATCTACAGTTCATAACCAATATAACAACCGAAAGGATACAATCTCGTCGTAAAGCCACTGGCTACTGAACTGCTACTCTGCCACCTACAGTCAGACGGTACCAACGTAAACTTGAAGGTGAATGCGTCGCTACAACATCGTAAACTTTCACTGATTCACGGTTAAACACCTCTCTACCTCTCCGGTCATGTCGCTGTGGGGGAGAGTCACCGTGCCCGGCCGTGATTCGAGCGGGATGTACGGCGCGCTTCCCCCGTGACAGCAAGAAGCCGTTACAAAGCGCAAACGTTTTGCCGCGCCGCCCGGCGAATCGTCATTAATTTGGGCCTGGCAGCAGGGGCGCCCGCGACCGCCGACTCGGGCCCCGTGCAAACTCATTAGCGCTGACAGCCGCAGCGAAAACAGCGGCGGGCAGGCGCGGAATCTCGGCGAAACAAAAGGGTCGGATCGGCGGTCGGGACGCGCCATCGGGTTATTGATTGCAGTAATTAATTTGTACCTCGCATGCCGGGAGTGGGCGGCCAGTCGATCAACAGAGCTGATTAAATTACGCCCATCGGCCGATGTCAGTGGCCCGCCAAGTGTTCCAGAGCATGACGCCGGCCATGCGCCAGACCTGGGACCGTTCTGCTGCTCCCGTCGTCCATACCTACCCCCTTCCCTCCTCCAAGGACGGTGCACGCTCCTTCTCCCAAAAAGAAATTTAATTTTCAGTTGTGCTCAAAGCAAACAGTTTTTAATCTCTTCAGATCCTCTTAGTGCCTCACGAGCACAGAACACCAAAATATAAGGCTTGCAAGGTCTTCGTTAAGATTCGGAAACCGAGCGACAGCAGCGCTCCAAGCGGCCTGGCGGTAAACTTTCAGTACGAGAAAGTATGGCGTGAAAATCCGTATTTTCATTTCGTAATACGCGATTTAGATGACAATATTTTTCTATACGTAGGATGACGAGGATCTAATAATAATTGGGGACTGGAATTCGATAGTAAGAGAAGGAAAAGTAGTAGGGGGACATGGAATGGGGGCAAGGAATTAAAGAGGAAGCCGACTGGCAGAATTTTGCACAAAGTGTAACTTAATCATAGCTAACACTTGGTTTAAGAATCATGAAAAAAGGTTGCATACGTGGAAGACGCCTAGAGACACTGGAAGGTTTCAGATAGATTATGTAATGGTAAGACAGAGTCTTAGGAACCATGTTTTAAATTGTAAGCCATTTCCAGGGGCAGACGTGGACTCTGACCACAATCCATTGGTTATGAGCTGTAAATTAAAACTGAAGTAACTGCGAAAAGGTGGGAATATGAAGTTGGGGTCTGGATAAACTGAAAGTACCAGAGGCTGTAGAGAATTTCAGAGAGAGCGTTAGGGAACGATTGACAAGACCGGGGGAAAGAAATACAGTAGAAGAATAATGGGTAGCTTTGAGACATGAAATAGTGAAGGCAGCAGAGGATGAAGTAGGTAAAAAACGAGGGCACACACACACACACACACATATATATATGCCCCAGGGAGGACTCGAACCTCCTCTGGGAGAGCCGCATGGACCGTGCGGCTATCCCGCACGGCAGAAAAACCGCACGCGTCGTTACATTTTACTCTAAACAGAAATAGTCTGTTGGATGTTTTCAGTCCTTTTTTTGCGGCACCAATCTTACACGAGCTTAAAACAAAAAATAGTCAAAACAGATTTATAATTTGGCATTTACGATAGCAACTAAGTGCTCAATCGTCTTATTGCTCAGTCTTCTTCCTGAAATATACTAAACTAAAAGTTCTTCATTAAACAGAATAAAAAATTATCTACAAATCTTCAGAAACCGTGAATTGTTCAGACAATAAGAAATTCAGCCTTCAGTTGCAAGGTAATTTTTTTTTTTTACTTTACCTAGGTTTCGACGCCAATAATGGTATCTTCTTCAGAACAAAAATTAAATAATTTTGAGGGCCAAAGGTTAGCCATGTCATGGGATAAAACTAATACAGAATAAAGATGCATAATCATAAGATTATGTCTGTCAATAGTGAAAAGAATAAAAAAAACGTAGACGGAGCTACGCCGGGCCAGGAATAAGGGTCACACGTAAGCAACAAGGAAACTTATCTATAACTCTGGGACTGAAAACGAAAAGATATTCATTAAATTTCGTCATTTCAATTAGACTTATAACGGACTGGCATCGATTGATCGCCACATTCTACTTAGCTTCGCTCGCTCTCCGCGTAGTAGGGTTGTGACATTGTCTATTAGGTTCGACTGGACTACGAAGAAAAATGTAGGCAAACATAACAATAGCATAGTTTGCTGTATCAGTATATCTAAGCCTAACAAAAACCGACATGGTGTACTTGCATATTTTTGGCCGGACATGACCGTAAAAAGCCAGACATGTCCGGCTAAAGGTACACACACAGCAGCCCTGTTGTGCTGATCGGACTGGTGCCGAGGTACCGTGGTACTAAGGTCACACCACGAGATGTCCACTGTTACAGGGGCGAAGGAGCGTCGTAAGTAGAATTTGTTTCTATGTACGAAACGGTTCAATAAGTACCGAATATATTTCTTTCTCATCCATTTTCGGTAGAAAAAAATGCAAAGTTTGTCGTAGGACTTCGTGGAATATTCCCACTTCAACCCCTATAATTCCATGAAGTTCCGATAGGTGGTGGCTCTGTACGTAGTCTTCAAAATGGCGTCTATAGCGGAGGTCCGTTCCCAGCAGACAGCTGTCACTCGGTTTCTTTTGGCGGGAAACCACAGCATCCCAGATATTCTTAGGCGCTGTAGTATGTCTACGGAGACATGGTGGTAACAAAAGCACGCTGAGTCGTTGGGCGAGGCGTGTCATCATCGCAACAATGCCGCGCAAACCTGTAGCATCTCCCGCCTGCCGGCCGAGCGCACACGCTATGACCCCTGCAATGTTGGAACGTTCGGACACTCATGAGGTGATTGACAAGTCACAATCAGACACCATGCAGCTCAACTGGACGTCTCTGTTGGTAGTGCTGACATACTTGCCCACTAGTTTGGATATTCAAAGGTGTGTACCTGCTAGGTTCCTCTACGCCGTCCTTCATTGTTGTTTTCACTCCTCTCAAACTGTTTGGGCCAGGGATGCATCGACGTAGGAAGCAGAACGTGGTTGATATGTGTGTTCAAATGTGTGTGAATTCCTAAAGGACCAAACTGCTGAGGTCGTCGGTCCCTAGACTTACACACTGCTTAAATTAACTTAAACTAACTTATGCTAAGAAAAACACACACACCCATGCCCGAGGGAGGACTCGAACCTTCGGCGCCCAATCCGTGACGTGACGCCTCAAACCGCGCGGCCACTCCGCGATGATGATGATGAAGCCCCATACTTCTTGACAGAGGGTAGAGGACGATGCGGAAGGCCCGCACCGCTGTACTAGGCAAGGTCCTCGCGAAGGTGGTTTGCCATTGCCTTCCTCCGACTGTAATGGGGATGAATGATGATGATGTAGACGACACAACAACACCCAGTCATCACGAGGCAGATGAAAATCTCTGACCCCGCCGGGAATCGAACCCGGGAGCCCGTGCTCGGGAAGCGAGAACGCTAACGCGAGACCACGAGCTGCGAAGGTTATTGATGCAGAAAGACGTTACTCCGACGTGGAGCTGTGGAGTCGTGTCATGCAAGCATACATACCCTCACAGTAAGGTGGTGTAAGGCCGTCGCATTGAACGGAGATTACGTTGAAAAGTAGGGTTTTGCAGCCAAAAGAATGGGGAATAACAGCGTGCGTTAGAATCTTCAATGACGCCAACCTGCTTCCGGAGTTAAAACGTGTTGCATTACTTGGTGAATGCACCTCGTACATTTTAAACAGTCACAGAAACAGCCTACCAGACATTAGCACCTACACTACTGGCTATTAAAATTGCTACACCAAGAAGAAATGCAGACGATAAACGAGTATTCATTCGACAAATATATTATACTAGAACAGACATGTGATTACATTTTAACCCAATGTGGATGCATAAATCCTGAGAAACCAGTACCCAGAACAACCACCTCTGGCCGTAATAACGGCATTGATACGCCTGGACATTGAGTCAAACAGACCTTGGATGGCGTGTACAGGTTCAGCTGCCCATGCACCTTCAATACGATACCACAGTTCATCAAGAGTAGTGACTGGGGTATTGTGAAGAGCCAGTTGCCCGGTCACCATTGATCAGACGTTTTCAATTGGTGAGAGATCTGGAGAATGTGCTGGCCAGGGCAGCCGACGAACATTTTCTGTATCCAGAAAGACCCGTAGAGGACCTGCAACATGCGGTAGTGCATTATCCTTCTGAAATGTAGGGTTTCGTAAGGATCGAATGAAGGGTAGAGCCACGGGTCGTAACACATCTGAAATGTAGCGTTCACTGTCTAAAGTGCCGTCAATGCGAACAAGGGGTGACCGAGACGTGTAACCAATGGCACCCCAAGCCATCATGACAGGTGATACGCCAGTATGGAGATGACGAATACACGCTTCCAATGTCGCCAAACATGGATGCGACCATCATGATGCTGTAAACAGAACCTTCATTCATCCGAAAAAATGACGTTTTGCCATTCGTGCACCCAGGTTCGTCGTTGAGTTCACCATCGCAGACGCTCCTGTCTGTGATGCAGCGTCAAGGGTAACCGAAGCCATGGTCTGCGAGCTGATAGTCGATGCTGCTGCAAACGTCGTCGAACTGTTCATGGAGATGGTTGTTGTCTTGCAAACGTCCCCATCTGTTGACTCAGGGATAGAGACGTGGCTGCACGGTCCGTTACAGCCATCCAGATAAGATGCCTGTCATCTCGACTGCTTGTGATACGAGGCCGTTGGGATCCAGCACGGCGTTCCTTATTACCCTCCTGAACCCACCGATTCCACATTCTGCTAACAGTCACTGGATCTCGACCAAAGCGAGCAGCAATGTCGCGATACGATAAACCGCAATCGCGATAGGCTACATTCTGACCTTTATCAAAGTCGGAAACGTGATGGTACGCATTTCTCCTCCTTTCACGAGGCATCACAACAACGTTTCACCAGGCAACGCCGGTCAATTGCTGTTTGGAAACATTCCTCATGTCAGCATGTTGTAGGTGTCGCCACCGGCACCAACTTTGTGTGAATACTCTGAAAAGCTAATCATTTGCATATCACCGGATCTTCTTCCTGTCGGTTAAGTTTCGCGTCTGTAGCACGTCATCTTCGTGATGTAGCAATTTTAATGGCCAGTAGTGTATAAAATAAAACAGTGTGCCTGTGGCACCGTGATGAAGCAGCCCGTAGCATCGTAGAGTCAGAGAGGAGCGACAGTGGTATTCTGCTGTCACGAGACACGGGCGACGACCGACGAGGGAGCGTCAACCGTAGCGAGCTGGCGCGGCGAGGCGATGTATCGGAAAGTCACTTGTCTCGGCAGAGATTCGCCTCCGCCGGCGCGGCGGAGCAGCCACTCGTGATTCCGTGATATACGCGGCCGCAGGCGTCGCCGGGAGGCCGCGTCTGGATAAAGAGCGGCCCAGAGACAGGCGCGAGACGTGTCGAGCTTAGGAGGGCGCCCTCCGCACAAGGGACTCCCTGCCTCAGAAATCACCCGCAACGGGACGCGCCGCACTTGTGTACGCCGACCAACGCTGCTCCGAGAGAACCCACGGGGGCATTCTCGTCCCTCTAACGTCCGTCACCATATTTCTTACATGCTCAATGATTAAACCAAGTTACACTTGTTACAGGATCTTCCTCATATCTTACAACAACATCTAAAAATTCTATAAGTTGCGTACTGATATTTTATTAAATTTTAACCGTGGTAGTGTTACTAATGGTTTGATAAGCAGTCGGATTCAAAGTTATCAATTTGTCTCCGAAACACATCACAATCGAATGTATAGGAAACTATCAGCCTCGATTGCGGTAATGAAACCAACCTTTACCTAGGTTTCAGCCCAAATAACTGAGCCTTATTCGGAAGATATACCTGAATCTATAATTTGGGGGCATGGTCTAGAAATAAAACTAAAACAGCATGAATAGACCACGCCTTCTTAGACAAATTATATATTCAGGTATATCTTCTGAATAAGGCTCAATTATTTGGGCTGAAACCTAGGTAAAGGTTTATTTCTTTACCCCCATCGAGGCCGATAGTTTCTTATATATAAGATTATTACGATTGCTGATTGGGCTGCAATGTTGAAAGAACTGCGTCCGAACAGGCCTCGAAAGGCCCAACGGTACTGACCGACCGCCATGTCATCCTCAGGTGACTGGCGTCATTGGATGGAGATATGGAGGAGAATGTGGTCCACACACGGCTCTCCCGGCCGTTGTCAGTTTTCGTGACAGGAGCTGCTACTTCTCAGTCAAGTAGCTCCGGAATTGGCCTCACAAGGGCTGAGTGCACCCCGCTTGACAACACCTTTCGCCAGACCCGAGCGCTGACTCACCCAAATGCTAGCCAAGCCCGACAGCGCTTAATTTCAGTGATGTAACGGGACCTATTGTACCACTGCGGCGAAGTTCAAATGGTTCAAATGGCTCTATGCACTATGGGACTTAACATCTGAGGTCATCAGTCCCCTAGAGTTAGGACTACTTAAACCTAACCAACCTAAGGACATCACACATATCCATGCCCGAGGCAGGATTCGAACCTGCGACCGTAGCAGCAGCGCGGTTCCGTACTGAAGCGCCTAGAACCGCTCGGCTACAGCGGCTGGCCACTGCGGCAAGGCCGTTGCCATAATCTATATGGTATAAAAAAAAAAGCATAGTGTAAAATACTTCTGTTACGTCACACAAAGCTGTTGGTACATGTCTAATAAGATAACATTACAGTCTTCTTCCTCTTTCATTATTTCTTTCTTTCTTTATTCTGGTGTCCTCTTGTTCAGTGTCTTCATTGCCTGTGGTAATTTACTAATTGATTTCTCCACCTCTTCCTTGGTCTACCTACTGATCTTTGTCCAGCTAATGGATAACTCATTACTAGTTCAGGCATTAATTTTCGTTCATTCTTGTGACAAGACTCCCTCCATATTCTTATACTCCTTGATATATCATTTATGCTACTTCCTGTCAGATAAACTATAGCCAGCTTCTCTTCTAGGAAATCTAGTTTTCACAGCATATAGGGGAAAGTGGCACAAAATAACATACTAAGATGTTAATTCTCTTTCACAGCTCATACACGCCACTTAAAATTATACAAACGTAATTTCACATTAGACTGGTGTTTCTAGACTAGCAGATAATAAAGATTTCAATATAAAAATAATTAGTTTCGCTATGAGTTCACAATTCCAAAAACGTTCTCAGCGAGTCATTTTGGGCTGTCCAGTGGACCAGATCCTTCAACAAAGGAAATTGCTTACAATACGTTAGTTTGTCCAGTCTTCGAGTATTGTTCGTTCGTATGGGACCCTTACCAGTTGTGGTCTGATTCAAGAGATTGAGAAGGTCAAAAGAAGAGCGGCAAGATTCGTGACTGGTACATTTAGCCATCGCGAGTGCGTTACGTGTCTTATAGAAAGTTTGAAGGCGACACACTTGCAGATAGACGACGCGCTAAACGGAAGGGGCTGCTCACTAAATTCCGAAATCCGATCTTCGCCGAGGATCTTTCAAATCGCGCAATGATCACCATTCAAAGATAAGGGAAATTAGAGCTCGTACTGGGACGTTGAGACAATCGTTTTTCCCTCGCGCGATCCGTGAGTGGAACGGGAGAGGGGGGGGGGGGGGGGGGAGGGAAGGGGGGAAATATGACTTTGGCGCGAATTGTGTCCTCCGCCACACACCACTTGGTGGTTAGCGGAGTATATACGTAGATGTAGATGTTGTCGTTGCACGCACACCGTCCGTTCCCGGACACATGTTCACCATACCTTCAATTTCCACTCAATAATCCGTCCCTGTATACTACCGGCCGAATCTAACTGTTCGCAACGGCGGTCTGCTTCTGATTACGCCTGTAGCGAACACTTCTCCCGCGCAAACTATAATCAGTCAGCGTTCAGTTACTATCGCCGATTTTCGTCACATTACACATCATCATACCATGTTCTTAACATGATTATTTTATCAAAATAATTAGAAAGATGAAATACTGGAATGATTACAGCTGCCGGAAAGGTCAGCTTATGATTTTATTGTGTTAATTATTGATTATTAAGACTTAACTTTATCCAATTTGTCACAACCTTTTCTTTTTTTTTTAATGTTTCATTACAGGGTCTCAGTCTCAACTCGATTCAGTAGTCACTCCCTCACTCCTGACTCCTGTGCCCTCATATAGAGCACGCTGTGGTCTAATACCTGTCTACCTATTCTTGGAAAGCGTACTTATGTCAATGGATGTGACTCAGTGCTGAAAAAAAGAGAAAAAAAGGAGAGATAGCAAAGTGGCGTGGACGACATACATTTTCGGAGCCAGTGGTTCACTTCTTCTTTGCAGATTAATAGCACTCCTTTTCTCACGTAGAGCGTCGCTAGTCCACTAATGTAATAAATAAATTTTAACGGATTATTTTTATTCACCTGCATAAAAATGTTCCCTTCATAACATTCCTCGGTAAGCACCTCCAGTTATTCGGTTCTCGTAAAAATTTGACATTAAGGAGGAGCACGTCTATAGATTACACCTTTGTTACGTTGGAAATAAACGTCGGTCATTTCATCTCCTTTTCCTTCGTCGTTACAGCTCGTTTTACGGTCCGCGCCGTTCCGTTTCTTTTCTAAGCGCATTCCAGTCACAATAAAGGCCGCTTTTTTTCTGTCGACGAACGCCTTTCAGATTCAATAACATGGCCTTCCGTTTCCAAATGGTGGTCTGGCGAACGGGATTCAATTCTGCACGCGCAGTTCCAAATACACACACACACACACACACACACACACACACACACACGCACACAGGCGCGAGCGCTTAGTAGGAAGAGCGATCAGATAGAATGCATGGGGAATTGTTAGAATAAGTACTAAGCATTTAGCTTTGAAACATAATCCATCCTTTCTGGAAATCACATTTTCATTCTAGCAACGTTCCACTGCATTTTGGGCTTTTATACAGCTCTCTTATTAACAAATGTCGAGATATAATTTCTACGTCTACATCTAAATGAATACTTCCCAGTTCACAATTAAGTGGCCGGCAGAGCGTTCATTGAACCACCTTCATGCTATTTCTCTACCGTTCCACTCTCGAACAGTGGGCGGATAAAGGGAAGATTAAATCTTCTGTGCGAGCTCTGATTCCTCTTATTTTATTACAATGATCATTTCTACCTACGCAGGTACGTGAAAATACAATGTTTTCGCAATCAGAGGAGGAAGTGGGTGATTGAAATTTTATGAAACGATCCTGCCACATGAAAAACTCCTTTTTTTTCGTGATTTTCGTGATGATAAATGAGACGTGGAAGCATCGTTTCATTTATTTTACTTTATAAACCGCCCCTTCATCTGTGAAAGAAAATAAGATTGACTGAATCTGTTTTTTTTTTCTATCTCTCTGCATTTAATTTGCTGTTACTCCCACTTTTAAAGTACAACTGCTCGTTAGGATTTAAAAATAATAATAAAATATACTAAATATTTTAAAATAATAATAATAAGAAATAGCAGTAATAGTAGTTATTACGCTGGAAAAGAATTAGTTGCAATTTTTGCCACCAGGTGGAAATCTGGCGCTGTGAATGCAAGATAGACAAATATAAATTTTCCATATGTAATGGAGTAGGAACAGGACATTGGCAGGAAAGGTCAAAAAGACAGAGTTGATGTTATTATTAACCGTCACTTACAGAGTTTGTTCAGTGTGAGCAACGGAGACGTACGCCGCCACATTTGTATCTGGTGGCCAAAATTGGAACTAATTTTTCCAGCTTAAATCGGTTCCGCTTTAGTGCATAACAACCTTTCGCTCCCATACGATGATAACGACCCACACTGAACGTCTATGAACAGCTGCGCTTCAATTACAACCAACTGGTACCTTTCGACTCGCCAACCGTTCTTCCAGTTTCTTGAAAATTCTCTAAGAAACTTCGAAATTCAAATACCTGAAAAAACAGCGTGTCCCAGGAGGAATGGTCATATATCCAGGGATATGACAGGAACTTCGTATGGACATATGCAGTGTTTCGAATGGTTTCCGCGATAGTACACAATTAATATTTTTATTTATTTTCTGTGTTATTCAATACATCGTCATGTTTACACATGTACATATGTAAACCAGTTATCAAACATTATTATATGTGGTACACAGAGTATTAATTGAAAATACTTATTTTCAACGCATTCATCTCTAATCATTATCACATACATTACAGCCGCTGTTCAGTTCACAATAAACATCCGAATGTCCCACCGTGCATTTGTGCACTGCTGTGATGCTTTTCTTAGTGCCTCTGCACGTTTACAAAAGACGTCATCAGCATCCATGATGCGACGATGAAGCAGTTCATCTCGTGTGTTCACTTTGTGTTTGTGCTTCTCAGACCTCATCCAACCTTACAATAATAATAATAAAGTCTAATGGCCGTAAGTTCTGGCGATCTTGGTGATCAGTTAATTGTACTGCGACAACCAATCCAGCGATTGTGGTAATTGGCTTTGAGGTGTTTCCTCACGCACTGATGTAAAATATGTTCTGGAAGAGTTTGTAATTATGGGAAAGACTTGATCGCACAATTTTTCATTATTACGTCATTCAGAATTTCATCATCAGATAGAAGCTATGGGATAAGGTGTACAAAGAAATTAATGACAGCAAATATATATTCACAGTAGTGATCCATAAGCATAATTTTCAATTTTTGGAGTTAGTATCACAGCTACATTTAAATCAAATTTTAGTAAACGTTTCACGAAAATGAGCATATAGACTGAACATAATACAGATCTTATACACACTATGTGATCAAAAGCATCCGGACACCTGGCTGAAAATGACTTACAAGTTCGTGGCGCCTTCCATCAGTAATGCTGGAATTCAATATGGTGTTGGTCCACCCTTAGCCTTGATGACAGCTTCCACTCTCGCAGGCATACGTTCAATCACGTGCTGGAAGGTTTCTTGAGGAATGGCAGCCCATTCTTCATAGAGTTATGCACTGAGGAAAGGTTTCGATGTCGGTCGGTGGGGCCTGGCACGAAGTCGGCGATCCAAAACGTCCAAAAGGTGTTGTATAGGATTCAGGTCAGAATTCTTTGCAGGCCAGTCCATTATAGGAATGTTGTTGTCGTGTAACCACTCCGCCACAGGCCGTGCATTGTGTACAGGTGCTCGATCGTGTTGAAAGATGCAATCGCCATCCCCGAATTGCTCTTCAACAGTGGGAAGCAAGAGGGTGCCTAAAGCATCAATGTAGGCCCGTGCTGTGATAGTGCCAGCAAAACAACAAGGATTCCACGAAAAACACGACCAAACCATAACACCACCGCTTCCGAATTCTACTGTTGGCACTATACATGCTGGTAGATGATGTTCACCGGGCATTCGCCATACCCACACCCTACCATCGGATCACCACATTGTGTACTGTGGGTCAAAAAATGGCTCTCAGCACTATGGGACTTAACATCTGAGGTCATCAGTCCCCTAGAACTTAGAACTACTTCAACCTAACTAACCTAAGAACATCACACACATTCATGCCCGAGGCAGGATTCGAACCTGCGACCGTAACAGTCGCGCTGTTCCAGACTGAAGCGCCTAGAACCGCTCGTCCACAGAGGCCGGCTGTGTACTGTGATTCGTCACTCCACACAACGTTTTTCCATGTTTTATTGTCCAATGTTTACGCCCCTTACATCAATCGAGGCATTGTTTGGCACTTACCGACGTGATGTGAGGCTTATGAGCAGTCCTTCGACCATGAAATGCAAGTTTTCTCATGTCCCGCCCAATTGTCATAGTACTTGCAGTGGATCCTGATGCAGTTTGGAATTCATGTGTGATGGCCTGGACAGTCTATTACACATTACGACAGTCTATTACACATTACGACCGTCTTCAGCTGTCGGCGGTCTCTGTCTGTCAACAGACGAGGTCGGTCTTACGCTTTTGTGCTGTACGTGTCCCTTCACGTTTCCACTTCACTATCACATCGGAAACTGTGGAGCTAGGGATGTTTAGGAGTGTGGAAATCTCGCGTACAGACTTATGACACAAGTGACACTCCCTCACCTGACCTACTATGCCTATCAGTAGTTAGCAAATGAAAGATTTTAATAGGGAACAAACAATGTATATACCTTAATGGTGTTGAAAAATCATAATATACATAGCAGTTCATGACATCCAGTCTTACAAATTTCAAAACTCCGCCATCTCTCTCCCCACATCCACCACTGCTGGCGGCTCACCTCCAACTGCGCAACGCTACGCGCTGTTCACATCCAGCTGCCGCTGCCCAACACTACAATGGCAGACAACAATGCAAACTAGACACAGACTGCGCACAGCACAGCCAGTGATTTTCATACAGAGGTGGCGTTACCAATAAAAAAACCTAAACAGCCTACTTACACTTATACTACTTCGCTCAGGCACCGCCATCGCCGTGCACGACTGGCCCAACCGCCCGTCTGCAAGCTGCTGCTGCTACTACTACTACTACTACTACTATTGCCGACACTTCTCCTACTGCAGGTGACACTGCCCTCTGGTCTGCGATTCTATTGTAGCTTACATATCGCAGGCAGCGCATGAGCATTCCATCGAAGTTACATCTGCTCGAGTGCGCTAGCAATAAATTCTTTAGTCATGGACCTGTTACATGACCTTGGAATGAAAGTGTCGTTTCTGTTCGTTAGTTAGCTTCTGTACTATACTGTAGCACTTCCTTCGATGTATGGGCCACGTTTCGACGAGCTGTGTTACTTGGCAGCGGCCGGCCGGAGTGGCCGTGCGGTTCTAGGCGCTACAGTCTGGAGCCGAGCGACCGCTACGGTCGCAGGTTCGAATTCTGCCTCGGGCATGGATGTGTGTGATGTCCTTAGTTACGTTTAATTAGTTCTAAGTTCTAGGGGACTGCTGACCTCAGATGTTAAGTCCCATAGTGCTGAGAGCCATTTTTTGACCCACAGTACATAATGTGGTGATCCGATGGTAGCGTGTGGGTATGGCGAATGCCCGGTGAACATCATCTACCAGCATGTATAGTGCCAACAGTAGAATTCGGAAGCGGTGGTGTTATGGTTTGGTCGTGTTTTTCGTGGAGTCCTTGTTGTTTTGCTGGCACTATCACAGCACAGGCCTACATTGATGTTTTAGGCACCCTCTTGCTTCCCACTGTTGAAGAGCAATTCGGAGATGGCGACTGCATCTTTCAACACGATCGAGCACCTGTACACAATGCACGGCCTGTGGCGGAGTGGTTACACGACAACAACATTCCTATAATGGACTGGCCTGCAAAGAATTCTGACCTGAATCCTATACAACACCTTTTGGACGTTTTGGATCGCCGACTTCGTGCCAGGCCCCACCGACCGACATCGAAACCTTTCCTCAGTGCATCACTCCATGAAGAATGGGCTGCCATTCCTCAAGAAACCTTCCAGCACGTGATTGAACGTATGCCTGCGAGAGTGGAAGCTGTCATCAAGGCTAAGGGTGGACCAACACCATATTGAATTCCAGCATTACTGATGGAAGGCGCCACGAACTTGTAAGTCATTTTCAGCCAGGTGTCCGGATGCTTTTGATCACATTGTGTGTATAAGATCTGTATTATGTTCAGTCTATATGCTCATTTTCGTGAAACTTTTACTAAAATTTGATTTAAATGTAGCTGTGATACTAACTCCAAAAATTGAAAATTATGCTTATGGATCACTACTGTGAATATACACTTCTGGAAACTGAAATAAGAACACCGTAAATTCATTGTCCCAGGAAGGGGAAACTTTATTGACACATTCCTGGGGTCAGATACATCACATGATCACACTGACAGAACCACAGGCACATAGACACAGGCAACAGAGCATGCACAATGTCGGCACTAGTACAGTGTACATCCACCTTTCGCAGCAATGCAGGCTGCTATTCTCCCATGGAGACGATCGTAGAGATGCTGGATGTAGTCCTGTGGAACGGCTTGCCATGCCATTTCCACCTGGCGCCTCAGTTGGACCAGCGTTCGTGCTGGACGTGCAGACCGCGTGAGACGACGCTTCATCCAGTCCCAAACATGCTCAATGGGGGACAGATCCGGAGATCTTGCTGGCCAGGGTAGTTCACTTACACCTTCTAGAGCACGTTGGGTGGTACGGGATACATGCGGACGTGCATTGTCCTGTTGGAACAGCAAGTTCCCTTGCCGGACTAGGAATGGTAGAACGATGGGTTCGATGACGGTTTGGATGTACCGTGCACTATTCAGTGTCCCCTCGACGATCACCAGTGGTGTACGGCCAGTGTAGGAGATCGCTCCCCACACCATGATGCCGGGTGTTGGCCCTGTGTGCCTCGGTCGTACGCAGTCCTGATTGTGGCGCTCACCTGCACGGCACCAAACACGCATACGACCATCATTGGCACCAAGGCAGAAGCGACTCTCATCGCTGAAGACGACACGTCTCCATTCGTCCCTCCATTCACGCCTGTCGCGACACCACTGGAGGCGGGCTGCACGATGTTGGGGCGTGAGCGGAAGACGGCCTAACGGTGTGCGGCACCGTAGCCCAGCTTCATGGAGACGGTTGCGAATGGTCCTCGCCGATACCCCAGGAGCAACAGTGTCCCTAATTTGCTGGGAAGTGGCGGTGCGGTCCCCTAGGGCACTGCGTAGGACCCTACGGTCTTGGCGTGCATCCGTGCGTCGCTGCGGTCCGGTCCCAGGTCGACGGGCACGTGCACCTTCCGCCGACCACTGGCGACAACATCGATGTACTGTGGAGACCTCACGCCCCACGTGTTGAGCAATTCGGCGGCACGTCCACCCGGCCTCCCGCATGCCCACTATACGCCCTCGCCCAAAGTCCGTCAACTGCACATACGGTTCACGTCCACGCTGTCGCGGCATGCTACCAGTGTTAAAGACTGCGATGGAGCTCCGTATGCCACGGCAAACTGGCTGACACTGACGGCGGCGGTGCACAAATGCTGCGCAGCTAGCGCCATTCGACGGCCAACACCGCGGTTCCTGGTGTGTCCGCTGTGCCGTGCGTGTGATCATTGCTTGTACAGCCCTCTCGCAGTGTCCGGAGCAAGTATGGTGGGTCTGACACACCGGTGTCAATGTGTTCTTTTTTCCATTTCCAGGAGTGTAGAACTGACATGCGATTGCATTTTCACGCAATTTGGGTTCATAGATCCTAAGAAATCAGTAACCAGAAAAACAACCTCTGACCGTAATAACGGCCTTGATACGCCTGGGCATTGAGTCAAACAGACCTTGAATGGCGTGTACAGGTACAGCTGCCCATGCAGCTTCAACACGATACCTCAGTTCATCAAGAGTAGTGACTGGCGTATTGTGACGAGCCAGTTGCTCGGACACCATCGACCAGACGTTTTCAATTGGTGAGAGATGTGGAGAATGTGCTGGCCAGGGCAGCAGTCGAACATTTTCTGTATCCATAAAGGCCAGTATAGGACCTGGAACATGCGGTCGTACATTATCCTGCTGAAATGCAGGGTTTCGCAGTGATCGAATGAAGGGTAGAGCCACGGGTCGTAACACATCTGAAATGTAACGTCCACTGCTCAAAGTGCCGTCAAAGCGAAGAATGGGTGACCGAGACGTGTAACCAGTGGCACCCCATACCATCACGCCAGGTGATACGCCAGTATGGTGATGACGAATACACGCTTCCAATGTGCGTTCACCGCCATGTCGCCAAACACCATCATGATGCTGTAAACAGAACCTGGATTTATACGAAAAAATGGAAATTCGTGCACCCAGGTTCGTCGTTGAGAACACCATCGCAGGCGCTCCTGTCCGTGATGCAGCGTCTAGGGTGACCGCAGCCATTGTCCCCGAGTGCATGCTGCTGCAAACGTCGTCGAACTGTTCGTGCAGATGGTTGTTGTCTTGCAAACGTCCCCATCTGTTGACTCAGGGATAGAGACGTGGCTGCACTATCCGTTACAGCCATGCGGATAAGATGCCTGTCATCTCGACTGCTAGTGATACGAGGCCGTTGGCATCCAGCACGGCGTTCCGTATTACCCTCCCGAAACCACCGATGCCATATTCTGCTAACAGTCATTGGATCTCGACCAACGCGAGCAGCAATGTCGCGATACGATAAACAGCAATCGCGATAGGCTACAATCCGACCTTTATCAAAGTCGGAAACGTGATGGTACGCATTTCCCTTCCTTACACGAGGCATCACAACAACGTTTCACCAGGCAACGCCGGTCAACTGCTGTTTGTGTATGAGAAGTCGGTTGAAAACTTTTCTCATGTCAGCACGTTGTAGGCGTCGCCACCGGCGCCAACCTTGTGTGAATGATCTGAAAAACTAATCATTTGCATATCACAGCATCTTCTTCCTGGCTGTTAAATTTCGCGTCTGTAGCACATCATCTTCGTGGTGAAGCAATTTTAATGGCCGGTAGTGTATATAACCGAACACTTCCGTGTTTAATAACGCATGAGCATTAAACGCGTTTCAGAATTCTGCAACAGGATGTCAGCGACATCGGTGTATAATTGTGCGCGGTATGTTTCCATGGCAGCATTTCGCATCTCCAGCGAGCGTCGCAGCGATCGGGCGCCAGCACCAGAATTCGGAGTCTGTGCCCCCCTCTGCTCGAAGCCTGCGAAGGACGGTGCGCCGGCGCGCCCGCACACAAAGTGTGGTTTTTGCCGGCGCCGGAATTGCGCGCTGACGCGGTAATTATGCGCATTATAATGTAATGGCGGTGACATGTTCCCTGCGAGCGCCCGTTATCGATGGATCATTCATGTGACGGCGTGCGCCGCCCCAATGGGACCTCTTTCTCAATTAGTGTGTTGTCCGGCCGATCGGCGCCGAGTTGGCCGTATTTGGTACGCGACTACCCGTCTGTTTCTGGCACACTCTTGATAGGTTCGACCCTGTTGTGTGTTCGTGGACTACAGCAGTTAACTGCTCCTGAAGTTTTCACAAACCCAAAAGTTTGGGAAGCGATACACAGTCATTTACGAAACTTCAAAAGTAACGGACATTGAAAAATCACGATTTCGGGCCACTGGCGCTATTCCCAGTCCAATTTATAGAAAAGAAGTCCGATTTGCAGAAAGGTTTTCTAAAATCATTAAGTGGAGGCTATAATTTGGAATATTACAGATTAAGTAGTTATTTAGTAAATACTAGAAAAATTGTAATTTTATGTCAGATTTGTACAGCACAACTTAACTAATGTAAATGATATCACAATATTATTAAACAAATTATGGTAACAATATGTATTCAACACTTACATTAGTCAAGGCTGATAAATAGGGTGATTGAGCTGCCCCCAACTATAGGTTTCACCCGACCCGCAACGCCTTCTGACATCACGAGCAGGATTTTCACAGACACTCTCTCTCTCTCTCTCTCTCTCTCTCTCTCTCTCATATATATTAATCCTATAGAAAAAATGAACATGTCCTTTTCGTAGGAAATTTAATGTAGTTTTCACTAGAGGCCACAGTTTTCGATGTATTCATGAGGAAGGTAAAAAATTGACCTTCCTATGTCGTTGCATTGAATAACTCGAAAACCATGGCCTCCAGCGAAAATATATCTCAGTACAAAATTTGTTCATTTTCCTGTAGAACGAAGAGTTTCCGTGCAGCGTGCAGGAGAATATAAAAATCGTGCGCGTGGTAGATGAAGACATTGCAGGTTGCATAAAACCTGTAGGTAGGCGCAGCTGAATCACAACGTATACATTACTGTATTCAGTCAAAAACGAAAGACTACTCTGTACTGGAAATTCATATGCTACATTCGCTGTCGAGTGGTGCATACTATTCCTGTTATTCGCTGCTGTCCCCCAGCAGTGAAAGACGCGCTACTAGCTCATGTTGATACGTTCATCGTCAGTATCTGTTTATAATAGATTAAAGAAGCAATTACTTCTGGTTTAGACCCTTTTGTGCATTATTACGTAACTGCTTCTCATCGCGTGTAGGATATGGGAAAGTGGGCCAAAACGAAGTACCTTAACTTCTAATTCATGTATATTATTTTCAATAATCAACAAGTTTGCAAATTAAGGTCATCCAAATTTTTTAAATATTTAACAATATTGTACTAATCCGTTTCAGTTTAAAATAAACCGTCTCGGTATACAGAAATAATAGTCTCGTTAGGTACAAAATGCCTAGTTTAGCTCCACCCATGGGGTAAAATGGGATACCCAACTAAGGGAATCGAAAAAATTTGAAACAAGAAAATAGTTGGATTCTACTGCAAAAAAAAATTGAAAACATATAGAAATACCATTAATCTACTCGAAGTATCAAAACTGGTTTTCAAGCAACACCTTCAACACTAATATAGGCAAAGTTCTCAATAACTGGTTCTAATAAAAAAAACACATGTTTGTAAGAAAGGAAATCGCAGATGAAGTAGATTCTTCGACTGCGACATTGGCACATTGTTCATGAGACAAGCGGTGAGACGACAGACACTGGATCTATCCCTCCTTTGTTAATTAGTCTGAATATAGCCTACTGCAAAATGTGTATGATTCGTCTGGGTCTTTTTCACTTGATGGAGTCGAAGAATCTTGTTTTTTTTAATTTTTTATTTTATTTAATTTTTTATTTATTTATTTTTTTGGGCAGGTCTGCTCTTTCGAACTATCATTTTCTGCTTCTTCGCCTTCATTTCGGATTGGCTCTTTCGATTCCTCCACATAAAAATTTCCTTTTGAGTTTTTCTTTTCTTCTTTCTCTTTCGAGGTGTTCTCTTCAACTACTGAGTCATTTTTGTACAGAGAGAAGGATGGTATTGTAAAGGTGAGAGAAGCAGGCTGTCTGGGTATGGACGGGGTTCTCAATTCAAGACGTGGGATGTGAACAGTAGCCGAGGCGGGTCTGGGTGACGATACAACAGCCACACTATTAGTTCTTTACTAATTTATACGGTTCAGACACCCTTCTGATTGCGCTCCGTTCTCTGGAGCGGTCCGGAATTCCCTCGTAATATTCCGGACGTTGGCGTATGGTGGGCGGCTGCACACGCTGCTCGGGAGACAGAGAACTGCGCTGGAGTTTCGGTATGCGAGGCAAGCTGAGACGGCAGGATGCGGCCGCGCTGCGGTCACCGGCAGCCACCACGTCTCCTCTACGTCTCGTTGTTCCAGTGGCACGGCGATGGCGTTGCCCGGTCCCTCCTTCGCGGTCCGTTGGTGGCAGAGTTCTCAGCGATGGTTGCCGGCTGACACACGCCAGGCACCGGGTGTGGCCCTGCCATGTCCGAAAATGACGTACTCTGTTGGAGCAGCGATCCCGGCGCTGAATTCGCGTAAGGGTTGCGTTTGTAGGCCACTGCGAACTATCTGGAATTGAGCGAGGATCGGCGTCTGGCGTAATCGTCGACGACGCGGAAGTCAATCGAACCGTAGTGGCTTCTCGAAGGCTGGTCCCAGGGCACTGACACATAGTACGGTGTCGCTGAGAGGTGCTGATCAAGCTGATCAAGCAGGAGCTACAGCCGGCTGCAGCTTGTGACCTGATTTCGTCGCTCGTAGTCCGACGACACGGGAGCTGATTGCACAGTTTTTAATGAGTAGCATCTGCTGTCTGGTTGTGGAATAGTTGCAGTTCTGGGCTCTGTCTTCTGCTCCAAGTGGTCCTACAGTATTATCGCTTTGCCCCTTTTACTACTACTGCTCTTCTTTGCACCCTCTAGCAAGTAAACCTTTGAAGGAGGAGTTAGAAGCTTTGGTGACGCAGAGAATGACGATGGTGTATCAGAATTTCCCACAACCGCACCCAATGCAACTGACATCAAGGCCCATCAATCGTTACCAACTCAGATTTGTGGAAATGTTGTGCTTGTAGAAGGGCGGAGCATATAGCTCAAAAATGTTCAAATGTGTGTGAAATCTTATGGGACTTAACTGCTAAGTTCATCAGTCCCTAAGCTTACGCACTGCTTAACCTAAATTATCCTAAGGACAAACACACACACCCATGCCCGAGGGAGGACTCGAACCTCCGCCGGGACCAGCCGCACAGTCCATGACTGCAGCGTCTGAAACCGTTCGGCTAATCCCGCGCGCGGCCAGCATATAGCTTGTGGAGCATCATCTTCGTATGTCTCAGTTTCTTAAACCTTTCTGTGCTGGTTTGCCTTACAAGTTTTCTTTTTCTTTCTTCTTTTTTCTTCAGAGCGTGAGGCAAGACCTGATTGGCACGATTTTGTCCCACCTGGTGTATCCGTTTTTGCCCCACAATACAAAACTGAACAAAAAATGTCGTTGTATAGCTAACCGATCACATTGTGTACATTATACAAACACTGAAATACAGTGAATATATGCTTAATCGAAATAGTTACTAATCCATTTCTTATCAGGTAATATTTCTCTTTAAAACACTGCTGCAAGAAGCGCCAACATCGAAGAAGTTATCTCCCGCTCCTCTAGAAGCTCCGAGCGTTATCAGACCAACGACAGGACAAGTCACAGAAATCTGGAAGTTCACGGTTTGACCCGCATACCTGATTTTTACCCAACTCTCTGCCAATAGGTTCGGTTATCCAGATTAATGTCAATGAAACTGAAAAGTGTATCCGAACATAGATGTTTCCTGAGACTTCCTGGCAGATTAAAACTGTGTGCCGGTCGGAGACTCGAACCCAGGACCTCTGCCTTTCGCGGGCAAGTGCTCCACCAACTAAGCTACCCAGGCACGACTCGTGCCCTGTCCCCACAGCTGCACTTCCGCCAGTACTACCATATCACCGCACATTCCGCTGCAGAGTGAAAATTTCATTCTGTTCTGATTGTGACAAATTTTACATTGGTCAGTCAGGCAGAGACACATCAACTAGGCTGGCTGAACATGAACGCAGCTGGAGGTTGCAGAATTCAGACTCTGCATTTTCTGAGCATGTACTGAGTGAGGGTCACAACTACCAGCCAGTGTCCCATGTACTTCACTTAGCAAACAAAGGCCATAAACTCAGCCTGCTGGAAGCCCTGGAAATTAACAAACATCTTGCTCACAGTCCAGATCTCATCCTAAATGACCAGACACAACTCAACACTTCCCCTCTCCTAAACTTCATATAATCATCTTTGTTGTTCATTACTTCCCACACTCTCTCTTCCTACATATTCCCATTTTCCTGTAGTCATTAAGTTGTTTTATTTGTTGCAGTTGTCTTTGTATTCCACATATGCTGTAGTTTCAATAGTTAAGGGTTTGCTTTTAACTTGTACTTGTATTACTGTCCATGTTTAACTCCCCTTGTAGTTGTCTCATCAAGTGCTGTTCATATTTTACTTTGCTCATTTATTTAATGTAAACTGGTATACAGCCACTGCTTTGATTATAATGTTAATGGTAAAATGCAGTACCATCACACTCTCAAACTGTAGGTTCCCTCAAACACCTCAATTTTCCTGCATTTACTAATTTCTGTTTATCTTATTGATATTGCTTAAGTTCCTCGTGTATTCTGTATTTACATTGACAACTGTCTCTTATTTTTTAATTGGTTGTGTATCACTCTCCATGTTTCATACCTCTTGATGCAGCCTTGTCTAGTACTAATTTTATCTTATTTTATTAGTTTTCTTTATTAATAGAAACTGTTATGTAGGCATGCTATTCCTATTTTGTGCTAAAGGTTTTCCTGTCAACTCCATTGTTATTTATGTACTGTTCAGTTTTTACTATTTCATTGCAAAGATGTTACTGTATGTTTCTACTTCACTCTAGATGTGGTACTTCTCTTTCAATGTTGTCTGCTAACATTTAACTTCTTTGGTGATAATACTCAGTAAATGTCTGAAGATGGCCTTGTAAGCCGAAAACCGGTTAGCAATAAAAATAATATTGTAGAACAAAAGCAAACTGGTGCTTTTCATTTATTATCATTCTGGAAACTTTCCCCAGACTGTGGCAAAGCCAGGTCTCCGCAATATCTTTTCTTCCAGTAGTGCTAGTTCTGCAAGTTTCGCAGGAGTGCTTCTGTGACGCATAGGAGGTAGGAGACGAGGTACTAGCGGAAGTAAAGCTGTGAGGAGAGGCATGAGTCGTGCGTGGGTAGCTCAGTTGGAATCGTCATCTAATTAGTGACGCGCAAGAATGGTCGGCACGGTAGCTCAGCGTATTCGGTCAGAGGGTTAGCCGCCCTCTCTAATAAAAAAAAAAATTCTGAGTTAATGGAACGACGATGAACTTGAGCAAGAGCCATGGGACGTCCGCACGATAAAACAGAACAAACAATCACGCTTTTCTGTTAGAGATATTGTGTATGTTACTGTACCTGAAAAATCACTCCGTGCTTTTAGCACAAACTACGAAGTATTGTTGCCTATTCCTTAATGTTTAAAAAGTCCACTTAGCAATTTCAAACTCTGTCGTAACTCTCTGAACAGCAACAATTTATCAAACACTCTCATTTTATCTTCTAAACTTGATTTTGTAGTCTTCAGACGGAAGACTGGCACGATACAGCTCTCCACATAATTACCGCAACCTACATCCATGTGAACCTGCTTACTTCGTTCAGGGATTGCTCTCACTTTCACGCAGTGTGACACTCAAGACAAATACCTTCACGAAAAATGATAGTGATACAAGAACGAAGTGTTTCGCGACGACACTGTTGCATAGAACATTTTCGGAGTACTTGCTGCGTCAGTGCAGGGTAAAACCTCGAGTTTTGGGCGATTATCTCCATTATCTTCATGAGGAGCAACTGACTGTCAGTACTGATGCTGTGGCCCACAGGCGGCTTCTGATTGGTCGACAGTTACGTAATGCTTTCGCAGGTGACGATTCGATGGCAGGCTTTGGGTATGGCGAATGACCGGTGAATGTCATCTGCCAGAGTGTGTAGTGCCAGACCGGTGAATGTCATCTGCCAGAGTGTGTAGTGCCAACAGTAATAGTCGGAGGCGGCGGTGTTATGGTGTGGTGCTGTTTTTCATGGAGAGGGCTTGCACCTCTTGTTATTTTGGGTGGCACTATCACAGCACAGGCCTACATTGATGTTCTCAGCACCTTCTTGCTTCCCACTGTTGAAGAGCAATTCGGGGATGGCGATTGCGTCTTTCAACACGATCGAGCACCTATTCATAATACATGGGCTGTGGCGGAGTGGTTATACGACGATAACATCCCTGTAATGGATCGGTCTCCACAGAGACCTGACCTGAATCGTATAGAACACCTTTGGGGTGTTTTGGAAACCCGACTTCGCGCCACGCCTCACTGACCGACATCGATACCTCTCTTTAGTGCAGCAGTCCATGAAGAATGGGCTGCCATTCCCTAAGAAACCTTCCAGCACTTGATTGAACGTATAACTGCGAGAGTGAAAGCTGTCATCAAGGCTTAGGGTGAGGCAACACCATACTGAATTCCAGCATTACCGATGAAATGCGCGACGAACTTTTAAGTCATTTTCAGCCATGTGTCCGAATACTTTTGATCACATAGCGTATGTTGACACAACACACGACAGTATAAGTCAGTGATACTAATTTAGAAAAAGCACTGTAAGCGCTCGAAGTCAAAATGGTTCAAGTGACTTTGAGCACTACGGGACTTAACAGCTGAGGTCATCAGTCCCCTAGAACTTAGAACTACTTAAACCTAACTAACCTAACGACATCACACACGTCCATGCCCGAGGCAGGATTCGAACCTGCGACCTTTTACATTTACATTTACAGCTTGGCGCATTCTCACTATATGACAAGAGGACTATCCTTGGCCTACACTATGTCGCCAATCTGAGACACGCAGCATTGCGATCCTTTTGTATCAACGTATAATGTGATGAGAAGGCTTCTTTTAGAAAGGGACATTCTTTGCTGTTTGTGGTAATGAAAATTGTACACTTGCTGAGAAAATAACAGCCTAGAGATGCTCCATTATACAATTTTTCGGAGTATAAAATGAAAGAAAAGCAGTTTACTGAAAGAGAAAAAAAGAAAGAATGGCTCTTACTATTCATATTTCAGCAATCAAGATTACTTCATTCATTTATTGATATGCACGTGTAAAGCTCATTATCTTGCTTGCAATGTGCAGAATAGCTTATTATCTTGCAATAAAGTTCACCGCGGGAGTTTCTGCTATGTTTGTCAAGCACAAGGAGATGTAACGCCAGGGGCGAAGGCAGCAATAGCCCACTGCCCCGTCCTACATTGGTTTCCGAGAACAGTTCCGCCTTCGCTGTATTCCACATCTCCTTCGACTCACCTCCACCCCTCACTCTTACTCCCCACCCCTTCCCAACTGGTCCGCTAGAGTAAACACAGAGTTTGCTGTCGCAGATACGTTCTTCCGCTTGCATGGTTCTTCCACGGAACAGAAACGGTTTGCTAGACGCCTGTTGCCGTGTAACATTTCCATTCTCCTGTTTGTATTCCTTCTATGCAACGACATGAGCGGGCCGGGGAATCGATGTAGGTAGTCTGGGGGGGGGGGGGGGGGACTGTAACTGTTTTATAGCACCGAAGAGAATAGCGCCAGGCCATTACATTAACGTTACTATATTGAGATGCATACTTCAAGTAGTCTGGTAGAACTGATGATACGCAGATCAAAGAAAAAAATAGTTTGAAAAGACGCTACCAGTACGTACTTCTTAGCAACTAACCCAAAAGCATAAGTAAGGAATTGAAACGCACATAATCAGAATTCTTTACACATACAGCGCAGATATCAATACCTTTCCGTCTGAGACGTTTCGCTTATTAATATAACGGCTAAACTACTTAAAACTTGCACCGAAAATATTGCGAAAATGGAAAGTACTATTGATTTTCGGTTTTCAAAGAATGTATTGGTAGTTAGCGGCTCTTACTGAGCACACACCCACTTTTTAAACGGAACAATGCCTATAGATATTAACAATTAGGTTAAATTAGACTGTCAGTGATGTTTGTTGCAAAATTGTAGTGCGAGTCGTTCACGTGATAGCGTATTTTGAAAAGTTCCCACACCGACACTCTTGCGATACCTGTGGCATCACATGCACTAAAGACCAACACGGGTGTACGCAGTAGTTACGTGGACTCTGACCAGTGACGAGACAACTGACCATCACAGGTTGTGTTCAAAATAACCACCGCCAGCCTCAATATACGCTTCCAGTCTGCTATGAAATGACGGCTGCACCCGTGCTAACGTTTCAGCGGAGATCCATGAGCAGGCTGCAGTAACACATCGTTACACGTCATCGGATGTAGTTGGAATGTCTTTATAGGCAGCCTCTTTCAGCTCCCCATAGAAAAAAGTCTACAGGCGTCATATCCAGGGAACGGGCCGGCCAAGGTACACGTCCTCTCTGTCCAATCCAACGGTTTGAAAACAATTCGTGAAGACATGCTTTAGTACTTCGTATACTATGTTGGACAGCCATCACATTGCTAGCACAGGTCCCTCCTAGTCTGCAGAGGAACGTCTTCTAACATCCGTGGAAGATGGTATTTTATAAGGCTGCGATACTTGTGCGCGTTCAGTGTTCTGTCTACGAAAACAGTGACTGTGAACTGATGGTAAATTTAATTTCCTGTTTGTATGCAGGCCTGTAATATCTTTGTAAGATCTCCCTTTACAAGCTGATCACCCTTATCCATTAGCCACGATCACAAAATAATTTTAGGCTGATCTCTTTATTCCATTGAACGTCTTCGGCAAATCTAAATTAGAGAGTATTACAACATGCAAGTTGAATTACACCCGTAGGTAACTGAGGTATCTGCTAATTTTTTCGTCGTTTATTGTAAGTTAACTGCTATTCTGGAGTCAAAAAGAGCACAGTTACATTTAAAAAAAGATGTGTTTGTCTCTGCAACTTTCATGATGTTACACTCGTTGAGCATAAATTGATGAACCCCTCGCGACTATTCATCTAAATGGGAAAAAGATCGTTGGTATCACAATGAATCAAAAGAAACTTGAGCTGTTAACAAAAAATCTAATGGCTCTGAGCACTATGGCACTCAACATCTGAGGTCATCAGTCCCCTAGCACTGAGAACTACTTAAACCTAACTAACCTAAGGACATCACACACATCCATGCCCGAGGCAGGATTCGAACCTGCGGCCGTAGCGGTCGCGCGGTTCCAAACTGAAGCGCCTAGAACCGCTTGGTCACAACGGCCGGCCAGCTGTTAATACTAATTGCCATAGTCTAGAACTTGTTTTATGACTTAGTAATTGTGCATTTGACGGAAGAACTGTTTGAAGATGGTTAATGTGAAATGTACCTTCAACTCTTTTCTCCAGTGCTGCACGAATAATTAACACATTTCATGTTCAAAGAACTAATATCCTCGACACTTCTTCTCAACACGTTTTGTCCGATCTTGACGAGAGAATAGATGCGAATCTGTGTGGCAGCCTGTTATGCCATGCCGAGACGGGTGACGCGAGGGTAAGGCAATGGACATGTATTCGGGAGAGTGGTGGTTCAATCCGTTTTGCAGCAATCCTGATTGAGGTTTCCCGTCGATTCGCTAGATACCTCAAACAAATGCGCGATGATTCTGTTGAAATACACACGGTCTATTCCATTCCCTAACCTGAGCTTCAGTTACGTACCTAGCCGTTGATGGGATATCAATCCTTATACGAGATGCGACAATAAAGTAATGAGACTAATTTTCTTTACAAGATGTGCCAACCCTACAGGCTTGCGTAGGCACAGTATCTTTGACCTTGGTCTATAAGCTGCTTCTAGTCCAAGGGGCACATCGATGCAACTGCTCAGTAGTGAGTTATGCTGTAATAAGTTAACACGTGTTTGTGTCCCTCGTCGCGGAAATGGAACCGCATAATATTGCGCAACGGTATGCCATTTCTTTATGCGTTAAATCGGGTGAAAACGCGACAACTTACGGTAAGCTTCAGAAGGCTTTTGGAGAGGAGATTATGTCAAGAGCTCAAGTTTTTCGTTGATATAAAATGTTTAGTGAAGGCAGAACGAATGTTGAAGATGAAAACCGCAGTGGACGACCATCAGCCTCACGGACGGATGTCAACTTGCCAGGGTGCGTGAACTCGTACAATCTGATCAAAGATTATCCATGAAAATGATTGCGGAAGAACTGAACATCAATCGTGAAACGGTTCGTCTAATAATAACTGAAGATCTGCATCAGGATAACGCGCCATCCCACACTGCTCTGTCAGTACAGCAATTTTTAACCTCAAAACAAATTTCAGTACTATCACAGCCACCTTATTCTCCAGATATCGCTCCATGCGACTTTTTTCTATTGCCAAGAGTCAAAACGGCGGTCAAGGGACACCTTTCTCAAACAACACAAGATGTCCAAAAAGCCTTGACTAGTGTCTTGGAGGATATTACAGGAGATGAGTTCCTGAAATAATACCATCAATGGCAGAAGCGCTGGAAAAAGTGTGTGCAATCTGAAGGGAACTACTTCGAGGGAGATAACACTAAACTTGACCAAAACGGTAAGTAACATTTTTTCGCATCAGTCTCATTACTTTATTGTCGCACCTCCTACTCAATCCTTTTCTGTTTGTATTGCTGCGCTGTTCCGACTGCGGCAACATAGCTGTCTGGGTGATAAAGGGGAAAAACTGACGCAGAACTCGTCTCACCGGGATTCCAGATGTATGAAGTGCGTGGATGACATTGTAGTCAATGGGCTTCCCTGTGTGTGGAGAGGCGTGGGCGGTGACGTCACAGCTGCACTCCGTGCGTCATTACTGCTTCCGTTATGCGATACTGTTGCCGATCCCCTTGTAAATGAAGTCAGGAGCCACCGGCAACCAAACAGTTCTGACAAAATCGTCACATGAAGATCCGCACAACAGAACGCTTACAGTAAATCCAGTCCCGTGTTGTCATCTTTAGAATTCGGAGGAGGCCCGAAAGTACGTAGAAACTATGTATTTTATATCTCACAGCGCATTTACAAAACTGCACATCCTCCAGAACAGGGTCCGTCGAAGGACCTTATGCAGTTGTTGCAGATTTAATATACTAAATGCACAGCTAGGGCCTCAACGCCGCGCAGGATTAGCCGAGCGGTCTCAGGCGCTGCAGTCATGGACTGTGCGGCTGGTCCCGGCGGAGGTTCGAGTCCTCCCTCGGGCATGGGTGTGTGTGTTTGTCCTTAGGATAATTTAGGTTAAGTAGTGTGTAAGCTTAGGGACTGATGACCTTAGCAGTTAAGTCCCATAAGGTTTCACACACATTTTTTTTAGGGCCTCAACATACTTCCCTGGCGCCCACTTGAAGTTTCCTCAACAGCTGTCGATGACACTTGTAAGGGTACAGATATCGATACTGCAGCGACGTACGTAATCTTACTTTCACGTATCCCTGTCGGCCCCAAAATCACAGGTGGCGCGGGGAGAGCCATCGGCTAGGGAGTGGCGTAAGCCGTCTGCGAGGTCGGCTCACGGAGTGAACAAGTACAAGTTGGGGTGAGGAAACGAATCAAACGACGCCATAAATACATGCGCGATGTATTTACTCTTTGATTTGTATTGTGCAACATGGAACAGTAAATGTGTCTTTACCACGATTGAAGGAAAGCAAAAATTAAAATGACCAACCACAGTGAAAACGTGGTCTGTGTGCGTGTTTATATACTTTGAGAGGACTTCATGAACTCAAGACAATGAACCTAGTGTTAATCAAAAACTCAGAATAATTCTTCATCTTTGAACGTTCAACAAGTTAGTAAGATTTAAGACTGGTTACGGCAGATTAAGTGGACACACATCATATGGACGTACGGCTATTGGCCGAGCGATTCTAGCCGCTTCTGTCCGGAACCACGCTGCTGCTACGGTCGCAGGTTCGAATCCTGCCTCGGGCGTGGATGAGTGTGATGTCCTTAGGTTAGATAGGTTTAAGTAGTCCTAAGTCCAGGGGACTGATGACCTCAGATATTAAGTCCCATAGTGCTCAGAGCCATTTGAACCATTTTCAACATTTAGAGCTAGCTGCCGTTGATCACACCAACTGCAAATTTTGTCTATGCGGTCTTGTACCCTCCTACAGTCACTCAACGACGGCGCCTTACGGTGCACCGCAGCATCATAGGCAAACAACCGTAAATTGCTCCCCAACCTTTGAGCCAAATCATTTGTGTGTGTAGACAATAACAGCGGCCCTGTCTCACTTCCCTGGGACAGTCCTGAAGATACCATTACCTCTGGTGAACATTCGCCTTCGATGACAGCATACTAAGAACTATAACTTAAGGGGGGTAGGACGTCAAACGGGCCGACTTGGAGCAGGAGAGGCACCACAGGACATTTTAATTTCCACTGTCTATACTTTTACAAATAAATTCATAAAACTTTGCCAGCGTGACCAGGAAGGATTCAGAATTCACACTCATAGCAGTAGAAGTTCGAAAACATAACGCAGTAATTTTTTTACTTGTAAAATTTCATCTTTTTTTTCACTTACTAATGACAGCATTTGTTGCTATAGGTACACTTTTCTTCATAAGTAAGAGAGATGATTCGATGAATTTTTCACAGCATACAAACCATACTTAAAGGTGTATGAAACTCCAGAATTTTCCAAATCTATTAAAAACTGTGGTAAAAATTGACGTAATTAACTACAAAATTTGTGTTTTCTCTAAACATGAAGTTTAAAATCCAACAGATCATTCGTTTTTTCATGAATGAAATAAATTTTAGAGTTTCATACACCTGTAAGCATGGTATGTATGCTGTGCAAAATTCATCGAAGAATCTGTAACTTATGAAGAAAAGTGTACCTATAGCGACAAATGCAGCCATTAGTACGTGAAAAAATGATGAAATTTACACGTAAAAAAAAATTATTTTGTTATGTTTTCGAACTTCCGCTTTAATGAGTGTGAATCCTGAATCACTCCTGGTGATGCTGACAAAGTTTTCTGAATTTATTTGTAAAAGTATAGACACTGGAAATTAAAATGTCCAGTGATGCCTCTCCTGCTCCAAGTCGGCCCGTTTGACGTCCTACCCCCCTTAAGAAGTCTTCGAGCCTCTCATATATCTGTGAACCTATTCCGTGTGCTAGTACCTTCTTTAACAACTTGCAATGGAGCACCGTGTCAGATGTTTTTCGCAAATCTAGAAATATGGTGTCTGCCTGTTGCCCTTCATCCATAGTTCGCAGTACACCACGTGAGAAAAGTGCAAGCTGGGTTTCACCTGAATAAAAACCATGTTGATATGTGGACATGAGATTCTTGGTCTCAAGAAAATTTGTGACATTCGAACTGAGAAAATGTTCAAGGGTTATGAATAATTCTATTATATCTACATCTACATCCATACTCCCCGAGCCACCTGACGGTGTGTGGTGGAGTGTACCTTGAGTACCTCTATCGGTTCTCCCTTCTATTCCAGTCTCGTATTGTTCGTGGAAAGAAAGATTGTCAGTATGCCTCTGTGTGAGCTGTAATCTCTCTGATTTTACCGTCATGGTCCCTTCGCGAGATATACGAAGGAGGGAGCAATACACTGCTTGACTCCTCGGTGAAGGTATGTTCTCGAAACTTTAACAAAAGACCTTACCGAGCTACTGGGCGTCTCTCCTGCAGAGTCTTCCACTGCAGTTTATCTATCATCTCCGTAACGCTTTCGCGATTACTAAATGATCCTGTGAGGAAGCGCGGTGCTCTCCGTTGTATCTTCTCTATCTCTCTTCTATCAACCCTATCTGGTACGGATCCCACACTGCTGAGCAGTATTCAAGCAGTGGGCGAACAAGTGTACTGTAACCGACATCCTTTGTTTTCGGATTGAATTTCCTTAGGATTCTTCCAATGAAAGTCTGGCATCTGCTTTACCGACGATCAACTTTATGTGCTCAGTCCTAATGCCTACTCCCAGATAATATGTGGAATGAACTGCTTCCAGTTGCCGACCTGCCATATTGTAGCTAAATGACAAGGGATCTTTCTTTGCCGGCCGGAGTGGCCGAGCGGTTCTAGGCGCTACAGTGTGGAACCGCGCGACCGCTACGGTCGCAGGTTCGAATCCTGCCTCGGGCATGGATGTGTGTGATGTCCTTACGTTAGTTAGGTTTAAGTAGTTCTAAGTTCTAGGGGACAAGGTCATTTATGTATATTGTGAATAGCAACGGTCCCACGAGACTCCCCTGCGGCACACCTAAAATCACTCTTACCTATTACAATGAGTAGAGCTGTAATGCAAGTGATGTACTGGGTCACGTCTAATCAATTACTTGTAAAACTGGTCACGTTACCAACTTGTTTTCAAACGGTTGCAGCACGGAAATGGTACGTTTCCAGACATGGGTTCAGATCCAAAATGTTAGCTACCGACTTTCCTAGAAGTTTGAAACGAGAATTTCCGAACACCCTTTGTACTCGTAATGGAGACGGGAGCTAGGATAGTGGAATGAAGGAGGAGCGAGACGCCAGCGGATGCCAATATTGATCGTGGCGCGGCGGCGGCGGCGGCGGCGGTGGCGGCGGCGTCCAGTCGCGAGACGGGAGCGAGCAAACACCGCCAGCCGGCAGCCGGCAGCCGCTCGCCGGTCCGGCGGCCTAGTCGCAGCGCCTGGGAGAGTCCCGGCCCAGGGCACACAGACGGGGCGGGCGCGCTGGCTGGCTGGCTGGCTGGCTGGCTGCGTTTGCCCCGCGGCTCCGCCAAAACTGAATTATGGCCCCTGGCTGCGGTGTCGGCCTGACCCGCCTCCAGAAATTGCAGTCCCGGGTATCTCCGGCCGCGCCGCCTCCCCGCGCCCTGCAGAATTACTTCCTACCTCCGCGCCGGCTTTGACGACGTCGCCGACTCCGTAATCACGTTTATGGCTAACGGGGCCGCCTCGCTCGTACGCCCGTTATTAATAACACTGTGCGGCCAGTGCAGTGCTCCGGGTTCCGGTAGGCGAAGAAACTCGACTTCGTACTGGCGAATGGAGTATCGTTAAGCATCGTCCGCGTGGTTTACGCGCACTGCATTTGAACTAATAATGAAGAAGAATGACGATATCTGCGTGTGAATTGCGGTGCTGGACGAAGAACTTACCTACGCAAGATGTAACATTTCATTTTCTTTGTATTTTTTTCTCAATTTGCTGTAGACTCTGGCTGGCAGAGGCTAACCACACGCTCTCCTGCTATGGAAGTTCCCCAACACAACGAAGTCTAAAATAAAAATAAGGTCTAAGACAAAACTAAAAATAGCGCACCTCGAAGGAATTATCCCAATGCGACGAAGTCGGTAGATGTTAAGTACATATACAGACAAATAAATCATTACATTTTCTGAAAAAATAGGTGATTTATTCAAGAGAGAGTGCGTCAAATATGAGCAAGTCAGTAACGCGTTGGTCGACGTCTGGCCCTTATACAAGCAGTTATTCAAATGGCTCAAACGCCTCTAACCACTATGGGACTAAAAATCTGAGTCATCAGTCAAATGGTTCAAATGGCTCTGAGCACTATGGGACTTAACATCTATGGTCATCAGTCCCCTAGAACTTAGAACTACTTAAACCTAACTAACCTAAGGACAGCACACAATACCCAGCCATCACGAGGCAGAGAAAATCCCTGACCCCGCCGGGAATCGAATCCGGGTACCCGGGCGTGGAAAGCGAGAACGCTACCGCACGATCACGAGATGCGGGCCTGAGTCATCAGTCTCCTAGGCTTAAAACTACTTAAGCCTAAGTAACCTATGGACACCACACATATCCAAGCCCGAGGCAGGATTCGAACCTGCGACCGTAGCAGCAGCGCGGTTCCGGACTGAAGCGCCTAACATCGCTCGGCCACAGCGGCCGGCAAGCAGTTATTCGGCTTGGCATTGATAGATAGTTATTCTATGTCGCGCAGAGGGATATCGCGCCGAGGTCAGTCCATTTGGCGCGTTGGATCGTCACAATCCCGAGATAGTCGGAGAACCCTGCACATAATGCTCCAAACGTTCTCAATTGGGGAGAGATCCGGCGACCTTGTAGGCAAACTAAAGATTTGGCAAGCTTCAGGACACATATTCGCCGGTCTTCCGAGCTCATTTCGAAGTGAGTCTTATGACTGTAGACAGCTTTACTCCGGTCAACGAGATTACAGGCCGAATATGTGTGTGGAGACACCCCCGACAGCAGTGGGTTACCAGCCTCACTGTCTCTCGCCATAAGAGCCGACTACCAGGAGTGGTCGTCTGGGGTGCCATTTCATTTTATAGCACGACCCCTTTAGTTGTCATCCGTCTACGATATTCAACGCCCCGTTTTGTCGCCCTTCATGGCAAGCCATCCCGAGATTATATTTCACCAAAGTAACGCCCGTCCACACATGACGAATCTTTCTACCTCTTCGTGCTTGTCAAACCACACCTTAGCCAGCAAGGCGAAATTGAGATTGTTTGGAGCACGCACAAAATGGACAGAATGTGGCGTGATATCCCTCGCAAAACATCCAACTCGATCAGTCAGTGCCACGCCGAATAATTGCTTGTATAATGGCTAGAACTGGCACAACGCGCCACTGACTTGCTCGACTTGTGAAGCACTTTCTCTTAAAGAAATCATCTAATTTTTCTGAAACTCTAATCATTTCATTGTGTGTACAAGTATTTCACATCTACCGATTTTCGTCTCATTCGGACAATTTCTTCGTGGTGCGTCGCTTTTTTTTTCTCTTATAAAGTATTTAGATTTGCGTGATTTGTCGTGTATCCGAAATTTAGTTATATACGTAAAAAGCACATAGAACTCAGAGCTGACACTACGGCTCCAAGAAGCGCGTAGGTCATGCCGGCATCTCTAAATGTCGAATTTACAAGAGGATCCAATTTTATGGTAGTGGTACAAATTAATAGCCTATATAATATAGGTAACTTTTCCTTGTGCATGGGTCCAGAGTGCAATTTCAGCGGCCGTACACGGGCCGGAACGCTGCGAGCAATGAAACTTGCAGCCGGAGACATGAAGCTCGTTGTTGTTGTTGTTGTTGTTGTTGTTGTGGTCTTCAGTCCTGAGACTGGTTTGATGCACCTCTCCGTGTTACTATATCCTGTGCAAGCTTCTTCATCTCCCAGTACCTACTGCAGCCTACATCCTTCTGAATCTGCTTAATGTATTCATCTCTTGATCTCCCTCTACCATTTTTACCCTCCACGCTGCCTTCCGATACTACATTGGTGATCCCTTGATGCCTCAGAACATGTCCTACCAACCGATCCCTTCTTCTAGCCAGGTTGTACGACAAACTCCTCCCCAATTCTATTCAATACCTCCTCATTAGTTATGTGATCTACCCACCTAATCTTCAGCATTCTTCTGTAGCACCACATTTCGAAAGCTTCTATTCTTTTCTTGTCTAAACTATTTATCGTCCACGTTTCACTTCCATACATGGCTACGCTCCATACAAATACTTTCAGAAACGACTTCCTGACATTTAAATCTACACTCGATGTTAACAAATTTCTCTTCTTCAGAAACGCTTTCCTTGCCATTGCCAGTCTACGTTTTATATCCTCACTACTTCGACCATCATCAGTAATTTTGGTCCCCAAATAGCAAAACTCCTTTACTACTTTAAGTGTCTCATTTCCTAATCTAATTCCCTTAGCATCACCCGACTTAATTCGACTACATTCCATTATCCTCGTTTTGATTTTGTTGATGTTCATCTTATACCCTCCTTTCAAGACACTGTCCATTCCGTTCAACTGCTCTTTCAAGTCCTTTCCTGTCTCTGACAATTACAATGTCATCGGCGAACCTCAAAGTTTTTATTTCTTCTCCATTGATTTTAATACCTACTCCGAATTTTTCTTTTGTTTCCTTCACTGCTTGCTCAATATACAGATTAAATAACAACGGGGAGAGGCTACAACCCTGTCTCACTCTCTTCCCAACCACTGCTTCCCTTTCACATTCCTCGACTCTTATAACCGCCATCTGGTTTCTGTACAAATTGTAAATAGCCTTTCGCTCCCTGTATTTTACCCCTGCCACCTTCAGAATTTTAAAGAGAGTATTCCAGTCAACATCGTCAAAAGCTTTCTCTAAGTCTACAAATGCTAGCAACGTAGGTTTGCCTTCCCTTAATCTTTCTTCTAAGATAAGTCGTAGGGTCAGTATTGCCTCAAGTGTTCCAATATTTCTGCGTAATCCAAACTGATTATCCCCGAGGTCGGCTTCTACTAGTTTTTCCATTAGTCTGTTAAGAATTCGCGTTAGTATTTTGCAGCTGTGACTTGATAAACTGGTAGTCCGTTAATTTTGACATCTGTCAACACCTGCTTTCTTTGGGATTGGAATTATTACATTCTTCTTGAAGTCTGAAGATATTTCACCAGTCTCAGACATCTTGCTCACCAGATGGTAGAGTTTTGTCAGGACTGGCTCTCCCAAGCCTGTCGGTAGTTCTCATGGAATGTTGTCTACTCCCGGGGCCTTGTTTTGACTCAGGTCTTTCAGTGGTGTGTCAAACTCTTCATGCAGTATCATATCTCCCATTTAATCTTGATCTACATCCTCTTCCATTTCCACAATATTGTCCTCAAGAACATCGCCCCTGTATAGACCCTCTGTCTCGTTAATTTTCCTGTAGGCATTATCTATCTTACCCCTCGTGAGATAAGCCTTTACATCCTTACATTTGTCCTCTAGCCGTCCCTGCTTAGCCATATTGCACTTCCTGTCGATCTCATTTTTGAGACGTTTGTATTCCTTTTTGCCTGCTTCATTTAGTTATGTACGTAAAAAGTTAGATCAAAAATATAACAAAACCAATGCTGTCTTCATACGATCTCTTTCTCAGCACATAGAACTCAGAGCTGACACTACGGCTCCAAGAAGCACGTAGGTCATGCTGGCCTCTCTAAATGTCGAATTTACAAGAGGATCCAATTTTATGGTTGTGGTACAAATTAATAGCCGACATAATATAGGCAACTTTTCCTTGTGCATAGGTCTAGAGTGCAATTTCAGCGACAGTACACCGGCCGGAACGCTACGAGCTATGAACTTTGCAGCCGGAGACGTGAAGCTTGAACAACAGCAAACCGTAAAGCATAGGCCAGAGCCAATTCTGCGCGACAGTGCGTGTTTGCTTCAGACGCGGCTAGGTCCGGCGTGCGACGCGGCCGCCCGCTCTCCGGCCGCCGCTTGCAGCGGAATGAGCCCTATGAAATCAATAAGCGTCAGCGGCAGCGGGGAGGCCAGTGCTCTTGTTTCGCGCCCAGGGGCCGCACGGAACACGACACCACTCCCCCACACCTGCGCCTGGAGTCGCCCACGCAGCCCTTCGTATGGCTTCCCGGTCCGGGAGTAGGCGGCCCAGGCAAGGTCTGCACGTCCAATATAAGGAGTGTAACCGTCGAGTCCTCTGATCCTGCTGCGTAAATTTTCTGCCGCAACCTTTAGCCCTCAGCTCCCAGTCTTCCTTTCTTGCTCTCCGTCCTCCAAGCCCCGGACAATTTTAACCCCTCCAGTCGCCCTCCGAACCTCTCACTCCTGTGATCAAATGAGTTGACCCTTACATCGTAGGGGGTGAGTGTTAGCTGAACTCCCACGCTGCCTTTTTGATAAACAAAGCTCTCCCAAAACAAAGGAAGTAGGCTACAGTACGCTTGTTCGCGCACTACTTGAATACTGCTCAGCAGTGTGGGATCCGTACCAGATAGGGTTGATAGAAGAGATAGAGAAGATCCAGCTGAGAGCAGCGCGCCTCGTTGCAGGATCATTTAGTAATCGCGAAAGCATTACGGAGATGATAGATAAACTCCAGTGGCAGGCTCTGCAGCAGAGACGCTCAGTAGCTCCGTACGGGCTTTTGTTGAAGTTTCGAGAACATACCTTCACCGAGGAGTCAAGCAGTGTATTGCTCCCTACTACGTAAATCTCGCGAAGAGACCATGAGGATAAAACCAGAGAGATTAGAGCCCACACAGAGGCATACCGACAATCCTTCTTTCCACGAACAATACGAGACTGGAATAGAAGGGAGAACTGATAGAGGTACTCAGGGTACCCTCCGCCACACGCCGTCAGGTGGCTTGCGGAGTATGGATGTAGATGTAGATGTAGATGTAGATCCGCATCTACATTGGCCACTTATTTCTTGTCCACGTTCTTTACAAATACTGGTAACCTGTAAATCACCTCATTAATTCCGTATTTCTGGATTTCCGGAAGGCTTTTGACACTGTACCAAACAAGCGGTTCGTATTGAAATTCCGTGCTTATGGAATATCGTCTCAGTTATCTGACTGGATTTGTGATTTCCTGTCAGAGAGGTCACAGTTCGTAGTAATTGACGGAAAGTCATCGAGAAAAACAGAAGTGATTTCTGGCGTTCCCCAAGGTGGCCCTTTATTCGCACGAAGTAATGGCCGCTGTCGACAGGGGATCTCAAGTTGATTCCGTGTTTCTGGATTTCCGGAAGGCTTTTGACACCGTTCCTCACAAGCGACTTCTAATCAAGCTGCGGGCCTACGAGGTATCGTCTCAGTTGTGCGACTGGATTCGTGATTTCCTGTCAGGAAGGTCGCAGTTCGTAGTAATAGACGGCAAATCATCGAGTAAAACTGAAGTGATATCAGATGTTCCCCAGGGAAGCGTCCTGGGTCCTCTGCTGTTGCTGATCTATATAAATGACCTGGGTGACAATCTGAGCAGTTCTCTTAGGTTGTTCGCAGATGACGCTGTAATTTACCGTCTAGTAAGGTCATCCGAAGACCAGTATCAGTTGCAAAGCGATTTAGAAAAGATTGCTGTATGGTGTGGCAGGTGGCAGTTGACGCTAAATAACGAAAAGTGTGAGGTGATCCACATGAGTTCCAAATGAAATCCGTTGGAATTCGATTACTCGATAAATAGTACAATTCTCAAGGCTGTCAGTTCAACTAATAACATACCTGTCATGCAGTTCATTCTACACGACAGTTCTCGGCCGCACTCTGCAGGGGTAATGGAGATGCTCCGGCAGCGTTTTCGATGTGAAGTGTTTGATCAACCACAATAGAGCCCGTAATTGGCTACCCCTGAGGTTCATCACTGCTCAAATGAACCGCTGGCTATGAAGACAATATTTTGACACAGACAACGAGCTGCAGTCCAGAGTAGAAAATTGCTGAAAAGCGCTGACGGCTGTCTTCTATAACGAGGCAATTGAAAAGTTGGTACAACGCTACGACAGATGTCTGAGCGGCGACAGTGTAGAGAAGTAGCTGGAAGGTGTAGCTAACCGTTGCAAATAAAACAGTTTTGATTTTCACTGTGGTTTCCATTTCGCGACCTATCGTTCCTTACTTTCCGAATAGCTCTCGTATATCATGATCAGTCGCTGATGTTCCGCAAACACTATGTCTAACATTGTTAAGTTGAAGAAGTTTATATTGCTGCAACTGAGGCTCGCCGAAAGTGACGTCAGGTACAATCCGCGTTATCAGCAGATTTCGTCCTTCACATTGTAATGTTGATGCATTAAGTTTTTCTGAAAGCGGTGCTGATATTCAAAACAATAAAAGCGGGTTAAAAGCTGTGAGCTATCTGGGGAAGTTAATCTTGCGTTACTGAGCAACTGTTTCATCAGGTATCCAGTCTAGCTTACCAAATTCCCAACCAGACTAACATTAATTATAATCTTTTAATAGTCATCTTATGACAACCGGTGATTATATATATATAAAGAGAATTTAAATAAAAATAAATAAATCAGTTTACATTTGGACATTTATTTTAACATTGATCATTGTTCCATTAAAATTTCAGCATATCAAACTTGATTCATAACTAAACTGGTGCCTTATTTAGGATTCTGAAAATGTGAGTTTGTAATCTTATGGAACACATCAAATAGGGAGCCAAGATTGGGAGACTGCATACAATACTGCTTTCATAAAATAACACACGAAGAACGTTGAAACATATGCAAGAGGAAATTAACCACAACCAACCAATTCAATTTTTCACCCAAAGAAGTTACGTTCGTTGCACAATCCTGTCCGTCATGAAATTACCACACACTGTTATACTAAATTCATACTAACTCTCTGTGAAATCTTCCCGAAAAGAATAGCTGAGGGCTACTTTGATGATTACACCACATGCTTCACGTGGTCAACTTGGTTTACACAAAGAGTGTAACTGCACAATAGTTAAAATAAATTACATCGAAACGGAATTTACAAAAGAAAAACCTTGAACTGGTTAATATCGCCTTACTATTAACCTGATGGGTCAAAGAATTGTATAAGCACGTGGTATTGGTCTCACAAAGTACACCCCACATGGGTTGAACATAAAGAAAAGTTGCTTTTTTGAAAAATATTGTCAAGACGAGACGTTATAATCTCATGCACATTCACATTTAAGATTGATGATCTTAGTTAGAGTTACTGATCAACACGTGGTTCCACTTTACTCACAAAGTAGTGACAAAGCAACTACCGGAAGATATTCTGAACTTCACACTCGAATTACACTGTGTTCCAGTTTAAGATAACATTAGATATTTTAGATCTAAACCTGCAATAAAGGTGATTAAATTTTCAGTTAGGCTGAACTTAAGAAATCCATTGTCCTACAGACTTAGCAGAGACGCGCTTAGCCGGAGATCTTACCACTTCAGACGCTCGCCGCTGACAGACTGGCGTGGGCTCCTACCGAGGGTGTTTCACAGATACAAACGGAAGTGACCAGAGAGGCAGCTTCCTATACCAACATGAGAAGGGACATACAGGACCATACTAAGAATAGACACCTCTTTGCTTTTAGAAAGCGTAGCTACCTGTTCCGACGTTGGTCCTATTGTTCTATAGCAGACAGGCTTGTCTGCTACCATCGAGCACGCAACTAGAAATATATTTGCTCATTCATCCTTTCACACAGAAGGGAAGGGGGATGACAGTATCTTATGATATACACTATATAAAAGAAAGCGCATGTAGGTTCCATATGAGACTGTGTGTGACATGAATTACATATAAACTGTGTTTTCAAGTGTAGTAGTGTGACAGATCGTTCTTGTTTATGTGTAAAAGTAACGCGTTCCACTGCTCAGTCTCCTCCCAGATAGAGTCAGAAATACCAAAGTAAATTCAGAAGTGGAATTTATGCCGTAAATGACACCAGATTTAAGAAATTAACATGAAAGGAAGCCAACAGAGACCCTTCAACATTATTTATTTTTGGCTTTCAGGTGTCAGAATTACTCTGTGAAGCAGGTGGTACAGGTTATTGGTGGACTGCCGCACCGAGAGCGGTAGCCGGTTCCCAGTATGCTACAACGCTGGCGGGACAAATGCCAGGCTGTGGGGAGAGGAGAGGACGGCGCAGCCATAATTCACGCCCTCGCGCTCGCCTGCGCCTACGGGTGGGACGCTAAGGGCAGTGCGTCTGCGCTTGCGTCAGCAAACTTCTGCCCGCCTCCCCTTTTCAATAATTAACACGCCATTAATTTTGCGACCGCAAAAAATTAATTACGAAAAAATATTTGTACCGTGCTTGCTCTGTAATTTATGAAACAAATACAAGAAATTAAAAACTGAACTAATTAGAGCTGTAATTAACCTAAAGTAGAGGTCCTGAGTATTGCAAGCTGCTATTTCGCTTCCGAACACGTTTACTACAAAATGGCGTGTGCTTGTGTTTTAGAGGATAGAATACTGCCAATACACCCAATAACACACCAACATGCAGCCTTCCATTCCATGGTGCATCGCCTAACACCCATACTAACGTCAAAACGAAATTTCCAAACAGAACTAGACACCATTAAATATATTGCATATAACAATGGCTATAACCCTGAATTAGTTGACAAACTCCTGCACAAGAAATATCTTGCCCTACATTTATGCCCCCTCTTCGGGAACAACCACACCAAAAACCATATCTAGGTAAGCTATCAGACAAACTAGCCAAAACACTGAAATCCCAAAACCATAAAACACCATTTTATGTAAGAGGCACTACAGCTAATCTCCTATTCAACAGCAAGGACAAAACAGATAAACTAAGCAGCACTGGGGCCTACAAAATAATCTGGACCGACTGCAATAAACTGTACATTGTTCAAACGGACCGGGCCATAGCAATAAGGCTGACTGAACATGAACGCAGCTGGAGATTAAATAAATCAGGCTCCACCATTGCTGAACATGTGCTCAAAGGAGGGCACAAATATCTAACACACACAGAAGTGCTACACATGGCCAACAAAGGCAGAAAACTCAGCCTACTAGAAGCACTTGAAACTAACAAACACTTAGCCCTAAATCCACAGCTGGTTCTAAATGACCAAGTGCAACTGAGCACATCACCACTCTTAAACTTTACACAATACAGTAAACCAGCTACTAACCACAAAGTGACCCAATACTAAACAAATTTACACCCCAATATAATGTAATATCCCTTATGTGTTTACATTTCCAACTATAACTCAACTGTAACATGCAATATTTGGTATTTATTAATGCACAATTTTTCTAATAACAAAATGTAACCCCCAAAGAAAACATCGCTGTTGTACAACCAACAATTAATGTCCAGTGCAACTGTTCGCAACAAATACCAAAAAATTGTAATTTTGTAATAGTGTGTATTGTAAATAATTCGAATTGTTGTTATACATGGTACTGACAAACCATAAAATGTGATTTATTATGTTAAAGAACAGTTTTACAAAACAAAAAGTCAAAAGACCATTTTGACAATTCCAAAGACAATACCACAACCAAAGATCGTATGTAAGTGCGTTGTATCTTAGTCCAGAAGGTTTGCTTCGTAAGAACATAAGCTCCTTGTAAAAAATAGCCGGTAGTTATCTGAAGATAGCCTAATAAGCCGAAAATTATTTCATACAAATAAAAATCAGTAGAACAAAAAACCGCCTAAGTGTTATTCAAGCCTCAATACAGAAATGCTCTATCAAGAAGCTAAGGAAGAATCCATAAATAAGAATACTGCCTCCAACGCGTCGTAATTAAGACGAGCAAAACCCTAAGAACGGCGACTCGTTCATATTCGAGCAGTCCAGAAAGTTTCGAGACTAGATTAGTAAAAAATAGAAAACATGTAAAATAACGGATTTAATGGTTCAGGTGTTGTACATAATCTCCCTCCCCATTAGTACAACGTATAGAGCGTTCATACAACCATGTGAAACTGTCAGAAAAGTCTTTCCTTTGGGATGTTGTTCAACTCGTGCGCCACATTCGCATCTCCTTTGGCCCTGGTGAACCTTCAGAGACCCATTCCGCACTATATCGTGTTGTGGTAGATTCGTATTGATAACATCGAGTCTTGTCACACGTGAATTTTGTTTGCAAAAAGTAACAGCTCACGTTCTGCATTTCAATCAAGTCACGGTTAACATCTACGCGTCGTTGTTTTTATTCGGGAGTCAATGTGTGAGTGACAAACTTTACGCACACTTTTCTCCTCTTCAAAATATTCTGGGGAATATCTCGAACACTTGATTTAGAGAAGCAGCTCCATTGTGATTTGTGACAAAGTCATTGACATAGTGCGATCATAGTTCCGTCACTTAACACTCCCTGCTCACAGTTGTTAGCTAAAGCTGCCACCGTAGTTAGCTGCTCTGACGTCGGTTGTACTCCAGGAATGAAGTGAATCTCGGAACCTCAGACGTGCGATGTACACGCTAAGAAGAAGGAAAAAAAAGTATTAAGCACCACGAAGAGTTACGCAATTTGGCCACAAATTGATATTCGTACAGGTATCTAAGTATCGATGGAAATGCAAAACTGTAAACCGGATGATGAATAAGTGTGTGACGCTGCAGGGCTATTTAATCGCTCAACTGGCAAGGATAGCAAACAGGGGACACGTCGATGCCACGGCATAAAATCTTTGCCAATTTCATTCCGCGTACTCAGCTGGACGGTAACTAAGCCTCGCAGACATGCGTGTGAACAGTATACGCGGATGCCAGCATTTGAGAGAGATCATGTATTTGGACTCAAAGAAGTTTATTGGAATTATCGGCGAATCGCTCGACATTTGAATAGGATGTTGGCAGGGATGGGTAAGACATGGCCGAACAGAGCGTCAAGAAGTAAGCGATCAACCTAAGGAGACTACGGAACGTCAGGACCGAGCAGTCGTCAAAGAGGCACTCAGAGTCCCGGATTCAGTATTTTCATCGATCGGACGTGCACTTGGTGCTTCACTGGCCACAAGGACCATTAATAGGTGGCTCACAGAAAGAGGACTGCGATCTCTGCGCTCCTTGCGCCAACTGCCATTGGCCTCTGTACACCAACAGGCCCATTTGCAATGGTGTCGGGCAAATTATGCCTAGAATCTCCGTGCCTGGAGTGGAATTATCTTCAGTGATGAGTCCCGCTTCGAAACGAGTCCTGATAACCAGCGAAAACGTGTATGGAGACGTCCCAGACAGCGATGGGATACCAGCCTGACTGTCGCCAGACAACCAGGAGTGATGGCTCGGGGTACCATTCCATTTCATAGCAGGACCCCTTTGGTTGTCAACCACGGTACTCTTATAACACAATGTCACATCGACGACATCGTATGGCCAATTATGTTGTCCTTCATGGCTTACACTTCAGCAAGACACTGCCAGCCCGCACAAGTGTTTGTACTGCTTGTGTTCACGCTTGCCAAATTCATCCTTGATCAACTAGGTCGCCAGATCACTCCCCAGTTAAATAATGTTTCGAGTATTGTTGGCTAGGCCCTCCAACCTGCTCGGAGTTTTGACAATCTAACGCGCCATTTGGACAGAATTTGGCACAATATCAGTCTGGAGTACATTGAACAACTCTAACAATCAACGTCAATCTGAATAGCTATTTAAAGAAGGATCAGTGCGTTGTTGTCTTGACTGAATAAATCATCCAGTTCTTCTGAAATTGCAATAATTTCTTTGTCTTTACATGTACATCACATCTAGCGAATGTTGTCCCATTCATATAGTTATATAGGCCTGTATACCCCATTTATCTTGACCACCCTAAATAACTGTTTGTCTAGATGGAAATTACAAAATTGTTTCAAACAAATGTTCTTCAGCCGTCACGGGGACATCAATCAGCATGATTGCCTATGTTGCAGCTTTGTGTTTTACAAAGATATGAACAGTGGCTCGACTTTTTCAAATGGTACCCTGTATTTTTTATTCGGTAATTCACTTCCTCTCATAAAGACCTATTCAAAAATGTATCACAGTGTACCACTCACTGAAACACAACGTTGGTAATTACATAATACAACATTAACTTTGAGCCCAGGATCACAAACTCGTCTCCTTGCTGGAGTTGTCAGAAAACACAAGAAAACGAAGTAAAAACATAACACAAAATTGACTTTGACACTCCTGTACCATTTCTCAGGACTAGAACATTCAGAGGTGCTCATAGTGGTGACCCTGGACACCGATACACTGGTGCACTCGTTGAATGAAAGAATTATTTACTGCTTCCAGTGTTGCCTGCTGAAGAGAATTACAAGCAAGCACGATACATTCCTGCATGTCCTCTGGAGTTGTTGGAATATCGCGATTGACAACATCTTTAATGCATCCCCAAAGAAAAAAGTCCAGAGGATTTAAATCAGGAGACCTAGCAGGACAAGTAACTGTTCCTCCTCGACAAATCCGTCTAGCAGGATTCCTTCGGTTCAGAACACGACGTGCACGCAAGGCATTATGTGCTGGACATCCATCGTGTTGATACAACATAAGCATTCTGGTTCTTAGCGGCACTTTATCCAGAAGAGGAGGAAGAATTCGTATGAGGAAGTTGTACGCTTAGCTCTTTAGACTACCATGGATGAAATAAGGGCCAATAATTGTAGTACCAAGCATCCCACACCAGACGTTAATTCTCCATTGACGCTGATGTTCCATCTGCCTAAGCCATCGTGGGTTGTCGCTGGACCAATAATGCATGTTCCTTGTATTTACCTGTCCTTTGTTTGAGAAGGAACATTCATACGTAAATTAAACATTGGAGAAGAAGTTCGGTTGGCGAAGATTTGCTTCTGTGCCCACTGACAGAACTGTACACGATTCTGGAAATCATACCCATGCATTTCTTGATGTAGGTGGTGACTGTAACGTGTAAGTACACGATGTACACTGGTTCCAGGAACGCCAATCTCGTACTCAAGCTGTCGTGTGCTCACATGTGGATTCATAGCAACGGAAGCGAGAACAGTAACTTCGGAAGCTTCGTCTGTACAAGTGCTACGACGATAGCGTTGTCGTGGGTTGAAACTTTTCGTTTCAAAATGTTCAAATATGTGTGAAATCTTATGGGACTTAACTCCTAAGGTCATCAGTCCCTAAGCTTACACACTACTTGACCTAAATTATCTCAAGGGCAAACACACACACCCATGCCCGAAGGAGGACTCGAACCTCCGCCAGGACCAGCCGCACAGTCCATGACTGCAGCGCCTTAGCTTTTCGTTTCCTGAAGCGTCGCAACAAGACGAGAAAACATCCGTCGGGAAGGTGGGATCTTGTCAGGATATCGCTCTCTGTACAGTTCCGCTGCCTGCGTAGCATTTCTCTTACCTTCAAAAACAACAATAAAAGAAACGTTATGTCAATACAGTTTGTAGGAAGGATATCCTTTACTTATGCCTACTCTACACAACAGTATTTAAAAGGACTAAACTACTGTACTAAATGTACCCGTACATAAGAAAACAGTATTGGAGTTACTGTTCTGCTAACTTACATTCCCCATAGATGAGTAGCATTTCTACCTTCTCTTCGTTGGTGTATATTCTACTCACACAACTCTTCAACTGACGATGGTTGACGGAATGACGGGTTTACGTTCTACTTATGTTTACATTTGTCCCCTGTCAACGTCATCACGTGGATGTGCTCCATTAACCGAGTACCTGCACTAAGCGCTGGGAGCGTCAACGTCAGTGTTGTGTTATGTAATTAATAACGTTGTGTTTCAGTGAATAGGTCTTTGAATAGGTGTTTGAATAGGTCTTTAGGATAGGAAATGAATTACCGAATAAAAAATACAGGATGCCATTTAAAAAGGTCATACCGCTGTTCATATCTTTGTAAAAAAACAAAGCTACAACGAAGGCAATCATGCTGATTGATGTCCCGTGACGGCTAAAGAACATTTGCTCGAAAAATTTTGTAATTTTCATCTGGACAAACAGTTATTTAAGGTGGTCAAGATAAATAGGACACCCTGTATAATATATTAAAAAGTACCTGGTCTAAACGTTTATTACACTAACGTGTAAAAATTTGAACTAAATCGGAAAGATATATTTTGAAGTTTTTACTAACGATATCTTCCCTTTTTATATATATGTATGTATATATATATATATAAAGAATTAGGTACCGTACGTAATTCAACGTTGCGTCAAAATTTCAGAGCAGTCGGTCAAAAACGTTCGGAGGTTAACGATTCCGAACAAACCAACATATACATTTTTATAATGTTTCCCGTTTGCTGCATATATACCGCATGGAGTTCCAGTCGGTATCTAAAAGCACATGTGTATACGACTGCAATCTTCTTCTTCGGTTATCAACCCACAGGTTGGTTGGCAGCAGCACGCCATTCCGTTCTTTTGTCAACTTTCTTCTTCATATCTGCATAGGTCTGGCACCCGGTGTCATTTATTACTTGTTGAATGTAGCTTAATCTAGGTCGTCCTCGGCGAGTTCTTCCTTCAATGATTCCTTCTAATATTCTCTTAATGAAGTTGTTATGCCGTAAAATGTGACCTATGAAGGTTATTCTTCTTTTCTGTATATTTCGCCAAAGAGATCTGTTTTCTTTCACTCTTCTGAGGACATCTTCGTTTGTAGCCTTGTCTCGCCAGCTGATTTTTTCCATTCTCCGGTAGCACCACATTTCGAATGCCTCTAATCTTCTCTTTTCTTCTTTTCCACTAGTCCAAGTTTCACATCCGTAAAGGGCTGTACTCCACACATAGGTTTTCATGACTCTCTTTCTTACGTCTAAACTAACATTTCTACTCGTCAGTAAGTTTCTTTTTCCATTGAATGCTATTTTGGCAAGTTGTATTCTGTTTTTAATGTCACTTTTGCTCCTTCCATCTGCTGTTATTTTGCTACCTAAGTAGTTAAATTCTGTAACCTGCCCTAGTTTCTCTCCCTTTATTGTTATTCGTATGGGTTCATTGTAGTTCAGGGCGCCACTCACCATCACTTTAGTCTTTTTCTTATTTATTTTCATTCCATACTGTTCTTTTAAGGTGTTTTCCATTTCATTGAGTGCGGCTTCTAAATCTTCTTTCCTTTCTGTAATTATGGCGATATCATCTGCATATCGCAACATATCTATTTTCATTCCGTTAAGTTTTATTCCTACTTCAATATTCTCTCTTATTTTGTCTATTGCTTCTTGGATATATGCGTTGAAAATTACTGGAGATAGTGGGCATCCCTGTCTCACTCCTTTCCTTATTCTTGCTGTTTCTTCTTTGTTTTCCTTCTTAACTAAGGCTGTTTCATTTTGGTATATTTTAAAGATTATCCTTCTATCATTATATTTCAGACCAGCCTTCTTCAGAATTCTAAACATTTCTGGCCATACAACATTGTCAAATGCCTTTTCGAGGTCTACGAAGGCTATAAATACTTGTTTGTTTTTGGAAATTTGTTTCTCAATTATTAGTCTTAAAGATAAGATTGCTTCCCTCGTCCCTACACCGCTTCTAAAACCGAATTGGTCTTCACTTAGAGTGCTATTCAATTGGTTTTCAACTCTTTTCAAAATTATTCTTATTAGAATTTTTGATGCGTGTGAAAGAAGACTGAGTGTTCGATGGTTTTCACAGTCCATAGTAGATGCTTTCTTAGGTATGGGGAATATGATGCATTTCTGATAGTCTTCAGGAACTTCACCTGTTTTGTATATTTTCTGTATGAGTTGCAGTAATGTAGCTTTCATTTTGTCTCCTGATTTCTTAATTAGTTCAGAAGGTATATCATCAACACCTGCCGCTTTCTTATCTGGTAGTTCTTTTAGTGCTTTTTCAAATTCATCTTTCAGAATTGTGTCCCCTAGTTCTTCTTTCTCTACTTCTTCGCTTAATTCTATCATATTATCTGTTAGAGGGTCTCCTTGATATAGCTCTTCAATGTATTCTTGCCATCTCTTCAGCGTGTCATATCCAAATAGTACCTTGCCCTCTTTGTTCTTTATAGTTCCTGAAGATTTTACTTTCCGTTTAGCAAAGTTTTGTTTTATTGTTCTGTAGGCCAAGTCAGTTTTTCCTTTAACCATGTTTTCCTCCACCTCTTTACAAATGCTGTTGAGGTAATTTTCTTTTGCTTTCCTAGATTCTCTGTTTATTTGGTTTCTAAGCTTTCTATATTTGTTTTCGCTTTGCTCGTCAGAGGCATTTTTGTATAGTCTTCTTTCTTCCATTAGACAAATTATTTCAGGTGTTATCCACTCTTTCCTGTTTACAGGTTTGGCTTTCCCAATAAATTCTTCTGCTGCTTTATGTATGCCTTCTTTGATTTGTTTCCACTCCTCGTTAGTACTCCCGGGAATAATGTTTGATGCCATCTCATCAGTTTTCCGTGCATAAGGGATCACTAGTTCTTCAGACTTTAGGTTATCTCTGTTCCATACTTTGTTCGTTTTTCTCTCTAATCGCTTGAGTTTGAGTAAGCATTTCATCATTACAAGGTTGTGATCACTATTAATATCCGCAGACGGGTAGCTTCTGCAATCCTTGATTTGGTTTTTAAAACGCGATTTTACTAATATATAGTCGATTTGGTGTCTTCTAGTATCTCCTGGGGCTTTCCACGTGTACCTTCTTCTTTTATGGTGGTTGAAAAGGGAGTTCGCTATGACCAACTTGTTTTTGGCACAAAATTCAATTAGCCGGCTTCCTCTTTCGTTTCTATCTCCTAGACCATATTTCCCTACAATTCCGTCAACTTCCTCTTCTCCAACACTAGCATTCCAATCTCCCATTATAATTAAGTTCTCTTCACCTTTAACATAATTTATAACTTTGTTGATGTCTTCATACACTGTTTCTATTACATAGTCTTCTTCTGCCGATGTCGGCATATAGACTTGTACTATTACCGTGTTCTTTGGTTTGGTTCCAATTTTGACTAGTATTATCCTAGAGTTAAATTGCACATATCCTGTGACTAGATTCCCGAGTTTTCCTTTTAGAATTATTCCAACTCCACCGATTCCAGTTGTTCCTTGGTTAGTACCTGTGTGAATGATACGATAATTTCCTGATCTGAAGTCTCCTGGTTCAGGCCATCGCATCTCAGATATTCCTATTATGTCTGTTCCCATTCTGTCCATCTCTAGTTTGAGGTTCTCTAATTTCCCGCATTGGAGGAGTGTTCTTACATTCCATGTTGCTATTTTTAGTGTATTCTTCAACTTTGCCTGACCTTCCATTGTCCCCACCCGGAGATCCGATTGGGGGACTATTACTCCGGATTTATGTTTAACAGAAGATTCTGGCATGGTGCGCTACTGATTCTTGGGATATCTTGAGTGATCTTTAATGGAGTGGTTTCCCGTTGCCTTCTCCATCCTATGCCGTTGACTGTGAAGTTCTTCCGCCTTTAGGAGCAATTTCTCACTCCAAGGACAAGAGAGTGCCCTGCCTCTATCCGCTCATCCGCTCTCTTTGAGACCGTTGGCACTTGATAGGGGGCGTTTCCTTATCCCGGGAAACACTCGGTCGTCAGAGCCTCGTTAGCAATAACAGGGTGTACCGTGCAGCAATCCTTAGCTGCAACTCGGGTAGGTGAGGTTGACATTTGTACAGGAGAGGCTGTTAGAGTCGCTTCACTGTACCTGTACGACTGCAATGTTGTATGAAAATTTCAAAGCAATCCATGAAAAACTTTCGGAGATCTGAGGTTTTGAATAAACGAACATCTACGTTTAAATTTATGTATAAACTCTAAATGGTACTAATCGCAAATCTCCGAAAGTTTTTGGTCAAATGCTCTGAAATTTTGACACAACGTTGCATTGGAATACGTGAGAGTTTTTATATACCTATTTTTAATTTTATGTGTAATATATAATTTTTATAAATGCAATGAAAGGGAAATGTTATAAAAAATTTAAAAGGCTTGAATTGGTCAAGAATTTTCGGATGTATACCGTTTTGAACAAATGAACATTTACATTTTTACTTGTATAGACTAAAGCGTGCGAAACTTGTATTTTACGAAGTATAACTCATCATTTCTTTTGCAGGCTGCTGCAGCACGCCACGAGACAGGTGAACTGTGGAGACGCAAATAGCTTCCTCCAATTTCTGGTAATTATCATAAACATCCATATTACTGAACCTAATAAACAAACATTATTATTTTGCATTGTTTTCCTTCGAACGTTAGAACGATTTTTGCTTTTTAAGCGCTGGACAGTTCTCACAGGATTTACTTTGCATACATTCGTTTGTAATCTACTTGCAATATACCTGGTAGCGAGTTTTGCTTCAAAACCGCTTGCTTAGTTTATATATGCTTATATGTGTACCACAGAAGTAATGCTGGTGGACCAAATTTTAATTTACCTTCTTCTCGTGTACAAAATGTTTTTTAAATCATACCTTTTCTTTTTATATATGAAAACCGTAAAGATCATAGAACTGTCACAAAGTAGAAAACGAAACAGAAATAATGAATTAGCTATTTATAAACAAAAAGTAGAAGAGAATTTTGTAAATAATAGTATTTTATCATGTACATGTCACACTCCATGACTTTTAACATTTCGTGTTTTTGGTCTTGTTTCGTTTAGTCATTGTCAAGTGGTAACACTATTTACAGAATCATGAAACTGCTTACAACTATGTTTCTACGCTCGTTGCCGAGTGGCATGTAAACTGTGCTTCGACATCCTGTAAATTGGATTACCGTCAGGAGAGCAACAAAATCGGCTTGAAACGTATAATTGCATCCTAAGCAAAACAAATTTATAAAGTGATCACTGCGATTCCTTTCAATTCACAGTGTTAATAATGTCGTTACGTCGAACATTAAGTAGCTTCGCAACCCGCCCTTCCTTCACTTCGCCTCTAAAAAATTACATGAAAGACGTTAATTGAAGCTTTCATACCCTCATGGACTGACTGTCACTGAAGATGGAGCAGCAATATACAATAGAGAAACTGTTACGGAAACCGTTGTGAACCACGCTCCTGTAGCCCTTCAGTTTCAGGTAGGTAAACCAACACCTAAGAACCTTTGTAACACTCCGCAATGGCTGGCGGTGTGTCATACACAGTATTAGTGGACTTAGCCATATAAAAATAACAATTAACAAGGTTTTTTTCAACGTTGGTAAGAAATCTGTCGACAGTGATCCATCCCAGTGATTTTGCATTTGCACTCAAATCACACTCTCAGAGTTAATCTCTTGTTACAAGGACGATTCCAGTAATATGTTTTGTTCTGCAGTTAAGTGTATTTCAGAAAAGAGACGGTCCCTTCTGTCCATTGTTGTAACTTGAACGTTGCTCCGAAACGTCTCCAAGTCAACAGCTGTTCTGGAAGGACCCAACGAACTGTTCTCCTTGTGATGAACGAGCTCAGGGCGGGAAGTATGGTTGTTTGAATCTTGTGTAGTAATCAGTAATTATTTAAGCAATAACGGAAGAGTCTAGTAGGCGGTTGTCCGAGGGTAAGGAGCGAACAGGAACTTAGTTCACAGGTAGGACTGGAAATCCTGTCTTAAATTAATTTCAGTTTTATTAATTGCGTCCGTCAACATGATACATTAAACCGTCTATGTCGTTCTTCAGACTGCGGCGTGTAAGTTACCCGTGTGTTAATTAGTTGTTGTTCCTATGTTATTAGCTCTATAGTTTAAAATGGGTGCTGCAATTGTTGCGTGGCGCAAAGCTGATGTTGCTAATGCATCAACACGGCATTTGTCTCACACTGGCGTTGTTATATTGTTATGATGAGATGGTTATTATTTGAATTTAAAGGGGAGGAGGTTCACAGTTTTGAGTACATATTTCTACATCTCGACCCATCCAGAGGGATCGGGCAGGTCTATGGAAACACCGAGATAAATGCATGCTTGAACATAAATGGAGCCAAGCCCACAAGATGCGCTGTTGTATATGACCACGAACATACCTGTGCAATGTCCTCAATACGTTGCAAGAATCGTTCTCGGTAATAACAGTGTTCTGTGCAGCTCTGAGTGAGCTATGCCTGAGTTAAATGAATTCCAACGGGGGCAAATTGGTAGTGCCCATATGGTGGGTGCTAGCGCAATCAAGAGCGCCGAAACTTTCTTTGTTTCAAGAGGCACCTTGTGGAAGCTTTATATTGCATACGTCATCCGCTAAGTTAAAACGCGGACAAAAGTGTGTAAAAGTGTGTGTTTGATGAGTGGTCGTGACGGACGGCGATTGAAGATGATTGTGATGAAAAATAAGCGGAGGAGAGCTACAAAAGTCACTTCAGAACTGAACCCCCTCCCTTTCCACCCCCCCCCCCCCCCCCGAAAAAAAGGCGTGAAAGAGGGTCGATAAGCAGGTAACTCCTGGGTAAGGTGGAGTTCCAAACCAATCACCACTGATCAAAAACCCTGCAACAGGAAAACGTTGTGTCGAAGCCACAAAAGCTGGACTATGGATCAATGTGAGAAAGTCATACGGTCGGACAAGTCTTGTTTCACACTGTTTCCAACTTCTAGCCCAGTTTACGTCCAAAGAGTGAGACATGGCAGGGGTTCGGTGCTGATTTGGTCAGCCATATCGTGGTATTCCATGGGTAGCTTTTCTGTCAAGAACTATGTGACCATATTGACGTTGTGTTTCTTCCCCAACAGTGACACTGTGTTGCTAGACGACACGGCTCCTATTCAGACAGCACCTGTCGTCCAGGACTGGTTTTGTAAAAAAACAGAATGAACTGTCGCATCTTCGCTGGCCACACATTCAGTAGGACTCAGTACTATTGAGCCTTTGTGGTCCACTTTGGGGAGAAGCAAGCTTGATCGGTTCCACCTCCATCTTCGTTACCTGAAGTTTCCATTATTTTGCAGAAATAATGGTGTAAGATTAGTTTGAAAAGCATGCAGGACATGTATTTATGCATCCCGAGAGGGTTACAAGCAGTTTTGAATGCCAATGGTTTTCCTATATCGTGTTAGATATTGTAATGTGTTTTGTTTGTACTGTTTCCCAATTTTTGCCCACTCCCTGGACATACACACTCCGTAAGCCACGTTACGGTGTGTGGCGGAGTGTACTTCTAATGCCACAATCATTTTACCCCTTCCCTGCTCCGCCGCGAATTGTTCCTGCGAACAACGAATGACGACAAACCTACGTATGAGCTCCAATGTCTCTATTTTTTCGTCGTGGTCGTTTCGCGAAACTCATGTGGAAGGAAGTAAGGGACTAACATGTTGCCCGACTCTTCTTCAAACGTACACTCCCGGAATTTCAACACTAATCTTCTCCGTAAAACGCTATGCCCCTCTTGTAACGGGTTTTACTGGAATCAGTTGCGCATCATACAACGCTCTCGTTTTTAATAAATGATCCCGTCACGCAGCGTCCCGATCTTCGTTGAGTCTTCTCCATCTCTTCTGTTAACCCCACTTGGTTAAGAGCCAAACTAACGAACAATACCCACAAATCAATTGAAAAACTGTTATCTAAGCCACTTCTTTATGCAATGAATGACATTTCCTTAAGATCCTACCGATAAATTGCAGCCTAACATTAGTCCCTTTTTTTTTTTTTTTTTTTTTTTTTTTTTTTTGCAAAAATTTTTGTGTGCTCATTTCACTTTTGGTCACTCCTAATGATTATGCCTCGGTATTTTACGATCCTTAGTGTTTCCAGTGATTTCTACCGATAGGTTACTGAAACAGTAATGGATCTCTTTATACCGAGTAGATACGTTACATTTATTCACCAGTCCCTGTACCACCCATATATACTCCCCAGATTTTCTTGCATTTCCCTAGACTTTGGCGTTGCAACCAGGTGTTGGATCGCACCTCTTCAAGCTCCCCCCAGCCATAAAACGCACAAGTTTCGATTTTTCAAAACTTATAATAAATCTTACAACGAGGAACCACTTTTTACAAAATACTATTCTGAAATTCAGTTTTTAAAACATAGTTTCTTACAATCAAAACAATACAACCACAAGATTTAATACAAACAACAGGTGCTACACTCTGTTCCCGAAGCATTGTCACTTTTCTCCCTAGTTCTGGTCGATACACATCGGCCCAAATAAGTAGTCTTTGTAACAATGACACGTTTTCAAATGCTACCAGCTATAACGTTCAAATAGTTTCATTGTAGCCCCGCGGTAAACGTGTGTCAGATATTAATTAATAGGGGATCTAACAAACAGCGTTATATGATCAAAACAAAGGCGTTTCTCGTTGCGGCAGAATCCTCCCACAAAATTTTAAACACGAACTTTCTCCCCCGCATGCGAAAATATTTTGTTGACGCTGCCCTACATACGGCGAAACGATTATCATTAACAAAATAAGGGAAATTGGAGCTCGCACAGAAAGATATAGGTGTTCTTTTTTTCCCACTTGCTGTTCGAGGGTGGGATAATACGAATTACTGTGAAGATGGTTCGATGAACCCTCTGACAGGCAGTTAAATGTGATTTGCAGAGCAGACATGTGGATGTAGAAGAAATTCTTGCCCATTGGTGTAACGTACAATTCCGACTTTACGAAGAGTTATGAAAAACATAACACGATACAATATGAGACACCGAGTTAGACGTTTAGTAAACGCTTTAAATATAATACGTCTTGCACCCACTGAGTTGTATTACAACTGGACTGATTTAAGTTCGTTTTCGTTACCACAGACAAGCATCACATTTGAACACGAATGTCTCTACAATACGCCTCAGCGGCAAATTATAATTTCGTTGCTATTTAATACACATGTATTATTTTAAATCTCCGGTGCCGAGTTTTTCCACTGAGTTAAAAAAAAAAAATCCCTTGGAAGAGACGGAACTTTGTTCCGGAGCGTTCCGGTCGAAATTAAGCCCTGAAATAGCCTCATGGGGCTTCCGACGCTAGTCACTAGATCATTTATACCTATCGTAAACAGTAATTGCCCTCTGAAGCTCCCTTGCTGTATGCCTGAAATTACTTCTACATCTCTCGATTTCACTCTGTGAAAAATAGCGCATTGTTTTTCAGCTCTTAGAAAATCGTGAATCAAGTCTAAAACATGGCCCAATACTCGGAAGCTCTTTTTTTCACTAAACGACAATGCAGCACTTTATAGAATGTTTCTCGGAATCAAGGAACACGGCACCAACGTGGGCGCCTTTGTCTACTGCGTTTTGTACTCTATGGACGAACAGAGAGATATGTATTTCGCAAGATTTTAATACCTATTCCGAATTTTTCTTTTGTTTCCTTTACTGCTTTCTCAATATACAGATTGAATAATATCAGGGAGAGGCTACAAGGCTACAACCCTGTCTCACTCCCTTCCCAACCACTGCACAGGTGGTAGTAAAGTAGAAACAACGCAAAGAATTTCGAACATAAATAACTGCAACATGCCTAACGGTAGTAGACAAAAATGCTATTCGTTTGTTTTTTTTTTTAACTTGGATTTGCACACACATTCCGACAACTGGTTAATGTGCTCAGTATGGGGAGTGACCCCCTCTGGAAGCAGTACAGGCCTGACTTGACATGCGGTGAATGATGTCATCAGTCTCATGTTGACGCAATAATGCCCATTCTTTCTGCAGAGCTTCTGGCAGTCGTGGAGAGTGGTTGTTGGATGCTGACAAGATGCAAACCATCTGTCTAGTGCATTCCAGACATGCTCTTTGGGATTCAAATAGGAGAGCGAGTAGACCACGCCATGCTTGAAATATCTTTCGTTTCCAAGAAAACATCAGCCACCCGTGCTCTGTAAAATCAAGCATTACCGTCCATCAATACGAAGTATGGAGCCACGGCACCTTGAAACAACCACAACTGAGATCCCAAGATCTCGCCAAGGTAGCTGACAGCTACCTCCTCAATATATCGGTCTCTTTCCGCAATGTTTGGCTCCCGAAATCGTGTTCTACGTTCCCTTTAGATACGAGTCCACCGAGAATCACTCTCCAGACTAAATCGGGACTCATCTGTGACAACAAGATTGGTCCACTGTTCGACCGCCCCGCTGGCATATTGATGACTGGACACTAGACGTTCCCTTCTGTGAAAACGCGTCAGAGGTAGACATCAATAGGTCTCCGACAGTAAAGGCCACTATGCCGAATCTTTCTGCACGCCGTTTGCCTCGAAGCAACACGTCCAGTGGATGCTGCGAGCTCACACGCCAGTTGCCGAGCAGTACTAAGGCGGTACTGTCGTGCCCTTACGGTCAAATGACGTTCCTCTCTTCTGAAGTCACACGTGGTCGGCTCTGCCCTAATCTTCTGGATACAGTTCGATCTCTATAAATTGTCGCCACATCCAAGAAACAACAGAACGATTCACACTAAGCCATTGGGTCACATCAATTTGCAACTGTCTTGCTTCGCCGTAGAGTGTCTGGTTGGCATTTTCTCTATGCCACACTGCACCGTCTGTGGCTGTATACACAACGAGTGTGGAAGTGGGACTACCCAGCAAAACCTACCTCGTTTCATAGGTGCCGTGACGTCATTGTTTGCGTGTTTATCCGTTGACCGGAGTGCCATCTTCGGTGCAGAACAAGATCATACGGACATCTGGTTAACTGTTTGTATAATTACATCGTGAATTAAACACAGGACGGGGAAATGTAGCTGGAACAATTAGGTCAAAGGTCAGTGGATGGCAATGAAACGATACCTTCAGGTTGAACATAGTTTTACTCTACTAATTTGACAAAACATTCAGCTGCAACGTACCCGCCAGGGTAGTCGAGAGCGCTAACGCGCTGCTTCCTGGACTCGGGAGGGCGCGACTACCCCGGATCGAATCTTCCCGGCGGATTAACGACGAGGGCCGATATGCCAACCAGCCTGGATGTGGTTTTTAGGCGGTTTTCCACATCCCACTAGGTGAATACCGGGCTGGTACCCATGTTCCGCCTCAGTTACACGGCTCGCAGACATCTGAACACATTCGCACTATTCCATGGATTACACTCGATGTAGACAGTTGGGGTACACTAATTCCATCCCGGGGGGAGGGGGGGGTACGGGGTGGCGGCAGGAAGGGCATCCGGCCACCCCTTAACCATTAACATGCCAAATCTCATTAACGATGGCTGACTCTGCGTAACTGCGGGACAAGACTCAAGCGATAGGTAGAAATCAGCTGCAACGTGTCATGATAATTTAGGGAATTAATTGCTTTTCCTTTAAAAAAATGCAATATTTGTCCTGAAACGCGATCAGCGATCAAACATCACACGTTCACTTTAGTGCTAGCACACACCACTTCCCTTACTATATGCGGCTTGGTTTGTCCACGGACGCGATGTTGTGTTTGTTCGCGATACCGCACACGTGAGAAGTGAATTCGTCCAAAAATGCCACTCTGTTTAGGAATTCGTTTTCTCATTCAGACGCTCCAGAAAATTCTCAACAAATTGGTTTATACGAGACTTGTCACCTAGTTTCAACGCTTGCGACGTTTACAATAGGTATGGATACAACGTAAAAGCTTTCTCAAGAATTTTGTGCACGTGCTGATCGAGCATGGTAGTGTATTTCTCATCTTTAAAGTTTCTTCTTCGTTACGCTTCAGTTTTAATAAGTTAAATGTAGCAAACATTCTTCTCTAGCACGAAGGCAGTGTCAGTAACAAACAGAATGTGTTTAGTCTGTTTTATTTTTCTGGATAATCTGTTTTATGATTTACTTCCATGACCGGCTTGGAGTGCCAGAGTCTGGTAACAATTACTTTAATAAAAGATGTCACCAAAGAAAAATTGAGTAAACTGTATTAGTTGGAAATTTTGTATCAGTCCGCAAATAATCTTTTCCCTACAAATGACTAGAGCTACGTATTGCAGTAATTCTCTCGTGTCGTCGTATATTTTCCGTTATACTCCCTTACACGTTCACGCATTGTAGCAGCCTAATTAGAGAGTAATGAAAGTGCCTGGACGTTCCTGCTTTTGAAAGTCTGCCTTTTGCTTGAGCCAAAAAAAAAAAAAGAAAACGTAGCATTATATTCACTTGTTTTTATCCAAGCACTAAAAGTAATTATACCGTTAATCTCCTTGATATCTACGGGACGAAGGTGTATCTTTTTTTTATCAGATATTCGTTCCAGAAGTCATTACAACTACACACAATTACATACGTACGTATAATGCCTGATACGGAGCAATAGCGCAAATTTGTGAAATAATTACGTCATAAACCTCAAAGCTGTCGTAGTTAGAAAAATTTTCGATAATATGGTATTAGCAGAGTTATTAATGCTTACGAAACCGATTTTGCAAAAGGTTTAAACCTGCTTAGCCGTGGAACACGTAACGGAAACATGTTTGTAAAAGGAACGGATCACGTTTCATGCAGCTGACGTTTTCTGTTGATTGAAATCTCTCTGCAGTGCCAAACAACAAAGACACACAAGTTTAAAATGCTAATAATGTCTCTGTAATTAAAACAGAGAGCTGAAACAATTTTTACACCTGAGAGGGGCTCGTGGAAACTGAAGCACGTAGTTGGGAGCGACTGTAAAAGTATCAAATATTCCAGAACTGCCACAGTATAGCGTCTGTTGACAATAAAATATGTTTGGTAAACTCAAAAACGGGTATGGTGGATTTTGCATGCTTGGCCTGGATTAATACGCATAGAGAAATGGCCCAATATATCCCATTCTATAGTTTGTGCACGATAGTTTTGTTCACCTAATTAACAGCCAGTGTCTCTTTTTTATTGATAAATAAATAATCCCCCGGCTATTGAACAAAGCTGATAGGGAAGTTCATTCATTTGTTTCCTTCACTTTTTAGGGTTGTGAAATTTTCTTGCTTGCTCAACACCTGCAAGACTTGTATGAGGCCAACGAACTGGTGAGGTTCAGACTTGTGAAGAACTACAGCCATTAACCAGAACGGGCCCCTACAAAAAAATTCTGACATATGTCGAAGTACTTGCCGTGCTAAATTCAACGTGAAAAACTATAAAATTATGGCACGACTAGAAGTTTCTTGAAGTATCGAAAGCACCGCGTTCCGAGTTGATTTCAGCTGTTGAACAACAACTCTGTAAGAAATATCAAGAATTTACGAACATCGTGTACTCATCGATTTCAAAATGTCGCAAGTGAGAGCCGCTAGCAATCTTGCGTCGCTATGGTTCTGAAAAACATAGCTTGCAAATATTACTAGTATGGGCACGCAAGCAGTCGCAAGAACTCACAAGCCCATAGAAGCTGTGGCGGACGTAGCAATGTTTCAAGTGCTTCAAGGATAATAATTTGTTAAATCTCTATAGTACAATATATGATATTCAGAACCTTCTTCGTCTGCTCATCCACTAGCCACTAACAGTATACTTTGTCGGAACAAAGGCGGTAGTAAGATCGAGGTCGAACTTCCTGTCCATAGAGACAAACCACAAGCTCGCGTTGGACAATTGGGGAGCAAATTGAAAGAATATTTTTCAAAGGGAACTTCCTGGTGTTTGTCGTAATGAGTGTAGGGATTCCAGAATTCATTTTTCACTCTGCAGCCGAGTGTACGCTGACACGAAACTTGCTGGCAGACAAAACTGTATGCCGGACCGACACTCGAACTCGGGACCTTTGCCTTTCTAGGGCAAGTGCTCTACCGACGAAGTAGGAGATGAAGCACTGGCGTTGGTAAGGCCGGTATTACACTATCAAATTTCTTTGTCAAAGATTTGATTAAAGATGTGATCCAATATTCCGTCCAATATATTTGACAAAGATCTTTGACGTAGCGCTACAAGGGGTATTACACTGTCATCAAAGTTTTCGTCAAAGTTCAAGATGGCTGACAACAACTTGTTATTAACCGCAGCAGTTCTACGTACTCCAACTGCATTGTGTGCACATGCGGAAAAGAAGTGGGGGGAAAAATGGAACCATACATACGAGGTTGACAGTCTTAAAAGTGCAGGGATTACAACTTGATAATAAATTCAGTTGGGAGGAGCACACCCCAGAAATGCAGAAAGGCCTTAACAAATCTATATTTGCAATTCGAGTGTTAGCAGACATAGGCAACATAAAAATGAAAAAGCTTGCATACTTTCATTCCATAATGTCATATGGGATAATATTTTGGGGTAAATCTTGAAGTCAAACAAAAGTTTTCAAGGTCCAAAAGCGTGTAATACGTATTATTTGTGGAGTAAATTCACGGACCTCCTGCAGAAACCTCTTCAAAGAACTGCGTATACTAACTACTGCGTCTCAGTATATTTACTTCTTAATGAAATTTGTCGTAAATAATATATCTCTTTTTCCAACAAACAACTCAGTTCATACATACAATACCAGGAACAAAAATGATCTGCACAAGGACTTAAAAGCACTTACTTTAGTTCAAAAAGCGGTCCACTACTCAGGAACACTCATCTTCAATAATTTGCCAGGAAACATAAAAAATTTAGTTAGAAATAAAGATCAGTTTAAAAGGAGCCTGGAAGACTTACTACTGGCCAACTCCTTCTACTCCATTGGCGAAATTTTTAATAGAAACAAATGATGTATTGTATTTATTAATACTATTAGTATTGTTATTTCAGCTTTAAAAAAATCGACATGTTCCACATCCACGAGGATCTCCTCAGCACGGATCTATGGAACGAAAAACTAATCTAATCTGGGTGAAGCCGTGGATTTTACGACGACACGATAAAAGCATTCAACAAAACTTGTTACGTGAGCTTACAGTGGAAGACGTCAAGTCATACATCAATTACTTAAGAATGGATGAGCATACATTTCTGTATGAGCTCAATGAAGTGTATCCTCATATCACAAAGCACAATATTCACTTAAGAACTGCTACATCTTCAGAAGACTGGCTCACTATAACACTCCGATTCCTTGCTACAGGAGAGGGTTATGTTAGGTTAGGTTAGGTTAGGTCTCCAATCTTCTTAATCTATTTTTGTATTCAGGGTGCCTCACGTTGTAAAGCGCCTCATCAGCTTCAGACATCTCTATTAATTTTGTAGTTGTCGGCACACACCAATTGTATTTACCGGCAATGGTTATAAAAACACTACAGACGACAGAACGCTGCAGCGATGCTAGCGCTCCATGCGGTAACATGTCACATTGCAGTGAACAGAAGACAAGCGGTTTCTTTGATCAAATATACAACGAGGCCCTAGATTTGATCAAATATTGGACGACATTTGACAAAGTCCCTATTACACTATCAAATATCTTTGACAAAGATATTGGACAAAGAAATTTGATAGTGTAATACCGGCCTAAGAGTATGAGGACTGGTCTTGAGTCGTGCTTGGGTTGCACAGTCGGTAGAGCCCTTGCTCGAGAAAGGCAATGCTCCGAGTTCGAGTCTCGGTATAGCAGACAGTTTTAATCTGCCAGGAAGTTTCATTGGGAGGGTTCCTACGAAATCTTAGTGTAGAAGGCAAGATGATGATATGAACTCCACTGTTCTGATTGGCTCAAATGACTCTGAGCACTATGGGACTTGACATCTGAGATCATCAGTTCCCTAGAACTTAGAACTACTTCAACCTAACTAACCTAAGGACATCACACACATCCATGCCCGAGGCAGGATTCGAACCTGCGACCGTAGCGTCGCGCGGTTCCAGACTAAAGCGCCTAGAACCGCTCGGCCACACCGGCCGGCCACTGTTCTGGAGTTAGTCAAGTGCTTTAAGCGCAGTGCCACTTGCCCTTCGTTAATAATTTGTGTAGGGACCGCCTTCTGCCGGCCTGGAAACCGCAGCTAATTCGTCAGGATGCAGGCCAAGGAGATGTGCGGTATTGTTAGACGCAAAAAAAATAATATACAAAATTACTCCATTTATTGCTGAAAATACAAATCGTTTCTGCTGCTTCTGGGGCTGGAAACCGCTACTACTTCTTCAGAATGCAGACCAAGGAGCTGTGTGGTATCATTAGACGCAATAAAATAATACTGAAAATTATTTCATTTATTACTGAAAATAAGATTCGTTGCTGATTCTCCTGCCGACTGGCGACTTCGTTATCAGGAGAAGAATCCGCTGAATCCTCCAGGGGTGTCACGGCTTCCGAGGACGCTGTATCAGCTCAGAGTGGAAGTCGGTGCCACCCCGATGCAGCGGTTTTGCCGTCCGTTGATGTGGTAGGTACGCACCGTCGGTAGCTCAGCTTGGAGATAGCAGTGATCTTGATGTTTGTGCTTTCGTATCACATGCCGTTTCCAGGAATACTCAGTCACTCCCAGATCACTGCCCGCATTGTTCTCTCAGTTGGAGCGCGATGTCTGAAGCGCCGGCCGGGGTGGCCGAGCGGTTCTAGGCGCTACAGTCTGGAACCGCGCGACCACTACGGTCGCAGGTTCGAATCCTGCCTCAGGCATGGGTGTGTATGATGTCCTTAGGTTATTTAGGTTTAATTAGTTCTAAGTTCTAGGGGACTGATGACCTTAGACGTTATGCTCAGAGCCATTTTGAAGTCTGAAGCCGAGTTGTTGTGCAGAATGCTGTATCTGGCCCGCCGATACAGTAGACCGTCAGCCTCATGTGACACAAGTTTGCGGCAGCTTCTGCCCTGGAGCGGAGTCTTGCAGGTAGAGACAGCGCTGGTTGCTTTGCTCACGTCAATACTGGATACTGGACTCCGTCAGCTGTGGCTTCAGATTGATGATCGTCTCGCTGGGCAGCGAGTGCAAGACCAACTAGAACTATCTCACACGCAAGACATTACCATACCATAACCAGGGAATCGAATAGGAACGACATGATCGCCATCTATACCACTGATCCAGCGACAAAAACTATTGGAGGTAGAGTACGAGTATTTATGTCGCTGAGAAGGGGCTCTGTTCCGAGACATCATTTGTAATGGACTAATTGATTTTGCTCTTTCCGACTCGTCAGCGGTCTTCAGTTCCGCCACATGTGCTTAACGGATTTGTTACAGGGTCTTTACTGCTGAAACTCTCGCTAGACTTTGTTGCGTCGTGCCTAGTGTTTCATTTATTATGGGAGCAACGAAGACGGTTCGATCTGCACTGTTCTAACCATTTTCAGCAGAATTGCTCGATCTCTCTCTTAAGAGTGTCTTTGTGGCTGTCTTCCAGACCCACGAACAGTGTTGAAATGTTCACGCCTCCCGGCTGGCGGCTGGTGACGCTCCCACGTGACTAACGAAGGCTGTTCAAACTTAGAATAAATGTTACGCTCATATTTCCTTATTAATTTTGTCGGAAGTCACTTGCATCACGCTTTACTGCAACACTGACATGTTTCTTGTCATGTGCCATTTCGGAGCTTTCGCAGTGTTTGCCGTGGCCAGGGTCCTCCGACTCTTCAAGCCGGTCTCACGTGGAGCTACAGAACTTGTGTGACGTCACTTCCTGTCATTTCACGTTGAGGAGCCGCTGCCTCGGGCGAAACACAAAATAAGTTGCATGATATTTCGGCAACGTGTTACGAAACATTGGACCAATAAGAGGCAAGCACACTCTCTGCGTTAAAGGCAGAACTTGCGAAACGCCGTATTCTATTTGATGAAGCCAATATTTGCTGTTTCTTTTTTTTTCTTTCTTTTTTTTTATTTTATTATTTTTTTTTTTTTTGTAACTTATGCTGTTTCTAAACATTCTAAACATAAGCACATTGATAATTTCTGTATAACACGTCGTTATTGAACGACTTGCCGGCCGGTGTGGCCGAGCGTTTCTAGGCACTTCAGTCTGGAACCGCGCGACCGCTACGGTCGCAGGTTCGAATCCTGCCTCGAGCATGGATGTGTGTGATGTCCTTAAGTTAGTCAGGTTTAAGTAGTTCTAAGTTCTAGGAGACTGATAACCTCAGAAGTTAAGTCCCATAGTACTCAGAGCCATTTAAGCCAACAGTACATTGAAGGATTTTCAAAAATGCATCGTTCTTGGTAGATTTGTTATCATTAATAGTCAGTTAAGAACATATTGGTGATTAAAGCCTTCAGACTGTCGTAATCAAAATACTGGGTCATTTGTTTTAGAAGCTCAACGTAGCATAGTTGATAGAGGTTGCAAGTTATAAAGCAGAGTCTAGTGGCTTCGCGTTTTGCTGTCCAGTTTTCTTTTTTTTCTATCTGTGAGGCTTTCTTATTAAATTAACAAAAATATTTTCTGTAATATTCGATACTACGTCATAACAAATGCGTTTTTTCTCAGGAGAGTGTTTTTTCGATTTTGTGAAGGTTTGTACTTCCTGATGGATATGGAATTTTCCTTCTTTTCTCTTATAACATGTTCATGAACACTGAAGTTTTATTTGTGTATACTACAGACAGAACAACATGAGTAGCATATGGGAAAGGGAGGAACTGTACGTTTTAATAGAGCTAACGCAGGAATTTTACACGCGTCCGTTTTCGTAAACAAAGTATGTTGTTTGCGAGCCAGATACAACCGACCGCTGCCACAGGAGAGCGCTGCAGTCGCAAATCACGTTAACTAGCGCCTCCCATGTAACGCCGGCGCTGCGTCTCGTGAGGTTGAATTTTCCGTCCGCGTTCGCATCGACGTTGGCTGCCTCGTCCCGTGTGAGGATGGCGTCAGCGCCGTTCGGTGCGCGGGACAAATCATGTGACGTATTGCTGCGTAGACTTCCTGGGAAACGTTTCTTGGCGGACCCGGAATTCCTGTGTGGCTACAGATATACAGGAAGTCTAAGTCACCAGCCTCGCTTTGACCCGCGAGATACATGCCATTCAGAGTTCCACTAACGGTAAGCAGCTTTCTTGATCAAAGGTTTCAAATTAGTGTGAGGGAGAGGTGTTAGACGGAATTGTCAATCAGTAATATTCATCTTAGCTATGCAGTTGACTACTTCGTTACGCAAAATTCCATAATATCCTTTTATCCATAGCGACTGAACATCTACGTCTGTTTTCATTTTTTATTGTTTCCAATATATCCAAAATACGTCTTGTCAAATTTTGCGTTTTGTGACTTTTCGGGTAACGCTTTGGGAGACGGTGAGCATCAATATGAGCTAAAATGTCTGTAAGCCACAGGAAATGGACAGACATCTAACGGCCACACAACCAATTGGAAGTCTCCTCGATTTTGGTTCAACTATGTGAAACTAAGTAAACCTCATGTGACGTCTGTTATGCGTGTAAGTCTTGAGACATGGTTGTTAACTTGCGCATTTACGTACGGTATGCGCACGTGTAGACTGAAACAGTCTTGAATAAAATATGAAAACATTGTAAGAATAGACTTGTACATAATGTAATCTCTTTAAAACATTGGTTATCCCCAAAGCTAAGTTTATTCTGTCATTCTGCTTTAATTCACAGTTTTTATGCTAATGTTGTATTGTTATAACAGTTGCTGGCTGTATTGTCAATGTCTTTTAAAGCCAAAAAAACAAATAAATAAAAATAAGAAGCATCACTGGGGAAGTGGTCTCAAACATTGCAATACGAGTTCCTGTATACGTTCGTAAGAGTAATCATTTCGGACATAATATTACAAACAGTGTGTGTCTTAAGTTATAAAATGTATGCGGCGTCCGCGCGACTTTTCGATCAAACTGCTAGTTTTTGCAGACGAGAACGTGTTTTTGCTACACCCACTGGAAACCCACTCGCTTTTTCCTCGTACAGGATCGCCCAACCACGGCCTCGCAATTTTTCGTCGGATGCAATTAACGTCATGAGGGCGTTGCAGGCCTCGCAAAATTTATGTCATCCTATTGGCACTACAAAATAGCGCAGAACGTTGATGGCGCAGATAAGTGGCGGTCTGAAAATGCCGAGAGGTTATTTCTGCAGCATGGTAGGCAGCGAGCACACATTAACTTAGCGATAGGGTAGTAATGTGGCAATGTAGAGGTTAATAAGCTTCCTGTACACGGAAAAGAACGCCGGAAGCCAATTTTCAGGGGTGACGTTTCTTCGGTTCAGGTAAAGGGCTTTATGAAATCGGTCGGTATCTGAGCACCTTGTACGTTCGGCGATTGGGAATCTCTAAATATGTCGTATGTTCTGATTCTCTCAGAGTTCTCGAGAGCCTCTGTGCGACCTAACGTATCAACCTTTAGTGCACAGGATCCAGGAATGCCCTCACGGTCGCTGATGCCGAAACTAATGCGTCGCTCGCATGGGTTCTCGGACGAGTCGGGGTGTCGAGAAATGAGCCTGCTGATGAAGCTATCAAGGCTGCAGCTCTACTTACTTACTCCTTGGCGCCACAGCCCTTGTAGGGCCTTGGCCTCCTGGACAATCTCCGCCCACTCTTCTCTCCTGGCTGCCTTGGCTCTCCATCTTCTAACCGCCATTCTTCTCAAGTCCTCCTCCACGTTGTGTAACCATCTGGTCCTTGGTCTGCCCCTTATAAGGTGTCCACCCGGTTTTCCTTGAAAACTTTCTTGACCCCCCCATTCTTTGTACATTCCCTACCAACGTAGTCTACTGCGCTTTATTTATGTCACTATCTCTGGTCTGTTATACAACTATCTGACCTCCATGTTATTTCTGATTCGCCACAACCCCCTGTCACTCACTAATTGAAGATTTTCCTAAGTATCCTCCTTTTCCATCTCTGCAACAATGTCTCATTATCAGCTTCAGATTCGTACCAACACTTCTTACTCTAACTACTTTAATCAGTGCAAACTAACTCCTGTTACCATCTGTAATCCATGCATGTATTTCTTCTCTTAGATCCTGTCGTAATTGCCAAGTTATGAGGCTGTGGTAGTTTTTTAGTAAAGCACGTTTGTAGTTGATCTGGCAAAAAATTGTAATTGATTATCAATAAACGACTGAAACGACCCAACTAACTATATTTCTGTTTAAAATAGATAGGCTGTCTTTAGGGCAAAATGTCCGATGATATAATACTGAGTTCAACTTGCCTATTTTTGGAACTGCATCGTTAATCTTATTTAGTCACAGTTTAGAGGTCACACTGTCACTTCACTTATGAAACATGGACACATTTTCACATCACGATCTTCTTGTTTTGTAGTTTTCATACTTCGCAGACTAACTGTTGTGGAACACTGCTACTGACCTGGCAAGTGCAGCAGATTTATCTTGCCGTCATGGAAACTGTAAGCGATTCTTGTTACTCTGTTCACTTGGTGTCCTTTTTCTTATTTGTTTACATCAGTGTTGTCAACATAAGAGCTGTTCCATTCAGTACATGCAGGATACAGTGGGTATAAGTGCAGATATTTCTATTAATGACTCAGGGCAGTATACTGAACAACACTGCATCAGTATTTACGCCATTTGCAGACTAATAATTATAGCCCTTATAAATTGTACGTTTTTAGGTTGGTTAGTACCTCCAGGAACATTTGGCAAGAGCAAACCATTCAAAAAATGGTTCAAATGCCTCTGACCACTATGGGACTTAACTTCTGAGGTCATCAGTCCCCTAGAACTTAGAACTAATTAAACCTAACTAACCTAAGGACATCACACACATCCATGCCCGGGGCAGGATTCGAACCTGCGACCGTAGCCGTCGCGCGGTTCCAGACTGTAGCGCCTAGGACCACTCGGCCACTCCGGCCAGCTCTTGTATATCAGATTAAATCCAATGAAAACGTCTTAATGTAAAAGGCAAAACGCATCTGGAACATAAGTACATGTAGAATAAAATGTTCTCGTGCTTTCACTCGTGGCAAGTGGTTGAAATGCCACTTAACCACTTGATGCGGCTGGAAACGTGAGAACACTTATTCAATGACACCATCTCGTAACTAGGCTTGCTTACATAAATAAAAATAGAGCGCCACATAAACAAGGCGTTCCAGTTCATAAAACGATCATATCACGGTCTCCCACAACAGTCCTGCAAATGGAACAAGGCAGCGGAGAAATGAAAATGGTATCAAATGGACCCTCCATCACACACTGTAAAGTGATTTGCGGAGAACAGATGTAGGTGCAGATGAACGAGAATACAAATTCGAACTCTAAGAAATTCGCTGATATCCATATAATTTCGAGCACTGTAAACTCGCCGACAGACCCGCGATTTCTCTGGGTCAGCGACTTCTTTGTCATCGCCAGGCTGACGTCCGACTCCTATTAGCGACTGCTGCGCCGCAGAGACATAATTTACCTGCGCTCCCCAGATCAAAGTGATCGCATTAGCGCTCATTACTGCAGCAAATTCCCGCGGAGCTCTCTCTTCCGCTGCTGTGCTGGAGAAGAAACGCGGGTATACTGAGCCAGTGTCCGGGCGACTTGTTTTGAGAAGCGCAGCCCCGGCGTTCCGCCAGTGGAAAGGTCGCACACTCGCCAGCAGAAAAGTAAATAAAGCGCGCAAACAAGTGGACCGTGCTTGCTGGTGCTCTCGCTGGAGGTCTAATGCGGCTGCTGGGCGGGGTGGCGGTAGGGAAGGGGACGGAGGGGAGCGGTGGGCCAGTCGCTGTCCTGTTATCGTCGTCCCGTCCGCTAGAACCGGCTCCCTAATGACAGGTCAAATTGGCCTTCAATGGGGAGCAGCCGGCAGCGCGCGCTGGTCACCGCTGCCTCCCCAACCCCTGCTGCACCGGAACTGCGCCGCTACGAGACAGGCCCGATTCTCCAGTACCCCTCTCCAGCTGGCCGTCTCCTAACCGAACACAAGCTACGGCGGTAGCGGCAGCGTCGCGGGGATAAAGAACCAGCGAGGGGCCGGCGGAGGCGTGCCCTATCTCCCATCTCCGGACCTTTAATTCTATTTCGCCGGTGGAATTTAAATGTTATCTCTTGGGGCCGATAAATTACTGTGCGGCGAATTCCCCGTGGCAAACTCCCTCCCCCATTCCCTTGTGAAGGCTCGCTCCACCTCACCATTTCCCGGCTTCCAATGCGCACCATGACAGCGTACTGTCGCACAGCATCTTTAGAGAGCAACTCTGGGTTTTCTTTGTTCTTCTTTTCAAAGATTGTACCGCCACTTGCAAGAACAGTTGAACACAGTGCAGCAACTGTGATTTCTCAGGCTTTCTCGGCACGGATTGATTAATGGTCGTCTTCCGGGTATTCAGCTCTGTTGTTGTTGTTTCCATTTAATGCACAGTTTTTCGACGACCGTCTTCTTCAGGTGCTATAAATGGCGGTGCATTCGACGCTCTCCTGTTTATTAAGAACAAGAGAAGCCGCCGGCAAGTGACTCACAACAATTTGCAACACCTCCGTTTTTATCCCGACCTGATCTGATCGAATAGCAGCCCAATATTTATTATTAACATGACCGTGAACCTAATGGGGCTGGTAATCGGAATTGACTGCTACGGAAGTTGTTACTTTCCAGTTCGTCCTGTTCAATACTATAATACTGAATGTACGGTAATAAGGAACACCAACACAGTTTTACTAATTATGAACTTACATTCTTCTCAAAACACAAAAAGGAGACAGCCACTTCCTTCGTCATACATATCTAATTACGGTTAATCTCAGCACAGGCTTTCTTCATTTTCCATTATCGTCACACGCTAATCCATCACTGCATCCGACACTATAACCCAAGGTTAGGCCGGCGCGGTAGACGCGAAACTAAATATCGGCACTAGTAACGTCACTGATCACTTTTATAAAGATACTTCGTCACTTTCCGGGTATTTATTTATTATTTAGGGGTCTAACCACGGGGATGGTGACACCCATCTCGGTTTAAAAAGACCTGTATTCCAATAATGGACTCCAGACACACACACACACCATTCCCGCCAATCACACTGGCGTATCTCGACACTCGCTCTCTCAACACGTCACAATCGATTGTTCGCCCTATCGACCTGTGCCGAGTGCAAAGTTATAGTAAGGGCCTACGGACTCCTTACAAATTGCCGTTGGTGCCTCCCGACACTTGACAGTGCTCCTCTCGTCTTCACTGCTCACCACCTAATGAGACATGGTCTGATGATGATCGAGATAAGATCGAAACCGGCTACCATTGACAAGTGATTTTTGATTTTTATTGTTAGAGTTGACGGTAAATTGAGTTCATGGTTCAGAGTAGTTACAGGGGTAAGACAAGGCTGCAACCTGTCTCCGCTGTTGTTCATATTATTTATGGATCATATGTTGAAAGCAATAGACTGGCTTGGTGAGATTAAGACATGTGAACACAAAATAAGCAGTCTCGCATATGCGGATGACTTAGTTGTGACGGCAGATTCGATTGAAAGTTTGCAAAGTAATATTTCAGAGCTAGATCAGAAATGTAAGGACTATGGTATGAAGATTAGCATCTCCAAAACGAAAGTAATGTCAGTGGGAAAGAGATATAAACGGATTGAGTTCCAAATAGGAAACAAAGTTAGAACAGGTGGACGGTTTCAAGTACTTAGGATGCATATTCTCACAGGATGGCAACATAGTGAAAGAACTGGAAGCGAGGTCTAGCAAAGCTAATGCAATGAGCACTCAGCTACGATCTACTCTCTTCTGCAAGAAGGAAGTCAGTATCAAGACTAAGTCATCTGTGCACCGTTCAATCTTTCGACCAACTTTGTTGTATGGGAGCGAAAGCTGGGTGGATTCAGGTTACGTTATCAAGAAGGCTGAGGTTACAGATATGAAAGTAGCTAGGATGATTGCAGGTACTAGTAGATCGGAACAATGGCAGGAGGGTGTCCACAATGAGGAAATCAAAGAAAAACTGGGAATGAACTCTATAGATGTAGCAGTCAGGGCGAACAGGCTTAGATGGTGGGGACATGTTACACGCATGGGAGAAGCAAGGTTACCCAAGAGACACATGCTTTCAGCAGTAGAGGGTAGGAGGAGTCGGAGAATCTGGTGGCCAGTGCAGCAGTTGAACATTTTCTGTATCCAGAAAGGCCCGTACAAGACCTGCAACATGCGTTCGTGCATTATCCTGCCGAAATGTAGGGTATCGCATGGATCGAATGAAGGGTAGAGCCACGGGTCGTAACACATATGAAATGTAACGTCCACTGTTCAAAGTGCCGTCAGTGCGAACAAGAGGTTACCGAGACGTGTAACCAATGGCACTCCATACCATCACGCCGGGTGATAGGCCAGTATAGCGATGACGAACACACGCTTCCAAAGTGCGTTCACCGCGATGTCACCAACCACGGATGCGACCATCATGATGCTGTAAACAGAACCTGGATTCGTCCGAAAAAATGACGTTTTGGCATTCGTGCATCCAGGGTTTGTCGTTGAGTGCACCATCGCAGGCGCTCCTGTCTGTGATGCAGCGTCAAGGGTAACCGCAGCCATGGTCTCCGAGCTGATAGTCCATGCTGTTGCAAACGTCCCCATCTGTTGACTCAGGGATCGAGACGTGGCTGCCGGTCAACTGCTGTTTGTGTATGAGAAATCGGTTGGAAACATTCCTCATGTCAGCACGTTGTAGGTGTCGCCACAGGCGCCAACCTTGTGTGAATGCTCTGAAAAACTAGTCATTTGTATATCAAAGCATCTTCTTCCTGTCGGTTAAATTTGGCGTCTGTAGCACGTCATCATCGTGGTGTAGCAATTTTAATGGCCAGTAGTGTAAAAATCAAATAACAATGTTCACCACACAAAAGCTATCAGGCTACTAATGGGAAGGATCGCAGATAAAAAAATAAAAAAACCACGGCTGCCAACCGTTAACGACAAAATGGTTCAAAATTCAAATTCTTCCTTATTTCCCGGACACCCGTTACATGTCAGACTAAACTTAAATTTTCTCACGGATCTGAAAATTTACTACGCATTGATAGCGTCCGTCTTGGGCCGCGCCAGCGTACCGCTGTCGCCGATTAGACAGCGCGAACGTGAATAATTCGTGGCGTCGTGGGCGTTGACAGAAGCGGCGCCGCCTCAAAGCCGGCAGCAGGCAGGCGGCAGGTGTCGGCGCGTAATTGAGGCACGGCGGCACGCCGGCCGCCAGACGCCAGACGCCGCGCCGGGGCGCAGCCGGCGCCCAATTACGGCGCCGCGCGGGTGGCGCCGCGACGCCCGGGCCGCGAGCTGCCTGCGCCAGCACAGCGCCAGTCGCCGCGTCACGCTTAATTAAGGGGTCTAATAGGCCGCCTACCTGCGGCGCAGCCACACACGCTGCCGCACAGACCTTGGTCGCTGACTCGGCCTCAGCTGGTCTTTATCGTTCTGAGTCTCACGCAGCACCTTGTGTCTTAAGTAACACCTTTCTTCATCGCACCATTTCATCATACATCAACATAAACTGATCAGCCGCAACATTATGACCACCTAGCTTATAGGAGGGTCACTCCAAAGGAAATGCACTCTATTTTTATAAAACCCATCTTTTATTTTACATGTTTGAAAGTTTTGCAGTGTGTAGATACATCCTTTAGGAACAATATTTTCATTTCTCCACGTAATTTCCATCCCTCTCAACTGCCTTATGCCATCTTGGAACCAGTGCCTGTATATCCGCACGGTAAACTTCTGGACCACCCTGTTGGAGCCACTGTTTGGCAGCGTTGACAAGGGAGTCATCATCTTCAAACCTTATTCCACGAAGAGAGTCTTTCAGTTTCCCAAAGAGATGATAGTCACACATGTAGGCAGGTCAGGACTGTAAGGCGGGTGTTTCAGTGTTGTCCATCCGAGTTTTGTGATCGCTTCCATGGTTTCTTGACTGACATGTGGCCGTGCATTGTCGTGCAACAGCAAAACATCCTGCTTTTTGTCAAACACGCTCAGTCGAGCTTGAAGTTTCTTCAGTGTCGTCACATATGCATCAGAATTTATGGTGATTCCACTTGGCATGATGTCCACAAGCAAGAGTCCTTCGGAATCGAGAAACACCGTAGCCATAACTTTTCCAGCAGAAGGTGTGGTTTTGAATTTTTTTTTTTTTCTTGGGTGAATTTGCATGACGCCTCTTCGTCTCTGGTGAAAAATGATCGAGCTATGTTTCATCACCTGTGACAATTCTTCTAAGAAATTCATCTCCATCATTCTCGTACTGTTCCAAAAGTTCGCTGCATACCGTTTTTCTTGTTTCTTTGTGAGCCACTGTCAACATCCTGGGAACCCAGCTGGCACAAACCTTTTTCAACGCCAACACTTTCAGTATACTGCAACCGCTTCCTTCGCCTATCCCGGTGTACCGTGACAATTCGTTCACTGTGATACATCTGTCAGCAGTCACCAATTCGTTAACTCTCTGCACATTGTGTGGAGTGTGTGCAGTACGAGGCCTGCCGCTGCGAGGACAATCCTCAATATTGCCGTGCCCGCTTTCATCACGTAACCTGCTTGCCCACCGCCTAACTGTACTGCGATCGAAAAGAGGCATCTGCATACACCTTTTTCAACCTCTTTTGGATGTTTCCCACTGTCTCGTTTTCACAGCACAGAGATTCTATTACAGCACGTTACTTCCGACGAACGTGAAGTCTAGCAGCCATCTTGAAGACATGCTGTGACGGCGCCACGCACGGGAACAGGTTGAACTAAGTTTGAAAACAAGCGGGAAGGATGTATCTACACACTGTAACACTTTCCAACATGCAGAATGAAAACTGTATTTTTACAAAAATTGTGTCTATTTCTTTTGGAGTCACCCTCGTAGCCTGTTTGTCCACCTGTGGCACGGATACAAGCGGCGACCCGTCGTGGCACGGAAGAAACGAGGCCACGGTAGGTCGCTGGAAGGAGTTGGCACCACATCTACACACCTAATTCCCACAAATTATGGGGACTGAACGATGAGCTCTGAAGCCACGCACTATCACATCCCAGATGTATACTCTCTGATTCAGATCTGGCGAGTTGGGTGGACCAGCACATCAACTGGAACTTGACACTGTTTTCCTCGAACCACTCCATCCTTCTGATATGGCGTATTATCTTGCTGAAAAATGCCGCTGCTGTTGGGAAACTCGATAGTCATCAAGGGTTATGTGGTCTGCAGCCAGTGTACGATACTCCTTGACCGTCACGGTATCTTGCACGAGCTCCACTGGACTCATGGATGCCCACGTGAATGTTCCCCAGAGCCATAATAGAGCCGCCGCCAGCTTGCGTCCGTCCCGCAGTACAGGTGTCAAGGAGCTGCTCCCCTGGTAGACGACGAATTCGTGCCACCCATCGACATAATGAAAAAGATGTCGGGATTCGTCAGAACATACAACGCTCTTACAGTGCGCCAACTTCCATTGCCAATAGTCACGTGTCAAATTCATTCGTAGTTGCCAATGTCGTGGTGTTAACATTGCCTCATGCGTGGGTCGTCGGCTGCGGAGGCCCATCGTTAAGTGTGCACTGTCTATTCAGACACACTTTTACTCTGCCCAACTTTAAATTCTGATGTTAGTTCCGCCACATTTCGCTGCCTGTCTAGTTTTGCCGGTCTGCCCAGCTTACGACAGCTGACATCTGGAATGAGGGTTGGCGGCTCAACCCCACAACGTTTGGACGTGGTTTCATATTGGTCTCCCTACGTGTTGAAGACACTCACCACAGCACTCATCGAACACCCAAGTCGTGCAGTTCCCGTAACACTCGTGCCGAGTCTCCAGGCCATCGAAATCTGCCCTCGATCAGAGAGATCGCGCGCCTGCCCCATTCTACACACGGACAGCACGCTCACTGATACTACATGCAAGTCTCTGACTAGCAGTCATTCCTCGCCAGGTGACGCTGTTGTCGCCTGGACAGGTTTATATCGATAGTAAGTCACTCGTCATTATGTTCTGACCACTCATTGTACACTGACGAGCCAAAACATTACGACCACTGCACATCGCAGGAAAGTGCCTTATGACTCGTACAGAAATTGGCGTGCTCCAACGTTTGAGAGCCTGAGAGAGATGAAACCCGTTACGGCCCACAAAAACGTCCAGCTTCAGTGGCTGCTAAAAAAGCTTGCAGGCTCCATTGTTTCTGGGGCAGCGTGTGGGAGGGTTGCTTCACCCCAGCCACAATTTCCTGTTACGCCTGGCCGTCTGAACAGCCAGCGTCCATTCAGCGTGGCAGAGTTCTTATACGTTCTTGCAATTTCGTATCGTCTAATATTCCGAGACTCAAAACTCGCTGACCTCTAGCAGCTAGCTTACGGCTTTCCCGTACCACTTCGGCCCGTCATCTCTACCCCTTTTCATTATTCAACACTAATTTCATTGATCAAGCTGTGTGTTCCGTCCCAATGTAACGCCCCTTTTATTTTGTGAGCGGTTCAAGACACTGACACCAGATGTTTGTTTGCAAATAATAGTGCTCAGAGACGCACGCAATTTTATTTTATAGTTAACGCACCTAACTGTTTTACCAATCGCTGTATTGAAGAAACTATTTTTTTTTCATACCTGAAGCCACTGTTGACTCTCCTCCGTGCCGAATTAAGTTCATTATCAGAGCTAATGCTGGTGTTACACTTTGTTACCTTGGAGCACCCTTAGGGTGACTTTTCTTTCTGGTGTGTTTATGCAGAGGCACTATTTTTTGAAAGAGATTTTTTGCTTTTGACTGTAGACTTTTATTCGTTTCTATCAAACAGTCACGATTTCGGATTCAGTGCATTTGAATTTGAAAGTTAATATAATGCGCAAATCATAAAGTGCAGATCATAATGTGAAAAACAAAAAGTTATTAAATATTTAACAGCATTACTTACATCTCAAAAAATGTCCTACCTGTCTAAATAACATATTGTCGAAATAACGTATGTCTGGTCATATACGCCAGTCATAGCATTAAAGGACACGAGTACATATCAAAAACATCAAAAACACATAATATGGCTGATATTGTGCATAGAAAATAAACATTCACGCACTGCAGTGCGTTTTTGATAGTACATTGCTGTCACCTGCATTCATCACACCCATACATAGGCAGACGTTAATCATTTGTCAAAACGAGAGCAGAGATTGTTACAAAGACGCAGTATTATGTGAGCAGCGGCAAGGTTATTGACTGTCACTTAACATGTTTTTCACCTGTGTCAATGATTAGTTGTTATGAAAACCGGCAAGTTGCACTCACAAGGGGAGGCCGCCAATTGTGAAATTCAGATTCGATTCATACTGCGCATAATAAAAGCTCATGGCCAGAGGTGTAATGTGGCAAAGCACCAAGATGCACTTCTCAGCCGTTGTCGAGAAAACCGATAGTTAAAAAGAAACCGTTGCGGTGAAATACTCTCTACGATTAATAATTTTCTACAGTGTTGTGGCGCAGCGGTAAACGCTCGGGTTTGTAATCCGAAAGTCGCCGGATCGAATCTCGCGCCATGCAACTTTTTTCTTTTTAGTATTTGTTTTTTGTAATTCAAATGTGTATATATATATACACACACACACATATATATATAATTCCCGGCAATCAGTTGCAACAATTATGCATATAATAAGTTGTTGAAAGTCGTTTGTCGTGGAAAAACTGGCGACTTCGAATATCATTATGTTTTCCGCAAACAAAGTTGTATTTCACAAATGTTATTAATTGTCTTCATAATGTTTACCACGTATAGTTAACGGAAGACGTAGAAACGATATTCCGAAACGAATACGTATAGCGTAAGTCAAACGTTCGAATTAGAATAGAGACCCCACGAACACAAATTTGCTGTGGCAGGTATGAAATATAAACTCCGTTACTCGCTCGCTACACTTGATGGACAGATGTTGAATGGGCCGAAACGAGCCGCCGCATAACAGCGTAGTTGCCTGCTAACTTCGAAAGAAGGTAGATGCGGTCCCTAGCGCAACTTATAACATCGTCGAAAATCAGTGCGGGCGTGAGAGCTTTGGTACACCCTGTTAAACAAACGGAAAAATGGAGGCGGTACAATTGGAGAGCGATCCGCCTTCACCAACATGCATAAGCAATTCATTAATGCAACTTTTTTTTATTATTACAAAAAACTAATAATAAAAAAAAGTTGCATGCCGCGGGATTCGATCCGGCGACCTTCGGATTACGAACCCGAGCGCTTACCGCTGCGCCACGACGCTGTAGAAAATTATTAACCATAGATAGTATTTCAACGCAACGGTTTCTTTTAACTGTCGATTTTCTCGACAACGGCTGAGAAGTGCATCTTGGTGCTTTGCCACATTACACCTCTGGCCATGAGCTTTTATTATGCGCAATATGAATCGAATCTGAATTTCACAATTGGCAGCCTCCCCTTTTCAGTAAAAAAAAATAAGGAACTAACTTATGCTAAGGACAACACACACACCCATGCCCGAGGGAAGACTCGAACCTCCGACGACGGGGGGCGGGGGGGGGGGGGGGGGGGGGAGGCGAGCCGCGCGGGCCGTGACAAGGCTATCAGGCTATCCCACGCTGTTGCTCAATATGTGATGTGGTACGATGTAAAAAAAAATATCATAAAAAAGGACACGGATTTGATTTCCATCCCTTACATCCCGCTCTGGCTACCGTTCTGTGGGTTACGTTACAAACACCGATCTAAAAAAACTCTGAACGTAAGTGAGAAGGAGTAAAAGAGATGAAGGAAACCCTACTGATGAAATGGGTCATATAGCGATTGAAAAAACAAAACCACGAGGAAAGCAGCTTCATTGTCAAGGATCGCCCAGAATTAAGTAACAGATTGCTGAAGTGAACGTCTGCAGTGATGCACTCTACGAAATGATACGAGAGCAATGTAGAATCGAATAAAGAAAGAAGAGGTTGAAGCGTCTTACTATGAAAGAAGAGAAATCGAAAACCAAAGAAATCGATAATCTACGAAGTGAGACTAGAGAGCTATAGTCACTATTTTGTACTCGGCTACGTTTGCGAACAGGGATGGAGCGTCGCAGCAGCCGCAGTTGGATCAGATACCTGAGTTTGCAGGTAGGTATCACCAGCACTCGCGGAGAGGCATAAATTATGCGACGAGAAATTAATTAAATCTCCCGTATAAATCACGCAAGGAGGTGCTGGCACTCTGCCCGCGGAACATCTGGTAACTATGCATGCACCTGCCCCTCCTCCTCCCCCCTCCCCCCCCCCCCCTCCCCAAGGCTTCAGCAGACCAGCTGAACATCACGTGCCGCGCCAAGATAGTTTCACCACTGTCTCGTACGTTATGTACAATTGTACGTTAAAGTACTGTTGCTACTGAATTTGTGATTTCTGCAGTTGTCTATTCAAGGTGATGCTGTGCATAGCCCAAAACAAATAATCTATTGCTTCCCCTATAGCGTTGGGCAACGGCCTTGCCGCAGTGGACACACCGGTTCCCGTGAGATCACCGAAGTTAAGCGCTGTCGGGCGTAGTCGGCATTTGGATGGGTGACCATCGAGGCCACCATGCGCCGTTGCCATTTTTCGGGGTGCACTCAGCCTCGTGATGCCAATTGAGGAGCTACTCGACCAAATAGTAGCGGCTTCGGTCAAGAATACCATCATAACGACCGGGAGAGCGGTGTGCTGACCCCACCTCCCTCCTATCCGCATCATCGACTGAGGATGACACGGCGGTCAGATGGTCCCGGTAGGCCAAATGGTTCAAATGGCTCTGAGCACTATGGGACTTAACATCTGTGGTCATCAGTCCCCTAGAACTTAGAACTACTTAAACCTAACTAACCTAAGGACATCACACACATCTATGCCCGAGGCAGGATTCGAACCTGCGACCGTAGCAGTCGCGCGGTTCCGGACTGAGCGCCTTAACCGCCACTCGTGGCCTGAAGACGGAGTGCTTTTCCCCCTATAGTGTTCGTCCGACGGGTACGCATGTAAATTTAATTACCACCTCGAAAAAATGGAGTTACGTAAATTAATTGTTTATTATTGTTACACATCTGTGGTTATGGTAGACAGTGAACTTGGCTCCCCACAGTACCGTAGCACACCCTTAGAGCAGCAGAAACAGATCAAGTGGCGTAGCCTGCAGTAATGCGTTTTCTGTATTTGAAGAGGAGCAACGCTCCAGCACTCCATGCTGAGCTGGTGAAGCTGTACGCCAACGATACATCATGGTATGGGACAGCTGTTAGGTGGCACAAGTACTTCTTCCAGTCTGAATAACGGAAGAAGAAGTGCCAGACCATCTCTCTGCAGTCGCAAGGCAAGTGGAGGCCGTGGTGCTCGGAGACCTCTTATCACAATCGAGGCGACAGGAGAAAAAGTTAATTCTCTCATGGTCCATCCGACAACATCTTGCATGACATTTTCAACATGACAAATGTCAGCACCTGTTCAGTTCCGCTACTGCTCACACCCATTCAAAATGCCCACAGTACAGAGGCAACAGCCGAACGTTTCAGCTGTGCCAGACCAGAAAGGTGACTTCTATATTCACCCAATCAGCGTGGATGAGTGTATCACCGGGACCGGGTGTATCATGTAGTCCCGAGGAGCAAAGCAAACAACTGAAACGCGTGGATTCACCATTGCCGAAAAAGACGAAGACCTAACCACCATAAGAAAAGGTGATGCTTAGTGTTTTCTGGGATTGCAAAGGTGTAGTTCAAAAAGATTATACTCACAGGGTGCACACCGTCAATAGAGCAAACTAGCGAAGTCTGACAAGATTACGGGATACTGTCAAAACGAAGCGTATGACAAGCTGGCCAAGGGCGTATATCTGGCCCACGACCAGACACACATGCTACCTCTTTGATTTATCAAATTTTGCCTCGCCCTGTATTCTCCTGACGTGGCATCCAGTCAATTTTCCTCTTACCTCGTATGAGTAAACTATTGCGTGGCAGGCATTTTCAGAATGACTACGAGGTAATTTTCAAGGCGCAATGATGCCGGAACAATTAAAATGTAGACTTCTACAACCAAGGTCTGCGCCAACTCGTTCATCGTTAGGAAAATGTATCGTCACTTTGAAGGGTGAATATTTAGAGAAGGATTGGCACCACCATCAGATTTCGTGTTTACAACAAGATTCTTTCCAGTTAATAAAACTCTGCGACTACTCCGCGACAATATTCCATCTGGTATGCAATATACACACAGTCCAGTCACATTATTGTGACCACCAGCTGCTACCGTCGCAGGTTCGAATCCTGCCGCGGGCATGGATGAGTATGATGTCCTTAGGTTAGTTAGGTTGAAGTAGTTCTAAGTTTAGGGGACTGCTGACCTCAGATGTTAAGTCCCAGCGAATTGACGCGTGGTGCAGGGAATGGCAATTGAATCTCAATGTAGACAAGTGTAATTTGCTGCGAATACATAGAAAGAAAGATCCCTTATCATTTAGCTACAATATAGCAGGTCAGCAACTGGAAGCAGTTAATTCCATAAATTATCTGGGAGTACGCATTAGGAGTGATTTAAAATGGAATGATCATATAAAGTTGATCGTCGGTAAAGCAGATGCCAGACTGAGATTCATTGGAAGAATCCTAAGGAAATGCAATCCGAAAAAAAAGGAAGTAGGTTACAGTACGCTTGTTCGATCACTGCCTGAATACTACTCAGCAGTGTGGGATCCGTACCAGATAGTGTTGATAGAAGAGATAGAGAAGATCCAACGGAGAGCAGTGCGCTTCGTTACAGGATCGTTTAGTAACCGCGAAAGCGTTACGGAGGTGATAGATAAACTCCAGTGGAAGACCCTGCAGGAGAGACGCTCAGTAGCTCGGTACGGGCTTTTGTTGAAGTTTCGAGAACATACCTTCACCTCCCTCCTACGTATATCTCGCGAAGAGATCATGAGGATAAAATCAAAGAGATTAGAACCTACACAGAGGCATACCGACAATCCTTCTTTCCACGAACAATACGGGACTGGAATAGAAGGGAGAACCGATAGAGGTACTCAATGTACCCTCTGCCACACACCGTCAGGTGGCTTGCGGAGTATGGATGTAGATGTAGATAGTACTTAGAGCCATTTGAACCATTTTAACCGCCGCCTATGTTCAACTTCGAGGTGCAGACGGCTGGTGGCAACACTAGCAGTGGAGGGTACATGAAACATGACGGGGGATGCGGAAAACAGTGCAATCGTAATCATAATGCGGAAACGGCGCGATTTACCTAATGTCCAAAAGAGCGTGATCATTGCCTTTCGGGCCAAGGGCGGAAGTACTTCCGAAAAGGCTAAATTTTGTAAAGTGTTCGCGTGCCGCCGTGCATGACAAAATGTCGCTATCCAAAGCCGACGCGAAGGCAACTGTGGTTCAACATGAGCCATATATGACGGCGGTACACGACAACTGCGGAGATATATACGGGAGAATAGACTTGTAAATGTAGATCAACGTACCACCCAGATGAACCAAGGGGGCTACAAACAGTGTATCCTCAATGACCGTTGAGCGGATGTTGCCACGTAAGGACTTCCGCATCAGGCGCCTGATTCATGCACCCACGCTGACTGCTGTACGTCGGCGACGGAGGCTGGAATTTGCACGCCCATACCGCAATTGAACGTCCACTGAGAGGCGGTAGGTGGCATTTCCAGATGAATCACGTTGTACATCCATTAGATGTTGGCGTGTACGGCGTGAAACATCTGAAAGCAAACACCCTGTAACAACTGTCGGAAGGTGCCAGGCCGGACGAGAGATGGTTCAAATGGCTCTAAGCACTATGGGGCTTAACATCTGAGGTCATCAGTCCCCTAGACTTAGAACTACTTAAACCTAAATAACCTAAGGATATCACACACTTCCATGCCCGACGCAGGATTCGAACCGGCGACTGTACCAGCCGCACGGTTCCGGACTGAAGCGCCTAGAACCGCTCGGTCACAGCGGCCGGCCCTGAGGAGAGAGCGGTATTTTCTGGTGAATATTTTCGTGGCATTCCCTAGCTGATCTCATCATTCTGGAAGGTAACCTACAACAATACCACGTCCCTTGGTACGATGGCCTCTACAAGCAGGAAGATGCAGTGTGTCACACAGCTCACAGCGCACGTGCGAGGTTCGAAGCCCACCAGAGTGAGTTTACAGTAACCCACTGGCCATCAAACTCCCCTGATTTAAACCCAATAGAAAGCTTGTGGGATCGCCTCGATCAGTCTGTATGCGTCAGGATCCTCAACTGAGAAACATAGCGCAGCTGGCTACATCCTTGCCAGTGTCTTCCAGAATGTCATTGAATCTCTTCTTGGCCGGCCCGGGTGGCCGAACGGTTCTAGGCGCTACAGTCTGGAACCGCGTGACACCTACAGTCGCAGGTTCGAATCCTGCCTCGGGCATGCATGTATGTGATGTCCTTAGGTTAGTTAGGTTTAAGCAGTTCTAAGTTCTAGGGGACTGATGACCTTAGAAGTTTAGTCCCATAGTGCTCAGAGCCATTTGAACCTTTTTTTTTTTTAATCTCTTCTTGCAATTGTAGCAGCGGTCTGCGCTGCAAAAGGCGGTTATTGAGGCTTTTTTTTTTTTTTTTTTTTTTTGACAGATGGTCACATTAATGTGACTGGACAGTGCATGAAATAGGCGGAATACCGTCATAATTCTATAAAAATGTACTAACTCCTACTCCAGGTATCGATAGGTGTGCGTATTACTGAAGTATCAGTGTAATAGGTCATGGTTGCGAAATACTGTCACAGTTAACTTGCTGAAGAATGGAACTGCTGGAAAAGGCGACCTCGTGAAAGATCAGTTTGGACTCTGGAGAAATGTAGGAAAATGTGGGGCGAGCCTCATCCTATGGCTGATCTTAGAAGGTACGTCATGGAAAGGCTAATCAACGAAAAACAGCATGTGTAAATTCAGAGACAGATTTTGACAATTTTGACTGGAATACACTCGGGAAAGAAGAGGAGGCATGGAGTTAAATTAGGGTTGTAGCCTATCCTCAGTGTTACTCAGTCTGTACATTGACCAAGCTGTGAAAGAAAAAAAGGAGAGGTTTAGAAAAGGAATTAATTTTCAGGTAGAAAAAATTCAAACTTTGTTTGCCGATGATATTTTAATTCGATCAGCGATTGAAAGAGCAAATTAACAGAATTGATAAAGTCTTGAAAAGAGTTTGCAGATGAACGTTAACAAACGTTCGACAAAGATAATAGAATGTAGTCGAATTAAATGGTTCAAATGGCTCTGAGCACTATGGGACTTAACTTCTGAGGTTATCAGTCCCCTAGAACTTAGAACTACTTAAACCTAACTGACCTAAGGACATCACACACATCCATGCCCGAGGCAGGATTCGAATCTGCGACCGTAGCGGTCGCGCGGCTCCAGACTGTAGCGCCTAGAACCGCTCGGCCACCCAGGCCGGCTTCGAATTAAATCTGATGAATATGGACGAAAATGATTAGGAAAAAAAACATTAAAAATAAACAACGTGTTTTGCTAGTTGGTCTACAAAATACTGACGTTGGCCGAAACAGAGATAACATATGCACAGACTGGGAGTAGCAAGAAAAGTGTTTCTGAACGTAATAAGTTTGTTACTGTTCAATATAAATTTAAATATTAGGAAGCGTTTTCTTAATGTGTTCGGAGTGTAGCCTCGTACGGAAGTGAAACGTGAACTATAAACAGTCCAAATAATAAGATAACGGAAGCTTTTGAAATGGGGTGTTACGCTGAAGGTTATTTACGTATATCGGATAACTGATGTGGAAGTACTGAACTGAAGTTGTGAGAACAAAATTTATGGTATAACTTTTCTAAAGGAAGGGATCATTGATTAGATGCACCTTTAGGCATCACGCAGTAATCAGTTTGGTAATGGAGAGGAGTGTGGCGTATAAAGATGGTAAGTAGGTTCAAATGGGTGTAGACCACAGTAGTCATACAGAGATAATGATGCAGGCACAGGATAACTTAGTGTGGAGAGCAGTGCAGAAAATCAGTCTTTGGACTGAACGCAAGAACAACAGGCGAAGCCAATCTCATAATTTACAAACATGTCTGTTCCTAGAGGTTCAAAAGCCAAAGGATGTTTATTACTCATTGTAGCTGACAATATACATCTACATTTATACTCCGCAAGCCACCCAACGGTGTGTGGCGGAGGGCACTTTATGTGCCACTGTCATTACCTCCCTTTTCTGTTCCAGTCGCGTATGGTTCGCGGGAAGAACGACTGTCTGAAAGCCTCCGTGCGCGCTCGAATCTCTCTAATTTTACATTCGTGATCTCCTCGGGAGGTATAAGTAGGGGGAAGCAATATATTCCATACCTCATCCAGAAACGCACCCTCTCGAAACCTGAACACCAAGCTACACCGCGATTCAGAGCGCCTCTCTTGCAGAGTCTGCCACTTGAGTTTGCTAAACTTATCCGTAACGCTATCACAGTTACCAAATAACCCTGTGACGAAACGCGCCGCTCTTCTTTGGATCTTCTCTATCTCCTCCGTCAACTCGATCTGGTACGGATCCCACACTGATCAGCAATACTCAAGTCTAGGTCGAACGAGTGTTTTGTAAGCCACCTCCTTTGTTGATGGACCTCATTTTCTAAGGACTCTCCCAATGAATCTCAACCTGGTACCCGCCTTACCAACAATTTTATATGATCATTCCACTTCAAATCGTTCCGTACGCATACTCCCAGATATTTTACAGAAGTAACTGCTACCAGTGTTTGTTCCGCTATCATATAATCATACAATAAAGGATCCTTCTTTCTATGTATTCGCAATTCATTACATTTGTCTATGTTAAGGGTCAGTTGCCACTCCCTGCACCATGTGCTTATCTGCTGCAGATCTTCCTGCATTTCGCTACAATTTTCTAATGCTGCAACTTCTCTGTATACTACAGCATCATCCGCGAAAAGCCGCATGGAACTTCCGACACTATCTACTATCTGGGGTAACACTTTACGGAACTTTGTTATTTAGGATTTAGTAAGTGGTGAACCCTTAAGGGCACTGTTTCCGCGTTCCCTTTGATGGGCTGTAGGAGAAAATATGCTCCGACTGAGGACAAGTAAAAGTGTCGAGGGAAAGTGTGGTGGGCACTTGGGTGGGGAAGTCCACTCTCGCGCCGAGTCGAGCCTCTGCCAAGATGGCGGCCGCGAGGCCTCTCCCCCCACCCCTCGCTTTTCTCGATGACGGGACAAGTGGGAAATTGCGCGCCTGGTGCCGCGGGCGCCCATTGTGCGGGGATTTGAGGAGTAATTTGGGCCGCGCAAGCGTCTCCGCCGTCGACGTTGGCGTCCTGTCCGCCGCGCACTGCTGGGGGCGACGTGGTGCTCCGAGGCCGAATTTCTGTCTCCCGGCCGGGGATATCCGGGGCCTCCGACGCCGGCAGTAAAATTTGCTGGTACCGTAACTAGCACCGTTGGTTGCGACGGCTTCACGGGGCACATCAAGACTTCATCATTCCTATTCTTCGCTAAAAAAAAGTGGAGTAGACCCAGAAGAAGGCCGCTGCAACCGTGGTCGGAACGTTGGTTCTCTACAGTAGTAGTTTTATACAATATGACGCGGTACCAAACCCAGAAAAATTTTATGTCCACTGACTCTGGCCGCGGAAACCTACGCAATTATATTGGTGTATTCTTGTCTCTGCTAATACTGTACAGCAGACGACGTCTCTCCCACGCTGAATTTTATCTCCTGTACTCGCCCATATACTGAATGTCTGTTCACAGTGAGATTCTCCACCATGCCGCAGCCTGCGTGTCGTGCGGTAGTGTTGTATCTACGTATTACCCATTCTTTACAACCTGGAAGGCATTGATAGTCACCAGATAATATTGCAATATAGTCTCAGGATAAATTAGTATATTTACAGTGTTCTTAACCTTTGTGTTTGTTGCTGTCGCCATGGTGTCCTATAATGTGTTACCAGCTGTCAGGGTTTCAAGTACAATCCTAGTCGAAGGGACACGAACCAAACGGCATACAGATGCTACAAAAGAATCGTGTGAATGGACCCGCTTTCCAAAAAGGGAAATAAGATTCTTAAGAGGTAGGAGACATACTCTCACAATTTTGATACTGATAACAAGTGTGAATGCTGCGCGGAGTGGCCGCGCGGTTTGAGGCGCCATGTCACGGATTACGCGGCCTCTCCCACCGGAGTTTTGAGTCCTCCCTCGGGCATGGGTGTGTGTGTGTGTGTTGTTCTTAGCATAAATAAGTTTAAATAATGTGTAAGTCTAGGGACCGATTCCCGCAGCAGTTTGGTCCCTTAGGAATTCACACACACACACACACACACACACACACACACACACGTGTGCATGTGTTGACAATAGGCATAATTATTTATAAAGTGAGTTTGTTTTCTGTTATTGTAATAGAACTGGGTAATTTTTTTAAATTTTTGAAATGAAATACTGTGAAAAGAGAAAGTGGAACACGATAGACGACAAATCCGAAGATCCGAGACTCAACACCCTGTTGGGGCAAGGATTTCTTATTTACTCTCATGATTTCTTTCACCTTTAGTAATGGTTTGTTAATGTAAAAAATGCTAAGCTGCTCCGAGGTTCTGAATCCATGTCAAACTGTTGCCGTGGAGTGAGTGGTTCTCCCCACCCACTGCCATGCTTTGAACACGCTCAAAGCTGTGTCCCAACACTTACTTAGGTGTACAGATTCTTTTAAAACACAATCCTAGAATGTGACGACCTATGTTAACACCTCGGTGCCGCTATAATTCATCCTACGTCACGGCTGATTTGGTTGTTCCTTATCTCTGTGACGCTTATGTTCCGCACATCTGTCCTCTATTGTGCGGGTAATCTGACCTACTTACATTTTCCCGCACTGCAAGGAATGTGACAGACTCTTCGTATTTGGAGTCTTAGGTCGTCCTTAAAATCCACTTTGAGGCTTCTGTTTTGGTCGGCGGGTGATGTACATACCTGTTGATGTTATGTATTCTGCCATTTTTGGCGAACTTGTTGCCAACTTAACGGATAAATATCGTCGTAATAGGTATCTCTTCTTCCTCTACGAGCTGTGGCCTAGGCTCCTTAGGTTTTGTTGTGTGGAGAACGTTAATGATTGTTTATGCTGTTTGAGATTATGCTTGCTCGGGAGTGCGTGTCTGTGTGGGTGGGTGGGTGGTTGAGTGGTTGTGTGTGTGATAAAAATGGAGATGGGATGAAACTGTGTGAGGAACATAAGGTATGCGCATCGGATTGCATCGAGGGAGCTATCGAAGCCATCTCACCAACCAACGAAACTATCACCGCCAGAAGGGTCTTATGGCTTCACTCCATATGGCACTGCGAAGAGGTTTGGAATTTAATCCGGGACATGGGCCGACAGTCTCGTGTTTCGAGAGCGTACGCCAACAAAAGCCCTCATTCGCTTACAAAATTTATGCCGGCGAATATTTCTCCCGCACGATGACTAAACGCAGATTGATGACAGTAACATTATCATCAATTTACAGCTGACTACGAGATTATTGTGGTTATAAAGCTTCAGTTTGGATCGAATTGTGAACGTAATTAGTCTCAGCGTAACGTTTGCAAAAATCGTTGTTTTCTTTCATTATTTCCCCGGCGAGTTTAAATTAATAATGTTAACGAAATAGCCGACTATACTGATGGCGTAATAGCCGAATCGATTGAGGCCAAGAAAGGTCGAATATCGCGAATACTTCGTATGGTCGGAAATTTTTGTACAGTGGTAGGAGGGAGTACCACGAACAACATACTACAAAACCCTGACTGGTGAGGGATGAGTGTGGGAGTTGGAGGTTCGTCTGAAGGTCACTTCCTTACGTTGTTTTTTTAGAAAACTCTACAACCATGGCCTCCAGCGAGAACGTATCCCAAAACAAAATTTAACTACATTGGTTTTCCACAAAGGAAATCCTGTTCACTTTTTCTGTATGACTTATTGTTTGCGACTAGAGAGCGAGAAACTATGAAAATCATACAGAAGAGTTTTGTAAGAGGGGAAACGCTTCTACAACTTAAATGTTAACATGGAAATACTCCTTCGCGTTTTCTAAATTTTTGCATATCACCCTTATTTACAAGGCGCATTGCTAATACGCCGCTGCAGATGCAGGGTAGCACGTCCGCACAATAGCGATGCGTATCTGCTTGGCACAAGTGCTAGAGAGAGAACACGAACATACGTTCGCGCACATGCGCGCGTCACGGGCGCCGCAGGCTGCGTTCGCTATCGCAGCTCGCCCGATAGGCGAGCGCACGGCTACCGGCTCTCCTGGTGGAACTCCATTTCCGATTCGTCGCCCACAGCCTGTCGGCTCTGAGGCATCCACAGGGAGGTACGCGCTAACACGGCGAAGCCTATCCGGGTTCGGAGGCACAGCTAGAGACATGGTAAAAGTATCGATATCCCTTCGTATCGAATATATTCATCTAGACATCGATACTATTTTACTCGACCCTTTTCAATTGATTCTTTTACTCGTACCAGTGCAGTACCCTACCGTATGAAATTTTGGCCGCGTGCCTCAGTTGTAGCACTTTGGTCAACTGAACGCATGAGCACCAAGAGGCCAACAACAGAACGAGCGGTGTGTATGCGACCGACAGAGTCAATATCCGAAAACATTTGCAACGCTTCGCTAATCTTGGTAACGTTCGTTCGCAGTTCGTTCAGCTGGAATCCCCTTACTTTCACCATTCGACTTACTTGTTTCTTTTTGTATTGATGTTTAAAGCAATTTAAGTGCAGTTTAAGTAACTGAAGCAGAGACAGGATGGCGCCTACCACAACTGAAACATCGCTGTATTTTGGTAAACTGGGCTATACTCAAGTGAGGTGCAAAATCAGTCTTCGAGAAATTCTTCAAACAAGAGAAAGCATTTAAGAAAACACCCGCCACAGTAGCAAGCTAAAATTACAAGGTGTACAACTTTGCTTCCGCCGTTTTTCCCCCAATATTTGAGGCTTTAATGAAACAAATTCCACTACTGGCCATTAAAATTGCTACACCACGAAGATGACGTGCTACAGGCGCGAAATTTAACCAATAGGAAGAAGATGCTATGATATGCAAATGATTAGCTTTTCAGAGCATTCACACAGTCTTGGCGCCGGTGGCGACACCTGAAACGTGCTGACATGAGGAACGTTTCCAACCGATTTCTCACACACAAACAGCAGCTGACCGGCGTTGCCTGGTGAAACGTTGAGATGCCTCGTATAAGGAGGACAAATGCGTACCATCACGTTTCCGACATTGATAAAGCTCGGATTGTAGCCTATCGCGATTCCGGTTTATCGTATTGCGACATTGCTCCTCGCGTTGGTCGAGATCCAACCACTGTTAGCAGAATATGGAATCGGTGGGTTCAGGAGGGTAATTCGGAACGCTGTGCTGGATCCCAACGGCCTCGTATCACTAGCAGTCGAGATGACAGGCTGTAACGGATCGTGCAACCACGTCTCGATCTCTGAGTAAAAAGATGGGGACGTTTGCAAGACGACAACCATCTGCACGAACGGTTCAACGACGTTTGCAGCACCATGGACTATCAGCTCGGAGACCATGGCTGCGGTTGCCCTTGACGCTGCATCACAGACAGGAGCGCCTGCGATTGTGTACTCAACGATGAACCTGGGTGCACGAATGGCGAAACGTCATTTTTTCGGATGAATTCAGGCTCTGTTTACAGCATCACGATGGTCGCATCCGTGTTTGGCGACACGGCGGTGAACGCACATTGGAAGCGTGTATTCGTCATCGCCATACTCGCGTATCACCCGGCGTGATGGTATGGGGTGCCATTGGTTACACGTCTCGGTCACCTCTTGTTCGCATTGACGGCACTTTGAACAGTGGACGCTACATTTCAGATGTGTTACGACCCGTGGCTCTACCCTTCATTCGATCCCTGTGAAACCCTACATTTCGGCAGGATAATGCACGACCGCATGTTGCAGGTCCTGTACGGGCCTTTCTGGATACAGAAAATGTTCGACTGCTGCCCTGGCCAGCATAATCTCCAGATCTCTCACCAATTAAAAACGTCTGGTCAATGGTAGCCGAGCAACTCGCTCGTCACAATACGCCAGTCAGTACTCTTGATGAGCTGTGGCACCATGTTGAAGCTGCATGGGCAGCTGTACCTGTACACGCCATCCAAGCTCTGTTTGTCTCAATGCCCAGGCGTATCAAGGCCGTTATTACAGCCAGAGGTGGTTGTTCTGGGTACTGATATCTCAGGATCTATGCACCCAAATTGCGTGGCGTGGAAATGTAATCACATGTCAGTTTTAGTATAATATATTTGTCTAATGAATACCCGTTTAACATCTGCATTTCTTCTTGGTGTAGCAATTTTAATGGCCAGTAGTGTAGTTACACCGATGCGCAATTGATCTAAACAGGTGATATTCAGAGGGAGCAACGTCTGGAGAATACGGCGGGTGGGTAGCACTTCCCATTTTAACGTTTCCAAGTACGTTTTGATCTCTTTTGCAACGTGGGGTCGAGCGTTGTAGTGATGCAAAATCACTTTATCGTGCTTCTCTCCCCTAGAACTTAGAACTACTTAAACCTAACTAACCTAAGGATATCACACACATCCACGTCTGAGGCAGGACTCGAACCTGCGACCGTAGCAGTCGCGCGGTTCCGGACTGAAGCACCTAGAAGCGTTCGACCACAGGCCTGAGGTGTACCAACGCGTTATACACTTGCTCAACCTGTGAATCTTGTTCTCTGGAATATATCATCCAATTTTTCTGAAATTCTAATCATTTGTTTGTCTGTTCACGTACATCACATATACCAATTCCCGTACCATTAGAATAATTTCTTCTTGATGAGTAGTTTTTTTTCTCTCCTCTCTTTCAGAGTGTAATAAAGTGTTATTATCTGACATGGATCAAATATGGAGACAAGCAAGCGCTGCGCTAAAGCTGTGGATTCGGAAGAAACCGTAATAGTCGAGAACGCAAATATAATTTTATTGATCACTAGTTTCGGCTTATCTGCAAGCTATCTTTGGATCATAAAAAATAAGTTGATTAGTGTACAACTGCCAAATGGCGGAATACATCGTGATAATTTGTGTGAGCAGGATCGTTTTTTATACGATCCCATGGAATAATGATGTAAATTATTCCACAAAAACGTCTGCATATGTCATGTACACTAACAGGAACAGTTATATATGTGGAGACTGAGATAATGCTTGCCACATTACGTGGTACTAAAGTAAAGCCAGAAGCAGTGACTTTGTAGAACGAGATGTCTGTTCCACACTAGACTACCATATGTGAAAACAAACATCGTGTGGCCGGCCGAGGTGGCCGAGCGGTTCTAGGCGCTTCAGTCCGGAACCATGCGGCTGCTGCGGTCGCAGGTTCGAATCCTGGCTCGTGTATGTGTGTGATGTCCTTAGGTTTGTTAGGTTTAAGTAATTCTAAGTCTAGGGGACTGATGGCCTCAGATGTTAAGTTCCATAGTGCTTAGAGCCATTTGAACCATTTGAAACATCGTGTGTCATTCACTTCACAAGTCTCGGCAGACAACGAAGTGCCCGTGCTGTGGCAGACTGAAGACTTGCAAGGTAACAGGCTCCGCTACATACCTATGCTATATACACATGCATTAAAGTTATACTTGAGACACAACCAGTGCACACCACGAGTAAAAGGGAGACAATGCGCGCTGTGGAAGAAAATCTTTTCGATAATGCTTCTGAACCAAGCCCTCGGGATATCCTATCCAACAACGCAATACGACTCTTCCTCTTTCTTTTACTGCGGTGTAAACATATCGTTGGCGACGTAGCCGATTTCACACTCGGCCACTAAATCGTTTCATCACGTTGTTAATGGCTGATCCTTAGAGCGCGAATTTATGACGGCAGGAAACAGGTTTTGCTCCACGAACTTGAGACATACGGCAAAGGGTTTTAACAGAAGGAGATGCGCATGAATCTGTCAGAGGAGCAGAAAGCAACTCCTGCGTTACGTGCCGTCAAGTACAAGACGTGAAATAAGAGCAGTCTCGGAGCAGTGCTATCTTTTATTTGGAACGCAGAGCCATACCGGAAGGGCTATGCGCCATTAGAGGACGACCGTAAAACTGGTCGCAAATGCCGCACAGTGGCCAGCAATACTCGTAACTTTAAGCCTATACAGCAGGTCGCGATAATAGTACTTGGATATATCATGCATAGAGAGGAGTGATCGTAAATGTTGTGGCAGGGGCGACAGCGCTTTGCTCTGATGAAGTCTATCACAATCGTAAAATGTTCTCTTTACGACATCGAGTCGTAGTCCTTAGAATATAGAGTGATGCCAAGAAGAGTCCCCTTTTAAGCGCAGGGATGATTTCACGAATAGTCTTGTTTTCCATCCCTTTGAAAAACGGAACTGGAAGTCTCATAAAATGTTCGAAGACATCCGTAAGGAGGAACAGAGAAAAGTGGAGTGGATGAAAGTTGCCATACTCGCTAGCTCTCCAGATTGGAAATTTGTGGTAAGTTCTAAGGGACCAAACTACTGAGGTCATCGGTCCCTTAGCTTACACATTACTTAATCCAACTAACTTACGCTAGGGACAACACACACACCCATGCCCGAGGGAGGACTCGAACCTCCGACGGGGGCATATCTTTGTAGCTTAAGTGAAGCAGTCGAACGACTGAGTAACGAAACAGTTTGACTTTAAAGTTAGTCTCTCAGTGAGCGCACTCTGTTACCTGTTTGTATTTCATTTTGGTGCTTGACTTTTTAAATTTTGTCAACACTTTCCTCTGTTATTTACATCAACTGTTTATTCACGGAAAAATAACTAAAAAACACGAGCATCTCTATCATGCCATGAATGCGAATTTTAGCGCGATTTTTTGTGCATTTTAATCTTTAGTGTGTGCAGACGAGATGGAGTGGTTACTCGGCTTACAAAATGTACACAGGCCTTTTGAAAAAACATTTCTTCTCGTTCTTATAGACACGTTCTTGCCAGCAACGTTCTGTTTTTAAGATTATGCACACAGGCTAAGCGTATTTGCCTGTGATATCCACATACAAATGGTGAACTGTATTCCCAGTTACACAGTTCTAAATGTGATAGAATCTAAGTGCAAAAGCTTTACAGAGAACAGTACTTCTGTCAAAAGTCTGTGTGCATATTAGAAGGAAAACAAAATAGACATCTTTCTTAATTCCCGAGCTAATGTCGATACGTTTCGTATATGGTTTTGTATATGATAGACTGCCTACACTGAGTGCTTATGTGATGCGATGTTCTTTGCATACAAGTTTCCTGTAAATAAGAATCAATTACCCCAATCGATGTGACGCCTTTCTCAGAGCAAATCTTAGAGAAGTACAATAACTTAAAATTACTTTCTTATTACATTACTTTCCCCTCTACTACATTTAGAACTGCATAACAGGGAATGCAACTCTGTGCTCTTAGACTTACATTTCATAATTTTTCAGGAAGTCCCAGATTATATAACCTCTACTTATTCTCGTAGAAGAACTTAGTCCAGCATTTCCATCTTATTGGTTAGCGTAAAGGCGTAGACAGAATGTTGGTGACGACGTTTCTCTGAAAAGCAAGAACGGCCAGCGAAAACTGTAATTTACTGACATATGTTTGGACCGTTCTTGAGACACGAAATCCGGAGATGTGGTACAGAGATGAGACACCGGTGGTTCGAATCGTCATTCAGTCATCCAGGTTTAGGTTTTCTGTGATTTACACGAACCGTTTTAAATGAACGCTGGGATGGTTCCTTTGAGAGGCATGGCCGATTCCTTCGCTATCCTTCCCAAATCCGAGTTTATGCTCCAACACTAATGACCTCGTCGTCGACGGAACATTACTCCCTCGTTTTCGTTAAGACTTTAAAAAGTTCTGCATTTTCACCCTAGCCTGTAGTGATCCGTTGTGATCTAGTTAACAGTTTATGATGATTAAACGGCAATATAGTACATGATGAAATGTTCTTATAAAAAAAGGAGGGCTTGCCGAAAAGTGATGCCTCCGATTTTTCATGTGACAACTCTTAAGGATTTTCAAGTAAAACAAAAGTCATGAAGATTCTTCACGTATGCATTACATGGCAGTTTGAGTGCAAAACTCTGTGAAATTGTCTGCATCTGTCCCTATGCTGACAGTTTGTACAAGATAAAAATTAAGTCTTCAGTGCGCCAAAAATATATAATATTGAAAATTTGTTTTGTTTGTGACCTATGTTGTTGAGAAATGTGAAATATAAGACCAAGTAGTACGCAGTTTGACTCTACTGCCTTTTAAATGTGGCGCATTCGTAGTTTTCCCCTCTTCCCCCTCCTGGCGCTCAGACAGCGTGGCTTGGCGGTGCGGGAAATGTGAAGCAACGATGAGCGCTTTGGCATTCGGGTCCATGCGCAGCCCGCGAGCCGAAATCTTAGGCGCCCCTGTCCTACAGTGACGGTATCAACAAACTGATTTCTCGTTGGGAAAAGTGCGTTCGTTATCAAGATGACTGTCTTGAGAAATAAATATGCAGACATGAAGAATAAAGATATAGAATGTTAGTAACGTTTGTTTCATTTGAAAAGCCTTAAGAGTTTTCTCATATGTCGTTGTAGATTAACAGTGAAGAGAGAGATGTTTTGGAGGGAAGCAATTTATAAGCAACCAGATGATACTTACAAAATTAGGAGCTCTAACGACAGAAAATAAAGGTTTAACGTTCGATGACGAGGTCATTAGAGATGGGGCAGAAGCTGGCATCATGCATGTCATTAAAAAAAGAAAAGAAAACACTGTTTGCCTTAAGCAATCTAGGGAAGCCACAGAACGTAAAAGCATGGATGTTCGAACTAAAATTTGAACCTCGTTCGTATGACTGTACTCTTACGAGTACAGTCTAAAGTAAGTACCTTTGAAAGCTTTACAGCACTAGTAGGCACAAAACAACGTGATTTCGTAAAGGAAATGAAGTCTCAGAGGCATAACGTTGCTGCAAAGTGCGCAAAATGGTGTGCTCGCAACGAACGTTACGTTGCTAAGGCGGATACAGGTGTGTGTAGTGCTTCGGTCTACCGTAACAAAGGGAAACAGAGGAAAGGGCTTCAAACCGACTAATTAACTCAGCGGCGGAATGGAAAGCAAAAATTAAATAATTATAAGAGAAGAGTATAATGTGTCAGCTGTATGTGAAACAGTGAGATGTGGAACTTTAGTACAGAGATGGACAGATAAAGATAGGTTCTTCTCCCAGTCGGTCTCATGAAATATGAAGAAGACTGATGATAAGGCGGCAGCCCTGCTCAGATGGCAGCCATCCAGGTTTCAGTTTCACGACGTACATAATTATAGGCCTACATCGCTGAGGTTAGCATGTTGCATATGGCGTTATGTGATGGTTTTTTGATTCTATAGTACCCAGTTACATTTTAAGATTTAGAAACTTATTTTATTTCAAAAGGTACAAAATGAATATCAGTTTACATCTTATATGTTAATTTTGACAGAAATTAATTATTTTTGATAGGTGACCCACTTTTTCAGCATACTCGTTGAACCTCTGCACTCTCTCCAACATGTTACGGTATACAGCACATATCTCTCGCTCAGTGGTATCCTTTAACTGAACCACAGTACGTGAATTACTGACGTATACCTTGTTCTTGCGGAATCCCCACAAGAAGTCACATGGAGTAAGGTCTGGAGAGTGGAGTGGCCCATCAACACGTCATTTGTTGGATATCACTTTCCCCTGAAAACAACTTTCTGACTTAAGAAATACACACACTGGAAGTGTGAGCTGTCGCACCGTCTTGTTGAAGCAAACATTTCGATAATTTAAGCCACAGCGACGAAGATCTGTGACTACAGATTCACGCAACGTGGCCAAATAACGCTCTGAGCTGACAGTGACAGCCCTCTCATTTTGTGCGAAGATATAAAGTCCTATGATACCAAATTTCCGTAATCCAGCCCTCACTGTAATCCTGTCACAGTGCAGTGAGCGCCGCCGCAGTTTCTGAGGGTTGTCTGTAGATCAGTAACGGCAGTTCTATTTATTAACACTGCCATTTAGGCAAAAATGAACCTCGTCTGACATTGAATCACAATTCCATGTTCTGCCTCCAACATCTCTTTCTTTACTTCAGCAAAACGTCTCCTTCTCACTAAAACTTGAGGCTACACCTCCTGAACAATCGCAAATTTGTATGGATGAAAATTTAGACGGTGTAAAATGTGTGAAATGGACTAATTTGACAGTCGAAGAGACTATGTGGTCTATCTTGCAGATCGGATGGGGCTCTGTCGAATTGTATGGCGCACGATTTCAACGTTTTCAGGTGATGTGGCCATCTTTGGACTGCCTCCCAGTCTTTTCTTCAGTGCAGAACCTATCTCACGAAAGTCCCTAACGCATAGCACAGTGGTATCGTGGGTTGAAACAGCACCATTATGTGGAACGTTGAATTGGAAACGGTACTTCCTCCAATTGCCGGTCACAGATTCTGCATTTTTAAAGAATTCTCTACGATGAAAGCACCGTGTTGCGAAGTCCACCTCTCCACCGTTAACTCAAGTGCTGCTGTAGGGAAAACAGTGAGTCCAAGCACGCGCCTCCACTACGCTGACTCACCTGCTACTACTTGAGTCAAAAACATCAGTCAACACTGATTCACACTGTAGAACAAAGGGCTGCGTTTTAAGTTCACGTATTATGTCGTTTTCGGAGAAGGAAAATCTCCTCTTTAGGAACACGGATTCAGCGAGATGTAGTCAAACTTGGCTCGCTCTGTTCGTCCATGAGAACCAAAGGCTAATAGATAATGACGTCCAGGTTGATGCAATGTTGCTTGACTTCTCGAAGGCACTCGCTACACTCCTGCACTGTCGCTTATCGAACAAAACTGAGCTTATATTGGTCCAGCTTCGTGGCTGACTTCTGGACTTCCTAACAGACGAAACTCAACACGTCTTTCTTGGCAGAGCGAAATCATTAGATATAAAAGAAACTTCAGAGCTTCTCCAACGAACTAGTCAAGATATACGATATACTGTCGTATTGAAAGTATACAGACACTCCTATGTAATGCAGATAGCCCACTAGGTGTCACGAGAGGTAGAACCGCAAGTATAAAAGGAGACAGGGAGTACTGTGTTGTCAGCAGAGAAACTGGATTAGAAGAGAAGGTCAATCAGGAGATGTCAGTGACTTCTAATCTGGACTAGTCACTGAATATCACCTGGCTAAAATATCTGTCAGGGACATTTCAATCCTTCTGACGCTGCCCAATTCGACTGTTGGTAACGCGATTGTGAAATGGAAATGCGTAGGAGTAGCCACCGCTAAACCGACACCAGGTGGACCTCATGTGATGAAGGACAAAACAAAAGCATTTATCACTGCGGCAGCACCTTCTCACGAAATTTCAATCAACAAATTTCTTCTGGCGCCCACTTACATAGAGAGAAATGATGCTGATAAGAAAATACAAGAATTCAGAGCGCGCATGGAAATATTTAAATGATCGTTTTTCCCGAGCCCTATTTGAGAGTGAAACGATAAAGAAGTAGCTCAAAGGTTTGATGACCCCTCTGCCAGGCATTTAACTGTGAACTGCAATGTAATCATGTGGATATAGACAGAGATCGTCAAGTATCGCTGAGGATGGTTGTAAAAAATAACATGATCTCAGCGGAACGAATTGCTTTGGGTTCCAAGTTGCTACCAGCAGTCCATCTAGCCGATGACTGTGCGCAGAGAGTTAAAAAGTATGGAGTACAGTGGTTGAGAGGCTCCTCAAGAGCCATACATTTCTATAGCCATTGGTAAGCCACGCTTGAAGTGGTGCAAGAAACGACGCCACTGGGCAGTGGATGATTGGAAACGAGTAATTTGAATCACGTTATATCCTGTGGCAATCGAGTGGAATGGTTTTAATTTGGCTAATACGTGGAAAACTTACCTGCCATCGCGTGTAGTGCCATCAGAGATAACGGAGGACGTGGTGTTACAGCATGGCGGCGCAAAGGTTGTGGTGTGTCCCCTTATTCTTCTTAAGAAAACGCCAAGTGCGGAATGATGTGGAAAAGCCATTTTAACACCAAAATTGTTTGTTTGCTAGCTAACTAGTTTCGGGCTTTGCCAGTTTGTGAACATTTCTATTTACATTGAAGAGCCAAAGAAAATGGTACGCCTGCCTAATATAGTGTAGCGCCCGCGCGAGCACGCAGAAGTGCCGCAACACGACGTGACATGAACTCGACTAATGTGTGAAGTAGTGCTGGAGGGAACTGACACCATGAATCCTGCAGGGCTGTCCATAAATACGTAAGAGTACGAGGGGGTGGACATCTCTTCTGAGCAGCACCTCGCAAGGCATCCAAGATATGACCCATAATGTTCATGTCTGGGAGTCTGGTGCCCAGCGGAAGAGTTTAAACTCAGAATAGTGTCCCTGGAGCCACATTGTAGCATCTCTGGACGTGTGGGGTATCGCATTGTCCTGCTGGAATTGCCCAAGTCCGTCGAAACGCACAATGGACATGAAAGGACGCAGGTCATCAGGCATGATATTTACGTACACGTCACCTATCAGAGTCGCACCTAGACGTAACAGGTACCCCATATCACTCCAAGTGCACTCGCCCCATACCATTACAAAGTCTCCACCAGATTGAACGGTCCTCTGCTCACATGCAAGGTCCATGGATTCGTGAGGTTGTCTCTATATCCGTATACGTCCATCCGCTCGATTCAATCTGAAACGAGACACGTCCGACCAGGTAGCATATATCCCGTCATCAACAGTCCAATATTGATGTTGACGGGCCACAGCGAGGCGTAAAGCTTTCTGTCGGGCAGTCATCAAGGATACACGAGTGGGCCTTCGGTTCCGAAAGCCCATATCGATGAAGTTTCGTTGAACGGTTCACACGCTCACCCTTGTTGATGGTCCAGCATTGAAATCTGCAGCAATTTGCGGAAGGGTCGCACTTCTGTCAGGTTGAAGGCCTCTCTTCAGTCGTCGTTGGTCCCTTTCTTGCGGGATCTTTTTCCGGCCGCAGCGATGTCGGAAATCTGATGTTTTACCGGATTCCTTATATTCACGGTACAGTCGTGAAATGGTCGTACGGGTAAATCACCACTTCATCGCTACCTGGAAGATGCTGAGTCCCATCGCTCGTACGCGGACTATAACACCACGTTCAAACTCAGTTAAATCTTCACAATTGTCATTGTAGCAACAGTAACTGATCTAATAACTGCACCAGACATTAGTTGTCTCACATAGGCGTTGCCGACCGCAGAGCCATATTCTGCTTGTTTGAGTATATCTGTACTTGAATACGCATGCCTGTACCAGTTTCTTTGGCGCTTCAGTAAATATTTCATTTAAATGTATCTCATATCTTCATTATCCAGCATAATGTGATCCACTTGATACCAATATTGTTCACATATTTTGTTCTTGTTGGATTACACTATCTCTCACGATGGCTTATTTGGCGTAGATGTTATCGTAATTTTGACAGATATTGATGCATGTGTCAAACTTACGTTAAAATCTGTACCAGTACTGGTGTTGCTAAGATTGAAGGGGCCACAACTTACAAAGGTGGTAGTATGGATCAAAACAAGAAAAAAATATTTTGTAAACATGGACTCTAACGTACATACCTTAAGAGCTGTGGGCACCTGTTGATCTTCACTATGTGAATCACACCTCCTCTACTGAGCTAGTGCCCATAGGTCTTAAGTTATACATTTGGACCCCATGCTTACCAGATATTACTCAGAAATAAACAGCTGCCGAGGTGCCTTATTATATAATACACCAGGTCCCGAGGATCATAGAGATACCTTACCTCGCTATACACCTGGATTAGGATGCTCAAACTTCTTTGGTGCATTCCATTTCTAGAATACGAAGCAATTTGTATAAAAACTGCTTTTTACAACAGCAGTACATGAAAAAAAGTCTACCAGAGTAAGACATTGGATTTGTTCAGTTACCGTATTTATGAAAATTTACTCAACGAAAAATGTGGAGAAGCCTCAATACGAAAGCCTGATTTTTTTTTTTTTTTTTTTTTTTACTTTATTGAATTTCAATTCCCCCCAAGGGGAGCGGGCTGGCAGCAGCTTAGTACGCTGCTCTTCAGCCTACAGAATTTTTAAAACATATGAAGATAAGAAACAATAAAAGCAGGCGATGAAACGGCGACTTAAATTGTAAATGGCGGAAAATTGGGGAAAGTGAAAACATAAAACAAAGGGTGGGCGATGCTAATATAATACACAGGAAGCAGACAGGTAAAATAGTAGACAGGCAACTAAAAAACACGGCGACAGTCTGGTTTCTGTTCACAAGAGATATAAAAATCACCCCCAGCGACAGTATGATGTCCGTTCGCAACATTTCGGAAAAGACGCACAACACTTAACAATCACTGGAAACACTGCACTAAAATGTCGGCACGAAGGTGACACACCACAGCCAAGAGCAGATGGTGGGGGGGCTGGGGTGGGTAGAGGAGGGGAGACCTGGACAGATGAGCGGAAGAAAAGGGGGGAAGAGAGTAAAAACGAAAGGGGAGGGGGGCAACCGACAGAATAGGTCTCATAAGGAGGGGTGGGGCAGGGCAGACACGAGAGGGAATGGGGAAAGGCAGAGGAGGGAAATGCAAAAGGACTCTGGGAGAGAAGGGAGGCAGAGAGAGGGGGTAGGCAGGGAAAAAACAGGATGGAAGGGTGGAAGAGGGAGCCCAGGAAAAGGACAGTGGAAGGTAGGGAGAGGTGAGGATCAGAGTTGATAGAAGAGATAAATGGAGGGGGAGAGGGCATCATCTGGGAGGAGGAGTTGAACGTAAGCCTGAAGTCAGCTGCTGGCAATAAAAGATGTGCAAAATCTTCCATACGTAAGCCTGAAGTCACTGCTCGCCACAGATGTCAACAATAACAGTAGCCAATGAACAATAACAAACGGAAAGGACACTTGGAGTATCCCACTCTTGCACATGCACGCGTTATTGCACATACTTATTTACGGATGCCTATAATTGCTGTCTATATGCGCGTGCCAAATATGTGTGCGCTAATTCTCACAGTTCCGTCCGTATTGCAGCCAGATGGCAGCAGCGGCAGAGCTGTTTCGTTCGCGGAGGTTCGTCGAGAAATACCCACTTTACAGGGCGAGTCTGAAAGCTGAGTTGTCCTACTGTCCGTGGCTCTAATTCTTCGCGATTCTTCACGCTGTGCCCTGGCCACGGAAGGCCAGTGCCTTCGCTATGTGCCCCCCTACCCCCCCGCATCGAACACCGACCGAGCCGTTTTCTTTCCGCTCGTCCTTGATGACCGTCACACCGCAGCCCTTTGGAGGACTGTGCCGGTCGATTGCGCAATCCGCCTTCAGTCTCGCACAGCCGCCAAATTGCGTGCAAGCGCAATAAAAGGCCCGCCGCAGGGCCGGCTGCAGTAGGAGGTGGCTGACGGGCTCAGCCGCCGGTGTCGCTCGCGCCGCAATGAAGACGGCTGCCACTTAGCGCAGCCTCGGCCTGTAGCTCTGCTCAAATTAACGTCCATAAAAATTTAATTATGCACGCACCGCGCCCGCCTTCCAAATTGCTTTCCTCCTCATAACGTCGCCGCTCTGGCCGCCCTCTAATTCAAGAGGACACTCAGCATTTTCCCAGGCCTTTCCTCTCTTCTCCATTTCCTCGTCTCTTCTTTGTTTTCCGGCGAAACGTTCTTCTCTCGACGTGCGCCTACGCGGGAGGCAACTAAATGTTTCTCGGGCGTACATTGTCAGTGACGGAAAAATTAATGCCCGAGTTGGAGAGTGAGGGAAACGCTGAAGATGAGCACACCTATAGGCATACCGCGTACGCTAAGCTTAATCGAGGCGGTGTACTTTTTCTTCTAGTGGTGGTTATCTTTGGGCTGTCGCACGACTATTGCAGGATTGGCCATTTTTTAGTGTTCCTTACCTCAATCAGCAAAAACGTATGTCTTACAGGATCACTTGACTCGTCTGTCTGTCTCTCCCTTCCACTGTTATGCCCCCTTTTTCTCATGAGCGGGTAGAGGTACGAGGGCTATTCGGGAAGTAACATCCGATCGGTCGTGAAATGTAAACCACCATGAAAATCAGAAATGTTTAATGTGCAATAGTTTGCCACACCTTCCAGCTACTTTTCTACAAAGTCGTTGCTCCGACTTAGACACTTGTAGCATTATACCAACTTTCCAATACCCTCGTGGCCTGTGGTTTCCGCCAATTCTCTACGCTGTCCGCGGCTCGTGGTGTTGCGGTAGCGTTCTCGCTTCCCGCGCACGGGGTCCAAGGTTCGATTCCCGGCAGGGCCAGTGATTTTCTCTTCCTCGAGATGGCTGGGTGTTGTGTGTCTTTCATCATCATTTCACCTTCACTCACTCGCAAGTCGCCGTAGTGGTGTTAAAGAACTTCTAGAGCGGCGGCCGAACCGCCCCGTGAGGGGTCTCCTGGCCACCAATGCCATACGCTCATTATTATTATTCTCTACGCAGGTCTGTACCTCGTTGTTTGTGCCAGAATGTTGTCCTAAAAGCCAGCGGTTCATGTGAGCATTGTTTAGTGGCTGAGCAAACACTTCCCATCGAAAACTCTACAGGAACGTCTTCACTGCCCCTGCAGAGTGAGGCCGAAGGAGTACAACCATGACAGTTATGTTATGTGGGCTGCATGACATCAGGCGAAAGTGCTCTCCAGGCCTTCATACTTGGTGGGAGACATTGTTTTCTAGGCATCCTTACGTGCTCACTTTGCACTTCAGAACTGAAAAGAGTAACGTGATGCAATCGACGGGCATACTAGACACACTGTCCTACACATCTGTGCGAAGCTTCATCGGATTTTGAAACTGGTTTCCATTTCACGCTTGGACCTTAATTTCCAAATAGCCCTAATATGAAGTTGAAATTTACGCCAAATACTATGGTATAAAAAGGTTAAACTTCTAAGGCAGTGCAATAAAGATTATGACCATTTCTGTCACATATTTTGACACTCGCAAACTTACTCACCATAACGTACATAATGTATAGATGAACTATCTATATACATAATTAAGTTTTTATCCCAGCGCGCGAGTCCTACCCGCACTTGTTTGTTTGTTTTTATTTGGCCATCAGCGAAAGTACACTATTTAATCAATCAAAAATTGCGTGCAAGCACTGTTTAGCCATCAACAAATAAAAACGTTGATTTTTTAAGACATATAAATGAACATGTGGCTTTAAAATAACTAAACATTTCGTAACTATTAACATTAAAGAGAAGGAAAAGCTTTTTAATTTCTAAACACAGAAGTAATAATTAAATTTTTTCTTTACAAAAAATGTTTACAAACATGTTTTACAGTCACTTCTTTTTGACACACAAACAATTTTTAATTACCCACTATAAAAATAGTGATCACATCTTCTCTACAGATCTGTGGTCCGAGTTCAGTGCTGCTAACTAAAATGTATGTTATGAGACATCTGAAAACTGCCTTATCATTCCTCAGTAACTGTTCACTATGTTTCTGGAACTTGGAACAAGCGCAAAAGAAACGATCAATTTCTCCAAGGTCTGAATTATTTCAATCACAGCGGTGTGAATATCTTAGTTGTAGGCTGCACAGATGAACAGGGAAGCTGCTGTCATTGAATCCCATCCGACTGACTGAGGGGCTAGCTCTGTGGTGTATGGATATATTACGGAACCAAAATGGGCGAGGCACCTGGGGTTGAACCGAACCATAATATTATGCCTTGTTTGGTGCGGCACAAATTCCTCTCGTGTGCCAACCTTTTCATTTCAGAGTAGCTATTGCAACCTACATCCTCAATAATTTGCTAGATGTATTCCAACCTCTGTCTTCCTCTACAGTTTTTGGTCTCTACAGCTCGTTCTAGTACCAGGGAAGTTATTCCCTGATGTCTTAACCGATGCCCTATCATCCTGCGCCTTCTTCTTGTCAGTGTTTTTCATATATTACTGTCCTCGCCGCTTCTTCGAAGAACCACTTCATTCTTTACTTCATCTTTCCATCTGATTTTCAATATTTTTCTCTAACACCACATCTCAAATGCTTCGGTTCTCTTCTGTTCCGGTTTCCCCACAGTTCACTAGCATATAATGCTATGCTCGAAACGTACATTATCAGAAATTTCTTCCTCAAATTAAGGCCTATGTTTGATAGTAGAAGACTTCTCTTGGCCAGGAATGCCCTCTTTGTCTGTGTTACTCTACCTTTTATGTCGTCCTTGTTCCGTTCGTCATGGGTTATTTTGCTCCCTAGACAACAGAATTCTTTAACTTCGTTTTCTTCGTGATCGCCAATTTTAAGTTTCTCGCTGACCTCATTCCTGCTACTTCTCGTTACTGCTTTATGAGAAACAAACTGATTCTTATCGTCACTTTGTATAGTGATTCAAATGAAGTTAAAAGCATTAGCAATGTCAGTGTGGAGGAGAGTAACAGAAACATAAGGGATGAAAAGGGAAAAAAAAAAAACAACTGATGACGCAGTGTCAGAGGAAATCAATAAAAGAGCGGCAGTAATTACAAGCATATAATAAAGAAAACAAAAAGCAAGTTAATTCTTTGTTGTAATTCCGTCACATTTGGATTTTATTAAGCTGGCATCTAGTTTCGAACTGCCATGCTCATTTTCAAGCCACGCCTATTAAAGTTGCACTGATAGTGCTTGCCCAGGGAGTACTCAGATCACACATAGGTAATACACACATGATGTATAGTCTCATGTAATGTGAACCAATTTCTTGTGACTATGTATCATGTGTATATTACATACGTGTGAACTGAGTGTCGCCTAACCAAGCACTGTTAGTGCAGCTTTAATAGGCCGGGACTGAAAATGAACTTTGTGTTTCGAAACTAGTCGCTAACTTAATAAAACACAATAGTGGCGTAATTAGAATAAAGAATTTGTTTGCTGGTCATGGCCTGACATCACACTGGAAACATGAAAAAAAAAAAAAGATTCAGCACAACGTGTTCTTAAGGAATCTTATCGATGTAAAATTCCTGCCGATCGGAGTGGCCGAGCGGTTCTAGGCGCTACAGTCTGGAACCGTGCGATAGCTACGGTCGCAGGTTCGAATCCTGCTTCGGGCATGGATGTGTGTGATGTCCTTAGGTTGGTTAGGTTTAAGTAGTTCTAAGTTCTAGGGGACTGATGACCACAGCAGTTAAGTCCCATAGTGCTCAGAGCCATTTGAACCATTTGTAAAATTTCTGAGGAGAAAATCAGAGGTCAGGTCCAGAAGATTTCAGTGTGTTGTCAGAGCATATGACAAGAAAACTTGAGAATGAAGGCTGCTTCAACAGAGATGACGAAGTGAACGGCGAGTCCGTAAGGTAATATCATTGGCATGCTACTTATGTAACTTCAGCTTTCAGTTGTTACGTTGGTCATTTATTTGCTTTCTTTTCCATGTTCTCGTGGTTCTCCATTGCGAACAAATACTTTCTTGGGTTGCATAGATGTACAACTTCATTTTCTAAAGAACCGTTCTGTGGACGTTCCGCGAAATTATGTCAGCCAACGGCACATCCTCCGGATCAGTCGGCGGTGAAAGTACGCCGAATCAGAAGCGGCGACACGGGCAATGATGCGTGAAATTACTCGTCACAGGTAAACTCGCGGCTTCTGTGTACGCAGTAGGAGATTTGCGCTGGGTAAAACACAGGCCGGAACACCTGCGTGCACGGAAGTTATTACACCTGGGCACAAAACAAATGCCTCGCCGCCAGCGAGGGGTTCGCGAGTCCGGCGCCGCATCCGTTTAAACAGGCGGACGTGCTGGTTAACGCGCCATTCCGCGCCCCATTATGACCTCATTCGCCATTTATTTGCGCAACACCGCCGGCTGGCGCGGCGCTGCGATGCGATGAACCCAATTTCTGTTAGGTGCGTCCGCTCCGCATATTCGCGCCGCCGCACGTGCGCACGGCCCCGAATATCAGTTCGCACCAGATTCGCCGTCGCTGCGTCTGCTCTCTGCACATACCGCCCCCCCCCCCCCCCTCCCTCTTCCCACCCCAATCAAGGCCCTTCCCATCATTAACGTTCCGCGGATGTTTGACATATCTCTCTCTCTCTCTCTCTTTCTCTCTCTCTCTCTCTCTCTCTCGACAGCTGTTTACGTTGAATGGCGAGCTCCCTTCAATTAACGACACGCATGTCGAGTCGATTTGAATATTTAACTCCTTCTCGCCACCTGCGTAGCCCAGCAATAGAATTTTCCTTAAGGTGACTGTTAGGTGAATACGAGTGGAAATCTTGAAAAATTTGTAAGTCCATTAAATGCTTACCGTATTTTGGGAACATGTCGATACATGAACCATAGCTTCTTGTCACACACTTTTCAATTGTTTTATGTTTCAAATTAAATAAAACATGTTAATTATATATGTGTAGTATAAGAATGCGATTTCCAGCAAAATAGGAAGAGTCCTGCGTAGACGACGTATAAGACAGATTTTTCGTCCCCCTAAGAAAATTAAGGAGATGACGCGCCCTGTTAAGGACAATCTCGGCGTCAGGGTCCCTGGAGTTTATAATATACCCTGTGAGTGTGGAACCAATTATATAGGTCAGACGATTCGTACCGTTTCCGATCGCTGTGCAGAACACCAACGCCATATTAAAAATAGAGTATTGGAGAAACCGGCAATTGCGGAGCACAGCCTAACGAACAAACATAAAATATTGTTCGATGAAACTAAAATTCTGTCCCATGCCTCCACGTTCTGGGATTCTGTTATTAAGGAGGCTGTTGAAATAAAAATGAGTCAAAAGAACTTTAACCGCGATAGCGGATACCATCTGAGCTGTGCATGGAAACGAGCGCTTGATGCAGAGAAGCAGCAGAGACGTTCCTTCCAATGTTTACGTTTAAACGGAAGCGATGGCGCCACCGGCGCACACAGTGACACCGTCTGCGACAGCAGTACGTAATCGGCGACCAATCAGAAGCCGTCTTCGGGCTATATAGAGGCTACTACAGCAGCAGTGAAGACCTTGTTCCTCCCCCTCCCCAGGGCCCCCTTCTCCTCTTTCCTCCTTCTCCCAGAGCGGATTTTCCTCCTTCACCCCCCCCCCCCCTGAGACCCTGCACCCCATACTTGCCTCTTTCCTTCCCACATCCCTCCCCTACCTGGCCCTCTTCAGCGCGCCCCCCCCTTCCATCTCCCCCATCGCTTCCCCTCCCTCCCTTCTTCAGGTCTCCGTCATCTCCTAGAACCTGGCAGATCCTCTGTATTGATCATCATCAGTGTGCCACATCAGTGTTGTGTTTAGTGCTGTTTCTCGTGTGCATCAAGAGGTGTGATTTTAATTGTGTACTGCCTTGAGGTTCGCCGTCACTGTTACGTTATGTGCTATGCCATCCGTCAACACCTTTATGCTCCAGTCATACTGTACCTTGTGTTCTTTTAATCGTCGCAGTGTGTGGCTTTTGTGTGTGCTACTTTTAAACAGTTTTTTATCTCCATTTTACAGTCACCCCGTTTTTTGTCTATTGCCTTCCATGATGTTCCCCCTTTTTATATCTATGTTCGCCTTATTCTCTCCTTTGCTGTTTTTAAATGTCTTCTATTGTTTTGTTCTCTGTCTTTCGGCTGAAGAGCAGCGCATATGCTGCTGCCAGCCCACCCCGATGGGGAATTGAAATACAATAAAGAAAAGAAAAAAGCAGTGAAGACACTCAGTTCCTGTCGATGACGATGGAGGTAATCGTCGAAACCTCGAGATTTTACCCAGAACTGACGCGGCAAGAATACCGAGATGTTTTATATATAAGTGCCGTCGCGAAAAACTTCGTTCCCAACGCATATCTCTAAATAATAACAAAAGTTTGGTACATTTTACAGTTTTTAACGCTGTTACCTTTGCAGCACACCATCAAAAAGATTTTGCGACGTAAATTATACTTATAAATTCTTTTTTAATTGTGGTTATCCACATACATGTCGATTCTATCGGAATGCTTAGGTCCTTCTCAAAATCAGCATAGCTCATTAACAGAATTTTCCTGAAGGGGTCTGTTACGCTCACACAAAAAGAAATTTTGAAAAATTTGTCAATTTCCTAAATACTGTAACTCAAAAAATAAGAGTTGTAAGTCCATTATATGCTTAAAGAATTTTAACCAACCTTAAGGGAACATTATGATGTATGATCCATAGCGTTTACTCACACACTTTTTGATTGTATTTTGTGACATAAGTGAAATAAAGCGTGTTAGTGCATAGCATACGATCGCATACCTCGAAATAAAAACAAAGAGAAAGCTTGATTTTCTTATGGAAGTTCTTGACACTGTTATCTTTAAAGTACACCGTCAAAAAGATGTTGCTATCATAAATCATATTTCCAGAAAATGTTAATTTTGTTTATTGGAAATTTCAGTAATTATCTCATAGTTTTTCCTTTAAAAAACTGTAAGTTTTCTGAACAAGAACACCAAGAGAATGGTCTGCTTTCTAGTTAAGTATGTTTTGCGACATTATTAAAAATTTCAGCTCTCTGTCCTTAACAGTTTTTAACCTAAGTGTACCAGGACGCAAAAAAGTGAACTTTTGTCAAATTAAAGTCAAAATTACAACTTTTTTCTCTATCTAATCTTCATAACACTAGTCATCCAAGATCCACATTAATCTTATTTCCGATGCTGTTCCCCTCCTCTTTTCAGAATTCTTCTTCTCATTGTAACTTCGTTAGTGCCTTACAACAATGACTTTTTTGCTTCGAAGAGTCTCCCACGGCCAGTGGCAATTAAAGCCCTTTGCATATTCAGTACACCAAGCACTCCCATCAGTTCCATAACGTAATACTCTGACACTACACTATCACTGAAACATGTCAGACCTTCCACCACACCTATTTTTAAAGTATTTAATTCTACCACAACAGTGTTTAGTGTCTGTTCTTGTATACAGTTTTCAGTCCTACCAATACTAATAATATTGCGTCACTAAGATTCCTGTAGCCCGCCCGGTTAGCCATGCGGTCTAATGCAACGCTTTCCGCATTGGGAAGGAGCGCCTGGACCCCGGCACGAATCCGCCCGGCGGACTTGTGCCTAGGTCCGGTGAGCCGGCCAGTCTGTGGATGATTTTTAGGCGGTTTTCCATCTGCCTCGACGAATGCGGGCTGGTTCCGTTTATTCTGCCTCAGCTACACTATGTCGGCGACTGCCGCGCAAACACGTTTTCTACGTACGCGTACACCACCATTACTCTACCACGCAAACACAGGGGTTCCATTCATCTGGTGTGAGACGTTCCCTAGGGGGGGGGGGGGGGGGGGGATGTCCACCGGGGGCCGAACCGCACAATAACCCTGGGTTCGGTGTGGGGCGGTGAAGAGGTGAAGTGGACTGCGGTAGTCATCGTGGGGTTGTGGACCACTGCGGCTGCGGCGTGGACGGAGCCTCTCCGTCGTTTCTAGGCCCCCGGTTAACATAAAATACAATACAATACAATACATAGGTTTTATAACTTCCATTATCGAAAATGGCAAAAAATGGTTGTGGGTGTAGGTCTTATCTTAAATAACAGCCCTGTGGCAGCCACGCCATGACTCCCTGCCAGGGGGGCGGCCTACATGACAGTCGTTGTCGTGTGTGGATGTTTTATGAAAGAGGGTAGCCCGCACTGCCCTTGTCAAAGGAAATAATCTGATACACTTTAACTTCAATACCACTAAAATACGTGTCAAATTTCCTGAAAGTTATGATAAAGTCTTGTACGGAACTACTGTAACTAATTCCATTACTTTACTGTAAACACAAATGTTGGTGGCAAAAGAATGACCAAACTCTCTGTAGGAACAAACGATAAACAGTGATGGTGCTTGAACATGTTACCCAAGTTTAGAGGCTAAAAATACTTGCTTAATTTTAGGGCTTCCTGCGCTCAAACTTGTTTCAAATAAACTTTTTCTTGTTCAGAAAGCTACAGAGAATTTCTTAAGAAAAAATTTAAAACTGATTTTTGACACACATTTCTATACTAGACCCCTCGCAAAGCTTTCCAGCACTGACACTAAGTAGCAAACAGGATCTTACTGCTTCCACAGTACTGGCAATTGGTGACATCAGCGGTGCTTTTTGGAACCGAGACAATTCTTTTATTATCTTTCGTTCACTCACCTTGATGCAGTACCGTTCCCTTTGAAAAAGGCCGTAATGGGGAAACGTCTTGCCGTAATACATTACTACACTACTACATCTAAATATACTAACACCGCAAGTTTTCTTTAAGTGACGTTGCAAGAGTGCTACGTTAGATAATTTGCAAGAGTAATCCCTATCAATCCACACCTAGTGCATCAGTGATTGTTTAAACTTGCCCCACATCTTCTAAAGCTGTCTTGGTTTTTTGTGATGTCAGGTGTCTTTCCAGAAATATCGGGTGTGCGTTCATAGTGTATCGCAGAGTGGCTTGGACAACCATTATTCCCAAGTAGTCACTCGCCCACAGTAGTCTGTCCCTCTTTTAAATGTGCCCGTTCTGGTATTTTAACCTTTATTTTATCTAGTTATCTTGCTGTGGTTTTGTATTTTGAGCGCTCACTTGTTGATACATGGTGGTTTTAAAATTTATTGTTTATATATATATATATATATATATATATATATATATATATATATATAGATTTTCGCCACTGTCTTCTCTATTTTATGCAAGGCCTCTGATGACCTCGCATTTTAGTTTTCTGGAACTATAACCCAATCACATCACATAAATCTGCCATGTTTTTACCACTGTAGTTCTTCTTCATAGATCGCGACTTCTGACACTGCTGTGTGCCTTTTGCGATTGGTACTACCCATCTGGTCGGTGTGGCCGAGCGGTTCTAGGCGCTTCAGTCTGGAACCGCGCGACCGCTACGGTCGCAGGTTCGAATCCTGCCTCGGGCATGGATGTGTGTGATGTCCTTAGGTTAGTTAGGTTTAAGTAGTTCTAAGTTCTACTGGACTGATGACCTCAGATGTTAAGTCCCATTGTGCTCAGAGCCATTTTGAGCTACTACCCAAACCAATAATTTCCAAAGCATATATGTTGAGAAAAGGGGATGCCACCTTATGTATTAGGCCAAGTGAAACAAGGAAACACTTGTATCTGGGATTTCGAATTAATGTTGCCCGATGCAAGATTGTCAATTATATCACTTTCGTACAGAAACATAAAAGTACGTTTGACCATGAGTTATATGTTCATACCACAATACACTTGGCCGTACAGTGTCATACGTGTTCGTAACACAATGCACCGGGCTAGGGTGTGTCATACTTGTTCTCATCACAGAGGCTGATTGATGATTACTGCTAACCATTTCCAGCCAGTCGGTGCAGGGTTCATTTCCACAATACCTCGGCCATTTCCACCGATATTCGTTATAGCGATCTAATTAAGTTATCGTGTTTTGTAAGTTAAGTTTTAATAAAGAAAAGTGCAGTTATAAAGCGACAGCATCAGTAAAGGCTCCTGCATCGTTAGTCCGATTTCTACTGATATCAGACTTTACCCGCATCCGGGTCCAGATGTCGTAACCATCTGACATTAGTTCACGACCCGCAGCGTGTGACTAACGCCACAATATTTGACGTTCTTAGTGTGCTGGTATCAACACCCTTCGATAAGTATAATTGACTGTCATTAATTCCTGGATATAGTGTTATTCTGAACAGTCGTATTCAACGAAAGCAATAGATTTGCTTCATAGGACGCTGGAGTAAACTCTAACTTTGCCCCAGTAAAGTTGACCAACTATTGCGGGATAAGCAGATGATCATGATAAAACTGTGTTCGGCGGGAATACGGTATGATAATGGAATTATAGCTGAGCTTTATCACGAACTGCACAAAGTCGACGCCATGCCGGGATAGTTGCATTCTGGTGCAGGTTCCAAGAACACTTGATTAGCTTTGCGTCTAACGCAGAATGATGCTCGCTGTAATCCGATTTAAGAATATTTTGGGAAAGCGCTGATGACGCTGACGGGAATTGAATGCGGCGCCCGCTTTATGCAAGCCGGGGCCCGTAATCAGAGTCGCGAAACCAAATTACGCCGGATGCACCATGAATAATGTACGCAGCGGGAATATCGCAGTGGCATGAAAAATGAAACATGCTGGCAGGAGCTCGTGTGACGAGATAATGCGGCCGCGTCCGCGACTTCTGTCTCTGCTCTCCTGCTGCGCACGTTGGAAATCTCTGCCCACCTCCAGGACAGCCAACGACGTCGTGCAGTCTTTGAGAGCGTACCCCACAGAATAACGTCTGCTCTTAACAGTAATTAGAATTAGAGTGGTAAAAATAACTTAATTCGGAAATCAGTCAGCACAAATTTGGGAGCCAAGCCATCATATTAAGACACAGGAAGCTCTTCTTGGAACAGTTTAGGAGCCAGCTGTGGCAAGATGACGCAATGTGGTGTGAGGTACCGATGACTGGTGGTTTGTTCGGTACGGGTATTGTGAGAAAGTCAGTCTAAATTGTGGTTCTACTCCGAGATTGCCTATTGCGTCGAAAGTTGCGGGCCAAAATGATACAATGAAAGAGTCCTGTAGTCCCCTTTCATTATCATTTTATTTGTTTTCCAATGATACAGAACTCTCTGTCATGCGTGAGTGAATGAATGTGGGTGTGTTTCATTTTGCCACACAGTTGTTTAGTCAGCAGCAGAGAATCAGCGACAGTCGTACAGAATGGCCAACCCTTCTAGTTTTAACGTAGGCAAAGAGGTTTGCTTCCCTTGTGTGAAAGTTACTGGTATTAGGTTGGTGGCAAAAGCCTCATCTCTGGCTTTTCCTGGCCACGGGGTCGCGTGGGAGACGTTGGAGTGTGAGATGGTCAGCCTGCTTCCAGCTCGCCGTTTCATCATATAAAGATTGATTTGCGGGGTCGGAGCAAGGAATGCAAGGCTTTTGCAGACTTTCAGTTTGATTCCTAATACAGACTTGGCTTTGATCCGTAAGAAGAACGTAGCACAAAGGTGTTGCACATGCTGAAGTGCCTTCGGTTCAGTGTGAATGAATGTTTGTGTGCCTCCAACTGCTTGTGTATGCATTCTAATCTTTTCCGAATCTTGGTAATTTTTGCTTCTTTGTGAATTTTCTTGTTTTCATTATTTTATGTCCGGTGGAAACCATCCACATGGGTTAATATTAGAGTTTGTTGACCCTCTGCCATTATCCTTTGTATATTAAAATGTGTCTTCTGTAAAATGTAAATTCTTCGCGACTGCGTGGTTTGATGTTACTAAAATTTGGTCACAGTACGTAGAAATTGTCTCCGTGAACCACGTGCGCACACGAGTCTGTTGTGAAACGTATAGCGTTTCACAAGCAGTTTTACTTAGTTACCAGGCAAAAGCAGTCTATAGATGCATTACATCAATGTTTTAAGGAATAAATAATTTTGCCTACAATCTTATCCAGTGTACCGATGTTACGTCTCCGTTACCTACGCCATTTACCTTGTAGTTTTCCTTGTTAGCCCATCCACAGCGTTTCAATGCGCTCAAGTCCAATAATTAGTGTCTCTTTTTTATTTAAAACAAATGCTTTGGAATACATCTTGTTTTCAGGAATGTTGATGCAAGCTGCACTTATGCACAGTGTTCACACGCTGTTTACTTTATTCAGTATTTGATTCACGTTAACAATGCCTGGCTCATATTAATAATTACATCCCATTCTTTATCAGTGATTTTACAATGAATGTTCTTTTGTGAGTTTTTCTTATGAATAAATTAAGTAATTTTCCGACTCAGCGCAACTTCTTATTTGACTTGTGGCTAGAGTTGGTGGCGACCCAATCTTTTACGTTGACTTCAACGTCAGATAGCATTTTCTTCTTCAAAGTGCGTGTGGTTCTTTTAGCCATCATGATACATTCAAAGTGCGCTTCACGCTTCTTACACATAGCGACCTTTTATTCACGTTACTTACAACTCTTCTGAGATTAGGAGATTAATATCAGACAAACTAAACCATGTATTTACTTGCGTTTCAAATTAAAGCATCTCTCAATAGCGTGATATCATTGCATTATTTCACAAGTATTAATAACCATCAGAATAATAAACAAACGAAAAGGCAGGCGGAGCACTTCGGAGATCTCCTGATCACGCCTACATTGGACAGAGGGCGAAGTGGGTTCAAATGGCTCTGAGCACTATGGGACTTAACATCTGAGGTCATCAGCCTCCTATAACTTACACCTACTGAAACCTAACTAATCTAAAAACATCACATACATCCATTACCGAGGCAGGATTCGAACCTGCGACCGTAGTGGTCGCGCGGTTCCAGACTGAAGTGCCTAGAATCGCTCGGCCACCCCGGCCGGCTTGGTATAGTAAATACTGATGCGAATGACGTTATTCACAATCAGTAAAATAGTAAGTCACTATGTGCCAGACCAGAGAGTAATGTACAATTACTCGTCGGATGTCCTCTCGACGTAACACGTTGCAAGATGGTATTTTCATACAGAACATAAATTAAAAAAAGCACTCCGTGGTCAGGCCACGAGTGGCCTACCAGGAGCATCCGACCGCCGTGTCATCCTCAGTGGAGGATGCGGATAGGAGGGGCGTGGGGTTAGCACACCGCTCTCCTGCTCATTATGATGGTATTCTTTACCGAAGGCGCTACTATTCGGTCGAAAAGCTCCTCCATTGGCATCACGAGGCTGAGTGCACCCCGAAAAACGGGAACACCGCATGGCGGGCTGGAGGGTCTCCCATCCAAGTGCCGACCACGCCCGAGAGAGCTTAACTTCGGTGATCTCACGGGAACCGGTGTATCCACTGCGGGAAGGCCGTTGCCTCGTACAGAACATTGAAATCATAAATTGAAACGGCATCTACTACATCGTTCCAATGCAGTTTTCCCGCATTTACAGAGAATGATCAGAGTTCCTGAGGAAAACACACCTCGTTGATATTTCGAAAAATTTCTCTTTCTTCCGATAGTTTGGTTGCAAACCATGGGTAACGCAACACTGTGGCAAATGTAGGTGCTGAGGATTGGTGATGTATGGTGGAATGGTTTTTAATACCATCTTCACTAGAAGTAATTTCTCGTTCGTTGTCAATCAGAAATGAACAGTTCCGAAGCGCTTGGTACGGTTTTTTACTTGCCGATAGAAATAAACGTCGCATGGTTGCCAATCGGAGTACATTTTTCGGCTATGAAACTGTGCAAACTGGAAGACTTGGCAGGCTGTGGTGGACGTGCGGTTCTAGGCGCTTCAATCCGAAACCGCGGGACTGCTACGGTCACAGGTTCGAATCCTGCCACAGGCATGGAAGTGTGTGATGCCCTTAGATTAGTTAGGTTTAAGTAGTTCTAAGTTCTAGGGGACTGATGACCTCAGATGTTAAGTCCCATAGTGCTGAGAGCCATTTGAACCATTTGGAAGACTTACAAGAAATAACATGGATGTGTGTGATGTCCTTAGATTAGTTAGGTTTAAGTAGTTCTAAGTTCTAGGGGACTGATGACCTCAGATGTCAAGTCCCATAGTGCTCAGAGCCATTTGAACTATTTGGAAGACTTGCAACAAATAACATGAAATTCACTGAAACGTCATGCAAAAACAGTTTTTTTTTTAATTAAGTTACCTTTCAAATGCCACATGAATTAAATAATATGACCAGTGACGAGATAAGTAAATTGATAATGAAGCTCAAGCGGGTGTCGAGATGTCGTCTCATACACGTTCGTGTTACGATGTTCGAACGGTAATCCTCGACCACCGTGGACGCTAATGTCCGGCACCTACGCACAGATACATAAGCGACCTAATAGACGCGTGAAACTTCTCTTGAAATATTCTCGGAATTGCCAGTGTAGCGCACCTTACTACTCGCTCATTATGTTCTTTTAATGGCCTACTATTGGTGTACAAAGTTTGAAGCAAATCTGCGATCCGAACCTCGTGGCCTTCCTTTGTAAGAAAAAAGTGTACATTTTCCTCTGTGTATATTGCAACGGAAAGATAAAATAGTGACCGTAAATAATTTCTCGACCCCTGCAACCGCAGCCTTAGGGAACCCGGCGCCATACCGGCGAACTGTGCAGCCAGTGTGGACCCTACCCGCAGGCGTCAGCAGACCCCTAGCAGCGGCCGGACCGCGTTCAGCTTCCGCCCATTAGCGCCGAGGAGAGGCGCCGGGATCAGACCCACAATGCCCCGCGGCCGTGGCCGGACCAATCACCCGAATTAGCCGGTGACGGGCGCCGGCACAGCCAGCGCGCTCTTTATCCCGCCGCGCCTCCCACCTGCTCCAATGAATAAATGAATTAATTAGCATCTCAACCAGGCGGCGACAGTCTGCAACGCGGCGAGACTGCGCGCCCACCGTGCGATACGTATTGCTAAGCTGTCACTGCCCTGGGCCCATCCATCCGATCCTGCACTGTGTATTGTCGTGAGAAAGGCCACGCTTGGCAGGTACACCACTTACTATTAGGGATGGCGGTTATCGCTTAAACAACCGGTATTTGGTTACATCGGTTTTTTCAACGCCATTTAAATCGGATTATTAAAACTTCTCAAAATAACCGGTTTCTGAAATAGTTCATTTTCGGTTTTTCATTCCTATTGTTTCCTGTATGAAACGTAGAAATCGAACAAAGATTGAAAAATTTTGACTCCCTCTGATTTAAGATACGTAGGTTCAAAATATTAAATTAAATATGTAAATGTAAGGAAACTTAGTCCGCCAAAAGTCGGCTGCGTTTCTCGAAAAGCGATAAGTGGGTCACTACTACAAAAAATAAAATTGTTCAAATGGTTCTAAGCACTATGGGACTTAACATCCGAGGTCATCAGTCCCCTACTTAAACCTAACTAACCTAAGGACATCACACACATCTATGCCCGAGGCAGGATTCGAAACTGCGACCGTAGCAGCAGCGCGGTTCCGGACTGAAGCGCCTAGAACCGCTTGGCCACAGCGGCTGGCTACAAAAAAATCTTGATTATTCTCATATTGAATCTAGTTTTTTTGAAACTCTGCTCAATAATCATGTTGTAATCGTGGATCATACCGCTAATTGAACATTACAAATAGTCATCGCTAAAGAGTGAAAAGTGGGGTTCAAGAACGTCACTGAAGCGCCATAGAAACTGGTGTTCAAAAAATGGTTCAAATGGCTCTGAGCACTATGGGACTTAATAGCTGAGGTCATCAATCCCCTAGAACTTAGAACTACTTAAACCTAACTAAGTTAAGGACATCACACACATCCATACCCGAGGGAGGATTCGAACCTGCGACCGTAGCAGTCGCGGGGTTCCGGACTGTAGCGCCTAGAACCGCACGGCCACCCCGGCCGGCGAAGCTGGTGTAAGCATGCAAATTCAAATAGCATGCGGATTCAAATAGAGAGATATGTAAACAGGCAGAAAACGATGCTGCGGTCGGCAACGCCTATATAAGACGACAAGTTTCTGGCGCAGTTGTTAGATCGGTTACTGCTGCTGCAATGGTCGGTTATCAAGATTTAAGTGACTCCGAACTTGGTGTTACAGCCGGCGCACGAGCGATGGGACACTGCATCTCCGAGGTAGCGATGGTGTAGGGATTTTCCCGTACGATCATTTCACGAATGTACCGTGAATTTCAGGAATCCGGTAAAACCTCAAATATCAGACAGCGCTGCGGCCGGAAAAAGATCCTGCAACAACAGGACCAAAACGACTGAAGATAATAGTTCAACGTGAAAGAAGTGCAACCTTTCCACAAATTGCTGCAGATTTCAATGCTTGGCCATCAAGAAGTGTCAGCGTGCGAACCATTCAACGAAACATCATCGATATGGGCTTTCGAAGCCGAAGGCCCATTCGTTCAAATTGTATCGAGCGGATCGATGTGTACGGGAATGGAGGCAACCTCATGAATCCATGGACCCTGCATGTCAGCGGAGGATAGTTCAGGCTGGTGATGGCTCCGTAATGATTTGGGGCGTGTGCAGTTGGAGTGATATGGATACGTCTAGATACGACACTGATGCGTGATATGTACGAAAGCGGCCTGTCTGATCACCTGCATCCATTCATGTCCCTTGTGCATTCCGACGGACTTGGGCAATTGCAGCAAGACAACGCGACACCCCACACGTCCAAAAGTGCTACAGAGTGGCCCCAGGACACTCTTCTGAATTTAAACACTTCCATTGGCCACCGAACTCTCCAGATATGAAAATTATTGAGCATATGTGGGATACCTCGCAACGTGCTGCTCAGAAGAGATCTCCACCCCCCTCGTACTCTACGGATTTATGGACAGTCCTCTCAGGATTCATGGTGTCAGTTTCCTCCACCACCACTTCAGACATTAGTCGAGTCCATGCCACGTCGTGTTGCGCACTCCTGCGTCGATATTAGGCAGGTGTCCCAGTTTCTTTGGCTCTTCAGTGTATAAATGAACTGTTAAGTTTTAAGTTTTCACCTTATAATATGTCACAAGTTCGTTGTGGATCGTCCCGTTTTTAATCTTTTAAAGCAAATAGAGCATAGAGCATTGCATTTCGCTGAAACGGCACTTCGTAGAATCATAGGATTGATGCCATTCTGTAATACAATAGATGTCCGACGACGTCGTTGAGGATCTACCATACAGACGATTTGCGGCAAGTCTTGCTCACTCCATGCACACGCGTACCATCTGACAGGCCACACCACATGGTAACAGGTGTCTTATTATCTCAGCAATGCTGTACCAATTCTTATGCTATGTCTTTCTTGCTCGTTTCTGTCGGCATTGTTATCAAAATAACACTTATCTCTCTTTCCATTTTATGTAGTGACGCAATATTTCAACGTAATGCAAATCTTACGAATAAAAAATACTCTATCTTTAAAAAAGGTATATTTAAAAACGAAAAAATTTATCATTGTTGCTATAAGTAATCGATATTTTGATTTTTTTAACCTGTTTTATGCAACAAAAAATAAAAACACCGAGAGCAAACAAATACCGAAAAATGTCGGTTATTCAGAATTGAAATTCCGGTATCGGTTTTAACCGGTTGGTTTTTCCAATTACTTCTTGTTGTCAACGAGGAGACCAACCAGGAATTTGATTTTTGTATTTTTTTAATATTTATGGTATCGTTAACAGGGCATACTTTGACCGATCGTCAGATTCAAATGTAATTATCATGACTGGTTTATAATTTCTGTGATATTTGTGTTAGTGAACATAGGGGCTTGTATGAAATGATTATATACTAATTAGTACAGTATATGTTCTAAACTACAGAGGAAGTAATAGAAAAAATTATAGATAGTCAAAGCATTGATTTGAGAATACTTTGTCCGGCCTATACTTCCAGCACAACGGTCAATTACCTTTCCGTTTGTAGTCAATATTTCAAAAATGCTATGAATCACCGACCACCCAGAAATATATACAATAATCTAATAGTTTATTAAGTTCTCTTTTAACCGTCATAAAAGATAAAATCTAGTACGGTACGTAGATCAGTGTGTTCCATCATCAAAATTATAAATATAATGAATGGTTCTAAGATGAGGTACCACACACATAGCTCCAAATTTACCTTCAGTTCATCCATCTTAAATCTAAATCTTTGTTTCCGAACATCCGGTGCAGTTACAACTAAGGTTATCTGTTCTTCGTTCATCGAGTAAATATCTGGCACTTTTGCCCAAACAAACTTCATTCCCAGTTTCCGGAGATATTTCATATTATATGTTATGTCTGAACCATTGCTTGAACCACAAAAGTTTGCAATTTGAGCAATATATGACTGACGTTTATTTTTCTTAGTTGTATTTAGTTGTATGCACATTAACAATTACAAATGTGCCTTTATCTGTATACCAACGGTTAATGTTTGTACTCCTTAGTTCCTCTCTGTCATTGGCATCACCACTGTTCGATAAATTGCATATCTGTAATCCTGGGGTAACAATGACCAGTGGTCAAAGCAACCCCGAAAGAAAGAAATCACGCACATAACCTCAGAAATTGAAATATACTGTCAAATATAAACACGTGAACAAAAAACTAATGAATGGTCTGTTCTGAGAAATAATCGAGTAACATACACGATGTAATTGAAAACAGCGATGCCTTTGCAGTTACATGATATTGATGGATTTTCCACAACCAAATTTTAACGCAGTTTTTCGCATACAACTGTAAGTCACAACTGGTTCGCCATTTGTCAAGCAAGAAAGTCATCACCACATGGTGCGATCTAGCGTATGTGGATGGAACTTTGTAAGTGGGCTGTTTAGGTTTACTTATTGGTAATGCCACTCTGTATGAACACCTCTGTATGAAAATCACTGGCTGTGCTGTGTGCAGTCTGTGGCTGCTTTGCATTGTTGTAATACTCACCACTGTAGTGTTAGGCAGCTGGCTGTGAACAGCGCGTAGCGTTGCGCAGTTGGAGGTGAGCCGCCAGCAGTGGTGGATGTGGGGAGAGAGATGGCGGAGTTTTGAAATTTGTCATGAACTGCTATATTTATATATGATGATATCAAGGTAAATACATTGTTTGTTCTCTATTAATATCTTTCATTTGCTAACTATCCCTATCAGTAGTTAGTGCCTTCAGTAGTTTGAATCTTTTATTTAGCTGGCAGTAGTGGCGCTCGCTGTATTGCAGTAGCTTGAGTAGCGAAGATTTTTGTGAGGTAAGTGATTTGTGAAAGGTATAGTTTACTGTTAGTCAGGGCCCATTCTTTCGTAGGGATTTTTTGAAAGTCAGATTGCGTTGCGCTAAAAATATTGTGTGTTAGGTTAAGCACAGTCATTTGTAATTGTTCAAAGGGGACGTTTCATAACTTTACACCACCAAACAGTACATACTCAACACCAAACTCACAGCCAGCAGAGATCCGCAAACTTTTTGGTGTATGAATGGTCCAAGTGACCACAGCTGTTAAGGTGTACCCGACTTACGGTTCGTGAAGGTCAGAATTCAAATATCAGTATCCAAAAGCAGTTCGAGGCAATTCTCAAAACAACTCGAGAAAATTGATTTTGATTTTTAGTTCATCTTCTGACCTGTATGCACATACAAGAACTTTGAACCTTCAGTGTTACATAATATTTTCCACTTCACACTAGTGTTATTAATGATGATAAGTTGCTCATTGTACACAGTTGAATAAACAGTTAGGTGAAGTACTATTTACAAAGACCTAATCAGTGATTCGTCTGAATATTCATTGTTCTTTCTGTACTTGCATCTCTAATGGACCTGATTACGGTGCTTGTATCATCAACAAAAAAAAGCAACATGTTTGCTTTGTCAGTATAAGATGGAAGGTCATTTGCGTGTAATAAGAACAAGTACCACCAATATTGAACTCTGTGAAATACAGCAGTAGTAGCAATTTGCCCCACTAACAAAAAGATACATCATGAAACTGCATGATATCTCTAATGCGATCCTTAGTTTCCTATTAGTTCAATACGAATAGAAAAACCGACTCATTGTACCTCAAAAGCCATGATTTTTACATACAACTAGACCACTGAAATCGATTCTGAATTTGTTGCAGCTGTTGGTGCTCGCATCGGTGGTCTTGCTTCGTGGATGCTGCGTGGTTTACAGGGGGGGGGGGGGGGGGCAGGGGGGGAGGACAAGAGTGTCTAATTGAACTCTGTGGAACACCAGTAGGTATTTGTTACTGATGCTTCGACATCAATAAATGGAAGTCAACTTCCTGGTGCTTTTATTTCCGTATTCAGCACAGACATACGGAACAAAGTTGCTTAATGTGAAGGTTAGGAGAAAATCTGTAGTAAGTGATTTCCAGTTGCCGATCGCTATGCACGCTTGCCGACTTTAAACGTTCAGTCTTACATATTCCTCTCACCTGTACTGTATAGGTGTTGAGGTGACACGTTGTGCCTTGCATGCAATTGAATGAACTGTTTTTCTTTCCTTCTGTATTTAGTGACACACCATTTTCAAAGGCCCAATCAAAACGGTTCCTGAATATTTCATGTATTGTTCGTTGTAACGTTACATTTGTAACTGATTTGACTAAGATGCTCATTTCTGTGTAGTAGTAAAAAGAGAGGTCGCAATATTGAACCCTGTGGAACACCAGTAGTTATTTTCCCCGCTCAGAAGAACATTCATCACGAAAACTGCATGAACTGTCTAATATGAGTCTATTCATTAAACAGGGAAAGAAAGACTTTCTCATTGTAGAAAAGAAAGAGTTACTCATCGTACCTCATAAACCATTAACTTTATTTTTATAACTAGTGCGTTTCACCTCCGCTCCGATTTCGTAGCCGCTAATGTGCGCACTGGCGGCCGCTTTTGTGCTTACTGGATGCTGCGAGGTTTAACACAGGTGGGACAGGCGCGTCTTTAGTCGGAGCAGAAGTTGTGCTCGCCGGCGCGAAGCACACACGCGCCGAGTGTGGGGCTTAGGTGGGATTACAGCTCAACTCGCGAGCACGGCTAAAAGGCCGACCCGGGCCCTGGGGACAGCAGCGCTTACTGCAGGCTGCCGGCTGCCGGCTGCTCCTCCGCTCAGGTGCGAATGCGGCCCGCTATTGATGGCCATTAAAAACGCAGCACTGACGAATACAGCAGCAGGCGCACTAGGCTGCAGTTAACAACCCAGCAGCGTCTGGGGCAATGTAGGGAGCACGCGAAGCTACCCGTGCAAACGGCGCTGGTGGGAGAGGGGACAACGGTAATGGCCGGGTCTCCGTTGTGAACGGCCTGCACCTGGTAGAGGAGGTGCAGTTCGACGGCTGAGACACGAATACATTTCTCGCATAACTTGTAAGCTGCAGTTGGTGAGGCGCCAAACAGTCGTACTAGCAGGTTACGACAGTACAACCAATAATTCGACAAATAAACTTTCAGAGTCAATAGCTGCACACTTAAGTACCAAAAAGAAATAGTCGCAGAGACAAAGCACCAACCAAAGCAAAACGAGATTGGCTGTGAACTGCCAGAAGGAATCTCAAAACAGATAAAAGAGGTAAAAGAGTTGTGTAGCAGACAACACCACTTACCACGACACTGAAATAAAGAGCTTGTGTCACATGAAAATTATGTGTCAAGTTCCTGAAACATCTTCGTTAGTATTACCTAATGCTGAATGATTTCTTACGTAATAGAACCCAGTACGTTGTCCTCAATGGTGAGTGTTCATCAGAGGTGAGGATATCATCTGGAGTGCCCCAGGAAAGTGTGGTAGGTCCGCTGTTGTTTTCTCTCTACATAAATGATCTTTTGGATAGGATGGATAGCAATGTGCGGCTGTTTGCTGATGATGCTGTGATGTACGGGAAGGTGTCGTCGTTGAGTGACTGTAGGAGGATACAAGATGACTTGGACAGGATTTGTGATTGGTGTAAAGAATGGCAGTTAACTCTAAATATAGATAAATGTAAATTAATGCAGATGAATAGGAACAAGAATCCTGTAATGTTTGAATACTCCATTAGTAGTGTAGCGCTTGACACAATCACGTCGGTTAAATATTTGGGCGTAACATTGCAGAGCGATATGAAGTGGGACAAGCATGTAATGGCAATTGTGGGGAAGGCGAATAGTCGTCTTCGGTTCATTGGTAGAATTTTGGGAAGATGTGGTTCATCTGTAATGGGGACCACTTATAGAACACTAATACGACCTATTCTTGAGTACTGCTCGAGGGAGGACATAGAAGCAATTCAGAGGCGGGCTGCTATATTTGTTACTGGTAGGTTTGATCATCACGCGAGTGTTACGGAAATGCTTCAGGAACTCGGGAGGGAGTCTCTAGAGGAAAGGAGGCGTTTTTTTCGTGAATCGCTACTGAGGAAATTTAGAGAACCAGCGTTTGAGGCTGACTGCAGTACAATTTTACTGCCGCCAACTTACATTTCGCGGAAAGACGACACAGATAAGATAAGAGAGATTAGGGCTCGTACAGAGGCATATAGGCAGTCATTTTTCCCTCGTTCTGTTTGGGAGTGGAACAGGGAGAGAGGATGCTAGTTGTGGTACCAGGTACCGTACGCCACGCACCGTATGGTGGATTGCGGAGTATGTATGTAGATGGAGATGTAGACCCTTGAATTGTCGAATGTGCAGACTGAAATGAGATGACAGGACCACAGCAGACTTGTTCAATAAAGGTGGAGGTGTCCAGTTGCGTCTCATGTGAAATAAATAATAGACATCTGGTATTTCTGACAGCGCAGAGAGTGAGGCCTAGCGTAGTGTCACTGGAATGCCACAGTCAGCGACGTCTTCGGCTGTGACTGTGACGACAGTGTGGCGGCGCAGCTGAAGATGGCTGTGAACTCCCTCCAGCGAGCGGGCGGCTCCCTCGTGACTCAGGGTAGGCTAACCTGTCTCGCGGTCGAACAGCGGACCCCGTACTGCGTTCTGGAATGTCGGTTCGGGTGCCGCAGGCTCATGGTAAAGGCTGTGATACTGAGACGAGATCATTTAGTACACGAATGGCTGAGTACTTATATACTCCAGAGTATGTTTGTTTAGGGCTTAGGGCACATACTCTAAACACTTCCATGGTGGCAAGTGAGGAAAGGCTTCCGTTCTTCTTCTAGCATATTGCAACCTCAGCTGTTGCTGTCCCACACCCAGCTGGCTCCGCTTAGCAGTGCTAGTCGGCCGTGTTTTGCTTCGTAACAATCTAGCCCGCCTGTGGCTGGCTCTATTACAACTCAATTCTGCTCTGGCGTATTTTTTGACCAAATACTGTCGATTAGCTACACTAAATACGAGGCGTGTTTTTTAAGTAAGTACCGATTTGAAATTAAAAAAGACGTGCTAAGATATCTCAATAATTTTATTTTTACATGAAAGCCTGTACCTTAATCTACGCACTGACGCCATTACAGTCTGATTCTCCCTTGTTTACGTTGCGTACTGAGTGTTTAAGATGCCTCCGATAATCGTGAGTCCCGCCGATTGTGAAGTACGGGCTGTTACAAGATTTCTTAGTGCTAAAGGCCTAAAAGCGATCGATATTCATCGTGAGATCTGTACAGTTTACAAAGAAAACATTATGAGTGATGGAATGGTAAGAAAGTGGGTGAGAGCATTTAAAGATGGCCGCACAAGCATTTAAAGATGGCCGCACAAATATGCATGATGAACAACGGAGTGGGCGTCCTTCGGTCGTTAATGAATGTTTGGTGCAGGAAGTGGGCAATAAGGTGAGAGAAAACAGACGCTTTACGATTTCCTCCTTGGGGATGACTTTCCTAATGTTTCTCGTAGTGTTTTGTATGGCATTGTGACCGAGCACTTGAATTACCGAAAAATGTGCGCACGTTGGGTACCGCAAATGTTGACGGATGTGCACAAAACAAAACGTTTAGACAGTGCATTGACTTTCCTTGAGCGGTACCGCAACAATGGTGATGATTTCTTAAGCCAAATTGTTACGGGCGATGAAACATGGGTGGCCTACGTCACAGCAGAATCAAAGCAACAGTCCATGGAAGTTGAGCAAAGGCATCGTTTTGCTGCAAGACGATGCCCGTCCGCATGTGGCGCATCAGGCCGCAGTTCTCATCACATCTTATTGATGGGAAACTCTAGATCGGTCAGCGTCTTCAAGAGGATGAAGAAGTCAAAACAGTGGTGATGCAGTGGTTAACAAGTCAGGCGGCAGACTTCTATGAGGAGGGTATTCAAAAACTGCTACAATAGTATGACAAGTCCCTCAATATTGACGGAAATTATGTTGAAAAGTATATTAAGATACAGGCTTTACGTAAAAATAAAATTAGTGAGATATCTTAGCACATCTTTTTTTTTTTTAATTTCAAAACGGTACTTACTTAAAAAATACGGCTTGTATAAGATGATTTTCTCCTTCTTCTAGATCTTTCATGCAGTAGTGAAGTCTTGGGAAGTCCTTCTAGCCGTGTTTCACCCCTCCTGCTTTATACCATTTATTGTCCGAATGGCATAGTTAGCAGTTCGTGGAATCCTCTCAGGCATTGAATGAGGTTTTTGCTTCCTCGTTTGCTCAAATTTAATGACATTCCAGGTAATCACACATGCTTCATTATGAAGAACTTACCCTGGAGATACACAGCGTGAAGACTGCTGTGTGGTAATATGCAGAAGAGACAGGAACGAGTATGCTAGAAGTGCACAGATTGGCAAGCAACACTTAAATAAAAGACTGCTCCTTCAGAACGTAAGGCTAGACTAGTCCAGCGCTTAGGATGAAAATGCGATGCTGTGCAAGGGCACCGAGGAAATAATACTGTGACATGATCTACCCTCTTCGCTAATACATCTTCATCTATGTGATTAAATCTACATAATCACTCTTCAGTTCACATTGAAGTGTCTGGCAGCGGGCTCATAGAACAACGTTCAGACTGCTTTGCTACCGTTCCACTCTCGAATTGCAAGTGGTATAAATTAACACCTAATTATTTCCGTGCGATTTCTGGTTTATTTTATCACATGGGTCATTTCCTGTGGTAGTACCGAGGGAGTCAACAAAATATTTTGGCATTCGTAGGACACAGTTGGTATTTGTAATTTCGTGAAAAAATATCGTCGCAAGAAAAACGGCTTTGTTTTGATAGTTGCCATCGCAGCGCACTTATCATCGTAAAGAGGCAAAGTTATAACGGGAATTAGGGTCAGAAACGGAGCGCCAGTACGGTAGCAGGCCATGCTGGAATCAGCCAACCCTGGTCAGTGATCCAAGAGCTGAGCATAGTCCCACCTCTTCTACATCAGAGCCTTCTGCGTGACGAAACGAGACCAGTCAGCAGAAAGTACCAAGGCCTGGTCCGCTGTGGGTTATGACATCCGCCACTACCAAAAAGTCAGCAGGGACAGCAGCATTTATCCCCACCAAAAGCAGCCTGTCAGCACTCCAACAATTGGACAGTTCTGTGACGTCGAGCCAGTGCTACTCAACGCCGTGACGATGACGGAGACGCGTCTACCACCGCCGGGACACGATCCGCAGCCTGCCGCCTAAGCATCCGGGGTTCCAGGGCAGCGCGACGCAGCCAGAAACTCTCGCAGCAACCGCCCTCGGTCACACCTTCCCCGATCAGGGAATCCGAGAATAGTTCGACGCAGTAGCAGCGGGCGGCGCAGTCTGCAGACATCGGGCGACGCACTGGAGAACACCGCGATTTTCACCTCGCCCGTCATCGGCACTTGCAGTTCCAAGCCAATGATTGTAAATAATCTTCAGTGAAGAAGTTATTGTAAACCTGATCTGACCTTATTTGGCACCACACCTCATCCTTCATCACCAAAGAACCACAGCCCAAATCAAATGGTTCAAATGGCTCTAAGCACTATGGGACTTAACATCTGAGGCCATCAGTCCCCTAGAACTTAGAACTACTTAAACCTAACTAACCTAAGGACATCACACACATCCATGCCCGAGGCAGGATTCGAACCTGCGACCGTAGCAGCAGCGCGGTTCCGGACTGAAGCGCCTAGAACCGCTCGGCCACAGCGGCCGGCGAACCACAGCCCACAACTAACCATCCTGGATCCTGCATTGTAACAAACAGTGCAGGACCCAGCCTCCTTCGTCATCGTTATAACTCGTACGTGACACAGTCTCCCCTATTTCGAAATTATACAGAAAGGACTGTCCTTTTTTCTACTTTTTCTCTGTCGCCCGTCAGTCCTGTCTGGTAAAGAGACTGTGCAGAAATACTCTCTAAGGAGATGGAGAGGCATAATATAGCCAGTCCCTTTAGTAGATTTGTTGCACAGAAACTTATCTGCTTTAGTAATACTTTGAGCTCCAAAATCAAAACCTGCGAGCGCTACCCACTCGTCACCATAATAATCATATTTGCATGTTAATGTAACATTATACTAATAATTTTGCCAATGCTCACAGTGGAAACACTATCACACTGAAACAACACCTTGGTGTATTCCTGACTATATTTGTTAAATATGGGTCGCCTGATCATGGGGGAAATTTTAGGGAGCGGGTTCATAAATGGAAGTCGATTTCATAAATTACTAAATTTCTATTAAAATTTAAAAGTCACATGGAATATTACTCCACTGTTTCTCTAGGAAAACAAAACACAGAAAAACTGAAGTTAATAATGTGGTACTCTGAGAGACATAATTAGGAACACTGATAGAAGAACAAATCAGAGTTCCTCATCTGCACAACACGCATTTTGAAATTAACAAGAGAAATAACCCAAGGAACTACGCTCCCGAGGAACACAAACAACCAGATAAGTACGAGCAGCACGGAATACGAATTCAAAAGTGGCTCTGAGCACTATAGGACTTAACATCTGAGGTCATCAGTCCCCTAGAACTTAAACTACTTAAATTTAACTAACATAAGCACATCACATACATCCATGCCCGAGGCAGGATTCGAACCTGCGACCGTAGCGGTCGCGTGGTTCCAGACTGAAGCGCCTAGAACCGCTCGGCCACACCGGCCGGCGAATACGAATTCTGAGATATGAAACTAACACCTCATGCTACAGCAAAAAGCGACACTTAAATCTTCAAGCTACATAGTCAATACGGGACGACAGCCGGGAATCAAATCATAGATGGTACGGAATTACGTTCAGGAAACGAAAGATAAAAATACCAAGTTCTCGATACTTAGAGCAAACTCTGTTGAGGAGCAACAGCATGCTTCCAGCCAATGTGACCGAACGAAATTGCCTCGAAGCTTGAACATAAGCGGGAACGATGCAAATGTTTCCGCGGTGTGGTTTACAAATACACGAAGCCGGGTCTTTTTCTGTTCGTTGACATAGCATACGCACTGTGTTGTAGGGGAGGTGTTACACAGGATTGGCCAAACAGAGATATGGTTGAGATACTACCGAATTTCTCACGTTTCTATGGGAACAGAAAGGCGGGATTCTTGTTGACATCCTTGATGAACAGATGCACTTCGCATCTGAATTTGGGCCTAAGGCATCCCTATGACCGCGTGAATAGGATTAATGCCCAGAAATGGCAACTTCAGAACACAATGAATAGGTCCTGGTAACCTTCCTAGACCTACCACCCAGGTTCAGACAAAGTTTTCTGCTGCTGCTGTTTAGCACCAAACAGACGTTGTCCCAGAATTTGCTTCCTTGCATGACAACCTTTCAGCCACCACCCAACAAAGTCTGCTGCTGTCCGCTATAGGCATGAAATAAGTCTAATTGAACTGATACTAGTGAAGCATCGTGAAGCGATATGTTCCAGTTATGTTAGAGCGTTTCCAATTGTGCTGCCAATAAGACGCAGTCTTCGGGTCTTTCATCTACAGGAAGAAACACGTATCGTGGTCCAGAGTTTTACAGATTCGCATTTATAATTTTGTCTGCTGGTCACAGTCTGTAGCCACTGTTGTCCGTCAGAATGTTTGAAACATTTTTCTTTTTTTGAAGGAAATATGCTGACATTTGTCCGAAATCACTCGGAGTCACTATGGATATCACACACTACTGGCCATCAAAATTGCTACACCACGAAGATGACGTGCTGCAGACGCGAAATTTAACCGACAGGAAGAAGATGCTGTGATATGCAAATGATTAGCTCTTCAGAGCATTCACACAAGGTTGGCGCCGGTGGCGACACCTACAACATGCTGACATGAGGAATGTTTCCAACCGATTTCTCATACACAAACAGCAGTTGAACGGCGTTGCCTGATGAAACGTTGTGATGCCTCGTGTAAGGAGAAGAAATGCGTACCATCACGTTTCCGACTTTGATAAAGATCGGACTGTAGCCTATCGCGATTGCGGTTTATCGTATCGCGACGTTGCTGCTCGCGTTGGTCGAGATCCAATTGTTCAGGAGAGTAATACGGAAAGCCGTGTTGGATCCCAACGGCCTCGCATCACTAGCAGTCGAGATGACAGGCATTTTATCCGCATGGCTGTAACGGATCGTGTAGCCACGTCTCGATCCCTGAGTCAACAGATGGGGACGTTTGCAAAACATCAACCATCTGCACGAACAGTTCGACGACGATTGCAGCAGCATGGACTATCAGCTCGGAGACCATGGCTGTGGTTACCCTTGACGCTGCATCACAGACAAGAGAGCCTGCGGTGGTGTACTCAACGACGAACCTGTGTGCATGAATGGAAAAACGTGATATTTTCGGAAGAATCCAGGTTCTGTTTATAGCATCATGATGGTCGCATCCGTGTTTGGCGACATCGCGGTGAACGCACATTGGGAGAGTGTATTCGTCATCGTCATACTGGCGTATCACCCGGCGTGACGGTATGGGGTGCCATTGGTTACACGTCTCGGTCACCTCTTGTTCGCATTGACGGCACTTTGAACAGTGGACGTTACATTTCAGATGAGTTACGACCCGTGGCTCTACCCTTCATTCGATCCCTGCAAAACCCTACGTTTCAGCAAGATAATGCATGACCGCATGTTGCAGGTCCTGTACGGGCCTTTCTGGATACAGAAAATGTTCGACTGCTGCCCTGGCCAGCACATTCTCCAGATCTCTCACCAACTGAAAACGTCTGGTCAATGGTGGCCGAGCAACTGGCTCATCACTATACGCCAGTCATTACTCTTGATGAACTGTGGTATCGTGTTGAAGCTGCATGGGCAGCTGTACCTGTACACGCCATCCAAGCTCTGTTTGACTCAATGCCCAGGCGTATCAAGGCCGTTATTACGCCCAGAGGTGGTGGTTCTGGGTACTGATTTCTCAGGATCTATGCACCAAGATTGTGTGAAAATGTAATCACATGTCAGTTCTAGTATAATATATTTGTCTAATGAATACCAGTTTATCATCTGCATTTCTTCTTGGTGTAGCAATTTTAATGGCCAAAGTGTATATTAGTAGGGCCGGATTTTCAGCCAATCTTAAATAAAAAATACAAATTTATCAGGACATGCCAGCAGCGACGTATGCGTCGTCTCCGACATGACGCCTGGCACCACGTCAGCCCTTTTCGCCGCCACCTGCTGTGCTCTGCCTTTAATTACAACGCCCCCGCCCACGGCGCTAGCTCCCCACCGTATTTAGCGAGGCGGCGGGGATATTAAAGATACTGGCGAGCGGCTTTTGACATTTAATTTCCAGCCTGCCGCCGGCAGATAATGAAAAACAATCCGCGGTTTAATGGCGGGGCATAGTGTCAAGCTCTGCACTGCGCGCCTGCCTTAGCTGAGCGCTCGACACCTTCGCAGGGTCGACCGGGTGGAGGTCACAGGTTCCTCTGCTCGCTTCGACTCCGCGCTGCCATGACAAGTATTCTCGTTGTCCGCGCCGTACCAGCCGAATAATGCACGCGGAAGATGTGCTCTCGACCATTTCCGAAGTAAAGTAAATTTACGCTGTGTTTTTAGAAGTATATGGACACGGCCATGCAGCCGCGCGGTGTAGCCGAGTGGTCTGTGGGCGCCTTGCCACGGTTCGCGCGGCTGACCCGCCCCCCCCCTCCCCCCCTCCAGTTCGAGTTCTGTCTCGGGCATGGGTGTATGTGTTGTCCTTAGCAGAAGTTAGTTTAAGTGTATAAGCTTAGGGACCGATGACCTCAGCAGTTTGGTCCGATAGGACCTTATCATCACACCCCTATGTAATGAGGAATTGACCATAAGACGTCACGAGAGACAAATCCGCCAGTAGGCGGGGAGTATTGTGTTGTCAGTGGATAACAACGGTGAAGTCACTGATGACAGTGTCACTAAAACAGAGTTATTAAACACGGTTTTCCGAAACTGATTCACCAAAGAAGACGAAGTAAATATTCCCGAATTCCAATCAAGAACAACTGCCAAGATGAGAAACATAGAAAGTAGATATCCTCGGTGTTACAAAGTAGCTTAAATTACGTAATAAAGGCAAGGCCTGCGGTGTAGACTGTATACCAGTCAGATTTCTCTCAGAGTATGCTGATAAAATAGCTCCATATTTAGCAGTTACATACAACCACTCGCTCACAGAAGGATTCGTACCTAAAGACTGGAAAATTGCACAAGTCACACCAATAACCAAAAAGGGAAGTAGGGAGTTATCCGCTGAATTACAGACCTATATCACTAACGTCGATTTGCAGTTGGGTTTTGGAACATATACTGCATTCGAACATCATGAAGTACCTCGAAGAAAACGATTTATTGACATATAGTCAGCACGGATTCAGAAAATATAGTTCTTCTGAAACACAACTGGTTCTTTATACTCATGAAGTAATATGTGGTATCGACAGGGGATGTCAAACCAATTCCATACTTTTAGATTCCCAAAGGCTTTCGACACCGTTCCTCACAAGCGTCTTCTAACCAAACTGCATGCCTATGGAGTATCGCCTCAGTTGTGCGACTGCATTCGTGATTTCCTGTCAGGATGGTCGCAGTTCGTAGTAATAGACGGAAAGTCATCGAGTAAAACAGAAGTAATATCCGGCGTTCCCCAAGAAAGTGTTATAGGCCCTCTATTGTTCCTGATCTATGTTAACGACATAGGAGACAATCTGAGTAGCCGTCTTAGATTGTTTGCAGATGATGCTGTCATTTACCGTCTTGTAAAGTCATCAGATGACCAAAACGACTTGAAAAATTATTTAGATAACATACATGTACGGTGCGAAAAGTGGCAATTGACCCTGAATAAAGAAAAGTGCGAAGTTATTCACATGAGTACTAAAAGAAATTAGCTAAATTTCGATTACGCGATAAGTCACATAAATCTGAGGGCTGTAAATTCAAGTAAATACTTAGGGATTACAATTACAAATAACCTAAATTGGAACGATCACATAGATAATATTGTGGGTAGAGCAAACCAAAGACTGCGATTCATTGGCTGAACACTTAGAAAGTGCAACAGATCTACGAAAGAGACTGCTTACACTACGCTTGTCTGCCCTATTCTGGAGTATTGCTGTGCAGTGTGGGATCCACATCTGGTGGGACTGACGGATGACATCGAAAAAGTACAAAGAAGGGCAGCTCGTTTTGTATTATCGCGAAATAAGGGACATAGTGTCACAGACATGATACGTGAATTGGAGTGGCAATCATTAAAACAAAGGCGTTTTTCGTTGCGACGCGATCTTCTCATGAAATTTCAATCACCAGTTTTCTCTTCCGATAGTGAAAACATTCTGTTGGCACCCACCTACATAGGGAGAAATGATCATCACGATAAAATAAGAGAAATCAGGACTCGCACAGAAAAATTTAAGTGCTCATTTTTTCCCGCGTGCCGTTCGAGAGTGGAACGGTAGAGAGACAGCATGAAGGTGGTACATTGAACCCTCTGCCAGGCACTTTATTGTGAATAGCAGAGTAATCACGTAGATGTAGATGAAGAAGTAGCAGCAGAATGGACCGAGAGGGAGACCTCAGTGATATGGAACGTGCGCTAGTAGGCGTTCGATGTCACGTGAGTAACAAATCCATCAGGGACATTTCAACGCTTCTGAAGCTGTCCAGATCTGCTGTTGATGTGATTGTGAAGTAGAATCGCGAAGGAGCAACCATATCTAAACCAAGACTAGTGCAGATCTTATACACTGACTAGCAGGGATCGTTGGGCATTGCAAAGCGTTGTTGAAAAAAATCGCATGTAATCATTGGAATAATAGTCGTGAGTTCCAAAGTATTACTGGCAGTCCAGCTACCACATTCTGCGTAGGGAGTAAACGGGGCAGAATGGTCGAGCAGCTCCTGATGAGCCACCCATTTCTGCACTCAGTGCTAAGCAGTTATTGAGGTGGTGTAAATAACGACGCCATTGGACAGTGGATGGCAGGAAACGAGCGATTTGGAGAACGTTACCTGCCATTATGTGTGGGGCCAACAGTGAAGCACAGAGGTGGAGGTGTGTAGGTATGGGGGGATGTTTCTCGTGGTTAGAGTGCGATTCCATTACTGTGCTTAATGAAACACTAAATACGGAAGGATATGAACACATTTTGCAGTACTGTGTGCTCCTACAGTAGAGGAACGGTCTAGAGACCATGATAGATTGCATCAGCGAGACAAAAAACCTTCTCATAAATCAGAATCCGTGAGCAATGATGTGTGAACAGTAACATTCCCGAAATGAACAGGCCCACCCGAAGTCCCGACCTGGCCCCAATGGAACACTTCGAGATGAGTTAGAAGGTCGACTTCACTTCGGACCTCAGTATCCAAGATCACTACCGTTTCCGGTTTCGGCTCTTGAGGAAGAATGGACCGTCATTCCTCCGCAGACATTCAGGCATCTCATTGAAAATGTCCTCAACGGATTTCAAGCCGCCATAAAGCAGGGTGAACACATCCCGTAGCAGTGTTCACTAATAGGTGTCGGATGCTTTTAATCAGACAGTATAATTCATTTGCAGTGTGCCTAGCCTTCTTTCTGTTTTGTCAGACTGTGTATATCCACGCAATCTGTATTCCACCTAGTAATGTACTTTCGGAAACGGACCGTGCCTGGTGCAACTGTGGACCAGCGGAGAAGGGATTCTTCCGAAAAATTATCACTGCTGTAAATAAATGTTGAGAATGACCACACAAACTCATATATAACAGCTGAGAATTAAACATATTTCAACGCAATTTAGGCAGAAAGTAGAATGCAGACTATGGAGAGCTTTATTGTAAAATTCGAGGTAATGCGGCGTTGTAATTGCCAAACATTAATCTGAAACTTTGACGCCGCGTCGTTACATTAAGAATTTAAATGGTGCGGCATCAGAGTTTCGAGGGCGGGAAATATTTTACTAGCTTCTAATTACAAAGTCTCTTAATTAACATGGCCTCCCACTTTGCGCTGCCCTAAGCTAGAATATTAGTTCTTATTAATACACTTTTAATAAGCCATTCCATTCGCGATTTAACAGAAATTCAATATTCGTAAGTGAGGTACGAAGTGCCCAACTTGGTGGTTTAATGGCACGATAATATTCCGAAAGTTTGGTGCCGCTGGGCTCTGGCCTTAAAAGACGAGATATTACGCCAACAGCCGGTGCTGGCTAATATGTAAATAACGGGCGATGCCATCGTCAGCCATTCTCTCTCTCTCTCTCTCTCTCTCTCTCTCTCTCTCTCTCTCTCTGCCTTGCATTTTTTACCGTCTCCGGTCTCCAGGGCTTTTTATATTGTCGCTCTCAGCGTAGGCGATGAACGTTCGATTTGACAAATAACGCAGATGCTGTTTTTAGCACAGACGCACGAAATGTGTAAGCCGCGAGGAGACCTCTCTACGAAGAAAAGTTCAGACTAGCTGCAGTATACAGTCATGAACAAGTGAAATGGATACACTTAACTATTAGAGCACCCCCTTTCGAAGTGTTACGGAGTCGGCAAGTCACAGCAGTGTCTCAACGAAATACCAGAAGTGTGGGGTAGCCTTTCTGATCCATGCCCCGTTACAAATGACGCACATAGGTCAGAGGCGCGTGGGTTCAAGGCACGCACACATCGCTAACTCTATCCTAGATGTGCTGAACAGTACTGAGCTCACGTATCGTGTAAGGTAGCACGTACGCCTTCATATACGTGGAATGTTACTCGAACTCTTATGAAATTATTCGACATTGATGCGAAACGTTGCTTCTCGTCTGTCGTTACGGAGCTGCCCGAGCGTCGGGCAAAGTCCCAGACGCACAGCAGCCAGAATGCAGTCAAACTAAACCCATCGTTAAACAGGACTTGTTAGTTAACGTTGACGTAGCGCTTTACGAGTTTTGTGACGTCACTTCCCACTATTTCACGTTGATGAATCGTTGCGTCACGTTCAAAACAAAATAAGTTCTGCTATACTACGGTATCGTGCGACGTAAAATAGAACCAATAAGAGGGAAAAACGCTCTCTTCGCAACAAACAGAACTTGCGATAAGCCATACTACGTGGAGCGTTCGATAAGTAATGCAACACATTTTCTTTCTTGGCCAATTTCGGTTGAAAAATGCGGAACTTGCTTTAGCCCCTATACTTTCATGAAGTTCCTATTCGTGGCGGCGCTATATGTAACCTTCAGAATGGTGTCTGTTACAAGGATGCGTTTGTAGTAGAGGGCTACCAGTGAGTTTCTTTTGGTGGAAAACCAGAACATCGCAGATATTCATAGGCACTTGCGGAATGTTTTCGAAGACCTGGCAGTGAACAAAAGCACGTTGAGTTGTTGAGCGAGGCGTCTTTCGTCATCGCAACAATGTCGCGTAGACCAGTGTGGTCTCCCGCTTGCGGCCGGCCGCACACACGTTTGACTCCTGGAGTGTTGGGAAGTGCGGATATTCTCATTAGAGGTGATCGACGGATCACAAACACCTCGCTGCTCAACTGGACGTCTCCATTGGTAGTGCTGACACACTCGTCCATCATTTGGGGTACTGATACGTCTGCGTCCACTAGCTTCCTCGTCGCCTAACAGAAGACTGTAAAGAGCAACGAACGTCCATCTGTGAGGAGCTGCTTGTGCGTTACGACGCTGATCGAGCCAGTTTTCTTTTTCGAATATCGTCACAGGCGGTGAGACATGGCTTCATCACTTCGAACCAAAAACAAAACGGAGTCGGTGGAATGGCTCTCCCCCGAAGAAAAAGCCGCATCCTCAGACGCTAAAGTCTTGGCAACGGCCTTTGTGACTCTGAACGGGTTATTTTGTTTGATATCGTCCCTCATGATACAACGATCAACACTGAGGTGTACTGTACTACCCTCAGTAAATTGAAGAAACGACTTCAGCTTGTTCGTCGCCGCAGTAATGCAAACGAACTTCTCCTTCTGCATGACAACGCAAGACCTTACACAAGTCTGTGTACCCGAGAAGAGCTCACGAAACTACATTGGACTGTCCTTCTGACTTCCATCCCACAGCCCGAATCTCGCACCTTCTGACTTCCATTTGTTTGTCCCAATGAACGATGCGCTCCAAGGTTTTTTTTGGTTTTTGGCTCTGAGCACTATGGGACTTAACTTCTAAGGTCATCAGTCCCCTAGAACTTAGAACTACTTAAACCTAACTAACCTAAGGACATCACACACATCCATGCCCGAGGCAGGATTCGAACCTGCGACCGTAGCGGTCTCGCGGTTCCAGACTGTAGCGCCTTTAACCGCTTGGCCACCCCGGCCGGCGCGCTCCAAGGGAAGCGGTACGTGGATGCTTATTGTTGCAGCAAAACATTGAGTCCGATATCGACAAGTGTATTGGTACCAACCGGGTATACAGGCCCTCCCAGTAAGGTGGGGTAAGGGCATCACACTGAACAGAGATTCTTCTACTTTCGGTGCCTATCGGGTTCGGAAGTTGGCGATCATGGTGGCTATTCTTCTCTTGTTGGTAGCAACACGGGATAGTTCTGTTGAGCACGCAGGAGTGTCGCAGCATGATGTGGCATGGACTAATGTCTGAAGTAGTGTTGGAGAGAATCGACACCATGAATCCTGCAGGGATGTCCACAAATCCGTAAGAGTACGACGGGGTGCACATCTCCTCTGAACAGTACGTTGCAAGGCATCCCAGATATGCTCAATAATGTTCGTGCATGGGGAGTCTGGTGGCCAGCGGAAGTGTTTAAACTTGGAAGAGTTTTCATGGAGCCACTCTGTAGCAATTTCGGATGTGTGGGGTGTCGCATAGTCCATCTGGAATGGCCCAAATCCGTCTGAACACGCAATGCACATGAATGGATGTTTACGTACGTGTCACCTGTCAGACGTATCAGGGGTCCCATATCACTCCAACTGCCCACGCCCCACGCCATTACAGAACTCCACTACCTTGAACAGCCCCATGCTGACATACAGGGTGCATGTATTCAATAGGTTGGCTCCATAACCCTACACCCCCATCTGCTCGACACAATTTGAAACGAGACTCGTCCGACCGGGCAACATGTTTCCAGTCATCTACAGTCCAATGTCGGTATTGACGGGCCTAGGCAAGGCGTAAGGCTTCGTGTCGTGTAGTCATCAAGGGTATGCGAGTGGTCCTTCGGTTCCGAAAGCCCATATCGATGATATTTCGTTGAATCATTCGCACGCTGACACTTGTTGACGGCCTAGCACTGAAATGTGCAGGGATTTGTAGAAGGGTTGCACTTCTGTCACGTTGAACGTTTTTCTTCAATCGTCTTTGGTCCCGTTCTTGCAGAATCTTTTTCTGGCCGCAACGATGTCGGAGGTTTGACATTTTACCGGATTCCTGAAATTAACGTTACGCTCGTGTTGTGGTCGTACTGGAAAATTCCCACTTCATCGCTACCTCGGATATTCTGTCCCCATCGCTCACGAGCCGACTATAACACCACGTTCAAACTCAGTTAAATCTTGATAATCCGCCATTGTAGTAGCAGCAATCGTAACAACTGCGCCAGACGCTTGTCTTATATAGGCGTTTATGACCGCAGAGGCGTATTCTGCCTGTTTATATATCTCTGTATTTGAATATGCGTGCCTATACCAGTTTCTTTGACCCTTCAATGCATAAATTTATTACTGTCCAAGGAAATGTGATTTTACAGTCGTTCTAGCTTTTCAGAAAATACGCCCTGGCTACTGGCACAATAAATAAATAGAACAGTATACTGATAGCTTGCGGAACGCTTTAGGCGAACATACCGATGCAAATGATGACACCGTGCATTACTGTGTCGTTCGCCAGCGAGGGACAATGTCAGACGTATCATTCAACTCCCACGTGAAATTACCTCCACCATATGCCAGAATGGTGCCTTGTTGGCAAAGGGGAATGCATTGTTTCGTACAGAGAAATAACGAGGCGTAGGCATTGTTGACTGGAAGACCCCGAGGGGTAGAATCACCGGCCTAATCAGAAGGGTTTGCTTTTATGCACGCATAGTGGCTCGTTTCCTTGAAGAGTGAGCGAGTTTAATTTTAAGTATGTGGCGAGTGTAGTGGGTGTGTTCGGTGTGTACAGTGTGGTGTTATGTTTGTTTTGTATGATGATAAGAGGGAGGGTACCGACAGGACCGATCCGAGATCATTTTTCCATACATAAAATGAAACATCATTTTCCCTCCGATGTTAGTTTTGTTTCCATGCGGTCTCGTTGAGACATTTAAAAATAAATCTAAATCCAGCGATTGTGGAAATCAGTTGTTTTTTCTTCAAAAGGAAGTGTTACCCCCACCTTCCTCTTAACAGAAATAAATGCAAAGTGTCTATTAAACTGTGTGAAAAGAATGAAAATATAAAATTTCTGTAAGTGTTTTAGTTTGATAGTGGAACTTTTTAATTCCATACTTTACGAATTATTTCACTTTCTATCAGGAAAAGTGGGACAGAAATATAAAAAGAATCATCTAATTTCAATTAACGTGTCCATATCGAACCACATTGACGTATTACAGGTCGTCTTATAACAACAACCAAATGTCGCTGTGTCCCATCGTACTCGTACCACATTCCTCAACGTTGCACAACGGGAGGTAGGAGCACTTATATGGGGTCCTAATCGAAAAGTTTACATCCAAAATACATTTGAACTTACTAGAGAAATATTTGACATTGAAGTCTGGGGGACCTCGTAACCATGCATTTACAATCATCTCGCACACGGTTCCTTGGCGCACCCATGTTTACTGGAACCTTTTCTTAATTCTCTTATCGTATGCTTTCAGATGTGACATACTTCGTTATTAACTATAATACACACTATATACTAATTTTGTACTTGGAAATCCCAAACGGCCATTGTGTCGCTTGGGCCTTAAACCAGCCCTGGGTACAGGCACGTTAACAGCTATCCAAAACAGTATTATTTCTCACTAACGTGACGTGACAGACATTTATTTCATTATCGAAAGAAGTTTTTCATAGAATTGATTAATTTTATTTGAGTATCGCTAAATACTAGTGCAGGGCTCAAATCTTGTATTTAAGTCACATTTGTACAGTTAACAACCTCCCGCTTATGTCTTCAGAGGAGCGACACTCTTTAGTAGATATACCAATCCACCTTGGTCACAACATTCCTTAACGAACCACCCGATCCCCTATACAAGGTGACTCCTACTAACGTTTAAAAAGCCTCACAGCATCGTAGATGACACTGAGAAAAGTAATTTAACATAGGACACATGCCGTCGCAAATGACGGGAAAAACTACACAAGTGGATGACAAATGTTGAACATGTGGAGTCGCATCCAAAAAGAAAGGGGGGGGGGGGTTAATTTCGAGCAGTGCGTAAAGGGGTGACTGAGTGATGAAATACTTGCATTAGAGCAAAAGGTGTAAATTTCTAACACTTTTACAAACACGATATGCTGTAAATGTAGAATTTAAAAAATTATTGTCCTCGCTGTAACCAAGCAAAAGCAGTTCTTATGTTCAGTTTCTTTCGTTTTGCACCTTCTTTTTTGTTGACAGACATTATGTAGTAAAGAAAACTTGGGTAATTTACTGATAAATAACGCAGTTAGGAAACTTGTACTCATTTCCTTCTGATGCTGTACGGTAGGTTGTTGTTGTACTGTACTTTGCAGTAAACCAACGGAGATAGCAAAGCGGTAAATAAAATAATATTTCAATATGAATACATAATTGTCTCAAGTAGTAAAAAACATACAGCGTGCTACACACATGACTCAGATCTTGAGCCCACGCGCTAAAGTCGCGTACGTAGGCGCGGAGTCACACCGACGTCAATACGTCACTTGGGATGATTAGGTGCAACGCCGACCGCTGTGGCCGAGCGGTTCTAGGCGCTTCAGTCCGGAACCGAGCTGGTGCTACGGTCGCAGGTTCGAATCTTGCCTCGAGCATGGATGTGTGTGATGTCCCTTGGTTAGTTAGGTTTAACTAGTTTTAAGTCTAGGGGACTGGTAACCTCCGATGTTAAGTCGCATAGTGCTTAGAGCCATTTGAACCATTAGGTGCAACAGACCGACATACTCAACCGCTGTACGTGCAACGAGATACGTCATCTGGTGACGTCACATGTTCAACATTTGTCATTCACTTTTGACTTATTTCCCGGTATTTGCGACCCCATGTGTCTTATATTAAACTACTTGTCTCAGCGTCATCAGTGATGTTTTACAATCTTAATAAGAATCACTCTATATTTCATTATAACATCATATAGTAACAACAAGTGTTTTTATAAGCTGCTGAAAACAACAAGAATACGTTCCTCTGTTTCGGCATGGTCGGACTGTGAAAGCTAGGTTCGGGGATGGGGTTGACAGAGAAGAAATTACTGCACGAACTGGTATAGCAGCTCTCGCGCTGACGCCTGTGACTCCAGGCTGCCGGGAGTCGACAACGAGTGAAAGAGAAAGGGCGGTCCCCGTTAGCGGTGGCAGACAGAGGAACGAAACCGGCATACTGCATCGTACCGCCCAGTATGAGTCTGGCAGCTGTACGGCCGACACAATGGGAACTAGTGGGGGGACCGGCGCGTAATTGGGAACGACGCCTGCGGCAGCCACCCCTCCCTCCCCACTCCTACCCCTCCCTGTCACCGCGTCACTCACACCCCTCCTCTTGCCCCCACCCTCCACCGACACACTTTTTTTCCTGCGGTCTGAATGAAGCCTCTTTCCCTGCAGCGGGGCTGCTTGTAAGCACGAATTCCATTACCGCTCACTTCAGACGCCAGTCACGTCGCGCTGTGTTCCTGATTATCTGCGCCCGCTTTTGCACATACCGCGCGGCTGCAGACGCGAGGAATCGAACGGGGGAAAAGTCGATCCGTGTTTGTCGCTGCGTCGCCGGGCTGTCTGCCTCTCGAGCTGCAACTGCGAAGCTCAGTCGTGTACAGTTTCACTACCGTGTGTTTTCTGAGGTACAAGGAATGTTTTAACACAACAAACCAGGCGAGACAGTGGTTAAGAAAACTGACTCACATTCAGGAGTACTGAATCTGAATCTCAGTCATGCAATCTTGACTGAGTTTTCTCTGGTATTTGTAGATCACTTTAATTGTATTATATATGTAATTTTATAAGTAAAATATCATTTAAAAATTGTTTCCTTGATTTCTACATGGGATCGTTAAACATTTAACAAACCAAACATACAAATATGTGATACTTTTCTGCGCACCGTAGATGATGGTCATAAAAAATTAGGAGAAACTTTTTTCTTCCTAGCACTTGGATAATGCAGAATGTGGTGTCACCGCCAGACACCACACTTGCTAGGTGGTAGTTTTAAATCGGCCGCGGTCCATTAGTACATGTCGGACCCGCGTGTCGCCACTGTGTGATCGCAGACCGAGCGCCACCACAAGGCAGGTCTCGAGATACGGACTAGCACTCGCCCCAGTTGTACGGACGACGTTGCTAGCGACTACACTAACGAAGCCTCGCTCATTTGCCGAGTAGATAGTTAGAATAGCCTTCAGCTAAGTCAATGGCTACGACCTAGCAAGGCGCCATTAGTAACATTGCATGTATCTAAAGAGTCTCACTTGTATCGCCACAATCTCCAGATGTACCAAAAGGATGGATTAAAGTTAAGTATTCCAGAAGCTACGTACTTTTCTTTATAGTATTCATTACGTATCCTGTTTCAGATCTCACGCCATCCTGCTTTAGCTTAGCGCGTGCCTTTCGGCTTCCTCTCACTGTGTCTAGGCTGTCTTGTCTAGACACAACACAGATAATCAATTATGAAGGACGAAATCAGTCTACAATTCTGAGAAAATAATCCAGAACCACGAGTTAGGAATTAAGCTGACCACATTCAGCACTTTTATTTATTTGTTTAGGACGATTTATGTAATTATACATTACTTACAATCTTAATCAGAATATACCGGTCACGTAAGCTTCATGCCTGTTTAATATGTTTATATTATTTTTTCTTTCTCATATTTGTTATCTAACTAATTGTTGAAAACTATCGCTTATACTATAGGTTCTGTCATTTTCCACCTACAGCGTCATCTAAAATTGTAATGATGTATCTCTGTCGTGTAGCGCCTGTTTTACCACGTGTGTTCAGATAAAACATGGAATCGCCATGTTCGTATTTTATGTGTAACTTGTGCTACATTCAGTTGCTTAGTGGAAACATTCTTTGTTATAATCCTACATGACGACAGAATGATGTAAATTAACTCAACATAGTGTTAATATTAAGGCCATGCACATTTACACAGTGTAAAAGGACAGGAAAAGTTAGTGTAAATGCATCAGTCATACATCTGTTCTCGGATGTTTACCCAGCGAATTGTAATGTGCAGAAGTTTCGTTGTTAGTTTTTATCATTTAAAGTTGTTTTTCACTGCACGAGAAAAACCACGTGAGAACCGGTATGTGACGTTTCTTCATGAAAGCTCTGTAGACATCTAAACTGAAATCTCTGTTGTGATTCTTTAAGTTTTCCCTGCGTAGTGAGATTTCGGGATTGTTGCCGGATGACGTCGACAGTTTACAATGGCATTTCGGCTGGCAACCATAGAACCATCTTCAGGTTAGTGTAGCATACTCCCCTGAAGTTGGCGAATTCGTCAGTCGAAATATCGCGCCAAGATGTCGCGACATCATTCACCTGCAATCCCAAAACCTCGTGGAATGAATTGTATTTCTTGGCAACCGATATCTCCAATGAATAAAAATATCTATTTAGATATTTAATCACTTTAGTCGTAAAAGGTAGTCTACGATGCTAGAGGTCTCGTTGACCCATGCACTTCATGAATTATCCATTATTATACTGGACGGTATTTGCTATTGGCATGCTTTGTGGCCGTTTCTCAGTCATGTAATCATACCGCGGCCGCAGCGGCACACCGCAAGCATTCTAGTATCAACAACAGCTTCGTTCAGATTGTGTTCAGCACTGCAGTAATATGCCACGTAGAGGCGTACAACACTTTGATAGAGTCAGGATAGTGGCTTTACTTTCAGCAGGTCATACACAGCAAGATGTTGCTGATCGGTTACATGTCACTCAAACTGGAGTGTCTGAGGTGTGGAGAAAGAATAGGGAGACAGGAAAGGTGAACGATAGACTTCGCAATGGTCATCCTCGTCTGACAACACCAATGCAGATTGGTTCAAATGGCTCTGAGTACTATGGGACTTAACATCTGTGGTCATCAGTCCCCTAGAACATAGAACTACTTAAACCTAACTAACCTAGGGACATCACACACATCTATGCCCGAGGCAGGATTCGAACCTGCGACCGCAGCGGTCACGCGGTCCCACACTGAAGCGCCTAGAACCGCACGGCCACACCGGCCGGCAACACCAATGCAGAATCGTTTCCTCCAACTGTCGGACCGCAGGCGGCCAACATCAACTGCCAGAGATATTGGAAATGACTTCTCCTGGACAACATGGATTCGTATCTCAGACCAGACAATGCGTAGAAGATTGCGTCATGGTGACCTTCATTCCAGAAGACAATCGAGATGTTTTGCACTGAACCAACAGAACATACGCAATCGAAGGACCTGGGATTTCGCACATTAACATTGCACCATTGCAAAATGGAGTAATGTCATGTTTGCTGACGAGACCAGGATTGGTTTGCGAGCGTACACTAGACGTGTTAGGGTTAGGAGAAGGACTGACGACACCAGGAACGCCGACACGTTCAGGAAGTCCATCCATTTGCAGGTGGAAGTGTAATTTTTTGGACGGCAGTAATGATGGGACGGAAGAACCTTCTAATTCCAATCTACTGCAATTTGACTGGTTGTCGATACCTGCATGAGGTCCTGCAAACGATTGTAAGGCCCTAAGGACCTGAAGTTCGTGACAAATTGATCAGAGTCTATGACAGGGCGAGGTCTCGGTATCTTCAAAGATGCAACATTCACTGAATGCATTGACAAGCACAGTTCCCAAACATGTATGCAATTGAGCATGAATGGGACCTGTTGGAAGATGGCCATGCACAGCGTCCGAATATACCTGACAATCTTCAGGGCTTCACTGAGGCTGCCACTGAAGAGTGGGACCTAAAATCCCAAGATAAACTTGATGGTCTTATCCAGGCCGGCCGGGGTGGCCGAGCGGTTCTAGGCGCTACAGTCTGGAACCGCGCGACCGCTACGGTCGCAGATTCGAATCCTGCCTTGGGCATGGGTGTGTGTGATGTCCTTAGGTTAGTTAGGTTAAGTAGTTCTAAGTTCCAGGGGACTGATGACCTTAGAACTTGAGTCCCACAGTGCTCAGAACCATTTGAACCATCTTATCCAGAGCATGCCCCGTTGAGTGGAAGAACTCATCCCTGTGTGGGGACGACATACTCATTACTAAAGACTGATAATTATCATTATGAGATAGGGATTTTCACTGTTATTGTTTTCCAGAGGAACACGTAGGAGAGAGAGCCTAATTTGTTTTGTAATGATTTTTTGTAACCAACAAAAATTGTTCTTGTTTTCAGGACGATTATGTATTTTATTTTGTTAATAACGTACTGTACAAACATCAATGGGTGTGTTATAACAAGTCATTGTAGTAAATATGATGATCCAAACTTATATATATATATATATATATATATATATATATATATATATATATATATATATATATGGGTACTAGAGATGTTACTACTTGCGGACGTAGTAATGGCTCTAGCAGCCATCCGCACGGTGCGCCGTCGACGTGGCGTCGTCGTTGCCAGGTGCCACTCTGCTCTGCGACGGCGCCTTTTTAATATTCCGTTGCGCGCCCCTCCAAATTGCCTCGTAAAATGTTTATGCCCAAAGTTGTTGCTGGCAAGTTGGCGCCGAGCGAACAGAGCATGCTCACGCCCATTACGCAGGTCGGCCGCCAAGTTGCGCTGCCACTGGATCATGGCCGTGCCGTGCCGTTTGAGCGCGTGCTTAAGAACATTCCGGCCGCCACGCAGAATTTCCAGCGGCGTCTCAGATCACAATAGGTTACCGCCACTGCCCTGGATCACCTAGGCGAGTACAGTCAGAAGTATCGTTACAGGACTTGTTCTTTGAGCGGAGAGTATAGGTCACGCACACACACACACACACACACACACACACACACACACATTCAAGAAAAACGACAGAAGTGGTCAACAAAAATGTTGCCCTACATCTCTCAGTTCTGTCTGTAGCAGAATTACGGACCACACTGCAAACCTTCTTGGGAAAGTAGGAAATAAGAAGAAGATAGAAAGATTTTTCTCTACACCGTAAAGCTTGATTTCGGAAAACCTCGGCATGTAAAACTCAGTTCGTGCTGCTCAAACCAAGTGTGTAAGAAGGATCTAAGCTTGAGAGAAGTAGAGGTGGTGGAACTCACATTAGTTCCGTTGTGTTAATTCAGAGAGTTGTGATTACTGGACGTAGGGAGACGAACTCAGCTGTAACTAGCGGTGCGAGGCCAACGATAGTTCATAGTAGGCACGGAGTCCACGCAGCGAGTACACACGACAGTACAAATCGCAGCTCTTGAAAAGGACTGGGTCGGTTGTCGAAATTTTGTGCGCAAAAGGAAATGAACAACTCTGCTGATCACACGGAACCACACCATTAATGAAACGCGACTGCAAAATCTGAGCGATCACAGATCTTGTGTTACCTGCGTGACGTGTGTGAGAGGTATATCAATAACTCCATCGAAGGCGACAACCTACGAGGGTTTAGTTAGTTGGTTCAAACGGCTGTGAGCACTATGGGACTTAACATCTGAGGTCATCAGTCCCCTAGTACTTAGAACTACTTAAACCTAACTAACCTAAGGACATCACACAAATCCATGCCCGAGGCGGGATTCGAACCCGTGACTGTAGCGGTCGTGCAGTTCCAGACTGAAGTGCCTAGAACCACTCGGTCACACCGGCCGGCGTTCAGTTAGTGTCGGTAACGTATTTTGGCGGAAAATAAGAGATGGATATCTCTCTGGTCTGGACATAGGAACACCATATTGTATGGACACTGTTGGTAGATGACTACGACGATTATTTAAAGTGCTATGCTGTGGGAAAAGACAAACAATGTGCTGACCATAACAACGTATCTAACGGCGAGATCTTAATAAATTGAGTGCTGTATCCCAAGGATTCTTAAAACTAAAACCTCTGTCCCTGTGTGATAGGGTCTCCGACACCTCTATTTCCATAGATTCCTTAATTATGCTGTTCCAAAAACTTCGCGTTTCTAGAAGGATACCTGTATCATTGTACGTCATTTCATTATTCGGTTCTAGGCGCTTCAGTCCGGAACCGCCCGATTGCTACGGTCGCAGGTTCGAATCCTGCCTCGGGCATGGATGTGTGTGATGTCCGTAGGTTAGTTAGGTTTAAGTAGTTCTAAGTTCTAGGGGACTGGTGACCTCAGATGTTAAGTCCCATAGTGTTCAGAGCAATTTGAACCATTTCATTATTATAATCGAGGCAGCGTTCGGCGACACCTGACTTGCTTGCTTGAGTTAGTTGTGTGTGTGTGTGTGTGTGTGTGTGTGTGTGTGTGTGTGTGTGTGTGTGTGTGTGTCGCTGATGTTTCTTGCGTCTCCGTCGAAATAACGATGTTGTAGCACCTAACAAGCAAGAACGGAGGTTTCAATTTAAACAAGACTTGGGGTGCACTCAGTGTATTAAGATCTCTCTGTTATTCACATCCATCAGAGCTGGGAAACGCCGAGAGAATTTTCGTTTGACGGAATGCAAGTGTGGGCAGTGAAAGGCAGATGAGCATCAAAGGGTGCAGTGAGCTTTGGGCATCGAACTCGGGTCTAAACAGCGCCGCGAGACACCACTATTTACCGATCTGGTTAGGGCCCAGGCAGCGAGTACACGTAACAGCAGAACTCGCAGCACCTGAAGAAGACTGTTGGATATATCGCTGAAATTTTCTCTCTTTCTTGGGGCCTTTTGTCCAGCTGCAATGCGGGGTCGGCAGTGTTAGTTGCAGAGGGCGGCCGGATGCCCTTCCTGCCGCCACCCTGAACCCGCTGGGACGGAATTAGTGTACCCCAGCTGTCTGCGTCTACTGTAAATCGTGAAATAGTGGGAATGTGCTGTAAATGTCTGCGAGTCGTGTAACTGAGGTGGGACGTGGGGACCAGCCCGGTATTCACCCAGCGGGATGTGGAAAACCACCTAAAAACCACATCCAGGCTGGCCAGCATACCGGCCCTCGTCGTCAATCCGCCGGGCGGATTCGACCCGGGGCCGGCGCGCCTACCCAAGTCCAGGAAATAGCGCATTAGCGCTCTCGGCTACCCAGTCGGATAGGATCTATCGCCGAAATATTGAGCTTAAAAATTGTCGAGAAGCGGCTGAACACAGTTAACGACAAAACTTATTTTAATCGCTACTTTTGGGGTTGGAAGAAGGAATGAACGAATGTGACTTGTATTAGGAGGCCTCTGCCACATCTTAAGGGGGGTAGGACGTCAAACGGGCCGACTTGGAGCAGGAGAGGCACCACAGGACATTTTAATTTCCACTGTCTATACTTTTACAAATAAATTCATAAAACTTTAACAGCATGGTCAGGAAGGATTCAGGATTCATACTCATAGCAGTGGAAGTTCAAAAATGTAACAAAACACATTTTTTTTACATGTGAAATTTCATCATTTTTTCACTTACTACTGGCTACATTTGTTGCTATAGGTACACTTTTCTTCCTAAGTAAGAGATATTCTTCGACGACTTTTGCACAGCATACAAACCATAGTTACAGGTGTATGAAACTCTAGAAGTTATTTAATTTATGAAAAAATGAATGAACTGTTACATTTTAAACTTCATGTTTAGAAAAAATTCAACTTTTATAGATAATTATCTCAATTTTTCCACAGTTTCTTAATAGATTCGGAAAATTCTAGAGTTCCATACACCTGTAACTACTGTTTGTATGCTATGAAAAATTCATCGAAGAATCTCTCTTACTTAGGAAGAAAAGTGTACCTATAGCAGCAAATGCAGCCAGTAATAAGTGAAAAAATGATGAAATCTCACATGAAAAAAAAAATGTATTTTGCTACGTTTTTGAACTTCCACTGCAATGAGTGTGAGTCCTCAATCTTTCCTGGTAATGGTGACAAAGTTTTATGAATTTATTTATAAAAGTATAGACAGTGGAAATTAAAATGTCCTTTGGTGACTCTCCTGCTCCAAGTCGGCCCGTTTGACGTCCTACCCCACTTAAACGGAATTATTAATCAGATTAGGATCCATGTTGTGCGCAGCGATCATTGAATATAGACAGTGGCGGAAAGAACTGCAATCGATAGCGAAATCCGTTGTTTTATTACAGCAGATCTAGGCTTCAACTGTTACATAGTCATCTTCAGTGCATGTAAGAACAGCTGACATCAATCCGAAGTGTTACGTAGCGAACAGTACTGGTGTAGAGTGTACAGGGGTGACAACGTACGGACGCAAATTCAGAATCACTCACCGGGCTCTAAGCTACCTTGCAGGGACTCTCTGATGCGCTGCTGCAACGTTCACCTGGTACCTGCTCAAAGTTTAAGTTCCAGAGCGATTTTTCGTACGAAGTAGTTCTTCCGCAGCAGTGGAAAGCCCAGAGGGCGCCGTAATTGGCCGCCGCGCTCGGGCTCCCCTCACCTCCGACGCCGACCGAGCGGAGCCGAACGGAGCCGAACACCGTCTCTCGGTGCCGTGATTTGTGGAGCAGCGCGGGGCATAACTCTCGCCCCGATATTCTTGTGGGGCACGTACGCGGCGCGCCAGGATATATCAAGTGCCACTTCGGATTTAACACAGATTTGATTTCCTCTCACAAATAGTTTTACATAAATCAGCCTCCTCCTCCTCCTCCCTGGCTCGCTGCAGCGGCCGCACCCCGCCTATTAAAGCGAGATACGGTGTCAGCTTCCGCTGTAGCCCGTGCACGCAGTTCGCTACCTTGAGTGGGGACGCGACGGAAGCCGGGAGCGCGCCTGCTGAGGCGGCTACACTCAAGACGAGCTAAGTCGTCGCAAGGCACTGCAGTGGCAGCCATTCTGCAGTAAATTCTGGTCCATTCAAACACTATTGTACACACCACTAGCTCATGGCGTACGTGTGTTGTTAATAAACAGACTGTAATAAAAATATAGACACTGCACTCGTGTACTTGCTTTTTCGCATTCCATTCATGTCTTGAGCGCTGGAAGAATGCCCTCACGATCGGTATGGGAGAGATATGTACGGGTTTTTAGTATATTCCTAGTATTAGCATTCACAGTTTGTTCCTGAAACTTTGTAAATAGACACTCTCGGGGCAGTTTAGGTCTATCTTCAAGAACCAGCCAGTTCAGTTTTTTCAACATCACTCTGACACTCTCGCTCTGGTCAGACAAACCTGTGACCATTCGTGATGTCCTTCTCTGTATACATTGAACATCCCCCGTCAGTCCTGTCTGATACGGGTCCCATTCACTTAACCAATATTCGAGGATGGGCCACACGAATTATTTGTAAGCAATCTGCTTTGTAGACTGATTGCAATTCCCTAGTATTCTACCAATAAACCGGAGTCTACTATGCACTTTAACACCGACTGAGCCTATGTAATAGTTTCATTTAATGTCCCTAAAAATGTTTGTATGTGTACTGATTCTAGTTTTGCCTCAGTGATGTAGTCATAGGATACTACGTTTTTGCCTTCTTTGAAGAGCACTGTTTTACGTTTCTTAACATTTAAAGCAAGTCATCAGTCTTTGCGCCATTCTGAAATCATTTCAAGATCAGACAGAATGTTTGTACAGTTTCTTTCAGAGTGTACTTCGTTGTAGGTAACTGCATCACCTGCGAAAAATCTGAGGTTAGTATTAACGTTGCCCTTAAAGTCATTAATGTATAACATGTATAGCAAGGAATTCAATTCACTTCCCTGGAGTACACTCGAGGTTACCTCTACATCTACCGACGACTGTCCATCCAAGATAACTTTCTGGTTCTTCCCTACCAAGAAATCAATCAAGTCACAAATTTCCCTCGATACCCCATAAATCTTACTTTTGGTACTGAAAGATTCTACAACAAATGGATGTCAAGGACATTGAGCGGGAGTTCTGAATCACTTCTGCTACTGTTCTTGATACGGGTGTTACCTTTCCTTTCTTCCAACTATGGGCTTGGCTTTTTGTTCGAAGGATCTACGACAGACCGTTGTTAACCATGTGCGTCAAATGAATTGGTACAACTATAAAAGTAACGTAATAACCCTTTTAAGATCTGAACGTGACTTCAAGAACAGAAAAATTACAAATCGTCTATGATAACAGTTACACTTTGATATTTGTGTATTCGCCCGGAGCCGTTTATCTCTGTATTATGAACATTTATGTCGTAACGTTATGCCTTGGAAATTTTGTATGTAATGTGTACATTCTATCCTATGAAGTAGACTTCGACATTTCGCTACATTATTTATAAAATGATCTTTTGAGATATTCGTAAGGGTAGATGGTGTGTAAACAGAAAACAACTAAATAAAAGAATGCTCTGATCTCCGGGTGCACATTTCTTGGAGATACAGACAGCATTCACGTGCAATGCGCCACTGGAACCAAAAAAAAAAAAAGATAAAAAGCGCTGACATTGTGTCACATGCCGTCAGTTTGGTTCCTTACCTACAAAAAGTGTCATTTCCGATGTCCCAGGCAGAAACCCATCGGAAAACGGACTTGTTTCAATTAAGAGGGCGTTTTTACCTGTGCTATACTCTCGCTCCAGGGATCCTGAATGAAACACGTACTTTAAATAACTCGGTCCCGTTACCATGCTTCTTGAAGTAGTTCTTCGCTTTGTAGCTAATACAATCCGCGCATCTAATATAGCACAAAGCGGTTTTTCGAACAGCGGAATCTAGCTTCGTCAGGTCTGCGTTATTTCACGGCAATGGAGACCGAGACAATTGCATTACACACTGGTCAGCACGTGTTGGGTATTGTCATCGCTGAAGCCATTACCGTCAATTGGACCTGAATTGCTGCCATAGTTGTTTTGAAACTATCCGGAACATGGTCATCTACAGGGTCAATTTTAATACAATTACATGTTACAAAATTGCCAGTGACAGTCAAGATGACACAGTGGTTAGCACACTGTACTCGCATTCGGACGGGCGACGGTTCAAACCCGCATCCGGCCACCCTAATTCAGGTTTTCCGCGATTTCCCTAAATCGCTTCAGGCAAATGGTTCCTTTGAAAGAGCACGGCCGACTTCCTTCCCCATCCTTCCCATATCCGATGGGACCGATGATCTCGCTGTTTGGTTCCCCCCCCAAATCAACCTGCCAACCGACAGTCAAGGTCAGTTTACTCACTTTATTCATCGCAGAAACTGATTATAAAAAACGAATTAAAAGTTGATAAGTCGCAAAAATTTTGTACTCTGCATGAGGTAAGCTACGGTACCTTTCTTTATAACGATGTTTTCTACAAGATCAGTATATACGAAGCGTATCAGATCTGACCAGAATCATGAGTGCCTCAAACAGAAGCTGGGCCTGAGAACCCACCACTGCAAACTACTGCAAACTATACATCTTTCAACCAAAATTATGAGTTAAACTTCTCACAATTAGTACTTGAAATAGTACGTGAAAACACAACATAAAACTAACAGCCATCACCAACTAACAAAAAACCACTTAACTTCTTGTATGTTTCTGTTTTAATGAGTTATAACTTTATTTGCAAGAGTGGTGAAAGCGTCAAGTAGGTTTGTTACTTATAAAAAACTGCAAGCCATGAAGTACAAAATCGTTAATAATTAAATTTCATATTGTTAGTAAACGTTCAGGAAAATTATTTGTTCATAAACAGATGTCTGAATAAATTATAATATAATAAACTTTCATTTTGAGGAAGTCCCATGGTTCGTCGAGTGTTGTGAAAGATTTCACCGTCTTGCTGAAACCACAGTTCACTGTTCTCCATAGCCAGTAATGGTCTTAGAAGTGTATTTAATTGTCACGGTAAATTACAATGCCAGTCTCAGAGAAGTATAGAGTGTTTCGAAAAGAATGATGTGGTTGTGGGTGGTAATAATTGCGAAACATGGGACATGCTGGAAAGGTAATGTGTGGTTTGGATGGGCGTGGCCTAGAGTTTCACAAAATCGCCGTAATATATCAGTCAATACGTTGCTGTTCTCAAATAGTGCAGTTTGCAGTTTTCAAACAGTGAGTCAGAGATTTAGGTCCAGTGTGCTTTTCGAAGGCGTTTCGGCATTGATACGCCTACACCCCAAAACGTTAGTCATTGGTGCCGTCAGTTTGAATAGACACGATTCTTGTGCAAAATTAGCGGCCCAGGTCGACCTCGCACTTCTGATGACATTGTGGAAAGACATCGGCAAACGTGTGAGCGGAGTCCACGGAAGTCTACTCGCCGCGCAACGCCTCATATGATTGTCAGGCGAGTATTAAGGCGTCGTTTGGTCTATAAACCATACATGCTTCATTTAGTGGAAGCTCTTCGGGTTTGCTCTGTTAGAGGACATGGAAGACGATACATTTTGATCACGGTTAATATTCAGTGACGAAGCCACGTTTCATGTCAGCGGTGAGTAAACCGACATAACGTGCGCATATGGGGACTCCAGAACCCTTACGACATTATTGAGCACGATAGAGACTCACCCTAAGTTAAAGACTTCTGTATCATTTCGTAAACAAGTACACGACCCTTCCTTTTTAAGGAAAACTCAGTGAATGAAATGATGAACTATCTTCAGATTCTGCAGAAATGGCTTTATCCACAACTTCAGAAGGACTACGATGACTTCATTTTCCAACGGAATGAAGCTCCATCACACTGACGCAACAACGTGCGTCAGTTTCTCAATGACACTCTACCTCAGCGCTGGATAGGACACAACGAACCACGAGGAACTGTCCTGCATTCTTGGCCTCTAAGGTCATGGTCATCAGTCCCCTTGAACTTAGAACTACTTAAACCTAACTAACCTAAGGACAGCACACAACACCCAGCCATCACGAGGCAGAGAAAGTCCCTGACCCCGCCGGGAATCGAACCCGGGAACCCGGGCGTGTGAAGCGAGAACGCTACCGCACGACCACGTTGGCCTCTAAGATCCCCAAACATGACTCCACGCTATTTCTTCTTGTGGGGATATGTGAAGAAAAGTGTATTTATATCCCCTTTACCTCGAGACATAGAAGGAGTGAAGAACGGAATAACAGCCGCTGTAACTTCTGTAAAAGCAGATGTATTATGTAAAGTTTATGACGAATTTAGCTATCGTCTAGATGTGTTTGGTGCTGCTGCTGGTATACAATAAGAATTTGCAATAACATAGCTAAAACTTTAAAATTTAATGAGTATTTTGCAATTAATCCCATGTTTGTATTATGTCTTCATCAATGAATATGGAATTTTGAAATCAGGTCGTTCCTTTTGAAATACATTGTATTAAACGAGTCATGGTAACATTAACCAATTATAATGCCAGTCACTCCTGCATTTCGAAAAGGAAAGGGCCAAACACACGATGCGACTTTGTCCCTTACAATAGTGTAACACGTTGCTCGTGGCATGAAGGAATCGTCAATTTGACAATGGTATAGTAGAATGAAATATGGAAGAGTAAAAATTGTAGAGGATCACCAATGATTGAGACAGAAACTAGGTTCAAATGGATGTAGGTTGCAGGAGCTATACAGAGACGAAGAAGCTTGCACAAAGAAGACTAGAACGAACAGTTTCGTCAAAGTAGTGTTCGAACTGAAGGCTACAACAACATGGGTTCCATCTGGTAGATGAAAGAGTAGCTGCAACATCAGGACACCACGCATGTGGAGTGACAAGTTCACTTGCCAGACCTAAATCCGGTTGAACATGTTTGGCACGCCGACTGATCACTAATGACCTTGAAAACGTTGAGCTGGTTGAACTGTAAGTCACCTTTTAGTAGCCTGATCAGAGAGAGTCAGGACAAAGCGCCTCAAGTGCATGGCAAAACCTAGTAAAATGCTGTGGTATTCAAACTAACTCTCGAAGTATTACTGCTGTACTTTTGCATTTCTTACGAAGAGTCAAACTTCTTCATCTTGTAGAATTGTCTCTGAATCCCTTGACTTCATACTTACATTTATAATCTTTAAGTGAAATTGTTGTTCATTATGGGTTATCCTGTTTTGTTTAGAAAATGCAAATTAAAGTTTCTTCAGTCACGCAGTGTCCGGTTAGGAGCTACAAATGAAGTTGGAAAACGCAGCTACAGTATTATACTACCTCGCAAGCAATACGGGGTATCGTTTCAAATGTTGTAAGGCTTTGCATACGAAATCCACAGAAGGTCCTCAGTTCCTCAAAGAGGTTTATGCAGATTGGAAATGAATATTAAATTTCATGGTTGCCACTTTATTTCTGGAACTCACACCGCCAGGGTCATATTTCGTTCCATGCCCCACACAAAGAGAGTAAAGATACGCCCTGAATCTTGCACCGTGCGTAGGTTCACACAGTTCCACTCTCGGCTCTAAATGTGAAACACATCTACACAACTGGCTCCTGTAGTACAAAGATTATCTTTGAAAAGGAAATCGTTATGCATTTCCACTGCCAACTTCCGTTAATCCAAGAGTTAAATGGAACCAAGAAATGAAGGTCCATCGTAATAACAATTTTTTTTATTGTGTTAGATTATACTTCAGTTTTTTCTGAACAAGAATGTATACGGCTTTTGTATGTTTTCTGTACACTGACTGTAAAGAGAGCATTTTCTAAACAACGACACGTCCCCTTTTGTCAATTCAGCCACGTTTCTCTTGTCTGCCGCCGACTTACTTCTGTCTTTGTTCTATTTATTTTTTGATCACTGCTTTCCTGGTGGCCAACCATATGATAAGCGAGAGTAGGTAAACAGTTGGACATCAAATCAGCGTTCTGCTTACGTTTTACTCATCGTACTGGTTTGAAGGCGACGCTTAATTTCAGTAATATGGATAAATACTAACAATTTACAAGACACGAGAAACTCTAGATGGGCCACTTTCTTTCACAAAATTGCTAGAAATGAGGACTCCTGTCAGTCTGTCTGTCCAAATGACTCCGAGTAATTGTGTAAATATCAGAGAATGAGTGTAACTGGTGATGTGTATAGACACAACCACGCTTTATCAATGTCAGTAGTAAATGTATTATAAAATCTGTCCGTAGAGACTTAGCTAGCAAAAATTTACTTACTAAATGCACCCATGCGAGAACTCAAAATCCCAATGAAAGAGCCGTCCGGGGTGGCCGAGCGGTGCTAGTTGCTTCAGTCCGGAACCGCGCGACTGCTACGATCGCAGGTTCGAATCCTGCCTCGGGCATGGATGTGTAAGATGTCCTTAGGTTAGTTAGGTTTAAGTAGTTCTAAGTTCTAAGGGACTGATGACCTCAAATGTTATGTCCCATAGTGCTCAGAGCCATTTGAACCATTTTTTGAACCCAATGAAAGATCAACAACCGTTTGTGGAACGCTTGTCTAAAACAGTATTTGTGGACCACAAAACCGTAAAAACTGGCGCCATAGACGTAGAATTATGTTCAGTGATGTCAGTAAGCAGGCTGAAAATGTTCAGCTATATGGGCATAGAACTTGAGGTGAACATGGAGAAAGTGCTAGTGTCAATTGACCAGCTGAGTGTGCGTGTGGCTGAAAAAAGTATCCTATAAATGACGAAACAGGCCAGAATTCAAAAGAGAGCCTCCAAACGTTATACTGAGTATACATAAACCCTGAACGATGACAGCTGCGGACCTGGCGAGTTTTAAATTTGAATGTAGTTGAACAGACCCTCTCAAATATGTTAAATGTGTTTTCCCGAAAGTATGAATTTTCTGCTTTAGGTACAATTTTCTCAGAAACCAATACATCTATGGCGATGAAACTTGGTAAAGCAATCTGTTAAATAGCTTTCAGGAAGGCTGTGAGGGACACACGTGTATTCAGGGGATTCTTTGATGACACTGATCATTATTTAATCTGCAGTGAAATTGGGATTGTGAGGCCGAAAGTGCAGGAGGTCAGGTCCATATGTAGGAGGATAAGAGTGGAGAAACTTCAGGATAAGGAAATCAGGTACAAGTACATAACAGCGATCTCAGAAAGGTACCAGTTGGTTAAATGTAGTCAATTACAGTCATTGGAAAAGGAATGGACAAGGTACAGGGACACAGTACTAGAAGTGGCTAAAGAATGTCTTGGAACAGTAGTGTGTAAAAGTAGGATAAAGCAAACAGCTTGGTGGAATGACACAGTTAAGGCAGCCTGTAAAAGGAAAAAGAAGGCGTATGAAAAATGGCTACACACTAGAACTCAGGTAGACAGAGAGAGTTATGTGGAAGAAAGAAACAAAGCCAAACAGATAATTGTAGCATCCAAGAAGAAATCTTGGGAAGACTTTGGAAACAGGTTGGAGACTATGGGTCAAGCTGCTGGAAAACCATTCTGGAGTGTAATTAGCAGTCTTCGAAAGGGAGGTAAGAAGGAAACGACAAGTATTTTGGACAGGTCAGGAAAACTGCTGGTGAATCCTGTGGATGCCTTGGGCAGATGGAGGGAATATTTTGAAGAGTTGCTCAATGTAGGTGAAAATACGATCAGTAATGTTTCAGATTTCGAGGTAGAACGGGATAGGAATGATGATGGAAATAGCATCGCATTTGAGGAAGTGGAGAAAATGGTCAATAGATTGCAGTGCAATAAAGCAGCTGGGGTGGATGAAATTAAGTCGGAACTCATCAAATACAGTGGAATGGTAGGTCTTAAATGGCTACACAGGATAATTTATATGGCCTGGGAGTCGGGACAGGTTCCATCAGACTGGACAAAAGCAGTAATCACACCAATCTTTAAACATGGAAACAGAAAAGATTGTAACAACTACAGAGGTATCTCTTTAATCAGCGTTGTGGGTAAAATCTTCTCAGGTATTGTTGAAAGGAAAGTGCGAGTATTAGTTGAGGACCAATTGGATGAAAATCAGTGTGGGTTTAGGCCTGTTAGAGGTTGTCAGGACCAGATCTTTAGCTTACGGCAAATAATGGAGAAGTGTTATGAGTGGAACAGGGAATTGTATCTATGCTTTATAGATCTAGAAAAGGCATATGACCGGGTTCCTAGGAGGAAGTTATTGTCTGTCCTACGAGATTATGGAATAGGAGGCAAACTTTTGCAAGCAATTAAAGGTCTTTATATGGATAGTCAGGCAGCAGTTAGAGTTGACGGTAAATTAAGTTCATGGTTCAGAGTAGTTTCAGGGGTAAGACAAGGCTGCAACCTGTCTCCATTGTTGTTCATATTATTTATGGATCATATGTTGAAAACAATAGACTGGCTGGGTGAGATTAAGATATGTGAACACAAAATAAGCAGTCTTGCATATGCGGATGACTTAGTTGTGATGGCAGATTCGATTGAAAGTTTGCAGAGTAATATTTCAGAGCTAGATCAGAAATGTAAGAACTATGGTATGAAGATTAGCATCTCCAAAACGAAAGTAATGTCAGTGGGAAAGAAATATAAACGGATAGAGTGCCAAATAGGAGGAACAAAGTTAGAACAGGTGGACGGTTTCAAGTACTTAGGATGCATATTTTCACAGGATGGCAACATAGTGAAAGAACTGGAAGCGAGGTGTAGCAAAGCTAATGCAGTGAGCGCTCAGCTATGATCTACTCTCTTCTGCAAGAAGGAAGTCGGTACCAAGACTAAGTTATCTGTGCACCGTTCAATCTTTCGACCAACTTTGCTGTATGGGAGTGAAAGCTGGGTGGATTCAGGTTACCTTATCAACAAGGTTGAGGTTACGGATATGAAAGTAGCTAGGATGATTGCAGGTACTAGTAGATGGGAACAATGGCAGGAGGGTGTCCACAATGAGGAAATCAAAGAAAAACTGGGAATGAACTCTATAGATGTAGCAGTCAGGGCGAACAGGCTTAGATGGTGGGGTCATGTTACACGCATGGGAGAAGCAAGGTTACCCGAGAGACTCATGGGTTCAACAGTAGAGGGTAGGAGGAGTCGGGGCAGACCAAGGAGAAGGTACTTGGATTCGATTAAGAATGATTTTGAAGTAATAGGTTTAACATCAGAAGAGGCACCAATGTTAGCACTGAATAGGGGATCATGGAGGAATTTTATAAAGGGGCTATGCTCCAGACTGAACGCTGAAAGGCGTAATCAGTCTTAAATGATGATGATGATGATGATGTTTTTCTGTGATAACAATGCTACTGTCATACAAGTTATACACATCGAAAAAGATATGGCAGCTTATACACGTTTCAAATTGTTCTATTTGAACAAATACTTTTTGAGAAATGTGTTCCAATATTAGTATGGTCAGCCACAGGAAAGTTTCTCACGACCGGATCCCCTTGAGCAGCTTCTTACCGTCTCACAGTATTACTGATACTACGTGGTTGCTGGAGAGAAAGCAGAGGAAATCCTGAAGAGTTGTACGGGGTCGGCCGTGAAGTAGTGGGTCCGTCGATATGAATCGTTACTACAGAACGGGAGTTAGCACGCATTAAATGCGTGGCGCCCAAAACGTTGTGTAGCGCAGACGTGAGTGTTAAGGCGTGGATTTTAAATTACGGAGTTTTCTCTAAAATTGCACCGCGTTGAACGGAACGGTAATAGTGATTATGGTGGCCGAGCGGTTCTAGGCGCTTCAGTCCGGAACCGCGAGCCTGCTACGGTCGCAGGTTCGAATCCTGCCTCGGGCATGGATGTGTGTGATGTCCTTAGGTTAGTTAGGTTTAAGTAGTTCTAAGTCTAGGGGACTGATGACTTCAGATGTTAAGTCCCGTAGTCCTTAGAGCCATTTGAACCAATAGTGACTATGTGCACCATAAGGTATTGCTCAAGAGTTTTCTTCGAATTTGTAGAAGTATTGATTGAGAAGAAATTACTGTTCAAGTTATGAAATGAGTCATGGTATAATTTCCCCCTAACAATTATGTCAAATACTAACGTAGAAGTTAGCAGTATACGAACTACACCAGCTAGTGAGCATTGCAAATTATTAGTAGGCCCTACTGCCATGCTACAAACAGTAATAGACTTATCGAAGAGATTGTTGAAGAGTCTACACGACTTTTACAATAATTTAGGAACTGCGTCATTTTAAAGACCATCCAACACTACATAAAAAAGCGTTCATCTTACAGTTTAACTACACGTACTGGATGCAGCGTGGATGCTGAAGAATTTACGTTGTGGAGACGGGACAACAAGTAGGTGTTCAATATACATCGGAAACAAACTTAATTTTCATCACTCACAAATCTGTAGTATGTGAACTGTAGCATACTACCAATAATGAACAGCGTGCCTGTAAAATTGTAGAGCTAAAGGATCCGTTTAAAAGCTCTTACAGTTAGCGTTCTTTACTCTATCTAGCCCACGTATGCACATTTTCGCACACAGCAATCCTTCCTTAATTATCTACAAGCAAATACACATATTTGCAGTGCTTGTATGTCAGCAATCCTATTTTGTCATCACAGAATGATTTACAAACGTTCAGATTACATATACAGAGCAATCTGTCATCCATCCAATAGTTAATATACTATAGTCAGTAGCTATAAAGAAGATCACCACGATAAACATAATGTAAAGAAGTTGCTACGTAGGTCAGTAGATGGTAGCACTATAAGACAGCAGCGCCAACGGTGTTAAAAACTAAAACGACTTTCAGCAGTGAATGGAGACATGATTGGTTCAAATGGCTCTGAGCACTATGGAACTTAACATCTGTGGTCATCAGTCCCCTAGAACTTAGAACTACTTAAACCTAACTAACCTAAGGACATCACACACAGCCATGCCCGAGGCAGGATTCGAACCTGCGACCGTAGCAGTCGCGCGGTTCCGGACTGCGCGTCTAGAACCGCTAGACCACCGCGGCCGGCTAGGAGACATGATTCTCATTAAATTACCAAAACATTTATCTGAACGTTGTTGTTAGAACACGTAAATCGTATACAGTCTCACTGCCGGAATGATTGGCCTTGTCACGGCCTTCTATTGTGATCCGTTCATAGTCACTCTGTTTTGTTTTGTTTTTGTTTTATTTATTTATTTTCAAAAGCTGTTACTGACGGAAAATACGCACAGGAAGATGACGCACTATGCCTCCACTTACATATGCATTCCTGTAAGAATAGTCTGAAGCCACAAAAAGTCTGTTCAGTGTGTATTTTAGATATGAAAATATGATATAGCTTTTACACAGTTATTTGCGTCTCTTGTCTCAGATAATGTCTGTTCATCATTTTCTTTCGACGTTTGTTTTCATTATAAAACTCAATCTTTCCATTCGAAAGTGTTTCTTTTGAAGAACTCTGTTTTCACCATGTACACACATGTAAATCGCTGTCAAAGCACACTTCTGGAATCCACTTTCATTTAAAACCATTTTTTTAATATTTTGCAGTGTTTTCTCGTCTCCTATTCGGAGTTTCCATTCAGGGAATATAATACGCGGAAGTAAAACGCCGTATTTTTTCATTTTTTTGCAGACTGTAAGAACATAGCTGGCAGTCTTTCTCCGGCTTAATCACGGCGCCATTGTAGCAAGTTGGCTGAAAAGTTATTCACTGGCTGAATTTTTCGCTTACTTAAATCCGGCCCTTAACAAAGTTAAAAGCTGTTTATTTGTTCCCTCCAGCGCACGGTGTGTATTTCATTTAAATGCAGCACTCGGCTCAAGCCGATAAACAGCTATCACTTTGACCGTCTGCGGCCCTCCTGGTAATTCTCTTCCGGACTAGGCACCTGCTGGAATTCGATTTGCCAACATTGCAGCACTGCCTTGAAGCAAGCGCTGCGCGAAATGAAAAGCCGCGTGCTAAATGGATTCGTGGTCCCTGAGGCTTACGTTTAACTGCCCTCAGCCTTATCCGCTCGTGAAGAACCGCCGGTCCTAATGAAACGTTATTATTTCAACAGCCCGCTCCGCTGTATTTTTATACTCGTTATTTTGGCGATTAACAGATGCGGCGCGCCTGTAGCTTATGTCTGAAAGAAAATGAATGAATTTACTCAACCGGAGAAAATGAGAAAATGCTGAAATTTTTGAGTTACGTTTACACAGCCGACAGCGACAAGGAAAAGTAAGACACCAACCCTCAACAACGTTGTCTACGGCGACAGGAAATGAAACAAACAGTTGACGTTTTATGTAGGTGTAATATGCAGTCAGACACTTTTAGAATTTGGTATGATTTATTTTGTCACTTCTAGTCTACATCTAAATCTCATCCATACTCCGCAAGCCACCTGACGGTGTGCGGCGGAGGGCACTTTGAGTACCTCTATCGGTTCTCCCTTCTATTCCAGTCTCGTATTGTTCGTGGAAAGAAAGACTGTCGGTATGCCTCTGTGTGGGCTCTAATCTCTCTGATTTTATCCTCATGGTCTCTTCGCGAGATATACGTAGGAGGGAGCAATATACTGCTTGATTCGTCGGTGAAGGTATGTTCCCGAAACTTCAACAAAAGCCCGTACCGAGCTACTGAGCGTCTCTCTTGCAGTGTCTTCCACTGGATTTTATCTATCATCTCCATAACGCTTCCGCGATTGCTAAATGATCCTGTAACAAATCGCGCTACTTTCCGTTGGATCTTCTCTATCTCTTCTATTAACTCAATCTGGTACGGATCACGCACCGGTGGGCGAACAAGTGTACTGTAACCTACTTCCTTTGTTTTCGGACTGCATTTTCTTAGGATTCTTCCAATGAATCTCAGTCTGGCATCTGCTTTACCGACGATTAATTTTACATGGTCATTCCATTTTAAATCACTCCTAATGCCTACTTCCAGATAATTTATGGAATTAACTGCTTCCAGTTGCTGACCTGCTATATTGTAGCTAAATGATAATCGATCTTTCTTTCTGTGTATTCGCAGCACATTACACTTGTCTACATTGAGATTCATTTGTCATTCCCTGCACGATACGTCCATTCGTTGCAGATCCTCCTGCATTTCAATACAATTTTCCATTGTTACAACGTCTCGATATACTACAGCATCATCCGAGAAAAGCCTCGGTGAACTTCCGATGTTATCCACAAGGTCATTTATATATATTGTGAATAGCAACGGTCCTACCACACTCCCCTGCGGCACACCTGAAATCACTCTTACTTCGGAAGACTTCTCTCCGTTGAGAATGATATGCTGCGTTCTGTTATCTAGGAACTCTTCAGTCCACAGAAAAGAAATGAAACGCTCTTATGGCATTGATGGCCGGGAACCCTCGCCTGGGGAAGTTCGGCCGACGAGTTGCAAGGTTTTTTCAGTTTACGGCACATTGGACGCCTTGTTTGTCGATGACAATGAAATTATGATGAGTACAGTACAATACTCAGTCGCCGAGCGGAGAAAATCTCTGACCATTTTTTTTTTTTTTTTTTACTGGGAATGGAGCGGTGGGGGCTCAGAGAGCATAGTGGGCTGGGCCGAAACCCGAGGCATGGCGGCAGTGTCTCCCTCACCCCCACCGAATCTGTAGAGCACAGGAAAATGGTAGACACAGGAATCAACAGAAGTCAAAGACGTGATGCTAATTTTGATTTTTTATTGTAATTTTCACGATTATTTTGAAATTATGTCATCCACATAGACTCGATAATGGAAAAGTATAAAGGAAGAGGATAAAAATAAATAAAATCCGCGCATTTACGGCGCGGGGGTCAGAAGCATAATCGATCAGAGGCAGCTTAAACTCAGACACCGCCGGCGAAGGGGTAGTTGCCCTCAGCTCCAATCATCCCCCCTCCCCCCCCCCCCCCCCCCCCCCAACTTAGTGGAGCTCTAACAAAGAACCCCAGAAGATACACCGCAAATAATGTTCGGTAACATGGCGTGTGTTCGAGGTCTGCATGGGCTGTTCGTAAATAAGTCCAGAAGACGAGGTGGGATTTCGGTCCCTCACGGAATAAGCAACCGACCACCCAGCCTTTGACCCACATAATCGCGTGATATTTGGCGACCGGAAAATGTTTGTCCTCCGGGTATAGAAACATTCGCGGTTCGATCGTGTGTGGTGGCACTCGGAGAGAGCAGGCAGCGATTTGCTGCACGAATCGCCAGAGTCGCAGGTTAGACCGTGGTCATTAGTGACGAGTTGCTGGCGAGGGAGACAAAGAGGAGAATCGGACAAACCAATGAAACTTCCTGGCAGATTAAAACTGTGTGCCGGACCGAGACTCGAACTCAGGGTCTTTGCCTTTCGCGGGCAAGCGCTCTACCAACTGAGCTACCCAAGCACGACTCACGCCCCGTCCTCACAGCTTTACTTCTGCCAGTACCTCGTCTCCTACCCTCCAAACTTTACAGAAGTTCTCCTGCGAACCTTGCAGAAGTAGCACGCCTGAAAGAAAAGATATTGCGGAAACATGGCTTAGCCACAGCCTGGGGGATGTTTCCAGAGTGAGATTGTCACTCTGCAGCGGAGTGTGCGCTGATATGAAACTTCCTGGCAGATTAAAACTGTGTGCCGGACCGAGACTCGAACTCGGGACCTCGGAGAGCTTCTGTAAAGTTTGGAAGGTAGGAGACGAGGTACTGGTAGGAGTAAAGCTGTGAGGACGGGGCGTGAGTCGTGCTTGGGTAGCTCAGTTGGTAGAGCACTTACCCGCGAAAGGCAAAGATCCCGAGTTCGAGTCTCGGTCCGGCACACAGTTTTAATCTACCAGGAAGTTTCGTATCAGCGCACACTCCGCTGCAGAGTGAAAATCTCATTCTGGAAACACCCCGACAAACCAATGTTGTGCAGTCGCTGTTTAGTGGCAAATTTCCTGTTGACTATGTGATATTACATTGCTCGGACATCTTTAGAGAATAAATGCTGGTGGGTGGTATTCCACACTATAAACAACTGGATGGAGGGATATTTGGTCTCCACCACATTATGAGGAACGCGGCGCAGTAGCAGACCGTGAAAATCCTTGGTTCTGGACGGACGCATATCTGGGAGACTGGTATGTGTGTAACTGTAGTCGACGCAAAAGATCGAAATGTGAGACAAATGAGGTACGATGAGGCCCACAGACACCGGTGGTGAGGTGGACGCAGACAGGAGGATTTAAAGCAAGCTGCATGTTAGAGATGTGCCACGCCGAGTCCACTGTCTTCTTACGGTGCTCATATACAAGGCCGCAGCTCGCATACGGAAGTTGGCGAATCTGAGACCACAATCCCATGGGGGCAGGATAAGTGTCTCATAGCGGACTTTATACATGGAACCATCAGTAAGATAACAGCCTGAAGGTTGGGCCCAATCGCTGTCGGCAGTGGACTCCTCTGTGCTAAGGGGCGGACATGTTTACAGAGTACAATTTTTAATTTGTAATTTTGACGCCACTCACGTCAAAGATCTCGATTTGGCCAAGAGTGATAACGAATTTGTCATGGTTATCTGGAGGCAGTCCAATGAAAGTAGAGCTCGTGCAAGATAACTAGGGGCGTGGGCAGAAACGCATCCTCGTTCGCAGCACTGGGCGAGTCCACCCCTCTGTTCCGAAGGGCTGTCCCTACTGAGCTGCGCGCTTCTTCTGTTGTAAACGAAACATTCTCTCCCTTCCTCAGCTACACTGTGGGAACAGAGACGTGCTCACGTCGATTGCACTGCGATCCTTCTCAAACATTTTAAAGATACGATTCGGTAAAAAAAGATTCTCTCACATCTCACATTTCGCCAGCTTCATGATGAGGTGCCTATAATTTCGTTAATGGTAAAAGTCACTGTGGCATTTCTGTATTCAGTAAGGTACTGCGTGAACTTCATATAGTTTGCATTGAAAAATGAGGATCACTATGATTTTAAGCTTAGTCGATGTTAGATCATACAATGTTACATACGAAATGCAGATAACATACTGAATTTTTCTTTGAACTTGACACTCTGTTCGATCATGCACGCAAACGAAGGAATAGAAATGAAATATTCATAACAATATTTAGAATGAGATTTTCACTCTGTAGCCGGCCTGTGTGGCCGTTCGGTTCTAGGCGCTTCAGTCCGGAACCGCGTGACCGCTACGGTCGCAGGTTCGAATCCTGCCTCGGGCATGGATGTGTGTGATGTCCTTAGGTTAGTTAGGTTTAAGTAGTTCTAAGTTCTAGGGGGCTGATGACCACAGATGTTAAGTCCCATAGTGCTCAGAGCCATTTTTTTTCACTCTGTAGCGGAGTGTGCGATGATATGAAACTTCCTGGCACATTGAAACTGTCTGCCGGACCGAGACTCGAACTCGGGACCTTTGCCTTTCGCGAGCAAGTGCTCCACCAACTGAGCTACCCAAGCAGGACATACGCCCCGTCCTCACAGCTCTACTTCTGCCAGTACCTCGTCTCCTACCTCCCAAACTTTACAGACGCTCTCCTGCGAACCTTGCCCGCGAAAGGCAAAGGTCCCGAGTTCGAGTCCCAGTCCGGCACACAGTTTTAATCTGCCAGGAAGTTTCAACAATATTTACACTCAAAAACGTATAGAGATAACCAAACAAGTTTTTGGCATATGATAGCAGACAAAGCAGAGAGCATTTTTCCATATAGTTAACATTGTTTAACTACTACGACATACAAGTAACCATAGATTTTTCAATGACAAAATGTAATTATTTAAGAGCCGTCAATAGCTGGTGATACGAGAATTATTATGGACTTGTAATAACGTAAGTGAAGGAGTCACGCGCTTCTCCCAAGCATCAGCTTTTCATCAGCTGTTGACCTGACTTGTCCACGATTAGGATTCTATCGCAATTGTAACTCCATTAGCCTGTTAGTGCGGTGAAATTGTGTAAATCCCGACGTGTTATTGCAAAAGAAGCTAATTTTAACGTGGGGAAAACAGAAAGAAAAACGTTTTTCAAGTCTAGCGTAAATAAATCGCTCCTTCTTCTGCAATTTCAGCGCAATCCCGTAACCCATTGACCTTTTAATAATAAACGGTTGACTTGTCGAATTATTGGTCGTGCTGGCACGCTGGAGGGTTAATACCCTCGTCTGGAGACTCGCCAGCTGTAGCTTAGAAATTCTGCAAGACAGGGGTTTGTGTGAAGACTTAAGCTGCAGAGCTACACCTCCACTACCGATCGACTATGGCCTCTCACACCGTAAGTCTTAACTGAAGCAAACACCGGCTGTGAAAGCCTACAACATATGGGTAAGAACTACACGAGGCACACATTTAACACGGTGATTGGCAAAAACAGTGAACACTTTAATGCTTTAGCGCTCCGTTTTGCATCACTGATGCTAGAATAAGAACGAAATGATAGATACGTACGTTACCTGATCAAAATTATCTGAAAATCTATTATCTGAACATATATTATCTAAACATCTATTATCTGGACATTAACATGGGGTGTGTCCACCCTTCGTCTACATCACGACTTGAACTCTGCTCGAGACATTTTCAGTGACCTGTGACCTGTGTGAGTGTATAGGAATGGCAGGCCGTTCTTCCTCAATAGCCGAAACCATAGAAGTTACGGCAGCGATGTTTGACGCTATTGCGCCAAAGAAACTGGTATAGGCATGCGTATTCAAATACGGAGATATGTAAAGAGGCAGAAACGGCGCTGAGATCAGCACCAACTGTATACGACAACAAGTGTCTGGCGCAGCTGTCGGATCAGTTACTGCTGCCACAATGGCAGGTTATCAAGATTTGATTGAGTTTGAACATGTGTTCTAGTCGGTGCACGGACGATGAAACACAGCATCTCCGAGGTAGCGATGAAATGAGGATTTTCCCGTACGACAATTTCACGAGTGTACCGTGAATATCAGGAATCCGCTGAGCCATCAACAAGTGTCATCGTGCGAACCATTCAACGAAACACCATCGATATGGGCTTTCGGAGCCGATGGTCCACTCGTGTACCCTTGATGACTGCACGACACAAGGCTTTACGCAGTGCCTGGGCCCGTCTACACCGACATTGGACTGTTGATGACTGGAAACATGTTACCTGGTCGTACGAGTGTCGTGTCAAATGCGGATGGACCTGTACGGGTTCGGAGACAACCTCATGAATCCATGGACCCTTCATGTCAGCAGGGGACTATTCAAGCTGGTGGAGGCTCTGTAATGGTGTGGGGCGAGTGCAGTTGGAGTGATATGGTTGGTTGGTTGTTTGGGGAAGGAGACCAGACAGCGTGGTCATCGGTCTCATCGGATTAGGGAAGGATGGGGAAGGATGTCGGCCGTGCCCTTTCAGAGGAACCATCCCGGCATTTGCCTGGAGTGATTTAGGGAAATCATGGAAAACCTAAATCAGGATGGCCGGACGCGGGATTGAACCGTCGTCCTCCCGAATGCGAGTCCAGTGTCTAACCACTGCGCCACCTCGCTCGGTGAGTGATATGGGACCCCTGATACATCGAGATACGTATCTGACAGGTGCCACGTACGTAAGCATCCTGTCTGATCACCTGCATCCATTCATGTCCATTGTGCATTCCGACGGACGTGGGCAATTCCAGCAGGACAATGCGACACCCCACACGCCCAGAGTGGATCCAGGAACACTCTTCTGAGTTTAAACACTCCCGCTGGCCGCCAAACTCCCCAGACATGAACGTTATTGAGCTTATCCGTGATGCCTTGCAACGCGCTTTTCATTAGAGATCTCCACCCCCGCACACTCTTACGGATTTATGGAGAGCCCCACTGGATTCATAGTGTCAATTCCCTCCAGTATTACTTCAGATATTAGTCGAACCCAAGCTACGTCGTGTTGCGGCACTTCTGCGTCCTTGCGGGTGGCGTACACGATATTAGGCAGGTGTACCAATTTCTTTGGCTCTTCAGTGTAGAACAACGTGGACGTTCTAATTCGTCGCAGAGGTGTTCCAGTGGATTGAGGTAGCGACTCTGGGTAGGCCAGTCCGTTTCACGTATATTGTTGTCCACAAACCAATGACACACAGCCACCCACTGGCCTGGGCCTTCGCTCTTTACACCGACTTAAGCATCACTTAACATTGACTTCAGAAATGTGTTTATCCCATTCTTTTTAACTCTCTACGCACAGTCAGTGTGCTAGCTGGACTGCTGGTAGTACTTCGGAACTCACAAGTGATTCCCTCTGCTCATTTCGTGCGAGTTTTTGCACCGCCCATCGCAATGCCCGACCGTCCCTGTCCGTTAGTAGAAGAGGTCTACTTAGTCTTCGTTTAGTTATGGTCGTTCCTTCGCGTTCCCACTACACAGTCGCCTCACCAACAGCCGACTTGGGCACGTTTAGCAGGGTAAATATGTGCTTGACGGACAAAGTAAGAGCATATGGACCATCAGACCACTTGTGTTATTGGATTGAAGAGTTCCTAGATAACAGAACGCAGCATGTCATTCTCAATGGAGAGAAGTCTTCCGAAGTAAGAGTGATCTCAAGTGTGCCACAGGGGAGTGTCGTAGGACCGTTGCTATTCACAATATACATAAATGACTTTGTGGATGACATCGGAAGTTCACTGAGGCTTTTTGCGGATGATGCTGTGGTATATCGAGAGGTTGTAACGATGGAAAATTGTACTGAAATGCAGGAGGATCTGCAGCGAATTGACGCATGGTGCAGGGAATGGCAATTGAATATCAAAGTAGACAACTGTAATGTGCTGCGAATACACAGAAAGAAAGATCGTTTATCATTTAGCTACAATATAGCAGGTCAGCAACTGGAAGCAGTTAATTCCATAAATTATCTGGGAGTAGGCATTAGGAGTGATTTAAAATGGAATGACCATGTAAAATCAATCGTCGGTAAAGCAGATGCCAGACAGATTCATTGGAAGAATCCTAAGGAAATGCAATCCGAAAACAAAGGAAGTAGGTTACAGTACACTTGTTCGCCCACTGCTTGAATACTGCTCAGCAGTGTGGGATCCGTACCAGATAGGGTTGATAGAAGAGATAGCGAAGATCCAACGGAGAGCAGCGCGCTTCGTTACAGGATCATTTAGTAATCGCGATAGCGTTACGCAGATGATAGATAAACTCCAGTGGAAGACTCTGCAAGAGAGACGCTCAGTAGCTCGGTACGGGCTTTTGTTAAAGTTTCGAGAACATACCTTCACCGAGGAGTCAAGCAGTATATTGCCCCTCCTACGTACATCTCGCGAAGAGACCATGAGGATAAGGTCAGAGAGATTAGGGTCCACACGGAGGCATACCGACAATCCTTCTTTCCACGAACAATACGAGACTGGAATAGAAGGGAGAACCGATAGAGGTACTCAAGGAACCCTCCGCCACACATCGTCAGGTGGCTTGCGGAGTATGGATGTAGATGTAGATGTAGATGGACTAGTCCATGTTCCGAGATTATGAGCTTTCCAGTCTGACCCATTCTGCTGTAACTGCTTATCTACTGACGACTCAACACACCCCACCTCCTACTGTAGTGCCAGGGCTGCTTCTCTTGATATTTAGGGAACAGTTCCCCGCTGCGTGGGAGCGTGCGGATACTTTCAATCAGATACTTGAAATAGAATCCGTCGGCCTAGTGGCGTGAAAACGACGAATTGTTGAGCGGACGTTTATTCGCAATAGCGTTGAGCTTGTGATTAACAGATTGTCGTAAGATGTTCACAAAGAAAAGAGGATTTATTTTTTGTGAGAATAACCCTGCAGCGACGTGGCCAAGCCATTCATCTGCAACTAACTGCGGCGCGCTGAGACAAGGCGGCGGGATGGGGAAGGCTCCTCCGTCACCATAGCAACGCAGAACGCCGAGGGGAGCGTGTATCTGAGGGCGGGAGCTCCCCTGGCCAAAATGAAAAGTGCCATCAGGGGGAAGAGATTTGTGGCGCCGGCAGCGAGTGCAGCAGACCGCCTGCGAACCATCTGAATCATGCATGGAAGAGTGCGCTCTATAAATGAGCAAACAGGCCGCTGCGGCGGCAGACGCTTGTTACAGGGGCTCGGCCCTCAGTCGTGCCGCGACAACAGCTTTCCGGAAGCGTTCCTGCCTACCGTGACAACGCTTTCTCCACTCTGAATGAGTTGCTCACAGTCCGGTTCGGGGGGTGTATTATGTACTGATGTTACCGGACAGGTGTGAGACAAGCGAGATACCCTCAGACTCCAAGAAGAATATAATAATTCCAGTCCCAAAGAAAGCATGTGCTGACAGTTGCGAAAATTACCGAACTATTACTGTAATAAGTCACAGTTGCAAAATACAGACACGGATTCTTTACACGCGAATGAAAAAACTGGTAGAAACCGGCCTCCGGGAAGATCAGTTTGGATTCCGTAGAAATGGAACACGCGAGACAATACTGACCCTGCGACTTATCTTAGAAGATAGGTTAAGGAAAGGCAAACCTACGTTTCTAGCGTTTGTAGACTTAGAGAAAGCTTTTGACATGTTGACTGGAATACTCTTTCTAATTCTGAAGGTGGCAGGAGTAAAAAAAGGGGAGCAAACAGCTATTTACAATTTGTAAAGAAACAAATTGAAGAGCAAAGGCGGAAGTGCCGTCGGAACGAAACAAAATTTCGATGTAGAGCTCCACGCGCAGTACGTTATAGGTCAGCCGGCTCGTCTGAAATCAAAATTGGGTTGACGTTAGCGAAGTACCGGGTGATCAAAAAGTCAGTATAAATTTGAAAACTGAATAAATTACGGAACACTGTAGATAGAGAGGTCGATCACGATACACTTGCGACTTCAGGTACCCCAAAGCCAATAATCGCACGGACTGAGGTCTGGGGACCTGGGAGGCCAAGCATGACGGAAGTGGCGGCTGAGCACACGATCAACACCAAACGACGCGCGCAAGAGATCTTTCAGGCGTCTATCAATATTGGGTGTTTTTTTGTGCTAATAAAACCCCATGTCATTCCATGCATGTGTGTCAATTTTTACCTCTCTATCTACATTATTCCGTGGTTTATTAAGTTTTCAAATTTATACTGACTTTTTGATCACCCGGCATATAAGATTATTTAGGAGTTGTACCTCTCTTAAGTTATTTCGTCCACAGGAAACAAAATGGCGGTCATTTGAAAATAAATAAGTTTTTTTCATCGATTTTTCGACTTCGTCGGCCAATTAAAAATATTTATAGTTGATGGATCGGAATAAAAGTGGTACAACTCCTAGACAATTTAGTTATTTTCGTCGGAAACAAAGAATCATGCCAATCGGTTTGGTGGATTTGAAGTTACCGTACCGCGCGATAAAATAAAAACTTCATTTCGAGAAAAACGCGTTTGAAGTTTTGACTACATATAAATGTAATATTATGCAACGTACGTTCAATCTGATATTCCGGGTCCATAAACCAGTCCTTCCTCTTCCTCATAGAGGGCGTTCTCCTCGATATGGGCCATCCTGAGCTGCTCCAGAGCCGCTCGTACGCCGGTGACAAGCGGTTTTCGGCCGCTTGAATCCGGTGGTCGTCCGAATGCTTGGAGAACTGCGTCGAATAGAGTCCCAGGGTGACGTCCATCGTTGTCATGGTCTTCAGACTTGCTGAATACCCTTCGTTGAAGCTGCTCAGTGCCAAGAAAGTCGCAATCTCCACAGTCTTCGCACCAGAATGCAAATGCTTGGGGGCTAACTTCCAAACACATGAGTTCAAAAGTTCATTTGAATTTTGTGTGTTTCTTCCCGAGCACCGGTACAATAACTCGTCCTCCGAAAGAAAAAACTGGTGCGTGAAAAAGGCCGATTTCAGGCAGGTGCATTTTTTTGTTCAACCACGAATAACAAACATTTCCGTTCCGTATTCGAAAAAACCGTTTCAAGGGTGGATTCTAAACACTTTTATGGATCCAAAAATGCAATTTTAAAAAAATCGATTTTTTGAACCAAAACATAGTAAACCTCCCCTTAAGCAAGCAGTACACACCTGTGGCGGATTATCTATACTTTACTTCTCCGTCACCTCCCCACTTTTCAGCCGGCCGGCGTGGCCGAGTGGTTAAAGGCGCTACAGTCTGGAACCGCACGACCGCTACGGTCGCAGGTTCGAATCCTGCCTCGGACATGGATGTGTGTGATGTCCTTAGGTTAGTTAGGTTTAAGTAGTTCTAAGTTCTAGGGGACTTATGACCACAGCAGTTGAGTCCCATAGTGCTCAGAGCCATTTGAACCAACCCACTTTTCAGACAGGACTCTGTTTACACGCCAGTTGGAATTTTTTAGTATACTAAAATGTCAGTTTACCCATATCGAACTTATCGCCAGAGATTCGATAAGACAACGGGCCAGCTTAGGTATGTTGCGTTCCATCTTCATATAATGAGTCATGTATCAGCTTTTGCAACAAGCGCTTATTATCAATAAATCTGGCTGTGCTTCTCATAAACATCCCCCGTTTCCGTCGTGGAGGCAGCGCATATACTGATGTCACTATCAGATGCTGTTAATGCGAGAAACCTAGGCAGGAGAATCTGTTATGCCTCCAGTCGCATGCTGGAGCGATTAAGTGAGAACACATGGCCCGTAGCAGCTGTTTGCCTTAACAGTCCTCGACTTCCGGTGAACGCTGCAGTCGTCATTGCAGGTCCACAGAGCGCAGAATAGGACAAGAACAGTTCGCTGACACTGCACGCACGTGAGTCTTCAATTGTATTAACACAGTCGCTGGTAACTGAGCGAGTTTTGTACAAGTGTTATATTCGTGAAGTAGCTCTCTCGATTCTCGTTAGTGGCAACCATTTCTTTTACTTTTATTTAAATTGTACGTGTATTGTTAAATGTAAATGTTAATTAACAAATACTAGCTAATATTGTCCTACTAAAAATAATATCCTCTTGCTTTTAATTACCGATAATATTAAAGTAAATTAAAATTTGGCGCAGAGATGCAAAATGCATTACAGTTAATCCGAAGCGACACACTTGTTAACGAAAATCTAAAAGACACATTGGGGTACACAAACCTCAATATGTATTAATTTTAAGAAGTTCTGTTAGTTGTTTTCTTGCAGTTTAGTTATGGGTTACTGAAAGTTTAAATGTTTTACTATGATTTTAACAGGAAAATAAATTTTTATTTCAAAAATGGTTCAAGTGGCTCTGAGCACTATGGGACTTAACATTTGTGGTAATCAGTCCCCTAGAACTTAGAACTACTTAAACCTAACTAACCTAAGGACATCACACACATCCATGCCCGAGGCAGGATTCGAACCTGCTACCGTAGCGGTCACGCGGTTCCAGACTGAAGCACCTAGAACCGTACGGCCACACCAGCCGGCAATTTTTTTTTTTTTAGTCTTAGCATTAATTTAAGAATGAACGGTTATATACAATCAGATAACAACTTTCAGTGACTTGACTACTCAAGATTAAAACTAACATGGAGAACCGTTGCAACGCATTATGACAATAACAACAGTTCTATTATCCACAAAATATTTTTAATTTACTGACAAAACGAAGAAATTATAGATTCTTGCAACAGTCCTCTTTAGCCAGATGGGGTCTTACTACTGCTTTTCACTCCGCTCATAGCGTATCTGTAGCCTGTTTTCAGCAAGCATACCTCTGTGGCATGAAGTACAGGTGTTCTTTGTTTTCTGTCACTACACTGAGGCAGAAAGTGCATCTTCTTTGCATCCTGTCTGCTTCGTCAACTCGTCAGCCTGCTTGGTCGCAGGGCACAACTGACGCATGGAAGATAGACTGGCCTGCAGCGACCTTATACTAACTATCGATTACTGCGATACAGAACACAACTGACTGGGTAAAATGTTGGCTGCTTATGGCACTACTACCAGTGAAATTTAAATTTTGAGCAATATTTGCCAAAGTTTAGAGGAATCAGTAATTAAGAAAAGAATTGTGGTACGGACATGATACCAGTGTTTATCTACAGGCTTAAATGAAAACGAAGTTATACACGTCAGTAATACTGTTCAATCTCCACAAATAAAAAAGTATTTTTAATCGTGTTTCGCGATTTCATACCTAATTTTGACTACTATTTAAGGACAAGTCGTTGTCTAAGGTTGTTGCCAAAAATCTCGAGAAGTACTCGATCGATTTACCTCAGAATTTTACACGGTACTCTAATGAACATTCGGGAGGACATACGCTGCGTCTTTCTATAAGAATTATATAAAAATATACTTAATTTTTAAAGGGGAATCTTTGCTACCAAAAATCTCGAAAAGTTCTTGACATGTTTACTTCAAAGTTTTACACAATACCAGTATGAACATTCGGGAAAGGCTATATACGTATATACTGTATACATATAAATGTTATATATAAAGGGGAAAGGTTGTCAACAGAAATCTCGAAAAGTTCTTGACTTATTTACTTAAAATTTTTACACGTTACACTAATAAACATTCGGACGAACATAAGCTATACATTTTTTCACAACAATTTACAGGTTTTCTGATAAAACCGACTGCCAGAAAGAAAGTGATGTGCTTTCCTCTGCTGTGAAAATGTATGATTTTGTTTTCAATTTCGCAGTCAATTTCAACTACCATAGCATCACTATATTTTAAACAAAAACTGTGTGAACAAGCGTGTGCTGTTTTGTTACATTCCTCGCAGTCGCTTATAAAAAAAAATACGAAAGATGTATTTATGGCTTATCGGCTTATGATTAGAACGCTACTACGAAATCGGAATCTTCAGTAACAAGGCTTAAAATCAGAGAAGGGAGAGGGAGTGAGGCAGAGGAGATGGAGTGAGAGACGGGGAAAGGAGGAGATGGATAGGGAAAGGGGGACGATGTGATGGACGGAGAGAGGGGGAGGTAGAGGTATATAGAGAGAAAGGGGGGGAAGGATATTCCAATTATCATACGTACATGTCCATCAATTGCAAAGCATTGGTGAGTTCGCTGGTTTTAATATGTTGTGAGTACTCACATTTTCATGGGATTAGTAATTAAAAACAAAAACATGTTATTTTTATTAAAATATTACTCAATATTTGTTAGTGAATACTTCCAATTTTTTTTTTTTAAAAAAAGAATTAAAATAAAGAAAAATATTCTTTTAGCGAGATGCACATCAGCGACTTCACGATTACAATAATTTTTCGTGACATTTGCAGCAGCATTAATTAGTAACTTTTATTTGTATCTTTTGAGTTTTGCAGCTACTAGTGACTACATTAACAAGCTCTAAATGTTTTATAGGTAATGACTCTCGGAAATCCTTAATCGTCAAAGGCTATGTTTTCAGCATTTTTAAATTGATGTAAGGGTAGTTAATATACGGGCACCGGCCTTGGGACCCTGCAAATACGAAGAAAATCATAGATGGCCAGTCCGCCTTATTAGAACCACTGAGTGGGGCTCTCTTTGTTCCGATTACTCTCGAATTTACTTATCGTTTCTTCGCGCAGTAACACTCAGTCACCAAAATGAAAAAGATTGCGTGTGTGACTTGTAGATTGTGGCAGTGAGATAACTGATTGAGAGTGGGTTGGTAGCACTGCTTTGCTGTACGTTAACGTTCATACCGAATCTGAACCGAGCGAGATGGCGCAGTGGTTACCACACTGGACTCCCATTCTGGAGGACGACCGTTCAAATCCACATCCGCTATCCTGATTTAGGTTTTCCGTGATTTCTCTAAATTGCTTCGTGTGAATGCCGGGATGGTTCCTTTGAACTGGCACGGCCGATTTCGTTCCCCATCGTTTCTTACTCCGAACTTGTGCTCCGTCTCTAATGACCTCGTTTACGGGACATTAAACACTCATTTCCTCCTCCTTACCGAATCTGATGGACGCAGGACCCGTTTCTGGCATGGTCAGAAAAATGAGTCCCTTCTTCTCGAGCTCACAAGGGCCGGAAAAGAATTCGATCCATTCCTCCCATTTAAAGGAGGTAGACGTATCTTTCGCAGCTGCTGACCGCGCTTGAGCGCATTGGGGGATGAGTCCGGAGTGTGGGCAATCCGCGAAACCGTTAGTGTTCTCGCGCGGGCTCATACCGGCCCATTCTTCCAGTCTGAACTTTTTTATGAACACTCCAGGCAAGAAAAGCTTTCCAGCATAGGTACTTACAGTAGAAGCTGTAAAGCTACTTCACGTTTATCGTGAATATGGATAAATGTGACGTGGGATTTCATTTTTATCTCGTCATGTTCTGTTAGACCGTAAAAAGTTCGTAAAACAGCTGTATATAAACTAGCAAAACAGCACTGAAAACAGGATTTTGTTGAAATATCTCCTAGGTACTACTAGGATAATAAAAGGAGTGTACCGTGAGGATATTCTTCAAATTAGATTGGAAAGTGCGAGGATTACAACCAAAATTTTTGACGTCTTGTGGCAGCTTACTGAAAAGAGATGCGGGAGAATACTATACAGCTTTCTGCCCGAGAGTCGTGGAGGTGTGATCCAAATACAGATTGAATTTTGTCTGGTATTAATTGAATGAAAGCTGATAATTCTTGAGAATAATCTGATGTTAAAAACAAACATCATTGACGATAATGCGTGTTAAGATTAACAGTTCGTTTAGCGTTACTCAACGTGCACGCTAACTGCTGGGAGGTCTCGGGGGTTATTACATGCAGGCCATTAGCTAGTTCGGGAGGAGTGGCTGAGCTACCTGGTGTCGGGAGGAATGATTTCTGCGCATAACTGACTGTCTAGCTGGAGACAAGATACAGGTGTCTGGACATTCATCCTTCCGCGATTATGATTGTTTATTCGGCTTTAGAGGAGGCAGATAACGGCGCCGCGCTCTGGTGGACTTGAACAGGGAAAATGAGCCGCGCGCACCGCCCCCTCCACTGCGAGCTGTAGCTGGATGGTGTAGGCGCGCTGGCCGTCTGCCGCCTGCCCCCCCCCCTCCCCCCCCCAACCCACCAGAAACGCGGGCCAGGCCGCCGCTGACGTGACCCGGGGGCATTTGTCTCGCGGCTTGCGGCACGATTAACTTTTCCGCGCGCCCGGCACTACAATGGGCCGCGCCGACTGCCATTGTGGGCTGACGCGACCGTCAGCAGTCAGCGGTGAGCAGTCAGCGCTCCCCCTCCCTCCACCCCCCCCCCCCCCTTACACACACAGTGCCCTGGACTCCCGCAGCAAAGCTGTGCAGACCACCAGCTTCCGCTCCACTGCCGCGCTTCGCTCGTTCACTCCGCTACAAATGAGGATGAACTGCAATTATCGGGCTGGCCGACACCTAGCAATAGCCGCATTGTCACCTAGCACTTACCGCGGCTCATTCTGATAGCTCTTTTATTTTCACACTACCAATTTCCACAAATTACGGAAAAATAAAAAGCCCAATACCTTGGCAAAAATAAAATACAATGCGATTGATACCAAAGACGAGTATATTGTTGCCACAGTAGCGTTTTACAAAACAACTGGTTAAAAACCGCGACGCTCCAGTGCGCTTTAACTTATACATTGGGAGTATTGCATATTTATCTATGAAACCGTGACTGTCAAATAATCGCTTTTGTTACGCTGTTGCCAGTCACATTTACACTGGATGTCCAAAAGTAGTGTACCCACTTTAAGAGATTAGATTAGATTAGATTAGTACAATTTTCCATAGATCATGAATACGACACTTCGTAATAATGTGGAACGTGTCAGTTTAATAAAAGGTGTCTATACAAGATATTACATTCGACAAAATATTACGTGACACTCAACCTTTTTTTTTCTTTTTTTTTCTTGAGATTGGGAAATTTCCCACATATCCAAAAATTCATCTAATGAGTAGAAGGAGATGCCATTAAGAAATTCTTTTAATTTCCTTTTAATGCTATATGGCTATCTGTCGGACTTTTGATGCTATTAGGTAAGTGACTAAAGACTTTTGTGGCAGCATAATTTACCCCCTTCTGAGCCAAAGATAGATTTAACCTTGAGTAGTGAAGATAATCCTTTCTCCTAGTGTTGTCTGTACTCTTGGTTGTCCTGTCTCCCTTGTAATAATATTCCAAATTGTTTTGATTTTGTTATCAGAGGTATTAATCTCAGACATGATGCACATGCTTCTGGACTTTTTAATAACCTTTCTTAATGTAGCACAGTAGTTTTTATAATATTTGGCTGTTTCTGGGTCATTACTCTTTCTTGTTGTTAGATACAGTTCCCTTTTGTGGTTACAAGATATTTTTATTCCGTTAGTAAGCCAAGGTTTTTTGCATAGTTTCTTATAATTAGATTTAACTACTTTCTTGGGGAAACAGTTTTCAAATTCTCTTACAAGTGTATCATGAAATAAGTTACATTTTTAATTAGCATCGGGTTCCTTGTACACCTCATCCCAGTCTAACTGCTGAAGATTTTCTCTAAAGTTTCTAATTGTTGAGTCATTAATTGAACGCACAACTTTGGAGGGTAGTTTTGAATTACTGAATGGAGCTAAGTCATATACTCCAACTAGGTGAGCATCATGATCAGAAAGCCCATTCTCAACAGGACAAGAGTTTATGTTTTTAAACCTATCTTGGTCTACGAAAGCGTTATCTATCAATGTGCTGCTGTCCTTTACTACCCAAGTAGGAAAATTAATGACAGATGTCAAATTGAATGAACCGAGCAAGACTTCCAGGTCATTCTTCCTATTACACTCTTTTAATGAATCAACGTTGAAGTCCCCACAAATAATAAGTTGTTCCCCTATCTGACAGATAGCACAACAAGGCATCCAAGTTTTCTAGGAATAAATGAACGTTTCCTGAAGGGGACCTATACACTGTTACAATTATAAAAGAGCCCAGGTAATTTTTTTAATAATGGTCTTACAACTGAAATGCACGGAGGCTCTATTCGCTTTCTGCAGCGTTTCACGCCTTTCAGGTAGCTGACAGCCGACAACAACATAATACTCGCCAAAGGTCTTTTCAGAAACAGAAAGAGATTCCAAGCTGCGGCACTGAATCCGCATCTGGAGCCACGTAGCTGATCCTCCTTTATGTTTCGCGCTATTCGCAGTAATCTCGCTCGCGGTAGTGAGTAACTTTACGCCACGATTAGGGCGTCAAAACTTGAAACATCTCTCCTGTGATATTCACCATTGTCTGTGTGTGACACCGACTCTTGGAGCCCACCCAGCTGCCGGTCTTAAACGAGGATCCCACGCCGTTTCCGGCCTGTAAGCTGCGCGCCGCGGCGTGCTTACGGTATACATCCAGGTAGCTCCGGCCGCGTTTGTACATTCAGAACCGGAGAGCGAAAGTTGCTCTCGCAATTAACTCCGGTCCATTTAGCTACTGTTCAAAGAGCCGCCTGGCCTGCTCCTTTGAGTCTCGCCTCGCTACAGCCGCCTGCCTTCTTTGCAGTCTCCTTCCACATCCTATGCCTAGTACGATACTCTCGTCTTCCCGCCATTCATACCCGAACAATGGCGATAAGAAATTAGTTCGCCTTGATGTACCAGCAGACGATTCGTACCAGCATTAACATACTCCCCATGTGAAATAACACTCGAAATGAGAGAATTTCTCTCAGGAAGTTGAGATACAAATATGGATAATAACAGTTACGATGTAGCATCCAAAAGTTGTTGAAATTTAAATTTTCCATGCTAATGGTTATGTTGTTTTGCTGTTGGTGTTGCGACCTTCTGTTCGAAGGCTGGTTTGATACAGCTCCTCAAGCTCTTCTGTATTGTGCTAGCTTCTGCCTAACTACTGCAACATACGTAGGTTTCAACCAGCTTACAAAAATGGTTCAAATGGCTCTGAGCACTATGAGACTTAACATCTGAGGTCGTCAGTCCCCTAGAACTTAGAACTACTTAAACCTAACGAACCTAAGGACATCACACACATCCATGCCCGAGGCAGGATTCGAGCCTGCGACCGTAGCGGTCGCGCGGTTCCAGACTGAAGCGCCTAGAACCGCTCGGCCACTCCGGCCGGCCAACCAGCTTACAGTATTCGTGCTCTGATCCCGTTCTACAATTTTACAATCCTCCTTCCCCTCCACACTTCGCTTCATTACTAAACTGACGATTCCTTGATGTCTCAGGATGTCGTCTCAACCGCTTTTTTCCGTCTTGTCAGGCTATACCATAAATTAATTTAATTCACTAATTGCTCATTGGTTATTCGTTCTACCTATGCAATCTTCAGGATTCTTCAGTAGCGCCACATTTCAAAAGCTTCCATTCTTTTCTTGTCTCAACTTCTTACTGCCCACGTTTCACTTCCTCACAAGGCTACTCTTCGAACAAATACCTTCAGAAAGGACATCCTAACACTTATAGTTGATGTTAACAGTTTCCTTTCTTTCACGAATTCTTTTCTGCTATTGCAAGTCTGCATTTAATAATCCTCTATACTTTAGCCATAGTCAGTTATTTTGCTGCCCAATTAACAAATTAATCTACTATATTTTTTATCTCAAATGGTTCAAATGGCTCTGAGCACTATGGGACTTAACTTCTGAGGTCATCAATCCCCTGGAACTTAGAACTACTTAAACCTAACTAACCTAAGGACATCACACACATCCATGCCGGAGGCAGGATTCGAACCTGCGACCGTAGCGGTCACGCGGTTCCAGACTGTAGCGCCTAGAACCGCACGGTCACCCCGGCCGGCTTTTTATCTTATTTGCTAATCTAATTCCTTCCAAATCACCTCCTAAAATTTGACTACGTTCCGCTATTTATGTATTACTTTTGTTGATGTCCATTTTATGACCTCCTTTCAAGATATGATGGTTTAGAATACACGGAACTAACACTGCGTCTGCCTACATGTCGTCCTTCAGTGTGATACATGTCTGCGAGGTGTGAAGATTAGTTAAGCATATTTGCATTACCGTCTTCTCACGAGGTTACTGTTTTTCAGTGGTTGGACTGAAAGAGCGGCGTGTCTGCATAAAGTTCCGTCGTAAATATGAGTAAACCACTACAAAAAAACACTAAATGATGAAGCATGTCTTTAGAGACAACGTATTAGGTCATACACGGTCTTACGACTCGTATAAGAGTTTTAAAAGCGAGCGAACATCGACTGATAATGACGACCGTTCCAGTCGACCGTCACCTGGCGTCATATGAGAAAATGTTCAGAGCGTGAGGCATCTAATTCCAGAAGTAATGAACATCAAAAGGATTAAGGCAAAGTTCGTGGTACGTCTCTTCCGAGACGACAAAGCAGCATGGCGTGAGGATCTGCTGGGAACTTAAACAACTGTCTGAAGACGAACTAAATTTTCGTTCGAAGGTTGTCACTGGTGAAGAAAGTTGAGCCTATGGTTATGACACTTAAGCAGCAGTCGTCGTGATGAAAGAGTCTTTTTTCACCTTGGCCAGTACTCTGCTCCATAGAGGACTGTAAGGACTGTCAAGATTCTATAAAATTTTATGGTAGGTTCAATTCTAGCTATGCCATCTAAAGTTCTTTAAATTGTGGCACCTTAACTAAACAATTAAGAGGGTTGGAACTTAAATAGTGGCCACTATTTAGTCACAACCGATACAAAAGAGTTACATGTTTGCAGTTGTTACTGACCTTCAAACTAGTCACCAGCGTTGTGAAGAAGCCGCTTCCAGCGATGTGGAAGGTGTAGTATACTGTTAGCAGAGCCTGTTCTGTTGATGGTGCGAATGGAGCGGTCTACTACCTGTCGAATCTCTGGAACAGTTCTGAAGCGAATGCCACGAAGTGGGTCCTTCATCTTCGGAATCAAATCAAAGTCACAAGGACTTAAGTCTGGGGGAGTATGGTGGATGGTACAGTACTTCCCAGTCCCATCGACCGAACAGAGCAGCTACAGCTTGCGCTGTATGTGGCCGCGCATTGTCGTGCAAAATGATGGGTGGGTTGCGCAGAAAGTGTCGCCGCTTCTTTCGCAAAGCTGGTCGCATTTGATGCTCCAAAAACGAACAGTAATACTGTGCACTGACGGCCTGCCGTGCAGGAACGTAATGAGTTAAGATAACGCCATCACAGTCGTACACGAGAGTCACCGTAAGTTACACCATACTGGGGCTCTGGCTCACCTTCGACTTTCGCGGCGACCCATAATGACGCCATTCGTTGGATTGATGTTTCAGTGCCGGCTGAAGTGGCCGTGCGGTTAAAGGCGCTGCAGCCTGGAACCGCGAGACCGCTACGGTCGCAGGTTCGAATCCTGCCTCGGGCATGGATGTTTGTGATGTCATTAGGTTAGTTAGGTTTAACTAGTTCTAAGTTCTAGGGGACTAATGGCCTCAGCAGTTGAGTCCCGTAGTGCTAAGAACCATTTGAACCATTTTTGATGTTTCAGTTTTGGCTCGTACGATGTGGCCCATGTCTCATCCAGTGTTACGACACGGCGTAAGGAAGCCTGTCCTTCGCGCTCATAGCGCTCCAAGTGCGTCTGAGCAGCGTCATAACGCATCCATTTCTGCATTTCCATCAAGTCATGCAAAACCCATTGTGAATCAATTTTTCGCATGCCCAGGCGTTTCTTCAGGGTGTGAAGCACAGTCGTATGCGCTAACCCTGTTTCGTGGGCGAGCTCACGAATCGTATGGCGTCGATCACTGGCCACTAACGCGGCAACAGCATGCACTTCTTCAGAATCGCTAGGACGACCTGCCCGATGCATCTTTGCCACATTTTGCCGCCCTTCGTTCAAGGCTAATACCCAACGTGCCACTGTTCCGTACGGCAATGCCGATTCCACGAACGCGTCTTGAAGACCTTGGTGACGTTGTCGTGCTGTACGACCTCTGGCAGATTCAATCTTCATCCAACTCCGTTGTTCCTGTTTGGAAAACACAGTGACACCGTTACGTTAGACCGCTTGCTCGCAAGTGACTGTGTTTCCCTTGATTGTGCGCACGCCGCTGACATGGGACGGGCGAGTCCATTTGCTCTGAGGTAAGGTAGGTATGTCAACAACATGTGCTACCAGCGACAGTAGTAGATTCCATTGCATAGTGTCTCCACAGCAGTGTTGCCACTATTTAAGTTCCAACCTACGTATTTAATTTTGGAGTCGGCGTCACTGGAACTTTTTAAACTAATAACTACAGCCAGTATATTTAAAAACGCCTACCTTTTGCACTGATTTGTCTTCTGTTAAGGATGTTTGGTTTGTCAGCTGTTTTCGGGTGACCACTTGTATGTTAGTTTTACGTACAGACGTTTCAAAACTAGATGTTTTTTGAAGTACTGTTCGTGAACTGACTTTGTAAATCGTCTTCTGGTTGTGTTGTAATTAGTTTTTCATTTACAACTTGTAACTTCACTTTTGGAAGCTTTCCATTATTTGTCAGAACAAATGTTTGTATAGTTATGAATACACATTTGACAGAGCGCTATTTAATCAATCCAGATAGCACTCTGAAAGGTTCACAAGTCTCAGATAACTGATCTGAACGAAAATGCTTCTCCAGCTCAATGTCTATAAACTGTTTCAGTACTGCATATGTACGTTTTGGCATGACCATCAACATCCAGCGATGCAAACTTCGCTAAGATTGCGTGTAATCTATGTGGCTATGTTTTTCATGCCAGGATTGTCCTACCATCAAAGGCATCTCCGTACCTAAACTGCTAATAGAAAAGCAGAAGAAAAATCAGAACTCGGATACAAGTATCAACTGACGACTACGACAGTATCTCATCCATACAACGTGAATCTACATTCCGTCAACGAAATTTCGAATGATTTTCAGTTATATGTTCCGACCATTTTGGTGTAGTAAACACCTGACCTCTGGTGGCTTGTTAGACAGAATGACAATCCAGTTATGCTTTATTCGGTTTGCTACTCCCCACTCCCCCCCCAGTTACCTTTCCTTATGTGAAAAATACCTTCATGAAAGGGAGAAAACCCGCATATGCAGTCAACAAAACGTGTAACACAAAGTACAGAATAATGCAAACAATGCCCGGCCATTTCCATCGGTGAACCCATACACGAGATGCATACTGACCAATTGTTCATCAGTAAACCTATCCATACTGCTGTGTGTCCCTGTTAACGTATATAGCCGGCCGGTGTGGCCGAGCGGTTCTAGGCGCTTCAGTCTGGAACCGCGCGACCGCTACGGTCGCAGGTTCGTATCCTGCCTCGGGTATGGTTGCGTGTGCTGTCCTTAGGTTAGTTAGGTTTAAGTAGTTCTAAGTTCTAGGGGACTGATGACCTCAGATGTTAAGTCCCATAGTGCTCAGAGCCATTTGAACCATTTGTTAACGTATAAGTAACGCTAACCCACAAAAAAGCAATGGAAGCGAACAGTACTGAATGCAAACTCCAATGCAAAGAGTTGTACGGCATTAGTTTGTGAAAGTCCGACCACGGTAACTGAGTGGTTGCCGGCTCGGTAGCTAAGCGTGTTCGGTCAGAGAGGCGCTGGCCGTCTGTAACAAAAAAACTGAGTAAAGGATCAATGATCAACTTGAACGGATGTCCTATGACGTCCGCCCAGGCCAAACGCACCGAACATTACCGAAAAAAAAGATCTGGCTGGCTTCTGTAATAAAAAAAACTGAGTGAAAGGATCACCAAAGAACTTCAACGGATGCCATGTGACGTCCGCTACGATTAAATACACTGAACAAAAACGAACAAAATGCATAAAAAAAAGAAGTCAGTGCCACAGACTGTCAATCCTAAGGCTGGGTCGGAGATTTTCTCCGCTCAGGGACTGGGTGTTGTGTTGTCCTAATCATCATCATTTCATCTCCATCGACGCGCAAGTCGCTGAAGTGGCGTTAAATCGAAAGACTTGCACCCGGCGAACGGTCTACCCGACGGGAGCCCCTAGTCACAAGACATTTATTTTACTTTGTGAAAGCAAGAATCATGAATGAATGGAACAAGTTTGTTCCCAAACAAGATGCATGGCGCATATTGTCGACATTTACACCGTTGTATGAATATTTTCTGTGGAATGCAGATACAAAGATAAATGGTGGTAATAAATCAAACGAAATACGATTACTCTGTAACAACCTCAGAAATTTTGTCGGCAGAGTTCGAGTTTGTGGTGTCACCGCAAGGCACCACACTTGCTAGGTTGTAGGCTTCAAATCGGCCGCGGTCCGTCAGTACACATCGGACCCGCGAGTCGCCACTGTCGACTCTAGCAGACGGAGCGCCGCCACTGGGCTGGTCTTAAGAGACAAGCTAGGTCACTGCCCAGTTCTACAGCTGACTTTAATAGGAATGGTTCACTTGTTATAGCTTCAGAGATCTCATTTGCAGAGACGAGAGTTAGCATAGCCTTCAACTAAGTCAGTAGCTACGACCTAGCCGGGCGCCATACACAGTTTATGCACTGACAATTGATCTATATGTGTGAAGCAGTCAGAATTGTAAAGAAGTATTCGCAGTTCATTCTATAACTGCACCCGTAAATACTATTGTACAAAGTCAAGATCGACGTTCACCATTGATGCTGAATGAAAGCTAAGTATTTAATTGTATTCCTGTCTACTAACTTTCTAATCACCTAAGATGTTCCAGATACATCCCGTCAAGTATAGTTCATTGATCCTCAAGTCAGCCTACGTGGTCAACGCGTGCAATTAACGGCCACACCTCGTGATCAAACTAAGAGTCAAATTGCGTCACCCTTTTTCCATGAGGCCTATAGTTCCGCCTCATACATAACACAGTTTACCTTGTGCTAGAAATTAAATCATTCGTGTGATAGAAGATGCCATTGCATAACACACTGGTTGACAGTTGCTTCATATTTTTACCATTTATCTCCACTTCAGTGTCTGTTTTGCCATAAACTATCCCAACAGCATTTAGCAAAGGAGCTGGAACTCTTTCCTCTTCCACAGTTACCGGCAGTTTGAGTGTCACCAATCTTGTTAGAATGTTAACACAGTCTATGAATGCAATAAACGTAGGGATGCTCAATTCCTGGTGATTTTCAGTTCACTGAGTTGTGCTAAATATAGTATCTCCTCTGGTTTGTCACAGACCGATACTGAGTTTCCATACTGGGCCCAGACTGGTGGAGTTGCTCTAGAACTTCTTGTTTTGGTGACATTATATTTTGGATTTTTCTATGCAGAGATTAGCAGAGAAGAATTTTGTGTAGTATAAAATTTATTTGTTCGTCGAGGGGAGAGATTCAGAGTTTGTTTTGTTCTTTCTTATGAAATATCGGAATAAAACCCGCGAGTGACTGCCGTCGTTCACTATCACAGCGGAATAATTTGAGGCTGCGTCATTAGTACGGCACCAGCTATTCGCGTTTTGCTGCACACTCCAGCTATTCAGCTCCCGGGCTGCGAACTAAACGAGCAACCCCAACTTCGCAGCCCTTTTGTCGGACACTGACTGGGCAAAAAAAAAAAAGTGCTGGTAGGTGCGGGAGCGGGGTCTGAGTGAGACAGATAGCAGGGAGAGGGGGGCGGGGGTAACACCAGTCCCCATCAGCGCCTGCCTCTCCCACAGAGGCACTCGCGAATGGTCCTGTTCAGCGGTCACAGCAAATGGATTGGGGATAGGAGAGAATAAAAAAAACAGGTGATGGCGGGCGTGCACGTTGAGATTTGCCAGCGCAGAGCACGTGGGCGCGGGGTGTGCGGCGGGTTGCGCGGGGTGGCAGATTTCGCGGCTGCGCACACGCAACTGCAGCGCCAAGCTGGCACGCGGGGAATGCGCGCCGTCATAACGGCGCCACTGCCAATTAAAATAGTTGCGCGCGCTCCCCGCGCCCGGCTGATCAGTGGGCGACTCCCACGTTTGTTGGGGACCGGCTGGCGCCAGCGGACGTGGCGCCACTGCCTCGACAGGAACAGACAACACGCCGCCTGCAAATATCTGTCTCTCTCCTCCTGGTTATCTTTGGCTTCGTGATTTTTTTAAGCTAACTGCCACTTAGACGGCACTTAGATAGGTAGGTATATTGTCACAGAAGAAAATGAGTAGCTCCGTGGTGTAGTGGTTATGATATTAAACTGTTGAATGGAGGGTCGTGAGATCAAAATTCACCTGGACTGTATAATTTTAATTTCTATATTCAGTTCGAGTACATTCTAGAAGTATCCACAAATGTCAAGGATCATTGTACTAGAATGTTCTGTAGCTGTATATATACTGCATGTGTTCTGGCCGGAGGCAGTTCGCTCCGCGCTCTTGTATGTCCAAGTGCTGAATAAACCATCGTTAAGTGAAGTTAGTGTTCGTCATTCAGCTCATTACATCTTCGTCTGCATGACAATATTGTTCCAGGCTGTGTTAGGTTGAGGAATAAATCAGTAGGCTACCGTTTATTCACATGTCGTAGTGCTTTAAGATTTTGCACTCGTATTCGAGAGTATAACAGATTTAGTGCGAAATACATTTTATTCACGACTTCTTGTGCGATTTTTATGAATTTATGGCAATTAACCTGTTTCGACTCTAATGAGTCATCAGAACTGAAAAATACAGAAAAGACAAAAATGAGAAAATGGTATTAGGTATAAATAATTGTAAATATATTAAAAAGTGCAAGATAAAGAAGAAAAATAAAAAGTAATAGCAATTTTAGTCTGCCGCTCGTGGTCTCGCGGTAGCGTTCTCGCTTCTCGAGCACGGGGGCCCGGGTTCGATTCCCGGCGGGGTCAGGGATTTTCACCTGCGCTGGGTGTTGTTAAGTCGTCTTCATCATCATTATTCTTCATCCCCGGTCGGAGGAAGGCAACTGCCAACCACCTACATAGGACCTAGCCTAGTACGGCGGCGCTGGTCTCCCACACTGTTCCCTTACCTCTGTCAAGAAGCATGGGACCACATTACCAATAGTAATTTTGCATTTTATCTTATCCGATATCTTGTATACCATTTTTTTCCACCCACACCGCACTGTTCTCGCAGTGGCTGGCTCTTTCCATGTTTTTATTAGTTTCAGCCTGCCATATGTACTAGGAAATAACTTTCAGCACTTTCAAATGGTTCAAATAGCTCTGAGCACTATGGGACTTAACTTCTGAGATCATCAGTCCCCTAGAACTTAGAACTACTTAAACCTAACTAACCTAAGGACATCACACACATCTATGCCCGAGGCAGGATTCGAACCTGCGACCGAAGCGGTCGCGCGGTTCCACACTGTAGCGCCTAGAACCGCTCGGTCACCCCGGCCGGCAGCACTGTCAGATGTAAAGGACAGCAGTCAGTAGCAGAATCCGTAATTTATTGCTGTTCTAGTTTTGGACTTTAACGAAATCATCATCGCTGCATTACCAGAAGAGTCAACAGGCATAAACATGTCAGAGCATAAACATGTGACAGTTGACGCTAGATTGTTTCTGCCATGTAATAGCTAACGTCAGCTGTCACATCTTTATGCCCTATCATGGCTTCGTCTACATGACTCTTCTGGTAATGCACGTTATCGCCGAAATCTAGATCTGCAATAAATTACGAAGTCTGCAACTGTCTGCTGTCCTTCTTTACATTTGAATATTCAACGGTCGCTGTGTACCGTCGGTATCCAGTTGATTCCATTTTAGTTTTAGCACTTTCCTCAGGTGATTCTGGCTTTATTCAGTATTTCTTTAAAAGTCATGACTACATTCCAGTTCTATTTAGGCCGGAGGAAAAGGCGTGAATGTGCATACAGACACGCACGAGATGGTCTGCCTCTTCGTTTTCCGTCATTCGGACTTGTCTGACACCAGTGGTTCTCCGTACACTTCCACCAAATAAGCATGGTCTGCAACAGCGTTGTTCCCCTTCAGATGAAGAAAACGGATTATCACACGATGCCCCGCTCCGCTTTGCCAGTGAGCTGCACAGTTTTGTTTTGGTTGCTCTAGTGGCGTGCGGCGGTACTGTGACGCAGGGATCTCAGTGGGTACCGAGATTGCAGACAAGTAGGCCTGCATACCTACAAACAAAAATTATGATTTTCTCCATGTTGTGAGGGTACCGATCCCTCCACTTTATATTCAGTTAATGAAAAGCCGCTACTGTGGCTAATAAGAGCTTTGTTAAATGCATGGTCGGTTTCGGCCTTTAACATCAGCCTATTTTCAAGTGGTTCTGAACTGCAATTTTTAATGCCCACCTGAAAAATCCAAGGAAAAGACACTCAGTGAACAATGCCCGCCAAGAAATACTTTACTTGGAATATACAGCCTCGTTGTTGACAACTACCTTTTTAAGATACTTCGAAAGTTCGTAGCTCTCGAGATGATTGTAAACACGCTTTCGTAAGCAGACCACGAGGCGTCCTCTACTGTTGCTTGTGGCTTAATTTTAGCATGCTAGAGACAAACCCTTACACTCGACTTGAACGCCTCGTCCACTGCAATTATTTGACACGTTTATTAAATCCAAAGTCCGCCCCCGGTAGCTGAGAGGTCAGTGCGAGAGAATGTCATTCATAAGGGCCCGGGTTCGATTCCCGGCTGGGTCGGAGATTTTCTCCGCTCAGATACTGGGTGTTGTGTTATGTGTTGTCCTAATCTTCATCATTTCTGCCCCATAGACGCGCAAGTCGCCGAAGTGGTGTCAACTCGAAAGTTGCAGCCAGCGAACGGTCTACCCGACGGGAGATCCTAGTCATACGATATTTACATTCATATTAAATCTAAAAAAAACTACTCTTAGCAGCTTATCGGTAAAGCAAACCATGTGAAATTTGGAACAAGTCAGAATAAGATTTCTCTTAAAACTAAAGCATGCCATTACTTTAATGTGTCGAATTTTCCTATGTTTTTACAATCAAGACACGTCCATTCATCTTATGGTGCCATTCGACACATAACTTTTTAAACCCACCAGGCTAACGTTTTATCGTTTGACGTTGCTTCTCTACAGCACAGTGGAAATTGTACACGTTGTTTCAAGGCTTTGCATCAAACGCCTATAGGTGATAGATCATGTGACGGGGAACAACTTTTGTTACACACAGAAAGATCGTTACGCTTACTGATGACTTTGGGCGTCCTATTGTACTGGTTAAGGCCCTGAGAGGTGGCTAGGCGTAGACTTGTAAAACATCTTTCTGGACCTGGATGCTGTCATTCTTAAAGGTTTCTTGTTGAAAAACACTCCATCAATTTACTGGGGTAGGAATGTGCAGCATACCTGGTTAGTAGAGCCAGCTGTTGCTTTTGTTGTGGTCTTCAGTCCTGAGACCGGTTTGATGCAACTCTCCATGCTACTCTATTTTGTGCAAGCTTCTTTGTTCTCCCAGTACTTACTGCAACCAACATCCTTCTGAATCTGCTTAGTGTATTCATCTCTTGGTCTCCCTCTACGATTTTTACCCTCCACGCTGCCCTCCAATGCTAAATTTGTGATCCCGTGATGCCTCAGAACATGTCCTACCAACCGGTCCCTTCTTCTCGTCAAGTTGTGCCACAAACTCCTCTTCTCCCCACTTCTGTTCAATACCTCCTCATTAGTTATGTGATCTACCCACGTAATCTCCAGCATTCTTCTGAAGCACCACATTTCGAGAGCTTCTATTCTCTTCTTATTTATCGTCCATGCTTCACTTCCATACATGGCCACACTCCATACAAATACTTTCAGAAACGACTTCCTGACACCTACTTCTATACTCGATGTTAATAAATCTCTCTTCTTCAAAAAATGCATTCCTTGCTATTGCCAGTCTACATTTTATGTCCTCTCTACTTCGACCATCATCAGTTATTTTGCTCCCCAAATAGCAAAACTCCTTTACTACTTTAAGTGCCTCATTTTCTAATCTAATTCCGCTAGTTTGGTGAAATCTCGTCGTCCCAATACTGAAGGATGCATATTGTCGCCGGGGGCATCAGCGAACATTTTATCTCTAACAAAAGTGGTTCTCAATGACATGTTCTATCACCACTAGACGTTATGTGCAAAGTTTTTGGAACATCCTGTATATTCTACCCGTGCGATTATTCTGCGTATCTAAGCTTTGTTTTTTTATCTTCTTCCGTGTAAAATACAAGAGGCGTTCAACAACTAATGCGACACATATCTACTGAAGGCATGTAGCTATTATTCAGGGTTCCAATACAACATATTATTCTCCACTCTTTTGGCACAAAACCCTATTTTTCAACATAATTACGTTGAATGCGACGACCTTATGCCACATTACTGGGAGGATCTGTATGTCGACATGCTACCATTCCATTGGTCGACATCGGAGCGAACGTCTTGCTGCATCAACAAACGTCCCATAATCCACGTACTGCTTCCCGCGGAGTGCATCCTTCATTGGACCAAACAGGTGGAAGTCGGAACGTGTGAGGTCTGGGCTGTAGGATGGATGGAGAAGGAGAGTGAAATGAAATTTTGTGAGCTGATTTAGGTTGCGCAGACTTACGTTAGGCCATGCGTTGTTTGTGGCGACGAATATGCTGAAATGGTTTCTTCAATTTCCCGAGGGTAGCGCAGTTTACTTGAAAATTCTGTATTTAAATGAGTGTGTCTATACTTAAATTGCAGAACGACTGACAAGACGAAACTTCTACGTTATTTGATTCTGAAACAGCTGAGAAAAACTGAACGTACTGAGCCTACTTTCCCTTTACTTTTTCTTATCATGTCAGCACTGACGCACAATATTCTAGCGCAACGCAATCTGACTGCTCAAAAAATTACAACCTGACTTCAAATAATTAATCTTAACAAAACCTATAAATTTCATTAAGCACTTACCTCACAGAAATCTGAGAAGTCTTCCGAAGTGAGAGTGATTTCAGGTGTGCCGCAGTGGAGTGTCGTAGGACCGTTGCTATTCACAATATACATAAATGACTTTGTGGATGACATCGGAAGTTCACTGAGGCTTTTTGCGGATGATGCTGTGGTATATCGAGAGGTTGTAACAATGGAAAATTGTACTGAAATGCAGGAGGATCTGCAGCGAATTGACGCATGGTGCAGGGAGTGGCAACTGAATCTCAATGTAGACAAGTGTAATGTGCTGCGAATATATAGAAAAAAAAGATCCCATATCATTTAGCTACAATATAGCAGGTCAGCAACTGTAAGCAGTTAATTCCATAAATTATCTGGGAGTACGCATTAGGAGTGACTTAAAATGGAATGATCATATAAAGTTGATCGTCGGTAAAGCAGATGCCAGACTGAGATTCATTGGAAGAATCCTAAGGAAATCCAAACCGAAAACAAAAGAAGTAGGTTACAGTACGCTTGTTCGCCCACTGCTTGAATACTGCTCAGCAGTGTGGGATAAGTACCAGATAGTGTTGATAGAAGAGATAGAGAAGATCCAACGGAGAGCAGCGCGCTTCGTTACAGGATCATTTAGTAATCGCGAAAGCGTTACGAAGGTGATAGATAAACTCCAGTGGAAGACTCTGCAGGAGAGACGCTCAGTAGCTCGGTACGGGCTTTTGTTGAAGTTTCGAGAACATACCTTCACCGAGGAGTCAAGCAGTATATTGCTCCCTCCTACGTATATCTCGCGAAGAGACCATGAGGATAAAATCAGAGAGATTAGAGCCCAAACAGAGGCATACCGACAATCCTTCTTTCCACGAACAATACGAGACTGGAATAGAAGGGAGAACCGATAGAGGTACTCAAGGTACCCTCCACCACATACTGTCAGGTGGCTTGCGGAGTATGGATGTATATGTAGATATAGATGTAGATGTAGAATCTTCGTTACGCGAACTACTGCAATACAGCGAGCGTCAATACTGCCAGCTAAATATAAGATTCTACCTACTAATAGGCATGTAGTTAGCAAAGGAAAGATTTTGTTGCAAACTAAATAATGTATTTTTTACCTTAATAATGTGAAAGCCACTTCAAGCACGAATATAAATCGTCATTGACATGTAGCACAAAGGTATATAATCATGAATAATAATCAGTCTGCAACCCGAACATGTACAGATCAAAAAAATGGCTCTGAGCACTATGGGACTGAGGTCATCAGTCCCCTAGAACTTAGAACTACTTAAACCTAACTAACCTAAGGACATCACACACATCCATGCCCGAGGCAGGATTAGAACCTGCGACCGTAGCAGCAGCGTAGTTCCAGACTGTAGCGCCTAGAACCGCTTGGCCACCCCGGCCGGCTTGTACAGATCGGTAGTCTACGCTAACACTTCATACCCCTACCCTCCATCAGTGCTGACTTCCCTCATTTAACATCCATCACTGCTGGCTGTTCACCTCCAACTGCCCAACAGTACTTCCATCACTGCTGGCGACTATCTTCCAACTGCCCAACAGTGCTGGCGATTAACTTCCAACAACGAGTCCAACCAGCCACAGGGTCTCTTACCAAGAAAGCGCAGTTACAAATCCAATGCAAAGCGCTACACAGGGCTGCCAACACAAAAGCAGCCCAATTACACACTTCCGAGTTTATCGTTGCACTATGAAGGAGGTCATCAAACAGAATAACCCCTTCAGAGTTCCAGAAGACGGTCGCCATGAGTTTCCCGGCTGAGTATGCGGCTTTGAACTTTCTCTTCGAAGGAGAGGTGGTGTGGCGCCACTTCATGGATTGCCGTTTCGTTTCTGGTTCGAAGTGATGAACTCATGTGTCATTGCCTGTGAAGATGTTCGACAAAAAGTTGTCACGACCAGCCTCGTAACGCTCAAGCAATTTTGCGCAGAAGTTTTTTCGTTGCTCTTTTGGTCTTCTGTTAGGCGGCGAGGAACCCAGCGAGTACACATCTTTGAGTACTCCAATGGTGGACGAGTGTGTCAGCACTACCGACAGAGACGTCCAGTTACGCAGCCAGCTGTTTGATTGTCCGTCACCTCGAATGAGAGTATCCGCACGTTCTAAACTTGCAGGAGTCAGAGCTGTATGCGGCCAGCCAGGGCGCGAGAGATCGGACAGATTGACGTGACCTAGTTCCCATGATGACAGAAGCCTTACCCAACGACTCACCGCGCTTTTGTTCAGGTGTCTGTAGAAGTGCTACAAGCGCCTACGAATATCTGCGGTGCTATAGTTTTCCCCCAAATGGAACTCACAAGGGAACCTCCCCATCACACCCCCTTCAGATTTAGTTATAAGTTGGCACAGTGGATAGACCTTGAAAAAACTGAACACAGATCAATCGAGAAATCAGGAAGAAGTTATGTGGAACTATGAAAAAATAAGCAAAATATACAAACTGAGTTGTCTATGTGCAAAATAGGCAACATCAGTGATAATCTGAGCTCAGGAGCGTCGTGGTCCCGTGGTTAGTGTGAGTAGCTGCGGAACGAGAGGTCCTTGGTTCAAGTCTTCCCTCGAGTGAAAAGTTTAATTTTTAAGTTTATGTGACAAACTCTTTTGTTTTCATCACTTATTGGGAGTGATTATCACAAGCACAAGAAAACCTAAATCGAGCAAGGTAGAAGAATCTTTTTACCCATTCGCCAAGTGTACAAGTTAGGTGGGACGCCAACATATTCCTGTCATGTGACGCACATGCCGCCACCAGTGTCGTATAGAATGTGTCAGACGTGCTTTCCTGTGGAGGAATCGGTTGACATATAACCTTGCGACCAATGTTTTCGATTCCCATTGGAGAGGCACGTCCTTTCGTCTACTAATCGCACGGTCGCACGCTTATGCGGTGCGGTCGCAAAGCACAGACACTAAACTTATTACAGTGAACAGAGACGTCAATGAACGAACGGACAGATCATAACTTTGCGGAAATAAATAAAGTAAAATTTTCACTCGAGGGAAGACTTGAACCAAGGACCCCTCGTTCCGCAGCTGTTCACGCTAACTACGGGACCACGGGGCTCCTTCGCTCACATCATACTTGATGTTGCTTATCTTGCACATGGACTACTCAGTTTGTATATTTTGCTTATTTTTTCATAGTTCCACACAACTTCTTCCTGTTTTCTCGATTGATCTGTGTTCAGTTTTTCAAGGCCTATCCACTGTGCCAACTTATAACAAAATCTGAGGGGGCTACAATGGGGAGGTTCCCTTTTCAGTGACAGTTCTCTGCTTGGAACGCGTCTCCGTTAGAGATGCCATTTTGAAGGCTACGTGTAGCACCGCCACCTATCGGAACCCCAGAAAACTATGGGGGATGAAGTAATATTCCACGATGTCCCATAACAAATCCCGTTTTTTTTCAATCGGGATTGGCCGAGAAAAATAAGAATTGCGTTACATATTTAAGGTCCCACGTGAAAGTATAATACACTACTGGCCATTAAAATTGCTACACCACGAACATGACGCACTACAGACGCGAAATTTAACCGACAGGAAGAAGATGCTGTGATATGCAAATGATTAGCTTTTCAGAGCATTCACACAAGGTTGGCGCCGGTGGCGACACCTACAACGTGCTGACATGAGGAAAGTTTCCAACCGGTTTCTCATGCACAAACAGCAGTTGACCGGCGTTGCCTGTTGAAACGTTGTCGTGATGCCTCTTGTAAGGAGGAGAAATGCGTACCATCACGTTTCCGGCTTTGATAAAGGTCAGATTGTAGCCTATCGCGATTGAGGTTTATCGTATCGCGACATTTCTGCTCGCATTGGTCGAGATCCAATGACTGTTAGCAGAATATGGAATCGGTGGGTTTAGGAGGATAATACGGAACACGGCGCTGGAGCCCAACGGCCTCGTATCACTAGCGGTCGAGATGACAGCTATCTTATCCGTATAGCTGTAACGAATCGTGCAGCCACGTCTCGATTCCTGAGTCAACAGATGGGGACGTTTGCAAGACAACAACCATCTGCACGAACAGTTCGACGACGTTTGCAGCAGCAGGGACTGTCAGCTCGGAGACCATGGCTGCGGTTGCCCTTGATGCTGCATCACAGACAGGAGCGCCTGCGATGGTGTACTCAACGACGAACCTGGGTGCACGAATGGCAAAACGTCACTTTTTCGGATGAATCCAGGTTCTGTGTACAGCATCATGATGGTCGCATCCGTGTTTGGCGACATCGCGGTGAACGCACATTGGAAAAGTGTATTCGTCATCGCCATGCTGGCGTATCACCCGGCGTGATGGTATGGGCTGCCATTGGTTACACGTCTCGGTCACCTCTTGTTCGCATTGACGGAACGTTGAACAGCGGATTAGATTTCAGATGTGTTACGACCCGTGGCTCTAACCTTCATTCGATCCCTGCGAAACCCTACATTTCAGCAGGATAATGCAGGACCGTATGCTGCAGGTCCCGTACGGGCCTCTCTGGATACAGAAAATGTTCGACTGCTGCCCTGGCTAGCACATTCTCCAGATCTCTCACCAACTGAAAACGTCTGGTCAATGGTGGCCGAGCAACTGGCTCGTCACAATACGCCAGTCACTACTCTTGATGGTATCGTGTTGAAGCTGCGAGGGAAGCTGTACCTGTACACGCCATCCAAGCTCTGTTTGACTCAATGCCCAGGCGTATCAAGGTCGTTATTACGGCTAAAGGTGGTTGTTCTGGGTACTGATTTCTCAGGATCTATGCACCCAAACTGCGTGAAAATGTAATCACATGTCAGTTCTAGTAAAATATATTTGACCAATGAATACTCGTTTATCATCTGAGTTTCTTCTTGGTGTAGCAATTTTAATGGCCAGTAGTGTATGCCGGCCCCCCGTAGTGATGGAAGGTTCCGTCATTGTACGAGCACTTTGTGATTCTCATCTCCGGTTTATTCGGTCCTAGTGACAGCACCTGCTACCTCACCGTACTGTAGCTAATCGTACCAGGCAACGAACGCGGTCGCCTTTTTTGCCTGCCGAAGCACTACGAGCTGTTTCTCGGTGGGTTACGAACGGGGCTGCCGTGCGCGGTGGAGCGAGACCGCGCCGGGCGAGAAGAATTAGCCCCGCGGGTGCTTAAGGGCTCGGAGGCCGCCGCTGATGGGCTGCGCCGTACCGGGGTATTGCCCGAGACGCCAGCTGCCGCCCGGCGCTCGGAACAGCCGCCGCAAACGGCGTCGTTGTGTCTACACGGCGCTCGGGATTCCGGAGGCAGTTTGCTCGCCGCGCAGACATTCCCGCAACTGCTCCCTCCGAATCTATGAGCCCACTCCAATATGAGGCCGCGGGACAAGGCGGCCCGAAGCCCGCGTCTCCGAGAAACTCTCGTATTCTCCGCCAACACGCTGCACAGAAACAATAGCTTCGGCAGAGCAGAACTTACTGTCTTCTGTTCTTGTTTTGTCTTCATTTTTATTTCATTCCGTCGAAAGGCGACGGGCTTGCAGAGGCTAACCGTCTACTCTTCAGCAGGACAGATGTGCACAAAAAAAAAGTTTTGCGAACAAATTTAGATTGCATCAGTTGAATGTGTGACGATGAAGATGATGCTAATGATGATAATACTGGATTCAGGGCGCTCATCGGCATGGTAATCAGTTCCCTTGTAAAATATGTATTAAATTCTCCTACATCTACATTCTCTCTATGCAGGTGGGTGTCAACGAAATATTTTAGTATTCGGAAGAGAAAGTTGGTGACTGAAATTTCATGAGAACACCTGCCGCTCCGAAAACCACCTTTGTTTTAATGATATCCACCCCATTTCTCGTATCGTATCCGTGATTTGAACTTTTTCGATGTGCTGTCTGATGCAGGTCTCAGATCGCACAGCAATACCTGGTTGCTACTAGAATGCCAACAGCAGTAGGTCACGAAAATCATATTAAGAGTTGGAGACATGCAGTTTGAAAAAGTGAACACATTGAAGTATCTAGGCGTGGACATCAGTTCGAGAAATGAGTTTGAATCCGAACTGAAGAAGAGATTACGGTAGGGAAATGCGTGCTACTTCTCACTGAATAGATTACTTTCATCACGGATATTGTCTAGGAATTTAAAAATTAGAATATACAAAACTATTATTCTACCACTTATGCTGTATGGGTGTGAGACTTGGTCTCTCACTGTGCAAAATGAAAAGCCGTTTCGAGTATTTGAAAACAAAATTTTGAGGAAAAAGGGATGACATTACCGGAGAGTGGCGAAAACTGCATAACGAAGAGGTTCACGAACTCCATTCAAGCCCTGACATAATCACGTAGGTTGCGATGGACTGGTCACGTAGGTCGAATGGATGAGGGCAGGGCAGCGCAGAGTACTGGTAGGGCACTTAGAGGGAAAACGTCCTGTGGGGAGACCGAGGCGTAGATGGGAGGACAATGTGAAGGCTGATATGAGGAGCCTAGGTATTGAAGGTGAATGGAAGGAAATAGCCTAAGACAGGGACAGATGGCGAAAATACGTTGCTGCGGTAATGGACTCTCGAGTCCGGTACGACCAGTAAGTGTGTTTATCGGGGGAATAAAAGACTTTCAGTTACTTCCAACAGGATGGACCAACTGCCCACGCACTGGCCGAACCTTCGAGCACATTTACACAACCTTCACGTCTCACAGGGTTGTTAGCAGAGGTCAGTCTGGTCGCGGCCCTAGCTGGCCACCCAGGTCACCTGATCTGTGAGTGTGCGATTACTTTGTGTGGAGAGCTCTCAAGTCTAAGCTGTCGACGTCACAACCCTTATAGTCTTCAAGATCTGCAGCAGAACATTTCGAAAGAGACTGCAGCAATTCCAGCAGTCCATCTTCGACGAGCCTTCAGCAACTTGCTGACCAGGGCCAAAGAGTGCCAAGAGGTGAATAGTGGTTACTTTCAACATGTACTGTAGTCAGGTTAGTACTGTGTTTACTTTCCTCTGCTGTGTTTCTTCATAGTCTAGTGTTACGTCTGCCACAGATGGCCCCTGCCAGGCAGACTACACTCAAGACACCTCTGTGTACCATAATACATACACAAGCACTTGCAGGCGCAACCAAGAGGAAAACAATTCTTCAAAAATAAACAGAACTTGCTAGAGACTAATGCGAACCTTTTTCTGCAGAGGTCATCTCACAGACACAGGAAAGTTGGAGTACTCCGCCGACCTCCGCCGGCTTTATAAGGCCAGCGCAGCAGCAGTACAGCCAGTTCCTCGCCGAGCTAGGACCAGCTCCGACTGACCTCAGAGACGCTCTTGATGAATAGTCGCCTACTTGTTATTTGTTTTCTTTGTGTGTGTATAGTGATTGTTCGAGAAGTGTAGTTCAGTTTCAATAAACGACATAATGCTGAGTATTCTTCATCTGGAGCTGTGTTCTTCGGGCCATTTTTATTTGCCCCATGCTATATTACAAATTCCTTGCAGCGAGCGACAATTGTCGCTCCTATGACGAGCACTGCATCTCTCGGCTCTCCGCTAGCGCAGTTTAGCCTCCAGAGGAAAAAGAGGAAAATTTCGGAGTGTCCGCTACCCGGCTACTTGTCGCTAAGGAGAAACCTGCTGGCTACCTCTAAAGGCGCTCCATTCATTCGACTCAGGCGCGCCTGTCCCAACAGAAACATGGCTGCAGGGTATAGAAAGGGGAGGGCAGGCGCAGGTCCTTTCTCCTTTCCGACTTCCCCTCTCGCCCTGGACTCTCTCCTTTCCGCACCCATCTTTGAAGCGACGCTGCTGTGTCTCAGCCCTGCGCACGCGGAATGTGGCATGTGTCGCCCGTGGAACGGACGCCTGCACCGCTATTAATTAGAACGCGCCCGTCCCGCGTCGCCGCCCACGCAAATTAACTGAACGCCGATGGTTCTTTCCCCTCGCGCGGTTCCCGCTAATTTGCGAGAGGTAACTTTTCCTCCTCTCTTTTTTTTTCGGGGAGAAGAAAAAACTCGAGAGCTGCGTGAGGGGGAGGGAAAAACCTAGGCCGTTTTAAGCCATTACGCGGGATGAATATGTACAGTAGGGCGGCGTTTGGCGGCGGCTTTGGCGCTTTTCTTTGCTTTTGAGGCGCTAACGACGGCTGATGTGAAATGTAAACGCCGCACGAGCCCGCCTCCCGTGTAATTGCTCTTTCCTGTGAGCCGACTCGTCCGCTCCCGCCGTTAATCAGCCGCGCAGCACGGCCCGGCGCCAGAGGATTTGATTTGTACGAGCCGCGCGCGCTCGCGCATAATTCTGTGCACACACGGTCGGTGGTTGGCTAATCGGGTGCCGGCTACCTGTAGCGTGACCACTAGTCCCTTAGATCGAGCTCGCGATAAGCTAAACAATGTGGGAGATGTCACATTTCCACAACAGTTAAAAACGTGCAGGGTGATATAGTGATTTAGGCACTGGAGTCTCACCCGGGATAAACGAGCTTCAGACCCCAATTTAGCTTGTAGGCTTTCTATTGCTTCCTAGATAGTACCCGCCTACGTAGTCGGTGGAGCTAAGGCACACCTGCGTGAAGGCGCTCGACTCGGGCTTTTTTCTCCCCAAGGTTCGATCGGTCGCGAAATGGAAACCACGGTGAAAATTAAAAATCTTCTGACTACTTCGCTGCGAACTTGCTGCTCCGACGTAGACTTTTGTCGTAGGGTGGTAACAACTTTCCAATACTCTCGTCATAGAACGCAGCCGCTTGGGTTCAAATGGCTCTAAGCACTATGGGACTTAACATCTGAGATCATCAGTCCCCTAGACTTAGAACTAATTAAACCTAACTAACCTAAGGACATCACACACATCCATGCGCGAGGCAGGATTCGAACCTGAGACCGTAGCAGCAGCGTGGTTCCGGACTGAAGCGCCTAGAACTGCTCGGCCACATCGGCCGGCGAGCCGCTTGGGGATTCCGCCAGTTCTCTCCGCTGGTTTGCAGCTCGTTGTCTACACCAAAATGCTATCCTCATAGCCAGCGGGTAATATGAGCAAATAGATGAAAATCAGAGGGAGCAGAGTCGGTGCCGTACGGTAATTAAACACGTCCCGTCGTATACGCTGCAGAAGCGTCTTTGTTGCAGCTGCCGTGTACGACCGAGCATTGTCATGAAGACATTCAGTGACTCATGACAACATTCCTCTTCGCTTGTCCTGAAATTCCCTTCGTAGATAATTTTCTCGAATCGCCTGATCCACTCGTTGAACGAGATCATTGGTTAACACTCGCTTCCTTCCCTGACAGGCAGCATCATGAACGTCTGTACCTCCTGGTTAAAAGTTCCTGCACCATTGTCACTGGCCGGCCGATGTGGCCGAGCGGTTCTAGGCGCTTCAGTCCGGAACCACGCCACCGCTACGGTCCCAGGTTCGAATCATGCCTCAGGCATGGATATGTGTGATGTCCTTAGGTTAGGTTTAAGTAGTTCTAAGTTCTAGGGGACTGCTGACCTCGGATGTTAAGTCCCTTAGTGCTCAGAGCCATTTGAACCAGTGCCACTCTTTGCTGTCACACATTACAGTTACGTTATGTGGGTTGCTTGAAATCAGGCGGCAACACGGAAAAAACGATTGAAACCACGCACCAAGCAGTTCGCTGTTAGCGGGAGACAATTGTTCTTACTGTGTGCTTACAATGGCCAACGGTCTCTCCTTTCCGTCAGATCACCGAAGTTAAGCGCTGTCGGACCGGGCTAGCACTTGGATGGGTGACCATCCGGTCTGCCGAGCGCTCTTGGCAAGCGGGTTGCACTCAGCCCTTGCTAGGAAAACTGAGGAGCTACTTCACTGAGAAGTAACGGCTCCGGCCGGGAGAGCGGTGTGCTGCCCACATGACCCTCCGTATCCGCATCCGGTGACGCCTGTGGGCTGAAGATGACACGGCGGCCGGCCGGTACCGTTGGGCCTTCATAGCCTGTTCGTTCAGAGTTTAGTTATTAAGTGGTTTGCTTATAACTGAAACGAGCGACGTGACGCGATCGACGGGTATACTATAGACAATGCGCAACGCATCTCCCCAAAGCTTCGTCGGATTTTCATAGTGGTTTTAGTTTTGTGACTGATTGGACTATGAATAAGAAAACAGCCCTGGTGCCTTCGTGGACATCGTGGTAGGGGAGGGGGCAACCGTAATAGTATGAGCTCCGCTGCGTGCCATCACTGCGCGGTAGTGGAGATGAACTTCAAATCACAAGCAGGCCATCCAAACTACAGATAGCGAACCTGTAAACGTAAGTATTAAAAGATTGAGCCCGTACAACCAATAAATCGCCAGATCTCTGACAAAATTAGTACATAAACAACTGAGAAGGTCCTTCGAACGGACAAAGTGCACAACTCTGCAAGCGACAATAAACTTTAGAAAAAAGAGGTAGAATCGCCCAGCGCTAAGAAAGAGAACGAGAATACGATGGAACTTTCACTGTCATCAGCCGGCAGCCGGAGGAGACATGTTGGCTTCAAGCTGCTGATCACCAGTCATTGCACCAATGTCCTCGATTAAATCCCAAACCTCCCTGCTATCTCAAGGAATGAGGGCGTGCGGCACTTTTGATGGTGATACATCCACCAAACGCGGACTTCAGACTCCGTGCCCCCCTTTATGTTCTTCAAACGGAGTAGGGTGTGTGCAGGCAACTTTTTTCGGCCTCCGGCTTCTCTCATCAACATACAACGCAAGTGTGACACCGCATCAAACATACACCCATTACACTGACCAACATTCAAGAGGTACTCGAAGGCACAACTCTCACATCTCGCGAAGTAAAGAGCTGTTGATTCTGTGCGGAGGAAGAAACCCCTTTGCGATTAGGCGGCTGGATCTACCTGTCATTTCTCTCAAGCAACTTTGCCATGCTATCTTTCCTGTTCTAAATAGTAACCAGTGGTAGCGATGATGTTTCTTTCCCCCATTCTTTTCCAACAGAACTACTTTTCCGCCGCCAAAGACTCCTGTTCAAATCCCACAAAACTAAAATTGTGAAAATGGACAGCAATATTTCAGTCATTTCATAGACGTTTTGGGGTTCTCTAGGAATAAAAAGAATTATCGCATTTGTGGAACATGAAATTTCTTTTTATTTACGAATGATGAAATATTTGATACCAGATTTCTAACAGTGTGAGAAAACCACAGTGCAGTATCGAGAAACTATGATCTTTTTGCAGTTACTATCCTTTTCACGGTAGGAATAAGTTAACAATATAAAGTCGCCCCAAACACATTGATGGTGCCAGCCATATCTCTGTGTACGTAGCGGAACTCTTCTACACTTACCTCACAACAGGACCGTAACAGATGTTACCTATCGTCCTTCATGGTTCAAATGGCTCTGAGCACTATGGAACTTAACATCTGAGGTCATCAGTCCCCCAGAACTTAAACTACTTAAACCTAACTAACCTTAGGACATCACACACATCGATTACCCGAGGCAGGATTCGAACCTGTGACCAGAGAGCAGTCGCGCGGTTCCGGACTGAAGCACCTAGAACCGCTCGGCCACCACGGCCGACCGTCCTTCATGGTTTGTCAGTACAAGCAACGAAGAGCGTTCCATAACTTTAAGATCAAACCAGATTCGCCGGCCGCGGTGGTCTAGTGGTTCTAGGCGCGCAGTCCGGAACCGCGGGACTGCTACGGTCGCAGGTTCGAATCCTGCCTCGGGCATGGATGTGTGTGATGTCCTTAGGTTAGTTAGGTTTAAGTAGTTCTAAGTTCTAGGGGACTGATGACGACAGAAGTTAAGTCCCATAGTGCTCAGAGCCAGCCAAACCAGATTCCTAAACTGTTTTCAGATCAGTAGACGGAAATGAATGCTACAGATAGTACGATATTCCGTGTTTTCATGGTTCGGCTGATAACAGAGTGATAAATAATTCTGTTTCATATACTATGTTCCGCGGGTCCTGACTGTGTGTGTCGAAATACTAAAGAAGCTGTACAATGTCAACATCTGAAACTTAGTTGCATAAAACTTACTGTATCTAATAATAATCGAAGCGTGAACAAATGAACATGTAAAAACTCTTAAGACCAATTTTTATGGCTCAAATTTACCGGTTGATGTACTTCATTCTTCAGTGCGGTAACTAATTACTTCCCGCATCGCCGTCCCGCTTATCTTATTGCAACACTGCACGTAGTGGTACAGTACGTTAAAATCCCTCTTCGTCCCAAGAGCCTCAGAGCACAGGGCGCACTGAGGTAAGCCCATTTCTTCCCAAAAAAATGGGAATGGCAACTGTCTACTTCTGGAAGTCACAATTTGTACTACCTTCACTACGAAGTACAGCTATGAAACTGGTACGACAAAAGAGCGTTTTGGAAATGTTTCCCTGTGTCAGACGTGCTCAATAAATTGAACTGTGTGCATTCACAAGAACGTGGGCGAACGCCTTGAAAGTGGGCAGCCTTGCGGTCAAAAGACGACCCGAAGATGAGATGGTAGAGCCCACTGGAAGAGACTACCGTAGTATGGAAGCTCAACGTTGAGATCTAACACCTTTCTAAGTTAAGGTAACATCTGAAGTGGCAACAATGGTTTAATTAGTTAAATGTATTTTGGACCTAAACGTCTCAAAAATGAGATCGACAGGAAGTGCAAAATGGCTAAGCAGGCATGGCTAGAGGATAAATGTAAGGATGTAGAGGCTTATCTCACTAGGGGTAAGATAGATACTGCCTATAGGAAAATTAAAGAGACCTTTGGAGAAAAGAGAACCACTTGTATGAATATTAAGAGCTCAGATGGAAACCCAGTTCTAAGCAAAGAAGGGAAAGCAGAAAGGAGGAAGGAGTATATAGAGGGTCTATACAAGGGCGATGTACTTGAGGACAATATTATCGAAATGGAAGAGGATGTAGATGAAGATGAAATGGGAGATTTGATAGTGCGTGAAGAGTTTGACAGAGCACTGAAAGCCCTGAGTCGAAACAAGGCCCCGGGAGTAGACAACATTCCATTAGAACTACTGACGGCCTTGGGAGAGCCGGTCCTGACAAAACTCTACCATCTGGTGAGCAAGATGTATGAGACAGGCGAAATACCCTCAGACTTCAAGAAGAATACAATAATTCCAATCCCAAAGAAAGCAGGTGTTGACACGTGTGAAAATTACCGAATATCAATTTAATAAGTCACGGCTGCAAAATACTAACGCGAATTCTTTACAGACGAATGGAAAAACTAGTAGAAGCCGACCTAGGGGAAGATGAGTTTGGATTCCGTAGAAATACTGGAACACGTGAGGCAATACTGACCCTACGACTTATCTTAGAAGCTAGATTAAGGAAAGACAAACCTACGTTTCTAGCATTTGTAGACTTAGAGAAAGCTTTTGACAATGTTGACTGGAATACTCTCTTTCAAATTCTGAAGGTGGGGTAAAATATAGGGAACGAAAGGCTATTTACAATTTGTATAGAAACCAAATGGCAGTTATAAGAGTCGAGAGGCATGAAAGGGAAGCAGTGGCTGGGATGGGAGTGAGACAGGGTTGTAGCCTCTCCCCGATGTTATTCAATCTGCATATTGAGCAAGCAATGAAGGGAACAAAAGAAAAATTCGGTATAGGTATTAAACTCCATGGAGACGAAATAAAAACTTTGAGGTTCGCCGATGACATTGTAATTCTGTCAGAGACAGTAAAGGACTTGGAAGAGCAGATGAACGGAATGGATAGTGTCTTGAAAGGAGGATATAAGATGAACATCATCAAGAGCAAAACGAGGATAATGGAATGTAGACGAATTAAGTCGGGTGATGCTGAGGGTATTAGATTAGGAAATGAGACACTTAAAGTAGTAAAGGAGTTTTGCTATTTGGGAAGCAAAATAACTGATGATGGTCGAAGTAGAGAGGATATGAAATGTAGATTGGCAATAGGAAGGAAAGCGTTTCTGAAGAAGAGAAATTTGTTAACATCGAGTATAGATTTAAGTGTCAGGAAGTCGTTTCTGAAAGTATTTGTATGGAGTGTAGCCATGTATGGAAATGAAACATGAACGATAAATAGTTTAGACAAGAAGAGAATAGAAGCTTTCGAAATGTGGTGCTACAGAAGAATGCTAAAGATTAGATGGGTAGATCACATAACTAATGAGGAGGTGTTGAATAGGATTGGGGAGAAGAGGAGTTTGTGGCACAACTTGACTAGAAGAAGGGATCGGTTGGTAGGACATGTTCTGAGGCATCAAGGGATCACCATTTTAGTAATGGAGGGCAGCGTGGAGGGTAAAAATCGTAGAGGGAGACCAAGAGATGAATACACCAAGCAGATTCAGAAGGATGTAGGTTGCAGTAGGTACTGGGAGATGAAGAAGCTTGCACAGGATAGAGTAGCATGGAGAGCTGCATCAAACCAGTCTCAGGACTGGAGACCTCAACAACAACATTTTGGACCTCTTTCGCGGTAAACCTTATGACAACATGCACAATAGTTGAACATATCTGATTAAAATTTATACTGGTTGGATATAAATTTTCCGGAAAAACTTTTGGACATTGTTTTCGAAATGAAAGGATGGTGTTATATTATGTACTTAGCTTATCATTTCTACGTTCTATGGATCGCACTTGCCATCTCACATCATGACGCAGTACGTGCCGACTGATGTACAAAAATAATAAGTTTTCTCAGAAGATGTGATAGCATAGTTGCCACTTAACGTAAGTTATTTGTATTTCTGTCAATGCTACATAAAGCTTTTAATAAAAGTTATTAAATGAAATACGACTATTGTGAATACACTCATTTATAGCTAGGAGCTACTGTTCGATAAGGGATACAACATAAAACGTTGTAAGTGTAGTTATTCATGAATCTTGCTGTTTGATAAATTCCTCATATATGCTTATTACCAGTTAAAGCTGTTGGTAATGGATGTGAATTACACTGTAGTTCAGTTAATAATCTCTTCTCATACGATACGTTTATTAGTGACGTGAATACGTTGTTACAGTGCATTCTTCTTCATTAAAAAGAGAGACTAACCCGTGAAAAAGTCATGGAAAAATCTCCGTTAACGTCTGTCTGGCAGCATTTGTGATTTCATCTCTAACGAGAAAAGAACTGACTCCTCTCTTCATTTTATGTAGCTTTTATGGCGATTTACATATATTTAAAACAAAAAGGGGGTGACACGTTCTCACTGTGAGGAATTCTATTCGTAATTTTCTTTACACAGTAATAATCTGCTTTATACACTCTATATGCGGTACAAATGCAACTATTTCTGGATTATTGTAGCACTTTTTGATTACGTTGTCTCTCAGATACGTGAACATACCGAGGACAATAATACGCCGACATTTGCTGTAGCCGCTTAATAGAGAGCGAACAAAACATTACTTTAATGACATGAAGTAGGGCTTAACGCAGACTGCGATTGTTCTGCAGCTGCGCGGCAGATTATGAGATGTAACTGGACAAACTGCGGTTATATTCGCAATTAAAGCTGCAGTAAATTAGTGAGCTGACAAATAAGTGGAGGCGAAATACGTAAGCAGAAATTGTAGCAGTACTGTTGTAGACGTTTTGTTCGCTCCGCTCCTGAGCCTGAAGTGGCTAGAGATAAGTGCCACGACTATGAATTTCATTTAACTACGATTGCACATCACGATTAAATTTTAAGCACACTGTTACTCCTCCGTGGACCTTACCTAAGCAGATCAAGGTTTGACTTTAATGCTGCAAATATTTATTGCATCCAGTCGTGTAAATCCTTAATTAAGTACTAAGGCTGCATTCAGTAGCGTCACAAGCTTGATATTCAGATCTCTGTAAGCCCTGTGCTATAAATACAGGGTAAATTAGACCAAAAAAAACCTAAAACAGAAATTTGTCCTCACTTGTTCATCTACTTGCAGTTTCAGAAACAGCTATTTGTTTGAAAGAGCTGTTTCCCCGTGACAGTTAAAGTAGATACTTCTCGCAGTGTACATCGTTCCGAATTTATACGCACACACTACAATGATGACAGTGATCGATACAGGATGTCGCAGGAGGAATGGTCAAATTTCAAGGATATGACGGGAACGATTATTCGAAGTAAAAAAGTCTAACAAACATGGGCTTTAAAATATACACCTTAAGCTATGAGCACTTCTTCATCTTCTATACTGTGAAACAAATCCCTTCTAATGTCAGGTCTTTGCTTTTCATACATGATCAAAAGTATCCAGACACCTGGATGAAAATGACTTACAAGTTTGTGGCGCCCTCCATCGGTAATGCTGGAATTCAATATGGTGTTGGCCCACGCTTAGCCCTGATGACAGCTTCCACTCTCGCACGCTTGCGTTCAATCAGGTGCTGGAAGGTTTCTTGGGGAATGGCAGCCCATTCATCACGGAGTGCTGCACTGAGGAGAGATATCGATATCGGTCGGTGAGGCCTGACACGAAGCCGACGTTCCAAAACATCCCAAAGGTGTTCTGTAGGATTCAGGTCAGAGCTCTGTGCAGACCAGTCCATTGCGGGGATGTTATTGTCGTGTAACCACCCCGCCGCAGGCCGTGCATTATGAACAGCTGCTCGATCGTGTTGAAAGATGCAATCGCATTCCCAAATTGCCTTCAACAGTAGGAAGCAAGAAGGAGCTTAAAAAATCAATGTAGGCCTGTGCTGTGATAGTGCAACGAAAAACAAGGGGTGCAAGCCCCCTCCACGAAAAACACGACCACACCATAACACCACCGCGTCCGAATTTTACTGTGACACTACACACGCTGGCAGATGACGTGCACCGGGCATTCACCATACCCAGACCCTGCAGTCGGATTGCTACATTGTGTACCGTCATTCGTCACTCCACATAACGTTTTTCCACTGTTCAATCGTCCAATGTTTACGGTCCTTACACCAAGCGAGGCATCGTTTGGTATTTGAAGTGTGGCTTAAGAGCAGCCGCTCGACCATTAAATACAAGTTTTGGCACCTTCCGCCTAACTGTCATAGTACCTGCAGTGGATCCTGATGCAGTTTGGAATTCCTGAGTGATGGTTTTGATAGATGTCTGCCTATTACACAATACAAACATCTTCAACTGCCTGCGGTCTCTGTCACTCAACATACGAGATCGGCCTGTACGCTTTTGTGCTGTACGTGTTCCTTCACGTTGCCACTTCACTATCACATCGGAAACAGTGAACCTAGTTATGTTTAGGGGTGTGGAAATCTCGCGGACAGACGTATGACACTAGTCTCACCAAATCACCTGAGGACGTTCGAAGTCCGTGAGTTCCGCGGCGCGCCCCACTCTGCTCTCTCACGGTGTCTAATGACTACTGAGGTCGCTGATACGGAGTACCTGGCAGTAGGTGGCAACACAATGCACCTAATATGAAAATCGTATGTTTTTGGGGGTGTTCGGATACTTTTGATCACACAGTGTACTTTGGGAGGAGCTAGTATGGACCAAGACATGGAAAAATTGTCTGGTAAACAGGAGCTTCAAAATGCTTGCCTTAAGAGGTATGAGCACTTATTCAGTAGAAGAGATGTGTTTCCCAGTAGCGTAGTTGAACAAGTGTTAATAGCTCTTAAGGCTTGTACTTTAGAACCACTGTTTACTAGACTTTTTTTTTATTTTTGTCCATACTACCACCTCCCAAAATATGGAAAGCAAAGAGCTTGAAAGAAGAGATTTGTTTCACGGTATCGAAGGTCGAGAGGCGCTCACAGTTCTTATGGAACGCATTTTAGAGCCCATACTTACTAGACAATGTTTTCTTATTTTGGTCCGTACTACCTCATCGCAAAATACGGAAAGCAAAGAGCTTGCAGCTTGTTTCACCGATCGAAGTTTTATGTGGTCTTTTTTTCCGTAACTGTCCCGTAACTAATATTAAATCAGAACACCCATAAGATCGGAATTCGTAATCATAAACAAAAAGTGAAATGCATATTAGTACCAGCTATTGTCAGTAGCTAATTCTCTTAATTTACATTTTATTTGGATTTGCAGGAGGTTTATAAGTATGAAGTCATTTGGAAGCATATTAGGACGATATGGCAGTACTCTGGCGAACAGCGAGGCTCGGCAACAGTGTAGAGGGACCACCTCCATATGAATTCTCCGAAGGGCGCTCCGGTTGGGCTGCAAGTCAGTGCCGTTTGCTCGACCAGCCTTCCCTTTTGAGTTAGCGCATCTGTTGTGAACAAAGCGCTTTTGAGACGCACACGACCCTATAGACAACATCGGGAACATGAAGTAAGAGACTCCACTTTGGAACCTCTTTATACGCGTGGGACACCGTCGAAAGCCGTGTTCACAAGAACGAAATATTTACGCAACATAGGAACTGACAGGATTGGCTAATGTAAATAAACTGGAAGTTAGAGAGAGACATTTGACGGTGCTGCCGAGGCCCCACTTCATTGGTCACAGGAAGAGACAGAAAGAGAATGAGATGCGTTTTTTCAGCACTAAATGGTAGGAAGTGCATTACTTGTTAACACCTTGAAGAAAAATTCAGGAAAGTGGACCAGCAACTTTTAAGGAATCCTTTTACTGGTCGGCGCTTGGAATATATATAGCGCAGCGGATCCGACCAGAGTAAAGAACGCAAAACGCAGAAATATAAGTTTTCCTCTTACAGCCTAGTAGGTACAATTTCATTCAGTTTTTGGTATTCGACTCTTCGACTTCTTCATCTCTGGGAGCCTTCACCTTCACTGGCCTGCGAAGTCGCTCAGTACCATCTGCGAGCAGATGAGCTGAGGGACTGGGAAAGATTTCGGGCTGATTAGGACTTAGCCGCAGGCGCGGGTCATTGGTGTGCTCCTAATGACTGATTCTGCCGCCGTCTCAGCCTCCATCCACAGATGGATATGATGAGATCGAGCAGCGACAGCGAAATGATTCGTAGAGACAGTAAAGTCATTTTTGTAGAATTTCATTAATCTCAAGCTTCACTCTGGAGACTTGCTGAGGATATAGACAGAATATGGGTCTACTATGTGATTTCTAAAGTGCGCAAATTTTACATTTCTGGATACTTAAAGCAATTGGCCAGTTTTTCCGCAGCGTAAGTGGTGGTCTACGTTACGACACAGGGCAGTCGGAAGAGTTAACCGGAGTGTGTAAGCACCGCTTTCAACAAATTTGTCCGGAAAGTGACTGCCAGCCCCAGTTGTGCTGTTGTGTCTCGCCCGTTGGCACTGACTGACAGCCTAGTAGCTAATTTACGAGTGCTACTCCGCACTGGCTGGCTTTTTGGTCCAATGTTTCCGGCATTCGGGCAATACACTTTTCGTGAACTACAAAGTTCTCAAGTCCAAGGTGTAACCGTGCAGTCCTCTCATTCAGATATTAAAATAAATTAAAGAATGTTGGATTCTGTGCGTTCGGATTTCTGAGCCGGGCGGGGCAGATGCAGAGAGCGTCTATCTGTGCCACTTGCAGACCAGAGACACCTCAGGTATTGGGAAGTGACCACCGTGAAGGCCAGAACACTGTCGCAGATGGGTCTCCGTGAGCAACAGTTTTTCTTTTTTATATGAATCACACTACTGATCTTGCTCAATATAATGCGATGCTAGACAGTGACATAGATCCAATGACTGCACGCGCGTAATCCGTGGATGTGCAGTGCGGACGACCAATCACTGAGTGTTCATTTGTTTAAAATGAAAAAAAGTGTTGTAATTCCTCAGAGTATCACAAATGTTTTGAAAAGTCTTATTGATAAAGAGTTTAAGCTGTCCGATGGCTACTGACTCTAGCCTCGTAATACCATACGGGCGAGGAACGGTTAAATAGATGCTGACGGAGCGCTACAGAAACTCGTTCTCGGAGGAAAAAGGAAAAAAAAACTGGGAGGTCGCGACGAATGGCCATCTGAAACTTTTTCCTCCCCCTAACCGAAAGTGGCTGAGCACAGCACGGGGGATCCTCACTCGAAAAACTCCGGCAGGCGCTAAGCTCGCTCGCCGCCTCTTGGCGAGTGGCTCTGGCCAGCTCTGAGGTCTCTCTCCGTCTCGTCTCTTCTCGTTTTGTTTTGTTTCACTTTGCTTTGTGCAGCTCTAACGCGGAGCCCACTTGGGGTAACGGATCTGCGTGCTCGACGCGCACCGAGCGATTATCGGGAGAAATAAGCGCACGAGGGGCGCGGATTAAAGCTGACGCCCGCTCGTGTGATGGGCTGGTGAGAGGAGGGGGGGGGGGGGGAGGGGGGAGGTGGGAGGGTCTCAACCAACACTCGACACGGACCGAATAAATCTGTTAGCGGCGCCTACACGTGAATCCCCGGTAGGTGACCTGCAACTCAGTCGAGGACGGCACTATCCGAGCGGTTGTAACATTATTCAACAATCTCTTGGTAACACAGTCCTTGCGCCTCTGCTCCAAACTTTCACTTACTTCGGAGTATCGGGCATATTGCGATGCCTCACCCTCAAAAGATGGTAATACAGTTTTAATATTCAATAAACAATTAGAAATAAGTAAAATAAATTACCGAAGCAAAAACATGATTAGCTGTTATGCAAAAGAATCTGAATATTACTTTCATGTACAGAGTGTTTAAAAGGAAGTGTCACATATTCCGACAGGAGGTACTATTGGTCAGAACTATTTCCTATAACGATATGTAAAGAAACCAATACCTGTCGAGAAAGGGCCAATCTGTCCCTACATCCCCATCTGTCCTTTACTGTAAGTAGAATCAGAAGCTATAGGTAGTGGTGCATGTGGTTACAACACATCCTTCAGCCCTACTTCGCAGTTAATCACGCAGTCTTTCAAATACAACTGACTCCATTTGGACTGCGCCACATGCATTGGCCACATGCTATTATAGCGTCTGCACAATGTCGATAAGTTGGGCATACGCCAATGCCTTTAAATGCCCCCATGGAGTAAAATCCAACTGGCAGGCCATGCTACCGGACCCCCTCGACCAATCCATCGCCCATGAAACACTGCGGTGAGCAACTGTGGAAAATGTGTAGGTGTTCCGTTGCACGTAAACCACAGTCGTTGTCTAAGTGCAAGGGTAACGTTCTCCAGTACCGCTGATAGTACAGCCCGCAGAGAACTGCAACAGTAAGACGGCCTAAGCCACCAAATACCACACATTACTCGTCACAAGTAAAACTGTCCATGTCCCAACAAGCAGACATATAATTATCGGAACTTTTATTCCATTTTGACCAACACTGCCTCCTACACTAGTAAGTTACGCTTTTTTAAAACACGCTGTGTATTACCAAGGTGACAAGGAGATGAAAATGGTATTATGATGATAACTACATATAGAGATATATTCCCCTATTTTTAAACTCGATAATTAATGTTAATTAATAAGTTACGAACCATCACCAAAATTACGATTTCCGTTTCCTGCGGGTTAATCATCGGTGCATTCTCAGCCTTGCGTCATTTGAAAAGAGGTCAATTAGGTACCCTTCGGACCACGCTACACCACTACAGCCAGTTACTGTCCGATCTTCTGTGTCGTTTGGCCCAACGAAGGCGCCGTGTTACACGAGTGTAAGTGGTACAACATTCTTGGCAGACACGTTGATATACCAATATTCGGGCAGCATCATTCACGGCGTGGTCATGGACAGGTCCAAACACAATACCTCATTTTTGCAGTTCTATAGCGTCTGCACGTTACCGATTATTACGTGCATACCACTTCATTGCCATGGCCAGATAGCCGTGAAGGAACATCACTGCTTGGTGCCATTGCTACACCATCAAAAACACTCCAAAGCGACCACTGTACTCTTCTGAGTCGCTAACTATTACTTTGTCCTACGAGCTTACGTAAGCGTGGCGGCATGAAGTCGAACTAACACATTAGATAAGTTGTAGCGAAGGTCGTGACAGTTCTAGATACGTATATATGAAGAAGGTATCTGTTCTTTCGGACATGTCCGAAAGAACACATACCATGTGTGACCATGCAGCTCTCTTAGAATGAAACGATAATTAAATCAAGACCCTAAGCCGTCGACAGGCGTTGATATACATCAACGGGGACAGTTGAAAATGTGTGCTCCGACCGGGACTCGAACCCGGGATCTGCTGCTTACATGCCAGACGCTCTATCCATCTCAGCCACCGACGGCACAGAGGATAGTGCGTCTGCAGGGATTTTATCCCTTGCACGCTCCCCGTGAGACCCACATTCCCAACTACATTCGTAGTGCCCCTGCCCATTACTCTATTTACTCGCAGCAGACAACCTTACCGAGTCCGGTAAGATTCCTTGGTGAGAGGACTGGTAAAGGACGCACTCGGCCTCGTGATGCCACCTGAGGAGTACTTGACCCAGTAGCAGCGCTCCTCGGTCTGCAAAGTCTGCAAAACGGCCGGCAGAACAGTGTGCTGACCACATACTCATCCACACCTCTCCGCATGACGCCACAGGGCAGCCGATGATAGGGTGGCCGATACAAATTCCTTGAGCCTTTACAGGCTGATGAGCAGCTCGTAAAATTAATCAATTCAGAGGCGCGTGTAGGAATTTCTTAGCGTTCAGTTCGGTAAGTATGAGAGTGTTACGGAAATGCTCCACAAGCTTGCATGGGTAAGGAAGAGGACACTGTTTTCGCGACAGGATGTTAAGAGACTGCGGTGGACTGTAGAACGATTCTGCAGTGTAGGACGAAATAAGGGAGATTTTGGTTCGTACAGAGGCATACAAGCACTCACTTTTCCCAATGACCAGCAATAGTTTAAAGCGTCCCCCGTCACACTGTGCAATGTGGCTTGAAGTATACGTATTTAGGCGTAGATAGTTTTGCAAATTCAGCCGATTGACTCACTGATTAAGGCTAGTTATTCAACAAACCGACGAGATGTTTAATTTCAGTATCTACCTGCACTGACGGCGATAATTTCTTCTATATCCAGTAGCGATTTGTTACTCATTGTAACTCTTTTTATTTCCCTCCAAGCTAAAAATTTGGCAAAATATGGTGGCTTACATTGTCTAAATAGACTAGAAGTGGAAGTAGCTACAGACTTTTCAAAAGGTACGCCGAGTCATGGAAAAAGGAATGAACCTTAGTAAGCGGAATAAGAGGAGTTACCAAACCGTGAAAGTGCGTGAAGAGTGTAAGGCTATTCCACAGAGATAATGAAGGGCCGTGATTGATTAAGGGTAGTTTGTCTCGCACCTACAGACTGAGAGGCAAGTGCTTGGCGGTGGGCTCATTTCATGGGAGTAACAATGCACTCCAAAAGGGAGAAAAACAGGCCCCCGGGATAACGCGCATTGGAACCGAGAGGGCTGTGCAACCAGCCGGAAAGCGTAGGCCTCGATACGCATCCGCGGCGCCCAGCGGTGTCACCCCACGCTTAGTGGCTGCCTCTGTCATTCTGTAATGCTGCAGATACACACCGTTCACAGATCACTGTACCGAAATATGTTTTTTTTCTGTATTACGTGTATGTTTTCGAAACATGGGTGGGGAGAATATAGTCCAACCAACCGCATCTTTCACCTTACAAAAAGCAGGATGAAAATATAGAGGAAGCTGGTACCTTGGAGCTTCTAATTCTCAAGTAGCTCCCCATCTGACAGCACGGGGCTGAGTGCACCCCATTCCAGTACTCCCACCAAGCAAAGATTCCTATCACTCCTGGGAATGAAACCCGGTCCTCTGCACTGCAGCCATCTACGCTAACCAGTTTGGCGCTGATGCGGCCTTTATGAGGAACAGGGTGAACCAGAAACCACCGATAAAATTTCGGAGGTTGTTCAGACATTTTTTCTGAGTGGTTTGATACGAAGAACACGTGGTCTCCGGTAGATTGTTACAGAATAAAAATGTAATTGTGATTATTCGTTTTCTTACTCCATTTACCTTTGTTTCAGGGAAAATATCCTCACAACAGTGAAATACCATGTACTATCCGATCACCAAAACACAGAAAACTGAGTAACGCGACAATACTCAGACGAAACATGTACACTTTCATCACAGTGTGTTCAGTGTGCTCTAATAGTGTACATTAGGGTACGTAATAAATGTGGAACTGTTCACTTAGAGGTATTGTTCGAAATGTCGACCACAATGGACACGTCAGTGTGTACAGCGATGCACCATTGACTGCCTTACACACGTCAAGAATCCCAGAAGTTTGGCGTACTACTTTTGTGGCTGCGGCAATCCTAGCATCCAGGTCAGTGCGAGTAATGACCAGGTTCTCGTAAGCTAGTCTCTTCACATGCCCCCAGAAGAAGAAATGTTCCTACGTTTCTCTGGAATCCAAATTGGTCTTCCACGAGGTCGGCTTCTACCAGTTAACGTGGATCATAAATCAAAAGAAACGCTGCTTGCCACGGGAATCCACGAGTCTCTTATACCAAAATAATGAGATATTATTCCTTTTTGTCGGTGGACGTCTTAAGAAGTAACATCTGATTTGTTGTGTCGAATAATTAGTCTTTGAGGCATTATCCCGTTCATGAATGGTATCGAATCAGTAAAGTGGAAACTAATTGGCTCATTTCGCACTTCGTAGTTCACGCAGTCTGCTGACCATAGATGTCAGATTGGTACTAGCACAAATATTCCGTCTTTTTCTTCTAAGAGAGATCAAGGTGGCCACACTGTGTGTGTTTTTTTTTTTAGGCGATTTATAGAAGTTTGAAACTACTTCGACAGACACTGTCGCTTATCTCGAGCGATTGCGTCTCCATACCTATCATAAATTTTAAAGACAGCCGGCCAAAGTGGCCGTACGGTTAAAGGCGCTGCAGTCTGGAACCGCAAGACCGCTACGGTCGCAGGTTCGAATCCTGCCTCGGGCATGGATGTTTGTGATGTCTTTAGGTTAGTTAGGTTTAACTAGTTCTAAGTTCTAGGGGACTAATGACCTCAGAAGTTGAGTCCCATAGTGCTCAGAGCCATTTGAACCATTTTTTAAAGACATTTCCACTTCAAAATGCTTCAAAAATCAAGTATGGGGAATCTCACCTTACCATTATACTCAGTCATGATGTTCAAGAACTTACTAGTCCAGAAACTCATATTAGTAAATTTACGTTTGTTGTTTTGACTTGTTTGACCACCAATCATGTTAGGTTTGCTCTTGCATCCAGTGAGTTATCAAGCAGCCTTCACTGGTCGAAACTCTAGCCATCTCCACATACTGCTACTCGGAGAAATAAACCTTTTAAAAAGAGCAAAACCCTCCAAAGAGGAGTGTCTTCAGCCACCGTCGGGGTGTTACAATCTACCGGTCAGTGACCGCGGGAACGACGCGGAGTGCCAACTTGAAATGAGACAACTGAAGCATTTCTACAATGAATTCAGTCCTTAGTGCAGAACGTGTAACGCCGGCCGGGGTGGCCGAGCGGTTCTAGGCGCTACAGTCTGGAACCGCGCGAACGCTTACGGTTGCAGGTTCGAATCCTGCCTCGGGCTTGGATGTGTGTGATGTCCTTAGGTTAGTTAGGTTTGAGTAGTTGTAAGTTCTAGGGAACTGCTGACCTGAGAAGTTAAGTCCCATAGTGCTCAGAGCCATTTCAATCATTTTTTGAACCAGAACGTGGCACGTGCTACGCAAGTCGAAATAGCCCACGGATCTCATTGTCCAGGCCCGACCGCTACTGAATCCAGGTCGCTCCACCCCAGATGTGTGCCCAGAGCAATTAACTCCCAGACCCAGAGCGACACCAGGGCTTCCTGGATTAGCCTGATAGGGAGTGAGCATGAATCCTCAGCCCCTACAATATGAAAACATCAAGAAGTGGGGTGAAGTTCCCATCGCCCCTCCCCCACCCCAAAAAATGTCCCTAATGACAGTTCGGCCATGTGTATGTAACTGGTTCACCAGACAGGCAAAATTGTTTGTCCAGCATAGAGGTAAATGAGAGGTTTGGAGCATGTGCCAGTGGCAAAGTACGTGAGTGCTAAGCCTTCTTGGGCTTAGTTGAGATCTCATGGTCCAGAGCCATTTATTCTTCCAGAATGAGATTTTCACTCTGCAGCGGAGTGTGCGCTGATATGAAACTTCCTGGCAGATTAAATCTGTGTGTCGGACTGAGACTCGAACTCGGGACCTTTGCCTTTCGCGGGCAAGTGCTCTACCATCTGAGCCACCCAAGCACGACTCACGCCCCGTCCTCACAGGAGACGAGGTACTGGCAGAAGTAAAGCTGTGAGGACGGGGCGTGAGTCATGCTTGGGTAGCTCAGATGGTAGAGCACTTTCCCGCGAAAGGCAAAGGTCCCGAGTTCTAGCCTCGGTCCGGCAGACAGTTTTAATCTGCCAGGAAGTTCCATTTATTCTTTGCCTTTCGCGGGCAAGTGCTCTACCATCTGAGCCACCCAAGCACGACTCACGCCCCGTCCTCACAAGAGACGAGGTACTGGCAGAAGTAAAGCTGTGAGGATGGGGCGTGAGTCATGCTTGGGTAGCACTTTCCCGCGAAAGGCAAAGGTCCCGAGTTCTAGTCTCGGTCCGGCACACAGTTTTAATCTGCCTGGAAGTTCCATTTATTCTTGTTTTAAGAGACATCTGAAGAGGTATCGATAATGCGTGACTGTGACCCTTCTGGCTGTGTGAGGTAAAACAGCTCCAATCTCCCCTTTCAGTCCAGATCAGGTCTCCCCAAGGCCACAGTGCCGCACTTGGAACGTAACCAGCAGTGCTCAAGGATCCAACTGGGAACCATCACCAGAAGCACAGTGAATGTGACCTGCCTGTCCGGGAGAGTGTGTTGAGCGGGTGGTGTGCCGGTGTGTCGGCAGGGGCCACGATGCGCCGCCAGGTGTGGTGGGCGGCGCTGCTGTGGCTGGCGGTGGCGGCGCGCGGCGAGCAGCGCTTCGCCATGGAGCCCCAAGACCAGACCGCCGTCGAGGGCACGCGCGTCACGCTGCCCTGCCGCGTCATCAACAAGACCGGCATGCTGCAGTGGACCAAGGACGACTTCGGCCTCGGCACCGACCGCAACCTGTCCGGCTTCGACCGCTACTCCATGATCGGCAGCGACGAGGAGGGTGAGTACCACACAGCAGTTTCAAACCTACTGCGCCGCCGCAGTGCTCTCGTGTGTACACGTACACCGACGAAGAGTGTGTACATCCTTCGCAGTTCAGAATCGTTGTACCGTTGCTGTTCTCCTGTATGTACAAGTGTCCAATCTGCAGCATTATTGTCGCCCAACGACGGCAGTATTAACGTTTGTGAGTGACACTTCCTACATCGCCAAACGTAAGGAGGATAGGATAATAATTAATACACGAAGTACGCAGCCAATTTGATACACATTTGAGGCAATAGAAACGCAGAACTTTAGAAACGGCAATAGTCTTCTGAAGACCGAAACTGGGAGAAAATGCAGTAGGAAAAATAGAAGCATTTTGCGACTTAACAGTCGAATTTAGATAGGATAGCCCAAAGCAACGAAGCAGTCAGGATAAAATTTCGGTAAAAATATGAAATCTACCAAACTCAAACATTGTTCACGAGTTAGTGATAAGTTTCTGAAATTATATGTTCCACGCACAGTCTTAGCATCTGAATACAGCATTGAAGGAGTGTACGAGGGCGTGCTGAGAAGTAATGCCTCTGCTTTCTTACGTGAAGACTCTTAAAACTTTTTACGTAAAAGAAACGTTAACACTCTACATCTTTATTCTTTACCTCTACACATTTATTTCTGAACATAATCACCCTGATGACGAACACGTTTATCACAACCAGAGACCAGTTTGTTGATACCGTCACTATAGAATGTTTGACTTTGTGTACGGAGCCTCAACCTTACCTCTGCTTGCACTGCTGTTCCTTAAGGTTTGGAAACAGACGAAAATCGGATGGGACCAAGTGGGGACGGTACAGAGGATGATCAATGACAGTGAACCCAAAGTGTCTGATTGTTGCAGACGTCACAGTGCTCGTGTGTGATCTGGCGTTGTCCTGTTGAAGGAAAGGGTGTTCCATGTGCGGACAAACTCTCCGAATTAGAAAATCCATTACAGCTCGCTGTTTCTCAGAAATCGACATAGTTACGCACCGCCATGCTACACGCTACAATTTGGACCCCTCTAGCGGTGGAGGGCTGCAGATCAGTAGATATGTAGAATAAAGGTGTTGAATGTTAATAACGATGGTTTTATTTAAAAACGTTCAAGAGTTTTTGCATTAAAAATTCGGCGGTTTTACTTCTCAACACGCCCTCGTAGTTTAGGGATTAACAACCCATCAATGTCGAGCTAACTAGAGACGGCGCACGAGTGGGTACTCTACAACAACTGGCCAAAATTGTTACAGCTATTATAAATGTTCGCGCTGCTACCAACAAGTGTGCAGAATATTTTATATTAAACACATAGTGGTCTCTAATGACCTTTTGAGTTTCGACAGAGGTAACTGCTGTTATTTCAAAGAGAAAAAATATTGTGACACGTTCCCGTCTATTTAAATTTAAATCACATCTTTCATAACACTCAAATTATAGGTTACTCTGTAAATTGCGGAAAGCTAATAGGTTCTTACTTTTTTTTATTTTCATATTCACCGACTGGGATTACAATAATCACTTCAGTTCCCCTGCTTTTCTTTTGGTTTTCTTTATTTGCAGGTCTCCATTCTCTTTCCATGTTGCCCTTCGGTGTTTTTGTCTATGTTCTTTCTGTATTTATCGTTACTACGTTACTAGACTAGAGACCCATCGCGACATCTCTCGAGTACCACCAGCTACTTCAGCCGGACGATTTTGCTGCCGTAGCTATAGTTTTGTTGAGGCGCCACTGTATAGAGTTACGAGTAAAATCCAGAAAAGTACGTTAGCTAACTGCCTATTACTCCCAATTTTAGTATAACTCAAACGATTTAAACAGCGTACATCAGGAAAGTCCTCAAGACACACGATTTAATCGGCAGTCGTCATCACACTTCGCCTCGTTTGTACGAAATACTTATAAAAGCAATCAACAAACTTTCTTAGTGAATCAGTTTCTCTGTTAGTGAAAACCGTACCAAAGTCCCTAAAGGAGTTCGTCAGAGTAGCCTTCACGTACAGGTAGAAAAACGAGGCGGGCGCTTAAATTTATAGCATATAGTAATTGTTATTTATTCTTCCTCGCTAGACTTGTAAATTGAGTGTCTGTTGTTTCTGATCCTTTGAGCTTGTTTCTTTCCACATTTTTTGTTTTTATGTGATCCAAGCTATTTTTACCCATTATTTTTGGCTCGATTTTAATGCGTTAACTGTCGTATTTCGCATCCAAGAGCCTTGGAGGTATAAAAAGAAGTCCCCAGTTTCCAACTTTAAAATTGCGAGAAGAGACAGTTGCCCTCCGTTGATGGCCACCTTACGCCTCGGGTGCCCCCGAAATCCACCGGATAGCCGTCGCGTAATTATCCAGTTTGCTAACACGTCGCATCTCGTCGGCACTTTTTCCTCCAACGACCGCGGATGAGCGCGTAATAAGAGTGTCAACTCGTTCCTTGGCGGGCAAGGAGATTCTGAGATTTAGCTCGGATATCCCCGTAAGGCCGCCGGGAACGACCTATTACCGCATTTTTACTGTCGCACCCGTCGCCGGCGCGGCGCAGTAGGGCAGCTCGAACCTGCGGAGTACGCATTTCTCCGCACGAGCGAATGGAGCCCACGTACGCTACGGCAGAGTGGAGCTGAAACGAGGGGGTTAGGGGTAAGGGGTGGTTTGGAGGAGCAAGGCGGCAGGCGAGAGATTCACGCTTTGGCACCCGTCTGGGGTGGGCCTCCCGTCTTCTAACAGCGGAGCGTATGCATATTCATGGAGGGTCGTGTGCGAACCGTAATGAGCGCACACAGCGCCTGTGATCCCGCCAGCTGCGTGCGCCGTCAAGTGGCGAGCACTCGCTCCAAGAAACTGTGCCCTCTGTGCCCTCCGCCCGCTTCTTAATCCCACGGGCGCCTCCTTCCGTCCGAAGAGGGCGGGCGCAGCGGGGAGCTCTAGACTGTGTTCCGCCACTTTCCGTTCCACATTATCCGGATTAGATCGCGTTTCGGCCACTGTGATCGGACCTCCTCTACCTTGTCTTCTTTTCCACGACGGTAATGTTTCTGGACGACGTTCTCATTGACCTACCGCTCAAAGATGAGCCTAGCGATTAAATTTTACTGGATAATTTCATCCACTGAGTGAACAAAATAAAGCTGGCCCGGAAAAAATTCATGCACCATAATATTGGTAACTCATCTTACATTATACGCGCCAGGACACTATTATGTAAGTTCAGTTGTCTATCTTAAGATGCATGAAACGCACACTAGAAAAAGAAAGACACCTGTCGTGATCGTAGAAAATTTTAATTTTTATTCTTGCTTTTGTGACCATAATAAGGGTCCAGGCTCCATAGGCAAACAGGCAGCCGAAATTAAGAAATAGTCCACCAGGACGTGAGGACAAGATAAACGACGGAGGCTGCCAAGTATGGCTTGCTGATCAAATAACTTAGTGTTTGACTTGCCAGAGGAAGCAGCATGAGATCAAACTTGTGCAATGGAAGACGCAAACAAAATGGTTCAAATGGCTCTGAGCACTATGGGACTTAACTTCTGAGGTTATCACTCCCCTAGAACTTAGACCTACTTAAACCTAACTAACCTAAGGACATCACACACATCCAATCCCAAGGCAGGATTCGAACCTGCGACCGCAGCGGCCGCGCGGTTCCAGACTGTAGCGCCTAGAACCGCTCGGCCACACCGGCCGGCAAGACGCAAACACCAGAGCGATAATACAGCAAGAGAGAGTGTCAGTTACGTGCGGAAAAGACTCGCGTGGAACCAAATTAAGTCGTGTGCAGGTAGAAACGAAAGTGGTGTGTGGAAGGGAAGTCATTGTTGCGCAAGCCGACCAATTAGAAACGAGAGTGTCGTGTGGACCCATAGGCATTCTTGTGTAACCCGATCACTTAGAAATGAAAGGGTCGTGTGAAACAAATTAACTTGTGTGCTCCCAAGTACATAAGAAAGGAAATACAAGGCCAGGCAGCGGAATAGCTAGAGGCAGAGAATCAGATGCAGATTCAGAGCCAGTGCCGGCAGTTTGGAGATTCCGCAGCGAGACGCCAGCGGGACCGGGTCCGCCCATAGCAGCTGATACAGCTGATAAAGGCTTCAACTACGAGAAGATGGTGATAGACTCTGGTGGACACTCAGGAACTGCAGGTGAAGTAGGATTTTAGAATTTCATTGGAATAGTGTTGAATAGAGGCTGACAGTCTTTGCCTCAATTACTTAGAGAGATTTCAGTGCTAACCAAGAACAAGTGATTTCTTTCTACTTTTTCTTATATGTACCAGCAATTAGCTTTCAAGTAATAAGTTCGAATAAATAGACTGAATCTTACTAAAGGGTTTATGGTCCAACACCTCACATAAGTATATGTGAGAATAAACTTGATAGAAACTAACCATTCTCTTCTGCCTATTGCAATTCTGTAACCTATTTTCAGGAAACTTATTTGCTTCAAACCAAGGAGATTCTCACCCTCTCATCTCCGATATAAAGGTTGATAGCAATTTATAACTAACCCATTGTCATTAACGTCCCGATTGTGCTACGTAGTTCGCACTTACTTCATTCTGGTATAATGACGCTCTGCTGGGACGCGACACGGGTCGTGGATGACTTATACGAATGGGAAGGAAATCGGTAAATGTAATCTACATATACAGACAAACGAATGATAGCAGTTTCAGAAAAACTGATGATTCGTGCAAGAGAAAGCACTTCACAAATTAAGCGCGTCAATAACGCGTTGGGGCACCTCTGGTCCTTATACAAGCAGTTATTCGGCTTGGCAGTAATTCACAGAGTTGTTAGACTCCTCCTGAGGGATATCGAGCCAAATTTTGTGCAATTGGCGCGTTAGATCGTCAAAATCCCGAGCTGGTTGGAGATCCCTGCTCATAATGCTCCAAATATTCTCAGTTGGGAAGAGATCCGGCGACTTTTCTGGCTAAGGTAGGGTTTGGTAAGCACGAAGATATGCAGCAGAAACTCTCACCGTTCGCGGGCGGGCATTATCTTGCTGAAATGTACACTACTGGCCATTAAAATTGCTACGACGCGAAGATGACATGCTACAGACGCGAAATTTAACCGACAGGAAGAAGATGCTGTGATATGCAAATGATTAGCTTTTCAGAGCATTCACACAAGGTTGGCGCCGTCGGCGACACCTACAACGTGCTGACATGAGGAAAGTTTCCAACCGATTTCTCATACACAAACAGCAGTTGACCGGCGTTGCCTGGTGAAACGTTGTTGTGATGCCTCGTGTAAGGAGGAGAAATGCGTACCATCACGTTTCGGACTTTCATAAAGGTCGGATTGTAGCCTATCGCGATTGCGGTTTATCGTATCGTGACATTGCTGCTCGCGTTGGTCGAGATCCAATGACTGTTAGCAGAATATGGAATCGGTGGGTCCAGAAGGGTAATACGGAACGCCGTGCTGGATCCCAACGGCCTCGTATCACTAGCAGTCGAGATGACAGGCATCTTATCCGCATGGCTGTGACGGATCGTGCAGCCACGTATCGATCTCTGAGTCAACAGATGGGGACGTTTGCAAGACAACAACCATCTTCACAAACAGTTCGATGACGTTTGCAGCAGCACGGACTATCAGCTCGGAGACCATGGGTGCGGTTACCCTTGACGCTGCGTCACAGACAGGAGCGCCTGCGATGATGTACTCAACGACGGAGCTGTGTGCACGAATGGCAAAACGTCACTTTTTCGGATGAATCCAGGTTCTGTTTACAGCATCATGACGGTTGCATCAGTGTTTGGTGACATCGCGGTGTACGCACATTGGAAGCGAGTATTCGTCATCGCCATACTGGCGTATCACCCGGCGTGATGGTATGGGGTGCCGTTGGTTACACGTCTCGGTCATCTCTTGTTCGCATTTAGGGCATTTTGAACAGCGGACGTTACATTTCAGATGTATTACGAACCGTGGCTCTACCCTTCATTCGATCCCGGCAAAATCCTACATTTCAGCAGGATAATGCACGACCGCATCTTGTAGGTCCTGTACGGGCCTTTCTGGATACAGAAAATGTTCGACTGTTGCCCTGGGCAGCATATTCTCCAGATCTCTCACCAACTGAAAACGTCTGTTCAGTGGTCGCCGAGCAACTGGCTCGTCACAACACGCCAGTCACTAATCTTGATGAACTGTGGTATCGTGTTGAAGCTGCATGGGCAGTTGTATCTGTACACGGCATCCAAGCTCTGTTTGACTCAATGCCCAGGCGTATCAAGGCCGTTATTATGGCCAGAGGTGGTTGTTCTGGGTACTGATTTCTCAGGATCTTCACCCAAATTGCGTGAAAATGTAATCACATGTTAGTTCTAGTATAATATATGTGTCCAATGAATACCCGTTTATCATGTGCATTTCTTCTTGGTGTAGCAATATTAATAGCCAGTAGTGTATTAGTACACCGGTGATTGCATTTACGTGGTTTAGTCTCCCCATCCTTAACCAGTACATTGCAGCTCTGTCTTTGATGGTCATATCTATCGATTACGGTCCAAGCAACTGAGGTGGCGCCGAAAGCCAGCGACAGTGTGAGCAGGACCCGTGTAGCAGCGCCGTCAGACGCGTGGGCGGCGCGGGCAGGCGCTGTTTTTAGACGCGCCTCTGGGTCCCGGTCGTCTGTGCTCGCGTTCCTGGCTGAGTCAGCCGGCCTCCCGCAGGGTCGGGGACCGCGGCCGGCTGCTCCAGAGCTGAGTCGGAAATACGCCGCAGTCGGCGTGACCGGGGGCGCTAGTGTCTGGGGAAGCCGTGTCCGGCATTCAGATGCCGCAGCCGAGAACAGTGCCCACCTTACCCGTTGACGATCACCTTGTTCCGGTGGTGCTAGTCTAACGCCGTCGGCTGTTCTCCTGAAACCAATCACTTCTCGGTAATCAGAAGTGAAGCCGTTTCTGTTCGGCTCCTCTGCCAGCACCCGTCAAAGTTCTCCGTCCTCGGAAAAAAACCATCACGAATATTTCATATGAGACCTTTGTAGACTGAGTAAAAAATACGAAATTATTAATAACGAATATCGATTCTCTGTTGAAACAGCAGTCAATGTCTCAGTGTCTACATCCATATCTACGTGATTACTCTGCTATTCACAGTTAAGTGCCTGGCAGAGGGTTCAATGAACCACCTTCAAGCTGTCTCTCTACCGTTCCACTCTCGAACGGCGCGCAGGATAAACGAGCACTTAAATTTTTCTGTGCGACCCCCGATTACTCTTATTTTGAAACGTCCCCTTTGAAAAAATTATGAATGACAGTTCTGGATAACCTCTTACGTTATTTCATTTTCAAACAGCTGAGCAAAACTCAAAGTACTCAAACAGTTTTCTCTTTTTACTTATTCTGATCATCACTAAACTGACACACAATATTTTCAGCGCAACGCAATCTGACTTTCAATAATACCTACAAAAGAATGGCCCTGACTAACAATAACCTATACCTTTCATGAATCACTCACCTCACAAAAATCTTCGATACTCGAACTGCTGCAATACAGCCAGAACCAGTACTGCCAGCTAAATAAAAGTTTCTAACTACTGAAGGCACTAACTACTGATATGCATAGTTAGCAAATGAAAGATTTTGATAGAGAACAAACAATGTATTTACCTTAATAATGTTCAAAAGTCATCATATACAGGGCGAGTCACCTAACATTACCGCTGGATATATTTCGTAAGCCACATCAAATACTGACGAATCGATTCTACAGACCGAACGTGAGGAGAGGGGCTAGTGTAATCGGTTAATACAAACCACAAAAAAATGCACGGAAGTATGTTTTTTAATACAAATCTACGTTTTTTAAATGGAACCCCGTTAGTTTTGTTAGCACATCTGAACATATAAACAAATACGTAATCAGTGCCGTTTGTTGCATTGTAAAATGTTAATTACATTCGGAGATATTGTAACCTAAAGTTGACGCTTGAGTACCAATCCTCAGCCGTTCGATCGTGTGTATCGGAGAGCACCGAATTACGTAGGCATCCAAAGGGAACGGTGATGGACCTTAGGTACAGAAGAGACTGGAACACCACATTACGTCCACATGCTAACACCTTTTTATTGGTATTTTTCACTGACGCACATGTACATTACCATGAGGGGTGAGGTACACGTACACACGTGGTTTCCGTTTTCAATTACCGAGTGTAATAGAGTGTGTCCCGACATGTCAGGCCAATAGATGTTCAATGTGGTGGCCATCATTTGCTGCACACAATTGCAATCTCTGGTGTAATGAATGTCGTACACGCCGCAGCACATCTGGTGTAATGTCGCCGCAGGCTGCGACAATACGTTGTTTCATATCCTCTGGGATTGTAGGCACATCACGGTACACATTCTCCTTTAACGTACCCCACAGAAAGAAGTCCAGAGGTGTAAGATCAGGAGAACGGGCTGGCCAATTTATGCGTCCTCCACGTCCTATGAAACGCCCGTCGAACATCCTGTCAAGGGTCACCCTAGTGTTAATTGCGGAATGTGCAGGTGCACCATCATGCTGATACCACATACGTCGACGCGTATACAGTGGGACATTTTCGAGAAACGTTGGCAGATCATTCTGTAGAAACGCGATGTATGTTGCAGCTGTTTGGGCCCCTGCAATGAAGTGAGGACTAATGAGGTGGTCGCCAATGATTCCGCACCATACATTTGCAGTCCACGGTCGCTGTCGCTCTACCTGTCTGAGCCAGCGAGGATTGTCCACGGACCAGTAATGCATGTTCCGTAGATTCAGTGCCCCGTGGTTTGTGAAACCCGCTTCATCGGTAAACAGGTAGAACTGCAACGCTTTCTCTGTTAATGCCCATTGACAGAATTGCACTTGATGATTAAAGTCATCGCCATGTAATTCCTGACGTAGCGACACATGAAACGGGTGAAAGCCGTGACGATGCAGTATGCGCATGACACTACTTTGACTCAGTCCACCGGCTCTCGCAATGTCCCGTGTACTTATGTGTGGGTTCATGGCAACAGCAGCTAACACACCAACTGCACCCGCTTCTCCTGTGACGGGCCTGTTACGGACCCGTTTGCGTGCTACGATCATACCTGTTGCATACAGTTGGCGGTAGATGTTTTGCAATGTGCGGCACGTTGGATGCTCTCTGTCCGGGTACCGTTCTGCATACACCGTGCAGGCTTCAGCTACATTTCGTCGACACTCGCCATAGATGAGTATCACCTCCCCCTTTTCAGAGTTCGAATTCACCATGGTCACAGTTCCTACAACACTACACTATCACAGACGTCTGGTAACATGGTGTACTACAGTTGGTCTGCGTGCGGAGACGAGTGCAGAATAACAATAGCAACAAGCGCTACATGCGGACACTGCGACAGCTGCCGGCCGAAGTGGCCGTGCGGTTAAAGGCGCTGCAGTCTGGAACCACAAGACCGCTACGGTCGCAGGTTCGAATCCTGCCTCGGGCATGGATGTTTGTGATGTCCTTAGGTTAGTTAGGTTTAACTAGTTCTAAGTTCTAGGGGACTAATGACCTCTGCAGTTGAGTCCCACAGTGCTCAGAGCCATTTGAACCATTTTTTGAACCACTGCGACAGCTAGACCAAACCACAACAGTGCACTACAGCCACACTTGTAAACACGGTCGTCATCGTAAACATGTCCCTGCGGTGCTGCTCGCCGACCGTGGCCCGTGTTTGTTACAACACGCAACTGAACGTCGGAGGTTTCAAGCGTCAACTTTAGGTTACAATATCTCCGGATGTAATTATCATTTTACAATGCAACAAACGACACTGATTACGTATTTGTTTATATGTTTAGATGTGATAACAAAACTAACGTGGTTCCATTTAAAAAAATGTAGGTTTGTTTTAAAAAACATACTTCAGTGCATTTTTGTATGGTTTGTATTAAACAATTACACTAGCCCCTCTCCTCACTTCGGTCTGTGGAATCGGTTCGTCAGTATTTGATGTGGTTTACGAAATATATCCAGTGGTAACGTTAGGTGACTCACCCTGTATATATCTATCAGTTCATGACATCCATCTTTACAAAACTCCGTTTTCTGGCGGACACACGTCCAGATCGTCCGCTTGTAGTAACCTTTCAAAACTCTGGCATCTCTCTCTCTCCACATCCACAACTGCTGGCGGCTCACCTCCAACTGCACGACGCTACGTGCTGTTCACATCCAACTACGCAACACCACAGTAGCGAATATTCCAACAATGTCAACGAGCCACAGACTCACACAGCGCAGTCAGTGATTTTTATACAGAGCGCTACGTGGCGTTACCAACATAAAAACCTAAACAGCCTACTTACAATTTATCGTGATGGTCATTTCTCCCTATGTAGGTGGGTGCCAACAGAATGTTTTCGCAATCGGAGGAGAAAACTGGTGATTGAAATTTCACGAGAAGATCCCATCGCAACGAGAAACGCCTTTGTTTTAATGATTTCCACTTCAATTCACATATCATGTCTGTGACACTATCTCCCCTATTTCGCGATAATACAGAACGAGCTGCCCTTCATTGAACTTTTTCAATATCATCCGTCAGTCCCACCTGATACGGATCCCACACCGCACAGCAATACTCCGCAATAGGGCCGACAAGTGTAGTGTAAGCAGTCTCTTTAGTAGACCTGTTGCACCTTCTAAGTGTTCTGCTAACGAATCGCAGTCTTTGGTTTGCTCTACCCACAATATTATCTATGTGATCGTTCAAATTTAGGGTATTTGTAAATGTAATCCCTAAGTATTTACTTGAATTTACAGCCCTCAGATTTGTGTGACTTATCGCGTAATCGAAATGTAGCTAATTTCTTTTAGTACTCATGTGAATAACTTCACACTTTTCTTTACTCAGGGTCAATTGCCACTTTTCGCACCACACGCATGTCTTATCTAAATCATTTTGCATTTTGTTTTGGTCATCTGATGACTTTACAAGTCTGTAAATGACAGCATCATCTGCAAATAATCTAAGAGGGCTACTTAGATTGTCTCCTATGTCGTTAATATAGATCAGGAACAATGGGGGGCCTTGAACACGTCCTTGGGGAACGCCGGATAATACTTCTGTTTTACTCGAGGACTTTCCGTCTATTACTACGAATTGTAACCTTTATGACAGGAAATAATGAATCCAGTCGCACAACTCAGGCGATATTACATATGCACACAGTTTGGTTTGAAGACGTTTGTGAGGAACGGTGTCGAAAGCCTTCTGAAAACCTAAAAATATAGAGACAATTTGACATCCCCTGTCGAGAGCACTCATTACTTAATGAGTATAAAGAGCTAGCTGTGTTGTGCAAGACCGATATTTTCTGAATCCGTGCTGACTATCTGTCAGTAAATCGTTTTCTTCGAGGTACTTCATAATGTTGGAATACTGTATATGTTCCAAAACCCTACTGCAAATCGACGTTAGTGATATGGGCCTGTAATTCAACGGATTACTCCTATTTCCCTTTTTGGGCGTTGGTATGACTCGACCAACTTTCCAGTCTTTAGGTACTGAAGACTTTCTGTGAGCGAGTGGTTGTATATAATTGCTAAATATGGAGCTATAGCATCTGCATACTCTGAAAGGAACCTGACTGGACCGGGAGCCTTGCCCTTATTAAGTGATTTAAGCTGCTTTGGTACACCGAGGATATCTGCTTCTATGTTTCTCATCTTCGCAGTTCTTCTTGATCGCAATTCGGGAATATTTACTTCGTCTTCTTTGGTGAAGGAGTTTCAGAAAACCGTGTTTAATAACTCTGCTTTGTTGGCACTGTCATCAGTAACTTCGCCGTTGTTCTCGCGCAGTAAAGGTATTGATTGCGTCTTGCTCTGGTGTGCTTTATATATGACCAGAATCTCTTTGGGTTTTATGCCAGATACCGAGACAAAGTTTCGTTGTGGAAATTATTAAAAGCATCTCCCATTGAAGCACGCCCTATATTTCGAACTTCTGCAAAAGTTTGCCAATCTTCGGGATTTTACGTTCTTTTAAATTTGGCATGCATTTTTCGTTGCTTCTGCAACAGCGATCTGACCAGTTTTGTGTACCATGGGGGATCAGTACCATCACTTATTAACTAATGTGGTATATATCTCTCAACTGGGGTCGATAATATTTCTTTGAAATCATTCCACAACTTTTCTACTCTTACGTGATCAGATTGGAAGAAGTGAAGACTGTCTCTTAAAAAGGCGTTAAGAGCATTTGTATCAGCTTTTTTTACATATATGTACTTTGCGTTTCTTTTTGATGGTTGTGGGTGTTACGGTATTCGCTAATCCCTGTATTCGTGATGATATTCCCTATTTGTCCAGATTATTTGTTGCTAAGAGGTCAAGTATGCTTTCGCAACCATTTACGCTTCGAGTAGGCTCATGAAGTAATTGTTAAAAATAATTTTCTGAGAAAGCATTCAGTACAATTTCGGATGACGTCTTTTGGTTTCATACCGTACACACAGTATGCACATTTCATTTTTAGCAGTGAAACTCTTTTTCTGGCGAACAATTGCACGAAATACACTGAAGAGCCAAAGAAACAGGTACACCTGCCTAATATCGTGTAGGGCCCCCGCAAGCATACAGAAGTGCCGCAACAGGATGTGGCATTGACCCGACTAATGTCTAACGTAGTGCTGGAGGGAATTGACACCTTGAATCCTGCAGGGCTGTCCAGAAATCCGTAATAGTACTAGGGGGTGGAGATCTCTTCCGAACAGCACGTTCAAGGCATCCCATATATGCTCACTAATGTTCATATCTGGGGAGCTTGGTGCAGAGCGGAAATGTTTAAACTCAGAAGAATGTTCCTGGATCCACTTTAGACGTGTGGGGTGTCGCATTGCCCTGCTGGAATTGCCCAAGTCCGTCGAATGCACAATGGTCATGAATGGACGCAGGTGATCAGACAGGATGCTTACGCACGTATCACCTGTCAGAGTCGTATCTAGATGTGCAGGGTCCATGGATTCATGAGGCTGTCTCCATACCTGTGCACGTCCATCCGCTCGATACAATTTGAACCGACATTCGTCCGACCAGGCAACACCTTTCCGGTCATCAACAGTTTCCACTGTTGACATCGCAGCAGCTGAGAAGAGTGCTCCACCTACCATGTTCGAAGGATGCCATGGGTCTGATGATGGTCACCTATGTTCTTGTAACATACGTGGAGTGATCAAGATTGAATTTTAAAAAGAAAAATTTTAAAAATTTTTGATCACTGTTCCAAAAATGTTTATTAAAATATGTGTAAAAAGTTCACTTGAATTCTGTCTTAGCGCTGCAGAGCTATGCTTGGTGGAAGACAGACATATACACACTTCGATGTACGTAGATCGGAAGCATTGTCTGTTTCAAATTTTAGAATGATATACAGAACGAGATCTAGGTGTAATCGAACCCGATTCTTCTGTGTGGCATTGAAAGACGTCGACCTCTCAGATGCTGAGGTGTCACGTCTATCAGAAAGTTACTGTAATGGACCAGTAGTCGTCAGTACTAATTCAAGTTACTCCATATAGACTCCAATTAGAAGTGGCATGCCCCTGAGAAGCACTTATTTTCTTTATGGCCGTAGAAAAAGTCCATTATTGGACGCGAGGCGGCGTGCGTTCCGGTGAGCCTGCAACTAATTATCCCCCATCTGGAGGTGGAGAACTTTTCTTTGCCCTGGTCGGCCGCGAGCCTTTTCTTCTGTAGCGCTATTATTCTCGCAGCCGCTTTACGGTCGGCACTTGATCCTCGGGCGTCCTGGAGTGTCGCGTGTAGGTGACGGCAGAAGCAAAGAGCGCATCCATTGTGTTTGGGGTCGGCACTCGGCGTCGCCAACGGCGGGTTATCGATGTCAACGGAATGTGCTCTCTCCACCCCCCAGCAGTGGCAACCGCTAGCCTGGCTCACCCCTATTATTTACGACCGGCGAGCCGGCGAACACTGCCCCTTAAGCCCCGAAAATTTGTACACTAAGCCTCTGCCGGCTCTCGGAAATAACGCAGTTTCGCGAGATCCCTCGCGAGTACATCTTAGGCCAATAAATAAATTCCGAAGTTTTCCCGGTTTAGCCTCTCTATTACTGCCACGGGGCGAATGCGTTTTACATATAAAGTGGCGCCCGAGGGGGATCCTGCCGAAGGTAGGCTGCTACGGCAACTGCTGATACTTTATAGAGCGCGGCGAAAGGGGTGAGAGGTGAGGGGGGGAGGAGGGGGGATAGGTAGCTGGGCGATGACTGTGTGTGTTCGGAGAGAGGGTGAGTGGGGAGAGAGTGAAGGGGCAAGGGGGCGTCGCCGGTGGCAGGCAATGCACTTCACCATTAATTACGAAGGTACACCAACTTAACCACCCCGCTCCCCACTCCCTCTCTCCCTCTCTCTCTGTCTCTCTCTCCCTTCCCCCTCCCGCGTCTGCTTAAATCCCCCTCCTCCTCCTCTCAAGCTCGAGGAATGGGCAGGTGGTGCGCTGGGACGAGCAGCTCGCCGTATTTTCCCCGCTAATGTCGCGAGTTTGTGGCCGCTTTCGACCTCACCTCCCCACCTCCCCCCCCCTCCCCTCTTCCGCGACGGTATAATGCGTCTAATGTACCGTAACGATCCTGCACCGAGGAGGAGAGGTCTGAAGAAAGCGGAGGCCGTCATGAGACCTGGCCAAAAGGACGCAACTGGAGAACTCGCGGAACTTTAAATAAACTACAGCTGGTAGCACGTCTGCAAACTCTCTCCCCCTCTCTCCCCCATCTCCCTCCTCCCCCCTTTTCTCTGTCTCACGCCAACATGCACACACAAAAAAAGAAAAGGCGAGAGACACAAAAAAGGGAAGGGCCGTCATCCGCCGCGGAAGAAAGCGGCACTCGCTACAGCGTGTCTGTCCGTGACAGCCGGCGAGGACACGAGCGCTACAAAAATTTGGTTGACGCTGAGCCGGGGACCCGTTGGGAAAATAAACAGGACGCGCCGCGCGTGAAATTAATGCAGTTTAATCCGTCATCAAAGCCTCCCGCCGCAAAAATGTAATTACAGGAATACCTACTGCCTGCGGAGCGCGCCGACCTCGAATTTCGGACACTGCACTCGCTCGCTGGGATCGCGACACATTTTTCGTTATTACAATCCTCTTTCGTCTTGCTGACCTGTTTACCGCCCCCGTGGAATTTTCACCGGCCTTGCCTCACATTCACGTGAAAATAAAAGACGAAAGTAAAAATGAAACGAAGGCATGAGCCTGTTGCATAAACGCAAAATGTCCTTGTTATTTTCTCCTTTGTGGTGCGTGCTGTCCCTCCTGTGATTTACTTTGTTCAGACCTTTTAATAGAGGTCAGCAGGACGTCGGTTTCCACTCTTCTGTGGTTGCGTAACTCGACGCGCTTTTGGAAGAAGGTAGCAGTGGCAGAAACGTGAAATTCTTTGTGCTTTCAGTTACCTCTTTGCGAACCTTACTACTAGTTTACTTTCACGCATAATAAGAAGAATAAGAAACTGCACAAAGAGCAGTAAAATAATACATTTACTGCGTGTTTCCGAAAGGAAGAAACCTGTTCCTTTTCCAGGCCTGTTACAGTGCTTGTTAAGACAGTATTTATTCTTTGCGATGTGGACAGCAGTCTGATGGTCCACTTTAGTTCTTCGTATTGCCGAAGAACTCGCTTCTGTTACACTGGACGAGCACATGTCAGTTCACATATTACAAAAATACAAACAGCTTTTTCCTCCAGAGACGTCTAAAGGATGATAAATCAGGGGCTAGTTTTATCCATCTTCGACCACTGTGACGCACTACAACAGCGTATAAACGGCAACAACCTCCGGCACTTTGACCGTGCTGCATATTCCTGTGTGAGATGCATCTGATGGCGCGATTCCTGTGCTGTTTGTTTCTTCGTAATCATAGCTTCAAATGCTTACCTTGAAATACAACATTATCTTCAAATGGTTATCTTGAAATACAACATTACTACATTGACAACACTCATGGAATTAATGTTAATATCAAGTCATATGTTGCAAGCACTTAACTAAAAATTTGCTCCATAACAACAAAGTAGCTACGTTTTTATTGGTTCGCTTACTTGTCTGTTTGGTCAAAATTTTGCATCTGCTGTTAAATTAGCTTCTCAATTATCTAGAGACCTGAAGTGGATGACAATTCAATATTAACTCGCTTTGTTGCCGGTTTGCTCGTTAGGGGTGGAGGTGAAAAAGGGTAGTAATGTCTGGCATCTTACCTGCACGGCAGAACTGCCGTGTTGTGCGGGTAGTAACACAATATGTTCCAGGCGGTATGCAAGCGGATGGGTACGACTGGGCGACTGGGGGGGGGGGGGGGGGGGGAACAGGAAATCGATAGAAAGAGGGGAAGGAGGAGATGTGTGCATTATATGGAACATATATATACAGAGGCAAAGCTGTTGTTAAATAGCTAGTACACATATAAATAATTATTTAAATAAAAGACATAATCTCTTCAAAAAGTTTAAAATACACAAAGAAATTTCACACACGCGACCAGAAACCGAAAATAATTGCGTGAATAATTCTTTTAATATAGTATGTTTTCCTGAAACTTTTTGCTTGCAAATTTTTACTAGCTATCACACTGCCTGTAACATTTGTTAATAAAAACGTGGGATGTATGCAAGAGATAATATTAGGAGTTAAACTACTCTTGCATCAGTTATGTATTGCCTGCGCACCATGTTTTTCGTTATAAATCGTAAAACTATTGTCGTAGCTATTAATAATTCACAAGCACAGATTTTCAGGACTACCTATTAAGAGGTTAGGAACCTGCATGGTACTTGGAGAAATGATTTTATACTTTTTAGTCGTATTTAAACACGAGTTACATTAAAATTTACTTTTATTTACGTAATTATTCAAAGACAAACTGATGGTTTATTTGTTTATGTGTTTGCAGTCTTCCCTTTATCTATTTCCCATTGTGTCCATACACACTATAATCTCAATATTATTAACAACTCTTAGACACCTTTTATCTCCTACACACTTTTTTTACATGTTTCCGTTTTCTATTTTTATTCGATCCTTTGCAAGTTATGAGTGTGTTATAGTTATCAATGGATTATCTAGCGTTGCCCTGTCACGTATTTGCGAGGGACGTCTTTAAGCATATTCCACGATACTTCCTAGATCCAAAAGTGCAGATGACCCAGGATCTAGGCCAGGGGCAGGTAATAGAGCTGACGAAGTCCTTCATTAGGAGACCCTGCCGATCAAGGAATGCTTACATGCATAGTATAATATCTCGAACAGTGAATGGGAGCTGATTCATGGAGCACAACCTGCTAAAGGTAGGAACTGAGACTGAGAAATTCCTGTACTTACCATTTCCCCTGTACACGAAGCAATTGCAGGGAACAGGGCCATAGCGATATGAGCTTGCTGCTTCAGAGTTCGTCGAGAACGAACGTTTAACCTTCTTTTCAGACTTCGTATATGATTTAGTTCATGTGCCAAACGTGTTCTTGAAGATTCTACGAAAGAATGTTGCAGTTCATAGTCTCTCTATTGAAGAAAATTTTGTGCATGAGCCTACTTTCGGTTTCCTTACGTGTTATATCTTAACATTTATTTGAGAGAAATTGTTAATTCTTCAGGGTGTAACAAAACGGTAACGACAAACATCGAGGGGTTGTAGAAGAGTGCCTTGAAGAGGATCTGAAGGCTGGATCTCGTGTCCGGAAACGTCATCCAAGGACGCTACAGCTCGCAGAGGCTCAGTGATAAACACCTCGGCAGTAAAAGTGAGTTATTTCTCTGACAATTCGAAAGCAGTGTTGTTGTGGCAGAAATGCGATGCCAGCTGGCATTTTAAATGCAGTCACATTGTGGGAAGTTCGCTAGCGGCCCGCAAGCATATAATCTAACATTTGCTGCACAAGAGTTGGCCAAGAGGCAGATGTTGGCCTTAACTGAGTTTTACATACTGTTACTCCAGGAAGAAATGGTATAACGGGAGTAGGATTCGTTATGAACAGGAAGGTAGACAGGGTGTGAGTTACTCTGAACAGTTCAGCGACAGGGTTGTTCTCATCAGAACCGACAGCAAACTAACGCCATCAGTAATAGTACACATACACTTGCTGATGTCAAAAGCAGAAAATGAAGAGACAGAGGAAGCCTAAGAGGAGATTGGACGGATGATTCAGAAAAGAGAGATCATAATCTAATAGTCACGGGGGACCAGAACGCAGAGGTAGGGAACAAAAATGGTTCAAAGGGCTCTAAGCACTATGGGACTTAACATCTGAGGTCATCAGTCCCCTAGACCTAAAACTACTTAAACCTAACTAACCTAAGGACATCACACACATCCATGGCCGAGGCAGGATTCGAACCTGCGACCGCAACAGTAGCGCGGTTCTGGACTGAAGCGCCTAGAACCGCTCGGCCACAACGGCCGGCAGCTAGGGAACGGAATACAAAACAGCCTTACGGGAGATTATGGGCTTGGTGGTGGAAATAATAGAGAAGAAAGACTAACTGAAATCTGCAATAAATTTCAGCTAGTAATAGCAAACTCACTGTTCAGAAACCACAAGAGGAGAAGGTATTCTTGTAGAACGCCTGGAGACACTAGAAGATCCCATCTGGATTACATCACGGTCAGACAGAGATTCCAAAATCAGATATTGGATTGGAAGGGGTACGAGGAACACAAAGACAAGTTTGCCGTTTAAGAGAATGGTCTGGAAGAATCAATGTGGAAAGAAGTGGGATATTGAAGTACTGGGGAGCGATGAGATGGATTTGAAATTTTCTATAGATGTAGATATTTTGATAATATCACAGCAGGCAGTTCAGTGGAAGAATGGTCTTATCTATAAAGGGCAATCACGGAAGTTGCGCGGAATAATGTAGGTACAAGGAAGGTCACTGTCAAGAAATATAGAGTAGCAGAAGAAATACTTAAGTTGATCGACGAAAGAAGGAAGTACAACAATGTTCAGGAAAAGATTGAAATACGCTAGTGTGCGTCATTTAAGAACGAAAAAAATAGGAAGTGCAAGGAAGTCATGGCGAAACAGCTGCGAGAAAAATGTGAAGAAATCGAAAAAGAAAAGGACCGATTCCACATCTAGAAAAATCAAAACAATCTTAGGTGAAATTAAAAACAAAGGCGTCAATCTTCAACTTTTGTAGTCCTGTTTTCCTCAGTTGCGTGTAATGTTACGGTATATTGATGATTTTTACTTATGGACCGTCTGACAGCAGCTGAATAAAACACAACTTTAGTGCCACATTAAAATTGTGTCTTATTCAGTTGCTGTCAGACGGTCCATAAGTAAAAATTATCAATACACCGTAATAAAAGGAGTCAATGTTATGAGTGTAAGAGGATCTCCGCTCTCGAACACAGAGAGGGGACATAGACGGAAAGACTACATTGAAAGTCTCTACGAGGGGGAGCAACTACATGACGAGGTGATGGAAGAAGAAAAAGGAGTCGGTATGGAGGACATGGACTACCCAGTATTAGAGTTTAACAGAGATTTGGAGGACTTTCGATCAAATAAGGCAGAAGGGATGGATAACATTCCTTTGGAATCTCAGAAATCACATGGGAAGCGGCAACAAAACGACTGTTCAAGATGGATTGCAGAACCTATGAGACTGGAGACATACCAGTCGAGTTTTGGAACAGTAACATCCACACAATCCTGAAGACTGTAAGGGCAGAAAAGTGCGGGAACTGCCGCATGATCAGTTTAACGCCTCTTGCATCCTAAACACTGACACGAATTGTTGTTGTTGTGGTCTTCAGTCCTGGGACTGGTTTGGTGCAGCTCTCCATGCTACTCTATCCTGTGCAAGCTTCTTCATCTCCCAGTACCTACTGCAACCTACATCCTTCTGAATCTGTTTAGTGTATTCATCTCTTGGTCTCCCTCTACGATTTTTACCCTCTACGCTGCCCTCCAATACCAAACTGGTGATCCCTTGATGCCTCAGAACATGTCCTACCAACCGATTCCTTCTTCTGATCAAGTTGTGCCACAAACTTCTCTTCTCCCCAATCCTATTCAATAGCTCCTCATTAGTTATATGATCTACCCATCTAATCTTCAGCATTCTTCTGTAGCACCACATTTCGAAAGCTTCTATTCTCTTCTTGTCCAAACTAGTTATCGTCCATGTTTCACTTCCATACAAATACTTTCAGAAACGACTTCCTGACACTTAAATCTATACTCGATGTTAACAAATTTCTCTTCTTCAGAAACGCTTTCCTTGCCATTGCCAGTCTACATTTTATAGCCTCTCTACTTCGACCATCATCAGTTATTTTGCTTCCCAAATAGCAAAACTCCTTTACTATTTTAAGTGACTCATTTCCTAATCTAAATCCCTCAGCATCACCCGATTTAATTCGACTACATTCCGTAGGGGGAGACCAAGAGATGAATACACTACGCAGATTCAGAAGGATGTAGGTTGCAGTAGGTACTGGGAGATGAAGAAGCTTGCACAGGATAGAGTAGCATGGAGAGCTGCATCAAACCAGTCTCAGGACTGAAGACCACAACAACAACAACAACATTCCGTTATCCTCGTTTTCCTTTTGTTGATGTTCATCTTATACCCTCCTTTCATGACACTGTCCATTCCGTTCAACTGCTCTTCCCATTCCTTCGCTGTCTCTGACAGAATTACAATGGCATCGGCGAACCTCAAAGTTTTTACTTCTTCTCCATGACACGAATAACATCGGCAAAATGGCCTAGGGCTCGAAACTGTTCCTTTAAATATGTGAACTTTCTAGGAATGGAGCTGCCATTTAATAAAATTACTCATCTAACTCAGTACTTAATTTCTACGCTATCGAAGATTCCAAATGCTTCATACTTCTATACTATGTACTTCAACAATCTCATCAGCATTCAATTTTTTTATAAAATTTAACTGTTATGCCACACTCAATATTTGATCAACTTTATGTAGTAAAAAACCTCAATGCGTTGCACTCAACAAAATAAAGTATGCGAAAAACAAGTCACATGGCGTAACTCGAGGATGGTTATGATTAAAATGATATTTTGTTTCTAAAGGAAGCTGCTAAGTGAGTAATTTTGTTTTCTCACATTCGCGCATGCCACCGTCTGAGGAACCTTCCTGCGTTCTCCTTCTTCCCCCACCGCCAGGGCCGGAATTGTTTTCGGCTTAGCCCTGCAGCCGTGATTGATCGCTCCCTGTCCTTCGCGCAGAATACAAATGACAGCGCCCCGCGAGTCTGATATATTTCATCCGGAGAAGAATTTTTCGAGTACACCAACACTATTGATTCTTTCTGTGCGGCGCTCACGACCAAAAATAGAAGTGTTTACTAAAAATTCTTGGGCTTCTGCCAGAGATGTCTCAATCTGTCTCCTAAGTGTAATAATTTTACGTATTTGAGGAATAATTTTCATAATTCGTAGCCAGCAATCTAAACTGCGAAGGCTATTCTCACGACAAAAAATGATTTCTTCTGTACCGTTCCCCTATCCTCAGTTGCACTGCGGTTCCTTTCATAAAGTGTTCACAGATGTAATCTACAGTTTAAAGTGACAATCTGTGCTTTAGGAACGTTTTTAAAGTCAGTGACGGTAGACGGGCATTAAATGTCTTACTGAAATGAAAAACTGTTTAGTAAGGTTGCAGTATTCTCCTGAAAATGATCGGACTTCTACCTTATTCAGTATCTGAAGAAAAGGATTGCAGATATTTTGGGTCAAACGAGGAGGTTAATACAACGGTACATAGCGTTTTGTAGACCTTCCGAAGTCGAATTTTCTGGCTGTTATCTACTGCCAGTAGAAACTATGGGTGTGGTGCAGTGACGTGAAAGGTATCTTCGTCGAAAAATTGTGTATTTCAGTGAAACACTGCCGTATGGAACAGTTTTCACCATGCCTTCGTATAAGCTTCGTAAACCTCCAAAGGTCGTTGTTGTTGCTGCTGTTGTTGTTTTCGTCGTCGTCGTCGTTGTTGTTGCTGTTATCGTCGTCGTTCTTCTTGTCTTAAATCCGTAGAATGGTTTGATGAAGCTATCCGCCGTAGTCCATCTTGTGCAAGTCTCTTGATCTCTTGGTAATTACAACCTAGGATTATCCAACCTTCCAGCTTCGCCCCATTAAACTATTACTTGATGCTTATTTTATTTTCTATCAGCTCATTCCTTATTTTAGTCAACTTGTAACAAAAATTTCTTTCCTCCTCTATTCAATGTCTCGTTCTCATTTCATTACCACAGAACTATACGTATCAAACACTTTCACCTTAGCCTTTCCATACTTACATTTACACTCTACGTTAAAAACTCCTCTCGATGTTGCCAGTCTGCGTTTTGCCGTCATCAGTTACTCCGCTGCCAAAATACTACTTTTAGCTTCTCATTTTCTAATCTAATTTCCCCGGAGTGATCTGACTTCATTCGAGTACCCACATTGCCGTTGTTGTACTTTTGTTCATTTTCACTTATTATTAGTATTATTTTTCAAGAAACTAGCTGTTCTGTTCATCTGATTTTTCACATCCTACGTCGTCACTAACAGATTTACAGCGTCATCAGGACACCCCAGTGTTTTTCTGTCTCCTCTCTCAACTTACATTCATTTTCTGTATTTCATCTTCATTTTCTTTACTATACACAGATCGAATTATAGGGGGATGTGCTACAGGCCTGGGTCAATCGGTACTTCGTTTTCATGGCTTTCAGCTCTCACAATTGTAGTCTGGTTTCTGTAAAAGTTATGGAGAACCTTTAGTTCGCTGTATTTTCCCTCATCTTAGGCATTTCGGATAGTGTATTCCAGTAGACGTTTTCAAAAGCTGTTTCTAAATGTACAAATGCCATAAACGTAGGTTTTTCTTTCTTCAGTCTATCTTCTAAGATACATCAGTATGGACTCGCATTTTACTACATTTTTCCCGAATCTAAAATGATCTTTCCCAAGGTCCCCTTCTACCAGTTTTCCTATTCTTCTGTAAATATTCGTTACAATATCTTGGAATCATGACTTACCAACTCACGGTTCGTGTAATATTCATAACGGTCAGCACGTGCCTTCTTTCTAACAGGAATTATAAATTGTCCTTAAAATCTGAGGGTATTTCTCCTCTCTAATAAATCTTTAACACCAGTTTTAACAGGTTTTTTGTCTTTGTCATGACTAGCTCTCCGAAGCCTCTCATTAAGTCTGAGGGGATGTCGACAACTCCAGGGCACTTGTTTCCACTTAGGCCTTTCAGTGCTCTGTCAGATTATTTTCGCTGCGTCATATCTCCCATCTCATCTTCATCTTCTTGCTCTTCTCTTTCTGTAACATTGTCCTTAGGTTTGTCCCTGTAGGATAGATCCTCTTTGCATTCCTTCCATCTTTCAGCCTTCCCTTCTTTGCTTAGCACACACTTTCCATCTGAGCTCTTAATATTCATGCAGTGGTTCCCCTTTTCTTGAAAGATGTCGTTAATTTTCTTCTGCGCTGCACCTATCTTCTCCCTAGCCGTGCATCCTACTACGTCCTCGAATTTCTCGTCTAGCTATTCCTGCTATGCCGTTTTGCACTTCCTCTCAATCTCGTTTTCCACACGTCTGTATTCCTTTTTTGTCTGCTTCGTTTGCTGCGTTTTTATATTTTTCTCTTTCCGTCAATTAGATTCGAGCTACTTCCGTTAGATATCCTTGAATCCTCACAACAGCAGTGTGGTTTGTGTACAAGTTAAAGACTTTCAAATGTATTATCGTAAAAACTTTTAAAAATTTCTATAAAATGTTCAGTATTATCTATAGATTGTCTCAATCGCATTTAACCTTAATTTTTTTTTTTTTTTAGGAAGTGGTCACCAGTGTCAGTAGCTTAACTGCCGTCTTCAGATATGAGAACAGATAAACCAAAAGAAAAATTGCATTACGTAACAAATTTTTGTAGAAATTGCTGTTAGCTTACTTCATTTTTTGTTTTAATTTTCGGGGAATTTAGATACGACATGCAGTATTATAAATGCACTCAGAGTGTGCAAGACCGTTGCATCGTCCATAAAATTTTTATCTCAAATCTTCAGGTAAAATGTGCTATGCACAACCACAGCGTGCTATGAACATCCATAGAGTGCCTGTACATATCACATTTTACCCGACGATTTACAATAAGAATGTTATGGGCGATGCAGTGAACTTGTACACTGCGATTGCATTTGTAATGCCAACTGTCGTATATAAATTACCTGAAAATTAAAAAAAAAAATAAAGTAAGCAAATAGCAATTTTTACACAAATTTATTACTTATGGCAATTTTTCTTTTGTTTTGTCTGTTCTTAGATCTGTAGATGGTAGTTAAGCTACCGAAACTGGTCATCACTTCGTAATTTAAAAAAAAAAAAGCTTATGTAAAATGCGACTGAGACAACGATTTTAAGATTTTTAAATTTTACATTTAGTTACCTTCTTACGGTCTTTTTCCTACTCTGACAACGTCAAAATATTCACAAAAGTCTTTCCCCTCACTACAATTGATCGCTGACAACTGCAGAAGACATTGTAACCGACTGACTGCGATAACATTGCGCTGCTGTGCTACAGGCGAGCAGGTTTTGGCGCCCTGAGGAAGGGTATAGGAGGCATGCGTCACGCGCGTCTGCTACACGCGAGGCCCTCCCACCCAAACAGTGCGAGCTCCAGGGGACGACAAGTGTTCTCCAGCATCTCCCCGCGCGAGCACTCCTCTCCCGCCTTCCACACACCACTCCGGCACCGCCGCTGCCACCGCCAGCCGGCCATCACTTTCGCTACATCTCGACAGCCCGTGTCGAGGATCGGATGTACATCGTAGCTATAGCCAGCAAACATTCACTGCACACATTAACAATTTAACCTGACGCTGAGATATGCAAAAGATTAACATTCAGCGCAATCGCTTAAAGCAGGTAGAAGTATACAAGGCAATTACTCATCTAGAAATCTCATTTGAATATCGATTGGGAGAAGATAGTGTAATTTTAGCGTTACCAGGAGTAACCTCTGACAGAACTTTCGGAATTTGATAGTGTCTGAATCCTGGCCCATCGGGACTTTGCTGATAGCGCTAGCTGGAATCCAACGACTGGTATACGAATATGGAATATCTGGGTTCAGAAAGGCGTTACGCAAAGCCATGCAACTTTTCTGTGCGCCACACGACTAGCGCCCGGGAGGACAGGCATACTATTCGCTTAGTCGTGTGGGATCCTACAACCACGTCACCTATCTTGAGCTAGGAAATGATGATGATGACGATGATGAACATTGAGGTTACGCTATAGAACATGAGTGACACTATGTTAAAAAATATGTTCTGTCGTTACGTTGCAGTCTTCATTCGGAAGACTGGCTTGATATAATTCTTCAAGCTCGTCTATTCTGCGCACTTCTCTTCATCTCTGCTTAGCTACCACAGCCTACGTCCATTTCAACTTTCTTACTGTATTCTAGCCTTTATCTCCCTCTCAGGTTTTACCCTCCCTTCCCCTCCCCCCAAAGACACACACTCCACTACCAACTTGCCAATTCCTTGATACCTCAGGATGTGTCCTAGCAGTCTATCGCCTCCCTTTGTCAAGTTGTGCCACAAATTTATTTTTCCTCTATTCGATTCATTAAATCCTCATTAGTTATTCAATCTACCCATCTAGTCATCAGTATTCTTCTTTAGCACCACATTTCAAAAGCCTCTACACTCTTCGTGTCTCAAATGCGAAATGGCCACTTTTCACTTCTGTACAAGGCTACATTCCAAACAAATAGCTTCAAAAAAGGCTTCCTAAAACTGCTATAACTTCAACAGTTTTGTACAGTTTACGTGTACGTTAATCGTATTTTTGTATAACTTGTTACACGTATGCAGTAAAACAACTTCGAAATGCGTCTCAGTACGTAGAAACAAAAGATAATGACCACATTATCTGATACTATTTTATATTTTTATGCGATCAAAATCAAATTTTGACAACGGCAACGTTACAAAACCACTTGCAGCTCGTGTCATTAGTCTGACGATGGCCATTGGCTGGTCCAATCTGGTTTAACGCACTGTGAAATGCGGATGTGATTGCGTCGTACAAAGACTATAAAAAAATAAAAGAACATAACCAACTAGTCACTTAATCTCGATGGACAGTATGTCATGTTCCTCAAGCATTAGGGGACTAATAATAGCAGATTACTAAGGATATCTGTCCTCAACGCAAAGGCTGATTTGCCAGGCGAGATGGCCGCAGTGGGTAGCACACTTGACTCGCATCTGAGAGGACGGCGGTTCACATCCCCGTCCGGCCATCAAGATTTAGATTTTCCGTAATTTCCCTAAGTCGCTTAAGGCAAATGCCTGGATGGTTACTTTAAAAAGGGCACGGCTATTTCCTTCTTCTGCCTTCTGTAACACGACCTTGTTCTCCGTCTGTAATGATGTCGTTGTCGACGGGACGTTAAACCTTAATCTTCGTTCCTTCCAAGGATGATTTGGACACGGCAGTGCTTTACTACTGGAGGAAATACACTTTAACGTGGATTCCGAACAACGAAGCAACTTAATATTGCCCATTTACAAATCATTCTTAGAGGTGAATGAAGCGTAAAATGATAGGAAACAATTCTAGTACAGATTGGGTACCGAACCCCAGAACATTGGATTTTGTAGTAGAGCACTACAAAAAACACAGAGAGGGTGAATGAGCTGCCCTTACCGCTGTTGTTTTATGCAACCCACAATGTTAAATCTGGCCTTCGTTAACCATGCGCGAAATTGTTATACTCTTTCGCTCGCTACGCGCGAACTATTAGTCCTACAGAAAGACGAACAGGACCTTCTTGCAAGAAATTTAATGTTGTTAAATTTTGTACTGGAATACGTTTCCGCTAGAGGCCGTAGTTTTCGAGTTATTTAAGAAAAAAGTACAAAAGTGACCTTCAAATGCACCTCCACTCCCACACTCAGCCCCCACCGGTCACGACCTTTAGCTTGTTGTTCATGGCACTCCCTCCTATCACTGTACAAGTACTTGTGACGGCACGAATTATTTCCCACTTTTGACGTTTCTTGCTCTTCATTGACTGCCTTAGTAAGCTACCGGCTTAATCGAGTACTTCCAAATTGCAAAATTGACGTTTTTGTAAATTATATTTAATAGTTTTATGAATTTTAACAGATTAAAATGAACAATTACGTCGTTGTTTTTGTCAGGTCTTCTAGTTACGAAGCTGTTGTAAGGCTTAACTTTACATCAAATTATCAACGTACGGTAACTAGTTTAAGCGTAACATTTAGAAAAAATATTTTTCGTTCATTATGCTCACGTGTACGTTTAAATTAGTAATGTTCACGAAATAGCTTATTACGCTGGTGGCAGAATAGACCAGTCTTTAGAGCAAAAAGAGTCGAATATCGTGAATAGTTCGTATAACTGGAATTTTTGTGCAGTGTTAGGAGAGAGCGCCATGAGCAACATTCTGCAAATTCTCAGTGATGTGGTATGAGTGTGGGATGGACGTGCGTTTAAAGGTCATTTTAGTACGTTTTTCTTGAGTAACTCGAAAACCGTCGCCTCTAGTGGAAGACTACCCCAGTGCAAAATTAAACTGCATCATATTTCCTGCAAAAATGTCCTGTTCATTCTTTCTGTAGAACTAATAGCTCGCGCGTAGCGAGCGAGAGAATACGAAAATCTCGAGCATGTTTTATGAAGGCCAGCAATAATATTGCGGGTTGCATAAAACGACGGCGTTAGGGGCAGCTGAATCATCCTGTACACTTATAATTAAATGTTTCCCTGAGACATTTAAGTCTCTTTTTTATTATATACGATAATGGTCGAAGCAGACGAAATGAATTAAAATTTGTGCTAGGTCAGTCTTCTTACTTGCTAAGCAGAAATGTTAGCCATTACACCACCGCAGTACGATGGTCAGTCAATATTGCTGCAGAAACTTCAAAAATGTTCAAATGTGTGTGAAACCTTATGGGACTTAACTGCTAAGGTGATCAGTCCCTAAGCTTACACACTACTTAACCTAAATTATCCTAAGGACAAACACACACACCCATGCCCGAGGGAGGACTCGAACCTCCGCCGGGATCAGCCGCACAGCCCACTGCAGGAACTACCACCGCAGTTACGGTGGTGTAATGGTTAGCATTTCTGCCTAGCAAGCAAGAAGACCAGCGTTCGAGTTCCGACAATAGCAAAAATTTTAATTCATTCCGCCTGCCTCGATCATTATCGTAGATAATAAAAAGAGACTTAAATGTCTCAGGGAAACATTTAATTATAAGATCTATAAAGATCACCAATGGTACAAGGACGTCCCATTACGTCCAATGCTGGGGTGCTTGCCAATATCGGCGAGCACTGGCAGTAGCGACAATATGTAAGGGAAAAATGAATTGAAGTTTGTGTTGATCATCGTACTGCGGTGGTGTAATTTCTGCCTAACAAGTAAGAAGACGCGTGTTCGAATCCCGGTAGCAGCTCAAATTTTAATTCATTTCGTCTGCTTCGACCATCATCCTGTACACTGATACGCCTGGTGGCGTTGCGGGCACATGACGCGGTAACTAAACTATGTAAGCGGAGCAGACACGGACGGGGTGTCACCCTACACAAGATATAGCTACAAACGGGGAAATACATCGAGATGAGCGACTTTCGGAAAGGGCAGATTATTATTACGCAGAGCCTGTGAACGAGTATCTCGAAAACGGCGAAGCTGATTGAATGTTCATGTTCTACTGTCGCGAGCATCTATAGAAAGAGGAAGAAGACGCTGAAACTACCACTAGGCGCTAAATGGATGGGCGTCCACGACTCTTCACAGAACGTGCTCTGTAGCATCTCTGCCAAAACAGCAAATTGTCGGTGCACGAGCAAGTGCTTCGGAGCACACCGTGCATTATACATTGTTGAACATGAAGCTCTGCAGCAGACCACGCCTACGTGCTCACATGTTGACCCAAAGACATCGTCAATTACACTACTGGCCACTAAAATTGCTACACCACGAAATGACGTGCTACAGACGAGAAAATTATCCGACACGAAGAAGATACTCTGATATGCAAATGATTAGCTTTTCAGAGCATTCACACAAGGTTGGCGCCGGTGGCAACACCTAAAACGTGCTCACATGAGGAAAGTTTCCAACCGATTTCTCATACGCAAACAGCATTTGAAAGGCGTTGCCTGGTGAAACGTTGTTGTGATGCCTCGTGTAAGGAGGAGAAATGCGCACCATCATGTTTCCGACTTTGATAAAGGTCGGATTGTAGCCTATCGCGATTGCGGCTTACCGTATCGCGACATTGCTGCTCGCGTTGGTCGAGATCCAATGACTGTGACCAGAATAAGGAATCGGTGGGTTCAGGAGGGTAATACGGAACGCCGTGCTGGATCCCAACGGCTTCGTATCACTAGCAGTAGAGATGACAGGCATCTTATCCGCATGGCTGTAATGGATCGTGCAGCCACGTCTCGATCCCTGAGTCAACAGGCCGGCCGGAGTGGCCGAGAGCTTCTAGGCGCTACAGTCTGGAACCACGCGACCGCTACGGTCGCAGGTTCGAATCCTGCCTCGGGCATGGATGTGTGTGATGTCCTTAGGTTAGTTAGGTTTAGGTAGTTCTAAGTTATAGGGGACTGATGACCTCAGAAGTTAAGTCCCATAGTGCTCAGAGCCATTTGAACCATTTTGCAGTTACCCTTGACGCTGCACCACAGACAGGAGCGCCTGCGATGGTGTACTCAACGACGAACCTGGGTGCACGAATCGCAAAATGTCATTTTTTCGGATGAATCTAGGTTCTGTTTAGAGCATCATGATGGTCGCATCCATGTTTGGCGACAGCGCGGTGAACGCATATTGGAAGCGTGTGTTCGTCATCGCCATACTGGCGTATCACCCGGCGTGATGGTATGGGGTGCCATTGGTTACACGTCTCGGTCACCTCTTGTTCGCATTGACGGCACTTTAAACAGTGGACGTTACATTTCAGATGTGTTACGGCCCGTGGCTCTACCCTTCATTCGATCCCTGCCAAACTCTACATTTCAGCAGGATGATGCACGACCGCATGTTGCAGGTCCTGTACGGGTCTTTCTGGATACAGAAAATGTTCGACTGCTGCCCTGGCCAGCACATTCTCCAGATCTCTCACCAGTTGGAAACGTCTGGGCAATGGTGGCCGAGCAACTGGCTCGTCACAATACGCCAGTCACTACTCTTGATGAACTGTGGTATCGTGTTGAAGCTGCATGGGCAGCTGTACCTGTACACGCCATCCAAGCTCTGTCTGACTAATTGCCCAGGCGTATCAAGGCCGTTATTACGGCCAGAGGTGGTTGTTCTGGGTACTGATTTCTCAGGATCTATGCACCAAAATTGCGTGAAAATGTAATCACATGTCAGTTCTAGTTTAATATATTTGTCCAATGAATACCCGTTTATCATCTGCATTTCTTCTTGGTGTAGAAATTTTAATGGCCAGTAGTGTATGATTGCAGCGGGGACGGCACCATCGGAATTCGACCGTCGGTTAATCGAAACATGTCCGCTCTTCGGTGAAACACATTTTTGCTTCAGTAGGTCGATGATCGTCTCTACAAACTCCGTCATCTACGTTGACGGCGGCTCGAAGCGTTCAACGCGCCACGGACGCCGGCTGGTGGGAGTAATACTATGCCATGGGAGACATTCTCCTGTACTTACATGCGACCTGCGCTGGTAATCGAAGAAACGCTGATAGCTGCGAACCAGCTGCATCCATTCAATCTTGATGTCTTTCCCGATAGAGATATCATCTTTCATCAGCATAATTGTCCGTGTGTTGGAGCCAGAACCGTGCTTCATTGGTTTGCGGAGCGTTATAGCGAACTCACGCTGATGTCTCGGCGGCCAAATTCGCCTGATTCAAATCCTGTGGAACCCATCTGGGTCGCTATCGGGTGCCGACACCGGGTAAGCAAATCAGCGGCTCGTTATTTACGCGAATTATGTGACCTGTGCGTAGACATCTAATGCCACATACCTATTCAGACCTACCAACAAACGGTCGGAAACCTGATATGCAGAATCGGTGATCTATTTGGTTCCAAAGACGGACTAACAAGATATTAAGCAGGTGGTCATAATAATTTGGCTCATCAGTGTATAATAAATAACTTATAGGGTCTAACAAATAAATTTTTCTTCACTGGATCTGTGAAAACTCAAATGCTCATACTTCGTTATTCGTGTACAGAACGAAAGGTGAAAAGTTAATGACAAACAATAAAGATAAATATCAGATTGAAAGGATACAAAAACGGGGACAGAAAAGCAGGTAGTCGTGTACTGTGCACCCCACGATAGACACAAAACGCCTGACACAAAAGCGGAAGTAACTCAGTCGGACGAGTCGCTATTACGAACCGACCCGGCGGCATTGTCCTGAACAATTGTGGACGGCAAGACGATTTGACAGTAACGGCTCTGTGATGTGAAAGAATGCTCTGATCGATCCAGCTGAACCCGCTGCGACATTCGCTGCTTTTGTCTTGTAATTTGTGTCAAAGGCAAAACAAAAATCTTTTTGAGTTTAAGGACTGATTGGCGTTTATCTGGCTGCGACGATTACTTAATTGCGTTTTCCGTCCGGCAGAGCGGAAAAAATAAATAGCTTGTGTAAACAGTTTGTCGTTTCGCTCTTTCTGCTTCGCTAACGAGACGTTCGCTCAACACTTGCCATTTATTTTGAAGGATCGTTCTTGGATAATCCACGCCAAATTCCGATTAGTCATGGTTTTTAAAATATCTCTCTTTGTTTCCCGTTAACTTAAAATATAAGCTGCGATGAAGAGTTATCAAATTATATTTTCCCTTGTGAATGCGGACGCCTATTGACTGTCTCTCTTTCCATCCAACCATCACACACACACACACACACACACAAACACACACACACACACACACACACACACACACACACACACACACAAAGAGAGAGAGGGACTGCAAACTCTTCAGATCGAAATTTCGGATTAACAGCACCAATATAGAGCTTGTAAATAGGCAGAAGGCAAATTTAAATTCGAAATAAAATCGTTTAATTAAAACCTGTGTAAATTGTTTGCTCCGACAGGGGCATATACGGAACTAATTTCCTAGCTTTGCGAATAGGTACCGGTTTCAGATATTTTTAATTGCGTTTCGTTAAGGATGTTCATGAGGAAACAATATAAAACGCAAGAACTTTCTTTCACGGCGATCTGTTCTGCTTTTAAGTTAGAGTTGCTTCAAGGGAGCGTACATTCTTACGTAGTTTGTATGGAATGAAGGAATGGGGAGAAAGTCTGAGATAAGTTGTGAGGTAGTATTCGTGTCGCGGTCAGGCACACTATTTCAGCTTGACATACATAAGCAAAGAATTTATTACAGTGTCGTCAAACAGTACAGAACCTTTTCAAACGGATCATTCAAGAGAGACAATATTGTACTCCCTAAGACAAAGAAAGCGACGCACCACGAATGAATTATCCGAATGGGACGGACATCGGCAAATATAGAACATGGGTTTTCTCTCGCTGAGTGCATAATTGAAATCGGATAGAAAATCCTAATGTTTGTAGAAGGTATCCTGTACCATGCAGTGTTAGATGCTAGTGGAGTGTATATGTAGAACTGGACGTAAAATCATACCAGGGAGAAACAAAGAATGATAAAATGATAACAAAAAAGAAATTAAAATGGGGGAATGGAATTCTGTTTCACAACCAGTAAGGTAGCTGGTAGCGAAAACAACTCTCAAGTGATTTATGCAAGCCTTAGTATTTAATACGCACTTGGCAGTTAAGGCTAGGATTACTGATAACACTGAGTCCATAACTCGTTCTCCTAGTCTGTTCCTAATACTGATTACCACCACAAAGTAATTATTTTGCGGCGTAATTCGATCGTGATATAACTTGATAGTATCAGAACTCTTTGAAGGAAAAGTAATCTATAAGAAATGGTACCTTACAAATAATGTGTTGTCACGAAAAGTAGATCTTACACTATTTGTCCGTTACTGGTAAGGGACGCGACGCATTTTCTACCTTGGGAATAGTAGGAGAATTGCGTGTCTCTCGTCGAGGGTGGTGTGTTTAGCGTTGAATACTTGCTCTGTCGATTAAATTGCCACGGAGACTCGCTATTGTGCTGAAGCCCTTATGCGGCGCACAATGCAACTGAGTACATAGACCGGGGCCAAGGATCCAGTTCCTCCGTGATGGCCATTCTGTCGATATGGCAGTAACGATGAAGACAATAAAGTCCGATTAATCGAGCTTCCAAATTAGCACCTAAGACGAAAATTCACTGTTCAGAATGCTCCTTAATTACGAGTAACAAAAATTCTCTGGCAGACATTTAAGTGTTAACTGTGTATTAATGGCATGTATTCACTGCCGCCATTTCGGCCTATTACGCCATTCCCAAGTGTTAGTTTCATATGAATGCAGTAACGCACTTGACATAAGGCTGAGAACGACCCAATAGGCCGAAATAGCAAACATGTATAAAAGCATTTTAATAACAGTGCAGACAAAAAACGTTGTCATTCATAGAATTCGAAATCTGTATTTATACTCCCCGACGGATGCGGAAATACATTAGGGTAGATGTAAGTAAAGAAATACGGTGGCAGATTCTGGACGGTTTTCTACACATGTTATGCAGTAATCTTATAGATTACTTTTACGGTACCCATTCGTAGTTAGGTGTGACCTACGCTTTCTACCAGTTACTGTTTTTTGAGGGACTTACGATAGATTATACTTAACAGGGAGCTTACTCAGCCGCAAACTGGGCATAGAATCTGTAAGTATTCCATTGTTCAGTTTTAACGATTTCAGCCGTTTCTGGTCCGTTTAGCTTTTAGTGATCCTAGCCGTTCTTTCGACGTTTTCATTATGTCCACTTGATAAGGGCCCTAAACCATAGCACTCGTCAGGAACATACTGAATTCGTCTTCCGTACTTTCTGGTGACTGTCGAAGACACAGCTTTGGTGGACTCGAACCGGCAGCATTCGAGACGAGTATAGTTGCCGGTTATTCTCGTAAAAGTTGTCGAATATGTATTCCTTTCCCATTGTCTCCAGTTGCCCCTTATTACAGGAACTCGGGCAACGGCTACACTTATTCACTTGTTATGCAAAAAGAATGCTGCATTGGAACATTTGTTTAAAAAGGTAATATTGGATTATTCATACCTTATACAGCAACCTCCTGATTATTCGGGCTTAAGCGGTAACGACACTACACGAATAACTAGAAAACACGGATAATCAAAAATACACACCTTTTTTTACAGGGATCTTCTATTTACTGTGTTCACAAGACATACTGCGAGTACCCGTACATGTCACATTTTAAAAGTCCAGTGTATTACTTACTCGTTACTCGCCGGAAACTGACAACTCATTTGTCAAATCACATTTAAAACGCGCTGTGTTTCGTATCACTTCCTTTCAGTTCACTTTCAGGAAATAACCGTCCATTTTTGTTCCCGTTTCTCATTCAGTTTTTTTCCTATCGACGGATCTCATTTTCCGGAGAGTCAGAACACTGGTGTACTCAAACGAACTTTGTCCTGGGTACTGTATCAACAGACCAGTGTATTACAGTGCCTCGGTGTTCGTGATAACGAGGACCTCAGTCGCCTGCTTTAACTCTCTTCCTCTGTCGAGCACACTTCTTTCACCACACGCGCGTAAAGTAGCTGCTCAACTCTCAGTTCACAGTCACTGTTATTCAACCACTGGTGGATGTTTTCATCTATGTCTTGGCAATTAAAAATTCGTAATCTGACTGAAAGTATTTTTTTCGAATTATCAGATAATACTTCAGTCTTGGGCTTTTTTATTCATGAATCGCCAAAATATGCATGGCTGATCCGCAAAGCGGGTATTATGTACTAGAATTGAGTGACCAAGGCCTAGAAATGCAAGTGAAATCGCACAGCAGAGGAAAGGCCTCTGGATCTGACGGGACACGAGTAAGATTCTAAGTAAAGTATGGAAAGAACTTGCCCCTCTTCCAGCAATAGTGTACTGCAGGTCTTTAAAGGAGCGAACTGTTGCTTATGATTGGAAAAAAGCGCAGGTCATTCTCTTTTTCGAGAAGGGTTGTCGGCAGACGCACTGACGTCGGTCAGTTGCAGAGTTTGGGAACTCGTTTTGTGTTCGCGTATTCTGACATTTCCGAAGGTCGGAAATCTCTGTAGGAACCAACACGGATTCCGACAACAACGGTTGTGTGAAACCAAAATCGCTCTATTCGTCCACGAGACGCAGAAAGCAGTAAACAGGAGCCCAGGTAGATAAGGTTGTCCTTGAGTTCGGCGAGGCATTCGCTACAGTCCCGCACTGCCGCCCAAAGAGCAAAAAACAAGCGTATAGAATATCGGACCAACTGTGTGATTGGACTGAAGGGTTTGTAGCAAAACGATCACGTGTCCATCTGAACGGAGAGAAGTCTTCAGACGTAATATTAATTTCGGGCTTGACGCACGAGAGAGTTATAGGGCCATTACTTATTACAATATAGTATATAAATTATCTAGTAAATAGTGTCGGAAGTTCAGTAAGACTTGCCGGGGACGATGGTGTTGTACACAGGGAAGTCGCGATGCTAGAAAATTGTAGCGAAATGAAGGAAGATCTGCAGATGATCGAGGCTTCGTTCAGGGAAAGGCAGTTCATTCTCAACATACGTATACAACTGTAACGCATTGCGAATACATTGTCAGAAAGGCCCTTTGTCGTATGATTACGCTATAGCAGGACAATCTCTGGAAGCAGGCACTTCCATAAAATATCCAGAGTATGCGTAGAGAGCGATTTGAAATGGAATGACCATATACAATAAATCGCGAGCAAGACAGATACCAGACTGAGATTCATTGGAAGGACCCTCTGGAGGTGTAGTCCGGCAACAAAGGAACTAACTTACAAAACCTTCTTTCGACCGATATCTGAATATTGCTCGTCAGAACGGGATCCACACAAGATAGGATTGATAGGGAAAACAGAAAAGATCCAAAGAAGAGCAGCGCGTTTTGTTACAGGATCATTTACTAAGCACCAACGCGTCCAGAAATAATCAACCAAGTCCAGTGACAGACGCTGTAAGAGAGGTGTTCTGCACCGCGGTATGACTTATTCTTAAAGTTCCAAGAACGTACGTTATTAAAGTGAACAAATATATTGCTTCCTCCTACGTATATCGCGCGAAAAGGTCACGAAAATAAAATAGACATTCGAGCACACACGGATGCTTGCCCGCGATAGTTCTTCTCGGCCGGCCGCGGTGGTCTAGCGGTTCAGGCGCTCAGTCCGGAGCCGCGCGACTGCTACGGTCGCAGGTTCGAATCCTGCCTCGGGCATGGATGTGTGTGATGTCCTTAGGTTAGTTAGGTTTAAGTAGTTCTGAGCTCTAGGGGACTGATGACCTCAGATGTTAAGTCCCATAGTGCTCGGAGCCATTTGAACCAAGTTCTTCTCGCTAACTATTTGCGATTGGAACAGAAATAGAGGGACAATGGTACACAAAGTACCCTACGCCACACACCAGAAGATGGCTTACGGAGTACAGATGTAGACGTAGAATTGGGAAGTTGCTGCGTTTGCGTCAAGCAGACCTGATAAAATGTTTTGAAGTGTTTCATAATCCACGGCATCTCTCAGGAAACAATGATCTTCATTGGTATAAAGAATGGAATACACTGTCTGGATCAGCATTTTGTTTTACTAATGATGACCAGTTTTGATGTAACTAGTAGATCATCTTCAGATCTAGTGTTGCTAGGTGCAGTTTGTCAGTAGTGGTAAGAATGTGACATAAAACTACTTAAAAAAGTATGGAACATGAAATATGGAATGTTACATAGTTAATTACGTGACATACTACTCACAAATTTCACCTTCAGCACTAGATCTGAATATAATCTTCTAGTCAGATCGGGACCGATCGTCAACAATAAAAACTAGTGATCTAGACTGTTTTTTTCATTCATTTCGCAAGAGAATTGTTCCAATAATATCTGGAGATGATATCAGCAGCAGAGTCTAAACATAGGTGACATTTTTAACGCATCTGAAGTCCTACGTCGGCTGGCTGAGAAATGGCTCGTAATGAGTTAACGACTACGCTACCCCAATGGCGCAGGCCATCCTTAGCCCTGTCACGTGCTTGCGAGGAAATCGAATCCTTCAGCCAGTGCGGAGGACCGCTCTCTGGGCCCCATTCCCGCCTCCTCCCCCACCCCTACACTGGCCACCCCCTCTCTGGCAGCCCCTTTGTATCTGTTTTGCAGCCGTCGCGACGAGTGTCTATTCAGGAGCGGGCCGCGAGGCGCCCTGGAGAACACTACACGTAACCAAGTACTGCCTCCGCCGTCTCCGTCCCCGAATGGCAACTGCCGTACCCCGGCGTGCCCATTCAGCCCACCAGGCACGCCCATTTATTTATTTATTTCTGGAGCACTAAACGAGGAACACGCGAGTGCTGAGCGGCGACACAATGAGCCTCCAGCGCAAGTGCCGCACTTACTCGTACGTCGCGGCCGTCTAATCTTCGCCGCCTTATTTGCCTTTTCTGTCGAGGGACGTCGCTGAGAGCCCTGACTCGGACAAACTAGCAGCGGATTTCGCACTCTACGGCGTACAGCAGTTATGTGCAGCCACTGCCCGTCTCGGTATCCAGCGGATCGCAGATCGGGATCACATGAGAAAGCAATTAAGCATTAATTTATTCATTAAAACTGTGGCTCATTTCGTGGCTGTGGTTTAAATTACTTTAACAAATAAGTCAACTAGCCACTTCTTCTGAACCATGTTCACTCAAAGACATGTTCCGGGTTCTCACCTATCTTCAATTGGCTAAACTGTAATTTATTTCTGTATGGCCAGGGGTAAAACAATTTTCTATATTCACACAGGCTGATCCAGCTAAGCTGTTCACCCAAAGTATTTCCTGAATCGCTTTAGTATCCACAATTCTGTCTTTACCCAAATGAATTATGAAAAATTTCTCACTAAATGACTTACAGCTTCTTTTCATAGCTACGTTAATTATAGTGGTATCAAATGGTTCAAATGGTTCTGAGCACGATGGGACTTAGCCGGCCGCGGTAGCCGAGCGGTTCTAGGGTTCTAGGCGCTTCAGTCCGGAACCCTGCGACTGCTATGGTCGCAGGTTCGAATCCTGCTTCGGGCATTGATGTGTGTGATGTCCTTAGGTTAGTTAGGTTTAAGTAGTTCTAAGTTCTAGGGGACTGATGACCTCAGATGTTAAGTCCCATAGTGCTCAGAGCCATTTGAACCACTAGGGGACTTAACTTCTGAGGTCATCAGTCCCCTAGAACTTAGAACTACTTAAACCTAACTAACCTAAGGACATCACACACATACATGCCCGAGGCAGGATTCGAACCTGCGACCGTAGTGGTTGCGTGGTTCCAGACTGTAGCACCTAGAACCGCTCGGCCACCACGGCCGGCAGCTATTGGTATCAACTTTGCTTTTTGAAATGGCGCTATAGTAATTTCTGCGGCTAATATCGGAGTTCTAAAAGAAACAAATTCATCGATGTTACGCTCTTCAAAATCCGATTCTAGTTTCGTATTAACTACAATATTTAGAACTTAGACTTTAAATGTTTTAAAAACGATATGTATTCCTGTCTTTTGTCGAAATTCGCGTTGATATACAGAATCGTCACGTCAAGCTGAGGGGGTGCTCCAGTTTGACGCAGCTAACAGATCCCTTATTTTAATGAAGTTTTGCCATAAATGTTTCGATTGCGTACCTCGTCATTAGTTATTCGGGCTACCCATATACCGACTGATCAAAAAGTCAGTATAAATTTGAAAACTGTTTTAAAAACGATATGTATTCCTGTCTTTTGTCGAAATTCGCGTTGATATACAGAATCGTCACGTCAAGCTGAGGGGGTGCTCCAGTTTGACGCAGCTAACAGATCCCTTATTTTAATGAAGTTTTGCCATAAATGTTTCGATTGCGTACCTCGTCATTAGTTATTCGGGCTACCCATATACCGAGTGATCAAAAAGTCAGTATAAATTTGAAAACTGAATAAATCACGGAATAATGGAGATAGAGAGATACAAATTGACGCACATGCTTGGAATGAAATGGGGTTTTATTAGAACTAAAAAAATACAAACGTTCAAAAAATGTCCGACAGATGGCGCTTCATCTGATCAGAATAGCAATAATTAGCATAACAACGTAAGACAAAGCAATGATGATATTATTTACAGGAAATGCTCAATATGTCCACCATCATTCCCCAACAATAGCTGTAGTCGAGGAATAATGTTGTGAACAGCACTGTAAAGCATGTCCGGAGTTATGGTGAGGCATTGGCGTCGGATGTTGTCTTTCAGCATCCCTAGAGATGTCGGTCGATCACGATACACTTGCGACTTCAGGTAACCCCAAACCCAATAACCGCACGACCTGGGAGGCCAAGCATGACGAAAGTGACGGCTGAGCACACGATCATCACCAAACGACGCGCGCAAGAGATCTTTCACTCGTCTAGCAATACTTTGTTTTTTTTTTGTTCTAATAAAACCCCATGTCATTCCAAGCATGTGTGTCAATTTTTACCTCTCTATCTACATTATTCCGTGGTTTATTAAGTTTTCAAATTTATACTGACTTTTTGATCACCCAGTATATTTCTACTGTAGCACCACATTTCAAAAGCTTATATTCTCTTCTTATTACTTTTTATCGTCTACTTTTCGCATCCATATAAGGCTAGTCTCCAAACAAATATCTTCAGAAAAGATTTCCCAACTCTTAAATTTTTCTTTTGCAGAAACGTTTTTCTTACTATTGTCAGTCTGCATTTTATATGCTGTCTACTTCCACCACCGTCATTTACTTTGCCGCCGGAATAGCAAAATTCTTCCATTCTACAGGTGACTCATTACCTACAGTTATTGCCTCATTTCTCTTGGTTTCATTAGACTACTTTCCATTACCCTTATTGAACTTCTGTTAACGTTCATCTCATAACCTCTTTTCAAAACACTATCTGTTTCTTTCGACTGAGCTTCGAAGTCCTTTACCGTCTCCGATAACATTATTGTATCTTCGGCAAACCTCAAAGTTTCTATCTCTTCTCCCTGAACTTTAATTCCCTTCCCAAATATCTCGTTGCTTTAATTTGTCATTTGCTGTACGTACAGATTGAGTGACGTTGGGGATAAGCTATAGCACTGCCTGATTCCCTTCTCGACTACTATTTCATTGTCATCCTCTTCGACTCATAACTGCAGCCTGTTCAAGTTGTGGATAACATTTCTCTCGCCGTATTTGAGAAATATAGGGTGAGGCAGGTAACGCAGGTCACCCCAGTTATATCCAGAATGAATAAATATATCGAGCTGCGGTTTTCACCAAGCTATAGCGGACAATATGGAGAATTTCATGACGTTCGCAAGTAATTATTATTGTTTTTAGTCACCGATTTACCGCACCAACAGCATGTTGGAACTACGAGTATACGCTTTCTTCTAAGGCATTTGAAAGAGGACTTCGTCGACACAGCGTGTACAGAACTTAATCAAACAGTATCAAGATAAAAGCGCCGCAAACCACTGTTTTGCCATCAGGAGAAGATGTTCCACAAACGTTTGCTCTGCTATACGAAATGTGAGCAAACGCGGAACACAGGTACGATTCGTGTATGTATTATCACGGCTGTCATACCAAGTGCTCAAAATGTTGACTTGCATTGCTACACCGTATAAAGTGAGTCTGGAGAAACAATGCATCACGTAGAATATCACATGGAGTTAATGGTAGCACAAGCCCGTGTGTGTTACCGCTGCTGTATGTTAGTTTCACTTCTTCCATCAGTTTCTCTCCTTTCTACCTTGTCATATTTTTTCCCCACACTTCAGATCAAATGTAAGGTTAATTTTAAATTAACAACAGCCTCAGTTGCAATGTTTACCTAGATTTACCTAGGTTTCAGTTGGGATAATCCAACCTTCTTCAGAATAAAAGGAACTACGATTTGTCCATAATGGACAACGTCAAAAACTAAAAACTATAATACAGTAATACATCGTCATATTGCAATAACTTATCTGGGAAACAGCTTCGGCCCCACTTCTCGACCGCAGTACGGCAGCAACGGATGTTGTCCTGGAACTGGCTGTAGCCTCGAGAGCGCATGCGCGACAGTGTGTCATGCGTACTTGTTAACACTGGTACCAACATGTACTCCTAAACTTAAAATTTATTGAATAACCAGGTGCGGGTAACAAAATTGACGTATACGTTATCCTGTAAGAAACAAAGATATATCGTCTGTCTTTACATTTGTAATAATTTGTTGGACTCAAAAGTGAAGGGAGCAATGCGTTTACTATTTTAAGCCAACCTAGCACATTCGGGCTAACCATCGAACTTGACCGCATGAGGATAACTACGGGTTTGAAATAGCATATAATCCCAGCTATTCAGCAAACGGGAGTGATAAAAACATGTCGGCATGGGTATAATGATTACTCCCTAAAATTATGGCGGATGGAATAACGGTTGAAAACCTTCAAAAAAGTTTTTATTGCGCAGCTGCAGCTGGTCATTAAGAAGGTTATTTTTGTCAGATAGTGTTTACAAATTTGCATTTGTTCCAAAATAGCCAACCTCACACCCTTCACTTCGCAATGCAAGAGCTGAGTATTATCCGGAGGGTTGGGTGCTTGAGCCGTTTGCTGAATAGCTGCGATTATCTGGTATTTCAAACCCGTAGTTACCCTCATGCGGTCAAGTTCGATGATCACACCGAATATGCTAGGTTGGCTTAAAATAGTAAACGCAATTCTCCCTTCACTTTTGACGTCCAATAAATTATTACAAATGTTAAGACAGTCGATATATCTTTGTTTCTTACAGGATAACGTATACGTCAATTTTGTTACCCGCACCTGGTTATTCAATAAATTTTAAGTTTAGGAGTACATGTGGGTACCAGTGTTAACAAGTACGCATGACACACTGTCGCGCATGCGCTCTCGAGGCTATAGCCAGTTCCAGGACAACATCCGTTGCTGCCGTACTGCTGTTTCTCAGATAAGTTATCGCAATATGACGACGTATTACTATATTATAGTTTTTAGTTTTTGACGTTGTCCATTATGGACAAATCGTAGTTCCTTTTATTCTGAAAAAGTTTGGTGGTGGTGGTGGTTAGTGTTTAACGACCCGTCGACAACGAGGTCATTAGAGACGGAGCGCAAGCTCGGGTTAGGGAAGGAAATCGGCCGTACCCTTTCAAAGGAACCATCCCGGCATTTGCCTGAAACGATTTAGGGAAATCACGGAAAACCTAAATCAGGAAGGCTGGAGACGGGATTGAACCGTCGTCCTCCCGAATGCGAGTCCAGTGTGCTAACCACTGCGCCACCTCGCTCGGTGCAGAAGGTTGGGTTATCCTAACTGAAACCTAGGTAAATGTAGGTAAACATTGCAATTGAGGCTGTTATTAATTTAAAATTAATATTTATACAGTTGCTGACAGGGCCGCGAAATGTTGAAAATATTCAAATGTAAGGTACCTGGACAATTACTCTTGGGGCTACTGCATTCGCGTGTACTGCGCATATAAAGAAGATACTCACATAAGCTTTAAATGAAAAAGAAGCCAGCAGATAACCGAAAGTATAGCAGAAATAAGTTCGCAAAGTACAGTACCGGAATATTCGCTTTAGAAAATAGGTATCGATAGGTTCAACACTGGCTACAGAGCAACAACCTAGCATCCTTATAAGCTGATCTCGTTGATAGTGTTCAGAATATTATTGTCGGGTGGGGCACGGCCTTGAAAGTGAACTCCCGGAACGGTCATTGGTCCGGTGCGCTAGGTCTCGGAGGAGCAAGAGACGGCGACGGCCGGCCGGTGGAGGGTGTGGTGAGTGAGGTGAGTGCGACACGCCGTGCCGCGGGCTGCCGGCTTAGCGCCGATGGCCGGGCGCGGCCTAACCTCTCTTCTGGCCGGTCAGCGATTTGTGGCCAGGTTAGGCGGCGATCTCTCGCCACTTTACGACCGGCCGGAGCGCCGTCAGCTGGCGACGTGCCGGCAGCCGTCCGCGGGATTTGAGGGCTTCCGAAGGGCGCCTCGAGTCGCGTCGCGCTTTATTCGTCGATAAAATCCCTCCGCGCCTCCTTAAGGCATCTCGGTAGGAGCAATTTCTGTCGCTTTCTTGTTCACGGGCGGGCAAGTCGAGAGACGGTCAAGGAACGACGTGTTGAACCCGCGTTTTGAGAATAAAAACTAATCTATTGCGCTACTACCGCGTTCTTTTTACTCTTTTCTTGCAAGTCAGTCACTTTATATAAAATAAGTGCACTCCAAAGTATTTCATTATCCAGCTAGTGTCATATTTTAGCCATTTCTGTTTCTATTTAAACACAAAACGTATTATTTTACCACGATTTTATTGGCTGTGTGCACTGTGGGACTCAACATCTGAGGTCATCAGTTCCCTAGAACTTAGAACTACTTAAACTGAATTAATCTAAGGACATCACACACATCCATGCCCGAGGCAGGATTCAAACCTGCGACCGTAGGAGTCATGCGGTTCCAGACTGAAGTGCCTAGAACCGCACGGCCACTGCGGCCGGCTACGATTTTATTATCTTACAGTATTATCTGTCTGTTTATTCAGTAAAAATATTGCAGTTGATTTTAAAGTAACTTCCCAATGACCTAGAGACTTAAAATTTTTAACGTAGCTCCGAACTGGATGGCAAAGCAATATTAACTCGCTTTCTTGTCACGCTGTTCGCAAGAGGTGGTGTGGAAAAAAAATACTCTGGTAACGCCTGATATGTAGGCTGCCTGCGCGACTGGTGTGTTGTGCAGGCAGTATCGGAATGCCTTTCAGGAAGTATACATGCGGACGGGCACGACTGACCAGAGAAAGGCTGGAGAGGGGGGGGGGGGGGGGAAGGGGTGATGGATAATGAGAGGGGGAGGATTTTGCAGAGAGAGAGGAAGGAGGATATGGACAGACAGAGGTGGGAAAAGGAGATGGACACAGAGAGGGGGAGAAGGAGACAGGCAGACAGAGGGACCAGGAGGAGAGTGAGAGAAGAGAGAGAGGGAGAAAGATGAACAGGAACAGGTAGCCCGAGTGAGGAGTAGGAGACAATGGACATGGAGAGTAGGGACAATATGATGGACAGGGTGAGGGGGGAGGAGAAGATCTACACAGAGAAGGGGAGGAGGAGATGTGTGCAACATATGTGACAAATGCACACAAGGGCGAAGATGTAGTTATAAAGCTAGTACAGAAATAAAAACCTTATAAAAACTATACGAAACTGCTTCTTCAAATGGTTCAAATGGCACTGAGCACTATGGGACTTAACATCTGAGGTCATGAGTCCCCTAGAACTTAGACCTACTTAAACCTAACTAACCTAAGGACATCATACACATCCATGCCTGAGGCAGGATTCGAACCTGCGACCGTAGCGGTCGCGCGGTTCCAGACTGAAGCGCCTAGAACCACTCGGCCACTCCGGCCGGCACTGCTTCTTCATTTTATTTTTAGGGAAATAACAGTTAAATAGACTGATATATGATTAGCAGGTATGTATAACACTATTCTCTTTCAGATATGATCAGGTGAAAAAGTACTGAAATAAATTGGAAATTTAACACACACATCTCTTATAGTCACATCAATATGTTTAAAATACATTGAAAATTTTTACACACACAAGACCAAAAACAGAGAATAATTATTTAAGTAAAAACAAGTTTTTAGTATACTATATTTTAAATTGGATCCGCATGGTGCTAGGATAAATTATTTTATACTTTTCAGTCTGATTTAAAAATGTGGTATATTAAAAATCTATTTTTTATTCAAATGATTATTTTTCAGTATGTTCCTATTTTTCTATCACACACTTTAAGATGAATTAATTCATGTTACCTCCATTAGCTGGTTTTGGTGAATAATGCTTTATTGACGACTAGTTTCGTTAAGAAGTACCAGTTTCAAATCACTCACAATACATTATAAACAAAAAAAGCATCTTGGCGTGATACATTAACAAGTAAAACATTTTTTTTAAGTCACCAGTCTGCTGACCGGTTAGATACGGCCCGCCACAAACTTCTCTCTTGTGCCAACCTTTATCTCAGAGTAGCACTTACAATCTACGTCCTCAATTATTTGCTAGATGTACTCCAATCTCTGTCTTCCTCTAGAGTTTTTGCCTTCTACAGCTCCCTCTAGTATCATGGAAGTAACTCCCTGATGTCTTAACAGATCTCCTATCATTATTTCCCTTCTCCTCCTCAGTGTTTTCCATATATTCCTTTCCTCTACGATTCTGCGCCGAACCGCCTCATTCCTTACATTATCAGTCCACCTAATTTTCAACTTTCGTCTGTAGCACATCTCATATGCTTTGATTTTCTTCTCTTCTGGTTTTCCCGCAGTCCATGTTTCACTACCATACCGTCCTGTGCTCCAAACATGCATTCTCAGAAATCTATTCCTCAAATTAACGTCAATGTTTGATACTAGGAGCCTTCTCTTGACCAGGAATGCCATTTTTGCCTGTGCTAGTCTGCTTTTGATGTCCTTGCTCCGTCCATCATTGGTTATTTTGCTGCCTAGGTAGCAGAACTCTTTAAGTTCATCTACTTCGTGACCATCCTGATGTGAAGTTTCTCGCTGGTAGCACTTCTGCTGCTTCTCATTACTTTCGTGTTTCTCCGGTTTACTCTCAATCCAGATTCTGCACTCATTAGACTGTTCATTCAATTTAGCAGATCATGTAATTTTTCTTCACTTTCACTGAGGATAGCAGTGTCATCAGCGAATCGTGTCGTTGATATCCTTTGACCTTAAGTTTTAATTCCATTTTTGAACCTTTCTTTTATTTCCCTCATTGCTTCTTCGATGTACAGATTGAAAATTAGGGGCGAAAGACTACATCCCTGTCTTACACCCTTTTTAATCCGAGCACTTCGTTCTCGGCCTTCCGCTCTTATTATTCCCTCTTGGCTGTTGTACATATTATATATAACCCGTATCTCCCTATAGCTCACGTTTATTTTTCTCAGAATTACGGACATCTTGCAACATTCTACATTGTCGAACGCTTTTCCCAGGTCGACAAATCCTATGAATGTGTCTTGATTTTTCTTCAGTCATTTTTCCATTATCAACCGCAACGTTAGAATCGCCTTTGTGGTGCCTTTGCCTTTCTTAAAGCCCAACTGATAAAGAAAGGTTCAGATATGGGACTTTAAATTCAAGGTGAAAGGATTCTCTGATGATCCTGCTATCTTCAGTGGAAGTGAGTAACGTTTACTGGACTTGTTGAATGGAATAAAAGGTCTAATCAGCACAAGAGGCTGAGAATAAAGCGAAGGAAGGCGAAAGTAATGAGGAGTAAACTGTAAGCAAAAGTGGACCTGACGGTCGAAGCAAGGAGGATGTAAAAGCAAACTAGCACAGACACAGACGGCATTCCTAGCTAAAAGAAGTCTGCAGGTGTCGAAGTGGGCGTTAATCTGTGGACGAAATTTCTGAGAATGTACGTCTGGAGCACAGAATTGTATCGAACTAAATCATGGTCTGCGACGAAAACAGGAAAAGAAAAGATTCGAAGCGTTTCAGATTTGGTGCTATAGAATGATGTTGAAAATTATGTGGACTGGTAATGTAAGGAATGAGGAAATTCTCTGCAGAATCGCCGAGGGAGGAATGTTTGAAAAACAGTGAGACGAACAAGGGATAGTACGATACGTGTTAAGACATCAAGGAATAACTTCCGTAGCGCTTGAGTAAGCTGTAGATGGTAACAGTTGTAGCGGCAGACAGAGACTCAAATATATCCAACAAATAACTGAAGATATTGGACACAAGTACTGGCCTGAAATGAAGAAGTTAACACAGCAGAGGAATTGATGAAACAAATAAAAAAAGTTGATGGGGTATTGGTACTCAGCTAACTCTGTCTGAAACATTGTCTTGTCACATCAGAATCAACGTAGCTTCGCAGAAGTCAGAATTGAGTAGGACGGCCTACATCCATCCGTACAGAGACGAGCTTACCTTGAAACACTGTCGTGCCGCAGTGTGAATGCCTCTACGAAAGCGCCTCAACACCCTGGGGATGTGGGGCTTCGTGTCTTCCAGTTTTCTGGCTCCGTATTTCCTTCTTGCCGACTCTGCAGAGAGCTGGACAGTTCTGCGCGCCGTAGACCAATCGCTTAATGGATGGCTGCGGTAAATAATCCTGCCCTCGTGTTCCTCTTTCATTACTGCAAGCGGCCCTTTCCCGACTGGCGCAAGAAGCGGTATTTTAACGTTCACCGTGACATACCAGGTGTCTGCTGAAGCTAAAAGTCTACGTAGCTCTGAAGAGAATTCTCCATGAAACATTTGTTTTTTTTTTCAGGCTGTTAACTGAATTAAAATAGTCAGTGTCAGCTTTTGTTAAAAGAACGTGGCTGGAAATAAACATTTTGTTTCATTTCTGACACTTCTCCAATCATCAGACTAGAGTTTAATGCCATGATTTTTGTAACGTACTTCGGATGCAAAGAAATCGGCCACCAATCAGAAGTTCAAAGGAGACACTGTCGGATTAACCCCGTCATGACTGTGCATATTAACAATGTAAGGAGGAGTGATGTGTCATCAACTGCAGCTTCAGTCAGTACGTGCGTACAACGCGTTTCAGTGCTAACCCACAAGCACGTGTCGTATCCTTCTTCTGGTTTGATGTTTTCTTTAAGATATTCACTGTGATGAAATTGCTGTATCATTGAGGTCATTTCGAAATTTCAGTGCCTCCTGTTAAATGTTGCGATAACGTCACCTGCAACATTATACTTAAAAATGAAGTGAAGTAAATTTTCTTGAATTTTTTAACTGTCCTCTTGAATGTCTGATACCAGCCGGTACGAACTATTTATAAATCGACATATCAGTTGTTAAAATTCTTATGGAGTGCACACCCAGTAGGGAGATCTATACAGTGTAATTACCAAGTTTAAACTCTGCTCAACGTACATATACAAAAATTTTGTGATCTCTGTTTGATTTTTGATTCAAATAAGTTACTGATAGAGGAGAAAAGAACTGAATGTTTAGTGTAAATAAGTTATACAGAACTGCAACCAGTCACTTTTTTGAATAATTATGTTTTCTTCCATGAACCGGTTTTCGAACCTTTTCAGGTTCATCTTCAGATGGTTTCATGAAGTTACATCATTACTAGTAGTAGCATAATGCTGGCTGCTGGCTTGCGGCAGTATAGGCGGCTTTTTTCGGTTAGCGTCCATCTCTCTTCCTCCATTTCGATTTCCAGTAGTTATATAAGGACACACACTTCCACACAAACTATATTAATTTACACTTTGACAGCGAGACTTTTCCAGCATCCAGCATGCGCTTCACAACTGTTGCTTGTAACAAAGATCTTGACAAAAAGATATGGCATAGGCCTACTTAGTACAGAGATGTAATTTGTTGTTCTTTACATGTATTAAAGTCGATTTAAGGGCAAGTATTTTAATCAGAATGGCGATAACATGAGAGCACAAGATAAAATAAATAAATACATTATTACAAGCACTAACTTCCGGTGATCTGATATCTTATTTCTAATTGTATATTACAGGCAGTTTAGCAAATTTTTTTTCCCTGAAACCATCTGAAGATGAACCTGAAAAGGTTCGAAAACCGGTTCATGGAACAAAATATAATTATTCAAAAAAGTGACTGGTTGCAGTTCTGAATAACTTATTTACATTTAATATACAGTCACGGTTCTAAAATATCCGTAATGGATAAGCATAATCTGAATATCTAGTGTTTTATCCGGCTGTAGAGAAAGTTTCTTCACCTTTTCTGATAGTGAAGTACAGTAACTACAGTAATTATGGTAGTAATGCTTCAACTGTAAATAAAAGTGCTGGTCTAGCATCTTGAAAAATAGCACACCCTTTCGTCTTGAATATATGGCGGTAGACGTCTATAAATGACGAGAATAAAAGTAGACGCGTTATTGATTCATGCAGCGCAACTGTAGCGATATCTCGTAGCTCTTTATTTTGGTTCATTATACACACTACACGAGCTTCGTAGTGCGGCTGTAGCAAGCCGTTATAAAATGAAAAGTAGTTAACCGCTAAATCCCTAATAATTTTTGATGAACGTAGAATATCAAATATAAATCTTGCAACGAGTGTACTGTAATAGGTATTTATAAAGGCTGGCTCTGAGCACTATGCGACTTAACTTCTGAGGCCATCAGTCGCCTAGAACTTAGAACTAATTAAACCTAACTAACATAAGGACTTCACACACATCCATGCCTGAGGCAGGATTCGAACCTGCGGCCGTAGCGGTCGCTCGGCTCCAGACTGTAGCGCCTAGAACCGCGCGATTTATAAAGACGAACGTTCACGGAATTGGTATTTTTATGGGTGTTTACGGAAAGCGGCAGGAGAAGACAAAAACTAGCTGTGTCCTCTAACTCACTCCACCAGAATACCGTCAAAGGAGCATTCCATCCGACGGACTGATCAGCGATAAGCTTAATGCTACCTGCCCTCGTTCCGTGAGGCGCTACGGGGAACTATGGGGTTTCACTCCGTGGACTCAGGACGCAGTGTGGTGGTCAGCAACAAACATTTCTCCAGCCCCACCTCCCTCCTCCTATCAGCAAACTACTGTCGACGAAAATTTCTTATCCACCCCCATCCCAGTTCAACTGACTTACGACAGAGAGAAGCAATATTAGCAATAGCCCAACAGCGTCAGCGGTTTCCCTAAAAGGATGCAGATTTCTAACGAGGGTAGGTGAATTCGAAATTATGCTTCAAAAGACAAATGATGCTGACAATAAAATTACTCTCTGTGCCAGTTCGTTGCAGAGGATCTGATTTAGCCCGTCTGAAGCTTCTGTCGGCACGATTAGCTCTTCCATCCCGCTATGCAATGCTCTCATCCTACAGAAACATTAAATCGGATTGAGCGTTGATATTAACCTTTGTGACGGACTAAAGCCGCTATACGGTTATGCGTGTATCTTCTTATCTCATTAGCTGTGTGTAATCTACAAAGCACTACGTTTCCACGGCTTAAGCACAATTATTTTTGTTGTGTGGGACAAATTGGTCCACTCTAGGAAAGATGTACCTTGTCACAAACTTCAGAAAAGTGACAGTCTTCTAAGTAAATAACACGAAAATGGCGTATACGGATAGCGAAGCATGTTAATCCAGAAATAATGTTCTTTTTTTACGGAGGAAACAGGACCAGGAGGTAGCTTTGTAGCTACAGCAATTGCAGCAAGGCAGTAATTATCACATTTTCTGACGATACTCGAATATGCACTGAATACCAGAAACAAGAAAACTGATGGGCTTTTTTTAGCTTTGGCTTCAATCACTAATCAGTGAACAGACGTGTAGCTTTTATCCTTCTTTTGATATAGTCAGTACGCAACAAGTATACGCTTACTTTACGTATTCTGTCATTTGGTTGTTTATTCGACGTCAGCTGTAATGATACGCACTGTGTTCCATTGCTGAACCGTCACAGAATAAGTTTCTCTCGGTCAAAGTTTTCCTTTGAAGTTAGGCATCGTACCTGTGTATGTGTGAATGCTAACTAGATGTCAATTTACATATAAGAGCAACATACGTAGCGGGTTCATACCGCTGTATTTGCATAGCAGTTGACAAAGCGTAATAAACACGTCTGTCTGCAACATCTGTCAACATGGCTGTCAGAAGAAGATATTATTTGACTGAAAAAGAGAGAGGGTAGTGTAGAAGCAGAGAGAGTACGATATACAATATGATAGCTATCCTCCTCTTTAATATAATCCACTATGGAGTCGAGGTAGCAGTTGTCGTTATACGGGTTATCACTGTTAGCATTCAACCGCGATTCTTATACATATATTTTTTTAACAACGCGTTTCAAGACACAATGCTCTCATCATCAGGTTGTGAAGTCTATGTCATGAAATTAAGCGGACTAAATAGACAAAATACCATCACAAATAGTTGAGAAGTCCATAGAGTAAAACAGAATTAAAAGTATATTGGACCCATCCCAACTATTTGTGATGGTATTTTGTCTTTTTAATCCGTTTAATTTCATGACATAGACTCCACAACCTGATGATGAGAGTATTGTCTCTTGAAACGCGTTGTTAAAAATATATATATATATATATATATATATATATATATATATATATATATATATATATGTGTGTGTGTGTGTGTGTGTGTATAAGAATCGCGGTTGAATGATAATAGTGATAACCAGCTATCCTCCTCGTCCACCTCCTCCTCCTACCGCCGGCCGCGGTGGTCTAGCGGTTCTGGCGCTGCAGTCCGGAACCGCGGGACTGCTACGGTCGCAGGTTCGAATCCTGCCTCGGGCATGGGTGTGTGTGATGTCCTTAGGTTAGTTAGGTTTAAGTAGTTCTAAGTTCTAGGGGACTGATGACCTCAGATGTAAGTCCTGTAGTGCTCAGAGCTATTTGAAACATTTTGTCTCTTACACACACACACACACACACACACACACACACACATACACACACAGAGAGAGAGAGAGAGAGAGAGAGAGAGACTTTTTTCTTTATGTACAAGATGATGTATTATTTGAAACATAAATCATTTCCCCAATTCTCGGATGAAAACAAAAAAAAAATATTATTTATTAATGTCATAATGTAACTGACTTTGTCCAGCGAGAAACAAACAGCTGTTGGACAGTGGATGATTTGTTGTTGTTGTTTTTGATGGTGGTGGTGGTGTGGTGTTCAGTCCGAAATTGTTTGATTAAACTCTCCACGCTCATGCATCCTGTGCAATCTTCTTCGTCTCTGCGTTATAAGCAAAGTTACATCAATTTGTGCATGCCCACTGTCTTCATGCCTTAGTCTCTCTCTATAGTTTTCCCCCTCACATCTCCAATATCAAGTTGATGGTTCCTTGATGCCTCAGAATTTTTGTATCAATCGATCACTTCTTTTACTCAGGTTGTGCCGAAGGTTTGTCTTTTCCCAGTTTGATTCAGTATCTTCTCTTTATTCGGTCCACCCCTATGATTTTCAACATTCTTCTATAGCGTTACATTTCAGAAGATTCTCTTCTCTTCTTTCCTGAACTGCTTATTGTCTACGTTTCACTTCAATGAAAAGTTACACTCCAAATACCTTCAGAAAAGACTTCCTAACACTTCTGTTTATACTCTGTGTTAACTTTCCTCTTTTTCAGAAAGTTTTTTCTTGCTATTGCCTGTCTGCATTTTGTATGCTAAGTACTTTCGTCACAGCTATTTTGCTGTCCAAAAACTCTCTAGTACCTTTATTGCCTGCATCCAATGATTCTATTACACAATACTTCGTCATCCGTGTTTTTCTTCTGTTGTTGTCGGCTTTGTAAATTATTTTCAAAATAATACCCATTTCATTCTACTTAAAAAATTACGGCTGTAGTTTCCCCTTGCTTTCATCCGTTCGCAGTACCAGCACAGTAAGGCCGTTTTGATTAATATTACAAGGCCAGATCAGTCACTCATCCAGCTGTTGCCCTGCAACTACTGAAAAGGCTGCTGCCCTTCTCCAGGAACCACACGTTTGTCTGGCCTCTCAATAGATACCCCTCCGTTGTGGTTACGCCTAAGGCACGGCTATCTGTATTGCTGAGGCACGCAAGCCTCCCCACCAACGGCAAGGTCCAGGGTTCATGGGAGGGGACAGTTACAATATAACCATAAAACTCTAAACGTAATATTTTTACTTTCTTCGCACTTTAATCCTATTTCCAATTTTCTCCATATTTTCTTTACTGCATGCTCATCGTAGAGATTGAATAACATGAGGGATTGGCTAGAACATTGTCTCACACCCTTCTCAGATGCTTCCTCCCCTTCATAAAGTCCAGTTTCTTTACTTATTACTTGCAAATGTCGCACTCAAGTGTGTTTATTTCATTTTATAAATAATAAAGCAGCTGAGATATCGTCATTACCCATGAATTGGGGCCGGTCGCAGTGGCCGAGCGGTTCTAGGCGCTTCAGTCCGGAACTGGGAACCGCGCTCCTGCTACAGTAGCAGATTCGAATCCTGCCTCGGGCATGGATGTGTGTGATGTGTTTAGCTTAGTTAGGTTTAAGTAGTTCTAAGTTCTAGGGGACTGATGACCTCAGAAGTTAAGTCCCATAGTGCTCAGAGCCATTTGAACCACACTTTCAAGTAGGATAACACCAGATGTAAACAACTGTGGTACACAAATCTCAACCGAACGAAATTGGTTTACAATGCAGAGCACCGTTTGTGACGGTGAGAATACAAACATCCATGAGAACGTATTTCATTGCAAGAAAACTGCTAACACAAATGCGCCAGATGGACATTTCGCTAAGTTGCATTCCAACATAAAAATGCAGCGCAATCATTTTGGTTACACTTTTGTAATTTGTAAATTATTCTTTATCCTAGGGCAAATCACAGGAAACCTATGTATATTCTGTATTGATGAAAGCATGAAAAAACTGCCTGATGATGAATAGTGAAGAAGTCGAAAGTGGTAACGATACTTTCTAAATAAAGAAACCTGAAACCAATTTGTGTCTGGTTGCTGTACACCTTCAACAATTACAGTATGAAAAAGTTCGGGGAAGGTAATACGAACAAGAAGACTAAATTTACGTAATGGTTTTATGTTCCGCCGAACGGGATTAGCCGAGCGGTCTAAGGGCTGCAGTCATGGACTGTGCGGCTGGTCCCGGCGGAGGTTCGAGTCCGCCCTCGGGCATGGGTGTGTGTGTTGGTCCTTAGGATAATTTAGGTTAAGTAGTGTGTAAGCTTAGGGACTGATGACCTTAGCAGTTCAGTCTCATAACATTTCACACATATTTTTTTTATGTTCTGTTTGAAGCTCGAAACGAATAATCATGAAAGTAACAAATGGAGTCAACATAAATATCTATATCTACATAACTACTCTGCAGTTCACTGTCAGTATTTGGAAGACTGTTTACAGAATCACTTTCAGACTGTTTCTTGAACATTCCACTCTCGAATCAAACGCTGGAAAAATGAACAAAATGGTTCAAATGGCTCTGAGCTCTATGGGACTTAACATCTATGGTCATCAGTCCCCTAGAACTTAGAACTACTTAAACCTAACTAACCTAAGGACATCACACAACACCCAGCCATCACGAGGCAGAGAAAATCCCTGACCCCGCCGGGAATCGAACCCGGGAACCCGGGCGTGGGAAGCGAGAGCGCTACCGCACGACCACGAGCTGCGGACTAAAAATGAACACCTAAATCTTTCCGTGTGAACTCTGATTTCTCTAATTTTATTACAAAGGTCGTTTCTCCCAATATAGGCGAATGTCAGACAAATATTTCGACATTCGGAGGAGAAAGTTGACGATCGTAATTTCGTGAAATGACCTCGCATCGGGGAAGAATGCCTTTGTTGCAATAATTTCCACCCCATCTCGCTTATCATATCCGTGACACTCTCGTCCATATCACATGATAATGCATAACGCGCTCCCGTTATTTTAACTTTATCGATGTCCTCCGCCAATCCTACGTGATAAATATCCGATACCGCGCAGCAGTACCCCAGGAGAGGACGGACAAGCGTAACTTTTTATTAGATTTGTTGCCTCTTCTAACTGTAAGATTTACGCCAACAAAACACTGTCTTCCGTTTGCGTTCCTCACGACATTTTCTTTGTGATAGTTGTAGTTTTACGTTTCTTGTAATCCTTCTTCTTCACTTTACGTATTAGTCACATTGCCTGTTATGGTACGCCATCTCTTGTATGGTCCTCTTATATTTCTTCTTCCAGTGCATTTGTAAATGAGAACTGTCACCGAGACTTTTTCCTCTCTCATATGGTCTACATATTCCTTCTACCTTCTCTTATTGTCTTTTATTTGTTCGTTTAGGTTATATATTCTTAAATCTTCCCTTACATCTTCCTTTCTTTTTCTATATTCCTATGTAAATCCTTCCACTCTTCTTAGCAATCTCGTTTTTTGCGTTTGTATTCTACTTTCTTGTTGTTGCTCAAGCTTCACTTCCGTAAGTAAGGTTGGTATCGCTATTGTTTTATAAAACTACAGCTGCATTTCTTTTCCGGCTCTCTTCTGGAAACTTTTTGCGATATTTCAACAAATGCAAGTAAATTTATTTAATTTTAGGTCCACGCCACGGTTATAATCGTAAGTGATGTCGCATCCTAGATATTTTAAATGTTTTACTTGCGCCCAGATCGTATTGATCAAGACTACTTTACATCCTCCTGGTTGTGTGGCCTGAAATGCCATCACTTTAGTTTTATCTGCCTACAATGTTAGATTGTATTCTGCTGTTATCGGCAGCAACTTATAGACTCCCATCTGAAGCATCTGACTGTAGTGTGTGTGGTGTATTGTCTATTTAAACTGGGGACCTAGAAATGACGGAGAGGCTTCGTCGTACTGTAGCCCTCAGTGGTTCACAATCCCACAACAGGCCACAGCAGTCCACCCACCTCACCGCCGCCCAACACGGAACCCAGGGTTATTGTGCGGTTCGGCTCCCAGTGGACCCCAGATGGAAAACCGCCTTAAAAACCATCCACAGGCTGGCCGGCACAGCAGACCCCGACACTAATCCGCCGAGCGGATTCGTGCCATGGCCGAGCGGTTCTAGGCGCAACAGTCTGGAACCGCGCGACCGCTACGGTAGCAGTTTCGAATCCTGCCTCGGGCATGGATATGTGTGGTGTCAAAGGTTAGTTAGGTTTAAGTAGTTCTAAGTTCTAGGGGTCTGATGACCTCAGAAGTTAAGTCTCATAGTGCTCAGAGCCATTTGAACCATTTTTTTGATTCGTGCCGCGGCCGGCACGCCTTCCCGCTCGGGAAGCAGCGCGTTAGACCGCGCGGCTAGCCGGAAGGGCAGCATCTGACTGTCATCTTGAAACGTCCCCTTTAAACAATTTTGCATAACTGTGCTTAACCTGACACACAATATTTTGTTAGCGCAACGCAATCTGACTTTCAAAAATCTCTACAAAAGAATGGCCCTGACTAACATTAAACTATACCTTTCACAAATCACTTACCTCACAAAAATCTTCGCTGCTCAAGCTACTGCAATACAGCGAACGCCACTACTGCCAGCTAAATAAAAGATTCAAACTACTGAAGGCACTAACTACTGATAGGGATAGTTAGCAAATGAAAGATATTAATAGAGAACAAACAATGTATTTACCTTAATATCATCACAAGTCATAATATATATATCAGTTCATGACAAATTGCAAACCTCCGCCATCTCTCTCCCCACATCCACCACTGCTGGCGGCTCACCTCCAACTGCGCAACGCTACGCGCTGTTCACAGCCAGCTGCCTAACACTACAATGGCGAGTATTACAACAATGCAAAGCAGCCACAGACTGCACACAGCACAGCCAGTGATTTTCATATTGAGCGCTACGTAACGTTGCCAATAAGAAAACATAAACAGCCTACTTACATAGAGAAAACATAAACAGCCTACTTACAATCTTCATTCTCTACAATCAGTGTTTGGTCACCTGCATATAAAATTACATTTAGTTTAGTGTCACGATCTAAAAGAACTCCATTTCTGTGCAACATTTTCCATTTGCTGGTAGCTTCTTATACGCTCATTGGCTTTGCTGTTGTATTTCCCACATCTATAACAATGTCGATGTTACTATATAGGCTCTTAATACCATTTATGCGATTCATAACCTCGTTCAACCATGATATTCCATAGCATTTCTCTATTCATATTATCGAATGTTTTCTCAAAATCCACAAAAGTAATATGGGTTCCCCTACTGAACTCTCGTCTCCTTTGTATGCCTTGTTACTGTGTAAAAAACGTTGTCAATAGTTGATCGGCCTTTCCTAAAATCTGATTGTTCTTCAGATATTAGATTTTCCATGATATTTTTAAGTCTTGCATTGAGTATTTTGGCATATAACTTGTAGGCATAATAGAGGAGTCTTTTGTAATCGTTAAGTATTTAACTACATCGATAACCTTTGAGTTTGTGTTATTTATCATGCAACCGAATTTAAACCCCTTTTTTTAGTACTCATGTGGAGGACATCACACTTTTTATTGTTTACAACTCATCTGTCACTTTTCGCATCTTTTCTAACTCGTTTTGCAATCCTTTTGATGTTGTGATGACGTAACTCCTGTTAACAATGTAAGAGGGCTGCTCAAATTGTCTCCTAAGTTGTTTACATGGATTAAGAACAGGAGAGGCACCTTAGCATTTCCTTGGGAAACCTCAGATACCACTTCAGTTTCATTAAGTGACTCCCCTCAGTTACTGCGAACTGTGACCTTCCGGGCGGAAATCCCGGAATCCAGTCGCGCAACTCAGGCGGTACTCCGTAGGCACGCAATATGATTAAACACCGCTTGTGAAGAACCGCGTCAAAAGCTTTCCGGAAATCCTCAAATATGGAATCGACGTGTTATCTCCTGTCGACTATCTTTCCAACGGGAGTACAAGATTTTTCACTATGTGAAATGGTGGCTAATATGGTGATGTTTGGTTTGTGGGACGCTCTATTGCGCGGTTGTCAGCGCCCGTACAAATTCCCAATCTTTACACAGTCTAATTTCGGGACTTGCACGAATGATAATCAAATGATGAAGACAACGCAAACATCCAGTCTCCGGGCGGAGAAAATCCCCAACCCGGGCGGGAATCGAATCCGGGACCACGTGATACAGAGGCAGCTACGCTAGATGCTAGACCACGAGCTGCGGACGGCTAATATGGTGCCCAACGCATAGCAGCAATAAAGTTTCCACTACAAGCTCCACGTGATCTTTATAGACTGCTGTCTCTCCCGGCCAGCATCGGTCGCGTGCTAGACAAAGCGGGAAAACTAGGGCGGCACCTGCTTCGACGTGGGCGTCGGTTAATTTGCATCGGTGCGAGGGTTTTGCCTCCTGCCGCCAGAAATTCGCGAGTCCTTTGAGCGGGGCGCACATAAAGCCCGGCCGAGCTGGAATTTAATTTTCGCCTCACACGTAATATTGCGTTTGCATTTTAATCTCCGCAGGTGCAAACTATGACAGCGCGCGCGGGTCTCACCGCCTCGCCCCGAGTGGCTGGAAGAAGCGCCTCTCGCCCAGACATCACACGCTCGCTAAAAGCTCGAATACATTAGCGGTTAATGGCGGAGACCGCCGCGCGGGTGCAAGACTGCTCCCGGAATAATGACGGGCGCCCGCTCGTAAAAATCAACCGCCGGTCCGGGTTTCGCTGCAGCGGATCGCGGCCGAGGGAGGAGGCAATAGGGGCTTATCGCACATTCCAGTTGCCCCCACACCAATGCTCAGAAAATGCATACGAGCTCTGTGGAAGGGCGATATGCAACGTAACTACTGAAATAACTCTTTTACTTGACTGCACCTACACTCCTGGAAATTGAAATAAGAACACCATGAATTCATTGTCCCAGGAAGGGGAAACTTTATTGACACATTCCTGGGGTCAGATACATCACATGATCACACTGACAGACCCACAGGCACATAGACACAGGCAACAGAGCATGCACAATGTCGGCACTAGTACAGTGTATATCCACCTTTCGCAGCAATGCAGGCTGCTATTCTCCCATGGAGACGTTCGTAGAGATGCTGGATGTAGTCCTGTGGAACGGCTTGCCATGCCATTTCCACCTGGCGCCTCAGTTGGACCAGCGTTCGTGCTGGACGCGCAGACCGCGTGAGACGACGCTTCATCCAGTCCCAAACATGCTCAATGGGGGACAGATCCGGAGATCTTGCTGGCCCGGGTAGTTGACTTACACATTCTAGAGCACGTTGGGTGGCACGGGATACATGCGGACGTGCATTGTCCTGTTGGAACAGCAAGTTCCCTTGCCGGTCTAGGAATGGTAGAACGATGGGTTCGATGACGGTTTGGATGTACCGTGCACTATTCAGTGTCCCCTCGACGATCACCAGTGGTGTACGGCCAGTGTAGGAGATCGCTCCCCACACCATGATGCCGGGTGTTGGCCCTGTGTGCCTCGGTCGTATGCAGTCCTGATTGTGGCGCTCACCTGCACGGCGCCAAACACGCATACGACCATCATTGGCACCAAGGCAGAAGCGACTCTCATCGCTGAAGACGACACGTCTTCATTCGTCCCTCCATTCACGCCTGTCACGACACCACTGGAGGCGGGCTGCACGATGTTGGGGCGTGAGCGGAAGACGGCCTAACGGTGTGCGGGAACGTAGCCCATCTTCATGGAGACGGTTGCGAATGGTCCTCGCCGATACCCCAGGAGCAACGGTGTCCCTAATTTGCTGGGAAGTGGCGGTGCGGTCCCCTACGGCACTGCGTAGGATCCTACGGTCTTGGCGTGCATCCGTGCGTCGCTGCGGTCCGGTCCCAGGTCGACGGGCACGTGCACCTTCCGCCGACCACTGGCGACAACATCGATGTACTGTGTAGACCTCACGCCCCACGTGTTGAGCAATTCGGCGGTACGTCCACCCGGCCTCCCGCATGCCCACTATACGCCCTCGCTCAAAGTCCGTCAACTGCACATACGGTTCACGTCCACGCTGTCGTGGCATGCTACCAGTGTTAAAGCCTGCGATGGAGCTCCGTATGCCACGGAAAACTGGCTGACACTGACGGCGGCGGTGCACAAATGCTGCGCAGCTAGCGCCATTCGACGGCCAACACCGCGGTTCCTGGTGTGTCCGCTGTGCCGTGCATGTGATCATTGCTTGTACAGCCCTCTCGCAGTGTCCGGAGCAAGTATGGTGGGTCTGACACACCGGTGTCAATGTGTTCTTTTTTCCATTTCCAAGAGTGTATAAACCCATTGGTCCGTCTGGCGTGGTGTAGTGACTAGGATATCAGACTCTCTCACAGGAGGCCTGCGTTCGATTGCTGAAAACGGAACTACTAACACCCAGCTTCACAAAATAAGCTTATGCTGAAACGGCAAAAGCGACGAATGAAAATTTGTACCAAAGCCAGGATTCGAACCCAGGTCACGCGCCTCCCTAGGTAGATGTGCTAACCACTGCGGGACACTGGCTCAGTGACTTTACACAGCTGCTCGGGCTACCCTCGCGAATGGTACACTACTGGCCATTAAAATTGCTACACCAAGAAAAAAATGCAGATGATAGGCGGGTATTCATTGGACATATATATTATACTAGATCTGACATGTGATTACATTTTCACGCAGTTTGGGTGCGTAGATCCTGAGAAATCAGTACCCACAACAACCACCTCTGGCCGTAATAACGGCCTTGATAAGCCTGGGCATTGAGTCAAACAGAGCTTGTATGGCGTATACAGATACAGCTGCCCACACAGCTTCAACACGATACCACAGTTCATCAAGAGTAGTGACTGGCGTATTGTGACGAGCCAGTTGCTCGGCCACCATTGACCAGACGTTTTCAATTGGTGACAGATCTGCAGAATGTGCTGGCCATGGCAGCAGTCGAACATTTTCTGTATGCAGAAAGGCCCGTACAGGACCTGCAACATGCGGTCGTGCATTATCCTGCTGAAATGTAGAGTTTCGCAGGGACCAAATGAAGGGTAGAGCCACGGGTCGTAACACATCTGGAATGGAACGTCCACTGTTCAAAGTGCCGTCAATGCGAACAAGAGGTGACCGAGACGTGAAACCAATGGCACCCCATACCATCACGCCGGGTGATACGCCAGTATGGCGACGACGAATACGCGCTTCCAATGTGCGTTCACCGCGATGTCGCCAAACACGGATGCGACCATCATGATGCTGTAAACAGAACCTGGATTCATCCGAAAAAATTACGTTTTGCCATTCGTGCACCCAGGTTCGTCTTTGAGTACACCAGCGCAGGCACTCCTGTCTGAGATGCAGCCATGGTCTCCGAGCTGATAGTCCATGCTGCTGCAAACGTCGTCGAACTGTTCATGCAGAGGTTGTTGTCTTGCAAACGTCCCCATCTGTTGACTCAGGGATCGAGACGTGGCTGCACGATCCGATACAGCCATGCGGATAAGATGCCCGTATTCTCGACTGCTAGTGATATGAGGCCGTTGGGATCCAGCATGGCGTTCCGTATTACCCTCCTGAACCCACCGATTCCATATTCTGCTAACAGTCATTGGATATCGAACAACGTGAGCAGCAATGTCGCGATACGATAAACCGCAATCGCAATAGGCAACAATCCGACCTTTATCGAAGTCGGCAACGTGATGGTACGCATTTCTCCTCCTTACACGAGGAATCACAGCAACGTTTCACCAGGCAACGCCGGTCAACTGCTGTTTGTGTTTAAGAAATCGGTTGGAAACTTTCCTCATGTCAGCACGTTGTAGGTGTCGCCAACGGCGCCAACGTTGTGTGAATGCTCTGAAAAGCTAATCATTTGCATATCACAGTACCTTCTTCCTGTCGGTTAAATTTCGTGTCTGTAGCACGTCATCTTCGTGGTGTAGCAATTTTAATGGCCAGTAGTGTAATTTGGATTGTGCCTTGAAGCCTTTCCAGACTCTAATATTTTGGCCTGGTAGACATGGAGTATAGCAGAGGATACAGGACTTCTTGCTAAGGTTCCTTGTGAGACTTTGGTGCCAGATAAGACATTTACACTTTCTACAAGAAGAAAGAAGAAGCTCAGTGCAGCATGTCATTCTCAATGGAGAGAATTCTTCCGAATTAAGAGTGATTTCAGGTGTGCCGTAGGGGAGTGTAATAGGTCCGTTGATATTCACAATATATATAAATGACCTTTTGGATAATATCGGAAGTTCACTGAGGCTTTTTTCGGATGATGCTGTAGTATATCGAGAAGTTTTAACAATGAAAAATTGTACTGAAATACAGCAGGATCTGCAACGAATTGACACATGGTGCAGGGAATGGCAATTGAATCTCAGTCTAGACAAGTATAATGTGCTGCGAATACACAGAAAGAAAGATCCTTTATCATTTAGCTACAATATAGCGGTTCAGGAACTGGAAGTAGTTAATTCCATAAATTATCTGGGAGTACACATTAGGAGTGATTTAAAATGGAATGGCCATATAAAATTAATCGCCGTTAAAGCTGATGCTAGACTGAGTTTCATTGGAAGAATCCTAAGGAAATGCAGTCCGAAAACAAAGGAAGTAGGTTACAGTACACTTGTTCGCCCACTGCTTCAATACTGCTCACTGGTGTGGAATCCGTACCAGATAGTGTCGATAGAAGAGATAGAGAAGATCCTATGGAAAGTAGAGCGCTTCGTTACAGGATCATTTAGTAATCGCGAAAGCTTTGCGGAGATGACAGATAAACTCCAGTGGAAGACTCTGCGAGACAGACGCTCAGTAGTTCGGTACGGGCTTTTGTTGAAGTTTCGAGAACATACTTTCAACGAGGAGTCAAGCAGTATATTGCTCCCTCCTACGTATATCTCGCGAAGAGACCATGAGGATAAAATCAGAGAGATTAGCGCCCACACAGAGGCATACCGACAATCTTTCTTTCCACGAACAATACGAGACTGGAATAGAAGGTACTCAATGCACCCTCCGCCACACAGCGTCAGGTGGCTTTCGGAGTATGGATGTAGATGTAAATGTAGATGAGAGGAGGCTTACAAGGATAAAAATCACTGTGTCAGTTCGGTGTAGTAGTTAACGCATCTGCATAATGACCAGGAGACCCGGATTTGAATCCCAGCCATGGCACAAATTTTCATTCGTCACTTCAGTGTGCATATACACATAACAGATGTATGAGACTGGAAAAGGTCTCTGTAACCATGTAGTTTCATTTGATTAAAGCACCTATTCCTGGGTTTCAAGCAGGATCCCCCTTTTCATTCGGTGCTGAGGTGCTATTCCAGTACAGTTGGAGAGCTTCCGCAATTCTGTTCGAGTTTATAGGGAATACCAAGTGGACTGAGGCGTGAAGGAGGGGTCATGTGAGGGTAGTTATGCAAGCCACCGAGGTTGGTGTAGCGGTTAACGCATCCGCCTAGTGAACAGCAGACCCAGGTTTGAATCGCATCCTTAGTACAAATTTTCATCCGTCGCTTCAGTCTGCATTAACACTGAAGCGCCAGAGAAACTAATATACGCATACGTATTCAAATACAGAGATATGTAAACAGGCAGAATACGGCGCTGCCGTCGGCAACGCCTATATAAGGCAACAAGTGTGTGGCGCAGTTGTTACATCGGTTACTGCTGCTACAATGGCCGGCTATCAAGATTTAAGTGAGTTTGAACGCGATGTTATAGTCGGCGCACGAGCGATGGGACACAGCATCTCCGAAGTGGGGATTTTCCAGTACGACAATTTCACGAGCGTACCGTGAATATCAGGAATCCTGTAAAAAATCAAATCTCCGACATCGCTGCGGCCGGAAAAAGATCCTGCAAGAACAGGACCAACGATGACAGAAGAGAATCGTTCAACGTGATAGAAGTGTAACCCTTCTGCACATTGCTGCAGATTTCAATGCTGAGCCATCGCCGGCCGGTGTGGCCGTGCGGTTCTAGACGATTCAGTCTGGAACCGCGTGACCGCTACGGTCGCAGGTTCGAATCCTGCCTCGGGCATGGATGTGTGTGATGTCCTTGGGTTAGTTAGGTTTAAGTAGTTCTAAGTTCTAGGGGACTGATGACCACAGATGTTAAGTGGTTCAAATGGCTCTGAGCACTATGGGACTCAACTGCTGAGGTCATTAGTCCCCTAGAACTTAGAACTAGTTAAACCTAACTAACCTTAGGACATCACAAACATCCATGCCCGAGGCAGGATTCGAACATGAGACCGTAGCGGTCTTGCGGTTCCAGACTGCAGCGCCTTTAACCGCACGGCCACTTCGGAGGCCCACTCGTGTACCCTTGATGACGCATGACACAAAGCTTTATGTCTCGCCTGGGCTCGTCAACACCGACATTGGGCTGTTGATGACTGAAAACATGTTGCCTGGTCGGACTAGACTCGTTTAAAATTGTATCGAGCGGATGGACGTGTACGAGTATGGAGACAACCTCATGAATCCATGGACCCTGCATGTCAGCAGGGGACTGTTCAAGCTGGTGGAGGCTCTGCAATGATTTGGGGCGTGCGAGGCGGAGCGATATGGGACCCCTGATACATCTAAATTCGACTCTGATAGGTGACAAGTACGTAAGCACCCTGTCTGATCACCTGCATCCATTCACGTCCATCGTGCGTTCCGACGGCCTTGGGCAATTGCAACAGGCCAATGAGATACCCCACACGCCCATAATTGCTACAGAGTGGCTCCCGGAATACTCTTTGGAGTTTAAACACCTGACTCCCCAGACATGAACAATCCTGAGCATATCTGGAATGCCTTGCAACGTGCTGTTCAGAAGAGATCTCCACCCAGTCGTAGTCTCACGGATTTAGGAAGCCGTGCACCATTCATGGTGTCAGTTCCCTCCAGCACTACTTTAGACATTAGTCGAGCCCATGTCACGTCGTGTTGCGGCACTTCTGCGTGTTCGCGGGGGCCCGCACGATATAGGCAGGTATACCAGTTTCTTTGGCTCTTCAGTGTAAACTACAATTATTCTTATTCACCTGTCCCTGTTCGTCCCTTCGGAGCATTCCGTAACAAACGTTAACCCGAGACTGATCAATAATTCTGCTCTGGCAGGGTATTATTCGTAAGTAGTACGTATTCGTTCCTGCGGTAAGAGCTGACAGGGGCAGGCCACAGAGTGGAGAGTCGTTCTACAGAGCAAGCAGAGGCACTCTCCCAGTACGGGAGCCATGACACGTTTGCAGCTCCAAGTGTGTTGTGAGTTCCGGACTGCAGTCCATTACACGTATATTATTCAAACGTGATTTAATGTTGGAAAGCGAAGTGAAGAAATTTTACAGTCTGTTTTGTATGTAGTTGAATGTGATTGCCATCAAGATGTAAGAAGACAAATCTAGTTATGTACGGGATATTTTACCGTCAGCGAAGAAAGTAACAAAACTGCACAGTGCGGTATTTATGGCGAAACATTGTTTCAGAATGACTAAGAATATGAAAAGTGCAGTCACATCTGGATAATTTTCATTATTTTTAGTTTTCCATATATCTGTGGTCTAGCAGACGCATTCAGCTGCAGTATAGAGTGCAACATCAATGTATTTTTCGTTTTCTGCTTTCGTATTTCACGGCCTACATGAAATCTGTTTAACAGAATGATAGATTTCGAGAACCTACTACCTCGCTGTAACTGGAACTTCGTAACCTGCTACTCGTAATTATTAACAATTTATCCCACCCCTAACGAATTGCAGTCTGGAGAAATAAACCGTGCTTCGAAATTCCTTCTACAAACTAGAAGGGCTTGGAGTGTGCCGCGGTTCCGCACCGCTTTGATTAATAACGTATGGACAGAGAAGCATGGCCTCCGTATCACAGATGAAAGTAAATTAGTTCTCTCGCTCATGATGAACTAGCGCACAGTTGCAGCGGTCAGATTCCCCCAGCAAGGAAAAGAGCTACTTCTGTATCTGTTGAAATAGAGTTAATTATAAACTTAAGTCCTCCCGCAGGACAGAAATCGAGCAGACGTAAAACTGGAGGGTAGGGGAGTGCCGCTAACGCTTATGCGAACTTTGGAAGGAAGGAAAAAAGGAATTTCAAGGAATTGGGTATTCCGACGACGAGGAGGTTAATAGAGGCAGTGAAATCTTCGAATGCACAAGAATGTGGCAGTAAATTCCCAGAGGTGTTTTCAGACGAAACATTCCAGTATTCAGCGGAAATGATCGAGACAAATCACGGAAATGATAATCGTGAATCAGCGACGGGAATTGAACCACACTCCTCCCGTAGGCGAATCTGGCTCCTTAACCCGTACGTTATGTAGCCTGCTGCAACTATTAGATATAAAAATTAACTGCAGTTTCACAAAAGGCACAAATCATACAGCCACAAAAATACGCGACTGGCTTCATCGTAACAGAACTTTGCAGTCCATAGACAATTTTTTTCCTCTTTGGCAATATTTAGGAAGGCGTGGATGCTTTGCCGCCAGACATGGGCATAACATTTTAGGACAGTTTGTCTCACCTGTAAAAGAGGCGGACTTCTTAACTATTTCTTGAAATAAATGATCCACTTGCCATTTAAATTGTAATTTTACTGTCATAGCCGGTACCCACCTTGCACAAAAACTAGACTGCAATTATAAGAGTTGAAGGATGAGAAAGGGAATTAGTGGTTCATTAATCGGTAGGCCCGCAGAATATTCCGAAAAAATGATAGTTCCACTTTCTGCCACCAGGTGGAAATATGGCGCTGTAAGCAGTCAGAATGTGGTGTAGGTGCAGAAAAATAAAACACCTGATAACCGTTTATTAAGATATGGCCACAAGTTACAACTTATGTTCAGTATGGTCTTCCGACTCAGCAACATGCTGCATTCGTAACATGGCATAGTTGACAGTTGCTTACAGCATATTCGGCGTAATCAGATCGTTACGTCGTCGTATGCCACCCTTCATATCAGGAAGAGCCCGGATAGACGCCTCGTAGACACGATCTGTCAGATGTCCCCACAGCCAAAAGTCACTTGGATTTAGGTCGAGGTGATTGGAAGGCCACACATCTTGAAATTGCCTAGAGATGCTGAGGTAGCTATCGAAGGTTTCTCAGAGCAAATCTTTCACCTGGCAACCGACAAGTGATAACGGCCCATCTTATATGAAGAGAGTGGCGTGGATACAGTTGCGTTCTTATAAATTCGGAATCACATGTCGCACAAGGAAGTCCTTATAACTTGCAGATTTCACAGCGCACCTAACAGGCCTGTGAGGACTACTTGAACCTAACTAACCTAAGGACATCTCACACATCCATGCCCAAGGCAGGATTAGAACCTGCGACCGTAGGAGCAGCGCAGTTCCAGACTGAAGTGCCTAGAACCGCTCGGCCACACCGGCGGGCGACGCTTTATTCGCTTGCTCAATTTGTAAAGCTCTTTCTCTTTAATAAATCATCCAGTTTTCTGAAAGTGAAAATTTTTTGTCTGTACATCTACATCACATCTGCCGACTTTCATGCCACTCGGATAATTCCTTCGTACTGCGCCATTTTTCTTGTCTTATAACGTACCGTCACGCCGCGCAAGGAAAAACAGAAGATTGCGAAAACTCTGCCTCGGTTCAGAGCTCCAGTAGACGGAGATAAATTCAGGAGAAAGAAACGGGTGCAGTGATTTGCGCTACTTTAAGCGCGGCCGCGGCTGCGGCTGTGTTCATGGAAGCTGCAGCGCGGTCGCCGCGTCTGGGTCAGAGGCCAGCGACCGTCGCGCGCCGGCCGGCCGCCCTGGCTATTTGCTAATGGGGCCTCTGCGGCGCACCAGCTCTCCATTGACTTACGTGCCAGGGTTCTCTGTACTGTTTGCACAGCTGCTACAGTACTACCGACAACGTTCTGCACCCGCATAAGAATGCAGGAAGGCTCGAGTGCAGCAGCCAGTCGACGCTGTGCTCATTAGAGACGCTGCACTATCACAGCTGGAGAAAAACGCGGAGGAAAGGAGAGGACCGTATTCTTGTTAGAAGAAACATTCAGGAATTTAGTTCGAGCGATTTTAGGAGATCACAGAAAACGTAAATATCTACGTTCAAATATACACTACTGGCCATTACAATTGCTACACCAAGAAGAAATGCAGATGATAAACGGGTATTCATTGGACAAATATATTATACTAGAACTGACAAGTGATTACATTTTCACGCAATTTTGGTGCATAGATCCTGAGAAATCAGTACCCAGAACAACCACTTCTGGACGTAATAACGGCCTTGATACGCCTGGGCATTGAAACAGAGCTTGGATGGCGTGTACAGGTACAGCTTCCCATGCAGTTTCAACGCGATACCACAGTTCATCAAGAGTAGTGACTGGCGTATTGTGACAAGCCAGTTGCTCGGCCACCATTGACCAAGCGTTTTCAATTGGTGAGAGATCTGGAGAATGTTCTGGCCAGGGCAGCAGTCGAACATTTTCTGTATCCAGAAAGGGCCGTACGGGACCTGCAACATGCGGTCGTGCATTATCCTGCTGAAATGTAGTGTTTTGCAGGGATCGAATGAAGGGTAGAGCCACGGGTCGTAACACATCTGAAATGTAACGTCCACTGTTCAAAGTGCCGTCAATGCGAACAAGAGGTGACCGTGACGTGTAACCAATGGTACCCCATACCATCACGCAGGGTGATGCACCAGTACGGCGATGACGAATACGCACTTCCAATGTGCGTTCACCGCATTGTCGCCAAACACGGATGCGACCATCATAATGCTTTAAACGGAACCTGGATCCATCCGAAAAAATGACGTTTTTCCATTCGTGCACCCAGGTTCGTCGTTGAGTACTCTATTGCAGGCGTTTCTGTGTGTGATGCAGCTTCAAGGGTAACCGCAGCCGTGGTCTCCGAGCTGATAGTCAATGCTGCTGCAAACGACGTCGAACTGTTCGTGCAGATGGTTGTTGTCTTGCAAACGTCCCCATCTGTTGACTCAGGGATCGAGGCGTGGCTGCACGATCCATTACAGCCATGCGGATAAGATGCCTGTCTTCTCGACTGCTAGTGATAAGAGGCCGTTGGGATCCACTTCTTGTAGCGCTATTACATGACCTCGTCTAAACTCAGTGAGGTGTTGATACCGCCGTTCCTGACTAACATTAATTTGACACGTCCATTCTCAAAGTTTATTAACGCTGGCGACCGGTACAGTGTGTATTTAAAGAAAACCTCATCTGCATCCTCATAGTGACGCTACCAGCTCCACTCTTACGTGAGTGGTGTGAAATCTTAGCAGACATCCTATGATGTCTATTCAAATCGCGCTAGTCAAATAAGAGTGACGCTGACAGCGCCACTACGAGGATGCAGATCACGTTTTCTTTAAATACTCGTTTAACGTTCGTCAGCTCAAGTAACCTTTGATAGTGGACGTGTTAAGTTAATGTTATTCAAGAAAACCTTCAGATGTAGAAACATGCCTACCAACTTTTGTTTATGTCGCATAATTCCTCCTTCTTGTTGCTGTTTTCTTTCGGTCATTGTATTTACGGAGCAATGCTCGAATATTATTCGCCAAGCGGGACATACTGGTTGGACATCGCAAACGCGGTAAGACGATCTCACCAAGACATGAGAAAACGCAAGGCTTTATAACAGCAGACAAGAGAGCCGGAGATCTGTTGTGTGTGAAAACATGGTCAGAGCGACTGATCAAAGTCGTATGTGTTGCATCCTATATTCTCTTTTGTGCGGTCTTTCAAGCTGTGTGTAAGGAAATCCTGCTTTGTGTGGGCTTGAATATTTCGTTGACAATACAGGCACGGTGTAATCAGCTTCAGTGCCTTGATAGCTTTCAGACGTTCGTGGCCGTCGATGGACCTACACGCAAGACTGCAGTTGGCTCCCCTGGAAGTGCTATCAGATTTTTGCCGCTCAGTTTTTATTGCGAATTCCGCTCCATTCAGTCGGGCCTAGTCTCCACTCTTTCCGACAAGCAGAAGGGGCGCATGGGCCCCTCGGCGTTCGTAACGTTTCATAACTGCGTTCTTCGCAGGAGTAACTCCTTTCAGCGCTGGACGTCGTTAACTGCATTCAGGCCTTTCAGCCGTGGCTCGGCCACCTCCCCCTTTTGCAGCTTCGGAACCCTGAATCTCCCTCTGTCGGCGCTTCCGCGGAGCGAATGGAAGGACCTCCTCAGGAGCAAGAATTCCTTAATTGCGTAATTCGCAGTGCCCTTCTCTTTTGCAGCGCCATTTCTTTGGAGCCTCTCCTAGACGACTCAGTGGCCTCATCAAACAGTAGGGCTGCCTCCGCTCCGAGATAAAGGATAATGTCGAATGAGTGTGATAAATACCAGTCGGTTGGGACGCGGTACGACATCGCAATATTTCTAAAGTTCATATTATACTAATAATTCTATGTCGTACATTATAAGTGGTTGGTGAAACCTGCGAATGTGAAAGTAAATGGATAGTGTTTCTGCTACCAGTCACAATTTTCTTTTATTTATTTTTTGCTCGACGCGTTTCGGGAAATCATTCTCATTTTCAAGTGCATTTCTCGTGTATTAAGGCATTTGTGCGTGACATTTTCGCTGTATGAGGTGTTGCATTAGTCTGTTGCCTTTACTGTATATGTAATGGCATGCAAGTTTAAAATTATTTACAATAAGACTGACGCGGTGTCCTAATCGTTTTCGGGTAGTTGCGGTTTTTATTCGCTACAGAGCCCGTTGTGTGCCACTACGCCATTCGCTTTTGCATTTCAGACTTCGCTGGAGGTATTGCCATAACTCTACCATAATGAAACTGTTGCTCATAGAATTCCCAACAAGTTTTCCACTAATTGTAGTTCACATAACACTCGAAAATTAACACACGGTTTATCGTGAACACCATCTTGTGTTGATTCAGCTGGTCTTTAAACACGTCGCTCCTCTTGCAACGTACAGGGTTATAATGTTTATGAAACATCGTTACTTATTTAGAGTTATCCGACTTTGGCTCTGTTTAACTGCACGAATAATAACCCCAATACCATTTGCATCAGTTTTGAATTATGATTTCTGTTAATAAAATGTCTTATTCTCAACAAATGGTTTATTACTTACGGAAATGATTATACATGTAATTATGGTATGTAATCAAATCACAAATTTATTAATTAAAAACCGGATGAGCAATGTTACTAACCTAAGACGTTATAACACCAATAAAATTAACTTTTTAAACTCACTACCCTAACATTGGCACAATGGAAACTCTGTTCCTCATCGCGCCCCTTTCCATAACTTATGTTGGTTGATGCTGGTCACGCAAGTCGTTGTTCTACTGAAGCTCCACCTAGACGGACTCATAATCAGAGAGATCAGGCAAAGATCTAGAGGAACACGTACTCATTTACATTTACAGTGTCCTACTTTGACAGCTATTTGCGATAATCTAACTGTAATTCAGTGTGAAGATCACGACGGCCGTGCCAGGCACCGGCGTGACGTCGCCTTTCCCCTGTGAAATCACGACTTTATGCGTCCGAAAACTCCTGACAGTAAGTTGTTCAATTGCGGAGTCCGTCACGAGTCTATTCACAATCTACTTGTACAAATGCCAGGAGTAGCTGGTACACTCAAGTGTGCGGCAGCAAAGGAACGTTTAATGTTGCATTCGAGCGCCACAAGTAAGCACAAATCTGTTTTCTCTTCTCAGAGCAAGAGATGATTCTGCATTTGTGGAAATGTGTGCACTAACTCTGAAAAAGTGGAGAGGGATCACTGGTCGCAATGCCAGCAATATCTCCAAACTTAACTATGTCTAGGCCTCCACTCGCAAACGAGACACTCCCTGTCTGCCCACCACTACCCGAAACCAGAGTCTCCCAACCTCTTGTTGCCGCCAACCTTTCCAGTTCCTCTCACATGTATCCCTACGCGTTTTCTGCCAATGAGGACTGAAATTTCGAGCAGTTCTCGCACCTTTCATGGGCGCGCCGTATTTGTGTCCCGTTCCAACCGTTGTATAGCTGCAGCGGCGAGAAGCCGTCTCTCTCTTGTCTCGCATGTACGCTCTCTCTCTCTCTCTCTCTCTCTCTCTCTCTCTCTCTCTCTCTCTCTCTCTCTTTTTCCACCTGTATGGTCTCGGTCTCGCCCGGTGCCCCCTGTGGCGCCGACCGGTGTGGTCGAGCGGTTCTAGGCGCTTCAGTCAGGAACCGCGTGACCGCTACGGTCGCAGGTTCAAATCCTGCCTCGGGCATGGATGTGTGTAATGTCCTTAGGTTAGTTAGGTTTAAGTAGTTCTACGTTCTAGGGGACTGATGACCTCAGATGTTAAGTCCCATAGTGCTCAGAGCCATTTGAACCCCCTGCGGCCACTGGTAGACACTCTGCCAACAAAGAAGCCGCCGTATGAAGTTACGGCCACCTCGCTTGTTCTACAGCTCAAAACAGCTCTTTCCTGTGTCCGTCCAAACCACCTTCCCAATGATAACATGCAAAGTTCTCAAAATCTTACGTACCAGTATGAACCTTGGTTTTGTTATTAGTATTTTTCTGCCTAACGGCTATACCTGCCCGCGTGGTATTTGTCATTTACTTTCTGAATCAATCCCATGTAAGGTGCTAAAATCTGCCGCCGTACATTCTCACTCATTCATCAGTAATGACACACCGAAATACTCGGGCAAAGTACGCCGTAGATGCTCATGCGTTAACATTTTACCGCAACCAATTGGTACGCCGAAAGCACGATTTCCAGCGGTCTCTGTGATGGGCAATTCTCCTGTTCATTAACAAGGGTCAGTTCTGCGACTATCTTATAATTATTTTTCCGTTCCAGGTTTTTGCTGCCTTCTATATACAGTTAATGGAGAATTTGGTAAAACCTTTCTACTAGCAATTTTTTGTAGTCAATTTCCGCACAAACTCATTTGTCTGTATGTTCCAGTATAGCTCCAGAAGCTTAGGAGAAATTTTGTCACTGATCTCATTGCTCTTACTCCATAATACTTTCATCTTTCTTAGGTTCTTTCTAGATGCATATTATCTGCTCATTAATCTGTGCATCCGATTTAATGGGTACTTTGATTCCTCGTCGTTTTCACAGAGTACAGCACTGACATGTGCCAATTTTCCCAATTATATCCTTTCACCCTGAACTTTAATCCCTCTTCTGAACATATTTTTAATTTTTTTCATTACTTCTTAGATATAAAGGTTGAAGAGTAGAGAGGAAAGACTGTATCTCTGCCTTCGTCCGTTTTAAACACGAGCACTTTTCTGTTGGTTGCGATTCCCTCTCGCACTTATTGTACACTGTCCAGTCACATTAACGTGACCATCTGCCAGAAGCCTGCGGACAGCTGCGAGACGTGCAGGAAAAATGTCAGTCAGGTTCTGGAAGGTGCCCACTGGATGTAGAGCCACACCGATTCTCGTGCCGTGGCCAGATGTGCAAGGTTTCCCAGTTGAGGTTCTGTGGCGCGAACAGTCCAATCGATGTTGTCCCACAGATTCTCGTTTCGGTTTACAACCGGGAATTTTCGTCGCCAGGGTTCAAAATGGTTCAAAAGTCATCAGTCCCCTAGACTTACAACTACACTACTGGCCATTAAAATTACCACACCAAGAAGAAATGCAGATGATAAACGGGTATTCATTGGACAGATTTATTATACTAGAACTGACATGTGATTACATTTTCACGCACTTTTGGGTACATAGATCCTGAGAAATCAGTACCCAGAACAACCACCTCTGGCCGTAATAACGGCCTTGATACGCCTGGGCATTGAGTCGAACAGAGCTTGGATGGCGTGTACAGGTACAGCTGCCCATGCAGCTTCAACGCGACACCACAGTTCATCAAGAGTAGCGACTGGCGTATTGTGACGAGCCAGTTGCTCGGCCACCATTGACCAGACGTTTCCAGTCGGTGAGAGATCTGGAGAATGTGCTGGCCAGGGCAGCAGTCGAACATTTTCTGTATCCAGAAACGCCCGTACAGGACCTACAACATGCGGTCGTGCATTGTCCTGCTCAAATGTAGGGTTTCGCAGGGATCGGACGAAGGGTAGGGCCACGGGTCGTAACACATCTGCAATGTAACGTCCGCTGTTCAAAGTGCCGTCAATGCGAACAAGAGGTGACTGAGACGTGTAACCAATGGCACCCCACGCAGGGTGATACGCCAGTATGGCGATGACGAATACACGCTTCTAATGTGCGTTCACCGCGATGTCGCCAAACACGGACGCGACCATCATGATGCTGTAAACAGAACCTGGATTCATCCGAAAAAATTACGTTTTGCCATTCGTGCACCCAGGTTCGTCGTTGAGTACACCATTGCAGGCGCTTCTCTCTGTGATGCAGCGTCGAGGGTAACCGCAGCCATGGTCTCCGAGCTGATAGTCCAAGCTGCTACAAATGTCGTCGAACTGTTCGTGCAGATGGTTGTTGTCTTGCTAACGTCCCCATCTGTTGAGTCAGGGATCGAGACGTGGCTGCGCGATCCGTTACAGCCAAGCGGATAAGATGCCTGTCATCTCGACTGCTAGTGATACGAGGCCGTTGGGATCCAACACGGCGTTCCGTATTACCCTCCTGAACCCACTGATTCCATATTCTGCTAACAGTCATTGAATCTCGACCAACCCGAGCAGCAATGTCGCGATACGATAAACCGCAATCGCGATAGGCGGTCAACTGCTGTTTGTTTATGAGAAATCGGTTGGAAACTTTCCTCATGTCAGCACGTTGGAGGTATCACCACCGGCGCCAACCTTGTGTGAATGCTCTGAAAAGCTAATCATTTGCATATCACAGCATCTTCTTCCCGTTGGTTAAATTTCGCGTCTGTAGCACGTCATCTTGTGATGTAGCAATTTTAATGACCAGGAGTGTACTTAAACCTAACTAACCTAAGGACATCACACACATCCATGCCCGAGGCAGGATTCGAACCTGCGACCGTAGTGGTCGCGCGGTTCCAGACTAAAGCGCCTAGATCCGCTTGGCCACATCGGCCGGCCAGCAAGCAGGAGTTCCGGCGTTTGAATCCCGGATTAGCCCACTTTTTCACTTGCCGCTGTTGATTCTGCATAAAGTCCCAATGTAGCTGATATCATTAGTTCCTTCCCTTTCCTTTCCCCCATTGTCTGTCTTCAATTTATATAATGAGAAAAACCGAGTGGGGTGGCGCAATTATTGGCCTACTGGACTTGCATTCAGGAGGATGACGATTCAAACCTTCATCCGGACATCCAGATTTAGATTTCCGATGATTTCGCTTAACCGCTCCAGGCAAATGTCGGGATGGTTCCTTTGAAAGGGCTCGGCCGATTTCCTTCTCCATCCTGGACACAATCCGAACTTGTGTTGTGTCTCTAATACTTCGATGTCGATGGGACATTAAACCCAATCTTGCTTCCTTCGTTTATAATATGAAAAAGGTTGACTTTAAACGGCAGTATTTCTCGAATTACGACTTTTAGTGACATAACTTGTTGAAGTAAAATGTACATATGGCATATTTGCTCAGGAGTCCCCTTCTGTGGAGTTCAGCTGTCTGGTGCAATTCTTTGTATTTGACACCACTCTAGAGACTTGTGGGTCGATGATGATGATGATGATGATGATGATGATCAGAAAAACTCACACCCTCTGTTATGAGTGGAGAAAATCCTGAACCCGGCTGGGAATCGAACCTAGGGCCCTGTAATGGAGAGTCAGCAATGCTAGCCAAATACCACAAGTTGCCTGACACATAATCTGTTAATATGTTCGTTTGCAGACTATCTAACTGCTGCTGATGAGTTAGTGAGATATGTGTTTGGGTGTAGACTTCTGCTGTTGCACTACAGCTCCCCTACCATGCGGTAGCCGTCCACAACGGAGCCCCCACCACTACCGTTCTCCCCTCCCCTCCCTCAAAGTTTGCGCAGGAACGGGCCAAGTTATCTTGCGCGCACTCTACCTCTGCTTGTGGCGAAGGCACTAATCCTACTGTGTCCATAATTTTCACTATCGACGCCTCTTCGTCGTTCGATGGCAAAGATGTAAGATTTTCAAACATAACTGCATAATTTTATATTGTCAGACGCTTTTAACAATATGACAAATCGTACAAAAGTCCCTTGTCTTTTATTACGTAATTATAACTGAAACATGGAACTTATGAAAAGTCGCACGGATCGCTATAATTCCGAACCATTGCTAGGACGCCTTTCCACCCAGCTAACCCGTCCTAACACTAAGGTATGCGGCAGCGGAGTGAAGGAGCGGTCGCCGAGACTTGCAGGTAAGAGTTTCTCGGGCGGAACCTTCTCCGCACGCCCGTCTCTGCCGTCAGCGATAAGAGCGAGGCCACTTCCAGGAAGTGCTCAATTATTTCGTAAACAGCAGATAGGCGGAAGCTGAGGGAGCACCGCGCAGATTAAATTGCAGCCGCCCTAAGTAGCGAAACTGCGGCTGCCTGCGTTAGCACTTTGTGACAGCATTGCGTTAAAGTGAGGCCTGTGCGGCCACCTCACCCCGTACGCACGGCGGCCTCCTCAAAGCGGCTCCTCTGCAGAGGAGAAATTTTCAGCCACACACAAAAAGTCTGTCTCGGTGACGCGTGTAGGAACCGCAATCTTGAAATGGGTCAAGGAGAAACTGGCCTCCGTCAGGAGAACAGCATCTCACATTCAACTGACAGAGGTATTACATTGGGACTGGTCATTGTTCTTCCTTCACTAAGTTGTGAGGTGGTGGCCTATTTCAAGCCTTTCTCCTCACATTTTATCCTAAGTGCTTACTGAAAGCCGGCCGGTGTGGCCGAGCGGTTCTAGGTGCTTCAGTCTGGAACCGCGCGACCGCTACGATCGCAGGTTCGAATCATGCCTCGGGCATGGATGTGTCATGTCCTTAGGTTAGTTAGGTTTAAGTAGTTCTAAGTTCTAGGGGACTGATGACCTCACATGTTACGTGGTGGTGGTGGTTAGTGTTTAACGTCCCGTCGACAACGAGGTCATTAGAGACGGAGCGCAAGCTCGGGTTAGGGAAGGATTGGGAAGGAAATCGGCCGTGCCCTTTCAAAGGAACCATCCCGGCATTTGCCTGAAACGATTTAGGGAAATCACGGAAAACCTAAATCAAGATGGCTGGAGACGGGATTGAACCGTCGTCCTCCCGAATGCGAGTCCAGTGTGCTAACCACTGCGACACCTCGCTCGGTACATGTTAAGTCTCATAGTGCTCAGAGCCATTTGAACCATTACTGAACTTGTATACGAGACTCCCTTGTCTCATTTAGTTTCCGATACAGTTTTTACTTTTCAACTTTTCTCCGGTATTGCGTGCTGATTACACGAGTGGTTAGGGGTAGCTTTTAACAACATGAATTGGCCACCTCTCTGTACCTCACCTTTAATTACTGTAGTAGTTTCTTCCCGTTGAATGCATCTGGTCTTCACCAGGGGAACTCCTTTTCGCTCGGGTGAAAACAGGAGGAAGTTTCACCGCTTTGGGAGAGCTGCCGGTCACTTGGAAGGCAGGTCCTACGCTAGTAAACCGCACGGACTGTCAGGCGAGGCTTTCGGGATTATCCTTCTGGCTCAGCCTTCGCAGACACTGAGTGGAGTCTTCTGACGCAGAACAGGAAACCATTGATGGAAGGTGTGAGAACTCCGCTTGTTAGTAACCTTTGGGTGGAGTCCTCATCTGTCTGCTTGTCGTTATCCTGCTGTATGTGGTCTGCAGACATGATTTCACAATCAGAATAAATAGCCACTCGTGCGTCTGCAGATATCCGAACTTTGCCCTTCCCTTGCGAACGCTGTGCGAAGCCCAGCGAAGTTTCCAGAATTTGGGACAAACAAATCTGCATGTGGGAACGTTTTCCATTTCTTTATACACGTATCACATTGGCGGATACATAATTATCTTTATGGTGAGAGCTTGGGAACGGACTTCCAGATCCCTCATTAGAAGAGCACTTAGGTCCTTTCTGGGGTTGGCTATAAAACACCTTGCGAGGTGCCTTAACGAAGTCTGAAGGAAGCCTACCTTGAGAGAGACATTCGGAATCGTATTCGGATTCTAATGCCTACTTGGTGAGGCCACTCTGGACTCTCCGCTCGTACTGATTTTCTTGGCTTCGGTCTTCTGCCATGTCTTCAGAGTTTTACTTTGAACTTAGACGCATCCGCGACGAGTAATCAGGAGGATGATGAGACCCGCGTTTCGCAATCTCATCACATCGGCTCAGCGCAGCAGCAGTTAACAGCGGACGCAGTTTGGCCCACCCTGATTTGCCGGCAACCACCTCAAAGGTTGAAATGGCTCTGAGCACTACGGGACTCAACTTCTCAGGTCATTAGTCCCCTAGAACTTAGAACTACTTAAACCTAACTAACCTAAGGACAGCACACACATCCATGCCCGAGGCAGGATTCGAACCTGCGACCGCAGCGGTCTCGCGGTTCCAGACTGCAGCGCCTAGAACCGCACGGCCACTTCGGCCGGCCCACCTCAAAGGCAGTCATAGTAAGACTGCATTTGCAATGTACGCTCCCGACGTCAGGAACTGCTGTATATTGAGGGAACAGGAGTTCATTCATGGTTTCTGTTTTCTAATCTTCCTAACTTAATCTACGCGCTTCACGAACCGGTATGCTAGTTTTTCTGCAATCTAATTCTTGCTTAAAAGGGAATTTTTCTCGTAACTACTCATGTTTGTTTCGCTATCGAAGTAAGTCGATGGATCACTGTCTCCTAGTGATGTTTCTTTTCTGATTCTTCCTTTATTCATAGGTCTACTGTATGCTCTGTTGGAATTCATTCCTTTTTGTGTAATTTAAAGTTTCACAATCAAGCTGAAAGCATAATTTGTGTCCTTTATGTGTTTGGGCACCATCTCAATTGTAACTGTCCAGCATAGTGCAGATAGCGACCCTAATAACCATTGATTGTCTTATCATTATTCTATTTTAATTATATATTGTTTTACGACCTCAGCGTTTATGTGTCATCAGTAATTTTTACACACTGTTTGAATAAATATTGTTTTACCAGATCAAACTCTATCACTCGGGCCAGCCGGTGTGGCCGAGCCGTTCTAGGGGCTTCAGTCTGGAACCGCAGGTTAGAATCCTGCCTCGGGCATGGATGTGGGTGATGTCCTTAGGTTAGTTAGGTTTAAGTAGTTTTAAGTTATAGGGGACTGATGACCTCAGATGTTAAGTCCCATAGTGCTCAGAGCCACTTGAAACATTTTTCTATCACTCGGCAATCATTAACGTAAATTATGCAACTGAAATTCCCGAGTTCTCCAACCACAAGCTATAGGCGAGACCACTGACAAGTTCAGAAACTTACCAAGTAACGTTTTTTGATGTGCATGGCAGCTGATTTTCCAAGTACCCTGATAGCTTCATGCGGGTAGTCTATCATTTTATGTGATCCGTGATGATGTATTCAGCAACAGTTTAATCTGCATACCAACAGAGCACCTGATAACAAAGAAGTCGCGTTCACAGCACACCCGGCTTCTGCCAAAGTACGATACGAACAAATGTGACATTTACAGACTATTCATCTGCACAAAATCAATAATACAGTACAGTGTGGGCAAAAAATATCTTGCCAGTTTTAAAGATTCCTCACGATTGTATTGTCGTCGACCTAAGAGCCTCACTAACAATCATCGTACCACCGTATCATGAGAATACAAACTACAGCATCTTGGGGCGAAACAAGTGCTGTATCATTTGAGAGATACAGAGGCGAGCGAGTGTTCCGAGACTTACCAAAGTCACGCATCAGAACGCGCCTGTGGGTAGCATACAAGTATTGCACTATAATCTAAGACTGAAATTAAAAATTAAAGTAGCTTTTCCAAAGTTTTTCAACATAAGCTTCAGCATATTAATGGTTAAATTGTTAAATTTCAGAGTGATCAAATGAATACGTTTCCCTAAATACATCGTTTAAAGAAAAAAATAAGTGGCGCTAAATAATTAAGCTGGAAAGCCGAAAGTAGTTCAGAATGTGCAAATGTATGTCAAAATCAACTGTTACAAGTCCCAACTTGTTTGGAGCAATAATTTGGGCAAAAACAGCGTTTTTACGAAAAATTGAAGACACTAAATATTACACTCAGAAATATGTAGATTGGTATGAAGCTTCAGTTTGATAAGAAAAAAATTAATTATGTGACTCCATTAAGCTACCTCTAATAGTTTTTGAGTAATTTACTGAAAACTAAATTTGGAACCAAAAAAATTATTTGTAAGAGATTATCATTTATATTAATGATAGAAAGTTTTGATTGCAGCATCTAACGAAACCCATGAAATAATAGAGCTATAACAAGTTTCAAGGCTTTGATGCAAATACCAATCAACACAAGGTATCTTAAAGATGTAATTCAGAGATCATGTTCTACTGTCAGTTACGTTTTAAAAAATCAAGATGGCAAAGTTTAAATACAGGCGAGCTAAAACTTTTTCTGTGATTAAAGCCAACTTAACTCCATTCATACAAAAATTACGAAGATGCTAATTTGATACACAACAATGTTATGAAATAGTATGTGTCCGAGAAAGCGGCGCTTCAGTCCGGAACTGCGCTGCTGCTACGGTCGCAGGTTTGAATCCTGCCTCGGGCATGGATGTGTGTGATGTCCTTAGGTTAGTTAGGTTTACATAGTTCTAAGTCGGGGGGACTGGTGACCTCAGACGTTAAGTGCCCATGGTGCTTAGAGCCATTTGAACCACTTGAGAAAGCGGCCACTTAGATGATGCTACCTGGGCATACTGCAGACGGCGGCAGATGTTCCCTTCGAGCGTCCGCTGCGCCCATATATAAATACGGCCTGAGAGGCAGTGGCACTTCTCTTCGCACCCAGCTATCATACGGTCCGCGTCATCGAACGACGGCTCAAGCGCTACCTCGGATGACGTCACAGACAAGCTGCAACTAAACACATCTTATCGGTACAAATAGGACGTGAACTCGCGAGGACTATACACCGTCCTGGATCGCTTAGATTTCGCGGAAGTAATTGTCTGTGTGCCAGCCGTAATGTGAAAACCTTGTGACAAGTGGTGATATTATTTTCCACTTTGGTGGCGAGCAATTAACTTTGATTCACCTCAAAGTGAAAGACCATTTAATAGGAACTTACCGTAGTGGTCGCCTCTGAACTGCTCATAGTGCTGTTTATGATAGAGGCATCAGCATTATTATTATCATCACCAGGATTATAACTATGTTTGTGCGTGTGAAACTTTTACTTAATATAAATCAGTAAGAACTCAAATCTTTTATTTACAATCATAGTTCCTGATCCCGCTGAATAAACAAAGAGAAGAAACATTTCTTTCAGTGAGTACAAGAAGAATGGGGACTTGCAGACTGGAAATTATGGTCAGTGTGTTCTCCATCGCTTTCTAGCTGGCCCCAAAAATATTTTTCAGGCTCTCGTAACAGACGGCGCCGCCGTCCCACATCTTCGAACGTCGGTGTGAAACCCCACAATATTTCATCAGCCCAGCTGACAAACATCTTCATGTGCGACCTAAACATTGCTCAGTGATGACTGAAGTGTTCTATTCGTGCCTGTCTAAGTGGAAAACACGCATGCATGAAGGTGCCGAAATCTTTGACCACCAGCGAAGATTTCCTGTTTGGTAATGGAAATTACTGCTTTCGCTAACTGTCGGAAATGAACCGACGTCTTCAGCGCAAGCCCAAAGGCGTCAGTTACAGCTCAGTAGTGTGTTCTGGTTAGCTGCACCGATTAAATATTGTTGGAATTTCACGACATCCGACGTCTCGTCCAAGAACCATTTCTACAGTTAGTCTGTCGGAAAAGCCTCAAACAAGACTTCTTCGAACTCTTTACTGTTTACGGACTGAAGGACTTCCATTTTCAACATGCCTTCCAGCTCCAAAGAAGTTGCAGCACTCTGTTTCCATTCGCAGGCCCAATCCACAACTTCATTTCTCCTGAGCTAGAAGAGGCTCAAATGCATGTATGCCAGAATCTAGCTATCCGAGGAAGCTTTCTTTGCGACTTTATTTCGCTTTTGTAACATTTATCCACGAAGATCTCATTAAGAATACCGAAGAATTGTAAATTAATTTTTCTCGCCGAGGCCGAGCGGTTCTAGGCGCTTCAGTCAGGTCGCAGGTTTGAATCCTGCCTCGGGCATGGATGTGTGTGATATCCTTAGGTTAGTTAGGTTTAAGCGGTTCTAAGTCTAGGGGACTGATGACCTCAGATGTTAAGTCCCATAGTGCTTAGAACCATTTGAACCATTTTTTTTTCTCGCTGACAGAGAAGAGAGAGTAAGACGAGGTTATAAGGGGATTAAGGAACAAGAAATGGTTGCTCAGTGGATAAGCCTGACAATAATGTGAATAAACTTTTCCCACAACGTGAGAATCGCTATGGGAACACTTTTGTTTAAAAAAAAGTGCTTAAGTGCTAAATTACAAATCTCAAGTTCCAAAGTTGGATCGCCAGTTCGTCCTGGGAATTGTTCTCTCATTTGTTGCTCCCTTGACCTATGAAAAAGCTACGTTAAAATGAAAAATACCAAGTTGCACTGTTGCTTGGCGTCTGCAGGTCTCCATGTAACTGCCTAGGTAAGACTGATCGAAGGCAGGAGGAATTCAAGCATAAACCACATCGAACTGGTTCACGCATAGTAAAGCACTGTGGTGTTTAAACACAGCAGTATTAGCTTTACTAATTTGATTCCGTTACTACCTTGAATTGTTAAACATATGTCTGGAATGCCGTAATACGAAGAGATGTCACAAATGTAGCTGTGTAGAAAGCGAATACTAGAAGTCACTGATCGGCAGAATCTTACGGGAATGCCATCCGGCAACGGATGAGGTCGTTCACTGAACCTTCATTCCATCAATCCTAGAGCACTATTAGGTGAACTGCGATGCTTACGAATTCGATTGACGAGTTAACTGTTGATGTCTCGGCGACCAAATTCGCCTGATGTAAACCCTATGGGACACATCCGGCTTGCTATCGGGCGCCGTCACCGCGTACACAAATCAACGGCCCGTTATTTACGTAAATTACATGACCTGTGCTTAGACATATAATGTCATAAACCTACCAGAAAACTGTCGGGTCCCTGGTATTCACAATCAGTGATGTATTTCGTTCCGGATACGGACAAACAAGCTGTTAAGCAACTGGTCATAATGCTTTGGCTCATCACTGTGAAGCTGGAAAAGTTTAGTATTCGTAAAGAAAAGGTAAACGTATTCGCTTTAGGCAACACGGTCAGGTTTAGTACGTAGCGTTTTCTATCTGTTAACCACCTTTTACCCATGTCCGCCGCAAAGAAAACTGTTTCGATTAATAATCAGAAAAATATTCTCAGAGATTACAACCGCACGCTGTATTGAAGAATACCGAGGTAGACGTAGAGTATACATTAAGGAGGGTAGGACGCCAAACGGGCCGACTTGGAGCAGGAGAGGCACCACAGGAGATTTTAACTTGCACCGTCTATATTTTTACAAATAAATTCATAAAACTTTGTCCGCATGACCAGGAATGATTCAGGATTCACACTGATAGCAGTGGAAGTTCAAAAACATAACAAAATAATTTTTTTACCTGTGAAATTTCATCATTTTTTCACTTACTATTGGCTGTATTTGTTGCTATAGGTACATTTTTCTTTACAAGTAAGAGAGATTCTTTGATGAATTTTGCACAGCATACAAATCATACTTACAGGTGTATGAAACTCTAGAATTTTCCAAATCTATTAAAAACTATGGTAAAAATTGAGGTAATTAACTACAATTTTTTTTTCTAAACATAAATCTTAAAACGTAAGAGCTCATTCATTTTCTTCATAAATTAAATAGATTCTAGAGTTTCAGACACCTGTAAGTATGGTTTTTATGCTGTGCAAAATTCATGGAACAGTCTCTCTTACTCATGAAGAAAATTGTTCCTATAGCAACAAATGCAGCCAATAGTAAGTGAAAAAATGATGAAATTTCACACGTAAAAAAAATTATTTTGTTATGTTTTTGAACTTCCGCTGTTATGAGTGTGAATCCTGAATCCTTCCTGATCATGCTGACAAAGTTTCATGAATTTACTTGTAAAAGTATAGATAGTGGAAATTAAAATGTCCTGTGGTGCCTCTCCTGCTCCAAGTCGGCCCGTTTGTCGTCCTACCCCCGTTTTCCTGGTAGGGTAGCAAGTTACCTTTCACTTGTCCGCCACTGGTAGCTGAGTGGTCAGCGCGATAGAATGTCAATCGTAAGGGCCCGGGTTCGATTCCCGGCTGGGTCGGACATTTTCTCCACCCAGGGACTGGGTGTTGTGTTGTCCTAATAACCATTATTTCATTCCCATCGAAGAGCAAGTCGCCGAAGTGGCGTCAGATCGGAAGACTTGCACCTGGCGAACGGTCTACCCGACGGGAGGCCCTAGTCATACGACATTTACCTTTCATAAATGATGACTAACTGAAACCCTCAACTGCCGACAGGTGTTGTTGATACACCTCGATGTGGACAGCTGAAAATGTGTGCCCCGACCGGGACTCGAACCCGGGACGTCCTGCTTACATGGCAGACGCTCTATCCATCTAAGCCACCGAGGACACAGATGAATAGCTCGACTTCAGGGACTTATCCCTTGCACGCTTCCCGCGAGACTCACATTCCCAACTGTCCACAATTCTACATATGTAATGTACCTTATAGACATTTGCCCATCCACTCGTTACTCGCGCACGCTTTGGCGATTCCCGTAAGAGTTTGGGCAACCTGTGCGCATTCGCACGGACGAAGGTCAATGGCTGGGTAGCCTTTAACTATATATATGAAGACAATAACTGTTCTCGAAAGAACAGATACTGTTGATGACCGTGCAGCTTTTCCCTGGAATAAATAATGACTAACTGAAACCCTCAGCTGCCGACAGGCGTTGTTGATATACCTCGATGTGGACAGCTGAAAATGTGTGCCCCGACCGGGACTCGAACCCTGGATCTCCTGCTGCTACCCAGTCATTGACCTTCGTCTGTGCGAATGCGCACAGATTGCCCAAACTCTTTCGGGAATCGCCAAAGCGTGCGCGAGTAATGAGTGGATGGGCAAATGTCTATAAGATACATTACATATGTAGAATTGTGGACAGTTGGGAATGTGAGTCTCACGGGAAGCGTGCAAGGGATAAGTCCTTGCAGTCGCGCTATTCATCTGTGTCCTCGGTGGCTCAGATGGATAGAGCGTCTGCCATGTAAGCAGGAGATCCCGGGTTCGAGTCCCGGTCGGGGCACAAATTTTCAGCTGTCCACATCGAGGTATATCAACAACACCTGTCGACAGCTGAGGGTTTCAGTTAGTCATTATTTATTCCAGGGAAAAGCTGCACGGTCATCAACAATATCTGTTCTTTCGAGAACAGTTACTGTCTTCATATATTTACCTTTCACCTCCGTGAGCCACATAAATGTATATCAGCCCATACTACGCTCCAGTCCACACGAATGTGCCGGCATCTCTGCATGAGCGTTAAGATGTAGACAGACCCTGCCTTCCCTCCCCTTGGAGTACGGCCACTTTACACGCCGTCTGCTTCACACGTTGTGGTCTCTCACCTATCGGACTCTGTCCGTGGAAATGGTCTCATCACACTAGGTGTAATGCCAGGTTTTACATTTCATAAAGTGTGATGAACACTTCCGGAATGGAATATCTCATCATGCAGGGAGGGCATCATTAGCGCCGGAACTGGCTGCTGAAGATGACCGAGTCCTGAGCACGTCGTTGCCGCAGCGACGCCCACTAAACCGCGGCCCCCGGCCGTTAGGGAGCCGCTAAAACTCTTTAGGGCGCTGCTAGCGGAGCCCTCGCTCCACAGTGCTCGCAGAGGCCAATTACCGAGTGCTCGCCTCCACATGCGCTGCACCAACCGTCTCATTTATGAGGAGAGGCCAATAAACGGTTAACCGGTCACCGCCAGCTGATGAAACTGTTCCAGCCTCGGCTTAGCCCTGACCACCGAATGGCGCTATCAGTGTTCTCGTCGGTAAGGAGGTTACGGAGGAAACAGGATGCTCCAGACAAGTTCTGGTTCTAACCAGAAAGAAATTTGGTGATAAGAAACTGCACGGCAAAGATTTACGTACGATTTAGAAGAAAGGTCATGATGTCATTTTCAAGAGACAGTTTCTGAACCAGCTGAATTGTTTGTGCAGTAATTACCAATGTAACTGGCTGGTAAATGTATTCACACGGAGCAGTTAAAATTCCCAGGGTTTTGAACAGATCTTTACAATGAACTCGACTACCTTTTTTGGTTATGATTCTTATGGCTCCAGGAAAGAGTCATAAGAATCATAACCAAAAATGGTAGTCGAGCTCATTGTAAAGGTCTGTTCAAAACCTTGGGGATTTTAACTGTTCCTTGTGAATACATTTACTAGTCAGTTGTACACATCTAAAATAACATTGGTAATTACTGCACAAACAGTTCTGTCAATGACCATGGAACAAGAGTAGACTCAACTTACATTTGCCAGGAAAAAATAAACATAAAACTCAAAATAGCATTTTCTACTAGGGAATAAAACTGTACAATAAATTAACAAAAGAGATAAAATAAATTGCAAAAATACACCTACTTAAAAAGGCAGCTAAAAAGTACCTGTTATGCAATACATTTTATACATTGAAAGACTATTTAGATACAACAGAGTGGGAGTTTGGTGAAACAAATGTTATACAAATAAATAATTATAATGATTATAAAACATCCAGCATTCCACGTAACACCTTCACACTATGATTTTTTTTCCTTCTTTTATTCTTTTCTAGAAAAACTTACCCCAAGCTATGCGTTGCACAATACTAACACCTATTCCTCTTTCTGAGCTCAACATCTCACTCATTGTAGAGGGACGCTGATTAAGTTTTTCAGGATAGCAAATGGGAAGTTGTGGTACAGAAAATGGCTCAGAGATCATCAGTGTGTGTGTTTGTGTGTATAGTGAGTGAAGTGTTATGAAACAATGTGTGTATAGTGTGTGCAGTGACTGATAGTGAGATACGAGTGAACTGTGGTATTACATTACTTAATAAGTTATTTGTAAAAAAAATTATTATATACCAGGAGTAAATCTAATGATTGTCTCTAACTAGAAGTCTGTAAATGTAAGTGTATACGAATTAGCATATTTTAAATTGGTCTAAACTTGTAAATACTTTGCCGGCCGCGGTGGTCTAGCGGTTCTAGGCGCGCAGTCCGGAACCGCGCGGCTGCTACGGTCGCAGGTTCGAATCCTGCCTCGGGCACGGATGTGTGTGATGTCCTTAGGTTAGTTCGGTTTAAGTAGTTCTAAGTTCTAGGGGACTGATGACCACAGATGTTAAGTCCCATAGTGCTCAGAGCCATTTGAACCATTTGTAGATACTTTGACATGTCCTATGTCCTTGTAAAAAGAGATATACGGATGAATAAAGCTACTACTAGTACTACTACTACTAACTAACTAACTAACTAACTGACTAACTAACTAATATCTTGTCAATTGCCGACTCGGTGCTGTTATTGGACGAACTGACGTCGTATTAGAACACACTATCTCCATTCGAGAGGAATGATGTACTTTGTTGCAGTTGCAACCTACTGCTGATAGAGTTTATTAAGTGGTACATCTTATATGATTTTGACCCGACATCTTGATAGTCAACTATCTGCAAAAATGTCACAAATAATCAAGTTGCTGTGAGGCGCAAGGGCTTGATAATGCAATAAATATTTGCATTCATTCTATTCTGTTTATTCTGGATTTTTAATCGAATGGCGAACCTTTATAGTAACACTACTTTTAACGCGCCAACGAATGAAGAGGTACTATGCGAAAGAAAAGACGTTTATGGTACAACCTGACAGAAGGAAAGATAGGTTGACAGCAAAATATTGAGGCACCAAAAAATATTAATTTCAAAATGAAGTGTGAGGAGAGGGGAGAAAAGTTGTAGAGGGAAACGAAGGCTTGAATAGATGTAGGTTGCGATAGTTAAGGCCAGACTAACGGGAAAACTGCATCAAACCAGTCTTCGCACTGAAGCCCGGAGTGGTAAATAACACACACTGTTCACTTTTCACATCTGGTACGACTCAGCCCTGATGTTATTGCACTTGGTTCTCACCGGATAACGTAACAGTAAACAAGTACAACCGTGACTAAGGGAAACGCATCGCAGATCAATTGTGCGTAAATTATCAACTACGATTACGCTTTGGCTCACCATAAGTCGGCCGAAGCGCTCCCACCGCCATGTGCAGTAATACTGTGGTCGATTAATACTATTCTAGGCATGCCTTTTCTGTGCCGGGGTAGGTATGATACACACGGAGTTAAGGTGTTAATTCACTACAAAGAAATCAGCTGACACGTGTTTTCCGCCTATAAGTACAAAATCACATGCAAGATTAAGATCTTCAGGCCCTCTATTACATCTAACGAGACATCCTTAGTGAATTAAAATTATTCGTACAATACGGGCAGTACAAGGGTAGTGGATGATGATGATGATGATGCTGATGGTGGTGGTGATAAATAATAAGGGTACGATGCGCCATTTGGGGTGGCAATAATTAAAGCATCGGCTTTTTTCGTTATGGCAGTATATTTTCACAAAATTTCAATCACCAACTTTCTCGTTGGAAAGCCAAAACATTTTGTTGACCCCCACCTACGTAGGGAGAAATGGCTATCGTGATAAGGTAAGAGAAATTAAAAATCGAACGGAATGATGATCACTTTCCCAACGTGCTGTTCGATAGTGTAACGGTCTAGAAATTGCCTGAAAGTGGTTCTATGAACCCTCTGCCAAGCTTTAAATGTAAATTGCAGAACAACGTTGTGGATGAGTAGCTGAATGAATCTATGACATTTCAGTAATGTCTGTGTTGTTCACATTATGTTAAGTAATTTTGTCATTACTTTCTTGTCAAATATACATCTAACAGAAACGTATGGCAGCAAGCACTGAAGGAATCTGATGTGGAGAAGTTGTTGACTCGCCTGCGAAACAGCGAGAAATAACAGGGTAAGATCAGCAAATGAGACAGAAGAAAGAAAACAGAAACAGTTATGGATGAAGTGTTGACAATCTGGGAGAAATACTGGGGTTTGCCACGAGGGAGTCTACAGAAGCTAAACCCTTACTCTCCTCTCGCATACAGAGTGGTTAGGGATAAGATACGGGTTACGAGTTATTTTGTCCCAGAGTCGTTCGACTGAAAGCGAGATAAGTGTTATGCACGGGCCCAGCCATAATTCTGCATATATCAAATACTGTATCGCGGTTAGAGAATGATGACAAGTATTTAGCCGCGCGGGATTAGCCGAGCGGTCTCAGGCGCTGCAGTCATGGACTGTGCGGCTGGTCCCGGCGGAGGTTCGAGTCCTCGCTCGGGCATGGATGTGTGTGTTTGTTCTTAGGATAATTTAGGTTAAGTAGTATGTAAGCTTAGGGACTGATGACCTTAGCAGTTAAGTCCCATAAGATTTCACACACATTTGAACATTTTGAGCAAGTGTTTAATATATGAAGAGAGGTACTAAGGACATCCATGAAGAAAACAGGCCATGCGAAAATCACATCGGTCACACCCATCCCAATAGGGCATGCGAAGCACTCACGTGATCAAAGAGCTGAACATTACACCCAAACACATTGACGAGCCAAAACATTACGACCACTGCCCACCACAAATTTTAATACTGCATCGTGGCGTTGCGGGCAAGTGATGCGGCAAGGAGAAAGTTTAAGAGCAGCAGCGACGATTGGGGAATGATTCTAGTGACGATACGGGCCGAAAATATGGAAATCCAGAGACATAAGAAACATTAACAAAGTGCATCCACACTGGAGGTTGTGGATTCATTGCCCATCAAGGCGAATCTTGTGTATGAATGCGGGGTGTCTGTTTCCACTCGTTGTCGCTAATTCCGCAGAAAGTCCCGATGCACCCAGCCGATGTCATTAGATCCCTCCCTTTCCTTTCCTTTCTCTTCCTCAATCTTCAGATTACATTATATCTATCACAGCTGTCCGAAAGAACTGACACCATGCATTCATAAAAAAAAGAGTAATGATTCCGCAGGACCGAACACTGAGTGAGAGCAACTCTATGTCTACTGCTTGCTTGTCGCCCTGTTATCCAAAACAACCGTAGTTTGCCGACCCTGGAGGGAGCTGACCGTTGCTATCCGAAACGCATACGACGTTCCACTGATTAAATTTCTCCGTCAGCTCGAAGGTAGCGGTATCTGGGAAGACGCCACCGAGAGCAGGGTGCGCGGCGACTTCCAGGACAGCCAGGAAGCTCGTTGGCTGCACGCAGGACGCTGGCTGCAAGACAACTTGCGGCTGCGAAAGAGGATTTGGTGGAGCAACTAATACGTAGTAACGAACAGCGGGCGCGTTGTGGGGGCACAGGCTCTGCGCTCCAATTACGCGGTCCAGGGAAGACGACAAGCGCGCTCGCAGCGCCGCCATTGTGTGCCGGGCCCCGCTATAAGTACTGCACGGCCCTCTCGTTATACAGCTTCCTAGGACACACCGTATTACGACATATTGGAATTCCTCGATCCTTCAAAGACTCCATCTCAGCGAATCTCTCTCTCTTTCTCTTTATCCACTCCTTCCCTTTTTCTTCTTCTTTTCCTATTTCCTTCCCTCTCCTGTTTTTTTTTTCCTTTTTCTTTTATATGTTCAACACAACTTAAGATGGAAACACACTCACAGACACAAATAAACGCACACACACACACACACACACACACACACAAACACACTAATGAGCAATATGATCAGCATCATTTTCCATAATATCGAGTAAGCCCTCTTTCGGTCTTTAAGATGTCAGCACTTCGAAGTGCCATGGGCTCAATTAGAAAATGGCATCTCACTCCTCTCGTTCTTTATAACCAGAAATCTTTAGAGTACAGCTAATACACTCTTGGGCAACATTAAGAGATAGGTAACATTTACCCTAATAATGTGGGAAATACTGGAGAGAAATAAATGAAGTAAATATGGATATAGTTTATTCTATGAAAACCATTTGTACAAAACAACAATTGAAAGGCTGTTGATTAGCATGAGTAATGGCTAAGAGTCCAATGTGGTCCAAATCACAGGTTTCAAAATGGTTTTTAAAATGGGGCAAGTACAGTGTGTGGTCGCCTCGGACAGACTCACGGCATGCGCAACGAGTTGTCAAACTGAAACTTCTGGCAGATTAAAATTGTGTGCCCGACCGAGACTCGAACTTGGGACCTTTGCCTTTCGCGGGCAAGTGCTCTACCATCTGAGCTACCGAAGCACGACTCACGGCCGGCCCTCACAGCTTTACTTCTGCCAGTATCTCGTCTCCTACCTTCCAAACTTTACAGAAGCTCTCCGTTGCAGAGTGAAAATCTCATTCTGGAAACATCCCCCAGGCTGTGGCTAAGCCATGTCTCTGCAGTATCCTTTCTTTCAGGAGTGCTAGTTCTAGAAGGTTCGCAGGAGAGCTTCTGTAAAGTTTGGAAGGTATGAGACGACATACTGGCAGAAGTAAAGCTGTCAGGACCGGGTGCGAGTCGTGCTTCGGTAGCTCAGATGGTAGAGCACTTGCCCGCGAAAGGCAAAGGTCCCGTGCACGATCCCTGCCGAATCAGCACACCTCCCCCACCTTATGTGTCCCTTTCCCTGATGTTACATGGATGATTTCGTGTCCCATGTTCGCCCCATACGAAGATTCGCCCAGAATCAGGTTGTAGAGTGAACTCAACAGTAGCCCATTGAAGCTGTGTCCGTTGTCTACTCAAAATGGTTCAAATGGCTCTGAGCACTATGGGACTTAACGTCTGAGGTGATCAGTCCCCTAGAACTTAGAACTACTTAAACCTAACTAACCTAAGGACATCACACACATCAATGCCTGAGGCAGGATTCGAACCAGCGACCGTAGCAGTCGCGCGGTTCCGGACTGAAGTGCCTATAACCGCTCGCCGGTTGGTGTTGAGATAGATTTACACTTCTCACTCTTCCCTGAAAGTTTGTAATATTATTATGGAATCACCCTGTATACTGAATAGTCATGGGACACAAACTTACAAATGAATTAGTGGAAATATATAAACGTATGGTTAATGCATAATGACGTATTGTCTCAGGACCTCCGACCGATTTTTCTGACGTTTCGACAGCAAGAATGAGTGGCATTGTCGAAGGTTCCCTCTGTACTGTTGGTGGCGGACTACAGTTGAGCCATGCGGCTGTAGATTACATGCGTCTGTCGCTCCTGCGTCTGGTATATTATCCCTTGTCATTATCGCTTTGGCGGCCGAATTGGCCAAGCGGTTCTAGGCGCTTCAGTCTGGAACCGACCGACCGCTACGGTCGCAGGTTCGAATCCTGCCTCGGGCATGGATGTATGTGATGTCCTTAGGTTAGTTAGGTTTAAGTAGTTCTAAGTTCTAGGTGACTAATGACCTCAGATGTTAAGTCCCATAGTGCTCAGAGCCATTTGAACCATTTTCTTTCATTATCGCTTTGGCTCTCCCCGTGTTCCCCGCAGCGGTCTTTCGCTGCAGCACTGGAAGCCAGGATTCGATTACCTTAAGATTTTCTTCTTCCTTATTAAAACTATTTCATGTTTCTAAAATTCTATGGCTTGTATGGACAAATGGGTGTAGTAGCTCTTCTCCACAGCGAGGAATCACGTGTGAACGAATTTTATTAGTTGAGACAAGTGGAGAAATCGGCTGTGGCGGAGCACGTGCAGGAATTAAAGGGAAACTAGGTTCCTTTCATTGTTACATTAGAATACTGAAGACTAAATGGGCAGATGTCGTAACTAATAAAAAGGTATTACATCAAACTGGGGAAAAGATAGCTTTTTGGCACAAGTTGTCCGAAGCGATAGGTTAATAGGATACATCCTGAGTCATCAGAGCACAGTTAATTTGGTTAAAATGGTTCAAATGGCTCTGAGCACTATGCGACTTAACTTCTGTGGTCATCAGTCGCCTAGAACTTAGAACTAATTAAACCTAATTAACCTAAGAACATCACACACACCCATGCCCGAGGCAGGTTTCGAACCTGCGACCGTAGCGGTCGCTCGGCTCCAGACTGTAGCGCCTAGAACCGCACGGCCACTCCGGCCGGCAGTTAATTTGGTAATGGAGGGAAGTGTGAAGGTTTAAGAATTAGAACTGGCATGGAATTCTCCTATTTGAAGTAATCTTTTCCTGTCGTTCACCATTTGCGTTACTATATCGTTCCCCAGCGTATGTCTGCATGAAGTAAGTCCCACTGGTGAATTCTGTCAACATTATGGTGTGAATTTCGTGTTGTGCAAGCAACACGTAAACGTTGATGATTTGATTAGGGGTATACCTCATTTGCACGTAATATACGAGCGGTGACTCGTGCTTGTATATATGAATAGAACCGCAATGTCTTGAAAGGAACAAGTTTTCAGCAACGGCCGTTATTTATTTCCATTTTATTTTTATCTTGCGTACTACGTCGTTTTGGCTGTGTAGCCATTCTCAAGCAGAACACATGTAGTTAACGGGTGAAACATTTTTCCTGAGAACCGCTACACAGCCAGTATGGCCACACAGCTGAAACGACGTAGCGCAAAAATAAAAATAAAATAGAAATAAATAATGGCTGATGCTGGAAGCTTGTTTTTCTGAAGAGATTCATCACGGCCTCTATTGCAAGAAAATTATTTGAAGAACCGAAATGGCTGGCTGTGATTCGTTTCCGGATGCACCGCAGAGCCCATCGATCCAGACGGCTAAACTAGCTATCTGCACTGGCCTGACACAGCAGCACTACTTCCACTGCTGCCCAAAACGAATTACTGCACGATGCTCCACTGTGTCAAGGGGATGCGCCATTAATGTTTTAGCAGTTGCAGGAACGTGATAAGGTATTCAGGCGCGGAGACATTAGTGTGTAGGAGGATAGCAAACAACCTGTAAACAAATAGAAATTACATAACTTCTTTTAGGGAGGGGGGGGGGGGTGATAATTAAAGCTTCATGAGTACCGCGCTTTTGTAGCAGAAAGGCAGATAATACGCGATCTTTTGCGATATGTCTACACATTAATTCCTAACGATCGCTGTGTTCCCCACTTTTCCTCACAGTGTTTGTGTTGTAAAAGCACCGGCTTTGCCGTCTTGTAGGTACGTTTTGGTAGATTCTTCTCATGGTGTACTTTTTTTCAAGTTATGGGGAACAGTGTCATGTACATAATATCAATTAGTCGACCTGCTTCATACTGTTTGGATTTATGGCGCAATCGCCTTTTCCTTTTCATTGTTTTCTAGTCCTCGTTTTTTCCTTACTAGGGTGGTTGCCTCTCATTGATTTCGTTTTCCGGTTGATTTTTCGTTGTTTTGCGTCGTCTTCCTTTTTTCTACTTTGTCTTCCTTTTTGTTTCTGCTTTTTCTTACTATTTGTTTCCTTGTCTGTTTCTTATATTTAATTTGTCATAGGATCGGACCAGCTATTGGGCCTCTGTAGATCCTTTGTCTACGTCAGAGTCCAGGTGCAACCGATCTGACAATCTCTAGTTGTCTAATAGTGTCTCTCAGTGCGCCTAGTTTGTTGCAAATTTACGCATGGTTCATCTTACGGTACCTGTTCCTACTTCCTCGTTTAGTTCTTCTATTTTTGTCAAATGTACTGCGTCGAGGATCCACGGTAAGACCTTCTTTCGCACTATTTGTATTTGGTATATATTACTCTTGCTTGCTTCCTCCCAGAAAGTGCATTCATGGATGAGTATTGGTAACATTGTCGTCTTGAATAGTTTCTATATAGTGCAGGAGGATTGCAAACATGTAGCAGTTGTTCTTGTTGTGGTCTTCAGTCCTGAGACTGGTTTGATGCAGCTCTCCATGCTACTCTATCCTGTGCAAGCTTCTTCATCTCCCAGTACCTACTGCAACCTACATCCTTCTGAATCTGCTTGGTGTATTCATCTCTTGGTCTCCCTCTACGATTTTTATCCTCCACGCTGCCCTCCAGTACTAAATTGTTGATCCCTTGATGCCTCAGAACATGTCCTACCAACCGATCCCTTCTTCTGGTCAAGTTGTGCCACAAACTTCTCTTCTCCCCAATCCTATTCAGTACCTCCTCATTAGTTATGTGATTTACCCATATAATCTTTAGCATTTTTCTGTAGCACCACATTTCGAATGCTTCTATTCTCTTCTTGTCCAAACTATTTCTCATCCATGTTTCACTTCCATACATGGCTACACTCCATACAAATACTTTCAGAAACGACTTCCTGACACTTAAATCTGTACTCGATGTTAACAAATTTCTCTTCTTCAGAAAAGCTTTCCTTGCCATTGCCAGTCTACATTTTATATTCTCTCTATTTCGACCATCGCCAGTTATTTTGCTCCCCAAATAGCAAAATTCATCTACAGCTTTAAGTATCTCATTTGCTAACCCAATTCCCGCATCATCACCCGACATAATTCGACTACATTCCATGATCTTCGTTTTGCTTTTGTTGATGTTCATCTTATATCCTTCTTTCAAGACACTATCCATTCCTTTCAGCTGCTCTTCCAAGTCTTTTGCTGTAAACAAACGAAAAACAATTACGTAATTTTTTTGGGGAGGGGGGGAGGGGGTGTTTCTTAGGATAAAAAGTGAAGAAGACCTTTGGCGAGTCCAGTGCCTCATACTTTTCTCACCCGTAGGTGGTGATTGAATTTAAGGCTTTTTCTGTGCATCAGTAGTCATAGATGCTTTCACTTTGCCTCAAAAATGGTTCGAATGGCTCTGAGCACTATGGGACTTAACATCTGAGGTCATCAGTCTCCTCATCTGAGGTCGTCAGTCTCCTAGAACTTAGAACTACTTAAACCTAACTAACCTAAGGACATCACACACATCCATGCCCGAGGCAGGATTCGAACCTGCGACCGTAGCGGTCGCGCGGTTCTAGATTGAAGCGGCTAGAAAAGCGGCTAGAACCGCTCGGCCACACCGGCCGGCTCACTTTGCCTCTCTAAGGAAGTTCTTGGTCGTTGAGTGTGGGGCGTATCATTTAAAAGGAATCGTTTCCTGCTGAAATAGACGGCAGTTGTTTCATCCCAAACCTGCGATTCCTGCGTTCGCCTCGCTAATTTATACAAACGAGCGGTCTAAGGCGCTGCAGTCATGGACTGTGCGGCTGGTCCCGGCGGAGGTTCGAGTCCTCCCTCGGGCATGGGTGTGTGTGTTTGTCCTTAGGATGATTTAAGTTAAGTAGTGTGTAAGCTTTGATGAATTTAGCAGTTAAGTCCCATAAGATTTCACACACATTTGAACATTTTTGAACATTTTACAAACAACGTAAAACCTGTATCTCGATAGCCAGATGGGTGTTACACTGTAAATGGAAACGAGAATGATGAAAGTCCGAAAGTGGATCTCTGAGTGGTGGTCCTAGTACGCTTCCTCAAGGGACACCTATCTGTGCTGTGGATGAGTGGGTCCAAAGGAAGAAGTGTGCTGTGGAACTGATACGGAGAATCAGTAAGTTTGGGGTGTAGTAGAGCGACGGAGGGACGAGACGTAGACGGCGTCGGCGTGAGCGCGGCCGGCCCGGAAGCAGTGAGCAGGTAACGCCTCGGCGAGATCGATGCTGCGGCTGTAGCGCTGGGCGCTGCCCGGATAGCGCAAGGCGGCGCGGCGCCGCGCCGCTGCCCTGCAACCAGCCAGCCCTTGTTCCCGCACAATGGCCCGGCGAGTCGAGCCAAGTCGGGCCCGGAGCGCGCTGCGCTGCGGGCCAAGGAGTCAGCCGACCCGCAGCCGGCCCGCGCTAAGTGTTTCGCGCCTCACCTCGCCGCTGCGCCGGCGCTGCGGTCTCGACGAGCTGCTCACTTCTCTCACGTCATCGCGCTGTAGCTCAGCTCTGCCTCCTTAGTCGAGGGTGGCGACACACAAAAATTAACCGTACCTCTGGACAGACAAAAATTAACCGTACCTTTGGACAGACAAAAATTAACCGTACCTCTGGAGAATCGATACCGATACTTTTTTACCCGACACCTTCCAATTGAAATGATTACTCATATCTGTTTGAACACGTGAGGCAGTACTGACCCTACGACTTATATTAGAAAATAGATTAAGGAAAGGCAAACCTACGTTCCTAGCATTTGTAGACTTGAGAAAGCTTCTGACAATGTTGACTGGAATACTCTCTTTCAAATTCTAAAGCTGGCAGGGGTAAAATACGGGGAGCGAGAGGCTATTTACAATTAGTACAGAAACCAGAAGGCAGTAATAAGAGTCGAGGGGCATGAAAGGGAAGCACTGGTTGGGAAAGGAGTGAGACAGAGTTGTAGCCTATCCCCGATGTTATTCAATCTGCATTTTGAGCAAGCAGTAAAGGAAACAAAGAAAAATTCGGAGTAGGTATTAAAATCCATGGAGAAGAAATAAAAACTTTGAGGTTCGCCGATAAAATTGTAATTCTGTCAGAGACAGCAAAGGACTTGGAAGAGCAGTTGAACGGAATGGACAAAGGAGGATATAAGGTGGCCGGCAAGGTTGGCCGAGCGGTTCTAGTCGCTACAGTCTCAAACCGCGCGACCGCTACGGTCGCAGGTTTGAATCCTGCCTCGGCCATGGATGTGTGTAATGTCCTTAGGTTAGTTAGGTTTAAGTAGTTCTAAGTTCTTGGGGACTGATGACCTTAGAAGTTAATTCCCATAGTGCTCAGAGCCGTTTGAACCATTTTTTGATATAAGATGAACATCGACAAAAGCAAAACGAGGATCATGGAATGTACTTAACTCGGGTGATGCTGCGGGAATTTGATTAGGAAATGAGACGCTTAAGGGGGCTAGGACGTCAGACGGGCCGACTACGAGAAGGAGAGGTGTAAGAAGGCTGTTTAGGTTATTATGTTGGTAACGTCACGTAGCGCTCTGTATGAAAATCACTGACTGTACTGTGTGAAGTCTGTGGCTGGTTTGCATTGTTGGAATATTTGCTATTGTAGTGTTGGGCAGTTGGCTGTTAACAGCGCTTAGCGTTGCGCAGTTGGAGGTGAGCCGCCAGCAGTGGTGGACGTGGGGAGTGAGATGGCAGAATTTTGAGAGCCGACGATCTGGACGTGTGTCCATCAGAAAGACTAAATTTGTAATATTAAGGTAAATACATTGTTTGTTCTCTATCAAAATCTTTCATTTGCTGACTATGCCTATCAGTTGTTAGTGCGTTCAGTAGTTAGAACCTTTTATTTAGCTGGCAGTATTGGCGCTCGCTGTATTGCAGTAGTTCGAGTAACGAAGATTTTTGTGAGGTAAGTGATTCATGAAAGTAATAGGTTATTGTCAGTCAGGGCCATTCTTTTGTAGCGATTATTGAAAGTCAGATTGCGTTGCGCTAAAAATATTGTGTGTCAGTTTGAGAGAAATGTCTGCGTACGTTCACTTCTGCTCAGCTGTTTGAAAATCAAATAACGTAAGAGGTTTATCAGCACAGTAATTCATTAATTTTTCTAAGGAGAGGTTTCAGTTTCTAGCATTTGTAGACTTTGAGAAAGCTTTTGACAATGTTAACTGGAATACTCTCTTTCAAATTCTGAAGGTGGCAGGGGTAAAATACAGGAAGCGAAAAGCTATTTACAATTTTTACAGAAAACAGAACGCAGCTATGAGAGTCGAGGGGCATGAAAGGGAAGTAGTGGTCGGGAAGGGAGTGAGACAGGGTTGTAGCCTATCCTCGATGTTATTCAATCTGTATATTGAGAAAGCAGTAAAGAAAACAAAATAAAAATCCAGAGTAGGAAATAAAATCCATGTAGAAGAAATAAAAACTTTGAGGTTCGCCGATGACGTTGCAATTCTGTCAGCGACAGCAAAGGACCTGGAAGAGCAGCTAACGGAATGGTTCTGGTTCTGAGCACTATGGGACTTAACATCTGAGGTCATCAGTCCCCTAGAACTTAGAACTACTTAACCAACACACATCCATGCCCGAAGCAGAAGTCGAACCTGCGACCGTAGCGGTCACGCGGTTCCAAACTGAAGCGCCTAGAACCGAGAACGGAATGGACAGTGTCTTGAAACAAGGATATAAAATGAACATCAACAAAAGCAAAACAAGGATAATGGAATGTATTCGAATGAAATCGGGTGATGCTGAGGGAATTAGATTAGGAAATGAGACGCTTAAAGTAGTAAAGGAGTTTTGCTATTTGGGAAGCCAAATAACTGATGATGGTCGAAGTAGAGAGGACATAAAATGTAGAATGGCAATGGCAATGAAAGCGTTTCTGAAGAAGAGAATTTTGTTAACATCGAGTATAGATTTAAGTGTCAGGAAGTCGTTTCTGAAAGTATTCGTGTGGAGTGTAGCTATGTATGGACGTGAAACGTGGACGATAAATAGTTTACACAAGAAAAGAATAGAAGCTTTCGAAATGTGGTGCTACAGAAGAATGCTGAAGATTAGATGGGTAGGTCACATAACTAATGAGGAGATATTGAACATAATTGGGGAGAAGAGAAATTTGTGGCACAACTTGACTAGAAGAAGGGATCGATTGGTAGGGCATATTCTGAGGCATGAAGGGATCACCAATTTGGTACTGGAGGGCAGCGTGGAGGGTAAAAATCGTAGAGGGAGACCAAGAGATGAATGCACTAAACAGATTCAGAAGGATGTAGGTCGCAGTAGGTACTGGGAGATGAAGAAGCTTGCACAGGATAGAGTAGCATGGAGAGCTGCATCAAACCAGTCTCTGGACTGAAGACCACAACAACATCTGGGGTACTTTATAACAGGTATCGGATCGAATGATCAAGAAATATAGGACGAGCTGTTTTTTGGAAACACTTGTGTCACCAATGTGCAGTTTCCTTAGAACAGGCAGAGCAAAAAAGTCTGCACATGTACAGTGCTCTCTCTCACGCCTGGCCACACACTTCCCCTACTATGACATCACGCTGTCTCAGTGGGAAGAAGGGGAATCTGCGACTGTATTTCATTTAGATGGCAATGCAGTCGTGCAAGGAACACTGAACATATTTCATGTAGCCTTAGTTTCACATAGTCAACACGAATATAGAAAACATCGTTCTCGTGAAATATAACTGTCTGTTTACTCGCACGATGTGCTGAGCGCTATCGAAAGGGGATTTCAAACCGATTACGTACTTCAAGATTTCCAGAAGGCTTTTGTCACCGTAAGTCATAAGCATCTTATAATCAAATTGCGTGCTTGTGAAATATCGTCTCAGTTATGCGATTTGATTCGTTTGCAGATGATGCTGTCGTTTATCGTCTGGTAAAGTCATCAGAAGACCAAAACCAAATGCGAAACGATTTAGAAAAGATATCTGTATGGTGCGAAAATTGGCAATTGAAACTAAATAACGAAAAATGTGAGGCCACCCACATGAGAGCTAAAAGGAATTTGTTAAGGTTTGTTTACACGCGATCACATAAACTCAATGTTTATGTGATCGCTCTAATCTTGTGGTTATAGCTTGATACCAGTGCCTACCAATTTTAATTGTATATTACAGCACTGAGGATGGTCACTAAGTGACTGAAAATCGATTTTGCTGACAATAAAACAACAAAATATGGCCAATGTTGATTTTCCTTCCAATTTTAAAACTACTTGTTGAGTCCATGGTACGTCGAGTTGCTGCACTACGCCGGAACAAAGGAGGGCCAACACGATATTGGGAGGTATACTATGACTTTTGGCACTTAAGCGTACATTTGAGAATGGGTAATTTACTACTCGACCACGGTATTATTGGACTTCGCCTTCCGTGGCCATTCTGAGAAACAAGCGATGACATTACTGTAAACAAGTACAGTGGTAATTAATGAAAATGCAACACACTGTGAAAGCTTCCAGGACACTTGTACATACGGCATCAAGTGTTCAGCGTGCCCTGGTGAAATATCACGATAAAAACTCACGATAAGCCGAGCGAAGCGCACTCACTCCCTGGTGCAATAATACTGTGGTCAATTAATACAATCCCCATCCGTCGTCTTTCTATAGGTCAATAAACAAACGTGGCAGTATTGCGGCTGCATGGCTGATTTAGTAGTGGTTGCTTAGATGCTCGACTTAGCAGGGTTCACCGGCCGGAGTGCCCATGCAGTTCTAGGCGCTACAGTCTGAAACTGCGCGACCGCTACGGTCGCAGGTTCTAATCCTGCCTCGGGCATGGATGTATGTGATGTCCTTAGGTTAGTTAGGTTTAAATAGTTCTAAGTTCTAGGGGACTGATGACCTGAGAAGTTAAGTCCCATAGTGCTGAGAGCCATTTAGCAAGGTTCCTGTTGGTTATTATTATTATTATTGTTATTATTATTATTATTATTAAAATAACAGTTGGTCTTATTGACGAAATTTGATAACTTTTTTTTTATTTGGCCCTTCTCAGTTGCATAATACAAAATTCAGCTGTAGTGGTTCCGACCTCGGGCTGACACGCCCATTTTCAAACCACACATCTTGCTACAAACCGTAATACATACAATATGGTGTCAAAAGGCATTAACATCTTCTGTATAGCAAAGTATCCAGTTTCCTCAGTACTGAAGTGTTGCGGACCTACCGTACCATGGCAGCATGCAGCGAATATCCAATCTGCTCTTATTATGTTTGGTGGCCGGATAAGTATCATGCGCTGTGCAATGCGTGTAGGGCCTGCAGCTGTACAACTAAAGTCTAGCGACAGATTTCTTTGTATGGTAGCAGCCGAAAACAGTTAACACAAATTTCGGAGATGCAGACTCTGAAGCACTTGACCATGAGCCGGCAACAAATGCCATACCACACAAGTCGCCGCAGTTATCAGAAAATTGGTTAATACAATGATTAATTAATTTAAAAAAATCGATAATTACGTGGAACAACCTCAACGCTTTACTTGTCGTAATCTTCAATGAACGTCAAGGCATACTAGCACGTCAACATTAATCGTGCAAAGGCATCGATTAAGTTTGAACAAAAATGATTGAATCAGACTCTTTTCATGCAATATGTCTGTCTCTATCTAAAGACAGTAATTGTGGAACAGTTGTTGTGTAGTAGGGATAACAATACGCACAAGGCGCTCGTTACTGTTACCACTATCACAATAGCTACTCTGACTTGCACAACACTTAAAATTATTTTGGAACATTACAACCGGCGTAGCAGTTTACGATCGCTTTGCTTTTCTATTTTAGCACATTTCTCGGGAATTTTTATGTAAAGTGTCAACTCTTAACATCAACAAATGTTAAATTAGGATATACTCTTCTTGTCAAGATTTTTCAAATGCCGTTTAGTAAGTACATCGTTGCAATAAAAAAAATACGTTCTTCAATATCTCGGGTGATAAAAGCGTCAAGCGAATTAAACATACAGCATAATTAAGTGCCCCTGTACGCACTGTCATAAGCCGAAAACTTCCGTCACGTCTGTACTGAAACGTGACAAAGTTCGTAACAGTCTTTACTGTTACCCAGAGCACCTGACTTTCGGTGCCAAGGAAATATATTTTAAAAGAAGTTGATTCTTCTCAGACATATAAACCAAGCAAGTCACACAACCCGTATTAAAGCGTATGATATGTTTATCTGTGGCTGCACTAGTGATCAAAACGAAAACACTGTTCCCCTAAAACATATTAAAAAGACAGAACAATACATTATTTTCGTTTAAGTAAAGAAAAAATCTGCTACGGATTAAAGTGGATTCAAATTAAACCTCCGTTATTTTTATAGATGGACTGATTATTTTAACGTTACATACTCACTTTTCTATCGCTTCTGCTGCCCCGTCCATAATCATTTTACCTTCGTTTGTTTCACGATATTACGCACAGAGTAAGTTTCTGTCGACTACTGAAAGCTTCTCTCAGGACTCCGCGCTTACACTGCGCTACACATAAATAAACAGAAAATGAAATTTTGCTCATCCCTTCCCTTGCCATTATTTTATTATTTATTTATAACGTTTCAAGACATCAATTCGGAACTCGCACCTTTTCGTGACAATATGCACAGCACAGACGTCTCAGACAGGAACATAGACTATAGATAACATAGACTGCGCATGACGTCATTTTACTGAAACCAACATCTAAGTCACGTGACTCGTGGCACGAAGCCGAGCGTATCATTACACATTTTTAGTGCACAATTTATCACATTTTTGTTACAGATCAAATTTTGTGTTTTTTTACTAGATGCAGAAATAAGGGCCTCCACATATGCTCGGATTAGAAATTTGTTTAGTATCCTGCAGATTTGGTAAAGTGAAAAAAAATTCAGTTGTGTAAGTGAATTACTTTAAAATACTTGCAGAGGTATTTCCACAAATTGAAAGTTAGTATGGATGTTGATCCTTGGATATAAAACTTTATGAATCACTAAGATTTTCAGACGATATCTACATCACCCCCAAGCCACCAAACGGTGGGTGGCGGAGGGCACAATTCGCGCCAAAGACACATTTCCTTCCCTCTGTTCCACTCGCGGATCGCGCGAGGGAAAAACGATTGTCTGAACGCCTCAGTATGAGCTCTAATTTCCCTTATCTTTGAATGGTGATCATTGCGCTATCTGAAAGTTGGTGGTAATCGTATATCCTCTGCATCCTCGGCGAAGATCCGATTTCGGAATTTAGTGAGCAGCCCCTTCTGTTTAGCTCGCCGTCTATCTGTGTGTCCCACTTCAAACTTTCTATGAGATTTGTGACGCACTGACGATGACTAAATGTACCAGTCACGAATCTTGCCGCTCTTCTTTGGACCTTCTCAATCTCTTGAGTCGACCCAACAGGTAAGTGTCCCATATAGACGAACAATACTCCAAGAGCCGCGCGGGATTAGCCGAGCGGTCTAAGGGCGGCTGGTCCCGGCGGAGGGTCGAGTCCTCCCTCGGGCATGGGTGTGTGTGTTTGTCCTTAGGATAATTTAGGTTAAGTAGTGTGTAAGCTTAGGGACTGATGACCTTAGCAATTAAGTCCCATAAGATAAAAAAAAATATACTCCAAGACTGGACCAACAACGTGTTGTAAGCTATTTCCCTTGTTGGAGGGCTGCATCGCTTCAGGATTCTACCAATAAACCGCAATCCAGAGATCGTCTGCCCGTTACTTGTGTAATCTGATCATTCCATTTGAGATCACTTCGAATAGTCACACCCAGATACTTGACGGATGTTACCGCTTCCAAAGACTGGACATTTATTTTGTACTCGTTCATTAATGGGAATTTTCGCATTTTAATACGCAGTAGATTACGCTTACTAATATTGAGAGATAACTGCCAGTTATTACACCACGCATTTATTTTCTGCAAATCCTCATTGATTTGTTCACAACTTTCGTGTGATACTACTTTCCTGTAGACTACAGCATCATCGGCAAACAGTTTATATCTAGCTCACTATACCAGGATAATCAACGTTTTGTAATATATTACGCTTCCTATCTTGATATCTTTCGGTATCTGTACTGGATTACGACAAAGTTAGAAAACATTTGTGCTTATTTTGTGTAAATATCTAACGCTATGCACATAAACGAGTTTCAAAAAATGGTTCAAATGGCTATAAGCACTATCGGACTTAATATCTGAGGTCGTCGGTCCCCTAGACTTAGAACTACTTAAGCCTAACTAACCTAAGGACATAACACACATCCATGCCCGAGGCAGGATTCGAACCTGCGACCTTAGTAGCAGCGCGGTTCCGTACTGAAGCGCCTGGAACAGCTCGGCTACAGCGGCCGGCTAAACGAATTTCCTTTCTTACAGAAGCTTACTAAAGCATTTCACACATATTCTTGTGGAATTGTTAGAAAACTAATGCTGCGTTCGTACTTGTTATCTTGTCTTCCACTTCTGTTGAAGCGGCGAACTAGAAGAATTCACAGTGCAAAAATAAAATAAAATAAAAAATAATAATAATAATCATAATAAAATAAAATTTCACTAAAGAACAGTCATTCTGACGCTTGTTAGAAGAACTGTCAATGCATTTCAAAATGGTTCAAATGGCTCTGAGCACTATGGGACTCAACTGCTGAGGTCATTAGTCCCCTAGAACTTAGAACTAGTTAAACCTAACTAACCTAAGGACATCACAAACATCCATGCCCGAGGCAGGATTCGAACCTGCGACCGTAGCGGTCTTGCGGTTCCAGACTGCAGCGCCTATAACCGCACGGCTACTTCGGCCGGCAATGCATTTCAACTTGACCATGAGTAAAACCAGTAACCACTGCTTTAGTATCAGGAATCTCGGAGAAACTAGGTTACCTGCAGTACATGTGTAAGAGTAGTACTTCAGTTCGTTGAATTGTCAAAATCAGTGCTTGGTTTCAGCAATAAATGAGAGAAGCTATAACTGTCAGCACCACACAGTGGGGAATGACGGGAACTCGCCTTTCTGCCCCGAGACACATGACTTAAGTGTTGGTTTCAAGCGTAAACACGGCAGAGACAGGGACATGCGCGGTCTGTGTTATATGTGGTCTATGGGTAGGAAGGTGCCGGACGCACATCTCTGCAGTCGCACCGTCGACTGTCAACCGACATTTCATTGCAGCGGAGCATCGGTACAACTAAACTCCTATGGATAAATATTAGTTAAGTGTGTTACAAAGGTTCAAGTCAGTTTTCAATGCACATTTTAACAGCTAGCTTTCAGTTACACCTTAAATTAAAATTAAATTTGTGCTGTTAAGGGCAATTTCAGTGTCGAACTCTACATAGTTGTCACATAACAAACCTAACGCTTTAATACCATGCCAGGATAAATAAGACCCGGCTGCTTGTTTCTGTATCTTGAACCATTCTTGAAATGAAAGAGGTGTTTTGTCTTATGCGATTCACCTCTTTTATATACGCTTTTCACTACTTTGAAATACATAATCTTTTTTATTTTATTTGGGTACTTGTTATTCCAAAATATTGAGATTGATGAAAGTTAAATACCGCTGGATTTAAGAAACGTCTGTACGGTAGTATATGAAAGACAAACCCTTTGCAGTCTCTCAGAAACTGATCCAGTGAAGTAAATGCGATCTCTTCTCTGGCTGCGCTCAGAAGATGAGAGGCGAGGTTTTCGCGAGTTGGTCCTTTATTCGGGCGCTCTGGCAGAACTGTCGTCTGCCTCTGAGGCGATCTGCAACTGCAGGCATGGGGCTGCGCCGGATCTTCCGCACGAGTTGCTCCTCAGACTTGGCGATGCAGAGCTCTTAATGGAAGTCTCATGTAAGCTCCTGCCGTGCTGCACAATCCACGAGCGCCTCATTTGCTTTTCAATGATTCAGGAGACGACAAAACGGCGACGTTTCGAGAAACAAACAAAAAAAAATGCCGGCAGCGGCAAAACTGGGCTGAATATTTGAGAGCGCGCTAAGCCGATAAACAGGGTTTCTTGTTTATTACAATAAGAGGATTTGTTTTCAAAGTCGGAGGCGTACTGTATATTCCTTCGGCACCAGCCACAAGGAAGTTTTTGAGTACCTCTCGGCTGCCTTCTTGCCAAATGCAGGACGTAAAATTTTAGACAACGATAAACACCGACGATGCACTTCCTAGTGTACTTAATAGGCACTAAGCAGTGAAGGAAATCAAACAGAGGTTCAATAGTGGGTTTAAAATTCAGGGAGAATAGATTTCAGTGATAAGATTCGCTTATTACGTTGCTGTCCCGTGTGAAAGTGAGGGAGAATAATTGCAGGAGCTGCTGAATGGGATGAGCAGTCTACTCAGCATAGAATGTGAACTGAGAGTAAATCATAGAATGACGAAAGTACTGAGCAGCAGAAATGAGAAAAGCGACAAACTTGACATAAAAAATGAGAGCCTCTTAGCAGAAGCTACGGATTTCTGCTACCGTGGAAGTAAAATAACGCATGGCGGGGGATATAAGAAGCAGACTGGCAGAGTATTCCTTACTAAAGCAAGTTTGCTATTATCAGGCGTATGACTTAATCTGAGAAAGATATTTCTGAGAATGTACGTCTAGAGCACAGCAATGTATGGAAGTAAATCGCGCACTATGACGAAACGGGAAAATAAGGGAACCACAGCATTTAAGAAGTTGTCTCATCCCAGATTAGAGTATTGCATGAGATTGGGTGACAGTGTTCGTGTAAAGGCAACTGGCCGGTTTTGCCAGTTGAGAAGGAGTCTTGACCTGGCTATTGTGTTAAATCCCTTACTACAAAAAGTAAAGATTGATATGTGACTTGGATTAATATCAAGCAGAGTGGATTGCAATTTCTAAATTCATTCAGGAACACTGTTAACTCTTGCTCCTTTCACACTGAAGGTGTGTCCGCCCCCCGGTAGCTGATTAAATAAATAAACTGAAGGAGTCGTAGCCACGAAAACCCCAAACTTAGTACAGAGACGATGCCTGGCTTGCACCATTCTGCTTGCTATGAACTGCAACTGTTACTACGACCTGCACCCACAATACAATACGCTGCGTTCCTCAGCTTCTCGTCTATGATCCTATCAGCTATGCTGATACTAACGCAGCTACTTCAGCCTAGCCCTGTATGGCTACTGGTACTGCTGTTTTAGTACCTAAGGTTATTTTTGTTCCATCGTTACAACAACAATAAAATGCGTGTTTTTCTCACCAGACGCGTTTCGCTTTAGTGAAATAAAGCATCATCAGTGGTCCTTATTACAGATATTTAAGTATAAGTTGTTTTCCAGATCGAAAAACAGTTCGTTATCAAATTGTTGGTTTTTACTTACGGTAATTTCTGCTCTGTTATTCCCCTACATCAAGAAATGACGTCTGCTAGCACGTCTTTGGTTTCTTTCTTCGCTAGTCACTGATAATGCTGCTCTAATTTCACGTTGCTTTGCAGAACTACGTATTTTTTACATTTAACACAGCACAGTTTCGTAGATGATTGTTCACTGTTTGTTTGCTACTAAGGGTGTATCGTGTTTTGCAGTTTTACAACATTGCCACTAGTTTTCCTTTGATCTATATTTTTCTTTTATTTCTCTGTAGTTCATTACATTTGTGTTATCGTACTTAATTATGTTATTGTGTATTTGCGTACTATGTGAGGGTGATGAAGGATAATGATGGAGATTTTTATTGTGGTAAGTGGGGGAGGAAGAAGCATAGATGAGTGGACTTAAGTGCGTAGTAATGTGATGGAGAGTGAGTTGGCGGAAAAAGTGAGGGTCATAAACTGAAACGGAATTGGAAGGGAGGGGGGGGGGAGGTGGGAGGGGTAGAATGAGAGAGGGTGAAGGATGGAAAAGGCCCTTTACTTTTTCATGGGATCTCTTCAGCTATTTTATATAATGTCTGATTTTCTATATTTATTTGGTCACTGAGCAACTGTTTATTTTGTGTTAATGCTTCGTGTATACGGTAATTTTCTTGGAAAGGGACTAGGTGTCTGTCTTTACTGATTCTTATGATGTTCGTATATTTTGCAATAGTGGTTGGGCCGGCCGGAGTGTCCGTGCGGTTCTAGGCGCTACAGTCTGGAACCGAGCGACCGCTACGGTCACAGGTTCGAATCCTGCCTTGGGCATGGATGTGTGTGGTGTCCTTAGGTTAGTTAGGTTGAAGTAGTTCTAAGTTCTAGGCGACTGATGACCTCAGAAGTTAAGTCGCATAGTGCTCAGAGCCATTTGAACCAATAGTGGTTGGTCTGTGGTATTCTTGTTCAAGATGAACTGCAAATGTTTAATGATTTGTACTGTGTTGCACTGCTCTGGTGTGTTCTTTGTACCTCGTGTCAAATGTCCTGCTAATCGTCCCATCGCATATTTTGTCACAGTCTCTGCCATTGAGCTGATACATACCAGATTGTGATATGTCTGTTTTTTATTTCAGTTTTGGGATGTGTTTTTGTATTGAGTTGTTTCTTTTGTAAACCTTGTTTTTTGAATATTTCACCTATTTTAGCCCTGCCTGGTCCTCGTTAGTTCTATACATCTGCCCATTACTCTCTTTTATAATCTGCTTTGCTACTCTGCCTTGGAGCGTCCCGCTCCCAGAATTTTATCGTGAGTTTTTCTCTCATTTCATAACTTTTCGTAGTTATTCCGCATATCCTCAAGACGCGCCGCTGTTTCATTGGCTCTAATTATGCAGTCTCTGTCTCTCTGTTTCCGCGTTCTCTGTCTTGCCGTAAGCGTCGTGTGTCGCATTCGCTTGGAACTACGTCCGTTAACGGTGTACTGTAATCTCCATGTTTATAGCGTGATCGCTCGATGGACTGGCGCCTGGCAGCCGTCTTCGTGGCTCTGCTGTCCTATCGTCATCAGCCTCGTGGTTATGCCGCCATACTTCGACGACATACTTTACTCTCCATAGATTACTATTTTCTCACAGGACTTGACTTTTTGTTTGTCGATACTATAATGTGGAGTGTTAACATGCCAAATGAGGAAATTCTTCACAGAATCAGGGAAAAAAGTAACGCGTGGAAAACACTGACTAGAAGAAAGGGCAGGATAACAGGAAATACCTTAAGAAAAAAAATGGTTCAAATGGTTCTGAGCACTATGGGATTTAAATGCTGAGGTCATCAGTCCCCTAGAACTTAGAACTACTTAAACATAACTAACCTAACGACATCACACACATCCATGCCCGAGGCAGGATTCGAACCTGCGACCGTAGCGGTCGCTCGGTTCCATACGTTAAGACATTAGTGGATAATTTTCGTGTTACTAGATGGAGTAGTAGCCCGGCAAAATGTGTAGGGAAAGACAGAGACAGAATATACAGAACAAATATCACAGGAAGCTGTGTGTCGGTGCTACTCTGGGAGAAAAACAGTGGCATGGGAGAGGAACTCGTGATGATTCGCATGAAACCAGTCAGAAGGCGCCACCCAACCCCCTACCCCCCGCCACCAACCCTTCCACGACCACCCCAAACGAAACAGCACAAGTCATCATGCCTGCAGCACAAGTTATTTCGTCCTGGAAAATCTGCTCTAAAGTTTGGAGTAAGATAGCCCATGACAGTGACAATGTTTATAATTCCGATACTAGCCACGACAAGTATTATTTCAAGTTTTGCGCAAGTTTATTGCTAATTAACATAGGGCATTGCTTGAGATTAGTGGCTATGTGGCAGTACCAAAACTGTGTGCCAGATGGGGACTCAAATCTGAGACCTTTGCCTTTCAGAGGCAGTCCTCTAATGGATGAAACTTCCCAGACCAGAGAGGCTAAGAGGAAATTATACCAACCAGATCCTGGCACAGAACAACATTGTGTGGTTCCCACATTGTTCTTACTCGTTGACGAGTACAAGACTTACAATATAGGTGCACTCGTAAACAAAATTTATGTTGGTAGTAATATGATGTGATCCGCCATTAGAAAAAATGGCTTTGTAGAAAAAATGTAGAGGGCTATTGTAGAAAATATGTGTTAAAAAAATTTAGAATATGGTATTTTTTATTTCCAACAGATTTATTGCACAAGACGTACTCAGCAACACTACATACCACAGACTGGCGAGAGACACAGACGTTTCATATTAAAAATCAGTTCGTGAATTTGTAGCATTTGCATTTCATACAACGATAACGCTACGATGGGCCGACGCCATGACTTACGGAACTTTTGCACCACAGATCACAAAAAAGACGCTTTTTTTTTAGCGATCTATAATGTGGCACCGCAATTAAACGCCAGTCTTAACTCCGCGTTTAAGTAAATGTAAGCTCTCGATAGCACACGACAAAGTCAAAGACATTTAGTGGGTAACTTTTCATTGACATGCTGTTTTCCCGTGGGCCGTGCACGGAGCCAATCCTTCACGATGTATGCCACGCAAGACAACAAGTGTGAAGTCACAAATTCGTAGCGGGGCCAGTATTTCTCGTGGGTCCCAAAGCACATACTTGTAAAGTCACTCAAACGTCACTGTCGTAATATATGATAGAGGGAAAAAATTATTTCATGCTGCACAAGTAGTATGACAGCTTCTAACCTGGATTTCAGGCTGTGCTGCAGATCAGTCTGTCAATACAAGCTTCATTCCAATAAATACTCTCCTGCACCATCGCTTTCGTTGGCTCTGTCAATACACATATAATTTACCACCTTTCATGCTAACCTATAGCTTGAACTACGTCACAGATCAGACTGTCACCAAAACTTCAGTTCACAAAACAGCACAAATAATATTGTATTATTGTTGTTGTTGTTGTTGTTGTTGTGGTCTTCAATCCTGAGACTGGTTTGATGCAGCTCTCCATGCTACTCTATCCTGTGCAAGTTTCTTCATCTCCCAGTACCTACAGCAGCCTACATCCTTGTAAATCTGCTTAGTGTATTCATCTCTTGGTCTCCCTCTACGATTTTTACCCTCCATGCTGCCCTCCAGTACTAAATTGTTGATCCCTTGATGCCTCAGAACATGTCCTACCAACCGATCCCTTCTTCTAGTCAAGTTGTGCTACAAACTCCTCTCCTCCCCAACTCTATTCAATACCTCCCCATTAGTTATGTGATCTACCCATCTAATCTTCAGCATTCTTCTGTAGCACCACATTTCGAAAGCTTCTATTCTCTTCTTGTCTAACCTTTTATCGTCCATGTTTCACTTCCATACATTGCTACACTCCATACAAATACTTTCAGAAATGACTCCCTGACACTTAAATCTATACTCGATGTTAACAAATTTCTCTTCTTCAGAAACGCTTTCCTTGCCATTGCCAGTCTACATTTTATATCTTCTCTACTTCGACCATCATCAGTTATTTTGCTCCCCAAATAGCAAAACTCCTTTACTACTTTAAGTGTCTCATTTCTTTACCTAATTCCCACAGCATGACCCGACTTAATTCGACTACATTCCATTATCCTCGTTTTGCTTTTGTTGATGTTCATCTTATACCCTCCTTTCAAGACACAATAATATTGTATAAAGATTAAAATAAACATTCTCCGTATTCTGCTGTACTGCCAGAAACACGTTTGCCCTACGTCACTTCTCATAATTATGCTGTGACTGACTGACAGAAGAAAACGGAGCAGGCGCCATGTTGGATTTCGTGTCTGCGAAGCGGTTTTCGTACTTAAACTTCCGAAATACGAAAATATGTTGTTCAGTTGCAGCACCGCGTTTGATCTCTCAGAAACGTGTCGTGTTTGAGGCGATTAGTTGAACAGAAGTGTCGGGAAACTGTGTGACGTCGGTCCACGGTAACATTATCTCGCGGAACAGTGCGACATCACACGAAAAAGGAAGTCACGGTATCCAGTAGTGCAGCAGAATGTAGCACGGCAGGAAGCAGCTAGCTCTGGTGGTGCAGGAAGCACACAGGCAGGTCAGCGGAGACAGCCGTAGCCGGATAGGGGCTGCAACTTTCAGCCCCCGGCGGTGGCTCGCTCGTTACCAAGTCCTTCCCAGCTACCGGTGGAGGCAGTGCTGCCGTCTCTCGCTTCCCCCTTGAGCAGCAAAGAGAGAGTCGCGGACGAACGTATAATAGGGCACCTTAAATCTGGTCGCGTTACATGTAACTGGCGCGTAACTGAATAGCAAAACGCGTGGCGGATGACGAGCGCTAAGTCGCCTGCGTCGACTCGTAAAGCCGAGCTCGCCCTTGTTGGCTGCAGCCTTAACTCCTTGCTGCAGCTCCACCTGCAGCTGCAGCTTGGCCCGGACTAACTGTGGCGCGCGCTATCTCGTGTGCGCCGCCGGAAATATACCTCGTGCGGTATCAGCACGGTCCCGTGGCCAGCTGTGCGCCATTGCTGCAATTCACGCGAGGCCCTTCTGCCGGTGCCGCGAGTCTTAACAGCAGAGCCGTGTCGCGACACGGTCACCGCCATAAAGTTGCTCGTATTTCGCTGGTCCTGCTCGTTATTTTTGCCCTAGTCGTGTGTATTTTTTCCCACTTTTTTGCGTTAAACTTCTGCAGTATCGATCAGCTCAGTGTTAGCGCCATAAGAAAATGGTGTGGTAAAATTCATGGAAAACGCCTCATTTGAAACCGTGCTACATCTTGAATCTGTGCAACTACTTCCCCTATCAGCCATACAGCCGTTTATGTTTATTGTCCTAGAGAATGGCCACAGACGGGGGCAGTAAATCCCCCTACTTTCATATAATACACATATAGGGTGATCAAAAAGTCAGTATAAATTTGAAAACTGAATAAATCACGGAATAATGGAGATAGAGAGATACAAATTGACGCACATGCTTGGAATGAAATGGGGTTTTATTAGAACCAAAAAAATACAAACGTTCAAAAAATGTCCAACAGATGGCGCTTCATCTGATCAGAATAGCAATAATTAGCATAACAACGTAAGACAAAGCAAAGATGATGTTCTTTACAGGAAATGCTCAATATGTCCACCATCATTCCTCAACAATAGCCGTAGCCGAGGAATAATGTTGTGAACAGCACTGTAAAGCATGTCCGGAGTTATGGTGAAGCATTGGCGTCGGATGTTGTCTTTCAGCATCCCTAGAGATGTCGGTCGATCACGATACACTTGCGACTTCAGGTAAACCCAAAGCCAATAATCGCACGGACGGACGTCTGGGGTCCTGGGACGCCAAGCATGACGAAAGTGGCAGCTGAGCACACGATCATCACCAAACCACGCGAGCAAGAGATCTTTCACGCGTCTAGCAATACTTTTTTTCTTTTTTTGTTCTAATAAAACCCCATGTCTTTCCAATCATGTGTGTCATTATTTATTTACATTATTCCGTGGTTTATTAGTCAGTTTATACTGACTTTTTGATCACCCTATATATATATATATATACACTCCTGGAAATTGAAATAAGAACACTGTGAATTCATTGTCTCAGGAAGGGGAAACTTTATTGACACATTCCTGGGGTCAGATACATCCCATGATCACACTGACAGAACCACAGGCACATAGACACAGGCAACAGAGCATGCACAATGTCGGCACTAGTACAGTGTATATCCACCTTTCGCAGCAATGCAAGCTGCTATTCTCCCATGGAGACGATCGTAGAGATGCTGGATGTAGTCCTGTGGAACGGCTTGCCATGCCATTTCCACCTGGCGCCTCAGTTGGACCAGCGTTCGTGCTGGACGTGCAGACCGCGTGAGACGACGCTTCATCCAGTCCCAAACATGCTCAATGGGGGACAGATCCGGAGATCTTGCTGGCCAGGGTAGTTGACTTACACCTTCTAGAGCACGTTGGGTGGCACGGGATACATGCGGACGTGCATTGTCCTGTTTGATCAGCAAGTTCCCTTGCCGGTCTAGGAATGGTAGAACGATGGGTTCGATGACGGTTTGGATGTACCGTGCACTATTCAGTGTCCCCTCGACGATCACCAGTGGTGTACGGCCAGTGTAGGAGATCGCTCCCCACACCATGATGCCGGGTGTTGGCCCTGTGTGCCTCGGTCGTCTGCAGTCCTGATTGTGGCGCTCACCTGCGCGGCGCCAAACACGCATACGACCATCATTGGCACCAAGGCAGAAGCGACTCTCATCGCTGAAGACGACACGTCTCCATTCGTCCCTCCATTCACGCCTGTCGCGACACCACTGGAGGCGGGCTGCACGATGTTGGGGCGTGAGCGGAAGACGGCCTAACGGTGTGCGGGACCGTAGCCCAGCTTCATGGAGACAGTTGCGAATGGTCCTCGCCGATACCCCAGGAGCAACAGTGTCCCTAATTTGCTGGGAAGTGGCGGTGCGGTCCCCTACGGCACTGCGTAGGATCCTACGGTCTTGGCGTGCATCCGTGCGTCGCTGCGGTCCGGTCCCAGGTCGACGGGCACGTGCACCTTCCGCCGACCACTGGCGACAACATCGATGTACTGTGGAGACCTCACGCCCCACGTGTTGAGCAATTCGGCGGTACGTCCACCCGGCCTCCCGCATGCCCACTATACGCCCTCGCTCAAAGTCCGTCAACTGCACATACGGTTCACGTCCACGCTGTCGCGGCATGCTACCAGTGTTAAAGACTGCGATGGAGCTCCGTATGCCACGGCAAACTGGCTGACACTGACGGCGGCGGTGCACAAATGCTGCGCAGCTAGCGCCATTCGACGGCCAACACCGCGGTTCCTGGTGTGTCCGCTGTGCCGTGCGTGGGTACAGCCCTCTCGCAGTGTCCGGAGCAAGTATGGTGGGTCTGACACACCGGTGTCAATGTGTTCTTTTTTCCATTTCCAGGAGTATATATATATATATATATATATATATATATATATATGTGTGTGTGTGTGTGTGTGTGTGTGTGTGTGTGTGTGTGTGTGTGTGTGTGTACTGTTGAAATGGCTCTGAGCACCATGGGACTTAGCATCTGAGGTCATCAGTCCTCTAGAACTTAACTACCTAAACCTAACTAACCTAAGGACAGCACACACATCCACATCCATAGCAGTCGCGCGGTTCCGGACTGAAGCGCCTAAAACCGCTCGGCCACCGCGGCCGGCTGTGTGTGTGTGTTTGTGTGTGTGTGTGTGTCCAGCATCTCCTTCTGCTCCAATATATCGATTTCGACCAAATTTATTACGACGAACATTTCATAAATTATGCACAGGGTGCTATTTCTGTTTTGTTTTTTCGCTGTGTACTCTATAACACAAAATTGGCGGGAGGCAGAAATGGACCCTGCAGGGCTCGCAGGTAGTGTGGCTGTTGAAGACCAGAGTTCCTACTTCAAGACAGAAACTTTACGCTGCAACCCGACAGAAATCAAATGGCTCTGAGCAATATGGGACTTAACATCTGTGGTCATCAGTCCCCTAGAACTTAGAACTACTTAAACCTAACTAACCTAAGGACAGCACACGACACCCAGTCATCACGAGGCAGAGAAAATCCCTGACCCCGCCGGGAATCGAACCCGGGAACCCGGGCGTGGGAAGCGAGAACGCTACCGCACGACCACGAGCTGCGGACCCGACAGAAATCCATAGTGCGTTAAGTGAAGTTAATGGTGAGTTCACAGAGGACCATAGTACAGTTTCGAATTGGGTTAATCATTAGCGTGGTGGTTGTATAAGCATAGACTATAATTCCAAGACCCAAAAAGCCAACAAATGCACGAAGTGTGAAACTTGCGGCAGATACTCTTCAAGAAGATCACATTGCGGCTTGTGAGGCACTATCTGAAGCCAAGGGTATTCCCCCAGCATCAGTGTTCCGTATTCTGACGAACTGAAGAAGATAAAAATTTCTGCGAGATAGGTGCCGCACTGTCTGACTACTGAAGACAAGCACAAACGCCTGAACATTGTAACTTTTCTCAAACATCGATTCCATCGTGGAGCTCAAGGATTCTTGTGTTGCACCGTCGCTATTGTTGAAACGTGGATTTAGAGACGTCGAACCAGAGTTGAAATCTCGGTCCAATGAGTGGAGAACTTCTCCACGTCCAAATACGTTTCTATGATGATTTTTGCCTATGGCCACGAAAGAATCATCATGGCAGATAGAGTCTGACGTGGAACAAGTGTCACGGCAGTGTATTATCTCAACTTCACGTAAAACCTGCGCAGAAAAATGCACAAAACCCGACCTCAGTTGCTCAAGGCTGGGCCATTCATTCTCCCCGACAATGCTCGCGCGCATATCGACGATGGTGTAGCTGAAGAATTTTGCGAATACGGATGGGAACTACTGTCACATATTCCTTACAGCCCAGACATGAGTCCATCTGACTTCGACTTGTTCCCGAAATCGAAGAAACCTATCCATGGACGTCATTATCTTTCTCTGAAAGAAATTTCTACCACTACTGCCCAAGCCATTCAACAGACGAACAGAAGTGGTGTTCTGGATGGAATAATAGAACTTCCGAGACGTTGGGATTTAGTCACAGAGAGGTAGGGAGATTATATTGAAGGAATGAAAAGAGATATTAAAAAAAATAAACATGTAAGTAAAAAAAATAGTATGAATTATTTATGAAGTGCCCTCGTGTGCATACTGTCTGGGAACCAGCACTGGAAGAATTAGAACCTCCTAGGTCCCGTAGAAGCAGAGATACAGGTGAAAATGGTATTCAACCGTTGACATCTAGGCTGGACTATACATGTCTGTGGTGTCTGCATGCGTTGCAGGGGCTACACATGCGGATGGGCATAGCTGAGCAGACAGAGGGGGAGGAGGAGATGGATAGTGAGAGGGAAAGGAGGTGATGGACAGACAGAGAGATGGGAGTAGGAGATGGACAGGGGGGGGGGGGGAGGAGATGAACAGATAGAAGTGGGAGGGTGAGGTGGACAGTGGTAGATGGAACAGGAGATGTACGGATAGCGAGGGGGCATGAACAGATTGACAGAGTGAGAGGGGAGGGAGAAGGTGAAGGGATGGACAGATAATAGGAAGAGACAGACAGAGACAGGCGAAAGCAGGAGATGAGCACGGGGAGAGGAGATACACGGAGGGGGGAGGAGGGTATGGCTGGAGATAAGGGGAGAAGGAAGTGGGCGGAGAGAGGGGGGGTAGGAGATGGACAGAGAATAGTGAGGATGAGATGTCAATGAGAGGAGAAGGATGAGATGGACTGACACACAGGAGATGTACACAAAGCGGTAAGGACGAGGACATGGCCAGAGAGATGTGGAAGAGACAGGTAGGAGGGAAATGACAGACACGAAGTAGGCATGGACACATATACTGTGGCGAAACACGTACAGTGTAAGGAAAGTCCTCACAGTTGGGAACATTTCAGACGGCTTTAGCCCGCATCTCGTGGTCGTGCGGTAGCGTTCTCGCTTCCCACGCCCGGGTTCCCGGGTTCGATTCCCGGCGGGGTCAGGGATTTTCTCTGCCTCGTGATGGCTGGGTGTTGTGTGCTGTCCTTAGGTTAGTTAGGTTTAAGTAGTTCTAAGTTCTAGGGGACTTATGACCACAGCAGTTGAGTCCCATAGTGCTCAGAGCCATTTGAACCATTTTTGAACCAGACGGCTTTCAACTGCAAAGCACAGTCGGCAAAAAAAATCAAGACCACAGTGGTCAACACAGTATACGGCACTGCAAAGAGAGTTCACATTATTTTATTTACAACTGCAGACTGGAACAAATGAACACTCCACATCTCGTACACAGAGACTGGGTGAGGAAGGGTGGGACGGAGAGAGGAGGGGGGGGGGGGGTGGGGGGCGGGGTATTGGAGAGCAGATGGCTGCAGTATATGTGTCGAATGTTTCAAACCCGCGATCGGCCACCCAAATTTAGGTTTTCCGTGACTTGTCGGGATGGTTCCTTTGAAAGGACACGGCAGATTTCCTTCCCCATCTTTGACACAATCCGAGCTTGTGCTCCGTCTCTAATACCCTCGATGTCGACCGGACGTTAAACCCAATCTTCCTTCCTTCATATGAGTCGAACGCGTACGTGGGCGAAGCTGCAGGGAAAAGGCTATTTAAGCTTTAAACTGAGGTCTCCGCCGATGAGGGAAATGCCACCAAACACTTAGAAAGCGCTCTCACACTTACTCAAAGAATACTCTAGAAGCAGATAGATGGGGTACACTTACACCGTTTTGTTACCGAGTTTAGCCCCTTATGTACGCCAATGCTCTGATGGCAAACTTGCGCCTGGCACAAAATTTCGTCTGCGGAAGCTTCACTGCGTAATTTACATTTCATAGAGTAAGAACGAAGATGTCAGTCATGAGCACATAAAAATACAGTACAGCCTGAAAATATTGGCAGACGAAAACTGTAAGCCGGACAGAAAGTCGAAATCGGAACCTTGCCCTGGGTCAGTACGAGCATGCCTTCGAAGACAGTATTCTAGTTTCGAGTCCCTGTCAGGCACGCAATTTTTACCTGCCAGGAATTTTCAGAACAGCGCACGCTCCGTCGCAGAGGAAAACATTCATTCGGGAAACCGAGCAAGAGTTGGGATGTGCAATATCTCGCATATTTTCCGGTTTCCATCATGAATGGAAATTATACCGTAAGGTTTTAATAAACCTCGATCGGATAATATGTAAGATCACAGTTGATGACCAAATCTTTGCCTACCCTCTTATGTTTTTCCAATCCATAGACAGAGATGATCAGTACATATTTTTAGAGTGTTCTGTTTCGCCATTAGAGGGAAGTGCACGCAAGTAGCCTACGGTCGCCATTATAACGAACTGCACAATTAAACTCTCTTATTTTATATTAATTAAACCTATATTAATTATGAGAAGGTCTGGAGTTGTGAGAGATTAAAGATGCTATTTAATAATTAGAGGTCGGATATTCAAACGACGTTGTGCGAATATTGGGGAAAAAACAAAAAGATAAGATAACAGTACAGTATATAAAACATCGCTGTTATTTAGCAAACGTTACTAATGCCATTTAAATTTGTATTCTCACATTATGCACCTACTCAGCGGTCTACATTATTTTGGAAGATGTGAGTCTTTCCAGGGCCGCACAGATGGTAAATGATGATTTTTCACTCCAGCAGAACTAAATCTTGGAAGAGGAGTGTCACGTGGTTTTAGTCCACGTACACGAGAAGACGGTAGGACTCGGTGTGACTATTTTTGTTCGTGTACGTGGGACCCGCGGCAGCGTGAGCTTTTTTCGTGGCCCCAGAGAGAGTCGCGAGGGTTTGGGCCCTCCTCGAGTCCTAAGCCGCTGAGCCGCTTTGTCATTAGCCACGCCTCTGGCGCTACTTAAATATTTAACGCCTGCGACTTATCTCCAAGCGACTGGGCCCCCACAAATCGTAAAGAGCCCAATCTCCTCCAGCCAGCGCGGACGAAATGGCTGGAGATGTTAAATAAAATTTTGCGTCACTACGTGCACTCCGCGAACAAATCTAGGTAGAATATTTCTTACGTGGCGCGTATCCCACAGACAACAGAAGTTTGCAGTTCGTTGCTCTCTTTGGCTGACGCTGTAAGGTCGACAAGGCAGTTATGACGCAGGACATGGTACAAACCCTTACTGCATACTGTCGTGCAATACACATAGTGGCCTGTTGTACTTGTAACTGTTGGTGGTTGCTTGTTGGTTGGCGTCTCAAATAGATAAAGAATCCAGAGCAATCTTCTGTATCTGCTATGTCTTTTCCTACCTCAAGCAGGGCCCACTATTTGCTAAGTTTCTTCCATTTAATCTCGTCAGGTGTGTCATCCTCCGTCAGTCGTTTCTGCCTTCGCTCACCTCGAACACAGTCGATCATCCAGTTTATGATACGTTCAGTGGTGCTTCCTGCTGTTCGGCAGTGTGAATTTGGTCTCTTCCACAGAGTGAAGGGACCGACCATTGTTAATGAACATTACAGGAGATGCTGGGAATGGCCACTGTTGACGTCGATGCTGCGCTGTGCTCGATTTATCAAACTGTGACACCTACAAAAAGTAGAGGTGAAACATCCCCTTAGAAAAATTAGTGAATTACTGTGCTGATAAACCTCTTACGTTATCTGATTTTCAAACAGCTGAGCAGAACTGAACGTACTCAGACATTTCTCTCTTTACGTATTCTGATCAACACTAAACTGACACACAATATTTTTAGCGCAACACAGTCTCACTTTCAATAATCCCTACAAAAGAATGGCCTTACTAACAATAACCTATACCTTTCATGAATCACTTACCTCACAAAAATCTTCGTTACTCAAACTACTGCAATACAGCGAGCGCCAATACTGCCAGCTAAATAAAAGGTTCTAACTACTGAAGGCACTAACTACTGATAGGCATAGTTAGCAAACGAAAGATTTTGACAGAGAACAAACAATGTATTTACCTTAACAATATTCAAAAGTCATCATATATATATATATATATATATATATATATATATATATATAAAAAATCAGTTCATGATATACAGTATTACAAATTTACTCTTTCTAATGGACACGCGTCCAGACCGTCCGCTCTCAAAACTCTGCCATCTCTCTCCCCACATCCACCACTGCTGGCGGCTCACCTCGAACTGCGCAACGCTACGCGCTGTTCACACCCAACTGCCCAACACTACAATAGCAAAAATTCCAACACTGCAAACCAGCCACAGACTGCACACAGCAGTCAGTGATTTTCATTAGAGCGCTACGTGGCGTTACCAACATAAAAACCTAAACAGCCTACTTACAGAGGTAATACAAGGAGGACATCCATCCCGCATTTCGATGGAGAAGGAACTCCAGCAGCATATTGGTTTCCAAGAAAAACCAAAAGCAAAAACTGGCAAAAGGTAGACTGAAGTGAGGAAGGAACGGTATAGAAGACGAATGGCGAATACTGGGCTAAAATTCAATTCCAGACACAAGGAAATGATGACGTGCAGTTGAAGAAGCGTTGTCCAGAGATGGCCAATACAGATCGAAAAGATGAAACGAAGGAACAATATCACACTGCGATCCATGCCAACATAACATATGTTCAGCCTCAGATTCTACATTTATCCTTTAGGTGACTTGTGTTTTATTATTAATTACTTATGATTTTTATGTATTATTGTACTGCCACACCCAAGGAAGAGAAGCCACGGACCTGTTACTGAAATTATTGATAGCAGAATTGACTGGTGACAATTCTGTGTAAGCCGGTGATCGTTTGCATCAACCAGCTGTTGAAGAGAAGCGAGAGGTATGTGGGAAGAATGATTTTTGGTAGGCTTTCGTGTGAACTCTCTGATTTTACTTTCAAGATCTTTTCGTAAGATATATGTAAGAAGAACAGTATATTGATTGACGCTTCTATGAACGTACTCCATGATGCGCTTATTAAGCCAGTCCGACATAAAACGCGCTTCTCTTCTTGCCATCCGGCCGCTTCAGTCCGGAACCGCGCTGCTGCTACGGTCGCAGGTTCGAATCGTGTCTCGGGCATGGATGTGTGTGCTGTTCTTAAGTTAGGTAGGTTTAAGTAGTTCTAAGTCTAGGGGATTGATGACCTCAGCTGTTACGTCCCATAGTGCTTAGAGCCATTTGAATCATCTTTTTGCCATGTTCTCTGTTTTCTTTAATAATCATGCTTGGTAAGCGTCTCAGACTGCTGAGGGACAGTGCTGAACTATCAGTGGAAGGAGGATTTTTTAAGCTGTCTTCTTCTTGAAAAGACTCCCTAAGGATGTTTCCAATGAGTCTATCTTGCTTCTATCTTTCTTACAATTATTTGTATGTAGTCGTTTCACTTTAGGTTTCTCCATACGCCTTTAACGGATATGACTTACCAGTCATTGTTCAGTTTTTTCTTTCTATGTATGCGTAATACGCTACGTATGTTTGTTTATTTAGGTAACCTGCCAATCCCTGCACCAAATGCATTTCACCACAGTCTTCTAGCATTGCAGCGTCTACCAAAAGAACAGCACAATCGGAGAACTGCCTTATGAATCATCTGAATGAACTCATTCATGTAAATTGTTAACAGTAGTGGCTCTATAGCACACTCTTGGTGTACTCTTCATTCAAAATAACGTGGCATCAGCGTAAAACGCTTTCTCGTGGTAACCACTGGATGAAGGAAGGAAGGAAGATTAAGATTCAACGTCCCGTCGACAGTGGGGTCATTAGAGATGGAGCACAAGTTCAGATTGTTTTGTTACGGATGGAGAAGGAATCTGGCCGTGCCATTTCGAAGGAACCATCTCGGCATTTGGGTAGAGTGAAATGGATGGCCAGACACAGATTTAAACCTCTGTGCTCCTGAATGCGCGTCAGTGTGCTAACCGATGTTCCACACCGTTCGGTAGCACTGAGCGATTCCATAGCGTTGTTCTGAAAGGGCGACCATCTCATTTGACGGCTACCATGACAACTTGCACTCCTGGAATGTTGTTATTGCCGTCTCTTTATTACATAGCATGTGACCGCACTCTAAGTATTCCATATGTTGAGGGAAAGTTCTTAGTAACCATTCAAGTGTGATTGTATGCAATGCAGTCATATTTCCGTCGGCAAGAGGCAAAGGAGGCAGCAAAAATCTCATTAAATATTGTGCATGAGAGGGTTGCTTCAGTACTGTAGTGACAAACCGTTGACCTACATGTGTATTTGTTGAATTATCGGTCGTACTGACCTAACATCTAAATATGATCGTTTACAGAATAACATTGTAGCTTACAACTTAGGCGAGATAGGCCTTTGTCCTTAGACTACCTCGCAGTAGCTGCTCGCAACAGAGCCCCCCACAAATACCTTTGACCCCTCGCCTGCCGCACCATTTACAAAGGAACGGGTCATGTTATTTTGTGCACACTCAATGGCTCAGTCCACATTGACACCTGAACATTTTTCTCTGTTTAGAAAGAAACATGCTTTTGTTCTATCTACTAGGAACAATCCAATCCAGTACAGCTGATAGATATTTCACACGCCCGTATTTTTTTACATTGGGCGACACTTAAGACAATTATTGTCATTGGCACCGAGACAAATTAGTTTGAAAGTCAGCGATGGAAATCGTTCCACACACCGCAAAAAAAAGTTCGACACTTTCCAGAAGATGCTGCAACCGAGCGGCGACTGTCGCCGCCTGGATGGCGTGTGAAATCCGCGTGGGTGTCGCAGCAGGGGTCGCGTGCTGTACAAACACGGCGGCGACTCGCGTTCCCTGGAGCGTTTTCCATTTCTGAAACACTCGCCTCGACGGACAGATAGAATTTATAAACTTTGCACGAGACCTTACAGTCGCCGTCGCTGCTGCTCCATTTTTGTTCCTTTTTAATACGAAAGCCGGTATTACGTTTCGGTTTGTATTTTCATGCATAGGTCATTACAAAGTCAGATGAGGTTCCAGATAAGGTATAAGCCTCTTTTACCGCGTAGTGACGCTGGCCAGCGAATCCCACAAAATATTTTTGCGGAACGTGTTGCGGGGTAGCGCTGAAAATTATTTAAGAGGGAAGAGAGAGAGAGAGAGAGAGAGAGAGGGGGGGGGGGAGCGAGAAAGGAGAGGTAGGAGGGACGAGGAAGGGAGGGAGGGAGAGGGTAACGAATTCCTATTCGCGTTTTATTAATTCCGCGGCGCGGGCAGTGAGCTCGTGAGGGGAAGGAACTGGTTTGGTAGTGGGGGTAGCTACCTAGCTGACTTCCACTGACTCGAGCTGCGCCCCTCCCCCTCTGCCCCCTCCCACCCCCTTCTGCTACCAACCTCCCCCTCGGCAGACATCTCGTATCCTGAAGATCTGTAGGCTGCTGCGTGTATTTGTGTTTGGACGCTAATCCGGTGACAGATTTCCAGCGTGTGCGGTTGCATATTTATAGACGATGCGGCGCGCTGCGTAATTTAAGCCGAGTACAGGCGCGGGAGAGGGGCGCTGAAAGGGAATCGCTAATGCCGCCAGTGGCTGGCGGCGCGACGCGCGGCGTCTGTAATGTTGGTAGCGCTGGCTGCTGGCTGCAGGGCGACAAGTCACGCACCAGTGTGTGTGTGTGTGTGTGTGTGTGTGTGTTTGGCGGAAGGGGGCGTGCGCGGTGTAGGTAAGCATGTACCCAGATAAGCTGACTGGCTATTCAACACGATCAGTACCGCTCAAAGAGTGTAGCCGCCATGGCGAGACTCTGGTTGCCTGCATCAGACGGCGGCACTGTCCTGCAGAATTACGGCATGACTCCGTGCTCTACGGATTGCAATCAGGTTCGCTTTAAGTTCCCAGCGACACAAGCTGAGAGGGGCTGTTAAGGCACCCAAGTGTAAAACTGATATACAGGTATTATCATAGTAGCGAAAATTGACACGTGTGGAAATATACGGTAATTCAAGCAAAAATATCCCGGCAGACATGGGTTCTCAAGCTATCTGTTAGCGAGGAAGTAGCGAATGTGTGGTTACCTACAGCCTCTTGCTTCTGTATCGAGTTTGTATAAACATGTTCTAAATGTAAGCTTTTAAATTATAACACCATCTAATTGGTCTCAAGTTTCACCCAAACTCTACCTTAATGGAAAGTACAATACTACTTGAATATGTTTTCAATTTCGTACCTGGCTAATACGGTGTTACACGATTCGTCCTCATATTTGGAGACAATACTGCACGTTCACCGTACTTCCCTCAACGTATCAATGACAGTGTTGTACATTTCATTTTTGAAAGGACCACAGACAGCAAATACAGAAGATTGAGGGCTGGTGATCTTGGAGGCCAAGGTATTAGACGCGTGCTGGATTCATCCACCTTACACCATATTGGCGCGTTAGATGTCATAGCGGCAGGAAAATATGCCTGTGACCCATCATGCGTGTACCACGTTCCCCAAGCTAATGTAGACCATGGGTGAAATTTGAGCCCAATAAGTTGAGCACTGAATCAAAAGGTTTACATTTCAAACACATTTGTACTAATTAGGACAGTATCTCATACTTAAGTCAGCAGAGTCTCGGAAACATTTGCATTTCTCTCGCAAATGGTGAACATGTTATGTGTTTTGTTAAGACAAATCTTGGTGAAATTTTACTCCGGTTATATGGGGACTTAGTCGAAAAATCTGCATTTCAAATACGAGTGTACTAGCTGGGGTCAGTATTTCACACTGAAATCATTGGAGGCCTGTATCCATTCAGTTGCAATTACCTCACAAACGGATTGTTTGCGGACTGTTATTTTCTGGAAATTTTACGCTTCTGTTACATATTTTCAACGTTAATTATATTACACCCTGTATCATAATGCAACGATGAACTGGTACTAAGACGTGATGACCAAGACAACTATTTCGCACCATTATAACTAAATACAAGAAAGTGATTATTATACACCAAGAACATACGTAGTGTAGAATGACAGGGAGCATGTAACCCCTGTGGCACAGTACTCGTTAAAGCCTGTGCTATGGTAAGTGAGCGGGATTCACCTTATGAGAAAGGATTTTCGCATAGATATCGACCGCATGTACCTGAATGGTGGCAAATCAGACTTACATCCACTCTGTAATAACAATGATACGTCAAGTAAGTTCGAAATGCAATCACACGTCAGGATGGATCAAAAGCAGACCAGAAGATGCTGCCAATGTGTCAATAATACGGTCGCCAGCCTAATTAGGCATTAACTGAGTTTCTTCCCCGTACAAGTTGGTACATATTCATGCAAAACAAGAAGTTGTAACAATGCATAATACAGCAGAATTTTAGAATCAGAAAATCTATTGAATTAATAGTTTCACGTTCAGTACTAATATGGAAAATCATTAATACATAAAACTACACAATAATGTTTACTACAAAACTTTATACTGTCTATTAATCTGATTAAAATCGGGCATAGGTTACCCTAGAAATTGTACTTTCATGTCACACACACAAAATGTCAATTTTGATAAAGATAAAACACTAATAAATTTTGACTTTTATATTGACTTTAACTTTTGCTTGTCAAACCAATTTAGAACACTTCAAGTGAATTAGGGAGGGACCCTGAAACTGTTATGATCGCTGTATTTAAAAAAAATGATTACTGAATTTATTATTCATTCAAGATTTCCAGTATATAAGTTACTACTCTTTTCATCTTATTTACTGCTCATTTAAATGCCTTTAAATCTGTCTCGAAATAATAAACTTCATTACTATATCAATCTTTCAGCTTCGTTAGACCTTCGCTATTCATTTACTGGTTCATTGACAAAACATTTCTTTAAACACCATTCTAATATAACTAGTTCTGCAAATAATTATTATTTACACAATTTTTAATTTTCATTTCGGGACACTCGGATTGCACAACGTTTGGAAGGACCCTGTCTAGGTTAGTTGTGAGGATAATTAAATGATGGAAAAGTTCTGGTAAAATTTAGGTTATTATTGCACCAAACAAAAACAGTTCACTCTCTGATCCACACGAATACAGTACTAAAAGTTTCAACCTGCTAGTATCGATGCGGCGGTTGGCGGGCGGCAGGATGGCGAGGCATGGAGCACACATACACCCACAGCCTTGACGTATCGGCAATTTAATTCTTCTTAACGTCGCAATACTTTTCCATTTAGTGCCTATAGAATTTTGCCATGCTGTGTGGGCGTTGAAACGGCATACCCGAGGCTCAGTGAAGCCATGTCTTCCAGGAGAGCCTCCTCGCTCCATAAGGTGTTGCTCAAACCAGTGCCAAACTCCAACTACTACTACTGAGCCCGTTGTGCCGTGCAGTGCCCGCGTGCATTTTCCCGCGCTCGCCTGCCATCCACCTTTTACCGCTCCCTGACAGACCGGGTATTCACCCGATGTTTTGCATTCTACATATGCAATCACATTGCCTACGTATGGACCAAAGGCACAGTTACAATTTTAAACATCTTGCAACAGTTTCAACATTTGTTACATTTCAGTTCTATTACAATATTACTTGCCATTTGACATAAACATTAACATTCACATTGGAACTTTTTTACAGTTTTCTTAACATAATGGTATGAAACAAAAAAGAAATGAAATCAGAACATCAATGACACAGGTTTATCGTAAAATCAGATGAACAGAATTACTTATACACTCCTGGAAATTGAAATAAGAACACCGTGAATTCATTGTCCCAGGAAGGGGAAACTTTATTGACACATTCCTGGGGTCAGATACATCACATGATCACACTGACAGAACCACAGGCACATAGACACAGGCAACAGAGCATGCACAATGTCGGCACTTGTACAGTGTATATCCACCTTTCGCAGCAATGCAGGCTGCTATTCTCCCATGGAGACGATCGTAGAGATGCTGGATGTAGTCCTGTGGAACGGCTTGCCATGCCATTTCCACCTGGCGCCTCAGTTGGACCAGCGTTCGTGCTGGACGTGCAGACCGCGTGAGACGACGCTTCATCCAGTCCCAAACATGCTCAATGGGGGACAGATCCGGAGATCTTGCTGGCCAGGGTAGTTGACTTACACCTTCTAGAGCACGTTGGGTGGCACGGGATACATGCGGGCGTGCATTGTCCTGTTGGAACAGCAAGTTCCCTTGCCGGTCTAGGAATGGTAGAACGATGGGTTCGATGACGGTTTGGATGTACCGTGCACTATTCAGTGTCCCCTCGACGATCACCAGTGGTGTACGGCCAGTGTAGGAGATCGCTCCCCACACCATGATGCCGGGTGTTGGCCCTGTGTGCCTCGGTCGTATGCAGTCCTGATTGTGGCGCTCACCCGCACGGCGCCAAACACGCATACGACCATCATTGGCACCAAGGCAGAAGCGACTCTCATCGCTGAAGACGACACGTCTCCATTCGTCCCTCCATTCACGCCTATCGCGACACCACTGGAGGCGGGCTGCACGATGTTGGGGCGTGAGCGGAAGACGGCCTAACGGTGTGCGGGACCGTAGCCCAGCTTCATGGAGACGGTTGCGAATGGTCCTCGCCGATACCCCAGGAGCAACAGTGTCCCTAATTTGCTGGGAAGTGGCGGTGCGGTCCCCTACGGCATTGCGTAGGATCCTACGGTCTTGGCGTGCATCCGTGCGTCGCTGCGGTCCGGTCCCAGGTCGACGGGCACGTGCACCTTCCGCCGACCACTGGCGACAACATCGATGTACTGTGGAGACCTCACGCCCCACGTGTTGAGCAGTTCGGCGGTACGTCCACCCGGCCTCCCGCATGCCCACTATACGCCCTCGCTCAAAGTCCGTCAACTGCACATACGGTTCACGTCCACGCTGTCGCGGCATGCTACCAGTGTTAAAGACTGCGATGGAGCTCCCTATGCCACGGCAAACTGGCTGACACTGACGGCGGCGGTGCACAAATGCTGCGCAGCTAGCGCCATTCGACGGCCAACACCGTGGTTCCTGGTGTGTCCGCTGTGCCGTGCGTGTGATCATTGCTTGTACAGCCCTCTCGCAGTGTCCGGAGCAAGTATGGTGGGTCTGACACACCGGTGTCAATGTGTTCTTTTTTCCATTTCCAGGAGTGTATATACAGTAGTACAGAGTCGTTGTTACAAGCACATCTTGGAAACAGGAGCAACTGCCACAGTGAGCATATCAAGAGACTGTAGTTTGGTAAAACGAATAAACTACAAGTTCATACTAGGATTTAGTTGATAATTTTCATTTAGAATCGTATTTCATGTGGAACTTCTTATTTATACTGTCGTAATAGCAGCCGCACGATTTGCTTTTACTTCCGGGGAACAAACCGTAGACATGATAGCAATTGAATAAAAACAAAATAAGCATTAAAATTAGCCTGTATATTTGGAATAAGACAGTTTTAGCGCTGCGCGAAAGGGACGTAGAAGGAGATAATTTAGAAGGAATAAGTAGAGGGGGAAGGTTCTGATGCTCCATCACAAATGTTCAAATGGCTCTGAGCACTATGGGACCTAACAGCTGAGGTCATCAGCCCCCTAGAACGTAGAACTACTTAAACCTAACTAACCTAAAGACATCACACACATCCATGTCCGAGGCAAGATTCGAACCTGCGACCGTAGCGGTCGCGCGATTTCAGACTGTAGCGCCTAGAACCACTCGGCCACTCCGGCCGGCCGCTCCATCACAGTGCATAGCTTGTTGGCTGCTAGCTTCTGTCGAGTTGACATACAAAATACTAGCCCCTGGGACGCCAGAAATCAGATGGGTTTCCATCCGCGCTCTACAGAATTACCAGAGGAATTCTATACGGTGTTTTTTTAACTGCAATACTTTACGATGGTAAAGTTGTGCATCAGAAAGCGGTAACTGCCGACGTTCGCGTCGGCCTCGGATCGCAGCGGAGGCTCGCAGTAACGGAGACACACGGCGTGCGTTATCTTTTTTTGCGAAGCCGGAGTGCGTGGTCGCCAAGGGACGGCGCCAAACTGCGTCCTACCCCATCCTAGCCCCCCTCACCCACCGTTCCCCCGGCCACTGCAAATTGCCGCTAATGCGGCGTGTCAGCCAGCCCCGGCTTTCGGAAACCTACAAATTATCTGGCGAAACGGCGGAATCGGGGCAAATCCGAGCACCGGCCGAATTCCCGCGGGCCGTGTTTTAAGCGCGCGGCGCCATCCATTGCGGAGCTCTACCAATATTATCTGACGCTATTACCGCGGCCCGCGCTGCGGCGCCACGGGTGGTTACTCGCGGCTATCGCCCGAACACTTTCCGCCGAGTTTCCGTCTTAGGCTAATGCCGCGCTAGGCGGTTTTTCTCCGTTCGATAATATTTGCAGTTGAAACGGTCGCCGAATGCTCTGCCGCACTTGAAACGATTGTAAATGCGACATCTCGGTGCGTGGATTCTGGCCAAAATAAAAGCTGGGTGTCAGACTTGCGACGAAAATCTGCAGCTTTTGCAGCTGTGTAGCAACCAACCTGTGAGACACACCTTACAACATGAGCTGTCATTCTAAATTTAAATATTTACCTGTTGTTGTTGTTGTGGTCATCAGTCCTGAGACTGGTTTGACGCAGCTCTCCATGCTACTCTACCTTGTGCAAGCTTCTTCATCTCCCAGTACCTACTGCAACCTACATCCTTCTGAATCTGCTTAGTGTATTCATCTCTTGGTCTCCCTCTACGATTTTTACCCTCTACGCTGCCCTCCAGTACTAAATTGTTGATCCCTTGATGCCTCAGAACATGTCTTACCAACCGATCCCTTCCTCTAGTCAAGTTGTGCCACAAGCTCCTCTTCTCACCAATTCTATTCAATACCTCATCATTAGTTATGTGATCTACCCATCTAATCTTCAACATTCTTCTGTAACATCACATTTCGAAAGCTTCTATTCTTTTCTTGTCCAAACTATTTATCGTCCATGTTTCACTTCCATACATAGCTACACTCCATACAAATACTTTCAGAAACGACTTCCTGACACTTAAATCTATACTCGATGTTAACAAATTCCTCTTCTTCAGAAACGCTTTCCTTGCCATTGCCAGTCTACATTTTATATCCTCTCTATTTCGACCATCATCAGTTATTTTGCTCCCCAAATAGCAAAATTCCTTTACTACTTTAAGTGTCTCATTTCCTAATCTAATTCCCTCAGCAACACCCGACTTAATTAGACTACATTCCATTATCCTCGTTTTGCTTTTGTTGATGTTCATCTTATATCCTCCTTTCAAGACACTGTCCATTCCGTTCAACTGCTCTTCCAAGCCCTTTGCTGTCTCTGACAGAATTACAGTGTCATCTTCGAACCTCAAAGTTTTTATTTCTTCTCCATGGATTTTAATACCTACTCCGAACTTTTCTTTTGTTTCCTTCACTGCCTGCTCAATATACAGATTGAATAACATCGGGGAGAGGCTACAACCCTGTCTCACTCCTTTCCCAACCACTGCCTCCCTTTCATGTCCCTCGACTCTTATAACTGCCATCTGATTTCTGTACAAATTGTAAATAGCCTTTCGCTCCCTGTATTTTACCCCTGGCATCTTCAAAATTTGAAAGAGAGTATTCCAGTCACCATTGTCAAAAGCTTTCTCTAAGTCTACAAATGCTAGTAACGTAGGGTTGCCTTTCCTTGATCTTTCTTCTAAGATAAGTCGTAAGGTCAGTATTGCCTCAAGTGTTCCAACATTTCTACGGAATCCATGCTGCTCTTCCCCGAGGTCGGCTTCTACCAGTTTTTCCATTCGTCTGTATTGAATTCGCGTTAGTATTTTGCAGCTGTGACTTATTAAACTGATAGTTCGGTAATTTTCACATCTGTCAACACCTCCTTTCTTTGGGATTGGAATTATTATATTCTTCTTGAAGTCTGAGGGAATTTCGCCTGTCTTATACATCTTGCTCACCAGATGGTAGAGTTTTATCAGGACTGGCTCTCCCAAGGCTGTCAGTAGTTCCAATGGAATGTTGTCTACTCCCGGGGCCTTGTTTCGACTTAGGTCTTTCAGTGCTCTGTCAAACTCTTCACGCAGTATCACATCTCCCATTTCATCTTCATCTACCTTCTCTTCCATTTCCATAATACTGTCCTCAAGAGCATCGCCCCTGTATAGACCCTCTATATACTCCTTCCATCTTTCTGCTTTCCCTTCTTTGCTTAGAACTGGGTTTCCATCTGAGCTCCTGATGTTCATGCAGGATAATCATGCAGGAGCATTATACGAAGAGTGGAAACGTCAGATATTCTAAGTGGTATTCTTCCACAAAGCACACTTTCAGTGATATGGTGTTGTCAGTAATCTGTTGTATTTCTCTAGGCCTGTTCCAATTGACAAATAATGGAGAAAATGTTTAAAATATTGCATTCAGATATAGATGGCGCATGGTGTCTGTGCCGTGCAGTGAATCCCACTGGAGTTCCAAGTTCCGTGCGTGAAAAGTCTCCTCCATTTAGTTGATGCACAGTTTGTGTTGTAAGCAGACTGGATGTAAGCTTGTGTTTGTGTCAGTAAAAATTCTTTGTACGGAAAGGAAACAATTTGCATTTCCAGTATACTAAAAGAGTTGGTGAAATGAACAGACAAAACAACTCTTATGTTCGAAATGTTGCGAAAAGCCATTTCTTTCTACAGTCATACAGTAAACACTGTAACATATGATTCGAAGAGTAGAGTTGTATGAGAGACAGAAGTCAACACTAAAAGATTTTTTTCTCTGAATTTACTTTTGTTATGCTCTTGTAAACAAATTTTAAAAGATATGCGAATTTTTTTGTTGATTACAGTTTTATTAGTTAAAACATTACTACCGTATTTCTGTACTTTCCTTATCACAAACAGAACGTAGTGCCCCAATATTAATGGCACTTTTTACAGAAACTTTCTTATTAGCACTCAGAACCAGTCAGTTCCTTGGTATAGCACCTCAAACGTCCATGACAAATTATTTCTTTTCTAATTTGTTTCATTATTTTTTGCAATGATCAGGAGAGCAGTACAGTTGTGTGGTATCAGAATACCTTCTCAATTTTTTAAAAATACAAATTAAGTATGAGCAAAAGAAGATATACTGCTTTTTTTTATTTTCCTGAGAACTTTGAGATTTGGTACTTAGAACGTTTTACATTTCCACGCTTCATATGTTGTTCGCCGTTGAAGAACACATACCCGCCTGCGAAAATGGCGAATTCATCCATTTGTTACGAGCCTTTCAAGTGAAAGAAAATGTGTAGTTAAAAAATATAGTTTTAGTTTGCCAGTATTACTGCATTTAAGTTATTTTACTATTACTTAAGTTGCTCTTTCATTGAAATTATAATGTCTATAATTGTTATACTGACCAAATTAACTGACTCATTAGGACGTTATTGCTGAACGATTTAGATGGTTCTCTAACGAAACAAACTGGCGTAATTTTGAAGTATGCTTCTTTCTTTAACTGACAGATTGAACATTTCATTAACGGCACTCGTTTCTACTACAAGAATGCTGTGCAGGATGCTAGTCCAGGTAACAATGACTGAGGTTAAAGATAACATCGAGCAGATAGAATTTTACACCACTAGCTTTGTTATTCTCTTATCAGTTTTGAATGGAATGAAATTCACTTGGTATGCCTTACAAAAGTTCTCAGGTAGTCTGATGTGAACAGTCTCTCATGTTGTCTATGCTATTGAGACGAAGGTGTCAGCGCCTGCGAAGTGCACCAGTCTTAATTCATCAGCCAATACTCCTTACTCCCACTGGGTCTTTTAAAAATGACTTCGCCTTGCATTCACCAAATTACTGCCTTGCACGAAATACACACACCAACTGTATACCGGAGCTAATACCGGAGCGCCGAGCGCACGCACTCTGACGTAATAAAGCAAAGTACAGAGTCGTTGCCACCATCACAGTTCACTCTCTAATAAATATAACGACACACAAATTTCTCTAACATTTTCCTACCGACATAATCCGGTTTAATAAAAATTTACATAAAATTACAAAAGACGGAAAAGATCGTTTTACAAACTGCGTATCAAATACATATTTTATTTTACCCACTAGTGAAATTTAGAAATTAAAATACAATAAATAACATATTTTTGGCTATACAAAATTACATGACACTTAAGAAAAATATTGAAAAACATGTCACATCAGCGTTATAGTGTTACAGACAAAACTTATAACAATAATAACTGCGGTGAAATCGTGGTGTGGTATAATCGAACTACAGTAGAGAATTATGATGAAATGAACATCTATCTATCGATACATTCATACGCGTATCGCAGTTACAGTGTATGTTATTGAAAACAAAGACCTATGATCAAAGAGCCGCCAGATTTATTCAGATACTTGAAAGTGATCGGAGGCAGAAACTGAGCAATTGTAAGAAAATAAAATAAAAATTAACAGTCGCAGGCAGCATAGAGTCATTCATAAAGCTATAAGCCAATTTTCTTTTTTCTTTTTTTTTTTTTAATTTCGAAAAGTTGCTGGTAGCACATCCGGTATTTACTTCATGAGCAGAGCTCCAGAGAAACTAACGATGTCGAAATAGCTAGAATGTTTTAAGTGTACCACTTTGATTCCAGAATGCTTTTGGTGGATCAGTAAGAATAAATACACACAGGATGCAGGTACGCCAGATCAGTTCCAAAATCAACCGAACTTTTTAGGAAGTCAAAGTGATTATCTTAAAACGGTCTAACTATTTCGACATCGTTGGTTTGCCTGGAACAATGCACCACAGCTGAATACCTGCTGCTACCTGATGAGAAATCAAAGCCTCTGAAACGCGACGTGAATAAAATACTGAAAGTATAGTGCCTGGTTACATTGTTTGTGTGTGTGTGTGTGTGTGTGTGTGTGTGTGTGTGTGTGTGTGTGTGTGTGTGTGGGTGTGGGTGGGTGGGTGGGTGTGGGTGTCGAAATTTTACGTTAAACAGCGTAAACTTTTTTAAAGTTTAACTCGTAAATATTAGCATGAAAGTTGTTTGCGAAACATCGAAATTAATTCCTGACGTAAAAACATGTCAAAGAACAAAATACTAGTGATTCCGACTGTTATTATTTATTTTTGACTCGTTATTCCAAAATTGTTGCAGATGACAAAGTTCGCTTTATTAGGATGTTTGTTTTGGGATTGCTTTTTGACCTGGTTAGAACTATTACTCTATACAGGACGTGAAGGAAAATATGTGTTTCCTATTATGTTCTGGATGATTTTGCTTTTTCACAGTATGGTTTAATTCCATGGGTGAACGCTTGTTGTGTCAGTTCACTTTAGTTTGCTGTGCAATCTAGTTTTGGGTGCCTAACAACTTTCGAAGAGCTTGTTGCGAGAAAACACTGTACCAAGTGACACATTGAGACGGAAATGCAGTTCAAAAACTAAAGATTAAAAATTAGGTAATACAGTGACTGTACATACATATTTGAGAATAACTTTCAAAAGGTACATGAGATGCCAATGTAGGAAGATTCATTAAGGAAAAGTGTCAACATGCTACATTACAACCTGTCCTTTCCTAGTGATCATACAACCACAATATCACCACCACCACCGTCGCTGGTGTTTTCGGCTATTCAGAACCTCCTCCATTTGGGGACTATGCAAAATTGAACTAATCAGACCGCATTACACATTTCTGTCAGCCGGTTGATACACTCCTGGAAATGGAAAAAAGAACACATTGACACCGGTGTGTCAGACCCACCATACTTGCTCCGGACACTGCGAGAGGGCTGTACAAGCAATGATCACACGCACGGCACAGCGGACACACCAGGAACCGCGGTGTTGGCCGTCGAATGGCGCTAGCTGCGCAGCATTTGTGCACCGCCGCCGTCAGTGTCAGCCAGTTTGCCGTGGCATAGTGGCATACGGAGCTCCATCGCAGTCTTTAACACTGGTAGCATGCCGCGACAGCGTGGACGTGAACCGTACGTGCAGTTGACGGACTTTGAGCGAGGGCGTATAGTGGGCATGCGGGAGGCCGGGTGGACGTACCGCCGAATTGCTCAACACGCGGGGCGTGAGGTCTCCACAGTACATCGATGTTGTCGCCAGTGGTCGGCGGAAGGTGCACGTGCCCGTCGACCTGGGACCGGACCGCAGCGACGCACGGATGCACGCCAAGACCGTAGGATCCTACGCAGTGCCGTAGGGGACCGCACCGCCACTTCCCAGCAAAATTAGGGACACTGTTGCTCCTGGGGTATCGGCGAGGACCATTCGCAACCGTCTCCATGAAGCTGGGCTACGGTCCCGCACACCGTTAGGCCGTCTTCCGCTCACGCCCCAACATCGTGCAGCCCGCCTCCAGTGGTGTCGCGACAGGCGTGAATGGAGAGACGAATGGAGACGTGTCGTCTTCAGCGATGAGAGTCGCTTCTGCCTTGGTGCCAATGATGGTCGTATGCGTGTTTGGCGCCGTGCAGGTGAGCGCCACAATCAGGACTGCATACGACCGAGGCACACAGGGCCAACACCCGGCATCATGGTGTGGGGAGCGATCTCCTACACTGGCCGTACACCACTGGTGATCGTCGAGGGGACACTGAATAGTGCACGGTACATCCGAACCGTCATCGAACCCATCGTTCTACCATTCCTAGACCGGCAAGGGAACTTGCTGTTCCAACAGGACAATGCACGTCTGCATGTATCCCGTGCCACCCAACGTGCTCTAGAAGGTGTAAGTCAACTACCCTGGCCAGCAAGATCTCCGGATCTGTCCCCCATTGAGCATGTTTGGGACTGGATGAAGCGTCGTCTCACGCGGTCTGCACGTCCAGCACGAACGCTGGTCCAACTGAGGCGCCAGGTGGAAATGGCATGGCAAGCCGTTCCACAGGACTACATCCAGCATCTCTACGATCGTCTCCATGGGAGAATAGCAGCCTGCATTGCTGCGAAAGGTGGATATACACTGTACAAGTGCCGACATTGTGCATGCTCTGTTGCCTGTGTCTATGTGCCTGTGGTTCTGTCAGTGTGATCATGTGATGTATCTGACCCCAGGAATGTGTCAATAAAGTTTCCCCTTCCTGGGACAATGAATTCACGGTGTTCTTATTTCAATTTCCAGCAGTGTATGATTTAAACTCCTGGCACTATCGAGGTGTCTCCTTTGCATTCATTTAGTTGGCAAGATGTTTGACAGCAGTGTGCGTACCATGAATAATTTCTGGATGCAATTCTCGTTGTGTCATTTTCGTTTGCACCGTACTCTCTAGACGCACGCTAGGATCAGGAGCCATTTCTGAGTTAGCCGTAACGGCCCTATTTAATGGTCACCCGTCTTTATCACCATGCTTCTCTTTCCTTTCAGTGCTGTGCTCCCGAGGCTAAGTTTATTTCCCCCGTGGTTGTAGAGAGTTATGAAATGGAACGTAAACGTAAAACAGCCCGTGTTGCTTTCCTATGCTTAGTTAACCCGTGCTCTCCACATAATAAAGATTTATTTGGTACCAAGAAAGGTAGCGCAGTAAGACAGTGGACTCGTATTTAAGAGGATAAAGAATCAAATCCCCGTCCGGCGATTTAGATATAAGGTTCCCGTTGTTTCCGCACATGTTTAAGGCAAATGCCAGGATTTTTACTTTGAATAGGGCACGGGTATTTTCATATCCCAATCCGAGCTTCCGTTGCTTCTCTAATGATCTTGAAGTTCGTGGAACGTTAAACCCTAATCTTCCTCCGTTCTTTTGGTTGGTATTCCTAAGCGATCTCTGCGCATTATATGCAAGTCCACACAACCCAACTCCGTTTCATCACTAAAAGTAACTCAGTCTGAAAATAAAAATTAGGTATTTCTTGCTCATATTGTCACGTCATGACAATATGAAAAAACTTCACTTCCGGTGACCAAAACAGTTCACTCAGTTACGGTATGCACTGCGCATCCATGTCGACGTACAAGCGAGCTCTTATGTTACTCGAGATTGTTGGCTGCATTTCATTTCAACATTAACACGTGGAAACTCTGAAGTGATATGTTAAGCAGTGGGCCGGCCGGTGTGGCCGAACAGTTCTAGGCGCTTCAGTCTAGAACCGCGTGACCGCTGCGGTCACAGGTTAGAATCCTGCCTCGGGCATGGATATGTGTGATGTCCTTAGGTTAGTCAGGTTGAAGTAGTTCTAAGTTCTAGGGGACTGATGACCTCAGATGTTAAGTCCCACAGTGCTCAGAGACACTGAACATTCATTAAGCAGTGGCTCATAATTCATAACTGCCCACTGTCGAGAAAACAAGGCTCACTCAACAGCGAACCCATCCACACACTGCCCTTACGTCACAAATAAATCCGGTGTGGCTGAAGAGCTGTAACCTAAACACCGAAGTGTCACCTAACGACTGGTCCCGGCGGAGGTTCGAGTCCTCCCTCGGGCATGGGTTAAGTAGTGTGTAAGCTTAGAGACTGATGACCTTAGCAGTTAAGTCCCATAAGATTTCACATACATTTGAACATTTGAACCTAACGACGTAACAGCCATCAGAATCGTTGTGAATCCCAACATTGTCAGAGAAAAGAGAGAAACGTAAGTTTCGATGCGAAAACTGCGCATTAAATGCGAAGTGCGGTAATGTGTGGAACATAAGATTTTATGTCCCGTCTACGGGTTCATGCACAACTAGCAGTACCACGGACACTTCCTCTTCGCCCGCCGTGGTTTTGTGGCGACGGAAAACTACAGGGCAGTAAATGTGGATTAATTTTTACGCTCCAGTTTTTAAAGTCTGCGTCTCGAGCAGTAAAACAGAGAATTGCTGCAAAAGGAGTCTCGGGCCATATTTCTGTAACGGCGGCGGAGCCACACTTGAAAACAAACGTTACTACCGCCGACTCGAGGCCACTCCTCTTAAGAGCGCTATGGACGAACCGTGTCCTGCGGGCGCACAGCACTTGTCCGGCTCCTCGTCACGTAATGACCTACCGAGGCTTCTGTTCCGCTTTCTCCGTTTGCGTAAAATTTGGTTGATGAATTCCGCGAATCCCGTACTAAATTAAATTCATTGGAGCAATTATTTAAAGTAAATGGTCCAAATAAAGACAAAAAAAAGACGTATCTCGAAAGAATCATCCAACCGGAATGAAAGTCATTAGATGTTGTGTACGTGTGCAGATAAACAAATGATTACACTTTCAGAAAAATTGGATGATTTATTCACGAGAAAAAGCTTCAGAAATCTCAGTAATCAAGCAGGTCAATAACGTTGGGTTCATCTCTGGCCATTATGCAAGCAGTTATTCGGCTTGGAATTAATTGATAGAGTCGTTGGATGTCCACGTGGGAAATATCGTGTCACATTCTGATCAACTGGCGCGTTACATCGTTAAAATCCGAGCTGGATGGAGGGCCGTAGCCATAATGCACCGAACGTTGCCAATTGGGGAGAGATTTGGAGGCCGTGCTGGCCAAGGTATAGTTTGGCAAGCATGAATACAAGTAGCAGAAACTCTCACCGAGTGCAAGCGGGCGATATCTTGCTAAAACATAAGCCCAGGATGGCTTGCCATGAAAGGCAAGAAAACGGGGCGTGAGTAATAGTCGAGCTACCGCTGTGCTGTGAGAGTTCTCAGGTGGATGCCGTGTTTCCACAGTCGTTTAATGAACGAAGTAAGAGCATATGGACTATCAAACCAATTGTGTCATTGGATTGAAGAGTTCCTAGATAACAGAACGCAGCATGTCATTCTCAATGGAGAGAAGTCTTCCGAAGTAAGAGTGATTTCAGGTGTGCCGCAGGGGAGTGTCGTAGGACCGTTGCTGTTCACAATATACATAAATGTTCTTGTGGATAACATCGGAAGTTCGCTGAGGATTTTTGCGGATGATGCTGTGGTATATCGAGTTGTTGTAACAACGGAAAATTGTACTGAAATGCAGGAGGATCTGCAGCGAATTGACGCATGGTGCAGGGAATGGCAATTGAATCTCAATGTAGACAAGTGTAATGTGCTGCGAATACATAGAAAGACAGATCCTTTATCATTTAGCTACAATATAGCAGGTCAGCAACTGGAAGCAGTTAATTTCATAAATTATATGGGAGTACGCATTAGGAGTGATTTAAAATGGAATGATCGTATAAAGTTGATCGTCGGTAAAGCAGATGCCAGACTGAGATTCATTGGAAGAATCCTAAGGAAATGCAATCCGAAAACAAAGGAAGGAGGTTACAGTACACTAGTTCGCCCACTGCTTGATCACTGCTCACCAGTGTGGGATCCGTACCAGATAGGGTTGATAGAAGAGAGATAGAGAAGATCCAACGGAGAGCACCGCGCTTCGTCACAGGATCATTTAGTAATCGCGAAAGCGTTACGGAGATGATAGATAAACTCCAGTGAAAGACTCTGCAGGAGAGACGCTCAGTAGCTCGGTACGGGCTTTTGTTGAAGTTTCGAGAACATACCTTCACCGAGGAGTCAAGCAGTATATTGCTCGTGAAGAGACCATGAGGATAAAATCAGAGAGATTAGAGCCCATTCAGAGGCATACCGACAATCTTTCTTTCCACGAACAATACGAGACTGGAATAGAAGAGAGAACTGATAGAGGTACTCAAAGTACCCTCCGCCACACACCGTCATGTTGCTTGCGGAGTATGAATGTAGATGTAAATGACAACCAAAGAGATCCTGCTATGAAATGAAATGGCATCCCAGACCATCACTCCAGGTTGTCGGGTTGTATGGCGGGCGACAGTCAGTTTGGTATACCAACGCTGTCCGGGGCGTCTCCAGACATGTCTTCGCTGATCATCCTGATTTAATTCGAAGCAGGACTCATCAGTGAAGTCAGTTCTACTCCAGTCAATGAAATTCCATACTGAATGTGCTAGACACCGCTTAAATGGGCTTGATGGTGTGCAGAGGTCAACGGCAGTTGAGGCAAGGGATTTCTGTGAGCTCAGCTCGCTTTCTGTGAGCCGCCTGTTAATGATTCTTGTGGTCACTGATGCACCAGCTACACGTCGGAACGGTGATAATCATGAATCCGGGGCTCTCAGCGCCTCTCCGACGATTGCTCAGTCCTCGCTTTCTGTCGTCTCTCTAGGTCGACCGCTTCGGTATGTTCAGCAATTCCTGCCATCATCATCGAATAGTGGCATCGCTACAATTCAAATGTCGAGACATTCGCCGATTATTTCAACCGCCTTCTTTGAGCCCAGCTAGACGCCCTGTCTCAAATGCTGACATTTGCATATGTTGTTAACGCGCCAGCTGCGAGGCATAGTTAGTGTCCTGTCAAGTACACGGAATGAAATTTGCAAAGATTTTATGCCCTGGTATCGATATGTCCCCTGTTCAATTCCTTGCCATCTACGTGCTGAAAACGCGCTGCAATCTGAAAAGAAGTAAGGTGAAAGTAGCACCTACTTTCCACATGACACGGTGTTCAGGGGGCGCAGACGCTTCCAGTGTGGCGTCACAAGTATGATTGACGAAGAACCAAGTGACAGGCCATCACTTTGTGATGAATCGGAAGTCATAAGAGAAGTGTAGGCCCTGGTGTTCGAAGATTGACGTACCACAATCGAGGTGATAATGGGAAAAGTGAAAATCAGTCGTGGATCAGTTTTCAACATCATGCATAATATTGTTTACATGGAAATGGTAGCTGCCCACTTGGTTCCGCTACTGATCATACCCATTCAGCAAACCGGCCCAACTGAGGCAGCAGCGGAAATGTTACAGCTGTGTCACGCCACTCTAAGTGACTTCTTTGAACGCCATATCACGAAACACGGAGTCTGGGCGCATCGCTATGAACCCTATCATAGTCCCACTATACACTTACCGGGCAACGGCCTTGCCGCAGCGGATACACCGTTTATCGCCAGATCACCTAAGTTAAGCACCGTCGGGCGTGGCCAGCACTGGGATGGGTGACCAGCCGAGCCGCCATGCGCTGTTGCCATTTTTCGGGGTGCACTCAGTCTCGTGATGCCAACTGCGGAGCTACTCGACCGAATAGTAGCGGTCGAAGAAAATCATCATAACGACCGGGAGTGCGGTGGGCTGATCACACGACTCTCCTGTCCACATCCTCAGCTAAGAATGACACGGCGCACAGTGGGTCAGAATCCCAAAAAGCTGGTCAAAACATAAGTAGTTGTTCAATTTGTACCAAACTTGGTATGTAAGGGTTTACGGACTTTCTGATTAAGAATATGATATCAAAAAGTGAAAAAAAACAAAATGGCGGACCCAAGATGGCAGGCTCTATGTACACTACTATCATTTTGTACGTATAAAAGTAATTTTTAGGGAATTATCGAGGTTAGTGATGATGACAGAGTTCAAAAAAATTAAAATGGTGGATCCAAGATGGCGGTCAAAATCTATGTCTTTTTATTTATTTATATTTATATATTTTTATTCATATAAATGTCAGTATTTAGGGTTTATTGTAGTTAATGCTTAAAAAATAAACAAAAAATGTGGAAAACTCGAAGAAAGGACCAAATACAGGTTACAAGATGGTGTAAAATATTACAAAAAATTATTTCATTTTAATTACAATTATTTATTTTTTAAATTTTTTATAATTTAATTTACAAGTTTTCATTTTCTTATCCTTTTTCATCTTCTGCTTCAAGTGAATCGTCATCATCCTCAAACACTGTTTCCTCATTATCTGCATCTGCATCTGAATCTTCATAGTCTTCCGCCACAGGAACTAAGAGGGCAACGGCTTCTGGCGACAAACTCTTCAGTTTCTTCGGCGAAGATTTGCGTAAGGAAGAAACGTAGGGGTCTGTCGTTGCCAACAATCTCCTGAACACGTCTTCCATAGTCTTAACTCTTGAAAACTTTCGAGAAAAACTCAGGCGATATTGCTTTATCAACTTATTGGTTGATTCCTGAGCATCCTCCGATAGTTGACCGATGGGTAAAATGGGCGAAGAAATAATGTCTGGACCGTGAATCAACAATCTATGGACTGCTGTTGGCGTGTTGTACCAGGGGTATTCTTTCACGTAGTGCCTGGCAGTTGCTAAGGCGTATGCTCGAAACTTTTCAACGTCGATCTGACGTCCGCTCGAAATCGTCTGCAAAATTATATGGAAACGGTGGATTAGTTCTTCGGAAACTCGTTATCAGCGCTGATGTTGGAGTGTTTTCAAAAAAACGTCGAGCGGTGTTTCCGTCATTCGTACTGCCAAACCCTTGTTTCGGCATGTCAATTACAATTCCAAGCTGCTCTTTGAAAGCTTTTTGAATATTGGCTTTCAGTATTGCTTTTTCCTCTTTATCTTCTGCTTTACGTGCCTGCCACTTTTTTGTTTTCATTTGGTATGCCAAATGAATACAACATTCGAAACATCGAATCCAGGCGTGAAGAGTTGATAGTGCGTACTGCAGACAATCGGCCGTAACTTGTTTTTTCAAAACATCGTCAATGTTATTAAATTGGGCAGGCGTAGCCTTGCAGAATAGCACCGTTGCGCAGACTTCGTGTTGGTGATAGCATTGCACACTTTACCATCTACCATGGTCATGCTTAAATTATATTTAATGGAAACGTCTTTCCCGTGAATAACTGTTTCGAATGACTGGAGTTGTTCGATCTGTTTGTCGTAATACGCTTTCTCATTTAGAGACGTTTGCTCTGTTTCCTTTGTAAATTGTAACTTCAGTGGTCTGCAAAAGAAGGTTGAAGACGGCTTCGGATTAATCCATAAGATCTTTTCTTCTTTAGTTTCTTCATTTACACCTGCAATTTTCAGTGGAACAAGCGAAGTGAAAAATAAAGTTGCATCTGAAATACTCGAATCTGAAAACTTCATTTTATACATGCTTTGCTCGGAGGTTCCGTCAAAGCCCCACTTACAAATAAGGGCCATATTAGACATTTCCGAATCACTTATATGTAAAATATCGTCTCGTTTCAGCAGTAGAACACGTTGAACAGTGTGATCCAACAAAGCTTGCAACCGTACCTCAGCTTTTGATTCGGTAAAAGTGAGGGCTACGTCTAGAGGGCAGCAAGCTTTTTTTGCTACCAAAACAGCTGAATACGGTGGATATAGTGTGTTTAAGCCTTTTCCTTTAGCCCCATTTCTCAAATGCTGGTAAGATTCTTTTGACAATTTCAAGTCGAAAAGGAGTGCAAGTCCTTCATTTGCATCATATGAGGATGGCGATGATGTTGAAAATCGCAAGCCTGCCTTGTATTTTTTCACCTTGGATGGACTCTTCGCAGCATCTGGGTGCCCCGAAAATCGAAGACTCATTTGCGCGGCGAACGATAATTCGACAGGGCTGAACTTCGTACGAACCTCCTCAGTTCTCCTTCTTTTAGACCTATCAGATAATGTTTCAAATTTTGTGGCAGGTCGGCCTGTTGATTTAGTCACACTTGCAGGTTTCGAATCAATCGGAATATATACTATTGTATTTAACCAGGTTTCGTTCTTCTTGAAAAAATATCCTTGTCGCCCAGTTGCTTCCTTATACTTGCTTCTTAACTTTGTTAACAAAATCGAAATGGTAGGCCTCATATCATAGGGAATTTTAATTGTATGTCCATTTTTTTCTGTCAACGACCTGTCCAAATGTTCTATGACCCCTTCCAAATCATTTGACAAATACTCTTTTGTTATTAGAAAAATATCTTTCCTCGAAAATCCGATTCTGGAATACGATGGATCAGATGAAACTGAAATTAAAAAAAAAAAATCTGTGTTACAATTTTCGTCGTTTTTCTAATTATTTTATTATTTACAATGCTTCTACATGTCGATTGTAATTTAAATTGTACAAATAAAACTCATAATTAATTGATTCTACTGTCATTTTTGAAGATGTCTGAACAATGACATTTTGCAAGTGTCGCTTAAAACGTGGCTCAAAGCCAGAGTCGCAACTAGTCACAGGATTTGAAGCTTAATTTACAAAGGTAATAATATACACTTGCGTACACAGCGCAAAAGAAAGCGGAATGTCGTGAAATTCGTAACTTATCTCTATTTTTAAGCGCATTTTACGATTTTGTCATTCATTTCCCTGTAGTACGTTAATTGAAATGTAAACGTGCATAATTGATGATTTAATAGTGATATAAGTGTTTTTTCACTAGTACATACCTCCTGGAATACATTCCATATTGAAAGTATTGGTTTCACTTGCACAAAACATAAATAACTTCCTTCAACAACACGACTGTTTTTGTAGCCTGGCCAGCTGCGCGCACGCTACACAATGAACTGCCGCATTTGACCTGAGATATTACCGAACAAATGAACATCTGGTCGTCCGCACAGCCGGCATTCAGTTGTCCCAGCATTGCTGCTGCCAACCTGATAGTCCAAAATCCCCATCTTTAAACTTTTTTTTTCCTTTTTGGCCACGTTTTCAAGGTTATGGCCCACTGTGCGGCGGTCGGATGGTCCCGATGGGCCACTTGTGGCCTGAAGACGGAGTGCTTATACACCTACCAATACAGCTACCAGACATACACCCGTATCCGACAGGTAGCAATGTTCCAGTCGTCCACCAAAACCAGCTTGCGTACCAGAAAATCAGGACTGGCCGGCGTATGCACTGCGTGCATATAAAACTGTCTGGCGAAAGACCAAAATACCCTGCCTTGTTGTCCGCAGTATTTCCTCAAACCACCACAAGGGGCTCCATTCTTGCTGCCGGCAAAGCACAAATTAATGACCATGGTACCGGAATCACGGCACTAGGTTGCATCCCCAAGTCGTGTGCTCCACGCGGATATCCTTCTGCCTGCCTATTTAAGACGCCGCTCAATGATTTCAGCGCAGGCTTCGGGCTTTACACCGGCCACATACAGTGGTTTATCTGGAGCTTGCACTCAACCTACGACGTTACGCTCAGCGCACGCTCCAGACTTTATGCAGGCAGCACCCAGCAGTTCATCTGTCGGAGCTCAATCCCGATCTCCAAGAACGCGCACGGTATCGGAGCTACTTGGAGGCGCCAGTAGTCTTCGCCCTTGCTACTCTTAGATTCAAATGGTTCTGAGCACTATGGGACTTAACTTCTGAGGTCATCAGTCCCCTAGAACTTAGAACTACGTAAACCTATCTAACGTAAGGACATCACACACATCCATGCCCGAGGCAGGATTCGAACCTGCGACCGTAGCGGTCGCGTGGTTCCAGATTGTAGGGCCTAGAACCGCTCGGCCACCCTGGCCGGCGTTACGCTTAGACTTGGCCTCCCAAAGCTGCGCCATCCCAGACTTTGGCATCTTACCTTGACACTGGAATTGTCTTTAGAGACTGTTGTCTCACCTTGTGAAGCAGTCTACTTGTGTTCTTGTTAATTAATGTTCCAGGACGGAGAAGAGAGAATTTATATGGTTAGTAATAAACTTATTGTTTGTTGTCTACATGGGTGTAAGCTCTTCCGCACCGAGGCGTTTCCGGACACATCAACCTTGACACAAAGGAAGAAACCAAAAATTGGAAACATGTGGACTGAGAATCGACAAAAAAGGCGATGACAAGATGATGCTGAACGCTTTTTGGGATCGCTATGATGTGGTTTTATCGGGTTATGGTCGTAAGGAGCATATTACCACAACCTTCTGGCGAGGATAAGGGAAGTTATCAAGCTGAAACACACTGGAAAGTACGCGAGGGAGTGCATTTGGTCCTCAACGATGCCCTGGCTCTTTCTTTTCAGAATATAGCTATTCTTGCTGCTTGATGGGTAATGAAATTTCGCTTTTTCCCCCTTAGTCTTCTCACATGGCATCTAGTGTCTTGTTCCTCTTTCCTCAGAAGAAAAAAAATCATAGAGTGGTAGCTACTTAGAGAATAACAAAGCGGTGATTTACGAAATGGTGCGTCCTTTTAACAGCAAGATACTTTCTGCATCCAACATCCCGGGTAAATCATCCGCCATTGGAAAAATGTTGCATTGAAGTATGAGTATGTAGAGATAGAATGAAACCGTCATCCATGTTCCATGGTAGCACCCTGATTTTTTTCAAGGTGATAATTAAATGGTGTCCGCTTCCGTGTCGCAGCGGTAGCGTTACCGCCTACCACGCTAGGGGGCCCGGGTTCGATTCCAGGCACAGGTCTGGGTGTTGTGTGTCTTTCATTATCATTGACACGCAAGTCGCCAAAGTGGCGTCTACTAAAAAGACTTTCAATACGGCGGCCGAACCCCGAGGGGGATATCTCGGCCAGTAAATGCCATACGATCATTTCATTAAAAGGTTACGACTACTTTTCGTAAAACTATTTTGTGAAATAAGGATATATCTTGAGATCCTTGACAATTAACGTAATCCACAAGTTCAGTTTCATTCGTGTCTATTACTTAATATGTTCAAACAAATAAACTTAAGTTCCTCCCAACGGGTAAAACGTCCAAACAACTTACGGGAACACTGTCGCGTGACGTCTTCGACAACCCCCGATATCTTGACACGTGAGCACTCCAGCATATTCAACGCACAAATGCAACGAGAGAGTGCTGTGCAAGTAAATTTAAACCCTCGGTAGGCGGGGCTACGCCGACTAAGAACCGTAATATACGCAGAAAGGTAACTCACAGCTGTAAACAACTAGTGCCACCGCTCAACCAAGCATGACCATCGTCAGATCTTATAAATAAAGGCGGATGATTCTGCTTAAAACCTTCTAGAAATCCTGCTCTCTCGCTGATCAAACAAGAGTCAGACTTAATGCTACTTGCTAACCCGTTGGTAGTTGACATTTACAGTTCATAACTCCTGACATTTGTCCTCTTTGTTTGTATGTTGTCACTTGTTGTATGCCGTATGCGTGTGTGGTGTTTTGTCTTTCTGCGTATGCTGTATTATGGTACTTGGTTCGCGTAGCCTGCGTAACGGAGGTTGAAATTTCCTTGAAAAGCGCTCTTTCACTGCATGTGTATCTTGAAAATGATGGAGCGTTAATCATTTTAAAAAATAAGAAATAGCAAATAAGTATCATATTCCGTACATGTACAATTTCGTATTGTGAAAGTACTATCTGTCTTAGCAACAAGGTGGCAGATCATTTGCAAATGGCAGCAAATAAAGAAATAAATAAAATAAATGTTGACATCACCCGGGTGAATTCTCGTAAGTTGTTTAAAATACATTCCCTGAAAAAAAAGCTGAAGTACTCAAAAAGGAAGGAGAAACAAAATTAATCTTCACGGTTGAGAGGTATATAATGTTACTGCATTGATTACAAAATAGTCAAATTTACAAAGAACCTGGTAATATGCGCCCACTTATCAGTATGATGTTTGCTCCCGTTCTGGCTTGTATTCATGCACTAATTCCGCTGGGGAAGGTGTCACAAACCTGTTGTATCCCCTTCTGAGGCAGGCTGAACCGAAACTGTTGTAACTCGTCGTTGATAGCCTGTATACGGGCACTGGGACGGGGTAAAGATCCGAACTGGTCCCACACATGTTCTACTGGTGACAGAACTCGGGGAGGGGGGGGTCTACCTGAACATCACGTAGACGGTTCATATACACGTATACCGTGTGTGCACGAGCACTGTCATGTTAAAAAATGGCACCACGATACTTCTGCATGACAGGTAAGACACGAGGACGAAAAGCGTCCAAGTCGTACCGTTGTGCCGTCATAGTTCCCTTTATCAGTACCAGCCGTGGTTTGAAATCATTCCCAGTGACTTACCACACTATCGCGCCAGGTATAAGACCGCGGCGCCTCTCAAAAACATTGGAAGTACCGGACCTCTTCCCGTCATTGGTTAGCTGAGGTAATGCAGAACCGCAGTTCACCACTGAACACAATGGGGCGGCATTCTTCGACATTCCACGGTTTCCGGTCGCGGCGTCACTCCAAATGCAGCAGTTTATGTTGTGGTGTTAACTGCAGCCCAAGTATGGGACGGCAATTCCCTAGTCTGGCTGCAGCTGGCATCCGACCAATGGTGCAGAATGATATGGACTCTTGCAAGGAGCCCATTACGCGTCCTCAGATGCCAGGTGCGGATGTGAAGATGATAAGCCGGCCGGGGTGGCCGTGTAGTTCTAGGCGCTACAGTCTGGAGCCGCGAGACCGCTACGGTCGCATGTTCGAATCCTGCCTCGGGCATGGATGTGTGTGATGCCCTTAGCTTAGTTAGGTTTAAGTAGTTCTAAGTTCTAGGGGACTGATGACCTCAGAAGTTGAGTCCCATAGTGCTCAGAGCCATTTGAACCATTTGAAGATGATAAGCTATGCCTGGTCCACAATACATTCGTCAATGTGATCAAAAGTGTCACATCCGAATGGCCCACCCATCTGGATATTACATGATTCGTCCAGACGGTCAAATGGAGACCTACCAAGTGTGGTGTCTAGAAACCCTGTGTAGTCGGTTCGCTAGACAAACATTCAAAAGAATCGTATTAATGAGTTTTATTACAAAAAGCAAATTACAGTACTTAACTTTTACAATTACACAGATGTGTGGCAAGCAAAGGGCGACATGCGAATTAATGAATCTTCTTCAGTAGAAACAATTCTCAAGTCTGTGCTACATAGAAAGTACAAGCGAGGCAGCTAGAGTTGACGCTCCTATACAAATGCCTAATCTTGAAGCTGCTATTGAAATTGGTAATCGTGAAGCAGCTATAGAACTGACCGTCACCAGTCGGTCGCGACGCTTTTGTCCTCTCCGCATAGGGGCCGCTGCAGTCGCGTTGTCGTCCTGGAGAGGGGTCGGTCAGCGTGCAATTGGCTGACGGTTTCTCACAGCCCTCTCTTCTCTATCGTTCCCGACTGACGTGCTGGCCCTTGACTTTGCTCCGTAACACAAAGAGGTCCCTTTTAAGCTCTGCCAGGTGCTGATAACGCCATCTGAGACTAGTACGCGGCACCTTCGTGTCTTTCACACTGACCACTTAATATCTGCCGCTGTTCACTGCCTGTAAACACTCTAAGAAATACACTACAGGCCATTAAAATTGCTACACCAAGAAGAAATACAGATGATAACGGGTATTCATTGGACAAATATATTATACTATAACTGACATGTGATTACATTTGCACGCAGTTTGGGTTCATAGATCCTGAGAAATCAGTCCCAGAACAACCACCTCTGGCCGTAATAACGGTCTTGATACGACTGGGCATTGAGTCAAACAGAGCTTGGATGGCGTGTACAGGTACACCTGCCCATGCAGCTTCAACACGATACCACAGTCCATCAACAGTAGTGACTGGCGTATTGTGACGAGCCAGTTGCTCGGCCACCATTGACCAGACGTTTTCAATTAGTGAGAGATCTGGAGAATGTGCTGGCCAGGGCAGCAGTCGAACACTTTCTGCCTCCAGAAAGGCCCGTACAGGCCCTGCAACATGCGGTCGTGCATTATCCTGCTGAAATGTAGGGTTTCGCAGGGATCGAATGAAGGGTGGAGCCACTGGTCGTAACACATCTGAAATGTAGTGTCCACTTTTCAAAATGCCGTCAATGCGAACAAGAGGTGACCGAGACGAGTAACCAATCATACCATCACCCCGGGTGATACGGCAGTATGGCGATGGCGAATACACGTTTCCAATGTGCGTTCACCGCGATGTCGCCAAACACGGATGCGACCATCATGATGCTGTAAACAGAACCTGGATTCATCCGAAAAAAAGACGTTTTGCCATTCGTGCACCCAGGTTCGTCGCTGAGCACACCATCGCAGGCGCTCCTGTCTGTGATGCAGCGTCAAGGGTAACCGCAGCCATGGTCTCCGAGCTGCTGCTGCAACCGTCGTCGAACTGTTCGTGCAGTTGGTTAATGTCTTGCAAACGTCCCCATCTGATGACTCAGGGATCGAGACGTGGCTGCACGATCCGTTACAGCCAAGCGGGTAAGATACCTGTCACTTCGACTGCTAGTGATACGAGGCCGTTGGGATCCAGCACGGCGTTCCGTATTACCCTCCTGAACCCACCGATTCCATATTCTGCTAACAGTCATTGGATCTCGACCAACGCGAGCAGCAATATCGCGATACGATAAACCGCAATCGCTATAGGCTACAATCCGACCTTTATCAAAGTCGGAAACGTGATGGTACGCATTTCTCCTCCTTACACGAGACATCACAACAACGTTTCACCAGGCAACGCCGGTCAACTGCTGTTTGTGCATGAGAAATCGGTTGGAAACTTTCCCCATGTCTGCACGTTGTAGGTGTTGCCACCGGTGCCAACCTTGTGTGAATGCTCTGAAAAGCTAGTCATTTGCATATCACAGCATCTTCTTCCTGTCGGTTAAATCTCGCGTCTGTAGCACGTCGTCTTCGTGGTGTAGCAATTTTAATGGCCAGTAGTGTACAAACAACTCTAATGCAATGTGTTGGCCGTTGTACCTACCATACGTAACTGCAGCTCTAATCATTTACGTATTCACCGACGGTGTGAACGTGAACGAAGTTCACTGACAACCGACCTTGTTTTCTCGATGCTTCACTTTTTTTTGTCAGGCACTGTACTTTAAATAGACGCTAGTTTCAATATTCCTTCCCAACCATTTCTGGCCTAATTACTCTGTGCCGCGTGAGCTAATTTTCGAGAACAAGGAACAAATTTCGGAGACGGGAGCAACAGATTACCAACTCGCGGAAAGATTAGCCGAAGCAACGGCTCTGAGTTACGGAACCTTCGTCGTCAGAACAGGGGAGGTAATTGAGACTTAGGGAGGCGCTGTAACGGCGACGGCTAACGAAGACACAACAGGTACGAGACGTCCCTGGGGAAGCGCCGCGACAGAGGGCTGTTAGGCCGCCGTCGGCAAATGAAAGGCAGAAGACACGACATGTCGCGTGTACCTCGAGGCGGGCAGCACCGAGAACGGGCTGGCGTGCGCGCCCGGCGGGGGCGGATCAGCTGCTAAATTCTTTATCAGGCGGCGAGATTGGGATGGAGCGCTACGACCCGGCCAACTTTTAATGAGCTCGTAAGGGCGGGGCCGGCGCCGTAAAGCCGAGCAGGAGCACCTGGCCCGCTCCTGATGGCCCGCCATTCTTCGGGATGCCGGCCGCGGATGACACTCTTTACGGGCCGGAATAATTTACTCGCCTCCTGACACCGCTGTGCTGGAATCAATCGCCGCCGGCCGAGCGGGTAAAAGCTTCCGGCAATCAGTCGGACGTCACGGGTAAAGCGGACCTGCAAAGTCCAAAGCCACAGTGCTGCGACAGGTACGCTACGGAAGAGGCATCGAGTGTCCCATGATCTTGACACTCGTTTGTGTTAGAATAGAGATTTTTGGAGTGAGGATAAGGTGCTACGCATGTCACCAACATCAAACTCAAATTTCCACATGACTCTCTCTCTCTCTCTCTCTCTCTCTCTCTCTCTCTCTCTCTCTCGCTTATGATTAGGTTTGCCATCACTTAAATGGCCGACCGCAGGCAAAGACTTGAAAACCCCAGAGAGTTCGGTCAAGCGCATTATTTCCCTAGACATATACAGTCTGTCGACTATAAGTTGGCTGATGCAAATTAAACCGTGAGCAATTAAAAAATCTTAAGGAATGTAAATAATGCAAACTTCAGTAAATCGGTGTACTGCAGCATCGAGGTATGAACACTTTTTCCCTTGAAGCAGGTTGATTTTATCGAGTGTGACAATATATCATATTATAAAATAAATGAAGTACACTCCTACCTCTCTCCAGCAGCCCAGAACAGACTGAGTCCTTTTCCCGCCATTTTCCCTCCAGACCGCCATCTTGGCTTATGTCATGGGAAGGATACTGGTGCCCTCTGGTGGCAGTACTGTGTACTAGGTCAGTTGGACTCCGGGCCTAATAGTGAACACATTGCATGGAGGTACTGCCTCATATTGCTTAAATAAAGACTGGAGAACCCCTTTTTTTTTTTTTTCAACATAATGTCGTTTCAATGCCACCTTGCTGGGAGGGCCTGTACGTGCATCTGGTACCATTCTACTGGCCGACGTTAGAGCAAACATCTTGCTGCAGCGATAATCTCCCCATCATCTACGTCCTGCTTCCCACAGAGTGCATCCTCATTAGACCAAACAGATGATAGTCAGAAACTGAAAGATCCCGGCTGTTGGGTGGACGAGAAAAAAAAGTCCAATGAAGTTTTGTGGACTCCTCCTTGGTGTCCAAACTGATGGGACGCATGGTGGGAGAGTGTGTCAGCACTACCAATAGAGACGTCCAGTTGTACAGCGAGGTGTTGGACTGTGATTCACTTCGAATGAGGGTGATCACACTTTTCAGCATTGCAAGAGTCCAGTGCTTGATTTGTGACAGTATGCGCCGGCACGCCAAACCAGCACCTCTGCGCAAACAAAGCGTTTTAGAATGTCTGAATTTCGAAAATCGCCCCGGAAGGTCAAAGATCGGGCTCTCTCTCTCTCTCTCTCTCTCTCTCTCTCTCTCTCTCTCTCTCTCTCTTACAAATCAAGCGGTACGCGGGAGATAGGATAGGTTCGCGCGACCTTGTTCCGATGATGAAAGACGCCTCGCCCGACCACTCGCCGTGCTTTTGTTCAACGCCAGGTCTCCGTAGACATTCTGCAAGCGCCTACGAATACATGTGATGCTCTGGTTTCTCCCCAAATGAAACTCAGTGACAGCTTTCTCCGTTACTCACGCAATTTTGAAGGCTACGCATAGCTCCTCCACCAATCGGAACTTCGTGAAACTTTAAGGGCTGACGCGGGAGTATTCTACGATGCGCCGCAATAAATTCCACATTTTTACAACCGAAACTGTCCGAGAAACAAATGTGTTGCATTACTTATCGTATTATCGTATTGTGTTTGCGGCAAGGACGCGTAGGTTGAAAATCTTCCACAATTACCTCTCCTGTGCACAGATGCCTGTCGGGCGGGGGACTGATGACCATAGATGTTAAGTCCCATAGTGCTCAGAGCCATTTGAACCATTTTGTCGGGCGGGAAGGCGGTGCGGTGCAGGCGATCCTCGATTATCGGCACCTTCTCATTGTGCTCAATAAAGAAGTAAGGAAAACGTATGTAGAGGTGATCGTCTAAGCGTGTTTACCAATGATTTTTAATGTAAAACGAAAGAAACTGGACGTGCAGGGAGGTCGCTTTGAGCATCTGTTGTTCTGAGGACAACGTATTCTCTTGTGAAGGTCTTGCGGTCATTAACATGGACATTATTATTGTCACCGGCTGCTAATGTGCGACATTTGGGCGCTCATCTTACTTGCAGTATAAATGACAAGTTCAAATGATTCAAATGGCTCTGAGCACTATGAGACTTAACTTCTGAGGTCATCAGTCCCCTAGAACTTAGAACTACTTAAACCTAACCAACCTAACGACATCACACACATCCATGCCCGAGGCAGGATTCGAACGTGCGACCGTAACGGTCGCGCAGTTCCAGACTGTAGCGCCTAGAACCGCTCGGCCACACTGGCCGGCAAATGACAAGTAGGTGTTGTGTTATCGTACCATGCTATCATCTGTAGCATCTCGATATTGATATTGTTTTTGCAGTTATTCTGTCCTGTGACAGGTCATTTGTTATTTGTTTCAATAGTTTATTTGTCTGTCCACGTATTTGTTATGTTCATTGTTACAAAATGTAAATTTAGGACACATGTGACCTAAGAAACGATGTATATTACAGTATGAAACGTCAGAATGAAATTAGCGTTAAAAAAAATGTCCCCCAACCCAGGATCCAACCCTCTACCACCTGCACCAACTGTGTTGCAGTGTTGCCAGATTGCCCCTATTTAACGTCCTTTTTCTGCCGGATGTACTCGCCGGACGAAATTTTGTAAGAGACTTTTTTTTTATCGCTGGCGCGTGAGGAGTCGCGCTGCGAAGCCCGAGTGCGCGAATTTCGCTTCACCCTATCTACACTTGAAAGTTAAATGGGCCCAACAATAAGTTCGGGTAACTGAGTGATCGATTTTACGATAGTTTGGCTGATCAGTGTGGAATAAGGAAAGTCGAAAGAGCAAAAGTTAAAATAATACTACTGCAGTTTCATCAGCATTCGTATTTCTTCACAGACGGAAGCAGGAAGTAACAAATAGAACTCAAACTGAACGAAACTAGGTTTCTACTTACTTAATTATTTACTTTAATATTTCGAATGGAACGTACAGACAGCTTTCCGAGAATACAGAAGAGAACTTGAAATGCATTGATTTTTCAATGCTGAACAAACTGTCATCAATGCTCGCATTTTCTCTACAAATCTCCCTAAAAACGATTTTCTCCATTGTTTTACTTTTACTGAACCATTCCTCATTAATGGCGAACCCATCCATATCCAGAGTAACACTGAATCATTTTTTTAAATTTTATTACCATCTATAGGTAAGTTCTGTCGTTTACATTGGCTAAGATGTTCCAATAACCATTCTTCAAGACATGTGAACTCAACCTGTCGAGTCCGCTTCTTTGCTCTGTATGTTACTTTCTGCGCAGCCTTATGTTTCTGCTTCAGCATTCTCAACAGCATGGATGGCAGAATGCCAAACCTTTTCACTACATCCTCTTTGTTTCCACTCCTCATTCCACGGCCTCAGTAACCTTTCCTTCTGACACACTTTTACTTCTTCCAAGTCATTGTTAGAATTTTACCCCCTGTTGTAAGTTACGAATTGTTGAGAAAACAAAGGAGTGCCGCGAAGAGTCAAACGATAACATAGTTATCAATTCGAATTACCGAGTGTCAGAAAGCCTCTGACTTCGAACGGCGGATTGTTTGCAGAGTGATCTGTCGTGACAGTTGCTTCGATTTCGTAAATATGCCGAAACATAAATAATTTTGTCGATACATCTACAAATGAGTTTCGAGATCGACTGAAGCAGCTCGTAGTGAATTTCAAGAAAAAACGCCGTCAAGAGCATATTAGTGACTAGTCATGACCAGTTGTTAACAACAAAATGAAAAAAGTACTGTAGTTTTCCTCGTGATTCTTGAAACTCTTGTTCACTCTGCAGCTCTGCGCATTGGGGATGTGAACTCGGCCAACACCAGGTAGATGGAACACTGGGTTTACTCATTCAGCCTCGACCGGAAGACCGGAGTCAAAGAGAATACTGGCACGACCCAAACCTCAAAGATATTAGTTTCCCCAACGACCATAGAGTAGCAATATCTGTGGAGTGGGCATAGCATACTGTGCACGTCGACCATAGCAAACCGAAACAGTCAGGTGACTCTTCATTTTGCATTACTTGTAAGACTGAAACTTTAATGTTGCACTTTCTTTCACTATTTTTAATTATTTATTTATTAGTAATAGCAATTATGAATGGATCTCCTTAACATATCCAACTCTCATTAAACTTTGTCCAGTGTACTGTCTCACAAAGCGTAGGATATGGCGTGCCGCACCGTCGTTCGTAAAACAAATGTTTCGATTTTCTATAGGGATAAAGTTGTTTAACGATATGTAGAATCTAGCGCGGAAATTTTTGTGTTATTGTGAAAACTTTGGCTGACGCTCCTCTTTTTTTCTTAATGTATGCCTTCCACCTGATACCTTGTGAACCGTATTACCAGATTTTATTGTACACTAAATCATTATTTTCATAACTAGTAAAAAATGACAGATGAAGTTTAATTTTTTGCCCGTTCTCGCCACTTTTACAAATCACAAATACACTGAGATTGATGATTTATTGTTCGGATTTTAGAATACGTTCTTACTGCACCTGCAGCTCTGTCGTTGATTCCATCCGAAGAATAGGAATATATTTATAGAGGGGGCACTATGTACTGTGCATATCTCCAACATAAAAATAGTATTCTTACGTCATGCATAGCGAACTGCATGGAGGGCAGCGTAGTACAGTTGGAATGCGCCAATAAGGCCACAGAATATCTGACATGATAAGCAGTACAACAATCAGACATAAAGGAGGAAGGAAGGAGATTAGTGTTTAACGTCCCGTCGACAACGAGGTCATTAGAGACGGAGCACAAGCTCGGATTAGGGAAGGATTGGCAAGGAAATCGGCCGTGCCCTTTCAAAGGAACCATCCCGGTATTTGCCTGAAACGATTTAGGGAAATCACGGAAAACCTAAATCAGGATGGCCGGAGACGGGTTCGAACCGTCGTCCTCCCGAATACTAGTCCAGTGTGCTAACCACTGCGCCACCTCGCTAGGTCAGACAAGAAGTAGAATAGTTCAAGGAGTATAGAAATAAATGGAGCGGTCATGTTACAAGACCGAATTAAACCAGACTTTCGAAAATTCGAATGATTTACCTACCCCAAAGGAAAAAGATCTAGAGGTAGACCAAAAAAGAGGTGGAAAGATTAAATAGTAAGTAACCACCAACAACAGTGGCACTGAACACGAGGTCGTGACAAACGAAAGATTAACACTTGATAAAAGAAAAAGCAGGCGACGTGCGAGCCGAAAGATGGCAGTACGAATGTACCCTTTAATTATTTATTTCAAGTTTGTGACACCAGTCACTTTTTATTTTATGCTTAATCTACCATAATGCAACGCGTTTCGAACATGTTCTGTTCATCTTCAGGCGTTTATACATACATACATACATATGTACATACATACATAGAGATATTTTATGATTTATTGTTCGGCTTTTAGAATACGTTCTTACTGCACCTGCAGCTCTGTCGTTGATTCCATCCGAAGAATAGGAATATATTTATAGAGGGGGCACTATGTACTGTGCATATCTCCAACATAAAAATAGTATTCTTACGTCATGCATAGCGAACTGCATGGAGGGCAGCGTAGTACAGTTGGAATGCGCCAATAAGGCCACAGAATATCTGACATGATAAGCAGTACAACAATCAGACATAAAGGAGGAAGGAAGGAGATTAGTGTTTAACGTCCCGTCGACAACGAGGTCATTAGAGACGGAGCACAAGCTCGGATTAGGGAAGGATTGGCAAGGAAATCGGCCGTGCCCTTTCAAAGGAACCATCCCGGTATTTGCCTGAAACGATTTAGGGAAATCACGGAAAACCTAAATCAGGATGGCCGGAGACGGGTTCGAACCGTCGTCCTCCCGAATACTAGTCCAGTGTGCTAACCACTGCGCCACCTCGCTAGGTCAGACAAGAAGTAGAATAGTTCAAGGAGTATAGAAATAAATGGAGCGGTCATGTTACAAGACCGAATTAAACCAGACTTTCGAAAATTCGAATGATTTACCTACCCCAAAGGAAAAAGATCTAGAGGTAGACCAAAAAAGAGGTGGAAAGATTAAATAGTAAGTAACCACCAACAACAGTGGCACTGAACACGAGGTCGTGACAAACGAAAGATTAACACTTGATAAAAGAAAAAGCAGGCGACGTGCGAGCCGAAAGATGGCAGTACGAATGTACCATTTAATTATTTATTTCAAGTTTGTGACACCAGTCACTTTTTATTTTATGCTTAATCTAACATAATGCAACGCGTTTCGAACATGTTCTGTTCATCTTCAGGCGTTTATACATACATACATACATATGTACATACATACATAGAGATATTTTACTTAAAAATAAACAGTCTTAAACTAGATTAATCTAGAACACTTTGTCCATTGTTTTTACTGTAGCTGCTGGTGTGGCATTTGGGGGGAAGGAGGGGGGGAGGCAGTGCTGCTCCTTCCCCCTAAATGCCACATAGAGATATGTTACTTAAAAATAAACAATCTAAACTAGATTAATCCAGAACACTTTGTCCATTGTTTTTTACTGTAGCTGCTGGTGTGGCATTTAGGGGGAAAGAGTAACACTGCCCCCCCTCCTTCCCCCCAAATGCCACACCAGCAGCTACAGTAAAAAAACAATGGACAAAGTGTTCTAGATTAATCTAGTTTAGACTGTTTATTTTTAAGTAACATTTCTCTATGTATGTATGTATGTATAAACGCCTGAAGATGAACAGAACATGTTCGAAACGCGTTGCATTATGTTAGATTAGGAATAAAATATAAAGAAACTGGTAGCAGAAACTTGAAATAAATAATTATCCCACACAGTCACGCTTCACAAACATAGGCATTATGGCTGAAAATAAATACGAATGTACCCTTCTAATTGTACGCGACACTACTAGGTTGGATGCAGGAAGGAGAATCCAATGGTGTACCAAAAAAACGCGGAGGTATAAGTAGCGCAGTGTTCACTTCCGCATTAAATTTACGATGAACAGAGGATAGGAAGTCGGCCTGTCCGTGCGGCAGGGGTGCCCCTCTCTGCAGCGCCGCAACCTGACGGGACTTTCTTTCCACTTCGTGGCCGCGCTACTGTTGTGCGTCTCCTCCCCTCCCCCTCCCCTCCCCACCCTTCCTCCACCTATTAAAGTGCATTCTCTTTTCTGCAGAGAGCTCAGCTCCTCCGCGGGACGAGTCCTGGCTTCGAGCCGCTGCCCGCTGCACATCCCCCCCACCACACCTCGTCCCCCACGCCCCTCCCCCCCCCCCCCACGTCACTCAGCGAGGCTGCTTTTAATTAAAACGCAGCCCCCTCCGGGCGTACGGCGCCCACCTGACAATGCCCACCTCACCGGTCCCCAGCGGCGACAGATAAAAAAAAGAAAAAAAAGGAGAGGTACAGGGCTCGTTTGAAAGCTTCCCTTAATTAAAAACAAATATATCTGAAAGCATTCCTTCATTTCCAAAATAGGCACGTGATATAACAATTTGCTACGCGCTTTGCTTTTACAAAATAGCGGCGTGCGGCCGTGATTTCTGCGAACGTTTTGTGTGAGCGTCGCAGGTGCGTACGCGTGGAACGCTGTTCGGCGCAGTTCGGTAGCCCGTATCGGAAGCTGCCATCAAATTAGCCTGTCATTAAAACTGGCCACGCCTTTAACACTTTTAGACAGGCAGTCTATAAAGCGTCGATCTGGTGCCATTGAGAAAGATTTACGCTTATGGCTGCTTGTACTCTAGCCAAGGGCGTTCAATACCTGCCTCATATCGCACTAGTTTTCTCTTCTCTCGTGATCTGTCAGATTAAAAAAGAATTATCTGTCGGAATCACGACATACTCACCGACTCATTCGTTGCGTCGATTACAATTCCTGTCCAAGCGTTTTGCTAGGGTGGACCAATTGATTTAGTGGTTAGTCTAAATCTACATCTGTATTCCGCAAGCTGCCTTACAGTTCCGGTATAATCCTAGTAGATTCTTTTCCCGTTCGCATGGAAAGAACGACTGTCGATCCTTTAATTCAAAGGTCCTTTGAGAAATGAACTGTCAGACTGCAGACCAAGACAACTCAATCACTAAGAGTATTGCCCACGAAAATGATCTTCAAAATGTTCAAATGTGTGTGAAATCTTATGGGACTTAACTGCTAAGGTCATCAGTCCCTGCCGGCCGGTGTGACCGAGCTGTTCTAGGCGCTTCAGTCTGGAACCGCGCGACCGCTACGGTCGCAGGTTCGAATCCTGCCTCGGGCATGGATGTGTGTGATGTCCTTAGGTTAGTTAGGTTTAAGTAGCTCTAAGTTCTAGGGGACTGATGACCTCAGGTGTTAAGTCCCATAGTGCTCAGAGCCATTTGAACCATTTTCATCAGTCCCTAAGCTTACACACTACTTAACCTAAATTATCCTGAGGACAAACACATACACCCATGCCCGAGGGAGGACTCGAACCTCCGCCGGGACCAGCCGCACAGTCCATGACTGCAGCGAAAATGATGATCTGGCACATTTTGTGAACCTGGAGTAACTTTCATATGCTGCTAATATTCGTGGAAATTGAAACGCCGTAAAGAGAGCGTGTAAGTAGCAGTGTGCAGCGTGGAAATAAATTTCTTGATTGATAAGCTCCACTAGTTCGGTGGCTGATCCGAGCTTTCGATGATTTCCAACGTCATCACCGTCAGGGATAAAATCTGCACGCCAGGATATGTCTGCGTTCCCCATGCGTCTGGTTCGAAAGAGATACAAGTTTTTTTTATATTTTATATTATGTTTTTACCAATCTTTTGACTAGTGTTATGAGGTCCGACAGGACTTCCTCACCTCTGCGAGTCTCATCATCTCAGAGTAGCACATTATTTGTTGGATGTGTCCCAATCATATACAGCTCTCACTAGTATTACGTAAGTTATTCCTATGTCTTAAAACAGGTCGTACAATTTTGACTCTTCCTTTCCAAATATTCCTTTATTCCTTCCTTCATCGATTCCGCGGAGAACCACGTCATTTCTTATCAGGCTAGCAAACTTTTAACATCCTTCTATAGGACTAAATCTTTATTGCTTCTACTCTCCTATTTTTCCGGTTTTCCCATAGTCCATTCATTAACTTCGCTACAATGTTGTGTGCCAAACGTACGATCTCAAATGATTCTGATTTTCCCGATGTAGACATCTCTTGTGATGTATTTCGGGGAAAGTAACATACTGGCTGATTCTTCTTGGAAGGAACGCTATCGAAATCTGAATAGTAAACCCCTCTATGATGCGCAACGCCTCTCTTTGCTCGCGATTCTTGGAACTCCAATTGACTATGCAGCTCTGTGAGGACGACCAGGACCAGGAATATGAAGTGCTTTATTTACTTATTCAGCCACCGCCGGAAGACCGAAGTCAAAGAGAGGTGCTCGATGAGCAGCCCCTAACGCTCTCGCATTTATTAAATAAAGACGGAACGAAATGTACGGCTCTTCCTTGTATTATTTCTGTCTCCCTGTTAACTCAACCTGGGGGTCTCTTCTAATCGTTCCATAATTCGTTCTACCTCCGTGGCTCCTCTTCCTTTCTGCACTTCAGGTGTTGTCCACTTATTTATTTTAATTTCCTTACATTTCTGTGAAGACTGTCTCAGATCTTTTTTGGACGGAAGGAAGATCAGAGCTTCATTTCTCCTCAACAGCGGAATTATTAGAGACATAACACTAACTTAGGTGGAGAGTAACGGAGGAAGAAATCAACTGTGATTTTATCAAAAGCACGTCTCCACTATCTAGCTAAGCTGACTTGAAACAACCTTGGAAAATGTGAATCACTATAGCCGGATGAGGCTTTGGAACTCAGTCCTTCCGATTGCGAATCAGTCACCAAGCCGTCCATTCTTTCGAGCCTATTTCTTTTCTTACCATCTTAACCAACTTTACGGATGCTTGAAACTTGGTTTAATCGAAAATTTTCTTTCAGAGTCTTCTTCTGGAAACACGAAGAGCACCCCTGAGAAGTCATTTGCTTGAGAGTGTGTACGTGAATTAAAACGCGTTTTTCGTATTTCTACCACGTTCCCAGTTCCGCGTTTTGGATTTGTTGTTGAAAAAGCAGCCATTTACGCACGGTCAATGTGCGGAAGTCATATGCTAGCGATTTAATACTTCTTATAACGCCTAAGGCTAGCACAAATGTCGGTAAAGTTAGACTTGCATTTTTATTCGTAACGGTGCTTGTAACGTGTTGGTTCTATTCAGAACGGCGTTCTGTTTCATTTTCAAGATGTCCAGCGAATGCTTCAACTCCCTGAAAGAAAGATGTAATCTCATTTGCACACTTACCACCATCAAAATTAGGCTAAAAATTGAGACTAAGACACGATTTTGAATAGTGCTAATTTTTTACATTCAGTTTTTATCCACTTCGTCTGGAGTACCTCCACCGTCTAGTGAAATATGTCCAGATCCTTTCTAGAAACGACAAGTATTTGTACAGAATCTATGCATATTCTTGATTTATGGACTGTTCAGCCGCTATAACAGAATTCATTTATGAACTATTGATGGGAGTTTCACAAATATCGATGACTATAACAATATATTTACATTGTTATGTCTCTAGAACCGAGTGAAACTATCCACTTAATTCCTTAATTACTAGTTTGCAATGGCGGTAATGTTGCACAAGTTTACTTGAGACTGCACATACAAGCTGGCTATCACACAATGTCGAACACAAATCTATAGCCTTGTGAAAGTGGGTAATATGAATTCTGGAAACCTACGATGGAAAGAAATTTGCCACATTAAAAGTATACGGTGCAAAAGAGGTAATATTATAGTCACACAGTCCAAAATAAACTTTCGTGGTCTTGTAGTCTTCAATCCGAAACCTGGTTTGATGCAGCTCTCTACAGTAGTATATACAGGGTGTAAATTTTAAGTTGACAAACCAGAATAACTCGAAAAATAAGCTTCACATGAAAAAATGTGTAGAATCCAAAGCTGATTATTTTCGAGGGGGACATCTGCTGGTACTAAAATTACCCCGCCACCCCGGATCCCCCGGGGGTGGTGCGGGAGGCAACTTCAAATTTCAAATGGGAACCCCCATTTTTTATTGCAGAATCAAATTCTACATAAAAAAAACTACGTACATTTTGTCTTATACATTTGTTTTGATTCTTGGTAGTTGGCTCTATAATTCAAGAAAATCCATGTTCTCATTTTTGCGTGGAAGAGGGTTTGAGAGAGAGGAATTAGAGTTTTACAAATGTTGACCCAAATATTAATTTTTTCCGCACATTCGGATAAGTTTTGTTTCTTTTGTTGTCATGAGGCCACACAACTTTTAATTATCAAACAAATCATCTGACTAGCTAACTAACTAACCAATACCTATTTAAATAAGTATTTTTTATTTCTCCGTAACTATTTTTCACGCAAAAATGAGAAGATGGATTTTCTTGAATTACAGTGCTAACTACCGGGAATCAAAACAAATGTTTAAGACAAAATGTACGTAGTTTTTTACGTAGAATCTGATTCTGCAATAAAAACTGGGGGTTCCCATTTGAAATTTTAAAGTTGCCTCCCGCCACACCCCCAGGGGGCTGGGGTAGCGGGCTAATTTTAGCACCAGCCGATGTCCCCTTCGAAAAAAAAAAAATGGTTCAAATGGCTCTGAGCACTATGGGACTTAACATCTGAGGTCATCAGTCCCCAAGAACTTAGAACTACTTAAACTTAACTAACCTATGGACATCACACACACCCATGCCCGAGGCAGGATTCGAACCTGCGACCGTAGCGGTCGCACGGTTCCGGACTGAAGCGCCTATAACCGCACGGCCACACCGGCCGGCCCCTCCGAAATAATCAACTTTTGATTCTACACATTTTTTCGTGTGAAGCTTATTTTTCGAGTTATTCTGGTTTGTCAACTTAAAATTTACACCCTGTGTATGCGTATTTAAATCGACCGGAAAAGAAAAATTGTTTACAGCAACTATCGAAATCGCTACGAAAACATGACGTAAAGCTATACTTTCTCTTTGGCTCCATTATCTCGCTCACTTGAATGTGGCGTAGAACCCAAACTCTGCATTTGGCTATTCATTAATGTTACCGGCTTACAAGTTTCAGAAACAAAAAAAAAAGGAAAACACGAAGAAACGAAAGAATGTGAGCTAGTGCAACGCAGTTGCACGATGTGATGGCAATCGGAAGCGTTCACCGCTGAATCTGCGGCAGTCATTCATATCGATAGGTCGAAGGTCGTGCGAGGCCGGTCTGATGGGTCAGCGGTCGCAGTAGCGAAGGTCGGAGTTGCAGGTAGATGTCCACAAATTCCAGAATGGGTGGATGGAGAAGGTACAGGGTACTTGTGTAACAAATCATTGGGGGCAATGAAAACTGCGCTGCTACATCCAAAAGTATGCATTGCTTTTGTAGGTCATGATTGTCTGCGCTTGTGATATTTATCATCTTCATTTTCCGTTACTGTGTCGAAAACAGCCACTTAAAAAAAATATTCCTTTTGCAACGTCCGACAGTGTGCTCAGGCTCTATTCCTACATTAACACAAACATAAGAAGGAGGTATCTCAGAATTTCCAGCAGTGAGACGAATGTTACAATTTTTTCCTTCCGTGTCATGTATAACAGAATAGCAGGCATATCATTTAGTATCGTAGTTAGTGTATGATTACAACTACGGTGCATGCTAGAGTCTGTAAATCATATTGGAGATCGAATATATGGCCACACGATCAATAACTGACACTCGTCATCTTTTTCCGAATGACCCGCTTGAGGACGAACACATACAAGTATCTGTTTAAAACGGACCTCCATATTAGCCCGGCTGTTGCATCTTCAGCCTTGAATGTCTGGTATACTTATTCTTTCACATGGCTGCCTGCCTTTTCTTAGAATACTTCACAAATATGCTGGATTTTTGATAACTATTCTTTGCTTTTTATGTAGTTCCGATGTCCTACGTGTGATTGTGTTAATCTTTATTCAGCACATTAGAATTTTTCTAATACTGCAGAAATGATATTTGAGCTAACGTCCTCAAAATGTTAAATACCTCTTCCTGAGCTAGTTTCAAACATACACACATCAAAAAAGATTTTGCGTCACCTCGGTTCCGAGAGTTCCGGAACCTGTACAGAAAATTGGAATAGAGATCAACATAATTCCACTCTTTTTATTGCTCATGAAAACAACACATTGCATGTTGTACCACCATACAGCGAGACCTTCAGAGGTGGTGGTCGAGACTGCTGTACACACCGGTACCTCTAATACCCAGTACCCAGTCCCCTTGTATTGATGCATACCTTTATTCGTCATGGCATACTATCCACAAGTTCCACAAGGTCCAAATTGTCCCATTCCTCAACGGTGATTTGGCCTAGATTCCTCCATGTCGTCCATTAACAGCCATTTTCAATCTATCCCAGGCATGGTCGATAGGGTTCCTGTCTGGAGAATATGCTGGCCACTCTAGTCGAGCGATGTCATTATCCTGAAGGAAGTCATGCACAAGATGTTCACGATGTGGGCGCGATTTGTCGTCCATGAAGACGAATGCCTCGCCAATATACTGCCGATATGGTTGCACTATCGGTCGGAGGATGGCATTCACGTATCGTACAGCCGTTACGGCGCCTTCCATGACCACCAGCGGCGTACGTCGGCCCCACATAATGCCACCGCAAAACATCAGGGAACCTCCACCTTGCTGCACTCACTGGCAGTGTGTCTAAGGCGTTCAGCCAGACCGGGTTTTCTCCAAACACGTCTTCAACGATTGTCTGGTTGAAGGCGTACGCGACACTCATCGGTGAATAGAACGTGATGCCAATCCCGAGCGGTCTAGTCGGCATGTTGTTGGGCCCATCTGTACCGCGCTGCAGGGTGTCGTGGTTGCAAAGATGGGCCTCGCCATGGACATCGGGAGTGAAGGTACGCTTCATGCAGCGCATTATTCAACATGGTGGCGTTGCTGCCAGGGTTCCTCTGAGCCATAATCCGTAGGTAGCGGTCATCCACTGCAGTAGCAGCCCATGGGCGGCCTGAGCGAGGCATGCCATCGACAGTTCCTGTCTCTCTGTATCTCCTCCATGTCCGAACAACATCTCTTTGATTCACTCCGAGACGCCTTGACACTTCCCTTGTTGAGAGCCCTTCCTGGCACAAAGTAACAATGCGGACACGATGGAACCGCGGTATTGAGTGTCTAGGCATGGTTGAACTACAGACAACACAAGCCGTGTACTTCCTTCCTGGTGGAATGACTGGAACTGATCGGCTGTCGGACCCCCTGCGTCTAATAGGCGCTGCTCATGCATGGTTGTTTACACCTTTGGAGGTGGGGGGGAGGGGGGGGGGTGTAAGTGAGATCTCTGAACAGTCAAAGGGACTGTGTCTGAGATACAATATCCACAGTCAACGTCTAACTTCAGGAGTTCTGGGAACTGGGTTGATGCAAAAATTTTATTTGATGTGTATATTTCGTTGTCGGATCAGCACCTTTATTCTTCTGTTATTTACATATTGCCAGTATCGTGACAAATATTTGTTATTTATTTGCTTCATAAAATTTATGACCCGCCGTCTAGATACGATGACGGTCCCTAAATTCGATAACGTATAAAATTAACAATCAAAATCACAACAATGAAAGATATACAATTGTCATATCATTCACAATTTGTGTAGATAACGTTTTTTGATATTACAATAACAACTGAAGGAATGATAATTCTGCTAGCGGTTTGCGCAGCCCGTTACTACTTAATCTAAAAAGCTATAAATTAGGCAGAAAAACTGAAGACGTGTAACTAAATGTTAATAAGAGGAATAGAAATAGGGTGTAACTAAATGTTAATAAGAGGAATAGAAATAGGAAGAGGTATGGGTATGACTTTGCAATTTTCCTCGTCTACACCCCAACGCTAACCGCTTAAATTCTATTACACCTGCTGTTTCCACTTCTCGGCTGGTCCCGGCGGAGGGTCGAGTCCTCCCTCGGGCATGTGTGTGTGTGTGTGTGTGTGTGTGTGTGTGTGTGTTTGTCCTTAGGATAATTTAGGTTAACTAGTGTGTAAGCTTAGGGACTGATGAGTGTAGCAGTTGTCGCATAAGATTTCACACACATTTGAACCCTTTTTTTTCCACTTCTGTGTGGTCTTGCAGATGTGGTTCAGGCTCTGAAGATCTAGGCCCTTTATTCCCTTTACGGGCTGTTGTGAGTACACGCAATGGAACATTATCCTGCTTTGTAAAAGTAAAACTGGATTTTGCATGTTAAATATATTTCAGATTCCGTTATTAATGTGTAACGCAAATCTGTAGTTACCTACACCTAAGAGATTCACCAGTACCAGGTACGGTAATAGCACTTCTTTGTCGTTTGAATAGCGTTTAAGTGTGAGTCCTGACGACGATGAGGGCAACTGTCCACGGAGATACGACCTCCACACGCATGATGTCGTCACTGGTCACTTCACTTTCACTCCCTCACATTCCCACCTCACTCGCATTCACTGTGGGATACTACTCTTTGTTTTGTATAATCGGCACCCTGGGAAGTTCACGGCGACAATTCTCCTCATATTCGACTGAGTCTGTCTGGGATTCTATTTGCAACATCGTTAATTAAATTTAATTTTCAGGTGTATAGAATTGACGCTAAGAGAATGTTCTGTCTAAAGGGTAAGGACAGCAGTCAACTGTTAACTGAGCAAATACTACAGCCAGGTTTGCCCCTGGAATCGATAAAGGCCACAGCTTGTAGCGAATCGCATCAATAAGATATTCTCCGCTCGGGGACAAGGTGTTGTGTTGTCCTTACTTTCGCATCGTTATAAGTAACATTCCGGTGTTCAGAGTGGCTGTATGGGCACCTCCCGAAAGCCAGAGCAATAAAAAAAAAAGTCACTATACTCTTGCAATTTATCAAAGAAATAAATTAAATAAGTTTAGAAAAAAAGAATCTAAATGGACGAATAGTTCAAAAGGAGGAAGTGGGCAAGTAGTCCAAAAGGAGGATGGAATCAAATCCCTGCCCGGCCATTCAGATTGAGTTGTTCCAAAACCTCCGTAAATTCGCTTCAGGCGAATACTGGATGGTCCTATATCAGGCCCACGACAGATTTCCATTCGCATTCTGGAGGTCCGTCTCTTGTGGCCTTATTTCTTCCCGCTGCGCATAATAATTTCTCCGCTATCGGGACTACAGGGAGCAGCCAGACGGCAGACTACGCCGACGCTAAATCTCGCCCCCCACGCGACAAGTGGTTGGCGCTTTTCCATTGTCCAGGCTACGGCCGTCAAGACTGCTCCGTTCCGTTCTGGGGACGGGACAGCAGGCGGCGCCAGCGCCGCAGGCCAGCGTCAGAGTTTTTTTTTATTTGCACACGGCTGTCAGGCAGGCCCTAAATCTATATTCCTCCAGACGCGATTATCCCAATTCCATTATGATCCGGCGGGGGCGGAATTGGCGCGGTCACGCAACCCCTGGCAGACTGCACAGCGCCCCAATAGCCGGCCGCCCGAGGCCCAATAAATGTGATTACACCACCCCAGTCCGTATTTTAATTCCCATTCGACCGGCGCGGCCGTATGTTTGCGGTATGGGGCTCTCAGGTGAACTATCTTTTTCTCTCTCTCTCTCTCTCTCTCTCTCTCTCTCTCTCACACACACACACACACACACACACACACACACACACACACAGTCACTCGGCCGCAGCGTAGTAATTTCCTTTATGCTTGCCGTCTTTTGTCGAATTCAGCCCTCTGCGTGAAACTTAACGACGGTCCTAGATCGAGTTTCAGGTCAAGAGTGAGTCCTATAGCGAATTTCCTTCTTTTCATGTCTCGTCGACGGCTTTTTATTACACAAAAGGCTCCAACGAATTGTCCGAATAACAATGAAGAGGCTGGGTTTTCAGCTTCAAATAAATCCGGGTGTAAATCGAAATGATTATCCAATCCTTGCAATAGCTTCTCTCAAGATAGCTAAAATAAATCCGTCATTCCGTACGATTTCACAACGAACGAAATATGTCTGAAAAGCTTCCAGTAAATATTTCAGTGGCCCAGGGGTCTATCACTGCAATATGAGTGCTGATTGAAAGCTTAAACGTCCGTGGTGTGACAACTGTTGCAAGAGAAAGAAAAACTTGTATGCTCACTGGGTGGCTGACCTGATTTTATTTGCTGTTTCTGAAAACTGCTACAAGCAAAAAAACATTTCTGCATATTGTCATGACATCCTGATCGCCCGCATCTCGTGGTCGTGCGGTAGCGTTCTCGCTTCCCACGCCCGGGTTCCCGGGTTCGATTCCCGGCGGGGTCAGGGATTTTCTCTGCCTCGTGATGGCTGGGTGTGCTGTCCTTAGGTTAGTTAGGTTTAAGTAGTTCTAAGTTCTAGGGGACTGATGACCATAGATGTTAAGTCCCATAGTGCTCAGAGCCATTTGAACCATTTGAACCATCCTGATCATTAGTTTCCTCTGTTGTTGCGGATAACAAGCTATATGACGTTTGCTAAACAGTCAGGAATGTAATGATTAATAACAAGAATAGCGAGGCGTGATTAGGATTCGCGCACTGAGAGTTCCGCACAAACTTAATTATGTATGTAGACGGTTCAACCATTCCTGGAATCGAGGATCTCGAAGATTTCTGCCTGTTGTCGACATTGATACTGGCAGCATATCGGTCAAAGGGATTGCAAGGGATCCTAGTTTGAAGTTGAATAACAAAAGACAAAAAACGTTCAAACGTGTGTGAAATTTATGGGACTTAACTGCTAAGGTCATCAGTCCCTAAGCTTACACACTACTTAACCTAAATTATCCTAAGGACAAACACACGCACCCATGCCCGAGGGAGGACTCGAACCTCCGCCAGGACCAGCCTCATAGTCCATGACTGCAGCGCCTCAGACCGCTCGGCTAATCCCGCGCGGCCAAATGACAAAAGAAACATTTCGGCAGGTGATGTAATTAGAAAGTAACAATATTCTGCTTTTTCCTTTTATTTGTACTGTGGAACCTTTCTTCTTGTGAAGTTGAAGTCATGATTCTGCGTCAAGGAGGAGTACCATCTAGTTTTTAATGAGTGAGTGCGAGTATCAAAATATGTGACATAAAAGACCTTATCTTTTGATTACGTTGACTTAGAAGCTTACATTTATTACGTCGCCAGGTGACTATAGACCTTAGTGACACAAATTTCCAACTTAATTCATCTACCTGTTCCTGACTAAAAGGGGTCTTAACAGACGGAGGGACAGAAAGACATTTGGATAGCAAATGACTTTTTTTTCGTATGATATTATTACAAATTACAAATTCTGAATTTTTCTTTACTTGTACTGTAAAACCTTGCTTCTTGCCAAATTTCATGACTCTAGACCAATAGGATAGATTTCGATAAGTAAGTTTGCAAGTACCAAAGTAGGTGACATAAATGGCCGTATCTTTTGATGCCATTGACTTAGAAGCTCCACTGTTTTACTCCGTTAGGACACTGCAGCTTTTTAAGTGACTTAAATTTCAACTTGATGTGTCTACCAGTTCCTGAGAAAAATAGGTTTGAACAATCGTACCGACAGTCATACATAGATATAGACGGACAACAGAATGATCCTATAAGGCTTCCTTTTTTACCATTTGAGATACGAAGTCCTAAAAAAGAAAAGCAGCTCAACTGTTATTACACATCTACTGTGTTACGAGCGCTTTCGTTCGTTGAACATCGTTAGATTTGCAGAGTTGTGCTAAAGTCTTGATGTAAAGGGGCTGGTTGTCGTAGGTGATGTTAAAGACCGAAGCCAAAAACACTTTCCACAAACATTCTACCTACGGCAACCAGAAGTTGTTCAACACACGAAACCGATCAACACAGTAAATGTGTAATACGACAGCTGAGATGGTTTTTAGGGTTTCTCTCTCTCTCTCTCTCTCTCTCTCTCTCTCTCTCCCTCCCTCCCTCCCTCCCTCCCTCCCTCCCTCCCTCCCTCTCTCCTTCTCTCCCTCACTCCCTTCCCCCCTTCCTCCATCTGTGTGTCTGTATGTCTGTCCGAATGTTAGGACGCTTTAACGGTCAGACATATCAAGTTCAAATTTATGTCACATACTAAGCTCTACTGCCCCTCGGTGGTATAAAAAATTAAAGCTTCTAAGCAAATGCAATATAACTTTACAACCATTCTTTTATACACACAAAATCACTCGTTAAAACCTAAAGGTCACTTCCCGTTTCCTACAATCATGAAATTTGCCAAGACTCGCCATTTTGCAGTAAGAGTAATGGAAAATTCGAAAATTGTTAACTTGTAGTTATTCACTTAAAAAATATCTTTTGGTTAGAAACTTACATCGCATTCGTAATCTGTCAAAAATCTTAGGAAATACTCTATGGATATTGATCTGGTTTCCGCTGATAGGTAGAGTGATTCACATTGAAGCTCTGTGTGTATAATTTACAAATATTTCATGCTAAATGGCTGAGCTACAATGAAGTGAAGTTCCCTGCCGCTGTGAAAACGATGCCTCGCCATGTAGTGATGACGGGCTTAAGGACGTCCGACTTCCGCACTAACAAGGGGAGGCCGCCAATTGTGAAATTCAGATTCGATTCATACTGCGCATAATAAAAGCTCATGGCCAGAGGTGTAATGTGGCAAAGCACCAAGATGCACTTCTCAGCCGTTGTCGAGAAAATCGACAGTTAAAAGAAACCGTTACGGTGAAATACTCTCTACGATTAATGATTTTCTATAGCGTCGTGGCGCAGCGGTAAGCGCTCGGGTTCGTAATCCGAAGGTCACCGGATCGAATCTCGCGCCATGCAACCTTTTTTTTGTATTTGTTTTTGTAATTCAAATGTGTGTATACACACACACACACACACACACACACACGCACACACACACACACACACACACACACACACACACACACACACATATATATATATATATATATATATATATATATATATATATATAAAATTCCCGGCAATCAGTTGCAACAATTATGCATATAGTAAGTTGTTGAAAGTCGTTTGTCGTGGAAAAACTGGCGTCTTCGACCATCATTATGTTTTCCGCAAACAAAGTTGTATATCACAAATGTTATTAATTGTCTTCATAATGTTAACCACGTATAGTTAACGGAAGACGTAGAAACGATATTCCGAAACGAATACGTATAGCGTAAGTCAAACGTTCGAATTAGAATAGAAAACCCCACGAACACAAATTTGCTGTGGCAGGTATGAAATATAAACTCCGTTACTCGCTCGTTGCACTTGAAGGACAGATGTTGAATGGGCCGAAACGAGCCGCCGCATAACAGCGTAGTTGCCTGCTAACTTCGAAAGAAGGTAGATGCGGTCCCTAGCGCAACTTATAACAAGTCCTAAGTTGCAGATTCAGAAGGATGTAGGTTGCAGTAGGTACTGGGAGATGAAGAAGCTCGCACAGGATAGGGTAGCATGGAGAGCTGCATCATACCAGTCTCAGGACTGAAGACCACAACAACAACAACACTTTAACTGGTATGAATTGGTAACAGTTATTTGCACCCCCATTGCTTTACTTCATGTCAGATGAGGCCTAGTTTCAGGTTTCACGTTATGTAAACTCCCAGAATTGTAAATATTGGTGGGAGGACAACCCACATATTCTGCACGAAGGACCTCTCCTCTCAGAGAAGATAGGTGTTTGGTGTGCGTTGTCCGGCACGCGCATTATTGGCCTCATATTTTTCAATAATACCTTAAACAGTGGCATATATCTAGAGATCTTTGACTCTATCTGCATCTAACAAATTCAGAGAAACTGTATGCAGTATTCCAACAAGATGGAGCAACCGCTCACACATCCAACCAAAACACGGTCCACATCACCAACGTGTTCCTTAAAGACAGTGGAGACCCCTGGGCCCCAAGATCGCCTGATTTTTTTATTTATGGGCCACACTGAAAAGCAAAGTGTATGTTGACAATCCTCGCACAATAGACGATCTTAAACGGAATATTACTAGAGAAATTAACAACATCACGTCTGCATAATTACAGCGTAATGCTGGTAACGTCCTCAGACGAAGCCAGTGATGCCTGGTTGCCCATGGCTACCACTTCCAGCATCTCTTATATGCAGATACCTACATGTTTCTTAACGTAACTATTCAGAATTCTTTGTTAGTTAGTTTATTGTTACTTCAATCTTGGGCGTGAGGCGTACCGGTTTTATGTGGGGCATCCTGTATCTCGCCAGTATTAATACCGATAACAAGGAAAAATCGTCAAGAATTTCGGTTCTCAGAATAGATGATCTATCTGGATACAAAATCAGGTTTGTACGGAATCCTCGGAGTGCGAGCCCTTTTCGCGCTTGTCCGGTTTTATTCAAAATGGTTCAAATGGTTCTGAGCACTATGGGACTTAACATCTGAGGTCATCAGTCCCCTAGAACTCAGAACAACTTAAACCTAACTAACCTAAAGACATCACACACATCCATGCCCGAGGCAGGATTCGAACCTGTGACCGCAGCGGTCGCGCGGTTCCAGACTGTAGCGCCTAGAACCGCTCGGCCACTATGGCCGGCTCCGGTTTTATTATTAATCATTAAAGTTGTCAGCTATGGTGCTCAACATGATCAAGATCAGTTAAGAATTTCATTTCTCGAAGTGCCGTAAGGCGCTTTAATGTACATCCAACAGCACGCTCCTTGATCTTTTGTCGTTTACTCTTTTCATTTCTTTGCCAAAAATTCATTCCGAGGGAAGTGAATTTCTCCCTGTCTCGAGAGGAACTGTCGTTTATTGCGCGATATTACCTTTACACGGTACAGTATATTGCACAAAATACTGAGCGAGAGTCAGTATTTATAAAACTCTGCAGTCTCCTTGAATATATTGCGCAAACCGTCGATACAGCTCTAGACAGGCAATATTATGGATCCCTTTACAGTTAGAAATTGTATTTGAGGACATAGTAAAGAGCAAATCTGGCAATACGGTTTAATGTTCGAAACAATCATTTCTTAATTTTAGTTAGCAAAATACTACATTATTTTCACTAGTATATATAGCTCGTCGTAACCGACAGACACTTGTGTTCAAAATGGACAAAGCGGTGCGTCACTCAACCAACACCGTTAGCAGCGACGTTTGAATAGAACATTACATCCTGTTAGTATCAGGTCAGCTTTGCCCCGACTTGTGCGTCATTCGCGCTGTAAACACTATGCAGTGCAAGAAGGCGTAAGAGAAGACAGCAAAACATCAAAGTAAAAAGAAGAAAAGTGTAACACGACGCTGTCATCGCACAGGTCTGCAGGTTCGATGGCAGGTTCTGTGGACAAACAAAAGAAAAGTACACAGACAGACGTCAACAGGGGCAGGGAGGGTGAACTGCAAATAACAAACACCGCCAGCAGACAGCAGCCGTGTCAGCCGCGAGTCAACAGGAGTCATTATGCATAGAGGCAATACTGCACGTAATACGTGCAGACCTATTTGCCAACGCTGCCTGCATATTTGTTTTATGTCTCTTCGATCTTTCTGTTCCGGATCGTTTTTGTTTGCTGAATGAATCTTTAAATCCGCTGGCGTCGTTTCTGAAACTCTACTAGGTGCTTTATCTTCTCGACTGTGTGTCGGCTAACCACTATCTCCACATCCTCCTCGTCAGGAAAGTACAGGGACAGAAGTGTGTATTGGTGCACCATGTTTTCTAATTTTTGTTCTTCTCATGTACTATAAAGTGCACAGAAGGGGGACATTTTATAGGGATGGGGGACAGAGGGGGGGTATATCGACTAACTTCACAGCTCGCTTTGAGATAAACTAGACAAATTATGTGAAATCTACATCAAAATACCGGTCTGTCACCCTGTGAAATGTGCGTCAAAATACTAATCATTCATCCTATCCTTATCACCAAATTTCCAATAAGTAGAATTTCATCACTACCGAGATAGCAACCAGCTACCTTTGGGCGGAACCCAATGGCGTAAGCGTAATTTAAGTACGCCCATACAGTGTGAATCATTCCACCAGGAATTTCTCTCTAACGTAGTTTAATTATGGCTGTTTAACGTAGCAACTGGAATCGAATAAGAAAAAGTAATGAAAAAGTTGTAAACAAAAGTACTGCAACTGGCTTATACACTATATACAAACAGGATAAACATTGATAAAACCGACAAACTGCAGGGACTGATTCCTGATTGGAAATGGAGGAAATGCATCGTTGCCAAGGTAGATGGCGTTGAGGAATGACGGTTCCTCTAACCAGTGCCGTGTGTTCCTTGTGTGTTGCAGGCTATGTGGTTCACGCAGCGTACTGCGAGCATCAGAATGGACCAGCGTTCATGTCAGCAAGAAGGCTAGGTGGTGTTTCTTTAGGGCCAAGCAGTTGGAAAAGGTCGAGAAGCAATACAGCTATACCAAAACAAGGACCCTCACAGACACCGCCCACCTCACACAACATTTCAAGCCCTTTTTGGGCGTTTGCTGTGATCACAGATCCTCTCAGACAGACAAACGTGCAGGAAGGCGGCCGATTGTACGTACACTAGATTAGGATCCGAGTTCTACAGGACTTTGAGACGAACCTTAAGACAAGCTCCAGTCAAGTGACCCTCCAACATGATGTAAGCCAAAGTACGATTATGTGTATCCTGCATGATAACCGCTGCCATCCCTATCACCTCCCATGGATGTCACTCTGAACATACGTGACGTGGATGCGAAGCAGCTCTGTACTGTGTTCCGGGATGATTTGTTGTCGTTGCACGCACACCATCCATTTCCGAACACATGTTCATAGGACTTTTTTCCTCCATTTCCAGTCAGAAATCCGTCCTTGTAGTTTGTAGGTTTTATTGATGTCCACTCTGTGTATCTGCAAGGCTGTTGTGCGCTTTCGTGGAAAGTACATATAAAATAGCAAATTCATACGCATTACCAAGGAGAGGGTCTTTATTCAGATCCTAAAAAATTAAAAAGAACAACAAAATTCGTTATTTATTGTTGATTTATATTAACAAGTTAGCTCTTAAAGAGGTAGTGATGCGCATCTACCCCTATGGCGTAAAATTTTTCGGTGAAGTTTGACTGAGCAGTTTAAAACATTTATAGAATCTGCTGGGAGAGTGAAAAAAATAATATTTTTTTTAAAAACTTCAAAATATAAAGTGACGTACTAGATTACAATTTTTTCCAAAAGCGTGTATACACACCCTCTCTCCTACCCCCCCCCCCCCCCCCTTTTGTTATTGCGGGAGTTACAGCTTGAGCACAGACTGAAATGCGGTGCCAACACTTACTCAGAGTGCGAACAAAATAACTTGGCCAGTACCTGCATAAACAACGCAGTATGGGAGAGGACGACCGTAGTGGTGCGTGCTCCGTTCTGAATGGTTACTGCGCAGTGGGGGAGGTGCAGTTACACAGCCGACACCCACGCATATCTGACATAACTTGTAATTCGACAAATATATTTATTTAATTATTTATTTAACCTGATCTGCTTAGGACCACCAGGACCGCTCTTACAGTGAACCAGGGTCTCACGCATACGGAACCTTTTTTTACATGTAGCTACATAAGAAATAATAATTTTAATATGACGAATAGTATTAAAATGATTTGACTGTGTATAGCGACATTGTGACTAAATAATACAGACTATGAACTAATAAACTTGGTACTGACAGCACTTGCACTAATGCTGCAGCTAATAATAATAATAATAATAATAATAATAATGATTCTGGCAAATATATAAAGAATTTATTGGTTTGCAAAATAGATATTTTCTGGTACAGCGAGTGTGGGGAAAAGAAATTTAAGGAGACTCTACCAGCTAAGAATACTCTGAAATAAGGAAGATGTGATGGAAGGAAGGATGTACAAGGCTCATGACTGCGTACAGGTGCAATAGTAATCATTATTGCTTATTTAGTACGAGTTCAACATCAAAATTAAGACATTCTCGCAAGTCTTGGAATTCATGGAACTGATATCTTGCGAGGATCAATATCGATAACAGGCAAAATTCGTCGACATTCTCGTTCACCCGGGATGAATGAACTATCTATATACATAATTAATGTTGTACGGAACCGTCGTCTAAGGCGCTGCAGTCACGGACTGTGCGGCTGATCCCGCAGGTTCAAGTCCTCCCTCGGGCATGGGTGTGTGTGTTTGTCCTTAGGATAATTTAGGTTAAGTAGTGTGTAAGCTTAGGGACTGATGACCTTAGCAGTTACATCCCATAAGATTTCACACTCATCTGAACGGAACCGTCAGTGCGGCACTCCACCAAGCAACTAGCCAACTTCGCAGTTACGAGTCTTCAGCGAACTAACAGTGCGCATAATGGCGTACTAAAAGTGCGCATAATGGCGTAAAAATACGCGAAATCGCTTCAGATTAGAAGGTACTCATGGAGCCGTTTTCCGTAAGATCGCTATCATCTCGCTATAGTGTCCGTTTTTTCCTCTCGTGACAGCAATTTCATTTTTATGACTTTTGTAAATTCCTTATCAGAGAAAATTCAGTTTACAGAACGGGAATGTTTCATTATTTTCTTTATTGCCACTTTGTTCTTATGTATCCCAATTTACTTTTGCTGTAGTATTACTTTGCTTTATAGCGCCAAATCAGTTTCAGTCACGAAGTTAACAGCTGCGTAGAATGTTTCTACGAGGTACACTCGCGCTGAGCAACGGCTTGTTGTTCGCGTCTTGCAGCGAGAGCGGCGCGTTCAATAACGTACAATCAGCGTTTCACTATACAGCAGGGCGCAGTCAATATTAGCTGAGCCGAGAGCGAATGTAGAGTACGCTTTTATTGACAGCGATATTTGCATGGAAAACCTGCGCGTTCGCTGTGCCGCGTGACATTTTGGGAGCGCCGCGCTCTTTGCACGAGCCCTCGTGCAGCTAGCGTAGTAGCCGGTAGGTACACCTGTGCCTCTCGCGTCCCCCCACTAGGAACGGCGGCCAACTGCACGCCGATCACGCCCAACACACCACTCTTTCCCCGCGAACTTCGGCCACAACAGTTTGCCTTCCGCGACATTTACACGGTAGCTTCCCCACTGGTGTTTTGTACGGGATGTCGAACATGTTTCTCTAAAAGGTATTGATATTCATATCAACGCGAGCGATGTGGCGAAGTAGTTCAGAGACACAAGGCTCACATTTAAGTCTGGAAATATACACTACTGGCCATTAAAATTGCTACACCAAGAAGAAGTGCAGATGATAAACGGGTATTCATTGGACAAATATATTATACTAGAACTGACATGTGATTACATTTTCACGCAATTTGGGTGCATGGATCGTGAGAAATCAGTACCCAGAACAACCACCTCTGGCCGTAATAACGGCCTTGATACGCTTGGGCATTGAGTCAAACAGAGCTTAGATGGTGTGTACAGGTACAGCTGTCCGTGCAGCATCAACACGATACCACAGTTCATCAAGAGTAGTGACTAACGTATTGTGCGAAGCCAGTTGCTCGGCCACCATAGACCAGACGTTTTCAGTTGCTGAGAGATCTGGAGAATGTGCTCGCCAGGGCAGCAGTCGAACATTTTCTGTACCCAGAAAGGCCCGTACGGACCTGCAACGTGCGGTCGTGCATTATCCTGCTGAAATGTAGGCCCTCGCAGGGATAGGATCAAGGGTAGAGCCACGGGTCGTAACACATCTGAAATGTAACGCCCACTGTTCAAAGTGCCGTCAATGCGAACAAGAGGTGACCGAGACGTGTAACCAATGGCACCCCATACCACGACGCAGGTGATACTCAGTATGGCAATTGACGAATACACGCTTCCAATGTGCGTTCACCGCGATGTCGCCAAACACCATGATGCGACCATCATGATGCTGTAAACACACCCTGGATTCATCCGGAAAAATGACGTTTTGCCATTCGTGCACCCAGGTTCGTCGTTGAGTACACGATCGCAGGCGCTCCTGTCTGTGATGCAGCGTCAGGGGTAACCGCAGCCATGGTCTCCGAGCCGATAGTCCATGCTGCTGCAAACGTCGTCGAACTGTTCGTGCAGATGGTTGTTGTCTTGCAAACGTCCCCATCTGTTGACTCAGGGAACGAGACGTGGCTGCACGATCCTTTACAGTCATGCGGATAAGATGCCTGTCATCTCGACTGCTAGTGATAGGAGGCCGTTGGGATTTAGCACGGCGGTCCCTGTTACCCTCCTGAATCCACCGATTCCATATTCTGCTAACAGTCATTGTATCTTGACCAACGCGAGCAGCAATGTCGCGATACCATAAACCGCAATCGTGATAGGCTACAATCCGACCTTTATCAAAGTCGGAAACGTGATGGTACACATTTCTCCTCCTTACACGAGGCATCACGCCGGCCAGGGTGGCCGAGCGGTTCTAGGCGCTACAGTCTGGAACCGCGCGACCGCTCCGGTCGCCGGATCGAATCCGGCCTCGGGCATGGATGTGTGGGATGTCCTTAGGTTAGTTAGGTTTAAGTAGTCCTAAGTTCTAGTAGACTGGATGACCTCAGATGTTAAGTCCCATAGTGCTCAGAGCCATTTGAACCATTTTTGAACGAGGCATCACAACAACGTTTCACCAGGCAACGCCGGTCAGCTGCTGTTTGTGTATGAGAAATCGGTTGGAAACTTTCCTCGTGTCAGTACATTGTCGGTGTCGCCACCGGCGCCAACCTTGTGTGAATGCTCTGAAAAGCAAATCATTTGCATATCACAGCATATTCTTCCTGTCGGTTAAATTTCGCGTCTGTAGCACGTCATCTTCGTGGTGTAGCAATTTTAATGGCCAGTAGTGTATATTTGACTTTATAAGGGAATTTGGGGACGGTTCCTACAACAATTCGCTAATTTTCGCACCACATTAGTCAACAGTGTTCCGTTTCCAGTGAGCTCGATTCGACAGGTCTTCAATTCAAACCTACGAACCGCCCGTCCTTCATTTTAACACTATGAAAGAACGCTTCCTCTTGAACCAAGTGGCTTGTCATTTCGTTGTTCCATTATTTTCTATCACGTGTAATTAGTTATCGGTCTTCCCGTCTTTTCTTTTGCAGTGCTGAAGAAATTTAGATTAACATAAAGCACGAATAATCTGATGATGAAGTTAAGCTCGAAATAGGTTTTAGAGAAAACAAATTTTTATTTGTGACTACCTGCCGCAGCCAACAGCTTTGCTGTGTTCCCGATAGATCACCTAAGTTAAGCAATACCGAGCGTGGCCAGTACTTAGGTACGTAACGGCCAGGGAACATCGCGTGCTGTTCCCAATTTTCCATTTGTCTATCCTTTAAAGGGAAGGAGAGGTGGTTGGGAAATGTTCCTGACCCCCAGATTTTGTGCCAATGTTCCGGATTAAATTTCAGTCCTCTCAGCAGTGTCTCACGGAGTGGGGGCATGTGGCACTGTTCATTGTGATCCGTCCGTCGGATGGGCAGCTCACTTTCTGCTGTTCGAGAGAAGCAAGATGTGTACTGGCACAGTGTTTCACTCTCTCCTCTCGTCATCCTACAACGCAAACATGACACCACAATACATACCCATAGATACATTTAACCCAAAAATCACACTTCTTGAAGTAAAGGTGCCAGTGTGTGTGGAAGGACAGGAGAAAACTTTCCGGTCAGGCGGATGAAACTGCATATCGGGGTCTCCAAGCCGATCATACCATACATTTCTTTTTCATTATCTGCTGCCTTTTTTAAAAAATCGTTTCACCAAATGAAAAACTTCCGAGTTTTACACCCAACCCATTTGTGAAATACATCCCAATTATCCACTCATAAGTCAGTTATGATCTTTGCCGTAACGTCAGTGTTTTGAAGCATGTATCTTCAGATGCGACGCATACCTTCATTGTACAGGTATTAACGAACTCAGATACCTGATTGCAAGATCTGATCACAAATAGGTCACGATCTACCAAGGTTTATAAAGGTGCCTCCATAAGCTTCTCAAACAATGCAGATAAACACACTTTCCCTTGGTTGTAGTTCCCACAGCGAGAGCAGATTCCACGAGATTCAACGTATTGCTGGAGTGTTTCACGTCGTGTTACACACTCATGTGAATTTTTAGAAGTATCTACTACTGTAATGGAGTCGTCCGGCTAGCCTCACGGTCTAACGCGCTGCTTCCCGAGCGGGAAGGCGTGCCGGTCCCCGGCACGAATCGGCCCGCCCGATTAGTGTCGAGGTCCGGTGTGCCGGCTAGCCTGTGGAAGGTTTTTAAGGCGGTTTTCCATCTTCCTTGGCGAATGCGGGCTGGTCCCCTTATTCCACCTCAGTTACACTATGTCGGCGACTGCTGCGCAAACGCTGTCTCCACGTACTCGAACACCATCATTTCTCTACTATGCAAACATTGGGGTTACACTCGTCTGTGCCTCGTGATGACTGGGTGTTGTGTGCTGTCCTTAGGTTAGTTAGGTTTAAGTAGTTCTAAGTTCTAGGGCGCTGATGACCATAGATGTTAAGTCCCATAGTGCTCAGAGCCATTTTTACACTCGTCTGGTGTGAAACGTTCCCAGGGAGTACACTGGGGGCCGAACCGCACAATAACCCTGGGTTCAGTGTGGGGCGGCGATGGGGTGGGGGGACTGCTGTGGCCTGTTGTGAACCACTGAGAGCTACGGCAGAACGAAGCCTCCCCGTCGTTTCTAGGTACCCTGTTCAGAGCACAAGACAATACACACGGTAATGGAGATATGTAATCGAATACCATCAACCACGAAGTTTTGGTGCTACTCCTTCTCTCTACCGTATAGTTTGTTACTCTGTTTAATTTAAATGTGGTTAGAGACAGACTACGCTACATACCACACATTTTGCGATGAGACGAAAATCGTATTTCGGAAACCGATTTTCGCTGCGGTGTTTACATGTTAGGCTTTAATATATGTTGCTAGCCAGATCAAATATCGTTTGTCCGAGAGTCAGTCGTTTTACACGAATTTTGTCTCTAAATCAGCTGTTTCAATTTCGTCAGCACAAGGAAGTGAGGTTGTCACTCCTTTTCTTAAATAAAGGAAGTGTAGAATTTCCTTATGGATATCAGTGAACTAATAATCAGGGTAGGGAGGAGATTGGACAAGATGTTTCAAAATTTTATTCACACCAATCAGTGCACTTTTAAACTGTTCTATTATACCCACCTAAATCACACCAATTTTTGGTAGGAATGCGAAGTGATCATTGGTGGAAGATTATTGTACCCAAACATTTTGGAGAATTAGGGCAAATAAAAAACTTCCGAATACGTGAAGAAACGTTCGTACTCCTGCCAACAAAATAAGCAAATGGATTGTCAACAGCAGTTGATAGCATCTGGGAACCTAGTAAGGAAGTTTACAATAAGTCCGCTGTGCAGAATACATGGGCGCAGCTGGTTGTCCTTTTTTTTTTTTTTTATAATTCAACAAAATTGTATATTTGTGGATCTCTTACCATTTATTAAAGACCAAATTTCTTCTCTTCATTGAAGTAAAGGAAATGAATAACTTCTTAGTCAGTCGAGTACGTCTTTTCCTTTATTCCATGTCAGATCGCTTCGCCCACAATAAGTAAGAAACGAGTAGCAAAGAGAGAACGCAATCAGGAATCAAATACGGTAAAGCTGCAATCCGGCAACCCAAACCACTTTGCTAGAATCGATATTGGATTATTTACATGATCTAGCAGAAGCGGTATTGGCATGTCGATTTATGGAAAACCGTATTTCGGACCTCATTTAAGCGTAGTGACAGTGAAGAAAAAAACGAGTCGTATGGCACTGTCGACTTGGAGATTTCAAGCTAAGACTAAGCTGCGCTATTGGAAACGGCTCTTTATTGTATGTCGATGAGGAAAGAGAGAGGCTAATAATACACTGTCGTCAAGTAGCATACCCGTCTCTAATAGCACCATGGAAGCCGCCGAACTTAACCTCCCCATCCAACGGACGGATCACGATCAATAGTGTTGGATGCCCTCACTCCACGAGACACTGTGAAAAAGTTTGGTGTTTAATCCAGGACGCCGGCGCAAAGTCTGATGATTGGGAAATGTACGTCAGTGTCTTCTCTCTCCTTGCTGGCCAAATACTGGTGGCATAAATTCTTTAACCCACCACGATTCAAAGCGGTCATCATCGACCACCAACGCACAAGTTTGCATTAGCGACCTCTGTTACGGAGGCCGGTAGTTGTGAAAATGTGAAACCGCGTTCCCTGCAGTGTGGTTTGGAAAGGAGCACCCAATACTCTACCTCCTACCCTGATCGTAGCTAAATTATGGAATTCATCTCCTACTACAGGTGTGATTCGACCTTGTCTCCACAAGTATATTAGAGCAGATCAGGCACGATAATAAAGGACATAATGGGATAGTATAACCCTTCTAAAATAAGGGTGGACTTCAGATACAATTAAACGAGTATATTTTGATACATGGTCCACAAATAAATTAATAATGAAGGTCACACATTTGAAGAAGGTAAGAAGACACTGATGTAAACGATAAAAGCGTCTGATTAGAGGATAGTTATTATTAGAACGAGAGAAAATCCTCAATCAAGGGAAACGAAATACCAGGAGTAAGAGGACACGTACAATGTGAAGAAATAAAATATGTAATTGAAGGCAAGTGAGAGACATACTACCTAATGACCGCGTATACGGCAGTAGAAAATGGCAGGTTACTTTGGTGGCGGCATGCAGTCGTCGGTGGTCCTGATGCAATCGTAATTACCAATTGGATGATATGATTGTCACAGCCAGAGAACATCAAGATCATTAATTGTTTCTTCGACTAAACGGCAAACTTTTATCGACATTCTGGTGTCTATAGCTCTCATTTAAACTGTCCGAACACGCTACCTCAGGGCAGGGCCACGTGGACCGGACTCCGACTGTACCAGCCACGAAAACGTGACATGACGGCAAAAGAACTCGCATACCAGTGTAGACATTAAAAACGATCGATTGCACAGAGGTCTGTAATTTCCATAGCCAACCTAACTGCGCTCATCTGCACAGCTTTGGGCAGGTTACCCAGTTACGTTAGACTACTACACTCCTGGAAATTGAAATAAGAACACCGTGAATTCATTGTCCCAGGAAGGGGAAACTTTATTGACACATTCCTGGGGTCAGATACATCACATGATCACACTGACAGAACCACAGGCACATAGACACAGGCAACAGAGCATGCACAATGTCGGCACTAGTACAGTGTATATCCACCTGTCGCAGCAATGCAGGCTGCTATTCTCCCATGGAGACGATCGTAGAGATGCTGGATGTAGTCCTGTGGAACGGCTTGCCATGCCATTTTTCACCTGGCGCCTCAGTTGGACCAGCGTTCGTGCTGGACGTGCAGACCGCGTGAGACGACGCTTCATCCAGTGCCAAACATGCTCAATGGGGGACAGATCCGGAGATCTTGCTGGCCAGGGTAGTTGACTTACACCTTCTAGAGCACGTTGGGTGGCACGGGATACATGCGGGCGTGCATTGTCCTGTTGGAACAGCAGGTTCCCTTGCCGGTCTAGGAATGGTAGAACGATGGGTTCGATGACGGTTTGGATGTACCGTGCACTATTCAGTGTCCCCTCGACGATCACCAGTGGTGTACGGCCAGTGTAGGAGATCGCTCCCCACACCATGATGCCGGGTGTTGGCCCTCTGTGCCTCGGTCGTATGCAGTCCTGATTGTGGCGCTCACCTGCACGGCGCCAAACACGCATACGACCATCATTGGCACCAAGGCAGAAGCGACTCTCATCGCTGAAGACGACACGTCTCCATTCGTCCCTCCATTCACGCCTGTCGCGACACCACTGGAGGCGGGCTGCACGATGTTGGCGCGTGAGCGGAAGACGGCCTAACGGTGTGCGGGACCGTAGCCCAGCTTCATGGAGACGGTTGCGAATGGTCCTCGCCGATACCCCAGGAGCAACAGTGTCCCTAATTTGCTGGGAAGTGGCGGTGCGGTCCCCTACGGCACTGCGTAGGATCCTACGGTCTTGGCGTGCATCCGTGCGTCGCTGCGGTCCGGTCCCAGGTCGACGGGCACGTGCACCTTCCGCCGACCACTGGCGACAACATCGATGTACTGTGGAGACCTCACGCCCCACGTGTTGAGCAATTCGGCGGTACGTCCACCCGGCCTCCCGCATGCCCACTATACGCCCTCGCTCAAAGTCCGTCAACTGCACATACGGTTCACGTCCACGCTGTCGCGGCATGCTACCAGTGTTAAAGACTGCGATGGAGCTCCGTATGCCACGGCAAACTGGCTGACACTGACGGCGGCGGTGCACAAATGCTGCGCAGCTAGCGCCATTCGACGGCCAACACCGCGGTTCCTGGTGTGTCCGCTGTGCCGTGCGTGTGATCATTGCTTGTACAGCCCTCTCGCAGTGTCCGGAGCAAGTATGGTGGGTCTGACACACCGGTGTCAATGTGTTCTTTTTTCCATTTCCAGGAGTGTAGATACTGGCTTCTTGTATCATCCAGAACTGCCTGCTATGTATATATTTATGCTCGAAGAACCGTTCAGACTTAGCGCATAGGGTTTGCTTGCATTAGGAAACCGCACCTTGACGAAAATTACTTACTCCTGCATCAACTGCTAGTGCTAACAGTAAAAATAACAGGTAATGCCTCTATCCCGGAATATCATTCATGTCTGTTTGGTATCTGTCATACGATCTTGCTACACACAAAATCGCAAATTAAATTATGATCAAAATTATTTCGTGTAGGGATATAATTGCTTATCTCAGAGGCTTGCCAGTATCTAATTGGCCTGATTCTGATATGGTGATAATAGACTGCCGGCCCTGGAGTGTGTGTCACACACGGTGACGGATAATTTCCGCAGTAGCATTAGGCGGCTGTGTGAGCGAGACGCTGTGTGCCGGCAGGTGACTACTCGCTGGACATCTACCCGGTGATGCTGGACGACGACGCGCGCTATCAGTGCCAGGTGGGGCCCGGCGCCAACGGGGAGCCGGGCATCCGCTCCAAGTTCGCGCAGCTGACGGTCCTGGTGCCGCCTGACAGGCCGCGCATCGTCCAGGGGGACTTCCTCGTCACCACCGAGGACCGCGAGATAGAGCTCGAGTGCGTCTCCATGGCGGGAAAGCCCGCCGCAGAGGTCAGTATCCAGTCCACAACCCACGTGGTTCTATCTCTCTCTGTATATAAAAGCAGAATGAATGTATACATGTGTGTATGTACGTATGTCTGCGATCTCCTCTCAAAAGCTCTGGGTCAATTTCAATCGAATTTGTCACACAAAGATCCAGTAGAAGCAGAGATACAGGCATAAGCGTAAGCCCCTGCATAATAGGTTGCTCTGTACGTCAGATGTGTTAGAATAGTATTGGTCTGCCTTATGAACCTGCTTTGCAGAGCAGCTTGTACATCAGGAGCAAGAAACAGTTTCCATGCCTGTTATATGCAGCTGCCCTGCACAACAGGCAAGTCGAGGGAGTGGTGTCAGTATACTTTATCCACCTGTTTTGCAGGGGCTACACACACAGATGGACATGGTTGGGGAAGTTTGACATGGGTAGGGGAGAGGATGGACAAAGATGGGGCAGGAGGTGCAGAGAAGAAGAGAGGGGACAGATGGGGATGAACAGAGAGGAGGAAAGGAGGGATGGAAAAGGGATGCAAAGAAGAAGATGGATTGGGAAATGTGGAGGGAGATACGAACAAAGAGAGTATAGGGAGGACGAGATGGGCAGAGAGAGGGATGAGGATGGGCTGGATAGTAGGAGGTGGTGGAGAAAGAGGGGTAGAGGGATAGGGACAGAGGGAGGGAGAGGAAGATGTGGTCAGAGAGGAGGCAGACACGATGGGAAAAGAGAGGGGGAGGAGGTGATTAGCAGAGAGAAGTGGGAGGATAAGATGGACAGAGTTATTTTGGGAGAAGGAGATGGACACAGAAAGGGAAGGAGGGGTTATATGCCATATATACGTCGAGTGATTACGCAAGTGAAACTGCAGGGTAAAGGCTAGTATATAATAAAGCAGCAGTGTGTGTATATTTCTATGTATGTATGTCCGTATGTATGTCAAGGATCTCCTCCAAAACCCTTTGGTCGATTTCAGCCAAATTTGGCAGCCAAACAGCAAACTTCATGAGTTTCAGCACTGTGGGGTTTATAACGCCTTAGCTCCAACAGGGGTGGAAATGCGAAACTGTGTTTTTTTTCCAGCCCTGACATATAGGCTGCCCTGCTTGACAGATGTGTTGTACAGGAATAATATCGATCTGCCTGATCGACCTGATTTGTGTGGCGGCCTATATGTCAGAGGCAAAAATTGGTTTTTAAACCCCTATGTAGGCTGCCCTGCACAACAGGCATGTTGTGGATTTCATATTGGCCTCCTTTTTCGACCTGTTTTGCAGAAACAATATGTGTGAATGGGTAAGGTTGAGAGGAGTGTGAGATGCACAGAGGGAGGATGGACACGGTAAGGGGGCAGAAGGGTACAGATAGGGAGTGAAGGTGAAGGTGAGGATAGAGAAAGGGGAAGGAGGGGAGGAACAGAGAGGGGTAGGAGGAGATTGATGGAGAGAGCGGAGGAACAGATAGATGGAGAGAGGGGGAGAGGGAAATGGATAGGGAAAGGAGGAGGTGGATAAGCACATAGGGGCAGGAGAAAATGGACAGAGAGATGGGGGAGTGGGATATGGTCAGAGAGATGCAGGAGGCAGAGGGAAGGTGTAGAGAGGTTGTGGGAAGGTGGAAGAGGAAGAGAGAGGAGATGTTGGATAGAGAGAGGGGCGGAGGGGTGGGAAGATATGGTTAAAGAGAGGGGACAGAGGATATGGACAAAGAGATGAGGAAGGAATGAAGAGGCAGAAAGAGTGGAGATGGACAGATAGAGATGGCGGGATGAGGTGGACACCGAGACAGTGGGAGGAAGAGGTGGACACAGAGTGAGGGGAGGAGGAGATATGTGCAGTATACTCGTATGTGTCAGACATGTGCACAAGCGAAGCTGTGGGGGTAAAAGCTAATCTTCTCTAAAGCTCTCAGGTTTTCAGCTGACTGAGTTCATCGAGCATTGTTTCGATAAGTGTCAATATTATCATATCCTGAGTAAGTATCGAAACAATGTATTCCTTACGGTTTGACTTTCCATTGTAGTGGACGGTGGGAACAGCTGTGTGTTGATTTACAATTGTAAATAAATTAATCTCTGGCTGTGAGAATGATTTCTTTTTAATTTTTTTGTTGTGAAATCCATTTCAGGGCTGCTAGCCCCATCTTCAGATGCAACTCTTCACATAGCAAAATTTTCCAAATTGTATGAGTAGTGCATATCCAACATAACAGCATGATTCAAATGGTATATTTTTTAATGTAGAATAGTCCCGACAGCATAAAGTTGTTCATTTATTAACTGGTAATCGGTTTCGACTGCGGTTCTGGTCATCGTCAGACACTTACTCCATAGGAGTCTGCTGAAGCTGGCGAGGAACAGGCGCCAGTCTAGGAGGCATGTAACCTCTGCAATATAACCATAGCAGTGATTATATGCCTCCTAGACTGGCGCCTGCTCCTCGCTAGCTTCAGGAGACTCCTATGGAGTAAGTGTCTGACGATGAACAGAACCGCGGTCGAAACCGGTCACCAGCAAATAAATGAACATCGTTATGCGGTTCGGACTGTATCACTATATAAAAAATGTAACATAACCGCTGACTTTCCAGTAAAACAAGAAGAAATGTTGCAAAAAATTTTAAATTTCGTATACTATATTTTTTAAGTTATCTGACTTTACTGGTCATCATATCAGATTAAACATGTGGTTATGTAGGATCATACTTGAAATTACAATAACTCATAGTCAAGACCAAATAATAAGACAATAATATTTTCTTTCTTGCGTCTGTTAAGTGTCATCATATAGTGTTACCAAACACTTTACATTTAAAATTACGGACCATTTACAGAGGGAGTGTGTATACCACTTTCTACAAGCATCAGTCATTTATGGCGTTACGAACAAACCTCTATGACACAAACATCATACATAACTGTTGCATGTAGAGGCTCTTTTGTCAGAGGCGGAGTGGATGTCAGGGGCTACACTCGAGTCCCGGCGTGGCCAGTCATAGTCTATCTCGGCTGCGAGCTCTCACAGCGTATTTTCGCCAGTTCTGGATCCTAATCAGAACAAACTGCATAATCGCCATCTCTCTTTACGAGGCTGTTGCTAGTTCTAATTTCGATGACTTCTTTATTAAGCTGACCCGGAATCCACTTGCCTTACATAGCTTCAAATGACTTTCTTCCAAGCTGTGCTGAGCGACCGCCGATTTTTCTTTGTGTCCCAGGCGGACGTACTTGGTGGGCTCAAGGTAGGGCTGCTAAACGCAGCGTTGTGCCTGCTCTAAGTAATTGCCGCAGCCTACGTTCACAGTAAATGCTACGGACACGAGGCATATGCGCCCCGAGCGGATCCTTGAGCGAGCCGTTTAGACCTTTAATCTTCTGTAGTGATCGGAAGATTGTTTTAACATCACATTCACTTCAGCACTATCACGTACAGACGGATTTTGTCTCCAGTGCCCTATATTCTATTGCTGAATGCTTACAGATAACGTGGATTGACGGCCTGGGCAACGTACTGCGCGACGGCATCGAGTACATCGTGGAGGCGCTGCCCGACGGCCGGCGCTTCACCGCCAAGTCGATCCTGAAGCTGACGCCCAAGAAGGAGCACCACAACACGACGTTCACGTGCCAGGCGCAGAACACGGCCGAGCGCACCTACAAGAGCGCCCACCTGCGCCTCGAGGTGAAGTACGCGCCCAAGGTGACGCTGGCCGTCGTGGGCAGCAACGGCGCCGCCGCCGGCACGGGCGGCCTCACTGGCAGCCTGGTGGGGGGCGGCGCCGGCGCCGGTGCCAACGGGGGCGGCGGGGGCGGCATCGGGGGCGGCATCGCCAGTATCGGCCACCGCGGCGGCATCACCGAGGGCGCCGACGTGCGCCTCGCCTGCAAGGCGGACGCCAACCCTCTCGACCTGACGTACCGCTGGTACCTCAACGACGAGCCCGTGCCCGGCGATTTCACCACTGAGCTGGTCATCCACAACATCTCTCGGCGGTACCACGACGCCATCGTCAAGTGCGAGGTCCACAACCCGGTCGGCAAGAGCGAGGAGTCGGAGACGCTCGACGTAAACTGTAAGTACGCGTCCACCAATACACTGCCCAGCAGTACGCGTTGTAACTGTTTCGTACAGGGTTGCTCACAAGTACAAGACGTAAAGGAAAATGACACTTGTCGGTGAATAGAGCATCTCTTCAAATATCGATTCGTAATACGCGCCGTGGCGTACTTGCAGATGACAGATAGAGATGGCAGTTTCGCTTAAATAACCGGTTTTCGGGTATTTAATTTTTTTCCAGCGCTAGGTTAACCTCAGTGTTAAAACCGCTCGAACTAACCGGTTTCTGAAATAAGCGATTTCCTATAATAAACGCAGAAGTCGGACAAAGACAAAGTTTTGACTCCTTCAGTTACAAGATAGAACTGAAATTTTAAATTAAATAGGTAAATAACAGAAAACTTTGTCAGTCCACTGTTCACTGCTTTTCTCGAAAAGTGATAAGTGGTTGAATACTGCAAAAAATTACCATTAGTCTCCTATTGACCTTAATTTTGAAACCCTAGTCAAAAAATCATGTTGTAATCGAGGATCATACCACTATTTCAGCATTAAAAATAGTCAGTACGAAGGACTGAAACTTCATGTTAATTTTTCCGTTCCAAAAGTCAAAAAGAGGTAAAGGCGTCTTATTATAGACTCAGGCAACAGATGAGCTACTTTCTATTTTTATTATAAAATATTAATGAATTGTTAAGTTTAAAGTTTTCTCCTTATATGATGTCACAGTTTATTGATGATGTTTGGTTTTTGGGGCGGTCAACTGTGTGGTCATCAGCGTCCGTACAAAGTCCCAGTTTTTACACAGTCCAATTTTTTACTCAGTCCAATCTAGCCCCTGTTACGAATAATGATGATGATGATGATGAAATGATGAGGACAACCCAAACACCCACTCCCTGAGCAGAGGAAAATCCCCAACCCGGCCGGGAATCAAAACTGGGACCCCATGATCCAGAGGCACAAACGCTAGCCACTTCTTTGTCCTCTTTTTTTCTTTTTTTCATTTTGTTCGATATTGTTCGTTGCGTTGGGTCTGGGCGGACGTCACAAGACATCCGTTTAAGTTAGTCGCTGACTCTTTGATTCAGTTTTTTTATTACAGGGAGCACTCAGCCCTCTGACCGAACACGCTGAGCTACCGTGCCGGCGCATTATTCTCTCAGCAGTATTGAGCCAATTCTTACGCCATGTGTTTGTTGCTTGTTTCCGTAAGCAATGTTATTAAAATATTTAAATAACAATGCAATATTTCAAAGCCTTGGAAATCTTATGAATAAAAGTTACACATTTTAAAAAAAAATGTTATTAGAAAACAAAAAGTTTTAGCACTGCTGCTATGGCTAATTGATATTTCCGTTTTTTATACGGTTATTAGTAAAAAATTAGAAACCCCGGCTATAGCCGAGACCAAACAAATTCCGAAAAATAGCCGTTATTAAGCACTAAAATACTGGTATCGGTTTTAACCAGCCCCGTCCCTAATGTCAGAACGAGTGGACCAATTAGACGTTCCGTATTGTTACATTGACTTGGCTCGTGCCTGCAGAGGCGCAACCCAATGAACAAATTTCCGAAGCAGGTTGCTGCAGGCAGTGGTAACTTGAATGAATCACTCATATTGCTCTTCCGCCCGTACTGACGTCTCCTGCATCACGAACAGCTCCCACATCGAGCATCTATAATGCGATTTAAAAGCTTGTAGAGATGCTCTACCCTCTGATATGTGTCTCTTATCTGTAAATCTTGTAGTCCCCTTCTGATACCCTGAAGGCACTTCACGAATAACCCTGCATCCTATAACTGCATATTCTTCATCCACATAACTATGAGAACCATCAAAAATTAAAGAGACAAACTGATGTAGAAAAAACTTTGCATTTTTATAAAATCAGACTTTTACTACTTCCAAACATCATCCCCACAATATTAATACATTTGTCCCGACGAATAACTAAAATTTTTTTAATACCTGATGCAAAGAAGTCTTCGTCTCGTTGTACGAGTTGTTGCTGGAATTTCCTTCCACTCGTTAAGTGGACCAAACAAATGAAAATCCAAGGCGGCGAAATATGGACTACAGGGAGGATGAAGCAGTACCTCCCAAACCATTTTTTCAGTGGTTTCATGGGTCATTTGGGCAGTTTGAGGGAGAGCACTGTCATGTAGCAATATCACACCTTTTCTTTGAGATCCGCGAAGTTTTTCCCTCATTGCTTTCTTTACTTTGTTCATCAGCACGAGTGATTAGTAGGCACTGTTCATTGTTCGCTGATTTTCCAAATAATCACAAAAGACGATATCTCGAGCACCTCAAAAGACTGTAAACAACGTTTTTCCCGCTGATGCTTACCTTCTAAATTTCTCTCGGACAGGTGAGCTGTTCTGCTTCCATTCCAAGCTTCGTCTTTTGGCCTCGGTTGAAAATGGTGAACCCAAAATCCAGCGCAGGTTAAAATCTTGTTTTATGAAATGGTCATCTTTCCTTTCATAGCGTTCTTTCAAGGCTGTACACACTCTGAGTCTTGTTTCCGTGTCTTGTTACGTTAACTTCTTCGGGACGCTCCTTTCACTTCTTGCGCTGTACTTGAGCTTGTTACTGATAACTGTGCCAACACTTACTGCAACTGCTTTTGCTATATGAATAAAGTCGTCAATGCAGGTTTCAAGAGAAGGAGTTGACATTTCAACCGGCTAACAAGGAACTTTCTCCTCCGTCACGGAGTTCCGATTGTTCTATTCTCTGCAGCGGTTTATAAAACTTCGCCGTATTGTAAAATCGCTCGAGAAAATATTTTTGTCGATTTTTCACCTTCAGAAAACAAAAAAACGTATCAGTGAACGCTGTTCACATAATGTGGAAACTTGAAGCTGATACGCCATCGTGAAATGCAATACTGAGTTTATAAACAAAACAGGTTTTAGCTGTCGGCTGATCTCAACTCATGCCAGTGATTCTAACCGAAAGTCATGAAAGTAACTACCCCTCCCCCCCTCTACAAGCTGTTTCATTTCTACAGCAGTTCGTCTCTTTAATTATTGAATGTTCTTCGTATGCTTCGTAAGCCAGTACACAATGCATGGCGGAGCGTACTTCGTACTAATATTAGCGATTTTTTGTTGTATTCCATACACAAATTGAGGGAGATTAAAATGACTGTCTATAGCTACGTATATACTTTGCAAACCACTGTACAGTCCCTATCAGGGGGTACATGGTACCAGTACTAGCGCCTTTGTACCAAATTCCATTCAAAAACTAAGCAAGGAAAAATGGTCTTTCTCTTCGCCTCTATACGCGCCCGAATCTCTTATCTCACTGTCATGTTCTACTCAAGATACAGAGGATCCAGCAGAATCATCAATAAGTCTTCATCGAATACAGGTTCTCTAAATTTACCCTACAGGTTTTTAAAAGAACTGCGCTCTCTTTCGTCCAAAGATTGCTATTTAAATTCTCCGAGTATCTGTGTGTTGCAGTTACCTATCGGCTGTAACGACCTGTTAAGATCCTAGAAGTCCGTTTTTTAAGTTCATTCGATGTTTGCTCTCATGACCACTTCGTAAGGACTCCTAGCGCTGCAACAACACTCCACAGTTGCTCGCACTATGTCTTTCTTGCGTTTTCTGTTACGGATGAACTGCACTCTTCCAGAACCTTTTCAAAAAAATCTTAGTCTTCTATTGGTCTTGTAATGTAACTGACCAATAGAGCCCACTTTGTTACGAGATATTATACACTAATTAAAGTTGTTTTCGAAAAAGCATTCACCGGCCGGTGTGGCAGTGAGGTTCTGGGCGCTTCAGTCTGGAACCGCGTGACCGCTACGGTCGCAGGTTCGAATCCTGCCTCGGGCACGGATGTATGTGATGTCCTTACGTTAGTTAGGTTTCAGTAGTTCTAAGTTCTAGCGGACTGATGACCTCAGATGTTAAGTCCCATACTGCTTAGAGTCATCTGAACCATTTTTTTTTATCGAAGATGAAAAATAGAAGTGCGTGGAGCGTGATGAGTGTGTAACTGTGGTGGTGGTGTGCAGATGGGCCCAAGTTCCGCAGCCGACCGCGCAGCGTGCAGGCGGACCCCGGCTCCACGGTGACGCTGTCCTGCGACGTCGACGGCAACCCGCCCGCGGACATCGTTTGGATACACGACGACGGCACCTCCAAGGTAAGTCTCGCACCACCCACCTCTGTCTAACTAACCTCGCGGCTTCGACGCCATTTCAAAAATGACGGTCGGCTTTGGTTGAACTTGACCTGCCCGACAGATAAGAATGATGACGGTAGTAACAACGAGCTGCTGACATCACACCAAAGACTATAATGGGGAAATCCAGATCGTTCCCTTTGAGAAACTAGATCCGTCCTTGGCCTGTGTGCCCATTTGTGAAAACGTAAGACAGTAGTGGCGAAAACTGGAGTTCAGAACTTTCCAGGCGTACCAGGGGTGTCCAGAAAGTAACAGTTGCGAAATGGAGAACATAGTGAACATCCGTTGAAGCTATGCACAGACGTGTTAGGCAGTTGATATGCGCATGGATCGCGCGACATTGCGCTTTTCAGTCGTCGCAAACAGTCTCCAGCCAAGTATGAGTGCCTGCCGAAAGACTTCGCTTGATTTCATGCCACCCCATATAACATAACTGTCATGGATTTCCTGCTTCATGACAATTCTCGGCGGCACACTGCAGAGGCAATGAAGATGTTCCTGTAGCGTTTCCGATGGGTATTGTCTGATCACCCTCCATACAGCCCGGACTTGGCTCCCTCTGATTTTCATCTCTGCTCACATGCACAGCTGGTTATGAATACATTTTGGCATAGACGAGAAGTTGCAGACCAGCGTAGAGAACTGGTGGAAAGCAAAGATTGCTGACTTCTACGGCGAGGTTATTGGAAAGCTGGTACAACCCTACCATAAATGTCTAAATCGGAGCTGGAAGGTGTAGCGGCCAGTCGGAACTTACTTTCTGGACAATCCTCATAATTAGCTTCCTTACTTCAGAATGTGTCACTGGAAGGTGGAATCATTGTGATACTCAGTATCTTAGCTAAAGATGTACTGTATTTTACTTTCAGCTCCATTTTAGCAAAAATTTAAATGTCACTTCATATAAAAGTAAGCGTGTTGTGTCTGTGTAAAAACCTGCTGAAAAATTATGAGTGGAACATATCCCTACAGCGCAAAAAGTTTCGAGAATCGATTAATAAAAAGTAGAGATAAGTTAACGATGGTGATTTTAATGCTTCAGGTGTTCTACATATTCTCCACCGTAATTGACTACAACGCACAGAACGTTCATACAACGCCGTCAGACTATCGATTTTGAGCAACTCGTGCGTCAAATTGGGTTGATTGTCGGTTACGTCGTCTTACATCTCAATCAAGTCGCGACAGGCGTGCACACCCCGTTGGAGTCACGGTGTGAGGCACAAGCTTTGCACACACTTTTCTGTTCTTTCTCGAATACTTGATACGCTATTTGTAACACAACAAGGTTGACACACTGTTGCCGCACGTCCACTACTTAACACTGCATGCTCATATGTGACTGGATGAATGCATACCTGTAGTTTACACTTGTTACTTCAAGCTGCCACCGTAGTACCTGACGGCGCTTATACGCCAGGAGCAAAATCAAAGCTGCCACCGTAGTACCTGACGGCGCTTATACGCCAGGAGCAAAATCAATCTCGGAACTTTTTGGACAGACGTTGGAGGATACAACAGACATTATAGTCTGTTATCATCTCAGATATCTTTCGCAAGTAAGGTGTGCTTGAAGAGTAAAGGCCGACTGTCTGCTTGCTTCTGACAGGAATTAAATAAATACAAGATGTACATCTTTGCTTCCGCCGTTTTTCCCCAACATTTGAGGCTTTAATGAAACAAACTGGTTGACATGTATTATTCAAAGTACGAATCCCGCGTCGAAAAAATTGTTCATCTTTTGAACGTATCCACGAATCGATCGAATTTGTGACTTCTTCATGAGATCGGAAGTGTTGGTCAGCCAGGCCATCCGCCATTCATCTAAACAGGTGATAGTCAGAGGGAGCAATGTCTGGAGAATACGGCGGGTGAGGCAGGACTTCCCATATTAACGTTTCCAAGTATGTTTTGACCTCTTTTGAAACGTGGGTCGAGCGCTGTCATGCCGCAATATCCCTTTATCGTGCCTCTCCCTGTATTGCGGCCGTTTGTCTTTTAATGTTCTGCTCAAACGCATTAGCTGCGTTCGATAACGAGCACCTGTGATTTTTCACTTGGTTTTAACACCTCATAGTACACGACGCGGAGCTGGTCCCACCAAATGCAGAGCATGATCTTGGAGCCGTGAATATTCGGTTTGGCCGTCGACGTGGAAGCATGGCCGGGATACCCCCATGATTTTTTGCGTTTACGGTTATCGTAAAGAACCCATTTTTCGTCCCTGGTCACAATGCGATACAGAAATCCCTTCCGTTTTTGCCTCTGAAGCAACTGCTCACAAACACACAAACGCCATTCAACGTCTCTTGGTTTCAGCTCGCAAGGGACCCAAGTTCCTTCTTTCTGAATCATGCCAATAGGCTTGAGACGTTTTGAAATTTTTTGCTGTGTCACTCTCGCTAATCGTGCCAGTTCTTCTTGAGTTTGACGCGATTCTTCACTCAGCAGTGTTTCCAGTTCAGAATCTTCGAAAACATTCTCTCTTCCACCACTATACCGGTCTACGACGTTAAAATCACCGTTCTTGAAGCGTTGAAACCACTCAGGACACGTTCTTTCACTAACAGCGTCCTTATCATACGTACTTGAGAGCATTCGATGAGACTCAGCCGCTGTTTTCTACATACTGAAGCAAAACGGTAACACCTCCCGCAGATGACGAGAATTAGGCTCGTAAACTGACATTTTCAATCAAGAACAACTTTATGATGCAGACACAAAAGGGCTAATCTTTGAATGAGGTTATGTTGACCGAGGTCCAAGCTAACTGCCTGACGTCTGCGATCTGTTTCGACTGCTATTTACCGTTGTCGCCACCTATCGACAAATGGCGGAAGCAGAGTTGTACAACTTGTACAATAAAATTTTGTTTCAATATGCTCTGTGCAGGAGGTGCCTCATAGTTCGCCAAAGATGCTGATAAGTAAATGTTTATTAGCTTCGAGATCCGAAGATCTGATCATATTGACGTGTCGTGAAATTACAGCAGCCTGTATGGCGATGTTGTTACTGTGGCGTCATATTGGTTTTATTTTTATTTTATTTGACCCCACAGTAAGAACATCGTCATACAGGCTGTAATTTACCGATAGTTAATACAGATTTACTTATAAGTAGCTGTTGGTGGTTTGAAAATACGACTTTTATTCAAATATCTCGTCTGTCGTTGGCAATTAGTTAAGTGTTTTGCCTGTTCCGAGGCAGGGTAGGACGGTAGCCGTGACTTGTTTGTGATACCGGGACAGGTTGTGGGCACGTCGGTGAACCTGACGCTGGACGTGGAGCGGCACACGGCGGGCCGGTACTACTGCAAGGCGAGCGTGATGGGCTTCCCCGAGGTGGGCGCCGAGGCGACGGTCTACCTCAAGGGCCCGCCCACCATCAGCAGCCAGCGCACGCAGTTCGGCCAGCAGGGCGACACGGTGCGGCTCGAGTGCGTCGCCTACTCCATCCCCAAGCCGGACCACGTCATGTGGACGTTCCGCGGCGCCGAGCTCGACCCGGGCGACAGCGACTACACGCTGCTCGAGGAACCCACGGCCGACGGCATCCGCAGCGCGCTCGTCATCCGCGACGCGCAGGACCGCCACTTCGGCGCCTACAACTGTTCCGTCACCAACCCCTACGGCAGCGACATGGTCGAGATACTGCTCAAGCCGCAGAGTAAGTAGCCACTGCCTGTCTCCCCCCCTCAGTCCATCTTCCAAATATTTTTAAGTACACTACTTACTAACACATTGTAAACACATACTCTGATACCACTTCTGTATCACTGCCAGTCCTCCATCTATATCTACATACATACTCCGCAATCCACCATACGGTGCGTGGCGGAGGGTACCTCGTACCACAACTAGCATCTTCTCTCCCTGTTCCACTCCCAAACAGAACGAGGGAAAAATGACTGCCTATATGCCTCTGTACGAGCCCTAATCTCTCTTATCTTATATTTGTGATCTTTCCGTGAAATACAAGTTGGCGGCAGTAAAATTGTACTGCAGTCAGCCTCAAATGCTAGTTCTCTAAATTTCCTCAGTAGCGATTCACGAAAAGAACGCCTCCTTTCCTCCAGAGACTCCCACCCGAGTTCCTGAAGCATTTCCGTAACACTCGCGTGATGATCAAACCTACCAAAAACAAATCTGGCAGCCCGCCTCTGAACTGCTTCTATGTTCTCCCTCAATCCCACCTGATAGGGATCCCAAACGCTCGAGCAGTACTCAAGAATAGGTCGTATTAGTGTTTTATAAGCGGTCTCCTTTACAGATGAACCGCATCTTCCCAAAATTCTATCAATGAATCGAAGACCACTATCCGCCTTCCCCACAACTGTTGTTACAAACTTGTCCCACTTCATATCGCTCTGCAATGTTACGCCCAAATATTTAATCGACGTGACTGTGTCAAGCGCTACACTACTAATGGAGTATTCAAACTTTACGGAATTCTTTTTCCTATTCATCTGCCTTAATTTACATTTATCTGTATTTAGAGTTAGCTGCCATTCTTTCCACCACTCACAAATCCTGTCCAAGTCATCTTGCATCCTCCTACAGTCACTCAACGACGACACCTTCCCATACACCACAGCATCATCAGCAAACAGCCGCACATTGCTATCCACCCTATCCAAAAGATCATTTATGTAGATAGAAAACAACAGCGGACCTACCACACTTCCCTGGGGCGCTCCATATGATACCCTCACCTCCGATGAACACTCACCATCGAGGACAACGTACTAGGTTCTATTACTTACATCATCATGATCATCATCATCATCATTGCCATCACTATCAGCATCACCCATTTCATCACAATTTATATGATTATTACCTATACCATCATCACTATCACCACCATCACCACCACCACCATCTATATGATCGTCACATATACTATCATTATTAACATCAGCATACTTATCATCATCACAATCCTCATCATCAAAATCATCATCTGTTTCATCCACAACATTTATTTATCATTCCTCTATTCAGTTATCATCCATTCATAATTAGCATCAACATCCATATGATCACCTTGCTCATTGATACTATCGTCATTTATATATTCATAATGTATACCATCAACATCAGACAGAAATCCCCGTAAAGCAACAGAGAAAAGATCAAGTTTGGCAGCAGGTATTATAAACCGAAAAAGACTTCCAACAACAAGACTGGAACACCTGATTATGACATACATCAGAAAATTAAAGAATAATATAATGAACGGGAACAAGTTGAAAAAAATACCTTGAGGAAGCTCAGATAGAAACAGTTGAAGTAGTAGGCAGGAATCTGTTCAGCCAAAAGATAATTTGTTCGACAGTACAACCAGAAAATAATACTTCTCAAATTATATATAAAAATAAATTTTTAATATACCACGTTTTTAAATCGCACTAAAAACTATAAAATAATTTCTCATAGACCCATATAGATCCCCATTCCCATACGTAGGCCTTAGTCCTGAAAATTTGTGATTGTGAATTTTAAATAGCCATGAAAATACTTGTAAGATTTAAAACGAAAAACGTGATGCATGTAGTATCAACTGAAAAGTAGTTTAATAGTAAGGGGTTATACTACTCATGCATCAATTATCCCATGTTTTCATGTTAAATGTTTAAAGCATTTTCAAGCTACTAAAAATTCGCAGTCATTAAGTTCCAGGACTAATTTCCTGGGGTTAGCAATCTACAGCACATGGAGTTAGAAAAAATTATTTTAAATTTTTCAGTTCGATTTTAAAAATTGATACATTAAAAATTCATTTTTATTTAAATAACTATTTTCTGGTTTTTTAGTCTTGGTGTGTACGACATTTTTAATCGATTTCAAACGTTTTGATGATATTACAACAGATACGCGGCAGATACCAGGTTTATTTCAGTTTCTCTTCACCTGACTGAACAAATAAATTGCTTCCTTCTACATAAGGCCGAGTAGGTAAAAATGAGAGAGATTCAAGCTCGCTCGGAGGCTGTCCAACAATCGGTCTTCCCGGGAAACATTTGCGACTACAACAGCAAAAGGGGAAATGGCACAATGTACCCTCCGCCATACACCAAACAAGAAAGCGAGTTAATATTGCATTGTATTACAGTTCTGGGTCACGACTAAAATTTCAGGTCTCTAGCTCATCGGAAAGTTAAATTAAAATCAGTTGCAAAAATTGAACCGAAAAGACTGACAGACAAGAAAGAGAATTAACAAAGAGGTGGCTTTTCTATAAATTAATAGTAAAAACAGGACCCATCGGATTGAAGAAAGAAAAGTACGCAAACAATAATATCATCGTCAGTATAAGCAACATCATCCACGTCACTATCTACATCACTGATAATGCTGATACATCCACCATCATTCATTCACTATTCATTCTCATTCACATAATCATCATCAGCATCAGCATCATCGTCATCATTCATTCAGCAACTTTCATTTATTCACCATCCGTCATTCATCTGAGCATCCATCATCAGTCATCCATCATTCATCACCACCGCCGCCACCATTACCACAGCCACCACCACCACCACCACCACCGATATCCATCTAGGGTTAGGCTTCCGGCTTCATGAGTCGCTTCATCATTTATGTCGTCTGCCTATATTTCTTTTCGCATTGAGTCTCTGTACTTCTGCCAGTGTCTGTTATTTGCTACCCAAAGAGAACTTGTCTATTTCTTTCAGCGTCTCATTTTCTAATCGAATTATCATAATGTGACTTAATTCGACTGCACTCCATTGCCTTTGTTGTACAAATATGTTACGCAGACAAGCCAATAAGTAGTTCCACAGGTGGGTGTGATTGTTCATTTTCAGAACTTGAGAATGATCGGGATGTGCAAGGAATATAGTGAATATTTCAGTTGCGTCGTCGTGTGTCGCGATGACCCGATTCAGCAAGAGACGTGAGACGCGAACAACATAGGACGATGGAGCGTTCCAGCGAACCAGTCGTGCATTGCTTCCATGGCCATCGCCTATTACGGAGTCAGAGGTCTGCTTTTAGCTGGTGCGCATGAAAGGGAAAACGTTGTAATTCCATTATGAATACTAAAACACTATTACGAGCCGCCGTTGTGCTTCTATTAGTCGATTACGGCCCGTTTCGGAGTCTGTGCTCCATCATGGGGCGGTAAATTGCGTTATTACTTCGCTTGCTCGAGCCCGTGTTGCGTGCCGTTGTTATACGTGCAAATATATGCTGTTGTTGCACTTTTCGCTCGGTGTGTGGTGTGTGGCTACAGCCCGGCGCACATGAACACTACACCGTTATTTCGTCCCGCAACACAGGATTACACAAGCGCCGAAGTAGCGTAATTCACCCTAGCAGGCGACGCAGTACAACGCTTTGTAATTGGCCAACAGAAGCTCGATAAGTGCTGTTATCAGTGCAGAATTATAGGGCATAATAACAAACACGACCAAAATGAAACGGTTAAATACAACGAAAGCAATTTACTCTCACTTCAACTAAGAAATCTTTGATATGTTACCCCTTCCACTCCCACCCCCTCCCGCACTCATACCCATTTTAAGTCAAACACAGAGCGAACTTGCGAAATCATACAATTTCTTCAACTAAACATCAGTCGCGAATAAAGGTAGCAATTTTTAATCTTCCTTATTGTCTTCTACTGTTCCAACCCGCCACGGTAGCTGAGTGGTCAGCGTGACGGATTGCCGTCCTACGGGCCCGGGTTCGATTCCCGGCTGGGTCGGAGATTTTTCTAAGCTCAGGGACTGGATGTTGTGTTGTCTTCATCATCATTTCATCCCCCATACGGCGCGCAGGTCGCCCAATGAGGCGTCAAATGTAAGAAGACCTGCACCAAGGCTGCCGGACCTGCCCCGTAAGGGACCTCCCGGCCAATGACGCCAAACGCTCATTTCCATTTCCAAGGGGGATATAAAATCTCTCATTGAGGAAATGTTCAATAGCTGCAGTTGACATCTTTACTTGTAAAAACCAGTTTCAAGACTAACGCCTCGTTCTTAAGTGCTCCTATACAAAAAATTCCTAATGAGCAAATCCCACTTCAACAAAAAGTAAATACGTAATAATGTTACTGAAGTGATCAAAATAAATCCATGTTTCATACGAGGACGACAGAACGGTTATTTGTTCTCTCTCTCTCTCTCAGACACACAATTATATACATTATTACCCAAAAGGTTTCGTATAACGAGCACAGATGCAAATATTCCGCTGAGATCGTATTTCTTTCGGCATACATTTCCTTTTTACTGATTTACTGGAAACAGTGTAGTCTCTTGCTATCTAATGAAGTACTGTACCTCTTATATTTCTCAGGAAATATCTTTTTTTCGTGCAATAAGAGAAAAATATCGAAAGAAGCCAGAAACTTTCTCTCGACATATTCCACGATGAGAAGATTGTAATGGCACATGTAAGGGACTTTGCAATAAGTTAATGACCTCAAGTAAGACGAGATCGACAAGATTCCAGTGAGCAGAAAGGAGAGCAAAGAAGCAACATTGCCTCTAAAGTATAGTGTGCTCTCTTAAGACTTGAGAAGGATAATCACGCTTGAGTAGCTAAACGGAATGCTTAATCAGTGAAGCCCTCGGGTTGTAAGCGATACACACTGATCGTTACTGATGCGTAAATGTGCATTTGCAGCTTTCTGGGAAAAAAGTATATTCACGGGAATAATTATGTCTTCTGAAGCTCAAGAGTACCTCACTTATGAAACACAAAACTGTTTATATCTGCAAACAAGAGTTGCGAATGATGTAGACACCTGTACGTACGTTTTTGTAATTTGCTTGTCGGTACAAATCAAACCACCTCCCACAGTAAGAGAGAATGCCAAAGGAAAAAAAAAAAAAAGAAATCAGAAGAGTCCATACATTGCAGTTACACATTTAAATTGCTTAACAGAATAGCTTTGTGCACGGATGTAGCAATTTTCATGAAATTTAACTGAAACTGTGAAAAAATACTGTCGTCTCTGAGGAATATATACGTAGTTCTCCTATGTTATCAGATTTGTTTTCTGTTGGAGAACTTTTAGCTTCTTACCGTGGTCTCTGTGACTTTGATTTCTTGCTCATTTTAAACTATTTATATGCTTTGATTTTTTCTTCTCGGCCTATTATTCTCGGCCTATTAGGACAGTTTCCTTTAACGTAGTCGCAATATAGTAATATTTCTGTCTAATCCTTCTTGTCCTATTAAGGTGAACATTGTGCAAAAAATAATTAAACTGATGGCCGTAATCCCACCTGTTACATATTCTGTATTTACAATATTACTTATCTGTGGCGGTAAACTAAGGAAAAGAAAGACGGCAATCGTGCAACAATAACAAATATGTACTTTAGGAAAGCAATAAGAAATTGTGTATGGTTCAAGAGGGAATATTTAAATATACTCTGTATGTAAATAGTGAGTCTTCGAGGAAAATAACTTCCAGGTGAATATTTATAAAGTAGGTTTTAAGCCCAAACCGTCTTCAGAAATCGACGTCTCTTCTTTCATAATGTAATGCTGATTTGAGAAGCTGCGTGTTGTTCATCTTCTAAATGTGTTCGACGAGTCGTTCGTGTATTTTAGGTACTCTACGATCAAATAGTTTTACTTCTATCTGCTCTTGCACTGTTTCGTCTCTTATTTAGTCTGCTCTTGGCCATACTCCTGTTCTTCAGAAAAAATTCATTTTTGAACTTTCTATTTTGCCAAAAGTTCTTTTCGTATGTGGGTAGCTCTCAATCGCTCTAAGAATTAACAGCACCTGTAATTTCTTAAATGTGTTCTTCCGTGTCATTTGTTGTTGTTGTTGTGGTCTTCAGTCCTGAGACTGGTTTGATGCAGGTCTCCATGCTACTCTATCCTGTGTCATTTATTTATTTTAAATATTTCAACTATGCACCAAACACTGATCTAAAGGCCGGCCGCGGTGACCGAGCGGTTCTAGGCACTTCAGTCCGGAACCGCGCGACTGTTACGGTCGCAGGTTAGAATCCTGCCTCGGACATGGATGTGTGTGAAGTCCTTAGGTTAGTTAGGTTTAAGTAGTTCTAAGTTCTAGGGGACTGATGACGTTACGTCCCATAGTGCTCAGAGCCATTTGAACTGATCTAAAAACCAACTTGGAGATTGTTTTCCACTTAGCGCATCGATTTTCCTGCTACCATCGATAATTATTACGCGTGTTCTTGGTTACATTCTGTGTAAACGTGGCTTCATGAGTGAATAGCATTAACGGAAGCAAATGGCGATTGTCGGTTAACCATTGTGGAAGTATGTGAAGTGAGTACACGTTTTCCGCATGTAATGTTCGTGAGACATTGATATGTGTAGAAAGTCGCCGTATGCTGATATTAGGACTACGCTGCACAGGTTGTTGAACTAAACGTTCACAAGAAAAATGGGAACTTTGAAAAATACCTGCTTCATGCAGGGTGCTGAAAAGTACGGTACACACGCTACGATGAGGAACACGATGTGTCGGAAAGTGCCACGACATTCTTCGAAAGCAGCAGGACTACCATCGCAGAAACAGCAAATATATACCATATAAGCATAATATTCATTAGTATTAGTGTGTGGAAATTTAGCCACCTTGTGTTCAAACAGTTAACTTACGCTTCTCGTTGATACGCTCAATTACCCGCATTACCTCACTCACAACACAACATGGAGAACTGCGCATTCAACGGGATAGTTTAATGGTAGAAAACATCCTGAGCAAAGATGTTCTAAGCAGCGAGGTAGGTTGGAATAGAATAAAATTCGCGTAAGACAAATACGTGCGCCCAACTAGCCGAAATGTGTTCTGCCTCGGAAACCATTCGAAGTGGGGCATACGTCTATATGAAGTTTTTTGCTTCAAATGATCGTTCTGTAACATCCATGAACACTGACCAATACTCTTAAGACTCCCTGTATGTAGAAGGCCTGGTTATACGCAAAAGAGGGCTTCACCATACGAGGGGACTTCGGAAAGTAACTTACACGTTATTATGGCAGGCCAAGTATATTTTACTTGATGCCGCACTACACTTCAAAGTGAAAAACACACACACACACAAACACACACAAACACAAACACACGACACTGTTTTTCAGGATAAAAACTAAGTCTCTGCAAACAACGGTCGGAACGTTCTACCAACCGTTGAATGAATGCCTCGACGATAGGAATCCATTCCTTGGTCACGGACCATTTCGGGGACAGCTGTGTTAATGTCCTCATCACTGGAAAATGTCTTTCCCATAGGTGTCCTTCAGCTTGCCAAAATCGCATGGACTGCACCACCCGCGTCTTTGCGACCTTGGTCCAACTGTTGGCACCGCTTCACTACGGCTGGATGCGACACTGCGGGTAGTCCGTACACCTCCAGAATATCACGCTGAATCTGTGTGCAGTTCAGACGTTTTGCCCACAAGAATCGTACTGGTTCGCCTACATCAACTTAGGAGTACGTTTGCAGTTGACGCAACATTTCACGGGACTCTGTGATGCTCCTGTTATCTGTACCGCAACAAAACCGTGCAGGACAGCCGGAACGTCTACTCTCTTTTGACAATGCACCTTAATTGTTGTGCATTGTCTTACAAGGAGAGCCCCAGCGGTGGGGTAGACCTTTTGAAACCAAATATACGGTGACGGGCCCTCGTTTCCCAGTAAGTGACCAAGACAATTTTGCGGAATTTTGCGTGACTCTTAGTATGTTCAAAAAGAATGTTTTGGGAATTGGTTGTGTGGTGTAATGGATATGCAGAAGGTTGCGAGTAGGAATCTTAGGAGGTACATTAATTTTATTTATTTTTAAATCTTTATTGAAATGACTGATCGTTATTTTTATTCGGTTAATTGCTTTAAATGTATTTTCTTTATTTCTGTAGCTTTGTCACATCATTTGAATTACAGGATGAACTTTTTCATTTGCTTAATTTTTTCTTTATATGATTCTTTTTCCATTCGGAATTTTTGTAAATCTGAATTTAATTATATTAATCTATTATAATATTCAATTATTTGAAAATTCCGATCTGTCCGTTAAAAAACAAAAGATGAAATAATTTATTTATATTGACTATGCAATGATGTGCAAAATGTAGTTTTCGTTACAAAATGTGTAATTTTTTGCATTTTAATCGTCATACAAAGATTTAAAAGATATCTTAAGTACCTTCTGCACTATGGACAACATAATGCAGATGAAGATTTAAGTGAAAGAAGAGTTTGCAAGTAAAACGAAATTCAAGCAAAGTGAGTAATAAATGTAATGAATGCAATAACCTGGTCGAAAAAGACAGGATGATAAAACAAAAGAAATTAGATTGAAATAATACATAAAATTAATTAAAAACACATGAACAAGGATTCCAACAGAAAAAGGATGATAGGAAGAAACATGAAAGCAAATGAAGAAGTAAACAATTTTTCGTATTCCTAAGCAACAGTCATGCAATACTTTTTAAATGAGCGCACCGCCATTTGACTGTATTGTTGTTGTTTATTTAATTATGACCCAGGTTTCCGCCTTTTATGCCATTTCAAATGATTGGATTTATGTCATTAGCATATATTGCAGGAATTGCAGGACATCAAGCTCAAAATTGGCCATAAATTAAGAAAAATATTGACTCCCCACGAAATGCCAGATGTAAAATGATTTTTCTTAATTTATGGCCAATTTTGAGCTTGATGTCCAGCAATAAATGTTAGTAACATAAACTCAATCACTTGAAATGGCATAAAATGCCGAAATCTTGGTCAATATTAAATTAATAACATTACATTCAAATGGTGGTGTGTTCATTTAAAAATAAAGAAGTTGATGTTATGATTACGATGATATGAGAAAGGAATGGAAATAAAAAAAATTGCATTTAATCATTTAATGGAATAGAAATAAAAAACCTTATGTACCTAATGTGATTATCACCCACAACCTCTTGCTTGTGAATTCCTTACCCTATCCATTACACCACACAGCCAGGCCATAAATTGTAACTTTTTTAACGCTATTGAGTGTCACGCAAAATTTCGAATTAATTTCGTCAATTACTGGCAAATGAGGGTCCACGAGGGTGAATGGCTGCAGTTTGTGATACCTGGGATCTTAACCCACATAACCACAAAGAAGGTTTCAAAAAGTCGATCTTATGACTGGGACCTCTTCTTGTTAGTTTCGTACGATATGTGTAGTTCACTACCTGACATTCCTACGTGCACAAAATGCTCAAAAATAAAAAAAATTGTAACGGTGTTCCAGGGAAGGTTGTGTGAGAAATAATTCATAAAAAACAAAAATAAAAAACACAACAACCTCGATGCCTTGCACCGTTTCCGAGTTAACACTGAAGTTAGCCCTCAGGCCGTTTGCGCGCGAAAGTTCGAGCGGTCTGCCAGACACGGTGACGGCAAACGTGTTCTTTCTTCGGTTTCCTAAAACCGAACGCGAGAGCAGTACAAAAATGTGACATGGGGCCGTAGTAAGCATCGAGCCCGAGCCAAAGGCTGAGCAGTTTCGTGCGCTATCATCAAGAGAACGGCTGACACTAATTGTATCTGTTTGGCCGCTTGAGTTTGCGAGCGCAACGGCCTGATTGGCTAACTTCAGTGGTAGTGAACTCGGAAACGGCGCAACGTATCAAATTTTTCTTAACAAATATTTCTCAGTACAACCTACTCTGCAATACACTTCTCAGCTTTTCGAACTGTTGCTGACCACCCTGTACGTATAGGTCCAACGAAGATCACCTTTGGATCCAATCTAGTCTCGACAATACAAAAGGTATCACTGTAGCGACTTTTTCGTGGTTAATAACGATGACCGTCAAATATTTAGTAGCTCTGGAACAAAGGTATCACTGTAGCAACTTTTTCGTGGTTGGCTGTCATATACTGGGTGGCGCACGAAATGTGTTACCATTTTGTTTTTGAGTATAAACTTCATTGTCAATACAATCTGACAGGAACATATACTACAATGAAGAGCCGTCCATGGAGATTTGTTCTAACTCAGCACATGCTCAATATGTCCACCATTTCGTTTCCTAACTTCCTTCAAACGAACACTGAAGTTAGTGATTACCCTACGGCACATGTCTTCCGTAATTTCACTGCAAGCTTGAAGAATAAGTCTTCTGAGCTCCATTAAATCACGTGGACGCTTCGGGAAAAATTTTTCCTTTACGTACCCCCAAAGAAAAAAATCACATGGATTGAGGTCTGGACTATTGGGGAGCCAATTTTGTCTGTCATTGAAGCGACCTGGAAACCTGAGTGAAATGATCCGCATGTCGAAATGTTCGTGTAAAAACTCCAACACAGTGTTTGCAGTATGTGGCATTGCTCCATCTTGCATGAACCACTGCGTGTTGAAGGGCGAGGCAGTAGCAAGAAGCTGTGGAATGAAGCTATTGCGAAGCATGCTCAAATAACGCTCGCTGTTCACAGTTTCTTCAAAGGAAAAGGGTCCAATAAGTCCGTGACGAAATTGCTGCCCACGCTGTAAACCTCGGAGCATAATGTTATCGTTCAAGAAGCACTTGTGGGTTTTCAGTGACCCAAAAGCGTACATTTTGTTTGTTAACTACACCGTCTAAATGAAAATACGCCTCCTCTGAAAACGAAACGTTGTTGAGAGTTTCTTCCCTATCCTCCACCCACTGAGCAAACAGTAGTCTCTGCTGTTTGTGTTCTTCAGTGAGCTCCTGTGCACAGGTCATCCTGTGTGGGTACATATGGAGGTCACTTTTAAGAATGCGTTGAACGTAGCGTCTGGATATTCCCAGTTGCACTGCCGCCTTTGTACACGATTTCCCGGGACTTCTTTGTACAGCAACTCGTACCGCTTGAATATTCTCCGGCGGACAAACAGGCTTAGGCCGAAGTCGCTTCGCTTCCAATACTGTTCCTTCCTGTGCAAATTTATCGTACAACCTGTGGATGGTCTTCTTGCAAGGGACCCATCGTGTGTTAAACTGTTGTCGGAAACGCCTCTGAGTCACAACAAGGCTTTTCGTTTCATGGAAAAGTAACACAATTGCCGATCGTTGCTGTGTCGTCAGTCTTCCATTGTCAGCCAATGCTGCTTACTAGTATCCTAGTGGCAGTATCGTGAATTACACGTCATTTCGTAACTCATTTGTTTTTCCAAGCTCTGCTGGTACTGCTGTAGAGATCCCAGCGGGATATCTAATTTGCGTCGTAAATTGTGAAAGAAACAATTGGTAACATTTCGTGCGCCAAAATTTCGGTGACGAAGTCATATACCGTTCTTGTTCTTCGTTCTCAAGTTAATGCACTCTTATCTGCAGGTATATGTATTTAAAGCTGCGCCTTATTACTTTGCAGAAAATTTCCCACTGCTGATGATCCTGACCGGCGTGATCGGCGGCGTGATAGTGATCATCGTCATCGCCATGATCATCATCCTGTGCCAAAGGCGGGAGAAGAAGCCGAAAGGTAAGGTGCCGCAGTGGAACATTCTCACAATGGTATCCCGCCTACGCGTGAGGCAGCGCGACTAATGCTCGGTTTCCTGCAGTGGGTTCGAGCACGGCAGACAGCAGGGAGGCGGAGAAGCAGTGCAAGGAGTCGGACCGGTCGTCCAACATCTCGGACCTGAAGATGGAGCTGCGCACCGGGTCGTCGGTGAGCAACGTGCACTGCGAGCTGGAGTACGGGCCCGACTCGGAGACGGGCAGCGAGAGCGTGGTGACGCGCGTCGGCGTGCCGCTCGCCGGGCCCGTCGCGCTGCCCGTCAACGGCGGCGACGCGCTCTACCGGTACTCGGCGGAGTTCAGCGACCAGCCCTACCCCAACAAGGTACACTTATAGGCTGTTTGGAAATTCCCGATACAGACTTCTGAGACAGGCACGCGTACGCTTAAAATATGACTGAAATTACGTAACTGACAGTATTACGAAACACGACTGTTGGAAAGGGAATGGCGTGTGGACGTGGAATTTATCTCGTCGCTTGTGCGCTTTGCCCTGTACTGGATTTTTCTGACTGCTGCAGCAAGAAAAGACGGTTTTATTTACAAAAGAAGTAAATTTAATACTCCATTAAATTTCGGGCATGCAGGCGCGCAAATAAAATTTCCTCCACTAATATTTCGGCCGCGTATCGTCCGGACATCCTCAGAGTGAGTCACAAGACTGACGACAAGTTTGTTTTTCCTTTATTGGATTTCGATCCCCCCCCCAGAGAGGGGGCGGGCTGGCAGCAGCACAATACGCCGCTCTGCAGCCTACAGAGAAGTTAAAAAAACAGAATTAGGAGATATGAAAAACAAAACAAAAGCAGCCGATAAAACTGTGACTGTTACAAACTGAAACGTGGAGAAAAAGATACGAAGAAAATATAAAAACAAAAAAGTTGCGATGCTGATTAAAATACATAGTAAATAGAGTGAAAATCTCATTCTGGAACATCCTCCAGGCTGTGGCTAAGCCATGTCTCCGCAGTATCCTTTCTTTCAGGAGTGCTAGTTCTGCAAGGTTCGCAGGAGAGCTTCTGTAAAGTTTGGAAGGTAGGAGACGAGATACTGGCAGAAGTAAAGCTGTGAAGACCGGGCGTGAGTCGTGCTTCGGTAGCTCAGATGGTAGAGCACTTGCCCGCGAAAGTCAAAGGTCCCCAGTTCGAGTCTCGGTCGGGCACACAGTTTTAATCTGCCAGGAAGTTTCACATAGTAAATAGGTAGGCACAATTAAAAAACACGGCGACAGTCTGGTTTCTGTTCACACGAGATAAAAAAACACAACTAGCGACAGTATTGTGGCTGTTCGCAACACTGACAGGAGACGCACTACACTGAACACTCACTAAAAACAACACTATACAGGAGACACGGTGGCAGATGGGCAGATGGGGGGGGGGGGGGGCAGACCGATGAAGGGAAAAGGGGGGAGGAGAGGAAAGGAAAGAAGGGGAGCCGCTGGAGAAAGGGGACATAGAAAAAGGGGGGCTGGGCGGACGCGAAAAGGAGAGGGAAACGCGGTGGAGGGGAGAGCAAAAAGGACTCGGGGGAGAGAAGAGAGGTAGAGAGAGTGTAGGTGGAGAAAAAACAGGATAGAAAGGAGGGAGAGGGAGCCCAGAAAAAGGATAGAGGAAGGAAGGGGGAGGTGAGGATCAGAGTTGATAGGAGGGATAAATGGAGGGAGAGAGGGCATCATCTCGGAGAGGTAGTCGACAGAAGCCACCTTGGGAAAGGAGATGAAGGGTGTAGAGGTGGAGGGTAGGGGGGACACAATGGTGAAGGTGCGGCAGAGGGCGGAGGTTGGAGAGGAGAGGAGCAACCAGGGGGTGAGGGGGATCAAGGTGGCGGGAGGTGTAGAGGACACGGATATGTTCGAGGAAAAGGAGCAGATGGGGGAAGGGAATCAGGTTGTAGAGGATTCGTGTGGGGGATGGGAGGCATATACCGAAGGCGAGGCAGAGTGCGTGGCGCTTGAGGATCTGGAGGGACTTTCAGGATTTGGGGGGGGGGGGGCGGATATCCAGGTGGGACTGGCATAACAGATGATAGGACAGATCAAGGATTTGTAGGCGTGGAGGATAGTAGAGGGGTTCGACCCCCATGTCCGGCCAGAAAGGAGTCGGAGGCGGTTGTGGGCTTTGGATTGGATAGAGTGGAGATGAGGGATCCAGGTGAGGTGACAGTCAATGGTCAGGCCAAGGTAGGTGATGGTGGGGGAGAGGCGGAAAGGACGGGCGCAGATGGTAAGGGAGAATTCAAGGAGCCGGAAGGAGCGAGTGCTACGACCTACGATGATTGCCTGCTGACGACAAGATACCAAGGGCAGCCTTGTATTCTCCACCGCGGCGGTACTGCGCATGCGGGTCACAGCTGCTGGTCGGCGGCAAAGAAATATGCTTACACATGCGCTGCATGTGGCGAAAGCGTAAAGACATTCCATAATTACCCCAAGAGCCGGAATCCATGCTTTGTTCAAATTATAACCATTATATTTGTTAAATTATTAGCTAATCTAATCTCTTTAGCTTCCTTGAAGACACATTCTGAAAAGGAAGAGTTGGATGTCAAAATCTTCACATCACTGTAATTCATGGAATGCCCTGTGTCATTACAATATTCGGCCACAGCTGACTTGTCTGGCTGTAATAAACGCGTGTATCTTCGATGCTCCACACATCTCTCATGAACCGTACGTGTTGTTTGACGTATGTACGACTTCTCACAATTTCCGCAAGGAATCTGATACACGCCCGCTTTACGAAGTTGTAACTCGTCCTTCACAGAGCCGAGCAGCTACAATCTTTGTGGGGTGCCAGATCACCTTAACAGAGTGTTTCTCAAGAATACGACCTATCTTAGAGGAAAGAGCTCCCACACAGGGCAAAAACGCACCAGATCAGAAGGAATCACTATCTGCTTCCCCATCACATACCTACATTCTAGATTTTGCATTGGATGCTCTACGAATTTGTTGCTGAGAAAATCCATTCGATTTAACAATGCTCTTGAGGTATGTGAGCTCTTCTTGCAAATTATCTTTATCGAATATACACAGGGCAATCCATGAATTACAGTGATGTGAAGATTTTAACATCCACTCTTCCTTTTGGGAATCTGTCTTCAAGGAAGCTATAGAGATTAGGTTAGCTAATAATTTAATAAATAGAGATAATGGTTTTAATTTAGACAAAGCATGGAATCCGGCTCTTGGGGTAATTAAACTGCATAGAAGTAGTCATGGTGTTACCGCCGCCGATCATACATCGATAAGCGAATCGAATGTCTGTACGCCTTCGCCACAGGCGGCGCACGTGTAAGCGTATTTCTTTGCCACCGACCAGCATCTGTGACCCGCATGCGCAGTACTGCCGCGGTGGAGCATAGAAGGCCGCGCTTGGCATCTTGTCGTCTGTCTTGTGACTCATTCTGATGATGTCGGGCCGATGCGCGGCCGAAGTATCAGTGGAGGAAAATTTATTTGTGCATCTGCATGCCAGAAATTTAATGGACTGTTCATTACGCCGCGAGAAGTTGAAAATGCACATTAAATTTAATACGTTTGTTTGTGTGGACATCTTCAAAAAATGGTTCAAATGGCTCTGAGCACTATGGGACTCAACTGCTGTGGTCATAAGTCCCCTAGAACTTAGAACTACTTAAACCTAACTAACCTAAGGACAGCACACAACACCCAGCCATCACGAGGCAGAGAAAATCCCTGACCCCGCCGGGAATCGAACCCGGGAAACCGGGCGTGGGAAGCGAGAACGCTACCGCACGACCACGAGATGCGGGCGTGTGGACATCTTCCGCAGCAGCTGTTAACATCTGTTAGTATAGGTTATCTGTCTTGAGCTGACTGCAATGCAATTAAAAAGAATTTAACCGGACACGTTTCGCTTTCATTTACAAAGCATCTTCTGTGGTGTTCTATTAATTGGATACACACGTTTGTACATTTATTTTTTGATTGTTTTAGGTTAGAAACAGTGTTTTCTTTTTGAAGTTGGTCTGCAAGCTACTTATGGTGTTTCTTTACATAGTCCGCTCCTTTCCTTCTTGCTAGCAGTGGTTGGTGTCGACAGGCTTCATTTCACATCTGCAGTTTTTGGCATTTTGCGTTATTTCCTGCGCTGCACTATTTATAAATGACTTTCTTAACTGTTTTTCGTTCATCACTGCCGCAGTGTTTATGCTCCACAAAATAAAGAAAAAGCACGTGCAGAAATTAAACTTGCTGCGTTCCGAGGAGAATATCCACTTAGATCATGAATTGTTTTAACAATTCAGTTTTTGAACAAGTCACTCTAACCTCTAACTTAGGCTGTGAGATAAGTTTTGATTTTAACTCCAATACTGAGAATGAAATACACAAATTCTAAGTTGTCTTTGGTACTATAACATAACATTGCGATATGAAGTACAAAAAGAAACTGTCATGATATTTTGTAAAGTGATGGCGGTTGCTGTCTTATCCTATGGAAACGAAAGCTGGGTTACGAGATAAACCTACAAAATAACAGTGAAATAGTAGAAATGGGGTTCCTGAAGAGGGCGAAGGGCCGCGTAAGAAGAGACGTGAATATAAATGAAGATATTAGAACTGAACTAAATATTTTCAACGTGAATGGAAAAAAATCAAAATTGGAAACAACACCTTATGAGCATGTCAGGTCACAGAGTTCTCTAAAAAATACTGAACTACAAGCCACACAGGAAAAAGATATTAGAAGACCTCGGAAAAGACGGGAATCATCTTCCTTTAACGGATGAAGATGAGACAAAAAAATATGCTTCGTTATTTCTTGAAACTGTATATTGAAATAGATAATTGTTTCGGTGCCAGTCACTCAGGTTTATTTGATCCACTACGCATTTCGAGGGTTAACCGTTATCATCAGATGAATGAAGTCTTTTACATGGCTGTCCTTAGTGGTAAGCATTGGCGATTTCGTGCAGCAGCATGTGAGACGCAGAGATATAAAGTTGTGTCTTGTAGTGTTGTTAATTAGGTGAATTAACCACAGAACTCACAGATGCGTAAAAGCAGATAGTTATAAGATATTAAAGGTACATACAGTGCGAGACGAGCAGTACGTGCGCTGCATTCTGACGCTGAAATTCTCTTCTGCTTCTCGCTGTACATCAGCCGCGCAGTGTTGTAACGCACCAACGAGGTTACATTTTTCGCCAAAGAGTATAAAACCAAAGACTTTACGTAATTAAATCATAGCAAACCGAAGATAAATTAAGACATACATGTACATAAATGATTTTGTTACGTAAACTCTTTGGCAAAAAATGTTTTCTTTGCTACATAACAATAACATTGTGCGACAGAAGTACAGTGAGAAGCGTATGTGAATTTCAGCAGCAGAATGTAGCACACGTACTGCTCTTCTTGCACAGTTGGGATATTTCATATGCTAGAACCAGCTGCTGTGTCACATTCATAAGCTCTGTGCCTGATTCATTCAATCATTAAGACTGCAAATCATAACCTACCACCTCGGCCTCCTTACATACCGCTGCATGAAATAGCACTAAGAACATCAATATACAAGACGCATTCTACCTGATGATGATAATAATGATGGTTATCAATCGAAACGCATAATGAATCAAATAAAATATTTTGTCTTTCATTCTGATTAACTTTCCCTGCCCTCGAGGCGTAGTCGCTTATGGACTTAAAGGATAATAATGTTTTTATTTAGCAATGAGGCATTTCGCACTTTTGTATCAAATTTTAATTACCTTCACACAGTTAGTAATTAAAACTGAAAACATTTCTCTCTGATAATAGATATAACGGTCAGTGGTTAAGTGCTCGACTACAAATTTAAAGGGGTTCGATCCCCCCACCACGTCCAGGATTTTTATGTTAATTATCACTTACTTCACTTTCGACAATGCTTGTTAATGTGAAAAATATCGTTTGGAGACTACATTAAACCGTATTTCTCCTTATAACTCTTTTCAAAAGCTTTCGAATGCCGTTATATAGTGCTGTTTCAAAAACACACACTTGCTTCACTATCTCTGTTGATATTAGATTTGGGAGAAATAGCTATGCAGCAAAATCACGTGCTCGCCTGCGTACTGTCATCTGCAAAAATTTCGATTCGATTATTTGAACCGCCCGCGAAATAAAACGGGTGCATGTTTTAAGTGTTTCCCTATGTGTAACAGACAATAGCCCATTTGAACTAGTAAACACAGGATTAGCTTAGACCGTCATTCTAACTTTGATACAAAATACTAACACACAACTATATTACCACAATACTTAGCTGTACTTTACTGACAAGGTAACTCAACGTAGTTGGATAGTTAGGAAAATTTGTTAGGAAAATCTTTACGAAAGTGAAATGTTGCTGGTGACACTGCATTTTCATGCAAAGTTTATTTTGAATGGAATTGTAGAAAGCAGTTATGCCCTCTTGTTCTATAGCCTGTGCAGATGGAGCTTGCGCTTGGTACACAGAACGTGCGTTTTAGCTTTGTACCCAGAACTTTTGCGTCTAACCGTCGATTTCTGCTGATCAAAGAGTGGTAAATGGTCCACAGAATTATATCTAATATCCTCTGTCGGTTCCAATTCATGTCTACGCTTTGCGGGCACATATACTGGGGTAGCGTCCTTTGAAGGTCTGCCTCTCTTCTTTATGGTTGTTTTCGTGCCATAATCCATGATCCTTCAGTATACCTATTCAACAGAGGCATTCTCTCCAAGACTTCTGACAGAAATATATTCTTCCAAAGCGTGATTGTTAGAATCAGGATCACAATCACAGTTATCTTCATCTAAATATTCTGTGTCACTGCTTTCCAGAATTTCTAAAATCTTTTCCGTGGTAAGTTTTTCTTTATAGTTCTTGATCATTGTTGAAATAATTCCAAGTAATTAGTTGTGACAAACTATTGTAAAAACGACTGGGGAAGCTGAGAACAGCATGTAAGCAATATATGGATTGTTGTAGGAAACCATACGACGATGGCTGTAGACACTTTGTCCACTGTCGTTGACGATTTTTTTGAAACTTTGCCATGACAACTGTAATTCCGATAACTTACGGTGATGACCAGTTTCGAAATTGTGGAAACCTCTCTCAACGGAAAAAATACGAGAATATTGTTGAACATTCATAAAAAATGTATATAATTATAAAGGCTAAGTAAGTAGGCCCATTAAGCCACAACTATGCGTGACTGACACTTTGAGCGTGCGCTCGAAGTTCAGACATTGGTCAACAGATGGCACTGGAATACAAACACGTAGAAGAGAATGTCCGTTATAAAGTACCCTATGCCCAGAGGCTTACAAAGCTTTTAGAACGCATACATCGGCTGAAAATAAAACTGTCCAATGCAGTGGACAAATACACCAAAAGGGCTAATCCGCTCGGCAGATTCGATGCGGGGCAGGCGCCTTAACAAGCACAGCTGTCCAGGCGCGAAGGACCACTCTAACCTGATTGATAAAATAAAAAATCTGTTACTAACGCCACAGAAATTTATAATTATTAAACTTATTATTATTATTATAGCAACAAGTACACAGTTTTCATAGCAATATACCAATAGTTCATAAAAGGCATAAAATAACATTATACTGAGGTATGCGTTGTCCCAGCAACAGTAATGCTGGTGAGAAATATAAACACTTCAAAGAAATTTGGATCTGCTACTGGATAGGTCTCTATCTTCTGGAAGATTAGTAGTAACGTCAACCAACAATGTTCTGCCAGCTTTTAAAAATTCTCCACGGTTAACAGTGGTTTTTAGCTGCAAAATGAGGCGTTCTAATGCCAAAAAATATTTTATTCATATTGACGTTAGTTGTCGAAGCCTTCGCATTTGTAAATTTAAAAGCAAAATGAATGAGATGTTGAGCTGATGAAGAGAGCACGGCAAGTGCCATAACCTGAGTTCCCATAACTTCACTCACATCAATGGAAGAGCAGCCAAAATAAGTGATTATCCGTAGCTATGCAACCGTTTCTGAGTAAACGAATGTCAAAGTATTCGATGTAATTTAGATATCTTCTTACGCGCTAAAAGCCCAGCCCAACTGGCACCATAGTGGCTAGCGTCGCGATCTCACTTTTACGTCCCTTGTTCGAAGCCCGATCATTGTTTTTATTTATTTTATATCACTTTCTTTTGTTTATCTCTTCATGTCCGTAGAAGGTTACTACACGAATGTTTTTTATCAAGTTATGGAATACAGGGGCGTTATATTAGCTGTAAAATTACAACTGGGGTACACAACAAGCCGAAACAGAAGTTCCGAACACCTCAAGCATCGGGCGTAGGCAGATTTACCACAGCGACATTTAGTCCTGAATTTAACTCGGGAAAGAAGCGTCGTTAACATTGCTGAAGATTTAATGCGTTGACAATAATTTCGTGGTAAACCGAGCATGGCGCATCATTTTTCCGAAAACTGGCTTTTGTAGCAGATTATGAATCAAAAAACGCTGCAGAAATTTCACTGAAAAAAATTCAAATCATTTTACATTCATTTTTGCTTTTATTTTTAAATTCATTCACGTGACATGCACTTAGTGGACGAATAAGGACAACGTCATTTCAATATACATCGGAAAACGTCCGTGACGTAATCCCCTACGGACATAGTTGGCAAAAAGTAAAACCGAAACAAACATCAGTAATCGGGTTTAGACTGAACTGTTTGCTCGGTAAAAAGGCACATAAATAACCTCGAAAACTCTGAACGTCGTTTTCTCAGAAAAGGCCTATATCTCTGATGTCCTATATCTCTGACATCGATCTGTTGTAGAATTTTAGAACATGTTTTTTGCTCGCGTATCATGTCATTTCTGGAAACCCAGAATCTACTCTGTAGGAATCAACATGGATTCCGGAAACAGAGATCGTGTGAGACCCAACTTGCTTTATTTGTTCATGAGACCCAGAAAATACTAGATACAGGCTCGCAGGTAGATGCCATTTTCCTTGACTTCCGGAAGGCGTTCGATACAGTTCCGCACTGCCGCCTGATAAACAAAGTAAGAGCCTACGTAATATCAGACAGCTGTGTGGCTGGATTGAAGAGTTTTTAGCAAACAGAACACAGCATGTTGTTCTCAATGGAGAGACGTGTACAGACGTTAAAGTAACCTCTGGAGCACTACAGGGGAGTGTTATGGGACCATTGCTTTTCACAATATATATAAATGACTTAGTAGTTAGTGTCGGAAGTTCCATGCGGCTTGTCGCGGATGATGCTGTAGTATACAGAGAAGTTGCAGCATTAGAAAATTGCAGCGAAATGCAGGAAGATCTGTAGCGGATAGGCACTTGGTGCAGGGAGTGGCAACTGACCCTTAACATAGACAAATGTAATGTATTGCGAATACATAGAAAGAAGGATCCTTTATTGTATGATTATATGATAGCGGAACAAACACTGGTAGCAGTTACTTCTGAAAAATATCTGGGAGTGTGCGTGCGGAACGATTTGAAGTGGAATGATCGTATAAAATTAATTGTTGGTAAGGTTGAGATTCATTGGGAGAGTCCTTAGAAAATGTAGTCCATCAACGGTGGCTTACAAAACACTCGTTCGACCGATATTGAGTATTGCTCATCAGTGTGGGATCCGTACCAGGTCGTGTTGACAGAGGAGATAGAGAAGATCCAAAGAAGAGCGGCGCGTTTCGTCACAGGGTTATTTGGTAAGAGTGATAGCGTTACGGAGATGTTTAGCAAACTCAAGTGGCAGACTCGTCAAGAGAGGCGCTCTGCATCGTGGTGTAGCTTGCTGTCCAGGTTTCGAGAGGGTGCGTTTCTGGATGAGGTATCGAATATACTGCTTCCCCCTACTTATACCTCCCGAGGAGATCACGAATGTAAAATTAGAGAGATTCGAGCGTGCACGGAGGCTTTCCGGCAGTCGTTCTTCCCGCAAACCATACGCGACTGGAACAGGAAACGGAGGTAATGACAGTGGCCACCGTTGGTGGCTTGCGGAGTATAAATGTAGATGTAGAGGTCTAACGATAAGCTGAGACACGTTTCAGCTTATTTTGACTCCTCTTCCACTGAGTGAAGTTTCTGGGAAATCGGGTTATGGCATTTGCCGTGTTCTGCTCGTGAGAGACCCGGGTGTTGTTGGAAGAGCCGTGGCGAGTGTGGCCTCGCTGTTGCAGGACGGGCAGAACAACAACGGATACGTGCCGTACGTGGACTACTCGCGCGAGTACACGCCGCCGGCGACGCTGGCGCTGGAGACGAGCCGCGAGTCGCTGGGCGCGCCTGTCGACCCCCGCTACTCCGCCGTCTACGGCAACCCCTACCTGCGCGCACCACCCGCCGGCGCCGCCACGCTGCCGCTGCCGCTGCCGCTGAGCGCGCAGCAGCCGGTGGGCGCGCCCGCGCCGCCCCCCTACTCCACCGCCGCCGCCGCCTCCGCAGCCGCCGCCGCCGCCGCCTCCGCAGCCGCCGCCGCTGCCGCCGCCTCCGCCGCCCGCAACGGCGCGGTGCCGCAGGTGGCGCGCCTGCCGTCGTCGCCCACGTCGCAGTACATCGTGCCCAGCTCGCAGCCGGCCGCCGTCAAACGGGGCACGCTGGCCACGCACGTATAATGCCGACTCCCCCCGCGGGCGCCCCACCTCCAGGTCCTCGCGATTGTCGAAAGAGCTTCCACTCGGTAAACCCTCCCCCCCCCCCCCTTCCTCACCTCCACCCAGAACACTACTCCCCCAAAGTCGCGCGCGGATACCAAAGACTTTTTAAACGTAAAATAAAATTTCCAAATAACTTCCTGTACGAAGTGCAAAGAGACGCTGTCGTGGTATATTTTTCTTTCCGTGAAAGAACGTAGCATGTGCAGGTGTTCGCCGTTTGAAAAAAGAGGTGTTAGAAGCAGTGCGTGTGCTCTGACCCGAGAGTCTCCCGCTGACGTTCTGTTTGTGGCTGCCGAGACTTGACTTGTGCCATAACGCGAGAGACGATGCAAGTAGTGAGCGAGGAGTTATCTAAACTCCAGTAGTGGCGAGGTAACCACCATCGACAGGCTTCAGCCCGCTTCGATGTAATGTACTGGCCGACCGAAGGCTTATTGTATCGCTCTGTTTCTATACGCATTGCAGCCGAACTTAACTCGTATGTAAATATCTTAACTGTGATTTGAATAATATTTTTAATGTGTTTGCTATCAGATCGTCATTTTGGAATTTCTTCCACTTTGAGAAAAAAAAATGTTAAGTCCATTAAATAAACAAAAATAAGAAATTTTAAAAAAAAGAATGAAAAGTATTCGGGCCTAATTATTCAGCTTTTGGACTCTGTGTCATTTTTTTTACAATGGAGAGGAAAAAAAAGTACGAGGATCTATCGAGTTAGTTGCCAAATGGCTTGTAGTCAGACTTTATACTCCATGTCAATTGTACCAGGGCTGTAGGTAAAGCGGAGGACACGAACGAGACTCCAGTGCTATTAAGACGTCTTGTCTAGCGTTCCGAGTGTTTTATCGCATCGATTTGTTACTCACAGTTGGTTATTTTTGTATTGTAGCGGGCACTCAAGACAAAGTTAGATCGACCGAGAATACGACTTATAGCGATCTCCCGTCCCTCCTGCTAATAAAGTTGACCGTTAAAAGAGGATGAATTTTTTTATAATGTTGCAGGCCAGTCTGTCTGGCCCTAAAGTAGTGGTGCCAGAGGTCGTTTTATGATCAATTGTGTTGATCTGTGTAGAGTGCATTCATTCTGGAAAAAAAGGAGGACAAGATATATGCTGCTGCTACAGCCGTGTTTCTAGAACAAGAAACGAAATGGTTAATTGTGTTGATACAATAATTATTTTATGCTACGGTTGCTGTTGAATGAAGACTGCCTTTAGCACAGCGTGTTAAATGTTGTGTGTTTGGGCCTAATTGTTTTTATATAGTTCTCTCTCATATAATATATATGTGTGTGTAAATATGTACATGACTGTATAAAAATATTTGCCAGAGTCGTGTAAATTTTATTAAGTTAATAAAATGGAAGCACAGCAACGAAAGAATTCCGCTATCAGAAGCTTAAAAGTCTTTCTCTACTGTGAGTAGCTCTGGACTGTTCCTACGCGAAATAAATACTAGAGTTCAAGCATTCACTGTTAACCATTTCTTGTTGAAGGTGTTGTTTAAGTGGTGACGTTGAATGTGTTTCCAACAAGTAAGAAACATTCCTCAGTATTTTAAGGAAATTCAGGTTATTAGAATGTTATTTAGATAGCCTTTTATATATAAAAAAGAACGTTGCCTATGGCCCTGATTCATTCGATTGTAGATTCATTTCTGTTTCTATTGAACTTGACTCAACGTCGTCATTTTTTCTTACACACTTTTTGGATTTCAAAGGAAAAAACTGTCCTAATAAAGCAATATGAGACTTTCGTGACTGACAGCTCACAGTTTCTTTCTTTGCTCCTGCTACACCATCCCTATCTCACTTTACGAAAATAAACACTCTATAGACACACATCAGAGCACAACAAGGATGGTTATATACATTTGGCGAGTGAATACATCACACACACACACACACACACACACACACACACACACACACAAAGAGAAATGACTGACTAGAACGAGACTCGGCGAGATGCAACCATGGAACACAGAGGAGAAACAACCACACTTCTAAGCACATGCAGAATAAAGACTTCTTACAATTTTTAATCCAATGCTCTACTTACGAGGTAGTCGCCTGTTTGTAGACCTCTAGTAGCCTTGAGTACCTGTATGGTTAAAGTGAAAGAGGTGCAAAAATACTATCGCCGTTACAACGTAAGCTATCGACATTGGCCCATTAACGACAATTACTCTTCGTCTACTCACTGGTGCCAACGCGGCGCCAACAGTGGGCAATATTTATGGGACATCAGCCAAACATTTCAACCAACGATCAGTTGAATTCATAATGAGTCCACGTAAACTTATTTGATCGCAGCTGGTGCATTTACGCTTTTTAGCGCATGAATAATTGTATTATTTCATTACAAAACAGATAAAGAGCTACTTTTAATAGAATTTGATGGGCTGTAACTCTTCACACTTTTAGAAATTAGTTAGATTTTTTAAAAGTAAAGTCTAATTTCTTAGTTACCATACTTAAAATTTCATCAACTTGTCTTGTGATTTTATTTATAGTTATTGTTGCAGGTTCAACATGTGTCAGTTATTAGACCATCTCAAGCACTAACCTTCAAGTCAGGAAAGTTTGATAAGTTTTGTTGGATATCAACAACAGATTTTGAGCTGCTTCTTCAAATGATTGAACCCAAAATAAAAAAAAGATAGTTTTTGGAGGGAAGATATACCCGGAAAATTTTGTTAGTCATTGACACTTGATTTCTTGCTACATTAGACACCCTAAATTTCCTTTGTAAAATATTCTCTCAGGTGATGCCACTGATAGTGCCTGAAGTTTGCAAAACAATATGTGAGGCCTTGAAATATTATGTTAGGGTAATGTCCATTTTTTAAAGTTCGTTCAGTGAGAAATAGTTTCAAAAGCACCACTGAGTCTCTACGCCTACATTCCTATTTTGCTGTTGTCTTGTCCAAGAAAGCTATCCATGAGATCGTAGGAAAACGGAATACTTTGATATGCTTCATTCTAAATGTCCCTGAATCGACTTAAGTCTTTTGTCCTCTTCTGGTAAAGGCGATAAATTCAAATTAAAGACTCCTTTTTTAATTCGGATATTTTTGCTGGATGCGCGTTCATGCATCCACTGTAGTATTGCAATCTTTGTGGTCCCTGGTAGTAGGATTCCCCAAATGTACTCCCGAAAAACTCATGACTTGCCTGTTACTCCACTGTTCCTGATACATTGTAATTTCAAAAATCAACGTAGTAATACAAGCAACAAATAAACAGACTCGGGTTTCTGAACAACAGTGGAAACAAACAACGTTGGCGCCAAAGTGTGGTTGACATATTAATATTTGTCTCGACGCCTTTTGATATTTGCTCGAAATAATGACAAGCGACGGTGGCGTACCAATATTGCTATTTCATCGATCCACGCATTGGACCAACTAATTATTTGCACCAATGTTGGACACAGTGTGTGGGCCCAGCCTTAGGGTTACGTGCATTACAAAATGCACATTTCCTTAACATAGTCTATAAACGCCTCACATACTGTTTTGCAAACTTCGGGCATAGTCTAGTGACATGACTTGAGTTGATATTTTAAAAAGTAAAGGTAGGCTTTTGAAATTGTCTCATGTAGCAAGAAATCGATGTGTCAATGGAAAACAAACTTTTCCCCCTAAACAGTAGCTTAATTTTTTTATTTTGGGTTGAATCATTTGAAGCAGCAGCTCAAAATCTGCTGTTAGCCTACGACAAAACATATGAAACAATCCTGAAGCCTGTAACAATGATTGTAAATAAAATCACAGAACAGGTACATGAATTTTTAATTATGGTGATTGATAACCTACAACTTACTTAAAAGTTAGAGATTTCTAAACGTAAGAAGTGTTACAGGCCGACAAATTTTTTTACAGATGGTGCTTTGCAGATTTGTAGCAACAAAATATAATTATTCACGCATTCAAAACCGCAAATGCTCTGCAAATTCAACTGAATGTAGTCTCGAATGTGTGGATCTGTCTCGCAAATACTGCTCAACGATGGCGCCAACGTTGCCACCAATGTGTGGACGAAGGGTAACAACGAGAGTGCGAGCTGATATTTCCATAGATTCTCGTTGCACTTGCGCACAGTGCATTTGATTTTCCCGCGCCCCCTTCGTTGATGGCTGTTTATAGACTCCTACTTTCACTTACCTTTTATTTATAACGCCAGTGTCATAGGGAAAAATACAAGTGAATTATGCAGATGAACGTCATATCCTCATTGTAAGCAAGACTCTGAAGAGAAAACCCTACTTTTAACGATGTACTGTAACGAGAAAACGCCTTATAGTAGTACCATACATAGTGCTAAGGTTATTAAGATATTTATACAGCAGGTGCGGACACAGTGAACATGCAGATGAAGAATTGACCGACATGTTTCCGGATGCTTGAGTAAAATGAAAAGGTAAGTCGATTTAATGTTTTTACGTCACTCTAACCTGATCATCTCAGTCATCGTTACATTGTAGATATAACTGCAATCAAGAAACTGCATGTAGAACAGCACAGACTAAACAGCACAGACTACTCTGCTCTAGAGCGTATCGGAATGCACAGCCGACGTGTTGCGAGGACTCGTCGATCTCTTTATCCGGCGCTTTAAATATGGTACCCGATTTGATAAAGTCGCAATAGGCCGTGAGAAGCCAGTTACCAGTACGAACGTTGCTGAAAACGGTTCTCATCTCACCGTGCTTGTAAAGGAGAGTAAATGAATTATACATGGTGTATCGAAAACAACCATCCGATTTAAAAGAATCGTAACTATCAAGTTATTTGAGATATGTGCGTGAACAACGCACTATTGGAAGGAGCAAACTCTCGAGTTTTACATGGTTCCCCCTAGGTAGCAACAGTGTGCGCCCACTTCAGTTCGTGGTGTCGGGACAAAAGAAAGCATTTTGTGTTCTACGTTTTGCGCAGAGAGGGTAAGTAATAACTCTTCAGAGTGGCTTTCGTGTTAGGTATGGCGTGGATAATCCTACGGCACAGATCATTAGACGACGGCAAAGCAATTCCTAGAAACAGGTTGTTTGTGTAAAGGCAAATCGCCGGGCCGCCCTCCGGTGTGACACGGACGTCGAACGCATGCGCCATAGTTTCACAAGGACTCCGCAGAAATCCGTTCGTCGTGCAGCTCGGTAGCGCAACATGGCCCCGATGTCCGTCTGGCGTGTGTTGTTTCGAAGTTTGCACATACAATACAAAATTCAGATATTGCAAGCTCTTCGTGAAGATGACAAACAAGAACGTGTGGAGTTCTGTAAATTCGTTCTTGGCAAGATGGAGGATGAGAGTTTTCTTGCACTGTTAGTGTTTAGTGAGTAAGCAATATTCCATTTAAATGGAAAGGTGAACCGTCATAATGCGTGAATATGGGGTACGGAACAACAACTTAAAGTTGAACAACATGAGAGGGACTTTTCAAAATTTAATGCGTTTTTAGCAGTTCACGGAAATTGTCATATGCCATGCATCTCAAGGGAGGCATATTGAACTCCTATGAAAAGATGTGAAAAAAAATTTTTTTGCTTAGTTTCTCGTCATCAAAAAACAAAGTTCATTGTATATGTTTATTAGTATATAGACATGTTAAATCGTACGATTCTTTTTTATTAACCCTATATTTTACTATTGTTTTTGCCCGCGGCTTCCCCTGGGTGCGCGTATGTCACATTTATTTCACGCATATTTCATCCGTATCTCTAGCGAACTGCGAACTGCAGTTTCATCTGAATTCTGAGGAAACTCGTAATCTGCCTGTAACCGACAGTCATTTCGACAAAAAACGACTCTCACTGGCAGTTGGCAGATTCTCCTCTGTTTTACATGATGCGACTCTAGAGAGGATATTAACTGCATCTGTGGTATTGAGCCGACAAGCATCTTTTTGGCCCCGCGCTGGAAAAATCGCTGGCTCGCTGCATTATTCATTCTCACGATGTTGACACAATGAACGCAAATACGAGACATATTGCGCTTCGTATTTTTAAAGTATTCCAAGCCAATTCCTTACATGTGAGGTTTGTATATGTCACCCCTTCTCACTGTAATCCCCACCCCTAACGGTAGTAGATGTATCTTACTGCCACAGTATTTTTATACAAACTATGATTGACTTATATACCAGGTTTGGTCGAAACTGCTCCCTGTGCTCCTGAGTAATGCTTTTATGCCACCGCTTCTTCCCCCCCCCCCCCCCCCCCCCCCCCAGCCCACCTGCGAAGTGCGAAGCTCAGTGGTCAGCGTAACTGACTGTTTTGTGGAGAACCCGTGTTCGATTTCCGGTATCGCCATGGATTTTTCCTTTCTGGGATGACTAAAACAGGATGCACTCAGCTTCGTGAAGCCCACTGAGGAGCTACGCGAGTGACAAGTAGCGGTTCCGAGGTCAAGAAAACAGACAATGCCCGGGACAACGGTGTGCTGACCCCACCCCTCTCACCATCGCAACAATGACACCATTGTCATATGACACGGCGGTCGGTCCCGATTGGCCCATAGGACCAGAATGCTAAGATTTGCTTTGATTCTCGCCCCAAACCCACAGCCATAGAGGCGCTACGGGTTTCTTACTGCCACAGTACATTTTTCCAAGTACGCCAATTTCCGCAGAAATTACTTTAGTCGTTAGAGATGCTGCTATGGCACTATCTTCGCACCATCTACCACAGCAACTCCAGGGGTGAAACGTCATCGTGACTGCCACAGAGAAATCTAACGACCCCGAAAACAGTGGATGCGATTCTGATATTGGTCGTTATCGAATGTTTTTACAAGTCACGTCTTTTCATCCATACCCCCACCTCGATGAGTGGCTGGAGTGTATTACACATGCAATATTTTTAAACAAATAAAGAATCATGGTTATACAAAATTTGATTGAAACTGCTCCAGAAGGTCCTGGGTTAAACGCGTACGTCATGCCTTTTTCACTCCATCCGTATGGGTTGCAGATGGCTTTTTCTCTCCACAGAAAACGTCACGAGGATGCGCGCAGTAACTCACCAAATTTTCATCGTCATCGGATGAATATTATAGAAATTCATAGAAGACTACCAACAAATATTAATTTTTATATATTAGACATTAGTTCAGGTGTAAATTGTGGTCCTTTCTGAAAGAGAGTTGCTGCCAAGGACCTAAGAGCAACGATGGGTATACCATCTCCTACCCTCACCCCCACCCACCATCCCGAAAAGATCTTTGCAAACCGAAGCCGAACTCGCATCCTGCCCCACCAAACTGATAGATGCATATCTGCCAACCTTCAATTCAAAATCAGTATTCAGTTTTGAAAATCAATGATCAAAACCGTGGCTACTTTTCAGTATAACGCAGAGGCAGTGGATGTGAGCCTTACGCAGTGACGTCACAGAGCTATATAATGGCTGTAAAAACATAAATGAAAACACCAGACCTACTCAAAACGTTGATTTCATACCACTTATGTGATCAATACTAGGTTGGGACGTTTTTTTGATTTTAAACAAAAAAGTATGATTCCCGTCAAACGGTGTCCGCGGTATTTATCCGTGACACACAATTGTAAATACAGGCCCGCTGACAGGCTCTCGGCCATATTCTTCTTTAAGTTTCAGGGATAGTATCTACTTTCTTCTCATAAGATTTCACGCATTATGTGACAGCACGTTCAAAGTCAACTAAAATCACAAATTTTCAGGGAAACTATGTCATTAAAGAAATCTATAATATTCTCATTATACTTAACTCTAGCTGTCTAGCTTATTTGTTATACTTACGGATGAAGCAGAAACTTCTTCTCCAGTAATGGAATATTACACTCAATCAGAATGTTAAGAAGTGCTCCTGTATTGATACCAGTGGATTCTCAGTTTAGGGAGGGATAATAAGCTGCTTTCAATTTTGTGCGTCGTATTATTATAAACGGGAACAATTACAGTCGGCTTTGTTACTATCTTTGGAATAGAAAACGGCGAATCTTTCAAATTTTCTTCCATTTCTGCCTTTTCCTTTTCCGCAACTTCTCTCATAAGTATGCATTTCTTGTTCTTGCACAGTTCTATTTTTTATTTCTTATTTTAATTTTTGCTGTATAGCTATCCGGGAACATCTCCCTGAGTAAGTGATTCGCATGGCAAATTCTGTTCGAAAATAAATGATTTAAATAAGCATTCAGCATTCATCGCCCGTCTCTTTTACTTTTAACATCGAATTCTACCTTTTTTTGCACCTACTATTTTCTCAGTGCTTTTAGTTTCCACGTATTTTGAAACATCGCTTTCACCGCCACGTGATGTACAATGTTGTATCAGCAAAGGGCACAAAATGCAATCAACGGACTTTTTCTAGACTCGATAATGCACTGAAACTGTTCCGAATATTGCTTAGAAAAAAGAAGCTATATTTTTGCCATAATGATAAACAAAACACCAAATCAAAATTTACTACGAATATGAATCACCAGATACAAGTGAAATAACTGCTTACACAAAATTAAAGCCTTTGAGAGATTCAGATAACAAACGCTCGACAGTCAATACTAAAGATTTATGCCGATTACAAAAACGTTGACAACTCCAAACAGAGCACAACCCTAAGGAATACGAGTATACACTCTACGAAATGCCCGGGAAAGAGGAAATCGATATACTGGTCGCTCGGGACTTCCAAATTCCAATAAACTTTGATACGTATATCGATTAAAAACGACTGATCGGCGGAGAGCTTCCGATCATGGTCAAAAACTAAAATGGTGTATTTTCAATCCAAATGTCTTACGTTTGACGAAAATTAGCCAGAAATCTGGAGATTCGGTGGTATAATCAAGAGGCGGGAGAAAAAGTGGAAACTTGGGAGTCTCTTGCCAAAATAGGAGAGTTGGCAGGTATGTATAAGACACATCAGCTCAGTATCAGTTTCAAGAAAGCCAGAACATATAATGGATGCTCAGTAGAGTCGTGACTTCTGATATTTGTTTCGTTATCCGCCGCGAAAGTAATGTGAGCTATGCTCTCCCCCTCCCTCTTTAAGGCCCTTGGTTGCTGTCACGCTAATTTAGATGAAATTTCCAACAGAATAATAAGAAAAAACTCGAAGGAATGTTAGCTTTGACTTGAGCATACCTGAGCACACCCACTTACACACACGATTCAGTGTCCTTAGCTTCAACCATGATTACCAAAATACACAACAGGCATAGAAGCTTAAAGAAGCACACATGTTTACCTCAGACACAATTGTGAATGCCGTCAGAATTTTTCATTTTCTAGTGTATTATTGTTCTTAACTCATTTATCACCTAAATATACAAATATATTTGAGTTTATTTAAAAGTTTTTCTCTGCATAAAACTTCGTTTAATTAATATCTAAGATAATGTTTGTTTCTAATACTTATCTAGGCCGGTGAAATGTTAGTATAAAGCACGGAAGTACGACACCCTCTTTCAGAATCTCTGAAGGCACGCTACCTGTTTTTGCTTTGGAAAGAGGTTTACACAGGCTTAGATCATAATTATAGGCCTATAGAATGAAGAAACACCAATGACGACATTCTAAACTCTTTAAAACAATAAATTTTATTTTCATAAAGTTTTACATATCAGTAATATTTATATAAATAATATAAATCAAGTTTTCTATTCCCACACAGAAACCTTTGACTATGTAAATTTATTTTCCTTCTTTTTTTTAATTCTGAAAAGTCATGTTGAACTTCTTCCCGTTCTTCACGTTTTGCCTTCCTGCACATTTCACGTTTGTAACGTCCTTTACTCTTACAAGAAAAGCCTTGAGTTATCGTCAATGAAATTACTGTGAAATTTTCGAAAGTTTCTTTTCATTTTCAAAACGAATTCCATAACCTGTTCCCTTGATTTTATTAATTATGCTGTCGAAATTGTCTGAAGCCATCCTTTCTTGAGAAATTTACATGTCCAGTTAGGTTAACATACATATGTGTTGATACTGGGTGTTTTCCTTTACAGGCAACGTAATCTGGAACCTTCTGTAGCACCTCAATTTCGTTTTTGTTCCCGAATTTTTCTCTCACTATTAGTCAGTTAATTAGTTGTTCATTCATCCATAGATCATTTACAAAATGATATCAGAAATGATCTTAATTGAAAAAATTTCTAAAAAGTCTAATATTACCATCTCATAATTACTTTTCACACTATTTACAGATCACTGTGCACATTACACTCTGGACACACTTACGCAAGCACACACAAACCCGGATGGCATCAGGAACTCGATAATTTCTCGGTTTTGTCGAATCATACGCGTTGTCTCCTTGGCCCGTGTGAAGTAGCTGATTCAGCACCTCATCACAATGAATGAGACTTTAAGCTCAAGAAGGGAGGAAAAAACTTACAATTGTTCATCATAAATTCTGGGCACGGGACTTTAAAGTAAGACTCATTAAATTACGACAGTTTGCTGTAGAATAGCCGTTTGTTATTAAATAATGTTAATTAGGTTCGTTACTAAATCAACTCTATAGGATTGGAGATGTAGAGTTGGACCAACATTAGGGTTCGTCGTGTGTTTCGGATGCAGATTCTAATTTTCAAATCCCTTTCATAATACAAATCAGCAAAATACATTGAGCACACTCAAGCAGTAACAGCTGAATATGAATCGGCACTTTTGCAAGCATTTATCCGTTTTTTCGTTCCATTGTTCTTATGAAATACATGAAACTTGGTTGCTAACTTCTTTCGTTGTATGCTGTGGTTTGCACAACTTGCGATCGCATAGCAAAGCATTATTTTTCACTGAAAATAATTTAAAACATACTCTCAGAAACCATCGATGCACTGATAAATATTGCGAAACTCTGCACTCGATCCTCAAGAACCTACAGTCATGGCCGGTCGGAGTGGCCGAGCAGTCCTAGGTGCTACAGTCTGGAACCGCGCGACCGCTACGGTCGCAAGTACGAATCCTGCCTCGGGCATGGATGTGTGTGATGTCCTTAGGTTAGTTAGGTTTAAGTAGTTCTAAGTTCTAGGGGACTGATGACCATAGCTGTTAAGTCCCATAGTGCTCAGAGCCATCTGAACCATTTTTGAACCCACAGTCACGTAAACAGCCTTCTGAGCGATGGCAGGGCCGGCTGTGACTTCAGCGTGGCAATCCCCTATTTTACACACAGGAGACGCCTAAAGGAGGCGCTGACCCAGTCCGTTCCATTGTTCTTATGAAATACATGAAACTTGGTTGCTAACTTCCAACAATGGAACAATGGAACGAACCAGGCCATGTATGTATTCTGGTAACATGGTCCTATCCACCGCCCGCAGCTCGTGGTCGTGCGGTAGCGTTCTCGCTTCCAACGCCCGGGTTCCCGGGTTCGATTCCCGGCGGGGTCAGGGATTTTCCCTGCCTCGTGATGGCTGGGTGTTGTGTGATGTCCTTAGGTTAGTTAGGTTTAAGTAGTTCTAAAGTTCTAGGGGACTGATGACCATAGATGTTAAGTCCCATAGTGCTCAGAGCCATTTGAACCAATCCTATCCACTCAGCGAGCAACCTGCTATGGTAGGCATCAAATAATGAGTACGAGCACAAAAGCTGTTTCTCTCCAATTAACAGTATAGTCAGCAACTGTATACACTGTCACAAAGCTAATGGCCTGCGTTGTCGATCGTCGCCTCTACTTAGAGTATAGTAGGTCTTAATTTGTTTAAAATTCTTTCTGTAGCTTGTTTTATAAGATTTAATAATATGCGAAGCTTTTGCTCCTATTGGAGGCGACCTGTTACGTTTCGAGCAGTACTTCGTTTTCCAAGATAATCATGCAGCAGTAAAATGAAATAACTAGCACTATTTCTGGACACACGATAGTCTCGTTGTTCTCAGGAACCGTGGGGTTCCTGGAAGGGACACTTAAGGTGTACTTTTCTCTCCAGCTTGCATCTCTTCGTCTGGGCATTCCAGAAAAGCCACAGAATGCTAAAGTTGCATTTTGCCTCTTTTTTACCTTCCCTTTCTTGTCATGTTAGACAATGAATGGTTGTCTGTTAATATACCCGTGAACAGTCTCCTATTTGCCACTGAAATAGTTATCTTCACAAGTATTCACATTAAAATTACCAGAGATCTCATATTGTAATAACATACTTAGAAGTTAAACATAGTTTAATCAAAGTAAGGAAATTACTAATGAGGCAAATACATATAGGTCTGGCTTATTTAGTATGCAAATCACTGATATTTACAGTAACGCACGTATGTTTAAACATTGTTACACCATCTTCAGACATACAGGGTGTTACAAAAAGGTACGGCCAAACTTTCAGGAAACATTCCTCACACACAAAGAAAGAAAATATGTTATGTGGACATGTGTCCGGAAACGCTTACTTTCCATGTTAGAGCTCATTTTATTACTTCTCTTTAAATCACATTAATAATGGAATGGAAACACACAGCAACAGAACGTACCAGCGTGACTTCAAACACTTTGTTACAGGAAATGTTCAAAATGTCCTCCGTTAGCGAGGATACATGCATCCACCCTCCGTCGCATGGAATCCCTGATGCGCTGATGCAGCCCTGGAGAATGGTGTATTGTATCACAGCCGTCCACAATACGAGCACGGCAGTCCGGAACCGCGCGACTGCTACGGTCGCAGGTTCGAATCCTGCCTCGGGCATGGATGTGTGCGATGTCCTTAGGTTGGTTAGGTTTAAGTAGTTCAAAGTTCTAGGGGACTGATGACCACAGCTGTTAAGTCCCATAGTGCTCAGAGCCATTTGAACCATTTGAATACGAGCACGAAGAGTCTCTACATTTGGTACCGGGGTTGCGTAGACAAGAGCTTTCAAATGCCCCCATAAATGAAAGTCAAGAGGGTTGAGGTCAGGAGAGCGTGGATGCCATGGAATTGGTCCGCCTCTACCAATCCATCGGTCACCGAATCTGTTGTTGTGAAGCGTACGAACACTTCGACTGAATTGTGCAGGAGCTCCATCGTGCATGAACCACATGTTGTGTCGTACTTGTAAAGGCACATGTTCTAGCAGCACAGGTAGAGTATCCCGTATGAAATCATGATAACGTGCTCCATTGAGCGTAGGTGGAAGAACATGGGGCCCAATCAAGACATCACCAACAATGCCTGCCCAAACGTTCACAGAAAATCTGTGTTGATGACGTGATTGCACAATTGCGTGCGGTTTCTCGTCAGCCCACACATGTTGATTGTGAAAATTTACAATTTGATCACGTTGGAATGAAGCCTCATCCGTAAAGAGAACATTTGCACTGAAATGAGGATTGATACATTGTTGGATGAACCATTCGCAGAAGTGTATCCGTGGAGGCCAATCAGCTGCTGATAGTGCCTGCACACGCTGTACATGGTACGGAAACAACTGGTTCTCCCGTAGCACTATCCATACAGTGACGTGGTTAACGTTACCTTGTACAGCAGCAACTTCTCTGACGCTGACATTAGGGTTATCGTCAACTGCACGAAGAATTTCCTCGTCCATTGCAGGTGTTCAAATGGTTCAAATGGCTCTGAGCACTATGGGACTCAACTTCTGTGGTCATTAGTCCCTTAGAACTTAGAACTAGTTAAACCTAACTAACCTAAGGACATCACACACATCCATGCCCGAGGCAGGATTCGAACCTGCGACCGTAGCGGTCACGCGGTTCCAGACTGCAGCGCCTAGAACCGCACGGCCACTTCGGCCGGCATTGCAGGTGTCCTCGTCGTTCTAGGTCTTCCCCAGTCGCGAGTCATAGGCTGGAATGTTCCGTGCTCCCTAAGACGCCGATCAATTGCTTCGAACGTCTTCCCGTCGGGACACCTTCGTTCTGGAAATCTGTCTCGATCGATACAAACGTTCCGCGCCACGGCTATTGGCCCGTGCTAATCCATACATCAAATAGGCATCTGCCAACTCCGCATTTGTAAACATTGCACTGACTGCAAAACCACGTTCGTGATGAATACTAACCTGTTGATGCTACATACTGATGTGCTTGATGCTAGTACTGTAGAGCAATGAGTCGTATGTCAACACAAGCACCGAAGTCAACATTACCTTCCTTCAATTGGGCCAACTGGCGGTGAATCGAGGAAGTACAGTACATACTGACGAAACTAAAATGAGCTCTAACATGGAAATTAAGCGTTTCGGGACACATGTCCACGTAACATCTTTTCTTTATTTGTGTGTGAGGAATGTTTCCTGATAGTTTGGCCGTACCTTTTTGTAACACCCTGTATATTATATTTGCCTCAAAGCAGACTTAATAAAGTGGCAACAGTCGGTATTTCATAAAGGGTTTGATCGTATACAGAAGTGCGCCGTATGTCATCTTATGACAAACCAACTCAGGCCCAGACCGCTTTCGCGTTACGATTTAAAGTTTGATTTGATCGTTGGTTGTTCTGACTCTGGTTTTTAGGTGTTTTCCTTTATTAGCCTAGCTAAATCTGGTCTGGTGCAGCCTAGGAACACAATACGTCAACATTAGAACACAAAGTGTCACAGAACAAAATTTCATTGACGGAAGGTATACGCTGCTTCCATGCCAAGTTTGAGCAAATTTTTTGTGGTGACAACGGCGTTTGACCACAGAAATGAAGTACAGTTGTTAAATCCACGGCGGGCTTCAGAAGCCTCGAAAAACAGGAATAGCGCCAAGAAAGCCACACGATCATAGCCATAGCTAGCCGCATCCATTTGTATCTAAATAAAGTTAAACAAAGAATAGCTTTATAAGATAATTACATTTGGCGCTTTATTTTCATCAAGGTACCGTTCTATTAGCGTAGTCACGGAATTTAGAAACCATTGGGTCCTACTGAGACCTATTGTAACACTGAGTATGTTGCTAAATTATTAACATGCTCTCTAAACAACATATCTGTTATAAGAGTTTTGGTAATGAGTCCGTCAGACCTGAGAATACGGTAGTGTTGAAGAGAGGCGATCAAATCCATGTACACTACCGACGATTGAAGCGAGAGCGAAGGAAGTGTCGCATATTCTTCCTCTACAGCCACAGGCAGAAGAAACTACATCCTTTCCAATCCGATATCAGGTAATGATTGTTTGCACTATCCTATTGTCTGTGTCTGCATATCGTATCTACATCATAACCAAACATAGTGCACTGCAAGGAATAGCGCGCTCCAAAGAGGTGTAGCGAATCATGGTCGCGCGATAAAACAGGACTCTAGATCACACATCAATGTTGACGGGTAGTCAACGTTGGACCTCTCGGATAATTGCAACACCAGGTATGTTCTTAGGATAACCGTACTTTATTTTAAGTTAGAATGAAACGCCCTATCGGTGTGTCATTGGGAGCACTGCGTCCGTTTCTTAATTTTATATTTGCGGTATTCCGAACCAATGATCCTTACTGCCAATTACATAAAACATTCAATATGAGCAGCACATTAGAAAGACAGGGGCAAAACATTTATCATGTAAGTAATAAAAAAAAACAACATGACAAAGTACAAGGAAATATATAGAAACCGATTAAGTATTTGCGTTAGAATGTGACTACATCGTAGTTACATGTTCGTGGCGCCCTCCATCGGTAATCCTGGAATTCAATATGGTATTAGCCCACCCCTAGCCTTGATGACAGCTTCCACTCTCGGAGACATGTGTTCAGTCAGGTGCTGGAAGGTTCCTTGAGGAATGGCAGCCGATTCTTCACGGGATGCTGCACTGAGAAGAGGTATCGATGTCGGTCGGTGAGGCCTGGCACAAAGTCGGCGTTCCAAAACGTCCCAAAGGTGTTGTATAGGATTCAGGTCAGGAGTCCGTGCAGGCCAATCCATTCCAGCGATGTTATTGTAGTGTATCCAGTCCGTCACAGGCCATGCATTACGAACAGGTGCTCGATCGTGTTGAAAGATGCAATCGCCATCCCCGAATTGCTCTTCAACAGTGGGAAGCAAGAAGGTGCTTCAAACATCAATGTAAGCCTGTGCTGTGGTAGTGTCACACAAAACAAGAAGGGGTATAAGCCGCCTCCATGAAAAACACGACCACACCATAACACCACCGCCTCCGAATTTTACTGTTGGCACTACTCACAGATGACGTTTACCGGGCATTCGCCATACCCACACCCTACCATCGGATCGGCACATTGTGTACCGTGATTCGTCACTCCACACAACGTTTTTCCACTGTTCAGTCGTCCAATTTTTACGCTCCTTACACCAAGTGAGGCGTCGTTTGGCATTTACTGGCTTGATGTGTGGCTTATTAGCAGTCGCTCGAGCATGAAATCCAAGTTTTTTCACCTTCCGCCTAACTGTCATAGTACTTGCAGTGGATCCTGATGAAGTCTGGAATTCCTGTATGATGGGGTGAATATATGTCTGTCTATTACACATTACGACCCTCTTCAACTGTTGGTGGTCTCTGTCGATCAACAGACGAGGTCGGCTGTACGCTTTTGTGCTGTACGTGCCCCTTCACGTTTCCACTTCACTATCACATCGGAAACAGTGGACCTAGGGATGTTTAGGATTGAGAAAATCTCGTGTACAGACGTATGACACAAGTGACACCCAATTACCTGACCACGTTCGAAGTCCGTGGGTTCCGCGGAGCGCCTCATTTTGCTCTCTCACGATGTCTAATGACTACTGAGGTAGCTGATATGGGGTACCTGGGAGTACGTGGCACCACAATGCACCTAATACGAAATACGTATGTTTTTGGGGGTGTCCGGATACTTTTCATCACATAGTGTACGTCTACATCAGTACTCTAAAAGCTACTCGACAATGTGTAGCGGACGATAGGTCTGGTACCGCTAACTTATATCCCCTTCCCCGACGAATGGCGCGTAGGAAGAATGACTGTGGTTAGCTCTAATTTCTCGAATTATCACATTGTAGTCTTTTGCGTGATGTACGTGGGAAGAAGTAATATGTTGTCCGTCTCTTTCTGGAAAGTACTTTCCCGAAATTTCGTTAGTGAACCTCTCCATGATGCACAGCGCCTTTCATTTAGCGTCTGTCAAATGGTTCAAATGGCTCTGAGTACTATGGGACTTAACATCTGAGGTATCAGCCCCCTAGAACTTAGAACTACTTCAACCTAACTAACCTAAGCACATCACACACATCCATGCCCGAGGCAGGATTCGAACCTGCGGCCGTAGCAGTCACGCGGTTCCGGACTGAAGCGCCTAGAACGGCACGGCCACCATGGCCGGCAGCGTCTGTCACTGGAGTTTTTTGAGCATCTCTGTAACACTCTCGTGCCGACTAAAAGGTCCCGTAACGAAACGTGTCATTCTTCGTTCGATCCTCTCTATCTCTTCTATCACTCCTGCCTGATAGTGGTCCCAGACCGATGAATAATACTTAAAAATCCATCGAACAAGCGCCTTGTAATCCACTTCTTTCGTGGATGAGCTACGTTCCTTAAGATTCTTCCTACGACTCTCAGTCCTGTCCTGCTATTTGTTTTATGACGTCATTCCAGTCAAGGTCGCTGTGCATAGATATTCCTTAAGTCCTAGGCATTTTACAGTATAAACTGTTTCCAGCAGTTTATCATTACTAGCGTAGCTGTACAGTAGTGGATGTCTGTTCTTATGTATGGGTAAATGTTATGTTTATTGACATTCAGGGATAAGTGTCAGAGCCTCCACCCTTCGTCAATTCTGTGTAGATCGTTCTGCAAATTGACAGAGTCTTCTAGCGTTTCTACTTTCTTATAGCCAACAGCATCATCTGCGAACAGCCTTAAAGATCTTCCAACGATTTCTACTAGATCAGCGTAAATAGTAACGGTACTATCACACATTCTCGGGTTACCCTTTAAACCACATTTACGTCTGTCGATTTTGTTCCGCTATGAGCGACATGTGGAGTTCTATCTGCAAGGAAGATCTGTTTCCAGTCGCAAATCTGCGATACTCGGTAAGGATTTTTCTCTAAAAAGCAGTGCGGAACGGTTTCAAGTGCCTTCCTGAAATCAAGGAACACAGTATAAACCTGAGTGCTATTGGCTACAGTGTTATGGGTCTCAGGGAGGAACAGACCGAGCTTAGTTTCACCAGATCTTTATTTCCGGAATCCATGTTGATTTTTATAGAGGAGATTTTAGTTTTCTAAAATGTCATGATTATATGATTAAAATATTTTATAGTATTGTTTGTCAAAGTACTTTTTATGTTACGGTCTTGGCAACAGTACCAGTTTTGCACTTTTATACTTCTGTTGATCATGGACGTCACATATGGATAGCTGATAAATTTGTATATTGTCCGAGAAAATTATGGAGGTCATTACGGATTGTTGAGTTTGTAACAAATCACGGCCCTTTTAAAATTATTCGCAGTGTTGGAAACTGACCGTTGCCTTCTAACTTTAACTTGAATGATCAACTAAAATTCTGAAACATACACTGTCGAGCCAAACATTATGACCACTTACTTAGTAGCTTGTTTGTCTGTCTTTGGAACAAAATACGTCACTGATTCTGCGTATCAGGGATCCGATAGTTTGTTGGTATGTTTGTGGAGATATGTGGCAATGGGTGTCTACGCACAGGTCATGTAATTCGTGTAAATAACGGGCCCTGATTAGCGCACGCGGTGATGATGCCCGATAGTGACCCAGATGTGTTCCATAGGATTTGCATCAGACGAAATTGGTCCCCGAGACATCAACGTGAGTGCTCCTCAAACCGCTGTAGCATAGTTCTGGCTCCGAGACACGGACAATTATACTGCTGAAAGATGACATCACCGTAAGGGAAAGCATTAAGCATGAAGGGATGCAGGTGGTTCCCAGCTGTCAACGTGCCTTCGATTACTACAACAGGTCCCATGCAAGCACAGGAGAATGTCCCCCATAGCATAATACTGCTCCCATCAGCCTGCGTCCGCGGCGCGCTGCGCGTTTCGAGCCACCGTTCACCTCGATGACTGCGTTTGTGGAGACGACAATCGACCTGGTGTACCAAAAATGTGATTCACCCGTAGTGGCGACACGTTTCCATTGTTCGAACGTCGAATCCCGATGGTCCCGTCCACAGTCGCAATTGCAATTGACGATGTCGTTGGATCAACATGTGAACACGTAGGGGTGGTCTGCTGCGGAGCTCCATGTTCAACAATGTACGAGGAATGGTGGTGTGCTCCGAAACGCTTGTGCGTGCACCACCATTGTGCTGTTTCGGCCACAGATCACCATCTACCCTACTTCACAGAGCACACCACCCACCGAACTCCACGTTCTCTGAAGACTCGTGGACATCCAACCATCTAGCGCCTAGTGGTAGTTTCGCTGTCCTATCTCTTTCCGTAGATGCTCACGACAGTGGCACGTGAACATTCAACCAGCTTTGCCGTTTTCGAGATTCACGTTCACAGGCTCTATGTAATAATAATTTGCCCTTTGTCAAAGTCGCTCAGCTCAGTGGATTTTCCCAGCTGTTGCCCATATCTTGGCTCTGAGCACTATGGGTCTCAACATCTGAGGTCATCAGTTCCGTAGAGCTGAGAACTACTTAAACCTAACTAACCTAAGGACATCACACACATCCATGCCCGAGGCAGGATTCGAACCCGCGACGGTAGCGGTCGCGCGGTTCCAGACTGGGCCAGCTAGCCCATATCTTCGATAGGTTGATCCCCGTCCGTGGTCCGTGTCTGCTCCGCCTACATACTTGTGTTACAGCGTAACTTGCCCGCAACGCCACCGGGTGGCATCCAACGTCGCGATGGGCAGTCGTCATAATGTTTCGGCTTATCAGCGTACATTCAACTGATTTATAGCCAGTTTTCTGGGATGTCTATCTAATAACGTAATCTAACTCAGTAATACTCATTGACAACCATTAACTTTCGCAAGCACAACGTAATCTTTGTTCATGTGTTTCAGAAGGAAACAGATTAGTTGTTAGTATCAAAGGAGATTTAGGAAGCCAACAAAATCAGTATAAAGAGGTGTTTCTTATAGATAAACACTGGAGCAAAACATATGCCGTTCATGAGAGCTGAAGCAGCACTAAAATCTGCAAAATACACCCAAAAGTATTAACATCTGAATTCTAGTGATTCTGTGAGAAGTTTATGAAACTAACTGAAAGTAGAGTTGCTGGCGAAACTACATTCATCAGCAAATACTTATCGGAAATCTGAAGTATGCGTAAAATAGAGAATAGTATGTGTAATATACGTCGCTACAATGTGAGTGCATTATTTACTAAAACGAAGCCATCAAACAGAACAAGAAATCGTGAAATGATTAGTAAAGGACATGAATACGAATAGCCACTTGTATCCAAAAGCAAACAAAGGCAATTACAACATAATAAGAAAATGAACGCGGATTCTTTTTGCGGAGGCAACGTAATGTTCACGATTTTAGGTACAGAATAGGTAGCTGTGTATAGGCGGAGAGAGAGAGAGAGAGAGAGAGAGAGAGAGAGAGATCAATCGAATACCACGAATGCTCATGAATGTCGGAAGTACGATAACGCTGATCACAAAAAAATCTAGGTTCTATTTCAACTGTAACAAGCAGGAAGTAGGCGAACTTGCCCCATCTAACTCTGAATTCAAAAAACAAATGTGTCCTACAGGAACGTACCTAAATGCGCTTGCAAAGCATTGCCTAAGGCTAAGCCAACGGCATGTAGTGACCTCACGCAACACGTGCGAAGCACCATGACATAACTGCAACCAGCGTCGACGTCCAAACAGTATAATAAGAATCGGCCCCGAATGCCTTCCTGCTCACGCTACGCTATGTTCGAACAGAAAATTCGCGGCTACTCACCTGACTGGCTCGCGTTTATCAAAGTGCCACCTTTGCATGATATGTCACACGCGCATAGTGCTGAGGTGATAGAGGTTGCCCAGAAAATCTTAGCGCGTTTATAACTATGTGCCTCTCTAGAAACAACAGTAGAGTGACTAGTGTTGTACTAGTTTCAATGTCTCGTTTTGGACAGGACTGTGGTAAGTGTGCAGCCATAAGCTATCTCTGCATGCGTCATGTATACAGCACAAGTATCTTCATTACTTCACAATGTTGGTATCTCCTTTATTTTATAAGATTTGTTGTATTAGAGAAAAAATGGCTCTGAGCCCTATGGGACTTAACATCTGTGGCCATCAGTCCCCTAGAACTTAGAACTACTTAAACCTAACTAACCTAAGGACATCACACACATCCATGCCCGAGGCAGGATTCGAATCTGCGACTCTAGTAGTCGCGCGGTTCCGGACTGAGCGCCTAGAACCGCTAGACCACCGCGGCCGGCTGTGTTTTAGAGAAAAGTAATATAGCAGTGTTCGCAGTGATTTTTACAGAGCCTTATTTATCGGACCTACGAAGCAATGAGGAATTTTCGTTGCAGTGCGGAAAAAAGTTTTCAGCCTTTGAACCATGCTTATGGAGACGATGCTGTAGGTAGAAACCAGTGTTATGAATGTGTGTCGCATTTCGAAAGTGGCCTTCAGGCAATTGAAGAATACCTTCCGCTAGGAAAGCTTTAGACCTCAAGCGACGGTGTTCACATTTAGAAAATCAAGGATTTGGTGTGTGACCTGTTGGAGAACTTGCAGACGAGGTTGGCATCTCCACCGATATGCATCATGAGATTTTAGCCAAACAGTTTAACATGCGCCGCATTGCATCAAAGTTTGATTCTCTTTTGATGACTTAATCTGTGAAGAAACATTGAGTGAAGGTTTGTAAGGAGCTCTTTGAAGACACTAACGATAACGAAACATTAAAGCAAAGGATCGCACAGAAGACGAGTGTTGGGTTTACGTTTATAACATTGAGACATTCGTCTTGTCATCAGAATGACTTGGATACACGAACAAAAGAAGCTCCGCTGTCTTATCCATTGTCAATCTAATGCTTACTCTTTCTTTCAGCATTAGAGCAATTGCGTATTTCTAATTCTTGCCTCAATAATCACCAGCCAACCGTCACAAACAGAGTGATCACGAATTCCCATTGCCCCCTATCGGGTGTGCACATATTCGAAAGTGGTCGCATGGTATTAATGTGGGAACATGGCAGAGGACAACTTTGAGGTAATGTGATTATTGTTTCTTATACGAGGGCTGGAACTTAAATAGTGGTAACTCTTTATTCACAACCAACACAAAAGAGTTACATATTTGCACCTGTTATTGTCCTTCGAAATAGTCACCAGCGTTGCGTAGAACCCGTTGCCAGCGATGTGGAAGGCCGTTAGCAGAGCCTGTTCTGCTGACGGTGCGAATGGAGCGGTCTACTGCCGGTAGAATTTCTGGAACAGTTCTGAAGCGAATGCCACGAAGTGGTTCCCTCATCATCGGAATCAAATCAAAGTCACAAGGACTTTAGTCCGGGGACTATGGTGGATGGTACAGTACTTCCCAGTCCCACCGACAGAACAGAGTAGCCACAGCTTGCGCTACATGCGCCAGCGCACTGTCGTGCAAAATGATCGGTGTGTTGTGCAGAAAGTGTCGCCACTTCTTTCGCAAAGCTGGTCACAGGTGATGCTCCAAAAACGAACAGTAATACTGTGCATTGAAGGTCCGCCGCGGAGGTACGTAATGCATTAGGGTAACACCATCACAGTCGTACACGAGAACACCATAACTTTCACCATACTGGGGCTCTGACCCACTTACGACTTTTGCAGTGACCCATAATAACGCCATTCGTTGGATTGGCGTTTCAGTATTGGCTTGTACGATGTGGCCCATGTCTCATCCAGAGAGAGATGATGTCATTCAAGGTGGCGGCGTGTCGACTTGGCAACAGCGCATGATGTCATCAAAGATGGCGGTCATGATGTCATTCAAGATGGTTGATTTTGGCTAGACGTTTGAATTCTGGCTATAAGATAGGTTAACTGGACTACCTCCACTAACCTAACCCACTCCCCCAGAAAATGATGGGAAGTTCAAATTCCATCAGGACAATGCAACACACCTCTACTAACCTAAGAAAATGGCGGGAAGATAGGCCAATTTGGCTACCTACACTAACCAAAGTCATCCAACCAGCACCTCATCCTAGGAACTGGCACGAAGCTTGAATTTTGGCGATAAAGACTAACCTAAGAAAATGGTGGGAAAGAAAGGGCAGTTGGGCCACCTCCAATAACCCAAGTCTCCCAACCACCACTTTCTCCTAGGGATTCACGGGAAAAGGACTCAACCAGTGCTGGACATAATTCTCTATTTTGCATGCACCAGTCTTTATCTATACAGTTCACACAGTACAGCCATCAAGTGTGTTCACCACAAGGTTCGGACTCCAACGGACTTCATACGCAGTAGCACCACGAGAGGTTGATGTCATCCCTCCTGTAACGTAATCCAAGATGGTGGAAGAAATGGTGGGAAACAGTGTGGTCGCCATGGGGTCTGGACTCCAACTGACCTTCTACATAGTACCACCGCCAGAGGGTGCTCTCATCCGTGATGTAACCCAAGATGCCCCCCATGACATCAACTGATGACACAAGTACTGTTATCCAAGATGGCGGGAAACAGTGTGTTCGCCACGATGTCCAGGTTAGTACACAGTACCACCACCAGAGAACACTGTCGTCCATTCCGTGACGTAATCCAAGATGACAGTCCGGGGCAGGGCAAATTTCAGGAGGACTCTGGCTGTGCTGGATATAAGTCTTTATTTTGCAGGCAGTGTCTCCACAATGAGATCCAGAGTCCAACTGACCTAGTACACAGTTCTGACACCAGATGGTGCTATCATTTCTCCCGTGACATAATCCAGGATGGTGGAGATGGTGGTCTGGAGGGGGAAAATGGCGCGAAAATGACTCAGCGTGAGCTGGGCTGCTGGAGAGAGTAAGGAAGGAGTGTACTTTATTTATTTTGCAACAATTAATTTAGTGACAGATTTTGAAAGAGTGTATATTTACCACGCTGATACAGAACACACTCTCTGACATGTCTAACATCACGCCACACAGCCTGTAGATGTGTAAACTACTCCTAAATATCACTCTGCAGACACACAAACAACTCTTAAATTACCAAAATAATTTCAGTACAGACAGGCAAACTACTCCTAAATAATGCAGTACACTCATGTGTAGACTTATGACCACAGCAGTTGAGTCCCATAGTGCTCAGAGCCATTTGAACCACTGATGTGTAGACACGCTCAGTGCTCATAAATTGTCCAAATAACACACAGCACAACCTACAGACCTGCTCAAAATAATGCAACAGACACGCGCAAGCACCGCACGCCGCCGGGTCCACTGGACCGCGCAGGAGGCAAGTGGCAGCCACCGCGAAGTGACGCACAGGTGCCCATTCAGGTCCCGCAAGCATGAGGTGACGACATCCTTTTCATACTTGGTACCTGAGAAATTCCTCTCAAAATACGTGTTCACCCAGGCACCATTGCTGACACGACTGGATAAGAAGGAAAACCTATTTGCAGAGCACGCCGACACCACTGGGAACCACTGCCAGATGCTAGCCAGCACCAGTCATCACTCTCACACCGCTGGCTGCCTACAGCAACCGGGTGAAAGTTGCTTCTATTTTCTAGTATACAGTTAGAGTTCTTTGACTGTTATACTAATGTCACACAACGCCAAAGCGCGCTCACGCCAGTCTCATATGTGAGACACCTCTGGGCAGCACATGTGCTTTACATTGCTGATGCGATACTTGGGGATACTGAGGTCAGCGAATAGCACAGGGTGCATTGTTCCTAGGGTGATATGCGAGATGCATCTAAGCATGCTTAACCACCCAGCGTGACTGACACAATGCCATGAAGTGCACGCGTGTAGCTACAAACCATCGCAAGTGTATCTAACAAGATTCTCAATCTTATACTGATGTCACATGGCTATGCAAAATAATAGCCAAGTTGACCTCTTGGAAATTGTATTGCGTCCCAGAACTAGTTAATGTTCGCTTTCTTGATGACTCTGCTTGTATCCACGGAAATTCTTGCCCTAACAAAATCTATTTACAAAAATAGCGCAGAATAACGTCAAGTGCAGTCTTCCTCGAGGTCCTAACATGGCGTCCCATCCATCAGCTCTTACTCTTCCTGATCCCAACATACGCAAACGTTCTCACCACTATGTAGAGACTCCTGTACCCCTGCACAAAGGATGTCTTGTGAATGAATTGAGCATTATGATTGGCTCTTATCGAACTTACCCTCCGAATTACTGATGCCACCAATGTGGAAGCACCGTCTGCCTTTTCTTTCTTTCTGCAGATGGGACTTTCGGAGTTATTTTACACAGATTGTCATATTGCACCAAAAATTAAAACCATACAAACTACCCTACGTATCGTCAAATACGGAAAGACTCCTACTCAATTATACTACTCTCCCACTGAGGACAGGAGCTCGAATATTAGAATGTGAAACCGACCTCTGACCCATCAATATATCACCACATACCTTACATATCTTCAAATATGGAAAGACTGCTACTCAATTACACTGTTCTCCCACCAAGGACAGGAGAGTGAATATTAGAGCATGAAACCGATCTCCAACCCAGCAATATATCACTACCTACTGTCCTCATGTGGTAAACATACAATTTGCATGCTGTACCATACAAAATCATCCCTTTAACATCACTCATACATATACTGCGAAGATAGTCAGGGCCGTAGATACACCTCGCAGTAGTAGATATTTTCCAGGAGGTCAGGCGGGCATCCACCCCCAACGCCTGACCAGAGCACCCTCAGCGGATCGATGTCTCTGTCAGAACAGTTCTACAAATTTGGGCTCGCTTCCCCCTGGCACAAACGCATTACTGTTTCTGGTCCAGACCTGATTGCTTGCTTGCTTTTCTACACCCATCTCTGGACTCTGGGATTACAAGAACAGATGTATTTTCGCATGGTTTGTGATAATATTGTAACATTTTTGCGGTACTTGTCGATATCAAGCACATGGCAGTATCCTACCCACCACTTGCGCAACATAATTCCCAAGATATAGAATGGAAATTATTTCTCTACAAACCCCAAACTTTAGCAAGGTGGAGCGTGCTCTAGTCCACTGAGTAACTAGAAATTTATCCTCTGTGTGAGGACCTTTACATCAAAAAACTCGACAAAAGAAAAATAGAGGAAACTGATTTTTCCATTCGCTAATACCGATGTCAGTGTTGTAACAGATTCCAAATCATCCTTATAATTTACAAAGTCAAATAACGTGTTTCTCATGTCTAGAGAACCAGAAAATGTGTCCGTCACCTGCTAGAGGCATATACCACAATCTATGTTCCCTCAACTAAGTTAAGGGCAGAAGCAATAAACCAAACAATTTACATAGGCGGAAATAATGGCCCAGCACAAACACACATCCATATTGAACCTTCTCAAATTTCCATGCGATCACGAAAGCTATCCAACACACACTAAGTATTAGTTCTCTATTTTGCGGTCTAGAGGATGACAAAGTTAACTAAGCTACATTCCTACGATCCAACAGGTCTCTCCATTCAGAAAGACCCTACCGTTAATGGGAAACGTGAATCAGACCCACCACAGACCACGCATAGGCAGTCACCCTAGAAAACCGGTCACATATATATTTGATCGCTATACTGACAACTAAATGTTACAATTGCGGTCACAACTGAACGACATTCGACAATGAGCGAAGTATCAGAAATACACCCTGCTGACGGCTGTGGCTCTCGAAATAGAAATATCTGTACCATTCTTATGACTTGACATACTCTTCCCTCTGCTATCACAGTACTCCAGAGTCATCTTCTTTGCATGTGTCAAAACACAAACACATACTTTATAAGCCTGATGCTCAAGGTGAACTTGTCACGCATCCCATACTACTACTAAGTATAATACTTAACTAATAAATGATTCCACACGATACAAAATAATACTGTCTTAGAAAGAGAGGTGTAACTGGCCAGACGTTAAAAAATCCGATCGCCACAACTACTGTATGTTACTGTCACAAGCGGTCTTAGTTCTACAGGTGCACACAAGTATCCATGTTGAAAACTATACTGGCTTTATAAATCGAGGTATGAATTGTTTTTGCCAGACGAATACCGAGACAGTGATCATAGGAAGGTGTATTATCAGACCAGCAGTCCGCTTACACATAACCCACAATGCAATTTCGTGATAACATCGCACAATTCTGAAAGTGTTTCAGCTAAGGAAGGTGGTACGAAATCGCTATCTGCATCTCCCTCTCGCCGCTAGAGATTTCTCCAGTATGTGTAACATATTCTGTCTCGATTCAATACCAGAGGTTCTGCTATATATCCACTGAGTTATAGGTGATGACTGATTGAGAAGGATCACAAACAGTAGTAGATGGCATGCTGACTGAGGTCGTAAGAAATGTACCCTAGCTTTTCAGATCTCTAGTGTTACGCTATCCCCTAGAAATGATATCTATGATTTGAAATCAAGTGCATCCATTCAACCACATACCTGCGTAGGATCACGGCCGCAAGTGAATCATATATCTGTCACTCTCATATCTCGAAACGAGTCACCTTTCTCGAACCTATCTGCTACAGTAAAATTCCAACGTGGTTTTAGTCAGTCCCTATGCATCCTGTAACTGCTCCCATTTCTGCAGCTTTGCGCATGCGATTGTGCCAATTTAAGCCTGCACTGAGCAGAAGTCAGAGAGCCATATGCAGCGCCTTCTGCAACCCGCGTAGAAACAGAACGACTTGAGTTAGTACAACAGGACAGTGTTTCGACCATTTGGTGGAAATGCGCGCAATGTGGTATGTCTCCAAACTAGATACAGATACTATAGTTGCATGGGGGCTTAATTAAATAAAATGCAAATATTTTTAGTAGCTGTCTGTTCGGTTACGCTGTCTCGTAAACGGTTGGCCCTGATTAATATTTGTACGCAATCTGACTGCATAGAATAACAACAAAGAACGAAAGAAAACTTCCGTTAACACAATTAATTAATTAAGACAATTAATTAATTAAGTCCCCAGCAACTATAAAACCTACGAAACAACAAGGCACAAGTGTCGCTGTTCTGTGTGTGGAAGTGTGATTCAATGTACACATCTGGCACGGATCTTCCTCAATACGACAAGATATTTTAAAAACCATTTATACTGAAGTAATAAAAAAAACCAGAAATACTATAATTGCACATAGAAACCAGAAATACAGTCTAATACAAGAACACGAGCCAGATGCTTTGTTGACTGAACCTGTGACCAAGAGGCATTATTGTTTAAGACATTGAACTAATGAAAAAAAAGGGAATTTTTTACCTTCATATATATTGACGAAAAGCACACTCTGATCATTACAGCATCCCCAATCCAACAACATCTGGTGTCTAGCCCATCAAAACAATACTACAAGTTCTGAACAAGCACTCTCCATGGGAACTTCTCAACAACGACTCACCACTGCTACATCTCAATAAGCACTCTCCACGACGACTTCTCGACAAGAACTGCCAGTGGAGGCGGCTGAATAATACTCCTTGGCGCAATCTCTGGCGCTGTGGCTCAGTGTAGCCAACTTTCATATGCCCCTCCTCCACGGGCCAGAATTTGATGGTATTTTTGCCAGCATTGGTGGTGAAAATACCACCAAATTCGTCCAAAAAAATACAGACAAAAATAAAAGATAATATTAATAAGTAAATATCACATAACCAAATAAATTTTGGCTTTGCACTGACCCTTCAATAACCTAATATATAAAATACAGGAAGGAATACAAATGCTTTCATACATGTGATTTTACATAATACACTCCTGGAAATGGAAAAAAGAACACATTGACACCGGTGTGTCAGACCCACCATACTTGCTCCGGACACTGCGAGAGGGCTGTACAAGCAATGATCACACGCACGGCACAGCGGACACACCAGGAACCGCGGTGTTGGCCGTCGAATGGCGCTAGCTGCGCAGCATTTGTGCACCGCCGCCGTCAGTGTCAGCCAGTTTGCCGTGGCATACGGAGCTCCATCGCAGTCTTTAACACTGGTAGCATGCCGCGACAGCGTGGACGTGAACCGTATGTGCAGTTGACGGACTTTGAGCGAGGGCGTATAGTGGGCATGCGGGAGGCCGGGTGGACGTACCGCCGAATTGTTCAACACGTGGGGCGTGAGGTCTCCACAGTACATCGATGTTGTCGCCAGTGGTCGGCGGAAGGTGCACGTGCCCGTCGACCTGGGACCGAACCGCAGTGACGCACGGATGCACGCCAAGACCGTAGGATCCTACACAGTGCCGTAGGGGACCGCACCGCCACTTCCCAGCAAATTAGGGACACCGTTGCTCCTGGGGTATCGGCGAGGACCATTCGCAACCGTCTCCATGAAGCTGGGCTACGGTCCCGCACACCGTTAGGCCGTCTTCCGCTCACGCCCCAACATCGTGCAGCCCGCCTCCAGTGGTGTCGCGACAGGCGTGAATGGAGGGACGAATGGAGACGTGTCGTCTTCAGCGATGAGAGTCGCTTCTGCCTTGGTGCCAATGATGGTCGTATGCGTGTTTGGCGCCGTGCAGGTGAGCGCCACAATCAGGACTGCATACGACCGAGGCACACAGGGCCAACACCCGGCATCATGGTGTGGGGAGCGATCTCCTACACTGGCCGTACACCACTGGTGATCGTCGAGGGGACACTGAATAGTGCACGGTACATCCAAACCGTCATCGAACCCATCGTTCTACTATTCCTAGACCGGCAAGGGAACTTGCTGTTCCATTAGGACAATGCACGTCCGCATGTATCCCGTGCCACCCAACGTGCTCTAGAAGGTGTACGTCAACTACCCTGGCCAGCAAGATCTCCAGATCTGTCCCCCATTGAGCATGTTTGGGACTGGATGAAGCGTCGTCTCACGCGGTCTGCACGTCCAGCACGAACGCTGGTCCAACTGAGGCGCCAGGTGGAAATGGCATGGCAAGCCGTTCCACGGGACTACATCCAGCATCTCTACGATCGTCTCCATGGGAGAATAGCAGCCTGCATTGCTGCGAAAGGTGGATATACACTGTACTAGTGCCGACATTGTGCATGCTCTGTTGCCTGTGTCTATGTGCCTGTGGTTCTGTCAGTGTGATCATGTGATGTATCTGACCCCAGGAATGTGTCAATAAAGTTTCCCCTTCCTGGGACAATGAATTCACGGTGTTCTTATTTCAATTTCCAGGAGTGTAGTTTACACAAGTATCATGTGGTTAAACCATTCAATCAATAGCGTCAGCAATGACGAATATGTACAGGTAAGAGTCTCATAACATTTCATAAACAGTAAATACACAAAAAAATCAATTTATACAAATATTCACATAAAATGCTTTCCATAGTTCAATAAACAAGTATTTGACAGTTCCAGCAGTAGCACCCAGCAATGGTCAACAGGTGCAGACACCAACGAGTGACATTATTTCAGTAGAAACAGTTCCATCAGTGGCACCCAGCAATGTTAAACAGGTGCAGACAGCAAGAAGTAACATCATTTCAGTAGAAACAGTTCTAACAGTGGCACCCAACAATTTTGAACAGGTGCAGACACCAACAAGTGACATTATGTCAGTAGAAGCAGACCATCAGTGGCACCCAGTAATGTTGAACAGGTGCAGACAGCAACAAGTGACATTATTTCAGTAGAAGCAGTTCCATCAGTGGCACCCAGTAATGTTGAACAGGTGCAGACACCAACAAGTGACATCATTTCAGTAGAAGTAGTTCCATCAGTGGCACCCAGCAATGTTGAACAGGTGCAGACACCGACAAGTGACATTAGTTCAGTAGAAGCAGTTCCATCAGTGGCACCCAGTAATGTTGAACAGGTGCAGACACCAACAAGTGACATCATTTCAGTAGAAGCAGTCCATCAGTTGCACCCAGCAATGTTGAACAGGTGCAGACAGCAACAAGTGACATCATTTCAGTAGAAGTAGTTCCATCAGTGGCACCCAGCAATGTTGAACAGGTGCAGACACCGACAAGTGACATCATTTCAGTAGAAGCAGTCCATCAGTGGCACCCAGCAATGTTGAACAGGTGCAGACACCGACAAGTGACATTAGTTCAGTAGAAGCAGTTCCATCAGTGGCACCCAGCAATGTTGAACAGGTGCAGACACCGACAAGTGACATTAGTTCAGTAGAAGCAGTTCCATCAGTGGCACCCAGTAATGTTGAACAGGTGCAGACACCAACAAGTGACATCATTTCAGTAGAAGCAGTCCATCAGTTGCACCCAGCAATGTTGAACAGGTGCAGACAGCAACAAGTGACATCATTTCAGTAGAAGTAGTTCCATCAGTGGCACCCAGCAATGTTGAACAGGTGCAGACACCGACAAGTGACATTAGTTCAGTAGAAGCAGTTCCATCAGTGGCACCCAGTAATGTTGAGCAGGTGCAGACACCAACAAGTGACATCATTTCAGTAGAAGCAGTCCATCAGTTGCACCCAGCAATGTTGAGCAGGTGCAGACACCGACAAGTGACATCATTTCAGTAGAAGCAGTCCATCAGTGGCACCCAGTAATGCTGAACAGGTGCACATAACAGTTCATAATATTCACTATCACTAATTAGACAGTTCATCAGAGTTTATCAGCAGAAATTAAACATTTCCAAGTGGCACACATCAATGTTGAACAGGTGCAAGCACGAACAACAGTTTGAAGGCACACACAATTGCTTTTACAAAATTATTATCAATGCAATTACACTAAACATACAAATTGTAATAAACACACAAATTATATCGGAGAATTGTCATATTAACTGTTACAATACACAAATAACAGTAAACCTATAATATTTATGGGTGTCAGTGCAAGCCACAACAAACAAGTAAAATAATATTTAGGAGATAGATCGGTACCAATTATTTGGGAGTAGGAAAGGAAAACACACAAAACACACTCACTCATCTTTCATCCACATTAAGTTCTACTGTGCACTTGAATAGTGTTAACTGTGTAAATGCAATTCTGTCCAAAGTTTTATGTTCAACTTGTGTAGCAAGTAGTAGTGGCAGCAATGTATAACAGTCAATAATAGTTAGTCAACGTCGTAGTCATCATGTCAAGACCAATGTTTGCCAAGCCAAATCAAATGTACGGTAGCTGAACAACTGTCAGTGTGCCAAGAGATGTAAATACTTCCTCTCTCCAAAAAAAAGTATGTACTGCTTAGTGATTTAACAAAGTGTGTGTGTAGACAATATTCCTTCCACTTGAGTGTTCTAGTCTGCCATCTTCATCCTCCTTGTTTCATATAAACCAATAAAAAAAATATGCTCCTCACTTACTTTACCTCTTATCCACCAAAACTCCAATAATCATTATCATCACATAATCTTAATACTTCAATAATACCTCTTACATCGATACATATAAACCTTATCATCAATATCATTTAGCTTACCTCTTGTCCACCAAAACTCCAATAATCATCAACTTCACACAATCTCAATACCTCAATAATACCTCTTCAATACGTCGATACATATAAACCTTATCGCCAATATCATTTCACTTCCATAACAACTCTTTCCTCTAGTCAGTCTCCTCGAACAAGTACAGATAAAATCCTAGTGCAAACTTCAGTTCATCATCCCATACAATCCGAAGACACAATGTCCACACACAACCTCTATGTAATCCATCTGACCCATATCTTCTACTCATTATGAATCATAAAATACATTTTGGTTACCTTGTCCATCATTAAATAAAAGAAATGCATACATGACCTCTAACAGCCTTTAGTTCGAATAACTCTCAGTAAGTAAGTACGAGTACGGAGTGTGAATGATCATAATATTTCACAGTGTGTACACCACTTCAAGAATCATGGCAAAACAGAAGCAAACATGTGGAGTATTTCTTGTGTCAAGTGTCACTTGCTATTTCAATTGCTCACGAAGAATGCAGTGTAATAACTGTCAATGGTCTAAACCTAGTGTTGGTATGTCATGTCGTTAGCTTCCTTCCTATTAGCATAAATTTATACAGCTTCCATAGAACCTCCAGCTCATGTGACTTCAATGAAGTTTCTTGTACCAATGTCGTTCGTAGAATTATAACAGTTCATTTTCTTATCTTAAAATATAAGGCACTGAGCGTAAGCAAAACATGCAATAGCGAGTAAATATACCAGTAGAGAACAGAATGTCAACAAGTGGATGCAGCACAATTCCTACAACGAGGCTCTGCCAAGCGAACAATCTATAATTAATACCATAGTGTAACCTAAATTCTATATACCAAATTAAAGAGTAGTTATGACAACAAAACAGAAATGTGTAAATATGCAATCCATACGCAAAGCAGAAAATATATATCTTACATAATAAACAGGTCATTAGCATCATATCAGCATAAGCAAATAAATGTTAATATGTAATCTTAATAAGAAAACATGAAGGCGCAAGCAGATACATCACAAAGTATAACCTACATACATAACCATATCAGCACAATTAATCTGGTGACAATTATAATTTAAATAAATATGCACAGCAGGCACATAATAGAAAAATATGACATCAATGAAAAAGTAGTGCAGGCAAGCGATGCATAATATACACAAGTAACAACCCTGTTCATTAATCAATCATTGTCAATATCAGTTAACACTAAGTATGAATCACGTAATCGCGAGCAGCAAATTACGTCTAAAGTACGTACCTAAGTGGAAATATGTTACCTGAAAAATAAACTCAATTAACAGTTACCTTTTTGGTTTATTACTTTTTTCTTCGAAATTACATTCTTCCTGAAATTTTCTCCATAGCAAGTCCTCTTAACGTCGGACACACACAGAATTTACCTGAAGTTCTTAAATATTTTATACAACCGTATCCTGAAAAATACTGAACGTTAATAACATAATTTATCAAGTCACTATAGCTTTACACCGAATTTAGTCGGAGAAATTAGACTATGTATTTGTTTACGGCTGTCAGTGCATTCGCACTGAGCGCTCGATGAGCTGTAGGTACGCGTGATGTAGGGAAGAAATTGTTTGCGGTCAACAACTGCCTTGTGCGGCGCGCAAACCTGACTGTTGCTTTGAGTATGTGCCGCCGCCAGAACACGGCGCGGTATCCTTGTATTCTCTGCGTGTTTACATGTAACTGTTAGTCTCTCAAAAGTATGTCATACCACAACAATTTTAACGTTCGAAATATGATGTACTCCCTTAGAGCGCCGAGATTTAAGAGTTTCTACTTCGACAGTGTTATCATGAATAATTTTGTGAACTCTATATGGACGGTTATAAAGCAGAAAAAATTTGCGACACAAGCCCTTTCCTTTGTGAGACAAACGGTGAGACTAAATTAACACCTTTTGACCAACTGACAAGATTTTTAAACGACCAGGACGTTTAGCTGATTTCTCTCTTCTAGCAGCCGCAGATGCAATATTTCGTAGAGCCAGGTTGACAACTTCAGAATGCCGCAGTTTCCGTGAAGGCGGAAAAGGAACGATTTCAGAAATGCGATTTGTCGGTGCTTTATTTTTTAATATCAATATAGGCGGTAAAGAAGTTGAATCATTAGGGAGTTCATTCAGAATGTTTTGAAAAATATGAAGATACTGATCCCAAGTTCTGTGATTCTGATGACAATAAAGTCGACACAATTTATTTATTTCCTTCATCCATCTCTCTGAAGCGTTAGATTGAGGGTGAAAAAGTGAAATGAAAATTGGTTTAATCTTACGACGTCGTAGAGTACGAAGCCAAATTTTAGAGCGAAACTGTGATCCATTATCTGATATAACTTTAACAACATGACCCACTTCTTTAAGAAAATGAAAGCATTAGATACTGAACGTGCTGTTGCTTTGCGTAAAGGTGTAAAACACACATATTTTGATGTCAGTTCCACTGCTACCAAAATGTACGCAAAACCATTAGTAGAACGAACCACTGGACCGAACAAATCGACTGCAGCCATGTCCTTTAATTTCGCTGGAATGATAGGAAACAATGGTGCTCTGTGAGAAATAGTTGGCGGCTTAGACTTTTAACATAATTTGCATTTGGCAAGAACAGATCGAATACGTTTTTCCATATTACTGAAGTAGCAATTTTCTCGTAATTTATAAAAGCATTTTCTGGGACCAAAGTGTGCATAACTGAAATGTGTGTACCAAATCAATTTATTAACCCACTCATCAGGAATGCAAACTAACCAAACAGAGTTGTCGACCGATTTTCGTTTAAAAAGAATATCATTGCGAACTAAATAACACTGTCTAATCGCTACGCTTTCCTTTCTCCTTCACTTCTCCTTAATGTTCTTCCAGATTGGATCCTTGTTTTGCTCCTTAGCGATGTCCTGGAGCGAAGACGAAATAAAATTTTCAAACGCAACATCTTGAATATACATCAAACAATAATTGTTTTCTTTGCAGTCCTCCTCAGCACTTTGTTTCAAACCCATAGGTGCACGTGATAAAGCATCAGCAACAATATTTGAAGAACCCTGTATGTAAACAATACTAAAGTCAAATTCCTGTAGATACAGCGCCCATCGTGACAATCTGCCGTGAGTTAATTTTGTTGACATAAGAAATTCCAGAGCTCGATGATCGGTGTAAACCTTAGTATGTCTCCCATACAAAAATATGCGAAATTTTGTGAAAGCCCAAACAACAGCCAAGGCTTCAAGTTCCGTAACCGAATAATTCTTTTCTGATTTAGAGAGAACACGACTTCCAAATGCAATAGTTTTCTGTACTACAACGCCGTCTTCTTCTATCTCTTGAAATAAACGTGCACCTAGGCCTCTGTATGATGAGTCCGTCGCCAAACAAAAATCTTTAGATAAATCCGGATGTGAAAGAAGTGGAGCAGCAACTAAAGCATCACGAAGTTGTTCAAATTCTGATTGAGTTTCCTCATCCCAACACCAATTAGAATTCTTTCCAGATAGTTCACATAAACGAGGTGTGGCCAAATCGTCCAATCTAACAAAGCGTCTATGAAAATTACAGACACCAAGGAAACTACGAACATCACGTTTTGTAGTAGGAACAACATAATTACGAATAGCATCTAGTTTTTCTGGATCAGGAAGAATACCTTCTGTAGAAATAATATGACCAAGAAATTTCACCTGAGAACGACCAAATTCAGATTTTTCCAAGTTCACTGTGATGCCAACTCTTGAAAAAATACGTAATAATGAATCCAAAATTTTGTTATGCTCACTCCAAGAACGTTTAGCAATAAGAATATCGTCAACATATGAAGTAATATTGTCACGAAGATAAACAGGTAAAATTTCGTTTAAACTACGAATGAATGCTGCTGAAGATACAGTAAGTCCAAACGGTAATTTCCGAAACTGGTAACAGTTACCAAAGGCTAAAAAGGCAGTGTATTTTCTACAATCAGGGTGGAGTTCTATTTGCCAAAAACTTGCGCGCATATCAATCGAGGATAAAACTTTAATCCCATGGAAGTGTTGAAGAAGTTCATCCAGATTTTGTGGACGGTCAGTTTCAGGAATGATGATATTATTTATCTGTCTGGAATCCAGAACCAAACGAATCGTCCCATCCTTTTTAAGAACGACCTGTAATGGGCTGGTATAAGGACTGACTGCTGGCTCAATAATGCCTTGATCTAACATGTATTGAAGTTCACTCTTAACCTTGTCTCTGTAAGCCAAAGGAATAGCGTACGTTTTCCCCCGAAATGGTGTGTGTTCTTTTACTTTAAATAAATATTGTAAGCCTTGTATAGTTCCTGTGTGATGACTAAATACTGTAGCATGTGAAGTCAAAATTTGGTGCAGTTCTTCTCTTGCAACGTCATCTGGCACTTCAGCTTTCTTAACCTTTTCATTAATTAATTCTTCGCTATTAATTATATCATCCATCGCGTCTCTGTATCTATTGTCGTTGTCATGAATGAACACATTGTCGTCATAATACTCAGCGAAAACATCAGAAGTAAGAAACCTTAAACATTTTGTGTCTGATTCAGATTTTGTTAAACACTCGAAAAATTTCAAACATTTCGGCATTCCGGCAACAGTCAAATTCACACTTCCTTCTTTAAAGTTCAAAATTGCCTTATGTGTGTTCAGAAACTCCATACCTAATATAATTTGTGTACTGAGTAATGGAACAATAATAAAATTAGCAGAAAATTCGTATCCTTGACAAATGAAATTTAAGTTGGTCTGTTGTTTGACTTCCACACTTTTTCCAGAAATAGCGCCTCGAATTGTAGTTTTAGAAACAGGTAACACAGTACAGGCAATAGTTCTTACACATATACGAAAAAGTGATTCACTAATGACATTCAATGGGCTCCCAGAATCTAAAACTGCAGTGAACTTATTCTTACCCACGCATACTTCAATAACAGGATGTAAAAATGCGTCTACATTATTTTCCTTTTCGTCTAGCAAAATGTCTCTCATGTCTTCCAGGCGTACGTAGTGTAAAGTCGTAGTGTCATTACTTTCTGAACCGTCTATATTGCTGCCAGAAGCCGAAGCTACAAGTCATTGTCGATTGCCTGAGTCACGTCTTTGATTATTCGCGTCATTTCGCGGATCAATTTCTACGATTTGCACTTGTCCCTCGGAATTTCTGTCACGCGGAGGATGCCAATTAGGTCCCTTCTGTCTGTTAGATGTAAATTCTTGGTTGTGTCTGTTATAAAAATTTCTGTTTTCCTGACTATCTGCGTGACTACTTCTTGTGTAATTTCGACTGTCACTTCTGAAATTATTGTTAGATCTACTACCCTGGTTGTTTCTGTAGTAAGAATTTCTATTATTGTATGAATAATTTCTGTCTTGATGATACCGATTACTGTTTCCGTATGATTGATCATTCCGGTAGGAATTATCGTTATTATAATTGTCTGTGTAATTTCTGTTAGAACGTCTGTTATTGTCATAAGGCTGGTATCTGTTGTCCTGTCTGTTACGTCTGTCATTCTCAAAATTACCGCTATAACGTCCGTTCCGACCACTATCCCTTCTCTCTGAAAATCTACTGTGATTACCGTTACTGAAAAAATTACAAGAAGTCCCGTCGTCGTTGTCATACTCAAGTTCTTGTAGCAAAGTCTTAAAAGTCTCAATGTCATCTTTACATCTTCCGGCTAAAGCAATTTGTCTTATCGATTGTGGCAGCTTAGTTAAACAAATGCGAATTAATTCAGTCGGGCTATAAGGGTTGGAAAGGAACTGATTCTTTCGAATCATGTCTTCTAAGTATTCTGCTGGCGTGCGGAACTGAGACTGTTTAAAATTACGCTGCATAATAAGACTGTGTTTGACTCTGTCTTGCGTGTTTTCGGACCAATATGCCGATAGAAATGCATGATAAAAATCATTTAGATTATTTCAATCTCTAATAAGTGCGCGCATGCGCGTCGCCGGTTCGTTTTCTAAATATCCACACATAAATTCCAGTTTGTGACTTAGTGGCCAATTTGGTGGAAGTGCGTACATAAATTGATCTAACCATGAACATGGATGTATGTCATTCTTAGAATTGCGAAAGATCTTAAATTCCCGAACAGTTAAGAATGTTTATAGTCAAAGTTTTCTCCTCGTGGCGACAAAGACCTACCGCGTCTGTCCCTGTCCCAATGTCGATTATTGTCAAGTTCGCGCGCCTGGCGCTCTCTTGTTGCTTCTCGTAAATGAAATAGATTACTTTCTTCAAACCCCTCTGCTATCTGTGATTCTAAATTTCTTCTGCTGTCTTTTCCAACGATTTCACCTTCAATTTGTTTGACTTGCTTTCGTAATGCCTCAAATTCCCTTCTGACGCGTTCATTAAATTTTCCTTGATTTTCAACATGCTTATTTATGTTCTTCTACTCTTCGGTTTCTGCAAATGGCAATGGAGCTGTATCATCTGACTCTCTGTCCCCATTTAAACTAAGACTTGTCAATCTATCTGCAATCTCCTCAACTCTTTCCGATAAGTCACCTATTTTTTCTTTCTGTTTATTTACGTCTTCCGTAAGTTTCACGACTCGGATTTCAGTATTGACACATTTAGTAGTTAACTGTTCATATTGTTGTGTTAGGCTATTGATTCTGTCATTTGGTACGGATTCCTCGATTCTCTCAAATATTTCTTCCTTATCATGTGCACGTTGTAAATTTAACTCTGAAAATTTTTGTACTATCGCGCGATCTCTTTCTTCCTGTTCTCTATCCTGTTCCTTTTGTCTGACTTCTATTGAAATTAATCTATTATTGTGAGCATTCAAAGTCGGTTGTACTTCCTCTCTAATTTCTTTCTTTAATTCATCTTTCATGTTTTTGAAACATGTCCTTATTCGTGAGTGTAACCGTGTTTCCATTGTTTCCATCTCTGTTTTAATTGTTCCTATTTGTGAGTCTAACCGTGTTTCCATTGTTCCCATATCGGTTTTTAACCGTGTTGCCAAAGTTCCCATCTCTGTTTTAAATTCAGATCGTAACTGTGATCCCACTGTTTTTCATTCAGATCCCAAATTAAATATTGCACTCATCAACTGCTCCATATTAACTGGTTCGAAATTCTTTTCGCCCCTAACATTTCCCGCAAAACCAACTTCTTCCGTCAAAGCTGTAAAGCTATCTGAGTTCGATACTATTCCAGTCTTCTGTCGTTAATCTCGTATTCTGAAAATGTTTTGATTGTGCAAAAATTTTAACTGGTTCTGGACTATTTTCCCTGCTTATTAAATTGTTTTCTACTTCATTATTCATGATACTGTTTTCTTCTGTTGGCGAGTTCGCCATGTTAACAATTTCGTCATTCTCACTATCCATCATTTTTGCCTTTTTCATCGATCGCGTAATCATTTACAAAACATACAAAACTCGTCACTATATGAAAATTACACACAATGACACTTTATCACCAACAATATCATTCACACGAAATGCTTCCCTCAAACACGAGTAACGAACAATTGAAATCTTCATAATTGCACAAAATTGTCAAACCCGTATACAAGACAACAAAAATTAAATTCTGCAAAAAATACCATTAGCAGAATGACAATTACCAAATGTACACATGCAATATAGACCACAATTATTAAACTACAAATTACTACAACAATACTACTGTCTGCTATTTTTACAATCAAAAGAATTCCAAGGGACGATCCGAAGCAGCGGTCGCCACGTGCATGGGGGCTTAATTATTTATTATGCAAATATTTTCAAGTTTTGTCGCTGTCTGTCCGGTTACGCAGTCTCGTAAACGGTTGGCCCTGATTAGTATTTGTACGCAATCTGACTGCATAGAATAACAACAAAGAACGAAAGAAAACTTCCGTTAACACAATTAATTAATTAAGACAATTAATTAATTAAGTCCCCAGCAACTATAAAACCTACGAAACAACAAGGCACAAGTGTCGCTGTTCTGTGTGTGGAAGTGTGATTCAACGTACACATCTGGCACGGTTCTTCCTCAATACGACAAGATATTTTAAATACCATTTATACTGAAGTAATAAAAAAAAACAGAAATACTATAATTGCACATAGAAACCAGAAATACAGTCTAATACAAGAACACGAGCCAGATGCTTCGTTGACTGAACCTGTGACCAAGAGGCATTATTGTTTAAGACATTGAAATAATGAAAAAAAGGGAATTTTTTACCTTCATATACATTGACGAAAAGCACACTCTGATCATTACAGCATCCCCAATCCAACAACATCTGGTGTCTAGCCCATCAAAACAATACTACAAGTTCTGAACAAGCACTCTCCATGGGAACTTCTCAACAACGACTCACTACTGCTACATCTCAATAAGCACTCTCCACGACGACTTCTCGACAAGAACTGCCAGTGGAGGCGGCTGAATAATACTCCTTGGCGCAATCTCTGGCGCTGTGGCTCAGTGTAGCCACCTTTCATAGTCCGAAGCAGATCCGCATCCATTCACAGCTATCAGCCCAGCATGCTATCATCGCTATTCTGTACCATCCAACAGAGAAAAAAATAACAAACTATAAAAGCTCCACTAACTTCATCCGTTATAGAACCCACCTAGGGTGTCGTTGCAGGCGCGATGACGCATAGCTGCAATGTGGATCTGGCACAGAGGGAGAGTTGTTGCAATGCTTCCCAGAATAGCATTCCTAATGGCACACCCCATCCATCATCGAATTTACTCAACAAACTGCTACTGATGATGATGTGAGACGATCCTATTAAATATACAGCTTTTGATCCATTACAGAGGGCAGTTTATGGTTTCATCACCCGTACTGTAGGATGACCATATCCCACAGATTATACTGTAAGTCGCAAGAGACTATACACTGCCGTATGTTTTGTTATTCTTAGACTTTGTGGTTTGTGCCAGGTCCTAAACTGACATTAAAACACTCTGATCCACGGCCCCTCACAGAAAACTAGACATCGCACAATGTAAATCATATGGTTACTGTGTCAACACATCACAAACAATTGATGATTTTAAATAAAGGAGAGTTATAACACAAGCAAATTGGGATAGTTTTGCGGCATTGTGGATGGTTTCCAAACTACAATCTGAAACTGATTCATGAGCTCTACATTTAAACTCCTCTGTCATAGTCATGGAATAGCTGATAACTCTACGTTCCGTTTCGACTGATTCATCATATTGCAGTCATGTACGCGATCACTGTATCCGAGCTGTGTGCCGGCTGGAGTGGCCGAGCGGTTCTAGGCGCTACAATCTGGAACCACGTGACCGCTACAGTCGCAGGTTCAAATCCTGCCTCGGGCATGGATGTTTGTGATGTCCTTAGGTTAGTTAGGTTTAAATGGTTCTACGTTCTAGGGGACTGATGACCTCAGAAGTTAAGTCCCATAGTACTCAGAGCCATTTGAACCATTTTTTTTTCGGTGCTATCCACCCCAGAAGGTCTTGTCCATCCATCAAAACTCTTTCTCCAACTCAAACAAGCAATGTCAGTCAATCATTATGTGGTAACCAACAGCGTGCCAGTGAATGGATGGGGTGGAAAAGACACCAACGATGTACTCTAATAGTAAGCATTACATGTTGATAGTGCGAACAATTTTAGCAATTTTAGAGTAATTTCAACACTGACCAATGATGCGACAGCATGTTTTCCAATTTCAGTATCATAGCTAAACCACCCCTTCTCCACTTTGCGAGTATCATTGCGAAAGTGGATAGATGACTGAGCAGTACGCCCATTCATTGTTAATTCCCAAACACATATAACACTGAAGTATATCAGACAGTGCTCTACATATTTCTAACACCTCGAACATAGTGCTTAATTTACGATCTCTCTCTGCATATAGGAGTCACAGAGCATTCTCGCTGTCTTAGGGTAAAATTAGAGAGTGAAAGACTCTCCTCACACTGTCCTTGACCAAACTGCCCTGCAGCACCGTTACCGATTTAATATGCAATCGACCAGAAGTAGGCCGCTACACTCCACGTCTCGTGAATGAATTGAGCTTACTGAGTCCTCACCCATCCAAGTGCACTATATTTCTCGAGATGCACCGATGTCGGGGAGGTTAGCACTCCTTTTCAATGTATAGTAGCAGCTTTCAATGTGTCAGATGTAATACGGTTAAGAGGAACAAGAAACGGATGACTTTATGCGCAATGGGGCTCCAGAAAGATGGAGTTCGACGCATTTTTACATAAATCAACCAAGCTATCAGCTCTAAAGTATTGTTCCAGAGTCTAGGATCAGTGCCTGGAAGTTATCGGTGAGGATGAACATAAACACACGCACACCTAATGCTACAATGTTCTGCACTTAAAACGGACTATAATGTTAGATTCCTTGCATTTCCGACCTATCAGTCATACGGAATGTGGCGCTGTTAATATTCCAATGTAAGAAATATATTTCAAGAGGATAGCATACATCCTTCTTCCCGGTTTCTCTACGGTAAACTATGTTATTGAACGGTAAAACGAAAAAACTACTTCCTTAAAACATTGGCTCTGTGTGATACGACTAATATATAGCTTTCCAGAGATGTTTAGCGCCCACTGTTCACATCCGATCACAGTTCGGAAATTATACTATGCCTGCATCAGCCCTACATAAAATGATCGTTAGTAATGGCGAATACCTCTTACAAGGAAACAGATTAACGGATAGCAGCAGCGTCTGACATGTGAAAGTTGCAAGTCATTCTCCCACTAACTCTGTAAACAGCACATCTGTTAGGCAAATGTATACACGGGGATTGCAGTGCTTCACAAGCATCTATCGCTAATTTAATTATCATGCTGAAGTCTCTATTTTACACCCAAGATGTGACAGGGGGATGGAGTACATTGCATAAAACAAAGTTCGTTCAGGGGACTGTGCCAAGTTTCATCACACCTGAGATGGAAGTCCTCTGAGCACCGACAGGTTTACCGTTAACGATCGCAAGTAGACAGAGCTTTAAACCACATACAGAACACATGGCTGTATACGAGTTAAATGCAGGCTATGTCACGCGATTGATGCATCCGGACAGAACACTGGAAAAAAAAAATTGACCTGCAGCAACTTCTCCTTCTCTAGAATGCATCAGTCAAGCATTAAATCGTACCTTGTTACAGCTCCATTTCAATCGATCACCCCGTCCACTCTCTGTTATCCTTTAACACAGATGCAAGTAAGTTTAGAGGTGGATGGTTCTCTGTCTTCCTGAAAAGCATCAAATACAGTAGTTAACACACGTGCATCACTGGTACCTCAGTAGACATACAGTATCATGCTACGTCGACGGAAAAAAAATTAACTGTTTCCCTGATTCCCTTCACTTCCATGTCGACATTCTCTTGGATACCTCTTGATGCCACATACTTGTTCCCATGTACAAATTGTTCTGCGCGAACCAGAAGATACGCAAGTACATCCTCAATTTCCCCGCATTTAGGTATATATTCGGTCAATTTATATCTACTCCTAGACATTTTTCGCAATTCTATCGATTTTAAGTCAGTTCTGTGCGTGCAATCATGACATAACCTCTAGTTCTGTGTTCTAAAACTGCTTGTAAATGTAGCACAGCTGCCAACACCTACCCCAAATGCACTGATAACGGGGTATACTATAGCACTGTACTCGATTGTATCCTGTCCCCTCCATAATTGGAGAGCGTTACCTCTGTTTTCTGTATGTCTGTGTATATACATGTGTTGTAGAAGCCTCCCAGGACCCTTAGTAGACCCGAGTTAGCATTCGAGTGTGGACCTACCATGTGTTATATCCAGAGCACTGTCAGGATGCGGATCCACAATATGCTGCACAAGGGATAGGGTTTGAAGGTGTATCCGCCAGGCACAATGTAGGATGCGGTGTTGGGATGCAAATCCACAATACACCACATACGAGTTACTGTTCGAGTGTGGATCTGACACGTACTATATCCAGACCGATATTCGAACGCAGATCCACCACATGTCGCATCTGGGTTAGGGGTCGCAGGCGGACCAATCACACGCTAAGTACGAACATGTGCACTATGTTCGAAGTTTGGTCCACCAGCTGGGAGACTGGTTTCTGGGAGAAATAATTTCCAGTCTATATCTTGGGAATTATGTTGCATGAGCGATCGGTAGGATGCTACCATGTGCTTGATATCGAGAAGTGCCGCAAAAATGTTATAATATTATCAAAAACCGTACCAAAATACATCTGTTCTTGTAAAACCAGAATCCAGAGATGGGTGTAGAAAAGCAAGCAAGCAAGCAATCACGCCCGGACCAGAAACAGTAATTTGTTTGTGCTGAGGGGAAGCGAGCCTAAATTTGTAGAACAGTTCTGACAGTGACTTCGATCCTCTGAGGGTGCTCTGGTCAGGCTCAGAGGTTGGATGCTCACCTGACCTCATGGTAAATATCTACTGCTGTGAGGGGTATCTATGGCACTGTCTGTCTTCGCGGTATATGTATAAGTGATTTAAAAGGGATGATTTTGTATGACGCAGGATATGAATTGTATGTTTACCACATGGAGATGGTAGGTAGTGACATATTGCTGGGTTGGAAATCAGTTTCACACTCTAATATTCAAGCTCCTGTCCTCGGTGGGAGAGCAGTGCAATTATATTTGATGATTGTAGGGTAGTTTGTATGATTTAATTGTCGGTGCAATTGGGCTGTCTGTGTAAAATAGTTTTTTACCTTCAAACGTCCCATCTGCAGAAAGAAAAAAAAGACTGCTTCCACACCAGCGGCATCAGTAATTCAGAGGGTAGGTTCGATAATAGCCAATCATAATGCTCAATTCATTCACAAGACATCCTTTGTGCTGGGATATAAGATTCTCTACACAGTGGTGAAAACGTATATGTATGTTGAGAGTATGAAGGGTAACACATGATGGACGGCGTGCCACATTAGAACCATGAGGAAGACTGCATTGGACATTATTCTGCGCTATTTTCGTAAGCAGTTTCTGTTAGGGCAAGAATTTCCGTACATACAAACTGAGACATCAAACAAGTGAACATTAACTATTTCTGGGGCACTATACAATTTCTGAGAGTTCAACTTGGCTCTTATTTTGCATAGCCATGTGATACCAGAATAAGATTGAGAACCTTGTTAGATGTGCTTGCGATTGTTTGTAGCTACAAGCGCACACTTCACGACATTGCATCTGTCACACTGGGCACTTAAGCACATTAGATGCGTCTCATATGTCACACTAGGAACAATGCACCCTGTGCTATTCCCTGACGTCAGTACCCCAGGTATCACATCAGCAATGGTAAAACAAACGTGCTGCCCAGAGGTTCCCCACGTATGGGACGGGCGTGAGTGCACATTGGAGTTCTGTGACATTAGTACATCAGTCGAGGAACTCTAACTGTATATTAGAAAAAAGAAGCAACTTTCACCTGGTCGCTGTAGGTAGCCAGTGGTGTGAGAGCGATGGCTCACACTGTCTTGCATCCAGCAGTGGCTCGCGGCGCTGTCAGTGCTCTCTGCAAATAGGTCTTCGTTTCCATCTGGTCAGCTCAGCAATGGTGCCTAGGTGAACATGTATTTTGAGAGGAATTTCTCAGGTATCAAGCACGAAAGGGATGTCACTACCTCATGCTTGCGGGACCCGAATGGGCACCTGTGCATCACTTCACGGGGGCTGCTGCTAGCCTCCTGTACGGTCCAGCGGACGCGGCAGCATGTGGTGCTTGCGTGTGTCTGTTGCATTATTTTGTGAGCAGGTCTGTAGGCTGCATTATGCGTTATTTGGACAGTTTACGAGTACTGAGCATGTCTACACATCAATATACTGCATTGTTTAGGAGGTGTTTGCAGGTCTGTACTGAAATTATTTCGGTAATTTAGAAGTTGTTTGTGTGTCTGCAGAGCGTTATTTAGGAGTAGTTTACAGGTCTACAGGCTCTGTGGCATGACCCCAAACATGTCGGAGCACGTGTTTTGTATCAGTGTGATAAGTATACTATCTTTCAAAATTCATCACTACATAAATTGTTCCATAATAAATAAAGTACACTCCTTCCTTACTCTCTCCAGCAGCCCAGCGCACGCTTAGTCAGTTTCACGCCATTTTCCCCCTCCAGACCACCATCTCCACCATCTTGGACTATGTCACAGGAGAGATGATAGCACCATCTGGTGTCAGAACTGTGTACTAGGTCAGTTGGACTCTAGATCTCGTGGTGGAGACACTGCCTGCAAAATAAAGACTTATTTGCAGCACAGGCAGAGTCTTTTTCCCGCCATTTCCCCACCCCACACTGTCATCTTGGATTACGTCATGGAACGGACGACAGCGCTCTCTTGTGGTGGTACTGTGTACTAGCCCAGACCTCATGGCGAACACACTGTTTCCCGTCATCTTGGATAACAGTACTTGTGTCATCAGTTGATGTCATGGCAGGCATCTTGGATTAAGTCATGGATGAGAGGGCACTCTGGCAGTGGTACTGTGTACTAGGTCATTTGGAGTCCGGACCTGGTGGTAAACACATTGGATGGCTGTACTGCAGGAAATTGTTTAAATAAAGACTGGTCCATGCAAAATAAACAGTTGTGTCCAGCACTGGTCGAGTCCTTTTCCCACGAATTCCTAGGATGAGGTTGCAGTCGGATGACTTAGGTTAATGGGGGTAGACCAGTTGACCTATCTTCCTGCCAAAATTCAAACTTTCCACCAAAACCAGCCATCTTGAATGACGTCATGGCTGCCATCTCGGATGACTACATGTGCTGGCGCCAAGTCTACACACCGCCATCTTGGATGTCTTCATCGCCGCTATCTTGGATAGATCTGTCAACAATGCAGAGTGTGCCAGAAACCACCTTGTCCCAATACTGTCGACCACTGTCCACTAACGCAGCAACAGCATACACTTCTTTTCAGACACTAGGACGACCTTGCTGATGCATGTCTGCACAGTTTGCCAACCTTCGTTGAAGGCTTTTACCCAAGGTGCCACTGTTCTGTACACCAATGCTTACTCCCAGAACGCCTCTTGAAGGCCTTGATGACACTGTCGTGCTGTACGACCTATGGCTCATTCAATCTTGATCCAACTCTGTTGTTCCTATTTCGAAAACATAGTGACACCATACATTAGACCGCTCACTCACAAGTGACTGTGTTTCCCTCGATTGTGCGCACGCCGGTGATGTGGGACAGGCGAGTCCTTTTGCAACAATATAACAGAGTGTCTGCGAGTGCACCATCGTTTCCGTAACAGAATATGTCTCTCCTCCATGCATAGTGTGAGATTCTTCGCGATAGCGGCATATGCACGTCGAACAGCATGCATAACGTCGTCAACTGTCTCGTAACGTGTAGCAACAACCTATGGTTTAATGATCCCCCTTAATGCATTGTTGCAAAATAATAGATCAGGACCTCGGGGAGGCCACTCCAAAGCTGCAGGCAAACTGACAGAACCACTTCCAATCCATTTATCAGGAAACATCTCACAGACATTCTTTAACGACAGTGGCATAATAGAGTGGTGTCCCATCCTCCTGGAACCACAAGCAACCTCTGATCTTGCACATGTGTAGTACACCAAACATGTAACATGGTGAGATACGCAATGTGACTCATTGCACCGTCAAAGAATTATGGAGCTGCCGAGTGGCTCACAGACCTCATGACATGTGGTGGGTTGCAATGAAGTTTCCAGAATGAAATTTCTACAGTGGAGTGTGCGCTGATATGAAACTTCCTGGCAGATTAAAACTGTGTGCTGGACCGAGACTCGAACTCGGGACCTCTGCCTTCCGCGGGCAAGTGCTCTACCACCTGAGTTACCCAAGTGCAACTCACGACCCGTCCTCCCAGCTTTAAATCCCCCAGTACCCCGTCTGCTATCTTCCAAACACCACAGAAGCTCTCCTGCGAACCTAGCACTCCTGGAAGAAAGGATATTGTGGAGACATGGCTTTGCCACAGCCTGGGGGATGTTTCCAGAATGAAATTTGCATTCTATAGCGGAGTGTGTGCTAATATGAAACTTTCTGGCAGATTAAAACTGTGTGCCAGATTGAGACTCGAACTCGGGCCCTTTATTTGGAAGTTTTATTTTGTACTGATGTTGTTCATAAATATGTGGGTTTTCTTTACATCAAAAACAAATGTACCTAATTTTTGCAAAGAGATGTATTCCACACTCGTCCGAGAAAAGCTCTTTCCCCGGTTTACATGCCTTTAACATCAAATCATTCTTCGTATATTTTTGTAATGTCGAGTATGAAACTCCCGAGACCCGTGACCGCTTACGAATGGACTTTTTTGGCTAACGTTCATGTTGTCAGCCGTCCTAAGCTCGGCTTATCTTTTATGCAACCAGATGCAAAGAGCTTTTTCTCCCACCATAAAACTATTGGTTTTGGTGGGAAATGTTTTTGAAATCTTACTGTGAAATGCTGAATATCTCTCATTGACTTTCGTGTATGGGGTCATTCATGGGTTCACGAACTAATTACGATCCTTTCCTTCATGATTTACGTGTAGTCATCACTCATGATTTAGATGTACAACAGCAGCTCCAACGGTAAGAAATAACAATTCATTCACGTCTAAGAAACACATAGGGGACAAAGGGACTTTATGGTCACTCTATACGATTCAAAAAAGTGACAACATTTGGTTCAGACAGCGCACCTGCCCTCTGAGCGTTCTCTTTGCGTGAGGTTTACGCCAAACACCAGATGACTGCCCTCCGCCATCCTCTCTACTGTACAGACCATGCCCCGTGTGACTTTTTCGTATTTCCAAAATTAAATTCAGCGGTGACAGTACGCTGTTTTGGTACTGTTGATAATCTTAAGTACACTATAATTAAAACGATTTGTTTCTTGCTGATACGTGATACTTACTGCAATTAAGGAAAACGTGAAAGGGAGGACCCACCAATTTAAATTTGTTTATACACAACCTGTTTATGTAACAATATATAAACTGAGTTTTACATATAATCGAAGCATTTAACCACAAAATTTTCTTTAACAAAATGAACAAATTTGCAATTTTTTTTTACCTTAAACCTTAAGTTGAATAAGCTTTTAATCTTTGCAAAAGACACCTTAAGTGCAGTATTACAAAACAGCAAACAATATGACAATGATTACAAGGCGGCCGGACCTGCAGTCCACCCATTATCAGGTAAAACGCGGTTTTTACTGCCGCGCTGGACACAGTCTATCTTATTAAATGCCCTTCTGCAACTCACGAAAACTATAATAGTACCATTGATGACAAGAGTGATTCAATTACTCAAAACAGATGACTTAACTCTTAATTTGAAAGCTGTACGTCAAAAGGTTCGGGGTTAAGATGCGAACCTGTGCTTAAAGGTTAAACAGATTAGCAAACAATATGACCATGAGAAGGCTTACTTCAAAGCAACCAGTCTCTTAATTTTAATCGGCAACCAAGGTGCGACTGGATCCCATCCCTTCCCTTCTGGCAATTTTATTTTGACTAAAGCCCTGTTGACAGTTGGTTGTTAATATTTCCAAAGTTAAATTGACTGTCAGTTATTAAGACTGCTCGGAAGGAACGTCTTAAAACATTACTTGCGAACACTTATTACACGAAAACTCACTCTGTGGAAGCATAAGATCTAGCTAAAATACACCAACAATGACCCGATCTTTCAAACACAGAAGTGAACAGCTTAGTACAATAGATTTTCAGATTATAACTAATGACTGAGAAATGCAATTACAGTCAAAGAATTGAACCGATTAACAGCTAAATCTAACCGCAAGGTCCTTCGTTTCTTTAACGGCAGCCTGTGCCTTAGTAGAATTGTTCCAGCTGTAGTTACGACCACGAACTGATTAATTAGAACATTAATGATCAAGTCTAAACCAGAAAGGAAAGGCCATAAATAGCGGGACAAATTTTCAAGCGACAACTAGTGCCTTAGTACAATGCTACTGCCTATATTTACGACCAAAGAGCCGACCGAGTAAAACTCTGAGGGTCGGGTACAAACCAGAATATTTACTCCCGTTTATCAGCAAGCAATTCCATGGATCCACGGTGTGTCGCAGCGGTTACTGAGGGGTGCTGATAAAAGCCAGGTAGAAGAGGGCAGACAGGCCACGAGCGGTCGTCCGACACGAATGTTGCCAACCAACTGATGGAAGTCGGCCTGCTGCTTGTAGTCGACGCTGATCCCAGTGAAGTACTCCGGTATCTTCGCTCTGCGCAGGCCCTCTTTGCGCAGCTCGTGGCTTTGGCCTCTCGGACCTCGTGACCACCTCTTGTCGCGACGCTACCGCCAATCCTCAAACTTCGTGCCTCTCTCTCGGGCCAGCAAACCCCGTATATACATCGCCAAGCAAAGACCTTCTCAGGAAACAATCCACAGACAGCAACTCTTCGTCATAGGTACTGGCAATGGCGCCGTAAGAGGGATAGTCGATACTACACCTGAGCCAGACAGAACAGTCTACTAACTCAATGGCGCCACAGCTCGCGTCATTTGGCGCTGCACCATTGCAGCTGCGCCTCCGTAAACGTTCCGACAGCTGGAAACGTACTGCCAACACAGGATGGCCACATTTTTTCCTGTGAATAGTGCTGTGTTGTGGGGTATTGGCAATGGCGAACAGTTCGTATGTGACACTGACAGCTGTGATTGGAAGAGTCAATGTTTGATGTAACAAGTAAATTTTATCAGACTATAAAATTCGTCGCAGCCACCATTAGAAGACTCCTCAGCACTGTCCGACCAACTGAGATAATAGCATGAATGGAAGAAGCCTGGGGGATCTTGTAAAGGAGAAAAGAAATTTAATAAACAAATTATTAAAGAAACAAATCTATTATTTTTTTAACAGACCTTGTACTCAGGAAGGCAAGTAAAACTAAGCAAAATGATAACTGCATGATAGTATGATAGAGATGATGTGGTCATTACTGAACATTTCTCAAAGCAAACCTGTCACCTGGCAAACGACATATGGTGTCGCCATTTCTTGCATAAAAATAGTGATGTGGACACAATCGCAAAGCTGGAATCATGTGTTACACAAGGAGGTCCATATAACCTGCAGATGTCACTGTACACCTAACAAGCCCAGAAGGTGTCTTCTCCTCAAATAAAAGTGGACCAATAATCAAGCAGCTTGTGAAGCCACACCACACAGTAACATAAGCGGAGTGCAGTGGATGTCCCTGCAAAACATGTGGCAGAGCAGAACCTCATAAGTGACAGTTCTGTACATTCACGGGACTGTGCTGAGTAAAACATGCCTTGTCCATCCAAAGAACATTCTCTGGCCACATGTCATCTGTTTCAGTGCCTGCCAAGAAATGAAAGATAGAGTTATGCTGTTGTCGCCTATGTCGGGGCTTCATTTGCTGCAGATTGTGCGTCTTGTAGGGATACCAGCATGAAAGGTACCGTAAAATCTTTTGAACTGTTGACCAGGGAAGGGAGAGTTTCTAAGACACAACTCTAAAACTGGCTGCAGAATTTGAGGCCTACACTGCACAGTTGACTACATCTACAGCAACTTCATCAGTAACTGCCATGGGAATGGGCCACATCCCTCTCCCTGCTGCACCACCTAATTCACCTGTTTCTTCAAATTTCTTGATTACATTTCTTAGCCCATCTATTGAAATGGAGCCAATTTGCAGCTGTTTCTGTTGGTTATATTCCTGCAGTTCAGTGCTGCTATTGCTGCCATTCTGATAAAACAACTTTACCAGCAGTGTCTGGTCTTTATTTTCAGTAGCCATTGCAATTTGTATGGAAAACATCAACCTCCTTAACCCCTTATACCAACAGACACTTCACAAAACAAATCAACTTGCATCATCAAGCAGTAAATAGCATACTGACATCAAAACCGGAAACATTTCACATTCTGACTGCTTACAGGAGCATGCTTTCACGTGGTGGCAGAAAATGGAACTAATATTTTTTCAACATGCTATTTGAGTGCACTGATTAATGAACATACTTGTGATGTTTCAGTATCCTGCAATGTATACAGCCCACACTGCAGCACCTAGGACACCTTCAGTTAATTATAACCATCTGGTACTACCTAGGCAATGTGACTCTCACCACTCTGCACATATGCTGTACATGTTGAATGTCTGGAATTTGAGAATCAGCAAATAAGGAACATGTTAGAACAAGTATAATAAGGGACTGACAATGGGAATAATGCAAATGCATGCCACATGTTTTTAATGAATATTGAAACTACTGCCAATTGCAGGATGTCTGAACCTCCAGAGTGAAAGTGCCCAGCTACATGGTTTAAACCTTCCTTGCAGCACAGAATAGCATGCTTCTTTCACTACACACATCAGCAGCTGGAGATAAACATTTGAGCAGCTGGACTACTTGCCACACTGGTAATATTCAGTGAAATGGGGGCTGGGATTGAATTAGTTTGCCAAACAGTATTTCAAAAATACACCAAAATCATATTTGAATGAATATTTAAACCTGTATATACTGCTATTACAGCTCATAATAACTTGACAAAAAATTATATTTGTGGCACTTATTTGGTTTTAATGGTCTGAAACTTTATTTTATTACTTCTACATCTACATGTGTACTCTGCAAACCAGCATGAAGTATGTGGCAGAGGGTACATGTCACTGTACCAGCTATTCAGGCTTTCTTTCCATTCCATTCACCTGTGGAGTGCAGGAAGAATGATTGTTTGAATTTCTTGGCATGTGATGTAATTATTCTAATCATGTCCTCATTATGCCTATGTGAGTAATACATAGGGGGTTGTGGTACATTCACAGAATCATAATTTAAAGCCAATTGCTGAAACTGTGTTAGTAGACTTTCTTGTGATGGTGTGCATCTATCTTCAGGATATTAGTGCTGCCCTTTTTTGGATACGTTCGGTATCCCCTCTTAGTCCTATCTGGTATGGGTCTCACACACTTGAGCAATATTCTAGAGTGGATCACACAAGTGATTCGTATACAAAGTGTTACACCAAGATGCTTGTTTGAGTTGGCCAATTCCAACTGTGACTCAATGGAAACTACTTTTTCTCTTTCTTCATTTTGTGCCATGCACAATTATAGATTTCTGAGCATTTAAAGCAAGCTGCCAAGATCTGACTGAATATTTATGTAGTTTCTTTCAGACAGTACTCTGTTATTGATAACTGCATCATCTGCAAACAGTCTGAGATTACTGTTAATATTGTATGCAAGGTCGTTAATGTACAACATGAACGGTGAAGGTCACAACACACTTCCCTGGTGCACACCTGAAGTTATTTCTACATTTGATGATGACTCTCCATCCAAGATAATATGCTGTGTCCTCCTTACCAAAAGTCCTCAATTTAGTCACAAATTTCACTTGATACCCCATATGATCAAACTTTTGACAATAAGCTTAGATGTGGTACTGGATCAAATGCTTTTTGGAAATCAAGAAATACAGCATCTACCTGACTGCCTTGCTCCAAAGTTTTCAGTATATCATGGAGAAAAGTGTAAATTGAGTTTCACACTGCTGATGTTTCTGGTATCTGTGCTGATTAGCATTGAGGTGGTCATTCTGTTCAAGATATGTCATTATGTTTGAACTCATAATATGTTCTAAGATTCTACCACAAATCATTGTCAAGGTTACTGGATGATAGTTTTGTGAATCACTTCTACTACCCTTCTCGTAAATATGTGTTACCTCTTCTTTCTTCCAACTACAGGGCATGGTTTTTTATTCAAGGGGTCTACAATAGGCTACACTTAAAAGAGGGGTTAACCCAGCTGCAAAGTTAGTGCAGAATCTGATAGAGATTCCATCAGGCCCTGGAGCATTGTCCAGTTTTAATGATTTCAGCTGTTTCTCAACACCACTGACACTAATACTGATTTGACCCATTTTTTCAGTGACACAAGGATTAAACTGGGGAAAATCTCCTGGGTTTTCCTTTGTAAGGGAAGACTGGAGGTCCTTCAGATTATGAACTGTTCTACTGTGTACATATCTACCCAGTGCATGGTCAAGTATCCTTTTAAACTTGAGCCATAGTTCCTCTACATGCTCCTGCCCTGTGCTGAACATTTCCAACCTCCTCATTGAACTATGCCACTACTGATTTTTTTAATGTATTTTACTGGCATCTACAAACATACTCTGCACATCATAGTGAAGTGTATGTCAGGAAGTACCTCATGTTGTTCTTCTCATCCCAATCACATTTGTAGTGTGGAAAGAATGACTGCTTAAATGCTGTATTTCGTCTTAGCTTGTTTTTGCAGTCTCTATGTGAGCAGTACATAGGGGCCTGAATATATTTCTACATTCTTCACTTTAACACTGGTTCTTGAAACTTTGTAAGTAGGTTTTTGTGGAATAATTGATGTCGAGCTTCAAGTGTCTGTAAATTAAGACCTCTGACTATTTGTGCTACTTCCTTTGATTATATTCCATTTCCTGTGTTAGTCTTATTTGGTATAGGTCCTACACACTTGAGTAACATTCTAAGATGGGATGCACAAGTGTTTTGTGAGCAGCCTTCTCTGCAGACTGATTGAATTTCCTCACTGTGCTACCAATAAAAATATTATCTTTCCATTTTCTATCCATACAAATTATTACACCTAAGTATTTGCATGAGCTAACTGATTCCGGTTTTGAGTCATTGATACTACAGTCATAGCACATGAAATGGGACTACCGTCTTATCCCTATCGTGAAATTCCTTCCTCAAGTCAATATTCTCTGAAGAGGTCATGTTAGCTTGAATTTTTAACTTTCTGAACTTAATACTGTTATGTCCCTACCCAGTTCCAATAGTGAACTGCCCTTTAAAAAATTAGTACAAATGAGTTTATCATCTCAGATTAAATTTCACCTTAATATACTACCCGATTTATATTAGCAACTAAGGGAAATAAGCCATTTGTTAGTAATCCAACTTTGAAATTTCATGATATGAATTATGCAGTCATGTTGTACCATATATACTTGAAAATTTACCTCTCCCCTATTTCTGAAAAGCTACGATGTTTACTTATTATGATCATTTAAAACAATAGCTCTACTTGAGAGCAAACTGAAATACTGCTAGTAATATTTTATTCAAAGTAATTGTGTTCCAATTAACTAAAATATAATCTATATTATTGTACTACATATTCTTTGGAATTATGCATGGATCTATGTAAACTTTTCCTAATTACATATCAGAACTCATAGGGCAGTATGTGGCCCATTTTTTGATACATGTAACCAAAATTATCTCATGATTTTTAATTGTTATTTTGTAAATCTACATTCAGTAATGTATTTGATTGTTTTGTTTTATATAAAAGGAAGCGGTACGTGAGCCACGAGGTCCAGCTGTCTTTATTATTGTCTTTTGGAAGCTGTTTGTGAGAGAGTATTTTGGAGGCTGTCAGACAGCCAATGTACATTCCACCTATGGAATTAGTCACAATAAATGACAAGAAAGGCATCAGACTCTGTTTTATTTCAATATTAGTACTACAGCGATGCAAGGACTTTCTGAAGTAACGACCCCTGAGGATATCAAAGTTGAGTATCTCATTATATGGAGCAGCTAAGTTATTATGTGAACTTTATTAAGTTGCTCCAATGATATGATTGAGAATTCACTATTACTACTTTCCAACTATAGCCAGAACTTGTGATACCATACATTTTTCTCACTCAGTGCCAGTGGTAATTAAAGTTCTTACCTTCTCTCACTGGTAAGGGTGGCATTTTACACACTGTTTTTCTGTCTTTCGTAAAGTACATAATTTTGCATTTCTGTACATTTAAAGCAAGTCTCCAATCTTAGATGACTGATGTCTTATCAAGATCTATCTGAATATTTCTGCAGCTTTATTCAGACAGTATCTCACTATACAACGGCCATACTGAAAGCTGTGAACAACCTGTTGTTAAAATTCCATTTTCAACAATGTAACAAAAATGACTGCAGGATCATAATGTGCAGCCTTTACACCACATGTACCCATTTTGTGATGTCATTAGTACATCAAAAATGACTGACATAATTGTTTTAAAAGCAAGCTGTCATGCATTCATTGTCAGAGATGGAAAATATTCTGCTGAAATTCAGAATTCCAGTTGCTTATGGACATGCCTGCATGTCTGCCAAAAGTGTAAGGTAATGGGTGAAACATTTCAAAGATGGAAACACAAGTATCCAACATGAGCCTCATAGCATGTCACCCTCAAACCACCTCTATGCAGTGCAACAAAGAAAGAGTTAATGAGCTTGTTAGAGAAGACAACCATGTCGCAGTGAATTAAATTGCTCAGAACTTGCAGTAGGACACACTGCAGTGCAAGAAATGATTGAAAACTTAACTTTTGTGGCCATTGGGTCCCATGGTTATTGACCAAAGGCCACAAACTTCAGAGAAGTACCAGCACTCAAAACTTTCTTCAGAGATTTCAGGACAAAAGTGATGCTTTTATGACAGGTATTATGACCAGTGATGAAAGTTGAGTCCATCATTATGAGCATGAAATAAAATGCCACAGTATGGAATGGCACGACTTGGAACTATAATGGAAGAAGAGAGTGAAGACAGTGTCATCTGCTGGGAAAGTTTTGGGATGCACAGGGATTGCATTGTGACAAATCAAAAATGTTGCCTGCTATATCCAGACACATTTGAAATTCTGTCTTGCATTGCATGATAAATGACCTGGGAAGAAGTTCATCTTGCAACAGGATAACACATGTCCTCACACTGTTGATGTCACTGTGGAGATAAGGACATTTGGATGGGAAACTCTTCCACATCCTCCCAACAGTCCTGACATGACACCCTCCAACTACCATCTTTTCGGTTCTTTATGGAAAAAGTGTGAGGCCAACACTATGAGACTGTGTGGAATATTCAGCAAGTATGGCGTCAGTCTTATTGGGAAGCTAGACAGAGTTATATCATAAGAATATTTTTGAATTTGCAAAATGATGGGAAAAAGCCTGTAAACATAAGGAGACTATATTGGAAAATTACAGAAAGTGTGTAGACTAATATGATGTACTTGATTTGTTTAAAAATATAGTTTAAAAATTGTTGCTCTCATTACTTTCAGCATGGCCCTTATAGATAACTATACAACCTGCAAAAGTTTGAGTTTACTATTAACACTGTCAGCCAGATCATTACATACAAAATGAATGGCAAGGATCCCAATACACTTCTTTTGAGCACACCTGAATTCATTTCTGCTTATGTCAATCACTCTCCATCCAAGATAACATGCTCCATGCTCCTTACCAATACATTCTCACCCCCATCACAAATTTTGTTTGCTACCACATATTACCTTAATTTTGTCAATAAACATTATGTGGTACTGAGTTAAATGCTTTCTCAAAATCAATAAATATTGTATCCATCTGACTGCATTGATCCATGTCTTTCAAGATGTCACATTAAAAAAGAGCAAGGGGTTTCACATGACTGATGTTTTCAGAACCATGCTGACTGGCATGGAGGAGAACATTCTGTTTGAAGTTCCTTATTATGTTTGAGTTCAGAATATGTTTTAGGATACTATAACAGATGGTCATCAATGAGACTAGATGGTAGTTTTGTGGCTCACTTCTGCTGCCCTTCTTGTGGACAGGTGTAACCTGCACTTTCTTCAAGCAACTAGGCACCATTTCATATTTGAGGGATATTGTGGTTAAAATGGGAGCTAACGTAATTGAAAACTCCTGTATAGAAGGACAGGAATTCCATAAAGCCCTGGACTTTGTTTATTGTTAGTATTTTCAGCAGTTTCTCAATGCCACTGATAGTAGGTAATACTCATTTTTGCAGTGATCTCTGAATTAAGCTGGGGCAATACTTTTGTATCTTACTTTGTAAAGGAATATTTTAAAAAATAGTCCAACACTTCTGATTTTGCTTTACTACCCTCAATTTCGGTCCTTCTGCCACCCATAAGTCCCTGTATATTCTTAACATATGACCAGAATTTTTGTGTGTTTCGTGAGTGAGCTTTCAATAAGATTTCTGCTACAGCTTCACTCTGAAGATTCACACATTGCCCTTTTAACAGCCACACATAATGTAGTCATCATATATAGAGCCCTGTGTTTTGTTTTACACTCATTATGCAGTATTCACTACTTCTTTAGCAGTTTCTTCACAGAGATTTTATACCATGGACAGTCTCGCCAATCAAAAACTGTTTTACTAGGTGTGTGTGTGTGTGTAACAAAAAAAACAATGAATTATTGACAAAGTTATTTAATTGTATAGATAAAAAAAGACTCCTTTCCTTCTCATCCTGTATGTTAAGTCTCCCCTCACTGTGGTTCTGGGTGACTTTCCCAAAATTTGCCCATTTTCCTACACCTCTCCAGTCCTTTACCTTAACCCCCCCCTCCCCCACTCCCACCTTCCATCCCCTTCAATCCTTCTACCTGAAGAAGGAGCCACTAGCTCCAAAAACTTGCCAATTACAACAGTCTTTTATGTGTGTGTCGCTTGGTGGTGTAACCAGGAGTGATCACTGTGAAGGACACGGAGGTCTTGTGCGCTCATGTGACACAACATATCAGCATCTGACAAGAGTTTGAAAGAGACCTCACTGTGGGTCTCCGTTTAGCCAGTTGGTCAAATCATACAAGATCAAGATTTGTGAGGCATTTGGAAAAGGTGGTGGCTCAATGCTGGATTGCTTGGAAATGTGAGGACAGGTGTACTCATTGTTAGGGTCTGGGTGGTATGAAGGAACATTGCTGCATTGTGCAAGAAGCACATCATAACCCCTTCACTTCTGCCCTTGCCATCTGAAAACAAATAATGGACTCTCTGCAAAATTCTAAGTCACCCCACACCATTTGTTAGAGACCATCAGTAGTGAGACTACAAAATTACAATCCCATGTACAGGCTGCCATTAGCTCCACACCACAAATGGCTCTGTTTGGAATGGTGCCATGTGTGGGAAGCATGGACTGCTAATGAATAGCACTGTACTGTGTTCAGTGATGAATCGTGGTTCTGCATTACCATGGATGGCCATCATTGGAGAGTATGGTAGCAACCTAGGGAGAGGTCTCAATCTTCCAACATTTTGGAGATGTTGTGTTACTAGTGTCATGATGATGTGGGGAGCCATTGATTATGATCTCAGATCATGCTTGGTAGTGACTGAGGGTACTCTGATGGCACAACAGTATGTCACAAAAATCCTGTGTCCATGTGTGTTTCCTCTCATGTGACAGAAACATGACTCTCTTTTTCAACAGGACAAGGCTCATCCACAGATGGCATGTTTCTCTATGAACTGTTTGCATCATGCTGAGATTCTCCTGTAGCCAATAAAACCTTCAGATCTATCCCCAATAGGACATATGTAGGACCAGCTCAGATGTCAACTTCCTCCCAATGCCATTACTGAGGATATCAATGACCAGTTGCAACAGGTGTGGGCCAGTGTACTTCAAGACAGGATACAATGGCTTTATGACAACCTCTCAACTGAAACAGTGTATGCATCCAGACCAAAGAGGGTGTGACACCATACTGATAAATGCCAAGTTCTTTGTGAATTTGACTTGCTATTGTAATCACTGAAAAAGATTCACTTGCCCTATCAATCCATGAAGTTTCATTTTATTTTCTCCTTGCCTTCTGGGTGCTTCAAATTTTTTTCCCTGGCAGTGTGTTTATGCTCATTCCAAAATATCCTCAAAGACATACAAAAATTATGCTTAAATCATGAAGTGTACTACGTAACTCACATTTAGGTGAAAGTGAAGTGCTATCAAAGAAAAATACTGGTTGTATCTAAAAACCTTACATTACAATGAATTTGAGAAATACAAAAAAGTTTTCTGGTTGTCGTAGAAGTGGTACTAACGTCAATAACACTTGCTTTTGTTATGTTGGCACCTGTTACACAAATACTCCAATCTGTAGAATACTGCTGTTTCTATTGCTTCTAAATGTAGCCATATTTGTGTGTTTCATTCAAATCGATAAATTAAAATTCTGTGCCAACATGCTTTTATTCAATATTTTGACATTTTATAACCAACCGATTGCGGGATAACATATCACTCTGAAGAAGGTCATGTGCTGTTTCCTCTGTCTCCCTATCCGATGAAGGGTGGTTGTGGCCCTAAGCAAGCATATTTGTTATTTTAGTAAGTAAGTGTTTTGTTTTGGGCTGCATATTGTGTGGGAAATTTTGTTTCTTTTGCTTATGTCATGGGAGTGAAAAGAAATGAAGTGTATCTGCAAGGCAGGGGCAATGGGCACCTGGACTCCTGCATGTGGAGACCCCTGCTCGTTGGGCTAGATATTCCATGAAAATGCTGTTCCACCTCGGAGATTTGCTGGGGACCACAGAACCTTGTTGTACAAGCCAATGGTCATGACATGACTTATTATGGGAAACTTGGAGAAGACTATCTTATAGAGTGAAGGGACAAGCTAATATGTGTTATGAGTTTTGTGCAAGTCATATGCTGCAACATGGACTGTATGTAATGGAGGTGAAATGCATATGCAATAAAGGACCAGCATACGAATTTATTTCATAGGGAGTGGTGTTTGAGATTTTATAGCCAGCACAGACTTGGCATCTTCGAGAAAAGAGTCCTTTGCCTCAAGGTATGACTACTTGGCCACATCAAACAGTTAACACAGATAAGTGACAATGACAACAAAACTTGTACAGACAATGCTTAAATAATGGTAGGCACATAAATACTGCAACAGTTATTCATTCAAAGTTGGTGAAAATTTAAAAAAGTCTGCTCATTTATTTTCAACAGTTAGGTTTGGGATGTTGAATTCAGATGTGGACATACTTTATTTTAATGCAAATCTTTGGTTAAAGATGTATGAACTAATTCATGCCATTGTCATAACAAAGGGAACAGTAAGATTTAGTTTCCATGACCAATTCTGTAGGAGAAAGATTCAAGATAGGTGCTAGTTTGTTGAATGCTAAACAAAGCAACTGTGAAAATGAAACTCTCAGCTTTGTTTGGAACATTCTAAAGAGAATGCAACTGATTTTGTGCTTTGGATGAGATTTATTCTACTCCTTCACAACAGAAATGAAGCAGCAACCACAGCAGCAGATAGAACCAAGTGGTTCTGCAACTTTCTGGTAGAAGCTGTCAAAGAGGTATTACAGGAGGGCACATTCATTAGGTAAGTTGATGCTGCAGTACAATTATGTTCTACAGCAAAGAAACAGCCATGGAACATGACCTTAGTGCAGCCAAGAGAAACAAAAAAGAAGGAAGACTGGGGTTTAACATCATGTCAATGAATGGAAGTGAAGATGGAGAGAAAGACTACTAGATATTGCTAAGACTCAAGACACTACAATATCTAAAACCATTTCCAGAAAGCAAGTTTCCTGTCTGCTGATGTACTTCAGTGTTAAGATAGTAAATTTAGTCTATTTTATACTAGTGTAGAAATGGAGCTCTGTGTTATTTTACATGTACAGGTTTCTCCCCTGAAATAATTATTAATCAACATGCCCACATGTATTCCCATTATACATTCCCCTCCCTTTTTTCACATACTGTTTTTAAGAAGGAAATTCACTTGGGACAGCACTAGACAAAGATAAAGTGCACAAGAAACATTGCATACCAGCTGGCAACTAAAAAATCTGCTGACTAACCAGGTGTAGAAATCTCAATAGAGATGATGAGAGATAACGGAATGAAGGTAACAGCTGTTGAAACAGTTTGCAACAACACTTCTTACATATCTAAGTTCCTCAACAGTTATTTTAGAAGCCATTATTCTAATTACCGAAGTTATAATCAAAATAGTTTTTTTCCCATTAGTCTTCTGACTGGTTTGATGCTGTGCACCACAAATTCCCAAATGCCTCTCCTTCTGCTCAGAGTAAGTTTACACCTAATGTCCTGAATTTTTTGCTGGATATATTCCCTCTCTGTCTTCCCCTATAGCTTCTACCCTCTGCAGCTCCCTCAAGTGTCATGGAAGTAATTCTTTGTTGTCTTAATACAGGGTGTTTCAAAAATAATATACATATTACAAAGTATTATTTTGTCCAAACTATCGAGTGCTGCACCTCGGCTCGGCTATTGGAGAAACAAATTCACAGTCTAGGTTATATTAATAGCCGCTAGATGTCAGTTGTCTTCTGTTTTGCTTTCCAATGTAGTCCTTCAAAATCAACTTGTCATGCCAGTCGGGAGTTACAACCGCCTACAGTAACAATTTGGTGTGTTTTGAGACATTGTTACAGCTGTTACAAGCTCTGCGTCCTGATGACAAACGCAAACGTGTGGCATTTTGTAATGAGATTCTTGATGCTCTTGACAATGATAACACTTTCGCACAATACATCATGTTCAGTGATGAAGTGACTTTCATGTTAGTGGTCAAGTAAACAAACACAGTGTTCAAATAGGGCCTACAGAACCCACATGCAGCCATTGAACATGTACGAGATTCGCCCAAAGTCAATGTGTTTTGTGCGATATCCCGATCATCTGTTTATGGCCCATTCTTCTTTGATAGAAACATGGTTAACAGGCACCAGTATCTTGCTATGTTACAAAATTGGTTGTTTCTGAGGTTGCACAAAGACAACTTCATTTTTCAACAAGACAGGGCACCCTCTCACTGGAGTCACTAAGTGTGTGAATATCTGAATGAAACTCTACCAAACCGGTGGATTGGTCGTCAAGGAGCTGGCAACTTAGCATGTCTCAGCGGACTTCATGGTCACTGGATTAGACACCCTCTGACTTCTTCCTGTGCGGTTTTATTAAAGACAACGTTTACGTACCACCATTCCCACAGAACCTGGAAGAGTTGAGTAACCGGATCCGTACTGCCATAACATCAGTGACAAAGGACAAGCTTGCCCAAGTATGGGAGGAATTTGAATATCGATGTGATATTGTTAGTGTCACTGATGGAGGACATATTAAACATCTGTAATCTGAATTTGAGAGGTTCATAAATATGTGTATAAAGCTTCATGTTCATACGTCTTAAAGTTTAATAAATATATGCATTCAAAATATGTATATTCTTTTTGAAACACACTGCACTTGACCTATCATCCCCTTCTACTTCTTGTCAATATTTTCTACATGTTCCTCTCCTCACCATGTCTGTGGTGATCTTCCTCATTTCTTATCAGTCCATCTAATTTTCAACATCCTTCTATAGAACCACATCACAAATATTTTGATTCTTTTCTTTTCCTGTCTTCCCACACTGCACAATTCGCTTCCACGCAATGCTGTACTCCTAACGAACATTCTCAGAAATTTCTTCCTCAAATTAAGACCAATGTTTGACACTAGTTTAGTTCTTATTTTTTCCCTCTTCATTCTTGTACATATTATACCATATTTGCCATCTTTCACTATTGCTTACACGTATTTTTTCCTGATAATTTTCGGCGTCTTCCACAATTTTACTTTGTTAACCACTTTTTCAGGACTGACAAATCCTATGAACATGTCTTGATTTTTCTTAAGTCTTGGTTTCATTGTGAAGTGCAACATCAGTATAGCCTCTTTGGGGCATATACCTTTCCCAAGGTCAAACAGATCCTTTCCATTCTTCTGTATATAATTCCTGTCAGCTGTTGGATGCATGAACTCTTAATCTGATTGTGCAATAGTTCTTGCACTTATCTGCCCTTGGTCTCTTCAGTATTGAGTGGATGACATTTTTCTGAAAGTCTGAGGGTATATCACCAAACTCTTAGATTCTACAAACCAGCTATAATAGTCAATTGGTTGCCACTTCTGCCAATGATTCTGAAGGAATGTTATCTATGCCACTCACCTTATTTGATCACAAGTCTCTCAAAGCTCTGTTAAACTATAATTCTGATACTGGATCCCCCATGTCTACCATACAAACTCTCACTTCCTCTCCTAACATGCCACTGGAAAGTTCATCCCCCTTGTAGGGACTTATATTGTACTACTTCCTCTGCATGTAACAATGGAATCCCTCTTGTACTTTTAATGTGGATGCCTTTGCTTATAATGTTACTGAAGGTTATTTTGACATTTCTATGTGATGAATCAGTCCTTTCAATAACCATTTCTTTTTTCGATTTCTTCACATTTTTCCTACAGACATTTACCCTTGGCTTCCCTGTACTTCCTATTTATTTAATTTCTAACAAGGGAACCTCCCCATCGCACCCCCCTCAGATTTAGTTATAAGTTGGCACAGTGGATAGGCCTTGATAAACTGAACACAGGTCAATTGAGAAAACAGGAAGAAGTTGTGTGGAACTGTGAAAAAATAAGCAAAATATACAAACTGAGTAGTCCATGGGCGACATAAGCATCATAATGGATAATGTGAGCTTAGGAGTGCTGTGGTCCCGTGGTAGCGTGAGCAGCTGCAGAACGAGAGGTCCTTGGTTCAAGTCTTCCCTCAAGTGAAAATTTTACTTTCTTTATTTTTGTATAGTTATTATCTGTCCGTTCGTTCATTGACATCTCTGTTCACTGTAATAAGTTTAGTGTCTGTGTTTTGCGACCGCATCGCAAAACCGTGCGATTAGTAGACGAAAGGACGTGCCTCTCCAATGGGAACAGAAAACATTTGATCGCAAGGTCATAGGTCAACCAATTCCTCCACAGGAAAACACATCTGATATATTCTATACGACACTGGTGACGGCATGTGCATCACATGACAGGAATATGTTGTCGACCCACCTAACTTGTACACTTGGCGAATGGGTAAAAAGATTCTTCTACCTTGCCCGATTTAGGTTTTCTTGTGGATGTGATAATCACTCCCAAAAAAGTGATGAAAACACAAGAGTTTGTCACATAAACTGAAAATAACAAATTAAAATTTTCACTTGAAGCAAGATTTGAACCAAGGACCTTCCGTTCCACAACTGCTCACATTACCATGAGACCATGGCACTTCTGCGTTCCCACCGTCCTTAATGTTGCATATCTTCCATTGAACTACTCAGTTTGTATATTTTGCTTATTTTTCCACAGTTCCACACAACTTCTTCCTGTTTTCGCAATTGATATGTGTTCAGTTTTTCAAGGCCTATCCACTGTGCCAACTTATAACTAAATCTGAGGGGGGTGCGATGGGGAGGTTCCCTTGTAAGTGACATATTACTGTATTCCTGTCTTCCTGAACTTTTGTGTAATTCCTTCTTTTGTCACAATAACCTTCCTTGTACCTATTTTTGTCTGTCCAACGTCTGTAATTGCCCTTTATAGAGACGTCCATTCTTCTTCAACTGAATTGCCTGTTGTGGAATTCATTATTGCTGTATCAACAGCATGAAAGAACTTAATCTGCACCTCATCATTCCTCAGTACCGTATCCCACTTCTTCCCATGTTGGTTCTCTTAAACTCCAGTCCACTCTTTATCATTACGGAAGTGACATCTGAGTCTATATCTGCTCCTGGGTAGGCCTTACACTGCAGTATCTGATTTTGGATTCTCTGTCCGACTGTGTGTACCTCTTCCTCATGATTCTTTTGAACAGTCTGCATTTGATTACTAGTTCAAATTTGATAAAAACTCAATTAGTCTTTCTCCTCACTCATTCCTACTACCGTGTCCATGTTCTTCCTTAACTCTATCTCTATTCCTTCCACTACTATTATATTCCAATCACCTATTTTCATTTCCCTTTAACTACTGAATTACATGTGCAATACACTCAAATAACATCTGTCTCTTCATCTCCTGCTTGTGAAGTCAGCGTATATACCTAAACTATTATTGTCAGTATTGGTTTGTTGTCAATTTTGATGAGAATAAAACTGTCACTTCCTCTTTATGAAAAAATCCCACTCTCATTGTGTATTATCCTACATTCATCTGAAAATACATCTTTATCATCTTTCCATTTCACTTCTGTGACTCCTGCTATGACTAGAATAAATGTTTGCATTTGAATGTTCATATTTCTGACATTCCACACTCCACTTTGAAAGATAAAGTGAATGCAAATAGATTAGATTACTGAAACTCAGCAATCAGGGTATTTAATTTTTTCATTATGTTAACAGAAGAGGAAAACAAGGAATTTTTGGCTAGCCACATAACAGAACCATCCTCAAAAGAAAATAAAAATGCTGCTGCACGAAGTGTCTCTACAATTTTCTTGTAAAAGTTTACTACATATTGCAAATGTTTTCAAGTACTCTGGTAAAGACAAATCTGCATGTTTTAACCATGTGGTACATTGTTCAATTAGTGAGCTCTGTGAAAACAGAAGCTGACAGAATACATTCATGTACCTTACCACAATCTCAGATTCTGTAAGTGATGAAAAGGGATCTGTGCTGTTGCTGTGTGTTCCATCTTCATTATGGATAATGTAAAGAAAAATCTGAAAAGTTTATAACCTTAAGCACTTCTCAGGACTGCTACTGTCACATGGTGACGTAACTCACATTAGCTGCAAATTCAGATGCGAAATAGTCAACAACACACCAAACAATCTCAGTGTCATTCATATAAATGACATGTGTGTAAAAAACAGCAGTATTTCATTGCTTCTATTTAACAATGACTACTTTCAGCAGCCTCAAACCCGATATAACAAACCATGTATTCTGTAAGGAATAAATGCAAGACTAACTCAGATTCCACATATAACTCACAGTACAGTGAAGAATGCTGACTGGAGACAAAGAAGTGCTTACAAAGATACTTCAATAGACCCTGGCAGTTCATAATCACATTACTAGTGAAGTTTTCAGGCAATATTATAACATAACTAGAATAACATTATTCACAAAAAATATGACTGACAGTCATCTGCTCTGTACGCAAAAAACTTAATATGGCTTGTGGTAAAGGGAAGAAAGGAAGAAAAGAAGACTAGGTTTTAACATCCCATTAATGTCAAGATCATTAGCTCATGATCAGAATGTTTGAAGGATGGGGAAGTAATTTGGCCGTGCTCCTTCACAGGAACCATCCCAGTATTTGTATGAAGTGATTTACAGAAATCAAAGAAAACCTATATCTGGTTGGCCAAACATGAATTTGAACTATCAACCTCTCAAATGCAAGTTGTTTGTAGCTTGTGGTCTAGTGGCTAGCATTGCTGCCTCTGGATCACGGAGTGCCGGGTTCGATTCTGGGCTGGGTTGGGGATTTTCTCTGCCCGGGGGCTGGGTGTTTGTGTTGTCCTCATCGTTTCATCATCATCATCATCATCATCATCATCATCACCATCATCATTATTCATGACAGTGGCTAGATTGGATTGCGTAAAAATTGGATTATGTAAAAAGTGGGACTTCGTACACGTGCTGATAATCATGCAGTTTAGTGCCCCAAAATCCAGACATCATCATCATCATCATCATCATCATCATCATCACACATCAAATGTGAATCTAGCATGCTCCAACTCACTTGGTGGTAAAAGGAGGACTGACAAGAGAATAACAGCAAAATGCCATGAGTACTGCTGGACAAAAACTACCTCGAACAAATCCTTGACCAGATGAAAGGGGGATCAGAGTGAGGATGACAGGCATCGCCTCATCATGGAGCAACTGAAAACAGAAAATGAAGACAAAGAAGTGAAGTAGAATAGAAAGCACATTTACTTGAACTACCATCAGAAACATTTTTTCAAGAGACAATCTGAAACAATCATTTGGATTTGCTATAAGAAGAAATGGAATTGTAATGAGTAACTGACTGACATTAACCAAAATTTTCCTCCAATTTGCTACTACCTAAATCCTCACTTCTTCATGAATGCAGCCAAAGGTCTATTTCACTTAATAAGCCACTCACATGAGATGTGAATCATGATGTGAGATCAGATCTAGTTCCAGATCTCTTCACATTCGAAGACTTCAGTAAAGAATCACACACCTAACTGTGCCGTGCCCCACATATTATTGGCAATTACTGTGACTAGAACACAGCAGTTTATTTAGATCTTTTCATGTTTGTGAAAAAAATGTAGCACTAATACAAATACATAAAAAAAGGTTAGACCAAAAGGATCTTTGAAGGATAGGATGAAAAATAAACAACTTCTTTTAAATAAAATTCATATTATTTCTATAGAACTCTAAAATACTTCACATTCTGGAAAATATTTCTAGTTCTGAAGTGATGACAACAGTATTCTTGACACTTGTTTATACTGACATGTCTTTTATATGGTTTCTCTTTCTTCTTATTAACATAGTTAATATGAATGAAGTCCTTATACTAGAGAGATACAGTTCATCGTATATCGACAACATTCAATTCCTGAACAATATATTTTCACCTACATCTAGCAGCATATTTAACACTATTAAAATTTCATTTTTCTGGAAAAAAATGACTGTCTAGTGGCTTCACTTCCAATAAAGAACAAACTAATGCAGTGGCCTTAGCATTCTTCCGCCATATAATTTTAAACAATAGCATTTATTCAGTAACCTGTCACATTCTATCAGTGAATTGTATCTTTTTTCTTTTATAAATGAAGGTGATATTTTTGGTTACCATCATTATTATAAAACTGACATAATATATATAACACACACATGTAATATGAATACTGACTCCTGCATAAAAGTTTAAAAAAGCAAAATGCAGGATACATCACAATTTTCTAATGCAATATATGACCCAAAGCCCTGAAAACTAATTTGTATTATAATATTGTCTTTTGAAATTAGTCGATACTTATCAGTAAGAGGAAATGGAATATGTTGATCTGGTAAAACAAAAATGTCTGTTCTTATGTCTGAACACGTGGCAGAGCAGACACAAAAATTTTCAAGAATTTTGATTATTTTCCTTTTAACCAAACACTCTGATACAATATTTAATTACCATGTCATTGGTTTCTATATTTAAGATAGTTAAACAACATCATAAGTTTCATACATTTCATGATAAAACATTATTCATGACAAATATACTACTGATGATTTTAAGCTTTAATATCACAAAAGATTTGTTCACCTTGAACCAACCTATTTTTTTCTTTAAAAAAAAAATACATACAACATTTTGGCATTAAAAATACTATGCACAGAAACTGTAACTCAATTCTGAAAACCAAACCACTGCACAGTATCCCAATTGTTTAGGGCAGGGCAAGAGTAACAGCTTCTGAAAGTAGTTCAGACAAGAGTGATGTAGTTTTGTAGATAGTATTCTCCATGAGCAACATTAGTGAAACTGTTTTGCAGCATCATTACATCACATTTTACTGTCTTCACACATTTCTGCCCTCATTGCCCCTTCGCAACTAAACCAATATCCCTGTCATAGTTAAGGGTTTCTAGTGAAATCAAGAATTAAAATTTACTGATTCACATTTTTAGTACTTGTTGTGGTGCTCTGTATGTATGTTTGCCAAAAATGTCAATATAAATTAAAATTCAAAACAGTTTTAAAGCCAAAACAGATAATACATGTCATTCACTCACTCACTTTGACATGATAAAGCTTTCTGTGCTCATAATTTTATAGAAGGAAGAATGCTATTCCTTTGATCTTACAAACATAATAATACCTACAACATATCCATATGTTTCTCATTTGTGTAATAAAATCAGTTTTGATTTTCTCCACAGCACCTTTCCTATATTTATAGCAGAATTCTGCAATATATTTCTGTAAGCAGCAGCAGGCAGATAGTTATGTATTTTCTTCAAGACACTGAAATGATGATCTTCATAGAGCTTTTTGCAGAAGTTTATATGAATACTTAATTTAGTATGCAAAATCAGTTTATTATCCACAGATAGTGCTTGCATCAGATGACAGTTAAAAAGTAAGCTCATTTTGTTCTTAGTATAATATTAACTATAAGACACCTGTGCAAGTCATCTCATCTCTGTACATTTAAATATTTTATTGTATTATACTTTTATACTGCTAGCCATCAGCATAAATTAAGTATATCTTGAAGCAAAGTACACTATTTTAATACCTTTATCAGATACATGAGAGGCAAAAAATTATATTTCTTAAATGTACCAATCTTAAACATGAGATAATTACCATGAAACAAACTAAAAATAAATTGCTATATTTTTATTACAATATTTACTGCCAAATTTCCAAAAATTCTGTTTATTCATTGTTAAAATCTTGCTGTAAAGTAAAAGATGCAAGAGTAACTGAAATTTCAAGTTAAGAAGTATTGTTAGCACAATTGAGACTTTTAACAGCTATCATCATAACTGATTCTAGGAAGTGTCTTCTTACTTCATTTCAGTAACATTTATCATAATGTAAAAACTATATATTATATGCAAAAGCTAAGGTTGCGCAGAACTATACATTATATCTAGAAAAATAAGCACTGATTAAGGCCGTACACATGAAATCACTGAAACATTCTGAAGTCACAGTACGAATGTTCACATGCAATCATGACATAAATTTTTGATCAAGCCAATATCTCCAATATGATAAAACACGATCATCAAATATAACAGATACCGTCAACAGCACACAAAACCAATTTATATATTTACAACAATAGACTTAACATTCAGCACAACATTCCACAGATTAACAAAACTGCCAAAAACATGAATCATGAGCATCATTTTTAACTCACATAGCTCTATTTTTGTTTTATCATAATTAATGTGATTTAATAAAATTACTGAAAACAATCCAATCCTTCATAAACATGTATCAAATATACATATTTCAAAAGGTACAACAGTTTTGAAATATTAAAATAACATATTCATTTGTGTATATTGAAATACTTCAGAAACATTTAAGATCATTTCTTGGAACGCCATGACACTTTGTGTGGTGGGGAGAGGCCATGTTATCAACACAACTTCTGCAGCTTTCCAGACCAATCAATTAACTGCACTATGTTACCAACATCAATTGTTGCAGATCCTGAATCTAAAATATTTTATTGTGATCTTTTGTCACATTTATACAGTAATACTGCCCCAAAATGGATTGCATGCTATCAGTAAGTATCAATTTGAAGATTCTAGCTAACAAGTCAGTTTTTCCATTATGCTGCACATTGTTTAGTATCCAGAAGCTACACTCACTCGGGACACAAAAATAGTTTTCAGTGTTTTAAATGACCAACATAGACAACTATTGAAAATCACACAGTAAAACAGTGGTCCCAATCAAACCCTGCCAAGGACCAGCAACAACAACCAAAATGTCTCACTTCCAGTTTCCACTGCATTATCTCATTAGTTTGAGTTTACGATGGAAGCCAGCTGCAGTTTATAAACTTCACTGTGTACAAACTAGCTGCAGATTTAACACATGTTTGTGCTTTAGGATACTATAATATATTAAGTTCCAGTTATATTTCACAGTTTTTGTATTTACACTAGTGCTGCTGAACACAATGACCACTATTTATAAAGGTGCATAGCTGAAAAAAATAAAATTATAGAATTCACTCTGCCACAGTACAAAAATATCTTTTACACTTACCTTCAGTGATTCACATATTCCTACAGCCAGCCACTTTAAAACAGTTGCATCAAAGCAATGGACAATGTAACTCATGTACATAAAACTGTAGAGAGATTTGATACATGCTGTATGGTAGAAAGTTGCATCCAGTCTCTTTTCTACTTAATCTAAAGATGTCCACATTAATCAGAGGGTCACTATGTTCTGTACACAAAAGCATCATACCTCACACAGCTTCAGAAACATGAGAGAAAAAGGATTGGATTGAGTACAGATCACAGACTTACCTCCCTTCTCAAGAAGCACAAAAAGTCTGTTGGTCCTACAAGCTAAGTTCAGCGTAGGTTATTCAGTTTTCATAGAAACACTATACACTTTTCTCACACTCACTTTTCAAATCTAATAGTGATCAGTTCCCTACGAAATGTCTCTCACTAGCAAAAATCATAATATACTAATCTTCAAGCCAAAGGCATCACAATAAAGTTTTTGAGGTAAAAAAGGTATGAGATATTTAAGAATTTAACAGTAAAATAACACAGCCAGAAGAATTTATTTATGTGAAATAAGGCTCAGATATGATGATATTTGATGTTCAACTGTTCTGTTACTAGTAGAGCACTGAAAAGTCACCAACTGCACTCGAAATTACACTTCATGACTGTATTGTAAGAGTGACATTCCCATGGGCCTGTTTAAGCACGGCAACAGCTTGCTGATGTGTCAGCCCCTCTAGGCTCAGTCCATCCACAGCCAGGATCTGGTCTCCACGCCGCAGCTGTCCTCCTCGGGCTGCCGCACCCTTTTCAAACACTGTCTTCACATAAATTGGTAAGTTTCCATGTGGGCTGCAGTGTCCTCCAACTATGCTGAATCCCAAACCATCTGGACCTCTTTCCAAAATGACTGTTCTGGGCTGCAGATGAGTGCACTCTTCAATACTCCTGAAAATAAAGGATATTTCCCGATAAAAGATTAATAACTTCAATGGAATACATAACATGTAAAGCTACTTTAAGTAAACTTCATTAACCATGGAGATCAAGGCCCTATCTTTAAGAAGAGACACACCAAGAAATCAAAAATCATATTTTTTTGTAAACCGAACATTTGCTTTATGCAAAATTTTGTTAAAACTTGCGTGTCATGCCACCTTCATGTAAACAAAAAACACCAAAGACAAAATGAGATTACAGAGTACAAATACATTGAATATGAAGATTTAGATGCTGCTGTTATGGGTGTTGAGCTGGTGCACCACATGCAATTTTAGCTTCTATGGAGAGTAGTGTGGTGCTGGCAAGATAAGTGATACATGATGTTTACATCGCTTTCTATCTAGCAGCTTTAATGTTTAATGCAGACTGAGGTTTGAAGTCTATTTGTAAAACAAATGACAAGATCTTAATCAGGGGGTTAGAGTTTAATGCAACAATAGTGACAATGTAAACAGAAACCACTAACACAAACCACTAACTCTGTTACAGTAGAATCTGAGTAGGAATTACCCATAGCCTTTTCATAGCGATTCGCTTGAAGTTATTTAGGAGAATCACAGAAAATTTGAATAACAATCATCAAATGGAAATTTTAACCATGATTTTCCCAAAAGTAAGTCCAATCCTTAACGATTGTGTCACCTCACTGGAGCGTGTTTGTGTAGACATCAATTAATGGGAACGTGAAGACATGATTGGTGAATCATAGCAACAAAAAAGAACATGCCACTCTGTATAGCGGCTTGTGGAATATGTAGGTAGATATAGATACATCCTGGCAAAAATTAAGCAAAGCCTTAGTGGTACTTCTAGGGTAACTGCAGCCCATGTTTCAGTTCTCTTACTCCCTAGAGCTATTTGATGACATGATTAAAAACTCATCAAAAATCCCCTGTTAACTTGGACACAGACATTTTACAGTATCAGAAAGAGATTTCAGACATCTTTTATATGACTACATAAATTACAAGCTCAAGACTAATGACTGTAATACTTTTTTTGCAGAATAGCATCACTAATCAAAGTATTGTAAAGAAATTGTCCAGCATGTAACAGTCCTAAACCATTATCAAATAGTGAATGATCAAAGACTGTGATAAGAGACAAAACTAAAATAAACTTACAGCTAGAAAAAACAAATTTATGATGGAGGGAGTCATAAATGTACATCACTTGAGAAACAAGGAACTTATTGAATCTACGTTAGTATAAAAAATATAAATGCCAATACTAAAGTTTGGGAAACAGAGCTACACAAGGAGTCAGACAAGAAAGTTACATATCACCAAAGCTGTCTCCTTCTCCAGAGTTTTCAAAGAAGTTTTCAGAAGCTCAGGTTTGGAAAAGGATGAATAAAATGTGTTACTCAAACATATCTGAACAAACTTTGTTTTTCTGATGATGTACTGTTTGTCTGTATTGCAGATTCACTTCTGCAACAAATGGAACAACTTCAACAGAAGCCTTGAAAACCAGCTATAGAACAACTAAAATAATGTATAATGAAGATGCAAATACATATGTTAACAATGAAATCATAGAACCAGTTAATGTTTTTTGCGCGTAGAGCAGTTAAAGACAGCCCATGGCCATGACAAGGATGAACTGGAGTGAAAGGAAAATGGACAAAACACATAGTCAGGTGAATGTATCATAAGCGGACCAACAAAGTTCTATACTAGATTAAAAGCAATAAAAAAAGAGTGAGATAACAACTCAATGGAAAGCTTGTGAATCACATAAAAAAATAGGATCTGCATGTTTGTGTATTGTTGGAGAGTGTAATGTATGGAATGTCAAATTCAACAACGAATTTAAATTTGTGATGATGAAGATAATGGAAATACTGGCAATTTTGTAAAAATAGATTTATGACAAATATAAGTTAGTTGTGTTTCTGGTTGCAGTTCTGGCTGGGTATCCTGGGTTGTCTAACCATGCCAAGAGTGTAAATTTTGGCTGGGTAACTGTACTATGACGGGTAACTCCATTAAGTTATAAATAAAACAGCTGTTCTCTAAAATTGTAACTAAGTCCCTCATTTTATTACAATGGAACCTACTTTAGTATCCACCAGTGTTTTGGGTTCACTGCCCAGCCCGAAAATTGATATGGAGGAAAGGTCTGAGATACCCAGACTTCATGCCATGACGGCAGCTCATCCCACGGAGAGCACTGCCATAATAAAAGGCAAGCCATGTGGGTCTGTCCACTGATGCAAGAGTGTTAGTAAATATCACAGCCCCACACTTGTCCTTCAATCTCGCTATTTCATTGAAGCTTTTGATATGTGCCATTGATTAATAGAGTGATTGACCTTGCCTGTGTTCACTTTTTTAATTCAGATTGATCCCTGAACTGTTTGTAAAATCTTAGGATGACTTTTGCTATGCTCTGCACTTTGCTCCTGTCTAGCCATTCACTTCATGAATGCCATCATCATTGACCATAGGAAACACTTATTTGTTCCAGCAGTCTCTGTCACTGACAATGGAAGTGACCACAAACAGTGTTCTGTCTATGCAGACTAGGACATAAAACACACAGCTTAATACTGAGACAGGGGCAGGTCATATAAGATCCTAAGAAAGAGCCTAATGAGAACAAGGGATTGGGGCCCAAATCATTAAGTCATTAACCTCAAAATAAATTGCATTATTGAGCCAGAATAGTGTGTTATGGAAATCTAGGTACAAGATGGTATGTGTGCAGGACGAAGAGGGAGATATATTCAATCTGCCCATTGCAATGAAAACTATGTAAGAACAGCATAAAGTGTAACAAACAATAGTAATGTTTAGATATATGGAGGTGTTATCCGACAAGATCCCTTGAGAAACACTATGTTGGATCATAGTAATCTTATTTCCACCAGTCCACATGATGCAAGTAAATAAAAATTCATTCTATAATTATATAATTAACAAGCACATTATTACTACCAAAGCAAACTGAAAATGATCTGAAGTTATTTAAACATCTGACAAGATATGTAGCAAAATGTGTTGTGGAGTATGGACCACACAGGTATTGTGCTAAGAAATACTGCAAGTAATCTTTGGACGTACTTTATTCGTAAAAATCACTGAAGCTCACATAACACTAGGCACAGAAAGCTGGCTAAAACCCAAAGTTGGCAGCAGTGATCTTTCTCGGTGAAATTTAAGTGTATATCAAAAGGAGAGTCTAATAAGAAATGGAGGTGGCTTACTTGTTGCAGTAGACAAAAACTCAAATCTACTGAAATAGAGATTGTTAGATCCTTCCATTGACCACTAGATGCACCTGATGTAACAGAAAACTTTAGAGATACCACAGATCAGTAGTTTGTAAGTTCCCCAGTTATATAGTGATCACCAGAAGAGACTTAAATCACCCAACAATTAATGGGGATGATTACAGTTTTGTTAGTTATGCATGCGACAAGACATCCTATGCAACATTACTAAATGCCTTCTCTGAAAAATTTCCAGAAAGGTCTGGTAAACTATTCATAATGGAAATATATTTGATCTAATGGCAATAAATAGACTTGACCTCTATGAGGATGTTCAGATTGAAAGCAGGATCAGTGAGCGTGAGGGAGTTGTAGCAATAATGAATCAGTAGTGTTATATCTCAATGAGGAGCTTGAAACTTGTAGCTCAGGACAGGAGCATGTACGGGAACTATGCCTTAAGTTTAAAAGCATAGCTGACCATGCATTGGATACATATATATCCAGTAGAACAGTTCATAATGGGAGGGACCCTTCTGGGTATACAGTCACTGTAAATAAACTTCTAAAGAAACAGAGACTACTTCATAATCAGCATAAACAAAGCATGGGGCTATAGATAGAGAGATGCTGAATAAAACATGTTAAGCTGTCAGGAAAGCATGGTATTAAGCCTCCAATGACTAATGTAGCAAAATATTGTTGAATATCTTTCACAAAATCCAAAGAAATTCTGGTCATACATAAAGGCTCTTAACTATGATATGCTGTAGGCTACTTGAACAAAAAACTGTGGTGGCCAGTGATTGAAAAAATCCCCATCTACAGGAATGGTAGCAGAAGTGATCTGCAAAACTACCCTCCACTATCCTTGACATCCATTTGATGCAGAATTTTATACCCTCCACTATCCTTGACATCCATTTGATGCAGAATTTTATAACATATTCTGAGCTCAAAAGTAATGTGGTGTCTCTAACAGAATGACCTCCTCCATGTCAACCAGCATGGACATACTGAAAGCCATAGATGAAGGCAGTCAGCTAGATGCAGTACTCCTCAGTTTTTGAAAAGCATTTGACTCATTACAAAATCATTATCAAAGTATGATAGTCTGAGGTATCAAGTGAAATTTGTGACTGGACTGACCGATTTTTTGGTAGGGAGGATGCAGCAAGTTCTCTTGGATGGAGAGTCATTGATAGATGTAGACGTAACTTAAGGGGTGTCCCAGGGAAGTGTATTGGTACCCTTACTGTTCATGTTGTACATTAATGACATTGCAGTCAATATTATTAGCAACCTCAGACTTTTTTGCAGATTATGCTGTTATCCATAATTAAGTACAGTCTGAAAGAACCTCTACCAGTATTCAGTCAGATCTCCACAAGATATCAAAGTGGTGCAATGATTGGCAACTTGCTTTAAATGTCCAAAAATCTAAACTTGTGCACCCCACAAAAGAAAAAAATTCAGCATCCTATGATTACAATATTGATAGATAACAGCTGAAATCAGTCAACTCATCTAGGTATATACTTGTAATAATTTATAGGGATATGAAATGGAATGATTGAAAAGTCTCAACCATAGGGAAAGATGTGACAGACTCTGGTTCATTGGTAGAATATTCGGAAAATGCACACAAAATACTCATGCAACAGTGCTCAAGTGTGTGCAGGGGATACTGAAAGGACACCACAAAGGGGAGCACATATGGCCACAGGATTGTTCAAGCTGTGGGAGAGTGTCACGAAAGAACTGAATCAGCAGACACTTAAATTTAAATGCAAACTATCCATTTAAAACCTACTTAGAAAGTTTTTAGAACTAACTTTAAATGATGGAACTAGGCCTATGTTACACTCCCCTACATATCATTCCCATAGGGATTATGATGACGAGATCAGATTAATTAAAGTCTGTATAAAGGCAATTAAGTTATCACTCTTCCCATGCTCCATTTGTGACTGGAATGGAAAAAATCCTAATAACTGAGACATACCCTCTGCCCTGAACTTCACAGTGGTTTGCATAGTATAGCTGTAGTCATGCATGTAGAGCACTAACACATTCATTGACTTCAACAGAGGAACCAAGTTAACAGTTATCAAAATTGGAAACATCACCAGAAGGACACGTCAGTGAAACCTGACTCACAGACAAGTGAAGCAAAGGTTACTTTAGGACTATAAATAATATCAAATGCTGGAAGATCTGAAAAACTATGGATGTGGAGTATCAACACATCAATACACAGTAAATTTCCATGTGACCAGAAAAAGTGCAGGTCACTCCTGTGTATAAAAGGGGTAATAGATCAGATGCACAGAAGTACATACCAGTATTGTCATCTATCGGCCTACGGACTGAGAACGTATTCTAAAGTCTAAAATTATGAAGGCTTATTTCTCTAAAATAATCTCCATGGACTGAGAAACAAAATGCTTGAAACCAAGTTTGCTGTATTAATACAAGACATCTTGCAGACAAGAAGTGAAAAGGTAGGCTCCATATTCCTAGACTTCCGAAAGGTGTTCAACACTCTACCACAAAGACTATTGTTAACCAACATACATTCATGTGGAGTGGCTTTGTAAATACGTGAATGACATGGGGAACATTTGACTGGGAAAAGAAAAAAAAAACATTATGTTACACTGGATGGCAAATGTTCCACAGAAATGAAAATAACTTTGGATGGACCCTGAGGAAGTGTAACAGGACCACTAAAGTTTTCAATATAAACTGACAGTTTATCAGATACAAATTGACAATTTATCAGATACAAATTGACAGTTTATCAGACAAAATCGATAGCACTATAAGATTGTTTGCTGACAATGTTGTTCTGCACAGGGAAGTAGATTCATTGGACAATTTAGTGTTATGAACTACAGTTTTTAAATGTGAATAAATGTACAATAATGCCTGTAACAGAGAGAAAGAACTCAATAGTACCTGATTACAAAATTAGTGGTCAACATCTTGAGCACGTCACATCAAACAAGTATTTGGAGGCAATACTAAAATACAACATGAAATGGGACAATCAAATAAAGTCAGTATTTGGAAAGACAAATGGAAGATTGGATTTGTTGGAAGGATTCTGGGAAAATGCAAATCATTTGTAAAGGAAACTGCATACAAAACACTAGTGTGACCAGTTCTACAGTATTATTCCAGTGTTTGGAGACCTTATCAAGTAAGCAAAACAATAGAAATTGCAAATTCAGGCACATTCTGCTCAAATCATGACAGGTCAATGTATTTCATACAAAAGTTAACAGAAATCCTCAGGGGACTTAAATGAGAATCCTCAAAAATCTTACTAGTGGTTTCTTCATTCACCTCTGCCTTTCTTGTGCTGTGACCTGATATTTGTGAGTGTTTCGTATCAAGCAACTTAACCTCTTACCTACGTTTACATTCCGCGCTGACCAGTTGCAGCTGTAGCGGTGCATCGAAAGCTAAGTACTAGTTAATTGTGTGTGTATAGTGGTTTATTTAGGAACTTTAGTAGTCTTCAACCGGTGTTCTTGGTGTTTTCTGTTGAAATAATTTCAGAAGAACCTTTTGGGAACTGTTTTCAGTTTCGTTTCTGTGTCATTAGACGTTTGATTCTCTTTCTGTATTAGTCTTTTGTTATATTCTCATTTGTTGTTGATTAATACTGTTAATAATAGTAGTTACTTCCCTTGTAGAGTAAGTTTGTGATTACTGTAGTCAGGTTTTTAACATCTTCTTATTGTAGTAGCGGAACTTAGATAAAGTAGTTTTCTTGTTTCAATAAGTGTAAGATTTTACCATGAGTGAGAAGTGTGGGCTTTGCCGTAGGTTTGTGAGTAGTGGATTGCGGTGTGAGACTTGTTTGAAGTATTTTCACTGGGGAGAATGCAGTGGGGAAGCCAGTGGGCATTCTGGTGAGATCCTCTCCTGGAACTGCAGGTTATGTAGCAAGAGTAAGTTGATAGAGGAGCAAGAGCGTAAGATCTGTGCCCTTCAGGCGCAGTTGAAAAACGCACAGGAGTAGCTAGATAGGATGAGAAGGGGGAAGGGGGTTGGGGAATGGGAGCTGGCTGTTGGCAAGAGATCTGCTAGCAGAAGGAGATTTTCAGATAGTTGTACTATTGGTGTTTGCAATAGATATGACCAACTGTCAGAGTCTAGTGGAGAGGAATCTCTAGTAGCTGTAGATGTAGGAAGTATGCAGCAGACCTCAGCAGTTATAGTGGCTAGGACAGTTGCAAAGTCGAAGAGGAAGAAGAAGGTTCTGCTGTTAGGTAGTTCTCATGGCAGAGGTGTAGGCCAGCAGTTGCAGGAAGTGCTGGGGAGTGAATACCAGGTCACCAGCATAGTGAAGCCTAGTGCAGGATTGGCTCAGGTGACTGTTAACATAGGGGGGTTATGTAGGGAATTTACTAAAGAGGATCAGGTAGTGATTGTGGGTGGAGCTGGTGATAGTATTGATAGGGATGGGGAGTATGACATAGATGGTGACCTGGAAAAGATAGCCACTCAGACTGGCAACACGAATGTGCATTTTGTGGAACTGTTTCAGCGTCACGATCGGCCTCATCTTAATACAGCCGTCAGGCGTAATAACATGAGACTTGGGGGTGCGCTGATGACAGAAAGCATGTGTCACATTTCAGTGGTGCCGGTGGAGTCTATCAGCAGGACGGGGTTCACTAGACATGGCCTGCACCTCAACAGGTATGGGAAGGGGAGGTTGGCAAAGCTTATAGGTGACAGCATACGTGGGGGTGGTGGGATCACTCATGGGAAAATTCTTGCAGTAGTGGGTGTTAGAGCTGCACCTTTTTTAGATTGAAGTCAGCTGATAGGTATTCCCGCTTAATGGAAATCTCTCTAACAAAGGAACCACTTTTGACAAAGCTTAGGTATCCGAGTAATGAGGAAATTAGTATATTTCATCAAAATATACAAGGTATTAGAGATAAAGTTAGTGAACTGCTTATAGATGTTGACTCTGCAATTATTGGTATATCTGAACACTTCTTAAATAAGGAGATAATTCAGAGGCTTCCTTTACCAGGATCCAGGTTGGCTGGCAGCTTTTCTAGGAGCTCTTTGCGGTGTGGGGGAGTAGCCATGTATATGAAAAACGGCATCCCATTTGAGTCAATTGATGTTTCAAAATACTGCACTGAAAAGGTGTTCGAATGTTGTGCAGTTGTGGTTAAATTTAACGGAGCTAAACTTCTAACTGTTGTTATTTATAGATCCCCAGACTCCGATTTCACAACATTTTTGCTAAAGCTAGAGGAAGTTCTTGGTTCACTTTATAGGAAATACAAAAAGTTAGTTATATGTGGTGACTTCAACATTAATTGTATAAGTGATTGTGCAAGGAAAAAGATGCTGGTAGATCTCCTTAGTTCATATAATCTTATGCAAACCGTATTCTTTCCAACGAGAGTGCAAGGGAACAGTAGAACAACCATAGACAACATTTTTGTTCATTCCTCATTACTAGAAGGGCATTCTGTTAGCAAAAAGGTGAATGGCCTTTCAGATCATGATCACAAATTTTAACTCTTAAAGATTTTTGTGCTACAACACATGTTAAATATAGTTAACACCTGTTTAGGAAAGCTGACCCAGTTGCTGTAGAGGCCTTTGTAAACCTTATCAAGGAACAAGTGTGGCAAGATGTCTATAGCGCTGATACAGTAGACGATAAATATAATGCTTTTCTCAAGACTTTTCTCATGCTCTTTGAAAGTTGCTTTCCGTTAGAACGTTCAAAACAGGGTACTAGCACAAATAGGCAGCCTGGGTGGCTGACTAGAGGGATAAGAATATCTTGTAGAACAAAGTGGCAATTATATCAAAACGTTAGAAACAGGCAAAATCTAAATGCAGTAGCCCATTACAAACAGTATTGTAAGGTGCTTAAAAATGTTATTAGGAAGGCAAAAAGTATGTGGTATGCAGATAGAATAGCTAAGTCTCAGGATAAAATTAAAACCATATGGTCAGTCGTAATGGAAGTAGCTGGTTTGCAGAGACAGGTCGAGGATATAGAATCAGTGCGTAGTGGGAATGTCCGTGTTACTGACAAGTCACATATATGTACAGTATTTAATAATCACTTTTTGAATATAGCAGGTGAACTAAATAGAAACCTAGTCCCAACAGGGAATCATATAGCGCTCTTAGAAAAAGTGTTCCGAGACTGTTACCTGAAATGCTCCTCCATGATACTGACAAGAGGGAGATTGAGTTAATAATTAAATCACTAAAGACCAAGAACTCTCATGGATATGACGGGGTATCTAGCAGAATACTGAAGTATTGTTCTATGTATGTTAACCCAGTACTTAGCCATATCTGTAACTTTTCCTTTAGGAGTGGTCAGTTTCCTGACCGATTAAAGTACTCGGTAGTGAAGCCATTTTATAAAAAGGGAGACAGGGATAATGTTGACAATTTTAGACCTATTTCTATGCCATCGGTGTTTGCTAAAGTTATCGAGAAAGTTGTAAATACAAGGTTACTGGAGCATTTAAATTTACATAATTTGCTGTCAAATGTACAGTTTGGTTTTAGAAATGGTTTAACAACTGAAAATGCTATACTCTCTTTTCTCTGTGAGGTTTTGGACGGATTAAATAAAAGGTTGCGAACGCTAGGTGTTTTCTTTGATTTAACGAAGGCTTTTGACTGTGTTGACCACAAAATATTACTGCAGAAGTTGGACCATTATGGAGTAAGGGGAGTAGCTTACAATTGGTTCACCTCTTACTTTAAGAGCAGAAAGCAGAAGGTAATTCTCCACAATATTGAGAGTGGTAGTGATGTTCAGTCCCAATGGGGCACTGTTAAGTGGGGCATTCCCCAAGGGTCGGTGCTGAGGCCACTGCTGTTTCTTATTTATATAAATGATATGCCTTCTAGTATTACAGGTGATTCAAAAATATTTCTGTTTGCTGATGACACCAGCTTGGTAGTGAAGGATCTTGTGTGTAATATTGAAACAGTATTAAATAATGTAGTTCATGAAATAAGTTCATGGCTTGTGGAAAATAATTTGATGCTAAATCACAGTAAGACTCAGTTTTTACAGTTTCTAACTCATAATTCAACAAGAACCGATATTTTGATAAGACAGAATGGGCATGTTACAAGCGAGACGGAACAGTTCAAGTTCCTAGGCGTTCGGATAGATAGTAAGCTGTTGTGGAAAGCCCATGTCCAGGATCTTGTTCAGAAACTAAATGCTACTTTATTTACCATTAGAACAGTATCTGAAATAAGTGACAGTTCAACACGAAAAGTAGTCTACTTCGCATATTTTCATTCGCTTATGTCGTATGGTATTATTTTTTGGGGTAATTCTTCTGATTCAAAAAGGGTATTTTTGGCTCAAAAATGGGCTGTTCGAGCTATATGTGGTGTAAGTTCAAGAACCTCTTGTCATCCCCTATTCAACAGTCTGGGAATTCTGACATTGCCCTCACAGTATATATTTTCTTTAATGTTGTTTGTTGTTAGCAATATTAGCCTTTTCCCAAGAGTTAGCAGCTTTCACTCAGTTAATACTAGGCAGAAATCAAATTTGCTGTGGAATGCACTTCCTTGACTCTTCTGCAGAAAGGAGTGCAGTATTCTGCTGCATCCATTTTCAATAAGCTACCACAAGAACTCAAAAATCTTAGCAGTAGCCCAAACTCTTTTAAGTCTAAACTGAAGAGTTTCCTCATGGCTCACTCCTTCTATTCTGTCGAGGAGCTCCTGGAAGAGCTAAAAAATTAAGCAAATTCCAGTGTTACATTGTTGATTTTCTTTATTTAAACTTACGACTTGTCACCTGAATATGTTTTTTTATATTTCATTTTATCTGTTTCTACTATCGTGTTATAATTTCATGTATTGACTCGTTCCATGACCATGGAGACTTCTCCTTAATTTGGTCCCACGGAACAATAAATAAATAAATAAAAAAAAAGAAAGACAACAAAGTTATTGTTGGGTAAATTTAGAGAACCTGTATTTGAAGAAGACTGTTCAGAAATTGTGCTGCCACCAACATATATCTTGCACAGGGATTATGAGAATAAGATAAGAGGGATTAAGGTACATAGACAGTCATTTTTCCCTGTATCAATATCTGAAGAGAGCAGAAAGAAAATCAATAATAATGTTATGCTGCACCTTGTGCCATGCACTATGCAGTGTCTTTTAGAGCGTGTAAACAGATCTAGAAATTGAAGCATATGTAACATTATATGGTCTGCTGCAAACTATATGGAAAAGTGTGCAGAGTTAACTGCAATAAAAGTAAAACTTGGGGGAGGGGGATGGCTGTCTGGTACTAGAAGACAACCAGGTTCACACTTGTGCATATATTTTGTGAAAACCAGCTATGTCCAGTATTACCACATTTCAAGGACAAGCAATGTTTTTCACTGCAGCATTGGAAAATCTGATGCAGATTGTCTTGTATAAGAAAAAGAATTTTAGATATGACTACAGGCACTACAAGAGCTCTTTTTTAAACTGAAGAAGTGCGATGTTAACTGATCTGAGTGCAATGTCACACAACAACACATTTCACGGCACATTACCAACACTCAGAATTCACTCATACCAGTTATCAATGCAAAGGTTATTTTGGTAAAATCACGGATTTATGAGGTGTGGTGCTAAGCACATCTAAATCAAGACATTACCATATGCAGACAAAAGTTATCTGATATGAATCTCTTATTATGTGAACAGTATGTAAATTATTCGGGGACTATGGCACAAAATACTGAAAAATTCTTGTAAAATACTGAATGAAACTGTGTGTTCAGCTAGGCTTGTTTCCAAAGATGTGATTTATCAACAGGTGTGCCATCACATGTTCACATAAATCTATGGTTGCTAATGTGCTGTTTGTCTGTGACATAAAGGTCAGAGCTGTGTAGCTAACTTGTTTAGTATAACTATGGCGGAGGAGTTTGTCTCCATAGTTTTTGTAAACTCTGAGAATGCATTCCGTAACATTTTATATTGTGACAGGAAGCACGTACTACTGACTTCCTTTGAATATAACCATATAAAACAGTAATTAGATCTTCTTCCCTGACACAAAATGTGCCTATTTGGTATTTGGAATAGTAGTTTTGATTTGTGCACACAGTTTCCTAAGGTTACTCACCATCTTGACAAACAACTGAGTATTTTTGTGCCATCCTCCACGCAGTTCATCCAACAACATTTTATATTCCTTTCCTCTTTCTTCCCCTTTGGTTGATTACTGGTACATGACCATACCCAGTTAACTTATGTGGGAGTTAAGCTCTGAACTGAGTAAGGGCTGGACTTAACATGAAAGACTGGAGTGGGGGTCCTCAACCTCAAAATTGCTTGTCCCAAGGCTGATAGGAAATGCTTTTATAGATATACAGAACAGGTGTGAACACGGTTAGCCAAATAAGCACACATGGCTGAACTGAAGCAGAAACGACATCGATGAATGGCTTGACTGCGGAAAAGGAATATGCCCTACAGCAGAGAGGACAGAAGAACCAGCTCTACAGCTTACAAGTTGGCAAGAAATGACAGTTTCAGAATATTGTTGCCAACTATCCTGCCCACAACTGAACAAAGATGTCCCAGGAAAAAGAAAACTTGGTGCTCTCCATCAAAAGATCGTTAGGGAATTTCAGCTGAACCACAGCACATTATCGAAACGGAATACAAGGGAAATCATGAATGTTGATGTGACAAAAGGAGCCAATCTTGCCTCAGAACACTTCCTGATCTGCGTAAAGGTAAGACATCTTCTATTAAACAAGGAAAACTGCCTCAGAAAGAACCCTGAAAAGTAAACAATGGAAATTCCCGGTAGGAATACCAACAAACTACGAAAAGACAGATTGCTACTTACCGTAAAGAAGACACATCAAGCTGCACACAGGCACAATTAAAATACACTCACATATAGCTTTCAGCCACAGATTTTGTCAGTAAATGACACACACACACACAAGTGCACACGACTGACGACTCCAGTATCTTGGGCCGGAATGCAACATCAAGTGGGATGCAAGCAGCCATCTGGAGGGGGTAGGGAAGGGGAAGTGGAGGGGATACTCGTGTATGTGTGGGGACAAAGATGAATGCTGTCTGACAGAGTGTGCAGGGACTAGACTGCCAAGAAGTGCAGCGTCAGGATGTTGTGGGGCAGGGAGGTGGGGAAAAAAGAAGCGAAAAAGGAGAGAAGTTGGGAAAGATGGGTGGATGAATGGGCAGGCTGCAAATAAACAGCTTGGGATATGAGAATGGGTGTGTGGTGTAAACATGCATGGTATACTGAGGACTGTGATAAGGCAGTCAACCAAAGAGCAGTGGCCTATAGGACATGATTTGCTGACAAAACAATACAAAATAATCCCTCTGAGTACAAAGAAGTGCAGAAACTGACAGCAAAAACCATATGTAAAGCCAAAAGAGCCAAAGACACAAAAGAGATCAAGAGCTTTGAATTATAATTCAAAAGAAACACTTGCAGAAACTTTTAGGGGACATTTGAGCAGCATGTAAGTGGCTGTCAATCACATAGTTTGAACTTCAAGAGAGACTGTGGAAATCTGGCAATGAACAATTAAAAAAAAACTGAGAGATCATAATCAAGTACTTTTCAACATTGCTTAACTGTGAAGAACTCAGGGAAAAATGGCCAGGAATAATTCTGCAGCAAGTAAACAACAATTCGACCTCTCCCCACGAACTGCGGAAGACTGTCACAATACTGAACAACAAAGCCTCTCGGGAAGACTCGATCACAGTGGAAATGTTGAAAAAGTAAGTAGGTTAATGCCCTAAGTCAAGAGACGGAAAAGATTTGGAAATCATGGAATAATACCTGGTGAATGGAAAACAGCACTGATTCACCCTCTATACAAAAAGAGGGCGGCAGAATGGAGCTCAACGGTTACCATAATATCTCCGCCACACCTCAAACTTACATGGTACTCTACAAAGCACTGCAGCTCAGGCTGGTTTAGGAAGCAGATCACCAACTTGGTCAATAGCAAGGTGAATTCAAGAGAGGGAGATCGTGCATCACACAGACTTGAAGCCTGAAAAGAGTATTGTAAATCTGCATCTCGAAGGATCTGGTAGTTGTCTTTGTCAATTTTAAGTAAACCTATGACTCGGTATTGTTTCACATCTTGATAGAATCTTCAGTGGACTCTTAAACAGTGCGTATTATCAAGCAAACTCTAACACAGACACATTCAAAGATACAATTCATGGAAGAACTCTCCAAACAGTTTTTATTTAAAGATGGAGTCCAACAGGGAGACACACTGTTCAAGTTCGCTTCAATAGTATGTTAGAGGTCATCATCTGAGAATGGGAAAATGAATAAGCTGTGAAGGGCTCAAGATTCACATCAGTACAGATCACTGATCAGTAACTTTAAGGGCTTCAAAATTAGCAACAGTGGCTGGACAGAAGGGAGAAGGCAGGTGGCCAGAGAAAGAATGCAAAAAAGCCTTCCAGGAACGCCTTGTAGTTACTTGACATGGTCTCTAATGGACCTGAACAACAGCAAAAAATTACTGGAATATGGATTAGGTTCAGAAAAGCAATTTAAATACACCTTTCAGAAATCTACAAATAGAAAATCAGGTTGTTCTCTTATGTTCATTGTTTGCAAAATATTTTGATTGAACAATTTTGTGCATGTGCTCTCTTATGCATCTTATAAATGTGTGCAGTCTGCACCTTCTTGCCAGCTATTTATGATTGCTTTCTGTTTCTGTGAAATATGACTACAATAGGAGCACTGTCTTCATGTCATGCTGTAATCAACTTAAAACTTAAGAGGAATTTATACAAATGATGACAATCTGGTTGGCTTACAGGAAACAATCACTAAAATGGTGAACAACTTGAATTAGCAGCTGCCTGAAGACTGTTGGCAATTATTACAAACTTTAAAGAACCATTATAAAGTGGGGAATATCAGAAAATACCACAACATCCTACCCTACATAGTGCTCCTATAAGGACGATAATGACAAAATTAGACTAATTACTAAGCACATAGTTACATTTAAGCAGTCATTCTTCCAGTGTTCCACACGTAAATGGAATAAGAATAAATCCTAATATTTGGTGCAATGGGAAATATCCTCTGGCACGTACTTCACAGTGGTTTGCAGAGTACGTATGTAGATTAGATTTCTGTTATAGCTGGGTGTATTACTTATTTTATGTTGTTTCAATCGATTTTCAGTACCGGCAGTCTTCCTTTTTTTCCATCAACTTAAGATTTGTGCATCCATCAAACAATAGTGATGCAGTACGGTTCTCCTACTTTAATGTCCGCATCTACATTCATACCTACATCTACATCTGTACTCCACAAGACATTTTACAGTGTGTGGCTGAGAGCACTCCATATACTACTGTCATTTCCCCTTTTTCCTGTTGCAGATGGTTTGTGGGAAGAACAATTGCTAGTAAGGCTCTTTGTGAGCTCAAAGCTCTCTGTTCTTACCTTCATGGTCTTTTATACGATATATGTATGAGGAAGCAAAATATTGTTTCGCTATTCTTAAAAAGCACGTTCTCAGAATTTTAAAACCAAACTGTAAAGCAGAACACCACCTCTTACAGTTCTGCCACTATAATTGGCTGAGCATCTCTGTAACTCCTTCACACTTACTAAATGAATCTGTAATGAAATGACTTTCTCTTCTTTGGATCTTCTCTGTTTTTTTTTTGTCAATCCTACCTGGTATGCATCACTGACTAATTAGCACTATTCAAGTACTGGTCAAATGAGAGTTTTGTAAGCTATCTCCTTTGTGGGTGGACTACATTTCCTAAGGATTCTTCCAGTAAACCTGAATCTGGCATCTGCCTTACCTGCAATTAATTTTATGTAGTTGTTCCACTTTAAATCTCTTAGAACCGACACTCCCACATATTTTATGGATTTGACCACCACTTCCAGTAATTATTCTGCAGTCATGCAATAATACAATAGTGAGTCTTCCTCCACATTTATGCACAGTACATTACATCTGTTTATGTTGGTGGTCAATTGTCAATATCTGCACCAATTACTGATCCTCTGCCAGTCTTCCTGCATTTTGCTACAGTTTCTAACATTGCAATTTCTCTGTATACAACAGAATCATCCTCAAAAATCCCAATGGAACTTTAAACATTACCTGCTAGGTCATACATATATGTTATGAAAAGTAATGGTCTTATAACATTCCCTTGGGGTACATCTGAATTTACTTCTACATCTAAAGATTTCTCCCTGCTGAGAATGACAGGCTAAGTTCCGGCTGCCAGAAACTCTTCAATTCAGTCACACAACTGGTGTGATATTTCATACAAGGATATATTGTTCGCTGGGTGTCAGTGTGGAGCTGTTTTGAATGCATTCCGCAAGTCAAGGAACGTGGCATCAACCCTTGCACAGGTACCTACTGCATTCTGAGTCTTGTGGATAAACATATGTGCTGAGTTTCAATGAGTCTTTGCTTTCACAACATGTATATTTCTACAGATGATGTTTTTGATCTCCAGAAATTTCATAATACAAGAGCATAAAAGTCATTCAAACATTCTACAACAGACCGATACCAGAGATACAGGCATACAGTTTTGTGCATCTATTCAATGATCCTTCTTGAAAACAGGAATGACCTGCACTTTTTTCCAATCAGTGGAAATACTTCAGTCCAGCAACCTATGGTACACTGCTGCTATAAGAGGAGCAAGTTCTCCGCATACGCTCTGTAGAACCATATTTATGTCAGGTGAAGTTCATGGCCCATTTCTCTCTTGAGTGATTTTTGTTGCTTTTCTATCTTGTGGTCACTTATATCAATATTTATCATCTTAACATTCATGCGACATTTTAAATAGGAACTACAGTGTGATCTTTCTCAGTGAAAAAGTTTCGAAAAATGCATTTGGTATTTCGGGATTCTCTACGTCACCCTATGGTTTGACGTCATTGTGATCACAGAGTGTTTGAACAGGTCATTTCAATCTGTTTACTGATTTAAGGCAAGACTAAAACTTTTTGGGATTTGCTGTTATGTCAGTAGGCAGAATTTACTTTCAAACTGACTGAACACTTCATGCATGGGTCTCCTTATTCCACTTTTGGCTTTGTTCAGTTTTTGTTTTCTGCGAGGCTTTGGTTACATTTATACTTGCAGGGAAGCTCCTTTTGCTTGCTTTCTAACATGAAGGTCTTTCCCATCCACCACAACTTTGTTCGGTACATACCTGTCTAAAATGTGCAGCACAATATTCCTGAACCCTGTCCATTGACACTTAACATTGTCAGTATTGCAGATGAAGTTTCCATCTGAAAACTTTTTTTGTGACTCTTGCTAAGAAGAAATATCAGCCTACCTTTCTTCATATTTTTATTTAGTCATATTCAGTGGTACTATAACGGCCTGTTCTACACTGAGTCAAAAAGTTTGGCCTGTCAGTAAGAAGGAGACCTAATATGTTATTTTCAAGAGCTGGTTCTCTGATTAGCTGCTTAAGGTAATTTTCAGATAAAACGTTTAGAAAAATTTCACAGGATTTCCTACTACACACACACACACACACACACACACACACACACACACAGAGAGAGAGAGAGAGAGAGAGAGAGAGAGAGAGAGAGAGAGAGAGAGAGTCCTTTTTCGTTTGATGTCCTCTATTTGTGCAAGATAGTGTGTTAGGTTTGATAGAGATTTTTGATCTATGGCAGGGTGTTCACAACTCTCATGGATGTACAGGTTGCCCTTTATGTTTCATAAGGCAGTCTCCATAATCTCTTTTGTACTTAGAATGCAAAGACCTGTTTTTTAATATTATGTTTTCTTGATATCATTTTTTGACAAGTATTTGTCAGCAGTTTAAACTTGAACCACAACACTTCTATATTGTAATTTCCAAGATAATTAACACACAAACCCATTTTTCCATTATTTGTTCTTGTAGACAATCTCTTGCATTTCTTAATAAGTTTTGTATATTCTGAAATGGTAAAGTGTGTGTGTGTGTGTGTGTGTGTGTGTGTGTGTGTGTATGTGTTTTTCTAATCATTGTTGTCTTTTTGTACCTTATTTTTACTATAGATCATGATGCATGTTCAGGTTGCTACAGCTGAGCTAACTCATTAATAGGTGCAGTTTATGTACAGATAAATATCTAAAATCACAAATTAACACAACATCCATTTAAAAAATTTGTAATTCAAATAATGCAAAATTAAAATGTAAAATGTTATTTGTTTTCACAATATTACACCACACACACTTTTTCGCTTACAGTGAATTCATTTTATCAGTGCTGTTCTGTTCTCAAACAATCAATCTACCCTTTATCTTGAAAACTATAAAGAATTCATGCTATTGAATTTCATCAGAGGTAACTTTTCCTCATCATTGTTCTACTTGGATTCAAGTAAAAACCTGTTCGTAACTCACATGTTGTATAACACAGACAGAACACTGCAGTTCATTCACTCTGTCACATAAATTAGATGTGCTTTGGAATATATTCTTTCAAAAAGACATTTTTGTCATTTTTATTGATGTTGTGTTGGTTAACATCATATAGGAGAATCAGGCAATCAGCTGTAGTTGTTCCGTAGCCCACTAATATTAATAATCAGCTGCCTCCTATCAAGTTTTCACAAATGTGAAGAAAAACAAATATTTTTTTCTGGTACTCTGCAACCACTATCCTCTCAAATTGGTCAGAAAACGATGTTTGTCTATATGTATAATTTGGCTGCAGGCCAGAAAAGAAACAAAAAGCAAGTAGCTCCTTGGAAATGACTACTGCAGTGCATTTTCAGTAAACGTAAAGTAAATGTAATACTTACCTATTCCAGAACTATCTCATATTTAACATGTTGACATACATATCTCCTAATAAATTAAGCACAGCTTTCACAATTTTACTCTTAGCTAGATGACGATATTTGATGTTTCTGTTTGACTGTGTGTCTTGAAACATTAATTTGCACAATCTAAATCTTTAAAAGTATGTCAAAACATTAACCCCCTCCACTCTCTGTTTCTAATAGTTTGCCTACATTTAAGTTCTAATTTTATTTATTAATCTTTGTAATTATTTAATAAAAATCTTAGAGTACAGTTACAGACCACAAATAACATCCATATAATATGGATAAATTTAAGTTTAAATTGTAATTATTACTTGTAATAGTAAGACCCACGAGTGTGATTTTTACAAAACTCATCATATTGATAACTCCATGCAAACAAATTAAAATAAATAAATAAAGCCACTTAAATGTTGTAAATTCTTCATGGGTTCTGGTGTCTATATGGTTATATTAATGGCTTGTGATGCTACAGGTTTTACTCCACTTGCTGTTGTATAATCTGTCACAAAAGACGACACCTACAATGGAAAAACATGCTAAACTGAATGCTTTGAGCTTCCACGAGCAACGCATCTGAGGCATGCATGTGAAAGCAGCATATTTTTTAGGACAAAGAGCTGCCTGCCATACCAGCATTGGTGTCGTTACCCTGGAAAACAATATATAGTTGTCTATTATGTGTTCAAAGTAGAATTTACCACTGTTTACAGTTCATTACCTGTTGACAGATATGGACTGTTTACAGATATGTATTTAATGTATAACACAGCAGTATGTGGTGGCTCGAAATTAGAAAAAATGTACAGAAAAAAGTTTTACAACGGTGTTATACTGCAGGGAAGAAATTTATCACCATGTATCAGGGCAGGAGGAAGGGGTTGGTGAGATAGGCAGCAACCAATATCACCGGCACAGGGAGGGAGGGGAGGGGGAGGTGGTGCAAAATTCAACCGCCCGCCTCCTCCCCAAAAAAAGACTGTTTAAGAATTAACTGGAAGAGGTACACAAAGTTACCATCCTTTAGGAATGTGTAATGCACTCAATGACCTTCAAAATGGTGGAGCACTGCAATCAGTCGTCATTTCCTTTCAGGCTTTATTAAATGGTTCAAATGGCTCTGAGCACTATGGGACTTAACTTCTAAGGTCATCAGTCTCCTAGAACTTAGAGCTACATAAACCTGACTAACCTAAGGACATCACACACATCCATGCCCGAGGCAGGATTCGAACCGGCGACCGTAGCAGTCATGCGGTTCCAGACTGAAGCGCCTAGAACCACACGGCCACCCCGGCCGGCACTTTATGAAAGCAAATCTAGATTTTGGCTAGTAACTAGCCATTATCAATGCAGTATTTCAGAGCTTTTAATACATGTCCTCGTACATCAGTCCCCTGTTGTTCGGGCTCCTGTCACAGTTCAAGACTAGTCTCAAATGAACAGTTGAGTCCCTGCCATGTCGAGTTGTTGCACTATGCCAGACAAAAGGAGGTCTGACATGATATTAGGAGGTATCTCATGACTTCCGTCACCTCAGTGTATGCACACTGTTGTCACTGAGTCATTTGGCCCAAACAGCATCATGCGGAAACAACTATAACGGAACAGACATCTATTGCTAACAAGGTTTATTTGGCAACAGTACACTTGGTTCACACAGCTGCCGTCTACACAACTCACTCATGTTGAGCAACTGAGTTCTTTCTGCTGTTTTGTTAGGATTTAAAATGCTGTTTGGGCCAAGACTTCCAGTTTTTGCTGAGTGAAGACTGGATGGTGAGATGTGACAGTGAAGAAAGCAAGCAAGCAGCCAACCAAGTGGAGAGCATGTGTACATTACTTGTCACAACTTTTGCTGCTCCCAAGTTTTGGTGGGTACAATCTAGTGTGTAAATAAAAAAGACATCAAAAGTAAGCCTTCTGGGTCTGATTAATTATATTACTAGAGTTGTGCATTTCCAACTTCTCGCGGTGTAATGAATAGTCCATTAAATTTCAGGCATGCAGCCATGCAAATAAAATTTCCTCCACTGATATTTCTGCCGTGTATCGTCCGGCCATCCTCAGAGTGAGTCACAAGACTGATGACAAGAAGCCAAGTGCGTCCTTATATGCTCCATGGCCTTATATGCGGTACTGCACATGCGGGTCACAGATGCTGGTCAGCGGCAAAGAAATATACTTACACATGGGTCGCCTGTGGCGAAAGCATACAGACATTCGATTCGCTTATCGATGTATGATCAGCGGCAGTGACACCATGATGACTTCTCTGCAGTTTAATTACCCCAAGAGCCGGATTCAATGCTTTGACCAAATTAAAACCATTATCTCTATTTATTAAATTATTAGCTAATCTAATCCCTATAGCTTCCTCAAAAACAGATTCCCAAAAGGAAGAGGTGAAGTTAAAATCTTCACATCACTGTAATTCATAGAATGCCCTGTATCAATACAATGCTTGGCCACAGCTGACTTGTCTGGCTGTAATAAGCGTGTGTATCTTCGATGCTCCACACATTTCTCATGAACAGTGCTTGTTGTTTGACCTATGTACGACTTCTCACAATTTCCGCAAGGACTCTGATACACACCCGCTTTACGAAGCTGTGAATTGTCCTTCACAGAGTGGCGTAAAGCTGCTATCTTCATGGGGGGGGGGGGGGGGTCCAGAATATCACCTTGACACAGTGTTTCTCAAGAATACGGCCTATCTTTGAGGAAAGAGCAGCCACAAAGGGCAAAAATGCACTAGATCTGAAAGAATTACTGTCTTCTTCCCCATCACATACCTGCATTCTAGGTTTTGCATTGAATGCTCTATGAATGTGTTGTGGAGAAAATCCATTCAATTTAAAAACGTTTTTCATGTTGGTCTGTGAAGGGTGATGGCAGCAGCTGACATGTAGATATAGATTTGTGAGTGTTGGTTTCCAATATATGGCATGTCCTAATGTGCCATCAACTTTTCGACGAATGACAACATCCAAAAAGGGGAGGCAGCCGTCTTTTACTATTTCCATAGTAAATTTGATACTAGCATGGATAGAATTCAAAATTCGAATGCTCAAGAAATTGATGTTAATTCATCTATCCCGTGTGGCCACACCACAAATGTGTCGTCCGCATCCCTCCAGAAGACTGTTGGTTTAAAATTTGCTGAGTCCAGTGCCTTGTCTTCGAAGTCTTCCATGAATAAATTAGCTACCAGAGGGGAGAGGGGGCTTCCCATACCAACGCCATCAATCTGCTCATAAAATTCACCATTAAACTGGAAATAAGATGATAACAGCACACGTTCAAATAAGGACGCAATGTTCTTATCAAAATGTTGGCCGATAAGAGATAAAGAGTCGTTTAAAGGTACCTTAGTGTATAATGATACCACGTCAAAACAAACACGCACATCCATACTAATTAGCCTGACATTGCTAAATCTCTGAATAAAATCCATAGAATTATGAATGTGGTGACTACATTTTCCTACAAAAGGTTTTAATAAGGAAGCTAAATATTAGGCAGTGCTCGTTTTTAGGTCTCATGGACAAGTCCTCTAGACGCTCATCCTTATCCATCTTGTGAACTTTAGGAAGACCAAAAAATCTCAGTGATACTGCACCTCGCACTTTTAAACTTCTTATGACATCCTTTGGTAATGATGAAGCAATCAGCAAGGCAGCAGTCCTTATTGTCACCTTGTAAGTAGGATCTTTGTTAATTTTCTGGTATGCACCATAACTAAGTAGACCACATATCTTTTCCTTGTAGACTTCCTGAGGCAAAAGGATGGTAGCATTACCTTCATCAGCAAGCAGGACGACTGTGTCAATATCCTCATGCAGCTTTCGTATCGCACATATTTCTTCCTTGGAAACATTGCTTCTTTGTGAACTATGTTTCGTAATTCTCGGCAGGTTTCTCGTCAGATTTCTTCAGCAGAATACTCTGATAGTGGTCGGACAGCTTCTTCAATGGCACTGATGAAAGATGATATCGGCAATTAATTTGGACAAAGCATGGAATGTGGCTCTTGGGGTAATTAAACTGCAGAGAAGTCATCATGGTGTCACTGCCGTCGATCTTACATCGATGAGCAAATTGAATGTCTGTACGCCTTCGCCACAGGTGGTGCATATGTAAGCATATTTCTTTGCCGCCGATCAGCAGCTGTGACCTGCATGCACAGTACCACCGCAGTGGAGCATATAAGGCCGCGCTTGGCATCTCGTCGTCAGTCTTGTGACTCACTCTGAGGATGGCCGGATGATAAGTGGCTGAAATATCAGTGGAGGAAATTTTATTTGCGTGGCTGCATGCCTGTAATTTAATGGACTATTGCTAGAGTTGTTAGTAGTTGTGCCTATAGACAGCTACACTCTGTTTATCAATGCTGAATCTTCATGTAAAGAAGCGTAACTGGGGCATTTTCTCAATCCTTAATTATAGCCCTTTTTCTTTTATTTCTTGTTGTTTATGTACCATACTAAAACAAATACACTATAGCTGCCCTTTTCTAGAAATGTTATACAATTTATAATTTATTTACTCTTTCATGTACATAAACTGAAGAGACTCTGGATCATTCAAACCATGAAGAGTTAACCAAGATTCCCAATACAGATTTATTTACACAATTACAATTTGGGGAGTTGGTGTTCAATCAAATGTAAGATAATTCCATCAGTAAGGACTTCACAAAATTCCTTAAATCCAAGAGCAGTTTCCTGAATAGTTTACAGGGTGGCCAAAAAATCTGGGAATATTTACAATCTTTATGCAAAATTTTTATTTCAAACTCTCTCTTTCCACCATGTTTTAAAAGTACTCTCCCAGTGTAACACCACCAACACCAACCTGTCCTTCAGGATAGAAACACTTCATTCCAGTAAATGCTAGTGACAAGGGATGCCATCAGCCCTCTTCTTAATGAATTGTAACACATGTTTCATCAGCCAGAATCCACCTCTAGCCCTGCCCACCCAGCACTGGCCTCCAGTCATACAAGTATTAGCTGCCACCTCTCCCATCTGCTACTCCTTTATTATTTTTGACCAAACTTATAGACTAGCAGTCAATCTTTACCAATGCAGCAGGGTGAGCCCATTCTGTATTCTGAGCACCTAGAATATATTCCATGGTCAATGAACTTAACTCTTATTTCACTATATCCCTTCTGACACTCACCCATCCTGCTCCACATCCTGTACAGCTGGCATCAGGATCTTGATCTCACCCACTGTTCAGTCTGAAGGGTGACTGCGAAATTCTGGTTCATGTTCAAGGCTGTATGATTGGTTGAAGTTCTCACAGCAACTCCGTGTGGATCGGGAACTGCAGCTGCGGCTTGCCACTTGGGTCTGGAGCTGCAGCTGCACCTTGCCATGTATAAAATCTGTTCATGCATTCTGCCACACCTGGGCAGAGTCCAACTTGCAGCTAGCTGCCTACCCGGCCAAGCACAAGTTCACCGCATTACAAATGCACATGCATGCAGCATGCTTGCCAGTGCCTGCCATGAAGGGAAGAATGCACGAATATACCGTAAGCATTGTCCACTGGTAGCTTCACTGCCAGTATTGTCGAGAGTGTTGCCAGGCCCACTGGCATCACCCATTCATCATTGCATGGCAGCCAATCAGCCTCCCTGCTCTACCGGCCACACTGTTTGTGCTGCAGAGCACACTGCTGACTGCCGATCTGTCATGCGACACATTTAGTATCACCAACCTCATGCCACAGCCTACTTGTGGTCAATACTGTGCTGCCCTCACATAGGGGCTGCACCAGCCTGGCACAACCAAAGGCATGCAGCCCACCTGCTGTAGCCGTAGGTGCCATCCTTGTCATGGGCACCCATACAGTGGTTTGGGTGTGTGGGGGGCTGGGGGAGGAGAGGAGGAGGACCAGGTGGTATGAAGTATTTATAATATTTTGGAATACAAATGGTGACTTATAAACAGCCATAAAAAAACTTCCAGTTGCAACCATTAAAAACCTGTGTAATGCCAACTCTTAAATCATTTTTGAAAGAAAAACACCTGACTACACTATATCTTCTCCTTTACTAGAGAGCTGGGTGTGGGGGTTCCCTCCTTGCTGGGGCTGTATCAACTTGCTGCTGAGCTGCAGATGTTGCTTATTTGCTACCCCAGAAGATGCTCGATTCCAGTCATGCTGCCACCCAGTTGCAAGGCCCGCAACATTTAGCACTGTGCAATCCATCTGCTGTCTATCCGCCAAAGCAGCCCAACTGCTCATGCCAAGAGTCCTTTGCTTCAATGTGCGGTCATCTCTCCTTAGTCACCACTGCTGTCAGTCACTGCCAGTTCACACCGTCCACGTATGGGTGCCACATGCCTGCCACCTAGCTGTCCGTATACACATCACACTGCACAATGCCACGTTTTGTTGCACTGTGTCGTGCCTGCGAAACTGAGCGTGTTGTGACCATTTTGTGTTTTCACCAGTGAGTCTCTCCATCAACAACACACCCCACTTTTTGTTCAGAATTTATGTCATTGTTTTAACCGTAATTCTTAGAGATGGATCATATTTATACATTCAATAATATCAAACATTACAGCAGCCTCTGGAGTGATAGTTAGGGAATTAGCTATTTTACCTGATGAGTTGGAATATTTGAGTGTGTGCTTCAAAATGTGACTTGAATAACATAAGCATTACAAGGTTCTTAGTTGAGACAGAACACTTATTTAGCATTTCGTAGACTTTCATGGCACTAGCCAACCTCCTCCCTTTTTGTGCTTAATCTGAGAAACAGTAGAAAGGATACTGCTGGTAAATGGCATTTTTTCAAAATGTTACTAGTTTAATTTGATTGTTAGGATCTATGAGAGAGAGTGAGTGAATAATGCTCCCTAGTTAAGGACGTACATACGACACTATATTAAAATGGAAACTCTTTGTTAGGTTAATAACAATAACAGTTCTAAAGCAGAACAATGATTTGCATTTACTTAGGCTTAAGAACTTTATATGATGTTTTTGCAGAAGACAGCTTTTATATTTCATGCAACATGTTGTCAGAAGCACTACGGCACAAGATGAAATGTCTCATTTCCTTTATCATGGGTAGTTGCCTTTGCATTTTGTGCACATTACCTTCTGGGTGTTGACAAAATCAGTGCCATAGTATTGTGGTTGTGAAAAATCTTAAGATTCGTTGGTTTGTAAGTCAGTACTATAGTCTACTTGAACTGTTGTTGACATCTGAGGTGAAACTGAAATGGACTAAATTATCTGTAGCTGTAAATTTCTTAAATGTTACTTTTTAAGATGCTTTTGAAAATGTATGAACTGCAGTCAGGTTGTGAAAGTAGCTATGTCATCATTGGTGTACAGATATTTCGGTGTGTATGATTGAACAGCCTGTGGGGGCTACTATCTACAAATGTCTGCTTTCTACATATTACTCATTAACATGATTTTCTGAGATGGTTAAGGTGCATGAAATACATACAAAGCATCTTAAGTTTATCTCCAATGTAGTTCTTCACATGTTATATCTCTAGTCAAAGAAAGGTTTGCCGATGTGATGTATTGCATTAGGATTATGTTCTATGTGACTCCATAATTCTGTTAGTATTACCACTATGCAGTGTAACTTCACAAGTTACTAAGAAATTTGGAGATGTTACTGTTCAATGTTTAGCCAATACTTTTGAGTCAAGTCCATTAGCTGTGCTCTCTAAGCAGTCATAGCAATAACTCTGAAGCATGATATGAGTGACTGACTTGTTATGAATGAATTTTGAAAGTGCCAGTTGAAATTTTTTCATTCGCTGAATGATAAATGGGTTTTTGTCATTTCTGTTGTACTATCCACTACAGTTTATATTATTCACTGTGCCCATCTGCTGGGTTTAATAATTTGCAGTGGAGTGGATGTGATTAAGGGAAAGATGACGCTCACAGATTTTTAGTGAATGCTTAGGCTACATGTTCTCTTCATTTTTAAACTTATTGTGGTATCTTTTCCACAATAGTGGTACTATTTCGTATCACACTCAATTTTATTGGGTTTATTGTGATGATCTTAGTTCATTTTCATGCAAACACTATGAAGGAATGCACTAATTTTCAATTTTTGTTTTAAATTTTTATGGTATTGTTTATTTAATTTCTATACAGGGTGGGGCAAATAAAAGTGACCCGGATGAGTCAACATGATTACACATGAATGTATGCATATAACCACACCCCATTACTTCCAAAAGGATGGAGCAACTGTCTATACAGTTGGCTGAACTTTGGAGCACGTTTACACAATCTTCATGCCGAACAGAGTTGTTAGCAGAGGTCAGTCCGGTTGCGGCCCTAGCTGACCACACAGTTCATCTCATCTGTCAGCATGTGATTACTTTGTGTGGGGAGTGTATCACAAAAACCCTCATAGTCTTCAAGAACTGCAGCGGAACATTTCAGATGAGATTGTAGCAATTCCACCAGTCCAGCTTCAACACGCTTTCAGAAACTTGCTAACCAAGTTCCAGAAATGCCAAGAGATGAACGGTGGTCACTTTTAACATCTGATACAGTCAGGTCAGTACTGTATTTCCTTTCCTCTGCTTTGTGTCTTTGTACCCTGGAACTCTGTTCTCCAGCCCATTTTTATTTGCCCACCCTGTATTATGAGACCTGGAATGTTAATAAGGTAGACAACTGATTTATAATGTTAGAATTTAAAGCAATGTTTGTGACAGCTTTGTTGAAGGAATACTAACCCGCTGTTTTTCACATATTGTTACTGGGTCTCCCTGTGTGTACTGACATTTTATCTAATGGTGAACAACAAACATCTTACCAGGTATGTTATTTCTATACTTCCATGGTACATCCGATTGACTGGCAACAGGCATAATACCAGTTTAGGCTCTGAATTCTCCACTAATATTTATCTATATTGCCCTTTTGTTAATGTGTACTCAAGTGAAAAACAGTTCAGTCTTTTCTTATGATAATATCTCCTTATAACCATTCTTTGTATTTTATCCCAGCCTTTCGATGAGGTCTCAGCTAAATGAACACACTGAAACAGTTCATTGCGAATAACTGTGTTCACTCATTTAAACTGTCAATGAAAGATATCACATGCATCTGGGTCAAAGAATTTTGGAATTCAAAAGTTTTGGTGTTTATTGTTGTGTAGCCTTTGTTGCCTACTGATTTTCTCCATAATTCCAATATTTTTTCAATATACTGTCCTTTGACTAAATCTTCAGTGTTATCACCTGGCCTTTCATCATTCGTGTAATTATGCCAAGCACTTATGTCAACATCCCTCTCTGTGTATGTGCATGTGTGCAAATGGTCTGGGGTAACTGGGTCCTTATTGAGGCTGTTTCAGTGACTGCATTTACTATTTATGAATTGCATTTTACTAGCTGCCTCACTCTTCCATTCAGTGAGCCAAGACTAGTTTAGGCACTTTGGGTAACACGGGCAATTGCTGTCGGCTGCTTCCCAGCTTATACTGCCCTCCCCCACCCATTTCTTAGCCTCCTTTTATGTCATCAACACTGTTCTATGTTTCCCCTCCCGCCACAGAACAGTAGCTTGTGCTATACCCTTCTGGCAGTATCAGTTCAGTATCTCATCTTTCAATCTATTCACCGAGCTTCCCTTTTTACCACGCTTGGCTAGTCTGCACCTTGAGGTTCTGTCATTGTGAATTGATTCCTTCCATATACCCAATAAAGTAGTATTTTGTGGTTAGGATGTAAGCCTTCTATTTTGTCATTGTATTAGGGTTCCACTGTTCAAGATATGGGTATTGGATCATTTCTACCAGTATGTTGTTAATTTAACAGGAATTTTGGTATCAGAGCTTTGTTTGTGCAACTCTATGGTAAAAGTTTTGTACTGGAGTAGTGAATCACAATGATGCGACTAAGTAAACACTCTATTCTCTTACCTCACAGAATGACTAGTGTATCGCAAGTCCTTTTATAGGAAATTGCATTATTTTCTCTTAGTGGGGACACAATGTTGAACAGAAAGGTATTTCATTAACGGAATTTTACTACTGGAGATAGTGTGTGTTAAACAAGTATAAGTGAATTTAGTCTTCAGTTTGCCAATACACTGAGGTAATTTAAGATCAGTGGCTCTTTTCAGTGTTCACACGCACAAGATTGATGCCCAATTGCAACACTGTTACCATTAACACATACTGAAAAATTAATTTATTTTGGAGCTGTAGCAAGATACCTCATCATCTAATATCAAGTACCTTTTTGTGAGCCTTAGCAACAAGTACCTGTTTACAAGACTAGAGAAAATCAATTGTAACATAGCCCTTCCCTAGTCTGTCAGTCCCCTACCGGGGCAATCCCTGTTCTGAGACATTGTCTGGCACTCTTTTGTGAACACTGCAAGCCACCACTAAGGAAGTACAGGATGGCCATCCAGTATGGGAATATTTAGGATTTTATGCACATTTTTATTTCAAACTCCATCTGTCAAACAAGTCTTCCAACTATTCTTCCACTATAATGGCACCAGTTTGTATGTGCAAAACCAATCTGCCCATCAGGATAGGAGCATTCATTTAAGTAAAAGCCATGGGCAAGGGCTGAATAAACTGGCATATCCACACCACTGAGGTAACCAACTGCGAGCATGGGAAGCAAGTCGCATGTGTGGTCAATGGAGTGTTTTGGAGGGCATAGTAGGGTCACTTCACTCTCTCACTTTCCAGCTGTCAAATAGAGCTGATGCTCTCTCTTGTGATCCAGACTACAGCCAGAGTGGATAGCTAATACTACCAGTCTTTGGTCGAGATTTCCTGTCAGGAAGGTCGCAGTTCGTAGTAATAGATGGCAAATCATCGAGTAAAACTGAAGTGATATCAGGGAAGCGTCCTGGGACCTCTGCTGTTCCTGATCTATATAAATGACCTGGGTGACAATATGAGCAGTTCTCTTAGGTTGTTTGCAGATGATGCTGTAATTTACCGTCTAGTAAGGTCATCCGAAGACAAGTATCAGTTGCAAAGCGATTTAGAAAAGATTGCTGTATGGTGTGGCAGGTAGCAGTTGACACTAAATAACGAAAAGTGTGAGGTGATCCACATGAGTTCCGAAAGAAATCCGTTGCAATTCGATTACTCGATAAATAACAATTCTCAAGGCTGTCAATTCAGCTAAGTACCTGGGTGTTAAAATTACGAACAACTTCAGTTGGAAAGACCACATACATAATATTGTGGGGAAGGCGAGCCAAAGGTTGCGTTTCGTTGGCAGGACACTTAGAAGATGCAACAAGTCCACTAAAGAGACAGCTTACACTACACTCGTTCGTCCTCTGTTAGAATATTGCTGCGCGGTGTGGGATCCTTACCAGGTGGGATTGACGGAGGACATCGAAAGGGTGCAGAAAAGGGCAGCTCGTTTTGTATTATCACGTAATAGGGGAGAGAGTGTGCCAGATATGATACGCGAGTTGGGATGGAAGTCATTAAAGCAAAGACGTTTTTCGTCAGGGCGAGATCTATTTACGAAATTACAGTCACTAACTTTCTCTTCCGAATGCGTAAATATTTTGTTGAGCCCAACCTACATAGGTAGGAATGATCATCAAAATAAAATAAGAGAAACCAGAGCTCAAACAGAAAGGTTTAGGTGTTCGTTTTTCCCAGGCGCTGTTCGGGAGTGGAATGGTAGAGAGATAGTATGATTGTGGTTCGATGAACCCTCTACCAAGCACTTAAATGTGAATTGCAGAGTAGTCATGTAGATGTAGATGTAGGTGTACTTACACAGGGTCAGCCATCACATGAATGTGAATCACTAAGTCACCCATCTCCTACTCCTTTATTATTTTTGACCAAAGTCATAGACTACCAGTCAACCTTTACCTCCACCCCCATGGCAAGCCCTTCCTGTATTCTAAGAACCAAGAATGTACCTCAAGTTCAACGAATTTAACTCTTTTATTTTGACACCTTCTTTCTGACATTCACCTGTCCTGCTCGACATCCTGTACAATAGTGTACATTACAGACTCAGAATAGACATTCTGCAAGCCAATCCTCTAACAGTAGTGTACAATAACTGTTCCGGGACACTCATTTATTGTGGAATTGCAATTTCTTGATTTAACCATCAATCAGCGTTGGAATGTGGTCTTCGCAAATTAAACTTACATTAATTTGTATACTGATTCTTATAATACATGCATCTTCAGAGACATTTGTAGTTGCTAGAAACACAAAACAATGATGAAAGATACCAGTTTGGCATTTGTGATGCACTTATGTGGGGAAGATTAAAATTAGATGAGTGTTCTTCAGATCTTATCAGGTACATAAATACATAATGTTAATGCCCACAGATACAGAGAGATAAAAACGTACATAAATTTTCCAAGTTGTGATAGGCCTATATTTACTCTTAATGTACGAAGGTTCCACACGGGGAGGGGGGTTAGAGCTTATGGGTACTCAACAGCTAGGTTATCAGTGCTCTCCAGTTAATATTATACAATTTGGCCTCCACAAGTAAACTATGACCACCACTGCTGCTTACCACGACCTATTTACATTTGTGTTGCATAGTGGTTCACTCTATCAATATTTGGTTTCCATCACTGTGGGATTCTGTATTGTGTGGATTACCTCATTTGATCACTGCTGCACAATATAAGAACATTTGCATAATCTATGTCTGGTTCTTGTGGCCCTTCCACAGAAAGGTCATAAGCGTAATTTTTTCCAAATGTGCCCCTTTTCAATCAGCTGTCACTTATTTATGCTACATCACCAGTGAAGAGAGCCTTCGGACCACGAAAGAATATGTAGAGGCTATTCAGAACATATATGTGCTTAACTCTGTTAAAAAGGTGAATTACCAAGTGCGATTTATTCCTCAGGCCAACCTTCAGAGCTCACCTATTAAATCATCTCTGGAGAAATGGAGTACCCCTTCAGTGATCAGAAGAATGCCATCGAGCTTTTCAGAAGTTAAAATCAACCCACGTATCAGCACAATGTCTTGCCACTGGTGCTGGCAATAGATGCATTCCTATGCAGCATCATGACTGTTCTCTGTCAGAAACCAGAGGATGGTAAGGAGAGGCCAACAGTGTTTATGTAAAAGACATTATTGCTCAACAATATTATTCACAGATCAAAAAGAAAGTGTTGGCCATCATCTTTGGTGCACATAAATTTGTCTTTTTTTGTGTGATCACAAATTTAATCTTATCACCAACCATAAACTGCTTAGATTAGATTAAATTAGATTCAGTTTTCGTTCCACAGACCCAAAAAATGAGATGATTCTCATGGGTGTGGAACAAGTCAGGAAGTATGATATAAAAACATAAAACATTTGAATATAATACTTACTAACCTGATCATTTGTCAGGAGCTAGTCGGAAAATAAGTTAATACAATGCAGTAAACTGGGACAGCTAATATTTACAGAATTAACACACTGTCAGAATGAAACACTGTCAGAATGAAACACTGTTAAGCACTATTAATAAATTTATCATACACAAAATACCTAATCTTGACTGTTGTCACCAAGTGTTGTCAAAACTGTAATCTAACAGATATTTTTACTTAAGCCGACTTAGCAGTCTCTGTTAAGATATTCATCTGTGTAGTAGGAGTTGCCTATCAAAAAGTCTTTCAAACTCTGTTCAAACCGTGCTTTATCTGAAACCAAGTTTTTAATGGTTGCTGGCAATTTATTAAAAATGTGTGTTCCTGAATATTGGACCCCTTTTGGACCAAGGTAAGTGATTTTAGGCCTTTATGTAGATTCTTCTTATCCTAGTATTGATACTGTGTACTGAGCTATTAGTTGGAAATAGAGGTGTATTACTCGCAACAAATGTCCCTTTTTAGACCTAGGACAAAACTGGTAGTGCATACACCATATCACCTTCATCAGTTAGCTTGTGTGTGAATTTCTAATTCTCTATTCACTATTGCACTTCCACTCATCATTCTAACGCAGATGCACTTTCTTGCCTTGCAGCAAGCCCAGATCCTCAATCTGACTGCCAAGAGACAGTTTGTTTCATGGACTCCCTCTACCATTTCTCGAACATCACCTGCCTCCAGCAGGCAACAGCAACAGCAGTCACTGTGGGAATCTTGAAGCAGCTCTCCACAATAGTCACACGCTAGTGACCAACAACAGCAATAAATTTCAAAAGGTTTTTCACAGGCAATGGAATTAAATGTCTCTTCACACCCCATTTCCATCCAGTCTTAAATGGGCTGATACAATGGTTTGTTCATACTTTCCTAACGCAAATGTTAAAACTCATTGGGCCGGCTAGATCAGTTTTAGTGTAGTATATTGTTCTTGCTTCTTACATGTTCAAACCTGTCAATGGAGCCCAGTGGAGGTCCTTCATGGGTGACCTCAAAAGACATTTCTCCTCCCTTGACAGGAAGTCCACCATTGCAACTCTCATCATCAGTAGCCCCTGAACGTCTTCCAAGAGCCTCCCATCATGACATCACTCAGTGAAGCGGCTACTCGGGTAGCAGAGTACTTGTGGCATGCACATGGGGGTTTTTCAGGCTAGGCAGTAGTGCAAGGTGTCCTGATGAACACTCACCAGTCGACGTGCAGGCAGGGAAATCAGGACACGCTCAGAGTAAAGACACTTCAGCCATCAAGGTATTAGCAGTAAATTTTCAGAGTGTTCGGAATAAAGTTCCTGAATTTATTGCCCTCCAGGAAGCGTGTGGCACACAAATTATTCTCGGGACTGTGACCTGGCTGAACCCTGAGATAGGAAGTTCTAAAATATTTAGTGAGGGTTGGAACGTGTATCGGAAAGACAGATTAGACACCATAGGGGGTGGTGTCTTCATTGCAGTTGACAAAAATATTGTGTCTACTGAGGTCGAAGTAGAGTGTTTTTGTGAAGTTAGCTGGACACGTTTAACAGGGCGGGTATTATTACCAGCCACCAGGTTCCACCGTGACAGTTCTAGAATCATTCAAAGGGAGTCTACAATCTGTATCGCAGAAGTACCCGGATCATGCTATATTAGTCGGCGGCGACTTCAACCTACCTAGTATGGACTGGGATGTCTATGGATTCATTACAGGTGGTACAGACAAGCCGTCGTGTGAATTACTTTTGAACACATTATCTGAAAACTGTCTTGAGCAGCTAAATCGACAGCCAACGCGTAATGGAAATATTTTAGATCTGGTAGCCATGAACAGACCAGACCTCATCGATGGGGTCAGTGTTGAGACAGGGATTAGTGATCATTATGTTGTCATTAGGACTATGGTTACAAAAGTTAAAAAGTCGGTCACGAAGGCTAGGAGAGTATTCTTACTAGAAAGAGTAGATTAGCGGTTGTTAGCATCCCACTTAGTAAATGAATCGACTTCATTTACTTCCGGTACGATGGACGTGGAAGAATTATGGGCAAATTTTAAACACATTGTAAATCACATATTGGAGAAGTATGTGCCGAAAAAGTGGGTTAAGGATGGAAAAGACGCACCATGGTTTAACAGCGCATTTCGGAGAATGCTCAGGAAGCAAAGACAGTTGCACTCGCGGTACAAGAAAGATCAGGAGAATGAGGACAGGCAAAAGTTAGTAGAGATTCGTGCTGCTGTAAAAAGAGCAATGCGTGAAGCATACAACCACTACCACCGACATACCTTAGCAAAAGATCTTGCTGAAAACCCAAGGAAATTCTGGTCTTACGTAAAATCGGTAAGCGGGTCGAAGGCTTCCATCCAGTCACTCACTGATCAGTCTGGCCTGGCAATGGAAGACGGCAAAACGAAAGCTGAAATTTTAAATTTAGCATTTGAGAAATCTTTCACATAGGAGGATCGTACAAACATACTGCCATTTGAGTCTCATGCAGATTCCCTTATGGAGGACATAGTGATAGATATCCCTGGGATTTTGAAGCAGCTGAATGGGTTGAAAATAAATAAATCACCTGGTCCTGATGGGATTCCAATTCGGTTTTACAGAGAGTACTCTACTGCATTGGCTCCTTACTTAGCTTCCATTTATCGCGAATCTCTTGCCCAACGTAAAGTCCCGAGTGACTGGAAAAAAGCGCAGGTGACGCCTGTATATAAGAAGGGTAGAAGGACGGATCCTCAAAATTACAGACCAATATCCTTAACAACGGTTTGTTGCAGGATTCTCGAACATATTCTCAGTTTGAATATAATGAATTTCCTTGAGACAGAGAAGTTGCTGTCCATGCAACAGCACAACTTTAGAAAGCATCGCTCCTGCGAAACCCAACTCGCCCTGTTTCACATGATGTCTTGCAAACCATGGATGAAGGGTATCAGACAGATGCCATATTCCTTGACTTCCGGAAAGCATTAGACTCGGTGCCCCACTGCAGACTCCTAACTAAGGTACGAGCATATGGGGTTGGTTCCCAAATATGTGAGTGGCTCGAAGACTTCTTAAGTAATAGAATCCAGTACGTTGTCCTCGATGGTGAGTGTTCATCGGAGGTGAGGGTATCATCTGGAGTGCCCCAGGGAAGTGTGGTAGGTCTGCTGTTGTTTTCTATCTACATAAATGATCTTTTGGATAGGGTGGATAGCAATGTGCGGCTGTTTGCTGATGATGCTGTGGTGTATGGGAAGGTGTCGTCATTGAGTGACTGCAGGAGGATACAAGATGACTTGGACAGGATTTGTGATTGGTGTAAAGAATGGCAGCTCACTCTAAATATAGATAAATGTAAATTAATGCAGATGAATAGGAATAAGAATCCCGTAATGTTTGAATACTCCATTAGTAGTGTAGTGCTTGTCACAGTCACATTGATTAAATATTTGGGCATAACATTGCAGAGCAATATGAAGTGGGACAAGCATATAATGGCAGTTGTGGGGAAGGCGGATAGTCGTCTTTGGTTCATTGGTATAATTTTGGGATGATGTGGTTCATCTGTAAAGGAGACTGCTTATAAAACACCAATACGACCTATTCTTGAGTACTGCTCAAGCGTCTGGGATCCCTATCAGGTCGGATTGAGGGAGGACACAGAAGCAATTCAGAGGCGGGCTGCTAGATTTGTTAATGGTAGGTTTGATCATCACGCGAATGTTACGGAAATGCTTCAGGAACTTGGGTGGGAGTCTCTGGAGGAAAGGAGGCATTCTTTTCGTGAATCGCTATTGAGGAAATTTAGAGAACCAGCATTTGAGGCTGACTGCAGTATAATTTTACTGCCGCCAACTTGTATTTCACGGAAAGATCACAAATATAAGATAAGAGAGATTAGGGCTCGTACAGAGGCATATAGGCAGTCATTTCTCCCTCGTTCTGTTTGGGAGTGGAACAGGGAGAGAAGATGCTAGTTGTGGTACGAGGTACCCTCCGCCACGCACTGTATGGTGGATTGCGGAGTATGTATGTAGATGTAGATGTAGATGAATAATTCTGCATGTTTCACTTTTTGTCCCCATTTACCTCATATTTGACATGTCTATCATTATTCCATGTTTCCCAGATGTTTCTCTTTTTGCATGTGTCAAATGACTAGAGCTACTTGCTAATTTAATACCACCTCTTCCAGTTCACTGGTGAACTTTGAAAAATTTAAAAACTCTCTTCAAAGATCCTTCATATTTTTTTTTTCTTTTCTTTTTTACAGTGACACACACACACACACACACACACACACACACACACACACACACACACTGTATGAATCATGACAACAGCAACTTGACCGTTTGCTTCTTCCTACAAGTGTTCAGTACTCTTACCAGGACCAGGAGTCCATTGTTGTGCTATTTTTCCCCTGTTTTGTACATCTACCTTTATCCATGTTTAATTGTTGTTTATAATCTTCTGCTTCTCCTGGTGCTGTGAATTCTCTATTCTTATCACTTCATTCGCATTTCACTTGTTTCTTAAGACTTAAATTCCTGTCTGTTGACACACATTCTACATCTACATCTACATCCATACTCCACAAGCCACCCGACGGTGCGTGGCGGAGGGTACCCTGAGTACCTCTATCGGTTCTCCCTTCTATTCCATTCTCGTATTGTTCGTGGAAAGAAGGATTGTCGGTATGCCTCTGTGTGGGCTCTAATCTCTCTGATTTTATCCTCATGGTCTCCTCGCGAGATATACGTAGGAGGGAGCAATATACTGCTTGACTCTTCGGTGAAGGTATGTTCTCGAAACTTTGACAAAAGCCCGTACCGAGCTACTGAGCGTCTCTCCTGCAGAGTCTTCCACTGGAGTTTATCTATCATCTCCGTAACGCTTTCGCGATTACTAAATGATCCTGTAACGAAGCGCGCTGCTCTCCGTTGGATCCTCTCTATATCTTCTATCAACCCTATCTGGTACGGATCCCATACTGCTGAGCAGTATTCAAGCAGTGGGCGAACAAGCGTACTGTAACCTACTTCCTTTGTTTTCGGATTGCATTTCCTTAGGATTCTTCCAATGAATCTCAGTCTGGCATCTGCTTTACCGACGATCAACATTATACAAGGTCCGACAGAAAAACCTCCCCTTTAAGGAAAGCTAATAAAAACAAAACCATATAAGGTAGAACAATTTTATTTATACTAAATAAAAGTACATATTATGCCATTTTAGAAAATACTCTTATGGTCTTACTTTTTAAATAAAACATCCCTTAAATGGCTTCCTGCACTGTCGACACACTGTTTGAGTCTTTCCCTGAAGTTATTCATTACTCTTTGAGTCATTTCTGGTGGAATAGCTTCAACCTCTTGTGTAATTGCTTCTTTCAGGGCTCGTAAAGATTGTGGATGTTGTTCATAAACTTTTGCTTTTAAATAGCCCCAAAGAAAGAAATCACAGGGCGTTAAGTCCGGCGATCGTGGGGGCCAGCCAATGTCTCCACGCAACGAGATCACATGTCCAGGAAACATTTCCTTCACCAATGCCAGTGACTGCCGCGCTGTGTGGGCAGTAGCACCATCTTGCTGGAACCACACGTTCTCTATTTCACCAAAAAGCTCCCTTAGTTGCGGTTGGAGAAAGTCGCGGAGTATGGCACAATAGCATTCACTGTTGACGGTTAAATTCCTGTCATTTTCTTCGAAAAAGTAAGGACCGATCACTCCGGAATTGTAAGCAGCACACCATACTGTTACTTTAAGGCTATGAAGTGGTCGTTGATGAAGTTCTTGGGGATTGTGTTCACACCAGTACCTGCAATTTTGGCTGTTCACTGTTCCGGCAAGGTGAAAGTGTGCTTCATCAGAAAAAATCACAATATCGTTGGGACGAATGTTCCGAAGAAGGTCTTGGCACAAACTTACACGGACACCACAGTCTCGTTCACTCAGTTCCTGCGTAGTTACAATTTTGTAAGGATGCATTTTAAGATCTCGATGCAAGATTCTTCTCACACTTCGATCAGATATCCGTAATGCTGCCGCATGCTTTTTAGCGGATCGTCGAGGAGATTGTTGAACTGAAGCTCTAACTGCATCAACATTTCCGGGGCCTGTTGCAGTCCGTGGCCGTCCAGGTGGTTTCCTTTTTAATGCGGAACCTGTCTCACGAAAGTTAGCAACCCAAGAATAAATTGTTTTCTTATCGGGAACAGGGTCCCGTCGTCCGAGCGCAAAGCGAACGCGAAAAGCACATTGAGTATTAATAGGCGATTCGCCATTTTGAATAAAATCTTCCACTATGAAGGCACGATGTTCACCAGACCACGCCATGGCGTACACTGAAAACGGCACGTAGGCAGCTACTTAACGACGCGCCCCCCACCACTCTGCTTCTTCTACTGTCCGCTGCACGTTACTTTGTAATCGGGGAGTTTTTTATGCCGGACCCTGTATGATCATTCCATTTTAAATCACTCCTAATGCGTACTCCCAGATAATTTATGGTATTAACTGCTTCCAGTTGCTGACCTGCTATTTTGTAGCTAAATGATAAAGGATCTATCTTTCTGTGTATTCGCAGCACATTACACTTGTCTACATTATATGGATTAACTTACTAACAACAGTCAACACTCTTAATCCTGGATCTTCTCTTTGTCATTCCACAAATTCTAAAAAAGTTAAGTCTCATAGTTTGTAATTTTTAACCATTTATGGTGCCGCCATCAGTTAGATACCTTGCTTTTTCGGTACGTATACATTCTTTCTCCCAACTGGTACATTTAATTACTTATTAAAATATTCTCATGTTTTAAATAATAGTGTTCAACTTTCCATGTTCCCTTTTAGTGAGCTGTAAAATTGTAGTTCCAGAGAACTATAGGACAAAAAAGTTGGAAAATGTCAGTATATGGTGCAGATTAGCAATCATACATGCTATTCCATGTGCATAACAATGCATGAAATTTCCATTCTATGCCCCTATTTATACCCTTTACAGAATAGGTGACAGTAAACAAAAAATTACTTATAAATAACAGTGACAGTGAAAGATACAGTGCCATGCAAGAACAGTGGTATTTTACCTTATATCCTAAAAACAGGGTATAGAAAGAAACACATGAAAATTTTCATTAACTCTAAGGAGACAAATTTAATGACTGGCATTAGATACCAGATACCAAATGCTAGGATGGATCATAATAATATGGCACAGGCTACACCTTTCCCTTTTGTTGCTCATTATTAAGACTTGTAAATGACACAAATTTTATGCTGTGTTATTCTTCCTGTGCTATGGCCTTCAGAGGACACCATTCCTATTTTAGTTCTTAATTTTTTATTGTTCTTCATTCTTCTTCCAGTATTCCTTCATTGTTTCAAGATGTTTCTTATTCCTTTTTTTAGACCTCTTGGTGCCAGTTTTCTTTTCCATCCTGCATTCGAATCTACTCAGTTTTTAAATTTTTTCCTTTAAAATCTCTCTCTTATGTTATTACTTTCAAAGTGTTACCTAACCTCTTGAATTAATTTATTTTCTCTGATATTTTTGAAGATCTGGTTGATGCCATGATGATATGTTATTCATTATTATTGTTACTATTATCATTATTTTTATTCTCATAAAGGAAATTGTAAACATAGCAAATTAATGATCTGAGAGACTTACATTTTCCTTGAGACATACGAGTCTCAACTTTATCTTCAGCTTCTATCATTATCGAAGATAGCGAACTACAAGTGCGAGTGGAAGAATTGGATGTGTTTATTTGCTTAACATCACCTACATCCAGCCAGCCTGTGTTGGGAACACTGCAGGTATCACAGGACAGTCACACAAACTTACATAGCAGGCAAATATAAGACTTCCCAATGGCGAATTCCCTCTTTGTTGCTATTACTTAACCTAGCCCCTACAAGTGAACTGTGACTGCCACTGCTGACCTATACTCTGATTTCATATTTTACAGAGAGGCAGTCACCCTATCATCGTCATCATCATTGTTATCAGAGTAGCTGCTATTTTTTGCAAAGGTATTTTCATTCTAGAATTTCAAATTTCATTATTTTATTTGTCTGATTTTTTTTATTAAGTTCTAGATATGTCATGATTTATTGTACCAGGTGATTTATTAGAGATGAAATATAAAAGACAGACAGAATTAAATACATCACTAGAGAGAAAAGGTTCAAAGTTTTGACAAATTTGCACTGTTGTTTGTCGGTAGCAACATGGTGACTACACCACGAGAGAAATCATTCCTTTGTCAATTCAGCAAGAAACTACCTCCGCACAAGCAGATTTATGACCGACATGCAAAATTCTTAGAAGTTGGGTGGATATCAAAGGGAAGAGCACTGCTAAACCAAGCATGTCTGATGAAAATGTTGAGTGTATTTGGAGCGCATTCACATGGAGCACTCGGAAGTCCACTAGACAGGCAGTCCTGGAACTTCAACTACCTCAACAACAGTGTGGCATGTTGTGAAACAACACCTACATATGAATGCTTACAAGTTGCAGTTACTGCAGGAATTGTGTCCTGCCAAACATAACAAAAGTTGCAAATTTTTTATTTCAGTTCTCCAGGATATGGCAGAAAACACTTCTTACAAATGATTTCTTTTTTTTTTGGGCAAATTGACATTTCATCTGTTGGGTAAAGTACAGTGTCATACTGTAAGAATTTGAGGATCGCAAAAGTCTTGGTATCGTCACTGTACATGAAAGAGACTCACTGAAACTGAATGTGTTTTGTGCTGTCTCTGTTCACAAAGTTTATGGATCTTTCTTTTTTATGGAGGAAACTGTGACAGGAATGTCATGCCTGGATATGCTGCAGCTTGATTTTTTCTCCAACTTCACACAGATTCCATTTTTATGCGTGACAGTGCTCTGCCTCACTTTCACCTTGAGGTGTGGTGTTAATCTAACAAGACCATCCCACAATGTTTGGTTGGAAGAGGTGGGCAGCTAGATCTTGTTCATTGCTTTTGGCCTCCCAAGTCATCAGATCTCACACTTTGCAATTTTTTTCTGTGGAGGTAAATAAAAGAGAGAGTCTTTGTCTCGCCTATGGCAGTTAAATCTTCAACAGATGAGGAACTGAACTGTTGAAGCTGTTGATTCAGTAAACAAGGACCCATTGATCTGTGTGTAGAAGGAAATGGACTACTGTTTCGATGTTTCTTGAGCTATGCGCAGTGCTTATATTTAGTGTATGGTATAGTATCTGTGGAAACACAAAGCTCTGAACCTTCCTCCATCCATTGACGTGTGCAGTGTGTCTCTATCTTTCATAGTTTGTCTGTAATAAACAATTCAAATTTGTTCTTTCTTTTTGTATCGCCCTGTATAATACAGTCTCATTTACTCAGAGGCCCAACAGAACAGCAATTAGCAGTGAAGCCACTTAGGGCTTATTTTGCACTACTTTTTGTTTAGTTATAAAATTCTGTCATTGTCACTTGTTATGATTATGTATCATAGCTTTAATATCAAAATTTGAATCTATATGTATGTATTCTGGAAATACATCAGTTAAATGAATGAACAGAGCTGCAATAAAGCAACGTCATAAGCGTTACAAAATGGAAAAATCTGATGGCAGGTGAAAGATTTGAATTAACCATGAGTAACTGGATGACTATGGCTAAAGTTGGAATATCTTAGTGAAATGGTGATGTGCATCAGAGTGTTCCAGTGGTGAGAGAAAATTTTTACCACCAGAATTTTGCTACGGTTGTGATGGTGATGGAGGTGGTGGTGGTGGTTGTTGTGCACAGCTGGCAATCACCATCCTATGTGCCAATGCAGTAGTTTGAATTTCACACTTTGTTGCAATGTTGTACAAACTGGGACATAGGAAACTGTTTTTTTTCTTGTCTGACAGATCACTTCAACAATGATGTCTTGTGGTTTAACAGAGCTGCAAGGTATATCTGTGGACAGAGACTTCCACTATCCTCCTTCCTTTACATTGTGTTCTTCACCAACAACACAGATATACTACGCTTTGCAAGTACTGGCTAGTCATAGTAGCTGCAGCGATGACAAACCATTCTAAGCAAACATTTGGAACTGGGAGACGATGGTGGTGCCCCATGCTGTTGTTGTTACTCATTCCCACAGGAAACACATACAAGAAAAGCACCATTATAGAAATGGTACAATGACCATTTAACAACCACAAGGAATAGTGCACACATGGAACAAATTGCATAATTTAGGCATGTCATTTGACAACCAGATCGCCCACTGGTTGCTAAACCAGTATTGCTTGTACTGCAATTGTCTAACAAAACAGATGAACATAGTTATGCAACATTATGAGCAGAGGGAAAATTTCCCAGTCTCTCACAGTGATAGCAATGGTTTCAATGAAAATTTATTTTCTTAATTTTAGTAAATGTTGCAAATTAATGAAAGTCAAGGGTCTACTTAAGCTGAGGAACAGTATCGTATACACCTTTTTTTAAGTCACTGTGCTGCATGCAATTCATTAATGAATAAAATGTGTTACCGTGTAATCACAAAATTTCTTGCTTTGTGTGGCATATTATCAATAGAAACACAACTAAAATTGGTAAAGGTTTATAAGGAATCTGCCCTTTTATTTTTACGATTAAAAATTGAATTACCTAATCCAAATGTGACGGCACTTAACTTCAATGAGGTTCATATGAAGCATATGAAGGACATTCCAAAACTACAACCACAGATGGAAACATCAGTCACAGGTATGTCAGAAGAAAGAGTGTAGCATATTTTACATGAAGAACTAATTATATGAAAGAAATGGTGCCATATTTATTGAATGCTTGACAAGTGCAATGATTTGTTAACGTAGATTAGACAAGGACTGACTGCTTCACACCACAAACAAAACTGGCCAAAGTAGAAGATGAACACAAGTCACACTACAACAAAAATGGTGATGTGGACAAATGACTCAATTTAGTTTGAAACTTTTCTCTAGAAAACTACTCTTCATTTCAATGACTCTCAGAAACATGCTTGGCTCTGAACAAACATGCTTGGAGGGTAGTTCCTCTCCACAGTGAGCACATCTGTGTGTAGATGGATTTTACTGTGTAAGTGTCACTCATCACATGCACAGTCACAGAGAACTTATCTGTGTCTTTTTGTGCCTGAAATAGAGTTTTATGTTTGGTATTCTCAGTGTTAATGAATCTTCTTGTCATCCCAAGTTAATTCTCCAACAGGTACATGGAGTACACTCAGAACACGATGAGTAGCTCCCTTTTGTCCTTTTCTGATCTCAAACATTAAATGATCTTTTATGTCAATCTGCACATCATCTTTACTTTATGTAGGAGCCTCACAGCGGCGACGCTGAATAAAATGTTCTCTGGCTTCCAGCTGTGTCACACAGTTAAAATGCCATGAGCTTTCAATCAGGCACTCCTTGGCCATTGTCAAGGGGCATGACTGCCAATGAGCCTCTGGTATGCCTTTATCGGATTAACTGCAGGATGTGACATCAATGATGCTCACGGCAACAAGATATATGGGCATACATTGATTCAGTGTTTGACATGCCCACTTCAGCCTCACGATCGTTGGATCCCTCACCATGCTGAACTGCAGGCTGCTGTCTCTGTTATGGGTATTACAGGTGAGTTTCATTTTAATGACTTCTTTAATTACATAGTACCAGTATCTGTTAGTGTGAGCCATGACAGAGGTTTCATTAAATTTGATCCAGAGACTGTTTTCTGGACTATGTTCAGCTAAAGCGGATTTTTCAGGGCACTTCGGCAAAAAGCTCTTATGCTTCTTCCTCCATTATTCTGTAGAGTGCACTGTTCATGCGATACAAGATTGGCCACACTTGTAAGGTATCTTGTAGACACAAGGTCATGTCTTTAACTGGTCTAAGTAATTGTCAGATTTTTGTCAGAACATTTATTAGAGTCTGTGTCTTTTCAGCATGAGATTATCTTGCCTGACACAGTGCCACAGAATGGCAAAAAAAGAAAGCTTCTTCACCTGCTCCTCCTCACTGGTCTTCTTGTGATTCTTCATTTACTTGCTGAATGTTGCAATCATTGTTTGTGAAGACATTGTGTAGGTGGGTCAGCTCATGGGACAGGTTATTGGCATCTGATACTGTTCTTACATGATGCACCAATGTTTGTAACACAGTGCGCTTCTTTTAATAGGTGATGGTACTGATGATGTGAAAGTATAGAAGGATGTGTGTAGTTCTTCTGTAGATGATGTGGGCAAGGCATCTATTTCATTTGAAATGAACTGGATGTTACTGTTAATGCTGTTGAAATGTTCCAAGCACTCATCAAGTTTTTAATGTCTATTGGACCAAATGACGAATGTGTCAGCAATGTATCGGAAGAACAACTACTCTTTAACAGTGGCAACTTTGAAATTCTCCATAAAGAGAATTGCAAAAGCTGAAGCTAATGGGCTTCCCATCACAATGCCATCCATTTGATCATAATACTGGCCATTGTACAGAAATTAAGATTAAGTAGGAGTGTGTCTAAATAGCTTGAAGTCATCACTTACACAGAACTGGTATACTAGGTCCAAAGTTTCTTTGATTGGCACATTAGTAAACAGTGCCACCCGATCATGACTGATCTTGTCATCCTCACTATGTCTAAGATGGTTAATCGGCTCAGTTTTTGATATGATGTTCACAGTGATCCACAAATGGAGTGAGGATACTGACCAAGTACTTTGCTAGCCTGTATGCTGGTGAGACAGTGGTGGACACAATGAGATGCAAGGACACTCCATCACAGTTGATTTTCAGGTGCCTGAAAGAGGAGATTCCTGACTACATTGTCTTGCAACGAAGAGTGCATCCTCAAAGTTGGGCCACATCAGAGCTTCTGGTAAGTTTCTCCATCCAGCAGCATGCAGATATTGGTATCATACTCTGTATATTCCATAATTATGGCTGTGTTGCTCCTGTCAGCATGAAGAAACACAATGCTTTCATCATTACGTAGAGCATGTATGCTGTTTTTGAGTGCTGGTTGCTCTACTTTTATAAGAATATAGCTTCTTTTATGCTGTATTTTATCTGCAGTTTCACTGGGGAACTTGTGGACTGCCCATATGATACAACATATCATTTCAAAGAGAGGATGTCCCATGGCGAAAGTGTCCTTTAATAAGTGTTGACACTGCACCCATGTCCGTGTCTCTCACCATAAAGTTGATGAGGAGTTCTGAGAATCTGTGGTCCACACTTTCTTGTTGTGAAAGGCGACTGAACTTTCCTTTCTGGCTCTCTGTAGTTCATTTCTGAAATGGCATTTGATGGGGAACTGTAGCTACATTGAACCAATCCCACTCTAAAGCTGTAAGGAACATTGATAGCTGCAGATGCAAGGCCATAAAAACATATCCATTTCCATCCAGCTGCTACCTGGTATTGCATATCCTGTACTGTAGTTGGGTGAAACTGGAACGATGAAGCGTTCTTCTGGAGGCAGTGGTGTTGATGTGATGGGGTAAAACAGTTAAATTGAGGAATAGTCTTCCCATCATGGCAGCACAGTAGAGAAGACTAGCAAAACACAATAAATTATCCTTCAATATTAGAGAAGGAAAGTTGCTACTCACCATATAGCAGACATGCTGAGTCACAATAGCCACAACAAAAAGATTCACACAATTTTAGCTTTCAGCTATAAAGGCCTTTGTCAGCAACACACACACACACACACACACACACACACACACACACACACACACACACACACACACATGCAAACTCAACTTGCACACACGTCTGAAGTCTCAGACAGCTGAAACCACACTGCCCTTAATGGCCGAAAGCTATAATTGTGTGAATCTTTTTGTTGCGCCCATCGTGACTCAGCATCTCCACTATATGGTGAGTAGTAACTTTCCTTCTCTAATATTGTTACATTCCATCCTGAACTTTCCATTGTTTTATAAATTATCCTTCTTGATGCACAGCTTTCTAAGATGTTTAATGTTGTGTCATATTTCCTTCCCAAAGAGATACGTAATGTAAGAATGCAGAGTCACATAGTGGTAATATAGAATAAAATTTTCTCAGGCTTCCAGTCACACCAAGTGGGTAAAATGCCATAAGCTTTTCACCAAGCACTCCTTGGCCAGTGTCAACTGATATGTCTGCTGATTGACCCCTGATATGCTGTTATACACACTATTTTTGTGACGAGTCTGGTGCTCACAGCATCGCCACATGTGGACATATGTTGAATCAGCATTTGACGCATTCAATCAAGAGGGCATAGAGACCCATTACTATTTCATCACCACCATCACCATGTTCAGAGCAAGAGCCAATCTGCAATGGTAGGACGATAGCAATGGGGAAAAAGTCTCAAGTTGTAACATTGGTTTATTTCGACAGAACCAATTTTGACCCTTATCTGGAAGAAGTCTGAACAACAGACTGGAAAAAAAAGTTGTTACATTGGTTTATTTCGACAGAACCAATTTTGACTCTTATCTGGAAGAAGTCTGAACAACAGACTGGAAAAAAAAAGAGAGAGTGAGAAAGAAAGAAAGAAACAGGTGTTACATAGAACCACTGATGCATGTAACAAGAAAAATGTATAGGATATTAAATAGCACATTATGCCCTAAAAGAATGAAACTTTGCTAGCTTTCAAAACGCAGACATGCTGGGGGACTGATGACCTCGCAGTTTCGTCCCCACCCCCCCCCCCCCCTCTTCTTTTCAACCAACCAACAGACGTGCTGGTAATTCTAGCACTGAAATCCTTGAATTTTCCCACTGCTAAGGCACTTTTGTGGGCAAGTGCATTGTGTATATATACGACTGTGAATTTTTCCTTTTGCAACCAGCTGTCCATTTCTTTTTCAGCTCATTGGTCCAGGAGAGTTTTGTAGCAGTTCCTTGTAATTTTTACTCCCTACGAGTTTGTCAGCAGGAAGAATACCTTCTGGATGCAAAAAAACAATGGCTGTAACGTATCTGGCAGATGAAAATCAACTTCACTGTTTTTGATGTAAAATCAACTACATCCAGCCACTGCTTTCATTGCTGTTTCAAATCTGGAGTGGACTGGTAGACCTACATCTCCCCATAGTAATAAATAATTACCAAAAATTAGTCAGATTCTTTCTAAAACTGTCCAAACATGCCTGAGGAATTTACTTTCATGTCAGCATTCTACAAATGCAATTCACATCTTGCACAAAGCTTTATCATAGTTAATTCTTCATCTAAAAAATACAATTTTTCTTTATTCTGGTGTAGCCAAGGCATCCAATATTTCATACACATTTAATCACTGATAGCCCAATAATATATCGTGCACTCTCTCAGTTGCTGTTTGGGACTCCTCCATCTCGGTCATCTTCGGAGAAGTACCAGCACCTTCAGTTCGACTGCTTGTTTCTTTGATGTTGAAAATTAGAAACCAGTTCCATTATAAACCTTCACTGACTCTGGATGATTTCTATTGGCAAAACAAAAAGTTGCGATGCCACAGTATTCCAGTTTACACGTCTGAACAAAAGCACACTTAACAACTTTTAGTTCCAAACTCTATCAGAATGGGAGGGTTTATTGTGCTATAGCCTGGAGGTGAAGTACTCTTATTTTATACAATTTTGTTTTCCAAACTGCAGCACTGACTCTAAATTTTAATTTACTGATGAATTTTCCCACAAAAATTTGATACAACATTGTTGGATACAAAATGCTGACTGTATCACCTGATAAAATCTGCAGTACTGGTAGAATTGGTTAAAGTTGTAACAACAAAGTGAGTCTTCTACAGAACATGCTACCACCACCTAGGGTGTATCTGCAGTTTGTAGTTCAACTTCCTATCACTGTAGTTGTAACTTCTGGTATTGAAAGTTACACACAATACTGCTGCCATTAAGTATCATTTAAAGCTGGCTGACAGGCACTGCATAAGGTGATACCCAAAAGATCAAAGACTTTCACTGTAAAAATCAGGAAACTATACTTACATACCAATGTCCTAGATCACCTTGAAGGTAGTCACCATGCATGTGCAATGATCCCAGCATTGTTCTCATTTTTGGAAGTACTCCTGCACTTCCACACAGTGAAGGATGTTCAGAACCCATTGTGATTCCACTTGGATGTCCTCAATTGGATCAAATCCTCACCCTTCCAATGTGATTTTCATCTTCGGGAACAGGTAGAAGTCACACGGGTCTAGATCTGGTGAGTAGGAAGGGTGGGGGACCATTGCCATGTTGTTTTTGGCCAGAAATTCCTTCATAACAAGTGACATGTGTGCACATGCATTGACATGATGCACCAACCAGTGTTCCTTTTGCCACAACTCTGGCTGTTAGGACCAAACACTTCCCCTCAGTCACCTCAAAACTGCCTGTTGACAGTCTCATCAAGTGCAACACACTCCTTAAGCACTACTCCACAGAAAAAAGAAGAAGAAGAAGAAGAAGAAGAAGAAGAGAGATCAGCATTCACTTCATATTGCTGCAAACTTGTCGAGCTTTTTCTGGGCTTGAACAAGACGGCATTTTCCATTGTGATGACTGCTGCTTTGTTTCACAGTCATAACCATAGACCCAAGATTCATCCACTGTTATGACTCTGGATATGAATTTTGGACACACTCAAACTCTTTGTTGCATCGCTGTCAGGGTGTATATGTGGAGAAGGGAAAAAAATCCCAGATTGTTCCCAGATTTCCTGGTTCAAAATATACTTTTTTCCCTGTGAAAATAAACTTTTTCCATGTCAAGTAACAGTATACACTCCCTCGGGACTGTAAAACTTATCTGTCCTCAGAATAGTTAAAGTTTTGTATACTGACACAGAACTTTCCTGCACTTTAGCAAACAAAACACGGCAAAAACAAATGGAAGACCTTTTTTGTGCAGCAACATGTACGCTGCATATTTTTGTATTGTGAAAGTACAAATTTGTATTCCACCAAACAGCACGTTAGCTTCTGAAGCATTGAAATCGAGATTGCGATGTGTTGTTGTAGGCTAATCATAGTTCATGTCATGCGATCTTGCCAGCTGACAACAGCAGATAATCAGAGCTTAGGACACATGATGTAGTCAGCCTGTAGCAGCATTACTTTTAAGTAGCGTGAACACACATATAGGAAAAGTTACTGGTTTAAATTAATATACATAGTGTACCTATAAGAAAAGCTAAGCTTTCACATATAATGTTGGTCATTTTTTGCGTGTTTTGCACTTTAAGATACATCACACAACTGTGCCAGTAAAATTTTAAATAATGAATATATGTCTGGGCTTCTGGGCTCAAAATTTTTCTAAGTGGCTGGTTCTCAAAGTGTTAAGTTTTAAATGAGAGTTAAACGCTCTGTGATTTAAGAAATTCATCCAACATTCCCACATGTAACATAATTCATCTTGCATAAAAGGAAATTTACTTTGAAAGTAACGCTTTTCAAATCACCACTATTCATATTTTCCTGTGACCTGGTAGAAACAGGTTTGTTTCAGCAGCTGCCAGAGAGCACTAGAAAACAGGTGTTATTGTGCATGTGCAGTTACGATGACGTAGGAGGCCCGTATATATAAAGCATTAACTTACATTACGTCATAAAAAAGAACAGGACATCAGAGGCTACTCCAAGAGCATCAGAATTTTGTAAACCACAGTAATTGCATAATTAAGCTTTAGTGCACATTCATATGTCCAGATTCACAATGAAGTAGGTCTCAACCTGATACTAAACTGTCCATTGTGCTTTTTGAGATGTGAATTTTCTTGGAGTATCAGTATTGTATTACCTCATGTTAGTTTCTTTATTATGGCATAATACCATCCACACCAGACGATGAAAACGTGAACTTAAAATTCAGCAAACAGTTGAAACTAGCCAACAGTGTGGAGTGAAATACGTCATTTCAAATAAATTGACTGCCTCAGCGGAAAAGATTAATAAAAGCTAAATTTCTTTAGAAAATTAACAAAAATAACTTCACTGTTCTGCAAGGTGCTTAATGCTTGACAGCCAAAAACGTGGAAATAAAATAAAATCAGAAAAATGAAACAAACAACATTTTAGCCTTCCATAATTATGTGAATGTATTTTAATTCGCTTGATAGCTCCCAGCCACAGAAATCTGTTATGTTTTCATTTGACGTGTGAGCTTGAAATGAAGAGGAAATAGCAAAATCACTAACAGCCAGACTTCAAGTAGCTAGAAGCAGGAGACTCAACTGCACATGCACACGAGCCTGCTAGAAACTGCTCAGACGAACCTAATGCAAACAATTGTGACGTCACACTCATTGGCAGCAGCTTGCTGTTATGAAGTATCGGATTAGTCTCCTCCTAAAGCGTTTGACACATATTGCTCTTGGCAGACGCTTGTGTGTGCACTGTGTTTTGCTGCTGTAAATGGCGCGTTTCCTTTTCAGCTCAGGTTTTATTTTTTCTCTCGCTTATATATTATTGATGCAGTATTATCCTGCAATAGTGTGAAACAGTAATATTCTTTGCTAAAGTATAGGTATTTACCAGTCAAAATTACAAAAATTTCACTGGAAACTAGAACACTGAAAAATTCCCGGAATTCCAAAAAATTCCTGGGATTTTTCCCAGTTTTCTCCTGGACAAAAAAATTCTGGGTTTTCCTGGATTTCCCGGTTGTCCCAGGCTGTATACACGCTGTCAGTGCATGCTTGAATCCTGAGGTTTTGTTGGTTGATGTGAGAATGCGAGGGACTAATTTCACTGCAGTTCATCTCATGTTCAGTTCATCACCTAGAATTCAATGACATGTACCGTATGACAGCCAATGTCAGTTAAACATCATGGATTGTCTGCCCTCAGTTTTTCGTGAATCACATTGTTGTGACAGTGCCATGACATTCAAAAGTGCCGCTACGTTAGTACGCGAACACGGCGATAGAGGCGCTCCGCAGCTCGGCCGAACGCGGGAGCGCCACCTGGCTATGAACGGCGCCGGCCGCATGTCACGGCACGGCAGTCGAATGACAGATACGGAGTTAGTAACATGTAAACCGCTAGTGTTTCTACTTTTGTATATCCACGCAATTTATTAGTGATTAAAGGTTATAACACTTTTTGGCGACGAGGTCGGATATTTTTTTCCTGCGTTGTGGAATTGTGTGTTCGTGTCGGGGCAGACATGGAACAGCTTATGCAAGCGCTTATTGAACAGCAAACACAGCTGACGGCTGCTATTCAGGCGTTGTCGACGTCGCTTACTCATCGTCTGTCTTCCTCTTCTCCGCCTCCGTTCCCTCCTTATGACGAGGCCGCTGAAGACTGGGAGGATTATGAGAAGCGTTTGCGGCAACACTTCTTGGCTTTCGGCGTTGTTGACGCTCCTATGTGTAAGTCGTTATTTCTCTCTTGGATTTCCCCACGGATCTATCAGCTGCTGTCTCAGTTAGCCCCTCTGCGGGAACCTGCCTCTCTGTCTTTCCAAGAAATGTGTGACTTATTGTCTAACTATTACCGCAAAAACACCCATGTCGTTGCCGCCCGCGTGGCGTTCTACCAGTGTCGTAAACAGCCTCATCAATCTTACCGGGCTTGGGCAACGGAACTACATGGTCTGAGTCGGAAATGTCAGTTTGTCACAGACACTCATCATGAGTCTTACGCTGATTCAATGGTTAGGGACGCTATTTTACGGCTTGCTCCTGATAAAGAAGTTCGGCAACGTGCCTTACAATTGCCAAACCCGTCGTTGTCGGAAGTTCTCAGCATCGCTCAATCGTTTGAAGTGTCTCACGCTGCTGGTGCGCAAATAGACGCGTGGTGTGATGTAGGCGCTGTACAAACCACTTTCGACGCGGACAATTTGCCTGTTTCACAGGGAAACGACGGTGTGGCGGCGGTGCACTCGCGTCAACAACGTCGTGTTGGGCCGCCACGCTCGCAGCGAAAACAGCAACCACAGAAGCAGGTTCGTTCCGCCCTTCCTTCTTGTCCACGTTGTTTCGTACAGCATGACAGAGCCGCGTGTCCAAAACGTTGGGCCACGTGTAATTCATGTAGGAAAAAAGGCCACATTGCTTCTGTGTGTCAGTCCCCTAAAGTTCCTGTCGACGAGGACGAGGCATCGGACATGGATGTTAACTGTGTGCTTTCTCAAACGAATAAGTTGTTTGTTACTGTTCGTGTTCTGGATAAAGACATTCGCATGCAAGTGGACACTGGCTCTGCAGTAACTCTCATTAATTCTCGCACGTATTTGGAGTTGGGCTCCCCTCCCTTGTCTCCAGTTACACGACATCTACGAACTTATAATAAGCAGAAAATTCCTATCGTTGGCCAGTTTGATGCTTCCACTGCCTAAAAGTCTGTTGTTAGGCCCCTAACGTTTTATGTGGTGGATCATGCGGGCACTGAAAACCTGTTCGGTTATGATGCTTTCCAGTTGTTCGGGTTCTCCATTGATGATGATGTGCACCTCATATCTGAGGACATTCCGTATCAGCAGCTGGATGGCTTGTGTTCTGAATTCTCGTCCGTGTTCTCTGCTGGTCTGGATCGTGCCAAGGATTTTGAAGCCCACATTACTCTTAAACCTACGGCTCGCCCTAAGTTTTTCCGGGCACGCCCTATTCCGATGGCGTTGCGTGCGCCTGTCAAAGCTGAGATAGACAGGTTAACAGCGTCGGGGATTCTCCTTCCTGTTACCTCCAGCGAATGGGCATCGCCCATCGTGGTGGTTTCTAAACCAAATGGGAGTCTGCGATTGTGTGGTGATTTTAAAGCCACTGTCAACGCTCAAAGCCTCATTGACACTTATTCTCTTCCCCATCCTGAGGAGTTATTTACCAAGCTCGCTGGGGGCCAGTTCTTTTCCAAACTTGACTTATCGGAGGCGTACCATCAGTTGCCGTTGGATGCATCTTCCAAGGAATTTCTCGTCATCAACACTCCTTGTGGGTTGTATCAGTACCAGCGGTTACCATTTGGCGTCGCTAGTGCGCCGGCCATTTTTGGAACAGCTCATGGCTTCCGTTCCCGGCTGCATCAACTACCTGGATGACATTGTTGTCACGGGGGCCTCCACTGAGGAGCCCCTTCGCAACTACCATGCCTTGCGCCTTCGTCTGTCTGTTCGTGAGGGTGTTGTTCTTCTGGCCACGGATGGCGCATCTCCTCGGGTTGTGGTGCCCGCCTCTCTTCGCAAAGATGTTCTCAAACTATTGCATGAGGGCCATTGGGGGATTTCTCGGACTAAGTCCCTGGCCCGCAGGCACGTTTATTGGCCTGGTATTGATTTGGACATCGCCCACATGGTCGCTGCGTGTGATCGGTGTGTTCAACAACTGGCTGCGCCTCGTACTCTGCCCTCTCCGTGGCCTGATCCGGCGCAGCCGTGGGAACGGGTGCACGCTGACTTTGCCGGCCCCTTCCTCGGCACTTATTGGCTACTGTTGATTGACGCCTTCTCGAAGTTTCCGTTTGTTGTTCGATGTCCGTCGCCCACCACTGCGGCGACGACGCTGGCTTTGTCCAAAATCTTTGCGCTAGAAGGTCTTCCATCCACGATTGTCATGGACAATGGCCCTCAGTTCTCTTCGCAGGCCTTCAGTGATTTTTGTACTGGACAAGGGATTCATCATGTTACAGCACCGCCCTTCCATCCACAATCGAATGGGGAGGTCGAGCACCTTATCCGCACTTTCAAAAGCCAAATGAAAAAATTCCTTAGTGATTTTTCCACAGATGACGCTCTGTTGCAATTTCTGAGTTCTTATCGCTTCACGCCTCTGGGTGATCGCAGCCCTGCTGAACTCTTGCATGGCCGCCAACCGCGCACTCTACTGCACCTGCTTCGCCCTGTCAGGCCTTGTACTGTGTCCCCTAGTGCGGGAAAATACCCGGTGGGCGCCGACGTGTGGGCACGGGGGTATGGATCTCGCCCTAAATGGATTCCAGGGGTGGTCCAGGCTCTTCGTGGCCGCCGGCTTTGTGAAATACGTACGGACGACGGCATGGTTGTCCGCCATTACGACCAGATGCGCCCACGAGTGGTGGCCACGCCGGTACCACCGCCCCTTCTTTCGTCTCCACCAGCCCGAGAAGCCAGTCCTGTCACTGCTGCCGATCTTCCGGGCGTGTTGCTACCGCCGCCGTCGCTACCGCTTCTGAGTACGCCGGAACCGGCCCCAGTCGCGACGCCGCCTTCTCCGGGACCCATCTCGCTGGAGCACACCCCCAGGTCCACGACACCTATGGATGCTGCTCCAGAGTTTTCACCCATCATCTCGTCCAGGAGGCACGTTCCACGCGCAAGCTTCCGTCCTGGACATTTTCGACCATACTATCGTGTTTCTCCGCGGGATCTTCTCGGGGCCTCCCAAGAGGCCATGGATGTCTCCGCACTGTCCGTGTCTCCAAGGAAGTGAGTATTTTTTTTTTTTTCAAGGGGGGAAAAGTGTTGTGACAGTGCCACGACATTCAAAAGTGCCGCTACGTTAGTACGCGAACACGGCGATAGAGGCGCTCCGCAGTTCGGCCGAACGCGGGAGCGCCACCTGGCTATGAACGGCGCCAGCCGCATGTCACGGCACGGCAGTCGAATGACAGATACGGAGTTAGTATTATTAGTGATTAAAGGTTATAACACACATCATGCACTTTCATGATCATTTCTGGCACTGTGCATGTTGATGGTCAACCACAATGTTTTGTCACCTTCCACAGAGCCTTGGCATGCCTTGAAGCACTTGAACCACTCAAATTTTCTTGCTTGATGCAGTGCACTCTCAGCAAATGCTTCTGTCAGCATGCAGTGGGCTTCAGCTGCAGTTTTCTTCAACTTTAAACATAATTTGATGTGTATCTGTTGCTCCTTCACATTATCCATTTCACAATTCACAGAAGCACTGAAACACATCCTGACAGTAATTTGTGGTGAAGATGGACATTATGAAGGAAGTACTTCTTTGCTTATGACTGTCAGTGGTCATCTATTGAAAATTAGAGAAATTCTCTACACTGTTACATACATCTATGTGCCATGCTTCAGTCAGCTGATAGTGAGTGGTTGCCCCCTCCACATTTTTGTTTAAATATACGATCATCATTTCACAACCAAAAACTATTTCTTCACTTTCTTCACAAAAAGGAGATAGGAAAAAAGTAAGAATACCTTAGCAGCAAACACTATAGTTATTATTTCAAAAATTCAATAACTGTTTGAATTCATCTTGGAATTTTTTCTAACCTGCAGATGAACATTGCTGTTACAACTCCATTTTTGAATAGCCCTAAACTCATATACTTTTCTCATTTATCTCACACACTTGGTACATCAGTTTTCAATCTCTAATACATCAACTGCTGCACGCGTAATGATGGATGTTTCACAAGCAAGCGGCTCCGGTGTGAGAGAGGCTCTGCTGTGGCAGCTGGTGGCCACATGGCAGCCTTAGTGTTAAATGAGAATTGGTACTTCTCTGGTCCTTCCTATAAAATATTTTGGAAAAGGAAAATTAGGGTTTAACTTCCTGTGAGTGACACGGTAATTAGGGACTGAACATAAACTTGATTTTAAGGAGGAGTGAGAATGAAATCAGAGCCCTTTACAAAGGAACCATCCTGACATTTGCCTTAAGCAATGCAGGAAAACCTCAGAAAACCATAAATTAGTTGGCCACACAGGGGTTTCAGCCCTTTTATCCTTGACTGCAAGTTTAATATCTTATGAACTGCAAATTCATAGTAAAACATTTGGCACACAGTACGTATTCATGCAGGAGACCCTAAATTTTAATTTTTCCTAAATGAAAATGTTGCATGCTCACTCATCTCTATGTGTGTAAAACGGGAATGCTGACTGAAATAAGTTCTGCTAAACAATCATATCTACACAGCAAACTGAACATCATAATTTCTGTGCTCTGTCACTAAGGAGCTCAAGAACTGTGAGAATCACAAAAAAACATCAATTAGTAACACGCACACAAAATCTGTTTTGACACACTATTAGTCATTTTAAATCCATATCCAACTAAGCCCTCATAAATCAAGCAAAAACTATTCAAATTTATTTACCGTATTTGTTGACCACTAATAGAAGAGCATCATTCTTCATTGTTTCAACTACAGACTGGCCCCTCTCATTCTTTTTTCAGTCTGTTGCAAAAGAAGATGACTAAATGTGATAAAAGTTAAATACATCACAGAAATCTTATGAAATTAAAACAATTACACTTGGCTCTCATATGTGTCATATATATGGTAGATTTGGAAAACACTTGTTACTGGGCCATGTATGACTCTATAACAAGTGAAAATTTCAGACAATTTGTATGAAGTGTTAGCACCCTCTAGAAACCACACTGGCCATCCACTATTCTACTCTGGTAGTAATAATTACTCTTAACAATATCTAAAAACCTGGAAGCGTAGCTGTAACTTTCAAGCAGCTATAGTAATCAAGAAATGTGGAGTTGAGTCTGAAACATCAGATTGTGCTGTTGGTACAATAGATCTGAATGATAATGAACCAGCTACAGTTGCAGATCTCAGCCAGAGGACAGGCTTGCTGAAGGGGCCTTTAGGGCCAGGAATGGGGGTTTGTGTACTTTGATGAGCCTACATCATACTATGGCCATAACTGTGTACCTACTGACACTGCCACTTGAGCACCTCACAAATGTTCACCATGTAGCCTTATTTACAAATTAATTTACAATATGAATGTAAACTGACTCATGCCACATCATTATGATTTAATGTGCAAAATGATTCATGGGACAAGAAACTAACTTCTAACAGGGTGTCCCAGGAGGAATGGTCAATATTCAGGGATAGGACAGTAACGATTATTCAAAACAAAAATGTCTAATAAACCTGGGCTTTAAAATTCTTTTCTTAAGAGATATTAGTACTACTTCTTCTTCACTATAGTGAAACACATCTCTTCCACTGAAAAGGTACTCGTAGCTCTTAAGGTATGCATTTTAGAGCCCATGTTAACTAGATAATTTTTTCTTGCTTTGGTCCACACTACACGCTCCTAAAAAATACAGGCAGCAAAGAGACTGTAGTAGAAGAGATTTGTTAAACAGTATCGAAGATGAAGAAGTGCTCATAGCTCTTAATGTATGCATTTTAGCTTCCATGTTTACTTGGCATTTTTCCTGCTGCAAAAAGACACACTGTGTTGCAAATAAAATAGATGTTTGTTCAGCAGATGTCCAGTTTCAGGTTAATACCCATTTTTGAGGTTGGTTTTATTCCCAACTCTGTCTGTCTTTTTGTGTCAGATTTCAAAAGAGTTGATGTCCCATACCATCCAGCATGCTGGAGGTATGCATAGGTTTTTTGCTTCAAATGATCCTTTCTGTCATACCCCTGATATTTACCACTCTCCTGGGCCACCCTATGTACTATCCACACTAATGTCTCCAGATACCATTCTCCTGGTCATCATCACTCCACTGTTACTTGCAATGGTCAATCATTGCAGCACTGGAATCCAGGATTTGTTTATCTTGAAATTTTCTTCTTTCTTGTTAAAACTGCTTTCGTGATTCTAAATTTCAATGTTTTCCCTGGACAGAGAACTGTAGTAGCTCTTCTCTATTGCAAGAACTTGCATATTGATTAATTTTATTACATGGTCAGTTTCACACCACACATTCTATGCCAAAGTCATTTTCTCCAAAAGTCCAAATCTGCAATGTGGATTAGGTTCAATGAACCTTGTACTGATGGACTGTCCAGTCAGTGTGAAAGTTTGTGGACATATTGATCTGTGTGTGTTGGCTTTCATTACATGCTGTTGCCCAACTTCTCCTCATTCCTTATGAGTGCTTCACCACTTCACTAGAACTGAATATAAATGGTATTACAAGTTGGGATAGGTGGAGAAATTGGCAGTGACAGAGTGCTGTGTGAGACCTACATAATAAAACTGAGCAACACACCAGTTCTTGCTATGAAAAAGAGCTACCATGCCTCTTTGTTTAGAGAAGTCATTGAAGTTTATAAACATGAAAATACTTTTCACAAGAAGAAGAAATAATGACCAGGGACCCCAGTCAATACATGTCAGCACTGAGAGATAGAGATAGATCTATATATGCATTTACACTCTGCAATTTACAATTAAGTGCCTGGCAGAGTGTTCATCAAACCGCCTTCAAGCTATATCTCTACCATTCCACTTTCAAGCAGCGCACAGGAAAAACAAACACTTAAGTCTTTTTGTGAGAACTCTGATTTCTCTTATTTTATTAAGATTAAAAAAAAAAAGTCGTGTGTCAACGGTCTCTCGTTGGGTAGAGCGTTCGCCTGGTGCAAGACTTTCGATTTGACACCACTTCGGTGACTTGCGCGTCAATGGGGATGAAATGATGATGATAAGGACAACACAATACCCAGTGCCTGAGCGGAGAAAAATCTCCGACCCAGCACGGACCTTAGGATTGACAGTCCATCACGCTCACCACTCAGCTATGGGGGGTGGACTTTTATTATGATGATCATTCCTCCTTGTGTAGAATGGCGCCAACAAAATTGAAATTTTGTTAGAAGAACCTGCCCCAATGAAAAACGCCTTTGTTTGAATGACTGCCACCTTGATTCATGTATCATATCCATGGTACTCTCCCCCCTATTCTACAAGACTACAAAACGAGCTGCCATTCTTTGAACTTTTTCGATGTCCTCCATCAGTCCTATCTAATGAAGATCCCACACCACACAGCAAAACTCCAAAAGAGGGCAGACAAGCAGTCTCGTTAGTAGATCCGTTGCATTTTCTAAATGTTCTGCCAATAAATTGCAGTCTTAGGTTCACTTTCCTCATAACATTATCTACGAGATTGTTCCAAAATAAGTTTTTTAAGTTTTAAGTCCATAAATATTTAGTTGAACTTGCAGCCTTTAGATTTGTGTGTTTGACCAGGTGAACGAAATTTAGTGTATTTCTTTAGTACTAATGTGGATGACTCCATACTTTTCATGATTTGGAGTCAATTGCCACTTTTTGCACCATACAAATATCTTATCTTAATTATTTTTCAATTGGTTTTGATCATCTGATGACTTTACAAGACTGTAAATGACAGCATCATCTGCAAGCAATCTAAGAGGACTGCTCTGATTGCCTCCTTTATCGCTTATGTAGACCAGGAATGACAAAGGGCCTATAACACTTCATTGGGGTATATCAGATATTACTTCTCTTTTACTGCCGGCCGAGCAGTTCTAGGCACTTCAGTCTGGAAACGCACGACCACTACGGTCGCAGGTTTGAATCCTGCCTCAAGCATTGATGTGTGTGATGTCCTTAGGTTTGTTAGGTTTACGTAGTTCTAAGTTCTAGGGGACTGATGACCTCAGATGTTAAGCCCCATAGCGCTCAGAGCCATTTGAACCATTTTCTGTTTTTCTCAATGACTTTCCATCAAGTGCTACAAACTGTGACCTACCTAACAGAACTCATGAATCCAGTCACACAACTGGGGCAATACTCTATAGACACACAATTTGACTAGTAGTCTCGTGTGAGGAATGGTGTAAAAGCCTTTTGGAGATCTAAAAACATGAAATCAAGTTGACAACCCTTTTTGATAGCACTCATTACGTCGTGAGAATGAAGTGCTACTTGTGTTTCACAAGAATGATATTTTCTGAGTCTGTGTTGATTATTTGTCAACAAGTCTTTTTATTCAAGGAAATTCATAGTGTTTGAACACAGTATACATTCCAAAATCCTACTACAAATTGACATCAGTGATATGGGTCTGTGATTCAGCAGGTTATTCCTATTTCCTTTCTTGGGTATTGGTGTGACCTTTTGTCTTTGAGTACAGGTCTTTCTATGAGCAAGCCGTTGTACACGATTGCTAGATATGGAGCTATTATATCAGCAAACTCTGAAAGTAGCCTGACTGGTATACATCCGTGACTGGAGGCCATGCCTTTATTAGGTGATTTAAACCCTTTCGCTACGCCAAGAAGTCTACTTCTAAGTTACTGATGTTGGCAGTTTTTCTCGATTCGAATTCCGGAGCATTTACTTCAGTTTCTTTTGTGAAAGACTTTCAGAAAGTCAGGTTTGGTAACTCTGCATTAGTGGCACTGTCATCAGCAACATCACCATCCTTATCATGGAGTGAAAGTATTGACTGTATATCGCTGCTAGTGTACTTTACATACGACCAGAATCTCTTTGGGTTTTCTGCCACTTTTCAAGACAGAATTTCATTGTGGAAACTATTAAAAGCATCTCATATTGAAGTTTGCATTAAATTTCGAGCTTCTGTAAAACTTTACTTGTATGGGTATTTTGCATTCTTTTAAATTTTGCATGCTTTTTTTGTTGCTTCTGTGGCAGTTTTCTGATCTCTCTTGTGTCTAATAGGGGATTAATGGCATCTCTTACTAATTTATATGGTAATATCTCTCAACTGCTGGCAATATTATTTCTTTGAATCCAAAACACACCTGATCTACCCTTACACAGTCAGATTAGTAGTAGTGTAGACAGCTGCTTTGGCAGGCATCAGTTAACTTTTTATCTGCTTTTTTAGATATATTTTGCATTTATTTTTGGTGGCTTTGGAAGTTAAAGTATTCAGTCTCTCTACAACAACCTTCTGGTCACTAATTCCTCTATCTTTCACTATGCTCCCTATTTGCTTAAGATTATTTGTTACTAAGTGGTGAAGTATGTTTTCACAACCATTTATGCTTTGAATGAGCTCCTGAGCTAATTGTTCAAAATAATATCATGAGAAAGTATTCAGTACAATTTTGAACATTTTACGCCTATCATTGATTTTAAACATGTTTTTTTCATCAACATATTGAGGGTAGACTGAAGTCACCACCAACTATACTTGTATGAGTGTGGTACCCATTTGAAATCAGACTAATTTTTTTTAACTGTTCAGCAACTGTATCATTGGAGTCAGGGTGTCAGTGAAAGGAACTAATTATTAACTGATTCTAGTTATTGAGTATAACCTCTACCACAGGAACTATCTACTTCAATTTAGAGATGGGCAAACTCGTTCATCCATGGGAACTAGCTCACTGCTGATCGTTCTTTTTCGGGAACCGTTCATTTTTACTCGCTCACCGTTCATTTGTGCTTGGTATATGGTTCTTATGAAAAACTGAAAACTAGTAGTGTAGGTGACTGAAGGATGGAGGACACCAAGAGGGGGCATTTACCTCCCCCCAGGAGTATAGAGTTTTTATTCATTACAGAATTCTTACACACTTTCAGAAGTAATTTCTGTGATTCTGCACAACCTCTCGTTTAGCCAACTGTAGTGTGTGTGACTGAACCCAGGGAAATAATATAGGATGGCGCACAGAAAACCGGCCCCGAGTACAGACTGCTCGCCAATTACGGACGATGTGTTGCCCGTTATAAGCAGATACAACAAACAGACAAACATGTAATAATTAGGCAGTGAAGAAATAACAAGCTAATGCAAGCAACAACTGCGAAACAATCGATAACGATGTGTAGAGAGCTGGAGAAGAGAACATGAAAATCTCACGCGACACGCATGGGCTGCTCATGTAGTCTTGTAAAGCTGTTGGTGGCTGTTTCCCAACTTAATAGACCACAAGTGTCTTGTATAAAATTCTTTGTTTTGACTTCCACTACACAGCTATGCTACATTGTTAACAATGATCGTTTACACCCTATATATACTTCACATTGTCTCTGAGTTCGTAGGCGAAGTAGAGACCTTATGGAAGCATAAAATAAAATGTGGTTTTCTCATCATACTTGCGTCACACGCTTAGTAAAAATTAGGTTTTTATGTTGCATTATTAAAGTTAATGCAGCAATAATAATAATAATAATAATAATAATAATAAAGTTCGCAGTAATAAAGTTTTTGGTTTGGAAGCTCCTTCTGAACAAATGTTTTTGAGATAATAAGTAAATACGATTTTATGGCAATCTATGTCTTTTCAAATGGAGAGGCACAGCTTTTCCTACTGAGCCAAAATGACCCACAACCCATTTTTTTCAAAGAAACCAAACTAGCAGATAATGCAAATTGGAAACAACCAAACTTAAAAATAATTAAAGAGCCTTCCTAAATGTAATGTTTTGTATATGAAAGATACATGAAAATCGTTTTATATTAATTTTCTTACACTAAAAATTAAGCAAATTATTGAAAGTTAGTTGCTAAATCAAGTCTATGAAACCAAAAAATATATGAATAACAAAAAATCTTGCGTTGTTATGTCTTCTGCTGTTCATTGATATAATGAAGTGAGCTGATATGCCCTTTTGTTAACTGAAAAGACATACCTATTAGATACAACATAATTTTTATGTAATTTACGTAACTATAAAATACTTTTTGATTACCAGTCGTGGATGCTGAATAGCCAGAACCAAGTGCAAGAACAGTTTGGAACAGATGTAAAATGGGGGAGAGCAGTGAACGAAACAAACAACTGGATACTGAACAACTAGGAGCAGTCAGCAGTGGAACTGAGACAGGTGGTCACGCGAAGAACGACAAATGCTGCCGAAGGAGACTAAGACGAGCACGCGACCGAGGCTGGAACGAGAACTGCCGAAGTGACCGCCACGACCAAAGTGAACTAGTGAACCGATCGTTCCTCGTTCCCGGGAACTATAAATAGATCGCCGCGACTGAAGTGAACTATGAAAGACAGTTCCTTGGAATTCGTTCCTCGGTCCTTTCGTTCATCTTGGTGAACCATTCCTTTGCACCCATTCGTTTGCGAACTACCCATCTCTACTTCCATTTCACTACAAGGAACACAACTTTTGACAGAAATAAACACTATCCCAACAATATTTAATCTATCCTTTCTTAACACAGTTAGGTCCTTTTTAAAAATTTTGGCTAAACTTATTTCCGGCTTTAGCCAGCTTTCCATACCCAAAAACGATTTGAGATTCAGTGCTTTCTATTAGTGCTTGGAGCTCTGGTTCTTTCCCAACACAGCTATGACAATTGTCAGCTACAATACTAACTGTTGCTAGGTCTACCTTTGTCCTGTGTTTGCCCCGCACCCTTTCTGTAGATTACCTAACACTATAACTAAAGACCCATACAGTACCCTAGACACAGCTCTTGTTACCCAGCGTAGCCACTTCCTGTGTGTAGTGGACTCCTGACCTATTACGCATAACCCAAAAACCCACCACCCTTTGGCAGATGTCAATGAATCTGCAGCCTACAGTCACAGAACTGATTGAGCATCTGATTCAGACCCTCCACTCAGCTCTATACCAAAGGACCACAGTCAGATCTGCCAACGATGTTACAGGTGGTGAGCTCCTGTCTTCATTTCACAAGCAAGACTGGCAGGCTGTACATCAGCTAGCTGCCCAATACTAGAGAGAATCTCTTCCAATTCAAAGTGATACATCCATGCTAGCAAAACCTCAGAAAAATCATTAAACAAATATTGGTTGAAGATCTCTGTGAGGAAAGTCAACAGCAATATGTCAACATGAGCCCACGAAAGATTCAATAATTTTATACACAATTCTGTGTTGCATTATATACTACAGGCCAGTTCCATAAGAATAAGAACATAAATGTAGCACTTAACATCCCACTGACATCAAGGTCATTGGTGACAGTTAATTCACAGGATGGATAAGGAAAATGGTCATTGGATTTAGCAAAGCACAGAAAACTTTTGTCACAATGACCAGACTGGTATTTAAACACAATTCCTTCCATTTACATGTCCACGGTGTTACCTTGCTCAGTCACAGTCAGAAGAGATACTGGGAGGGAATTAATACAGCTTTAGACCAAAATGTTCAATGGAAAACATCACATTTCTCATTTGCTCACTTTAAGGATCTGGAAACTACTTCTGTGATTACTGAAAAAAGTTTTGGTGATTTGGATTTTCCTTACCCAACACCCCTTTCCTTTCTGAACTTCTGATTCACCTAATGAACTCTAGTGGAAGCTGCTACTTGATGTATAGGTTTCCAGTATACTTACAAAGATTAGATTAGATTAGATTAGATTAATACTAGTTCCATGGATCATGAATACGATATTTCGTAATGATGTGGAACGAGTCGAATTTTCCAACACATGACATAATTAGGTTAATTTAACAACATACTTAAGTTAATATAACAACTTTATTTTTTTGTGTTTTTTTGTTTTTCTTTATTTTTTTTTCTTAATTTATATCTAAAAATTCCTCTATGGAGTAGAAGGAGTTGTCATTCAGAAATTCTTTTAATTTCTTCTTAAATACTTGTTGGTTATCTGTCAGACTTTTGATACTATTTGGTAAGTGACCAAAGACTTTAGTGCCAGTATAATTCACCCCTTTCTGTGCCAAAGTTAGATTTAATCTTGAATAGTGAAGATCGCCCTTTCTCCTAGTATTGTAGTTATGCACACTGCTATTACTTTTGAATTGGGTTTGGTTGTTAATAACAAATTTCATAAGAGAGTATATATACTGAGAAGCTACTGTGAATATCCCTAGATCCTTAAATAAATGTCTGCAGGAAGATCTTGGGTGGACTCCAGCTATTATTCTGATTACACGCTTTTGTGCAATAAATACTTTATTCCTCAGTGATGAATTACCCCAAAATATTATGCCATATGAAAGCAATGAGTGAAAATAGGCGTAGTAAGCTAATTTACTAAGATGTTTATCACCAAAATTTGCAATGACCCTTATTGCATAAGTAGCTGAACTCAAACGTTTCAGCAGATCATCAATGTGTTTCTTCCAATGTAATCTCTCATCAATGGTCATACCTAAAAATTTGGAATATTCTACCTTAGCTATATGCTTCTGATTAAGGTCTATATTTATTAATGGCGTCATACTATTCACTGTACGGAACTGTATGTACTGTGTCTTATCAAAATTCAGTGAGAGTCCGTTTACAAGGAACCACTTAGTAATTTTCTGAAAGACAGTATTGACAATTTCATCAGTTAATTCTTGTTTCTCAGGTGTGATTACTATACTTGTATCATCAGCGAAGAGAACTAACTTTGCCTCTTCATGAATGCCTTGTTTCTCCAGGATTCAATACAAATTTAGATGAAACTGAATCAAAGCTTTCTTAACAGTCTACAAATTTCATGAGTTCCCATATACCCAACCATTATCACTTACTTCAGCCCTACCACAAGCTCTGGGTATAACATTAGGGGCAGGGTATCATGTGAAACTATTGATGTTGTTTACCAACAGACATTGGTTTCTATACAGGGTGACTCACCACTAAACTGGCTGAATGCGTGAATGGCCACAAAAAGAATTGTCCACTTCCGGGGTTTCCAGTAGTCAGTAGCAGAGCATACTTTACAGTATGACTCAGTCACCTGATTGGTTGCTATAACACATAAGCCATTTGGAGCCTCCAACTCAGTACTATTCCACCATATTCATAAAGTGGGAACCTGCTCTCCAACATATCCTTTCAACCCATGACCACCATGGAATTAATCTCTGATACTATAAAACATGCTCCCCATTTTCCTATGTAATAGTCATTGGAATTTTGTTATTTTTCATTTTTTTTATTTAATGGTTTTCCTTTATTTCCCTCCTTAACTGTATTATTCATTCCGCTTTTCATGTTCTCCTTTCTTTCTCTCTCTCTCTCTCTCTCTCTCTCTCTCTCTCTGAACTGGAGCTCCCAAGCTGTTAACAAATTTACTTTCTTTGACCTCTTATTCTCTCTGATGTTTTTTCCTTCGTTTTCCTTCTCATAAGATGTGTATTCCTCTAATTTAGAGGTCTGACTGACTTGCCCTCCTCGAATAATCAATCCCTCTTGCCTCCCTGTTGTAGGAATGCACTCTACAGAATGCTAGGAGTATTGTTTTCAATTTAAGCTTTCTATTGACAGTACTGGGACTTGTGCGTCCTGAAGGTAAGAATTGTAAAGACCTAAGATTTTAAAAACATTCTTACTTCTCTGAACGTAAATTTCTGTTTTAAGCGGAACAATAGCTTTTGTAAAGGGATGTTGGAGAAAGAAATGAAACAATGATGAGGTTACTGGAGGGCTGATAATGGAACACACATCTGCTTAATTCTGTTTGCTGTTGACACAAGTAGCAAAGTGTCTTCCATCTTTGCATCCATATAATTTATACATAGTGCAGGCCAAAATCAGGATAAAAGGACAGGAGAATGTGAAGGAAACAACAAACACAACTTTTGAAAACAACAAGAGCACTTGCATGCAGATTCTTCTAATAAATGTCTAATTACTTTTCAGTGTAACTATTAAATCAACTAAAGAAGTCTTTAATAATAGTCTACACATTTTTTATGCCATGCTTACAACAAACGGAAACTAACGCTAGCATCATGGCAACTTGATACAATTAATGTGTAACTTCAAACATATGGAATGAAGGTTGATGTACAGCCGGAGAAGTAAACACAAAACCTGAGAGCTAGTGATAAAAAGTTAACCTGGATTAGAGGTTAATGCTAGACGAAGTGTAAGAGAAGTTTCTGTCTAAAAATGAGCAACTTTCCAGAAAGGCCAGCCAAATGATTTGTATGTAAATGGTTGCCCAAGTGCCAGCTGCTCTGTTGTGGCAAATGTCCCAGAATAAAAAGCCGTGTTTTGCCTACACAAAACAGTATACTTGTGCCATTTATTTCCAATGACAACTTTGTGAGCTCCTGTCAGAATTAAAACCCATTCAGTTTTCTTAATGAAGATATGTTTGTGGTTGTACAGTTCTTAACAAGGAATTCACGTCATATTTCACACATGGCTCCATACTGATTACACATGACTTACACGTGGCAAATTTGAGCAATATGATGGAGGGAGGATGAAAAAGCAGATTTGTAAAGGCATTGTAACACATGTAATAAAAATGACCGAGTGGATTAGAAACTCACATCAATTCCTTTGTCAAGAACCTGCACTCATGAATCCCTCAGATCAGTGCACTATGGCTGAAATCCAAAGAACTTACCCAAAGACATTTGCACTAGTCATTCACTCTCACTAATAATCTTTTTGTCCTTTTTGTCATTCATGGTCATGTGATTGTTCTCACTATGAAGTGTTTTTCATGCACCTGTCGTACTGAAGTTGAGTAAGTACATTCATTATTTATCAGCTAGTGTGAAAGTTTTTTCATTACCTATTTTAGCATGACAATCACAGGACCTTCCTTTCTTACTGAACTAGGATCTTATTTTCTACCAGTGGTGAATTCATTGAAGGTGGATTATGTATTTATGTCTTATCAAAATGCAACAGGGAAATGGTCAAATTCTCACTGCAGAAGTTGCCCTACCATCACAAATGAACGGAATAACTAATTATTTAAGAAAAGAGAGGGGGAACCAATGGAATTTTAATGTCTCTTCAACTAACTGTCTAGCATTTCACTGCAGCACTGACTTGCTGTCAGTCAAAAAGAAGTCTAGAGTCTAACAGGACTAATATTATCCACAATTTACATGTTTCAATCTTCTCAATATCAGCTTAATTTATACTACTCTTCCACATCATCTCTCTTTCCTTCAATAAGTCCACACTTAAGTTTTCATTTCTACAATCCCCATAAGCTTATTTTTCTGCCTCCACCCTTCGACTTCTCACAGAAATCTTATTCTCTAGTTCTCTGTGTCCCTATCTCTTATTACTGTCAATTTTTTCATTCTAACTTACTTTATTTTACATAGACTGGTATTAATTTTATTCCAAGCAACATTCAACTTATCACAGCTTAAGTCTATGATCCCTTTTTTACAAAGAAACAAAAAATCTAAAAATGTTCATTGCATTGTAACTATGATGGGAAAAGCAAGTGCTGACTCCTGCAATTCGAGGATCTTGGCTCCTGACATATCAGCCTTTGGTTTCACAGTTTGAGAGTCACCATTCACTGGTTAGGATTGTCTTAACCCCCCCCCCCCCCCCCCCTCCTATTTCTGCTGTTGGTGAATATGGCTTTTTTGGTTAACAAAAGTTACTTATTAACAATTCATAACTTGCTTAACAGTAATTGTTAGCACAACAAATACAAAAAAGCTTCTACTGTGAGATAAGAGAAAAGGCTATATACTGGATGAGTTGTTACCAAACTTACCTCAACTATTTATTTCCTACAAAAGGAAAGCATGAAAAAAGAAATTTAGATTGTTAAAGAAACTCAAAAAGTAAATACTGGAAGCATAATGAAATAAACTCCCACCAGCATGCAACATCATTCATTTGTAGTATCTAAGATTACATTTTCTACAGACACAGTCTCACACATAAATAAATCAAAGGCATATTTACCATACACAATTTATTTTAAAAAAACATTACACTCATAAGTAAATAATTAAATGTACAAAAAGTCAGATCTAGTTCAGCATAAGATCTAAATATTTTTCTTGCGAAATGACCAGTTTGAAAAATGATGGACAAGAGATGCCCTCGTAGAGGAAAATCGATGAAAATTCTGCTGTGTGCAGTTGGCAACCATGGTTGGCTGGTGGCTGTTGGGCCATGTGTCAGCATGCACCAGCTTCTGTCCCTGTGCTACACTACACAGCCTACAAACAAGATTGTATGTTCGACATAAGTATCATTTACACGAGAACAGATTTTATGATTATTTAATTTGTCCAACAGAACAAAAGAAAAAATAAACATTGATCAATTACATGGCAAAATGCCAGTAGATGTCATAAACAACAATTTGAAGTTCATGTGCAGCTCATAAAACATTAACATGGCAATTGTGAAACAAATAATGTGAGGAGTAAAAGTAACCAGTCACCATATAATTGGAGGTGTTAAGCAACTGGCTGTCAGCACCTCAAATGTACGAGGGGGGACCCAAAAGTAACTGGAATCGTAATGCTGCACATCGTGTACTTGTAGTAGCAGGTTGCGCTGCCAGAGGGTTGTAGTAGGAGTTCTGCTGAGTCATTCTGCTACGCGGCGTCACCCAACAGTGAGAAGTGTGGTTTCTTTGGCAGTTCTTTGAGTGTACATACAGTGCAGACGTGACGCAAGGAAATGGCTAATTCTTACAAACAATGTGTGGCAGTGAAATTTTGTTTCTTGCTCAGCAAGAATGCGGCAGAAACTGTTGTGATGATTCAGACAGCCTACAAAGACCATGCTCTTAGTAAAACGCAAGTGTACGAATGGTTTTCTCGGTTTAAAAAGGGAGAAATGGTGGTTGAAGATCAGCCCCGTTCCGGTCTACCTTCAACTGCTCGAAGTGAAGACAACATCGACAAAATCCGTGATCGCATCAGTGAAGATCGACGCAGGACAATCGACCAACTCGAGAACTTGTCTGGGTTGTCCTGGAGCTCAATTCAGCGCATCTTGACCGTCGATTTGGGGATGCGAAGAGTGACTTCAAAATTCGTGCCAAAGCTTCTTAGCGGAGATCAAAGGGATCATCGCGTTCAAGCCTGTCTCGAAATGAAGGACGCGTTAAAAGACGATCCACATTTTTTCAACAAAATCATTATGGGTGATGAGTCATGGTGCTATGGGTACAATCCAGAAAGTAAACAAGTCATCACAATGGAAGTCACCTGGCTCACCTCGACCAGAAAAAGGTCGACAAGTGAAATCGAAAACCAGACAGTAAACCAACAATTCTATTTGGAGGTTATGAAACAGCTTTGCAGAAGTTTGTCATGAAAATGTCTGGTTTTGTTGGATTCTGGCGTGTGGTTCCTGCTTCACGACAATGCTCCCGCGCACATGGCTCTCAGCGTTCGCCAGTTTTTGGCCTCAACGAAGACGATTACCTTGACCCACACACCCTATTCGCCGGATTTAGCACCCTCAGACTTCTTCCTATTCCTGAAGATGAAAAGAGACTTGATAGGGAAGCATTTTGTGGATGTGGAAGACATAAAACGCAATGTCATGAAAGTGCTAGCAGATATCAAAGAGGACGAATTTAAACGGTGCTTCTAACACTGGAATGAATGTTTGGACAAGTGTATTAATGCTATTGGAGAGTACTTCAAAGGAGATTAAGGTTGTATTTGAAAATAATAAAGTATATGCTTCATAGAAAGAAATTCCGGTTATTTTTGGGTCCCCCCTCATACAGTGGGTGATTATTTTCTCTCCTTCCATTATTCATAAAAGTTATATGCTTCAGTTAACTACAATTTCATTATTTGTTATAGATGTTGGTGCAGACAAACGAGTTTTGCTCAAGTTACAATCTTTACTGTCTCTGCACATCCACGTTTTCCCCTTTTTGTCTGCTTCTCCATGTGTTATAACTAGTATGATTTTCTATAGTGCAGCAGAATTCTCATTACATGCCACAGTTGTCAAAGGGAGTACAGAAACAACAGAATCATTAGCAGAACAGACAATAATTCATGCCATACCTGCGTTCCACTAATTACCATCAGCATAGAAAAACCGTCACCAAAACTACAAAGGGCTATAAATAAGTCTTATGCCACCACCAAGACTCACCTGTCACCACTGCCTGGATTAGAAGAGCCCCTTGAGCCTGCTTTGAGGCGGCCAATCCGCATTGCAACTTTCCCAGTAGCTGTCTTCAATACAGCTGCGGCCTCTTCCTGGGACGAGTTCTTTAAGTCTTGACCATTCACAGCAAGAATTTGGTCACCTTTCATTAGACGCCCATCTGCTTCTGCTGTTCCACCATGTACCTAGCACAATTTGACATTAAGAAGAGTGAGAACAATAAGAGACGTTTCTGACATATCTTACTGTAATAGTAATTCATTTACATCTACATCTACATCATACTCTACAAGCCACCTAATGGTGTGTGATGAAGGGTACTTTCGGTGCCACTACCTGATCCCTCCAACCTTGTTCCCCTCGCGAATAGTGTGTGGGAAGAATGACTGTCAGTAAGCCTCTGTATTGGCTCCAATTTCTAGAATTTTCTTCTCGTGGTCAATAAGCAAGATGTGTGTGTGTGTGTGTGTGTGTGTGTGTGTGTGTGTGTGTGTGTGTGTGTGTGAGGGGGTGGGCGGGGGGGGTGAGGGGGGGTGGGGGGGAAGAAATATGTTGTGCGGCTCCTCCTGAAAAGAGCTATCCCGAAATTGTAATAGTAAATCTCTCCGTGATGCACAATGTTCCTTTTGTAACGTCTGCCAGTGGAGTTTGTTTAGCATCTCCGTAAAGCTCTCTCGCTAGCAAAACGATCCCGTGACGAAACACGCTGTTCTTCAATGGATCTTCTCTATCTCCTCTATTAGTCCTACCTGATAGGGATCTCAGATAGATGAGCAACACTCAAGAATCAGCACCTATCACACTTCCCTGTGGTACTCCAGGTATTATCTTTACATCTGTAGATTTAATTCTGTTAAGAGCCACGTATTGAGTTCTTTAATTTACAGTGGATCAGTAGCTGTATTTCTAGTGTCCTCTCACAAATAACTAGTATTATATGTGTGCACTCCATAAATTTTCCTGTATCAATACTAAATATAATAACGACATACCAATTTAAACAATGGAAACTCTAGATTGTAGTGTCAATATTTGGCAAAGGATACATTACTACCTACCATAAAGATGAAACACTGAGTACAAAGAATAGACTGTTAAACATTTAGCTTTTGGTCAAAGTCTTCTTTAGAAAAGAAAAGAAAACACACACACATTCACACCTCATGCACATTTGACCATCATCTCTGGCAGCTCCGATCAGAATGCAATTGTCACACTGAGTGGACATCTAGAGTATAGCAGGCAAGGGGGAGGGATAGCAGGGTTCAGGTGGTGAGAAAGAAGCATACTTTCTGGCGAAGTGTTCGGGAACTGGCTGGAGGCATAGCAAGACTGCCAGGTGAAGCATCATCAGGAGGCTGTAGGGCAGAGAGGTTGGGAGAGGGGATTGGGGGGGGGGGAGTGGAAAAGTGGAAAAGGAGAGGAGAGGGAGAGGGAGAGGGAGAGGGAAAAGAGGAGCGGATGTGTTGGCAGAGGGCAGCACACAATAAGGGTGAGAGGGTGTGAATAGAGAGGTGACAGGACAAATGGGGTGGAAACTGATGGTTGGAGGGTGTGGGGACAGTAGATCACTGTCGATTGAGGTTGGGATGGTTCTGGGAGTAGAGGATGTGTTGTAAACCTAACTCCCATCACTCTACCCTACCCACAGTGTTTCTCCTCATCAACCCCTCATAGTACCCAGACCCTGCCTAGAAACCCCTCATAGCACCCAGATCCTGCCTAGAAACCCCTCATAGCACCCAGATCCTGCCTAGAAACCCCTCATAACACCCAGATCCTGCCTGGATGACCTTTTCAACACACCATTCTCCCCAAAACTCCCTACCAATGGACCCAAAACATTACTGGAACACTGTTGTTAACCTTTCCACCAAAATCCTCGGCCCCACAGAAATTTCTATTTTATTCAAAAACCTTGCCTTTAGACATACACCCAAATTTAACCATGTTATGCTTGTCAAAGAGCAACTTTCCTTCTTCTAATTCCTGCAATGGAAACACTTCTTTCCCACCAACCCCTTCAACCAAAACCAACCCAATTCCAATACTGAACCCTGCCTATCTGGATTCCATCATCCAACCATGATCCTCATCCCCTCCCACCTAACTGCTCCCTCATCACCTTCCAGAAATTCCTCACCTCCAATTTGGCCTCACCATCCTTCCTAACACCACCAGCCTTTCAGCATAAGGAGGGACCAGTACACATAACCTCAAAATAAACCCCACCTAATCATTCTATCTGCAGACAAAGGTTCCACCACTGTTGTTATGAACAGCAGCAACTACCCGGCAGAAGTCCCCTGCCAATTATCTGACTCCTACACCTATAAACTCTGCCAGTGTGACTCCATCCCAGAGGTCCAACATAACATCCAGTCCCAGTTTAAAGACTTAGGCTCTTTCCTGAACCTGTTCCCAGAGTCCATTTCCCTCCTCACCCCTAATGACACCCAACATACATACTTCCTACATGCTCTCCAAAATACACACACCCAACAATCCTGGCTATCCCATTGTAGCTGGCTATTGTGCCCAGGATGAAAGAATTGTGATCCTCATTGACCAACACCTCCAACCAATTGCCACTAATAAACATTAACTTTCCCATAGTCCTCAGACTCCAGACTCACTACCTCATATCTCAAACATTACTAGTCTCTCAAAACTCTGGTCTAGTCACTGATGATATCTTAATGGTCTGGGCTCAGGGCCAAGACACCACATCATTCCTTTACAACCTTATCATGTTCTCTTCCCATCCGCTTCGCCTGAGCCTTGTCAACCCAGCACATCACCTTCCTGGAGGTTGACCTCCTCCTCTCTGATGACTCCACCTGCACCTCTGTCCAAATTAAACCCACCAACCCCCAACAGCAACTACATTTTGACAGCAGCCATCCCTTCCATACATCCTAGCCACTCAGGGAAAGTGGGAGAGGTTATCTGAAGTTCCGAGAACTTCTTTGCTCAGTATGCTGAAGGTCTCACCAAGGACTTCTCAGACCTAGTGCACAAACAGATCTCTTGTGCCATTTCCCCACAAAGCCCCAAGAACCAACTACAAAGGTGTGCCCCCTTTATCACTCAATACCAGACCAGACTGGAACAGCTGAACTACATCCTTCATCAGGGCTTTGATTACGTATCATCACACCCTGAAATGAGAGGCATCCTATCCAAGATCCTTCTCACCACTCCTAAGTAATGTTCTGTCATCCACCCAATCTCCACAACTTTCCAGTCCATCCCTATGCCACTCCTAATCCTAATGTCTTGCCACAGGGATCAGATCCCTGTGAAAGCCTCAGGTGCAAGACCTGCCCAACCCCCCCCCCCCCCCCCCCCAGCACTTCCTATTGCAGTTCTGTCACTAGCTTATACTACCAGAGGCAAGGTCATGGCAGATACATGCTCTGCTGCAATCACTGCTCAGCTTTTTATATTGGTATGACTAACAATCAGTGTCCACCAAGATGAACAGCCTTTGCCAAACTGTGGCCAAGAGTATGGTAGAGCACTCTGTGACACAATGTGCAGCTGAACATAACACGTTTAGTTTCAATGGCTGCTTCACAAACTAGGCCATCTGGATCCTCCCCTCCACCACCAGCTTTCCTAAACTGTACAGATGGGAGTTATCCTTACAACACATTCTCCACTACCAAATTCAGCCCAGCCTCAGCCCACAGTAACTTACTGCCTCACACACTCCACCCATCAGTTTCCACCCTCCTATATCCTATTACCTCCTCCCTATTTATGTCCCCTCACCCTAATTGTGTGCCACTCTCTGCCAACACAACCACCCCTATTTCCCCTTCCTCGCTCCTGTCCTCTTCTGCTCCTCCCCCCACCTCCCTGCCCCATAGCCACCCAATGCTGTGCCTGATAGTCTTGTCGTTCCTCCATCTAGTCCCTGCACATTCCAGCAGACAGCACTCTTCTCATCCTCCACTTCTACCTTGCTATCCCTCCCCCTTTCCTGCCCCACTATGGATTGCCACCCAATGTGACAGTCGCATTCTGGTCCAAGATGCCGGAGATGGCAGTTATGTATGCTTGAGGTGTACTTTCTTGTTTTAACATATGTTTTCTTTTCTAAAAAAGGCGTTGGCCAAAAGCTAAATGTGTAACGGCCTTTTCTCTGTGCCTGTTTGCAGCTCTACACGTCATCTTTATGGTGAGTAGCAATCTATCCTTTTCCTAATATTATTCATACACAAATTTACATACACAGGGTGGCCACACTGTTTCATTAAAAAACTTTCCTGAGATTTCCAGGTTTCTCCATACTGAAATTCCAAATTTTCTTAAATCAATTTCTGTTTTTCCAGTTTTCTTGGACTTAAATGAATGTTTTTGAGTTTCCACATTGCTTAGTAGTGATTATTGTATATTCAGCTGTGATATGTAGTTTTATCAACAATTCTGTTCATTACAAGCTCTCGCTACACCTGAAAATTCTTTATAACTGTATCCATCACCATTCCGTGTCACTGTGCAGTAGGGCTTTGATGTCAACAATGCATGATTTATCAAATTAGATGTCATTGACACAATGGTCATTGTTGAATAGAAGCACAACACTGTGAGAAAGTCAGCAAAGTACAACTTTGCATTGAAATTAGTAAAAAGAACCAACACCTTAATATTCCATGTAGATGTGTAGAACAATCAAGTTCAAATATAAATTCATATTTATAGTTCTTATAAAACAAAAAAACCCATCACTGCTTTTGTGCAAATGATGAATTCAAAGCTACATGAAAAATTATCACATACACATTAGACTCAGTTGCATTCACTGTCATGCAGAGGAAATGGCCATGCATGAGAACCCATGAACAACAACAAAGATTCCTGGGGTCAGTAGTGCTCTGGAGGTAGCTATGACCAAGAAACAAACATTCCAACAAGTGAATTCACATATTTGTTTTTCCAAAAGTTGTCACCCTGATATAATTATCTGCCCATAAAAAGAAGGAAAAGATTATTCTGACCACATAATGCAAGTTTTTATGGCCATTGTTTACTTGATTGGTGTTCTCTGTTTCTTGGTATTCAAGCCATGATATACAGCGCATTTTTCTGTCTAGAAATTCTTCTCCTGTTGCTCTAGACTTCTGCAAAGGCTATGGTGACAGGTGATTATATTCACCAACATTTATTGCTTTAAAAATGATTTTTGAACAGTTGCTATTTTGGTTGGCTGGGCTAGAACAGTGCTCTAAGTTTTTCTTTTTTAAATATTAGTAAATCTGACCACCTATCTCAATAACTTTGGAATAACTTCTCTAAGATTAGATTAGATTAGATTAATACTAGTTCCATGGATCATGAATACGATATTTCGTAATGATGTGGAACGAGTCGAATTTTCCAATGCATGACATAATTAGGTTAATTTAACAACATACTTAAGTTAATATAAAAACTTTATTTTTTTGTGTTTTTTTGTTTTTCTTTATTTTTTATTTTTATTTTTTATTTTATTTTTTATTTTTTTAATATTTTTGTTTTTTTTCTTTTTTTCTTAATTTATATGTAAAAATTCCTCTATGGAGTAGAAGGAGTTGTCATTCAGAAATTCTTTTAATTTCTTCTTAAATACTTGTTGGTTATCTGTCAGACTTTTGATACTATTTGGTAAGTGACCAAAGACTTTAGTGCCAGTATAATTCACCCCTTTCTGTGCCAAAGTTAGATTTAATCTTGAATAGTGAAGATCGCCCTTTCTCCTAGTATTGTAGTTATGCACACTGCTATTACTTTTGAATTGGGTTTGGTTGTTAATAACAAATTTCATAAGAGAGTATATATACTGAGAAGCTACTGTGAATATCCCTAGATCCTTAAATAAATGTCTGCAGGAAGATCTTGGGTGGACTCCAGCTATTATTCTGATTACACGCTTTTGTGCAATAAATACTTTATTCCTCAGTGATGAATTACCCCAAAATATTATGCCATATGAAAGCAATGAGTGAAAATAGGCGTAGTAAGCTAATTTACTAAGATGTTTATCACCAAAATTTGCAATGACCCTTATTGCATAAGTAGCTGAACTCAAACGTTTCAGCAGATCATCAATGTGTTTCTTCCAATGTAATCTCTCATCAATGGTCATACCTAAAAATTTGGAATATTCTACCTTAGCTATATGCTTCTGATTAAGGTCTATATTTATTAATGGCGTCATACTATTCACTGTACGGAACTGTATGTACTGTGTCTTATCAAAATTCAGTGAGAGTCCGTTTACAAGGAACCACTTAGCAATTTTCTGAAAGACAGTATTGACAATTTCATCAGTTAATTCTTGTTTCTCAGGTGTGATTACTATACTTGTATCATCAGCGAAGAGAACTAACTTTGCCTCTTCATGAATATAGAATGGCAAGTCATTAATATATAATAAGAACAACAAAGGACCCAAGACTGACCCTTGTGGAACCCCATTCTTGATAGTCCCCCAGTTTGAGGAATGTGCTGATCTTTGCATGTTACGAGAACTACTTATTTCAACTTTCTGCACTCTTCCAGTTAGGTATGAATTAAACCATTTGTGCACTGTCCCACTCATGCCACAATACTTGAGCTTGTCTAGCAGAATTTCATGATTTACACAATCAAAAGCCTTTGAGAGATCACAAAAAATCCCAATGGGTGGTGTTCGGTTATTCAGATCATTCAAAATTTGACTGGTGAAAGCATATATGGCATTTTCTGTTGAAAAACCTTTCTGGAAACCAAACTGACATTTTGTTAGTACTTCATTTTTACAGATATGTGAAGCTACTCTTGAATACATTACTTTCTCAAAAATTTTGGATAAAGCTGTTAGAAGGGAGATTGGACGGTAATTGTTGACATCAGATCTATCCCCCTTTTTATGCACTGGTATAACAATAGCATATTTCAGTCTATCAGGGAAAATGCCCTGTTCCAGAGAGCTATTACACAGGTGGCTGAGAATCTTACTTATCTGTTGAGAACAAGCTTTTAGTATTTTGCTGGAAATGCCATCAATTCCATGTGAGTTTTTGCTTTTAAGCAAGTTAATTATTTTCCTAATTTCAGAGGGAGAAGTGGGTGAGATTTCAATTGTATCAAATTGCATAGGTATGGCCTCTTCCATTAACAGCCTAGCATCTTCTAATGAACACCTGGATCCTACTATATCCACAACATTTAGAAAATGATTATTAAAAATATTTTCAACTTCTGACTTTTTGTTCGTAAAGTTTTCATTCAATTTGATGGTAATACTGTCTTCCTCTGCTCTTGGTTGACCTGTTTCTCTTTTAATAATATTCGAAATTGTTTTAATTTTATTATCAGAGTTGCTGATTTCAGACATGATACACATATTCCTGGATTTTTTAATAACTTTTCTTAATATAACACAGTAGTTTTTATAGTTTTTGATAGTTTCTGGGTCACTACTCTTTCTTGCTGTCAGATACATTTCCCTTTTCCGGTTACAAGATATTTTTATACCCTTAGTAAGCCATGGTTTGTTACAAGGTTTCTTACGAGTATATTTAACTATTTTCTTGGGCAAGCAGTTTTCAAATGCATTTACAAAAATGTCATGAAATAAATTATATTTTAAATTGGCATCAGGTTCACGGTACACCTCATCCCAGTCTAACTGCTGTAGGCTTTCCCTGAAATTTGCAATTGTTAAATTGTTGACTGAACGTACTACTTTGGAGGACTGTTTAGTATTGCTGAATGGAGCTATGTCATATATTGTAACTAGCTGTGTACCATGATCGGAAAGACCATTCTCAACAGGCTGAGCATTTATCTGGTTAAACTTATCTTGGTCTATAAAGAAGTTATCTATCAGTGAGCTGCTATCCTTTACCACCCGAGTAGGAAAATCAATAACGGGTGTCAAATTGAAAGAACCGAGTAATACTTCAAGGTCATTTTTCCTATTACCCTCTTTCAGAGAATCTACATTGAAGTCCCCACAAATAATAATTTGCTTCCCCCTGTCTGACAGATAGCACAACAAGGAGTCCAAATTTTTCAGAAATAGATGAAAATTTCCTGATGGGGACCTATATACAGTTACAATTATAAATGTGCCTTTATTTAATTTAAGCTCACAGGCACATGCTTCTATATGTTTCTCTACACAAAACTTTTTTGTTTCTATACTTTTTGCACAATGATAACTTTTGACATATATGGCAACTCCTACTTTCTCCATATTTTCTCTCATTACATGTGCAGAGAGCTTATAACCACTTACATTTACCTTATCCATATCAGTAACAATGTGATGCTCAGACAGGCATAGTATATCTATTTCATTCTCAGCTTCTAAATCTTCCAAACAAACCAGAAGCTCCTCTACTTTATTCTTTAAACTCCCAATATTTTGATGAAATATACTTACATTATTTTTAATTATACTTTTATGAGAACCTTTCCTTATTCTAACATTTGCAGTACTCTCCTGTCTGAGTTTCTCATTGTGCTTAGGCCTAGTTCCTATACCAGTGGTCACATGGTGTTCAGAGAGGCAGATTATGTCAATTGGGTTGGGTGACTTTAGTTCATCAATGCAATTACCTAGGACTGAGATACAACTTGGTGGAGATAAAATTTCTGGTGATTGGTGAAAATTTATAATTGATAGCTGTGATTGGTGATCCAATGTGCTAGAATTGTGCGGTTGAATTTCTTTCCTAAACTGAAGATTTGTTTCAATCCTGACCTCTCGTAGAACTTGACATCTTTCTGTCTTACCTATCCTAAAAAAGGTGCTGCTCCAACACCTGTAACCACTGGTATTTTACCATTCATGGCAGTGCCTCCCCCCCTTAAATTTCCTGCTATTACCCCAGCCAGTTTCCCCTTCCCTTTCCTGTTGAGATGTAGGCCAGGCCTGGTATAGTCCCACCTACTGAGATAATCAAGAGACAATTTTTTTTGTACGAAAATGAGCCTTAGACCACTACCTAAATATGAAAAGTAGATGTTACCAAGAAAATGATTATCTTACACCAAACTCAAATAAAACTATACCTATTAATAAATAAAAAAATGAACTACTATTCCAATCAAAATACAACATACCTTGCCTTCCCATTTCAAATTTTATTTCTTTGTTGTCTTTATTTATACTTGTTTAGGTCCAAAACTATTAAATAAGAAATTACAAACTGATACTCACCATATAGTGGAGATGTTGAGTTACAGACAGACACAACAAAAAGACTGCTAAACAAGTGAGCTTTGGGCCAAAAGGCCTTCATCTATAGTAGACAGCACACAAACAAATATTCAAGCAAGAACAAGTCCCACAAACATAACCACTATCTCTGGCCACTGAGGCCAGATTGTGAGAAACTGTGCATGATGGGAGAAGCAATCTGGGCAGTTGTGTGTTGAGAGTAAAGAGGAAAGGAGGAGGTTCGGGTGAGGAAGGGGAGGGTAGCAGGGTAGGAGTGGGGAATGGTAAAGTGCTGCTTTTGGGAGCATAGAAGGATGTGGTGGGAGCAGGGTAGGGCAGCTAGGTGGGTGATTAGACAGGGGGCATGGGGAGCAGAAAATGAGATAAGTGGAAAGACTGTGGGGTACATTGGTGGAATGGAAGGCTGTGTAGTGCTGGAGTGGGAGCAGGGAAGAGGATAGGTGTGTGAAGGGCAGTGACTAATGAAGGTTTAGGCCAAGAGGTTATAGGAACGTAGGATATATTGCAGGGAGAGTTCCCACCTGCACATTTCAGAAAAGCTGGTGTTGGTAGGAAGGATCCCAATGGCGCACACTGTGAAGCAGTCATTGAAGTGAATAACATTTTGTTGGGTAATGTGATCAGCAACCGGGGAGTCCAGCTGTTTCTTGGCAACATTTTGTTGGTGGCCATTCATGTGGACAGACAGTTTGTTGGTTGTCACGCCCATGTAGAACCCAGCACAGTGGCTGCAGCTTAGCTTGTAGATCACATGACTGCTTTCAGAAATAGCCCTGTCTTTGATGGGATAGGTGATGCTTGTGACTTGACTGGAGTAGGTGGTGGTGGGAGGATGTATGGGACAGGTCTCGCATCTACAAGAGGAGAGGAGAAGAGATTAGTGTTTAACATCCCATCAACAACAAGGTCATTAGAGATGTAGCACAAGATCAGATTAAAGAAGGAAATCATCCATGCACTATCAATGGAACCGTCTTGGCATTTGCCTGAAGTGATTTAGGGAAATCATGGAAAACTTAACTCAGGATGGCCAGGCGCGGGTTTGAACAGTAGTCCTCCCGAATGTGAGTCCAGTGTGCTAGCCACTGCGCCACTTTGCTCAGTTCTATTACAAAAATATGAGTCATGAGGCTATGGGTTGGGAGCAGGTGCAGAGTAGGGATGGACGAGGATGTTATGTACATCTGGTGGGCAGTGGAATACCACTGGGGGAGGTGTGAGAAGGATAGTGGGTAGGATACACATTTCAGGGCACAATGAGATGTAGTTGAAACCCTGGCAGGCAATGTGATTCAGTTGCTCCAGTCCTGGGTGGTACTGAGACAAAAGAGGAAGGTTCCTTTGCTGCTGGATGGTGAGTCTTCAGGAGGTGTGGGTGACTGGAGAGATAAGACATGGGAGATCTGTTTCTGTACAATGTTGGGAGGGTAATTTCAGTCTGTGAAGGCTTCAGCGAGACCCTTGGTATATTTATCATCCCCCACTCCTGCACTGCTATCCTTCCTCTTCCCCGCCCAGCTTTCTTCTTACCCCCACCACTCAGATTACTTCTCCCATCATGTGCAGTTTCTCATAGCCTGGCCTCAGCGGCCAGAGACAGTGGCCAAATTGGCGCGTATTGTGTTTGCAGGAGTATGTGTGTTGTTTACTCTACACGAAGGTCTTTTGGCTGAAACCTCACTTGTTTAGCAGTCTTTTTGTTGTACCTGTCTGTGACTCGACATTTCCACTACATGGTGAATAACAATCTATCCTTTTTCATGATACTGTCATTATTCTATCCTGGATTGTCCATTGATTAACAATAAATTTACCTTTTCAAACTCAAGTTGTATGTTCTACTTTTTTCTACAGTCATCATCCTGATGTAGGCTGTTTTTGTGGAAATTTTTGTTATTCTTTTAATTTCTTATTAGGTACATCAGTAGCAAAATGACAGTTTGAATAATACTTACCTCAGCTCAGTACAGCCGATAGATACACAAAAAACAGAACCAAAATGTACGTTCCTAGCTTTCGGAACAAATGTTCCTTCATCAGGGAGGAGAGAGGGGAAAGAAAGGGAAGAAGGGGAAGTAGATTCAGTTACTCACAACCCAGGTTATGAAGCAACAGGGAAAGGAAAACTGGGAGGGTAGCAAGGATGGAGGCATGGTTGTCAGAGGGAAGCCAAAGATATTCTACTGTAAGTACTGTGCCAGCTTCAAACCAAAGAGGATGCATACAGAAGTAAAGAGGTATATAGTATAAAGATAAACACAACTATGTAGGATGAAAAGATGCGTGAATGGCTATAGAGGAAAGGGAAAGAGGAGAAGACTGAAGAGTAAATGGGAGTGAGGTGGTTTAACGTAGGTTCAGTCCAGGGGGATGGCGGGATGAAAGGATGTGTTGGAGTGCAAGTTCCCATCTCTGCAGTTCAGAGGAACTGGTGTTGGGTGGGAGAAGCCAAATGCCACATACAGTGTAGCAGGTTCCTAGGTCCCTAGAATTATGCTGGAGGGCATGCTCCGCTACTGGGTATTGGACATCTCCTAGGCGGACAGTTCGTCTGTGTCCGTTCATGCACTCAGCCAGTTTAGTTGTTGTCATACCGATGTAAAAGGCTGTGCAGTGCAGGCATGTCAGTTGATAAATGACACGTGTAGTTTCACGTGTGGCCCTGCCTTGAATTGTGTATGTTTTACCAGTAGCGGGGCTGGAGTAGGTGGTTGTGCGGGGATGCATGGGGCAGGTTTTGCAGCGGGGTCGGTTACAGGGGTAGGAACCGCTGGGTAGAGAAGGTAGTCTGGGAATATTGTAGGGTTTAACAAGGATGTTACGGAGGTTAGGGGGGCGACGAAAGGCAACTCTGGGTGGTGTGGGGAGAATTTTGTCAAGGGATGATCTCATTTCAGGGGTTGACTTGAGAAAGTCATATCCCTGGCGGAGTAATTTGTTGATGTTTTCGAGGCCAGGATAATATTGGGTGACAAGGGGGATGCTTCTGTGTGGTCTGGGGATAGGAACATTGTTGTTGGACGGGGAGGAATGTATTGCTCGGGAGATCTGTTTGTGGACAAGGTCTGCAGGATAGTTGCGGGAGAGGAAAGCACTGGTTAGGTTATTGGTGTAATTGTTGAGGGGTTCGTCACTGGAGCAGATACGTTTGCCACGAATACCTAGGCTGTAGGGAAGGGAGCGTTTGATGTGGAATGGATGGCAGCTATCAAAGTGAAGGTACTGTTGTTTTTTGGTGGGTTTGATATGGACAGAGGTGTGGATGTGAGCTTCAACAAGATGAAGGTCAACATCCAGGAAGGTGGCTTGGGTTTTGGAGAAGGACCAGGTGAAATTCAGATTCGAAAAGGAGTTGAGGTTATGGAGGAAATTAAGGAGTGTTTCTTCACCATGAGTCCAGACCACAAAGATGTCATCTATAAACCTATACCAGGCCAGGGGAAGCAGCTGTTGGGTCTTCAGGAAAGCCTCCTCCATGTGGCCCATGAAGAGGTTGGCATAGGACGGAGCCATCCTGGTTCCCATGGCCGTTCCCCTGATTTGTTTGTAGGTCTGGCCTTCAAAAGTGAAGTAATTATGGGTGAGGATGAAGTTGGCCTTCACTTTTGAAGGCCAGACCTACAAACAAATCAGGGGAACGGCCATGGGAACCAGGATGGCTCTGTCCTATGCCAACTTCTTCATGGGCCGCATGGAGGAGGCTTTCCTGAAGACCCAACAGCTGCTTCCCCTGGCCTGGTATAGGTTTATAGATGACATCTTTGTAGTCTGGACTCATGGTGAAGAAACACTCCTTAATTTCCTCCATAACCTCAACTCCTTTTCGAATCTGAATTTCACCTGGTCCTTCTCCAAAACCCAAGCCACCTTCCTGGATGTTGACCTTCATTTTGTTGAAGCTCACATCCACACCTCTGTCCATATCAAACCCACAAAAAAACAACAGTACCTTCACTTTGATAGCTGCCATCCATTCCACATCAAACGCTCCCTTCCCTACAGCCTAGGTATTCGTGGCAAACGTATCTGCTCCAGTGACAAACCCCTCAACAATTACACCAATAACCTAACCAGTGTTTCCTCTCCTGCAACTATCCTGCAGACCTTGTCCACAAACAGATCTCCCGAGCAATACATTCCTCCCCGTCCAACAACAATGTTCCTATCCCCAGACCACACAGAAGCATCCCCCTTGTCACCCAATATTATCCTGGCCTCGAAAACATCAACAAATTACTCCGCCAGGGATATGACTTTCTCAAGTCAACCCCTGAAATGAGATCATCCCTTTACAAAATTCTCCCCACACCACCCAGAGTTGCCTTTCGTCGCCCCCCTAACCTCCGTAACATCCTTGTTAAACCCTACAATATTCCCAGACTACCTTCTCTACCCAGCGGTTCCTACCCCTGTAACCGACCCCGCTGCAAAACCTGCCCCATGCATCCCCGCACAACCACCTACTCCAGCCCCGCTACTGGTAAAACATACACAATTCAAGGCAGGGCCACATGTGAAACTACACGTGTCATTTATCAACTGACATGCCTGCACTGCACAGCCTTTTACATCGGTATGACAACAACTAAACTGGCTGAGCGCATGAACGGACACAGACGAACTGTCCGCCTACGAGATGTCCAATACCCAGTAGTAGAGCATGCCCTCCGGCATAATTCTAGGGACCTAGGAACCTGCTACACTGTATGTGGCATTTGGCTTCTCCCACCCAACACCAGTCCCTCTGAACTGCAGAGATGGGAACTTGCACTCCAACACATCCTTTCATCCCGCCATCCCCCTGGACTGAACCTACGTTAAACCACCTCACTCCCATTTACTCTTCAGTCTTCTCCTCTTTCCCTTTCCTCTTTAGCCATTCACGCATCTTTTCATCCTACATAGTTGTGTTTATCTTTATACTATATACCTCTTTACTTCTGTATGCATCCTCTTTGGTTTGAAGCTGGCACAGTACTTACAGTAGAATATCTTCGGCTTCCCTCTGACAACCATGCCTCCATCCTTGCTACCCTCCCTGTTTTCCTTTCCCTGTTGCTTCATAACCTGGGTTGTGAGTAACTGAATCTACTTTCCCTTCTTCCCTTTCTTTCCCCTCTCTCCTCCCTGATGAAGGAACATTTGTTCCGAAAGCTAGGAATGTACATTTTGGTTCTGTTTTTTGTGTATCTATCGGCTGTACTGAGCTGAGGTAAGTACTTGCCAGCCCCTCTATCTCTCTGTTAGTATTTGTTTCACATTTTTATATGAGATTTTCCATTAATCATTTAGTTTGAATAATACTTACAACGTCTGAGATAAAGACACCATGTCCATTTTTCCTTCCAACAATACTAAGTCCCAGTCCCTTACCAGGCTTTTTTGTAAGTTCAACCTCCATCACATCAAATATATCATCTTCTTTAGTTGATGCTTCATCTCTAAATACTACCATTTTAACCTGAAATTAATAATTGTTCAGAGATTTTTGCAGGGAAGACATTTTTCTGTACAGATGAACCATGATAATAGATTATTACCTTAGCAGGTGTTTGCCTAAGAGCAGCTAAAGCCTTACTATGTGTTATATTCCGAAAGTCTTCACTATTAACCTCCAAAATTTGGTCACCAGGCTTGAGTCGTCCATCTTTCGCTGCTGCTCCATCGGGATAAACTTCATGAATAATTATCACACCCTAGATATACATAAAGAATAGTTTAATGAGATAACTTCCACATGAAAATTTTAGTCTCAAGGTGGTAACTATTTACTTTAAAATTATCAATGTGAAAATTACTGGTCAGAAATGAAGAGTGTCATGCTGGAAGTGGTAGGGGGGGAGTGGGTGGGGAGCCATTGTAAACAGATGAAAATGGGAGTTTAAAGCATTCATCTGCATAATCCTCATTACAAAAACACAGAAGGAAGATACAATTTGCTGACATACTAAAAAATGAATAAATACATAAAATAAAAAATAAAAAGTGGTTAAAATGAACTATTCTTTATATTTTAAGCAAATCTTATAATGAAATGCTGTTCAAAAATATTTAAGAACATTGGAAGAACATTGGAACAAATTAGCTGTCCAGAATGCATGTACTAATATGTATAATTCACTTATACGTCATATGATGTAATACACCAAATGTGCTGCAAACAGTAAATCACATTTCAACATTTTTGGTTAACTTAACTTGGAGGTCTCTACCCATTTCTCTTCCCCAGTTAGTATTATCATCTCAGTAAAACATTCTCTGACAATTTTCCACGAGGTTTTTCTATTTCAGATGACAGGTGTCAACATCTTGCCACAATATTTCAGCCAAAGATGAATGTTTTACACTGAAAATTGCTGGTACAAGTAACAGAGTTAAAACCAACACTTACATGCAGGCACACGTGCATACGTTAGCACTGTATGAGTGCCCTCTGTTGAGTTTAGTGGCCTCTGTCAAATATTGCTTCATCTGAGGCACGCAGATGCACAAGTAACGGTGACATTGCATGCATATCCCCTGTGACATTTTGGGCATATGGAGTTAAAACTCAGGTATCAAAATAACAAAATTAACTGTCACTATACATATCACTGTGCATAACTATTTGTTCTTTCTGAAGGTATTAAATAAATCATGAGGTCTCGTGACTTATCAAGTTGAAAGCCACCACTAAAATTGATAATATCTTCCACCAAACATTTTTTCACAGAGTCCATAAAAACTGAATCCCAGAAGGATCTTGTTGTGGCCAAGATTTCCATACCAGAATAATCCACAGAATGAAATATCCTACCATTCCAAGAGTTGCTCCATCTGCACTCTTAGATGTGGTCACATGTTGACATACACAGGTGTTATGGTGTTGGGAGGCATAATGTTGCATGGAAGCACTGATCTCCATATCTTTGAACAAGGCACACTCACCAATCAATATTATTGTAACACTGTGCTCCTTCCTCAAGTGCGTCTTTTCATGGTAGCATTCAATCCAGAATTTTTTTTATAGATGACAATATGAGACAGCATCAAAAATTGCAGGTACAGAAGCTCTTGGAACGAGAGGATATTCAGTGAATGGACTGATCTGTCCATTTCCCCAACTTAAATCCTATTGATCACAAATGGGAAGCTTTCAGGAGACACACAGCAGCACATCCATATGCAACAAAGACCATCCAACAACTGTCAACCATGCTGGTGGAAGAATGGAATGCTTTATCACAAGAACTCCTTACCAGCCTTGTGGCCAGCATGGTTCCTTCCTTCTTTTTTTTCCCCCAGAAATAAGTATTAGCCGGTGTTGCTTTATGTGACTGGCAAGTCTGTCAACCGGATCATGATGAGACGTATGCGATGCAGTGACAACCCCCAAGTTTTGCTCAGAAGGACGTATATGGTCTTTTATTCACGAATCAGTTACTTTCAATAAAAAATCATGAAATCGGAGACTCTTGTGGTCTGTACTGAAATATTGCCATGTACGGAACGCATTAAATAATGAGCAATTAAAGAGGTACATGCAAACCTATTTTGACCATTTTATAGTTTTTCTGTATATAGGGTAATAGCTCAAATATTGGTCTGCCCGATCCACTCCTTTCATGTATTTGTTGTAGTCTAATACACTTTCAGGTTTTTTTATTGTGTAATTGGTTTTTATTCATTTTCTTTGAATGTCAGTCAAGGTGGCAGTATGTATTGTAGAGATCACTTGAATCGTTTTAGTTTTCGAAGCTCTCCATACCTGTGCGAGTACTTCACCTTTCCGTTGATGACAAGCTTCAAACACAATTATGCTGTCTTTGAATAAAAGTGTCATTTAGTTCGTCTCATAGTGGGTGTACTTCCTTCAGTTATCTTCTGTACTACAGTATGGTTGTAATTAAACTTTCACTACTTGAGGCAGGGTAGATGGAAAACTATTTACCGTAAGCACCCAACTATATCGAAATGATGTTCACACTGTGTCTGCAGTATTTGCATTGTTAGTGGTGATCATGCAATGAATTGCCATTAGGCACTGGTACTGGTACGATGACATGGGGCTGAAACACAAGTATCAGTGTGCATTACAACTGCAGACAGTCAGCATGGGTCTGGATAAGGTGGGCAGGACTTTAGTCATAATACTGTTTCACCAAAAACAACAGCAACAGTGCTGCTGCTCTAGGCAAATATAGACACATTAAATGAATATGGAAATGCCCTCTTTCCGGATCGGAGTTGAAGAACATGATTTGGAAGTCAGAATCAACTAGCGATTTGGGAAATGCTCCTGGTAAGGCTGACTGACAACTGTGCCACAGACTATTGAAGAAGTTACTGTTGACATGGCTGAGAATGCTGAATGTGCGATCTTCAAGAAGTGCACCAGCTGTCACAGCAGCTGAATATTCCATGGTCCTCTGTTCAAAATGTGCTACAAAAAGTTGTGAGATAGTACCTCTAGAGCATTTCCAATCTGTCATGGAAGCAGATGTTCATTACATTAAGCAATGTTTGTGTTCTGGAAATATAGACATGGTACACAATCAACAAATATTACCACCACATGTGGAAATTAAAATGTCACTTACTGGAAAGAACAAAACTAAGTTGCAAACAGGCACAATTAAAAGGCACTTACACAAAGCTTTTGACCACACTCTTTAGCAGCAAAAGAGAAACAGAGAAACACACAACATTCATACACTCCAGCCATCACACCATGCACTCACGACCGGCAGCTCAGGCCAAAATGCAGTTATCATGTGGGATGGCAGCAGCAATCTGGAGGGAGCAGGGAAGGGACAGTGATAGTAGTGTACAGGTGGGAGATCAGAGGAATGCTGTCTAATGGAGTGTACAGGGACTAGAAAGCAAATAGGCACAGCATCAGGAGGTTGTGGGGCAGGAAGAGGGGGAAAAAAAGGAACGAAAAGGAGAGGAGCGGGCAAAGACAGGCGGATGCATTGGCACAGGGCTACAAGTAAACAGGGTGGGAGATGAGAATGGGGAGGAGATGACAGAATGAGGGTGTGGAAACTGTTGGCTGGACAGTGTGAGGTCGGGATAATTACGGGAGTGGAGGATAACTCCCATCTGTGCAGCTGAGAAAAGCTGATAGTGGAGAGGAGGATCCAGATGGATTGGGTAGTGAAGCAGCTACCGAAATCGAGCATGTTATGCTCAGCTGAATGTTGTGCCACAGTGTGGTCTACTTTGCTCTTGGCCAGTTTGGTGGTGGCGCCTCATCCTGGTGGACAGCTGGTTGGTAGTCATACCAATAAACAAACCTGTGTGGTGGTTGCAATGGAGCTGGTAAATGACATGGCTGCTTTCACAGGTGGCTCCACCTCTAATGGGGTAGGATAAACCTGTGACAGGACTGGAATAGGAAGTGCTGGGTGGGTGTATTGAGCATGTCTTGCACGCGGGTCTTCCACAGTGATTCATACGATCCTTGTGGCAAGGGTAGTGATTGGGAGCAGCGCAGTTCCAGTTGTTCCAGTCTGGGGTGGTAGTGTGTGACGAACGGGGTACTACTTTGTGGCCGGTTCATGGGAGTGGTGAGAGGATTGGGGTTGTGAGGGGAAATGGCATGGGAGGTATGTTTGTGTACTAGATCTGGGGGATAGTGCCTGTTTGTGAAGGCCTTGGTGAGACCCTCATCATACTGAGCAAGGGAGTTGTTCTCACTGCAGATATGCCATACCCCAGCTAGCCAGGCTGTATGGGATGGATTTTTTGGTGTGAAAGGTATGAAAGCTGTTGAAATGCAGGTACTGTTGGTGGGTTTAATGTGGACGGAAGAGGAGATGGAGCCATCAGAGAGGGAGAGGTCAATGTCTAGGAAGGTGGCACACGCGACAGAGAAGAACAACATGAAGCAGTTGGGAGAGAAGGTGTTGAGGGTGTGAAGGAATAGGGTTACCACAAGTTTTCCCAAGTGAAATTCCCTAGTATTTCCCTGTTTTCCAGACAAGTTTTAGCATTTTTCCCTGACAAATTTTGAAATCTCAAGGTGAATAAAGATTTAAGTTGACAAAAAAATATGGGGACTTCTGTATTTCTAAATGCGTGCGGAAAAATCTTAAGTACTAACATTAACATCTTTAGTAATAAACTGTTTTTACATGGAGAAACCAAGCCAAATGGTATGTGTGTTTCCTTAAGACCACTGATGTTATTTTAATCCAATAAAACAAAAAAACATTTGTGACAAAAATACGCGTTTCCTTGGAGTAGCAAGACAGATTTGAAATACCTTCACTTATTTCAGAAATCATCTCAGAAAAAAGTAGGCCTCTTGAAGAAAGTGTATAAGGCAGGGAAGAGTTGTGTAAACCAACACCATAGGTGACCGCCAATGAAATGTTGGTTCTACTACATTTATTATTATCTGTTATTACCCACTCTCAATTACACACATCAAAAAGGGTATCACCCCGGTTCCCAGAACTCCTGAAGATAGATGTTGGCTGTGGATAATGTATAACAGACACAGTCCCTTTGACTGCTGAGAGATGTCACTTAACCCACCCAAAGATGTAAACAACCATGCATGAGCAGCACTTATTAGACGGAGAGGATTCGACAGCAGATCAGTTCCAGTCACTCCATCAGGAAGGAGGTACACAGCTGGTGTTATCTGTAGTTCAACCATTCCTTGATTGTCAATACCACGGTTTGATCATGTCCGCATTGTTACTTTGTGCCAGGAAGGGCTCTCAACAAGGGAAGTGTCCAGACATCTCAGAGTGAACAAAAGCAATGTTGTTCGGACATGGAGGAGATACAGAGAGACAGGAACTTCGATGACATGCTACGCTCAGGCAGCCCAAGGGCTATTACTGCAGTGGATGACTGCTACCTACCGATTATGACTTGAAGGAACCCTGACAGCAACACCACCATGTTGAATTATGCTTTTCGTGTGGCCACAGGATGTCGTATTATGACTCAAACATTGCACAATAGGCTGCATGATACGCGAGGTCCATCTTTGCAACCACGATACCATGCACTGCGGTACAGATGGGCCCAACAACATGCCGAATGGACCGCTCAGGATTGGCATCATGTTCTCCTCACCGATGAGTGTCACATATGCCTTCAACCAGACAATCGTCGGAGACGTGTTTGGAGGCAACCTGGTCAGGCTGAATGCCTTAGACACACTGTCAACCGAGTGCACCAAGGTGAAGGTTCCCTGCTGTTTTGGGGCAGCATCATGTGGGGCCAACGTACGCCACTGGTGGTCATGGAAGTCACCATAACAGCTGTATGATACATGAATGCCATCCTCTGACCGATACTGCAACCATATCGGCAGCATACTGGCGAGGCATTTGTCTTCATGGATGACAATTCGCGGCCCCATTGTGCACATCTTGTGAATGATTTCCTTCAGGATAGCGACATCGCTCGACTAGAGGGGCCAGCATGTTATACAGACTGAACCCTCTCGAACATGCCTGGGATAGATTGAAAAGGGCTGTTTATGGACAACATGACCCACCAACCATTCTGAGGGATCTACGCCGAATCGCCACTGAGGCGTTGGACAATCTGGAGCAATAGTGCCTTGATGAACTTGTGGATAGTATGCCATGATGAATACAAGCGTGCATCAATGCAAGTGGACGTGCTACTGGGTATTGAAGTGTGTACAGCAATCTGGACCACCAAATCTGAAGGTCTCGCTGTATGGTGGTACAAGATGCAATGTGTGGTTTTCCGGACCAATAAAAAAGAGTGGAAATGATGTTTATGTTGATCTCTATTCCAATTTTCTGTACAGGTTCCGGAACTATTGGAACCGAGGTGATGCAAAACTTTTTTTGATGTGTGTATTTTAGAGGCATTTTGTGTCCGCCTGCTGAGCTGAGTGGTAACATATTTGCCTACCATGCAACGGATCCAGGCTCGATTGCTGGCTGGGTTAGATTTTCACTCGTGGACTGGGTGCTACGTTGTCCTCATCATCAATTCATGATTACAGACATGCAAGTTGCCTAATGTGGCATCACCTGAACGAAGACTTGCAATCCAGCAGCCAAACGCCACCAAATGGGGCCTCCCGTCCATCAATGCCACACAATCATTTCTTTTTACAGGTATTGTGCGATTTTTCTTTCAAGAAATATATGAGTACATAACGTACAAACCGCCAACAACTGCCACAATTTTTTTCTTCTTATCGTCCATACTTTCTAAAATATGAACTACTTTCAAAGTGCCAAAGTGTGCTAGAATGAATACAAGTCTATAAAATGTCACACTATACAATGTACTTGCACTGAGACAGTCACAATTACTGAAATCTATCATCTGTGGCCTCTGGCCTGCCGAGGAGCACAGAAGTCCTGGGTCCATGGATAAACCACAAAAATCCACCGCATTATGTCACAAGCAAACAGACCTGGCTGTGGGCAGATCAGTGAGACTAGGTCTGGCAGGGAGGAACTGCACATTACTGGGAAACGACGGCTTCAGATCGGCAGGCCCGACCCATTAGGGATACCCACACAAATGGCCTGCAATTTTGGCCCGTCGTTGAAGTCCACTCGTGGCCAGCTGTTCATGTGTCACATACACCATGTTGATGAAATGAGCCCGTGGTGATCAATCCATGTAACAGATAACTTGTGCGAATACTCTGACAATCAATACTAATGAGGATAGGTAACAACTCACTGTGAAGATGAGCGCTGAGCCACAGACAGGCACACAGAAAAGACAGTCAATCACACTCTCACAACTAAATTTTCGGCCATAGCCTCTGTCAGAAAATGAAAACACACACACTTTCACATCATCACTCAGACACAACTCATGCACACATGACCACCGTCTCCAACCACTGCGTCAACAGTCTCTGAGAATCAGATCCAAACAAACCACTCCTCACACCTCCCTGCCTCTTGTTGGCAGCTGCTAGGCTAGCAGCAAGTAGTGGTGGCAGCACTGACTGCAAGCTCAGTGGAATGGTAAGAAGGGGAGAAGCAGTAAGAATGAGGGAGTAGGGAAGCAGTGCACACACTCAGCTTCACCGAGCCAGCAACGGCGCATTTCATCTACTGAGACAAAAATGAGATTTTTCCAGTGTTTCTTTCAAATTTTCCTGCTATTTCTCTGATACGTTTGAAATTCCCTGACACTCTCTGATTTCCAGAACATGTTGCAACGCTGAGGAATGAAGACAGGGTATCTTGGCCCAGAGTAGTTGTGGGTTAGAATAAAGTTAGTACGCTGTATGAGGGAAGTAGTGGGTTTGGAGTCTGAAGAACGTTGGGAAAGGTAGTGTTCAATAGCAGTAAGACCACGGGCATATGGACATTGATGTATAGGGAGGTGATGTCAACAGTGACGAGTAGGGAACCAGGACGTACAGTGGTGAGCGTGACGGAGAGTTGGTGAAGGAAGTGGTTGGTATCTTTCATGTGGGAGGCTAGATTACAGGCATTTGATTGGAGGTGTTGGTCAATAAAGGCCGAAATTCTTTCAGTGGGGGCACAACAACCAACCACAATAGGGCGCCCAGAATTGCTGGGTTTGTGGATTTTGGGGAGCATGTAGAAGGTGGGTGTGTGGGGTGTCATAGGGGTGAGGAGGGAAATGGATTCAGGGGAGACATTCTGGGAAGGTCCCTGGGCTTTAAGCAGGGACTGGAGGTTGTGTATGACTTCTGGGATGGGATCACTCTGGTGGAGTTTATAGACTGAGAAATGAGATAATTGGCATAGGCCTTCTGCCAGGTAGTCACTAAGATTCACAACAACAGTGGTAGAAGCTTTGTCTGCAGGTAGTATGATTAGGTAGCATTTGTTTTGAGGTTGTGTGTGGTTTTCTTTCTTCTGCTGAAGGGGTAGTATTCTGAGGAAGGGACTTGGGGGAAGGATGGTGAGGCTAAGTTGGAGGTAAGGAAGGTGACCAGTGAGTGGTTGGGTAGGAGGAGGTAAGGATCACGTTTGGATGGTAGTATGAACTGGGGGAGGCTGGGTTCAATGTTGGAATTAGGTTGGTTTTGGCTGGAGGGATTGCCGGCAAAGAAGTGCTTCCATTACAGGTATCAGGAAAAGGAGAGTAGGTCTTTGACAAGTACAGCATGTTTAAATTTGGATGTAGGGCTAAAGGTGAGGCCTTGGATAGGACTGAAACTTCTGCGGAGCTGTGGGTTTTCATGGAAAGGTTGGAATGTTTCGGCTATGAATTTGATGGAGTATTGGTAAGGAGTTTTGGCTGATATGGCAAGTTCAAAAGGTCAGCTAGGTAGGGTTTGGAAGCTATGAGGGGTGGATGAGGAGGAACACTGTGGGTAGGATAGGGGATGTATAGTGGTGCTCCAAGGCAGCAGTAGTATGTTAGCAGGTTGGATAACTTATGGAAGTGGTGTCTGGAATGCTCCTTGAGAGCAAGGGACTCACTTTCAGAGATGTGATGTATGGAGCAGGTATTGCAGATTAGTAGTATCATGTAGAGGATGCCTGTGACATGGAGACCAGTTTTTGCAGTACCAGGTTTGTGATGGCCAGGTACGGGAAGAATCTGAAAAGATGAAGGTCATTGTAAAAGGAGGAGTGGGATCCAGGGAAAGGAATTTTTAGTGAACTAACCATAAAAACTACACCTACCCTCTACATGATCCCCAAAATCCACAAACCCAAAGATCCTGGATGCCCATTGTGGCTGGTTATTGTGACCCCACTGAAATAATTTCAGCCGTCATCGACCAACACCTCCATTCAGTTGCCCATAATCTAACCTCCGTCACTGAAGATACCAACCACTTCCTTCACCAACTCTCCATCATTTTCCCACCCCTTTATATCCTGGATAGCTACTCGTCACTGTTGACACCACCTCCCTATACACCAACATCCATCATCCCACAATCTTACTGCTATTGAACACTATCTTTCCCTATGACCTTCAGACTCCAAACCCACTACCTCATTCCTCATACACCTTACTAACTTTATGCTAACCCACACCCATTTCTCCTTTGAAGGGAAGGTATAAAAACAAATCTGCAGCACAGTCACGGGCAGCCACTTGGCACTCTCCCATTACAACTTGTTTGTGAGCCATCTAGAGGAGACCTTTCTAACCTCCAAAAATGCCAAACCCTTAGTCTGGTTCAGGTACATTGATTATATGTCCATGATCTGGGCTCACGGCCAATATACCCTATCTTCATTCCTTCACACTCTCAAAACCCTCTCTCGCAACTGCTTCATTTTGTCCTCCTCAATCCACTTTGCCACCTTCCTAGACGTTGACCTCTTTCTCTCTTGAGGCTCTATCTCCACCTCCATCCACATTAAACCCACCAACAGTACCTGCATTTCGACAGTTGTCACCCCTTTCGCACCAAAAAATCCATCCCATATAGCCTGGCTTCCCAGGGATGGCGTATCTGCAGTGACAAGAATCTTGCTCAGTGTGCTGAGGGTCTCATCAGGGTCTTCATACATAAGCACTATCCGGCAGGCCTGGTCTACAAATAGACCTCCCATTCCCTTTCCCCTCACATACCCCATCCTCCCATCAGTCCCATGAACAACCAGTCACAATGTAGTGTCGCATTCGTCACGCAGTACCACTGCAGACTGGAACCACACCCTTCCCTGGGTTTTGATTACCCTCCCCAGGGCTTTGATTATCCATCATCATGCCCTGAAATGAGGGACATCATACCCAAGATCCTTCCCACCCCTCCTAAAGTGGTGTTCTGTTGCCCACCCAACCTCCACAACATCCTTTTCCACCTTCTGCCACTCCCAATCACAACCCCTTGCCGCAATGATAATATGAATCACTGTGGAAGACCCAGGCACAAGATCTGGCCAATCCATCCACACACTATTCCAGTCCTGTCACAGGTTTATCCTACTCATCATGGGTGGGGCCACCTGTGAAAGTTGCCGTGTCATTTACCAGCTCTGCTGCAACCATTACATAGCTTTCTATATTGGTATGACTGACAACCAAAAGTCCATCACAATGAATGACCACCACCAAACTGAGGCCAAGAGCAAAGTAGACCACACTGCAGCACAACTTGCAGCTGAGCATAACACATTTGATTTCAATGGCTGCTTTACTAACCGATCCACGTGGATCCTCCCCTCCTCCTCCTCCACCACCACCATCACCATCACCACCACCACCCTTGTAATTATCTCTGCCTCAACCTACAGTAACATACTGCGCCCACACTGTCGCCCAACAGTTTCCACCCCCTTGGCCTATCATCTTCTCCCCATTCTCATCTCCCAGCCTCTTTGTTTGCCACCCTCTGCCAATGCACCCACCCAACTTTCCCAACTCCTCTCCTTTCTGCTTCTATTTTCCCCACCTCCCTGCCCCACAACCTCCTGACACTGTGCCTATTTGCATTTTAGTGCCAGCACATTCCACCATACAGTGTTCCTCTGTCCTCCCACCCATTCATTACTACCCCTTCCCAATTACTGCTGCCATTCCACTTGATAATTGTATTCTGGCCTAAGCTGCCAGAGTTGGCGGTCATGTGTGTGTGGTGTGTGCTTGCGTACGAATGTTGTGTTTCTCTGTTCCTCTTTTGCTGCTGAAGGGTGTGGTCAAAAGCTTTGTCTAAGTGTCTTTTAATTGACCCTGTCAGCAACTTAACGTTTCTTCTTTGTGCTAAGTAGCAATATATCTTTCCTTCCTTCGTTGATATTTCTTTGTGGAGTTTCCATTGTTTGAAATTAAAATGTGTTTCCTTCAATGGTTAATTTGTTATTTCCCTTCTGCATGTTGTTACAAATTTTTCCACAAATTTTAATTGTCCTACTATCACCAGTTTTTCCTGGGGTCCTCCAAGTAGCAAAAGTTTAATAATGAGGGTGGTTCGAAAAGTTCTCGGAATCGCCACAAGAGGTCAACACTAACGCAACAAGTTGTTTACGTGATATTCATTGGACTGTTGCCTGTACACATGTGCCATGTCAGTGCTCTTGGAAGAGAGCTGTGGCAGTGATGTGGCTCTGTTGTTGCTCCTGCGAAGTGACTTGTGGGAAAAAAAAAAAAAAAAAAAAAAAAATTTTCGAGATTTGAGCAGTAATTAAGTACTTCGTAAAGAAAGGTATGAAAGCAAAGGGCATTCATGCTTATTTCCAAAATACACTGGAGGACTCTGCTCCTTCATATTCAACTGTTGTCAAGTGGACAAATGAATTTAAATTTGGTTGGGAGATGATGATCCGCGCAGTGGTTGGCCAAGATGTGCCACTACTCCAGAAATCATTGCAAAAGTGCACAAAATGGTCATGGAGGATTGCCGATTTAAAGTGCATGAAATTGCTCATGCTTGCAAGTTGTCATCTGAAAGGGTATATCATATTTTAACTGAAGAACTAGAAATGAAAAAATTATCTGCAAGATGGGTGCCACAACTCTTGACATTGGACCAAAAATGCACGAGACTGGACATATAGGAGGAATGTTCAGCCCATTTTAAGAGAAACGAACAGGGTTTTTTGCGCCAGTTTGTGACCACAGATGAAACTTCGATGCCTTAGTATACCCCAGAGACAAAACAAAAGTCAAAGCAGTGGAAACATGCTGACTTTCCACCCCCAAAGACAGCAAAGACAAAATTTTCTTCGATGGGAAAGGTCATGGCATCAGTATTCTGGGATGTGAAGGGGATTCTGTTTGTAGATTATATCCCCACTGGGCAAACAATTACTGGAGAATACTATGCTAACCACCTGCACAAATTGCAATAAAAGATATGCAAAAAAAAGGCCAGGTTTAGCAAGGAAGAAAGTCATCTTCCATCAAAACAATGCACGCCTGCACACATGTGCCATTGCATGGCAAAATAACACGAACTAAGATATGAATTGTTGCCACACCTGCCTTATTCACCTGATATGGCTCTGTCAGACCTCCATCTCTTCCCAAAACAAAATTTTTTCTTGGTGGATGATTATTCACTTCAAACGAAGAATTGATAGCCAGAGTTGATAACTATTTTGCAGGCCTGGAGGAAACTTATTTTTGAGATGGGATCAAGGCACCAGAACTTTGTTGGACCAAGTGCATTAATCTATAAGGAGGCTACATTGAAAAATAAAAAAAGTTTCAGAGATGTACAAGATGTACAACTTTGCTTCCACTGTTTGCCGATAGGTGGCGCAATGGTAAGCAGCAGTCGAAAGAAACAGATCGCAGACATCAGGTAGTTAGCTTGGACCTCAGTCAACATAACCTCATTCAAACATTAGTCGATTTGCGTCTGCATCATAAAGTTGTTCTTGATTGAAAATGTCAGTTAACGAGCCTAATTCTCGTCATTTGTGGGAGGTGTTACTGTTTTGTTTCAATATGAAGAAAACAGTGGCTGAGTCTCATCGAATGCTCTCAAGTACGTATGGTAAGGACACTATTAGTGAAAGAACATGTCATGAGCAACACTTAAAGAGCGGTGATTTTAATGTCGTAGACTGGCATAGTGGTAGAAGAGAGAATGTTTTCGAAGATGCAGAACTGGAGACATTGCTGAGTGAAGACTCGCGTCAAACTCAAGACGAATTGGCACGATTAGTGAGAGTGACACAGCAAACCAGTTCAAAGCGTCTCAAGGCTATGGGCATGATTCAGAAAGAAGGGACTTGGGTCCCGAGTGAGCTGAAACCAAGAGACGTTGAACGGTGTTTGTGAACAGTTGCTTCAGAGGCGAAAACGGAAGGGATTTCTGCATCGCACTGTGACCGGGGATGAAAAATGGGTTCATTACAATAACCCTAAATGCAAAAAAATCATGGGGATATCCCAGCCATGCTATTCAAGAAGAAAATACAAGCACACTACCTAAACTAACTTCATTCTTTACCAATGAAGAAACTAACAGGCACAGTGATTCATCGACCTCATCATCTCAAGATATATCTAAATCTCAAAGCTAAAAAATGGGGCCTGTTTTCAACATAGAGGATAACATTTGTGTTTAGAGTTCATCAGTTCCAATTATGCACACACATCTTCCAGCTCAAGCCACTTGGCCTCACCAAACAGAGGCATTTTAGAAAGTATATATCATGACCCTTATAAGAACTGTGATAAAATTTTTAATGGAAGAAGTGGGTGATATTTGGATTCGCAAAGGGCTAGAGTTTTTCCAAACGAAAAATAGTTACTTTTCCAAAACTTACACACATTTTTCTGATGTAAGCGGTAAAACAAAAACCAGAAACTTAACTAGGAGTGTTTTCACTGACAAATTGATGAATGGTAAGTGTGCATAAAGGACGTGGCTTCTATAGTCACCATCAGAGAAGGCTGTATATTGTTGTTGTTTCCATCTATTTAACAAGTTTCTGGGAAATAATATGAGTTCTTGCAGTCAATACAAAGATGCATACTAAAAAGAATTGTTGCAGTTGTGAAATTTTTAGCTTCAAGGGGACTTAGGTTCCATGGATATAATGACATTTTGGGGTCTCAAAATAATGGCAATTATTTAGGATGCTTAGAATTAATAAGCAAATTTGGCCATTTTCTTTCTGATCATACACTAAACAATGGCAATCATGCCAAGGAACTGAATCATAGTTGTCTGTGAATATTTGCAATGAACATATTAATATAATGGGACAGAAAGTGTTAATAATGATTGTCAGTGAACTAAAAGCAACCAAACACTGCTCAATAAGCATGGATTCCTCACCAAATCTCTCTCATGTTGACCAACTAACTTTCATCAGTCGGTACATAAAAGACAGACCCCCTGATGAGAGATTTTTGTGATTTTTGCCTATGGAGAAGCATAGAGAGTTCAAAATAGAGCAGATACTACTTTTAATTTTTTGGACAGCCTTGACATTTCGATAAAGGGTTGTTGTGGACAGAGCTATGATAATGCAACAAATATGACAGGAAAGTATTCTTGTCTTCAGACAAGAATAAAAGAAATATGTGAATTTACTATTTGTGTCCCATGTGCCGCACAGTCACAATTTAGCAAGTGTTCAGGTGGTTGGACGTGTTTCAGAAGCAATAGCATATTTCCACTTTGTCCACAAACTGTTCACATTTTTTTGGGGTTCAAACACTCGATTGAAAATTTTGACAGAATTCGTAGGTGCAGATAAATTTCTGAATCCCCTTTCTGAAACCAGATGGTCTGCATATGCTGATGCTCTTAACACTTTGCATAATGGCTACAGTCATATTTTTGAGCCTTGCCAAGAAAATGTAAAAACTGGAGGCTATTCCCCTAATGGAGATATGGAATGAACTTTCAAGAATTATCAATAAGACAAGCATAATTTTACATAACAGAGCCATCACAACAGATGTTGCAACAAAACGTTTTTGTATCTCTTGCCAATTTTATCAGTACTGGATGCAGTAGATTCCATCAGTATGAATCATCAGCCAAAGAGAAAAATGCAAGTGCTGACTATAAATATAACTCCCAAAGGAAAAGAATTCACAGCATGAGTACCACTTTTTTCGAAGAATTGTCAGAGACTGTGCAATTGAATGCCAAAGAAAAATTGTGTGTAGAAACTTTTCTGCCTATAACTGACAAATTGAATACTCATTTAAAGCAACATTTGAAACCATACTAAGAAGCTAACAAAAGTTTTGGTTTTCTTTCTCAGTTAAAACAATTCAATTCTAACCAGTTGAGAAATAGTTGAAAAGAATTTGCAGAACTCTATCATGAAGACATTGATGCTAATGAGCTCATGTCAGAATATTTTCATTTAAGGCAATACTTGAAAAACATTCCAAACGAATCTCCAGAACTGAGTATTTCAGCCTTACATTCTCTAATAAAGGCGGATAAAACAGAAGGAACGTTCCCAAATGTAGAAGTTGCTACCAGGATAGTTCTTTGTCTAATGGCAACCAATTATAGAGGACAATGTTAATTTTCACAACCAAAGAGAATAAAAAATGAATTACAAATGACTACTATACAGGAACAACTTACTAATTTGTAAATAGTGTGCACAGAAAGTGATATCCTTCAACAATAAGGACTTTGAGAACATAATGGACAATTTTGCACTTCAACGTAATTCCGATTTGCAAAACAGTAGTCAGTTGTATTTGATTTGTATAATGCTAACTGTAATAACCAATAAAGTAAATAAACAAATGTACATACTGGTGTGCTCATTCAAATTAAACTTCTTTTTTGTTACAGGGACCCAGACTCTTTGTGCCAGTCATATGCATAGAAAGTGACATCTTTCAAAAACGGGATGTTGAGGACATAACTGAAGACTTTACATTTCGGACATCTCTAAAGAAACCATTAATTTGAATGTAAGTCAATCTGTGGAACTAATCACTTGTATTTGAATTGTATAATTCTTACCAACAAAGTCACTAAACAAATGTACATCATTCTGATGTGTTTATTTTTTAAGGGCTCCATACACTTTGTGCCCAGCGGTCTCATACTGTAGGTACCCAGGGTCCCCTGCGTGGCGTAAGATGGCCCTGTTCAATATGTTGCAAGTGTCACTCGTAGCCAGAACATTCAGTGTAGTTGTGAGGGCATGATGTTGGAGCTAAATGAACATGGGTGCTTACGTAACCAAGGTAGCTGAAGAGTTTGTCACTTCAAGAGGCACTGTATTGAATATTTATACTGCATGCAGGGGACGTGGAAAAACACCATCCACGAAGTCACAATGTGCATGAAAAGTGTATGTTGCCTGATCATGACAGGTGGTCATTGAAGAGGATTCTGTCAAAAAATAACAGGACAACAGCTGCGAAAGTAACTGCAGAACTGAATATCACACTAATGAACCCTGTCAGCACTAAAACAATATGGAGGAAACTCAATAACTTGTGAACAGCAGTGCAAGCTGGAATTCCAAAACCACACATCAGTGATGCAAATGTCTGTAACAGGAAAACATGGTGCCGAAGCCATGGGCTATGATGCAATGGAAGAAAGTCATTTGGTTATGTGAGTGTCGTTCCACACTGTTTCCAACTTCTGGTCAAGTTTACATCTGGCGTATTCTATCCCAAGCCTATGCTTGCTGCCAAGAGTGAAAGGAAGGGGGTTTGGTCATGATTCTGACAACCATATCATGGTATTCCATGGCCCCAAGTTGCTCTGCAAGGTTGCATTGCTGCCACGGATTATGCGACTATTTTGGTTGAGCAGGTCCACCCCATGGCACAATATATGTTCCCAGTGGTGATGCTGCATTTCACAACAGGGCCTCTGTTCATAAGCTCGCATTGTGCAGGACTAGTTTTGTAAGCAGGAGGATGAATTGTCACATCTCACCTGACCACTACAGTCACCACATCTCAATACTACTCAGTCTTTGTGGTCTACTTTGGAAAGATGGACTTGTAATGGCTATCCACCTCCATCATCATTACCTGAACATTATTTTGCAGGAAGAATGGTATAAGGTTCCCTCGACAACCATATAGGACCTGTATTTATCCATTCTGAGATAACTGGTAGCTGTTTTGAATGCCAACGGTTTACTACACCATATTAGGCATGGTAACATGTTGTGTTTTTAGTGTTTTCATTTTTTCCACCCCTATAAATTGTACGTTGTTACCTTAAACCATTTCACTATTTGTATTCTACCTAGGACTTTCCAATATTGCTTTGCAAGCTATATTTAGTATTTGCTACTTTAAGTTCTCCTATCTACAATTTTTTAATGTGGAAAATTTCAAGTTGCACCATAGCTCAGAGTCCATATTAAACTGTAGAACCCCTTACAAATGGCTGGGGAAGTCAGTTTAAAGACTGGAGAAAGACAATGGTGTACCACTTCTAATAGAACCGTATCCAGCAATGGACTGTGATGTTCAATGAACCTTTGTGATGATGACAGCTTTACGTACATATCCACCGTACTAGGGCATTCACCTCCTGAATGCAAGTACTGGCCAACCATCCAGTCTCTTTGTAATTTTTAAATCCAATATATTAATGTGCATATGTTAATTAGGAGGTGAGTTTTCAATGCATCTAGGCAGGGTTTATGATCCAAACGTTATTTACTTTTCAAGAGTGAAAAATACAAGGATGCTGTAGAGTTGAGATGATGTGAAAGGATACAGTCATCAATTATGTAAATAAAAATGTTTGTACTTCAGAATAGAAATATATAGTCACTGCACGTATGATGTACCTTGTTTAAACACAAAAAGAATTTAATTTCTAACTAAGATGTTGAAGCATCATGTAATAGAAATATATCACCTAAGATCAAATCCTTTTTGCATATGACCGAAAGTAACAGTTTTAATCATCACCTCAAAGAAGTACAGTTATATTATTAACTAGAGCCCGGCATTGCCCGGGTACTGATTTTGTCTGTTTTCTTCTAGAAATGAAAACAAAAAAATGAGCTATTTTTCTTGTGTACAGTGTTTTTATGCTGGGTTTCTACAACACAACTTTGTAACAGCTCTTCATAGAGCTAAATCCTAAAGTCATTTGCGCTTTACAATTGAAAGTTGACTGTAGGAGTGACTTAGTAGTAAAGAATAAATGTATTAAAACTTTATGCTAGGTGCAGCACTTTTTCACACCTCTCAGTGTTTATGACTATGTGTCGTACAAAGATATATCTGTGCAAGTACAAGCCGTGGCCTATGACTGCCTGCAAAATATTTTGTGAATAGAGTTAGGACAAACAAGTAATAAATTTAAATGTGATTCTTGAGTTTCTCCCGGCGTATTTGATAATCAAAATATCCACGGGTGTGCTGCCGGTCTATAGTGTCCAACGGGCACAATATTTCGGCGATCATACATGTCGCCATAATCAGGTGAACTGACGGACTGAGCTCCTGTGAACGTGCCGGCATGGAGATCCGTACACTATGGCTGCTCAGAGGGAACTGGGTTCGGTCGCGGCGGCAGCCGATTTAAATACCCTCCGCCCGCGGCGCGCTCCCTCCGCCGTCCGCACCCCGCGCCACGGTCGTGCGGTGGAACAGATTGCGACGGCGTCTGAGATGACGTCGGTGTGATGGCTCTGTCCGCCGTGGTCGTCACAACTATACGTTTGTTCGATTTACTCTTGATTAACCCAATCGCTGGTTCCCAAGCCTTGCTAAGATTATAGCCACAGTCACGGTTTATGAGGTCGTCATTGGTGCGAATTTCGATGGCCTCTCTAACAACGCTGTCCCAGTATCTCGACATCTGTACCAGAATCCTCGTGCGGTCATACTCCATGGCGTGATTTTCCGACAAACAATGTTCAGCGACCGCCGACTTGCTCGGATACATCAGTCGAGTGTGCCTCTGGTGTTCACGGCATCGATCCTCGACGGTACGCATCGTCTGACCAATATACGACTTGCCACATTGACACAGAATCTGGTACACGCCGGCCTTCCTCAAACCGAGGTCATCTTTGGCGCTCCCCAAGAGTGCACGAGTTTTATTTGGAGGACAAAACACAGTTCTGACCCAGTGTTTCTTCAGAATGTGGGCGATTTTCCGCGAGAGTGTGCCTGTGTATGGAATAAATGCAGTGCCTACCTCCTCCCTCGTGACTTCATCCATCTCAACAGGTTGTGCTGCAGTGGTTGGGCGGAGAGCACGTTGAACCTGCCACTCTGAGTACCCATCTTTTCGAAATACAGTTCTCAGATGTTCCAATTCCTGGGGTAGATTCTCTGCATCAGAGATAGTGCGCGCCCTATGTACTAGAGTTTTAAGTACCCTATTCCTCTGTGAAGGGTGTGGCAGCTGTCTGCGTGCAAATACAGATCAGTGTGCGTTGTCTTCCGATACACCCCATGACGTAGGGTGCCGTCAGCCCTTCTCTTGACCAGGACGTCAAGGAAAGGTAATTTACCCTCTGTTTCAGTCTCCATAGTGAATTTACAACACATCTAAACTCCATACACCCCAACATCAAATTCACTATGGACACTGAAATGGAGGGTAAATTACCTTTCTTGACGTCCTGGTCAAGAGAAGGGCTGACGGCACCCTAGGTCATGGGGTGTATCGGAAGACAACGCACACTGATCCGTATTTGCACACAGACAGCTGCCACCACCCTTCACAGAGGAATGGGGTACTTAAAACTCTAGTACATAGGACGCGCACTATCTCTGACGCAGAGAGTCTACCCCAGGAATTGGAACATCTGAGAACTGCATTTCGAAAAAATGGATACTCAGAGTGGCAGATTCAACGTGCTCTCCGCCCAACCACTGCAGCACAACCTGTTGAGATGGATGAAGTCATGAGGGAGGAGGTAGGCACTGCATTTATTCCATACACAGGCACACCTCGCGGAAAATCGCCCGCATTCTGAAGAAACACCGGGTCGGAACTGTGTTTTGTCCTCCAAATAAAACTCGTGCACTGGTGGGGAGCGCCAAAGATGACCTCGGTTTGAGGAAGGTTGGCGAGTACCAGATTCTGTGTCAATGTGGCAAGTCGTATATTGGTCAGACGATGCGTACCGTCGAGGATTGATGCCGTGAACACCAGAGGCACACTCGACTGATGTATCCGAGCAAGTCGGCGGTCGCTGAACATTGTTTGTCGGAAAATCACGCCATGGAGTATGACCGCACGAGGATTCTGGTACAGACGTCGAGATACTGGGACAGCGTTGTCAGAGAGGCCATCGAAATTCGCACCAATGACGACCTCATAAACCGTGACTGTGGCTATAATCTTAGCAAGGCTTGGGAACCAGCGATTGGGTTAATCAAGAGTAAATCGAGCAAACGTATAGTTGTGACGACCACGGCGGACAGAGCCATCACACCGACGTCATCTCAGATGCCGTCGCAATCTGTTCCACCGCGCGACCGTGGCGCGGGGCGCGGACGGCGGAGGGAGCGCGCCGCGGGCGGAGGGTATTTAAATCGGCCGCCGTCGCGACCGAACCCAGTTCCCTCTGAGCAGCCATAGCGTACGGATCTCTGTGCCGGCACGTTCACAGGAGCTCAGTCTGTCAGTTCACCTGATGATGGCAACATGTATGATCGCCGAAATATTGTGACCGTTGGACACTATAGACCGGCAGCACACCCGTGGATATTTTGATTAAATTTAAATGTCATCCACAAGGCAGCAGTTTTTCATGCAGCTCAGTGTTTGTGATATCATATCTTCTGAACTATGGTAGGCACTTGGTTCTTACAAATTTCTGCACTCCACAATTTTTCATATACTTGGACTCGTGCAGCAGCTCAGGATAACAAATAGGAATAATAATGTAGAAGTTATCCATCCCACAGTTGTGTATCTACAGGCGCTAATTTATCAGTGGAATGTAATGAAATTGTGAAGTGCATTGCCAATGCATGATTTACTTATGAGACAACTGAGGTACATGAATATTTTAAGCCAGAACAAGTGTAAATCTTAGAAATGCATGTAGTACATTTCTTGTCATAAGCTTATCTATTCACTTCATATTATATGGCAAACAAATTGCTCATCTAAATTACTTAAAAGCATTCTGGCACAGGCTTTAAAAACAATTTTATGTATTACTTAAACCTCGGATTAGTTCAAAATATAGAAGAGATTAGTATAAAAAAAAAGCTTTACCAGCAAGGTGTCAGAGCCACCCACAATACTGAGTCCAAGTCCCATTTTGTCCTTATTTATCTCCACAGTTGTCTCCTTCCCTGGCACAATCTCACATGTTGCAGGATCAGCTGGTGGTTCCTCTGGAGTGGAAGACAGACGTTTACCAGATGGAGAGGGCGACAACCGTGCCGAGGGAGAAGTATCGGTGGTAGTCACCAGTTCAGTCGGACGAACCGGTGATGGTTTTGGCACACAGGTCCCAGGTGACAGAGAGTCCACCAATGTTGGAGTTGACGTTGGAGAAACAACACGGACCGTTTTTGGTGATGGTGTTTTTTGTGGTTTGGCCAATGGTATTAATGGTTTTGGAAAAAGTCCTGGAAAAAAGATGTAACTCAGGCAAATGCAATCAAACTACATAGTTTTAACGTAGATATTTATGTACACAGGAGAGTGATTTACGACTTTATGTTAATGAGGGTGAAAAAAATTAATGATTCAGCTAATATTTTACAGGTTATAAGGTGTAATTTCCAATGAGCTTCAGTCTCTCTTAATTGACAGACACATCATTTTTTGCTTCAGCTAAATGGCACAAATGTTTATCATTCAGCAAAATAGCCGGTACTCACATGACCATGCATTTTATTTCATATCCACAGCAGGTGTGATGAAAGGCAAGGCAGAAACACAGAATTAAAAATTAATACGTAGAAATGCAATTTTGCCTGTTGCACTCAAACTGCCTGATATGACAATACACAAAAGCGTGCTACTTTTTATTTTGAGGCATTGTTCTTTCCAATCAACGTAGAGAATGTTGGTGAATGAATCAGTTTTGATAGATACACAAAAGACTTCAATATGAATTCATCATCAAGGAAGTCAAGTCCTATGCCCACTTATTCACACACACACACAAACTTGGCACTCTTCTTTTAAGTGGGTGGTAAAATAAGTACTCCCATTTTTGTTACTTCTTTTGTATTTGGTTTGTCTAAGTGTCGTGGCTATTCTGGTCAGCAACAAAATTAGGGCATGCTCTGACATGGAACTTAGGAAACTCGCATTATCTGGAGAGCACGTCAAGGTAAAAAAAGGTACAGAACAACTAAAAAGCATACAAGGAAATCATACAGTCATCTCATTGTTCAGGAAATTGACAAAGCAGCTGGTTTAAGCCACTTCAATGAATAGCGGACTCTGATGATTAGCCAGTTGGGAGTGAGTATCATGGAAATGCCAACCTTCATGGATGTCCATCAGCTTGTGTCATTAATTACTTTTCATAAGTTGATGACTAATACTGTAGCTAATGGTAGATGTCAGAATGTCTCACCTTCATATCTAATTTGAGAACATGAATCATGAAGCAATGGAAATCAACTGTGTGACCAATCTGGATGCAGTGTGTTGATAGTCATGTAACACTATGCTGGGGTAGTGACATAAAAAGGAAAATATGAAGGGGAGGACTGATGGGCCCACCATGATAGGTGCATGCATCACAACTGACAATATTAGGTTACGGAGAGCAATTACTTGGACCTCTGTATATCATGTAGCTAAACCACCAAAGACCAGAAGTATTTCCCAACAGACATAGCACCCTTCTGCAGAACTACTTCCTTTGTCACAAAGCCAAAATCTTGCTACAATGGAGAACCATGATGACAAGCAACAGTTGATATCTATAAAAAGACATGTACCTAACAATCCCAATTTACTCCCATATATGTTCTCATCAAGTAACAGTCATGAGCTTGCAACCTCATCTCAGTTCACAAACATGTTAATAAATTGTATATATATTTTTGGTGTCAACTGCTTCCATTCAAATCACTTGGCCTTAAACAATCCATTCTGATCAAACTGCAGTTGAAAGTTCCTGGCAGACTGAAACTTTGTGCTGGACCGGGACTCGAATCTAGGACCTCTGCCTTTCATAGCTGAAGGCATAAGTCCCACATTCAAGTCCCTGTCTGGCACACAGTTTTTATCTGCCAGGGAATTCCACATTAGCGCACAGACTGATGCAGAGTGAATATTCATTCTGAAAACTGTAGTCGTTTTGAATGATAAAGATGGGCCAACATGCTGTAGATGGCTGATTATAATGTTCTGGCTGAGTAGGGCGTTTCCAACGTAGAAATTTATTGTCTGTATAAGAGGGTTAATTAATTAATTAAGAGTGTTCTTGATGCAATTAAGAAGATGACAAAGAACAGAAATGAGATCCGTCTCATAATGGATTACATTAAATCCAACTGATTAGAAACTTACCGCCTTTTTGCAGAGTACATGCATCAATTTTCCATCAAAAAACCACCCAATAAATAAAAAGTGCTGATTGTGCATTGTGAATAACAATGGAAGATAGGAAATAAAATGTATCTGCTGCAACAATTCACAAATTCAGCTTGGCGGCTTTTCAGTACTCAGGCAGTTTGTTGCTACAGGCTTCTTCAAGCACATACATTTCATGATTCTTCAAAACAAAATAATCGTAAAAACTGAACACACACAGTAGCAGTGCAGGCATTAATTACATTATCAGAACCAAGCAACAAACTCTGAATAAAATTAAAAAAAAATGTGAACAGTGCATGACTAATATACACATGCTTATGCTACATTCCAGTGCAGTGTCACAATAAAAATGCCTTGAGTAAAAAAGCTTCACAGCATAACATTTAAACTCAGAAAGTTAATCATAAAAATACAAACTACATAAAAATAGATAAAATATCTCCAATTACTGAAATGACATGACATGATAACATACAAAAGAAGAAGATATTGAAGGAAGGTTTAAGCAGGGAAAGTGGAGGGAGGGGAGAGAGGGGGGGAGAGGGGGTGAAGGGGGAAGGGGGGAGAGGGGGGGAGGGGGAGGGAGTGGGGAGGGGGAGAGAGGGGGGGAAGAGAGAGAGAGAGAGAGAGAGAGAGAGAGAGAGAGCAGAATATTAATTTTCAAATCTTTTCAGAAACATATCCAGCTATGGGTGAATTGTGACAATGGAGCACCTTATCACAGTGACTTCGTGAGAGGATTCTGCCTCATATCTGATACGTAATGTTTAAGAAAGAAATGGATGAACCTTTGTGTTGGTATAAGTCCACGACTCATGAAAGATATCAATGAACACAAAGAACAATGAAATTTAAACCAGATATTTTTGTATAGAATACTGAGCAGGAAATCCATACTACTATCTGGTTACATTACGACCAGGTTGAACAAACTGCATGAAAACTTTAATGGAAGCAGCACACAGCTGCAGAAATTCATTGTTGCATAAACACTGGCTACAGCTCTGTAATTGATCTTTATTTATCAATCCACAGCACTGACAAAGTTCAATTATGCACTTGTAGGCAATCTTTGTGTGTAAGAATGAATTTCAACATGCATACGCTCCCCCAAATCGGCCAGTGATAAAGGTCACAAAGGAGATGTCATTTCAAGTCAGTATTTGAGGGAAAAAGGAGGAAGCAAGGAAGCATGTTACTACTAAAATGTTATTTCAGTAAAAGGAGTCTTTTTTTTCATATTTACATGGTTTTAGCCCACACAGTGTTCAAGTGCTTGAAAAAGTATTTACAATGAAATGCAACAGCTGCAAAGCTGAACAGCCAATGTTTCTCAGTCCTCATCAATTTATCCATAAAACAAGTTAACGCTATGAAAGCATGTGATGGCAGATAACATTTACATAACCATAACTGCAGGTATTGAAAAAATAATATTTTATGTACACGGCTGAGCAATAATGGATATGTCAAATGGAACAAACGAATGCTAATATTTGAATTTATTAATGGTCTTTCAAGATCTGATTCATTGATGAATACTGAAGAAAGGACAAATAATATGCAGTCATCCTGAAAGATAGAAGACATTTCAAACACGGTTAATTCCAATATTAAACATACAATGCAAGAAAGCTCAAAAACAACTACTGCCATTAATGCTCTCAATAGTGTGCCACTTGCACTAATAAAATTACTTCCAGGGTAAATGTGGCCTAAAATTGCTCAAATCCTGGGGGCAATGGTAAAAGACATCATTAAAATTCTCCAAACACAACCACAAAGTAAATGTAAATTTATAATCAATAATGGTATAATTTACATCACAAAAATTTTCAAAAAATTTACTGACCTTATTCGTGCAGTTAAAAGCACAATATAACCATCTGCCTAAAAAAATTTCTGATCTACCACTGCCAATCTATTGAAAAGGTTTGGAACCACACAACTTTAAAAAATTAAACTAGATTTGGCATTTCCTGGAGTACTGTACTTGGGATTTCCTCCTTATGAAACAGGAAACACACATGTGACTATAAAAACTGCATTTTGTTGAGACAGAGGATAGTAATGTAAGGCACTGAATATAGCAATAATTAAGGAATGTGCAATCCTTTATTGAAATCCACTAGGAGAATGTTCACTGAACGAAAACTAAGATATAACCATATGCCAAATGAAAACATGTTTATCCCTTAAGCATTGTACCAGTAATAACAGGCAGTGAATTCCTCCACCTTGAGACAATAGCTGTAAATCCTGAGTAATGATTTCTCCACTGCTTGAGCATACCTCCTTGAAACTGAATTAGTGCCACTGTACAATATCACAATCACCTGACATACCCAAAAATGTTTTGAGACTGGTTAGTAAAGAATAGAGAAATGTGAAGATGGTGGTTTCAAGACTTCATTTGTTCCAAATAATCTCCACACACTTGAATACAATGAACAGACCATTAATAAAACCATGCGAGACTACATGAAAAATCATCTTTGAGATGTTATTCAATTCACACATCATCCTGGCTTGAATTTCAGTTATATTGTCAAAGTGCTGACCCATCATGTGAATTTTTGCCCTTTTTCTATCTGTGGTAGGTTCATACTGATAACGCCAAGTCTCATTATCTGTGATAATTTTTTCGAGAAAAGAACTGTTCATGTTCTCCACTTCAATCAAGTTGTGACAGGCATACACAAATTTTCATTTTTGTTTGGAAGTCAAGGAGTGCGAAAGGAAAACTTTGCACTACTTTTTCTTGTTCGAACGATTCTGGAGGATATCTTGAACACTTGGTTTAGAGATGTTGTTCCACTGCAGGTTGTGACAAACTACAGTTACATGTCCACTACATAACACTGCGAGCTCGGAACATACAGGTCAACTGCACATCTGCTGTTTACAATAGTAAGTTCTAACTGACACCATAATCACTGTGCTGACATTTCCTGTACACAAGGAATAAAATCAGTCTCTGAACTTTTTGGATGATGGTGTATGTTACTGATGGCAAACTTACACCATAGTGGTTGCAAAATGCTTACTGAAACTCAGCATTTTGTTCTTAATCGAACGGCATTTCTCAATTCCAAAAGTCACTGAACACAATAATTGGCATAATTTAAGAGAACTGTTTAAGAAACTACGAGCGGCGATGTGCCTACTCTTTGATTAAAACTACTTGTTTGATGTTTTCCATGGTGCACTACATTGTTAGCACATGAGCTGTCAGCTGCTCCTCTGTTAATGCCTGCACAACAGACAGCAGGTTGCCAACACGGATGGAATGAAATTTTGCTCACAACAACAGTTAAATAAGCTGCTGGGCAGTGCTCAATAGCAGATTACAGAAGAACACTCTGGTACTCGAAAACTGCAAGTGAAATTACTCTTAGTTGCAGTGTATTAGCAATAGCAGACAGTCTGTGTGTGGTGCTGGGAGCTCCAATTGGAGGGACTAATGTCTAGAGTATGAAGTGTCTACTAACAAGTAATTTCAGTTGGACTGTACATGGAGTGCCTTTTCATAATTATCTTGAAAAGTAAACACCTTTCCAAGTTCACAGCATGCAATCGGTATAGGGACTGTTGTGTGTGTCATGTGGATATTATACAACTTTCTGCACTTTAAGTAGACCAGACCTTGAAGAGTCATTGAAAATTATGTAACAGCAAACTGCAACAGATCCAATCAGGTAAAGATCAGAAAATACAGTCAGAACAATGATGAAGAAAGACACTCCCCAGTATGACTCACATCAGTGCCTGCCAAGCTCACACTCTTGGTGATGGTAGAGAATATAATAAAAATGATTATGTCCAACTAAGAATGGGAACGATGCAGACAACCACTTATCACAGATCTCTGTAAACTAATTACGTGTTAATAATGAAGAACAGTTCAACTTCAATAAGGAAACTTTTATAAGCCAAGAAATGGTCTACTCGCTTAAAACTTCTCTCTACAAACTTTTGAAATTGTTAAGCGCTTATCAAAACCAGTGACACCGAGTACAATAAAAATGTTTCTTTCTATAATTCTGGTTGGTTCTTTAGTAGTCAAGCAGAAGAGTGGCAGCCATACTCATGAAATTTTTTATTCACTTCCCTCTTCTGTTTCTGTTTCCTTCACTTGTGTCTCAACCTATTTGCCTAGTAAAGATTTTGTTCACATTTGTCATAAAACTTTTATCTTCTGTTCCATATTTCTTCACGTTTCTTTTCTTTTTCTTCCATTTTCATCTGGCCACTGATCCTGTCTTTATGTTTAGGTCTTCAAGGATGTTTTTTGTGACTGCTCCCTCCACCCCCTCCCCCTCCAACAAACAGTCACTTTTTAATTTACTTTTCTCATCACTATTGAGCTCCTGATTACTATCAATTTTTTTGTCACTGTTGGTTTTCTGTATTGCTGTGGGTCTTATGTCATGGTATTATATGACCTATTTTCATCTTGTTGTTAAATTGCTGTTATGTCTATCTTGTTTCTATTAGTGGTCAAAGAAGTGATTTTTTGAGGGAAATGTGTGATGTAGTATCTGTATCTTCTCTTAGTTCAAGAGACATGCCCAGTCAAAGAAATGAATAAGGATGTTCAATATAAAAGGTGCCCCATAAAGAATACAACTTTCAAGTGCATAATATTATATAAATTTATTGATAAAATTAAGTAATTTATATATTATTGCAGTGTATGCTATCTATGGTTATGTATGGAGTACGATATTAGTCAAATGCCCTCCACAACTCAGCAGGTGCACATTTGTTGCTTTGATGAAATTTTCCATAATTTTTCGGTATTCTTGCACTTCTAGTTTGAAATTACAAAGTGAATCTCTGCAATTGATGACAGTTTGTTGGCATACACAGGAGATTTCCAATACCTCCGCAGAAAGAAATCACATGGGGTTAAATCACAAGATCTGGGAGGTTAGTTCATGTTGTCATTGCGAGAAACCACTCATCCAAGAAACATCTCCTATAGAACATCCATCTTGTTGAAGTCTAACCTCTTCAGCTTTCACACAATCCAGTTCAGAACACAGAAACACTCTTAACATGCTGCAGTGGCATTTGCTGTCTATTGTTAATTCATTTCCAATAATATCTTTAAAGAAGTACAGCGTAATTAAGCTCCCAGCCCATATCCCACACCAGACATTAACTCAATGTGCAAGTAATGGTTTCTCCATAATAACTCAAGGGTTTTTTGTGCATAAAAACCTGCAATTTTGCTAATTCCTGAAGACATTACACAGAATGCGCACCTCATCAGTGAACATTATTTTCTTGATAAAATTGTTGTCCCCTCTTTATTTCGCAAAGACCCAATGAACAAATGCTCAGAGCTTTTTGTGATCATTTGTCTTCAGTTTTTGTGTTAGTTCAATTTAATATGTCCAAAAGTGCAGATCTCTTTCAGAATTTACTTCACATTGGTTCTGGGAATATCCTGCTGTTGTGAACATCACTAAATAGATTTCACTGGACTTACAGCAACATTATCACTCAGGGTTTAATGTCCACAACCAAACAGAGTTTCTCAAAATTAACAATCAGTTTCATCATAGTCACCTTACTCTGTGCATTACATTGACCAAACATTCCACGAAGTTTGTGAAAAATTTCTGCACAACTCATTCACCCCACTATTAAACAAGTTTTCACTAAGATAGCACACTGTCCCATTATGAAGTGTTCCATTTATGTCCAATGCTGCCAGCTTACTAGAACAGAAATAATGGGCATTTCAAAAGTTGCATTCTTATGGGACACTCTTTATTAAGGTAATTAATAATGACTTCTGCTACAAGATGAACAAAGATTTGTCTCCTTTGGCACTGTATTATTTGTTTCTTAGTTTTTCTAAGTACATTTCACTTTTCACAGCTCATAGAGCTTGTTGTCTGTTATGCAGTTCACCAAAAAAATTTCAAAACGGAAAAGTCTGTCTCTTACTTCATTTCAATTACTAATCTCACATTAAAAATGTCTCAAGACTTAAGTATGACACACACACTGAAACAGTCTTCAGCTTTGTTGGATCCATTAAGTCAGAGCAAGAGCTAACAGTTGGTGTATACAAAGCAAGGCAGCAAAATGATTACATCCTTTTCACTATGCAGGAAGTAGTAACACACATGATTGGAAAATTTTCAAGTAGAAGACACTGTAAGATATTGCCACACCAACCTATTTAGAAAATTGCTCGAAAAGATATTCAGACTTTTCTCAAAATGAAATCTATGCGCGTTCTTCAGCCATCTAAATGTCACTCCTGTAGAGAATATGTAAATAAAAACAGACTAACAACAGCTTTCTCAGATACACATAAGCAATCAGTCTTGACATTTCATCAGTGTATAGAAGTAGCAACACTGATAAAGTCCCACAACAGGAAGAGTCCACTACCACATACTTTCTAACGAGTTTCACAGTATAAGTGTAATTAATGTCACATCACTTCTTTCTTCTTTGGCAAGTCTTTCAGATAAATAATTTTTTTAGAGTGGCTATAAACCTTTTGATGTTCTTTATGCTACAAGTCATTAAATACACAATAATTTTTACCTCCAAATTAAAATTTGTGAATAAGTCACACTACAGTGCCTTTTAACTAGATAACATTTTTATCTTTATTTTCAACATCACATATGTGTAGATGAGAATAAATTCCTTGGTACTACAAAATAACTTTTAAAATAAAAATTAAATTGTTTGATAAGTCCTTCAAAATAAACAAGTGATTTTCTGTATGTTAGGACACAGTGTCAAGTTTTAATTTTGCTTTGAGATGTGTGTCACTCTTTTTTTCTTTCTTTTTTCCCCGCAAAAGACATACTTGGCTTCTCCGGCTCCTTTGGTGTTGGAGAAGATGCTTGTTGAACTGGCATACTTTCTCCTGGTGATGGAGTTCCAGTTGCATTCTTCTTTTCCTCCTCCTGCTTGGCTTTGTTTGGGTTGCACACAATCAGTGTGACCACACCCTCTGTCTTTTTCAGAAGTGATGCCGCCTTTGTGGGAAACAAAAAGAGTACATGAGATTGGTTTACCTCAACTAAATTTGAAATGGGTACAAGGCAAATAAATTAAGCTCATTGTGTTATCATTGTATCTTACATTTGCATACAAACATTAGTTTCAGTAATACCTAATGGCAAAGAACAGTATGTACAAAGAATTACATTTATAAGAACACTGCTTTTACTAAATAATGCAACAAATTGATTCTAAATAAATTGTACTTACTGAATCATAATCAGACCCAAGAAGTGTGTCCTTGTTAACAGCGAGGATCATATCTCCTACAACAAGGCCAGCCTTAAAACACAGTGAAAGGAAACTCCATTAATACATATACAGAAATCTGGTTTAAATAATACATTTAATTGACGAGTAAAAAAAAAAAAAAATCTGGAAGGAAAGGAATTAGAGGCACACTGTGTACAACTAATCTGATGAGAACTCATCAAACAGTACAGAGTTCAGAATGTGTGGAAGACTTATTTCAGCTCGGTTTATATGTCTGTAACAGCAAGTATCAGTTCTAATGAATAGCCTAGTGATTGTAAGACAAAATTTTCATTATTGGCACACTCATCGAATAAGAAAACCTAAATCTTTGCTTGCTCATGCAATAAAATTACTATCGAATTGATCCAGACTTAGATTTCCAGATTATGTAGCAACTGCCTTCCTCGGTTTCTGTTGTACTTTTCATGAACTTCTTGTCTCATGAATTCCTGAGCGTATCCTTCACACACCTATTTTAATACTCATTTCTGTCACTTCATTCAATTTATTTCAATTATCTTCAGCAAACATTCCACACTTTGGGAAATTAAAATCATCACTGTTCATCCTGTTCTACATGATAATTTTTTATGATTTCTCTTATAAGAGTGTGTAATTGGTTTCTGTTCTGCTGTTGTTCAGTCTGCATCCTGGACATGTCGTCACAGTCCTATCAAAATCAAAATGATAGGCTTCATTAAAAGTGACATGCTACATTCTTCTCATTTTCTTGAATTCTATTTGTTGTTTACGGACTTGAAGATAATAATCTATTCTCATTTTCCACCCTTACTGTTTGCCTCATATTGTCCAACAGGTAACTTTACGGATTTTCAAAATTCAGTTGAAATCTTTGTAACAAAAATTAAATGTTTATCTGAATTTTTAACCCTCTCCCCCCCCCCCCCCCCGCCCCCCCCAAGAACAATGGGCCTTGTCGTTGGTAGGAAGGCTTGCATGCCTCAGCGCTACCGATAGCCATACTGTAGGTGCAGCCGCAACGGAGGCGTATTTGTTGAGGCCAGACAATCCTGTGGTTCCTGAAGAGGAGCAGCAGCCTTTTTCAATAGTTGCAGTGGCAGCAGTCTGGATGACTGACTGATCTGGTCTTATAACATTCATCAAAATGGCCTTACTGTGCTGGTACTGCAAATGACTGAAAGCAAGGTGGAAACGACAGCCATAATTTTTCCTGAGGCCATGCAGCTTTACTATATGGTTAAATGATGATGGCATCCTCTTGGGTAAAATATTCCGGAGGTAAAATAGTCCCCCATTTGGATCTCCAGGCAGGGACTACTCCGGAGAACGTTGTTATCAGGAGAAAGAAAACTGGCATTCTACGGATCGGAGTGTGGAATGTCAGATCACTTAATCAGGCACGTAAATTAGAACACTTATAAGGGGAAATGAACAGGTTAAAGTTAGATATAGTGGGAATTAGTGAAGTTCAGTGGCAGGAGAAGCAAGACTTCTGGTGATGTGAATACGGGGTTATGAATACAAAATCAAATAAGGGTAACACTGGAGTAAGTTTAATGAGGAATAAAAAAACAGGAGTGTGGATAAGCTACTACAAACAGCATAGTGAATGCATTATTGTAGCCAAGATAGACCTGAACCCCACACCTGCCACAGTTTACATGCCAACTAGCTCCGCAGATGATGAAGAGATTGAAGAAATATATGATGGGATAAAAGAAATTATTCAGATGGTTAAGCGAGCTGAAAATTTAATAGTCATGGGAGACTGGAATTTGATGATAGGAAAAGAAAGAGAAGGAAAAGTAGTAGGTGAATATGGATTGGGGGTAAGAAATGAAAGAGGAAACTGACTGGTAGAATTTTGCACAGAGCATAACTTAATCATAGCTAACACTTGGTTTAAGAATCATGAACAAAGGTTGTATACATGGAAGAGACAGGAGACACTGGAAGGTTTCAGACAGCTTATATAATGGTAAGACAGAGATTTAGGAAGCAGGTTTTAAATTGTATGACATTTCCAAGGGCAGATGTTGATTATGACAACAATTTATTGGTTATGAACTGTAGATTAAAACTGGAGAAACTGCAAAAAGGTAGGAATTTAATGAGATGAGACCTGGATAAACTGGGTGAACAAGACGCTGTAGGGAGTTTCAGAGAGAGCATTAGGGAATGACTGACAAGAATAGGGGAAAGAAATACAGTAGAAAAAGAATGGATAGCTTAGAGAGATGAAACAGTGAAGGCAGTAGAGGATCAAATAGGTAAAAAGACGAGGGCTAGTATAAATACTTGGGTAATAGAAGAGATATTGAATTTAATTGATGAATGGAAAAAATATACACACATCAAAAACACTTTTGCATAACCCCGGTTCCCATAACTCCTGAAGATACACATTGACTGTGGATATTGTATCACAGACACAATCACTTTGACTGTTAAGAGATGCCACTAAACCAGCCCAAAGAGGTAAACAACTGTGTATGAACAGTGGCTATTAGATGTAGGGGGTCCGACAGCAGATCAGTTCCAGTCATTCCACCAGGAAGGAGGTACACGGCTCGTGTTGTCTGTAGTTCAACCTTGTCTAGACGCTAACATCGCGGTTCGATCGCATCCACATTGTTACTTTGTGCCAGGAAGTACTCTCAACAAGGGAAGTGTCAAGGCCTCTCAGAGCGAACCAAAGAGATGCAGTTCAGACATGGAGGAGTTACAGAGAGACAGGAACTGTCGATGACATGCCTTGCTCAGGCCACCCAAGGGCTACTACTGCAGTGGATGACCATTACCTATGGATTATGACTCTGAGGAATCCTGACAGCAACACCAACATGTTGAATAATGCTTTTTGGTCAGCCACAGGGCATCGTGTTCCGACTCAAACTGTGCGCAATAGGCTGCATGATGTGTAACTTCACTCCTGACGTCCATGGTGAAGTCCATCTTTGCAACAATGAAACCATGTAGCATGGTACAGATGGACCCAACAACACGCCGAATGGACCGCTCAGGATTGGCATCACGTTCTCTTCACCGATGAGTTTCGCATATGCCTTCAACCAGACAATCGCCGGAGATGTGTTTGGAGGCAACCCGGTCAGGCTGAATGCCTTAGACACACTGTCCAGCGAGTGCAGCAAGTTGGAGGTTCCCTGCTGTTTTAGGGTGTCATTAAATGGGGCCAACGTATGCCGCTGGTGGTCATGGAACGCGCCGTAGCGATTGTACGACACGTGAATGCCATCCTCCGACCGATAGCATATTGGCGAGGCATTCATCTTCATGGGATCACAATTCTTATCCCCATCATGCACATCTTGTGAATGACTTCCTTCAGGATAATGACATCGCTCAACTAGAGTGGCCAGCATGTTCTCCAGACATGAACCCTATCGAACATGCCTGGGATAGACTGAAAAGGGCTGTTTATGGATGACGTGACCTGCCAACCACTCTGAGGGATCTACGCCGAATCGCTGTTGAGGAGTGGGACAATATGGACCAACAGTGCCTTGATGAACTTGTGGACAGTATGCTGTGACGAGTACAGGCATGCATCAATGCAAGAGGATGTGCTACTGGGTATCAGAGGTACTGGTGTGTACAGCAATCTGGACCACCAATTCTGAAGATCTCGCTGTATGGTGGTACAAGATGCAATGTGTGGTTTTCATAAGCAATAAAAAGGGCAGAAACAATATTTATGTTGATCTCTATTCCAATTTTATGAACAGGTTCCGGAACTCTCGGAACCGAGGTAATGCAAAACTTTTATTGATGATGATGATGATGATTGGTTTGTGGGGCACTCAACTGCATGGCTATCAGCACCCATACAAATTCCCAACCTTTGCTCAGCCCAATCTCGCCACATTCATGAATGATGATGAAATGATGAGGACTACGCAAACACCCAATCATCTCGAGACACTGTTATTCATGCATTAAAAATACAGTAAATGAAGCAGGTGAAAATGAGTACAAACATCTCAAAAATGAGTGACAGGAAGTGCAAAATGGCAAAGCAGGGATGGCTAGAGGACAAATGTAAGGATGTAAAGGCATGTATCACTATGGGTAAGATAGATACTGCCTACACGAAAATTAAAAAGACCTTTGGAGAAAAAAGAGCAACCTGTATCAATACCAAGAGCTTAGATGGAAAACCAGTCCTAAGGAAAGAAGGGAAAGCAGCAAGGTGGAAGGAGTATATAGAGGGTCTATACAAGGGTGATGTACTTGACAATATTATGGAAATGGAAGAGGATGTAGTTGAAAATGAAATGCAAGATATGATACTACATAAAGAATTTGACAGAGCCCTGAAAGACCTGAGTCTAAACAAGATCCTGGGAGGAGACAACATTCCTTTAGAACCACTGATAGCCTTGGGAGAGAGAGCCATGACAAAACTCTCCCATCTGATGAGCACGATGTATGAGACAGGTGAAATACCCTTAGACTTCAGGAAGAACGTAGTAATCCCAATTCCAAGGAAAGCAGGTGTTGACAGGTGTGAATATCACTGAACTATCAGTTTAATAAGGCATGGCTGCAAAATGCTAACATGAATTCTATACAGACGAATGGAAAAACTGATTGAAGCCGACCTCGGGGAAGATCAGTTTGGATTCCGTAGAAATGTTGGAGCACCTGAGGCAAAATACTGACCCTACGACTTATCTAGAAAATAGATTAAGGGAAGGCAAACCTACATTTCTAGCATTTGTAGACTTAGAGAAAGCTTTTGACAATGTTGACTGGAATTCCCTCTTTCAAATTCTGAAGGTTGCAGTGGTAAAATACAGGGAGTGAAAGGCTATTTACAATTTGTACAGAAACCAGATGGCAGTTGTAAGAGTCGAGGGGCATGAAAGGGAAGCAGTGGTTGGGAAGGGAGTGAGACAGGTTTGTAGCCTATCCCCAATGTTAATCAATCTGTATATTGAGCAAGCAGTAAAGGAAACAAAAGAAAAATACGGAGTAGGTATTAAAATCCATGGAGAAGAAATAAAAACTTTGAGGTTTGCTGAAGACATTGTAATTCTGTCATAGACAGCAAAGGACCTGGAAGGGCACTTGAACGGGATGGTCAGTGTCTTGAAAGGAGGATATAAGATGAACATCGACAAAAGCAATACGAGGTTAACGGAATGTAGTTGAATTAAATCAGGTGATGCTGAGGGTATTACACTAGGAAATGAGACACTTTAAGTAGTAGATGAGTTTTGCTATTTGGGGAGTAAAATAACTGATGATGGTCGAAGTAGAGAGGATTTAAAATGTAGACTGGCTATGGCAAGGAAAGTGTTTCCGAAGAAGAGAAATTTGTTAACACTGAGTATAGATTTAAGTGTCAGGAAGTCTTTTATGAAAGTATTTATGTGGAGTGAAGCCTTGTATGGAAGTGAAACATGTACGATACATAGTTTAGACATGAAGAGAACAGAAGCTTTCGAAATGTGGTGCTACAGAAGAATGTTGATGATTACATGGGTAGATTATGTAACTAATAAGGAGGTATTGTAAAGAATTGGGAAGAAGAGGAATTCATGACACAACTTGACTAGAAGAAGGAATCAGTTGGTAGGACACATTCTGAGGCATCAATGGCTCACCAATTTAGTATTGGAGGGAAGTGCGGAGGGTAAAAATGGTAGAGGGAGTCCAAGAGATGAATACACTAAGCAAATTCAGAAGGATCTAGGTTGCAGTAGTCACTCAAAGATGAAGAAGCCTACAGAGGTTAGAGTAGCTGCATCAAACCAGTCTCTTGACTGAAGACCACAACAACAAACATTTGAATTTTTAAAAGTCAAATAATATTTTACCATATTTATTAACACTACTTCAAAATTAAGCAAATGGAAAAATGACGAGTAATGTCCTTGGAGAAGAAATAAAGTGTTTCCCGTCACTGAACTGGGTACTGTAAATCTGATGTTTCATCTACAGCAGTTACAGTTCTCTGTTTAGCTATAGATCTTGTAGTTTTGGTGCCACATTTACAATTGTTATAGTCCATTTTAAAACAGTCTGGACTATTTTTAAGCAGAAGAGAGAGTAAAACTATAAAGACGTCACATGGTGTTACTATGGAAACTGAGTAGCTGACGTAACATTACTGTCAACCGCCATGGCGCCACTACTCAGACCGAGCTTGTCATCCAAAATGCCCTCTAAAGAGACCACACTAGAATCCGGCATATAAGCTGGCTCAGGACAGGTCTAAGTCAGTTATGATATGACATATGGAGTGTGCAGAAAGTATGCACGCAGTTTGGCTAGGTGACACTATCGTGGACTGTAATTGTCAGAGGAGTAATTCTGATAAGGTACAGACTGGATATTGCTTTAGAATATGGACTTATATTAGTTTGCACTGATTCTGAGGAGAATTCTGAGGGTATCTGTAATTGTAAATAAACCAGGGCAAGTACCCTGCTAGCTCTTAAGTAGTTCACCTTCACACGAGTGGCAACATGGATGAAATCTGTGATGGGTACAAATTGGATCTTGAACATATTTGTAATTAGATGAAAATGTTGATTCTTCAACCATGCACCATTTACATAACTACTAACACAAACCACACAGGGTTATCAGGCACTAACAACAGCTACACTACAGGCAGTGTAAGTGTTAGTGAGTGTATGTGGGATGTCTCCCACAACACTGGTGTTTGCCACTTTTCCATCGATTAACTAAGAACATGAAGAGTGGGTGCTCACCACCAACAATTGCAGTTACACTTTTCAGCTTATCAAATTTATGATACAGAAAGACAAATTGCCATGTTTTTATCTGGGAATATTGAACTGTATTATATAATACAGATCCTACAGCTGTTAACAAGTCTGGCGGAACCTGAGTTACCTAGAATGCAGTGGCGACTTGTGCTCACTTTTGTTGGTGGGCCCCACACAAAAAGTTAGAAAACTCTGCAACAGAACTGTTGTGAAGGGCTCATTATATAACTTCCATTTATGTCATAATGCTTAAACGTATTCTAAATATGCTGTTATAAATATAATCGAAGAAATAGTGTAGCTAATAATAAAATATATACAGATGTGAACTCAATTTTTATTTATTTATTTATTTATTTATTTATTTGTGTGTGTGTGTGTGTGTGTGTGTGTAATTTTTATTGAATAACTTCACGGGTTTGGAACTGTTTGGGTTCAAACCGAAGTTTGCCTGCTCTCCTTTTGTTGATGTTCATATCTATTCTAGGTATGTTTCTGTAGTGTAACCTTGGGAGGAAGCATCTAACTTCTTCCCCACTGGGAATGCACCAGAGGGCAAACATAGGAACCCTCCTGACTTTTGGCTTATGGCAAAAACTCATGAAAAAACCTTGGTTAGTAGTGGTTTCAAATATATTTTACCCAACTAGCATGTTAACTAATGGGGTATCTATGCTAGCAGGTTACTTATACAGCTGTTGTGCATGCCTATGCTTCTGACTGGCAAACATGTCAATTATTCTGTTGTAGAAGTTTGGAATTTCACTGATTTCTTCTTTACAAATGGAACAAACCGCCAATGAGTTCAGACTTTCTTGACCCATACTGTTCATGAGGAAGGTTTTCATTCTTTTTAAAGTGCTGAAACTACACTATATTTCTGGTGTTGAAACAAGTAGTTAGTGCAATTTGCAATGTTTTGTGTACTTCAGTGAACGATTCTCCGCAGGAATGTTCCACAAGAAAAGTAAACAGCTCACAAACCAATGTAATGCATTTAAACGTATTGCTATGATGAATCACTGTCAATTCATTTTTCAATTTATAATGGCAAATACAGAGACTGTATCTTATTGAAAAAGTATTGACTAAAGTGGCATGGAAATGTTCTTTGAAAGAAGCAAACTTTTTAGATCAATAATTTCAAAGATACTGAATACATGAGAGTTTCCTTCCTTCCTTTCAGTTGGTTACTCACAATATTTCTTTGTTATCTGTTACAAGATTAGGTTGAGTGCTATATTTGGAACGTTTTCTTGAAGGAGCAAAACATTCATCTTCAGAAACTCGACACCTTCAAATGTTCTCTCATATTTAAGAAACAGCTGACTCAAAATGACATAATGTATTGAATATAGTAACTTCATTTGCACTCTCATCTGAACTGTGTTATACAAAATATCAACATGTTTCATAATCTCACAGAAAATTTTTTTTAGAAGGAAGTCTGGATTGTGAAGTAAATCTCTCAAATCAAATGCTTCTCTTATTGTAATATCATCCCAAGAATCTTCTTCCTCAATCTCATCAAAACATTCCAATAAGTGTAATTTGTTTTCTTGAACATTAGTTACTACACAATGCTGGAAGGTGCATCTAGTTAAAGAGACTGAATAAATTCTCTTGTTGCAGTGTCTGCAAAAAATCACTTTCTTGGGTGATGAACAGAAAAATATTGTAAATCCAGAAATATTTGTGAAGTACAACCTAACAGACTTTATGGTTTTACTAGAAGCATTCTGAATAACCAAATTCATTTGGTGTGCATAACAGTGGACATACTTGGCATATGGGAAAGTACTCTGCATCACAGTCTGTACACCACCATGACTGCTGCTCACTATTGGGGCACCATCATATGTCTGAGTAACGAGGTTTTCTTGAACACTGAAACGTTACAGACTTCTTTTTAGAACCTAAATGCTGTCCCATCATCAATATTTTCAAAGGAAAGGAATCTTTCAACAGCTTCCTTCCCCTTAATATTCTGCACTATAATGACAATGACTTCTCCACATAATAGCTGTTGTTTCGTCTACCTTCACAGTGACAAAAGCGGCAGCATTGATGTCTTTAATCAGTTCTTCAATGTAAACTTTATACATACTAGCTAGAAGTTAATTTTGTAACATGTGTGACGTATATTTACATACAGAAGTACTAGAACTACTAAACTGATAATCAAACATGCTGTCAAGATTTTGTAGAACAGATAACAAATTTAAGAAACTGCCACATTTGTCTGACTCCCATTTTTCATTGTGAGCCCTTACTGCTAACTCTTGAGTTCCACAAAACATTAAGCACTCGACTGTTTGATATGTGTGTATTCTTCGTCAATAATTCATTACGTTTCTGAATTGACATTTTAAACACCAAATCAATCTGAGCAGCAATGTTAATTGTGCCAAATATTTTGTATTTACAAACATTTTCTAAATGTAGCCAACTTTCTTCATGTTTCTTAATTTGTTCCCTTAATTGCTTTAGATCCTTACAGCCAACTATTGTCCACAATCCTTCACCATCAAATAATGCACACCAGAAATAAAATAATCTTCACTCACTGTTAACCATAACTTTTTACAGAACCACGTGTTGCAGAAAGTTCTCTTCTTCTTTCCATTGATTTGAGACATCAAGAAACCTTTTGATCGATGTGCCCTAACCACCTGATTTCCATCTTTTCTTCGACACTTAATAAAAGAAAGGGCATTTAAGCAAACAATGTACTTTATTCACTTTAAAATCACTGTATGAATACTCGAGGTTCAACCACACAGTTACAGAATACTGAACACTACTGAGACCTGGCCTCGTTCACTGCAGAGGGGGGGAGGGGGGGGGGGGGTATGCAGGAAGAGACATGACAGAAATTACTATTAAGTGCTGTGGGCCCATGGTGGCTAGCCCCAAAAATTGTTATGACACGTGATCAGGTGGGAAAGGGGAGAAGAGTGGGGATGCAGCAGGACAACGGGGTTTGCCCAGATATGGGGAAAGAGGGGTACGAGTGCAGTGGTCCGTCTAATGGGTCCACTCAAACTGGCCTTAAGCTGCATTAGGGCAAGGGCCAACATGGAGAAAAGGAAACAGCTTGGTCACATCACTGAGTCTGCAGTTTTAGGAGCCAGAGGTGTGGCAGGAGTAAGGGCCGTCTCCTATTGGCCCCACAGCATGGTCAGGGTGCAGGGAAAGAGGGGAACAAGAGTAGTGGCCCATCCATTGAGGCCCATGCTTGCTGGCCCACAGTGAGGGGCAAGGAGGAGAAAGGGAAACCACTTGGTCGTGTCACTTTGACTGTAGGCCAGGAGAGTGGAGGGAATAAGGGGCTACAGGCCACTTGCCACAGGCCCTCGGCTTTGGATGAACGGAATGGGGAAAGAAAAACTGGTTTGTCACTGCAGAATAATACAATTTGTGTATGTCTGCAACAGAGAGAACTAGGCCTCATTACACTGAGTTTCTGTCAGTCTTACTACACCACACTTGTATCAACTGTTGTATATCAAACTGAAAGGAATATATCACAAAATTTTTGGTGGAGCCCTTTGGAACGAGCCACTCTTGCTAGAATCTGTTCTCCAAGGGAGGAACATTTTTTGATGAAGAGACATATTATTGCAGTCAGGTCAGAATTTTGGCAGCAGAAAATGGGCACCAAACAATCTTATAAGGATTGGGTCAACAACCTGCACGAATCAAATAGGAATTGTATTTTAAATGTTTGTGCCTGCATAATTATGCAGTCCATAGTTAATGATGTTGCAGGGAATCTTACACCTGACTCTGAAGTGAGGAACCACACATTGTGGGAAATCAGATCCATCTCTTACAGAAGTAATGTGAATAGCTCAATCGTATGAAACTGCCCATGCAGCTGGTAGAAGATGTCGCAGCAGTTATCTTTGATAGTGGCCAAGCCGGATGTCGTGCCACCTCTGGTGGGGTCCCCCCTTACCCCACAAGCTCCACAGCCCAGCCAACATCACCAACAACCACACCAAAGGCTATGTGCCATGATTGCTGTAGTGCCATGATCTGACGGTAAACATTGTTTTCTATGTTACATGCACAGCATGTGTCCCCAGCCGTGCACAGTCTGCCACATGTGAAGCAAAAAGGGACATTCACAAGATACATGTTGTAGCAGTCACGAGGCAAGTACATCTCAATGTATGGAAGTGTACCAAATGAATGATATGTCTAGAAGTGCAGACTTCTCAGGACACAGCCCAGCAAATGCACTTAAATGCGTTCACTGGCAACACCTGGTGAGGTTACTCTCAGAAACCGGTGCTTGTCTGTCCTTGCTAAGGCAATCTATTTACTTAAGATTAGGTCACCATATTTTCAGGTAGGCTAGACAAATCTTTGAGTCTGCAGATGTAATCAGTGTGCTCTTACTAGGAAAACTTCCAGTTTGTTTTTTTGTTTTCCTTTTTTGTTTTACAACTCATGAAATAGCAAAAGGATTGAAGTGCATCCTGCACAACTGTTCTCGCATGTAACTGTATTTGGTTTTCAAAGCTTCGGCCAAAAGACTTGCATCAACGAAGAACTGTGGCGCAGTAAGGAAATGGTGTCTAACATGACACCCAACACCGTCTGTGATATTCTAGCAATTTGCGGGATCATTCTGACTGAAGTGGAGCCACTTCATGGTCGCCCATCACTGCGCCCTCTTGAATATGTTGCTTCCGTTGGTAGCATGCTGTGTCTCCAAAGCTTCTCTCTTCCACGTGGGAACCTAACTGGGATCTACGAGATGACTCCATCTGCCACAACTCCACAATGTATCCTCACAAGTCCATGATATATCCCATAGTCACTGCCTACAGACTTGGGCAGTGCCATTGAAATAAACTATACCACCACCGTCCTGGCCAGCAATTACCTGTTTCTCTACCCCCAGTGGAACTGCTGGTCGTTTGGTCACTTGTGCAACTTTCATTGAGCCTCGCACTGCCCAGGACTTCTGGAGTGACCACCACTGACATCAATCTGCTGCCTTTTCTGGTCACGACCTCTACTGATCGTGCACTACTATATTTTTCTCCCTTGGCAGTCGCTGCTGAAGAGGGGTGGTGGTGCTACACAAAGTTACTATGGAAACTAGTAGCTGGTGCAACATTACTGCCAACCTCCATGGTGCCACTACACAGATGATACTTCTCATCAAGGGCACCCTCTGATGAGAACGCGCCAGAAGCCAGTACATTAACCAGCTCAGGGCACACAGTTTTGAATGACAGTTTGAAGGTAATATTTCAAATTTTTTGTGTTGTCATTTATGCTGCTTTAGTGCAGCATTTTCTGTAAATATTTCATTCTGTTGGAATTTGGGAAGAGCAAACGATGGAAATGGTTCAGAAATCTTGTGCACTCAGGGAATATGTACAGAAGGATGGAAGCATAGGGAGTCAGTTTTCAGCACTTCATACTTTTATTTATGTAATTCACTTTGTCTTTTTCCTCATTACTTATTTAAAATGTCTGTAGATTTAGAAGTTTTAGTGTCTGGTTCATTTCTGTCTTCTACAAACAAGTCTTGTTAATTTATATTCTTTTACAAAGACTTTTGACATTATTCTTCTGATTAAATGGATGAGGAAATAAATATTTGTATTCTTCAAAAAACATTTTTCTCCTAGGAACCAACACAGAAACATTACCAATAAAGACATTCACCACTGTCTGACATTTATATTTATCAGAAAGAGGTTTCACTAATGGAATCTGTAAACTTACATGGATACACAATGGTGAGTCTGCACTTATCCTCAGGAAGTGAACTTTCAGCACCACTAGTAGACACATTAAAATCAGATTAAAAACAATTTCTAGCTTTTTGTACTGTTAGTTCCCTCCTTAGAGAGGAGGGTTGGAAGGAGGGGCCACTCACACAGGCTCCAGAATTAAAAGAACCCACCAGTTAAAATCCTCACACTGTGTCCCTCTCATTCTTCTTTCTTCCCCCCTCACCATGCCCAATGAGGAAGTAACTAACAGTTCCAAAAGCTAGGGAATTTTTTTTATCTGTTATCAAGTATATCAGTCGGCAGCAAGCGAATTTTACCTCCTGAATGTAGGCACTGGCCATTCATCCTGTCTCCTTGTAATTTTACATGTTATATTATCATACAATACAGCTTTCGTTAGTTAACATTAGGCAACAGAAATAATAGCATTTTCTGCTCTCCAAATTACCTTCCATTTCTGTTTTGTGAATATAATATGTACTGACTGACTGAAATGTGAAGCTGCTTTCTATATACAATAGTTAAAAAGAATGTCATAAATTGTGCTCAAAATACCGTACCACCTTACTTCATGCATATTTATAGAGTAATAAACACAGTTCTTATGATGTTCTATATTATGTACTTGCAATGTCATTTTTACCTGCTCAGCAGCACTGCCTTCCTGGATATCAGAGATGAAAATACCCTGCCCAACTTCTGCATGCTTGCCTTCAATTATCATGATGCCCAAGCCCTGAGATCCCTATGAACAGCAAAGACAATATATAAGAAACTGCAAAAAACACTTCTGTCTTGAGGAAGTATAAAGTATGTATACTTTGTTCAACATTCTGTGAATAAACTTTAGTTGTGAAAACATGTAGTTTTCAATGGCATTGTGCCAAAGATGTGTTCATGTAATGACACAAAATATAAATTTACACACATGTTCTCTATTTATCTCTTAGTGGCAAAGAAACAGCAATAAATAATGAAAATGCAATACACCAAATCAAATAGCAAAATGAATAAAAATGCTGCAAAAGGTACACACATAAAACAAAATTCCAAAAGTAATTAACACCTGCAAGTGACAAAATATCTTAAATATCTCCAAGGTAGGAAAAAATGCTATTAAACCAGTCTAAATTTGTTTTACAAATAATATTTTAGTTTCCTAAAACCTTCTTCCATTAAGAAGCTAAGTAATTTGTGTGTTTGTGTGACGCAGGCTCATCAGCTGTGACAAAAACCTGTAATATTCAGTGTGATTTATTGTTTGTTATCTAGGGCATAAACAAATATTAACTGAAAATTCCCAAGGTATCACTATAAAAAGGTGGTTTTGACACCAGAAATACAAACAAGCAGAATATTATAGAAATGGTACCACCAACCCTTCTGCACGAAGTTGAAAGGCGTAATTGCGCTGAGCATGAATGTCACACAAATGATAACAACACACATGCACAGAAAAAAGAAAGCTGCTTCAAACACAATTCTTGAGATTCTTCTGCAAGCAACAGAAAAAACTGTATACAGAGCGAGTTAAAGCTGAGAGTTTAATCGCATATTTTGTGTAAGTATGTACTGGTCTGTATAAATTTCAAGTTTCTTTCTGTATATAAATGTGTTTGTGAATGTGATAATATGAGGTGAAGCTGAAACTATAATTTTCAGGCCATACCGAAGGATGGGGAAACACTCACGAAGCAATTTCAGAATAAACTTCTCACAGAGGATTCAGTTACACCATTCTTAAGCACAGTACTTAAACATTTCAGTCCAGCCTTGCAAACTGTTTACACTCAACTTCTATTTAACACACGTCTCCAAGGAAAAATGTACAATGTTTGATACGCAGCACCCGACCACCCCCCACTTACTGCATATAACACACAATCTTCATAGCATGCAAAAATAGTATTGTTCTGAGACAGTTTATGAAGAAATAACTGAATGCTGAAAAGAAACTGATGGACAAAGGAGTCAGGTAACACACATGAACACACATAGAGGACAGACAATGTTCATTCAGGTAAATGGCATGCAAATACTGCATACCTGCTGTGTAGGACTTGGAACAGCTTCCACGTAACTCGTCTGTGGAACACACAGATAACAAGTGGGTACAAGACACATGTTAAACACAACACCAGCATAAAAAAGAAGTCATGTTTATTGTTAAACAATTTTCTGTAACTGAGAATACATGACCAACACACTAAACATTCCACAAACACTTAGTTTATAAACAGATTATGTTTAATGACAAAATATTACTTCAGTGAAATGTAAGCAGGTATTACTCTGTCTATGCAAAATCACAATAAAAACACAATATTATATTGTATCATCCAGTGAACTCAAGGCTTACTATTTACAACCAACCACTGTAAGTTGTTTCTTTGTTTGATATGGCTGAAGAGACAATGTGGTGCACATGGTGATCCTGAATTCCACTGACCAAATACTGGATATTCATCAAGGATTTTTTTCTTAACATTTTCTTATAAGGGACCCACAGTCTCCAGGGGTTTGTTACAGAGTAATGCCATTTAGATGGATTTCCTACTCGCATTTACCTTGGGGCATTCACGAATGACTGACACTACAATTTTTGTTTACATGGGAACCATCTACTGAAGAAACAAATACATGTTATATTACAGTTATTCCCCAAAATTGTCTATGCACTTTTGCCATCATTCTGACAGCTTCCGCTTTTGCATAGCAAGCATTTCCTTGGGTTATCCGAGCATAACTGGTGAAAAACTACTTCAAATTCGTCAATGGTGGTGAATTTCTTACCTGCATGATCACTTTCATTGCATCAAATAGGATACTCTTGCTAGAAGCCAGATCTAGCAAATGAGGGAGATGTGGCAGCATTGTAAACTCTAGTTCAGGCGTGTTGTCAATTGTGTGACGACTGGCATGTGGTCAGCCATTGTTGTGTTGGAGCAAAATGCCACAGCCCCATCTTCCATGGTGATGTTGTTGAATGATTCCACAGACTGGGTGCAGTGAACCACAGAACCAATCACTGCTGCAAGTCGCACTGGGAGGGAGCCAATCCACTGGCAGCAGCCCTCCCTGAGCCCAGAACACAGTAACCATGTGTTTCTGCATCAACAGTCCCAGCCGTGACTTCTTGAAATGAGGACTCCCAGTAGGCTTACACTCCATTGACTGGCAATTCCTTTGTGGAGTGTCATGGAAGACCCATGAGCGCCAATGACGATGAGATGCTCAAAGAACACCACTCCATCTGCACCATACACTGAATCAACTGTTGGATACCTTTACACACTTCTCTTTTGGTGCAGTGGTGAGGGAATGAAGTACCCACTGTGCACAAATCATCTTCATCTTCAAATCCTCATGAATGATGGTGTGACACATTCCTCTTGATAGACCTGTTATCTTCTCTAGTTCATCAAACATGATTCGCCTGTGCCCCATTACCAAGTCATTGACACACTGGGTATTGTTTGCCTCATGAATGACAGCGTGATGACACGTTCCTCTTGATAGACCTGTTGCCTTCTCTAGTTCATCAAACATGATTCGCCTGTGACCCATTATCAAGTCATGGACACGCTGGGTATTGTTTAGCTTGCGTGCAGTTGCTAGACACCCAGTGCTTTTGTATCTCTCAACACAGTCCCTGCTGTCTCTGATACCCAAGGAAACATGGATTTGTGACTTGGTGTTGTTTCCCCCACATTTGCTTACAAACCTCTTGTGGATGTTCGTTGTTTCCCCCACATTTGCTTACAAACCTCTTGTGGATGTTCGAAGCAGTCACTCCTTCCCTCCATAGAGACCACACAATCCACTGTTAACCATGCTTGTCTGCTAACATGTTGTCTTATCATTGTCCACCAGTGAATTCACAGACAGGAACAAATGCTGCTGCAATGTGCAACCTATGGCTGCAGGAGTTAAAGGAGAAGGGCCAATCAGTACTGAACGAACTAAATATCTGCACAACAGTGCAAATGTGTACATTATGCACTACATCTTGTTTTCAGTCAGACTTGTACCAATCATTCATGGCAATATGGATAGGTTTATTAGGTTGTTGCAATAGCCTGAATTTAGTGTTGTATATTTTGGTGATTGAACATTATAAGCTTTTTCACTATTGTGAAGGTAATTTTGCAGAAAGAAAGGATTGAATATCATAAGCTTTTTCACTATTGTGAAGGTAATTTTGCAGAAAGAAAGGTAACTGGGGTGAAAAATGAAATAAATCAAAATTACATTATTACTCTGTAATGAGTGATGAGACCACACGTCCCTCTCACAATTTTATCTAAAAAATATCCTCAAACAACCTCTTACATTTTGCTGACAGAGTTTGGACTCATCCTGTGTGGTACAATTAAGAGTTCAATCCAAAAATCATACATGACAAGTCTATCTTTAAACTTTACCGTGACAATGAATCTGGGAAACGGTGGTGGTTGTACACAGAACAAGCAAAGTGAGAAATTGAGTCTATCCAAAATATGGATTTTACTACTGGGAAATCCAAGTAGGTGGCCTACAATCAGCACTGATGGAATTTCTGAGAAAATTGTGGTGTTCCAGCCACTCAAATTTGTTACTACTTTATGTATGTCCAGTGCAAAACAGGGTTTAGAAATCTGCAATAATGGCCACTCTGAAGAAATATTTTCATGGGCTATGTTTAAATTTTATGTACTGTTTTCCATAAAAAAACAATTTCTGTCTGCAGTTTGTGTTCTACTAGTTAGCGTCGCTGACTCTGGATTGCAGGCCCCCTGGTTTGATTTTAAACTCAGTTGAAGATTTTCTTCAATGCAGGGCCTGGGTATTTGCATTGTACACTATGTGATCAAAAGTATCTGAACACTTGGCTGAAAATGACTTATAAGTTCGTGGTGCCCCCCCATCGGTAATGCTGGAATAGAATGCTGCACTGAGGAGAGGTATCCATGTCGGTCATTGAGGCCTAGCATGAAGTCGGTGTTCCAAAACATCCCGAGGGTGTTCTACAATATTTAGGTCAGGACTCTGTGCAGGCCTGTCCGTCACAGAGATGTTATTGTCATGAAACCACTCCGCCACAGGCTGTGCATTACCACTCTTACCACTCCACCACAGGCTGTGCATTATGAACAGGTGCTCGATCGTGTTGAAAGATGCAATCGCAATCCCCGAATTGCTCTTCTACAGCGGGAAGCAAGAAGGTGCTTAAAACATCAATGTAGGCCTGTGCTTTGATAGTGCCACGCAAAAGAACAAGGGGTGCAAGCCCCCTCCACGAAAAACATGACCACACCATAACACCACCGCCTCCGAATTTCACTGTCGGCACTACACACACTGGCAAATGACGTTCACAGGGCATTCATTCCATTCAATCATCCAATGTTTACGCTACTTACTATTTACACCAAACAAGGTGTCGTTTGGCATTTACCGGCGTGATGTGTGACTTACGAGCAGCCGCTTAACCATGAAATCCAAGTATTCTCACCTCTCGGCTAACTGTCATAGTACTTGCAGTGGATCCTAACACAGTTTGAAATTCCTGTGTGATGGTCTGGATACATGTCTGCCTATCACACACTACAACCCTCTTCACCTGTCGGTGGTCTCTGTCAGTCAACAGACGAGGTTGGTCTGTTCGCTTCTGTGCTGTACATGTCCCTTCACATTTCTGCTTCACTATTACATCGGAAACAGTGGACCTAGAGATGTTTAGGAGTATGTAAATCTCGCGTTCAGACATATGACACCCGATCACCTGACCACGTTCAAAATCCATGAGTTCCACAGAGCACCCCATTCTGCTCTCTCACATAATCATTAGACTACTGAGCTCGCTGATATGGAGTACCTGGCAGTAGATGGTAACACAGTTCTCCTAATGTGAAAAACGTATGTTCTTGGGGGTGTCCAGATACTTTTGATCACATAGTGTACATTGTGCATCAAATAGAAAGACTTGCAGTAGGCAGTCAAACAACTCCAAATGGGGTCTCCTGGCCAATAATGCCATACAATCATTTCATTTACACAATTTCTTTTGAGATTCATATGTTCAATTCACAAAACTTTCTAAAAAAGGATACATGAATGGATGACATCAAGTACATTTCTATCCCTTTTATTTCATTATATTATATATTTTCTACAATAACAAATAATGGGCTAAAATTCTGCTATAGGATTAATTTTTAACGGTTGGGAGCACATTACAATAATGCTTCCAGAGTCACTGTGCACATGAAATTTTTAGTGGTTTATCTTGCCTCTTCCAAGGAGTTAAAACATCACTATTAAATTCCCTTATTTCAGCTTTTTATGTTTACAGAGCTCCATACGAACTTAGTTTTATATTCTATAAAACCACGATTGCCAAAAACTATACTTTTATTGGTGTTTATGTTAAGTGTGCCTTGGCAAATTCAACAGAAATACAGCCTTCAATACAATTTTAGATATATTTCTTTTTCTCTCGTCTTTAGTCATTACGTTCTGAGACAATACAACTATGATAAGTGACATGTTGTTCTCCACAGTGCATTTCAGGCTGAGGTAAGAACATGCTCTCACTTGGAGCACTTTTGACTACAATGTTTGTACACGGTCTGTTAGCAAAAAAGAGTCAGTGTTCAGAACATAAAGCAGACGATTCAATTACAGTTGTGACCAAAATATAATTTTACTATATGACATGGGTACCCAACCCCTTATTCAATACAACTACGTACAGCGAAAGTACTTTTTATTTGGTAGTATCTATGCAGAACAGTACAAAACTCATGAAGAAGTGTTGGAACATAGTCTTGCTATATAACGAACTAAATATTGCTGTAATCAACCAACAGTCAACTTATAGTTTCAAAAGGAAATCGATAATAGTATAATTTATTTAAAAAATGTGATGCTGTTTTAGCAGTGGTCTGATTTCTGTTGAGAAAGATTTTATTTTTTTTAAAATGTTTTCCTCAAATGATGCCAATCCTACAAAGTATAATTTCTGGAAACATTTGTTAAAACACACAGTAAGTAATATTTCAAAATACAAGATTAAACTACATTCAAGTAACTATCTACCTGCACTAGTACAAACAAATAACAAGCATTATGGATAAATTAAAATGTCAGCTTTTTTGTATATCTTGGGTTTTTAAAATCAAGTGAGATAACATGGAATACAGTGCACGAATAAACAAGTGAATGAATGACAAGAGGACTGGATGGGTGGATGAGCACTGCACAACATCTTGTTAGAATTTTTCAGCACCCCACAATCAATGGAAAGTAAAAACCAACCTCTACGGCAGTAAAAATTATCTTATCTTTACGTAATGTTACAGCTTATTACAAGTTTAAATACCAAAAAATTACATTGGCACTGCAGAAATTTTCAATAAGACAGAAGAAATTTTGCAGATAATTGTCAGCCACAGTGAACCCATGCACAGTGATTCAATAAGCAGTTTGATTTTTAGTGCACTTCAAATTATTTAGAATGAACACATTCAAGTAATTTTATAATTAGTAGAAGATATTGGAGTATTGTAGTGATGTACCATCAGTGAAGAGGAATGGAAAACTATTTGCAGGCATTATTCCAGTGGAACAGTTGTTCAGTTATCTTTTATTTATTTGATATTTATTTATTAATAGAGATTAAGGTAGCATACATGAACACATAGGAACTTCATAGTGTTGACAAAGACGCACAGTTCTGTAGCACAAGTAAAAGCTAGGGTGACACTGGAAGTTCCTAAGGAGACACAAAGGAAGAGTGGTTCGTCTTACCATAGGTTTGTTTAGTAAGCGGAAGAGGTTACTGAGATGCTCATGCAACTACAGTAATGTGAAAGTACAAGAGTGGCATTGCACACAATGAAGAGGTATACTGTTGAAATTCTGAGAGTTATGTCAGAGAACTTATTACTTTCTCCAACTTATGTCTGTACAATGACCATGATGGCACAATTAGATTAACAAGATTTCTAAGAAGACTTACCACACATGAATCATATGTGAATGGAACAGACAAGCAGTAAAATGATAGTGCTACCAGAAGTACCCTTGTGCACACACCAAAGGTGGCTTGTGGAATTTAGTGTAGATGTACACGAGGCACAAAAAATTGAAACTTCATTTTTGCCATATTCATTATGATGGTAAAATGTGTTACTAATTATTTACAAAAAACACATAAAAGTGATCTAACATATGTTTCAGATTAATTGGGACTGGAAACTGCAATGACATTCATAATGATGGAATATGTGGATATAATGGCTGCAAAAGAAAACATCGGTGTAACACTCACTTCTAAACTATGAGTTGAAGGTATAGTGATGGAGGAAATAATTTATGACAAAGAATAATTTACCTTTTTGATAGTAACTGTCCGCAGACCTTTGAAGTTACTGTATTTTTCCTCTGGAGTCTGAAACAAAGAGAAACAAGTTATAATCAACTTCAATATTAAAACAGGAAATAAAATTTGGTTCATGTTGCAATTCTTCATTTCTGGATTTATTTTAATACTGGAGCCTACAGAATTATTTAATCAATTTGGTTCATGTTTACAGACTATAAGATATTACATGACAGTACTAAAGATTTCTTATAAGGAAAAAACTTAGTATACAGTAAAGAAATCGTCATAACATTGAGAGTGTCTTAGAAAAATAGTAAATGAGTAATGTTCTTTATTCACTATATGTCTTCCATATTGTCTGTATATAGAAATTTATTGGAATTATGAATCAAAAATATTTACTCCTTCAAAGCAATATTAGTGTCAGTGATGTTAAGAAACAACTAAAACTGCTAAAACTCCAGGGCCTGATGGGATTCCGGTCAGATGCTATGTAGAATGTGCAGCTGAGTTAGCTCCATTTTAACCACAATATACTACAGTTCCTTTGAACAAAATCCTATGCCTAGTGATTGGGAAAAAAGCACAGGTCATGTCTGTCTACAAGAACGATAGCAGAAGTGATCCACAAAATTACTGTCCAACATCCATCTGTTGTATAATCCTACAAAATATTTTCAACTAAAACATAAAGAGGTACTTCAAACAAAAGGACCTCCTCAGTGCCCACCAGCAAAAATTCTATAAAAAATGATCCTGTGAAACCCAACTCTCAATCTACATCTACATCTATACTCCGCGAGCCACCTTACGGTGTGTGGCGGAGGGTACTTATTGTACCACTATCTGATCCCCCCTTCCCTGTTCCATTCACGAATTGTGCGTGGGAAGAACGACTGCTTGTAAGTCTCCGTATTTGCTCTAATTTCTCGGATCTTTTCGTTGTGATCATTACGCGAGATATATGTGGGCGGTAGTAATATGTTGCCCATCTCTTCCCGGAATGTGCTCTCTCGTAATTTCGATAATAAACCTCTCCGTATTGCGTAACGCCTTTCTTGAAGTGTCCGCCACTGGAGCTTGTTCAGCATCTCCGTAACGCTCTCGCGCTGACTAAATGTCCCCATGACGAATCGCGCTGCTTTTCGCTGGATCATGTCTATCTCTTCTATTAATCCAACCTGGTAAGGGTCCCATACTGATGAGCAATACTCAAGAATCGGACGAACAAGCGTTTTGTAAGCTACTTCTTTCGTCGATGAGTCACATTTTCTTAGAATTCTTCCTATGAATCTCAACCTGGCGCCTGCTTTTCCCACTATTTGTTTTATGTGATCATTCCACTTCAGATCGCTCCGGATAGTAACTCCTAAGTATTTTACGGTCGTTACCGCTTCCAATGATTTACCACCTATGGCATAATCGTACTGGAATGGATTTCTGCCCCTATGTATGCGCATTATATTACATTTATCTACGTTTAGGGAAAGCTGCCAGCTGTCGCACCATGCATTAATCCTCTGCAGGTCCTCCTGGAGTACGTACGAGTCTTCTGATGTTGCTACTTTCTTGTAGACAACCGTGTCATCTGCAAATAGCCTCACGGAGCTACCGATGTTGTCAACTAAGTCATTTATGTATATTGTAAACAATAAAGGTCCTATCACGCTTCCCTGCGGTACTCCCGAAATTACCTCTACATCTGCAGATTTTGAACCGTTAAGAATGACATGTTGTGTTCTTTCTTCTAGGAAATCCTGAATCCAATCACAAACCTGGTCCGATATTCCGTAAGCTCGTATTTTTTTCACTAAACGTAAGTGCGGAACCGTATCAAATGCCTTCCTGAAGTCCAGGAATACGGCATCAATCTGCTCGCCAGTGTCTACGGCACTGTGAATTTCTTGGGCAAATAGGGCGAGCTGAGTTTCACATGATCTCTGTTTGCGGAATCCATGTTGGTTATGATGAAGGAGATTTGTATTATCTAAGAACGTCATAATACGAGAACACAAGACATGTTCCATTATTCTACAACAGATTGACGTAAGCGAAATAGGCCTATAATTATTCGCATCTGATTTATGACCCTTCTTGAAAATGGGAACGACCTGCGCTTTCTTCCAGTCGCTAGGTACTTTACGTTCTTCCAGCGATCTACGATAAATTGCTGATAGAAAGGGGGCAAGTTCTTTAGCATAATCACTGTAGAATCTTAAGGGTATCTCGTCTGGTCCGGATGCTTTTCCGCTACTAAGTGATAGCAGTTGTTTTTCAATTCCGATATCGTTTATTTCAATATTTTCCATTTTGGCGTCCGTGTGACGGCTGAAGTCAGGGACCGTGTTACGATTTTCCGCAGTGAAACAGTTTCGGAACACTGAATTCAGTATTTCTGCCTTTCTTCGGTCGTCCTCTGTTTCGGTGCCATCGTGGTCAACGAGTGACTGAATTTTCTCATGACATCCTGAAGGCCACGGTTCCAGGCAGTTGAAGAGATAAAAGTATTTCTTGACTTCCGAAAAGCATTTGACTCAGTACCACACCTACATGTACTACTGAAAGTTTGATCGTAGGAGGTATTGAGCGGAATCTGTGACAGGATTGAACATTTCTTGGTAAGGATGATGCAGCATGTTATCTTAGGAGTAATCGACAGAAGTATGTCAATGAGAAGTGTGTTTAGACCCTTGCAGCTCATGATGTATATTAATGACACTGAAGACAATATTAATAGTAACTTCACTCCTTTCACAGATGATGTAGTGGTCTATAATGAAGTACTGTCTGAAAAATGCTGCACAAATATTCAGTCAGAAGTTGATATGATTTCAAAGAGGTGCAAAGATTGGTATCTTGCCTTAAATGTTGAGAAAAGTAAAATTATGCAGTTCACAATAAAATTAGAGTTAGTCAACTTACATAAATACCTAAATGTAACAATTTACAGTGATATAAAATAGAATGGTCACATGGGCTCATTTGTAAATAAGACAGATGGCAGATTAAAATTCATTGGCAAGATACTGGGAGAACGTAATCAGTCTCCAAAGGAGACTGTTCAAAAGGTACTTGTGTGGCATCTCAGACTGCTGCTAAAGTTTATGGGGCTGGCTCTTACAGATAGAAGGAAATTACCCAATAAAATACTAATAATTCTCTCTTTCTATAAGCTCACCAAACTATAGTTTGGGCATATTTCTATACATCTCTCTTACTTTATGCACAGTTCTTTGTCAACTTGCCTACTTGTCACACTGCAAAACTGTCATTTTTCAGGTTTCTGAATAGTCAATTGCCAGCTTTTCCAAAAGATATTGTCACACTTCTTGTTCTCCCAACTTTTTATTCATTTCTTCACAAACATGTTGTCACAAATCGTTATGGTCAAAATTATATAAATGACATAATATCCTAAACGTGTACTTCAGATAAGCAACTAATGGTGAGAAATGAATATTTAATTTTTTATTTTCATTTACAATATTGCAACAGCTGAAGTTCAAAGTCAAAGTGACTAAAAACCTGTATCATTACTGTCAGCCTTAACAAAAGTAATAGGGACTATCATGAAAAACATAGCAAAAAATGAATTCGAAAATTTCAGAGTTCTCCCTGTTTCAGTATGGTTTCTGCACAGATAGGAATACTAAAACATCTATGGTTAAATTCATAGAAGAAATTGCATGCACAATGGAGGACAGATCAATAATGCTATAGGGATAAAATGTGACACAATGCAACACAGTATCTTATTCAAATAATGAGACAAATTGGTGCCTAGGGAAGTTAGTTTGTTTGTTTTGTTTTAGGGCATAAAAACAGAGGTCACATACGCCCAAATCAAAACTACAGAACACAAACACAGAGACTAGGGAAACGACTATATGTCAGTCTCAATGGAAAGAATAGGAGACATCTAAACAAGACAGGTCGGAAAGGGGCATTTTTTTTTAAAAAAGAATGGAGATCCAAAACTAAAAATTAAATGGCCTTCACCATATTGCTTCGGCGGATAAAAAGTAAAACGCAGGCGACAGCCCAGGCTTCATTTGCTAAAACAGCTGATAAATCAGTTGGCAAACTCAAGATGGAAGGTAAATTAGTAAGCAAAGGGCATTCCAGACAGTTTAAATCTGGGTGCAATGCGTACAAAATTGTGGGGCGGCACCATTGAGCAAATGACAATGGCTAAAAAGGCAGTGCCCAATACACAGCTGAGTTAAAATTATCTCCTCCTGGCGGGAGGGCCGAGAGGAGGTTGTCCAAGGCCGAAGCTTATTCCTGTGAAGGGAGGACTATTGGCGATGCCAAAGGAACACCACCGCTTGACAGACAGCAACACAGAGATCATCGGAGGGAATAGAGGTACTCACAGGCCAAGGTAAGAGGACTGCAGCCTTGGCAGCAGCCTCATTTCCTGGCATACCGACATGACCAGGGACCCACAGAAACATGACATTGGCTCCACCAAGAGTGAGCAAAAGACAGTTTTCCTGGACCCACTACACTAAGGGATGAGTAGTGTACAGTGCACAGAGACTTTGGAGGGCGCTCAGTGAGTCTGAGCAGAGGACACAATTGGGAAGGCTGTGTCGCTGGATGTACTCCACGGCCTGACACAATGCAAAAAGCTCAGCTGTAAAAACTGAGGAGTGGACCGGAAGCTGATATCAAAAGACACGGGTGCCAATGACAAATGCACACCCAACCACACGGTCAGTCTGAGAGCCGTCAGTGTACACAGTGGTACTATCGCTAAGTTCCATGCAAAGATTGTGAAACTGGAGGTGATAGACCAAGGCTGGAGTAGTGTCCTTAGGAAGTGAATAAAGGCCAAGGTTAACATGGGCTACTTCACGAAGCCAAAGTGGTGAAGGGTTCACACCCACAGAGAAAGTTGCAGGTAGTGTGAAGTTAAGCCGCCGTAGCGAGTGCCGAAAGCAGATGCCAGGAGGTAAAAGGGAAGAGGGACAAGCCCCATACTGAAGATCTAAGGAATCATCAAAGAAGGAGGCATAGAAAGGGTAGCCACGCATGACAGACAAACGGCATGCATACTGAGGAGAAAATCATGGCTGTAAGACAGTGGTAGTTCAGCAGCTTCAGCATACAGACTCTTAACCGGGATGGTGTAAAAGGCACCCGTGTCCAAACGGATGCCATGACGGTGGATAGTGTTGAGACTGCGTAAAAGGGATGGGCTTGCAGATGCAGAAACGAAGCACCCAAAGTAGAGTTTTGAAAGGACAAGGGACCAGTACAAACAGAAGAGGGTGGTTCCATCGGCACCCCAAGAAGTACCATTGGGGACACAGAGGACACTGAGGGACTGTGTACAGCGGGCTGCCAGGTAAGAGACATGGGGGGATCAAGAGAGTTTCCTGTCGAGCATGAGACCAAGGAATTTAGTAGTGTCAATGAACGGAAGGGCAACAAACCCAAGATGTAGAGATGGTGGGAGAAACCAGAAATTCATACAGACAGTTTTGTCATTGGAAAAGCGAAAGCCATTGGCGATGCTCCAGGAGTGAAGACGGCCAAGACAGTGCTGAAGGCGCCGCTCAGTGAGACAGGTCTGTGGACAACTGCAATAGATGGCAAAATCATTGACAAAAAGGGAGTCGGAGACGCCTGGCGGAATACAGGCCATGATAGGGTTAGTGGCGATAGCAAAGAGGATGAAGCTCAGGTCAGAACCCTGAGGCACACCATTTTCCTGAAAAAAGGTGTCCGACAAAGCAGAACCCACACACACCTTGAAAACTCGGTCTTGTAAAAATGCCCGAAGAAAACAGGGCAGGTGCCCATGGAAGCCCTACATGTAAAGAGTATGGAGGATACCAGTTCTCCAGCAGGTGTCATAGACCATCTCCAAATCGAAAAACATTGCCACAGTCGGATTTCCACAGAGAACCATTCATGACATGGGTGGACAAAGTAATTAGATGGTCAACTGGAGAACGCCACACTTGAAATCTACACTGTGCATTCGCGAGTAAGTGGCGAGATTCGAGCCACCACACCAGCTGGGTATGAATCGTATGTTCCATCACCTCACAAACGCAGCTGGTAAGAGATGGGGCAGTAGCTGGAAGGAAGGTTTTTGTCCTTACTGGGCTTAGGAATGGGTGTGACTGTGGCTTCACGCCAGCATCCAGGAAATGTGCCCTCAGCCCAGATGCAGTTGTATGTGTTAAGCAGAAGGTGCTTGCCCGCAAGAGTGGTGTTGCTGTTGTGGTCTTCAGTCCTGAGACTGGTTTGATGCAGCTCTCCACGCTACTCTATCCTGTGCAAGCTTCTTCATCTCCCAGCAACCTACATCCTTCTGAATCTGCTTAGTGTATTCATCTCTTGGTCTCCCTCTACGATTTTTACCCTCCACGCTGCCCTCCACTACTAAATTGGGGATCCCTCGATGTCTCAGAACATGTCCTACCAACCGATCCCTTCTTCTAGTCAAGTTGTGCCACAAGCTCCTCTTCTCCCCAATTCTATTCAATACCTCCTCATTTGTTATGTGATCTACCCATATAATCTTCAGCATTCTTCTGTAGCACCACATTTCGAAAGCTTCTATTCTCTTCTTGTTCAAACTATTTATCGTCCACGTTTCACTTCCATACATGGCTACACTCCATACAAATACTTTAAGAAACGACTTCCTGACATTTAAATCTATACTAGATGTTAACAAATTTGTCTTCTTCAGAAACGCTTTCCTTGCCATTGCCAGTCTACATTTTATACCATCTCTACTTCGACCATTGTCAGTTATTTTGCTCCCCAAATAGCAAAACTCCTTTACTACTTTAAGTGTCTCATTTCCTAATATAATTCCCTCAGCATCACCCAACTTAATTCGACTACATTCCATTATCCTCGTTTTGCTTTTGTTGATGTTCATCTTATACCCTCCTTTCAAGACACTGTCCATTCCGTTCAACTGCTCTTCCAAGTCCCTAGCTGTCTCTGACAGAATTACAATGTCATCGGCGAACCTCAAAGTTTTTATTCCTTCTCCATAGATTTTAATACCTACTCCGAACTTTTCTTTTGTTTCCTTTATTGCTTGCTCAATATACAGATTGAATAACATAGTGGATAGGCTACAACCCTGTCTCACTCCCTTCCCAACCACTGCTTCCCTTTCATGGCCCTCGACCCTTATAACTGCCATCTGCTTTCTGTACAAATTGTAAATAGCCTTTCGCTCCCTGTACTTTACCCCTGCCACCTTCAGAATTTGAAAGAGAGTATTCCAATCAACATTGTCAAAAGCTTTCTCTAAGTCTACAACAGTTAGAAAAGTAGGTTTGCCTTTCCTTAATCTTTCTTCTAAGATAAGTTGTAGGTTCAGTATTGCCTCACGTGTTCCAACATTTCTACGGAATCCAAACTGATCTTCCCCAACGTCGGCTTCTACCAGTTTTTCCATTCGCCTGTAAAGAATTCGCGTTAGTATTTTGCAGCTGTGACTTATTAAACTGATAGTTCGGTAATTTTCACATCTGTCAACACCTGCTTTCTTTGGGATTGCAATTATTATATTCTTCTTGAGGTCTGAGGGTATTTCGCCTGTCTCATACATCTTGCTCACCAGAAGGTAGAGTTTTGTCAGGACTGGCTCTCCCAAGGCCGTCAGTAGTTCTAATGGAATGTTGTCTACTCTGGGGGCCTTGTTTCGACTCAGGTCTTTCAGTGCTCTGTCAAACTCTTCACGCTGTATCATATCTCCCATTTCATCTTCATCTACATCCTCTTCCATTTCAATAATATTGTCCTCAAGTACGTTGCCCTTGTATAGACCCTCTATATACTCCTTCCAGCTTTCTGCTTTCCCTTCTTTGCTTACAACTGGGTTTCCATCTGAGCTCTTGATATTCATGCAAGTGGTTCTCTTTTCTCCAAAGGTCTCTTTAATTTTCCTGTAGGCATTATCTATCTTATCCCTAGTGAGATAAGCCTCTACATCCTTACATTTGTCCTCTAGCCATCCCTGCTTAGCATTTACTGCATTTTTATACTTTCTCCTTTCATCAATTCAATATTTCTTCTGTTACCCAAAGGTTTCTACTAGCCCTCGTCTTTTTACCTATTTGATCCTCTTCTGCCTTCACTATTTCATCCGTCAAAGCTACCCATTCTTCTTCTACTGTATTTCTTTCCCCCATTCCTGTGAATTGTTCCCTTATGGTCTCCCTGAAACTCTGTACAACCTCTGGTTCTTTCAGTTTATCCAGGTCCCATCTCCTTAAATTCCCACCTTTTTGCAGTTTCTTCAGTTTTAATCTACAGTTCATAACCGATAGATTGTGGTCAGAGTCCACATCTGCACCTGTAAATGTCTTACAATTTAAAACCTGGTTCCTAAATCTCTGCCTTACCATTATATAATCTATCTGATACCTTCCAGTATCTCCAGGGTTCTTCCATGTATACAACCTTCTTTCATAATTCTTGAACCAAGTGTTAGCTATGATTAAGTTATGCTCTGCGCAAAACTCTACCAGGCGGCTTCCTCTTTAATTTCTTAGCCCCAATCCATATTCACCTACTATGTTTCCTTATCTCCCTTTTCCTACTCTCGAATTCCAGTCACCCATGACTATTAAATTTTCGTCTCCCTTCACTACCTGAATAATTTATTTTATCTCATCATACATTTCACCAATTTTGTCATCATCTACAGAGCTAGTTGGCATATAAACTTGTACTACTGTATTAGGCGTGGGCTTCGTGTCTATCTTGACCACAATAACGCGCTCACTATGCTGTCTGTAGTAGCTTACCCGTACTCCTATTTTTTTTTTATTCATTATTAAACCTACTCCTGCATTACCCCTATTTGATTTTGTATTTATAATCTTGTATTAACCTGACCAAAAGTCTTGTTCCTGCTGCCACCAAACTTCACTAATTCCCACTATATCTAACTTTAACCTATCCATTACCCTTTTTAAATTTTCTACCCTACCTGCCCGATTAAGGGATCTGACATTCCACGCTCTGATCCGCAAGAGAGAGGTGCTGCAAAATCTAAACATGTATAGCGTCTGGCCCTGGGGCAGAGGACTGGAATGAACTGAGAGCATGATCTAGCTCCCTCATAGTGAAGGCGGCATTGTAGCACTCACGATTCGGAGAAGAGAAGGGTATCGCCCAAGCCTCCTCCACTCGTTTCCTATTGATAAAGGAGGGGTGATAGTGGGAAGAGCTCAAAACTTCTACAAAATGGCGGCCCAAGGTGTTGGAGATAGCAACAGGATTCATGATGACATCAGCACCTACTGTCAGGCCGGAAATCGGGAAATGGATCTCAGTTCCAGAGAGCCACTGGAGATTGGCTCACACAATAGAGGAATGTGTGGAACTGGTAAAAGAACTAGTGAACGAAATCCAACTAGCTCTTTTGCTATCCCGAAGAACTCGACGACACTTTGCACGCATCTGTTTACAGTGAATGAAGTTTTCCAGTGTTGGGAGGTGGTTAAAAACGCGGAGAGCACATCTCCGTGTGCGAATTGTGTTGCAACATGCTTCAGTCTACCAACGGACTGGGACACGATGTGGCAAAGAGGAAGTCCAAGGAATGGAACGTTCTGCAGCAGTAAGGATAACGTTTGTGAGATAGTCCACCTGGTCATCACGACTGAGGAAATCTTGTTCTGCGAAGGTTGCCAGGGAGGAGTGAAGCTGCTAGTCAGCCTTAGTAAGCTACCATTTGGGCATGCATGTGGATGGGGTAGGAGTCAGCACACAGAGCACACGAGAAATGGTCGCTCGAGTAGGCGTCAGAAAGAACAGACCACTCAAGATGAGGGGCAAGCTGGGCAGTGCACAAAGATAGGTCCAAATGGGAATAGGTGTGCGAGGAGTCAGAAAGGAAAGTGGGTGCACCGGTGTTAAGGCAGAAGAGGTTGAGTTGGTTAAGAATGTCGGCCAAGAGGGCACCTCTCTGGCAGGCCCTGGAAGAGCCATAAAGGGGATGATGCGCATTAAAGTCACCGAGTAGCAAAAATGGTGGAGGTATCTGCCCAATAAGATGAAAGAAGTCAGTCCTGGTGACATCGAAGGATGGATGTACATAAATGGTACAGAGGGAGAAAGTCGGGTGGGGAAGGAAGAGGCGAACGGCAACAGCTTGAAGACGGGTAGTCAAGGAAATGGGTTGACTACGAAGGTCATCCCATATAAGCAGCATGATGCCCCCATGAGATGAGATGCCGACCTCAGGGGGAAGGTCAAAACGAAACGGTAAGTAATGTGGAAGTGCAAGGCGATCTTGAGGGCGCAATTTCATTTCCTGAAGGCAACGTACAAGGGGATGCTGCGATGCTAGAAGCAGCCGTAAATCCTCGCTGTGGGATCGAAGAGAGTGAATGTTCCATTGGAGGACAGTCATGAGGAGAAAGAGATGAAGGGGTATCAACTCAAGAGTCCGCCAAGGGACAGTCGGTGTAGAGTCACTACTACAGGGCACAGAAGCAGGAGGATCCTGCTCCATGGGGTCCACACAAGCATCGGCGTACTTGTGTGGTCGGTCGGCGGATTCCAACACCGAAAAACGATTGGTGGTGCGCACCAGCGAGATGGAGGCCGGCTGGGCTAAGCGACCATGTGGCAACACTGTAGAGCAGGATCTTCGAGTTGGTGAAGGGGAAAATGGTTGTCTTTAGCAGACTTATTCGAGCCCTTCTGCTTGGAGGAATACTTGGGTGTTGGTTGGCTGGAGGGACACAGAAAGTCTTCCCGGGCCTTTCCTGCCTGCCGGTTGTGTAGTGGGTAGCTTCGCCTCATGAGGCGAGAGATTGATAGTTTGTTGCGCAGTAGGACGGGGGGAAGATGATGTTACCTTTACACTTGGCGACTTCACAACCTCAGAGCCAAATTTGAGGTCTCTTGTCTGTGTAGCCATGTCCTTCATGGAGCGAGGGGTAAACCGAACTGAAAACTATAAGTGCCAGACAGGAGAACACAGGTTTTGCGACTAGCCAGTAACTTGCGAGCTACCGGTTAAGGCACTTTTTCCTTTACCCAAATCTCTTGAACGGCCCGCTCATCAAGATGCATGGGACAATCCCAGGAGGAAGCAGCAGTTGATACAGCGGGGATAAGGTGGTGGACATTCGCCCTCGTGTGCATCCCTGCCACAGTTTAAGCATTTGGCCGGGTGTCGACAAGATGTTCTAGTGAGATTGACACTGGTAAAGCGCTTCGGATTCAGAATGTACGGCCAGACTGTGATGATTTCGTAGCCTGCTTTAATCTTGGACGGCAGCACCACCATATCAAAGGTGAGGAAAAGAGTGTGGGTGGGCACCAAGGAAGAATCGACCTTTTTCAAGACACGATGAATGGCAATGACACCCTTATCGGATAGGTAAGTTTGTATTTCAGCTTCGGTCATACCATCAAGCAGCCCGGTGTAAACTACACCATGGAAAGAACTCAAAGTTCTATGTGCCTTGACATGAACAGTGTAGCTGTCAAGAAGTAGGGCAGCAAGGAGTTGTTGTGCTTGAGTATCAGAAGCCGTCTCCAAGAGCAAAGTGCCATTCCGTAAACAAGAGCAGGATTTCACAGGGCCATCAATGTCATTGACACTTTTCTGAATAATAAACTGATTGACTGTGGCGAAGGACTGACCATCTTCAGTACGTGATACAACAAGGAACCACAGTGCAGCGGGAAGAGTCTTCAAATCAGCAGACTCATTACATTTTCGTTTCGTCGACATCGATGGAGAGGATGAGTGACTCATCGCAAGGATATCCCCCATGATTGCCAGCGTCTCCAATGGCATGCTCCTTCCAACTTGGGGTCCCCAACACACCTTAGGTGTTCATTCACACCTCACGTTACACCTCCCGAACACCTGACAGAGGGACAAATGTGCAATCTGGAAAGGTTACAGCTCAGGCAACAACCCCTTCCTGGATCTGGTCTGTACCAGGGGGTACGTGCGAACCCTACCTGTCGACCCTGGGCTGGGAATTACGCATTACCCAGTCACCTTTTACGTGTCAGACGCGCGGGCCGGCCTTCAGAAGCACACAGAGAGGAAGAAGAAAAAAGACGATCCTCATACACTGAAGCGGAGGAACGAGAGATGAAGGGAAACAAAGAAAGGAAAAAAAGGAGCCAAAATGAAAGTTTAGACTGTTCGCAGGTCAGCAACAGTATGCAGACCATTCCCAATAATACCCCAGACATGTTCCTCAAGGGAGGGGAGGAAGAATAGCAAGAGGATAGACATGCAGCACGGAAGAGAAAAAGTGCTGTAAAGGCTGGGGCCTCGTGGTAGCCAAACACGAACCTGCCAAAGAGTGGCAAGCCCCCTGGGAGGACAGAGGGAAGTAAAAACACTAGAGAGAGAGAGAGAGAGAGAGAGAGAGAGCAGGGGCCGAGGGAGGGGGAGAAACAGGTAATGAAGGACTACAAGAATTGAATTTTCATCAAATATTCAACAAGTAGCAATGGGTGTTACACAGTACAGCATCTTAGGAATCCTCCTATTCCGTATTTATAGTAACAATATTACGGTCCCTATAAATAATGCACAAATTACATTGTTTGCTGATGAGACAGGTATTGTAATAACAGACATAGATAAAGAAACTGCAAAATGGTACAAATGAGGTTCCTGGGTATATAACAGACTGGTTCGACTCAATTTTTCTGTTTGTAAATCTTTCAAAAACAAATTTCATTAATTTTGGGAAAACAGAGTCTGAGAAATCCTCATTCTAACTATCAATAACCATCAGACAGACAGGGTTTGCATCAAGATGAAAACCTACCCATATTCTACATCTCTGAAATCAGCTGAACTCTGTTGCCTTGCTTTACATTTAATCTCATAGAAGTGCAGCACAGATTGTGACCCAGATGCACATTTTCTTCATTTCCACTTGAGAGCTATGCACAGTATCTGGTTTTGAAGGTAAACTAAAGCAAATTTCTAAATTGTTTTCACCTTTTTCCTAAAACAAAAAAAAAGAGCTGTAAGAATTATCACAAAAAGTTTTAGACTGACACCCTCCAAACAGTTGCTTTTTCAGCTAAATATACATCTTTACCATAGCTCGCCTATTCAAGAGCATAATCACCACAGAATTTAATGAGGACAGGTTGAGAATTAATTTGAATCTTTACTCATACAACATGAAGACATGTCACAATTTCTACATAGTGAGAGTAAATAAGGCCATCACACAAATATATATATACTGTACAGCAATCCTCTTGAGCCTATAAAAGCAATTAAGAACATAACTGTGTTCAAAAATACAGTTTTCAAATATTTCATGCTAATCTATGACATGAATGATTACTTGGGTCAATTTTCTCTTTTTGTGCCATATATATATATAATGCACGTCTGCAAGTTTATGTAAAATAGTAACACTCTCTCAAGAACTGTATGTAGTGGCATAATCCAATAAGGTCACATCAGAGACAATTGTGTAGGCTATTGTTTCCCAAGTTAGCACCACCCACATTTATTATTCGCACAAACTAAGTTGACACTCAGCATGATGGCTGATAGGAGTGACTGTCAAGGCATTTTCCATTTACCATGACTCCCATTAGCCACCGCACTGAGTGTCTCCTTGGTTTGCATGAACAGTATGTGTCAGACAGTTGTCTGTTATGCAAATGTGCTCCACTTGTTCTCTTCATCCAGTACCACTTACTGCCTGATACATTCTGGCCATTGGTTCCTTAGTTCAAAAATACTAAGTTTAGGATCCTCTATAATCTGTATAATTTTTAAGCATAACGTTTGGGAAATCTTGTTTGTTTTGTGCCTTAGGTCCACCCTGTTTTGGTATACCAACTTTTCTACCTCTGACAGTTTCTCAGTTTTTGGCAAATTCTCCAGCATGATGACTACTTTTGGTGAATGTGATCCTTCCACAAATGTCAATAAATTTGTGTTCACACAAAAAAAATTAGCACTTGTGTAAAAGGTTTGTTTCCTCTACCTACATATTGCAAATATAAATGAAAAAGGAGTGAGTTTTATACCAAATACAAACTTTTATGGATTGAAATTTATTTTCTGTTCCATCATTTCAAGTATAAGTTACACACTTTATAATTTTACTAATTAGGACTAGTGCTCTTACTCAAGTCCTATTATTTTTTATCTTTGCTTTTGTGTATTTACTGTCATATTCAGAATTCAGATTGTCAACTGAAGTACCCAACGACACTAAAAAGTATAATTACCTACAAAATCATAAGCCTCAACATGAAAAAGTACTGAATTGTTAGCAATATAAATATGTTTGACAATGCATTACCTCATCATCCAAGCTGACTGGGAACTGTGTAATTGGCTTCACGGCTAAATCCTCTATGGCTTTTTCTCGTCTGGAAAGAAAAGAATAATTGTAAGAATACATTTGTCAATAGTTACTGCTACAACAATTTTAGTAAGCAATTGTAGTTAACAGGTAGCTGATAAGTTTCAACACCAACCAGCAAGAGTTCTAAACTATTCATCTCACATTTTTTGCAAATAATCATAGGATTGCCATATCCACATATATTATAACATGTTAGATTTTCTTTTCTGTCTCATACACAATCACTAAATTGTTGCTCTGACTGTACATATTACAGGCTGAAACTACCTGAGTTGAAGAAGGGGCATGCAACTGTTCGTGGATTTGATGAGAGAACCATTAGCCATTTGTCTAGAAGACTGTACACAAATCATGGAAAAAGTAATTACGTGTGGATGGGCAAGAATCTTAACCCTGTTCCTCACAGTCATGCAACAAGAAACAAGTAGCTAAAAGAAGAGACAAGAAGTAAATACATGTGAGGGAGATTACAACACAAAATGAGTAAATAAATCAGAAGAGAAAGAAAGACAACGAAAGAAGCACTGAACTGTACAGAAACATCGATAACTGGTGATATAAGTGGTGTAAGATGAGGGTAGCACAAGAAAGCATTAGCTGCCCAAGTTCTCACTTTAAAAGTTCTGGCAGAAAATTATCAAACTACCATCCAGTGCCTTGTGTTCTTACTGTCAAAGAATCCCCTTTGATCATAGATATCTAGCATCATAGAAATTTAAAATTTCAATGTGTTTGGATATATAGTAAACCACAAGAACTGACATGTAGGGAGATGTATGGAAAAATCATAACCTCCTAATCACTCGAATACTGTGCCATTCCAGATGAACATCTCAAATTTCAGTACAGACTACCACTACCTTGCACTGAAATCTTAGAACCAGCCTCAGTTTTAAAACATATCCACAAGACTGGAGCTACAAAGTGGTTAAAAAATAATAAAACACAAGCATGATATTGTACATACTTCTTTATTAATAATAAGCACGTTCAACTTTGACAAATATCACAGGTTGAATTAGTCTTAGCAACCACGTGGTACCAAACATTATGTTTCACAAGTTACGCCTGAGACGGCAGAAATAATGGAACAGGAACTGCATCTTGCCCTGATAACTCTTTTCTGCCGATATACCATTTCCGACATATCATTAAAACGGTTCGTACTAAAGGAGATGCGCCTTTGATAAATCTTATCGTGCTGACAATTGTCACCTTTATCAAATGACACCTGAAGTATTTGTGTAATTGTTAACAGTAGATCGCTCTTTAATCCAACTAACAGAGTATATCGTGACTTACTATCATCACACATCCTATCCATGGTTTACAGCTCGCATCAAACAATGAAAATGATACGATCCTTTGGAAATTCATTGTACATAATCTTGCCTAACTGAAGAAGCAATAGAACTGCTGACTCAGCAGACATTATTTCACTTACCCTCTATTCGTCAACTGGGTTTAGCACGTTATCCGCTGAAGAGTATTGTCTTCTGTGACCAGATGTCTTGGACAGGGCACCACTGCCTCAAAATCCCATTACTTTCAGCTCTAGCTCACTGCTCTTACTGAAGCGATATCATGGTTACTTTTCCTCAACCCTCTTATGATTGCGTCCTCTCAGGGGCGCCTGTCTTTCATTACTCATTGATGCAACCTTGTGTTAATTTTTGTTGACTGTCATAACTACCCATGTCATTTACTTAAAACACTGAAAAACATAGCCGTCTCTGTACCAATTTCTCCACACAAATGGCCAGTATGAACCTATCTTGTTTCTAACTCTGCTGCACTCCCCTACCCATTTCGTGACAGCTACTTATTACCATTTACCAGTTATTCATCAGAGTACTTCTCCACACACTAACATTTTACTTACAAATGACAATCGCTTTTCGCTGGGGTTCAGTAGTACCAACCCGACAACTTTCTCAGTACCACGATGTTTCCAAAATCTTAACCCATCTTCGGCACCACTGCCTTTCCCTCTTGCCCAAAAGGATAACGAGAGAGAGAGAGAGAGAGAGAGAGAGAGAGACGAGGTGGGGTGGTTGGGTGGGTGGAGAAGGAGGGGGGGGAGAGAGGGGAGGGGGGGGGGAGAGAGAGAGCACACATTAATTTAATTACAGTTACTGTTATTACATTTATTATTACTCCTGGAAATGTGTCTTCAAATAGTCTGTAGCTGAGATCTAAAGTTACTTGGTGATGACTGCATCAGAAAATCGCAGCGCAGAAAGGCACGACCAGCAGTTGAACCGTGTCGGTGACATTTTATAGAATATTAGGCGATGAATGCGTGTGAAAAAAAAAAAAATTGAAACATTTTGAACAGTGATTTATGTGAAAAGATTACGCTTCTTCCCGTAGTATCTTCAGAAGACTATCAGAATAGATTTTCTAAAAATCTGCAACATCTGAAACTCAAAATATGTGGACAACCGACAGCTGCTACGCGAACTGTTTTTATTTTACAATTTCGGGTCATGTTCGGATACACAAGTCTTCAGTGTCCTCCCTCCCCTTGGTCAATAACATCCCTCTGTGAAAGACATGTTTAATTCCAGGCGTAATCGTTGTCAGTGAACACTTTTATTGCACATAAACATAGTCTGCTTCAGAATTTATAGGTTCCTACTGTATTGAACATTTCTACAGAACTGTTCACAAATAACTATCGCACACCAAACCAGTGGCAAAATTCTAGGTGCTCACTGAACTATTAAGATTTCCGAAAGCAATATAGCACACTACATATAGAATATAACTTAGAAACACTTTGCACTATAATAGTATTATGTTGGATTTTATCTCCAGTTCTTTTCGATTTTTGCAAATTCCCATTTTCTAGTAGAAATTTTCATTATAAAGCACACAACTAAATAGATAACTGCCAGAAGATTGATTATGATCATTACTATGACAAAATTTTATGATTTATTTATTTATTTTCAGTTTAGTTTAAAGGTCAATGAACAAGAAGCTACTGTCCGAGTTATCTTCTGCAGCGAATTTGCCTGAGATTACGCTCTGGCACTAGGAACCAACGTTTTCACAGCTTTCACAATCAACTACAGGAGTTATTTTGGTGGTTAATACTGTGTTGGAAAAGAGAGCACCATTTTGAATTGGTTAGGCGTGGGCACTGATGCCACTTCTTTCTAAGTCTTTGCTGTACTTTGTTAATAAATCTTCGACTTTTATTGCATCATTGTAGCCGACAAATGCGCACTGTTCATCACGAGAATAATCCTGATGTAAAAATTACATCAGGTATTCTTCGCCATTTGCCTGAATCTCACTGGATTTCGTTTCATGTGGAGCGGAAGCCAAGCTGTGTCCAGTACAGTCAAGTATGATCATAAGGATACGTTTTATGCTGTGTTACACGCACACAGATGGAGCGATAACGCAGGATAACAGCTTTACCGTCGGCCGAAGTGGCCGTGCGGTTCTAGGCGCTGCAGTCTGGAACCGCGAGACCGCTACGGTCGCAGGTTCGTATCCTGCCTCGGGCATGGATGTGTGTGCTGTCCTTAGGTTAGTTAGGTTTAACTAGTTCTAAGTTCTACGGGACTAATGACCTCAGAAGTTGAGTCCCATAGTGCTCAGAGCCATTTGAACCATTTTGAACAGCTTTACCAGCGCATTTAACTTGGTTAGTGTTGGCCAGCCAGCTGGTCCAACTAACCTGCAATGATGTGAGAAGTTGCAGTTCTGACGTAAAAAGAGACGAACAGAGAAACATTCGAATGTCATAATTTTCAAACAGAATGAAATTATACTCGGCATAACTCCAGCACTACCACAAGCTTGCTTCTTAGGTGACCAGACGGGAAGCATAACATGCTCTCGTTCTCACCTAACATGGTAGTCTAATTACAAACAAAAGTGATGAAAATCCCTAAACACCATGGTAATTCTTCTGAGCGAGCTGTGTGTAATGCATAAGCATACAGCAGAGATTTGACCGTATTGTTGGATACTGAGGCCACTGAAGGTATTAATTACAGTCAGATGTGTTGTAATCTATTAGCTCCTTCCTTATCCGAATTCGAGAAATACATTTCAGTTTTGGAACTGTCATCTGCTACTATGATAACGAATCGATCAACAACAGAATCCACGAAGCCACCCAAGCGCCGCAATTTCTCCTTTTATCACGTGCCGTTCTATATCCCGCCGGCGTTCGGCAGTGACATGTATATAAAAAAAAAAAAAAGTGTGCGTGCCTTAGTTCCAGTACGTCTGGCTGATTAACAGTCTTGTTATTTCTCGTGACAAATCCCTGAACTTCGCTCCAGATCAGTTCTGTTGGGTTCTTATAGTAATAACACAGTGGCAATCGTAAAAATTTATCACTTGTATGGTGTTCTCGATGCTGTGAAAAGGATTTTTTTTCATGTTTCTACATCACTTAGCACTCTGGTTCGTGTGAGACTAGATCTGTGGTATAAAACAACGGACATAATCCAAATAAAGTGTATTTGGTTTTTCATTTTTGTCCTAAAAATTAAATTATCATGTTTTCTTAATTTCAGCAAGCTTTATTACCAATTTTCTGTGAAAAATCGATAACTAAGAATTTATATTTGAAATGAAAGTAGGAATTTCGCGTGCAATATGTGGATAGAAACAAGAAGACGTGGATTATTCGTAAAAATTTATAATGATTTTTACAATTACGAGATGTAGGTATTTCAAATAGAAAAAAGGATGACCAAGGCGAGACTTGAACCAGCGATCCACAAATTGCACACTACGCTGCCGATTCCACTATACATCTAATGTGCATCTGTATCTCAACTGCATCAAATTTAAAGCCAATTTCTCTGCAAATTTATGACAAACATTAAGAACAACGTGAAACTTCCCGGCAGATTAAAACTGCGTGCCGGACCGAGACTCGAACTCGGGCCTTTGCCTTTCGCGGGCAAGTGCTCTAAGAACAACTACTTCTCGGCACTTCTTAAGCGTGTTCCACACGCGTGTTTACTACATAGCAGAAAGCAGTCTCAGCCGTTTTCATACTGCGCATTAACAGAGCGACAAACAGCGCAACAGTGCAGAGACTGTGACTGACTGTATTCGATTTTTGAAATAAAAATTACACAGCTAAAGCGTGATTAAGAAAAACGTCCATGGCTGTTAATACATTACAATATCTTAAAGTTCATTTAATGTAATTTATCAGTAAAATATCTAATACATAAGTAGGATCTATCTCCACGAGAGTAACAACACGAGTGTGCGTTTGCTGCGGCTTCTGATTAATCATCGCGCTTGTGTTTGTTTACGTCAGGTTTACTCTTAATTAGCCAGCGCGATCAAGAAAACCGTTATTGAAAATCACACCTCTCACGTCTTGATATTCGAAATCCCTGACGGGCAAACAGCTATTACTTGTGTTTGGTTTTTAACTTGACGAATGGTTTGATGCGGTTCTCTACGCGTACCGTCACATGCAAGTCTGTTCATCTGTGCATAACTCAAGCATCCTACGTCCACTAGAAAACAGCTTAGGTATATTGTACAGTCAAGTCTTGGTCTCACACACCAATTTTTGCCCTCATACTTCCTGCCCCTCAGGATGTGTCCTATCAACCCTTCTTTTAGTCTGATGTGCATTAAATTTCTCTTTCCGCCAATTCGAATCAGACCTCCACACCAGCTATTCGGTCTACTCTCAACTTTCTTGTGCAGCACCTCATTCAAAATTTTACACTACTGGCCATTAAAATTGCTACACCACGAAGATGACGTGCTACGGACGCGAAATTTAACCGACAGGAAGAAGATGCTCTGATATGCAAATGATTAGCTTTTCAGAACATTCACACACGGTTGGCGCCGATGGCGACACCTACAACGTGCTGACATGAGGAAAGTTTCCAACCGGTTTCTCATACACAAACAGCAGTTGACCGGCGTTGCCAGGTGAAACGTTGTTGTGATGCCTCGTGTAAGGAGGAGAAATGCGTACCATTACGTTTCCCACTTCGATAAAGGTCGGATTGAAGCCTATCGCGATTGCGGTTTATCGTATCGCGACATAGCTGCTCGCGTTGGTCGAAATCCAATTCCAGAATATGGAATCAGTGGGTTCAGGAGGGTAATACGGAACGCCGTGCCGGATCCCAACGGCCTCGTATCACTAGCAGTCGAGATGACAGGCATCTTATCCGCATGGCTGTAACGGATCGTGCAGCCACGTCTCGATCCCCGAGTCAACAGATGGGGACGTTTGCAAGACAACAACCATCTGCACGAACAGTTCGACGACGTTTGCAGCAGCATGGACTATCAGCTCGGAGACCATGGCTGCGGTTACCATTGACGCTGCATCACAGACAGGAGCGCCTGCCATGGTGTACTCAACGACGAACCTGGGTGCACGAATGGCAAAACGTCATTTTTTCGGATGAATCCAGGTTCTGTTTACAGCATCATGATGGTTGCATCCGTGTTTGGGACAACGCGGTGAACGCACATTGGAAGCGTGTTTTCGTCATCGCCATACATACTGGCGTATCACCCGGCGTGATGGATGGGGTGCCATTGGTTACACGTCTCGGTCACGTGTTGTTTGCAATGACGGCACTTTGAACAGTGGACGTTACATTTCACATGTGTTACGACCCATGACTCTACCCTTCATTCAATCCCTGTGAAACCCTACATTTCAGCAGGATAATGCACGACCGCACGTTGCAGGTCCTGTACGGGCCTTCCTGGATACAGAAAGTGTTCGACTGCTGTCCTGGCCAGCACATTCTCCAGATCTCTCACCAATTGAAAACGTCTGGTCAATGGTGGGCGAGCAACTGGCTCGTCACAATACGCCAGTCACTACTCTTCATAAACTGTGGTATCGTGTTGAAGCTGCATGGGCAGCTGTACCGGTACACGCCATCCAAGCTCTGTTTGACTCAATGCCCAGGGGTATCAAGGCCGTTATTACGGCCAGATGTGGTTGTTCTGGGTACTGATTTCTCAGGAACTATGCAACCAAATTGCGTGAAAATGTAATCACATGTCAGTTCTAGTAAAACATATTTGTCCAATTAATACCCGTTTATCATCCGCATTTCTTCTTGGTGTAGCAATTTTAATGGCCAGTAGTGTATATTCTCTTCTTGTCTAAACTCTTATCGTTCACGCTCCATTTTCGCACTACTAAGCTAAACTAAACTCCGTCCGAACAGATCTCAGAAGACCCTAACGGCACTGACCGACCACCGTGTCATCCTCAGCCCATAGGCGTCACTGGATGCGGATATGGAGGAAGGTGTGGACCACACACCGCTCTCCTGGCCGTTATCAGTTTTCGTGAACGGAGCCGCTATTTCTCAATCAAGTAGCTCCTCAATTTGCCTCACAAGAGCTGAGTGCACCCCGCTTGCCAACAGCGCTCGGCAGACGACGGTCACCCATCCAAGTGCTAGCCAAACCCGACGGCGTTTAACTTCGGTGATCTGATGGGAACCGGTGTTACCACTGCGGCAAGGCCGTTGTCATTTTCGTACTACACACCTTTAGAAAAGACTTCCTAAAACTTAGATTTACATTTGATGTTAACAAATTTCTCGTTTTCAACAATGCTTGTCTTGCTATTTCCAGTCTTCCCTACTTCGGTCAACGTCATTTACTTTGATGCTCAAATTGCAAAACTCATCTCATACTCTTAGTGTCATTTCCTAATCTAATCTCCTTGGAAAATTTTGACTAAATTCGTCCACATTCGGTTACTATGGTTGATAATCATCTGATAAACTCTCCAAGTTACTGTTCATTCCGTTGAACTGGCCGCCCAAGTCCTTAACCGCCTGTGACACAATTAGAATGTCATTGTCAAACCTTAAAATTTTAATTTCTTCTCCCTGAACATAAATTCCTTTTCACAATGTCTCGCTGGTTTCATTTACTACTTACTCTACGTGCAGATTGAATAACGCGAGGGAAAGCTTCGACCTTGAGTCACTTACCTTGTCACTACTGCGCCTTTCTCATGTCATTCGACTCCTATAACTGCAGTCTGGTTTCTAGTTTCCGAAAGCATTTCTTTATTATTGATAAGTTCAAAATTTTTGTGGAAAAAATTTCCAACGTGGTAACACGATGACAGGAACATTCACGGCTAAAATGCAGCCAGAACCGATGACAGCGTTCTTTCCACGTGCGAACGCAGAGTCCGTCGACGATACGAATCAATAAATTGTCCTCGGGATTCCAGGTTGTTAAATTTCCATTCTTGGCAAATTGGGAGGGTAATCGTATTAACGCGAGCCGAGGGAGTGCTGAGATACGCAACACAAAATCAATCCCGTGCTAACCACCGGCCAACGCACGTAATATCACACTCTCTCAACAGGCACGGTTTCTATTCACAAACACATTGCTCTCGCTTTAATTACAGAGAAATATACGACAATGAATCCGGTCAACTGCTCTCTCGAAGACGTAACCACTGGGGACCATCAGTAAAACGCATCAGTCACGAAAAGGTCGTGTAAAAACCGTGCGAGGCTAGAGACACAACTACAGTTGCTTCTGATAGCATTATAATGGCACATAGATCGAGTTAAACTTTCTTTCTATACAGGGTGTTACAAAAAGCTACGGCCAAACTTTCAGGAAACATTCCTCACACACAAATAAAGAAAAGATGTTATGTGGACATATCTCCGGAAACGCTTAATTTCCATGTTAGAGCTCATTTTAGTTTCGTCAGTATGTACTGTACTTTCTCGATTCACCGCCAGTTGGCCCAATTGAAGGAAGGTAATGTTGACTTCGGTGCTTGTGTTGACATGCGATTCATTGCTCTACAGTACTAGCATCAAGCACATCAGTACGTAGCATCAACAGGTTAGTGTTCATCACGAACGTGGTTTTGCAGTCAGTGCAATGTTTACAAATGCGGTGTTGGCAGATGCCCATTTGATGTATGGATTACCACGGGGCAATAACTGTGGCGCGGTACGTTTGTATCGAGACAGATTTCCAGATCGAAGGTGTCCTGACAGGAAGACGTTCGAAGCAATTGATCGGCGTCTTAGGGAGCACGGAACATTCCAGCCTATGACTCGCGACTGGGGAAGCCCTAGAACGACGAGGACACCTGCAATGGACGAGGCAATTCTTCGTGCAGTTGACGATAACCTAATGTCAGCGTCAGAGAAGTTGCTGCTGTATAAGGTAACGTTGACCACGTCACTGTATGGAGAGTGCTACGGGAGAACTAGTTGTTTCCGTTCCATGTACAGCGTGTGCAGGCACTATCAGCAGCTGATTGGCCTCCACGGGTACACTTCTGCGAATGCTTCATCCAACAATGTGTCAATCCTCATTTCAGTGCAAATGTTCTCTTTACGGATGAGGCTTCATTCCAACGTGATAAAATTGTAAATTTTCACAATCAACATGTGTGGGCTGACGAGAATCCGCACGCAATTGTGCAATCACGTCATCAACACAGATTTTCTGTGAACGTTTGGGCAGGCATTGTTGGTGATGTCTTGATTGGGCCCCATGTTCTTCCACCTACGCTCAATGGAGCACGTTATCATGATTTCATGTGCTGCTAGAACATGTGCCTTTACAAGTACGACACAACATGTGGTTAATACACGATGGAGCTCCTGCACATTTCAGCCGAAGTGTTCGTACGCTTCTCAAAAACAGATTCGGTGACCGATGGATTGGTAGAGGCGGATCAATTCCATGGCCTCCACGCTCTCCTGACCTCAACCCTCTTGACTTTCATTTACGGGGGCATTTGAAAGCTCTTGTCTACGCAACACCGGTACCAAACGTAGAGACTCTTCGTGCTCGTATTGTGGACGGCTGTGATACAATACGCCATTCTCCAGGGCTGCATCAGCGCATCAGGGATTCCATGCGACGGAGGGTGGATGTATGTATCCTCGCTAACGGAGGACATTTTGAACATTTCCCGTAACATAGTGTTTGAAGTCACGCTGGTACGTTCTGTTGCTGTGTGTTTCCATTCCATGATTAACGTGATTTGAAGAGAAGTAATAAAATGAGCTCTAACATGGAAAGTAAGCGTTTCCGGACACATGTCCACATAACATATTTTCTTTCTTTGTGTGTGAGGAATGTTTCCTGAAAGTTTGGCCGTACCTTTTTGTAACACGCTGTAATAGTACTGTTATTATATTACATTTGTCAATCCTTCGACTGGTGTGATGCTGCCTGTAACTCCTTTATGTTCTTCTTGTTGTGGTCTTCAGTTCGCTGCAGCTCTCCTTTTCACCTCTGCATAGCTGTGCAACCTACGCTCATTTGAACTTGCTTGCTGGAGCCAAGCCTTAGTGTACCTCTACCGTTTCTACCCCCCCCCCCCCCCCCCCCCCCACACACCTAACCTAACCCAGCGGTTTGTCCTGTCAACAGATCCTATCTTTCATTCTTTTGTATCATATGTTATTGTAGGTGGTTTTCACGCTAGAGGCGTCATGTCACGGACTGCGCGGCCCCTTCCGCCAGAGGTTCGAGTGTTGTTCTTAGCACAAGTTAGTGTAAGTAGTGTGTAAGTCTAGGGACCGATGACCTTAGCCGTTTGGTCCCTTAGGAATTCACACACATTTGAACATTTTCACGCTAGCGTTGTTCAGACACGGTGTTCAAACCGCCATGTCGCGTGACTAATGTTGTTTTAGAGATGTTTCTGCAGACGTCGTCCGTTCACAGTCATTTACAACTGGCATCCTCTGTCTAACATGTTCGGCAAAGGAAATTGCCGTATCTTCCTCCGTGAGGTACTATCAGTAATGTTGGAGAACGTCGCGCTAGCAGTCAGGCAGCGAATATGTTCCAGTATGACCACACTTTGCCACTGATGTCTGAGAACATTTAGACAATGTTTTCCCCAATTGATGGATTTGGTGTGTGTGTGTGGGGGGGGGGGGGGGGGTGCAGTAGCGTGGCCAAGTGTACATAACACACACACTCCAGGAAAGCTGGTTGCTCGTCTGACTGAAGCTGCTGCTATTATTCGCAAAGCATGTGGTTGTTTTGAGTGTGTTAGGATAATCAGCAGCAAGCACATGCCATTTGTACATTAATGTGAACGAACGACAGTTTTAGGAACATCCTTAAAACAATATTCATCACATGGCAGCTTGAACACTGTCTCTGAAAATCACTAAGATGAGATCATGAGAGCCACAGAAAAGAGTCACCATGTAATTCACACAATGCTGAAAAAATTTACAAACTATAATGTTTTATACGAAACAACTGCAATACAACATATAACTAAGTAACATTTTGCCGCGAAAAGCTCTAAAACTGCTTCGATGAGCTCCTGTATAAAATTAAATGCGTGTGGCTCCGCGAAAACCTTTCAAGTTCGAATTGAAAATCCGCAGTTAATCATTCTAACTTTTCAGTTTTCCCAAACCCTAGATTCCGAGACGCTTGAACGATGGCCATCATGAAGTTAGCTAACTGACTCCATAGATAGCTCCGTTAACTTTTCTCCGAAGTAAAAATATTCCTGATGAAGCGAACATCGTGTAGTGGTTAACATTGCTTCATTAGTACGTGGTGGTCATCATTCAATTCTCAGTGACAGTCTTACACTTTCTACGGAGGAAGAAGTCTACAAACCGAGTCTAGTAAACTTCTTGAAACTTAACGACAAACTACTTCCGCAAGTAAGCAGGGAAACTTACATCAAGGCCGACGACGTGATGTTAAAACATACGCCTTGCATCACGCTGGAATTGCATTTATTTAACACCACTGGGCCATCAAGCCACTAAAGTGACTGATGGTTGTCTTAACAGCTTTCGGTTACAGTCAACGTCTGCATCTACATGGATACTCTGCAAATCACATTTAAGTGCCTGGCAGGAGGGTTCATCGAACCACCTTCACAATTCTCTATTATTCCAATCTCGTTTAGCGCGCGGAAAGAACGAACACCTATATCTTTCCGTACGAGCTCTGATTTCCCTTATTTTATCGGGATGATCGTTTCTCCCTGTGTAGGTCGGTGTCAACAAAATATTTTCGCATTCGGAGGAGAAAGCTGGTGATTGGGATTTCGTGAGAAGATTCTGTCGCAACGAAAAACGCCTTTCCTTTAATGATGTCCAGTCCAAATCCTGTATCATTTCAGTGACACTCTCTCCCATATTTCGCGATAATACAAAACGTGCTGATCTTCTTTGAACTTTTTCGAAGTACACTGTCAGTGCTACCTGGTAAGGATCCCACACCGCGCAGCAGTATTATAAAAGAGGGTGGACAAGCGTAGTGTAGGCAGTCTCCTTAGCAGATCTGTTACATTTTCTAAGTGTCCTGCCAATAAAACGCAGTGAAAGATTATATATCTTAGCATTGTCCTGCAGCACCCCATTTTAAAACCTTCTATTCTCTTCTTGTCTGAACTGTTTATCGTCCACGTTTCACTTTCGTAGACAAGTACCCGTGAACAAGACATCGTAACGCTTAAATGTATATTCGAAGCTAACAGATTTCTCTTTTTCAGAATTTTTTTTTCTGTTGCCAGTATCACGTCTGCTTCCGTCAGTTATTTTGCTGCCAGAATAAAATAAAAAGAGAATCACCTACTGCCTCTAGTGTCTTATATCAAGCACTACTAATTCTGTTCAGTTTATCTTCCAAGTTCTTTGGTATCTGACACAATTACAATGTCATCGGCAAACGTCAAGGTTTTAATTTTATCTATTTGAACCATACCTTCCCAGATTCACCTTGGTTTTCTTCTCAGATTGCTCAATGTACATACCGAGCAACATCACAAGCTACACCCCATTCTCAACTATTGCTTCGCTTTCATGTCTTCGACTCATATACGTGCAATCTGGTTTCTGTACAATTTGCAAATAACCTTTTGCCCCCTGTATCTTATTCCTTCCTGACTTCTAGTTTCAAAGAGAATATTCTTCTTCTGAATCTGCCAATGCTGTGAACGTAGGTTTCCCTTTCTCGGTTGGTTGGTTCTGAGCACTATGGGACTCAACTTCTGAGGTCATTAGTCCCGTAGAACTTAGAACTAGTTAAACTTAACTAACCTTAGGACATCACACACATCCATGCCCGAGGCAGGATTCGAATCTGCGACCGTAGCGGTCTCGCGGTTCCAGACTGCAGCGCCTAGAACCGCACGGCCACTTCGGCCGGCTCCCTTTCTCGGGTCTATCTTCTAAGACAAGTGGTAGTGTGAGTGTTGTTCCGATGTTTCTGTATTTTGCCACCTTCCATGGGGTCGGTTTCTACGAGTTTTTTCATTCTTCTCTGAATAATTCGCGTCAGTATTTTGCAACTATGATTTATTAAATTGATGGTTCGGTCATTTTCTCACCTGCCACCACCGGCACTCTTAGGAACTGGAATATTACACTCTTCTTGAATACTGCAATAATAGGTGCAATATTCTGGACAGCTCAATACACATTCGTGATGTTTTCCTTTTAACTGACCCGTAGGAGGTTTCTACTGAGCTGTTCACCTAAAATATTTCCGGAATCGTTTAAGACGTCATAATTCTGTTTTCAGTTAGATGAATTGTAAGAAAGTCCACAGAGATATCGGCATCAACTCTACGTAAAGTAACAACATATTCAAATTCTCTTAGTTTGCCAAAGGTATTTATTTCTTCAAACTAACTTGTGCCCGACACATGTGAAAGGCAAACAACAAAAGCTACATTTCCTCTGTGGACCTTGCATACTTTTTTCTCAGTTTATTGGCTTTAGAGGTGTGTCCACTCAGCCACCTCAGTATTGTAATGTCAGTTATGACGATACGAGAGTTAGGACAGCAGAACACCCAGTCCCCGTACGGCGAAAATTTCCCATCCGCCGGAATGAAAGTCGGGCCACTTCGTTTAGCAATCTGCCGAGTTGACCGCGCAGCTACCGAGGCGGACCATACTGGTTGGTATTGAAGCGGTCAACCGCTCTTTCTCGTTATCCGACGTATTTCCTTGTTTGGGAACGAAATCACGAACTTCCCCATAAGAAAGCAATCGGTTCAATTTCAAATTAGATAAATCTGGGGTTGCCAGAGATCCTGGTTTTCTGGGACAGGCCCTGTTTCAGATCAAAGAAATCGGTGATCCGAAAACTACTTTCGGGACGGCAGTTCGCCTCGGATTTCAGAGAAACATTCTCATACTATTTTTCTCAAATTCTTTTTCCAAATTCTATTTCTATTTCAATCCGTGCTGTTAAGCTGCATAATCAAAGCTATCTCATTTCAGTTTAATATTCGCAGCAACGTGGTTCTCTGTTTCTCTGAGTCGTATCGCGGTTAAGTTGTTATTAAAGTCTTTCATTGTTTCAAGTGAAAACTGGCAATGAGGAAGCGTTCATTACAGGAAAAATATTCAGAAGAATGGTTCTTCATAAAAGAAGGGAGATGTGGCTGTGAAGTAAAAAGGTGTAATTTGTAAGCGTTACGTTTCCATTGCACATGTGGGAAGAGTAGATATTAAGTTTCACTTAGCTAGCAAAAAGCATAAAACAAACGTGTACTCTGGAAGCGATTCAAAAAGATTGCTAGACTCTCACCTGTGCTCCTGCAAATATTCTCTGTGCAGTTCGAAGTGAAACACCACAGGCGAATGTAGTAGCAGTCTGTGGTGCCAATTAGATTTCGTCTCTTCCGGCATTGTCTTTGACGAAATTCGTATGAGTTACCTTGTATACAGCTCATTTTGTTTGGCTCCTCGACTCTTGAAACTCAGCCATTTTTACTACGAAATAAAAACAGCAATCCTATCTGACGAAATTCATTGCTCGCTTCGTAAACGTACATTTCCATTCAGTGAACAAATAAGTGAATGCAGGACAGTGGATAGGAACAAAGTTGCAGAGCCATGCCTGAGCAGCATGAATGAAGTACCTCGGAGTGCAGTTGACCGACAAAATAATAAATGTGCAAACATAACTTTGGTTTAAATCTTTTGTACGGCTACAGCCTATGCAGTCTTATGGCAGTAATGTGGTGACTCCGCAACTTTTTCCTTCTCATCTTCCTTCTTTTCAATACGGTCACAGCCGCAACAGCGGCTACTTCTCCCCCTTGCTTATAGTCTGACTGAAGGATAGATATTATTTGAGCTGCCTGGGCAGAGGACTTGCTTGTGTGACCCACTTATTTTCCTACCGTTAGCCGCTCGTTGTAGCGGTTCGCAATCTTCTGACTAAAAAGGGATAATGTGCTCGTATCTTTAACTGTTTTTACGCGTAAGAAAAGTATCCCAGTTTTTGCTTCCCAAACTACACCCATTTTTTGTCAGTTTAAGAAAAATGTTCCGGTTTATCAGACATAAATTATGGCAATCCTAGATAAATACTAAGTTCTCTATTTTGCGAGTCTCTGAAGCTAGTAATAAAATTTTGAAGATGGGAACGACACTGAATTCTTCTCTTTCTGGGCTCCGGTACTAGCAGTGGGAATTGCTGTTTTAAAAAGGGAACTTAATACCAATATAGCTATGAAAAGTCATTATAGAACGTTTAGTGCGGACTTTTTCACAATTCAGTTGGATACAAACAGGATTATAATATCTTAAACGTTTCAGGAAAAATCGGAGGCGAACAGTTTAGCAGAACACCTTGTGCACTGCAACAACCAACAGAGAACGCGCCACAGTTGGTATGTGGCCACATACTTGTAACAGCAGCCTGGGCGAGTACCATTGTGCACAGCTATCTATCGCACTGGAGCTACGCCTTCTACATTTATTCCAATTAATATCTAGAAAGCTTCTGTTGGACGCGCCTGCGAGCGGAGACGCGCAGAGATCCGTTACGGGCGCCGAGTCGGTGCAAGGCCACGCCGTCTGGCTGCCGTACACTGCACGCCAGCTGTCGCAAACACTGCCTTCTGAGGTGATCGGGACACAACAGTTGGCTCAAGTTCCAGTGAGTCAAGCTGCTGTCGCATATGAAATACGAGACACCCACGGTTTCTGTCTTGACATTCTACGGTCTTACAATGATCATACGATTAATTGCGTGAAGAACAGATTTATGAGATTGTGCGTTCACGGAAAGCTCCTATCCAAAGTACATTATATCCTTCTTCATGATTAGAGGCGTCAGCTAAAGCGAGCTATATCTGGCTTACTACGAAGCGTCCCATTCCTTGATATATTATGGCTTATTACAAGGAGATTCAGCTAAGACGTTCATGTCAAATATTTCCGATACTATTTCAAACATAATCCTGTTTTCATCCAGATGAATTGTAAAAAGTTCTCAGTGAATGACGTACAGGCTCCGGACAAAGCTACATAAATTATAGGGAAGCGGGTTTCAACTTCGTTTTTTAAATGGAATTACAGTAATTTATGATGCTAGTACTGTATATATTTGTGAGAACATGAATTTCGTTCTAGCGGCGATACGAAATACACATGGGGGGGGGGGGGGGGGGGGTTACAGGGGACTTTGACAAAGAGCAGACTGTTACGGCGCGGTGCACAGGAAGAAGCCGGGAAGCAGCATCTCGAAAATGGCGACGCTCGTCGACTGTTCGCGTGCTGTTGTCGTGAGCATCTATGGAAAGTGATTCAACGACGGTGAAGACGTGAAACCAACAGTACCCGTCAAGGTACTGGTTGTCAAAGCCTCATCACAGAACGTAGAAGTCAGGGACTCGGCTGCTCTGGAAAGCAGGATAGGAGGCTATACTGCCCCCTTTGAAATACTAAGAAAAGACTTAAAAACAGTATTTATAAAGAAGAGAAACTTAAAAATTGAATAATAAGCGGACACTAGCCGCTCTGGCGAACATGTATTTTTCTCATGTATCGGTATTATAATAATCTCTCTGTGTAAGTTTCGAGGGCAAAGAAATATAAAGATGCACTCGAAACAAAATGATCTAAAGAGACGACAAGATGCACTCTTTTGTTAATTTTTTAGTCGTCTTCACTTCTTCTCTTGTCTTGGTTGCGTGTAAAAATGTGTGTGAAATCTTATGGGACTTAACTGCTAAGGTCATCAGTCCCTAAGCTTACACACTACTTAACCTAAATTATCCTACGGACAAACACACACACCCATGCCCGAGGGAGGACTCGAACCTCCGCCGGGACCAGCCGCACAGTCCATGACTGCAGCGCCCCAGACCGCTCGGCTAATCCCGCGCGGCGGTTGCGTGTAGACGGACATCTTGCGAGTGCTGGCAAATGTAAGCATATTTGTACTAATTAAGCAGATAATATATTAATATTATTGTTCACTTTTAATTTGTAAGAAGTGATCCCGATTTCATGTGCGCCTTCCTTGAATTAACCCGTATTCGAGTAATTTACAGTGCAACAATCACAGCGGCCGATGCAGCCAACGACGCCATTACGTGGCGATATTAGCTTATAAAAATTAGCGGAAGCGAAAAACTCGCCCGCTATTAACAAAATATACATTTTTCTCCACAGCCACCCAACGTTGCAGAAAATACGCAGCTTTAAGATTCTTATTTTCAGTACAACAGCCGAGAGCCAGAGCCAGCACTCCCACTACAATGCAATGGTTAATGGAGGTAAGAAAAAGTACTCTCGCGCGTGTGTGGGCCGCAATTGTAATTAATAACTAAAGATTTTTTGCTTTAAAGTGAACTGATTAGCCGAGGAAATTAATATGAAAAGTTTATTCCAATGTTCAACTTACGTGCTCATGTTTTAAGATTCAGTGAGTCTTACAGTCATTAACGTAACAAATAATTTCCACTGAAGATTAATATTGTTGCCGGCCGTTGTGGCCGAGCGGTTCTAGGCGCTTCACTCCGGAACCGCGCTACTGCTACGGTCGCAGGTTCGAATCCTGCCTCGGGCATGCATGTGTGTCATGTCCTTAGGTTAGTTAGGTTTAAGTAGTTCTCAGTCTAGAGGACTGATGACCTCAGATGTTAAGTCCCATAGTGCTCAGAGCCATTTGAAACATTTTTTAAAAATATTGTTAAAAAAGAGACAACTTCACAAAAGCATTTAATTGTAAATCAAAATTGAATGAAATATCGTTTTGATTAAGGTCCACCACGTAAGTCGGCAACAATCACTATTACCAATCAATTTGTGTAGTAAATAATAAATTAAATTAATGACGGCCGACGGACGCAAGGAGGAGATCTGTTGCAGGCGCGACGATATACACTACTGGCCATTAAAATGGCTACACCAAGAAGAAATGCAGATGATAAACGGGTATTCATTGGACAAATATATTATACTAGAACTGACATGTGATTACATTTTCACGCAATTTGGGTGCATACATCCTGAGAAATCAGTACCCAGAACAACCACCTCTGGCCGTAATAACGGCCTTGATACGCCTGGGCATTGACTCAAACAGAGCTTGGATGGCGTGTACAGGTACAGCTGCCCATGCAGCTTCAACACCATACCACAGTTCATCAAGAGTAGTGACTGGCGTATTGTGACGAGCCAGTTGCTCGGCCCCCATTGACCAGACGTTTTCAATTGGTGAGAGATTTGCGAATGTACTGGCCAGGGCAGCGGTCGAACGTTTTCTTTATCCAGAAAGGCGCGCATTATCCTGCTGAAATGCAGGGTTTCGCAGGGATCAAATGAAGGGTAGAGCCACGAGTCGTAACACATCTGAAATGTAGCGTCCACTGTTCAAAGTGCCGTCAATGCGAACAAAAGGTGACCGCGACGTGTAATCAATGGCACCCCATACCGTCACGCAGGTGATACGCCAGTATGGTGATGACGAATACACGCTTCCAATGTGCGTTCAACGCGATGTCGCCAAACACGGATGCGACCATCATGATGCTGTAAACAGAACCTGGATTCATCTGAAAAAATGACGTTTTGCCATTCGTGAACCCAGGTTCGTCGTTGAGTACACCATCTCAGGCGCTCCTATCTGTGATGCAGCGCCAAGGGTAACGGCAGCCATGGTCTCCGAGCTGATAGTCCATGCTGCTGCAAACGTCGTCGAACTGTTCGCGCAGATGGTTGTTGTCTTGCAAACGTCCCCATCTGTTGACTCAGGAATCGAGACGTGGCTGCACGATCCGTTACAACCATGCGGATAAGATGCCTGTCATCTCGACTGGCCGTTGGGACCTAGCACGGCGTTCCGTATTACCCTCCTGAACCCACTGATGCCATATTCTACTAACAGTCATTGGATCTCGACCAACGCGAGCAGCAATGTCGCGATACGATAAACCGCAATCGCGATAGGCTACAATCCGACCTTTATAAAAGTCGGAAATGTGATGGTACGTATTTCTCCTTCTTACACGAGGCATCATAACAACGTTTCACCAGGCAACGCCGGTCAACTGCTGTTTGTGTAAGAGAAATCGGTTGGAAACTTTCCTCATGTCAGCACGTCGTAGGTGTCGCCACCGGCGCCAGCCTTGTGTGAATGCTCTGAAAAGCTAATTATTTGCATATCACAGCATCTTCTTCCTATCGGTTAAATTTCATGTCTGCAGCACGTCATCTTCGTGGTGTAGCAATTGTAATGGCCAGTAGTGTAGTACAATGCAGGCACAAGAAGTGTTGCGGCGCACACTGTTCAGCGCTCATTGTTGAACACTGGGCTCCCCGGGAGAGCAACGCTACCTGTTCCCATGTTGACACAACAACATCGTCAATTACGATTGCTGTGATCACGGGATTATCTAGGTTGGATCGTGCATCAATGAAAACGCGTTGTCTTGTTGAATGAATCACATTTCTTTCCCAAAGGCGACTGCTCCTTTCATCAGAATAACTGTCCGGTCACAAGGCCAGAATCGTACTGCGGAAGTTTGAGGAGCATGATAACGAACCCACGCTGATGTCTTGTCCACCACATTCGCCTGATCTGAAGCTGATGGAACACATCGGGCGCCAGCATCGTGCTCACAAACCTATCGGCCCGTAATTTATGGGACCTGGGTAGGCATCTAGTGCCACATACCTCTTGATCCCACCAAGGACTTGTAGAATCCATGCCATGCCATGTTTCTGCACTGTGTTCCAAAGATGGAGCAAGACGCTATTAAGTAGGCGGTCATAAAGTTTTGGCTCATCATGTAAAATCCCAAACACAGAACGACTCCCAAGGTGCATTTCAAAAGTGGCAGAACGCCGGGATCGGCATTTTCGCTCCCTAAGGCATTTCTTCGAGGGCGTTGATGCAGAATAAGAAATATGTAAGACATATTTGACGTGTGCTGCTGAAACGAAGAAAGAAACATCATCACTTAACAGTGGTCTTCGGTGTTATACCGGTGCATTAACATTGCGAGTATTCTTTGTAATGTGTGTACTGACGCTACGGCAAGGAGGATTTTTTGAACTGGAAAAGCAACGTAAATGGTGTAGGTGCTGCCCGGAAAGGCAGTTCATCGGAGTAGTGTAAATCGAACTCTACAGAACAGCGAAACGCTCTCAGCCCATAAAACGAAGTCGAGAGCTCTTTTCCAGCGGCGTCCGTTACACAGAGCGGTCTGGCCGAGTGAGCATTTCCTACTACCTGTAGCGGCAGCGCCCAACAGCACAGCTTCAAAAGCTCGAGGGTTCTGTCATTTATTTAAATTTCGGGTAATAGATGTCTGCAGGGTGGAGAGGAGAAAAAGAAAACCGCTGCCGAGATACCTGGCTCGTAATTTTGTGCTATTGCTTACCTCGAGAAAATCTGAAAACAATCGAGCGTGAGTAGGAAAGCATTTACTCAGTCTCCTATCGCGATTTCCAGAAGATAATGTACATGAATAAGAATGATAGGTGACGAAAAACCCGACACATGTTTCGTAAAAAACGCTTCACGTGACTGCTTTTTAACCAGGAACAAGCGACGCATTAATTATACGATGACTTCCACGGCATAAGACTCTTCTTCTCCATACCGTGCATATATTTATATCCACGTGATCTTTGTTTGGACCGAACCTGTCATCAGGCAGATTACAGAATGACAGAAAAAAAATCACGACACCAAGAAGGAGTTGTGCGATGCAAACGAAAGTTGATAGACGTGTTTCTACACTTGATAGATGGTGTAGCTTCAAATTTCGCGCCAGTCGCATAAGAAAGGCGCTTTAAATACACTCTGTTTTGGTCGTGAGCATTAGTTATTTTGAGATTGGACGTCGTGAGTTGATGTTAGTCAAGAATACCTTTAAGGCTACAATGACCCATTATCAGCACATCACTGAGTTTGAACGAGATCTTGTAATAGGGCTACGAGACGCTCGATGTTCCTTCTGCGATACTGCACAAAAACTTGGCAGAAATGTATCCACTGTACATGACTGCTGCTGGCAGGGGTAGTCAGGAGAATGCACAGTCGCAAGAAGACCGGGATATGGACAGTCACGTGTCAGTACCGAGAGGGAAGACCATACTGCTCGGCGTATTGCTCTGGCGCATCGTACTGCATTTGCAGCAGCAATTCGAACAGCACTTGGCACCACATTGTCATAACGAACTGTTACAAATCGATTACTTCAAAGGCAGCTCCGAGCCAGACACCCTACTGCGAGCATTCAACTGACCCCAAGCCACCGCCATTTGTGACTTCAGTGGTGTTAAGCGTGAGCTCATTGGAAGGCAGGCAGGGTGGAGGTCTGTTATGTTTTCTGATGAAATGGCCGAGGACGGGCCAGCTGAGGGCCTGCAACCAAACTCTGCGTGCTAGACACACAGCTGCTACACCTAGAGTTATGGTTTGGTGTGATTTCATATCACTCTCATGGTTACCCCACGCACCCTAACTGCAAATTTGTACGCCAGTCTGGTGATTCGACCTGTTGTGCTGCCTTTCATGAACAGCATTCCAGTGGGTGTTTTCCAACAGAATAACGTTCGCCCACATGCTCCTGTTGTAACCTAACGTGCTCTACAGAGTGTCGAGATGTTGCCTTCGCCTGCTCGAACACCACATCTCTCTCCAATTGAGCACATACGGGACATTATCGGACATCTCCAGCGTCATCCACAAACAGCACTAAGCGCCCCTGTATTGACCTACAAAGTGCAAAAGGCAGGAACTCCATCCTATAAACTGACATCCGGCACCTGTACAACACAATGCAGGCACGTTTGTATGATTATTAGCAATAGCGTATCTCGCGCTTTCATTAATCTACGATATTGTAATATTAATCACTTAAATATGTCACCAAGACAAATGTATTCCCGAGATTTCATTATAGTACATTAATTATTTTTTGATGCTGCTGCTTTATTACGTCTGTGTATTTTCTTGTTTGGAATTCATAGCCACTTAAACCTTCTTAAAATACGCCACTGCCACCTTTGAATGGTAGTCACTTTATTTACAAACATCATGATTTTAGTTTCAGCTTTTGGCAATTTTCAAGTGAATAATTTCGTACCTTCCACGTGTCATAAACGTTGACTACATCTCACAGGGGTATGTCATCGTCTTCGGGCGAACTCCAGTGGCCGTGTGTATAAGGTTTCTGAAAATCCTTTATGCAACAACAAGCGGGAGGGGGGTTTGTAGTGCTAGTTGTAGTTGCTATGAGAATTCGCAGTACAATTTGAGTATGGCGATCCTCTTTTTATTAGAGCAATATTCCTATAGTTTGGTCTCTACGAAAATTCTCTAACAAACTAATTTAAGATCTTTTTCAACGAACCTGAAAGTCACCTTCGGCAAGATAGTGCTGTAAGAATATAACAGGAAATCTATTTCATAAGGGAAATTCGACGACAACACAAGGTATTACTTAATGGTGTAAGTTTTCTGTGAGCAAATGTTTATGAGAAGTACTGCCTTGAGAACATACGGTTTCAACCATTTTAACTGACAAAATGCATTTTACAGCTAACAATGAAATACATGGCTACAGCTACTCTTTCGGAATAGAAATGAATAAAACTGTTCAATGTATTGCGTATTGTTGAGTACGATATGAGTTATGGCTGGCTAAATATTCATACCGATGAATCAAGAGCTTAAAATCATACATGGCAGTTTTGGTAGTAAATGTTTTTTCTGTTAGTGAATTTTACAACTTTTTTATTGTGACTACATTAAAGAATTCTATGATCGATAACTAAAACAACAACAGACACAGTAAAGAAATTACAATATTATGTACAAAAATTAACATCCCTTTCTCAAGGCCCATTTACTTCCTCACATGGTAAGAAGTGAAACACCTTTTGACGAAGTGCAATTTCAATTTTTTCTAGGAACTACTGCTCCGTTTTTTCAGTGCTGCAGTAATCACACTTGCGATAAGAACCCTAAAATAGGTTAATGTTCTTCAGCAGCACATAATAGAGGCAAAGAATTTTGGTGACTGCCAGCATTTGGTATTTTTCATTCTCTTCTGCTTTTCCATTTCTGGATAAACTGTCGTTTTTTTCTGTTGCAGTAGGGATAGATTAGCTTGTTCGCTAGTTTAATTTTAAAATTTATATTGGTAATTGGTTCCGATTTAGTATGTTTGACTGATTGTGAATTCAAAATGTAGCTGTTCGCAACTGAGGCGTCTAAATGCATTCATCCACCAGCGTTTGAATTTCCCAGATACTGCATAACATAATGTGAGTAAATAATGTGCCTGTTACATTCAGATGTGTGCAGGGTTCGTTAAGCTTTATATTTTGAAGTATAATCTGTAATGTTCATTCATTTTATGAAGCATTTCCTAGCATATAATTAGTTAAAACTGAATGTAAATGGGAACTGAATATATGACTATCTATCTGTTTATATGCACGATACTGAAGAAACCCAGCTGTAAATATTCTTGAAAACGACTCCTGTGTTGATTTTATACTTCATTCTGTGTGAATGTGGCCATCATTTGAATTTACCAGTTTTTACTCCGTAAATGGAATTCACAGTTGATAAATGCTAGCAGAATACAAAACCAACTGCAAGGAAGAGATCTTCAAAGATCATCGGTACTTACTGACACCATTCAGAATGAATCATAGACTGTGCAGCGGAGTGTGCGCTGTTAACTCGAACCCGGAACCAGGCCTTTTCTTGGGCAAAGCTCTTACCGACTGAGTTATCCAGGCTCGACTCCTGACCCAACCTCAATGCTGTACTTCTACTAGCACTTCTCTCCTACTTTCCAAACTTTATAGCAGCACTCATGCATAGCTTGCGAGGTTAAAGCTGTGAGGGCGGGTTGTCTGTCGTACCTGGATCGCTCAGTCAGTAAAGAGCACTGCCCAAGAAAAGGTAAGTCCAGGAGAAATGGTCGTTGTTCAGGGATATGACAGCAAAGATCATTCGAAGCAAAAGAGTCTAGCAAACAAGGGCTCCAGAAAGCATACCTTAAAAGCGTTGAGCACTTGTTCAGTAGAAGAGACGTTTTTCAGATCAGCGAAAATGAACAAATGCTCATTGCTCTTTAAGTATGCATATTAAAGTTCATGTTTACTAGACTTTTTTTCTTTTTTCGGTCCACACTATCACCTCTAAAAATTTGGCGGTGGCATTCTGGTTCACCCTGTGTGTGTATATACAATCAGTGCCACTTAAAGGTTGCTAGCGCCTGACGGATTAAACAAGAGCGTATAAGGCAGTTTTAATGAACCTTCAGTTATTGAGGTGCAGAGAAGTCAATGGATTGTTCAACAGGATAAAATTGAGGTGTGAATAGCGGATGGGAATTCTGAGTGTAGCGAGTTAACGGCAAGGGTCAAACTGTGTCCGCAAGGCCGGCGTGTGCAGATAGCGGGCGCGCCGCAAGCTGATAAGACTTGCCGAAGGCCGCAGGCGCGTCACCTGGCCAGAGCCGTCTCGCTTTCCCATTAGCAAAACTATGACAGCGTGCGCGTGCGCTACACGTCGCGAAAGGAGGCACTTGCTACCGCAGTACAGCTGAAACAAATCGTATGCATTCATTACTGAGTAAACAGTACCGGTGCGCAACAAGATTACGTCATCCTAGAACGTTTCGCCACTCGCGCATTTTCTTTAAGATTCGCACTTTCGTGTTTCGATTCGTTTCTATCCAGCAGACCATGTCGGTATTGGCTCAGACGTTTCGTTACGTCCAAGCTTTTTTCCTCGTCCGCAATCATTATCGACGTGGGTCTAGTCTGTCGTTTTCATATTCAAATTCTTGCTCTCCGATGCGTTTCGTTAGTTCAGTAAGTTCGTCTTCGTAATGCATGTGCTGGCTGCTGAACAAAGTGAGCGTAGTTTACGTTTATTCATGCACCGAGAATCAGATAAAGTCGCTCAAAGTCAACAAGGCTCCATGGAGTGTCAAACAAAATTTGCGACTGGACTGAGGATTTCTTGGGAGGGAGAATCTTGGAGAGTCATCAACGGAAGGAACTTCAGGCGTGCCCCACGAAATGTATTGCGGCTCTTAATGTTATTGCTGTATGTTAAATACCTGGCAGACAATGTTTATGGTAACCTCAGACTTTTTGCAAACGACGCATCTGTCGATGAGCAAGTAGTACTTCAAGAATTCTACAGAAATATCCAGATTTCACAGTAGAGCGAAGACTGAACGCTTGCTTTAAACGTTCAGATATGTAAAATTGTGCAATACACAAAACACTGAAACGTAGTGTCCTCATAAACATCAATGTGTCGCAAACGGAATCAGTTGGTTGGTTGGTTTGGAGAAGGAGACCAGACAGCGTGGTCATCGGTCTCATCGGATTACGGAAGGATGGGGAAGGAAGCCGACCGTGCCCTTTCAGAGGAACCATCCCGGCATTTGCCCGGAGTGATTTAGGGAAATCACCGAAAACCCGCCGGCCGGGGTGGCCGAGCGGTTCTAGGCGCTACAGTCTGGAGCCGCGCGACCGCTACGGTCGCAGGTTCGAATCCTGCCTCGGGCATGGATGTGTGTGATGTCCTTAGGTTAGTTAGGTTTAAGTAGTTCTAAGTTCTAGGGGACTGATGACCTCAGAAGTTAAGTCCCATAGTTCTCAGAGCCATTTGAACCATTTGAACGGAAAACCTAAATCACCGGAATCAGTCATTTCATACAAATAGAAGGGGCAGCCAAATGAAAACGATACAGATGAAAAAAGTAAGTTAAGTATTAATTATTTCAAAAGTCATCGCCATAACTGTTAACACATTTATCCGACCGTGAGACAAGAGAGTCAACGCCTTAATAAAAAATGTTTGAGATTGCCTTCGGAACTATGATTACATCCGGGTAAGCACCTCTTTGTCCGAAGTAAATCGACGGCCACGAATGCATTACTTCAATGCTCCAAAATATGGAAATCGCAGGCGCAGAGATCGGGACTGTATTGAGACTTCGCCGCGAAACTTCTGCGGCGTAGTCGAAACATGTGGGCCCGCCCACACGTTGTCAAGGTTGTTTCGAGTACAGGCAGGAGTTTCGCTGGGAACCCCATATGGTCTCGATCTTTCTCCATGCGATTTCCCTATTTTTGCAGCCCCGAAGAAAGAGACTCGTGGCAGTCCATTTGCTCTGGGCAAAGACGTGCACGTCTTGGTATAATCAGCTTCCGTAGGCAACCGCAAACATTTTCCCACTGAAGCACTGACTGTCTTGCATCACAGTGAGATAAATGTCAAAAATTATGGTAATTACTTTGTAAAAAAAAGTTTACTTATGTTTTTCCGGCTGTCTCATTTTCATTTGTTGCTCCTTATTTCTCGGTGTAACAATTTGTAACGAAGCTCACCGGACAAATATTAGTCACCCCAGTGCGCGCGTACAGGTGAATCGTTAAGCCTTTACAGATGGTGCAAACGCGCATGCATTGCCTGAGCGCGAGCATTAGTGAGTGGCGATCAGCAAGACAGTTACGTTTCAACTGGACATTGTACGCAAATATGGGTAAATGTAAGGATGTGACAGAGTGGCAAAAAGGGGAAAACGTGTTTGGCCGTGTCGAACGGCCATACGATGTGTGAGGTTGCTGGATTTGTTGTTGTTTCGCGGCAGCCTGTTGAACGTGCGTACAAGCAGCGGTGTAACACACGTGGCCACGAACCACGACGTCAGAACGGGGTCGGAAGAAGACCCCGGCAGAGAGGACCGCAGACAGGTTTCACGGCTTGTGAATCAAAAGCCGACAGGAACTGCTGCAGGTAGTGAATGAAGGTCCATCCCAACCAGTTAGCGAGAGACCACTGCGATATTAACTGCACGCAATGAACATCTCGAGTCGGGTCACCTCGCAAAAGGTCGTTGTTCAGACAGGCGCGTAAAGACGACAACAGCAAAGTTCATCCGACTGGAAGAACATGTGACTGGTTTTCTGAACGCTCCCCCTCCCCATTACATCTCGCCTGGCCTGCAAGATCACCAAAATTCAACTCTACAGGAAAGCTGTGGGACACGTTGGAACAGTGGGTAAAACACGGACATCAGCATCCCCGCAATTTGATGGTACTGCGCCATCAAATCCTCTGCGACTGGCTTAACCTGGATGCGACGGACCTGTACAACCTTGAGAAATCACATCCTAATCCAATGCAGGTGGTTACTTAGTCCATGGCCGGAATTACACGGTACTGAATGATGCTTGTAATGATTTCTCTAAGGGGGTGACTAATCTTTTGTCCAGTTCCACTGGCCGGATACTGAAAAAATGCTGTCAGTCTATACGTGAGACTACTTAAAAATCATTTGTGTGTCCGATCTTAGAGAATACGGAAATGTTAAGAAACGTGGTCAGGAATAGTCTCGAATGCAATTGCCAATTATCCAGCGAAAGCCTACTAACAACATATCAATAACGAGTATTAAGAGGAAAAAATGGTTCAAATGGCTCTGAGCACTATGGGACTTTACAGCTATGGTCATCAGTCCCCTAGAACTTAGAACTACTTAAACCTAACTAACCTAAGGACATCACACAACACCCCGTCCTCACGAGGCAGAGAAAATCCCTGACCCCGCCGGGAATCGAATCCGGGAACCCGTGCGTGGGAAGCGAGAACGCTACCGCACGACCACGAGCTGCGGACAATTAAGGTGTTCTTCAGCTCCCTACATATCGCTCCCGTAGGGACTGATAATACCAAATTAGACTAATTACGGCAAGCACAGAGATATTTAAGCGTTCTCCATGCGCTTCTTAGGCGAATGGAACGGGAAGAAACCATAACATGTGTTAATGCCAAGTGCCATATGTCAATCATTTCACCGCGGTTTGCAGATTATGTACGTATTACATAGAAGCAATCGTAAAATACATGTCGTGTGACTAGGGCCTCCCGTCGGGTAGAAGCTCTGGTTAGCGCACGGAATTGTTCGCAGTTATAGTTTTATTCAGATATATATCTTATTTATCTGTTTAATAATATATTTTAATTTACCTCTATAGTTACATATGTAACATATATAAAAGACAGATGTCTTAGATGAAACATCAGTTTATTCTAACCGCCACTGATATCTTTCAACAACAACCTCGTTTGTGCAGTTTCGACGTTATAGCACTGTCGTCAGGCAGTCAGTTACGAGAAGCTGCTGCGTGATGTAGTGAGAGAGCGATAGATCTTGGATTGGTGCAAAGAGCTTCCCAAATGCAGGGTCGTCCAGAGGAGGTGGCGAGACAGGTCCTCGACAAGAGCGCAGGCACAGAGAGGGCGCAAAATCTGACAAAGTTCAAGATTTAATCCGGAGAAGTACGTTAGTTATCCTAGCCTTTTGCGGTCCTATCTTCTGCCTAAAAGAGTGAGCCTTTTCCTCAACGCGTAACTGTAAACTCACGCAGTCGTCACAGTATCATTTCGACCAAGTAGCATAATAAACAAACGACTGCTATCGAACTGGCGTAGAGCTTACCATCAAGTATTTTGTCGTTAGTACAGCGCGAATGTATCTCTGACACTCACTTAAGCATCGAAAGTCGAATTCACAGTATCTGACATACATAATGTTTTATTTTCAATTTTTTAGGAATTTTGTACAATCTGTAATTTACTTACTACAATATTTTTTTAATTTGTTACATGCAATATTTTTTTCATCAATATAGGCCTAGTTCATTTAAGTGATATTTCTCAATAATGCTTCGTTTTAGTTGAAAGCGAGTTACAAATTTATAAAATTTTGTGCATGTGCGTAGAAAAGACTGCAGAAAGGTGCGGGGGGTGGGGGGGAGGCATAACTTCAGCAGATTTGTGCACGATCACCTCGGAATAGCTGTGTTCGCGTGGTAACACAGGGAAACGTCCGGAATACCTAGGACAGAACCAGGGAACTTAAGTTCTTTCTAATCTGTTTCTGGGGCTATATTTCCGCAAATCGAAAATTAAAAACGTGTGTCTATTTACATGAGTGTGGGTAGTGTGTCTGACTGCACACTTGTGCTTCCAATGTTATTTGTTGAAAGACCTCCATAAAACGGGCAAAAAATGACCTTTAGTCGTATAATCATTACCATACCGTGTAAATAAGAGCTGTTGAACAAACAAAAGAATGAACGAAGTGAGAAAAATCACTGTAGACTGCTTTAAATAATCATAGCTATTGAGCAAAAATATTATAGCATTTTATCGTTCTCTCGCGCCAACGTTCTGTCACTTGAGGACTAAACGAGGTGGCGCAGTGGTTAAAGAGTGTGGACTCGCGTTGGAACTAGGATTCAAATCCCCGTCCAACCGTCCATATTTATGTCTTCCTTCGTTTCCCTAACTTGCTTAGGGCAAATGACGAGATGGTTCTTGGAAAAGGGCAGTTCCCAAATCCAATGCTCTGTCTCGCCGAATACATCGTCACATTAAATGCTATCCCTTGTCTCGGCATCAGTTTTCAGCCTCTCCGTTTGTTACAATAATAATTCAAAACAACAGACATCACACTACACCAGAAACGCACTCAGCAGAGTCAAGTACACTGCACCACATGACCATCGGGTGAGGATAGTAGCCAAAACGCTACCCTTTCTTCACCGATTGAGTACAACGCTGCGCGTCCGTAGTGACGGCTGTTCACCAGCCTCATCGTCTTCTGAAGCTTATGCCTTGTCGCTGCAACCATTCTCCACAATTCTGTGCTGAGCTCTTCATTTCTTGATGATTCCAGATCTCTGTTACTCCCTATAGATCATCGACTATTTTTTTCTTGACTTTCCTTTGGTTTCCTTTCACAAAATTTTTCTTTCTAGTAAGTCTGTCGAAAATTTATTCTTTCTCAATAATAATTCAAAAGTTTTGTTTTCCTTTCTCGGAAGTTTCACTGTTCATTAAAATCTTTGAGAATATTTACATTGGTATTTATTATTGTTCAGCTTGACCTTGATAACTTTCTCCAGAACATTTCCATCGTTTCTAAGAGCTTTCTGCCTGCCTGCCTGCATGCAATAGTATCCAGCTTTCACAGCCATAGATGAGCACACTCCAGATGAAAGTATTAACTAATGGTTTCTTTTCCCTCTCTATGTTAAACGATTTGTTCACTAGCAGTTGTCTTCGTTCACTGAAAGTGCAAGAATAAAACAGTGCTATACTTTATAACTGAAGGCTATTAATTCATTATTGCCTTTCACTTAAGTTGCTGTACCGTTATTAATACTGTTCCGATATAACAAGACAAGTATATTAGTGTGTCGAATGCAGGACCTGAACGCCATTCAGCAAAGCGTTTCTTTAATGGGTGCGCGACCTATGTGATTGGACAAGGTGAAATGAATCCATTCCTAAAAGGTAATCTGCACCCAATCGGCACTCTATTGTCTGTATTCGAGCCATCCTTGCAGTGGGAGACATCGTTGGCTGGAGGTCAATTGTAGTCGCACAATAAGTGTCGCGCAGACAATCCTCTTTTGTTGTATATGTTGCCGATGACTGCTGGAGTACACGACGTAACATAACCGGGCTCCGTTATATTGGAAAAGGGATTAAAGTCCAGAGAGATGAAATAAAATCTTTAATACTTGCCTATTGCATTGCAATTCTGTCAAAGACGCAAAGGACTTTGAAGAGCAGTTGGACTGTTTGGAGAGACGATGTAAGATGAACATCAATAAAAATAAAACAACAATGATGGACTGCAGTCCAGCTAAGTCATGGAATGCTTGGGGAATGAGATATAACACTGAAATCAGTGGACGAGTTTTGTTACTTGGACAGTAAACAACTGACGACAGCAGAAGTAAAGGCTCTGGCTCTGAGTACTATGGGACTTAACATCTGAGGTCATCAGTCCCCTAGAACTTAGAACTACTTAAACCTAACCAACCTAAGGACATCACACACATCCATGCCCGAGACAGGATTCGAACCTGCGACCGTAGCGGTCGCGCGGTTCCAGATTGAAACGCCTAGAACCGCTCGGCCACACCGGCTGGCCAGAAGTAAAGAAGATACGAAATTCTTCTCTGAAAAGAGGTATATGATAACATCTAATACATGTTTAATTGTTAGGAGAAAATATTTTTGTGAAGTGTTATACGGAGGTGAGATGTGGACGACGAACACTGAAGTAAAGAAGAATCAGAATCTTTCGAAATGTGATGTTCAGAAGAATGCTGAAGATTAGATGAGTAGTAAGAGTAACTGAGGAGTGATGCTGAATCTAACTTCGCGTGTGAGTGTAATCAGGGGCGCATTAATTGTAGAGACTAAGATTTAAGTAAAGTAAGCGTGTTCATATAAATGCAGGATGCAGCAGTTACGTAGATACGAAAAAAAGAGGTACCACGACCGTTTGTTCGGGGAAGCCATTGAAACTTACAAACAGCATAACAATTAAGAAGAATGCCTCAAGACGAACGGTTCCTGCGCTAGAGCGGAAGACAGTTCCATCTAAGAAGGGGAGAATCACACCGGCAATGACCAGGGAAATGCGCTCGGACGTTGCTTCGGTAAGTGTGTAGGGACTTCACAAAGTAAGTTACACATGTTATCCTACGCTAAGACCGTTTCGCAACAAGGATGGCTCATTGTCAGAAGTGAGTACATGGTCAAGGTGCCCTGCAAACATAGTTCTGCTGCGGTAGGTATAACAGATGCGTCACAGGGTGCGAGTGAAATGGCACGGCAACTGGAAACGTACACCAAAGTTGAAGTACACGGACACTATGATTTTAGTGGGAAAAATGTCTAAATTGCACACAGATTCATCGAGAAATTCCGGTAGTAAATGGTCCAAACGCAATGCCAAGTCCAGTCGCAGTGAAATGGTACTAACAGTTTGAACAATGCCGCCCGGACGGGGATGACGCTGATCGCGAAGGAAAGCGACCGACAACGTCCGCAGACGACAATGTTTTCGGCAAGCTCAAAGAACAGCGGGGTGAAGGGGGGGAGGGGGAGGGGAGAGAGATTCCAAAGGCGAGGACGCTTACACCGTGGCTCTCGAATGGCTTCGTGATCAATGAGCGGATTTCTATCGTCGAGGAAGTAAACAGCTGGCAGAAGGTTTAGGCCGTGGTTTACAGGCCCTTTGTGACTATGTTGAAAAGTATTATCACGCATCTGCGTCATTTTCAAGTGTAGTTACATCCCCTGCCATAATAATGTGTAACTTACTTTTTGCAGTCCCCTCGTACGTACACTGAGGTCACAAAAACCATGGGACGCCTCCTAATATCGTATCGGACCTCCCTTTTCCCGGCGTAGTGCAGTATCTCGACGTGGACTCAACAAGTCGTTGGTTGTACCCTGGAAATACTGAACCGTCTGTAACTGCGAAAGTGTGCCGGTGCAGGATGTCGTGTAGGACTCGACCGCACAATTATGTCTCGTAAATGTTCGATGGGATTCATGTCGGGATATCTGGGTGGCCAAATCATTTTCTCGAAATGTCCAGAATGTTCTTCAAACCTATCACGAACAACTGCGGTCCAGTGAGATGGCGCATTCTCATCCATAAATATTCCATCGTTGTTTGGGAATATGAAGTCCATGAATGACTGCAAATGGTCTCCAAGAAGCCGAACATAACCACTTTCAGTCAATGATAGGCTGAGCTGAACCAGAGGTCCCAGTCCATTTCATGTAAACACAGCCCACATCATCATGGAGCCACCACCAGCGTGCACTGTGCCTTGTTGACAACTTGGGTCCATGGCTTCGATAGGTCTGCAACACACTCGAACCCGACCATCAGTTCTCACCAGCTGAAATCGTGACTTATCTGACCAGGACACTGTTTGCCAGTCGTGTAGCGTCCAACCGATGTGGTAACGAGTCCAGAAGAGGCTGTTAGCAAGGGCACTCGTGTCGTCTGTCTGTTGTCATAGCCCATTAACGTCGAATTTCGCCGTACTGGTTGGTTGACTTTGGGAAGGGGACCAAACTGCGAGGTCATCGATCCTTCGCCGTACTGTCCTAACGGATTCTTTCGTCGTACGTCGGACATTGATTTCCACGATTATTTCACGCAGTGTTGTTTGTCTTTTAGCGCCGGAAACTATGAAGACGGTCGGCCACTGCGTTGTCCGTGGTGAGGGGTAATGTCTGAAATTTGGTATTCTCGACATAATATTGACATTGTGGATCGCGGAATTTAATCTCCCACGATTTTCGAAATGGAATGTTTATTTGCACCAAATAAAAATGTGGTAATTAACACAAGTATATCAAAACAACGCAAATTTACCTGCTGGTCATCTGAAGACAGGTCAGAATAATGGTTCCCCGATGATGTCCAGAGCCCGGCCAGAGTCAGAGCTCTAATCCTTGCTGCTGGTCCCTTCACACGTCGCCTGCTGCAATGTTTCGCATGGCCCACCATAGGTATGTTTTGAAAGTAAATGTCGAGTTTCTTAGGAAGAATTGATCTACTAGCATACCCAACATACACACATACCACCAACTCACATTCAAATGGTTCATATTGTTCTGGGCACTATGGGACTTAACTTCTGAGGTCTTCAGTCCCCTGGAAATTAGAACTACTTAAACCTAACTAACGTAAGGACATCACACACATCCATGCCCGAGGCAGGATTCGAACCTGCGACCGTAGCGGTCGCACGGTTCCAGACTGTAGCGCCTAGAACCGCTCGGCCACCCTGGCCGGCAACTCACATTCATTTTTCGACCACTGTCATACTTATTCTGAATAAACACATGGGATGTGGACCGTGAGAAGCAAAAAAAGGAAAAACTCACATGAGGGCTGTATGTACTACCGTTCTACCTGTCGTAACATTCTCCCACTAGCTTGCCATTCTCTGTCAAGCTACAATTTACTACCGAGTATTTATCCTATGGTCAAATGCAGTCCGTTATGTACGAGTGTAGCCTTCGAAGCCAGTAAGCTATGTGTATCTGTAAATGATATGGTGCTGTTGTTGTGGTCATGAGTCGGAAGAGTTGTTTCAGAGACTTTTCAACGCTAATCTGTGTTAACTACTTCACCCTGTATTCATTTGAACCTCGTTAATGTAGCCAGGTCTTGGCCTTTATCTACAATCCACTGACCCCAAAGCACACTTCTCTCCATTATCAAATTAGCTCTTCTTTGAAACATCAGAATGTGTCCTACATGTATCCGTTGTTTTAGTCAGTTTGTGGAATAAAGCTCCTGTCCCTCTAATTCGACTCAATATTTCCTCTTTAGTTAACTGGTCTACCCATGATTTCCCATTTCTCAAGTACGCTTTTCTATCTACAGATACTCTGAATTTTATATTCTCTTTACTCCTATCGTAGTCAGTCATTTAGCTGCTCAGATTACAAAAACTCGTCCACTAATTTTAGTATCTCATTCCTTATTCTAATATCGTGAGTATCGCCTGATTCAAATCGACAATCAAAAGGTATACTGTTATAAGAGAGAGTGAGTTCAGTTCTACTTCCCCCTCATGGCGTACAGCGAGTACCGGCAAAGGCGGAGGTGTGAACCATTTTCTTTCTTAAATTTTTTGGCGCCGCACTTCAAAGGCGAGGAGCTTTTGAAGTGGAAGATTGTCAATTTCCTCGAAGCGAGTAGTCGCTGTAAGTGGAAGATGGCCAATTTCCTGGAAGCATGGCACGTGTCGGCAGCTGTCAAACCCGCGACGGCAGACCTAATAGGCGACCGGCGGGCGGCTGGCGGCGACCGAGCGCAGCGTGCGAGTAATGAGCAGTATTGTGTGCGGCGGCCGAGCTCACGAGTCAGTCTACAGTCTGAAAAGGAAAAACACTGTGTGGCGCAGCAGCGAGGGCGGAAGAGCCGCAGATGAAATGTGCAATTCACGCGCACCCCATCAATAGCCTGATTACAATTAGTCTGACGTTTAAAGTCCTACGCTGTGAAGCTGTTGCGATTATTACTGTTTGTTTGATATCCAATTACCATTCACAAATTTTTTACCCCCCAAAAAATAGAAGTTAGGTGCCACTGGGAAGAGGAATTGAAATATCGAATGTACACTATGTGAGCAAAAGTATCCGAAAACCTGGCTGAAAATGACTTACAATTTCGTGGCGCCCTCCATCGGTAATGCTGGAATTCAATACGATGTTGGCCCACCCTTAGCCTTGATGACAGCTTCCACTCTCGCAGGCATACTTTCACTCAAGGGATGGAACATTTCTTGGGGAATGGCAGCCCATTCTTAACGGAGTGCTGCACAGAGGAGAGGTATCGATGTCGGTCGGTGAGGCCTGGTACGAAATCGGCGTTCCAAAACATCCCAAAGGTTTTCTATAGGATTCAGGTTAGGACTCTGCGCAGGCCAGTCCATTACAGGGATGTTATTGTAACAGGTGCTCGGTCGTGTTGAAAGATGCAATTGCCATCCCCGAATTGCTGTTTAACAGTGGGAAGCAAGAAGATGCTTAAAACCTCAATGTAGGCCTGTGCTGTGATAGTGCCACGCAAAACAACAAGGGGTACAAGCCTCCTACATGAAAAACACGACCACACCATAACACCACCGCCTCCGAATTTTACTGTTGGCACTACACACGCTGGCAGATGACGTTCACCAGGCATTCGCCACATTGTGTACCGTGATTCATCACTCCACACAATGTCGTTCCACCTTTCAATCGTCCAATGTTTATACTCCTTACACCAAGCGAGGCGTCGTTTGGCATTTACCTGGCTGATGAATGGCTTACGGGCAGCCGCTCGACCATGAAATCCAAGTTTTCTCACCTCCCGCCTAACTGTCATAGTACTTGCAGTGGATCCTGATGCAGTTTGGGATTCCTGTGTGATGGTCTCGATAGATGTCAGCCTGTTACACTCTACGACCCTTTTCAACCGTCGGCGGTCTCCGTCGGTCAACAGACGAGGTCGGCCTGTACGCTTTTGTGCTGTACCTGTGTAGGAGTGTGAAAATCTCGCATACAGACGTATGACACAAGTGGCACCCTATCACCTGACCACGTTCGAAGTCTGTGAGTTCCGCAGAGAGCCCCATTCTGTTCTCTCACGATGTCTAATGACTACTGAGGTCGCTGATATGGAGTACCTGGCAGTAGGTGGCAGCACAATGCACCTAATATGAAAAAGCTATATATTGGGGGTGTCCGGATACTTCTGACCACATAAATAAAGGAAATTATTACGCATCATTTCAGTGTCACACATCGCTTTCCTTGGTTTCATAACATGTCCGTACACGGCAAGCTAGCTCTGCAATCAGCCAGATGAGATTCGATCAGGGCAGTCTCCCTGCTCATCTGCACCGCACATAACTGAGAATGTCACACATTTGTGGTTGCAGTTATTCAGATGTTGGAGGTATTAATCAATTAATCTCTTCTTGCTTCAAGTTCTCTCAATATTGAGGAAACGAAGTGTACTATTTCCGTCAAACCTTAACTAGTGTTCTAACAAAGAGTGACAAGACACATCTTAAACATATGATAAGATTTATTTTAGTTAGCAACTTTAAAATTTAGCCAAGACTTACAGAGAAGATGCAATCAGCATTATAAGTGGTCAATTAAGAATTGTTCGTGTTTCAACAAGTTCTGACTTAACAAATCTGCTTGTAAACATTTTCTGTAGAGAAAAATTTAATTACCGATATTATTTATGTGTTAGCAGATTAAGAAGCTTTTTCTTTTTTTGCTAATGGTGCAGAAGTATTTGTTTGATTACTATGAAGTAATGTGTTCTTTTTACTGTTAAAACATTCAAGTATTTGTTGACGGTTAAATAGTGCTCTCACTCTGAAGGCTGAATAAAAACAGCTGTCTGCAGGTAAACCACACAGCGTTCCGCTTTCCAAGCCGATGAAAAATCACTTTAAAGTCTATTTGCCACAAAAATAGTGGAAAAATCTTTAAATTCACGTGTCCTATAGATTTCTATTGTTTTTCTCGGCCTGTCAAAAATCTGTCCTTAATTTCAATAAAGACCAGAGTTATGCTGATGTTTTAATACATGGAAATTTCCTGGCCGCGATACAGATTAAAACTTAACAACTCATGTCTCGAAAACCACTGAAATCACTGGAAAACTGTTTTCCGTTGGTTCCCAGAATACCCCGCTATTAACTGAACTTTTCAAAATTGCGTTTGCCATATGTAGGTTTCGGAAAACGCCGATGTTTATCCAATTTTATCAATATCTAAGTCGTAACAAATCTGAAGATTTGAATTCTATCTCCTTTAAAAATCACATAAGAAATTCGAAATTGATAAACATTGTGTCTCCAAGCACGTCAAGAGACTGTGTTCTCAATTTTTCTTTAAGTTAGGGCCATAGTAACGTTTTTTTTCTTGACACAGGACACACTTTCGCGTCCGGAAAAGTTTCCTACTCGAGAACGCAAGAACAATGTTTTTCGCGGAGGAATTCATAACATAGTGGGAACCGAGCCGACAATCGGAGCACATCTCATTGGTGCACTGCTAACGGCCGCAGTCTAGCCGGCTAACGAGCTAGGTGACGCAATAGTGACAGACTCGAGCCGCTTTCTGGAGGATGGCGGTTCAAGTCCCCGTCCGTCCATCCAGATTTCTCTAAATCAATTAACCCTCGCAGAAACAAGGGGTGAGTAGGGGTGGGGAGTATTTTACGCCAACCTTTTGATAACATTGTAATCTAGTCAGTTTTTTGTACATTAAAATTTTGAAAAATATTAATTCTTTTTGATTAATTCTTCTACCAGATTCCATATATGTTTTTAATTTTCCAGTTCAACTTGGCCCAATAATTTAAGTCTCAATAGTAGATTCCATTTTTCCAATGAACGTCGTATCAGTATTTTCAAGTTCAGGGCCTTAGTACCACACCGTTCTCTTTAAAAAGTATGTTAGGAGTGGAAGTCAACAACAATGAACGAAATCTGCATTTTTTTACAGTTTTTGTGGTGGTCATAAAGTCGTTAGTACACGTTACTGAAAGTGCGTTTTTATTGCTGTGGGTACGAAGTAATTAAACCCCCCACCTCCCTGCCACCCCTTTCGGTAACGTGCCTTGGTACTGCTACGGTTAAACCGAAACCCCCCACCTCCCTGCCACCCCTTTCGGTAACGTGCCTTGGTACTGCCACGGTTAAACCGAAGGCTGCGACGGGTATTTTCCAAAGGACACGTTCAGTTTCCTTCCTCTACCCAAGCTTGTGCTTCATCTCTAATGACATCGTTGTCAACGGAACGTCAAATCCTAATCTTTCCTCCTCTTTTCGAAATCTGTTATGATGCAATCATGGGCTCTAGCGACTGGAATGAGAATGTTCGTGGTATTCTCTCATCATTTTAGCAGCTAGCTCATCTGTGTTTATTCCATATTTGGGAGCCGCATTCAGCACTAAAGACGTCCATTTTCTGCTGCTTCGCCTCCCCTCTCGGTGATGGCCAGCGCTCAGAAAGTGTACAAACAGCAAGCTTGATACGTGAAACCTTCCATTAAGACAAAACCGCGTTCTCAGCTTACGCATTCAACAACGGCTGTTTCCGCTTGCAGCGGGATATCAAATGCCTGCCCCGGCCGAGGAAGGGACGACCTGAAGGCGACCTCTGCACGAACGGCTACTGGCAAATTATGTTCTGCTCCCGATATGTACTGAGGTAGACTGCGAAATCATCGCGTATTTCAATGGACGGTTTCTCTCTTCATTTCCCACGTAGATTCAACGCGTGATTAAACACGACGGGTTAATTTCACCGTTGTAAAAGCTTATGGTATTGCCACGGTGACTGCCCTGTGTAATAATCCTCCCTACTCTTAATGCTCCATTGATATGGGAACAATTATTGCATACTGAACTTAACAGGAAACAAGAAATATATAAAAAAGACCCTAAAGAGGTCTGTAATATGCAAGATAGTCAGTGAAATCATCTGCAACCACATAGTAAAAAGAAAAAGAATTTTGGATTTTAATCGAGGAAAGGAACAAGCTGATTGTAAAAATGGATATGGCACAATGGACAACTTTTCAGTCATGAACTAGATTATATGGGGTTTATTATAATTGATAGCGAAAAGCTGACATGGGCGAAAGTATGCTATGACTACGGTTGCCATAGGTCCGGGTTTCCCCAGATTTGTCCTAGTTTCGAGGACGTCCGCTGCATTCTGGGGAGGAGAGTGGAGTTTATACAGCTTTTTTGTGGCTGAAAAAAAATGGTTCAAATGACTCTGAGCACTATGAGACTTAACAGCTGAGGTCATCAGTCCCCTAGAACTTAGAACTACTTAAACCTAACTAACCTAAGGACATCACACACATCCATGCCCAAGGCAGGATTCTAACCTGCGACCGTAGCGGTCACGCGGTTCCAGACTGAAGCGCTTAGAACCGCTCGGCCACACCGGCCGGCTGTGGCTGGATTAATTCGATTAATTGAAAATAAGTATATTTTTATAAATCTTAAGTAAAATTCACTAAATGAGGACTGGTTAGTAGGTGACTTCGTTTGTTTTATATTAAAAACCAGCGGCAAGCACGCTTTGATGCTCATCTATACACACACTTATTTGCCGAAAACGACGACAAGGCGTTGTTAGCAAAGGCACTAGCATCGGTCGCCTCTTGACATAGCCTAATAACCTCAGTTTTTTGTTGCATTGTCCTGACGGACACTTTCGTCGTACGTCCCACATTGATTTCCGTGACTGTTTCACGCGGTGTTGCTTTTCTGTTAGCACTGACAGCTCTATGGAAATGCCGCTGCTCTCGGTCGTTAAGTGAAGGCCGTCAGCTACTGCGTTGTCCGCGATGAGAGGTAATGCCTGAAATTTTAAATTCTCGGGACACTTTTGACACTGTGGATCACGGAATATTGAATTCCGTAACGATTTCCGAAATGGAATGTAACATGCGTCTAGCTCCAACTTTAATTTTTCACGTCGAAAGCCTGTTAATTCCCGTGGTGAGGTCGTAAACACGTCGGAAACCCTTTCACATGAATCACCTGAGTACAAATGTCAGCTCCGCCAATGCACTGCCCTTTTATATCTTGCGTACCCGATGCTACCGCCAACTGTATGTGTGACTTTTGTCACCTCAGTGCATAATATGTATTGATTTCCAGTAGATATAATGATTGGAAACACTACTTTAAATGTGGATGAATGCTATATAAAGTTAATAACAAAATGCTTGTGTGTGAAAGCTTATGGGACTTAACTGCTAAGGTCGTCAGTCCCTAAGCTTACACACTACTTAACCTAAAGTATCCTAAGGACAAACAGACACACCCATGCCCGAGGGAGGACTCGAACCTCCGCCGGGACCAGCCGCACAGTCCATGACTGCAGCGCCTCAGACCGCTCGGCTAATCCCGAGCGGCACTAATGTTAATAACAAAATAAGATCCACTAGTATTCACTTACAGTACTAGTAGTATACTGTTACAGCCTGTCACACCCTTCAAATATATGGGATAAAACTACGAATGATTGAGAAATTGGGCAAACATATAAAATTAGTAGTAGAAAAGGCGAATGAAAGATTTAGAATCGTTAGAAAGATTTAGGGAATGTGTGGAGCATGAGAAGAAACTACTGCGACCAGTTCTAGAGTAGTTATTCAGCATTTTCAGCCCTTATCTGAAGCAGGCGTGACAGCAGTCATCGAACGAATTCAGAGATGCACAGCTGGTGTCGTAAAGGGTCAGTGTATCCAAATTAAACTGTCAAAGAGATGCCCAGGCAACTTGTGCAGGAATATCTGGAAGGCAGGCAACATTTTTCTCGCGAAACTTTGTCAGGTAAAATTAGGTTCCCGGTGGCACGGAAGATTGTGTAACACCTCTGCTGGCTCCATCGTGTATCTCACGTTGGGATCGTGGGAATAAGATAACAGAGATTAGGACGCGCGCAGAAACATAAAGAGTCCCTTTTCTACCGCTCAATACGCGAACCAAGTGGGAGAAAAAATATAAATAATATTGGTACAAAGCATACTTTGCTATGAACCGTAAAAATACCTTACAAGGTATACAGATGTTTCAGGGGGAATAGTAAATATTTTAGGAGGTAGTATAGACCAATTCAAACAAAACATTCCACACAACATGCATCCAGTTTTTACTGATTACAGAGATTGCCGATACAGTATTTGTGAAAGGGTTTTATAATGAGAACACTGCTGCTGCTTGTAGAAAATGCGGTGGACTATTTCCTAAACGCAGAGTGACAGATTCGAGAGTGTTTACTCCTGTTTCCAGTGCATAAGATTGGTGAAATGCCCAGAAGTCAAATGAACAGATTGTGGATGAATACAAGAGATTACTTAATTGGTTCAAATGGCTCTGAGCACTATGGGACTTAACAGCTGTGGTCATCGGTCCCCTATAACTTAGAACTACCTAAACCTAACTAACTTAAGGACATCACACACATCCACGCCCGAGGCAGGATTCGAACCTGCGACCGTAGCAGTCGCGTGGTTCAGGACTGAGCGCCTAGAACCGCTCGGCCACCACGGTCGGCGATTACTTAATTAGTAGGACGTAGGCCCACAAGCACACCCAGAATTTCTACACGTATCAGAATTCACCATACAAAAATAGGTCGGACATTAGATATGCGCGACATAAATGTCGAGAAGTAGATGAAGGTAGACTACTGTAATTTTGTCGTCAGCTGGTTGCAAATAGCCTAGGAATACCATTACTACGGTTCACTGATGAAACCACTTCCACTGGCAGCGGTATAAATAATACCCGAAACTCCTAAGGGTGGTCCGACGAAAACTATTATGGAGAGACAGTTTCAAAAATGCTTCTCTGTAAACGTGTGTCTTAGTACGATAAACAATTAGTTGACTTTGCCAATTGCATTGCTGCATCGTCTTACAAGGCTCGGTTATCTATGTGGGCTTTCTTGAAAATGAGCTTTCCGCATTATGGTAAGAGGTTGCTTTGGCTATAAGAATGGGTTTCGGCATGATTGGCCTCTGTACATTCTAGTCACCAGGTGTCAAATCATGTAAACCTAGCATTCCCCAGAATATGGATCGGCAGAAATGGTCACGTTTCTTGGCTATGATCACCGGACCTTATCCCTTCAGATTTTTTCCTGTGGGGATGTTTGAAATGCAAAGTAAACACAAGAGACGAATTGATCAATGGATGGAGAATAGCGCTGCTCTCGTGAAAGAATGGCAAGAAGACCTCAGAAAGGCTACACGTGGTATTGTCAAGAGAATTCAAAAGTGCACTGAAGCCGAAGGCGGTGTTTCTGAAAATCAACTTCGAATTTAATCATTTGTTTCGCTTAACGCCTTCTGTGAGTATTTGTTTGGATTAAATTATGACTGTTGTACATCTGTAACCAATAAAAATTAGAGAACACGCTACAGGAAGTTTTTATTGGAATTAGTCTATATTACCACCTCCTCAAATATTTATTATTACTCTTGAAACACGATGTATTTGAAAATATGGAAGCATCTGATGTCTCTCTTGAAGGCTTATTCTTAAAATTTTGAGGACGTGCGTTCCGAAGTGAGCCAAGAAACATGCTGCTGCCTTGCGTCGGGTGACGGCTATGTATTGGAGACATTCATACGTATACGGATGCGAATCTCGAGTCGTTTTTTCCTGTGCACCATCCGCGACCGGCGGAGAAATGGGGTCAAATAATAACGGGACAGTATCTGCTAAGACACTACCGCGCACTGGCTGGCTCGCCAGGTGCTGAGGTAGATTCACAACAATATTGTGTACTCGTTGCGAAGCGTCTGTGAATTGTTTGTAGACGTGCCTGCCCAAGCCTAAAGCCGTCGGCACACGGACCGTGCATCATAACGTTGAGTGTGCCGAGTTTCTGACGTCATAGCGTGGAATAGCACGTTCGGGAGTCTTCCCGAACGTGCAGGGCAATATCTAGCAGGTCAGATATTCTGAGCGTGCGTCTGAGCGTTGACCAATGAGATGGCAAAACGCCACCTACGTCACATGCACGACGTCTCCCTTCAGCACAGAGTTGTGAGGCGCCAAATTGGCATTCATTTCAAGCCTATACGTATATATGCCGTTTCTGAGCACCAGCAAATTGAGAATCACTCGAAAACCCATTGTTAACTGTGTGATTCGTTGCAAAAAAAATAATGAGAAACATCTTATTCGTGCAAAAGTATTATTGTAACTTGCGTGCTATGAGAGTATGCCATTTGAAGGCAACGACACACTGAGGATCCACCAAAAACGCATTTTTCTTGGTACAATTTGTTATAATTGAATTTCAATTAGTAACATAACTACGATTAAAGCTTTTAGTAAGTGGCAATATATTAGGTTTGTTTGTGCGATGTTTGTTGTCAGTTTAGCGTAGTGAGTAGCGTTACTGACTTCTATTGATGGTTCGCGTATCGCAACGTCTAATTTTTTTTTTCCCCTAACATTCGCGTAATAGGTTCCGATGCATTATTATTAGTTTAATATTAGCATATAGTATAGTATTTGATGTTATATAAATATAAGTTCACCTTTTTTTGAAGAGTGAGTTTTGTTCGACTGGCTTAATCTACAGGACAGCTTGCGCTACTGGTATAACAATATTTTTCTTCTTTTTCTTTTACGTTTCGTAATCCATATGTTGCAAAACTTCTGGCACTGGGTAGGAACAGTGATCAAGTAAGAATGACCTTAGGGTTTTACTAAAATGTGGGAATGGTGAGATAATGCTTATCTGATGTGGAGAACAATTGCAAATTTGTATCACACTGTTTGTAATAGAACTTTTATAAGCCTGTGTCCTTACTTATTGGACATAGTACTTTCCTTTTCGTCTTAAAACATGTACATGGATACTGAAGTTTTTATTTGTGTATATTACATGTAGAACAACGTGACTAGCCTGTGGGCAATGGAGGAAATGTGCGTTGTGATCGCGTATGGCACGTTGGAATCCACGTACCGTATGCACAAGTCGCATCGTTCCTGAGTGTTCACCAGCACGTTGAACTCGGCACGCTCAACGTTGACGTTGGACAGCACGGTCCGTGTGCCGACGGCTTAAGCGTACAGTGCCTACCCTCCCTGAACTTCGCTGCCTGCAGAGCCGGCAGCCACTGAACCGGTCAGCCATTGTTCGCCAGCCGCTCGCTCCTAATGGCGCTCTCCAGCTCACGATTTGCACTTTGTTCGCCCGGTGTCCACTTTCTCGCTCGCTGCTGCCAGTTCATCGCAGGCTGTGCGCCTACGAGAAACACACTCTTCGTCTGCTGTCTGCTAAATGAAGCGATCCCATTACGGCGTCATATCAGGCAGATGGTACTTAATTATATTGTGGCTCCAGAACCTAATGCCTCCCTCTTGCTATTCGTGCAGGTTGGATGCCGACCTGAGGAACTTAGGAACAGATGAGGCAATACAGTCCCTACAATTTATGTTAGAATATAGACTGAAGTAAGGCAGACCGACATTTGTAGCATTTGGGTATATTTAGAGAATGCTTTAGACTAAGTTGATTGGAATACACTCTTCGAAATTCTGGAATTTATCAGCGATAACGTGCAGGAAACGAAAGGTTATATACAACTTCTACAGAAATCAGAACGCGGTTCTAAAAGCAGGTCATGAATGGTAGGTAGAAGCTAAGAAGGAAATGAGAAAGGGTTATGGGCTATCCCTCATTTTATTCAACCTTTACATAGAGCAAGCAGAAAAAGTAACCAAGGACATATTTGGAAAATGAACTGAAATGTGGGGAGAAGGTGTTAAAAAAAAGTTTATTTGATAGCATTGTAATTCTGCCAGAGACGGGTAAATTACTAAGAAGATTAGTTGAACGGACTGGTAACACATTTAAAAGAGGTTGTAACACGAAAATCAGCAAAATTAAAACAAGAGCAACTGAGTGTAATCAAATTAAGTCGGGCGACGCTGACAGAGTTTTGGAAATGAAACATTAAGAGCTGTGACAGAGTTTTGCTACTTTTCGCAGTAAAATAAGCGAGGATGGCAGAAATGTAGAGGATATACAATGAAGAATGACAACAATAAGAGAAGACTTTCCTGAAAAAGAGAAATATGCTAACAAGTGATGTAAATTTATTTTTCGTGAAATCTTCCCTGAAATTGTTTGTGTGGAATGCAGCCTTATGTGGAGGAGAAATGTGGTCGATAAACAGAACAGACGAGAAAAGAACAGAAGATTAGATGCGTAGATCGAATAACTAACTGAACAGAAAAAGTGAGAAAAGAGCTTTATGGTACAAATGGCCTGAAAGAAGGGATAGGTTGGTAGAACACAACCTGAGGCAACAAGCAATAATTAATTCGTTATTGGAGGCAATTGTGGACGGAGACCAAGTCTTGACTAAACTAAGTAGGTAGAAAATTATTCCTGCTTGACTTATTAATATCGTACCTACATCTACACGCATATTCCGCATGCCACTGTACAGTGCATGGAGGAGGGTACATCGCACAACTGTTAGTAATTCCCTTTCCTGTTTCAGCCGCAAATGGATCGCGGTAAAAGTGTTTACCTGTCTGCCTCTATACGAGCCCTATGTCCCTTTTTTTTGTCCTTACATTTCTTGCGCGAGGTAATCGTTTTAGCCAGCAGAATCGTTCTGCAAGTTTATCTAAATTTCACCAACAGTGTTTCGTGTAAAGAGTTGTTTCTTCCATTCAGGGTTTCGCAGCTACACTCACGGAATATTTCAGTGACACCCTTGTGTTGATCGAACCGGCCGCACCACGCCGCCTAATTGCTTCAATGTCTTCCTCTAATACGACCAGTTGGAGATCCCAAATACTTCAGCAGTACGTAAGTATAGGTCGCGCAAACGTTCTGCATGCTTTTATAGGTGCGCTACACTTTCCCAGAACTCTCTCAATAAACCGTAGTCGGCCATTCTTATTACTTACGATTGGTCTTATGTGCTCCTACCATTTCACGTCGTCGTGCAACGTTAGCTTGGATATTTAATCGACAAAATTGAGGCCGGCCGGAGTGGCCGAGCGGTTAAAGGCGCTACAGTCTGGAACCGCACGACCGCTACGGTCGCAGGTTCGAATCCTGCCTCGGGCATGGATGTGTGTGATGTCCTTAGGTTAGTTAGGTTTAAGTAGTTCTAAGTTCTAGGGGACTTATGACCACAGCAGTTGAGTCCCATAGTGCTCAGAGCCATTTGAACCATTTGACAAAATTGAGTCAGACAGCATACCGTTGTTATCCAACGCTACATGAATGTATCTCCAACCCATCCGCATTGACATAAATTTGACCACATTTAAAGCAAGCTTCAATTCATCGACCAAATGGAAATTGTGTCCAAGTCATCCCGAATCCCCCTATACTCCCCCAACGAAGACTTATTTATGTGAGTTTTGCGTGTTTAAAATTTGCTACTGACTCTAGTCAGCTAAGGAAACGTGGAACTTTTCAACTACATGGCGTGCCCGACCGCCATCTTGAAGTCGAGCAGCTAATGGACTCTGTTATCCTAATGGGTCGATTCCGCCAACCTCGGCTCCAGGCGATAAGAGAATTACTTCGCGCTGACTAACCCATTCGTCTGCTGACTAAATAACTTCCATAATGTGTACAAAACATAACTGATAACGGCAGTAACAGAAAGTAGGGCGGGTGCCGAAGATTTAAACGGTACACGAATACAATTCCGGAGTAGCTGTCTCACCACCAGTTTCATTGACTGTTGGTTGTTGTGAGTTCCGAAATACTGCTTGCCATTAGGATGTTTCCGATAAAAAAAGAAACTTATGCAAATCATGTGGATGGAACAAAAAAATCTGAGCAGTTTACGTAATTCAGTGACATAATTATTTCGAAGCTCTTCAGAGAAATCTTCGAATAGAAAATGTATTAGAAATTACATTTTTTTCTGATTTTCTTATGGTTGATTGAATGATGCACCACCCAGAACTTTATCTTTTTCTCAACAATAAAATGCTTCGCTAAGAATGGGGATATGAATTAACTGTGTGTTGCCCTTCTGAGGATTTGAATAAAGACAGTGGAACGAAAGTCTGCATACATCAGGCATATTGGGAGACACGCCGAAATTCATTTGATATTTGCTGCTCGTTAAATACTGACAATGTCCAATAGTCATTAATTTGCAAACGCTTCCTTGGTCAACAACGATTTTTACTAATGAGGAAATTGCTGACATGATATGAACTTCACAGAATGTATCGAAATGTATAAGGAGCAGGAGAACTCGTCGAGAACTACTGCTTTAGAAATAAACAATCGCATATTTCCACTTGACGCGTGTTTTTCGTCACTTAATAAGATTGCGAATACAGGCTGGCCATTATTTTATGAGTCAATTGTGACTATTCGTCAAGGTGAAACCCACTATTTTTACCGTATCAAAAAAGTATCTGAACTTCAAGTGATGTCATATCCTGTAAATGGAATTCGAAACCTCGAAGGTCAGTTATTTGAAATCCCTAACTCCTTTCTCAATCCAACAGCAGGATCTCGGAGACTCCGATTAAAATGACTTCTGGGAAATGTGCTCTGTGATCGTCGCTAATCGGACCTCGATGGTAAAGCGGGATCTCGTATAAAATATGTTGTACCGCAGAGTCAACGGACGGCAGGAATCTGTTGGCACGAAGAACGACCCACAACAGTACAGTTGACTTCTATCACTAACGAACACGCAGAAGACAAATAAGCGAGAGAACTGCACCGGCGACTATTGTAACACGGTAATGTCCCATCCCACCAGCACAACGAAAGCTAATATTCAGGACGATGGTTGCTAGGTGATACAGCATCCCACCTATTCTCACTATCTTGTGCCCTCGAGTTGTCAACTTCCCTGTCCTCAGTCCTGCAGGGGCAATTCTGTTGCGGTAGTGAAAAAAACTTTCCTACCTTGGATTGACCTCCTCAGCAGCAAAGTCGAAGTAGCAGGTTTGTTCTGAGGCGGAACCAGAATTCGGAAATGTCTCATGCAGTGGAGGATGTACTGATTAATTTCTGTGCTGTATTGATCTGAAATAATTATTTATTGCAGTCAAAGCATGCTATGAATAAAATAAATCAATCAGAGAATTAGCAAAATGTAAAAATGCTTGATGAGGAACGTTGAAGGAACTTTTCCACCGAACTTAATGATTCGATATCAGGGTGCTGGCAGAAGTCCTAGGCCTGATCAGAAAATTTTTTTTGCTTCTCAAGTTCCGTGGGACTGCGTCGTTCTTTCTTCGAACTCTTGGAATTCCATCATTAATGAATCTGTCTGATGACCTTGTCAATTCCGGCCGGGTTGGAGATTTTCTCCGCCCTGGGACTGAGTGTTGTGTTGTCCTTATCATTTCATCATCATTCATGAAAGTGGCGAGATTGGACTGAGTAAAGATCGGGCATTTGCACGGGCGTTGATAACCGCGCAGTTGAGCGCCCCACAAACCAAACATCACCACCTTGTCAATCGGGACGCTGATTACCAGTTCGATACTGCATCGAATCCTCTCATTGGAAAACCTTGTGCACTGCGCAGCCGATATCGTACCGTGATTTTATCGAAAAAAGATAATCGATGTGACATCGGCGAGGCGAGCTTCCACAACGGCAGGCGTTCAGAGCAAAGCACAAACTGACAACGTAAGTGCAAGCGCTCAAGTAACGCTTGCGCAGCAAAATTTGATTAGACCACGCATGCGCCATCAGGATCTTACATAGAGTAACTGAGTGTACTTTCGCCACTGTACGCCTGAAGATTGGCAGAAGGCTCTGCGCTGAGATATCGTGGTAGAAAGTTACCGTCATATGGAAATTCGTCCGAAAATTCATGGAACTGTCTACACACCACGACAGCCTTAAATGTAATACCACGCAAATCTACAGATGTATTAAGACTTTTTGTGACAAATTATTACAAATCTATTGAAGAAAAATATGCCAGAATTAGTATCGCTTATTGAAGGCTATAATGCCCAGACAGGCACCGGAAGTGAATAGCAACGAAATCCTACTTTCAAATTGGAATATTTATCGTAAAGATAAGTTAATCGCCAATGGTGGCGGCGTATTTATCGCAGTAAAGAATTCGATAGCATCTAGCGAGGTTATCACAGATTCCGATTATGGTAATCGGATGCTTTTATACACAGGCTGGGTCAGGAGCTGTAGTGGTAGAGCGCTCCGGAGAAAACTTGCAGAATATCTTCGGTAATTTTCCTCGCTGTAATAGGGGAGTGACATTAACTTGTCAGGTATAGATCAGGAGAGTCAAGCCATCAAAACTAGCGCCACAGACGGGGATTCGTGTGACATTATACTTAATGTCTAGACCGAAAATGACTTCGAGCAGATAATTAGAAACCAGCTCGTGAGGGTAACGTCTTAGACCTCCGGGCAACAAACAGTCCTGCACTTATCTAATTAGTTAATATGAAGGAAGGCATCAGTGATAGTAACAATGACTGTTTTACAACGAATTTTAAGAAAGATAGGAAGATATTTTTTGCTTAGGAAGAGTGTCAGGATACAAAATGCAGAGTATCTGAGCAGTCAGCATGAAATATTCAGTGCTGACGAGGATATGGAGCAAAAACGTAAAAAAATTCAAAAGTATGTTCCGAGCAAGATTTTAAGGTATGGGAGAGACCCACCGTGGTTTAATAGTCGTCACGGATTAAAAAAAAAGTCAAAACCTACTTAACAAACAAAATGTGAACCAAGCGAAAATCAGAGTAAGAATGTCAATGAAAGAAGCGTTCAGTGACTTTGCAAGTAAAATTTTGACAACCGATGTGATTCAAAACACTAAGAGGTTTTGGTCTTACGTAAAATCAGTACGCGATTTTAAATCACCTGTACATTCACTAACTGACCACACTGGCTGCGAAATGGAAGATAGCAGAGAGAAGGCCGATATACTGAATACGGTCTTTCTAAACTGTTTCACCGCGGAAGATCGTAACACGGTCTCTCCTTTCAATGACCGTACGAACGCAAAAATGGCAGATTTTGAGATAACCGACCGCGGAGTAGAAAAGCAAATACAATGGCTTAGTAGTGGAAGGCTTGTGTACCGGATGAAATACATCTTAGATTCTACAAAGATTATGCAAAAGTACTTGTTGCCCCTCTAGCAGCAGTTTATCGCAGATCGCTCGGGCAAGGAAGGGTACCTAGCGATTGGAAAAAAGAGCAGGTCATTCTGGTTTAAAGAAGTGTCGTACGGCAGATGGACATAATTGTAGGCCTATATCGTTGACGTCAGTCTGTTGTAGAATTATGGAACATGTTTTATGCTCAATAATTATGTTGTTTTAGGAGATCGAAATTAACATGGATTCTGCAAACAGAGATCTTGCGAATCGCAACTCACTCTGTTCCTCCATGAGATCCATAGACCTGTAAACAACGGCGCTCAGGTCGATGCCGTGGTGCTTGACATCCGGAAAGTATTTGAGACAGTCTCGCACTGTCGTTTAGTAAAGGAAGTACAAGGTTAAGAACTCAATACGTCGCTCTTAACTGAACAAAATTGACAGATGAAAAGGTAATTTCCGAAATAGCCCAAGGAAGTGTGATAGAACCGTTACTGTTTACAATGTATATAAATGATGTAGTACAAAGCTTTGGATGCTCTTTGAGACAGTTCGCACATGATGCTATATGGTCGGAGCACCAGCTGACGTACTATTTTGCAGTTATGACGGTCGGGGATAACCACCAGTGTGTTGCTGCTGTCGCACAACTCCTTCTTGCGATTCTTTTTCCGGCAACGTATACGGAGGTACTAGATACTGATTTGTTGTTAAGCATTAAGTTTTTAGAATAATACAGGGTGATTCAAAAAGAATACCACAACTTTAAAAATGTGTATTTAATGAAAGAAACATAATATAACCTTCTGTTCTACATCATTACAAAGAGTATTTAAAAAGGTTTTTTTTCACTCAAAAACAAGTTCAGAGATGTTCAATATGGCCCCCTCCAGACACTCGAGCAATATCAACCCGATACTCCAACTCGTTCCACACTCTCTGTAGCATATCAGGCGTAACAGTTTGGATAGCTGCTGTTATTTCTCGTTTCAAATCATCAATGGTGGCTGGGAGATGTGGCCGAAACACCATATCCTTAACATACCCCCATAAGAAAAAATCGCAGGGGGTAAGATCAGGGCTTCTTGGAGGCCAGTGATGAAGTGCTCTGTCACGGGCTGCCTGGCGGCCGATCCATCGCCTCGGGTAGTTGACGTTCAGGTAGTTACGGACAGATAAGTGCCAATGTGGTGGCGCTCCATCCTGCTGAAATGTGAATTGTTGTGCTTCTTGTTCGAGCTGAGGGAACAGCCAATTCTCTAACATCTCCAGATACTGTAGTCCAGTTACAGTAGCACCTTCGAAGAAAAAGGGACCAAAAACTTTATTGGCTGAAATGGCACAGAAAACGTTCACCTTAGGCGAGTCACGTTCATACTGAGTTGTTTCCAGCGGATTCTCAGTGCCCCATATACAGACATTGTGACGGTTGACTTTCGCGTTAGTGTGGAAAGTTGCTTCATCACTGAACACAATCTTTGAAACGAAAGATTCATCTGTTTCGCCTAGTCAACAGCGCCTCAAGCGAACAAATGTACAACTAAATGAAACTTTATAGCTCCCTTAATTCGCCGACAGATAGTGCTTAGCTCTGCCTTTTGTCGTTGCAGAGTTTTAAATTCCTAAAGTTGTGGTATTCTTTTTGAATCACCCTGTACAATGCCAAAAGCTAAATAAATAAACAGATAGATAGATATGGACTCTCGTACGGCATCTGGTGCCGAATAAAAACAATTTTTTATATTCGGTCTACCTCTTTTATATAACAATTTACCCGTATCAGTGGCAAAATTCACTTTTTTCAGGTTTCCGAGAGCAACCGAGCTGACACTGTCCGGTAACTGGTAAGGAACCGTTTGTGTCGGCGATTCGCTGAGGATCGTCTGCAACATTCCTCGTTCTCTTAAATCATTCGACATATTTCGGACGATGTGTGTTTACAGTAAAACTGCTACTACGGCATCAGGTTTCACTAGGATGGATGTTGCATCTTCTTCCTAAACTATCTTTTCGAACACTTCTTAAATCTCGAGGACTACAATATTTCATGGGGGCCACACTGTAAATAGGTTTTATGACTTTCACAAGTGGTTTCAAACACGTGAGACAAGATTCCACTCTAGTTTGTTGTGCGTTTCTGTAATGGTCTTGCGCTGATCAAGCAAATCCGCGTAGTTCCTTTCTGAACTTTCTCAATCTCCCGGACTGACAATCTCACTCAGACGCGGCCTCCCGCGACGCCTTCTAAGCTATTTCCTTCGGAGATGAGCAGCACTTCATCAGAATTTTCCCACTGACATGCCCTTCCCACTCCGCAAGATTCACGCCGTCGTTCCATCGCTTTGACTTTTTATTCCATAGCGTTTACTGAAGTCGCCACCTATGGCGATATTTCGACGATGCTGGACTCAATCCACGAGGAGACCATTTGTATGCTTGCCTGATTGATTAACGACGCCGATGAAACAGTTCGTAACCGTAGTTCAGCGGGAAACATATTCAAAGCGATACAGCCAATTAAGATGCATGCCAAGATTGTAACTCGAGGTTCTGTACGTACGCCAAGTTCGGTGCGTTTCAATTATCGTACCACCTGTAGAAATGCGGTAGCTGCGTTGTCAAACGCCCATCAGCAATAGAAAACTGGATATTTCTACTCAGAATACTGATAACGAATAAGCAAGCGAGTGTTAATATGAAAGACGTCTTACTACTGCGAACCAGAAGATTCGTGGTAAGCACATATGATGCCGCAGTGCTGATCCTAAAACAACATGTGTGTCTATAGCACTTGCTGACTCAGTTACTGTAACATTCAGTTGAAACAAAACTTTTATTTACATATTTTAACTCGCAGCTGCAGCGCAGCATTTATTTATTTCTTGCTTTATGTATTTTTTTTATTTTAATTCGTTGTTACACGCCAGGCTCATCTTTTCCAAACATAATAATCGATCTGTGGGACCACCAAATTTTGAAGAAGACATAGCTCCTTGCGCAGCTCCCACTACATGTAAATCGGTATAGCTTGCAAGCGAACAAAGATAAACTTTACAGCCGGCCGCTGTGACCGAGCGCTTCTAGGCGCTTCAGTCCGGAACCGCGCGCCTGCTACGGTCGCAGGTTCGAATCCTGTCTCGGGCATGGATATGTGTGATGTCCTTAGGTTAGTTAGGTTTAAGTAGTTCTAAGTCTAGGGGACTGATGACCTCAGATGTTAAGTCCCATAGTGCTTAGAGCCATTTTTTAGTGGTGGTGATGGTGGTTAGTGTTTAACGTCCCGTCGACAACGAGGTCATTAGAGACGGAGCGCAAGCTCGGGTTAGGGAAGGATTGGGAAGGAAATCTGCCGTGCCCTTTCAAAGGAACCATCCCGGCATTAGCCTGAAACGATTTAGGGAAATCACGGAAAACCTAAATCAGGATGGCTGGAGACGGGATTGAACCGTCGTCCTCCCGAATGCGAGTCCAGTGTGCTACATTTTTTAGTAACTGTACATATGGTTTGTCGCTATGAAAGTAAGTTATAAAATCACATGCTTAATCGCTGGCGACAAAGAGCAATCTAATAATTCTGTCATGGACGGAACCATGGTGGAGGTAATTTACTGTTGATTTATCCCGACTAAACTGTCAGATATGTATTTATAGTGTGTGGATGACTGCGACAGCGTTTATACAGAGTGGTTTTGTATTTATATTTTTACAGTTGATTGCGGAACTGCAAAGACGAAACGAGATGAAACTCCGTGCGCAGTGCCTTATACTAACAAAAGTACTACCGAACTTAATTTCCCAGCCGGCCGCTGCGACCGAGCGGTTCTAGGCGCTTCAGTCCGGAACCGTGCGCTTGCTACGGTCGCAGGTTCGAATCCTGCCTGGGGCATGGATGTGTGTGATTTCCTTAGGTTAGGTAGGTTTAAGTAGATCTCAGTTCTAGGGGACTAGTGACCTCAGATGTTAAGTCCCATAGTGCTTAGAGCCATTTGAACCATTTTTTTTTAATTTCCCTACTCGTAAAACTACCTTTTTCTGGTTTTCAAACGACGTCGGTTCGTTCCAAACTGTAGGCAGGATCTAAAGAGTCGGTAATAAAAAAGAACTTTTCTCAGCTGGAAATCAATCCTGTAAGTACTTATTATAAAATGGCTCTGAGCACTATGGGACTTAACTTCGAAGGTCATCAGTCCCCTAGAACTTAGAACTACTTAAACCTAACTAACCTAAGGACATCACACACATCCATGCCCGAGGCAGGATTCGAACCTGCGACCGTAGCGGTCACGCGGTTCCAGCCTGTAGCGCCTAGAACCGCACGGCCACCCCCGGCCGGCTGCATTTTCATTCTGGAGATACCATGCGTACTGACAACTCCACGCACGGCCTCGAAAACTGTCCAGAAAAAGACCTGATTAAAAGATGGATTCCATGAAGTGGAGTATCTTTAGACAGCATCCAGCAGCAAGAAAACTGACATCTGTTGACGGAGAACCACGCAGAGGTGACGCAGCCAAAGCATGCTCACAGAGAGCGTCGACCTAGGGTTGGCCAGACTTACCCATTGTGGAGATTTGATTATCCCAAGTCCTAAGCCAATTATCAATGAAACTGTCATCTTCGTGTCAGAGTATTTTGTGTTGGAAAGATTTCTTCCCTGCGACTGAAAAGTCGCCACTGAGAAAGATTACCTATGATCTCTAACACGCATCTCTGCTTTCAGGCTATGCCCAATTAGCCACATGAATGGTAAGCTCACCACACAAAATACTAGTCACCCCCTAAAGGGGGCACATTAGTCGCTTCGAAGCGCTTTAGGCGGTGTAGGACTGGTACCTTGTCGTTTTGAGAGTCTCCCGTCACTGACGTAAGTCATAGCAGTGAAGTAGTAGTGTGCACATACCAGTAAGCTGAATCGAATCAACGAAGTAAGACGACGTGTGGACGTGACAGAATAGCAGAAAAGAGCTATCGCGTTAGGACGTGGCTGCGACCACACAATGAAGTCACCCGATATGTTTGGTGTGCCTTTGCGGATTGTCCACCGTGTCTACACGGAACGGTGCACTACTCGTAGCCACATAAGACAGCGTTAGAACGGTAGTCGTAAAAAGATACAGCGTCAGTCACCTCTTGTCAGTGACAACAGCTTTAATTCCCAACAGTAGCTGCTACGGACACTGAAGACAGGTCCATCATAATCTGTTTCCGAACGAGCCGGCCAGGATGGCCGAGTGGTTCTAGGCGCTACAGTCTGGAACCGTGCGACCGCTACGGTCGCAGGTTCGAATCCTGCCTCGGGCATGGATATGTGTGATATCCTTAGGTTAGTTAGGTTTAAGTAGTCCTAAGTTCTAGGGGACCTCAGAAGTTAAGTCCCATAGTGCTCAGAGCCATTTGAACCGAACCACCCCCCCCCCTCCCCCCGAACGAACGCTGCGAAGCGTCAGATACGTCGCAAAAGGCCCATGCACACAGCTGCACAGAAACTGGACTGTAGCTGATTGGAAGTTGGTCCGAAGAGGCGCGATTTTACCCCTTTTTTCAATGTAGCAAGAGTCGAGAGCGCCAATGGTCCAATGAGTGATTTAACTCGTAGTGCGCCGATGATCAGTATACTGCGGACTCTGACGTCTTGAAAAATGGCAACCGCCATGTTTACAGCATTGCATGCATACGTTCCTGGGCTGCCGAACACTAAGGTACTTATCGCACCTCGATTGGCCCAGTAACTCACTCGATCTTAACCCGTAGAATATGTATGTAACTATTCGAAATAACGGGCGAAACTTGGCAGTCAATATAGGCAAGCGACCCAAACTTCGTCCCTGCTGCTAATTTCGTTCGCCTAGGAATTTCCGGTTTCAACAGCCGGCAACAAATGTTAGCTGCGCGCGCATGAGCGACCGCATTCCATTGTCTTGTTGAAAGTGTCTGTTCTGTGTAGCAGATTCCGTGTACTACGGTAATCACTGTTTAACGTTGAGGTAAGTTAGTAGTCAAATTAACAGCCTGCTATTTCTAGTATGAACACCGATTTGTGTTCAAATATTGCGCTGTATGTTTGTCAAATGTTGTAGTTTCTGGCGTGTAATCGCCATAGCCAAGCGTTTGTCGTATTTTATTATAGCGGCCATTTTCATAAATTTGGGATGTTCGTAATTTCGTCACCCTTGTTGTTTCTATTTTAGTCCTGGGGACGAAATCTGAAACCATTATTAAGATTTGAATTTCTTTAATTTTTATAAAGAATATTTATTTATTTCAGGTGGGAAACAGCATGCAGTGAGATATAGAGGCCATGAAAAACGCTAACAAAGCAGTGAGAGAGAAGAGACCGGGCTACGAATGTGCTAATAAATCATTTAAAGTTTCACGAGCAACACAGAAAAACTGTGTAAAAAAGACTAGAGGCAAAAAAGTTTCGCGTAAAGCTTTAGAAGACGGATTAGCGACATACTGTTTACGTATGAAAATAATTTCTACGGGTTGTCCATGAAAGATTTTCGCCGAATGGCTTTTACACTTCCAGTTCGCAACAATGTGCGACATCCTTTTTCAGATGATTAGACAGCAGCTGGGCGCAAGTGGGTGCAATGGCAATGTCAGCTGTCTTCAATGAAACCACAGACGTTATCAATCGCCAGAATTCAATAAGACAACGTGACTAAAATTCTATGAGATCTTAAAACTCGAACTAGTTAAAGTTAATAATAACCCAATGAAAATATTCAACATGGGTAAAACGTGCTTTTCCATTACGCAGCACAAACGTCAGAGAATTGTTGCATTGAAAGGTAAAAGGGGAAGTCCGTAAACTCTCGTCAGCCGAGAGAGTGCTCGTCGGTGACGTTAGTTATGCGCATGTCTGCTGCCAGACAATAACTTACGGTACGCCAATGTTGATATTCGGCAGGAAGCGAATGAAGCCAGAAATTATGGACGGGGCACCTCCAGCAGCTTTAGGAGCTCTCAATGAGTCAAGGTGGATTGCTGCTGAACTCCTTGAACACTGATTTCAACATTTTGTGTGCAATGAAAAACCATCGAAAGAAGACCCAGTGGTTTTAGTGATAGATGGACATTACTCCCACGTGCGCAACATAAGTGTCATTGGTAATGCAAGAGAAAAGGAAATTTCAATACTGTGCTTGCCGCCGCATTCTACTGAAAAAACACAGCTTCCCGTTGTTTCCTTTCAGTTGCCATTCAGAACATTCTACACATAAGCCATCCAGAATTGCTTGAGCAACAATCCAGGGTGAACCGTAACCAATCTTCAAATTCCCACATTGTTAGCTGAAGGAAGGATACCTACACGCTACAACAATGGAGACCGCTGTCGACGGTTTCCGCTAGACATGAGTGTTTCCGTACAACCGTGACGTCCTCCGGGAAACTATGTCGCCCGTTGCACAGCAAGATGCAGATCATGAGGAGACTCGAGTACATCTAATGCCAGCCTCTCCTGAACCCTCGACTTCATGAAATCCAGTCGTCGACAGCAAACAGACGTGGCTCTGCTCTTCCGGTGAGTGGCTCTCCCCACACAAAGAAAATTAAGGGACGTTGAATGCGCTCACTGTGGTAGAATTTGCTCATCAGAGACAAATGGATTCGCTGCACGAAATGCTTAACCTGTTATCACTGAACGTGCTCTTCAGCTACAAAGACATACAATTTCGTATGTGACACGTGTTTAGCAGCCTAAAAAAAACCTGTAAACATTGTCCTTTCATGGCCTTCAAGTGATCAACGCTAATGAAATTGTTTGGTAATGTCAGAATAGAAACATACGTGTACTTTTCAGAATTTTTGTAGGGACGAAATTATGCACACTGTTTTTGTATTTCCGATTTTGCTGTGTTAACTTTCATGTCAAATGCTGATTGTTGTATTTCACAATACTTTAACTGTCGCTTGCCAACAGGTGGGGGACAAATTTGTGAACATTTGTATCAATTTTTACCCTTTTCCGTAATCTTTCAGAGCTTCTACAGGTCCTAACCTACTAAGATGACGAAATATGGGCACGCTGCCTTGCACGTAGTTTGGTATCTCTAAGGGAATCTAAGCATAGCGGAGCTGGATATCGCATGCTTGAAGAAACTTGTGGACTCCCTTTCCTTCCGAACTGAGGCCATAACCGACCACTCCTTGAAGTAATTCCGGTCGCCCGCCTACATGTACTGTCCGTATTCGTTTCATTTTCATTACAACCTAGGAGACAGGTATGCCATTTGTTAAGCTGCTTCTCAGATAATCAACGCTTTTACTTACACTATTGTTAATTTATCATAATGATGTTCCTCATTAATATGCACATTCTTTCTTGGATTAAGCTCATGACTATAACGATCAAATAAAAGAAATCATAGACTGGATTGGTTTCTACATTCTCAAACATTTAACTGCTGTTACTTTCGGTGACCATGTCACCCTTAATCAATTTTCTATACTAGTATACAAGGCGTTCAGAAACAGTCCGAAAAGCTCGTACGGATGTTGCAGGGTAGATTGAGCTGAAAAATAACTGTTTTAAAAAAAATCGATAGGTTGCGCCGTTGCCAACATAATTAGCATCGAATTTTATCCAATCAGCCCATTGTGCTTGCAAATTCAAGCGACCCGTCAGATACAGCGTACATAATAGCGCCCGATACTGCTGAGCCATTGGCGCGGGTTCTGTTCTTACTAACATCCCATGTCCAATTTTTGTACCGCTCGATTATTCGGTTTAAGGAAACCAAATACACGATTAGTCTCTGTTCATAAATTGTGGACGTGGGTCAGCGGCTGGTCAAATATTTTTAACTGAATTGCTGAAATTGGTAGCGAAAATATAATAAAATAACTTCTCAACTTGCACTGCTGTTTAGCGAATTTCTTCGTTAAATTAATGGTTAAACACACGTTTGTCGAGACCGTCTCTCTAATGCACAGATTTGCTGTTAAAAGTGACTGCCTAAAAGCAAATGTTATGTCATGCTATGATGCGAAAATGTGCAGTTTTATTTTCTTTCCTGCAGGCAGTTTTAACTGCAGCAGCAGGGCATTTAAACCATTAGACAAATTGTTTTCCCATATACACTGAAGAGCAAAAGAAACTAGTACACCTGCCTAACGTAGTGTAGGGCCTCAGCGAGCACGCAGAAGTTCCACAATACGACAAATGACTGAAGTAGTGCTGGAGGGAACTGAAACCATGAATCCTGCAGAGCTGTCCATAAATCCGTAAAGGTACGAGGAGGTGGAGATCTCTTCTGAAAAGCACCTTGCAAGGCATTCCATATGTGCTATTGTCTGGATAGTTTGGCGGCCAGCGTGTAAGAGGTATGCGCTGCCTGCGATATGTAAGCTATAAGAGAATCTGAGACCAAAGAGCAGTGTTGTACAGTTCCTACTGCATACAACACTGCTCTTTGGTCTCAGATTCTCTTATAGCTTACATATCGCAGGCAGCGCATACCTCTTACAAGCGGAAGTGTTTAAACTCAGAAGTGTGTTTCTAGAGCCACTCTGTAGCAATTCTGGATGTCTGGGGTGTCACATTGTCCTGCTGGAATTGTCCAAGTCCGTCGGAATGCACAATGGGCATGAATGGATGCAGGCGATCCTACAGGATGCGTACGTACGCGTCACCTGTCAGAGTCGTACCTAATGTACCAGGGGTCCCACATCACTCCAACTGCACACGCTCCACACCATTACAGAGTCTCCACCAGCTAGAACAGTCCCCTGCTGACATGCAGGGTCCATGAACTCGTGAGGTTGTCTCCATACCCGCGCACGTCCATCTGCTCGATTTAATTTGAAACAAGAAAAATGGTTCAAATGACTCTAATCACTATGGGACTTAACATCTGAGGTCATCAGTCCCCTAGACTTAGAACTGCTTAAACTTAACTAACCTAAGGACATCACATTCATGCCCGAGGCGGATTCGAACCTGCGATCGTAGCAGCAGCGCGGTTCCGGACTGAAGCGCCTAGAACCGCTCGACCACAGCGGTCGGCATGAAACAAGACTTCTCAGACCACGTAACATGTTTCCAGTCATCAACAGTACAATGTCGGTGTTGATGGGCCCAGGCGAGGCGTACAGGTTTGTGTCGTGCAGCCATTAAGGGTACACGAGTGGGCCTTCAGCTCCGCAAACCCATATCGGTGATGTTTCGTTGAATGGATCGCACGCGGACACTTGTTGATGGCCCAGCATTGAAATATGCAGCAATCTGCGAAAGAATTGCACTTGTATCACGTTTAACGATTCTCTTCAGTCGTCGTTGATCCTGTTCTTGCGGGATTTTTTCCGACCGCAGCGATGTCGGAGACTTGATGTTTTACCGGATTCTGATATTCACGGTACACTCGTGGAATGGTCGTACGGGAAAATCCCCATTTCATCGCTACCTCGGAGATGCTGTGTCCCATCGCTCTTGCGTCGACTGTAACACCACGTTCAAACTCACTTAAGTCTTGATAATCTGCCGTAGTAGCTGTAGAAACCGATGTAACAACTGCGCCAGACACTTGTCTTATATATATATACGTTGCCGACCGCAGTGCGGTATTCTGCCTGTTTACATATCTCTGTATTTGAATAGGCACCTATAATCTGAAAAAAATTGTATACACAACTATGTGCTGTTTGTTATCTTCCGCCGGCCGGTGTGGCCGCGCGGTTCTAGGCGTTTCAGTCTGGAACCGCGTGACCGCTACGGTCGCAGGTTCGAATCCTGCCTCGGGCATGGATGTGTGTGATTTCCTTAGGTTAGTTAGGTTTAAGTAGTTCTAAGTTGTAGGGGACTGATGACCACAGATGTTTAGTTCCATAGTGTTCAGAGCCATTTGAACCTTTTTTGTTATCTTCCTCGCAATGGATTTTAACAGGGAAGTTTTATTTACAGTATATCGCCATATGACTAGAGTACTGCTACGGAATCCATATCTTCTGGAACTTTGACACTCTTTCCATTTGTAGATTATAACTATGGGAGAAACTGTCAATGAAGCTACTATCCTCACAAATTCACCAGTAGGTGAGGTCTCTCATACACTGTACACCAATGATCCCGAAAGATTTATCCATTCATTTTAAGTATTTAAATTTACAGTCAAGGATTCACTGGCAATAACAATGCGAGTCAACAAGGCTCAACAACAGAGAGAGGGTGGGAAGAAGAGATGTACAGGAAAGGAGGAGGAAATGGACGTAGAGACGGGGAAGGAGGAAATAGAGATGCAAGAGGAGGAGGTGGTGAGAGATAGGGGGCAGGAGGAGATGGACAGAGAAAGGAAAGACGAGGAGGTGATGGACAAAGACAAGAAATGTTCAAATGTGTGTGAATTCCTAAGGGACCAAACCGCTGAGGTCATCGAAAAAATGGTTCAAATGGCTCTGAGCACTATGGGACTTAACTTCTGAGGTCATCAGGCCCCTAGAACTGAGAACTACTTAAACCTAACTAACCTAAGGACATCACACACATCCGTGCCCAAGGCAGGATTCGAACCTGCGACCGTAGCGGTCACGCGGTTCCAAACTGTAGCGCCTACAACCGCTCGGCCACCCCGGCCGGCCTGAGGTCATCGGTCCCTAAACTTACACACTACTTAAACTAACTTATGCTAGGAATAAAACACACACACACACACACACACACACACACACACACACACACACACACATGCTCGAGGGAGGACTCGAACCTCTGGCGGGAGGGGCCGCGCAATCCGTGCATGGTGCCCTAAACCGCGCGGCCACTCCGCGCGTCAACAAGGACAAGAGGAGAAGCATATTAGAACATATATTAACTCAGACGCATACTGTATTTAGCAGTTACCGGTTTCGCCAGTCAATCATATCGTCCAGTGAAGATCTGCCCTTGTCCATTCGTTTATTTTCCTATTTTTCGCAGTATTTCCCATCACACACCTGACTTCTGCTCACTGAGCAATCCTGGGTTTTTGAACTGTTTCCACATTGAGAGTACACATCTCTGCACTGAATAGTTGCACTGTAATTGCTCTGTAAGACAGAAAAGAAGGCACCGCTTAAAAAGCGATCAAATACGAACAATGCAGATGTTCAATCAATATAGGGGCACACCCGATAGAAAACGTTATCGAGGTATGGCGTGAGGCTGAACACGAAAGATGGTAGATAAAGAAACACCATTTAACCTTTCCGGCAGAAAACATTTGGTTTCCTCGAACACGAGGAGCTGGATGGCGGCCTCGCCTTGTGAGCTGTGCGCCAGCTAGAGATGCCGTGCTGAGGAAGCTGCAATGGCGGCAGCAGGCGCTTGCCTCTGCCTCCGTGGGGTTATCGCCTTTTCAGTTCGCTAGCCACCTGAAGCGGGACTACGCCATTCGCTCCTGTCGCCTAGCTCGCTTCCTACGCGGACAAATAGTTCGACAGGGCCCGCACACGCACGCACGCACGCACGCACACACACACACACACACACACACACACACACACATACAGTATGAATCCTGAAAGTGTCACAGGAAACAGATCAGATGTTGGAACTAGCGCCCAGCACCATTGAGGAAAAGCAATAACTAAAGCGGTGTGACAGATGCGAGTGAATTTTCTTCTTCATCATAGCCCTTCGATCGCTTTGTTAAACAAGGACCTCCACCGCTTTCTGTCACCACACCACTCCTCTCATTCTTTAAGAACGTCGTCTGTTTCTCCTCCCCTCTTCTGGATGCACTCCATCACTGTATCTGCAAATCTGTTTCTGGGTCTTTCTCGCGGTTTCTTTCCAGTTACTCTTTCAGAAAATACTTCTGTCGATTCTCTCCTCTCCCATTCTCATACGTTCACATCACTGTAGCTTTGTTGTTTCAGTCTTGACCCGAAGTTTCGAGAACGCCGTGCCTTTTCTGATCTCGTCATTTCTGATTCTATCATTTGTTGCCTTGCCTTCGATACATCTTAAAAATTTAATTTGTGCTGCATTCCTGTTCTATTCCTTCATTGCTGCAGTCAATGTAGCAGATGCATATGATACAATCGGTTCCTAATAAGTTGAATATATAATTTTTCATATTCCTTTGGGAAATCTCCGTTCCACAGAACATCGCTTTCACATGTGAGTAAATGTAAACGAGAAGTAAAAGCGCCTTAGGTTACTTGCGTTGGTTTCATGAAGAACGACCGTACAGAGTCGTGTATACATCTACATGATGTAAACATACACGACTACACTGCAATTCACATAGAAGTGCGTGGCAATTACATCCTCCTCGAACTGCTGGTAATGCCATTGTTACTATTCCGCTAGAAAAGAACGATTAGTAAGTACAAAATACATGTTTGAACTCTCGTAATGAGTCATCGATGTCCGCAAGTACAGTATTCAACATCTGTGTCGCTGTAAATTTCCTACAGAAATCAGCTCCTCGACTATTATTTTTAGTGGCACGCTCAGTCATATTTACTGTGAAGTCTAAATACGTTTTGCCTTCGACCTGGGGAGGAAAAACTGCATACTGCGACACAAAAGAGAAAACCGTCTCCTCCTCCAATGTGATAAAATTTTGTCAGCCATTGTATTTACTATACTGAAGTGTCAGCAACAAGGTTAACGATACACACATGCTACTGTCTCCAATGTACCACACGGAGAAATAGTCTAAATGGATAAAAAGTGATCAGTGGAAGGATAAGGAATATATCGAAAGAGAAGTAACTGATTATGTCTTATTATTTTACGGACACTATTTCTGAGGTAGAGCTCGGATATTGATCGTATGCTATAACTTGGTTATAAAATATGACCACAACATAACAAATAAGCCATACTTGGAACCAGAAGTTACCACTGCCCGATCGTCAAGGGACTTGAGATAACAGGGCAACTTGGTCTTAAAGTTGGAAGCGTAAACACCAAGCTATGATTCATTGTGATGATTTTCAGCACAGTTTCATGCTCTAAGGAGGCATCTCCAGGACAATCGAGGTACTCTTTCGTGCACAAACTGAAACCGAACTCCATCATCAGGAGTCGAAAAGCCACTCTGTCATTCTGTGCTATACGACGTCATTCGGATGGAGAACTGAGGGGCAGGCGGCAGCTGTTGTCGGCTTTCCAGACTTTCGGTCAACCACTTCTTATTCAAATAACTTCTCAATTGGCATCACGAGGCTCCCAAGGAAAAGACCCTGATAGTACCGAGAACTGACTCTATTGTCCCAGGCTGTGATACGCACGAAGGTTCAGATCCCCTTCTACTGGAGGCGCAGTGCAGGCAAACACTAACACTCTCAGCGTCAACCGTCAGCCCCTAACGATGCGGTTGGATGGACGAGATTCAACAATCGGTACAGTCGCTCTGGTGCAAGCCCATACATTATCTTCGTGGAGTACTTAGATAGGGACGTCGGCCAAATCCATCCATGTCAGTGGGCAAGTTATTGTATGCCTGTAGCTCTCATTTAAAGCGTTACATTGTCAACATTACTCCTTCGGACAGAAACAGAATTACTGTAGAAGTGAAGTTCGCTCGGCTGCCAATAATTTAATAGAGGCATCTGTTCTCAGAGACCGATCTTTCTGCTCTTTACGTACAGTATTTTGCTCGTTTTCGACATCAGTCTCATAGATAAGGAGATAGTCGACGAAATGGAGAGTATGTACCCTGACGCATGTACTAAACGATACACGAAGAAACATCAATCAAATCACGAAGTAATGGTGCTGATTCCATTCTGCACGGTAGTGTTTCGTTCAAAAACTTTGCCCTAAAACGTCGCCCAGTCCCCTAACGTAGAAACTGCTGGCGTTATCACCGGGCGAATCAGTGCAGTAGCCATGCCCGGTGCAGCAGATTCGTCCACGGCGACGGTTCCAACTAGCTTAAGCTGCTCAGGTCAGCACCCAGTCACGGACAAGTCGTGCGAAGTATGTCTACACCAACAACATGCAAGAGCCTAGTCCATGATGGTAAAGGTAACTGGTAACTCGCAACACCCATACTCAGCTGCCCAGATACAGACTCCCAGTTCCCACAGTCACAAGGATTTCCCGCTACTAGCTCTAAAGCATTCATTGCAGCCGTCAGTTGCTATACAAGACTATTTCACGAGACTATTGACATTGCGAGTGCTCCCCAACCTGTATTCTCTCCGTCAGGGAGCGGGGCATCGTAAGAACAACTTTCAGTCAGACGGAGAGATTGAGTGCCATCTCTCCAACGAGAGGTCCATCGAAATGGCACGCTCCCAGGCCAGCCTGGCGACAGGGCTTCTCAGAAATCGGTCAACAACATCCTATCTCTCACCATCTCCCCCAAGCCTCTATATCGCACAACCTGTATCACTCGAAGTACGGTAAACAACCACCGCTGCTTCGTAATAACACCAAGTAAGTCATCGAAAAGTATCAGTTTATCCTGGACCTCCTCGAAGACGCAAAGACACAGTCACCCGGAACTTTACAGATACAGCCTATACGGCAATTACACACATCAAAAAAAGTTTTGCATCACCTTGGTTCCCTGAAGATAGACGTTGACTGTGGATATTGTATCGCAGACACAATCCCTTTGTTCAGAGATGTCACTAAACCCGCCCAAAGATGTAAACAACCATGCATGAGCAGCGCTTATTTGACAGAGGGGGTCCGACAGACCATCAGTTCGTCATTCCACCAGGAAGGAGGTACACGGCTTGTATTGTCTGTAGTTCAACCATGCCTAGACGGTCAATACCGCGGTTCGATCGCGTCTGCATTGTTACTTTGTGGCAGAAAGGGCTCTCAACAACGGAAGTGTCCAGGCGTCTCGGAGTGAACCAAAGCGATGTTGTTCGGACATGGAGGAGATACAGAGAAACAGGAACTGTCGACGACATGCCTCGTTCAGCCTTCCCGAGGGCTACTGCTGCAGTGGATGATCGCTACCTACGGATTATGGCTAGGAGGAACACTGACAGCAACGCCACCATGTTGAATAATGCTTTTCGTGCAGCCACGGGACGTCGTGTTACGACTGAAACTGTGCGCAATAGGCTGCATGATGCTCAACTTCACTCCCGACGTTCACGGCGAGGTCCACCTCTGCATCGCGACACCATGCAGCGCAGTAAAGATGGGCCCAACAACATGCCGAATGGACCGCTCAGGACTGGCATCACGTTCTCTTCACCGATAAGTGTTGCATATGCCTTCAACCAGACAATCGTCAGAGACACGTTTGGAGGCAACCCGGTCAAGCTGAACACCTTAGACACACTGTCCAGAGAGTGCAGCAAGGTGGAGGTTCTCCGCTGTTCTGGGGTGGCATTATGTGGGGCCGACGTACGCTGCTGTCATGGAAGGCGCATATTGGCGAGGCATTCGTCTTCATGGACGACAATTCGCTCCCCCGTCGTGCACATCTAGTGAATGACTTCCTTCAGGGTAACGACATTGCTCGACTAGAGTGGCCAGCATGTTCTCCAGACATAAACCCTGTCGTACATGCCTGGGATAGATTGAAAAGGGTTGCTTATGGACGACGTGACCCACCAACCACTCTGAGAAATCTACGCCGAATCGCCGTTGAGGAGTGGGACAATCTGCAGCAACAGTGCCTTGATGAACTTGTGGATAGTATGCCACGACGAATACAGGCATGCATCAACGCAAGAAGACGTGCTACTGGCTAGTAGAAGTACCGTTGTGTACAGCAGTCTGGACCACCACCACTGAAGGTGTACCACCTTATGGTGGTACAACATGCCATGTGTGGTTTCATGAGCACTAAAAAGGGCAGAAATGATGTTTATGTTGATCTCTATTCCAGTTTTCTGTACAGGTTCCGGAACTCTCGGAACCGAGGTGCTGCAAAACTCTTTTTGATATGTTTACATGACGCTCCTAACATGTGATACCTGTGGCGGGATTTAGGATCCAGCAATGTAATGCGTGGTCTGTGATTGCCAATAAGAATGTATTCCAACATGAACTTGGATTCGGAGATGGAAGTAACAGACATCTCTGAAGCACGGTTTCAACCAGATACCGTTGTTCGCCTTCGAGGATACCAAGTATACCGACAAGACAGAGAATATTGTCGAGGAGGAGTTGTCCTGTTCATCAATAATGTGCTGTATCACAGGCCAGTATTGATAGCCCATTAAAATAACGACAGCTTTCAAGCGATAGCGGTCAGACTCTAGTCTGCAATCAGTCGAATAACCATTGTGGCCCTCTATAGCCGACTACTGTCATACATTCTCCTCGAAGAGAGGTGCGCCTTGGTATAGGAATTGGAACCTCCGTTCACATATTGTGGGGTTTTTAACGCGCACAGCAGATTGTGGGGCTGTACATTTAATGATAGGCTGGGTGGCGGGATTCTTGAGATTCTCGACGAGTTCAATCTTATCGTCTTAAAGGATGGATCCCCTATGTTACTTCCATTACCAGAACAGAGAACCTACCCTTCGATTTCACGTTGTGTTGGCGTCTGTTTCTTCGCTTTTTGCACAGAGTATTACTCCCCATCCTATGGGGTCAAACCACTATGCTCTTCTTATATCAACATTCACTCTGACCCCCATCGCGGACTATAGGCCACCTCACAAATGGGACGTCACGAAGGCGGAATGGTCCTGGTATGACGAACTAATGGATGCACAACTTTCGTCGTTCGCCACTGCTGTGCCCAGCAAACGAGACACAGTATCTTTAGGAAGCATGTTAATGTAGCAGCATTGACCTTTATTCCACAGAAGAGGGTAATAACAGGCTCCAGCCGAAGCCGGTTCCCTGGTAGGACCGAGAAACTGCGCTTTTGGTGGTGCAAAGGAGGATAGCTGTAGTCGACTTAAACAGCATACCACATGGCAGAGCAATGTTGCCTACCGGACGGATACAGCTACTATGCGCTTTCGCAAGAGAGAACACTGGAGTACATTTTGCGAGAAACTATCCACGAACACCCCCGTCGGGCGGATTTGGACAACGGTTTCCTCGCTCAAAATGGAAACCGGTGCCTCCCAAGCGGTTACAGAACTGTATAGAAGGGTTCGCCGACAGTATAGCATTAACTACTGCAATGCCAGAACCCACTGACCCTGCGGCGACTGATACCGTCGATGTTCTTCGAGATTGTTTAACCACACCATTCTCTCTGGTCGAACTCTGCAGGGCTCTCACATACTCAATGGTCACAGCACCCAGATACGACTAGATCCATTACTCCATCATCAGCAATTTGTTCGACAACACATAACGCATTCTTGCGAGTATCTTCAATGCCATTTGGAAGGATGGGAACATTCCAGCAGATTGAACAACTCAAATATTGGTGCCCCTATTGAAATCAGGGAAAGACTCTGGTCAAGCGATATCCGATATCGTATTGTCCGACTGCACTGACGTCATGTGTATGGAAGACCCTTGAATGTTTCCTCAAACTCCGCTTAGAATGGTGGTTAGAAACTTGGTCTTGGGGACGCAATACGGTTTCCGTAAGGGCAGCAGTACTTTTGACATATTTCATCTCTTGCGATGGACACTGAAAAAAATGTTCCTCACTAACTGGCGGCTGCGTTTATTCATTTTTCCAGGCCTTATGACAATGTCATGATACCTGAGCTCATTAGCAAATTGAAATTGCTACATCTCCAGGTTGCGCCTTTACGAATTATATATGGTTTGCTCGGCTCTCGTACCGTATATGTCCGTGACCAGGACAAAGTATTACATGGCCCTCGCATCGTTTCCCGTGGCCTACCGCAGGGTGGGATACTGAGTCCCTTACTATACGCCCTGTATGTCGCCCACCTAGAGGCTATTTAGCCCCAACATCGAAGTTATTCAGTACGCGGACAACGTTTGTATAACGCCTAGTCGCCGTGCTTTTGGGTGCTTAACGACTTACATGAAATGCTGGCCACGTGGGATTACGAAATGGATTCACTCTGTCGCCCGTAAAATCTGCCATGATGATTTTCACTAGGAAATAGCTCAGTCACTTCTCTTTAGAACTTCAGCTTGGCCTGCACAAACGTGCTGTTCAGTCGCGTGCGAAGTTACTTCGCGTCTACTTCGACTGCACACTGACGTGGACACATCATGTTGCATACCTTATAGATAATATGGAACTCACTACGAATATATTGAGGATGCTTGCTAGAGTTTGATGTGGAGCGGAAGTTTCAGTCTCATTGACACTGTATTGGGTCTTGATACCGTTGATACGATTATGACAGCAATGCCTACAGCAACGCAATGAAATCGACTTTGCGCAAACTTGATGTCCTCCATTACAGATTGGTTCGCCTTGTTCTCTGAGTCATGAAACCAACGCCCATTAACGGAGTGCTAATGGAAGCGTCTGCAATGCTGCTAAGCATGCGATGGCCGATGTCGTCCGTTACTTTGTTCTCGTCAGTACTCGATATCTGATTCAGTTCTGGAGGCTCACACAGGCGCTTCACAGAAGAAGAACAAAACGAATTTCCTTACTAGCCCAAAGCTATGAGAAACGCCGACATCTCTTACGACTAGTTGTACAAGACACGAAACTCCCTTGCTTTCGATCTTCGTTTGGTATTTTCTTCAATCCAGATCTGGTGTCGTACCTGCAGTCTGATTTTGGAACGGGAATAAATATCAATCTCGACCGAGAGCATTTCCTTACTTGACATTGGCCACAGTATGTTTTCATCTATACGGAATGCTCTAAAACTGAGCCGCGCGGTGTAGATGGCACTCAGACGTTCAAGCTCGCATTGGTCCTCACGGACTCCCAAAACGTGTTGCAGAAACTAGTAAATCAGGCTTTTGATAACCAGACTAACAGATATGTCTTGGATGACTTAGAGGCCATAATGGACGCACGGACACTGGGCATAGACGTCTGCTTAGTCTGCATAAAAGGGCATCATGGCATTCTCCGCAACGAAACTGTTGGCCCTCTGCAAGGAGGAACATTGCGGAAGGACAGTTACACCTGACACCGATCTCTTATACGGATGTAAAATCGAAGATACAGGAAGATGCTTATCATGACTGGAACTATGAATGACTCGTATCACAGCACTATAGGGCTATAGGGGCGACCACCTGGCGGCCATACAACCAAACGTCTCTTCTTAACCATGGATCGCCTCGGTGAAGCTTAGTAGACACCATGTGACTCCTGTGACTTGGGACACGGGTGTTACCCCGCTCACTTACACCGCTTAAAAATTATCGCTTTTGGACACTGCTGCAGTGGTGGTTATGAACCACGTTAGATTGGCGTATACCAAGTACACGGCCGCTCAAGCGGTCTTATACAGAAAATTGGTTGCGAGATGCTACCCTCTTCCTACAAATATCACTGCTTTACTGTTGATATATGTACGAGTAAGTACAAATTGCTTGCGGAGTATTTAAGAGACCCGGTATCCAGCTTTAAACAATACGTTGCTGTGCATATCTTCCTCCCATCGAAAACTGGACCGTAATTTTGTGTTTTTATTTTACGTTAAGAACTCATGTTTGTACGTCAAACTCTCATTATTGTTCTACTGTAAAATTTACAATTATGTTAACATGGCACTGTAGTTTAACTACAGCTGGCTGTAACGGCATTGCTGCCCAAATCCAAAATAAATAAACAACTAAATAAAACCACGGAAATATTCTTCCGTGTACTAGTGAATGTGACTATACGGACCATTCACAGCGCAGGGAAAAGAGGTCACTATCAGCCATTACTGTATGTGGGGACACTGTCCTCATTAAAAAGATGAGCACAATAACAAAGGCGGCGCAACGCTTGTAACGTGTGTGTACTAGTGGCGCCGCGCTGCCTCCATGAGAGAGAAGTAGTGTGTGTGTGTGTGTGTGTGTGTGTGTGTGTGTGTGTAGATAAGTTATCGCCGGCCGAGCGTGTTGGCGCTTTCCTGGCTTCCTGCGGTTACCGTAGCGGCGCACATCACAGTCACCAAGCGCGGTCTAATACGCACGGCGTGACTTCTTCCGCTGTCAGCAGTTTGTGTGAACATAATGTCACCTGCCGACTGTCTTCCTGCAACAGTAATGCATCTGCTTGGCGTGGCTCCCAGCTGTTTCGGAAGAAGGCGTCGCGGCAACAATCCTGTGATATTTCGACGCAGTACCCACTCGTGACATTCAGGTTATGATATTAACTGTTGGTGGAAGTCCAGTTCATCGCCTGAAGATCGCGAGGAGGTGCTTTGGCGAAATCCAGTGACATGAGTTATTGTTGTTGTCGTCGTCGTCGTTGTTACTGGTATTGTTGTTGTTGTTGTTTTCGTCGTCGTCGTCATCCTCGTCGTCGTCGTCGCCTTGTGTCCGAAGACTTGTTTGATGCAGCTCTCCACGCTAGTCTATTCTGAAAGCCTCTTTATCTTTGCAGAACTACTGCAGCCTACATCCATTTGAATCTACTTACTGCAGTCAAGCCTTCGTCTCCCTCGACAATTCTCCGCCGCTTTCTACTATCAGTCTGATGATTTCTTGAAGCCTCAGGATGTGTCCTATTAACCGACCCCTATTTTCCGTCGAGTTGTGCCATAAATTTCTTTCCTTCTTTCTTTTCTCTCCTATTCAGTACCTGCTTATTAGTTATTTGAGCTACCCATTCAATCTTTAACATCACATTTCAAAAGCTTCTCTTCTCTTCGTGTTTGAACTGTTTATCGTCCCCGTTTCACTTCCGTACAATGCCACACTCCAGACAAGCACGCTGAGAAGAGACTACCTGAATGAGATTTTCACTCTGCAGCGCAGTGTGCGTTGATATGAAACTTCCTGGCAGATTAAAACTGTGTGCCGGACCGAGACTCGAACTCGGGACCTTTGCCTTTCGCGGGCAAGTGCTCTACCTACTGAGCTACCCAAGCATGACTCATGCCCCGTCCTCACAGCTTTACTTCTGCCAGTATCTCGCCTCCTACCTTCCAAACTTTACAAAAGCTCTCCTGTAGAGCACTTGCCCGCGAAAGGCAAAGGTCCCGAGGTCGAGTCTCGGCCCGGCACATAGTTTTAATCTGCCAGGAAGTTTCAAGAGACTTCCTAACACTTAAATTCAGACGCGAATGTCTTGGGTCTTTGGGGAACTATAACGGCTGCAGGTTCCTCTTGCTTTCAGCCGCTCGCCGTGTCATGATAGCGACACCATGTCGGCTTTGTTACATGGTACGACCAGTCAATAATCCAGACTGCCGCCCATGTAACAAATGAAAAGGCTACTGCTTCTTTTCACGAAACACATAATTGTCTAGCATCTCCACAGATACTCCACCGATGTGACTGCATCTAAGGTATGGCTGTTTGCATCATAGAGCCATGCACGCACCTCTCCTCATCGGGATCCATGGTTCGTAGGGAAGGAGAGGGGTGAGGGAGGGGGGGTATGTAATGATATCAGGCAAACCGTTCAGAAATGCTAAACCTACAACACAAGAAACACGCCGGAACAATCGAAAATTTGTGTGATTGGACTATCCAAGCCAGCCTCCAACCCTGATTGTCACTAGTATTTCTATCTATGATTTCCGGACAATGCCTATCAGAGATTCCTCCACAGGTATGTGTGAATAGAAGCAGTGGGACAACAGAGCTGGTGGAAAACTCAGGTACCGTAATGCACATATTTATAAAAACGTTGTGCGTATGTATTAACGATCCACAGCCCCTCCTAAACCACTGGATCGATTTCAAACCAATTTGGTACACGTTTCACTTACTACTTGGAAAGAAGCAATGTGTGGGTAAGAACTACCTAAATGCCATAGGGGACGGCCTGAAAAGGGGTAACATAGGTGCATAACTCTGGAACAGTATTTTTCATGTATACGTGACTCCTTATTTATATACGCATTTGTATAAAAATACTGTGGGATCATGTGCCCCAATCATGCTTAGAGGTGGGGATGTGGTTGAGAAACCGTGACGAGCAAAGACATTCGATAACGAGCTATATTAGTATCGAATCAAGAAAATTACTGTGATAACGAGGCACCCCTAACAACTCTACAGCTGAGAGTGGGGTGAAAAGGGGTGACATAAAAGCGTAACTGAGGAATGGCTGGAGCTATTTCAGTCCAATTTGATATACAAATGACCCGTTATTTGTATAAAACTACTGTGGGAACAAGATACGCCTACAAACCCTAGAGATGGAAGTTTGATGAGAATGAGTGATATGTAGAAATGTTCGAAAACGATGTGTTGTATTTCTATCCTGTATTTAGTTGGTTGGATTTCTTCAAAAGTATGGAGAGCTATTTGTGTTCTTCAGTTCGTCAACCTGGTCTCGGGAATAAGCAGCAGGCCAATAATTTTGTAATCTTGTGTCGGGACGAGAGCTTATGCGACAAGGCTCAATACCACAGATACATTTAACATTTTCTCTGGAGTCGGACAGTGTACAACTGAGGAGAATCAGCCAGTTTCCAGCACCAATTCTTTTCCTCGAGCCGGCCGGAGTGGCCGAGCAGTTCTGGGCACTACAGTCTGGTTCAAATGGCTCTGAGCACTATGGGACTCAACTGTTGTGGTCATCAGTCCCCTAGAACTTAGAACTACTTAAACCTAACTAACCTAAGGACATCACACACATCCATGCCCGAGGCAGGACTCGAACCTGCGACCGTAGCAGTCGCACGGTTCCGAACTGCGCGCCTAGAACCGCGAGACCACCGCGGCCGGCTACAGTCTGGAACTGCGCGACCACTATGGTCGCAGGTCCGAATCCTGCCTCGGGCATGGATGTGTGGGGTGTCCTTAGGTTAGTTAGGTTTAAGTAGTTCTAAGTTCTAGGGGGCTGATGACCTTAGAAGTTAAGTCCCATAGTGCTCAGAGCCATTTGAACCTTTTCCTCGAAATGTCTGTTAGATACTCTTGTAACAAGTTTCAAACGAGATGGAAGTCTATCGGTCAGATTCAACGAAAAGGAAAAAAAGTGATATTACTGCAAAGAAATGAAACCGTTTATTAACGACACCATCGATTTCAGGCTACGCGGGAACGTGTCGCGACAATTAACGAAATGTATTTGACTTACGCGAAAGCGGGCGAAGCCGCTGAAAAAAGCTATCAGTTGATACAGGAAGAAGGAATTTAAGGGTCAAAAAGCCAACGCCGACGAAGGCGATTATACCGAGCGTACGAATGGGCTAAAAAGGAGTGGATAGAAGCGGATTTAAAAAAGGGATAACCTCGCGTTAGGCAAGAAATTTGATTTCGAGTGACAGTGTGCACAAATTTTCAACTGTTACTACATTTCTACACTTTCGGACTTCCGGGTAACTGATAGCTACTGATGAATGGGGATACCAGCATCGTGTCAGCAGGACGATTCCAGGATTCTAGCAGCAGACATGAGATTCCTGCATGCAGTTAAGGCTGCTCCGCAAGAGACCACGTAATGATGAGGATGTTATTGTAAGAGGAAAAATTAATGAATATACAAAAAGAAATGAATGAAAGTAACTTACGGACACAAAGGGAAGAAAATCAGCCGTACTGCAGAAGACACAGAAAACTTACAAAAGGTAGTTCATAATAAAATAGTAGCAGCTATAGAATACTTCTCATCTGAAATTCGAAGCCAATATTCTTTCTAAGCGTCCTTTAAACAAGGGTATAACGGTATTTAACTCAATTTGATCCTCATGTTATATAGCGGCATTTAGCATCTTACATTGGTGAAAAACATGCGAATTGCTCATTAGTTAGGAAAGCAGCTTCAACTGGTTCTTGTGTGTCTGTTGGGTTGCTAAATGAAGATACTATTTCGACATGCCTTCCCCCCCCCCCTGACACACACACACACACACACACACACACACACACACACACACACACATACACACACACACAGCACAGAGAGGGAGAGAGAGAGAGAGAGAGAGAGAGACGTAGTGATGGAACGTAAAGTAACAATGTGTGATTTGTACACGTTAAGTGTTCACGATAGAATGCACAGCAAAGACGTAAAGCGAGCAGCGGGTAAAGGTCATAAGTGGAATGAACAATTTTTAAAAATTCGAGTAATATGTGCAGCAAAAAGTTGTTGGATTGATAATAGGACGGTAACGCCAAATACTCCTACTAGAAATCTTCAAATGGCGCGGTCACATGTCTGATTTGAACAGGCTGAAACGGGCAGAACGTAACACCTCTTTTAGTTCCTGAATGGCTCAGTACATCAAAATACGTTTTCGGCATAACGCAATGGGGCTTGTGATTTTATTACATGATCAGCAGAGATTAAGAGGCATCTATGAATTTTTTAAATGGAACGGTAAACCTTTTAATCCCGACGTTTAAATTTATCGCAACGGTATCTGATTGCAAAATGAGATATGTGCTACAACTGAGAGGCAAGGGGTGCAAACCCACTATTGTAGCGTAAACCACGCCAAGCACAGTTCCCGTCACAAGTGCGTCGTTATATGTAGCACATGCTAAACGTGAGGAAATACAGATGTTCGAAAATATTTTGCTAACCCCCTTCCGATACATTGGTTATTAGTATAAAGTTTCATTTACGGAAATCGTATCCGACCCTACATTTGTGTCATGCAGTGTAGGGTGAAGAAGGAATACCTTATGTCTTACTGGCCTTCGCATATCTTCTTGTTGCACATGACTAAGGACAGGTATGAGAAGCCCCCTTGCTATCCAGACTGTTTGCTTTTCAGCTGTTGCATTTCACAAGTACACTACTGGCCATTACAGTTGCTACACCAAGAAGAAATGCAGATGAAAAACGGGTATTCATTGGACAAATATATTATACTAGAACTGACATGTGATTACATTTTCACGCAATTTGGGTGCTTAGATCCTGAGAAATCAGTACCCAGAACAACCACCTCTGGCCGTAATAACGGCCTTGATACGCCTGAGCATTGAGTCAAACAGAACTTGGATGACGTGTACAGGTACAGCTGCCCAAGGAGCTTCAACATGATACCACAGTTCATCAGGAGTGGTGAGTGGCGTATTGTGACGAGCCAGTTGCTCGGCCACCATTGATCAGACGTTTTCAATTGGTGAGAGATCTGGAGAATGTGCTGGCCAGGCCAGCGGTCGAACATTTTCTGTATCCAGAAAGGCCCGTACAGGACCTGCAACATGCGGTCGTGTATCATCCTGCTGAAATGTAGGGTTTCGCAGGGATCGAATGAAAGGTAGAGCCACGGGTCGTAACACATCTGAAATGTAACGTCCACTGTTCAAAGTGCCGTCAGTGCGAACAAGAGGTGATCGAGACGTGTAACCAATGGCACCACATATCATCATGCCACGTGATACGACAGTATGACGATGACGAATACACTCTTCCAATGTGCGTTCACCGCGATGTCGCCAAACACGGATGCGACCATCATGATGCTGTATACAGAACCTGGATTCATCCGAAAAAAATGACGTTTTTCCATTCGTGCACCCAGGTTCGTCGTTGAGTACACCATCGCAGGCGCTCCTGTCTGTGATGCAGCGTCAAGGGTAACCCAGCCATGGTCTCCGTGCTGATAGTCCATGCTGCTGCAAACGTCGTCGAACTGTTCGTGCAGGTGATTGTTGTATTGCAAACTTCCCCATCTGCTGACTCAGGGATCGTACGTGGCTGCACGATCCGTTACAGCCATGCGGATAAGATGCCTGTCATCTCGACTGCTAGTGATGCGAGTCCGTTGGAATCCAGAACGGCGTTCCGTATTACCCTCCTGAACCGACCGATTCCATATTCTGCTAACAGTCATTGGGTCTCGACCAACGTGAGCAGCAATGTCGCGATACGATAAACCGCAATCGTGATTGGCTACAATCCGACCTTCATCAAAGTCGGAAACGTGATGGTACGCATTTCTCCTCCTTACACGAGGCATCACAACAACGTTTCACCAGGCAACGCCTGTCAACTGCTGTTTGTGTATGAGAAATCGGTTGGAAACTTTCCTCATGTCAGCACGTTGTAGATGTCGCCAACGGCGCCAACCTTGTGTGAATGCTCCGAAAAGCTAATCATTTGCATATCACAGCATCTTCTTCCTGTCGGTTAAATTTCGGGTCTGTAGCACGTCATCTTCGTGGTGTAGCAATTTTAATGGCCAGTAGTGTACTTTTGCGATAAATTTCAACGTTAACATTAACAATCGTTGTGTCACTAGATTCATACTTACGAAATCCTTCGAGTGCCGTTAAGAGGTTTAATTTTCCCTTAAAAAAACTTAGCTTCAATATCTCGAGTGATATAAAAATTCATCGAAACAGCCGTATTACAAAAATACATAATCCTCTGCTGCTATCGTTTGCCAAAACCTCCATTTTGATAGTTTGAAGCGTTCTCGAAATGCAAGCGGTGTTATATTGGACGCTGCTTATACTGCATGCAGGGTATTAAAAAAAATAGGGTTCCATACTCCTCCAGGAGATAGTACTGGTCGAATCTAAGAAAGACGTCCTGAAACAAGTTCAAATGGTTCAAATGGCTCTGAGCACTATGGGACTTAACATCTGAAGTCATCAGTCCCCTAGAACTTAGAACTACTTAAACCTAACTAACCTAAGGACATCACACACATCCATGCCCGAGGCAGGATTCGAACCTGCGACCGTAGCGGTCGCGCGGTTCCAAACTGAAGTGCCTAGAACCGCTCGGCCACCACGGCCGACTCCTGAAACAAGTCTGGAAAGAATTACTTGTTGGGATATGGGCCATTCTGTTCTGCGGTGGCCATCTGTCTGTCGACACTACAGCAAGTGCTCAAGGAGATTACCTCTCATTCTTGTACACCGTTCAAATCTCCTGAAAGAATCACGAATTCAGGCGAACACATTGACTGCCCTCGGATTTGGTCCGCAAGGGCGAGATGCCTGCGATTGTCTTCCACGGAATACGTCAATGCCTTTAAATCCCCTCATAGCCATAAACCTAAGGGACTGGGGTCATGTGAAGTGGGAAAGTGTGTTATTTCAGCATTTCGACCAATCCATAGCTCATTAAACATTAGTGTTAGGTACTGTCGTATCAGGCATAGGAAATGGGGTGGGTCCCGCATTGATGTAGGAGACAAGTATTAGTCCTATGCCTGAGAACAGTATCTCAGTCAGAGAAATATGCACAAAACAAAAACAAGCAATAAGCAAAGAACGTCAACAATACGATACGCGACAACACTGAGGACACAACTATACCAGCCCATATCTCACACAGTACTGATATCCGGACGTATGTTTATAGTCCTATAGTTTTGGCCAGTACTATCTCCTCTAAGAAGATGGGACACTGTACATTTAGGAGTAAAACGTATATCGCATGTAGTTATTTTTATTTTAGGAGAATAACACAGTATATTAAGTTAAAATTGGCTTTTGTCATATATTGGTCATCTTCAGATTCTGGACGTCACAGGTGGCATTTGCTGAAAAAAGCATTAATATGAAGGTGGCAGACGAGTAGCCGAAACTGTTTACGAATGTTATTGTGTCTACACTAAAAACAAGTGTTAAGCCTCAATCACTCTTCTCCATATTCTAACAGAGTGTACGTTTTTTCCAAAAAAGAAAAAGCATAGCTTGTCACTGATAATGCAGCAGTAAAAAATCAGCGAAACTTGTATGTATGACTACCCTCAGAGCCAGTTCTCGTATAGGAAAATGATCATAACTCATCTACGTCTGTGAATAATGAGGCCTCAGAAAGAAATGTTGGAGTATAGGTCGGTAGCAGTGGCCGGGATGACAGAAGCAATGATTACTTCCCGTGCAGCACCTGTAAAGGCGAAACCCGTAGGGTGGGCCTTGCTGCCTCTAAATTTCCGGTTGTATCGGTCTCCGACTGTGTAAAGGGCAACGCGCAGCACTTCCCCCTCTCAGAAAGAACTCTGCTGATTTCACTGCCCACAATTTTAACCCTTCACTGAAGGTTTGATTTTCACCATGTAATAGTGAGTGCATTTATGCTTGGGTACACATCCAAATACTTATTTTTTATTCGTAATAGATGTCAACCTGTGGTGTTACACCTCGCCTGTCCACCACTTAACAAATGGCACCCAATGAAGGCGATGCCATACCGTGTGGCCCTGGAAGCGTCTGACTCGAACCTACTTGGAGATGCGAAACAAGCAGTCACTTTGAACGCTAATCGAAACTACTCATTCCGTCCATGTATGCTGCAGTAAACTGCTTATTCACGAATGTCGTTGGTGCTGTCTCTTGGGAACTTCATCAAACTTCCCGCCTCGCAGAGGTGTGGTACGATGCCATGGAATTTTGCTAGAAGTAGGAATACCGAGCTTAGCGAGTCGGGATGTCACTCATGGTAGAATAGATAGAGATTAAAATAGCATAGCACAGTCCAGTACATTACAGTACAGAAGGCAGCTACCACCGAATGAGTTTATGCTGCTTTAAACAGACATGTATGCAGGAGAACTTTCAGATAATTTGCAAGCTAGGAGAGAGGTAATGGCGGAAGTAAAGCCGTGAGGCAAGGGTCTGGATTCTAGTCCGCGTCAGGCACACAGTCTGTTTCGTTAAGGATAATTTAGAAGAGAGATATATGAAACTTTGTTCTACGTGACGGCAACATTATTCTTTTTCGCGGAGAGCCTGATGTCGTTCGCATAGCTTCTGTCTGTCAGTGTGTGGGTGTGAGAACGCCCGGGGCGGCTACCACTGGTCAGAGACAGACTGCTCTACGGATACATCTCTCGCCGAATTCTGTGAGTTGCTGATGTACACTGTTACTCTCTCCTGCAGAAATCCAAAACATCTAATTATGGAGTAAAGATATTACAGTGAATAGAATGAGATTATCACTCTACAGCGGAGTGTGCGCTGATATGAAACTTCCTGGCAGATTAAAACTGTGTGCCGGATTGAGACTCGAACTCGGGACCTTTGCCTTTCGCGGGCAAGTGCTCTACCAACTGAGCTACCCAAGCACGATTCACGCCCCGTCCTCACATCTTTACTTCTGCCAGCACCTCGTCTCCTACCTTCCAAACTTTACAGAAGCTCTCCTGCGAACCTTGCAGAACTAGCACTCCTGAAAGAAAGGATATTGCGGAGACATGGCTTAGCCACAGCCTGGGGGATGTTTCCAGAATGAGATTTTCACTCTGCAGCGGAGGTCCCGAGTTCGAGTCTCAGTCCGGCTCACAGTTTTAATCTGCCAGGAAGTTTTATTACAGTGAAGATGATTACAGATATGCGGTGTCACATCGGCCTCTCCCACCAGTTGTTCTCCCTCTGATTGTTCCGTGATCTCATTTGACAACAAGTGTACATCGTTTATTCGACCCGTGTAGTTCGTACGTCTTTCCTTGGTTGCGAAGATTTCGACATGTAGGTTTTGCTGCAAGTTTGGACGAAGCTGATAGTTTGTCTACAACGCACTTTGGTAAAGTGTTTGTCCAACAGTGTACGTTGCTGCCAGCAATGACTTTCTGAGTGAGGTAGCCATTGCCAATTAAACACAGCCATCTGTCATATATAGGTACATGGAATAGATATTGTAACGTATGGCACTTTCCGCAGGTTTTTCTTTTGCCTTCGGCCGTGCTGGGCTTCAGTGTTAATCTTTAGCCAGGAGAGCGTCGGCGGCAGTTCGGTGAGCAGGCTGTGAATAGGACGGAACCTTCGCCATTGTGTGTGTGTGTGTGTGTGTGTGTGTGTGTGTGTGTGTGGTGGACCACCGAGATGTTGTTGTCCTTCAGAGTTGCTAAGAGCGATTTTTTTTTCCCCTCGATGTCCTTCGAAGAATTGCGTAGTTAGAGAGATCGTTTATAACCTCAATTAGCTTACGGTTGCCGATATTTGCAAGTTCGATGATGTGTTTTATTGGTGGTGTTAGTTGTTGTTAAGGCAATACGAGCAGGGCCCGAGAATTTATCACTCCTGTTGTACGTGCGTACTTGTCCTGTAGAGGAATTCGTCTGACGTTGGTTAAGCTGCTGTTAGCGCTCCTGTAATTGTATTTATTAAATATTTATGTGGTTTTAAGTGCTGCTCTGATTAGCCTGTCTTCTATTAATCCTCAACCGGAATCGTGGGTCAATTTGGACCCACTGACAGCAAAAAAATACGTCTAAAATGGAAACGCGCTGAGTTTCAGTTTCGCGCGCCAATGTAATCCCAGTACATTGTGAGGTGCACCAGGGACCGGGAGCTCGGTCCTTGAAATTTACTGGGAGTGGAGGTACGTGCCAACTCTGGGTCCAATTTGGCCTTTGATTCCGTATACGGGATTTATTTTAGTCAGTGTATACCGACTTATTTTGTGGTGTTTCAGGCACTTCATTGCCACGATGCAGCGGGGTCTCACTGAAAAAGAGATCTAAATTATTTTTAGACGAAAATTATTCAGTCACAGAATCTTTAAGTGATTTTCAACGTTGTGATGAAGAAAAGATAAGTGACGATGAAAATACACAAGAAATTTCTTCTGATTCAAGTAATTGATCGTCTGATGATTCAGTAGAGAGAGATAGCCGGCTGTCAAGTAGAGCATATTTTCAAGGTAAAAACTGATTCAATTGGTCTACTCATCCACCAGCTAGGTCCAGAGTCGGACGCCACATCATTACTCACCTGCCTGGTCTCATCGGTACAGCTCGTGAAAAAGGGAACATCTCGCCAATTGAATCATGGTAGTTGCTGATATCAGATGAAAGATCGCACATATTTGCACTCACACTAATCAGAAAATATCAGAATATTCAGAGAAGTATAAAACTAATGCTGCTTACACTAACCACATGAGTATTATGGAAAACATTCTTTGGGTTGTTGCTGTTATCAGGTGATCTGGCCATGAAGGTATAAAAAGTTTATGGGCAACTGACAGAACACGCCGAGATAGTATATTCAGAATAACGATGTCAGTAAAGTAATTTATGTTCCTGTTATCTGCTTTGAGATTTGCCGGGCGGGGTGGCCGAGCGGTTCTAGGGGCTACAGCCTGGAACCGCGCGACCGCTACGGTCGCAGGTTCGAGTCCTGCCTCGGGAATGGATGTGTGTGATGTCCTTAGGTTAGTTAGGTTTAAGTAGTTCGAAGTTCTAGGGGACAGATGACTTCAGAAGTTAAACCCCATAGTGCTCAGAGGCATTTGAACCATTTGCTTTGAGATTTGATGATGTGAATTCTAGGGAAGAAAGAAGAACTAATGATCGCGCTGCTCTCGTCTCAGAAATATTTGGAAATTTCATTCATAACTGTCAAAAAAACTATAGCTGCTCAGAATATTTGACAGTTGATGAAACGCTTTGCTCTTTTAGAGGGAAATGTTTTTTCAGTGTTTATATGAAATCGAAGCCTACTACATATGGCATCAAGATTATACGCCTTTGCGATGTTAAAACACACTATTTATACAATGCTTTTATCTATATGGGCAAAGCAATCACTAATAAATCAAGCCAACTTTCAGTTCCAATACAGAATGTACTGCAGCTTGCAGAACCTTTATTTGGAAAAAACAGAAATATAACCGCCGATAACTTCTTGTCTTCTGTGGAGCTAATGGACAAACTGATTGAAAATGGTTTGACTTACGTTGGAACGATGCGTAAAAATAAAAGGGAAATACCACCAGAATTTTTAGCCAATAAACAACGGGTAGTAAGATCTACGGTATTTGGTTTTGCGAAGGATAAAACATTGGCCTCTTATGTCTCAAAAAAGAATCGAAGTGTAGTGGTGATCTCATCAAGGCGCCATTGACAATTCAGTCAATGAAAACAGTGGAAAACCTGATATAATTGAATTTTACAACAGAACAAAGGGTGGTGTTGATACATTAGATCAGAAATGCGCCAATTATTCTCTAGAAGAACTCAATGATGGCCATGTGTAATTTTTTCAGCAATATTAAATGTTACGAGAACAAATGGATTCGTATTATGGAAGGCATCACAAATGGTGGAAAAGTATGAAACGTAGTCATTACATAAAAGAAATTGGACTAAATTTGATAAGGCCATTTATCACAGAAAGAAAGATGGGAGTATTCTTCATTTTCAGTAGATTTGAAGAATAGGATAGATAATCTTCTAGGGACAGCTGATGAACCACAAAATGACCTACGACTAGAAAATTCACCTTGTAATCAAAGTGGCTTACGGTAAAGAGGAAGCTGTTATTTATGTGGTCCTAAAACTGGCAGCAAACAATCACAAAAATGTGACAGATGTTTTAAATTCATCTGTAAACGGCATGCAAAAAAAGTGTTGTGTACCAAGTGCCATTCTTAGTTCAGGTACTGATACACATAACATTTTGACACTTCCATGTTTCGTTTTCATTATTTTTGTTTCTGATTGATGGCATACAGAGTCCCTATTTATGTTAAGGGGAAGTTGTGAGAGACTCCACAGAATATCTAGGTTTCTTAATCTAAGCCTTTTTTTTAAATCATGTAGTAAGATACTAAAATCATGTAGTAAGATACTAAAATTTCTTGGAAAATATGAGACATAGGACTTAAAGTTAAAAAAATAAGACAATGTAAAGCTTTTGCTCAATAAAAGTTGATTTATATTTGAAATAAAACTTACTTTAATACAGTCATTACGCATTAACATGTAAATTATATCTTTTATGGGAATTATGTTGAATTTTTATTCAAGAGTCCATTTGGACCCGCGATTCCAGTTATATTCGTCAATATATCGATTCCGATTAAGGGTTAAGTCTGGTGTGCTGATGATACGTGGCTGTTATTTTACCGTCTACAGGTCCCTAAGTGTTCGTAATATTCGTGAGAGGCGGTTTCGATTGCCGTAAAAGATTATCCGTTGAAGGGGCTTGCCTTCGGCTGCAGGCATTTCCTTACATTGCAAGGTAGTAGATGGTAATAAGGTGACGTTGCACGTGATTGTGTGGCAGAGCATCCGGAATTGAGTAGCCTTGGTTCATCAAATTTTTCTTATATAACAAAGTGTGAGTAGTTGATTGTAATCGAGTGGGTGTCCAGATTAAGTTTATCTGAGGTTCACTGGTTTTTGAAGTTGTTAGGTATAGCAATCATTGGGGTAGCCAGCTAAAGTCTGTTGTATTATTAATATTTCGACTGCTTTTCTCTTTTTAATCTCTCAGTGGTTGTTTTCAGTTCATGTTTGGGGGCTTTAAGATAATTCTGAATTGTGCTAATACAGTCTCTCCATACGACGTTACACTTCAGCGTACACGAAGTGATTAGGATTGTATTTCTTACGTATGTCGTGAAACACGTATAACCTTAAGCTTTGCAGAGCGGTAATTGGCGTACGGCTCAGTTGCCATAGTTGGTTGATGGTTCTGGGCCCTGACTTGGGTGTCGTAATTAGAGGTCGTTTAAGTATTGCGAAAGGGAGGAACCCAGCCCTCCACTTACTAATCGTGGGACCGAGCAATGGATTCAATGTTCTCACAGTTACTACGTTAGTCTTCCAGCGGCAACTAATTGCAAGCGTTACGTTACGAGAGGTAATGTCCACCTTCTGTGTGAAGGCAGATTTAGTACTCAGCTGGCGTCCTCGACAGTGTCACGTAAATGATGTTGGCTGTAACATCCCATGCTGGTGTGTGCTGACACGTTTCCCTAGGGCATGTAGTCTTTATTTACCTTATGAATCTATGGAACTGCTTCCTTAAAGACTTCGTGATTAGTTTCTCCTTAGCGCACACAGGGATGAAAATTCTTATGCTCGCAAAATCCACTACTGTTTGTGGATGGCTGTATTATAGACAGAGCTCCCTGTTTTAACTGGTTCTTGTTATCCTAGATACTGACACTGCGACAGAATGGTTCAATGGCTCTGAGCACTATGGGACTTAACTGCTGGGGTCATCAGTCCCCCAGAACTTAGAACTACAGTACTTAAACCTAACTAACCTAAGGATATCACACACATCCATGCCCGAGGCAGGATTCGAACCTGCGACCGTAGCAGCAGCGCGGTTCCGGACTGAAGCGCCTAGAACCGCACGGACTGCAACAGAGTTTACGTCCGAGCTGGTGCCACGTATATTCTACAGGGAAACTTGCTGGTCACGGGAGTACACAATATAATGCAATCGGTTTACAGAGACGCATGCCATGTGTGGACGAACATTTGTCGTGTTGAAAAGCTGGAACACAACACTATCATCTGAGAGGTAACACGTGACGACGCAGGATGTCCGTGATGCACGCCGTTTCGTCAAGAGTTTTCTCAGTCACTACCAACAGTGGCCTGAAGTCATACCCTACAGCTCCCCATAACGTGACGACAGCATTAACGCCCCTGTGGCTCTCCAAACCATTGGAAGACTGGGAACTCTCTCCATTTCGCCGGCACACTTGCCCATTATCCGGGGTAATACTGGACCGGGATTCGTCGCTGAACAAAATGTTATGCCATTCAGCAGCAGTCCATGATTCCCGGTCACGACACCGGCTTTTGTGTTGTGTTAACGGCAGCCTCCGCATGGTACAGTAAATTTCCCGGTTCGGCTGCTGGTAATTTTCGACCAAAGCTGAGGGATGACGCAGAAAGTTTCAGGGCGTCCATTACTTGTTCGCAGACGGCAGGTGCAGATGCGAAGGGATGTGCTTGGTGCACAATATGGCGATCTTCCCTTGCATAGGTCGGGTGTGGTCGACCGGAACCTTTACGATCAGTACGCCTGCCATCGTTCCTATGTAGTGCAACGTCGGGCCACTGTCACATGTGAATGCCCCATAAATCTGGATACTGCACGATTCGATCAGGCGGCCAAATGGGTGCCCCTTTCAGACTCTGTCAGGAGCTGGTAGCACTGTCTCACGTGAGTACGCAGCGTCTCTGTGGTTCTTCACAGTGATGACTCGGTTCACGCTTATATACCCTACCGTGACCGATAACAACTCTAAACACGAACTACACTAATGCACTCTGGTGGCCGTTCTGTCACAAAGAATTGCAACTCTAAATCATTTACATACCCGCCTATGGGGTTGCACGTGTACAAAGTTGCATTGACATCCGACCATGTCTTTTGCGTGCTTCATGTTTTTGTCAAACAGCACAGATGTTGTATCACAAGCCCTTATTTCCTACTGAGGTTTCTAGAGTGAGTGTCGTGTGCTTGCAACACTGACTCTACGTTTTATACTAGTGATTTTTTTTTCACCTCAGGGAATTCTTTTAGTTTGTTGTCTGTAACGAATGTTCTGATCAAATCGAGATACTTGCGCTATTTTCATTATTTTCTTTACTTTAAAAATGTACTGAATATTTTCCAAAACTGTCGTACGCCATACGTATCTGTTACTAGAACTTATTAAAGTCTACACGTAAGGAAAAAAGAAGTTATTGGACAAGTCTTGCGAAACCGTTTGTCCTGATGAAACTGAATAAGTGTTAAGCGAATATCTGAAGTTAAGTTATAGATTCTGGTGGAACGGAGTTGCCATAGCAAACTATCGAAAAAGAAACATAATTAAGAGAACCGACGACGTACGGATGATTACCATCCATACACATGAAAAGACGGAGAAATTATACGTAAAAGTTAAACAGTTTTCAAATTCAACGAGCCTGATAATGATGACATAAGGAGACTTACTCTCAAGAGCCTTGTTCTTGGTCTGACAGACGATCATTAGAAACGATAGGCGTCACTTGAAACATATTCCGAGGAAGCTCACTCTTTCTTGATCATGTATAATTACAACAACGAAACGCAGATTGAGGAATAAGAAAAACTGTGACATTATTTTCATATTGATCACAGAACAAAAGAGTAACAGAACAAAAATAGTGTATATGAAATGCTATTAAAACATGTGCAAGGAATCAGTGTCACGCACAGAAAATGCGTTCACACTTTACGCAGGTGGAAGTTTTCTATGTTATTCATTGTTCAGTATCCGTTTCACTTGATTCGTATCTACAGACCAACTCTGCAGACGTGTGGAGAGCGGGAAGAATTACTGCTAAGAACCTGTGTGCGCACAGTAATTAGTCTTTTATTCACGGTCCCCAAGGGAGTGATCTGTAGGGAACTGTAACATAATGCCTAGATTTCCCACAAAATACTGGTTCCTGACAGTTTGCAAGCAGGCATAGTTGGCTTCCAAGTTCAGGCGTTCAAGTTTTTTCAGCATTGCCGTGTCGCTGCCCCATAAGTCAAACAAAACTAACGTCCTTGGTGCTACTCTTCCTTGTATACTGCCAATATCCCTTTTAATCCTATTCGTATGTGTCCCAGACACCGAAGTAATATTCCAAGATTGGCTGCATGAAGTCCTTATAAGCGATCTTCTTTGTAAACTGATTGTATTTCGTCAGTACCTATCAATGAACCGAAGTCAGCTGCCTGCTTCACCTCCAAATGAGCCTGTGTGATCACTCCTGTCCATATCCATACAAATTGAAACGTCTACGTATTTGTATGAGTTGACTGATTTTAACAGTAACTCGTTGATATTGTAGTCATAAGATACTATATTATACGTTTTCTGGAAAGTTTAATAGAACTGTTCTGAACATCTGAAGCAAGTTGCCAGTCTTGACCCAGTTTTTAAATCTTATTAGGTGACCATTAAACATTCGAGTATTTTTTTTTTCTTCAGACAGTCCTCTATTATAGATCACTGCATGAACTGTACAAATCTGAGCATACTATAATATTCTCTGCATGTGATTAATATACGACACGATCAGCAGGGGTCCCAACATACAGCTGTGAGCACGCCTCAAGTCACTTATACTTCTATCGACGGACCTCTATCGAAAATAACACGCTGCGTCTCCGCACCAAGAAATATCAATCCTGTCAGAATTTCGTTTGATATTCCATATGATTGTATTGTATTGATATGATTCTAAGTATTTAGATAGTTCTGAGTCACCACTTTTTTTTCATTACAATATACGAAAATGATTATTAGAAAGTTTATTCTTTTGTAAGGTAGTAAATTACTCAATGAAAATATATAAAAAAAATTAACTTATAACATCAGTTTAAAATTGCAAGGCTCCCATTCGCGGGATTTTGAAAGACACGCCCACGAAAGTGTTAACATGCTCCAACACCAATATCTTATCTGTGCTCCTCGTTAGCGGAATTCGAATGTAAACTTGTTCGAATCGCCGCTCCTGTGTCTTTCTAAGCACTGTGTGCGCGGTGGAGCTCGGAGACCAGCTAGCTTACAAGTGTTCCGACCACAGCGAGTAATTTGAAACGAGTCACGCCGTTCCTGGCCGCATCCTGCAGTAGCGGACCCTAACGCTCGCAGCAAAGCAAACAGGTTAGCCTCCCGAGCTGCTTCTCCGTTCCAATTTACTCTCCTCCCCCAGCCCCCCCCCCCCCTCCCCTCCCGCCACCGAACGTTTTCCAATCACCCGATTACACATTGAATTCGTCTCGTCAGCGTATAAATTAATAAAAATCTAAGGTACTGATCTAATCTAGCATTAAGACTGAACACTAGGACACCAATGCTCACTGTAAATTTCTATATACTTTAGCTAACGCATGCTTGTGTAGTTGCGCTCGCTTCGGAGTTAGCTGGTTCGAATAATGGTAATGGAAAAACAATTTCACTTCATCTGTCAATGTAAAAAATGCTGAGTTGTACTGTGATTTGCAGTCCACGTTAAAATGCAGGTCTCCCTGTAATTGGCAAAGGAAGGCAACGGCATACTGTCTCCACAAACTCACCACAAGACTATACAGAAACTCCAGATATTCGCAGAACCCTTTTATTCTGAATCTGGGGAACTACGACCACAACCATAGATGGAAACATAAAAGACCAAAAGACATACTTGTAAGGACCTAACATCTATGGCCAAACACACGCAAACACAACGGTACAGGTGAGCGCCTGTTAATCAGACGCCATTACTGGTCTACTCTACGCAAAGGCCGCCGCTCTCGGTCGTTAAGAGAAGTCCGTTGGCCACAGCGTTGTCCGTAATGAGAGGCAATGCCTGAAATTTAGTACTCTCGGCATACTGTGGATCTCGAAATGTTGAATTCGCTAACGATTTCCGAATCGAATGACCCACTTGTCTAACTCCTAGCTCCGCCTACCATTCCACTTTCAAAGTATGTTAAATCTCATAGCGTCCATAATCACGTCGGGGACCTTTCCACATGAATCACCTGAGTACAAATGACAGCTCCGCCAATGCACTGCCCTTTTATACCGTCTGTACGCGAAACTACCGCCATCTGTATATGCGCGTATCGCTGATCCCATCCTGTGACTTTTGTCACCTCAGTGTACATAACCAAACAGTTTATATCTGACTAACAAACTCTGAATGCTTCGTAACGTTAAATACCTATGTTAGTTCGAAGTATGTCCAGTCTCATTCTTCTCCTCCTCCTCCTCCTCTCTGTCCATTTCCTCCTTCCCCTCTTTTTCTCCATTAACTCCCCCCCCCCTTTTCTCTATTCATCCACTCCTCCCCCCCTCTCTCTGATCTTGAGCTCTGTTTATTGCTATTGCAAATTCATATTCCACAGCAGTATTCTAAACAGGAGCTGAGAAACTATGAATAAAACTTCTCTATTTTCTGTGAAAACAGACTGCGATGAAGAAAACAAAAACAGCACTTTGTTGTGGTTTAAATGCCCTATTATTGGAGTTAAATGCGCGAAATTTCTTTCATCTGGTAATTTATAGCAGCATATTTTACCCCTTTCTGTGCCAAAGATAGGTTGAGTAAAGGATAGTGTAAGTCTTCCTTTTTCTGATATTATTATCATGAATTTCACTGTTGTTTTTAAACTTGTCCATGTTGTTCAGAACAAATTTCATTAGTGAAAAAATGTACTGTGAGGCTGTTGTAAGAATTCCCAGTCTTTTAAAAAAGATACCTACAAGATGTGCGACTATGAATATTTATTAACGTCGTGCGCTGGAATTGGTTAAGAATGTTTTGAGATTTCTGCTAACAACGCTTCCTCTTCATAAACTATATATGTTATGTACATTAAAATTATATAACGTATGTCGGTATATAAAAACACGCGCGTATTAGAATAAAACGTTGTGTCAAAATTTCAAAGCAACCGGTGAAGAACTTTCAGAGATTTAAGAGTCTGAACAAACGAACGATATTTTTATTTATATAGATTACGTTGCTTAAAGCACTTAAATGGGTCGTTCGTTAATAATATGGTGTTCCAACGAGAAGCACCCGATTTCACAAGGCTGTATCTTCCTTATGAATGAAGATAGAAACTAAGACTAAATTTTAACTTACGCATAGCAATATCAAGTTTTTATTTCAAATGTACCACTCCCTTTTATATGAGTATACCTTTTATATACTTGTATTTACAATTCTGGGTTGCTTTCTACAACTAAGTATACGCTCGAAGTATTTATTATCTTTCACTAATGTTGAGTGCGCCCTTCACCGGACGCACGAAAAAACACTCACAGGATACCCACCACACTTTTCATGTCTGAAGTTAAAAGAACTCATGCTGTTGCTATGTGGCGTCACAATTGATACAGCGCAAATAACTCCTGTTATATTTATCCAGTGTTTGACAATGAAAGCACTTAGCGACTGCCAACAAATATTAAACATAATTTCAGACTTTTTCTAAATGACTACTCGCTTCCATGCTGAACGATATTAACACACTCATTATTTTTAAATAAACTGACAATGAAGCAGTTTTACATATTTTATACACTGGAGTTCGATTCTTTAAAGAGTCGGAGTTTCCCTCGTTGGGTAATAAACGATTGAGATAGTGAGCAACCTAATTGTTATCACATGAACCAGCAACTACTGACACAAACGTTAATTTTTACGAGTAGTTTAGATGTCTACGTTAAATTTCACTCCAAGTTTCTATTTTCATTCGGAAGAAGATGTGACATTAGTTGGGACTGGGAGAGGAGGAGCGGGTATGAGATTGATTCTATTAGAAAGTATACATACCGATATAGGTTGCAGAGTGGAAGATTTTTTCTGAATCGCAGAGAACTTTTACTTCTCTGTCTTTAATTTATTTGTTTATACTTCATTCTTTTCGGAACTAAATGTCAGAGAAAATCTAAACGTGTTACCTTTACAAAGTATTTGCCCCCACACATTGTTTCCTTGTTTTAACTTCTTAAGATCCCTGTTATATACGTTTTTTTTTCCTTTTATTGTTTCGTTCACGACATAAAATGTACAGAATAATTCTTAAGACAGTTAACTGACTGGCGTGGCAGAAGTGGTTCTTTAAAAATGCTGATTTGTTTCTTCTACGACGTACTTGAATCGAGTGCGACCGCACACAAGATAGTTACTGTCACAACTTCATGAAGTCAAAAATAAAAACAATGAAGGTAACTCACCTTGAGAAGACGTAAAACAAAGAACATGTCTAGCATCTAGTACTACGTATTTCTGACTACTGCGATGCCTTGTAATAACATCCAAAATACTTTAACTCACGATGCCTTGTCATGGCCTTAAATTCCTGTTTGAAATACATAACCAACACCGCTCTTTATAATCGCTACATTCTCTCCTACACAGGAACAAGCTAATACAACGCATGCCGACGGAGGGCTTGCCATACGGCACGCTCACACAGTAACTTTCTGAGTCACCTAATGCATACATATCTATGCTTAAATATAAAATTTCATCAACATTACTCATTTCCTCCTTCCCCTTCGTAACATAAGCGTCAGCGCTAAGTCCTGCTGTATTTCACTCTACTATGAAAGACCATCTCTCATCATAAGTATTTTACATCTATCCTATTTCGAATATTAAGTTACGTTCTATCTTCTGAAGTAACTACAGTTCAATCTTCTACATTGGACCGATACCTACTATTCGCAATTTCTCACAGTTTTTCCCTCCCAGTCCGAAAGAGATTTCCATCTGTTTCTTATTATTTTCGGTACATTGCAGGTCTAGTTTTGTATCCCAGCTATCTTAATTTAAAAAGGCAAACTTGACAACGTCGGTATGTGTAAATAAACACCCCTATTCTGTAAAAACTTTCCCGCTCTTGATGTAAGAAAGAGTCCAGAGGTTAATCTCGGTATGGTACAGGAGTGAATAAGTAGATAAACTGAGTTTTCTCAAAATCTGATAGAGTGTTTTCAACGAATCGCTCCACACGAATGTCGAAGCGGCTTCTTCACGCAGGGTATGATCGACTCTTAACAGCCTTGTAACGATTGTACAAGTGTTTCACAGCTTAATGATTGAGTTTTCAGATGTAACTGAGAAAGACAAAAAAATAACAATTACAGATTCAATGAGATTAGTGAATTGTTAGGGGAATGATTTTTACAAATTCTATAACAAGTTCATGCCGCCAGTATTAACTTACGAAAGTGAAATGTAGTCTTTAGATACGCAAACAGTACAAAAATGGAGGGTTGCCAAGCGAGCAATGGAAAGATGCCCATTAACCAAAACAAGAACGGATAAAAACAAATAGATGGATTTAAAAAAAAGACATATTGAGCACGTGATAGTGACTGTTACGAAACTGAAGCAGAGCTGGGAAAACAACGAGGCGAAATAATAGGAGATAAATTAGCGAAATTCTGCGTTGGATTACCTGTGATACAAAAACACCAAGAGGATGACCTAATGGAAATCGATAACGACAGAAAGAAACAAGCAGGACAAACTTGGATGCGAAAAGATAAAGATAGTAATGTATGGAGAAATGTGGAAAAGGATCATGTCTAACTGTGGATAATAAATATAACGATGACGATATTGATGACAATGATTTTACGAGAGTGAGACGAAAACATCTCTTGTGAACGTCAAAAAAAACTCCTTGAGCTAGATTTTATCCTACTTTTTTTCCAATAAGTGATGGCCGACTGTGGAAGTTCTACAAATTACTCACACACAGTTGCCTTAACTCTTTCATTACATTCAAAAATCTTTCCCACATACACATTTATTTACGTTGAGAATGGGTTGAATTTGGAAGGGAAAAAAATCTAGCGTACGATGAATGTTCCAATAGTTGGTATCTTAGATCCCTCAATTCTTCCATTAGCTTAGCCCGTTCAGAGGAAGTCTATTTTCTTGAAGAAAAAGTATATATTTTTCTTTTATAGGCCAGGTGTCTGCACCGATATTTCTTCAGGCAGTTGGTTCACAGCGCGTGGAATTCGACAGATACTGATTTACGCAGAAAGCACTGGCCAGAGCCTTCTGGAATATCAAATTGATATCTTTTCCTTACGCGGGGCAACCAGCCTCCAGATAAATATTTTTTGGCTGTTCCGTTTCTGGCGTAAAGTGGTGGACCAGCGTCGCGTACGAAGCAGCTATCTGGCGCATAAAAATTCGCTGTTTTCGTTTTAAAACGGAGCATAAACGGACGCGACATTTTTCAGATTTATTTTTCATCAGCATTCACGAAGAAAGGCGCCTTGTAGCAAAAATATTTTTCTTCGTAAAATAAAATAAACATTTTTTCTGGCAGGTCTATTGCGTCAGATACCAAAGAAAAATTTAATCACCGACCACCAATTGGCCGTTGACCCTCAGCATTAACAACTGGAACATACAGCGCACAAATAGGCGGGAAGACCGGGTATTGTATGACAAAGCAGTTGCACAATCATCAATGGAAACAGTCACAGCAATTAGTTATCAGGGAGAGGGAGTAAGCGTACGGAGCGCGTTTTCAAGTGGAACGACCACATAAACTGTACGACAGGCCGGTGCCGGACAAAGGTTCTGTTCGTAGAACCCACCATGAAAGTAGTATCGCTAGTAGTGTGTGTGTGTGTGTGTGTGTGAGAGAGAGAGAGAGAGAGAGAGAGAGAGAGAGGGGAGGGGGGTGACGGAAGGCGGGGGGAGGCAGAGAGAATGAATGGATCGTAGCTAACTGGTCCGCATTTCTGAAAAAAATCAATGTCCAGGAATATCAGTACTCAGCGTGGGATTGGGTTTATAGCACGTAATTCAGACTTGCGTTTGTCTTTTGGTGTCTTACGATAGCTTTCGCAGAAACAGCGGCGCCGTGTTCACTCAGGCTGAGAACGCGAGCGGAACTTGGCTGCAGAGCGAAGTGTTACACGGGACCGCGGCATAATTGAGGCCGGACAATCAGCTCCCGGAACAATACGCCGCCTTCCGCTGATATATTAACGCCCGACTCGGCGGAACAGTCCAACTTTCTCCCCTCCCAGCTCTCAAAAAGGAGCTCGTTCCTGTAGCAAGTCGTTGCTCTGTAGCACAGAGAGAAGGAATGAGACACTGCCTTTCCTCGAGATCACAAAGCTAAGTCGGCAAAAGCACACAAAAGATGCACACTGATGTACACTGAGAGATAAAAAAGAATAAAAGGTGAGGCACCCAAAGGGGGAGCAGGGAACGAAAACAAACTTCGCGAGTTGAGAAGGTATGTGACCTTATTTCAGTGATACAAAAATCACGTCAAATTTATCAATTACTTGGCAATACGAGCGCCCACTCTTTAATATGACGTCACACCCCCTTTAGCCTGACAGATTCGGATGGAAGGGACTTAAAGCCAAAGCCGCTGTATTCTCTCCTGAGGAAAGCTGGCCCACAACTATTTTTGAGTCATACCCGATGGTTTCCCACACCACGACTCCAGGAGTAACACCGCTGTTGCTCTCCACGGCAACAAAAAATGGGAATCCTTCCAAGGTCGCCGCCATACTCGTTGAAGACTGTCATCCAGGGTAGTGCCAAACAGCAATTCATCGCCATTTATCAGCACCACATGCTTCCCCGTCACGGCACCACCGCAAACGCAGCCGCTCGTTTGGTGGTGTTAGTGGTACCCTAGTCCGCAGCTCGTGGTCTTGCGGTATAGTTTTCGCTTCCCGCGCACTGGGTCTCGGGTTCTATTCCCGGCGGGGTCAGGGATTTTTCATGCCTCGAGATGACTGGGTGTTGTCATGTCTTCTTCATCATCATTATTGATCCTCATTAACGTCGGGGGAAGGCAATTGCAAACCACCTCCGCTAGGAACTTGCCTAGTGGGCGGTGCGGGTCTCCCGTATCGTCCCCTACGCTCCTCGGAGGATGGGACCTCATCATCAGTGGTAGCATCAGCATGGGACGTAATTCTCCAGTCCGGCTCTGCCAGTCTCCGACCGAAGATGAGAGATGTTGCAGAGGGCCCATTACTTGTTCTCGGGTGTTAGGCACAGGTGTGAAGGAGTTAAGAAGTGCTTCACGATCCTCCCTTGTGGTCGTCAGACGTGATCGACTGGAGCCTGCCGGCCGCGGTGGTCGTGCGGTTCTAGGCGCTGCAGTCCGGAACCGCGGGACTGCTACGGTCGCAGGTTCGAATCCTGCCTCGGGCATGGATGTGTGTGATGTCCTTAGGTTAGTTAGGTTTAAGTAGTTCTAAGTTCTAGGGGACTGATGACCTACGATGTTAAGTCCCATAGTGCTCAGAGCCATTTGAACCATTGTTTTTTTTTTTTTTTTTTTTTTTTTTTTTGTTAAAGCGAAACAAATCTCATAATAAGGGATACAATACTTTTAATCTTTGACCTCTGTAATATTAATGTATGTTCTTAGTTTTGTTTTCCTTGTTTACAGATCTGATACTTACTGTAGATTACAGTTGAAAGCTATAACTTTATGAATAAAAACTGAGTGTTGTTCGGTTGAATAAAAAAATTATTTTCACATTTATCATGACATTCTCCAAATCGACAATTAAATCGTTTTACACTCAACTTTCTTTTCCTCAATTTATCATTTCTTATTGTGGGTTCTTACCATCTACACAGCTGCTACGTCTGCCATCATGTCATTATTGTCGCAACACGCAAACATTTTAAACCTTTTCTTTTTTTAAACTGAAATATATATATTGAAGACTTAGATAGCTGAAGAGTGCCAGATTGTACTCTTCTCAGCCCACTCTAGAGAATGACATTACAGTAAAGTGAGAAAAGGAGTATTCCATATTTCGGCTTGTTTTTCCTTTCCATACGTCCCCAATGATTAGCATTCCCTCATTCCTTTCATGCTGATTGTTTTTTAAACCTCAGCAACGCCGATTTTAATTCGTGTAATTCTTCACCCGCTGCCTCCGCTCAGTGCTTTGTAACAGGTAATCTGCAGTGTTTTTAAATTACCTACATCTATTTTCGTGCCATACTTCATTTCTATATTCGCTCGTTTCCTTCGCTAACTCACTGCCTCTGAAATAATACATAGGTAACACCCACATGCACGAAGTTTTGAACACACTGTCCACGCTCATACCAGGAAAGAAGTATTAACTTACAGACGCAAGCCTTTTAAGATTAAATTACAAAAATTGCTCTGAGCACTATGGTACTTAACATCTGAGGTCATCAGTCGATTAAATTACACGTGCCCGTGGGTGTACATTTCTTTTAGACTTCCACTGGGGTAGGTGCCTCTCAAATGTTGAAAAAGGGTGCTCTAAAAACACGGTCGAATTCTTTAATTTAGAAAGATAAAATGCGACTGCTTCTGACAAAAAATATTTAAACTAATGATGGTTTTTCCAAACGATAAAACTGTCTTACTTCTTTTTAAAAAACGACTATGGCATTAATAAAAGGGCAGTGCATGTTCGACTTTAGAAAGAGCACTCATATGAATTACAATTAAGAACGATATCTGCGGAAAACTAAATAGCAATGTGATATGGAGCCTTTCCTGAACGCGAGTCACAACACTGTTCAAAATGGCTCTGAGCACTATGCGACTTAACTTCTGAGGTCATCAGTCCCCTAGAACTTAGAACTACTTAAACCTAACTAACCTAAGGACATCACACACATCCATGCCCGAGGCAGGATTCGAACCGGCGACCGTAGCGTCGCGCGGTTCCAGACTGTAGCGCCTAGAACCGCTCGGCCACACCGGCCGGCACAACACTGTTTCCTCGGCTTCCTCGAACAAGAATAAGTGCAATACTGGCTTTTGGTTTAAACGTAAAATCACTCTACTTGTGATTTCTGTCACTGAATCTAGAAACAGTACGAAGAATCACAATCTAAACTCGCTGATCTTGTCATACCACAAAGTGTTAGGATATTACAAGCCTTCTGAAACAGTGATGTACTTGGGTTCTCCAGCCAGTGGCTCAATCAATATTACATACATTCCAGGCAATCAAATACCGTTACCAGACAGTGTCTGCAAGTACGCAAAATGTCTTTTAATATTTATCACGCTATTTTACTATAAGGAACATGTGACAAAGTCAACTGTTCATACATAGATTGTTGCAATCTGTAAAGGGGCAATTAAATTAAGGGAATGATTAAAACAGGGCAGTTCACTTTATTTTTTGCAGTTATTTCTTCTGGTTTAGCCATCGGTTGATACTAGTATCACTAATCTCATCTACAAGCCAGCACAAAAACTTCTCTAATTTATGGGTAAGTGCGGTTGTTTCCCCACGAAGCGAGATGGGTCAGCGTAAAATGCTTGGCTCAAATGGCGCAAATTCCAAATTCAAATCTCAGAAGTCAGTAATCACCTCTCAAGGTAAGGTGGACACAGTATCAAGTCTAGACCTTTCAGACATTACATCCCTTTCAGCTCTCCCATTCTATGAGCTAAGTCTTCGTTGCAAGGAATTTCTTCCTTTTCAAATATATCACACCAACCATCCGGGGAAAAGGAAGCATACGCCATTATGGCAACAGTTGAATAACAAATATGCACACGTGACTAAAAATTTGTCGCTCCTATGAGACATCAAGCTGATACGTGTAAAACGGCCGTTAGTGTTGATAAGGGCTTCATCTCGAGAAACAGTGTAACGGTTCATTTACATACGTTTTTTAATTCCCTTCTGTAGTATTCAAGTAATATTCATAATGGTAGCTAACAAATCTTGAATGGTTGCTGAGTGATGGGAAAAGAGTGACAAGTGTGAATAGTTTTGTAAAAATTTATAGCGTGTCTGTTGTAAAGAACGTCCAAGCCGCCACGCCAGATCGCGTTCTGGGGAAGGAACAAGAGCCACTGCATAGCCTACCAGCAGAGTTTGTTTAAAGAAACAATTACGATATGATTGTAAATTAGTAAGTCTATTCATCTCACGTTAGACTGACGGGCTGTAAATTTGCGCCCGGCTAGGGCTATTGTAGTTATTACTGAATCCTACTGATACAAAGATCTGTTCTACGAGGCGCAGTGTCTGACATATTATTCAAAAATTTCAGTAGCCAGTTGTTTCCTTTGCGAAACTGGCTGACGTGAAGGTGTGCTCTAGTATTTACTTCCAAAAAATTTTGCTTAGTTTGCTGTTTTCAAATCGTTCTTTAAGTTGAAATCATTTATTCCGTGGGTTACCATTTTGGGTTCAATTGCTTACTTAGCAGCACCGGAGCGGAATATTATTGTAATCAGATGGTAAATCTAGCACCCCTATTATGATTATTACCGTCAACTTAATTTTCTCAGCTTTTTTACTTAGGCCTCTTAACGCGATTGTTCACCAAGCCAAATTATAGAAACAAATGTAGACTTTTTCTAAATTCAAGTGCTCTAGATAAGATGCTATCAAATAACATTTAAACAAAATCGTCGTCATTTTAAAGAAGAAATCTTCCACAATAGTAACTGATAGTTAACAGGAATCTTTTCTGTTTGCTTCCCAAAACAGAAACTTCAAATATTAACAACATATTTACGTCAATCACAGAAATGTAGTGGTTAGATGCGATTAAAATATTTGCTGACAGGTCGATAACAGCTGACAAACCGTACACGGATAGGGATCTATTTTGTTCTGATCCCTAAGCTGCACTCCCTCTATCGAAACACGACAGTGTTTACAGGAAGGTCTGAGGCTATCATACAAGATCATCAACTCACCATCCTGCTTTCCTTGAATATCGTAGTACAAGTAGTAGTTGTAGTTGCAGTATTCATCAGTGTATCACTTTAACGAGGACATTGGACATGTATTTGCATACTTACAGGACTAGTTTCACAAGGACTGGACAGGTAGTCGGCTGTGGCCTTATGATAGAAACCATCCCAATTCCAAGTAATAAGTGAAAGAAAAAATATGACATAATCAAACGCAGCTGCAATTCTTTGTTACTACAGGACTGTCAGGCAATACGCACAGCCTCCTGATCAGAGGCTGAAATCGCCTTAGAAGTCGTACTTGTCATTATAGTTATTCTCAGACGCAGAGGAAGGTAGTGGTGTATAGTAAATACTGACACCTCCTCTGATGGAGAGGGTAGAAATATGCTTATCATAGTTTAGAAACGCTGTATTCAGTCACGCTCACGCACCAATACTGTACAAACATTAAGTGTTTTGGCTTGTTATGTCCATGGATACGATGAGACAGTGTTACATTATTTGCCACAAAGTGAAGGTTGCTTCAGTTCGCCGAATCACGTTGTGACGATTACGGTAACGCTCACAGATCGCACTGTAGCCACAAAACTGCTGACACCGACACTCTTAGTCCTACCGCTTGCACAATAGTAAGTAAGGCCGATTTTTATTACGTTTTAGAATTTATTATGTTATGTAACTGATATATGTATTTTATATTTTCATAAGAATTGATTCTGTAGCTCTCTTTCTTTTTCTCTCTTTCCCCTCCCCCCCTCCCCACACCACCATGCGTGGCGATCTGGTGTCGCAGTTAATAAAGTGGAAGTAGCCACTACTGGGCCGGATACGCCGTCCAAAGGTCGTAAGAAGATGAATTTGCAGACATCACTCAGTCTCTGATCTGTGCTACTTAACAATAGTTTTCGGTAATGTTCAACGAAATTAAATGCTAGAAAAAAGTTAATTTTCAATTTGTACTCACCTGCATTGAGCAAAACAGATTGCTGGAAAAGTTCGAGTTAACATTATCAATAAAATATAAAACAAAACATGGAAATAACTGTAACTTTTATGTTACAATAATAACAGAATTTCAAATATAGTTTTCTCCGAGCTAGCCCCCCTTTAAGAACGGTTCCCGATCCTGCAACCGGAAATAGTGAATGTTACATTGCAGGAAGATGATCAGAACAGGCCGAAATCACTAAGATTTGTAGATAACTATGCGATCATGGCGTAATAGAACATTCGTCGATGATTAAATGATGCGTCTCCAAAGAAATTTGGCGCACCCGAGCACTAGCTTAAGGTGGATTTCTGAGGTCGTTTTATCGAATCCATTTTCTACCAACTTAATTACTTGTAAAGATTTTACGGGGTATCTGATCCTATACCTCGCGAAGAGAAACGGCGCAACACATGTGAAGTAATTCGTTAGCGTGTGTCTAATTTGTAGCTTCCTGCCACTGCGCAAGTTTCACTGCCAGTTTAGAGACTACGCCATTTTTTAAATCTCTCTGTCCTTTAATCTTTCGTAGAACTGAGTATCAGGACAAGCATACAACTTAAATTATGGGGTAGTTCTATTCTGTACAGGTGAGGCACCCAATTTTTCATCTCAGATAGCTTTCGACTCGTTAAAAATATTTGCAATCTGTCTTAGCCTAGACGAATAGTGTCCATAGGCTCATAAAAACAGACATCAATGCGTTTTCACAACTTTATTTATCACCGAACTACAGGCAACAACTTATTTTTTTCAACCTTTTTCCTTGGAACTATCGTATTTTTTGCGGAAAAAAGAGAAAACAGATGTGTGTGAGACAAATTCAATGATACAACTCTTTTACGAGTTTGGTAGGAAATTACGAAGTAGAAATATATGGAGTACGGGGATTTTTACACTACTGTGACAGCCGTTCGAGTCCGGAACCGCGGGGCTGCTACGGTCGCGGGTTCAAATCCTGCCTCGGGCATGGATGTGTGTGATGTCCTTAGGTTAGTTAGGTTTAAGTAGTTCTAAGTTCTAGGGGACTGATGACCTAAGATGTTAAGTCCCATAGTGCTCAGAGCCATTTGAACCATTTGACAGCCGTTCGAATGGCGCCGCTCAGAAGATTACTATACACACTACTTTCCGTCGAAAGTATCGTAAACATCACGTATCAACTGCCACGAAGATTTTTTATAGCTTCAGTGGAGAGCAACGCAAACTTCTGAGAAGCGCAAAACAACAGCTCGAAAATCTCGATATTCAATGTATTTTTACTGACTTAAGTAATTTCTTGTTAGAATTACAAAACAGTTGCATCACAAAATTTGTCTCAAACAGATCTGCTAATGTGAGACCTTAACTTTTCCCGGCGAATTGAATGTTCGAACAACTTACGGCTTTGCTGCCGGGTGACGTCGTCGACCACCGCCGATATTTCGACAGGAGCACGCCCTTGCTATTCTACCACCATCTAACATTAAGGCCCTGTTGGCGTCCGTAAAAGATGATCTTGGTTTGCGTAAGGCTGGGGTCTATCGCATTCCTTGCAGTTGTGGCAAGTCATATATTGGTCAGACAATCAGGACTGTGGAAGACCGGTGTATTGAACATAAGCGTCACACACGCTTACAACAGCCGAGCAAATCCGCTATTGCAGAACACTGCCTTGACACCGGTCATCCTATGGAATACAACACGGAGATTCTGGCTTGCACGTCCAGCTATTGGGATAGTGTTATTAAGGAAGCTTTTGAAATCAAACTATCAATCAACCTTATTAACAGAGATAGTGGATTTTGTTTAAATGCTGCTTGGAATCCGGCTCTGTCTCTAATCAAAAAAACAGAGGAACAGAATTAGTGCTACCTCACCTGTTGATTAGTCACTATCGATATTTCTGGTGTTGGTCATCTTTGTTTGTGTTGACACTTGTTCTGTGTGTGGTGTCTTCCTTGTTTCTCCTCTGTGAACCGAGGTATTAAATTTCCTTGCACATTTCCTCCTCCTTGCATTTGTGCCTTGAGAATGGCAGGGTGTGCTCCTGTCGAAATATCGGCGGTGGTCGACGACGTCACCCGGCAGCAAACCCGTGAGTTGTTCGAGATCTGCTAATCTTGCGCAAGAAAGTACCATAGTCCCAGTAAAAAAAAAGTCGTTGCCTGTACCTCGGTTATTAATGAAATTCCGACAACACCTTGGTCTTTGTTTTATGATTTCTTGGACATTATTCCTCTAGAGGATAAAGAGTTACAAATAAAAAGAGTTGCAAATACGTTTGAGTTTAAACTGTCCGATGTCTCGTTGAGTTCTCTGACCACTTGAAGACGAACGGCTTGCGGTAAGACCTCATTTTAATTGTAGTTTCTCGCACAATAAGCCTGCATTCGGTGTGGTGCGGCGGTGGTGTGAGTGGACTGCTGTAGCCTGTTGTGAGTTGTGAACCACCGAGGGCTACGGCGGGGGCGAAGTCTCTCTGTCGTTTCTAGGTCCCCAGACCCATACAGTACAACACAATGCTCAAAACTTATGCTCTCGCAATTTTAATAATGAACCTCCCCGTTATGCGCAACACGTCTCTTGTAGCGCCTGCCACTGGTGTCTGATGAATATTTCCGTGACGCTCACGCTCTTACTAAACTAACCTACCGCTCTTCTTTAGATCACCTCCATCCACTGTATTCATTCTACCTATTAAGGAATATGGGCTAATTTTTTTAGTTACTAATATGTTCCGAAAATCATATGGACGATTTTTATCGAAATGATATGAGAAGTGTTAGTTTACGGGTGACGTATACAATGGCTTAATACTACTGATGTGACCTGTGATACATTTAAATTTGGTTTTTTGGCTCTATCAGTTTTGGGTTTTTAATTAAAAAAGCAATGCTCAACAATCGGTCGAACTGGGGTCATGCAAACTACTTCTTTCGTGGGTGAATTGTTATTCCTTGCAATTCTTCCACTGAATCTTAGTCTGGAATATGTTTTATGTTGTTGTTCGACTTTAGGTCTCCCCGGGCAAATACGCCTGTGTGTTCTACTGTTGTCACTTTTTCTAGAGATTTATCAGCAGTTATCTAATCGAACAACAGTGGGAATGTCCTCCTACTTATGTCCAGTACGTTACATTTATTCGTTTAAGGCGTCAGTTGTCAGTCTCTGTCTGATTATTGTGGAATATCTTCAGGTCTTCCTACTGTTCGCTACAAGTTCCTGGCGCTGCGACTTCCCTTTATACAGCAGCATCATTCACCCGCACCAGCATACACATGCGGAAAATCTAAACCTGAATCACCTAGTATGTATTTGTATATGAAGATGGTATCTGTTCTTTCGGATATATCCGAAAGAACAGATAACCATCGGTGACCGGCAGCTCTCTAAAATGAAATGTTAATTAAATCAAGACCCTAAGCTGCCGACAGGCGTTGATGTACATCAACGGGGACAATTGAAAATGTGTGCCTCAACCGGCACTCGAACCCGGGATCTCCTGTTTACATGGCAGACACACTATTCATCTGAGCCACCGAGGGCACAGAGGATAGTGCGACTGCAGGGATTTATCCCTTGCACGCTCCCCGTGAGACTCACATTCCCAACTTAATGTCCACATACTTCATTCGTAATGTCCCTGCCCATTACACTCATTACTCGCGGCAGACAATCTTACCGAGTCCCGTAAGAGTACGGGCAATGCGTGTGCATCCGCACAGAAGAAGGTCAATGGCCGGTTAGCCTTAACTATATGAAGATGGTATCTGTTCTTTCTGACCGTGCAGATCTCTAGAATGAAATGATAATTAAATCAAGACACTAAGCTGTAATGAGTGTAATAGGCAGGGGCACTACGAATGTAGTGTGTGGGCATTAAGTTGGGAATGTGGGTCTCACGGGGAGACTGCAAGGGATAAATCCCTACAGTCGCACTATCCTCTGTGCCCTCGGTGGCTCAGATGGATAGAGCGTCTGCCATGTAAGCAGGAGATCCCGAATTCAAGTCCCGGTTAGGGCACACATTTTAAACTGTCCCCGTTGATGTATATCAACGCCTGTAGGCTCCTTAGGGCCATGATTTAATTATCATTTCATCATAGTAAGCAATTGAATCTGACGAAAGTAAACTAGTCTTGGCTCGTATAAAACACACGGATTATCAAATCAGACACTGTTTACAGTATCTTGTGTGTTGTAAATCCGACTTTCGGGACGTGCCCATACAGCCATGCCAACAGCAGAATGACATTTATAACGATACCAACGTAAGGGCAACACAACGCCCAGTCCCCGTTAGTGTGCGTGTTGTTTGCTACTGACAGGCAATAAGCATGATACGGCTTAGTGATAACATAGCAGTATTCGCCAAAGGCGATTAGGGATTTAATTGGGTGCCTAGAAAAGAAAGAATTTGGAGGTTTAATGCCCCATCAACGACAAAATTACTACAGACGAAGCACAAGCTCGGATTGGGGAAGAAAACCGTCCGCATTCCTTTCAAAAGTACCACTCCAGCTTTTGCCTTAAACGATTTACGGAAAACATGAATAGACGTGACTCTGGATAGCCTGACGAGGATTTGAACAGCCGTCCTTCCAAATACGTGTTAGTCTTTGTACGGCACCGCCTTGTTGTACTAATTAATGACTATATATGGACACAAACAATAAGAAAAATGAAGAGTATATGCTGGATGCCTAAATATTAAACTTGGACAAGAGACACTTGAAGAAATGGACGATTTTTTCTACCTCACAAGTAGAAACAATAGGGCATTCTATGAAATGAGGACATTCAGTGAAATGAAACAGCTGTTAACATCCAAAAACATAAAACCTAAGACTACAGAAGAGTCATGAAAAGCTATGTTTGGAGCATGTTCTGTGTGGTTACGAAAGATGGACAATGGGGAAGACGGAAACGATAGCCTTTGAAATGTGGTGTCACAGGGAACTGCCGAGTATCAGATGGATTGGTACGGTAAGGAACGAAGAGATATTGCAACGCGTCAAAAAAGAAAAATAAGTGCCTATTAAATAACAAAAAAAAATGGCTCTGAGCACTATGGGACTCAACTGCTGAGGTCATCAGTCCCCTAGAACTTAGAACTAGGTAAACCTAACTAACCTAAGGACGTCACAAACATCCATGCCCGAGGCAGGATTCGAACCTGCGACCGTAGCGGTCTTGCGGTTCCAGACTGCAGCGCCTTTAACCGCACGGCCACTTCGGCCGGCTATTAAATAACATAATGAACTGAAGAGAGAGAATGGGTGGTCACATATTACGACATGGGTCATTGCAGGAAACTGTGGTTGTACGGATGACGAAATGAAAGAATCGCAGGAGCAGGCCTCTATAAGGCCTCTATGATATGTAAAAGAATCAAGAGGAAAGGGTAGAAATGGAAGACAAAGAACGAAGTTGCCCCCACTGTTCAGTCTATATCGTCGAATAAGCAATGATTGGAATAAATCGTTCAGGAGTGGGATTCAAATTCATGGTGAAAGAATATAAATAATTAGACTCGCTGATGATATTTTTATCCTGAAAATGAGGAAGAATTACACCACCTGCATAGAAGTTAACCATGGACTATGGAAAAACCGAAAAATAAAAGAATCGAAGCTTTTGAGATGCGGTGCTAAGGAAGGGCATTGAAAATTAGGTGGACTAATAAGATACGAAAAGAGGAGGTTCGTTGCAGAACCGGTGCGGAGAGGATCATGTGGAAAACACTGTCAAGAAGAAGAGGCAAGATGACAGCACAGCAAGGAATAACTTCCACAGTGTTTGAGGGAGCTGTAGAGGGGGAAGGCTGTAGATAGATAAGTGATTCATACACATCCAACAAATGAGATGAGGAGATGAGGAGGCTGCCACAGGAGTGGAATTTGTGGCGGGACGCATCAAACTAGCTAGAGGTCTGACGACAAAAAAAGGCAGACCGGCGACGATTTGTGATCAGAAGTTACGCTCAAATGAAAAGAAAAGCTGGCAAACGGCAGGAATGGAGGACTTCATCAAACCAACATAAGGGCTGCTGCCCGACGAACTAGCAACTTTGGTCAGGGATTTTCGGCTGAAACGCCAAGAGCTGTATCTAGGGGAGGAGCAGATGAGGGTGTGCGTCAGAAGCGAGTGCGCTGCAAACGGAGCGGCTGTGTACACATACAGCAAGCGAGATGACACAGTGCCCGGTAGTAAAATCTCGGAGTTACGTCACCGCCTTCCCGAAGGACGCCTTACCCGCTTACTGCCTGTTCTCCTTCACACCTAATTACTACCTACTGTTTTTGTGGGAGAGCGAGAAGGGCGACGCGCGACGATACGGATAACAGTGCGGATACAGCGGCAGAGTCTGCTAATAGCTCAGTGCTAGTACAGAACAATGTTTAAAACATCGACGAGGTACATGCGAGTTTTCCAAAAAAAACTTCAGTCACGCTGCGGCTCAAAGTGCTGTGCAGTGGAGACTTATTGTACCAACTGTCATGAACCCGAAGGGCGCTTTCACCACCGCACTGCTTTAATGCAGTCCTATTTCAGTTAGTTGGCATTTGAAGCGAGTGGGCCAGACTGCTCCCGCCAGCAAATACCCCAAAGGTAGACTAGCACTGTCGGCGTCCCGTGTCTTGAGTTAGGAGTTACATATTGACAAAATTGCAAAATAAAACCGTTTTCTGAAGCCCATACTTATGAAACGCAATACAAAACAATAGGAAATATCCGTTGCTGAGCTACGTATTTTAATAATCAACGAAAAATACCTTTTCACTGATTTGAGGTGATAAGTTTGAAATTCTACATCTACATCTACATCCATACTCCGCAAGCCACCTGACGGTGTGTGGCGGAGGGTACCCTGAGTACCTCTATCGGTTCTCCCTTCTATTCCAATCTCGTATTGTTCGCGGAAAGAAGGATTGTCGGTATGCTTCTGTGTGGGCTCTAATCTCTCTGATTTTATCCTCATGGTCTCTTCGCGAGATATACGTAGGAGGGAGCAATATACTGCTTGACTCCTCGGTGAAGGTATGTTCTCGAAACTTCAACAAAAGCCCGTACCGAGCTACTGAGCGTCTCTCCTGCAGAGTCTTCCACTGGAGTTTATCTATCATCTCCGTAACGCTTTCGCGATTACTAAATGATCCTGTAACGAAGCGCGCTGCTCTCCCTTGGATCTTCTCTATCTCTTCTATCAACACTATCTGGTACGGATCCCACACTACTGAGCGGTATTCAAGCAGTGGGCGAACAAGCGTACTGTAACCTACTTCCTTTGTTTACGGATTGCATTTCGTTAGGATTCTTCCAATGAATCTCAGTCTGGCATCTGCTTTACCGACGATCAACTTTATATGATCATTCCATTTTAAATCACTCCTAATGCGTACTCCCAGATAATTTATGGAATTAACTGCATCCAGTTGCTGACCTGCTATTTTGTAGCTAAATGATAAGGGATCTATCTTTCTATGTATTAACAGCACATTACACTTGTCTACATTGAGATTCAATTGCCATTCCCTGCACCATGCGTCAATTCGCTGCAGATCCTCCTGCATTTCAGTACAATTTTCCATTGTTACAACCACTCGATACACCACAGCATCATACGCAAAAAGCCTCAGTGAATTTCCGATGTCATCCACAAGGTCATTTATGTATATTGTGAATAGCAACGGTTCTATGACACTCCCCTGCGGCACATCTGAAATCACTCTTACTTCCCAAGTGGGAAAAATTCATTCGTTTCAAGGAAATTACTGTAACTAAAATTAAGAACAGATTTTTGATACGCTCAGAGACATTGCAACGCTCTGTACCACACATGGTTTTCAGATTTGTAGCGTGAATTTTGTAGGAAACATATTTTAGAGCTATAACGGGCGATCAAGAAGTTTCAGTTCGAAGGTGGTACAGTCCAGAATCCGTATACCAATCAGGCAAAAGAGCCGTGGGTATGAGGCAATCATCCCACCGACGCACCAGATTGAAGATACCCGTTAGGTAAAACACCGTGACCTGCTGCCTGGAGAAGTCCGTAAATGCCTGCTGCACATCGTCGTCGGACAGGAATCGCCGACCCTTCAACGCCTTTTTTAAGGGACCGAAGGCGTGATAATCGCATGGGGAAAGATCAGGACTATAGGGCAGGTGCTCCATTGTCTCCAACTATATAAACATTCACAAACCGATAACAGACGCTTCCACCGCTATCAAGACAAACAAAAGACGATCGCAGCTCGCAACAGCAAAACACAACACGCAAAATGGCGAGAGAACAGTGATACTTCCCAAAACGAAAGTGTAAATGTGTTAAGTGCAGTTAAAGTGCTGTGTGTAAACACTGAACACACACATGTGGAAGACGAAGAAGAATGCAATAAAAAACAAAAAACGGTGATTAACGGAAAGAATAAAAATTGTTTATAGTAATAAACAAAGCATCCGAACTGTTAATGATCATAACAGACAACATTATAAGAGAAAAAAATCGTACTGTTGCAGAGACAACGCGAAGATGCTTTAAAATAAAGTGAAACGCGTCTGGTCTTAATAAGACTTTTATTACAGTTGCTGAAGGCGGCAATTAACATATACAACCTGTATACATGCCACTGCGGAAAAAAGAAGCCGAAAAACGAAGAAGACAACACTTACTTCATATGCTGGGTGTTTCTGAATACACCACATGCTCGTAACGATTAGTTTCACACGTATCGTACCATTCATTGTCTGGTATATAATTTGTTGTATCTTTAATTTTAACCAAACTCATAGCAAGCAGTAACTCAAAATACTCGTTGTAGGTTATCATTTTCTTCCGTCGACCCCTTCGATTGAACTACAAGCAGAAATATTTGACAGTGAAATTCTCAAGTTGACAGCAATCAAATTCAAGAGGAGAAAGGTTATCTACAACTTGTGTAGAAATCAGACCGCACTTTAGAAGGATCGAAGGAAGCGGAAGGTAGTTGATAATGGAGAAGGAAGTGAGCAGAGCTGTGTCTATCACCCTTGTTCTTCAATCTGCACACCGAAAAAGCAGGAAAGAAAATTAAAGGAAAATTTGACAAGACAATTAAAGTTCAGGAAGAAAGAATAAAAGCATTAACTTCCGCTGATGACACTTAATCCTGTAAGAGGCAGCTAAAGACTTCGAGAAACAATTGAACGTAATGCATATCTTGAAAAGAGGTTATATCACGGAACATCAACAAAAGTTAAACAAGAGTAATGAGGTGTAAGCCACTAAATCAGGTTTTGCTGAAGGAGTTAGCTTACGGAAGAGACACTAAAGTTAATAGATGAGTTTGCTAAGTGAGCAGCAAATTAACTGAAAATGGTCTAAGTAAAATGCCGACTGGCAATAGCAAGTAAAGCTTTTTCGAAAAAGAGCAACAGCGGCGTTAAATATAAATTTAAATGCCGGCCGGAGTGGACGAGCAGTTCTAGGCGTTACAGTCTGGAACCGCGGGACCGCTACGGTCGCAGGTTCGAATCCTGCCTCGGGAATGGATGTGTGTGATGTCCTTAGGTTGGTTAGGTTTAAGTAGTTCTAAGTTCTAGGGGACTGATGTCCTCAGTAATTAAGTCCCATAGTGCTCAGAGCCATTTGAACCAACCATAAATTTAAATTTTAAGAATCCTTTTCCGTATTTATTTGTAAAACGTGGACGATACACAGTAAAGACAAGAAGAAAGTAAGAGCTTTAGAATTGTGGTGCTTCAGAAGAAGGCTGAAGATTATCTCGGTGGATAGCGTAACTAATGAAGACGTAAGTATTGAATGAAACGGATGAGAAAAGATCTTTATGGCACAAAATGACTAAAAGAAGGGATACATCAATAGGAAGCTTCCTAAGGCATCAAGGAAGAGTTAACTTGGTACTAGATGGAGAGAGGAAGGGGATGTAAAAATTGGAAGCGGAGACCAACTTTTGAATTCAGTAGGCAGATCCAGACTGATGAAGGCTACCGTAGTTAAGTGGAAGTAACAAAACGTGCACAGGATCGGCTAGCGTGGAGAGCGGCGTCAAATAAGTCTTCAGACTGATGACCATAAAAATAACAACAGCAGCAAGTAGATATCAATTAGACAATTTTAACTGCACAAGACTGTTTTGATAGCGCAATGGTACATTTTGCCCTCGTGCTAAATCTCATTCAGAAGCTATTAATAACGCGTGACGATTCTCTTACACATGCAGATCATTTTGCCACTTTGTCAGTGGCTTGAGGACAACTTGGGCACCTCGGTTCTTGTACCACTAGCGGCGTTGCGTCGTGCCAAGGACGTGCGCAAGCAGTAAGACGCGACAGCTAAGCTAAAAACCGTAGCATGACGTAACATGGATTATGTGAGTTGTAGCGTAACACAAGCGCATTATAAGGTGGTCTCCGCATGCAACATTAGATATGGCGATTCAGCTTTTCATAGAACGTTGCTGATAAGCTTTTTTTGTGAGTCAAAGCGCAGGACTACGAAGAAGGTGCTGTCACCGAAGAAACTAGTTTCCCGCTTAATGTAGTTGAGGCTTGTGGCGTATCCCGTAGAAAGATCATAGCAGTGCTAGGCGGAACCAGTGCAGGGTACACGCGCTAGAAGTTCATTGGCGTTCAAAAGTATGCACGAGAATCTATTAGTAAGTAAGGTAAGAAAGCAACCTCACATACTATTACAACAAAAAACGAACTTTATTCACAACACAGCGCATCAGCTGCTATACAATTGGACCAAGGAAGTTCCGGCCTTTTTTTTTTTTTTTTAGCGAAAATTATAAGGTCTCTTTCAACTCAGCATAATACTTAGTTATTTGATGCAAATTATTTCCCTTAGAGCAAAAATTCCAAAGTAGTAAATACGGAGAAATATGGAGAACAGAATGGATAAGAAACCAATGTGAGGCCCAACTAATGCAATTTTGCTAACGTGGTAGCATAAGGACGATGTAGGTTTCTGGTGAAGAGCGCTTTGTTGTGTGCCAACGTTAGTTTCCTTTCATTCAACTCGCGTTTCGAACGATCCGACAACTACAAATTACAGATCCCAACGATGGTTCTGCTCATTTACCAGTAATCTGTACGTCTTACATAGCTCCTCCCCAGATGGTTCGGCCGAGCGGTTCTAGGCGCTTCAGTCTGGAACCACGCGACCGCTACGGTCGCAGGTTCGAATCCTGCCTCGGGCATGGATTTGTGTGATGTCCTTAGGTTAGTTAGGTTTACGTCGTTCTAAGTTCGAGGGGACTGATGACCTGAGATGTTAAGTCCCATAGTGCTCAGAGCCATTTGAACCATTTTGAACCAGATGGTTCCCTTTCGTCGGGTGTGAGGTTCATCAAGTCGTCTTATTGGTTTATGGAGCCGGCCAGAATTTCTTCTACTGTATCGATCTCTTCATTGTAGAATAACATTTACTCACAACGCCATCAATTATTTGCCACATATATTTAACTAAATTGTATCCTATACAACTCCAAAAATATTCGCTGATGACTGATGATAGGACTGATCTTCCATCGTCCATTCCCGTCTTCTAGTTAATGATTTCCATCTACTTCTTTCCTCGCCAATTCGATGTAGGACATCCTCACTTATCATCAAACTTATGTAACGTGCGCCTGAAACGACATAGAAGAAGTTTCATTCTCAAATCAAGGCCTATGTTTGAGAGAGCGGACTTCTTTTCATGAAGATTACTGTGTTCGCCTGTACAGGTCTGCTTCTCGTGTCCTGCTCGCTTCGTGCGCCATGCGTTATTTCACTTCCAAGGTAACAGAATTCCTTCAATTCGTCAACAACGAGGTCCCCAGTTTTACTGTCAAGTAATTCGTTAATCTCATTTCTGCTGCTCGTCAATACTTTCGGTCTTTCTTTGGTTTACTCTGAATCTATATTTTGTGTCAGTGCACTGTTCGTTGTATTCAATAGGTCCTGTAACTTTCTGTCACTTCCACAGAGAACACCAATGCCATCAGCCAGTCTCATCACTGGTGTACTTTCAAACCTGAATTTTAATACCATTCGTGAATCTTTCTATTTTTTCCTTTATTGCTGTTTCCATTACAAGTTCAACAGCAGAGGATAAGGCCACATCCTTATCTTACACTCTTTATAACCGAAGTACTCCGCTAATCATACGCAAAGTCACAAAGCGGATTGAAGCGCATGTTGAGTAATCTTGACAGACGGTCGCTGAAGAGGATTGTGACAAAAATAAGAGGATAACAGCTGCACGAATCACTGCAAAACTGTGCGTCACACTCAAATGTGTGTGAAATCTTATGGGACTTAACTACTGAGGTCATCAGTCCCTAAGCTTACACACAACCTGACTAAATTATCATAAGGACAAACACACACACCCATGGCCGAGGGAGGACTCGAACCTCCGCCGGGACCAGCCGCACAGTCCAAGACTGCAGCGCCTGAGACCGCTCGGCTAATCGCCGCGCGGCTCGGCACCAGAACAAAACGAAGGGAGCTCCATAACTAAGGAACTGCAGGGCGAGCTGTAATTACAGAACTTCTCATCAGTGATGCAAATGTCCTTAACAGGAAAACGTGTTGCCGACGCCATAAAACCGGGACTGTGGAGCAATGGAAGAATGGCATTTGGTTGGCTGAGTCTTGTTGCTCACTGTTTCCAAAATCTCACTGACTTTACGTCCCAAGAGTGAAACATAGCGGGGGTTCGGTGATGATTTGACCAGCCATATCATGGTATTCAATGGTCCACACGGTTACTCTACAGGAACACGTTACTGACCATTTTCGCTGATCAGATCCATCCCAAAGTACAATATTTGTTGCCCAGTTGTGATGCTTTGTTCCAAGACGACAGGGCTCCTGCTCACACAGCCTGCATCTTCCGGCACTGGTTTCATGTGCACGAGGATGAATTGTCGCAACTCCCCTGGCCGCCACAGGTAGCAGAGCTCAATATTATCGAGTCTGTGTTTTGTAGCAGACAGCCTGCTATACGTAGCGTTTTGTTCTCAAAGTCCTTTGTTTAATTGGCGCCGCATGTTCCGTAAAGAATCGGCGGTTTAGTGCTTTTTGTTAGCGCGGCAAGCGTGCCCTGTGGATGTCTTTCCAGAAGAATAACGACGAGACCCAAGAAGAATCTTAAGAAGCGTGCAAACAGAAGTGCGAGGCATTACCATAATGCCTAGTTGATTATAAAAATGCGGCTTTCAGTGTAACACAAGACGCGGCGAGTGGGAGGTTACGAGAAGAACAGCGTGAACGCTCGTAATGTGTTCCAAAAATAAAGGTAGGCTTTAGCATTGACGCGGGGGTCAGTGTAGAACATGACATGAAAAGCAATATAATTTTGGAGGACTGCATTGTGCCACATGTTCTAAGAGAAACAATGAGCCGTTCTGCTTGTGACGGTCCAATTAACACTGTCTGAATATTTATGGAGTTGTGTACCAGATACGTATTGTAATTATTTGTTTTTCTTGAGATGAAAACATTAAAATTAAGAACCTATTATGAAATACTTAATTTCATTGTGAAAACGATGGTAGACGGAGAGCACTTGGGAAGCTATATTTTTTGTATGCGTGGGGCTGGGTAGTAGCAGTAAAACGACTTTTTTAAATGGATACAGTAGCAGTAAAAAAAAGCTAAGGTTTCGGGGAAATACAATAATGAGGCAAGGAAAAGGAGCAGGGATCTGTTACTTGATGAAGATGACCCACAGTATGAAGTATGGTATTTTTAATTAACATTGTGTAATAAAAATATACTTCACTGGAAAATTTTTAACGCCTTTTCTCAATTTTTCAAATGTCATGGTAGCCATACGAGCTATTTTTGGCAAAATCGAGACAGTTAAATAAACAGAAAACTTGATGACGAAATCTCTCTACTGTCTTTTCAGTTTCGAAGCCACAGCTTCATCATCAGCGCTTCAGTTGCAATGTAAGGACCTTCCTTCGTATGTGAACTCAAAAAAAATGAACTGCGAGATACAGGGCATTCTTAATTGACATCTGCGAAATCGTGATAGTGCGAGGGTTGGAACCTAAATAGTGGCTACTATTTATTCACAACCGGTACAAAAGAGTTTCATGTTTGCACCTGTTACTGTCCTTCGAAGTAGTCACCAGCTTTGTGTAGAGCCCGTTGCCAGCGATGTGGAAGGCATAGTACACCGTTAGCACAGCCTGCTCTGTTGATGGTGCGAATGGAGCGGTCTACTGCCTGTCGAATTTCTGGAACAGTTCTGAGGCGAATGCCACGAGGTGGGTCCTTCATCTTCGGAATCAAACCAAAGTCACAAGCACTTAAGGGGCTCCGGAAAGGCTCAAAATCATGAAAAGTTCAATTTTTACTTTTTTGCGTTTTCTGAATCTGCAGACTATTACCTTTTAATAGATACATAATTTATTCAATTCCGAAGACTACAACTATTTTTAAATTTTTTTTGAAATGTGTTCTACATGGGTGTGACCCACTGTGGCGCTGTTAAACTGCTGTCAAATGGCGTTATTATTAACATTCGTGTTCATCAGGTACATTTTAGTGATGTGAGATAAAGTATGTGTTGTGGCTAACCTGTGATGGTTCAATATATATCGCTGGTGTGATTGTAGATTGTTTCATGTTTATTTACTCTGTCGTTATCTCGAAAATATTCGTAATTAATTCTGTTTCTTGGGTCTCTGTTTTGTTGAAGTATAATAATGAGTAAAAGTAAAGTTATTAGAAATCCTCTGAAGGCTTTTAAGAAAAGTAGAAATGTTGGAAAGCCAAAGGTATGTGTTATTACTGTAAACAATAAAGACGATAACCAAGTGAGTGAACCTAACCTCTCAAGTACACCTGCCCATAGCAGTCAAAGTGGGAAAGAAAATACTTCACAGAAGAAGCTTGGTTCAATGAGCGAAAACTATGAATGTTTTATGGGCGAATCGGATGTGAATGAAATATTTGATATGTCGGTTCTCAAAGGAATTTTTTCAAACTGTGTAAGATGTATTCATTGTAGTGAAGTTGGTCTGGAACTCTCCATAATAAAGCACGTAGGACTTGCTAGTGAAATACAACTGAAATGTGATAAGTGTTCATACATGACCACCTTTTGGAACAGTGTTGCAGTAACCGCAACTGAAGAAAATGGTAGCAAAATCTACGAACACAACATTAGATTTGTTTATTCCTTGCGTTCAGTTGGTAAGGGTGCTACTGCAGGTGCAATTTTCTGTGGCATCATGAATCTTCCAAATCCCCCAACCAAGTTTACGACCTATAATAAATTAATAGGGTCTAAAGTAGAAGATGTCTGTATAGAATCTATGAAGAACGCTGTGGAAGAGGCAGTAATGGAAAATAATGGTAACAGAGATTTGACTGCAGCGTTCGATGGTACCTGGCATTAACGGGGACACACATCTCTTCATGGTGTAGTATCTGCCACCAGTATGTATACAGGGAAAGTTTTAGATGTAGCAGTAATATCAAAGTATTGTAGATGTCCACAAAAATATAAAGGTACACATGAAAATAATTGCAAAGCTAACTATAGTGGCAGTAGTGGAGGAATGGAAGTGGCTGGTGTTGCCAGTATATTCCAGCGTTCTGAGGCGTGTGATAAAGTGCGATATGTTAATTACCTTGGTGACGGTGATTCTAAAAGTTTCAAACATGTTCAAGGACTGAAGCCCTATGGTGATGATGTTGTAGTGCAGAAATTTGAGTGTATTGGACACGTACAGAAGCGAATGGGAACAATACTTCGGCGACTGAAAGCTTCGTACAAAAAACAAAAACTCAGTGATGGTAAAGGGTTGGATGGGAGGGAAGGTTAACTGACAGTGTAATTGACAAAATACAGAACTATTATGGAATGGCTATTAGGAAAAATACACAAAGTGTCGACGAAATGAAGAAGGCTGTTTGGGCTCTTTTTTTTTCATACTTCTTAAAATCAACCGATGAAAATCCCCAACATAGCTTGTGTCCCAAAGAAGAAGACAGTTGGTGTAAATATAACAAAGGATTGCTAACTGGTGAAGTGTACACTCATTAGCATAGTCTGCCTCATGCAATAATGGAGGTGATAAAACCTATTTTCAGAGACTTAGCAGCACCTGAACTGTTGAAAAAGTGTATTCACGGAAAAACTCAAAACCCCAATGAAAGTGTAAATAGTGTTATATGGTCGAGAATCCCCAAGACTGTATTTGTTGGAATAGAAACACTTCACTTTGGTGTGTATGATGCTGTTGCGACTTTCAATGATGGCAACATTGTAAGGTGCAATGTATTTAGAAATATGGGAATGAAGATAGGTTCTAACATGATACGAGCGATGCTTGCTTTAGACAAGGAACGCCTTCGGGCTGCAGACAGGGCTGTAAAGAGTCTAGAAATACAAGCAAGAGTAAACAGGAGGAGGAACAAGAGGAAGCTGGAGGAGGAGTTTGCAGAGGATGAAGATAATCCATCCTATGGACCTGGAATGCACTAAAAAGTTAATCCAATCTTTGTCGCTCGATTCCCAAAACTTTTATTTTCTCATACTAATTACATGTTTTCTAAGGATCTTCCAAACATATTTGTTTCAAACTTTCGGTAAATGTTACACAGTACCTTCTGCATAATTTAACACAGCCTTTTTCCAAAAAACTGTATATTTTTGAATATATAAATAAAAAATTGCAAAAAAATGTTGTGAATTTTCATTACAATTGAAAAAAATCATCTTTAATAACTGAACTAAAATTTTGTAAAATCCCTGTGTTAAGTTGTAGCCCATATTCCAATAAATAATCTGTAAAAAGTTCAACTTCCTACCTCAAATACTTTGTGAGGAAAGATGTAATGTATAAGCGTTATTTTAACATTGCAAGTATAGGGCGTTCCGGAGCCCCTTAAGTCCGGGGAGTATGGTGGATAGTACATTACTTCCCAGTCCCATCGACCGAACAGAGGAGCCACAGCTCGCCGCTGTATGCGCCCGCGCATTGTCGTGCAAAATGATGGATGGGTTGCGCAGAAAGTGTCGCCGCTTCTTTCACAAAGATGGTCGCAGGTGATGCTCCAAAAACTAACAGTAGTACGACTTCAGTCCTTGTGACTTTGATTTGATTCCGAAGATGAAGGAACCACTACGTGGCATTCGCTTCAGAACTGTTCCAGAGATTCGACAGGCAGTAGACCGCTCCATTCGCACCATCAACAGGACAGGCTCTGCTAACGGTATACTATGCCTTCTGCATCGCTGGCAACGGGTTCTACTCAACGTTGGTGATTACTTAGAAAGACAGTAACAGGTGCAAACATGCAACTCTTTGGTATCGGCTACGAATAAATAGTTGCCACTATTTAAGTTCTGACCCTCATATATATAATTACGGAAGAGTAAAGGTAGATTTTTGTTTAAACATATAGTATACTTGTGAATTGCTGAATTCTTTTGTATGTAACATCACAATGAATTTTTAAATTTTTACCACAGACGTCCTGATTTTCTTTTTTCCCATTATTTTTACGAACCTTTACAGGCTCTTCTACAATTCATGCATATACATTCCACTGGGTTTATTTCGTGGACATCTACGTTGCTATAACTATAACAAAACTATATTTGTTGAGCAAAATTATTGCAGAATCTTTTTTATTAATGCTACCCTTCATTGTACATCAAGATAACAGCGACACCGTACTTAATGTAAGGTAGAAATGTTGAAGCCATATCTTTAACTGTTTCTGCGATAACGATCACGATATCGAAGATTTAACACGGAAAAGACAAGACCCTGGCTCTCCCTTTGAGAAGAAAGTAGTATTGGAAGATAGAGATGAGGACGGTCTCCCAGGAGCGGAGTTCGTTAGCAGTGCGCTGCTTCGCGTAGCTGAGGTACCTTTCATCGCAACCTGTCCTGCGGAAGAAGGGCCTGTGCCCTTGGGAGCACATCCTCAGCAATGAAGCTCGCCTGCTGGGCCAGAGTCTCTGGAGAGCACTTTGCGGACCACCCCCTGTTTACAGGCACTTCTTGACGCCCAATCGATACTACTCTTACCGTGCACGCGTTATCTTCCGCAGCAAGGAATTTCGCTATACGGCTCCGTGGCTAACTAATGACATTCAACAAAAAAACAGAAACGAAGCTTGCTGGAAATGCAGAAATATAGTCCAGTCCCAAAGTCACTGGCGACGCATTTCTAATAATAAATATCCTCGGTACCCTAGTCGCGTTAATTCTCGATAATGTCCACTATCCTCTTCGTAAGGAGAACAACTGAGCGTCAAAGTAAGAGTGCCAACTGCGTCCACGGATTATATTGGCGCCAGCGATGAAATTTATTTTCAACACGACGTACAATATGGGACATATTCGTATGGCACCTCTTAGTATCAAGTGCCTGTTTCCACGCATTGCTGAATGCGTAACCCATATCTGTTAACGTTGTTGATACACGTTCTAATTTCCACTGTCTCTTTGATGGTCGAGTCGCAGTAGTTTGAAGCGGGGCTAGAATCCGTGTCAGCTCACTGCCACATCACTATATGATTTCATCACTTCTCGCATCAGTCACATGTATTTCTCACAAAGACAATTGTTGATATTATCGATTGCAATTTTAGAGAGAATTAAAGCGACAAATGCACGATTCTCCAAGCACAACCTCACTGAAACTCGACTGCAACCTCACTGAAACTCGACTGCATCTCCAAGAACTTTTAAGGGACGATTAAAAAGTTGTCCTCCGAAGGCGGTACAATCCAGAATCTGTATGCCAATCTGTTAAAATCGCCGTGAGCACTGAGACAATCACCCCATCAACGCACTAGGCTGAAGATACCCGTTTGGTAAAACACCGTGTCCTGCTGTGTGTAAGTCCGTAACTGCCTGCCGCACATACTGGTCCAAAAGGAATCGTTGGCTCTTCAACACCTTTTCGAAGGGCGTGATAATGGCATGGGAACAGATCAGGACTTTAGGGTGGATTCTCAGACGTCTCCCACTTGTGGCTGATGAGACCAGAGCGACAAGCTCTTGTGTCGAATCGCGATCTGCACGGAATTTGGCGCATCATTCCACAAAGATGGTTTTTAACAGACATGCTGGCCCATACACATTCTCCGATGAAGGTCCACCGTTGTTTTTTCCTTTGGCAGCCAAGAAAAGAATAACAACACATTGGTCCTATTTGGACGCATTTGGTAATAATGTCACCAGAGTTCACGTTTCCGCATTTACCGCATGCACGTTGGAAAAACCTGAATGCCACATTAATCCCTTGTCTACATGTCGGTGCTTATATACCAGCATCGTAATCGCGCTATGTTGCATATACTCTGCAGCAACGTCCTCAAATGGAAACTTCCTGATCGCCCCCTTATAAATATTGCGCGAGCCACAGTACAGTACCTGGTGGTGGGTACTTTGTAACAGTATTATCCACACTCCATTCGCTTACGGAGCGCGGAATAAATGATTCTTTGTTGCCACCATAACAACTCAGATCTTATTTCTACACTTCCAGCTACAGATGTAATGGATGTGATTTTATCGGAACCAAAGTCGGATTCAGAGGCTGCGCATTTTTTTATCAGTGTCAGTGATGAAACTTCCTGGCAGATTAAAACTGTGTGCCCGACCGAGACTCGAACTCGGGACCTTTGCCTTTCGCGGGCAAGTGCTCTACCAACTGAGCTACCGAAGCACGACTCACGCCCGGTACTCACAGCTTTACTTCTGCCAGTACCTCGTCTCCTACCTTCCAAACTTTACAGAAGCTCTCCTGCGGAGAGCTTCTGTAAAGTTTGGAAGGTAGGAGACGAGGTACTGGCAGAAGTAAAGCTGTGAGTACCGGGCGTGAGTCGTGCTTCGGTAGCTCAGTTGGTAGAGCACTTGCCCGCGAAAGGCAAAGGTCCCGAGTTCGAGTCTCGGTCCGGCACACAGTTTTAATCTGCCAGGAAGTTTCATATCAGCGCACACTCCGCTGCAGAGTGAAAATCTCATTCTAGTGTCAGTGATATTTAAGTAATTATCAGTTATTTATGAAAGTAACAGTTGCAAGGTACAACGGAAATACGTGTACCGAAAGTAAAAATAAATGATGTTCTTGTAACTGATAGTTCGACATAACAAACTACATTAAGCGTTGAATTCTGAGACCACGAAATTAAACGGTAGGTTTTGAAAAGACAGTCTTCCGATAAATCACCTATCAATTTCTTGTAATAAAGCTTTTTACATATTCCATGTTTTGATTTTCATCAAAGATGCTTCGAAAGTTTCTTGTTTCGTAGCTTCTTGTAGCGCGGTGTGGAACTTAATCCCTTTACAAAGTTCCGATTTCCTGCATCCTTTTGAAAAAATAGTTGTCCTTTTCTTGCAAATTTTACACTTTGTAGTATTTGCGTTTACTTTATTGAAGTGATTCGAAATCAAACTTCTCTTAGGCTTCATGGTCAGGAGCGGCTAATATATGCAGACTGCCTGTCACACGGACTAATTTAGCATAAGAGGAAAGATTTCATTCAAAGACTGACATTAAAGACAAATCGGTCTTCTTTCCGTTGGTCACCTGACAACCGTATCTGCGGCGTTTGTTTTCACGGCCCAATATTCTTCAGAACATTCTTAGGAAACTTTCTTAGTCTCTCCACAGTAGACATATATGAGGTGATTTGTTGACAGCGGTGATAGGCTGAAGCGGCTAAGCATATAGCAGCATCCTTCGGTTCGCAATGTTGTTGCTATTAATTGATGGTTTGATATTTGAAGTTTGTATCTTCACTTTAGGCGATATATCCGTTTCATAACTGTTGGAGTCGTAGAGGTATTTCGATCGGAAGTACCTGCCTCTTGGAGTCGGAACCGAAGCTCTGTGACGTCCGAAGTCCCAACGCTAGATACACCATGGAAGCAGCAAACAGCTACCCAGTCTTTTCGGATACCGGTTCTTCAGATTTACTCAACACGTTTACATGTATATCGAAGCAATTTGTGCAGTGAATTACATTGGCAATCAGTGACAAAATACAATGTGCAATAGTGTAATGTTAATCAACAGCCCCGCCATTACCAGTGATGCAAGTGAAGCAGCAAGATGATGAAATCGTAAGTGATCAACTGTCATATAAAAGCCTTTCACACTATTTTCGTAACACATAATTGATGCAAATCTATCTGCATCCTATACAGGCTGTGATATTATACATAGTCAACCACAAGGAAGAAAACCAGCAGAAGACATCACTGATATCGATTTCTGGCCATCCGCTGCCCCCCCCCCCCTCCTCCACCCCTCCAAATGCCACACCAGCCGCTACAGTAACAAACAATGGAGAAAGAGTTCTAGATTAATCTAGATTAAGACTTTATTTTTAAGTAACATTTCTCTATATGTATGTACAAACGCCTGAAGATGAACAGAACATGTTCGAAACGCGTTGTATTATGTTAGATTAAATATAAAATAAAAAAGTGAGTGGTAGCAGATATTAGAAATAAATAATTACTCAAGACGGTTTCGCATGAACGAAACTAGCTTCTTCAGTTACCCACATGGAAATAATCGAGAATCTACATTTTCTTATGGCTACTTCGATCTATCATGATCCCAGTACAGCGTCTCTGAATTCATACGATGTTTGCTGTAAGGACTCTTGAATAAAAAAATTACAATAGGATACATTTTCTTTAGTACGGGCATTACCTTGAGTTTATCCATATTTAAAGGGCGCTGTAATTTATATTACGCCACGTGGAAATGGGTAAATCATTATGTATTGCCTTACAACTACAGAATGTAACAAGAACGTGTGGCCAAACGTTCAGGAATCATTACTCGCGCGCAGAGCACGGAAATATTTTATATGGACATGGTTCCGGAAACGCTTTAGTTCCATGATAGAGCTCACTTTCTACAACTTTTCAACACATCGTCATCTACTTTGAAACTAAGTCTCATCCGTGAACAACACATTTGCAGATGAACCATTCGCAGAAATGTACCCGTGCAGGAAAATCAGCTGATAATACTGCCTGCATACGCTGTACATGGTATGGTTACAGCAGGTCTTTGTGTTGAACCCTCCAGCCATGTTGTCAACATTACTTGTTACGGCTAATTTTGTTACGTTGATATTTGGATTGCCGTCAACTGCACGAAGAAGTTCCCCCTCAGTAGAGGTGCCCTCGTCGTTCTAGGCCTCCCACACATTCCCTGAGCCGGCCATTGTGACCGAACGGTCCTAGGCTCTTCAGTCTGGCACCGCGCGACGGCTACGGTCACAGGTTCGAATCCTGCCTTGGGCATGGATGTGTATGATGTCCTTAGGTTAGTTAGGTTTAAGTAGTTCTAAGTTCTAGGCGACTGATGACCTCGGATGTCAAGTCCCATAGCGCACAGAGCCATTTGAACCAAGTCGCCATGTCAATACATGCAATGAAGTGAGTCACATGTCAACATCACCTTAGTTCAATTAGAACAACGAACACTGGCAGTGAACCTAAGAATTACAACTTACTGTACATTCCGACCAAACGTAACCAAGGATCTGTTTTGAACATTTCATGTCAGAAAACGTTTCATGTAATGTCGGTACGTTCTGTTTGTGTGTGGCTGGCAGTTGTGCCCGAGCGGTTCTAGGCGCTTCAGTCCGGAACCGCGCTGCTGCTACGGTCGCAGGTTCGAATCCTGCCTCGGGCATGGATGTGTACGATGTCCTTAGGTTAGTTAGGTTTAAGTAGTTCTAAGTCTAGGGACTGATGACCTCAGATGTTAAGTCCCAAAGTGCTCAGAGCCATGTGAACCATTTTGTTTGTGTGTGTATTCCATGATAAATGTGATTATGAAGAGAAGCAGGAAATCTCTAACATGTAAGTAAAGCTTTTCCGGACTCATGTCTATACAACGTTTTATTCCTTTATGTATGAGAAATGTTTCCTGAAAATTTGGCCACATCTTTTTGTCACACACTGTGTACAATGACTATTTGCCTGTGATGAATAGCATCGTCAACGAACAATCGGTGAGTACAATCACGTAGCTGATAAATCGATTACGTACACGACTCAAAAAAAGTTTGCATCTTTTGTGTTCTTATAACTGGAAATCTTTCTTTTTCTTCAACTCTTCTCAAAAAAAAAAAAAAAAAAAAAAAAAGTCTACTTACGGCCACCTATATGATGGGGATAAAAGTCAACCTGAATTCTCAGTGTAGCTTAGTAGAGGGTTATGTGCCTCCAATCGTGAGCGGGAACATGTGGGTAGCTTAGAATGTTTAGCTGGCAACACGCTTCGAAGGATCATTCCAAGCTTACTCCGAGTGTATCGTGTCATTTTACGGCACGAATGATTGTCAGAAGCCGGCTGCCTACAAATTTCTGGAAGCAGTTACTTCGAGGAAAATGCGCATACCCTTTCTTGAAGGCAACTGGGACGGTTGTGTTGGCCCAGGCAGTAAGCAACCGCCTCCGCACGATCAAAAAAAATGTTCAAATGTGTGTGAAATCTTTATGGGACTTAACTGCTAGGGTCATCAGTCCCTAAGCTTACACACTACTTAACCTAAATTATCCTAAGGACGAACACACATACCCATGCCCGAGGAAGGACTCGAACCTCCGCCGGGACCAGCCGCATAGTCAATGACTGCATCGCCCCAGACCGCTCGGCTAATCCCGCGCGGCTCCGCACGATCAATTTGGTCTATAGGCGTCTGCATTGCGAACAATAGTACAAGTTACCCAGCGACCTTATGCATGAAGAAGAACAGCAGCAGAACACCGGGCACGAATCCTGGAAAAATGATGTCGGGTTACGTTCACCGACGAGCGCAGGTTTTATATGATCATCGCAGAAGATTGTGTAGGTGGCCAGATACCAACGTCCGCCTCTCTCAAGTAGTCCCACGAGTACAGTATGGAAATCGGTCAGTCATCTTCTGGGCCAGTATCATGTACAGATTTTGGACGCCTCGCTTCGCTGTCGATGGTAATTTGAGGTCCGTGCAGTACTAGGACAAGATCCTCCAACATACGTTTCATTCCTGCAGCCAGTGAGCTTCTCTTTCAAGACGATAATGCACAAGTACACCGTCGTGAACCCTGTCTTCTTCTAGGAAGCAGAAATCACTCGAATGGAATAACCTGCCTTATCTGCTGACACGAACACGATTTAAAATGCTTCAGACCAATAGAAAAACTTGCAGTGCAGTGCCGTAGGATCCTTGCTCTCACTGGGTGGTTCAGAGGGCGGATAGTGGGAGGGGGGGGGGGGGAGAGGGCACTCGAGGACAGGCTTGAGGAGTAACATCTCGTCCATCTTGTGGACAGCATGACAAAGTGGATTCACTCATGTTACATAGCGCGGGTCGGAGCAACACGGTACTGAAAGTTAGACAGCAGCAGATTTTGACTTCACCGACGTGCAGTTTCAAAGAGACTGTCTGTGCCTGTTACAGAGTTTAGCCTAAAATAGATAACCGACCTTTAACTTTGCATTACATTTTATAGGTATATATTTGACTCACAGAAGATGACACAGAAGTTTCAAAACATGTTTGGGTAATCAAAAAAGACATAAATTATATTTTCCAGAGGGCAGAGTTTAAATAACCCAAACGTTGATTACTGTTTTGTCTTTATTCCACAGTAAAGAGTTTTTTTTTTAATTTTATAAGGTTTATTCTTTCATTCCCTGCTCCCCATCCGCATACGTTCGTAGATATGCTGTTGGTGCTATACTTCGTTTTTAGAATTTTGTTTTGAGCGCATTAGTAGCCCTTATTGCGCTTCCTTGGTGTGCAGTACGTGTGTATCATTGATAAGTGCGAACAGTAGTGCACACACTGTCTAAAATTCGATTTAACTGAAACTCCATTTTTGCCGCATTTGTATTAATGATTTGCCATGAATGCAAAAAATTGCCATTCTTTACGTATCTTCAAAGGAAACACCATCAAAGATTACGTAGGGTGTTTTGAATTAACCTGGTACGATATAATTCACAAATAACAACGCAATGAGATACTCAGAATATTAGAGGTATTTCCCATTTGACGCCTCCGGATCTCATTATCAAATATTTGCATAAGTTCAGCATTTTTGGGTACATACACCTTTCATTTGCTTCAAGAAACAAGAACATTCATATTGTTTTTCAGAAAGAAACAGGGATATTATGTCAAGTCCACGAGACTATGCAGATCAGTAAAATCATAAATTGTTTCTCTATAACGCGTGTAGCAGTGCACTTGAAATGGTAGATCGACTGGAAGTTGTAGGTTACAGCTTTAACACTGCACTGCTATAACTCTTTTCGCAATGTGTAACGAAGGTGGGACACCTATCGCCGTCGAACGATTGCTCGAGATAAGAGCTGTTTCATCTGGTCAGAAGTCAATCTGGCCTGGAGTGAGATAAAATGTTATCAGACAAGCCGTATAATCACGTGCATGGATGCGGTTCCGCGTTACGAAAGTCAACACACGGATATTTTCTACACAGGAAACGCCTCAGTTCACGTAACTGGACAGTTTAAAAGACCTGTTGTCATTATAGTGGGAAACACCGGACTGATCAATCGAGTCGTGTCATCTACTCACAAAGAATACGACAATTTGTGACTCAGAAAGTGCAGCCTCGCCAATGCTTAAGCTGTATATGAATATTCTCCTAAAGGTGGTGCAAATTTAAAAATCAGAGACAATGCCCTTGGCATTGAGAAACACCACTAAAGAAAAAAATAAAGAGAGAATCACTCAAAAAATTTAAATTACTGGTATTTTCTGTCATGAGGCAAACTGATGTACGAATAGGTGGCGTAAATATAGTGATAAGAAGCAAATAAAATATAAAAGCGGCTGAATCTTTGAGGACATGGCTTAAATATTGTAAGACTCCATTATTATATGCTTGAACAACTGATGGTCGATCACTGAAAACAATCACATATCTACAAGTATGGGTCAGCACCGACCTAATATGGAACGATCAAATGAAAATGATACCATATTAGTCAATTGAGGAACTGTAATTCGCCCACGAACGAGAATTATGTTACAAAATACCGACTTTTGAGTACTGTTCATCAGTTTGGGAGTAAAATACGAGTCACGGAACATATTTTGGCCTCCCACCTTATCTACTCGGCCATACAGGGGCATTTCGGCATATCGTCCGTGACGTGAATCGAACAGCAGTCAAGGAAATTTTGCGTGGTTCAATAAGTACTCTCCAACACTTACCGTGTTTGGAATTCAGAGTACATACTCGTACATATGTCTATTTATTCTTTATCGTATGGCGTACATCGTGATACTTGGATATTTATATAACAGTAAAGTTAACAAAGTTCATATGCACATGTTCTTCCACTATGTGTCAGGTTATTTGCTTCTCGCTCCACAGCCACATTTTGGAGATATTATCTTCCCCCATTCATGGAATATGTCTGCACTTCTGCACTGGCCAATGTGTATTCGGTTTAATGCCGTCCGTGTGGATTTGCATGATTGTCTGAAACCAAGAGTCTTCTCTGTGACCGTTACTGTGCCGATGATAGCGCTGATAGTGTCATTTAGCACCGCATTTATCTTGTTCGAAAGCGAACTGTTAATCCATGCAGGGGCACAATATTCCGCCGCCGAATATACAAGCCCAACTGCTAAGGTACCAAGCGTATTTACCTTGGAGCACCAAGAGGTGCAGCACAGTCTTCACTCCATCCGCGGTCTTTCTCAGGTGTTCCCTGTAAGAGAGCGTCTTTTCCAGTGTGACTCCAAAACATTTACGGTAGTATGCGTTTAAATTTATTTATTTACTTACATTTTCAATAGCTGAAGTCAGTTACTATGTAGATAGGTGATATTAAGTCCCATAGTGCTCAGAGCCATGTAGATAGGTGCCTGTATTTGACTGGTGTGCGCTGTAATTATGTAATATAAAGTAGATATAGGCTAACTGGAGCTAGACTTTATTTAGCGTGATAAGGAAACTGGTTGCGGGGGAGGAAAAAAATACAAAATTACACTTCTTATAGCATCTTATTCAACAAATAACCCCACCCACTACACCGATTCCACGCCAAGCAGTAGGCCAGATACTACTGATCTTTATGTTATCCTACAAGCGTCGAACGCAATCGATCCAACCTCAATTACACACAACTGATGCACGGCATGTAACTGTTGATAAATTAACAAAGAAATCACTTGTTCCAATAAAACGCGCATAACTAATTAAGCAAGCATATTTCGAAAAAAGTTAAAAACAAATTAAAACCTGTTCCCACTCTCTAGAAGTTGACATAAAATGTTACACGTGAAACCAGAAGATAATAAGCGAAGTTCATTAAAAAAAATGCTCTAATAGTTACACGCAAAAAACGTAAATATTGAACCTACCGATACCATCTGTCTGCTTCGACTTGCTACATCATTGAAATCCAATATGCGTAAAATGCGCTTCACCAATTCCTTGGCTTCGCTTACTCACAATCAAAGTACCTGTTTCAGACTAATCTAGATCATGTACTACTCCACAGATCAGTCTGTAGCGACAACTCAAAATTCGTATTCAAATTCGCTGGTTTCGCAAGCTCTCAATCAGCTGTTAATTGCTATGCGTATAATTGTCAGTGTTCTCTTCTATCTCTTCGCACTCTACGTCGTCACAGGCCACAACAACGTTTCGTCACTGGTCAAAGTCGACGTCTAGTATCGGTCGGTTCGGTTCAGCCCACGCCAAAATATTGATCGTACAGATCAGTGTGAGGACAGGCAGAGCAGTTCTATGATGACGAGCAAGGCCTTGACGAAAACACGGTAGATGTACACAAGAAGTGTGACTCGAGTCATATCCGACCAAGTAAAAACACACTAAGTGACACACGAAGTAAGTCGACAGCGTACGAGTGTGACAGACTGGTGAGTGAAGCAGAACCTGATACCACAAAGAAGTGAGAAGTATCGAAACATGGACAACACCAACCGAAACGAGAAGGGACAGTGCATACCACAGTACAACAGAGAGCCAGACACAGAACGACAGGACCAGCAGAAGAACCGGAGCAAGTGAAAGACGTGCGACAGGCAGACCTCTGCAAGCACGGTGTCACCCAAACCGTGTCCTTACCTCCTCCTCGACGGCCGGCGTACCAGGGCGGCGATCGGGTCAGCTTCCACGCGTTCCGCCACCCACGCCGCCAGCAACATTGCGCCGCAGAACAGACACCTCACGACGAAGGCGACGGCGGAATGGACGGAGAGTTCGCAACACAGGGATCTTAACAGCACAGTGCGACGTTTGCGAAATACCAGACAAACGAGTTTGCCGCTGTGATGGCTCTTCTCTGATGCTGAGGCACTCCTCCTGCAGGGAGGTACGCGTATGAATGACGCTCCGTACAGCAGTGTATCTGGAACCATCCCGCATCAGAATGTTTAAATATGGTTGCTGCTTGTCATATGGAGACAGTGGCCTAGTCGGCAAACGGTAACAAGAATATTGATGAAGCTGTTTAAAAACAACGGTACATCTTTTTCATTCTGTCTAGCGACCATATGCTCTTCCGCCGCGTACGACAATTGTCGTAAGGCAAAGTTCAGCAATGTGTTTATTGAGAGATACGCTATGGCACCGAATAGCACCTTTTCCATTATCTCTTACAGTCATCAAAGCCAGAAGATCGACGTTCATCTACACAAAACAGATATTCTTAAAATCAATTCACGAAGGAAGATGCGACTGTGGGTACAGAATGCACCTACCCCTCTGAGTACCTGATCCAGGACTATCAAACAGAAAAAGATGGGTTGGCTTAAACGTCACAATGTTTTACGAGGCATCGTTCTGTTTGAAGAAGGAGAAAGACTTCAGCTTAACATTCCGTTGACGACGGAGATGATTTGATATGAAGTACAAGCTTCGATTGGCAAAATATGGGGCAGCAAACTAGTCATGAATTTTTCAAAGGAACAATCCAGAGATGTGCCTCAAGCGATTTAGTGAAATCCCTTAAACCCTGAACGTGGATGTCAGGAAGAGGATTTGAATTGCAATCCCCCAGAATGTTAGTCCAGTTTCTTATCACTGTGGCACCTCGCTCGGCGTCTCTTACTGACATCAACGACAGAAAATTATCATTTGTTTGCAACATACAGAACCACTTCATGAAGGAAGGTGTGAAGCTAATCATCCGAAACTCCGATTCAACACTGATGCAAAAGAATTGGATGGTTGGTGTGAGTATCATAATGCCTTATTAGACAATGTTCTGTTGCCAGGAAAGAAGGAATATGTCAGTTTGTGCCGGACCGAGACTCGAACCCGGATTTCCCGCTTGTCGCGAGCAGTCTCCTTACTCATATTGGCTATACGCGTACGCTTCACTGCCATACCCAAACTTCCGTTAAATGTCTCCCCTGCACGGTAATTGCTGTACCTGTACGAATGCAGGTTAATGACACAAGGGCGACGACATATGGAAGATAGGAACTCACTATGAAGCGTACACGGATAGCCGAAATTGTTAAGGCGACTGCTAGCAACGAGTGGGAAATCCGGTTAGTCACGGTCCGGCACAAATTTTCAATGTCGTCATTCCATTCTACAGCTAGATGTTTCCTGTATTCGTAACTGCGAAGACGTTTCCTGTACTATACATATTCTTACTGATTCGTCACGGTGGCCGGACACTAAAACACTAGCGACCCAAACTCGACAAACTGCTACCGAGCGCCCTAGTTCAGGACATTGTGAACAAACGGTACCTACCTATTCCACAAACCACTGCACCGCGCATGGCGTAGAATACTCTGTACCAGTACCAGTCAGTTCCTTTCCTCTTCTACTCGTAAATGGAAAGATGGAAAAAAGACTGCCCATATACATCTGTACGAGCCATAATATCCCTTATTTTACCTTTACGGATTTTGTGCTAGACGACCGTTGGGTGCAGTAGAATCGTTTGTAGCCTGTCCCAAATGCTGACTCTCAACACTTCCCTACATGGATTTCCATCTTAGCTCAGAGAACATTTCCGTAACATTCTCATACTCATCGAACCATCCGGCAACAAATCTAACAACCAGTCTCAGAACTGCTTCGATGTCTTCCTCTATTAAGAATAGATGAGTATCCCAAACACCTTATCAGTACTCAAGACTAGGTCTCACAAGCGCTCTATTCGCTATCTTCTTTATAAGTGCGCTATACTTTCCCAGATATCTCCCAGTAAATATTAGTTTGCTCTTTGCCTTCTCCAGCATGTTTGGCAGCATTACCGCTAGATATTTGATCAACGTGATTGAGACAGACAAAATTCTATTAATACTTTATTCGAACAAAAAAAAAGTGTGTGAAATCTTTAAGGCTTTTAACTACTAAGGTCATCAGTCCCTAAGCTTACACACTATTTAAACTAAATTATCCTAAGGACAAACACACACACCCATGCCCGAGGGAGGACTCGAACCTCCGCCGGGACAAGTAGCACAGTCCATGACTGCAGCGCCATAGACCGCTCGGCTAATCCCGCGCGGCTTATTTGAACATTACATGAAAGTTTCTCCTATCATTTGCATTAATTTACATTTACCAACATTTAGGGCAAGCTTCTGTTCATCACACTAAATGGGAATTCTGCCCAAGTCACTCTAAATCCATCAAGAGTTAGTCAGCGAAGACAATAGAAACCTCAACTAACAGTCTCAAGACTACTGCCCACTCTATCCGACATATTGTTTATTACATGAACGTTGGTTATTTCTCTCATGGACCCAGTCCTCGTGGACATTTACCTCTGATACATGTGGTATGTGTAGCACCACAGTTTCTATGATAGGTTTCTCAATGCTAGGGGTACCTTTCGTTCACTTCCCATAAACTTCACTACACAGGTAAATCAATAGGGCCCACCTTCGTTGTTTCAGGCATTTTTGTCACCTTTGGCCTGAATCCCGATGATTAATTTCTTTGTACCTCGACTAAGTCGTTTCTTAGCTCCTTCATTATAGTGATCGAAACTGTAGACACAATCTGACAGACATCATCTGAGTATGGCACAACTTCGTTCACTGTAAAAGCACTTGCAGTAGATGATGGTAACGTGTTCCTAAGTATACTGTTTTGTTTATTATACAGTATGTCTGCTGACGGTATGGCAGAGTATCCTTATGTAGAATAATCACATCCCGGTATTGATCAAATTAGGCTACAATAAAGCCGAGCCTATCATGGAGGCAACCAGTTAACCCGCGGTTTATATCCGTATTAAAAATAAGATACATTAGTTTCACTCTACCTCTTTCAACCTTTCGCAGTCCCTCAGAGTGGCAGTTCCGCGTCAAGCGCTTGTTTTACACCTTCCAAGTAGTTGCTAGCTAGGGGTCGCTTCCTGAGGTGTCTGGTGAAAATCATAACCTGTGTCTTCCCTGCTCTCAGAGTGATGTGCCTTCTCGTCGCCCACCTCTCTGTCGTAAAAAGGGCAACTTGCAGACACCTGATGTCCTTGTCCCTGTGAATCGAACAGAAGAAAAAAGCAATATCATCTGCAATGTGCACTTTTAGTACGTGAGGCACTGTGAGCATGAAGAGAATGGCATGTAACATGGACCCTACGGGATTCTTTTACCCGTTATTAGACACGGCTGATTTAACTTTCAGGGGAAAAGTCTGCAAGAAACACTGTTTTACCCGAATTTGGCAATGTTTTTGCAAAGTCTATGATCTGATACTGGCAGTATCCGCGAATGAAGTTTTCTCTGATTTCTTCAACTACGCTCGTCATTTGTTGCGAAGTAATAGGGATACGGGACGCAGGACGGAATTCTTTCTGCTGAGTCATCAGTAAAATTTTCATTCTCTTTACATTTTTTTTTTTTATTTTAGCGTTCTGTTCCTTAAACACGTTTTTACCTAATATCAAGAACAGCTGCCAAAATGAGTAATGTAGAAATAAATATCCTCGGAGTAGTGAAGCAACTTAAATCAATTAATAAAAGCAACTCTTCTGGTCCAGACTGTATACCAATTAGGTTTCTTTCACAGTATGCTGATGCATCAACTCCATACTTTACAATCATATACAACCGTTAGCTAGACGAAAGATCCATACACAAAAAACTGGAAAGTTGCACAGGCACACAAATATTCCAGGAATGTGGTAGGAGTAATCCACTAAATTACAGGCCCGTATCATTAACGTCGATATGCAGCAGGATTTTGGAACATATATTGTGTTCGAACATCATGAATTATCTCGAAGAAAACGGCCTATTGACACACAGTCAACATGGATTTAGAAAACATTGTCCTTGGGAAATACAACTAGCTCTTTATTCGCATGAAGTGTTGAGTGCTATTGACAAGGGATTTCAGATTGATTCCGTATTTCTGGATTTCCGGAAGGCTTTTGACACAGTACCACACAAGCAGCTTGTAGTGAAATTGCGTGCTTATGGAATATCGTCTCAGTTATGTGATTGGATTTGTGATTTCCTGTCAGAGAGGTCACAATTCGTAGTAATTGACGGAAAGTCATCGAGTGAAACAGAAGTGATTTATGGCGTTCCCCAAGGTAGTGTTATAGGCCCTTTGCTGTTCCTTATGTATACAAATAATTTGGGAGACAATCTGAGCAGCCGTCTTAGGTTGTTTGCAGATGACGCTGTCATTTATCGACTAATAAAGTCATCAGAAGATCAAAACAAATTGCAAAACGATTTAGAAAAGATATCTGAATGGTTCAAAAATTGGCAGTTGACGCTAAAAAACGAAAAGTGTGAGGTCGTCCACATGAGTGCTAAAAGGAATCCGTTAAACTTCGGTTACACGATAAATCAGTCAAAGATAAAGGCTGTAAATTCAAGTAAATACCTAGGAATTAAAATTACGAACAACTTAAATTGGAAGGAACACATAGAAAACGTTGCGGGGAAGCCGAACCAAAGACTGCGTGTTATTGGCAGGACACTTAGAAAATGTAACAGCCCTACTAAGGAGACTGCCTACACTACGCTTGTCCGTCCTCTTTTAGAATACTGCTGCGCGGTGTGGGATCTTTAGCAGATAGGATTACCGGAGTACATCGAAAATGTTCAAAAATAGGCAGCACGTTTTGAATTACTTTTGAATGCATTATGGGAACAGCAGTGATCAATAAAATTGTAAATAATTACTATTAAAAACAGTCTTGATCACAATTTATTTTATAAGGTGACCGGTTTCGACCACTGCTGTGGTCATCTTCAGACCATTGAGTGGAAACCCTTTCTGTTGGAGAATCACAACTGATTCTCCAACAGAAAGGGTTTCCACTCAATGGTCTGAAGATGACCACAGCAGTGGTCGAAACCGGTCACCTTATAAAATAAATTGTGATCAAGACTGTTTTTAATAGTAATTATTTACGTTTTGAATTATCGCGAAATATGGGAGAGAGTGTCACTGAAATGATAAAGGATTTGTGCTGGACATCATTAAAAGAAAGGCGTTTTTCGTTACGCCAGAATCTTCTAACGAAATTCCAATCATCAACTTTCTCCTCCGAATGCAAAAATATTTTGTTGACACCGACCTACATAGGAAGAAACGATCACCATGATAAAATAAGGGAAATTAGAGCTCATGCGGAAAGATATCGGTGCTCGTTCTTTCCGCGCGCTATACGAGATTGGAATAATATGGAATTGTGAAGGTGGTTCAATTAACCCTCTGCCAACCACTTAAATGTGCAGAGTATCCATGTAGATGTAGATGGGCGCTTCATCTTTCTCAGTCTTCCGTCATTCTTTCTGCCATTACAAAACTGTTTTACACTTTCATTTTATCTGTCTTTTCGTCCCTATTTTCCTTTTTTCTCTTGCATCATTCCCTCTAAAATATTTGTCAGTAAGCATTGTCTCCTTAAGCGCTGTCCTAACCAGTTCCTTAACATTCTTTAAAATGTACTGTAACATTTTTTCTCACGAAGTCGTCTTAATATTTCTAAAGTCTTAAGTCTTTCTATCTAATTTATCGTATCCGTCCACCACATCACATCTCAAACGATTGCAATTTTTCTTCATGTCAACATTTCTGCACCGTATAAAATCACGTTTCAGACAGATCAGGTTTTTCCTCAGTTGTCTGTCCAGTTATCTTCTTACTGTTGAAAGCTTGCTAAGCTATTGCTCTGGTTTTAATTTCTTGGGTGGATATCATCTTTTCCCATTTTAAGGTGCCTATGTACTTGAATTTTTTATGTTTTCAACTGTGTAACATCCTAATTACGATTATCTTTTTTTCCTTTGTACCAGTGACAATATACTATTGTTACTATTAATCATCATCTCATTGTCTTACCATTCTGTACTGAAGATGTTCCACTAATTTGTTCACTGTTAATTCATCTTCAGTGAAATGCACCATCGGCAACTTCGACACATTCTATTTTTTTTTGCCACAGATAGATATAGCCTTGTTCCCTTTAAAACACTTCTTTACAATTTCCTCTACATAGGTCTATATGTTGAAAAAGACAGGTAAGGTGAGGGAGGGAGAGAGAGAGGGGGAGGGGAGGGAGGGAGAGGGAGGGGGAGAGGGAGAGGGAGAGGGAGAGAGAGAGAGAGAGAGAGAGAGCATCCGTGGCTAACTCCTGCGCCTACTAGACTTTCATTTGGTGTCTCTTCTCCAATTTGTACCTTGACTTTCTGCTACACACTTAGCTTCTTAATTAGCCTCCTCTCTCTCCAGTCCACTTAAAATTTGTAAGAACTAACCCATTGTACTCAAGCGAATACGTTTTCCAAGTCGTCACAGACAGCATAAACATCCCTACTGTTCTCGACATATCTCTCTCCTATTGGTCTTAATAATCCTAGTCCTTCTAAAACCATACTCTTCTTCACCTATAAAGCTGTCTATTCTTACTATTCTCGTATACTTTCCCCCGTTCAACACTCTCAGCAACACTTCCGCTACATGTGGTATTACGCTGAGAGTCCAGTTTTCTTAATATTTCTTGGTGTTTTTCTTTTTCTGAAGCCTGTCGGCAAGCTGAAGAGAGACCAGGCGAGTTCCCACTCTCTCTGCCCGAATACGTCACTAGAATAACCTACAGGTTGTTTCACAAGGTTGTACCCAACCTTCGGCAGTGCGCACTTGGACGACACTGCGAGCAGACACGCCCGACAGTGCTTGCTTTTCTTTAAGTGTGTTAACAGTATTCACAATACAGATACTATCAATTATTAGGATGGTGCCAAGTGCGTAGTGTTTTTGTTTTGCATGTTGGTATTCCGGTTGATATGAGTTTATTTGTCGATTGTCAGTATTTATTTGTAGTTTACTGTTGCTATTTCAGCTTACATATTGGAATTCTGTCATTTGGAGATACCGAATGGAACTGTGGACGCTAGAAAAGGGAATGGTAAGTGGATAAATGGGAAGATTTCCGACATATTCTTCTGTCTGAGTTCAATAGAGGGGTGACAGCAGCGGAGGCAGTCAGTAACATTTGCACCGTGTACGGGGTAATACCACTGGACAGAGTACGTAAAGAAAATGGTTTTAAGGAGCCTTGTTTTGACAATAGTGACTCTCCACGTTCAGGAAGACCCTCAGGGTTCAATGAAGATCTTTTAAACGCATTAATCACAATGATCCACTTGAGTGTACTCGAGAACAGGCAAATGTGATGGGAAGGTTCAGAAATCGAATGTATGGGGACCGCACGCTCTAAGCCAAAATCACAAAAATCAGCGGGTGGTCATACCCGCAGCTCTGCCTGCTCGTCATATATCGACTCGTGGACAACACCGACCATTCCTATCCTGTGTCGTTACTGCTGACGAGAAATGGTGTCTTTATGCTAACGTAAGGAAAAGAAAGAAATGGTTGCGCCAAACAGAGCAGCAACTCCCCGTGCAAACAAAAATGAGCATCCATAAATGATTATGTTACGCATCTGGTGGGATAGCGACGGTGTGGGAACTTCGAATTGCTTCCCCAACGTGTAACCTTCACTGCTGACATTTATTGTCAACAACTGAGACGTCCTGTAGACGCAGGCCGAGATCAACGATCACTATGACTGCGTAAAGTGATGCTACTCCACGATAACGTCCGCCCGCATTAAGCTAGACAAACAAAAAACCTATACAGGCGTTGGATTGGGAAATCATTCCGCATCCACCTTATTCACCTGATCTTGCGCCCTCAGATTTTGACCCTTTCCGTTCTCTATCTAACAACCTTTGCCGAACTTCCTTTCCTAATGAAAATGCGCTCCGAACATGGCTTGACAAGTTCTTCGATTCAAAACCACGTGATTTCTACAGTCGCGGAGTTGAGAAGTTACCCCAAACGTTGTCAGACTGTTGTATACAGGGTGGTCCATTGATCGTGACCGGGCTGAATATCTCACGAAATAAGCGTCAAACGAAAAAACTACAAAGAACAAAACTTTTCTAGCTTGAAGGGGAAAACCAGATGGCGCTATGGTTGGCCGCTAGATGGCGCTGCCATAGGTCAAACGGATATTAATTGCGTTTTTTTTTTTAAATAGGAACCCCAATTTTCATTACATATTCGTGTAGTACGTAAAGAAATATGAATGTTTTAGTTGGACCACTTTTTTCGCTTTGTGATAGATGGCGCTGTAATAGTCACTAACATATGGCTCACAATTTTAGACGAACAGTTGGTAACAGATTGGTTTTTTGAATTAAAATACAGAACGTAGATAAGATTGAACATTTTATTTCGGTTGTTCCAATGTGATACATGTACCTCTGTGAACTTATCATTTCTGAGAACGCATGTTGTTACAGCGTGATTACCTGTAAATACCACATTAATGCAATAAATGCTCAAAATGATGTCCGTCAACCTCAATGCATTTGGCAATACGTGTAACGACATTCCTCTCAACAGCGAGTAGTTCGCCTTCCGTAATGTTTGCACATGCATTGACAATGCGCTCACGCATGTTGTCAGGCGTTGTCGGTGGATCACGATCGCAAATATGCTTAAACTTTCCCCACAGAAAGAAATCCGGGTACGTCAGATCTGGTGAACGTGCAAGCCATGGTATGGTGCTTCGACGACCAGTCCACCTGTCATGAAATATTCTATTCAATACCACTTCAACCGCACGCGAGCTATGTCTCGGACATCCATCATATTGGAAGTACATCGCCACTCTGTCATGCAGTGAAACATCTTGTAGTAACATCAGTAGAATATTACGTAGGAAATCAGCATACATTGCTCCATTTAGATTGCCATCGATAAAATGGGAACCAATTATTCTTCCACCATACATTAACCCGCCAAGGTCACTGATGTTCCACTTGTCGCCACCATCGTGGATTTTCCGTTGCCCCATAGTGCATATTATGCCGGTTTACGTTACCGCCGTTGGTGAATGACGCTTCGTCGCTAAAAAAACGCGTGCAAAAAATCTGTCATCGTCCCGTAATTTCTCTTGTGCCCAGTGGCAGAACTGTACACGACGTTGAAAGTCGTCGGCATGCAATTCCTGGTGCATAGAAATACGGTACGGGTGCAATCGACGTTGATATAGCAATCTCAACACCGACGTTTTTGAGATTCCCGATTCTCGCGCAATTTGTCTGCTACTGATGTGCAAATTAGCCGCGACAGCAGCTAAAACACCTACTTGGGCATCATTATTTGTTGCAGGTCGTGGATGACGTTTCAGATTAGGCTGAACACTTCCTGTTTCATTAAATAACAAAACTAACCGGCGAACGGTCTGAACACTTGGATGATGTCGTCCAGGATACTGAGCAGCATACATAGCACACGCCTGTTGGGCATTTTGATCACAATAGCCATACATCAACACAATATCGATCTTTTCCGCAATTGGTAAATGGTCCATTTTAACACGGGTAATGTATCACGAAGCAAATACCGTCCGCACTGGCGGAATGTTACGTGATACCACATACTTATACGTTTGTGACTATTACAGCGCCATCTATCACAAAGCGAAAAAAGTGGCCCAACTAAATGGTTCAAACGGCTCTGAGCACTATGGGACTTAACTTCTGAGGTCATCATTCCCCTAGAATTTAGAACTACTTAAACCTAACTAAGCTAAGGACATCACACACATCCATGCCGAGGCAGGATTCGAACCTGCGACCGTAGCGGTCGCGCGGTTCCAGCCTGTAGCGCCTAGAACCGCTCTGCCACTACGGCCGCACCAACTAAAACATTCATATTTATTTACGTACTACAGGAATATATAATAACAAATGGGGGTTCCTATTTAAAAAAAAACGCAGTTGATATGCGTTTGACCTATGGCAGCGCCATCTAGCAGGCCAACTACAGCGCCATCTGGTTTCCAACTTCAAGCTAGACGAGTTTCGTTCTTTGTAGTTTTTTCGTTTGGTGCTTATTTCATGAGATACTTGGCCCGGTCACTATCAATGGACCACCCTGTATAGTGGAGGAGGATAAATTATTGATGACTTGAGTCTCTGTTATGTGTATCTGCTGCGTTTATTAAACTTATGGAGAAACGCTACGACGCCGGCCGGAGTGGCCGAGCGGTTCTAGGCGCTACAGTCTGGAACCGCGCGACCGCTATGGTCGCAGGTTCGAATCCTGCCTCGGGCATGGATGTGTGTGATGTCCTTAGGTTAGTTAGGTTTAAGTAGTTCTAAGTTCTAGGGGACTGGTGACCTCAGAAGTTAAGTCCCATAGTGCTCAGAGCCATTTAAACTATTTTGAAACGCTACGAACCTATCAATAAGCGTAAAGAAAGAAGTGCACATCAACAGAATCGAGGTAGCTCTCTGCGCGCTGCACTGCACTGCTGGACTGTAAACGAATTCTTAAGCATTCTGTACGGCAGTAGTAGTGTTCTTAGACAGTGTCGGCGTCGATACAAGGAGAGCTTGTCCCTTCCTGGTATCGGTTGCCGCTGACGCGTCGGCGCGACTTTTCGTGAAGGCCAGGTTGTTGCTGGCCACACCACGACCAGACACGGAGCTAGGGGAGGAGAGGCAGCCGTGGGCGCCGGGGCGTCAGCGGCAGAGCAGGCGGCAGTAATTGGGCCCGCCTGAGGGCCACACCGGTTCGCACAGCACCCTGCGGATGCAGCTGAGGCGCCGCTGACGCATTCTACACAGTGCGACCACGCTCATCACCCACTGTGCTACAGAGGTCAACGAATTCTATTGGATTGGTGAGTACGTTCGTAGCGTTTTCCGAAAATTTAATAAATACAACAGCTACACATAGCAGAGACTTAAAGTTGTCGACAATGTATTCTCCTTCACTATTCAGAACAGTCTCACAACGCTGGGGTAACTTCTCGATTCAACGACTGTAGAAATCTCGTGGTTTAGCGGCGAAGAACTCGTCGAGCCATGTTCGGAGCGCTGGCCGGAGAGGCCGTGCGGTTCTAGGCGCTACAGTCTGGAACCGCGCGACCGCTACGGTCAGAGGTTCGAATCCTGCCTCGGGCATGGATGTGTGTGATGTCCTCAGGTTGGTTAGGTTTAAGTAGTTCTAAGTTCTAGGGGACTGATGACCTCAGAAGTTAAGTCCCATAGTGCTCAGAGCCATTTGAACCACCCATGTTCGGAGCTCATTTTCATCCGGAAAGTAAGTTTCTCGATGGGTGTTCGACTGAGCGCGGACAAGGTGAAAATTTGAGAGCGCAAGATCAGGTGAATAAGGTGCGTGAGGAGTGACTTTCCAACCCAACTCCTGTATAGTGCTTTTTGTCAATCTAGCAAATGCGGGTGGGGCACTATCGTGGAGCAGCATCACTGCACGCAGTCTTCCAGGTCGTTGATCCTGGATTGCGTCTACAAAATGTCTCAGTTGTTGACAATGAATGCAAACAAAGATGATTACACCTCATGGAAGGAGTTCATAGTACACCACATTCTCGCAGTTCCACCACATGCATAACGTTATATTTCGTGGATGCGCGCAATTCTTTGTACGGGGAGCTGCTGCTTTGTTTAGGCTCAACCATTTCCTTCTTTTCCTTATGTTAGCATAAAGACACCATTTATCGTCAACAGTAACGACACAGGATAGGAATGGTCGGTGTTGTTCACGAGACAATTGATGACGAACGAGCATACATGTCATACGCCTACCCGCTAACTTTTGTTTGGCTTGGTTAGAGCATGCGGTACCCATACGCCCGATTTTTGAACCCTCCCCATCGCATGATGGTGGAAGAATTACCGGTCACTACATTTACCTGTTCTCGAGTAGACTAACGTAGAGCATGGTACATTAATGCGTTTAAACGATCTTCTTCAATCCCCGAAGATCTTCCTGAACGTGGAGAGTCAATTTCAAAACGATCCTCGTTAAAACGAGAAAACCATTTTCTTGCCGTGCTCTGTCCAATGGCATTATCCTCATACATGGCGCAAATTTTACTGCCTCTGCTGCTGTCATCCCTCTATTTAACTCAAACAGAACGATGTATCGGAAATGTTCCAATTTCTCCACTTGGTACTCCATTTTCTGGTGTGCAAAACAAAAACGCTACGAACTTATGCACCAACCTAATATTTTCATCTCCATCGACACAATTACTCTAATTCATGCTTTAGCGCTTGGCAGAGGGTCCTTAGAATCACTTTCCGAATATTTCTCTATCGTTCAACTCTCTAGTAGCTCACGAAAAAAAATGAAAGCACACATCTTTCCGTGCACACTCTGATTTCTCTTATTTCATCAAAATAGTCATTTCTACCTATGGTCATTGGAGTCAACAATATATTTCGGTATTCCGACGAGAAAGTTAGTGATTGTAATTTAGTGAAAAGACTTCGTCTCTTTTTTTTTTTGAAGATCGCCGCTCCAACTCGTTTATCATATCCGTAACACTCTTTACCGCATATCGTGACAATACAAAACGAACTACCATAGTCAGTCCCGTCTCGTAAAAATTCCATAGTGCTTACCACTACCCTTAGAAGAGAACGACAAGTGTATTTTAGGCAGTCACTTTAGCAGACATGTTGTACAATCTAAGTTTTATGCCAATGAAACAAGCCTTTGGTTCGTCTTTGCCGCAACATATTGTCCGTAATGTGTCTAATTTAAGTCGTTGATAGTTTTAATTGGAAGTATTTACTTGAATCTATAACCTTTAAATTTGTGTGATTTATCATCTAACCGAACTTTAATAGAACTGTTTTAGTACTCATGTGAAGTACCTCACAAGCTTTTATTGTTCAGGGTCAACTGCCACTTTTCCCGCTTTTCCCAATATGTTGATATTTTCCTTAATTCAGTTTTTTATTTCCATTTGATGTTCTGATGGCTAACCAATAGCATCATCGGTAAAAATCGAAGAAAGCTGATAAATTGTCTCCTAAATCGTTCATATACGGTATATAGATTAAGAACAGCAGAGGGCTGAGGGCCTTTAACACTTCCTTAGGACACCTCAAATATAATTTCAGATTCACTAGATAACTTCTCATCAATTACTACGACCAGCGAACTTGTTATATTTATTTTACTATTTATGTAGTAGTTTGCGTGGAAGAATTAGAGGTTTCAGACTCTCTCACGCATCGAAACATTTCGCAGTTTCTTCTTCTAGATAACTTTACCATGTGCACTGAAAATTACGCATAATAATTATAAAGACTACTAACAATTATAAACTGTCTAAAGAACTTGTGTTAGTTGAATGCGACGCTGTGTGTCACGAATCTTAAGAAAGACTGATTTCAACACTTTACAGTAATTTACAAGCGAAGCAATAGTCGGTTAAAAATGTGTTGGCATTTTGAGTATATAAATTCATTTTAAAACTATTGACGCCTCGTGATCATAAGCTGTGCAGTCCCATTTAAGTTGAAAACAGATTCGAAGGACCCGCGCGAAGTGCTTTCTTGCCCTGCTTTGGGAAATGTAGACAACACTAGAGATGAGTGGAAATAACAGAAATTTCTAATCGTATACCGATGCGTGTTCTATCAAATCAGGCACCTTGAGTGAGCTACGGTCTCTGCTGGAAACAGAGCGTAAGTCACGACGTGACTGTAATGTCGGACAGAGTTTAACAATAGGAATGTCGTACTAACTATGCTACTAAATGGCTAAAACGATCATCCGAATCCAATTGCAGGCTGCCTGTCTAATGGCTTCCACGGGGAATAAAAATTTGATTATCATCATTTCAATAACTGTTGACAGAACTTAAAAATTTAAAGTGCTGTCATAATCTACCCATTGAGGTGTAATCTTAAGTAACAAGTTTAGCACAATACGTCAAGTAATAAAAATTAAAAGCTGTGTATGTGCCCTGAGACAGCATAATTCATGGCTTGTAATTGCCCAGCCCACATTCACCCTGTATGCAAGAACGAGAGCACGATGCAACCTCAAACTTTACTTTTACAGCCGGCCGAAGTGGCCGTGCGGTTAAAGGCGCTGCAGTCTGGAACCGCAAGACCGCTACGGTCGCAGATTCGAATCCTGCCTCGGGCATGGATGTTTGTGATGTCCTTAGGTTAGTTAGGTTTAACTAGTTCTAAGTTCTAGGGGACTAATGACCTCAGCAGTTGAGTCCCACAGTGCTCAGAGCCATTTGAACCATTTTTTTACTTTTACATATGTCTAGGGGATCAATAATCGCAACCTAATAAAACCAATATAATTAGGGCGAAATTAGAATTTTATATTAATACCTTCAGCTGCTGACGGGCGTTGATTTATATCAACGGGGACAGGTGAAAATGTGTGCCCCGACCGGGACTCGAACCCGGGGTCTCCTGCTTACATGGCAGAGGCTCTATCCCCCTGAGCCACCGAGGGCACAGAGGATAGTGCGACTGCAGGGACTATCTCGCGCACACCCCCCGCGAGACCCACATTCTCACCTTATATGTCCACACACTGCATTCGTGTCCCGGTCGAGGCACACATTTTCACCTTTCCCCGTTGATATATATCAAAGCCCGTCAGCGTCTGAAGGTATTAATATATAATTCTAATTTCGTTCCAGACAGCTGCAGATCAGCAATGGTCTCAGTTCTTTCGGACACGTCCGAAAGAACAGACACCATATCCATATAAGCATAATTTAATTAGGGTTTTTATTATTCAGTCACAAATTTTACAGATTTAACGTCAAACATTTAAAACATTAACTCTCATGTAAAGTAATCTGACGTTTGAAGTTGTTTTATACATGACAGTTCGGTTCTCTAAAGATATGGGGATGAGAGCATTACTGGTCCTCTCGGAAGTGGTAAGACGATTAAATGTTGATCATTACGTTCTTGTGGATTGTCTATTTGTACATGCAGCACGAGGTATACGTTAGTGAAGAGTGGTGGCGCGCGGCGATGGCCAAAGCCACCTTGGGGTGTGTGGTGGAGGGTACTTCTGGTACCGCTATCTTTTCCTACTTCCCTGTTCCATTCGCAAATGGTGAGTAGGAATAATTATTGTCGGTAACCATTCGTATTAGCTCCAGTTTCCCGGGTTATCTCGTTGTGGTCATTTTGCGAGATGTCTGTGGGAGGAAGTATATGCTGGGAGACTCTTGCCGAGACGTACTCTCTAGGAACTTCAATAGTAAATCTCCCCGTGATGAACGACTCTTCTAGCGTCTCCCACTGAAGTTTGTTGAGCACGTCCGTAATGCTCGCGGGCCACCTAAACGATCTCACGACGAAACGCGCTACTCTCCGTGGGGATATTCTCTCTCTCATCTACTAATGCAACTTAGTAAGGGTTCCAGACTGATGAACAATACTCAAGAGTCGGTGAACAATTATTTTGTAAGCCACTTCTTTTGTGGATGAATAACGTTTCTTCGAGTTTTTTCAGCCTAACATCTGCTTTTCCTACTTACGAGCAATACATTGCATTCATTTACGTTCAGAGTCAGCTGCCTGTCCCTGCACCAGTTATCGGCCCTGTGCACGTCTTGCTGCAATTCGCTACAGTCTTCTAACGTTGCTACCTTCTAATAGATAATTGTATCATCTGCAACCAGTCTTTACACTCGGCTCATGCGATTTACGGAAGCCACGGAAGGCCAGATGAGAACTGAACTGCTGCCCTCAGGAATACGAGTAACAGTTATGTTAACCGGAGACCTAGAAACGACGGAGAGGCTCGGTCCCCGCTGCTGCAGCAATCCAGTGCAGCCGCAGTGGTTCGCAACCCCACGACGACTACCGCAGTCCACTTCACCCCTCCGCCACCCCACACCGAACCCAGGGTTATTGTGCGGTTCGGCCCCCGGTAGACCACCAGGGAACGTCCCACACCAGACGAGTGTAACCCCAATGTTTGCGTGGTAGAGTAATGGTGGTGTACGCGTACAACTTGTTTGCGCAGCAATCGTCGACATAGTGTAGCTGAGACGGAATAAGGAGAACCAGCCCGCATTCGCCGAGGCAGATGGAAAACCGCCTAAAAACTATCCACAGACTGGCCGGCTCACCGGACCCCGACACAAATCGTGCGGGGGACTGGTGCTCCTTCCCGCTCGGAAAGCCGTGCGTTGGACCGCACGGCCAACCGGGCGGGCACGAGTAACAGTACTTTAGAAATGCATCACCTCGCATGGTACGGGGAACGGTAGAAAGCCCATTCCATATACGGTCTGTCCTCGTTACAGCTACCGTGATACCATTTAACACTGTGCACAGACGATTTCATGAATCTGGCACTTACGCGTGCCATCCGGCTGTGCGTGTATTGCTGACCACTCGTCAGAGGAGGGAGTGCTTGCAGGTACAACAACAAGGATACTTGAATCTACATCGGTGAAGATCCTCTCTGCTCACACATAACTCCTAATTTAGTTTGCAACGAACCAGCGGAAGTGATCTGATTTGGCGAGAGGCCAAAGAAGTTTGTTGAAGGAATAGCTCCTTTGCTGGACGCTGCGATTTTCGCGTTTCCTCACACACAATTGTTCTTTAGCTGTTTGAGGGACGTGCACGAGTTGTTTATCTGCGTTTTTGCAGAGGTGCAACGGATGATGACTTCATCTCGCACGACTGCAACGCTGAAAAGCAGCGATCTCATTTCATGGGCTATTATCAACTAACCTGGGTAAGATACAATTGGCAATTTAATTGACAACAGCAACTAGTGACACTTGTTGACTGTGTTTTGTATGTTCATTAATTACGTGTTCCGGTATGAGGAAATTGCTGGATTGCTTTTAAGCATCTGTTGCTAACCACAGCGTTTAGCAACTGGAGAACTGGTAAATAGCGACGGACACCCTGTACTTGTCACAAACGGGGCCGCTGTAGTTGCAACAAAACAATGCGACTCGCTCTTTACAAGGAATGTAGACTCTCTTTGTACTTTTTACCAACGTTGTTATGAGTACCCATGGCTTCGGAACTCTCCATCCGGTTCCGCTATTCATTTGGTTGCAAAGTCGTGCCAAATCAAGATATTTATAAGACTAAAAGCACTTACTTATGGCATTGAAACAGAGTTAAATACTGTAATTAGTGTCGTTAGTTTGTTGTGAGAAAGAATGTCTTTCCCATAAAACCCGAAAGGTTTTTTTTGTCGGAACCTGAAGGAGGTAGTGGGTGGAAGGACAAAAGAAATATTAGGTTTCACGAAGCCGACACCCAGGTAGGCATCTGCTGTCGAAGAGCTGAATACAGTCTAAATTCACACTGACCGACACTACACGGATGAGCCCCAGAACATTTTGACTACTTCCCACCGTGAGACTCATTGCAGTGTCGTGAGGTTTCGGGAACGTCACATGGTAAAGAAAACATACAAACCGGAGTTCAGACGAATGGGAAAGCATTCCAGCGAGTTACGGGTCATCCATTGATATAAGGGAATTTTACAAACAGGAGTCGGTTATGGACCGGCGCCTCGGAACGAACATCTCGGAAACTGCTGAGATGATCGACTTTCGCGTGCTGCTGTCGCGAGCGTCTATGGAAAGTGGTTTAAAGGACGGCGAAACGACGAGGAGGCGACGAGATGTTGGACGCCCACGCTTTATCACAGAATGCAGCTACGAGGCGTGCCTTCTGTGTGAAGCAAAAGAGACGGCGATCTGTGGTAGACCTGGTGCATGCATAAGTGTTTCGGAAAGTACATTGTTGAACATGGAGCTTCGCAGCATATGGCCCCTGTGTGTTCCCATATTAATCTCCAACAACGTTGCCTATTACGATACAGGTGGACACAGGATCATCGACATTGAATTGTGTCGCTTGGTCGGATGAACCTCGTTTCTTGTTACACCATGATGATGGCCTTGTACGGGTGCGTCGTCATCCAGGCGAACATGTGCTCGAACTGATGCCTTGGTTGCTAGCAGATAGGGATAGTATTATGCTACTGGAAACGTTCACCTGGCTTTCGCGGAATCTGTGATAGTAAACGAATACAACACGACAGCGGTGGACTACCTAAACCTAACTGCTAATCCCCTGCATCCCTTCAAGTTTGGTACCTTTCCCGACAGCGCGGGCATCTTCCAGCAGGGTAACTATCGGTGTCACTAGGCCAGAATCGTGCTTCCGTTGTGTGAGCAGCATAACACTAAACTCACGTCGATGTCTTGGCCACCAAATTCGTCTAACACGAACACTACGGAACACATCTACGACGCTATCGAGCTGCAGCTAAGCGCCCACAAACAACCGAATCATAATTTATGGAAAACATGTGAAAAGATAAGGAAAATTGTTGGAGTTCTTTCCGTAAGCTAAACAATATAAGCGCCCACAAACAACCGAAACATAATTTATGGGAAACGTGTGAAAAGATAAGGAAAATGGTTTGGAGTTCTTTCTGTAAGCTAAACAATATTTCTAAACCGTAGACTCCAATGTACCTGAAAGGGAAAATTTACAATCAGTGTTTATTACCAATTTTGACTGACGGAAGTGAGACATGGTCCAAATGGATCTGAGAACTATGGGACTTAACATCAGAGATCATCAGTCCCCTGGAACTCAGAACTACTTAAACCTAACTAACCTAAGGACATCACAAACATCCATGCCCGAGGCAGGATTCGAACCTGCGACCGTAGTGGTAGCGCGGTTCCAGACTGTAGCGCCTAGAACCGCTCGGCCACCCCGGCCGACTGTGAGACATAGACTTTTAACACGAAAACCATTCAAACAGTCACCAAGCAGTCGAGAGAAGTGTGAGAAAATTACTAAGAAATAATGAAAACAAACAAATGAATGAGGGAACAGATTGTATTGGAAGATGTAGTTATGACGGTAATGAAAATGAAATGGAGATTAGCGGTGTAGGCAGGTGAAGTGATGGCAGATGGACCTAAGAAGTTCTTTGCTGTATCAAAAATAAAACACACACACCCACACACACACACACATAAACACCTGAAAGATAAATTCATGGAACGTGAGTAGAGGACATCAGAAAACACACAAGCGCAACTTGGATGCATATCGACAATGAAAACCGTAGTGCACGTAGAATTTCAGGTGAGACTTTTATCCACAAGTGGATGTCAAATTGCTGAGGAGGTGGTGGTGGTGGTGGTGCTTTGCAGCCGTATAGACACCACTATTACAACATATGTTCTCCACAGAGACGAGTGGAATTGCTGCCTAAAGCAATTCCAGGTTTGCGACTGAATAATTTCCATGCTTCCAGCGTTTGACAATTTAGAACATCCATTTTCTTAAAAGTCGTCAAATACGCAGTCAGTATTCGTACAATTTTAACTGTATGTCGTTAGTGAGGGTTTTGCAGCTGTCAAACAGTAGCTTAACGAAATTGTCTTATTCCATGAGTAACTCAACAAAGCAACTGCAAATTTACAAAATTTAGGAATAAAACGGAATCCTATTTACGTTTCCTTCATTTTAATTGCAGAATCTGATGGTGGCAATAGGTGAAATGGCATAATAAAATGGTATAACGAATAAAGAAATTTATTAAGGGGTCTAGACAGTTTTATTCACAAAATCGGAATATGGTTTAAATTTTGTTCACATGCCACTCTCAAGACATTAATTGATTTTTTTTTTGAATAATAACAAAGGAAGTAGTCATCCGTACGAATTGTTGTATAAATTATGCCTTCAATGACAAATAGCCTCGTTTTATATTATGCGCAGTGGGATTTAAAGCTCTGTGGTTCCATCCCGAGGAGCTCTGAGTCTGTAGGTTCGAGACCACATTTTGAATAATATAAAATGTGTAACTTGGTGCGTAGTTACAGAATTATTTCATACCTTTTTGCGTTATCGTTATTCCTATGTTGAACAGCAGCACGATTGTCCTAGTTTGGAAAGAAGACGAACGTCTCTCTATCGCAGGAAACAGTTGAGAAATATTGATGGAAGCTGAAGAAATGAATAAAAAATTGTTCTACGGCTGGGACTTGATCCTCAGTGTCCTTGCTCACTAGGCAGGAACGCTATCCATTACACTACCGCAACACTATGGCTGACGTTGCTGCACAGACTACCGAAATCCAATGCCCTCCCCAAGATAATCGTCAATTCACATCTTCAGCTTATTTTCCCCTTCTCAGATGAAGATGTGAACTGAGTTTTGTGCTGGGGAGGTCACTGGACTCGTGCAGTCCGTGCACCAATGTTGGGCATAGTGCTGCGATGGTGTAATGGCTAAAATCCTACCTAGTAAGCAAGGAGAACCACGTTCAAGACCTGACCGTGGAACAGATATTAATTCATTTCTTCAGCTTCCATCATTATCGTAGACAAAGAAGAGGCTCAAATGTCTTGAGGAAAATTTAATTATAGGTTTGAGAAATGAAAGTCAGGTAAGTGGAGACATCATTCACTGTCAACAATGATGCGAACATAGTATGTACAAAACTATCACAGAACTAAAGAATTTGATTGTTTAGAATCGTTTACAAATAGTATGTGCGAAACACTTTTCTTACGGCTCAACTTATTGCACTAGTCTCCGAACTTCGATTTGAACACAATTCATCAGGTTTCCCCCGCAGTTTGTGACAGAGATTTTGTCTACTTGGATTAATGTCTTACACAGATATATGTTTGAGCCATTTCGCAGGAAACAGACACTAGCGTGATGGTAATTTCAGGAGTATCCCAAGGAAGTGTGATAGCGCGGTTACTGTTCACAATACATACTAATGACCTAATGGATAACGTTGTAGGCTCTGTGAGCCTATTCGCGGACGAAGCTACTCTCTACAAACAAGACAGCAATGCCCAAGGGACTGCAACAAAATGCAGGAAGACCAACACAGGATCGTTTATTTGTGCAGTTCGACTTGAAAGTACACTATGTGACACCCCCAAAAACGTAAGTTTTTCGTATTAGGTGAATTGTGCTGCCACCTACTGCCAGGTACTCCATATCAGCGACCTCAGTGGTCATTAGACATTATGAGAGAGCAGAATGGCGCGCTCCGCGGAACTCACGGACTTCGAACGTGGTCAGGTGATGGGGAGTCACTTGTGTCATGCGTCTGTACGCGAGACTTCCACACTGCTAACATCCCTAGGTCCACTGTTTCCGATCTGATAGTGAAGTGGAAACGTGAAGGGACGCGTACAGCACATAAACGTACAGGCTGACCTCATCTGTTGACTGACAGAGACTGCTGAAAGATGAAGAGGGTCATAATGTGTAATAGGCAGACATCTATACAGACCATCACACAGGAATTACAATCTGCATCAGGATCCACTGCAAGAACTATGACAGTTAGATGAGAGGTGAGAAAACGGATTTCATGGTCGAGTGGCTGCTCATAAGCCACACATCACGCCGGTAAACGTCAAACGACGCCTCGCTTGGTGCAAGGAGCGTAAACATTGGACGACTGAACAGTGGAAAAACGTTGTGTGGAGTGACGAATCACGGTACACAATGTGTCGATCCGATGGCAGGGTGTGGGTATGGCGAATGCCCAGTGAATGTCATCTGCCGGCGTGCGTAGTGCCGGCAGTAAAATTTGGAAGCAATGGTGTTAAGGTGTGGTCGTGTTTTTCATGGAGGGGGCATGCATTCCTTATTGTTTGCGTGGCACTATCACGGCACAGACCTTCATTGATGTTTTAAACACCTTCTTGCTTTCCACTGTTGAAGAGCAATTCGGGGATGGCGACTGCATCTTTCAACACGATCGAGCACCTGTTAATGCACGGCCTGGGGCGGAGCCTTTACACGACAATAACATCCCTGTAATGGACTGGCCTGCACAGAGACCTGACCTGAATCCTATAGAACACCTATGGATGTGTTGGAACGCAGACTTCGTGCCAGGGGCTTCAGTTCGGAACCGCGCTGCTGCTACGGTCGCAGGTTCGAATCCTGCCTCGGGCATGGATGTGTGTGATGTCCTTAGGTTAGTTAGGTATAGGTAGTTTTAAGTCTAGGGGACTGATGACCTCAGATGTTAAGTCCCATAGTGCTTAGAGCCACTTCTTGCCAGGCCTCAATGACCGACATTGATATCTCTTCTCAGTGCAGCACTCCGTGAAGAATGGGCTGCTATTCCCCAAGAAACCTTCCAGCACCTGATTGAACGTATGCCTGCGAGAGTGGAAGCAGTCATCAAGGTTATTGGTGGGCCAACGCCATATTGAATTCTAGGATTACCGATGGAGGGCGCCATGAACTTTTAAGTAATTTTCTGCCAGATGTCCGGATACTTTTGATCACGTAGTGTAAATACGAAGGGGGATCGAAAAGTTTGTAGCCTAACAAATAAAGAAATACAGAAATTTCATAATACCAATATATTTTTCAATATAATTCCAGTCTACACTAATACACTTGCGGGCACGCTCAGATAACTTCTGCAAACCATTTAAATAAAAGGTCTTTGATTTCGAGTCCAACCACGGGTTCACAGCATCAACCAGTGCATCATCACTGTCAAATCGGCGTCCTCTGAGATCTTTTTGTAGGTTTGGGAAAAGGATAAAGTCTGATGGAGCCGAATCTGGAGAATATGGCGGATGACGTAACAATTCGAACCCGTAATCGCGCAAAGTTTCCAGTGTTGCGAGGGCTTTGTGTTGCGGTGGGTTGTCATGCAAAAGAACTCCGCGAGCCTATTTTCGCGCCTTTTTTTCTTTCTGACTTCTCTCAAACGGCGCAGGAGGGTGCAATGATACGATACATTGATAGCTACGCCCTTTTGCAAGTAATTCACCATAGTTACCCCTTCCGCATCCCAGAAGCCTCATCACCTTACCGGCTGATTTTTGCACCCTGAATTTTTTTTAGGGTAGGGGATGAAGGATGTTTCCACTGTAATGACTGTTGTTTTGTTTCAGGATCAAAGTGGTGAACCCACGTTTCTTCCATTTTCACATACCTAGCAAGAAAGCCGTCTTCATCCGCTTCAAATTGGCGGACGATTTCTTCAGAACACTGCACACGCTCCCGTCTCTGATCTTCATTCAAGTCTTTCGGAACCCACCGAGATGAAACTTTCCGCATTCCCAAAACATCCACAACAACGTCATGAGCACGCCCATGGAATATTTCAAATGTGATTTCAACAAGCTGCAACGTTGTTCGACGATCCTGCAAAATCGTATCGTGAGTTGCAGTCACTGTTTCATCAGTGGGAACGGTGACAGGCCTTTCGCTCCTTGGTGTATCCAGTTTTTCACTGTCGCATAAGACGAAGCACTGTCTTTAAGTGTATTCCTTGTGTCCTCCGCAATTCCCTTGGGCGTCATTCCCTTCACATGAAGATATTCAATCAAAGCACGGTTCTTGATTATCTCGATATTCGCCATTTTTTTTTACATTACGGTATATAATGAATCCTAGCGGCAAAACTAACGAAGTTGGAGCCGCGAAATTTGATCTGCATGCTCAGAAATGGTCACCATAAAATTAAGTGGTGGTGTTTGTGCGAGACATTACAGAGGATCGACACACTAGGTGAAAGTAGGTGTCGGCACGTGCGACAGCAGTGTTAATTAGAGCGGATGATTACGCTATGCCGTCATTCCTCGAAGGCGACAGTCATTTGCGCTCAAATTAAAAGAAACTCGGTGCCGTAGAAAGGAAAGTTAAGGTGCATGCACTCTCAGGAGAACCCAAGTACAGAGGTCGTACTACATTTGGTACTTACAGTTTTCGAAGACAATCTACCACACTCGTCTACGCTCATGACCAAGCTGGATGGAGCAGAGATTAAGATGCTGAATTTGGGTAATAGTGCACTTAAGCTGCCCGCGATTATTTCGGTGCTGCTATAGGTAACGGTTCGCGTATGAATGATGGGAAGTGAACAAGACGAATCACGAGTTGAATGTGGTTAGCCGATCCATTACTCATTCTTAATTTCATCCATTACTCATTCTTAATTTCTTATGCTTTGTAAATGAAGTTAGCTGGTATTTTGCGCTAAGTTGACCAGATCCCCGGTAATTGCGGAAAATTCGGACGTAAGACACCCAAGTAGGTGATCGCAACGACGAACGTAGACCTCGGGAAAAGCTACACATCAATCAAAAGCTACACATCAACCATAATCTGGTGTTCGTATTCGCGTTCGCCAACTCACAATCAATTTATCACATTCCGGCCTAACCGAGACCTTAAGCTACGGTACAGATATGTCTGATAGCATAGTCGAGTTTTGATGTTCACATTAAAGATCAATAGTAATTAATCATGCGCTCTCCGTACGGAAATCAAAAATACTCACTCCGTATTCTTCGCTCAAAGGAATCATTAGATTCAGCGATTCTCATTGGCAACTGTATACTGTCATCCGACTAGTTACGATCAACGACGAGGAACTGCCAACAACAGCACACAACGGAAGAGCCGCGGGCAGCGTAAGTACACTTTAGACTGGATTTGTAATCAAGATGAAAGGAATTCAGATTCTGATCTCATAGCTCTTTTTTTGAGGTTTCCCGAAATTCATCGTATCCTCTCATCTGCCGTTGTCCTACTGAGCTAGCGCGCTGCCTCTTAGCGGCATAAATGTCAAATTAAAACGAACGTTCTCGCTTCAGCTCATGCCATCTTATGATGCAAACCTTTGAACTCATATAGAGAACATAGCCATACATTGCTCAAAGGTCTTCATTAGATATCCACTAGTGCCTGTGATAACACGTAGATCCATAATCTCTATGATTTAGTCCCAAAACCAAAGCGATCTACGTGAACTCTAAATTCTTTGTTTCACCTGTGTATAAGATTTGCGCCTTGCTGTCTGCTGATACGCAACTTATGTCTGCCGGTCTTCCTCTTTTAGTTACAGATAATGACGAAACTCCTGTGAAAACACTTATGAACTTACACAACAATTTGCTTTCATTCTGTAATACATCCCTCAGGCAGTAAAAGCGTGCGCGACAGCATACAATCTTCAGAAACATTGAAAAAACACCGTGAGCGTCTCGTTTTGCGGTGCTCATTAAAATAACTTAATAGCGCGACTCTTTGACGAAACCGAACTGTCACTTTAAGCACGGCCATGCCGTTTTGCTGGAAATAATACGGCTGATTTAACATCTTTCAGAACTTATTTGTGTACTTTTTTTTGGGTAAGCATTTTGGATGAAACCGTCTCTACTGGAGCGTTTTGTTCACCGTAACGAAGTTCGTGAAAGACCCAGCTGAAAAAATTCAGGAAGTCAATGTATGGTCCTTCGACGTCCACATATGCGCTCTCTCTCTCTCTCTCTCTCTCTCTCTCTCTCTCTCTCTCTCTCTCTCTCTCTGCGGAGCTGCGCAACAATGCTTCGACCATTAAATCCGCTCCGATGTACGTAAGTACACTTATAAACATTACAATAAACATTACATTCGCGATGTTGGCAATATTCAGAAGACACACGAAAAACAACCCAGTACCGAGTGCAAAATAAATGCAACTAGTGTGAAGTCATCTACGTTACAAACAGTTGTATGAAATTAAATGCAGCCTCTTCTAACGAGAGGACCTGTCATCAAAACACATGAAAAAGAATAACGCCGTGAGTACGGTGTACAAAGTACCACATTCCTTAGCAAAAAAAAATCAACTCTATAACAATTAAAATGTAAAAAGAATTATGTAGGCAATATGTTTAAAGAATCGCCACTGGTGATGCTTTCTCACTAAAGATAAAAAAACTGCAATATGCTTAAGACAGGAAAAGCTAAGCGACCCTTGCTGCATAACCGCTGCTACGAAAGATGCCCATTGAAACATACACAATTGTCTCTGAATCGACTGGATTGTGTTGCAGTTTTCTCGCGGGTGGTTTGCACTGGAGCAAATTAACATAGAGACATAAAAGCTCATAATGTACAGCAGTCAGATATCTGTTGCTACGCAACAATTTAGTCATCATCATCAGACACTAAAGGAAACTACATATTGATGTAGCCACGCTTTTCTGTGTCCGCAGCTCGTGGTCTAGTGGCAAGTGTTGCTGGTTCTGGATCACAGGGACCCGGGTTCGACTCCCGGCCGGATTGGGAATTTTATTTGCCCGACGACTGGGTGTTTGCGTTGTCCTCATCATTTCATCACCATCCTCTTTCGTGATCGTGGCTAGATTGGACTGTGTAAGAAAATTGGAGTGTGTAAAAATTGGGACTTTGTACGGTTCAAATGGCTCTGAGCACTATGGGACTTAACATCAGTCCCCTAGAACTTAGAACTACTTAAACCTAACTAACCTAAGGACATCACAAACATCCATGCCCGAGGCAGGATTCGAACCTGCGACTGTGGCGGTCTCGCGGTTCAAGACTGTAGCGTCTAGAACCGCTCGGCCATTCAGGCCGGCACTTTGTACGGGCGCTGATGACCGCGCAGTTGAGCGCCCCACAAACCAAACATCATCCTCATCATATTTACGAATTAGTTGTAGCGCTGCAGTTCATTCCACTGGGAACACTTTGTAGTATCAATGTGCCGGGCGTACCTCTAGATTTTTCCCCAATATTTTTTCTTCTAATATGTTTCTTGTGGAGCAGTTATGTCAAATTAGGTGTCCAATCAATTTAGTTTTCCTTCCCTGTATCATGTTAATCATGTCTTCTCCCTTTAATTTATGTTAGTATTTGTTCATTAGATTTTCTTTTAGCCCATGATGTTTGTGTGGCTCTCCTTCATATCCACATCTCTACTGCTTCTATTTCTTCTTCTTTTTTGTTTCCGGAGTCCACCCTTCACAACCATAGCTTAAAATGTTAAAAATAAATGCCTTTATGAATTTCCTTCCTGTTTCCATAGTTAAGACGTACGTTTGTTACTAACTTATTTCTGAATGTTTGTTTAGTCGTTGCAATTCTTCTTTTAACATCCCTTTAGTAACCGACGAAGTACCCGAGAGTGTACTGCCGGTTGGTGGTGAAGAAAGAGTACAATGTTGCATCGAACGATCCCGTTGCCATCAGGGCCGCTGATGAAGTGATCGTATGATGGCTCCGCTTATATCACATCTACATCTACATCTACATTGATACTCCGCAAGCCACCCAACGGTGTGTGGCGGAGGGCACTTTACGTGCCACTGTCATTACCTCCCTTTCCTGTTCCAGTCGCGTATGGTTCGCGGGAAGAACGACTGTCTGAAAGCCTCCGTGCGCGCTCTAATCTCTCTAATTTTACATTCGTGATCTCCTCGGGAGGTATAAGTAGGGGGAAGCAATATATTCGATACCTCATCCAGAAACGCACCCTCTCGAAACCTGGCGAGCAAGCTACACCGCGATGCAGAGCGCCTCTCTTGCAGAGTCTGCCACTTGAGTTTATTAAACATCTCCGTAACGCTATCACGGTTACCAAATAACCCGGTGACAAAACGCGCCGCTCTTCTTTGGATCTTCTCTATCTCCTCCGTCAACCCGACCTGGTACGGATCCCACACTGATGAGCAATACTCAAGTATAGGTCGAACGAGTGTTTTGTAAGCCACCTCCTTTGTTGATGGACTACATTTTCTAAGCACTCTCCCAATGAATCTCAACCTGGTACCCGCCTTACCAACAATTAATTTTATATGATCATTCCACTTCAAATCGTTCCGTACGCACACTCCCAGATATTTTACAGAAGTAACTGCTACCAGTGTTTGTCCCGCTATCATATAATCATACAATAAAGGATCCTTCTTTCTATGTATTCGCAATACATTACATTTGTCTATGTTAAGGGTCAGTTGCCACTCCCTGCACCAAGTGCCTATCCGCTGCAGATCTTCCTGTATTTCGCTACAATTTTCTAATGCAGCAACTTCTCTGTATACTACAGCATCATCCGCGAAAAGCCGCATGGAACTTCCGACACTATCTACTAGGTCATTTATATATATTGTGAAAAGCAATGGTCCCATAACACTCCCCTGTGGCACGCCAGAGGTTACTTTAACGTCTGTAGACGTCTCTCCATTGAGAACAACATGCTGTGTTCTGTTTGCTAAAAACTCTTCAATCCAGCCACACAGCTGGTCTGATATTCCGTAGGCTCTTACTTTGTTTATCAGGCGACAGTGCGGAACTGTATCGAACGCCTTCCGGAAGTCAAGAAAAATAGCATCTACCTGGGAGCCTGTATCTAATATTTTCTGGGTCTCATGAACAAATAAGGCGAGTTGGGTCTCACACGATCGCTGTTTCCGGAATCCATGTTGATTCCTACATAGTAGATTCTGGGTTTCCAGAAATGACATGATACTCGAGCAAAAAACATGTTCTAAAATTCTACAAGAGATCGACGTAAGAGATATAGGTCTATAGTTTTGCGCATCTGCTCGACGACCCTTCTTGAAGACTGGGACTATCTGTGCTCTTTTCCAATCATTTGGAACCCTCCGTTCCTCTAGAGACTTGCGGTACACGGTTGTTAGAAGGGGGGCAAGTTCTTTCGCGTACTCTGTGTAGAATCGAATTGGTATCCCGTCAGGTCCAGTGGACTTTCCTCTATTGAGTGATTCCAGTTGCTTTTCTATTCCTTGGACACTTATTTCGATGTCAGCCATTTTTTCGTTTGTGCGAGGATTTAGAGAAGGAACTGCAGTGCGGTCTTCCTCTGTGAAACAGCTTTGGAAAAAGGTGTTTAGTATTTCAGCTTTACGCGTGTCATCCTCTGTTTCAATGCCATCATCATCCCGTAGTGTCTGGATATGCTGTTTCGAGCCACTTACTGATTTAACGTAAGACCAGAACTTCCTAGGATTTTCTGTCAAGTCGGTACATAGAATTTTACTTTCGAATTCAATGAACGCTTCACGCATAGCCCTCCTTACGCTAACTTTGACATCGTTTAGCTTCTGTTTGTCTGAGAGGTTTTGGCTGCGTTTAAACTTTGAGTGGAGCTCTCTTTGCTTTCGCAGTAGTTTCCTAACTTTGTTGTTGTACCACGGTGGATTTTTCCCGTCCCTCACAGTTTTACTCGGCACGTACCTGTCTAAAACGCATTTTACGATTGCCTTGAACTTTTTCCATAAACACTCAACATTGTCAGTGTCGGAACAGAAATTTTCGTTTTGATCTGTTAGGTAGTCTGAAATCTGCCTTCTATTACTCTTGCTAAACAGATAAACCTTCCTCCCTTTTTTTATATTCCTATTAACTTCCATATTCAGGGATGCTGCAACGGCCTTATGATCACTGATTCCCTGTTCTGTACATACAGAGTCGAAAAGTTCGGGTCTGTTTGTTATCAGTAGGTCCAAGATGTTATCTCCACGAGTCGGTTCTCTGTTTAATTGCTCGAGGTAATTTTCGGATAGTGCACTCAGTATAATGTCACTCGATGCTCTGTCCCTACCACCCGTCCTAAACATCTGAGTGTCCCAGTCTATATCTGGTAAATTGAAATCTCCACCTAAGACTATAACATGCTGAGAAAATTTATGTGAAATGTATTCCAAATTTTCTCTCAGTTGTTCTGCCACTAATGCTGCTGAGTCGGGAGGTCGGTAAAAGGAGCCAATTATTAACCTAGTTCGGTTGTTTAGTGTAACCTCCACCCATAATAATTCACAGGAACTATCCACTTCTACTTCACTACAGGATAAACTACTACTAACAGCGACGAACACTCCACCACCAGTTGCATGCAATCTATCCTTTCTAAACACCGTCTGTACCTTTGTAAAAATTTCGGCAGAATTTATCTCTGGCTTAAGCCAGCTTTCTGTACCTATAACGATTTCAGCTTCGGTGCTTTCTATCAGCGCTTGAAGTTCCGGTACTTTGCCAACGCAGCTTCGACAGTTGACAATTACAATACCGATTGCTGCTTGGTCCCCGCATGTCCTGACTTTGCCCCGCACCCGTTGAGGCTGTTGCCCTTTCTGTACTTGCCCAAGGCCATCTAACCTAAAAAACCGCCCAGCCCACGCCACACAACCCCTGCTACCCGTGTAGCCGCTTGTTGCGTGTAGTGGACTCCTGACCTATCCAGCGGAACCCGAAACCCCACCACCCTATGGCGCAAGTCGAGGAATCTGCTGCCCACACGGTCGCAGAACCGTCTCAGCCTCTGATTCAGACCCTCCACTCGGCTCTGTACCAAAGGTCCGCAGTCAGTCCTGTCGACGATGCTGCAGATGGTGAGCTCTGCTTTCATCCCGCTAGCGAGACTGGCAGTCTTCACCAAATCAGATAGCCGCCGGAAGCCAGAGAGGATTTCCTCCGATCCATAGCGACACACATCATTGGTGCCGACATGAGCGACCACCTGCAGATGGGTGCACCCTGTACCCTTCATGGCATCCGGAAGGACCCTTTCCACATCTGGAATGACTCCCCCCGGTATGCACACGGAGTGCACATTGGTTTTCTTCCCCTCTCTTGCTGCCATTTCCCTAAGGGGCCCCATTACGCGCCTGACGTTGGAGCTCCCAACTACCAGTAAGCCCACCCTCTGCGACTGCCCGGATCTTGCAGACTGAGGGGCAACCTCTGGAACAGGACAAGCAGCCATGTCAGGCCGAAGATCAGTATCAGCCTGAGACAGAGCCTGAAACCGGTTCGTCAGACAAACTGGAGAGGCTTTCCGTTCAGCCCTCCGGAATGTCTTTCGCCCCCTGCCACACCTTGAAACGACCTCCCACTCTACCACAGGTGAGGGATCAGCCTCAATGCGGGCAGTATCCCGGGCAACCACAGTCGTAGTCCGATCAGGGGATGCGTGGGACGAGCTGGCCGTCCCCGACAAACCCCCATCCGGACCCCCACAGTGATGCCCATTGGCAACAGCCTCAAGCTGTGTGACCGAAGCCAACACTGCCTGAAGCTAGGAGCGAAGGGATGCCAACTCAGCCTGCATCCGAACACAGCAGTTGCAGTCCCTATCCATGCTAAAAACTGTTTTGCAAAGAACGTCTGAACTAATCTACAGAGAGCGCAAACAAATCGACAAAATTTAAACGGTTATTAAAATACAAGATTGCCTAGTAAATGCAGTAATGCTGCTACTTGCGCACTGCTGACACTGCTCGGCGGCGGAAGGAGACTACGCGAATTTACACTATTCAGGTACTAAAACGCGATGCTACAACTCTCAAATACTATAATACGCCCGAAATTTATGAATTAAACAATGCAAGTACCAAAAACACGCAAAGAAATTAAGAATTAAACTATGTAACAAATGAGTGAGCTAGGAGTATACGACTTGCTGCTGCAGCTGCTTATCCAACGGCGGCAGGGAGCACACTGACTGCGACCAACCGACACTGGCCGTTCAAAACAAAACAGTAGACAAACGACTACGCGAATTTACACTATTCAGGTACTAAAACGCGATGCTACAACTCTCAAATACTATAATACGCCCGAAATTTATGAATTAAACAATGCAAGTACCAAAAACACGCAAAGAAATTAAGAATTAAACTATGTAACAAATGAGTGAGCTAGGAGTATACGACTTGCTGCTGCAGCTGCTTATCCAACGGCGGCAGGGAGCACACATAAGCTGATGCAGGCGATACAGGAGCCACCAGATGATCACTTCACTTCATTAGCGCCCCTGATGACGGCAAAGGGATCGATTGCTGAAATATTTTCCCCCTAGACACCACCAGACAGCAGTACACAGATGGGGTATGCTGTCGTAAAGTACGCTGATGTTAACCCAAGGTAGTAGAATTGAGAATTCAAATAATTTCCTGTGTTGGATACTTCAAACCTCCAAGAAAATTTGATGCATTGGACGATAGTAATGGAGAAACATTACAGGTCAAATCCTCAGTTCTCCACTAAATGTGAAGAGACACTGTTTTGCGTACCCGTGGAAGGTTCATTCATGAGGGGCCCTCTTATTCATACTCCCAACCGCGCGGTTTAGGAAGAGCCACGCAGATGCACCCGCAAGAATGTCCGTCCGAACTCAGTCTCATGGATCACACAGGATTGCGGGAAAGACGCCAGTCAGATGAGACCCGCTCAGTGCGTTTAGGCGTACGCGACGAAATCATGGCAGGATCCTGTTGCTGGACTACGACTTTGTGACTAAATTCATACATATATAAAAAGAGCAATAGAGCTTGTGGGAAGTGAAACCCAAAGGGTATCTAAATAAGAATTTGATTTCAATACTAACAAGCTGGTTGAATTTTGCAAACCAGTTTTCTTAGAAGTGAGCTCTAAGTTTGTTGAAGAAACAAATATAAAGCCTGAGGAGCTCATTCAGAAGGGAAACGAAGGAATCTTTTGGTGTTAAGCTAACTGGCTGGTCTCTCGAATATGTTTACGCAAAAACTTAGTTGTACAACAGTTTATCGTAATTTTCTGTGGATCAACAGGTGCAGAGTGAGCCACTATTACTATTTCTGTCTCACATGGACTCTCTCTCGAACATGGACTAGTCACTGAATATCACCTGAGTAACAAATCCATCAGGACCATTTCAACCCTTCTAAAGCTATCCCAGTCGACTGTTGGTGATGTACCTGTCAAATGGAAATGCGAAGGAACAGTCATAGTTAAATCAAGACCAGGGAGACCTCTTGTACTAAAGAACAGGGACCATCTATCACTGCTGTAAAATATACTTGAAATTAGAGGAAGGTATCACTCGTATGTTCCAAACTTATACCAGCAGTCCAGCAAGGACAATGTCTGTGTGAAGAAAGTTAAAAACAACGGGGTACAGTGGTAGAGCAGTTCGTCTTAAACCATATGTTTCTACGATCAGTGCTAAGCGGCGCACCAAGAAATGCAAAGAGTGACGCCATTGGACACTGGATGACTGGAAACGAGTAGTTCAGAGTGATGAATCACGTCATACTCTGGGGCAATCCATGCAGGGGTTGTTTTTGGCGAATACATAGAGAACGTTAGCTGCCATCATGTAGCGCCAACAGTGAAGTGCGGAGGAGGTGGTGTTCTGGAATGGGGGTGTTTTTCGTGGTTAGGGTGTGGTACCCTTACTGCGCTTATGAAGTCGCTAATGCAGAAAGATATGAATACATTTTACAGCATTGTGAACTGCGAACAGCAGAGGAGCGATGTAGAGACGATGTTTGACTGTAACAGCACGACGATACAGGATGTCATATAGCAGCATCTGTGAGGCTATGCTTTGTGGACTGTGACATTCCTAAAATAGACTGGCGTGCTCAGAGCCCCCACACTGAACGCAACAGATCACCTCTGGGATAAGTTAGAATGTAGATTTCACTCCAAATCCCGGGACCATCATCACTACCTTTCCTGGTTTCGGCTCTTGGAAAGGAATGGACTGCCATTCCTCGACAGACATTCTGACATCCCAATGAAAGTGTCCCCAGCAGAATTCAATATTGATGTCCACTAACAGGTGCCTCGATACTTTTAATCAGACAGGAAAAAAACATATTTTTAAAAAATCAGACACCTATCGCACAACTGATGTATTTCAACCAAATGTACAGAAATCGATTCAAATCAAATTTTCATCAGTTTTAGTTATGGAGCAAGAAATATACAATTGGGGGAGGGGGGGATTTAAGATGATGAACAGAAAATGGCCATGTTCAGATGGACATTCTGGTGACGGAATGTTCAGTTCAGTGAGGTGTTCGAACAAGTACCTATTTTCATGAATGTCGAATTCAGTGCCACTTGTAAACGACCTGCGGACGAGATGAAAAGTTGCTGCTATCACGGAAGGAGAAGATTCTTGAATGCACTGCTTCCAGTCATCTGGGGTCGTTGGTTCGATAACATTAACACAATTCTTTTGGTAATTCCACAAAAGACCTACTGGTATTAAACTGGTCAACCGCGTGAGCCGCATTTGAGGACGTGACGTCCTATCTATTTTCCAGGAAATTTGTTCATTAGTTCTTCCAGCGAGTTAACATCTCGTCCGCAGGTCGGTGAAAAGGTGCCTTCAGTGCGGGTTCAGCTGTGTGTTCAGGGAAACTGGGCACTCGTTTGAACACTTCACCTTCCTATAGCTGAATATTCCGCCACCGGAACTTCATTTGAACACAGCCAATTATGAAAGGTATGCTGTATCCGGTCAAAGCTGTAAACATATGTAGCTTCTAACAAAAATATTGACCCTACGACTTATCTTAGAAGAAAGATTAAGGAAAGGCTAACCTACGTTTCTAGGATTTGTAGACTTTGAGGAAGCTTTTGACAATGTTGACTGGAATACTCTCTTTCAAATTCTGAAGGTGGCAGGGGTAAAAATACAGGGAGCGAATGGCTATTTACAATTTGTACAGAAAGCAGATAGCAGTTATAAGAGTCGAGGGGTATGAAAGGGAAGCAGTGGTTGGGAAGGGAGTGAGACAGGGTTGTAAGCTATCCTCGATGTTATTCAATCTGTATATTGAGCAAGCAATAAAGGAAACAAAAGAAAAGTTCGGAGTAGGTATTAAAATCCATGGAGAAGAAATGAAAACTTTGAGGTTCGCTGATGACATTGTAATTCTGTCAGAGACAGCAAAGGACTTGGAAGAGCAGTTGAACGGAATGGACAGTGTCTTGAAAGGAAGGTATAAGATGAACAACAACAAAAGCAAAACGAGGATAATGGAATGTAGTCGAATTAAGTCGGGTGATGCTGAGGGAATTAGATTAGGAAATGAGACACTTAAAGTAGTAAAGGAGTTTTGCTATTTGGGGAGCAAACTAACTGATGATGGTCGAAGTAGAGAGGATATAAAATGTAGACTGGCAATGGCAAAGAAAGCGTTTCTGAAGAGGAGAAATTTGTTAACATCGAGTATAGATTTAAGCGTCAGGAAGTCCTTTCTGAAAGTATTTGTATGGAGTGTAGCCATGTATTGAAGTGAAACATGGACGATCAATAGTTTAGACAAGAAAACAGCCGGCCGTGGTGGCCAAGCGGTTAAAGGCGCTACAGCCTGGAACCGCGCGGCCGCTACGGTCGCAGGTTCGAATCCTGCCTCGGGCATGGATGTGTGTGATGTCCTTAGGTTAGTTAGGTTTAAGTAGTTCTAAGTTCTAGGGGACTGGTGACCTCCGAAGCTAAGTCCCATAGTGCTCAGAGCCATTTGAACCATTTGAATTTGAACAAGAAAAGAATAGAAGCTTTCGAAATGTGGTGCTACAGAAGAATTGGATGGGTAGATCACATAACTAATGAGGAGGTATTGAATAGAATTGGGGGGAAGAGGAGTTTGTGGCACATCTTGACTAGAAGAAGCGATCGGTTGATAGGACATGTTCTGAAGCATCAAGGGATCACCAGTTTAGTACTGGAGGGCAGCGTGGAGGGTAGAAATCGTAGAGGGAGACCAAGAGATGAATACACCAAGCAGATTCAGAAGGATGTAGGTTGCAGTAGGTACTGCGAGATGAAGAGGCTTGCACAGGATAGAGTAGCATGGAGAGCTGCATCAAACCAGTCTCAGGACTGAAGACGACAACAACAACACACAACTAAAATTGATAAAAATTTGGTTCAAGTTGATTTCTACACAACTGGACTAATACATCAAGTACAGTAAATGATACAAAAAATGTATAATGTCCTGTTTAAAAAATTATAATTCGTTACCTTAAGTATAGGGGAAATAACTAAATACACTATGTTCGCAACTCCGCAGAGAGAGTAATGTATCTTACGTTTACCTATACAAATAAATATTCCTTTCACTCGTTGCTTTGTAGGTTAGAGAGAAAAACGCCTTATCTGCAAACAAAGGGCAAATGTGCGTGGTGTTCGAGCACTGCAAGCGCAAGTTTTGTACAACGGCACGGATGTACACAGCGGTGGCAATGTGGGGCGGTGGCGTGTATGGCGGGCCAGATAGGGGCGGCGCGTGGGCGTGTAGCACGGTGATATCTGCGCCGCGCCGCGCCAGTCAGGCTATATCCAGAGCGGGCCCGCTCGATGCCGGCGGCGCGGCGCGGAGCCCGGGCGCTGCCCCCGAAACCGTACCGCGTGGGCGGCGTGCCCGTTGCCCGGCAACCACCCGCCCCGCGCATCGACGTCCACGGCGCCGGCGACGGCGGCGCCCCGCCCCGAGCGCTACCTGTGCCCCGGCCCGTGGCGGCTCTGCGGTAAACAGCGCACACAGGTGGCCGTCTGGGGGCGGCCGGCGGTGCGCCTCCAGTCCGCCTCACCACTACCGACGCCAGCACCTACACTAGGCTAAACTTTAGTGACAGGCCGGCCGGAACGAGAGTTCGCAACGTTAACTTGGGAGCTCCGGTACCGCCACTTGCGGGTTACCTACGAACTGCTCACAGTTTTTGCGATGCGCTTTTGTCTCACTGCGAGCGGGTATTTCAGCCGAACAACGATGGAGCACAAAACTAACAATATTTTGATTCGATCAACTTTTTTTCTACTTTTTGAGCTAATATTGTCGGAATAAACAGACTATCCTACTATTTACCGTGTTTACGATACATCATAACAAACACTGATAGGTTCCCGCTTAGCGATGCCAGGCAAATAGGATTATATCTTACACTACTGGCCATTAAAATTGCTACATCACGAAGTTGATGTGCGACAGACGCGAAGTTTAACCGACAGGAACAAGATGCTGTGATATGCAAATGATTAGCTTTTCAGAGCATTCACACAAGGTTGGCGCCGGTGGCGACACCTACAACGTGCTACATGAGGAAAGTTTCCGACCGATTTCTCATACACAAACAGCAGTTGACCGGCGTTGCCTGGTGAAACGTTGTTGTGATGCCTCGTGTAAGGAGGAGAAATGCGTACAATCACGTTTCCGTCTGATTGTAGCCTATCGCGATTGCGGTTTATCGCAGCGCGACCCTGCTCGCGTAGGTCGAGATCCAATGACTGTTAGCAGAATATTGAATCGGTGGGTTCAGGAGCGTAATACGGAACGCCGTGCTGGATCCCAACGGCCTCGTATCACTAGCAGTCGAGATGACAGGCATCTTATCCGCATTGCTGTAACGAATCGTGCAGCCACGTCTCGATCCCTGAGTCAACAGATGGGGACGTTTGCAAGACAACCATCTGCACGAACAGTTCTACGACGTTTGCAGCACCATGGACCATCAGCTCGGAGACCATGGCTGCAGTTACCCTTGACGCTGCATCACAGACAGGAGCGCCTGCGATGGTGTACTCAACGACGAACTTGGGTGCACGAATGGCAAAACGTCATTTTTTCGGATGAATCCAGGTCCTGTTTACATCATGATGGTCGCATCCGTGTTTGACGACATCGCGGTGAACGCACATTGGAGTCGTGTATTCGTCATCGCCATACTGGCGTATCACCTGGCGTGATGGTATGGGGTGCCATTGGTTACACGTCTCTGTCACTTCTTGTTGGCATTGACGGCACTTTGAACAGTGGACATTACATTTCAGATGTGTTACGACCCGTGGCTCTAGCCTTCATTCGATCCCTGCGAAACCCTATATTTCAGCAGGATAATGCAGGACCGCATGTTGCAGATCCTGTACGGGCCTTTCTGGATACGGAAAATGTTCGACTGCTGCCCTGGCCAGCACATTCTTCAGATCTCTCACCAATTGAAAACGTCTGGTCAATGGTGGCCGAGCGCCTGGCTCGTCACAATACGCCAGTCACTACTCTTGATGAACTGTGGTATCGTGTTGACGCTGCATGGGCAGCTGTACCTGTACACGCCATCCAAGCTCTGTTTGACTCAATGCCCAGGCATATCAAGGCCGTTATTATGGCCAGATGTGGTTGTTCTGGGTACTGATTTCTCAGGATCTATGCACCCAAACTGCGTGTAAATGTAATCACATGTCAGTTCTAGTATAATATATTTGTCCAATGAATACCCGTTTATCATCTGCATTTCTTCTTGGTGTAGCAATTTTAATGGCCAGTAGTGTATAATTTTGTATTTTAGATTCCGTATGAATTAATGTATTGAAAATGTTTGTTTTCTATTCGTTTGATGACCCACGATCGAATTCGCAAGGTGTTCCAGTGCGGTTCTGACGACGCGGCAGCGGATGCACTGGACGCTATTGGGGTCCAACCGACAGCCAGCGAGGGCAGACGACCTGGAATATATTGTCGAGACAAAAATTATTAAAAACATTTTGCTAATAAATCAGCATACAACCTTTATGATGATTTATTAGAAAGACGGTTTTAATAATGAACGACTGTTAACATTAAAATGTTCCCTACGTGTTGGTGACTGATACTACATCATAAGTTCTGAGAAGACATATTAAGATAGTTCCGTTGCGAGAATTGGTTGACGCGGAAATATTTAATTTTGAGACCTTCTATTAGCATGAAGATTAGCGTGACAACTTTATATGACTAGTCCCACAGCTCAGTGAAAGTTATTAGGAACTTAAATTGTCAGTTAAACGACAATAAGAGTTTTTACTCAAGGAATCGCAGCGATACTTCTGACCGTTAACACTGCGAACATTTAGACTGATTATCTTGTACTTTGGTATTCAACGCGTACTGATCTAATGAAGTTTAACGAGCTGTTAATGCTTGTTTGACCACCGTAACAGTGATTTGTTGGTTAGAAGAAAATCAGTCAACGATATTATTACGATTGTGAATTCGGTGCATTTCAATTACGACGAGTGAACCGAATAGATTTATTAATGCCACTGAGCCGTTCTTGAAGAACTTAGAAAATCTAATGTGACTTTTGCAGGACTGCTGGTACCTTAGAATTAAAATCGGAGTGATATTTGAACAGGCATTATTCCGATCTTCAATAAGTGTGTTATCTCTGACTGCAATTATAGCTGACATGAACACTGACATTTAAACCTTGTTGACGAACTGCAGTTAATGATATCATTTGAAGTGAGTTATTTAAACGCTTACGTGCTCCAGAAAAGGCGTACCGTCAAATACTGTCATAATAAAAATGTATGAAAGATGACACTGACACCAGAGATTATCATGTTTTTGGAACATTGATGTAAGGAGCCTTCTTTTGTTTCAAAACATCGCAAACTTCTCGCACGAACGTAATTCAGCATTAAAAGTTCGAATTACCCATGAGTCTACTCCTTGTTAGCGAAAAGGATCTACTATAGAAAAAGATCTGACTTTTATAAATATAACTGCATGTTCGTCTGAGTCCTGGTTATACTATGACATGCAGCTGAGACGTGGTGAAATACGGTCAAACCAGCAACTATTACACGAAAATATAAGTTCTTATCCATTAATCAATTCATCGCAAGCAGCCTGTGGTTGACTAAAGGAGTAGCGGGACAGCACGTATTTCACTACGCAGCGGAAACCGCTAGCTGCAAGTGTCTATAGTCTGAAGATGGGCAATGGTCGAAACTGGTAATGGCATTGGTATACGCTCAAGTGATTGTGTCGAACTAATATATATACAAAAGAATGTAAATAAATGATTTTATTCTCTGAGATAATTTGTCATTGTTCTTACATTTTTGGAACTGACTTTCTGTTGTAGATTTAATGACAAGATCCCTTTATACACATTATACATAAAAATCGCATAGCCAATAACACTTCAGTAACAGGGAGGCCCTGGAAAGTTAGTCAGTTGTCTCATAGTTCAGTTCCGCATATATTTATGGCATTTATTAATACTTGTAGTAATAATTACACTAACATATTATATTCTTAAAGACACTGCATCAAAAAGGTAAAGGTATCCTCTAAATATTGAGACACGTAAATAGCGATAAGTTATAGAAAAAAATCTCAGGAACCACTGGTAATCGAGTCCCTGCACTTACCAACTGAGCTACTACCATACGCAGCAACAGCTGTGCTAAACTGTCCGGTTTAACTGTACTCGCGGTGCAGCCCTCACGATATCACAAGCAGGAAAGGAAATTTGTTAAGTTCCTATGGGACCAAACTGCTGAAGTCATCAGTCCCTAGGCTTACACACTACTTAATCTAACTTAAACTAACTTACGCTAAGGACAACACACACACCCATGCCCGAGGGAGGGCTCGAACCTCCGACGGGGGGAGCCACACGAAACGTGTCAAGGCACCTTAGGCCGTGCGGCGATATCATGAGGGTTTTGAACACATTCACTGTGTTTTAACAAATCACCCAAAACCGACGCGTTTTCGATGGATGTTACAAGTGTCCCGAGGTTGCAGACACGGAGATTTGCGTATACAACGGATTCCCGGAAGGATTTACCTGGTCCGCGTCCCCAACCCCACCTCTCAGCCGGAACTTTGCTTCCCTCCCTCGGCCCCTCGAGAGCTTCGTGAATATAGCGCTGATGGAAACTCAAATTCCTTTGCTTCTTTTGCTTCCAAAGCAGTGACAGGACGTTGTGATATTTAAAATGAAAAAGGCAAATTGTTCACATAACAGCGCATGATTTTTCTAGTCTGTCAACAAGTAAAAGCACTGTTTGGTCTCATAGACTATGCCTGAAATAGGAGTACATGCATCGATGCATGCCATCGTCCTACACGTTTAAAACAAGGCGGGAACATAGTTCCTCAGATTGAAGTTATCGATTATTATTGTAACAAAAAATTCTTACATAGCATAATTGTATGCAAAAATCATTATAATTGACACTTATTAATATAGTTTATAAATGATTATCTGGGAATAACTTTATCTTAACTATTAAAAAAAAAACAGTTTCAGGTTCTCGAATTAAGTCACAGCAGTATTCAACAGCTACAGAAAATTGCTTCCACTTCGAACATAACCGGTAGTTTGTAAATGCTCGTCACTATCACGAAATTATCGAAAATGATTAGTATTACTTAGCGACGTGGTATGTATTTAGGACTTTTATACCTATTTGTTTATATTTGGATATTACTCTACAGTAGCACTGACCTCCATGCCATACGAAATAATAATCACAAAACATAAATAAATTGTTTCTTCACTTTCCTTTAATTAAAAGCATTACTGCATGGCAGGTATAACAGATTTGCATGTTTTCACGACAATTTTACAGCTGGCGTTTTCTGATATTACGACACTAAACATCTCTCAAATGACCTCCCTGCCACCAAAAATTTCAGTTAATGCTAACTTTTTCCAATTGCAGCTTCCTCTCTAATTACTATGTTATATTCCTCTATTTCGTCCCGTGACATTACTAATAATTTTTCATAGGTCACAAGAGACATCAGATTTCAGTGAGCAAATTAACAAGGAGTATGTCGTTCTTTCTTTTCCAACTGTCCAAGTATCCATTTTTGTTTAAAATAGCAACAAATGCTTAATCGTACTTCGAGTTGCCAAATTAAAATTTTGGCTTAGCTACTGATGGCGGTTTTAATATGTCGAAGGATGGACAATATAATACTGTTAATAAATAATTAACGTGAGGCCGCCGCTTATAAATTAGCGGAGTGAGGAAAGATGTGGACACGGTGACTTGAAAGTGTAGATTTGCGGACACCGCCAGCTCGAGGAATGTCTTCCCTCGTGTCGAGAAATCTATACCTAAAATCCCTTGCGAAGGTCGTGTCCGCAAATTCCGGCAAACCCTGTTGACCTCATAGGTCGTGTTCGTATTTCTCCGGCATTCATCTTATACGCGCCCATGACAACAAACAGCATTGTTTGCGGCTTGTTCCGATCTCGTATCCATCAGCCAATCGCAGCACAGCGAAACGGTGTGGTTGTGGACAGATATAATTAGTAACGAAAGTAGCGACTAACGAATATTTTTTTAACCGGCAGATTGCTCGACAGTATTGGATACAAGAAGTTTAAGCCGTTAATTCTAATAGCCTGGCGTGCTCGGGCACAATACCGTACCGAAAACCACAAAGGACGATAATAAGTCATCCGCCCTTCCATGTTGGCACAACCTGGCGCGTATGGTCTGCTCACTTGACGAATAGTGTATGGCACACGTTAACCTATATTACTCCAATCGATATTAAGACTTATCTAGATTTACAACTAGGACCACACGAAGGAAATTTCTGCAAGCCAGAGTGCCTCCACATTCCATTAGTCTCCCCACGAGAAGCTTTCACATCCAAAAGCAACTTTCCTTAGAACGATGGAAAGGCTTGTATTACCTGCGAACAACAGTTTTATGAAACGGGAAAAATAGTTTTCTTTTTGCTATTGTAATAAGCATCTACAGGTGAACCCTAACTCCACCGACAAAATGCTGGAGTTTCTTCAAGGATTTTTCTAAATATTTTGGTATAAGGGACCAGTGGCTTGTTACAGTGTAGTTAAACAATTATAATTTATTCGAATTCTCGGGCATGGATGTGTGTGATGTCCTTAGGTTAGTTAGGTTTAAGTAGTTCTAAGTTATAGGGGGCTGATGACCTCAGATGTTAAGTCCCATAGTGCTCAGAGCCATTTGAACCTTTTTTTTTTTTTTTTTTTTATTTTTTACTAGTCTGTCCTTTGCAAGCTCCTCATCTCTGAACAGTTACTGGAACCTACATTCATACGAACCTGCTTACTTTACGCAACACTTAGCATCCGACTACAATTTTTACTCACCACACTTCCCTTCATTACGAAAGTGACAGTTTCTTGGTGCTTGAGGATGTGTCCTATCAACTGATCCCTTATTTTAGTGAAGTTGCACCATAAATTTCTTGTTTTAGCGTCCTGTGAGCCACCTGTAAAACTAGATATACTGCTGTATACAATTATTAGCATAGATTTGACGCTCCCAGAAAAGAAATCCGAGAGAGAAACAAGCAGTAGTAAATACATGCTTGAGGGCGCGGAGTGAAGTGGGCGTTACTTTTGGCAATATCAAGTACTGTGAGTAAATGAAACACGTTTGTTTCTGCACTGTTGTGATAGATATCCTTGTACTATCCCAGAAGTTTTGACTGTAGTGTTCGGAATCACTCTAAATATGCCGTCTAAGAGCATCTTCACCAAAACTGTCAACGTCGGTCACAAGGCACGCTTCCTTGTTTTCCTGTACATCACAGTAACAGAGCTTCCCTCTTGGTTTCCAGTCTCCTTCGCATTTGTCACTCTCTTCACGATTTCTGTACAAGTATTCAAATACGGTGCCATTCTGTCGATTATATTGCTGACTAGTACAAAAGAAAAGTCATAGACACTTTCACTTTAGAAGTAAATACATATTCTGTATATAAATTCGTCAGTTTGAGCACTATCGGAACTCCTGTGCTAAAAGATCCCATTTTCACAATAAACTTCGAGACTCACCTGCAGAATCCCTGAAACACTGCGCATACACGCAAATGGTGCCGGTACGCAGAGTGACAAAACAGTGGCAACACTGAGAAGTTGTCACAGAATTGTAAGCAAAATCGCATTATGTGTTTGGTTGTGGAAGAGCCGCGAGGGCGGTGCGCCTAGCCCGGTTTTCTCGTCTACAGATAACGTTGTGACATACCAACACCTATTCAACTTTTTAGCCACAGGACAAATATTGATATTATGTGTAAAACCTACAACGCCAGATTTAAGATTATTAGGTGTATGGTGTGTGCGTGTTCTCGCGCGCGCGCACGCGTTGCTGCTGACGTTATTTTTAAATTGTGTGTCCTTACCGAACGCCCCAATTCCCGACGGAATGGGCGGTTCCGTTAGGTACACATGTTTACGTTCGCAATAAACGTAGCTGTGCTTCGTCATATGTCCGTCCGTTGTTGCGTTCCTAACCGCCCGGCCAGATGTGACTTCGGAGTCATAAATCAAAGCTGGGGCTCTACACCGCGTAATTAACTCTACGCAGTACTTCTCCATGTCCCACTTCCGGATGTACGGTAAGAAAGACTGCTTACGTGCGAGGTATTAACATAATTATTTTAACGATCACTGCGATAGCTGAACATAGTTGTGCCCTACTACATTCCTCACTGAAAGTTGTTACCTGAAATAAACATCGAGACACTTTATATAAGTCATTAACGGAAAAGCCAACAGCGATCCTTTACTTAATGAGTTCGGTAACGCACTAGATAAGCTACTATTTGTACACTTTATGGATTACCCTGTGTAAAAAGAATGATTTGTATATCCTGCAGCCAGAACGTAACAATCACTAAGAGATTCTGCCGTTTGAGAAACAGGATGCCATGGTAATCATAAAGTTAGTGGAAACCGTCGGTAGTAAAAATCTACTATTATTCTGTAGCCTTTTTTTTTCAGCCTAATCACACTCTCACAATGAGTTACGAATCCTCGGTTCCAATACGCCGCTTCAAAAGTTACAATTAAAAATACTTGCTGAAAGTCATCGCTAGGTTTTAAAATTTCCATAACGAGTAGGGTTCTTTGAAACGCTTCTCTTAGTCCATCCTCGTAGCTTTCGTGGCATCGTGCAGTCACACATGCGTGCGCGGGCAGAATCCACGTCCTCACGGCGATGTGCGGCGCGCGAGACGTTAACGTGACGTACTGCTCCACAGATTTATTGGGAAACCTTTATTGACGGACCCCGGTTAATTCTGAGCTCTGATACACTTGTAAAATCACTCTGAATACGGGCTGTCGGTCTCGCTTTGACCAGTAAGACAGGCTTAAACTTCCCAGTACTCCAATGTCAATAATCAAAGCCCTTTACCAATGCAACCACTTTTTACAAGATTGAGATCCAACCACTGGAGTGAAATATGTTCCCCGCCCCTATCAACTTTCCTCAACAAACTCCACAACAACGAAGTAGGAATAAAGTGAACAGAGAAAAAATAACACATAAACGCAACACTCAAATTTGTGCGGAAACAAATGAAATTTATTGGCTTCAGCGACAACCTCGACACACTGCCTCGTTGACAAAACATCACTGTTCAACTACCTATGGGCTCCACACCATAATGTGCCAACACTCTCGCTAATTAGCAACGCTTTGCCCAGAAAATCGATGTGTGTCAAGCCGAAATCAATGTCCGACCAAGGAGAAGCACTTTTTAATCCTCTCAATTTTCCCTATTTCAATTAATAACCCGGTTAATAACGAAGGACCACCAACCTTTTCGCAACTTCCGAAAACCACTACGAAAACACCGTCACATTCCCAGAGAACGCGAGACTTCTACACCCCGCTAGCGTTGGTAGCAGACTTGTCGATTTCCCGAGCTCCCAAAACGCTCCACAGAACTACTTATCGTTTAGGTATTCCGGCCAATCAGAATCAGCAGCAGAGTGTAGGCTTTTTCATCGGCCATTTCCTGGTCCCGTTAATAGAGCTTCTGCAACGTGCTGTCTCCTGGCGGGACCGTACAACTTTTTCTGCAAAGGGTGTCGGAAAATTCAGGCCATCGTGAGAAATCACAAAACTGCAAGCTACTACGTAGGCTACGGCCACAACGCATTTAAGGATGTTAAGTGAAAGACCGGTCCAGCACCTCCGGGCTGCAGAAAACTTCCTTCCTCCGGATACTTGCTCTGGCGGACACAATCGCCATCTGACGAGTACACAGGCGATTCCACGAAATGATACATGTATGTTAAATCTTTACTTAAGTTTTAAGTATGTGTCCAAAAGTCTAGACTCCAAAAAGTGAACTTCAGGGTGGTTTCACTATCTAGTCTTCGTTTTTCCACGCTCCTGTACACCATTTAAGGAGGATAAACGAGTATTGACTACCGCCGTAGTTTCCATGAAGTATCAACGTTTACCACAGAATCGTTTAAAGTCATCATGTTGATAGCATGAACGCAAAATAGCGAAAAGTCTGGCCCAAACGACAATAAAAAGCAGCGACGTCTTTTTGAGCGCCGCATTTAAAGTAACGAGCTAGGCCGACTGCAGACACAACCGTAGTTTATTTTCTTTACCCAAACTGTAATTGCAACACTTCCTTCGCAGTGTATTTAACAACTTAACGGCTTCTGCTTAATTGTAAGCTTAATGCACCGGAAGGTGTATAAGATCTAATTGCTACGAAACGGTTTGGCTGAAAGAGCACCAGCCGGCTGTAATTCGGAGACAACTTAACTGCACTACAAAGCGAGTGGCAAACAAGGACAAGCGAAATACAGTGTGCGAAAGAGCAGACACCACACACGTCAGTTATACGGCATGATGGCCATCAGATCATTTCAGTGCGGAATCCAGTGTGATGTGGCGAACAATGATCATGGCAGGGTGCGCTACATTAGTAGCGTGCGACAAGATGGAAATTTGGATCGAGCGAAACGTGTGCGTCGATAGTCGAAACGTAAAGCGAGAAATCCGCGTTCGAGTCCGAGAGTGGCACAAATTTTCACTTCTAGCCACTGAATTCATTTCAGTGCCCAGTTGCGGCATTTCATCATTTATTTAATTTCATCACGTACATTTTTATTAGGTGGCTTTCTTGTCAGTCTCACTGTGTGTCAAGTGCAAATTTTGCAGTCAGTTTTAAACTTCCCGATGAGCTACGGACTAAAAACTTTCAGCACAGCTCAGAACTAGACGACAATACAATATTAACTCGCTTTCTTGACTGGTGTATGGCGGAGGGTATTTTGTGTACGGCTGCTATTTCCTCCTCTTCCTGTTTCATTCGCGAATGGTTCACGGCTATGTCCCCCTTTCCTGTTCCGTTCGCGAATTCTTCGCCGTATGACTGATTGCTGGTAAGCTTCCACGTGAGATACAATTTCTCTAACTTTTACCTTCCCAGTCTTTTCGTGCTGTATTCGGAAGAAGAAGCAATATATTGGTTGACTGAGGTGAAGAGAAACGGAAGTAAGTATAAAATTTATCACTCGTTTCCCTTGTAATCTCATTAAAATGTTGGAAATTGATTAAAAAATTTCACACACACGAGACTCAAAAGCAAAAAACAATTATTTGAATAGAAAATCTATTTTCAACATGCAACGTTTTTAAATCAGACTAAAAAGTATAACATTATTTCTTCTAGCGCCATACAGATTTCTGATTCCCATACAGGTAGTTCCGAAAATGTGTGATGATGATTTTTTTAATAGCTACGAAAATGTATGGAGTTGGTGCATGAATAATTCACCTCCTTGCTATTATCTACGGCATGCGCCCCACGTTTTTCGTATCTTAGAAGCATTTTCGTAGCTATTAAAAATTTCAATCACAAAATAATTTTAGGAACTATCTCTATGGGGTTAGGAATCAGTACGGTGCTAGGAGAAATTGTTTTATATTTGGTAGTATGATTTTAAAATGTAGTATATTAAAAACTAATTTTATTTTGAATGATATCTGTTTACTGATGAATTTAACTAAATCCATGTGGTAAGCTCTCATTTCGGTAACCCTTGTACCAGTACTTAACAGCCCACAATTCGCTGTGATGGTCTCCGCTTGAACGGCCAAAGCATCTTGCAATAACTTGCCGTTTTGGATGGTGATGTTAATATCAAATAAATGAATGTTTACATAATATATATTCTTCTACAACTATCTCTTTTCGCTGATTTAAATCATTACGAGACATGGCCGCCACTATTTTTCCTCCTGGCGTAACTAGTCGTTCCTGAAGATAAATACCTCCAAAATATAGGCAATAATTATATGGTGAACCACCCGTAACTTCCGTATCCTGACTTTTTATCTGATCATATACAATCGTCCTATCCAGTTCACTAATATGAGGGGACTTCAGAACGTAAGCTATACATGTCGTCTCACAATAAGGCCGTTGTGTAACAAGAGTGGCAAATTGTCAGAACAGACTACATGTTTTGGATTTCCAGTAGGGAGAGTTCCATTGAGGTACGATTAACACGTGTGGGAGTAAAATAACGCGCCAACTGGAAACCTATTCCAGAGTTGAAGAACGTGGGGCAGTATAGTTCTTGTGGGTAAAATGTCTAAATGAACACAGATTTATAATGAAATTTTGGCGGTATATAGGCCAAATACACTGTTGCGTCAAGCCAAAGCGAAAAGGTGCCAACAATTGGAACATTGTCGCGCATACATGGGTGACGCTGATCGGGAAAGAATGCCATCGACGTCGACCACAGACAACAACTTTCTGCCGACTGAGGAACTAATTTGTAGCGACTGCAGGGGAAGGATATTTTGCAACGATGAGAACGTTTACACAGCGGTTCTCAAATGGCTCTGTGTCCGAGGAGCGTATTTCTGACGTCGACTAATTGAATGACTGGTAGAACATTCCGACTTTTGTTTAAGTAGTCTCGACGTCTATGTTGAATAATATTCCCATGTATCTGTGTCACTCTGAGGTTCAGTGGAGCATTCAATAAAAGTTACTTAGCCTACTATATAATGTGTAACTTTCTTTCTGAAGTCCCCTTGTCTGCCAAAATATCTTGGACAAAGCTCGACCGGGAGCTCAAATGGAAACCTCACCTTTTTAAGTATCCATCAGAAAGCCCACAACAGACTAAAGTTGCTGATCTGCTAACTGGCCAGCCATGAAGATTGCAATCCTCCGCTTTACTTCACATCCACAAAAAGTGGATTGGTCCTATGTTCTCCTACGCCAACCAAGTTCTATCATTCCCTTAGAATCCTTGAGTACCATGGACTGCGTCTTGCTTTCCACATCCATTTACCTTCACCCACACGCATACTCTACGACCTCATCAGATTCCCTCTCCTCACTCCCTCCGAACACCTTCGCAGACCCTACACTATACGCACACTGGATACCAATAACCCCATTGTTTCCCCGACGATCACCAATCCTGGTATGCTACTGACCATTTACCAACGTATTCAACTGTCAGTACACTTACACAAATTCCGTACCCTATCCCAACACAACTTCAACTGACTCCCCCTCAAAGGCAATAAAATCCACCCCGACATTTATCCATCCTACCAACTATAACTCAAACACACCTATCCCACGCCACATCAGGGCTCCTTCTCCCCCTTCCCTCTTTCTTCTCCATCTCTCCCCATCCCTTTTCCTCTTAGTACTACTAGTCCTCACCTTTTGCTTTCCCACTGTCATCCTCCAATACCTACTTTCATCTCCATAGAGGTGCTGAGCTCCTTTTTAAAGGGCGTCACCGTTTCGGCAAGTGTTTAAAATATTTTTTATATTTACCTCTTAATCTTTCGATTTTACCAATTTCAAAAACAAATAAAATCAACAGTTTAATGTCATGTAAATACCAAAAAAATTCAACCTTTTATAGATTTTTAAAACATTTATAACATTTTTCACTTTTCAATCATAGTCTCTATGTACATTTTAAAGCTTTTAGTTGTAGTGTTTTTTCTTTAACGCTGGTAGCTTACTCTCCCATCATATAGAACTAAGGATATATATACCTGCCACTACTATCTTCCGCCGGTGACTGGTTAAGTCAAGAAGAGCGTCGATATCAGTTCGTAATAAGCAGCAAATCTAGATTAGAGTGGGATCGATGACCGTAGCAGTCTGGTCCCTTTAATCCCCCAAACCACCCAACCATCTAGATTAGAGTCTAAGACTGGTACGACTTTTCAGACTTGACTGATATTCATTAAATTGTGGGTTCCGAATGGTTTGGACTGAAATCATTTCATGTCACTGTATCTTCATCATTTCTGCCCAGACGATCCATTTCTTTCATTCCAGTGCATTTAATTCATTTCAGGTATGATTTATGCGCGGCCGCGCTAATTGTAAGAGCATGCGAGACTGTATCCAACAGCATTTTCATACAAAAGACAAGCCGAATCATCGTACATTTGTTTCAGTTTGTCGTAGAGTTGCTGGTATACAGGATACCTAACACCAACGACGGTGGAGCTCGCACAAGAAAGAATGTGTTCTCTGGCCCAACAGCTTGCTTGTACTCTGGTAGCACGAAAAAGGATCAAGCAGCTGTTCACGCAACACATTCCACACTAGACAACGGTGACCATTGAACTCAGCGGCAATTGCTGATGTATTTGCCTCGTGCCTGCTCTCGAAGCATGACAGCTCGACTGCCTCAAAGGCAGGAGTATACACCCTAAATGGTCTGCCTCCTTTGGGCCAGCGTACCATAATCAATGTGCCACTGTTGCCCAGTCGAATGTGGATTGCATGCGCGATAATGGGTATATCCTCGGGCAGGAAAACATTCGTAGTACATTTGCCGAGCTCATCAACTATTTCCTTCAGCTGCACTATAAACAAATTGCATGGCACACAGTTTTCTCCTTGTGCAGCGCTCCACGTTATATACTGCGAGCTTCAAACAGGCACTACAACTGTGGTGTATCGATGTTTGAAGGAGGTCATTTTATTTATGTCCTTCAGCACGGGCGTTCTTAAGCACGCTTATTTTTCACTCAATATCAATATGCGTTTCTGACAACTGGTTGCTTAGCGAAACACATTTGTTGTTGGTTCCGTTGTAATATATGCCAGTCTCGATACTGAATTTTTTAATATCATGCATTGGCAAAACGTTTCGAATTTCCGACCACCTTGAACTTCCTTTTTGGCAGTAATGTCAAATTATCAGAGCACGACTCAACAGAGCTCTATCATCAACTGTGCATCGCAGGGGTAATGACATTCGACGAACCAGTTTAAAAACGCAGCTCTGGCGGTGCGGTAATTCGGCCTACTGGCGACGTTATCACAGCCCATCGGACAATGGCTGCGTGCAGAGCTGTTGACTGCTGTTATCTGATGACCGCACCAACCAGCTGTCGATAGCGCCAGCGTAAGCAGGCAGGAGCCAACGCACCACGAACGGGACCAACTATCTCTTCGTAAGATCGCGAGACTTCTATAGCTTGGCTAAACTGTGATAGCCAGAGATGCAGTAAACCATGTATTAGTAAGAACTGTATCCTGTTGCTGCATACTGTGTAACACTAAAAGGGCTAATGTGTCAAAATTTTTCCACCCAGTTTGCGATCGGAGAGCAGTGATCTCAATTTCATTTTATGCAGGTTGACACAGAAAAACGGGAACATTTCCACGATCCAATAAAACTAGAAATGATGAAGGAAAGGAATTGCAATCATAGAAATTGAAACCTCACAACTTTGCCATTTACGGAACACTGATGAAATTTATCATTTTTTAAAAATTACGTTGCTAAGATGGCGTCCTACTGTACGAATACATTCGTGAAATGCTGTTGAGATTCCTCACTAACCGCTGCAACATCTTAACTGCGATACTGTGAATTGCATCCCGAATTCTCTGTTTTAACTCAAAATGGCTCTGAGCACTATGGGACTTACATCTGAGGTCATCAGTCCCCTAGAACAGAACTACTTAAACCTAACTAACCTAAGGACATCACACACAACCATTCCCGAGGCAGGATTCGAACCTGCGGCCGTAGCGGTCGCGCGGCTCCAGACTGAAGCGCCTAGAACCGCTCGGCCACTCCGGCCGGCTGTTTTAACTCATCCGTGGTTCTTGATCGAGTAGTGTGGATCTTGCTCTTGAGGTAACCCCACAAGAAAAAAATTACAAAACGATAAATATGGCGATCTAGAGGGTTAGTTGCCAAACAATTCTCGCACATACCCCATTGATTCCCGAGCAGTGTGTAATGTCGCTCTGTCCTGTTGAAATCAGGTTTCTTGAACGTTTGGAAAGTTATTCAATGCAGGTGTAACGAAAGTTCGTAACATCTCCACGTAACGATCGGCATTGACAGTTATTGTGTTTCCCTGTTCATTTGCGAAAAAATACGGTCCGATAATCCCAGTCCGCAGCTCGTGGTCGTGCGGTAGCGTTCTCGCTTCCCGCGCCCGGGTTCGATTCCCGGCGGGGTCAGGGATTTTCTCTGCCTCGTGATGACTGGGTGTTGTGTGATGTCCTTAGGTTAATTAGATTTAAGTAGTTCTAGGTTCTAGGGGACTGATGACCATAGATGTTAAGTCCCATAGCGCTCAGAGCCATTTGAACCATTTTGAACGATAATCCCATGTGATGAACCACCACACCATACTGTCACTCTATTGTAAAGGGTGCTCATAAACGTCATTGGGATTAGTGTTTGCCTAGTAACAGTAGTTCTGCTTATTCACATAACCTGTGAGATGAAAGTGTGCCTCATCTGACAACTTGTTTAGAAATTCATCGTCATTGCTTATTTTTCTTATCATTTGTTGAGAGAATCCTAATCGTAACCGGTAATCGTTATCCTTCAATTGTTGCTCCATCTGTAATTTGTACGGATGTAATTTTAAATCAAGGCGAAGAATTCTGCGAACAATCTTCCACTGCTGCTTGTTTACGAATTGAACGCCGTGGGCTCCGTAAGACGGACTCGCGTAAAATACCAATGTTCGCTGGAGAACGCACACTTCTTGGTCGTCCTCTTGGTTTCTTCTTGAGGGCAGATCAAGTCCCTTCAGAGTTATTAATCCAACATTTTATAGCGTGTTTCGACGGAAAGGCATCATGATCCCCTACATTATAAAAACGTCTAAACTCCCTCTGGGCCGCTACCAAACTATCATTGTTTTTATAAAACATTTTTATGGCTAACGTGCGCAGTTGTACGTTCCACTGATCCATGATTACTGCAATGGCGGACTGTCTACTCGCTGTCACGAACCTGCAGTGCTGCCACCTGCCCATGGCTGCCACTACTCATTTCAAACATTCCCGTTATGCTGTATCACCCTGCATATACATCCACAGCTGTATTTCGCAAGCCACCGTAAGGTGTGTGGCTGAGGGAAGGTATCGTATCAGATTCATTTCCCCCTTTCTATTACAATCGCGGCTAAAAGACGGAAAATAGAGCGTATGCACCCCTCTTTGTAAGCCAGAATTTCTCTCCTTTCATCGTAATGGTCATTAAACGATAGGAATGTTAGAGGAAGCAATGTGTTTCTTTGGTCGTTTTGGAAAGTATAGGTGGATAAGATTGTCGGCATGTAGTCGGGTAAGAGTTCGTACATGAAATTCTTCAGCAGTGGCCACAGAGATAAGCTCTTATGCCTTCGTAATCCGTACAGTCCTCATGCCACCACTCTTCATTTAGCACACTATATCCAGTCATTAAAATCGCATGTACACCCAGGGCAAATAAATTGCATAACAAGACTTTTTCTGTTCCAAGATGCTGCTCTCTCTCTCTCTCTCTCTCTCTCCCCCCTTCGGTTTGTCTTCACCTCCCGTTTCTGTTCGAAAGCATTACTCACCGTTGATGTGGAGAAAATTTCCGATTTTTATCTGTCAACTAACGGCAATTTTCGTGGACGGAAGATGTCAGGAATTAGAGTGCACGCTTGCAACACTGAATTCATGTACTCGCGTAGAAGCTTCTGTCTGGGCTTCCTTCGATGGATGTCCAGCTTCAAATGGCGCTGAGCACTATGGGACTTAACATTTGAGGTCCTAAGTCCCCTATAACTTGGAACTACTTAATCCTAACTATCGCTAAGGACAGCACACACATCCATGCCCGAGGCAGGATTCGAATCTGCGACCGTAGCGGTCGCGTGGTTCCCAACTGAAGCGCCTAGAGCTGCTCGGCCACAACGACCGGCTGTTCAGCTTCCTTCGATGGATGTCCAGCATGCAGCCGGATCCCACATGCTCATCGAATTTCCTCTGCCGTCTTCATAGTAATACAATTCTGTTAATTTTCAGTCATTTAAAGGTTCTATTACGCTCGATGGTCTGAAAACAGTTTCTTCTCTTGTCGTTATGAGAGGAGGAGCAAAAATCCTTGCCATTCCCGTTATTTCAAATACTTATTCTGCCTTCACTATTGCTGCTGCCGTGCAGTAGGCATTTCAGAAGAATACCGCCGCAACTGCCCGAAAGTTCACCGGCTGACAAATGCATTATCTGAGCGCACCCCATGACAGGCAGGCAGCTGCTAAAGTGTAGGCAATGAAGTTATACGAGTAACATCTAAACTCGACAACTAGTGGCATCAATTAAACTGCTGTCACTGCTTGGTTAGTTCCGCATAAGTTACGAGGCGTGTATATTACTTTCGATCCTAACAAAAGCGCTTTCTTACTTAAGTACCAAGAAATAACAGAGGAGAAACAAAAAACTTAAGTTCTACATGTAACTAGGCGCTCCTACAAAAGCTAGCCAATGCCATTTGCCCACTGTAGCTCTAACGCCATTTTTGATGACGTCGATTGACGTCGTTCAAATGGTGTGATATTACGACAAGCTGGCTTTGTTCCCATCTTCAAGGCATCCCGACGATTGATTTGTCTTCCGCTGGACGACGGGTTACGTACTGCTTCCTTGGCCCCGTGGTACAAGAAGCAGCTCCGTTGGCGAAGTAAAGAGGACAGTGCGGTGCTGCAACAAGAGTGGCGGTCCTCCGTCTCTCTGCCGCCACCGCGGCGGTCGGGACGCTGCTGATGCGAAAGGAAGGAAGGAAAATTAAAGAGTTTAACGTTCCACCGACAATGCTGTCGTTAGACACGGAGCACAAGCTCGGATTACGAAACGACGGGAAATGAAATTGGCCGTGTCGTTTTCAAAGTAACCATCCCGGCATTTGCATGCAGCGGTTGAGGGAAATCATGGAAAACCTAGATCTGGATGGCCGGACGAGGATTTGAACCACCGTCCTACCAAATGCGAGTCCAGTGTGCTGATACAGAGAAGGTGCGTGTACGAACATGTGTTCTCAGGTCTTCAATTGGTGTGGCGTGAGTGGTTCTCCCCACAGACTGGGTCTCAAGCCTTACTTAGCTGGGAACCACTGTCTTTATCAGTTTATCACGTCACCACATCCCTTGTGTTCCGTGCGTATTTCCTGTATTGTCCGGAAAGTACTATTAAAAATTCTGTTAAATTTGGATTACCCAATGAATTACAAAAATTTAAAGAATGTCATTTCAGCTAAATACCTCCAGATGAAAATGCTGAACGTCTTAAATTGAAAGCATCACACAGAAAATGTTATGAAGAAGATAAACAAAAAGACTACGATTTATTGGCAGAACACTTAGAAAGTGCAACAAGTCTACTAAAGAGACTGTCAGTACTGGTCCCGGCGGAGGTTCGAGTCCTCCCTCGGGCATGGATGTGTGTGTGTGTCCTTAGGATAATTTAGGTTAAGTAGTGTGTAAGCTTAGGGACTGATAACTTTACCAGTTACGTCCCATAAGATTTCACATACATCTGAGCATTTTTGACTGTCAGTATTATTTTTGTCTGTCTTCCTCTGGAGTGTTGCTACACAGTATCAAATGCTTACCAGATAGCATCGATAGAGGGCATCTAAGGACAATATCAAAGCAGGGCATGCCGTTTTGTACTATGACGAAATACCGGAGACTTTGACGAGTAGGATAAGTGAGTTGGGATGGGAGCCGTTAAAACGACGGTGGTTTTGGTTGAGATGAGATCTGCGTATGCCAAAAGACTGCTGGCTCCTCGTTACAGTGGGAGAAATGTCCATCGTGAGCCGGCCGCGGTGGCCGAGCGGTTCTAGGCGTTTCAGTCCGGAACCGACTGAACTACATAAACCTAACTAACCTAATGACATCACACACATCCATGCCCGAGGCAGGATTCGAACCTGCGACCGTAGCAGTCGCGCGGTTCCGGACTGCGCGCCTAGAACCGCTAGACCACCGCAGGCGGCCATCTGGTTTTCTTACCATTTAAAATTACTCCGCACGGTTTCTCCCAGATATTTTATGGTCGTTACAGTTTCCGGTGAATTTTCGCCAATTGCGGAATCGAATACTAATCGATTTCTTCGCCAATCTGCGCGCAGTGTCTTACATTTTATCCGTGTCGAGGGTCAACTGCCTGTCCCTGTACCAAACGTCGATCCTCCACATGATGTTGTGTGACCACTTTTAACCCTATAATCCTCCGCGGCAGTACTCCAGACATTATTCTTACATCTACCGATTTCATCCCGTTACGAATAACGTTATTCGGCTCTGTAGGGACAGTGTCTTGAAAGGAGGATATAAGATGAACATCAACAAAAGCAAAACGAGGATAATGGGATGTAGTCGAATTAAATCGGGTGATGCTGAGGGAATTAGATTAGGAAATGAGACACTTAAAGTAGTAAAGGAGTTTTGCTAGTTGGGGAGCAAAATAACTGGTGATGGTCGAAGTAGAGAGGATATAAAATGTAGACTGGCAATGGCAAGGAAAGCATTTCTGAGGAAGAAAAATTTGTTAACATCGAGTATAGATTTAAGTGTCAGGAAATCGTTTCTGAAAGTATTTGTATGGAGTGTAGCCATGTATGGAAGTGAAACATGGACGATAAATAGTTTGGACAAGAAAAGAATAGAAGCTTTCGAAATGTGGTGCTACAGAAGAATGCTGAAGATTAGATGGATAGATCACATAACTACTAAGAAGTTATTAAATAGAATTGGGGAGAAGAGGAGTTTGAGGCACAACTTGACTAGAAGAAGGGACCGGTTGGTAGGACATGTTCTGAGGCATCAAGGGCTCACAAATTTAGAATTGGAGGGCAGCGTGGAGGGTAAAAATCGTAGAGGGAGACCAAGAGATCAATACACTAAGCAGATTCAGAAGGATGTAGGTTGCAGTAGGTACTGGGAGATGAAGAAGCTTGCACAGGATAGAGTAGCATGGAGAGCTGCATCAAACCAGTCTCAGGACTGAAGACCACAACAACAACAACTCTTCAAAAGTTCTGACTCCAGTCAGAAATTTGGTCCGATAATGGTTAAGTTCTTAATTTGCTCATTAGACGATCTTGTGTACCTGTATCGAATCCCTTCTGGAAGTGAAGGAACATCGACGCCGGGTAAGCCTAAAATCACGCAGAATGGTGGTATCGGCAGGTTGCACGTTTCCGTCAGTAGGGGCAGACGATAAGTGTGTGCGTGTGGTGGCAGAGCGCTGATGGCGCGCATCCTGCCGTGGCGCGGTGGCCGCCCCCACAATGGCGGGCTGGCGTCTGCGAGCTGCTTTCAGGAGCCGCCTGCCCGCTGCGGGCCCGGCGCGGCACAAAAGGCCGCGTCCGCGTTCTCGCGCAAGTGACGTTCTCCTCCGCCGCTCCGCGCCGCCGGATGGGTGCGAAACAATAACAGCCGGCTAAAAACATGGCGTGTCGCGACGCCAGTGGCGTTTTTTGCGGCCGCTGCTACAGAAGTGCCAGCGATCTGGTCGAGCGCCCCACCGCAAACACACCACTCGGCCCAATTGGCACCTGCCTCGCCAGTCCTCAAGCGAAATTCTGCTCCCGTTGCAGAGTTACGTGCCGAAATTCCCTAACGACGTGCTGTGTTTACAACGACGATGAACCTATCGACTTGGAATATTAGCCTTTCTGCCTAAACGTGGTAGAGGAGAAACGACCTGCACAGCCATACGTTACTCTGGGTGACAACCTCACTAGTACGGACACTGTTAAGGCGAATCCAAAGCTGAGTATACAAATTAACATTTACAGAACTAACACACCTTTTTGTAGCTCACAAATGACACATAGAAACAAAATAAAACTGACACTACTGAGCCTAAAATTGTGCCCACAGCCCTCCGTGAGACAAAATGCCGCCTGCGGGCGTTGTGAGCCCTACACCAAATCACAGTGTTTGTAATGTCCGCGATTGATCATTTTGAGAATCTAGCAGTTGTTGTTGTGGTCTTCAGTCCAGAGACTGGTTTGATGCAGCTCTCCATGCTACTCTATCCTGCGCAAGCTGCTTCATCTCCCAGTGCCTACTGCAACCTACATCCTTCTGAATCTGTTTAGTTTATTCATCTCTTGGTCTCCCTCTACGATTTTTACCCTCCACGCTGCCTTCCAATACTAAAATGGTGATCCCTTAATGCCTCAGATCGTGTCCTATCAAACGATCCCTTCTTCTAGTCAAGTTGTGCCACAAACACCTCTTCTCTCCAATTCTATTCAATACCTCGTCATTAGTTATGTGATCTACCCATCTAATCTTCAGCATTCTTCTGTAACACCACATTTCGAAAGCTTCTATTCTCTTCTTGTCCAAACTATTTCTCGTCCACGTTTCACTTCCATACATGGCTACACTCCATACAAAAAATTTCAGAAACGACTTCCTGCTATTTAAATCTATGCTCGATGTTAACAAATGCCTCTTCTTCAGAAACGCTTTCCTCGCCATTGCCAATCTACATTTTATATCCTCTCTACTTCGACCATCATCAGTTATTTTGCTCCCCAAATAGCAAAACTCCTTTACTACTTTAAGTGTCTCATTTCCTAATCTAATTCCCTCAGCATCACTCGACTTAATTCGACTACATTCCATTATCCTCGTTTTGCTTTTGTTAATGTTCATCTTATATCAATAAAAGCAAAACGACGATAACGGGATGTAGTCGAATTAAATCGGATGATGCTGCGGGAATTAGATTAGATGTATTTCCTCGTATGATCGACGTTCGCTCATCTTCCATTTTAAAACAACGTAACGAGTGAAGTCTCCTCCCTGTTACCCTTTGTCTCGTCACTGTTTTCACGTAAAGATACATTTCCTTACTCTCTTTAACTCTGATTATATAATAATATTATCTAAGTTCATTTATGTTTTTATTTACAAGCAATCGTTCTACAATCCTTTCCTAATGATGTATATGGAGGTTGTTTGTGTTTCAGCTATTTAACTACGTTGGACAACTATTAGTTCGGTGAAATATGGATTGCGCGCCATCATATACACATTTGCGTTTTTATAAGTCTAATCTTGCAACCTAAATTTCTTATTGCGAAGTCGAATTACTCTTGCTGTGTAATGCAAATCATTTGTTGCATTATACTTCATATTATCTCGGCCCGCCATCATGAAAATTCTCGGCTACCCGATGACGACTTTGCACCTGACTCTAAAAGAAACCAGAAAACAGCACGTAATGGAGCAGTCTTCGGCAGCGTAGTAGTTTTAATACCAGCAGAGTGTAGTTGCCACCGCACCAATTATTAGGGATTTTTCCCGTTCCATTCACGTATGGAGCGGGAGAAGGACGACTCTTTAAATGTTTCTGTGCGCGCTGTAAGTAGCCTGATCTCTGATTCATCCTCGCGATACGCAGGACTTTAGTACTCTATGTGGTCAAAGGTATCCGGACACCCTCAAAAACATACCTTTTCCATATTAGGTCCATTGTGCTGCCACCTACTGCCGAGTACTCCATATCACCGACCTCAGTAGCCATTAGACATCGTGAGAGAGCAGAATGGGGCGCTCTGCGGAACTCACGGTCTTCGAACGTGGTTAGGCGATTCGGGGTCATTTGTGTCATACGCCTGTACGCGAGATTTCCACACTCCTAAGCATCCCTTGGTTCACTGTTTCCGATGTGATAGTGAAATAGAAACTTGAAAGGACACGTGCAGCATAAAAGGGTACAGGCCGACCTCGTCTGTTGACTGACACAGACCACCGACAGTTGAAGAGAGTCGTAATGTGTAATAGGCAGACATATATCCAGACCATCACACAGGAATTCCAAACAGCATCTGCATCCACTGTAAGTACTATGACAGTTAGGCGGGAGGTGAGAAAACTTGTATTTCATGGTTGTGCGGCTACTCATAAGCCACACATCAGCCGGTAAAATGTCATACGATGCCTCGCTTGGTATATGAGCGTAAACAGTGGACGATTGAACAGTATAAAAACCTTGTGTGGAGTGACGAATCACGGTACACAATGTGGCGATCCGATCTCAGGGTGTGCGTATGGCCAATGCCCGGTGAACGTCATCTGCCAGCGTGTGTAGTGCCAACAGTAAAATTAGGATACAGTGGTGTTATGGTGTGGTCGGGTTTTTCATGAAGGAGGCTTGCACCCCTTGTTGTTTTGCGTGGCACTATCACAGCACAGGCCTACATTGATGTTTTAAGCACCTTCTTGCTTGCCACTGTCGAAGATCGATTCGGGGATGGTGATTGCATCTCTCAACACAACCGAGCATGGCTGGTGGCGGAGTGGTTACACGACAATAACATCCCTGTTATGGACTGGCCTGCACAGAGTCCTGACCTGAATCCTCTAGAACACCTTTGGGATGTTTTGGAACGCCGACTTGGTGCCAGGCCTCACCGACCGACATCGATACCTCTCCTCAGTGCAGCACTCGGTGAAGAATGGGCTGCCATTCCCCAAGAAACCTTCCAGCACCTAACTGAACATATGCCTACGAGAGTGGAAGCTGTCATCAAGGCTAAGTGTGGGCCAACACCATACTGAATTTTAGCATTACCGCTGGAGGTCGCCACGAACCTGTAAGTTTTTTTCAGCCAAGTGTCCGGATACTTCTGATCACATAGTGTATATTCCTAGATTGGTCCTTAAAGGTGGTTCTTGAAACTTTCTAAAAACGGTTTCGCGGAATAGTTTGCGTCTATCTTTAAGTGTCTGCTAGTTCAGTTTCTTCAGCATATCCGTGACACTCTCCCTTGGGTCAAATATACCTGTGACCATTCGTGCTGCCACTTTTTTTGTTATAACTTGAATACGTCCTGTTACCCTTATTTGTTACGGATCCACATTCTTGATGGATCGTACTAGTGTTTCGTAAGCAATCTTCTTCATAGATTGTTTGCATTTCCCTAGTATTGTACCAAGGAACCGACGTCTGTCACCTCTTTTACTCATGACTAAGCCTATGTAATTGTTGCGCTTCAGATCTCTACGAAGTGTTACATCCACGTATTTGCGTGAGTTAACCGATTCAAACTGCAACTCGCTGACGTTATAGTCATGGGATATTACTTTTTTTTTCCTTTCGTCAAGTGCAGTTACACATTTCTGAAAATTTAAAGTAAATTACCAATTTCTGCTTCACTTTTGAATCTTAGCCCGCATCTCGTGGTCGTGCGGTAGCGTTCTCGCTTCCCACGCCCGGGTTCCCGGGTTCGATTCCCGGCGGGGTCAGGGATTTTCTCTGCCTCGTGATGGCTGGGTGTTGTGTGCTGTCCTTAGGTTAGTTAGGTTTAAGTAGTTCTAAGTTCTAGGGGACTTATGACCACAGCAGTTGAGTCCCATAGTGCTCAGAGCCATTTGAACCATTTGAATCTTACCTAGATCTGACTGACTAGTAGTCTAGCTTCTTTCAGCCTTTATATCGTTATAGATAAATGCATCATCTGTGGGAAGTCTGAGGTTACTATTAATATCATCTGCAAGGTCACTGATGCACGAGATGAGCAGCAAGGGACCCAACACATTTCCTTATGCGCGCTCGACGTTCCTTCTACATTTGTCGATGACTCTTCATTCAAGATAACTTGCTGCGTTCTCCCTCTCAAAAATCGTCAAATCACTCACAAATTGCGCTTGATGTCCTATATACCATCCTACTTTTGATAATAAGCGTAGTTGTAATACTCAGTCACATGCTTTTCGGAAATCGAGAAAAAATTTGAAAATTTCTGGTACGATCTTACGGGACCAAACTGCTGAGGTCATCGGTCCCTATGCTTACACACTACTTAATCTAACTGAAACTAACTTGAGCTAAGGATAACACATACACCCATGCCCGAGGGAGGACTCGAACCTCCGACGGAGGGTGCCGCTCGGACCGTGCAAGGCACCCAAGACCGCGCGGCTACCCCGCGCGGCTGGAAATCGAGAAATACTGCATTTACCTGACTGCCTTGATGCATAGTTTTCAGTATATCAGGAGCGGAAAGTGCAGTTTGGGTTTCAAATGAGCTATGTTTTCGCAATCCGTGCAGGTTCGCATGGAGGGGGTCATTCTGTTCGAGATACCTCATTATGTTTCAGCTCAGAATATATTCCAATATTTACAACACATAGAATTCAGAGATACTGGAAGCTAGTTTTGTGGATCATTTCTGCTGCCCTTCTTGTAGGCGGGTGTGATCTGTGTTTTCTTCCACCTACTGGGAACTATTTTTTGTTCGTGGAATCCGCGAATTGAGTACAGAATCTGATAGAGATTGCATAGGGCTCTGGGGATTAGTTCAATTTTAACTATATCAACTGTTTCTCAACACCACTGATACTAATATCCATCGCACTCATATTTTCAGTGGTGCGAGAGAATTAGACTGGGGCAATACCCCTGCATTTTCCGTTGTAAAGGAACATTTGAAAATAAAGTTAAGTATTTCTGCTTTTGCTTTGCTACTCTCAGTTTCAGTTCCTGACTTATCCATGAGTGACTGGATACTAACTTTATGCCTTTACATATGGCCCGAATCTCTTTCGGTTTTGTGAAACGTCTTTCGACAGTTTTACGGCTTCACGCATTGTCCCCTTTAACAACCTAACGCATTTAATCAGCATCTCTCTATCTATAGCCCCATGCTTTGTTTTTTGCATGTTATGCAACAGTCTCTGTTTCTTTAGAAGTTACCTTACAATGACTGCATACCATGCAAGGTTCCTCCCATCATGAACTATTTTATTGGGTACACATCTGTCCAGTGTATGGTCAACGATTCGTTTGAACTTGCACAGATCCTCTACGTGCTTCTATCCCGAGATAAAAGTTTCAAATTCCTGATTGTGATATGTCATTACTGCTTATTTGTCTAGGTCGCTGAACATATCAGTCTTTCTACTTCTTTTAGTTGCCCCTTGTACTATGGTAGCAATTGCTGCTACAAATTCATCATGGTTACTGATATGGACATCTTAAAAGAGGCCAGGTCTATTTATTGCCATTAAATGTAATATATGCTCGTCATGAGTGGCGTGTCGAATCTTCCGTTCTAGGTAGTTTTCAGAGGACGCATTTGGTAACGTTGCCCAAGATTCTTGTCACATCCACTACTAACACAACTGCAATTATCGCAATTGACTGCTGGAAGATTAAAGTCTCCTCCGATGATTGGAGTATGATTGGGGAACTTATGTACTAGTGAACTGATGTTTTCTATAAAGTTTTCGGTTACATCAAGTGAAAAATAGGGTATGATTCTAGCAATGATACGACCAAAAATGGGAAAATCCACTAAAATAAGCGACTTTGACGAAGGAGAGATTGTTATGGGTCGGAGTCTGAGAACAGGCATCTCGGAAACGGTGAAGCTGGTAGGCTAGTAGAGTGAGCATCTGTGGAGAGTCGTTGAGGACGGGGAAACCACGAGTAGACGACAATTTGTTGGCCGTTCACGCCTCATTACAGAACTTGGATGTCAGCCGCTTGCCCACTTTTTAAAGCAAAGTGGGTGGCATTCTGTGGCAAATCAGAAGACAGTGGACGATGGTTGCGCAGGAACAAGTATTCCAGAGCAAATAATCGGTTAGAGAAAGTTGTTGAATACGGGGTTCAACAACCAACGACCCCTACGTCTTCCCATGCTGATCGAAAGATGTCAGTTGCGATTACATAGGTACGGGATTATTGGGATTGCAGCGTAATTCAGTTGGAACATGCCGCTGGACGGATGAATCACGATTCTTGTTACACCAGGTCGATGGTGGTGTCCAGATAGGCCGCCAACCGGGTAAGCAGCTGCTCGAAATAAGCACCGCACACCTTGGTAAAGGCAGTATTACGGTGTGGGGAATATTCACCTGGATTCTATGAGACCTGTGGTGGTAACCTAAGCCACCATGGCTGCTGTCGACTACATAAACATTATTGCGGACCACTTATATCCGTCATGCTTGATAACTTCCCGACGGCGATGGCGTCTTCCAGCTGTACGTGTCACAAGGTGAAAATCGTGCTACAGTGGCTTGAGGAGCATGCCGGTGAAATCAAGTTAATGTGTTGGTCACCAAAATGGCCTAAAATGAACTAGATGGATCACATAAGGGGCGCTACCGGGCACCAGCTCCGCGACCACGAGCCACCGGCCAAATAATTTACGTGAATTGTGGGACCTGTGCGTAGACAAAAATGGTTCATATGGCTCTGAGCACTATGGGACTTAACTGATGAGGTCATTAGTCCCCTAGAACTTACAACTACTTAAACCTAACTAACCTAAGGACATCATATACATTCATGCCCGAGGCACGATTCGAACCTGCGAACGTAGCAGCAGCGCGGTTACGGACTGAAGCGTCTAGAACCACTCGGCCACTCCGGCCGGCTGTGCGTAGGCATCTGATGCCACATACCTCCGGAAACCGACCTAGGTAATGTCGAATCCATGCTATGCAGATTCTTTGTTGTACTGCGTTCCAAAAGTGGATCAACACGCTATGAAGTAGGTAGTCATAATATTTTGGCTCATCAGTAAATTCATACGTAAAATGATCACATATAAAGATTTCATGGAGTTGCTTCGTCTAAACGAAGCACATCTGCTGCAAAATGACCGAAAAAAATTCTGTTGGAAACCAAGCGAAAGATGGTTGTAATTTGAGAAACACCATATGTCTTCTGGTCTTTGACGGCAGCGCTATTTGACGAATGAAGCCGAGCAAATGTGGCATATCAACTGAAAATACGAACTTCTGTAATCAGTCATCTTTAGTATACTTTTCACTATGCGTTTCGGAAATTAAACTTTCATCATCAAGTGGATTTATGCCAATTATTAAGGTGTGGATGTATTGCATGTCCTATGCACTGTTTTTCAGTGGCCACAGGCTTCTTTTCCAGGCGTATTTACATCAAATACACTTTCAATGCTAGTGGCTTCTTCGCTATGTCTTCCTTGCTCGACTTGTTACATCTCGCTGTACCGATCGCACTGCGATGTCTGTCTATTACCGCCATGCAGGTAATTCAGTCCCAGCAGGAGTACTAGCTATTCCTTCTGTTTTTCTGTCCTCTTTAACACACGTCACTTAACCAAATACCGTACTAGAATAATATGGAAAGTGTCCATCGAATGGGCACAAAAAATTCCAAGTTAGTCTTTGGAAAGGGGTTTCCCACGTGGACACCATGTTATTGACAAGGGGCTTGAACGACCATTATAGATTGGAACTAGAGATAAATAGACACAGTGTAGCAAATCGCATATTTCAGAACTGCATAACGGCAATCGGTAACTAACCATGCCGCCCGGAACTATCTTCTTGTAATGGGCTGTAGCAGCCACTGCCCCACGCGTACAGCCCACATTACATGGCACGCAAAATGGCGTGGACGCCGAAGCACCTGAAAATATTGCCTGGACCGACACGTCTCGATATATATTAGTATACACCGATGGCCGGGTAAAAAGAGTAGGTCTAAATCCAAATGTTTCGATGCAGATACCCTGCTTTTGTAACCTTCACTTCAGTTGGATAGGAACTGGTATGGATGCAGAAACGCCCCCACTGAGTGATCGAAGCACAGCGAAACTTGACCTGGACAGGTGATTCATGGTACACGCCGATGGCAGTGTACTAGTACGTCGAAAACCACAGAAGGCCATACATACTGCTTATCGACACCGTGCCATGATGATGATCTTGTGAGCGTGGAGGTCGACACCGTGCCATGATGATGATCTTGTGTGGGTGGAGGGGGGGGGGGGGGCTGTTCGCATGGAAAGAAATGAGCCCCTTGATACGTTTGTCATTGACTCTCGCTGGAGAACGAAAAAGAAACCACCTCTCAGAATTTGTGCTGCCATTTCTTTGCCTAGGTCACCGTACAGTAGACCAGTACCTTTAGGTAAACAATACCGCACACCACACTCCACCCCATAGTAAGAGAACTGACTGCAGAGAATATCGAAGAAGGACAGAAAGGGACTAGTGTACGGTCCCCCTCTCCCGGTCCCCCCTCCCCCGCTCACCATACACACACACTACGCTCGAGTACACTTCTTTAGCTCAACACTATTGAGCACAATATTGGACGTCTTCTAATGAAATTGTTGGCTGGCAGCAAGCAGTTGAGTGGGCATGTATCACAATGGCTTTCTAACTCTTCCGGTGCCTAGTGAAGCCGATGCCTGTAATGATTTTTGATACTTTCTTGATGTTCGTTAGTACCGTGAGATAACATGCGACAGTGTCGCGCAATGTGACAAGTTTGAGAGCTACGACGCTATGTCGTCTACAGTAGAGTTCTAGCGGATGAGACAAGCGAGGTGACTGTTGGGCCAGACAGGTAAGCGCAGACCGGGCGTATGTTGCCGGGAATATCCCACGAGGAGAGGGGTGGAACTAAGGGACCGCCTGCCCACAATACGCTAATAAGGCGATATTTTGGCTGCATTTAAGATTAAAATAAAATTGCTAACATCGCACCCACAAGAGCTACAATAAATCTGAAAACACTGTTGTAATACCGATAAAAAGACAATACCTATAAAATATTACCACAGTTGTACCACTTACTAAATAAGTTATTAACAATTGTGTGTAAAATCACTTAACAACTATAACATTATGTAAACGATCTGCTAGTGCACATGATATAGCAACTGTTAGTGTATGAAACACGCTAACAAACGAATGTATTCGTCATAAGGAGGAATTAAGCAAAAAACGACGGATTATTACTGCGGTGCGCTCGAAACAGAGTTCTCCACAAATACAGAAAGCAGTTAGCCTTTGCACGGATAGTTTACACAAATACTTAATTGTATTTGTTTTGTTAAGAGCGATTTGCGTGTTAATATTTGTGCAGCACACATTTAAGTAACCCAATGCGCAACCCGCAGTTAAGTATAAAGGAGCACATTTGACTAGCAATTGGTGTTCCGGTTTGTGCAATGCTCGAAATGTAAGAAGAACATGGATTATATGATGTAAATGAAATAAAAACTATGTTTAAATGCTTTTGCTCAAAATTATGCAATGTATATATCTCGATCTCGTAAAATGATTGTATTAACAATTGATGAGGTTCGTTCCAATAAAGGTATCACAGACGATTGCAACTGTTTTCAGTCTCTACTGCACATGAGCAGCTTCGCGATAGTTCGTCATAAAATATTTGCGTTACTCGAATGCATAGTACACGTGTTTCGTTGCTTGGCCACCTGTAGCGCTAGTTGACACCTTTGCTCTCTTCGCGTTGTTCAAAAGTTTCTGATTTAAATAATGAAACACTGTTCCAAGGACGTATTTTTTCACGCTTATCACTAAGCGTTTCGAGAATTTAGTCTCACTGTCAAGTACAAACATTTGCATAAGTATTTTGTCTGATGTTTGTATGTGTGTTGTGCCTCTCTTGCACTATACTGGGTCGTCTTTTTGAAGTTATAAGGTACTGTGCTCCTCCATTATGCCGAAAAGCACACACAGCATGAAACTTCACAAAAAGTTTGAGTGATGGTTTGCATGTAAGTCGTCTTCTGCTAATGGAGGAGGCACAGTACCTTATAACCTCTAAAGACGACTACAATGCATGCGAAGTGGAACACCACACAAAATATTTACGTAAATACTTGTGTATGATCCTGAAAATCAGAAATTGTCCAAATGCGTCAAGCCAAGCATAAAAAATACATAACTGGCGCAGTGTTTCATTTTTTAAATAATGTACGACACAATAGGCTTTGCAAAAACATCGATTACATTGAATGAAACTGAGTCAAACGTTTCTGCTTCCCACTTCAGATCGGAGCTTCTTGGAGCAGAGTAGGCCTATACAAAAATTAACTGAAAAAGTTCTGAATTATTCCTGTTGCTTACCAATGTCCTCATTAACATCCTGTTTGTTCCTTTTCCTTTTAGAAATTTTAATTACAGGCGCACGATAAAAATTTGATTAAACTGCCTCAATGATTTTGTCGCTGATTGACAATACATAGCGTATAATTAGTATCAACACATTAAATGCCTAAACGTTACAAATGCTGCTAATTATCTGATTTCAAGAAAAATTATCACTGGGTTAGTTGGTAAGGAGTGGCTGCAATATGTCTCGTATTTTCTTCGACGAAAAACCACTGGAACTGGGAGAACGTCTACGTCGAACCTATTCGCGTCATAACAACGGTTACAATTCTCACTCCAACGAACATATGGTCAGGCGTGTAGATATTCCTTTTATCAAGGTGACGTGACTGAAGACAAAGTGTGCAGAGGTGGTATCGGCGTCGTCTGCTGGGATAAGGTCGATTAAGCCGTGAGAGTCCCTCTCGTGTTCAAGTGTGCTTTGAGTTAGGCTTAATCCCATGTATACTTATTTGGAAATTATTCGTTCAGTATATCGGTTTAAAGCATGAACACTAGAAAAGTTAACAGTGACCGAACTTTGGCATGATGAACTATTTATTAAGAGGAGATCCGACTGAATTTGTGAAGCACTAAAAATTTATGCAGCCTAATTGAGTTTGAGTGCACTACACGACGGTTTTTGGTTTATGGCAGCCATTGCAAGCAACTGCTTTGGTCGTTCTGCTAGAACAGTTAGGATTTCATCTGCACTTTTGTGGATATTATCCTATGTAGGGGGCATCACTTAAAATAAATTGGTCCTCTGTGAATAAATCAACAGTAAAATTCAAACTTCTGATAAGTCTACATTAATATCCTGAGAGGTTATTGCCTAACCCCCTATTATCTAAATATCTATTTTTATTCATGCGTGCTTACATCATTCATCACTGTTACCTTAGGCCTTCCAGTTAATCTATAGTTGCTTACATACTTGTACAACTGGGTATAACCGAACCCCTATGTAGACGAGCCATCTAACAGTTTATGGTTGTGCATTCGCCTTCTGGTGGATGGGTAGCAGTAGAAAATTACCAAAGCCCGCCCTCCCCCCAGATACGTTGCAGTACTTTGTCCCGTTATATCAGCAGCTGAAAAATTCTCAGCTCGTTGTAAAGCATTACGAAAACAAGCTGTCCAACATAACAGATACTTCTGTATCCCTAATAATCGGTCAGCTGACTGAAATTGTGTGTAATACCGGACACGTAGCGGCAGAAACCGTTACGCCTAGTATTTCACTGGCAAGTAAGGAATTCGACTTTCTTCTGTGTCCCCCGTCGTACACACAAGCCCAGAAATGTTATTTACTGCAGCCTCACTTGTGGAAGCGGATCTTGGATATCACGATGGGCAACTTTGGCCGCGTCAAATTCGAAAATATTACAAATCATCAACCATTATACAATCATTACAATTTTCCGCTTCCTGTCCTTCAGTTGACTAAACAGAATGAAATCATTACAAGGAAAGGGGAGAAAAAGACATAAGTGTTAAGTATTTCGTCAAAGAAATTTAAAACAACTGCAGCAGCCAAAGCTCAGCTGCTCATCAAGAGTGAAGGAAGCGGCAGTTGCTTGTTTACGGTATCATCCCGTCATCTGACAGGCAAGACTGAAGAAACCGGGAAAAAAATTTAAGTATGATAACTGACTTACCGGTTTTTTTATTTTTTCCTCAGAATACAAGAACACTGTCTAATTGGCTGTGCCACCGAATATGGCATGTGACTTGACAAGCGTTAATGGAATGCCATCCACTAGAGGAAAAGTACTGACTCTACATGTTAAAGCATTTGACAACGTTATGCCGTTTCCCATATGTTAACAGATGCAATGAGCACGTTTACAATAACACTTGGAAAGATAAAGATTGAATTTACAATGTTACAACTGCTGTTACGTCCTTTTTTTTATTCCTTCGATTTTTTAAGGTATAATCATACATAACATACATTATTGGCCTGAGGACCCACCAGCGGAATGGTTAGTTAGTTGCTCGGGAAAGCACAGAAGTATTATATAAAAGAGAAACGCACTTAATATATAGTGGAAGATACTAGCCAGAAAAGAGGAGTTAGGGGAGTTACGGATCATTGCTTCTGTTCGTGACAAGTAAAGTCAGTCGTTTCTCACATGTAATAAACGCGAAATGTACATACTATTAGATTAGGCGCCTGAGTATAAACAAGGGAGAACAGATCATCTGATGTGAAGCAGTAAACCGTTTCTATTTTTTATCACGAAGTAAAGGTAATTATCAACTAATAAAGAGAGCAAAGGCGGGTATACACGAAAATTGTAGCTCTTACAGTATAGTGCCAGATGGGTCATAACTACTCACAAGAATACTTTGCTGGAGAATGGAAGGACCATCTGAAATTAATTAATAAGAGGACACGTTTCGCCTTAGGGGAAGAAACAATTTAGGCCAGTAATTAATAAAACACTGTAGATTCAGAAAAAAACGAAGAAACATACGTCGCATTCGTAGATTTGGAGTAGGCTTCTCATAATTCGGAGTGGAATACAATGTTCTTAATTTTTGAGCAGTGTGGTTTCAACGAGAGGGGCAGAAGGGTGATACATACTCTACATGCAAAGCAGATTGGAGTAGTTGGCACTGACGATATGATATAAGACTCAAAATCAGGAAACGTTAAGGCAAGGTGCTCACTGTCACCACGTATTTTTAATTTGTATATTGCCGGCGCAATGAGGAAAGCGACGCACTAACTCGATGTGGGAGCATTTCTCACAGACAGAAAACCAGGGTGATAGAGTTCTTTAATAATAAGCATTGGTCGCCGGAAGTGAAACTGAGTAGTGTTGATTCTTAATGAAATGGAACGATGGTTATAATATGAATAGAAATAACCTAAAGTAAAGGGTGCACAGCAATGGGCCACGTGTGTGAAATCTTAGGGGACTTAACTGCTAAGGTCATCAGTCCCTATTCTTACACACTACTTAACCTAAATTAGCCGGCCGCGGTGGTCTTGCGGTTTTAGGCGCTGCAGTCCGGAACCGCGGGACTGCTACGGTCGCAGGTTCGAATCCTGCCTCGGGCATGGATGTGTGTGATGTCCTTAGGTTAGTTAGGTTTAAGTAGTTCTAAGTTCTAGGGGACTGATGACCTAAGATGTTAAGTCCCATAGTGCTCAGAGCCATTTAACCTAAATTATCCTAAGGACAAACACACACACACACTCCCATGCCCGAGGGAGGACTCGAACCTCCGCCAGAACCAGCCGCACAGTCCACGACTGCAGCGCATGAGACCGCTCGGCTAATCCCGCGCGGCACAACGGGCCATGCTGCATCGAGAAATTCTATGCATGAACAAGACTCTTGGATGAATTAAACGATCCTGGAAATAGAACAGAAGAAAAAGAAAGGTAGAAGAGAGACACAGATATGCACGATGCAACAGAGTTTCATATACACTACCTGATCAAAATTACCGAATACCGCTATATAAAGCGGAAATAACCACTAGATGTCGCAAGAGGTGGACCCGCCAGCATAAAAGGGGGGCGTGGAGTAGTGTGTTGCTAGTAGAGACGCAGTAGCAGCAGAATGGGTTTATTGGGATAGCTAAGTGACTTCGAACGTGGACCAGTCATTGGCTGTCACCGGATTAACAAATCCATCGGGGACGTTTCACCCGTTCTGAAGCTGCCCCATTCGATTGTTGGTGATGTGTCTGTGAAGTGGAAACACGAAGGAAAACAGCTAAACCAAGAATAGGCAGGTCTCATGTACTGAGGGATAGGGGACCGTCCAGCACTGCGGAGGGCGGGTGTAAAAAATTGGGAGGAAACACGTTAGTTCCACAGTGCTACCCGCGATCCAGCTCTCAAAATGACTGTGCGTACGGAGTTATAAAGAGTATACGGTGATCGAGCAGCTCCTCATTAACCACACAATTCAGAAGTCGGTGCTAAGCGACGCTTGAGGTGTAAAGAGCGACTCATTTGGACAGTGGATGACTGGAAACGAATTATTAAGAGTGATGAATCACGCTATACTCTGCGGCAACACGAGCGAAGGGTTTGGACCCGGCGAATGCATGGAGAACATAATCTACTGTCTAGAGCCACTAGTTAAGTATAGAGGAGGTGGTGTTACGGCATGGGTGAGTTTTTCGTGGTTAATGTGTGGTCCCCTTACTGCAAGTAAGAAAACGCTAAATGTGGAACTTAATGAACACATGTTACAGCATTTTCAAAAAATGGTTGAAATGGCTCTGAGCACTATGGGACTTAACTTCTGAGGTCATCAGTCCCCTAGAACTTAGAACTACTTAAACCTAACTAACCTAAGGACAGCACACACATACATGCCCGAGGCAGGATTCGAACCTGCGAACGTAGCGGTTGCGCGGTTCCAGACTGTAGCGCCTAGAAACGCTCGGCCACTCCGACCGGCTACAGCATTTTATTCTGCTTATAGTAGAGGAACAATTCGCATTCGATGACTGTTTAAATCAGCACGACGATGCACCCAATCATAAAGCAGCACCTATGATGCAGTGATTTGTGGAGAACATTCCTGAAATGGACTGGCTTGACCAGAGTCCCGACATGAATCCATTGGAACACGTTTGGGATGATTTGGAATGTCGATTTCGCTCTAGAGCCCAGCATCCAACATCAGTATCTTCTCTGGTTTCCGCTCTTGAGTAAGAATGGGCTGCCATTTCTCCACAGACATTTACACCTCACTGAAAATGTCCCCAGCAGAGTTCAATCCGGAATTATGACACCGAATTTGTTTTTTCTGTTTTTTTTTTTTTCCTAATGGAATTGTATACATTTTTCTGTGGTATCTGAAAGAGGCTACTAAGAGAACTTCAACGACATAACACTATGGGACTTGATCAAATAGTATCAGGATAACAGAGCTGCAAACCACTGTCCCGCTGTCAGTAGAAGAACCTACACAAATGTCTGCCCTATTATACCAAATGTAAGCAAGCACGGAACTCTATTACGCTTCGCGTGTTTATCATCAGGGCTGTTTCATCAAGTGCTCAAAATGTTGACCTTGAACATTTCTACACGCTATGAAGTGAGTCTCAAGAAGCAAGACTGAACGTAGAATTTCATTTGGAGTTAACGGCAGCACAGGGCCGTGCTATCAGGCATTTCATGCCTTCGGGAGTCCTCGGTGTTTCCTAGTAAGACCTCTTGTTTCAATTTTAGCCACAGACAACATTACAGAAGTGTTAAGTTTGGTGAGTGTGCAGACCATCCCGCGTTTCCTGAAAGACCGTGCCAATGCTCTCGCAATATTCTCTTAGTAGGATCTGTCATAGCACATGCGAAACGGGAAATCCGTCATGTGGTACCATACAGATGACCTTCTGTTGAGTAAGGTGTCTTCAAATAACTGCGGCAGCAACATATCTTACGAACTCGAGATACTTGAATGTATTTAGATTCCCATTAATAAAACAGAGACCAACGATGCGAGGCTTGGAAAACACGCAGCGTGGGTTTTCAACCGACGAATAGTGCATACTGGGAAGACTGACTTGTCCATAGTTTCCTTAAACAGAAATTTGAGTAGATAAGCCGAAACACTTTGCACATTTCGTAGATAACATTTGTAGAACTGTAATAAATTTTTGAACTCATCGCTATGAAGCTGTAGATGCAGCAAAAAGTGAAGAGGATGAAATGCGATGGAATGTAGTTCTCGCAGAACAGTCGTTTGAGCGATCCCTTTCACAGTTGTGAGATGCCACTTATTGACATTTGCATTGTGTGTTACTGCTGCTAAAATGTTAAGTTTCATATTTTTCAGTACTTGCTCTTCTTTTTACTTGACATATTTTGCTCTCCAAACTTTTTTTTAATACTTTTTACACAGATCGTGAGTGCTTGGCACGGTGTGCATACTCTTCCGCTGCTCTAATAGCTTTGCAACATTCGCCATAAACGATATTCACTTTTTCGACTGCTGTATACATTGTGAATGTCTCAATAGTTTTACGAGTAAGTTATCTGATTGCTGCAACATCTTAGCATAGACTGATGAGCTTCAAACGCACAGGTAAACACAGGAACCATACCTGAGTTACGTATATGCTTACATTTAGTACAATAGGGAAGACGTTTGTGGAATCTCTTCTCTTGGCGGTGGGACAGTGGTCAGTGGCCCTGTTATCTTGATACTATTCGATCAAGTCCCATCGTGTTATGTCGTTGAAGATCTCTTAGAAGCTTCTTTCAAATGCCATAGAAAAAAATATATAGTTCCATTAGAAAAAAAACAAGATCTGTGTCATAATTCGGCGAGTATAAACGATAAAAAACGCTTGTGAACATCATAAAATTCGCCATACTGTCCGCTATAACTTGGCAGAAATCGCGTCTTGATACATTTATTAATTCTGGATATGCTTGTGGTGACCTGTCTCAGTGCCTCACCCTGTGTGATACACATCGTCGATGATGAAAAGTAGCGTACCACTGGCAATCGACAAGAATGGAGAACTGCGTCCAGCCAAACTTAAGGCTGACGACGGAAACAACAATTACAAACATCCGTAATCGATCGATCGCTAACAGTGCAGTCTACATGGCAACATCCGTTGCTCTCTCCAGACGAATTGTTACGTTAGGCGTTTGATATAATAACGCCAAACATAACAATCCAAGAAAGCATTGATGAGAATCAGCTCGAAGTTGTGAACTATCTCATTGCGGAGTGTTGTCAGTGGCGCGGATGTCATCCTGGGCAGCAGATGAAGATATGTTGCGAAATGGACTTACTTATTAACAGAAATATCTGGAATTTAATGTTTTGCCAATTGCTCAGCGAAAACTATGTTTTTGGAAACGTTTTCCTGTTTTAGTATAAGGCAAATAAAAGTAAGCAGACTGTACATATTGCAGCTTAGAGGAACACAGCAATCAATTTGTAATCAAAAATTTTTATTGAATTCTTCCAAAACACACAAATGATATAATCACTAGTTTCGACTTCCTAGACAGTCATCAAAAGGTAATCTGTTACAAAATAGTTGCAAGCTTTATACCGTTACACAGTTAAGTGTAATAGTTTCACAAATCAGAGAGCAGACATGTTCACAATGCGAGCGTTTTTGGTGAACTGTTCAGCCGTACTTTTTTTTTCTTTAGGCCTAAAGACAATACAGTCTCCTCTCCGTGTTTTAAGAATTTTCTAGGATTTCGCAGTGTAAGGCTACGTTAACTTAAAACTTTCGGAATTAGTATTAAAATTAACACATCATTTTGATGAAGGAGAGTTGCTGTATTAATTGATAATGTTTAATGAAATCTGGTTAACTGATGTGAAATCAGTCCGCTGATTTGCACATGGTTTATATTACCAAAAAAAAGTGATATCTCCTACTGTTTTTAAATCACATTCTCAGTAAGGATTATCTCAAACGTGTATTCGGCGAATAAATTTCATTACATCTCGAAAAGGTAGTAGAATTGTTCGACTGGCTGAAATAAACCACAAGGTTACAGGTAAAGTATCACTACGAACCGTCGGCAACAGATTACTGGAAGCTGGGTCGAGATCTGGAGTTGCTATGCCTCCTTTACCCCAGCCATCATACCATAGACAACAGCGACTTGCCTGATGTAGAACCAGGGTCAACTCAGACTCTGAACGGTGTTACGTGGTGTTCAGCGAGGAGTATCGCTTGTTTGTGGCGTTCACGTCGACGCCTACGCGTCTGCAGATGACCTGTTGAAAGGTTACGTGAAGCTGCGATTCTCGAGGCCCACACCTCTTCAACTCGTGGAGTCATGGTGTGGCGAGCTACTGGATACAGCAACAGGACTGATTTTGCAATTGTTGAAGGGAGGCTGAATGCTCGCCAGTATGCAGCAAGCACGGTAAATTCTGTTGTCCCCTTCATAACCAGGGTATGAATGTGTCATATTCCGACAGGATAATTTAAGACCACAGTTCACAACACAAACGCCTCGAGAATGTACGGATCCTTGACTGACCAGCCCGGTCCCCTTACTTGTCACCAGACCATGTCTGGGATGCGACGGGAAGAGGTATACATTCATACCAAGCCCCAGCCAGTACGTGTTTGAGACATGGGAAGACATTCCTCAAGATGACATTCAGAGGCTGTTTGCCTCCACGCCACGATTAGAAGAGTATTCGTCTATTCCTGCCAGACGGGGTTAAACCTCATACTGATGTTGAAGACAGTCATCAGTTCCTAATGACTGGTTATTTGATCAGTCAATAACTGATGTGATGAACATCTCCACGAAGTTTGATAAATATCGGACAGGTGCTTCCATTCCTGTTAGTGTACGACTCACTGATGAAGACACAAAAGTGGTTTGGATAATCAAGTGGAACGCAATTCCCGTGATTTTGTTTGAGAACAGGACTGCTGTTGGAGCATAAAAAACAGAAGGGTAATAGTAATGCTTCCGTTTGTGTGACCCGAGGCTCGACAGATACCGTGAAAGAAATTTGCTTACAAGCAGTAGTGTTGCACGTCTAGTAAATATCAAATTTAAACGGTCCCCTTGTTACGAGAGGTAAGGAGAATACGAGCCACAACTTGCCACTTGCGCCAGGTGCGAAGCGCGTGGCACGGCACGTCCCTCGCTCGCGGTGCCACTTGTGGGACATAATAGAGATAACAAAGGAAAGGACTGGCAGCGCGGCGCTTGTACGATCGGCGCGGCGCGGCGCGGAGCACAACGTACCTGCTTGCGGCAGCGGCGGCGGGCGCTCGTCGACTGTCACGGAGTCGCGTGGGCAGCCGCGACGCCCTCGCAGGCGCTGGTTCGCGCCGCGGCCGCGGGGCGCGCCACCTGCCGCCGCCACGCACCTACGCGCGATCCCGCCACCCAATCAATACGACTTTCCACACACCCCGCCACGCTCAAACGTGACGTCCGACGCCCTGGCCTATCGGCTCCCTCAGAGGTGACGCCGGTGTTTACGTCCTGTCATTCTCGTGCGTCACAGAAACGGCGGGCGCGCACCGCTTCTTCTGTTGTCACAGCTCCAACCGTTCCAGCCTCTAGTGCTTTGTTTCACATCGTATTCATTAAGAACTCTGTTGTAAGTGGCAATTGTTACTAACGACAGAAGTCACTGTACACAGTAAGAAATACCGTCATCTCGTACAGCATTTAACAGACAGGTTTCTATACATCAGAGGGAAAAAAAATGACACAAGCAGCTATTTCAAAAATGAACAAAGCAAATATGACAAAAGGCACGGAGAGAAGTGAGAAAATGTGTGCGCGAGTGCGTGTGTGTGTGTGTGTGTGTGTGTGTGTGTGTGTGTGTGTGTGTCCGTCCGAATGATCATCTGTGCATGTCATCATCTGTAGGTCAAAATAATACACTACTGGCCATTAAAATTGCTGCACCAAGAACAAATGCAGGTGATAAACGGGTATTCACTGGACAAATTTATTATACTAGAACTGACATGTGATTACATTTTCACGCAAATTGGGTGTATAGATCCTGAGAAATCGGTACCCAGAACAACCACCTCTGGCCGTAATAACGGTCTTGATACGCCTGGGCATTGAGTCAAAGAGAGCTTGGATGGCGTGTACAGGTACAGCTGCCCATGCAGCTTCAACACGATACCACAGTTCATCAAGAGTAGTGACTGGCGTATTGTGACGACCCGGTTGCTCGGCCACCACTGACCAGACGTTTTCAATTGGTGAGAGATCTGAAGAATGTGCTGGCCAGGGCAGCAGTCGAACATTTTCTGTATCCAAGAGGCCCGTACAGGACCTGCAACATGCGGTCGAGCATTATCCTGCTGAAATGTAGGGTTTCACAGGGATCGAATGAAGGGTAGAGCCACGGGTCGTAACCCATCTCAAATGTAACGTCCACTGCTCAAAGTGCTGTCAATGCGAGCAAGAGATGACGGAGACGCGTAACCAATGGCACCCCATACCATCACGCCGGGTGATACGCCAGTATGGCGATGACGAATACACGCTTCCAATGTCCGTTCACCGCGATGTCGCCAAACACGGATGCGACCATCATGATGCTGTAAACAGAACGTGGATTCGTCCGAAAAAATGACGTTTTGCCATTCGTGCACCCAGGTTCGTCGTTGAATACACCATCGCAGGCGCTCCTGGCTATGATGGAGCGTCAAGGGTAACCGCAGCCATCGTCTCCGAGCTGATAGTCCATGCTGCTGCAAACGTCATCGAACTGTTCCTGCAGACAGTTGTTGTTTGCAAACGTCCCCATCTATTGACTCAGGGATCGAGACGTGGCTGCACGATCCGTTACAGCCATGCGGATAAGATGCCTGTCATCTCGACTCCTAGTGATACGAGGCCGTTGGGATCCAGCACGGCGTTCCGTATTATCCTCCTGAACCCACCGATTCCATATTCTGCAAACAGTCATTGATCTCGACCAACGCGAGCAGCATTGTCGCGATACCGTAAACCGCAATCACGATAGGCTACAATCCGACCTTTATCAAAGTCGGAAACGTGATGGTACGCATTTCTCCTCCTTACACGAGGGATCACAACGTAAAGTGCCCTCCGCCACACACCGTTGGGTGGCTTGCGGAGTATCAATGTAGATGTAGATGTTCACCAGGCAACGCCGGTCAACTGCTGTTTGTGTATGAGAAATCGGTTGGAAACTTTCCTCATGTCAGCACGTTGTATGTGTCGCCACCGGCGCCAACCTTGTGTGATTGATCTTAAAAGCTAATCATTTGCAAATCACAGCATTTTCTTCCTGTCGGTTAAATTTCGCGTCTTTAGCACGCCATCTTCGTGGTGTAGCAATTTTAATGTAGTGTGAACAGGGTATCAGAAACAGTTTGAAAAGCTTGTATGGAAGCTGCAGGGTAGGTTGCTCTGAGAAATAATTCGACGACTTGCCCCGTTAATTAGCACTAAAGCTATTCAGTCAGGACGTGCGCGCAAATGCAAGTGGCCCGCAGAAGACGGTGTCGCCAAAAGTGTTCTTCGTTTCGCTTCCTGAAAGCGAACAGGACGGCCATACAAAGATGGACATGGGACGTTAGTAAGGACCGAATCCTGAGCAGTGTCCTGCGTTTTCATCTACGCTATGACAACAACTGACACTAACTGCGGGCCTCTTGAATTTGCGCCCGCAATGGCTCTGAGCACTATGGGACTTAACTGCTGAGGTCATCAGTCCCCTAGAACTTTGAACTACTTAAACCTAATTAACCTAAAAACACCACACACATTCATGCCCGAGGCAGGATTCGAACCTGCGACCGTAGCCGTCGCGCGGTTCCAGACTGTAGAACCTAGAACCGCTCGGCCACTCCGGCCGGCTGCGAGCGCAATGGTTCAAATGGTCCAAATGGCTCGGAGCACTATGCGACTTAACAACTTTGGTCATCAGTCCCCTAGAACTTAGAACTACTTAAACCTAACTAACCTAAGGACATCACACAACACCCAGTTATCACGAGGCAGAGAAAATCCCTGACCCCGCCGGGAATCGAACCCGGGAACCTAGGCGCGGGAAGTGAGAACGCTACCGCACGACCATGAGCTCCGGACCGAGCGCAATGACCTGAGTGGTTAACTTCAATGCTAATTAACTCGGAAACGGCGAAACGATCGACTTTCTCTCGTGACAATTATTTCTCAGTGTAATCTAACATGCACAATAGCGATACTCAAACTGATCTGACAATATTTGCTGGACATGGAATTTTGTAGACGTTGGCAAACTAAGCAGTACTCAAGATTAGGCAAGTATATTGTTAGAGAGCAACATTCATGGCCGGAGTGTGTTTTTTAGTGTGGAAAAAGGGACAATATGCGACAGCAACTAATGTTGAACTCGTGGAAGCTCAGTTGGTAGAGCACTTGCCCGCGAAAGGCATAGGTCCCGAGTTCGAGTCTCGGCCCGGCACACAGTTTTAATCTGCCAGGAAGTTTCATATCAGCGCACACTCCGCTGCAGAGTGAAAATCTCATTCTGGAAACATTCCCCAGGCTGTGGCTAAGCCATGTCTCCGCAACATCGTTTCTTTCAGGACTGCTAGTTCTGTAAGGTTCGTAGGAGAGCTTCTGTTAAGTTTGGGAGGTAGGAGACGAGGTACTGGCAGAAGTTAAGCTGTGAGGACGGGGCGTAACTCGTGCTTGGGTAGCTCAGTTGGTAGAGCACTTGCCCGCGAAAGGCAAAGGTCCCGAGTTCGAGTCTCGGCCCGGCACACAGTTTTAATCTGCCAGGAAGTTTCATATCAGCACACACTCCACTGCAGAGTGAAAATCTCATTCTGGAGTCTCGATGACGTTATACTCGTAGGTGTGGGGTGTGAGTGGTGCAGAAATAGTCATCTCTATAACGCCAGAAATTATTTCTACTGAACTTGGCGCACGTTTCACTTGCTATCTGGATAAAATTACTATGACAGTAAGACACCCCTAGCAACCCACCCCTATGGCTGAAGATGGGGGTCCACATGGGTGACATCCATAACTCAAGAACGCTTGGATAATTTCAACCGAATTTGGATAATAAATGACTTATTATTTGTACAAAAATTCTTAAGCAGTAAGATACCCCTACAACCGCCAAGGGTGGGAGTGGCAATAGAAGGGGTGACACGTAAAAAGATTCGAAATCCACCTGTAGGTATTTCTCTCCTGTACTGAGTTGGCTTGGAGTACTTTAAATGTAGGAAACGCAGTTTCTCTCAGATTTGTGTTGCTCAATACGTCAACCAGTTCGCGAGAATTAACACTGCAGCTAGTCAATAACATATATATAGTGTAATATATGTGACATAAGCGTATGCAGGCAAAGCCGATGGCAAAAAGCTAGTGCTGAATAAATATAACAATTCTTTTAACCTTTTCAGACGATGTGGTTACCTTTGAAGCCACCTAGGACTTTCTCATTTCGTGGCATATGCTCAGTAGCTACAGCTGAAGCTACCCTTTACATCTCCAGTAGATGCAGGCCTGTAGCGGCTGCAGCTTGAAAAACTTCATATATTTCGAATCTTGGCAGTTAGACGAGCAAACGTAGGTGCTAGTTTTGTATGTTGTTTTCGAACTTCGCCTCTACAAGGCATATTTTGAGCATTGATTACGTACAGAAAACTGTCCTGTTCTAATTTATACTCTTTGTATTCCAATAATAATTACATTTATGTACTTTTTTGCACAATTATTGCGGCTCTAAGGGTGACATGAGTAGTTGTGACAGATTGTTGTATTACGACTTTCACAAGACGTACTCTCGCAGAATAAATGAATAGGAAATTCTGGTGTCTCTCGGAAGTGATTTTTTTTATGTCGAGTCAGGCTGATAATAACAGTTAAAGTGGAGATGTGTTAGCTGAAGGCAGTGACCTTGATTTTCGAATGAAAAAAAAAATCAAGTTTATCTTACATTACTTCAGAATATGAGAGCAAAGATCCATTCAGAAAAAAAGTAAAACTTTTGTTCCAGTTGAAAAACAGACAACAGAAGCAAAGTATCTACCAATACATGACACCTCAAGGCACTGAGTACACTGTAGCCCAAGAAGGATCATCACAGAAGCAGATGGAAGTGTGCTATCTGTCAAGTAGTCCTATGCCTAACTGCAGAAAGGAACTGTAGTTTATCTTATCACCAACGTAACGACATTTCATACACAGTGGCTCTATTTGAAACCACTCCGAATATGTTCAATAAATGTATGAAACACTTGTTTTTCACATTCCTCTGTCTCAATGTATATCTAATACCCCAATAAAAACAAGAAAATTCAAAACATAAATTTTTAATATTTCGAGTCTGAAAGGGTTAATAACGTCAGCATCACGAATGGCCTTTTTTTGCCTCCGTGCGTGAATAAATCCTACTGTTCTTATCGTATTGCGAAGAATGGCCTTATGAACGTATGCAAGAAGATGGTTATTGCTGGGACACAATGCGCCATGCGTTCCAGGTAACAAAATGGTTCAAATGGCTCTGAGCACTATGCGACTTAATTTCTGAGGTCATCAGTCGCCTAGAACTTAGAACTAATTAAACCTAACTAACCTAAGGACATCACACACATTTATGCCCGAGGCAGGATTCGAACCTGCGACCGTAGCGGTCGCTCAGCTCCAGACTGTAGCGCCTAGAACCGCACGGCCACTCCTGCCGGCTCCAGGTAACAAATACGAGGCGACTTCAATAAGTAAGCTGCAGACTGTTATGGTAGGCCAAGTAACTGCTATTGAATGCTGCAATGCACTGCAAAGTGACGCAGATACAATGCTCTACTTTTCAACGCAGCCAAAAATTTCTCTGCAAACAACTGTCCAACGTTCTATCTATCGTTCGGTTCCTCGACGATAAGAATCTGTTCCTTGGTCACGACACCATTCGAAAACCGCTGTGCAAACGTCCTCATCGTTGGAATATATCTTTTAGCCCAATATACTTTCAGCATACCCAAAAGATAGCAGTGGCATTGTGCAAGACCTGGACTTCCTGATCAGCCTCACTCGCGTCTGTGCGGCCTTGATCAAACTGTTGGCACCATTCCACACCGGCTGGACGCGACACTGCATTTGGTCCACAATTTCAAGGTGAAAGTGTGCGTAATTTAGACGCTTTGTCCAGAAGAATCGTACCGTCCCGCGTGTTTCAACTATAGTGTATGTTTCCAGTTGTTGCTGCACCATTCCAATCTCACACTTTGGTGCACCTCTCACTCGTACTGTATCAGAACTGTCACTGCAGAAAACCCGGAACATGTATTGTCTTATGAAAAAACGTCACTCTTGTTGCGCAATGATATTCGCGTGGGGCGACATGTGTAACTTACTTTCTGAAATCCTTAAGTAGCAGGATTTCAGGAGCTCCTCCTCAGTAACGGCATTAGATACGTATCGTTATAACGGGCGATGATTCGCCGCAGTTTCTAGTGTAAGCTTTGCCACCCGCCGATCCGAAAGGCGGTTTGCTCGCCCATTTCATATGCACTCCAGACACAGCAATTTCACTGTCCCATATAAAGAGCAATGACAGGTGTAAATGTTACGTCCGCCGTAAAACCAAAAAACTCCTAAAATCAACCAGAGACCGGCATCTGGTTGCTTGTAGTTGTAGTATAAGACTTGAGCACTATTCACATGGACCGGGAACACTTACGTGCATATAATGACACGTCTATATCGCCATAAAGTGAAGTATGACACGGCGGAACATTTCCGGCTTCCTGAATGTGCAGTGAAATGTGGCTCTAGATCGTTTTTTTACGTCACAGGAGGAGAAGGTAAACTCCTAAAGCCAAATGGCCGCATTCGGTGGCTCATGTATTATATCTTGTAAGTTATAAAACGTGCTGTCTGCAGATACACATTAAATACCTACAAAAATGGGACGAGTGTGGTACAGTCTGTCATAATAAAACGTCGGGAAACTGCATATTAGCAGCTGAAAGGGCTACCGTAGCCGCAATACAAACATCAAGACGTTTGACTCAATAACGACGTGCACCTCAGTTCACTATGCAACAGCGAATCATTTTGAAGTTTCCTTGGTGATTTTCGTTTTACAAGCATTAGGCCGTTGTCCAAAGCTTATTTCTCCCTAACGTTCGTCTGCTAACGCTGGTGACATCATCTGGCGCCATGACGACTCGGACAGTACCTACGACCAAGTGCGCACAGGAACTACAAAAAGAAGCAGGCTTAAGGAACACTGAGTAACTGTCATCTGGGAAACATGGATAAATCGGCAGTAGCGGATCATGCACAAGAGCCACGGAATCACCAAATTCGATATGCAACTTGCTGATGTGGAGTCAACTAAAAAGATTTGCACTAGGCGACCAGTCTACCTGACGGGAGGTCCTAGCTCCGATACTTTTCTTTTATGAAGATCCAATCATTTCTATGCTTGGATGTATATAGACGCCACAGAAATTCAAAAGCTCAAAAACAACTTTAACAGAACAGAAGGACTGGATTTAGACAAGTTGTAGCCTTAGTTCCAAATAAAGCAAAGAGCGCCAAGTCTCTTGTTGCTTGAATACGTATGAACAGTTCAGCTTGCGGGGCTTTTTTAACCTTGCAACTGCTTTCTGCGTCTTTATAGCCTCTTGAGGATGTCTCCAGCATTAGGTGACGAAACTTTAGGCAGAGAAACATGCCTAGTGCCGATGAAACAAAATATCACCAATGACGTAAATACGGACCGTGAAAGCCCGCATTGTATGGTTGGTTGGTTGATTTGAGGGAGGGGACCGAACAGCGACGTTATCCGTCCCATCGGATTAGGTAAGGCTGGGAAGGAAGTCGGTCGTGCCCTTTCAAAGGAACCATTCCGGCATTGGCCTGAAGCGATTTAGGGAAATCACGGAAAACCTAAATCAGGATGGACAGGATGCTGGTTTGAACCGTCGTCCTCCAAAATGCGCCACTTCGCTCGGTGCATTGTATGATTCGTATTCTTGTTCACATGTGTAACACAGACTTTCGAGGAGAAGTATTAATTTTTTTACATCTTTCTTTTTAACATGGTACGTGCCACTCAATTCACTGACACATTCACAACAATATTCACAATTTGCACAATCTGTAACAGTTGCTAAAAGGGACTGACGAAGTTATTTCGCACATATCCATTCATATCCATTTCTGAGACGCTACCTACAGCTGAAAACTGCCTCTCGTGAACGTTGCGGACGCGCAGGTACAATGAGATAACCAGATCGTTCTCGAGCCTTCATCGACCACGCCAGTGCCTTCCATGCCCCATGTGAAGAGCCATAAATTCAGATTTGAGAAGGGGATAATAATGCCATGTCTGTTGTCAAGATTTAAGCAATTATATTCCAAGAGACGTCAGTCAGTAGTTCCAGATGGTCAAATTGGGAACCATCCCGTTCCGAAATACTCCTCTAACTGTGAGATGTGCTCAGTCTGTCGGCTAGGAGCGTAAATCTGGCGGAGGAGTAACCACCATCTTCTCCCTTCCTTTCGTTCTTCATTCATTCATAAAAACGGAGACTGGGCTACATTTCACAAACACTCATAACCGTCATAATCACTATAAAGCTACACATTATCGGGTGTTATCCTAAAAGCATTCCACATGCATCACTTCATTAGTTCCTGTCCTTAACTAAAAGTTCGATTTGATGCAGCCTCCAGTCCTGTCGTTCTCATTTAAGCATAACTGCTGCATTATCAACGACCTGTCCGGCCCCGCTAGCTGAGTAGTCAGCGTGACGGAGTGTCAATCCTAAGGTCCCGGGTTCGGTTCCCGGCTGGGTCGGAAATTTTCTCCGCTCAGGGACTGGGTGTTGTGTTGTGCTAATCATCATCATTTCATCCCCATCGACGCGCAGGTCGCCGAAGTGGCGCCAACTTGAAAGACCTGCACCAGGCGACTGGTCTACCCGACGGGAGGCCCTAGCCACACGACATTTCATTTCATTTCATTTCATCAACGACCTGCGTTTTCTTATTTGTATTTAGGCCTCCCCATTCGATTCTTCCCCCTTATCATCCCTTAAACTACAGTTTTCAGAGACTCTCACTTCGTAATACATACCCAACAGTTCTATCTAATTTTTTATTATGTTCTTGGATACCGACTTAAAACTAAATAAAAAGGCATTAGGATGTTGACTAAAAATAGTAAACGAATTCCCTGTCAGTCTGCTTTCGGCTGCGGTGGGGCGAGGACGTCCGCTGCGCCCCGCCGTGCGCGACCGTGAGCGCTTGCTTGTGTTTACCTTCTCGCGGCGCGAGTTGTATTTGCTCCAAGTTCGGTGCGACTATGGCACACACATGGCGCCACGATACGATCAAAATTACTTTCCAACCGGATCACGCGCGTCCTCGAGCCTATGAAATGGAACAGTTCATACGCGACGATCTATGTTTAGATCCGGCGACTGTCGTCGGAATACATTTTTCTATAACGGCGAGCGTGGTTTATGTTAAAATGACCAGTGCAGAGGTCTGCGCGACAGTGGTTTCTAAATACTCGAACTCTCTCAGATTCAAACATTCTGACGGGCATATCGGTGCAGTGACGGTGGATCATGCAGGCATGGGCCTAAGGACTGTAAGGGTTTTTGAGCTCCCCTTCGAGGTCCCAGAGGAAGTTGTCAAGGACGCCTTCCGGCCATATGGCAATGTTATCAGCTACGTTGCAGAAAAGTGGCAAACTTTCTCGACGTATGAGGTCTACAACGGTGTGCGCCAAATTAAACTTGAGCTCAAGAAACATGTGCCGTCCTATTTGAACATCGGTGGCTGTCGTGCAATCATCATGTACGACGGTCAACCGCGTACCTGTTCCGGATGTGGGCAGGAAGGCCATGTTCGATCGAGCTGCTTACAACGTAGAATTACGCAGATACCAGTGGGAGACTCCGTTTCCCAGACGGGGACGACAATCCTGCCCCTCACGTACGCTCAGACGACGATGCGCACCATAGTTGAGAACGAAACGGGCGATCAGACACATCCATCGACGTCAGAAGTACCAAGGGAGGAAGAGGAAGGACCCTCGGTGCCAACCCATACGTCGCCCCCTCCACAGCAACAACAGCAGCAACAGTCCCACGGACTCCAGACGCAACACAACATTCCGAACGCGATGGACGTGGACGCGAACATTGTCCCGACCGCGGCTTTCCTAGCGGAAGGTGATACGACGCTGGATTGCCTCCCACATTCGGATACGGATGTCCACGTTCGAAAGCAACGTTCGCCTCGACGACGCAAGCGACGTCGGCGGATCCCTTCTGACGATTGCCTCCTACACACGGCCGGTCAAGAAGGTGACATCTCATCAGACGGCATGGATGCTGCGCCTGTTGAGGATCTAAGTGGTGTAGACGGTTCACTTGCCCATACTACGAGTGCCCTGTTACTTCTTGCACCACAAACGCGGCAGGTCGCGTCGATGGATGGCGCTCCGTCTACCTCTACCAAAGACGACGTATGTGAGAGAGATTTAGGTGCCGATCAGCTACACAGCAACGTGTTGCACCCACTGAGGTCGGACGATGTTGAGGAACTTCCTGAAGAGGGCACTGGTGACAGGGGAGGGGGCGGCATTGGGGATGCCACTCCTAGCGTGAGACTCATAATTTGTAACGAGTTTGATGGGTCCGGCATCTCTTGCGGTTAGCTTTGATTGCCATGGCGTCTATCCTAAGTGAAGAGGCTAGGCAGCACACCTTTCGCCTTGCCACAGTCAATATCAACGCGATAAGGGCACCACACAAACTGACAATGCTACAACGCATGCTTGATGCGGCGGACATCGACGTGGCCCTCTTACAGGAACTATGTGTCGCTAGTTTCCCTGACTTCTACGGATATACCGCCCACATCTCCCACGCCTCTTCTACCGATTGTGGTGTGGCTGTTCTGCTACAGGACGGTTTGGCGGCTACGGACGTACTGTACTTACCGAGTGCAAGAGCCATGGCAGTAACTGTCAACGGTGTACGACTCATCAATGTATATGCCCCTTCAGGATCAGGGAGACGGAGAGATCGGGCCCGCTTTTTTTCGGAAGATATTACGCGTCTATTTATGGGCCGCATAGACGATACGGTGATCGGAGGACATTTTAACTGTACATTATCTCCGTCTGATCAGCAGCCACATCACGTCCCGTGTGCGGAATTGGAAATGCTAGTGCATGACCTCCACCTGATTGACACGTGGCGCCACATCCATGGCCCAGCTCCTGGTTACACCCATTATACAAGCCATTCATCTAGTCGGTTAGACAGGATTTACGTCACAAGCACCCTTTCGACGGCGACGAGAGGAGCAGAGCTCTGGCCCACTGCATTCACCGACCACACAGCCTATATTTGCACCATTGCCCTCCAACCTGCACATGTGTGGCGCAGTAGGCCCCCCTGGAAACTGAACGTCGCCCATCTGGACAAGCCGGCATGTAAAGGTGCAGTCGAAGAGTCGTGGAACGCGTCCTTACAGCGTCGTGGTCGTTACCGATCGACCCTCAGTTGGTGGATTGAATGTGCGAAGCCTGCTGTTAGGCGCACCTTCATGGCTTACGGCCGGGAAGCAGCGGCATGGAGGAGGAGCACGGAAAACTTTTATTACACCGTCCTACGGGAATGTCTTGCTATGGAGCCCTCACCTGACAGGCAGATCATAGTCAATCGCGCGAAAGCGCAACTCGTCTCCTTAGCACGCCATCATTTACAAGGCGCTATTATACGGTCGCGTGCTCCAGACATGATACAATCAGAAAGGCCATCTATGCACCACGTGCTCCTAGAACGCAGGAGGCGCCGTAGGGCACTGGTAACCGACATGATAACGGACGACGGTCGACACGTGGTAGAACAAGCAGATATAGCAGAAGCCTTCTATTGGCATTACGCTCAACTTTATTCAGCAGTGCTCCCTGATATGGCGGCGGTAGACACCGTTTCAGCACACGTCCACGGTACAGTTCCGCCAGACATGGTCCCGACTTTAGTGGGAGAAGTGACAGCAGAGGAAGTGCTCGACGCCATTGGTAAAGGTGCTCCCCATAAATCACCAGGAATCGATGGATTACCATTAGAGTTCTATCGAGCCTTTAAACAACTGTTGCTACCGTGTTTGATTGAAATTTGCCAGGAATTGATGTCCCCGGGTATAACATTGCCTGCACCATTCTTGGAAGGTCTGATTGTCCCCATCCATAAGCCGAAGGGACGGAATCATGTCCGCGATTATCGTCCCTTAACGTTATTGAACAGCGACTTCATGATCTTTTCGAGGCTGCTATCAGAACGTATTCGCGGCACACTATTGCACGTCTTGTCCGGCGATCAGACGTCCTTGGGGGGACCCAACAACATCAGAACTGCGTTATGTCGTTACAGAGATCTCATCTCCCTTGCACGGGAGAGACGTTTGCCGGCAGCCCTCGCGTCTATCGACTTTAGCCAGGCTTTTGACCGTGTGGGTCACACTTTCCTCACGGCCGTTCTACGGCGCATGGTATACCCCGACCCCTTTATCACAGTGTTGACACGCCTACTACATGGTGCAACTTCTCGAGTTCTTGTTAATGGAAGACTGACGGCACCCATGCCGATCCGCCGATCAGTACGACAGGGATGTCCATTATCAACATTGTTATTTGCATTGGCCTTAGAACCTTTGTTGTGTGGTCTCCGAGACAGGCTCACTGGAATTCGGCGGCTCCATCTATCGTTGCACCGCATATGCGGATGATTTGATGATCGTCATACGTGGAGCTGACGACATGGCCGCGGCTTTGGACTGGATTGCAACCTACGGTACAGCTTCTGGTAGCCAAATCAACGTTGACAAGTCCGTCCCCTTGAGCATCGGGATTGGGCTACCGCAGGAACACATTGCCCCCTTACTCTTCAGTGATACTGTACGCTGCTTGGGCTTAGATTTCATGAACGACATGCGACGCGCGACGACGCTCAATTATCGACGCCTTCTTAACCAAATTAGGACCGGAATTGCAAATCAGCGCTTGCGATCCCTCAACATCGTTCAGCGGGCGTATTATGCCAATGTCTACCTTGCGTCCCGCATACCGCATGTCGCCCAAACGCTACCCATTCCGAAGCCCTTGGCTCGTAGCATTATGGCAGCGCTGGGACACTTCGTCACCGCTGGTATGTTACTGAAGATCAGATACGTATCTCTTACCCTCCCCAAGTAAAAAGGTGGTCTCGGCCTAGTTAACGTCCATGATAGGGCCATTGCCCTCTATGTTAGCTCACATTTATGTCTGCTGCGCCGTTGTCCTACGAGCCTCACGAGTCTGCTTCTGACGGCGCTACGACCTGCTTCACTAAGAGCGCCGGTGCCACTACAGGACATCCCAGCGCCCCTCTTTTATATAGGACGTTTCTATTTAGAACAAAGTTATTGCAGTGTCGCGCTCACGACACCACAAATGGCCACAACTCGACGCCTATATCATGACATGCTGCAATGTCGCCCTCTAAATGTGGTCGAACTAAAATATCCTGACGTACGGTGGCGCGTGGTGTGGAAGACTGTACACGATGCCATGCTTGATTCCGATGTTGTTTCCCAATGGTACGTAGTCGTTAATGGGAAGCTGGTGACGCAAGAACGTCTCTACAATATCCACATGGCAGAATCACCCAATTGTGTGGGTTGTAATACAGTAGATTCTGACGAGCACCGCCTCAGCTGTGGAGAGGCGGAACCGGTTTGGCACCTAGTGCGGCAGATGCTGGCTTATCTCTTGCGAGTTAGGCCTGAGCATATATCTGCACGCACGTTATTGTTTCCGGATGAGACATTTTACCCCAAGACTCGAACCAACTCTGTCACCTGGATACGTGGACATGCAGTCGATTACCTATGTCGTGACGGACACAAGAATTTCCTTGACTTCTGGCTCTATTTGCAAGAAAGACATCATGCTATTTCCAGGCCTACCAGATATCGACAGTGCTTCGCAAACTACCTATGGAGTGCCTTTCACAGCCCGCCGTGCAGCTGGAATGTTCCAGCCAGTGGCAGATGAGGTCAGAACGAACTGCAAACGAGCATATATTGAACAATCTTTATCAGTGGGCGCAGTCGCTGGGAAGCCTCACTACGACGTGGTAGCTTTCATTTCATGTTATTTATCTTTCATATCTTCGATGGCGTCTTCATTCTGTTTTAGTTTTCCAGGCTTGATTAACTATGACTGTTCGCACATTGATATCTATATAAATAAAAAAAAGATTAAAGAAAAAAGTGGGCAGGAGACCTGCGTTCGAATCCAAATAAATAAACAAGAACAAAATAAGAACAAAATGAACAACAAATAAAATATAATAAAGTATTGTACCCTTTCCTTTCTCCTTTTATTTTATTTTTTTATACAAAGTTCAGAGGCATATTTAATTTTTGTTCGTTGGCGGAACCTGAAGCGGTGGTGATCGGCCGTCCTAGTTAGCTTTAGGATGAAAGTGGCGGTGGCACTAGCTTTGTTTTTGTTTTTAGGCTACATAGGAAATTAAAAAAAAGTGGCGTCAACTTGAAAGACCTGCACCAGGCGACTTGTCTACCCGACGGGAGGCCCTAGCCACACGACATTTCATTTCATTTCATCAACGACCTGCGTTTCTTATTCGTATTTAGGCCTCCCCATTCGATTCTTCCCCTTTATCATCCCTTAAAGTACAGTTTTCAGAGACTCTCATTTCGTAATAAATACCCAACAGTTCTATCTAATTTTTTATTATGTTCTTGGATACCGACTTAAAACTAAATAAAAAGGCATTAGGATATTGACTAAAAATAGTAAACGAATTCCCTGTAAAGATCTGTTTACACAGCACGGTGTACTTAGTGCACAACATGGGTATATCTACTATTCAGTTACGCACACTAAAAAGAACATCGGCAATTATCTCACAAACATCAGCATTCATCGTTGTGGAACACGATCCAGTATAAATTAACATTTACCAAGAGTAAACAAACAAAAATTATCCCAGAGTTATCTACAGAGAAATAAACTTTTACAACAGGCTGCCCAAGTACAGTTAAGACGTAACTAGAGCTCAAATGTTTAAAAAGTCAGATAAATCAAACTTCTTAAATAATTCATATTATACTGTCGAGGATTAGTGAGATAACACAGAGAAGGAAAAGATAAAAATCAACATGATTTAGCAATAAACAACTGCTACTCTACAGTAAACTGTAATACTTTAATGAATCTTACGGTAAAAATTATACCAAAGATCTGTGACGGATAATTCTGACTTCTTTCCATTTCTTTGGGTTGAGCACCCCATTCATTGTGGTGAAATAATGCATCAGCTTTTTTTTCAGACAGGCCCAGTGGACAACACGAAGAATTCTACAGAAGTATCGTCAAGGTGCTTAAGCCAGCCGAAAGAGAGAGAGAGAGAGAGAGAGAGAGAGATTTGTTTGTTTGGGTGCTGTAGTGTATCTACTATGGAGCGTGTTTGCGTACTATGTGGGTAGTGACCAGTGATTGGATACAACTGAATTATGAAAAAGTATTTTTCTGAGAGTAATTGTTAAGTTGTTAGCAAAGTGTGTAAGATACCCGGTACGCAAATATCAAAATGTACAACAAAACATGTTAATCTAGTAAGATAACATACTGTATACGCGAACTAGTTAACTACGGAAATGTTTCCTTTTTCAATCAAGATGACATACTTTTTCAATTAAGATGACGTACATGGTACCATTCTGTAAATGATTTATGGATGAGTAAACAACTGACTAACTTAACTATCAATTTTTTTTACTCTTTGCAGGACGCCTTTATTTCTTACTCTATCCATGAATCTGATCTTCAGCAGTTTCCTACACGTACAGATGTGAAAATTTCACGCGTTTCTCATTCCTCACTTCTGTCTTCCACAGTTTCCACGTCATGCATCCACACAGTGCTGTGCTCGAAACACTAAATTTCCTAAATTGTTCTGGTCTCAAAGTTATTATTTTTGAATGTTAACAGCTGTTTCTTTTTAAAGCAAGCCATTTTGTCTTTTGTAGTCCTTGTTACTACGTCTTTCTCGCATTTTCTTCCTTATGTAATCTACTTCCGAGATAGCAAGCTTCAAAATTCTCCTGTAACAGTTCATTTTGCCACTTAACGAGTACACATATTAATGGTTACATAGATATTTTAATCACCAGCTATAACACACTTATTTCATTAAGCACCCGCCGGCCGGAGTGGCCGAGCGGTTCTAGGCGCTACAGTCTGGAACCGCGCGACCGCTACGGTCGCAGGTTCGAACCCTGCCTCGGGCATGGATGTGTGTGATGTCCTTAGGTTAGTTAGGTTTAAGTAGTTCTAAGTTCTAGGGGACTGATGACCTCAGAAGTTGAGTCCCATACTGCTCAGAGCCATTTGAACCATTAAGCATCCATACGCCTACGTCATTCTTGCCGTGACTGTTCTGTTGCCAAGATACTCTCACTTCCCTAATTGCCTCTTCTGGAAACAAATTAAGTATCAGCGATAACAACGAGCAACACTGCCTTGTAGCTTTCCCGATTTTAGCGTCTTGTATCATTTCATTAGCAATGACTACTCCGTTGCGCTTTGCATAAAGAGATGGCATTACTCTTCTGTCCCTATAGATGATACCAAACTGTCCAAGACTAGATCACTGTAAACTGAAAAAGTCTCATGTGGCGAAACACGGCAAATCGCAACGTTGCGATGGAACTTGACCCAGAAGGAATCGGTTCGATTAGTGGTTATAATAAGGTTCACCAAATTGATTCCAGTCTCGATGAGCTGTCTTTTGGACACACTGTCGTTAATAATTCGTGAGCTGTATAGAGCAGATGAAGTTGTCGATTCCTCTGTTACCTTTATTGACAGGCACAGTATTTCAGACTAGAGTGATCCGACACTTAACATCAACCAGAGGTAGAGCGAATACTAATAGCAGAAAAAAAATTCATTAAGACCTAACAAGTCAGTATTCTGTGATTTCCATTCTGCAGCCTCGTCCGCTCTCGACCTCCCCCCTCTTCCTCTCCTCTGACACACCAACATGAAAAAAGATAGCTAACGATTTAGAAAAAAGATTCTGTTAAGGTTTGAGTAAAAACCGAACATCCTTTGGCCCAAGCACAAATTAATCGAACAGAGCGCCCTTCTCTTGATTTTTTCAGAGAATTCTACTAATTAGGGGTTCTGTGTTCACATGCAAGCCATAGTTTTACCAGCAAGTAAAGTTATAACTGAAATCCCCGTGTTTGGCGAATAAAAGTCCTATAAAGAAAATCTTTGTTAGACGATGTGTTTGCTGCAAAGCAAATCTGCGTTGCATGAATAGCCTTCTGCTTCTACATTATATATCCAGCGCAACAGGATAATATGCTGAAACTCCACAGTACGGTGAGGAATCCGCTGCGCGTATGCTGTAGAATTCATCGAAATCGAGCACGTGACATGCCAGCTTGCCCTGAAGCCAAGCATATCAATCTGTCACGGGCTTCGGCCACCGCGCTAGCCATATCTGACACAGTGCGGCATGTTTTCATTTTTTGTTAGAGGAATTTGTGACGGGAAAATGTTTATGCAAATGAATTGCGAAACAACCATCAGCTGGATATTGCAGCTCTTTTTGGACTGCGTGCCTGAAAATAAGTTATGATGGAATTTAATTAATTTTAATTTAGCTGCGAATGTTTTCGTTCTGCATTATCTTAAATAGGCAACACATACGTTGTGCTTCAGTTTATTAGTGCCAGTTGCGAATTCAGGGGGAGGAATTAGGGCGGGGGGGGGGGGGGGGGGAGCTGTCTGTCAAGACTTCCCCAAATATCTTTTAGCGGTATCATTTATATTTTCATGTATACGCTTGTGTGCAAAACTTAGGTCGAAAGTAACCTTCGCACGATGTGGCGCTAACAAGTAACGTAGCTCTTACAATCAAATTTTCCCTGAGACATTTAAGTCTCACCTTTATCTACGATAATATTGGAAACTGAAGAAGTGAATTAAAATTTGTGCCGCGGCCGAGACTCGAACCAAGGTCTTCTTGCTTACTAGTGACAATATAAGGGGAAAATAAGCTGGAGATATGAATCGGAGTTTGTGTTGGGGAGGGAATTCGACTTGGGTAGTTCGTGCAGCTATGTTGACCTCAGTGCCGCAGTGGTGTAATGGTCAGCATATCTGCCTACTAAGCGAAACAAATACCGTGATAGAGACTAATCCGTAGAACTCTAACACGTCAGACAAGGAGAGCCTCGCCGAAAAATTACAGCGCATACGAACAATGTTCCGAATGAATGGGTAGCCTACTCACAACGAAAACTGAGCGGGCATTCCAAACACAATTAAGAACAGCTGAGGAAGAGACCGACACTGAGACAGAGAAAAAGCAGCCGAATATCGTGCTTTATGCTGGCCCGACCTCCGGGAAGATAGGTAGAGTGCTACGTGGACATAGCATTCAGTGTATTTTGTTCCGGTCAACGAAAACGGATAATCTTCTTCGAAACGATAAAGACGGGTGTGTACTGCATTCTATGCGAATGTGACATTTCTTATGTAAGGGAAACTATCACAATAGTCGATGAGAGTTTTAAGGAACATTAAACGCACACTCGACTGAAACAAGCACCTGGGACTCAACACTGCCTCGAGTATAATCTCGAAATGAAATAGAACGACATCAGCAAGTTTCTAGGAGAGTATAGTTAAGGAACCTATCTAAATAAATATGCAGGAAAACCTACTACACTAGGACAGAGGTTTTAATTTAAAAAATGTTTGGGGTGTGGCACTCAGATTTAATAAGACCTCTCCGGCTATCTGATCCACCAGAGCTGAGAAATGTGTGTTTCACGAGATAACAGGGACCGATGACCTCAGCAGTTTGGTCCCATAAGACATTACCACGGGATAACTCTACTGGCTCTGAAAAGCCAATGGGCTTCAGGTTATGTAGTGGCTGCCGGCAGTGGAATTCTGCTATTAACAGTGACGCGACACTAACAATGTTTCTCAGTCCGGTTGGTGTCCAGGTACCTAGGTAGATCTAACATAGCTCGCAGCAGCTGCAGAAGACCACTGGGTCGATCGTAGAAATGCTGTGCGTAAATTGCAGTCATCAACACGGTTGTACACCAGAAAACACATCATTTAATCATTTACGCCGAGAAAACCTGAGGGATCAGTGTTCTGGAATCTCCCGATTAGCAGAGTTATGTTAACAAGCTAGTGAAACCAGCAGCCGTCTGAGCGCGGAGAGCGTAACTATTTAAAACGAGTTTAATAATTCTTGACTGCGCGTCTAAATGCATGAAAGCTCTCGTTAGCAGACGTCACAGTTAAGATGTTTAATTAGTGCACCTTCAAATACATACTGATTTTCCGAGGCCCCGCACGAAGCCGAGCGTTCGGGCTATGTGGTACAGAAGCCGATTAGTGTGTCGTCACAGGTTCGTTGCGCGGCCCGTATCTCACGTGAGGCCCGGTGCCAGGAGGTATGACGAAGAGCGTACAAGCCCAGTGATCTGCTCTTCTGTGGGATCTATTAGCGACCGCCATCAAGGCAGGTCACCGCAGTGATGGATACTGAAGACTGTCACCATCCTTCGGAGGGATTGTCTTTAGTCACCTTAGAATTAAGCATACAATAGGGTATGCATGAATATTTCCAATAAAAGGTCAGAGGAGGTTGGGGAGATGGTGAGATTTCTACTAGTACAACAAGACAAATGTTCCTGTAAACATGCATCACACAATGGTTTGTGAACGAGTTTCATTCCAAAGAACATACTGAGACCCAATTACAGCAGACGCTCAAAGGGTCCGCCATGAGCAACACTGCATTCTTGAAACTGCGTCAAAATGGACCGGCGAAACAGCTCTGTGACCTATGTCGAATATGTTCAGAGGCGTTATAGATACGCTGTTCCTGGTCGCTTATATAATCAATCGGAGTAGCGTACGTCACATTTTTCACGCGCTTCTGTCGCCTAGCTAAAAAAGGAAACCAAAAGACTCTCTCTCGAAGTGACAGACAACAACGGTATCAACATAACAATGTTACAGATAAATAAAATATGGCGTTTCAGTCTTCGATCGCTATTCTGACAGCGAACCGAGTGTTCTGTACGGACAAGTTACTCTGTAACTACAATATATGATCTGAAGTGGGCAGCTAGCCCGAAACCGGTAATTGAAAATAAAGAATAGCGATCGAAGACTGAAACGCCATATTTTATTTAATGAACTATCGCGGAATTCCCATTGAGACAATCATGTCTAGTTTTGAATGTTACAGATAGTAATGTAACTAATGTAACTGTCGTAACAGATATTTTTAATTTATCTCTCATGAATAGAGCATATGCCACTCCATGGAACAGAAAAATAGTCCGACCCATCTTTAAGGTCGAAAACCCACCATAACCTTGTGATTACCGACCATTCAGCTTTTTACTAGCTGTCTCCAAAGCCCTGGAACATACCGTTCATGCCCAAATTACCGAGTACGCTCGCACGTTGCCCCTTAACGTGCATTATTGAGTTAGCTTTACAGGTTCTAAAATGGTCTCACCACTTTCCTAAGCGATATCACAGTTAGGCTCACAGATTCCGAAAAAGAAACATACCTCACAGAAAAACAAAGGATATAAGGACAAACCACAGTGATTATGGTACAGATGGCAGTTGTCTGCAGTTGGCTGGTGAGAGGCAGCTGAGGAAACAGAACGATATGACCAGCTGTGCACAGAAGATGTGATCAAACTCGTGCTCTGATTATTTTGTTTCTATGATAAAATAAACACCTAGCTGTCACTTACTTTGTTATTCTGATACAGGTGTAGAATTACATTTTGTTTGTGGGTTATATTTTAGCAGGACTAAATTAGAAACATAAATGCAAGTTTACACGGCTGATGTACACTTCGAGGACTGACAGCCCTTAGTAGATGTGTAAAACTACTGCCTGGCTTTTTTTCTCCGACTACGGAAGCTGCCACCTACATCAAGGGTTCGAGGGGTCCTCGAACTTGTAAAGCTGTGTAAAGGGCAGCACCAATCTTCACGCGATGCAAAATGCGATTTTTCGTAAACAGAATGGCGATCGATTACTTTCGGTCGAGAACGATGGCGTTAGCCAGAAATTACAACACGTTCGCCATCACGTAACAAATGTTGCGTTCGTCTGCACAGCTCTATGTATTCTGGGATGTCTCGAGCCCTTGTTGCAGTTGCCATTTGACCTACAACGATGTGTCCCGCAGTCGGGGTCAAAGCGTCAGGGAACAGTTTTATACATCGACCACGACCAACAGCCCGGAATTTTTAACTGAAGTAAATTAAAATCAGTTCCCCTCCCTCGTTTCTGACAAATATTTCCGAGAGGTTTCCCTTGGACGTACAGCAAACACTCGAACTGGAGACCTAGAAGCCTTCTGCCAGATGGTTCAAATTAGAATTCCGTTTACCCCACTGTCTGCTTGTCTATTATTTGCCTGAAAAGTCCCTGACTCAACATAAGTCATTACGCAAACAGTTCGCTCTGAATAGTACAAAAAAATTATAATACCGTTCAGCAATAGCTTACACAACGTTAGGTAACGGAACAAAGACAGCTGGTAAGCTGCAACTGAGGCGGATTGGGACTCGAATCCCACACCTTATGGCTCTTATCAGCCGAGATATCTGTGAACGGCTCACCGTCTATACACAAAGCTCGCTTCGTTACTAACTGTCTTCTTCTCTGCCAAATCATAAAGAAGCTCTCCAGTAGACGCTGTTAGCCAAACTCTTAAGAGAGAAAGACTATTATAAATAGTCTAACTGCAACCTAGGGCGATATGTGCAACGACTGACGTTCTTTTCTCTGCTCTGTGCAACATCATCAAACTCGCTCAAAACTAAGGCACTGTAGAACTTTTTGCAAATAGGTCTGTATAATATAACTAGATTGTCGACTATCAGTCATGAGCTACGACCAAAAGCATAATAAAGTTGTTTTTGGCAAAGTTAGCGCTGATTTCCACTGTACAACATAACCAGCAGATACGCTACATGTACCATTTGTTCGGCGGCGCAACGGATAGTGTATCCGACTGCAAATAAAGAGGTCACATGTTCTAGTCCTGGAAGGGTCATATATTTCGAGAAGTTTTACACGAAAGACGAAAATACCATTAGCAAGAAACGATTCTAGCAATTGTTTCGATCGTGGGATGTATTATATACAGCTTCACATTAGTTTTAGTCTAGAAGGACGGCTCATTCTGTACTATCGCGAAATAGGGGAGATAGTACCACAGACGTGATACGTGAATTGGAGTGGCAATCATTAAAACAAAGGCGTTTTTCGTTGCGACGGGATCTTCTCATGAAATTTCAATCACCAGTTTTCTCCCACAATTGTGAAAACATTCTGTTGGCACCCACCTACATAGGGAGAAATGATCATCACGATAAAATAAGAGAAATCAGGGCTCGTTACGTGCTCGTTTATCCCGCACTCCATTCAAGAGTGGAACGGTAGAGAGACAGCTTGAAGGGTGGTTCACTGAACCCTGTGCCAGGCACTTTATTGTGATAGCAGAGTAACCATGTAGATGTAGATGAGTCTGAGGAATGGCTAACAGAGGATAAATCCATTTACTTCTTTGAAAAACACTGCTAGTAGAGAAGATATCACCATGTTGCCCACAGTAAAACAAGGTATAGGACGATGAGATTACGCGGAGAGACATAAAGCGTGTGCAACATGCATGTGACACAAACGTAAGGGTTGTGACATTTGTGAGCGTAAACTTACGTTAGCGTCTGAACAGACTTACTTCATCTTTATGAAAGATGATGAAACTACAAAAGTTTAAACAATAAGAATCCTAGCTGGACAGTATGAAGATAAAAACATTGTTTCTAATAAAGCAAAATGTGTGTGGTCACATTGTCTAGAAAATATCTTTTTGAACGTGAAGTGTTTGAACAACGAGTGCAAATGTAAGCGCATGCAAACAGCAAGCAAAACAGAATAACATTCTGTTTCTGATCGGTACGGTGAAGTTTCGTAATTATGATTTGGTTTTCATACGAGAGGACTGTCGACTCGTTTCGCAAATAAGTTAAAAATGTTCTTTCGGGTTAGATTCGAACCAGCGATCTACGGACATCGTCTTATAAAATTCGACGGTCTCCCCCTTGACGCAATCGTTGGTTGTAACAGTGGGAGGACACATCTAGGAGGCAAGTTATTGTAACTTCACAGCGTGACACATTTTTAATTAAGTTAGTGAACTTGTGCGTCGACAATGTGGTAATTTGCCGGTACCGCGCAACCAGTTTTATGCGTCGTATTCTCTGGAACACTCAAAAACAACTTTTCAGGAGTTTTTGTAGATGTATTTGCACCGCATGGTATTACACACCATTTGTAAACGATTTTCCGAAACGTAAATTCCAAAACAAGACACCACTGTGAATTAACGTTGTGACAGCAAGAGCATCAAGCTAGCCAGTGACGTCACAGGCATCACATGACTCGAATGGAACGTTTTAGCGGTCTTTCAAATTATTTAAATTTCATTTCCGTTTTTATAAAAAAATACTGGAATTCAAGCGAAAAAAAAACATGTTAGGAGCATAAAATGACATAATTAATCTTTTAAGACAATTTCTAGAAAACAGTCAAATACGCTATTGTTCCGATGAGTCTTTCACAAGACCACTGCCGAACTGACGCTTTTGTGTTGATCAATAAAACCACATTAGGACAAAATGCCATTATAAATATACGTATCAACCACATATGTGTAAGTTCTAATTCGCACGGTAAGTTTGTTGCTAATCCTAAACATAAATTTGAACTCATTCTGCCACGTTAGAACACCTGCAGTCACCTGATTGGCCTCAGCGTGTTACGCGCTGACTGAATGAACCAGCGCACTTGACATTACGGACACGGTGTCTATCTGGAAAATATTCACCTAGCAGTGGTCAAGTGGTTCTTGCATGAGGGAGCTCCTCCTGTATCATTTAGCTGGATAGGTGCGCCTTGCCAAGAAGGTGGATCTGGTGTCGGGGTCCAATGCTTTAGCCATTCCGACCTGTTAACGCTAACCCGAAAGACTTATTTACTATATTTTACTCAGTTATTTAAGATTACGGCTATTAGGCTGTATCTTCCATTTAACCAGCCATTCAACGTAATTCACATTACGTGCATTAAAATATTGATTATTATATTTAGAAATTGCAAAGTGCAGATAAAAAGACACAGTTTACATTCTTTCATAACAAGAACAACAGTAAATACAATTATGGGAACGTACATTTGTGACAGAGAGAGAGAGAGAGAGAGAGAGAGAGAGAGATATGGGGGAGGGGGGGGGGGAGGGGGCGAGAATTGGCCATATACATTAATTTTGGGGGGAAACTTATGAAGGTGACCGAAGGAAATGGTTCAGCTTGTTTTTAGAATCAAGGAGGCATTGAATTGTGCGCAGAATGCATGGTAATTTGTTCAAGAGCAACAGAGAGGGAGATTGCGTATGTTTTTATTCTATGAATGGGCACAGCTAGGACACTACATAAGTGAACTTTGTGTTTCGATTATGATCAGATACAGGTATTTAATCTCTGATACGAGATAGTGACGTGCAGCCGCACTGAAGCTGACGTAGTGTATGGTAGCTACGTAACTAATTTGGCCGCAACCAATCTAACTGGGTTTATGAAGCACTGACATGATCATATGGAAGCTGTTGCAGATGTAACGCACACTAGAATTAACGGTTAATTCTAACCGTCTAGTGTTTTCACTACTTGTACCGCATTGGATTACACAGCAAAAGTGGGGGTTCGGAAGATTGCGTGCTTCCACGAGTCTACGTTGCACATCCCGTGGAAATATGCTCCGGAACTTTTAGAGGGCTAGAGGCAAACCGATGTCTCCCTCCAAGTGACTACAGAATTTTCTTCCTAGTTGATACGCTCATCCAAAGTTACACCCAGGTTCTTCACTGAAGAATCGAAGGTAATTAACTGTTCGTGGATTTCTGAACTTATTAATTTCTGATGTGATACTAAGATTCGGGGATGTTTTCGCATTTACATTAAGTGTCACGTTTTGTGGCGATGTTACCTCAGAAATCATGGCATTTCGTTCATACAAACCAAGGGAAGTCAACCTTTTCTACCTACAGCCAGTTTTGTATCTCAGCTAGCAGTGAAATTTACTAACCGCTCAGCAGTTCCAGAGCAATGACGATTTATAATGTGCGGAAGTAACTTCAATTCACAAAAATTATGAAGCAGAGTTAGAACAAGTTAAAGCATATAATAATAATTACTTACTAAATACTTTGTCAACCCAATGAAGATGTTTTCAAAACCCATACCGCCTACGGTCCATCATGAATCCTGGAAGGCACTCGAGTGGGTGGTAGGGACCAGATTGACTACTACTGATCCGGACGATCATAGTACTGATATCTTCAGGCATCTAGTAAAGCAAGAGGCCGCCGACATATCAATGATATTTACCGGATGGATCCGACGGGATATCATTGACATACAAGGAAAACAAAAGTGAGCCTAGGGCTAACCCCTGTAGCACACATGAGAGAACACTGCTTCCAAGCATCTATCTGAAAATTTTAGCTGTCGCGTTTTTCTGAATAGTATGTCAAAGTTGACAGTATTAAATGGTTTGCCGAAGTCTTGTAGCGTCAATATTGTGGCTCCACGGTTGTCCATGACACATTTCCGGTCATGTTACCTTACCGGATGAACGCAGTGTGATTTTTTTTGTAAAACTTAAATTTTCGCACGCTGTTGCCGCAGCCATATTGCGATTGCGCGTAAAGCCGAACCGGCGATATCATCTCTTTCCACGTTCAACTGTCAATAACTGTCATTCTGATCCATCTATAGTGTACGTGAAAGTGTGTTTGTTTACGAATTTTCACAATACGGCGACCTGCTCGACATGTGCAATGTACCTATGTCGATGACGATGTTGTAATTCCGTTTTTGTTTAGCGTTGCGTGACAGGGTTAATACTGTAGGAAGCACGTAACACGTAACAGCAGCGCAAGTTCCAGTCTAGAAACACACACTAACAAGAGCTGACTCTTAATTAGCTTCGCAGTGGCCATACTTAACAACAATTGCGGCAACCTCTCCAATTTCGCAGCTTCAAGAATTCCGAACACAGACGAATTCGGACGCACAAAGAACGAAGCGCGCATTACGAACACACACTTCATGCTCGAGGGCGCTTGAAACACTGTTGGGACAAGGACTCCGAAAGCGCACAATCCACGGCGCGGCTACAAGGCTTCACGTTCATGCACTGCACAACAATGCACTACACGGTTACCGCCGGACGTCCACTGGTCGCAGCTGTCGACTATGAAAGCTGCAACGTCTCAGCGTAGCTCAAACACCTTAGAGTCGTACAAGTCTACAGTAAGATCATGTCGGTCTTACCGCTTACATGGCGGCAAGAAGCGAGCGAACCACTGTGCCACAGCCATGCCATCGTACTGCGGGACGTCCGGGAAAAAGAGTGCCGCGATAAGGGAAGGCCGGCGGCCCCTTTTCACCGCTTCCGTGCACGTGATCGTCATGTTTGCCTCCTATGTGGCGCGTGATCAGCAGACCTGAAGCAGAACCTTGTTTCAGACGGGCTCGTCGTTGCAGGTGTGGGTCAAAAGACAACCACGTCGTCGCGAGTGGTTCTGCGACGTCGACTGACAATTGACTGCGCCGCGTGTAGAATTCTAAATCGGCCCCTAGACACTATAATATTGTGCAGTATTATTGGCAAAATAATATTGTCAATAATATTGTGCAGTATCACTGTGCTTCGGATGTTGGACGATAAAAACGCTGATGATATGATTACGGATCCACTCTGTTGCAAGCAGAAAGTAAGGTTGAAATATTGATTCACGGAGCCTCTATGGTCACTCTCGAAAGCTTGTCGAGAGAACTCAGGCTGAGCTAAAACAAAGGAGGGAGGAAGAGGAGAGAGAGAGAGAGAGAGAGAGAGAGAGAGAGAGAGAGAGAGAGAGAGAGAGAGATGGTCCGATACATTACTGGTAACGGTTCTACCCATACACAGACGCTTGTCAATACTGCCCAAAGACGGCACAATAATTCCAGCCAGCGAAATACATTTCAAAAGTTTTTGATGTTCTCAATATTATTGCGCATATTCGCAGTCTCACTCACAGATGGTCAATATTATTGCGCATCAGAAAATATTGCGCAATATTATTGACCATCTAGCAGCTGCTTAAAAGAGTATGCGAGGTGGGAGACACTGGTTGCGACTGCTGACATTCGAAAGTACACTGTCCTGTCACATTAATGCTTCAAATGGCTCTGAGCATTATGGGACTTAACTTCTGAGGTCACCAGTCCCCTAGAACTTAGAACTACTTAAACCTAACTAACCTAAGGACATCACACACATCCATGCCCGAGGCAGGATTCGAACCTGCGACCGTAGCGGTCGCGCGGTACCAGACTGCAGCGCCTAGAACTGCTCGGCCACTTCGGCTGGCCCTGTCACATTAAAGTGAGCACCTTTCAAAAGCTTGAATATCTACCTCTTCCAGAGCGGACTGCTACGAGATGTGCATGAAGAGAGTTAGTGAGGTTCTGGGAGGTACCGACAGGGATGTGGAGCCATGCCGACTCCAGTACCGTGGACAGCTGCTCCCGGTTTCTCGGTTCACGGTCCATGGCGCGAACAGACCGATCGAGGTGGTTCCACACATTTTCGACTGGGTTTAAATGGGGGAGTTTGGTGGCGAGGGAAGTACGGTAAACTTACCCTGGTGCTTTTGGAACCACGTACCCCACAGTCCAAGGAAAAACAACTGCATTGAGGGGTGGATATGGTCCTAAGGAGTAGATGCGTACTTCGGCTGATGCACTGTGCCTTCCAGAATGACGACGACGTACTCCACAGTAACAAGGAAAAACAACTGCATGTCGGGGTGGATATGGTCCCAAGGAGTGGATGTATACTTGGGTTGATGCACTGTGCCTTTCAGAATGACGAGGTCACCCAGTGAATAGCACAAAAATATTCCCTAGTCCGCTCTGGACCCTTTCGACAATTCTTGCAGGGCGTTCGCTTTCAGACATTTCACGCCGTACATGTCAGCTGCCATTTGTTCGATGCAGCATAAAACGCTATTCATTTGAAGAGGCCATCTGTCGCCACTTTGTTGACCTCCAGTTGCAGTACGTGCGTATGTATGTATTGAAATGGGGACCCAGAACCGACGGAGAGGCTTCGTCCCCGCTATAGCCGTCAGTGGTACACAACCCCCAACAGGCTACAGCAGCCGACTCACCCCACCGTCGTCCCACACCGAACCCAGAGTTATTGTGCGATTCGGCCTCCATCGCCCCCCCCCCTCCACGAACGTCCCATTCCAGACGAGTGTAACCCCAATGTTTGCGTGATAGGGTAATTATGGTGTACGCGTACGTGGAGACAGTGTTTGCACAGCAATCGCCGACATAGTGGAACTGAGACAGAATAAGGGAAACCAGCTCACATTCGCCGACGCAGATGCAAAACCGCCTTAAAAACCATCCGCAGGCTGACCGGCACACGCCGGCCTTGGTGGCCGAGCGGTTCTAGGCGCTAAGGTCTGGAACCGCGCGACCGCTGCGGTCGTAGGTTCGAATCCTGCCTCGGGCATGAGTATGTGTGATGTCCTTAGGTTAGTTAGGTTTAAGTAGTTCTAAGTTCTAGGGGACTGATGACCTCAGAAGTTAAGTCCCATAGTGCTCAGACCCATTTTGACCGGCACACGGGACCTCGACATTAATACGCCGGGTGGATTCGTGCCGGGGACCGGCACGCCTTCCCGTTCAGGAAGCAGTGCGCTAGACCGGACAGCTAGCCGGGCGGACTCCGGTTGCAGTACTGGCGTGCAAATTCCACCCTTCGTCGCTGAATACAGCAGTCGTCATGGGTGCATGAAACAGGCGCCTGCTGCGGAGGACAATAAGTAGCAACGTTCGCTGAACGGTCGTTGATGAGACAGTGTTCGTATCACCTCGGTTCATCTGGGCGGTCAGCTGTTCAACAGCTGCACGTCTATTCGCCAGTACAAATCTCCGGAGATACCGTTCACCCCTGTCATCTATGGCCTGTGGTGCATCACATATGCCTCGGCGACGGTTTCGGATAGCCTCTTTATGCCATGCACGGTAGGCTTATACTTTAACCACAGCAGCACGCGAACAGTTTACAAACTTACCAATTTCGGGAATGTTTCCGCCATTGTCCCGAAAGTCAGTGGTCATGTTCTTTTCGATGTCAGATAAATCGCACTATTTCCACATTACGACAGCAACAACAGTGTTTTTCGTGTTCCCCAGACACGCTTTATAAATCCTCCACTGCTAGTGCTGCCACCTGCCGTCTGTGAGTGTTTATTGCACGTTGACGTCAGACATAAGCGGTGGTTACATTATGTGACTGGACTGTGTATAACCAACTGGGCAAACAGTGGAGGAAAGAAGGAGAAAACTGGAAAGGGAATTAAAGTTCAAGGATAGAAACAAAAATTTCGATATTTGGCGATAAATGAAATAAATGTCGTGTGACGAGGGCCTCCCGTTCGCCAGGTGCAAGTCTTTCAATTTGACTCCACTTCGGAGACTGGCACGTCGATGGGGATGAAATGATGATGATTAGGACAACCTCCAGTCCCTGAGCGGAGAAAATCTCCGAGCCAGCCGGGAATCGAACCCTGGCCCTTATGATTGACATTCTGTCAAGCTGACCACTCAGCTACCGGGTGCGGACTATTTAGCGATGACACCGTAATTCTCTCGCAGACGGTAATGGAACTGAAGGAGCAGTTGAACGGAATGGGTAGTTTCTTGAAAAATGTGTTATAAGACGAAAATTAATAAAATTAAAGCAGGGTTAATGGAACGTAATCGAATCGAATCAAGTGATGCTGTAGAATTAGATTAGGAAATAAGACTATACAAGTAGTCTACGAGTTTCGCTTTTTAGGCAGCAAAGTGACTGACGATGGTCGAAGTAGATAGTGTACAAAGTTCAGACTGGCAATAAAAGAGAATAAAAGCATTTGAAATATGGAGCTACAAGACAATGTTGAAAGTGTATAACTAATGAAGAGGGACTGAACCGAATCGGGAAATAAAGAAAACTGTGGCAAAACTCGACTAAAAGAAGCGATCGGTATTGTGAGCCATCGAGGAATCGTCAGTTTTAATAATGGATGTGGGGGTGGGCAGGGAGTAAATTTATAATGAAAACTGAAACGTGAAAAAATCAGCTAGCACATAAAGAATGAAATAAAATGGCGCTATGTACTGTCTTCTGACTACTGTTTAATGTGTTTGTGTATTAACGTATTTTCTCGAGCAAATAAATGCTGATAGGATGAAATATTTGCAGCACACTTTTCCTATTGTTTACTCGCCCGGACAGCAGAGCGCGTTTAAGCTCCCGCTTCCGGGAGGCGCGCCGGCCTAGGATCGAATCGGCCCGGCGGCTTAAGCAAGTGCCGCGTGTGCCCGGTAATAGGGACGTGCCTGTTAGTTTCCCACACCCTAGTAGATAAATACTGGGCTAGTTCTCATGTCCCGCTTCAGATACACGATACGAAAACATTTAGAAAAATCTCCCCACTCTTGAACATGCGATAACAGTAGCCGCAGAAAGATGGAGTTCATGAACTCAATTCCGGGAAGAAGTGGTGGCATTAGGAACGGCATCTGACCAGCTACTACCATTAACATTGTCAAATCGGAAATAACACGCCGACCCCGTGGATACTGCGGAGACATGGCTTAGCCACAGCCTGGGTGGTTTCCAGAATGCGATTTTCACTCTGCAGCGGAGTGTGCGCTGATATGAAACTTCCTGGCAGATTATAACTGTGTGCCGGACCGAGACTCGAACTCGGATGGTAGAGCACTTGCCCGCGAAAGACAAAGGTCTCAACTTCGAGTCTCGGTCCGGGACACAGTTTAAATCTGCCAGGAAGTTTCAGCGAACACTCCGCTGCAGAGTGAAAATCTCATTCTAAAGAGATAAATTATTCAAATTAACGTTGCCATGTTACAAGCTCCCCACATTCTAACTGCAGTCTTTCGTAATACAGAGGCATCGATATTATAAAATTTTCGAATGTTGTTTCTAGAACCACTTCACATCACGGAACGCTCGTGTGCATGTATGCCAATTTAGTTTCATACGGGAAAATAAACCTTTTTGGTGCCATGATGCGATGGCGTGAATGATATTATTTGCTGCCGTTATCACTAGAAACCGACAATCGCTCCGATGAAGAAATCCCATGGGCCATCTTTCAAAAGCTCTTCATTGCGCTTCGTTTTGAGATCCTACTCTAGAAACGACAGCAAGTAACTCATAGCAATGAAGTGCTGGTGATGTACAGTGTTGTGCTAGGTGTTTTAGGAACAGATGGGAAAAAAAGAGTAGGCTAATACGTGTAACTTTCCCGCAGTTTCTGCTACTTTGGTCACTGGAGGACGAACATACCACAACAATGAGAAAAACTCTTTACCTCGATGGGGAAACAGACGCAGTCCAACCTAATATTCCATTTTACCACTTGTATTTTACTCTAGATGCCTGGCACATGTATTATTTCTGATCTGCCAGGATCTGGTCCAAACAGTTTTGATGCAGTTGTTGATGGCATAAATGTAATTTTTTCAGTCTGTTGTATTTTTGTTGGGTACTAAAAACGAGACCTCCGCCTGAACAGGGCTCGGAAGGCCCAACGGTACAGACTGACCCGCCGCGTCATCCTCACCTGTTGGGCGTCACTAGATGCAGGTGGTGAGCACACCGCTCTCCCAGCCGTTGCCAGTTTTCGTGAACGGAGCCGCTACTTATCAATGAAGCAGCCTCTCAACTGGCCTCACAACGGCTGAGGGCAACTTGCTAGCCAACATCTCTCAGCAGTCCCGGGCGGTCACACATCCAAGTCCTAGCTACGCCAGACAGCGCTCAACTTCGATGATCTGACGGGAACTGGTGTTACCACTGCAGCAGTGTCGTTGGCTGTAAAGGAACTAGACCAATGGAAATAAAACATAATTTATCTAGGTAGGCAAGCAATATGTACGTATTTCCTCAGTGCTTCCTTACGTTCGTTGATGGCCCTCAGACATTCGGTATCCTACTAACAAAGGACTGGCTGCGTTTGTAGCCTAAAGCAGATTCTGTTGAAGGCGGCATTAGTAGTGCGCTGGATTACTTTGAAATAGTCGGAAACTGGATCGTCGGATGTCTCTTATTCTGGGAGGCTCACTTTTAATCTGTAAACATATTTATTCCAGTCAGCTGCCCCAATTTTCCACCACAGTTCTTCCTCTGTGCCAGGTACAGTCTGAACAACTGGTCGATGATTGGAGCCCAAAGTATTCCTTTCCATTTCCTTTTTCTTTTTCTATCCCTTCTACTAACTTTACGCAAATATTTTTCTCTGTTCTCGGTAACAATTACTTTTTCGCCGTCTTTGATTATTTGGGTACTACTGCCATGACGTTCTGTTAAGATAGAGGGTGAATGGAACCCCATCTACAAACTTTCACAGGTGGTAGTATGAACCAAAACCAGAAAAAAGAGTCAAGTAAACGTTGGCTCTAAAATGCATATCTTAAGAGATATGAGCACTTGTTCATCTTCTCTGTTGTGAACACATCTTCTCTACTGAATGAGTGCCCCTAGCTCTTAATGCATCCATTTTAGATCCCACGTTTACTAGACATTTTTCTTGTTTTAGTCCATACTACCATTTCTGAAAGTTTGCCAGTTGAGTTCTGATTCATCCTGTATAGCAACTCTCATTCGACAGAACGTTCTATTTTGAGAAAATATTTGAAACATCGTTAATAGACTGCTACTGCTTTAACACACATCTTCATCGCTGTAAACTTTATATACGAGCAATCTCAGTTACGATTTAACCAAGTACTTAGTATGGCTGGTGAGCCTTCCTCCTTGCCCATAGACCTTTCATTTTTTAAAATTATGGAATTGCTTTCTCATTTAAGAATAAGATACTTCGGCTATTATTTGTGGTCAAAAAAATGGCTCTGAGCACTATGGGACTTAACTGCTGAGGTCATTAGTCCCCTAGAACTTAGAACTAGTTAAACCTAACTAGCCTAAGGACATCACAAACATCCATGCCCGAGGCAGGATTCGAACCTGCGACCGTAGCGGTCTCGCGGTTCCAGACTGCAGCGCCTTTAACCGCACGGCCACTTCGGCCGGCATTTGTGGTCAGTTTCGACGGGTGAAGTGTACGCATAAATAAGTAGATGTCTAAGAGAAATTATTGAAGCGGTAGGGCTATATCGGGTAGCTAAAAAAAAACAGAAATACAAAACAGGGAGAGTATAAACTCAGTTGGAACATATGTAACACAAAAATCTCTATAAACAAGCCAAAATAACAACATTATAATGCAGCTGTTAAAACAGAAGTGAGGATCTCAAACTGTGGTCACTTGTGGCAACTATCGAATAAAAAATAAAAATTCTGCGGAAAACCCCAGGACCAAAATGTGCAAACTGAATCTGGCTGTAGAAAAATTATATCAGTTTACAGAAAAAAATCACAGATACAAGCAGGAACCGGCGATTCCAGCTTCATGGCCACTTATGTAGAATGTATAACAAGAGAAAATTGTTAACTTTGCTTTGTCGATGTAGAACCGAAACAGGCGACTAACGTAGATGGATGAAGACCTAAAAAAATAACCAGGATACCTGAACAAATCCTTGAAGATAGAACAACACTTCGAAACCTACTTAACAATAGCAATTAGCCGAGAAGCCGCCTCGACGGCCTATAGAAAGAACGGAAGAAACACTATCAACAGATGACAAGACATGGGGTGGAAAAGAAAGAGAAAATTTGCTTCACAAGTTCAGACACTGTTGCCAACTGAAAAGGCTCCATTCTTCACAAGGAGAGCTTTCAACGGAAGTATTTCTCGCCCGCTCAGAAGTTAAGAATCAATATGGAAGCAGGTACTCGCATGCCGTTTTAATGCTGGAGCGAGACAAAAGGCCGCAGCGCTCGGCTGGGTATCGCTTTGAGCTCGGGGCGCTCGCCTTGACTCTAGCGGCGTCATCTGTCCGTCACCCACGACGGCCAATAAATGTCAGCGAGGCGTCGGCGTCGCGAGGCGTCCCACGCAGGATGGCGACGCTTTAATAAAGCACTCCCTGTCAGCCGCGACAGGCGAATGGCTCTGCTCTACCAGCTGACATCAGCTCAACTCGCCGGTCCACCATTTCATTCCTCGATGGGACGCTTCAGCGAGTCGTTCGACAAGTGGCTGCTGTGGAGCAGATGCGCTGCCGTGTTACAAGCTGCACAGCTCACTCTCAGCCGATTGTATAATCAGCGTCGCTAATGTCTGATACAATACTTCAGTTTTGTATCACGTGATTGATTATTGCTATCTTAATTGTCCCCGATAATATGTCACACTATTTGTCATCGTGTATTAAGTACCATAAAAGCACTTTTATTTGACCTCAGCCCTACATCTGCATCCACATGCTGCAAACCACTGTGAAGTGCATGGTAGACGGCACTTCCCACTGTACCATTTATTAGGGCTTCCCGCCATTCCATTCACGTGTCGAGCGTGGGAAGAGCGATTCCTTTACATCTACACCTACATTTATACTCCTCAAGCCACCCAAAGGTGTGTGGCGGAGGGCACTTTAGTGCCACTGTCATTACCTCCCTTTTCCAGTCGCGTATGGTTCGCGGGAAGAACGACTGCCGGAAAGCCTCCGTGCGCACTCGAATCTCTCTAATTTTACATTCGTGATCTCCTCGGAAGGCATAAGTAGAGGAAAGCAATATATTCGATACCTCATCCAGAAACGCACCCTCTCGAAACCTGGACAGCAAGCTACAATGCGATGCAGAGCGCCTCTCTTGCAGAGTCTGCCACTTGAGTTTGCTAAACACCTCCGTAACGCTATCACGCTTACCAAATAACCTTGTGACGAAACGCGCCGCTCTTCTTTGGATCTTCTCTATCTCCTCTGTCAACCCGACCTGGTACGGATCCCACACTGAAGAGCAATACTCAAGTACAGGTCGAACGAGTGTTTTGTAAGCCACCTCCTTTGTCGATGGACTACATTTTCTAAGGACTCTCCCAATGAATCTCAACCTGGCAGCCGCCTTACCAACAATTAATTTTATATGATCATTCCACTTCAAATCGTTCCGTACGCATACTCTCAGATATTTTACAGAAGTAACTGCTACCAGTGTTTGTTCCGCTATCATATAATCATACAATAAAGGATCCTTCTTTCTATGTATTCGTAATACATTACATTTGTCTATGTTAAGATTCAGTTGCCACTCCCTGCACCAAGTGCCTATCCGCTGCAGATCTTCCTGCATTTCGCTGCAATTTTCTAATGCTGCAAATTCTCTGTATACTACAGCATCATCCGCGAAAATCCGCATGGAACTTCCGACACTATCTACTAGGTCATTTATATATATTGTGAAAAGCAATGGTCGCATAACCCTCCTCTGTGGCACGCCAGAGGTTACTTTAACGCCTGTAGACGTCTCTTCATTGAGAACAACAAGCTGCGTTCTGTTTGCTAAAACCTCTTCAATCCAGCCACACAGCTGGTCTGATATTTCGTAGGCTCTTACTTTGTTTATCAGGCGACAGTGCGGAACTGTATCGAACGCCTTCCGGAAGTCAAGGAAAATGGCATCTACCTGGGAGCCTGTATCTAATATTTTCTGGGTCTCATGAACAAATAAAGAGAGTTGGGTCTCACACGATCGCTGTTTCCGGAATCCATGTTGATTCCTACAGAGTAGATTCTGGGTTTCCAGAAATGACATGATACGCGAGCAAAAAACATGTTCTAAAATTCTACAATAGATCGATGTCAGAGAGGCCGTGCGGTTCTAGGCGCTACAGTCTGGAACCGCGAGACCGCTACGGTCGCAGGTTAGAATCCTGCCTCGGGCATGGATGTGTGTGTTGTCCTTAGGTTAGTTAGGTTTAAGTAGTTCTAAGTTCTAGGGAACTGATGACCTCAGAAGTTGAGTCCCATAGTGCTCAGAGTCATTTTTGATGTCAGAGATATAGGCCTATAGTGTTGCGCATCTGCTCGACGACCCTTTTTGAAAACTGGAACTACCTGTGCTCTTTTCCAATCATTTGGAACCTTCCGTTCCCTCTAGAGACTTGCGGTACACGGCTGTTAGAAGGGGGGGGGGGGGGCAAGTTCTTTCGCGTAACGTCTCTGCGCGCGCTCTAAGTATCCTCGCGAACCCTACGGGGGCGATACGTACGAAATAACGTATATTACTAGATTGGTCAATTGAAGCTGGTTCTAGAAATTTTATAAGTAGGTTTCCACGCTATAGTTTGCAGCGCCTAAGTGTTCACTTCTTCAGTATCTTCGTTGCACTCTCCCGTAGGCCAAATAAGCCTGTGAGCATTCATGCTGCCCTTTTTAGTATACGTTAAATACCCCCTCTTAGTCGTATTTGATGCAGGTCGCATACACTTGAGCAATATTATACGATGGGTCGTGCGAGTGTTTCGTAGGCAAAACTGATTGCATATCCCTAGTATTCTACCAATGAACCGAAGTCTGCCAACTGCTTTACCCACACAGAGGGTATGTGATCGTTCTATTTCACATCTCTATAAACTGTTACACTCAGGTATTTCTACGAATTGACCGATTCTAAATGTGATTCGTTGATATTACAGCCATAGGATACTACGCTCTCAACTTTTTTGAAGTGCGCAATTTTACATTTCTGAATATTCACAGCCAGTTGCCAGTCTTTACACTACTTTGGAATCTTATCAAGATCCGACTGAATATTTGTGCAGCATTTCTCAGAGTGCACTTCATGCCAGATACCCGTATCATCTGCGTAGCTACATAGGCTACTTATTAATATTGTCAGCACATTCATTAACATACATCATGAACAGCAGTGGTCCCGTCACCCGTCATACTTTCCTATCATACGCCTGACGTTATTTTCCACATCTGTCAGTTACTCGACATCCATGATAACAGGCTACGTCCCCCCTAAAAAAAAAAAAATAAAAAAAAAATTAATAATTTTAATCTCAATTCGAGCGGCAAATTTTGCTTGATACGCCTATACAGTCGCACTTCGCACTTCCTATAATAAGTGTAGGTGCGGTTCTGAGTAGAATTTTTTCGGGGATTCCGTTTACGTTATTCATTTATGCAATAAAATGTTTCGAACGAGTATTCTGTAAGACTGTGCTTGAGCAGAACTCGAAAGGCATTGCTCGGGAAATCTCATGCGCTGCCTGAGCTCTCGATCACTCACTCACAGACCGACTAATACGATGTAGGAAACCGGCTAGTATTCAAAATAGCTTCCAGTCGTCTCGGAACGGATCAATATAGGTCCTGCAAGGTTTCCAAGGGAATCTTTTTGCTTTCTCCTGCAAATTATTGGCAGTTCAGGTAACGATAATAGAGGTGGAGTGAACAATCACATTTCTCTCCAAAGGCTCGAAAGTATTGAGAGCTGGTGATTGTTGTGTCCAGGGAAGGTGCGGCAATTCGTCCTCGTACTCTCAAAATCAGTCCTGCACGATGCGAGCTGTATGAACGGGGGCCTTGTCGTCTTGGAATGCAGCATCACCATTCTGGAACAAAGTTTGTACGATGGGATGGACCTAATCTGCCAAAATGGTCACAAAATACTTGGGAATAATGAGAGCTTTCAGAGTAACATGGTGCCCAGTAACCATGGAGCCCATGGAATATCACGATATGGCACCCCAAATAATCACCGAGACCCGCCATATTTCACACTTGGGACGTAAACACGGCCAAAAGTTCGAAACAGTTTCAAACAAGACTCATCTGACCATGGTTCATGTTTTACGATTCCGGCCTCGTGTTTTCCTGTTACGAGCATTTGCATCAGCTATGAGTGGTTTCAGAATTCCAGCTCGCCCTAAAATCCCCTGTTTATGGAGCTCCCCTCGTTTTGCTTTGGTGCTGACGGTTTCACCAGTGCGACATTCAGTTCTGCACTGACTTTTACAGATGTTGTACCCTTATTTATCGTCGCAGTCCTCTTCAATGATCGTCTGTCACGACCACGCAACAGACACTTTCGCTTGCGTTGTGGCTTAGCGGTAGAAGTTTTTCCGCTCTCGCTGTGTGCGGTATAAATCTTTGATACGGTACTTCTTGAAACACCAAACACTTTGGCTACTTTGGTTACGGAAGACCCAGCATACGAACATATGCAATTTGCCCATGTTCAAATTCACTTAGCTCCGTCGTGATGCACTCGCAACTACACAGAACACTGTTCTGACCGCAGCTGGCACTTACACAGATTGAGCACACTGCACAGGTGTCGTGCTGCATCTGTCAATCAGCAAAGGAAATGCGGATGCAATTATCAACACTCTTGGATATTCAAAAGTGTGTGCAAGATGAGTCCCGCAGTGTCTAACGCTGGATCACAAATCGCACAGAAAAAAACGTTTGTATTGATTTGTTGCAACGTTTGACGCTGAGGAGGAGGCCTTCTTTTCCCGGTTTGTGACGGGTGACGAAACCTGGGTTTAACATTTTGAGTCCGAAACAAAATGGAATGACGCCATTCCCACTCTTCATAGAAGAAAAAATTCGAGGCAACTGCTTCCGCCGGTAAGGTCATGATCACCGTGTTTTGGGGCTGTGAAGGTGTGATTCTCACTGATGTGACGCCAAGAGGCGGTACCATCAATTCAGAATCATATGTCAACACATTAACAAAACTAAAGATACGCTTCCGTCAACTTCGGCGCCACAGCAACCCAGTAAAGGTTTTGCTGGAACAGGATAATTCTCGGCCCCATACAAGTCTTAGGACTGCTGAACACATCGCGAAACAGGATTGGACAGTATTACCCCGTCCACCCTACAGCCCTGACCTAGCCCCCTCGGACTTCCATTTGTTTGGGCCATTAAAGAATGCCATTCGTGGAAGACATTTTGAGGACGATGAGGATGTGATTCACTCAGTGAAACACTGGCTCCGCCACCAGGACAAGGATTGGTACCGACGGAGCATACACGCCCTTGTTTCGCGCTGGAGGAAGCCCACACAATGGGATAGAGATTACGAGGAAAAATAGAGTGGGTATATAAAACACCATTCTTTCGTGTGTGTCATTCTCATTATGTTGAACACCCGCCAGGGTAGCCGAGCGCGTTAACGCGCTGCTCCTGGACTCGGGTAGGCGCGCCGGCCCCGGATCGAATCCGCCCGGCGGATTAACGACGAGGGCCGGTGTGCCGGCCAGCCTGGATGTGGTTTTTAGGCGGTTTTCCACATCCCACTAGGTGAATACCGGGGTGGTCCCCACGTTCCGCCTCAGTTACACGCGTCGCAGACATCTGCAACACGTCCGCATTATTTCACGATTTACACTAGACGTAGACAGTTGGGCTACATTTATTCCGTCCTGGGTGGTACGGTGTGGCAGCAGGAAGGGCATCTGGCCATCCCTAACACTAACATTGCCAAACCCGTTGTAGCCACGCCGACCCTGCGACCGCTGCGGGACTATGGCGTAAGCGAAAGAAAGAAAGAAGATTCTCATTATGTTCAATAAAGAATTGTTGAAGAAAAAAATGCGGTGCATTACTTTGTGGGCAACTCCCGTATCTAAGTTTGACCGAGGGCAGATTGTGATGGCCCCGAGGCTCGGCACGAGCACTTCGGAAACTACACAACGTATGTGTTGGAGCAGTGGTGTGGTGAGTGTCTTCCACACGTGGCGAAACCAGGCGTAGCGGAGTTTGGCGGTCACCTCTCATTACAGATGTTGGACGTCGTAGGCTGAGCAGACTGGTAAAACAGGACAGGCGGCGAACTGTGGTAGAACTAACACCAGACTTTAGTGGTGTGCAGAGTACAAGTGTGACAGAATACACAGTGCACCGAACACTTTAACGATGGGCCTTCGCAGTCGACGACGCATGCATGTGCTGTTAACACAATGAATCAGCAACTACGGCTGAAATCGGTAAGTGACCATCGGTACTGAAGTTGGCGCAGTGGCAGAGCGTTGCATAGTCTGATGAATCGCGATACCTTCTTTATCGTGGTGATGGGAGGCCCGAATCCGTCACCTTGCAGGGGGGCAGCTTCTTGACACCTGTACTGCGGGAAGAACACAGGCTGGCAGCGGATTAATTATGCTCTGGGGAACATACACGTGGGCATCCATTGGTAGAGTGGAGCTCGTGCAAGGTACCATGACGGCCAAGGAGTCCCGTACACTGGTTGTAGACCACGTACACCCCTTCATGAAAATCATGTTTACCATCGGCAGTGGCATATTTCAACAAGATAATGTGCCATGTCAAAAGGCCAGGAGTGTGACGGAGTGGTTCGAGGAACACTGTGACGAGCTCCAGTTGATGTTCTGAGTCCCCCACCCAGAGGAGCCAGATTTGAACCCGATCTGGACTTTGACTGCATGTGACGTCAATGCTTATCGCCGCCTTTCTCGGAATTTGCAGAAATTGCGTGACTTGTGTGTGCAGATGGGGTGCCAACTCCCTCCAGTGACCCACCCAGACTTAATTGCTTCCATGCTACGACTCGTCGCCGCTGTTATCCGAGCTCAACGTGGACATACCGGCTATTAGTTAGGTGGTCATAATGTTCTGGCTGACCAGTTTATGCGGCTAGCAAAGCGGAGGAGCTTCGCTGTGTTGTCACACCGTGGGAGTGTGCAGTGAGTGTGTTGTAATGCAGGCCATGCAGGGGATCCACGACAGACGCCTGCGGGGTTTTCTCCTGCGCGGCACACTCGTCTGCGGGCTGCATAATCGTTGCCCCTCCAGGCGCCTGCTTCATGTCATCGCTTAACAGGTGCCTTTAGGCGTCCATGCATTTACGCCAGACATACATGTGGATGCCTTATTACTCCACAATCTAACATCAGTATTTCACAATTCGATAAAGGAATACAAGACTTCTAAACAGATTATTAAAACCGGAGGCCTACTGTTAGTCTTAACTGCAGTCTTCGTGCAACAGAATATTAGCCTTCAAAGCGAACTGCAAATCTAGCCAGGGTGTTTATGCCCGAGAAGTAAGGAGAGGAGGAAGTAACGGCGTACACTCGAATATTTCCCAGTGGAGCGCGTCTGCACGCGCCACCAACGTAGAGCTGCCATACGGATTTGTCCTTGTGTGGAGGGGATCAAGGGGGAGGCCTGGGGAAGGGAGGGGAGGAGAGGGGGGTGGGAGATTAAAAACTCTCCCGGGTTAACCTGGACCTTTTCTGTGCCTGGAGAAATTAGAAAGACTGGAAATAAATACCGGGTGATCAAAAAGTCAGTATAAATTTGAAAACTTAATAAACCACGGAATAATGTAGATAGAGAGGTAAAAATTGACACACATGCTTGGAATGACATGGGGTTTTATTAGAAACAAAAAAAAACACCCCCTATTGCTAGACGCGTGAAATATCTCTTGCGCGCGTCGTTTGGTGATGATCGTGTGCTCAACCGCCACTTTCGTCATGCTTGGCCTCCCAGGTCCCCACACCTCCGTGCGATTATTGGTTTTGGGGTTACCTGAAGTCGCAAGGGTATCGTGGTCGACTGACATCTCTAGGGATGCTGAAAGACAACATCCGACGCCAGTGCCTCACCATAACTCCGGACATCATTTACAGTGCTGTTCACAACATTGTTCCTCGACTATAGCTATTGTTGAGGAATGATGGTGGACATATTGAGAATTTCCCGTAAAGAACATCATATTTGCTTTGTCTTACTTTGTTATGCTAATTATTGCTATTCTGATCAGATGAAGCGCCATCTGTCGGACATTTTTTGAACTTTTGTATTTTTTTGGTTCTAATAAAACCCCATGTCATTCCAAGCATGTGTGTCAATTTGTAACTCTGTATCTACATTATTCCGTGATTTATTCAGTTTTCAAATTTATACTGACTTTTTGATCACCCGGTATTATGGAAATAATGTTTAGTTAAAATTCACTAAATGACAACTGGCGCTTAGGCAGTTTCGTTGGTTTTATATTAAATAAACAGTGACGATCACGCTTAGATGCTCTCCTATACACATACTCTTTATTGAGAACAATCTGAAGCAGCCGACAATGACGATCGCACGCGCAGCACCGTCAGCTCACCCGCCAGACGAGGAAACATTCCCCTTCCATGTCCCCGGCCAACTTATCGTCGACAGACTGTAAGTGTCCGGTAAAATAATCCGATTCACCCACAGTCTGGGATTTTCGATATCTTTGTCTGGGTTCGGCAGTTCAAGAGACGGCCGTTGGCACCTCTACACCAGGGCCTTATTTAATATCGATAGACTACTACGCTGAACCTGTGGCATGAGTCCTACAAGGGAAAATTTTGTGTCAACTAATCCGCAAAAACAGAATTATACGGCAGTTTTCGAATTAAAAGCTTATTACGAAGCATTTGAGGTTTGTTACTGACGTGCATAAAATTTTATTGTACAAATTATGATTTAATGAATTTATAAAATAAAAAAAAAGAATGCGTTTGACATCCGTTTAAATATTCCTCGTTCTTTTTAACGGGATTAGTTTCTAGTTTATGGTGATCCATAACAGATTACACGAAAGCATGTAAAAACCATCTTATTATAGTGTCAGCTTTGAATCTGCTTTTACATTGCTGTTATTTGCCAACGACAACTGATACAGCTGCCACAGAAGTTCTGTGTATTGTGTCGCAACGACAGCTACAGTCCTCACAGTGTTATAACAGTGGTATCGACTAATTTTTGTAGTAGTTTCCAACTGGTAGTAGGTCAGCTATTGTAAACAAAAAATACTTTTATAAAAATAAATCTGTATTTGTTTTAAATGCATTCGTGTATTTGCCTTCGGCATTTCGTAATTAAACACTCGAAGTGGTTGGACGCGTGGCATGCCTAAGACGTCACGTGCCAGTAAGCTGTCTGTCGGGCTTTGGACCGTACGACATCGTGCATGTTTCCTGCAATATCTCTTTAACGAATACCTGAAAACTGTTTTTTCCATCTTCCGCAGTTCAAGAATCAGTGTCTGGCGAGAGGAAGTAAAAAATAAAAAGAAAGCATCATGATTTTTATTAAATGAGGCACAGAAAAATCAGTTTTCTACGAAAGCAAACTTACTTCAAACTACTAAAATACCATTAACCGCTCTTTTAAAATTCTTAGCGATTTTGATAACTAAAGTGCCACTGGGGATTCGATGTGTGGGAGGGCTGTTTTTGGGAGTTGCATGCTGATTGATTAGCTACCCGCTGGGTAATCTGGCCTAATCGGACCGTACAAAATAATTACAATATTTTACTACTATCACAGAGCATGCACCACGATATTGACACATAGATATTTTTTAATGTAAAACTTTTGATGTGCGGACCCCAGTGTAGCCCGGGGTCCTTAGGCTGGGCACAAATGCAGCCCTGCTCTCCACTGAGACACTAGTCCGTTTAGAACAAGAACATAAGCAGGATTCATAACTTTTGACAACATTATTGAGATTTTATAGCGACGTATCAGCTAAGTAAAATGATTAAAAAAGTCTCGATCGCACAGTCATTTATTAAAAATATGACCGGTTTCGGCTTCCAGTAGTAGGTCATCTTCAGATAACGTACAATCCGGCTAACGATGTTGACACTTGGAAAAGACGTGCTGACCCAAGTCGCGAAGCTGCATTATCTGAAGCCAGCCTACTACTAGAGCCTGAAACAGATCGCAGTTTTAATAATTGTGCGATCGAGGCTGTTTTTTACTAATTTTACATAATTAGGACGTAGAATGTGTCTTACCTTTATTCCTCACAGCGCTTCGCTAACAATAACCGTAACACTACATGCCACAGTAATGTCGCAGTGTTCCTCAGCTATGTTTGGTTTAGTCGGCTGTCGGTCTACGTCTTGGATGATAATGACGATTGCCTGTGCGAATCCATGCCGACTGATATTATTATAATTTCAGCTCCCTCGTCCACCAAAGCCCTCTCTCCCCGGTAGCAATTACACACTTTTTGAAGTGTCCTTGTTTTTTTTTCTCTTCGAGTGCGAGGAGCCTGACCTATTAGGCTAAGTGTCTTATTCTCAACAAGATTCTAGATCAGTAGTGTGGCATTTATGATTGTATTTCACTTCACTCGAGTTAAAAGAAGTTGATTTATTGTCTTGCATCTTCTGACACAATGTAGCGTTATAGAAATACGAGTATACTTCCGAGAAGTAATACAGGCATAAGCTGGGTCTCTAAGTATTTTTTTATTTATTTTAGCTGCCATTTCTGTATGACAGTTCATAGTTTTACAGTCATGTACGAGAAGTGGACCGAAAGCTACACTCATCTCACCGCCCGAATGTACAAGAATGAGACTCTAACTCGTACTTTCGTTTAACAATAGTGCTCACACACAGTCACTTTGTCAGTATTTATGAGCAATGTAATCTTGATGAATCCACCACAGGTCGATTTAATTCAGATGGTTCACACTCCGTAAAAATCTAATGTACATAGTAAGTCCTTTTGCAAATCCGTCCTCTCGTTCGCACATTACCGAAAATACTATTTCGATTGGCTTTCAGAATCTGCAAAGATTAAAAAGGCTACACTCAGCCTTATGTGAGTGGATTCTTTCGTCATTCAGCGCATCTCCAAATTCCGAGTATTCAAAGCGTGCTGCGCGTCGGATGTCCTGGATGGTAGCGATGACAACGTAATTTGGGACGAGAACGACGAAAATAACCTACAGTAATGAAACAAATGCCGTTAGTGAAGGTAACAACGATGCCTGAGGAGACTCACCGGCATTCTGGTATTTCTGTGTAATTTATCTCCATTACAACGCACAAAATATGATTGGAATTGATCATATTGGGAACAGCTTTTGTGAACAGATAATATGACACAAGTTCTTCTCCGTGAAGTTTCTTTTAAAATTAAAGGTGCTGGTTATTTTCGGGTGCGACGTAAATTCGTGACAAAACGGTACACGGATAACTGAGTGAGCTGCGAGGACGGCAAGCCCACAAGCTGTCGCTGACCAGAGGACAGCGGTGACCGCAGCGAGGACACATCTGGCGCGGCAGGGGCCCCGGCTGGTGTTTCACGGCAGCCGGCTGCATAATTAACGCCCACCAGACATCTGCCGCCGATCGAAGGCTGGTCACCGGCGCCCCTGGCCAAATGGACCACTGTCCTAGAGTCTCGGTCAAGTCCGCAGCGCACGCCTCCACAAATATTTCGCCATCGATTCGCTCCCCTGCATAGTTCTGCCAGTACACTTCAGGTAGCTACCGGAAGGAATGTCAGAGTTTATCATGCCAACTACGTGGAGGTCATACATACAGAGCATTAGCTCAGTCATTACACAAAAGAACTCATTACCACTTGTTTATTCGCGCATGTGACGATTGCGTATAGGTATCGATTATCGAGGTTGAAGCGTCGAAAACGCCACGTCAGTGAAGTTCGTTCAGTTGGAGGTGTGGAGCAGAACATAGATGGTGGTCCAAAGTACACTACTGACCATTACAATTGCTAAACCACGAACATGGCGTGCTACATACGCGAAATTTAACCGACGGGAAGAAGATGCTGTGATATGCAACTGATTCGTTTTTCAAAGCATTCACACAAGGTTGGCGCCGGTGGCGACACCTACAACGTGCTGACATGAGGAAAGTTTCCAACCGATTTCTCATACACAAATAGCAGTTGACCGGCGTTGCCTGGTGAAACGTTGTTGTGATGCCTCGTGTAGGGAGGAGAAATGCGTCCCATCACGTTTCCGACTTTGATAAAGGTCGGATTGTAGTCTATCGCGATTGCGGTTTATCGTATCGCGACATTTCTGCTCGCGTTGGTCGCGATCCAATGACTGTTAGCAGAATATGCAATCGGTGGGTTCAGGAGGGTAATACGGAACGCCGTGCTGGATCCGAACGGCCTCGTATCACTAGCAGTCGAGATGACAGGAATCTTATCCGCATGGCTATAACGGATCGTGCAGCCACGTCTCGATCCCTGAGTCAACACATGGGGACGTTTGTAAGACAACAACCATCTGCACGAACAGTTCGACGACGTTTGCAGCAGCATGGACTATCAGCTCGGAGACCATAACTACGGTTACCCTCGACGCTGCATCACAGACAGGAGCGCCTGCGATGGTGTACTCAACGACGAACTTGGGTGCACGAATGGCAAAACGTCATTTTTTCGGACGAATCCAGGTTCAGTTTACAACATCATGATGGTCGCATCCGCGTTTGGCGACATCGCTGTGAACGCACATGGGAGGCGTGTATTCGTCATCGCCATACTGGCGTATCACCCGGTGTAATGGTATGGGGTGCCATTGGTTACACGTCTTGGTCACCTCTTGTTCGCATTGACGGCACTTTCAACAGTGGACGTTGCATTTCAGATGTGTTACGACCCGTGGCTCTAGCCTTCATTCGATCCCTGCGAAACCCTACATTTCAGCAGGATAATCAACGACCGCATGTTGCAGGACCTGTACGGGCCTTTCTGGATACAGAAAATGTTCGACTACTGCCCTGGCCAACACATTCTCCACATCTCTCACTAATTGAAAACGTCTGGTCAACCGTGGCCGAGCAACTGGCTCGTAACAATATGCCAGTTAGTACTCTTGATGAACTGTGGTATCGTGTTGAAGCTGCATGGACAGCTGTACCTGTACACGCCATCCAAGCTCTGTTTGACTCAATGCCCAGGCATATCAAGGCCGTTATTACGGCCAGAGTGGTTGGTCTGGGTACTGATTCCTCAGGATCTATGCACCGAAATTGCGTGAAAATGTAATCACATGCCAGTTCTAGTATAATATATTTGTCCAATGAATACCCGTTTATCATCTGCATTTCTTCTTGGTGTAGCAATTTTAATGGCCAGTAGTGTAGATCTCGAGCGCGTCGCCCTCGAGCAGACCCTCAACAATAGCCGTAACTGCAATAATTAACGAGGAAGTATATTTTTGTTGAAGGTGAATATTAAACGACTGAACGTTGCAGCAGTGTTCGCGTCATTGTTGGAAGAAGGAAGGAAAATTGGGTCTAACGTGACGTAGACATCGTGGTCATTAGAGACGGAGCACAAGCTCGGGTTGTGTCAAGGATGGGAAGCGAAATCGGCAGTGCCCTCTCAACCTAACCATCCCGGAATTTTCCTGGAGCGATTTAGGGAAATCACGGAAAACCTAAATCCGGTTGGCCGCACGCGAGTTTGACCCGTCGTCCTCTCAAACGCTATTTCAGTGTGTCAACCACTGCGCAACCTCGCTCGGTGTCATTGTTGGGTTGCAGTGTATATTAAACTGCAGCGTTGGATATGTACGTGTCGTCGGAGTTGCCTGTCTCGAGATTAGCTGTTGTTAGTTTGAGACGAATGGGTAATTGCCTGGTATTTGTGTTTAAAAAGTACACATTTGTTTATATTGGAGCTCAGCATTGACTCTGACCATAGTGCAACCTAAATTTGACTCAGTATTAGAATGCAGCCCTATAATAACGTTTTAACACCTCCCTTTTCCAAGTCCATCATCCTTATCCTTTACCTACGGGCACAAACTAATTTTATATTGCTATCGTTACTCCATCGAAATTTCAGCAAACCGGATTCGGCAAGGTTACGAATACTTGCCAAATTATGGAAATTATGCTGTTCTTTCATGAACCAACATTACTATAAAACTGAATAAGTACCTAAGTAGTAAATGACAAAGATTCGAACCGCAAACAAAATATGAGCCTTGACATAAACTTCGTTCTGTACATGCGTCGTATTATTACAGAGCATCATTAGGAGCTTCTTTTTCAGACAGAAGCAGTAATTTACAGTTTCTTTTAGATAAACGCGTTAACCCTGAATACACGGCAAAATATAGTAATTAATTTATGTTCGAATGAAACAACTCGAGTTTAAAATCCATACTCTAACCGCTTTACCAAGGCAGTGGGTTCATACTTAATATTGCTCGTATACGTGGTTGAAACGTGATATGGTTATTACAGGCTGCCAGTTACATGTCCAGCTACTGTACTTGTGTTTATATACCCTACATGGATACTGCATGTCTTTTAACTCTCATTGAACTAACAGTAAAAGGTTATTTTTTCTCAGACGTTATTTGACACACTGGATATAGATACTCGGATTTTTGCACCATACTGTGAAATTATTGAATATCTGGCATCGATAACTATACCAAAGCAATGGAAACAAAGGGTGTATTCTGTCTTACATCAGTAGCACCACAACACCCGTATCTAAGAACCCACTCCAGGATTCGTTTTAACTGAATTAAACGAAAATGACGATCAGAGTGTCCAGACAGGAATCTGATCTTCGTTTCTACGAAAAGCTATTCCTATCTTGCACGGTAGCTCCGCTGCTCAGAGATCAGGGACTGAATCGGCTATGACCTTTCACAGCCCGTAAAGTCTGCTGGACTCAACATCACAAGTGGCACAGGTACGTCCAGTCAACTAAAAAGTGGAATGGCACCTGCAGAACAAGGCAAGTTGGTAGATAGTCTAAGGGTCCGGCTGATGGAGGGCAAAAATACGAGTCGAGACAAGTAAACGATGACGCATATGAGAGCACGAAGTATTTATTCTATGATAAATATTGTGCAATATGGAACAGTATATTTTTCTTTACGATGATCGAACGGAATTTGAAAGGACAATGGCTAAATCTACTGCAACTGTGAAAAACGTGCTTGCTTATGTACTAGGGAAATTTTTCCATGAACTGAAGACATGATAAACCCTATCTTAACATTAAAGTGTGTAATTTCAGGATCCCTTAATCATCGCGGGATGTTTATTGAACTGATTGTGCTGAAGAGTGGAACTAGCGGATTGAGAAGGCACATGTCACATAGGCACACGGCTATAGGCGTTATAAAAGTGATTTGCGTATCTCGGAAGTAAGTCGTCCGATAATGCTGCCAAAAAATAGTCGAATGTCTAATCAATACGACAGCAAAACTCTGCTCAGACGTCTTACTGAGCCAACGAACATTTTATAAAGTCGTCAAATGACCCGTCAACTTACAAGCCTAAGTTATTTAGTAAAGGGTTCCACACTGTAAACTGTTCACGAAGGTCCGATCACACTGAAAAGGTGGTACAAGAATAAAGTACGGTGTTGTCGATAAGGATTTTCCATCAATACAGACAACGATAACGTTAAAAGTGTTCTAGAAAGTGTGGAAGGACCATTCCTGTTCTCCACTTACATAAACAATCTTTCGAAGAGGTGGGCTGCAATCTGAGACTGTGTGCTGATGACGCTGTTGTATACGGGACAGTATCGCCGTTGAGTGAGGGTAGTGGGAATTAGGGAGAGTTGGGCAGAATTTCTATTTGGTCCGATCAATGACAGCTTGCTTTAAATGTGGATAAATGACAGGTAATCCTGATGAGTAGCCGTGATGCTCGACTACAGTATTAATGAAATGCAGCTTGACTCAGCCACGGCAAAAACGCCTAGGTGTAACGTTGCGACTGACATGAAATGAAGCGAGCACGGAAAGTCAGTTGCAGGGTAGGCGAATGGAGCACAACGATTTATTGGAACTCTTCTGAGGAAATGATGCGTACGTATAATGGTAACCGCTTATGGAACGCTTGTACGGTTTAATCTTTAAGTACTACCCTAAAGGTCGGGCGTCTCATTAAAGTAAGACATCGAAGCAAGGCAGAGGCGTGTTGCGGTCGGTTCGATTAGTACAAGAGTGTTGTGCAAATGCTCCATGAGCTTAGATGGGAATCCTTATAAGGGAGGAGACGACCTCTTCCGGAAACGCTGCTCGGACAGCTCAGAGTTCCAGCATTTGCGCCTACCTGCAGAATGATTATAAAGCCTAGAACGTTTATCACGCGTAAGGGCTTTAAGAGCAGAATAAGGAGTTTATAGCTCATACAAAAGGCAATACAGGAACTCATTATTCCGTCGCTGCATTTAAAAATAAGACAAGAAATTAGCAATGCTATAAAGGACTCCCTGCCATAAACTGTACAGTGGCTTTTGTGGCATGCATATATACGCAGAAGGTCCACAGAGGTGTGTGGTTATTGCTGCGAAAGTATCGAGCATATAGGGACACTCAAACAACACACACTGTAAATTTATTCGAACAAACCTATATACACTGACTAGCCAAAACATCATGACCACCTGCTTAATAGCTTGTTTGTCTGTCTTTGGAACGAAATAAATCACTTACTCTGCGTATCAGGGATCCGACAGTTTGTTGGAAGGTTTGTGGAGGTATGCGGCATTAGACGTCTATGCACAGGTACTTTAAGTACTACCCTAAAGGTAGTACGGTGTTGTCGATGGCGATTTTCCATCATTACAGACAAAGATAACGTTAAAAGTGTCCCAGAAAATGTGAAAAGATCGTTTCTGTTCTCCACTTACATAAACGATCTTTCGAAGAGGCGGACTGCAATCTCAGACTGTGTGCTGATGACGCTGTTGTGTACGGGACAGTATCGCCGTTGAGTGAATGTAGTGTAAATAACGGCCCACTGACTTGCGTACGCAGTGCTGGTGCCCGATAGCGACCTAGATGGGTTCCATATGATTTATATCAGACGAATCTGGTCGCCGAGACATCAACGTGAGTTCACTATAATGCTCCTCGAACCACTGCAGCACGGTTCTGGCCCCGAGACACGGACAATTATATTGCTGAAAGATGACATCGACGTCTAGGCATGTAGGGATGCAGGTGGTTCGCAGCTGTCAGCGTGTCTTCGATTACTACCACAGGTCCCGTGCAAGCGCACGAGAATGTCTTCCATAGCATAGTATCGTCCCTACCAGCCTGCGTCCGTGGCGCGCTGCACGTTTCGAGCCGCCGTTCACCTCATCTACGGCGTTTGTGGAGTCGACCAGCGACTTAATTAGCAAAAATGTGATTCACCCGAAGATCCGACACGTTTCCACTGATCGACGGTCGAATCCCGATAGCCATGTCCCACTGCAATCGTAACTGACATATCGTTGGATCAACATATGAACACGTAGGGGTGGTCTGCTGCGGAGCTCCATGTTCAACAATGTACGATGAACAGTGTACTCCGAAACACTTGTGCGTGCACTAGCATTGTGCTATTTCCCCATCTGCAACTATATATTCGCTAGGGTGATCCCCTGTCCGTGTCTGGTCCTCTTATATACTTCTGTTATCGAGTAATATGCCCGAAACGCGGTCAGGCGGCATCGAATGTCGCGGTGGGCAGTGGTCGTAATGTTTTGGTTTATCAGCACAATAATAGGAAGGAGGATCCAGGCGATGTACATCCGTATCAGGCAGACGACACCGTCAGCAGAGTGGAGACTCGGCCATATTAATGTCATGGCGCCGTTGCCGCGTCATGTCTTTCTGGTTGGCCACCAGATATCAGGTCGTCCGGGAGACCGAGTCGAGGCGGGGCAGGTGTCGTGAACACCAGGCCACGGACCAAGCTATAGCAGGCCGATGGAGTTGCATCACATTCCGGTTATGTCGTCTCAACAGGCGGTTAACTTCACGCGCCGTAGGGAACATGCCGCACGGAAGATCGGCGTGGATGTAACTGCAGTTAACGAAAAATGTTTTGACGTGGAAAAGCGATGACGAAATATGCGCCACTGCTACGGACGGTAGTCGGGATGGGGTAGTCAGATCTTCGATCAGGGTGTCCGTGGTGGCATACAGGGCCGCCTCTCTGACTTGTGCGTTGACGAGGCCTAGGCTACCGTCGCTAGTGAACGTGTCGTATCGTACTTTTAGGATCAGACCCGGGCTCACGGAGTAGGCACACACTGCCATCAATCTGTGCGCCATCGTTTTCGCCATCGGTAAAATGGTGACCAAATGGAGTATTCTGGACTCCAGGTGACCGCTGACATAAGCAACTCCTCGAATGATGTTTAATGTCCGCGATAGGTTGCATCCGACGCTCATGGGCGAAAAGCTACACGACCAGGACGTGCGCAATTAATAAATGACATGTTAAAAGTAGTAAGGAGACTGGACAAAAAATTAGTCACCTCTCAGGAGACATCTCACTAATGCCGTAAAACACTGCCTCTAGCCACGGTAATGATCTCAATTCGGTGAGCGGCAGTCTACAGATTTCTTCATGGATGCTTTACCCAGCTGAAGTCATTCACTGACGATCAGATCCTGTAAATTTGCATAATTTAAAGAGACGTCATACAGAGATTATTCAGATCACATTACACATCTGCACTCAACTACTGTGCAGATTCTGTCTTGTTTGGTCCATTGAAGGCGTGCAGCTATATAAGCTGCCATGATCAATATGCTATTGTGAGATAACTGACTGGAAATGCACTATTCCATGCAGGTAGCTTCGCACTGTTCGTTCGGAAACTGGTTGAGACAAACCAGCATACTGTATATGAAATCTAGCATCATTGACAAGACGTGCACTCATCTACAGTCCAGTCAGAATTTTTGTACGGCCACTGCCCGTATGCTACGTTCCACGACTGCGAGTGGAGCACTATTCCTTGTATAAAACAGTGGACAGTCCACACTGATACACCATCAAACCGGGTACCTTAATTCGCAGTACTGTCATGCGCACCTCTGAACATGATAGTTCCTTCCTGTAACTCTGTCCCACTTCTACACTGGCGTATTTTACAGCGCTGGTTCCGTAAAACTGATGATAGATACAGTGTATTAAAAATAAGGTAGCTGATTGCCAGAGGGTGCTGAGAAAAATGGAAAAAGCAGTCCTAACTACTGTAGGGTGAGGAGATGTGGCAGCAGAAGGGAGGGGGGATTAGGACAAATACTGCACACAACACTTCAATGCAATGAGTTACGTCAGCAGTGAAGAGCCACACCACCGCCTCGTACCAGTTTCACACCATCTATAGCGCTCCAAAACGATCACTGTGATTCTTTAATAGAGGTGTTTGCTGAGTCAATGTTCCTAAAAAAAAAACTGAGCCTTTCGGTCGTCAGAAATTGACGTTGTGAGATACTGAAACACCCTGTACTACGAATCTTCTGAAAAATATTTCCTCCCTGTCTGCGGTTTTGGCGAAAGTCTGTGAAAGTCATTGAATAGCGTGTTATTTGCGCTGTGAATACGTTAGCATCTTGCACGCGAGAGCGGTTGGTGTATGTGCCATCGCGGAGGCATCGGGATGGAAGCGGCCGTTGTCCTCGGTAGGTCGATCAGCGCCGGCCAGCTCTGCCCTGCAATATCGCTCGGGCGCCGGCTGGGAAACTGATTACCGGTCAGGCTGGGCCCTCTCATTAGCCTCCGCCAGCACAAGCCACCGCCTCTGTCCCGCGGGACCGAAAATTTTCCCCTGCCGCCATCTGCACCACGGAGGAAACCCTTCGGTATAACCAGAAACTCCATTCCACACACACACACACACACATTGGAACGCAGCTCATCTAGTAATTCAGTCTTGTAAGTGACAATTTTACACTAAAAAACCAGCCTTTTTAGGGCGAGTATGAAATACTTACTGTATAACCGGTGTTACGAACTAGCCGATCATTACGAATATTACAATGCCATCAGGGACGCCCAAGTAGGAATTATGGTAAACAGCTTACACTGAGGTGACAGAAATCATGGGACACCGCCTAATATCGTGTCGGACCTCCTTTTACCTCGACGTGGCATGGACTCAAGAAGTCGTTGGAAGTCCCCTGTAGAAATACTGAGCCATTTTGGCTCTATAGCCGTCCATAATTGCAGAAGTGTTGCCGGTGCAGGATTCTGTGCATGAACTGACCTCTGGATTATTGCTGTTAGAGAACATGAAGTCTACGAATGGCTGCAAATGGACTCCAAATAGCCGAACATGAACATTTCCAACCGGGCGGAGTGGTCGAGCGGTTCTAGGCGCTACAGTCTGGAACTGCGCGACCGCTACGGTCGCAGGTTCGAATCCTCCCTCGGGAATGGATGTGTGTGATGTCCTTAGGTTAGTTAGGTTTAAGTAGTTCTAAGTTCTAGGGGCTGATGACCTCAGAAGTTAAGTCCCATAGTGCTCAGAGCCATGTTGAACCATGACCATTTCCAGTCAATGATCGGTTCAGTTGGACCAGAGGACAGAGTCTATTCCACGTATGGTAAACACAGCCCACTCCAGTATGCAGTCACCACCAGCTTGCTCAGTGCCTTGGTGACTACCTGGGTCCATCACTTCGTGGAGTCTGCGCCACACTCGACAGCTCTTAACAACTGATATCGGGAGTCAGCTGACCAGGCCACAGTTTTCCAGTCGTCTAGATTCCAACCATGGTCACGACCACAGGAGAGGCGCTGCACGCGATTTCGTGCTGTTAGCAAAGGCACTCGCATCGATCGTCTGTTGCCATCAACGCCAAATTTCGCCGCACAGTCCTAACGGTTACGTTCGTCGTACGTCCCACTTTGATTCCTGCGGTTACTTCCCGCATTGATGCTTGTCTGTCAGCACTGACAACTCTGTGCAAACTCCGCTGCTCTCGGTCGCTAAATGAAGGCCGTTGGCCATTGTCGGTGATGAGAGGTGATGCCTGAAATTTGGTATTCTCAGCACACTCTTGACACTGTGGATCTCGGAATATTGAATTCCCTTAAGGATTTCCAAAATGGAATGTCTGGTGTGTCTAGCTCCAATCACCTTCCCACGTTCAGTCGTTAATTCTCGTCGAGTGGCCATAATCAGGTCGAAAACCTTTTCACATGGATCACCTGAGTACAAATGACAGCTCCGCCAGCACACTGTCCTTTTATACCTTGTGTATTATAGGATACTACCGCCATCTGTAAATGTGCATATCGCTATGCCATGATTTTGTGAGCTGAGTGTATAGTAGTGCTGCCCAAGTGACAGGGAGATGCGCAGTGACAAAGAGCAATGTACGTGACGCTCCAGCCACAGCGGCGTTCTGCTGCGCCTGTCTGTAGCGCGCGTTTCGGAGTGCGCGTAGAAGCTATGGTGACGGTGTTTAGCCACTGTAGCCTTAAATAAGTATGACGTAAAGCAAACATGCTAGTATTACGTTAAGCAGCGACATCGATAGTTTTCCGAGCATATAAATGTTTGTCGGGCGATTCAGAAGCAGAAACAGTGGGCAAATGTGCCACTCACCCCAGCGTTGCCAGTTACTACTAGGAAACGCCTGGGGTGTGCGACGAAAGACAGAGACAGAGAGCACCCTGATGGAGCCGAAAAGTATGCTCCATTTTTCTTAGCACAGAACACATCACGCAACGGCCTTAATTGCACATCACTTTACTAACTCTTAACTTTGTTTTAGTCAGAAGGAACTAAAAAAAAAAAAAGCCGGACGAGTGCGAATAGCACTCGCGCTCTGAAGGTTCCTTATAAACTTATGTATGTGGATAATAATAATATACACTCCTGGAAATTGAAATAAGAACACCGTGAATTCATTGTCCCAGGAAGGGGAAACTTTATTGACACATTCCTGGGGTCAGATACATCACATGATCACACTGACAGAACCACAGGCACATAGGCACAGGCAACAGAGCATGCACAATGTCGGCACTAGTACAGTGTATATCCACCTTTCGCAGCAATGCAGGCTGCTATTCTCCCATGGAGACGATCGTAGAGATGCTGGATGTAGTCCTGTGGAACGGCTTGCCATGCCATTTCCTCCTGGCGCCTCAGTTGGACCAGCGTTCGTGCTGGACGTGCAGACCGCGTGAGACGACGTTTCATCCAGTCCCAAACATGCTCAATGGGGGACAGATCCGGAGATCTTGCTGGCCAGGGTAGTTGATTTACACCTTCTAGAGCACGTTGGGTGGCACGGGATACATGCGGACGTGCATTGTCCTGTTGGAACAGCAAGTTCCCTTGCCGGTCTAGGAATGGTAGAACGATGGGTTCGATGACGGTTTGGATGTACCGTGCACTATTCAGTGTCCCCTCGACGATCACCAGTGGTGTACGGTCAGTGTAGGAGATCGCTCCCCACACCATGATGCCGGGTGTTGGCCCTGTGTGCCTCGGTCGTATGCAGTCCTGATTGTGGCGCTCACCTGCACGGCGCCAAACACGCATACGACCATCATTGGCACCAAGGCAGAAGCGACTCTCATCGCTGAAGACGACACGTCTCCATTCGTCCCTCCATTCACGCCTGTCGCGACACCACTGGAGGCGGGCTGCACGATGTTGGGGCGTGAGCGGAAGACGGCCTAACGGTGTGCGGGACCGTAGCCCAGCTTCATGGAGACGGTTGCGAATGGTCCTCGCCGATACCCCAGGAGCAACAGTGTCCCTAATTTGCTGGGAAGTGGCGGTGCGGTCCCCTACGGCACTGCGTAGGATCCTACGGTCTTGGCGTGCATCCGTGCGTCGCTGCGGTCCGGTCCCAGGTCGACGGGCACGTGCACCTTCCGCCGACCACTGGCGACAACATCGATGTACTGTGGAGACCTCACGCCCCACGTGTTGAGCAATTCGGCGGTACGTCCACCCGGCCTCCCGCATGCCCACTATACGCCCTCGCTCAAAGTCCGTCAACTGCACATACGGTTCACGTCCACGCTGTCGCGGCATGCTACCAGTGTTAAAGACTGCGATGGAGCTCCGTATGCCACGGCAAACTGGCTGACACTGACGGCGGCGGTGCACAAATGCTGCGCAGCTAGCGCCATTCGACGGCCAACACCGCGGTTCCTGGTGTGTCCGCTGTGCCGTGCGTGTGATCATTGCTTGTACAGCCCTCTCGCAGTGTCCGGAGCAAGTATGGTGGGTCTGACACACCGGTGTCAATGTGTTCTTTTTCCCATTTCCAGGAGTGTAGTTATCCAACTGGGGAAAGGGGACTTACAGTTTAAAGTGGAATCCGAACGACGTGTTGTTTCTGGCTTCTTCCCAAATCGTAGAGAGGCGAAGAGTAGGTGAAGACGAAGACTGAAAAATCCATAGTCCAGCCGAAAATCGTCTCGCGACCTCTTGGCTTCCGGGAAAGCGCTTTACCGCCACACCACGAAGGCTATAGTCTACAGAGTTTGCTAGTATCAAAATGTGTGACACATGTCACACTTTTTTTTCGATTGCATTAACTTACAAGCTAAAATTATTTACACCGCCAAGGGACCGTTGACTTTTAGTATTTGACATTAATTTCAATTTGATGCATTGAACTGTTACAAAGAAAACGGTGTGTCAACAATCGGGCAGACAGAAAGACGGACAACAAAGTGATCGTGTAAGGGTTCCGTTCTTACCGACTGAGGTATGTAACCCTAAAAGTAATCATGAAAAAAGGTGGTCATAAAGTTTTAATTATCACGTCGAAAAAATGAAGTTACGAAATTCATTTTTTTTTCAGTCCTGGTACACACTGAAATCCCCGCGACACAGCCTTCGATCATTCATCTCGGAACATATTAACACATGTTGTTTCTCTGGGCTGTCAGATTTTGCCTCACCCTCATATTCTCCTGGAATGGCATCTAGCGGCGTCTTTCCCTTTCGTCGGATGAAGTAACCAATCTGTGGAATGTATTTTCAAAAGAACGACGACGTGATTTTACTGGTGAAACGTTTCCCGAGCAGCCTGAGTCCCCGTCAAGTCATCCATCGTCGGGAAGAATGTACCGCATTAAAAGACGAATAGGTAGAGAAGGTCTAACAGCAAGTCGTATGGTAACAGCTTATGGCTTCTCTTTCTCTCCGAGGCGGCAATTCAAACTTTATAACTAGCTCTCGTACACACGTTGTAGCTAGTTAGCTCCATGTGGTGAAACAAAAAGCTCATGTTACCTCCCAGAAGAAGAGCGACTGGGCGGAAGAATACATTCCGAAGTTCCGCGAAGCACGCTGATACAGTTTGCGCAACCAACACAGGATCATCAAATGGGGCGCGTGATGTGACCACCCTGACAGTGTTCTGCGACCTCACAGTACAGTCCTGGATTGCGACGGTGTCAGCTATTAAGGCACACTGACGCATTACTTCATGTTATGACATGAACAATGTCGCTTTAGAACCACCCAAAAATTGTTGGTATAATGAAACAGACAGCAGAATAAAACTGGCCAGGGCATACCACGAAAAAGAAGACTTGCGCTAAGCGAGCTCGCATTCTGCCTCGACAAACTGACACATTAATTTAACGTCTGTCTGAAGAAAACCAGAACTTGTCATGGATAGTGATTGATAGTGACGTGACCCAGAGCCAAGAGCCATTTATCGTGAAATCTCCAAACTGTACCCCTCTCCCCGCCAGTTTTTATCCTGAGACAAGCTCTAGGAATTCGGCATTATCCGAAAATTTTAGGCTATATAGCGTAAATATCCATTTTGATAAATTAGTTTCTGATTTGGATTAGCATATCGGCTTTTTATCGCAAGGTTAACACTGAAAGAGCAATGGAACTGCAGCACGTGAACATTACATATTAACAATCATAATAATTATGCTAATAATATTAGGTATACAAAGTATAATGCGGTCAGTCTAATTTTTTATGGTTTCAAGTAATTTCCTCGTTATGTTTCTGTTGAAAGTGAGTAATGGCTTCGATAAAATCTTCTCCGGTTATCAGTCGAGTCGCGGTGACGTGCTGACCATAGAAAATTACATAAATGAAAATCGCCGAGAAAGCCTGCATCCCCGTGAATAATGACATCTAACGGAAACGTATGGCCTTTAACAAAAACGTACGGCTGCAGTGTAAAAGGTATCGAATTGGTAGGTGACTGGTCTGGAGAAAACCGAAAAATAGTGGAGTAAGGTTAGCAGTTGATATGGAGAAATAGAAAAGAGAAATAAAGTTGAGGAAAGCATGTATACACTTTAGCTGTCGGATAGAAGAGAAACCGCTGAGGTGTGTCGCAAGTGTGGCTACATAGACGATAACAGGTAAAACACTAACAGATAAAGCATTAAACTCCTCATGAATGCGGAATGGTTTTGCATAAGACGCAAGATACCGGACAGTTTTTTATGAGAGAAGCACAGATTGAATTACTTATCGCGGGAAGACGGCATGTCGATAGAAATTTTCTTGTCATCAAGCAGTGTAAATAGAGAAGATGATGTCGAAGCACAGGGAGAGAACAGATGGAGGCGTGAATGACACGCCTCGCTGCGCTGTCAGGGAGGCGAAATGTCATCGAGGTCGCGGCATTTTGCCACCGCCGTGACTCTCACGACGTTTGTTTAGTCTCCGGAAAGTGTGGGCGCCACCAGCGACCAGTATACCGAGTCCAACGTAACGACGCGTCGAAACACTTGCAGATTCTGGTTGTGATGCTACAATCTCCAGGGTGGCGAAGCGTCATCGCTACATCAGAATTAGTTTAATTAGACATTAACAAGAATTTCAGGTCAGTAACGATATCCCTATACGAAATAATTAATTTCATTCTAATTTGATTCGTGATTTTACCTGTGCTGCGGGGACGGACAGAGACAACAAACAGACAGTAATGATGCACCAAAACAGAGGTACTTTCCCTAACTTTTTCTGATGGTAATTGTAGCTAATTCAGAAGTTGTTAATTCTCGACAAGATGGCATTTCCCGTTGTAAGGCAGTCCATCGGGCTGCGTTTGAACGGTCCTACACGCAGGAAAGCATCTGATGGGCACGAGAAAAGCGCGTCAGAAGAAGTTAGTGTCTAGCAACATAATATAGCTAAGTAACCTGCTCAAAAATGTGCAAATGAGCACAGTTGGATTGGACAAGGAAAGCAGAGCCCTCTCCACAGTCAGCCGCTCTCTTCGAAATTCAAAATCTGAAGTAACACTCTCAGCAAGAGCTCGACCTCACTGCGATCGGAGTTCTCCTGCCGTCAGTACGAGTTTGCGTGACTGCTGCAATTAGTCTCTAGACCACTTGATCCTATCGTTTAGGAGCCGCGTTGAGACCGTTTAACTATGCGCTACGGGCACTAGAAGCTGAATAAAAGATTTCCAGTTGGGAATAGAAACAGCTAATGATATGGTTTCTCGGAGGATGCGACAACTATACCATCTGGAATTGCTATGGCAACTTGTAATTGCCAATACATCTAGGCCATCGATGCCTCTATGCAGCCGTCAAGCTAAACGTTCTACACCCATGTGACGTCATTGGAGAGTATCTCTCTCTCTCGCTCCGAATCACGTGTGCGTTCAAATGCGTGTGATTTCCTAAGGGACGAAACTGCTTATGTCATCGGTCCCTAACTTACACACTACTTAAACTAACTTATGCTAAGACCAACACACACACCCATGCCCCAGGGAGACTCGAATCTCCTGCGGGAGGGGCCGCGCAATCCGTGACATTGCGCCTTAAACCGCGCGGCCTCTCCGCGCAGCAACCTTTTGTTTTATTTCATCTGATTACTTACGTAGTGCTATTTCTAGATTGAGCGAGTGTTGTCTCCTGGTCCAGTAACAAATATCTCGTATCGAGTCAGTCACTTTTGCCACCTATTTCAGTGCCCTTTTACCTCTTTCAGTCCAGTGAATTGCATTAGTGATGTACCTGTTGGCCTTTTATCAAGACGACCATATCTAAATGAGTATGTATCACACTCTCATTTAAGTAGTTTTTTAAGTACACTGTCCTTAATCTATCACCACGCCTGGTGTTTGCGTCCGCAGATGAAAATGTAGAGCGTAAATCTATCGGAGGACCATGAATTTAGGAAGACTGTTTAATGGTTCGAATCCATTCAGATTGTAATGAATGACGACAGTTGAGATAATCACTTACTATTTACAATTACGTTCATATTTACAAGTAGAAATATACATTTTTGCCGTTCCACATGGCGCACGTCCACGAGCTAAGGACAACCGACCGACCGAGAATCCATTCACAATTGTTCTCACACTCGCAGCACCGAGTGTACCGTTATGAGCCCTTGGAGGGATGACCTACTGACTCTTATCCCTCCAGTACAAATATCTTCAGAGAGGACAGCACCCTTCATTGGTTCGATAGAATGAAGCGACCAAACATCAGGTCTCCTCCAGTGTGGTTGTGAAAATCACCTTCTCAGATTGTGCTTCCAAACACGAGGTCGCATTGTATTACCAAAAGAGCTAAAAGGCACACAAATACCACGTGCGATATCGACTCTTACGTACGGAGGCAACCTGAGTGGCAAGTGCTACATTACCGAAACTTGGCAGCTCGAGGTTTTACGCCTTTTTCAGGCAATTTCCGTGTTGTATTCGGCGGGATTGCTTACAGTCACAAGCGAAGAGAAGAGTGGAGGTTTCTTTGGAGAACGACTGGTCCCACTGCCCCCGTGGTTTTTTTCTTTGTGTGTGTGTGTGTGTGTGTGTGTGTGTTTTATTCAGTGATAAAAATGTGTATAAAACCATTCTTCGTGATTTTTTTTGTTGCATCTTCGACATGAAGTGTAAGGAAGACAACTGGCTAACTCCAGGAAAATAAATTCTCATGTATTTCACTGATCCACCTGAAGATGAGACTGTAAAACCTCTAAACAGGCCGTTGAAGAAAGAAAATAAAAGTAACTGAGACAAACAAAAGTTTCAGTTTTTCTTTTCTGGGAGGTGATGTCTTGAATCTGGAGGGGGAAATTAAAAATATTGTACACAACCACGTTTAGTGATAAATTAAAATTACAATGGATCTGTGAAAGATTTTATTTCATAAATGATACACTACATTTATAATTCTGAAATTATGTAAAATCAGTAAAGACTCAGTAATAAGGAATTCGTAATATTTCGGAGAGCTTTACTTTCCTTTTAATCGCGCAGTATACTTACTGTACTGGACATCAATCACGCAATGCTCATTTATTGTGATACGTTGGGACGCGTCCTCTCGTTTCCCTATCGCTTTAATCGTTGCCGATAATTCATAGTTCCCTTGTTGATGACCATATGCAAAGTTGTATTAAAATTCCATTCTGTGATCGCTTAAAAATGTATATAAGGCACCATACAGAATCCAAGATGAGTGTTAGGAGTAATTGCAAATCGCTAAGTTCACAAGATAAAATAAAAGATTGATATAGTCAAAATCGTTTATTCTGTCCAGAATGTTGTGAGAGTTTAAAACTTGACTTACTAAAGCCAAACCTATGTTAAGAAAAATCTCAATAAAACCTCGAACTTTTTTCTAAAACTGTATGAAATATCTGGAAAACGGAAACAGACAATTGCAACACAGCTGAACGTCACTGATGATACTGGTACAAACAACACTCCGTCGGAGTTTCTGTAAGAGGAGTCGAGCTGCAGGCTGTAGCGGACGGACTTACAGATAAGAAGGCCAAACAGGTTTCAAGGCTACTACTGAATGGTTGTTTGAGCTGCAGAATCCCACAGTACTTTTAACAGAAAAGTGTATGGCAAAGTTTAAGTGTGGTGTAGTATATAACATAATATCTAGTTTTTATTTAAGCGCTGCACTGTATGTTATATTGTTAATTATATGTTCAGATAGTAATTTTGAAAAAAATTATACACTACTGGTCATTAAAACTGCTACACTACGAAGATGACATGCTACATAGGCGAAATTTAACCGACAGGAAGAAGATGCTGTGATACGCAAATGATTAGCTTTTCAGAGCATTCACACAAGGTTCGCACCGGTGACGACACCTACAACGTGCTGACATGAGGAAAGTTTCCAACCGATTTCTCTTACATAAACAGCAGTTGACCGACGTTGCCTGGTGAAACGTTGTTCTGATGCCTCCTGTAAGGAGGAGAAATGCATACCATCACGTTTCCGACTTTGATAAAGGTCGGATTGTAGCCTATAGCGGTTGCGGTGTATCGTATCGCGACATTGGTGCTCGCGTTGGTCGAGATCCGATGACTGTTAGCAGAATATGGAATCGGTGGGTTCAGGAAGGTAATACGGAACGCCTCGCTGGATCACAACGGCCTCGTATCACTAGCAGTCGAGATGACAGGCATCTTATCCGCATGGCTGTAACGGATCGTGCAGCCACATCTCGATCCCTTAGTCAACAGTTGGGGGCGTTTGCAAGACAACAACCATCTGCACGAACAGTTCGACGACGTTTGCAGAAGCATGGACTATCAAGTCGGAGACCATGGCTGCGGTTACCCTTGACGCTGCATCACAGACAGGAGCGCCTGCGATGGTGTACTCAGCGACGAACCTGGGTGCACGAATGGCAAAACGTCTTTTTTTCGGATGAATCCAGGTTCTGTTTACAGCATCATGATGGTCGCATCCGTGTTTGGCGACATCGCGGTGAACGCACATTGGAAGCGTGTATTCGTCATCGCCATACTGGCGTATCACCCGGGGTGATGGTATGGGGTGCCATTGGTTACACGTCTCGGTCACCTCTTGTTAGCATTGACGGCACTTTGAACAGTGGACGTTACATTTCAGATGTGTTACGACCCGTGGCTCTACCCTTCGTTCGATCCCTGCGAAACCCTACATTTCAGCAGGATAATGCACGACCGCATGTTGCAGGTCGTGTACGGTTCTTTCTGGATACAGAAAATGTTCGACTGCTGCCCTGGCCAGCACATTCTCGATATCTCTCACCAATTGAAAACGTCTGGTCAATGGTGGCCGAGCAACTGGCTCGTCACAATACGCCAGTCACTACTCTTGATGAACTGTGGTATCGTGTTGAAGCTGCATAGGCAGCTGTACCTGTACACGCCATCCGAGCTCTGTTTGACTCAATGCCCAGGCGTATCAAGGCCGTTATTTCGGCCAGAGGTGGTTGTTCTGGGTACTGATTCCTCAGGACCTATGCACCCAAATTGCGTGAAAATGTAATCACATGTCAGTTCTAGTATAATATATTTTTCCAATGAATACCCGTTTATCATTTGCATTTTTTCTTGATGTAGCAATTTTAATGGCCAGTAGTATATAATAAGCACAGGAGACCATATTTCAGTGGCAAAGTTGCCGACTGTGAGGTATACTGCCATTCTACATATATCCCGTCTTTATCTGGTTGAGAGAACATCGATTGTGATGTGTTGTTTGCATTGAGATAGCGAAACACCGGTGAAAGGGAAATTTAGCTCTACAGACACGAGAAAAACATATAATTATGAGTTGACTTTGTAACGTACAAGAATGATCTGGAATCTGTTACATTATCTTCGTTAAAAAATATGAGTGGAACTGTCAGTTTCCTCTATTTTCGAGTTCTCACTTACAATACGTTTTTAGCTACTCAGTGGTCCGCAGCAGATCCCACGTAACGACCTCATTAACGTTTCGGCTCTCTAAAGATATAATTTTCACTCTTTATCTCCAGAATTATACTGTGGAGGTGATCGGTAGCATAGTGCTACGCAGTCGCATAAATGGTATGATATTTCAAGAAACCACGTAAAAATACATGAAATTTCGGAAATTTTCATAAGCTACTCTACGATTACAGCATAACAACGTCACAAATATCGTCGTTTCTTTGCGTGTAAAGTCAGATATTGCAGCTGATATCGGTTTCGAGACCGGTAAATTAATTCGCGATTGAAGAAGCAATTCTCTTTGACAGAGCTCAGAAGGTAAATATTCTTGTAATCCCAGAGTCCGTAGGTGGTCGTAACTCTTTGCAGAAACCATGGCAGCAAGCAGGCCCAGATATAAACAGTACTGTTAGCGGACGCCTTTGTGCTGGAGGAACCAGTCTTACCTTTGCATAGCAGTTCGGAGATGGCCGACACTGTTCGCGGGAGGGCGCCCAGGACGGCGCGTGAGGGGGGTAGTTCTCTCGTGACCGTTGGCCACAGTGAATGACCGACCGACCTCGCGGGGATACTAGCACTGAGACTATATGTGGCGTATGTGCTTCTGTATTTGGATCTGTGTGTCTTCGTGATATATGTAGCAGTGACTGGCGATCGATAGCTATATGCAGGATGCGAAAGTAACGATTTTTCATTATGCAGAATATGAATTGTGTTTACTACAGCGATGTAGCGATAAGGCATGATGGTACAATCGTTTGTGGTGATACAGTCTGCATGGAGATCGGTTTCACGTCGAAAAATTCAACCTTTCTTCGGCAGTGGTAGAGCAGTGTAACTAAGTGTCTCTGAAGAAGACATATTTAATGATATGTAGGCCACTGTTTCAGAGTTTAACTGTCAGGTCAATATGACTGCTCTATGCTTCTTTTTCGATCTGTACAAAAATAGTTTTCTGCTGAAATTCCCGTACTTTGTCCGTCTGCAGAATGTTGCAGACAGTGCTCCTACACCAGCAGCATCATTTTGGTGGGCAAATTCAATAAGAACCAGTCAGGATGCTCCATTCACAGGAAGTTCCATGACATCAGAGAGTCACAAGACATCCTTTGTGGGGGGCACAAGAGTCTCTACAGGATGGTATGAACAAGACAGGGGCAGAACAAGGCATCTACGGAAAGTTTCGTGACGTTAGAGAGTCAACTGATGTCTTCTTTGTTCGACGAGCCTTCTCTGGTTAGACAGGTGGGATGCTGTTCCTCATCCACCATTGTGCTTGTAGGACATCGAAAATTCACCAAAAATTACAGCCATTTTCCTCGTCTGTAGGGCAGTGCTTCGAATTCTAGGAGACTCTCTTTAACATCCTATCTGCTTTGTGTCCTTTTTTTACGGTCTGTTGTGCTTGTCGAAATGTGTCATGAACTTTTAAATATGTAACTGTTCTGATTTTCCTGTCTATGCTTCGACATCAGCACGGGTTTTCCATTGTGAAATTGTTCTTCGAAAAGTGTGCAATATAAAAAATAAGTGCCTTAACTTCCCTGACCCCAGGAGCAAGTATGAACTAAGTCCACTCAGCATTTCAGAAGTGTGATGAACACCACAGTAGCTGTAGGACTCCGTAATTATTTTTCTCTATATTGAGTCTGCCTGCGACTAGTTTCGAGTGGTGGTGTAAGTTTTTTTCCTGCAGGGTATCACTAGTTGTGTGATACTGTCAGTTTTCAGCCGTATTGCGATTTTAGGCACTCCTTGCGTAGCACTATGCACGTAGATGTGCAATTAGGAGTGATCTTTACTTCAGTTTCCCACAAAAAATACATAAGCTGCACTAACCTAACATTCCTCTCCAGCAGATGGACAGAGACAGACCGTTTACTGTCATTTCCAGGGATGAAGTGGTAGAGAGGGGTGGGTGATCTCATAAGAGTGGGGGAGGGGTTAGGTTAGTGGAGGTATCCCAGTTGCCTTATTTCCAACCAAAATTTGAATTTCCACCATGACGTCAGTGCGACATTGAGACATTTATAGCCGCCATCTTGGATTCGTCATGTTTGATGAATCCGGCAACAATGCATGCTGTGCCAGAAACGCCGAGCTCCACTACTCACGCTACAAGCAACTCTGATTCTTTGTAGTAACAAATATAAGAAGGGGCTAAATAAGTGGTCCTCTAATCAGCTAGTATAGGCACACATCATGCACGATGTTGTTAACTAAGCTTTATCCGCCGTAGTGAACAGGTATTTGGAAATATCGCGCCGCGTAGCTGCGTCAGCGCTATTCATTCGGCAGCCGCGTTCATTGTCAGCCGCTGGCGACTAGGTGGGCCGCAGAGGTTCATTAACTGGGAAATGCCGCGGAAGGCCTCCCGTGTTCTGTTCTGTGCGGCCTGACGCTTGACCATGCAGACGCAGTGGGGTGGACAGTATACGATGTACAGTGTACGGTCGGAACACGGACCTGGCGGCTAACAAATCCAATCAAGGCGGCGCCCGCTTCTATTATGGAGGCTCGTCCTACAGTGGCAGAATTACACGGCGCCGGATTGTACCCCGGGCGCTGGCACAACCGCATCTCGCAGGCACACCACACAACCACATGACAACACTGCACAGCGCTCAGGGCGCGCTGCAGCAGAAGAGACGCGGGCACGGTTGTCACTTAACAGCACGGGACACACGCGTCAATTTACGAGGGTGAGTCAAATAAAAACCTTAAATATTTTTAAAAATATTATTTATTGTGCAGAAGTGTTACAAAGCTGTATCACATTTCAACATAATCTGCCCCACGCTCAATGCAAGTCCTCCAGTGCTTATAAAGTGCATAAATTCCTTTAGAAAAAAATTCTTTTGGTAGTCCCCGCAACCACTCATGCACCGCGTGGCGTAAGTCTTCATCAGAAAGGAACTTCTTTCCCCCCATTGCGTCTTTGAGTGTTGCAAACATATGGAAATCACTTGAGGCAAGGTCTGCTGAGAATGGTGGACGAGGAAGACACTCAAAATGCAGGTCTGTGATTGTTGCAACTGTTGTACGGGCAGTGTGGGGCCTTACATTGTCATGTTGCAAAAGGACACCTGCTGACAGCAATCCACGTCGCTTTGATTTGATTGCACGCAGCAGGTGATTCTTTAGGAGATCTGTGTATGATGCACTGGTGACAGTGGTCCCTCTAGGCGTGTAATCCTCCAAAATGACGCCTTTTTAGTCCCAAAAGAGAATCAGCATAACCTTCCCCTGCTGATGGTTCTGTTCGAAACTTCATTGGTTTTGGTGACGAAGAATGGCGCCATTCCTTGCTCGCTCTCTTCGTTTCTGGTTGGTGGAAGTGAACCCACGTTTTGTCCCCAGTAACGATTCTTACAAGGAAGCCATCATCTTCTCGTTCAAAGCGCCGAAGAAGTTCTTCACAAGCATCAACACGTCATTCTCTCATTTCAGGAGTCAGCTGCCGGGGCACCCATCTTGCAGACACACAATGTGGTGTGCTGACCCATGACTAATCTGTAAACACGCCGCAATGTCATTCAGTGTCACTCGGCGGTTTTCCTTCACTATGGCTTCAACTGCTGCAATGTTCTGTGGAGTCACAAGTCGTTGCGCCTGACCTGGAGGAAGAGCACCTTCCACTGAAGTCACACAATTTGGGAACTTCCTACTCCATTCGTAGCCTTGCTGCTGCGACAAACATGCATCACCGCACTGAATCTTCATTCGTCAATTAATTTCAATAGGTTTCACATTTTCACTACACATAAAACCGAACAACAGAACGTTGTTCTTTCTTGGTACAAGTCGCAAGTGGGGCGGCCATCTTTATACTGATACTGCGACGGTATGTGTGCATCTGCACTATGCTGCCACCTACAGGCCATTCTGCACGCTGTTTGTAGCACACTTACCAACTTATAGGATAACGGCGCGAAATTTCGATTTGTTACTACAAATTTAAGGTTTTCATTTCACTCACCCACGTACATTATTCAGAGGGCTCAGTCTCAAAACCCACCTACACTGCTGGCCTTTGAAACTGTAACACGAGGAAGGATAGCAAAAAAGAATGGAAATTTAAGCACGGTGCTTATACAGTATAGTAGAAAGAGTACAAGAGTAAAATTTTATGTTATTTGGGGGAGTACAGGGTGAAAAACAGAGCTACCACATTTGACAGCAACAGTGGCTCTAACCTGGCTGGACATTGTGTTGATGATACGAGTCCATGCTTGGTCAATTATGTACCACAGTTCATCAGTCTTGGTAACTGGCAACTGGTGTCTTCATAATCTCTCGGGGTCATGGCCGCAACTTTTTACTGGATGAAATATTTGGAGAACCTGCTGATCATGGGAAAAGTCGAACAACTTTTGCATCGAAGGAATTCAGGACAGGAAGGGAACATACAGTCTTTTGATATCTTGTTGAAAGATAACGTCACAAAAACCTCGAAGTTAGGGCACATGCACCCGAAATGTAGCGCTTGCTGTCCAAGTTACCAGTTATCCCAACCAGAGGTGATACTTTTGTTGGGCCAGTGGCACACCATACCATCACACCTGGTAGTTGGCCCGCTACACGACGACTTATGTCGTCTGGCAGCGCTCGTTCTCCTCGGAGCCTTCATGCATGGATACGTCCACCGTATCATCGTGATATTGTACGCAGAAAGGATACTCGTCAAAAAAGACGACGTCGTGCCACTTACTTGTCCACTGTTGTTAGTAGTACCATTGTCAGCGTGCCGCCTCCTGCTACCGGAAGAAAAGCCGCAGTAATGGTCGCCGCACTCACAGACCGGCGTCGTGCACTTTCCAAATGTGGATATATGTCTTGCTTCAAATAACTCATTTCCTGACTAAGGCTATGTGACGTGACTGTACGGGCTGCTCCGTCAAGCGAAGAATATGCCTGTCCTCTCCGGCGCTAGATGCGTGGAGGCCTTGGGATCTTGTGTGGTGTCGAATTTGGCCTCCGGAAGCTATACATTTCATTTTGACAAGGAAGTTGTGAGATCGTGGCCGACGCACGCAGCAACGTCGCGGAACGATAAACTGGAAGTCTCGATAGGTGACGATACCGCCACTGTCGAATTTCAACACGATGACGTTACCCCTATTAACTCGTGTGGCTGACCATAAATGCTAATCATTTGCATATAAAGTTTGTGTTGGGCTTCATGTCGATTTGACGTTTGTTTCATGTCTTCTTCATGTTGTTGCATTTTTAAGAGCCAGCAGTTTACATAGTTCGAACGGACATCACTCGGTTTTAACTGCAGCAACAAATTTTTAAGATCGTATACGGAAAGTATAAGAACGTACATTTTCTAATGGTTTACCGAGTTTTCGACAGCCGGCAAACTTTTTTTGCTACCGAAGGTTGTTGAACATACCATTAGATCGAAGTCTTAAGAATAAATACCGCAATATTTTCATGTGTTCCAAACCGCAACTTTGTTAGAGATCTCCGAAGCGAAGTAATCTGACTTGACTTAAATGAAGCGCACAATGATCCACTCACTTTTCAAGAATTAACGGTTGCTCCTTTAGTTTTAATTTGAAAGACATCTTTGGGTCTATAACTGTCACACATCTATCTTGCTTACTAATGACTTTCCCTTTACTAATAATTCACGGCTTGATGATGTTCAAAAATGATTCAAATGGCTCTGAGCACTATGGGACTTAACTTCTGAGGTCATCAGTCCCCTAGAACTTAGAACTATTTAAACCTAACTAACCGAAGGACATTACACACATCCATGCCCGAGGCAGGACTCGAACCTGCGACTGTAGCGGTCGCGCGGTTCCAGATGTAGCGCCTAGAACCGCTCGGCCACCCCGGCCGGCGTTTGACGATGTTGATAAGGGTAATGGTATGTTGCAAAGACATGTGCGAAAGTGGAATTAGGACCAATTTATCCATATGATTATAATTTTTTTAATGTAAAAGGCGCTTTTAAATTAGCTGCCGTCAGACGCTGTAACAGAAGCATTCGTCAGTGTTTGCGTTTCTCTGTACACTGGTCGCCATTAAAACAGCAACAGCACGAAAACGGCATACCATAAACGTCAGACCGGCGTGAAGTGTACCACGTGCCTGGACATGGAAATGAATAGCATTCCAGCACAACAGCGTAGAGCACGTAGGAGTAACGCCATCAATATTTTGTATCTAAGGAAAGATTATGCAGTGGGTTGCTCAATCGGAAATCGTATTTCAGTGTCGGTTATTGGTGAGAGGATCGTGGCATGTCTCGAGTAAAGAGGAGAAACGTCTACAAGCAAGTGTAAGATACCGACTATGGCAGCATACTGACCTGTCGATACTACGGCTTACCGTTGCGCGATGTTGCTGCTCGCGCTCCACAACGGTCATTCGAATGTGGAATCGGTGGGTTCAGGAGGACCACACTCAATACCGTGCACAGCACGACGCCTTTTCAGACGAGTCTCCGTCCTATGTACAGCAGCACGATGGACGGATACACGTGTGGAGGCTCCGATGAGAACGAACGCTGCCGGAGAGCATTCGTCATCGTCATACGAACCCAGTATCTGGCGTGAAGGTAGGTGGTACCCTGGAACACTGCACTATCACCTTTCGCATAGCGGGTAATTATGAAAGCGGCGTTGCAGTTCTGGTTTGTTAAGGCCACTGGATGTGTCCTACCTTCAAGATATCCGTGACGTTATTTTTCAGCAGTACTGCATGTTGTCTGTGATATCTTAACCTACCCCAATATGCTGTCCTGGACAGCATGTCCTCCTGATCTCTCACCTAGTGGAGTAACGTCTGGTCCTAAGTAGCTGGCACGCCATCACTCGCCAGCCACTGCAACTGATGAACTCTGGCACAGAGTTAAACCTGCATTGTCAGAAAAGCCCACTTGGACTCGATGCTCAACTGGGTTTGAGCCACTGTTGCTGCCAGAAGTGTCAGCTCTGTGTACTAAAATTTCGCACCCTGTATAACTTCAAATCACTTAAGTAAAATTCCGGTATTTTCACTTTTCCTGTTGTTGCAAATTTAAAGGCCAACTGTGAACTTATTTAAAATCCCTCAATTAATTGAAAATCCCGCTGATGTAATATATGCACTTGCGAAGTCGGCAATTAACTGTCATCACTAAAGCGAACGGACGCTTTACAGTTTCATCCTTATCTGAAGAGTTTAATCAAGTTTTAAGAAATCGCCACAAACTTGTTTTAGAGCGACAACGATTACGTCTCAACGTCCGCTAAGCAGTGAATAGAGACGTCGAAACGGTTGGTAAATCAGCGACATATTCTTATGAGAATTCATTTCAGAAGTTAGTTTTCCGCTATAATACTGGCGGAAAAATCACATAAAAAGGTGAACTGAGATGTAGGCTTTCATGTGGTAATAACACTGTTTTAGAAGTGGGCTTGTCCCTAACATACAGTGAGTGATAAAAGTCATGGGATATCGCCTAATATCGTTTCGGACCTCCTTCTACCGGGGGTATTGGAGCAACTCAATATAGCATGGACTCAACAAATCGTTGGAAGTCCCCTGCGGAAACATTGAGCCATACTGCCTCTATAGCCGTCCGTAATTGCGAAAGTGTTGACGATGCAGGTTTTTTGCACGAACTGACCTCTGATTATGTCCTACAAATGTCAGATTGGATTCATGTCGGACGATCTGGGTGACCATATCATTCGCTTGAATTGTCCAGAATGTTATTCAATCAATCGTGAGCAACTGTGGCCCGGTGACAGGGCGCATTGTCAACCATAAAAATTCCGTCGTCGTTTGGGAATAAGAAGTCCACGAATGGCTGCAAATGGTCTCCAAGTAGCCGAACATAACCATTTGCAGTCAATGATCGGTTCAGTTGGACCAGAGTACCCAGTCCACACTATTATCGAGCCACCACCAGGCTGCACAGTAAGTTGTTGACAATTTGGGTCAATGGCTTGGTGTAGCCTGCACCGCACTCGAATCCTACAATCAGCTCTTATTTACTGAAATCGCGACTTATCTGACTAGGCCACGTTTTTCTAATCGTCTAGGGTCCAGCTGATATGCTCACGAGACAAAAAGAGGCACTGCAGGCAATGCCGTGCTGTTAGCAAAGGTACTCGCGTCAGTCGTCTGCTGCCATATCCCATTAACGCCAAATTTCGCCGCACTTCCCTAACGGATACGTTCGTCGTACGTTACAAATGATTTCTACGATTATTTCACGTAGTGTTGCTTGTCTGTTAGCACTGACAACTCTACGCAAACTCCGCTGCTCTCGGTTGTTAAATGAAGGCCATCGGCCACTTCGTCGTCCGTGGTGAGAGGTAATGCCTTAAATTTGGTATTCTCGGCACATTGATACTGTATATCTCAGACTACTGAATTCCTTAACGACTTCTGAAACAATGTCCCATGCGTCTACCTCCTACAACCACCCGCGTTCAATGTCTGTGAATTCCTGTCGTGCGGCCACAATCACGTCGGACACTTTGCGGCGGCGCGGTTCTTTCCGTCCCTTTACGACGAACCTGCACCTACCTGTGAACATTGTCTCAGCATATCATCAGTAGGGAAGCCGAGTGAAACCTACTGTACTTCGACATGAACCAGGCTGCAATTAAAGTCACTAATCTACGTTTCGGGAGAAAATTTTCACACGAAATGAAAGGTTGGAAATTTTGTCCTCAATTAATATATTCTCAAACTTAGGTGAACAAGTATCACTGTCAAGCCCGTGCTAGTCTTAACACAGTCACTCACAATCCCTTTCACTCACGTTAGAGAGTTTATGGTGTTGCATTTCCCGAAAACGTAATAGCTACAAAAATACTGATTGTTTTTGATTGAGAATTCTCGCCAAATATTAAGTCTGTCGGTACCCGGTGCAGTCACAGTTTTTAGCCACAGACCTGCTCAATATGCCACGCGGAATTCCTTTTCTCGTCACAAAATTCACTTAAAAATTCCGAAATTTCTACACGCCCATCGGAATAATTATGCCGTCACTTTACCACACTTTTGATGTATGAAACACTGCTAGATCGGGCAACTTATCGTTTCCATCGGAACTACTACTACACACGTCCGAACTGTTTCATGGCCAGGCTCCCACTCTTCTCTAGAATACTCTAAGTCTTCTCTACCAGCAGAGAAAGGCGCGCGAAGAATATTGCTTTACCATTGGTCAGTTTAATCAACAGCCAATAGCAAAACAACATTCTCCCGCGTCAATTAGCGCTTTTCAAATGGTTCAAATGGCTCTGAGCACTATGGGACTCAACTGCTGAGGTCATTAGTCCCCTAGAACTTAGAACTAGTTAAACCTAACTAACCTAAGGACATCACAAACATCCATGCCCGAGGCAGGATTCGAACCTGCGACCGTAGCGGTCTTGCGGTTCCAGACTGCAGCGCCTTTAACCGCACGGCCACTTCGGCCGGCAATTAGCGCTTTTCATCAATAACCAATCGCAAAATAGTATACCTAACAACTGCACTTTTTATCGACGTAATTATCTAATATGCTGAAGTTTTGCTTATGCATAAAGTTATTTACTATTGTTATTTATACCTGAATTAACTTTCCCTTTACCATAAACTTACTTTACAAATCTATTCTACAAAAATCCCCTTTGTCCATATCCATACTTCTTCGAAATGGTCCCACACTAAATCTTATTACATAACTCGTTAAACAATTATCTTCACATTAACCTTAAACCACACTCACGCATCATTCATACTGCTAAAACACATTCATAACATTTTACCTACACAAAAAGACATAATAACACTTTATGAAAATACTAGAACGGTTTATGAAAAACATTCTATTACTTTAGTGCACTCTAGTGGGGACAATCGAAACTAAAATCACAGTCCCCCTATCCAATATTGTCCTCTATCGGCTGATAGATAAACTACGTGCGCGTCCAGTCTCGCGTCACCATCTGTCATTATCCAGCTCTGAGACACATCTCCCACTTTACCGCCTCCAAGGCATGATCGTTATACGGCGCTACGCCTCAACTTGTCCACACGAATCAACTAAGTAAAAAATGACAGCTCCGCAAATGTACTGTCCTTTTATACCTTGCGTACGCCATCTGTATATTTACATATCACTGCCCTTTGACTTTCGTCACCTCAGTATATAACACCCTTCGTAGCTACAGGCAGTCGTTTCTAGAGCGCCTCGATGATACACGATGAAGTAATGATGTCGAACACAAACATAGTAGGAAGTGTTGAAACAAAAGCGGCCGGTGATCGGATGGCAGTGATTTGGAGGAGTGTGCGGGGGAGATAGCAGTGGGAAGGGGCTATGGCGGCCGGGCAGTGGAAGCGCATTTCCGCCGGACTGAGCCGGATTATCCGCCGGCCAACAGCGCCGCTAATTCTCTGCGCCGCCGATAGCGGGCGCTGCGGGTTCTTGCGGTCGGCGGGCGTCGACCGAGCCCCGATCCGTCGGCTGGTGGCCAATGGCTAGTAGCGACTGGCCATCGACTCCCGCCAGATAACGCGATAATGGCCACTTCCACTAGGCCAGATGGTTGCGCCAGCAACGCATCGCCGGCCACTACCGGCGTCTCGCGACAGTCCGCGCCGCGCTCTGGATACTGGCCATTAGGTCCACAACACGATTTACTAGCTCTGTGTTTCACCGATACGGAGGTCGACGTCAGCGATATGACTCGCAGTTTTCTTTACTTGCTTTCAGACTCCATCGTCGTCCCCCGATGAATCCGCTGTAACGATGGGATTTTAGGAGAGTAACTGTGCTACGTAGTATAGGGACTTCATAAAACAGCGAGCGAGATGGCACAGCGATTAAAACACCGGAGTCGCATTCAGAAGGATGGCTGTTCAAATCTCCGCTCACCGATGGCCAATGATCACGAACGTGGAACACGAAATACAGGCTTCTTATGAATGAAATTGCAATGTTTTTGTAAATTGCTCTGTGCTGTTTTTTTTTTTTTAATTCTTTATTCAATCCAATAGTATCATACATCATAACCCACCACCTTATACATTAGTGGGTCTTAAAATCTACAATACATTTTAATAATATTAGCAGCATTTTTACTTTTTATTTCTAGTTTTTTAGTAAAATTACATGCTACAGGAAATGATGAGTTAGTGTCTTAATGGGTAAGATCTACTGTCTACTCTTAACTGACTATTCTAAGGGCTACTTCCCGCAGCGTTGCAGGCGTGCAGTTGTTATATAAACCTACTATGTAGCCGTGCCCACTGAGCTAATCCCAGTGGGCATGCCCCTGGCACCGGGCTGGCCTTTTGGAAGATCGCTGCAGGTTCTGTTTGGGATGTTCTTTCTACTATCTACTTGAAAGGTAAAATAACTACTAGGTCACTATCTGTGCGCAGTTGTCAAATTCGGGTGTTAGCGCACCCTCCCCCTATTCCAGAGCGTGGCGGATTCCTACCGTCACGGCGATTGGCCAGTCCACGCCCTGGCGGAATGGGATGGGTCGCATTGAGTCATGTCATGTTTAGTGGTTCATGTATTTTCCCTTCGATATTCTCGCAGGACTTTTGCTGATATCTCGCTAGCAAAGCGGTTTATTATGTCGAATGTGGTCGGTTCTCTGATTAGCTGATAGGTGTCGTTGTTTGGTAGCTGGTTTCTTAAATCGCTGGCTACGTCATCGAAGATGGGCACTCGTAGATCACGTGATCTGGAGTACCCTGTTCGGCTCCGCAGTCACACGAGGGAGTAGCCCTTTTCCCGAATCGGCAAAGGTATGCCGGATATGGTCCATGACCTGTGAGGAAGTGCAACAGTCCCTTGCTCGGTTGGAAATGCGAAAGTTTGAGGCATTCTTTGACGTTCGGGAGCAGTTGGTAAGTCCTTCTGCCTGTTTCCTCTGTGTCCCAGAGTTCTTGCCTTAGCTCTTCTCCTCTTCTTTTAATTGCAAACTTGTCCCCCACCCGCACTACCAAGATGCTCTCAGTTTTTTCTACATCTCCCCTTGTTTAAAAAAAAATCTTTATTTACCATCAACAATAATATTTATACATCCAACCCACCTCCTTATTTGATTAGTGGGTCTTACTTGCTACTGTTAGTTACAATTAGCAGCTAATTATAATATATATATATATATTAAGTTGTGAGCTACAGCTATAATTTAGTTTGAATGGGCAGCTATACAATTTATTTTAACTTCTAAGTTTTTAACTAAACCTAGATTCTACTTCCTGCAGCGTCACAGGTGTGTCAGCAATGTACAAACCTACTTTATTGCCTTGCCCATCGAGCTAATCCCGATGGGCGTGCCCCTGACACTGGGCTGGCTAGGATGTTAATCGCTGCAGGTTCCTAAATCTAGATTTCTAGTCTAATTACTACTAACTAGTTCTAACCTACGTCATCTCCAGTGTATTGTCAATTCCGGGTTATTCATATTCCCCCCCCCCCCCCCCTAATCCCGCGCGTGGCGGATTCCAGACTAAAGGGTCGGCCTATCCACGCGCAGGCGGAATGGGAGTAGGGCACATTAGTCATAATCTGTGCTATTTAGTCTTGTTCCCTCATGTATTCCCTCAACACCTTCTGTGATACCTCGCTGGCAAGTCTATTTATTATTTGGAAGGTGTCTTCTTGTCTTATTAGGTTGTAAGTGTCATGGTCAGGTAGTTGATCCCGTAGTGTAGAGGCAACATCATTGAAGAGGGGGCACTCGTAAATCACATGATCGGCAGTGCCCTCCGGTTCACCACATTCACACGCGGGTGTGGCCCTTTTCCCAAACCGGCATAGGTATGCCGGGTAAGGTCCATGTCCAGTGAGAAAATGGATTAGCCCTCTGGTGGGTTCAAAGTACTTCATTTTTAGCCGTTCCCTAATACTTGGTATCAACTCATGTGTCCTGCGCCCTGTTCCATCCGCATCCCACAGTTCTTGCCATAATTGTACTCCTCTTTGCCGAATCTCACCCTTGTCCCTTGCCCCAGTACCTAAGGTCTCCTCTATTTTTGTTATATTTCCCTTCTTAATCCAGAACCATGCAGCTTGCTCCCTAATTTTGATGTCCAGGGGGCAAAGCCCTATTATGACTAGTAGTGCTCCCCCTGGTGTTGTTCTGTAAGCACCTACCGATCTAAGAATCATGTTCCTTTGAACCCTTCTCACTGTCATGGCGGGCACCACCCTCGTGAGCCTGTGTGCCCAGACTCCCGAGCCGTAACCCACTATCGATGTTAATATACTGTTATGATAAAGTTTTATAAGATGTGGTGGAAGATGAAATCTTCTGTGTCCTATGGATATGAGGTTATTCAGTGTTTGGAGGGCTTTCTGGGTTACGGTTTCAATGCGTTTCCCAAAATTCCACTTCTCATCAATGATGATGCCCAAGTATCGTGCGTCACGTCTCCTAAGAACCGGCGAGCGGTTGATTCGTACAGTCGGGTTACGGATTAATTGTCGCTTCAATAGTAAGTAGGTGGACTTACTTGGTGACACCGTCATTTTGGTGTTTTGGCACCATAGTTGTAGCTTGTTTAAGGCACTCTCTATTTTAGGTTCAATGTCTTCGCGGCTACGGCCGCCGACCAGCAGGAGGAGGTCATCTGCATAGGCTATCACCTCTAGCACTTCTTCACTTTGTTGTAGGGTGTCTAATAAAGGCTCCATATGGATGTCCCAAAACAGGGGCCCTAGCACGGAACCCTGAGGACAACCCTTTGTTATAACTTTTCCAATTCTCACCTCCCGTTCCTTACAATAGCTCCTCAGACAACCATATAGCGGCCCTGGACACTCCTTCTCCGGCAAACAGGAGAAGAGCGAAGGCCACCACAGGTTGTCGAAGGCGCCACTGATGTCAACCATAATGCCCACCACGTACTTATGTGGGGTAGAGCCACAGACCTCAGCAGCCAGGGCGATTGCATCAGATGTCGATCGCCCAGGCCTGAAGCCGAATTGCCTGTCGCTCACCCCACGCAGCACTCTATGTGTAGCCAGTCAGTCAGCTAGTAGCTTTTCTAATATTTTCCCTAGTATGTTGATTAAACAGATTGGTCTATAGGATGTTACGTTTGAAGGATCTTTATCTAATCCTTTCCGAATGATGACTACGTTTGCGGACTTCCACACCCTTGGAATTTTTTGCTGTATCAGACACTCATTATATAAGTGAGTGAGTGGTGCAGTTGGCTGGGGAGCTAGGAATTGCACCACCTCAGCTACAATACCGTCTGGCCCGGGAGCTTTGCCCCTTTTAAATGATTTTATGTGGGCAGCCACCTCTTCCTCCGAGAAAGGGTAGACTGCCGTATTGTTGGTGTATTCATTAAGGTTGTCTCGTCTTAGTTGTTGTTGTTGAACAGATTCCCCATCCGCGCTATCGTCAGGCAGCAGGGACCGGAGGAGGACCTCAGCAGTTTCCTGCCAGGATTCCGTCATCCTGTCCCCATGCCTGACTGTTGATAATTCCAGTGGAGAGCGGATCTTCTCTCGTACTAGTTTATACGGTGTACCCCAGGGGTCCAATGCCAATTGGCTCTGGACGAAATTTTCCCAGCTTTGTATCCTAACAGCCTGGAGTTCTTTCTGGAAACGAAGTTTAGCCTCCCGATACTGCATCAGCCATCTTTGCCGTTCCGGCCAGACGACACTGCACTGGTAATACCTTCTCAACCTTCTAACAGACCGGCGCATATTCTCTAGTTCGGGCGACCATGGCGATGGAGAGGCTGCAATGGCCTTCCTCCTGGTTGGTACGGCAGCTTTCACCGCGCTAGTTATTGCATTGGTCAGTTCTTCTGCTCGGTCATTTATGTCAATGTCAAAGTCTGCTCCACCCTCTGGCAAGGCAGGAATGACGCACTCCCTGGCTAGTCGTTCCCAATCGGCCCTTCTGTAATTAAACTGCATCTCCCACCCCATGGCCCAGCAGGACCCTCTTCCACCTACAGTGAATGTGATTAGGTTGTGGTCACTTGCAGTGGCGTTTTCTTCTACTTTCCACTCTTGTATTGTGTTAATTGCATTGGGGGTGGCTAAAGTTATATCAATATTCGTACCTGGTCCTCCTCCCGCCGCATAGGTTGGAGGATTACCAGGTTTGTTAGCTATCACTAGTTGTGATGCCATTTTACTTTCTCTCCATTGGTGTCCCTTGTGCCGCTGTGCCCCTTGTTTGTCTCTTGTAATTGTTGTCGTCATTGTTCTTTACACCGAGAAACTTGCAAAAGAAATTAAAGTTCAGAGAAGGAATATAAACTTCGCGGTTTGTCGAAGGCATTATAATTCTCTCGGAGACGGCTAATTGTGTTGAAAACAGGTAATAAGATGAACATCAAGAAAATTAAAATAAGGGTAATGCAATGTAGTCGAATTAAATCAGGTGACGCTGATGGAACCCGATTAGAAAATTAAACGCTAAAAGTAGGGGTTAAGTTTTGCTATTTGGGCAGAAAAATAACTGACAATGACCGAATTAAAGAGGATAAAATACAGAATGGCAATAGCAAGAAAAAGCAAAGCTTCACGTTCTGGCCTGGCCCTAACGTGCCAATATGGTCAGGTCGGTCGCCGTGTCATCCTCTGCAAATGCCGACATTAAATTCGGTGTGGATGGGCGTCGAGCCAGCACATAATCCTCCCGGCCGTTCTCGGCTTTCGTGACCTTGTAGCCGCTACTTGTCACTCGGATAGCTCCTCAGTTGGCATCACGAAACTGAGTGCACCCCGTCCCAGTTCTCCCACCAAGAGGAAGTCCCTGGCAGTACCGGGAATCGAAACCGGGCTTTTCCCATAGCAGCCAAATACGAATAGCAAGGTAAGCGTTTCTGAAAATCAGAAATTCTTTAACATCGATTATTAAAACGAATAGTCAGTTTGGTAATGTGGAGGAAGTGTGGAGATAAACATTGTGGAGGGAGACCTAGGCTTGAACACAGTAAACAGGTCGAAATGGCCGTAGATTGGGTAGTTACGTAGAGAGGCCTGTGCAGGACCGATTAGCGTGGAAAGCTGGAAAAAAACAGTCTTAGCTCTAAAGACCACAACAAAAACAACAACAAACTGTGTTAAAATATTTGATTTACACAAAATTTAGAATGTTGAATTAACTATGTAACATTCTTAAGGCATCAACAAAGGTTACGTGAAAACTCAAAACAATCCGGGCATCTACATCTTAGTTTTCTGTTGTTTCATCATCCAGCTTAATGCAAATGCTGGGGCAGTTTATTTAAAAGGGCGTGGCCTATACAGGGTGTCCCACTCAAACCACCCTGATTTCAGAGACCCAGGAGAAAAACCACAGGAGGTACGACAATGAAAAATGCACCACATTGTAAAGCATCTCAAAGAATTTATTTATTTATCATCAGCACACCTCTATACGTGACCTATTTGTAGGAAAAAGAATATGGAGTCTATACTCAATTTCTTGCCAAGTTCTTTGTAACATTTCCTTTGTTATTGTTGCAACTGCATTAGTGATACTATGTGCAACGTAGGAATATCGTCCGCTTTGTCGCATATGCGCGGTCCTTCACGAATCCCCACACGAAGAAATCAAGCGGCGTAATGTCTGGTGAACGTGGTGGCCAGGCAATGGGTCCTCTGTGCCCGATCCACGAGTGGGAAATTTCCTATCCAGGAACTTGCGAAAATCCGTATACCAAAGCGGCGGAGCTCCATCTCGTTGAAAAATGATGTTGGGTTGCAAGTCTTGTATGTGAGGGTACACAAACTGCTCCAACATGTCCAGATACACTGACCCATTCACTGTTTGTTCCGCAAAGAAGAACGCTCCAACAATCTTATCGTGCATTAGCCCGCACCAGTCGTTTAGTTTAGGGCTATCACGAACATGTTCAAAGACAATGTGCGGATTCTCCGAACCCCAAATCCGGTCATTTAGCCTATTAACCCTTCCTGATGGATGAAAGGTTGCCTCATCTGAGAATAAAAACATCTTTCCAGGAAACTGGCATTCATATCAATACGTTGCAGCATATCTGCGGCAAATTGTTGTCGGCGTGGTTTGTCGTTCGGTGTCAGATGTTTCAAAATTTGCACTTTGTAAGCACATATACGAAGACGCTGGTGAACTACAAAATGCAATATTGATTGAGGTACGACAAGTTGCCTAGATGCTTGACGAATTGACTTACGTGGGCTTCTGAGAAACGTTTGTCTGATGTCCTCCACAGTCTCTTCTGAAACTCCGTAACGTGCTCCAACAGAATGTTTCAGAACGCGACCTGTTGCCAGAAACTTCCTATACCATTCCTTAATTGTTATCACATCAGGTGGATCACACTCATACATACGACGATAATTTCTTTGCACGGTAATCAGCGATTTTGTTTCTGCAAACCACACTACTACTTGCGCGCGTTGCTGTGGAGTCACGATTTTCACTTCATGCGACCACGCTGCAGTCTGGCGACGATACTTGGCACTTCTGAGGCGGGAATATAAATTCTTTGAGATGCTCTACAATGTGGTGCATTTTTCATTGTAGTATCTACTGTGGTTTTTCTCTCCTGGGTCCTTGAAATCAAGGAGGTTTGAGTGGGGCACCCCAACCTTGGGGACACCCTGTATTACCTTTTCAAAGTCGGTTGCCCAGAAAGCAATGCACCGCATTTTTTCTTCAACAAATCTGTATTCAGCATTATGAAAATTACACATACGAAAGAATGGTGTTTTATCTACACATCCTATTTTGCCACGTAATTTCCATCCCGATCTATGGCCTTCCTTCAGCGCGAAACAAGGGCATGTAGCTTATGCTCCGTCGATACCAATCCTTGTCCTGGTGGCGGAGTCAGTGCTTCACTGTTGAATCACCTCCCCATCGTCCTCAAAATGCCTACCAAGAATGGCATCCTTTAATGGCCCAAACAAGTGGAAGCTTGCTGCAACATGTCAGATGTGACAGCCGCGGAAGGTCTCCCCGACTGCTGCAAATCGTGGAGCTCCGCCGAACCGCCTTCTGATGGTCTCCCCTCCGTGTCCAGCGACTAACTGTACTTCTGTCGACTACAGATGCTCCACACACTTTGCACAGTTTCTTTTTCTGCAGTGAGAAAATTAATGACGACACGTTGCTCGTAACGTACATCACTTACAGACGCCATTTTGAAACTGTCCTGCAGCTACGCTATCTGTCGGAAGTGACGGAAACTTGGCGCGCTTACTCAGGAGACTTCAAATAATACATACGTAACATTTCGCATTCGTAGCATTGTTTACGACAGAGAAAAAAAATGCGGTGCATTTCTTTCTGGGCAACCCTTGTAAATTAAATAACGTGACCAGAGACGAAAAAGGATTCGAACTGTTCGTCTCATCCACGAACTCTCTTCCTGTGCGCAATCGCTAACCACTTGACTACAATGACTTCTTACAGCCAGTATCTTCACACAGACTCATCCGTTACATAATTAGCGCGTAAAACTTCTCTTGCAATTTTCTCGGAATTGCCAGAGTAGTACACCTTACTTCTCGCACATTATGTTGTTTTTGTAGCGGCACCACCGTTTACGATAAGGAAAGTTAGTTTTGTGCTTTATTCGGAGCACGAGTTACAGCCTACTAAAGGTATAGGAAGTTGGAAGTAAATCCGTGATCCCAACGTCGTGGCCTTCCCTTGTGAGTGATCCAAAAGTACAAGAAATGTAAAAAGCACTAACACGCCTGGTGATACGAGTTTCACAGATATGGATGACCTTTTCATACATAAATTAGCAGTATAGTTGTATTTTCACTGTTTGTGTGCACCACCCAGCATATTAGATATGCTGACAGTCAGAAGGGTGAGCCTCGGGCATGGATGTGTGTGATGTCCTTAGGTTAGTTGAGTTTAAGTTCTAGGGGACAGATGACCACAGATGTTAAGTACCATAGTGCTCAGAGCCATTTTCAGAAGGGTGAAATAACATACACCACAATGTAAATGATCAGTAGATGAGAAATCCTTGATCTTGTTTCTCCATCTGACATGATCATATCCAAAACACTACTATATCGATGGAAGATCAAAGAGTGCAGCGTACGTCTATTGTAGTAATCTCGATGACATATGCTTCACGAGTCGATAAATAAGCAAACAATCGGCGGTCGTTAGGTGAGCTTGCTGGATACGGTCATGTACACCTTTTAACCGACATTAAAAAAAAAAAAAATCAGTAATCATCTGATCATCGTGTCCCAATAAAGTGTGTTCGTACGGCATTTACAGCTATGGTTCGTGAAATGTCTTTATGTGTTATGGGTTCACAATTTCATCTTTGATCTATTACCCAGCTACTTACTGTTTGTTTCTTAATGTGTATTTTTTCTGCGTCCTTTTTATTTTATGATCGCTTTTCTGGTTTTTAGCACGTCCTTCTTACGAAACAGTAAAAAAGAAGCCTGTCATGCTTGAGACAAGTGGAGAATCATTGCTAGGTAGATACCAAACACATAACAAGACTCACAACAAAGTGTCTAAGCACATGTTCTAAAGTTATTCGAACTTACTTTTGACTGCTGATACACTTTCTCACAATCTATTTGATCTCTCGTCTGCCTAACTCATGAACTAGCAGGTTGTAAAGAATATTTTCCTTAACAGAAAATCATTATCTACAAGTGACCTATTGATTCGTCCAATACAGCCCACGAGATCCTGAAAAGCCCCGTACGCTCTAATTAACTTCAGAATTTCGTCTCAATTCCCAGCGAGGGCGACGACTACTACGTACCGTGAAACTGGTTACGAAGTTCCCGTTCTTCCATTCTGGCTGCAAGTTGTTGAGTCTTGCGTCTTAATCGTGAGCATTAATCATTACCTAGCGTCTCGTTTGCTGATGTAGTACACATCAATGGACATCTCTATTAGTTGTAAAGATTCCCGGACTTTTAATTCATATGTCTCTTTTTGACCTCAATGTTTCCTACGCAATTCTCATCCACTGTCCAGAAGAAAGTACACTAAACTCGGGAAGACGGTCGCACCAAGTAACCCATTCGACGCTTTCTTTCTACAGGTTCTTCTGTTAACAGTTATATGCTAAAATTCCGACAAAACTATTCTACAGCTATGAAACACCTAGTAAAACGAGACAGGTTTGGAAGAAAAGGACGCAAATACTTGGCGTCTGAAATGAATTCGTCGTTCAGCACCTTCATTATTATCTTCATTATTCTCGTTACATATAAGTTTCCTCAGTTCCACAGGTCTTCGACTGGTTACATATATATCACCATAGTTGCTGTAGAATCAGGCACACTCAATACTGAGCATGTCTCACAGGCACCCGTGTTTATACATTTACACATTTTTTAATCGTGTCACAAGACTGTACTAAAATACCTTTCTGTGATTGGCAAAAGACTCTACGCCCATCAAGTTTTCTGGAAGCAAAAGCTACCATCACCACCACCACTAGTACTACTACTACTACTACTATTGTAGAAACCAGGATAGCACATGTTTCAACACCCTGCATGATTCCAGACATATTTAATTCAAATTGGCAGTTCTTCCTACTCTTTCAGTTTTTCCTTTTCTGTTTTCTTGTTCTCTCATATCAATAATAATTCCAATCCCATTAATGTTCTCGATGAGAGCTATATCTGGTCTGTTGGACTCAGGTGTCTGCCTAATCGACACTGGCCGATCTCAAGACAGGAGATTACATCTAGCTCCTAAGACAGGTCCAGCTGTATATTTACGATACAGCGGTGTGTTTTCTCCCATCAACCTATATCTAATACCGAGTGGCTAATGTATTAATTTTGCTAGCTGGTTATGTCTGCACGCGCACACACGGTTTCTGAATATGTGGCGCAAAAGGCCATTGGGCTTCTACTTTTCGGTTAGTACTCAAGTTCCCTGCGTCTATCAGTCGCTTCAATCTTCAGGACGTGCTTTTTGTTGTTCTGTTCCCTGCTCACTCCGCTCTGAATTTGTGTGACAAAATCGTCAGAAACAATGTACTAAATGACTTCCGAAACTTACAGCGAGGGACTAGTTCCGTCAACATAGATTATACAGGGTGTACATCAAGTCCGGGAACACTTTCAATTATTTATTGACAAGAACTAAACGCTGTACAGATGTCATACATATTGCATTTTGAAGAGAAACTCTGAAACTATTTTTTAATTTTTTTTTTTTTTTACAAACATTGGGTATGCGAAACATGAGTGACCCGGCAGACGTCAATCGAATTCTTGCCATACCCGTCCCACCATGGCATCGTCGACTGTGGCAGTCGCTTCCCGTATTCTCTCCCGGAGCTCTGCTACATCACGTGGTAGAGGCGGTACATACACCATATCTTTAATGTGTCACCAAAGAAAAAAAATCACAGGGAGTGAGATCTGGTGATCGGGGAGGCCATTTCATGAAACAGCAGCCCCCTTCTGTAGCACGGCCGATCCATCGATGCGGCAGCTTCGTGTTCAGGTACCCACGAACTTCACGATGTAAATGGGGCGAAGCACCATCATGCGTAGAGTCCGATTGCATTTGAGGCATCAGCCATTGCTGCAACATGTCCAAGTAAATGTATCCAGTGACAGTGCTCTCGGCGAAGAAGAATGGCCCGTACAGTTTTCGACGTGACAAGGCACAAAAACCATTTACCTTTGGGGAATCACGCTCAAATAGAATGCATTCGTGTGGATGCTTTGTAGTCCAGATTCGACAATTATGCCTGTTCACTTTCCCATTAGTGTGAAAATTGGCTTCGTCTAAGCGATCAACAATGCCATCCCCATCCTCTTCAATTGTTGCAACTACGAACAAAACTCAAAACGCTTGTCTTTGTCGTCGTCATTGAGTTTCTGCACTAGCTCCAATTTGAATGGTTTCATAGACAGCTTCTGTCGCAGGACTTTCCACACTGTCATTGGAGCCATTTCGAGTTCACGGGATGCACGACGCACCGATTTCTTTGGACTCCTTATGAATGTTTCTCGTACGCGTTCCACATTCACTTCACTCACACTGGGACGTCCGCTTCTCTTTGCCACGCACAAGCAACCCGTCGAAACGAATTTCTTGTGCTAGTGGTAAATGGCTTTCCTTGTTTGTGACTTATTACCGTACTTGGTTCTAAACATCCGTTGAAGAGCTGTATCACACTTGTTTTTGTCGAACTCCAACACACAGAAATCTCGCTCCGCACCTGAACTCGTCATGTTTGTGACTAGCGCTGACTATCGGCAAATTACCAAACTATGCTGTGGCGGTATACAAGGAAAAAAACTTTGAGGGTTTCTCTTCAAAATGACATATGTATGATATTTGTACAGCGTTTGGTTCTTGTGCAATAAATAACTGAAAGTGTTCCCGGACTTGTATGTACACCCTGTGTGTTGTTTATAATCATCGCTGTCGTCGTCGTCGTCGTCGTCATCATAACAGTCACCACGCACACGACGACCACCACCAGTTATCACCACCGTCAAAATCACCGCCACCATTAGAATTGTCACCATCACCATAATCATCATAATAAATCGTTGTCATTACTGTCCGTTACCAAAATTTTCCAGGCTGTTACGCTGTGGTCGATTGTATCTTCCTGATAAATCTACTCTTCGAAAAGAGTCTTCAGGGGTAGAGCGTCGGTTCGAGTCACTGCACACAGTGACTTGCTCCTGACTGAAACGTAATGTTCTTACGATTACATGGTATTCTGTATATTCCTGCTTTCTTTGGTGGATGATGAGCATCTTCGCTTTCCGTAACCATGCTCGTAGTGGATATGAGTCTGGCTTTCGACACTGAAGATGGAGAGGTAAGTCCTCCACAGTGGGTCGGTGGCTATAGAGCACGACGATATACGATAACAATCAGGTGTGCTCTTCTTTCAGAACCATGTGAAGTCACGCCTCGGCGAGTATGTAGCTCGCTGCGAAAGTTCACTTCGATTAACAGTGGACTGCAGTGTGCCACGAGTTGGAACTACAATCCCCCGAAGGATATCCTCCACAACCCGGGACCGAATCGTTGAGTTTACCACTGAAATCTATTCGACCGCGTCATTATGTCACATAATTTTTGATAATTTTCAACATTTCCCGCCGTGAAGGCTTACGTTGTAAGCTTGTTGTTATCGCTACTGTTGTTTAAAAGTTACTACGCTCATATTTTCTGCTTCCGTTCCATCATATTGACGGCGTATAAAATTTTTCAGCCACATGTACAAACTTGAGATAATTTTTTTATGATTTTAACCTCCGGCCCGCTCCATCAAAAGGTCAAAATTAATACAAGAGGAAATCAACCCAAGCTGTATGCTCCGTATCTGATCCTAAGGGGCCTGAATAGCAGGCACTCGGTATCCCCTTGTATATACTGCAACATGCAGGAACGGAAAATGAATAATCGAACAGAATACCGCAAATCCCCACCTGGGTGCCCCTGGAACAGAAAGAGGCGCAAAGCGGATTTGATTTAAAAATACGGAAACTGCAGAGGAGGGGAAGAACAGGCGCGCAAAATGCAAATGCCTCTCAATACCATCGCCATGGTAGGTAAGAGAAACGAGCTATGTTGTTTCGTTTAAAGAGAGAGAAGCAATAGTCTCTACTATAACAAAAAATTAAAACACATAAAAATATGGGTATAATCCTAAACCAATGAAATACGATAGCAAACAGTATAAAGTTTCTATAATTCAGTAAAACAGAGCACAGGACTTCAGCCCTTGGATTAGCTGGCAAATGTGGTGTCAGGAATGGCACCCGGCTACAAAGTTAAGATAAAATAAATTTCCCGGTCATGGAACAGCAGGATCCCACTACATATGAGCTCCTTGACCACCAGACAAACGCTAGGAAGAAGAAGAAGATGATGATGATGACACCGAAGGGCAATGCCAAACTAAGTATAATTTTTTCCTCGCTTTGATTCCATATTTGCATCCATATGACTACGTGTAGAGATACTGTTGCTGGCGGATTAAGTGAGCACTGTTACGATTCTGCTGGGAGGCGGGACGTACTATCAGTGAAAGCGTCGTAACACGGGTTGGTGACTAACGAAAGACCTTAAGGACTGGCTCATTTCTATTTTCTTCATGCTAGTAGGAATAAAATCAGTACTACCCAGTTCTCAAAAAACTCGAAAAAATCGTCTTTGCAGATAGAAAAATTTCCAAGCACTACCAAATACACGTACATGCCAGTATTGGAGTGCGTGGCGTAAAAGTCTTGGAATAGTAAAGTCAAGGGTTAGAATCTCATTAGTGCAATTTTTATTCTGTTCTATATTTACTTCCAAATGGAAATGTTCCTTAACAAATATGAACCATAAATTTTCATAAAAATAATATTTTTATTTTCAACACCTAATTGTTAAAATTATTTACATGAAAATGTGTTCGGTCTCTAAAAATAAATAAACATTTCATTTCTATTTGATGCTTCACACTTTTGTGTGAAATTTTCATCTATTGTGAACAGTCGCATTTTGATGCGTCTAATGGCGAAAAATAAAAATATGTACTGTAATTTTTATTAAAGAATCATGAGTTAATATGTGTTAATTTACTATTCCGTTTTTTAACAAATATGGAATTGAAATAAAGGTAAAAAATGCTGCTGGTGATACTTCAGCCATCGACATTGCGATTACATGTGTTTCATATTACGTAGTCAGCAGCCTATAAGTGTGAATAAAATCGAAGAGGGCAGTCCACAGGCGGTCTTGTAAATAACAATACTGCTCAGTCTTAATTTCCCGCAGTAACATATCGTTCTCCGAGAAAGGATGGGTTAAATTTAGTGTATAGTTGAAGTAGGAGAGCTGTTAAATTTCTCTGATATTGCGGAAAATTTTGTTACGCGGTATGCATCTTCGTGTTGTTCTTGGACAGTTTTTGTTCACTTGCTAAACTGTTTATAGAGAACTTCTTGTGGAAACTCTACTACATGTTACGTAGAATCACGCAAATCTTGGTAGCAGGCAATGCTGCAGATAATTTAATTTAACAATAGCTAAAAGGAGGAGTGCGGCACAAATACAAAAAGAGCTGAGGAAAGTTCTTGGAGTCTACGCCTTTAGGGAGGCTCCGAAATCTTCAATGCAGTTCCGTTTGAACTTCGCGAATGGATTTACCACCATCACCATCAACGTCATCGTCGTCGTCGTCATTTGACATAGACGCATACACAGTATCCAGAATGAAAATTTGCATATGGATCTCGCGTTTGTCGTCTCCCTACCTATATCGCTTGAGAAAGGATATTTACAAATGGTGTTTAGAAATTGTGGATCACAATCCTGGAGGGGTAAAATTAAAAGACCATCGATGATTTAAACGTATACTGACTATAACTAGAAACAGTATAAGTTTGAGTAAATAAAAATTAAAACAGTACTGAACCAAAAACCTTCAGCGAAGACTATTTTGAGATGTAGCTGCAGCAACTAAATGAAAACATTTTATTAAACACGTCGAAATTAATCATTTGTTTAAAAGAGTAAACCGCCTTTGATTGTGTATTACTACATTTATCTTTTGTGCTATCTAGATTTCGGTTTTAATGCCATTCTCAAGTCCAACGCTAAAACCATTATTAACACTCGTTCGACCTATACTTGAGTATTGCTCATCAGTGTGGGATCCGTACCAGATCGGGTTGACGGAGGAGATAGAGAAGATCCAAAGAAGAGCGGCGCGTTTCGTCACAGGGTTATTTGGTAACCGTGATAGCGTTACGGAGATGTTTAGCAAACTCAAGTGGCAGACGCTGCAAGAGAGGCGCTCTGCATCGCGGTGTTGCTTGCTCGCCAGGTTTCGAGAGGGTGCATTTCTGGATGAGGTATCGAATATATTGCTTCCCCCTACTTATACCTCCCGAGGAGATCACGAATGTAAAATTACAGAGATTCGAGCGCGCACGGAGGCTTTCAGACAGTCGTTCTTCCCGCGAACCATACGCGACTGGAACAGAAAAGGGAGGTAATGACAGTGGTACGTAAAGTGCCCTCCGCCACACACCGTTGGGTGGCTTGCGGAGTATAAATGTAGATGTAGATGTCGTATCTGCCTTAACAGGTATGACATCATAATGGTCTAACAACTTTTAGTATTGTACTTGAGGATGACATAAATACCGAAATCTAAATAGTACTAAAGGTAAATATAGTAATACACAATCAAATGGCGATTTACTCTTTTAAACAGCATTGCACGACTGTAGCTCAACATCATCGAAAATTTTTTTGATCAGTTTGTTTGGAAATATTTTAATCTACTCCATCGGAAATTAACCGAAGATTCAGGATTTACATTACTAGATCTCTTTTGTCTTCTTCCGTGTCTTCATATCTGTTCCCACTGTTGTGAACTTGAAAGTGGTATACATTGTCTTCCTTTGTGGTATACGAGCAGTTGTCTCATAATAAATTTATTCAAGAGAAATTATCAAATATTTAAATGTATTTTTCAGTCTTGGGTAACACAATTGGTATCATAGCCGGTTTCCACTTCTTTACTAAGTAATCATCAGATGATATGCTGGAAAAGAAAGAAAAAGGAGGACAGAAAATTACTAGAGAATTAAGTTACACGTTCAGATAACCTGCTATACAGAACTACGCACACATCAATATATGTTACGTAGTAACTTACCAAGTACAACCGAACAATCAGCAGAAACGCTCACAATATTAATGTATCCGTTCCCTAATTACAGTTAACTACCTAATAGCATAAAGCTGGTAACTCATAAATTGCAAATATATGTTTTAAAACATTAAAAAAATTGTTAAAAGAAAACAGGCATTAATGGCTTTAAGGCTATCCGTCGCAATACCTCAAGATCAATTGTTTTCTAGATCATGTAACAACATGTAAATTCTTTTTTGTTATGACACCATAACCAGTTAAATTGGTAAGATTTTGTATTTTTGAACTGTGTGTTCATTTGACTCTATTATGCAACAGCAGCACTTGACAATGGCGCTAATGCGGAAGCAGATCGGTAATTCAGAACAAAATTAAAATACTTCCTTCAATTGGACAGCCTTCTTGTAAGTAATTCTGTCCTTGGCACAGCTCATTAATTATACTCCTCCTGAGTAATAATGTCACTCACATGTGCCAAATCCAAAAATAACTGACAACATGATAATACTGCATTAAAAGAACAATCGATAATATAGGACGACCGGAATGGAGTGAACTAATGACAAACATTTAAAGTACAGTACAACAACCGTAAATGCAAAAGTGATGAATTCAAATGAAACGTTTCAAAAAAGCGACAGACAGCGCGCTTTCTGAAAACACGTATCAGTAACGATACAGAAAAGGTGGACGATCTTGTAATGGGGCCGAAATGTGCGCCGTTGCAAAAGCACTGCCGTTTCAATCGATTGGTAAAAAGAAAACAGAAGCATCAACAAAGATGACAAAATCTGTTGTCAGCAAGAGGAGATGTGATTAGGGATGCAAATGATACATCGATGTTTAGAAAACATTGAAGTTCTGTCTGAAAACATCGAGGTTAGCAACGATATTTTGACTGGCGACACAATGTCGAGGCGTAGACAGCAAAAGTCCAAAAACATAGATATCATTCAACAATGGATCATTTACTTCGTTCGTGGATGCTCAGCTGTCGTCACGTGGAGTCTCATAATTCATGCAGTGTAACATTTGTAGCTGTTCCCGCGATTTTTGTACTTTTGAGGTAGTAGGTAAGTAAAATAAAAAGTTTAGAATATTATCATCTAAACAGGGTTGCAATCACTGCGTATAATAAAAGAGATTCCCATTGCGGACTGCCATATCTGTGCGTGTGCTTGTGCGTTTTAATATTTAATTACTTAACGATAGTTACTTACTGGTCCATTACGTATGCATCAATTCTGTAAATAAAGATACCAATAAATGAAATTACACCTGTTACGTTGGGGAAAAATTAATGCATGTGTGCCGAAGTTTAGTAGAATATTATTTGAATTGATGGTAATTGCTGTGGCAAGGCCTTGCGCCTACCTACCCCGCAACCAGCAACACAGGCGGGTTATGCAAACACGGGGCTCGCAGGGGACAGAGAGATAAGGGATAGCCGCGCTTCGCTTGGCTACGCATGTTTCGCCAGAGCTCACTGGCCACATGGACTTTTTTCTCCTCCGCCGGTGACGTGACCAAAAGTAGTACGTACAGTAACGTGGTGCCTGTGTAGTATTTAGGCTGGCGCCCGGGCTGTGCTCACAGGTTCGATGCGAGTGAGTTTCTGAGTCAGGAGCCGATTGCGAAGGCAAACCCACAGGATTTCACTCTAGAGCCGCCACTACGAAAGAGAGGCGGGAGGGGGGGGGGGAGGGGGGGGGCGACGTCCACGATGACCAGGAGCTGCCAGCTACGGACCTACAATATTCGTGGCCTCTACTTTCGTGAAAGTGTAGTATTGGAACGTTTCTTATTTGTAGTAACGAATTTGAAATTAAATTATGTGATAACACTGTTATATCGCTAAGTCTGGCAACGGCCAGTTACTGCACAATGTCAACTGACTCCTTCCGACACAAACCGATTAGAATCATGGTGCCTGGGGCTATAACGTCACACACAGACTGGACCAAGAGAAGTATGAAAGCTAATAATATCTGCTGTACTTCCCTCGCACTGCATGTTGCACTGACAATTACCATGTTTTGGACACGCGGGAATTTTTAAGTGAAAATTATTCTGTCATTGATTTTAATGCCTTGCCCATCTGTACAAAATCAAATTTTAATAGTTTCATTTTGCGAGTCCCACTGGCTTCGCCCATATTGCAGAGAATGTAATATTGTTTATTATAAGGTATTAATTTTAATAATTTGACGGTAGTGTTGATTTTATTAAGTATACTCTATGTATGTACCATAATTGCTATTTTTACAAGTAAGTACCTAATTTTTATTCTGAAGACAAATATCCTAAAACGTTATGTTTACTTAGCTCATTTTCGGTACAGTCTGTGAAATACCTAGTGATACTCGCCTATGGGGTGCAAGAAATCCCCGTTTCCGAGACAGTCACGTTTCTGGATTAAAGAATTCAATGTCGAGAAAAATACTTTCAGGACTCTACATTGTCCCACTCGTCAACGGAATATTTTAATGCTAACAGTCCCCCCCTCCCCCTCGCCCCAAAATTCTTGCGCACTGTTACATTTTAATTGTCACACTTAAGTCATACTTTGGTACCAGACCTGGAAATCTCCGTTTCAGTTTTGAGACTTTTATTTTTAAATTCATCACCGGTTTCGGCTAACAAATGCCCATCATCAGAGGCAATTACCGAAAAAAACAATAGAAGTGCGCTAAAAGTAATCACTACATCCGGTTGTATGCATAAAATAATGAAAACGGTTCAGGACTCTCACTTATAAAATTCTAACTGCGGTTGAGCTGGGTACGGGGAAATGTGAGAGAGAAGTACTTCGCAATATCGTGGCGACAACTAATAATAAACAGAGAAACCGCTTAGGCGAAGAGGCATGGTGTAAGATAAGAATCAGAACACTCGCGAGTGCTGCAGCACTGGGTACTGGGTAGAGCGGAGGCGGCCACCGCAACCGCGCGCTGAGCACGGGGTGGCGCACACCGAGGATGGAGCTAAGTTGGTAAACTTCGGTGGGGCGATACACTAGGCCATCTGTTAGGACAACTTGGAAGTGAATGGCATGAGGCCGACTAGCCCGGCCGTTCACATCTAAACTTACAATTTTAAATGCAGAATGGGAGACTCTAGCTGCTAACATTTTCTTTGTGGTTTTTATCACCTATTCGTTTTTTTCCCTCATTTTAGTGTGTTCATTAATCTCTTGAAGTTTGTCTTAGACTTATTATATTCGTCTTTTACATCGCTTTATAATATTTTCTCTCCTATTCTATGTAATAAACGTACACTCGCAGCTGCATTGGTAAGATAATGAATCACCTAACAAGAGGTCAAGAGATAATAACATCACTGGTTATTTGGAACTAGTGTCTTGTAATAGTTATTTAAGAAAACCGATGTTCCAAAACAATCAAACAGCGGTGTAAGACTCAGTTCTTCGAGCAAATCTTGCAGGATTGTTAATGAGATGCCACTTTCTCTTTCGCCAGGAAAATCAGTTACCAGTACATCGTAAGGCATTGTCGTTCGCTATTCTGATAAAACTACGCAGCCAAATGTTGACGACTTTTTAAACGTTATAAAAAACATAACACAGGATGGAGCAAAATCAAAGAAAATCACTGAAGCTACTGTGAATTTTATAATCACGGATAATAAAGCCGTTTTCCACTGCAGAAGGAAAAGGTTTCTTGCAACTAATGAAAGAGGTGTGCACTGTACAAGGTGCAAGTCGAGAAACAATAAAATACAGGACTGACGACAAGTATACGCCAATAAGTGATCTTTTTAAAACATATGTGAAGAACGCTGAGAACTACAGTATTTATGCCATCTGGACAGGAAAAAAATGCAAAATAAATCATGTGTGGGCATTATTATTCATTTTCTAGGCAAGTCTCAATTCCTCAGCGGAACATTCGGTGCTTTTGAACTGACAGAACACCGCACATCGCGGTAGATAACTCTAAAAAATTGACACATATTTTCTGCGAGTGAAATATTTCACCTTAAAAAATTTACACCACTGTTATGAAGGTCAAGCGGAGATGTTTGATGAAGAAACGATAATCCCTTGTTAACTTACTTTTAACTAAGTCAATATGATGATATAAAAAACTGCAAGAATTGGTAAGTAAGGTTCGAGATATCGTCAAATATGTTAAAGGGAGCGTCAATGCAGGTGCCGAGTTACGAAAAAGACCGATAGAGGTGAGACTGAAATAATACACTTGACATTCACAAACGACGGAATTCTTGCTTGCTTATGTTAGAACGATTTCTGGAGTCAGTGTCTGTCGTGTGAGCGATACTTTTAACCAGACCTGAGGCTGCCACAATGGTTTCTAGCAGCGAGTTAACAGTGTGTCACAGAAATGACGTAAAAGATACGGCAATTTGAAATATTAATAAAAGAAGTTTCAGGGGCACTTACACCACAGTAAGCAACGTGATGCAGTTAGTCAATTGTGTTCGGGACACAGTCGAAAATATGGAACCTAGAAATGAAATGAGTGTTCAGTTTAAAAATGAAATAAAGAAACAATTGTCAAGTTGATTCGAAAACTTACAACATTCAGCCATTCTGGAAATTTCAGCAACTATTCACCGAACATTCCGATTCATCCACTTAAATGATGGCGTCGCTAAATCAAACCTAATTAGTTGCTTAAATAAATATGTACGGGAATTTAACGTACCTACAATCAAGAACGAGAGCTTGTTATCGGTGGCCGGGGATACCATCACCACCCAGGAGAGAAACAGACTTCTACAAACTATATTATCTAAGCTACTTTTCTCTACATTATGTGTCAAAATTGTTAAACTCAAAAAACAAACAGTTTTAGTGATAAAAGTTCAATTTTCTCTACGAGATCCATTTTATTTAGTTTCGTAATCCGATGTATATGAAGATAGTTAATCATCGCATCGGTCAGTATCATTGCACCTAATGTAAGTTAATGTTAGGAAAGGTAGATAGACGAAGGCAGATGTGTGCAGAAATAGGTGACGATTTCCAGCTCCTTTGTGTTTTAAAATATCTCTGTCCACACAAAATAGATTCTTTTATTATGCTACACAGAAATAAAATCATTTCGGCATATTTTTTCGAATATTTCTAAAAAATACATAATCAAGGAAAAAACATAGCTGTATCGTTTTTAAGAGCGGTGTTTTTTTAACATCGATGATTTCCCGTATAAATATCAAAGTTTCAGCATCGATGCTTTTAACAGTGATGTTGGAATCCTAAATGTGATAGCGGCGTCCCGACAGCAGCAGTTGACGCTTGGAATTTGAGACACCGCTGTATCATCGAGACGTGATCGATAAAGCCTTCACAGCAGCGCCAATCCGTAATGCCAGTGCCTGAAGCACGAAACTGCGAAGTACACTAGCGTGTTAAAGAAAAGAGAAATTAATAATGAAGTGTGCAAGACAATGCGGTCTGGAGGAAACCTTAAACTTTGTGAATGCACAATATAAGACTAGACACAGATTTAGAAAAAGTTAACTGATACCCCGGTAAACCTGTCAGAGACTTAGGAAATCAGTGAATGGAATCAACAGTATCTTCTAAGAGTGCCATTAAAAATAAAACATGGGTAACAAATGGTAGTCAAATTAAAGCAGGTGGTGCCGAGTGAGTTAACTTTAGGAAATGTGACGCAGAATGTAAAACATGAGTTTTTCAATTTTTGGAGCAAGGTAACTTGCCGCAGTAGAAGTAAAGAGAGGGTGAGTCAAATGAGGGTAAGTCAAATGAAAACCTTAAATTTGTAATAACAAATCGAAATTTCGCGCCGTTATCCTGTAAGTTGATAAGCGTGCTACAAACAGCGTGCAGAATGGCCTGTAGGTGGCAACATAGTGCAGATGCACACATACCGTCGCTGTATCAGTGTAAAGATGGCTGCCCCACTTGCGACTTGCACCAGGGAAGAACAGCGTTCTGTTATTCGGTTTTTGCGTGGTGAAGGTGTGAAACCTACTGAAATTCATCGACGAATAAAGGTTCAGTACGGTGGTGCATGTTTGTCACAGCAGCAAGTCTACGAATGGTGTAGGAAGTTCGCAAAAGGTGTGACTTCAGTGGAAGGTGCTCCTCGTCCATGTCAGGCACAACGACTTGTGGCTCCACAGAACATTGCAGCAGTTGAAGCCATAGTGAAGGAAAACCGCCGAGTGACACTGAATGACATTGCGGCATGTTTACAGATTAGTCCTGGGTCAGCACACCACACTGTGCATGATGTGCTACAGTTTCACAAAGTGTCTGCAAGATGGGTGCCACGGCAGCTGACTCCTGAAATGAGAGAACGACGTGTTGATGCTTGTGAAGAACTTCTTCGGCGCTTTGAACGAGAAGGTGATGGCTTCCTTGCAAGAATCGTTACTGGTAACGAAACCTGGGTTCACTTCCACCATCCGGAAACGAAGAGAGCGAGCAAGGAATGGCGCCATTCCTCATCACCAAAACCAAAGAAGTTTCGAACAGAACCATTAGCGGGGAAGGTTATGCTGACTCTCTTTTGGGACGAAAAAGGCGTAATTTTGGAGCACTACATGCCTAGAGAGACCACTGTCACCAGTGCATCATACACAGATCTCCTAAAAAATCATCTGCGGCCTGCAATCAAATCAAAGCGACGTGGATTGCTGCCAGCCGGTGTCCTTTTGAAACATGACAATGCAAGGCCCCACACTGCCCGTACAGCAGTTGCAACAATCACAGACCTGCATTTTGAGTGTCTTCGTCATCCACCATACTATCCAGACCTACTCTCCAGACCTTGCCCCAAGTGATTTCCCTATGTTTGGACCACTCAAAGACGCAATGAGATGAAAGAAGTTCCGTTCTGATGAAGAGATACGCCACGCAGTGCATGAGTGGTTGCGCGGACTACCAAAAGAATTTTTTTCTGAAGGAATTTATGCACTTTGTAAGCGCTGGAGGACTTGCATTGAGCGTGGGGGAGATTATGTTGAAAAGTGATACAGCTTTGTACCACTTCTGCACAATAAATAATATTTTTAAAAATATTTAAGGTTTTCATTTACTCACCCTCGTACATCGACATTAGCAACAACAAACTTTCTAAAAGAACTATTCTTTGAAAATATTTTTTGGACTCTAGCCTTATAGGGAAATGAAGCGTGGACGATAAAAAGTAGAGGCAAGACAATATACGCTTTCCAAGTGTGGTGCTACAGAAGATTAGATTCATAGATCGGATAAGTAACGAGAGACTGCATCAAATCGGTCCGATAAGATATAGTCGCACAATTTGACTAAAATACGGGATACGATGATAGGAGGCTTTCAGGACTGTCATGGAATAATTCATCTGATAATGGGGGGATGTGGGGAAGGAGATAGAAATTGTAGATAGATAAATTGTAGATAGATAGGAAGGATAGGAGGACTTGATTGCAATAAGCAGGTTCAAGCGTATGCACGATGCACTAGTTGCGCAGAGACGAACGGTACTTGTACGGGGTGCACTAGTAGGGAGAGCTGCATCAGGTCACACTGACGACTACAACAGCATTACAGGAAACATGGGGGCTATTAATACGATCTGTGAATTTACGTGTGAAAGTTCCAGCCTTTTCATGTTGACGAAAAACAAGGGGTGGACGAAAATATGGAGAAATAGAAAACAACACATTATCCAGCCCAATACGGTGGAGAAAAACCGTTGCTGTCCAAAACAACTTCCAGTCGTCTCGGAGGGATAAATATAAATCATGTACGATTTGCAGGGAATCTTATACCACTCTACCCGCAAAACAGTGGCACGAACAGGTAACGATGACGGAGACGTATAGCGATCATCCACCCTTCTCTCTGAAGTACACCACAAAAGCTCAATTATATTGAGATCTGGTGAATTTGCTGACCAGGGAAGGTGCAATATTTCATCCTAGTGCTCACAAAACCAGATCTGGAAGACGCGAGCTATGTCAACAGGAGCCCTGTCACCTTGGAACAGCGCATCACCACTGAGGAACAAGCACTATACCACGGGATGGGCCTAATCAGCCAAAATGGTCGCATAATCCTTGACAGTAATGCGACCTTGCAGAGCAACCGTGGAACTCATGGAATGCCACAATATGGAAGCCCAAATCATCACCGCACCCCTTCCATGTTTCACTCATGCGACCAAATGACATTCTTACACGTTCTATGGCTTTGGCGCCACATTTTCTCGTTACGGAGATTTGCATCACCAGTGAGTGTTTTTGGAATTCCTCGCCCTACACTTCCCTGCTTATGGAGCTCCCTTCGACTTGTTCCCGTCCTGACAGGGTTCGCGAGATGGACATTCAATTCTGCAGCGACATCTGGTCCTTCTATTTTTGGTCACGATTGTCTCCAACGGCCGTACATCACTATCACACTTTCTTCCGAGTTGTTACTTAGCGGATGATGTTTTTGCACTTTCCCTGTATACGGTATGAATCTTTGATACGGTGCCTCTCGAAACACCAAACATTTCGGCTACCTTGGTTTCGGGAGCATCCACCAAAGGAGGACCAACTACTTGCCCATGTTCTAATACACTTAGCTCCGACACAATGCTCTCACAATCACACAGAACGGTTTTGAGCATGACTGATGCTTGCAACGTATTGAAAACATTGTATGGGTGCCGTTCGTGGCCAAATACAACACAACCTGTAAGCTTGGCAACCATCTGCATTTACGTTCAAGGATGCTTTTCTCGTCGTGTTTCCAAATTTTTGTCCACCCCCTGTATATGTTGCACTTGCAAGCAACTAATCTCGTATCAACAACGGAGCAAGTCGACATTTCCTATTTTCTTCTTTCACTGCGGCTGTTTCTTTCGTCAAAGCAAGCGTGCGTATTTGATTTCTAGTTTCATACCCCTTTCCTGCTCCGGGGCAAACTTTATTCTGCAGCCCCTAACTGTTTCACTAAACCTCATTAACAGACTGCCAAGGCTACAATTAGGTCCAATTTAACTCTGCCCTTCCAGCAGCCGTCTACTTCACACAGCACACCAGCCCAGCAATTTTCTCCGTCGCCGTTTAAAGCCGACAATTAATGCAAACACCAACATGGTTCTCCCACTTCAAAGCAGACAGTTACTGTGCGTGTATCATTTTTAAGCGTCTATCGAGCCACGTACGACAGATTCGCACGAATTCAAGCAACGCCTCGCGCAACATGCTACCATAACGCTTTCGCATGAACGGATTAGAGTAAATTCCAGTAATGTATTCTGCGTTTCGCATAATCTTCACTTTCCTTAAAAGACCCTCACAGCGCTATTTATGTCCTTCATCGTGTAAACTCTCTATTTCATAACACGAAAAATTGTAAACCATCTAAAATTCAAATCAGTATACTCTTTGAGTAATTATATACGATAGAATAATAGATTTCGAAGAGTGGTTCGTACCAGCCTTTGCGATAACGTGATGAGTCAAAGGGAAGTGGAGTTATGGGCAGGCTTACATTGAACCTACCGATTCCACCCGTCAGTTCTGAAGGATAACATTATCAATGCGAGAGACAGAAACCATTCAAGGAAATCTAATAATCCGCAAAATACTCATCAGCGTCGCTATCTGCAGAACATTCTTGTTAATTACTGTCGACATAAACACACGCAGTAAAATCACATGAAGAGATGACCTGCGCTTTAACTAAAGACTTACAGTTTAACGTGGTGTCCGAAAAATACTCAGCATTCTTTCACACACAGAACTTTGTATTAGCCGCGAGATAAAGTTTTTGGACGTGCTGTGGAATGAAGAATGAATCTCTGGGTTGTCGATTTGGCATAAATCCAATTTTGCTACATGTTAGTGGAAATAAAACGATAGCATCAAACGTTTAAGTATTCATATCCACATATGTAAATCACGAGCTCTTTATTCGAGTCACGTTGTTTTCGTTTGTGTTTCCATCACAATGAAGTTCTCTTTTCCTTTAAACAGCGTACCACCTGGCAGACAAACGCCGACTGTATTCACCGATGTCAATGACAATGCTATCACGATAACGACACTGATGCTCAGTGATCTCTGTACTAGGAGGATACAGAACTATGGTCGCTGAACACAGAACTGCAGTGTGCCTGCAGATTCCTGTATCTCAATCGTTCGCCATGTCCTAGTTAGGCAAAAGGTTTCTATATGCTGTACGTAACCAAGGATTATTGACTTATTTCTGGTCATTAAAGTTAACTATAACAGTGTCTGAAGCACGGAACTATCAGATCAATAAAAGATTGCAATATTGCATTAAAAGACCCCCACATAACAGGAATAATTCCTTCCTTCACATAAACTACGAATTTTATAACCTATCTTCTGGATTTGTTTCTGACAATTGTAAGAGAAAATTTATTCCTCAAAATTTATTGCTCAACAAATATTTTGTGCGCACTGTATCTTTACATTATATATCCTGCATTGCACCACTATTCCCGAAATAAATTATCTGTCAGCTTGTACGTGTATCTCTCCTGTCAACATACGAGGATGGAATGGGCCAAACAGTCTTCAGCTCTAAAAAAAACGCATCACCTGTTTTATCGCCTCAGCTTATTATCGATTTTTATGTGCGAGAAGACTGACGAGTTTCTTAAGTCGTTTATATAGTTTTCTTATATTTTGTGTTAAATTGTCGTAGATGTGTAACACCTGCTGGTCGAGAACAGCTGTGTCCTGTCACGTCAGCGAGTTTGCAACGCCCAGCCGACTGCTGAATCACGGCGTGCGGCGAAGATAACAACTACTATCGAGCTGGCCACTACAAATGTTTGCCGGCGACTACAAAGAAGAAACATTTATTGATAAAGAGAGAATTTGCGTGATATATTTGTTCGCAGAGAATGGTTCTTGGCTTGTCCTTTGAGAATTTCAGTAGTATCCGAGTATTGTTCGAGTAGTGAGACTCGAGAGAGATTATCTCAAGACCGTGATGAGATCGGCTCACACGTACGATGCGTGAATTAGTCTGCAATGGGAACAGAAATCAAATGTATTCAAAGCAGTTCTAAGTCGTTTGGAAAGATATTTTGAGAAGATTATCGGCTTGAGTAGAAAATGATTATTTCGCCGATTTTGGTAGAGTGTAGAATCGGCAGGTATAGTAAAAGTTCCAATTTATTTAAGTGTGAGATTAGTTTCTCCTATGTGTGATTAATGGTACCTTATGCTGCCTAATAGCGACGCGATGTTAGGGACTTTTCAATTTTTCTGTGAGATTTTCCGTTGGATGATGTATGTGGACAAGACGTGTTCACGCGAAGCCATTTAGTTATTTTGTGGTTGAGCATTTAAGCACGGACTATTGGATAGTAGCGTTTCATTGTGTTACTGTAGTTTACAGGTGTACGCAAGCACTGAGGAATAGTGACTTAGCGATACCTGGTTGGGATTTATTGTGTGACTTAAGCGTGAGCGTCGTAATACAGTAAATTTCGGAACTCTCGTTAAATTCACTGATTGTGTTGTCTACATTAAAGACAGCGGTCGTCCTACGTAATAGTTATTTGTTGAGAAACAATGGGAAGTTTATTGAGAATGATAGTTTTTCTCTTGTCCCTAAACGACAAATCAAGAACCATTTATTAGAGAAATCGCTAATTCTCTCTAAAAGAGATCATTGAGTGCTGGGTTTTGAGTTTTAAATATTAGTAGGCCTGAAGTTGTTTACTTTTGTTTTATTATTTAAAGTTCAAACAGCTGAAAAGTGGCGGTGACATTTGAGTTTTTTGTTTATTTTATTTTTTAAAAATTACATTTCCGCTCGTGTAGTTTGGAACAGAGCACTAGCACTCGTCAAGTAAAACGTTGACTTGTACCTGTAAACAATTAATTGCAGGAAATAAAGAATTAACGGTTGTAAACTGAAAAAGGCAGTACCCGACTTGTCCTTTATCCCCAAACTGTTACAAACAAATAATTAAAGGCTTACTTCAAAGCAGACTAATACCTTGAATCCAAAGGCCAATAAAGTAAAAGACTGGAATACTGGTGAAAGCAAAGTTCAAAGAAATTAAAGAGAAGGAATAGTATTTTTTGATAATAAATTGCAACATAAAGAAAGATAATTAATCTTTATTGAGGTAGGAAAAGCAAGTTTACGTTTCACTGAAAAGTGATTAATTATAAATGAAAAGTTATTCGATTTAATTATGAAAGGCTGAGATTAACGAAATAGTTTATTACGATAAAATTTCGCCTCGTGATGACTGGGTGTTGTGTGACGTCCTTAGGTTAGTTAGGTTTAATTAGTTCTAAGTTCTAGGGGACTGATAACCATAGATGTTAAGTCCCATAGTGCTCAGAGCCATTTGAACCATATGAACGATAAAATTTCAATAGAGTCAAGAATATTGTTGTAGTAAGGCGGTACTTATAGAGGTCATCGTTGATTTACAACGACAGATAAACAATATTAAAGTATATCTTTGCCTTGTGAATGTATTCTCCAATTAACGTAAAAATTTATAACGTTCACGCTGATAGAGTGTATATATGATTATTCGTTGAAGCTTTAAAAGAGAAACAACTACAAGAGGCAACGGATCTATGCGATGTATTCATCAATTATAAATCGAAAGCTATCGTTTCTGGTAGCTACTTCGATGAGAAAGTGTGTAGTTGTGCTGTCAGAGTGCGCAGAATATGCTCCATTACAGGTTGCTGTTATTGGTAAAGTAAACAGATCATTCCTACTTCCCGTAGACTCTTGCATTTAATGTTTTTCTGGTGATTGATACTAGCTTTGCTGGTAGTTTATCTTTCGTACCTAGTGATCCCTGACAGTCAGATGCGTTGCTGTAATTAATACCCAGATAGCTCCCACGGCCCCATTATACCACGAAAAGTGCTACTCTGTTCAAAAACGGTTCAATTGGCTCTGAGCACTATGGGACTTAACATCTATGGTCATCAGTCCCCTAGTCCTGGCCCCACTAAAGGAATAGAGAAATATTTTTTTGAGTTAGACTCGATAACAGAAGTGCCTAGGGTAGTATTTCTTTTAGCAGTGTTCTTTTTAAGGATATCATCTACTATGTTAGGTTTATACTTGTTGAAAAAAAAAATATTTCTCTATTCCTTTCGTGGGGCATATCTCTTATCAGATCCAACGCATTCTTCGAAAGAAATGCGATTGCAACGTTGCTTTTTCTACTAATAACAATTTGAAAAAAAAAAAAAAATTCATTCATAATTTACATTCTATTCTTGCCCCTTTAGAAAATTCTGGTGTCTACAAAATTGTCTGCGATACTTGCTCCTCTTACTGTATAGGACAAACTGGATGTGCCTTCACTACCAGATATAAAGAACACTTTCTAAGAAAATATGGCACTAGCCCCCAAAATTCGTCTTTTGCCGACCATCTTCTAATTACAGGTCATTCACCTAAAGGCATCTGCGATAGCAACATTTTGCACAACGAAAAGAAAGGGCGTAGACTAGATATTCTAGAAGAATTAGAGATTTTCAAACATCTTGCTCGAAAGGATAGCCTCATCCTTAACAAACAACTACAGCTACGTAACAAAAATTTTTTCAACGGTATAAAGCCGTTACTGACTTCGCGTCTCCTTGTGCAGGTTGCCGAAATGTTCTTTTCCTTCTAAGGTAGTCCTATGTTTTCTAATTATCAAATGTTTCTTGGCTGTATTTCACGTCAAAATTGCTTTCTACAAGTTGTCATTCAGTCCTATCTACATTTTCATAATGTTGTTTTCATGTTTTATCTTACTGTTATAAGCTTTGATGTAGACAAAATGTTATGTTGTACGCTACTATTATGTACCAAATACTGTTCATTTATAATCATTTCTGCCTATATTTCAATGTGAAGTAGCCTAATTGTATCTACGGCTACTGGATGGCGCGCTCGTTGCAGTGCCATGTTCACCTGGCCGCATTTGTTGACGCGGGCCCCTCAGTCCGTTTGCAACCTGTAACCGCGTAAGTAACGAGCAGCCCTTAGTGGCTCGCCACCACATTTTTTTATCTTAAATATCTTTGTGACTGATGCCCTTTCGGCATATTTACTATTTTATAAATTACACATAAGTACTGCCAGTCTTTTACAATGATTCTGTATTTATACTTTGTATCATACGTTTTTAGTCATAATTCTGTGACAATGTTATAGACCATTCTTTGATTTAAATTCTGCGGAAGACATTCCTAGCAGTGTTGAAACCCGGTTAATTCGTTAAAAATAGTGACCGACGGCTGTTTCCTTTCAATTGTAACTATTCACGGTCTCTGAACGTGCAGCCATGTACAAAAATTTTGCGTTCACGAAGTATTGATAGAACTGGTAGTACATTTGCGCAAAAAAAAACGGTATGGAGAAAATTGCGTATTCAAGAAGCTGTACAGCAACTTGATCTGCTTGTGCAAACTGAATGGTGTGTGGAAGACGTAGCCTCGCAGTGTCGTTAGGAAAAATCGGCGGCCAGAAGCGGAGCGGCGGTGGCGGCGGCGGCAGCGGCAAGTGGCGGCAGACCGCGTGACAGGTGCTGCCGCCAGGCGGCGGTATCGCGAACAGCTGCGGCTCGGTTGAAGCGCCCTTCGGAAGAGCGCTCGCGTCGTTTCATCAGGATTAATGGGAGACAAGCTCATCAGCAGAACTAATGTGAGCCCCACACCAACCACACACAACTCTTTGACACGTAGCTACTCAAATATATTGGCTGTCTTATAAATGGGGCGCTATATAGTTTCGTTCCACAAGTATGCTCTCGGCTGATACAGGGAAAACTTAGGTCTTTCGATGTCAAGAGAAATAATCACAGCAAAGTAAACTTCTTGCTGCAATTATTTCAAACGTGTTGCTGTAGTTATTGCTGGTACTGGCAAACGCAGAATCTGATTTCGTACATATAACGATCTGCGCGGATCCAAGGGGTGTGAGGGTCATGGGGTGGCTCTGCTCGTAGGAACAGAGTACTAATAAAATTTATATTTTTACTTACATCAGTTTCTAAGATTATCAGCCAACACTTGTAGAATAAAGTGGCATGAAAACTACGGGTCTTGAAACTGGTATGGAATTTCAATCTGTGTTGTGGCTCTCGGGATAGCCGCTAGATCACGTTCTGCAAGTGCCGCAATATTTCTGGGATGCAACTACTCACTATCTTCAACTCGTCATAAGCTACATCGTACCTGCTACGAACAACAAATCTGACACGGTTCCTAAGTCCAAAGGTAGAACCAGCAAACCACAGTAAATTTAGTAAGGCAATATTCTTCGCTAAGAAAAGAAAACCTTCAAATAAATTCACTAAAACATACATACGTCAATTAAGGTTCAATAACAGTCATTCAGAGAACAGCACTGATAAGTGGAAACACATACACTACATTTGCAAACCACCTCAAACAAGAGAATCACCACCCCGCTGGCATAAAAAAAGACAGTAAGCAACAATATATCATAGGCTGCTAATACACAACTATCGCAACCGAATAAAGGATCCACAACCGTTAACTTTAAGTACAATATACTCCACCGTTCGCACTTGCACAATTATTTTTTCCCGGTTATAGTCACGCCTAAAATTTCCGATAAAGAATTTTCCTACTTTTGGTTTCCAATAAAGATGCGGTTTCAGTCCATAGATTCCGAATTTTTCATGCTCAGTATGCCAAAATCTCCTTTTTTAAACTAAACGGATCATGTTCTCACAGACCATTTTTTGTGCATAGAATGTCGGCTGATTCCACCGAAGAAAACAAACTGATCTGAATTTCGTCGAGTGTTGTTCGGAGTCTATACGTTCGGCCGATGGGGTCGGCTGCACTGTGACCGTGCACGTAGCGATGTATTGATTTGAAAATATCGGCTATCTTCTGCCGATGTCGGTCATCAGCGGAATCAAGCGATGTCAACGCCAGTGTCACTGCTGGCTTGCGGTAGGTAGAGATTCGCAAGCCTTCGAGGCGAGCGATGATACACTTTTATATCAAATAATTAGTTTACTGTAATTTTATTTGTGATTCTGTGTGTGTTGCAAGAGCAGACGACGGATATCAAGTCGACAGTAACGAAATCCCGGTACAGTGGTTCAAATGTCTCTGAGCACTATGGGACTTAACATCTGAGGTCATCAGAACTTAGAACTACTTAAACCTAACTAACTTAAGGACATCACACACATCCATGCCCGAGGCAGGATTCGAACCTGCGACCGTAGCGGTCGCGCGGTTCCAGACTGAAGCGCCTAGAACCGCTCGGCCACACCGGCCGGCCGGTACAGTGGTATTCTCCATAATTTTTGTAGTGGGATATGACAATTAACCCCCTGTGCCTTATGTCACGGACTGGCGGACTGGCATCATACCAACGCAACGCCAATAACTGGATGGTTAACTGTTTATGAGCGGTAGTAACGACAAGCGCAGATTCTACACGAAGCTACCAATGCCTCCGACATGTGCTGTCATTTATTGAGTGCTTAACATACTTCTGGACCGACTTGCTGCGCCTCATTGCTCAAGACACACACACGAGAAGTTATTGTCCATGTTTAGAGAATTACAGCTAGATACAGAGGTAACTTCAGTTCTGAAAATTATTTGTTCTATAGTATCTCTGACGTGACGTGAATCACATTCTGATGTACTCCAAAAATACTGTAAAATATGCACCATTAGCCATTTGTGTACTTTTGAGGGTGCACACCCGTAATGAAATGGTACCAAATATTTTCGATGATTTGTAGCACCAGGATGTTTCAGTGATTAATTGTGATAATTTTTGACTTCAATTTATTATAAGTTTCCAATAATTCATATGAACATTTAACCTCAACACTGGTTTGGCTCATTACATTTCACTTTCATTGCGATGTGGGAATTCTAATTAACCGTTAATACTCTGAAGCTTGAAATTTACTATCTATCCCCGAGATTTTATGCTCCACGAAATGCAAATGCACGTGTCAAAGTTCGTGTGCCATCTGCGGATAAGGTCTTTGACAGTTTCAAAATTCTACGTAATAGACAGAATGATATACTAGATTCACATACACAATGGCAGAGACACTCTGAAAGCAGGGAAAAGGCATGACAAATAAAATGAAAGAAAGCTTTCAGCCAGTACAGAGGCAGAAGTACTATGCAGGAAGCATCGGATCAAACATAATCAGTTGGTGCAGATAGAGAGAGAGAGAGAGAAATACACTTCCCGAATTTTGGCGGAAGTTGCTGATTCTGATGACAGCCTTGTCAGCGCTTGTACCCGACCCACGCGGCTGGTCTCCACAGGTGCTGGGATTTCAAGTAAGTGCGTTCACTTGTACATCAGCTGAGAATTTGCAATTTGCGGTGCCCGAATGCGCTTCACTACACACCAGAGTTGGGTAAAATTTACATAAATGACGAATACAGATATAAATTATTCGTTAATCGTGAATAACAATATTATACGAAACATTATTCTTACACGAATGAAAACACTTATTCGTCCTCTATGAATAAAATGTGTTACAAATAATAGATTAATATGGAATTTAATGCTTTTTGTTGCTAAACTTCTTTGTCATTTGTTAAACCAACGTACACTATGTTTCTTTTAAATCAGCTTCCAATACAATTCTTTTTTCAAACATATCATCAGGAACTTTATTTGATTTTCGAAGATTTGCCGTTGTGAGCCTAAAGAAACTACGTTCTACACATGGAAAGAGCACCTTGGAGCGTTATATTCGTGTTTATATCATGATAATGATATTTGACTTTAAATTCACATTTTTCTCAGGCAAATGCTGAGAAATAATCAATTTAGCTGTATTTTATGGCAAATAATTCGTTGTGATTTCACGTTAGCTCCACTTCTCCAATCATAAAATCATTCCCAACACATGGCGCGATTTCACTGACATTTCTTTGGCTATTACACGTCTGATAGTTTGTTACAAGTCTCCCTCGGTCATGGATAGCGATACAGGTAAATCGTGGGTAAGCTATTGCTACAACAATGTGATGCAATATTATGAACTCCTTTTATGTACTCAAACCAAGTGTCTCTTCCTAAGTTTTTGAATCTCACAGCTTCATGAAACTACACAGACGCATGCTGGATTGAAAAACCATTCATATTAGTAGTTCTTTAGATTTAGAGTCTATGGATGTTAGTCGTTAGCAACAGAGTTCTAATTCTGTGGCACTACAAGAGTTAAAGAACAACCGCCTCCAGTCACAATCCTGATTTTATTTCAATGCACTCCTGGGGGCTCATGTTTGACAATCTCCGTCTTTTTTTCAGATTTTGGTTACATCTGGGCCCTGAAGATAAGCCCACAGGGCTCTAAATGCACCGTGCATTGGAATAAGTCACGACTGTGACTGCAGGCAGTTGTTCTTTATTTTACTAAAGTAGAAACACTGACATCAATGGATAAAATTATGAGTTTCTGTTGGCTAAATTCTCATCTTTGGCTGCTTACGTAGAGCACTCTCGCTTGTTAGTAGTGGGGAGAGGGAGGGGAGGGGGGAGTAATTGCAAGTGCAAAATCAGTTGAATTGGGCCGCATCGGTACTGTAACTGCTAAGGCCGTCCGCCTATGAAGTATTTTTGTGTGGAATTCGTTACACTACAAAGCGAGTAAAGCTGTGCTCAACCCGAAGGTTCGTTCGAACATTGCAGCGCTTTACTGGGCATGGCACTGTGCCCTCGACTTTTTCTCATCTCTGAACATACTTATACAGACAGAAAGTGGCCTACAGTTCGACATTTATTCAGAAATACGGTGCAGCTCAACTTGGCGTTTTTTTTTTTTCATTGTTAGAGAGGAAAAAAGCTACAAGGAACACAAAAATTCGTAGGACCAACGGGTTATCTAACACAAAACTTTTAACTTTGGAGTTTGGAGCTTAACCCACTGAACCACTGAGCCACATTTACACACAAACTACTAACAAGTTAGTCATCAAATAGGACTTGCACTGATCCACGAGAACAGACACTAGTCATATAATTCGGTACAAGAAGTAACCAAAGAATATATAGTGGCAGTCCATGTTATTCGTTATTTAAGTTACAAATAATGTATTCTTGAATAAATTTGTTTGATTGCTCTACTTATTCGAATAATTATCCAGGTAGAAATTTATTCAAACAATGCCTATCTCTGCTTACCATACACCTTATGATTCCCCTCTCTCCCCGTCCACTGCAGTTCGTATTATCAACTGTACCGAGTCCTACTTGTTCAATTGCTCGATTTACACACGAAAGCTTACGGGGTAGCTGGACTGAACTTTATTTTATTAATTGAACGAGAAATTGACGATTAGTGACAATTATAGTCTGTTGTCACGCTCCTAACCATAGATATTTTAAATATATTCTGTTCAAAATACTAGTACGTCTCAATGTCTGTGCAATTTTTGCAGCAGACTGAATGCAAGCATTATTTTATCAGCTATTCTTTACGCAAATTTACAATTCCACAGCTAAAACAATGATCTTCAGTAACATTCAGTATTCAATAACACTTTAACTTTCGTTGCACATAATCATACTCAGTCGCTGTGCAAACACTTTATGGATCTCTGGTGTACAGTACACACTTTCTCCAAGAAGACGTGGAAAATGGACAGCTATTAAAGAGACACTCTAATTCCAAACCCACTCGAACGCTTTCCGGGCCCATTAATGCCGCTATGTTGTGGAGGAAGCTGTGTAGAGTCTATGTTCTCTTAGCCGCGTGGCCTTGGTCAGGCGACTATTGCCCAGCACTCTATGAGCGAGCGCCGCGTCACAGCGACTGAAGGAACCACCAGCTGCGTGCTTCCGCGTGCGTGTCAGGTAGACGAACGCTGCTTGCGCGAATTCGCGACGCGGATGTAATGCTCAAACGAATAAGGCTATGTAGTAATATACGTCATTATTCAAAGAGTGTGTCACCATGCATTTTTCCCTTTTTAATCATGTAAATCCTTCCAACGCATCAAAGAAATGTTAAAACATTATCTTAACTACATGAAGTGTTGTAAGTGTTCAGTTTCTCAAATGCCCGTTGTCGCAAATATGTGATATATCCAACTGTATCCGACAAATATATCTTAGAGCTGATCTTATATACTCTAAAAAAACCTCATTACTGGCTACAAAATATGAGTTTTTATGTTTTACTTCAAGTAGAAATTTACCCAATTACTAAGGGGCTAATTCAGAAGTTAGTAGTTTTCGCCACGATGGTGTATTCCTTTGCAAAGGATCCATTGCAAGGGAGCCCTTTGTGCTAAGTTTGAACAGTCGCTCGCGCATGAATACACCAGGCAGAGCCAACAAAATGGTTGTGGCCATTAGAAGACGCTACGACCTACGACATTAGGTAAAGCAGCAGCTTACTCCTAAACTTTGCGAACTAGCACAGTTAGATTGGCTACGAAAATTAGAGCCCTTTGTGCAGCCGGCAGTTTTCCTTGAAACCCAATTTTGAAATAATCTCACTGGGACCCGAGCTGTTTTACTGTCAAAACGAGTTTCCTCAGATGGTATAATTAGCTTGCAGACTGCAATAGTCCTACAGTTTAGACGTCATGTTGAGACAGTTTAATTGAGTGCTTAAAGTAACATTAGGTCGACGTAAGATTGCCAGTTACTCGGAGGAACACTTAATACAAGTAAGCTTGTGCTCACAAGTTGTAAAAAATCAGACCATCTGGATTTACGACGGCAATTCGTATTTACGATCGTATTTAGACCACCGACCGCTCCATGTCGCCACTAAAGCAATCTGACAAGTCTTATGGAGTGCCGCAAGGTTCAGTCTTGGGTCCTCTGCTGTTCTTAATATATATTTATGACTTGCCATTCTATATTCACGAAGATGCAAAGCTGATACTTTTTGCCGATGATACATGTATAGCTATCACACCCAACAGACAAGAATTAACTGGTGTAATTGTAAACGATGTTTTTCAGAAAATCATTAAGTGGTTCTCTGCAAATGGGCTCTCATTAAACTTTGACAAAACACAGTATATACAGTTCCACACAGTAAATAGAATGAAACCATTAATAAATATAGGCTTCGATCAGAAATCGGTAGCTAAGGTAGAATATTCAAAATTTCTAGGTGTATGCATTGATGAGGGGTTGAACTGGAAAAAAAACACACTGAGGATCTGCTGAAAAGTTTGAGTTCAGCTAATTATGCTATTAGGGTCATTGCAAATTTTGGCGATATACATCTCAGTAAATTAGCTTACCACGCCTATTTTCATTCTCTGCTTTTGTATGGCATCATATTCTGGGGTAATTCATCGTTGAGTAAAAGAGTGTTCATTGCACAAAAGGTGTAATCAGAATAATTGCTGGAGCTCATCCAAGATCATACTGAAGACACTTATTTAAAGAGCTAGATCTTCTCTGTAGCCTCACAATATATATATTACCTAATAGCATCAAAAGTCTGACAGATAGCCATATAGCATTTAAAAGGAAATTAAAAGAATTTCTTAATGGCAACTCCTCCTACTCATTAGATGAATTTTTGGATATAGTAAGTGGGCAATTTCCCCAACCCCCACAAAAAATTAAAAATATTAATTGCCATGTAATATTTTGTGTAATGTAATGTCTTGTATAGCCACCTTTTATTAACCTGACTCGTTCCACATCATTACGAAGTGTCGTATTCATGACCTATGGAACAAGTACTAATCTAATCTAATCTCTGATCTGGCCATTTGCCATCATTCACTATATCTCTCTCACTCGCCGTCATTTATTTATTTCAATTCTTAATTTTCTATGTGTCCTCTGGTTACTTACGCGTTGTGGTTTCCCCCTATTGACCAGCACTGTCTCAGGGTCCAGTAATAACTATTTCGTACCCAACACTTTTGACAGTTATTTCAGTGTACTTTTATCTTGTCAGTTGTGTGAGCTTCATTATTAATTCACGAGTATTTGTGTGTATTTTGCCAAATACACATATCTGAGATGATAGTCGACTCTTATAAGTGTAAGTATAGTTGTGCTGTTCCCGTGTGTCCTTAATCTGCCGTCATGCTTGATCAACTCCAGTGAAAAAGTGTAGAACAAGTCGAATTACACCTGTAGCACGGTCATGGCATTGAGTATGGTAGTGGGTGCTCGCTTCCAAGTCTCACAGCTGGGAACGTGTTTTCACCATTCCAAATTAACTTTGTCGTATAATTCCAAATTCTAGTGGCAAGTGATATTAGAGAGGTGTTGTGCATTATGCATAAGAGTAGTTTTAAAAACTCCCGAGAGCGTACGGTCGAAGCAGAATGAGTCAACAAGTGCTTCGACTCACATACATTACATCTGGCGTAATTACCCAAGACGGGAAGATCAGAGAAGGGAGAGATGTCATATGGAGAATTACCGACAGTCGTTCTTTCCGAGAGTTGTTCTTTCCGCGTACCACTCGCGAATTTTACACTAAATAACAGCAGTACCGGAAGTAACTCCCGTAACCTCCGTCCACACGTCGTGGTCTGCCCATCGGTACCGACCGACCGCCGTCTCGTCTTCTGCCGATGACATCACTGGATGCTGTTATGGATGTGCGCGGGTTAGCACCATAGAGCAAAGATGTATGTAGAGCGGCCTTCGCCGTGGCGAAGAACCGGAGGGCGTGTACTCGGTTCCCCAACCCCTTGGGTACCTACTGCGCCTAGCGCAGCACCAGTCGCGCTGCTCGCCTTTCTATCGGATTTACTTTAGATTTGTTAGTTTTCAAATTGCTGCCGACGGTAGAACGCGGGAAAATTTTTTTTTAACATACAGACGGGACGATAGGGGTCCAACAATACTCGACAGTACACGATTGACATACGTGACTCGGCATTGTGCATTTACGTAATGGTCATAGTGCGTCATATCTGCGCATTCTTAGCGTCTGCTGAAATTATAAACATCGCACAAATATACATTATCATACAGTACGCTCACATGGAAAAGTGTTGATATGTAACGTAGTTAATTTATTCCAAAAGTAAAGCGGAGAGGTTGGTTCGTTTTAAAAAATATTAAAATAGGACACCTCTGGCTGAGAGGGAGGACATTGTAACACACTTTCTTAGAACAATGAGAGAGAACGAGAAGTATTCGAAGAAACCTACAACTATGATCTGAACCTCAACTCCAGTTAGTAGATCATTAAACAAGAATTTCATCTTAATTTCGTACACTTCTCTGTAGAAAAATTTATTATTATTATATTACACATTCGCTTCAATTATTACAAAGTAACACAAGTTTTCCTTTTGTTTTTTCTTTCCTACGCTTTCCTCTAGAATAGGCCTATACTAAAAGTGAAAGTATTGTTGCCTCCAACACACGCAGCCGCATGTGCGACTGTAAAACAAGTTTTATTTCACCTGTTGTCCATTTCCATTTTTTTTTTTTGGAGACATAATTTATCTAATGTATGTTTGTTTTATACGCTGCACTGACACGAAGTACAGTTTAGGAACGGTGTTAACATTTTGACCGAGCGCAGTTACATCGCTCGTGCGCGTCATTCGAAACAACCAGTACCACAACATGTCAACAGTTCACAGCGCCGTCAGCTGAAACGGCAATTGTAAAGTGAACAGGTTATAATAAATGAGCGAATAAATTCAATAATACAGGTAACACAGTGTCCTGAAACCAGGCACCAAAGATTTAAAAAACCATATAGTCAGCGTTTTGAGCTGATGACTCCAAGTGTCTTTTCATGTCATTAAGTTTTTCTTTCACTTCTAGCTTCGGTTTGTGTCGGCAGCACACGAAGAAGAGAAACATGAGGCAGCTTGGCATTCCGCATAGCAGGCGGCAATAGCCACGCATGTGGCGCGTAGCTGCCAATCTCAGGTATTTTCTCGAGAATAGAAAGACGCATCACTCTCTTTCCACCATTAAAAACAATTTCGATATGTTAGCTACATTTCGTATGCAGCAACCTATGTCCAAAAACCCACTAAGCATAAACTGGCCAAAGATTACATTTTTACAATGTTTGTCGCTTTTGTTTGTTGCATCTGCTCGGGGCGGGTGTCGCAAGACACACGTTTCAGTTTGTCGCTGATCCATTAACACGGTTTTTTTATTACACAGGGCAGCTAACCCTCTGACCGAACACGCTGAGCTACCGTGCCGGCGACCACCGAGGACACAGAGGAATAGTGCGACTGCAGGGACTTATCTCTGGCACGCCTTTCGTGAGACTCACATTCGCAACTTATAGTCCCTCACCATTTTCATAATGCCCCTGACCATTATACTCATTACTCGCGGCTTCACTGCCGAATCCGGTAAGAGTTCGGACACGGAATAATGTAGATAGAGAGGTAAAAATTGACACACATGCTAGGAATGACATGGGGTTTTATTAGAACAAAAAAAAAACCAAACTTCACAAAATGTCTGACAGATGGCGCTGGACAACAAAACTGCTACCGTGACGGGTGAGAGGTACGCCGATATGTTACAGAATCGCATCATCCCCAGCTTGGCTGACAAACATCTGCTGTAACGTACGATGTTTATGCAGGATGGCGCTTTACGCCATATTGCTTGACGCGTGAAAGATCTCGTTGCGCGCGTCGTTTGGTGACGATCGTGCGCTCAGCCGCCACTTTCGTCATACTTGGCCTCCCAGGTCCCCAGACCTCAGTCAGTGCGATTATTGACTTTGGGGTTACCTGAAGTCGCAAGTGTATCGTGATTGACCGACATCTCTAGGGATGCTGAAAGACAACATCCGACGCCAATGCCTTACCATAACTCCGGACACGCTTTACAGTGCTGTTCACAACATTATTCCTCGACTACAGCTATTGTTGAGGAATGATGGTGGACATATTGAGCATTTCCTGTAAAGAACATCATCTTTGCTTTGTCTTACTTCGTTATGCTAATTATTGCTATTCTGACCAGATGAAGCGCCATCTGTCTGACATTTTTTTGAACTTTTGTATTTTTTTGGTTCTAATAAAACCCCATGTCATTCCAAGCATGTGTGTCACTTTGTACCTTTCTATCTACATTATTACGTGATTTATTCAGTTTTCAAATTTATACTGACTTTTTGATCACCCAGTATATATTTCGGACATGTCCGAAAGGACGGATACCATCTTCATTACATTTTTCACATCAAACTTTTCAGAATACGCGCGGTTTTATACTTTACAATAACTATGGGCCCTAATGAAATGAAACCAATTTCATTATCAAGCTGCAATGTGTGGCTATAAAATGGGGAAAAATTATATTTTTTCACCAAAAAGTTTCCTGAAAATCGATTGAAAGAGACTACATAGCAGAGAACGCTCGCGAATCCCAAAACAAAGGTTTTTATTTTTTTACGCGTAAACTAGAAGTTAACAACAGCTTTGCTTCATCTACGTAAAACAGTTTTTTAAAGCCAAATCGGTTGACATGAAATTTCACTCCCCGTGTACTATGCGATACGTTTTGCTTGGAGCGAGCAGCACCTCAGTGGCTATGGATACCCAGATAGCGGGGGAAGCTTGACACACCTCGCGCAGCCCGAAGGCCGTTACTTCTATGCTCTGTGGGCAGCTCACCGCTCTTCCCACCGTTGCCAATTTTCGTGACCTGAAGCCACTACTACTCCGTCAAGTAGGTCCTCAACTGGTATTCAAATGTGGTGAAATCTTATGGGACTTAACTGTTAAGGTCATCAGTCCCTAAGCTTACACAATACTTAACCTTAATTATCCTAAGGACAAACACACACACCCATGCCCGAGGGAGGACTCGAACCTCCGCCGGGATCAGCCGCACACTCATCTGGTATCACGAGGCTGACTGCACCCGGTCCAGTGCTCCCATCAAAGGAAAATCCCTATCAGTACAGGGAACTGCTCCTCCCACCACCACAACCACCACCACCACCTACAGAGGCGGTGGTCCTCTGCCTGGCAGCCGCGTTGGTCACTCAGCTACGGAGGCTGACGGTTCCAGAAGTTCAAATGGTTCAAATGGCTCTGAGCACTATGGGACTTAACTTCTGAGGTCATCAGTCCCCTAGAACTCAGAACTACTTAAACCTAACTAACCGAAGGATATCACACACATCCATGCCAGAGGCAGGATTCGAAACTGCGACCGTAGCGATCGCGCGGTTCCAGACTGTAGCGCCTAGAACCGCTCGGCCACTACGGCCGGCGTTCCAGAAGTACTTTCCGGTCAAAACAGTAACATGGCTTGTGGAGAATAGTTTTAGATTTAGACGTTGCAGCTCCACGCTTGCTTTCTATGCAAACGCGATGAATTTTTGTGTCTCATCCGGTACATTGTATGGATTTTTAACGCTCTCTGTGGATTATGAACCCCGTCGGAACGGAATCACAACCGCAGCACAGGCTCCGTCACGGGATTACGTCCAATCCTTCTTAAAACGGACGCAGATAACACATTGGTGGAAGGCAGCGGGGCGTTCTGAAGCGGAGCAGCGGTTCCGAATCCAGGCAGTGTCCAGCCAATTAAGATGCAAATTGCGCCGCAAGTTTCCAGGCCGCCGGACCGAGTATCCTCCGTCCGGACGGCCAAGTCTGCTGGCGGTGCGGCGTAAATATTGGTCCGGAAACTTGGCTGGAGTGTGGCTGTGGGGCAGCTCGTTAAAACTCGCTATCTACGGGTCCGAGAAGCCACGAGGCCCCGCACGCCTGTTTGCGCCCGCGTAATGAGCGAGACTCGGTTTCCGCTGTGTTTCTAGGGCGCACCCTGCCCTGCCTGTGCCACCAGGCTCTGTTGTTTTACACAATTATACGCAATGGCGCTCCAGCGTTTATCTGATACCTCGACGACAACAGAGCGAGGCTTGCCTAACGGCGTGCCTAAGGCCGCTAACATTTTAGCAATCGCCTAAAGCGTATAATGTTTCGTGTTCTAACTAGTGCTGGCATTGATCTTGTACCGGTTCCCTGTCCCGGTCTCTTCTTTTGAAGGAGATCGATCGACATGGAAAATATTCTTGCCGCGATACATTACTGCAACTAAATAACTTAACACCGTAAGTTATGTTAAGTTGCATATGGGTGAACTGCACTTGGTGTTTCAGTGGTTGTTCGAGAAGAGGCCTGCTTACCTCTTATCTTCTGAAGGTGTCTGGTTGTCCGCACCGGAATTCTTCTCCGTAAATCGTGGCTGCAAATATTATTATTTTTAACACCGAAATTAAGTACTGATTTTGGGACTGCTACCACTTTACTACAATAACATCAAAGTTTTTACTTTAAGAAAAATGATGCAAACTTCTTTATTGGTCCAAGTGAAATAAGAAAACTCTTACATCTATTAGTATAACACAATCAATCCTACATGAGAGCCAGTCGGAATTTATAAATCAATATAGAGATCGCGAGGTCTGGTAATACTATCTCGAGCGTTACAAATATTGCACATAATTTCACTGTCTTTACTTCCGATTCTCATAAGATCAAATTAAAGTTGCCCGAGGTAAGATTATTTTGTTTTATTTCCACTTACATGGAAATAACTAGTCCATATGATACGAGTGATACATGTTCATATCACCAAGGCTGACTGATAACCCGTACAAGACTAGTACCACACTAAGGTTATCTGTTTCCCGTTTACCCGCTTAGGGTGTACTTTTGTGATAACTCGACCATCTCCGGCGACGTTCATCATAATCATCTAATTCATTTACCTCTATCACGTTAGCTTTTATAAACGAAATTGCAATTACAAAGCATCAGCATGGTTAAAGACTTAGGCACTGTTAGACTGATTTTTCTAATAAGGCGATCATTAAATATTATTACTGGACGTCATGCTTCTTGTCATCAATTCCGGTCTGCCGTCGCGCTCAAAGACGAAGTAATCCACGGTCAGAGCTTTCTCAGACTCTGGGTCCAGGTGTCGTGATCATCTGCCATTTGTGGAGTGGATAAACGGTCTCTGTCGGCACGCACGGCTTTTGAGTCGTCATCAGAATTCTAACTGGTTTGACGCGGTGCGCCGCGAATTTATCTCCTGTGCCAACCCCTTCATCTCATAGTAGCACTTGCAACCTACGACCTCACTTATTTGCTGGATATATTCCAATCTCTGTCTTCCTCTACAGTTTTTGCTCTCTACAGCTCCCTCTAGTACCATGGAAGTCATTCCCTAATGTCTTAAGAGCTGTCCTTCCATCCTGTCCCTTCTCCTTCTCAGTGTCTTCCACATATTCCTTTGGTCTCCGATTCAGCGCAGAACCTCCTCAATGGCTTACGTTATCAGTCCACCTAATTTTCATCATTCGTCTGTAGCATCGCATCTCAAATGCTTCGATTCTCTTCTGTTCCGGGTTTCCCACAGTCCTTGCATCACTACCATACAATGCTGTACAACAGCAGCGAATACTGTCCCATGCTAGCAAATGGTTGCTCGCATGTGGCAGTCTCTATATTGCCTGCATTGAGAACTCTGGTCCCTGGCATTGAACTGTAGATTCTCGTCGCTGGCACTGAACTGTAGATCCTTGTCGTCTGCCATATTTTTATAAGGAAAAAGATTTTACAGGTCGTTAAGGATTATTTACTTGTTTTTGCTTTCAAATCTTATGTCAGTGACTGTAACAGTGCTTTGAATGGAACGAACTGTTCAGGGCAGGCTTTCAATACTTCAATAGAAGACATCCACATAAAGGGTTAAATCCTTCACTTCCATGATCTATGAATTTTCCTCTATCCCTTGTCGCTATGCACAGAAAATAGTCACAGAAAATTACTTCGTTAAATTAAAACTGCCAGGTCATTTTTACTGTGTATTTCTCACAGAAAAACTGACGATTATTTGCAAAACTATTCATAAAATTTGTTATTTGTTACCTTGCACATGTATAGCTCTTGTCGAAGTAGATTTTATGTTCTACTCACAAGGGAACCTCCTCATCGCATCCCCCTCAGATTTAGTGCTAAGATGGCCCAGTTAATAGCGCGTCCACAGTCCAAGCACAAGATGTGCAACATCGTGCGTATTTGAATAGACATGGGTCGTGGTTATGCGATCACGGTATTGGACTGCGAAGCTCGTGTCCTATTATTTTTTTCCCCACAAAATTATGAAATGTCCATCTTGTCATTGACGTGTCTGTTCGCTATAGTCATATTTGTTTCTCTGTCGTGGTGTCTGCTACAGCGACATGTAACGAAGCGACCTCCAGACATAGTTGCCCCCTATTTGTTCCATACAATTAAACCATGTTATGACTTTTGCGTTCCGTTTTGGAAGTTTTGAGTCTTGAATTCCTTTGTTGTAACATAGTTCACACCTGTTTATTGCCGACCGCAGTGGCGGAGCGGTTCTATGCGCTTTAGTCCGGAACCGCGCAACTGCTACGGTCGCAGGTTCTAATCCTGCCTCGGAATGGATGTGTGTGATGTCTTTAGGTTAGTTAGGTTTAAGTAGTTCTAAGTTCTAGGGGACTGATGACCTCAGATGTTAAGTCCCATAGTGCTCAGAGCCATTTGAACCCGTTTATTTGTTGTTTTCATTTCTGTGAGAGGTCTATGCGGCATCTCGCCTGCTCTCACTATTCATCATATTTATCTACGATGGTAATATATTGTTACCACATGACTCGTATTGTATAACCAGTGCGCAGTATGACAACTGCCGAGAACACAAAATGGGAACAGACACGTCAATGACCGGACGGACAGTTCATAAACTTGTGAAAAAAAGGAAAATAGGGCACTAGGGAGATCTAAGCAAGGATCTCCTGCTTTGCAGTCCAACACCATGACCACACAACGATTACGCCAGCGTTCTTGAAATTCGCTCGATGTTGCACAGCTTGAGCTTGGACAGTTCATTGTTCCTGTTTTGCTTCTTTCTTCATAGTTCAGTACACCTTCTTCTTGTTTAGATTCTTGATCCGTGCACATATTTTGATGGGACATCCATTGGGCCATTTTACCACTAAATCTGAGGGGGGTGCGATGGGGAGTTTCCCTTGTCAGAAGCACTATCTTCCTAAAATCCTGTTACGAGAATTACACTGTCGCATTTCCAGCACGTGTGTCTATGACATTGGGTGGCAACTTAAATGCTGGCAGGTAAAGCAATACTTCAGATACCTCATAGGTCAAAATATACGAGAATTTCGCTTGAGACAAAGAAGTAGTTGTACTAGGGCATTTCAGTATTAACTTATGCTTAGCTAATACTTGCTTAGTTCATTCGTAATTTTTACCATCAGTGGCAGTATTCTGAGCAAACGATGTGAACTTTGTTCATGATGCCTTTTCATTGTTTACGACACCAGATTTTGCGCTGCACCCGATCTTCAAGGTTTGGCTAATATAGTGCCTAATTCACCAATTTCCGCTGCTTCTTATGGCGTTGTACTGTACGATGACAGAATGTATAAGGAATGCACAAGTGAAGAAAAGTAGAATTACTTTTGTATCTTGCCAATACCCAGATCACAATATAGTTTCGACACGATACATTTTAACTGTCACCCTCCTTTAAATTTTTTCTGCTCTTCTCCAAAAATCTGGAACGATCGACGTAATTGATTCAAGCTCGTATAGAATTCGGAAGTATATTTTTCTACGTTGTAGTGACACCTCGTGGCTGTCATATTGTAGTTTACCAAGAAACGACGTTCGAAGGAGTTTGGTCGGAACGCTATGACAGCTTCGGTTCGACATTCTTTTTAGGTAGAAGTCAGTATCGCTGGTAATAGAGTACTTTTGACATAGTCTCCAGACGATCAGGAAGCGTGGAAACTTTAAGCAGTTGGCTCGATGGTTTTACGAATTTTTAAACAATCGCTGTAAGTTTAGGGCTGCACATCCTGACGGCTCCAAGCAATCAGAGATAGCTGGCTGGCCGACCATGTTCCCTGGCGCTATTATCAGGGTTGGTCTGCCAAATTAGTTTATAGTCTTCCGTGCAGAGCTTGACACTATCTTTAAAGTGCTAGCGCGAATGAGAACAGATCGAAATAAGAACTGCCTCATATGATGAGATTTCCTTATTGCCTTTGAGAATATTCAGCATACGAACCTAGTGAACAAAATTATCAAGACAACCTTCTCCTTTCACGGCGTCAGTAGAAAGAGATTCATCCTCCTGACAATGACGCAAGTTAATACCGCAGCCAGGATCGCGATGAGGGACATGAAGCAATGTAGTACGCCGTTCAGTTGCTTGTTATCGCCTTAGAAGAAAGCTTGTGAGCCAGTGGGAGGGCGACTGGCTGGAGATACAATCCAAAAAGCTAAGCCAGTTCAAGCCTGCTACACGGTAATGGTGGACACCATTCCAATCACTCAGATGGAGACCAGTGGCCCTAACAAGACTAACAGCGCCAACGCTTGCACACTAAAGCTCCGTAACGCACGTCGGCGCGACTGCGTGGTGTTAAGCAGTCGTATGCGGACATCACGACGTGACAGTTGCGTGGATCCCGGTACGTATAAACTGTTCGACTTGCTGAGCTTGTTTAAGTGTAAAACTTTTATCTGGGTCTTAATACAGGGTGTCCAGAAAAGGACTCCCTGATTTCAAAATTAAATATCTCGAAAACAAAGATCGATAGAGGAATGCAGTAAACGGTATGTTTATTGTGAAAGCTGTAAGAAGTTTATACAGCAGTATGAAATAATAGTTACAAAAGCTGATAACAGATGGCGCTGTAATCGCCATACGTAATGCCTAGTATAAATAGTGATCCGAAGCCCAGAGCGATCAGTTCCACTATTGAAACGTGAAAAGAGGTTAGCGTACTGAAGGAAGAGATTAAAACCATGTACTCCATTGAGCAACGCGTTTTTCTGGTGCTAGAGTACCACAGGTTAGAAGAGAGTCCTACGGAAACACGGCGATGTTTTCAAGCACGATTTAATGTTCCAAACGGACCCGATGCGAAAACCATTCGTACGCTCTTCGCAAAATTTCAACGAACAGGCAGCGTAACTGATGATCTAGTGGGGCATGTTGGCCGCAAGCAAACCGCAGTTACGCCTGAAAATATCGCCACAGTTTCTGGAATTATTCAGCGAAATCCAATGTCATCCGTCCGTAGAATTTCATCTGAGACTGGTTTGAAGCATTCCAGCACGCAGAAAATAGTGAGAAAGAGCCTACACATGTTTCCGTTCAAAATTCAAACGCACCAGACCATACCCGTACGAGCTGTGCAACAAAGGGTTGCCTTTGCTAATCAGATGCTCACAATGACTGATAGTGAAAGATTTGATGTTGGCTGCATCTGGTTTACAGATGAAACACACTTCCACCTGAATGGATACGTGAATAAGCAGAACTAGCGATTTTGGGGTTCCGAAAAGCCATATTGGTGTGAAGCGGAACCCCTGTATTCTCCTAAAGTTACTGTGTGGGCTGCAGTATGTAGCAGAGGCATTATTGGCCCTTTTTTCATTCGAGAAACGGTCACTGGTGCACGTTACCCTGCAATTTTGGAACAATTTGTCGCCACACAGCAAGCGTTAGAGGATCGACCAGGTACTGAATGGTTTATGCAAGATGGAGCCCGATCACATCGGACCGAACAAGTGTTTCGCTTTCTTGAGGAATACTTTGGGAAGCGAGTCATTGGTTTGGAATATCCCAAATTTACTGGTGCAGGCATGGATTGGCCTCCATATTCGCCGGATTTGACTCCCTGTGACTTTTTTGTGGGGCACAGTGAAAGACATGGTCTACCCGAAGCATCCTGCCACGCTGGACGAGCTTGAATCGACGATCTCTGTGGCATGTGAATCCATTTCGGTTGAGACACTACGAAATGTGATGGCGAATTTCATTCTTCGTTTGCGCCACCTCTGTAGTGCCAATGGTGAACATTTTGAAAACATTGTGATGTGATTGTTTGCAAAGATTGTTTTCATACGAATATTTCACTTATGGATGCTAATATGAGCTGTACAGCGTACAGCGCCATCTGTTAGCGGCTTTTGTAACTATTATTTCAAACTGCTGTATAAACTTCTTACAGCTTTCACAATAAACATACCGTTTACTGCATTCCTCTATCGATCTTTGTTTTCGAGATATTTAATTTTGAAATCAGGGAGCCCTTTTCTGGGCACCCTGTAGCTTCTGATCATGTTTACAACATTAGGAGACAAAACGTTAGACACAGAAATAAACCTTAGACAACAGCCTAGTCCCCATAAAACAAAATTCACCAAGGATCCAATATTTCAGTTTTTGTTATCAAGTTTTCTCAATAGAGTTCATACTGGAAGATATCGCAGTCCGTCTGTTTAAGGGTTTCCATGTGATCTAGTCTACTTTCCTTCCACGGATTAGAAGTTCCGAAGGGTTTATCCAAGTGAACAGCTGTGCAGTCCTAACTGCTTAAGGTTCTTCTATGGACTTATTTTATCCTGATGGTGAATTAAGGAAACCGCAGTTTGATATTAAGCCACTTGTCGGTAATTTACAGTCGTGCTTCGGTTTCTTCAATTTTTCTTCTTTCTCCACCATCAGCTGTCTCCCGCCGAATATCCTGAGACTGCGAGACACGCCACCTTTAACGAAGCTGTCGGCTCGGATACACGAATCATTCAGTCTTGAAGTTTCACAAACGAATACACATACTTACTTAAGTGAGCTGAATGATCTCTGTCAAACTGACGTCGCACTGCAGGCCGTCAATGGAAAGTGGCTTTCGTAGAGAGCTTGTACAGTGGGGAACGCGGAGGTTGGCTGCACTTACCTTAGGACGATAACTTTGAAGACCGGTCCGGGGAGCCCCTTGATGATGGCGGACGCGTTGAGATGGCAGCGACCCTGGAGCACGACGCCATTCACCTGCAACACAGCATAAAGTACTTCTTGAAAATCGCTTCCACCAGCGTGGCGTCAGCATCGTGAGGGCGAGGGAGGGGTGGGAGATAGAAGCGCGAGGGAAGTAGGTCGCCTCCTAATGGTCATGCGCTTTTCTCCTTCACAGGTCTGCAAACTGAAGAACGAACAGGTAATGCCCCAGTCGGGCTACGCCAATACGTCACAAGAAGCTACTAGAGGGTGTTTAACAAACTTATAACGAGCCTCCACAGTGCACCTTATGAAGCACTGGCGACGCAGTGTGCAGACATGCCCGAGGGTGCTTATTTTCCATAAAATACATTAACACTATATGGGTATTTTCTAATAATGCTAAAGCAAGTACCACATGTACGCAGAATCTACGTTAATCTCTGCACACTGCTCTACATTGTCAGAGGGGAAATTGGTTGTTAATCATCCTTACGGCAGCTGTAGTGTTCATCGGGGAAAGGCAATTTCCCCCCACCATAGTGCTGTTCGATTTTCAGTTTACAGACAAACTATACCTCCCTGCCCATTACCCTCTTCTCGCAGATCTCTTACCGACAGAACAGACACCACTCTTAATCTACAGCTCTGCAAAATAGCGAGAGGAGTGTGCTGGTCCCACCTCCACTTGGTTTTTTCGGTTGAGCACCCATGGTGCGAAAAGCCCGCTCGAGGTAGCTCCACAGATTGGAGATTGGGTTTAAAACCGGGGAGTTTGGTGGCCAGGGAAGTAAAGTAAGCTCATCCTGGCGCTCTTCCAACCACGCACGTACATTGCGAGCTGTGTGACACGTTTCATTGTCCTGCTACAATAAATAAATGTCGTGTGACTCGGACCTCCCGTCGGGTAGACCGTTCGCCGGGTGCAAGTCTTTCGGATTGGCGCCACTTCGGCGACTTGCGCGTCGATGGGGATGAAATGATTGGGGATGAAATGATGATGATTAGGACAACAAAACACCCAGTTCCTGAGCGGAGAAAATCTACGACCCAGCCGGGGATCGAATCCGGGCCCGTAGGATTGACATTCTGTCGCGCTGACCACTCAGCTACCGAGGGCGGACATTGGTCTGCTTGTAGATGCAATCATGTTGAGCAAAAAAATTTACATGTAGGGGTGAAAATGGTCCCCAAAGATAAATGCATACTTATGTTGATCCACTGTGTATTCCAGAATGACGAGATCACAGAAGAAATGCCACGAAAACATTCCCCAGATTATAACGCGTCCTCCTGGTGGCAGGGTGTTTGCTTTACAGACATTTCAGGCCCTACACGCTGTTTGTCCAGTGGAGCATAAGAGCCGCGCGGGATTAGCCGAGTGGTCTCATGCGCTGCAGTCATGGACTGTGCGGCTGGTCCCGGCGCAGGTTCGATTCCTCCCTCGGGCATGGGTGTGTTTGTCCTTAGGATAATTCGGGTTAAGTAGTAGGTAAGCTTAGGGATTGATGACCTTAGCAGTTAAGTCCCATAAGATTTCACACACATTGGAACATTTTTGAGAATAAGACGTGCTTCATCTGAAAAGGTCGTCTTTCGGCACTCAGTGGACGTCAAGCAACGGTATTAGCGTGCAAATTCCAGCCTTTGTCGCCTGCTGCGGAGGCCCATACGTAGCAACGGTCGCCGAACGGTCATTGAGGGGATTCTGCTGCTAGTACCTTGGTTCATCTGGGCGATCAACTGCTCAACAACTGCACGTCCATTCGGCCGCACACATCTCCGTAGGCGTTGTTCACCCCTGTTATTTATGGCCCATGGTGCACAGTTGCCAGCGCCGTTTTGTCACGTACGGTATACTTTAATCCCGCGGCATGTGAACAATTTACAAAATCAGCCGTTTCGGAAATGCTTCCACCCTTGGTCTGAAAGCCAGTAATCATGCCCTTTTGGGATGTCAGATAAGTCGCTCCAGTTCCGCATTGCAACGACAGCACTGTTTTCCTTATCTCCCCGACACGCTTTATAAATCCTCCACTGCTAGTGCTGCCAGCTGACGTCTGTTACTGCACGTTGACGTCGAACATGGGCGGTGGTCACATTAATGTGACTGGATCGTGTAAAAGACTCGATCGATTGTAGCTTTACGAACCGGCTGGACTTTTGATTGAAGCTAGTCTGTCGCAGCAACCGACCGAAAACAGTCGACACATTCCGGCGCATTCAGTTCTGAACGGAAACACAAGATCAATTTGTCATTGTTAAATCGATGTTATTGCCTACACTCTGTTACCGCCGTCGTCACTGTTATTTCCGTTGCTATATTTGCTCTTCATTGCGTTTCAATAAGTAGCTTTTAGTTCAGTTTTTCGTCCATGTTTATGAGAAGGCATTTTGTTAACAGTGGTCTTTGTGCCTTGCTCAGTGGCGTAGGAATGGAAGAAAACATACGACTGGATAAAAAGTTATCGTCACGATAAATTCTTTGTGGTCTATAGTGTAGGTAAGAATAATTTATATTATGATACTGTATCAATTAAAGAAATTCAAAGAAAATTATTGCATGATGACAAATATTTTTTGCAAAATAAAGGTCCCGACAAGTGACAGTATATGCTTAAGAATCAAGTGTTAAAGTCACTAAGCAAATAAAAAAACAGTATCTTATGTGCTTTCTGTTCACGTAACCTCAGCACTTACCGAAATAGAATTATCGCTGATTGGTGCAAACCAGCGCGCAGAATGAGACAGAGCTTCAATTTAAATAAAAAAGTAAGTGTTCAATATTCAAACATAAATTTTCAATCTAGCACCAGTTATTAAACATTTAATGCCAACTAAACATTTAATGCCGAAAACAAAAAAATTCGTATTTAAGTGAATAAATACATAAGTATTGAATAGACTTGATTTTTTTAAATGCGCTTCATTTACCTCTCCCTGGAATAAAACACTGTACGTTATTTGGCTCTCAAAAAGTTGGCAAATCTAGCAGAACAATGACTAGACGCTGCAGAGATCCGAGATGACACGCGAGGAGGAGCATTACGGAGTTGCTTTGTGTGAAGGAGGGCGCAATGATAGCAAGGATATCCCTGCCGGGAGGCAGTTGGAAGTAATCCTTTTATCTGAGGGCAGAACTCGCCCTAAAAGGTGTCCTAGTTTGCATTTCGGAACAGCCATTTAGGGTTGCAATACAGTGTGACTTCTTCCACCGTGTACAAACTCTTGGGATTGATCGATGAGAGGACACGGAACAAAATAATCTAATGAACTCATGTCCGAAAATGGATGGTTTCCATCTAGAGACGATTTATCCAATTATACATTGTTACAGAGACTGCAGGCTAATAGCGCTGTACCATGCAGCCACAGTTACAGTATATGCTGAGAAGGGTTTCCACGTGCCTCAACGCATGCGTGTGCGAGCCGTAGCATGTTCTGTTTCACACGTTCACATCAGCCAGGTGCCTCCGAACAGTGTCAAAGGCAGCATGAATGTGCTGCTCCAGTGTCTCCACATCTGGAATGGGCTTTGTATACACAATGCTTTTAAGATGGCCCCATAACCAGAAATCGCATGGGTTGAGATCTGGTGAACGACGACGCCATGCAACTGGACACCTCGTCCGATCCATCGACCAGGGAAGACACGATTGAGATGCGTCTGGGCGTTAACGGCGAATGGGAGGGCGGGGGTGGGGGGTAGTGGAGGGTGGAGCACCGTCATGTAGCAGCCTCATAGCTCTTCGAATCGTCAATGGCACTTCTTCCAGGAGGGAAGGCTAAGTCACTTGCAAGAAACGCCGATAATTCCAGCCTCTTGACCGAAGTGGAAGGTAGACTGGTCTCAAAATACGGTCGCCAATTATCCCAGCCCACGCATTCCAGCTGCACCGATGCTGATGATTCGCCGCCACGGGGGCTATCCCATAGACGACTGTCATGAAAGTTGAAGATATCACTCCGCATAAAGATGAACCTGTGAATGCGATGGATGACACAAATCCCGGGTAAGAAAGCAGTGACAAAACTGCTCCTGATGTGGAAAGGGTGTCGCTAGTAAGCCACACACACGCTGTGATAGAGGTAATAACAGTTGTCATGGGGAATGTTCCACACGGTCGTCTGGCATACCCCGTACGGGCGGGCCAACTGACTGGTCGCCTTTCACAGTATTAATCACATTTTCCTCCAGGTCTGGTGTCCCAACATTTCAGGTACGTGCTTCATGGTTTCCTGCTTCCTGAAACGACCCTGTCTCAGACAAACGACGAAAACTGTCGCAAACACTGAATGCTGTGATCGTTGTCGGCGGGGATAGGTCTTCCCATACAACCTTGCCGCCCGTTGGAGAAGTGAATCGGACACACTATTACCAATTACTATGGCAGGAGAGAGAGCCAGGGCGTGACGTATGAGGAACAGTGCCACCCGCTAGGAGGAAACCATGCTTACTGTAAGTTCGGCTGCATGGTACAGCGCGTATTAGACCACAGTCCCTGTAACAAAGTATGATTGAATAAATGGTTTATACCTTGGAAACCATGCATTTCCGGACGTAAGTTCATTAGACCTTTTTTTGTTCCGTATCCTCTCACAGATCAATCCCTAGAGTTTGTACACGGTGGAAAAAATCACCCTGTAGGAAATAGTGGCGACTACGAGAATATACCGACTTTTTCCTAGGACCGAGGATTTAAACAGGAACTGGCAGGATCGCTCAGCCTCGTTTTTGTCGGCTGTCTGAAGCGGTCAATACCTAAAGCCTGCGTCGTGTGGTCAGTGTACCTCCTACTAGGCGCCATGTTAGGAAGGTCTGGAGCTTAGCGCTCTCGATCTCAGAGCAGTAGTGAGAGCTTCTGGTTACTTTCACGATTTAGGCGATCAGATGGTGAACAGCCGACCCACAGCCTGCAGCTACACGTCGAGCTGCCACCGCCTACAGACTAGTTACTCGTAATACGCCGTCAAATGAAAATGTCGGTTCTCATAGCTCGAATTTCTCTCTGCCGACCAGCCTATAGCGCCTTTCGAAACGTAAAAGAGTATTTTTCTTTTTACTTGCCGGCCGATGTGGCCGAGCGGTTCTAGGCGTTTCAGTCCGGAACCGCGCGACTGCTACGGTTGCAGGTTCGAATCCTGCGTCGGGCATGGATGTGTGCGATGTCGTTAGGTTGGTTAGGTTTAAGTACTTCTAAGTTCTAGGGTACTGATGACCTCAGATGTTAAGTCCCATAGTGCTCAGAGCCATTTGAACCGTTTTTCTTGTTACTTCCCTCTATTGGTGAAAAATGGCGGGACATGGTTCTTCGTAGGGTGTGTGATCACCATGGACGGTAGTGCATGCTCTGCAACCTGATCCCATGCTGGGCACAAGGATAGTAAGGAGTTCTTGTGGTAGGACGTTCCAATCTTCCACCAGCGCGGTTGACAATAGCTGGATGGTCGCTGGTCCATGTGAATCTGCTGTAATGCGTTTCCTCAATGCATCCCAGACGTGTTCGATGGGATTTAAGTCGGGGAAACTAGCACGCCGGCAGCTCTCCACCTTCCAGGAGCTGCTCAACCTGCGCTGTTCGATACAGTCGTGCACTGTCATCAATAAGAATTAAATCACGACCGAATTCACCCCCGGAAAGATGCGCACGGAGAAGGAGTACAGTGTCACAATAACGTGACCACTGAGTGTACCATGTTCAACGATTTGGAGGTTAGTACGCTCATGAAACATTAAGCCTGCCCACACCATTGCACCTGAATCAGCAAAACTATCATGTATGACAAGTTTCCGAGTGCATTACGTACCATCGTACCACGAGAGCTGGGAGCACCCAACGCACCAGAAACATGGTAGAATATGATCGTTTCGGTGGTTCAAGTGTTCGTCTCATTGCGTATTTCTTTGAGTTACATTTCGTACTATACGGTACCGGTTCTTTCTATCTATGGTCCAAGCTTCATCGAGCTATGTTACTTAGTAGTGATACATCATGCGGTAGTTACACTCGTCCTTAAAGTTTTGCACACCAGTGTATTTCAACTATCGAATCGACCTTTGGCTCTTCCCAGTATGATGTATGTGGTGAAGTCCTCCCTCTGCATCTACGTCCCCAAAATATTCCGTGATTAGTCAAGGCAGCAGCTGACTGCTTGATTCACGCCTGTTATTATGAGGGCAGGTTAGATGTACTGTAGAGAATGATTTGTTTTCCAGCAGAAAATTCTAAGAACGCCATCTTCAGAACATACGCTGTTTAAAAGTGAAACTTCGTGATTAAATCTACCAGGTGGACAGGAATTCTAACCCCGAACGCTGCGTATAAAGGAAATTTCCTTATTACTGCTGTCAGTTTTAATACATGACAAAACTATCATAAAAATCAATATGCATTTTCCAAAGGAGATCTCGTGAAACTCAACTCGCTCTGTTCGTCCGAGTGATTCAGAGCACTGAAGACAACGGCGCCCAGGTTGATGCCGTATTGCGTTTTTCGAATGGCAACTGATACAGATACGCACTGCCGTTTAGTAAACAACGTACGAGGTTGCCGAGTATCGGATCATAATTGTGAATGGATTCATGACGCATACCAGACCGACCTCAACATTTCGTTCTTAAAGTGACGAAGCAAACAGATGCATAAGTCATTTCTGGAGTACCCACGGGAGTGTTTTTGGGACGTTACATTTACAATGTACAGGAAGAAGCGGAACTCCACCGACCAACTTTCACAGGTTATTAAGGGATTCTTTCTGGGTATTTTGTAGGGGTGGTCACTTTTAAAAATATCGATATATATTGTGTGGATATTTTTAACAAATATCGATATAACCAGCAAAAAATTCGATATTTTAAAATACGGATATTTTTGGTCCATCCTTACGCGAGAGATGTCTCGGGAATGAAATGCTTGTGATATTTCTTCTGCGCATGAAATAGTACTGACCATAAATATTTCAGGCAACAAGAGTCCATTTCCCAATAAATACCAGTGCAGTAATATGTCTGACTACTGTGCCGAGTCTACGTTGCTTTAACAGTGCGTCTACCTTTTCTTGATGAAGGCACTCGGCAGAACGCACATTCTACCTCGGAGCTGGGAGCAGGCAGTGGTAATTTGCAACATTCTCAAACAGTGCTGTCACCAAATCTCTTGCACCTCCTATCTGTTATTTACAATGATAGAAAAGACACACGGAGGAAACAAAATTTGATGAAAATGCAGTATAGATATATTCATGGTAAATCCGGTGCTCATGTGTGTTATTGAATACAAAATTAAATTAAGCCCATTGTTAAGACATTTACTGTTAGATTGAAAAGATTGATAGTAACTGGAATGGGCAAGACATAAGCCAAAGAGAACTATAGTGCCTATGAGTCAAGAAAAGACAGACAAGTTTAAGTACCACTTTGCTACTCAATCTAATATCGATTAATTGATTTATCGATAATCTATAGTTCGATAAGAAATAACGAACTATTATTACAGAATGACGATATTTTAATACATCGATATTATTTGACTATCCCTCGTATTTAGGTGTAAGGGACCCACATTCTACGGCGTTACAGTTAATGAATTTCATCTGATTTCTTGCCGTCAATTAGCTTTGTATGCGTATTGCACTGAAAACAATGGGAAACACAGGGCAAATGTCGACGGTATGCGTCGTATGTCTTATTTGGAATCAAACTTGTTCCATTCAGTCATGCTACTTGCTGTTGATAACACTACTTTACTTTAAGTTTGCGTCAGTACTGCTGGGTGCTGTCTCGCGTGTTATCCAGCAATATCAGCTGTACATTACCAGTGCTAGCGAAATGACCAAGACAACTTCACATAAATTAAAGTTCACATGGAAGATTACCAACAGTCGTTCTTCACAAGCAACATTCGTGAGAGGAAAAGCAGAGGGGGATATGATATTGGTAGCAAAAGTACCCTGCCACACATACCGTAACGTTGCTTGCAGGGTACACATGTAGATAACTCGGTCTGGCAGTGAGATAATGAGATTTTTTTAGGCAGACTTCGCCAAGGATTTTCCAGTGCATGCTAATTTGAGGTTTGTTGCATACCGTCTTCGTGACGTTGCTGCATTAACGGCCAGAATTATGCAGAGAAAACTAAACTCTGAAAAATGCTTCCGTTATGGCGTCTTGGACGACTAAAAGATGAAGGTATTGAATGCGCATGCGCGGATCGCCGGAGACAGCGCCGAAGCGGCCATATTCAAAAACGATACTGAACTGAAATTGAAAAATACGCCTCAAATTCATTATCATTATGTGTAAATACCTTCCTGTCCCGATTTTCAATTTGCCGAGAAATATTCAGTCTTTCACGCAAATCTTCATTTTGTAACTGGAGTTATAATTTCACGGTACTTTGAAGTATCTATTTGAGAAAAGTACACGCAGAACGACGGCTTTAAAATCTCGCATTATTCTACATTTTCCGCAGAAAAGGTTCATAGTCCATGTGTGTTGTTGAACAATATGGACCAAAACGACGAAATCAAAGCTTCAGTAGTGTCAATGCTATCTCTGAGCTAGGCTAGAACTTCACGCCTTCTCCTCCTAAGTTTTTGTGTCTGCAGTTTGCAACACTATGATGGTGAATAATAATATGTGATCTTATCTCGTTATTAGTGTCCAGTGAAGAGATATAATTTATTGCCGGCTGGAGTGGCCGAGCGGTTCTAGGCGCTTCAGTCTGGAACCGCGCGACTGCTACGATCGCAGGTTCGAATCCTGCCTCGGAATGGATGTGTGTGATGTCTTTAGGTTAGTTAGGTTTAAGTAGTTCTAAGTTCTAGGGGACTGATGACCTGAGATGTTAAGTCCCATAGTGCTCAGATCCATTTGAACCATATAATTTATTCCAAATTGGAAGAAATTTGCGATAAATTGTCATTTGTACGATTAAACAAGTGTTCACGATCCAGCCGGTGAATGTGTTGTTCAAACGTAAAATCTGTATTTCGGGATAGTTAAAATAGAAAAAAAATTATCTGTAAAATAAAGTACGCGTGTTTTCCCATATATTTACACCGTATTTTAAATTATTTTATATTCACTCTAAAATATCCTCATTTTCACACGTAATGCAAGATCGAGACATTGATGATGTCCCAAGTTGACGAAACTCGTTGGCCTTCTGTTCACACATGTTTAATGACCGACTGAGGTGCGCATTGGTAAAAAAAAATGCACTCTTATTTGGGAGAAGTCGGGCACAAACCCAGTTCTGAAATAATAATGACAGATGTATTTACTGATAATGAAGTATCCCTTCATTAAGTGGAAAATCCTTACCAATTACGCCTGGTGGACTTGACAGCTGTACAGAAAGAAACGTCGTATTTCGACCAACAACACTAATGGAGAGAAGAGTGTAACATAATGAAAATGAGCAAATGGAAAGGTTCAGTCACAGAACTTCATGCCATACATCTTACTTTCCAAGAAATAGTGGACACTGCAAACTAAATATCAAGATTCGATCAGATTAATGCTATACTTAGGAGAAATTTAAAAAATAAAGCAGTAAATGAAACTGTAATGGAACTACACAAAATCATATCTATTCTTTCCCTGCCATATATAATCAAGGTTTGTATTCTAAGGACAGAGAAGGAAATAAGAATCATATTTTTAAAGAACAACAGGGAACACAAGGAGAGTGAACACAAGAAGAGAGAACGTAGAAATAGGGTAAACTTAAGTTCTATGAATTCACATAAAATGCAGTAAAAATACATTAGCCGAACAACGTGGGGCCATTTGGACGATCAAGCAAAAACTGGAGAGACTACCTCAATTAATTAAATACAGAATGTATCAAACGTAATAGTGTAATATCACACAGTTAAAAAAATACGGCAATGAAATAAAAATTTTCCAGTAAACATCGATCCGCAAAAAAGCTGTTTGACAGATAAACAGCGAATGTGTGGTTTCGAGTCCTTAGCATAAATCCACTTGAAATGTACACTTTTCGATTAAGTCCTCACCCAGCTGGGCTCATATTTAAACCACACTCTACCTTAACAAGAATAACAATACTGCTCCCAGTTACATGTTACAATTTACTGGACAGTCATATCTGTTGCAAGAGATGTTCTGCGCGTCGTTCTTGCGTTTGGAAGCTATGTTGCACTCGTCTCTGCAGTGAGTTACGATTTCTTCAATTACCCCCGAATCATCTCCTAAATCTTCAAGAACGTACACTACACTGCTGCAATTTTTCAAACGAATCAATGGGAGTGCTCCACATTTCACTTCTGAGATAACACCAGCCAGAAAAATCCATCGTAGATAATACTGACGTCTTACATCACCAGCAAAATATTCCGCTCCTGATCATGTATCTATCACAGTTCTCTAACACGAGTCGTGGGTCATATATGGGGACTCAATCGAAAAGTTTACTTTCCAATACAATATACTAACGTGCACAATATTTCATACTGAAGTAACCAGCGGCTAGTAATCACACATTTGCAGTTATCTGGCAAGCGGCTCGTTTATGGACGTATGTTTAATGGAATGTTTTCGCTTCTATTACTGTAACTCTGTCAGCTTTCGCTAAGAATTACATACAGGCCACATACAAATACACTACTGGCCATTAAAAATGCTACACCACGAAGATGACGTGCTACAGACGCGAAATTTAACCGACAGAAGGAAGATGCTGTGATATGCAAATGATTAGCTTTTCAGAGCATTCACAAGAGGTTGGCGCCGGTGGCGACACCTACAACGTGCTGACATGAGGAAAGTTTCTCATACACAAACAGCAGTTGACCGACGTTGCCTGGTGAAACGTTGTTGTGATGCCTCGTGTAAGGAGGAGGAATGCGTACCATCACGTTTCCGACTTTGATAAAGGTCGGATTGTAGCCTATCGCGATTGCGGTTTATCGTATCGCGACATTGCTGCTCGCGATGGTCCAGATACAATGACTGTTACCAGAATATGGAATTGGTGGGTTCAGGAGGGTAATACGGATCGCCGTGCTGGATCCCAACAGCCTCGTATCACTAGCAGTCGAGATGACAGGCATCTCATTCGCATAGCTGTAACGGATCGTGCAGCCACGTCTCGATCCCTGAGTCAACAGATGGGGACGTTTGCAAGACAACAACCATCTGCACGAACAGTTCGACGACGTTTGCAACAGCATGGACTATCAGCTCGGAGACCATGGCTGCGGTTACCTTTGACGCTGCGTCAGAGACAGGTGCGCCTGCGATGGTGTACTCAACGACGAACCTGGGTGCACGAATGGCAAAACGTCACTTTTTCGGATGAATCCAGGTTCTGTGTACAGCATCATGATGGTCGCATCCGTGTTTGGCGACATCGCGGTGAACGCACATTGGAAAAGTGTATTCGTCATTGCCATACTGGTGTAGCACCCGGCGCGATGGTATGGGGTGCCATTGGTTACACGTCTCGGTCACCTCTTGTTCGCTTTGACGGCTCTTTGAACAGTGGACGTCACTTTTCAGATGTGTTACGAGCCGTGGCTCTACCCTTCATGCGATCCCTGCGAAACCCTACATTTCAGCAGGATAATGCAAGAACCGCATGTTGCAGGTCCTGTACGGGCCTTTCTGGATACAGAAAATGTTCGACTGCTGCCCTCGCCAGCACATTCTCCAGATCTCTCACCAATTGAAAACGTCTGGTCAATGGTGGACGAGCAACTGGCTCGTCACAATACGCCAGTCACTACTCTTGATGAACTGTGGCATCGTGTTGAAGCTGCATGGGCAACTGTACCTGTACACGCCATTCAAGCTCCGTTTGACTCACTGCCCAGGCGTATCAAGGCCGTTATTACGGCCAGAGGTGGTTGTTCAGGGTACTGATTTCTCAGGATGTATGCACCCCAACTGCGTGAAAATGTAATCACATGTCAGTTCTAGTATAATATATTTGTCCAATGAATACCCGTTTATCATCTGCAGTAGTGTACCAACAAGACAGCGGAGGGAAGAAGAAAAGAAAAATGCAATTTAGAAACAATTCTTTGTCTTCGGGGACGGTGTAGATAACAATTTCTGAATACGGTGCTCTGCATACGAGTTGCACTTATCTCTACCCGCTCCGAACACCTCAGACCCGGCGGGGTCGGCGACGCCGCTTACCTGCGCAGGTGGCATGTACGTGTGGCAGAATGCAGAATCCAGCAAACGCAATATCCGCCGGCGGCAGGCGACCAGGATCTGGGCGGCTGCACCTGGCCAGTAATTGGGAGTCCGCGGCGGCAGGTAATTGCAAAGGTGACGGAAATTGCCGAGACCGCCCGAGCCCGGTAACCGGCCAGGGGTAGGCGACTCGCGTGAATTTTCCCGCCATGCAGTAGTCACGCTAAGCCAACCTAAGCTGCGCAGCCGAGAGGCCGTACATTAAACAGTGGACGCGTTGCTAGCGGAAATTCCGTGCCCAAAACTCGTACAGGAGGGAAGACTGCGATGGTGCAGCTAACCTGCCACCAATTCATCCGGCAAGTGAACCCAAAGAAAACGATTCCGTTCCGCGTTGCGTCGGAAGGATCGTATTCGATTCTAAATGCAATTCCTGGAGATACTGGAAGGTCTCAGATAGATTATGTAATAGTAAGACAGAGATTCAGGAACCAGGTTTTAAATTGGAAGATATTTCCTGGGGCAGATGTGGACTCTGACCACAATTTATTGGTTATGAACTGTAGATTAAAACTGAAAAAACTGCAAAAAGGTGGGAATTTGAGGAGATGAGACCTGGATAAACTGAAAGAACCAGCGGTTGTAGAGAGCTTCAGGGAGAGCATTAGGGAACGATTGACAAGAATGGGGGAAAGAAATACAGTAGAAGGAGAATGAGTAGCTTTGACAGACGAAATAGTGAAAGTAGCAGAGGATCAAGTAGGTAAAAATATGAGGGCTAATAAAAGTCCATGGGTAACAGAAGAGATATTGAATTTAACTGATGAAAGGAGAAAATATAAAAATGCAGTAAATGAAGCAGGCAAAAGGGAATACAAACGTCTCAAAAATGAGATCGACAGGAAGTGCAAAATGGCTAAGCAGGGATGGCTAGAGGACAAATGTAAAGATGAAGAGGCTTATATCACTAGGGGTAAGATAGATACTGCCTACAGGAAAATTAAAGAGACCTTTGGAGAAAAGAGAACCAGATACATGAATATCAAGGGCTCAGATGGAAACCCAGTTCTAAGCAAAGAAGGGGAAGGAAAAGGTGGAAGGAGTATATAGAGGGTCTATAAAAGGGCGATGTACTTGAGGACAATATTATAGAAATGGAAGAGACCAAGAAATGAATACACTAAACAGATTCAGAAGGATGTAGGTTGCAGTAGGTACTGGGAGATGAAGAAGGTTGCACAGGATAGAGTAGCATGGAGAGCTGCATCAAACCCGTCTCTGGACTGAAGACCACAACAACATACAAGCATGGTTCAAATAGCTCTGAGCACTATGGGACATAACAGCTGAGGCCATCAGTCCCCTAGAACTTAGAACTACTTAAACCTAACTAACCTAAGAACGTCACACACATCCATGCCCGAGGCAGGATTCGAACCTGCGACCGTAGCGGTCGCGCGGTTCCAGACTGAAGCGCCTAGAACCGCTCGGCCACATCGACCGGCCATACAAGCATGAATCAAGCAATTAATCTGTACACTGATCAACCTATGTTAATCATGAGATTGTAGTGTAATGAGTAGTAGGCTTTTCTTTTTTAAATGATCGGTCTTGGCCGATTCTAAAATTGTTTTTATTAAGCCACTCCTTATTTATATTACAATCCTTCCGCTAAGATCTTATGTACTATTTCTGGTCGTGTTAAGATTTTAGTGGCGTATCATAAATAACGCTCTCAAATTTTAGAATTCATCTGGTTCTTAAGCTTAAATGACTGATGGTGGGAAACGACAACTCTCCTGATCCACCTTTCGAGACAGGCGACGTCCTAATTGTCCCCAGTGTTCACTGCCATCTAAATACGGAATGAATTCTCTCGAGAACCAGGTCCGCCGTGCTTCGAAGTTTGGACCGTCACCGGGAGTACAACTAGTTGAAGCTACATCAGTTGCTTTCCTACCGTATACTGGAAGCATATCACCTAAAATTGTGAGAATTTTAAGAAATTTTTACATCAAAAGTGTATTTCGTGCACCAGTCAAGATTAATGTTCTTTTCGGTTCTGCTAGATATGGAAAAGAAGGAAACATGGTGTTTATAAGATTCTGGGCCACTGTGGTAAAGCATATATTGGTGAAACTACACTCCTGGAAATTGAAATAAGAACACCGTGAATTCATTGTCCCAGGAAGGGGAAACTTTATTGACACATTCCTGGGGTCAGATACATCACATGATCACACTGACAGAACCACAGGCACACAGACACAGGCAACAGAGCATGCACAATGTCGGCACTAGTACAGTGTAGATCCACCTTTCGCAGCAATGCAGGCTGCTATTCTCCCATGGAGACGATCGTAGAGATGCTGGATGTAGTCCTGTGGAACGGCTTGCCATGCCATTTCCACCTGGCGCCTCAGTTGGACCAGCGTTCGTGCTGGACGTGCAGACCGCGTGAGACGACGCTTCATCCAGTCCCAAACATGCTCAATGGGGGACAGATCCGGAGATCTTGCTGGCCAGGGTAGTTGACTTACTCCTTCTAGAGCACGTTGGGTGGCACGGGATACATGCGGACGTGCATTGTCCTGTTGGAACAGCAAGTTCCCTTGCCGGTCTAGGAATGGTAGAACGATGGGTTCGATGACGGTTTGGATGTACCGTGCACTATTCAGTGTCCCCTCGACGATCACCAGTGGTGTACGGCCAGTGTAGGAGATCGCTCCCCACACCATGATGCCGGGTGTTGGCCCTGTGTGCCTCGGTCGTATGCAGTCCTGATTGTGGCGCTCACCTGCACGGCGCCAAACACGCATACGACCATCATTGGCACCAAGGCAGAAGCGACTCTCATCGCTGAAGACGACACGTCTCCATTCGTCCCTCCATTCACGCCTGTCGCGACACCACTGGAGGCGGGCTGCACGATGTTGGGGCGTGAGCCGAAGACGGCCTAACGGTGTGCGGGACCGTAGCCCAGCTTCATGGAGACGGTTGCGAATGGTCCTCGCCGATACCCCAGGAGCAACAGTGTCCCTAATTTGCTGGGAAGTGGCGGTGCGGTCCCCTACGGCACTGCGTAGGATCCTACGGTCTTGGCGTGCATCCGTGCATCGCTGCGGTCCGGTCCCAGGTCGACGGGCACGTGCACCTTCCGCCGACCACTGGCGACAACATCGATGTACTGTGGAGACCTCACGCCCCACGTGTTGAGCAATTCGGCGGTACGTCCACCCGGCCTCCCGCATGCCCACTATACGCCCTCGCTCAAAGTCCGTCAACTGTACATACGGTTCACGTCCACGCTGTCGCGGCATGCTACCAGTGTTAAAGACTGCGATGGAGCTCCGTATGCCACGGCAAACTGGCTGACACTGACGGCGGCGGTGCACAAATGCTGCGCAGCTAGCGCCATTCGACGGCCAACACCGCGGTTCCTGGTGTGTCCGCTGTGCCGTGCGTGTGATCATTGCTTGTACAGCCCTCTCGCAGTGTCCGGAGCAAGTATGGTGGGTCTGACACACCGGTGTCAATGTGTTCTTTTTTCCATTTCCAGGAGTGTATTTTTACTATTGAAGGACGGCCATTGTGGCCGAGCGGTTCTAGGCGATCAGTCCGGAACCGCGCTATCGATACGGTCGCAGGTTCGAATCCTGGCTCGGGCATGGATGTGTGTGATGTCCTTAGGTTAGTTAGGTTTAAGTAGTTCTAAGTTCTAGGGGACTGATGATCTCTGATGTTAAGTCGCATAGTGCTCAGAGCCATTTGAACTATTGAACACAGGTGTGCAAAACATTGTCATCATTCAAGATTACAACAATAAAAAAATCCGCGATTGCGGAGCGTTGCTTAGCCGCAGGGCATGTAATGAAATTTATTGAGACACAGAATATTGCTGTCGTTGCTCGTCACCGGGACAGAAGGGCAAGAAAGATATTAGCTCTGATAACCAGAACCGTCGAGTCATAAGAAACCTTGGAATGGGTGCTAAGACCGAACTGGCCTTTATAAAAGACATATTTACGCCAGTGACTGTACCACTTTCTTTATTTCACGATTGAATTTTCGGCCTTAGGCCATTATCAAGGGCCGATCTGCACTTGATTATGGCCTAAGGCCGAAATTGCAATCGTGAAATAAAGAAAGTGTTACAGTCACTTGCGTAAATATGATGTTTTTATGAAGTTCTACATGGCTGTGAATCCCAGGTATAAAAAGTTAACCAGCTATCCTTTGTTTCCAGCCGTCAAGAACAACAGTCTCATGTGGATCTCGGGAAGTTATTTATATTACACACCGATGAGCGAAAATATGATGACTACCGGCTTAATACGATACTGCTCTACTTTTGGAACGCAATGCAGCAACGATTCTGAGTGACATGGCTTTAACAAGTCCTTTGTAGGATTCCGGAGGTATCTGGCAACATACGTCTATGCATAGGTCACGCAATGCCGGTGAATTACAGACCGGTGTTGATGAACGGGGACCAGGCACCTGATAGCTTTCAGTAGGGTTCCCAAGAGTTCGCATCAGGCGAATGTGATGGCCGAGAAATCAATGTTAGTTTACTATCATGCTCTTCAAACCACTGTAGCACGATAAGGGCCTTATGACACGAACAGTGAACATGTTGTAAGCGCCATCGCTGTTGGGAAAAATATTTAGCAAAAAGCATCACAAAGTGGGGCGCGGTAATTTTCACATTGTCACAGCTTTCACAGTACTTCCGATTACTATCTAGGATCTCGTGGAAGCACGGGTGAGTGTCCCCCATAGCATAATACCAACCCCAGAGGCCTGTATCTGTGGCACGATGCATGTTTCAGCAGCCGCTCACCTCGATGACGGCATGCCTGTACACGGCCATCGACCTGGTGTAATAAGAAACGTCATTCATCCGTCCACTCAACATGTTTCCATTGATCCTCGGTCCAACTTCGATAATCCCGTTTCCACTGGAATCGTTGTCGATGAGTCAACACAGGAACGAGTAGGGTTCGTCTGCTGCGGAGACCTATGTTCAACAACATGCGCTGAACGGTGTGCTCCAAAACACTCGTGCATGTACTAGCATTGTATTTTTGTTATCATACGTGACGCACATCACCACCTACCCCGCATTCTAGAATGCTCAAGCCTCCGTCCTCCACATAGTGTGAGAAGGCTTGGACATCCAATACCTTCTCATCTACTCGTGTTTTCACCGTTCTTCAACCAGTTTCCATAGATGCTCACGATAGTGGCATACTAACATCTGACCAGTTTTGCCATTTCAGAGATGCTGAGTGACTGCCTATGCAATGGTTGTAAGGCCGTGATAAGGAATGGGTCTGAAACATGGACAATGACTGCATCAGAAGAGGAGTTCCTGAGAAGATGAGAGAGGAAAATACTGAGAAAGATGTATCTATTTGTCGCGACTTGAAGTACTCGGAATTCTTCTTAGCACAAGTTACGAGACTTCTGAAGTTCTCGCGTGTTAGTGACGAAAATCTTAGAAGATAGTTGGGGAAATGTTCGTGTGGACCTGAATATTTCAGCGAGTTAGCTTGTGCTCGGACTTATAATTATTTCTCGCAGGTTAGCCACGGTGAAACTTTAAGTTTGAGCAAAAGCTGTTGGACTAAATAAGTTTTGGTAGTTCGCCGGAACTACTTAATCGTAATAAATCCAAGAAGCATTAGTTATGAAACTTCGCAGGAGAGCTTCTGTGAAGTTTGGAAAGTAGGAGACGAGGTACTGGCGGAAGTGAAGCTGTGAGGAGGGGGCGTGAGTCGTGCTTGGCTAGCTCAGATGGTAGAGCACTTGCCCGCGAAAGCCAAAGGTCCCGAGTTCGAGTCTCGGTCCGGCACACAGTTTTAATCTGCCAGGAAGATTCATATCAGCGCACACTCCGCTGCAGATTGAAAATGTCGTTCTGGCTTCAGCATTAGTTATGACGTTGCGATAATTCAACCACAGAAAGGTAAGCAATAAACGATTTTTATTTGTTTAAACCGAAACCCTAGAGAGGTGAGAACATTGCCTATTTGAATTTATCATCACTTTTTAAATCGTGCCTGCATTTTTGTACACACTGTTGAACAGTCAGTACGAAGATTAATAGGCTGTTGCGATAGTTGTCTTGTCTCGCAGATGAGAACGAAGCAAAATAACATAAGGCAACCACGCACCTGAAATCAGTTCCATCGCAGACTTTAAATAACTGCTTCATATAATCCTGAATTTCTTTCAGTGCTTATCATTTGTATCAGTATTATTAAATCACGTAGGCTGCGATGGGCGGGTCACGTAGCTCGAATGGATGAGAGCAGGGCAGCGCGCAGAGTACTGGTAGGGCACTTAGAGGGAAAACGTCCTGTGGGGAGATCGAGGCGTAGATGGGAGGACAATGTGAAGGCTGATTTAAGGAGCCTAGGTATTGAAAGTGAATGGAAGGAAATAGCCCAAGACAGGGACAGATGACGAAAATACGTTGCTGAGGTAATGGACTCTCGACTCCGGTATGACCAGTGAGTGTGTGTGTTTGTCATTTGTACTGGTGATGAAAATTGGGTTTATGGCTTTGGCCATGAAATTATACAGGAATAGTCATACTGTAAGACTCCATCTCGGGTAAAGAAGGCTCGACAAGTCAAGAGTTACATTAATTCTTTCGTGATCTGATTTTAATACTGACAGGGCTGTCCAAAAACAGTTCGTCAGTTCGGTTCAAAATGGCTCTGAGCACTATGGGTCTTAACATCTGAGGTCAACAGGCCCCTAGAACTTAGAACTACTTAAGCCTAACTAACCTGAGGACATCACACATATCCATGCCCGAGGCAGGATTCGAACCTGCGACCGTAGCGGTCGCGCGGTTCCAGACTGAAGCGCCTAGAACCGCTCGGCCACACCGGCCGACCGTGAGTTCGGGTCAGACGGTCACTGCAGAGATCCGTCGCCATGTTCTAAGAGGTTTGAAGAAGAAAATCGGGAAAAAATGTACACACAAGTGGAGTACGACCGACTGGGTACTCCACCATGGCTATACGAGAGATCTATGGCTCAAATTTTTCAGTAATTTTTGACTATAAACAAGATAACACTTGTTTCCCATCCGCAGTGCCCGCCAAACTTTGTTGCATGTAACTTCCTTCTCTTCCTTAAAACGAAGATCAAGCTGAAAGCGTGAAGATTTGATACAGAAGACTGAAGAGAAATCGCGGAAAGTACTAAACACCCTGACAAAGAAAACTTCCAGGATGCACTTCAAAAGTGGCAGAAACGTTGGAATCTGTGTGTGTGCTCCTGAGAGACTACTATGAAGGCTACGATGCAAAATAAGATTTAGATAACACTTAATAGTTTTAGCTAATATATTTCCGGAACTTCTGGATAGCACCTCGCACGTAACGACTTGGGGGAGGCAGTGACAGTGTGGTGCACACTGTGAGGCCGCAGCGAGACAGACGCAGCTAGTTCCCCACACTGAGACAGGACGCGCAGCCAATCCATCGGACTCGCATTAAGGGCGGGGCTGACCGTGAGCGCGACTGGCCTGTTTGCTCGCGGTTTCCCGACTGGGGGCATTTTTCACGGCGGCCGGAACTGCAGGCGCCAACAGCGGCCGCCTCTGAGGATGATTTATGGGGCGGCGCGGGAGCGAGCCTACCACCGTGACGGCTGCGGAGAGCTTAGCAGGCCCGTACATCCCGCCGTCCGTCGGCTTCCGCCTTTAGCCTCCAGTCGATATATACGTCATTAGGGATAATGTTTGTGTTACTTACAAGGGGACCTCCCCATCGCACCCCCCTCAGATTTAATTATAAGTTGGCACAGTGGATAGGCCTTGAAAACTGAACACACATCAATCGAGAAAACAGGAAGAACTTGTGTGGAAGTATGAAAAAATAAGCAAAATATACAAACTGAGTAGTCCATGCGCAATATATGTAACATTAAGGGGAAGCTGAGCTCAGGAGCACCGTGGTCCCGTGGTTAGCGTGAGCAGATGCGGAACGTGAGGCCCTTTGTTCAAGTCTTCCATCGAGTGAAAAGTTTAATTTTTTTTTTTTACAGTTTATGTCACAAACTCTTATGTTTTCATCACTTTTTTGGGGGTGATTATCACATCCACAAGAAAACCTAAATCGGGTAAGGTAGAAGAATCTTTTAACCCATTCGCCAAGTGTACAAGTTAGGTGGGTCGACAACATATTCCTGTCATGTGACGCACATGCCGTCACCAGTGTCGTATAGAATATATCAGACGTGTTTTCCTTTGGAGGAATCGGTTGACCTATGACCTTGCGATCAAATGTTTTCGGTTCCCATTGGAGAGGCACGTCCTTTCGTCTACTAATCGCACGGTTTTGCGCTGCGGTCGCAAAACACAGACACTAAAATTATTACAGTGAACAGAGACGTCAATGAACGAACGGACAGATCATAACTTTGCGAAAATAAAGGAAGTAAACTTTTCACTCCAGGGAAGACATGAACCAAGGACCTCTCGCTCCGCAGCTGCTTACGCTAACCACGGGAGCACGGCGCTCCTATGCTTACATTATCCTTGATGTTGCCTATATTGCGCATGGACAACTCAGTTTGTATATTTTGCTTATTTTTTCATAGTTCCACACAACTTGTTCCTGTTTTCTCGATTGATCTGAGTTCAGTTTTTGAAGGCCTATCCACTGTGCCAACTTATAACTAAATCTGAGGGGGGTGCGATGGGAGGTTCCCTTGTTAGCACTCTGGAAATGGGGTAGCGTTTCTGTGTACTACATTCAGTATTATTTATTTGCACATTAAAAGGCTTTATACTTTTTCGTGTATACGGAGTGTATCACAATAAATAGCGAAAACTGACATGGGTAAACATATAAGATAATACAATCGAAAAAGTCCCAGTAAATATTGTCTTTTAACGAGCAATTTGTGACATAATTGCCGACGGAATATCAGACGATCGGTGAGTCTGAAGAGTTCCTTGTAAACAGAACGTGGTATGTCATTCTTAAGGGGGGTAGGACGTCAAATGGGATGACTTGGAGCAGGAGAGGCATCAGAGAACATTTTAATTTCCACTGTCTATACTTTTACGAATAAATTCATAAAACTTTGTCAAAACGGCCAGAAAGTCCTGTGGTCTCTCTCCTGCTCCAAGACGGTCCGTTTGACGTCCTACCCCCCTTAACGGAGAGAAATTTTCAGGTGTAAAAAAAACTTCCGTTATGTCCAAGGACATTGTTACAGGAGCAATACTTTCCACTATGCAGATAAATTGCCTAGTGGATAACGTCAGATGTTTCTTGAGAATTTTCGTGGATGATGCTGCAGTATACAGAGAAGTCGCAACGCTACCGAGTTGTAGCGGAGTGCAAGACATCCTGCATAGGATCGACACTTACTGCAGGGGTTGGCAATTGTGGGTTTAGGTACACTAATGTTAGATATTGCACATAAACAGCCGGAAAGAAGCTTGCGGAGCATAGATGGAGATGCAGATGTGGAATGTGTAGTTACAAGCCGTCGCTGACTTCACTGTGAAGTTGGTTCGATTGGTTGATTTGGTGGAAAAGACCAAATAGCGAGGTCATCGGTCTCATCGGGTTATGGAAGGATGGGGAAGGAAGTCGGCCGTGCTCTTTCAAAGAGACCACTCAGGCATTTGCCTGAAGCGATTTAGGGAATTCACGGAAAACCTAAATCAGGATGGCCGGACGCGGCATTGGACTGTCGTCCTCCCGCATGCAAGTCCAGTGTGCTAACCACTGTGCCATCTCGCTCGGTCACTGTGAAGTATTTCTTTAGTTAGACATATGTATCTGAAAAGTAAACTTTCGCATTAAGTCGCTCTTTAACATTTAATAACTTTAAAAACGTGAAAATATTTTATATTTTTAATTTTCTTGAAATCTATTCGTGTGTATTTTATGAATTCTCCACTGCTACCCCACCCTTGCTCTGACGGGTGAGAGTCATGAAACATCAATAAAATAAAAAAAGGATGCCTCTCTAGCACAGGTAATCATCGACTTACGGGGTGACAATTACTGAATTATGGAAATAAAATCGTCATAACTTCTGAAATGTTTGCGTTAGGAACTCAGAAAAGGTCGAGAAAGGGTCCTCCAACACCCTGTCCAAATTCCTAAACTTCTTTTCGTGCAGAAGAGCGTGTGTATACATTTTGGCACAGGAGCCCTTTGCGCTTTGCACAGCGACAAATACACCCGAGAAATTTCATTCTCGTTTTAACTCTTTGTATGCAGTGGGGCATGATAGGAATTATTATGCGCGTGCGCATTTTAGCGACGACGCCCACTTTCATTGGGATAGGTTCGTCAATAAGCAAAATTGTGGCACTTCGCGATAGAGAAGTCTCAACGGGTGACTGTGTGGTGTGCAATGCCCAGTCACGGAATAATTGGTGCGACATTCCTTCATGGCACGGTGACTACCGAATGGTGCGTCAAGGTTTCATCCCGACTATCCGAAGTGACTCTGATTTCGACAAGGTGTGGTTCATGCAGGACGGAGCTCCACCCCATCGAAACACGAGAGGATTTGATGTCCTGGAGCAGCATTTTGGGGACCACATTCTGACTCTTGGGTACGGAGAGGCCACTGGCATGGGCCTCAATTGGCCGCCATATTTTCCAGATCTCAACACGTGCGACTCCTTTTTGTGTGGCTATATTAAAGACAAGGTGTACAGCAATAACCTCAAAACCATTGCTGAGCTGAAATCAGCCATTCAGATCATCGACAGCATCGTTTTTGTGGTGTCACCGCCAGACACCACACTTGCTAGGTGGTAGTTTTAAATCGGCCGCGGTCCATTAGTACATGTCGGACCCGCGTGTCGCCACTGTGTGATCGCAGACCGAGCGCCACCACAAGGCAGGTCTCGAGATACGGACAAGCACTCGCCCCAGTTGTACAGACGACGTAGCTAGCGACTACACTGACGAAGCCTCGCTCCTTTGTCGAGCAGATAGTTAGAATAGCCTTCAGCTAAGTCCATGGCTACGACCTAGCAAGGCGCCATTAGCCTTACATAGCTTGTATCTAAAGAGTCTCACTTGTATCGTCAAGAGCGATGTATACAACAAGGATGGATTAAAGTTAAGTATTCCAGAAGCTACGTACTTTTCTTTATAGCATTCATTACGTATCCTGTTACAGACCTATCTCTTGCCTGCGTGAACTAAACGCGTGCCTTTCGGCTACTTCCATGGCATGGCTGTCCTGCTACGCCACAACAGTTGGCGACGACGATTAAAACGATTTTCTTCTTTATCTTTACTTGATTTACTTGTGTCATGGCTTCGCCACACTCTCCAGATGTACTGTGCGAATTTTATCGCTTGCAGAATCAGCAGACGCAGGCGTTATTGGATGCCCTTGGACAGCTCGTCCAGGGTCAACGTGCACTGCAAAACGATGCGGCCGCCGCCGCTTCATCGCTACCGCAGACACAACATGCAGTTGCACCCCCATTCCGTAATTTTCAAGCAGACGTGGAAACATGGACGGAGTGGTCACGCCAGTTTGGATTTCATCTCGCCGCCTACAGAATTCAAGGTAACGAGCGGCAGCCTCATTTATTGGCGTGTGTAGGGGTGCAAACGTACCGTGTGATAGTGAGATTATTTCCCCGATGCGATGTAGCAACTCTGTCCTATGAAGAAATTTTGTCGGCGTTAGATGCCTATTTCAAACAAACAGTTAATGTAGTTGCAAAAAGGTATACTTTCTTACGTACAAAACGTACGGCCGGTCAAACTAATAGGGAGTGGGTTGCAACATTGCAAGGCCTTACAAGGGATTGTGCTTTTGAGTGTGAATGTGGACTCCCCTATTCAGATACTATGGTACGTGATGCAATAGCGCAGAACGTTTCTGATGTTCGCATATGGGAACAGATTTTGAAACTCGTCAATCCCTCCCTTCAACAAGTGATAGACATATTGGATAGACAAGACACGCTTGACTTTGCTCAGGAATCATTTGCAACTTCGCCAGCCGTGTGTAACATTAACCGGCCCGCCGGGCGCGCTGCACGGACCGGTAAACTGCCCTCCCACACATCCGCGCAGCTGTCGCCACGCTTTAAACCAGGTGTGCCGCGCCAGCATACAAATGCAGTGAAATCATGCCCGCGGTGTGCTACTAGACATTCGCGTGAAAATTGCCCGTCACGCCAAGCTATTTGCTTTTTCTGTAATAAGAAAGGACATGTTCAAAGTGTTTGCCAGAAAAAGCTCAGATCAGACAATCACAACCATTCCAGGCCCTTTGCTTCGCGCCGGAATCGAACCAAGAATACTCAGGCTCGTGAACCTTCGCCCATGGACATTCATGTAGTTAATTCCACTTCGTCCAGTGCCACTTTCTCTAACAGTGACTGTGTTCGTCCCACAAATACTGTGCGTCGACGTCGCCGGAAATCGCGTCAAGTCGCAAGTGCTTCTGTACCAGTGTCAGTTCAAATTGCACGAGACAGTCGCTCTTGTCGTCAGCAGGACAATAAACTTTTTGTAGATTTGGACTTTAATGGCAAGGTCATACCATTCCAGCTCGATACCGGAGCTGCAGTTTCATTGCTCAATCACGACCGTTCGCTGATTTGCGGGGGAGGAATGTGGTGTCACCACCAGACACCACACTTGCTAGGTGGTAGTTTTAAATCGGCTGCGGTCCATTAGTACATGTCGGACCCGCGTGTCGCCACTGTGTGATCGCAGACCGAGCGCCACCACAAGGCAGGTCTCGAGATACGGACTAGCACTTGCCCCAGTTGTATGAACGACGTAGCTAGCGACTACACTGATGAAGCCTCGCTCCTTTGCCGAGTCCATGGCTATGACCTAGCAAGGCGCCATTAGCCTTACATAGCTTGTATCTAAAGAGTCTCACTTGTATCGTCAAGAGCGATGTATACAACAAGGATGGATTAAAGTTAAGTATTCCAGAAGCTATGTACTTTTCTTTATAGCATTCATTACGTATCCTGTTACAGACCTATCTCTTGCCTGCATGAACTAAATGCGTGCCTTTCGGCTACTTCCGTGGCATGGCTGTCTTGCTACGCCACAACAGTTTTTCCGATACTTCAGTGGGTCAAGCAGAATTTCGCTATTCGTTTGCGCCAGATCGTCGTCAATCATGACATATCGAACATATCATAACCTAAATCCGAATATCTGTAGTGACGTGTAGATGTTGAATAAAGAGTGTGGACGCCGTATTTGCAACTAATTTACGTTTTTTTCATATAGTTCAATAACTGTCACCCTGTCAGTTACACACATAAATTGACACTCCATATGGAGCAGGCCTTCACAATGAAATAGAAACAGCTCAGATCCACATATATCACAGAGTATCATTTCTAATGGGCGGACATATCATCCACAACTCAGCAAAGGTCAAGAAAGGGTCCTCTAACACCCTGTCCCAATTCCTAAACTTCCTTTCACGCAGAAGAGCGTGTGTATACATTTGGGCACAGGAGTCCTTCGCGCGTTACACAGCGACAAATGCGTCCGAGAATTTTCATTCTCGTTTAGGCTCTTTGTATGAATCAGCTCGCCCTAATACACTTTCGTCAATAACTTGGTAAGAGTACAAACAAACTCCTGCATTCAGCTCAACAGTGTCGGCTCTGATTCCATACCAGTAACTGACAAGAAGTCCAACGAAAGACAAATATTCATCGACAAAATTATGAAATGTTAAAATGCTAAAGTGGACAGATTGCACTTACTGAAGAGCGTATCGTACCAAGATAAACTTTGTCGTTGGCTTGAAGAACCATCTTATTGAAAATGCTCATAACTGAAACTCGTTATTGTATAGTTCTTTTCTTTTAAAACTCGTTCTCCATATTTAACATAAAATATAATTTTCCTAAAATTTTGTAATAAAAATGTAATAATTGTACTCTTTAGTTTAACATTGCTCTACTCCAGCAGTATAACTTAATGACGCACTGTGCCGAGTCACCGAGAGTAAAACAACAAATCGGCTGGATACTGAGCAGTTAAAAATTGAGGAACTCGTGTGAGCCGTTATGTTGTAGTTCGTGAAATACTGGCGATTTATTTTACAATGCGAACATTTTAGATTAACCTCTACCGCGACTGTTATTGATATCGATTGAAACAACAAGTTTATTGTTAACAGTAGCAATATATTTTCTTTACATGTTTCAGATATTTAAATTCCCCCCCCCCCCCCCCCCCTCCAAGAATTAGTTATATGCACGTGTCCATGACAGTTTCTAAACAAGTAACTGACTTACTTGCCTGACAAAACTCAACAGGTCCACTCACACACCAACAAGTTGTACTCTATACCAGCTTTAGACTATATCTAGCTGTTTATGTTAACTTGAGAAGCGACATGAAACTGCGTAGGAGGTACACAAGCATTACGTAAATTTGAATTTTGATCCACTGCTGAATAGGTGGCTAAAATAACTATTCACTTTGTTCTTTAGACGTGATTTACTGATGAGTTTCGGGCTCCGCCCGGCATCAGAAATATCTGCCAAGGCAGACTACAAATTTAAACCACAAATGCAATTAACAACACATCAGTTACAGTAAATTTTACAAAAGATTTTACATGAAGTACAGAAGTAGACATACCAAAAATAAGAACAAAATCTTCAAAAGACTATGGGGCCATGTATATCACCCATCAACATCGGAACTTAACTGATAGCAGGACGGTGTTATCTGATATCACTTGCCGCCTTGCCTGGTGGCGTTATGTAAGGACAGTGACGCTATATTGTGGCCATAGAAATAGTTGAACAATTTTGTATTAAAAATATAAATAATAAAAGAAAAATCTAAGTATAAACATAGAAATATTATAAAACAAGTGTGTAGACAATACAGGCACAGGATACAGAATTCAACAACCAGCTTTACACAAAGTTGCTGACAGGAGTCGCCGGCAGGCGTCGAGACTGAGTTGAAAAAATGACTTTTTTGTGCCACATTAGTGGTAAATGGTAAAATACAACTATTCGTATTTCCCTATTCATATAAAAACAAAAATATAAAGTAAAACAATTAATCTGAGTGACAATACGGAGCCAGAAAGGATAACAGTAAATAGGCATATTTGGGATGTGGAGAGATGTCTTCTTGCGTACGTGTTATGACTTGACTAAATATTAAGTGCGTAAACAATTTTATAGTAATCATGGGCTCAGAAGTCTATACGTGCATTTTTAATTATTTCAATCTATCACTAAAATACAAACCACAAATAAGGTACATGTATGACGCATTGACATGGAGTCGAAAGAGAGTTAATAGCATTAAAACGTTCTTAAAGGAAATCTAATATTTGAAACTATTGACATAGAAGTAAATAGCTAAGGCCATAGGTACACATGATAAAAATTACCCAAAAGAATAGGAAAAATGCCTTGTCTCACTTCAAAATATCAAAGTCTGCAGGCATAGCTGACGTGTGCAATAGCCAAGTAATAGTACAGAGCCAAGAGGACGTCAAATATATCTAAACAATAAGCGAAGAATTTTTAAGAAGATGAATTTATTCTTTTTAGTTTTTGTAAATTATTACCTTCTTAAAAACTGAACATATCTTTCCAAGAAGAATTAATAGTGTTTTGTTTTCTCCACTGTTCGAAACATTATTATTTTATATTTTCTTTCACTTATTAGGTACGACACACAAACTTTCTTAGTTCTGTCTTTAGAGTGTGCGTGTGATGATGTACGTGAACAGGATAGAAAAATCAGCCTGTGACCACCTCCAGTGGTTTGTTTACTTTTACATGTACTGTTTTGTTTATTTTTGCAACCAAAGATCTCCACTGAAACTCAGACATGTAATAAGAGAGTTTTTGTGGTTGCCTTCTTCTACTATACAGTCCCGCACGATACAGCCGTGAACACAACACATACATGTATTAATTCACACCAATCCATTTGATGATGAAGGTTGAAACCTGTGAAACGTACAATGGAAATAATATAAACTGTGAGCGGTACAGTAAAGTTGCTGTTTCAATCGAAGACGTACAAAAAAATTTCCAGCGATTTATTTCCCCCTTATTCCTTTGTTCTATTTAAAGAAGCGTCTACATTATGTCGAGCCATTCCCGGCTCGAGGGCGCCAAGGATTAACCCAGTTTTCCGTGCCGTCTATGACTGGCTGGTTGGCGTTTATTCCTCTCGCCAGCCAGTGTTTAGTTCCAGCCGAACGTCTGCGCTGTTCCGCGCGACAGTTTTTATGCGCGCAAAATTCGTTTACGGGATGGACTGCACGGGAGGGCGGGCGCGGTGCTGCACAATTTTTGAGACGCGCACCGAGTGAGATGTAAATGCGGCTGCTTTGAACGGCGTCGAGACTCGAGAGCTCACTGAGGGCTTTCCGTCAAAAGCGCCTCCCCGCAGTGGAAATGTCGAAAAGAATCAAAGGCGCCTTTATTAATCCAATTTACGGGGATTTCCACAACAAGTTGATTAATTCCAAAGACACAGTCACTATTTACACTCTTTCGAGAGGAAATGTCTTCAACACTGGTGCCTCTTCAGCTGAAAGCAACAGGATGCCAGCAAACCGTCCTCCGTTTGTAGGATTACGCGCTAGGTATTTTTTACGTTAGTAACGCTAGCGCTCATGAGCATGATTTTCTGCTACCTTTTGCGACTTTCATGACAATTCATCTATAAGATCACCAGCTGCGACATAGTTCTTTTAAAAGATTCAGGGAGCATTTGCAGGCACATAACAAAACTGCATTAGGAATGCATTTGGCAGAAACCGGCCACACTGCAGGCAATATTGAGAGTTGTATGCGTATTCTACACAGGGCAGAGAAAGGTCACGCTCTCGAATTGTTGGAGATTTACAAGGCCAAAAAGCATGAGCCCACTAGAGCACTCAACGGACAAAGCGATTTTATGTCCAACGCTCACTTTGCTTTCTTTGAAAACGTACTACGATAACCAAATAATGCCTCGCGTATTTATACCTAGCCTTGCTTGATGATTTATGTTGAGAACAGTAGGCACTTGCCTTACTTTCAAACATTCATCGCCCTAATCCTGTAACTGATTATGTCCTACCTATTCATGGATTGTAAGGCCAGATTAGATAATTTTATTTATTGACTGTTAATATGTTGTTTAAACGGTTTCTGTGGGAGACATACCATGATGTATGTAAAGCCCTCTAGTGGTTAAGTTCTTACGATCGGTGCGCGCCTACATAACGTCCTGGCGGCCGACCCAACAGAGGGCGTTGGTCATTGATCTGTCTTTTCTCCAGTTGACATATAGACATTTTATCTTTCATAGGTAATTTATATGTTGCTACAGACAATGTATTACGTGTATTAATTTTTGACCGTAAATTCACCATAAAAGTGTCAGACCTATTATCTTTATATATTTCCTTTTAAGAATTTTATATGGGTAACTGTATTCGTCTTCTACTGTATCACAATTGGTTTCTATAATAGTTATTAATATTTAAAACTCTGCTACATATATTTTACCTAATGTGTTTTTATCAGATTACGTTTCTTACGTAAATGATGACTACATCCAAGCCCACAGTAGCGACATCTATGTAGGATGTAGGCAAACATATTTCTGGTAGCTACTGTACTTCAGTAGCCAGTTGCAAAAATGACCGAGTGGACGACGTGGCCTATTCTACACCTGATTTTAGATCTATGTGACGTTGCTGTGCTGAGTATATTTAGATGTTTTGACGATGCCATTACGGCCTTATCACTTTAGGACATGGCGTAGAAAAGGTACGTTTTACCATATTTTATCTGTACATTTCCCTGGTTGTATGAAAGTATATTGTGATACGTAACGCTGTATTGTGTTGAAAGACACGCTGCTCACTAGGTGTGTTTATTTTATATTGTAGATCTGAGGATGGTCATTACTGACTGAAACCGGTCATCGTCAAAACAATTGATATTGTGATCAAAGACTGCAATAAAAAACACCATCTACTGTAATTTCTTTATTTAATTGATTTACGACAAACTCAGTTTTGCAGCATTTTTAAAATTTGTAAATATACAAAACATCTTCGAAAATGTGGACTGGACTACACCATTTGAAACCCTGAAATTATCAGAAATAAAATACAGAAAGGAAAGGTTTTCTACAACTCATACAGGAATCAGTCTGCAGTTGTAAGAGCCGAAAAATATGAAAGTGTTGTGCCCCAGCTTCTTTATTGGCGTGGCTGCTTTAGCAAAAAGATGCAAGAAGCATCAGGAAAGCAGGACAGGAGGAGGTCGGCTAGGCATTCTTGGGGACTGTGCTGACGCTGCAGGAATCGCCACCCGGTCCTCGTGGCAGGAGAAGCTGCTACACGTTCAAGCCCCGACGGTGTAGCCAGTGATGTAATACTACTGACACATTGCAAAGATGGAAGCAACGGTGGAGATGGTGATATGATTGTTACACGACCGTCCCTCGTGCCGCGTCTCTGTTATGGCTTACGTGGTAAAAATTTTGCCTGTTCAAAACAGTGATGGGCTAAGCCTGTATAAGCACTGTCCTTTTTTACTAATCAGAATCAGTCACCACCTGCAGCCAGATAGCGGAAGTACTCCACGCTGGATATCATCCTGAAGACGCTGTCTTCACTAAGCTGTGGGACTGCTTGCTGTGCATAAGTCCATATGCCGCGGGGAGCTAAACTGACTGTAGATAGCCTGCTTGGGGGTTCTTGGTTCACGCTAGGTACTGACTGGCCGCATCGTGCGGGCCTACTCTACCACTGACCATTTGCTTAGTGCGGGCATACTCTACCGCTGCTCATTTGCTTAGTGCAGACGTACTTTACAACTGCTCGGTCGCCCTTTGCAGGCCAAAAACTGTACCGCTGCCAGCCGCTGCTTTCTACGCTGGGTTCCACGCTTCAACTCTACGTGCACTCGTGCATCCTGCACTGACCCGTGCGACAGGTCCAGTCAGTGCGGGCGCATTTTCTAGAGGCTGTCACATCTGCAAGCCTCCTCGACCGGAGCCCTGACTATGAGTTTTCTTGTCGCCGTAATGCTGACGACGAGAGCCTCCCTGCTAAGACCCGTTTACGCCGTGAGCTGGTCATCCTGCGAGGACTGCAAGCCGAATTCAGCGCCTTCTCCGCACTTCGGGACCGTCGTCCGACCTTGGCCACCCACTGCGACGGCAGGGAATAAGCCGCAAATGGCTGACACTGTAAGTCTTTTGATTGATTAGCGGGCTTCCACTTGGTTTATACCCGCTACAAAATGGCCGAGCGGTTCTAGGTGCTTCAGTCCGGCACCGCGCTGCTGTTACGGTCGCAGGTTCGAGCCCTGCCTCGGGCACGGATGTGTGTGATGTCCTTAGGTTAGTTAGGGTTAACTAGTCCTAAGTCTAGGGGACTGATGACCTCAGACGTTAAGTCCCACAGTGCTCAGAGCCATCTGAACCATTTGAACCGCCGCAAAACTGTAAATGACGACAAGTCTTGGAAGATCAGATGAACTGTACGGATAATGTCTTGTAGTTTTCAAAATGAACATCAATAAAAGCAAAACAGCGGTAATGGAGTGTAGTCGATGCTGGGAGAACCAAACCAGGAAATCTGAAGGGGAAAAAAAGAAAAAGAAAAGAAAAGGCAGACGAGTTTTGCTATTTGGGCAACAAAATAACTGAAGATGGTGAAAGTAAAAGTAATATAACATGCGGACTGAAAACAGCAAGAGAAAATGTCTTGAGAAAGAAAATTTTGTTATCATATTATAAAATCTTCTGTGGAAAGAGGTTATTTCTGAAAGCATTTGTTTGAAGTGTAGCATTATGTGGAAGTAAAAAACGGATGACAAATGGTACATACACTGGTAAGCCAGAACATTATGCCCACCCACCTAATGGCCGGTATGTTCACCTTTGACACGGATAACAACGGCGACGCGTCGTGACACTGAAGCAATAAAGCCCTGGTAGGTCGCTGGAAGGAGTTGGCACCACAGATGCACACACAAGTGGGTGTGGTGGGCGATGAGCTCTAACGCCAAGTTGAATCAGATCCAAGATGTGTGTGATCGGACTCATATCTTGCGACATTGGGGGGGCAGCATATCAATCGGAATTCGCCACTGTGCTGTAGGGGAACATGATCGTCTGAAGGGGTATTACATGGTCTGCAACCGGTGTGCGATACTCATTGACCGTTAAGGTGCCCCACTGGACCCATGGATGCCCACGTGAATGTTCCCCAGAGCATAATGGAGCCGCCGCCAGTTTGTCTCCGTTCCACAGTACAGGTGTCAAGGAGCTGTTCCCCTGGAAGACGACGGATTCGCGCCCTCTCATCGGCACGATGAAGACGGTATCGAGATTCATCACACCATGCAATGCTCTGTGATTTCGCCAACGTCCAGTGCCGATGGTTACGTGCCCAATTGAGACGTAGTCGCCGATGTCGCGGTGTTTAACACTGTCACATACTTGGGTCGTCGTCTGAGGAGGCCCATCGTTCGGAGTGTTCGGTACACTATGTGTTCAGAACACTTGTACTCCGCCAAGCATTGAGTTCCGCCACAGTTAGCCACCTATCCTGTTTTACCAGTCTGCCCAGCCTACGATATCCGAGATCTGTAATGAGGAGTGGCCGCCAACTCCACGACGTCTGGACGTGGTTTCACTTTGGTTTCGCCATGTGTTGAACACACTCACCACAGCACTCCTCGAACACACGCCAAGTGTTGCTGAGCCTCCGGGCCATCAGAATCTGACCACGGTCGAACTCAGATAGACCGCACACCTTCCCCGTTCTCCACACCGTTAGTCGTTGCACATTGCACCGAGACATCGCTAATGTCTGTGGTATCGATTGATAATTGTGGTGTGATATCGCGATCTTTCGAAGATACCGCAGCACAGAACTGTCTAGTGTGGACTGCTCTATCAAAGCAGTGTTCGTACTGAAGAACACAACACACTAGTTCGTATATTAGCAACATTCGTTCATTTTTGTAAATGCTTATCATTCATGACGGTCATTTTCCTCTCTCGCTTCCTCTTCCCTTCTACATACTCTCTTAAGACAGTTTTTTTACACCCCTCCTTTTTTAATATACGTCCTATCTACATAGTTTCTTTTCCGTCCTGCCGCTGCACTCAGTAATTGTCTCTGCTTACCCACTCTTTTCAGTGCCTCATCAACTTTCTACTTATTCATGCAACTTGTTATTTCCATCCTCCGTTATTTCCACATCTCAAGAGCCGCCAGCCTTCCTCCATCTTTCTTCCTCACTGTTCACGTATCATCACCATACAGGAGACTCCACAGAAAGTAATTTATTAGTCTTTTCCGCAAATCTTGGTCCAGGCTGCTGCAGAAAACTCTAATCTGCTTAACAAATGCCTCTTTCGGCACTGCTATTCTGGTTTTAATTTCTGTGCTGCACCTCCAGTCACTTTCTATCCAGCTCCCTAGACACTTAAAGCTTTGCACGAGCTCTAATGTTTCCCTTTTCAGCGTTATGATTCCCTTTCTGATTCGTTCTAGTGTCATTACATTTGTGTTATTTTTTGTGTTGATTTTCATCCTTCAGTGACATCCAACATTTCCTGCATTCCTTTACAACCGTCGCCAGAAGGAGTTTGCCGTCTACAAAACACAAACAGCCGCATCTTCTTCCTCTAATTTCTACCCTCTTATCACCTAGTAGGCAGGCTCAGTCATACTCTGGAAGTACTCTCTGCAAAGGGTAGGAGACAGACAGCACCCTTTTTGTAATTCAAACATCTCATCAAAAAATGCACTGAGACCTTGCAATGCAAACATCATGCGTACAGATGTCACCCACAGGGCCAATGCGAAGTCTAATATAATCACTGTCATGTGTAACGCCGAACCATTACAGCCGTCGAGGGGACTGACAGCTCTAACTAATTCACTTACTCATCAGTTGATAGATACTGAATATTTAGCACATCGCTGAGTGGTCAGCGCGGCTGAATATCATGAGCAGGACCAGAGTTTGATGCCCGGTACTGCAAAGGATTTTTCCTTGGTGAGACGACTGGTATGGGGTGCATTCACAACATGTCTCGCAAGCCAAACGAGGAGTTACTCGAGCGATCAGTACCGGTTCCAAGATCAAGAAACCGGACAGCGAGAGTAAGAGCCGTGTGCTGACCACAGACCCCTGTATACCACATGCAGTGACGTCACTGGCAGAGGATGACAAGGCGGTCGGACGGACCGGATTGGCCCATCTGAGCCAGAACACAGAGTTTACCTATTTTCTTTATTTTTTTTTTTGTTGCATCAACGAAAACACAGTTTCATTGTTCTCGATGTCTTGTCCGAAAATTAACTTGTGCAGATGATAGAGAACCAACTCGTGAGGGTAACGTCTTAGACTTCCTGGTAACAAACAGACCTGAACTTACCGAATCAGTTAACGCAGAGTGATCATAAGAGTGGGACGGCATCTATGACGACGGGTCATACAAGGCTTGTTAAGAAAGGTAGGAAAATATAAGGGATGTTCAAAAAGAAACGAGCCGTAGGCATAATTACAGAAACTAGTACCTGTATGTTAGAAGTATTGACCCTGGCTGTTGAGACACTTGTCCCACTGTGACACAAGGCGGTGAATGGCTGTCTCATAAAATTCCCGGGGCTGCGATGTTGACCAGTTCCGCACATACTCGTACAGCTGGACATCGTCGTCCGAGATGAATCGTTTGCCCCTATGCTGACGTTCTTCTTTGACCAAGATGCCCCCTTCTGAACGTCAGCATAGGGGCAAACGATTCACCTCGGACGACGATGTCCAGCTGTACGAGTATGTGCGGAACTGGTTAACATAGCAGCCACGGGAATTTTTTGAGACAGCCTTTCACAGCCTTGTGTCACAGTGGGACAAGTGTCTCAACAGCCAGGGTCAATACTTCTAACATACAAGCACTGGTTTCTGTAATTATGCCTACGGCTCGTTTCTTTTTGAACGCCCCTTATATATTTACTCAGCAAGGGTGACAGGATGCAAATTTCAGAATATCTCAGCAGCCAGCATCAAATATGCGGTGATGAGGACGAAGATGTGAAGAACAAATGGAAAAAATTCAAAGACATCATTGCCCTAGACAAGTATGTTCCGAGTAAGATATTAAGGGAAGGGAAACATCCACCACCATGGTTTAATAGTTGTGTTAGAAAAGCGCTACGTAAACAAAGAGCACTTCATCTCAGATTCAAGAGAAGTATAAACCTAGCTGACAAACAAAAGCTGAACGAAGCGAAAATGAGCGTAAGGCGAACAATGAGAGAAGCGTTCAATGATTCTGAAAGTAAGACGTTGTCAACCGACCTGAGAGAAAACCCTAAGCGATTTTGGTCGTATGTAAAATCAGTAAGTGGGTCAAAACAATCTATTGATTCTTTCAGCGACCACACCGGCACCGAAACGGTAGATAACAGAGAGAAAGCCGAAATAATGAATTCGGTCTTCCGAAGTTGTTTCACCGCGGAAGATCGTAACTCGGTCCCTCCTTTCAATCGTCGTACGAACGTCGAAATGGCAGATATCGAGATAACCGGTCGTGGAATTGAAAAGCAGCTACAATAGCATAGTAATGGAACGGCGTGAGGACTAGATGAGATACCTATAAGATTCTATAAAGATAATGCGAATGAACGTGCTGCCCTTCTTGCAGTAATTTATCGTAGAACGCATGCGCAGGTCGTTCCCGTTTTTAAGAAAGGCCGTAAGACAGTTCCACACAATAACAGACCTTAATCGTTGACGTGAATCTGTTGTAGAATTATGGAACATGTTTTATGCTCATTAATTATGACTTTTTGGAAAATGAACGTCTCCTCTATAAAAACCAACATGGATTCCGAAAAACAGAGATCCTGTGAAACTCAGTTCACTCTGTTCCTCCATGAGATCCACAGCGCATTGGACAACGGCGCTCAGGTTGATGCCGTGTTCATTGATTTCAGTAAGCCATTTGACACCGTCCCGCATTGCCGTTTAATGAAAAAAATACGAGCTTACGGAGTATTGGAGTAGACCTGCGACTGGATTCGCTCTTAACGGAACTAAATCGACAGATGTAAAGGTAATATCCGGAGTACCACAGGGAAGTGTGATAGGACCGTAGCCGTTCACAATATATACAAACGATCTAGTAGAAAGCGTTGGATGCTCTTTGAGGCTATTCGCAGGTGATGCAGTTGTTTATACCAAAGTAGTAACGCCAGAAGATAATAAGAATTTGCAGAATGACCTGCAGAGAATTGATGAATGGTGCAGGCTCTGGCAGCTGACCCTGAACGTAAATAAATGTAACATATTGCGCATACATAGGAAAAGAAATCCACTAATGAACAGCTACACTGTTGATGACAAACAGCTGGAGACAGCGTCTGCCGTAAAATATCTAGGCGTAACTATCCAGAGCGACCTTAGGCGGAATGACCATATAAAACAGATAGTGGGAAGAGTAAACACAAGACTCAGATTCATCGGAAGACTCTTAAGGAAATGTAACTCATCCACGAAAGAAGTGGCTTGTAAGGCGCTTGTTCGCCCGAGTGTTGAGTACTGTTCATCTATCTGGGATCCCTATCAGGTAGGACTGATAGGGGAGATAGTGAAGATCCGATGAAGAGCGGCGCGTTTTGTCACGGGATCGTTTAGCTGGCAAGAGAGCGTTACGGAGATGCTAAACAGACAGACGTTACATGACAGGCGTTGTGCATCACGGAGAGATTAACTACTGAAATTTCGGGACAGCACTTTTCATGAGGAGTCGGACAACATATTACTTCCCCCCGCATACATCTTGCGTTCTGATCACGAGGAGAAAATTTGAGAAATTAGAGACAATACAGAGGCATACCGACAATCATTGTTCCCACGCACTATTGGCGAGCGGAGCAGGGTTGGAGGGATCAGATAGCGGTACCGAAAGTACTCTCCGCCACACACCATTAGGTGGCTTGCGGAGTATGATGTAGATGTATATGTAACAATAAATAGGCATTCTGATCAAAATTTAAAACATATGAATAATTTATGTCATTATTTCTTCTGTATACCATCTCTGATTTCCCTGGTGCTACTCTATGCAACAAATTCAGCGGAGTATCTGCACAATTAAACAGGTTATATTTTCTTTAAGCTTTCACGTAGTATCTTGGGCATCGCGATCCTTATTAATTATACACTCCTGGAAATTGAAATAAGAACACCGTGAATTCATTGTCCCAGGAAGAGGAAACTTTATTGACACATTCCTGGGGTCAGATACATCACATGATCACACTGACAGAACCACAGGCACATAGACACAGGCAACAGAGCATGCACAATGTCGGCACTAGTACAGTGTATATCCACCTTTCGCAGCAATGCAGGCTGCTATTCTCCCATGGAGACGATCGTAGAGATGCTGGATGTAGTCCTGTGGAACGGCTTGCCATGCCATTTCCACCTGGCGCCTCAGTTGGACCAGCGTTCGTGCTGGACGTGCAGACCGCGTGAGACGACGCTTCATCCAGTCCCAAACATGCTCAATGGGGGGCAGATCCGGAGATCTTGCTGGCCAGGGTAGTTGACTTACACCTTCTAGAGCACGTTTGGTGGCACGGGGTACATGCGGACGTGCATTGTCCTGTTGGAACAGCAAGTTCCCTTGCCGGTCTAGGAATGGTAGAACGATGGGTTCGATGACGGTTTGGATGTACCGTGCACTATTCAGTGTCCCCTCGACGATCACCAGTGGTGTACGGCCAGTGTAGGAGATCGCTCCCCACACCATGATGCCGGGTGTTGGCCCTGTGTGCCTCGGTCGTATGCAGTCCTGATTGTGGCGCTCACCTGCACGGCGCCAAACACGCATACGACCATCATTGGCACCAAGGCAGAAGCGACTCTCATCGCTGAAGACGACACGTCTCCATTCGTCCCTCCATTCACGCCTGTCGCGACACCACTGGAGGCGGGCTGCACGATGTTGGGGCGTGAGCCGAAGACGGCCTAACGGTGTGCGGGACCGTAGCCCAGCTTCATGGAGACGGTTGCGAATGGTCCTCGCCGATACCCCAGGAGCAACAGTGTCCCTAATTTGCTGGGAAGTGGCGGTGCGGTCCCCTACGGCACTGCGTAGGATCCTACGGTCTTGGCGTGCATCCGTGCGTCGCTGCGGTCCGGTCCCAGGTCGACGGGCGCGTGCACCTTCCGCCGACCACCGGCGACAACATCGATGTACTGTGGAGACCTCACGCCCCACGTGTTGAGCAATTCGGCGGTACGTCCACCCGGCCTCCCGCATGCCCACTATACGCCCTCGCTCAAAGTCCGTCAACTGCACATACGGTTCACGTCCACGCTGTCGCGGCATGCTACCAGTGTTAAAGACTGCGATGGAGCTCCGTATGCCACGGCAAACTGGCTGACACTGACGGCGGCGGTGCACAAATGCTGCGCAGCTAGCGCCATTCGACGGCCAACACCGCGGTTCCTGGTGTGTCCGCTGTGCCGTGCGTGTGATCATTGCTTGTACAGCCCTCTCGCAGTGTCCGGAGCAAGTATGGTGGGTCTGACACACCGGTGTCAATGTGGTCTTTTTTCCATTTCCAGGAGTGTATGTTACTTCACCTACTTATAGCCCGCCCGGCTAGCCGCGCGGTCTAACGCGCCGCTTTCCGGGCGGAAAGGCGTGACGGTCCCCGACAAGAATCCGCCTGGCGGATTAGTGTCAAGGTCCGGTGTGCTGGCCAGCCTGTGGATGGTTTTTAAGTCGATTTTCCATCAACCTCGGCGAATGCGGGCTGGTTCCCTGTTCCTCCTCAGTTACACTATGTGGGCGATTGGTGCGCAAACACTGTCTCCACGTACGCGTGCACCATAACTACTCTACCATGCAAACATTTGGGGTTTCACTCGTCTGGTACGAGACTGTCCCAGAGGGGTGCAGGGTGTGTGTGTGTGTGTGTGTGTGTGTGTGTGTGTGTGTGTGTGTGTGTGTGTGTGGAGGGGGAGAGGGGTCCACTGGGGACCGAACCGCACAGTAGCACTGGGTTCGGTGGGGGCGGTGGTGGGGTGGGTGGACTGCTGTGGCCTATTGTGGGGTTGTGAACCACTGAGGGCTACGGCGGAACGAAGTCTCTCCGTCATTTCTAGGTCCCCGGTTCAATACACATGCACACACACACACACACACACACACACACACACACACACACACCTACGTATTCGAAAATTTATATCGTGAGACCGTGCCAGGTTACTTCCTACTATAAAATAAAAACAGTAATCAGCTACTAATAATAGCCGGCCGGTGTGGCCGTGCGGTTCTAGGCACTTCAGTCTAGAACCGCGTGACCGCTACGGTCGCAGGTTCGAATCCTGCCTCGGGCATGGATGTGTGTAATGTCCTTAGGTTAGTTAGGTTTAAGTAGTTCTAAGTTCTAGGGGACTGATGACCACAGATGTTAAGTCCCATAGTGCTCAGAGCCATACTAATAATAAAGCTATTAACTATGAACAAAAGGCACCGTTACCGGTTTCGATCCGACGGGTGATTCATCAGAAGGCTCTTCAAACAAAAAAATACCAAACAGGTCATGCGGTACATGTGTTGTTCACTGATTTTTTCTGTAGCGAAAGTATCTTCCGGTGGCGGCGCCTTTTATAGAAAGTGGACGTAAAAAATATGTTACTTTAATTGGACCCAACCATAAACTAAAATAACTGCCTAAGATACGAACTGTATTAGTTGTTCTTTACGTCGTAAATCCTGCATATTTTTATTGTAGTGTGAGATGCTTACGAATCAGTGCACATTTCGCCGAAAGGCAGGCAAAAATTCAACGCTTTCCTGCGCTAAATATTTGGGCCTCATCTGTGTATGGTGTTTTACACAAATTCTTTACAGAGGAATGGAAAAACTCGTAGAAGCCGATCTCGGATAACATCAGTTTCAGAGAAATGTAAGAATACGCGAATTATCTTAGAAGACAGGTTGAAGAAAGGCAACCGGCCGGTGTGGCCGTGCGGTTCTAGGCGCTTCAGGCTGGAACCGCGTGACCGCTACGGTCGCAGGTTCGAATCCTGCCTCGGGCATGGATGTGTGTGATGTCTTTAGGTTAGTTAGGTTTAAGTAGTTCTAAGTTCTAGGGGACTGATGACCACAGATGTTAAGTCCCATAGTGCTCAGAGCCATTTGAACCATTTTTTGAAGAAAGGCAAACGTATGTCTACAGGAAGTGTAGATTTTGATAAAGTTTTATTGACAATGTGGACTGGAATATACTCCTGGAAATTCTGAAGGTAGCAGGGACAAAATACGCGGAACGAAAACTTGTTTACAACTATGCACAGACACCAGAATACAGTCATAAGGGCCGGCCGAAGTGGCCGTGCGGTTAAAGGCGCTGCAGTCTGGAACCGCAAGACCGCTACGGTCGCAGGTTCGAATCCTGCCTCGGGCATGGATGTTTGTGATGTCCTTAGGTTAGTTAGGTTTAACTAGTTCTAAGTTCTAGGGGACTAATGACCTCAGCAGTTGAGTCCCATAGTGCTCAGAGCCATTTGAACCACAGTCATAGGGGGCGAAATACGGACGTGAAACGGTAGCGGTAATAGTGAAGAGAGTGAGACAGGGGTTTAACCCAGCCCAGTGTTATTCAGTCTCTGCAATGAGGACGCAGTAATGGAACCAATGAGAAGGTTGCAAGGGGAAATTTAAGTTCAGGGAGAAGAAATACAGTTTTCGAGGTTTGGCGTTGACATTTTAATTCTCTCAGCTCAGGGGAGACGAAGGACTTGCAAGAGCAGTTGCATAAAATATGTAGGGTTTTGAAGAGAGAAGATGAACACCAAAAAAAGTGAAACAGAGGTAATGGAAAGCAATCGAGTTAATTCAAGCGATGCTGAAGGAATTACACTAGCAAATAAGTCACTAGAAGCAGTACGTGAGTTTTGTTATTTGAGCGGAAAACAGGTGACGATGGCCGCAGTAGAGATGATATAAATGCCAATAAAAAAAAGCTTTTCTGAAACAAATGAAACTGATAACATTGAGTACAAATGTAAATTATAGGAAGTATTTTCTGAAGGTTCAAATGGTTCAAACGGATCTGAGCACTATGGGACTTAACTTCTAAGGTCATCAGTCCCCTAGAACTTAGAACTACTTGAGCCTAACTAACCTAAGGACATCACACACATCCATACCTGAGGCAGGATTCGAACCTGCGACGGTAGCGGTCGAGCGGTTCCAGACTGTAGTGCCTAGAGCCGCTCGGCCAACCCGGCCGGCTATTTTCTGAAGGTATTTGTTCGATGGTTAGCTTTGTGCTGAAGTGAAACGTGGAAAATAACAGTTCAGACAGGTAAAGAATAGCAGCTTTTGAAATTCAGTGCTGTACACGAATGTTCAATATTAGATCGGTGCTTCGACAATGTAATGAGGAAGTACTGAATCGAATTGTTGGTAAGGCGGGTGCCAGGTTGAGATTCATGGGGAGAGTGCTTAGAAAATGTAGTCTATCAACAAAGGAGGTGGCTTACAAAACACTCGTTCGGCCTATACTTGAGTATTGCTCATCAGTGTGGGATTCGTACCAGGTCGGGTTGACAGAGGAGATAGAGAAGATCCAAAGAAGAGGGGCGCGTTTCGACACAGGGTTATTTGGTAACCGTGATACCGTTACGGAGATGTTTAGCAACTCAAGTGGCAGACTCTGCAAGAGAGGCGCTCTGCATCGCGGTGTAGCTTCCTGTCCAGGTTTAGAGAGTGGGCGTTTCTGGATGAGGTATCGAATATATTGTTTCCCCCTACTTATACCTCCCGAGGAGATCACGAATGTAAAATTAGAGAGATTCGAGCGCGCACGGAGGCTTTCAGACAGTCGTTCTTCCCGCGAACCATACGCGAGTGGAACAGGAAAGGGAGGTAATGACAGTTGCACGTAAAGTGCTCTCCGCCACACACCGTTGTGGGGCTTGCGGAGTATAAATGTGGATGTAGATGTAGATTGGGGAAGAATGAGATTTAGGACAAAACCTGATTTAAAAAGAAGGGACTGGTCGATAGGACATATTCTGAGGGCTCCAGGAATTTGGAAGTTGGTAATGGAGATACGTTTGTATGTGGAAGGGGAGCGTAAATATTGTAGAGAGGAACCAAGAATTGAGTACAACGAGCAAGTTGACATGGACGAGTTTGGAATAGTCACGCAGAGATGAAAAGGCTCGTACAAGATAGCCTATGGAGGAGAGATGCATCAATCTAGTCTTCGGACTGAAGAACACAACAAACACCACGCACGCTAAGGCTGGGCATGACTGACAGAATAGTGAAAGGGACCGAACAGTCAGATATAAAACAAAAACTACATGAATTTAACATGTAGGATGGTGATTAACAAAACCACCCGAAATTTTGAATGCTTTGGCATTCATCATTGTATCATTAGCACTACAATATTAACACGTTAAGTACGATCTATGTCCAGTGGCAGTGTCTTTTTTTTTTACATTAGGGACGTGTGCAGTATAAGTCTGGTAGCAGTGGGTAAACGTTTCGGTCTTATGTATTCTACTGCATAATTTATTTACGCGAAAAGATACTAGACTTATACGGTCAATAAAAAGATAGTGCTGCGGACGAGTAGGCCATAAAGCGGGCCCGTCGGGTTACGTCACAGGCGGCGGCAGCGCGCCGCTTTGGGCAGGCGTCGGTCGTCCGCGTTGCAAGAAGTGGGACGCGTTAAATAATAGACTCCTCCCTCCAGCAAGCACTACACTCGAGTAGCCGACAGCAAATGCGGAAACAAAATAAACACACGGAGACAGGCAATTACGAGGCTAGAGGCTCACCGAAAGCCATTTTCATTTCTGGATGAGTATATCAGCGTGTTTAAAACCACAGCCGCATTCATTCAATGTTCATAGGAGAGAAGGTAGACATGCTGCAATAGGTAGATGATGTTGCTGCGATCTAAGAGACGAAAGAAGACCGAGAGAAGGTGCTCACCACACTGGAAAGGATTTTCTGTGACAAGTATGCCATGAGAATAAACAAGAGAATGGCTAATGAGATAATATGCAGTGCTGAAGAAGAATATCAAAAGAAGAAGAATTGAAAGAGAGGTATTAGAAGTGATAGAGGAATTTATCTATTTGAGAAATTGGATCACAAAGAATATTAGAATCCGGAAGGACACTGAGAGCAGAATACCGCACGCCGAAGTTGCACTTATTTGCCAAAGAACTTACTCACTAGCAAGGCCGTTAGCCTGAAAAGAAGGAAAAGGATCATGAAAGCATCTGTCTTGAGAACGGTCCTATATGGGTGTGAAACTTGGAGAATAAGAAAAGAAAAGAGGACTAATAGCTCCGGATATTTGGCGCTACAGAAGAATGTTTAATATCGAATGGAGAGATGATTACCAAGAGGTAACGAGAAGAATAATGGAAATTATATCTCTCTGAAGGCACATCCAAACAATAAGATACAAACTCGTAGGACGTATTTTAAGACAGTATAAGTTCACTAAATCAATAACAAAAGGAACTGTTGACGGAAGGAATCATCGGGGACGGCCAAGGGCTTGATACATGCAGCAGATTTTGAGTGATGGAGGGTGTGCTACGTATGTGGAAAGAAGAGGAAGGCAGACAGAAGTCTGTAATAGAATTCTGCTGCAAATCTATCTCTGCGTTGAACACCAAAGGAAAAGAAGAAGAAGAAGAAGAAGAAGAAGAAGAAAACAGGGGGAAAGACATTCTTGTTGCTTGCGCATCAAGATTTCGAAAGTATGCAACGTCTTCTTCGTCAGCAGCTGATGATTTTTTGGTAGGGATTTAATTATTTATTTATTTATTTCAGTATGAACTGACCCGTCATCGCCGGCCGCGGTGGTCTAGCGGTTCTAGGCGCTCAGTCCGGAACCGCGCGACCGCTACGGTCGCAGGTTCGAATCCTGCTTCGGGCATGGATGTGTGTGATGTCCTTAGGTTAGTTAGGTTTAAGTAGTTCTAAGTTCTAGGGGACTGATGACCACAGATGTTAAATCCCATAGTGCTCAGAGCCATTTGAACCATTTTTTTTGACCCGTCATCTGCAATCTAACGTAAACGGTATGCAGCACCAACAACTGTAAACCAATCTTTTATGTAAGCAATACAAAAGAGCTGAAGAATACAGCAAAAATAACTACAAACTAAAATCTAAAGATTTTAAAGTAAAAATAAAAAAAGGACTACGCCCATACTCTGACTTCCGGGACATCCCGCCTGTGTACGGTACAGTTACAATGGTATCTGCGTCACAGTGGTCGTCTTGGCAGAAAAAAATTCTGACACCTGTAGAGCAGTCGGAGTTTTGAGAAAAACTGCAACATGTCCACGCCATTCTCGGACATTTTCATCGGAAGAACTTTTGAAGTAAATACCTCATATGGACATCGTGCCAGAACATTTACGAAACCTCCGCATTTGCACCGTTGCCAACACTGCAGATGCTATTGCACTCACATTCATCTTCAGCAACGTAGCTCTCGTCTTCTTCATTATCTCCATCTCTGATGTCATATTTAAGTAGAAGGCGAGGTACATAAGGTCTACAAAATATATAAATTTAATGGTGTCCTTTATATTTGCTGAGGCTCTCTGTTGCTGCTTCTGCCTGCCGCATATGCAGTTCAGGAGCTTGTTACAGCGTCTTCCTTCGTCCTTCATTTGCAATCTACCAATCATTCTTAACTTGGTAACATAAGCGCTAAGTGTCTCTCTTGGAATGGGTAAAGGCAGATTATAATGTCCATTAAAAAACTGTGAGCCATACCCTTAATGGGCTACAATTCTCTTTCGCTGCAAAAACCATGAATACCGATTACAATTTAGCCTACGACTTGAAATAACAAATATATAAAGCACTGCTGGGTTTTTATTCACTTTCATTGTCTTCAGTATTACTCGAAATGTGAAACTCTAAACCACGGTCCGCCAAGTTCAAAACGCGACGGAAACCGCCAGTTCTATCACGGAGCACAGAGAGGTCAATTCTTACACCCAAACCTCCAGATGTCAGACATTCAGATCGGTACCAAACGTTGTATATCGACAGAGTATGGCTGTCGTCCAGTACAACGTGCGTAAACGGTAGTTAAAAGTAACAATAGTAGTACGGAGCACAGGAAAAGCTTATCTGTGAGTGATGGTTTTATAAATCTAGAGTAGGTGCGTTGGTAGAGCGTGAAGTTGTACCAAAGACGCCGCGTTCAAACCCCATCATTAATTTAACTGTTTACGCGTGAAACTGTTATAGGGAACAACATTTTTCTGACATGTAAAATGACTTTTTGGAGTTCGCAGCAATGTTCTTTTGACAGTCTACTTTCACTTCGTTAGTTGAATGTAGCAAACCTATAGAGAACATTGTAGAGATAGATGTGGTTCTCCAATTATTTTCGAATGACGCTACGTTCAATAAAGTTCAGGAGCTGCAGCCCCAGCAAAAACACGTTAGCATCGATATCAATGTCATTACAAAGGGAACGATTAAGGTCAGGGAGAACATTCGTCATGAAGCAGCTAGTGCATTTTTGGTTTCACAGAATAAACATAAACATGGGAACGGTAGAATAAATGAATAATAGAATCACACTTGCGGAAGTATTAATAAAGCACTCCGTCTTCAGGCCACATGTGGCCCATCATGACCATCCGACTGCTGTATCATCCTCAGATGAGGATGCGGATAGGAGGGGCGTGTGGTCAGCACACCGCTCTCCCGGTCGTTATGATGGTTTTCTTCGACCGGAGCCGCTTCTATTCGGTCGAGTAGCTCCTCCGTTGGCATCACGAGGCTGAGTGCACCCAGAAAAATGGCAACAGCGCATGGCGGCCGGATGGTTACCCATCCAAGTGCCGACCACGCCCGACAGCGCTTAACTTCGGTGATCTGACGGGAACCGGTGTATCCACTGCGGCAAGGCCGTTGCCCTGGAAGTATTAATAGTCTGATATAAATCTTTCACGCATAATACAGTAAAAAAAATGTCATCACTGGGGTTTGAACTCAGGATCCATTTGCTCCATAGTTCTGGTGTAACTTTTAATTAAGGTTTTCGGCCATTCTGCTGGACTACAGCACGCAGTACGAACTAAATCGGAGTTCTAATTGATACTCTATCGACATACAAAATTTGGTACCGATTTGAGTGCCTAGCACCTGGAGGTTTGCGTGTTAGAAGCACTAACGTCTGTCAATAGATGGCGGAGAAAGACATGCTCCAGGATATGATCCGGTTTTCCCTGACAGAGATCTGTCAGCAAAGCTTAAGTCAAAAATGACAAAACATGGAGTACTCTTTTACTCATACGTTCATATAATCTCACCAACAGTCTAACCTATCTCAAAACCAGGCAAGTACTATCAGAAACAAATCTGGAAAAAGAAAACTGCTTAGGATTTATCAAATGGTTCAAATGGCTCTGAGTACTACGGGACTTAACATCTGAGGTCATCAGTCCCCTAGAACTCAGAACTACTTAAACCTAACTAACCAGCCGGCCGGGATGGCCGAGCGGTTCTAGGCGTTACAGTCTGGAACCGCGCGACCGCTACGGTCGTAGGTTCTAATCCTGCCTCGGGCATGGATGTTTGTGATATCCTTAGGTTAGTTAGGTTTAAGTAGTTCTAAGTTCTAGGGGACTGATGACCTCAGAAGTTAAGTCCCATAGTGCTCAGAGCCATTTGAACCATTTTTGAACCTAACTAGCCTAAGGACATCACACACATCCATGCCCGTGACAGGATTCAAACCTGCGACCGTAGCAGCAGCGCGGTTCCGGACTGAAGCGCCTAGAACCGCTCGGCCACAGCGGCCGGATAGGATTTATCATTCCGATGGATGAGGAAGAACTAAGTTTTCTTTTCGGGAGAGATAAGCTAAGTTACGGTTTGTTGTTTCACTCTGTCACCCTTCTCATTCCTTAGTGGCCGTTACGAGAAAAGATACAATATTGAAGTGATCAATATCCAGAGTCTCACACATCACGCACGGATCGAAAAAACACAAAGGCAGGCTATGAGCAAGAGTAATTGGACTACATTCAAAGAAATCGTCTCCTGCACTCGCACATGAATCTGAAACACTGTTTTCATTTATTAACAAACCTGATAATACATTACATATTTCGAGAAAATCATCGACTTTACTCTCTTGCACGGATAAATAGATACTCAAACACCCACCAGGCCTTCGTATTTTGGTCTAGAACGTATTGTGACAGAAATAAATTAAAAATAGCTCCAGTATCGGTTCCCACTGATTCCTACCATGGTTCTCGGGAGATTTAAATCAGCTAAATAGAACTGGACCTTACAAAGACTCGGATCTCGAACAACCCGATCTAGCCTTCGGGAAAGAGAATGAAAGGTATTTAAAAAATATTAAAACAAAACGCCATATGACAGCACAGGCACTTAACTACATTATCTGTTAGGTTTAATATTCCGGAACCCTCGAGGTTGCAGGGAGTAATTTACCTAACTATCGATCATAATGTCCGTCGTTTGGTCTTTGCATTGTTCAGGTATTTGTCTCAAACTTCGTATATAATAAAACCCGGTGTCGGTGCCTTCTACGTTAACGCGGCAACGAGGAAATGGGCAGAACGAAATATCCACGATACACAGAAGGGTAGGATATACGTATCTTACAGGATACGGGAAACCACATTCGTGTTTCAGCCAATAGCGATGTGCTTCAAGCGAGAGACAGGTGCGGAGGAAATTACGTGCCAGAAGCAGCCGGCAGAAGACAAACGCTAAGAAAGAGGAAACTAGATTGCTGGTCTCCGCTGTGTCACTGGCAGAACAACCTTCAGGGCAAGGGGGCCAGTTATCTGCAGTAAGCGGAGACGTTCAAGTTCGAGATTGAATCGCGAACTGTTAACATTTATTTGAGTTCTCACTTAACACATTAATTCTAGTGATATGAATCACTGTCGTGCAATCTTCTTTCGGAGAGCATACTGACTCTCACGGAATTTCCAGTTAATATTTGATCCACCAGTGATACGAAATGTATATTTTTTGTCTTAAATCTACAATTCTTTCCATCGTAAATACGGCCACTTTTGATGTCACATGCACGCAGGGGGCACCTAAATGTTAGTGGACACAGATTAATTTGAGACGTGTTTAGTGTAGTTCTAAATCTGGTGAGAGGAAGCACTTTTGAACATCCAAGGAACAGTAAATTGTTAAAGCGCATGCGGATTTAGTTTTGTTGTATAAGTTCCGTGTTTGCTATAATGATACACAGACCGAAATATGAGAAAATCCTAAACCGATTTATGTCAAAAACAAAAGGCATACATCAACTAAATGACTAACAGAAACTGTTGATGTATTCTTCAGCCCGGAGACAAGGCCTGATCAGCTCTAGAAGCTAGTCTGTCTCGTGAGTCTTTTCAAATCTGCATAGCTGTTGTACCCTACATAAAAAAAAAAAAAAAATGGTTCAAATGGCTCTGAGCACTACGGGACTTAACATCTGAGGTCATCAGTCCCCTAGAACTTAGAACTACTTAAACCTAACTAACCTAAGCACATCACACACATCCATGCCCGATGCAGGATTCGAACCTGAGACCGTAGCAGTCTCGCAGTTCCTGACTGAAGCGCCTAGAACCGCACGTCCACCACGGCCGGCTGCACCCCACATCGATCAGAATCTACCTAATATAAGAATTTCTTTTGTAGACTTCTGAAAATGCTGCAACAAATTGGCTATGGTACAAAAGAAAAACGAAATTCAGAAAAGCAAGTAACAGCTGTTCTTGAAACACGCTGGCGCCGTGCACACTTCTACGATGTCTGCGGCATGATGCCGCGCGATCCCAGTCAGTTTGATCGTAGACACCCGCTTTTAGAGTGAAATCGGTTTTATCTTGACGATGAACGCGCCTTGATTAAAAAAAAAAAAAAAAAAAACTATCACCCGAAGATGCATCTCTACTGTTGCGAAATCGTTAGAGGCTTTTTAATAGAAGTATTTTAACAGCTAATGTGGAAGGTTTTATTCACCATGTGGAATTTTGGCTGCGGTTGCCCGACCTCCGAAATAATATGTTAAAAATGTGTGTTGGACTGGGATTGGAAACCGTAACCTTGGCTTATACGGGGAATACTCCTAGATACTGAGCTATCCAGCTACCCACGGTCCGCCCTCTGCTTTACTTCCACCAGTACTTCTCTCCTACTTTCCAACGTAAAGCTGTGAGGGCAGAATGGGAGTAGTGCAGGACAGCTCCGTCGCTAGGAGAATTGACAGTGTAAGGCAAGGTTACGGGTTCCGATCCCAGTCCAATGCACAGTTTTAAATTGCCAAAAATTTCATAACAGCGCACACTCCATGCAGAGGAAAAGTTCGTTCTGGAAGTGTTCCTACATAAGTTCACAAACAGGACCCTGAGATTTTGATTACCACAGATTCGAGGTAATCAGAGCCAAATGGTTCAAATGGCTCTGAGCACTATGGGACTTAACATCTATGGTTATCAATCCCCTAGAACTTAGAACTACTTAAACCTAACTAACCTAAGGACAACACACAACACCCAGTCATAACGAGGCAGAGAAAATCTGTAACCCCGCCGGGAATCGAACCCGGGAACCCGGGCGCGGGAAGCGACAACGCTACCGCACGACCACGAGCTGTGGACAATCAGAGCCATCAGCTTTCGAATCGGAGTGTTCTAACACGCTCGTTTTTATGTACAAAAGTTACACAGCTTGGAGTAGCGGTACCGTTACAAATTTTGCAACCGCACCACCATTCAGTTATCTTATCGGCATGTAATTGTAGGAGGTAGAACATATCTTCCAATACGAAGCTGGCTTGGTCATCGTGAAAGGCTAGTAAGGCATATAAATCAACTGAGAGATTATCCATCGCAGCATGATTTTCTATCTACTATGTGGTCTGCAATTTCTTGATACGTCTTCCTGATATCTTGCTCCGTCTGCGTTCCTTATCCACATATATGTCCACATGACTGCAGTTCACACTTAAGTGCCTGGCAGAGGGTTCATCGAATCACTTTCAGACTATTTCTCTTCATCATCCTTTTGCTGCATTTCTTCGTATAGTTTTCTGCTAGGTGAATACATTAGCGTACTAAGCTACTCCTTTCACGCGAACAATCCAACTTGCTGCGCGCAGTTGTACTAATATCTCAAATGGACTACTTCGGAGAAATACATTGGATAACAAGAATCGGTCCTCATTAGCGCCTCGATATATCTCTGAATACCTAATTGAAACCGTTTTCTTCGAACGCAGGTGAACGATCCATACGCAATACTTCCTCAACTTCGTCCATCTGTTTCTGAGCTAATGATATAATCTTAATTAATAATTTTCCGTCTTGATCGAACTTAGCGCTGTCCGTTTAGGCTTCCTGCCATCTTTAGACATGTTAAAAGAAAACGGGAAAGTGATAATACAACGCAACAGGTGCAATATGGCTGAAAGCCGAGTCTACGAAAAATATCTGGCAGTACGTAATAATAATAATAATGACGACCATCAAGAGTATTCTGATACGAGTATCATCGTCAAATACTTTCTCCATGCAGATACATGCACAAGTGCTAGCGATAGTCTGAGGCCATCCTATGCTGATACGAACATGAGTTTTGGCCGGTAGCGGGCGCTAGTGATGAAGTAACAGGTTTCTAGCATCGCAGATTCGATAGTTTGTAATAAAATATTCAGAGAGAGAGAGAGAGAGAGAGTCGAACAGTAAACTATAGGATATAATGCAATACGAAGCAGCAATTCCCCTACTTAAAATCAGAATCAAATTTGTAAAAGTAGCTCGCAAGACATTAACCTCTTTATATCAATAAATAAATAAAACAGAACGCTGCGTCAAAAATGATAACTGACACAGTAACTGTTAATTAAAAATTCTCGATGGTCGGTAGCGCATTCAGAGGACAGTTCAGACGCCCTCTCAGTGGAATGTTTATCCGTGGGGGAGTTTGTGTGGGGAGACTGCCTCTTGATGCCGCTGGTGGCCCCACGTCTACGTAATGCGGCGCGCGACAATCTTCATACTAATAAGCTACTGAATTCATTGAAAGGGCATTAACGTCAAGCTCGTTCTGTTCTTTAAGCAATAACTGCGGTTATCGTTTTCTACATACCTCCACTCCAGTAGCTTTAATAACTGTCGTTTCGACACGTAATTATTCTACCTATTTTTTATGCAGATTTCGCCTTCAGCCATAAAGTACCTACACTATGTGAACAAAAGTATCCGGACACCACCAATACCATATGTTTTTCATATCAGATGCATTGTGCTGCCACCCACAGCGACCTCAGTAGTCATTAGACGTCGTGAGAGAGTAGAATGAGGCGCTCCGCAGAACTCAAGGACTTCGAACGTGGTCAGGTGATTTGGTGTCACTTGTGTCATACGTCGGTACGCGAGATTTCCACACTCCTAAATATCCCTAGGTCCACTATTTCCGAAGTCGTAGTGAAATGGAAAGGTGAAGGGACACGTACAGCACAAAAGCGTACAGGCCGACCTCGTCTTCTGTTGACTGACAGAGACCGCCGACAATTCGAGAGGGTCGTAATGTGTAATAGGCAGACATCTGTCCATACAGGAATTCCAAACTGCATCAGGATCCACTGCAAGTACTATGACAGTTACGCGAGAGATAAGAAAACTTGGATTTCATGGTCGAGCGGCTGCTCCTAAGCCACACATCAGTCCGGTAAATGCCAAACGACGCCTCGCTTGGTGTAAGGAGCGTAAACATTGGACGACTGAAGAGTGGAAAAATGTTGTGAGGAGTGACGAATCATGGTACACAATGTGGCGATCCGATGGCAAGATTTGGGTATGGTGAATGCCCAGTAAACGTCATCTGCCAGCGTGTGTAGAGCCAGCAGTAAAATTCGGAGGCGGTGGTCTTATCGTGTGGTCGTGTTTTTCATGGAGGGGGCTTGCACCCCTAGTTGTTTTGCGTGGTACTATCACAGCACAGGCCTACATTGATGTTTTAAGCACCTTCTTGCTTCCCACTGTTGAAGAGCACTTCGGGGATGGCGATTGTATCTTTCAACACGATCGAGCACCTGTTGATAATGCACGACAATAACATCCCTGTAATGGACTGGCCTACACAGAGTCCTGACCTGAATCTTATGGAACGCCTTTGGGGTGTTTTGGAACGCCGACTTGGTGCCAGGCCTCACCGACCGACGTCGATAGCTCTCCTCAGTGCAGCACTCCGTGAAGAATGGGCTGCAATTCCCCAAGAAACCTTCCAGCACCTGATAGAACGTATGCCTGCGAGAGTGGAAGCTGTCATCAAGGCTAAGGGTGGCCCAACACCATATTGAATTCCAGCATTACCGATGGAGGCCGCCACGAACTCGTAAGTCGTTTTCAGCCTGGTGTCCAGATACTTTCGATGACATAGTGTGTTAAACTGTCCAGTCATATTAATATGACCACCAGTGAAAAGTCTGAATAAGCAACTTTTGTAGCGCAGACCCCTGTGAGACGTGCAGGAAGGGAGTCAGTGAGGGTACCGACTGGGATGTGGAGCCATGCCGACTCCAGTGCCGTGCTCAGCTGCGCAAGATTTCTCAGATGGATCCATGCCGCTAAACGCCCTCTCGAGGCGGTCCCGCAGATTCTCGATTGGGTTTAAATCCGGGGAGTTTGGTGGCCAGGGGAGTACGATAAACTTATCCTAGCGCTGTTCGAACCACCCACGTACACTGCAAGCTGTGTTTCATGTTGCATTGTGCTGCTGGTGGATGCCATCGTCCCCAGGAAAAACAAACTACATGCACGGGTGGGCATGATACCCAAGGAAAGATGCACACATGTGTTGATATATTGTACCTTCCAGAATGACCGGATCACGCAGGTAATGCCACAAAAATATTTTCCAGACCGTAACGCTCCCTTCTCAGGGGTAGGCCCTTTGCTTTCAGACGTTTCAATGGCCATCGGTCTGATGGAGCATAAAACGTGTTTCATCTGTAAAGGCCACATGTCGCAACTCAATAAACGTCCAGTTGCGGTATTGGCGTCCAAATTTCAGCATTCGACGCGGATGAACCACAGTCAGTATTGGTGCACGAACCATGCGCCAGCTGTGGAGGCCCATACGCAACAACGTTCGCTAAACGTCGTTGGTAGCCCCTTGGTTCATCCGGGCGGTCCGTTGCCCAACAGGTGCACGTCCATTCGCGCGTACACATCTCCGCAGCCGTCGTTCGACCCTGTCATCCATGATCGTGGTGCAACACAGTTGCCTCGGCCCCGGTTTTGGATAGTGTTATTTTGCCACGCACGGTATACTATACTTACTGTAGCGTGCGAACATTTACAAACTTTGCCGTTTCGGAAATGCTTCCACCCTTCGCCGGTAAAGCAATGATCGTATGACTCTTGACGTTTTCCCGACGTTCTGAATATTCAATGAAGTTTCGGGATTGCAGGCGGATCATGTTGACTCGCAATATTTCGGCTGGCAACCTTCTAGCCATCTTCAGATTAGTGTCCGCCACTGGAAACTGCTAGCTCACGGTTTGCTTTACAGCAAAAATTGGCACGGAAATGTATGCGTATTGGCGGCCGTCACAGGAGCGTCCTCTATCGAAATCCGCCCGCTTTCGATAGAGGACGCTCCTGTGACGGCCGCCAATGCGCAAGCGTTTCCGCGCCAATTTCTGCTATAAAGCAAACCGTGAACTAGCAGCCTCCAGTGGCGGACACTCATCTGAAGATCCTGGAAGGTTGCCAGTCGAAACATTGCGAGTCAACATGATCTGGCTGCAATCCCTAAGCCTCATACAGCAATTATCATGCCCTTTTCGACGTAAGATAAATTGCTCCGCCTTCACCTTACGACGACGACTGCAGTGTTTTTCGCGTCCTCACTGTTAGCGCTGCCACTTGCCGTTTGTCAGTGGTTACTGCACGTCGACGTGGAACATAGCGGCAGGAACCCTAAGCCGGTAATCTCGTTAATGACATAAGAAAGTGTTAAATATGCTATCTGACTCGTATGTGGACCATATGTCGTCAAGTATCTTATCCCTACTAAAAATTGGAGACTTAAGTGTCATGAGAACTATGCTAGTAATGCCTTGTGTGACTGAGGATTACAGCCTGTGTTGGGAACAGCGGAATCCTGCTACCAACAAGCTGGCCACTTCTGTAGGTCGGACTCTCTACAGCATGCTAAACATTTACATATAGAAAGGCTGATTTACTTGTCCTTCTGAGATTCAGATGAACGTCAACAATATGTTACATGCATCTAATTAGTTAATTTCTATTTGCGGGATGTTTTGAGGGTATTATAGAATGCAGTTCATGGTTATCAGTGCCTGTATGGTGCAGACTCTGAAGTGCTGCGACAGTGCGATGACAGATGTCGCCGGCTTTGCAACGTCTATTTTAATTTTTTACTTCAAGTTTCTGCTACCAGTCACTTTTTATTTTATGCTTAGTCTAAGCATAAAGGCAAAGGTCCCGAGTTCGAGTCTCGGTCCGGCACACAGTTTTAATCTGCCAGGAAGTTTCATATCAGTGCACACTCCGCTGCAGAGTGAAAATCTCATTCTGGAAACATCCCCCAGGCTGTGGCTAAGCCATGTCTCCGAAATACCCTTTCTGTCAGGACTGCTAGTTCTGCAAGGTTCGTAGGAGAGCTTCTGTTAAGTTTGGAAGGTAGGAGACGAGGTACTGGCAGAAGTTAAGCTGTGAGTACCGGGCGTGAGTCGTGCTTGGGTAGTTCAGTTGGTAGAGCACTTGCCCGCGAAAGGCAAAGGTCCCGAGTTCGAGTCTCGGTCCGGCACACAGTTTTAATCTGCCAGGAAGTTTCATGACATTACGCTGTTGCACGTCATATTATGTCAATCAACAGCTCCGCCATTACACCAGTGCTGCAAGTGAAGCAGCAAGATGATGAAATTGTAAGTGATCAACTGACATACAAAAGCCTTTCACACTATTTTCGTAACACATAACTGTTGCAAATCTATCTGAATCCTATACAGGCTGTGATATACATAGTCAACCACAAAGAAGAAAACCAGCAGAAGACATCGCTGATTTCGATTTCTAGCCGCACACTGCCCCCCTCCTTTCCCCCAAATGCCACAACAGCAGCTACAGTAAAAAACAATGGACAAAGTGTTCTAGATTAATCTAGTTTAAGACTGTTTATTTTGAAGCAACATTTCTCTATGTATGTATGTATGTATGTACAAACGCATGAAGACGAACAGGACATGTTCGAAACGCGTTGCATTATGTTAGATTAAGCATAAAATAAAAAATGACTGGTAGCAGAAACTTGAAATAAATAATTATCCCACACAGTCACGGTTCACAAACATAGTCATTATGGCTGAAAATAATTACGTCTATTTTAAATTGTCATTTTTATTAACACGAGAGTCACACATATTATGTGCCCCAGTGAAGGATGATTGTGAATATGAGCGAGTACCACGAAACTCAGTTATTTATGGTGATGCCTACATTATTGTGTGGGGCCTGCCGTATGAAGACAGCCATAAATCCTTCATCACAAATCCTTCAAGAATGCCGTGATAGAATGTTTGTCTACCAACATTCCACCGCAGCCCCTGCCAAATCTCCGGACCTTCCGAGCACCAAGAACAGTTGAAAATCCTGTTACATCCCTTTTCCCCATCAACTGCTTTTAATATGAACACTTATCAAAAATCCAGACAATTAATGCCCATTCTGCTGTTCTGTTGGCTACGTACCTCCTCTAGTGTCGTGTTGCTTGAAACAGTACTGGACATAACCCATATACACTGTATGAGAAAACGAGGAGCAGCTGAAGATATAGGACGCCTGGAAACAGTTGGAACATGCCTGAAGTGGCTTTCTGGACACCCTGCTGTACTCTAATAAACTGCGGGGACAGAAGAGCATCGCTGACAAGCGATGTCTTGAATATGAAACTGGTAGTCGAGTATCAAATACAAAGACAGCTGCGTGTCCACAATCGCAAGCTCTAAGGTGTACGACTCAGTAGATAGACCAACACTGTACCATTCAAGGTCACGTTCAGAGGAAAGCTTTGAAACCTTCCAGATAAAAACCGCGACCAGACAGAGAGATGGGCTCTCCACTCTTTGTCCCTGATACGGTGATCAGAAAATGTCAAGAAATGAAAGAAGTGGGTGGAATTCGACTGGAATGCAAAAACGAAGAAATACCGGTAGATTATCCGGCATCATATGATATTGTGACACTTCAGAATCACTTGAAGATGCGACTAAACAAATCACTCAACTACAGAGACAATCCGCAAAACCAGGTCTACAGATATCTATCGTGAAGATACAACATACGACGAACATCAAGAGAGCGCCTAGGTGGACGAAAATAGTAAAGGAAAAATTCAGAAGGTGTAGAGATATAAATATTTTGGAGAATGTATAGAAACTGGTCTGACAGAAAAAGAAGCGATGGGAACACGGATAAAGTAGATGAATTTAACATATAAACTAACTACGAGCATCTACAATAAGAAAAACTTTTCGATCAATGCAAAACTAGGGCATTACCAGACAGTGATCGGCCTAAAGCCTGATGCTCAGTGAAAAGTCTTAACCTCGTAAGAATAGGCTTACTTAAGAAGCTGTGCCCTGTGAAACGAAAATTGTCAGGAGGAAATTGGCACCTTGAAGAACAGGAGACAGCAATATATAAGAGCGAACGAAGAACTGTACAGCCAGATAAGAGAGAATGTCGGACACCAACGGGAAAAGAAGGACCAAGTTCTTCGGAAACATCCTTAGAGTGGACCGAGGGAGATTGGCACAGCAGATAATACGGTCTATTCTGGACAAGAGAACCGTATCACGCTGGCTCCAAGCGGTATAAAGGGATCTGGAAGAAATGGGAATGCAGGAAACAGATATTTACAGCAGGGTGACTTGATGATCAAAAATGAGACAGTCATAGGTTTCCAGGACGGAACGGGACCCATGGCAAAATCATCACGTACTAGCGCTTCGAGATGCTGAGCGACCGGAGGCTTACTGCTTAATATTGTCGCAGAAGAAGCTGAATACATCCGTGGTGTAGTGGTTATGATACTAAACTGTTGCATGGAGGATCGTGATTTCAAAACTCACCTGGACTGTACAATTTTAATTCCTATATTCGGTTCGAGTACATTCTAGAAGTATCCACAAAAGTCAAGAATCATTGCACTGGAATGTTCTGTAGCTGTATATATACTGTATGTGTTCTGGCCGCAGGCAGTTCTCTCCGCCCTCTTGTATGTGCAAGTGCTGAATAAACCTTCGTTAAGTGAAGTTACTGTGCGTCACTGATCTAATTACACCTTCTACTACGTGACAATAAGTATATGATTTCAGTAAACCTGACAATGATATGTGCGAGCACCTTGAATGGGAAGAATTCATCGTTTTCAAGAGGGCTAACGACTCCGAGTTCAATGACATTTTGTAATGTATGTATTGTACACACAACTACATTCAGGGGCCGACATGGAATAACTCATCTACGATTAATCTTCAGCCGAGCCTAGGTCTCCGAGACGTACGAGATAATTATTTCACTTCCTCGTTTCGTTGAAAATACTAATTAATAACAGATTTAGTTTTTTTATAGATGTTGCTCCCCTTTACCTTTATTTCTTTGTGTGATCTGTTCTGAAACCTATAAATTTGAGTGTTGTTGGTTTACTACACTAAATGCTTATTGAACAAGAAGTACACTACATAACTTGTGCTCCGTGTAGGGCCATCAGATCACATCACTACACCATACTAACAAAAGATTATATATGTTTTTGTGTTTCAAATGCTGTGAGGTGACAACATATTTGAAGATGCCCAACTGGCGTCAGCGTCAGCCTGTTGCTAGTCGTCACAGAGCGTACAGTTCCTTTTCCATGTTCATTGTGGGTGTGCGATTGTTCTTAGACTTTTGAATTTACATAGCTTCCCCTTACATTCTAGCATAGCAACGACTGGATCTAATACTATGGTTTTATGAAGATCCGCTCATTGCTATTGCTAGGCTGAGGTGTACAGAGAGGAATAAGAAATCCAGAATCACAAAAACGGCTATAACGTAAAAGAAGAAGGATTTAAGCTAGACAAGATTTAATCATTAAAGCTAAATAAAGCAAACAGCCCCAACTATTCTCCACTACAAGTTTCATAGCATATGCCAGCGTGGCTCCGCGATCACACGCAGCAGTCTGAGGATGTTACGACCCGACTGTGTAAACAGTTAGGATTGCTGTGCCTGTTCAAGTATTAAATTCCTATCTGACTCTTTGTAGCCTCTTATGTCTTCAGCAGTAGGAGCCGTTACGTTATTCTCATAAACGTGCCTTGGACCACAGCTTAATACACATAAAACAAAGTGCATCAGGGACACAACCTAACTGTCTTTTGCAGCCGTTCTGGAAGGACCACTCTGTGGAACATTTAACTGTCAGGTTCTGGCGTCTTGTAATCGCCAACTTTATCTTCCAGGTGACAGTGTTCAAGTAGATAAGAGACTTGGTTTTAACGAAAATCACCATCTTGTTGAAATTTAATAACGTCCAATATAGTTATTAAAGACTGACAAAAATCAGGGAAAAATACTTCTACGTCTGTGTATCATCATTATCCATTTATCATCTTTCGGTCGCCGTCGTATCACGCGTAATACCGATACGTAAATTTTCTGGTTTAGTTTTAAGGGTCGGGTGTTTCATTTTCTGTAATCCAAGTAGTTACAAATCTTTATCGTTTATTTCTATCCCTTAAAGGTGTAGCATCACAACGTTTCTGGTCAGAATTACTTTGGCTTTCAAGTTTACTAGGCTTCGCATCCGTCTTGCCAGTTCTCATCGGTGTGCCTGCGGCAGCATCCGCAGCACATGACATGATTCACTTGGCTGCCCCAAGAAACGGTGTCATCACAAGCAGGGTGCGGGTGGCTTCATCTGGGAGTTGGCGGTTCTGTGAGCGCGGAACGCAGGGTCTGCGAGCGGAGCAGTCGGGTCTCGCATCGCAAATATTTGCTGCCTTGTTGCGCACGAGCTACAAGCGCGTGTCTGCAAATATTGTAATTCTCGTAAATTTCGAAAGCTGGAGGAGCTGGCCAAGTTCACACGAACACACTCGTTGAGCTCCCTCGCTGCCGCGCTTCTCTCAAGTGCAGACACGAGCCAGAACTCTACTTGCTTCGGATGAGTTACTGCCGATCCACCAAGAAAAACTGGTTGTCTGGAGTTTATTCTGTTGCGCGGCACTGGGTGACAAATCAAGCGAAAAACGAACTTCAGTTCGGCACTGAAAGGTTATTTTTCTTTAATTAATTAATTAATTTATTTATTTAACACGTCTTCGGCATCTGTTAACCTTTTTGCCCGCTAAAAGAAAAAAAAACTCACACGGTTACAAAGTAAAGTGATCACTTACACGAGAGCACAGATGTTTAACAAAGGACCTTTTAAACGTACTGTTGACTGACGTGTATGTAAAATATTCGACAAATGGTTTGGCTGAGTTTGAAGGAAAAGATAGAACAACAAGATTAACGATTAAGTGTAGCGTTTTGGTACATAGATAAATACAGAAATATACGTTTAACGAAAGTATTTGACAAGATGTGTAAAATTTTGCAGGGTAATTTGACAAAGATAATTCTTCTGGCACCATAAATTTAAGAAATAATACTAAAAGAAATAGGAACAATAGTGATACAAATGTTCGATATCTACGCTGAAATACACATATCAAAAGAAGTTTTGCATCACCTCGGTTCCGAGAGTTCCGGAACCTGTACATAAAATTGGAATAGAGATCAACATAAACATCATTTCTGCCCTGTTTATTGCTCATGAAAACCACGCATTGCATGTTGTACCACCATACAGCGAGGCCTTCAGAGGTGGTGGTCCAGATTGCTGTACACACCGGTACCTATAATACCCACTAGCACGTCCTCTTGCATTGGTGCATTCCTGTATTCGTCGTGGCATACTATCCACAAGTTCATCAAGGCACTGTTGGTCCAAATTGTCCCACTCCTCAACGGCGACTAGGCGTAGATCCTTCAGAGTGGGTCACGTCGTCCATAAACAGCCCTCCCCAAACCATCCCAGGCATGTTCGATAGGCTTCATGTCTGGAGAACATGCTGGCCACTCTAGTCGAGCGATTTCGTTATCCTGACGGAAGTCATTCACAAGATGTGCACAATGGGGTCACGAATTGTCGTTCATGAAGACGAATGCTCGCCGATATGCTGCCGATATGGTTGCGCTATCGGTCGGAGAATGGCATTCGCGTATCGTACAGCCGTTACGGTGCCTTCCATGACCGCCACCGAGCGAGGTGGCGCAGTGGTTAGCACACTGGACTCGCATTCGGGAGGACGACGGTTCAATCCCGCGTCCGGCCATCCAGATTTAGGTTTGCCATGATTTCCCTAAATCGCTCCGGGAAAATGCCGGGATGGTTCCTTTGAAAGGGCACGGCCGACTTTCTTTCCTCTCCTTCACTAATCCCATGAGACCGATGACCTCGCTGTTTGGTCTCTTCCCCCCAGACAACCCAACCCCTCCATGACCACCAGCGGCGTACGTCGGCCCCACATAATGCTGCCCCAAAACAGCAGGGAACCTCCACCTTGCTGCACTCGCTGGACAGTGTGTCTAAGGCGTTCAGCCTGACCGGGTTGCCTCCAAACAAGTCTCAGACGACTGTCTGGTTGAAGGCATATGCGACACTTATCGATGAAGAGAACGTGATGCCAACCCTGAGCAGTCCCCTCGGCATGTTGTTAGGCCCATCTGTACCGTGCTGCGTGGTGTCGTGGTTGAAAAGATGGACCTCGCCATGGACGTCAGGAGCGAAGTTGCGCTTCAGGCAGTTTGAGTCGTAACACGACGTCCTGTACCTGCGCGGAAAGCATTATTCAACATGGTGGCGTTACTGTGAGGGTTCCTCCGAGCCATAATCCGTAGATAGCGGTCGTCCACGGCAGTAGTAGCCCTTGGGCGGCCTGAGCGAGGCATGTCATCGACAGTTCCTGTCTCTCTGTATCTCCGCCATGTCCGAACAACATCACTTTGGTTCACTCCGAGACGCCTGGACACTTCCCTTGTTGAGAGCCCTTCCTGGCACAAAGTAACAATGCGGACGTGATCGAACCGTGGTATTGATCGTCTTGACATGGTTGAACTACAGATGACACGAGCCGTGTACATCCTTCCTGGTGGAATGACTGGAACTGATCGGCTGTCGGACCTCCTTCGTCTATTAGGCGCTGCTCATGCATGGTTGTTTACATCTTTGGGCGGGTAAAGTCAAAGGGACCGTGTCTGTGATACAACATCCACAGTCAACGTCTATCTTCAGGAGCTCTGGGAACGGGTGTGATGCAAAACGTTTTTTGATGTGTGTAATTGTACCTATAAAATACATATTAACATAGAACGACTGCGTACATAGCTCTCAATGCTGCGTTATTACTACAAAGATACGTTAGCAGCTTGCGAAAATTTAAAAGTCTCTTTATTATACGCTGAATTACTCCAAGAAAGGAGAATAGTGACGTTAGGGGGAATCTCCTACAATTACACTATTGTCTATTCCTCTCCGATTTTGTTCGTGCAAAGAAGACGTGATTACTTTCGCCTTCTGCGGTTAAAGTAATTCCAGCGTCGTGAAGGTGCATTGGAAAAACGTCCGGGGTTTAGTTTCATGCGGTAGATAGATGATAAAAGCAATCTTGATAGACGTCCATTCTGAAACCAGGTCTAAGCGGAAAATAAGCTGAATATAAACATAACGTTCCCCTGAATAACTGAGATACGTTCCAGTCCTTTTGCCTTTTCTGAGTGGCGTTCAGTGTGGAGAGACGATACAACTGAGAATGCGAAATTTTGAGACCGATTACATTTCCCGAGTTCGTTGCTTATTTAGGTAGAATATCGATTCCTTCATTGTGAATGACACACTTAAAGTAGTAAAGGAGTTTTGCTATTTGGGGAGCAAATTAACTGATGATGGTCGAAGTAGAGACTGGTAATGGCAAGAAAAGTATTTCTGAAGAAGAGAAATTTGTTAACATCGAGTATAGATTTAAGTGTCAGGAAGTCGTTTCTGAAGGTATTTGTATGGAGTGTAGCCACGTATGGAAGTGAAACATTGACGATAAATAGTTGAGACAAGAAGAGAATAGAAGCTTTCGAAATGTGGTGCTACAGAAGAATGCTGAAGATTAGATGGGTAGATCACATAAATAATGAGGAGGTATTGAATAGAATTGGAGAGAAGAGAAATTTTGTGGCACAACTTGACTAGAAGAAGGGATCGGTTGGTAGGGCATATTCCGAGGCATCAAGGGATCACCAATTTAGTATTGGAGGGCAGCGTGGAGGGTAAAAATCGCAGAGGGAGATCAAGAGATGAATACACTAAACAGATTCAGAAGGATGTAGGTTCCAGTAGGTACTGGGAGATGAAGAACCTTGCACAGTATAGAGTAGCATGGAGAGCTGCATCAAACCAGTCTCTGGACTGAAGACCACAACATCAACCTCTGCCCGATTAAGAGAGCTGACATTCCAGGCTCCGACCCGTAGAACATCAGTTTTCTTTCTCCTGATAACAACGTCCTCCTGAGTAGTCCCTGCCCGGAGATCCGAATGGGGGACTATTTTACCTCCGGAATGTTTTACCCAAGAGGACGCCATAATCATTTAACCATATAGTAAAGTTGCATCCCCTCGGGAAAAATTACGGTTGTAGTTTCCCCATGCTTTCAGCCGTTCGCAGTACCAGCACAGCAAGGCCGTTTTGGTTAGTGTTACACGGCCAGATCAGTCAATCATCCAGACTGCTGCCCCTGCAACTACTGAAAAGGCTTCTGCCCCTCTTCAGGAACCACACGTTTGTCTCGTCTCTCAACAGATACCCCTCCGTTGTGGTTGCACCTAAGGTGCGTCTATCTGTATCGCTGAGGCACGCAAGCCTCCCCACCAACGGCTAGGTCCATGGTTCATGGGGGTGGATATTTTGAGTATGGTAGTGGATATGAACCCGTGAGTAGGCACAAATAACAGCCAATCGTTGCTGCGGTAAACATGTGATGTTACTAACGACGTAGGTATATAACAAGTTGTACCAATAAGAAGTGACTGAAATTGCGATCGACGACTATATTTTCAGTGTGCTATATGGCTAAAAACCAACTTTTACTATCCGTCAATATCGATTTAGCGGAACTGTTTGAACTGTTAAACGGGTCCGCCTCTCCCGCTCATATTTATTTGACAACTGTCTACTTAGAATAGAAACAGAACCACACGCCGCTTGCGTTAATAAATACTGGCTACCAACAGCTTTATGTCATCAATGGATCGTTGGTGGATCGTAGGAGGCCGCCGCCCCCCCCCTGCCCCCCCCCCTTTCCGCAACTCTAACGGCCCAGCCCCATTTGCCTTCTCCGCTCAGCGAGCTATTTGCATACGATTTCTTCCAACTCACTGGCCATTGCTGAACTCAGACGCTACGAACGCCAGGGAGCTTGTGCAACGGCTGCCGTTTCGTGGTTCCACACGATTAAGCCAAGCGATAAAAAGGCGTATCAGCGACCTCTCGTTACCACTATATGGCCATCGTCATTGTTCAACGGCTACCGAGGAGTATGGATCTGCTGTAAAGTTTTGAACTCGTACCCTACACGAAACGGGTTTATCGCTTGGCAGTCTTGTCTCACGTTTCCCGCCTTCTCTCCGAAGGATGCAAAACTATCTGGTATGTCAACGTTCCAGCGTTCGCGGTATATCTACACTAATCACCTGGACAAATGTATTTGATAATTCAGACAGTTTCTGCTGCGTCTATATTGACAGGTTACGCTAAAAGTATAGTTGTCACATTTAATTCTCAGAAACATTTTTTTTTTTTGGTACGACTTGTAATAAACCTATGTCATTGATAACATTACATTTCTACAACAACAGCAATTTTCTCTTATTTGTGGCCACCGATCCGTTGCTGTATTCACAATATATTAAAAACATGTATTTTTAGGACAGTCGTCTGGGCCTCCGTTGAAACACTAATAGTTTACAGTAATGATTCATGCCCATACCGCGAAATAAAAGTGAAAAAGTATTTGTCAGACTTCGCTAGTTTTTGTCTAGATGTCATTCTGTGTGCGGGGAGAACAAAACTGGGCAAAGATACTTTTGTGGTTTAATTAGTTGCTGCTGGAACATTTTTGATACCTCACACTCTGTGAGCGGCGGAATTTAAGAAATAAAGAATTTCTTTCTTTCTTTCTTTCTTTCGCTTACGCCATAGTCCCGCAGCGATCGCAGGGTCGGCGTGGTTACAACGGATTTGGCAGTGTTAGTGTTAGAGATGGCCGGATGCCCTTCCTGCCGCCACCCCATACCCCCCAGGACGGAATCAGGGTACCACAACTGTCTGCGCCTGGTGTAAATCGTGAAATAGTGTGGACGTGTTTCAAATGTCTGCGACGTGTGTAACTGAGGCGGAACGTGGGGACCAGCCCGGTATTCACTTAGCGGGATGTGGAAAACCGCCTAAAAACCACATCCAATCTGGCCGGCACACCGGCCTTCGTCGGTAACTCGCCAGGCGGATTCGATCCGGGGCCGGCGCTCCTACCCGAGTCCAGGAGGCAGGGCGTTAGCGCGCTCGGGTCTTAAGAAATAAAGAATAGTTAGGGAAAATGTAGCATAGGAAGCCTCTGGGAACCTAAAAACATCCAAATTTCCATTTATTAATGATTCTTTGATTTTTATTATTAATTTAGGTCAGGCGGCGGTTCGAAAAATGGTTCAAATGGCTCTGAGCACTATGGGACTTAACTTCTGAGGTCATCAGTCCCTAGAACTTAGAACAACTTAAACCTAACTAACCTAAGGACATCACACACATCCATGCCCGAGGCAGGATTCGAACCTGCGACCGTAGCGGCCACGCGGTTCCAGACTGTAGGGCCTAGAACCGCTTGGCCGCTCCGGCCGGCCCGGCGGTTCGCTAATCCATTTCATTAAGAAGAGAGTAATTTTCGACAAGATCACGCTTTCCGTTAGAAGTGTGCCGTTGTGGGAATATGCCTCACGCATCAATACACAAGAGAAACGGTTTCAGCCTGTAAGAGACATAAATGCCTGGCGACGTGACGTGTCTAAGCAGGCTTCCCAAAGTTGTGACAATGAACACGGCTAGGTTAGCTGTAGCACCTCTGGACAGTTAGCTGCTTTCTCTGAGTACCGAGGTCTTAAGGAAGGTCTTCTACCGGCAACATGTGTCCTGCGCAGTTAGTACAGCCAGCCTCGAGGCCCAAAGGATCTGCAGCATGTTGCGTTAATTTACCTGAGTGCCTGAGCCTTCAGAAGTTCAAGAAAAGCTCCCGGTTTTGTCACCCAAAAACTGTTTACAATCGCGATAATTTTAACATTGGATTTTTGATAGTTACTGACAATGACTACTCCCTCCGGACAACAGTTGCCTCTATGTAGTCGCCGAGGTAGTCTTCAGTGTTCTGCTGCCGTCTGCCAAAACTGGACGAATTTCCCTTGCTCGTCCTTATTTTCATGTTTGATTTCTATATTCATCTATGTTCCATGATTTTTGTACACAATTTTTCCCTACTGACCGAATACTGTGTGACGGGCCCTTAACCACTGATTCTCTACAGTAACAGTATTCATTCCAGTGCTCTTAATTTCTTAAATTTGTGAGCCCTCTTATAAATGTTCTATATACCTCTGTGAAACAATAAAATGAGGTGACAAAAGCCATGGGTGGCGATATGAATGTACACAGATGGCGGTAATATCGCGTACACAAGTTGTAAAAGGGCAGTCCATTGGCAGAGATGTCATTTGTACTCGGACGATTCATTTGAAAAGGTTTCCGACATGATCATGGCTGCGCGACCAGAATTAACAGATTCTGAACGCGGAATGGTAGTTAGAGCTAGACACATGGACATTCAGTTTCAGAAATAATTAGGGATTTCAAAAGTCCGTGATCCGCAGTGTGAAGAGTGTACCGAGAATACCACATTTCAGGCATTACCTCTCACGATGGACAACGCAGCGGCCGACGGCCTGCACGTAACGACCGAGAGCATAGGCATTCGCGTAGAGTTGTCAGTGCTAACAGACCAAAACTCCGTAAAACAACCTCAAAAAGCAATATGGGACCAATATGGGACGTACGACGAACGTACCCGTTAGGACAGTGCAGCGAAATTTGGCGTTAATGGGCAATGGCAGCTGATGACCGACGCGAGTGCTTTTGCTAACAGCAAGACATCGTCTGCAAAGCATTTCCTGGACTCGTGACCACATCAGTTTGACCCTAACGACTGGAAAACCGTGGCGTGGTCAGATGAGTCCCGATTTCAATTGCTAAGAGCTGATGGTAGCTTTCGAGTGTGGCACAAACCCCACGAAACACTGGACTGAAACTGTCAACTAAGCGCTATGCACTTTGTTGCTGGCTCCATAATGGTGTGGGCTGTGTTTACATGGAATGGACTGGATCCTCTGGTCCATCTGAACCGATCACTGACAAAGTGGTTATGTTCGGCTATTTGGAGACCATCTGAAGGCATTGACAGATTTTATATTCCAAAACAATGATGAAACTTTTGTGGATGGCAATGCGCCTTGTCACCTGGCCACAGTTGCAAGCGACTGGTCTGAACAACACTGAGGACAGTAAGAGCGAATGATTGGGCCCCTCAGATCGCTAGACATGAATCCCAGCGGATATTCATACGACATAATCGAGAGGTCAGTTTGTGCACAAAATTCTGCACCGGTAACACTTTCGTAATCATGGACGGTTATAGAGGTATCATGGCTCAGTATTTCTGCAGGGGACTTCCGACGACTTATTGAGTCCAAGTCAAGTCGAGCTGGTGCACTATGCCGGTCAAAAGCAGATCCTTAACGATATTAGGAGATGTCCCCTGACTTTGGTCATCTCAGCGTATATCTATTTCAGTCTGTAGTCTACTATTCAGCAAAACTACACTACTGGCCATTAAAATTGCTACACCAAGAAGAAATGCAGATGATAAACGGGTATTCATTGGACAAATATATTATACTAGAACTGACATGTGATTACATTTTCACGCAATTTGGCTGCATAGATCCTGCGACATCAGTACCCAGAACAGCCACCTCTGGCCATAATAACGGCCTCGATACGCCTGGGCATTGAGTCAAACAGAGCTTGGATGGCGTGTACAGGTACAGCTGCCCATGCAGCTTCAACGCGATACCACAGTTCCTCAAGAGTAGTGACTGGCGTATTGTGACGTGCCAGTTGCTCGGCCACCATCGACCAGACGTTTTCAATTGGTGACAGATCTGGAGAATGTGCTGGCCAGGGCAGCAGTCGAACGTTTTCTGTATCCAGTAAGGCCCGTACAGGATCTGCAACATGGCGTCGTGCATTATCCTGCTGAAATCTAGGGTTTCGCAGGGATCGAATGAAGGGTACAGCCACGCGTCGTAACACACCTGAAATTTAACGTCCACTGTTCAAATTGCCGTCAATGCGAACAAGAGGTGACCGAGACGTGTAACCAATGGCACCCCATACCATCACGCCGGGTGATACGCCAGTATGGCGATGACGAATACACGCTTCCAATGTGCGTTCACCGTGATGTCGCCAAATACGGATGCGACCATCATGATGCTGTAAACAGAACCTGGATTCATCCGAAAAAAATGACGTTTTGTCATTCGTGCACCCAGGTTCGTCGTTGAGTAGACCATCGCAGGCGCTCCTGGCTGTGATGCAGCGTCAAGGGTAACCGCAGCCACGGGCTCCGAGCTGATAGTCCATGCTGCTGCAAACGTCGTCGAACTGTTCGTGCAGATGGTTGTTGTCATGCAAACGTCCCCATCTGTTGACTCAGGGATCGAGACGTGGCTGCACGATCCGTTACAGCCATGCGGATAAGATGCCTGTCATCTCGGCTGCTAGTAATACGAGGCCGTTGGGATCCAGCACGGCGTTCCGTATTACCCTCCTGAACCCACAGATTCCATATTCTGCTAACAGTCATTGGATCTCGACCAACGCGAGGAGCAATGTCGCGATACGATAAACCGCAGTCGCGATAGGCTACAATCCGACCTTTATCAAAGTCAGAAACGTGATGGTATGCATTTCTCCTCCTTACACGATGCATCACAACAACGTTTCACCAGGCAACGCCGATCAACTGCTCTTTGTGTATGAGAAATCGGTTGGAAACTATCCTCATGTCAGCACGTTGTAGGTGCTGCCACCGGCGCCAACCTTGTGTGAATGCTCTGAAAAGCTAATCATTTGCATATCACAGCATCTTCTTCCTGTCAGTTAAATTTCGCGTCTGTAGCACTTCGTCTTCGTGGTGTAGCAATTTTAATGGCCAGTAGTGTATGCTGCCACTTCCTGTCCTTTAGTTTTAATCGCCCTTAGCCACCATCACTGTGATCAAATACGAGGACAGCGCGAATTGCACCTGTGGTAGGAGTGACGCTTTGGGCAATGGTCAGGACGACGAGCCGCGACAGTGAGGTGGCCATTTTAAGCGTCGATGCGGGCGGTAACACAGCCGGCATGTGGTGCTATTGGAGAACAGAAGACTACGTGCAGGCACCGATTTCATCCTCTCCTTGCCCTTTCAGCGTCATAATCATCTTCACTATCATTATCAACAATAACATAAATACGACTTCTCACTCCGCATGCACTCATCACGGTCAGTTACACTAAAACTCACAGTTAGGCAACAACATCTACAGCCACATCTATAATCCGCAAGCAATCTACCACTATCAGTTCCCTCATTTCCCGTTCTATTTATGGAGAATGCGCACCCTGTGTCTAACGCTGTGCACGAGTTTGGATTCCCTGAATAGTTATTATACATGGGAACAAGTAATATATTGTCTGGTGGCCTGTAAGCTCTTGGAATTTCAACAGTACACTTTTCCGCGAAGCACACCGCCTCTCTTGTACCGTCCACCGCTGAAATATGTTGAGCATCACTGAGTAGATTGGTGGCGACATACGTAATTCTTTGCGAAACTAAGCCTGCCATAATCAAAGCAACTCAAATGTCTGTAACTAATATCTCTACTTGCAAGCTTTATGTAACAGGCAACAAAATTTTCGCAACAATGATCACGGAAATAGTAAACACAGACAAGATTTAGGAAATGAGGCATGAGTGAGTGCTTGTGACTTTTTGGTCTTCTTATAGTCGTACACCTCTCTTCAAGAACTGTTCCCTCTGACCCTCACCCCAGCAAATTTCGGTGAAGATCTTGACTGTGGATGACAATTCTACCGTTAGTCTCGAAAACAAAGTAGGACAGAGGGGTCGAGCGGATGCACCTTTGGATGAAGTCAGGATAGCTGTAGGGAACCTCTGAAGCATCTTCGACACTAGTAAAACATTGGAGTTCAATCATTTATTCACAGCCTTTACTAGTTGTCGTTCTTCCGCAGTAGCCTCGACTGATGCTACATTCAGCTGCGTGTTGGATTATACGAGGCGTGCTTTTTTTTTAAAGTAAGGTCCGTTTTGTTGTAGACACTAGTAGTTCGCGCGCATACCGCAACGAGCGCGTGCGTCGTGTACCGGCATGCCTCGGGAGCAACTGCGCTCAGTTTCAGCTCTGTTAGCTAACCTGTACGGTTCTGTTCTGTGCTTTCAAAATGTTTAAGACTATCAACCCGCCCGCCGCGTGTGAAGTTCGCTCAGTGATCCTGTTTTTGTCAGCAAGGAACCTGTCTGCTGCAGAAATTCATCGACAGATTTGTGAATTGTACGGTAATACGAGAATTCAAAGATGGCCCTGACAACTTCCATGATGAGGACCGCTCCGCTCGCCCTTCTTTGATTACAGACGTTGTGGTGGCTTCAGTAGAAGCGAGGATTCGCGAGGACAGGCGCCTCACAATAACAGGTCTCTCAAACGAATTCCCTGACGTGTCGCGATCAGTGCTTTACAACATTGTTTCTGAACACCTAAAGTTTACGAAACTGTGCTCCCGTCGGGTTCCGAAACTCCTAACAGAGGACCACAAAAACCAAAAATTTGAGTGTGCGATGAAGTTCTTGACTCGTTATCACGAAGAAGGTGACAGCTTCTTGAGTCAGATCGTAACTGGAGACGAAACATGGGTTTCGCATATCACGCCCGAATCGCAGCGACAGAGCATGGAATGGAGACACACATACACACACACTCGCCTGTAAAGGTGAAGGTCAAACATACTCTGTCCCACGGTAAAATCATGGCGTCGGTGTTTTGGGATAGGCATGGTGTTTTGTTGCTCGACTTCATGCAACGAAGAACCACTATCATGCAGAAGCATACTGCCAATCCCTGAGAAAACTACGCTGAGCGATTCAAAACAAAAAATGCGGCGTGCTGACAAAGGGAATTGTCCTTCTCCATGACAATGCAATACCTGACACTACAGGTCAGACCCGCGATTTATTGGACAGTTTTGGCTGAGAAGTTTTAGACCACCCACCCTACAGTCCTGATCTTGCACCGAGCGTGTTCCTTCACCTCAAACAACACCTCAGTGGCAACCGTTACAATGATGACGACGACGTGAAAACGGCAGAGAACTCTTGGTTATCGGAGCAGGCGGCAAGTTTTTACGAATAGGGTATTTTAAAATTGGTTGAGAGGTATGATACCTGTTTCAACAAACTTGGCAACTAAGTCGAAAAATAGAGTGAAGTATGCACTTTCTGAAAATAAATTTACTTTTTTGAAATAACCTTTCTTTGTGTACTTATGTGGAAACGGATCTTACTTAAAAAAACGCGCCTCGTAGCTGACGTCTGTCTAGTCAGCTCCGCATCTGCATGCTCAGGCGAGGGGTTAGCGACCACGGCGTCGCGACGGGTTGCCGGCGAGCACGCGCGGGCGTTGCCCAGCGCCAAGTATTTAACCTGACAAGATTAGGGCCATCAGACCCTCTCTTACATCTAAAAAGGCATTCTATATATTTTGCTTTCATGTGTTTTAGTAGGCATGTTGAACGACATCTAATAAAAAATTACAAAGGTACACTTAGAAAAATACATACACATACAGTTTATATTCGTAGATGGTAAGTACAAAAATAATTAGACATTATGATAAAGACAGATTTTAGATAGGAGTGCTAGCAGCGGTGGGTATGATGGGAACATGGTGAAGGGAGGGGAAGAATAGGGACGTGATGAAACACAGTTAAGGAAACGCACGGGAAAAGAAGTTTGCCTGGCTATTGGAGATAGAGGAAGAGGAAGGAGTGAGATAGGAGACACTAGCTTTGCTACTTAACAGAGGGCAAGATTGGCCTTGCATATTAATTTTGTGGAAGACGTCATGAGCATGATAATAGAAAATGCTTCAATTTCTTCTTAAAAGCAGCAGGGGATTGGATTTTGCGCAAAGTATGGGGCAGTTTGTTCCAGAGGCGGACAGCGGCAACAGAGAAGGACTTCGCAAATGTTTTTGTTTTGTGAGTGGGCACAGTTAGGATACCAAATAAAAGTGACCTAGAGTTTAGATTATGATGGCATGAAATGTGTTTCATCTCCTAAGCAAGGTACGGGGGTACTTGCACAATGTGACGTAGACATAGATACAGTATGGTAGTCACGCAATTTGTTCGGTCGCTGCGACCCTAGCTGTGAGTATGAAGCACTAACATGATGATATTGGCGAATGTTGCAGGTGTAACGCACACGGCATTCATAATTAGTTCTAACCATCTTTTTTTTTTTTTTTTCACTGATCATGCCATGTTGAATTACATCGCAATGTGAAGGTTCGGTAGAACGAGTACTTGTACGAGTTGGCGTTTCACTTCCTGTGGAAATACGTTCTGAAACTTTTTGAGAGCATAGAGACAAGCAGACGTCTTCCGGCTCACTGCGACTGTATTCTCTGCCCAGTTGAGATACTCATCCAAAGTTACACCCAAGTTTTTAACTGTTTTCTGATATGATATTGGAATACTGTCGAGCAGAATAGGAGGCAGCTGTTCGCGGAAATCTAAACTTCTTAATTTCTGATGAGCTATTAAGACTACTTGTGTCTTTTTTGCATTTAGTTTAAGCCCCAGGTTTTTCGCCCATGTTACCACTGAAGTCAGATCATCATTCAACTGAAAGATTGCAGTGTTTGTCTCTTCGGGTTTGACGCTTAGGTAAAGCTGGAGGTTGTCGGCATATAAATGATATTTACAGGAGGACAGAACCGACAATATGTCATTGACATATAAGGAAATCAAAGGTGAGCCTAGGACTGATCCTCGTGGCACTCCTGAGGAGACATGTTTGCAGGAAGATTTTTCATTTATACAAACAACACATTGATGTTTGTTTTTTAAGTAGATTTCAAACCACCTTATTGCACTATCTGAGAAATTAAGCAGTCGCATTTTTCCGAGCAATATGTCGAAGTTAACCGTGTCAAAAGCTCTGCTGAAGTCTGGTAGCGTCAATATTGTTGCCTTTCGGCTGTCGATGGCATATTTCAGGTCATCAGTTACTTTAATTAGAGCAGTGTTTGTGCTGTGGTATTTACGGAAACCGGATTGAAATTTGTCATATAGGTTGAATTCATACAAGCGTTCAGTGATTTGATCGTGAAAAATATATTCAAGTGATTTGGAAACAGCAGGCACTATGCTAATTGGTCGGTAATCACTAGGGAGTAGCGGGTTTTCGATCTTAGGGATGGGTCAGGTTATGCTTCTTTTCTAAGCAGTGGGGTGTATTCCGTTCACGAGGGAACAGTTAAATATGTCAGCTAAGGCAAGTACTAAGATATTGGCAACATTCTTAATCATGGTTATATTGATAATCTCATTGCCTATCGCATCAGAAGAGATTCTAATTATTGCTTTTCTTGCTGTATTTATTGTTACGTGTTTTAGATGGAAGGTATCATGGTTAGTTATCCAGTCAGGGGATTCTAGTGGGCGGTAATTATCAGCCATACGGGTATTCAGAGGTGCAGAGAAGAAATAAATGAATTTGTTGGACCTGAAAATTTTCCGATTTTGCCTTTCCGACCTGCAAGCTACGAAGATTCTTCCACAGAGTCGTTGGCTCAGGTCATTGCTTACAAGGGAGCGAGCGTGCCTGATTTTGGTACTGCGAATGCATTGCTTCAGTCTGATCCGTAGCTTTCTATATTCTTCGAAGCGCCTGCTGACTGCTGGAGTGTCGTCCGTCCCACTCTGAATAATACGATGTCTTTTTATGACCCATCAGTGATGTATCTGGTGTCGGTAGTCGTGTGGTCAGTTGATCCCCTCCCTTCCGGCCTGGTAGGTTTGAGTACTCGGAGCCACCTGGATGTTGAACAGGAACGTGGAACCCACGAGGCTCTGCTGCTGGCTTCCTCTCCGAAATCAGTGCTGGCAGCACCCTGCGATGCGGTGTTGTCAGAAGACATTTTCCCCGTTAGTAGACAGTAGGTTGCGAGCAGCAGGAAGTTCATCATGTAGAGGTCATCATCTCGACTACGTATTTGGCTAGTTCATAGACTGTGCTGGAGCATCTAGGACATACATTCACTACAGTGTCATTATCATGGAATCAAGTGCCATTAATGTCAATCCCATCGATTCCGATCATCAGCTCATCGCAAGAACTGCGATATTTAAAGAGACCTAGTTTGATGTAAGGTTGAGTTCATAAAGACTGCATGTATCTTTAATTTTTTCGGGCAGGAAGCAGCGCCGATCCCCGGCACGAATCCGCCCGGCGGATTTGTGTCGAGGTCCGGTGAGCTGGCCAGTCTATGGATGGTTTTTAGGCGGTTTTCCATCTGCCTCGGCAAATGCAGGCTGGTTCCCCTTATTCCGCCTCAGCTACACTATGTCGGCGATTGCTGCGCAAACAAGTTCTCCATGTACGCGTACACCACCACTACTCTACCACGCAAACATAGAGATTACACTCGTCTGGTATGAGACGTTCCCGGGGGGGTCCACTGGGGGCCGAACCGCACAATAACCCTGGGTTAGGGGGAAGTGAACTGCGGTAGTCGCCGTGGGATTGTGGACCACTGCGGCTGCGGCGGGGACGGAGCCTCTCCGTCGTTTCTAGGTCCCCGGTTAACATAACATAACATCCTTAATCTGCTATATTCACTTAACTGACTGTTAACTATTGCGCCTGTTCCTTGTTATGAGCTCTTGTGTAAGAGATAAGACTTCCTTGCCCCTGTCTTATGAGCTAACGAATATGTTTGTCTCGCTTCCTTTGATTTTTTGTCGCAGTCTTCTTTCTGCTGAATGCGTTTTCTCACTCATCAGATGGTGTTGTAATGTTCCTGCAGCCACCTCTGCCTCTGGCATGACTTGATGGCGGACACCCTTCCTCAAAGGGAAATTAGGGAACACAACCCCTGTCTCAAGCCCTCAGGATCTCAGCAGATGACGAAGAGAGGGCGAGGGTGAGGAGAATTTACAAAGTCTTGCAAAAGTTTTTCCTCTGTTTAAGTGGTGGAGGCCTGAAGAAATTGAGGTAATGAAATAATGCACCGAAATGCGATAACAAAAGCGAACAACAGGCAGAAGGAGATTAATTAACACAGTGCATCGATCGATGTAAGCTGCGGAACAATTTGGGCACCGCTTTTGTGAATAGCTGTCAGATGAACAATGCGGCTATTATTTCCCGAATGTTTCGTGACTCACAATGTACTGAAAATACGAACACACAACCAGTAGGTAGGCGACTACCCGTTCGTTTAGTGCGGAAGGTGGTCATTACATCTAGCAGAGAGAAATTCATGCTTGGCGGTCTTTCTCTGATGAACAGGAAATAACCAAAGCAAACTTATCAACACATCTAAACAAAGATGAATTTATGAATTTTGGTACTGTTGACCTCTCTCCTCGTCTCATGCCATATTACGTCTCCGAAAGGCTGTTGACTTAGAGATGCTACGTTACCGTTTATAAAGATCGCAGGTTGAAAGAAAGATAACCGTAAGTTTTCAGGATTGTTTTCGGTTTTGAAGCCGCGTCACATCAGGGTTAAGAATAGAATTTTCCGATTTTCACTATTTTTTTCGTCAGAAGCTGACTGTTGGAACCGGTGTGTATGTTTTATGTAGTGATAATCAGGTTCTCTATTAGTGGAATATCGTCACTTGTAGCGTGACTTGCATGCTAAAATGCAGTAGATAGGCGGTGAAACGATTTCAGACTCCCATACCTTCCAGTATAGCTTCTTGAAAATAGTACGGGACGGAAGGAAAATATAGACCGCGACCAGCACCGTTTCTTCCCTTCGATTCTTTGAGAGACCACCATTTGTGACGTACGACCTCATGCTTTACCAGGATTACTGATATTGTCTGACATAAATTTGGTGGTGCATATTCGAGTTTCTACAGCTTCTTTCATTGTGGAGTCCCAATAAGACGATGTAGTACATATCATCGTATTTACAAGGCTATCTTATGTCTTGGATGAAAGGTGTAGGGTTCTCTTCAGCGACAAGTGCAGGATGTGTTTGATGAATGATAATCGTCGTAGAAGAGTGGTGACACACAGGTGATAGAGGGCGTCTGAAGCATGCAGGATCACCAGAAAGGTCGGTCAGTTGTGTACAGGCCAGTACTACGTACGGATGTCGGACGCGTTCCATTGCTATCGAGTTAATTTGAGGGCTGTTCACTATCGGAAGAGGATACTCCAACCCACTGTCTAGCCCAGTGGTTTACAAACGTTTTGGCCTGTGACCTGAACATAAAGTCCTCGTCTCTTTTCGTAAATTACATTCAGTTCGAAGCGAGACGTAAATAAACTTGTAACATGACTGGTACAGACCGTTTCACGTTCCTTCGTCAGTTTAGTTACATTTTTTTCATTATTAAAGCTGGCACTGAAAGTTGCTAGGTGGTATCTCATTCAAGGAAGCGAATTCCAGGACATTACTAAGGAGCTGCAGCAGAAAATTTTGTCTCAAATTGGGTGGCGATCTGGGGTGGTTTCCAGGGCCTGCTCGGCATATTCTGAAGTTGCGATTTCTGGGAGTTAATCCCTTACACGCGGCTGTAAGGACGCCCCAGCTGCCAAGTGTCCACTTGAGATGACGCAGTCATCTGTTCAGCATGGATGTGAACAAGAATCCCACCGTTTCGTTCCCATGAGATGTTTAGTACGATCTAAACAGTACTTCTATTCGTCCAGACCTGTGTGTTGCCTCCCCTCCCCTACCAGTCTTTATGTGTGCTATGTCTGCCAACTGAATAACACCGTTCAAACTCGGTAACAATGTAATATATTTTTATACCCATTTGTAGGACAAGTGATGGCAAATTTTGCAGCTTTCCCCTCTACTTCTATGCTTCTGGGCCCATTTTCATTTGTCACACTGGGTACAAGCATGCTGTTGCCTCTTCAACTTTGGTTGAGAACACAGAATTTGGATTCTTGTGACACGCTTCCTGGCTGTCGTCTGTAATGACTGGGCAGTTGGAAGCTGTAAGTGTCACTTTCGCTAATTGTATGAAATGTACGTACCATACTTCAGAGTCCGCACTCTATGCAGTTTGCATTTGATGGGTCCCTTGTGCGTCTAGGATGCGGAGTTCATTCGTTTATTTTCTTTAGTTAATTCGAAAGTGCAAGTTTTGCAGATGTGGAACTCAGGTTTTGTTCTTCTTTGAGTCTTGCAAACGACATCAATCAAAGTCCCACATAATTAACTTCAGTATTTCATGCTAGTTTTTTGTGTCACATTGCAATAACATTGCAGGTTGGTTTTCAATCTGAATAAATGTTTGATAACTGTAATATCGACTTCCATTTATGAATCCAATTGCTATACTTCTCCCATGATTAAACGACCATTATTTAACAAACATAACTGGAATAAATTAAGGTGAAGGGTTTTAATCAGCTTTTACTGTTATTGCATCTTACTCTTGTAACGAAATCAGTAGGAAGGATTCATCATCAGTGCTTCAAACCTCGGCATAAAATTGGAAATCGTGATTCGCATCTCTTCCTCCAAGTTCATTCGCTGTCTATATTTCATGTTGACGGCTGTCAATGTTGAAAAAGCTGCCTCACGTAAGTGGGATGTTCCAAAAGTTATCAGAACATTTAGGGGCTTGTTACCTACTTCCAGATATTCTAGTTTCACCAAGCTCCAAAACTGAAGCTGTGATGAGGAAACGAATTTGGATATCAATGTGGTGTGTGAAGAAATATCTGTTAGTTGCTTTTGTTCTTCAGTGTTAAGTGTTGATGGAAGTTCTGCACTGAAAGGATCTTCTATCCACTTCAGAAAGTAATTACTAAGTTAAATATTCACAAAAACGTAGTTCAATCCTTCACTCAATTGAAAGTGATTGTCTTCTAAAGCCGTGTGAAGAACAGGAAACGTGGTGCATATCTTTGTCTATCAACTTCTTCTGCCACAGCGGTAGTCTATTATTACAGGCTGAAATTTTGCCTGACAGTTGCAGAATGTGGGTCTCATTACCTTGATGGAATGCATACAATGAAATGATTTTTTCAAACACGCCACAAAGATACGACAGCTTCAAGACAAAGTCACTGTCTACTAACTCAAAGTCTCTCATGAATAAGAAAAGGGTAAATTTTATTTCTGAGTTCATACACCTTTCTCAATACATTAGCACGCGAAAGCCGGCGGGGATTACTGTAATAAATTAGGGAAACTTGCTCATATACCATATTAACGCATACTTGCGCAATGCTCCAGTAGGAATTTATCATAAGGAGTCATGAGCTGCATTTATGTTAGCAGTGGTTTGTGTTGAGACAGATGCGTTATCTTGTACCATGTTAACGCACTCAAGCACTGGGGTGCTAGCCGTAGAACTAATGTCAATCATTGGTAGTGTGGCTACGTAGAACGATTACGGTCGACTGGCAGAATCAGCTCTATAAGCTATTACAGCATATAATGTAAGCTGAAGTTATATTTGCATATTATAGTCTTGTTTCTGAATCATGCATCAAATTGTGATACGACAAACTTTGTTATATGAAATTGTTAAAATTCTACCACTCTAATGAGCTTATGCAACAGCATTTCATCTGTTGGACGTTCGTATTAATAAGTATATGGTCCTTCATTTGCATGTCGGCTTGTTATTAATTTATTGTCGTATGTACTGACTAGTTGCCAGATAAACGGTATGATGTAGCTCACTGTGGTGAAGGCCGGCCGGAGTGTCCGAGCGGCTGTAGGCGCTACAGTCTGGAACCGCTCGACCGCTACGGTAGCAGGTTCGAATCCTGCCTCGTGATGACTGGGTGTTGTGTGATGTCCTTAGGTTAGTTAGGTTTAAGTAGTTCTAAGTTCTAGGGGACTGATGACCTCAGATGTTAAGTTCATAGTGCTCAGAGCCATTTGAACCATTTGAACTGTGGTGAGCGCCACCTATGGTGCGCGGGGTGCGGCACACTAGACGACCGTGCGCCCAGCATAACAGAGTTAGTGGAGGAGTACATACTGTACCATACGTAATTTTACTTATGTTCGAAACAGGCTTATGTCTGTTGAAGTTACTTTATTGGTCTTAACGCAGCCGCTGGGCTAATACATTTTTCATTTATTAGTGTGTATGTATGTAATATGTTATCACTTACGTAATTTTGAAGTTTATGTGTAGATCGTATCACTAGTATAGATGTTTTTGATCATTTTTTAGGACTTCTGAAGAATGCTATATTATTATAGCAGAAAAACCATGAACAAGGTTTAAAATAAACATAATTTAGTGCAACTGCGGGCTATTTTCATTCCAGATGTAAGTAAGCTGTTTAGATTTTTATGTTGGTAACGCCACGTAGCGCTCTGAATGAAAATCACTGGCTGTGCTGTGTGCAGTTTGTGGCTGGTTGGCATTGTTGAAAAATTCTCTATTGCAGTGGCCAGTTGGATGTTAAGAGCGCGTAGCGTTGCGTAGTTGGTGAGCCGCCAGCAGTGGTGGATGTGGGGAGAGAGATGGCGGAGTGGCCGGCCGAAGTGTCCGAGCGGTTCTAGGCGCTACAGTCTGGAACCGCGCGACCGCTACGGTCGCAGGTTCGAATCCTGCCTCGGGCATGGATGTGTGTGATGTCCTTAGGTTAGTTAGGTTTAAGTAGTTCTAAGTTCTAGGGGACTGATGGCCTCAGAAGGTAAGTCCCATAGTGCTCAGAGCCATTTGAACCATTTTGATGGCGGAGTTTTGAGAGCGGATGATCTGGACGTGTGTCCATCAGAGACAGTAAATTTGTAATACTGGATATCATGAATGACTTTTGAACACAATTAAGGTAAATACATTGTTTGTTTTTTATCAAAATCTTGCATTTGCTAACGATGCCTATCAGTAGTTAGTCCCTTCAGTAGTTAGAATCTTTTATTTAGCTGGCAGTAGTGGCGCTCGCTGTATTGCAGTAGTTCGAGTAACGAATATTTATGTGAGGTAAGTGATTCACGAAAGGTATAGGTTCTTTTGTAGGGATTTTTCAAAGTCAGATTGCGTTGCGCTAAAAATATTGTGTGTCAGTTTAGTGTTGATGAGAATAGGTAAAGAGCGAAATGTCTGAGTACGTTCAGTTCTGCTCAGCTGTTTGAAAATCAAATAATGTAAGAGGTTTATCAGCACAGTAATTCATTAATTTTTCTACGGGGACGTTTCACAGACAATCTTTTTTTTTTAATGCTTACCGTCTTTTTCCTAGCAGTTGCACTAAATGACACTGTAAATCCGTCTACAATCGGCCTAGCAGATCGTACAGCTATGTATAGGTGATAACCCGAAAATCATCGAAAAATTCAAGAAATTGTTCAGGGTTCTTTTTCAAGAATTTTGCGTAAGGGATCTGGGATCTCTGGGGCCTCGTTATAGAGTACTTGCACTTCGTTTGTTTTCTTACTTCCATTTATTTATGCATCTCTATTTCACGAAAAATAACCGCACAACAGTACAGAGGTCGATAGTATGCGCTTGTAAACAAACTCGTTACGTTCACTCATGGTACTTGACTATTCGCCTTCTGCCTGTGAGGACTGTTGCTATGCTGTGTTTTACCTTCTGGTGATTGCATTTTATAGGTACTGTGAAGGTACTTTCGTAAGGGCAAAGGTAAATGGGGTTAAGAAATACATATAGAACAAAAACCATAAACCACGCGTCTCCTGTACCAAAATACTCAAATATCCGTAAAGGGGCCCTCACATGTTCAATAGTATTGCCAAACCGTCAATATATTAACAGGATGAGATATTAGAAACATTGATGAGCAGTAGTGATGGACCTCGAGATATTCTCAGTATTGTCGTTACAAACTGAACGCAAGAGGTCAAGTGTTGACGGTCTGACAATTCTCCATTGACATGTTAACAGAGCTTCGTGAACCAGCCACACGGTAACAATGTGCATTGTTTGTTTTTAATTCGCCTTGTGCGTACCGTACCTCTGATTTAATTTTTCAAGTAGTCTTAATACAAAACAATTTTAATAGGACTATGCAAGGGTAATTATTGTACATGGTGACTATATAAGAAAAGTTTCAATTTCAAAATGTCGTATAAAGAAAACAATTGCGCAGAATGATGTCAATTTTTGAACAGTATATTATTGACGTAGGGGGAAACGCAATGGAACAAAAAAACTTTAACGAAAAGTTTCCAACAGAAGGGTCAGAATATGCACATCAATAGACAAGTGGCACACGGCTGTTCCTCAGTTAGTGTCTGAGACGGTCTCCATGAACGATCGCGAGCTACTGGTAAAGCACTTTGACAAGAAAGGTGACTATGCGCCAGTAGCCCTGCAGAAGTTCCACTCACTCAAGAGTAAAATAAAAAACATGGGCCTGGTGTCTCCTAAGGAACTGCAGAAAATGATTACAAAATTCGAGCAGGCGTTCTTTTGAAATGCAGTGTGGCAGAGGGAGAGAAGGAGTTGAACCGACGCCTGTCGAAGATGTTGCCACAGCATTACATGAGCGGTGGTATGTATAAATGCAGTGCACGGAACATAAAGTCCTACGGAACATCCTGCATTGCAATCCATACAACGTTTCTTGTCTCCAGGACTTGCTTCCTGCTGACTTGCCAGCAAGGCAAACGTCGCCTTTGGAATTTCTTGCTCGCATGGAAGCGGACAACGATTGACCATGGAATATTCTGCGAACAGATGAAGCCCATTTCCATCTCCAGAGATATGTCAATATGCAGAACTGCAGAATATGCGCAACGAAAAATACATACGCACATCAACCGGAACCACTTCATTCTGCAAACGCGCCTGTGTGGTGTGTGTCGGCTGCATCGTGTATCGTGGGTTCGTATTCTTTTTTTTTTTTTTTTCGAGGAAATGGGTTCTGCGGGTCCTGTTACCTGTTCCCTCACTATTAAATGCTATGACAGCATTTTGCGCACCAACCTCCTTCTAAGCCTTGAACAGCGTGGGTGTGTGCGTAGGATTGCTTTTGTGCAAGCCGGCACTCCTTCACACATTGCACAGCCAGTGAATCGGCTTCTGGAGAGGCTCTTCGGAAGTGACAGAATTTTCAGCCCTCATTTCCCTACTCCCTGCAATCCAGATCACCTGATCTTAATTCGTACGACTTCTGGCTGTCGGGTTATCTGAAAGGTGTTGTGTCAGTGCTCCATTTACGAACGTAGTTGAATTGAAGGCACGCATTGCGCAACGCATTCTGAATGTGACCCCACAGGACACTCTGATGTGTTATGGAACATGGTGTTTCTCGATTTCAACTTGTAGCAATCTCATGACAATTAGAAACCGATGTCATTTCGCGTTTTATACGGTTTTTGGCCCCAGGACAATTAAAAACCATTGTCATTTGCTTTTTATGCGATCCTCGGCCTCAGGGCACTTAAAAACCGATTTTTCCCATCCGATGTGGTGCGACCTCTCCGTGGTGGATGGACTTACTTAACTAACAGTGCCACAACTGTTGACCGCTGAACTTGTGCCGTCAAGCACACTGAAAGTACGCATGGTGTAACAAGCAACTCAGAACATGCCGTCTTATTGCAATTCATCTGGCATTTGTAGCAAATATTATTTACTTTAAGACGCTTACAGTACCATCTATTGATAAAATTTTCGTTACTTTTATTTTGTTCCATGGCGTTTCCCCCTGCGACACTAACATAATGTTCAAATTTGACGTCATTACGAACAATGGGTCCTTCTCTACAGCGTTTTGAAACTGCAGGCTTAATTATAGACAACCTGTACAAACCACTTTAGGATGGTCAACGGACGATTCTCTGTGACAATGCTTGTATTATTAATTTGAAAATATAGTATACGTTGATGAACTGCCTTACTGTTTGGAGAACCGCTTCCACTTATAAAAATACGTCATATATCTGCAATGACTAGTAACCGATCTGCGAAATGCTTGTCAGTTTCGCCAAATCATCAAAAAACATAAAAAAAGTGTTTTACGTTCATTCACTGAATGTATCCTTGCCATGCAGATATAATTAATTCACAGTTTTCTACACAGTTTTAATAACTGTAGAAGTATGTGGTGTGCGTTCTTTCGTAAATCTCCGAAACAACAGGTACCATATATATATAAGAAGGTGAGAGGGCCAATGACTTCTTCAGTGCATATGCATACCGGGTTCGACCTCTTACGGGGTTCGGCGATATGCCGCGAGTAATGAGGATAATGGGCAAGGGGCACTACATTGGTAGTTTGTGAGTAAGTTGAGAATTTGGGCCTGATGGGAGACGTGCTGGGGTAATCCGTGCAGCTGCAATCACCCCTGTGTCCAAATGGCTTAGTGTTCGGAGCGTTTGCCTAGTAAGCAGGACACCTGGGTTCGAATCCCGGTCCGGCACAAATTTTCAACTATTTCCATTGATTTCAGTTAATGGCCGGTCGCAGTCAATTTTTGTAATTCCTTTGTGTCATAATTTACTAACTGTGTTTGTAGATAATACAGAACTGAGTTCCAAGCGTTCTTATGCCTTGAATGTCGCCAGATTTTTCGAAGTTACTCTTGATCTCTCGTCGACAGTGACTGATCCCTTATTGTTCTTTCTTCTCGATTTTGTTACGTACCCAACATCAATAATTTTTCGTACGATGCGGAACTGATTTGAATAGCTTATGACGTATTTCGGGAACGTTATCCTTATTTCAGTCATTAAATTAACATGCGACTAGTTGCTCCTCTTTTTCAGCACTTTCCCGACCAATTGCCTCTATTTCGTTTTATTCTGTTGTTACAGGTAATACAATTGCTGCACACGCTTTCCTTCGGGTATTTGATATCTTAAACGTGTAAAATCGCATTGCCAAGAGAAAATATTGAAAATAATATCAGTGGTGTGGGGTTATTTCAATATACTGAAGGTTTGACGTATTTGTATTGTTTGTAAGTCCCTTAAATAATCTCCGAAATTTTGTTGGTGTTATTCGGGTTTCCCCTGTATACACGGATAGAATAAAATTAAAGTTGGAGGAAAGTAATATCGCCTGTAAGTGGTAGAATGGTTCATATGGGCAACGAGAAGTAGAACTGCGCTTGCGATGGACATCAGAGGTCTTTGTGCAATTGACGCGTGTGCGCGCCCAAAGCAGTAGTCACTCATATTTCTCGATTGGCAGCTCAAATTGGCAACAAGCCACTGAATCAATCTGGGCCGAGTGCCGACCGTCCGCTAGCGGTCGCACATCACACGCTTACGTCCTGCATCGTTACGAACTGCGCCAGCCGCTAGAGAGAGGGCGGTGTGCACTCACAGGGGGATAGCAGACACGTGCCAAACCGTACGCCCAGTCTAACTTTCAACTCCTCGCTAACCTTAAGTAATTCGTTCTACATCCACAACTCTATTCCGCAAGCATCCTGACGGGATCTGATGGAGAATAATTCTGATACGACTATGAACTCCCCTCTTCCCTGATCCATTCGCGAATGATGCGTGAGAAGAATAATTGCTGATAAACTCCGTATGAGCTCTGGTTTATCCCATTTTTTCGCCATAGTCATTTATAGAGATGTATATGGGAGGAAGTAGTAAGTTGTACTACTCCTATTGGAAAATACTCTCTCATAACTTGGGCAGTAAACCTCTTGTACCCAACGCCTCTCTTGAACCAACTGACACTGGAGTTTGTTAAACATCTCCGTTACGGTCCCGCGCCGTCACGGAGCTGTAGAAGAAAAGGCAAGTATTGGTCGCAGAGTATGTTGAAATAAACAGCCTGAATCGTTTTCACAGTAACCTGAATGAGTCGCCCCATGTCGAGGTACGAAATACATTAACAAAAGTTCACGAAACCACTACCCAGCTGAGATACGTCGTCCACACACTGAGCGTAGAACGCCTCACTGGGCCGTTGGTGCACTCGAAGCCTTGTATCATTTGAAAAAGAGCCAAAATCGTGACTCTCGGACGGCAATACACACTCTCAGTCAGCTATTGTCTAGTTTCTGTGCTGTTCTACCCCTTGAAATCTTGCAACTTCATGTGCCGCTGTGAGTAATGGGCTTTTGCGAGGTACATAACTCCAAACGCCTAACGCATTTAGTTCCGTTCGTAATGGCCTCTCAGAAAATCATTAAGGTGGATTTGCCTTCACTTACAGCGGCAATTCTTGTTCGGTTCGAAAATAATTGCCGTTGACAATCCAAGACACCTATAGCCACTCGCAGTCTGTTACTATCTTATTACAAACACTTTTTCTTTTTACGCCGTGCTCCACGGCTGCAAGTGGTACGCTCTTCTTTGCAGACATGTTGTATAATCTGCGATGATACATCAACAAATCGGGAAACTTCTTTCACGGTTTAGTCAGTCATGGGCAGATCGAAAGATGATATTTAATTTCTGCCTTTCCGTTGCGCCTCCAAGTCGAACAACTTTACTGCACTGACTCCACACAACCAACAGGCGCATGCACACCACTTCACTGCCGCGGCGTAATATAACCCCTGAAAAGTCACATGTCCGCTTGATATTTGTTCTACATCATCTACAGCGCTTCAAAACTACCAGAATGTTCTTTCAAGAGGAGTGACCGATATTTTGTCCGGCGAGACTACTTGTCTTGCGTATGGCGGTGAGGTTACCGTTCAAATATCTGCTGACTTAAGACTGTTGGAAATTGGAAATTTGTGGTAAGTTCTATGGGACCAAACGCCTGAGGTCATCAGGCCCTAAGCTTACATACTCCTTAATCTAACTTACGCTAAGGACAACACACACATCTATGCCCGAGGGAGGACTCGAACCTCCGACGGGGTGAGCCGCGCGAACCGTGATAAGACTCCCAAGACCTCGCGGCTACCCCGAGCGGGTTTAAGACTGTTCTGGTCGGTTGCAATAACAACAATTCAACAGTATATACGCCGGGAAAATCTAACCATTCACAATCTTAATAATACACTCACTAAAAAAAAAGCACTACGAAGGACTTATTCGAATGGGACGGAAATCGGTCAATGGACGATTTTTTTTCAAGAGAAACAGTTTTAAAAATAGAGCAAGTCAATAAAGCGTTGGCCCACCTCTGGCCCTTATACAAACAGTTATTAGGCTTGGCATTGATTGGTAGAGTTTCTGCGTGTCCTTCTGGGGGATACCGTTTCAAATTCTGTCCAATTGGTGCATTAGATCGTCAGAATCTCGTGTTGGTTTGAGGACCCTGCCTATGATGCTCCAAGCGTTCTCAACTGGGAGCCAAGGTAGGGTTTGGCAAGCACAAAGACGAGCATTAGAAATTCTCCCCGTCTGCTGGCGGGCCTGCTTAAATGTAGCTCCAGGATGGCTTGCCATCTAGGACAGCAAAAATTACGTAGAATATCATCGACGTACCGCTGTTTTGTAAGTGCGCCGCGGATAGTAACCAAAGGGGTCCTGTTATGAAGAGAAATGGCGCCCCAGACAATCACTCCTGGTTGTCGGGCAGTATGGAGGGTGACAGTCGGTTGGTATCCCACCGCTATCTGGTACGTCTCCACACATGTCTTCGCCCTGAAATCTCACTGACTGCAGGTGACTCGTTTTCAACGACAAGTCCCGTTTCGATCTGCATCGATGACGTGATCCCCGACAGCGGTAAGACACCAAACTGAATGTCGCCTGCTGAGGTCCTTTTCTTTTCATAGCAGGACCTCTTTGGTTGTCGTCCGCGACATTGTACCAGCCCAGCGATACGCCGATAGTATTCTACGACCCGTGTTGTTGCCCTCCACGGTAAACTATCCTGGGCTTACATTTCAGTAATATAAGGCACGTCCGCACACGGCGAGACTTTCTACTGCTTGTTTTCGTGATTGCTTAACCCTACCTTTGCCAGTAAGATCGTCGGATGTCTCTCCGATTGGAAACGTTTGGAGCATCATGGGCAGGGCCCTCAAACCATCTCGTGATTTTGACGAACTAACTCATCAATTGGACAGAACTTGGCACAATATCCCTCAGGAGAACATTTAGAAAGCCGAATAATTGCTTGCATGAGGACTCAACTGCTGAGGTCATTAGTCCCCTAGAACAGTTTCATACCCCTGTGAAGAATGAGGTTCTTCCAAGCCGGTTTACTTACTCGAACTGAATATAAACCTATAAGCCACATAAAAGCCAACGGCCTTGGCGCAGTGGTTCAAATGGTTCAAATGGCTCTGAGCACTATGGGACTCAACTGCTGAGGTCATTAGTCCCCTAGAACTTAGAACTAGTTAAACCTAACTAACCTAAGGACATCACAAACATCCATGCCCGAGGCAGGATTCGAACCTGCGACCGTAGCGGTCTTGCGGTTCCAGACTGCAGCGCCTTTAACCGCACGGCCACTTCGGCCGGCTGGCGCAGTGGTAACACCGGTTCCCGTCAGATGATCGAAGTTAAGCGCTGTCGGGCTGGGCTAGCACTTGGATGGGTGACCATCCGGTCTGCCGAGAGCTGTTGGCAAGCGGGTTGTACTCAGCCCTTGTGAGGCAAACTGAGGAGCTGCTTGATTGAGAAGTAGTAGCTCCGATCTCGGAAACTGACATACGGCCGGGAGAGCGGTGTGCTGACCACATGCCCCTCCGTATCCGCATCCCGTGACGCCTGTGGGCTGAGGATGACCCGGCGGCCGGTCGATAGCGTTGGGCCTTCAAGCCTGTTCGGGAGGAATTTCGTTAACTCACATAAAAAGGTATTTGAATAAGGACATACCGCAAACAGGGATTGTGAATAAGTTTAACTATTTTGGCTATATAAACAAATTTTTGAAGGTATAAATAATAATTCGTCTATCTTACATTTAAGTAAAAGTAAGCACACGCCACTTCAGGCAGTGCCACTCATTTGTTTGCGGGATCATCTTCCGCGAAGGTATAAATCATTCGAGACCTACCACTAGAACTGATATCAGATACATTGTTATTCCTGTGGTATTATATATCTTGCTGATGACTCATAAATACTTTTCTCTACCATAAAGTAGGAGTATCTACGGATTGAGCATAGCGTACTGCTGATGTCGTCAACACGAAACTGAAATTCTGATGCGACTTACGTTATTTATTACTAGTAAGAGCGATGTCGAGGTGTTGTTACTACTACGGACGCGAAACGCAATTCGTCAAGAGAGAATAAGTAAGTAAGTGTCACATGGGAACAATTCCAGTTACCACGCCTGAAAGAACTGCTTTAAGGCTCAAATTCAGTTTTAAAAAAGAGTTAATATCATGTGACAGCATGGCCACATATTTATAACGTGAACGCGGTTGCAGGCCGCCTCCGGGATTCGTAGAGACTAGGCTGCCCGAGGCGGATTAACGACGAGCCGACCAACCTGAAGGTTGTTTTTAGGCTGTTTCCCAAGCCCAACTAACTAAATACCGGACTTGTACCCACGTCTCGCCTCAAATACACGCTACTCAACCATTTATAAAACATTCTCAGACTCGAACATGACATATACTCTAGATGGAGACAAATGGGGTACACAGGTTTTGTCCCAAGGGGATTGGTGGCGTCATGAAGAGTATCCAGCTGCCCACTGTCACGAATATTGTCACAGGCCATGTAAACAATAGGCACCCCGTAGTGAAATAGGAAAAGGCAAGGAAGAGCAAGATGACCATACGTAAGAGGCAATCAAATGAAAACGAGACAGAGAGAAAAAAGTAAACTGTCCATTATTTGAAAAGTAATCGCCATAACTGCTAACACATTCGTCCCACTGCGAGACAAGACCATCATTGCCTTAATGGAAAATGCTGTTGCCTATGGTACCATGACTTTGCCCAGGAGTGCACCTCTTCGTCCGAAGCAAATCGACGGCCACGTGTTTGTGTTTCTTCAGGACTCCAAAAATTCGGAAACTGCATGGAAGAGAATGGATGGACGATACCAAAAATACGGAAACCGCATGGAGGAGAGTTAATGGACGATGTGTTAGGGGTTCTTAGAGAAACTTCTGCAGTGTACTCTAAACAATCTTGGCAACAAAATTCTGTTTTACGCATCAGATATTCCGAGCGCTATCAGAGACGTGATACTGGGATACAATTAAAGAAATTTTCAGAATAAAAACTGATTAATTGTCTCAAATACAGAAGGAAAAACAAAAAACAGACGGTCCCGCTTGAAGTATCTTGTAACTTCATTTGCAGAGCATGGGTGCAGAACAACATTGTAAACAAAATTTCTAATTTCTTATTTTGTATTCGGACAATAACTTTAATTTGAAACCCAAGATTTTTACGTCTTCTTACGAGATCTTTCACTGTTTTTGATTGCTGAAAATATCTCGAAGTTAATTTGACATTCGTGTTTCCAGTCATCGGGGTCATATAAAGTAAGGTTTGTATAGAAATTACCTTTAAATACTAAGCATCAGTGCACACGACCTAAATCGCTTGCAGACAACTGATTAGCTAACTCCGTGCGTTAAGAAAGCCACGTAGTACATTTTTCCCTTCTTCATTTGAATTACATACTATTTAAAAATAACAGGGACATTTATAAGTGTACCTTTAAGAATAACAACAATCTTCTCTGTTCAAGACTTAATCGTTCTCCGACATAGAAAAGGGCAAATTGTGCATTAAAAAAGGACCACTTCCGCACTTAGTTATTGGCGGTGAAAGACTATAAGATACTTTAAAAAATGAACTAACAGGACTTTTGCTTAAAACAGTCTCCTACTAATAGAGTAATCGTTTTTCAAATATATGTCAGTATTGGTGTCGCAACTCTCCAAATCGTAGTGAGATGTCGTGAACGTGGAAATAGTCGTCTAGTAAATGGAAAGTGGAATCTGATCATCTTGGAATACGGCGAAGCTGTCTTTAGCTGGATACAAAGAGTATGACAACGAAAATGGAACTGTCACTGGGGTCAATGATATAACTGCTGTAATTTTCTCAATAGGGATGATGAGCCATTAGTGGCAGATTACAAGCACGTGGTGACCTCAAAGGAAACGGCACAGTCTTCTTGCTTTTACCATACCTACCAATCTGACTCCCTGAGAGCAGTTTATGATTTTAAGAATAAACTCAAACGCGCCCTACTTGCCATAGCCAATCTTTCCACAATACCTGCTGGAAGCTGAGGCTGTTTCTTGCAGTAGTTATTGAATATTATACTTAATTTTAAAAATTCATCTCCAATATGTATTTACCAAGCGATAGTGAACAGCAGTAGGACACGGTCTCAACCCGGAATCAGTTCACAGTTCAGACATCCAGGGTTGCCCTACATCGCTCCAAACCAATGATAGGATGATTCCTTTGAAAAGGACAAAACCTATCTCCTTCCCGAATCCGTACAGCGTACATAAGATAAAAATGTAAAACGTACAGTTTACTTTGATGTTGTTTCCTACATTTATCTTGTAAACATCACACCTTCTGAAACATATTTGGTTGGCATAATTTTGCTTTCAATTCTTTTCATTTTATGATGGAAGAATCTTCACACGATACCAATGTACTGACCATTGACTTGTGCACATGTCATTTGACTGTGTGTAACCTTCCCCACTGCATCCTCCGTATTTTTACATAGTTATTGCGTTACATTCCTACTACTGCTTACAAACTGCACCATACAGCACTCAATATGAATAACTTATTTTGTTTTATTGTTATTTGTAGAGCTATTGCTTGAATTATTTATAGCATTGTACTCAAGTTTTCTTATACGGTACCGCCTCATTTTTCCTTTTCTTATGTTATACTGCTCGTCAGATAGAAACCAAAAATAGTTTCCCTACCCTGGTTCTGATCAAGGTTTTCGAAAAAGTTCCCCTGGTTGGCGGGAAAGTGTAGGAACTCGAAATCCGCTCCCAAATATTCCCAACTAGGACTCGCCTGGCATTTTGGCTGAAAACTCCTTAAATCTGTAATGGGTCATTACTCGAGCATCCTGATCCACCTAGAGAATGAAAAATACATAAGAAAGTAGTATTTTCAGGTCATCAGCTCGCCGCGGTACACTGCACATGCTGGGAAAGCCATCGATTTGAACACCTGCTAGGCTTGCATATTTTTGTCTGGAACGTACGTCTTCATCTGCATCTTTCATGTTCTTTTTTCGAGATATACGTAGGAAATGGCAATATATTGGTTGAGTCTCCTAGAAATGTGCGGTCTTGGAATTGTAACAGTAAACTACACTGTGATGCAGAACTCCTCTTGCAGCATCTGCCACTGGAATTGGCTGAGCATCTTCCATGACGTTTCCGTGCTTAGTGAATGAACCTATAATGAAACGTGTTGCTCTTCTTTGGATCTCCTCTCTTTCCTATGTCAATCCTATCTGGTGCGGATCCCGTACCGACGAGCAATACTCAAGCACTGGTCGAACGACGGTTTCGTAAGCTATCTCCTTTCCACAGATCTGAGACTGGCATTTGGTTTACCTGCGGTTAATGATATATGGTTGCTCCACTTCAAATTGCTCCGTGCGCCTACTACTAAGTATTTTACGGATGTAACAGCTTTCAGTGGTTGTTCTGCATTCGTGTACTCATACAATAAAGCGTTTCGCTGCTTATTTATGCGGAATGCGTCAAATTTCTTTATGTTGAGAGTCCATTGGCAATCGTTTTCGCGGCACCCCACATGTCCAAAATTGCTACAGAGTGACCCAATAACACTCTTGTGAGTTTAAACTCTTCCGCTGGCCACTACACTCACCGACATGAACAATTTTGAGCAGATGTGGGATGCCTTGCAACGTGCTGTTCAGAAGAGATTCCCACCTCCTCGTACTCTTACGGATTTATGGACAGCCCTGCAGGATTCAAGGAGTCAGTTCCCTCCAGCACTACTTCAGACATTAGTCGAGTCCATGCCACGTCGTGTTGCGGCACTTCTGCGTCCTCGCGGGGGTCCTACACGATATTAGGCAGGTGTACCAGTTTCTTCGGCTCTTCAGTGCATTTACGTGGGCGCACCAGGTGGCACCGCGAAAACGTTTCTAATGAATCTATTGCTGGCGGAAATACGTGCTAAACAACACATCGTACTTGCACTGACATCATCCGGCATTCAACTATACTTTTGGTAGGCGGACGAACTACCCATACCGCCCTACAACTACCGTTGAATGTAGCCAATGAACAATTCCCGGCTCGTAAAATCTCAAGAGCATCTAGACGGGATGAACTTCTAAGAAAGCTAACATTATGTTCTGGCATGAATGCACAACGACACATAAAAAAACCTCTTGAAGCCATAGACAGAATATTACACAACTTGCGAGGAAACTCTGAAGTGATGGGAGTTCTGCTCATTCTCCCAGAGAGATTTTCGACAAACACTTCCAGTTACCGCCAAGTCAACACCAGCATACGAGATCAACGCATGCTTAAAAAAATCACACCTTTGACCACATATACAAATTCTGCGACTAACAAAAACTATGAGACTTGAACTACCAAAAGACGAAACAACAACTCATTTTGCTCAACGAATTTACAAACAGGCGAAGGCACATATCCTAGTGCCCAAACGATCGGACTCATTAAACTCAACAGTGATTGCTGCAACATACCTGCTGCTGAAAATGAACTCATGGACCAAATTTAGGCAAACATTGTTCACAACTACTCCAATCCGGACAGGATATTTGAAAGGGCAATTCTGCCAACTAAAAATAATATTATCGAAGATATCAACTTTAATATTCAAACGAAAATTTTCGGTGACAATATACAAATCGATCGACACGATGATAAACGTTGAAGAAAGTGTGAACTTCTCTACAGAATTTTTAAATTCTTTGCAAGTACGAGGAATGCCATTACACTGCATTCGACTTAAAACTGTATTTCTGATCATACTATTCAGAAATCTCGTCACCAAAACTATGTAATGGAACATTGATGATCGTCAAACAACTCTCGAATAACATTATCGAAGCCAAACTTACGACTGAAAAGTGCAAAGGGCACACACCATTTATCCCCAGAATACGACTGATCTGCAGTGAACTGCGATTACAATTTATAACAATTCAATTTCCAATGAAATTAACCTACACTTTTCCAGTTAACAAAGCTCAGGGACAAACTTTGAAATTTTGCGTCATCAACCTCAAAGACGCCTGCTTCTCTCATAGTCAAATGGTTCAAATGGCTCTGAGCACTACGGGACTCAACTGCTGTGGTCATAAGTCCCCTAGAACTTAGAACTACTTAAACCTAACTAACCTTAGGACATCACACACATCCATGCCCGAGGCAAGATTCGAACCTGCGACCGTAGTGGTCGAGCGGTTCCAGACTGTAGCGCCTTTAACCGCTCGGCCACTCCGGCCGGCTCTCTCACAGTCAAAAAGATATAGACGAGTAGAAAATCCGAAATATTTGTTCGCATTTACCCCGGATAACAAGTGAAATATATTGTTCATAAACAAGTGCTGTAAATACTTAGTATTAAAGTTTATCCTTTTATTCCAACTACGACACAATCTCATATTAACTCCCTGAGCGAAGCCGGTTAGCTCAGCTAGTAACTAATAATATGCAATATTTACCCGTTTTTTAGTTGTGGAACTTACTGTTCTCCTCAAACTGTGTGGATTATTTATGACGAATTTGATATTCTGAAGAAACGGTTAAAATGCCTAACTCCTTGAAGAACCCTCTAAAAGGTGGTTGTGGGTCCAACACCACATATTATTCTGTTTATTTTGAGTAATCAATAATATTTTTTCGAAGTGATGAGTTACCTCAGAACATAATGCCATAAGGGAATGTGTGAAGATATGCAAAATAAGTTACGGTATTGATTTGTTTGTTTTCAAAACTAGATGAACTTTGTTGTTCAAGCAAGTCAGTAATATATTTCTTTCTGTTCAAGTTTTCAGCAATATGTAAGCCAAAAAATTTGAAACACTGTACCATATTCACTGACTCGGAGTGGTGTTATTCTATTTGTTATACACAACTGAAAAATTGTGAGTACTTTTTTTTTAATTTAAAGGGGTATCTATTTTCAGAGCAACAATAAATCTTTGAAAAACATTATCAACAATTTCATCAGTAGATTAGTCCCTAACAGTATTTACTATAACGCTTGTGTCGACTGTAATACGTACTAACTATGGTTGATATAGGATGTTGCGACACGAATAGACAATTTAATTTTTGAATAAAACACAACAGTTACTTGAGAAATTAATAAATTTTTATTTTAAAATATTTTTATTATTACTTCTAGTAAACGGTATTTGACGAAAGTCCGTCAAAACTTCGTTGATCCACTCCCATTCTTCAAACAATATCTTTATTGATATTTTCGCACATTTATGGAGCGATTTCGCAATGAGGCGCTCATACGGCGTCATATGAAAATATCTTGGTGGTCACTTCATGTTCCCGTGGCGTGAGATTATACGATATAGAAATGTCTTCAGCAAGAAGCGCGGGATTCGCGCGGTAACACAGGTAGTTCCATCTTGCTGGAACCTGTTGTTTTCAAGGTTCAGGCCTTCCTATTTGGGTCAAAGGAATTAATCTACCTTGTTCCGATAATGTACCCCATTCATCATCACTGCATTACCTGCAGAATTCTCGAAAAAGTAAGGCCGAATCACTTCTATTCGCCGAAAATCCACACTAAACTGTGGCTCGTCGTGCATTCATCGGCTATTGAAGTGTTACGCGAAGATTCTTGTCTCCCCAGATCCGACGTAGCCGTTCAATTGGAAGTTGGTCTCATCACTGAAGATGACGTTTGTCGAAAATTGTTACCCGTATCTGGATTTCCAACACGCCATCGGTGAATTCGCACCAGTGGCGGCTCGTAGGTATACATTGCGCGTGTTCACAAATTTTTGAATTCAGAGAAATATGAGATTACGAAATTAATCGCGCCAGCTGTATAACTGTTAGGCTTATCAACATATTTATACAACTTCAGCCGCTGTCTATAATCATGATAATAACAACGATAATAGTATTCATAACTGGTCTGAAAGAAGCAAGAATTGTTTTTGCGGAATTTTGTTGTTTTGTACATAATTAAGTACAGTTTATAGCAAAATGAAATTATGTTTAAGATTTTGCGACTCTCCGTCTCGCATTTTTGTGTGAGTGGGAATTTTCGTGCTTTTTATTTTTTTGGACAAATGTACAAGATCCTTAATTCATGTATCAGTTAACGAATAAACTTCTGGGCTGAAAATCAGGCATCCTTACGTTGCATCCTCACAACAACTTACGCTTATTATACGCTTCTTTGTTAAATGTTCATTTGTAGTCACGCTTATCACTTCCTAAGACTGCGAAACTGGTCTGAAATGCCCTAATTTCTTTGTGACTAACTTTTCCTGGTAATTTTCTTTTCTGTTAGGGCTTAATACAGGTTCAACAGAGTTCATGTTGACACTCCACAGGAAATACAATTCCTGTACAGTAGGCAACCAACTCCAAACATTAAGTGCCGTTTGCGGAAAAGATTAAATTCAAGGTCATTGAGAGCCATAAGGGCCAAAAGTATATTTTTTTATATTTAAGTGAATATAAGAGAAACCGGCGAGACTGATTTTCGTGAATATTCAGATATACGAACAATGTGGGCCTACAGTACAGATAAACCAGAGCAGCCATAAGATGAATGGATGTCAGAAGCATGAATAAATGCTACAGTCGCACAATCGACGATGATGCGCTTTATGGTTCTCAGCGCCTGAAATAGATTGTTCTAGGATAAAATACAAAACTTAATGTATTACACATCTCATTCAGAATTCCACAAAATAGGTTTTTCTATCAGTATAGCTACAACATATACTGATGTCGGATCTAATTTTACTACGCAGTGAGTGAATTCACATATCTTTGGAATGTGCTACCGCCTAATAGGTTTTAGGCAGAGCGAACGTCGATAAACGTCTGCTGCAGTGTGCTACCACCTAGTGGCATTGACATAAACTTGTAGTTGAGTGGTAAGAGCTAGCAGTGGACGCAGTGAGCACATTGTTTATCAAATCCTTATGTATTAGGCCCGTAAGGCAATTACGTCACGCCAGTTGCGCATGTGCAGAAGTTCCTTAAGAAGCGCACAAGTGACGGTGTGCTCGCGACTCTGATGCCAAGTTTCACCGAGTCTAGAGGAGCAATGTGTAGCACAGCGCAGTACATTTAGTGCTGTGTATTTCAGTTTACCGCACCTACGTTACGTTTAACAGTAATCAAAGAAAAATAATCAAAAAATCCGTAAAAGTTAGGATGTTCTTGTGCTCTTACTCAGCAGCCGCCACTGATTCGCACCATTTCAAATTGTCGGTTAACAGTAGTTGTTGCGTTGGTTGAATCTTGAAGGCGTGTAGGTGACGGTATTTTTATCAGAACTCGCCGTATGATGCTCCTCGAAATGTTCAGTTCTTATAATCTACGGCGAATCGAGATTCGGGGCCTCCGGGCAACATTTTGATTTACGGTGGCAATATTTTCAGCAAACTGGCTGATGCGATGTCGCTTGGGTGTCTTAACATTTTCCTCAGACTTTTAAATTACTCTTAGAATTGTTGACAAATCGTCTACGTTTCGCCAAGAGAAAATCGTGAGCAATTCTGGAAGAGCCTCTAAAGAAATATCCATGTACTAGTTACAAGTTTTGGCGATGGTAGTGCGTTTTTCGTCGGTAAAGGTCTCATTTTCACCAACCTCAATGTCTCTAGACGACAACTAACAAGGGAACCTCCCCATGCACCCCCATCAGATTTCGTTATAAGTTGGCACAGTGGATAGGCCTTAAAAAACTGAACACAGATCAATCGAGAAAACAGGAAGAACTTGTGTGGAACGATGAAAAAAATAAGCAAAATATACAAACTGAGTAGTCCATGTGCAAGATAGGCAACATCTAGGAGGGTCTCAGCTGAGGAGCGCCATGGTCCCGTGGTTAGCGTGAGCAGCTGCGGAACGAGAGGTCCTTGCTTCACGTCTTCCCTCGAGTTTACTTTCTTTATTTTCGCAAAGTTATGATCTGTCCGTTCGTTCATTGACGTCTCTATTCAATGTAATAAGTTTAGTGTCTGTGTTTTGCGACCGCACCGCAAAACCGTGCGATTAGTAGACGAAAGGACGTGTCTCTCCAATGGGAACCGAAAACATTTGATCGCAAGGTCACAGGTCAACCGATTCCTCCACAGCAAAACACGGCTAATATATATTCTATACGACACTGGTGACGGCATGTGCGTCACGCGACAGGAATATGATGTCCACACACCTAACTTGTACACTTGGCGAATGGGTAAAAAGATTCTTCTACCTTGCCCGATTTAGGTTTTCTTGTGGATGTGATAATCACTCCCAAAAAAGTGATGAAAATATAAGAGTTTATCACATAAACTGCAACAAATGAATGCAACAGTTTCACAGTCACACAGTTTTCCCTGTGCTCTGTCAAAACATATTTTTTAACGTTTTCAAATGTTTCCGTGTGTAGACCGTCAAATCGTGCATATGTCCAAGCAAATGTGAACATGTCCTGGAATTTTGGAGAGCGAAGGTGATTATGTGTGAGTGCCTGAACTTTGATAATTGTCTGAGAATAAAAAATTAAACTTTTCACTCGAGGGAGGACTTGAACCAAGGACCTCTGGTTCCACAGCTGCTCACGCTAACCACGGGACCACGGCGCTCCTGAGCTCACGATATCCTTGATGTTGCCTATCTTGCGCATGGACTACTCAGTTTATATATTTTGCTTATTTTTTTCATAGTTCCACACAACTTCTTCCTGTTTTCTCTATTGATCTGTGTTCAGTTTTTCAAGGGCTATCCACTGTGCCAACTTATAACTAAATCTGACGGGGGGGGGGGGGGGGGGTGCGATGGGGAGGAGGTTCCCTTGTAAGTAACAGCATGAGTTGCCAATAGATCGAATCGAAGATAGCGTGAAATTTAGGTGGTGTATTCTCACTAGAAAATCCTGCACAAAAAATATAAACGTATCCAAAATTGACCCTTACTGACCCATGATCTCATTGGCGACAAAGAAATGAACTTGCGAAGCACTGCACGCCAGCTGCGGATCGTGACTCGACAATATAGGTGGCAGGCAGGCGTCAAGATGCGCGCGGGAGCGTCTAAGCCAATTAGGGCGCAGCGCGGGTTCAGTGCGGCGCGCGCGGGCACTCCGCCGCCGAACTCAATTTGTCGCAGTAACAGCACGTCGCTGCGGCCGCCGCGCGAACCCAGCAGCGGGCTGCAGCGGCGCGCGGCTGCGCGATACCGCCGCTCCACCCCACGACCTCTGAACCCTATTAGTTCTCACGACTAGCGCACGCCGCACCACTGACAACGTATTCCAGGTCCTCACTGTGATGGCTAATCAAACGCACTAACGAGATTCGGGACAGGAGGCTGCAAGCATATTCGGAAGAAAGACGAGGTACTGGCAGAAGTAAAGCTGTGAGGACGGGGCGTGAGTCGTGCTTGGGTAGCTCAGTTGGTAGAGCACTTGCCCGCGAAAGGCAAAGGTCCCGAGTTCGAGTCTCGGTCCGGCACACAGTTTTAATCCGCCAGGAAGTTTCAAAAGAGAGAAGAGTTTTACCTGGGAGCCACAACTTTTACACGATCTTCTCCACAGTTCTCCATTTTACTCGAAAGATTTACGGTACGATGCGAGCAACATTTTCTATAGGGCACCTAAAAAATTAACAGCCACATTTCATTATTAATTTACTATAACACAGGATTCGACTCGATGCTTCAGGACTTATTCAACAAATGATCGTTTGACCCAATCTCTCATTCGCACAAACACTGAGTGAGGCGGCGGCAGCGGTAAAGACGCTGGTCTCACATTCGAGAGGACGGTGGTTCAAATCCTTGTCCAGCCACCCAAATTAGGGTTTGCGTATTTTTACCAAATCGTTTAAGGCAAAGGCAGGAATGGTTTCTTTGAAAAGGACCTAGTTGATTTCCCACCTCAGTGTGGAGCAGGTAGCAAATCTAAGAAGGGACGACCGGGGATACATCACTATCGCGGAACTGATTGCACTATATGAGACGTATTTCCCGAAACTGAAGAACAAAAAAATGGCTCTGAGCACTATGGGACTTACATCTCAGGTATTGAGTCCCCTAGAACTTAGAACTACTTAAACCTAACTAACCTAAGGACATCACACACATCCATGCCCGAGGCAGGATTCGAACCTACGACCGTAGCGATCGCGCGGTTCCAAACTGAAGCGCCTAGAGCCGCTCGGCCACCAGCGGCCGGCAATTGAAGAACAATGTTAATATGTGATTTTATAGCAGCTTGATATATGATAGAGGTTTAGACTCAACAAAGGAATACAAATTTTACATGGAAAAATTGCATTCAATAAAGAAAATATTAGATGAGATCATAACAGAGAGTTGTTAACATCTAGCCATTCTCAATGCGCTATTATTTATTCTCAATGCGTGTAAGTCCCCGTTGTTCGTGCGTCAGTCGGTGTTTACAGTAGCTCATTCTAAAATTTATGTTTGTTTTTCATACACCATGACATAAAAAGTATCCGGACATCCCAAAAACATACATTTTTCATATTACGTGCATTGTGCTGCCACCTACTGTCAGGTACTCCATACCAGCGACCTCAGTAGTCATTAGACATTGTGAGAGAGCAGAACGGAGCGCTCCACTAAACTCACGGACGTACGCGAGATTTCTACAGTCCTAAACATCCCTAGGTCTACTGTTTCCGATGTCATAATGAAGTGGAAACGTGAAGGGACACGTACAGCACAAAAGCGCACAGATCGACCTCGTCTGTTGACTGACAGAGACCGCCGATAGTTGAAGAGGGTCGCAATGTGTAATAGGCAGACATCTATCCAGACCATCACACAGGAATTCCGAATGCATCAGGATCCACTGCAAGTATTATGACAGTTAGGAGGGTGAGAAAACTTGGATTTCATGGTCGAGCGGCCAACACGATATTGAATTGCAGCATTGCCGATGGAGGGCCCCACGAACTTGTAAGTCGTTTCCTGTCAGGTGTCCGTATACTTTTGATCACATAGTGTACACATGCTGAATGACAGTCATTGAAGGTTAACTGACACATGTCTGAAGTTGTGATTGGTTTGTTATCTTTCTTCTCAATGTCACCAAGTTCATGGTTCAAATGGCTCTGAGCACTATGGGACTTATCATCTGTGGTCATCAGTCCCCTATAACTTAGAACTACTTAAACCTAACTAACCGAAGGACATCACACGCATCCATGCCCGAGGCAGGACTGGAACCTGCGACCGTAACGGTCACGCGGTTCCAGACTGTAGCGCCTAGAACCGCTCGGCCACTTCGGCCGGCACCAAGTTCATCTCCAGTATGTAATAGAACGTTTCTCTCCTCATCTCATATAATCGTAAAACATGACTGATTATTCCAGTAACGGAGAAAAGAGGCACAGTAGTCGCCAAGTTCTTTTCGAGACAGACATAGCTCATTCACATGCATCCGGCGTAGTTTCAACAGCAAAAGCCACATTGCAGCACTGGTCTCCAACCACAAAAGTGTCGTGGCATTCATACCGCCCAAGGAGGCTAGAATAGGTTCAACTAATTAATTCCTACACCACTGATCCCTCCAAAAAATGCCGAAGGAGATGCGACGCACTGTGACTAAGCCATAGGTCGACTTTATCGGGCGACCTCTGGCGACAGCGTCTGACGACCGTTGTTGGTGCCACTGTGACCGCAGCCTAAGACTTAAACTGTTTGCTGCTAACTTGTTGTAGGCATGATTAGCTGACATCTGAGCTGGGTCTGATAAAGGCTCAATTTGGAAGATTGATTAGAATCTTCATCATGTCACTGCGCAATTCTTCCCTTGACTTCATACATAAGAGCTCCAACTCCGCCTGTAATAGCACCGATGTCGACGGTGTGCCTTCTCAGCATTTAGTGTGTAAGCAGTAAGCGCTACACCCGCAACACCTGAGGCTGCCACAGTACGTTAATATCGTGAGAAGTCGGCAGGATGTCAGTTCGCAGACACTCGCCTAAACAGCTATTAATCACATCTCGCATCTTTTTCAACTCTTCTTAATGGTGCGGCAGCCGCGTAAACATGTGAGTGACTGAAGTGTTGAAATTTTAAACACTGCTTTCCGAAATTATTCGACGGCCTCAGTCGGTTTATCATCCGCAAAACTGCTATAGTCGTTGGAAAAGAGGCTTAGTCAATAAACTGGCGCATTTGATGGCTTTCATGTCAGGCTCTACACTGCCTAACTGCAAAAAAATTAGTTTGTCGTTTACAGTAACGCATGGTAACCGAAATGGAAGAGAGCTATATTTTTATATTTTTAATAAAGTATATTGTTGTTGTTGTTGTTGTTGTTGTTGTTGTCTTCAGTCCTGAGACTGGTTTGATGCAGCTCTCCATGCTACTCTATCCTGTGCAAGCTTCTTCATCTCCCAGTACCTACTGCAACCTACATCCTTCTGAATCTGTTTAGTGTATTCATCTCTTGGTCTCCCTCTACGATTTTTACCCTCCACGCTGTCCTCCAATACTAAATTGGTGGTGCCTCAGAACATGTCCTACCAACCAATCCCTTCCTCTAGTCAAGTTGTGCCACAAACTCCTCTTCTCCCCAATTCTATTCAATACCTCCTCATTAGATATGTGATCTACCCATCTAATCTTCAGCATTCTTCTGTAGCACCACATTTCGAAAGCTTCTATTCTTTTCTTTTCCAAACTATTTATCGTCCATGTTTCACTTCCATACGTGGCTACACTCCATACAAATACTTTCAGAAACCTTAAGACACTTAAACCTACACTCGATGTTAACAAATTTCTCTTCTTCAGAAATGCTTTCCTTGCCATTGCCAGTCTACATTTTATATCCTCTCAGTTATTTTGCTCCCCAAATAGAAAAACTCCTTTACTACTTTAAGTGTCTCATTTCCTAATCTAATTCCCGCAGCATCACCCGATTTAATTCGACTACATTCCATTAGCCTCGTTTTGCTTTTGTTGATGTTCATCTTATATCCTCCTTTCAAGACACTGTCCATTCCGTTCAACTGCTCTTCCAGGTTGTTTTCTGTCTCTGACAGAATTACAATGTCATCGGCGAACCTTAAAGTTTTTATTTTTTCTCCATGGATTTTAATACCTACTCCGAACTTTTCTTTTGTTTCCTTTATTGCTTGCTCAATATACAGATTGAATAACATCGGGGATAGCCTACAACCCTGTCTCACTCCCTTCCCAACCACTGCTTCCCTTTCATCCCCCTCGACTCTTATAACTGCCATCTGGTTTCTGTACAAATTGTAAATAGCTTTTCGCTCCCTGTATTTTACCCCTGCCACCTTCAGAATTTGAAAGAGAGTATTCTAGTCAACATAGTCAAAAGCTTTCTCTAAGTCTACAAATGCTAGGAACGTAGGTTTGCCTTTCCTTAATCTAGCTTCTAAGTCGTAGGGTAAGTATTGCCTCATGTGTTCCAGTATTTCTACGGAATCCAAACTGATCTTCCCCGAGGTCGGCTTCTACTAGTTTTTCCATTCGTCTGTAAAGAATTCGTGTTAGTATTTTGCAGCCGTGACTTATTAATCATTAATAATTATTAATAATTAATATAATATAACAATAATTTTTCATATATTTTAATATAGCTGTCCAGACATTTGGCTCTGCTGTCTGGCCAGGGAACGGCCATAATACGACAGCCCTCAACACAAAAGGCTACAGTTCGAATCAGAGTGGTGGATACAATTTTCAGTGTCACTACGTTGTCGGTAACGGAGAGGACACAAAACCATTGAACAACTGGTCACCAAACTTGCTTATAGTGTACTAGGTTCACCTCCAAACTTACCGCACACTTTCAAGGAATAGCGAAATCAAATATATACTACATATACTGTGCCGTCCATACTGTTTGTACAGGAGCAAGGGTAAATGTTTGATCTTCTCCCTTCTTTCCATTTCACATTCATCCAAAGTAAAACACCACTACAACCATAAATACTTGCCACAATCATCTATACAGCACAGTCCGCAGCTCGTGGTCGTGCGGTAGCGTTCTCGCTTCCCACGCCCGGGTTCCCGGGTTCGATTCCCGGCGGGGTCAGGGATTTTCTCTGCTTCGTGATGACTGGGTGTTGTGTGATGTCCTCAGGTTAGTTTAAGTAGTTCTAAGTTCTAGGGGACTGATGACCACAGATGTTAAGTCCCATAGTGCTCAGAGCCATTTGAACCATTTCGAGAATGATTTCGAAGTTCGAAGCCACGGGTTGTTTAGACGATAGACCCCGTAGTGGCCGACCGAGCACAAGGCGTAATGCTGCTGGGACAGTTCAGGAAGAAATGGAGACTGTAGCGGATTCGTCTATGCACGGGGAAGTCTGCGCTCGTGCAGTCGCACGTCACACCGGCATTCCATACACTACTGGTTGGTTGGCACTTAGGCGTACCCTCCAATGCTTTCTGTAAAAACTCCATCGGCATCATGAACTGTTACCTGGCGATTTAGTGAAGCGGAGGGCATTTAGGGTGTGGGCGTTTCAAAAGATGTCGGAAGATGACGATTGGTTGAGAACCACGCTCCGAGGGTCTGTCAACGCCCACAACTGCAGAATTTAGGCTACCGAAAATCCTAGAACTGTCGTGGAAATTCCACTGCACGACTAGAAAGTCACGGTATGGGTTGGATTTACCACATCTACCGTTATCAGGCCTTTTTTCTTCGAGGAAATGGGTGATTCTGGTTTTGTAACTGCTACCGTGACGGGTGAGAGGTACGCCGATATGTTACAGAATCGCATCATCGCCAGCCTGGTTGATAAACACCTGCTGTAACGTACGATATTTATGCAGGATGGCGTTCCACGCCATATTGCTAGACGCGTGAAAGATCTCTTGCGCGCGTCGTTTGGTGATGATCGTGTGCTCAGCCGCCACTTTCGTCATGCTTTGCCTCCCAGGTCCCCAGACCTCAGTCCGTGCGATTATTGGCTTTGAGGTTAGCTGAAGTCGCAAGTGTATCGTGATCGACCGACATCTCTAGGGATGCTGAAAGACAACATCCGACACCAATGCCTCACCATAACTCCGGACATGTTTTACAGTGCTGTTCACAACATTATTCCTCGACTACAGCTATTGTTGAGGAATGATGGTGGACATATTGAGCAATTGCTGTAAAGTACATCATCTTTGCTTTGTCTTACTTTGTTATGCCAATTATTGCTATTCTCGTCAGATGAAGCGCCATCTGTCGGACATTTTTTGAACTTTTGTTTTTTTTTGGTTCCAATAAAACTCCATGTCATTCCAAGCATGGGTGTCAATTTGTACCTCTCTATCTATGTTATTCCATGATTTATTCAGTTTTCAAATTTATACTGACTTTTTGATCACCCGGTACATTGACACTGAACTTTATTTCAGAAGTAGTAATTCTTGATCTGGTGGTGGCAGTAGCCGAAACATGTCATTAAATAATACAAGAATCATGATTAGCGATCTCGTCAGTAATATTCGCAAATATTTTTCCTATATATACCCTTATCAGTACCAAAAGTTTCGAGACTGGGTTACTTAAAAATAGATGGGCGCTGATGACCACGCTGTTTAGCGCCCGAAAACCTCAAACCACACACACACACACACACACTAATTAAAAATAGAAAAATGTTAAGATGGACAGAGTCTTCTTCCATTTGATTCCAATGCATATAACGTTCATACAACATTGTGAAAGTGGAAGAAAGGTCCTCCTTTCGGATGTTGATCATCTAGCGCGTCGGCTTGAATGTCTGTCGGTTATGTCGTCAAAGTACTGACCCTTCATGTGAATTTCGTTACTGTACTGGCGTCACTTATAGCCGGGAACAAAATCAGACTCGCAGCTTCTTGGGCGGACGGTATGTGAACAAGGCCGAGGGGGATTTCAGTCTCGTAAGCGACTTTCTCAATGAATAATTATTCTTCCACGGAATCTGCCATTTACTTTTCTTGCTATATGGTCGTTTAATTCCACACACGTTGTTTTACGACAATACTAGAAAATTTAGAGGTATTTTAAAAGATACATGAAGGAACAACTTTTGGAAATAAACTATTCCCTGAACTATCGACAGCAATGATATAAATTATGAAAATATGGTCTCCGACGCATATGAATGTGAATTTCGAGCTACACTTACAGCCATGTTTTCTCACGAAATATGTTGTTTTCAATCGCGATCCATGACCAGCATTACGAGTTTGATGCTCAGGAAAATAGTATGGAACACAAATAATCTACTGCAGTCGGAAAATTACATGGAAAAAAATTAGAAGAATCAGGCACTATTATCCGAGCTGCTTTGATTTCTTAAAAAAAGAAAAAAACTGCCTGCAGCATTGTAGAACGCCCCTCACATGTGTACCATTGACTATAGCTCGAGTAAAATAACTTTGTGACTGACAGACTGGAGTGGCGGGGGAGAGGGTGGGGAGGGATTGGGGGGAGGTGGGGGAGGGGGTGGGCAGACTCTGGCTGTAGGATACCTTCAAAACAGACAGCACGGGAAGCATATGGGACTTCAGAAGGAATTTCGATTGGCTGGCGGCTGGTCCCCACACTCGACTCTTTGAAACGTCAGTTACGCAGTTATTTTACGACATTCATGAAAACACACATATAAAAATCGAGACAACTACTGATTAATAAAATGTGATTGTTGCTACTGTCTATTCAATCGTGATAAGCCTAATCACTGCAAAACGTGACTGATGTTGACTGCAGCACAGCTGCCAGTTCATAAAGACACTCGTTTTTCGCAGTTGGTTTGAACTCTAAAAGGGTTTTTAAGGAACGTAATGCCTTTCTGGAAACCAAGTAGATATCTGGAAAGGGAATTTAAGTTGAGAGAGAAGAAAAAATAAATTTGAGGTTTGCCGACTGCTCCGTAATTCTTTCATACACGGCAAATTAGTGGAAGAGCAGTTAAACGGAATGTCTTGAAAAGAAGTGGTTGTTGTTGTTGTTGTTGTGGTCTTCAGTCCTGAGTCTGGTTTGATGCAGCTCTCCATGCTACTCTATCCTGTGCTAGCTTCTTCATCTCCCAGTACCTACTGCAGCCTACAGCCATCTGTATCTGTTTAGTGTATTCATCTCTTGGTCTCCCTCTACGATTTTTACCCTCCACACTGCCCTCCAGTACTAAATTGGTGATCCCTTCAGGCCTCACAACATGTCCTACCAACCGATCCCTTCTTCTAATCAAGTTGTGCAACAAACTCCTCTTCTCCCCAATTCTATTCAATACCTCTTCATTAGTTAAGTGATCTACCCATATAATCTTCAGCAATCTTCTGTAGCAGCACATTTCGAAAGCTTCTATTCTCTTCTTGTCTAAACTATTTATCGTCCACGTTTCACATCCATACATGGCTACACTCCCTACAAATACTTTCAGAAACGACTTCGTAACACTTAAATCAATACTCGATGTTAACAAATTTCTCTTCTTCAGAAACGCTTTCCTTGCCACTGCCAGTCTACATTTTATATCCTCTCTACTTCGACCATCATCAGTTACTTTGCTCCCCAAATAGCAAAACTCCTTTACTACTTGAAGCGTCTCATTTCCTAATCTAATTCCCTCAGCATCGCCCGACTTAATTCGACTACATTCCATTAAGTTTTTATTTCTCCTCCATGGATTTTAATACCTACTCCGAACTTTTCTTTTGTTTCCTTTACTGCTTGCTCAATATACAGATTGAATAGCATCGGGGAGAGGCTACAAGCCTGTCTCACTCCCTTCCCAATAACTGCTTCCCTTTCATGTCCGTCGACTCTCATAACTGCCATCTGCTTCCTGTACAAATTGTAAATAGCCTTTCGCTCCCTGTATTTTATCCCTGCCACCTTCAGAATTTGAAAGAGAGTATTTCAGTCAACATTGTCAAAAGCTTTCTCTAAGTCTACAAATGCTAGAAACGTAGGTTTGCCTTTCCTTAATCTATCTTCCAAGATAAGTCGTAGGGTCAGTATCGCCTCACGTGTTCCAACATTTCTACGGAATCCAAACTGATCTTCCCAGAGGTCGGCTTCTACCAGTTTTTCCATTCGTCTGTAAAGAATTCGCGTTAGTATTTTGCAGCTGTGACTTATTAAACTGATATTTCGGTAATTTTTACATCTGTCAACACCTGCTTTCTTTGGGATTGGAATTATTATATTCTTCTTGAAGTTTGAGGGTATTTTGCCTGTTTCATACATCTTGCTCACCAGATGGTAGAGTTTTGTCAGGACTGGCTCTCCCAAGGCCGTCAGTAGTTCTAATGGAATGTTGTCTGCTCCCGAGGCCTTGTTTCGACTTAGGTCTTTCAGTACTCTGTCAAACTCTTTACGCAGTATCAAATCTCCCATTTCATCTTCATCTATATCCTCTTCCATTTCCATAATATTGTCCTCAAGTACATCGCCCTTGTATAGACCCTCTATATACTCCTTCCACCTTTCTGCTTTCCCTTCTTTGCTTAGAACAGGGTTTCCATCTGAGCTCTTGATATTCATATAAGTGGTTCTCTTTTCTCCAAAGGTCTCTTTAATTTTCCTGTAGGCAGTATCTATCTTACCCCTCTCGATATAAGCCTCTACATCCTTACATTTGTCCTCTAGCCATCCGTGCTTAGTCATTTTTGAGACGTTTGTATTCCTTTTTGCCTGCTTCACTTACTGCATTTTTGTATTTTCTCCTTTCATCAATTAAATTCAGTATCTCTTCTGTTACCCAGCCCTCGTCTTTTTACCTACTTGATCCTCTGCTGCCTTCACTATTTCATTCCCCAAAGCTACCCATTCTTCTTCTACTGTATTTCTTTCCCCCATTCCTGTCAATTGTTCCCTTATGCTCTGCCTGAAGCTCTCTACAATCTCTGGTTCTTTCAGTTTATCCAGGTCCCATCTCCTTAAATTCCCACCTTTTTCCAGTTTTTTTCAGTTTTAATCTACAGTCCACATCTGCCCCTGGAAATGTCTTACAATTTAAAACCTGGTTCCTAAATCTCTGTCTTACCATTATATAATCTATCTGAAACCTTTTAGTACAAAGTGAACATCAACAAGCATTAAATAAGGAATGTGGAGAATTAAATCCGGCGATCCTGAAGGACTTAGATCAGGAATTTAGGCACTCAACGTAGTATATGAATTTAGTTATTTGTGCTGAATTACAGAAGGTCTAAAATGCAAACTGGCGATAGCAAGAAATGCATTTTTTAAAAAGAGGAATTTGACATCTAGTATAAATTTAAGTGTTAGGAAGTCGTTTCGGAAGGTATTTCTGAAGTGTAGTATTCCATAAAAGTGAAACGTGCACCACAAACAGTTAAGACGAGAAGAGTCTCTACGAAAAGTATTTGGGGTGTTTGTTCAGGGATATTGTCTGAGTGATTTGATACAGAAGACGGTAACCTCCGGAGCCTCGTCGCAGAGTCAATGGATTTCGTTTGATTTCTTACCCCCATTTATATTTGCATTTCAAAAGAGTGGAAATTTTGAAGGTTTGCATTGTGTGTCTTGTTAACAATTTTGTTTCATTCACTTTCGGTACTTGCTACTGATAACAGTAATACCTACTTTATTGCTCGGTTGTGTCAGGGGTTTATTTTTCTACTGCGTGTCAATTACGTTACTTTGTGTTTCGTGTTGTAAATTTTGGTGATGGCTTATTAGTCGTTTTCATTGCTGTTAAAGTAGTTTAACAGATACAAGGGTAATTGGGGTAATAAACAGAGTAAGTCATAATTACATTATTACTCTGTGACGGTCCCTTGGACCAAAATTGTCAGAAAATATCCTCGAACAACCTCCAAAATTTTATCGGTGGATTTTGGTTGCAGCCTATACACATGGTGGACCATTTTAATCCATAATGGGGAATAACTCGGAATAGAGATAAGATACAGCAAAATCTTGCTACTAATGGCCGTGAACTTGAACGTGATTCTCATTGTGTTTTGAAGATTTCAGTGATTTTTTTAGACCCTAATATTTGATTTGGGAATTGAAAAGAGCGGCAAATTTTACTTAGAAAATGATACATTATTCAAGGCCATAGCAAGGTTCAATGGAGATCAAATAAGCAAGTAAGTTTTTAGTTTTAGTAGGGGATTTTTCGAAGTAGAGGAGCGATGCAGCAAAATACAATGGGACACAGCAAAACATAATGTTAGACACAAATTGTAAAGGACATAAGGATGCCGTATCATTATCAACAACCAAGATTTTAAGGTAATTATCGAAGACCATTCGAATGTTGAGTTTTATTTCATGGAAACCCCTATTTGTGACGTCGGATTTGGAACGAGCGAAGAGAGATTTGAACTTCAAGTTTTAACTAACACATTCGTTGGCAAAATAAATGGTTCAAATGGCTCTGAGCACTATGGGACTTAACTTCTAAGGTCATCAGTCCCCTAGAACTCAGAACTACTTAAACCTAATTAGAACTTAGAACTAATGAAACCTAACTAACCTAAGGACATCACACACATCCATGCCCGAGGCAGGATTCGAACCTGCGACCGTAGCGGCCGCGCGGTTTCAGACTGTAGCGCCTTTAACCGCTTGGCCGCAAAATAAATACATCACATAATATCGTATTTTGTTGTATTCCTTCTTTATTCCGAGTAAATCGCTATTAGAACTAAAACACATTTTCTTATTTGACCTTCATTGAACCTAGGCTTGACCTTGAATCGTGTATCATTCTATACGTACAATTTGCCGCTTCTATCAAATGTTGAATCGAATATTAGGGTTCCCATTCAAAAAATTAGTTTAACCCCCAAATCGTTTGAAAATCACGTTCAAGGCACGGCCATTAGTAGCAATGTATGACCATCTTTGCCATCTACAACTTTTATCTAAAACATTTCGCTGTGTCTCATCTCTATCAGTTATTCCCCATTATGGATTGAAATGGCCCACCCTTTAGTTTGGAAAGGGCCCACCTAAAAATTTGACCCTCTCCCTTTTGTTAAATTCGTCTAAAGACTTCAGCTCTCCATATACAACAGCGTTGCTCGCAATCAGTTGTGGAAGACCTACCGTTGTTTATTTAGCTAACAGTTTTCATTTAACGTTGTTGTCCCCTCGTTCTTTTTAACAATGACTGAATCTTGGAGATTTAGTAGAGTATAAGTCAATAGAAACATGTTTAGATGTGGAGGATTTACATTAATATTATCTAGTAATAAATGAAAACGGCCGAAACATTATCTAATTTACGGAACATTGTTTGCCCCAGACAAAGTTATTAATGCTGTCAAGTAATAAGGCAGACTTTGCAGGAAGAGTGGGTCTACTCTTTTTTAAGATTCTAGTATAATTCTTCCAACTCCTTCCTAAAAAACACATGATTTAATGATGGGGGTGACCTTGACGATTTGAACACCTTCCTAGGAACAATATGGATCATACTTAAATTTTATTCCATATCGACGGCTCGGATAACAGATGCATCTTGATGAAAATAGAGTTTGTTGATTTTCATCTCATCAAACCATAGGCTCTGTGGAACGGCAGGTTGAACTTGGGGAATGAAGTGTTTCTCTGTCGATATTTGTTGTCAGCGAGTAGTTGCATCAATCCTCCATTCCAAACAAACACCTTCAGGAAACACTTCCTAAGACTTAAATTTATATTCCACGTTAAGAAATTTCTCTTTTTCAGACATTCTTGTCTTACAGTTGTCAGTCGGCACTTTATTGCCTCGCTAGTTCCGTCATTAGCAGTTATTTTGCCGTGCAAACAGTGAAAACACATCCACTATTTTTAGTGTCTGATTTCCTAATCTAACTTCCTCAGCATTATCCGATTTAATTCGATTACTTTCCATCATACTTGTTTTACTTTTGTTGATGTTCATCTTATAACTTCTTTTCATGAAACTAACCATTCTGTTCAACTGCTCTTCAGAGCTCTTTATCGTCTCTGAGAAAAGGAAAAACTCGTTGTGTGACATTTTATGGAATCATAAAACGTATCAGACAACAAGCGCTGCCCTGCTACTGCTACTTTTTTTTGGCAATAAACACGGAATGACTTTCGCAATGTTTCCACACAAGTCTGTAAAATAAGATATGAACCTGAAGACAAACTCCAAAACAACATTGTTGATGGATCTTACTTTAGTATTCCTATTAAAAAGTTATTCAAATAGCAAAAGACAAATAATTATCTTCATACAGGTCATCGCCGTGTGAGAGTTTCGATACATAAAAGAAAAATAGGGATATTGCGTTACATGTTAGCACGTACTGCAAATATATTATAACAGTCTACTTCATTTCATGAATAAGAGGAAAGTACAATGACACTTATGACACAGAAGTAACCTATTCACGCAAAAACACTTCAAATAAACGAAGTAATGAAACAGTGACTTACCTGAGAGCACAGTCAGGCACAATAAAACCACCATCAGACATGCCACACTCACCTGCAACAACAGAGAACAACCCACGTTTACAGTATGTTCAGAAAAATAAATTTCCACATACTCAGGAGTGTCAGAAACACTTTTACAAATTTTGGCGGGCTGATTTCTCACACCAAAACAAGGAAAATAATCAACATAAACATACCACCAATAATCTTTCCAGTTATACCTATTAACAAAAGAAAATGTTACTCAGTTATCAAATCAGAAATCCATAACAATTCTCAACATTTCCGCCTCTTGTTACTAAACATGCAAGCGCTCATCGGATCATGGACTATCACATCCTTCCAAATACGTCCGGAAGACGTACACTGTTATCACAGGCTTCCATGATATGCTCATGAAGTGTATCTACTTTCGGAAAGTTTGCTGCGTAAGGAAATTGTTTTAGATGGTCCCATAAACAATATCTGTGATGGTAGATACTATCCTGTACCCCTCGAATAATGTGAATCATAAGAAAATGTGCTGCAGCTACACTATGCATAAACCACCTGCTTTTTTGCAAGTGCAGGATCACATGTTGCAGCAAGTCTGCGTTTCTGTTCTGAATAAAGTCCTTATAGACAACATCTGTAAGATATAATGGAAGAACGTATATTTATCAGCCAGAACATTATGACACGTACCTAATAGCTGATACGTGCACCTTAGGCACGCATAGCACTGGAGATGCGTCGTGGTACGGAAACAATAAGGCATTAGTAGGTCTGGAGTGAGTTCGCAGCACATCTGCGCACACAAGTCACCTAATTCCCGTAAATTCCGTGAAGGGAGGCGATGAGCTCTGATGTCACGTTGAGTCGCATCCGAGATGAGCTCGATGGGATTCAGATCTGGTGGGTAGGGTGGCCAGCATATCAACCCGATTTGGAACTCGCCACTTGTTCCTCGAACCACTCCATCACACTCCTTGCCTTGTGACATGGCACATTATGTTGTTGAGAAACGCCACGGCCGTCGGAAAACATGACCAGGAAGAGGTGTGCGTGGTCTGCAATCAGTATACGTTACTCCTTTGCGGTCATAGAGCCTTGCACTAGCTCCACTGGACCCATTGATGCCCACGTGAATGTTCCCCAGAGTATAATGGAACCCCCGCCAGTTTGTCTCCGTCCCGCAGTTCAGGTGCAAAGAGGACGACGAATTCGCGCCCTCCCATCGCCATGATGAAGAAGGTATCGGGATTCATCATACCATACAACGTTCTGCCACTACGCCAACGTCCAGTGATGATGGTCATGTGCCCATTTCAGTCGTAGTTGCCGATGACGTGGTGTCAACATAGGCACATGCATGGGTCGTCAGCTGCGGAGGCCCAACATTTGGAGTGTTCGATGCACTGCGTTTTCAGACATACTTGTACTCTGCCCAGCATTAAAGTCTGATGTTATCTCCGCCGAAGTTCGCCGCCTGTCTCCTTTACCAATCGGCCCAGCTTACGACGTCCGACATCAGTAACGAGTGATGGCTACCGAACCCCACGACGTCCCAAAGTGGTTTCACCTGGGAGCCAGGTGTTGAAGACATTCACCACAGTAGTCCTCGAACACCCGAAAAGTCATGCAGATTGCGAAATGAACGTGCCGAGCCTCCGGGCCATCAAAGTCTGCGCTCGGTCAAACTCCGATACGTCGCGCGCGTTCCCCATTCTGCACGCCCACAGCACGCTCACTGATACAACATGCACCATGCATATGTCTTACCAGCAGTCATTCCTCGCCAAGTGACACCTGCAAGGATTTATATCGATAGTAGGTCGGTAGTCATAATGTTCTGGCTGACAAGTGTATGGAGTCATACGACATCTAACTGCAGTTAGAACACACTCTTTAATCTTGAACTATCCTTGGTGCCTAACTTCAAGATCATTGTCATTCGCTCTAAAATCTGGATGTGAAAATTTACTACTACACCTCTTCCAAATTTTGACTCGTATTCAAACATAAGTGACCGCAAGGGAGTGAGGGTGGGTGTAGATGAAAAGGCGTGTGTATGTGTGGGGTAGAGAAGGCAGGCAAGAGGGGCCACTTGTCCCCTCTTAGAATGTGCGTACAGACATTTTATTCATTATAGTATTTACACGCATTTCTGGCAGTGATCGTCTGCGACTCTACTAAACTGCAGATATAACACTGCCGAGCAAACGGGAAAGCTTTAGCCATCATCACATATCTTGGTTTTCTGGTTGTTACGTTCACTGGAAATTGTGACCAGTTTGCCACTCGGTAGCGTTTTCGGCGCTGTTCTGCATTCGCGATGGATGCGAACATTTACAGAGGAGTACTGAAACAGTGTACTCAGTCTTTTGCCTCTCGCTTCCGTTAACGAGTTTCAGAAAAGGATCGACTGCTGAAACACGGATAACACGGATTCTCAGCATAATTAAACAATGGCAGCAGTATATCTGACCGTCAACCGTCCATAATTCCCTGAAGGGCGTCCCTCCCACTGCTGCACAGCGGATTTACTATTTTCCTGTGGACAAAGGCCACCCGTCATGGCTTTTTGACTCTACATTAAGTGTCACACGGAAGAGCTACTGTATGTTTTACAGAAGACGGCCATATAGGTGTGTACTATTTAGTTAACCTAAGGACCCAAAGGTATCAGTTGAAAGAAGGTAACACCGTTTCCGGCGCTAGAAGTGAGAAAAAAGTGTTTAGTTTCAACGTCGAAGGCACAGCGCCACATGTAGCCACAGAGCTAAGAAACATTTTTTGTTCACCTTTCCTTATGTCAGTCAACATTGCAAAATAGAAAGCATGACAATAATGCAATAAATCCATTAAGGTGAACACATGCTAAGTTTTGTACGCAAATTGTTGTAGTTGGTATCAAAGTGGAATAAGTCTTTTTTTAAGGTAATTACTTGTTTCTCCAGTTTAAAGAGTACTAATGTGGCATTTTTATTGGTTATGGTATGCTATGGGACATTCTCAGCCGTTCTTATATTTTTTCAGTTTCAATCTTTTATAATAAAAATATGAATATTGTGTGAATATTTTTTAGTTTTATTTCAAAACTCAGTGAATACAATGGATTCAATTTTATGCGAATGTAACATCTGGTCAGTGAATCAAAAAAGTGGCATCCGTATTCACGTTAATAACTTAAAAATATATGCGTGCTATCGAAATGTGTTTGCAGTTTAGGTATCAAAGTAAACCACAAAGAAAAATACTAATGATAACTATCAATCGTTTGAGGTACAGAAAGATTTGTGTACTTCTAGTCAACTTTGTTTCTTAGATCGTGACACTTTTCAGATTCACAAAATCAGCTATTTCCAAACTGGCCAATTTAGAATCATGCTCCCTCTTCGAAAAACTTTTGCGGATGCCTATGTCTGCAAAAGACAATGAAAATATAAATGACGGTTTGAGACTGGTTGTGCAACGAACCATCCCCAAAGTTTGTCCACAGTTGGCGATCAGCATGCAAAAGACCTTGCACACTTTCATACATGATATGTCCATGAAGTTCGCTTCATGAGGCACTATTACACGTATTTACGCTACAGCAACCTGCAGCGTGCTGATGCAAGGATCTTCTTCGAGAGCCTGCAGAAAGCGTTCTTTCTGATTAGGCATAGTATAAAATCTTGACATACCTCAACCCACCGTTTGTCAGCATTTCAAGATGAACAGTAGCAAAGGTTTGAATAACTGTGATGTTTCCTGCTACGAAACCCATTTTGATACAGCTGTACAGACTACCACCTACTTGCATTCGCCTACTTACATCTGCCTGCTCAAGAACTGAATATCGCGACATGTTATTTTCTTTTTTTAATTGGCTTTCGAGACGTGCCCATATAGCCACCACAACAGTGGTTCAAATGTGTGTGAAACCTTATGGGACTTAACTGCTAAGGTCATCAGTCCCTAAGCTTACACACTACTTAACCTAAAGTATCCTAAGGACAAACATACACACCCATGCCCGAGGGAGGACTCGAACCTCCGCAGAGACAAGCCTCACCACAACAGTGGAAGATACGATAGTGTGTATCGACAATTCAGATAATTCATTAGGGCCAAATCATACCCTGGTACGAAGTTACAACAGCTTAGACATATCATATGCCGCCATGCAGGCGATTTTCATAGGTTGGCTGGTTGAAGACTGGGAGGAAGGAATCAAACAGCGAGGTCGTTGGTCTCATGATCGAAGGTTTCAGGAATAAGGAAGGAACAACACAAACAGCACAGTTCAGTCACGGAGAAGAGAAAGCGAGCAAACAAAGAACAAACGCTAAGCGTAGTAGAGCACCTGTACTGCTACCGACCTGTCCCGATTCCCATGCGCTACCATGATCACGACACAATGGGGACAATACCAAGGGAAGAAGAAACAAGAAAATGGAAACAAAACTGCACAAAATACCAAACAAAACGTAGGGAAAAGAGCGTCGAGAACCTTGCTTCTACACAAGGCCAAGGCCGCCATAACCAATGCCAACGTTAACTGAGGGACTCCAGTTCCAGGGGAAAATTCAATGACTTAAGCCTGAGAGGACAAGCCACTTTCCATCTGTATCCAGAGCAGAGGAACTAATCAGGGGCGGTGGATGGTAATTGGGAGAGAATGTGGGAAAGAGGACAAGGAGGGTAAATGGTAATCACTGCAGAGAGAAGTGAGGCAGAGCCCAAACGGTGAACCCACCTGAGGGCAGACAGCAGGTGGACGATGGCCTGAAGCTTCAAAAGAATAGAATAGGATGGATGAGAAGGGGAAGAGCGTATAATGATGGCATAGGAAACCAAGAGCTGGGACTGTCAAACCGAAAAGGGACCATAGACAGGGATAGAGCAAAAGGCACTGGTAGCTAAATGGATACCATGATGGTGAACCAGGTCCAGGAAGAGCAGCATGGAATGGGTAGCTGATCCATAATCTTGACAGCCATAGTCCAGACAAGACTGAACTACTGCCCCGTAAAGGTAGAGAAGTATTGAATAATCCACACCCGAAGAGGTGTGGGCAAGGAAGCAAAGGACAGTGAGTTTATCAAGACTGCCAACCTTCAGATGACAGATATGGGGCAACCAGGTAAGCTTGTTATCAACAAAAAGACACAAGAAACTGAACTGGGAGCCATGGGCAGGTGTTGGGCATCGAGGTAGAGCTCTAGATCAGGATGGAGCATATAGTGTGGCGACAAATATGTACCGCCCTCACAAATGTACCGCCCTCACAAATGTAAAATGTAAACATTTGAGCACAATAACAAAATGTAGCGGAGGACACAATGATAAATCCGCAGACTGACTTGTATATATATACGATATTGCAGTGCCTGTGTTACTCTGAAATACGATGCAGGATTCCAGGCACTGTGGGGACTAAAGCCGTTGAATGAATTCGCAATTGCGAATATGGACAACCGTCAGCTGAAAAATGGAATGGCGACAAGGAAAATTTATGCCAGACTGGGACTCGAATCTGTGCGGCAATATACGTACTAGATGTTCGAGTGTAGGTTGTAGAAGCAGGGTTTGTAACAACAACAACTGTAAATATAATAAGTTTTTCTTCTGATTTTCGATAAATAAGTATAATCGATGTTCTGATTTCATTTCTTTTTTCTTTTCATGTCATTATGTTAAAGAAACTGTAAACAATTTTCGGTGTTAATATTAATGTTTATGTCAAATTGCAAGCAATATTATAACAAAATGGAAATGTAAGAAATATTGAAACTGTTGTAAGATGTTAAAGTTGTAATTGTGCGCCTGGTCCATACGTAGGCAATGTATTAGGATATGTAGAATGCAAAACCTTTGGTGAATACCCTGTCTGTAGGGGAGCGGTAAAAGGTGGATGGCAGGCGAGCGCGGTAAAATGCACACGGGCGCGGCACTGCATAACGGGCTCGGCAGTAGTAGTCGGAGTTGGGCATCGGTCTGAGAAACACGCTCTGGATCGAGGAGGCTCTCCTGGAAAACGTGATTTCATTGAGCCTCGGATGTGCCGTTTCCGACGACTATACAGCATGGCTATATTCCATAGGCACTAAATGGAAAAGTATTGCGACGCTAAGAAGAAGCAAAGTGCCGATACATCAAGAGCCATAGCTGTGATTGTATGTGTGCTTTGCGCCTCGCCATCTCGCCGCCCGCCAACCGCCGCATCGACACGAACAGGTTGAAACTTTTAGTACTGTATTCGTGTGGACCAGTGTTACTTTTGTTCCTGACTGTTCAATAACAACTTAACTTTTACCAGAACTGTCCTATCATTTAATTATCCTCATCACTAACCTAGACAGGGTCCTTTCCACATGTTGTGCAATCCGAGTGTCCCGAAACGAAGATTTAAAGTTTATGTTAATAATACTTACCTGCAGATCTATCTATGTTAGAATTATGTTTAAAGAACTTTGTTGTTAATGAATATATAGGTCTGGCAAAGTTGGAAGATAATGTTGAAATTGGTTTAGTAATGAAGTTTAATTATTTGAGGCAGATAAAATGGTAATTAAATGAGCTGGAAATAAGACAAAAAGAGTAGTAAATCATATATTGGAAATCTTGAGTGCTTCATGATCTCAATAATTAAAATTTCAGTACAGTGATCATAACAGTTTCAGGGTCCCCCTCCCCTTTTTCTTTTCTATTCATTTAAATTCTGAAGTGTACTGAACTGATTTGACCAGCAAAGTTAAAGTCAATATAAAACCAAAATTTATTAGTGTTTTACCTTTTTCAAAATTGACATTGTATGTGTGTTTCGAAAGTGCTATTTCTAGTGTAACTTATGCCCGATTTTAATCAGATCAATGGACAGTACGAAGTTTGTATTAAACATTATAGTGTATTGCTGTGTATTTATGGCTTGTCCTTATTAGTACAGAAAGTGAAATTATTAGTTCAGTAGATTTTCTGGTTCTAAAAGTTACCATATTATGCAGTGTTATTACGTGTTGTTTTGTATGAAAGTACAGCAACTTGTACAGGGAAGAAACTCAGTTAATGCCTAATTAGGCTGGCGACCGTTTTATTAACAAATTGGTAGCATCCGCTGTGTTGTTTCTTGTCCGTCATAATGTGTAGTTGCACTTCAGGCTTGCTTGACGTATCATTCTTGTTACTGAGTGGGTGAAAGTCTGATTTTTGCCTCCATTCTTGTACACGCGGTCAACATATATACCGAAATCCTTTCTTATAAGGTGAAGCCCGTCAACTTACCATAGCACAGGCTTTAATAAGTACCGTACGCAGTAGCGTAGTGTTACAGGTTGACGACATATGGAAGTTTGCATCTGTCCGTGAGTTGTGCATCGATAGCCAAATGGTAAGGTGACCCCTAGCGATAAACGAGAAATCCGAGTTGGAGTCCCGGTCCGGCACAAATTTTCAATGTTGTCATTCCATTCTACAGCAGATGTTTGTTCATATTCGCAATTGCAATACATTTAGTGTATTACTTGTATACAGCCCGATAGTTTAGCAAGGTATAATCTGATTATTGGTCACAAACTTCAACAGGTGAATTTTGTCTCGAAACATACTTAGCGTTGTTGTTGTTGTTGCTGCTGCTGTTGTCTCTAGTCCGAAGATTTGTTTGAAGCAGCTCTCCACGCTAATCTTTTCTCCTAAGACTGTACTGTCCAAAACTTCTGTTGTTCTTACACCAGCATCACTCGCAGCTTCTTTAACTTCGTTCAACCAGTAGCGAAGGGTTATTATTGTAATTTTACATTTACAGATGTGAATTAATATTACATATTAAACTGTTACTTATGATCATTTTCGTTACTCCTATATGTACACAAGTATGTATAGAAGGTTGCTACCTCCAGTGGAGATAATTCGAAATTAATTCACTGAATGCGAATTCCTCGATATCAGGCGCTTTAGGTATGTATCTACTACCCAGTACTGACATGTGAGAATTTGTGCCGAACCTGGAATCGTGTTCTTTCAGACATGCATTTAAGTATTACAAGCCGAGGTGGGCACACTCGATGTATCGTTCTCCCTGTTGCGGCAATCCAAGTAATGTTGCGAGCATTAGGTGACCAATTCTGTGGACTACGATATAAGGAAGTAGAGAGTCACATATGGAAGTTTGGGATGGTCTGGGGAGCGTATATAGAGAACCGAAGTGGTTAAGACGATCTATACCTAATAATGCGCATTGAGCAGAATAATTTCTAATTATTTCGTACGGCTGTGGATCGTCGGCAGTGTATGTTCTTTCAAACGCGCATTTACCTAATAGAGACAATTTAGCAAATTGCTTACATGCCACCTATTAATGTGACGGCACTCATGTAAGCCTACTATGTTTATGTTCATAGTATTTGACTGGAACTACAAAGTACATGATTCTCAAGTGTTTCGATAACAGCCAGAATTATTAGATAAATTACGGTTGTTTTGTGTGTTGGTATATATTTTGCTACCCAACACTGCTCCTCAATTGTTAAGTATTCTAAGGTAGTACTTAGGCTTGTCCTAAGTGGTATCGTAGATGGCTGCCACGAAGAGGACCCCAGTTCGATTCCCAGTACTGTGAAGGGGTTTCACTTGTTGGGAGGGCTGGTAAGGGGTATACCCAGCCTAGTAAATCCAATTTAGGATCTATTTTAATGAGAAGTAGCGGTTTCAAGGTCTGGAAAGTTGGCAGAACGGCCGGTGCGCTGACCACATGCCCCCCCCCCCCCCCACCACCGTACCGAATCTGCGTGACGCCGAATGTCAGAGGGCGGCATCGGTCGAAATCCTCAAGCATTCAGAATCTGGGCGTGAAGCTCCTAAATTTACGCCGGTACGTGTTTGATTGAAGCAGATATTACAGGTGGGTATTGCTAAAAAAGCTATAATAACCACAACATTGTTAATATTTTATAGCGTGACTTCGGTTATGTATCTGTGTTGGTTCTCCATGGACACCATAAAGAGTATTTTTTCCGTTTAAGGCAGGTATTATGATGCAGGATAATAAAAGTGTCACCTATGGATTTGAAAACTTGTGACTGTTATTGTCTACCGAGAGTACTACAACTTTTTTGTTGTCTGTAGACGCTATGTCCTAATTTGATAATGGGGAGACGTTGTAGAGGAATACCAAAGCATGTACACAGTAAATAGTATTGGGTGTAGGATGCACTAATTATGCAGATGCAAAAAGAATTGTACAAGGTAGACTAACGTGAAGAGCTGCACAAATCAGTCATCAGACTTACAACAACTTTAACAGATACTACATATCGATTTTCTTCTTAACTGCATTTCTTCAGTATTGTTATGTATCAGGCTTAAGCGTACGCAACAAATACCACGAGAGGCCACCACCACCACACAGACAGCTACTCGCCTGGCGCCTCTCAGCAAACTCCAGATGGCGCTCATAAATTCGGACCACACTGTGCCCCAACTACGTCCATCTGCGCGCCGTACTCGTCCACCGATAGTGTTGCCAGCCGCCAAATGGAATGCTGTCAACCATGGTCTACACCGATTTCGCCTTGTACTGGTAGAGAAGGAATTCTTTCCGCCGCCTGACACAAAACATGATGCACCGTGCACACTCAGGCATGTCTGAACCGATAGTCGGGCAGTTTAGTTTAGTTCTGTGTCTGCAAACAGCTGAGTACAGCTCCTGCAAGACTGCGTTCCGACTTAGTAGTCGCCATTTACGGTATAATAGTACAACCACGAGTGTCTGCAATATAACTTTCAGTCATGGTAACAACATCATAGTCTGAAAAAAGACAGCGAAGTTATTTAGATTTCATTGTATTAGGTTACGACATAAAGGGTACCGCATCAAACTGTACCCACGTTAGGTAGCCTTTTGTAACGTACTTTCAATAAATTACATTGATTATTTCTTGTTGTGTTGCTACACTTCTGTTCTAGTGCCGTCCTGCCAAGCAAGTGTTTGAGATGACAGTTATAGCATGCAAATTGTCACCTTTGAAGGTCTATAGCACTAAAACCACTTTTCTGCTACTGTGGATATTTGGGGCAAATTAACAGAAGCATTCACTTATAACATTCCCAAAAAGAATAACACAAAATCACTCCGTCATTAACCTGTGGAAATAAATCCTAGGTTCCCTGTACTTTCGACATTTAATGCATGCATTCCGTCGACAGCAATATTAGTAGCACTGTTTAGGATCTAATAAAATTGGAAAAGAATATATTATGAGAGTTGCTTAAGGGCTATTCTGGAGCCACTGAGAGAACTGTAATCGTAAAGACCTCATTGGAGATACTGGAGGTGAGCTGTGATCTCTCTTCTCTGTATCTTGCCAAAATGTATGTATTTATGTTCAACATCTTCTCCTTAACTATGGAGAGCAAATTATCCAGATTGTGTTCACGCAGTGTTTGATAACGAAACCACTTATAGACTTCCAAAAAACTTCAAACATAATTTAAAGCTTTTTCATAACTGTTTCACGCTTACATGGTTAAGGTCAATTATTTAACAAATTAACACATATGTAAAGTAATCAAGACGTTTGAAGCTGTTTTATACAGAGGAGTTCGATTCTATAACGAATCGGAGGTTCACTGGTTACTTACAATCTGCGAAAACTAGCGCGGCGTAAAAGTCACCAGCATTCTACAGGAGGGGGGGATGGGGACGGTGATAAGGGATTGACGGACGCGTGAGGGGGAGCGGAGAGGAGGAGGAAAACAGAGAAACGGAGAGAATGAGGAGATGGGCGGACAGGGGTAAGGAGATGGACGCAAAGAGGGAGGATGATGTTACAGCGAGAGGAGGAAGAGAAAAAAGAGGAGGAGGAGGAGGAGATGGGCAGAGATAGGGAAAGAGATTGGAATACATAAATACCTGGACAATGCTGGGTTTCTCAGTTAGCCTCCAACGCAGAAGTTAGTGGGATCAATTGAGGAGAGTTATGAATCATTACATAACCCGTTAGTCCGTTAGTGTTCGGATATTACAGGTTAATACTTACTTAAGATAGTTTTGAGAGCAATAAACATATTTCAAGATACATGTGAATTGTCAGTGTCTAATTGATTTAGATTAATACGCGGAAGTTGTAACGACAAAGCAAGGAACAAAGGTAACTACCATCTTTCAAGTGGAAAATGTCACGAGCGAATGACAATACTGCTATTTGTTGGCATTATTGACACTGAAATATAAGAAAATGGATCCGAATTTCCCAGAGGAAATACGCTGTGCGTGCTAACGGAGCGGCCTTTCAATGAAATCTGCTTCCTTTCCCGTATGTAATTCCCTTTAGCGTGCGATAGAAATCAATGGAAGCCATTATGTCATTAGCGATCGTGACAGGACAATCGGGAAAAAGTCGTTTGTTACAGACTCCTCCCCCCCCCCCCACCCCCTTTACGCTTGCCGTGATTAATGAATGTTCGGGCAGGGTGCCAGACTTCGGCGAACAAAAGAATCGAATCTCACTTTCTAGAGGTCTCTCACTGATGTCTATCCTTATCAGCCCATCACAGTGCTCAAAGACTTACTTGCCATGGAATCGCAGTGACAATAATGGTGTATCTAGTCACACAGTTAATTTATGCAAAAAGTAAAGTACCGAGAGCTGTTTCCTTTTTTCCCTTCTGAAGCTTCATCGGACATTGAACGAAAAACTGCAATTCGGCGAATGTCTTCATATTCGTATTTTGTTACAGATCAGGCACATCATTTTCTTATTACTAAGACACCAACAGCAGATGAACTCTGCTCACGGACATACGATAACAACAGTTGTTGGTTGATAACCGTTAGTGATAACTGTCTTTCTGAAAATTTCGGCACGGTTCAGGACATAATTCTGTGACCGACATTTCGTTTCCTCGTGCTATAGACATCTCGAAACGCTACGGGGATAAGCGGTTGATTCCCTGGCTTTAAATGTTTTAAAATTATGAAAACAGTGCTCACTTTGATCATTTTGCTTGCCGAAATAGCTAACTGCGAGGTTCTTATAGCAGAAGCTGAACTAGTATTGGTAACCGCACATCTCTTTTAATGTGGTGACGTCATCCCAACGATACCTAATATCAGTCGGCAACTACAAATGACGCACTGGTACCAGCGGACGACATCTGTCACTGTCCAATCACTATTAAGCCACAGTACATTGAGAGAATCGAAATTAGAAAAAAAGGAAGGAAAGAAGATTTGGGTTTAACGTAACGCTGGCAACGAAGTTATTAGGAGCGGAGCACAAGCTCGGATTAAGGATGAATGGGGAAAGAAATCGACGGTGCCCTTTCAAAGGAACCATATAGGGAAATCACGGGAAACTTAAATATCTAAGGCCGCACGCGGATCTGAACATTCTCCAGCGGCAGGAGACGAAATGCCAAGCGCAGGAATATATGTGAAATGAATAGCACGAACTCGATAAGAAAGAAATTAATGAAGATGCAGCAATATTTATTCAAATCAGTGCAAACTTTTCAGATACGTTGAATACGAAAGGTAAGGAATATATAGTGACAATTGGACATTTCTGCCAGACCAGGACTCAAACTGTGATTCTCTCCTTATAGTGTGCAGTCTCATTAACCATTAGGCTATCTGAGCATGTAATGGTTATCTATGTATTCAAAGGCTGACAAGAGATAAAAATGCTAATGAAGCACATTTTGAAGGAGGGAGATTACTGGAGAAGCCTAAAGTAGCATTTAGCATCTAGTTAACGAAATTATTCCAGTGTATGCTTTTGAGTCCAGAGAAAAAAGATGGAGGTGTTTTTACTGTAGAAACTGGTTTCTAATAACTGTCTATTCAAACCGTAAAAAGTCGATAGTATTATCGGGAGCTATTAATTTTAAAGAGTTAGAGGCATAGGGTTAATCAAAGAATGAAGTATATGGTACTATCCCGCCAATTTATGTGGTAGCGTGATATCACAGACTGAACCTTAGAAAGATTGTAAAACACTTAAACTTTGAAGATATTACTTCAGTGAGTTATTAAAGTATGTATGAGATTTTGTAAAAAGAACTCTTACTTAATCAACAGATATTTATGTTTTACTGAACTTTCATTCTATATTTGGACGATATTCAGTGTGATCCTGACTGTATCTGGCTTGCACTTCCCTTACCTTATAGTCGTCAGATGGAATCTGTAGGTCCTCCGCGGCAACAGAATTTGTCCTGGAGCTGGTCAATTAGTTTTGGGTCATCTGAGGTTGGTAAACCTAATCCACTACAAGTCTTTTTTAAGAACACATACCATCATTTTTAACACACACAATGATCTGAGGTGTCTTTATCGGTATTAGTGGAGTTTCAACAGGAGAGAATAGCATTCCCTCCCAGACTCTGTAATGAACATTTGATGTAAGCAGAAAATTAAATACTGAGTCCGGGTCTTGCACGTATTTTCAGTTAGCACTACGTATTCATTACACATTAAATCTCCCCTTAACGCTATTTGTGCTGCACCGAGGATTAACTCCTGCACTGTCAGCAACCAACATGACATTAGTACTTCCAAGATGGCTAACACACAGGGAATAATCCTCCAGAGAACAGACGGCCATCCTTCGACCGTTCATGAGGAGGTGACCCAAGTGCCGCCAGAGGCCGCGGGCTACCATGAGCTATTCTCTTCCACAAGACACATGTGTCCTAGCGCCGAGTGGTGTAGGGCAGTGCTCGGGCCGCGCCACACCAGTCCACTATGCTCACAGTGGGTCTTCTGAATGCAGATTACGCACGGATTCGGTCAGTCACAATTCTCGCTCGAGAGCCGCCTCCACAACGTCGCTGCCGTTCACGTCTGTCTTCGCGACTCCAGGAGCTGCCAGCTGAGGACTTACAGAGTGTTCGTGGTCTCCTCAATGGAGAAGACGGAGAAATGGTTCAAATGGCTCTGAGCACTATGGGACTCAACTGCTGTGGTCATAAATCCCCTAGAACTTAGAACTACTTAAACCTAACTAACCTAAGGACATCACACACATCCATGCCCGAGGCAGGATTCGAACCTGCGACCGTAGCGGTCGTGCGGTTCCAGACTGTAGCGCCTTTAACCGCTCGGCCACGTGAAGACGGAGACTCTGTCATCGTGGCAGACTTGTGGACTTGTAAATTTGTTCCTTTTTTAACTTTACGCTGGATTTAGATGCTTGCGCTATACGGGGCTTTGACTTTTACGAATAGTGTGCTTAAAGAAATTAGACTCGGTGTCAAACTAATTGGTCTTCATCTGCCAGAAGTCGTGTATCCACACTCTTTACTGACAACCACTACACACAAAACAATTACATCGGCTGATAACTGCACGCCGAATAATGACGAGGTTGTTGTTGTTGTTGTTGTGGTCTTCAGTCCAGAGACTGGTTTGATGCAGTTCTCCTTGCTACTCTATCCTGTGCAAGCTTCTTCATCTCCCAGTACCTACTGCAAACTACATCCTTATGAATCTGCTTAGTGTATTCATCTCTTGGTCTCCCTCTACGATTTTTACCCTCCACGCTGCACTCCAATACTAAATTGATGATCCCTTGACGCCTCAGAAAATGCCCTAACAACCGATCCCTTCTTCTAGTGAAGTTGTGCCACAAATATCTCTTCTCTCCAATTCTATTCAATACCTCCTCATTAGTTATGTGATCTACCCATCTAATCTTCAGCATTCTTCTGTAGCACCACATTTCGAAAGCTTGTATTCTCTTCTTGTCCAAACTACACTCCTGGAAATGGAAAAAAGAACGCATTGACACCGGTGTGTCAGACCCACCATACTTGCTCCGGACACTGCGAGAGGGCTGTACAAGCAATGATCACATGCACGGCACAGCGGACACACCAGGAACCGCGGTGTTGGCCGTCGAATGGCGCTAGCTGCGCAGCATTTGTGCACCGCCGCCGTCAGTGTCAGCCAGTTTGCCGTGGCATACGGAGCTCCATCGCAGTCTTTAACACTGGTAGCATGCCGCGACAGCGTGGACGTGAACCGTATGTGCAGTTGACGGACTTTGAGCGAGGGCGTATAGTGGGCATGCGGGAGGCCGGGTGGACGTACCGCCGAATTGCTCAACACGTGGGGCGTGAGGTCTCCACAGTACATCGATGTTGTCGCCAGTGGTCGGAGGAAGGTGCACGTGCCCGTCGACCTGGGACCGGACCGCAGCGATGCACGGATGCACGCCAAGACCGTAGGATCCTACGCAGTGCCGTAGGGGACCGCACCGCCACTTCCCAGCAAATTAAGGACACTGTTGCTCCTGGGGTATCGGCGAGGACCATTCGCAACCGTCTCCATGAAGCTGGGCTACGGTCCCGCACACCGTTAGGCCGTCTTCCGCTCACGCCCCAACATCGTGCAGCCCGCCTCCAGTGGTGTTGCGACAGGCGTGAATGGAGGGACGAATGGAGACGTGTCGTCTTCAGCGATGAGAGTCGCTTCTGCCTTGGTGCCAATGATGGTCGTATGCGTGTTTGGCGCCGTGCAGGTGAGCGCCACAATCAGGACTGCATACGACCGAGGCACACAGGGCCAACACCGGCATCATGGTGTGGGGAGCGATCTCCTACACTGGCCGTACACCACTGGTGATCGTCGAGGGGACACTGAATAGTGCACGGTACATCCAAACCGTCATCGAACCCATCGTTCTACCATTCCTAGACCGGCAAGGGAACTTGCTGTTCCAACAGGACAATGCACGTCCGCATGTATCCCGTGCCACCCAACGTGCTCTAGAAGGTGTAAGTCAACTACCCTGGCCAGCAAGATCTCCGGATCTGTCCCCCATTGAGCATGTTTGGGACTGGATGAAGCGTCGTCTCACGCGGTCTGCACGTCCAGCACGAACGCTGGTCCAACTGAGGCGCCAGGTGGAAATGGCAGGGCAAGCCGTTCCACAGGTCTACATCCAGCATCTCTACGATCGTCTCCATGGGAGAATAGCAGCCTGCATTGCTGCGAAAGGTGGATATACACTGTACTAGTGCCGACATTGTGCATGCTCTGTTGCCTGTGTCTATGTGCCTGTGGTTCTGTCAGTGTGATCATGTGATGTATCTGACCCCAGGAATGTGTCAATAAAGTTTCCCCTTCCTGGGACAATGAATTCACGGTGTTCTTATTTCAATTTCCAGGAGTGTATTTATTGTCCACGTTTCCATACATGGCTACTCTCCACAAATACTTTCAGAAACGACTTCCTGACACTGAAATCTATACTCGATGTTAAATTTCCCTTCTTCAGAAATGCTTTCCTTGCCATTGCCAGTCTACATTTTATATTCTCTCTACTTCAACCAGCATCAGTTTTTTGCTCCGCAAATAGCAAAACTCCTTTACTACTTTAAGCGTCTCACTTCCTAATCTAATTCCCTCAGCCTCACCTCTTCCAAGTCCTTTGCTGTCTCTGACAGAATTACAATGTCATCGGCGAATCTTAAAGTTTTTATTTCTTCTCCATGGATTTTTTTACCTACTCCGAATTTTTCTTTCGTTTCCTTTACTGCTTGCTCAATATACAGATTGAACAACATCGGGGAGAGGCTACAACCCCGTCTCACTCCCTTCCCAACCATTGCTTCCCTTTGATGTCCCTCGACTCTTATAACTGCCATCTGGTTTCTGTACAGATTGTAAATAGCCTTTTGCTCCCTGTATTTTACCACTGCCACCTTCAGAATTTGAAAGAGAGTATTCCAGTCAACATTGTCAAAAGCTTTTTCTAAGTCTACAAATGCTAGGAACGTAGATTTGCCTTTCCTTAATCTAGCTTCTAAGATAAGTCGTAGGGTCAGTATTTCCTCACGTGTTCCAACATTTCTACGGAATCCAAACTGATCTTCCCCGAGGTTAGAGGAACATTAACACAACTATTAACGGACCAAGTGCAGAGTCCTGTCACTGACAACGGAATGCCTCGAAAACATTTGGGCACGGCAGAGAAGATGTAAGTGGATGAGGCCCCGCCGGCAGCGGCCCGACGTGTTCCTATTCGCCGGCCAGGTTGCTGGCTGCGGCGATAGTGGCGCGCTGGCTTCGCCCGGCCGCCGCTGGCGGCGGATACAAACTCTACGCGGCCAGACTGCGCGGGCGCCGCGCCACAAACAGTGTTAGTGTTCTGGTTCAAGAAGTGACTTATTTTAAATATTGTTTAATTCCATTTCAGAGAAGACGCGCTATTAATCTTTCATAAATAAACTTGATCAATCACTGCTACTGAATATTTTTTTGTCAGCATTGATGGACATATCGGTTTGTTTCCTAAATTACAGTAGATTGTCAAAAAAATTATCGTCAGACTACAGATTTTGGCCCGTAATAATCATCTTTAGATCTAATTAAAACAGAAGAAACCTCATATTATCGTAATACGATTGACCCAAAATGCCATCGTCAGAAGATATAAACAAAATAAGTTTGACATTATCCAACTGGAAAGCACATCTGAAGATGGACATTATGGGCCGAAATCGATAGTCTGACAAGTAGTTTTTGTGATCATCGACTGGAACTAAAGAAACAAATTCTGTACTTCCTGGATCATTGTCTTTATAACTATAGCGCAGCTTGAAATATTTCGATAAGTTGCTGCGATACCTTTTCAGGTCACTGTGGGTTCAAGTCTCTATGTAAGATCCTTATAAGGGGAAGTGTCGTCTCAGACACGTGTTTTTTTCGGTTTGACAGCAATCTGTGAGAGGAATAATACAGCAAATGTGGAGCTCGGCATCATTAAAAAATTTTAATTTCCTTCCTTTCTGTTTCAAGTACGGAACAGTATGTAAGACGACATTATACTGAAACCCTTTTTTCAAATTGTTCCTTTTTATGTAAACTGACAGTGCAGATGTGGCATAATGAGACTTAGGCACTAGTAGTAATGTTAATTCTGCGCTTGGGCAACGGGTACCTCGAATATTTCTGCCCAAATAAAAATGTTAGTGGAACCGCGATCGTTGAAACTAAAATGTGTGTAAAATAATGTATTTGAACTAATGTAAGAAGTTGTTTTACGGTAAAGAAAGAGACCGAAAAATATATGTGATAAAATTGTCATACATTGTAACTATAAGGAAAACGATATCTATGAAGATGTTTCTTAACTCGCTCCCCACTACGTGTTCTGAGACCACACAGAGGTAATATAACGGTAATCTCTGTCACAAACTGTACTGCATGTTTAGGACCGACGAGCTGTTAAATAGATTTCAGTAACACTTTTCTGTATCGTATTGTGATGAATAATCTTGGAATGGAAGAGCGAGAATTTATCAGCAAAGAATATAATTTTAAATGTGGATCTGTGCAATTCCAGATTGCTGAGACCCACAGACTTAGATTGTTGTTTTTCAGTTGGCATTAAACATTTATTATAGCTTTCCCTTTCCATTACTTTAAAAAACATTAATGAGCAAACTATCGTAACGCACGTTACAAGAAAGCGAGTGAAACTTGTCTGAAGACAGAGAAATTATTAACAGGCTTCTTTCCTTATAAACTGAACTAAAAGTAATGATCTGGTAAAAAAAAAGAGAAAAAAATAAAATTACGACTTTAGTCTGTACGAGAGGTATGCGTGCACTGAAAGTCGGAATAATTAGTGACAGTTTAGAGGTGAGACCATTTGGCGCGTACTGCCGCTGTATTATAAACAATAAATGAGATTCCACTCACAGTACTTTCAGAGACGATCGTAGTAAAAAAAAGTAAACAATTCTATTTAAGAGAGCAGGATTGTATGTTTGGATTTCCTGCAGTCATGCACAGGCGAAAAAATACATCTTCATAATTGTACAATTTTTATTCCCGTATACGTGCCAATTCGCTCGCGGTGTTCGCGAGAAACCATTAGCCGCCATAGAATAATGTCTTTGTTTGACGTCATTTGATCTGTGTGTCACAATGCATGGATTTAACTACCGGATTACTACCACTGTTAAGCCGCCTTTTGAGAACTGCGCCGCATTGCTGGCCATACAATACCGTTTTGACGATCTGGCACAAGTTTTCAATTGTCGCCACATACTCATTACATAAATATGTCAATTATGTCCTTTAATATCTATAAACGAGGCGTGTAAGGGTTGTGGGTTGCAGTTGGTTCAGCACTATTCTCCAAAAGGAAGAGAATAAAGAGAGCAGTCGTTTCGGAATGGAGCTTTGACCGTGGGGCATGTCGTGCTTCTTGACAGATTAAAACTGTGCTGGACTGGCATCCGGCACACAAATGTTTTCTCTTTGCAAGTAGAGCACTACCATCTGAGAGACTCGAGCACGCTTATATACACCACTAATACTGTTAAGTCTCTAGAGATAGAAGTTCCGCATTTTTTACCAAGTTTTAAATCACTGTGAATCTCACATTTTCATGCGAACAGTAATTCAAAACAAAAAGATGTTACTTTTATTAAAATACGATTCATACTTTTTATTATTTCCATCTCTTAACACATACAGGACCGATAAAAAGTAAAACACGTCACTACCATGTTTCGGACTTGAGATTTATGCTTACAACCCAATTATGTCACATGGTGAGCAACCGACGAATTCGTTAACCAATGTTCTGTATTTAACTGCATTCATAAATCTTAGAATTGGCAAAAGTGGTTTTCTTCGAGTTCCTTTTGAGAACTGCACCGCATTGCTGGCCATACAATACCATTAATATGAAAAGAATCTGGGAGGCCACTCCGTAAGGTTCCCTTATTAGATTAGCGACAAAGAAAAACCTGTCACACATTAGAAATGCACAGTTCCATTACCATATGATTTTACAATTTATGACTTGGAATCTCTTCATTTCTCCTCCCACGAGCATATCACTACCCTGGCGGTTTTCCATATTTGCACGCTTTAGTTATCCATTACTTGTGGCCGAGACAGAGATAATTAAGAGAAAAAACGGAGTATGTAGTTAATGTGTGTAATCGCCATCTGTTGCCCGATTTGTGTACTTCTAACCAGTAATATAATTAGCCTTGTCCACCGGGTGTTGAACAACTCTTTATTTATTATTGGCTTCTAGCGTACACACATTTTAGCCACCACACACGAAAAGGATTTATAAATGTTTCAAAGGAATACTTAACCACTTCATGCATTCATTTTTAGGCTTACTTTGTTAAATTTGTCATCAGGCTGAAATTGTTACAGGTATGAAATTATATTACTAGATATAAACTGATACGTAACCACTTGTTTGTATTAAAACGTTTAATTTAGATCATTCATTAATTTCTACGCCCATCATTCTTTCTAGATTTTTATGTCTTGTTGTACTATCAACCTGGCTACGGCATCAAATGCATTGCTGAACTGGGTTGGTGCAAAGCGGCAGTAAGGGAGTTTTGGAGTATTACGTTACAATGTCTCTGGAGACAACAAAAGTAAGTTAACGTACGACAGTGGTCAACATATTTTTATATCTCAATTTTTTACGTTAAGATTTATTTATATTGGTATACCTGTACAAGCGTTAGTCAAACATATCGCTTCCTGTTCATTAACTTGTTTTTATAGTAAGTAAAATGGTTGCAAATTCAGCGGCTTCTTATACAAGGTGAGTCACTAACTATAGCAACCAAGAATAACTCCGAAAGTATGACAGGAGCTGAAAAGTGTGTGGGACAAAAGTTGCTTGGGACAACTGGAGCCATAATATTACGTTGATTTTTTGTTTCTATGTGGGATCGCTTCAGAGATCTGAAGGTCAACTTTATTTTATTTTTTTTAAATGGGATGCTATAGTTCGGTACTTATTTTCTAATACCGGCTATCGAGACGAATCCAATAATGTGTAACAGCAAGGTCTTTTAAGGTCAACGAAGGTCAAAAAAGGTAGCATGAACGTCCATTTACATAAGTTGTTCGAAGTGATGACCATTAGTATCAATGCAGTGCTGCAATCTTCTTATCTAGATTGAATGGTATTCCTTATCACATCGGCACACGCTCTGACAATTCTCTCTCGCATATCTTCAGGTGTAGTTGGAACGTCTTTATAAACAACGTCTTTTACGAATCCCCACGAAAAAAAATCCAGAAGCGTCAAGTCTGGCGAACGAGCCGGCCACGACACATCTCCTCCGCGTCCAATCCAACGATTTGGGAATTGTCTCTGCAACTCATTTCTAGCCATCAGCGAAAAATGTGCCGGACACCCATTGTGTTGATACCACATTCCGTTCCTTGTTCCTAAAGGTATTTCTTCCAATAACAGATCTAATGTTTCTTGCAGGAATGTGGTGTACTTCCTACCATTAAGATTTCCTTCGATGAAATAGGGACCTATAATTCTATCCTCCAGAATCCCACACCATACATTCACCGACCACTGTTTTTGGTGTGCAACTTGCCGCAGCCAAAATGGATTTTCAGCTGCCCAAAAATGCATGTTATGTAAATTAACATTTCCACGGTTCGTGAATGTAGCCTCGTCAGCAAATAAAATCAAATTAATAAATGTGTCATTCCTCTGAATCTGAAGTTGAGTCCATCGGCAGAATTCAATGCGACGCATACAATCCGTATCAGCTAATTCTTGATGAAGACTGATATGCTAACGATGATATTTATGGCGAAGCAGAACACGAAAACACTACTCTGCAGAGCCTATGGTGCTGTATGCAGGGAAAAAAGTCTGAGAGGCAAAGCTACAGGAACTCAAGCCTTCTACCAGAACCAAATATCCAATGACAGAGTCAATGAAGAAGATGAATAAACCTGCTGCGGCTTTAGTGCTGGTACCAAAGTAAAGTCTTTGCCTTTGTGAATGTTTGGGTACGCCCTCAATTTAAAGGAATCTGATTCAAAACTTTTCTCAGTGAAACGTCAAACGTGGAAATGGTGCTGTTTTCCTCAAAATCCCTGCTCCTCTACAATAACATTTACAACTGGAAGGCAAATTTCATCGCATCTGAGTTTTTTCAATTCAAACAACTATAATAAGGATAGTATACACGTGCGTTTTTATTGAAAGTCACAGAGTATCGACATGGTCCATTATTTTACTGAAGCATACATTTGTAAAGGACATTTCTCAGCATTTTACAGCCTACGACCGTAATTATCTACATAATAAGTCTCATTCTTTATGTACAAAAGCCCATGGTCGAGATAAGAACAGTGAGATTCGATTGACATTGTGGAGGTCAGCAGTGATTACCAATGAACATACTTCTACTTTCACAGCGCCCATCCTCCTATGAGCTATGTGAGTCCACTACTCACGTAATTACCACAAGCTGCCGTTACGCCAACTAATACCGTAATGTGTTGTCCAGCCAATATCAACAAGTTTCGTATTGCCCGTTATGCGCACCAGTAAACTTTTGCATTTTCAGGCGTAATATGTTAAGTTTAAACAGCTGTGAACAAATATAATGATGGGATCTTTACAAACGGAACTATCTTTCTTGTTATATGTTAGTGAAGTGAGTATTCTTTATGGTATGTTTGCTTTGTGGTTTTTGTGCGGTCAATAAGTCACTTCTCTGTTCTTCATGGAAGCGCTCCATGTATCTCAGGACCTAGTTAAAATAATAAGTATTTCCATCTCGACAGATGCAAAAAATGTGTATTAGTGCCAGTGTCATCCACACGAGAAGCATACGAAAGAGAAATGGAGCGGTGGCGAGATAATGAACTTGTATTCGGGAGGGCGGAGGTTCAAATTCCAGTCCAGTCACCCATACGATTTCTCCATCCTGCCCCAAGCCGAGTTTATGCTCCCTCTTTAATGAACGTTAATCTTCTATGACAGAACAATACGTCTGACACATAATGGTTGTTGTTGTTGGCGGTATTTGTGTTGTTGTGGTGGTGGTGGTCTGCAGTTCCAAGACTGATTTGATGCGGATCACCACGCAAGTCTATCGTGAGCAGTCCTCTCCATCTCTGAATAATTACTGAAACCGACTTTTCATTGGAATCTGCTTATTGTATTCATTGCTTGGTGTCCCTCTATTTTTCACTCCCCCTCCCCCCCCCCCTCCTCCCCCTGCATTCGAAAGCTGACGATTTCTTGATGCCTCAGGACGTGTCCTATCAATCGCTACCTTCTTTTCGTCAAATTGTACGTAAATTAGTATTTTCTCTCCTCATCAGTAACTCACTCTACTCATCTATCTTTCAGCAATCAGCTGGAACACCACAATCCAAAGTTTCTATTCTCTTCTTGTCCGAAATGGTTATCGTCCATGTTTAAATTCTCGATGAAGCTACGATCCACGCAACTGCCTTCAGAGAAAACTTACTAACATTTAGATTTATATTCAACGTTATCAAATTTCTCTTTTTCAGAAACGTCTTTCTTGCTATTGCCAGTGTGCATTTTACATCCTTTCTATTCCCGCCATCATGTCTTACTCCGATGAGCAAATAACGAAACAACTCGTGCAGACAAGATTAAATACAATAAACGTATCTTAATCTCGTTATTGCTTGTGAAAATGTTTAAGTAGATGACAAATTTACTTCAGCTCGAACAGAAGAATTTCACCAGGCCACAAGTCATAAGAAAAGATCTGCAGTCATGTACGTTATCATAGTTGAATATGAAATCAGAGTTATTATGTTGTCTTCGTAAATATTATTCATGTAATGGAATAAGATGTAAGAGATATAACAGAGGAAGGGCTAAGAAGTGATCATCGAGTTGCCAACAACGCACTGTCCATTACATGCAACAAAACACAGGGCATAATGTTTCTGACATGGAAATTCCCTAAATGTAACATTTTATCTCATGAGATGGTCAAATAATCATGAAGAAGATAACACGAATTTCTTAGAACTAGTAGGATATGAACAGTTTTCGGAAGTATCACATTCAGCATTTTACGCCTAAACTCAGTGCTGCAAACGCGACTACAACAATAATTTTCGATGTTACTGGTGTTTAAAAGAAAAAAAGCCTGCAAACGTTGCTTGCGAAGTTGGTTCATGAATTTCGTGAAAAAAATTGTCCCAGACTATCGCAATTCTGGCCTTGAATCATTCCTGGAATATGCTGTTACTAACATGGACTCCTGCACAGTGTACATACACTGATGATCCAAAACGTTTTGACCACTGCCAGCTGAGACACTGAATGCCACCTGGTGGTGATGTGGGCACGTGACGCGGAAAGGAGAGCTGAGACAAATGGAGAAACAAAAATACTAGGACGATATGGGCAGCAAATGGGGAAATCCATTGACATACGTAACTTTCACAAACGGTAGATCGTTACGACGTGGAGCTCAGGGACAACACCTAGGAAGTGTCATTAGGGATGAGCACCTCCTGAAACGGGGAAGCTGGTCGACTATTCGTGTGGTGCTGTCGGCAGCATCTGTGGGAAGTGGTTGAACGACGGTGAACCACGAGCAGGCGACAAGTTGTTAGACGTCCACGCCTCGTCACCTAAACATGGCAGCCACCGCTCAGTTACACACGGCAGGTGCCTATGTGTGGCACATCTGAGAGCGAAGTACACTATTTGTCCAGGTACAAGTGTTTCGGAAAAAAACCGTTCTGTGCACATTATTGAAAATATGCCCACTGAATTCAGCGATCAATAATCAAATTTTACTTTGATAGACTCCCGAGCTATATACAGTACAAGTCAACTTGCTGATTCACTCATTGTATCCTCGGCTGCAATTTGTTACTGCGCACAATTATTTACACTAACGTGTATGCAAGACGAGTCTACCTTGAAAGTTATATGTGTATGGTTGTACTAGTCATTTACCTGACAAATATTCCATTTAGCCATGGCGCGATATTAACTTCGTGAAGAGATAGATTTTTATGTACGACAACCCGAATGGAAATGGGCGCGATGTATCAAAATGCATTTCCAGGCGGGCAACAACCGATTTGTACAGATATTTGCTACTGTTTATAGTCGCAATGCTGACTCAGGATCCATAGTACATCAAACGATGGCTCGGCGCAGGTCAAGATATGTTATACGCTTAATCAGAAAAAACGGTTTCTGCAGATTCCCGAAGGAGATCCATGATTCAGCATTTGGCAGGTCGCTGCAGCGTATAATATATGTAATTGAGCCTCTTGCAGCGAACTTCACGGGTAGTTCATGCATCAAAGCGTGCAAGCTATTTCGCATGCTGATCATCAACTGCGCACGAACTGTCAAACCGTTTTTTGCAGACATAGTACTCAACAAAAAATTTACCCAAGAGGGGAGCAAGATTCCGAAATGGCTAGTTTTGATATAGCTGATTCCGTAAGTTTGAAAACGTGTCGCGGTCTAAGGAACAAATTTGAGAAGCAGTAAACAAACATTACTGTACCTCAAACGATTAATAGTTGTCATTAGTATTTTTATTGTTGATTATTTAATACCTAAACTGTAAACACATTATGCAGCGTGTATCTTTCTATGTTATTAATGCGAATATGGATGAGACCTTTTTTGATTCGGTCACCAGTGGTTACATCCTCATAATATTAATTCCAGACTATCCAGAGAGTTGTGAAATAAAACTAGAAAATAGTCATGAAGTTCAGCGAAAGAGACATTCACACATGCTGCTTCTTTGGGCTATCAAATTTGGCCGCCCTCTCCCCTCCACGCCGCTCTTGTATTTTCCAGACATGGCACCAAGTAATTTATTTCTCTTTCCTGAACTGGCGAAATACAGACTTCTGCAGTTAAGGTCACAGCATGGCTCCCATCGTTGTAAACGTGCGTTGCGTTGAAGGATAAATAAAAGGGGTGTTCGATAAGTAGTGCAACACATTTATTTTCTCGGTCAGTTTCGGTTGAAATAAAGCGAAATTTGTTTTGGGACATCGTGGAGTGTTTCCGCATCGGCCCCTAAGTTTTTATTTAGTTCCAGAAGGTGGCGACGCTATACGTAGTGAAGCGGGAACGTGTTGTATCCCCGCTTACAGTCGCTCATGTGCAGTGAACCGGCATTTATCGCCGCGCCCACGCACTATGCTCATGGGAGAGGTTTTGTGGCAATAAATGACTGAAGCGGTTTCTGGACAGGACACATTTATTTTTCCTGCCGTTACAATAAATGACAAATAATATACTTCGCTAATGTCCGTCTACATAGGCGCGTTGCACTGGCGGCACGGCTCGGTCACCGATCCCGGAGGGTGTACACTCCAGTGACGAGCCGTGGCGCGACCGCGTGGACCGAGCGAGACAAAAGGCCGCGTCACAGAATGTTCTGCTCTTGGCGCGACCGGAGGCGCCGTAACGTCCGCGAAGGAGCGAAAGACAATTTAACGGCGACTGCGTTTACGACCGCGCGTACGCATTTACGGCGGAGTCACGTTGACTCGACGCACGTGGTCCGCGGCGGAAGAACTGGGGAGACGTGTGTCGCGACGCGTCGACTAGCTCGCACTGTGGCAGCTTTGTTCCCGTGCGGTCCGGTGTGCGACGCACCGTTGCCGAAATTCCGCATAACGGTACAGCTGCCCCTACTTGTGTCGGCAGTGCCGTAGTTCAGTCCTTCGTGCGTTGGACGGTGCTGCCGCCACACAGATCCCCCCTTGGAGAGCGGAGCTCCGTAGCTGCGAAAACGCGGCGATCGTTCGGTGGTGCGCGTGTGTTTAAAGTTCGCGCACTGCGAGATGGCAGTGCGGCAGCTTTGGCGGGGGTCGGTCGGCGTCGGAAGGGCAGCGGACTACGTCACGCGCGCCGGCCGCCGCGTCCGATTCAAACGGCCGTGCTGCGTCGCCAGCGCACCACGACACCCAAGCCGGCAATCACGCGCCCGAGCCACCGAACGCCGTCAGAATTCGGCGCCCACGAGCCGCCGTCCGCTGTAGAGACCCGACCTCCAGCTGCAAGTGCCTTCGGCCGGTAACTCCAGTCGAGCGTTCGTCACAGCTCCTGGACCCGCGTTCGCGTCTTATGCCTCCGCCGCGTCGGGCGTTGAGGCCGGATCGGCACCCGCGCCAGCTTACCTCATTCGCGTCTCCGTCGAGCTCCGGACATCGTGCACCACACCGTCCGGCTTGTCCGTAGTAGCTCCCGGACCCGCGTTCGAGTTCCGACGGTACCGCACTCGCGCAAGCGCCTTCGAGACGTCACCACCCATGACCTGCAACGCGCGCCTTCACGCGCATCGCTACGGACAGTCGTAGCCAGTGCCTGCTGCCGCTGTCACTAGCCGCCAGCGCGAGGACACGCCCACCGCACGCTCGCCGGTCCGGCGCGCTGACGTCACGGGCCGCCGCCCTTCCGACGCCGACCGACCCCCGCCAAAGCTGCCGCACTGCCATCACGCAGTGCACGAACTTTAAACACACGCGAACGATCGCCGCGTTTTCGCAGCTACGGAGCTCCGCTCTCCAAGGGGGGATCTGTGTGGCGGCAGCACCGTCCAACGCACGAAGGGCTGAACTACGGCACTGCCGACACAAGTAGGGGCAGCTGTACCGTTATGCGGAATTTCGGCAACGGTGCGTCGCACACCGGACCGCACGGGAACAAAGCTGCCGGCAGTGCGAGCTAGTCGACGCGACGCGACACACGTCTCCCCAGTTCTTCCGCCGCGGACCACGTGCGTCGAGTCAACGTGACTCCGCCGTAAATGCGTACGCGCGGTCGTGAACGCAGTCGCCGTTAAATTGTCTTTCGCTTCTTCGCGGACGTTACGGCGCCTCCGGTCGCGCCAAGAGCAGAACATTCTGTGACGCGGCCTTTTGTCTCGCTCGGTCCACGCGGTCGCGCCACGGCTCGTCACTGGAGTGTACACCCTCCGGGATCGGTGACCGAGCCGTGCCGCCAGTGCAACGCGCCTATGTAGACGGACATTAGCGAAGTATATTATTTGTCATTTATTGTAACGGCAGGAAAAATAAATGTGTCCTGCCCAGAAACCGCTTTAGTCATTTATTGCCACAGAGCCTCTCCCATGAGCATAGTGCGTGGGCGCGGCGATAAATGCCGGTTCACTGCACATGAGCGACTGTAAGCGGGGATACAACACGTTCCCGCTTCAGTAGCCTTCAAAATGGCGGCTCTCACGGAGGTGCGTTTCAAGCAGAGAGCTGTCACAAAGTTTCTTTTGGCGGAAAACCAGAGCATCGCAGATATTTTAGGCGCTTGCAGAATGTCTACGGAGACCTGGTAGTGAACAAAAGCACGTTGAGTCGTTAGGCGATGCGTCTGTCATCATCGCAAGAAGGCTGCGCAAATCTGTCCGAGCTCGTGTGCCGGCCGGCCGCAACACAGCTGTGTTATTCTCAGAAAATTGAAGAAACAACTTCAGCGTCTTCGTCGCCACAAAAATGCAAAGGAATTTCTTCTCCATGAGAACTTAAGGCCACCCCAGTCTGCGCAGCCGAGAGGAGCTCAAAAATCTTCAATGCACTGTCCTTCCTCGTCCACCCTCCGGCCCGGATCTCGCACATTCCATCTCTTTGGCCCAATGAACGATGCGCTTCGCGAGAAGCAGTACGTGGATGATGGGGAGGTTATTGATGCAGCAAGACGTTGGCTCCGACACTGATCAGTAGAGTGGTACTACGTGGGTACACAGATCCTCCCAGTAAAGTGGCGCAATGCAGTCGCTGTTAACGGAGATAATGTTGAAAAACTGGGTTTCGTAGACAAAAGAGCGGCGTATAACGTGGTGTATTGGAATCCTGGATAAATGTAACCTGCTTTCAGAAAAAAAAGTGTCTCATTGCTTACTGAATGCCCCTCGCGGTTAAAGGACTACTACCATCAAATTTCATGATCACTCTATGAAGACCTTGTAGTGAACCAGTCTGAGTGAGAGACAGTGCGAGGAGGCGTTACCTAACGATAACGACATTTCTTTTCCTCTGAGAAGGGCGTGGTTATGTATGTTACTCGACCATCATTTCCTTTTCTCTCGTGTTGACGAACACATTTGAGGGATAACATATCAGTGTCTTCATTAGTCTATTAAATTTCGGGAATGAAGCCGCGCAAATAAAATTTCTTCCACTGATTTTTCGGCCGCCTATCGTCCGGCCATCTTCAGAGTAAGTCGCAAGACTTAGATGGCCGGACGACACGCGGCCGAAATATCAGTGGAAGAAATTTTATTTGCGCGGCTGCATGCCCGAAATTTAATAGACTATTTACCACGCCGCGAAAAATTGAAAATGCACAATGTCTTTAGTAATTTATTTAATAATCTTACTATTAATTTATCGTGCATTTAAGCCAATAACAGGACACTAAAAGTTTTTATATTTTCTTTTCCAATATTGCATATTGTGGAAGGGCATGTATTGCATTGTATGTCATCTGGCAGAGACCAATCGAACTATTTGCACCGTTTTTATCACTAGATGAAGTTGCTACACAGTAAGGATCGTACATATCATCACCGAAAATAAGAATAAAATATCCAAGTATAAGATAAATAATACAAAACTCGTAGCTGCTAATTTCTGATTTAGGGCCGACAGCCTACATTGTCTGTAATAATGCTGAACATTGTACTTTTGCAAAAGATTACTTTATGTAGCCATTTGTTTCTCTTGTCTTGCAAGTGATACTTCAAAAATGGCTCTGAGCACTATGGGACTCAACTGCTGAGGTCATTAGTCCCCTAGAACTTAGAACTAGTTAAACCTAACTAACCTAAGGACATCACAAACATCCATGCCCGAGGCAGGATTCGAACCTGCGACCGTAGCGGTCTTGCGGTTCCAGACTGCAGCGCCTTTAACCGCACGGCCACTTCGGCCGGCTGCAAGTGATACTAAAAGGTCAATATGTCTCTTGTAAAATGCACCGATTTGTGTATATTTGTGCTCACAATCTTTAAATATATGTTTTCTATAGAAATGAACATATGCCTATTCGATTTAGTAAATCCTCATTCATTTATTCCAATGATCAGCGTGTTTGTGGGTTTCTCGAAACTGTGTGTGAGTAGACAATATTTGTTTTTGTCTGCTGGATAGTAAAAATGTGACTAGTACCATTCTAATAATTTGAGTTCGAAGTTATTTAAACATGACAACAATTAATCCCTTATTTTGTTATCTGTTTGAATAAGTAACAATGTTTGTCAAATAATTTACAGAGCGATCAGCAGCCATTAAGGTCTTTATAGAAGGTTCATGCGATAAGCAAAGCAATAGTTCTAACCCGAAGGGTGAGAAACCTGTTTTATTTTCTTTCTTTAACTAAAATGTTGATCATAATAAACTGAAAGTAATTACTCTGTCTGGTTTAATAATTTGTTGAAGAACACGTGCAGCCTACTAAACTATTTACCTAACTTTTTAAAACATTATTTATGTCACGGAGAGTATGGAATTTTCCATAAGAAACTAATCCTTTAATTTTCAGAAAGTATTCCTTCAATTCTTATTATATGTCGTGTTCCTCAAACTTAAAGCATTTCTTTCATAAGGTAGCTGGCGCAGTGTCTAGTGGCAAGTCTCATTGCAATCAAATTGTACTGTTTCTCTCGAATGAAAAGAAAAGGTGAAGTGCTGACCTGAAGTTATGCTTCCTTTAAAATAATACTGTGGGATCTTTTGCACAAGGTTAGCAAATATACCCCCAGTTTTGCGCAGTTTCGTTGCTAAGCCAAAAGATAACTTAAAACAAAAGCACTCAAGGCGGAGTAACAATAATTCTGCCCAGTTATTATATAAAAAATTAATAATAAAAAATTATCCTACTCATTCGGACGCTTTTCTAACAACTATTCGGAAATCATGTGGGTGAGTCACGACTGTCTGCAGCGGCTCTTTGCGATGGTGTAGCTTGAAAATTGTGCTGCGCCTGCAACTTACGGTTAATGAAATATTGATCTTGTAAGGCTTCGGGATATTGGCAAGGTTGAACGTAATAGCAAGACTGCAGAGGCGAGTCCAGCCGTCCAGAGGCCGAGCGAAGCTTCTCTTCCCAGCCCGTATGAAAGAGCGGCAGAGTTAATCCCAGACGGGAGTGAACGGGAGGGCGCCTCCTCTGCGCAAGGGTACTCGTTATCAAGAGACCACGTGGGTCTTTGGCAGTCTCGATAGTAGATGACACGAAACAGGACCCATTGTGCTCGAAGAATGGCAGCTCACGCACACGAGGGTGGCCGCCCGTTTTAGCAGCAGAAGGCTGACGTTACGTCACCGGCGGCAGCGCCTCCGTATCGCGGTTTAAATTTGGCGGCGCGGCAGCGCGCGGGCAGGATTACACGTCGCTGGTGAGCGCCTCGCGCAGGTAGGCGGCATTACGGCGTGTTTACGATGAGCCGCCGCCAGCTGAACAAAGGCCGCCCGCACTGCCGAAGACAACGCCGTGATGTAAGCGCAATAAGCTACCGACCCGACACCGCGCTCGTCGCCATCGTCCGCGCCAGAGGCCGACTCCCGTTCCACGACGCTAGTAACAGCTCGCGGTTGCTCGCCGTGTCATGTAGCCTCTCAAATGGTTCAAATGGCTCTGAGCACTATGGGAGGTCATCAGTCCCCTAGAACTTAGAATTACTGAAACCTAACTAACCTAAGGACATCACACACATCCACGCCCGAGGCAGGATTCGAACCTGCGACCGTAGCGGCCGCGCGGCTCCAGACTGAAGCGCCTAGAACCGCTCGGCCACAACGACCAGCTCCAGTCCTCTGGTCAGTAGTGGTGAATCACTCGACTGACCGGCCTGGGTGGCCGAGCGGTTCCAGGCGCTACAGTCTGGAACCGCGCGACCACTACGGTCGCAGGTTCGAATCCTACCTCGGGCATGGATGTGTGTGATGTCCTTAGGTTAGTTATGTTTAAGTAGTTCTAAGTTCTAGGGGACTTATGACCTCAGATGTTAAGTCCCATAGTGCTCAGAGCCATTTGAACCATTTTTACTCGACTGAGAATTGATTTCGGGCGATGAATTTACGTCAAACTTTTGGAGCTCAATCATCAATGAGTCAGAGGAAATACGGCTGTCTGAATCCTTTATGATTCAAGACGGCGGTTTCCAGTTAAGTTCTGTATGGGGCCCGATTATAGAAAAACTTCGAGCTCTGCGTAGGTGGTGTCTTCCTGCGGGCTTACCATGAGAAGACAATCGTTTTGGTATCGAAGAAGTGAGCTTTGACCACGGGAAGCGCGCAGACTTAACAGCAGAAGCGCATGAGCTCATGCAACGCACGCGCAATGCCAGCTAGGAATACCACATACGCACCGACGGGATCTTAAATAGGGGAGCTTAGGGTGTTGCTGGTCAGTATTCAGGTGAAGGTGGCCAGAAGTCTCTGCGCCGAACTACAGGGTAACGCACGAAATATGTTACCATTTTGTTTTTGAATGTAAACTTTGTCAATACAATCTGAAAGGAACATATACTACAATGAAGAGCGGTCCATAGAGATTTGTTCTAACTTAGCACATGCTCAATATGTCCACCATTTCGTTTCCTAACTTCCTTCAAACGAACACTGAAGTTAGTGATTACCCTACGGCACATGTCTTCCGTAATTTCACTGCAAGCTTGAAGAATAAGTCTTCTGAGCTCCATTAAATCACGTGGACGTTTCGGGAAATTTTTTTCCTTTAGGTACCTCCAAAGAAAAAAGTCACGTGGATTGAGGTCTGGACTATTGGGGGCCAATTTTGTCCGTCATTGAAGCGACCTGGAAACCTGAGTGAAATGATCCGCATGTCGAAATGCTCGTGTAAAAACTCCAACACAGTTTTTGCAGTATGCTGCCTTGCTCCATCTTCCATGAACCACTGCGTGTAGAAGGGCAAAGTAGTAGCAAGAAGCTGTGGAATGAAGCTATTGCGAAGGATGCTCAAACAAAGCTCGCTGTTCACAGTTTCTTCAAAGGAAAAGGGTCCAATAAGTCCGTGACTGGAAATTGCTGCCCACGCTGTAATCCTCGGAGCATAATGTTGTCGTTCATGAAGCACTTGTGGGTTTTCAGTGGCCCAAAAGCGTACATTTTGTTTGTTAACCACACCGTCTAAATTAAAATGCGCCTCGCCTGAAAACCAAACGTTGTTGAGAGTTTCTTCCCTATCCTCCGCCCACTGAGCAAACAGTAGTCTGCTGCTTGTGTTCTTCAGTGAGCTTCGGTGCACAGGTCATCTTGTATGGGTACATATGGAGGTCACTTTTAAAAATGCATTGAACGGAGCGTCTGGATATTCCCAGTTGCACTGCTGCCTTTCTACATGATTTCCCGGGACTTCTCTGTACAGCAACTCGTACCGCTTCAATATTCTCCGGCGAACAACAGGCTTAGGCCGAGGTCGCTTCGCTTCCACAACTGTTCCTTCCTGTACAAATTTATCGTACAACCTGTGGATGGTCTTCTTGCAAGGGACCCATTTTGTGTTAAACTGTTGTCGAAAACGCTTCTGAGCCACAACAAGGCTTTTCGTTTCGTGAAAAAGTAACACAATTGCCGATCGTTGCTGTGTCGTCAGTCTTCCATTGTCAGCCATTGCTGCTTACTAGTCTCCTAGCGGCAGTATCGTGAATTACACGTCATTTCCTAACTCATTTGTGTTTCCAAGCTCTGCTGGTATTGCTGTAGAGATCCCAGCGGGATATCTAATGTGCGTCGTAAATTGCGAAAGAAACAATTGGTAACACATTTCGTGCGCCATCCTGTACATCCGGTAGTTCTTCCGAAATTTTCTACGGCTTTATGAAGTTCATACTAAAAGTCGTGAGCAATCTTTTACTATATCTACGACGTTTCCACAATGTACAATGCTGTTACATCTGAGTAACGCCATCTACATTCCGTGTATAAGGAGCTTCTCATTTGGTAATCGCATCTGAATGCAGTTTGTTTGTGAGAAGAACGTGTTACGTCTCGTGTAAGAAGAACAAACGTCTACCAACACATGTCTGATTTCGACTGCGGTGGGATCGTGGCCGATCGAGACTACAGTTTATCGTTCCACGATATAGCTACTCGCGTTGCTCGTAAACCCGCGATTGTCAGGCGAATTTGTAACTGATGGGTTAGGCAGCGCATTACTCAACGCAATCCAGAACCTCAGCAGCCTCATGCGATTAACGCCTAGAGAAGGCCAACACTGTCTGCTCCGGCGCGCAGTATCGTACAGTCACGTCATTTATCTTGAACCAGGAAACATGCTTGATGTCGTCGTCTCGTGCACTACGGACTGTCAGCGCGGCGACCACTGTTCACCTTCCACTGACGCAGCAACAGAAAGAGGCAGTGAAAGACAGTGGTGCGCACAACTACAACAATAGACACAATGTCGACTTATTTTTTCAGATGAGTCCCGTTTCGCCGTACGGCACCATGATGGACGTATCTGTGACAGGAAGCTCCGAGGAGAACGAAAGTTCCTAGACTGTATATTTCATCGTCATAAACGACCAATACGAGGCGCGGTGATATGGCACCTTCTAACAAGTTAACGCGAGACCGTTGCCTTTGCTATCCTGACCTAAGTCGATACAACGGGTGTTTGACTTTTGACCTGGCCGGCATATCCACATGATTTGTCAACCATCTGGCCATGGGCTGCCGAGAGACTAGAATTCCACCAGGTACAACGGATAAACTTTGGAATGATATGACTGTATTTGTTACACAAGTTCAGCTCGACACGATGCCCAGCCAACTTAGAGACACTGTTGCTACCAGAGTTGGCAGCTCTGTATACTAAATTTCACACCCCTTATACCCCCAAATGATCAACACATTAATCATGTATTATTCCTACTATAGTGTAGATGAGTAATTGGTAGAATTTAGTTATTTAGTATCCTGCCTCGTGTTGCTATTTTAAACATCATTACCGTAACAGAAACAACTATACTATCGTAATCTACAGACTTTAAACTGTTTTATGACGCATTAGACGTCACTAACTTCCGTCACATGGCAAAAGATCAAGCTTACAAAATGTTTGACATCGATGTTTCGTTTCGAAAACGTACTGACATTGAATTCCTCGTTAAAGAGGAAAAATCCATGTCAGTTGTTCCTGCCGATATCGTACGCTGATTTTGAACCGTGACGTAATGATCTGCAGCGAAGCCTCAGGTAAGCGCAAACAGAAATAGAACCGGACCTCGTATCTTTTGTAATGCACGTTGTAGAGACAACTTGATCGGTAGTGTAGTTGGGTTAACTATAGCCTTCAAATACCGTTCTACCGATTCACAACCATATGTTGTGACCTTTCATGCTAACCTTGACCTCGGGCTACGCTACAGGTCAATTTGTCACTAGAACCTACATTTCAAAGAATAAAACAAAAATACTGTCAATGCTCTGTTCTCTTTACAAGGTTTATACACTCCTGGAAATGGAAAAAAGAACACATTGACACCGGTGTGTCAGACCCACCATACTTGCTCCGGACACTGCGAGAGGGCTGTACAAGCAATGATCACACGCACGGCACAGCGGACACACCAGGAACCGCGGTGTTGGCCGTCGAATGGCGCTAGCTGCGCAGCATTTGTGCACCGCCGCCGTCAGTGTCAGCCAGTTTGCCGTGGCATACGGAGCTCCATCGCAGTCTTTAACACTGGTAGCATGCCGCGACAGCGTGGACGTGAACCGTATGTGCAGTTGACGGACTTTGAGCGAGGGCGTATAGTGGGCATGCGGGAGGCCGGGTGGAGGTACCGCCGAATTGCTCAACACGTGGGGCGTGAGGTCTCCACAGTACATCGATGTTGTCGCCAGTGGTCGGCGGAAGGTGCACGTGCCCGTCGACCTGGGACCGGACCGCAGCGACGCACGGATGCACGCCAAGACCGTAGGATCCTACGCAGTGCCGTAGGGGACCGCACCGCCACTTCCCAGCAAATTAGGGACACTGTTGCTCCTGGGGTATCGGCGAGGACCATTCGCAACCGTCTCCATGAAGCTGGGCTACTGTCCCGCACACCGTTAGGCCGTCTTCCGCTCACGCCCCAACATCGTGCAGCCCGCCTCCAGTGGTGTCGCGACAGGCGTGAATGGAGGGACGAATGGAGACGTGTCGTCTTCAGCGATGAGAGTCGCTTCTGCCTTGGTGCCAATGATGGTCGTATGCGTGTTTGGCGCCGTGCAGGTGAGCGCCACAATCAGGACTGCATACGACCGAGGCACACAGGGCCAACACGCGGCATCATGGTGTGGGGAGCGATCTCCTACACTGGCCGTACACCACTGGTGATCGTCGAGGGGACACTGAATAGTGCACGGTACATCCAAACCGTCATCTAACCCATCGTTCTACCATTCCTAGACCGGCAAGGGAACTTGCTGTTCCAACAGGACAATGCACGTCCGCATGTATCCCGTGCCACCCAACGTGCTCTAGAAGGTGTAAGTCAACTACCCTGGCCAGCAAGATCTCCGGATCTGTCCCCCATTGAGCATGTTTGGGACTGGATGAAGCGTCGTCTCACGCGGTCTGCACGTCCAGCACGAACGCTGGTCCAACTGAGGCGCCAGGTGGAAATGGCATGGCAAGCCATTCCACAGGACTACATCCAGCATCTCTACGATCGTCTCCATGGGAGAATAGCAGCCTGCATTACTGCGAAAGGTGGATATACACTGTACTAGTGGCGACATTGTGCATGCTCTGTTGCCTGTGTCTATGTGCCAGTGGTTCTGTCAGTGTGATCATGTGATGTATCTGACCCCAGGAATGTGTCAATAAAGTTTCCCCTTCCTGGGACAATGAATTCACGGTGTTCTTATTTCAATTTCCAGGAGTGTATTTTGAAACAGCAACCAGTCCTAAGCATGGTTTCAAAAAGTTTACTTTAATCAAACCATTAGCAGTTTCCGATTTCTTATAAATCCACCTTCATATGGCTCTTACAGTCTTTCTTGTGGGGAGATCGTTTTATAGTTGCGCTCCTCAAACCCAATACGACAACAAAAGAAGGCGCCAGCAGGAAAGAAAGGAAGTCTGCAAGAGCCATCTGAAGATGGTGTTCAGTTATCGCTGGATTTAAATAAATAGTTATTAAACCATATTTGTGATTCGTTGCTGTTTCAAATTATAATCGTTGTAATTATACGCCGACGTGACAAAAGTCATAGGGTACCTCCTAATATCGTTCGGACTTACTTTTGCCCAGCGCAGCCCAACAACACGACGTGGCATGGAGTCAACAAGTCATTGGAAGTCCTCTGTAGAAATATTGAGCAATGCTGCCTATGTAGCCGTCCGTAATGGCGAAAGTGTTGCCGGTGAATGATTTTGTACACGGACTGACCTCTCGATTCTGTCCCATGAATATTCGATTGGGCTCTTGTCGGGTGACCAAATCATTCGCTCGAATTCTGCAGAATGTTCTTCAAATCTGTTGCGAACAACTGTGGCAAAGGGACATTTTTGGGATCATGAAGTCCTTGAAAGGCTGCAAACTGTCTCCAAGTAGCCGAACATAACCATTTCCTGTCAATAATTGGTTGAGTTGGGCCAAAGGACCTAGTCCATTCCATGTAAAAACAGTCCACACCGTTATGGAGTCACCACCAGCTTGCACACTGTCTTACTGACAACCTGGGATGATGGCTTCATGGGGTGTGAGCCACACTCGCCGGCCGCTGTGGCCGAGCAGTTATAGGCGTTCAGTTCGAAAACGCGTGACTGCTACGGTCGCACGATCGAATCCTGCCTCGGGCGTGGATGTGTGTGATGTCCGTAACTTAGTTAGGTTTAAGTAGTTCTAAGTTCTAGGGGACTGATGACCTTGGATGTTAAGTCCGATAGTGCTCAGAGCCATTTGAATCATTTGAAGCGCCACACTCGAACCCCACCGTCAACTGTTACCAACAGAAATCGTGACTTATCTGACAATGCCACGGTTTTCCAGTCGTTTAAGGTCCAACCGATATCTTCGCGAGGCCAGGAAAGGCGATGCGGGTGATGTGTATTAGCAAAGGCACTTGCGCCAGTCGTCCGCTGACATAGCCGATTAACGACAAATTTCGCCGCAGTGTACTGGGCACGTTCGTCATACGTCCCACATTGATTTCTACGGTTATTTCACGCGGCGTTGCTTGTCTGTTAGTACTGACAACTCTAAGTAAACGCCATTATTCTCGGTTGTTAAGCGAAGAACGTCAGCCACTCCGTTGTCCGAGACGAGAGCTAACGCCAGAAATCTGGTTTTCTCGGCACACTCTTGATACTGCGGATATGTAAGTACTGAACTCCCTAACGATTTCCGAAATGTAATGTCCCATGCGTCTAGATCCAACAACCATTCCGTGTCCTAAGCCAGTTAATTACCGTCGTGCGGCGACAATCAAGCCATAAACTTTTTCACATGAATCACCTGAGCACAAATGACAGCTCCGCAGCTCACTGCGGTACTACCGCCATCTGTATATATGCATATCGCTATCCCATGGCTGCTTCAGTCATACCACTATACTACAGCCACGTTCCTCATAATATCTGTCCGACAAGATAGCGTTCTGAGCCTTTCTGTTTTCTGTTTTGTGCCTCAATATTATGTCGCAGGTCGAAAATGGCGTCTGGTATCAGTAGCCTTAGTTGACAGCGGTGGCTTGAAAGTGACTAGAGCAACAACTAGAGCGGTCATCGCGAGACTAAATCCGGTCGTCAGTTACTACTGGACAATGGCCAAGGAGCACTTAGCTAAAACCTAGAAGACATATAACCTTTTGCTGTCGCTGTAAGAGAGGACTACATTAAGTTTTATCTCTCTTTTTTTCTTGCCCCTTCCTGTCGCCTTACTACTTATTTCTCGCCCCTTGACCATACCAAATGATGTGTCTGTTCGTACACTGTACCTTCAATACAAGCATAAGGGCAGTCGACTCCACAGCTTTCGTTGTGGGATCCGGGAATATTGACGGCAGGCAACTCCGACGGAAGCCGAACCGTACTGGCTGTGGCGCCTGCCGACAGGTAACCCGCATGCCGTCCAGCGCCGCGCGGAACCGCTACAGGAGGAGGGTGCGCTGGGAGTTACGCAACCACTCCCCGGGCAACAATGCACTTCGGTAATTAAATGCGTTGTGTAAACAGGGGGCCCTCTTAAAACGATGAAATTTACGCGGCGCGCTCTCCTGCCTGATAATGAGAGGTTCCACGTCACTCGCACGTCCGCTGACCCCCCGTCATGGCGACTGAAACCGACGCATTAAATTCACTTCGTCTATGCCTTTATTAATACGACGGCGCACATGAAATTCGATCTGTGATCAAACTGACAAACTGCCCGTAACACGCAAGGCATGTGCAACATAAATATCTGTATAAGATATTAAGTTACAGATGTAATATTACGAGTGTCGTTCTTTTACTCTTCTTTGCTTACTTCAATAGTACCAAGCCTATGTAAAGCAAAAATAATTTCTTTGAAACTTAATGCTGTCCTCAGAAAAAAAACGTAAAACCGGACGTGACCGTGTAGCTGGTCGAGTTATGTGACGCCAGAACGTGGAATTCCACGTTTCGGAGCATTTTCAAGCGTGAAAGGCATAATCAAATAGTCTGATTTTTGCATCTTGGTCAGGAAAGAAGCTAATGAGACGCAAGATCGTCTTTACATCAGAAGTTGAACTCAGGTGATGTAATACTGCGTTACGTCGTGTGCAGTTGAAGTTCATATTTGATGGATTAATCATCGTTTTTGTATTGCGGATTCCGTCCTTTCGAACCTGCTGATTGTAGCCAACTTCCGATCTCCCTCGACAATTTTTAAACCCACACTTCTCTTCGTAACCAAACTGACGATTCCTGGACGCATCAGAACGCGTCCTACAATTTGGTCCCATCTTTTATGCGACGGCGTAGTAGTTAAACGAATTTCGTATTTGGTGCTTTTCGTATTATATGACTTGAATGCCATGGAAGCATATCGTTTCACTACACCATCGCATTCAACATTTATCAAAAACATGGCATTTGGTTCCTATTTATTATAATGAAATATCAGTTGTATATTTTCTTATTCGACTTCATATTTTCCAAACCATTCTCGGTCTTTCTTATAAATTTACAGGAAGTGGGGTCTGTCACGTTAGATGTTATGTATTTAAGAAAGCGCTTTCCATTCGGGAGCGATCTCGCCCGATTTACCGAATGTTCCAGAGGAGAATTGGAAGATGCTGCCTACTTTACTGCCTGATTCGCTCGCAATTCAGTATTTATTTTTTATTTATTCATCCAAAAATTTATCCAACTTGTGGGCTTGTATCACGTTTAGGCATATTGAAGTTTTTATTTACTTATATTACAGACAGAACATCATCGTCAGCTTGTGAACACGGGAGCAAATGTGTGTTTTAATGGAAATAAAATAGAAATTTTACGTGCGTCCATTTCGTCAACAAACTGTGTGTTACGTCAGAGATATAGCCGACAATTACACTGGAGACACTGCAGGCGTAAATCACGATGGGGAGCATGCTCCACGTGCCCTACCAGCTCGATTCTGAGCGTGCACCAACCAAGATGAAACACACGTTTGGAGTGCTTCGCGTTGAGAAACATGTTGCGAGTAAGGAGGGCTTAAGTTTCTATGTCCTGTCGACAACGAGGCCATTAGAGACTGTGCACAAGCGCGGATTGGTGAAGATCTGGAACGGATACCGACGAACTTAGCGGACTCCCCTCGGCATTTGCCTTAAGCGACTTACGGAAATTCAGAAAACCTACCTCTGGATAGCTGGATGGTATTTAACCGCTGTCGTCCGAATACGGTTACACTGTCTTGCCACTGCGCTATCTCGTTACTGGTGTTGTTGTCGTTGTTGGCATCATCGGTCTGGAGATTGGTTAGCAGCTCTGCATTCTAGTCTATACCGATCTAGTCTCTTCATTTCTGCGTAAGTATTGCACATTAATTCATCTCGAACGTGTTGACTGTAGCCAACTTCTGATCACCCTCAATAATTTTTCATCCCACACTTCTCTTCATTACGAAATTGACTATTCCTTGACGCCTCGGAACGCGTCCGACAATCCGGTACCTTCTTTTATCCAAGTTGTGCAATAAATAATTTTCTTCGCACCTAGATTCAATATCTCCTCAACAGTTACTCAATCACCCACCTAATCTTCGGCATTCCTTTACCACCACAATCAGAAGCTTCAATTCTCGCCTGAACTGTGTCACTTCCGTACAGAGCTACGCACTCCATACAGAAACTTTCAGGAAAGACTTACGATAGTCTAAATTTACATTTGATGTTAAAAATTTCGACTATCAAATTTGAAGTATTGGCATCTCTTATCACTGTCTGCCTCTGCTAGAAGCGTTTCAGTGCACGAAGGTCATTCCGACGATTCATTGGTTTTGGAGTGGTCACTGAACATTAGCAACGGAATTTTTAAAAATGTAAGTAACTCCAGACAAAGTCATTTGACGTGCATAAAACCGGAAATAGTAAAAAATGCTCAGCAGGCAAAATAAGACAGCAAATCAGTTGCAACAATGCTGCTACAATGGCAGGTTATCCAGATTTAAATAAGTTTGAATGCTGTGTTATAGTCGGCGCACGAGCGATGGGACACAGCATCTCCAAGGCAGCGATGAAGTGGGGACTTAACCGTACGATAGTTTCACGAGTGTATCGTGAATATCATGACTCTGGTAAAACATTAAATCTCCGACATCGCTGTGGCCGGAAAATGATCCTGCAAGAACAGGAGCAGCGACGACTGAAGAGAATCTTTCAACGTCACAGAAGTGCAACCCTTCCGCAGATTTTAATGCTGGGCCAGCGTACGAACCATTCAACGAAATATTACCGATATGGGCTTTCGGAGCCAAAGGTCCATTCCTGTAACCTTGGTGACTGCACAACACATAGCTTCACGCCCTTCAACGCCGATATTGGACTGTTGATGCCTGGAAACATGTTGCCTGGTCGGACGAGTCTCGTTTCGAACTGCATAGTGCGGGTGGACGTGTACAGTTATGGAGACAACCTCATGAATCCATGGACCCTGCATGTCAGCAGAAGATAGTTCAAGCTGGTGGAGATTCTGTAATGGTGTGACGCGTGTGATATGGGACCCCTGATACGTCTAGATACTATTCTGACAGGTGACACGTACGTAAGTATCCATTCATGTCCATTGTGCGTTACGACGGTCTTGGGTAATTACAGAATTACAGCAGGACAATGCGACACCCCACACGTCCGGAACTGTTACAGAGTGGCTCCAAGAACACTCTTCTGAGTTTAAACACTTCCGCTGGCCACCAAACTCCCCAGACATGAACATTAATGAACATATCTGGCATGCCTTGCAACGTGCTATTCAGAAGAGATCTCCCCTCCCTCATACTCTTACGGATTTATGGACAGCGCTGCAGGATTTATGGAGTGAGTTACCTCCAACACTACTTAAGACATTAGTCGACTCCATGCCACGTCGTATTGCGGCACTTCTGCCTACTCACGGGGGCCGTACACGATATTAGACAGGTGTACCAGTTTCTTTGGCTCTTCAGTATATAAAAAAAACTCATAAATGCAGTGTAAAGCTGATTCACAATACTGTACAAACAGATGGCGTAGTGGGAAGAAACCGCAGTGGTATTCGGGAAGCGGCGGTTCACATGCTCCTCCAATCATCCACATTCAGTTTGTCCTGAATTTCCCCATATCGCTCGAGGCAAATGCCGGGATGGTTCCTTTGAAAGGGCATAGGACATTTCTTTCTTTCCTCTGCCAGAGTTTGTGTTCCGTGTCTAGCCTCGGCATCAACATTAAACCTCAATCTTTCACCTGCCTTAACGAGAGCACGTGTGCATTTCTAACATTTAATGCCATTTATGTGATTGTAGAAAGTTACGAACTGTTGTCGTCCGTAGAACAACACACATTCAATTCAACATGAGCATGCCATTAGCCAGCAGCCCATATCGGAATTACTAGCTCTTGAATCGCTGGCTACTCGCAACATTCGTTACGAGAGAGGTTTAATAAGGTTGTTAAATTTCCATGAAAATATGGATCATTTTTGTTGTGCCTTCATGGTTGGTAAGCGTGACTATTCCAAGGAACGTGTAAGGAATTACCACAATGCACAGCATATAGTTTATTGTTGACAGGTGTCTGAATTGATCGGTGTGTCAGCTGCGATTGAAAATGGAGTAAAACGACTTTCGTGCTGTTATTAAACATTCTCATTTGAAGGGCTGGACTGGCGCACATATAAAAACAACTGGATGAGTTCTCACGGACTCTGCACCAGTATTGAAGATCATTCACTAGGACAAGCACCGAAGACGAAGCGCGCTCCGGCCATCCAGTAAAGGTCATCACACAGGAAACCATAGATAAAAATCTACGGTATGTAATGCGAGATCGCCGAATAAAAATTCTTGAGATTTCTGAGATTGTGGGCATCTCAACGGAGCGAGTGAATAATAACCTGCAGGAAGAACTGTCTATGAAGAAGCTGTGTGCGAGGTGGGTAATGTCTAGCGTTATTTAATCGCTATCTACAAGACTGTTTGGGCCGCTTTCTTGCCGCTGATGAAACCCATATCCATCAGTACGCGGCAGAGTCAAAACGGCGGTCAAAACAGTGGACAAAGGCTGGCGAAAGTGCACCGATGGAGGAAAAGACCATTTTGTCAGCTGGTAAGGTGATGGCCGCTGTTTTTTGGAATTCCTAAGGACTAATTCTCAAAGATTACTTGCAGAAAGGCAGAACCATAAGTCAATCAAAGAGTATTTTGCAGAGTCTGTCAGAAAGTATTTTTCCGGTGGGATGAAAAAATGGTTGATCGCTGTACCAAGTGTATATCTCTCAGAGGAGACTATGTCGAGATGTGAGTCTTTTTACGAGCCAAACATTTTTTCATACTTTTTTTGTCAGTAATTAATTTGGTATACTAAATGCGGAAGGCTACATAGCGCGTTTGGGCTTACGAAGAACCCAGTACCGAAAATCAATCAATACACAACGTATTAAATCTCCTCGATGTTCAGACCGCGACAAATCGGAGTTAAAACTCGAGCTTTTCAAAATGACACCACATACGTCGTCAGGATGACTGTCTGCTAGGAGCAACGTCTGCCTCCTTTTAAGCGGCGATGAAGTTTTACACTGGTCGAGGGACACCGCTTGGACTTGTATATTACCGTATATATGGGACGGAGTGACCGCACCTGGAGGGCGGGATTCGCATACATAAATGCGGGAAATTGACAAATGCGCATCTAATTCCACCTTCCAGGTAACGTCACTCCGCCAAAAGAACTTATAATTCCAAGTGACTTCAACCGATCACTAAAAACTTGACCGCCATTATGAAGGACGCGAACTTTGCTCCTAGTGGAGCGTCATCTACTGACGAAGAAGACGATGATCATCTTCGAAAGCTATAACTTTAACTACGATCTGTCGCGGTCTGAACACGAAGAATTGTACGCCTCCTAGCTCCGGGGTCAGCGCGGGAGACTGCTAACCGAAGGGACTGGCAGTTGCGTTTTCCTTCCGTTCGTATCGTTGTAACCAACAAGAATAATTGTCTCCAGCGTCCATCCATTACCATTACTGAGATGGCTGAATGGGCACGGAAAAAACACGAAGAAGATTTTATACAAGGATACAGCCGAGAAAAACTTCGATGTCAATAAAGAACAACGTCCATGATGTGATTCATTTCCACTTAAAGTGTCTGCGTGCTGACTATAGAACGGGCTTGTTTTAACATGTCCTAAAATGTTCGGGTAATTAGACATTTCTGTGGTTATTAATAACGTATAAAAAAAGCATTTACATAGTGGCAATTTAGGAAAGATGCATTCAGATCAGAAATCTGACGTAATGTCTCGTTTCAAAACACCACCTCGAGAAAGGATTTCGTAGCAGATCGCATAACTATTAGTGTTACGGAAAATATAGGTAGCAGTTGTTCAATCGTGTGCTGGCAACTTGACCAGCTGGGCGAATGACCGCGCCAGGATTATTGCTCGTAGTTCTGCGACCGGCTATCTCGATGCCAAGATCCACAAATAGAGTTCTCTGTGTGCTCCAAGACCAGTTCGGAGAGTAGGGACTTTTAATATCGCGATCGGCCAGATTCGGAGCCGCTGGGGTGTTAACACAATGGAGACACACGGGTCGAAGCAAGCATCGACGGCGACGACACCTGTATATGTGTCTGTGTGTGCGGGGGGGGGGGGGGGGAGCACGCGGCGAAGCGACAACTTACGCATGCGCACGGCGACGCCCTAATTTTGAAGCCCACGGGTGACGGGTAGAACAGCCGTGGACTCGTTACGCTACATTCTCATTCGAGCTCCGGCAATCCGCCTCGTCTCTTAACGACGGCTATTAAAACTTCGGCAGCCGTAAATCTTTTTAGCATAAAGTGATTTCGCAGGTAGTCGTAAAAAAGTAGCGAGCTCTACAGTACGGCAGAAAACAGAGCAGGAGATGCTCAGCAGTAGTCAGCCACTGCAAACTAAATACAGAGATTAAAGAACAGACACGAACATCCGAGCAACTATCTTCTGCTGGATGTTAGAACTGAACATCAGAGTTGTAAAAACAACAACTAAATTTTGAGGCTTCCGCATGAAGCACTGCCAAGTTACTTGCCAGCGGAAAAGATCAGTTACTCGTCTCTTTCGTCAGTGGTCGTATAACGTGAGGAGGATGCCGTTACCGCTGATCAGCGCCAACGCAGACGTTCGGCGATGGACAGCGTACTGCATGAATACGCAGTTTTAAAACATGCTTGATACTGTTTGAATTACTAGCGTCCATCTCGGAGGCACGTGAGTCGCCTGAACCAATGTATTATTCACAAGCTGAACACTACACGTCGTCTAAATCTGTGACTCTGGAATGCCAAACCGATCCTTGAAATAATTGAGTACTTTACAGAGTAGTCCAGCTAAGATGTTCACCCCAAATATTTCCTGAACCGCTTACGATATTGTGATGAATTGTAAAAAAGTTATCACTAAACGACATATATCCTCCTTTCATAGCCACAATAATTACTGAGATAAACGTATCAACTCCAATCTTTCAAATGAAACTATAGTAATTTCTGCTGTTCGTATCACATTTCTAAAGGCGACCAATTCAACGGCGCTTCACTGACAGTCAGAGAGTCATGCAACTACCGGAGGAGTAGTGGCTGGCGTGAGGCACAATAAGCTGCGGTCGGAGGAGCCAATTAGCTGGTTGTGGCGTACACCATATCGGTCACTCCGGTGGGCTGAAGTAACCCTGACCCTCCTCCAATTATGGCACTGTCCCCTAACACACGGATTCATCTTCCCGTGAGAGGACTCCCCAGTCTGTAATGCCTGTGGCATGCAAATCAATGATCGCCACATTTTAACTGAGTGCCTTTTGTATCGTGAGGAGAGGGCAGAAGCAAATTTAGGCGGGGATCTGCTCTCTACAGTAGCTGAAGATGAGACGTGTGTGATAAAGCGTTTAAATTTTTGTGCAGTGTTTTTGGCTCCAGCATAAGCTTCTGGGATGGAGATATTAGTACATTGCAGAGTGGCTCACTCATCCTTTTTATCCCAGTGATAAGCCAGTCACGGCCATCTAAGCTATTTTAATTCATTCCAATGCTTCTTATTTTGATACTGTAATTTTTAGACCGTACGAAAAACATTTTCTTATTTGTGTATGCGTGCGTGCGTGCGTGTGTGTGTGTGTGTGTGTGTGTGTGTGTGTGTGTGTGTGTGTGTGTGTGTGTGTGTGTTTGAGGGGAGTGGGGCCGGCCGGAGTGGCCGAGCGGTTCTAGGCGCTACAGTCTGGAACCGCGCGACCGCTGCGGTCGCAGGTTCCAATCCTGCCTCGGGAATGGATGTGTGTGATGTCCTTAGGTTAGTTAGGTTTAAGCAGTTCTAAGTTCTAGAGGACTGATGACCTCAGATGTTAAGTCCCATAGTTCTCAGAGCCATTTGAACCATTTTTGAGGGGAGGAGAGGGGGGGGGGAAGGGGTGTACACACTTGTTTTTACGGCGTTTTTATAATTTGTAATTGTAGTTGGAGTTTCATTATTCGCTGACTTATATTTTATGCATACTCATCTCATAAAATTTTAGAACGGCCACTAAAGATGCTGACGTGAGCCCAAAACATATCATCATCATAAAATTAATACTCAAATTTTGACACTCATTAACTGACAAAGGTTTTTCAATGAATTTTAGCCTCATTGGCCTTTCCTGAATGAATTCTATATAAGTATGGAATATAAAATTGATATCGCCGCTTGCGACATCACGAATTAAACGAACCTGTGACGAATTGCGCTACTCATGTTTCGTTCATGTCTATCCTTGTTCATTCTGCGCTTCAGCTCCATCTCTAATGACGTCGTCATCAATGGAACACAAAACGCTGATCTTCATTACCTTTTCCTTATATGCAAGCAAAAAATACCTTCTATACTTACTCAGAAGGCCATGGGACACAAATGTGCAAAAGCAAAGATAACGAGGTTTAATATCCCAGCTTTCCACAATGGACAAAATTTATTGCAGAGGTCTCTAATTAAGTTAACACATATTTCACAGGTGGTATTGCGTTACACCCATTTCATTAAAACACAACTTATATGTAGACAATGAAGACGGCGAATATGAGAACAGAAACTTCAACAAGCGCCATTTTCCTTCTGGCGACCGCGTGTAGGTAATTCAAGTAACAGAACGCGGAGCTTCGCTCTGCACAATTCAACTCCACAAGAGAGAGAGGAAAAAAAAGAAAAAAAGGAGAGGGAGCGTGAGGGAGTGGTGGAAAGAAGAGAGAAGAACAGTGGATGTAGGGGGGTCGGCAGGCTGGGAGGAAAAGTTCTGCTCAGAGCGCAGCAACTGGTCGGCAAACAAAACGCGTGCTGGGGCAGTAATCCACGGGCTGACGAGAGCGGCTGCGCCAGCCCAGCGTTCCATCCGCTCTGCCACTGGTACCAGCGACAGTGGAACCAGTAGCATTGCACACGCCCTGCTGCTAATTATTTATAATAGGTGAGGTGGTCGCACCTCCTGCTGTTCTTTTCAGGCGAATATCTTTTTACGACTAGTGTGGGTTTTATTGCGTCACTGTAGCAATACGCAGAGCATAAGTACAATTTTTCTTCTGATAGTCTTATGAGCGAAACTACAATGCCATGGGCTGCTAGTGGTGGTGTCTATCTTCATTTGACCGGCCCAACTGCAGGTTAGGGGGTTTGTGAATCTTCTTTTATACTGGTAGAGTTATTTGGCATTCCTCTCGAAGCCGTTGAGAACTTGTAATCCGCATGCGGCCTCGTTGAGGTACCCTGTTGGACAATTCCAAGGAATGTGGAAAATTTTGCGTAATGCATACTTTTGCAGGGTTTGCATATTCTGCGGTGTTGATTCGCCCCACTGCCCACGTACCGCTGCAGTAGTCCATCAGTGGATTAATACAGAGACGGAAGATGGTGAAGCCGCACTGGATGGAAGGAGATGACTTCTCTTTCAGGAGAGTATAAAGCTTGCCGTGTCGCTGATCTGTCTTCCTACGAACTTCCGAGACGAAGAGTTGCAGGGGTAATTTGCTGTCGAGAACAACTCCGGGCTATTTAACCTCACCGCCCATCGTATCGTCTCCCCAAAGAGCTGAACTGCTATAAGGTCTGGCTTCGGTCTCTAGGTACAGAGAACAGCTTGGGTTTTTGTAGCGTTTAAGCCAATACGCCACTTAGTTACCTATCGTTCAAGCTGCAAGTAAGCATCTTGTTGCAGGAGATAAGGAGCCACCATTCATAGGCCACAGAAATGCGTAGATGGTCCACAGAATCCGTAGTATCGCTCGCAGGTCAACCGCGATACGAAGTAGAGCACAGGCCCAAGGACATTTTGGCACTCCTGCTAGTATTCTTCTGACCGTGGAAGTTGCCACACCCGCTTGTACCACGAACTTTTGCCTCTGCATTCATCTAGCAATAAACGTCTTGAAGGACCAAAAAAATCCAAGCAAATATACAGGGTGATCAAAAAGTCAGTATAAATTTGAAAACTGAATAAATCACGGAATAATGTAGATAGAGAGGTAAAAATTGACACACATGCTTGGAATAACATGGGGTTTTATTAGAACAAAAAAAAATAGAAAAGTTCAAAAAATGTCCGACAGATGGCGCTTCATCTGATCAGAATAGTAATAATTAGCATAACAAAGTAAGACAAAGCAATGATGATGTTCTTTACAGGAAATGCTCAATACGTCCACCATCATTCCTCAACAATAGTTGTAGTCGAGGAATAATGTTGTGAACAGCATGTCCGGAGTTATGGTGAGGCATTGGCGTCGGATGTTGTCTTTCAGTATCCCTAGAGATGTCAATCGATCACGATACACTTGCGACTTCAGGTAACCCCAAAGCCAATAATCGCACGGACTGAAGTCTGGGGAACTGGGACACCAAGCATGACGAAAGTGGCGGCTGAGCACACGATCATCACCAAACGACGCGCGCAAAAGATCTTTCACACGTCTAGCAATATGGGGTGGTTCTAATAAAACCCCATGCCATTCAAAGCATGTGTGTCAATTTTTACCTCTCTATCTACATTATTCCGTGGTTTATTAAGTTTTCAAATTTATACTGACTTTTTGATCACCCGTTAGTTTGTACACCAAACCTCGATGTCATACGCTAGATACAAGATAGGCCAGTAATGTCATCACGCACCTAACATGATGTAATGCCTCCGTCAACAATCGAAACATTCTGAATCTGAAACGTGTGGCGACAGCATCTTGGAGGCTAGCAGCTGCAGTGTATTTTGATCTGTGAATGATTGCTGACATTCTCAGGCTACACCGTATTCATATCGACAATTCATACAACATACATGATCGATTTCGTAACACACATTCCATCATCAGATGTATCTCGGAAAACACGTCACATTTACGTCAGTTCATTGAAAACCGTTCACGCAACGATGGCCGATAACCTCAAATATCCCGCCATACCACTTGCGCCAGTAGATAAAATGAGGTCCGATTATATGAACACATTTTAACATGAAAACGTCTTTTCACACGTCGGCAGAACTTTTTCGTGTGATAAAATACTGCCAGATATGAATCGCTAATAACTGCGAGACTAATAATGTGTAAACAATGGTTGAGCCCACATCCGATAGGTCATGTCTGTATGTGTCTGTTACGTATTATTTGAGTGACTCGAATTGCGCGCACAGACTTTTTTTTGTGTTCTGTGTTACAACATATACAAAACTCGAACTAATCTTCGAGCGTACCAACCAATACTAAGGTTCAGTGACAGGCGAACGTAACGCAAGTAGTGGGAAAAAGCTGCATAGCCTGATGTGATTTCACCTACGTGGTGAAGTGGTATGTTAGGATACTAGGACACCTGTGTATTATCTATAACGCATAACACTAAATCAATATAAATCTCAAGACTTCTTTCCGGTAAAATCATCAAATATTGCCATCACAATAAACCCTGTTAACAATTTCACTTCACATTTGCAATGCAGATAATTCAAGAATTCCTCCCTACGAAGCGAGCTTCCCGCTGAACAATTATATAGCGCCATAACGGAGATAGTAGAATAACAGCCAACACTCGAATGATGACAACTACAGCGCTGACGAATGAAAGTTTCTCTGACCACATGCCGTGTGCTCCTTGTGTGTTGCAGGCTGTATGATTGGCACAGCGTACTGTAAGCAGCAGAAAGGTCCGGTATTGTCGGCCGTTGTAGCCGAGCGGTTGTAGGCGCTTCAGTCTGGAACCGCGCGACCGCTACGGTCGCAGGTTCGAATCCTGCCTCGGGCATGGATGTGTGTGATGTCCTTAGGTTAGTTAGGTTTAAGTAGTTCTAAGTTCTAGGGGACTGATGACCACAGATGTTAAGTCCCATAGTGCTCAGAGCCATTTGAACCATTTTTGGTCCAGTATTCATGTCGGGAACATGCCGGGTGTCTGAGTACTGCCAACGGAAACGTCGATAGGCAGCATAGCTAGACCAAAACAAGTATCCTCACAGACACCAACCATATCACACAACATTTCGAGTCCTTTTTGGGTGTTTATGTGATCATACGTCCTTTCAGAGTAACGAACGCGCAGGAGGTGGCGGACTGTATGTACATCGCAGTTGGAGGACCGAGTTCTACAGGATAAACAAATGAACACTAGTCTAAGCTCCAGGCAAGTGGCCCACCTACATCGTGTAATCCGAAGTACGATTATATGTATCCTGCATGACAAGGCATCACATGGTGGCCAATTTGAACATCTGTTGTGAGGTGGATGCGCTGCAACTCTGTACTGTGTTCCGGAACGACTCCTTGTTGTTGCGCGCACGTCGTCCATTTTTGGACACATGTTCATAGGACCCCTTTCTCCTCCAATTCTAGTCAGGAATCCATCCCTGCTGTTTGTCGGCTTTATTAATGTTCATCGAGTACACATTTATTCTTTTTTATGTTTTATTTTATTTTGAAAAAATCCACCGATAACACAAGCAACGATAGAGGTTGGTTCAAATGGCTCTGAGCACTATGGGACTCAACTGCTGTGGTTATCAGTCCCCTAGAACTTAGAACTACTTAAACCTAACTAACCTAAGGACATCACACACATCCATGCCCGAGGCAGGATTCGAACCTGCTACCGTAGCAAACGATAGAGGTCTCTCGCCGCCCCCTTCCTCTCGGTACCTTAGGCTGCCTTCTGGATGGGGTTCAAAAATGGTTCAAATGGCTCTGAGCACTATGGGACTTAACATCTGAGGTCATCAGTCCCCTAGAACTTAGAACTACTTAAACCTAACTAACCTAAGGACACCACACACATCCACGTCCCAGGCAGGATTCGAACCTGAGACCGTAGCGGTCGCGCGGTCCCAGAATGAAGCGCATAGAACCGCTCGGCCACACCGGCCGGCTCTGGATGGGGACCGATTACTTCTGGTGTTCCGTAAGGTTCAATATTGGGACTGCTCCTGTTACTTCTATAAGTGAATGACATTCCACCCTACATTGATAAAGGAGACATGGTCTCTTCGTTGATGATGAATAACTGAAGCCCCACAGGTAAACAATAACAGCAGGAAAAATAAATAACATTTTTAAAAAGTTGTTGATTGCTTCACTGTAAATGTCCTATTCAGTTCTCTACAGTACAGGATAATCACCATCAATAACAATAGAGTACAGTGCAAACGAAATACGTGAAACAGAATTTTCAAAATTAATGGGTGTCTATGTTGCTCAAAACGTGAATTGGAAATCACATATTACACGTATTTTCCAAACGCCTGAGTTCAGCAGTATTCGCTCTATGTATAATTGCTGATTTTGGTGACGAAAGCATCAGATAGCTAACTTATTTTACGTGCTTCGAGTCAATGATTCGCATGAAATAATATTCTGAGGTAGTTCGACACATAGACACAAACAATGCAATGAGAGAGGTGGCGCAGTGGGCTCGCATCCGGGAGAACGACAATTCAGATCAGTGCCCGACCATCCAAATTTAGGTTTTCCATGATTTTCCCTAAATCGCTCCAGGGAAATGCCTGGATGGTTTCTTTGAAAGGGCTCGGCCGATTGTGATCGGCCTCTAATGACATCGATGTCTACGTCACGTTAAACCTTAAACTTCCGAACATAAAATTAACTGTCCAGAAATGTGTTGTGAGGTTAATATCCTGTGACCGTTCTCCAGTCTCAGGCAGAGAACTGTTTAAAACACTTGCCATATTGACAGCAACTATTTTATTCTTTTATGACCTTTGATGCGAAGAACTAAACACAGATTGAAAATAATTGTAACATACATAAAAGTAGGAACAAATAGGTATCCAATATCCTCAATCTTATTCTTCCACAGAAAGAAGCAAAATATGCAGCAATAAAAGTATTTGATCAACTCCGCCTTCATTTGATGGTTTTGGCAGATAACCGAAACAATTTTAAAAACAAAAGGTAATCTTTTCTGCTTGATAACTACAACTGCTTCGTAAAATAATTTCTTAATAAGTAATATCTGCTCGCTGCTGGGTTACATTTCGAACGCTAGGCATATTTTTTGATTTAACACACACTGATCACAGAATATTGCTCCAGAAGTTGGACCATTACGGAATACGGGGAGTAGCTCACAATTTGTTCACCTCTTACTTTAACAACAGACAGCAACAGGTAGCAACAGATCATTATTCACAGTGCTGAAAATGGCTGCGATGTATGGTCTGAGTGGGGCACGGCCAAATGGGGGATGCCTCAGGGACCAGCGTTGTGGCCACCACTGTTCCTTATTTATATAAATGATGGGCCCTCTAGTATTATGGGTAATTCTAAAATATTTCTGTTTGCTGATGACACTAGCTTGATAATAAAGTCTGCCGTTGCTATACTGGCTCTGTTTCAAATAGTGCAGTTCATTACCTAAATTCATGGCATGCAGAAATTAAAATAACGCAAAATCACAGTAAGTTTACAGTTTCTAATACCCAATTCAAGAAAACCCATCGTTAGTGACACTGAACAGTTCAAATTTCTAGGTCTTCAAATAGATAGTAAACTGTGGTGGAAAGCCCACGTTCAGGAACTTGTTCAAAGACTTAATGCTGCCATTTTTACTATTCGAACGGTATCTGAAGCGAGTGATCATTCGACACGAAAATTAGTCTACTTCGCTTATTTTCATTCGCTTATGTCGTATGGTGTTATATTTGGGGGTAACTCTTCCCATTCTAAAAGGATATTTTTGGTTCGGAAACGGGCGGTTCGGGCAATAAGTGGTGTAAGTTCACGAACCTCTTGTCGACCCCTGTTCACGTGTCTGGGCATTTTGACACTGGCCACTCAATATATATATTCATTACTGTCGTTTCTTGTTAACAATATCAGCTTATTCCCAAGAATAAGCAGCTTTCACTCAGCAGCAATCCAATCTGCATTTGGATCGCACGTCCTTAACTCTTGTGTAGAAAGGTAGGCAGTATACTGCTCCATCCATTTGCAGTAACCTACAACAAGAATTCAAAAATCTTAGCTGTCATTCACGCGCTTTCAAATCGAAACTAAAGAGTTTCCTCTAAGTCCACTCCTTCTATTCTGTTGAGGAGTTACTTGAAAAAGTAAATTGATTCTTATGCTTTATTGTTGATTGCGTTCACTTAAACGTAACAGTAAAGGAAAATCTAATTACATAAATTTGTAAGCCTACTGACACCTCATTGCGACTTGTCGTCGATACGGTATATGAACACGCAAGTAACGATCTCATGCGTCTCATTACTAAGTAATCTCGTGGCATTCTCAGTGTTTGGAAAGTGTGATACCGTACTGTGCAGGACAGAGATAACAATGAGGGGTTTCGGAATGTACTGTCCGAAAGTCAACCGGCAACTTAGCCGAAAAGCCAAGACTTGAACAGCTCACATGACGAGAACTCGTGGGCACGTTGATATTATTGATGGGAATAAGTATTGATCCTTCTGTTTTGGGTACTTACAATATCGGTGATGATATTAAATTTTGTGTTGTCGTAAGAAATATTAGAGTATCGCTGGTGGAATGTCGGACTGTATAAGGAAAATAGTAACCCTCTACTACTATATTATTAGTATCTGTAACCATTCTTTCTCAGACACCGGCTATGAGATAAACGTTAAGTTTCACTACTAGTTTAGTGGAGCTGACAGACACGTCGATTTTAGGCAAAATGACCATATTTCTGGACGTTATGGCGTTGTTCACTGCTGGTGGTGTGTGCAGGTATACTGTTAAGTATTGGTGTTGGACGTTTGTAATGAAATGTAGCAAGGCTTCGAGAAATGTTCAGTTTAATATAAAAAATGGCGCTTTTTAATGTGGATAAGTGCAAGTTAATGACAATAACAAAGAGAATGAACCAGAAGCAATATTATACGAAAAGAACACGCAAACCCAAAAAACACGCAAACCCAGCAACAAAGAAGAAGAATGCAAGATTTAGATTTATTAGGGATGTGCAGTGCATCAGTAAAGGAAATCGCATACAAGAAGTTAGTGGTACCTGTTCTAGAATATTGCTCTATCGTTTGGAACTCTTACGAAGCACGTAAGAATTCAGATAAGCGCCACTAAGGTTGTAATACGTCGACATACACCACAGGAAAGAACAACAGAAATTATGAATGAAAAATATAAGACACTTGTATAATTTTTTACAATATTTATTATTTAACCCACCTTTTTCGGATGTTTAGAATATTGCAAAATCGTATGTTTGTGACGTATGTTTTTCATCCATAACGTACATAATATTCTATCAAGAACCAATGGAATAGTCACTTAATGCAACAAAAATGTTCGTGGAAATTAAATGGAGATCTTTGGACGAAAGGCGACGTTGCTTTCGCAAGACTTGGGCGATTGAGACATGCGTCATAACAGTGTACCAGCGGCTTTGATAAGCAACTTGCAAACGAAGTCTCTCACTTGCATGTCGAGCCATGCCCTGCAGACTCTCACCTGAGGTGAAACACCATCTGTCCAACCACATCTTGATTTCTGGGAGAGGCAAAGCGTCTCTAATGCCATTACCGGACCGTAGGTAGGAGTTACATACGAACCGTTGAAAATTTTGTTGACCTAATACTGAGGCATATGCCCAAGGATTTTCGTGTAGCAGAATTGCAACTATTTTCTTTTCAGAAAATAAGCATTAATTTCATTTATTTCACACTTTTTCCCCTGTTTACTGGAAACACACCTACAGTTTCTATCTAAACTTCTGCTATTAAAGAAGAAACGCTGTGAAGGGTAGTAGAAATTTTAATTATAGGTGTACAGAATACTAGGGAGAAGGCAAGATTGAATCTGTAGGTGATTTGGAGCCATGCACGATATGAAATTTAGTATATAGAGCTGCCACCTCTGTCGGGAACAACGGATCCAACACCGTTGGGCATCGGATCGAAATGAGCTTGTTGACAGATACGGGTATGTCATTCCATGTTGCTTCAGTTCCACGCCGGAGTTCATTAATCCTGATGGATAGTGACTGGTGGTGTGGCATTCTCTAGGCAACAGATGCCCAAATGTTTTCAGCGGGCAAGAGATCTAGGGAAAGTGCAGGACAACAGTCTAACAGCCTCTGCATCGAGGTGGGGCAGGCCTGCAAGGGCAACATGCAGTCTCGCGTTGAAAGATAACGTCTCGGAGGCTTCGGAGATACAGTACATCCGCCAGCCTTAAGGCCTGGTATCCAAATTACCAGCTGTGTGAACCAGAGTGGAACGTGTTCTTCACCCAATGTCACCCTGTAACTTCACTCCAGATTCTCGGCCTGTGTGATGATAACGAATGGAATCCGTCAACATTCGTTCTCCTCGGAGTCTCCACAAACGTGATGCTGTACCCAGAACCGGACACGTCAGGAAAGACGACGCGGGCCGGCCGAAGTGGCCGTGCGGTTAAAGGCGCTGCAGTCTGGAACCGCAGGACCGCTACGGTCGCAGGTTCGAATCCTGCCTCGGGCATGGATGTTTGTGATGTCCTTAGGTTAGTTAGGTTTAACTAGTTCTAAGTTCTAGGGGACTAATGACCTCAGCAGTTGAGTCCCATAGTGCTCAGAGCCATTTGAACCAAAGACGACGCGGTGCTGCCCCTGTGTCCAGTGCTGTTGAACGCACCACTGTCGGTGCGTCTTCCCCTGCTGCCGCGTATAAAGGAGTTATAGCCCAAACCGCTAAGGATAGATAATTGAAATTTGGGGAGGGTGTGAGTCTGTTGGCATCGTTTAAGAAGGGACTGTTAGAAATTCCGCTCCCAAGGCAGTGAAACGGAGGATGAAAGGCTTTTTGAAAATATCTCTTTATTAAGGCTATTTTGAACCTAGAACTATGTAAACTGGCATTTGGTTAATCAGTCAGAAATTAAAAAAATATTTGTTTCAGCATTTTTGGAAATTCAACAACTAAGGGGTGATATAGTGGGTGAAAGTTTTTTTGTATATAAATAATCTTTAAAGAACTACTAAAACATTTTAAAGCTGAATCTGGGGAAATTGGAACATCGCTTTTCGGTTGGACACACAGAAATACGTATTAGGGGCTGGACGATTCTTTGAAAATATCACAACAAGAAAACAAAAGGCACGATTCACATAAACTTTGGATTCCAGCTACCAGAACCGCTTCTTGGCCAGCAGTACATTCAAAAAAGACCATGGCCTTAAGTAGCATGAAAAGTTTAGGTGGGGTTGCAATTTGCGAACATGAAATTTTCGTTTAAAAAAAAAAGTATGTGCAGTCCATACAGTCTACGCGAAAGAAGCAGCCGGCACTAAGCTAATGGGCGACAAGCGGACAGTCATTGGTGCTCCACGCGTAACCGCACTGTCTGTGCGGATACTTGACTCGCTGCAGACAAGCTCATTACCAGACTCAAGATACATGACGTGGTTGTACGATCCTGCATGGCCGAGCGAACGATGTCTCTTCTCTCGAGCGTTATACTTGGGCCACTAGGATCTTGTATGACGTTTATTATAGGCCTCCTGAGCCCATCGATGCCATAGTCTCATGTCAGTCATGGGAATAACCGAGCAACGTGAACTGATAAACCGCAATCTGCTAGTCGACCACAATATTATTACACCTGGGAATGAGGATGCTTCGGCCGGATTATCGTACGTTTTTATGGTGATATTTCACAAGAGTACGCTGAACCACCTGATAGTATATGGACAACTGTGCTGAAATCATTCACAATCCGATGCGTTTTCCTTAGTCACCACTGCAATTGTTTACCACAGCGTCACCGCGTGTTTCCCAAAGCGGCCACGGGAGGCCAAGTGCAATAACATCATGGTCGGGTAATATATAGGCCACGATTCTGCCGCTGTCGAAATCAGACTATGTTGCTAGGCGTTTCTCCTTGCTGGAGAGGGGACACGATCCTCTCACAAACAGCATTCGAATGCGGTTTCAGAATCAGACACCCACTGCGCAATCTTTCTTAATATACAGACCGGCGATGGTGTTGCCCTACCTACTTTGTGCAGCTATTCTAAAAAGCTATTAATTTACATATCCAAGCATGCCAATTTGACATTCGTTGCATACTGTCTTCATGGTGTAGCAGTATCAATGGCCAACAGTGAATAACCGTAATCCGTACGTTTACGCATCGTCGGTATGGCGTGAGTTTATAAAACGCTACGCTGATTGAGAGTAAACTATGATAATAGTTATTCAACATGAACGAATTGTAACAACGTCCGCTACCTTCTATAACTTTAACAATACTGTCACATTTAAATGAATGGATGACTGCCCCACAAGGATGACAATGCCCTTTACCTCATTTATTCTGAATATTAGCATACTTGGCATGCTAAGTACAAAAGATATCTCATCTCAGTTAAATACTTTTATTATGTGTTGACACCCAAGTAACAGCGCATAGAAAGAGGAATATCGATCCTTCGCTTTACTGGCCTATTCTTAAAGATGCAGGAACAGATATCTCAATTTTCCTGCCGCGTATGATCGGAGAAGACATGAGGAATTATGGGGGCTCTGACAAATGCTTCAGTGCCCTGCAGTGATGGATCTAGTTTTGTGCTTGCAAGGACATGCAAATATCGACAACTTTTCTGCTTAGTAACTGGTCTCCACGATTATGCATCTTGCGGGAAAAGAATACTTCCACAAGTAGTAGATTTTCTTCTCATGCTCTAGGTGAGGGAATAGTGGCTGAACTTGTAAACGTTCATCACTCTTTAAATAATTTTAAAAACTTATTCCGAAAGAAAACGGAGGGTTAGCTGCTCTCTCTAATAAAAAAAATAAAAATAAAAAAAACTGAGTTAATGGATCAATGATGAACTTGAACAAGCGTCAGGGGCGTCCGCCCCGAACAAACAATAACGAACAAAATGAGATCAAAAAATGGTAAGGTGACTGCTCGAGATAAGCAAGAAATCCGGGTTCGATCCCCGGTCCGTCTTTTCATTATCATTCCATTATGCAGCTGCTGGTTGTCCATATTCGCAACTGTGAATACATTTAATGTGATTTATTTTTAACTGATTATTGCTATCCATCATATTTCTGACAACTTGTAAATAATAGATTTCAGCTATCAGTCGTCCTTTTGAAATTTTATTGGCAAATCTAGATTTCAGTTAGAAACTAGCCATTTTCAATGCACTATCATTTTTGATCAATGCCAGTAATACCTGTTGGTCGGGCTTCGTTCACAGTTCATTGAATACTGAGTATTCAATTATTTAATTTGTAAGATATGTACTGTTTAAGAAACTGTGTATACTACAACATAACTGGGCAGATAAAAATTAGAAAATTAAAAAATACACCATGACTCCGAATAGAATTCGAAAGTTCTTACCCAAAACAGTTTTTTATTTTTTATTTTTTTATTTTTTGCTCTAACCGACCAGTGCAGCTGCACAGTACAGAGTGAAGATGCATGTAATACACGTAAGTGCAGTCCCACCAAATTACCTTTGAACGCATGCGCCTGACATGCTGCCCTCTGTCTGGCTCATGGTTCAACATGTCAAACGCCGGCCGAAGTGGCCGTGCGGTTCTAGGCGCTGCAGTCTGGAACCGCGAGACCACTACGGTCGCAGGTTCGAATCCTGCCTCGGGCATGGATGTGTGTGATGTCCTTAGGTTAGTTAGGTTTAACTAGTTCTAAGTTCTAGGGGACTAATGACCTCAGAAGTTGAGTCCCATAGTGCTCAGAGCCATTTGAACCAACATGTCAAACATAAAGGAAGATGGTTTCTATGCTATAATAAATAAAATGTTTCAACGGTTAAGTACAGACCGTGCATGTAATGAAAAGGAATTTGTAAGCCACAGAAACTCTTAAGACTCTTCTATTACAGCACGAAAATGTGAAAACGTATAGCTGGCCGGAGTGGCCGTGCGGTTCTGGGCGCTACAGTCTGGAGCCGAGCGACCGCTACGATCGCAGGTTCGAATCCTGCCTCGGGCATGGATGTGTGTGATGTCCTTAGGCTAGTCAGGTTTAATTAGTTCTAAGTCCTAGGCGACTGATGACCTCAGAAGTTCAGTCGCATAGTGCTCAGAGCCATTTTTTTTGAAAACGTATACAAGCAATCTTAGCTGCCGCCTGATCATGGGCCTGTCTCCGAAACTATTTGGGGAAGAAGAAATTCTTCATTCAAAAATGGTTCAAATGGCGCTGAGCACTATGGAACTTAACAGCTGAGGTCATCAGTCCCCTAAAACTTAGAACTACTTAAACCTAACTAACCTAAGGACATCACACACATCCATGCCCGAGGCAGGATTCGAACCTGCGACCATAGCGGTCCCGAGGTTCCACACTGAAGCGCAAAGAACCGCTTGGCCACTCCGGCCGGCTTTCATTCAAAAACAGTGTGGCTGCTTGCAGGTTTGTAGATAACTGGTAATATTAATATGCACTTGAATACAGGCGTTCGTGTCACCCATCGTCGTAAAACACGCAAAATTGTTTTTGTTTCTGTTTCTGTCGCTAGCTGTTAAAGATAACATGCACGTCGCATCCAAACAAGTCCTGAGTCGAGTCGCAGATGTGGCTAGATATGTACTGTAAAGTGTGTCGGTGCGCTATCAAATCAATACAGGAACACGTGGTTTGTTACAGATGTGTGGTGCACGGAGGTACCTCTGCTGTCATCAGGCAGCAGACCCGACCTAATTTAAGGAGCGCGAGCTTGCCCTGGCAGAGAACACAAAGAGGCGCGCACTGCCAGTGTTCTGGAGCGGCAGAGTACGTGGCGCCGCGGCGCGCCGGTAGGAGCGCGGCGTGTCCACACAAAGAAGCCACTTGTCGGGAACTGGGTCGAGAGGGCCCTTCGGAAACACAGCGATCGGCGGGCCCTACCGCACGTACTGGCTCAGACTGCGGCCTCAACGTCAAAACCCGTGCCCCTGTCTCCAAACAGTAACTAGCGAGTAGAAATATGCAGCCTGCATGAAAGGACCGTCTCAAGAGACCAAAATGATATCATCACTAAATCATAACTGTGTGAGGGAGGAATAGCTTGTTGCTGATGTGGTCTTCGGTCTGAAGACTGGCTTCGTGCAGCTCTCTCTCATCCACCCTGCATACCGACTTCACCCCACATTCAACTGAAATTGCTTACTGTATTCAAGCCTTGCTTTCCCTCTACCATTTCTACTTCCCATCTTTCCCTCTATCAACCAATTAAACATTCATAATGACTGATTCCAATGATTCATCGCCGATCTCGTGGTCAAGCGATATCGTATCTTTTCAGATCTACGCCCTTTATGTCTTTGTATCTAAAAGGATATCTCCTGACTTGAGTCAGTGACTCACCATCGCCCAGTCCAAACCGCTACAGATAGAAACTTGAAATTTGGAGCGGCTGTACATCTTATGCTGTAGGCATCGTTTAAGAATGGATTTTTCGAAATTGTATCCCTAAGGGAGTGAAACAGTGGATGAAAGTTTTTTGAAAACATGACAATTTTGCATTTAGCACTACGAAAATTGGTATTTGGTATCTCGGCCAGAAATAAATAAAAAAAAAGTGTTTCGCAGTTTTTGGGAATTCAGTCCAGACGGGGGTAAATAGTGAAAAAATTTACGGAAATATTTGTAAAGTATTTTTCAAGGTAAATATATGAAAATTTGTACTTGGCTTCTCGGTTAGAAATTAAAAAAAAATACATGTTTCAGTGTTTTTAGAAATTTCAACCCCAAGGGAGTGAAAAATGGAAATAAAATTTTTATGAAATTTTATATTTTGTTACAGTAAAACATTTTCAAAGGTAAGACTGAAAACTGGTATTTAACTTTTCGGATGGAAATAATGAACTATGAGTTAGGGGATGAAATTTTCTATGGAAATAACACCACAGAAACTCAAAAGGCAGGAGCAACAAAAACCTCCGACTGCAGTTACTAGAATCGCTTTCTGGTCAGAAGTACATTTGGAAAAGATCATGCAATCTATGGCCTTAATTAGCGTGTCAGTTAAGAAGTTTCGCCACAGACCAACATGTGGTTCCTGAAGAGGGGCAGCAGCCTTTTCGGTAGTTGCAGGGGCAACAGTCTGGATGATTGACTGACATGGCCTTGTAACATTAATCAAAACGGCCTTGTGTGCTGGTACTGCGAACGGCTGAAAGCAAGGGGAAAATACAGCCGTAATTTTTCCCGAGGACATGCAGCTTTACTGTATGATTAAATGATGATGGCGTCCTCTTGGGTAAAATATTCCGGAGGTAAAATAGTCCCCCATTCGGATCTCCGGGCGAGGACTACTCAAGAGGACGTCGTTATCAGGAGTAAGAAAACCGGCATTCTACGGATCGGAGCGTGGAATGTCAGATCCCTTAATCGGGCAGGTAGGTTAGAAAATTTAAAAAGGGAAATGGATAGGTTAAAGTTAGATATAGTGGGAATTAGTGAAGTTCGGTGGCAGGAGGAACAAGACTTTTGGTCAGGTGATTACAGGGTTATAAATACAAAATCAAATAGGGGTAATGCAGGAGTAGGTTTAATAATGAATAAAAAAATAGGAGTGCGGGTTAGCTACTACAAACAGCATAGTGAACGCATTATTGTGGCCAAGATAGGCACAAAGCCAATGCCTACTACAGTAGTACAAGTTTATATGCCAACTAGTTCTGCAGATGATGAAGAAATTGATGAAATGTATGACGAGATAAAAGAAATTATTCAGGTAGTGAAGGGAGACGAAAATTTAATAGTCATGGGTGACTGGAATTCGTCAGTAGGAAAATGGAGATAAAGAAACATAGTAGGTGAATATGGATTGGGGGGAAGAAATGAAAGAGGAAGCCGCCTTGTTGAATTTTGCACAGAGCATAATTTAATCATAGCTAACACTTGGTTCAAGAATCATAAAAGAAGGTTGTATACCTGGAAGAATCCTGGAGATACTAAAAGGTATCAGATAGTTTATATAATGGTAAGACAGAGATTTAGGAACCAGGTTTTAAATTGTAAGACATTTCCAGGAGCAGATGTGGATTCTGACCACAATCTATTGGTTATGAACTGCAGATTGAAACTGAAGAAACTGCGAAAAGGTGGGAATTTAAGGAGATGGGACCTGGATAAACTGAAAGTACCAGAGGTTGTAGAGAGTTTCAGGGAGAGCATAAGGGAACAATTGACAGGAATGGGGGAAAGAAATACAGTAGAAGAAGAATGGGTAGCTCTGAGGGATGAAGTAGTGAAGGCAGCAGAGGATCAAGTAGGTAAAAAGACGAGGGCTAATAGAAACCCTTGGGTAACAGAAGAAATATTGAATTTAATTGATGAAAGGAGAAAATATAAAAATGCAGTAAATGAAGCAGGCAAAAAGGAATACAAACGTCTCAAAAATGAGATCGACAGGAAGTGCAAAATGGCTAAGTAGGGATGGCTAGAGGACAAATGTAAGGATGTAGAGGCTTGTCTCACCAGGAGTAAGATAGATACTGCCTACAGGAAAATTAAAGAGACCTTTGGAGAGAAGAGAACCACTTGTATGAATATCAAGAGCTCAGATGGCAACCCAGTTCTAAGCAAAGAAGGGAAGGCAGAAAGGTGGAAGGAGTATATAGAGGGTTTATACAAGGGCGATGTACTTGAGGACAATATTATGGAAATGGAAGAGGATGTAGATGAAGATGAAATGGGAGATAAGATACTGCGTGAATAGTTTGACAGAGCACTGAAAGACCTGAGTCGAAACAAGGCCCCGGGAGTAGACAACATTCCATTAGAACTACTGATGGACTTGGGAGAGCCAGTCATGACAAAACTCTACCATCTGATGAGCAAGATGTATGACACAGGCGAAATACCCACAGACTTCAAGATGAATATAATAATTCCAATCCCAAAGAAAGCAGGTGTTGACAGGTGTGAAATTACCGAACTATCAGTTTAATAAGTCACAGCTGCAAAATACTAACGCGAATTCTTTACAGACGAATGGAAAAACTGGTAGAAGCGGACCTCGGGGGAGATCAGTTTGGATTCCGTAGAAATGTTCGAACACGTGAGGCAATACTAACCTTACGACTTATCTTAGAAGAAAGATTAAGAAAAGGCAAACCTACGTTTCTAGGATTTTTAGACTTAGAGAAAGCTTTTGACAACGTTAACTGGAATACTCTCTTTCAAATTCTGAAGGTGGCAGGGGTAAAATACAAGGAGCGAAAGGCTATTTACAAGTTGTACAGAAAGCAGATGGCAGTTATAAGAGTCGAGGGCCATGAAAGGGAAGCAGTGGTTGGGAAAGGAGTGAGACAGGGTTGTAGCCTCTCCCCGATGTTATTCAATCTGTATATTGAGCAAGCAGTAAAGGAAACAAAAGAAAAATTCGGAGTAGGTATTAAAATTCATGGAGAAGAAGTAAAAAATTTGAGGTTCGCCGATGACATTGTAATTCTGTCAGTGACAGCAAATGACTTGGAAGAGCAGTTGAACGGAATGGACAGTGTCTTGAAAGGAGGATATAAGATGAACATCAACAAAAGCAAAACGAGGATAATGGAATGTAGTGAAATTAAATCGGTTGATGCTGAGGGGATTAGATTAGGAAATGAGACACTTAAAGTAGTAAAGGAGTTTTGCTATTTAGGGAGTAAAATAACTGATGATGGTCGAAGTAGAGAGGATATAAAATGTAGACTGGCAATGGCAAGGAAATCGTTTCTGAAGAAGAGAAATTTGTTAACATCGAGTATAGATTTAAGCGTCAGGAAGTTGTTTCTGAAAGTACACTCCTGGAAATAGAAAAAAGAACACATTGACACCGGTGTGTCAGACCCACCATACTTGCTCCGGACACTGCGAGAGGGCTGTACAAGCAATGATCACACGCACGGCACAGCGGACACACCAGGAACCGCGGTGTTGGCCGTCGAATCGCGCTAGCTGCGCAGCATTTGTGCACCGCCGCCGTCAGTGTCAGCCAGTTTGCCGTGGCATACGGAGCTCCATCGCAGTCTTTAACACTGGTAGCATGCCGCTACAGCGTGGACGTGAACCGTATGTGCAGTTGACGGACTTTGAGCGAGGGCGTATAGTGGGCATGCGGGAGGCCGGGTGGACGCACCGCCGAATTGCTCAACACGTGGGGCGTGAGGTCTCCACAGTACATCGATGTTGTCGCCAGTGGTCGGCGGAAGGTGCACGTGCCCGTCGACCTGGGACCGGGCCGCAGCGACGCACGGATGCACGCCAAGACCGTAGGATCCTACGCAGTGCCGTAGGGGACCGCACCGCCACTTCCCAGCAAATTAGGGACACTGTTGCTCCTGGGGTATCGGCGAGGACCATTCGCAACCGTCTCCATGAAGCTGGGCTACGGTCCCGCACACCGTTAGGCCGTCTTCCGCTCACGCCCCAACATCGTGCAGCCCGCCTCCAGTGGTGTCGCGACAGGCGTGAATGGAGGGACGAATGGAGACGTGTCGTCTTCAGCGATGAGAGTCGCTTCTGCCTTGGTGCCAATGATGGTCGTATGCGTGTTTGGCGCCGTGCAGGTGAGCGCCACAATCAGGACTGCATACGACCGAAGCACACAGGGCCAACACCCGGCATCATGGTGTGGGGAGCGATCTCCTACACTGGCCGTACACCACTGGTGATCGTCGAGGGGACACTGAATAGTGCACGGTACATCCAAACCGTCATCGAACCCATCGTTCTACCATTCCTAGACCGGCAAGGGAACTTGCTGTTCCAACAGGACAATGCACGTCCGCATGTATCCCGTGCCACCCAACGTGCTCTAGAAGGTGTAAGTCAACTACCCTGGCCAGCAAGATCTCCGGATCTGTCCCCCATTGAGCATGTTTGGGACTGGATGAAGCGTCGTCTCACGCGGTCTGCACGTCCAGCACGAACGCTGGTCCAACTGAGGCGCCAGGTGGAAATGGCATGGCAAGCCGTTCCACAGGACTACATCCAGCATCTCTACGATCGTCTCCATGGGAGAATAGCAGCCTGCATTGCTGCGAAAGGTGGATATACACTGTACTAGTGCCGACATTGTGCATGCTCTGTTGCCTGTGTCTATGTGCCTGTGGTTCTGTCAGTGTGATCATGTGATGTATCTGACCCCAGGAATGTGTCAATAAAGTTTCCCCTTCCTGGGACAATGAATTCACGGTGTTCTTATTTCAATTTCCAGGAGTGTATTTGTACGGAGTGTAGCCATGTATGGAAGTGAAACATGGACGAGAACCAGTTTGGACAAGAAGAGAATACAAGCTTTCGAAATGTGGTGCTACAGAAGAATGCTGAAGATTAGATGGGTGGATCACGTAACTAATGAGGAGGTATTGAATAGGATTGGGGAGAAGAGAAGTTTGTGGCACAACTTGACTAGAAGAAGGCATCGGTTGGTAGGACATGTTTTGAGGCATCAAGGGATCACAAATTTAGCATTGGAGGGCAGCGTGAAGGGTAAAAATCGTAGAGGGAGACCAAAAGATCGATACACTAAGCAGATTCAGAAGGATGTAGGTTGCAGTAGGTATTCGGAGATGAAGAAGCTTGCGCAGGATAGAGTAGCATGGAGAGCTGCATCAAACCAGTCTCAGGACTGAAGACTACAACAACAACAACACGTTGAAACAGTCATACAACTTATTTCAATGTAGTTGGGCTATTTTTTTTCTTTTTAAAGGGGGGGAGGAGAATTTTGGTGTCACTGTCTAGAGAGGTGCCTCTTTTATCTGTGTAGATAGAAGAGGCACCTCTCTAGACAGTGACACAAGGAGTGTCTTCCGGATGCCCTTTAAAGGTACAGGACGCGACCCAAGGCTTGCTGTTGCGTTTTGTCAGTGGTATTGCACAGACAGATGAGCCTGAGGATAAGAAAATTTACGACTGAACAGATCATGAGGTTTGCAGATATTGATAAACTAGGTTTACACGAAGACCATTTTACAAAGGATCATTTTGGGGGTGTTTGTCCCTCTTTTAGTGTGGAAAAAGAGGGGTTTGTATAACAGCAACGACAGTTGTTAACAACTAATTTTATTGGTGAGATGAAGAATCTGATCTGATTAATCAGACGTGCCCAGTGTGAATTTTACACACCATTACAAGAAAGTAATTATCCTGATGTAACGCACTTCATGATCTGGGCGAATGTCATTGAAGCTTGGTTCTGAGAATGAGAAATGACTGTCAGCGAGAGTCTGGCGGTAGAAGCCTGGGCCAGTTCAATACAGCTCCGCTGCCATGAGGATGTTGTCAAATAATACTGTGATGTCGCCTCATTGCTACACACCGTCTGGTATTGAAAAGGATTAACACCCAAATAAAAGTCCGCCTGCCTATGTTCCGTTCGCTTCCAACTCATAATTAACACACTGGAAAGCTATTCTGAGAATACATGACACAATGAGTATGTAACTGTTTTCTTGTTTTAATGACAGTACACCATGGGAAGATACTATTTCTTTCAGATCAAATTTTGTAAAAAGAAGCTACAATCAATTCAAAATAAATAAATCGTAAGTCCTATACACTGTAATTTCCTTAGAAAAAATACTTGTTTTTCAGAGAGTAAAATGCGGTTGATTGGTCTCTTCGAAATCTACGTTGCTAGAAGCAAAACATTTTTTGCTTCTCTCACAGAAGCATGGAAATTTTCGTCATGTTTACACGTTTCATTTAACTAAATTACTACAACGTAACTGAAGAATATGTTTCTCATTTAGCAGTACCCGGAAATAGCACCCCCTAGCGCCAAATGTTACCTGCCATGAGCCAAAGGCTTGTGTAACATTTCTAAGACGAGTTAGTTCAGCTTAGCACTCACAATGAAACATTGAATAACAATGAATAACTCAAAATGTGTGGCGATCATTATATCAAAATAAAATAACGTACTTCACCACTGAAAAGTATCTGCTCTGATTTTTCTGCTCCTATTCCTGCTTATGCGCAGCTTCGTCGGAAAACAAGTTGCTAGAAATACTCCTGTTCCACCGTCGTCAGTACCACTAAATACGACGCGCCGAAGTTTCTTCGTTGTTCTCATGTGTTGAATTTTGTTCTACGAGTTTGCAGGCTACAACCCCCCTCTCCTACCGCCGTCTCCACCTCACCGCCGCCCCTCAGTAGCGGATCTGGTTTCTGCTGTCCCAGCTACTCAACACGGACGCTATCTCCTGGAATGCCCGCACATCAGCAACAGTGCTAAATTAGGTAATGTGTCATCCATACGGATTACGGTCGCCTACGTTCTGACAGTTGCTTCACAAGGAACAGCTCTGAAATGTCCGCATCAATGCGGCACGCAGCAGGAACTACTCCTCCGCTTAGAAGGATAAATTCACATCTACATACATGCTCCGCATACTTTATACGGGCGCTCCTAACCTCGACTTTGAGCTGCTTGAGTCCATCAACAAAAACATCTTCGTGTAAGTCACTTACAGTGTAACATTGTGCGTCCTTTTTACCATTGCTAGTCATTCTTTTTCCTACTCCATTCGCAAATGGAACGAAGGAGAACTTGATTCCTACACTCCTCTGTACGAGTCGTAATCTCTCTCATTTTCTACGTATAGTCCTAATGCGAGTTGAACACTGGTGGCTCTGCGGCAAATGCTAGTTTTATAACCTTCCTGAATACTGTTTCGCGAAAAGATAATCTATTTGCTTCCAAGGATTCCTATCTAAGCTTGCAGAGCATTTCCGTAACACTCTCATACCGGTCAAACCACGCCTCTGAATTGCTTCGAAGTCTCCTTTTGATCCGAGCAGATTAGGATCCCAAACACTAGAGTAGCATAAAAGAATGGACCGCCCAAGTATTCCATACATGGTTTTCTTTACAGGGACGCCACACTTTCTTCGAATTTTCTAAATAAACCGTAGTCACAACTGGCATTAAGCACTCGTTCTGTTTCATATGTTTCGTAACGTTACGCCTAGACATTTCATCGACTAAACTGAGTCGAGCAGCATACCATTCACACTACATACGAACACTGCAGGAATATTTCTCTTATTCATTTGCATCGACTTACAGCCATTCACATTTAAAGCATCTAACAGAAATTGTGCCCAAGTCATTCCGAAATTCCGTCACAGTCAGTGATCGATGACACCCTGCCGCACACAACAGCGTCACCAGCGAATAGTTTCCGGCTACTGCACGCCTCACCCGACAAATCGGTTATGCAGGTGGAGAAGAGGAGCGGTCTTGTCTCACCTCGCTGCGGCAGTACTGGACAACACTTGTTGTCCATGGCGATGTACTGCGTTATATTGCTCAAAACGTCCTCGAGGCAGTCTCATAGTTATGAATGTATTCCATATATTTGAGTCCTTCTTAACAATGTGTACTGTGGTACAGTGTCGAACACTTTGCCGAAATCTTGGAACTTAAGAGTAAAATCTGTCTGTTTGCCATTGTTCGCAGAATATCGTGCGTGAAAATGAGCAAATACTGTTTTGCAAGAGCGATGCTCTGTGAACACCTACTGATTTATGGATAGAAGCTGTTTCCTCTCCCACATTTTAAGAAACACGAAAGAAACAATACTGCTGCTAGGTCATTGTGCCTAGAATGATGGAAACATCTCGATCAATGAAATCCAGTAGTTTTTAATGAATTCACGGTGTTGTGCGTGGAACTTAGTCCTTGGGCTTGAATACGGAAAATTAATTAAAGGACAAATAAGCCAATTCATACATAGAGATCACATGACCTGGGTGACAATCTGAGCAGTTCTCTTAGGTTGTTCGCAGATGATGCTGTAATTTACCGTCTAGTAAGGTCATCCGAAGACCAGTATCAGTTGCAAAGCGATTTAGAAAAGATTCCTGTATGGTGTGGCAGGTGGCAGTTGACGCTAAATAACGAAAAGTGTGAGGTGATCCACATGAGTTCCAAAAGAAATCCGTTGGAATTCGATTACTCGATGTTGTTGTTGTTGTGGTCTTCAGTCCTGAGACTGGTTTGATGCAGCTCTCCATGCTACTCTATCCTGTGCAAGCTGCTTCATCTCCCAGTACCTACTGCAACCTACATCCTTCTGAATCTGCTTAGTGTATTCATCTCTTGGTCTCCCTCTACGATTTTTACCCTCCACGCTGCCCTCCAATACTAAATTGGCGATCCCCTGATGCCTCAGAACATGTCCTACCAACCGATCCCTTCTTCTGGTCAAGTTGTGCCACAAACTTCTCTTCTCCCCAATCCTATTCAATACTTCCTCATTAGTTATGTGATCTACCCATCTAATCTTCAGCATTCTTCTGTAGCACCACATTTCGAAAGCGTCTATTCTCTTCTTGACCAAACTAGTTATCGTCCATGTTTCACTTCCATACATGGCTACACGCCATACAAATACTTTCAGAAATGACTTCCTGACACTTAAATCTATACTCGATGTTAACAAATTTCTCTTCTTCAGAAACGCTTTCTTTGCCATTGCCAGTCTACATTTTATATCTTCTCTACTTCGACCATCATCAGTTATTTTGCTCCCCAAATAGCAAAACTCCTTTACTACTTTAAGTGTCTCATTTCCTAATCTAATTCCCTCAGCATCACCCGACTTAATTCGGCTACATTCCATTATCTTCGTTCTACCAGGTGGGATTACTCGATAAATAGTACAATTCTCAAGGCTGTCAATTCAACTGAGTACCTGGGTGTTAAAATTACGAACAACTTCAGTTGGAAAGACCACATAGATAATATTGTGGGGAAGGCGAGCCAAAGGTTGCGTTTCATTGGCAGGACACTTAGAAGATGCAACAAGTCCACTAAAGAGACAGCTTACACTACACTCGTTCGTCCTCTGTTAGAATATTGCTGCGCGGTGTGGGATCCTTACCAGGTGGGATTGACGGAGGACATCGAAAGGGTGCAAAAATGGGCAGCTCGTTTTGTATTATCACGTAATAGGGGAGAGAGTGTGGCAGATATGATACGCGAGTTGGGATGGAAGTCATTAAAGCAAAGACGTTTTTCGTCGCGGCGAGATCTATTTACGAAATTTCAGTCACCAACTTTCTCTTCCGAATGCGAAAATATTTTTTTGAGCCCAACCTTCATAGGTAGGAATGATCATCAACATAAAATAAGAGAAATCAGAGCTCGAACAGAAAGATTTAGGTGTTCGTTTTTCCCGCGCGCTGTTCGGGAGTGGAATGGTAGAGAGAGAGTATGATCGTGGTTCGATGAACCCTCTGCCAAGCACTTAAATGTGAATTGCAGAGTAATCGTGTAGATGTAGATGTAGGGAGGAAAATTCCCTCGAGATTGAAAGCGAGTGAGAAAAAGTGCAGTCTGCTGAGTGATTTCAGCAGACTGCTGAATCTCAATATGAATTCACGAAGTATTTCAGAAACTTGTGTACCTTGTCACAATATCGATTCCAGGATACCGACAGGGTCACCTTATTTTCATTGAAAGAGATCGGAAGCCCAGAGTCAGTTTCGACTAACACGGACTAGACAGGGCCTATACAATCTGTGTTCCTTAACAGCAGTATCGAGCTTAATAAAAAGCAAAATGATTTAGAGTATTTGTGATTCGAAACGCCATCCTCTAGCATGCAAGTCCCGTGTCCTCCACCCGTGCTACCACGCTCGGTTGTTTCTGCAGTTCATTACACTTTGCAGCATTGGCGTTCTGGATTTGCCTTTTGATTTTCTTCCCGCAAAATATCCTTCAAATACGTTATTTGTCAATGAATTATGTCGAATTAGGAGTCGAACTAATTTACTTTTTATTTACTATAGAGACTTCTCGTTTATTTCTTTTGGTACTTGCTCACTGGATCTTCCTTCAGTCCGCAATATATTTCCAACTCTTCTTCTCCATATCCACATCACTAACATTTTTAATTCTGTTTCGTTTCCTTTCACACTAAAGTCCACCCTTCACAACCATGGCTTAAAAATGCGAAATAAGAGTTTATTCCTTTTATTTTCTTACCAAGGTCGTTGTCTGTTGATACGTTTTTAAGTTTATTTGGTTTGGTCTTTGTTATTATTTTTGAAATATTTATTGCTCTTCCGTTATCGTCAATGTGTATGTTACCAGATTAGGAGAATTCGATTAGTTACTTTAGAGTTGTATTTCTGGACTTGTTCTTACTTGCCTGATCTACGTATATATCACCAACGTTTTAGTTTGGCTGCCTTTATTCTTAGCTTAACGTGTCCACACCATCAACCAACACTGCTATGTACTTTATTTCATTTTACAGATTTGCATGACTACAAAATAAGCCGAAATCTAATTTTTTCATTTATTTCCTTCAATTCCTTTTGTGTAATTTTTCATTGTTTTATTGCCCTATCTTCAAACCTAGCAACAAAATGGACAAACAGACAGCAACGCACGTACCCCTGCGATCGTTTCACTAAGGCTGTGGGTATCTACATAAAAAAAAACTTACATTTGTTTTCTGAGAAGTACAGTAATTAATCGTTTCACTATCTTCACGAATTATAGAAGATTTTGTACGTCAAATAATCGCCGTGTACTACAATCTTTTCCATGTTGCTACAACTTAATTCTTTCATTATATACCCACCTATGTACGGAAGAAAAACACCCTGTTGCAACTCGTCAACAAATATGCAAGTTTTAGGAATAATACGACGGTTATTGAGTTGTAGAAAAACTACGAATGAAAAACTTTTTTTATACAAATCGTTTTATAGTTTCTCAGAATTTATTAATTTCTGCATGAGTAAGGACCAGTTGTGGAAACATTTTTTCCCGTCTGATGTTGGTATCTCAAAAACATTGTTTCGGAGGGATTTAGCGGCTTCTTGAGGTGGTTAAATCGCAGTCCACGTATTTTTTGTTCGACGTAAGAGAAAAAACGGAAGGTGTTAAGCAATAATTTAGGTGACTATAGGCAGTGAGACATCAATTTGACGTTATTCCGTCAAATAATCAGTTGTTTGACTTGCTATGAGACAGATCGCATTGTCATGATGAAGGAGGATGCGATGTGGATTTTTACTATTTCATCGGAGATGTGTAGTAAACGAATTGTTGAATACCATACAGCATTAACTCCTCTAGTCTAATGCGATGGGCAAGACATACCAAGAGTAATCAAAAAAATACAGTACAACCTTATTTCTGTGCATTTCAGTGAATCAATTGACACGAGCTTTCTTTGAGCTACGATCAAATTACGGTGAACAGATGTTTTTTACAATTAATGTTGATGCAAAATCCAGTGCCCCGGAGTCTTCGATATCGCAAAGAACGCCTGTACCTCACGACAAAACACATGCGCCCTATATAAATGTACAGAGCTACTATAAATGATTCATTCGTTTTCGAAGCTCTAAATTTTGCAAAATATCACATGCACAAATATGATTTCTGCATTAATAGAACCGTAAACTTACAAACTTTCCATTTTGCACTCTACAAATGTTCTGTGAGTGCCCCTCTGGTCACACGACACAAGTCCAACAGGTGACCAGGTTTGCTGCATATGTTGTGTAGCAACACCCTGTCAGTGGTAATCACAGCAACATTGACGTGTTCTCTGACCTGCTTCATTGTCCTTGGTAATGGCGGAAGTAAAAACGGTTCTTCACCCTCGCACAGTGTTAGAGAGGGGGGAGGGGGGGGGGGGACTTTGTGTCCAGATTTTACAATTACAATGTAGTCAGATACGTGTACTTTATATTTCAAAAGTTTCAAAAATTTTTACTGTTTTTAACGTCTTCTACCACACTCCATAAACTATTGCCGGCCGGAATGGCCGAGCGGTTCTAGGCACTACAGTCTGGAACCGAGCGACCGCTACGGTCGCAGGTTCGAATCCTACCTCGGGCATGGATGTGTGTGATGTCCTTAGGTTAGTTAGGTTTAAGTAGTTCTACGTTCTAGGGGACTGATGCCCTCAGATGTTAAATTCCCATAGTGCTCAGAGCCATAAATGTTTCAAGTTTCTCCGTAAAACTCAGCCCATAAATTTAAGTCTCAGTAGTAGATGTGACATTTCACAATGAATGAAGAATTAAGTAATCTGTTTTCACATCAATAACTCTTTAAAAAATATGTTGTTAGTAAAAGTTTCTCTGGTGAGACACGTCGTTAAAAATATGCTGGTTAATGTACTCCCAAAGAAATAATCAAAAGGCGTTACACCAGGCGACCCGGCGGTGGCCAAGGTAACAAAGTCATATCATCACTACGCCCAATCCAGCGATGCGGAAGTTCGTCGTTTAGGTAGCGGCCAACATCGATGAGGGGGTGCTCCGTCTCGCTGGATGAAGAAATTCTCGGAATCAGCAGCCAGTTGTGGAGACAACCACAACTGCAGTATAGCAAGGTAAGATCTACCCGTCACATTCTTCTCACAGAAGAAAAACGGCCAATACAGCTTCGTCTATGACACTGAACAGAAAACAAGCCTTCGGCGAATCTCGTTCGTGCCACACATTCCCACATTTTGGAGACTGACCTTTCCAGATGAACGAAAGGCTACTTCGTCGCTGAATATCAGCTTGGCGGCGAATTGTTGATTATCAAGTGGTACCTGCATTATTTATTTATTTTTTTTGACCGCGTACGAAACTTTTCCTCATCCTCAACATGGTTGCATCTGTCACACTTGGTCGGTCGGCACTTTCTTTTTGTTTTGTTTACATAGACAACCCGTGCCCCTAAATTGTCGATAACAACGCACAACGCTTGGTTTACATGGCGGTTATGTTCCATAATTCCTTCTGTATGCACGCTGCATTTATAACAGATAAACATCTCGCATATTCCAACACAACAAAACTGTTCTTTCTTTGCCGCCGCCGGCCGCGGTGGCCGAGCGGTTCTAGGCGCTTCACTCCGGAAACCTCGCTGCTGCTACGGTCGCAGGTTCGAATCCTGCCTCGGGCATGGATGTATGTGATGTCCTTAGGTTAGTTAGGTTTAAGTAGGTCTAAGTCTAGGGGCCTGATGACCTCAGATGTTAAGGTCCCATAGTGCTTAGAACCATTTGAACCATTTAATCTTTGCCGCCGTTATGGCAAGCACTGCACTCGTAACGCCAACTGGCGGGCAATAATACAAACTCGGTGTGTTTACGGTTCTGTTTATGCAATCATATTTGTACATGGAATATTTTAGAAAATAGAGATCTTTGAAAACTAATGAATAATTTATAGTAGCTCCGTAATTTAGAACAAAAAAGGATGGTCAACCATTCCGAAATTCGGAAGCTCGCCAAGTACGAAAATTCTGCAAACCAACTGTGATCAGTCTTTCATGAAGATGGTTGGTTACCAAAAGCTGAACGAAAGGATTCGCGGTTAGGATTTTACGAAAATCGTAACGTATCATGCAACGAAAACCCTCAAATGAAACTTCCGGTTTTCTGCAATTCGTTTCTTCCCGCGGTTTCTGCAAATGAACTACTCGTTCAATTTCTGAGCTGCTACTATTTTAACATTACCAAATGTCACATTTTATGACCGTAACCCTCTGCCAGGCACTTAAATGTGATTTGCAGAGTATCCATGTAGATGTAGATGTAGAACATATAAACAGCGCCACCTACCAGTCGGTCGTTTATAAATATTTAAGAGGCAACTCTCGTAATTTCAGGTTGATTAAGAACAGTGATTAATACCACTTTCAAATCTACTCGTAGTATTAAGTGGTAGTATCGGTTTCGAAAACAGATAAAAGTAGTAAATTGCGAATTACACGCATCACAGCGCATCTAGAATCTCGATACCAAATGTCTAATTTACCCAGGAGGTACAGCAATTTGTAGACTGGTGACGAACCTCGGGCCGGGGACGAGATGGGAGTGTAACGTGCCGTGAAATCAGTCAGCGCACCGACTAGCGCCGGCACTGCAGTTTTCAGTGGCCGTATTGAACGCCGGGTACAATCAGAAAAAAGCAACTCGAGGACGTGCAGACCAATCTAAAGCTGAAATTTTGAAACGTTGATTTTTATGAACCGACATTTCACAGCGTCAAATGATCAGACAGACTGACTGTCAGTAAATGTTCGTTAGCGGATAGGCAGTATATGAAGTCCCACATCGTACTCTTGCTAAGGTCTACGTCTACGTCTACACTTGCGTCTACATCTACGCCTACATCTACATCTACACAGTCCTCCTCGAGTCCTACCACTGTTTGCTGCAAGGATACCTCAGCTCACTATTTAATACAGACACAGAAAGTGGATGTAATAACTGAAACATGGCGGTGGTTTGTGATGCTTCCGTAAATCGAGCTTCGGCATTTAACAGAATATTTACATTACTAATTTCCCTGTCCTTTAGCGAACCACTTACCACGACAGTGCGCTAAAGTGCCTAAGCAAAATTAATGTGTCTGCGATTACTGTGTTATCGGCCTAAGTGCTGTGTGAATGCACTGTGGAGTGAGAGAGAGAGAGAGAATACGTTATTTTAAATAATTTTCAGCTTCTGGTTAATCGGCCGCGCTTTGTTGTCTATCTGACGGTGCCGATTTATTACCTGTTGCCAGGGACATTAGTTTTTTTTCGTAGACTGAGCTTTTCAAATATTAATAGAAAATTTTCGTATTTATATTCGTTTTGGTACCGCACTATTACGAGTGCAGCATCGATTACAATAGCAATCAAACCGCGTTTGTAGCAGTCCGCTTGCCGGTTAATACAGCAAAAAGGGTCATTGTGCGGCGAGATTTGTCTAACTACGTACTTCTGCACGACTCTATTGATACAAAAAGACAAAGTAACGTAACATAAACGAAGCGAAGTGGGACTTTATATTATGACGCGTATAAGCTCATGTTAACGCCCAGTCGTAATTACACCCGAAGGGAGAAATAGCAAACAGCCGTTTAATCTCATAACACCTTCAATCAACGGTGAAAAGATATTGCATTTCGTACACGAGTGCACAATATACGACGTATCACACCTTCACTGAGCTACCTAAATAAAGTTATCTTTCTCGGCTGCCTTTAATACAACCATAACAACACCGACAACTGTAAATAACTGCGTCGCCAGGCTCATTATAAAACGCTGACCCCGTAAGAAACGAGTAATTCACTAACTCTGCACGTCAAAACCTTCTGACTGCTAATTTCCCGAAGACCCAACATCCTTTCAATGGAACGGTGAAGTACAGGGAAAGCAACGCAGAAAAACACACAACAATAAACAGGATGAAGTGAACGAGTCATCTCTTCAATTACACACCCACACAACAAATAGAGAAGAATAAACGTTGGAATGCAGCGACCACACAAAATACCTGAAAACACATTAGACACAGCAAGGACTAGCTGCTAAAAGTACACGCAAATATTAATTGAAAGTGAAGCTCTTATTAAATTTAACTCAAAAGTTATACTGTTACAGTAAACCCCAACAATTCCAGGCTTCGTATCCTAACTCACGTAACTGTGCTAAGTCTCAGTAACACCCATAGTAACTTGTAAGGTTCTCCCTGGAAACTAGACACATTAACAGAAAACTAAGGATCCCCAGTGCTTTACCGAAATGAGTTTCTTCCTCCCATCCATAAAATAACTCCAAGTTCCCCTCAGAATTGTATCTTCAGCTAAATATATGGCGTCTCTCCGCTTTCTGCCACTCCAAGTGGAACTCCCAGCATTTTTCTCCGTGTACCGTATCCTCCGCTACATTCGTCTCTCGTCGCTCTCCACACCCCCTGTCAAGGCTTGGGTTGCCAACACCGCCTAGCACCGCCTAACTCTGCCCCCTTTCCAGTTCACGTATCCCTAGATAAACAATCTTGGTCTATATCCTCTTTTGTCTGGTTGTGTCAACAATAACAGATTCGTGACGCAATGGTCATTCGGCTCACTACTACACAGCTGCCATGCATCTTCCTCCCAGGTGAATTTCCCGGTATAGCTACCGCCTGGAAATCACACCTTTAACAGGAAGTCAACATTTAGTAGCTGCCGCCCCACATCCGTTCCGTGTTTGCAAATAGCCTCGGTGTTCCTAGAGCTCCTACAGTCCCATAACTCCAGGTGACGCATCGGCGTCGTGGGAATCATTGCCGAGAACGGGTTAGCGTTAGGTTCGTTCGAGTAAGGATCACAACGAGTCATGACCACGCGAATGCGTTCGGTCGAGTCATTTTCGAGTTCTAATGGGTCCTGACTGGCTCAAAGCTGTTAAAGTTCTGGCCAGCGGATGGTCGCAACTAGTCTCTACTGATCACAGGAATTTCTTCTGGCGATTCCAAAGCGTTCGATGACCTTGCTCCAAAGAGATATGCTCACGCATGCACATAGCTTTTTGTGTCCAGTTTCTTAACTTTCTCGTTGAACAAAAAACCACTAGATTCCTACTAGCCTTTTAAAGGGACAATGTATCTCAACCTCGCAAAATTTAATACAGCCTAATGTAATTTTATTCCCTTAGGGCATTTTCCAGAAGGAATGTGTTGCGTATTTGAATACTGGGGTTTGGACAGCAGAAGGATCTAACTATCTTCTGTTAACTTCATTTTCAAAATGAATAACTTTTTCCTCTTCTATACAAGGACCAGATAACAAGATCCGATAATTGTGAGTGCACAATATACTCATTGCTATCAATGACATACACCATAAACTTGGTCCACTTTAGAAGGGAGGTGGCACAAGTATCAATATGCATGCCATATTGTCACACGTATATTGGTCAGATTAAGCTGCATACCACATTCATAACCTTCGTTAGTAGTAACCACATACAGCACTATCTGCTCAAAATGTTTGGATATGTAAATGTGCATATATAATACCAGTTATAAAGCAACAGATGTACACACAATAATGAAATATTTACTAAATGTTTGTTCAGAATTGTAAGTTCACTGCCGTTGATATATTTGCTAACAAAGGTCTGCCAGTGCAATGAAAAATTTTGGAAAGACATGCAACTGACAAAGTATTTCTCAACAACATACAGACGTTTGGTCCTGACTAATTACATTGATATTTAATCTACTTATTGCCAAAAGCACTAGCCATACTTTTATACATTGGACACAATGCAGGCAGACCCCACCAATTTAACTAAGGATAATTTTCTTGAAATAGATAATTTCCAACATTTTTAATGTTTGGTCATTTACTATAGGCCTATTGTAGTTCATCAACACTGACAATATACAGGGTGAGTCACTATTGCCACCAAGAATAACTCAGCAAGTATGATAGTAGCTGAAAAGTTTGGGGGCAAATGTTGCATGGGACAACTGGGGCCATAATATGACGTTGGCTTTTTGTTGATAGGTGGGGTCGCGTCAGAGATATGAAGGTAAACTTTATTTTTTTAATGGGATGCTATAGTTTGATGCTTATTTTCTGATAGCGGCTATCGAGACGAAACCAGTGATGTGTAACAGTAAGGTCTTTGAAGGTCAACGAAGGTCAAAAAGATTGCATGAAGTCCATTTACAGAAGGTGTTCGAAGTGATGACCATTGGTATCAATGTAGTGCTGCAATCTTCTTATCATGGTTTGAGTAGTATTCCTTATCACTTCGGCACTTATCAAAGCACATGCTCTCACAATTCTCTCTAGGCCGGCCGGTGTGACCGAGAGGTTCTAGGCGCTTCAGTCCGGAACCGCGCGTGTGGGAACGCATTTAGGTCATACAGGGTCCGCGTGGGGGAGGGGAGGCAGATGCAGTACGCGAGGCGGAGTGCATGGCGTTCCAGGATTTGAAGGGATTTGTATAAGGTAGGAGGAGCCGAAATCCAGGCGGGATGGGCATAGCAGAGGATAGGGCGGATGAGGGATTTATAGGTGTGGAGGATGGTGGAGGGGTCAGGACCCCATTTGCGACCAGAAAGGAGCTTGAGGAGGCGGCTTTGGGAGCGTGCCTTAGCTTGTATTGTTCGGAGATGGGGGGTCCAGGAGAGGCAACGGTCAAATGTGACGCCAAGGTACTTGAGGGTGGGGGTGAGGTTGATAGGATGGCCATAGATGGTGAGATAGAAATCGAGGAGACGGAAGGAAGGGGTGGTTTTGCCTACAATGATCGCCTGGGTCTTTGAAGAATTGACCTTGAGCAACCACTGGTTACACCAAGTGGTGAACCGGTCAAGGTGGAATTGGAGAAGGTGTTGGGGGCGTTGCAGGGTGGGGGCGAGGGCGAGGAAGGCGGTGTCATCGGCGTACTGGAGAAGGTGGATACGGGGTGAAGGTGGCGGCATGTCCGCCGTATATAGAAGGTAGAGAAGAGGGGAGAGGACGGAACCTTGGGGCACACCAGCGGAGGGGTAGAAGGTGTAGGAATCCGTGTTATGAATGGTGACATAGGACCCGCATTCCCACCGAGCGACACCTATTCGCTGTCCTCCATGCTCGCTGCTTTGAGATTCCCGCAGGAGATGGACCTAAATGCGCATCCTCCACCGAAGGCGGTGAAGTCATTGCCCATGGATGCGAATCAATTATATGAATGTGTGTGTCTGTTCTTTCGGACGTGTCTGGATGCACAATCACGTCCGACTTACTGCGGGACTCTAAAATTAGCAGACGTGGAGGAAATGGACGGGTACTGCGTATAGGTGGCGCTAGGTGGGAGTGTGGTTAAGCGGCGAGGAATGCAGAGGTACTCTGCGCAACTGCGATAAACGCTGTGTGCGGGTGGTGCAGATGCCTGGTAAGCAGGAGACCCCGGGTTCGAATCCTAGTCCGGCACATATTTTCGCTCGTCGCCGCTGATTCGGCATAATGTTTCGATACAAGTAACGTCATTAGTCCTTCCGCTTTGCTTTCCTTTCCTCTCTTCTCCTTTGCTTTCTTCCCCCTCCGCCGTCAAATTACATAATATTTATCACAGCTGAGATTCCGAGTGATGTGTGTTCTTCTGGACGTGTCCGAAAGATCAGACACCACGCATTCATTTTAGAAACTTCTTATCTGAATCGATATTAATAACAGTGACTGTAAAGGCGACCCTAAAATGTTCCCATTTGGCACGCTGACTGCAGCGACGCCGCCGGTGGACTCACAGTGGTTCACGCTTGAGGTAGCAGGTGGCCACACTCTCCACTCTGTTTAATAGTGCGTGTCTTTGGACGGTGTGTAAAGTTGCAGAACGCAAAGTTGCAATCGTCGAACAAGACACTGTAACAAATTTCCTGTACACCGGTGTCACTTCAATAGAAAAAAAGAATTAATCCAGAGTACCGCATTATACACGCTGTCCTAGGAGGAATGATCAGTATTCAAGGATATGACAGGAGCTATCATCGGCAACAAAAAAGAACACTAAAAACGGGCTCTAAAAAGCGTACCTTAAGAACTATGAGCAATTGTTCAATAGAAGAAATGTGTTTCACAGTATCGAAGATGAACACGTACTCATAGTTCTTAAGGCATGCAGTTTAAGGCCCACGTTCAGCTGACTTTTTTGCTTCCACTGATCGTTCCTGTCATGTCCCTGAATATTGACCTGTCCTCCTGGGACACCCGATACACTATGCTAAACATAGTGAGGTATGTGGCTGCCGGCAGACACACGGCGTCTGCTACCCCTGATCTATATAAATGACCTGGGTGACAATCTGAGCAGTTCTCTTAGGTTGTTAGCAGATGATGCTGTAATTTACCGTCTAGTAAGGCCGTCCGAAGACCAGTATCAGTTGCAAAGCGATTTAGAAATATTTCTGTATGGTGTGGCAGATGGCAGTTGACGCTAAATAACGAAAAGTGTGAGGTGATCCACATGAGTTCCGAAAGAAATCCGTTGGAATTCGATTACTCGATGTATAGTACAATTCTCAAGGCTGTCAATTCAACTGAGTACCTGGGTGTTAAAGCTACGAACAACTTCAGTTGGAAAGACCACAGAGATAATATTGTGGGGAAGGCGAGCCAAAGGTTGCGTTTCATTGGCAGGACACTTAGAAGATGCAACAAGTCCACTAAAGAGACAGCTTACACTACACTCGTTCGTCCTCTGTTAGAATATTGCTGCGCGGTGTGGGATCCTTACCAGGTGGGATTGACGGAGGGCATCGACAGGGTGCAAAAAAGGGCAGCTCGTTTTGTATTATCACGTAATAGGGGAGAGAGTGTGGCAGATATGATACGCGAGTTGGGATGGAAGTCATTAAAGCAAAGACGATTTTCGTCGCGGCGAGATCTATTTACGAAATTTCAGTCACCAACTTTCTCTTCCGAATGCGAAAATATTTTTTTGAGCCCAACCTACATAGGTAGGAATGATCATCAAAATAAAATAAGAGAAATCAGAGCTCGAACAGAAAGGTTTAGGTGTTCGTTTTTCTAGTGCTGTTCGGGAGTGGAATGGTAAAGAGATAGTATGATTGTGGTTCGATGAACCCTCTGCCATGCACTTAAATGTGAATTGCAGAGTAATCATGTAGATGTAGACTGTGTCCGCCGGCGGGCTGCTGGCAGTCAACATGTTAAACGTGGGTGTCACTTTGAACATAAAGCAGAATGCCTGGTTAGGTGCAAAAGAGTGTCCAAATACGAGATCCACTCCGTAAAAGGTAATGGAAACTACGGAAATCTTTTATCAGTTCTATACAAAAGCAGACCCGGTGGGAACATGACAGCCCATACAGAGGCTCTTTAGTAGAGGGCTCGGTGGAGGACAATGGAAGTCGCGTTACAAGACGCGGTTCTCTCGTGGTATTCCAGTACTCGCACAAATCGCGAACTCCTCTCGAAACTGTCAGCCGCATTCGTGGGGAGGTTTCCGAAGTGGGTCACCGGGGCGGGGCGGCCTGCTGACCCCTGGCCTATAGCGCCGGCGGCCGACTCTCCACACCACGCGATGCCACGTGGCGCCGAGGCTGTTGAACCTGGCGCCGCTCCGCACCCTCTGGCTTTCCTCTGAGGTACTCCAGCATCCGAACGGCGGCGCTCTTTGCGAACGTGTCGAATAAAGCAACGGTTTCTCGTATGGCCCGTTTTGGCACCCTCGTTAAACAGCGTGCCTTTTCGTGAACAGTGACAGCGTCCTAACACGCGACTCGAGGAAGGTAGACATTCCTCGCTACCCGAGTATGCACCTCAGTCGTTTACCGACGTAAATACAGTCAAATGTGAGTTCAGAGGCCTCACTTCAAAGATATAGCATTAACAAAAATGAGATGCCGCACGTCTTCTTCCATTACACACGACGAGACAAAAAGTTTACATGTTCCAGACGGTACATAGCGATAGTCGGCTACTGGAGTAAGTGAGAATCTCGTCTGGCAACATCGCTACAGTCTATTAAAATTACTTTATGACTGACGTTTTGGAAGAAGCTCATGCAGGTGCAGAGCGGAGTTGCCAAGTCCCACGTGCAACACAAGCGCAATTTCACATTTTATTCAACTCGCTCAAACAGACAAACTATACAATGCTCAAATAGGGAACTTACATTTCGGAACTTATCTCCACATCTACATGATTACTCTGCAATTCACACTTAAGTGCTTGGCAGAGGGTTCATCGAACCACAATCATACTATCTCCCTACCATTCCACTCCCGAACAGCGCGCGGGAAAAACGAACACCTAAACCTTTCTGTTCGAGCTCTGATTTCTCTTATTTTATTTTGATGATTATTCCTACCTATGTAGGTTGGGCTCAACAAAATATTTTCGCATTCGGAAGAGAGAGTTGGTGATTGAAATTTCGTAAATAGATCTCGAAGCGACGAAAAACGTCTTTGCTTTAATGACTTCCATCCCAACTCGCGTATCATATCTGCCACACTCTCTCCCCTATTACGTGATAATACAAAACGAGCTGCTCTTTTTTGCACCCTTTCGATGTCCTCCGTCAATCCCACCTGGTAAGGATCCCACACCGCGCAGAAATATTCTAACAGAGGACGAACGAGTGTAGTGTAAGCTGTCTCTTTAGTGGACTTGTTGAATCTTCTAAGTGTCCTGCCAATGAAACGCAACCTTTGGCTCGCCTTCTTCACAGTATTATCTATGTGGTCTTTCCAACTGAAGTTGTTCGTAATTTTAACACCCAGGTACTTAGTTGAATTGACAGCCTTGAGAATTGTACTATTTATCGAGTAATCGAATTCCAACGGATTTCTTTTGGAACTCATGTTTTATATCTTTTCGTTATTTAGCGTCAACTGCCACCTGCCACACCATACAGCAATCTTTTCTAAATCGCTTTGCAATTGATACTGGTCTTCGGATGACCTTACTAGACGGTAAATTACAGCATCATCTGCAAACAACCTAAGAGAACTGCTCAGATTGTAACCCAGGTCATTTATATAGATCAGGAACAGCAAAGGTCCCAGGACACTTCCCTGGGGAAAACCTGATATCACTTCAGTTTTACTCGATGATTTGCCATCTATTACTACGAACTGCGACCTTCCTGACAGGAAATCACGAATCGTGTCGCACAATTGAGACGATACCCCACAGGCCCGCAGCTTGATTAGAAGTCGCAAGATTTAAAGTCACAAGTCACACAATTTAAAACCTAAACTTGCACAAGAACTCCTTTTCCCCAACCTTAATTGCTGCGACGTAATCCAACCGGCACGCGTAATGAGAGCACTAGACGGTTAGAACTAACAATGATTGCTTGTCTACGTTACGTCTGCAACGACTGTCCACATGACGATGTCAGTGATTCGTACGCGCGGTTAGGTTCATCGTCGCCAGATAAGGTACGCTATGCTTACTCCACCGGCTCCTTGGCACACATGTATCCTATGTTGCATTTGAGATTAAGCACTTGTCATCTCATCATAATCGAAACACAAGGTGTCACGTATTTAGTAACCTAACTGTGACCAGCCATAAACATTTGCAAACTACTCCGTTGCTGCTGTCCGCCTCTGCAACCAGCTACCCTGCACTCTGCGCACGGTTAAATGCCTCTAGCTTTTAAGAAGCAGCTTATACACTTCAGTCCGTCTGCCTCAAAAAGTTTAGTGAAATATTGGTGTTGTTGTTGTTGTGGTCTTCAGTCCTGAGACTGGTTTGATGCAGCTCTCCATGCTACTCTATCCTGTGCAAGCTTTTTCATCTCCCAGTACCTACTGCAACCTACATCCTTCTGAATCTGCTTAGTGTATTCATCTCTTGGTCTCCCTCTACGATTTTTACCCTCCACGCTGCCCTCCAATACTAAATTGGTGATCCCCTGATGCCTCAGAACATGTCCTACCAACCGATCCCTTCTTCTGGTCAAGTTGTGCCACAAACTTCTCTTCTCCCCAATCCTATTCAATACTTCCTCATTAGTTATGTGATCTACCCATCTAATCTTCAGCATTCTTCTGTAGCACCACATTTCGAAAGCTTCTATTCTCTTCTTGTCCAAACTATTTATCGTCCATGTTTCACTTCCATACATGGCTACACTCCATACGAATACTTTCAGAAATGACTTCCTGACACTTAAATCTATACTCGATGTTAACAAATTTCTCTTCTTCAGAAACGCTTTCCTTGCCATTGCCAGCCTACATTTTATATCTTCTCTACTTCGACCATCATCAGTTATTTTGCTCCCCAAATAGCAAAACTCCTTTACTACTTTAAGTGCCTCATTTCCTAATCTAATTCCCTCAGCATCACCCGACTTAATTAGACTACATTCCATTACCCTTGTTTTGCTTTTGTTGATGTTCATCTTATATCCTCCTTTCAAGACACTGTCCATTCCATTCAACTGCTCTTCCAAGTCCTTTGCTGTCTCTGACAGAATTACAATGTCATCGGCGAACCTCAAAGTTTTTATTTCTTCTCCATGAATTTTAATACCTACTCCGAATTTCTCTTTTGTTTCCTTTACTGCTTGCTCAATATACAGATTGAACAACATCGGGGAGAGGCTACAACCCTGTCTTACTCCCTTCCCAACCACTGCTTCCCTTTCATGTCCCTCGACTCTTATAACTGCCATCTGGTTTCTGTACAAATTGTAAATAGCCTTTCGCTCCCTGTATTTTACCCCTGCCACCTTTAGAATTTGAAAGAGAGTATTCCAGTCAACATTGTCAAAAGCTTTCTCTAAGTCTACAAATGCTAGAAACGTAGGTTTGCCTTTCCTTAATCTTTCTTCTAAGATAAGTCGTAAGGTCAGTATTGCCTCACGTGTTCCAACATTTCTACGGAATCCAAACTGATCTTCCCCTAGGTTGGCTTCTACTAGTTTTTCCATTCGTCTGTAAAGAATTCGTGTTAGTATTTTGCAGCTGTGGCTTATTAAGCTGATAGTTCGGTAATTTTCACATCTGTCAACACCTGCTTTCTTTGGGATTGGAATTATTATATTCTTCTTGAAGTCTGAGGGTATTTCGCCTGTTTCATACATCTTGCTCACCAGATGGTAGAGTTTTGTCAGGACTGGCTCTCCCACGGCCGTCAGTAGTTCCAATGGAATATTGTCTACTCCGGGGGCCTTGTTTCGACTCAGGTCTTTCAGTGCTCTGTCAAACTCTTCATGCAGTATCATATCTCCCATTTCATCTTCATCTACAGCCTCTTCCATTTCCATAATATTGTCCTCAAGTACATCGCCCTTGTATAGACCCTCTATATACTCCTTCCACCTTTCTGCTTTCCCTTCTTTGCTTAGAACTGGGTTTCCATCTGAGCTCTTGATATTCATACAAGTCGTTCTCTTATCTCCAAATGTCTCTTTAATTTTCCTGTAGGCGGTATCTATCTTACCCCTAGTGAGATAGGCCTCTACATCCTTACATTTGTCCTCTAGCCATCCCTGCTTAGCCATTTTGCACTTCCTGTCGATCTCATTTTTGAGACGTTTGTATTCCTTTTTGCCTGTTTCACTTACTGCATTTTTATATTTTCTCCTTTCATCAATTAAATTCAATATTTCTTCTGTTACCCAAGGATTTCTACTAGCCCTAGTCTTTTTACCTACTTGATCCTCTGCTGCCTTCACTACTTCATCCCTCAAAGCTGCCCATTCTTCTTCTACTGTATTTATTTCCCCCATTCCTGTCAATTGCTCGCTTATGCTCTCCCTGAATCTCTGTACAACCTCTGGTTCTTTTAGTTTATCCAGGTCCCATCTCCTTAAATTCCCACCTTTTTGCAGTTTCTTCAGTTTTAATCTACAGGTCATAACCAATAGATTGTGGTCAGAGTCCACATCTGCCCCTGGAAATGTCTTACAATTTAAGACCTGGTTCCTAAATCTCTGTCTGACCATTATATAATCTATCTGATACCTTTTAGTATCTCCAGGGTTCTTCCATGTATACAACCTTCTTTCATGATTCTTAAACCAAGTGTTAGTTATGATTATGTTGTGCTCTGTGCAAAATTCGACCAGGCGGCTTCCTCTTTCATTTCTGTCCCCCAATCCATATTCACCTACTACGTTTCCTTCTCTCCCTTTTCCTACACTCGAATTCCAGTCACCCATGACTATTAAATTTTCGTCTCCCTTCACAATCTGAATAATTTCGTTTATTTCATCATACATTTCTTCAATTTCTTCGTCATCTGCAGAGCTAGTTGGCATATAAACTTGTACTACTGTAGTAGGCGTGGGCTTCGTATCTATCTTGGCCACAATAATGCGTTCACTATGCTGTTTGTAGTAGCTTACCCGCATTCCTATTTTCCTATTCATTATTAAACCTACTCCTGCATTACCCCTATTTGATTTTGTGTTTATAACCCTGTAGTCACCTGACCAGAAGTCTTGTTCCTCCTGCCACCGAACTTCACTAATTCCCACTATATCTAACTTCAACCTATCCATTTCCCTTTTTAAATTTTCTAACCTACCTGCCCGATTAAGGGATCTGACATTCCACGCTCCGATCCGTAGAACGCCAGTTTTCTTTCTCCTGATAACGACATCCTCTTGAGTAGTCCCCGCCCGGAGATCCGAATGGGGGACTATTTTACCTCCGGAATATTTTACCCAAGAGGACGCCATCATCATGTAATCATACAGTAAAGCTGCATGCCCTCGGGAAAAATTACGGCTGTAGTTTCCCCTTGCTTTCAGCCGTTCGCAGTACCAGCACAGCAAGGCCGTTTTGGTGTGTGCGGTCAATTTTCCCTCTGTCACATACAGTAAAGTAAATGCTTCCATCTCCTCCCATTTACCCTCGTTGCTATATTTATCTCTCAGTCAGACACATCACTTTCTTTTCCCCTATCTCCATTAACTGTATTTTATATTCTCTCCCACCCGTTCTCTCATTTCCATTGCCGTTAGCACTCACAGTTTAAATCTGCCATCCTATAACTTACATCCATCGTTGCGCTTACGAACGAATGTAAAATGAGTTCTTTTTCCTTTACGACAAGAAGCAATTAGTAAATGTTAAATTGTTTTATAACGTTATATATTAGTGTAACTTACAACATGCTTATTGTAATGAATTTAAAGCAAAATATGTGCATGCTTGGCTAGCCATAAGAGGGGGGCCTAATGGCCCTAACTCTAGCCAGATTAAATAAACAAAATAAATCTGTGTGTTCTGGAAGAGTTGTACTATGTCTGCAGTTTATTTTTATCTACAGCAACAACTGATGACGTCATACTGACATTTTAAGTAAAAGAATTTCTTAACAAACTTACTGAATTTTCGGGGCCGGCCGTTGTGGCGGAGCGCTTCTAGGCGCTTCAGACTGGAACCGCGCGACCGCTACGGTCGCACGTTCGAATCTTGCCTCGGGCATGGATTTGTGTTATGTCCTTAGGTTAGTCAGATTTAAGTAGTTCTAAGATCTAGGGGACTGATGACCTCAGATGTTAAGTCCCATAGTGCTCAGACCCATTTTTTGAATTTTCGGCATGCATTAAACTATTTTGTAAATGAATTTCCGTGCCGGTAACTAATATTATCTGAAGGAAATCATAATAATATGTGATATTTTCATCTAATCAAGTCCAGAACTCTGTCAGAGATAGCTAACACGAGATAATTTCAGTTAAATGTAACCCATAGTGCTCCACTTGCTAAACTCTTACCAGTTTGGCTTCAATACGAGAAACATATCGCTAGGTTTATAATTAAGTCGTTATTACGTTTTCTGATTGAAGATACTCACTATTAGCATAATAAAAATGGCTCCAATCAACCAAGGATCTCACCGCAGCTGGATGGCTTGCGTCCCTCATCGATACAGGAAGCCGTGCAGTGCAGCGGTGCAATAACAATGGAGTGGTTTCTATGGAAAGACCACACAAAGTTATGGTTCCTGAAGAGAGACAACAGCCTTTTCGGTTATTGTAGGGGAAACAGTCTCGATGATGGACTGATCCGGCTTTGTAATATTAGCCAATATGGCCTTGCTGTGCTAGTACTACAAATAGTTAAAAGCAAATTTTTATCCCGAGGCCACGCAGCTCTACAGTATTGTACGGTTTAATGATGATATCCTCCTGGGTAAAATATTCCAGAGGTAAAATAGTATCCCATTCCTACATCCGTGCGAGGATTACTCAGGGGGATGTAGTCATCTGGAAAAACAAAACTGGCATTCTAAACAAATGTTAGATTCCTTAATCGGGTTGATAGGTTAGATAATTTGAGAAAAAAGATGGGTAAGTTGAAATTATAACGAGAATTAGTGAAATTCGGTGGCAGGAGGAACAGGATTCCTGGTCAGGTGAGTACTGAGCTATGAATACAAAATCAAATAGGGGAAATGTAGGAATAGGTGTAATATTAATTAAGAAAATACGATGCGGGTAAGCTACTATGAACAGCATAGTGAACTCATCATCGTAGCCTAGACAGACATGCAGTAAACACCGACCACAGTTGTACACGTTTACATGCCTACTACCAATGCCGCCAGATTCCTCCCACCGCAGTTTCGGCGTGAAGTGGACACACGGCACATCCACAGTAGCAATTCTACGAAAGAATCAGTTGCATATTTTCGTTACAATCTTGATAAATTTTTTGTCGCTGATTAAAAAGTTAGGCACTTACCGTCTACTCAACATTCTCATTCTTATCATATCATGAAAAATCTATCGTACTCTTTTTCTCTCATACGTCTGTAGTAGCAGGTATTTCACACATCTTCTATTATCAGTCGTCCAACACCGTATTGTAATTTTTGCCTGTGGTTTCAACTGTCACCGAAAGAAGCTGCGCAGAGGTAAGATACTGGATAGCATTCGGGAACACAACGTGACAAATCCCTGTCCAGGAACCCGTATTTCGGTTTTCCGTGATTTACCCTAAATGCCTTGCCGCCTGAATGGTTTCTTTGAAAATCCGAGCTTGTGGTCCATCTCCAATGACACTGTCGTAGACGGCACCTGAAACCCTAATATTCCTTCGTTCTCATTTGTGGTTGTCATTTTGGAGCGTTCCTCACATAAAACACCTTCAAGAGACGCACAGTAACACCGAATTCAGCTACACATTTGCAGTTGTTAACAATGATGAAGCGAACTCAAACCTTTACCAACTGTGGACGAATTTCCGTAGGCGATAAACCAACAACGGTGAAGAATTTTACGGCGATAGTATAAACTAGTTTTCTCATACAGAGAAAACGCGACAACAGGGCTCATAAGGAAACACGCTCCACAGATCAAGTATATAGTGGAACAAATATCTGCGCAGCACATTCCAGTATAACAAAATTTCGCTGATATTTTTCCGCACCTGTGCTATGCGTAGTAATTTTAATCTTCCACTGTGGATATGATTATTTTTTTCACTTTCGTTCGCCCCGCAGTTGCACTGCTTGAGAAAAAACAATAGTTTCGCCAGGTGAATGTCTGCAGTACTGTAGCCATTTTTAAGTAGTTCTGAAACACCATGACAAATTATTATAATTTCAACATTGTTTGTATATGTTTCATGGAACCTAAAAGTCTAACGGTTCCCCTGTCACGTCTTATTTTCGCTTCCTAATGTTTTGTATTTCCATAATATGTTTGTTTCCATGATCATCTTCCCTAGCAGAGATATATGAAATATTACTGGCTTTTCCGTCTTAAGTTTACTGCAATAAATAACTTTGCTTTTCTATTTTACAAAATTATTCTGTAAGCCACGACTGCCGGCCGCGGTGGCCATGCGGTTCTAGGCGCTTCAGTCCGGAACCCCGTGACTGATGACCTCAGATGTTAAGTCTCATAGTGTTCAGAGCCATTTGAACCATTTTTGTTAGCCACGACTACTAACATAGTCAAATATTTGGTAAACGGTAGTTTTCTTTTCTAATTGTGATCTGCGCTACGGCGTTTCAAGTGTAGTTTAATATAATTCTTAGTATATAAGCTGTATACTTTTAGAATTTGTGTATGTCATTATACTGCAGAACCATTTGAAAATAGTTGTAGACCTAAGCAGTTGGTGGAATAAATTTACTAACACATCTTAGACAGCGGTCTGGAGAAATTCGTGGCACTTCTTAAAAGGTAGCTACTACTAGCCATAAAAAAGTAGAAATTACATATTAAGCACTCAAATGGTTCAAATGGCTCTGAGCACTATGGGACTTAACTGAGGTCATCAGTCCCCTAGAACTTAGAACTACTTAAACCTAACTAACCTAAGGACATCACACACATCCATGCCCGAGGCAGGATTCGAACCTGCGACCGTAGCGGTCGCGCGATTTCAGACTGTAGCGCCTAGAACCACTCGGCCACTCCGGCCGGCTATTAAGCACTCATCGCTGTTTCATGCAGCATCAGTTTCAATAAACTGCTGCGCATGAATCTCAGTAATTACTTCCATTCATAATATCCCAAACATGATTGTGCTTAAATTTTTTTCCATGTGAAAATAACTACAGCGTTATCTTTTGCTACAATTTTTCAGTCGAAACGTTTTGGCATATGTTACGATACTTCAGACGTAACTCAGCGCCATTACACAAAACGTAATGAAATCGTTAACACTGGCGAGATATGTTGGAATATATTAACCACATCACTCTGTCGTATTCCGGTGCCGCTGTGTGTGTAACGGAGCAGGGACAAGGAGTGCGTCGCGGGATTGCATACCCAAAAGGAGCGTTCCACTGTAGCGACTGCGTCCTCTTGTTTTATTTATGAACAACGCACCCTAACACGCTGTGAGGCGACGTACATTAAAAACATCTGCCTTGAAACTTTCTTTTTAAATCCGCTCAACTCTTTTTTTTTTAGACGTCTGCACGTAAAACCATTTACAGGGCTGCGTCAACTTAATAAATGATAATGGTTTCCCTAAGCAAGCCCATTTCCTAAAAGGGAGAACCAGACACGCGGAAATTCACGTTATTAACTTTAATACATAATTCGCTTTAAAAATTCAAGGTCTTAGCCGGAAATTTGCTACAAGATGCTGCTGACAAAGCATGGGTGTTTGTGGTGGAATTTGACGCAAAGGAAAGTTAACTTTAGTCGCAGAAGCACCACAGAATAAATATTCCATATTTTTAAAAAAATTACGCTGTCTTAATGGAAATTACACTTAATCACGAATGTGCTCCTAAATATTTTAGGTCTATCGTTTCTCAAACATTGGTTACAACACACTGGTATTCCTTCCCCTTTTTAATCAGCAGCGTGCCATTAGGTCTTAGTCGCGGACTTTACACATCTCTTGAAATCCAGCAAGGAACCATCACCCTGGCTTTATATCCCACCCATCTGCATAACATTTTAAATGTACCCACAACTGCATTTTCCACTTCAGTTTGTATCCTTGTGGCGTTTACGCCACATCCTTCCCACATTTGTTACATTTTTGTGCTTTGTTTTAATGCACAGTATAGAAAGATTTTGTTACGGAAGACTAGCGAGTACGTAGGATCACAAAGCAGATTCATCGAACGACGCACCGGTTGGGCGCAGCATGAGAAACTGGGCGAGTAAGTGCATATCTTATTGGAGAAGAGTGAAGGGGGGGAGGAGGAGAGGGAGAGGGAGAGGGAGGGGGGGAGGGAGGGAGAGAGAGAGAGAGAGAGAGAGAGAGACAGAGGCGTGATTCACCTACCACGCGGAGGATGCTAAGTTCACCCAACCTGGATATGATGTGACGTCATTATGACGTATATACGCTTTAGTCGATTAACACACCTATCGACTTTTACGAACGTTCGAGATACTAAACTGTCGTCTGCTAGTGGTTTGTTTTGACATGTGCGATTCTGAAAACAGCTCAGTGTGGCAGCGTATATGTACTTCGCCAAAATAAAAGTAAAAGAGCTGGATAGTAGTAGAAATATTCCTGACCGTGGCCTTGAAAACACCACGGACAACACGTTTCGTAAGAAAATGAAGTCTTCTTATGTCCCGACCAGATTAGATTGTATGATTGTTGTATTGAATGCTTACGCCGAAAATAATATTTATTTACTATCAAAATTTTAGTATGGTTTCATACAATTGGTCTTGTCAGTACATATTTGATTGTAGCAGTCTTGCTGACTTTTTTTCTTAATTTATATAGCTGAAAGAGAACTCGTGCACGTTTGTTAGCTAAGTAATTTATATGTCCATCCCAAGATAGTCTTGTATCAACCATAATTCCAAGTAATTTTACACTCGGACCGCAGAGACAGGTACCTTAGTGTCCAGTAATGACTGGTGTGTAGAATGATTGAATTTCGAACTTAAAAAGAAAAATATGAGGCATTGTTGAAGAAAAATCGTCGACCGGAGATGAAATACGAGGGGAAGTGGATTTCTCAATGTAATCATAACCAAAGGTTAGTGTCTAGTACTGATTGACGTATGAAATAATTGAATGCAGTGTCAAAGCATTCCACGGTGGTATGATAAACCAGACGTACTGTTTATTATGTCATGTATACAACCACAATAGTTTTAGCATGTACCTGGCCATGTCAATGTGGTTTATGTCAGCAGTATAATTTGCTACGACAAGATCATGCAAAATACGAATTGCATCACAACATGAGCGGATACCTTAAACTATGCAGAAGTCTCGTTACTTTTGCTGGATGCAGCTTGCAGAAGATGGCAACAGTAAAGGTCTCTTACTTGGAGAACCAATGTGTTACGTCATCATATACTCAGTTCAGCTTTGGAGTCTACTGTTCACAAACGAATGGCGCAGAGCACAGCGCTACCCTGTCACAACCTCTCGAAAGTTCACAAAAGTCGAATAGTTGATATACGGTTTCTATCGTTTTCGATGTAGCGTGTGTACGTCATAATGACGTCACATCGTATCCAAGTCCGGTGAACTTAGCATCCTCCCTACCACGCGGGGTGTCAAGGAGCGAATCTTTTATTATTTGTATTTACTGGTTAAATATTAATTCACAGTTCCAACCGTGCTGAAGACGTTACTTGCATTGAGAACTTATTAATAATAATTTCCGTATCACTCAGTTCCTAAGAAAGCGATAATTACAAATTTTAGTTACTGTCAGCGCTTGTTGATGGAAAGGGTGGACCGGTCACATGCGTGCCCTTAAAGGGTTGGCGGCAAACTCACTACTAGTCTACGAGCGTCTTCGGAAGAAGCAATCCGTGAATCCGCGCGTAAAATGTGATCTCGTGACAAGACGGAATAATTTGTTAGAGTTGCCTCGGATGACGTACTTGTGTGAGCTTTTGTTAATCTCTTGTGAATTCTAAGATCGAGTGTCTTTTGCGGTGCTCTAGAAGTGATAATCACCCGGAATAATGACAGACTGGCTCTCAGAATCTTTTTCTTGCCCTTCTGCTTCTATAAACAGAAATAAAATCCAGAGGCATCCCAATACTTCGTAATTTCAATTTTTATAGCGCTGAAATCTTTCCCATTTGCCACTTCTTTATGCACTGTTTACTGCATGCACCTCAGAGTCTGCGGAAATCGGAGAAGAAACCAACTGGGATGCCAGCTACATCTTTACGAAACGACAGGTTAGCAAGTTGTCTCCAGTTATGCTAGGGATAGTGGGTGCTGACATTATTTACTCAAGTCCACTGTGTTTGTTAATCTTGACAAATCTTTTTCGTGCGCATTGTTATATTCAGGAACCTACTGTGCCGGCCGCTGGTGGCCGAGCGGTTCTAAGCGCTTCAGTCTGGAACCGCGTGACCGCTACGGTCGCAGGTTCGAATCCTGCCTCGGACATGGATGTGTGTGATGTCCTTAGGTTAGTTAGGTTTAAGTAGTTCTAAGTTATAGGGGACTGATGACCTCAGAAGTTAAGTCCCATAGTGCTCATAGCCATTTGATCCAGGAACCCACTGTGTAGTATTTGAGGGTAAGAATTTGCGTCTTTTGGGAATTATACTTAACGTACCCTCATGAATACTTTACAGCCTGGAGCCCCTACTTTATTTTCCTGTCTCTCACAGTAATTTCCAACAGCGCTCGCTGAACAACACTCTGGGTCGTATTTAGCATCTGCAGAATCGAACGCTGAACTCGTGGTGTGAGCGATGTAAAACCGGAAGCTGAATCCTTGGTGCGAGCCCTGTCAGGGGACATTTTAAGAAAAATAACTCGCAAAAACAGTCTTTTAATTCGAAAATTGCTTATTTTCGAATTAAAATTCTAGCACCCAGGATTTAAGATTTATCAATTACCTGTATACAATTTTATCACAAAATTTTTTATATACTAAATTGTTAAAATTAAAAAACAACCAAAAGAAGTGAAATCTTATTTTAATTTTATTGTAATTGACTTTCAGCTCTACTGTCTAACTTAACAGAGTAAGCTCTTCTATTTGTAAACATGAGATACCCTCACACGTCGCAGTTGTTTAATCTATTTGGCACTTTTCTTATTATTTCGTGTGTGTGCTTGTCGAAATGTGATGTATCGATAGTCTGGAAACAGCTGGTTAAGTAGTACCCAGAAGTATAAAATAATAATTGTCCGTCGACAGTGTTTTTCGAATTATTATTGCTACTGTTTCTGAAGTCATCGTGCCACGTTTTTCATTTATTAAAGTTTCAGTGTCAAAGAATTTACTGAAGATCGTGGCACACTGGAAATTTGCAGATAATGTGCATTTTTCGATTATTGGTGTTCATGGAAGAAAGGAAACAATGAATAAAAAGTTTGGAACACGTAATCAACTGCCCTAACTTGCAGCCTTCATTTTCCAAATCATAGTATGATCGGGAATAAATTCTCACAATATACTTAAAACTCGATGAAATTTGATACGCAGCAGATGAAGATTTGTGATCTTTTGGTCTAGAGAACAGCTGAGGACTGAGGCTGGAGATAAGAGGAGTAACGTGACACTATTATTTCGAAGGGACTTCATTACATTCGTGGATGAAGTACGTTAGCACAGGATGCAAACAGAACACTGTTATCAGCTAAAAGACGGTAGTATACTTTCTTTATTCTACGTTTATCTAGAACCGATAAGGACACTTTCGGTGATCTTCTAACACGGCTCCTCTTTCAATTCCAAATTTCCCATTGTCTACGTGAAACTCAATGAAAACAATAGCATTGATGAATAAGCACGCCAATAAAAAATTACTCATCCCCAGAAGACATCAATCCAATACTGTGTAACACCACCTCCAGCCTTGAAAACAGGCTCAATTTGGTGAAGAAGAGTATCCCCAAGTTTCTTCGAGTACGCCATTTCTTGATGAAGTCACTCATTGAGGATTACATCCCGTACATCGTAAAGTTCACAAATTGTGAGGATGCTGGTTGCTATGTTTCAGCCGCTGTTCCAAATAGTCACAGACATTTCCTATGAGATTTATATAGGATGATTCAGAGGATCAGTCGATATGCGATATGGTGCCTGAATGTTCTTCAAAGCGGGAAAATATTCATCTTGGGTGATGGAAGTGTCCACAGCACACTCATCACGAAGATGTGGAAAATGGGTCACAGACTGTGTTGAAATCAACAGGCTGATTCATGTTTAAGGTAACCTGCGTGCGTGGCCCCAAAACATGGTGCAAAAACACCCCTAAAACATCACAAAAACGTCTCTCGCTTGAACTGTACCCTCCATGTACTACGGGTTAACTTAACATTCACAGATAATAGGAAAATGAAATGTACAGGTGAAGGTGTGGGAGATGTTCTAATAGGAAAAACAGCAACGCTAAAACTATTGCAATAAGAAGTGGTCAGGTTTTGCCTAGGGCCATGAGAAATTACACTCATGATCCATCTTCAGTACAAGACATAAACAAACAATCGGTAACATATGCTACAAAAAGGAAGGAAACCTATGTGAAAATGAAAGCGGCTTCACTACAGCTTCTCTCTAACCTACTTGACACATGAAGAAGTAAAAGATGCGTTTTGTGATCTAATGACCATTATACCAGAAGATCTATTAGTCGCACAGTTCGCTATCTCATGGGAAATTATATTGAGAAGGAAAGTGCATCTTTCTCGCTTTGTATATGGGCATACAAGACCTCTGCTCTTTGAAGAACGACAAATGCGTGCAGAAGTTTTCATTCTCGCTTTAGCTCTATTGGAATCAGCTATCCTAACATTTACATTTTTGTGAGTAACTGAGAAGAGAACAAACACTACAGCCGGTTAAAGAACTGTCGTCTTGGTTCCGTACCAAAAGTCGACAAGAAAACCAAAGAAAGACAAGTATTCATCCAGAATAAAATCGTTCAATGGCAAAATAGTGAAAGGCCAGATGGTACTTTTTGAAGAGAGTTTCGTACAAAGATTGAATGTTATTGTTAGTTTAAAAATGTCTTCTGAATAGAAGTACTTACAACTGAAACCTGTTATTATATACTTTACTTTTTTAACACTTTTTCGTCATCTTTCTGTCAGTTAAGGTGCATAAGATGATAATATTTTATATAAATTTTGCCGCTCTAAACTGCTGGAGAGAAGAAATGCCATCTTGGTTCTAGGCTGGATGAAAGGAAAATCCTAACGCTCACCTCCCCTTGGTAAACAGGCGGCAACTTTTGTGCCAAGCGGCTGGCGAGCACAGGAACCGAATTATTCTCGGGGTAAGGAATTCCACCCTGCCAAATACCAATGACGACTTTGCTGAGCGGATGAGCCGACAGAAACCTAGGGCACCCTTTAGCCCTTAAGAGGAAAAAACCTCCTAAAGACGAGTCGACGGGATAGGATGTGTAAAGCAAGGGGAAACCACCATATTAAAGAACCACAGGACGTTCCAAAAACAGCGGTTTCGTTTCATTTGAGAGATTAACATGAAACTTACTTCTGTAAAAGATTCCGCAATAGTCCCCCATTCGGAACAACGGGAGGCGACTGCAGAAATCTGCGCTTCCAATAAAATAAAAGTTATAAAGAATAAAAGAAAACGAATAGCAACCTGGAATGTCTGAACACTTCCGAGGTGCCGCAAGTTACAGAACTTCAAGTTGGAAATGAGTGGACATACCATGAGCGAGCGAGATGAGATGGCCAGATGATGAAGACTTTGGAAGGAATAACTACACAGTTATAAACATGAGCTGCATAGAGGAGCGAATGGGAGAAGGAGAGGTAAGGGTGGTTTTTTGGAAGGAGCTCGGACGTAGAGTAGATGATTACCAATAAAACTTGCACAATTGTACACAAAATCGAACAAGACAGTGATAATCGAAGCGCATCTTTCGACATAAGCGTATGATAAAGAAGAAATGGAAAGAGTGCACAGTGAGATAAAAGGTGCTGTTACCATGGTCAAAGGACAAGACAACCTTACCATTATGGGAAAATGGTATACATCAGTGGGAGAAGGAAGAGATGTCACTGTAATGCGACCTTTTGGGCTCATAAAATGGAAGGAACGGGGAGACAGATTAGCAGAATTCTGTATAGAACATCAAATAGTAATATGCAACACGTGGTTTCAACAACATCCACGGAGAAGGCATATTTGGAAAGCCCCTGGAGCAAGGAAGAGATATCAGATCGATCAGGGTTTCAGAAACAGATAAGAGATATCATCCCTTGGAGATAGGAAAATATTTCAGATCGACCGAGGTTCCGGAATCAAAGAAGAGACTACAGAAGGCTCCCAGGCCCAGATATTAATATTAACCATAACGTAGTGATACGAGAACGTGATCTGAAATTCAATACACTGAAGAAAAGCCGGCCGCAGTGGTCTCGCGGTTAAGGCGCTCAGTCCGGAACCGCGCGACTGCTACGGTCGCAGGTTCGATTCCTGCCTCGGGCATGGATGTGTGTGATGTCCTTCGGTTAGTTAGGTTTAAGTAGTTCTAAGTTCTAGGGGACTGATGACCTCAGATGTTGAGTCCCATAGTGCTCAGAGCCATTTGAACTGAAGAAAAGATCTTGTGAGAAGGGCTCTGAATAGACTAAAGAATGGTGTTGGTCGACATGCAACGAGCAAACACGGCTACAGTAAAGAAAAACACCTGGAATGTTGAAGAAAGATGGGAGTCCTTGAAAAGCAATATCTTACGAGCACCAAACGAAGTAGTTCAGAGACAGAATGCAAAGCACAAGAAAGAATAGATTACAGAAAGCATAAAAACAAAAAAAAATTTGCCACGTAAGCTGAAGCAAGACAACACTGAGGAAGGAAAAATGTGATATAGAACACTGAGGAATGAAATCAACCGAGACTCAAAAAAGGCTAAACAACAATTCTTGGAGGACCAATGCAAAGAGGTGAACGAAATGATCAAAATAGGAAACCTCTAATAAGCCTATAAATCAATTAATCAGTTCTTTGGAAACAGACAAACACAATACAGTGGAGTCCAAAATGAAGATGGAATAGTATTATATGAGCAGAAATATACCATAGAAAGGTGTAAACAATACCTTGAAAAACAGTGTGCAAGAAATGATGAAGATCTGGAACTGGAGAACGCTGAGGAAATCTATCCGGAAGAAGAGGAAGACTGTATTCTGCACGATAAGTTCGAGCTTGCAAGTCAGGCAAATCCCATCTGGGAAAGCCACTGGAGTTGATGCTGTACCAGCAGAATTCATCTAGGCTGCTGGTGAACAGCATACAAATTACGAGATTTGGAACTTAAACAGTGGCAACTATTTATTCACGACCGATACAAAAAAGTTACATGTTTGCACCTGTTACTATCCTTCAAATTAATCGCCAGCGTTGTGTAGAACCCGTTGCCAGCGATGTGGAAGGCAAAGTATACCGTTAGCAGCGCCTGTTCTATTGATGGTGCGAACGGAGCGGTCTACTGCCTGTCGAATCTCTGGAACAGTTCTGAATCGAATGCCACGAAGCCAAAACGGAAACGCCATTCCAACGAATGGAGTCATTATGGGTCGCCGCGAAAGTCGAAAGTGCGTCAGAGCCCTAGTATGGTGAAAGTTATGGTGATCCTCGAGTACGACTGTGATGGTGTTATCCTAACGCATTACGTTCCTCCACGGCAGACTGTCAATGCACAGTATTACGGTTCGTTTTTGGAGCATAACCTGCGACCAGCTTTGCGAAAGAAGCGGCGATACTTTCTGCGCAACCCACCCATCATTTTGAACGACAATGCGCGGGAAAGCTGTGGCTGCTCTGTTCGGTCGATGGGACTGTACCACCCATCATAGTCCACGGACTTAAGTCCTTGTGACTTTGATTTGATTCCGAAGATGAAGGAACCACTTCGTGGTTACAACACTCGTACATGCGAAACGTGGGAACTCCCAGCAGACTTTGTATCACAGTGCCAGTATCAAAGAAAGCTTCTGCAAGCAGATGTGGACAATATAGGACCCTCAGTTTGGTAACACACGCCTCGAAGATCTTTACCTCTCTCTTTCTAAGACGGATGGAAGACAGGTTAGATGCAATGATCACAGAGACCGGTTTGGCCTTAGAAGTCGTGTAGGAACACGAGAAGCAATCTTACGATTAATCCTTGAGAAAATACTAAAGAAGCGTTAAGACAAATATGTTCTCTTCATCGACTTAGAAAAAAACACTTGACAGGGTAGACTGGCGAGAGCTTTTTAAGATGCTGCGAGGGATTTGCAAAAAGTATAACGGCAGAACGGTAATGAAATGACTGTAGAGGAAGAGATGGCTATGATAAGGTGCGGAGAACATAAAGGAGAAACTGCTATTAAGCAGGATGCACGACAAGGCTGCTCACTCGTGTCTTGTTCAAGGGACACAGTCAGAGGGCAATAGACGAAGCGAGGGAGAAACTTGGAGTTAAAGGAGGATTTAAAATTCAAGGTAAGAAAACAGACATGCCGAGATTTTCTGATAAAATCGCTGTATTACGTGAAGATGCAGAACAATTAGAAGCGAAGCTGGCCAGATGGAAATCACCCTCAGCTCTTTCTGTAATATGAAAATAATAAAGGTAAAAGGAAAATCTTAGTGGTGAGCAGACAAAACATCGCTGTCCAGTGCTCACTTAACAACGAGCGATTGGAGACCGCCGAATCCTTTGCCTACCTAGGGAGTAAAATTACATCAGACGGAATAACAGCCTCCGCAGAAAGCTCAAGATTTTCTGGGTAGACAATATACCAAACGGAGAAGTGATCCACAGACTGGAGAACGAGAAGCCTTATCTCCTGGAGGTAAACGGACACCGAAGAGAACATAGGTCGGCTATCCGCTGAGACATAATGGTATCATTAAAAGTATGACTGAAGGGACATCAGAAGCGAAAAATGGAGGATACCACCTGTACAACCTATACCACTCTCAAGAGGAAGGCCGAAGGCAGAAATGCATGGCGAACTGTTGCTAACCAGCCTGATGGTTGAAAACTTAGAAAGAAGAAGAAATTTTGTAATGAAAATATAATAGCAATAGTTAGCATAACTGTGGTGTCACCGCCAGACACCTCACTTGCTAGGTGGTAGCCTTTAAATCGGCCGCGGTCCGTTAGTATACGTCGGACCCGCGTGTCGCCACAATCAGTGATTGCAGACCGAGCGCCGCCACACGGCAGGTCTAGTCTAGAGAGACTTCCTAGCACTCGCCCCAGTTGTACAGCCGACTTCGCTAGCGATGGTTCACTGACTACAGACGCTCTCATTTGCAGAGACGACAGTTTAGCATAGCCTTCAGCTACGTCATTTGCTACGACCTAGCAAGGCGCCATATTCAGTTACTATGTCTTCTGAACACATAATATTGTGACTCATGTACCGTCAAGAGCGACGTTCATCATTAATGGATTAAAGTTAAGTATGAAACTAGCTACGTCCGCTTTCTAAATTCTAATTCCTTTTCATGTTCCAGACCTCACGTCAGTATAGTTCTTCCCTCCTTACGCCAGCCTGCGTGAGCTAAACCGCGTGCATTTTGGCCTCCTCTAGTAACACAGTGTTCGGTCATCTGACAACACAACAATAACATTGATAGGTTACTACAATATGGCTTATTAATGCGCTGCAGGAAGTGGCAAAGAGGAACACAGGTCTGTTGCTAATTGCAAGGTTGGTGTACTGGCGGAGCCGGCCGGTGTGGCCGAGCGGTTCTAGGCGCTTCAGTCTGGAACCGCGCGACCACTACGGTCGCAGGTTCGAATCCTGCCTCGGGCATGGATGTGTGTGATGCCCTTAGGTTAGTTAGGTTTAATTAGTTCTAAGGTCTAGGGGACTGATGACCATAGATGTTAAGTCCCATAGTGCTCAGAGCCATTTGAACCATTTTTTGTACTGGCGGTAAGGACAGTCTTCAGAGTCTTCAGTAAGTTGCAGAGTTCGGGCGTAGAGCAAGTGAAAGTAGCGCAGTTCTCTCCCTCTGCTCCCCATTTCTTTTGCCCTTCCTCGTTTTTTTCGCCTGTCACAAAACAAACCATCCGCAGGAACGACGTCCAGAGCTCGTACCCCAACAGCCATATCTTAAGTTATTCCATTGCATCTCACTTCGGTGTTGTGGTGTCGGAGTTATAGGTTGAGCGAAATGGAATTACATTTACAAATGTTCTTGCAGAGATGGTAGGCTCTCTCCAGTTTGGTGCAATTATTGTTTATGACCAGATCCTCGATAATTTCCTGACAGATACATAGTTACTGCATTGACATAAAAGTTTTTTGAGTATAGTACTGCGACATACTATAAATTAAGTCACTGGATAAAACCGAAGTTTCGGCCAATGTTACAGTGACCTTCACCTGGGCCTTCTGATTTAGTTTGGTACCCAAGGTCGTCGTGATTCCTTTACAGCTCATAACATTAGGTCACAAATTTAAAACATCTAAACGAAATGCCGAGGACGGAATTGACACTGAAGAGTCCTGGATACCAGCCATCAGAATCCAAGAGGCTACTCAAACAACTCGAGACGCGCGAGTTTCCGACGAGTCACTGCGCGACCGATGTTCCGCATACGGAAAACAAAGAGTCCACTCCCCATTCGTCGATGACTACCAATCGTGGCACATACTATAAGGGCAATAGGTAATATCAGATGACCGTTCCTGCCACCACAGAAACAAGTCGCAGTAAAGTTTCCCACTCCTTCCGCCATAAGAGACCAATAATATCAACGGAAGAGACAAGACGAAATATAATGAACCATGGGCAACAAAGTAAACCAATGGACGCAGTTGTCCAGTATAACCGTGGCCGAAACGTCAGTTTAATCCACTGATCATTGTTTTACACTACGACTTTTCTATGAACCGACTCTGGCCGCGGAAGCTTAGGCAATTCATCAGCAATTGCGTTGTCCGTCATTTTCTTGTACTCTGCGCGACGGTGCAGTGGTACGACAGTGGACTCGCATTCCAGAGGACAACAGTTTAAATCCCCAACAGGCCATCCATATGCAGGTTTTCTGTGATTTCCCTAAATCGCTTATGGGGCGAGGGTGGGGGGATGGAGGAGGCGGACGTTGATGAAAAACACATACTACTTAAATGTGACATCAAATCCACAATTTTGAAGACACGCCAGTGAAATTTTGTACTATGCTTTACATGAAATTAACACGTTTAGTGTTACGTTCTTGGATAATGTATATTTAACGTTTTATGGAGTTTAAAAATGTTATTTTCAAAAAATAATATACGTGCCTTTTAGCAGGTGAAAATGTGGTTTTAGGGCGTTTTTTTCATGTGAGTGAATTGAGAGACTCATTTGTATCCTCGATTTTGCCATGAACGCACATTTTTTATAAGTTCAGGACTGGCAAGAAAGCTATAAGCGGTCTGGACAACATCAACGATACAATTTGGAAGCCACTTCTTGTGAATGTAGAGGTTGTTATCTCTCCGACCCTGTAGATACTGAAGTTTTGCTTCAAAAAGTGGGCTGGCAGCCAGATCGCCTCACACATTTAATTATTTTTCAGGCACTTCGGATGTGAGTTCATCATTGAAATTTTGGGCACTTATTGTCCATGAGTTCTACTAATAAATAAAAAAAATAAACTGAAAATTTACAATGTTGGGAGAGTTCTTGTGAACCCCCCCAACATCAACCCCCCCCCCCCCCAAACCAGAAGTTCTTCACGGTCTGTAATTACTTAGCCGCTGACGGCACGTTGTTTCCTATCTTTCGCTTTTCCTTTCCTTTCTTCTCTGGTGATGAAGAAGGATAATTACAGTATTGTTTCACTTTGGGGCACAGTCTTCTTTCACAAACACTCTTTAACACTATGACAAGTTCCTTTTGTACGGTGTTTACTCGTGGAAAGTTGTTCACGCCTCGGGTGTTTCCACAACAGAGCAAAAAGTGGAGTGCTTGTTATTCAAAATACGGAGGCGAGCCCTTCCTTCACGGCCTCAATGACTTTCTCTACCTTCTCAGAGTTCTGTTTTCCCGCAGAAGAGAAAGAAAAGATTTTTTGCGCCGCGATCGTAAGACCGTGTCGGTGCTACTGGGGCTTATTAATCGCGGGACCGAGGCGGCAGGAACAAAGCGGCACTCGGGCGGGGACAAAGGGAGCGCGCGCGATCAAGGCACAAAGGCGCCTCCCTGCAATTATTCCTGCGGCTGCAAGCAAGACCTGGCCGGCTTAAACAACTGTTACTCTACCTCAACACGAGGCAAAGGCGCAAACAAAGCAGCCCGCGCCGTATCTGATGGGCCGGTGCTCCGCAGGCACAATTGCCAATTTCAAACGTTCTCTCTCGCGAATGAGCTGCCTCTAAAAGAGAAAGGGCATCGGCTTGTAACTCCTGCTCTCTCTCTCTCTCTCTCTCTCTCTCTCTCTCTCTCTCTCTCTACCCACATTCTTCATCCACGTCTGAAAGAAGATTCCGCACGCATTATGCCGCTTTCGCTACTGTGCTGATAAATTGTGCGAAAGGTACTCTTTAAATGGGAGAGTGTGAAGGTGATAAGAGGGGAAAATATGGTTGTTTCTTTGTCACGCGTCATGTCTTATTTGGGGAGTACTACAAGTTGGTGCTTTTAATTAAGTAAACCTTAATCTCTTCACACAAAGCCATTCCTTCTGCCTGACACTACGCGGAGGGTCATTTTAGAAAGTTCACTCTCAATCACCTTCTCACTAGTTACAAATCACTATTGCTGTTCCTAGAGGTTCAATATTTTTTTCGCCCTAGTACTTGTCAAATTCTAAACGTGGCAGGGGTAAAATACAGGGAACGAAAGGCTATTTACAATTTGTACGGAAACCAGATGGCAGTTATAAGAGTTGAGGGGCATGAAGGGGAAGCAGTGGTTGGGAAGGGAGTGAGATAGGGTTGTAGCCTCTCCCCGTTGTTATTCAATCTGTATATTGAGCAAGCAGTAAAGGAAACAAAAGAAAAATTCGGAGGAGGTATTAAAATCCATGGAGAAGAAATAAAAACTCTGAGGAGTTGGAAGAGCAGTTGAACGGAATGGACAGTGTCTTGAAAGGAGGATATAAGATGAACATCAACAAAAGCAAAACGAGGATAATGGAATGTAGTCGAATTAAGTCGGGTGATGCTAAGGGAAATAGATTAGGAAATGAGAAAGTTAAAGTATTAAAGGAGTTTTGCTAGTTGGGGAGCAAAATAACTGATGATGGTCGAAGTAGAGAAGATATAATATATAGACGGCAATGGCAAGGAAAGCATTTCTGAAGAAGAGAAATTTGTGAACATCGAGTATAGATTTAAGTGTCAGGAAGTCGTTTCTGAAAGTATTTGTATGGAGTGTAGCCATGTATGGAAGTGAAACATGGACGATAAATGGTTTGGACAAGAAGAGAATAGAAGCTTTCGAAATGTGGTAACTAATGATGAAGTATTGAAGAGAATTGGGGAAGAGTTTGTGGCACAACTTGACAAAAAGAATGGACCGCTTAGTAGGACATGTTCTGAGGAATCAAGGGATCACAAATTTAGCATTGGAGGACAGCGTGGAGGGCAAAAATCGTAGAGGGAGACCAAGAGATGAATACACTAAGCAGATTCAGAAGGATGTTGGTTGCAGTAATTACTGGGAGATGAAGAAGCTTGCACAAGATAGAGTAGCATGGAGAGCTGCATCAAACCACAACAACAACAACTTGTCATATGCAGGGTGTTACACAATGACGTTTTAAGAAACTGGGAGACTGTACAGGATGCACTGTTGATGGTCGAGGATACAATACAGAAGTCAAGATATGAGTAATCTATAGCTGAAAATGTAAAAGAAAACGGGCTGTTAAAAATCCACGCACTGCCTTCACGAGAAGTTACCGTAGTCCGTTTAAAATTACTTGATAGATGACGCCTGTCACTTGCCGCTGAAGTGTTGGTTGACGGCAACCATTCGGTTATAGGTAACACACAAATAGGGCAAGTCACTTCAAAATGTTGGAAGTGGCCGCCGCAAGGTATCTCGGAAATGCAAGATGCTCAGTCGAGAGCTGACTATAAATGACCAATGACTCAACTGCAGCAGGAGACCGTGTTTTGTAGCAGGGAATTTAAACTCATGCCGTGCGCTAACCAAAACCTCGTGATGGGTGCTGTATCCGAGATCGCAGTGGTCAACAATCTGCGGAAGAACTAAACTCACGATCGCTGTTCACTGCTATTAAAGCTAACTTCTACAAGCTAACTCAAGACATTAAAAAGTTCAGTTTCAGCGTTAAAAGCAACTGTAATTTCTTGCTATCATTGGTTACCTGAAACTATCCTCCCACTGGATACATGATATGCCGCGTTACCAAATGATAAGCAGTCCTCGTTGGCACTTGGCTGCAAATTACATACGACACAGATAGATTCCAGACGAAAGAGGAATGACGGGTAGAAAAATAAGAGAAAATAAAAAAGTGCGATTATGAAAATGACTTGGCAAAAAATTAGAAATAAAAAAACTATATTTAAACCAATTAATAGAATACAAGTGATTAACTCACTCGATTAGATTCACAAATAAAAGAGTCTCATAGCATTGTATGAGATGCGAACCTAGGACCTTCAACATGACAAACTACACCCATCCAAAGAAGTTTTGCAACAGCCCGGTTCCCAGAACTCCTAAACATTGGTATTAACTGTGGATATTGCATCACAAACACAGTCCCATTGACTGTTCAGAGATATCACTAAACCCGCTCAAAGATGTAAACAATCATGCATGAACAGCAGCTATTAGACGGAGGGGGTCCAACAGCTGATCAGTTCCAGTGATTCCATCAGGAAGGAGGTACACTGTCCGTGTTGTTTGTAGTACAACCATGCCCAGACCGTCAATACAGTAGTTCGATCGCGTCCGCATTGTTATTTTGTGCCAGGAATATCCCTCAACAAGGGAAGTGTCCGGGTTCTCGGAGTGAACCAAAGTGATGTTTTTCGGACATGGTGGAGCATGGAGGAGATATAGGGCGACAGAAACTGTCGATGACATGACTCGCTCAGGACGCCCAATGATACTACAGCAGTGGATGACCGCTACCTACGAATTATGGCTCGGAGGAACCCTGACAGCAACGCCACCATGTTGAATAATGCTTTTCGTGCAGCCACAGGACGTCGTGTTACGACTTAAACTGTGCACGATGGGCTGCATGATGCACATGCATAGGTATCCTGGTAAAACCTTGCTGCCCGCCGCCCGTTGCATTTGCCTTTCCGTAAGTAAACACCATGTCGGCAAGCTCTCGACTCGAACACGGAACCATTGTGCACAACGGTGTATCACATCCACTACAAAGTGAGTCAGCATGAGAAGTGAATCAGACACGACATTACCCATTACTATGGCATACTGTACATGTGGATCCATGTTACAGCGCGTATTAGATGGCAGTCTCTGTAACAAAGGATGATTGTGTAAATGGTATCTAGCATGGAAACCATGTATTTCCGGACGTAACTTCATTAGACCTTATTTGTTCCGTATCCTCTCATCGATCAATCCCAAGAGTTTGTACACGGTGAAAAAAATCACCCTGTATATTAGTACTAATCGGGACAATATTTCATACTGAAGTCAGCCGCGTCTCGTAACTAAACATTCGCAATTATCAGGAAAACGGCACGTTTTACTGGACCTTTTATGGTTTTTTTACCATATAACTTCATCTGCGTCCATTTTCATCGTTAGTTATGATAGCCCTCACGTTACGGATATTCGGCTACCAGGGAAGACTTCCTCAAACAAATGGAAGTTGCCTTTCTAGAACTGGAAAGGCGTTTCATAATGTTGTGTGACCAGAGATGTTCATAGGGCTGAAGCAAGAAGGTCTAATGTACAAACACTCGTGTTGACGCTCAACTTCTGTCATAGTCAAGTGTCCGTGATTAGAAATTTTCGTACGGAACAAGGTTCAAACATTAGAAATTGCTTGAGAAAAGAATATGCTTTTTCTCCTTATTATATTTATGTAGATGTAGGATGTAGAGGCTTATCTCACTAGGGGTAAGATAGATACTGCCTACACGAAAATTAAAGAGACCTTTGGAGAAAAGAGAGCCACTTGTACGAATATCAAGAGCTCATATGGAAACCCAGTTCTAAGCAAAGAAGAGAAAGCAGAAAGGTGGAAGGAGTATATAGAGGGTCTATACAAGGGCGATGTACTTGAGGACAATATTATGGAAATGGAAGAGGATGTAGATGAAGGCGAAATGGGAGATATGATACTGCGTGAAGAGTTTGACAGAGCACTGAAAGACCTCAGTCGAAACAAGGCCCCAGGAGCAGACTACATTCCATTGGAACTACTGACGGCCTTAGGAGAGCCAGTCCTAACAAAACTCTACCATCTGGTGAGCAAGATGTATGGGACAAGTGAAATACCCTCAGACTTCAAGAAGAATATAATAATTCCAATCCCAAAGAAAGCAGGTGTTGACAGATGTGAAAATTACCGAACTATCAGTTTAATACGTCACAGCTGCAAAACACTAACGCGAATTCTTTACAGACGAATGGAAAAACTGGTAGAAGCCGACCTCTGGGAAGATCAGTTTGGATTCCGTAGAAATGTTGGAACACGTGAGGCGATACTGACCCTACGACTTATCTTGGAAGATAGATTAAGGAAAGGCAAACCTACGTTTCTAGCATTTGTAGACTTAGAGAAAGCTTTCGACAATGTTGACTGGAATACACTCTTTCAAATTCTGAAGGTGGCAGGGATAAAATACAGGCAGCGAAAGGCTATTTACAATTTGTACAGGAAGCAGATGGCAGTTCTAAGAGTCGACGGACATGAAAGGGAAGCAGTGATTGGGAAGGGAGTGAAACAGGGTTGTAGCCTCTCCCCGATGTTATTCAATCTGTATATTGAGCAAGCAGTAAAGGAAACAAAAGAAAAATTCGGAGGGGGTATTAAAATCCATGGAGAAGAAATAAAAACTTTGAGGTTCGCCGATGACATTGTAATTCTGTCAGAGACAGCAAAGGACTTGGAAGAGCAGTTGAACGGAATGGACAGTGTCTTGAAAGGAGGATATAAGATGAACATCAAAAAAAGCAAAACGAGGATAATGGAATGTAGTCGAATTAAGTCGGGTGATGCTAAGGGAATTAGATTAGGGAATGAGACACTTGAAGTAGTAAAGGAGTTTTGTTATTTGGGTAGCAAAAGAACTGAGGATGGTCGAAGTAGAGAGGATATAAAATGTAGACTGGCAATGGCAAGGAAAGCGTTTCTGAAGAAGAGAAATTTGTTAACATCGAGTATAGATTTAAGTGTCAGTAAGTCGTTTCTGAAAGTATTTGTATGGAGTGTAGCCATGTTTGGAAGTGAAACATGGACGATAAATAGTTTGGGCAAGAAGAGAATAGAAGCTTTCGAAATGTGGTGCTACAGAAGAATGCTGAAGATTAAATGGGTAGACCACATAACTAATGAGGAGATATTGAATAGAATTGGGGAGAAGAGAAGTTTGTGGCACAACTTGACAAGAAGAAGGGACCGGTTGGTAGGACATGTTCTGAGGCATCAAGGGATCACAAATTTAGCGTTGGAGGGCAGCGTGGAGGGTAAAAATCGTAGAGGGAGACCAAGAGATGAATACACTAAGCAGATTCAGAAGGGTGTAGGTTGCAGTAAGTATTGGGAGAGCTGCATCAAACCAGTCTCTGGACTGAAGACAACAACAACAACAACAATATTTATTGCTTACATGTACGAAGCTATACACAAAGCTAGCGAAACAACTGAGGTGGGGATCAAAAAATAGTAGAAGATACGCATGTTACGATATACAGATAACATTTCTATCGGTCCAGAGGCGAAACAACATCTAGAGAAGGTCGTCAGCACAATGGAAAATATTTTCTGTAACAAATATGGTACGACAATAAGCACAAGAATGACTGAAAGGTATCCTTCCTCGCGCATGGATGTGTGTGATGTCCTTAGGTTAGTTAGGTTTAAGTAGTTCCAAGTTCTAGGGGACTGATGACCTTAGAAGTTAAGTCCCATAGTGCTCAGAGCCATTTGAACCATTTGACTGAAATGTTTACATGCAATTCTGAAGAAAAACATGCACCTCTAGGAGTGAGAATTGGAAGAGAGGAGTTGAAAGTGACAGAGTGAGGAGGACAGTGATACAGAAGGAGATATTGAAGGAAAGCGTTGCCGGGGACGACCAACGATGTCATACACACAGCAGATTGTGAGTGATGTGGGGTGTGCTACATGTGCAGACATGAAGGGGACAGCAGACACAAGAGTGGAATATTTTATTGCTGCAAACCAACTTGAGGACTGAAGACTAAAGAGAGAAACAGAGCGTTCTTACATTGTGCAACCTTCAATTGGTAACAAATTTCTTGGCAGAAGGTACTCATTGATTTCTGGTTTTTTTTCCACTGTTTTTACTGAACAGTCGTGAAAAGGACAATTTCTCTTAGAGACAAGAGTGAAGGCTCGTCCCGCGAAGGTGGACCTCGCAATTTCAACACGTTATCTCCCGGAGTCATCCGGCGCCCAAGTCACGCAACTTATAACGAGCACTCCGCGCGCCGGAACTTTCAATGGTGTATCAGCGACGAGGCACCAAGAGCACTTCCTGCGTTCCTCAGACGATGGCGCCGATGCTGTAACACGGCTAAATCAGCTCTGTGACACGTATACCTGCGTGCAACTAAGCTCAGGAACTTCACGCGGAAAATTATTACTCTTCCTAGCGAGCAGGTGGAACGCGGTAACCTTCCACTATAATCCTGCGATACTTATTACTAATAACTAAAAGGGGAGATCAATAAGTAACGCAACACATTTTTCAGTCAATTTCGGTTGAAAAAAATGTACATTTGTTGTAGGACATCATGGAATATTCCCGCTTCAGTCGCTGTCCGCTGTAGTTTCCTAAAGTTCCGTTAGGTGGCGGTGCTATACGAAGCCTTCAAAATTGTGTCTTTAACAAACAAAGGCCTCGTCAAATATTATTCGAATGAAAGATGCTGTAACAAGCAAAATCTTTTAGATACTTACTAATTCCATGACGAAAAATGAAAGGTGGGTAGAGGAAATAAGAGGTACAATATCTACATCTACTACATCTACATTTATACTCCGTAAGCCACCCAACGGTGTGTGGCGGAGGACACTTTACGTCCCACTGTCATTACCTCCGTTTCCTGTTCCAGTCGCGTATGGTTCGCGGGAAGAACGATTGCCGGAAAGCCTCCGTACGCGCTCGAGTCTTCGAAGTCCATGAGATGCGCGTAGCGCTCCATTCTGCTCTCTCTCTCTCTCTCTCTCTCTCTCTCTCTCTCACACACACACACACACACACACAATGTCCAATGACTACTGAGGTCGCTGATATGGAGTACCTGGCAGTAGGTGGCAGCACAATGCACCAAATATGAAAAACGTATATTTTTGGGGGTGTCCGGATACTTTCGATCACATACTGTACCAGCAACTGTAGCGGCCTTTCATTAATTGAATATACAGTTGCAGAAAAAGAGAATGCTCCAAACGAGGATAATTAACAATAAACATTGCGCGGCGAGGTGCTTTCGCGGGTGTTTGAAAAATATAAAATGCATTGGGCTGGAGCTATTGCCTCAGAAGTTCCAAAGCAGATTCCGAAATTCGCGTAACATGCTTCACGTTGAAATACGAAGCCGAAATCTTCCTCTGTACTAGCTCGTCATTATCAAACACTGGATGAGCACAGTCTGGGTAATTTGCGGGTCGTGAGTTACGATGCCTCGAAACCTGTACACAGCTCCTAACTACAATATCTACTTTCCTCAAAAATGTTCAAATATGTGTGAAATCTTATGGGACTTAACTGCTAAGATCATCAGTCCCTAAGCTTATACACTGTGTGGCGGAGGGCACTTAACGTCCCACTGTCATTACCTCCGTTTCCTGTTCCAGTCGCGTATGGTTCGCGGGAAGAACGATTGCCGGAAAGCCTCCGTACGCGCTCTAATCTCTCTAATTTTATATTCGTGATTTCCTTGGGAGGTGTAAGTAGGGGGAAGCAATATATTCGATACCTCATCCAGAAACGCACCCTTTCGAAACCTGGACAGCAAGCTACACCGCGATGCAGAGTGCCTCTCTTGCAGAGTCAGCCACTTGAGTTTGCCAAACATCTCCGTAACGCTATCATGCTTACCAAATAACCCTGTGACGAAACGCGCCGCTCTTCTTTGGATCTTCTCTATCTCCTCTGTCAACCCGACCTGGCACGGATCCCACACTGATGAGCAATACTCCAGTATAGGCCGAACGAGTGTTTTGTAAGCCACCTCTTTGTTGATGGACTACATTTTCTAAGCACTCTCCCAATGAATCTCAACCTGGTACCCGCCTTACCAACAATTAATTTTATATGATCATTCCACTTCAAATCGTTCCGCACGCATACTCCCAGATATTTTACAGAAGTAACTGCTACCAATGTTTGTTCCGCTATCATTTAATCATACAATAAAGGATTCTTCTTTCAATGTATTCGCAATACATTACATTTGTCTATGTTAAGGGTCATTTGCCACTCCCTGCTCCAAATGCCTATCCGCTGCAGATCTTCCTGCATTTCGCTACAATTTTCTAATGCTGCAACTTCTCTGTATACTACAGCATCATCCGCGAAAAGCCGCACGGAACTCCCGACACTATCTACTACGTCATTTATACATATTGTGAAAAGCAATGGCCCCATAACACTACCCTGTGGCACGCCAGAGGCTACTTTAACGTCTGTAGCCGCCTTTCCATTGATAACAACATGCTGTGTTCTGTTTGCTAAAATCCAGCCTCACAGCTGGTCTGATATTCCGTAGGCTCTTACCTTGTTTATCAGGCGACAGTGCGGAACTGTATCGAACGCCTTCCGGAAGTCAATGGAAATAGCATCTATCTGGGAGCCTGTATCTAATATTTTCTGGGTCTCGTGAACAAATAAAGCGAGTTGGGTCTCACACGATCGTTGTTTCCGGAATCCATGTTGATTCCTACAGAGTAGATTCTGGGTTTCCAGAAACGATATGATACGCGAGCAAAAAACATGTTCTAAAATTCTACAACAGATCGACGTCAGAGATATAGGTCTATAGTTTTGCGCATCTGCTCGACGACCTTTCTTGAAGACTGGGACTACCTGTACTCTTTTCCAATCATTTGGAACCTTCCGTTCCTCTAGAGACTTGCGGTACACAGCTGTTAAAAGGGGGGCAAGCTCTGTCGCGTACTCTGTGTAGAGTCGAATTGGTATCCCGTCAGGTCCAGTGGACTTTCCTCTATTGAGTGATTCCAGTTGCTTTCCTATTCCTTGGACACTTATTTCGATGTCAGCCATTTTTTCGTTTGAGTGAGGATTTAGAGAAGGAACTGCAGTGCGGTCTTCCTCTGTGAAACAGCTTTGGAAAAAGGTGTTTAATATTTCAGCTTGCCATCATCATCCCGGAGTGACTGGATATGCTGGGTAAAAGAACTTTCGAAAAAGTGAGCAAGGCGAGAAATGCCATTGAGTTTCTTATGATGGAAAACTACACCATAACAGATATTTGTAGGCGCTTGCACAGTGTCTACTGAGACCTGGCAGTAAACAAAAGCACGGTGGGTTGTGGGGCGAGCCGTATGTCGCATCAAGGTCGCGCAAACCTGTCCGATCTCCCGCGTACAGTTCTCGCGCACACACCTGAGACTCCTGCAATGTTGGAACATGTGGACAGTCGCATTCGATGTTATCCACGAATTACATTTAAACACCTCACTGCACAACTGAACGCCTCTATTGATAGTACTGACACATTCGTCCACCAGTTGTACTTAAAGGAGTGAGCCCGCTGGGTTTCTCTCGGCCAATCAATAAACCATAAAAAGCAACGAGTTTGACCGAATGAAAGATGCAATCCGCGGGAAGAGGTACATGGATGATGGGGAGATTATTGATTCCGCAAGATGTGGTCCAGTACAGCAGTATCATGTGGGCATACAGGTTCTCCCATTAAGATGGCGTAAGGCCGTCGTATTGAACGAAGACTAAGTTGAGAAATGTATAGCATTACTCATTGAACGCCCCTCTTATATGAAAGGCATTCTGTTGCTACACGTTCAGGGTCATTAATAATCATACTTAATAGTCCACACTAGACTTATTTCGATTACTTTGTTCTGTTAGGTGATGTGCTCTATAAGCTGTACAAATGAAGTGAAGTGTAATTCAAGTGTTTGCATCGAGGTGGGATTAACGTAAGAGTATTGCTCAGGACCTTGAAAGGTAATTTGTAGATCGAAAAGACAGAATTATAATGAAGATACTACACACATCAAAAAGGGTTTTGCGTCACCCCGGTTCCCAGAACTCCTGAAGATAGACGTTGACTGTGGATATTGAATCACAGACACACTCCCTTTGACTGCTCAGAAATGTCACTAAACCACCCAAAGATGTAAGCAACCATGCATGAACAGCGCCTATTAGACGGAGGGGATCCGACAGCCGATCAGTTCCAGTCATTCCACCAGGAAGGAGGTACACGGCTTGTGTTGTCTGTAATTCAATCATGCCTAGATGGTCAGTACAGCGGTTCGATCGCATCCGCATTGTTACTTTGTGCAACGAAGGGCTCTCAACAAGGGAAGTGTCCAGACGTCTCGGAGTGAACCAAAGTGATGATGTTCGGACATGGAGGAGATACAGAGAGACAGGAACTGTCGATAACATGCCTCGCTCAGGCCGCTCAATGGGTACTACTACAGTGGATGACCGCTACCTAGGATTATGGCTCGGAGGAACCCTGACAGCAACGCCACCATGTTGAATAATGCTTTTCTTGCAGCCACACGACGTCATGTTACGACCCAAACTGTGCGCAACAGGCTGCATGATGCCCAACTTCACTCCCGACGTCCATGGCGAGGTCCATCTTTGCAACCACATCACCATGCAGCGCGGTACAGATGGGCCCAACAACATGCCGAATGGCATGCTCAGGATTGGCATCAAGTTCTCTTCACCGATGAGTGTCGCATATGCCTTCGACCAGACAATCGTTGGAGACGTGTTTGGAAGCAACCCGATCAGGCTGAACGTCTTAGACGCACTGTCCGGCGAGTGCAGCAAGGTGGAGGTTCCCTGCTGTTTTCGGGTGGCAATATGTTGGGCCGATAAGCCGCTGGTGGTCATGGAAGGCGCCGTAACTGCTGTACGATACGTGAATGCCATCCTCCGACCGATATCTGTATCATATTGGGGAGGCATTCGTCTTCATGGACGACAATTCGTGCCCTCATTGTGCACATCTTGTGGATAACTTCCTTCAGAATAACGACGTCGCTTGAGTAAAGTGACCAGCACGTTCTCCAGACATAAACCGAATCGAACATGCGTGGGATAGATTGAAAAGGGCTGTTTATGGATGACGTGACCTACGAACCACTCTTAGGGATCTACTCCGAATCGCCGTTGAGGAGTGGGACAATCTGGACCAACAGTGCCTTGATGAACTTGTGGATGGTATGCAACGACGAATACAGACATCCATCAATGCAAGATGACGTGCTATTGGCTACTAGAGGTACCTGGGTGTACGGCAATCTGGACCACGCCCTCTGAAGGTCTCGCTGTATGGTGGTACAACATGCAATGTGTGGTCTTCATGAGGAATAAAAAGGGCGGAAATGATGTTTTTGTTGATCTCTATTAAAATTTTCTATGGAGGTTCCGGAACGCTTGGAAACGTGGTGATGAAAAACTTTTTTTGATGTGTGTGTATATAAGAAAGAAGTTGTAACAATAATTGGATGTGACGAAACATGATAGAGACATTGGAAGGGCGTTGTTTGTCTCCAACACTTTCCAATATTTATGCTGAGAAACTAACAGATAAAGTACAAGCTAAATGAAGATGCGTAATTGCTGGAGATGAAAGATAATCAAAAACGAGACGATCAAGCAGTGTCGACTGGAAAAAGTACTGTTTATTATGGAGAGGATAGAAAAAATTAGTAAAGAGTATGTAATTACGAAAAATGGTCGAAACACAAAAGTGATGACAATAAACAAACATTCCGTCGAGATATCATTGAAAGAAAAGGTGTGACAAGTAAATTTTTTTAGGTACTTAGGAATTTGATGAGAAAACATGAAGGGTGCGTAGAAGAAATAAGAGGTATAATACCTATGGGTAAAAAGCTTTTGGAAATGTGAGAAATTAGATGACAGCAAAAGAAATTTGATAGAACTAAGAAACAGATTCGCCAAGTGTTTCGTCTGGTGCGTGGAGTTACATGGCACTGAATAATGAACAATTAAAAAGAAAGATGAAGGATACTCGGACTGTACTGGTATGCGGTTGCGGACAAAATGCTAAGAGTGAAATGTATTGACGAAATGAATAATGATGATACATTTCTAATTATAGGAGAGGAAAGAGAACTAGAGGACATAATACGAAATTGGAAATCATCTTGGCGAATAATTTATGATAGGTATGGGGCCAATATAAAGCAACCTTTCTTCCAAGAGACCTAACAACTACAGGAAAGAGCAACGGATATTTGATGGAGGGCAATGCAAGTGCATGTGTAGCTAATGTGTGTGCATGAGAATTATACGAGGTGTTTATGATGACTGGATCCGTCCTCATAAATACAATCATAAAGGTACTGGTGGTGTGCCCTGATGCCAGCAATACCTGATGACTAATTTTAACGTATTTTACCTGATGTTACATACTATTTCCGTTGAGCCTGCTAAATGCTCTCACCATTATCTGATTATCAGAAAACAAAATAGACAAAAAAGGCACACACGGAAGCGCGTGAGCCAAAGAACAATAGCGTAGTTTTCCACGTGCAAATCTCTGCACATTTTCACAAAGCCCGTTTCCTGCGGATAGGGGTGGGGCGGGGGGGGGGGGGGGAAGGAGGAGAAGAGACAGACAGACAGACACAGTGAGAGAGGGCGGGCGGGGGTACATCTACATGACAACTCTGCAGTTCACAATTAAGTGCCTGGTAGAGGAGACTTCGAAACATCTTCAAGCTATTTCTCTACCGTTCTACTCTCGAAAAGCGTACTTTAGTAGTTGAGAGCTCTAGTTTCTCTTATTCTATTGTGACGATCATTTCTCCCTACATCGGTGTAGCCAACAAAATATTTTCACACTATGAGGAGAAACTTGGTGACTGAAATTTTACGAGAAGTTCCTATCCCAACAAAACAGCCTTTTTTAAAAATGATTGCCACTTCAATTCACGTTTCGTTTCCTTGACGCTCTCCCTCCTTGCTTCGCGATAGTACAAAACGGGCTGCCCATCTCTGAACTTTCTCGATGCCCTCCTTGGATCCTACCTACTGTGGATCCCACACTGCACAGCAGTACTCCAGAAGCACAGCAGTACTCCAGAAGCGGACATACAAGCGTAGCGTAGGCAGTCTCTTTAGTAGACCTGTTGCGTTTTCTTAGTGTTCTGCCAATAACCCGTAGTCTTTGGTTTGCTTTACCCACAACATCATGTATGTGATAGTGCCAGCTTAAGTTATCTGTATTTTTACTCTCTAAGGACTTAGTCGAATTTACAACCTGTAGACTTGCGTCATATCGTGTAGCCGAAATTTAGCGTATGGCTTTTGGTAATCATGTGGATAACTTGACACTTTTCATTCCTTTCAGTCGATTGCCACTTTTCGAAACATACAGGTATCTTGTATAAATAGTTTTGCAATTTTTCTTGATCATAGGATGACTTTATAACGCGGTAAATGTAGGCATTTCATGCAAATGATCTAAGAGCGCTATTCAGATTGTTTCCTAAGTCGTTTAGGTAGATCCGGAACAGAAGATAGTCTATAACACGTCCTTGGGGAACGCCAGATATTACTTCTGTTTCACTCAATGACTTTCCGTAAACTACTAAGAATTGTGACCTTTCTGTGAGAAAATCACAAATCCAGTCGCACAACTGTGACGATAATCCACAGGTTCGCAATTTGATTAGAAGTCGCTTGTGAGGTACGGTGTCAAAATCTTTCTACAAACCTAAAAATATGCAATCAATTTGACATCTCCTGTCAATAGCACTCATTACTTCGAGAGAATAAAAAACGAGTTGTGTTTCATAAGAACGATATTTTCTGAATCAGTGTTGGCTGTTTGTCAATACATCGTTTTCTTCGAGATAACTCATAATGTTCGAACACAGTACATGTTTCAAAATCCTTCTGCAAATCGACCTTAGCGATATGGGTCTGTAGTTCAGTGGATTACTCCTATTTTCTTTCTAGGGTATTGGTGCGATTCATGCAACTTAAGTACGCATCTTTCAACGAGCTATCACTTGTTTATGATTGCTAAATATGGAGCTACTGTATCAGCCTACTCTGAGAGGAACCTGGTTGGTATGCAATAAGGACCGAAAGCCTTGTCTTTATTAAGTGATTTAAGCGGCTTTTCTACACAGAGTGTATCTAGGCCTACTTCTAAGTCGTCTGGCTACACAGACATCGTTTTGTAGGGACAGTGTCATTAACAACTAATCAAAATGTCCTTGGTCCCAGGTTTGATTTCAGTTGGATATGATATGAAAATACTGGCGGCCGAAACCTTTCAGTATGAAGAGTCACCCTCATTCTGCCAACTGCCTTGTGCAAAGCGGGCGGAGGTGCGAATATAGATTCAGGGCACCTTCTTGCCGCCATTAGCGTGCGGAACTGCTCCTTAATCCAAAAGAGTCAGAAATGATTAACGGCCTGAGGAATCAATGGAATCCACTGCATTAAGTACACACAATGTGTACCCAAACGAAATCTCCTGTAACTGATATATGGCAGTCATAGCAAGGACGACTGATTGATGCGGAAGGAGTGAATTCCTCGATAAAAGAAGTCTACTATATTTAGTTTGGCGAAGAGTCGAGAAAGGTGGCAGTGCTGTTGCCAGTTTTCAACTGCGAATTGCGAAGGCTACTGGCAGTGAAGAAGAAGAAGATTACAGAGCTGTGTCAACATCGGGGGTTTGTCACAGAGACATAAACAAAATAGCGTTGCCTAATTGATTCTGTCAGCCGTGCGAACCAGCCACGTGAAGTGAATTTCAACCGTCAGGGCCCTTCTTTCGCTGTAATGACTATAGTACCGAACATACGTCTAAACATGAGAAATAAATTTCTGGAAATATACCCCCGGAAGACGGAATAATGGAGAATACATTAATAAATAAAAAGTTACAGAGCACGGAACTAAAAATCATATTGTAGTGGTTGGCTAATTGTGTCACACTTCGTGCGGCTACTGTGCCTCAAATGGCACTTGGAGTATTTTCTTTTCAGACCTTGTAATTTATGGTTTCTAGATAGTTTCATTTAGTCTCAAGAACAAGACTTTGCAGGAGACGTGAATCTTCAGCTGCGGTTGTGAGCCAGTCTTGGCTAATTAGCTGCAGCTTGTGCCAATCTCATCATTTTCTTGCCGCCGGCTGAAAGTAATTCCGGATACTTAGCTTCTAGAGACGAAAAGTTCATTCATAAAGTGGGACAGACAGTCTCATCAGAACAGGATACATTAATAGAGTTCGATGGTCCAGGGCAACGATTTCGTGACTACCGATACCGAAAGTTGTAACAGTGAATCAGTTTAGCCGACTTGCAAAAGAAATCAGTAACCTGAATACGCCGCGGCGGCGTAGGAACAGTTAATCAGTTCAGTGGAACCTGCTGACAATTTGAAATGATTATAATTTTTACCCCTGTGACTATTCAACTTCGTTAATTGGGAATGATGAAGAGAAAGGGATTAAAAATAGGAATAACTAGTCACATCTCTGAAAAACGAAAGATCCAAACAGGCTGCTGCTAACCGGTGTCCGGGAACAAAAAGTGACATTAATTTCCAGCCAGCATTAATCTGTTGCTACTTAACCACCAGTGATCAAGTACAAGATTTTAAATATGAATACGGCTTATCTGTATAAGAGAGGTTCGATGATGCATTGTTGCTTTAAGCCCTTATGGGTCAATTATGAGAGACCTTAAGTTAGTACAGGCACCTCAGTGAAATAAACAAACAAATAAGTGGATTGAGAATGTCAACGGAAAAAAACATTAAGACTACGATTCCGTACGATAATCATGTGGATTACTACCGAAAGATTAATCTTTACTGTTTATTTATTCAAATCGCACACAAATTTATTTTGCACGGTAGACTCACAAAGGTTGTTACTGAACAGAACATAAGATACACGGAAACAAAATGATTGACTTCGCAGTGCATCAAATCACTTACACTGCTACAAAATACTAAAGTTCAAACTGATACGTACCAGTCTTTGTAGAGTAACAAATTCAATGCGGTTGAAATTTTCACTCACTGTCCGATTATGACTCTATGCCCACTAACACTCACACTCCGAAAATATTTCCAAGACCTAAACTGATGTACACAGAAGTATTTGTAAGTCTACATAACACGTAAGCCCAAGCGGCTCTCTAGACGCATAAAGCTTACCAAACCAACCTCACATACCAAGACATGAAGACTAAAGACCCCTTTTTTGTGTGGGGTTTTCACCATTCGTGTCGCTGGACTCCTTGCGTGAAAGCAAATGGATCAAGTTCATCTTCATTTGCCTTAAGCAGGGTTTGGGCTCTGGGTCCGCAGACCCTACTGAGGTGGTGCTTATTCATTTATATATTTTAATTTTCTGTTCTTTTCTTTGTCTTCATTTGGCTTCAAGGCGACGTCATTATGGAAGATCTTGCAGGATCGCTCGGGATATCATGACCCTGTGCCACCGTATTGGTCCCACAGAGCCGACACATTCAAGGTGACTGGATGTCGACGTAATGCTTCAAGCTTGTTGAGGAGTTTCATAGTGGATGTCCGTATTTGTTCCCTGAGGAGCGGCATGTCAAGTTCACGGTGGGGGTCCCGGATCAGGGCCCAACAAGTTGTACAGAGTACGACGCGAGAGCACCGCTCGTGAACTGCCCGTAGGAGGTGTAAAGATGATGGGCAAACAGTTCCCCTAGTAGTGTAGCCGTAAAGTAGCGCCGATTGTTGCAGAATAAAGGCGGAGCTTGGTCCTGGTCCGTGGTTCCATACTGGCCATTATACACACATAAGGTTTTGCATCACTCCAGTTTCCAGAACTCCTGAAGACAGACGTTGACTGTGGATACTGTATCACAGACAAAGTCCCTTTGACTGTTCAGAAATGTCACTAAACCCGCCCGAAGATGTAAACAACAATGCATGAACAGTGCCTATTAGACGGAGGAGTTCCGACAGCCGATCAGTTCCAGTCATTCCACCAGGAAGGAGGTAGATGGATCGAGTTGTCTGTAGTTCAACCATGCCTAGACGATCAATACCACCGTTCGATCGCGTCCGCATTGTCACTTTGTGCCAGGAAGGGCACGCAACAAGCGAAGTGTCCAGACGTCTCGGAGTGAACCAAAGCGATGTTGTTCGGACATGGAGGAGATACAGAGAGACAGGAACTGTCGATGACTTGCCTCGTTCAGGGCGCCCGAGAGCTACTACTGCAGTGGATGACCGCTACCTACGGATTATGGCTCGGAGGAACCCTGACAGCAACGCCTCCATGTTGAATAATGCTTTTCGTACAGCCACACGACGACGTGTTACGACTCAAACTGTGCGCAATACGCTGTATGATGCGCACTTCACTCCCGACGTCCATGGCGAGGTCCATCTTTGCAACCACATCACCATGCAGCGCGGTACAGATGGGTCGAACAACATGCCGAATGGCCCGCTCAGGATTGGCATCAAGTTCTCTTTACCGATGAGTGTCGCATGTGCCTTCAACCAGACAATCGTCGGAGACGTGTTTGGAGGCAACCCGATCAGGCTGAACGCCTTAGACACACTGTCCAGCGAGTGCAGCAAGGTGGAGGTTCACTGCTGTTTTCGGGTGGCATTATGTGGGGTCGACGTACGCCGTTGGTGGACGTGGAAGGGGCCGTAACTGCTGTACGATACGTGAATGCGATCCTCCGCTCGATATTGAAACCATAACGGCATTATTGGACATTCGTCTTCATGGAGGACAATTCGCGCCCGCTGTTGCTGGAGGCGGTTAATGACTGCATTGCCGCGTCAGATTCTGGTCAACAAAACCGTATCATCTGTAGACTAAGCAGGCACCACTCGCGGCGGAACTGGAATGTCGTTAACATAGATGATAAAGAGAACTGGTGACAACGAAGACCCCCAATCTTGCTTTGACTGCCTATTTACACACTTGGTCAAGCGAACAACTGCTTGACTCATTCCAGCAATTTACACGACAGCCACAGCTAATAGATTATACATATTACAACTTTTATAGACTTCAAACATATGTGACAAATGTTCTTGGTTGACTAGCAATCTAATATTACATTATCCAATTATAAACATATCTAAATAACTGTATTTATTTATAATTTGCCTACCGCTAACAGATGTACAGGAACCTAGTCAAGTTGACATTTTTGTACACCTTGGCGCTACCGTCCTGTGACAATCTGACAAACAAGTTACTAAAATTCTCATTAAATAAAAGTAAGAAAGAATGGATAATGCATCAGTTCCCTCATGCTTGCAATAATCGTTAGTGTAAATGAGGAAAAATCTTTGTTTACGCATTTTTATGTGAATTACTCAATAACTAATTTTAACAGTTTTGTTCAGCAATAATAGAAATACAATCATTCCCTCACTGACGTCAAGATCTACCCAACTGTGAGCCACAAAAATATATTGTTGTCTGTGTCATTTGTTACTGATTTTATAAACAATGTTTAGTATTAATGTTAATGACTTCTTTAATAATATCTTTAAGCATATGGTAATTATTTTAGTGAGCTCGTCTCATTATCCCCAGTTCGACGCTGTCTTTAGATTTTTCGTAGCTTGCCTGGAAGTAGTTTTTGTGTCTTCAGTGGATATTCTAAAATCAGTTTTAACATAGATCATGGCCACTTTCGCGTCACTTCCTTAAGCACTCGGCGGCTAGGACCGATAAATCGGCTTCTCAGGTCCATTCACAGCTCGCTGAAGTCACCTGGATACACTGCCAAGCGCCCCTCTGAATTCCTGGTCCGACTACTACACGGCAACACGACAGCCACATATATCTCGACCAAATAATCTGTATATTTGAAGACCATTCTTAGCGGACTCGCAACTCTTAATGTCACGAGGCCCCTTGAGTACGTTTTGGGGAAGTCAAACGAGGTAAGGGTATTTAGTGTATTTACTTAGAAAGGTTTTGCGTTACACGAGACCTGAGCGCCAGTTTAACAGCTGACTGTTTTTTTATCACTGTGATGTCCTTTGGGACACATTTTGTCAATATGTACCGGGCCGCTGAGAGCGGACGACTCTGATCGCCGGCTGTTGCATTTGAAAGCTATTTAAGGGGTGTTTTCCCAACATCAACGTACGGCTGTGAGTCATCACAGTGATTTCTTCGTACACTGAAACGTGGCTGATTGCTGGTTTGGCGACACTGTTAATCTCTCTCTCTCTCTCTGTTCACGGCGTTGTCAGTTTGTTGTTTCTGTCGGCACTGGTTGGTTGTCAGACTGTCTGGCATGTGTTAGCCTTCTAGGATAAAATAATGCAGTTACTTCTAACGAAAAGCGATTGATAATACCGCACAATTTCCTGTACCTGTGAGTTTAGTTGTAACGGTTTATGTTTCCTGAAAGACTGGCTACTATGACTTACAACTTACTGCGGCTTTGAATTTATTGTTTTTGAAGGCTTATGTTTTCAGAAGGATTTCTCTTCAAAGCTGTTAAAATTTACTGATTCGTTAAATTTAGTGTTCTTGAAGATTCGTGTTTTCTGAAAGATTTGTTGTGAAGACGGGTTACAACTTCCCGTGACTTATCAATTACTTTTGTGGCCCATGAAAGTAAAGATTAAAATGTGAAGCTCGGTGTAGTTTGCCTAAAGCATTTTCCCAATTAAGTTTTCTGACACATTAGGATTTGTTAAACTGCTTATAACAGCGAAGAGTAACCTTTTGCTTATCATTATAAATAAATATTTATTTCTGTAATGTGTCCATATCAAAAACCAGCACGTTCCACTTTCCTAACACACGCTCCCTACCGTCTCACCTACTGCTGTACAAAATGTTAGTATACTGAGGCGTGCACACACTTGTTAGCAGAGCGGCTCGTGAACCACTCGGGAGCACGTTGCTCGCAAGTGTATAAGTGCCTTTTAGGCTGCACTGTGGACTGAGGCTAACAAGTAAACACCCCCTTTCCTTTCTACGTGATACAATGCAGATGCTCGGCGAAGTGTGATGTCACGTCTAGCTCGCCGGCGACGATGCGAAAAACGCGCTGCGCACATTTTGTCCAATATTATTCACTCCAGTAGCCCAAAAGGGAACATCCTAATCAGACTGGTGACAGCTTGTTATTGGCAGAAGTGTGATTTATTGTCAAACTTTACGATTCGCAAAACGTCCAAGGCTATATTTAATAGTAGTTTATTGTATCAGTAGCAGCAGATTAAATCTCGATAGCAAAATATTTTTTTACTATGTTTATTGAGGAGGTATTGAATAGGATTGGGGAGAAGTTTGTGGCACAACTTGACTAGAAGAAGGGATCGGTTGGTAGGACATGTTTTGAGGCATCAAGGGATCACAAATTTAGTAGCATTGGAGGGCAGCGTGGAGGGTAAAAATCGTGGAGGGAGACCAAGAGATCAATACACTAAGCAGATTCAGAAGGATGTTGGTTGCAGTAGGTACTGGGAGATGAAGAAGCTTGCACAGGATAGAGTAGCGTGGAGAGCTGCATCAAACCAGTCTCAGGACTGAAGACCACAACAACAACAACATGTTTATTGCTACAGTTTGGATAGAATTTACGATCGCCGCGGTCAGCTGCGAACGAAATTCGGTACAGCTGCACCTGCACAATTTTGCGGTAAAATGAGAGGAACTCGAACTGCCGGCCGGAGTGGCCGTGCGGTTCTACGCGCTGCAGTCTGGAACCGAGCGACCGTTACGGTCGCAGGTTCGAATCCTGCCTTGGCCATGGATGTGTGTGATGTCCTTAGGTTAGTTAGGTTTAATTAGTTCTAAGTTCTAGGCAACGGATGAGCTCAGAAGTTAAGTCGCATAGTGCTCAGAGCCATTTGAACCATTTTTGAACTCGAACTTATACCGAGTCAGACCGAAGTTGTTCTTTCCAGCCAACAGTCGTCAATGGAGCAGGAAAGAGAGAAAACGATAGTGTTACACGAAGTATCGTCACCATACACCATACGCTGATTGGCGAGTAGAGAGGTAGATACCTGACAAATGTCACTAACATGATGACTTACAAGAATGAAAGAATCAAACAAAGGTAGTGTAAGTAGGAACGCTACCGGAATCACAAACTGAGATATATCTGCGGTTGATACTGTTGATATAAATCTAAGATATCACTTGTTATTGTGAACTGCAACTTCTTACGAAAAGTAAATGTCTGAAAAGGCGATTATATTTACTCGGCTGTAAGAGGTAGAGGAGGATCATTTGCCATTATTGCGTATCATCAGATTCGGTAAGTCCTTGAACACTATTACAGAACTTCGTTTCTGTTTTTGAAAATTTCATAGTTCACTATTTCATTTCCACACATTATAAGTACAAAACCGAAAAAAAAGAACATTCATTATAGTGTAAAAACAAATGCAGAAGAGCTCCAGCTTTATGGAATGCCTGGCAGCATGTCTAAATAACCGCACACTCCAAATAATCACATAGTGTGGCAGATGATTATGCACATTTTTAACCTAATAATTCCAGATGATCACGAATTGAATAAAATTAGTTATTTAGAATTTCTTCTTAAATATGCAGTTTTGTTGCCTTTGTCCCAAATAGAGAGCTGGGATGTGTACTAAATTATTTCTCATTTTCTGACCTGTTGGTGAATATAAATGGTTTCTGGAAATTATTTTCAGTTTGTGATTTCATCATTTTAATTAAGATGGCCGTCAGCCACTAAAACTGTATTTTTGTGGTGTCGTCTCCCTCGGGCACATGGGTACACCTTGTCCATAGACTATTGGCAACAAGGAGACAGTAGTAGCGACTTTCCATTAGTTTCCGTTTAAAAGGCTGGGGGTCGAGCAGAGGCCATGTTCCATGCGTGTATCCTCGTAAAATTAGTCAGGGAAAAAGTAGTTCTTTTCTTTTAGACGGGCTGCTGCACCCTTGCGGCTTGCAAAGATATAAGTCACGTGTGTGTGTGTGTGTGTGTGTGTGTGTGTGTGTGTGTGTGTGTATGTGTGTGTGTGTGTGTGTGTGTGTTTGTCTTTAATTTGCTAACGCAGTTTACATCTTAAGTAATGATTGTTGACGCCTAAAGGTCATCGCGCTTCGCTGTCTTAGTGTCGAAGTTAAAAGATTTTTAATTTGTTTTGATAAAGTTTTGCTGGAGTAGACTTTTGTTTTTGCGTAATTAACTACGGTTTCGACAGCATAAGAATGTACCTTCCTTTTAGCACAGCAGATTGTCGGCAACACACCAAGCATAGCAAAGTAACCGTAAGTTACCTGCCACGTGTTCAACAGTAGTCCAGCGTATTCTCGCACTCTGTGTGAACCACTCTCGCCATACCCTACTTGAGGAGACTGTAGACATTATGGAAATTAGAATTTTTATGTTCTCTCCTTTCACTACAAGTTGTTGGTATGATATGTAATATTCTGACAGCTTTTTTATTTTTATTTCACACAGTATTTTCTTTACTAATACGCAAGCGAAATGTACGGAACACTACGACTATCCTGATGAGAAATGAAATGGCTATTTCGCTTTCATGTTATGTCCACGACCCTTCGCCGTTTTGCCTCTGGCAATATGGTTCAAATGGCTCTGAGCACTGTGGGACTTAACATTTGTGGTCATCAGTCCCCTAGAACTTAGAACTACTTAAACCTAATTAACCTAAGGACATCACACACATCCATGCCCGAGGCAGGATTCGAACCTGCGACCGTAGCGGTCACGCGGTTCCAGACTGAAGCGCCTAGAACCGCACGGCCACACCGGCCGGATCTGGCAATACACTGCCCTTTTGTACTGAAATACTGCATCACAAGAATTATTTTGATTATTGTATCTATGACCCTTTGTTACTTGTGACGCTCTATCTGACAGTACGGTCGTTGAATGTAGGGAGAATCACGCATTTTTGTAGCCGAATAGATCGGAAGCTTGTAGCAGCCATCAACAGTCAGCGAGTACGTAACTTAAGACTTTACCAATGGTTTTACCACCTTTTGGTGGAAGAAGCTCACGACCTCTCAGAAAGGGGATCGATAGTGAAGCTCACTCAGAAAGGAGGCAATGGCAGGCATTACAGGAGGTATGAAGAGACAGGAGGAAAATAACGCCAATGAATATTACTCAGGAAAATAAAGAGTTAACTACAGCTGCGAGAAAATGTCTGATAAGGATGTTAGAGGAAGAAAGCGACAGGAAAAGAAGTCTCAAAACCCCTAATACTGATTAAATTTCGAGGAATATACTGAAACGTGTAAAAAGTTCTAGTAATGATTTACCTCGTTCAAATTCAACTCGTTCACCAAGAATTACTTTGCAAACTTTTGCTATATTTTGTTATTATTATTTAAAATATGTAGAAAAATTATAGTAGCAGTAACACGTTGATTGTTCAACATTTCTAACCACACTAAATAACTGTGCAGTTTTAGTGAGATTTTAATGTTAAAGTTTATAATTACTTTGAAGTTCACAGTTCATGATATAGGTTGTGATAAATACTGAAGTCAATGTTGAACGAACTTTCCTCTTACTCAAGAATAAACTCAAGGAGAAGACCATCGATGGATGATTGTTACTGTTGGTGCTAAAATATTAATTTGCTGTCACACGGTAATTACGGAAAATTCTAGCCAGGAACAACACAAACGTTTTTAACAAGCCGTAAAAAAATGTGGTTCACTGAGTGGTAGGTGTTATTCATTGTCCAAAACAACATTTTCCAATTACATACCATGTCACAGTCCCTTCGCCTCTCTAACAATTACTAACCTACTAATCTCCTTTGTTTCATGGTACTGTATACAAGATGGAACGTATTTATGCCCGTGGTTCACAAACTATGCATGGGCTTATTTCTTGGCTAATTTCATAGAGTTTATGCTAAAGTAACTGTAATTCAGAACATATATGATTAGCGCACGTTTCTTTGTACGCTACCTCTTACTAATTCGCATGCGTTTTTGAAGCGGTGTTTGAGCAGTATTCATTATTAAGTTTTTATATAAACATTCAAGTGTTCAAATAAATATAACTTTCAAATTACTGCATATAAGATAAAACGAAACACATTTCTGTAACTTGGAAAGCACTTAAAGCACTTCACGTTAGTGTAAGTCATCATGACAGAAAAAGCTTATTAGTGGAGTTGAAACGTTTAGAAGACTTGGGACTACGAAATTTTAAATAGCATGCTGTTCTCTACAATAAAACTACCTCGACTGATCTAACGACACCATACGAATCGGCAAAACATACACTAATATCTGAACAGTAACAATTGAAACATAGCCAGAGACGTTATTTTGATACTTACTACGTAATTTTAGTTTGAAATAAATTTGCAAAAACGAAAACAAACAGCATTTTTTTACTCTAGGAGTGATATCAGGGCAAGTGGAGATCCTCCGCATTGATACAACTTGAACTGCTTGTAGGGGGGGATTTCAGTAATAACGATACTGATAACTGACTTACGAGAAACTAGGAGGAAACGTTGTTTGTGTGAGGGCACCTGCTAAGAAATGATTTTCCTTAGTTCATCTCGTAAGAGGCTGAAATGGATACGAGTATTTCTGTAGTTTCGTGGGGGGGGGGGGGGGGGGGGGGGGGGGAGAGAGTGCGATGTGGTGCAATTTGTAAATCAACGGCCAGCCTTAACCAGTGGTCCCAGAGAAATGAAACTGGCAGAAAAATTCCTTGTCTACTGTAAGCGTGTGCAAAGAAGTGAGTTTTTTCTTTTTGAAGAGTCATTCTCTGTAGGAATTAAATGATGGTCCAAACCTTTGTTGGCGTACCGACACCCAGTTTAGACTACTGGCCTACAATCATGCAAAATTAAGAGAATATGCTTTACGTAACCTACGTGCCAACTAAGGAAACATTTTTGCAAAATTCAATCCATAAAATGGTGCAATGGGATTTGAAAAGCAGACCTATTAAAAATTTCATTTCAGACCTCGCGTCTTGGAGACTAATAGACAGTGCGGTTGCATTATTGCCCCTTATACGAAAATAATTTATATAGCAATGAACGAAAACAATCGGTATAACGGAACAAAGTTAACCCTAGCATTACCAACGGGGGGGCCTCGTAGGCCCACTGACTCAGTTTTTCTATGTTGTATCCACACCCTTTGATATATGAACTTGAAAGCAAAGGTAATTGTTCGTTATTGAATGTACTATTGAGTCATTACAGAATTTCGGAATAAAAATGTAATTAAAATTCATTTACTTGATTTAATTCTCTGTGGGCCTTAGAAGCCCACCCGTTGGTAATAGCAAGGAAAGATTTACGAGGTTGAGTCTCTCGTTTAAAATTCTTACCATGAAACGAATTTTGGCATTGTTGCCTTCAGACATATTATTATGAAGCGGACCATTGTTATTTTCAGTGTTTCTGCTGCTGTTGAACCAGCAACATGAGTAGACATCGTTTACGTGATAGTTCCATTGAAAGAGTGCTAGAAGAAGTTTTGAACGAATCAGATTTAGAGGAAAGTGAAGTGGATGATGATGTGGAAGAAATTAGAACTGATTCATCGTCTGAGAATGAAGATGAGGTTGAAGCCAATCCACCAGATGATAATGATACGGAATGTGATAAATTCATTGCAAAAAGTGGACGAGAGTATATTACGAAGCCATCTCGACAATATCGGCGTTCTGTACAAAATATAGTGCGAGAAAGAATGGGGCTAGGACAACAAGGAAGAATTGCGTCTCCGAAAGAAGCTATAGAGCTCTTTTTTACACCTCAAATTATGAATCTAATAAAACTACACTCAAATGAAGAGGCTTCTCGATTAGGTATTCAGCACACAGATGAAGATGAGTTATTTTGTTATATAGGACTCTTGCTAATCATGGGTTCAAATCATGACAATAAGATACCTGTCCAAGATTTATGGTCTTTGCTTCAGGGCCGACAAGTGTACTATGGATCAATGAGTCGGACCCGATTTTTCGAATTGACTAAAATATTGAGGTTTGATGATAAGAACACAAGAGAAATTCGTCGCCAGACTGACAAGTTTGCTCCAATGAGGGAAATTTTTGAAAGCTTCAATTCTTCACTTCCATTGTATTTCATTCCTGGTCTACATACAACAGTGGATGAGATGTTGTCTTTGTTCCGTGGTCGCTGTCCATTCAAGGTGTTTCTAAAAGAAAAACCTGGAAAATACGGCATTCTAATTCGAATGCTGTCTGATTCTGAGACTAGATATGTGATCAGCATGGACATCTATACAGGCAAGTCAGGAAATACACAGCATTCAAATGGACCGATGGAAATTGTAAAGAGACTAATAAAACCTATTGAAAAATCAGGCCGTAATGTTACCACAGATCGGTACTATACTTCAGTGGAGCTTGCTGAGACTCTATGGAATGATTTTCACCTCACACTTGTTGGCACCCTACAGTCTAACAGACGACACATACCTGAAGAGCTGAAGACTACAACTGGCCGCAGTTTACACTCTTCCATCTTTGCTTATACTGACCCTCAGACACAGAGGCCACCAGTTACTCTTGCATCAACGCTAGTCCGCGAGAAGCCAAAACGACTGCTGTTGATGCTTTCAACTTATCACTCAGAAGGGGTGTTGAATGAAGACTCAAAAAAGACTAACATAAATCTTTTTTATAATTCTACAAAGGGAGGCGTGGACACCATAGACCAGATGGCAAGACACTACAGCACAAAGAGAGGAACAAGAAGATGGCCTTTGTCCCTCTTCTACACACTCATTGACATAGCAGCAATAAATGCATATTCACTCTTCCTCCTCAACTTTCCGAATTGGAAAAAGAATTTGCTAAACCGCAGAAGAGTTTTTATCACTAACTTAGGTCTCGAACTAATAAGATCTCAAGTAGATAAACGGGCACAAAATTTGTATGGACTTCAGAAGCCAGTAATAATGGCAATGGAAAGCATCACACAACGGAAGCTCAGCTGTTCTGTAGAACCATCATCCTCAACAGCAGAACCAGGAACACGTGGACGGTGCCACCTATGCTGCCAAGAAGCTGCATCTAAAAAGATCAAGTACAACAAGCTGGGAAAGTCAACTGTTACCTGCTCTCAGTGCCACAAACACGTCTGTGGGAAACACTGCAGGAAGACAGTGTTGTGTGAAAAATGCGTTGCAGAATGAGACAGTAAATTTTGTTTGCTTCATGTAGTGTATCGAATTAAAAAAGTCGTTTTTATAAGAAAACACTATTTTGAAACATTATTCCAAAAAATATATAAACTGAATCTCCTGATTTGTTCATTTTATTCCTATTATAATAACATCTTTTATTATCCAGTATACAAAAACAATGTCTAAGCATTTTGAATTGTTATTAGAGGTATCAGAAGTAAATAAACCTGATTTATGATAAAATAAATTGTGGTATTCTTTATGGGCCTTTGAGGCCCCCCCGTTGGTATTACATGTAACAAAAAATACGTTGGTAATGCTAGGGTTAATCCTCGTGATGTGGTCACAAGATTTACACTGTCTGATACAGAGGCAGGAAAGTGGAATTGTATCACAAATGAAATGTACCACAAATAATCATACAGCACAATAAACTGAAATTGAACAACTAGACGAGAAAGGGATTAGATGAAATACAGTCTGACGAATTAACATCTGCACTAATATCACCTAAGCAAGAGGAAAAGACGACATTAATGCTGAATTATTAAAATATGGAGAAATGATGCTACACCAACGACTGCTACACCTCGTTAACGAATGTTGGAAAAAGAGTATTCCCAAAGACTGGAAAACAGCTAGAGTGATACCAATTTTTAAAAAAGGAGGTCAAAGCCTATACAGCAATTACAGAGGAATAAGTTTACTGGACTCAACATACAAGGTGTATGCTAAGATTTTAAATACAATACTTAAAAACAGCAGAAGCAGTACCGCATGGTGAACAAAAGGGTTTTAGGAAAGGACGCTCCACAATATACGAAGTTTTTATTTTACAGCAACTAATAGAAAAACGGAGAGAGTATAATAAAGAAACACACATTGCTTTTATTGACTTTAAAAAAGCTTTTGAGAATGTCAGTAGACAGTAACTTTGGGAAATAATGACGAATCGCGGATATCCAAAGTATCTAGTAAATGCGATAAAAAGTTTATATCAAACACGAATATCACTCAAGATCTCAATGGTAAAACAACTAATGAGATCCAACTAACAAAGGAGTACGACGAGGCTGCTTTATCTTTCCAACTTCGTTCAACATCTACATTAATGAAATAATACAAATATGGAAACCAGAATTTCAGAAAGGCATCTTCCTAGACAGGAACATTGATTTAAATAATTTACTATATGCTGATGACGCAGTGATTCTAGCAGATAAGGAAGATGACCTTCAGAAAGGAATCTACTTCCAAAAACAAACAAGAGCAAAATTTAACATGGAAATTTCAAAAGAAAAAACTAAGACAATGGCCTTCATGGGGAAAGAACCAGTCAGAACCAAAATAATGATAGATCAGAAGATTTTAGAGCAAGTAAACCATTTCACTTATCTCAGATGTGTAACGACATATGGCTACAGCAGAGATACAGAAGTTAAGCTTAGTAAATTCAGCCGGGTATGTGAAACAACTAACAGAAACCTAAAAAACAAAACGAGGAAAGGCACTAAAATTAAATTTTACGAAACAGTTGCACCTGGGTGATTACCAAGAAGCAAGAAAGCCGGATTCAGGCACAAGAAATGAAATTCCTTAGAGGTGTTAAAGGTTGCACAAGAGAGAACAGGCTAAGAAATCAAGATATTAGAGAAGAAATGCAAATCTTTAGCCTCAATGATAGAATTCGAGATTACAGAAGAAAATGGAATGAACATATACAAAGAATGAAGAGTGAGAGACTTCCCTTAAAGGCAAGAAATTATAAGTGCCATGGAAGAAGAGACAGAGGAAGACCCCGACAGAGATGGGTACCGTAGCAGGCAATTCCTGCCTAATACGTGAAGAGAAGATGAAGATGGTGGAAGTGAAAATGTACAGCACTCAACGAATGAGGTGTTCAATAAAAGGTTATCTGAAATCCTTTAACTTTTGCACAGGATTCTTAAATAGATCTGCACAAATGCATTATCTTTTCTCGCTGTCTGTTCATGACGAAACCGTCAAATTTTAATTTTTATCTAGGACAATGGACAATATTGTCCCACGAACAGATTAAAATAGTTCCAATCCCTTTGCCGATTAAGATTTTCAGGAGGTTTCCTGTGGTCATCAGATGAACGTCGGGAGTGGGAATTCCCTACCAAAGAATCCCAATTGGGATTACCTCTGTCCCACTCCCAGCGTAATTGGATATTTGACTAAATGAACGAAGTTCTGAAACACCCCGCCCTGCTCTCTCACGAGTTGGAGAAGGATAATTTTAAAACTAAAAAGGCGCACCCTCCTTTTAGTGGGCTATGGACAACAACATCGTCCGAGAAACAAATTAAAAATAATTCCAACTCCCCGATTCCGACCTACGTTTTCGGGACGTTTTCCTTGGTTTAAGGCAAATTAAAAGACTCATAACCCCCTCTATTTATTCCGCTCCGCCCACTACGATACTCGTCTGGTATTTGGCTGAAAAGAACCGAGGCTCAATAATGGATCGCATCTCTAACAGCCCGCTCTACTGCTTGGAGCAGAGAATGAGAAATACACAAAAAAATATAACAGAGTTACGGTATGCGTATTCTCATGGGCTCTTCTATAATGTGTGGTGAAAAGTCATGAGAAGACACAGGCTGTAATGATCTTTCGCGAGCCTTTAAAAGTGCAGTAATGCGGTTGAGGCATGAAATCTACAAGGGGGTGTGATCATTCTGCAGACTTCATCCGCACATATAGCGGTGCTACTGACGACTCTTCTTGTGTAGTTGGTGATGGACTCATCAAGCGTCCACAGGTAACGAACGCTCGATACGTTTAGGATTTCGTGATCTGTGGAAAAGAGGAAGAGGGGAGGGGAGGGTAATGGTAAGCCATCGTCATAAAACCACTGGATGTTTATCAACCAACCTGCGTGCGACCAAAGAGCGCCGACATGTCGGATTGTTCTCTAGAAATATGAATTCCGTATAACGGTACTCGAATGCCAGAAAGCGATGCAAATGGTCCTCAAGAATGTCCACATGCGCTTGTTACTGTTCGCCATTGCCGCATATAGCCATAACAGTCGAGCAGCAACAAATATGGAATATCTTCCAGTGGGACAACACTTCCTATGACTTTCATACTCTCAGTTTACAGTAACATTTCAGCTGCGAAACACGGGCATACCGTAACTCTACAGAGTATCCGAGAAGTCTTGGCACTCCTCTTGACCTTGTAGAATGAGGGAAAAAACAATTGCTTTTTTTATGATCCTGATGTGAAGGTAGCGAAAAGCATTGTTGTCGGTAATGCATCTTTGTTTTTCAGCATTGCACTGTATCGTTTACGGAGCCAAAATATGAGAGGATACAGTTACACTGTTGGGCAGCGATTAGTGGCGTGTGTGTGGGTGCACGGACGTCCACAGACATGGCGAACAGTGACAGAGATAATGAGTGCATTTAAAGATGAGTTTCGCAGGGTCCCATGTGGTAAAGCAACGTTACTTGATTGCAAGGTTTCGCGGTATTCAACATAATTCTCTGTCGTATTCATCAATTACAGAAATTAAAGTCCTTTTTATTAAATTATTCATTTCTCTTTCATTTTGTATTTCTAAATATTTTATTAGTTCGCAATTCTAGCCAAAGTGTTGACTATTTGAGTGCAGAATCACGGCTACACGTTATTATTTGCAGCGAATTAGTTGCGGGAAATGAAAACAGACATGCGCGGTTCGTCCCTCTGACTCCATTGAGCTATTATTCTTTTTAAACAGTCGTGCATAGCCCAGGCACTAAAAGTAAGAGTAGCCGCAGGTAAAGACGCAAGTGGTTTGCTAATATGGGATGCTGTCTGGGAAGAGCAAGTACTCAGCAGTGATCGTTAGGTACCGTCGCAAAATCTATTGGGAAAATAGCAGCTGAGCAAATACTGCGGACAATAATGCATGATCGTGTTAAAAAAAATTATAAAGTTTAAGCATTTAGACACACTTTTTTGAATGAATCATCTAATAACGACATGGGGCAGCGGGTTGCAGACCGCTAAGCTCGGTTGGCACATTTGCTTAGAATACTTTTTTCTAATGAAGATGCGATATATTGCACTAAGATGCGATATATTGTACTTCACACAGGAAGAATGTGGTTTTCTGATAAAAGGAAAATCCCCATTATGTGCAATAGTTACAAAGGAAAACAGTTCACATCATGATATGAGCCAAGATGACATCACGAGGCCTCCTCATGCAATAGTTTTTTTAAGGGTAAGTGACTTCAAATTCTAACTTGGACATGTTTCATGTGTGATTAACACCTCATTTCTAAGACAGGGCAGCCACTGATCATTTGTGGTTACAGCAGGACGGAGCTCCGGCGCACTTTTCAATTCAGGTGTGCGAATTTCTTTATGAACGATTTAGAGGCCGTTGGATTGTACCTGGTTCAGTAACATCTCCAGCCCCATTGAAATCGTCACCATGTCGTCCGTATCTTACCACGCCATACAAATCATTATAGGGAATAATCAAAAAGCATTTGGCTCACCGTCAGTACAAAATTAATGAAGAATTACGCAGAAGTGTTGATGCCTTTTGAAGCATAACTCCATGCTCAGCAACATGTCAAGGATGGCATGGTGACACACACTTCTCTTTGTAACATATGATAGCACACATACAGATCCGCTGGATACATAATTTTTATCGTGTAAGTACTCCACTACGCAATATGAGAACGAAAACTTTTCGGACGCACTACTATAGACCATAGATGACGTACACCGCGCATGACGCCATTACACTGAAAATGACATTCCGATCAGCCGACAGGCGGAATTCGTCAGCAGGCGGCTTATTGAATAAACATTATTTTTTTAATGTATTACTTTTTAATAAAGTTTTTTGATCGCAAGTTGGTAAAGTCTTGTGAAGTGTTTGGTGGCGCCGAAAAATGTGGAAAACGAAGTAGTTATTTCCTTACACTGGTAATGTTTTTCAAAAATTTTAGGAATATATGTTTCAACATGAAATCAGTAACTTAAAGGCTGAAGCTAAGGAGAGATAACATAGCTAAGAAGATGCGAATAATCTTCTGTTCGAGGACGTTCATTTGTATGTAAATATTACGAATTTAATGGTAACGGCCATTATAAATACCTCGTCAGAATATGCGTGGAAATTTATAAAATAATAATTGCATGGTTTCTCATTTTTCTATTAATGATATAAACTTCGTAACTTCTTTCACATAATCCCAAAAGTAGTAACAATTTTCCTACTGATGAAGTCTGAAGGAACATTAGGACTCTTGCCCTCAAAAGGGAGAATTTTAAGGCAAATGAACACACAGAACCATTTAGCTAACATTAATCACCTGCAAGTTCTGACACTTAAGGTTTTTGGTATCGAAAGGAACCTGAAGCCATGAGGTGTGCCACGATTTGTTTTTATTTTCCAACGCATTTAGCACCTACAGAATAAAACAAAGAGTACCATCGATTCAGAGAAATACGCCAGAAACGCCACTTGCGTTGAAGTATAAGATGCATTTGTTTGTACTTTCATGGATATGACGTGATAGATATATTTCGATGTCATTCCTTATAACTGCACAGAATTTCACATGTATTTTTGGGGACGCGACTGAAAGTTTCCTGGGAAACCGAAGTTTTGCCTTACAGTCCTGTGGAAGCGATGACCGAATGACACCCAGTACAGCAAAGAGGGTGAATTCACTAAGAAAAACTTAATTCTGTGTCTTGAAAAATATTATACAGAGAAACGACTGTAAATAAAATTTGTCAAACTTCGTCTATTACACTTTCACTTAGTGGAAATATCACATCAATAATTGAAATTCCGGAGATATTACGTTAATTTCAATGCTACACATAAAATACTAATACAGTTGGTCACTCAGTAACTAAAATAATGATTCATTTCTGCTATTAAAGAGAAAAATGTATTTACAAGCCTCACTTCATTCACATAGCATGCAGTGGCTAGGCTTTATTTCGCCCGTCACGTGACGCTGTAGAGGGGTTGGGTTGGGTTGTTTGGGGGAAGAGACCAAACAGCGAGGTCATCGGTCTCATCGGATTAGGGAAGGGCGGGGAAGGAAGTCGGCCGTGCCCTTTCAAAGGAACCATCCCGGTATTTGCCTGGAGCGATTTAGGGAAATCACGTAAAACCTAAATCAGGATGGCCGGACGCGGGATTGAACCGTCGTCCTCCCGAATGCCAGTCCAGTGTGCTAACCACCGCGCCACGTCGCTCGGTCAACGCTGTAGAGATAAGTGCGTAGCGACCTGTATGTATCTATGGCCCAGGTAGTGTACAATGAAACTGACAGTCCACGGGGCTCTCATTAAACTCCTGCGATTGCGACTTCTGGCAGAAAACCAAGTAGTGCGAAGGATGGGCAAGAGAATGCGGATTTGTGGACGAGGAAACGGGCGAGTAAAACGCAGGATTCGCCGCAGCGGTTAGAGGCCGAAATTTAAGTACGAGTAGAATGTTTTGGGAGCAGGCGGCCGATAGCGCAGGCCCAGGGGACGTCGCTTCGGCGTCCCTAATGAGTCGCTGCCGACGCTGAATTACGGCCTGGGCCTCATTACTCGGCCGCCTATCTCGCGTCCGCCGAGCACTTGCAGAGCGCTCGACTAATAAGCCAGATCTGCATTTATACGCGCCATTGTATCAGGACGCGCGCTCATTAACACGGCAGAATTAAGTCCACACACACGCCAATTAAATCCTGCGCTTCAAAACTACGAGATTCTGGTTGGCTCAAGGTAAATGTTGTTTTTCGGAGATTCTCTTTGCGGACAATTAAGCGCTACCGCACGTTCTATGTATCATATGCAAAGTGTTTTCAGAACGACTGGAAACGGTAGTGAACCTCTAATTACTGTAGTAGTATTTTTATTTTCAATATTCATGTTATCGGCAGTTTAGATCCATGTATTTGTGCACCAGCGATTGTCTTATATTCACAAAAACCAAGGAACTGTTTGTGAGTGAAATGTGTTGTTGTTGTGGTCTTCAGTCCTGAGACTGGTTTGATGCAGCTCTCCATGCTACTCTATCCTGTGCTAGCTTCTTCATCTCCCAGTACCTACTGCAGCCTACATCCTTCTGAATCTGCTTAGTGTATTCATCTCTTGGTCTCCCTCTACGATTTTTAACCTCCACGCTGCCCTCCAGTACTAAATTGGTGATCCCTTGATGCCTCAGAACATGTCGTACCAACCGATCCCTTCTTCTAGTTAAGTTGTGCTACAAACTTCTCCCCAATCCTATTCAACACCTCCTCATTAGTTATGTGATCTACCCATCTAATCTTCAGCATTCTTCTGTAGCACCACATTTCGAAAGCTTCTATTCTCTTCTTGCCCAAACTATTTATCGTCCATGTTTCACTTCCATACAAATACTTTCAGAAACGACTTCCTGACACTTAAATCTATACTCGATGTTAACAAATTTCTCTTCTTCAGAAACGCTTTCCTTCCCATTGCCGGTCTACATTTTATATCCTCTTTACTTCGACCATCATCAGTTATTTTGCTCCCCGAATAGCAAAACTCCTTTACTACTTTAAGTGTCTCATTTCCTAATCTAATTCCCTCAGCATCACCCGACTTAATTCGACTACGTTCCATTATCCTTGTTTTGCTTGTTTTTGAGTGAAATATGTTATGCCTTTGAATAAATTATTTGTGAAATACTTCATTTACACAGCCCACGATGGATGCTGGTGGATTATAATGACAATTAGTACATAAATATATAGTGAGATGTGATTAATCTGTGGCCATCTGGCAATTAAAATGGAAGCTGCCAGGTGGATACCAACTACAAGGCCGCCCACACTGCCGCCGAAAGTAAAAGAATTCGTTTCCTGACACAACTCGCCATATCATGGCGCTATATTAAAATTTTTCCTCTGTTCTTGTTCCAGAGACAGTACCCAGCAACACTCAACGCAAATAAAGACGTAACTTCCGTGTGCCCCATGGAAGATGGGTGTGAAAAGGCTAGAAAACAAACTGAAGAGACAAAGAAACTGGTGCACCTGCCTGATACCATGTAGGGACCCCGCTCGGAGCACGCGGAAGTGCCGCAACACGACGTGGCATGGACTCGACTAATGTCGAAGTAGGGCTGGACGGAACTGACATCACGAACCCTGAAGCGCTGTCCATAAATCTGTAGGAGTACGAGGGGGTGGAGATCTCTTCTGAACAACACTTTGTAAGGCATCCCAGATGTGTACAACAATGTTCATGTCGGTGAGTTTGATGGCCAGCGGAAGAGTTTGAACTCAGAAGAGTGTTCCTGGAGCCACTCTGTAGCAATTTTGGACGTGTGCGGTGTCGCAACATCCTGCTGGATTGCCTAAGTCCGTCGGAATGCACAATGGATATGAATGCGTGCAAGTGATTAGACAGGAACCTTACGTACGTGTCACCTGTCAGAGTCGTATCTAGACATATCAGCGATCCCACATCACTCCAGTTGCACACACTCCACACCATTACAAATGGCTCTGAGCACTATGGGACTCAATTTAAGAGGTCATCAGTCCCCTAGAACTTAGAACTACTTAAACTTAACTAACCTAAGGACATCACGCACATCCATGCCCGAGGCAGGATTCGAACCTGCGACCGTAGCGGTCTCGCGGTTCCAGACTGTAGCGCCTAGAACCGCACGGCCACTCCTACGTTCTGAATGTTTTCACGGATGTTCCCCTCTTTAACCTGAGGGACTAGCACACATGGATGAGAGGAAATTGTGGGGAAATGGCTTAGCACAGCCCGGGGGATTGTTTCTAGAAAGAAGTTTCACTGTGTAGTGGAGTGTGCTCCGTTTTGAAAGGCAAACGTTAGGGCTTCGAGTCTCGGTCCGGCATAGAGTTTTCTTCTAGCAGGGAGTTTCAAATTAGCGCACACTCCGCTGCAGCCTGTTTTACACGAGCGACTTTCTCGTCAAAATCGTCTACTCTAAGTGCATGCGCACTTCGTGCCTGCGTCTGATCAGCAACTAGCCATGTCGCCAGTGTGTCTATGACGTCAGTGAGCTGTAGATCTGCAGAGTGTGGAGTTCTAAATTAGCGACTGCGCTGCACACTGCGCTTGCGCACAAATAGGGGATGGTGGCGCCGACTGCCAACATCGGAACTTAGAACATATTCTGGTCGAGCTCATTCCTATTATAGAAATGGATTTTGTGCTTTGGTATCTTCTTAATCTTTATTATGTTGTTTGCTTTCTTTTGCGACACAGTGAAAAGGTTGCACGAGATCCTGTAATTTTTCCTATTTCTTGTTTCCTACAAAAGACACGAAATATCTGAAGGAAAAAACGTATTTACGTTCTACAGGAAAAAGCCTACACTATGCATACATAAGAACGTTAACAGATAAAGGTGTTCTAATGAATACGTTTTAACAGCAAAAATTTCAGAATTATTTGTCGGGAAAAATGAATTTTTAATTAACACTTCGGAAATAAAACAACATAGAAGAATAAAGGTTCAAATGGCTCTGAGCACTATGGGACTTAACATCTGAGGTCATCAGTCCCCTAGAACTAAGAACTACTTAAACCTAACTAACCTAAGGACATCACACACATCCATGCCCGAGGCAGGATTCGAATCTGCGACCGTGGCAGTCGCGCGGTTCCGGACTGTAGTGCCTAGAACCGCTCGGCCACCACGGCCGGCTGGAGAATAAAGTAAAAAGATGCTGGATACTGCGTTCTAGATATTTATACATACTTCACCGAGGAAATATATATGTTCTGAAACGTTTGAACGAACCATTTCGTATTATTTCAACTATCAGGAGAGTTGAGAACATACCACACGACCTTTGACAAGAACATCCGCTATAAAGTTTGCTTTGGTCATTAATAAACTCTATTATCTTAGCTTGCTCTTCATTCTATTTTGATTTTGCCGTGAAAAGGATGGTCTTTCAGAACCTCATTTTCATCGAGCAGGTGCCAAACTGCACTGCAGACAGTTCCCACGACCACGTAATTTTCGCGCTGACGTGTAAACAGAAATGACCACTCGAGACAGACGAGGTTCAATGCAACAATAAAATTCCAGGGGTGCTCCAGTAGGCCCATTTGTCTCGAGTAGTCAACTTAGGCAATAAAGTCGACCGTGTAAATGGGGCTAAAAATTCATTCTGGAATCTTGTTCTATTTTCAGCGAAGTTCATGTTTACAAAACATTTTTAAGACGAATGGTTCAAATGGCCCTGAGCACTATGGGACTCAGCTGCTGAGGTCATTAGTCCCCTAGAACTTAGAACTAGTTAAACCTAACTAACCTAAGGACATCACAAACATCCATGCGCGAGGCAGGATTCGAACCTACGACCGTAGCGGTCTCGCGGCTCCAGACTGCAGCGCCTTTAACCGCACGGCCACTTCGGCCGGCATTTTTAAGACGTTATCCCTTGAAACCTCCGATTAGAAAAATTTATGAATGATTGTGCTGATAAACCCCTTTCGTTATTTGATTTTAAAACAGCTGAGCAAAACTGAACGTACTCAGACATTTCTCTCTTTACTTAATCTGACCATCACTAAACTGACTCACAATATTTTTATCGCAACGCAATCTGACTTTCAATAATCCCTAAAAAAGAATGGGCCTGACTAACAATAACCTATAACTTTCATGAATCACGTACCTCACAAAAATCTTCGTTACTCGAACTGCTGCAGCACAGCGAGCGCCAATACTGCCAGCTAAATAAAAGATTCTAACTACTGAAGGCACTAACTACTGATAGGCTTAGTTAGCAAATGAAAGATTTCGATAGAGAACAAACAATGTATTTACCTTTATAGTGTTCAAAAGTCATAATATATATATCAGTTCATGACATCCAGTCTTAAAAATTTACTCTCTCTGATGGACACACGTCCAGATCATCCGCTCTCAAATCTCCCCATCTCTCTCCCCACATCCACCACTGCTGGCGGCTCACGTCCAACTGCGCAACGCTACGCACTGTTCACATCCAACTGCCCAACACTACAATAGCGAATATTCCAACAATGCCAACCAGCCACAGACTGCACACAACACAGTCAGTGATTCATACAGAGCGCTACGTGGCGTTAGGACGGTATTACACTATCAAATTTCTTTGTCAAAGATTTGATCAAAGATGTGATCCAATATTCCGTCCAATATATTTGACAAAGATCTTTGACGTAGCGCTAGAAGGGGTATTACACTGTCATCAAATTCTTCGTCAAAGTTCAAGATGGCTGACAACAACTTGTTATTAACCGCAGCAGTTCTACGTACTCCAATTGCATTGTGTGCACATGCGGAAAAGAAGTGGGGGGAAAAAATGGAACCATACATACGAGGTTGACAGTCTTAAAAGTCCTGGGATTACAACTTGATAATAGATTCAGTTGGGAGGAGCACACCACAGAACTGCAGAAAGGCCTTAACAAATATGTATTTGCAACTCGAGTGTTAGCAGACATAGGCAACATAAAAATGAAAAAGCTTGCATACTTTCATTCCATAATGTCATATGGGATAATATTTTGGGGTAAATCTTGAAGTCAAACAAAAGTTTTCAAGGTCCAAAAGCGTGTAATACGTATTATTTGTGGAGTAAATTCACGGACCTCCTGCAGAAACCTCTTCAAAGAACTGGGTATACTAACTACTGCCTCTCAGTATATTTACTTCTTAGTGAAATTTGTCGTAAATAATATATCTCTTTTTCCAACAAACAACTCAGTTCATACATACAATACCAGGAACAAAAATGATCTGCACAAGGACTTAAAAGCGCTTACTTTAGTTCAAAAAGGGGTCCACTACTCAGGAACACTCATCAGCAAACATAAAAAATTTAGTTAGAAATAAAGATCAGTTTAAAAGGAGCCTGAAAGACTTACTACTGGCCAACTCCTACTCCATTGGCGAAATTTTTAATAGAAACAAATGATGTATTTATTCATACTATTAGTATTGTTATTTCAGCTTAAAAAAAATCGACATGTTCCACATCCACGAGGATCTCCTCAGCACGGATCTATGGAACGAAAAACTAATCTAATCTGGGTGAAGCCGTGGATTTTACGACGACACGATAAAAGCATTCAACAAAACTTGTTACGTGAGCTTACAGTGGAAGACGTCAAGACGTACATCAATTACTTAAGAATGGATGAGCATACGTTTCTGTATGTGCTCAATGAAGTGTATCCTCATATCACAAAGCACAATATTCACTTAAGAACTGCTACATCTTCAGAAGACAGGCTCACTATAACACTCCGATTCCTTGCTACAGGAGAGGGTTATGTTAGGTTAGGTTAGGTCAGGTTAGGTCTCCAATCTTCTTAATCTATTTTTGTATTCAGGGTGCCTCACGTTGTAAAGCGCCTCATCAGCTTCAGACATCTCTATTAATTTTGTAGTTGTCGGCACACACCAATTGTATTTACCGGCAATGGTTATAAAAACACTACAGACGACAGAACGCTGCAGCGATGCTAGCGCTCCATGTGGTAACATGTCACATTGCAGTGAACAGAAGACAAGCGGTTTCTTTGATCAAATATACAGCGAGGCCCTAAATTTGATCAAATATTGGACGACATTTGACAAAGTCCTTATTACACTATCAAATATCTTTGACAAAGATATTAGACAAAGATTTTGGACAAAGAAATTTGATAGTGTAATGCCGGCCTTACCAACATAAGAACCTAAACAGCCTACTTACAGCCTTCCGTTCAACTGTCATCCCAAGTCTTTAGTTATCACTTACAGAACTACACGATCATCGGCAACATCAGTTTTAACGTGTTCTCCCTGAAGTTTGATTTGCTTTCCAAATTTCTCGTTCCTTTCCTTCACAGCTTGTTAAATAGAAAGGGGAATAAATTATCGTATCTAAGGCAGATCTCAATCGAAAATGTTGCCTCTCAATAATGTCGATGCGATTTTGGCGCCAACCAAAGTGAAAACACAGTACGTTTAGGGCTTTAAGAAGCTGTAGTAAGCGGAACGTGGTGGGCTGTGCCTCTGAATTCACGCCGTTAGCCTGATGAGAGCGGCTCGTCGCCAGTGACTCGTCCCCGGGAGTAACAGTGCTATTAGGCGGGCCCGCTGTGTGCTCAGGCGGCACAATGGGCAGCAGCCGGGAAAACACGCCGGCCGGCCCGGATTTGCCATTGTGCGGCTGCGGCTGTTACTGCTGCGGCAGGAAGACGGGCCGCCGGGAAGCTACCCACGCCGCAGCGGGCGGCAGTCCATGCGCAAACACCGCCTGCTGGCAGCGCAAATGTTTCCGAGCGGAGTGCACACCGGGCCAGCTAACCGGCAGCCAACCTCGCGGCCGAAGCCGTTTCAGACAACTTTTCCAGCTCTACGTTTCCCAGCTCCGCTGTAACTGACAAGGAAGGTCACGACGTTCGGATCACGGATTTATTTCCAACTCTGTACGCTTTTAATAGACCATAATACGCAAGTAGTAAGGCGTAAGAATTATGCGATATCAAGAAATTAATAAATACCGAAATAACATTGGAAATTCAATAAAAGTTCGTGCAAATATACTGTAGTTTCATAATATTACCTTTCAAATGTAATATGTACGAAATAATATAAGTGTTGAAAAAATATATGTAAATTAAAAATAAAAATGAGCAGGGCTCGATCCAGCGATCCACCGATTACGGACAGCCACCAGCTCGTGCTCAGGGTCGCAACACACCAGTACAACACTGACGCGTGAAACTTCTCTTGTCATTTTCGCGAAATCGCCTAAGTAGTACACCTTACTACACTACTGGCCATTAAAATTGCTACACCATGAAGATGACGTGCTACAGACGCGAAATTTAACCGACAGGAAGAAGATGCTGTGATATGCAAAATGATTAGCTTTGCAGAGCATTCACACAATGTTGGCGCCGGTGGCGGCACCTACAACGTACTGACATGAGGAAAGTTTCCAACCGATTTCTCGTACACAAGCAGCAGTTGACCGGCGTTGCCTGGCGAAACGTTGTTGTGATGCCTCGTGTAAGGAGGAGAAATGCGTATTATCAAGTTTCCGACTTTGATAAAGGTCGGATTGTAGCTTATCGCGATTACGGTTTATCGTATCGCGACATTGCTGCCCGCGTTGGTCGAGATCCAATGACTGTTAGCAGAATATGGAATCGGTGGGTTCAGGAGGGTAATACGGCACGCCGTGCTGGATCCCAACGGCCTCGTATCACTAGCACTCGAGGTGATAGGCATCTTATCCGCATCGTGCAGCCACGTCTCGATCCCTGAGTCAACAGATGGGGACGTTTGCAAGACAAAAACCATCTGCACGAACAGTTCGACGACGTTTGCAGCAGCATGGAATATCAGCTCGGAGACCATGGCTGCGGTTACCCTTGACGCTGCATCACAGACAGGAGCGCCTGCGATGGTGTACTCAACGACGAACCTGGGTGCACGAATGGCAAAACGTCATTTTTTCCGATGAATCCAGGTTCTGTTTACAGCATCATGATGGTCGCATCCGTGTTTGGCGACAAAGCGGTGAACGCACTTTGGAAGCGTGTATTCGTATCCGCATTACTGGCGTGTCTCGGTCACCTCTTGTTCGCATTGACAGCACTTTGAACAGTGGACGTTACATTTCAGATGTGTTGCGACTCGTCGCTCTATCCTTCATTCGATCCCTGCGAAACAATATATTTCAGCAGGATAATGCACGACCGCAAGTTACAGGTCCTGTACGGGCCTTTCTGGATACAGAAAATGTTCAACTGCTGCCCTGGCCAGCACATTCTCCAGGTCTCTCACCAATTGAAAACGTCTGGTCAATGGTGGCCGAGCAACTGGCTCTTCACAATACGCCAGTCACTACTGTTGATGCCCTGTGGTATCGTGTTGAAGCTGCATGGGCAGCTGTACCTGTATACGCCATCCAAGCTCTGTTGGACTTAATGCCCAGGCGTATCAAGGCCGTTATTACGGCCAGAGGTGATTGTTCTGGATACTGATTTCTCAGGATCTATGCACCCAGATTGCGTGAAAATGTAATCACATGTCAGTTCTAGTATAATATATTTGTCCAATGAATACCCATTTATCATCTGCATTTCTTCTTGTTGTAGCAATTTTAATGGCCAGTAGTGTATTTGTACATTATATTGTCCTAATGGACTATTAAAAGTGTACAAAGTCGGAAGTAAAACTGTCATCCGAACGTCGTTGCGTCCCCTTGTGAGACATTGCTTTACTGAAAGATGCTCTGAGAATGACTTCATACAATCTAGTAAGGGAAGAGTTGCCCCTGTTTAGGAGGAAAAAATTGACAGTGTTGATAGGAATCACAGAATAGGAGTAGCATTCAGATGTTCAGAATAAAATTTCTGTCGCAAGCCCCTTTCACACGACCAATTTTGCTGTCACAATCGACTACTAGCTGCAAGTGAGCCTACTGCAGCGCCCGTGGCGTATTATACACATAACAAGTCTCGTCGGTTACGAGTGGCCTTTGTCGTTAACAATTCAGCGCATTTGTTGTGAGAGATGTCTGCTATGCAGTTTGGCACATATACTATGTTCGAGAGGAATAAGAGAGTATCCGAGCTGCAAAAGAAATCAAAGTAAGCTAACAGAAGATGGGGCGCATGATAATAGGGTTTATTAATGACCGAAATAAAATTCATAGCGTATGTTCTTGACAATGGTCGTGTGCTAAAGTCTCCACACTCCTGAGAACGGAAAGAATAGGAAAAGTGTCGTCCAAACATTTCAAAACGTTTATATTTATTTGCTCGAGAAAATACATACATACTTACAAACACATCCAAAAGTATTAAGAAGGCAGTAGATAGTCTCTTTTTACTTTATTCTTTGTGTCTTGTTTTCTTTCTAGGTGCCCAATAGCGAGAAAAATAATTTTGAATGTTACAAAGATCAATTATAATTGTCTTCTTATTTAGGCGTATTATTGACTTTTTCTTTTTCCAGGTATTGTAAAACGTAAACATCCTTTTGCTTTCAGATATTTCCTTTATTCTTACGGGAGAACACAAGTAGGACAAATCTCAGACTCTCATGAGAGTCTTGCAACATGACACGAAATATAGCTTAAGAACACACAAAAACATAAAAACCATTATTATAATAGGAGCGAAGTCGGCAAGAATGGGTTTCATTCGGATGTTAGCAGACGACGCCACAGTCAAAATGGCTCTGAGCACTATGGGACTTAACATCTGTGGTCATCAGTCCCCTAGAACTTAGAACTACCTAAACCTAACTAACCTAAGGACATCACACACATCCATGCCCGAGGCGGGATTCGAACCTGCGACTGTAGCGGTCACGCGGTTCCAGACTGAAGCGCGTAGAACCGCACGACCACACCGGCCGGCGATGCCACAGTCCCCGGTTTCTTCAAATGGGAAGTCTGCAACATACTGAAGGTTTAAAATTCCACACTCGGCACAATCAATTGATGACTGATGTCACTGACCCATTCGCGACGTGATTTGTGGCTGATTTACACGCAGGAATGTGCCGGGTACTCACAACGCGTCGTCGATTTTGACCTGAAAGTAGCTTGTGGGGAAACAGGCTGCAAGCATACATTGCCTTATAATTCCCGTAACTGTGGCAGGGTGTAAGGTTTATCCGTAAGCGCTCTGAAAGTTTTCAAAGATGTAACATCGCTAGCATAGACGGCTCTCGTACAAAAGCGCGTGGATTTTGCATACGCGTTTGACAGGAACATAACCGCTACGCTATTTCGCTTGTTCATGACGGGTGTCAGTCAGATGTCGCAACTTTTTGTCACAGGAAAAGGATAGAGGGTAATTGTTATTTTATAAGTTTTGTATTGCACTCTGTCCTATTGGCAAACCTTTTTATATAAACTACGCTGCAGCATCGTAACGAACTGTTTCCTAGAGCGCTGAAGTGAACGCGTCCCGTAAAACTTCGTATTTGGAGCTACGACAAGCCGTAAATTAACGACGTATCACACTTTGCATTACTTTTTGGAGCGTAATTCTCCCGTTTTAGCTTGCAGGTAAAATATTTTTAAGCTTCGTTCGTTGTTTGGAAAACGAAAATATCAATCGTGTTCCATTCGTCAGTACCTCGGAGCTTGCATGGCATCGTGCGAAATAAAGTCAGTTTAAATAAGGTTTCCCAGCTTTAATGTCACCCGCGAGACAAGGTTAAAATTCTCGTATCTACAAAGCCAATAGATAAAAGCCTTTTAGCTATCTAATTACTTCCAGGAACGATTCTGAAATCAGACCAGTAACTCGAATATGTTCGCCGCCAACGGTTCGACGCACCGCCTCCATCTGGTTACTCCCGGCAATAATCACCACAACAATAGAGAGAGTAATTCAGCTCAATTTCACATAAAAACGTGGCAAAGAAACAAATGAATTCATATAACCCAAGCTGTCCACCATGACCTCCCGGTACCTAACTGCTTCACGCTCTGTTCTGAGGCCTCTTTCGACCGAAATAGTCCACCTTCACTAATTCGTAAAACTCGCAGACAAAAACAGGAAAATGCCTAAGCTGAATACGACACCCGCAAACAGGAACGCAGTTTAGAATGTTTTGTAGGCTTTCCGTACCAGGAAAACAACCTCACTGATAAGGAAGGATCAATAACTGCAGACCCGGCCGGAGTGGCCGTGCGGTTATAGGCCCTACAGTCTGGAGCCGAGCGACCGCTACGGTCGCAAGTTCGAATCCTGCCTCGGGAATGGATGTGTGTGATCTCCTTGGGTTGGTTAGGTTTAATTAGTTCTAAGTTCTAGGCGACTGATGACCTCAGAATTTAAGACGCATAGTGCTCAGAGCCATTTGAACCAATAACTGCAGAATTCTGAAATAATAAGTAACTTTAAACAAGAACTTCACCCCAGAGGGCCCACGACTTCACACCTCAACTTCAGTAGGGCTGCCAGCCGACTGCTCGACTTTGCCGAGCAACGGGCCGCTCTACGCCATTATTTAAAATATATACGTTCCAGCCAATGAGAATCAAGAGCATAATGTAGGCATTTTCACTGGCCCTTCCCTGCTCCTGCTTACAGTATTACTATAAAGTACTGCCTTCCGACAGTACTTTACGGATACCTCAAACCCCTGTAGCAATACTCTAGCCTTGTGAGGTGGACAGATATTTGCTGGCAGATGTCATCGCTGTCGAGGGTGTCAAAGTACGAACGGATGCACTTTGTCCGGAATGAAGCGCACATAGTCCACAGTTGCCATGGCGCCTTAGAAAACTTCTACACCCACTCACATAATGCGCAAGCAGCCATACGGTGGGTGGTGTAGGATACCTTGTGCCACTACTAGACATTAACTTTGCTGTTCCGCCGCCCAAAAAGGAGCAAGGGAAAAACGATTTTCTATATGCCCCTGTACGACCCTAAATTTCTTCGCTGTCCATACGCAAGATATATTTTGGTAGAAATAGGATCGTTCTGCAGTTTGTTGCAAATCGCAGTTCTCTAAACTTTCTCAATACGGTTTCGCGAAAAGAACATCTTGTTCCCTGTTGGGTTTCCCATTAGAGTTCACGAAGCACTCCTTAATTCTCAAGTGTTCATCGAACCTACTGGCAACAGATCTAGCAGCATGCCTCTGAATTGCTTCACGTCTTCCTTTAATTGGACCTAGTGGGGATGCCAAACACTTGATCAGTACTCACAGAAGGGCCACACAAGAATTCTGTACCCTATCTCCTCTGTAGGTGGGCTACACTTTCCTGCAATTCTCCCAATAAACCGACGTCGAACATTCGCCTTCCCTACAACAAGCCCCACGAACTCGTTTCATTTCACGTCGCGTTGCAGCGTTAGTCCTAAGTATTTATCTGAATTGACTGTGTCAAGCAGCACACCACTATTATTGTCATCGACCGTTAGAGAATTGTTATTCAGCTCTTCTGCATTAACTTACATTTTTCACTTTCAGCGCAAGGAACCATTCATCACACCAAACGGTATCCTCCTTCAGTAAATCTAAGACGACGCCTTGCCGTAATCCACAGCGTCATCAGCAAATAGTCGTAGGTTGCTGCTCCCCCTTCCCATCAGATCATTTTTGTATATTGCTAGGTATATCGGTGGTAGCCGGTTTTCGGTGCACACGCCGGAGAATACAGAAACTGAGGGAGCCGCCAGGCGGAAAAGTGACCCAACCCACCGGTTGTTGTTGCTGCGGTCTTCAGTCCTGAGACTGGTGTGATGCAGCTCTCCACGCTACTCTATCCTGTGCAAGCTTCTTCATCTCCCAGTACTTACTGCAACCTACATCCTTCTGAATTTGCTTGATGTATTCATCTCTTGGTCTCCCTCTACGATTTTTACCGTCCGCGCTGCCCTCCAATGCTAAATTTGTGATCCCTTGATGCCTCAGAACATGCCCTACCAACCGGTCCCTTCTTCTTGTCAAGTTGTGCCACAAACTCCTCTTCTCCCCAATTCTATTCAATACCTCCCCATTCGTTACGTGATCTACCCATCTGATCTTCAGCATTCTCCTGTAGCACCACATTTCTAAAGCTTCTATTCTCTTCCTGCCCAAACTATTTATCGTCCATGTTTCACTTCCATACATGGCTACACTCCATACAAATACTTTCAGAACTACTTCCTGACACTTAAATCTATACTCGATGGTAACAAATTTCTCTTCTTCAGAAACGCTTTCTTTGCCATTGCCAGTCTACATTTTATATCTTCTCTATTTCGAACATCATCAGTTATTTTGCTCCCCAAATAGCAAAACTTCTTTACTACTTTAAGTGTCTCATTTCCTAATCTAATTCCCTCAGCATCACCCAACTTAATTCGAGTGCATTCCATTATCCTCGTTTTGCTTTTGCTGATGTTCATCTTATACCCTCCTTTCAAGACGCTGTCCATTCCATTCAACTGCTCTTCCAAGTCCTTCGCTGTCTCTGACAGAATTACAATGTCATCGGCGAACCTCAAAGTTTTTATTTCTTCTCCATGGATTTTAATACCTACTCCGAATTTTTCTTTTGTTTCCTTTACTGCTTGCTCCCACCGGTACGGAGACCGAAATGTGACAGATAGGCTACGGACAAGAGAACAGACCAGGAGAAGGGCAAACAACCTTGCGGCAACGAGGCGCTACGCAAGATAAGAGCAGCGAAGAAACAAATACAAGACGCAACCAGAGGGAGTAACCTGGTGACAAGCAAGGGAGTTATCCAACAGTTCTGGTACAGCGAAAATCGATCCGTAGGTATCAAGCGCAAGCACTGAACCGTGACTGTTCGCTTTGCGGCTGCCTAAATACCGGCCCCTCTATTGGCTATCGAGGTCCATCTCCTCCGGCGGGCTTTCAATCTCTGCGGCACTCGATACCAGATACTCGTATGTAGAGAACAAGGGCTACCCTATCACACTTCCCTGGGGCACTCCTGGCAATGCCTCTCTCTCTGATGAACACTCGACGTCGATAACAACCCACTGGGCTCTAGTACTTAAGTCTTCGAGTCACTCACATACCCGGGGATCTATTCCACATGCTCGAATCTCCGTTAACAATCTGCAATTGGGAACCGTGCAAACGCTTTCTGGAAATCTAAGAATATGGTTCAAATGGCTCTGAGCACTATGCGACTTAACTTCTGAGGTCATCAGTCGCCTAGAACTTAGAACTAATTAAACCTAACGAACCTAAGGACATCACACACATCCATGCCCGAGGCAGGATTCGAACCTGCGACCGTAGCGGTCGCACGGTTCCAGGCTGCAGCGCCTAGAACCGCACGGCCACTCCGGCCGGCTAGGAATATGGAATCTGCTGTTTCCCTTCATCCATGGGTCAAAGGATGCCATGTAAGGAACGGGCAACCTGAGTTTCTCACAAGCGGTGCTTCCGTATTGATATGTGGATAGAAACTTCTCTGCATCAAGGAAGTTTAGTACTCTTATATTCGAAATTAGACTATTCTCAAGAATTCTGCAGCAACCCGATGTTAAGGATATTGCTCTTCAATTTTGCGGGTCCGTTCTTTTATCCTTCTTATGTACAGGAGTCACCTTGAAAAGCGTAGAAGCAGTACGCCTCGTCTCTTTTCATTCCGCGATTACGCAAATTAACCATATTTTTAAATGCAAATTAGAGTCAGTCCGTTATGTAAATTAATTACATTTCAATTAACTCCAATTGAAAACAGAGAGACTGAAGAAATGAAATTTTATTTCCAATTATTATACAACAACAGTGGTTGCATTGGTGATTTCTTCCTTTTGTTTCATCTCGTTGTAGATATTCCTTGCATTTGTACTTCACCGATTTTGTCCGCAGCTTGTGGTCTAGTGTCTAGCGTTGCTGCCTCTAGATGACGGGGACCCAGGTTCGATTCCCGGCTGATTGAGGATTTTCTCCGCCCGTGGACTGGGTATTTGTGTTGTCCTCGTCATTTCATTATCATCATCATCATCATTCGTGACAATGGCTAGACTCGATTGTGTAGAAATTGGGCTGTGTAAAAACTGGGACTTTGTATGGGCGCTGATAACCGCACAGTTCAGTGCTCCACAAACCAATCATCATCATCATTCCGTGTCCGCCACAGAGGAGAGAGGATATTTCAACAGAAGGACCATCCCAACCATCTCCAGGCTTAGGAGGCGGGGAAGGCGCCAGCCTCAGGTGTTGTGCACAGGTAAGCAGTACGGACACCAGGCTGCTGGCAGGCCACTGTGTGCCACCCGCTCTCTTGAATGTCGTTGTGGTGAGGCGCCATCTCTGTTAGAATTTTACTACCACGAACTTCCTTGAAAGGTTTCTCTGATGGAAGGAGGATTTTCTAAATACCACAGCCAGTTCTTAAGTGGAGCTCTCTAGGGGAGAAAGCTGTCTTATCTGCTGCCCGCTTCCTGGAGAGTCCCTATCAGCAGGCGCCCTTTGTTAAGAATTTATTGCTATCGGCATCAGCGAAATCTTTCTCTGGTGGTAGGAAGATTCTTAAACAATACGACCATCTTTTTGAGCCAATCTTAAGAGAAAAGTTCTACGGGAGATATAGATCTCGAAAGCTTTCTAAAGGACACGGGCAGTCCCTGGAAATGATGGTCACACGTTTAGGCCAACTGTTCTGCGTCTAGCCCACCTTCTTTTTCTCTTTTTATGTTCCCACGCTAGAAAACAGTGCGCCAAAAATAAGAGATCTGAATTGGCTGAAATATCGTGACTTAAAATTTTTAGAAGCAAGTTTCTGGACGTGGAGCTTCTGTACGTTTTATTTGCAAGGATGAATTTTCCCAAAGTTAGTGGGAGTACAGCGGTGTCAACTTAACTTTTTCAATGGCAGGAAAAAATGTTACTTTACTGATTAGCAACTGCTACTTGAGAAGCGGGAAACATCCGTAGGAGTGACGCACTCTGCACTTTTCCAATACTTTGGATTCTACACTCGGTAGAGACTCTTCCGATTCCGGTCTGAGTAGAATGATTTACGCTCTGCATCCAGAAAGGTCACTTCGGCGCCTGTTTACAGCACAATCACTTCGTGTTTTACGCTCTTTAGGGACACATGGAGTTCCGCCATTCTTCGGTCCGGACGCCTCAGGCGGAGGCTTCGCTCAGCAGACTTCTGGTTCAGGCCTCATCTGAGGACGATGCAGCAGCGGCGTGCAAATAGGGAGACATGGCAAGCCATCGGCATCACCAGCACCAACGCATTCACACTTCAATCATGGCGAAATTTACAAGCAACTCCGACGGTATAGCCCGTAATCAATTTAGTCACCTCCATAATTTCACGGTTAGGTTCTACTTTGCGACTGAGGTAGTCACAAATGCACAATATGTTCCAAGCATGATAAACAATCACTGTTGCCGAGTTGCGGATTGGGGTCAGTTAAAATTTAATATGTTAGAGAGCTGAACTTACAGTCGCATGCCCCTTCCTAAATTTTGCCAATCGTAAGTCACTTCAATTTTTTGTTTATTGTCATTGTTGTTACATCTGCAGTCGATTATTACTGAATTACTTCAAAGAGTGATTTATCGTACCTGTGATTTTCACTTTTTAGTTATTCATATTGGTGCATAATTAATCAAAATTTGTGATTACCCTCCATCCTATGACGCACGGCCGGGCCGAAAATCAGCGTTTATTGACTCCGTTGCGCACCACAATTTAATTAGCGTGGTTCCTTGGGAATAGATCTAGATAGGTAACGAACTATCATAATTTCTCACTCTTTTCATCAACGAAGGGATGTTTTGCAACCAGCGCTTTTTTTCTAGTCGTTTGGGATTTTCGCTGAACGACATCTTCGCGATAAGTAAGGGACCAATGACTCAGAGTACACTTTTAAAACAGAACTGGGACTTAATCTGGATCCGGCACTTACTTGTTTGCAACTCTGAGTTGCTCCCCAAAGTCAACGATGCCTATTTCTATGTCCTCCCTAAGAGAGGAGTCTGCACGACCGTTGATCAATGATATATGTCTATAAGGTCATTCTGTATGTTTGATTTTAAACGCGAAATTTAAATTTGTTTACGCAGACTGACGCGGGGAACGAAAATGTGTCCCAAGGCCAGGATTCGAACCCAGGTTTCCTGCTCACTACGCAGATGCACTAACCACTACGCCACCCTGGCACAGTGGCTTTGCACAACTTCACAGACTATGCTAGCACGCCTCTCTCCTCAATCAAAATACTCATTCACGCCTCAGCTCAGTTGGTATTCCCCCTAAACTCGAGCATCATTGTAGGGACTCTCCAACTGTACTGAAATGCACCACAGCATCGAACGAAACGGGCGATCTTGCCTGAAACCCAGGGATAGATGCTTTAATCAAATTGAACTACACGAGTATGATTCCAGAGACCTTTTCCTGTCTCAAACATATGACGTATAGTGTGTACATAAATTATAAATGTTTGAGGGTTGAAATGGTCTCTGGAATCATATATTTTCATTTGCGAAATTTAAAACTTCAACTTTTCTCTTGCTGCCTTCTATTGCCACACCAGACTGGTTGACGAGTTACTGGACACAAGACTTCGACACGCTTAGTGACTTTACAAAGGACTAGAATGTCGCGATCCTCAGCAATATCTCTCATTAACGTATGAAGGGGGAAGTAGTTGTAAGCTTCAGGCATCTATCTTTTTATAGACACACGAATTTCTACTAACTTTTGGCTGTCGACATTTCCACGTTCATTTTTGAATAGAGAGTGAAATACTTTATGCTTCCTCATTATTTTCCAAATTTTGTTCTTAAACTGTGGTGGGTTTTTTCCAGCCTTTACCCTTTACTTGACACATTACTTCTCTGGAACGCATATTTACAGTCAGTAAAACTTTGCCCCTAACTCGTCTATACCCATTATGCTGTAACTAAATGATGTGTATCCAACGTTTAAGTGGGATTATAATAACTGCTTATCTGCTATTTGGAGCACAGAAACTATCCTTTCTTTCTTTACATACTTAATATTTACTAGCCTTTTCCCACTAGTTTCGCTTGTGTATGCATTCAATACCTCTCTGTGTTCACCTGTTCGTCCCACTGTCTCATCCTCTCACTACCATCTGCCTCTCTTTCTGTTTTATCACCTCCCCATCCCCCTCTCTTTATCCAGTTCCTTCACCCCCTCACTCTGAACAAACCTTTCTGACCCCTCCTTCTGATAGTATCTTCCTCACCCCCTCTCTCTCCATCTCCACCTCCTCCTCTTCTTTTTCGACCTGTCCACTACCAATCTACATCTTCCACCTGGTTCAAGCATCTCTGTCTCTTCCCCATTCTCCCTCTCACCCTATCTGTCCTCCCCTCTGTCCATCTCAATCTGTCGTCAGCCATGCTCATCAGCATGCTAGGTTGTGAAATACAGTTCAATAAAGCAGACAGATACTAATCCCACAACAAGAGTGTCATGCAGTGCAGCCTACATTTAAGGACCACATAAACCATTTCTTGCCTCTGGCATGTAGGCTACCTTGTAACACAGATTGGTCTGGCAGGGCGATATAGTTACCACATAATAAGCCTCTTGTGTAGGGCAGCCTATATGCCAGAGGCTGGTAAAACACGTTATAAACCCTACACTGCTCATACCCATGAGGCATGCTGTTTCTGTGCCAAATTCAGTAGAAATTGATCTACAGATTTAGGATGCGATCCTGGACATGAAAAACATGCACACTCTCTCTCTACACATATATATTAGACACACACACACACACACACAAACACACACACACACACACACACACACACACACACACACACACACGCTCACGCTCACGCGCGCGCGCCCTGGATTAATTTTTGTAACCACCTGCACTATGGCGACATCGTGATCACTAATGCCGGTTTCTATACCCCTGGTCCCACGGAAACCTAGGTGTGTAGAATATTACTGTTCCTACCTATCTGCAACTGTAGTATGGGACACGTTTTGCACAGTCATTCACCAGTGTGATGGGGTATCTGGACACGATCACTGTCTTAGTGAACAATAAATGCGAGTCATCCATTCAGGCAACATATTTCCATTGGTCCATGATCCCGATTAGATGATCCCATGTCCATTGCAATCATAATTTGATGATGTTGTTCGCTCATCATGGAATCATTTAGGGGCTTACTTCTGCAAAGCTTCGTTCTCAACAAAGTGCACTAAACTGTGTGCTACGATACTCTGGTGCCTTCAAAAGCACTGTACTCTGTTGTCAGGTCTGCCACAGCTCGTTGTATGTTTTGCTTTTACAGAGTGAGCAACCCTCGAAACATCAAGTTCTATAGATGTTCACAACAGTAGCAAGCCAACAGCTGGTCGGCTTCACAGGCTCCAAGATGTTCATTCCCAGATGCTGGGCCGTAACAATCTGCCTTTGTCAAAATCTGTTATGAAGAGGGATCTGCCCATCTGTAGCCCATATCGTCGCTAGAATGATTCCCCAATCATCTCTGCTCCGGTTATATACCTTTATTACCGCTTCACATGCCCACAACGCCAGTAGGCGGCATTCAGATCTCGTGGTGGGCAGCAGTCATAATGTTTCGACTCATCAGTGTACAGCTAGCATTTTAAATGATTTTTGTTATGATCTACGCATGTATTAATTAGTTTAATATGGCTGTCCCACCTGAATGTTATCGATAAATGACAAATTAAAGGGAAAGGAAAGAGTATTGACTTTTAACATTCCGTCGTCCACGGATGAAGATATTATTAGAGATAGGGGACAACACCTTTTCAAAGGAAACATCCCACCATAGTCCTCAATCGTTTTCAGGAAAAACCCGGTAAACCTAAATTGATGGCCGAACAGGGATTTGAACCACCGCCCTCCTGAATGCCAAACCACTGCCTGAGTCACTGCGCCACCACGCTCGGTAAAATTAAAGGGGGATTTGTTTCGACTTCCATTGTGTTCTCATGAGGAGTACACTGTCTAATTGTGTTGCTATTGATCTCGGCCGCCTCAATTTGATTGCCGCTTAATCAGCGACTTAGAGGCCTACCGTCGCGCTAGATCAATAGGCTACACAGTGCGCGAGTCTCTGCAGTGCAGATTCCAGTAAACAGGTACGTTGCATGAGCAAGACAGCAGCCCGAGCAAATTTATACGAGATGCGTACAGAATTACAGGATCGAGACTCTAGTTTACTAATTAAAAAATCGTCCCATTACAAGACCCTCACCCAGTGGCAGATGAAAAATGGTTCGTTATAATGAACGACAAGATCTTTTTTATACCAATAAAGCGAACTCCTCAGTTCGCTCTTATACGCCATCAGACAATTGTAAACTGCTTCTTATGTTGTACCATTTCATATGAACAAATACAGGGCTACTATTAATGGTTCATTCGTTTTCAGAGCTCTAATATTTCCAAAGTTTGCGTGTACAAATGTGATTGATGCAAATATAGCCGTAATGTCACCGAAATTACAGTGTGCCCACCAGATGACGTTACGAGTGCAGTGTCCCGTCAAAACGGCGACAAAGCAACACAAGAGTTTTTTTGTGCTGGAATATGCGACATGTTTATCTGTTACATTAAAGCAAAGTGCATCCAAAAGGAATTACGGAAACGAGTTGCTGTGTAAACAGAGCAATGTGATTTGCTATCGACAATTTAAACAGAAAAGTACCTGTCGACCAAGTGTACCATACGCAACCAAGGTGAGAAAGTTTCGTACGCAGTGCAAAAAAAATCTAGGGTCCGCGCTAGCCACGAACTTGGCAAAATGCTGCAAACTTTGTGGAAGATTTTGCGACAGCGATTAACATGTCATTCTGCAGCTAGTGCAGCAATTAAAACCGAAAGATTGCTGCCGGTCCCTTCAATTTTGCATAACAATGCAGGAAGCTCTTGAGAGGATGAGCATTTCACCTCGAAGCTGATATCCAGCGACGAAGCAACCTTAAATTTATCTGGAAAGGTTAATCGCCACAATGTGAAAGTGTTGGGCACTGAACATCCTCATTCAACTGTGGAGTTTGAACGAGATTCGCCAAAGCTTAAGGTTTTCTGCATAACGTCACACACGAAGCTCCATAGGTCATCTTTCTTCTTTGAGAAGACTGGGACGGGTACCTCTTACCTCGATGTGTTGTATTTGTGGTTGTCTCCACAAATGCCTACTACAGGGAACATACCTCCCAACAAGATTGGGCACTTTCTCATTGGAGCATCGATGTTCGTCGCTACCTAAACGACGAAATTCCGCATCGCTGTATTGGGTGTGAGGATGAAGATGATGTGGCTCTATTCCTTTGGTTCCCCAGGTCGCCTGACCTAACGCCTTTTGACTTTTTCTTTCGGGGGTACACTAAGGACCGTGTTTACGTCCTCCCACTGCTAAGAACAATGGAACAGCTTTGAGAACACATGAATGCTGCTGTGATGGTCGTTGACAACTGTTGATATAACGTATGGAACGAACTCGACTATCGATTGGACGTGAGTGTATAACCAGAGGGGCACATCTGTAGAGTGCATAACGCAAACTTGGCAAGTTTACGGTTCTATTCATGCATCTCTCATATTTGTACAAGTAATACTTTGAAGGCTATAGAGCTTTGAAAACGAATGAACCGTTTATAGTACCCCTGTATATTCTTGCAAACCACTGCGAAATGCATGGCCGAGGGCACTTGGCATTCTACGGCATGTTAGGATTCCTTCCCGTTCCAATCGCATATGAGGCGCGGGAAGAATGGCTGCTTAAATGCCACTGTGAGCGCAGTAATTGGTCTAATTTCACCTTCGTAGTCTCTATGGGAGGCAGCTGTTCTATATTCCTGGACTATTTACTTAAGCTTGTTCTTGAACCTTCATACGTAAGCTTTCGCGGGATAGTTTGCAACTTGGTAAGTTACCAGTCTTCAGGCGACTGTGACATTTCCGTATCGCTCTTTCGCGGGACAAACAATTCTGTGACTTGTATGCGTTCAATATTCGCTGTTAGCATTGCATTAGCACGTTATGGACCTCCTGCTTACTGGGCAGTTGCGTTAACCACTGCGCCATCCGGACACAGTTGAGCAGACTATTACACTCCCACCGAGCGCAGTCTACTCGCAATCCCCGTCCATACCCATGTCCCCTGGGTCGCTTCTTTGAGATACCCGCAGGAGAGCGAACGTAATTGTGTATCCGTACTGAATGTAGTGGATTCGCGGCACATTGAGGCGATTCAATTATAGCTTCAATAATGTTCTAAGATCTGGGACACATACGTCCTGTAAACAGTCTCTTTTATAGACTGATGGTATTTTCCCAGTATCCCGCCAATTAATCGAAGTCTGCGGCCTGCTTTACCTACGACAGGGCCTATGTGACCTTTCTATTTCATATCCTTACATACTCTTACATAAAGATATTTACATAAGTCGACTGATTCCAACTGCGACTCCTTGATATTGGAATCACAGGATACTACTTTTTTGTCTTTCGCGACATGCGTGATTTTACATTTCCGAAAATTTCAAGCAAATTCCCAATCTTTTCACCACTTTGAAAGCTCATCGAGATCAGACTGACTACGTGGAAAAAATTTTCAATGGAGACTTTGAAAGGGTACAGTACCGCCCGACATCGAAAATAGGTACAACATACTTCATTATTCTTGTCAGAACAACACATTTTTTGTAAAAATAACTCAATTTCAATTAATACAGCGAAGACGGATACCAGTGCGGGAAAGAATGACAATTTATTTATTTAATTGATCACATGTGCACTCCCACAAAATAAATCCCTACATCGAGTTTGGTGAGATCTGTGAAATGAATGAATGTATGGTCGTCTGCTAACCGCAGATAGTGAATGTGGATATATGATCATCTTTGAGATGACCCTTTGGTCACCTTTGGTAGAACCAAGGAGATAACATTTACCGGAGCTTTCAGCACCTGAAATGTGGCTGACCAATATGGTAGCAAGGTGCTCCCCCACTTCGGCAGAGGTGCGAGAGGACCTGAAGAAAGGCCATGTTTCGGCACTCTGCCACTGGATCTAGTGTTGGTAAGACCTGTCTTAGGCATGCTCCGTAAGGACAAAAGAGTGGAGACATGGTATTCATGTGAAATACTGAAGAGTAGTTTAGAATAATAATTTCTCTATTTCAGGAACTTTTGTGGGGAGAATTAAATGTCAGGCAGGTAATATTAAGGGGATCGTAGTAATCTTCGGAAGTGATCAACGGTCACAATGAAACCACGTGTAGCAATAAGTTGAAATACTTCCGAGTGCTTAAGTTAAGCTGAATTACTAGTGTGTGTACTATAAGTTGGAAATATTTAAGAAATGGCGTGTGCAGGACTTGAAATTAGAGACTAGTACTTCCACGTGGTGAGTACTGTGTGAGTCTCAATCTGTGTATGAGACAAAGGATAAAGAGAAGTACTCGTCCATGGTATCAGTTGAGGACTCGCGTGTGTGATGAATATGTTCTTAATATTACTTTGCGTGTTATGTTTCCGTGTGACGCTTGATTCAAACTATAATACTCTGAGAGAGAAGCAAGGTGAGTCAGCCGTCTATCCAGCAACGCCACTTGGCTTGCATTGCACAGGAAGACGTGCATATATCGTCCAGAGTTCGTAGTAGGAAAGAAAAGTTACGAAGTGGGGCAGTGTCGTGTGAAACTGGGATGAATACTAATTGAAGTGGGAAAGCTGAAAGTGATGTGATTATAATGTTGTGACTATTCCTTATGTTGTATTCCATGTTGCAGTGTGGTGTATATCATGTAATTTAAGTATGTGTGGTTTGCATGGGAGAGTAGCAAGGTAGTTTCAGAGGTAGTGGGTTATGCATGTTCCTTTTGTACCGCTCGGTCTGGAGGAAAGTTTCGTGATGATGGTTGTGAGAGTCGAAGTGTGAGATATAAAAAAAAAAAAGATCCACCATCCTATCCAGAAAGTGCACTGTAGCATTAAGTAATTACGACACCATAAGATAGAGAATCACCAATGTAAAGCCATGCCCACTGGGCGGAATTTCTCATGTGCTATTGTTGTAGGTTATAGAATTTGTGTGTTTAGGTTATAGAATTTATCGGAATAAATGAGATAGTGAAAAGAAAAAGATTGGTGGCCTTTTCCTTCGAATTGTATGTTGTCATGTTATCCAGAATTTATAATGTGTGCGCCATTCATATTCAGTGCGATGTCCAAGTGTTGATAAAAGCCGTTAAATAAAAAAAGAAAATGTGGTACTGCCAGTGCGTAGTGAACAGTCAGAGTAGTGTAAATTACTAATAGTCAGATGTGCGTTTCCGTTGCGTAATATTCATACAGGAGAATAATTTGTAACTTAATTGTGAGTACTAGAGTTCATGTTACTCGATAAATAAGAATGAATCCACTCGCTTGGCAGACCACTCATCTTGCAGGCCTGACTGCTTGATGCCACAGTATGAGCAAGGCGTGTGGGTGCCTTTCAACTTCATTACAGACAGTCGTATTTCCTGCAGAAAGTCTGAGGTTATCATTAACAATGTCAGCAAAGCAAGGTCATTAATACACAAAACTAACAGCAATGGTCGATGCACAGTTCCCTGGAACACAAACCTGTTGATCAATCCCAGGATAATAAGCCACGTCCTCCCAGTCAATAAATCCTTAATAAAGTAATTATTATTTAAAATACGAATTTATTTTGTACAAAGATTAATCAATTATAAATTAAGCTTCTGCCGTCACGATTGATCAGCGTTGGCGCTTTGAATGAGTGAGTGAGTGATTGAGTGAGGGCAACTACAAAGGTTAAGACATACTCCCTTATTAACCCTTCCCAGAGTTGACAGTTGCGTCAGGCCACATCAAGATGCTAGCTGCATCGACGTTTAGGGCAACTTATTAAAGGGATGTTTCTCACGAACGAGGCTGTTAAACCAACGGAAATTTTGATAACAACGACCCATATATGAATGAGGCGAAAAAGCACTGCGAAATGAAAGTCGCAACAGACAGGCGACAACAATTGTGAGGGGTAACTACATTGTAGATGCAGTATCAATGAAGGTAATTGCCGCTCTGTGATAACGGAATGCGCAGTCCCACTACTAATCTTCGTTTTAAAAGTAAAGTCTGTTCGAGCTGGATTCCAGAATATATGAATCAAAATGACCAATTATACCTGAAACAGAGACGACCACCGCCACCAACACCACCGCCACCACCAGTACATTAACTAAAATTTGATGCCTCACGATGTTTCCTACAAACACAAACCTTATTTTTGCCAAAATATTATGCTAGTAAGTTCATCTCTCCCAGATTCGATTCAGCAATCTCTACATTATTTATCCATGTAAATATTCAGTATCGTTTTTCGTTCATGTTTCACTTCCATTGAAGAACACATCTCCACAAGGCACTGACCTGATTGACTGCCTAGCGCCAAGTGCTAACGACAGAAATTTGAAATTTGGAGAGGGTGCTGATCTTATGTTGTAGGCGCCGTTTAAGAAGGGACTTTTCAAAATTCCACCATTAAGGGGGTGATATAGAAGCTGAAAGACTTTCTGGACATTATCTCTATCAAGGCAATTGTGAAGCGAGAACCACGAAAATTAGTGTTTGGTTTCTTGGTCAAAAATTAAAAAAAAAACATTGCTTCACCAATTTTGGAAATTCAGCTCCTATAGAGGTGAAATAACGAGTAAAGTTTTTTTTAAAAAATAACTCATTAATAACGATCTACTAAAGTATTTTAAAGGTACATCTATGAAAACTGGTGTTTGACTTCTCAGTTACAAATAAAAAAAAATTTCTTTCTGCGTTTTTGGAAATTCAGACGCCTAAGAGAGCATGGGTTTCGAAAAAGACGATCGTATGAAACTCAGCTCGCGCTATTCGTCCACGAGACTCAGAGGGCCATAGACACGGGTTCCCAGGTAGATGTGTTTCTTGACTTCCGCAAGGCGTTCGATACAGTTCCCCACAGTCGTTTAATGAACAAAGTAAGAGCATATGGACTATAAGACCAATTGTGTGACTGGATTGAAGAGCTCCTAGATAACAGAACGCAGCATGTCATTCTCAATAGAGAGAAGTCTTCCGAAGTAAGAGTGATTTCAGGTGTGCCGCAAGGGAGTGTCGTGGGACCGTTGCTATTCATAATATACATAAATGACCTTGTGGATAACATCGGAAGTTCACTGAGGCTTTTTGCGGATGATACTGTGGTATATAGAGAGGTTGCAACAATGGTAAATTGAAATGCAGATCTGCAACGAATTGACGCATGGCTATTGAATCTCAATGTAGACAAGTGTAATGTGCTGCGAATACACAGAAAGAAAGATTCTTTGTCATTTAGCTACAGTATAGCAGGTCAGCAACTGGAAGCAGTTAATTCCATAAATTATCTGGGAGTACGCATTAGGAGTGATTTAAAATGGAATGATCATATAAAGTTGATCGTCGGTAAAGCAGGTGCCAGACTGAGATTCATTGGAAGAATCCTAAGGAAATGCAATCTGAAAACAAAGGAAGTAGGTTACAGTACACTTGTTCGCCCACTGCTTCAATATTGCTCACCAGTGTGGGATCCGTACCAGATAGGGTTGATGGAAGAGATAGAGAAGATCCAATGGAGAGCAGCGCGCTTCATTACGGGATCATTTAGTAATCGCGAAAGCGTTACAGAAATGATAGATAAACTCCAGTGGTAGACTTTGCAAGAGAGACGCTCAGTAGCTCGGTACGGGCTTTTGTTGAAGTTTCGAGAACATACCTTCACCGAGGAGTCAAGCAGTATATTGCTCCCTCCTACGTATGTCTCGCGAAGAGACCACGAAGATAAAATCAGAGAGATTAGAGCCCACAGAGCCCATACAGAGGCATAGCGACAATCTTTCTTTCCACGAACAATACGAGACTGGAATAGAGGGGAGAACCGATAGAGGTACTCAAAGTACCCTCCGCCACACAGCATTTTTAAAGCTAACTATGAAAATTTTTATTTGGCTTCTCTGTCTGAAATAAAAAACATGTGTTTCACTGTTTTTGGAAATTCAGTCTTCAAGAGTGTGAAATAGGGAACGAAAATTTTTAAGAAAATATTTTGTTATATTAAAAAATTTTCAAACTAAATCTATGAAAATTGGCATTTCATTGCTAAGTTATATATAAAGAAATATGTGTTAAGGGTTGGAAGTTTCTGTGGATATATCACGTTAATATCGCAAAAGGCTTGATTAACAAAAATCTTTGACTCCAGCTACCAGAATCGCTTTTGGGCCATAAATATATTCAGAATAGATTACGTTTCTTTTGCTTTATTTAACGTGAAAAGTTTACAGGTGTTGCATTTTGAGAACAACATAATTATTTGATTACAGAAACACAAAAACAAAAATCGTTACAAACCATACAGTCTATGTGAGCAAAGCAGTGGGCGCTAGGTTAATGTTCAATCTACACTATCATATTTCTCTTCTCCAGAACACTTGTTCTTGATATAGCCGGTGTGCATTTTGTGTGCGTCAACCTTTAACGTAAATAACGTTGTCAAAACATATCACGAATCTCGGACTGCAGTTTCAATGACAAACCTCGAGGATTGTATTTACTCTCCCTGAACTTAAATTTCCTTTGCATATTTCTCTTTGGTTTCGTTTCCTGCTTGCTCAATCTACAGACCGAATAACATCGGGGATAGATTACAATCTTGTCTCACTCCCTACTCGACCAATGCTTCTATTCCACGCCTTTCGACTCCTATTAACAGTAGTTTGGTTTCTGTACAAGTTGTATGTAATCTATGGCTACCTGTATGTTATTCTTGCTACCTTCAGAGTTTCAAATAGTGTATTCCAGTCAACATTGTCAAGAGCTTTCTCAAAATCTGCAAATGCTATAACCATTGATAACCTTCGGCAGCTTAAGCCATGGTACGCAAAGTTTATTCGCCTTCTTGTCTGTCTTTTACTTTTCTTGTAAGATGAGTCGTTGGGGCTGTATTCCTGGAGTTTCTCCCAGTTCTCTGGAAGCCAAACTGATCTTCCTCAAGGTCGGCTACTCCTGACGCCTTTTTTCTATCAAGGTCTTTCGGCGATCTGCTAAATTCTTCTTGCAGTATCGCATCTCCTATCCGATCTTCACCTACTTCCATTTTACTTTATGTAATATTGTCTTCAATTTCATTTCCCTTGTATATCCCCTCTATGCATTCTTTCCACCCTTCTCTTCTTTGCTTACTACTTGCTAGCCGTCTAAGCTGTTGATATTGATATAGCCATCCCTATTTTCTACAAAAATCTCTTTAACTTTCGTATAGGTGCGATGTATTTTCCCTTACCTACAAGACTCTACGTGTGGTGAAAGGAAGCAAAAAAATGGGTGGCGGTTTGGGAGAAATGAGATGCAGATAAATAGGTTTACCATGAAATCGAACTCATTTCAAGCTGCCAAAATTCTGTTAACCGGTTTTGAAAGTCTAAGCAATTTTGACAAGTGAAGTTAAACGTACACTCCTGGAAATGGAAAAAAGAACACATTGACACCGGTGTGTCAGACCCACCATACTTGCTCCGGACACTGCGAGAGGGCTGTACAAGCAATGATCACACGCACGGCACAGCGGACACACCAGGAACCGCAGTGTTGGCTGTCGAATGGCGCTAGCTGCACAGCATTTGTGCACCGCCGCCGTCAGTGTCAGCCAGTTTGCCGTGGCATACGGAGCTCCATCGCAGTCTTTAACACTGGTAGCATGCCGCGACAGCGTGGACGTGAACCGTATGTGCAGTTGACGGACTTTGAGCGAGGGCGTATAGTGGGCATGCGGGAGGCCGGGTGGACGTACCGCCGAATTGCTCAACACGTGGGGCGTGAGGTCTCCACAGTACATCGATGTTGTCGCCAGTGGTCGGCGGAAGGTGCACGTGCCCGTCGACCTGGGACCGGACCGCGGCGACGCACGGATGCACGCCAAGACCGTAGGATCCTACGCAGTGCCGTAGGGGACCGCACCGCCACTTCCCTGCAAATTAGGGACACTGTTGCTCCTGGGGTATCGGCGAGGACGATTCGCAACCGTCTCCATGAAGCTGGGCTACGGTCCCGCACACCGTTAGGCCGTCTTCCGCTCACGCCCCAACATCGTGCAACCCGCCTCCAGTGGTGTCGCGACAGGCGTGAATGGAGGGACGAATGGAGACGTGTCGTCTTCAGCGATGAGAGTCGCTTCTGCCTTGGTGCCAATGATGGTCGTATGCGTGTTTGGCGCCGTGCAGGTGAGCGCCACAATCAGGACTGCATACGACCGAGGCACACAGGGCCAACACCCGGCATCATGGTGTGGGGAGCGATCTCCTACACTGGCCGTACACCACTGGTGATCGTCGAGGGGACACTGAATAGTGCACGGTACATCCAAACCGTCATCGAACCCATCGTTCTACCATTCCTAGACCGGCAAGGGAACTTGCTGTTCCAACAGGACAATGCACGTCCGCATGTATCCCGTGCCACCCAACGTGCTCTAGAAGGTGTAAGTCAACTACCCTGGCCAGCAAGATCTCCGGATCTGTCCCCCATTGCGCATGTTTGGGACTGGATGAAGCGTCGTCTCACGCGGTCTGCACGTCCAGCACGAACGCTGGTCCAACTGAGGCGCCAGGTGGAAATGGCATGGCAAGCCGTTCCACAGGACTACATCCAGCATCTCTACGATCGTCTCCACGGGAGAATAGCAGCCTGCATTGCTGCGAAAGGCGGATATACACTGTACTAGTGCCGACATTGTGCATGCTCTGTTGCCTGTGTCTATGTGCCTGTGGGTCTGTCAGTGTGATCATGTGATGTATCTGACCCCAGGAATGTGTCAATAAAGTTTCCCCTTCCTGGGACAATGAATTCACGGTGTTCTTATTTCAATTTCCAGGAGTGTATTTGGCAGGCAGCCACTGGGAAATCTAAAGCAAGGGGGTAGGGGGATTGAGAGCTGAACGCTGACGTAATTCGCCCACCCGAATTAGCTCATGCAAATTAATGCCACCTACCATTGCAGCCTATAGTCGAGACGGTGTACGAAGCTACCTGACAGTTGGTAGCGTTGTTGTAAGCTTTCAACTGGAAAGTCTGGTATCGAGCGCCGCGAAATTTGAATCCCCGCCAGACGTCATGGACGTCGAAGACCCCTAGAGGCCTCTGCACCATCGCGCCGTAAACTGTGGCGGCGCGCGCCTCCTGGCCTGCATTTAGTGTGAGGGCGCCACAGTGGGGCACGTGGTTCCAGCGGCCAATAGCGGCGTCCCCGATAGACTACTTAAGCGCCTGCCTCTTACTCAGCCAGCCCCATCCATAACACCGATTCCTACACCTTTTTCCCCTCCGCCGGTGTGCCCCAAGGCTCCGTCCTCTCCCCCCTTCTGTACCTTTTGTACACGGCGGACATGCCGCCGCCGTCGCCCCCCGTCCACCTCCTCCAGTTTGCCGATGACACCGCCTTCCTCGCCCTTGCCCCCACCCTGCAACGCTCCCAACGCCTTCTCCAATCCCATCTTGACCGATTCACCGCTTGGTGCAACCAGTGGTTGCTCAAGGTCAATCCCTCCAAAACCCAGGCGATCATTGTAGGCAAAACCACCCCTTCCTTCCGCCTCCTTGATTTCTATCTCACCGTCTATGGCCGTCCTATCGCCCTCACTCCCACCCTTAAGTACCTTGGCGTCACCCTCGACCGTCGCCTCTCCTGGACTCCCCATCTCCAGACGATCCAAGCCAAGGCACGTTCCCGACTCCGTCTCCTCAAGCTCCTTTCCGGCCGCACGTGGGGTCTGGACCCCTCCACAATCCTCCACACCTATAAATCCCTCATCCGCCCTATCCTTTGTTACGCCCATCCAGCGTGGATCTCTGCCCCCCCTACCTTCTATAAATCCCTCCAAATCCTTGAACGCCATGCTCTCCGCCTTGCCTATCACATCCATCTCCCCTCCCCCACGCGGATCCTGTATGATCTCATCCCCTTCCCCCACCTCCTCCTTTTCCTTGAAAGGATACGTATCCTGTACACCTCACGTAAACTTGATCCTCCTCACCCGCTCGTTTCCCCGATCCTCTCCCACCCCCGCCCGCTGCCGCGCCTGTATTCCCACGTCCCACCCGGTCTCCATCTCTCCACCCTCCTTACCCTCTCCCAAGGTGGCTTCCGCCAGCTCCCCCTCCCTGATGATGTCCTCGTCCCCTCCATCTACCCCTCTTATCAACTTTGATCCTCCCCCCCACCTCCTATGTCCTCTCCTTTAGGCACCCTCCCTCCCTCCCTCCCTCCCTCCCTCCCTTCCCTTCCCTCCTCTTTCCTTTCCCCCCTCCCTCCTCCCCTCTCCACCGGGCTTCCCTCCCCCTTCCTCCCTCCCCCTCTCTCCTTTGCCCATGGCATCTCTGCTCCCCCCTCTCCCATTCCCCTTCCCATTCCTCCTCCTCCACCTCCTCTCTTGGCAGGTCCCCGGACTCGTACACGCTCAGTGAACATTCGCGCGCCGGGGATCATCGCCGTCAGTGTTTCGTGTGTGTGCCTTCGTTTGTGTGTAGTGTTGTTCGCCGTCACGCCCCCACCGTTCACGTGCCGTCGCCATCATCCATGTTCTGTGCATCGTGTCGCCCAGTGTTAGTGATGTTTCTCGTCTAGCGTGAACGGCTACATGTTTTATCGATTTTTAGTGTCTACATTTTTTGCCCACCGTTTTTACTGTCTACTCTGTGCCACCTTTATGTACTACTTGTTGTAACACTCAAGGCTGAAGAGCGACGTATTGTGCTGCTGCCAGCCCGCCTTTGTATAAGGTGTTAAAATCACAATAAAGAAAAAAAAAACTCAGCCAGCCAGTCTAATTTGCGTACGTCTCTGGAGACATCGCCTCGCGTTAGACAGCTTACTTACTTTCTTTCTTGTCCTGTGAATGAGTGGACGTGGTTGTTAGGTTTCCTTGTGACTCCGCTGTTTCGATCTTATTGTTCGTTCTGTCCTTCGTTAGTCGTGTCCATCCTCTCCCGTTGTGGTGTTGTTCGCGGGCCGCTCCGCGGGTCCCGCCGTGCTTTCCGTCGCTTCAACACAACAGAAAGTGCTAACGGATGCGGGCGAAAACAGTAGCTGTCTACAGAGCTGTGACAACACTAAGGCGTTGCGATAGAGACGTTTACAAAATCGCATCACGTCACTGGTTGATGTAGGCCGCCAAGGCTGCTGCGCCCAGCCCACAGTAACTGTCACGGACCAACTTACGCCGAGACATCTGTAAGTAACTTGTGTGTAAGTAAGGTTTTGCTCCGGCATTCGAAAATTCGACGTCACTGGACACCCGGTGACGTATTTGGATTGGATATTTCGTAATAAATGCCTTGCTCCAGGCTTTACACACTGACAGGCAGTCGCCAGTGATTAGGCCGTTCGAAGGGAGGGATGGTGGTACACCCTGTGTGTCCGTGTCCGAGCGTGCGCGCGAACGCCTGTGTGTGTGTGTGTGTGTGTGTGTGTGTGTGTGTGTGTGTGCAAGGCTCAAGAGGTACACAACGAAAGCACGAGAGGCCGCCACCACAAAGGCACATCGCTCACCAGGCATCCTTTCAGTGCCGAGCAGTCGCCTCCAGATGGCGCTTGCTCTTTGGGACCGCCTCCTGCTTCCGCCGTCACGTCCGTCAGCGCATCGTATTCGTCCGTTCAGGCAGAGAGAGCACTGTCAGCCGGGGACTACTTTACTGCACTTAGTACTGACGGATACGGAGATCCTTCCACCGACACGCTGAAAAGACGACACACTGCACACTGTGGACACGCTCTCAGTTCAACCCCTGTAGCGCCAACAGTTCCTGCACTTCGGCTATTCCGACAAGTGCTAACATCTCCTGCAATTACACTACGTAGCACAGTTGCACGAGTTCCGTTCAGGACGCTACACTCCGACTTCGCAACAGCTATTTACATATAACTAGGACAGTCAAACTCGTGTCTCCATAAGTACTTTTAGACACAGTGAAACTATCATAGAATGCCAAGAGACAGCAAATTATTTAGATTTCACTGTATTAGGCACAGGGCATCAAGTGATTGGTACCAACTACTACCGAAGTTAAGTAATGTTTTTACCACCCTGCCAAGGAGGTGTATAATTTGATAGCACTAGTGTGCAAACTGCCACTGTGATATTCCATGTAAAGTAGGACACACTTACGATATTTAAAAGTTTAAAATTTGGTACTTTTTACATATTTTTTGAAAAGGCTGCACTTTTTACTGTACGGCAACGACAGTTTGTGACCCATTATTGCTTACCCTCCATAATTTGTAGCCATTTTTATAATGCCATATGTTTTTTCATGTGATGAGAGTGTGAATTATTGGAGATTTTGGACATTCACTTCAACTAATTGGGAGGTAAGAATTAACATATCATTATTTATATTACTGTTGCATACCCTTATGTATTGCATAAACAGTATAAAACTGAAGTAGGTAAATTATAGGTTGGGGTAAACAATATAACACAAAAGCATGAACTTTCATGTAACATGAATCACTTTCATGTAGTTAAGTTTTTATACCAAGAGAGATATTAGAGATAACGTTATCTTGTTCAGTAATTTACTTCTTAGTGTGAATGTGTAGCTAATATCACTACTAAAAATTTCCTAATTTCAGCCAATATTGTAAAAACATAAAATTAAATGCGTAACGTGATTCACGTAATTTAAGCCACAATTGTATTATTTTAAGATTAGAAGAAGAGGATGCCCTTAGCAGCAGCAGAAAGACAGAGTAGGAGGAGGGAAAAGTTAAAGATTGAAGGAAAATATGAACAATCTAAGAAGAAGCATCTGGAAGCAGCAAGGACTGTTACTAGAAGAAAGAAGAGCTAAAAATAGGGAGAAAGTTAGAAAACATAGTAACATAAGATGAAAGATCAGCAACCTGGTAAAGCAAGTTTGTCACCGTATAACTCACATAGTGCTCTGGATAAAGCCGTAGTTAGAGTGTTGCAATTGCTTACATTAGCAAGGTACTGTCAACTGTAGCTAAAAATGTGAATGTAGTTTAAGAATGGTCAGATGGACCTGCATCACAATTTAAAAACAAATATTACTGCTGCTGTACTTCAATTTCAATCATTTCATAATGTGGAAATCTATCGGAACTTATTTGCTACATCCCATGGTAAACGAGCCGTAGATAGAATTGGTGCAGTTCCAGAACGGCTAGTGGGGAATGCAGTAAAAAAAGCGAAAATTCATGGTAGGTGATGCATCAACTTAGGTTCAGGTAACTGCAAGTACCACAACTATGCAGGGTTTTCATGTGTCTATTGATGAAATTCAAGGAATCAATGTGAAACTTAATCTGGCTCAAATATTTTCTTCAGCACCTTCAGTATCAAACATAAAACGCATTAACTGCTTTCAGCACAAAAAAGGAGTACTATAAACATATCTGCTGTCTCCAAAGAGTTTTGCTGCATTAGATCATCATACTGCACAAATTTTAGAAAGTGTGATAATTGGAGACTGGTACAAAGTAGTATATGACAGTAAATTCAATGCTGAAGAAGTAAATTCAGTTTTGCCCGCCCGATTGGCCGTGCGGTCTAAAGCATGGCTTTCCGGGCGGGACGGAGCATCGGTCCCCTGCACGAATCCGACCGGCGGATTTGTGTCGAGGTCCGGTGATCCGGCCAGTCTGTCGATGGTTTTTAGGCGGTTTTCCATCTGCCTTGGCAAATGCGGGCTGGTTCCCCTTATTCCGCCACAGCTACACTATGTCGGCGATTGCTGCGCAAACAAGTTCTCCACGTACGTGTACACCACCATTACTCTACCGCGAAAACATAGGTGTTACAACTCGTCTGGTATGAGACGTTCCCTGGGGTGTCCACCGGGGGCCGAACCGCACAATAACCCTGAAGAGTGGTTCGGTGTGGGGCGACGGAGGGGTGAAGTGGACTGCGGTAGTCGTCGTGGGGTTGTGGACCACTGCGGCTACGGCGGGGACGGAGCCCCTCCGTCGTTTCTAGGTCTACATCTACATCTACATCTACATTTATACTCCGCAAGCCACCCAACGGTGTGTGGCGGAGGGCACTTTACGTGCCACTGTCATTACCTCCCTTTCCTGTTCCAGTCGCGTATGGTTCGCGCGAAGAACGACTGTCTGAAAGCCTCCGTGCGCGCTCTAATCTCTCTAATTTTACATTCGTGATCTCCTCGGGAGGTATAAGTAGGGGGAAGCAAAATATTCGATACCTCATCCAGAAACGCACCCTCTCGAAACCTGGCGAGCAACCTACACCGCGATGCAGAGCACCTCTCTTGCAGGGTCTGCCACTTGAGTTTATTAAACATCTCCGTAACGCTATCACGGTTACCAAATAACCCTGTGACGAAACGCGCCGCTCTTCTTTGGATCTTCTCTATCTCCTCCGTCAGACCGATCTGGTACGGATCCCACACTGATGAGCAATACTCAAGTATAGGTCGAACGAGTGTTTTGTAAGCCACCTCCTTTGTTGATGGACTACATATTCTAAGCACTCTCCCAATGAATCTCAACCTGGTACCCGCCTTACCAACAATTAATTTTATATGATCATTCCACTTCAAATCGTTCCGCACGCATACTCCCAGATATTTTACAGAAGTAACTGCTACCAGTGTTTGTTCCGCTATCATATAATCATACAATAAAGGATCCTTCTTTCTATGTATTCGCAATACATTACATTTGTCTATGTTAAGGGTCAGTTGCCACTCGCTGCACCAAGTGCCTATCCGCTGCAGATCTTCCTGCATTTCGCTACAATTTTCTAATGCTGCAACTTCTCTGTATACTACAGCATCATCCGCGAAAAGCCGCATGGAACTTCCGACACTATCTACTAGGTCATTTATATATATTGTGAAAAGCAATGGTCCCATAACACTCCCCTGTGGCACGCCAGAGGTTACTTTAACGTCTGTAGACGTCTCTCCATTGATAACAACATGCTGTGTTCTGTTTGCTAAAAACTCTTCAATCCAGCCACACAGCTGGTCTGATATTCCGTAGGCTCTTACTTTGTTTATCAGGCGACAGTGCGGAACTGTATCGAACGCCTTCCGGAAGTCAAGAAAAATAGCATCTACCTGGGAGCCTGTATCTAATATTTTCTGGGTCTCATGAACAAATAAAGCGAGTTGGGTCTCACACGATCGTTGTTTCCGGAATCCATGTTGATTCCTACATATTAGATTCTGGGTTTCCAAAAACGACATGATACTCGAGCAAAAAACATGTTCTAAAATTCTACAACAGATCGACGTCAGAGATATAGGTCTATAGTTTTGCGCATCTGCTCGACGACCCTTCTTGAAGACTGGGACTATCTGTGCTCTTTTCCAATCATTTGGAACCCTCCGTTCCTCTAGAGACTTGCGGTACACGGCTGTTAGAAGGGGGGCAAGTTCTTTCGCGTACTCTGTGTAGAATCGAATTGGTATCCCGTCAGGTCCAGTGGACTTTCCTCTATTGAGTGATTCCAGTTGCTTTTCTATTCCTTGGACACTTATTTCGATGTCAGCCATCTTTTCGTTTGTGCGAGGATTTAGAGAAGGAACTGCAGTGCGGTCTTCCTCTGTGAAACAGCTTTGGAAAAAGGTGTTTAGTATTTCAGCTTTACGCGTGTCATCCTCTGTTTCAATGCCATCATCATCCCGTAGTGTCTGGATATGCTGTTTCGAGCCACTTACTGATTTAACGTAAGACCAGAACTTCCTAGGATTTTCTGTCAAGTCGGTACATAGAATTTTACTTTCGAATTCACTGAACGCTTCACGCATAGCCCCCCTTACGCTAACTTTGACATCGTTTAGCTTCTGTTTGTCTGAGAGGTTTTGGCTGCGTTTAAACTTGGAGTGGAGCTCTCTTTGCTTTCGCAGTAGTTTCCTAACTTTGTTGTTGTACCACGGTGGGTTTTTCCCGTCCCTCACAGTTTTACTCGGCACGTACCTGTCTAAAACGCATTTTACGATTGCCTTGAACTTTTTCCATAAACACTCAACATTGTCAGTGTCGGAACAGAAATTTTCGTTTTGATCTGTTAGGTAGTCTGAAATCTGCCTTCTATTACTCTTGCTAAACAGATAAACCTTCCTCCCTTTTTTTACATTCCTATTAACTTCCATATTCAGGGATGCTGCAACGGCCTTATGATCACTGATTCCCTGTTCTGTACATACAGAGTCGAAAAGTTCGGGTCTGTTTGTTATCAGTAGGTCCAAGATGTTATCTCCACGAGTCGGTTCTCTGTTTAATTGCTCGAGGTAATTTTCGGATAGTGCACTCAGTATAATGTCACTCGATGCTCTGTCCCTACCACCCGTCCTAAACATCTGAGTGTCCCAGTCTATATCTGGTAAATTGAAATCTCCACCTAAGACTATAACATGCTGAGAAAATTTATGTGAAATGTATTCCAAAATTTCTCTCAGTTGTTCTGCCACAAATGCTGCTGAGTCGGGAGGTCCCCGGTTAACGTAACATAACATAAATTCAGTTTTTGGAAATTCTTAGGTAATCAGTGCAATGAAGTGTGCTGGTCACTATTGGAAATGGTCTGTGAAATGTGATGAAATTATAACTCATCTACTTCATGTTACGAATGCAAGAGGATATTATCAGTTCTCTGACTTTTAATTGAATTTGCAGTTCATTTTCCCAGACGTCATGCTATTATAATTTTTCATAGTGTTTGAGAAGTGAAATGTTAATGTTAAGTGTATCTTATTCGGCACATAATGTCATATTTTCATTTCTCTGCTTGCAGGAAAAAAGTTTTCCAACAAGAAGTAGCAAGTAACATGAGACACGTAACATACTCACGTGCCTTTTTCAGTATATTACAATATTTCACACGGTATATATATTTTTAGAAATCTGTAACTGTAGAATGAAATTTTCACTCTACAGCGGGGGGTGCGCTGATATGAAACTTCCTGGCAGATTAAAACTGTGTGCCGGACCGAGACTCGAACTCGGGACCTTTGCCTATCGCGGGCAAGTGCTCTACCAACTGAGCTACCCAAGCACGACTCACGCCCCGTCATCATAGCTTTACTTCTGCCAGTACCTCGTCTCCTACCTTCCAGGCTTTACAGAAGCTCTCCTGCGAACCTTGCAGTTCGAGTCTCGATCCGGCACACAGTTTTAATCTGCCAGGAAGTTTCATCTGTAACTCCGTCATTTGAATGCCACCCTAATATGCCTTTTCTGTGATAAAAACCAGATCCATACTCCTAACAGTTTGAGGACACTTTTGATCTAAAATGCACATTAGGAATAGGATGTCCCGAATTTGTAACATGAGTCACACCATAAAATTACAATCTTGTGCTTTAATTTTAATGCTCTTACCTGCTTAAATAACACTTGAAGGTCTTTGCCTGAGTAACACAATTTATAATGACGATTTACAAAAGAAAATATGGGTTACTGTTTGATAACAAGTCAACATAATAAAACACTGATTTCAAAATGAGGAGCTCCGGAACAAAAACCGATAAATCCGCTTTTGCTGTTAATACAGAAAGTAACAAATAGTGATTTCTAAATGGCTCCACAAGCTATAAAAAGAAGAAACACACCATAAAAGACTTGATGTCGCGTTGTGCTGAAAATTTTTTTGTGGCAGCATGTATTATTACTCCCGTATCTCCCTCCCCCCCCCCCCCCCCCCCTACAGCTCGAACACGCGAATACAGCAAAAGTGGATATATCGGGTTTTGTTCCGGCGCTCCTCAAATGTAATGTGAGTCACCATGGAATCTCTCCCACTCATTTTATTGAACTCTACAGTTTTCTGCTACCGTGGATGTTTGGGCTGAAGTAATAGTAACTTTCAGTTACAACACGTGTGTGTGTGTGTGTGTGTGTGTGTGTGTGTGTGTGTGTGTGTGTGTGTGTCTTTGTCTTCCTAGAGCATCCAGTGGCTGTTTACGCCTAGACACAATCCTACATGTCTAGCACGGCGGCCTAGCTGGGCGGTGTGGTGCACTGACCTCGAGAATCTCGTCGCCGACGCGCAGGCAGCCGCTCTTGTGGGCGGCGCCGGCGGGGTTGAGGCCACAGACGAGCACGGCCATCTTGTTGCGGTCCTTGTGGCCCGCCAGGCTGAGGCCGAGGCCAGCGGGCCCGCGCTCCAGCGTCGCCACCACCGCGCCCTCGCCGTACTTCTTCTTTACCTTGTCTGCAACACAGAACACCACACATATCACCACAACCCAGCAAAAGTTATTTGTGCACTGCACCGACGCTTCATAAACTGTGTTCCGCGGTACCTTTGGCTTGTCTACACTACTGGCCATTAAAATTGCTACACAAAGAAAAAATTTCAGATGATAAACGGATATTCATTGGATAAATATATTATACTAGAACTGACATGTGATTACATTTTCACGCAATTTGGGTGCATAGACCTGAGAAATCAATACCCACAATAACCCCCTCTGGCCGTAATAGCGGCCTTGATACGCCTGGGCATTGAGTCAGAGCTTGAATGGCGTGTACAGGTACAGCTGCCTTTGCAGCTTCAACACGATACGACAGTTCATCATGAGTAGTTCAAATGGTTCAAATGGCTCTGAGCACTATGCGACTTAACTTCTGAGATCATCAGTCGCCTAGAACTTAGAACTAATTAAACCAAACTAACCTAAGGACATCACACACATCCATGCCTGAGGCAGGATTCGAACCTGCGACCGTAGCTGTCCCGCGGTTCCGGACTGAGCGCCTAGAACCGCTAGACCACCGCGGCCGGCTCATCATGAGTAGTGACTGGCGTATTGTGACGAGCCAGTTGCTCGGCCACCATTGACTAGACGTTTTCAATTGGTGGGAGATCTGGAGAATGTGCTGGCCAGGGCAGCAGTCGAAAATTTTTCTGTATCCAGAAAGACCCGTACAGGACCTGCAATATGCGGTCGTGCATTATCCTGCTGAATATAAGGTTTCGCAGGGATCGAATGAAGGGTAGAGCCACGGGTCGTAACACATCTGAAATGTAACGTCCACTGTTCAAAGTGCCGCCAGAGCGAACAAGAGGTCACCGAGACGTGTAACCAATGGCACCCCATACCATCACGCCGGGTGATACGCCAGTATGGCGACGACGAATACGCGCTTCCAATGTGCGTTCACCGCGATGTCGCCAAACATGGATGCGACCATCATGATGCTGTAAACAGAACCTGGATTTATCCGAAAAAATGACGTTTTGCCATTCGTGCACCGAGGTTCGTCGTTGAGTACACCATCGCAGGCGCTCCTGTCTGTGATCCAGCGTCAAGGGTAACCGCAGCCATGGTCTCCGAGCTGATAGTCCGTGCTGCTGCAAACGTCGTCGAACTGTTCGTGCAGATGGTTGACGTCTTGCAAACGTCCCCATCTGTTGACTCAGGGATAGAGACGTGGCTGCACGATCCGTTACAGCCGTGCGGATAAGATGCCTGTCATCTCGACTGCTAGTGATACGAGGCCGTTGGAATCCAGCACGGCGTTCCGTATTACCCTCCTGAACCCATATTCTGCTAACAGCCATTGGACCTCGACCGACGCGAGCAGTAATGTCGCGATACTATAAACCGCAATCGCGATAGGCTACAATCCGACCTTTATCAAAGTCGGAAACGTGACGGTACGCATTTCTCCTCCTTACACGAGGCATCACAACAACGTTTCACCAGGCATATTGCATTTGCACATCACAGCATTTTCTTCCTGTCGGTTAAATTTCGCGTCTGCAGCACGTCACCTTCGTGGTGTAGTAATTTTAATGGCCAGTAGTTAACTTAAAAAATAACAATATAAATTAGCGTCTCTACCAAGTTGAAAACAAACAAAATAACAACTAACCGTCTCCTCCACTAAGTAAATTGAATTTTAGAAACGAATGCGACACCGACAGTAGATCAGAGACCGGCTGGCTACCTTGCAGATGGCAAACTCGGCAGTGAGGGAACGATTGCACAACGCGCAAATAATCTGTAATAGCGGAATGTCGGTGCAGCTTCAAATATGAATATTCTCAATTATCGCAATTGATGATGTTGATACTTTTACCACCTGCATCTACATATTCAGGGTATCCCAGGAGGAACGATCAATATTCAGTGGCATGACAGGAACGATAATTTGAAGCAAAAAAGTCTACTAAACTTGGGTTCTGAAATGCGTACCTTAAGAGCTATGGAAATTTGTTCAGCAGAAGAGAGGTCTTTCAATTTAGCGAAGATTAACAAGTGATTATAGGTCTTAATGCATACATTTTTGAGCCCATGTTTATTACCCTTTTTTTCTTCAAATGACCGTATCTGACATATCCCTGGATACTGACTATTTCTCAGGCTGTATTTACGATACAGTGTTCTCAGCTTATGCGTCGACAAAAAGTTGCTACATATCGCGACAGATTTGATGTTGAACCGGTCAAAAGAATTCAGATTCCTTCCATAATGCCTAATATAGAACCAGCGCTACACATCTCATTAAAAGATAATTCAAACATTTTTAATTCTGTTAATTTAAAGTTTTTTAAGAACTTTTGGATTAATGATGAGATTATCCATTACATAAGAAAGGAGAAAAATCAAATCCAGACAACTATAGAGGAATTTCCCTTTTGGACTGCACATATAAGATCATGTCAAGAATACTATACAACCGCTGTAAAGATCAATTAGAACTGGAACTGGGAGAATATCAAGGAGGATTTAGATCCTGGAGAAGCTGCCCAGAACAGATAATCACCTTGAAGTTAGTTATGGATGTCTACAAAAGAAGGCAAAAACAACTAGTCATAACCTTTGTAGATTTCAAAAAGGCGTATGATTGCATCCATAGATCTTCAATGATGAAAATATTGAGGAATTTTGGACTTCATCCTAAATTAATAAAAATGATACAGTTAACCTTAACAAACACCAAATCCAAAGTAAAATTTAGAGGAGAAATATCTGAACCATTTACGATTAAAACAGGGTTGAGACAGGGAGATTGTTTATCACCATTGCTATTCAATTGTGCTCTTGAATATGTAATGAGACAATGGTACAAGGAAAATCCTATGAATATTAAAATTGGAACTAAGAAAGATAAAATAAACCTAAATTGCTTGGGATTTGCTGATGACCTAGCATTACTAGCTAATAATATTCAGGAAGCCACGAAACAAATAACAAGCTTACAAAATATAGCACAAAAATTAGGACTCCAGATATCATTTGAAAAGACTGAAATAATGGTAACGGATCCACTTGTAATAGATCACATCACAGCGAACAATAGGGAAATTAAAATAGTGAAACAATTTAAATACCTGGGTGAAATTATAACACATAAATTGGACGAGAAACCTGCATGGCGAGCAAGAACTAATAAAATGATAAAAGCTGAAAAACTAACATGGTCTACGTACAATAAAAAATGTCTATCAATTAAAACAAAATTAAAACATTACAAGACGGTGGTTCAACCAGAGGTTACATACGGAAGTGAAACTCTTTTTAAAGTCACCCAGAAAAACAGAATTGACAAAATTTTAAAAGTAGAGAGAAGAATTGCTAGAACATGCATAAATAAGAAATATCAAAAAGCTGGGCAATGGCGGATAGTTCCAAATGAAGTGGTATACAGAGAACTGGAGCCCATCACTGATACTATACGAAAGAAAAGGATCTCTTTTTGTGGTCACATTCTGAGGACACCAGAAACCAGATTATCAAGGAAAATTATTGAGAAACTCTGGAATTTGAAACAACAAGGAGGATGGCTTAAGGAAATAAGAGAGGATATGGAAGAACTGGAAATAACTCTGGATGATTTGCAGAACAAAACGCCAAATTTAAAGAAGTTGAGGGACACAGAAATAAGATTTAAACCAAAAATTGACAAACGACATACAATGAAAAGGGTATTTACAGATAAGGAACGACGAAAAGCATCGGAACGAATGAAGAGATACTGGGCCACTCGGAAGGGGAAAATACCAAAGAAGAGGACCAGAAATGATTGACTGAAGTGGTCCAATGAGGCCGTAAAAGCAGAAGAAGAAGAAGAAGATGATGATGAGATTATTTTTGAAGCATATAAATATCATGTGAAACAATTGTCGTTTAAATGCATATAATTGGTGTCAGGGATTTTCTCTGCCTCGTGATGACTGGGTGTTGTGTGCTGTCCTTAGGTTAGTTAGGTTTAAGTAGTTCTAAGTTCTAGGGGACTGATGACCATAGATGTTAAGTCCCATAGTGCTCAGAGCCATTTGAATCATTTTTTGAAATGCATATAATTAATTTGCAGAATGTTGCATTAAAATACAGGGCTATTCAAAAAGAAGGAACAGATTTCAAACATTTATTGCTACTAAACTACGAAAGCTATAAACACGATTCCAACGTTCCTGAAAAGAGAAAAGTTCAAATTTTTATGCATTGAACGTGAGCACCATGAGCTACACGACAAATATCAAAACGGTGGTTCATTTCCTGCCATACATGAAGCAGCTGTCTCTAGTTATCCTATTCACAGCGTCAACAATGCAATCTTGCCGACTTTCAGGAGTGTCAGGCACGATGTGTGCGTGTGCGTGAGTGGAGGGAGGGGGAGGGGGGGTTGGGGGGGGGGGGGTAAAAACGCGGCCTTAGAGTAAGCATTTCTCTAAGCACGTCGGACGTTACCTGAATCACACCATTTCAAGACGTTGGATTGGAAGAGGAGAATCAAAAGGTGAACTTCATCGCCGGTAGCCTCTCGAGTCTCCAGATCCCACACCTTGTGACTCATCTGTGGGGTTACGTAAGGACCGCGTTTTTATACCCCCCCCCCCCCCTCCTTACGTGATGCTCTTTAAAGTCTGCGCCTGAGACATCGCTGCATCGTGTGTGGCAGAAAATGACCCATCATTCTGACATTTGTCATGTAGCACGTAGTGCTCACATTGAATGCATAAAAATTTGAACTTTTCTCTTTCCAGGAATGTTGAAAACCATTGCGTTTATTGAGAAGACTAAGAAACACTTCTCGTAGCAGTAATGATGGCCACAATCATGAACTTCAAAGAATCAAAATACCTGTTTTCTAGAAGCAAATGGAATAGAAAACACATGAGAGGTCGTTTGCAAGTGCAGCCTAACGGCTAGGGGCACACCAGACTTCATTCGCGCACTGGCTGCAGTAGGTCTACTCCTGAGTTATCGATTTCCGCGTGCTGTCTTATGCGCCTGCGTCTATAATGTTAGATTCAGTGTCATCTACTGCATCTCTAAAGAATATTGTTTTATGTAAATAAAGTGAAGCAATATATGCTTCTGAAAGCAGTTTTTCAATAAACTTACCTTTCATATAAAAACAGAAAAATGTTTCCTTGATTAATGTGTTTACTTCGATATCCAGTATCCAGTCTTTTCAAACGGCTTGAATGAAACTATTCCGTAAAATTAAATTGATATTTCAGCTTGTTATAGTGAAAAAACGAGGCGCAGTTAGTAACTGATACCTGGATATTATTAAATTTAGCCCCTCCTCCCTCACCACTTCTTATCATGTTAGCGACTATACTCTTATCTTCCCCCGTTCTCTCTCTCTCTCTCTCTCTCTATCTCTCTCTCTGTCTCTCTTGTACAACAAGTGAACAAGTGAGAGTTGTCACCCGAACTCCCATAGTAAGAAGCGGATGGAAACGAAGGGAAACGAATACACAGCCAAGATCTGGGAAATTTTACGAATGAAAAAAAAAAAAAAAAAGTTCAAATGGCTGTGAGCACTATGGGACTTAGCATCTGAGGTCATCAGTCCCCTAGACTTAGAACCACTTACATCCAACTAACCTAAGGACAGCATACACATCCACGCCCGAGGCAGGATTCGAACCTGCTACCGTAGCAGCAGCGCGGTTCCGGACTGAAGCGCCTAGAACCAGTCGGCCAGAACGACCGGCTTTACGAATGTACCAAACCACATCTTCATACACACACACTCCGTACGCCTCTTTACAGTGTGTACTTAGTGCACCACTAACTGTTCCCCTCGTGGTCTGGGATGCTGCTGACACGAGTCTATCCACAAAATGCAGTTGTAAGTCTTCTTATCAGATGTGCTTTTCGAATGCTAGAGTTGTCTTCGAGAACTCGTTGGAATCTAAAACTTCTCAGTTCTCGCATTACCCACTACTACAGTACGCTGGACACAAATGTCAGTGCGGCACAAGTTTTTCCGGTCAGAACGAAAAATTTATCGTTCTGGAGCATTTTAGACTGTGGACGGCAAATTACAAAACGACCAGTATCACGAAGGCTGTGAAAAATGTGAGTCAACGCACTGTCGTTGTGGAAAACCTAAGCACTCAGACTCAATATTGGGATAGAGGTTCAAATGGTTCTGAGCACTATGGGACTCAACTGCTGAGGTCATTAGTCCCCTAGAACTTAGAACTAGGTAAACCTAACTAACCTAAGGACATCACAAACATCCATGCCCGAGGCAGGATTCGAACCTGCGACCGTAGCGGTCTTGCGGTTCCAGACTGCAGCGCCTTTAACCGCACGGCTACTTCGGCCGGCTGGGATAGAGGTTCCTGACGCTCAAGTACCTTGTACCTGGTGGGTTTTTGCATCAGAAAATGGGAGCTATGAAAACATTCTCTTTCAAAGCACCAGGGCGTTAAAGATCTACTTAAAATATTTTTTGATTCTGCTGCAATTTTTTTTATTGCAATAAAATTTCAGCAAACGGCGCATCAGTGGTTACAAGTGCTGCCCTAAGTCTTTGGTTCTAAGGCTTGGATTGGAATAAAAATCTCTGCAGACGTTTACCTCAACAAGAGGCAGTGTCTGTCTGCACCTATTACGTTGAAGTTGTCGAGATGAATTTGGAAGGTATGGTAGCAATTAAGTCAGACTCTGAGAATCTTAACTGCTCATATGTGGATAGCACATCTGGAAGATGCTGACTGTGATCTTCAGGTATCAGAGATCAATTCCTTGCCAGGAATAAAGTATTTAACATATATGAGGAGTTAAAATATGATCAATTGTCCAAATGTTAAAATTATGATTCTTTTTCCAAATGTTTTTGCTATTTTGTCCACAAGAAATTGAAAATTTTAAGGCTCTCTTTTCAACATGTTAACCGCCCTTGAATCCATACTCTTCTATACAATATTCGAGCATATCTAATAACGTTAACGCAGCAATTTCACGCATACCGATATTTCGAAACAAAATCTGTGCAGTAGGTGTGTTGGAGGGGTGTGCGTTCGTAGATCACTTTAACGAGGTACCGTGTGATTGTTTCTCGGGGTGCTCACAAATCACTTTGGTAATGGAGGCGTCTACCTGCACGTTCATTCTCACACTCAGGTTGAAGATGGCCTAAAATCTAATTTATGCCTGGTGAGCAACAATAGAATATAGTGGAACTGTTGCCCACGCCTAAATTCCTTTGCTTGAGCTAATTTTAATTTCATGGGCCTCAATGGACGAAGGCAATTCTTTCAATTGGACGCCACTTCACCTACTTGTTTGTCCCTCATCTATCCCATTTATCCAGCTGGAAAGGGAACCTACAGTTTAACGTGGAATCTGAACGCGTTTCGATCCTTGCAACTCCTCATATGGCTGAGAGGTAAAGGCTAGATTATAGGCAGTCTTGAAAGTTTCCGCAGTCCGACTACGATTCGACTCCGCGACGTCCCGCAGGCCCTTTACCATTAGAACTGCTTGAACTGTTAACCTAATGAATCCTTTTTTAATAGATGTGACATACATCACCCTCTGGACATCACAACGATCTCTTCAAATCGATGTCAACCAATTTATCTCCTGATGCAACCAGTGGTTCACAGGATCAGTCCTTCCAATAGTTACGCAATAAATCGCAGAACTAACCCTCCGCGTGACTTCTACCTCACCATGAAGAAATATTCTATCCAATTAAAGAACACACCAACATACCTTGGACTAACTCACGACCGTAAACGAACATACAAACTGCCCTTACGAACCATTCAACATAAAGCTCATGATAGACTAGAACTACTAACCTGTCCATATTTCACGCCAAAAAAGCCATAATGTGACCAATCTTCTCTTATGTCAATGTCGCATGGATTTTAGTTCAACAAAAATTCTATCTCTCCCTATAAAATCCCTGAACGCCATGCACTCTGCATTACGTCTCATACCTGTTTACTCCTCTTCCCCCCTAGGATCCTGTATGAACTCATAAATTACGCCCCCCCCCCCCAACCCGCCACACACACACACACACACACACACACACACACACACACACATACACACACACACTGATAACATTCGGATGTGCTACAATTCCCTCAACTGGACGCCAATCACCCCACCGTTTTCACCCTTGATTTCCAACCCTTGGATTCTGCGTAGAGATTACCAACACATGCGCCCAACTTCACATCTAGACATTCTCCATATCCTATTCCACATCTTCCAACGTGAACACGAAATCCTCCTTGAAATCTACCCTTCCTTCCAGGTGTAGGAGAATATTCCTCTTCCTCTCCACCTAAGCTCCCCCTCTCCCCTATTTTTTCCCCCTGCCTTTGCACAAACTTGACTCAGGGTCCTCCAACTACGATTTCAGGCCACATCCTTTCCAAACACTCTCTCCCTGCAACAATCTTACTCATATATTACTCACTTCCTGTAATCCAGTTCAGTATAGTGAAATGCTGTGCTTATATACTTCATCAATTTTCTGCATTTCAAAGGACAACAGTATTTTACTTTGTGTAAATGCCCATTTTAATATTAAATTCACAGATATCTGCCAAAATCACTGCAATTATTTGGGCATATCTATATGAACAAAACTGCGTACGGCTAGTGTGTGGGAGTAGAGGCCCCCTCCCGCAACTCCCTGACCCTGAAATCTTGGGTGTGATAAGAGACGTCTGTAGCGTAGCCGGAAGTCTAGGTTATGTTGGAAGGTGAGAATCTGGTTGTGAATTGTCGAAGATAACGAATATATATGCGAAATAAATGTTCTGCTAACAGACTAATCTGCAGCGTAGCCTGGAGCTTACGTTCGCGCTATATCAAACGCATTTTTCGTCGTCTCGTCATAAAAGCTATGACTGCAAGGTAACTTGAGAATACCCCCACATTAACTCTTCGAGATTGATTGGAAATTTCAAAGAGCCCCTCTCCCCCCTTACACACACACTATATATACACATATATATATATATATATATATATATATATATATATATATATATATATATATATATATATATATATCCACGAAGACACAAAGCAACGGCGAATAAAAGTAAATTGGCGGTCTAGTAATTGACTAGTATTAGCGACCGACACGTCGTAGTGATATGGTAACAGTGATTAAATTTTTTCAGCCACTATTTGAAAGTACGAGCAATTCAGGCCATTTTGACATATTAAAATTACAATGTTACGTGCTGTGGACGGAGCTTAAGTATTGTTAAGCGATGCAGTGCGAGATGCCTTAAACGAATGACCTCAAATTGAATTTTGTCTAATCTTAAGCCTAAGCAGGCCACTATAAACAAATTGCAAGTAATTATTTTCACTGTACGTTTTCTAACAGTTTGCGTTTTTACATTCAGTTTTTTTTCCTTCGAAGGTGACATCTTGCCTTCTAGCTTTAGAATACATGTTAATTCGCTTTCAGATGCCGACAAAAGCTTCCATATGAAATGTATTGACACTTATTTAGACGTGCGCAGAACAGCTATTATACTATAGCCCATACATGGAAACTGCATGGCCCAATGAAGGAAACCCGTCCCCTTGAATGGGCCTATGACACTTTTTTATTTTATTATTTTATAAATATTTCATTAACAGCCAATATTGAGGAGTTCTGTGTCTATTATGGTGAAATGGAAAAGATAACGTTCACGTTACACTGAAAATCCACTATTAATTTTGTTACATATTTTCCTTGGTTACCTATGCATGACAACCGTCCTCTAAACTACGGCTGAAGGTAGGCTCGTACATAAGACTGCAATCATCTCAGCGAAAAGAAAACTGCAATCGTTAACAGTGAAGTCATGGATACTGTTGGTGACCTTGTCAATGAAGACAAAGCGAAAAAAGATATAAACGGAAGAGTGAAATTGGCCTGCAGTGCTTCTGATAAACTAAATATCATTTTTAAAACCATGTTCCCCACGCATTTGAAACGGGAAGTTTACAATTATTGTGTATTAGCGGAGAAGGTGAAAAACGGACATAGTTGTAAATATGGCCACTCTTATCCAAAAGGGTCGGCCTATCGCCCAGCACTGTAACTCTTTTCTAGAAGTTAGTAATGAATAGTTAGACCTTATCATTCAAATTGGGTAGATTCAACGTCGAGTTTTGTACGAACTGGTGTTTGTTCTCGACTATAAAACCTTAGCAGGTACGTAGCCTTTTCGTGTCCTTAAGAGTAGCTTAAAGAAATTTCACAATGATATGCTAAAACGAAAAGCCTTAGCTACTGTTAGAACCATGTCTTTTGCCACTCGCGTCTTTAGGTTACATGTGATAATATCCATCTTGCTTAGGTGAAGGCGCAAGTATGGAGCCTCATTCAGATATCGCAATAGTGCCTGAGGATTTCAAATGCAGTTTTTCCGTTCGACATATCTCCTGTCCACAACATTAAGAAGCGAACCACCACTCGGGGACACATAACAACATGCTCGAAAGTTCTACAAAGATAAGTTGGACAAATTGCTTGATAAAAACGCTATCAAGAAGAGGTCGTTGAGACTCATCATATTTCTGTGACCCTCCCTTTGTTGCCTGGATATCAACGATGGGGTCACGAAAGACTCGAGCGATTCAATCTGCCTCTTGTGGACTGAAAAGTTCTTTACAGTCGCTTGCGGAAACTGTGGGTTAAATGTATTACGTACAACATGGGGACACACTTAGATTGCGGCAGGGTTGACAGAGCATTTAAGTTTACGATATCTGCAAAAAATATTTGATTTCGTTTTCCTTGTTTCTGCGAAACTGTAACATCCGATCCTGTTTTCTTAGTCGAGATGTTGTCCATTACGTAACTTCTCCAAGACGGGCTTTTTGCCTCATCTCGCTTTGTCTGCACGCGAAAGCACCTACAGGTCATATTTGGAAGAGTTATTCGATCGATGCCGGCACGCGATTCTTGTGCCAAGTAGATAGCGCTCCGTTTTACCTTGCTGACGCGTCTCGTTAATGTACAAAACCACGTATCAATCGTCACAGGTTCGTTACGCGAAATTTACCCGAGAAAGACGATCAGCATAGGTGACACGGTGTAATGAACAAACTAGGACGCAGAAAAAATAGTTCACGCCACTACAAAAAAAAGTACACCTAGATTTAAATATTCCAATAATGTCGTTCAGTGCAGTCTATCGTCGCACTAATTTTTACAGAGATCACCGGAGTCGTGTCTACTGAACATCTACAGATCTGTTAAAATAAATAAATGATATGCTACGTCTAATACATGTGACAGTTTTTCATTCCCTGACAGCTTTTGCGAGTAATACTTGACAGATGTGAAAATTACCGAACTATCAGTTTAATAAGTCACAGCTGCAAAATACTAACGCGAATTCTTTACAGAAGAATGGAAAAACTAGTAGAAGCCGACCTCGGGGAAGATCAATTTGGATTCCGTAGAAATGTTGGAACACGTGAGGCAATACTGACCCTACGACTCACCTTAGAAGCTAGATTAGGGAAGAGCAAACCTACGTTTCTAGCATTTGTAGACTTAGAGAAAGCTTTTGACAATGTTGACTGGAATACTCTCTTCCAAATTCTGAAGGTGGCAGTGGTAAAATACAGGGAGCAAAAGGCTATTTACAATCTGAACAGAAACCAGATGGCAGTTATAAGAGTCGAGGGACATCAAAGGGAAGCAGTGGTTGGGAGGGGGGTGAGACAGGGTTGTAGCCTCTCCCCAATGTTATTCAATCTGTATATTGAGCAAGCAGTACAGGAAACAAAAGAAAAAGTCGGAGTAGGTATTAAAATGCATGGAGAAGAAATAAAAACTTTGAGGTTCGCCGATGACATTTTAATTCTGTCAGAGGCAGCAAAGGACTTGGAAGAGCAGTTGAACGGAATGGATAGTGTCTTGAAAGGAGGATATAAGATGAACATCAACAAAAGCAAAACGAGGATAATGGAATGTAGTCGAATTAAGTCGGGTGATGCTGAGGGAATTAGATTAGGAAATGAGATACTTAAAGTAGTAAAGGAGTTTTGCTATTTGGGGAGCAAAATAACTGATGATGGTCGAAGTAGAGAGGATCTAAAATGCAGACTTGCAATGGCAAGGAAAGCGTTTCTGAAAAAAAGAAATTTGTTAACATCGAGTATAGATTTAAGTGTCAGGAAGTCGTTTCTGAAAGTATTTGTATGGAGTGTATCCATTTATGGAAGTGAAACATGGACGATAAATAGTTTGGACAAGAAGAGAATAGAAGCTTTCGAAATGTGGTGCTGAGGAAGAATGCTGAAGATTAGATGGGTAGATCACATAACTAATGAGGAAGTATTGAATAGGATTGGGGAGAAGAGAAGTTTGTGGCACAACTTGACAAGAAGAAGGGACCGGTTGGTAGGACATGTTCTGAGGCATCAAGGGATCACTAATTTAGTATTGGAGGGCAGCGTGGAGGGTAAAAATAGTAGAGGGAGACCAAGAGATGAATACACTAAGCAGATTCAGAAGGATGTAGGTTGCGGTAGGTACTTGGAGATGAAGAGGCTTGTACAGGATAGAGTAGCATGGAGAGCTGCATCGAACCAGTCTCAGGACTGAAGACCACAACTACAACAACAACAACGTGACGTGCAAACAGCGCCGGGAGACAGCGCGTCCGCAATGTCCGATAGTGGGGCATGATTTTGGACAGTCGCGCTCTGCGAGTTTAGACATCTCGAGTAGACGGCAGCTTCCAGCTATCGAAAGATGCACGTCGCTGCTAGCTGACAAGAAAAACTGTATTTTTTTAAAAACATTTCTCGTGGAGAAAGAGCGGTCTGGCTAAAAATACTTTAAAATGGATTACAACTGTCTCGACCACGATAAAACATTCATTGACGATGGTTAGTGACTTCGGTTAGAATGTGACCATCTTCAGACCATTTATAACATGACGGTACGCGGTGGCGGAGAGCGGAGCAGTTTTTATGACTCCACGAACATCAATTGCTTGTGGAGACATAAAACCTGCTCCGTTCCCCACCACCGCGAGGTCATGGCATAAAGGGTCTGAAGATGGTCACATTCTGTCCAAAGCCGGTAACCATTGTCAATACATGTTTTATTGCGGCTGAAATTGTTTCTAACCCATTGTCAGGAGATCCGAGAGAACTCGGTGAGTGCTGATTGGCCATATTCCGTCCCAGATTTCTAACGTATTTCTCGATCTGTACACTGCCACATCTTGGTAAGATATATTATATAAAATTAACAAACACAAATAAAAAATGGTCACCAAAGAGACTCGATACCACGTTAATTTAAAAATATGAACGGAAGACTAGCGCTCGGCATTAACACTGCAACGAACTACTGTATAAACGTAAACTGGCATTGTTGGAACAGTTGACATAACTGGTCGCGATAAAGACCAACTGTGAATGAATGTCAGCGATGCGTAGGCAAAAAAAGTAATGAAGAAAGCTGCCAGGAAGTGGATCCAGGACGAAGTTGTAAATTTAATTAGTTCAATTAGTTTGTACGAGTAGTAGTTTCGGGTTGAGACCAAATGTTTCTAAAATCTAGGTAAGCCTGTTCCACCTCTCTAATCGCCTTTCATCAGCAATGATCAGTCCACAGTTCGGCCTTCCTGGCACAGTCAGATACAACGAAAGCCCAAAATACCTAGGAGTCACTCTGGACAGAACTTTGACATGCAACAAACACGTTTCCAACTTGGCCAAGAGGATACATACACGAGTGAACCTTGTGAGAAAGCTGGCAGGCTGTACATGGGAAGCAACCACATCAGTCCTCCGAGAAGCACCCCTTGCACTGGTATACTCTGCAGCAGAATACTGTGCACCAGTTTGGCTCCGAAGCGCCCACGTATTGAAAGTAGACGTCCAACTGAACTCAGTTATGAGAGTAATTAGAGGTACAGTCCGGTCTACACCTACTTGCTGGCTACCAGTGTTTCCAAACATCTGTCCACCAGCCCCCGTCGAAAGGCTGCTCTTTACAACCTCTGTCGGCAAGTTTCTGAAAACAACTCGGTCTCTCTCCATGACGATTTGCTATCACTGCCCAGGAAACGCCTCAAATCTAGAAGACCAGCATACGAAATGGGAGTCCAAATGCAATCCACAGGATTCGACCAGGACGCAGAGTGGAAACGTGAGTAGCAAGCTACAAGAACCCGAAACCACGAACTTGTAGACAATCCTACAGTTCCAGTTGCAGGCTTCCACCAACCAAGGGAAGTGTGGGTGCAGTTAAACAGATATCGGACATGCACAAGTGGGGCTTTTCAAGTGACAGTGTATGTGACTGTGGTGACACCCAAACAATGATCCACATTGTGAATGAATGTCCAATCAGATGCTTCCCTGGTGGCATTTAGAAGCTCCATCAAGCATCCCACGAGGCACTCCGCCGGATAGAGTCCATCAACATCCGAGTGTAGTATGAGCCGTTTTAAAACTTGTGTACTGTATATAATTTCACATGTTCATTTTTATATATATATTTCTTTGTTTTGCTAAATGTGTATTACTGTAATTGATGCATACGATAATAATAATTGTGTTGGCAGAAGAGCCAACACCGTGTTACGAGAGGAGGCCGAAATGCACGCGTTTAGCTCATGCAGGGTGGCGTGAGGAGGGAAGGATTATACTGACGTGAGGTCTGGCACTTAACTTTAATCCATTAATGATGAACTTCGCTCTTAACGGTACATGAGTAACAATATTATCTGTTCAGAAGACATTGTAACTGAATATGGGGCCTTGCTAGGTCGTAGCAAATGACGTAGCTGAAGGCTATGCTAAACTGTCGTCTCTACAAATGAGAGCGTATGTAGTCAGTGAACTATCGCTAGCAAAGTCGGCTGTACAGCTGGGGCGAATGCTAGGGTGTCTCTCTAGACTAGACCTGCCGTGTGGCGGCGCTCGGTCTGCAATCACTGATAGTGGCGACACGCGGGTCCCACGTATACTAACGTACCGCGGCCGATTTAAAAGCTACCACCTAGCAAGTGTCGTGTCTGGCGGTGACACCACAATAATAAAAGAGGAAACACAAGCGTTATGGAATGTACAGTTACTGGGAATTGAGATATGAAGCAAAGTTTGTTGGCTGAAATGACCACAACTTTTAACACCTCACCAAAAGAATTTCACAAGAATATCCACAATTCAAGGAATCAAGCAAAGTAGTTTTACAACATAGATCAATGAACACAGAGAAACGAGTGAAGTTATGTTTGAAAGTACGTAATCTTTTTGGAACTCGGAAAACTCCCATTTAATTACAAATAATCCAGTAGCTCTAATTTTATATGACCTGGTATTCACTGACTGTATTATTACAATGGGTGTTGAAGAACGCACCTTAGGGAATTTACGAGTGGTCCCTTAAGTCAATACGAGTAAAAACGTTCAAATAAATGCTTCACTTATCAGATATCCTCCCTATTTGGCTTCTGAACATCTTTGAGAAACAAAATGAAATTGGTGTAATGTTATTTCATCGTAATTATTACTTAAGCAAATACGAGTATTAAAGAGAATAAACGTAGCTGATGCTAGGAATATTAGCAGCCTGTTTTTAACACTAACGGATTTATGCCTAATAGTATCCAGTTGGCAATTTCCAAGTATAAAGAGCATTTCTTCCTTCTCCATGGCTGCCATTCTCGTAGAATTTCGATATTGTTGTGAACTTTCCATCACAAGCTCTACAATAAGAATCTTGCACGCTCCACAATCATCCTGCCGCCTAATCCGCTCTCTTATTCAACACGATTACGATCGTTTGCGTTTTTTCTTTGCCACAAAGTATTAAAAGTGCAGTTGCTGTTCGACGCTCTTCCATAGCAACCTTATCCTTCACGCACAGAACTACGACAGAAATATCTAGCGGAGACTGATCTCTGAGCGCTCACAGACACTCTCACCCTATTGTGCGTGAACGTTTGCTCTTGCAAGACGTTCAAGCGCTAACAGAAAATACTTGTAAGGAACTATTAGACAGTAACTACCAGTCAAAATTCGCCCCTAGTGTAAATAATTCTGCGATTACTAGCTGAGAGTAACAAACTGTCAGAGAGTACCAAATTGTCTGAGAGCAAAAAACTCTCACGTTTATCCCAGCCATTAGCAATTAATCTGAAACACTCATATGATAAACAAAACAGTGCAATAAGATACTCATCTTAGCTGCAAAGCTGTTAGTCGTTTTCATGTGGTGTGCACAGTGTCGATAAATCATTACTGTATACAGCACAGAATGCCAGGACTTACTAATAAATGGAGAGATGCTCATGCGACATAGGCTACTTTTTCGAAGAATAATAATAAGAAGAAGATGGCAACTACTTGCATTTAACAAAATTACGCTTCACCAACATTAAGCAAGTTTGTAATAGATATTTTCATCAGGTATACATCATATCCGATCGAAATTCATATCTCACAAGCTCTTACAGTAATTACGGAGCATTCTGTAGGAGGGTTTCTTGTCAAAGGCAAAGTAAAATGATTCCGAAGCGTTCAGCTGATTAAGAGCCAGTCTCGTTCACAAACTGCCGTTTCTCTGCTTTGAGTCTCTCTCTCTCTCTCTCTCACTTTCCCTCCCTCCCTCTCTCTCTCTCTCTCTCTCTCTCTCCCTCCCTCTCTCTCTCTCTCTCTCTCTCTCTCTCACACACACACACACACACACACACACACACACACACACACAGTGACCCAGAGACACCATCAATTACGTCGAACTCTGGCTGAATGGGCCTTGTGACGGCGTAATGGGTACCACTTTCGCACAACCAGCGTCTTTGTGACGGGAACTGCCAAAGATATCGATGCAAGACCGCAAGCCTCCGCAAGAAAATATCAGTGAGATACACTGTTTAGGTATTAAAGATTTTTTCCTTCCTTATATGCACATTTTACCTGTGAATACGGTAAGCTACTCCTCACCGTAGTCAGGGGCGTTGTACCCTTTCTTCCGCCATTGATTCTCTTCGAACTTTATCAGAGTCAACAGTGTAGAGTTTGTCGAGTCTGGATGTAACGGAGTTATAGTTCACAGGGAAGACACGAGACGAAATCACAAGTGTTTTGCAAAGACTGTATCATATGCTGATTGTTTTATATAACTGGAATATTATAGGTAGTAAAGGACTTGTATGGAAGGTAAAATTATAATTTCAACAGTGAGCACTTAAGAAGGAGATATCACAGAGGCTGATATTTGATGATAATACCGAAAACTAATTACATTGTGATAATAGACTGCTAGTAGAGAATTTACAGGCTGGTGAGATAGTGCAGCAACAGATACCATACTTCATAATCATAGTTGTATTCAACGCATTTTATCATTCCGATGGCGTATGTCACACAACACGGGAAGACGAAACAGAATGTCGTATACCGAGGTCTGCTGTCGTGTCTACATGTTAGGCCTGAATCGATTTTGCCACCTCGATCAAATATCGGTTTTAAGAGTGTCAGCTTTTTTACACCAGTGGTTGCCAGCCTGGTGTACTTACCCCCTAAGGGATAAAATTTAATTTTCTGGAGAGTATAAACGAAAGGGTTCGACAGTGTTTGCCACGAAACTGAATTTTTTAAAAAGGCAATTGTTATTATTATCATCACTATTTCGTGAGACTGTAATATCAGTTAGGTACGTCACCAATAATTACAGTTTTTCAAATACTAGCATTAATGAATAACACAATGTGGTGGAAGTTTCAGCTAGAGAAACGAACAGCTACTTCGTCACACAGTCCATCAATTACACACACGCCTTGTATCATGAACTACAATAAAACTGAAACATATGTATCAAATATTCTTAAATACCTCTAGAAAATGCCTTCTGCGAGATGTAGGTAGTCCCCCAATGGACCAGAAATTGTTCATTATCCACATCGCAATACATAAACGAACTAATTGACAGCACAAGCTATTACATTAGTAGCAGTGGTCAGATGTAAAGCATCAGCAGCCCGACGTGTTCCATTTTCTGACAGTTCAGAAGCAAAGAGTGCAGCAATCCGATGATTAACAAACGGTAAATATGGTGCACACATTTCAACTTGATTGATTTTAAACGAGGATGCAGGCTGTGGCTGAAGCAAGTGTCACTAGGTAGAGGAGTGGTGCAGAGATCCATGGTTTGTAACTAGTGTGGGCCCTCAGTCTCGGTAGTAACTCCTTAGTTCATGGTTTAATGAAACATCTACAAAAATTAATTATCATTTATTTTTCGTCATTTTAAAATAAATATCTTCACTGGAAATTCTTTTTTATTCTAAAGCTTATTGGGGGCTAATATTTATGATAGTGAAGGTAAGTAGGTCGGGAGGGGGGCGGGAGCGGGTGAGGGGAGGTGTAGGTGGATACTAATTAACATCTGATTTCACTCAGGGCTGACTGTCTCAGAAAGGTTGGTTCAAATGGCTCTAAGCACTATGAGACCTAACATCTGAGGTCATCAGTCCCCTAGACTTGTTGTTGTTGCTGTGGTCTTCAGTCCTTAGACGGGTTTGATGCAGCTCTCCATGCTACTCTATCCTGTGCAAGCTTCTTCATCTCCCAGTACCTACTGCAACCTACATCCTTCTGAATCTGCTTAGTGTATTCATCTCTTGGTCTGCCTCTACGATTTTTACCCTCCACGCTGCCCTCCAATGCTAAATTTGTGATCCCTTGATGCCTCAAAACATGTCCTACCAACCGATCCCTTCTTCTAGTCAAGTTGTGCCACAAACTTCTCTTCTTCCCAATCCTATTCAATACCTCCTCATTAGTTATGTGATCTACCCATCCCCTAGACTTAGAACTACTTAAACCTAACTAACCTAAGGACATCACACACATCCATGCCCGAGGCAGGATTCGAACCTGCGACTGTAGCAGCAGCGCGGTTCCGGACTAAAGCGCTTAGAACCGCTCAGCCACAGCGGCCAGCACAGAAAGGTTGAAAACCATTATTTTACACTAATGATGTCTGCAAATCAGCTGTTCCAATTACGCCAGTAAAAACGAAGTGTGGTTATGAGTACTTCGTAGTTCTGTTGTGTTATGTTATGAATGTAGGTGAGCTCGTGAGGAAGGGGAGACTGAACAAGAAGAGATGCTTGAAAATCTTATCCGCGCCAATGCATTCGGATCTGTTTTGTTATACTAAACTAGCTTTTGTGCGTTGTGGAAAAACGTGCGGAGTGGACGCCAGTGAGATATTAATGCTCTCCAATTCCTGGAGGTTTGTAATGTCTAGAAAACTTCAAGTGAGTAAGAACATATTACCGTTCTTGCACATTAAATCAGTGAAATTTGTCACCAGCCATTGACGAGGTGCGACAATAAAGTAATGAGACTTATTTTCTTTGCAAGATGTGGCAACCCTGCAGGCTTGCGTAGGCGCATTATCTTTGACCAGGCTGTGGACGAGCGGTTCTAGGCTCTTCAGTATGGAACCGCGCGACTGCTACGGTCGCTGGTTCGAATTCTGCCTCGGGCATGGATGTGTGTGATGTCCTTAGGTTAGTTAGATTTAAGTAGTTCTAAGTTCTAGGGGTCTGATGACCTCAGATAATAAGTCTCATAGTGCTCAGAGCCATTTGGACCATTTAGTCCAAGCGGCACATCGATGCAACTGTTCAGTCATGAGTTGTGATGTAATAAGTTAATACGTGTTTGTGTCTCTCGTCACGGAAATCGAACCGCATAGCACGGTATGCCATTTCTTTTTGCGTTAAATTGGGTGAAAACGCGACGACAATTTACGGTAAGCTTCAGAAAGCTTTGGGAGAGGAGGTTATGTTAAGAGCTCAAGTTTTTCGTTGGCATAAAATGTTTAGTGAAGGCAGAACGAATGTTGAATATGTAGACTGCAGTGGACGACCATGCATGCTTGTGTGCTTCTTTGATTCCAAGGGTGGGTGCCTCCTGGACAAAGTTAACCAATATTACTACAAAGAATTATTAGAAAGTCTTCGTAAAAGAGTTCTTCGTGTCCGTGCCAACATTGCTGATAATTGGATTCTGCATCACGATAATGCGCCATTCCATACTGCTCTGTCAGTACAGCAATTTTTAACCTCAAAACAAATTTCAGTACTACCACAACCACCTTATTCACCAGATATTGCTCTGTGCGACTTTTTTCTATTTCCAAGAGTCAAAAGGGCGGTCAAGGGACACCATTTTCAAACAACACAAGATGTCCAAAAAGCTGTGACGAGGGGCTTGGAGGATATTACAGAAGACGAGTTCGAGAACTGTTACCATCAATGGCAGAAGCGCTGGAAAAGTGTGCGCAGTCAGAAGGGAACTTCTTTGAAGGAGACAACACTAAACTTGAAACTTCCTGGCAGAATAAAACTGTGTGCCCGACCGAGACTCGAACTCGGGACCTTTGCCTTTCGCGGGCAAGTGCTCTACCAACTGAGCTACCGAAGCACGACTCAAGCCCGGTACCCACAGCTTTACTTCTGCCAGTATCTCGTCTCCTACCTTCCAAACTTTACAGAAGCTCTCCTGCGAACCTTGCAGAACTAGCACTCCAGAAAGAAAGGATATTGCGGAGACATGGCTTAGCCACAGCCTGGGGGATGTTTCCAGAATGAGATTTTCACTCTGCAGCGGAGTGTGCGCTGATATGAAACTTCCTGGAAGGTAGGAGACGAGATACTGGCAGAAGTAAAGCTGTGGGTACCGGGCGTGAGTCGTGCTTCGGTAGCTCAGTTGTCCTCAGTCCGGCTTTCGCCGCCGTGCAGTGCGGACGTGTTGTTGTTTCCGCCTGCGGAGCGCGCGCGCTCGCTGTTGTTCACATTTCAGCGGCCGTCACTTACGTGTCGCTTACGTGCACTAGAACCATGGCCAACCGTTTTCGAAAATCAACTTTACGATTCAACTTCTGCAACGACTACGCACGACCAAAGGCCTTGGAAGTGGAACGCTTCCTACGCGACGTTGCTAAGATCCCAGCTTCTGACATCTTGGGCATCCATTTGTCGATATTAAGCAGTACCGTGTACGTCAAAGTCGTCAATGGCGCGGTATGTGAAAGAATACTTCGTGACACCAACCATGGATTACGCTTTGCCACGCCGACGGTAATGTCGGAGCGGTCACTGTCGACCATGCCGGCTTAGGAATGCGCACCATACGAGTTTTCGAACTCCCGTTCGAGCTTCCGGCGGAAGACGTTATCGCGGCTTTCCGCCCCTATGGCACTGTACATGCCCACACTGCCGAATGCTGGGCGCAATTTCAAACGTACCCCGTTCTTAACGGTGTACGGCAGATCACCATCGACCTCCATCGCCACGTGCCATCTTACCTGCAAATTAGCGGGTGCCGCGCGGTTGTCATATACGACGGCCAACCTAAGACCTGTTCCGGGTGCGGCAAAGGAGGCCACCTCAGATCTGAGTGTCTACAGCGACGAATCACCCAATTGCCAGCCGCTACCGTGGCACCTCCGGTCCGACGACGGTTTTACCGATCACCTACGCATCGGCGCTCTCTTCTCCTCCCACCGGCCGCCGCCCATCGGACTATGTACCGGTGACCCTTCCAGCTGCTACGAATACCGCCGGGGCCGACACGTCGCGCTCAAAGCCTGACGTTACTCCGGCGCCACTACCAACAACGACGACTTCCGACACCCACCCGCCTGAACATATGGACGCCCCTTCATTTGACGTTCCCGCGACGGCCTTCCTCTCAGAGCGACGCGACTCCCTTCCGTCTTCCGACACGGAGGGGCGAACCCGTAAACAACGTTCACCTAAGAGGCGCAAGAGGAGGCGCCGTACGGTCTCAGAACGAGACGGATCACCTCCCCCTGATGCTCTAGCGGCCGTCCGACCCGACGAGGCCTAGGAGAACCCACACGACGATACGAATGACGACAACACGACGCCGACTGTGGCTGTGTCGATGCCAACTCTACTGGCTCGCTCAGGTGCTCCAGAACCAATGGACTCCACCGATGCGACTGCCGCCGAGACGTCCTCCGCCCCTACGACCGAAGTGGAACGTACGACCATCACAACGACAACGCCTTCAATGGTGTGGAGTGAGGACGTCGATGAGGACCCGGACCACACGCTGGGGACAGAGTTACCCCAGACGGAAGCATCGTTACGCCGCTGATAACGCCGATAGGTGGCGTACGGCACGACTCACCGTTGCCTCGCCCCTCTTCATCCTCCGCCGGTGGAGTTCCCCTCCACGGCGGGGTACGGCTCCAAACCTACCGAATAGCGACGATCAACACTAACACCATTAGCTCACCCGTGAAACTTCAACTGCTGCGAGAGATGATATGGGCGTCGGACGTCGATATCGCACTACTACAGGAAGTACACTTGGCCACACTTCCAGACGTCGCGGGATATAACACTTATCCTTCTCCTGGTGACCACATGGGACGCGGCGTAGCCATCTACGCCAGAGAAGGCATTCCAGTGGCCGATATCACATACCTTCCATCTGCCAGAGGCATGGCCGTCACCGTCATGGGGACGCGTATCGTCAACATTTACGCTCCGTCAGGCTCCACCCGCAGAGGCGACAGGGCACTCTTCTATTCAGAAGAAATCGCTCCTTTGTTTCTTGGACGCTGCGACCATTACTTGCTTGGGGGTGATTTTAATTGTGTCTTGCACCCTAAAGATCAAGTGCCCCACTACAACACCTGTCAAGAACTGCGTCTGGTCGTCCGAGATCTGTCGCTCCGCGACACTTGGGAAGTTCGGCACGGCGACGCGCCTGGACATAATTACCAGACGAGTCATTCCGCGAGCCGCCTCGATAGAATTTACGTCTCTCGGGAACTCACACCTGCAGTCCAAGGTGCAGAACTTTGGCCCCTGGCCTTTTCGGACCACTGTGCCTACATCTGCAACATTCTCTTCCCCAAGCAAGTGGTCTGGTGTAGTCGTGCACCGTGGAAGCTAAACACCTCCCATCTTCATGATCCCGAATGTCTTCAACGTGTTACCAAGACATGGGCCACCTGTGAACGTCGTTTACCTAAATACTGCACGACCTTGACCTGGTGGCTGGAATGTGCCAAACCTGCCATTCGACGTACTTTGATTCAATACGGAAAGGAAGTTGCTATGTGGCGTCGGCACACTACCGACTATTTCTACGCCGTTCTCCGCGATCTGGACGCCCAACCGCCCACCCCTGACACCCAGAGGGAACGCAGCAGGATTAAGGCGCAAATTGTAACTTTGACACGCCGTAGACTGTAGGGGGCTATGGTGCGAACCCGATGTCAAGATTCGGCGGAACAAGAACATCCGACCATGCATCATATCGCCTCCGATAGGAAACATCGACGACAACAACTCATCACCGAGATCACCACCTGTCGCGGCCGGCACGTCACTTGCCAGGCCGAAATCGTCAGTGCCTTTGTCGACCACTACCGCACAATGTACCAGGAGGAGACTACCAACAACCACGCTGAGGAGTCTGTGTTACCACACGTAACTCGCACCCTCACCAGCGACGAAGCGGACGAGCTGATGGAGCCCGTTACGAGTGACGAAATCCACGATGCAATCAAAAAAGGTGCTCTGAATAAGTCACCTGGTGTCGACGGGTTGCCGATAGAATTTTATCGCGCTTTCTCCACACTAATGGCGTCACGGTGGACAACGATGTTTCATGAACTGCTGACGATGGGGAACGCCGTACCGCCGTCCTTCGTCACGGGAATTATTATACCCATCCACAAACCGACACCAGGTGTGACGACAGCACATTACCGTCCCCTGACTCTGCTTAACGCAGACTGTAAAATTTTTACACGCCTACTGGTAACGCGATGCCGCAAGATCCTGCCTAGCATTCTATCCCCGGAACAGACAACTCCGGGCGGCACAGTTAATATACAAACGGCCACAGGAGAATGTCGCGATTTAATTGCACTGGCAGCGGCGTACAGACTCCGCGCCGCAGTGGTTGCCATTGATTTTGACAGCGCATTCGACAAAGTGCGGCATCTTTTTCTGTTCTCAGTGATGAACCGCATGGGTTTTCCACCAGCCTTTATCGACGTGATCCGGCGCCTGTACGGCACCGCCGAATCGCTGATTCAGGTTAATGGCCGTGTGGCGGGACCAGTGGCGATCCGGCGTTCCGTACGGCAAGGCTGCCCACTTTCGACCCTACTCTATGCCATAAGCCTGGAGCCACTCATCGGGAGTTGACGAGCCACCTTTCTGGTCTCACTTTGCGACAGCACAGTTTTCGATGTCGTGCGTATGCGGACGACCTCCTCCTCTTGATCCGCTCACGGAGAGAAAAACACACACGGTACTTGATTTGATATCAACGTACGGCACTGCAGCGGGCAGTAACATGAATGTGGCTAAATCCGCGGCGATGCCCATTGGACGCGGCCTCTCACACGACGACTTAGCACCTCTCCCGTGTGTACAAAAACTACGATACCTTGGTATCATTTTCACCTCCACCGTGCGCCGCTCCGCTGCCATCAATTTTCGGCGTGCACTCCAAACTATCCGCACGACGGTGCAACAAAATCTTCTCCGACGACTCGTTTCTTTACAACGTGTCCAATACCTCAATCAACATGTGGCGGCCAGAATGGTCCACATCGCACAGGTCCTCCCGCTGCCATCAACTATTGGACGCAGCCTCCAGGCTGCCTTCGGATACTTCCTTACGGCCGGTACGCTCTTTAATGTCCGCCGCGACACGCTCACCCTTCCCCCGAGAGCGGGGGGCCTCGGCCTTGTCAATGTGCGACTCCGCGCGGCGTCCTTGTACATGTCCACCATGCACAAGCAGTGGCACGGGGGCACCTCCCTTACGCGCAGCTTGCTGGAAATTCTTGTGCCCACGACCACAACACCACCAGTACCAGTCGGACACATCACACACCATCTGACGCACATTTCTGATTTCATCGTCGACTTCAGTTATGCTCACACACACTTACCGACCACGCGTTCTCCTCGACCTTAAGATTTTTACACCCCACTCCTTCGTTCCATATCCAGCAACAATATCGAACTGAGACATCCGTCCACGCGGTGGCCAACGGTTTGGCGTCACATCCACCAGCCTTTTCTTCCCTCCAACGTCCGGGCAACATGGTATCAAGTCTCAAATGAAAAATTCGCCACAAATCATCGTCTTCACGCCATCGGACTAAAGGACTCTCCACTTTGTTCCATTTGCCACCTCGTGGATGACGATGTCCATCAACTGACTTGTGCTGCCACCAGTGATGTCCGGAAACTTGCCCGACAGTTCGTTGCCTGTTACCTCCGCGTTCCGCCGAACTCGATTGACCCATGGACTTTTATCCATCCTGAGAATACTTATTTCCCCGACACCAAAAATCATGCGATTGTATGGGTCAAGGGATGGACGATCACCTACATGTATAATGATGGCGACAAATCACGCCTTGATTTCTGGCAGTACTTACAAACCGCCCACAGTGAAGTCGAACACCGACCGCGCTACCGCGCCTTCTTCGCCAATTACCTACATGCGATCTTTACTTCACCCCCGCTCAGTTGGATGGTGCCACACGCCGACAGCACTCCCGCCCCCCCTGCTGACATCTGAGACTCCCCGCGCTACTTTCTACATTGTAACCCACAGTGGAGTAGGCGCATGGACACGCGCCTCCTTTCTTTTATGTACTACACCAGAAAACACTGGTCTTTCCCTCACTCCACTGTATGTTGCTTCACACCTCTTAGATTACATCAGAATTATTATTCTTTTTTTTCCTACACCTTGTTCATAAAAAACAAAATTGCTCGCCTTGTATGAGTATAATGTCTTGTGTTATTTTCGCCGAAGGATAGCATTTCTGTTGTATTTAAGTTTGTACCAATAAAAAAATAAATAAAAATAAAAAATAAAAAAAAAGTTGGTAGAGCACTTGCCTGCGAAAGGCAAAGGTCCCGAGTTCGAGTCTCGGTCGGGCACACAGTTTTAATCTGCCAGGAAGTTTCATATCAGCGCACACTCCGCTGCAGAGTGAAAATCTCATTCTGGAACACTAAACTTGACTAAAACAGTAAGCAACATTTTTTTCACATCAGTCTCATTACTTTATTGTCGCACCTCGTATGGTTGTCGGGAGCCTGTGTCACTAAAACAGAGAGTGCGTAGAGGAAATTACAAATTACCGAGTTGTTGCCAATTAGTGCGATTTTTTTTTTGTAGCCAGCACATTTATAGTCGTTATTTATATCCTTCAGTCTAATAATGATGAAGTGCACTTCTTTTAAATTTATATAGGAAAAAATAACTTTCTGATTAAAAGACTATTTCTTCTTTTCCATCATTACACATAAAATCGATTTGGCCACAGTAGCTAACATTTTAAAAAGGATGTAGGAACGTCACAAACCAGCCCCGACTTAATGCTCCAAAAACACATTTTCGGAACTGATACCGAAGTTTCCTCATGACCAACAAGAAATGGTACTAGGAAATAGGATTTCGGAAAGCCAGGTTTGGGGACCAATGCAAACGTAATAACTCCGGTTTAGTTGACATCCTTATGGATATAATCACAGTCTGCATCATGCATCCGTGAAAGACATAACTGTAATTCTCTGTGAAAGAATTAAACATCGATGACTGGCTCTTGAAAACCACTCAAACCTATTATTTTAGCTTGAATATGAGCTTTCGGCGGTGTTCAAGATGTCATTTAATAATTGTGACAAAGCTGTGGAGCGCAAAATAAGGGAAAATTGTTAAAAACCGTTATTTTTCAACATTTTGTTATTTCAGAATAGCTGTCATCTATGCATGTGGTAGTTCAACTTATTTTTGTTGCACTACAACTGGTGCAAAATAACAACTTTGATGTAGAACAGAACCAATTCATTCTCAAATATTTCAGCGTTGCACTTCCAATAATGTCGTGCGATGCTATAATTCTGTTTAATTTATGAACGAATGTTTAGCAACAAATGTGTGATGTTGACAAGTGGGAGATGGATCTCCAGATTCTGAATCCATACGGTATTATGTCGCTCACTTGTGGTACTGAAACGTAAGCAATTTTGAGTGATGATTTTTTTGCGATTAAATGTGACTATGAGTTCGGTGATGACATTTTGGGTTTCCTCTCACTCGGTCACCAAATTTCCGTCTGAAAAGATAAAACTGAAGATGGAAGTGTGTGAACGCCCCCGAAAACAGCCATTCCCGAAGAAAACACATGACGAGATGGCGAAATGAAAGACGAAGACACTCGCTGTACCTACCTGGAGATTAATCGTTGTGCGATAAGGACAGGCAGCCTTCCTAAAATCTTACACACACTTCTTCACCTAAGGAAGACTTGCAATATATAGTCACGTAATACAGCAATCGAAGTAATGTAAAAGATGAAGAATGACAGGTTAGATGTACGAGAAGGCATTATCATCCTAATCTTTCAAAGTAAATATATCAGTATTTAATAAAGTTAAATAAACACACCAAACAGTTTGATAGGACGTTTCGTTGCATACTATATGGAGAGAACCCCCTAAAAACTCAAAACGGATCTTTGCACTTAAAAGCAGGCCGGTGTGGCCGAGCGGTTCTAGGCGCTTCAGTCTGGAACCGCGCGACCGCTACGGTCGCAGGTTCGAATCCTGCCTCTGGCATGGATGTGTGTGATGTCCTTAGGTTAGTTAGGTTTAAGTAGTTCTAAGTTCTAGGGGACTGATGACCTCAGATGTTAAGTCCCATAGTGCTCAGAGCCATTTGAACCATTTTACACTTAAAAGTTCGCAACTCTAGAACGAACTTAGTTCTTCTTCCACTTAGCTCGCCAGAAGGTACTAAATCTTTGCACGCAGGTTGTTGCTGTGTTCCTCCGGAATGGATTCAATATAATTCCGCAGTGACGCTTAATCAACAAAATGTAAGCCTAAAGAATTTCAGACCAGCTTTGTGATTTATTCAGAACTTCGTAACAGACAGAAATCTACCACAAATTGTCAGACGTAAAAGAAATTTTGGGAGTAGCTCGAGGGAGTGTTATAGGGCCGTAAAAAATTAGAAAAAGTAGCGAAAAGCAGAAAGACATGCAAGGCCTCAATGTTTGGGGCATGAAGAGGCAACCTTTTTATTGATTTTGAGACTTGCACTCGTACATACTTCTGGGAAGGGTGGGAGGTTACCCATTTGTACATTCCATGAAGAGACCACTGCAATGGTCTTTAATGATTTTAACCTTCATGGCGGTTTACGAAAACCTATCGCACAGTAGTGCAGCAGAATCGTATAATTAAAAATATGTGTTGAAAAAGAATGAAGTTCATTGAATCTTATTCTGTGGTACAGACATCGTTCGTTGCACTGTGGCGAACAAAGCGAAATTAGTGCCGAGGGAATATCTGTTTCTTTTAATACGTTCGCGTCATCGCACGAGGACAAACACCAGAAAGTATTTAGCTGCGACAGAGCAGCAGTTAAATAATAACTCTGGTAGGAACAATTGTGAGAAGCTCGACTGTGATTTTAAAACAATTTATGTTGAGCATATGCGAATCAGTTACTCAGTTACGACTATTTCTAGTGATCCCACGGAATCTTGGTCATTTAATCAAGGGCCAAGAACACCTGCCGCTACCGGCAATTTATACATTGACATAATTACAGCTTCTTTTTCAGAGCGCAGCTTTACGTATATATAAAACGCGCTTGCGCTGTACATGAGCGAGCCCGCATTGCCGTCGGCATTATACTGTTTGAAAAGTAAGCGAACAGTCTGAAGTCACTTCACTTTTCGTTTAATTCTGTAGAATTAAGCTAGTAAAATTACAGGCAGATAACGCACACCGCGTTAGACACTGACGGCAAAATCAGGGACGTCCTTCCCGCACACCATCCGCGAATGATAACAAAAGGGTAAAAAAATGAGTTACCTCTCCGACACAGATCATGAGGTGGCTAGCGGACCACAGATGTAGGTGTAGAAATACCGCTGTCTCAAAGAAGCAAGGAGACGAAGATGCGTTTTTTTCCCGCTACCAGGAATGCAGGCCGGGGAAGAAGTTGCTCTGAGGAGCTGTGATGGGCCTGTGTCAAGAGATTGGCGGCAGTTGGTCGAGGGAAGAGATACGAGCGCCGCCGCGGTCGTTGGGCTGTCGCGGCGGCGGGGCGCCGACCCGTGGAATGGAAGCGGCGACGCCAGATTACATCTGAGCCGGCCGCCCTATTGGAAAAGCCAATCGGCTGCAGGCGGATGGCCGGCGGAAAATCTGCGGGGGCCGAAAGCGGCGCTGCCCTCTGCAGACCGGCGGCGCTTAACGCGATTCGGAAAGGACGAGGCGGGCCCAAACGGCGCCCAGCAGCCGGCCAAACGACACGGACCCGTCTCCCAAAAGGACAACATTTCACTCGAATGAACGTCTGCACTGGCGCCCTCCGGGCTGCTTCGACGCACACGGCGGAATACCCCGTTGATGCACGCTTGTCTGGTAGAAGTCGTGTGCTCCCACGGCAGAAATGTGTGGTGGCAAACGCAGGTGTGTAGCTTTTAATATTCGAGAGATGGTAAGTGCGTGAGATGTGATTTCAATCACTGGTGTAGAAGCGGTGTATGATGAAGGCCACAAATGTACGAGGAGATGACAGTTTCAATTCTCACCTCAAAAAAGTTACGTTGCATAGTTAATTTTTTGAATGTTTGCGGGTACAGGGCTGCAGACACCCTATACACTGTGTGACGCTACAACGCAGTCCTTGCTATGAATTTTTTCGCTGACTTAACACATGAAACTGTTTGTATACGATGTATTGTCTACTGTAAATATGTACTGTAAATACTATGTTTAAATTTTGTAATATTTAACACTGGCAAGTCAGGGCATATTTAGTTAACATTGAAGTCAGAGAGATTGTTTTGTCGTGCAGCTGCGCGTGGGAGCGCGCCAGCGGGTAGTATTGCAGTGACGAGGAAATTTACTGCCTCACCAACACAGTTAGACCGCAATAGACCTGTGATGCTGTAAAGTAGCAGTAACGCAGTGCTCGGAGTAAGACGTACAGTCGAGTGCTGCTAGTCCTATCTGTGTTACATCTAACGGCTAGTGTGTGGATCTAAGTACGACGGGAAAGTAATGGTCGGCATACCTGGAAGCATGGCCGGACACGTTATTATGGATTAATGGCCATAGTGCTGAAGAAACGAGGACTTAAATGTGAAGCGCTCTGTGGGCCCAAGTCGCAACAGTAAAAGCCCGCTGCCACATCGTGTCGCTGCCGTGGACTTCCGTCGATCCACCGACAACGAGGGAAGTAAGATCTACGTAATTTTCGTAGGATAAAATTGGAGAAGGCTTGCCAGTGACTGTGCTTTTCTCTGAAGATGAACAATTAATAACAAGCACTTTATAATCGAAGTGTTGCAGATACATTCCACCCGACAATAAACCAAGTAGGTTCCTTCCGATCCTTACTTTATTGAACCGAGTGTGCCACGCCATTATCAAAAGAAAATATGTTAATTATCAAATTATTTGCATAGATAGTGAAGAGTAAATTTCAGACTGGTTATCGTAGTTAACTGTTTCACTTAATAAGCTTAAGCCAACCGTAGTAACTTAATAATAGACCTAAGTAATAAATTTGATTATTAAGATTTATTTCAATGCATATTCAGCTGAAGTTAGTTCAAGGATATCACATGAAACTATAAAGCTTATTCCACCTGACAATCACCCAATTAATGAATTATTATCATTCAAAACATACTTAATCAATTATTGGCAATATATTTCATTATCAGTAGATTAAACTGTGCAAAGTACGTAATTTTAAAGACAGAATGACAGTCCATTATTCAAAATCTTGATAGATAATTATCTGTGTTGTCAGCGTTGCACTTAGCTGACAAATTATGAACAAAATAATTATCAAAATACTTATTGAAAGTTAACCATTAATGTTTAAGTGTAGTTAGATTGTTAGGACAATATTTTATATGACTACTGAGCCTGACACAGCACTTACGTAAAAGTTCCCGTTCCACCTGCTGCTCTACAAACAGGTAAACTTTATTTTTGACACAATTATTCACGTACTTAACAGTACTGTCGCTCATCAGTTGAGCTGGCGACCGATTTTTTTTATTGCTTTTACAACTTAATAATTTCTTTCGGCAAAATTTCCACTGGCGAAATTTATTTCCAAATTATTTCCATTATTTCATTTACCGATCGTTATTGAATGAAATTACTCATTCGATAACGATCAAGTTATAACGTCTTCTGTTTCCCGCGGAATAATCATTATTTACTTCGGATTCGGATGCCTTATCCCGACACGGGTCAAAATTCATAATTCACGGTCATTGTTAACTTGTAATTTCGCAAATCCCGGGAAACAAGGGGTCGTTATAACCGAAATCGCAGCGCCACAGTATCGCGGCTCACCGCCGGAGCAACTAAGACTCAGTCACAGTGGGGTATCGTGCGGTAACTCCTTTCGGCAGCAGCGGAAATTTTGTGGCTATGTCTACCAACCTAGATAATTTTTTTTCTTCGAGGTGATATGTAATACTTTACGGCTACTGCTCGTAATTCGTAGCAAAGGAAGACATACCGCTAAGCCAAGAAGAGTTTCTCCTGGAAACTTCCCATTAGCTTTTAATCTGGCTTGAAAAGACTCTGGCTTGAAAAGACTCTGGCTTGAAAAGACTCTCTAAACTCTGGAGCCCTAGGCCATACACTAGGATACAGGAAACGTACATCCCTGGACGACGACAGCGGCAAGGCGCAACAAATCCACGAAAGATGTGAGGCTACGGGAATCTGGCCGTTAGAAGCAATATTCCCTTGGCCCAGAATGGCATGGCAGCCAAACACGGAGAGATCAATACAATCATTCACACTATCATTTTAGATTTTATGTCATACAGGCACTGATCTGATTACTGCTATAAATAAGAAGTCCGTTACTCGTAATGGTTGTTATAATTTGAAATCGCAACATCCATATCCTGATCAAATTCTCAGTATTGACAGTTTGAATGCAACTTGCAACTAAGCAGGTAGGGTTTCTGATCCATACTTTAAGGGAAGGTAAGCTAAGACTGAAACTGTATTCGAAAATAGGACTAATGGCGTTCTCATTTGGTACGGATGTCACAAACTGTTTGAAATTTATTACGAGGCTAGCAAACTGTGGCTTGTCTGCAAAACTTGGCCAATAACAACAGATAAATTGAAACAAGAAATTCCAGACGAAATATGTAGTACTCCAAAGCGGAGGTAAAGCTGTGTGGACGGATCCTGTGTCGCGCTTGGGTAGTTCAGTCAGTAGAGCACTTGCCCACGAAAGGCAAAGATCCCGAGTTCAAGTCTCCGTCCTACATACAGTTTTAATCTGCCCTGATGTTTCATATCAGCGCACGTTCCGCTGCAGAGAGAGTATTCCAGTTAAAATGCTGCAACGAACAGGAAGAAATGTCAGTGGCAGAATTTACAAATGCACACATAGTAGTGGACAAATGCGTACGTAGCAGTCATTTTCTACGTCATTTTACACTCGCTCTTAATAGCTACATAGTATATGTTCGATGTCTTCGAAAAGTGTATTTTGTTAGTTCGGTATTATTTTAGTCTGTCGTTCGAATTATTTAAAAGTTGTGGTCTTCTATATAGCAATAGTCAACAACGTCGTCTGTGAGTACCCCCATTTAAATACTTATCAGCCAAAATACCATGACCGCATATTTATTAGTGTGTTGGTCCATTATGGAACGCAGTACAGCAGCGATTTTGCATGGAGTGGATTCGACAAGTTCTCCGTTGGTTTACAGAGGAGTATGGCACCAAATGTCTACGTAAATTACGGGCCGATAGGTTTTGGGCGCGGAACTGCCGCCAGATAGCGTTCCAGATGTAGTCCCTTGGGTTCAGATAGGGCGAATTTGCTGGCGAAGACATCAACGTGTGTTACCACCATGCTCCTCAAACCAATGTAGTTCGATTTTCGCCGTGTGACAGGGACATTTTACCCTCCTGAAAGATGTTACTGCCGTCGGTTGTGACATCAGGAATGAAGGGATGCAGTTAGCCCGCAGACAACTATCATGGTGCCTTTGATTGTTACCTCAGGACCCACAGAAACACAGCTGAATGCCCCCTCCCCCGTAACATAATACTGACCCCACCGCCCTGTGTTTGTGAGGCGGTGCATCCTTCGAGCAGCCATTGGCTCATACGATAGCACATCCCGACACGACCATCGTCCTCATGTAATTAGAAAAGAGATTCATCTGACCAGGCGATAAGTTTCCACAGAACCACGGTCCAATCTCGATGATCCCGCCCCCACTGCAGTCGTAAATGACGATGTCATTGGGTCAACATGGGAACACGTACGCTGGTCTGCTGCGGAGCCCCAAGTCAACAGCGCCCGCTGAACGGTGTGCTCAGAAACACTCGTTCCTCCGCCAGCTCTGCACTCTATCGTCAGATCTAAAACAGATCGCCTCCTATCCTGCTTTACCGAAAGAAGAGGCTACTGATCTGCACGTTCTGTGACGAGTCGTGGACGTTCAACTCCTCGTCGTCTATTCTAGCTTCACCGTCCTTCAACCTCTTTCCATAGATAATCACGATAATAGCACGCGAACAGCAGACCTGGTTCGCCATTTCGTTCCCAGGCGCTGTGTCATAAGATCCTGTCCTTTATCGAAGTCGCTTATGGCAGTGGATTTTCCATTTGCGGCCCGTATTGTCGCTAGAATGATTCCCCATTTGTCTCTGTTCCGCTTCTGCACCTTTCTTGCCACGTTATATTCCTGGAACGCCACCAGGCAACGTGGAGTCTCGCGGTGGGCTGTGGTCATAAAGGCGGTAGGAGTGGCCGAGCGGTTCTAGGCGCCTCGGGCACGAATGTGTGTGATGTCCTTAGGTTGGTTAGGTTTAAGTAGTTCTAAGTTCTAGGGGACTGATGACCTCAGAAGTTAAGTCCCATAGTGCTCAGAGCCATTTGAACCATATATTTTTTTTTTTTTTTTTTGTGGTCATAATCTTTTGCCTCGTAAATGTACACACTGAACTCAACCCAAGACATACGCGACAATACTGTATTACTGCCTCATCATCATTCCTCTTCCACGATAAGGACTCAAACCGATTACCTCCACACTGCAGCGCCGCTAGATTGCCGCAATTTAGTTATTTCAGGCGTACGTAGGGATCAATTACGTTTCCCGGTCCTTAACTCTTTAGCATTGGATTGTCAGTAGCAAATGTGCAATGTTGCAGAGTTTAGACTATGCATAATATTTACAAATGTCGCAGTGGAGCACGAGAGTAGAGCGTCAGATATGAGAAGGATGTTGAAGCCTGCGTTGCATTCTCAGGTATCTGTCCTACCGCGAACAAATCTGACGACTACGGCGGCGGAATCCGGACTGCTAGATGCTTGCCTTCCTTTGCTGCGTCAGACGGCGATCAATGGAAGCTGGGAAATGGCTTTCCATTTGCGAAGGCGGAACGTTTTTTGTGGGAAACGCAGGAGGCCGAAAAGAGTGGAGGCCTCAGCGGGCGGTCCGCAGCAAGCAACTTGCCAACCAAACTGCCGGAGCCACAATATATTCCGTTTCCAAACCTACTTCCTGGGACTTATACAGCAACCTTTTCAGATCTAGTAACACAAAAGGAGCCGTATTTCAAACAACTCTAACTGAAATCATCACTCAGAATCTTTGTGGGGAAGGTGAACCAAAGACTGCGTTTTATTGGCAGAACAATTAGAAGTTGCAACAAATCTAAATCTACTAGAGAGACTGCCTACACTGCGCTTGTTCGTCCTCCTCAAGAGCACTACTGCCTGGTATGGGGTCCTTACCAGACAGGTCTGATAGAAGACACTGAAAATATGGGAGACAATGACATGGATATGATGATACGATAAGCGTGTTGGTGGCAAGCATTGAAACAACGGCGTTTCTCGTTGTGGCAGGACTTTTTCACAAGCTTACAATCACCAACTTTCTCCTCCGAATGCCAAAATATTTTTGTTGACTCCCACCTACGAAGTGAGCACAGATTAACTGATAAAAATCTGAGATCTGACAAAGATTGGCGTATTCATTTTTCCCCACGTGCTGTTCGACTGTGGAACGGCAGTGAAATAGCCTTTGTCAAACACGTAAAGGTGAACTGTATGTAAATGGGTTTGTATGGCAGACATAAGCATAATTAAGTGAACAACTAAAATAGGTGAAGGTTCAATTGGTTCAAATGGCTCTGAGCGCTATGGGACTTAACATCTACGGTCATCAGTCCCCTAGAACTTAGAACTACTTCAACCTAACTAACCTAAGAACATCACACACATCCATGCCCGAGGCAGGTTTCGAACCTGCGACCGTTGCGGTCACGCGGTTCCTGACTCGAGCGCCTAGAACCGCACGGCCACTCCGGCCGGCACAGGTGAAGGGAAAGTAGTTTACAGCTCCTCTCAAACACTAGACATTTCTTTCAGTTTAGATTACAATGACAAAAACAGTATACAGATACTGCACAAATGCTACTAGATCAAGCACTGAACAATCCTGTATATCATACAGATTGGGACCTCACCCTATACCTCAACAAGTGGCTGTAATGCATGGAAACATGTGTAAAGTTTCGATATCGTTTAAATTCGCGTTCGGCGATCAATCAGTGAGCTAGGCCGCTGCCTTGAAGTATCTAGGGCTTTGTGTCATTAAGGTGAAACGAACGCATAAATCTACCAGCGGAGAAGATAGATGCCAGGCTCCGATTTATTGCGAGATTCCTAAGAAATTGCAGTCACGCAAGAAAGAGGACCGCTTGCGAAAGCCTTTTTAGGCGAATTCATTTGTATTTTACGTACATCTGACAAATGATGCACGCACCCAACCTGTCACTGAGTCTGCTCATATTTCGCGCAATTATAGTACGCCTACATGCTTAGATATAACGAATGCTGCTCTAACACGATGCTCTTCTCGACAATTTCGGAGAAATCGAAGTTCAAAGTAACGAGTCTACTGAATACGAAACTAGAGCGACAGCCATCGAGCAACAGCGTTTAAGGCGGCTGGATAGAAGTCTGGACGTACTGAGTTCGCATAACGTCATTTTCTTTTTCTTTTTTTTTCCATATTATTCCACCAAACACTTCCAGACAACCATGTTTCTTTTTTTAAAAAAATGAAAAAGAATAATAATAATAATAATAATAATAATAACGATAATCACTGCGAATCATGCTGAAGTATAATCAAGGTAAAATACCGACTCAGGATGAAATAAGAATTTATTTATCGCAAATATAGTGTTCATTATTTAAAGCAGGTTTAACCCTGTATGACATCACTGCGATATGCACAATTATGTATCTATAAACAAATGATCGTTTCACCAAGCTTTATCTTTATTACACCACCCGTAGAATGTATCACAATAATTAAATTTATTATAATTGTTATTTTCGAAGAAGCACGATTCGTTGAAGCGATACAAGGGTTGGATGTAAGCTCATAAAAAACATATCGAACCCAGAACGTGTAGACTTTTAGTCTATCGCCTTAGGCGGTTGCGCTCGATATCTGGCGCTCTTGTACGCTATTCAACAATCTAATAAAATTTCTAACGTCTTTTTCTCGAAAACGCTTGAGAAGTGCCTTGCACTAGACCAGCATTTGTTCAGTAAGTATGTACTACAGCCGTGCGAAACATGAGCGGAATTAGTTATCCTTGTGAGGCTCTTATCGCTTTGGATTAACGGGAGAGATTTAAAAGAGGATATGTACAGCTTGTCACAGTTTTCCGGCGTTTGAGTGTGTCATATATATGCCCAACGAACTGCAGTGAGAAACTCTTACATAAAATATATTGTACACCGCACATGGCGTGGCAAAGTGTCCACGCTCCCAAATGAAACAAGAAACTCATTACTTTCCCCAACACAATTCCTTGTTTCAATATGCTCTTCTAGAACGGTTTAGGCGCAGACAGCTCCACGATTTCCCTATCACGTGGTCTTTCAAAACGAAACTTGCTTGGTCTTTAGCGTGTGCTTAGTGTCAAGACGGCGACAACACGGCAACAATAGGTGCGATTGTGTTACAATGGTATGGCGTGATTTTCTTCGAGAGTAATTCACTGCATATCCTACAGCTAACAGCATTCGACGGTGACGCAAAGAACTTCCAGACACTAGCTGCCATAAGTGGTCCTTGAAGGCGTAGAGTGCTTTTAACAGATTTGCACGTAGTCCACTGAAGTCTACTAGTCAGTCAGCCGAGAGTTACTTATTCGTCGTGTGTTTGGCGTGTTTTTCGGCGTTACTTGTGTTTTCAATAGAATAGAGCTCAAACGTGCGCTTCAGGATGGTGATAAATAACATGTAGTTTTGTGAATTTATTGTGGGCGTGGAGATGAAAGATAACAATTTCCTTTCACATTTGGTGTTACAACTAAAAATATACGGAACACCGCAGCCACATACTACAGACGAGCACGACAGGTAGTTTCTTAAAGCTTCATGCATTTTCTCCTGTTTTCCGACAAAGATTTGCCACCCATTTATTTTCGCGGAAAAGGCAGTAATAGAAATCATGTACTTAGATATGGTTTCGAAGATTTGGGTTTATCCGCAGTTGCGAGAACATGCCGAAAATTTCATTTTTCAATAGGACGGAGCACTACCGGCACCACCTCATGGTACCTCCATATAAGAGCATTTTTTAACAATGATACGCTTAACGACGCATAGGATTTAGTCCTCTGAGGCCAAAAATATAAAAAAATAAAATGTTTTACAGAATTAACTTTTATTGTCATATCAAATAAGCAATGCAAGAAGAAATTGGTAAAAAATAAACAATGAATAATTTTAAGTAGATGGTTTCACTTACGAACCAATAGAACATACAGTTTTCAATCACCCATCATTTCACGATATACACTGAAGAGCCAAAGAAACTGGCACACCTGCCTAAAATCGTGTAGAGCCCCCGCGAGCACGCAGAAGTCCGCATCACGACTTTGCATGGACTCGACTAATGTCTGATGTAGTGCTGGAGGGAACTAACAACATGAACCCTGCACGGCTGTCCAAAACTCCGTAAGAATATGAGAGGGTGGGGGGGGACATTTCTGAAAAGCACATTGCAAGGCATCCCACATATGCTCAAAATTGTTCATATCTGGGCGAGTTTGGTGGCCAGCGGAGTTGTTTAAACTCAGAAGAGTGCTCCTGGAGCCACTCTGTAGCAATTCTGGACGTGCGGGGTCTCGTATTGTCCTGCTGGAATTGCCTAAGTCCGTCCGAATGTACAATGGACATGAATGGAGGCAGGTGATTAGACAGGATGGTTACGTACGTGTCATCTGTCAGAGTCGTATATAGACATATCAAGGGTTCCATATCACTCCAACTGCAGACGACCCACACCATTATAGAGCCTTCACCAGCTTGAACAGTACTCTGCTGACATCCAGGGTCCATAGATTCATGAGGTTGTCTCCATACCCGTACACGTTCATCCGCTCCGTAAAATTTGAAACGAGACTCGTCCGATCAGGCAACATGTTTCCAGTCATCAACAGTCCAATGTCGGTGTTGAGAGGCCCAGGTGAGGTGCGTAAAGCTTTGTGCCGTGCAGTCATCAAGAGTACACGAGTGGGCCTTCGGCTCCGAAAGCCCATATGGATGATGTTTCATCGAATGGTGCGCACTTGTTGATGGCCTAGCATTGAAATCTGCAGCAATCTGCAGAAGGGTTACACGTTTATCACATTGAACGGTTCTCTTCTATCGTCGTTGGTCCCATTCTTGCAGGATCATTTTCCCGCCGCAGTAATGTCGGAAATTTGATGTTTCACTGAATTGCTGATTTTCACGATACACTCGTTTAATGGTGTTACGGGAAAATCCACACTTCATCGCTACCTGGGAAATGCTGCGTCCCATTGCTCGTGCGCCGACTAAACACCACGTTCAACCTCACTTAAATCTTCATAACCCACCATTGTAGCAGCAGTAACCGATTTAACAACTGCGTCAGACACTTGTTGCCTTATACAGGCGTTGCCGACCGCGGCACCGTATTCTGCCCGTTAACGTATCTCTATATTTGAACACGTATGCCTACATCAGTTTCTTTGGCGCTTCAGTGTATATTTGAGACGAATTTCGCACATCTCAAAACTTCCATGAAATAATGTCCAAAGCAAATTATATTCCTACGTAACAAGCAAAAATAGGCCTAAAACTTAATAAATTCATATGAAAAGTACATATTGCCTAAGCCTTTCCATTTCGAAACAACTAATAAAGGCAGTATTACAAACTCAAATTTACGTTACAATAACTGTAGATATACTTGACTGTTAATAATGTTCTCAATGTGGCCAGTATGCTTATTAAAAGGAAAAAAAAAAGAAACGGGTATCCCTATATCCTAGAATCGCGTAGTACAATCTTCGCGCTTTGAACGCTATAAGTGTACGACTTGATGTCTGTCTTGCAACGGGATCGGTGGTCATGCTGTAGGCACTGGTACTTCACAAAAAAATTAATAAATTGGTGGTTTCGGGCAGAAAGCACTGGTACTCAAATGGTTAAGGGGCTTATCGATATCGCATTGCACCACTGGCCACGTTGCTAACCTGATCGAACGGTAAGTGACTTTTTGTTTTTGGGGTTTCTGGAAGGCTCCGTCTACGTCCCTCTCTTCCAACAACTCACGATGAACTGCGACGCCGCATAATAGTAGCATTAAATGCAGTAACTCCAGACATGCTCACAAAAGTGTGGAACGTATTTGACCAAAGTCTGGACGTTTCTCTTGCGTTTTTCTTGCCACATTGAACATTTGTGGAAAGTAAATCAAAGCTTTTAACCTAAACGTAACTGAAAAATAGTGCCCCAAAGTCCTACATGCGTGCATGTAAAAGATATTCTCTTTTCAAATGGGATGGTTGTTTTGAAAACAGAAACTTTTTAGCCTTACACGTAAGATAAAATTCATCCGTTCCCATCTTCATCATTGTAGAAAATATAGTCTTGTGAAATGGGATGAACCTTTCTGAAACACCTTGCTGTATAATCTGGAATAAAGTTACACGTTACGTTGTGGTTTTACTTCTAGCCATTCGCACAATGGCGATGGCTCACAGGAAGTGCTCTTAAATAAATCGGATATTCAATTCTATGGGCATTATATGAATAACTGTCCTTCCAAGCTAAAAGGAGAACAGCAGTGAATTTAGCAAGCTACATAATTAGTATCTGCAGAATGTCTTTTTTTCCTCTCTTTTGTACTATCTCTTTGGACATGAGAGTAATACGAACTACAACGGCTTAATCTTGATGTCTCTTTATTTTCCTTTGTCATTTTTCCTTTGTTCACGAATGACAGTAAGAAGCTCAGCACGTGCAGTGCTAATGGCCCCATCAAAAGGCTCGCACTCCACTTGGCTGGATTATACCTAACTGTGAAAGGACATGTCTCGAATTCTGGACTAAACAGAAAATTATTGTTAGCTGTTCAAGGCCCAAATTCTGAATACACAACACAACAACATGAACATATTCGTTTTATTCGTGTTGGTACCGCAGCACAGTATTGGGAAAGGAGAAGCTAATCCTGCGATAACAAACTGCCGAAGGCGGCTATAAAATGAAATAAATCTTAGCGAAAACCACAATATATGTAACCGCTTCGTGGGAAGCTGACAGAGTTTTTTTTCGATCTGTCTAAGAGTTATATGAGAGATTCTCCCAAAAAGAACACAGACTCGCCGTCTTTTTTGTGTGTGGATAGACACCACATAAAGGAGATATACAGACAGAGGGCATTTCTGTGTAGCCACATTAAACTAACACTCGTTCTTCTAATATGAAGTCCACAGAGTGCTCCCCCTAGCTGTTAAAAAACTGCACTTTACAGCACCAGAAACAAGACACCAATGGAATACTATATCTACTACCGAATGCTTACACAGCAGACAGTATCTCTTAAACAACTGCGTCGTTTCTCTCGTAAACAGCGAAAGGAGCAATAACAAATGCTCAAGTTACAAGGAACAACAGCTCCTCTAACAAAGCAAAGCTTTACATGTGACCAGCAAAACTGTTCAACGTTCAATGTAGGACAATGGATCTGATATACTTTCTATGAATATATTATTGCCTGTGAAAGAGTTAGTAAAAACGCTATTAATTATTACTGTTCCAATAATATATTGTAATCTGTTTTTTTACTCATGTTTACAGCAGTCAGTCACATCTTTTTACACTTTAATTGTCGGTTTCAACCATAATCTACAGTCGCCTTCAGATCTAAAAAAAAACGGGCAAATGCGAATAGGACTGGTGCTCTGAGAATTTCGTACAAGTTTAATTATGTATATACATAATTCATCTATATGTTTTGATGACTGGATCTGCGAGTATCAAAATCTATAAATAAATATTTTGATAGCACTCACTAAAAAGCTTAAATTTTTTACACCGCCAAGGGACCACAGACCTTAGTATTTGACATAAATTTCCACTCGATATCTCTACCCGATTCTTCGGACAAATAACGCTACATCGTCAAGTGGCAGGTGTGCTCTAAAGGTTCGCTAAGATTATTATTATGTATAAACAGTGCATAACACTGTACGAGCATCACTCTCAGATAAACACTGACGACATTTTTGCTAGATGAATGGTAGTTTGCCTTGAAAGACAATCGTATTGGCAGCAAAAGAAAATCTTGGTATTCGCTAACACCTTAGTTAGCTCTAGTCACAATACCTACCAAATGATATGAGGTGAATCCCTTATACGCTGATGATCTTGAGTTGTATCTAACGGCAAGGCCAACTAAATTAAAGACAGCTATCAGGTATGCCAGCGATGAATGTCGAACTCGATCCATTTAAATCTGAAGTAGTCCTTATCACTTATAAGAACTTGTTATCCCTCAGGTCGACAATATCTACCAGCTCAGTTCCTATGTTACAAACAAATACCATTATCATTTTTAGAAAGATACTGGGAACAATAAACCCATGCCTTACATAAATATAAAAGGGAAGCTCGGGTGTCAGTATCACTTGCAGTCTTCGATTAATACTTTGTTACTCTGTAAAGAAGTCTACAGGAGACAACATGACGGCTGGACGCACTTGCATGTGATACATTAGTGGCATTCCTCTTTTCAGCATCATTTGCTATTACACGATTTTACCTTGGTTATGTGCGGACACACATAGAAATCTTCATACACTGTTTGCTTTACCATTATTTTCAAAAGCTTTCAGCCTTTCAGGAATCTGACTCTCGCTTCAGAGGGCAGCCCAAGGCCCATCTCTTATTAGAGTAGTAATACTTTCATAGTTTGTCTCTAGTTCTCTCCGTACTGGCTACATAACTTTTCTCCTCAGAATTCGCAGAACCCCCTCTAGTGGTGCAATTTCGCTTCTGTTTCCTAACACCCTTTGCCGCCGTCATTTCATCCTAATGTTTTCCATCATATTTTGTGATTGTCAAATCACTGACGTAGTACAAAGTTCCTAAATTTATAAATATTGCTGTTGCTGTTTCTCAATTTTGTCATCATATAGTTATTATTATTCATATTGTAATATTGTGTCGTCATTGTTACTGTCATGACGGCACACAGTCATTTTATTATCTGCATGAAAGGAAGGTGAGACTCTTTTAAGAACTACGAGGGTGCGATGAAACGAAGAGCCTCCAAATTTTTTACGTGAAAACTCTTAAAGCTTTTTTGAATAAAACAAACGTTATTAAAATTGTACATCTTTATTTTTCATGTGTACATATTAGAAGCACTCTGCCGCTAAAGGGCACAGAATTATATGGAGTAATATGGCTGTGTGTAGCGTAACTACGTCGGCGCGAGAGAAACAGCGTGCTGTAATCGAGTTTCGAAATCGAAGCGTTCGTCCACACATGGATCACTGTCATACGCTACCCGGCCGCGTGCAAGCTCTCCCCCGGACAACAGACAAAACACGCATCCTCCGCGAGTGTCGGAGGCCACACGCGTCTTCATGCAAATGACAGGCGTTGCGTCGAATAGCTGTCTGTCTCACGCACGTTCGGCAGTAGCTTCCGGGACCTGGTGCACGCTTTGCGTCGCCTTCGAAGCACTCACTGCTGCGGGAGCACGAGTTTTGCAGCAAGACAATGCCAGACCACACACGAGCGCTGTGCATCTGTAACAATCCGACGCCTTGGGTTCACATCCGTCGTGCATCGAAACACATTCCCGATTTGGCCCCATCCGATTTTCACCTATTTCCAAAACTGAAAGTACTCCTTCGACGACTTCACTTTAATAGTGATGAAGCGAGCAGAGGTGAGGCTGTGGCTCCATCAACGAAGTGAAAACATTCCAAACTGACGGTATCAACAATCTGGTCTCTCGTTGAGAGAAATGTGCTCGTCGCCAGGGTGACTGTCTTGAGAAATAAGAAGACACGAAAAGTAGATATGTAGAATGTTAATAACGTTTGTTTTACTTAAGAGTCTTCAACAGTTTTCACATTAAAAATTCGGAGGCATTACTTCTCAGCATGCCGTCGTATATTTGAATAAGTATATTATCTTTAATTGCAACTTCGACATTAAGAAGGATATGAGGGTTCTTTCTTACTTCTGAAAGTGAATCAAACAAATGGAACGAAAGTAGGCGGTTTGTTGCAAAAATATTGCTAAAGGATATGGCGTACCCGCAAAAGAACTTGCAAGCAAGACTTCCGTGTGTACCTATTCTTGAGAACTGGTCGAGTTTTGGGATCTTCATAATATCACAGAGTAATCACAAGAATAGTTCTATAGTCATAGCATAGCGGTTTCGTACGAGTTCACGTAGGTAGTCTGTGAAACAGGGAAATAATTCTTGAGCAATTTCCCAGAAGGTAATAATGATGATAAGTATCCTTCCCCATTAGATGTACCGTGAGCAGCGCTGAATAGATGTGAATGCGAATTTTCTCGTGTGCCCGATGCGTGACCTCAGTGCATAGTATATTCCAAATAAATGTTTCAATCATATTTGCCACGAGGTAATTTTTTTTGGGAAGAGGTACTGTTAAAATCCCCGAGTCAGGTAATAACCGTTGCCAGTCACTCGTCCATATATGTCACGGAAATCCAGAACTAAAATATGGTGCAAATTAATTATATATACTCTGTTCACTCGCCCTTTGCATTGGTCCGTAGCAACCCATACATCTTTTAGCGAATTATCCGTTGTGAAAATTTCTCGATGCCGTTTGAATCCTTACTACATTTGAACATATGATAATCCCGATGGCTGTTCAGATGTCCAAAGTAAACAGAAAATGTTACAAGTAGATGTAATAAAACGAAGCAGCAAGTGGTGCACAACGTCTTGAAAGAAGCAGTGCAAAGATGACCCGCCGGTGTCACGAGGCAGACGGTCCCACGCTACTTAAGAGGTGTTCCGTGGCCATGACGTCACTAAGAGGTGGGCATCGTGCGGTGTCCGTGCCAATTGAAGCCTCTTGCGTTGCACCAAGCAAACATCCGACCCCCGGGACGTCTGGGTCTCCCTATGGGACTTTCGAGGTTCTTTCGGAGACGCACTATGGCAGCCGGTGCCATGCTGCGGCGTAACATAAAAATACCATAATGTTCAGTATTTTCGCAAATACAGATAGTGTCCTGATTATGAATAAATGTAATGATCCCTATTTATGGTACTAGTGCTAAATACTCTAATTTTGAAGTATAGTACAGTTACAGCAGATGATTCTGATACTGTGCGATGATGGTCATATCTCTCTCAAAGACGAAGTATTTTAGAGAACGTTTTCAGTCTTCCCGCGCTGGATACGTCAATAGAACCGCCACAATGGAAAGTATCCTCTGCCATACGCTTCAAAGGCTCGTCTGTTGGCTCAAATGGCTCTGAGCGCTATGGGACTTAACATCTGAGGTCATCAGTCCTCTAGAACTCAGAACTACTTAAACCTAACTAACCTAAGGACATCACACACATCCATTCCCGAGGCAGGATTCTAACCTGCGACCGTAACGGTCACGCAGTTCCAGACTGAAGCGCCTAGAACCGCTCGGCCACACCGGCCGGCGGCTAGTCTGTTGAATGTGAATGTAAACGTTAAGTACAATACACAGTACGATGAATATAATGTGATTTTACTAAACGACATACATTTTACTTTCAGCTGAGTTCTTTAATACGCTGTTCAGTATACAATGCAGTCGATTTCGAGGCCATATGAACCCCGTCCTCAAGCATTTAAGACGGATGCTATACACAATCAACAACCGCAAAACCATGTCAGGCTGAAACGAGTTCAGCCTCCGAAAGCACAACTATAATCAGTTCTGTCGTCTCGAGTCGACCGAAACACGGAGCTTGGCGTCACATGACCACACGGTATCTTTCGCGCTGTAAACTGAACAATGTCACTCGCACTGGTTAGCAAACCTCAAGGGCGTTAGTAACTTTTGTATAATGTATCAGTCTCAAGTAACATTACTCGATCAATCTTGGACTACAGACAGAAAGAACTGCCGCAGTATAGTTCAAAAGGTTACTCAAAAAAATACGCAATGAGACGAACAGAAGTGACACTTTTCTTTATAGACGTTAGTTCCACTGAAGTCACTGCGATTCATGATGATTCCCGGAACATTACAAAAGGAGTCACATAGTTCCCCATAGGGTGCGTGATTACCACGGATGACAATGTATGCTCTGCAACTTGGTCTCACTCTGGCCACATGGTTGGTAAGGAGTTCTTGTGAAAGGCCCTTACAATCCTCCACCACAGCGGTTAGCGCAGCGGTGGCGTTACCGCCTACCACGCAATTTGGCCCGGGTTCGATTCCCGGCAGGGGACTGAGTGTTGTGTGTACATCATCATCATCATTTTCACCATCATTGACACGCAAGTCGCCGAAGTGGGGTCAACTAAAAAGACTTGCAATACGGCGGCCGAACCCCGAAGGGCATATCCCGGCCAATAAATGCCATACCAAAGCGGTTGACAATTGCTAAATGGTCATTGAGGTAGGTGGACGTAGTGCGATACGTCTCCCCAACGCATTCCACACGTGCTCGATGGAATTTACTTCAGGGGAACGGGCAGGCCAGTGCAACCGCCGAATAGCATCTCGTTCGAAGAGCTCCTGTACCTGCATTGTTCGATGCGGTTGCGCATTGTTATAAGTCAGGTCTGAATGCATTACTGTAAAAGACGCTCCTGGGCAAGGAGCACAGTGTCACAATCACGTTGACTGGTGAGTAGCTCGTGTTCAAAGATATAGAGATCAAAGGCAACATTATGCCTCCCCACACCTTAACACCTGCACCACCAAAGCGATCGTGTTTGACGATGATAGACGTACGTACTCTCATATGGCGAAAGGTGGGAACACGTAATGCAGCCAGCCATATTATCCAACATGATCGTTTTCGTGGTCCTGGTGTTATGGTGTTTGTTACATGGGCATACTGGCCTCCGAATTTTTAAATACGATACATTTACCAGTAAACGTTATTGTGACATTGTACTCTTTGTCCATGAGCGTCTTTTTCGGTATGTGTTCAAAAAATGGCTCAAATGGCTCTGAGCACTATGGGACTTAACATCTGAGGTCATCAGTCCGCTAGAACTTAGAACTACTTAAACCTAACTAACCTAAGGACATCACACACATCCACGCTCGAGGCAGGATTCGAACCTGCGACCGTAGCAGCAGCGCGGTTCCGGACTGAAGCGCCTAGAACCGCTCGTCCACCCCGGCCGGCAGTAAGTGTTCCGCCCAGACTTCGTTTTCATGGATGATAATGCGTGATAGCATAGATCAGCGCATGTGGAGGGGCTCTTGCAATGAGAGGATATTCGGCGTACACAGGGTGGTCCATTGACCGTGACCAGGCCAAATATCTCACGAAATAAGCGTCAAACGAAAAAACTGTAAAGAAAGAAACTTGTCTAGCTTGAAGGGGGAAACCAGATGGAGCTATGGTTGGCCCTCCTAGTTGGCGCTGCCACAGATCAAACGGATATCAACTGCGGTTTTTTTTAAAATAGGAACCCCCATTTTTTACTACACATTCGTGTAGTACGTAAAGAAATATAAGTGTTTTAGTTGGAACATTTTTTTCGCTTTGTAATAGATGGCGCTGTAAGAGTCACAAACATATGGCTCACAATTTTAGACGAACAGTTGGTAACAGGTAGGTTTTTTAAATTAAAATATAGAACGTAGGTACGTTTAAACATTTTATTTCGGTTGTTCTAGTGTGATACATGAACCTTAGTGAATTTATCATTTCTGAGAACGCATGGTGTTACAGCGTGATTACCTGTAAATACCACATTAATGCAATAAATGCTCAAAATTATGTCCGTCAACCTCAATGCATTTGAAAATACGTGTAACGACATTCCTCTCAACAACGAGTAGTTCGCTATCCGTAATGTTCGCACATGCATTGACAATGCTCTGATGCATGGTCTCAGGCGTTGTCGGTGGATCACGATAGCAAATATCCTTCAAATTTCCCCACAGAAGGAAATCCGGGGACGTCAGGTCCGGTGAACGTGCGGGCCATGGTATAGTGCTTCGACGACCAAACCACCTGTCATGAAATATGGTATTCAATACCGCTTCAACCGCACGCGAGCTATGTGCCGGACATCCATCGTGTTGGAAGTACATCGCCATTCTGTCATGCAGTGAAACATCTTGTAGTAACATCGGTAGAACATTACGTAGGAAATCAGCATACATTGCACCATTTAGATTGCCATCGATAAAATGGGGGTCAATTATCCTTCCTCCCATAATGTGGCACCATACATTAACCTGCCAAGGTCGCTGATGTTCCACTTGTCGCAGCTATCGTGGATTTTCCGTTGTCCAATAGTGCATATTATGCCGGTTTACGTTACGGCTATTGGTGAATAACGCTTTTTCGCTAAATATAACGCGTGCAAAAAATCTGTCATCGTCCCGTAATTTCTCTTGTGCCCAGTGCAGAACTGTACATGACGTTCAAAGTCGTCGCCATGCAATTCTTGGTGCATAGAAATATGGTGCGGGTGCAATCGATGTTGATGTAGCATTCTCAACACCGACGGTAGTGAGATTCCCAATTCTCGCGCAATTTGTCTGCTACTGATGTGCGGATTAGCCACGACAGCAGCTAAAACACCCACTTGGGCATCATCGTTTGTTGCATGTCGTGGTTGACGTTTCACATGTGGCTGAACACTTCCTGTTTCCTTAAATAATGTAACTATCCGGCGAACGGTCCGAACACTTGGATGATGTCCAGGATACCGAGCAGCATACATAGTACACACCCGTTGAGCATTTTGATCACAATAGCCATACATCAACACGATATCGACCTTTTCCGCAATTGGTAAACGGTTCATCTTAACACGGGTAATGTATCACGAAGCAAATACCGTCCGCACTGGTGGAATGTTGCGTGATACCACGTACTTATACGTTTGTGACTATTACAGCGCCATCTATCACAAAGCGAAAAAAGTGGTCCAACTAAAACATTCATATTTCTTTACGTACGACACGAATATGTAATAAAAATGGGGGTTCGTATTTTAAGAAAACGCAGTTGATATCCGTTTGACCTATGGCAGCGCCATCTAGCGGGCCAACCATAGGGCCATCTGGTTTCCCCCTTCAAGGTAGACGAGTTTCGTTCCATGCAGTTTTTTCGTTTGACGCTTATTTCGTGAGATATTTGGTCCGATCACTATCAATGGACCACCCTGTAGACTGGCCTGCCCATTCCCCGACGTCAGCCCTATCAAACACGTGTGGGATCAGTTGCGGAGACCTACTGCATCACGTCCACATGCCACGACGAGCATCATGCAGTCATCAACCGCACTGATGGAGAAAAGGAACGCCCTACCTCAAAATTGCTTACCAGCCTTTTGGCCAGCATGGAATCACATCGCAGGGCTTGAGAACCATGTCACACTTTTTGTAATGGCCAGGGGATCATTATCGATCGTGGTGGCTTCAGCGTAATTATTGTCTTTGAATAAAAGTGTCATTTCCGTTTGTATAGTTGCCTATTTCTTTCATTTACCTTCTGTGCAGTACTGTTGCGGTTCTTTCTATGCATGGTCCAGCTTTCATCGAGCTATGTCACTTAGCAGTGATACATCATGCGAAAGTTACTTTCGTCCGTAAGTTTTGCACACCAGTGTAGAATATAATAAGACGGAAAATCTATTCCACGCAATAAAATACGGTAACTAGCAGCAGCTAGAGCTTAGACAAGGCAGTACGATAGGGCTTGCAAAGAGGCTGAACGTTCTCTCGAGCAGGTGGTAACTTATTTCCTGGATTAACAGAGTTTCTGCAAGCTTACAATTACCTTACGTAACTGCGCTGAGTCGAAATGAGTTTAAGACCGCCATTCGCTCGAGCGGAAATGCGTACGAAATAATTCACGGTCCTTATAACAAGTAGGGTTATTTTCTTCTCCAAACAGTTTGCAAACGAAGTTTCTTCGCGAAACCGAGATGAACGTAGGAAACTCAGGAGTTTTTAATATTGCCTGGCGTTCACCTTTTCTGGCTGCTTGACTTTCGTTAAAGCGGAGCTTTCGAATGGGCTTTTATTCTGCAAGACTGGCGTAATTGCAACCGCAACTGCTTTCTACGCTGACAGTGACTGGAAGATTTCGCTTTCCTCCAATTTTCGTCAGACATAGTTGTTTATGGTGGAGCAAGCTGTTATATTCCTATTCGTCCTATGAGCAACGCCACGTAGTGGAACGTAAAATTCGCAAGATAAAAATCTCCCTGCAGTTTATGATAGTTATTCATTTTGTACCAATCTCTGGGACTTCTCACATGTCACTTCATTTCGATGAAACAATTTTTCCTATTATAGCTCTCTTAATTTTGCAGTATAAAGTTTACTGAACGTACCATAAACTGGTCGTCCGTATCTTCGTTCATGCTTTCCTCGTTTCTCGATTTGTTAGCGAATCATTTTTGATAATGATAACGAGAAGCAAGAATAGCGAAAAGTAGCTGTTGAACGATTAGTTGCCATTGATTCGACGAAGCAGTCATCGTTTTACAACCTGAAATTCCTGTATTTTTGCCCAAAACATTCCTCAGTATCTATAGCCAATCTGATTCTTGCAGTGAAGTACAATGTAATTCATCCTCGAGACAGTAAAAGCTTTCTTCCAGGTAATCTGTAGACATAATTAGTTGACATTATAAAGAAAGGTCGGCTTTCTCTTATGATTTGCATGGCATGAAACTTTAATTCGATACGTTACAGTTGCGATTCATAACTACGGACATGCTACGTCACGAAAAGAAAAGACGATCTCTAAAACGGACGCCTGTCTGTGAAGTGAGAAAACAAAGTTCACTACTGTTAGCTCTAGAAAAATATGAAGTTGAACCTTTTCCTGCCACACTCAGACACTCGCTTTTAACATTAGATGGGTTCAGTTTTGGAGTAGAGAATCAAACGCCAATTGCATCTCACTTGTAACTGACTAACTAATAAGGAAACATCACCACCCTGATCACATATTTTAAGAAGGAAAAAGCACACTTGCAAATATATCAGCCCCAGATATCTATCACGGGGGAAAACTTGGGCCATAATTCTGACAGTACGCATTCTGAAAGTAGAGCTTTTAAACTTTCGCACGCACGAGTTGCCACTCGCTCCGCCTCAATACAGCCGCCTAATGCCCGAGCGCGAAGTACTATACTGTGGGGTAAGAGGTTTATGGTTCAAATGGCTCTGAGCACTATGAGACTTAACATCTGAGGTCATCAGTCCCCTAGAACTTAGAACTACTTAAACCCAGCTAACCTAAGGACATCACACACATCCATGCCCGAGGCAGGATTCGAACCTGCGACCGTAGCGGCCGCGCGGGTCCAGACTGAAGCGCCTAGAAGCGCTCGGCCAACTCGGCTGGCTAAGAGGTTTATGAATCATTGTTTTGATATTGGTAACATGTGTTGTTCATTGAGTTGAAGTGCGCAGCTTATAACGTGTATCTGGTGTCAGTGATCTATTTGCTTTGAACATTTATGTTGCGATTCACAAATGCATTTTAAGTGAACGAGACGACTAAGCGTATCATTAAAGAAGTAGCGTAGCGCTGTTTAACTATAAACATCGCTGTATTACGTTCTGTTCTTTGGATGTTAAAACTGGCACTGTTAAAGTAAAGTACATTTTTTCAGGAGATGCTCAGTTCTTCAACGTAATTGTCAAGGTTAAAATATAAATCGAAAATAATTAACTCCATTTCATAATAATTCTCCAGTTGCTCAGGCTTATTCATTCTGATTTTGAGCCTTATAAATAGCTGCAGAGTATCAATACGAGAATATTGTTAAAATAATATTAAATGTATATATGCGTGAGGTTGACATATTACGGACTCTTATTACTTCCTACATTTCGCGTAGAATAACGCGTTCTCGAACAAGGTTTCAAAACATGTTGGGCAGATATGTCCTCCTATCGCCTCTTGTTCCCTTGGCTTCAACATCCCGTGAGTAACAGGGCTCCGGTTGGTACGCCGCTGCACTTCGGCATTAGCCGGCTACAGTGGAGCGAAACTAGCGACAAACAACAGGTGCGAGCGAAAGTTTAAAAGCTGTACTTCCAGAAGGTCGTAACTGCATACTATCAGAACTACGGGCCAGATTTTCGAGCGAAATCGATTGCTGGTAGCTGCTGTCTTGCAAGTATACTTTCTTTCAACTTAAAATATGGAGTCAAGTTGGTAACGTTTACATTGTAAGTGCTGGTTTCGGTGAAGGATTGTGCCAAAGTATTCTATAACCATTTATAAATGTGTAACACTCTTGTATATTCGACTAACAGGATTTCGACTGTTATGACATCATCACGTATAAAAGATAAATATGTGTGGCAGTGTGTGGTGCATCGAAAGAGTCTCTCAGCTGCAAGTCAAAGCTGAATATTTTAAAGCTCGATATAAAACTAAACTGAGAAGAAATATTTCCATAATAATGTGAAGTGAAATTATTTAGCTTCGATAAAATGTATGACACTTTGAGTTAATGGAACTGCATGGTAAATTACAAGAGTTGTCCAGCGGAAGTAAAAAATAAACTGAACAAATTATAGTAAATTTTTGTGACATGTTTCAAGGGCACGAAACAAATATATTACAAACACTACGCATGGTGAGACTAAATTGGTAAGTGGATCAACTACAAATATAGAAGGTAAAATTATAAGAGAAGTGAAACTACAGTAACCGAAATAAAGTATGGAATATATAAGTAGACGTGGTAATGTACACTGTTGTTTTGGAGGGTTTATTTGCAGTATCTGCGGTAAGGCAACTAGATCTGATTATTCAATACGAAATAGGTGTGATTTGTCATGTTGTTCATAAATCCATTAAATTTTCTAACTCTAGTCTTATATCGAAAGTTAATAATTGTCATATCTGACAGCTAGTTGAGAGATTCTTTTGGGGCACATAGTTTAAAATCTTTGACTCACAAAATTCACAGCCCCAAACATTTAGCTTTGTACCTGATGATGACCTAACAGCCGAAAACCAGTTCGTTAAATAATAAATATTAGAGACTATTAATCAAGTTTTGTATATCTTTCATTCAAAATGTATAAAATATTCTATCTAGAGCCAATGTAACGCTCCATTAACGCCATTAGCACTACGTGCACTGTATGCCAGGAAAGCGCAAGAGTCTGAAGTAGTTTAGTAGCTAGATGTGTTCTTTCACGCGTTTCTAGTACTAGGTAACTATCTTTAGGGTTTTTAGGAAGGAATAAATATTGTTTCAAAATGCGATTGAATAAACATTTTGAGTAAAACATGCGTCCGATTTTCGGTCGGAGCACAGTTATAGCAAGTCGAAGTACACAGTTTTAGTGGAACAGATGACAAGCACTCGCGGCTCTGAATCAAAGAAGGCTGCAGTTTCACACTGTTTACCTGTGTTAATATAAATATTTAAGGCAATACCGTCCATCTGTACAGGAGGTGAATACATCAGCACAGTATCTGTTATGAAATGCTGTTGCTGCTTGTGAAGAATTTCGTACACTGCTGTCTAATCACAGAGTAGGTGATTCAGGAATGTTTACTCAACTTTTTAACAAACTTTCTGAGATTGCCAATGTTCACTGTAGACTCGTTTCTAATGAATGTGTAAATGAAAAAGACATGCATTAAGAAAAAGTCATTTTTCAGTCGATAGAACTTAAGCCGTTCATCAAGCATACGGAAGTATTCAACATTCTTTAGCATTTCATTAACAAAACTGTGACAAACATTGCATCTTCTCGTAATTGATTAAGCTCGACGACAGAGATTTTGTAGACAGGAAACTGCCAATAACCGAATAATGCAGTCAAACTGTTCACAGATGAACCCATTTTCACGCGTGACGCCACGACGAAAACTCTTCACTCACGTGTAATTACAACTGTGAAGACATTTTCAATGTAGCTTCTCTGCCAATGGCGCAGTGTGATCGACAATAGGTTAATTGGGTTTGTTGCTGTACAAAACCCACACAATAAGGCACAAGCAAAACGAGTTTCACTTTTACGGAATGGTTCTATAGGCTACGACATTTGGCACATATGGGGCTCTGCACGAATCCATGAAAACTGCACCCAGTGAAATTTGCACCCAACCAGAAATCTGTGAAATCTGCGTCCAACATCTGCTCTGTTTGTCTCAAGGCTTACCTGCACCCGGATCGTTGTAATTACCATAAACTTCTTGCTCCCCAGACGCGTACGAACTGCGTCCCCATAGACCTCTTCTACCACAGTAGCCGACTGTCTGAACAACCTTTCTATCGGTCTAGCAGTCGTAGAGTTGACATCTTGCTATTTACGTATTTCTGGCACAATAATTCCGATATGGACGTTTCAGCGACCATTAGCAGTAAGCCATGTTGCCACTATGATTGTTATTCTTACATTGTGAAGAGAATGGAAGAAGACGGGACTGTGACGTGGCGCGGTACAATACAGAATGCAAACCACAGCCGAGGAGCCGGCCGGTATGTCCGAGCGGTTCTAGGCGCTTCAGTCTGGCGCGACCGCTACGGTCGCAGGTTCGAATCCTGCCTCGGGCATGGATGTGTGTGATGACCCTAGGTTAGTTAGGTTTAAGCAGTTCTAAGTTCTAGGGGACAGATGACCTCAGATGTTAAGTCTCATAGTGCTCAGAGCCATTTGAACCATAGCCGAGGAATACTTAAAACCAAGGACTCGATGGTGCCTTTTTCATTCGAGCACCAATGTGGAGCTCTGGACGACGCTCGGTTGGAAGTAAGGAAGACTTTGAACAAGGCAAAGAAAAGAGCACGAGAGGAAAAGACTTCTATTTCCAAAATATATTTAGAGGAGCTGGGTTGCCTACACAATCGAGGGAATGATTTTGTCACTAAAATATCATAGTAGCAAGCAATGAAGAGAATTTTATACTACCAGCGAGTAAAATCACAGAGAAATGAGAGGGATCTGCAGACAAGAGAAGAAACTGACTTCAAAGTAGAGTTCAAATGGCTCTGAGCACTATGGGACTTAACATCTGTGATCATCAGTCTCCTAGAACTTAGAACTACTTAAACCTAACTAACCTAAGGACATCACACACATCCATGCCCGAGGCAGGATTCGAACCTGCGACCGTAGCGGTCACGCGGTTCCAAACTGAAGCGCCTAGAACCGCACGGCCACACTGGCTGGCAAAGTAGAGTTACGTGTTATGAATGACGGTAGCAGTTTTCTCTTAAGCAACGACAAATTACCTAGAAAGGGTAACAGTTATTAATGGAAAAGCAGGGACATAGGCTACAAGGAGTAAACAAAATCATTTTATGGCTGGTACGTTCAAGAGATGTGGCAAACAGTTTTCGCAGTTATTCGCCATTCACGCCGACTTTTACAGTAAAAAATCTGAGACACATATACATCGAGTTGCCTTTGCATTATCGCTATACAAACGAAAAGAGACATACATCCGTCTTTTCCGAAATTTGCTGGAAAATATTCCAGACCTGAAAGCTGCAAACATGACCGCTGCTTTCGAATCAGCATCTATTTCTGCGATTGAAGTTTTACCAGCGACAACCGAAGTGTATTGATGTAATTTCCACATGAAAAAGTGTGTCTGGAGAACAGTGGACGATCTAGGACTTACTCATGAAAGCAAAGAAAATGAAGAAGTGAGACAACAAATTCGTGTGTGTGGTGTGTGATGGCTGGCTCGAGATACATGCACAGGCACCGGATATTCCCAGGCTTTCTTAGTTTTTTGAATACCTTGTAGATAGACGGTTCGAAAACGGAGAAAACACTATCAGCCTTTGGAGTTTCTACAAACGGCGCCATCAAACGACAACGCGTAAGAAGGCTGGGATCACAAAATTAATAACATGCTTGCTAAACCAAATCCTAAAATCTATGACGTAATTAGGTGTACGAAAAGAGAAGCAGAAAATTCAGCGTGCGCGTTAATGAGGGCAGAGCTGAGTATGGAGCGTAAACGAAAAAAACAGTCTACATGAAGAGGGATGTAGATTGGAAAAAATAGTAAAGAAGTACGAAGAGGATGGTGAGATCAGGGCTTGCTTTAAAGCTACCTCCTACCAACAAAAACTTAACTAATTCATCAGAAGATGTATATAGATAGAAAATGTACAAAATGGAAAAGCAACTTATAAATTCCCGTAAGCTGATTTTAAACACGCCTAACTGCCATTTAGCGAGTCCAAAGCCTGGATAAAAAGTGATGGAAATCGATTATTTTAAAGACCTGGACTCAATGCTACGGCTGGCCGTACTGAATTAAGTTTCCCGTGGTTTCTCAGATCATTCCAGGCAAATGCTGGAATGGTTCCAAGTATGCCACGGTTGCTTCCTACCCCTCCTGTAACCACAAATCTCAGCAAAATCCCTGACGATAACAACAGTTGACCCGACGTAAAACACCAAATGCAATTTTTTTCTCTATGTTGTTATGACTATTGATGAAAATATACTGATCGGAAATTAAACTTATCAGTGGAATGTAAACTTGGTTTCTGGGAGTGAACTTGTTATTCACTTTATAAAGTTTCTAAGATGTATACGCCTACTTAACGACGTACAGCTATGACTCATGAGCTATTTAAAAGTTATTGAATGTCTTGGAGATATTAGCTGTGATCACAAAAGCATAAAATTCAACATTTGTGCGTGATTAAGTAATCGAAGTTTAATGTTAACTAACTCTTAAAGAGTTTTTTATTGATGAAAACGAATAAGTAAAACGCATTTACAAAAACACAGTTTAACTGATATTAAGGAAGCAGAACAAGTAACCGAAGATCTTAGTAACACGTGACTAGCACGTCGTAGCTTAGAATTTCTTCCTTATTTTTCGGCAGCAAATTTTGGAATTGCCTCATCAATATCTATAGCTTTAGCTAGCCCGTTTTTTTACAGTCTAACAGCTAATTAAACAGTCGTGCTTGACTTATAGTGGGCCCAAGATAATTCTTAATTAGTTTGACACAAAGTTGAGAAAAAACTTAGCGCCAAAATTAAGATGGGGACTGTTTCGGAGAAAACCTTCTTAGTCGTAAAATTTGTGCAAGGATACAGTCTTCAGGAATCTGATGACAAATTTCAAGTGATTTTTGTTTAATCTTGGGAAGTTTTGGTCTCTGAAGTTTTAATCAAATGACTAAGATCTGAAACAGCTTCTGATGTACGTTACATGGTTGTGCAAAGTGTATCGATTTCTTGCAGAAAGCTGTCGATGCAGTCTTCAAATTGATCTCCTCAGTTCGCAGCGTTATGTACACTATGGCTTGTAAATGCGAGCTCACCTCTAGGTAGCGTCCTTCAGCTCTCCTACCTGCCGGGCAAGAGTATTAGTGGACCCTTCCTGAGCGCAAATTTCACAACGCACAAATTTCAGTGGGTGCAGATTTCGGTACACCGTCTGCACACTCGGCCAGGTAGCTCACCACCTTAATCTTAACATTTCACGATTAGTAAGTTAGCCGCATCGGACACTAAGACCGCCAAGAATAGTGAAATATTAACCATTTAAAATAGTTTATCGACGTCCTGGGAATAATAGGAACCGATCAAATAAAGTTTCAGTTATTTTATTTATGATGTTCTGCAGCCATTTCAGTTTCGCCCGTTGGGATTTAATCGTCGAAATTAATAGCCTCCAAACTACCCTCATCAATAAAAATTTGGTCTACTAAAACTGATTTGAAAATCTAATGCGACAGTCATCACCGCAGGTTCGATTTACAACATGATTCTTTCACCGAAGTTACATCACATAAAATAGCCTGACAAAGGACACAGATAAGTGCACCGAAACGAATTGTATGTCCATCTGTGAAAAATTATCCCACGGAATAGGTAGTGGGAGCATTAAACTCGGTCTACAACAGCGCCGAGCACATCACTCCAACATAGTAAACAAAAGATCGGAAAGTACACGTTGCTTTGAGTGTTGCCCAATCAGCATCGAAGACACCACTTGCCACTCTCCCGCTACGCAGGCTCTCGGGCGATAACTTTGGGAGCCCCCCGTCGACCAGGTGCAGTAGCAGCAATAGAGCTGTATTTAGAACTTAGACTCCCCTGGATGAACTTGTGCGAGCGCTACCTGAATAAATTTCGTGATAATTAACCCGCAAAAAATTGTATTTTAGAACAATTTTCAAATTAAAAGTCTATAACACAGCATTTAAAGTTCGGTATTTAAATGTGTTTTTAAATATACGATCTTTAAGAGGTTGATGAGAAAAAAAAGCAAAACAAAAATTTTTGTTTGGTACTTTGGCTTTTAAATTCATTTTGTTTTGTGGCTATTTTAGTACGTATTTTATGACAGTAGTAACAATAGATTTCTTAGAAAAATTAAAATAATGTCTTATTACAGTGATGGATTAACTTTGCTATTCGCCTACGACGACTGGTAAAGGCGCCACAGCAATTCTGTTTATTGCACTACAGTGTGGGGCACAAGTCCTGTAATCCTGTGATAGAGATGGTTTTTCAATTTTTGGAGTTGGCCCAAAACCGGTCTTTTCAGTGATAACCGCCACCCCTAGCCTTCGAGTACATCCATCCCCGTGCGGCGACTCGCACATGTGCAGCAGCGTGCGGGCTAGGCGGACACTTGTCCGCTGTAGCCGGCTGGGCCCCTGCCGCACTGCAGTTGTTTTCGCCGGCACCGGCGCGCATCGACGCCAAAGCCGCTGCTGCTGCGAGAGCACCGCAATCGCGCACAGCCACGCTACCCTCTGCCGACGCTGCACTCTGCCGCGACGACTTGCCGCAGCCCACGTTCCTGCTGCCTGCATCACGCTAGCGTTTCTCTACACTCTTCGAGACGAGACGAACGCGTTCTTACACGATATGGGCACTGCACTGTTGCCAGACAGCTTCCTTTTCAGAGAGAGTCAACATCTTCCTATCCTCCTGACGAGCCCCGAGTTTACTTTCGCAGTCTATCCTCGATGCCGGCACGCGAACCCCGGCGCTAACCTTTATTTCCTTGCGCTGTCTAGCGAGAGGCTGGAGGAACGTTTCATACAGCGAGAGTCATTACAGTTACTCTTTCCTGTAGCACACCAGGAATTGTATCACAACAGTCAAGAAATACTGGCCGGCCAATCAAAATGAATGCGTCGGGGGAGGGGAGGGGAAAGGGGTGGAAGAAGGGGAAGGAGGGTGGTAGCATGGAGAAAGTTAAATACACACTATCAAGAAGCCGTGGCAATAATGTGAACTCTTCGTAAGAACAGGATATAATCATGTACACTATCAGGCTTCAACAACCATTTACCCCAGATAATGACCAATCTAACAACGGCAAGTTCAAATGGTTCAAATGGCTCTGAGCACTGAGGTCATCAGTCCCCTAGACTTAGAACTACTTAAACCTAACTAACCTAAGGACACCACACACATCCACGCCCGAGGCAGGATTGAACCTGCGACCGTAGCAGCAACGCGGTTCCGGACTGAAGCGCCTAGAACCACTCGGCCACAGCAGCCGGCGACGGCAAGTAATGCTATGAGGAGGAAAGGGGGCGGTCAGAATGTAGAATATGTAGTTTCACATATTGTGCCATATATATATAGATATAAACACGTCCAGGCGATAGCAGCGTCACACGACGAGGAATGACTGCTAGTCAGAGACTTGCATGTAGTATCAGTGAGCGTGCTGTCCGTGTGTAGAAGGGGGAAAGCGCGCGATCTGAGTTTGACCGAAGGCAGATTGTGATGGCCCCGAGGCTCAGCACAGGCATTTCGGAAACTGCACGACTTGTCGGGTGTTCGAGGAGTGCTGTGCTGAGTGTCTTCAACACGTGACAAAAACAAGGTAAACAACGTTCAGACGTCGTGGGGCTGGGCGACCACTCCTCATTACAAATATCGGACATCGTAGCCTGGGCAAACTGGTAAAACAGGACATGCGGTGAACTGTGGCGGAACTACCATCAGACTCCAGTGCTGACAGTGTACGAGTGTGTGTGAACACACAGTGCACCGAACGCTCCTAATGATGGGCTTCCGCAGCCGACGACCCATGCATGTGCCAGAGTTAACACCACAACATCGGCAGATACGACTGAACTGGGCACGTGACCATCGGCAATGGACGTTGGCGCAGTGGCAGAGCGCTGCACGTCTGATGAACACCGGTGCCTTCTTCATCATGCCGATGGGAGAGCGCGAATACGCTGTCTTCCAGGGGAACATATCCTTGGCAACTGTACTGAGGAACGGAGACAAGCTGGCGGCGGCTTCATTATGCTCTGGGAAACATCAAGTGTGCATCCATGGGTCCAGTGCAGCTCGTGCAACGCACCGTGACGGCCAAGGAGTATCGTACACTAGTTGCAGATCACGTAGATCACTACATGACGATCATGTTTCCCGACGGCAGTGGCATCTTTCAACAAGATAATGCGCCCTCTCACACAGCCGCGAGTATGATGGAGTGATTCGAGGAACACAGTGGCGTGTTGAAATTGATGTCCTGCCCCCCCCCCCCCCCCCACCCCGCAACTCGCCTGGCCCGAACCCGATCGAACACATCTGGGATGTGATTGAAGACGGCGTCAGAGCTTATCGCCAGCCTCTCCAGAATTTACGGGAATTAGGCGACTTGGGTGTGCAGATGTGATGCCGACTCCCTCCAGCGACCTACCAGGACCTCACTGCTTTCATTGCGCGAAATGTCGCCGCTATTATCCGAGCCAAAAGCGGACATAGCGGCTATCAGCCAGGTGGTCATAATGTTCTGGCTGATCTGTGTATATATAACAACTGAAGTATCCAGTCTTTTGTAGGTAATGTACAAGGTGTCCCAGCGACAGGAACGCTTATCGGAAGCAAAAAGTCTTGAAAAGGATTCATATCCCATTCCGAATGGTTTACCAGGATGGAACACATTTATAACCTGTCGGTAAACTCAAGAGCGAACGAGTGAATCACCACTCTGCTTGTCCAGCTTCACAAGGCTGTTTCATAACGTCGTACCGGCCCTGTCGCGGCGCGCGCTGTAAGTCTGTGGCGAGGCCGTGTACAGATATGTTCCGGCAGTGTTTATTTTTAGATAAATGCATTAAGACCACAATAAATACAGAAGACGATAGCTTCTTCCGAAACACAACATTATAGGGACTGATGACCTTGGTAGTTAAGTCCCATAAGATTTCACACAACACATTATACAGTAAGTTACACTAACATAGGAACGGAAGTCAGGTTTCTACTACAGAAATTGAACCGAATGCCTGTTCCTGTGAACATATATTCCTCTACTGCTATTCGTAAAACGAACCCCATCAATCCGTAGAATTTAAGGCTTTTACTTTGTTTTTCTACTAACAGGCAGTTTCCTTTTAAGGGCTGTGTTGAAATGCAATAATTCTTGCAACACGAAAAGTGCTAAAACAGTAACGAGACATTTATAATTTCACGTGTTGTATTAGTTTGATTTGCACTACTTTTTTGCAACTGTCTTCCTAAACATGTCTGAAAAGAACCTGCACAATGTTATGCATATTGGATATTTAGCTTACTGTCAGCTGTAAAAAGATTACGTGTGTTTCCGTAGTATCAACGATCATTTGTTTTGTGTATTAACAGATTACAGAATCTGTATTTAATTCTGTTATTTTTACAAATGTTAAATATTGTTTTTGGGGAATTGCTATGAGTAAAACAAGGGCTTACAAGTGGTATAAACATTTCAAAGCAGGCCTTAAAGCGCAGCGGTTTTACAGGTATAGATGAGATATAAAATGCATAGTTAAGAGAGCTATAAACTACACCGAAGAAACAGTTCCAAAAGTGTTTTGGGAATTGGAAAAAGCACTGGTATTAGTGTATAGTATGTAATGGGGAATATTTTGAATTGGATAACATTGCTGTAGATCAACACATAAAGTTACTACCGAAAATAAAAATTAATATGCAAACGCACCTCGTACATCACACTTTATACACAGATCTCCAGAATCGGTGTATATGTTTCGAAGGAAATTTCATCAGTGTTCAGGATAGCTATTGCGTACATGTTTTAAGCAATATGTCTTAGAATCAGGAGAATAGTAACCGAGAGAGAGATTTAGTGACAGAGTACTGAAACACGTATGTAACGCAGCAGCGATGGCGAGGCATTGTAGCATCTGTGACCAGAGAGTTTGCGCTTGACCGCGCGAGTGTGTTAGTAGTCAGTCGTGGCGAGTCTGTCAGTAGTAGTCGTTGCGAGTCTGTTAGTAGCTGTAGGCCAGTGCAGTACAGTAGTCGTTGCGAGTCTGTTAGTAGCTGTAGGCCAGTGCAGTACAGTAGTCGTTGCGAGTCTGTAGCTCTGTCTAGTTGAGAGCAGTACTTTGTCAATAGTAGTCGCGTGCGGTACGCTAATTGTCGTCATGCAGAGCGGTCGGTCAGTAGTAGCAGCCCAGTGCGGTTGTGTGATGTAGGCGGTCGGCAACACTGGTCAAGATGGTGAATAAGATATACCATTAATTAATATAATCATTAGATAATGTAAAAAATTTATTTATTGTAATTATTCTCCAACAAGTTCCCCAATAATAATTTTTATTTCAAAAGCATTTTTTTCAAATTTAATTTTTTATTGAACTAAAGATCTCGTTGCACTTCCCATTTCATTCCACTTCTTTTGAAGAAAAATTTCACTAGAATTACAAAAAAAAAAAGAGAATATTATTATTTGCAATGCAGTTCCTCCAAGCGGTGCGCAACAACAAGAGCAGATATGTGACATCCATTTATTCTGAGGTAAGACTTTAATTCTGATTGTTTTACACAGGGCCAAAGACCGATATTTCGGTTTAATTGAATTTTCTTGTCACTGAATGGACTTTAATTTTTTGAAGGAATTTATATTTGAGTCAGATTGCGAATTTCACATTTTTGTTGCCATTGTCAGTACATTTCATTGTGCGCAGGTTACGTTTAGCGCAATGTCCATTAGCATCCCTAAATAATATTGGCCATTCTTTTAAATTTCTGTGGGGAGGTTACACTCGGCTCCCATTGGTATTAAGTATTGTCACTTACATTTCTTACAAAATTACGGTGGGGAGGTTACACTTGGCGACACCCAGTCCAGGATCGAATTTCGTTGAGAGTCTTTTGAAAAACAGGCACATATCTGCTCTTATTTGCTTAGATATAATTAGGATTTGGCGCTACGCTTTTATTAATCTTGTGACTTTCTCTCTGCAGGTCAACGGCAATTTGTTGCTTTGTTGTATTTGTGTGTTGCTTTTGCATTGTGCTCATTTGTTTTGTGAATAATTGTGACCATTGCAAAAATGCCGCGAAAGACTATGAATAGTGTATCGCGAGGTATTACGAACGAAACTACCGATTTAAACAATTTTACCGATAGGACATGTGACACGCAGTGTAATGATGACAATCCTGCGTTCACTAACAATCAGTGCATTCCAACCACTAATGATGACTTTCACCTTAATGATGAACAAACGAACTCAATTATCTCGTCTGTTAACTTGACGACAATTGATGACGCAGAATGCTCTATTGTAATGAGCGCTGCAGAGCTTAACACACCCGATTTGGAAAACCCAAGTAACGAACAGACAAATTTGTCTAATGAATATGAACAGATCACACAAAGTAGGACGGATTTATTTAATTCCGAAATAGTGAGTGACAGTGTACATCGGACTGATAATCCTTTTTGTAAGTTGCAAAATGACCAAATGGTCACACAAAGTGCGACAACTGCAGGTACATCATTAAACAGTACTGAGAATAGAAATGCTAATTTTGGTTCGGATCAAATTATGACACTATTGCTGCAACGAATTAACCAAATAATGGAAAACCAAGACAACAGTAGTAAAGATATCAAACAACAGAGTGAAAATTTCAAACAACTTAGGGAAGATAACAGACAGCTTAGTGAACAAATTAGAGACGTTGCCGCGCAGTGCCATGACACTAAGGAACAGTTGCGCGTGGAAATTGAGGCTTGTTCACAAAAAAATAGCGAAGAAATAAAGTCGGTTGCGCAAGAATTAAGGGAAATGCAAACAGCCGCAACAAATACACTCAGAGACGAAATTAGCGGAGTCGCCAAACAGTGCTCTGAAAAAGCTACACAATTACGGGACGAGTTTAGAGCAATGACGGTAGAACTTTCGCGCACTATGGACGCAAAGATAGACGCGAAATTCGAACAGCAGAACACTCAGATTAACGAGCGCTTTAATCAGCACATACAGAACAGTGATACGCGTTTCCGCAGATTTATTCAGGATCAAAACAAAGTAAAACGACAAGTCATGGAAACAATCACTGCACAAAGACAAGAGGACAAACGTAAAATATTCGCGAAAGCGAAGACGTATGTAGACAATAATATTACTACAGTGTCCGACAAAATTAATACCATAGAACAATTGAACGCGGAATTACGGGATGAAATTTCTGATCTTAAATCAAAAACAGATACACACACAGTCAATATTCAAACAGTGACAGACAGATTCGAACAATTAGATCTAACACAGGATTGTGATGTTATCAAAGCTGATGTTAAAAAACTGAGCGAAACTACGCGCAAGTTGCAAAAACAGATTAATGCGTCTGATTCTAAAACCGATGATCAGGTTAAAATACTGACTGAAAAATGTGATGAATTGGCCAGTCGTATTGATGCTATCGAAAACACTAATGACAATAAATCAGACGATACTGCACCGGTTTCATTTATCCAAACGCCTGAATTTCAAAATTTACAGCAGACAATTAATGAGATCGATTCATCTAACAACACGTTACGTAGGAAGTTATCAAATTTACAACAAGAAGTAACAGAAATGAAAAACACTTCTGTTAATAATACACAACAGACGCCACTTTATGAACATGTGTCAGACTCACGCAGCGCGTATAATTTGAGTAATTTACAGAGACTACGAGACGTAAAATCCGAAAAGCCACGCGACTTAAAATCCGAAAAGCCACGCGACTTAAAATCTGAAAAGCTACGCAACTTGAAATCCGAAATGACACAGACGAACAGATCCACACACAAACCTGAACGTGTTATCAAACTGAGTGACGAGAACGTAGATTTCGAGCAATTTGCATTTGTAAGAAAATCTAAGGAATGTAATAATGACAGAACACAGGTACACGCTTTGAGCTGTATACGACAATTTATCTTTGTACATTCACCGCTATTATCTGTAATGCAGAAACTAGCTTTGAACCAGAGGCGAAAATTTATTTTTGTATTTACAACAGCATTGCCTATAATGCAGAAACTGGAATTAGCACGGATACAACAATTTGCCTTTGAAATTTTACCGCTATTGCCTGTAACACAAAAGCTAAAATTTATTTGCAGTGCGTAAAAGACCTCAGGGGATTCATTACGCTTTAATGAATATGTGCCGTAGCGAGCATAGGGCCCCGAGCTGTAGTAGTGCTGTTTCATCTTTAGTTTTCTGCACTGCTGCCTTTTCTTCTACTATCCTTTATATCTATCAAAACTGCTCTTTAACTATTGCTCTACGTAGTATTAAGAAACGAGTAATGAAAACCCGATGTGACTATTTTACCGAATGTGACAATATTCAGTAGGCACTCCCGTAATGACAACTGTTGTTGTTGTTGTTGTTGTGGTCTTCAGTCCTGAGACTGGTTTGATGCAGTTCTCCATGCTACTCTATCCTGTGCAAGCTTTTTCATCTCCCAGTACCTACTGCAACCTACATCCTTCTGAATCTGTTTAGTGTATTCATCTCTTGGTCTCCCTCTACGATTTTTACCCTTCACGATGCCCTCCAATACTAAATTGGTGATCCCTTGATGCCTCAGAACATGTCCTACCAACCGATCCCTTCTTCTGGTCAAGTTGTGCCACAAACTTCTCTTCTCCCCAATCCTATTCAATACTTCCTCATTAGTTATGTGATCTACCCATCTAATCTTCAGCATTCTTCTGTAGCACCACATTTCGAAAGCTTCTATTCTCTTCTTGTCCAAACTATTTATCGTCCATGTTTCACTTCCATATATGGCTACACTCCATACGAATACTTTCAGAAATGACTTCCTGACACTTAAATCAATACTGGATGTTAACAAATTTCTCTTCTTCAGAAACGCTTTCCTTGCCATTGCCAGCCTACATTTTATATCCTCTCTGCTTCGACCATCATCAGTTATTTTGCTCCCCAAATAGCAAAACTCCTTTACTACTTTAAGTGCCTCATTTCCTAATCTAATTCCCTCAACATCACCCGACTTAATTAGACTACATTCCATTATCCTTGTTTTGCTTTTGTTGATGTTCATCTTATATCCTCCTTTCAAGACACTGTCCATTCCATTCAACTGCTCTTCCAAAGCCTTTGCTGTATCTGACAGAATTACAATGTCATCGGCGAACCTCAAAGTTTTTATTTCTTCTCCATGAATTTTAATACCTACTCCGAATTTTTCTTTTGTTTCCTTTACTGCTTGCTCAATATACAGATTGAACAACATCGGGGAGAGACTACAACCCTGTCTTACTCCCTTCCCAACCACTGCTTCCCTTTCATGTCCCTCGACTCTTATAACTGCCATTTGGTTTCTGTACAAATTGTAAATAGCCTTTCGCTCCCTGTATTTTACCCCTGCCACCTTTAGAATTTGAAAGAGAGTATTCCAGTCAACATTGTCAAAAGCTTTCTCTAAGTCTACAAATGCTAGAAATGTAGGTTTGCCTTTCCTTAATCTTTCTTCTAAGATAAGTCGTAAGGTCAGTATTGCCTCACGTGTTCCAGTGTTTCTACGGAATCCAAACTGATCTTCCCCGAGGTTGGCTTCTACTAATTTTTCCATTCGTCTGTAAAGAATTCGTGTTAGTATTTTGCAGCTGTGACTTATTAAGCTGATAGTTCGGTAATTTTCACATCTGTCAACACCTGCTTTCTTTGGAATTGGAATTACTATATTCTTCTTGAAGTCTGAGGGTATTTCGCCTGTTTCATACATCTTGCTCACCAGATGGTAGAGTTTTGTCAGGACTGGCTCTCCCACGGCCGTCAGTAGTTCCAATGGAATATTGTCTACTCCGGGGGCCTTGTTTCGACTCAGGTCTTTCAGTGCTCTGTCAAACTCTTCACGCAGTATCATATCTCCCATTTCATCTTCATCTACATCCTCTTCCATTTCCATAATATTGTCCTCAAGTACATCGCCCTTGTATAAACCCTCTATATACTCCTTCCACCTTTCTGCTTTCCCTTCTTTGCTTAGAACTGGGTTTCCGTCTGAGCTCTTGATATTCATACAAGTCGTTCTCTTATCTCCAAAGGTCTCTTTAATTTTCCTGTAGGCGGTATCTATCTTACCCCTAGTGAGATAGGCCTCTACATCCTTACATTTGTCCTCTAGCCATCCCTGCTTAGCCATTTTGCACTTCCTGTCGATCTCATTTTTGAGACGTTTGTATTCCTTTTTGCCTGTTTCACTTACTGCATTATTATATTTTCTCCTTTCATCAATTAAATTCAATATTTCTTCTGTTACCCAAGGATTTCTACTAGCCCTCGTCTTTTTACCTACTTGATCCTCTGCTGCCTTCACTACTTCATCCCTCAAAGCTACCCATTCTTCTTCTACTGTATTTATTTCCCCCATTCCTGTCAATTGCTCCCTTATGCTCTCCCTGAATCTCTGTACAACCTCTGGTTCTTTTAGTTTATCCAGGTCCCATCTCCTTAAATTCCCACCTTTTTGCAGTTTCTTCAGTTTTAATCTACAGGTCATAACCAATAGATTGTGGTCAGAGTCCACATCTGCCCCTGGAAATGTCTTACAATTTAAAACCTGGTTCCTAAATCTCTGTCTTACCATTATATAATCTATCTGATACCTTTTAGTATCTCCAGGGTTCTTCCATGTATACAACCTTCTTTCATGATTCTTAAACCAAGTGTTAGTTATGATTATGTTGTGCTCTGTGCAAAATTCTACCAGGCGGCTTCCTCTTTCATTTCTGTCCCCCAATCCATATTCACCTACTATGTTTCCTTCTCTCCCTTTTCCTACACTCGAATTCCAGTCACCCATGACTATTAAATTTTCGTCTCCCTTCACAATCTGAATAATTTCTTTTATTTCATCATACATTTCTTCAATTCCTTCGTCATCTGCAGAGCTAGTTGGCATATAAACTTGTACTACTGTAGTAGGTGTGGGCTTCGTATCTATCTTGGCCACAATAATGCGTTCACTATGCTGTTTGTAGTAGCTTACCCGCATTCCTATTTTCCTATTCATTATTAAACCTACTCCTGCATTACCCCTATTTGATTTTGTGTTTATAACCCTGTAGTCACCTGACCAGAAGTCTTGTTCCTCCTGCCACCGAACTTCACTAATTCCCACTATATCTAACTTCAACCTATCCATTTCCCTTTTTAAATTTTCTAACCTACCTGCCCGATTAAGGGATCTGACATTCCACGCTCCGATCCGTAGAACGCCAGTTTTCTTTCTCCTGATAACGACATCCTCTTGAGTAGTCCCCGCCCGGAGATCCGAATGGGGGACTATTTTACCTCCGGAATATTTTACCCAAGAGGATGCCATCATCATGTAATCATACAGTAAAGCTGCATGCCCTCGGGAAAAATTACGGCTGTAGTTTCCCCTTGCTTTCAGCCGTTCGCAGTACCAGCACAGCAAGGCCGTTTTGGTTATTGTTACAAGGCCAGATCAGTCAATCATCCAGACTGTTGCCCTTGCAACTACTGAAAAGGCTGCTGCCCCTCTTCAGGAACCACACGTTTGTCTGGCCTCTCAACAGATACCCCTCCGTTGTGGTTGCACCTACGGTACGGCTATCTGCATCGCTGAGGCACGCAAGCCTCCCCACCAACGGCAAGGTCCATGGTTCATGGATTTAATAACAGATAAAATCGTAATCATCAGTATGTGCAAAATTATTAGTAACAGGAACCACATTTTTGTAACAATAAACGTTTTTCACCGCAACAGCATGAAAGTCAGCCGCTTAGCATACCTAACCAACAATGCAGTCTACAAGGTCAACCAAACTTAAATGTTTCGCCGCGTGCACGTATAGTCCCAGCCCCAACAAATAGTAACGCATGGCAGCAAAGAAATAACTACGTACAGACAACACTCTCTTTCAACTCGTATCGCAATACACCGTATAGGAATGACTATTACGACAGACGTAAAAATAATGAGGACAATTTTCAGCGAACATCTAACAACAGTCGGTCATACCAACAGCAAAATCATACCCAAGAACATATTCTCATGAATGAACCCGACAGTAGGTACCATCCAGAGCGTAACACGCCTGGAAGAAGTAATAGGACAGTTCAAATAGTCGAAATGCCACAGAATCCTCCTAATAATAATAACACGTCAGATAGAATCTGACTAAATACTGCACAGGACGCATCTTCTAATAACACAAGCACTACCTTAGACACGCAAAATGTTGTTCACGAAAATGTAATTACTTTTGACGACATCAGAGACACTCTTTTACAGGAAAGACCAGTTATTCAGAAAACCATTTCACATCCTGTTATCGAAATTAAAATTGGTTCATCGAAATTTTCAGCAGTAATCGATTCCGGATCACCTATATCAGTAATTAATGAGGAGACTTTCAACGAGTGCAACAAAGAGAATACTTATCCGACGTTACCTTTAGGCAAAACAAAAGTGAAAGGAGCAGTATCGAGTAAAGGTGTAGACGTTAAATTACAGACGCATTTACCATTTTGTATTGGAGGTCATACTTTTCACTCTAATTTTTGGATTGTGCCTTTATTGACAACAGACGTTATTTTAGGTACGAATTTTCTGGTACAACACGACGCAGTTATTGATTTTCAGAATTCTTATTTAATGTTAAAGGATGAAAATGTACAACTTGCTTTAGAATTTCAGCACTCTTTATCTACGGAAGAACAAACAATTAACCGCACAGAGGTCATTTCCGCAACACGTAACTTAGACTTTAATCCCACATTGTTCACGGATACGTACGTACACAACTATAATACTCCAGACGAAGCTGACTACGACGTTATGCAGTTAATTTCTGATAAGGTTAAAGAGAGCAGTGCAACTACAGACGACGAACGAACGCAATTACACAAAATTCTTTTACAGCAAGCTCCAGTTTTTGACAACGTTCCTGGTACTATGTCCGGATTTATGTATGAATTTCAAGTCAAACCGCACGACACATTTAAAGCAAAGCATTATCCCATTCCATATATTCACAGAGAACAGGTTAAAAAAGAGCTGCAAGATATGCTTGATCAGGGAATTATTGAACCAGCAGTTAGTCCGTACATAAACCCGCTACATATTGTTAAGAAAAAAGATGGCTCACTTCGCCTTGTACTTGATTCACGTCACATTAATGACATTATTATTAATGAAACAGATCGACCACAGACATTAGAGGAACTTTTACAGAAATTTCATGATACAGCTATTTATTCCACATTAGATTTGAAATCGGGATTTTGGCAAATTCAACTTCATCCGAACTGCAGAAAATACACAGCTTTTCTCTGTTTCGGCGACTGTTATCAATTTTGCAAATTACCATTCGGCTTAACTATTTCTTCTGCAGCTTTTATTCGCGGTTTGAACACAATACTTCCGACAGAACTTAAAGACAGAATTACGACGTATGTAGACGATATTCTTATCGCAGAAGCTAACTGGTCTGAACACAATATGATTCTTGAACAACTGTTACAAACCTTTCATGCACAAGGACTTACAGTTAATCTTAGTAAATCGCACTTTGGCAAAACTTCTATAAAATTTCTTGGACACGTAATTTCAGCAAAAGGCATTGCACCTGATCCGGAAAAACTTCAAGCTCTACGTGACATTAGTGTTCCTACGACGAAGAAGCAATTACGCAGTTTTTTGGGCTTAATTAACTTTTTTCGTAAATTTATTCATCACTCTGCTTTAGACACACCCAGATTATGTCAATTAACAGGTAAAAACAGTATTTGGTCTTGGGATAAGCAAGCACACTCTGAATTCATGAACCTGAAACATGCTCTGTTGAATGCTCCACTTTTATCGCACCCAGATCTCACCAGAAATTTTTCCATTGCCACTGACAGCTCTAACACCGCTTTAGGTGTACATATTTTTCAGGAAATTGAAGAAGATGGTTCTACAGTAATTAAAAACATCGCATTTGCAAGTCGCATTTTGTCACCTGCTGAACGAAATTACTCCGTTACAGAACTTGAAACATTATGTGTTGTATGGGCTTTTATGAGATTTAGGCACTTTCTTTATGGCAGACATACCACAGTTTACACAGATCACAGAGCGATACAATTTTTACTTTCAGCCAAATTCACTCACGATAGATTAAGTAGATGGAAACTGTATTTACAGGAATTTAATTTTACGATTGTTCACATTCCCGGCACACAAAATGTTATAGCAGACGCACTATCGCGTTCTCTCGGCAACAATCAGCAAGACGTAGCAACCAACTTCTGCAAAACAAATTTCAGTGTCATGTACATTCAGCAAGTCGCATTTGAAAACTTTATTTCATCGTCACTACAGGACATAGCGCAAGAACAAAATAAAGACAATGTGTGGAAAGAAATTAAACAGCTTTGGCAAGATAAGAATAATGTTACGATTAGAAACCACTACACTGTACGCAATGACATTCTGTTTCGCCGCTCTCATCCTGACAGCAACAATTGGTTATTATGCATTCCTGACGAACTGGTCAACAAATTAATTTGGTACACTCATTTAAGTTACGCACATTACGGAGCACGAAAATGTTTTCTTATACTGAGACAGAACTGTTATTTTACTAACATGGAAAAACGTATACGACGAGTTTTAGCGTCTTGTAAAATTTGCCAGAAAGCTAAATCAGACACCACTTCACATATTCCTCCTTTATATCCCATTATACCTGTTAAATTAAGACATATGGCCGCAGTAGATATTTTTGGTCCGATTCCCAGAACTAACAGAGGTTTTTGCTACATCTTTGTCGCTGTTGAGCTCACTTCAAAATTTGTTACTTTCACTCCATTACGCAAAGCTACTGCTAAAACTGTTTCGAAAGCATTTGTAAAACATTTTCTATCTCAGGTAGGGCATGTAATGAAAGTAATTTCTGACAATGGATCTCAATTTCGTAGTAGCGTATGGACACGCATGTTACGAGCTAGAAACATTTCTCCGATCTATATATCCAAGTACCACGCTTCTTCGAACCCCTGTGAAAGATTAATGAAGGAAATTGGTAAACTGTGTAGAATATACTGCCACAAAAGACATATTGATTGGGATACATACATACTCTCATTCCAAGATGTAATTAATTCCATACCAAATGAATCCACTATGCTATCTCCGTCCGTTATACTGAAAAACGTTGAACCACCGAACAAAATTAAAGAATTAATAGAACTACCCAAAAGTCGTCGCCTACGACACCACGAAATAATTAACATTGCGCTGAACAACATCAAACGTGCCGCAGAGCGCCGGAGAAGACAGCAAAAACAGGTTTGTACACGCCGCGTCTTTCACGTTGGACAGAAGATACTAGTACGTACACACTATTTATCCAGCAAATTAAAAGGTAAGTGCAGTAAATTTGAACTTCTATACGCAGGTCCATATCGGATTCGCAGCATCCCTCACCCCAATGTTGTACACGTCGAAACTTTGAGAACCAGAAAATCGAAAGGCAATCACCATATCTCAAACATTAAACCGTTTATTGAGTGAAACCACTGTATGATTCAACACACTATGATGCCATTTACTAATGCAATTAATTCACCTGACTAATTACTGATGATTATCGTATTTTTTCTTGGCAAGTGCCCGGCAAGGTAAGGTTAGCAGGTCGCTCTTCTTGTCGTTACACATCAGACCATGCATATTTTTCCAGATGAATTTACACATTTATGACTATTTCTGCAATTATATTTATGTGACTACTTATTGATGATTATCGTATTTTTTCTTGGCAAGTGCCCGGCAAGGTAAGGTTAGCAGGTCGCTTTTCTTGTCGTTACACATCAGACCGTGCACATTTTCCACTTTTTTTTGTGTGTATGATTGTACTCCAGTTTTGTTTGTATGCACTATGAAATAGTTAAGATATAACACACACCAGTCGACTTTGACATTTTTTTTTTTTTGCCTTATGACATCTCAACATCGTGACTGTTTCACATTTTTTTTGCTGCTGCATTGTATTATTCTGTGTATATTTTTGCTTTTGAACACTGTCAATGTTTTTGACATATTACGTTTTCTGTCATGTTATGCTGTAGGGTTAATTATGTTACCATAAACCAGTCATTATCTAGTGGGTATATGATTTAAATGCAGGACATTAATCTTTGTTCATCAATTTCAGAAAGGAATGATGATTCTAAGAAATAAATTTAACATAAATGGGAATTTCACCTACGGAATAAACGAAAGGAGATGCAATAACTTTATGAGGAAGAGTAAATGGATCAGGATTAACAAACATTAACAAGAATATACTATACTCATCACAGAATAGCAGTCTTAACTAATTTTTTCTTTCAGAATACAAGGTGATTGATGCAGGCTGTCAGAGAGAACTACACATCTTAGTTTTAGTGATGAAATATGCTAGAGATAAGGAATAGTTATGTAATGAGTAATGAAGTGATTTTTTGCAGATGATAATGAATACTGATGAATAATGATGAAGGAAATGGTATTATGAATAATGAAGTTTTTCTTTACAGGTGATGATAATGGTGAAGTTATGATGATATGGATAATGAAGTTTTTTTCTTTACAGATGAGGATAATGTTGAAGTAATGTATTTATGCTACGTAGTTATTTAAGTATTTGTTGCAGTTTGCTGTGACAGCAGGTGTTACATTGCATAGTAGGATGACTGAAAGTTTTGGAAAGGACAGCTATGGAATACATTTTTATACACATTTCGCTACCTGTTAATTCGAAGTTCACTACTTTTCAGCATAGTGTGCGTTTCTTCTTTCAGGTCAATTATCCATTTTGTAATTTTTCCAGGAGAAGTTTTTCATGATACTTACTAAACCTGTTACTTATTATACCTGTTCTAGTACTTGCATTTTTATATTTTTACCCATTTGTGTTTATCATTTATAAATGTGATCACATGTACTGCCTTGTTACATAATCTTGCTACAGCTGACTCATGACGAATGACGTTACCTATCCTCATTTGCAGCAATAGGTCAAAAGCGAAAAGTATTATGCCTCAGCAATTAATTATCGATCCCAACGCAATGCATTGCTAACAAAAAACATGTATTACCAGTCCCACATAATGTCACTAGTTTATGATAATTCTGAATAATACTGATCAACTCTGAATAGCATGTCACTTGATTAATGACCTCTTAATGAGACTATATTCAAAATGATGCTTTGTCACTAGCTAATAACTGCCACTGTTTATTGTAATGAGTACTTGTAATGCCCATGATTATTAATGCTATGACTGTAATTAACTGATTTTTAATAATGACTTCGTAATAACCTGAATAATACTGAATGATGATTCTATTCAATACTTGCTGGCCACTGAGTGCCAATAATTGTCACTTGAAGAATTGTGATTAATTATGCCATTGATTAGCTCTTGTTTCCAATGTTGATACTTTGTAATTTGAAATGAATGTGACTGTTTAATAATGCTTTGTAATTAGGAGAAGGCTAATAATTCTTACTATATTGGAATTTCAAATGATTAATTAACGATGCCATACTTTGTTATTGGAAATGAATGTGACTGTTTCATAATGCTTTGTAATTAGGAAAAGACTAATGATTCTTAATAGATTGGAATGACACATAATTAATTAACTATGGTACTGTTTAATAATGCTTTGTAATTAATTAAGGCTAATAATTCTTACTATATTGAAATGACAAATGATCAATTAATTAACTGTAATTAGACAAATGATAATTAACGACAAATGATTAATTAACTGTAATTAGACAAATGATTAATTAACGACAAATGATTAATTAACTGTAATTAGACAAATGATTAATTAACGACAAATGATTAATTAACTGTAATTAGACAAATGATCAATTAACGACAAATGATTAATTAACTGTAATTAGGAAAAGGCTAATGATTATTCGAATGACAAATGATTAATTAACTGTAATTAGGAGAAGGTTAATGATTCTTAATTATACTCTGTAACTGAAAAGAATGTGATTATTTCATAATATTTTGTAACCAGGAAAAGAAGGCTACTGATTCTATGTAAAACAATTAATGAACATTTTTCTGTAATACTACATACTTGGTACAGAAATGTTCAATAACTGGGCTATGAATGCCACAAACTATCAATGAAGACTGTAATTGTCAATATTATGTGACTTGATGTCCTTCACCTCATAAGCTGACTACCCTGAATTACTGCAATGTCCATTTGTCCTGTTTATCCCAGTGATCATGGAGCACTATATTTGGTTTTGCACTAATTCTACGTTGGTGTGCATTGTAAGAGTGTGGTGTTGACAAGACATGCTGTCCACCACCATTAGCGATGAAGACATTATTATGGTCCCACTGTTTGGTGTACCTAATGTACTGCCAAAATGAAAACATGGAACATTACTACGACAGTTCAGTGTCTTGGCTACACTGATAAATTCTGATGGGAAAAGATCTTCAAGTTGTGTCACTTGGTGTTGTACTTCTGTGGAAAGATATGGACTTTCAGAGCAGCTGTGTGCAATCTAAAGTGCTACAACCATGATGCAATCCTTCCCTTTCCTATCCTGATTCTTGTCACATAAAGAAAAAATTTTTTTGGTAACATCATTTATGTTCATAGGTTATACATTTTTCGATTCGCTGAACTCCAATGCGAGTACACTTATGTCACTTGTCAACATAATATTTTTTGCCAGTCTGTTTATTTGTTCTGAATATGCTAAAGAATTTTTTCAGTGCCTGTGCACTTTATCTGTCAAAAAATTTGTATATACTTTTTTCTGATTTGCTACTATGTTTAGTATTCACATTTTGTCTTTGTCTGATATATTTTGTACTTAGTGCGTGTGCACAACATTTAAATATTCTGTAAGTTGTAGGATTTTGTTAATTAAAGAAAAATTTTGCCACGATTGGCAAGTCCAAATGACTCACCATCGCTGCCAAATTTTTGCCCCCCCAGTGGAGGGTTATGAAACACGTATGTAACGCAGCAGCGATGGCGAGGCATTGTAGCATCTGTGACCAGAGAGTTTGCGCTTGACCGCGCGAGTGTGTTAGTAGTCAGTCGTGGCGAGTCTGTCAGTAGTAGTCGTTGCGAGTCTGTTAGTAGCTGTAGGCCAGTGCAGTACAGTAGTCGTTGCGAGTCTGTTAGTAGCTGTAGGCCAGTGCAGTACAGTAGTCGTTGCGAGTCTGTAGCTCTGTCTAGTTGAGAGCAGTACTTTGTCAGTAGTAGTCGCGTGCGGTACGCTAATTGTCGTCATGCAGAGCGGTCGGTCAGTAGTAGCAGCCCAGTGCGGTTGTGTGATGTAGGCGGTCGGCAACACTGGTCAAGATGGTGAATAAGGTATACCATTAATTAATATAATCATTAGATAATGTAAAAAATTTATTTATTGTAATTATTCTCCAACAAGTTCCCCAATAATAATTTTTATTTCAAAAGCATTTTTTTCAAATTTAATTTTTTATTGAACTAAAGATCTCGTTGCACTTCCCATTTCATTCCACTTCTTTTGAAGAAAAATTTCACTAGAATTACAAAAAAAAAAAGAGAATATTATTATTTGCAATGCAGTTCCTCCAAGCGGTGCGCAACAACAAGAGCAGATATGTGACATCCATTTATTCTGAGGTAAGACTTTAATTCTGATTGTTTTACACAGGGCCAAAGACCGATATTTCGGTTTAATTGAATTTTCTTGTCACTGAATGGACTTTAATTTTTTGAAGGAATTTATATTTGAGTCAGATTGCGAATTTCACATTTTTGTTGCCATTGTCAGTACATTTCATTGTGCGCAGGTTACGTTTAGCGCAATGTCCATTAGCATCCCTAAATAATATTGGCCATTCTTTTAAATTTCTGTGGGGAGGTTACACTCGGCTCCCATTGGTATTAAGTATTGTCACTTACATTTCTTACAAAATTACGGTGGGGAGGTTACAGTACATTCAAATTCTGCTGTTCCATAAGCATCAAACATTTTACGTGATTGAATCGCAATCTATTAGCGAAAAATTAATTCACTTTAGTGTGAGGTTTTTAAATTATTGCTGATTTTATACAACTAGTGATAAAGCTATTTATTACTTTGGACCACATTTAACTGCATTTATCTAGGAAAACTGTTTAACACTTTTACTATCAGGTAGTACATTTCTACCAAAAGAAACGTTATAGTGTATGAACATAGGTTTAAAAGTACACAACGTATTTCTTAAGAAATTACTCATTGCCTATTTACATACATGGTATTTGAGGCGTCATCAACAACGGTGTTACTATTGTTATCGCCGCCGCTGCCGCCGTCGTCACTTTGTAAATTACTAACAATGGTGCCTAGAATGTCTTCAATAATCCCATCCTTAACTTAGAACTCTTTTTCACGTTTCTCTACGGGGAGCAGTATGCATTCCAGTCATCTTGAGTTAAAGTTTCAAAACCTGTAACTATTGGGACACGTGTTTGAATATTTTTTTTAGCTTGTTGCAAAATTTAGTTTAGAATAAAAAACGGAAACATAAAACCTTCCTTCACTAGCTGCATTATCTTCGTCACGCAAATATCTCCAAGAATATTTCTTCCTCTGACGGAAATTTGGAGTTTTTCCCACGCCAGTTCAATTGGATATAAGTCACAGCTATTGGTGGAAGTCGCAGCACAGTGTGTACATGAGTTTCAATCAAGTATTTTATTAATTTCAAATACTTTGTCTTCCGGCTTATGTTGCTTACTTAAATCAAATAATTTTGCTTTTCTCATTGACAAATCAGCTTCCACCTTATTTTTTAATAACCATTGAGTCATTTCCCTTTTATTCGAGGATCCGGCTGGCGCTTTGTTATGCTCCTTGTTGTTATATGAAGCGTTGTCCGTAACAATAACACAGTTCGCTGGCAGATTCGGAATTACTGTAGTCGATACCCAATTTGAAAAAAAAAAAAAATCGTAGTTCATTTGGCCATGGTAGCCCCCGTTGCACATCCCGCTTCATAAATTATCTGTATGTTAGGTAAAAACCCATCTTTTTATCCAAATATTGACCACAATAATCCTACTGCTTCCACTAATATTGTCCATAATGCCATCAACTCAGGGACCGTGCCAACGTTTTCTGTAAGTAACGTTATCCACCAAGGTTTCATCAATATAAAAAACGTTTCTGCCTCGCTTCCTTAACTTCCTCACTTGGATCAGGTACGTACATGCTAGTCAATTATATCCGTTCTCTCTACCAGAATCTTTCGTTTACTTATGTATCTTTTCCAGGTATATTCCATTTCACGCAGTGTCTTGTGTAAAACATCTTTGTGCTAAGGTAAATGGATTTTTTTGTTTTACGGCAGTAAGAAGTTTCTGTAATATCGGCACTATTGTTTATTTATGTATAAGTCCTCCGTCGTTTGTCGATTGACCGATTTTGTGAAACTGTCTATGACGAAGGGTTCTCTCCAAAAATTATTAGTTTTCCATCGTGGCGACTCCAGTAAATCATGTGGTTTATTTTCACTTTCCTTTCTTATGCATCGTATTGTAGCGACGCTAACGTTTGCGTAAATTGCAGCCCTTTGATTGAGCCTGGTAATATTAGCCACCGGTTCTTATTGTGTCGCATCCTGAGCACACGCTGTAATAGCATTAATGACGATTGAACGGTCGTTACGCCGAAAATGCTTCCTCTTCTTCTTCGTATTCAGCACATTTTATTGCGATGCATGGCGATATCCATTACTTCCGGATACCGAAGTACACTCCTGGAAATTGAAATAAGAACACCGTGAATTCATTGTCCCAGGAAGGGGAAACTTTATTGACACATTCCTGGGGTCAGATACATCAAATGATCACACTGACAGAACCACAGGCACATAGACACAGGCAACAGAGCATGCATAATGTCGGTACTAGTACAGTGTATATCCACCTTTCGCAGCAATGCAGGCTGCTATTCTCCCATGGAGACGATCGTAGAGATGCTGGATGTAGTCCTGTGGAACGGCTTGCCATGCCATTTCCACCTGGCGCCTCAGTTGGACCAGCGTTCGTGCTGGACGTGCAGACCGCGTGAGACGACGCTTCATCCAGTCCCAAACATGCTCAATGGGGGACAGATCCGGAGATCTTGCTGGCCAGGGTAGTTGACTTACACCTTCTAGAGCACGTTGGGTGGCACGGGATACATGCGGACGTGCATTGTCCTGTTGGAACAGCAAGTTCCCTTGCCGCTCTAGGAATGGTAGAACGATGGGTTCGATGACGGTTTGGATGTACCGTGCACTATTCAGTGTCCCCTCGACGATCACCAGTGGTGTACGGCCAGTGTAGGAGATCGCTCCCCACACCATGATGCCGGGTGTTGGCCCTGTGTGCCTCGGTCGTATGCAGTCCTGATTGTGGCGCTCACCTGCACGGCGCCAAACACGCATACGACCATCATTGGCACCAAGGCAGAAGCGACTCTCATCGCTGAAGACGACACGTCTCCATTCGTCCCTCCATTCACGCCTGTCGCGACACCACTGGAGGCGGGCTGCACGATGTTGGGGCGTGAGCGGAAGACGGCCTAACGGTGTGCGGGACCGTAGCCCAGCTTCATGGAGACGGTTGCGAATGGTCCTCGCCAATACCCCAGGAGCAACAGTGTCCCTAATTTGCTGGGAAGTGGCGGTGCGGTCCCCTACGGCACTGTGTAGGATCCTACGGTCTTGGCGTGCATCCGTGCGTCGCTGCGGTCCGGTCCCAGGTCGACGGGCACGTGCACCTTCCGCCGACCACTGGCGACAACATCGATGTACTGTGGAGACCTCACGCCCCACGTGTTGAGCAATTCGGCGGTACGTCCACCCGGCCTTCCGCATGCCCACTATACGCCCTCGCTCAAAGTCCGTCAACTGCACATACGGTTCACGTCCACGCTGTCGCGGCATGCTACCAGTGTTAAAGACTGCGATGGAGCTCCGTATGCCACGGCAAACTGGCAGACACTGACGGCGGCGGTGCACAAATGCTGCGCAGCTAGCGCCATTCGACGGCCAACACCGCGGTTCCTGGTGTGTCCGCTGTGCCGTGCGTGTGATCATTGCTTGTACAGCCCTCTCGCAGTGTCCGGAGCAAGTATGGTGGGTCTGACACACCGGTGTCAATGTGTTCTTTTTTCCATTTCCAGGAGTGTATATCAGCAAGTATACAGAGTTAACTGACTGACTCTGGCGACTAAGATCCCATGAAGAGAATCGACGTATATCACTGCACGCCGATCTAAACCGCTAGACAGGTAACGGACAACCGATTTTGGGTGCCCCTATAGTCCAGTGGCATGGTTTCTACCGGGAGACGCCACTTCCCCCACCAAAAGCGCTGTTCGCCCTTGAGTTTACACACTAAGTATGATGTTCGTTTCTTTTTGAGCTAGTTTATGTCTTACCCACGTAACCTCTTTGCGTTTTATTCTAGTCCAACCTACCTTGTTGCTTTCAACCTCTTTGCTCGGGATGTCTTCCTACCATTAAATTAGCTTAATGATCGCATAATTGGCCATGATGTGTTGTGAGTAAAATAGTGAGAGACACTGAGAACACGCGCTGGCAAAAATCCCGCGTATCTTAACTAATGAAGAATACGGAGTATGGTGTACGTTTCGGCTTCTGCAATGGTGGAGCTCCTGCTGCTGGCTAAGAATACCGTGTGTGTTGTCGACACGTCGAGTTCCTTAAATGTATTCTATCTCGGAAACAATTGGGAATAGGGCTTATGTCCATAGAAAGTTTTTCGCTTCAAATGATCGTTTCTATCACACCTCTGAATATCGACCAATCCCCCTGGGACACCCAGTATAGCGTGCGGAACCGAATTTTCTTCTTACCTATATTGTTGAGCATCCGAGTTAAAAAGGAACATTACGTTTTAACGTCCTATCGATGGCAAGGATTCAGACAAACGTATATGATGATGATGACGAGTTAGGAAATTTAAAATAGTCTTTTCAGAAGAACTGTCCTTGCATTCTACCACGCCGGAAATCACTTACAGTGTTTGGTGCTTCATCTACATCTATAACTCCGCAAGGCACCTTATGGTTTGCGACGAAGGGTACGTTGTGTACCACCGTCAATTCCACATTCCTGTTCCAGTCGCGAATGTTCCGCAGAAAGAGCAGTTGTTGATAAGATGTTTTGAGTTCGTATCTAATTTTACCTTCATCGTCTTCTCGCGAGATATACATAACGCTATCTTCCTAACCGTTACCACTAAACCACACCGCACTGTACAGCGCCTCTCTTGTAGCGGCTACCGCTGGAGTTGGGTGAGAAATTCCGTGACGCTTTCGCGCTTAGTGTTACTACTGGAGTTACTGTGGAACAAACTTTTGCTGCCTTTGCTAATACACAAAGCAAAATGTGACACTGGTGGAAGTACCATTTGCGTTTTATCACCATAGTACTGAAATGTACTGGAGACTTCATGGCTCAGTCCAGAGCGACATTAATCGATTGTGCGAGTACTGAATACAATAGATAGACAATGCACGACAGAGAATCTAGAAACATGTTCTACGGAATACGGGAAAAATCTGTCCGCTTTAAAATAGCACAGGCGACGTAAATCAACTGTCCTGGGGCAGTAACTCACTCGGCTATCGCTCAAAGGCGACGAGATAGCCACTGGCATCTGGTGTGTGTGTGTCGAAAAAGCCATTCAAACGGCGTCCTACCTGACACCGTATCGTACGAGGAATTTCAAACAGGGAATGACGATTGCAAGGCACGTACGAGTCTATTCAGTGTAAGGTCAGCTGAAACAGCATGTGAAGTAGCGCACGCAACCATGAAGATTGCCAGGCTCTGGGTGTGGATATTACGGTGCAGGATTCGTTAGTAAACGTTCCAAACAAGCATTTCTGACCGGTGAATAATGGATACGGGGCTACCTAGTACATAACACCCTCTGTAGCCGCTGTCAGCAGAGGAAGAGCAGAACGCTGCTGCAACAAAGAGTTTATCTGCAAGCCAGCAGTGCGTGCGTAACACATTTCATCGAATACTTGGCTATAACTGCCAACATTAAATTTTGTGTTAACATATGTACTCAAAAGGGAAGATTAGGATTGAACGACTTGTCAGTGATGAAGCGGCGAAGTACGAAATCGAGATGTAGGACAGGAAAGTGATCGTATCCTTTTCAAAGGAACATCCAGCATCTGTCTTAAGCGTTTTCCAAAACCTACGGGAAACCCAAAGATGGATGTGCGGATTGAGATATAAACAGCCATCCTCCCGAATGCCAGTCCATTGTTTTAATCATTATCCTGGCTATGCGCACCGAGTGTCTGCGCGGTTTGAGGCGCCTTGTCACGGATTGCGCGCCCCGTCCCGGCGGAGGTTCGAGTCCTCCCTCGGGCATAAGTTGCGCGCGCGGGCGCGTGTGTGTGTGTGTGTGTGTGTGTGTGTGTGTGTTGTTGTTGTTGTTGTTGTTAGTTTAAGTTAGGTTAAGTGGTGTGTAAGTCTGGGGACCGATGATCTCAGCAGTTTGGTCCCTTAGGAATTCACACACACACACACACACACACACACACACACGCACATCCTGGCTACACATGTCCTCATGCCCACATCCATCAGCACATCGGACAGGAATCCGGCAGGAGCGCGATTCGAAACACTGTCCGGGCATCCAAATTAAGTTTCCCCTTGGGTTTCCTAAATAGTCTGAACGAATCCCAATATTATTCCTTTAAAAAGGACGCGGTAGATTTCATTTCTCATCCTTATCCCACTGCTACCGAGGTGGCACAGTGGTTAACATTATACCACCTTGCTAGCAATATGACAAGGAACAACTGCGCCACCTCACTAGCAATAGGACAATGATGAGAAAAGAAATCTATATCTTGTCTTTTTTTAAGGAATTATCTTGGGACCCGCCTCAAACGATTCAGGAAAAGCATGAGAAACCTGTATGTGGACGCACGGACGAGGTTCTCTATACTGCTCTTGCCGGATTCCGTTCCACTGTGCTAATTACTACGCTATCTAGTTCAGTAATATTATGTAATGGATGTGGATCGGAGGACATCGGCAGCTAGCCTGATAAGTAGCAGATGTAACAAAGAAGTTCCTTGCTGGATTCCAAGGGGGCAAAATCACAACGTGCTAACGGAAGGTGGATAGAATACGTTGAAGGCTTGCAGAAGCAACTTGATGGATATGTATAGCCGAAAACTGTAAAATATGGAAAAGTCTAGGGGAGACACTTACCCACCATTGGATATCAAAGGATTAATGACGATAATTTGGCGATATACCGCATCTAACGGAGTCACATGAGACGTAAAATCCAATTTTTTTTACTGAACAGTTCAATATATCGAAACGAAGTTTTCGACAAAAAGTTGTACCTGGATGACAACGTAATTTTGTTTCTAGATTAATTGCCTTAACTAATGTATCAACCGAAATACTGAAGCAAGTATGGTTTTATAATGTAACTGTTCACTTAAATATGAGGACAGATATATGCTTGAGGTCTCTTACGACCGTTATGATATCTTAATAGTTGGCATAAATTTCGATTCATAAGAACCGTAGCTTACCCTGTATCTCAGTCGTTTGAAATATGGCCGAGAAGAAATTCGTTCTACCGGACGTTTGGCGCGGAAACAGCGACCAGTCGCTTTATTATGCTTTGAAAACTTCCGATGTCTCATTAAACAGGTTAAGAGCCACTGCAGAATCGTTGTCAGACGGTAGGTATTTACAGGTACTTCATATTTTAGTATGGCACTTTAAGAAGATCGTTTAGGTACTAGTATGGAAAACACAACGCTTACACGCACACAGTGATTCAATTAAGCAATGAAAGTACTTTTTTCCACGTTGGTGTCTGATGAATCCTTTTAAAGTGCTCATAATTTCCAGTGCTATATGCCATCGCCACAATCCCAGAGAATATCTGCGGAGTGCATAAAATTTATGTAAATTCACTTCATCTGGTGATTACACTGAAATGGCCCTAAAACTGTCTAATGGCACAATAAAAATTTTAAAAAACATACATGAAGCGACTGGTCGTAGTTTCCACACGAATCATCCGCTATTTAACTACAGTCACAGTGTCCACTATTTACATTAGATAATAAAAGCGTTTTATATCAGTAAATTCGGTCGGCCTATCTTCTTACCGCATGTAACGACGGATTGTCGAATGAGAGCACCGCTTGGCGATCATTATACGGCAGTAGAGAGTCCATGCGACATATCTCAGATATTTTTACTAAAATTATCCGCCTCCGTAGATGTGGTAGATGAAATTTCCACTACCAATATTTGGTCAGAAAGGGGTGGAGAAATGGCGGCGTAGAGTATTTGATCACCAGACATTGCGAAGTTGTTCTGGATTAAATTCCAGACCTCTCCGCAGGACACACTTGATGTGATCCGTCCGTTAGGTGGAGACGTAAGCCCGACTGCCTCTTGGTGCAGTCAAATGGAGAGGCTACGAGCCGGCACCGGCTTTTATCTCGTCTCTCTCATCATCATCGTCGTCGTCGTCGTCGTCGTCGTCATATAATACAAACATAGCACCACACTAGACACACATCAACTACACTCGACAAATACACGTATCACACAACTCTCACATATCCGCAAGGAAAAAACACCCTTTCCGACTAGATGGCTGGGCCTACCAGTCCCGGCCAGAAATACCATAAGACTTTATTTAGTTTTCAAACACTTTGAACATAAAAGTAACAATCAAGTAAGATTCAACCCATTTTTCAAGAGCTGTAGAATGTGATCCAAAACGTACAATGATCTGTTTAAAAAATACTTGCTTCAGTATCTTGACTCATACAAGAGTTAGCAGCATTAACCACGTTACGAAATCACAAAGCTGACAGAATATGTTTTGCATGGTTTTTAGTCCCAACCGACCTCGACGTCGATGGGTTGTTAAACCTCACGCTTGCCTGCTTCCTTCCTTCCTTCTTCATGGACAACTTGTAGGATTTGCGCTCCGGAATGAAAAGATATCGCGGAGAAATGGCGTAATCACGGACTTGGACTGTTTCCAGAATGAATCTTTTACTCTGTAGAAGAGTGTACGCTGATATGAAACTTCCTGGCAGATTAAAGCTGTGTACTGGACCGAGACTCGAACTCGGGACCTTTGCCTTTCGCGGGCAAGTGCTCAACCAACTGAGTTACCCAAGCACGATTCACACCCCGTCCTCACAGCTCTACTTCTGCCAGTACCTCGTCTCCTACCTTCCAAACTTCACAGAAGTTCTCCTGCGAACCTTGCAGAACTAGAACTCCTTGAAGGAAGGATACTGCGGAGACATGGCTTAGCCACAGCCTGGAGGATGTTTCCAGAATGAAATTTTCACTCTTTAGCGGAGTGTGCGCTGATTTGAAACGTCCTGTAGATTAAAACTGTGTGCCATACTGAGACTCGAAAGGAAGTTGCACATCGGTCCATAGTCTGCTGCAGTGTCAAAGATTTATTTTCGAAATTACCCCAAGTAGATTTTTTTTCTTGGAAAGAAAAAAAAATTGTATATCATGAAGATTCAAGTTACATAATCGATTTATTGACCGTTTGCAGCTACACGTCTGCATTCATGGTACACAATGAACTAGCGTAACGAGCCGTCAGAGGAACCAAAACAAACTGTGTGGCGCATTGACGAAATGGTATTTCGTGCACCAATTACATTTCTGCATTTGAAGGAGAACAACGCTACACCAGTCTATGTAGAGTTCTTGAAAATCTACGACAGCAATGCATCATCATATGAAAGGGTACATAGCGCTCGCGCAGACGCTTCCAATTAGATCAAACAATTATGTAAGACGAAGTGACAGGCCATCCCCCCGCCAAGGCCCGGGAATTGCAAGAGAAGTGGAGACTCTGTTGCTCGAAGACGGACGTATCACAAGCGAGGCATTAGCGCTAAAAGTGAAATATGTTAGGGACCAGTTTTCAACGTCTTGCACAACATTTTTAATCTGACAAATATCGCCAGTTGGGTACCGCAACAGCTCACACTCATTCAAAAAGCACTTAGAGTAGAGACGGAAACAGCTATGTTGCAACTGTGTCGGACTCAGTCCAAACTATTAATTTGCCTCATCAGTATGAACAAGTACTGTATGCATCCCTATGAGCCGGCCGGGTGGTCGAGCGGTTCTAGGCGCTACAGTCTGGAACCGCGCAACCGCTACGGTCGCAGGTTCGAATCCTGCCTCGGGCATGGATGTGTGTGACGTCCTTAGGTTAGTTAGGTTTAAGTAGTTCTAAGTTCTAGGGGACTGATGATTTCAGCAGTTAAGTCCCATAGTGCTCAGAGCCATTTGAACCATTCGGTATCCCTATGAGCCCTACACAAAGCAGAAAAGCAAGCAGTGGAAATGTGTGGTGTCACCACCGCCGAAAACGGTGACGAGCAGCCATCAGTCAGGTATAGTGAGGCTGAATGTTTTTCGGACTACCTTGGTGTGGTGCTAAAAGATTATGCTTCTATGGGATAAATACACAATAGTGACAGGAGCATACTACCGACATGCCGGCCGCGGTGGCCGTGCGGTTCTAGGCGCGTCAGACCGGAACCGCGCGACCGCTACGGTCACAGGTTCGAATCCTGCCTCGGGCATGGATATGTGTGATGTGCTTAGGTCAGTTAGGTTTAAGTAGTTCTAAGTTCTAGGGGACTGATGATCTCAGATGTTAAGTCCCATAGTGCTCAGAGCCATTTGAACCATTTTTTACTACCGACATCTCCTTACAAGAGTATGGCAGACTGTCAGAGGAAGCGTCCTGGGGAGCTATCCAAGGGGGTGTTCTTGCTCCACGACAACATCCTAGTTCATTTTGCACAGGACTTAGTCTCTAGGCCATCAAATTTGGTCTCACCGACATTATTCTCCTGACTTGGTATTCAATGTTTTCTTTGTCTTTCTTCAGATGAAAAAATCATTGTGTAGTAGTGTAATGTTACATATCTCTTACTATAGAGAAGTCTCTAAATGTTGTAAATTCTTGGCACTTTCTACAACTCCATTTTTTAAGTAAATGCATTTTGCAACATTTCAACACAACACAAAGAGCTTGCTAGATAGCTGACTAATCTCGACAACAAATGAAACTATTATATCGCGTTTCGCGTCTAAAATTTCTGTAAGTACTTCGTACATAGCTTCCAGGTCCTTCTAAAGCAGGATGCAGTTGAAACGAATTTTTTTATGACTGCCTTAACTGCAATCACATTCAGGAGTAATTTACATAATGTTTCCTGGAAATAATTATTTATATAAGGATTTATGCGCCTAATAATAATGAAGGTTGCAAATTTAGATCATATGAAAACTATCAGCTTCCTGTCTTTGTATAAATTCGATTGAGTTATCGATAGTAATATCAGAAAAATTAAAAATTAAAACGGGAATTTTGTTTACACAAAAACTAAAGCATAATGATATCAGTTTCACTGTAGAGTGGTCTTCGACTCATTTAGGTTAGAAACTGTGATTACCAATTTTCAGGCTTCAAGATCTATGTTGCTAAATGGATCGACATGAAAAATAAAATTGTATCATCGGAAAAACAGACTTTTGGTGATGAAATATATGCAAGATTATCTTCAGATCTGTAATATATAATTTAAATATAAAAGTAACTCAAGTCAGGCCTAAAATTTATACAACATCGAACATTTCAATTTCAGTACGAAATTTCTGAGAAGGCAAAATTCGTTGCAGCACGCTTTTCTAGAACGTTTCCCGAGCAGCCAAAAAGCAGACTTAGAAGGCAACAAAGGTCTCCGCTATGTCATCAATCGTTGGGAAACGTCTGTCGCACTGAAGGGTGAAAGTGCAGAGTATGACTAAGATAACTTCAAAGTATGTTGGTCGCAGCTTCACTTATCGACGTAATAATTATAACTATATTGGACCCGGATACTTAACACAAAGGAAGCAATAGAATGTTACTCCTTGGTCAACCTATCGAGGGGAATGGCTTAGCTACGGTGGTGGTGTGCGGGCGATTTCCGTTGCCGTCGTCTCGGCAGAGCGGCTAGCGATGTACTGTGCGGAGGTGGATCGATGGTCCCGCGGCGAACTTGAATCGCTTCAGCCCGCGAAGGGGCGAACAGAATACGCTGCGACAGACGTCCGCGCCGACGGGAGGTTTCCTTAAGAAGAGAGGCTTCTCAAACTTTGTATTGGGGGTGAGAGTCCATTCGAGAAAGGCTCTTTAGCACCATTCGCGATCTAATTATCTAAGACTCAGCAGATCAACAGAGAGAAAATTTAGAAAAGGAAATGAGATTTTCATTTGTTTTGTTATGAACAATACACCAATGATGGGGTCCTTGTGAGTCCTCCGTGATTTGCAGAAACAAGCGAGCCTGTTAATTAAACTTGATGCTAACCGTAGACTTCAGAAACTTGTCTTTGAAGCACTGACAATGCTCAATTTGCAATAACTGTCACGTCCGATATTTTATGAGCAAAGGGCTAACAAATTTATCCAAATACCTGTAAACGCCTCGACGAAATTGTACAATGGTTTGAAAATCAAAGAAAAATTGGCAGTTGCAGGTATTATAGAAGCATTCAAAAATTTTATAGAATTTTTGGATCATTGTCCTAGGAAAACAGCAACATTGTAACTTGTTTAATAAAAGCATTTAAGTTGTTAATTTTTACTTTTTAATGACCGGTTTCGATCTTCTACGATATTATCGTGACATCTACATTCCTAGGTGGCAGTAGGAATCGCTCACATGGAGCAGGTCCGTCAGTGCTGACATGGAAAACTCTATTCCAAGTGTTCTCTACAGAAAGGACGGACATGCTTCACGCCAGCTATTCCTACTATCATCAGTGAATGTAGATCTGATGATAATCTCTTAGAAGACCGAAACCGGTCATGTAAAAGGTAAAAATTAACATCGAATTGCAGTCCCGCTAAGTATAGGGTAAAGCATGCTATTATCAAACATAGTGAATCAAGATTTGCTAAGGACGATACGCTGAAGACTGTCTAAATGGAATTGATGATCATTTTCGTGACTGATGTCTTCAACAATACCAGCCAACAACAGATTATTGCAGGAGGCGTAGTCAATATATATTAGGAGGTGGTAGTATAGATTGAGTTGAATAAAACATTCCATATAAATTGTGTCCAGTTTGTATTGGTTAAAGAAACACAGGTGATTACACACATAAGTTTTCATTTTGTCTGGTGGCACCGCAGTTGCTGTAGATTTATTTATTGATTGTCATTTTTGTTTCGAAATTCGTTGCGAAGATGTGGTTGAATTTAAATAACTGAAATTTTCAACTGGGATTGCTATTGTAATTTGCTGGCTAATTTTCTTGCATCGGTAGACGATTTCCTACCCGGAAAGTACCGGATCCAAGAGCTTTTACTCCCCGTTTTAATCATCTGTGTGAGACTGGAGCATTAGCCAGCAACCATATCTCCTCTGATCGTGCCTATGATCTTGACCTTTTAGATTTTTGGTTGTGAGGATGCTAAAAAGGCGAAGGCCGTGCCGAGGTGGATATACTGGTTTCTGTCACATCGCCGAAGTTAAGCATCGTCGGGCGTGGCCGGTACTTGGGTGAGTGACCATCTCGCATGCTGCTGACAATTTTCCCTTTGCCTTAACGTCAGAGAGAACATGTGGGGGGAGAGGAGGCGGAAGGAGGGAGAGGGACACGTACAGTCCCTGATCACCAGTCTTTGCGCCAATGTTCTGGATTAAATTTCAAACCTATTCACAGCGTCTCATGAAGTGAGGGCATGCAACACTGTTGACGGTGACCTGTCCCTCGATGCAGACGTTGATGTTCTTCGAAAGGAGTATCATATGTTTCACCCCATCCCTTCTCCAAACATCAACAACACGTTCGCAGCTCGTGGTCTAGTGGCTAGCGTTGCTGCCTCTCGATCACGGGGTCCCCGGTTCGATTCCCGGTTGGGTTGGGAATTTTGTCTGCCCGGGGACTGGGTGTTTGTGTTGTCCTCATCATTTCATCATCATCATTCGTGACAGTGGCTAGACTCGGTTGTGTAAAAAATTGGAGTATAAAAATTGGGACTTTGTACGGGCGCTGAAGACTGCGCAGTTCAGTGCCCCACAAATTAAACATCATCATACCAGTACATTGCACGCACACTAATTACAGTCACCTACAACTCTCATACTTCGTAAAGGCAAGATGCCTTGAGTGCGAATGATAGGAAAACCTTTGCAGTAATACGGTTGAATTTGCCCTTCGGAGTCTCCCAGTCACTATTTCAATACAACTTAAAAAAAAGAAAGAAGGTGAAGTCTACAAAGAAACAGTAAACACAAGATACCAACTGATCGTTCGCATTATGATTAGCGCACCACCCATATATGAATGCCAAGACTAATTCCAAAGAGCTATAAGTGCTGTCTCAAGACTTGAGTTGAAGATGGAGGCGAAATTTATGAAAATCATTTTTTAACTTAATTCATTTGTTTTTCTGTAACGCATTCTGTGGATATTTATTTGGGTTACTTTCTAACAGCTGTTTCTCTGTAACCAATTACGCATTGGACGACTGCTACGGTCGCAGGTTCGAATCCTGCCCCGGGAATGGATGTGTGTGATGTCCTTAGGTTAGGTAGGTTTAAGTAGTTCTAAGTTCTACGAGACTGATGACTTCAGAAGTTAAGTACCATAGTGCTCAGAGCCATTTAAACAAATTGGACATATGTTATTTGGAACGTTTACAAAAAATAGTTCGAACAGCTCTGAGGTAATCAGTACCCTAGAACTTGGAACTACTTAAACCTAACTAACCTAAGGACATCACACACAGCCATGCCCGAGGCAGGATTCGAACCTGCGACCGTAACGGTCGTGCAGTTCCAAACTGAAGCGCCTAGAACCGCTCGGCCACAGCAGCCGGCAAAATGGTTCCTGAAAAACACACACACACACACACACACACATTATACATACGGTGTCTTTCCTTAGAGTCGTCAGGCGCATTTTCTCCAGTTTTTCGGCACATATTTTCAGTTTCTTTTTTTTGCAGTCAGTAGCTGTCCAAACAAACGAAACGATTTTAAAGCGGAAGTTTATGTGGCCATTCGGTAGAGCGGTCCCGAATTAGTCTCGGTGTGATATTCGTCTTGTCGACATGAATTAACAGGGACAGTACAACAGAGAATAACCAGTACTCAAGCACTGTCAGCACTGCCGTGGCCCGCAATGAAAGCTGCCGCCATGCAGCAGCAGCGCTGTTAAGTCACTGCTGGAGTACTTGTTAGTCTTTGTGTTTCACTTTCCCTGTCAATTAGTATCGATAACACGAATATCGCACTAGACTAATTTGGAGACGCTGTATCAAAAGGGTGTGTAAAATTCCGCTTTAAAAATCATGTTGTTCGTAATGGGAAACAGACCGTCGCTTTCGGTCGACAGTGGGCGTCGAATGAAAGACGTGATGAGCAGTATTTCTTTGGTCTGACTTCTGCTAAACACTGGGGAAAGTAAGGTGCAAATATCTGCCGGAACACCATATACAGGGTGTTACAATAAGGTACGGCCAAACTTTCAGGAAACATTCCTCACACACATATAAAGAAAAGATGTTATGTGGACATGTGTCCGCAAACGCTTAATTTCCATGTTAGAGCTCATTTTAGTTACGTCAGTATGTACTGTAATTCCTCGATTCACAGCCAGTTGGCCCAATTGAAGGAAGGTAATGTTGAAATCGGGGCTTGTGTTGACATGCGACTCATTGCTCTACAGTACTAGCATCAAGCACATCAGTACGTAGCATCACCAGGTTAGTGTTCATCACGAACGTGGTTTTGCAGTCAGTGCAATGTTTACAAATGCGGAGTTGGCAGATGCCCATTTGATGTGTGGATTAGCACGGGGCAATAGCCGTGGCGCGGTACCTTTGTATCGAGACAGATTTCCAGAACGAAGGTGTCCCGACAGGAAGACGTTCGAAGCAATTGATCGGTGTCTTAGGGAGCACGGAACATTCCAGCCTATGACTCGCGACCGGGGAAGACCTAGAACGACGAGGACACCTGCAACGGACGAGGCAATTCTTCGTGCAGTTGACGATAACCCTAATGTCAGCGTCAGAGAAGTTTCTGCTGTACAAGGTAACGTTGACCAAGTCACTTTATGGAGAGTGCTACGGGAGATCAGTTGTTTCCGTACCATGTACAGCGTGTGCAGGCACTATCAGCAGCTGATTGGCCTCCACGGGTACACTTCTGCGAACGGTTCATCCAACAATGTGTCAATCCTCATTTCAGTGCAAATGTTCTCTTTACGGATGAGGCTTCATTCCAACGTGATCAAATTGTAAATTTTCACAATCAACATGTGTGGGCTGACGAGAATCCGCAAGCAATTGTGCAATCACGTCATCAACACAGGTTTTCTGTGAACGTTTGGGCAGGCATTGTTGGTGATGTCTTGATTGGGCCCCATGTTCTTCCACCTACGCTCAATGGAGCACGTTATCATGATTTCATACGGGATACTCTACCTGTGATGCTAGAACATGTGCCTTTACCAGTACGACACAACATGTGGTTCATGCACGATGGAGCTCCTGCACATTTCAGTCGAAGTGTTCGTGCGCTTCTCAACAACAGATTCGGTGACCGATGGATTGGTAGAGGCGGACCAATTCCATGACCTCCACGCTCTCCTGACCTCAACCCTCTTGACTTTCATTTATGGGAGCATTTGAATGCTCTTGTCTACGCAACCCCGGTAGCAAATGCAGAGACTCTTCGTGCTCGTATTGTGGACGGCTGTGATACAATACGCCATTCTCCGGGGCTGCATCAGCGCATCAGGGATTCCATGAGACGGAGGGTGGATGCATGTATCCTCGCTAACGGAGGACATTTTGAACATTTCCTGTAACAAAGTGTTTGAAGTCACGCTGGTACGTTCTGCTGCTGTGTGTTTCCATTCCATGACTAATGTGATTTGAAGAGAAGTAATAAAATGAGCTCTAACATGGAAAACAAGCGTTTCCGGACACATGTCCACGTAACATATTTTCTTTTTTGTGTGTGAGGAATGTTTCCTGAAAGTTTGGCCGTACCTTTCTGTAACACCCTGTATATTTATAATAAAACGGAGGGTGGAGGGATCGATAGACGTCAAAAAGACAGATAAGAGACCGAACAGTGACTGTTCTTAGTTGGTGTTGCAATAAAGTAGTACTAATGTGTCTGCGATAATTCACCAGCTGCCGCCAATGTTGACAGTGGCGTATGCGCTCGAGCTGTGCGGGAGACATTAAAGCGACGCGCGCGTGCATCCAACTCCAAGCAAGACTACAATGTGAGCCTGCGCTCCGCCGGCGGCAGCCAGGAAAACATGTATTATTCGCAGCTCACGTTTCGCGCTAGTGGCCGCGTGGGAGCGCGTTTACGCAACGTAAACTAGCTGGGGCACAAGCCCGGAGGTAAATATGCAGCGCGCCGATTCCCGCGTGCGAAGCCTGCGCGAGGCGCCCGTAATGGCCGTGTCCACGTACTAGGCATGCTGTACGATTTCGTATTCTATTAACAGTAAGTTGAAAAGCTGGAAACTGCATTCTTGTGTCGTCTCAACTGTGCGACTGGATTCGTGATTTCCTGTCAGAAAGGTCACAGTTCGTAGCGACTGACCGGAAGTCACCCAGTAACACGTAAGTGGTACTTCATGTTTCCCAAGAGAGCGTTATAGATCCTCTAGTGTTCTTTATATATACATACTGTGGTGTCACCGCCAGACACCACACTTGCTAGGTGGTAGCTTTAAATCGGCCGCGGTCCATTAGTACATGTCGGAACCCGCGTGTCGCCACTGTCAGTGACAGCAGACCGAGCGCCACCACACGGCAGGTCTCGAGAGACTTACTAGCACTCGCCCCAGTTGTACGGACGAGTTAGCTAGCGATGTAACACTGACGAAGCCTCGCTTATTTGCAGAGAAGATAGTTAGAATAGCCTTCAGCTAAGTCAATGGCTACGACCTAGCAAGGCGCCATTAATAGTTGCTATTATTTATACCGTACCGTCAAGAACGATGTATACAAATGATGGATTAAAGTTAAGTATTCCAGCAGCTACGTACTTTTCTTTATAGCGTTCATTAAGTATCCTGTTTCAGACCTCACGCCATCCTGCGTGAGCTTATAGCGTGCATATCGGCCTTCTCTAGCAATATAACACATACGATGCAGGAAGCAATCAGAGCAGCCCTCTTTATCGTGTTTTCAAATGATGCCGTCGTTTAGCGTCTAGTAAAGTCGTCAGAAGATGAAAACCAATTACAAATTGGTTTAGACAAAATGTCAGCATCGTGCGAAAAGCGTCAGTTGACCCTAAGTAATAAAAATGTGTTAGGTCCTCCACGTGAGTGTCAAAGACTCGTTCGATTTCGCTTACATGATAAATCACAAAGATTTAATGCTTGTCGATTTAACTAATTACTAGGGATTACAAAATGGCTCTGAGCACTATGGGACTTCACATCGGAGGTCATCAGTCCCCTAGAACTTAGAACTACTTAAACCTAACTAACCTAAGGACATCACACACATCCATGCCTGAGGCATGATTCGGACCTGCGACCGTAGCGGTAGAGCGGTTCCAGACTGAAGCGCCTAGAACCGCTTGGCCACTCCGGCCGGCTTACTAGGGATTACAGTCACAATGAACTTACATCGTAACCATCATATAACAAACGTGTTTTTTACTAGAAGAATATTTAGAAGTTCCGAGGACTGAGTGCCTCTGTTGTGATTAGCGAATTTAGGTGGCAATCATTACAACAAAGATGTTTTTTTCGTTGCGACGAGATCTTCTCAAGAAATTTCAATCACAAACCGTACATCTGCATCCACGAGTACATAAACACCCCGAAAGCTACTGTGTAGTGTTGGAATTTTTTTTTTTTTCACTTCCACATACGTAGAGAGAAATGATCATTGTAGTGAAGTAAGAGGAATCACAACTCGCACGGAAAGATTTAGGTGTCAATTTCTCCCACATTTTAATGGTGAATATGTCATGACAAATGAAGCTTTGTGACAGTTTCGGATTTGATCCCGAAGTCCCTGCTTACGGCGAATATGAACCTTAATTAAGCCGTCCGAGAGCACGCATCCACGATCCACTCAAACGTCCATTGACACTCCTCTAATTTTTCCAAACGAACAATCAGTGTCTCCTTATGGGGACGTCAAAACCAGAGGAACGGATATGAAGAAGGGGATTTCGTAAGGATATACGTCTATCAAATAACTCATTTCATCCCCACTAATGCCATTCGTTTTATTTCAGTAGAGTTAATTCAGTTTTATATAATATTAATCAGACTTGAAACAATTTTCATTCCAGTTACCAAAAACGATATGCAAATCCACTGAGACATTTTCCAAAACACGAAAACAATTATCTGTCCACAGTGTTGCGTTATTATAAATGGAGAGTTAACAACACAAAGAGATGGCCAATATCAAGATTTTAAACATGGCTGCAACAGCAACTGTTTAAATTCTTCGCGATAAAGGATGACAGCCAAAAACAGTTGCAGGATAAAAATTTATTAAAATTCTTGACCAAGGTTTCGGTACATATAAATATACCTTCATCAGAAGTAAAAAAATCTAAAATTACATCATGCAATGGAGATTAATAAAACAATTGTGCCAATAATTAAGACATCTTCTCCATTTGCAAAACATGACTATGGGCACAGGATCAAAGCGAACAGACACTCTTGTCTCGATAGTTCAAAGGCGAAGTAATGGTGCTAAACTGTTCGCTTTGACCCTGTGACCACAGTCATGTTTTACAAATGGAGAAGATGTCTTAATTATTGACGACGCCTTTGGCACAATTGTTTTATTAATCTCCATTGCATGATGTAATTTTAGATTTTTTTACTTCTAATGAAGGTATATTTATATGTACCGAAACCTTGGTCAAGAATTTTAATAAATTTTTATCCTGCAACTGTTTTTGGCTGTCATCCTTTATCGTGAAGATGGCCAATACCTCTTTCCATGAAAAATACTGATAGCGAATGGGAAGGGTATGACAAGTAGAGCGCAATTACAATGCTCGTTCATGACAGCATAAAAGTGAATATCAGGAAGAGGAATGATCGATAAGATGGCATTCACCTGTTAAGCGCGATCGCGGCACCATGTCCGGGCTGCATTTTTTTTTTTTTTTTGGCCGCGGGCCGGCCCTGAGGTCTATTTCCGCAGCTAGGTATGCGCGACGGGCGCCTGTCAGCAGCGGACGGATACAGAGGCGGTTATTCCAGGAAAACACGACGCGCCGCGCCGCTGTGGGAACGTCAGCCGCTCGCCACACGTCACTCGCTACACGTCGACACAGCCGCCCAGCGGTCAGCGTTTGACACTCTGAAAGTGGCGGTCAAATATGTGGGTTTTCGCCCTAGATATCGCCAGTTTTTACCACAGGACTGCTGTGATGCACACTGTTCAGGAGTGGCAAACTGTTGTCGCAACATCAAGATTAGGTCAATTGGAGACTTAACAAGCTCTGAGACTAGCAGTTACTTCGAGCAGTTAATTAGAGAACCAGCTCGCGAAAGTAACGTCTTAGACCTCCCGACACCAAAGAGTCCTGAACTTGTAGAATCAGTTAACGCAGCGGAAGATACCAATGATTACAACGCTGTAATAACAAACATCACTAAGAGTATTACAACGAATGTTAAAAAAGATAGAATAAATGTTTTCGTTCACCGAGAGTGACAAGATACAACTTGGTGAGTACCTGAGTAGTCAACAACAAATATTCAGTGCTGAGGACGAAGATGTGGGGCTCAAGTGAAAAAAATGAAATACATCTTTCAATATGCCTTCGCAGGGGTGCCGAAAATTTGTCTCCGATTATTATTTATGTGAAAACTTTTAAGGCTCTTAACATTGTTGACGGAGCCACAACCTCACCCCTGCTTGCATCGCTTTTTTTACTGTCAAATTGAAAACATCGAAGGTGTTCTTTAAGTTTTGGAAACAATCATTGACTACGCTACTCCCTGCGCTGACCATGCCTAAAGCAACGAATTCATCTGCTGTCTGCTGTTACAGGCCTGATTCGACGCTGTCTCCACAGTCACACTGGAATAAATCAGTGGAGGTGATGGATGAAGCACTTAAGAATATGTCTACTGCAGACTCGATTAAATACGTACAATTTGCTAAAAGATGCACAAATACATTAATAATGAAGATCAAGGGACTGAACAAGGTAAAAAGGAAAGAAATGAAATACATGACAAAAGAACATGGATAGCTGATAGTTACACTCCTGGAAATTGAAATAAGAACACCGTGAATTCATTGTCCCAGGAAGGGGAAACTTTATTGACACATTCCTGGGGTCAAATACATCACATGATCACACTGACAGAACCACAGGCACATAGAGACAGGCAACAGAGCATACTCAATGTCGGCACTAGTACAGTGTATATCCACCTTTCGCAGCAATGCAGGCTGCTATTCTCCCATGGAGACGATCGTAGAGATGCTGGATGTAGTCCTGTGGAACGGCTTGCCATGCCATTTCCACCTGGCGCCTCAGTTGGGCCAGCGTTCGTGCTGGACGTGCAGACCGCGTGAGACGACGCTTCATCCAGTCCCAAACATGCTCAATGGGGGACAGATCCGGAGATCTTGCTGGCCAGGGTAGTTGACTTACACCTTCTAGAGCACGTTGGGTGGCACGGGATACATGCGGACGTGCATTATCCTGTTGGAACAGCAAGTTCCCTTGCCGGTCTAGGAATGGTAGAACGATGGGTTCGATGACGGTTTGGATGTACCGTGCACTATTCAGTGTCCCCTCGACGATCACCAGTGGTGTACGGCCAGTGTAGGAGATCGCTCCCCACACCATGATGCCGGGTGTTGGCCCTGTGTGCCTCGGTCGTATGCAGTCCTGATTGTGGCGCTCACCTGCACGGAGCCAAACACGCATACGACCATCATTGGCACCAAGGCAGAAGCGACTCTCATCGCTGAAGACGACACGTCTCCATTCGTCCCTCCATTCACGCCTGTCGCGACACCACTGGAGGCGGGCTGCACGATGTTCGGGCGTGAGCGGAAGACGGCCTAACGGTGTGCGGGACCGTAGCCCAGCTTCATGGAGACGGTTGCGAATGGTCCTCGCCGATACCCCAGGAGCAACAGTGTCCATAATTTGCTGGGAAGTGGCGGCGCGGTCCCCTACGGCACTGCGTAGGATCCTACGGTCTTGGCGTGCATCCGTGCGTCGCTGCGGTCCGGTCCCAGGTCGACGGGCACGTGCACCTTCCGCCGACCACTGGCGACAACATCGATGTACTGTGGAGACCTCACGCCCCACGTGTTGAGCAATTCGGCGGTACGTCCACCCGGCCTCCCGCATGCCCACTATACGCCCTCGCTCAAAGTCCGTCAACTGCACATACGGTTCACGTCCACGCTGTCGCGGCATGCTACCAGTGTTAAAGACTGCGATGGAGCTCCGTATGCCACGGCAAACTGGCTGACACTGATGGCGGCGGTGCACAAATGCTGCGCAGCTAGCGCCATTCGACGGCCAACACCGCGGTTCCTGGTGTGTCCGCTGTGCCGTGCGTGTGATCATTGCTTGTACAGCCCTCTCGCAGTGTCCGGAGCAAGTATGGTGGGTCTGACACACCGGTGTCAATGTGTTCTTTTTTCCATTTCCAGGAGTGTATTAATGGACTGGGAGACAATGTTCGGTCAGTAAGCGAAAACCACACATATAAGTTTGAAAGGACACTTAAAAAATGAAGAAATAATACACACAATTGACAGTGAGCGAAAGAGAAGACGTCTAATGATGTCATATGGTGGTATAATGTGGCAGATTATCTTAGTGGCGGCATGAAGACGTCGCTGGTCTGGATGTAACTGTAATTATGTATTGCCATCTGCCATGTTTCAGAGGTCTGGATGGTGACTCTTCTTCAGGTAACTCCCCATGCCATACTTCAGCAAGACATTGGTTGGCCATATGTGTCGAGAAATGAGGAAGTGCGTCAAGTGCCACACGCCCTCTGGTCTACACGTTTGCCTGATACTGCATGTCGCCCAATGAACTTGACTGGAATACAGTTTGTCGACACTTTCATTTTTGACCTCTAGCAATTACTGTTGATGATTCGTAGACTAACATACAAATCGCCGGGAGAGATAATATTCATCCCTTTAATCCTAATCATTTGCGTCTTGTCATGTACCTAATATGTAGTATTAAGTTCACTTCAATCACGTAAATCCCCCTCTTTCACGCACATTTGCGTGACGGGATTTGAGCGAGCTATTTATCACTCGCTGCATGACCACGTTTATATACACTGATAACTTTTACGTAGGTCTGATTCGTTGCGCTGCTGGTGAGCCAACCGCCGAACCTTTTACGCTTTAAAGGTAACACGTAACTTATTTCATCGATGAATCATCGATAGAGGGACATCCTGGTAATTTTTTTTTTTTAAGATTTACGCTCCTACTTACAACCTAATTTCTACACGAAGTCTAGATCTAAACAAATACATCACAAATCACTTCCAAAGCTGCTTCCAGCACCTTTTCCAGTATTTTACTCCGTCATCTAAGTTTCACTTAGTTTGTTATTGTTTTACTATGTTAGATTTCATCTTCCTTACCTCCAACAGTAAAATATATCGCAAAAGATAACAATCCTAGGAAACAAGAATCTGGTAATGAAATGTACAAAACTTAACTGTGTCGCTCACAAAGGCAGTTAGAACAATGGCGAAACCAGTTTGTCTTGCTACTAATAAAATTTACTTAACAGACATTTTTACTAGGAGACTGCCAAGTTTGAGTGAAATGTGCAACACTGGTTTCTTTATTTCCAGTATTCCGTATTCGGCATGTTTTATGAAATGCAAGGAAGTGGTCAGAATACTCGAACGTATCGTACTGGTTGTGGAAGGTTCATAAGTGTATGAGAGACGACTGCAAACTACTTGGACTTTTGTTGTACAACACTAATGCTTGCGTTTACCACTTTAATAGTAGGTAACCTACACGAGCAATCGTCTCACTTTTTTGTTTTTTGGTAGGCATCAACGTATCTCTGACCCAATACCCAAGACTCTCCTGTTGTGAACACTATATGGAACCTATTCTGAGACTGTGAAGGGAGCAGAAATGAAAGATTCGAAGTTTTAGCGCAGATATGACACCGACTTCTTGGTCTCTTAGCCTGACATTTCGCCTCTGAGGCCAAACTACACTGCGAAACTCGGAATCAGATAATGTTTTTTCATGCAGTCAAATTAGACAAACGACTGCAAATTCATTGCGCGCAAGAATAACACATGATGATCGAATGTTGTTCTTGCAGTCTTGATTCCAGAGACTGGTTAGATGCAGCTCTTAGCAACATTAATTATCGAGGAAAATATTGCCAATGTAGAAACTTAAGCCGGCCGTGGTGGCCGAGCGGTTCTAGGCGCTTCAGTCTGGAACCGCGGGACCGCTATGGTCGCAGTTTCGAATCCTGCCTCGGGCATGGATGTGTGTGATGTCCGCAGGTTAGTTAAGTGTAAGTAGTTCTAAGTTCCAGGGGACTGATGACCTCAGATGTTAAGTCCCATAGTGCTTAGAGCCATTTTAGAAACTTAAAAACATCCGACGACCTGCGGGTCACTTGCACATAGTCACAACAATTTATGGCAAAGTATCTCTCGTATGTATCTTAAATCCATCCGAGAAAGTTTTATGTGCCAAGACACATAAGAAAGACAGCGTGTTGTCCGCCACCTCCCAAACTGTTCTCGCTGCGCTCAAAGGCGATGAAATTTCAGCCTGTAGGTGCGGTTGGAAAACAAAGAGCTGTCGGTGATCTTAGTCGTTCCAAATGGCTGCTCTCCTGTGAACGTCAAACCAAGCAGAAGCGTGGAAGACAAGATAAATTTGTTTCCGTGCTAACGGGCAAGTCTCGACCATTCAACGTTAAGAACAGAAAACAGAAAGAGTCGTCCATATGAAATACAACAATCTAGACGCCTTACACTGATTATACAGAGTTGTCCAAAAAGATGTTGCCTCTCTTACGCTACTGCATAATTTTAAATTTCCTTTGGGGGCTGCCGGCCGAAGTGGCCGTGCGGTTAAAGGCGCTGCAGTCTGGAACCGCAAGACCCCTACGGTCGCAGGTTCGAACCCTGCCTCGGGCATGGATGTTTGTGATGTCCTTAGGTTAGTTAGGTTTAACTAGTTCTAAGTTCTAGGGGACTAATGACCTCAGCAGTTGAGTCCCATAGTGCTCAGAGCCATTTTTAGAGCCTTTGGGTGCTGTCTAGATATGGCCATCGGACTTACTATTTAAGAGAAAAGGAAGCTAGCAGCTTGGATGGAAGTGTTTGGGTCACACTCAATAGTAAGAAAAAAATTCAGCAGTGGTTTCATAAGGATCCTCTAAGCCGTTAACTATCAGTCGATTGCATGAGAAATTTGTGCATGGCCGATGACTGTAAAGGAAACTGTGGACGTCCAAGAAGTATTCGAACGGAAGAAATCATAAATGTTCAAGGCACAATCCAGAAAGTTAAGTGCGAGATTAGCATTGGAAACAGGAATCGCGCGAACAAGTGTCTTAAGAATGTTAGACCCCAATTTGGGAATGAAGGCGAGTCTCAAATGATTCCTGTCTGACGCTGATGAAATTGCTCGCGTACGAGCTGTCGAAGTGTTATTAGAAATAATGCACACAGATACTAATGTTGTCTTCTTTACGTCGGACGTAATTACGTTTCACGTCAGCGGCAACGTGAACAAGGACAACTGCGTCGTTTCGGAGAACAGACAATTTCGACGAACTAAGAGTGCACACTCGTTCCTCTCCGCAATTTAATCACACTATAAGGGGGATTCTTACCTAAACATGTTGCAGAACTCAGTTGTTAATTATCTTCGCCTTCGTATCATAACATCAGGTTACTTACAGCAAGATGGTGCCCCAAAGACCACATTATCTCTTAAAGATTCAACATTATCTGGATAAAAGATTTGGTAGACGCTGAAGTGGAAGAGGCGGAGCTTTGGCGTGGCCAGCGTGGTCACCCTATTTCCATGTCATTTCCGGCTGTGGGGAATGGTGAAACAGCGTGCGTATGCTGCAACACTACTGACATTAATGACCTTAAATGACGCATAACGAAAGTTGTCCGCTCTATATCTACGGAAACGTGTGAACGAGCTGTGGCCTCAAAAAGACTTTGCACATGCATTGAGAACCAAGGAGTACAGGTCGTAGAAGCGTACTAGCTTCGTTTGGACTTGTGTACATGGTGTGTGGTTTATATTACAATAAATAAAATAAGAATAAAAATGTAAATATTAAAAAATAATAAATAATAAAATGAAAGTCAATACCATATAAATGGTTTACAACGACTATGTACAGAAAAATGGAATTCATGATTCAAACATTTACACAACAGCTTCTAATGTATTCCTATTAAGTCACTGCACAGTGTGTGAATTAATTTTAACTATTAATTATTTTCAGGTGTACATCAGGTGTAACAATCATGTCCTTCGTAATGTGCTCCTAGCACAAAACAGTACAGAATGGAAGAGTCTAGAAGCCGTTTAATATTGCCAGTATTTGAAAACGGAGTATTTATAAGCCATCCAACAGCTGATGTCTCTTGATCTGAACGGAATTTTCTTTTTTCTGTAGTAATTATAAGTTAGTGAACTCTAGGTTGTTCTTAGCAGAACATTCTCCCTTGCATGTATCATTGACTGATATCATGACAATTTCGAGCTGTATGTTCCTGACGGAACTACAGGTAGCGCAGTTAAGGAGACGTGGAAAACTTCAAGCATCCCTACTTGTCAGAAATCTTACGATACAGATGGAAAAAGTAAGTACACAGCGTTACCAACACATAAAAATTAAAAACGAATATAGCGTATGCAAACGGCTATTAGTATTTATTTAATAGCGAAACTTCGACAATAATTACACAGAACTTAAAAGTAATTTCAGTTTTTTTATATACTTTATAGATTTTCTATACGACTCCCCTTGGTCACGCAGACAACTATAAGCGATAACCCATTTCACGCCGTACATTCTGGAGCATGTGTAGATTCACAGACGACAATAATCCATAGGTGTCCGGCCTAGAGATTAAGATGACCACGAGCGGAACTCATCGTCTTCCTGTTTAAATTAAGGCAAAATTTGAATCAAGCACGGTTTTATTTTCATTTCAGTTCCGAAAACACACCAAACCGTTCTTTGTAGTATTTGCATCACCCTATTGGCTTTGTACGTCGATTTCCGCGCACTAAGTTCAAATGAAAGGTGAATTCTTTCAACGTTTTGTGCTGATACATGTGGCCGACGGTTACTTCTTTCTTTGCACAAAGATACTGTGTCTTCAAATTGCCGAAGCCACCTGCGTAAGTAGGCAGCATTTGGAGGTGCTTAGCTGTATCGTTTAGAAAATCCTCTCAGAACTGTGATAACAGAATGACTATCGTTAAATCATAACATGCAGACTGTCCCTGTCTGAGACTCGACACTTTCACTTATCACACGGAGAATTTCACTTGCGCGTCGCCGTGCGGCTTCCAGTTCACTGTGCTTGGACAGCAATGGAGATTTTGAACTTCTTTTTACATTCCCTATAATTCGTATCGCTGTATCGTTATGGGTTGATTAGTTACAGCCATTTTAAACGCTATATTTAATTTGAAATGCCTTATATTTTAGATGTACATTTGTGACTTGTAAGTTTCTTCATGTTGGGCACCACAGCCACCAGTTTATTACAAGACAGTCCTTTCTCCACCTCGCTGTATTTTGATCGCAGTCGTTCATTTCATACTATCAGCTGATTTCGGATGTGGCATTTTTAAGTGCGTACTCATATTTTCTTAATTTTATAGTCCCTCCCTGTGTCGATGTATACAATGACTTTCATTTAAATATGCGGTATAACAGCAGTCTTAGTAAACTCGAACAAATGTGGAACGTTCTTCTCGTTCGAGTTTGCTACGACTGCAGTTATTTATTAAAATTAAAGACGTACACTGAATACAGCCACACTGGTGACTGTTTAAAATTACGAGGAGATGAGTGATCACTTGAAAATGGCACACTGTAGAAAACAACTGATTGTGTAAAATAAATAACTGATCAAACTACAGATAAGGTGGAAAATGAAATTGTGATTTTAATTCCCCTCATACACCTCTAGGACGTGTAGAAGTTATCGAATAATAGCAGGGATCAAAATCCATGTCCAGAGACGAACCGTTTCCGTGTCACAGGAATAAATACGTAAGATATTGTATTCTGTTAGTAATAACTACATCTGCAAGTAACTAACTTACGCAACAATACCCAATGTCGACACGAAATGGTCTGTATTCTCACATGTAAGAATGACCACATACCGCTCTATTCGCGTGTTCAAGTCGGAAGGCGGGTCAAAGAAGCTATGGGAAGCGTGGAGTGGTAGGTATGCAATAGCGCCGAGTTTGAGAGGAGCGCCAGACATCGTCTACGTAACCACTTATTGCCAAGTGATGCTTCGTACTTCCTCACTGAGATACGAAAACGGCTCAGCCTGGAGGACAGTATTTGTTATCGGACGTTGCCTACAGGATTAAATCTCACTGACTGCTGCTGGAGGTAGATGCAAGAACAAAACTGCCTTCCGGTGTGACTTGTGCTGTAGTACTACAGGTACACGCTGTTATTAAATTAGTTTGTGATTTACTAAAGTAATAGTTACTAGAGGCATGGTAAATTACTACCGCATTTCCACGCTACCTTTTCAGCAGAGTGTGATAAATTCTTTTACAAATTTGACCGGTAGTACGGAATTTATATCTCTCCGGATATGGTTCACATCGCAAGCGTTATCTTCTCAGTGCCCTACACGTTTTCACACTTTCTTACAATACGCACTCTACTGGCAATCTGATCTGTGGCCAGATAATCATTCTAACGAAGTCAGACACGACCTCCAGATGACTGTACAAGGAGTCTGGCTCCTAGTTTCTGTGGAGAACACACGCACGCTTGGGCATTATAACTCCATTAGATTACTTATTGCAAAATTCATTCTTACTGCCACGTAATTGTAGGAGAGAACCAAAATTGCGAAACTTTGTGCATATTAATTAAAAGAAACAAAATATTTTCTAGGGGTATTCTATTTATCTGCAAACAAATGAGCAGCAAATAAGAATGGTAGCAGAAAACAAGAGATACTTCAAAATCCGTCCAGTTGTTCTGTTCAGATTTTCCGCAAACCTTTTCTGCTGGAAGTCAGGATAGTTTCTTCAATAAGACCACATACCATTACCTAGCGTGAGTCAACAGCGATTTCGTTTGCTCGAAAGAGTATTGAGATAGAAGTGACCGACCGAAACAACAAAGCACGTTAGTCAAGAGTGTTTGTAAAAGCCGGCCGATGTGGCCGTGCGGTTCTAGGCGCTTCAGTCTGGAACCGCGTGACCGCTACGGTCGCAGGTTCGAATCCTGCCTCGGGCATGGATGTGTGTGATGTCCTTAGGTTAGTTAGGTTTAATTAGCTCTAAGTTCTAGGCGACTGATGACCTCAGAAGTTAAGTCGCATAGTGCTCTGAGCCATTTGAACCGTTTGTGTGTAAAACTTTTTAAAAATATTTACTTGTGACACCTGCCAAATAGGCAAAACAGAAATAACAAAGGAAGGCAAGAGCTGTCATTTGCAATGAGTGTAGCTAGGTCCAGTTTGCAGAAAAATCGGGGTTTTAGGGACGACAACGATCTTCGATTCGGAATCTAAAAAACTGAGAATACTCAAATAAGTACTTTCTTATCTTATTTCATGAACAAAGTTCGTTCAGTGGTGCAGCTGTAACCAAAATTACTGTCTGTTAATAAAAAAATACCGGCTTTCAACTGACAATGAAAAAAAATTCCGGCGCGCTTCACACAACACAACGAAGAACTATCGGGCGCAAAAAGAGAAATCGCAGCCATCAAAAGGCAAAAGGTGGGGAGAAGTTCAAATACAGTTCAGAAAGCAGCGGTGTGATGGTAATGAAACAACAATGGAAGCAATATGACCGAATATTTTCGAAACCTACCGTATAGTTTGGGCATGCACTCAGGTGTCCGTTTTAGTTCATCGGTTGATTCTGACCAGCCGGCGCGTTGTATTCTTAGCTTTCTTGGTTACCGCCATTGACTAGTTCAGAAACTCCTTCCGGAACTTTCATATGCTCTACCATTTTTGAACTGAAGATGCATTATACAGTGTGTATCAGAACGAATCATCCGATTTGGCAAGTCTATATTTGTGAAACTAATAAACATATACAATAAATTTTGTTTCTTGATGAACGGGAAATCCAGAAGTTTTCCATAGCTTTTCATAGGTGTTCAATATGCCCCTCCTTAAGAAGCACGGCGTATGTCAATGCTATATTCAAATTGTTCCCACACTGCAGCGAGCATGTCTTGAGTTACAGCTTCCACAGCTGCTGTCATGCGATGTCGTAGTTCATTCATTGTTGTTGGTAACGGAGGCGCATAAACAGAGTCTTTCATAAAACCCCACAAGAAGCAATCACATACAATCAGGTCCGGTGACCTTGGAAGCCAGTAATGTAAGGCTGAATCATTTGGCGCAGTGCGACCGATCCATCGTTCAGTAATCCTTTGCTTTAAAAATTTCCGCACTTCCAGATGCCAGTGTGGCGGTGACCCATGTAAAATTCGAGAGTTTTCTCTTTCCAAAAGTGTGTTGTTCATGAACATACCTCAAATAACATAATAGTTATGATTTTTTTCAATCGGATGATTCTTTTTTATACAACCTGTATTTCTAATTGTTAGCGGTAACCAAAAGTTGAGCTATTTGGCGTCCCGTGGGACGGGTGAGAATGCCACCAAATTTCGCGACATTCTGCAAAAATCTGGCCAACTGTAAACACTTGTAAAGTACTATGATGATCAAACCAAACGTTGGGTTGAAGACAGCCTTACCTTTCCTTGTCCAACAGAGAACTAAGTCTCTAATGACCTCGTCTTCGACGAAACAAACTCTCCTCTCATAAAAACCAGTTTTCCTTCCTAAGAAACGATTACCGCCGCTATCACTGATAAGACAAGTGGCTTGCTAAATAAACGAGTGCAGTAGAGTTAGCGAGCTGTGGTGCATGTGTGTATGCTGCCGGTTGACCTTGACCCGAATCTGCTGGACGGCGGCAAGTGTGCAGCCGCAGTGGTGCCTCCTCAGGTGCTGTTTGTTGGCCCTGCGGGCGAGTTTATTTCTGCAAGCGGCAGTCAGCTGCCGACAGCGGCTTCCGCAGCTGCTGCTGTTGCTGCAGCAGGAAGGCGTCAGGTCGCCTGCTTCAGGTAGCTGCGAGACACGCCGCCTGTTAGCTGCCGCAGCTGCAATCAGTCTGTCCAAATTTGTCACCCACTACCTTTACCTAGCCGATCCTCTCCGCGGTGAGCGCAGGGGGCGGGGGAACAGCATTGTGGAAACAGCCGATACGTTCCATCGTGAATACTCTTATGGGTATAAATGAAGAACTTCTGCAGTTCAGTCAGTTTATTTATTTTAACTACATGCGAATGGGCCTAGGTAGGACGAAGCAACGTACTTAGAAACGTTTGACATTTATTCATTTGCTGTGAATTAGTTTCTAAGTTTCAGAGTCGATCTTCTTCTTCCGTTATTCCTCGTAATCAATTTGGCATTGCCGTGCTTTAGATCGAAAAAGTTTCCTTTTATAAATATCTTTTTGAGACATTCCTTGTTAATTTTAATTTTTTTCATTTTCCTACTTAACTCCTGCTTTCATAAAATTCGACAGTTTGTCTTTTAAGAGTGTCTGGTTTTATTCTCTTGATATGCCCGTAAAACTTTAATCTGCGAACTGTACTGTTCGACTTTCTGGTTGCTTGGACTGATTTTATACGTATTTTAGTCCTTTTTTGTCGATGTTTCTGTTATCTTTCCTTCGGGCAGGTATCACAGTCGTACAATATTTCTGAAAGGACAACATTTTCTCCAAAGACAGTAATTATTGTTCATTTTGCACTGTTGGACAGTTTCGGTTATTATGTCGTCTTGAAGAGGTACTTGACGCGCACGAGGACAGCCTGTCAATCTGTCCAACCACCATCACATGTCGTAAGGTTTGTCTTCATCCACGCCAAGTACATTTTGAAAATTCAATACTAGGCAAAATTAGCAAACACTGAAAAGTAAACAATAATCACAGGTAGATTCGATGGCGGAAATGTTGTCATTTCAGTAATTTTCGGTATCTGTTTTCCTGTCCAAAATTAATGTTCCTGAAGCATAGAAAAGCAGTCTGCGTTAACGACGAAATTGTTATGTATCGACATGATAGTTATCCGTGACTTGTACTTATGAACCAAAACATTACGGCCACCTTCTTAATAGTGCGTTGATCTGTAGTTGGAACGCAATACAACAGCGCTTCTACGTGACATGGATTCGGCAAGTTGTTGGTAGTTTCCGGAGATATGTGTCATCAGATTTGTGGGCGCGGAGCTCGCACCCGACAGCGTCCCAGATGTTTTCCATCGGATTCAGATCATGTCAGTTTGCTGGTCAAGATATCAACTTGAGTTGATTATCACGCTCCTCAAACCACTGTAGTTAGAGTGTAACTTTGTGAGGAGACTGTCGTCACGCCTGAAGACGCCATCGTCGTCAAGGATGACTTCTAGCACGAAGGGATGCAAGCGCTCCGCAATAATTTTCACGCCGTCCACAGCTATTAAGATGCGTTCGATTACTACCACAGGGCCCATGGAGGATCAGGTTAAAATACCCTATAGCGCTTCGAGGAGCCTTTCGCCTGGATGACGGCGTATCCAGACGCGGCCATCGACTTGATTTAACGAGAAACACGGTAATTCCGCCAATGATAAGTTTCCATTGATCCGCGGCCCGTTGTCAAAGATCCCGCACCCCCTGCAATCGTGTCAGTGTCGTTGGGTCATCATGGCTCATATAAGTATCTTCAAGGAGCTCCATGTTCAACATTGTGCGCTGCACGGAGTGTTCAGAAACGCTAGAGCCTGCATCAGCATTCTACTATGTCGTGAGATCTGCCACATATCGCAGCTTATTACCCTATACAGAGTGGGCAGGCGTCTGATCTCCCATCGACCTCCCACCACTTTCAACAGCTGCCCACGACAGTAGAGTGGGAACAGCCGACCAGTTTCTCTGGTTCGAATATGCTCTTTTCCTAACGGCGGCCGGGCCATACAATTTGCTCTTTGTCAAAGTCGCTTATATCAGTGGATTTCCCGATTTGAGCCCCATATCGTGGCTAGAATCATTCGCAATTTATTTTTTGTTGGTGTATGTAGGACAGCCACTCATCGCTCACGCTATTTGCCGTGAACAGTTGGCTGGTTTGGGTTTTATTTCTTTGTTGATCAAAGAAGATAAATTTGTAGCGACAGGCTTACAGAGGCCTCACGGACACTTAGCCGCTCTACCATGATGACGTAACTCTAAACTGATGGCGGTAGTTAACAGACTGCTGCTCTTCTTCCAAAAAACAACGGGAAACTTTGAACATATTACCAGGCCTGAGGCAGGCCACTCCCGAGTGCCTCGGTTAGAGTAAGGTGTCCCGAAATCGGTTGATTTTGGCGTACAGTCTTGGGGCCTTTTTTCTCACGCCAATTTTCAGTGTGTCTATTTGCGTAGCGGCGTGGAGGTCGTGAATAGTTTCCAGGGGCGAGATATCGACATTAGGAGACAACAGTAGCCTGCTGGCTCACACTCGCACAACCACGCTCGGACTCTTCCTGCAAAAATCGGCCCTCTTATTATTGCCAGCGTTCAGGGTAGCTCTGTTAACACGACACAGAGTGTCTGCCCTGTCCGTCTGTCGTTGCATGCGGCTGACATTGGCGAAATCTTGACGGCCCGTCCTGAAGAGCGCCGTGTGGTCGGCGGATTGCTCCAGGTGGACACTGTCTGCTCTAGGGAGACTGTGTATGAATACGTGGGCACCAGCCGGCCTTCAGTTTCGCGGTGGGCAGTGGTCACAATGTTGTGACTCATCAGGGTAATTAAAGTCTAGTTCAATGGTGATGTCCAGAAGCCAAGAATAATAAAAGATTCTAGATGGTGGCTGAATGCTAATACACATTACGTGTGCTAGGTCATTCAGAGGTGAAGACAGCACAGCGATGCTGCGGTTGACGTCTGCGAGGCTGCTGGTTCTGCCCCTCGGCGGATTTCTTTCGCAGCGGCTCGACGCGGTCGATATCCCTGCAATGATGCAGCCCCTTCCCTTTCTTACCACTACGGCGCCATTTTTCATTTTTCTTCTGAGGCCAGCGCGGTTTAGCAGGCTCTCGTCTGTGACATGATTAACGGACGGCTGCAGTGAGACCCCCATGTATCACGTTTTCTGTTGTCAGTGCCCTAGGCAACAGCCATTCTGCCGTCCCCGTCCCTGCCCATGCCGTCCCCAGGGAAATATGCGTTTGTTCTGGCCGCCGTCACATCCACGCTAAAGCATTTCTCTTCCCTCATCGTGCGGTACTTTTGCAGTTCACATTTCAAATTGCTCAATGATTCTTCTCATTCTTAGCTTTCACATGCTGTTTTACTGCGTCGCTCTGTAAATGAGAAAAAAAGGTAGCTTCCATTAATGGCATAGCGCTTCAAAGATTGGCAGCCGAATTCAGACTGCGAGGGAAAATCCTTCATCCGGCACTTATCGATCTGGATCTAAAGTTCATATTCATTTTTTTAGTATAGTACCTGTAGAGCGTTTGATATTTCAAAAGTAATATCGAAGTCAATCGACGATGGAAATCATTAAATTTAAATTTTGTCAACGACCGTACACGGATCCTGGAACTGAATCAGGTAACAAGTTAACACTGGATTGTACAGCACAGTATAGACCCCGTTTATTTCGAGTGTAAAATGATGTCAATGAGAAAGAATGTGGTAGAGTCCACGGAGGAAAATTTAGCTTTTAGAAAGCATTCTTCGCCGGAGCGCAGTGATCGGTATAAAATGCTAAAAATCAATAACAACAGTTTCGATCCCGTTTTCAGATTTTTTATTTGTTGGCAACCGGTTTCGGACCTTTCCTCAGACCATGTTCAGGCTTACACCACCATTATGGCTGCTTGTCAACCGTACTTCTACGAATCTCGTTCCGTCTGCCGCCACCAGCAGCCATAATGGCGGTCTAAGCGGGTTGCCAACAAATAAAAAATCTGAAATCGCAATCGAGACTGTTTTTATTGATTTAAAAAAAGAGTAGCTGCAGCAAGAACTTCAACGATGTAGTAATGAGAGAATAACCGTAAAAAACTGAAGATATTTGTTTCAAAATGATGGCAAAGGATAGTTTAGAGAGCTCTAGAACAACCGAAAGAACAAAGAGTGAACCGCTTGATGACGCGCACAAAAACTCTGTGTTAACAGAAATCGACCACTGACAACTACGTTGACGACAGCTAGAAAAAGACTCTCGTAAGTTCATATCAAAAAGCAAGCAACGGGCAGATGTAAAACTCAAGAACGCATGGCAACTACAACGATCACAGACTCTTAGTGACAGCATAAGGGACTCTGGGGAAAATAAGACGAAGAGTGGAAAGACTCGTCGAAACGTAACTCGGGAACGATCTGTTTGGGTTCCAGAGAAATAAAGGAACATGCGAAGCAATACTGACCCTGTGGCGTATCTCAGAAGGCAAAGGACACACCTATGTTTATAGCATTTGTACTTTTAGAGAAATCTTTTAAGTGATGAATCGAGTACTCTCCTGAAAGTAGGAAGGTGGTGGTTGTTGTTGTCTTCAGTCCGAAGACTGGTTTGATTGAAATTTCGTGAAAAAATCCTGCAGAAGTGAAAAACGCCTTTGTTTTAATGATTGTGACCCAACTCGTGTAACATAACCGTGATACTCTCTCCTGCCCTGTCATTCCCACTTCTATCCTATCACTGTTGTCTAAGAAAAAAATGGTTCAAATGGTTCTGAGCACTATGGGACTTAACACCTGAGGTCATCATGAGTCCCCTAGAACTTAGAACTACTTAAACCTAACTAACCTAAGCACATCACACACATCCATGCCCGAGGCAGGATACGATCCTGCGACCGTAGCGCCTAGAATCGCTCGACCACAACGGCCGGCCAATTTGAAGCAGTCATCCCAACGACACACTACATTGAAGATACCCGTTTGGTAACACACTCTTTCTGAAGCCTGAACAAGTCCGTAGCTGTCTGCTGCACATCCTAGTCCCACAGGAATCTTCGACCCTTTAAGATCTTTTTTCTTTTAACGGATCAAAGGCGTGATAAACGCATGGAGAGAGATCACAACTATAGGGCGGATGCTGCAGTGTCTCCCACTTGAGTTAGCCCGTAATGGACCGCCGTCTCGTGTCGACCCGCGATCAGGACGGAATTTTTGGTGGTGGTAGTGGTGGTAAGTTCCTATGGGACCAAAATGCTGAGGTCGTTGGTCCTTAGACTTATACACTACTTAATATGGCTTAAATTAACATACGCTAAGGACAACACACACACCCATGCCCAAGGGAGGATTCGAACCTCCGACGAGGGGGAGCCACGCGAACCGTGGCAAGGCGCTCAAGACCGCCAAGGACCGAACTTGACACAGCATTCCAGGACGGTGGTTTTCGACAAACATGCTGCCCCATACACGTTCTTCATTCTCCGATGGATGTCTAGCGGTGTTTGCCTTCAGTGCCCATGAAGAGATTAACAACACTTTGGTCCTATTTGAACCCATGCGGTAATAACGTCGCCATAGTTCACGATTCCGCATTTATCGCACGCATTTCGGAAATACACGTATGGCACACTAATCCCTTGCCCATATATCGGTGCTTCTATATCTGGATCAGAGTTTATAATAATTCCAATCCCAAAGAAAGCAGGTGTTGACAGATGTGAAAATTACCGAACTATCAGTTCACAGCTGCAAAATACTAACGCGAATTCTTTACAGACGAATGGAAAAACTGGTAGAAGCCGACCTCGGGGAAGATCAGTTTGGATTCCGTAGAAATATTGGAATACGTGAGGCAATACTGATCTTACGACTTAACTTAGAAGAAAGATTAAGGAAAGGGAAACCTACTTTCCTAGCATTTGTAGATTTAGAGAAAGCTTTTGACAATGTTGACTGGAATACTCTCTTTCAAATTCTGAAGGTGGCAGGGGTAAAATACAGGGAGCGAAAGGCTATTTACAATTTGTACAGAAACCAGATGGCAGTTATAAGAGTCGAGGGGCATGAAAGGGAAGCAGTGGTTGGGAAGGGAGTGAGACGGGGTTGAAGCCTCTCCCCGATGTTATTCAATCTGTATATTGAGCAAGCAGTAAAGGAAACAAAAGAAAAATTCGGAGTAGGAATTAAAATCCGCGGAGAAGAAATAAAAACTTTGAGGTTTGCCGATGACATTGTGATTCTGTCAGAGACAGGAATTGGAAGAGCAGTTGAACGGAATGGACAGTGTCTTGAAAGGAGGATATAAGATGAACATCAACAAAAACAAAACGAGGATAATGGAATGTAGTCGAATTAAGTCGGTTGTTGCTGCGGGAATTAGATTAGGAAATGAGACACTTAAAGTAGTAATGGAGTTTTGCTATTTGGGGAGCAAAATAACTGATGATGGTCGAAGTAGAGAGGATACAAAATGTAGACTGGCAATGGCAGGGAAAGCGTTTCTGAAGAAGAGAAATTTGTTAACATCGAGTATAGATTTAAGTGTCAGGAAGACGTTTCTGAAAGTATTTGTATGGAGTGTAGCCTTGTATGGAAGTGAAACATGGACGATAAATAGTTTAGACAAGAAGAGAATAGAAGCTTTCGAAATGTGGTGCTACAGAAGAATGCTGACGATTAGATGGGTAGATCACATAACTAATGAGGAGGTATTGGATAGAATTGGGGAGAAGAGGAGTTTGTGGCACAACTTGACAAGAAGAAAGGACCGGTTAGTAGGACATGTTCTGAGGCATCAAGGGATCACAAATTTAGCATTGGAGGGCAGCGTGGTGGGTAAAAATCGTTGAGGGAGACCAAGAGATGAAAACACTAAGCAGATTCAGAAGGATGTAGGTTGAAGTAAGTACTGGGAGATGAAGAAGCTTGCACAGGATAGGGTAGCATGGAGAGCTGCATCAAACCAGTCTCAGGACTGAAGACCACAACAACAACATGATTTTGACAAAAATGGCTCTGAGCATTATGGGACTTAACATCTATGGTCATCAGTCCCCTAGAACTTAGAACTATTTAAACCTAACTAACCTAAGGGCATCACACAACACCCAGTCATCACGAGGCAGAGAAAATCCCTGACCCCGCCGGGAATCGAACCCGGGAACCCGGGAGTGGGAAGCGACAACGCTACCGCACGACCACGAGCTGCGGACAACATGATTTTGATCCTAACTGTTTCGGACAATTGTATAGCACAACAATCCGACTTCGGGTACAGACGCAGATGTTACTGGCATTATTCTGCACGCCCCCGCTGCAGAGTAACCAGGGATGGTGGGATGAGGTGGGGAGAGGAGTCGGTGTTGTCCGGCGCTAGCCAACGCACTCCGGGGCGGCGAGCGGCGGCGCTAACGAATGGGCCATAATAAAGGGCGGTCATTAGGGAGCGCTAGGCAGGCAGCCGCCAGAGTGGCGCTGCGCCGCGCTCTCGTCCGTCCTACTCTTCACACGCTCCTCTTTCCCCCTCTCTGCTGTTCCGCCTACTCCGTTTGCTCCTACACGCCGCGCCGCCAGCCAGGGGCCACCCACTACCACGCCCGCACGGACGAGGAACACCCGCCAGCAACTGTAAAAGACCTCCTGGCGACAAGCACGTTCAAATTTTTCATAAGCTGCGTCTCCGGCGCTTCAACTGCTGCCTCTGCATCTCGTTTCTGGAATTTTTATTTTTGCAGCCCGGTGTGCAGGCGACTCTTTATAAAAGTTGAACACGCTTGTGAGAACGTCCTCAGCGCGACAGGACCCGACGACATTTTGCAAATCGGGGGGAGTACCTGGAGCATCATAAATTTGAAATGAGTCACAAACGACACTGTTTCCACAGTGTCACAGATTTGTATCTATCAGACCGAAACGAGTCTGCTAGTTTCAGCTTCTAAAGAGTGGAACTACCGGCGTTGCTAAAATGTTTTTTAAAAATCGCCAGGTACTGTGTAACAAAATGAGTAGTTTTATTTTCTTTGTATTCTTTTCGACATACAGTGAGAAACAGTGAAAACATCTTCGTGTTTAATATCTGGCCGTGAAGAGAATTTACGTCCATCCCATACTTACGTAGTGCATCATCATCGATTCTCGTAAGCGGCACCGCGGAAGATGAATTTCCGCAGTAGGTAATGGACGTAGATGGTCATTAAGCTACGTTTTCCTAGCTGCGGGACGCTCTCACCACTAGCACGATGCGAAGGTACCAGACCGTTTTCCTACGGTGCGGGCATTGCCTGAAGGGAACGCTTGCGTGCTTGGGGAGGAGTCTGTGCCATACGTCGCAGTGATTTGCTTGGTTCGAGAAGTGGGGGAAATCGAACTTAGCAGAAGCAACTAGTGCGCGACAGCTGCAGTATTTGTTTCGTGAATCATCTCAAAGGATGAGCAGCTTATCGAGCTGGTATCAGAACACCTTGTTTTGTGGAACATGGCTGACGACGAATCGGAAAATGCGAAAGGATTTAATTTGAGCAGAAGTCGGAAGAAAAATGAAATACGTAAGAAGAAATGTCTTTATGTCCAATGTAATACATTTGTAAATACATTTGTACTGAGCCTTTAACGCCGGCCGCTGTGGCCGAGCGGTTCTAGGCGCTGCAGTCCGGAACCGCGCGACTGTTACAGTCACAGGTTCGAATCCTGTCTCGGGCATGGATGTGTGTGATGTCCTTAGGTTAGTTAGGTTTAAGTAATTCTAAGTCTAGGGGACTGATGACCTCAGATGTTAAGTCCCATAGTGCTGAGAGCCATTTGAACCATTTGTTAAGTCCCATAGTGATTAGGTCTATTTGAATCATTTTTTGAGCCTTTAACCATAGTTATAATGAGTTGGATGTTGTTGTTTTTGCAGTCAGTACTGTGAACGTCGATCAAAATTCGGCCACTTGAAGTAATATGTGAAACCGCTCTTCACAGTGAATCCCTCAGCTTTGGAGTAACGACCGACACCTGCGAAGGCTATCATGTTGTGCATGTGCAGTTCATTAATTTCTGACACGCCGGCGTTAAAGGCAGTCGGATCTGGTATTCCTCCACATCGCCGAGCAACTGTTTTGTTACTAGAATATTATACGCTTGTTCTTTTTCACAATGTAAGAACATTTGTGTGACTGCTTTGCGGTACTCTTCCCAATAACCGTGTACTTTCGAAGTGGCAAAATTAATAAGTTTTCAGATTGATCACGACGCTGCATGTTCTGCCTTCGCTTACTCTTGTCGCGCCGCGCTGCACCGCGCCACTGCAAAATCTTCCTCGCAGCGCGCTGGAACTCGTATCGTGCCAATGAACCACACAATACTGCTTTCATGTAGGAGAAACTGTAGCATCCACCAACTTCCAACTCACTATAAAAGTAGATTCAAACCATTCTGATACTTTCTCTCGCTTTCACCCCCACAAAAAGTGTAAAGGGGAAAACTTTGTCGCTTACTACATTTCGGATGTTGGTTTGCTAAAAATGCAGCGTCATACGTGACATTTTATTTTATTACTTCTCTGTTACTGACTCTACTCGCCAGAAAGTTTGCACGCGTCATCGAAATGTACTACTGAAGCCAGCTATAAGATTATGCTGTTGTACGATACATATGTTAGGAGATATGGCGTGATAAATATTGAGTAACACGAAAAACCAACTTTCCTTAAAGGCTTAAATATTTTTCTATTTAAATAGCACAGAATTTTCACTGAATTTTTAAAAAAGTGTCAGAAGGTAGCTCTCGTATCACACAATCACATACAGTTGTCATATTATAAAAATTATCACTTTCAACCGTCTTCCGCAGCACGCTACGATTTATTTCCGCATCTAGGAAAACGTAGCGTTTGATGGCACAGTCTCGCCGCATCGCAGCGTGAGCTTGCCACTCGTCTCGCAACGTTAACCCGCTGGCCAACAGTTTTGCCCGAGGCCGATATGCGTAAATACAGCCGCTCAGCGAACGGTTAGTTATTTCTGTACTCGCGTCTGGTATTGTCCCTTACTATCACCGCTGTACTGCACGCCAGTGGATAATAACCTCGCTTGGCACTTGCTCTTTCTACACTCCTGGAAATTGAAATAAGAACACCGTGAACTCATTGTCCCAGGAAGGGGAAGCTTTATTGACACATTCCTGGGGTCAGATACATCACATGATCACACTGACAGAACCACAGGCACATAGACACAGGCAACAGAGCATGCACAATGTCGGCACTAGTACAGTGTATATCCACCTTTCGCAGCAATGCAGGCTGCTATTCTCCCATGGAGACGATCGTAGAGATGCTGGATGTAGTCCTGTGGAACGGCTTGCCATGCCATTTCCACCTGGCGCCTCAGTTGGACCAGCGTTCGTGCTGGACGTGCAGACCGCGTGAGACGACGCTTCATCCAGTCCCAAACATGCTCAATGGGGGACAGATCCGGAGATCTTGCTGGCCAGGGTAGTTGACTTACACCTTCTAGAGCACGTTGGGTGGCACGGGATACATGCGGACGTGCATTGTCCTGTTGGAACAGCAAGTTCCCTTGCTGGTCTAGGAATGGTAGAACGATGGGTTCGATGACAGTTTGGATGTACCGTGCACTATTCAGTGTCCCCTCGACGATCACCAGTGGTGTACGGCCAGTGTAGGAGATCGCTCCCCACACCATGATGCCGGGTGTTGGCCCTGTGTGCCTCGGTCGTATGCAGTCCTGATTGTGGCGCTCACCTGCACGGCGCCAAACACGCATGCGACCATCATTGGCACCAAGGTAGAAGCGACTCTCATCGCTGAAGACGACACGTCTCCATTCGTCCCTCCATTCACGCCTGTCGCGACACCACTGGAGGCGGGCTGCACGATGTTGGGGCGTGAGCGGAAGACGGCCTAACGGTGTGCGGGACCGTAGCCCAGCTTCATGGAGACGGTTGCGAATGGTCCTCGCCGATACCTCAGGAGCAACAGTGTCCCTAATTTGCTGGGAAGTGGCGGTGCGGTCCCCTACGGCACTGCGTAGGATCCTACGGTCTTGGCGTGCATCCGTGCGTCGCTGCGGTCCGGTCCCCGGTCGACGGGCACGTGCACCTTCCGCCGACCACTGGCGACAACATCGATGTACTGTGGAGACCTCACGCCCCACGTGTTGAGCAATTCGGCGGTACGTCCACCCGGCCTCCCGCATGCCCACTATATGCCCTCGCTCAAAGTCCGTCAACTGCACATACGGTTCACGTCCACGCTGTCGCGGCATGCTACCAGTGTTAAAGACTGCGATGGAGCTCCGTATGCCACGGCAAACTGGCTGACACTGACGGCGGCGGTGCACAAATGCTGCGCAGCTAGCGCCATTCGACGGCCAACACCGCGGTTCCTGGTGTGTCCGCTGTGCCGTGCGTGTGATCATTGCTTGTACAGCCCTCTCGCAGTGTCCGGAGCAAGTATGGTGGGTCTGACACACCGGTGTCAATGTGTTCTTTTTTCCATTTCCAGGAGTGTATTTGGTCGCAATTCGGATTGTCTCTCCCTTTGCACTTGACCTTTTGATATCGTTGTAGCGAAGATTTCATAGGTTGCTTTGGTCTTGTCCTTGGCTGTGTCCTGTCTGCTGTCAGTCAGCCGCTTTTAGCTCGGCTCCCGCAAGGTGCTGTATTCTCTTCCACACGCGGCTCTCCCATCTTGCGGCTTTCAGGTGTTTCTCTCCTGGGTTCTGACGCGTCCGCTCATATTCGGTTTCGCGCGGATATAGCATCTATCTGTAACACTTACGACGCTGTGTTATGCCAACACTGAAAGATATTAGGTAAAGAAGTATTAGAAGTCGTATCCAATATCTTTGAAAGTTCAATTAGTACAACAGTTCATCCATAAGACGAATTTTAAACATACGTTTATTTATAGGTACCATTATTAGGGGACTAATGTCACTCAAATTGTGCCAGGGCTCTCTCAATACCGATAAAATTACGTTATGCCTAACATCTTACAGTTTGGAGTATACTACGTATTAGAGATGGGCAAACTCGTTTATCCTTGGGAACTAGTTGACTGGTGATCGCTCTTTTTTGGGAACCTTTCATTTTTACTCGGTCACCGTTCTTTTGTGCTTGATATACGGTTCTTACGAAAAGTTGAAAATTAGTAGCACAGGTGATTGAAGATGGAAGGCGCCAAGAGGGGGCACTTGCCCCCGCCCTGGAGTACAGAGTTTTTATTCATAACAGAATTCTCACACACTTGTAATTTTCGTGGTTCTGCAAAATATCTCGTTTAGCCAACTGCAACGTTATGTGGCTGATCCAAGTGAAATAATATAAGGTGGCGCACGAAAACCGGCCCCGAGTACAGACTGCTCGCCAATTACGCACGATTTGTTGATTGCCACGAGCAGAATAGATAAACATGTAATAATTAGGCAGTGAAGAAATAACAAATAAGCTTATGTAAAACAACAACTTAGAATCAATAGATGACGATTGGTAGGCGACAATGAGCAGTCTAGTACACGGGGCCGATTTTTTGTGCGCCACCCTGTATCAATGAAATAATATTGTAGGAGTTGTTATATTCTCTTTACAAAATGTGACACCATGCACTCTATTATGGAACGCAGACTTCATTCGGTTGTAAGTCGATCTGCCTTCCATAACAATGAACATGCTCTTTTACCTTGGATCAAAAAAAGACGGAAAATGGTCATTCGTGTGTGCCGTGCCGACGTCCTTTGCATGTGTAGTAACAAAAAATCTTGCCTTTATACAAGTATTTCGAAATAGTGAAGTAAACTGATATGTCGTTTTGTTACCTGAAAAGATGTATGTATTACATACCACGTAATTTTATGCAATTTACGTAATTGTAAAATACATTTTAATTATTGGTCGTGGACGCTGAATAGAATACGAAACGAACCAGAAGTTCAGAGTTCAAAAAAGGTATGAAGCAGATTTAGAATGGGTGTGCGCAGCGAACGAAACGGACAACTCTATACTGAAATATGAGCAGTCGGCAGTGTAAATGCGACGAGTGGCCACGCGAAGAAGGACGAGTCCGGCCGAGCGAGACCGAGACCGAGACAGGTGGGAACGGGACCGAGGCTGAACGATACCGGCTGACGTGCCGTTGCGGGAACGAGACCGACCGTTTCCGTTCCCGGGAACTTTAAGTAGAAAGCTGCGACCGAGACCGACGGGAACGGGACCGAGAATGGAATGAGACCGACCGTTTCCCGTTCCCGGGAACTGTGAAAACCGCGACCGAAGTGAACTATGAAAGACTGTTTCTTAGAATTAGTTCATGCTCGTTCCGTTCATCTTAATGAACCATTCCCTACGACCCGTTAGTTCGCGAACGACCCATCTCTACTACATATCACTGTTGATGGTAATTGTTAAAGAATCTAATGATTAGGCGAAACAAATTTTTGTTATTTCCTCATCATACTCCTAACTATAAGATGTAAGACATAACATAATTCTATGGATTTTGAGAGAAGACATAGGCAGTTAATGTGATAGTAGCCATATGAGGCCGCAGATGATGTACAGATGATTGAATATCCCTTGCCGTCCACGCTACTTTGTTTCTAGTATATTCCATTGGTAATGTTCTTACTTTTAAACTCACTGCGGTTTTAAACTTCTCAATGATAGATAAGGATTTTTTCAGATTCATTCGAACTGCACCCAGTCACTGCAATTATTCTTTCCTTGGAGATTTCCTGCCCAGAACAAAGTTATGCCTGAAATGAGTCAGTTTCATTGGATAAGTAGCCATACAATACGCCATCTTTCGCGTCACATGAACATCTACCTATCTGTAATTTGTGCTCTGTAGTCGTACCCTTTTGCGAGTTCGTCTACTCTTTTGAGCCGTAATGGTCCTGAGATGGGAACAGCCTGTGGAGGAGGAGGAGATTAGTGTTTAACGTCCCGTCGACAACGAGGTCATTAGAGACGGAGCGCAAGCTCGGGTGAGGGAAGGATGGGGAAGGAAATCGGCCGTGCCCTTTCAAAGGAACCATCCCGGCATTTGCCTGAAGCGATTTAGGGAAATCACGGAAAACCTAAATCAGGATGGCCGGAGACGGGATTGAACCGTCGTCCTCCCGAATGCGAGTCCAGTGTGCTAACCACTGCGCCACCTCGCTCGGTGAACAGCCTGTGACCTAGCTCGTTTGAGTCCAATGTTTGAACCAAACAACACAGTCTGATCTATATCTTTGTGTTCAGCAATTCATTTTTAGTGGAGCCTGACATTGTTAGGGTGGAGATGGCACTTTTAATGTAATTTATTAAATAAAAAATTTTAAGTTCAAAAAATTTTAATGCATTAATCACAAATTTCTCCCCTTATACAATCAAAGCATGATACTAGTTTCGGATGCTTTCTGCAACCGTCTTCAGATCTGTAAACAAAAGAGGACAAGTGACCTAAGAAAATTATGAACAACATAGTGCGACATAAAACAATGTATAAGAGATGAATAAAATATATTAGGAAATCCAACACCGACAGTAAAAGTGGACATGTAACAAATCCACTTCGCAGTATTGTATAAGCGACATGTTACGGCTTTTAAAATGGCATACCACTCAAACCGTAAAAAGGCGGTGAATATGCAATAAAAACTATTATGATTAGCTGTAGTCATGCACTTACATGTCCGTATTGATAGACAACAATACTCTGACGTTATGTAATTACAAACTTCATCGTTTACGAGCCAGGTTGTAAACCTGCCGAAAGAATTTACGACAAATAGTTGATAAAGAGCTTATACCTGTAAATATAAGTAAATTTTAAATAATAAAAATAACAAGGGGATGAACTTAAGATTACAAGGCGGGTAGCTGTGTTATGTGGTTGACTGGCAATATGCCATAAGTAAGAAACAGTTCCTACGTAACTCTCAATAATTCAAGCTCAAAATCTAGAAAGAATACAACTAAGTCAAATCAATTTTAAAAGCGATAAAAATAACAAGGGAATGAAGTTGAAATTACAAAACAGAGGAGCTGCCTTACGCAATTAATGGGCAACATGCCATACGCAAAAGACAAATCCTACGTGACAATCAAATGCTAGAATCATTATAGTACAGCATGGCGCAAAAAATGTGAATAACATGTCATAATCTGGAAACATGACCGTAATAAAGAAGGCGAATGGCCAGTTGCATTAGTAAGAATTGCATCAAAAGGCCGCGCGGGATTAGTCGAGCGGTCTTAGGCGCTGCAGTCATGGACTGTGCGGCTGATCCCGGCGGAGTTTCGCCGGCACAATAACTCATCGTGTTCGGTCAGAGGGTTCGCAGCCCTAAGTAATAAAAAAACTGAGTTAATTAATCAACAACGAACTTAAACGAATGTCTTACGACGTCCGCCCTGAGCAGATGAAGCGAACAAAATGAGATTAAAAAAAAAATTAATAAAAAAAAAGAGTTTCGAGTCCTCCCTCGGGCATGGGTGTGTGTGTGTGTGTGTGTGTTTGTGTTCGTCCATCGGGTAATTTAGGTTAAGTAGTGTGTAAGCTTAGGGACTGATGACCTTAGCAGTTAAGTCCCATAATATTTCACACACATTTTTTGCATCGAAAGCCCACTATTTGCAATTGTACAGCGGGTATTACAGTGTGAACAGTATATGCAAATGTGAAAGGAATTGTGAGTTATTCAGCACGTAATATTTAATGAAACGACTTCTGGAGTAAAACAGCCTCCACGCATCGCCATCGTAACTCTGTGTCAGCACTCGAGAAGCAATCACTGACAAGTGGATGAGATTCATATGACCCACACTGACGTCACAATTCGCGGTACACTGCCGAGTTTACACCTCGTCGCATCGCCTACTACTCCATACGACATCCGTTCACGGGTCGCAGTAATAACGGTAAATCGGGTATGATAGCAGTTTCACGATACCACAAACCTATTTCACCAAGGCGGTGCATGTGCAGCCGTTCTAACGTCGCGTCGCCCTTTGAAGGCAACGAAGCCTATTAATCATTTTCTCAACGTTTACAGCTTGTGGACATTGATGCACAGAGTTCATCGCTGTCCGCCGCCCTTCGTATTCACGTGTCATGCGGCGGCTCATAGGGCCCCACTCAATACTATCAGATATTATCTGTCTGTAATCACAGTAAGACACATAAAAGTCTTGGAATACTGAGATAATTTTCATCCCTTGCCGCCATCACATAGCTACAATCGAAAGAATGGTTCAAATTGCTCTGAGCACTATGGGAATTAACATCTGTGGTCAGCAGTCCCCTAGAACTTAGAACTACTTAAACCTAACCTAAGGACATCACACACATCCATGCCCGAGGCAGGATTCGAAACTGCGACCGTAGCAGTCGCGCGGCTCCGGACTGAGCGCCTAGAGCCGCTCGGCCACCGCGGCCGGCCAGCTACGATCGAGATGACATTGAGTACACATTATACAGAGAGTTTCAAGACTAGACTAAGAATTAGGCAGATAATACACAATGTTCAATCAAGTCGGAAGACGGTCGGAAATGATTCTACAGGTGGAGTGACTTATTGAAAGAGCAATGCTAGTGAGGCATGTGTTTACTAATTGTGTATCTGTTTCGCAATAAACAAGTCCCTCCTGCAACGACGTTGATAACGCTGCCCTGGGAAACAGTACACAGTCGCCTAGTAAGTGTTCACGGTGGAACTTAAAGCTGTTTGTAGTTTATGGCTGTGTGTCGCAGACTATCATTACTCGGAAAGATTAATAATAATAATAATAATAATAATAGTATAAAAAATCGGGAACAACATGGACAGAAGAAAGGAAGAGACTCATGGGGAGAAAACGAGGGAATACTGGAAAAATAGGAAACAACAACAAAGGAAGAAGAGGAACTGGAGTTGTGAACGTGATCCTAGTTGGTCAATACGACTGTAAAAAGGCTAACCCAGACGTCCACTGACAAAGTTTTTGAATTTTTAAAGGGATATTTCTCGAGAATTGAGATGTTAGCGACCTGCGGTCTCCGGTGACCCGCTACAGAGTAATAACGTAATTACGATTTTCTCGGTTTGTTAGCTCGTTTACCTTTGTCTCTGCGGCAGAACCTTCAGAACACTGATAAAATCCGTAATATGCGATCGCCAAGACAGAGAGTAACGCCACCAAACCTAAGACTAATTATGTACAGCGTGATGTCGTCACTGCGGGAAAGCATCATGACACCATCGTTGTGGCGATTTTCTATGGCATTCAGCGAACCCATACATGAGGAGATGAAGTACATACCGGCCAACTACTCATCAATAAACCTATTCACATTGCTGTATATCGTTGTTAAAGCACAACCAACAATGCCGGAGAAATAATCTGGCTACATAACGAGTATTTCTTGAGGACTAAGAGTAAACTGGCCATTACTGTTGTACTGTTAGTTCCTTTTACACAACACTACGCACAGTTTCGAAACTTTGTATAACTATCATAACCGGCGAATATAAACAATGTTTTCCAGGGAGATTTGTGCACCACGAGTGATACTACAGCGTCAAATAACAATCACAACGACTCGCACAACGCTGTGAACGAATTCTAAAACAGTAACATGTCATGTTGAGGCGACTTCAAACTGATAATGGGAAGAAAAAGTTGTTTCATCACAAACGGGTGACTGCAGTCATGAATGGAAAACTGTATTCATCACTGTGGCAGAGTTACACATCCTTACTGGATTAAAGTTCTATAGCTTAATTCGTTACGGGAAATAAAAAGAAGTCAACGTATTAGAAGCTTAACGTCGCTTAGTTTTAACAACATGTGGCTCTACAGTGGAGTACCTATTATACAGATACGGTGTATGACGAAGAGGCACGTGCAGAATCAAGAGATCGCGAATCCTATTACCTAACTTATCTTTACATGTCCGTAGTGCCAGCGCTCTTTAAACTTGCAGACGGAACACGTTTATCCCGCCTGCGCACGAGTGTCCACTCGGCGTGATTGCGAGCGACCGCCACACAATACTGCGAAGCCAAACGGACGGTGTTTATTTACATTCAATCGCGCCGGTGGCAACAGCGAAGAATCGCGGTTACGCGCGTTTAATGAGAACCGTGCCGCAGGGTCGGCTGTGGCGCTACAAATCACACCGCAAACAAAACGCTGCCTGAAAAAATACGCACGATTTAAGCGGGTGGCGCGTCTCACGTGACTTGGCTTCCTGCAGCTGTCGCCTCCACAGCGGAGAGCTGGAGCGCGATGTTGGAATGCAGACCCAGTTTCCTCCTCGGTTTCATTAATATTCCACAGGAGGCCACAGAGTAATCACCTTCAGTCTGATTTCTTCGCTTTTTAGAGGTTCTTTATATCTTAGTATTATGAAAGGCCCATCTGAGTGTTGTGAAGGTCACTAACACTTACAGAATAACAATGTAACTGACGAAGATAAGTATCACATATTATGACGTCCCGGAAAGAAAGCCACGATAAATCGAACACTAAAACAGTTGGGTGCTATTGAGTACCAAGGCCTCCACTGCAATACTACTCTATCTGGGACAACAGACGTCACAGTTTATAAATTACTGTACACAGTTCTTGAGGTGTTACGCGTGTCCAAATGAAATGAAAAATGAGTGAATCAACATCCATTTTTCTTCTGTAAACATCGCTAGAAAGACGTTATGGACCGGAAATGAGCCTCAGTGCGTCTACACATGGGAATAGGCAACTCAGAGGTGTTACCACCAGGTCTGCCAACAACCGAGAAGATGACAAAAGTCGCCAACAGGAGTGACTTGAACTATGCGGAAAGACAGAAGATGGAATGGACATAAACATCGTTGTGTACAAATGTATGGGATTATATTGTTTACATTTTAATGCATTCATTTTTCATTATTCGCAGTTTCAGCAATATTGTTATTAGTCTGTGTATATCAGTGCACGTCGACAATACTGAATACTGACAATTGTCAACAGGGGTAAATTATGGGTGACTGTATAGTCACGAAACCAAAGACCAAAATAAAGCGTAGGAGGAGGAAACGTTGACGGTTCGTCGCTACATGTGCACGCAGCATATCGATGACTGCTACAGTTGTTAGATTCTTCTTCTTTTCTCATGTGTTACGCCTTTGACTGTTACGTCATGTTATTATATCCCTCTATTGCACGCCATTGCTTTTGGTCCCTCAACCTATTTCTAGGTCTTCTTAACAATCTTTTCACATTGGTCGATAGTTCATTATTATTTTGGTTGTTATATTTTCTTTAATTTTTGTAAGACTGTCTTTCAGTTTATTTCTGTACTCCCTAATTAGCTCGTTATTCTTTTCACTCACACTTCTTGTCCGACTGCTGTGTTTACTTACTATCTCTGACAACCTGCAGCCAGCTATTTCTCTTACAAAATTTATCACCGCAGGTTCTACTCGTTTTCATTCTCATCTGTCACTGACTCGCTGTCAAAGTACGTAAGACGCTCAATGCATGAAGCGGATTTCGCAAGGTTTAATTAAAGACAATAAATTCAATTTGTTTCTGTGGAAATCGGAGTGTGGTGCTTTTGTGCGACTTCTTCCTTATTGCCTTTAAACTGTTATCCTGTTTCATCATGGACAGAAGTCGCTAGGAGCCAGTTGGAGCTGCTCTATGAACTGTTAGCGATGAACGTTGTCCAGGCCAGTGATCGAATATAGGAGTATTTCAAGAAGATCGGTACAGGGCATTTGTTAGTGATGTTGGTAGGAGCAGTGACGATTTTAAACCTGTCTCGTATGTCAGTTCGGTTCAGTCAATAAACGTTTCCTAGCACACCTGAGGCGGAATACTTCGTTCAATTTATCTGGCGCGCCGCACATCGCTCAGAGTGCACAGACTCTGACCGCACACGACGTCACGGAAGCTTCGAGGGCGCACGCAAGGAACATTTCAGCCTAAAAAATTAAAACAATTTTCTGGCTCAGTCATTCTTATTCGCTTCCATTATGCGTTTCGAGGGCTTACATCTTTACCTTTAGCTGGATCACTGGATTACACCACAATTTCATTTTCTGGATGTAATCAGTTACTTATTTTCAACTTCACTTTGTTCCAAAAATGGTTGAAATGGCTCTGAGCATTATGGGACTTAACATCTATAGTCATCAGTCCCCTAGAACTTAGAACTACTTAAACCTAACTAACCTAAGGACAGCACACAACACCCAGCCGTCACGAGGCAGAGAAAATCCCTGACCCCGCCGGGAATCGAACCCGGGAACCCGGGCGTGGGAAGCGAGAACGCTACCGCACGACCACGAGATGCGGGCACTTTGTTCCAAGTAAGACATAATTTATCACTTGTTATCGTAATATAGCACTCAAATTATAAATTCCAAGCAATAATAAAGTTACTTAAGTAATGTTCCAGCAAATGATGATGATAATTCATACTTACAATAACCCTCAGGATTCGTTTTGTTCGAAAAACCTTTATCTTTTACGTCATAAACAGTTGTAGTTCCCAAACCACAGTCTAACACGAGCACCATAGAGTTACCTTTCAAACTTTTCAAGAGTCTCTGGTCCCAGTTTAACATTTGGACACCCAACACGTCTACCAGCTGTGCACATTGTCACCTTTGTTCCCTTTTGGTTTATGTGAAAATTACGACCATTGCCTAGCATACGCTCAATTCTTGATCACTCTCGGCATCACTACTGTGTCATCAGTAAACTGTTTGCTGCAGATTTTTTTTCCTCTCCGATACGATAAATAAGTTGTTCTCAACTGCAATAAACAGTAGGCGAGCTATTTCACGTCGTATGGGAGAAGAGTTAACGTGTTGAAAGGTAATACAACTAAGAGGTAAAGTGTCAGTTCCAAAGTGTTCCAGAAGTCTCGGATTCAGGCCACATTCGGGCCTGGGGCTTACCTGTGACGGGTCTCTTGTTTCGCCTCTGGGAATGTTTATTAATGTGAAAAATGCCAAGCTACACTGTAGTTCTGAATCAGTGTTAAACAGTCGCTTTACGAGTCAGTTATCTCTTCAGTTTTAGAACTCTCAGGTGGCAAAGCGAGTAAGACAATTTCCCAAAGGCTCGTACGGTGTATGTATTCTTCCTCAACATCAGAGAGCGGATGAGAATGAAATAAGTCAATCCTAGCCAGGTCGTGGTTCACCTCTCAGCCGTGAACGGCTCATACTCGTACAGACAGAATATCTAGAGCGCTACATAGTGTAATTGCAGCGACGAGGGCAAATCTAGCATACCTAAAGATATGCTAGTTATTGCATTTCGCTTGACTTTCCAATTCAACGATATCTGTTTAATACAACTTCTTCTTTCTCAAAAGACGACTGTGTTGAAAGACCTTGATATCTGGGCGTATGATGTAACAACAAATACTGAATTGGTTTCTTTTGAGTCGGAAACGTGTTAATGTTTTTTATTTTTATTTTTATGTATGCCTACGCCAGTGTGTTACTTATTTTTCTTTAGCTACAATTACGGTGGTTAAATAATGTAGGCATTGCATACCATACCAGCTTCCTATTTTTTTACGCATTCATGAACTAGTGTGTTTAGAGGTACAACGAAAAACATTCACGTTATTGCGTAGATACAAGGTGTCCTTAAGCTATTCATCATGACTTTGTTGTTTATTGTTCCTTTATTGTTCTTAAAAGATACATAATTCTTCAGTAAATGCATGTAGATTTGTGGTCATACGATTTGGGGTCACTAGGAAGCATATAGAATGGCAAATTTGGTGTCTTCTTTTTGTTATGGCTACAATTTATTGCGCCACGTACTCTCCCATTTGTACAAACCATGTTAAAAATCAATATAAATTATACTATACGCGTTCATCGGATATCCTGTTCAATAGTGTAGCTTACTGGCCGCCTGGCGCGCTGCTGTCACTTAGTACTCGTATAACAACGGGCAGCAGTGTCGCGACTGTGCGTGTTAAAGTGTGGCTAAACTATAAATAGGACTGGGGGTTATCACGAGAACAAGTGTACATTAGACAGTAATATTAGACTGTAACACAGACGTGGAAACGAGAGGACAGCGTATGCTGCCGTGCAGAGAGATGGAAAACAGTACCTCACCTAGGTGCAGTCTCTCGCCTTCTCAGGACGAGAGGCATGAGCAGTATTGCTGAGGTGTTCACCCTCGCACGTCGAGTACTGTTAGATCGGGCAGTTGCTCCCAGGAACGAGAGGCCCAATGTCCTTCTGGGGAACTGCCTTCCGGACAGTCACCGTGGTGGCATTCGATCAATCTAGGCTCCTCCCTATCTTCTTAATTTATAAATTGTTTATTTTAAGCATTTGTGTGTCCCAATTAGTTTTAAGCTTCGAAGTTTTAAAGCTGCAACTTCGTTAGAATACTAAGTAACCATATAAGCGTCATTTTAGGAACACGTACAATTTAATATTGTGAAAACGAGATCCGTTTAGCCATCAAACAGGTAAAATGTAAATGGCAGCAAATAAAATAAAACTCAGTTCAAGGGCTGGAGAAAGGTAACAGCATGCCACCCCCAATTGCGCAACGTGTAATAAGGCACTGTAGTGTCCAAACCGACCATAGGGCACATGACAGCTCAAGGCAAGACACAGCGTGAGCGCTTCACGTGGTCGTATTCCCGCAGCGCGGCGCGTGCCGAAAGGTCCGCCGGCGCAGCCAAGCGTCCTCCGCTGCTGACGCCGTATGTTTGGCCCCGGCACGGGTATGACGTACGCAGTGACGCCATCGGCCGTCTCCCAGATACAGTAACAGCCTAGCCCGCCAGCTCAGATCTGCAGCATTCAGCCGTCCGTATTACACAGTTCAGCGTCCAGCTCTTTAAGTTACACTCAGCTGTATTTATGACTATCGTATGACAGCACAGTACATAAAGAAGGAAAATCTACTGAAATCGTATGCAGTCATGCTCAACCCTTATCAGATGGGAGCTTCCGTAGTCTTAAGCAGACCACTTTAGCTACGGAAAAAAGTAGCTGTCCTTTCTACAGCACCCCAAAAGGGCGTATTAACATTGGTGCTACGTGGGTGTCAAATCGTATCTACTTCTACGAGCAGTTTGCAAGTCAGATGGCGTATAGCAGACGATAGTGTACAACTGCGTGTTCCCCCTTTCTTCTACCAGTGACCAATAGTGCTCAGGAAGAACGACTGTTGGTAAGGTTGAGCTCGAATATCTCTAATTTTAGTTTCATGGCCTTTCCGCGAGATATGCGTAGGAGGAAGCATAATATTGGTTGGCCCTTCTGGGAACGTAAGCTCTCTTATCTTCAACCGCACTGTTGTAGCGTCTGCCTCTGGAGTTCGATGAGTATCTCGGTGAAGCTTTCGCGCTTACTACGGAAACTTGTGACAAAACGCAATGCTCTCGGTTTGATCTTCTTTATATCCTCTATCAATCCTGTCTGCTACGTGTCCCAGACTGACAAGTAGTATTCAAGTGTCAGTCGAACGAAGGTTTTGTAACCTGTCTTCTACGGGGGTTGATTACACTTTCAGATGAGTCACGGTCTAGTTTCTGCCTTCTTATTATTACTTTAATTTGGTCGTTCCACTTTATATCACTGCGTAACGATACTCCTACATATTTAAAGAGGTTTGACTGCTTCCATTGATCGTTCTCCAAGCGTGTAATCGTACAATGATGGGTCTTTCACCAAGTCATGCGCAATACGTTACATTTGTTACATACGACGTTAACTATACCAAGCATCGAGTCTCTGCAGATCTTCCCACATTACATTACAATTTTTTAGCGTTGAGACTTCTACCTACAGGGTGACAATTACTGAACTATACGAAAAAAAACGTACATTAGTTACAAACTACAGCGTGCGCACACTTTATTCAACATGTAAACGTCACTAGATATTCGAATTTAGGTTACAACATGATCGATTGCCTGCCATCATTGGCGATGTTGTGGCGCACACGAATAGCGAAATTCTGCATGACCCGCTGAAGAATGTCTGTTTTCAGCTCAGCTTCATCAATGTTTTTGGGCTTATTGCTGTGCACCTTGTCTTTAATACAGCCCCACTAAAAGGAGTCACACGTTTTCACATCTCCCGAGATATACCCAAAGTTACTTTCATGCCTGAAGATTTACCTATGTTAACAATGCAAGCTGTGCTCCATTTTCTAGGAACTCTTCAATCCCGTCACAAAGCTAGCCTGAAACTCTAGTATTTTGTTCTTTAGGCGATAGTGTATAACAGTGTAGAACGTTTTCTGTGCGTCAAGGAACGCGGCGCATTTCCTGTCTTCTGGCTCTTGCAGACGAGCAGAGTGATTTCGATTCACAAGATCGTTTTGTGTGGAATCAATGTTGATTCCCACGATGCAGATTTTTTGGTCTCCAGAAACGTCGTAACGGACTGACAGCAGGGATACGAACCTTCGGTTGCGAACGTTTGTTCGCCAGCTTTTCTTAAAAATGAGAATGATCTCTGCATTTTTCCAATCACTAGGAACGCTTCGTTACTCCATTAACCTACAACAGACTGCTGTAACAAGACGAGCGCATTCTTTCGCATACTCTATGTACAATCGTTTAGGTATCCAATTACATGCAATCGCTTTTCCTTAGTTGGGAACTTTTAGTCGATTTTCTATCCCGTGGACAATTATTTCGGTATCTGTCATTTTAACATTATAGTGAATCTCCTTCAATGTCCTTCTGGTGTGATGATTTGGTAAAATGACGCTAATGAAAATGTAGATCGACGTTGGTACTACTGAAACGTTTTAGAAATACAAATGACGCGCCTGAAATGTTATTAGTACTACACGTGATAAAATTATATGTTTATAACGGCAACCAGTTCCAAGATGCGTAGTGCAATGGACACAAACCAATAAGAATGAATGAATTAATAGTATTATGTGATTGGTTGTGGACATACACATAGAGCTCGAAGCATATGGGTTTTCTATAGACGTTTTCAGTTGATAACACCCAAAAATATAAAAATCGAGTCCAAAAAAAAGAATGAAAAAATGTTTCGAGTAGCTCTGTAGGTGCTAAGTGTGGATAATGCGACAGACAGATTGAAAAAAAAATACGAGTAAGAGCCTTTGAAAGGGGGTTTTACGTGAAACTGTAAAATATCAGATTGATTGATAGAGTAAGGACTGAAGACTTCCAGGAATAAACTAACAAGAAAAAGTGACAAGTGAAGAACCTGTCTTAATATGTGGTGAACTATTCTGTCTATTCGACTCTTCAGAGTCAAATAGGCAGAATAGTTCACCACATATTAAGGCAGAAATCGTTACTGAGAACTGTAGTTCAAGGTAAAGTGGAATCAAAGAATTGTAGGACCAGGAGTAATACTGTTGTGTTAGATGTAATGCTTTAGGATGAAGCAGTTATGCTGAAAACATGGCGAAGCTAACTAACAACAAGTGACAAGAATGATGAGCGGCGTCAAACCAGTCTTTTAGTCCATTACTGAAACAACAGCAACACTGTATACTAGCTACGTTACAATCTGAATAACAAAACGAAGAACCATTGTCTGAAGTGAATCAGAGGGTCTTTCTTTTTTAAAAAAAAAAAAAAAAAGCGAAGTAATCAACTCCTCGCAAATACATCCGCTCTCTGAAAAAAAGTTAAAGCACAGTCTTTTCCCAGTACGGCCGTCAAAAACTTTACACGATGGTGCAAGAGCCCGCACGTGTGCGCAGACCTCTGTTGAGATTGCGAAACTTAGATGGAAAGTCTTGTTTCGTTCACCACTTGCCCCAGACCTCGAGTCATCAAAGTACCAACTGTTCTGACTCTGTGGGAGGCTCGTTTTCGTCGTCGCTTTGAAGTTACGCAGACTGCATATTTCGTGTGACACTGCTTAGCAAACAGCGGTAGTGGTTATTACTGAGCAGGAATACGTATCCAAGTACAAAGTTGGAGAAGAGGCACTGAAAGTGACAGAGCAATTATTAGCGAATGTGGCGACGACAGTATGCATCAATTACACTTCGCGAGAAATCAGGAGGCATTATTCTACTGACCGACACTCTTAAATACGTTGGAGCTCTTGAGTGTGCACGTAATTTGTCAGACACGAAATAAAACTCTAGCCTCGATGGAAACCTATGTTCTGTGTTCACACTTCATGATATTTTCTAAAGTTGACTACTGTTTCGTAGAGGTGAGAGAAAGAGTGGGTAAGTTGAGAGAGTGCACTAAGGGCTTCTACGAAGAGAAGGAAATGTCTGATTGAGCCGTGTGACTCGATCAGCGATATTCCCGCCGCCGGTAAGGGTCATCTGTCCGGTGGTGCGCGCAGAGCGCGCGGTGGCGCCACCTTCCGGGCCGACCGGGGAGCGAGCGGTAAGCTCTAGCAAGTAGCGTGGAATTTTGCTTTCGGACGCCTAGCAGTATCGTCGTTTGCAAAGTCGGCGGACAGTACAGGTGCCGTGCGAGGCAGCAGGAAGAGCACATCTAAAAGTGGCTGTTTACTCGGGTGACGGCGCCGTAGGAAATATCGCCGGCGTGGAAGCAGTCACGTTACTGGGAAGCCGTTGGTGTATTTCGCTTGCTATTATGTCTCCTGGCCCCGGGATCTGCGGCGGCTGGCTTCGTCGAACGAAAAAAAAATTTCTCTGAGCACTATGGGACTTAACTTCTAAGGTCATCAATCCCCTAGAACTTAGAACTACTTAAACCTAACTAACCTAAGGACAGCACACACATCCATGCCCGAGGAAGGATTCGAACCTGCGACCGTAGCTCGTCGAACGAGCAAGAGCGTAAGGGCCTTGCTTGTGCTGTAAATTGTGGCCGGAATCGACTACTGGGTTCAGTGCTGTTGACTTCATTTTCTTGGTCGGCCGTTGCTACTCCTACTGTGTCTGTCCTCGAATGTGTTTAATTTCAACTTGCTCAGTACGCAATGTTCTAGTGAGAGCTGTATGTGATGTGATGATTAACATTTACTAGGGTCCGGAGTGCTGATACATTCTGTTTGTAGGTTGCTACTGTCACAGTTTGGATGGTCCTTATCTAAGTGCCGCCTGGTTATTGTGTTTACATCACACGACGGAGTTAAGCTGGCCAATTGCTATAGATATACATGGATCAAATTTACCCTGGATATATTTTGCCGTGAATTCCAAGAACGCTACTCTTACGTTTCTATCTGAAGTAATAGTGTGTCTGAGACACACGCGTCTAATTCTAAATGAGTAGTTTCATAAATTCTTACGAGTTACTGAGAGGCCAGTCGTTATTGTGTGTTTAAATAGTTTGAAACTTATTCTATTAATGAAAGTACCAGAATTCCTTCAATGACAGTATGTAGATATTGTAATTAATTCTGATTTAATCACAAATTTAAGTGTGGCTATTTGTTGTAAGTAGCTTTGTGTTTTGGGTTCGGGAGGGTGGGAACACGATATACCGTCAGCCTGCACGCTATTTACTTGCATTTTGATTTCGTTTCATCGGGACTTCTGCTTGGCTTGGTAGCGTGTGCGGGGTCCTGGGTTGTGTCCTGCTTGTGCTGTTGTGTATTTTCCGCCCACTTTGCCCGCGCGTGCCGGCTGGCCGTGGGCCTTGTATCTAGTTCGGTCGCGACTTAATGTATAATTGGCCTCACGCACATAAGATAATAGATTTGTACTGCTTATATGATGTTCATTAATAGGTTGATTAATTCTACAGATGATGTGCTGTAATTAATTATTGTGTGTCTAGTTACTTAAGGCAGATGTCAGTCTGTTGTAGAAACCCACTAGTTCTGGGATTCTTCGTGCCTATTCGTGACCGTTGCTGCTCTCGTTTGGGGGTCCATGCCGAGCCTGAATTGGAAACAGCTGAGTCACCGGGCGTCCGCTTCTGGGCGTAGTTTGTTGAATCCCACGTGCGACTGCTACGGTCGCAGGTTCGAATCCTGCCTCGGGCATGGATGTGTGTGATGTCCTCAGGTTAGTTAGGTTTAAGTAGTTCTAAGTTCTAGGGGACTGATGACCACAGCAGTTGAGTCCCATAGTGCTCAGAGCCATTTGAACCATTTTGAATCCCACGAGGTTGCTTGGTCACATGAAATTGTATATTTTATATCCTATATTGTAGGATGCCTGCCATTTAAGTAACGTGGTTGTGTGCCATGGTATCTAATTTGTTATTGCCTGTACTCTGAATTACTTTGGTAATACCAATCACTGCAGTAACGAAAGACTACATTTCCTCGTTAAATATAAGTGCTGTTCTTCAGGTTGATCGTGGTTTTTAAGTAAATAATTTTTCACTCATTTCAATAAATGTGTAATAGGCCATAAGTGCCGTGGTTTATGAATGTTTAAATTTTGAAGTAACTTGCTCTCATCTAAATAGCAAATTTAAAGATCTGTGGTAATTTTAAAAAATGTGGTGATGGTTTTATTTGTTATTTATCTTGTTTAAATGTGCCAAATAAATGTTGAGTGTAACTGTCGATGGTGATTGCCTGATGTGTCATTTGGTCCAGTCCTACCACTCCACAGCCTATTGTGCTGAGCTTGTGTCGTTTGTAAAAGGTTGAATTCCATGCTGTGCTCACGCATCACTGATGACATGGCAATTAATGAAATGGGTGGCTTTCTGGAGGGCATCGCTAATCCAGTATTGTTTTGTCTTCAAATAAAAAGGAAGGGATAGTGACAGACCTGCGGAATTTCTAAAGAAAGAAAAATCCGAATTGTATTGTTGACTGGGAGGCTCAGATGTAAGCCAAACGCTTAATGAGGAAGGATTTTCATCCTACGAGCACAATGGTCCTTTTCTCACGGTCTGTGGATGTTGTGTCTTACGCCTATTTGCTTAGTGTCTGTGACTGCATTGAATCTGCGTGTAGCGTGATGTCATGCTTGTGTTATATGATGATGAGAGAAGGGAGATGGAGAAACGCGGTGCAGCCACAACGCCTATTCCTCTCGAAGAGTTGTAAGGGCACCGCCGAGCTTGAAGTCCCCATACGACGGAAGAATCACCTTCAACATTTACACACAACAGACAAATTTGGATTTTATCCATGATGCTGTCGCTAAGCCAAGTGCTTACCAACTTCAAGTCACCACATCTACTACCCTTGTCGCCCAAATAAAGGTGCTGAAAATTTCAACCACCACCAGGATTTGAGCAGGATAGCTGCGAATCGAGGTGTGTGTTACCAACCTCTGCTATGAAGGCGGGTGGTGTTTCTAAAATAACAAGGGGAGTTAGTAACCAAACAATTATTCGGATTAGTGTGTAGAATGGGACTCGAAATATTCTACCGCAAGCCGATAGTATATCATCCACACAATACTGAAGATCGAAGAGGCTGATAATAGCGAGAAATATCCACTTGACGGCTCATGCATCCAATTTTTCGACCATGATAGTATACTGATGAATGGTTAGGAAGACTGAGGAACTGTTAGATGATCAGTTCGACTTTAGGAAAGGTAAAGGTACCAGGAGCAGTTTTGATGTCACACCAAATAACGAAGCAAGACCTAAGAAAAATCGATACACCTTCATTTGATTAAATGACCATGCAAAGAGTTTGACAGTAAAACAAGTATACGCTATAAAGACAGATAATGTACAAGAACCTAGAGGGAACAACAAGAATGGAAAGCAAAAAATATATTGTTGGGGGACCTACGGCTCCTGCCGCATCCCGCATCTCAGTCTCCATAATAACCTGTTTTGAGTTTGTTCAACAGTCAGATTTCTACTGCTTGGATTAAAAACGACATAAGAGTGGGCTGCAGTGTTTTCTCTTTACTATTTAAACTGTGTATTGAAGAAGCAACGAAGGACAAAACAAAAAGTTCCGAAGCAGGATTAAAATTCAGTGTGAAAGGATATTAATGACTAGATTCGCTGACAACACTGCCATTCCCTATGGATGCGATAAACGACTATAGGACCCGTAGAGTGGAAAGGACAGTTTGCTCTGTAGAGAATACTGACTGAAAGTAAACCAAAGAAAGAAGGAAGAATTGAGCAACAACAGGAATGAGAATGGTGATATGTTTAACATAAAAACTGGGGACCACATACTAGCTGAAACGAAGGAATTCTGGTAACCTATTGCCAAAGAAACGTAAGCCTTAGTTCGAGAAAGAATTTTCTGAATATGTACACTGGGGCACGGTAATGTATGGAAGTGACTCAAAGAAACTGGGACAAGCGGAAAAGAAGAGATTCGAAACAACTGAGATGTGGTGTTACAGAAGGATTCTGAAAATCAAGCGGACTCATCAAACACGAAATGAGGAGATCCTCTGCTAATTTAGCGAGGAGAGATATATATGTAAATCGCTGACTCGAAGAAGGCGCAGGATGACTGGTCATGTTTTAATAAATCGAAGGATAATTTCGGTGGTACTAGATGGAACCAGAGATGACAATACTGTAAGTGGAGGTAGAAACTGGAATATGTCCAACAGATAATAGAGGTGAAGAGGTGGGCACAGAGAACGAAATCGTGGCAGGCTGCATCGGATCAGTCAGACGCCGATGCATTAAAAAAAACTCGAGTGTGTTATATAACACGTTAAGATTTGATAGACAAATCTAACACTCTTGAAAGCGAAATATGACGTCTTTACTTCGAACCGTTGTGCCCCGCGCTACTACCCCAGCCGGTTAAGCCTTCCCCCTGTCGCAGCTACGTTGGGCGCAGCATAAATCACGGGAAGGCCAGGAGCAGCGTGAGCTTTAGCGGTTGTTCACGGAAGATGCCCGCGGCGGCTGGATCACCACCACGGATGCCAACCGCAGGCAACCATGATAGCAGTCCGTTTGGAGAGCAAACGCTCGAGGAGCGCGCGATCCCCAGCCAATCGCGAGGATTCGCTGTATCAATCCTCCTATCGGTATAATCCGCGGCCCGGCAGTCGCCAGCACAGTCTTCGGCGAGTAGTCTTCAGCGAGATCAGTCTGCAGTGAACAATCAATTGTCTTCGAGATAGTCCTATCGCAGAATTTGTTTAGAGTTAGCAATCCCCATACTGGAATACTCCGTCGCGTGAACAGCCCGCAAGAATTGGAAACGTCACATCTCACAATGTAGCAGCATGGCTATGGACTTCAGTCACTGGGCAGGTTTTCTTACTGGAAGTGACTGTCAGTTACGGAACTCATTTAAAAATGGTTTAAATGGCTCTGAGCACTATGGGACTTAACTTCTGAGGTAATCATTCCCCTAGAACTTAGAACTACTTAAACCTAACTCACCTAAGGACATCACACACATCCATGCCCGAGGCAGGATTCGAACCTGCGACCGTAGCGGTCGCGCGGTTCCAGACTGTAGCGCCTAGAACCGCTCGGCCACTCCCGCCGGCACGGGAACTAATTTCTCAGACTGTACGGATAAACTGTGAAACGAGGATGTTAAGGTATTTGTATGTTAAAATACACAGGTGTTTATACCTGGACTAATTTATTTTATGTAACGGTCACTGAACTCTTAAATTGGCGCAGCGGCCGAAGGGTAGGCCGCTGACAGGTTTCCGGCCGGCATTCTCGCTGCCACAGTAATTATCATGGGTTCTACGTCCGCATCAACAAACATACTCCGTAAGCTACAGAATAGCGTAAGGCGGTGGGAACTTCGTACCAATTATTATTAGAGATTTCATTTCTTATTCCATTCGTGTACTGCGCCAGGGAAAAATTACTGTACACGTGCCTCTGTATGCGCCCTAATCTCTCTTACTCTCACGATCCACACGCGAGATGTATGATGCTGGCAGCATGGTGGCCGCACTCTCTTCCTCGGACACTAATTCTCTAAATTCACCCAACAGGCTTGTTGGTAAGGCCAGTTCCCACAGAAAGCATTTTTTTTCTTTTCATTTCATAGACTGGAACACCTTTTTCTTGCTGCAGTCTATTTTATTTGTGTTCCATACGCGCTTCACCTTTTACACTAAGGCATCATCAGTGGATTTAATCCGGATTAATACAGTTTTGGTTTATATGACATAGATTAAAAAGCAGCTGACGTCATAATTTTGGCAACAATAAATTATTACATACAGTTACTCGTTTGTCCGGCCGAAATCTGCATTTCCTCTCACTCGTCATAGGATAGAGGTTGCACTTCACTTATAAAACATCCACACATTTTCTCTCCATGATCTTTTTATTTTATTGTTTTCATATTTCGTGAGGTAACTGGTGTGACTACCATTAGGGATCTGGCAAGAATCATTCTGTTGACCATCGGCTGGTATGTGACTAATATTTTAACTATTAATGTGAAGAGTGGGTTGTTTGTCACATACACTTGGTCATTCAAAAGAGTTTTCTTTTCGGCTTAGGTTTTTTTGTGTACAATAATTTTCTTGAAAGGTTTATTGATGTAACATTACGGCGTGAACTGTTTTCCGATCTATAAGTCCAGTACATAAAACAAAACTGTATTACAATATTAAATCTAATGAAGATGGCTTAACGCCTGAAACGCGCCTCAACACAAATACGGATTGCAGTAAGAAAAAAGTGATTCAGTTTCTAAAATGAGTATGATCCAACAAGGTTTCGCGAGAACATGGTCGCCTTTCTCGCACGGATTTCCATTTAAATTCTCCGAGCACCTTTGTTACACTTTACTACGGGCTTTAACGATCTATTACGACCCAAGCAGCGCATCTCTGAATTCGTTCGCTGTCTGCTGTTGGGCGTATGTGGTAGGAGCTCCAAACGCAGGAGCAATACTCTAGTAGCCGGCCGGAGTGGCCGTGCGGTTCTGGGCGCTACAGTCTGGAACCGAGCTACCGCTACGGTCGCAGGTTCGAATCCTGCCTCGGGCATGGATGTGTGTGATGTCCTTAGGTTAGTTAGGTTTAATTAGTTCTAAGTTCTAGGCGACTGATGACCTCAACAGTTAAGTCGCATAGTGCTCAGAGCCAATACTCTAGTTTTGTATCTGACGTCCTTTACAGGCGCGCTGCTCTTTCCCAGAACCCTGTCAACACATCTGATTCATGCATTTGGCTTCCCTAACACTGATTTCAGGTGTACGTTGCAGTTCATATCGCATCTTAGTTCTACCCCCACAAATTTGAACGATGACCCGCTCCAGGCGTTCGTCGATAATCTTGTAATCGGATACTTACCGGGTTTCCTCTCACTATTGTAGGAATTATCTTGCATTTATTCACATCACAAGGTAGCTGCCATTCAATACGACCAGCGGCAATTTTGTCCAAGTTATCATGGATGTCCTTACGACTATTCAACGACGATACTTTCCTGCAGACAACAACATCACCACCAAACAATAACTTTGCTTATTCCACGTGTCTTTAGACAGGAAATTCACTGCCGTAACTAATACGCTTATTGCCGTAAGTTAAAGGATCTTCGAGACCCACAATATGAAAAAAAAAAACAAAAAAACAAAAAAAAAAAAACGGGAGCTATTCGGAGAGTAAGGTCCGATCGCTCGCGAAATGGAAACCACAGAGAAAATAAAAGAATTTTTTTTCAACATAATCTACACCTTCCAACTACTTCTCTACATTGTCAGTATTGTCACTGCTCCGACGGAGACATCTGTCGTAGCCTTATATCAACTTTCCAATACCTTCGTCGTAGAATGCAGCTGTCTGTGGCTTCTGCCAATTCTCTACGCCGATCTACAGCTCCTTGTCTGTGCCAAAATGTTGTCTTCATAGCCAGATGTTCATGGGGAGCAAAGTCCGGGCTGTATGGCGGGTGAGCTGACACCATTGAAAATCCTTCACTAGCGTCCTCATCTCCCCTGCAGTGTGCGGCCGAGAACTGCCGTGCAGAAGAAAATGCATGACACTTACATTTGGTAGACTGAACGAAAGCTCACGACACGCACCCATATGCCGCGGTAGATACTATTTTCTAGGCATATTTACGTGCTCACTGTGCGCTCACAACTGAAAACAGCGAGATGACGTGATAGAGACACTGCCCAACACATCTGTGCAAAACGTCATCGGAGTTTCACTGTAGTTTGCTTTTCGTCATCCGACGAACCTTACTTTCCAAAGGGTCCTCCTACATTGTGTCGTTGCGGTACTGCGCTTCGTTATCGGGACAACTCGTGTGACAGATACATGGCAAGCCCGCAACTGTCTGTGTGGAGGAAGGTCTGGGATATAGTGGTTAAGCCTGTCTGTCGTATATGCTCGAAACACAGCGTATATCATCAATACCGTTAAGCAGTGCATCATGCGGCGTGGCTGATTGGTGCGCTCTCTTTTTCTGCGTGTAATTTTAATCCAATACCCTCAGCATCATTTGACGTAATTCGACGACATTCCACTCCTCTTCTTTTTCTTTTGTTGGTGTTTCTCTAGTAACGTTTGTTTCCTTTACTACTTGCTCAACGCACAGATTGAACAACATAGGGAATAGGCCACAACTCTGCATCACTCGCTTCTCCATTACTGCTTCCCTTTCATGTCCTTCTACTCATATAACTACAGTCAAGTTTCTGTACAAGTTTTAGACAATCTTTCGCTCACTGTATTTTGTCCGCGATAACAACATAACTCGAAAGAATATATCCCTATCATCCTACCATAGACGTCTTCTCTAAGAATTGTGAGACGCGAGGGGTAGCCGCCCGGTCAAGGGCCCCTTGCACGGTTCGCGCGGCACCCCTCGTCGGAGATTCGAGTCCTCCCTTGGGCATGGGTGTGTGTTGTCCATAACGTAAGTTGGTTTAAGTTAGAGTAAGTAGTGTATAAGCCTACAGACCGATGACCTCAGCAGTTTTGTTCCACAGGAGCTTACCACAAATTTCCAAATTTCTAAGAATTGTGACGTCAGTGGTCTTACAGCACTGTTAGAAACGTAATATATTGAAGCACTCACTCGCCAGCTAATTAGTGTTTGCGACGAGGAAGGCGGTTGCAACACGGCGAAAACTTCTGTATTTCAATATTTGAACATTTTAAGTATTTTGTAAGAGGAGTTGTACATCCAGTAGGGTTTTAATGACACTGACATCGGCCCTGGAAGCCTGCGTATGAGTATTTATAAAATGATAGCTTGTCAAAGAACACGGACGGCAACAGATGCTACTTGAGAGACACCGAAGAATATATGCGAAGCAGTGGAAGGTTGAATAATCTTACACAGCTGCCCAAACTTCGGGCTTTTAAAGCAATGCTGTCTAGATAAAGTGCAGGGAATCAACACAGAGATTCTAGATTTGTTTTTCCGCGTGCAATAACTCCGCGCACTTACTGAGACATCGCAAAGAAATTGTTGTAGGAGAGGATGCACTGACCGAAAGCAGAAGGCCAGCAAACGCGCACTCCTATTTTGACGGCCACAACTATACCAGCCGCCGCGTGGCGCAGTGTGATGAAACAGGGAGGAAACCAGGAATTATGCAGAGCGCAGATTGCGGAGGCGCGCTAAATCCGGCGCCTGGCAAGCTCCTCGTCGGATTACCGTTAGATCGCCCGTCGCGATATACTCGTGTTCCAAGCAAGTGAGAGCAGCAAACTGGCTCGCTCATAATTTAGACCAGCGTACAGGCTTTTACCCAACAACAGCTTTTGCGTTTCACTGGCAGTCAACAGAGGACGCACTGCTACTCCCGTGCAAAAAGAAAACAATCTTCGGTAATGCGTTGTATAACGAACGGACTACAGATGCAAGCAAATGCTTGAAGAGCACGTTGTACCAGAAACGCCCCCCCCTCCCCTATTTCCACCACAACATCCCCTTATCTTAAGGGACAGTGTTCAGAAAAAAAAATAATGTACGTGCCCTTCAATTAGCCACCCCCTTTAAAGACAGTGGTCGCTTTGAAGCGCTGTAGAATCGGTACCAGGAGGTCACGTGACCCTCCACCCCCAACGTAACTTATAGCAGTGAAATGGTGTCAACATCCAAGTCCGTTGTACCGAATCGGCACAATAAGATACGTCGACGAGCAGACGTGACAGAATGACAGAAAGGAGCATGCCTGTGAACACGCCGTGAATGAAGTTGCCGGATTTGTTGGTGTAGCAACGCAGGTGTCCTACGGGTCTACGAGGCGTGGTATTCCACTCACGGAAATGTAACACGGCGTAAGAACAGTGGTAAAAGATCCGAGCGGGCAGCGACCAGAGACAAGTGTAATGTCTTATAAACTGCAACCGCTATCAAACCCAACAGGGATTGTTGCTGCTTGCGAATGTAGGGGCATTTCAACCAGTTTACAAGAAGACATTTCGAATAACACAGCATGCAACGAACATTTGAAGTTGGGTACCTCGCAAAAGGTCACTGCTGACGGCAGCCCATAAAGCTTCGTCATCAGTGGGCCAAACAATGTAGAAAGTGGACAATAGCTGACTGGAGACGTGTAGTGTGGCCCGACGTTTCGCAATTTTGCCTCTTTTCGGTTGATGCATGGCATCGAATGAGGCGCCTAACCCTTAGTGGGTGAAGGATGTAGATCACGCTGCAAGAGGTTCTGTGCTGTTTCGGTGATGTTTTTCGTACCGTAACTCATTCAGGCTGCCGTGAACATGAACCAGGATGTTTATTTCAACATTCTCGGTGACAATACGCTGCCCTTTCATCTACATCTTCATGATGAGTATGCTGTGGCTACTCCCATGCTCCTAGACGATAAACGCCATCGTCACAGGACTGTATGTGTACGTAACCAATTAGAAGAACACTCAGGCATGCTACAGGACCTTAACTGGTCCACTATATCACCCAATCATAATCCCAAAGAAAATGTCTGGGACTATTTGGAACAGCGCGTAGAAATGTAGCAAACAACATCCACCTATTTGGTGGCTCTAAGCTGTCTAATACTAGATGAATGACTTCAGCTGAATACGACATACCTCAAACAACTTTTGGACCCTTTCCCTCGTCGAATTAAGGCCATCATGAAGCCTAGAGGCGGAGTTAATCAGTATTAGCATACCTGTTGAAGGTGATTATTTTTTATACAAAGTGCTTATTAGTCTCATCGTAATTACGCGAAGCGTTCGCTGATGGGGAAATATGTTATACGTCGTTAAGAAAACTTTCTCATTTACGTTTCAGTGAATGGAGTAGCAGGCGTCAGGCATCAACCAACTGCAGTTATTACTCAGTCTCCACGTGCTCCCCATATTGTCCGCTTTGTACGTACCCGCAGAGCTTTGCCAGGCGAGACAGGTTAGACTGCGGAGAGAGAGATGAGTAGCTGGAAACAGCGCTCTCTCCCGACCCTCAGGCACTGACTTTCGTCAATCACAAAACTATTTATACTCAAATTTCAGACTGTGGGCTATCGGCATTTTCTAAGAATCTTCGAGATGCACAGCGCTTTACTTGCGTCATCTCTCGTTGGAGTTTATCGAGTATTTATGGGACACCTTCGTGTCAACTATAGAAGCATGTAATGAAGCGGGTGACCCTTCTTTCAAACTCTTCTACCTAAACGGTTAATGCAACGTGACAGAGATCTTACTAACGAATAATATTCAAGGATTGGTCGGACATGCGTTCTGTAATTGATCTCCTTCGTGAAATACACATTTATTTATTTAAAAATCATACCATGTTGCTCATAAACAATTAATTCCTTTCAGTACCTAAAATATTACGTACATCTCATGTACATCAAAGTACACGCACCTGTATATGCTTACTAGAGATAAGTGACAAAAACCTGCCTGTATAGGCGTGCGTGTTAAATTGCCACTTCCGGGAGGGAGAGACACTCCCGCCCCGGGTCGAATCTGCCCGGCAGGTTAACGACGAGTGCCTGTGTGCCAAGAGGCGTGGATGTGGTTTTTAGGAGGTTTCAGCACATCCGACTATGTGAATACCAGGCTGTTGCCCAAGTCCTCCTCAGCTACGCAATTCGCAAACATTTAGAAAACTTTCGCTCACTTTCACATGAATAACACTACACGCACACCGTTGGGGGTACACATATACCGTCCCTGGGAGTAATGGAATCGCGACAGGGAGGATATCCGGCCCTCCCTGTCTGCCTTCACTGAAACCAGCAAAATAAAAAAGTGACGCATGCGTAAATAATTTTCTCTTATTCGCGATCAAACTATTGAACGAAAGCACAGCAACTCACAGTTCTAGAACAACCCAAAGTACATAAGCGATCTGGTAACAAAAATACCACACTACAAAGGTAGGCGCTGTCAACTGCGTCTAGCCGATGGGTGACTGAAAGCAACAGTGCCAGTTAAAAAGCTTTAGGATTCTTACCATATTTGCTACTGGAAATCAGTGTTTCGTGACAGAATCGGTCAATGAAAGGCTTAAATAGCTCTCCAAGATACTCCTACATAACTGGATAGTTGTAGCTGATAACAGTAGCTCCTCCTCGAACGTTCAATCAAGCGATATCAGATCTTTTCGTTTATTTTTGCAAGTTATAGGACGTTTACGTATGGTATGGTCAGCTGATTGTCTTTCTATAGTCGCTGACCATCGCTAAGTCTTCCGTGACATCGTAACGTGATTTCCATTTACTCAAAGCCGGAGTATAGGAACAGCTCCAGTGCTGTAACGGCGATATCTACCCAGTCATTTATATATATCACGTACAGTAACAATCCTATCATACTACTTTCATTTTTGACGAGCTCTTTCCGTTCAGAAAAATGTTCTGGATTGTGAATAGGTAGTGAAGTACTGAAATATCAGGCTGATAAAGATCAGATCCCGTACTTCCTTCTTATCGCATGCAGTCACATTAATCGTTAGGTTATGTGAGCATGCTTTCAGATCCCAAACAAATTTTCAACATCACTCACGTTTTCTCCTATGACGTCAGTACAGCACAAACGACCGTTATCCTCGGGGTATGTGAGATTAGCGCCACTGGAAGAACGGAACAGGAAGTATATTATTTCGTTTCGGCGAATTTCATTCAACTGATCAGAGTTTCGCCGGAATTGTGTGTGTTCACTTTTGAGGCAAGGTTGATAATGTACGTGTTAGGAAATGACAATGTTTATTGGTTTGTTACAATACTTCTATGAATACTTCCACAGGATAATCAAGTAAGAAACTGAGAGCTAGCAGTGGTCCTTTAGATTCACGATGAGTCGTAGTGAAATATCGTCTCTCCTAAGAGTCGTAAGGTGCATTTTCTCTGGTGTTTCGGCAGATACTTGCAGTCTCGTTCTTGCAATTTGTAACTATAGCCAGCCCAAACATATACTGCTTATCACGTCTTTCATGCAACGTCGAGTGTCAACGGAAAGCGTCTGTTTCCCGTTACAAACAAAACTGTTTTAAAGCGGAATTTTGCGCCCCCGTTCGACACAGCGATCGGAAATTAGTTCAAAATGGTTCAAATGGCTCTGAGCACTGTGGGACTTAACTTCTGAGGTCATCAGTCCCCTAGAACTTAGAACTACTTAAACCTAACTAACCTAAGGACATCACACAACACCCAGTCATCACGAGGCAGAGAAAATCCCTGACCCCGCCGGGAATCGAACCCGGGAACCCGGGCGCGGGAAGCGAGAGCGCTACCGTATGACCACGAGCTGCGGACTGGAAATTAGTGCGACATTCGGTTTAGAGGTATGTATTATCACGGATAGCAGAACTCAGTAAAACTTTGGTCGCCATGTCTTCGTGGCCCGACGAACCCCGTCTCGCGTACCACCCAGGCCCGCACTGTCTGCTACCGCTACTCAGGCGCTGGAGGAGTACTGGTTATTCTTCGTGTTTTACTGTCCTTGTTAATACATATCGCTTAGCCGAACATAGTGCTAGACTAACTTGTGACCTCTCTATCGAATGAGCACGTAAAATTCCGCTTTACAGATAATTTGATGTGTGACTGGAAACAAACCGCCGCTTTCTGTTGACGCTTAGTGTCGCATGAAACATGTTGTGGACAGTATTTGTTTGGTCCGACCCCATCTACATACTGCAAAAAACGAAACTGACATTATCTTCCGAAACACCAGAGAAAATGCACCAGCCGGTCTGGAGAGACACGCAATATACAAACTACGTGCCAGTAATCCAATGTCTTCTTCCACAATCTCTCTACCGAGTTCTGCATCGGCTCACATACCAAAAACTCACAGACTATTTGTTCTCGTAGAAGTAAAGATAGTACAGTGAACAACGTAGCCTCGGCCTGATGTTGTTTCTGAGTGAAGTTTTACTCGAGAGGCCGAAAGTTATGTATGTTCTTCGGAGGCGGCCTTGGGCCCGTTCGTGATTCGCACGTGGTCGTCCCGTGCAGTGGTTTACGCCTGTGGGAACATCGTCTCTTCAGTACTGAAGATCAGTTCCAGCTGCGGGTGACACGAAAACCTAAGTTTTCATGTAACTTCCAATCTGCTACGAGACACGCGTCTTGCACCGATCATCGTTCCACGTTCAAAGTCGTTTAACACACGACGTGCACGGCACAACTTGAAACGGGACAACCCTTTCCGTGACTTCTGACCACTCAGTTTACCCTCAGCGGTAGAGTGTATTCTTGACTGAAACCTTATAACTGATTAGAAGTGATTGGCTGTCCGCAACTCTTTTCGTTTAGTTCTAAATTTGAAGCGAACATTAACCGTTGGCGCGTCAATGTAATCTGATTTATCACCGCAGTCACAGCGTTACGTTGTTGCAGATTAGCGAAAGACTGAAGTCAATTTTAGTAGTTTGTCACAATAGAAAATGTTTGCCGGTATTCCATTAGCAGGGGTATGTAATTAATAGCTGATACTATAGAAAAGGTACAGTACACCACCATTTTGATAATTGTTCAGTGTACATTTGCAGACGCTGATGTTTGTCGCAGCGAGGATCTGTACTCCCGAAAAAAATTACAGGGACCTGCTACCCAAAGATAATGAATGAGATATTATGAAACTACTTTATTACTTACAACTGAAATGCGACGAGTATTCTACAATCTAAAAGTGCTCCTGCACATACAAATTACGAAAAACAAAAATTTTGGCGAAAACCGCGTAAAGACTGTCTACAGGACCTGTGTGCCAAAACAAGAATGGTAATAGCAAACTACGTCAAGGAAACAACCAAAGTATTTATATGTTAAGTATACGGTGTAAAAACCGAAGGTTCCGCACCCGAATTAAATTCATGTTGAAACTTTTTGTAACTTCGACACACGATGACAAGACGTAAGAGGATGTGTGTCGGGGCTGATGGAGGATACGAAATAAGAAGAGACAATCCACGGTACAGCGTACTATTTACGCTTTGTTCTTCTACTTAATTCTCACGTCCCGTAGGCATTGGAGCCATCAGAAATTAAAAGGTGTCTATCACTTGCGTTAGTAGCTCCACGCCCGCCATAGCTGTAGTCCTAGTCGACTGGGAAGTGCTCTAGAAGAGGATGCCATTGTTTACGAAACCGTGGCCTTATCTGTGGCAAGGGATACACGCAAACTCTTTCGGCATACTCCATCGATCCCGTTTTACTGAGTCCATAGAACGAATTCTCTAGCCCGAGCCTGTTTGCGTAACAAATACGCGAGTAAAAATACTCCTCTATTACACAGACAAAATAAATGGTCCATGCGTCGTAACGACTGCATGAAAGCTGCTATAAGAAAGGCACAAACGCAAGGCACCAAAATGTGATCTATAAGAAATACACACAATTTACTGCATTCTAAATCTTGTAACTACTTATACGTGAACGTCAAAGGTCGGCGCAATGAAGGCGTACGCCTATATAGAGAACGATCTCCGTCCAACACTTGCACTACGTCTATGAGAAAATGGTACTGGCGGATTCGAAGCAATCTTGGATCTATCTTCCGGATTAAGAGTTAACTCTAAACACATGCTGCCTTTTGAACTTTATAACGCACTGTAATATATTATATACCTTCTCCCTCAGCGAAAAGAATGAAATATTTATTTTTTGTATTACTAACATTTCAGTAGAGTTTATTTCTTGATGAGAGTTAGGTGCGATCCGTTAGTCCTCTATGCAGTTTTTCTAGAGAAATTAATGTCGCTGGCTTTCTCTGAAGAAATAAATAATAAAAATCGGAATGTATCATTTCTTTCTCTGTCAGTGAGTGAACCAGACGTATCTGTACATTCTCGGGCGCGTATCAGAGCAAACGATAGTGATGAAACAAAAACTGGCGAGTTCAAAAAAAATTATTCACTATATCCCATATCGTAGTATCGGCGATGTAACGTATTTTTAGGAGGCAGTCGTGTTCCAATAAAAATAATTATAGTATTACATTTTAATCTAAATAACAGCTGGCCTCCCAAAAGGAGGGTCCGCAGCTCGTGGTCGTGCGATAGCGTTCTCGCTTCCCGCGCCCGGGTTCGATTCCCGGCGGGGTGTTGTGTGATGTCCTTAGGTTAGTTAGGTTTAAGTAGTTCTAAGTTCTAAGGGCCTGATGACCATAGATGTTAAGTCCCATAGTGCTCAGAGCCATTTGAACCATTTGAACCCAAAAGGAGGAGATCATGTAGTGCAATTTGCAAATTTACATTTAACTAACCAGTTACGAATTAATCAGAGAAATGAGTTGTGCTGTAATTATGATGACTTTCCATACAGATGCACTTATGTCAGGATCCGATATGTATACCTAGTAATGCAAAGGCTTCGGGACGGGAAAGAAACCATCTCGTCAGACGATGGGACGCTCCGGGCTAACGCAAATCTCCCGGAGTGCTACTGTTGTTGCAGAAGGGACCTCAAGTTATTTGTTCTGCAGGTCAGCGACAAGGCGCAATGGGATTTATAATCTTTGACTAAATACTGGAAGTTTTATGGCTTAATGGATCATGGAGTTGGCAGGGAAGTACTCGTGTTAGCATTTACCTGGGAAGGTTTAGGAGGGACATTTTGTAGCAAGCATGTAATTTTTAGAGTACGAGAAGAGGACCCTATTGAAAAACGAAAGTTGGTAACAAATAATTCGACTGACAGAACGAAGGATCCGAGCTTGCCAACCAAAGTAAGGACATGCCTAAGGCTAAACGTGCAGAAGCTGAGTAAAGACAAGATAGGTGACTACGCTCTTACAGTGGATACTTTGCTACTAGTGCTCGCATAGAATAACTTGGCACCAACGCAGTAACGCGTTATCGCAGTGAGCCCTGAGCAATTCTGTCCCGTTGCTTGGAAGGGGCAACCGTCTCAGTTAACTGCCGCCTGCCGGCCTACACACTTCGAGCGTTCTCGTTTGTGTCTCCCTACTACATGGCGTGATATCTAGTCATCGCGCACCTCAAGTGCAAGCTCTTCATAATCTGACACGAATGACGTAACTGATTATATGCAATGCTATTAAATATTTGCTGGAAGAGCCAAGCAACTTAGCAAAAATCTTATAAAGAAACTGTGCTTGAGAGGGTTGCAGGAACTGCTAGCTGTTCCAGTCGCTCAGTAATGAGGAGGAGGAGGGACACGCAGTAATTAATAGAGGCTTCGCTATTTCGGAAAGATACGGACGCTCCTTTGAGTACCACGACGGAGCCCCCCTTTTAGTACTGTCCGCGTTCCTAAAGCGCAATCTGTGCAGATACTGGACACGAAAATTTGTGAGTGCTCTTATCTTTGCCCGTTGCCCGTCAACAGTGTACGGAAATTAGCCAGGGCATAGACAAAATGCCATTGCACTCCCAAATCATGTAAAATGGGCTGATGAGCCGTGTTACACGTCCGTACAAGTCATTAGCAGGATATGCGTAAGTCAAAAGTCACATAAAACGATGCATCTTATTTGAAAAGATAAGATTAAATGAGGCTTACGAAAAGTCTGACATCGTGAACGATACATGACGATCGTGTGCAGGTACCTTTATTTTTACTTACGACTCATGACCCGATGGCCCGAGGAAGACTCCACTGACGCGAGGGCACTTCTGTTGGCCCTCTAGGTCACTTCATCTCAATGTTATTGAGATTATCGGGAATGTAATCATGCCAGATTAGCGCGTAATGGACCTGGCCGCGACTAATCTAGGTTCAAATGATTCAAATGGCTCGGAGCACTATGGGACTTAACATCTGAGGTCATCAGTCCCCTAAAACTTAGAACTACTTAAACCTAACTAACCTAAGGACATCGCACACATCCATGCCCGAGGCAGGATTCGAACCTGCGACTAATCTAGGTTCCGAGTGAGTGGCACTTGAGGGATCGTGGGACACGATGGTTGCTCAACGTTTTTGGTGTTTCTTGAAGCCCATACCATGACGCACCGAAGGAGATGTTACACGTTACCAGATAAGTGTCTTTAATGTAGTACTCTATACCGTGTAATAACAGCTGCTATCCCTGATCAGGCCCAGGAGACCACTCATTCTCGTGGTATTATATGCTGAAGGTGTCACTCGATCTCTACATCTATACACCGCAAGCCAACTAGCAGTGTGTGACAGAAGGTACTTCCTGTAACATCGTAACTCTTCCTGTCGCGACTGGTGTGGCGCAAGAACGACAGCAAGATTCCGTTCGAGACCTAAACTCTCCAGTTTTACCTTCAAAATCTTTTAATGACATATATATTACCACTGGATGACTTTTCTAGGAAGGTATGTCGACAGCGTAACAAAACAGTAAAAAACACCATCCCTCGTGAAGCTTCGGCCACTAGTGTTTGATGAACATCTCTGTGACTCTTTTGCTCTTACTAAACGAACTCCAGAGGAAACATAATGCTCTTCTTTAATTTTTTTTCAGGTCTCAATTCTTCATCAGGGTCCAAGATGGCGAGGAAAATCTCCAATATAGGACTAACGAGGAAGTCGCAAGCTAACTCCTTCGTGTATGAATATATGAAGATGGTATCTATTCTTTCGGAATGAAATGATAATTAAATCAAGACCCTAAGCTGCCGACAGGCGTTTTATACATCAACGGGAACAGTAGAAAATGTGTGCCCCACCGGGACTCGAACCCGGTATCTCCTGCTTACATGGCAGACACTCTATCCATCTGAGCCACAGAGAGCACAGAGGATAGTGCGATTGCAGGGATTTATCCCTTGCACGCTCCCCGTGAGACCCACATTCCCAACTTAAGGTCCACACACTACATTTGTAGTGCCCCTGCCCATTACACTCATTACTCGCGGCAGACAATCTTACCGAGTCCCGTAAGAGTTCGGGCAATGCGTTTGTATCCAGCTCAGAAGAAGAAGAAGGTCAATGGCCAGTTAGACAGATACCATCTCCATATAGATAAGGCTAACCGGTCATTGACCTCCTTCTTCTGTGCTGGACGCACACGCATTGCCCGAACTCTTACGGGACTCGGTAAGATTGTCTGCCGCGAGTAATGAGTGTAATGGGCAGGGGCACCACGAACGTATTGTGTGGACATTAAGTTGGGAATGTGGGTCTCAAGGGGGGCGTGCAAGGGATAAATTCCTGCATTCACACTATCCTCTGTGCCCTCGGTGGCTCAGATGGATAGAGCGTCTGCCATGCAAGCAAGAGATCCCGGGTTTCGAGTCTCGGGCAGGGCACACATTTTCAGTGTCGGTCGGGGCACACATTTTCAACTGCCCCGTTGATGTATATCAACGCCTGTCGACAGGTTAGAGTTTTAGTTTAATTATCATTCCAACTCCTTCGTGGGTGGACTACACGTTCTGTGATTTCTTACGAAGAGTCTCAGTCTCCTATTTGCCTTTCCTACGATTACTTTTATGCAGTCGTTCCACTCAAATCGCACCGTAACTTATACTTCTAGATATTTAATGCTTCCCGTGCTGGCGTATTAACTTCTCTGAATATTACAACGTCATCCATGAAAAGCGTCATGGAACTTCGGACGTTATCCAATGGCTCGTTTATACAGGTGTCTCTCCTAAAACCCATGAGGGGCATTTTCTCTGGTGTTTCGGCAGATGTTTGCAATTTGTTTTCGCAATATGAAGCTGGAATCAGTTCAAACAAATGTTGCTCATAAAGTCTTTCTCGTTACGAACAAAACTATTTTTAAAGCGGAATTTTAAGTGCCCATTCGACATAGCGGTCCTACATTAGTCTGGTGCGATATTTGTTTTATCGATGCGTGATAACAGGGCGAGTAAAACACGAAGAATAACCAATACTTCAGCAGTGACAGCACAAACCCGGGTCACGCTGACTGCTACCGTCTTTGAGCAGCGCTTATCAGTCACTCCTGCAGTACTGGTTGTTCTTCGTGTTTTACTGTCCATTTTAATAAATATCGAGAAAACAAACATCGCACTAGACTAATCTGGGACCACGTAAAGTTTCCCTTTAAAAATCACTTTGTTTGTAACGGCAAACCGACCGACGCTTTCTCTCGACACTGGGTGTCGCATCAAAGACGTGACGAGCGGTACTTGTTTGGACTGACTCCAGCCACACACTGCAGAAGCGAAATTGTAGGTGTCTACCAAAATCTACCGAAACACGCCTGACGACTCGGAGGAGAGACACTCTATATATCTTCGCAAATTTTTTTTTTTGATAACGTCATTTCGGTAACCATCTTCCACAATTACTCTTAACGATCACTGTTTTTAGTATAGTAACAATCTCTTTTAATCTATCTATTTCCATATTTCGAAAAGCTACAACTCGAGTGTCAACTACTTTCAGTAATTTATTTTTCGTTCTTTCTTATTTATTTATAACGGGGTGTTCAAAAAGTCTCTCCGCAGCGCCGTATGATTGTTAGCAGCGCGTGCCGTATTATTGTGCGACTGCCTGGGTTACTTCCCTTCAAGTGGACTTTCCCAACATTCCACTGTTTCTTTTATCTCAGCTAGCGTCAGTAGTATCGTTGGTATGTGTCGTTACGTGTTGACGTGAACGTTTAAGTTTAGTTCCTTTGTTCGTTTGTTTCGTTTTTGTCACTGTTAAAATGTTAACCACTGAGGAACGTGTGTTTTTAGTCGAACAAGTGTTCATAAGATGTCGGTAAATACACAGTTTCAGTTCATCAAACATTTAATTCAGTTTTCCCGGAGACAACACTCCCACATCGCGATACTGTGCGAAATTTGACTAACAAATTTCGAAGTACGGGTTAAGATGTCCATGAGTCCGAACATGTCCGTAAGAAAACTCGCCCAGGAAATCGATGTTAGTGTCGGAACGGCCCAAACAGCTGCTAGGAAAAAATTAGAACTTTTCCCATTCAAAGTGACAGTCGTGCAAGAACTGAAAAATACTGATTATGGCAAGAGACTACATTATTGTCAATGGTTCAAAAATTTCGTTCAACAAAGTGGAAGGGATATTCTTGATGACACGTTGTTCACTGATGAGGGGTGGTTTCATTTATCCGGGTACATGAACTCGCAAAATTCTCGTATGTGGAGCACTGCAAATCCATTGTATATTCATGAGGAACCACTTCATTCTGTGAAAATAGGAGTTTGAATTGCGATTTCTAGGCGTCGGATTGTCGGTCCCATATTTTTCAACGAAATAATAAACGCACAACGATACTGCAGTGATATTCTGTACCCATTCATAAGAGAACTTGTGTTAAGTGAAATACTGAACGGCTATTTTCAACAACATGTGCAACCGCGCATACAGGTCACGTTTCAATGTCACTGCTAGCTGATGTTTTTGGTGATCGCATAATTTCACAGGAACTTTGGCCTCCACGATCGCTTGACATAACACCACCTGACTTTTTCTTCTAGGGTGCAGCGAAAGCAACTTTCTATAAAAACCGTCAAAAATCCATCGACGAACTGAAAACTGCAATATCCACTTTCACTGCTTCTGTTACAGAAGAAATGTTACAGCTTGTGTTTGAAAACATGATTAGACGAATTGAATTGTGTATTCAACAACAGGGGGGACACTTTCAAAATTTAATGTGAAAATTTGTAAGTAAAAATGAATATTCAATAAATTAATAACTTTTATTTCACTGAGTTTCATTTCGTTATATTCACTGCAGCATACGGCACGCGCGGCTGACAATCATACGGCACTGCGGAGAGACTTTTTGAACACCCCGTGTATTTTTGTCTGTAGCTTGCTGTAAAACTCTGATTTTGAAAGTTACTCCAGACTGTGTTTCTTTGCGTTCAGTGGAATGTTTAAAACTGTACTTCAGACACTGAAGATCGATAACAAATGGTTCAAATGGCTCTGGGCACTATGGGACTTAACAAAATGGTTCAAATGGCTCTGAGCACTATGGGACTTAACATCTATGGTCATCAGTCCCCTATAACTTAGAACTACTTAAACCTAACTAACCTAAGGACATCACACACATCCATGCCCGAGGCAGGATTCGAACATGCGACCGTAGCATGGGACTTAACATCTGAGGTCATCAGTCCCCTAGAACTTAGAACTACTTAAAGCTAACTAATGTAAGGACATCACACACATCCACGCCCGAGGCATGATTCGAACCTGCGACCGTAGTGGTCGCGCAGTTCCAGACTGTAGCGCCTAGAACCGCTCGGCCAAACCAGCCGGCCGATTGATAACACATGAAGTGCTTAACACGCAGGAGTAAAAGAACAGTAAATTAAATATATCTTGCAGTAGCATCAAACTCATATTAACAAATCAGCCTGCTCCAAAAAGGATAGAATCAACCACCTTCCGTGGCTGGAAGCTCGAGAAAATATTATCTGTATATATCGCATTGAAACCATGCATTCGCACAGCATTAAAAACAGGAAAAGGGATTATGTCAATAAAAAATATAAAATCGTAATAATAGTCCGCGATCGTAACAGCACTAACAGAATGTTCTGCTTTGCTCGCTTATTCCTTTCTTATATTATAAGACTGAAGACGTTCCGGTTTAAGGCATATGAAAACCACATTTAAAAAGACGTTGACAAACGTTAATTCGTCAGATTTATAAGTACGAACACGTGTCACGGAACAGTCCGTTTATTATCTGATAAATTGTGATGACGGCATTGATAAAAACGTTAAGCTTTATGGTATGTGAAAATAAAACGCGCTCAAGGCGGGGCCTTATGTTTAAGAGAGAATTTATACCGCTCACGTGATACGGTACGTGCCGTTGACGGACGGAAATGACGCAGCGCTCGCCAGTTGGGCTGCCTAGACCAGAGCCACGGGGAAAGCACCGAAGTCAACGGACGTGTGGACACGCGCCGAGAGCGGACAATTCGTGCCGCATGAATAATACATGAGGCCGCCATCAAATGTTACCTAACGAATGCGTGCGAGCGCGCGCTGCTCCGGTTTCATTAAAACGGAATCCGTTGTCATGTCGAATTTGCGATTCTCGGACCATTCGGCCGTAATTAAAATAGCAAGCGGACCGACGGCAGGCATCACGCTGCCCGCGCCGGCCTCGCCGTGTCACGCTCCCAGACGGATCGCTCCGCTAATGCCGATACTCGTCCGGCTAAAAATCACGCTGTAGCTGCTTTATACATATATATAAACTGTTTCCGAATCTAACGAACGACATCCCTAAATACGCTCGCGGACGACGGATTAATACTTACGGATGCTCAATGGATTCAGTCAACTGGCGATTAAATCGGAGTTTCCATCTAATGTTCTTCCCCCTGTTATTTCTGGCAATAATTTAGGAGGCGATGAGAAAACTTGTCGCGCGTTCATCTAACAGCCGTGTACCGCAAGTCTCTAGAGGAACGGAAGGTTCCAAATGATTGGAAAAGAGCACAGGTAGTTCCAGTTTTCAAGAAGGGTCGTCGAGCAGATGCGCAAAACTATAGGCCTATATCTCTGACATCGATCTTTTGTAGAATTTTAGAACATGTTTTTTGCTCGCGTATCATGTCATTTCCGGAAACCCATCAACTCGCCTTATTTGTTCATGAGACCCAGAAAATATTAGATACAGGCTCCCAGGTAGATGCCATTTTCCTTGAATTCCGGAAGGCGTTCGATACAGTTCCGCACTGTCGCCTGATAAACAAAGTAAGAGCCTACGGAATATCAGACCAGCTGTGTGGCTGGATTGAAGAGTTTTTAGCAAACAGAACACAGCATGTTGTTATCAATGGAGAGACGTCTACAGACGTTAAAGTAACCTCTGGCGTGCCACAGGGGAGTGTTATGGGGCCATTGCTTTTCACGATATATATAAATGACCTAGTAGATAGTGTCGGAAGTTCCATGCGGCTTTTCGCGGATGATGCTGTAGTATACAGAGGAGTTGCAGCATTAGAAAATTGCAGCGAAATGCAGGAAGATCTGCAGCGGATAGGCACTTGGTGCAGGGAGTGGCAACTGACCCTTAACATAGACAAATGTAATGTATTGCGAATACACAGAAAGAACGATCCTTTATTGTATGATTATATGATAGCGGAACAAACACTGGTAGCAGTTACTTCTGTAAAATATCTGCGAGTATGCGTACTGAACGATTTGTAGTGGAACGATCATGTAAAATTAATTGTTGGTAAGACAGGTGCCAGGTTGAGATTCATTGGGAGAGTCCTTAGAAAATGTAGTCCATCAACAAAGGAGGTGGCTTACAAAACTCTCGTTCGACCCTATACTTGAGTATTGCTCATCAATGTGGGATCCGTACCAGGTCGGGTTGACGGAGGAGATAGAGAAGATCCAAACAAGAGCGGCGCGTTTCGTCACAGGGTTATTTGGTAAGCGTGATAGCATTACGGAGATGTTTACCAAACTCAAGTGGCAGACTCTGCAAGAGAGACGCTCTGCATCGCGGTGTAGCTTGCTGTCCAGGTTTCGAGAGGGTGCGTTTCTGGATGAGGTATCGAATATATTGCTTCCCCCTACTTATACCTCCCGAGGAGATCACGAATGTAAAATTAGAGAGATTCGAGCGCGCACGGAGGCTTTCCGGCAGTCGTTCTTTCCGCGAACCATACGCGACTGGAACAGGAAATGGAGGTAATGACAGTGGCACGTAAAGTGCCCTCCGCCACACACCGTTGGGTGGCTTGCGGAGTATAGATGTAGATGAACGAAAGACGGCGGACGGACACTGGTACTGAAGGTTCCAGTATATTTTAAAAAGGATGGGAGATGAGTGTTTAGCATCCCGTTGACAATGAAGTCATTAGAGACGGAGCACATGCTTGGAAGAGTGAATGATGGAGAAGGAAATTAGCCGTGCCCTTTCAAAGGGACCACCCTGGCATTCGTCTTAAGCGATTTATGGAAACTGAACCGTTCTCTTCCTGAATGCAAGTCCAGAGTACTAACTCACTGCGCCACTTCGCTCAGTCAGTAGATATTTGCAAATACTTGCGTTTTATCTTAGAATATCATTACATTTTAAATCGGAAAATAAATTAGTTTTCTAGAAGTGTCGAAACGTAGATCAGATGAGCGGGAACTTCTGAAAACGAAAATGACCTAAAAGAAGTTATAAGTGGTGTGTGTGTGTGTGTGTGTGTGTGTGTGTGTGTGTTTCTAGTGTACATATCATTCAGTGACACAACTATTTTGTAAGTATGGCGGGAAAATAGAGAATGCAAATGTTTTTAAAATTACGTTAAGCTGATGTTCTTGTGATGGGTTAAATGATGTGTCACACTGAATTTTACATTTCTCTCAATAATAAAATGCGCCTCCGCTATAGCAGAAACTCAATTAACTATATACTACGGCTCTGATTTGAATGAATTACGGTAGAATCTGAGTCTGCGTAAATCAGATGCTTTGTGAGATATGACGAACTTGATTAAACTCACGCTGCTCGTAAAACGTTTAGAGGGCTGAATCTGCACTAATTCGAAATTATTTTTGCGCATACAATGTTTTACTAATTAAAACTTCGCAGACACTGTGCTAACGTATAGAGAACGTCAGCAATTAAGAGCAGCAGGACATGCCAGGTACCACTGTTCTGCAACCAACATGTCAAGTGAGGTCTGACGCAAAAGAAATGAGACTATTTCTGTTACTAAAGAGCTTTTCTTGGAAAGTAGAGCAAAAATAAAATTTTTATAGCTCTGTTCAAGCCATAGCGGGTTTCATGTCTTCACTCATCTTTAACTGGCTTAGCATAGTAACACATTAATTATTGTTATGCTCATCTCGACTGCATTTTGAATGCTGCACCTTTTCTCTACAAAACAATTTCTTCAGCTATCACGTTTTATCGAATCGTACATATAATCTAAATTACAGACATGAACGTCTACTGTTATTCTGTACTCTGTAGCTCCTCTCTTTGATATTATAATGTCCGCATCTCGTGGTCGTGCGGTAGCGTTCTCGCTTCCCACGTCCGGGTTCGATTCCCGGCGGGGTCAGGGATTTTCTCTGCCTCGTGATGACTGGGTGTTGTGTTCTGTTCTTAGGTTAGTTAGGTTTAAGTAGTTCTAAGTTCTAGGGGACTGATGACCATAGATGTTAAGTCCCATAGTGCTCAGAGCCATTTGAACCATTTGAAGCCATTTGATATTATAACGGGCGTTCAAAAAGAAACGAGCCGGAGGTATAATTACAGAAACCAGTACCTGTATGTTAGAAGTATTGACCCTGGCTGTTGAGACACTTGTCCCATTGTGACACAAGGCGGGATGGCTGTCTCATAAAATTCCCGGGACTGCGATGTTAACCAGTTCCGCATGTACAGCTGGACGTCGTCGTCCACACTAGTGCAGGACAGGTTATGCTGACGTTCTTCTTCGACCAAGATGGCCCCTGTCTGATTCACTTCCTGCAGCACGGGACAACAGTGAATGCCCAGCGTTATTCGCAAACCTTCACCACCCTTCGCCAAGAGATCAAATAAAAATGACCAGGCGATCTCACCTGTGGGGTCATTCTGCTCCACGACAATGCAAAGTCTCATACGGCCAACACTGTAGCGACACTCCTGCAGAAACTCAAATGGGAAGTTCTCAGCCACCCTCCATACAGTCACAACCTCTCTCCCTGACATTACGCCATTTCTGGCCCCCTTGAAAAGGCTCTGACGGGCAAACGATTCACTTCGGATGACGATGTCCAACTGTACGTACGGAACTGGTTAACATCGCAGCCCCGGGAATTTTATGAGACAGCCATTCACCGCCTTGTGTTACAGTGGGACAAGTGTCTCAACAGCCAGGGTCAATACTTCAAACATACAAGTACTGCTTTCTGTAATTATGCCTGCGGCTCGTTTTTTTTTAACGCCACTTATATGTACATATCCCACAAATTTCTACCTACACTGGTATACTGTTGCAGCGTCCGTCTCCGTAGCATGAGTGGTCAAGCGCGGCTCACTGCCATGCGAGGAACCAGAATTCAATTTCCGATACTGACAGGGAGGGATTTTTTATTTATTTATTTTCGGGCGACTGGTATGTGATGCACTCAGCCACGTGAGGCCAACTGAGGAGCTACTCGGCCGATTAGCTGCAGTTACAAAATCAAGAAATCCGACAACGACCGGGAGAGCGGTGTGCTGATCACATGCGCCTCATACCGCGCCCGATGACGCCATTGGATCGTCCAGGACCTGAATGCGGAATCATGCGTTCGTTTACGCTGGAAATTGTACATGAAGTCAAATAACAGTTTTTGTGTTTGAAAATTACTTCTGAAATTAGTAGCGAGCGATACTGAACTTAATACAGATGATCTAGAATTTAATACAGATGACCTTCAAACTTGACAGAAGTCCGTGTATGAATGAAAAACTGAAGCGACACACTATATTATGTAAGTTAGAACAAAAAGTTGCTACTTGCTGTATTTTGTGAAGAAATGTAATCCACTGACACGGTTTTCAACCACTATTGTCATGAATAAATTAATCAATTTACCATTTGTCGTAGCGTATTAGCGCGTGACGGTTTTCCGATACTGTAGTGGGTCCTTACGTTGTGATAAGGTTCAGCTTGATTGATCAGGTGAATGGCAGCGGATGAGCCGTCTACTGCTGATTTTTTCTATAGCTTCGCCAAAAACTGTAGTGTACTAAAAGTGAACAACGAGATAATTTTAATTTTTTTTCTGTGAAATTCCTCAACTCAGCAACACAGACATTTCAGATGACGCCTTAAGCTTATTGGAATGAGTTTTATCGGCGCTCGAGTATGCCTGAATGATATAAGTTTTCCTGGAGGCAGGGAACTGTGAAACATTACGACCAATTAGGCGAACCCTGCAGATCAAAAATCGGAGAAAACTTTGTCAGTTGCGAGGTTCAATACGAAAAGACCTATGTTGTTGTAGTGCTGAAATGGTGAACATGGAGAAGTAATTTAACAAAGAACTAAACATGAAGAGCGTGTGTGTGTGTGTGTGTGTGTGTGTGTGTGTGTGTGTGTGTGTGCGCGCGCGCAAATAGACTTGTCTGACGAACAGCAGGAAAGGCGAAAGGAACTGTTTTCTCATCTTTACGACGGATTAATGAACTGCCCGGGTGTGGATGAACGTATGGATCTCGCATTAGGAATATGAGCCTACCTAAAACACTTTATCAGTGACACAATATTCAGGTAGCTCAAACACACACTGACTGAATATTCATCTTAATCACCGCCTTTAGTACACCCCATCTTCTTCTCTGATTCTAAAATTCAGATATCCGCTATAAATAGTACTGCATGCATCGGTGCGACCATTACACACGGGAGTCACAGGTAAAGTCACAAAATTGCAGAGCTCCTGCGTAGCCTCACGGAAACAAAGGAAAGATGATTAGCATTCCAAGTCTCGACATCAGGAACGGAGCATAAGCTCAGATTGAAGAAGGATGAGCAAGAAAATCGATCATGTTCTTTTGAAAACAACCACCCCGGCATTAGCTTACGCGATTAAGGGAAATCGCAACAACCTAAATATGAGATCTGCACTGCCGTCCTCCCTAATGTGGGTCCAGCGTCTTATCACTGCGAGACCTAGTTCGGCGCAGAAAACGACATGCAGACATATACTGAGTAGATAAGGGAACGAATGCAGACGTGTGCAGATTAAATGGCTCCCACTAATGAAGTGTTTCGTGAGTAAAATTATTTTCAACATAAAGATAGGTTTTTTTTTTTTGTCTCATACATGTCGAACGACGAAAACCCATCAACTGGCAAGCTCCAGACAGGATCATATTTTGATGAAGATTAAAAGACGGCATCATATATTATGTTCGCATGAACAACTGACGATGTTCTTCCAACAAATGTGTTCATGTACTGTGGCGTTGTACCATTAATCTTCTTCCTTTTCCGTTTTCATTCTCTATTCCAAGGAGCACAGAGGCTGTTTGAGATACGGCTCGTTAAAGAGTGCACTTCTTTTCAGGTAAATGACCTAGCAAGCTGGAAAACAGTACTGATGCATTACAACAACGGCTAAATGCGGCGACCACCAACGTTATTACGGACATCTTACGCGTCATCCTGTCTATTCTGCCGCATACCACGACAAGCAACAATGAGACTTTTCGCTTTCCCTCAGCATACGTGGACGCGTTACCCATCAGAATTCAACCGGTGTAGGAAGAAAACGATACGTTTCTGCACATGAGTTACTATTCAAAATAGTATGCACTCACTTCCTTTTACAAGTACTAGAAGTTTCTGACGGGAATCTCCGAATTATCAAAATCCACATCCGAACAAGGCTATTATTTCTTTCTGGTTGTTCTATTGATATTTACGAGCACCTCGTCTTACGTATATTACTTTAACAAGCAAGTGGATGTTAAATTACATTAAAACATCCCAGTTGATCGGTTCTTATACCACGTAGACAAACTAATCAATCACGTGCAATTTTGCTACCTTTAACAGTGCAATGAGTGCTACAAAAGCCGGTCGGAGTGGCCGTGCGGTTGTAGGCGCTACAGTCTGGAACCGCCCGACCGCTACGGTCGCAGGTTCGAATCCTGCCTCGGGCATGGATGTGTGTGATGTCCATAGGTTAGATAGGTTTAAGTAGTTCTAAGTTCTAGGGGACTGATGACCTCAGAAGTTAAGTCCCATAGTGCTCAGAGCCATTTGAACCATTTTTCTTGCTACAAAAGCCGTACATGAATCGCTATGCTCTGCATAAATCACTAATTTTAGAGTTTTAGGTGGTGACGTCCTTACAATGTCTGCTATTAGCTTGATCAAAAGCAAATCAAAGTTTCACTATTTCTTGCAAGACATTGTCACATTGCCTCCTCGTCTGACCTGCTAACTTCCTGTAATCACTAACCCGAAAACGATTTTGATGCACATATTTACTTCACAGTCCATGAAGACCATACGAAGATTATGATTTTAACATTCCATCAGATAAAGAAATCATTTGAGACAGAGCATAAGCTCTGGGCAAAAAATGGGGAAGGAGCTATATACGCAACTTTGGACGACCGAACGAGGATTTGAACACCGCTTGTCCGAAAGTGAGTCCCATTCGTCAGCACATTGCTCAGACACATTTCGAGACAATTTAGTTAACCAGTAATGTACACAAAACGAGAAAAACTAGGGAAACCTAATACAGTGACGCTGAATCCATATCACATTGCAGTTTCCGTAACATAAATGATGTTTGTTGGTTGGTTGGTTGATTTGTGGGAAGGGACCAAACAGCGAGGTAATCAGTCCCATCGGATTACGGATGGATGGGGAAGGAAGTTGGCCGTGCCCTTTCAAAGGAACCATCCCGGCATTTGCCTGTAGCGTTTTAGGGAAATCACGGAAAACCTAAATGAGGATGGCCGGACGCTGGATTGAACCGTCGTCCTCCCGAATGTGAGTCCAGAGTGCTAACGATTGCGCCACCTCGCTCGGTGATAAATCAGGTACTATTGCCACGGAAAAATGCTGGCTGAGAATATGAAAAAGAATAAATGGAGTTACAACGATAGTCCTTGCTGCAGCGGCCAATAATGGCAAATTCACGGTGATTTTAAATAGGTATCACTCCATATCTACTCGTACATATAAACTCTACAAACCATCTTCAGGTGAGTGGGCACTTGGTGTACCACTGTCGCACCCCCCTTTCCTGTTTTAGTCACGAATGGTAGGCGAAAATAACTCGAATCTCTTTCATATTATCTTCATAGTGTTTTCGCGAGTATACAATAAATTGGTTGACTGTTTTAGGAACGTAGACTCTTGGTGTTTTAACAGTGAACCACACCGTAATGCACAACGTCTCTCTTGCGTCTTCCACTGGAGCTCGCTGTGTATCTCAGTGACGCTTCCGCGCTTATTAAGAGAACGTGTGACGAAATGCGCTGCTCTTCTTTGGATCTTCCCTATTCATTTTATTAGTCCTATGTGGTATGGGTCACAGACTGACGAGTAGTATTCAAGTATCGGTCGAAGGAGACTTATGTAAGCTACCTCATTCGTGGGTGGAGTACACTTTTTGAGGATTCTTCCAATAACCCTCAATCTGGCATCTTCATTACCTGCGATTCGTTTCTGGGGTCGTTCCATTTTAAATCACTCCGCACGCACAGACCCAAATAATTAATGGACGTGACTGTTTCCGGTGATTGTTCGGAAACTGTCTTCAGAAATATTTTTACGGGCTGTACTGAACAGCTTTTATTGACGTTAGTACATCAGTGTACGGGATGATGCATTTCCTAATAAGTCTGTAAGGAAAATATAATTGTTGTAGCGAGGGAATCATCCCTACGGCTTGCGACGATGTTGCCACTTTTCATGATTAATAGTGACCACTTCCTGGAAGATTTACAGAATACATGTGATGTACTGATCCGAATTGTGATAGTCACTCAGACAGCAACAAAACAAAAAGTAACCGTAATTAAATGAAAGAATGACATTCTACTCGAAGAATCCAAGCCTGTTATTAACGGCACTGGGTACCATGTGGTACTGGTAAAAAAAAAAGTATAGTGTGCGCCCCAAGCCCATGACCGTATTATTGGCCTGACTACAGGTAGAGTGCAGCCTCTTTTCGCCGCCGCTCTGGGAGAGGGAGGGAGAGGGAGAGAGAGAGAGAGGGAGAGAGAGAGAGAATGAAGAGGAGGGGTGGGGGGGGGGGGGGTCTCTAACTCCGGCCGCCTTTTACCCACGGGGAAGATCCAGGCTGAATGCACCAAATCCATGAAAACTGCACCCAGTGAAATTTGCGCCCAACCAGATATCTGTGAAATCTGCCCCTAATACCCGCTCACTTTGTGTCACGGCTAACCTGCGCCCGGACCGTCGTAATCACCCCAAACTTCCTGCTCCCCAGGCGTGGACGAACTGCGCCCCCATAGACCTCCTCTACCACAGTAGCCAACTGTCTGTACAAACAGCCTTAGTACCGCTCTAGCTGCCGTAGAGTTGACATCGTGCGACTTGTGTATTTCTGTGTCAATAGTTCCGATACGGAAGTTTCAAAAATCATTCGGGTTAAGCCGTATTGCTACTACTACGAAGTTTATTCTTACTTAGTGAACAGAACGAAAGAAGACGGGATTGTGACGTGGCGCTGTTGAAGACAGAAAGCAAGCCACTGGCTAGGAATGCTTAAAACCTAGAATTCGACGGTGCTTTATTCACTCGAACATCAATGTGGAGCTCCAGATGAAGCTCGGTTCGAAGTCAGGAAAACTTTGAACAAGTCAAAGAAAAGAGAGAGATTTCTGTTTCCAAAATGTATTCAGAGGTGCTACGTAATCGAGAGTATGATTTCGTCACTGAAATGCCCGAGCACCAAGCAACGAAGAGAACTTCATACTATCAGCGGGCAAAATCACGAGGAAATGAGGAAGATCCGCAGACAAGAGAAGAAATTGATCTCAAAGCAGAGTTACTAGCTATGAATGATAGCAACAGTTTTCTGTTACGCGTCGACAAATTAGGGCAATGAATAATAGGTTTTAGCGGAAGAACAGATAAAGAGGCTCTAAGAAGTACACAAAACGTTTTTATAGATGGTACTTTCAAGTGCTCTAGCAAACAGTAATCGCAAATATACATCATTTACGTCGACTTTGGGAGAGCAAATAAGGAGACAAGCATCTATCCATTTGCCTTTGCTTTATATCTAACCAAAAAAACACTTACCGAAATTTGGCGTAAAATCGAAACTTGTAACCGTGACTGTAGACTTCGAATCAGCAGCGATTTCTGCGATTGAAGCTGTACTACCGACAGCCAAAGCACATGGGTGATATTTCCACATGAAAAAGTGTCTCTGGAGAACAGTGGAATATCTAAGACTTACTAATGAATACAAAGAAAAAGAAGTGAAACAACAAATTCGCATGTGTGCTGCTCTGGCGTTTCTATGGTTTGAAGCTGCCTGTGATGGCTGGCTCGAGATACATTCACAGGCACCAGATGTCCCCAGGCTACTTTGTAGATACCACACCACCACCACCACTCCATCTACAGGCCACAAGTGGCCCATCGGGACCATCCGACCGCCGTGTCATCCTCCTACGAGGATGCGAATAGGAGGGGCATGGGGCAGCACACCGCTCTCCCGGTCGTTATGATGGTATTCTTGACCGAAGCCGCTACTATTCGGTCGAGTAGCTCCTCAACTGGCATCACGAGGCTGAGTGCACCCCGAAAAACGGCAACAGCGCATGGTGGCCTGGATGGTCACCCATCCAAGTGCCGACCAAGCCCGACAGCGCTTAACTTCGGTGATCTCACGGGAACCGGTGTAGCCACTGCGGTAAAGCCGTTGCCACTTTGTAGGTAGCTGGTTGGAAAATGAAGAAAGCCCAATCAGTCTTTGGAGTTGCTACAAACGGCACCATCGAACGACCAACGCTGATGACTGGAACCACAAAATTAAAAACATGCTTGTTAAACCAAATCCTGAAATCAATGACGTAACACGGTGTATAAAAAGAGAAGCAGAAAATTCGGAGTGTGCGTTAATGGAGCAGAGCTGTGTATAGAAGGTAAACGAAAATAAACACAATATACATGTAACGGGATGAGAGTTTGGAAAAAAATTAAAAAGTACGAAGAGGATGGTGAGATCAGGGTTTGCTTGAAAGCTATCTTCTACCTACAAAAATCTGACTAAATTTATCAGAAGATGTGTATAGACAGAAAAATGTACAAAATAATAAGTACTTATAAACAAAAAAGAACTTGAAAAAGATATATTGAAGATGCTTATAAGATGATTTTAAACATGCCTAACTGATGCTAATTTAGTTTTGCTATTTATCCTGTTGAAAGCCTGGATAAAGTGTGTTGGAAGTCTGGTTATTTTTAAAAACCTAGATTCAATTCTATGGCCGGCCATACTGAATTTGGCTTCTGTGGTTTCTGAGTTCATTCCAGGCAAATGCTGGAATGGTTCCAAGGAGGCCACGGGTGCTTCCTACCCCTCCTGCAACCACAAATCCGAGCGAAAGCTAAATCTCTAACAATAATAACTGTCGACGAGTCGTAAAACACCAAACGCAAAATTTGTTTTCACCTCGTTGTTATGACGATCAATGAAGATATACTGAGCTAAAATTAAACATATCAGCGAAATTTAAACTTTGTTCCTTGAGTGAAATTGTCATTAACTTTATAAAGCTTCTAAGACACATAAACGTACTTTAATGACGTAAAAATAAGACTCATGAGCTATTTAAATGTTACTGAATGTCTTGGCGATAGTTCTGTGATTAACTTCAAACTTGTACAAGACTACAAAGAATTCCCTACTTCGTTACCTACACACCCATTATTTTACTCTGGTTCAGACTGACGTCTAAACAGTGGCATAGCTAGATAGTTTGGCATCCGGTGCAGCTTTTAATTTGTCACCCCCCGCCGTCCAATTGCCAACCTCACAAAAGCATAAAATACAACATTTGTGACTAAAACGTAACTTAGAATTTCTTCCTTCTTTTTCGGTTGCAAATCTTCAAATTGCCTCATCAGTATCGATATCTTTGGCTAGCCCATTTTTATCGACTAACTACTAAATTAGACAATCGTGCTCGACTTATAGAGGAACAAAGATAATTCTTAATTAATATGACTTTTGAAAAAAAAAGAGTTCTCTTACATAACGCTATCGAAACACAAAGTTAAGAAAAATCTTAGAGCCAAAATAAAGTTGGGAACAGTTTCGGCAAAAAAGAATCTTCTTAGTCGAGAAATTTGCGCGATGAATCTCATGATAAATGTCAAGTGATTTTTGTATAATCGTAGGAAGTTTAGTTTCTGAAGTTTTAATAAAAATGACTAGGATCTCAAACAGTATCTGACATATGTTCCACGGTTTTTCAACATGTATCGATTTCTTGCAGAAACCTGTCGATATTGACCTTCTCAGTTGCAGCGTTCTGTATAGTATGGCTTGAAAATGCGAGTTCTGAAACCTCTAGGTAACATCCATCAGTTCTTCTACCTGCCGCGCAAGGGGTGCGGTAAAGTGGCAGAATTTCTTAAGCGGTACTTGTAACGGGTCCAACTGTGTATGGATGACGTAATGCACAATACGTAACATGAAGTTACGTTTATTTCAGAATGCTTCGTTCCTAAATTACACAAATAAACATAGTTAAACATCTCATTAAAATTACACCAACAACTGGATTCTAAATTACACTGTAGACGTGTATAATAAAATAACTGCAGTATTTTCAGGTTTTGCAAATACTGATCTTCATTATTGGTATTTAAGTTACAGCGACCAAGCTCTTACTTTCATTAAAGATTTTCATTAAATTTTTCAGAGATATAGGATATTTCTAAAATAAACTGAATATTTATGCAGTTCCTACTTTGACTCCATGGATTGAGTACATATTAAGCCGCACTCACACGCACTGAAGGCACACATATCTCGTTCAGTTTCATAGTTTGTTCCAACGTATCACATGCAATAAGACTCACCATTTTGCGAAAAGAGGACAATGACACTTTAGTATCACATCGAAGGCCCCGTTGGCACCATAAAAAAGGGTAACGTAACAAGGGCATTGTATCGCTTCCCGCCTGCTGAATTCAAGCAAACACGCTACCGTAAACTGGAAAAGAGAGCTCTTAAATGCTAATAGAGGACGGCGAGAAGCGTAATAGAGTCACAAGTCTCATCCGCAAGGGTTGATAATGGCATCTTTATTCAAAGAGCAATGAACTACAGCCAGAGTCTGAAATCCGGCGTAAACAAACCTAATGAAAACTCGCACCAATGTCTTCGTCAATAAGTTTGAGAATTAGTCGCAGGTACACTGCTGATTATGCATGCACGTATGCATGGAACAAATGTAAAATTGTCGTGAAGTGTACTACGTGCGTGATTATGCACACTAATAGCATTTACCGCAAGTGTTCGAATTAGAGAGTAGCGCCATCTACATTCTCTATGTAAGAAAATATTACACAGTAGGTTTCTCATTCAAAAATCACATTTGAATGTCGTTTATTTGAGAGAAGTCTGAGTGCGACAGCGGCAAGACCACAGATCCTTGAGGTTCTGCCAAAGGCCTTAGCACGTTGGATACGTCGGTTCCCGTCCGGTAACCGAATTTAAGCAACGTCGGGCCCGGTTAGCACTTGGATGAGAGACCGCCTGAGAACACCGAATGCCGTTGGCTCAGGGACACTTAGGTCGCCGAAATGACGTCCAATTCAGAGACTTGGACCAGGACGTTGAGCTATAAGACAATATTCTTGAGAGTGTGGTTTATCGGTCCCCGATATTGCTCAGCCCATCTATTTGTTTACTTACTGGCTCAGTCAATCGATTTCTACTACACAGCCAGCCTCTCTAAAAATCACTGACGCAGTAAACATAAATTATAACAATGATGTAATGCAATAAAATAGAGTGATGCCTTCTACGCACAGGACAGACAATACTTTACGCCATCGCCGGTGTGATCTCTGTCTCACGCCATGAGAGACTCTCCAGCCGTTGCCCACTTTGGCATGTAGCGACACTGCGATAAGCACCAGATTTGGCCACTGTTCGCCTCCCATGCAAGCGGGCCCGGGTTCGATTCCCGACCGGGTTGGAGATTTTCTCCGCTCAGGGACTGGGTGTTGTGTTGTCGTCATCATCACTTCATCCTCATCACCGGCGCGGAAGTCGCCCAATGTGGCGTCGACTGAAATAAGACTTGCACTTGGCCGCGGAACTTTCCCTGATGGGGCCTCCCGGCCAACGATGCTGTACGCTCATTTCATTTTTGGTCACTGTTTCGGCTTTCCTTTGAAAGCTCATATGTTTACAAAAGTATCGGTGTCACTTCTTAAAGTAATACTTGTCAAGCTTACTTTCTGCCATCTATAATGAGCATTCAGTTGATAATAACTTCAACGTACCTAAATTATGACGAAAGTCATCGTTAAATGTTCTACGCACGCGCTACAGACGGCCGCAACATCGCCCCACCATCCGCCTTTTCACTTGCACAAATCTGTAAGTAAAATATCTGAATACAGGAATGTGTTGAAATATGTTATATTAGCGAGGACTATCACTGGAGATCTTTTACATTCACTTTTACATAGATCGACATTTGAATTGTGACATATCATCTACTAGTTTATAAAATATATAAAATATGTTGGCCTCAGACAAATATGAAGCAACAGTTTTGTAAATTGCGTAATTGTTTACAAGAAATCTACATCTACATCCATCTACATCCATACTCCGCAAACTTCCTGACGGTGTGTGGCGGAGGGTACCTTGAGTACCTCTATCGGTTCTCCCTCCTATTCCAGTCTCTTATTGTTCGTGGAAAGAAGGATTGTCGGTATGCCTCTGTGTGGGCTCTAATCTCTCTGATTTTATCCTCATGGTCTCTTCGCGAGATGTACGTAGGAGGGAGTAATGTACTGCTTGACTCCTCGGTGAAGGTATGTTCTCGAAACTTCAACAAAAGCCCGTACCGAGCTACTGAGCGTCTCTCCTGAAGAGTCTTCCACTGGAGTTTATCTATCATCTCCGTAACGCTTTCGCGATTACTAAATGATCCTGTAACGAAGCGCGCTGCTCTCCGTTGGATCTTCTCTATCTCTTCTATCAACCCTATCTGGTACGGATCCCACACTGCTGAGCAGTATTCAAATAGTGGGCGAACAAGCGCACTGTAACCTACATCCTTTGTTTTCGGATTGCATTTCCTTAGGATTCTTCCAATGAATCTCAGTCTGACATCTGCTTTACCGACGATCAACTTTATATGATCATTCCATTTTAAATCACTCCTACTGCGTACTCCCAGATAATTTATGGAATTAACTGCTTCCAGTTGCTGACCTGCTATTTTGTAGCTAAATGATAAGGGATCTATCTTTCTATGTATTCGCAGCACATTAAACTTGACTACATTGAGATTCAATTGCTATTCCCTGCACCATGCGTCAATTCGCTGAACTGGTTAATGCTACTTCTTGTTTTCCAAGTTCAAATGGTTCAAATGGCTCTGAGCACTATGGGACTCAACTGCTGAGATCATTAGTCCCCTTGAACTTAGAACTAGTTAAACCTAACTAACCTAAGGACATCACACACATTCATGCCCGAGGCAGGATTCGAACCTGCGACCGTAGCAGTCTCGCGGTTCCCGACTGCAGCGCCAGAACCGCGCGGCCACTTCGGCCGGCCTTTTCCAAGTTCCTGGGGTCAGCGTCCCTGCCGTATCACTAGAGAAAGATGGACGACGATCTAGCGCCGACCCACAGCCTAGTATCACTGTCATAAAGTAGTTGAGAAACATTTCCTGAGGGCCAGAAAAATGGAGCAGAGAAACAATTTCGACTCGCGTAGGATTCTTGGCGCACTGACGTATTTGCCAGCACCAAGCAGGGGGAGGCAGGCCGGCGGCGTCCAGCACATGAATGGGACTCCCTTGCCGATCTGGGCCAGGCTCGCCGGCGGGGCGCAGTTGTATCCGGCTGTCGCGGCCGGCGGGGGAGTGCGGGGGCGTCGGCCGCTACGGCGGCGGCTGCGGGACGTCGCATTGCAGATGAGCCGAGCTTTCCGCCGCCGCCGCCGCCGCCCATTACCGTAATTGCAGCCGCAGGACGCGTCGCGACGCCACGGTCCAGGCGCAGCCGCGCATTCACGCCCCTCCCACGCCAGCCAGCCAGCCAGCCAGCCCTCTGGCACGCGAGCCGCAACCACTCCTCCTGCTCGGGCCGGCGAAACCCAAGCGAATACATACAACTTTTAGTCGCACAACTGTTCATTTCTGCATGGAAATGAGATGGGGCACTATGTGTGTGTACTCACCCTCTACGTGACAGTCGCTCGACAGAAAAGTCGTGTAGCTCCACATACTCTACACTCAAACATAATGAGGTATCTCGAATAGAATGACCTCTTCCTTGCAGAATTGCATGGATTCCAAGAACAACGGTCGTGTGAAACCCAACTCGCACTTTTCTGACATCCTAAAAGAAATAGACTAAGGCAGTCAGCCAGGTGCAGAATTTCTTGACTTCCGAAAAGTGTTGCAATCAGTACCACACTACGCGCAAGTACGACCATGTGGGGTATCACGCGAAATTTGCGACTGGACTTAGTATTTCTTTGCACAGAGGGCGCAGCATGTTACCTTGGATGGAAGTCATCGACAGATGTAGAAGTAACTCCAGGTGTGCCCCTCGGAAGTATGTTGGGACCCTTACTGTTCATGTTGTACATTGGCAATCTTGCAAAAAATATTAACAATAACTCAGACTTTTCGTAAATAATGCCGTTATCTATAATGGAGTAATGTATGAAAAAGCTGCACAAACTTTCTTTCAGATCTTGAAAAGATTTCGAAATGGTGCAGATATTACGAATTTGATTTCAGTGATCAAAAATTTAAAACTGTGCTCAATACAAAATGGTTCAAATGGCTCTATGCACTATGGGACTAAACATCTGAGGTCCTCAGTGCCCTACACTAGGAACTACTTAAACCTAACTAACGTAAGGACATCACACGCATCCATGCCCGAGGCAGTATTCGAACCTGCGACCGTAGCAGCAGCGCGATTCCGCACTGAAGCGCCTACATCCGCTCGGTCACAGCGGCCGGCACTCAACACAAGGCCGGCCGGGGTGGCCGAGTGGTTCTAGGCGCTACAGTCTGGAACCGTTCGACCCCTACGGTCGCAGGTTCGAATCTTGCCTCGGGCATGGCCGTATGTGATGTCCTTAGGTTAGTTAGCTTTAAGTAGTTCTACGTTCTAGAGGACTGATGACCTCAGTAGTTAAGTTCCATAGTGCTCAGAGCCATTTGAACTCAACACAAAATTATAAGAATACAGACTTCTATGACCACATTATCAAAGAGTCACAACTGGAATCAGTCACCTCACACAAATACCTGAGTGCAACAATTTCTTGGGATATGAAATGACACGTTCACATACGTTCAGTCGTAGGTACAGCTGATGGGTAGATTCCAGTTCATTGATAGGATACTAGAAAAACGCAATCAGTCGACAAAGCACACGTGCGACCCATCCTGGAATACTGCCCAAGCATATGGGACCCATAGCAAGTAGGACTAACATGGGACATTGAACGTATGGAAAGGTCAGCACGAACGGTCACATGTTTGTTTGACCCACACGAGAGCATCACGGAGATATGAAAAAATTGAACTGGCGGACGCTGATGATATGCGCAAAGTATTTCGTGAAATGTTACAAATTTTCAAGAACGACTTTTAAGCGAGGAATCTAGGAATATACTAAAACCCCTCTACATATCGCTCCCGTAGGGACTGCAAAGACAGGATTAATTACAGCGCGAAGAGGCGCTTAAGTAATCATTCTTTCCTCGCTCCAGATGTGAATGGATCGGGTATAAGCCCTAATAAGTGATACAACGGGAAGTACCGAGATGTAAATGCAGTCAAGAACGATCATAAAACCTCGTCGACGGTCTCTTGACCGGACTGCAACCAAACAGTTGCACAATTATAGGCTGAAAGCCATTAGTACATCACTGTCCGTTGGCGAGAGCATATACTCGACTGCAACGTGTATCTCGCGGAAAAGGCATGAAGGTACTATGAGACGGATTCGAGCTCACATGGAGCGTTATTACCTATCGTTGGTCCCGTGTATTATTCGCGACAGGAAAAGGCAAAGGGGGAAGTACATTTGTAATTAATTAATGAATTCGTTCCTTAACTCTAAGTAACTGGGTTGTGAGCATGAAGTCGCTGATTCGAATCTCTCTAGCAGCATACGTCTACGTATATTGGCAAATGGAAAAATTAATGAACAAACATTGAGAATTATTTTAACAAAAACGTCATCCTTTTATTTTTTATTACTATTCACATGAAAATGCGAATATTACAATAAATTAAAATTTGTCACAAAAATGCGACACGTAAGATAGAATACCAAATACAATTTTTATTTCTAGATACTGAATAGTGTTACTGATGCCATATTTTTTTTCAATTGTTATTCAAATTAATGTTCCATACTTCTTAATCGAAATTTCCATTTCTTACTAACACGGAATTTGAATAAGATAGTAAAAAAAGATAAGATACCAGCAAATTTCGAACCAGCGACTTTTACAAACCTATTACGTTACAAACTAAACTGCCGACGAACACCTGATAGGAAATATCTACGGAAACTACTTGCATGCAGAGCTTTCCAACTAAACATTTTAGTCTAGCTGAAATCACGAGGCTCTTCAATTTCGATTCAACATTTTAGTCGACGTAGCAGCCGAATGTATGCGTCCGTTAGAAGACAGCCGAGTGATACTGGAATTATTCACAGTGCTGGCAAGCCGTTCTACACAAATGGATTGGTTTCAAGAATGGAATCATCGCTCTGGCTAAAATTGGCGCGCAGCTGTTGTACTTCAGACTGGACGCCGTACCACACGATTCTGTTATTTACGATCCGAACCCCAGCAGAAACATTGCGCAACATCTCTGCAGACGGAATACTGTGCAGCAGCCAGGAAACCGCGTGCATATTTAAGGCGTTTCAAAGGAGGAACTAACTTACTGTTGATTTCAGCTGCTGCGTCAGTCATCGAACTCGCCGATTTTTACGGCTACTACAGACTCTTCCATCCTCTATCATGCCCAGATATCGTTTTACATTTTAAAATACTAGGCTCGCATCCTACACAGCCGTACAGGCCACCATCACGGCATTCCAGAATCGATTTTCACTCAGCAGAGGAGTGTACTCTTGTTCTCAAACTTACCAGTTGCCCGAGTGTTCAACGATTTTATAAACTGTTCATTGCGTCAGTAAGACTTTTGACCTGTTGTTTGCTGACATTGGACTATTTGTAGACACCATTACAAATAACTCCCGACACTCGCATCACTGCAACAACTTACGTAACAGTGTGCCTCTGTCACACGTATCCTCCCAATCTGCTATTACCAGTCTTTCGTACAACTGACTGAATGAACGTACTATGGTGAAAATGGGTCTTGAAATAAAACCGTTTATGAGTAACACTGGGTTTATTATGTCTTAATTTTATGATGAAGTCTCCTACGTCAATCTAAAGTTCCAATCACAGCACATCAACATGCACAGTATTTACGTTTCCACTTGAGTTAGCCATTATCTTTTAAGATTTCTTTCCGTCGCGGTAGAAAACAAAAAAAAACAAAAAAACTGCTCCATGTTGCACAGTGCTACTGATAGACTTCGCGCTCTTATTCGCAAAGTTTCAGCGCCCCGACTCGAACTTGTTCACTCTATAAGCCGACCCCGCAGTCGAACTGCTTACGCTCACCCCGCTTCTTAGCTGACGAGGTATCTAGAGCCACCTGTGATCTTTGGCGCAGCATAGATCTGTAAGGGTACGCTTTGATACAGTGTAGCGGAATCGATACCTGTATCCTTAAAAACTTCCTGGCAGATTAAAAAACTGTGTACCCTACCGGCATTCTTACATAGGAACTTGTCTTTCGTGGACGATGGTCTGACCAACTAAGCTGTCAAGCCACGACTCATGGCCCACCCTCACAGCTTCAACTCTGACAGTACCACTCTATTACTTTCCAAACATTACAGAAGTTCACCTCTATACATAGTTGGACATGCAGTCTGGCAAGAATCTGTGAGGGCAGGTCGTGAGTAGTGTCCAGATAGTTCAGTCAGTAAGAGCACCGCCGACGAAAGCAAGGTTCTGGGCTTTTGTCCAGATCAGGCAAATCTCTCGGAAAGTTTGGAACTTCGTTCTGCCAATATGAACCATATACGGGGTGAAGGAAAAATGCCACAATTGGTGGCCGGAGTGTTATTTCTCGTTTTAGTTCGAGAAAAAATCGTATCTAGTACCGCTAATAGGTCTAACAGAAATGCGATTTTAAAAAACGAGGCTCTACCAACGCTATAAGTGCGTGCAGCGTGGCGAAGAACAAGTAGCATGAACTCTGCGCTCTGCCGGAGCTGTCCCATTACCTCAGTGAGACGAGGCAGTGCCGCGAGGGACGGATATGCAGACTCGTCAGTGTTAAGAGTCGAGTTCGTGCTAAACTTTCTTTCAGTTAAAGCATCAAAGTGTATCCAATTTACACCTCCACAATCCGGCATCTTGCGTGTTTCCTTTTGTTTCTGCCGTCTTTATTTAAACATTAAGACATTACATGAACTTCTTACTGACGTAAACGACCGCTTTGTTTCGTCCATGACGCAAATAAAGCCAATGGAAAATAATACTGGATCAGTAACATCGTCTGTATTCAATGAGGTACAAAAACCACAACTAGTAGGCTATACTAGACTGCACATTATGCTATGCACAATAATTCCGTTCTATACGTTTCACGTCCAGGCTTATCTTCACAGAGTTAGTACGTAAAAGTACGAGCAACGTTCGCTTTAGACGAGTGCAAAGCGAGCATCTTGCGCCGGCCGCGTGACCGAGTGGTTCTATGCGCTTCAGTCCGGAACCGCGCGATTGCTACGGTCGCAGGTTCGAATCATGCCTCTGGCATTACTGTATGTGATGTCGTTAGGTTAGTTAGGTTTAAGTAGTTCTAAGTTCTAGGGGACTGATGACCTCAGATGTTAAGTCCCATTGTGCTCATAGCCATTTGAACTATTTGAGCGCCTTGCATTTGAAAACACTTCGCCACTCGCCAGATCGTACTTCGCTGGACTGTGCATCACACCTGCTTGCAGTATTCCCGAGGCGGCATGCACGGGAGCTATAAGGTCGTGTACGTCCATAGGTGGAGTACTATAAAACTTATTTTTGTGTCCCCCACAAACAAAAATCTAGTGCATTAAGGCCCGGGGAACGTGGAGCCCAGAACATTGGACCTCGACGCCAATTCATTTATCTGGAAACGCTTCACTTAAACAGTTACGCACGTTTATTCCGACGAGCGGTCTAAGGGGCTGCAGTCATGGACTGTGCGGCTGGTCCCGGCGGAGGTTCGAGTCCTCCCTCGGGCATGGGTGTGTGTGTTTGTCGTTAGGATACTTTAGGTTAGGTAGTGTGTAAACTTTGGGACTGATGACCTTAGCAGTTAAGTCCCATAAGATTTCTTACACATTTCATTTCGTTAATTCCGAAGTGTGCCGGCGCACCACCATGATCAAACTATAGCTGTCGCCGAGTACCAAGCGGAATGTTTCGTAACGCGTCAAGCAAAGTACCGCACAGAAACACATGATGCAGGGGCGCATTCAACTTGTCCGGCTATAGGTAAGGCCCCGAAAGCAATCATTCCTCATTCCAGCCCACACGGTTAAGCCCAAGCATGCCTGAAAGCCACGTTCACGGGTGACATGGGGGTTGTGTTCCGACCAATAATGGCTGTTGCGGAGTTTGAAAACATCTTCATTAGTGAAGCTATATTCTTCAAATCATATCGCGTTATTTATAAAATGTTCGTTACCTTCCACTTGGTGCAAATACCATTCATACAACTGCACTCGTCGAATGCCGTCTTCTGGCCGCTGGTGTTGGGTTAACGTGTAATGACATGGATGCAGTTCTTCGTCGTGCAACAATTTAACAACCAGTCTTAGATATACGGAACTGCCTTGCAATATCACAGGTATTTCTCTGAGCTAGTTTGTGAACGATTTCAACAATCGCGTCCTCTGTTAGTGGAGAACGGCTAGTCCTTGGACGACCTCTATCCGTTACTTGTGGACGAAGATTACCGGTTTCCCGAAGGCGTTGCTTCAGGCATGGCGCCTTTGGGGGCACAGTGCCGCATGCTTAACGAGCAGAAGCAGCAGCAGCAGCCTGCGTGTCGGTTGTATCCAGCACCAATAGCATATCGACGTATTCATCGTTTGTGTACTGCATCAGGGAGGCGCCCTGCATGAACGTGACAGGACCAGTTATGATTGTGCTCTGTGCGGTTAGAAGACAGTTTGCATCCAGTTTAGAGGATAACACTGTCATGTGACGAAATGATGTCCAGCTTAGAATCGATGAAAACTAGGGAACGGGTGTCTAACAAATAGGAACCTGACGAGGATTCGAAGGATAGCCCCGTGGTGGATGTGGATTAGATGTCCTAGCCGTCGACTCAGTGAACTAAGACGGCTGGCACACTAATGTGGGATGATACACATTTCTCTGCACATTTCAATGCACTGCAAGGAGTGACAGTGTTGCCGGGTCCTCATTTCCATAAATGTGTTTTCAAAATGCACCCGATATGATTTTATCGATAAAATTTTGTTTTGAATCTAGATGAGGAAACCCAAGCCGTCCCCCTAAAGCGCTATTTTTTTTTCTTCGGCTGGTATATGCTTCACGCATGTATTTACTTACTGCGATTTATTCCATTCACAATCAAAAACCCCAGCCAGAATCGAGGCGAGTTTGGACCCGGTAGATCATCTTGCAGTCTATGGTGACGCTCCGAAACAACATAGGATGGTCGTAGCAAATACTAAATACGGAGCAACGAGGTCTCGTGAGACGAGGAGGTCTGTAAGCGGAATGTGAAATAGAGGAATAGAAAGCTATCAATATAGGCTATAGTCAAGAAAAAGGAAACCAATGAGGAAGCAGCGGTCGTACTATGAAGGAATATTCATGAGCGAGTCAAAACACTGGGAAGAATGATACACTCACTGTCCAAGCACCTTAGTGTGACCACGTGTCAAAAGTCTCAGTAGCCACCTTTTGCCATGCGCACCGCTGAGAGGCGTGCAGGAAGAGAGTCAATGAGGTTCAAAAATGGCTCTGAGTACTATGTGACTTAACTTCAGAGGTCATCAGTCCCCTAGAAGTTAGAACTACTTAAATCTAACTAACCTAAGGACATCACACACATCCATGCCCGAGGCAGGATTCGAACCTGCGACCGTAGCGGTCGGACGGTTCCAGACTGTAGCGCCTAGAACCGCTCGGCCACCCCGACAGGCAGAGTTAATGAGGTTCTGGAAGGTACCGCTGGGTTTCTCGGTTGAGGACCGATGGCGTGAACAGCCCGATCTACGTGGTACCACTTGATTGGGTTTAAGCCCGGAGAGTTTGGTGGCCAATGAGTCCGGTAAATTCATTCTCGTGGTCTACGAACCACGCACGTACACTACGAGCTGTGTGACACGTTGACAATCAACCGCGTATAGGGGTAGTAGAAGCCGACCTCGGGGACGATCAGTTTGGATTCCGTAGAAATGGCGGAACACCTGAGACAATACTGATCGTACGACTTATCTTAGAAGATACATTAAGGAAAGGCAAACATACGTTTTTAGCACTTGTAGGCTTAGAGAAAGCTTTTGACAGTGTTGACTGGAATACTCTCTTTCAAGTTCTGAAGGTGGCTGGGTAAAATACAGGGAGCGAAAGGCTCTTTACAATTTGTACAGAAAGCAGATGGCAGTTATAAGAGTCGAGGGACATGAAACGGAAGCAGTGGTTGGGAAGGGAGTGAGACAGGGTTGTAGCCTCTCCCCGATGTTATTCAATCTGTATACTGAGCAATCAGTAAAGGAAACAAAAGGAAAATTCGGAGCAGGTATTAAAATCCATGGAGAAGAAATAAAAACTTTGAGGTACGCCGATGACATTGTAATTCTGTCAGAGGCAGCAAAGGACTTGGAAGAGCAGTTGAACGGAATGGATAGTGTCTTGAAAGGAGGATATAAGATGAACATCAACAAAAGCAAAACGAGGATAATGGAATGTAGTCGAATTAAGTCGGGTGATGCTGAGGGAATTAGATTAGGAAATGAGACACTTAAAGTAGTAAAGAAGTTTTGCTATTTGGGGAGCTAAATACCTGATGATGGTGGAAGTAGAGAGGATATAAAATGTAGACTGGCAATGGCAAGGAAAGCGTTTCTGAAGAAGAGAAATTTGTTAACATCGAGTATAGATTTAAGCGTGAGGAAGTCGTTTCTGAAAGTATTTGTATGGAGTGTAGCCATGCTTTGAAGTGAAAATGGACGATAAATAGTTTGAACAAGAAGAGAATAGAAGCTTTCGAAATGTGGTGCTACAGAAGAATGCTGAAGATTAGATGGTTAGATCACGTAACTAATGAGGAGGTACTGAATAGAATTGGAGAGAAGAGAAATTTGTTGCACAACTTGACTAGAAGAAGGGATCGGTTGGTAGGACATGTTCTGAGGCATCAAGGGATCACAAATTTAGTCATAAAAAATGGCTCAAATGGCTCTGAGCACTATGGGACTTAACATCTGTGGCCATCAGCCCCCTAGAACTTAGAACTACTTAAACCTAATTAACCTAAGGACATCACACACATCCATGCCCGAGGCAGGATTCGAACCTGCGACCGTAGTGTCGTGCGGCTCCGGACTGAGCGCCTAGAATCGCTAGACCACCGCGGCCGGCCACAAATTTAGTATTTGAGGGCAGCGTGGAGGGTAAAAATCGTAGAGGGAGACCAAGAGATGAATACACTAAGCAAATTCAGAAGGACGTAGGTTGCAGTAGGTACTGGGAGATGAAGAAGCTTCCACAGGATAGAGTAGCATGGAAAGCTGCCTCAAACCAGTCTCTAGACTGAAGAGAACTACAACAACGGGGGTGGACACGGTTCCCCAAGGATAGATACATACACATGTTCAGCCATTGCGCCTTACAGAATGACGAGGTCATCCAGGAAATGCCACGAAAACATTCCACAGACCATTACACTCCATCCTGTGCCCTGGACCTCCTTGCTCTCAGATGTTCAGGCTGTACACGCCAAGAGCCATGTGTCTGATAGAGCATAAAACGTTATGCATCTGAAAAGGCCACCTATCGCCACTCAATGGACGACGAGTTGCAGTACTAGCGTGAAAATTCCAGCCTGCGTCGCCGATACATGGCAGTCAGCATGGATGCGTGGAACAGGGCACAGGCCGCGAATGACCATAAGCAGTGACTTTCGCTGAACGGTCGTTAAGGAGACACTGTTGGTAGCCCCTTGGTTCATCTGGGTGGTCAGTTGTTAAGCAGCTGCACGTCTGTTCGCCCATCCACATGTACGCAGCCTTCGTTCACCCCCCTGCCATCCACGACCCATGGTGCACGGCGGTAGCCTCGGCGACGGTATTGCTTGGTGCAATTTTGACATTCACAGTTTACTTCAAGCCCGGCGTCAGGTGAACAGTTTACAGAGTTAGCCGTTTCAGAAATGCTTTCACCCTTGGCTGGACATCCACTGATCGCGCCCTTTTAGACGTCAGATAAATTGCTCCGTTTCCGCATTAAGACGACGACTATGCGTTCCCCCCGACACGCTTTATATACCCTCCACTGTTAGTGCTGCCACTTGCCTTCTGTGAGTGGTTATTGCACATTTAAATCGAAGATAGGCGGTTGTCACATTGATGTGAGCACATTGTGCAAAATGAAGTACGTTATTTAGGACACCCGATAATCCATGGAAGTGAAAATAACAACGAATGAGTGCGAAGGAACTGTGGCCCCATAATCTTCTCAATAAACGTACATAAACTAATTATTGAGTAGGGTAAGATGCAGTCTCAGATTGTTCGCTAACAAAGCTTTGACCACAGGACCGAATGGTCGCAGAGACAGAGGGTGTTCCAACATTCTCACCAGTTTTTTCTTCTTTTTCCGTAAGAGGCGCTCTTATTTTAGATGCTCTACATCGACCCCTCCAGTACAAACATTCACCTTCAATTATAATTTGACGACATTTCCAAGTTTTAATGTGCCAGGAATACTGAAAAATAATTATGGTGACAAAAATAACAATGACATGTAATATAATGCAAAATACACTGAACCGCCAAAGAAACTGGTATAGGCACGCGCATACAAATACAGAGATATGGTAACAGGCAGAATACGCTACTGGATATTTTTCGTGACACTGCACGAGCACTAACAGTACCCGGGACACGTGCTGCAATGACAGTTACAACAGCAGCAACCTCGTCAAAAACTTCCACCGAGATAGGACGCCTTCTTCTTCCAGGTGCCACACCAAGCTCCCCCATGTCTCCGAATTTCATTGTCATCTTTTTTGGGCCATTTAATGACATCGGGCCTTTCCTCGGGCCTTCTAGTCAGCGATACTCTCTTAAAGCAGTACTGTAATTGCTGCCGTTCGCACGAAATACTTTCATTAAAGGAGCACGGTCTCTCTTCTCGATAGCCATAATTTTTGTGGTGTCACCGCCAGACACCACACTTGCTAGGTGGTAGCCTTTAAATCGGCCGCGGTCCGTTAGTATACGTCGGACCCGCGTGTCGCCACTGTCAGTGATAGCAGACCGAGCGCCACCAGGTCTAGAGAGACGTACTGGCACTCGCCCCAGTTGTACAGCCGACGTTCATAACAATGGTTCACTGACAAATACGCTCTCATTTGCCGAGACGATAGTTAGCACAGCCTTCAGCTACATTTGCTACGACCTAGCAAGGCGCCGTATTCAATTGATAATTAATATTATGAAGCATGTACCGTAACGAGAGATGTTCTACAATTGTGGATTAAAGTTAAGTATTATATCAACTACGTACGTTATTTGCAATTCTCAAGATATTGTCCTGTTCCAGACCTCACGCGTCAGCGTGTAATTAAACGCGTGCATTTCGGCCTCCTCTAGAAACACCGTGTTGGCTCTTCTGCCAACACAACAATTTTCACTCATGGTATGGTTTGTCAAATGACAGTTAGGATAGCATACCATCATACCAACAACGTACAGAGCTAGATACTCACCTGTCAGCCATAATTGGAACTACTATTTTCTCCAGCTGAAATTAGCATATCTACCAAGTTTCGCTGTCATATGATAATTACAGCGCACACTAGACCTCTGTAAGTAGCTGCATTCCAATGACAAGCACCCCGTAGATTAATGGGATAACACGAGGAGATAAGAAATTGAACCTATACGTAAAATCAGTTTTTGGAACTGTGAAGAGAATACTTAGATTTATAACAGAAAAAAGCAGTCCATGCCACAATAATTATTTGTTATTAAATCCGGCGATTGGTTTCAGTCTAAGCGACCATCTTCAAGACCAGAAGCTCCTTGATGACGTACGGAATCGGTTCACGGAGCTGCTGTGAATGCCAACAGGTAACAGTCACCAGCTGGTGTATGGCTCCAGCGTTGGCACATCACGTATCAAATGAATTCTGAGACGCGCTCCTTGGATGGTAGCAGGTCAGTATAGTCGGTACGAAGCGTAAAGGTGATGCTCAAGAAACTTACTGAGAATATTTGGAAAAAAGGCGAAGCTGGTCTCTTCAGGTCATTTTGAATTAATTAAGAGACCGGTTTTTTGCGGTAGTGTGTTCAACGTTTCTGCTGCTGCGCCATAAGAATAAGAGACGCTTAGGGCATGTACCGATGTGAAAGAAATCTATCAGCAAGCCATGCAATGTTCACTATAAGGTGCAGTATATATGTAGATGTAGAAGGACTTCAGTAGTTTGAGGAATAGACAGTGACCTACTGCAGATCGTAGACTGTTGACCAAAGGAACTATCATATGACCTGGTGAATCTCCCATGGTAATATTTTTAAAAGCAGGCTGGATTGTGTGCCGATAGCCTACGCAAACTCATCACTGAGACTCCAAATGTGAAGTGAGACAGAGAAACCGACATGTTTTGGGCACCAATAGCGTACTCGCTGTATCATCACATTGCAAAACTGTTTTTCTTCAATAGACAATGCCAACAGAATAGTGGCCCAATTCAGACAGCAGACCAAATTACTAATAATTATCGCCACCGGACCTCGATACAACCTATGCTCTGTGCACCTCTCGCATCCCTGCCTGAGCATGTGTAGATTTTCGTAAGGATTAGTATAAAAACCAATTTTCAGCACACTTAACATTTATTTATTAAGTCATAAGTGAATAAAGGCCTATAACAGTGGTGATTTTACACCATATTACAGAATACATTACACACTTTGGCGACTGTTTAAATATTTTCGTCCAACTATTTTATGTCATTATAACGTGTCACTGTAAGACGGTCAGTCTCGTGACTGGAAACCTTCTGTAACGTAAACTCCTATCTACAATGAACTGCAGATACTGTTTCGTTCCTTTTGAGTCGTGCCTCGCGGGGGCGATTTCCTAAGGATCGTAAGAACGTATCTATTGTAAACTTTAGCTGCCACTCAGTTGAATGAAACTGATGGAATTCTGCACAGAGCAAGGTCACAAAAAAGGGCAAAAAATGGTATCTCGGTTATATACTGTGAAAAACATTCATTCGTATCAAGCTTCGCACTCGTCACATATTATGCCATTGTGAAAACAGCTGCTGGAAATCAAAAATCTGAAGGCCCAGAAGAAAAAAAGTTACATAAAAAGCTTTGCATGGATGACACTTCTGAATGAAATTCCAAGCCGAGAAATAAAAAATGATTCATAATTTTTTGAGGCCATATTACACGCTGCTTTCCGACAACGCTACTGTTACCGCCATTGAAATATGCAAATCACTTTTAACGCTTTGCGTGGACAGGAAGTGAAATTGACGGCGAGTCCGTGTCTTTCTGAGTAGCAAATCTGCATTTTAAATGTGGCTGTCCTGCCACATCGTCAGATGGATTCCTTCCCTCCGTCCACGCACTGTGATTCACCTTTCTGAAATGTATATCGCTATGTAAATTAGCTGTGGACGCACACAACATCCTGCGGCTCCTGTTCTATTGATCTTACATTTGGCATGCAATCCTGTCTCGTCACACACAAAAACAGTGTATGCAATGCGTTTTCAGGATACTTAACATTCTAAAAATATATTTGTGTAGAATTTGACGATACACGAAACAACCATCAGAGAATAGACGCTTTTTAAATGTAGTGTTGCAAAAGAGTGCCGAGAATTTTATTGGAAGACCTGACAACTAACGATGACGTACTAAATCGAATCGGGGAATAATAAATTATCACGCAGTTTGGCCGCAAGACGGGATAGGTTCACAGAAAACATCCTGAGGCATCAAGTAAAAGTAAATTTTGTGATGGAGAGAAGTATTCGCAGATTCGAGAGGAAGTAGGTTGCAGTAGTTATGCCGAGATCAATAGATCTGCATAGGACAGAGCAGCATGGAGAGCAGTATCAAGTGCCTTTGAACTGAAGATCACAATAATAACACTTACTATGTGTGATTTTCCACGACGCAGAACGCACTTCTTTTATCTTTTTGCAGCGAGCTAAAGTGACTCGTTCGGCCAATTCCCAGCCTTCATATTTCACATTATATACATTCCTATTGCTATGGGTATCGATACATTATCACTTGAGAATATTTACGCAAAATTTTAAGCATCACGGAAAGTTTAAAGAGTTCGTCAACATTTGTTAGCAAGTTTAACATTCTTGGTCTGTCTTCAAGGGAAAAAATGCAAATGACCAATAGACGATTAACTAATAAAGCACTCCGTCTTCAGGTGACAAGTGGCGGATCGGGACCATCCAACCGCCGTATCATCCTCAGTCGAGGATGCGGATAGGAGGGGCGTGTGGGCAGCACACCGCTCTCCCAGTCGTTATGATGATTTTCTTCGACCGGAGCCGCTACTATTCGGTCGAGTAGCTCCTCAGTTGGCATCAAGAGGCTGAGTGCATCCCGAAAAATCGCAACAGTGCATGGCGGCCCGGATGGTCACCCATCCAAACGCCGGCCACGCCCGACAGCGCTTAACTTCAGTGATCTGACGGGAACCGGTGTATCCACTGTGGCAAGGGCGTTGCCTCACGATTAACTAATGCGATGTAAGAATTCTGGAGTGAATTGTTCTTATGCTTAGAATTATCAAACGACTCAAAACAAGTATTACAAAATGTGCACAGTTCCTGTGAAACATGTGAGTACAATGCCGAGAAAGAAGATGCCAGGCAACGATCATGTCTCGCTTTTTCACTTCTATGGAAGTAACTCATGATTACTTAGCAGTCATCTCTAGCATTTGTCGCGAAATGTTTTGCTTGACCTTTTCTTACTTCTTTTCCTTCCCTTCTCTTTTTATCGCGTGGACAAGTTTCTCATTTAGTTTCTTATTCTTCTCACAATCGTCCATTGATCTTTTGGTTCTAAGTGACAATCAGTCGTGAACACAGACGTTTACCTTCCTTGTTGAAGCCAAAGTCTTTCGTAAATTATTCCACCGATAGCCGCATGTTGTTGTTTATCAAGTAACTTTATGTCCGAAGGCTGGTTGATGCAGTTCTCTAAGCTAGTCCACCTTGTCACGGCTGTTCATAACTAGTGTACTCTACATCCAAGTGAACTGCTTTCTGTGGTCCTTCATCTCCCTTAACAATTATATCTCCCCCCCCCCCCCGAATTTACCTCCATTGCCAAATTAACTACGCCTTGATAAGCCCGTAGTTATTCTGAAAAGCATGTTTCGCTTCAGGAAATTTCCCTTGCCTATTCCATGCAACCAAACTATGTACATGCACAACATTACAGTAGTATATGCGGACGTGCGTCCGAGTTGTTCATCTTGGTCACCATTTCTAATATCTTCTTTAAGTGGACCTTACATACTTACGTCGAACTGTTTTCCATATACCGCACGAACGCTTCCCATATTTGGATGCCGCGTACAACTTCAGAACGACAATTAAAAATTACTGCACACCGACTCTTCTCTGCACGCATTACGTACGGGCCTGTTCACTAACGATTAAATGTAATCATGGTAATTTACATTATATGCTGCGATCGTCCTTTCGAGGAGGGCAAACCGATTACCTCCCCATTATTCCCCAATCAAATTCGAGCACCTTTTCTAATCACTTCGTCATCGACGCTATGTTAAACCATAGTCTTCACTCATGTCACGTAGCGCTCTGGACCAAGTTCTGACAAAAAGAATGTTTGATCTGCTATATTTACAAAATAACTGAAGTGTTCAAAATTACCAACGTTTGAACTTCCGAAATATAAGAATGGAAGAATGAGATTGTAATTCAACAGCCTACCCCCCCCCCCTTCCCTCCCTCTCTCTCTCTCTCTCTCTCTCTCTCTCTCTCTCTCTCTCTGTGTGTGTGTGTGTGTGTGTGTGTGTGTGTGTGTGTGCGCGCGCGTGTGTGTCAGAGAAAAACGGATTACCAATGCACGAACTTGTAATATACTCCGGTAACGTATACAATCTTTCACGACTTCGCCGCCTGAGTAACCACTAACAACGATTTTATCATCAACATCCACTTTCAGCAAGTTGTAAGCACGAATCTATGAAAGGTGACGCAGCTTTGCTCTTTTTTGAGTGAAGTGGCTTTGTGAAGGAACTTAATTAAGATTTATGAGCCGATCTGCCATCTTTTAGCACATTATTATTCTGAGATTAATCAGTTCCTCTTTGGCAGCCAAGGAATAACCAGCGAATGGAACCAGTTCTCTTCGGTCCCGTGGCGGAAGCACACAATCTGCGATCACATCGCGAACAAAACTGAAGCAATCAGGTTTCGTAATTAGGACATCCACTGTCTGAGACAACACACCAGTCGCTCTGCACCTGTCAATAACCGTGACAATAATTGCCGCAACAACTTCGTTGGTATTTATCTTATTACACAGAGCCACATTGGCTATTGGAGCCCAATTGATTGATTAAACTGTTTAAACAAATCTAACCGCATTCGCATGTGCATTTATTGTTAAACGATTCCATACATTTCACGCACTATAACAACGAGTTCTGTACTTGACACCATATCTATACCAGAAGCGTTGAAGAAATCTTATTAATAAATAAATTGTTGCAAATAATTTCATGTATGCACACATTAGTCATGTACAGAAACTGAAGTAATTTCTTATGTGACCTAGGGGAGTGTAAAAGGACCGTTCTGTTCACGTTGTACGTTAATGATTTAGCGGACATTATCATCGACAGTGCCGGCCGCGGTGGCCGTGCTGTTCTAGGCGCTGCAGTCCAGAACCGCGGGACTGCTACGGTCGCAGGTTCGAATCCTGCCTCGGACATGGATGTGTGTGAGGTCCTTAGGTTAGTTAGGTTTAAGTAGTTCTAAGTTCTAGGGGACTGATGGCCTAAGATGTTAAGTCCCATGGAGCTCAGAGCCATTTGAACCAATCATCGACAGGCTACGGCGTTTCGCATATGACGCAGTTATTTAAAAAGAAATTATAACCCGAAAGTTTGAGAAGTATCTAGTTAAATCTTGACGAAATGTCAGCCTGATACGTAAGACATGAAACTAGCTCTTAACGTAGAGATATGCCAACGTAAAAGTTTGGTTTCCTTCAGTTACATTATTAATGAGTCACCACTAGAGTGAGTCATGACATATGAATATTTGGAAGTAACCATTTGTAGAGGTACCAAGTTAGAACGACCATTCAGGCTCGGTTGTAGGTAACGCAAATAATAAAAGAGATCGCATACGAAACACGTCTATCTCATACACCTGAAAACTGCTCTGCTCAAGTTTCTGGGCCTCATATGAGGCCAGTCTAAAAGGGGACATCGAACGTATACAAAGCAGGGCAGTGCAAATGAACACAGACTTGTTTGACAGTTTAATATCACTTGGATTAAATCTCGAAGCTTACGACAGTAATGATATCTGCCGATGCGATCGTAATCCTCCAAAGACGCTCCGCCCGCGAGTTTTGAGTCTGTCATCCTCCTTTTCCCTTCCTCGTTCTCAAGTTGGAATACTTAACAATTAAATAATGTATAGAAAAATTACCATCACTTACTTATGACCTATATAAATATAACCAACATTCTTATTACTTCATTGACCCAATTCAGCTGATATATTATTGATATATGTAACGAGTTAGGGAACAAAATTAGAAAATTCTCACAACAATATCTTTGTTCTTGTATCGATAATATCACGCTCTGAAAATTAACAATCTGAGGTAGAAATAAGTCACAACACTTGATAAAATTCAGTTAGTTACTGACAAAAATTACCAGCAATAATGACATTGACTAATACTCCACAAAGTGAATAACAAGACTTAAATTTTGAAAACAGGTTCAAACTTGACACTGCAAACAACTAACATGCCAACTGGACTTCTGAATTCGTAATTCTAAGAATACATGTAGCATTCCAAGGAGTCTGGAAAGGTCCCGGTTCCTCGAATGGAGATCTTTTCGACCTTGAAATTTAGAATTTTTCCCCTATCTTCTAGCGCAGAAAATAATATTTTCTGTTTTCGACTACGTTCGAGTCCTCCCTCGGGCATGTGTGTGTGTGTGTGTGTGTGTGTGTGTGTGTGTGTGTGTGTGTGTGTGTGTTTGTCCTTAGGATAATTTAGGTTAAGTAGTGTGTAAGCTTAGGAACTGATGACCTTAGCAGTTAAGTCCCATAAGATTTCACGGACATTTGAACATTTTTGTAAAATTGGATGTGGCCTGAGCAAGCCGTAACGAGTCGTCTTTGGCGACAGACAACAGGAAAAATTGATAAAGTGATTAAGTCACTCAGCAGGAGAGGTACGTAAATTTGTGGGAATTGGGGACGGATGTTTGGCAGGTGAACTGCAACCGTGTTTATTTTGAGCTGGTAACAGGCGCCGGAATCCATACGCCAGTGTTTTCGGACGGTCCCTGCCTACAGTTCGATAAAGTACGATGAAGGGACATAGTATAAATTGGGGACTATTTTGGGATTGTTCTGTAAATTCTCAGGTCCACCTTGACTACTAGACATGGCCGAAATCACTGCCGCACCAAGGAAAAGGCGAAATCCCGCGAACAACCCGGCACCCAAACAAACTCAAGCTGTATATAGTGATTGCTTAAGTTACAATATTTCCCGCTGCAATCAGCTCAGCGTCTATATTTGGGGTTTGACATCTCGCCGACATAACGGTCATTACAGAAGTAGTGTGGATCCGATCTGCGTCCGACACACTTTCACACATCGAGCTCGCTTATGCTATATGCGGGAGTGTCTCATCAGGAATTCCGGAATACTTTCAATGCACTCTGTGGATGCTGAATCGTCTTGTTGCTGAATCGTCTTGTTTATCATTGACATGCTGTTGTGTTCTTCTAGATCGTTCAAATAGGAAAGTTACCGACGCTACAGCTCGAGTTCCGTTTCTGTATTTCTTCCAATGGGGGGACTCGTTTCGAGCTTGCACAGTTCTCTACTTGTCAATTCTAGAAGAGTATGATATCATGAAGGTCTCTTGCTGCAGCTCGCCAAATCTGAATTGTACGGTAGAGGTTTTCAAAATCTCTGGTACTCACAATTTCGATTATCCGCTACAGTCATTAAATTCCACTCCATCATGCAAACTGTCCTCCTTCCCTTGACCTCGACTGCTCAGTGGCAGAGAAGCGGTGGTGCTCGCCCCGAGAAGCAGCGTCGATTCTTGATGGGAAGCTATTTTCATGGAAAGGCTAGGCAACGCGAAAGCGGCACCCCCCTACAGTGCTTGATTGTGATGAAGTACAAAACTGTCGCCTCTTGTCATGTGGCGAAGACATATAACACGGTTGATTATGATCTGTCAGTCGAATGAACATAGTTAAGTTCTATGAATGACGTGGTACTTCTCAAGGAGAATAACTTTTGTCACGACATCATCTTATGCACTGCCTACTTCTTTAGTTCTATACTTATTCGTAATGAGGCGAACACAATACTACACTCCTGGAAATTGAAATAAGAACACCGTGAATTCATTGTCCCAGGAAGGGGAAACTTTATTGACACATTCCTGGGGTCAGATACATCACATGATCACACTGACAGAACCACAGGCACATAGACACAGGCAACAGAGCATGCACAATGTCGGCACTAGTACAGTGTATATCCACCTTTCGCAGCAATGCAGGCTGCTATTCTCCCATGGAGACGATCGTAGAGATGCTGGATGTAGTCCTGTGGAACGGCTTGCCATGCCATTTCCACCTGGCGCCTCAGTTGGACCAGCGTTCGTGCTGGACGTGCAGACCGCGTGAGACGACGCTTCATCCAGTCCCAAACATGCTCAATGGGGGACAGATCCGGAGATCTTGCTGGCCAGGGTAGTTGACTAACACCTTCTAGAGCACGTTGGGTGGCGCGGGATACATGCGCACGTGCATTGTCCTGTTGGAACAGCAAGTTCCCTTGCCGGTCTAGGAATGGTAGAACGATGGGTTCGATGACGGTTTGGATGTACCGTGCACTATTCAGTGTCCCCTCGACGATCACCAGTGGTGTGCGGCCAGTGTAGGAGATCGCTCCCCACACCATGATGCCGGGTGTTGGCCCTGTGTGCCTCGGTCGTATGCAGTCCTGATTGTGGAGCTCACCTGCACGGCGCCAAACACGCATACGACCACCATTGGCACCAAGGCAGAAGCGACTCTCATCGCTGAAGACGACACGTCTCCATTCGTCCCTCCATTCACGCCTGTCGCGACACCACTGGAGGCGGGCTGCACGATGTTGGGGCGTAAGCGGAAGACGGCCTGACGGTGTGCGGGACCGTAGCCCAGCTTCATGGAGACGGTTGCGAATGGTCCTCGCCGATACCCCAGGAGCAACAGTGTCCCTAATTTGCTGGGAAGTGGCGGTGCGGTCCCCTACGGCACTGCGTAGGATCCTACGGTCTTGGCATGCATCCGTGCGTCGCTGCGGTCCGGTCCCAGGTCGACGGGCACGTGCACCTTCCGCCGACCACTGGCGACAACATCGATGTACTGTGGAGACCTCACGCCCCACGTGTTGAGCAATTCGGCGGTACGTCCACCCGGCCTCCCGCATGCCCTCTATACGCCCTCGCTCAAAGTCCGTCAACTGCACATACGGTTCACGTCCACGCTGTCGCGGCATGCTACCAGTGTTAAAGACTGCGATGGAGCTCCGTATGCCACGGCAAACTGGCTGACACTGACGGCGGCGGTGCACAAATGCTGCGCAGCTAGCGCCATTCGACGGCCAACACCGCGGTTCCTGGTGTGTCCGCAGTGCCGTGCGTGTGATCATTGCTTGTACAGCCCTCTCGCAGTGTCCGGAGCAAGTATGGTGGGTCTGACACACCGGTGTCAATGTGTTCTTTTTTCCATTTCCAGGAGTGTACATTGCACAAGCGATAAAATAGAGACCCTTTCATCTTGTTACGACGGATTACATCTACCAAGGCCTAATAGAACGAATGCGGGATTAATACATCCCTACTCCTTGCTTCACCCATTCCGGGAAAGTTATGGTAAATAGACGCAACGACGACGAAATATAACGCAATGTGGAACTAATACTGTGACCTCATTCCTCAGAAGGTCTTTATATACAGCTCGCCAAAGTTGAATCCTACGTAGAAAGCTTTCGACATTTTCGGCGTCCACTACTTCTATTATCCGCTCCAGTAATTAAATTCTCCTCCTCCAAGCAAACAGTGTTCCTCGCCACTGACCACGACAGCTAAATCGCAGTGAAGCGGTGGAGCGCTACCTGTAGAGAGAGCAGCTTTTATTCCTGACAATACCAAGATATTTTTACTGTCCCACAATAAAGTTATGGAACACAAATTACATGTTTTGCAAAGCAAGGTAAGTAAAATACGTCAGTAAAACAGTGTAATCCATATTTAATTAGTTGTGGAGCGTTGAGTGTCACGGAGAGATCCACTGTAAAGAATAATAAATGTTCAAAACAGCGTCCCCTAGCTTCGTTGAGAGTCGACTCAACACCGTTTCCATTTCAACACGAGAGACACAGGCTTTTGCCTTTGCCATAAAATGACTAATATTTCCACTCGCTCGCAGACGTTCCCGGTGCTCCAGCTTACTCACCGCAACAAATGATTCTTCTGTGACAGCGCGCGAGTCGTTAAGCTGGGATATTTGCTGTACCACTTGTTAGAACGGGATGCTACGGTGATAGAACTGCGGAATGTGCTTCAGTCTCAGAGAGGGATATGCGAATACTTTGTGGTGCTTAAGAAAATTGACTGGCATTCGGGAGGACCGGGGTTCAAAGTCGCGTTCAGCTATGACCCTAGCTATGATAAGATGTGTTTAAGCAGAAGAACGTAAGTATTTCGGTGTTTCTATACATAATTAGAAGGCACATATCAGTTTACAAATGATATTTCCATTCTGTGAGGCACACTGTATACCTTTTTACAAAGTGTGCTGTATGTATCCTCTTACGAAATGATCAAAGGATAAAAGAATATTCTCGTTATTATACTGGAATACACTGATCAGTTTCAATATATTACCATGCGATAGTTGTATATTGGTCTACATCTCCAGCAAAAAATACGTATAGTTTCTTGTGGCGTCGATCCTAGACGTTCCTGGCACATGATCACGTGAAGAAGAAATACCAGACGCCTTAAGCACTTTCGCAGAATTCCTGTACGGTAAGCGGAATGTTTTACATTGCGTCGACAAAGAGCACACTGGTGATGGAGAATTATTCCAGTGGGCATGAACAGGGAAGCAAAGCTGTCGTGACCTTTATACGTGGACCACTCATGTCATTCACTCGAAGTTAAAGAAACGACCGAAAATCTAAACCAGAATGCCCCGACAGAGATCTCATTTCCGCTCCTACCAACTAGGAGTCTAGAATCTTGAAGGATCTTGATCGTTTTGCACTTGACTGAGAAGATTAGGACGTTTCGTGTGTTCTAAGGTGTCGCTCGTTTACATCACTGATGAGTCCGACGTGCGAATTCTTATCTGGCTTTCATAACGTTTCGTTCTGACGATGTGGCAAGGTCAGTTCTGCTGCCAGGAAATGTGTCGGCCGGCAAAGTACTCAGGGATGCAAATAGCTAGTAATAATAGTGGCACAGTCGCAGTTTTAATCAGAGGAGTGTTTCTGTTTTCACCATGGGTGATGCTCATTCCCAGCCGTCAGACCATCAGAAATTGTTTGTTAAAAAAAATACATTAAAATCATCAGGACCTTCATTCTCGGCAGTTGCAGTTAGCCAAACGAGTTCTCTGTGTGGCCGACACATGCTGTCGGCAGTTTAGACGTACACGAACTAATGTACGTCTTTATCAAGAAAGGTCACATTAACCATCCAGATGCTTTCAAATCATTTGCATACATAAAAACAATCTCATCTAAAAGTGAGGTTGAGTCTGCAGAATCTTGGTGGTTATGTAATTTAAAAAAAAACTCGAGTTGCGAGCAAGACACTTATGCAGTGCGGGAAAGAAATTTAAGTAAGGTTTACAAAGCCAGATCTGGGCTCCGGCCATGTGCTTTGTTTCACAAACAGGTTGCCCATCACGCTGTGGGCACTGCTCCAACTCCGACCTTTCAGCCTCTGTCTCGTGCACACCTCGTAAAGGAACTTCCTTACCTCACGTTTTTACTTCTTGCCGGCTCGCTACCTGTAGGTCTTCAGCTAACGTTACTATACTTACTTTCGATTGCTATACCATAATGTGTTTTGCCAAGAAGAGCTTCAGCCACAGCCTACTCCCCAGAGAGCCTGAGACAAGTGACAATTCGCGTTACGTCACCAAGCTAGAGCAGTTACCCACGAGAAATACGGCATTCTGATAGAACCTGTGACTTCACAGTAGACAGCTTGTACGCCACACTTCGCGAACACTCAGATCCGTGCTGGACCCACGCGAAATCAATATGTAATTGAAAACATACCCAATAAAGGTCTTAACTTTTTCGTGTGCTATCGAGAGCTTGCATGCATTTAAGCGCGCAGTCAAATCATTAAACTCGTTTGGAATAATTACTCGCTCCACGCCGGAGACGGCTGCTGGCACTCGTGAGACCTGCTGTGACGTATGCGCCACGGCCTAACTTTCTCGTGGGCCTCCGCTAGAGCAGCTCTATGTAAGACATACGAGGTGCATTCAAGTTCTAAGGCCTCCGATTTTTGTTCTAATTAACTACTCACCCACCCGAAATCGATGAAACTGGCGTTACTTCTCGACGTAATCGCCCTGCAAACGTACACATTTTTCACAACGCTGACGCCATGATTCCATGGCAGCGGCGAAGGCTTCTTTAGGAGTCTGTTTTGACCACTGGAAAATCGCTGAGGCAATAGCAGCACGGCTGGTGAATGTGCGGCCACGGAGAGTGTCTTTCATTGTTGGAAAAAGCCAAAAGTCACTAGGAGCCAGGTCAGGTGAGTAGGGAGCATGAGGAATCACTTCAAAGTTGTTATCACGAAGAAACTGTTGCGTAACGTTAGCTCGATGTGCGGGTGCGTTGTCTTGGTGAAACAGCACATGCGCAGCCCTTCCCGGACATTTTTGTTGCAGTGCAGGAAGGAATTTGTTCTTCAAAACATTTTCGTAGAATGCACCTGTTACCGTAGTGCCCTTTGGAACGCAATGGGTAAGGATTACGTCCTCGCTGTCCCAGAACATGGACACCATCATTTTTTCAGCACTGGTGAGTACCCGAAATTTTTTTGGTGGTGGTGAATCTGTGTTCTTCCATTGAGCTGACTGGCGCTTTGTTTCTGGATTGAAAAATGGCATCCACGTCTCATCCATTGTCACAACCAACGAAAAGAAAGTCCCATTCATGCTGTCGTTGCGTGTCAACATTGCATGGCAACATGCCACACGGGCAGCCATGTGGTCGTCCGTCAGCATTCGTGGCACCCACCTGGATGACACTTTTCGCATTTTCAGGTCGTCATGCAGGATTGTGTGCACAGAACCCACAGAAATGCCAACTCTGGAGGCGATCTGTTCAACAGTCATTCGGCGATCCCCCAAAACAATTCTCTCCACTTTCTCGATCATGTCGTCAGACCGGCTTGTGCGAGCCCGAGGTTGTTTCGGTTTGCTGTCACACGATGTTCTGCCTTCATTAAACTGTCGCACCCACGAATGCACTTTCGACACATCCATAACTCCATCACCACATGTCTCCTTCAACTGTCGATTAATTTCAATTGGTTTCACACCACGCAAATTCAGAAAACGAATGATTGCACGCTGTTCAAGTAAGGAAAACGTCGCCATTTGAAGTATTTAAAACAGTTCTCATTCTCGCCGCTGGCGGTAAAATTCCATCTGCCGTACGGTGCTGCCATCTCTGGGACGTATTGACAATGAACGCGGCCTCATTTTAAAACAATGCGCATGTTTCTATCTCTTTCCAGTCCGGAGAAAAAAAATCGGAGGCCTTAGAAGTTGAATGCACCTCGTATATGAAAGTCCGAAGGTCACACTTATGGGCTACGAGCTTTCACCAAACTTTTAGTGGCCATGCAAGAACCATCTGCTGCGTTTCAGCTTTGTTTGAGATAATTTTATTTCAATATTTGTATCTTTACATAAGAGAACTGTTCACTATGGTTGCTCTATTTTTCAAGTTTGATCATTTCCTTGTGTTGCTCTCTAGTTTGCACGAAAAAAAGAGCTGTTACGTTAATTATTTCTCATAAGCGAAAAAAAGAAAGGAAAGGAAAAGTCGCTACTGCTCAACATCTGCCTGAAGGAACTCGACACCGAAGACAAATTGTGTAAAATTTATTACCACTGTTGGCTATTTCCGGCATCTGATGGATTCCTGCTTCAACCGTTTTAACATTTTCGTCCGGTGGCTCTGTCCCGCGATTTTCATCTGTAGTAGCAACTCAGTTTCATTCTGCGTTCCACCATTTCGTTGACTTACGAGAGTTTGGAAATCATCTCTTCAATTCTTCGTCTAGGGTTTATTTTCACGCTCTTTTCTATGTCCTGCCACTCACTACGTTTCATGGCAATGGCCCCTATTTCTCTAGAACGGCGAAGAGGTACACGCCTCCTTGCCTTATTCATCCCGCGCTGGCCGTCAGCCTCGCGTAGCTAACCAGGCCAGGAGGGTCCCCTTTTCCACCTTTAGCATTTCCCCTATACGACTCTGGCCGCCCGCCGGTACTCTCTCGCTATCTCACTACGGCCACGCGCCACCCCTTGCCTCCGGCAGGGGTCATCTGTGGGCCGTGATGCAGCACCTGAGCGCTCGTGGCTGGCGGCGTTATATTCTGGCGCCCACCTTCCTCTCAGATAACCTGTGCGGCAGCGGGGAGCGAGCCCAGCAGATAAGCGCCTCCTGATAAACACTGCCATTGAGGGCGCCCCGCCCATTCCCACCAGACGCTCCGAACCCTCTCCCGCATCCTTTCTTCTTCCTACATGCAATTTCGCGAGCTAATACATCTTCCATCCAACAACATACACAAGAGAGCGAGTGAGAGAGAGAGGAGAGAGAGAGAGAGAGAGAGAGAGAGAGAGAGAGAGAACAAAAGCAAGCCGAAAATCTGAAACACAGCCGATCCTTCCTGGAATTCCCTACAGTTAAAGCCCCTTTTACAAGAGCGACTTCCTTCTCTCAGTCGACAACTCGTAGCAAGTGTCTGCTGCAGCGCCCCTGGCCGAGTCTCGCCTGTAACTAATTATTGTTGGTGTGTACGCGTCAGTGCCAAAATTGTGTGTGTTGTGAAGGCTGTCTTCCACGCTGTTTGGCTCCAGAACAGAGAAAATAAGGTCATGAGGAACGAAAATTTTTACGAAAAAAAAAACAAGATGTAATAACAGAATGTAGAAAAAAGCAATGATCACAGAGTTATTAAGGTTAAAAGCAAAATTCATAGTATATGTCCTCGACAAATGTCATACGGTACATTCTCCACGCTCATGAAAACTAGAAGCATAGCCAAATTGTTTTCCATACATTTGAAAACATCTACTTCTATCTGTCGAAGAAAATATATACAGGTCGCTTCAGTATTATGTATGAGGTTCACTCCAAAAGAAATGCACACGATTTTTTTTTAAATCCATCTTTTATTCCACATGTTTCAAAGTTTTACAGTGTGTAGATAGCTCCTTTAGGAACAATATTTTCATTTCTCCACATAATTCCCATCCCTCTCAACTGCCTTGCGCCATTTTGGAACCAGCGCCTGGATACCCGCAAGGTAAAATTCTGGACTAACCTGTTGGAGCCACTGTTTGGCAGCGTACACAAGGGAGTCATCATCTTCAAACATTGTTCCACGAAGAGAGTGTTTCAGTTTCCCAAAGAGATGATAGTCACATAGAGCCAGGTCAGGACTGTAACGCAGGTGTTTCAGTGTTGTCCATCCGAGTTTTGTGAGGCACTGTCAACATCATGGGAAACCACCTCGCACAAACCTTTTTTAACGCCAACACTTTCAGTTCAGTGATCTGCAAACACTTCCTTCCCCTATCCCAACGTAACGTGACAATTCGTTCACTGTGATGCGTCTGTCAGCAGTCACCAATTCGTTAACTCTCTGCACATTGTCTGGAGTGTGTGCAGTACGAGGCCTGCCGCTGCGAGGACAATCCTCAATATTGCCGTGCCCGCTTTCATCACGTAACCTGCTTGCCCACCGACTAACTGTAATGCGATCGACAGTGGTATCTCCACACACCTTTTTCAACCTCTCGTGGATGTTTCCCACTGTCTCGTTTTCACAGCACAGGAATTCTATGACAGCTCGTTGCTTCTGACGAACGTCAAGTGTAGCAGCCATCTTGAAGACATACTGTGACGGGGCCACTCACGGGAACAGGTTGAACTAAGTTTGAAGAGACCGAGCGAGGTGGCGCAGTGGTTGGACACTGGACTCGCATTCGGGAGGACGACGGTTCAATCCCGCGTCCGGCCATCCTGATTTAGGTTTTCCGTGATTTCCCTAAATTAGTCCAGGCAAACGCCGGGATGGTTCCTCTGAAAGGGCACGGCCGACTTCCTTCCCCATCCTTCCCTAATCCGATGAGACCGATGACCACGCTGTCTGGTCTCCTTCCCCAAAAACAACCAACCAACCAAGTTTGAAGACAAGCGGGAAAGATGTACCTACACACTGTAAAACTTTCACACATGCAGAATGAAAACTGTATTTTTTACAAAAATAGTGTGCATTTCTTTTGGAATGACCCTCGTATTAAGCCCGACTGTATTCCTTGAGAAAATACATAGGGGAAAACACACGCACACACTATATTCTTCCCACAGAATACGCTCTGGGTGGATTAATACATACATTAATAATATAACACCCTGTCCTTACACATCAAATAATATTTAGAAGGTAGTAAACATCACCTTTTTCCACTTTATCCTTGCTTTCTCACCTTTTTCCACTTTATCCTTGCTTTCTTTCTAAGTGCCAAATGACATCGAAAATTATTTTTCTAGCTAAATAGATATGATTTTTTCATCGTTGAAACAATTTTAATTAAAAATGTTTATTTTTGTTCTCGTTTATGCACAGTGCAGTCTTTTTTTTATCTGGGTACTGGAAACATATTTACCTTTTCGCTTCTAGATATTTATACTCCCTCCTCGGAGAACAGTAGCAGAATAAGTGCTGGCCCTCGTGCAACTTTGTCATGTGTCACGAAAACAAAGACACAAAAGCGCAAAATCCGATACTCTTAACAAGCGTGATCTCAACGAGAATATGTTAACTTCCGAGGTCAGAAGATGACGCCGCAGTTGCCTGCACCTGCGCTCGCGTGGCTCGCAGCATATCCTGTATTTCAGAACTCCACACTCGGCACAGTCAATTGATCACTGACGTCACTGACTCACTTGTGACGTGGATGGCGGTTGATTTACATGCAAGTACGTGACGCGCACCCAAAACGAGTACCAACTTGGACCAGAAAATTGCTAGTGTAATGCGGGCTTGACTAACACCACGACACAGCCAGACGGCGCACTCGAAAGCACGGGATTCAAACCCTCGCGTACACACTGTGACCTTACTGTGCTCGCTGTCAAGACCGGGTCAAAAACACTTTCCCACACTAGCGAAATATAATCTAGAGACTCTAACCCCACCCCCACCCCCCACCTCTCCTCTCCAACAGACATTAGTTGCCTTTTCGTGGACTTTTGGTACTACTTTTAAAAAGCAATCTAACCCTAGCGAGTGTGAAAAATGGAGTGTTTTTACTTTTAAAATAAATACTACATACAAAGAAGTCAATTTTTAATCTTATTCCAGCGATAAATATAAAAAGACAACTCAGTTTCCATTTAAGCTAATTTCTGAGATTTTTTAAACCTTTTAATTAAAGCACAGTCCGTCCCCGGTAGCCGAGTGGTCAGCGCGACAGACTGTCATTCCAAAGGGCCCGGGTTCGATTCCCGGCTGGATCGGAGATTTTCCCCGCTCAGGGACTGGGTGTTGTGTTGTGTTGTCCTAGTCATCATCATTTCATCCCCATCGACGCGCAAGTCGCCGAAGTGGCGTCAAATCGGAAGACTTGCACCAGGCGAACGGTCTACCCGACGGGAGGCCCTCGTCACACTTAAAAGAAAGAATTATAGCACACAGAACTAGACATAATGTTTTGTAATTTTTTTTTTCGTAATGCGGGGCCACAGTCAAAATATATTTCTTTAAAGTCAGTACCGCCATTAGACTGTTTTTTTTATTATTTTTTTATTTACAGTGACTCAATTACGCTTATACAATCATGATTTCGGCTTCAAAGTGCCATTATCAAGTGTTTACTGAAAGCAGATTAGACAATAACAGTGAAATACATAACAAGTGGTGTAACCATATAAGAATCCTTATTTATAATGCTTACTTACAAGTGTTATGAATTACGTAAGATCGCATACTGTCATATTAAAATACACGATTAGGCACATTGTCTAAGAGTCGATATTTCTGGTAGAGGCTACTGCTTTGTTTCATTACTGAATATACCATCTTGACTGAATGATAGTTGGCTAGTGTCAAATGTCTTGATCAAAGAAATTCCTGTTACAAGCAGGTGACTTTTTTTTTAATCTTTGGACTCTTGTCGGGTAGGATACCCCAAATCTTGGTAATTTAAATGTGCTGTTTAACATGAAATCGTTTTATTCTTTTATTTGCTTAAATGCTTTTATGTACAAGACATGTTTCGCATACTTGTGTTATTTGCACTTACTCCTAAGTAATGTTCTACCACATATAACAGGATTTACATGCCTGATGATACGTACATCATAAATATCGCTTCAAACCTCACTGGTTAATTAATGAATGAGTAGAATAAGTAATTGCACTGTATTGTATTAATTCTGAATTGAGGCAAAATTACACATCTTATTGTTAGCTATGTGTTAATTTCAAGTACAAAGCTGTATATTTACCTACTAAAATGTACTTTAAACAACGTCAATGATTAGCTGGACTGCTACATTTATGGATGCAGCGAATGTTATCGAGAGGTTGGTTACTGTTTATGAGCTGGCAACTTCATTGTATACTAAGTTAAACAGGTACTGCAAAGTTGTAACAAATACCAAAGAAAATAAATTGCTCCTAACCTTTCCTATCCCGCCGGACACTGAGTCCAAAGATTTTTAAAAAAAGTCACCTGCTTGTAACAGGAATTTCTTTGACCATGACAATTTTACACTTAGCCAACTGTTATTCAGTCAAGATAGTATACTCAGTAATGAAACGAAGCAGTAGGCTCTGCCAGAAATATCGACTCTTAGACAATGTGCCTAATAGTGTATTTTAATACGACAGTATGCGATCTTAGGCAATTCATAACACTTGTCTGTTATTGTCTAATCTGCTTTCAGAAAACACTTGATAATGGCACTTTGAAGCCGAAATCATGATTGTGTAAGTGTAAATGTAACACTGTAAATAAACAACAGTCTAATGGCGGTACTGACATTAAAGAAATATTGTTTTGTTCTAGCTTCAATAAAACTGATCTATTAAAATGAGCGGAAAGAATGTAATTGTAAATTTTTTGATATTTTTTGGTTTAATAATGAAACTTTTGAATTTTATAATCGTCAAATTATTCTATTTTCCATCGGAAAAAGTGGGACAGAAATCCAAAAATAATACCTAATTTTACATAGTCGTTTTATACATTGAACACTGTTTAAATGCATACGTTGTGTGTTACTTGGGAAGAAAACTCACCAGTAGTTGTTGAAGACAAAATCTGCCATCAAATTAGTTGAAAATTGATAAACATGGTCAAAATTTGAACCAGTGCACCCGAAAATAAAAACACAAATTTGTCTGTGTTACGAAAAATTCCTATTCCAAAGAAGACAAGTGCTGGCAAGTGTGAATATTACCGAGCCATCAGTTTTATAAGTTATGGTTGCACAATATTGACAAATTATTTACAGAAGAATGGAAAAACTGATAGAAGCTGACTTCTGCATAGATCAGTGGGGATTCGGGAAACGTCTAAGTACGTGCGAGGCAAAACTGACCCTACTACTCGGATTAGAAGACAGACTGAAGGCAGCAAACCTACGTTTATAGCATTCGTAAATTTACAGAAAGCTTTTAACAATGTGGTCTGGACTTCACTATTTGAACTTCTGAAGGTAGCAGGGATAAAACAGACAGAGCGAAAATTTATCTTATGATCTGTACAGACCCCAGACTGCTGTTAAAAAGAGTCGAAGTACGTGAAAAGGAAGCAGTAGTTGTGAAGGGCGTGAGACAGAGCTGTAGTCTCTCCCCGACGTTGTTTGATCTGCACTTTGAGCAGGCAATAAAGGAAACCAAGCAGAAATTTGGGAACGGAATTACATATCAGGGAGAAAAAATAAAAAATTTGAGGTTAGGAGACGATAATGCAATTTCAGAGACAGCAAAGGACTTGCACGATCCACTGAACGCAATGGACGATGTTTTGAGAGAGATTATAAAATGAACATAAAAAATTAAACTACGGTAATGGAATGTATTCGAATTAAATCAAGTTTCCCACTGGTAGCTGATGAATTCACATTTAAAAGGCAGATGTATTTAAATATCTGGGAAGCACTTTTAGTGAGCACAATAGATTGGAAATTAAGAGTAAGGCAAGGATCGCAGCGATAAACAGATCATATTTTGGCTTACCAGACATGCAGTGCAGCAGCGCAGTTTCGAGAAGTTTTAAAATCAGACTATATCACAGCAAAATTTTCCCGTTAGCTCTACATGGCTCTGAAATATTTACATTAAGAAAAACAAATTAACAAAAAACGCTAGTCTTCAAAAGAAAGATTATAAGGAAAATATTTGGCCCCAAGAGTGACACACTGTCACAGGAATGGAGGATACGCCTACAGTAAATTCGCAAGTTCATATTACCAGGAAGATGAAGAAAAGAAGACTGGCGTGAGTTGGACACCTAATTAGTATGGAAGGGGAAAGCATACCAAGTGTAGCATTCTCAGGATTTGTGGAGGGCAGAAGGGGACGAGGAAGGTCACAGACAAGATGGAAGGATGATGATAACATGGATACGGAGGCGATGAGCCTAAAAGAGGAGAATGGACCGCGAAAGCCAGGAACAGAACTGATAGGCGGAGGAATTTTGAGAACGTATATGGTCTCCCAGGCCAAAGTGTCTATCAAGAAAAAGAAGAAGACGCCAGTAGAATTAGATTATCAGATGACACACATTTTGCTGTTTGGATAGTAAAATAATATATGGCCGATGTGGAGATGATATAAAGCGCAGAATGGCAACAACAAGAAAAACGTTCCTGAAAAGGAGAATTCTGTGAACATCCAATGAAATTTAGATGTTAGGTGACGGTATTTGTATGAAGCGTAGCACTTTATGGGAGTGAAACGTAGACGATGAACAGCGCAGACAAGAAGATAACAGAACGTGGAGTTATAGGAAGAATATTGAAGATTGGTAGGGTAGACTGAATAATTCATAAGGAGGTACTGAAACGAAGTTGGAAAAAAAGAAATTTGTGGTACACCTTGAGAAAAAGAAGGGCACAACCAGGGACATCAAAGAACCGTCAATTTGATATCAGAGGGAGGTATGAGGCGTAATTGCAGTTATGGAGTATGGCGAGTGGTTTCAAATGGTTGTAGGTTGCAGTAGTTATGCAGACATGAAGAGGCTTGCGAAGGACATATTACCGGAGAGCGCTGCATCAAACCAGTCTTCGGACTGAAGACCACAACAACAAAACCATGAAAGACAAAATTTTATAAAAAAGGCATCTGAGAATGACTCCTGGAACGGAAATTTTAATAGCGTGTTGAAGTAGTATTGTATTTATTGTTACGGAAAGGCCTAAGATAAAATTTAAGCCTTATTTGATGTAGACTTACTCGAAAAATTTACACTTGATATACATCTACAGGGTGTTACAAAAAGGTACGGCCAAACTTTCAGGAAACATTCCTCACACACAAAGAAAGAAAATATGTTATGTGGACATGTGTCCGGAAACGCTTACTTTCCATGTTAGAGCTCATTTTATTACTTCTCTTCAAATCACATTAATCATGGAATGGAAACACACAGCAACAGAACGTACCAGCGTAACTTCAAACACTTTGTTACAGGAAATGTTCAAAATGTCCTCCGTTAGCGAGGATACATGCATCCACCCTCCGTCGCATGGAATCCTTGATGCGCTGATGCAGCCCCGGAGAATGGCGTATTGTATCACAGCCGTCCACAATACGAGCACGAAGAGTCTCTACATTTGGTACCGGGGTTGCGTAGACAAGAGCTTTCAAATGCCCCCATAAATGAAAGTCAAGAGGGTTGAGGTCAGGAGAGCGTGGAGGCCATGGAATTGGTCCGCCTCTACCAATCCATCGGTCACCGAATCTGTTGTTGAGAAGCGTACGAACACTTCGACTGAAATGTGCAGGAGCTCCATCGTGCATGAACCACATGTTGTGTCGTACTGGTAAAGGCACATGCTCTAGCAGCACAGGTAGAGTATCCCGTATGAAATCATGATAACGTTCTCCATTGAGCGTAGGTGGAAGTACATACTGACGAAACTAAAATGAGCTCTAACATGGAAATTAAGCGTTTCCGCACACATGTCCACATAACATCTTTTCTTTATTTGTGTGTGAGGAATGTTTCCTGAAAGTTTGGCCGTACCTTTTTGTAACACCCTGTATACTAATTAGAGCAACATTTCTAACTGAAGTCCGCAGCGGCTCGTACCACAAATTTGAAATTATGTCGCAAATGGCCCGTTTGCGGACCCACATTTACTGGAACTTTTTTGGTTCCATTGCCATATACATTAACTTGTGTGTGTGTTTTCGCTACTAATTATGATCGCTGCAACTTTGTCCAAGTTTTCCACTCGGGCGCCCATGGCACCCTTCTCAACCTGACGCTCTCCGCGGCAGCTTGTTTCGCTTGAGCGTTAAACCTGCTTTGATGAGATTAGCATTTATTTATCGATTATTTCTTTATTAGAGTACGCCTATTAAAGTTGCGCGGGCAAAATATTATAAAACTACTGCGCACTAGTGTACTCTGTAAGCGCTGTTAATAATAGTTGCACCTATTAAGCCTAGTTTACACGACGACACTAGGTTGCAGGCAAATATGCTACCGACCACTGCGCATGCGCGCCGCACATTTGTGCAACTCGGTGGCGAAACTAAACACTTTCGGCGAGTTCCAACTTTGGCGCCACTAGTTGCATGAGTTTTGAGGTTATGTGTGTTCGTAGGGTGTTAACTGAAATATGTAGTGGGAAACGGAGAATAATGTTCGCTTTTTGGATATCTATGCTTTGCACAGGTGTTTGTGGATTTCAGTGATATCGATTACAAAAATAAGCAATATATTGCTGCTCCTGAGACCTTCATGTGCGGTCAGAACGTAGATGGTTTCACAGTATTTGAGCTGCAGGACAAAATTTGTTGGGTTGGGAGCACATATACAAATGAAATAAGAAAAATACAAGGGAGTAATTCTAGATGTGGCAATGCTCTCGTCTACAAGACTAAAATCCCATCGTTCGAGCTGGCCGACTCTTTGTTAAGGAATACTGTTGACAGGAGGGAAGGCTACACAAAACAAGAAGCTGCATTCTTTATTCAATACTCATCTATTTAAAACGTCGCAGCAGTGATCCCCATTCACATACGTTAGAATTTTGAAATATTGCCAGTGTACAGATCTATCTTCAAGAGAGTAGTTCGCAAACCACTCTCTTCTTAATGCGCCCTGCTTCGAATAATTATTGCTGTTAATGTTAATAATTATTATTGTTAATGTTAATAATTACACGTCTAAAGTACAATCACTCAAACTTAAAGATTATATTAAAATGGTCACTCTCGATTTCTTGCCCCATTCTTGTCCTGTCATAGCCTTTACTCCATCTCTTGACTTTGTCGCCGGCAAGAGGCTATACACTAATCATCCAGTCAGTTCAGCCATACTTGTCGAAACAGCCAGGGGACCGTTCCAGTAGTGCGATGGCAACATGGTCTTTCTATCGCTGCACCCGACCTTGCAGAAACCAATTGACCCTTTCAAGTCCAACAGTGTATCTGTATGATCTGTACTAATTACGTTGTTATATGTCCGTCACTAAATATTTTATGAGACAGGAAGCATTACTTTTGATCCATCCTCGTATATAAGCGGAGCAGAGAAGACTGAGGAATCATTCTAGCGACGCATCACAAATGGGCATATCCACTGACATAAGAGCCTTTGACATATCGTTGCTTGTTATGGTCTGGCGCCTGCGGACGAGCTTCTCGCAAAGGGCGAAGCTGGTTGGCTGTTCGCATGCTTGAGTCGTAAACACACGTATGGAAATTGATTGAAGGACAGTGAAACCACGAGTAGGAGACAAGATGTTGGACGTCCGTGCCTCAACACACAACATGGAGCCGGAGGGTTGGCTGCTCTGTAAAAAGGAGAGGGAGCGATCTGTGGCAGATATGCCGACAGAGTGCATTGGCAGAGCGGGTACAAGTGTTCCGGGCACACTGTTCAGCAAACGGTGTTGAACATGAAGCTCCGCTGTAGACGATCCGTACGTTTTCCCATAGTGACCCAACGATATCGTCACTTATGACTGCAGTGAGCAAGAGATTATCGAGATTAGAACGTGGATTAATGTAAACGTATCATCTGGTCGGATGAATCACGTTCCTTGTTACGCCATCACGATGCCGTCATCCAGGTGAACGGCTGTTCGAAACACGCACAGTGCCAAAGAAGTATGCCGGTGGAGGCTACCACCTGCATCCCGTCACGCCTGAATTCTTCGCGACGACGATGGAATCTTCCAGCGAGATAACTGTGTGTTGTAAGACCAGAATCGTGCTGCAGTGGCTTGAGAAGCGTGATAGTGAACTAACGTTGATGTCTTGGCCACCTAATTCACCTCGTTTCAACCCGATGGATCACATCTGGAACGCCATCGCGCACACTAACAATCGACCTCAATTCATGTGCATAAACATCTGGCTGTACATATTTCCAGAAACGTGCCAAAGACTTCATTGCTTTCCAAAGATAGATCAACACGTTGTTCACCATGGATCATAATGTTTTCGCTGATCGTGTACACAATCTACTATCAAAATGGTTCAAATGGCTCTGAGCACTATGGGACTTAACTTCTGAGGTCATCAGTCCCCTAGACTTAGAACTACTTAAACCTAACTAGCCTAAGGACATCACACACATCCATGCCCGACCCGAGGCAGGATTCGAACCTGCGACCGTAGCGGTCGCGCGGTTCCAGACTGTAGCGCCTAAAACCGCTCGGCCACCACGGCCGGCGATCTACTATCGATATACAGTAAACCCTCCAGGCCATAGTTCTGACACAATTCACAACCAGCCACTGCAACGCCGTGGAGCTGCAATCTCCATCCGGTAACATTATCCTCATCAATATGTACTTTCAGTATGGTGATGACATCGAAAGACACCTGGCACACCTTACCACAATTATCACGGCGTTGCGGGGGCGAAAAGTAATTATAACTGCCGACATACATGCTAAATCCCCCCTATGGTACAGTGGCACCAGGGACCCAAACGGTGAGAAGGCAGAAGAGGCCATCATGGCCTTGCAGCTAGTGGTGGTAAATAAGCCTGGAAACCCTCCGACCTATGTGGCGGGAGGAGGCCAAGGCACAAACATTGATGTGACCTTGGCTACGCCTAACGCGGCATACCTAATACAGCAGTGGGAAGTGGTAGAGAACGCCACCACTAGTGACCACAATCTCATTACTTTCAGTGTGGGAGACAGGGAGAGCTGCTGGGCCATGGGGTGGGAGGTGCAATATAATTACAAAAGACCCGGCTGGGAGAAACTTGCTAGGGAGTGCGACATTCCTGCACTACCAGAAGGTGACGGACACCTGGACTATGACATTGACAACAGAGCTGAGGAACTGATGACGACAATAACTCGAGCGGTGAAGGCTGCTGTACCTACTAGGAGGAAGGCCATAGCGGCCTCTCCGTCACCATGGTCGGCTGAACTAGAGGAGATGCGCCGGTCTGTCAGAAGGCTCAGGAGGCACTACCAGCGCAGTGTCGTCTGGTTAGAAAGACAAAGACGGCTGCAACTATGCCGGGAAGCGAAAGAAAACTTCCACAGACACCTACGTGAGGTAAGATCCAAAAGTTGGGAACACTTTGTTCTAAACCAACTTGCTCTAGACCCTTGGGGAGTTCCCTACAAGCTTGTCCGGGAAAAAATCCGCTCTCCGATGGAGCTCTCAACCGTCAGGCGTGGGGATGGGATGACGTTGGCAGGAAACTGCTGAGGTCCTTCTCCAGTCCCTGCTGCCTGATGACACAGCGGATCGAGAGACAGACGAACAACAGCAGCTGCGAGAGAACTATAACAGCAATGAATATGGAAACGATACGGCAGTCTACCCTTTCTCTGAAGAGGAGGTAGCTACCCATATAAAATCCCTGAAGATAGGGAAAGCTCCCGGGCCAGATGGCATTGTGGCGGAGGTGGTGCAATTTCTGGCTCCTCAGATAATCGCCCCTCTAACTCATCTTTATAACGAATGTCTTAGGCAGCAAAAGTTCCCTCGAATTTGGAAGAGGGCGAATGTAGTGATCATCAAGAAAGGAGCTGACAAAGACCCAGCAGAAACAAAATCCTACCGGCCAATCTGCCTGCTTGATCTGCTTGGGAAGGTTCTGGAGAGACTGCTGGCTGACAGACTGGCTGCGCACCGAGTGCTGTGCGGGATGAGCAGCAGGCAATTCGGCTTCAGGCCTGGGCGTTCAGCATCTGATGCAATCGCCCTGGCCGCTGAGGTCTGTGGCTCTACCCCGTACAAGTACGTTGTCGGCATCATGGTGGACATAAGTGGCGCCTTCGACAACCTGTGGTGGCCTTCGCTCTTCTCCTGTTTACGGGAGAAGGAGTGTCCAGGGCCGCTATATGGGTGTCTGAGGAGCTATTGTGAGGATCGGGAGGTCTGGTTATCATCCCCTAGCACAAGGGTAAGAAAAACAATCACTAAGGGATGTCCCCAGGGCTCCGTACTAGGTCCCCTGTTTTGGGACATCCACATGGAACCTCTACTAGACAAATTACAGCAAAGTCATGAAGTGCTAGAGGTGATAGCCTACGCCGATGACCTCCTCCTACTGGTTGGCGGCCGAAGCCGAGAAGACATAGAGCCTAAAATAGAACAAGCAATAGAAACACTATAACTTTGGTGCCGGAATACTAAGATGACAATTTCACCAACTAATTCCACATACCTCCCTCTAAAGGGACAACTAGTCAGAAATCCAACAGTTAGGATAGAGGGCTCACCAGTTCTCAGACGACGTGAGACTCGATATCTGGGCATCATCATTGATGAGAGGTGGTCATTTGGCAGACACATTGAAACCGTAACACAAAGAGCCTTACAAGTACTCAACAACCTCATCTCCATTGGACATAAACGTTTCCACCTTCCACCACATCTCATCAAACTATATCATAATAGCATATTCACCTCCATAGTGGGTTACGGTTCTGGAGTCTGGGCACACAGGCTCACGAGGGTGGTGCCCGCCATGACAGTAAGAAGAGTGCAGAGGAACATGATTATGAGATCAATGGGGGCTTACAGGACCACACCGGGAGGAGTCCTATTAGTCATAATGGGACTCTGCCCCTTAGATATTAAAATTCGAGAGCAGGCCGCTTGGTACTGGGTAAAAAAGGGGAACTTGGATAAAATAGAGGAAATTCTAGGAAGTAGGATTGAAAATAAAGTTGAGATCAGGTTAAGAGGGGATCAGCTGTGGCAAAGCGAAGAAACAGGGCGCAGAACGTTTGACTTATTACCAGATGTCAGGGAAAGAATGGGAATGACATATTTCGAACCAACTAGGGGACTGATTCACTTTCTCACTGGACATGGACCCTATCCGACATACTTATGTCGGTTCGGGAAAAAGGCGACACCCACGTGTGACTGTGGTGTTCCGGAGGGTACTCCTGACCATGTAGTCTACGAGTGCCCCCTTTTCAATGATGTGACCTCTGGGTTACGAGACCAACTACCCCACAATGACACATTCAGACTGTTGAGACAACGCGACACCTTCCAGATTATCAACGAACTGGCTAACGCGGTATCACAGAAAGTCTTAAGGGACTACCTGCGAGAACCAAACTAGCACCTTACAAAGACCCTTTAAACATCGATGAAGTCTAGTACCCTATTCCCAAACCGCCTGAACGCGGAAAGGCCGACTTCTTGAGTCTACAATCCGCCGCGCTTCGGGACTAGGGGGAGTGGGGTGCAGTTATACACCGATTTAGACAACGCACCCAATCTTGACCTTAGGATAAGTTTAGTTGTAGGACCTAGTTTATAGATTTTTTTCATAGGAACCTGCAGCGACTAACACCATGGCCTGCCCAGTGTCAGGGGCACGCTCATTGGGGTTAGCTCAATGAGCAAGGCCTTATAGTAGGTTTATATTTTCAGCTGACACATTTGTAACGCTGCAGGCTTTAGTGACTAGTCCATAGCTAGTTAGGTTACCACTTAGCACATAATAACATATTACTTTGCCCATTGTAGTTCCCATATAGTGCTCTCACCAACTAGTTACTAAATCATACGTAGAATAGCTGCAATAAAATGTATAAATGTAGAAGTATCACGGCCCACTAATCACATAAGGTAGTGGGCTACATTGTATAATTCATAATTTTTTGGAAATAAAGATTTAAAAAAAAAAACCTCCAGGCGACAGCAGACTCACCTGTCGAGGAATGACTGCTAGTCACACACACGTACTGGGCTTGTAGTAGACACACGCACTGTGCATGCAATATCAGTGAGCGTGCTGTCGTGTGCGGTATGGAGAAAGCGCGCGATGTAGCTGAGGTTGACCGAGGGCAGATTGTGATGGCCTGGAGGCTCGGCACGAGCATTTCGGAAACTGCGTGACTTGTCGGGTGTTCGAGGAGTGCCGTGGTTAGTGTCTTCAACAGGTGGCGTAAAGAAGGTGAAACCACGTCCAGACGTTGTGGGGTTGGACGGCCACGCCTCATTGCAGATGTCGGACGTCCTAGGCTGGGCAGACTGGTGAAAACAGGATGGGTGGCGAGCTGTGGCGGAACTATCACCCGTGTCTATACTCACAGAGCACCGAATACTACTAATGATGGGTCTCTGGAGCCGACGACTCATGCATGGGCCATCGTTAAAACCACACAACTACAACTGAAATGGGAACGTGACCATCGGCACTGTACGTTGGCACAGTGACAGAGCGTTGCATGATCTGATGAATCCCGATACTTTCATCATTATGCGGATGGTAGGGCATGAATCCGTCGTCTTCCAGGGAATCAGTTCCTTAACACCTGTACTGAAGCACGGAGACAAGCTAGCGGCGGCTCCACTATGCTCTGGGGAACAATCACATGGGGATCCATTGGTCCAGTTGGAGCTTGTGCAAGGTACCATGATGGCCAAAGTGCATCGTGCACTGGTTGCAGATCGTGTACACCCCTTCTTGACGATCAGGTTTCCCGACGGCAGCGGCATTTTTCAGCAAGATAATGTGCCATGTCACAAGGCCAGGAGTCTGATGGGATGATTTGGGGAACAAAGAGAGAGTTCCAACTGATGTGCTGGCCCGCCAACTCGCCAGATCTGAACCCGATGGAAGACATCTGGGTTGTGATTGAACGTGGATTCAGGGCTCATCGCCTCCCTCCCCGGAATTTACGGGGACGAGATGAATTTTGGGGCAGATTGTGCTGCCAACTCCCTCCAGTGACCTACCAAGGCCTCATTGCTTCCATGCCACGACGCGCTGTTGTCCGTGCCGAAGGTGGACATACTAGCTATTAGGCAGGAGGTCATAATGTTCTGGCTGATCAGTATATTGGTTCTGTAACACAGGTGTTTGTGTGACCTCTCTATTGCTGTCATCGTGTATGGGATGCTATACCCCAAATTAATCATCCTTTATGCTACGCTGCACTGCATAAACAATGTGTCGTCCGTATAGCAATATGACATGACAGAGATATCAAATGCAAGTTCTCGTACAGCAGCAGAAAAATAAGAGGTCCATGATCTTACATAGAAATGCAGTGTTTCACGTTCTACCTGAAGGTCATAAGTGAGATTGCTTCCCTTTCTTAAGATCGGCGGAGAACTTTTTAAATCTTCTTTACGGTGAAGATAGTTATTTACGTTATTGCTAGCCAAGACCCCGCCTGGGATTTCTAAATGTGCGTGCGTCAGATACCTGCGCTGAGAACGTACGCCGGCTGGTCGTCCTTGGCAGACTGTCGGTAGGAGATCGGGCGCGGCAGTCTTGTCTTCTGACGCACTGGGGCCACAAAGAACACGTGACGCACTGTTTCAGAAGACTAGCCTAGTGATGATCTATACTTCAGTTTCTGCTTGTGCAACTGTGACTTCGTGTTTTTGTGTGCAGAATGTTCTGTACGTCCCTCGACTCTTGAAGGGTATAATTACACATGCAATACGAAATCTCTTCCCATGAGCTTACGCAAAAATGTACGCAACAAGGAGCAAGATTCTGTAACTGCCGTGTTTTCTGGCCCCAGACCTAAATTTCACAGAAATGGCCAGTTATCCATTCAACATATTTTTGAAGCTAGATTACATGTAAGCCTAAAAGGTACACATATTTTATTGATATTTTTCTATTCATGCTGGATTTTGTTGAATTCTGTGGCTGTTTTTCACTGAGTACTCTCTTTGGCGATTAGGCACAGGAAGAGACAAGCAGTAGTCTTCTAGCTATTGATTGTATTTGCAGCGTGCGGCACTGAAATGTCAGATTTTATGCATCAAAGCCGCAAAGACTTGAACGTTCTACCAATACACGCAGCATACCTTCGCATAAGTCATTTTCCTGTGACAAAACTGACTTTGTGTGGTTGGCCGACAGGAAACTGGTTGCTGAGGTCTCGAAGAACTCTCTTTTTACGGACAACGTTAGGTATGAAAAATTGTTCGTAAGAGTCTCAAATGATCAAGGTTACAAACGTCTGTAATCTGTTTGCTACGCGTCTTTCTTCATTACTCTCATAGATATCTAGACCGTAAGATGTTCCCCCTGCAACAATTGCAATTCTACTTCAGTGCATTCAAAAAGTCTTCAACATTAATCAGTTTCACAGTGTCTCAGATAAGCGTCATAACATGAAGGTTCCATCTTTCATTATTAATAATGAAACCAAATAATTAAATAAGATTGTGGTGTAAAATACATGCCACACATGTAAAGAAGAATGAAAATTAAAAAAGGATTGAAAGTCTGATGAGTAAACTAACGTTTTACGCAACATGTGTTCACCGAAGACACAGTTGTCAAGAGAATTAATCCAAAACCTCCAAGAGAAATTTTTCGTTGACTGCCCTATCATTTGCTACCACCAAATTCAGAGTTAATATAAGCGCTTTGGCCGGAGATCTTTCTCAGACTTACAAGGCCACTTTTCATTGTACTTGTGAAAGTTCTCGTCTTAAGGAGGGTAGGGCGTCAAACGGGCCGAGTTGGAGCAGGAGAGGACCCGCAGGACATTTTAATACCTACTGTCTATACTTTTACAAATAAATTCATAAAACTTTATCAGCAAGACCAGGAAGGATTCAGGATTCACACTATTAGCAGTGGAAGTCCAAAACTATAACAAAATGATTTTTTTACGTGTGAAATTTCATCATTTATTCACTTACTATTGGCTGCATTTGTTGCTATAGGTACAGTTTTCTTCATAAGTAAGAGAGATTCTTAGATGAATTTTGCACAGCGTACAAACAATACTTAAAAGTCTATGAGACTCTAGAATTTCTAATCTATTAAAAACCGTGGTAAAAATTGAGATAATTAACTATATAATTTGAATTTTTCTAAACATGAAGTCTAAAATGTAACAGCTCAATCATTTATTTCTTAAATTAAATAAATTCTAGAGTTCCATACACCTGTAAGTATGGTTTGTATGCTGTGCAAAATTCATCGAAGAATCTCTCTTACTTATGAAGAAAAGTGTACCTATAGCAACAAATGCAGCCAATAGTAAGTGAAAAAATTATGAAATTTCACACGTAAAAAAAAATTATTTTCTTGTGTTTTTTAACTTCCATTGCTATGAGTGTGAATCCTGAATCCTTCCTGGTCATGTTGACAAAGTGTTATGAATTTATTTGCAAAAGTATAGACAGTAGATATTAAAATGTCCTGTGGTGCCCCTCCTGCTCCAAGTCAGCCCGTTTGACGTCATACCCCCCTTAAAATCCAAATCTAGGAAAAGAATTAGTTTTTGCAACAAAGCCTACCAGTCAGGTCCTTATGTGTATATGTATTGGCTGAAAATAAAGTAAGTTAAAGTTCAAAAATAAGAGTGAATACTATACAAATAAAATCTGGCAGTAAGAACGTGGTTCTAAATATGAGGACTATGAGCAGGAGGCAACAGTGAGCACCACGTCAGAACATCTTCACTATCAGCATTTGCTCGTGTTAGAAAACATTTTCGAGTAAGCACCGGGACTGTTTCCGGCACTGTATAACACTTTACGTATTACGCAAGTCCCGCTGAAGTGATTCTTCTCACCGTCGCTATGGGGTCTGACGAAATGGATGTCGTAGAGGCGTGGGGCTGCGAGTTCTGCCAACACCGACTCAGAGGAAGGCCTCGGCGCTTGTTGGTGACGTCACGTCAGCCAGGCACGGCGAACGCCAGGTCTGTTGCAGGCAGAAACGCCTGGGCGTGCTTATCACCACAAATCTCTTATTTTTCGACAAAATGTTTGGTATTGTTTTGGATTCTGCAGTTTCATTTAGATGAAAGATTTTCTTGCTATCTTAAAGCTACAAATGAAGATCATAATTCTGTATTACTGAATCCTGTAGAAACAAACGTAGATCAATATGAGAAGATGCTTTGCCCCATTGCAAGCTTCGGAAATTTTACATTCAAGTAACTATATTGACTTGATCCATTTTGTTATCGAAACTTACCCCAACCCCCTTACAATGAACTCGTTTCTTTTATTTATTTATTTATTTTCGTTTGACATCGTCACTGGAAATGTGAACTAATTTACATGTGTAAATGTCCAACTGTTGCGAGTCATTAGATTACAGTCGTTTTCAACGAAAGGAATTCTAAACATGAAAGAAAATAGCTTCATACATCGAAAATACTGCTGAGCTTAAACTTTTTTAAAGATGCACATTAGAAAAGATAAATATTCCCCTCTTGCAACTGAAAGGAGAAACTTTATAAGATAAAAAATTTTATTTGATAAAACAAGTATCTCTCTTTTGCCTCTTCTTCTGTCCCCCACCCCCTCCCCCAACGTGTACAATCGCAAGATATTTCATTAACATTCAGTGCTCCTCACCCCGTAGTCAACCAAGATAACTAAAGAAGAGCGCCAATATGTTCACAGTTTCTTGTAAAAGCAACCCAGTATAAGCGTAACTTCCTCAGATTTACAAATAAGGTAAAGAAGCACGAATTCTGTTGCTGCTGGACCATGAAGTTGTTTTTGTTTGTCAATCCTTAAAACAGGTGGAAATTTAAGTTCAGGACTACACTATTTGTTAAGAAGTGTAATGAATTGCACAATTAACTGATTGCAGAAATCTCTCAGAACAATGTGTGTTGATCAACTACCGCCAATAGTTTCACATTTTCCTGTGTCAGAGAGGGAGACACCACCATTATGAGTATGCCTGCAACAGACCTGGCGCTCGCCGTGCCTAGCTGACGTGACGTCACGAACAAGCGCCGAGGCCTTCCTTCGAGTCGGTGTTGGTTCTGCTCGGTATGGCGCTGTGATCTTGGTCGCACAGGCACATTTTGTGACAACACTCGCTCGCGTACAGTGCAGGAGACGTAAATCTGGCGGTTCCCTGGCAGCCGCGTCCCAGGTACGGAGGCAAAGGCTTTCCGGAGCGGCCAGCCGGCCTTGGCCGGCGGTTATCTTGGCGAGCGCGGCGGCCCCGGATGCGGCCTCCGTATCTGCGCCCTGTGGACCGGCGGCCAGCGCGCTGCATAAAAAGTGACCGCCGTCCGCTGCCCGCTGCTGCTGGCCAGTGAGTCAGATGGGGCGCGCGATGGAAATAAACGCGCCCAGCAGCGCGGGCCAGACCGTCCGACGCCGCCCACATCCCGCCACTGTCTGGCTTTTCTCTCCCGCCCGCCACAAGCACAATACTCTCACTGCAACACCCGTCCTCTTTCATTACCACGTACCTTTGTTTTATAGATCACCAAAAGAAAACTCTGTAGCTGTTGCAAATAAAGTCGTTAACAAGTAGATGCAGCAACCAACCGCTTTCAAATGGTTCAAATGGCTCTGAGCACTATGGGACTCAACTGCTGTGGTCATAAGTCCCCTAGGACTTAGAACTACTTAAACCTAACTAACCTAAGGACAGCACACAACACCCAGCCATCACGAGGCAGAGAAAATCCCTGACCCCGCCGGGAATCGAACCCGGGAACCCGGGCGTGGGAAGCGAGAACGCTACCGCACGACCACGAGATGCGGGCCAACCGCTTTCAATTGTATTTATTTATGCCATTTCGGTTGTGAGCAGCGAAACTTGTCTAACGGTGTCTTTACACGGCCTATGGAAAAAAATGTCGTGTGACTAGGGCCTGCCGGCCGGAGTGGCCGAGCGGTTCTAGGCGCTACAGTCTGGAGCCGCGCGACCGCTACGGTCGCAGGTTCGAATCCTGCCTCGGGCATGGATGTGTGTGATGTCCTTAGGTTAGTTAGGTTTAAGTAGTTCTAAGTTCTAGGGGACTGATGACCACAGATGTTAAGTCCCATAGTGCTCAGAGCCAATTTTGACTAGGGCCTCCCGTCGGGTAGACCGTTCGCCGGGTGAAGGTCTTTCAATTTGACGCCACTTCGGCGACTTGCGCGTCGATGGGAATGAAATAATGATCATTAGGACAACACAACACCCAGTCCCTGAACGGAGAAAATCTCCGACCCAGCCGGGAATCGAACCCGGGCCCTTAGAATTGACATTCTGTCGCGCTGACCACACGGTCTATGGAAATTACATATTTTCGGCAACATTGATGCCCACACGAATAGCTGTTACGTGTTCGCCGGCCGGTGTGGTCGAGCGGTTCTAGGCGCTACAGTCTGGAACCGCGCGACCGCTACGGTCGCAGGTTCGAATCCTGCCTCGGGCATGGATGTGTGTGATGTCCTTAGGTTAGATAGGTTTAAGTAGTTCTAAGTTCTAGGGAACTGATGACCTCAGAAGTTAAGTCCCATAGTGCTCGGAGCCATTTGATTTTTGTTACGTGTTCGCCAACATTGCTGGCTACTGTTGCCAGGCAATGTTCGCAGCAATACATTTCCGGGCCATAAATGTTAACACGGACCATGGTACGGCTGCGACATGTAAGAAAGCGAGTTCGTGGAAGTGAACACGGCTTTCCTGCATTTCTATTCCATGAAAATAAAGTTTGCAAGAAAAACGAAGAATCAGGATTTGTGGATGTGTTGTTTTTAAGTGCCCAGCTTGGCGATCGCCGTCCAGTTTTTGGCTAGTGGTGATTTATGCAGAGGTTTGATGTACCTCTAGAAAGTGCACTTCTCGTCGACAACCCTCTTGGTACCAGACGTATTCAACACTTAGATTCAAGGACTTAAGGAGTACTTTAGACAATTTGAAATAACAAAAAATGGCTCTGAGCACTATGGGACTTAACATCCGAGGTCATCAGTCCCCTAGACTTAGAACTACTTAAACCTGACTAACCTAAGGACATCACACACATCCATGCCCGAGGCAGAATTCGAACCTGCGACCGTAGCAGTCGCGGTGTTCCGGACTGAAGCGCCTAGAACCGCACGGCCACCGCAGCCGGCAAGGTAACTACGAATTTCATAAATCCGATACACAGCCTGGTGTGAGTGTGCATAGGACATACACAGCCTGGTGTGATTGTGCATAGGACATACACAGCCTGGTGTGAGTGTGCATAGGACACAATATTTCGGCAATCGACCACGTTGCCATCATCAGGTGCGCTTATGTACTGACCGGCGGTGGGCCGGCTCCACGTATATACATACACCGGTGGTCAGTACATCAGCGCACCTGATGGCAACGTGGTCGATTCCCGAAATATTGTGTCCTATGCACACTCACACCAGGCTGTTCACCCGAGATTTATTTCGTCATAAAATACGCCTGTTTTTACTAGTAACGCGCTTTTCTGGGTTTACTAATTTATACTGAATACCTTTGTTACAACTAGAATTTACTAGCTACAGCTAGAATTTACTGCTACACATGTTTGACTTTTATATAAAACTAGTTTTACCTTTGAACTTTATAGTAATATCGAAAATTTCGTTTACATGTACGAGGGCGTGCCAAAAAATAATGCCTTCGAATTTTTATGTGAAAACTCTTAGATTTTTTTTTAAATAAAACAAACGTTATACATCATTATTCTTCGTGTCTACATATTTCTTTTTCTCAACATAGTCACCCTGGCGACACACAAATTTCTCCCAACGAGAGATCAGTTTGCTGATATCGTCGCTATAAAATGTTTGATTTTGTTGACGAAACCACAACCTCCCTTTGCTTGCACCCCTTCATCACTATTAAACTGAAGTCCCCGAAGATCTTCTTTAAGTTTTGGACAGGGATAAAAAACGGATGGGGACAACTCGGGGCTGTATGGAGTATGATCGATTACAGTGAACCCACGGCGCCAGATTGTCGCAGATGTCACAGCGCTCGTGTGTGTGGTCTGACACTGTCACGTGGAAGACGAGGGTGCTCCATGTAGGGCGGTTAGAAACTGTTTCTCACGCACCAACATAGTTACGTTACACACGCTACAGTTCGGAGCCCTCTACCTCCAGCAGCAAAGTCGATAGAGTAATACGCACGAAACGTAACTGATTTTGAGAACAGAACAAAGAATTCGGAAAAATCACTTTTCAGCAAGCAGCCGTACTCCACAGGCTCTTTTTTGTTAATAACTTCCGAGTCCCACAAATATTAATAACCTTGAATCGATTTACTCTTGTGTACTATTCCCGTGTCCCTTTTTTCAGATAATTGCTTCTTCAATTTCATCCGCTAATTTATCGTACGTTCATTTGTCATCGCACTGTAATGATTTTCTTTCTTTTCATGTTGATCAGTCTGTAACATTATTTTTAATACTTCATCTTTCCATCATGCTTCCTGATTTAGATCTGCCGTGAGAAATGCGTATGAGTCGGTCTACAGAAGTTTAGCGGGACACTGAGTGCGTGTGCACAAGCAGGTGGCGTGTCCACAGATCAGCCTCGCCCAAGTCACGCGACGCCGCTCGAACAATCAGAATCGCTCTAACGCGTCAAGTGTAAGCTAAATGAATCCTGATCTGGGACGAAACAGTTTTAACTGAGTCATTTTGTCAAAACGCTCTTCATCTAGCTAAAACCAGCTTTAACTGACATTCATTTTTGACTAGCAGTAAATTCTAATTGCAACAAAGGTGTTCAGTATAATTAAGTTTTAATTCGTAAGAACGCGTTCTAACTAAAAACGTGTTTTCACTGTAACGTATACAAAGACCGTAATTTAGAAAGTGACAGATGGCATGTAGTTGACCATGAACACGGGAACGCACGTTACGAAGCTTCAAAAAAGTGTGCTGTTGTATGTGACCACTAACGGCACCTGTCCAAAGTCGTCAATACGTTTTAAGTGCCAGTCGAGGTCAGAACAGCGCTTTGTGTAGTTGTGATTGCGTCATGTAGGACCGAAGTGAATTCGAACGTGGGCAAACTGTTCGTGCTTCAGTAACCCGAGGTAAGCGAAGTGTTTGGTGTTTCAAGAGCACCATATCCAAAATTTATACCGAATACGGAGGATGCGCGAAAAACATCATCCGCTACGTTACAGCGCGGACGAAAGTCCCCTGGTCACCACATCCACCACATCTAAATATTATCGAGCCTTTGTGGTCTACATTAGACAGAGGGTATGTGATCGCTATCCACTCCATCAGCTGTTGAATTTCTTGAATTTCTTCAGACTACTGACTTTGTAAGTATTATTTTCTGTGTAATACTGACATACCACGATATTACCGTGTATGGCAGCAATGTTAATGGCAACACTACTACGGCTACATATCGCCATATAATATGGCTGCTGCACACACAAGTATCCTCACCTCACGGTGTGTGGTGAAGGATACTTCTGGCACCAATATCTTTTCCCCATTCCCTGTTCCATTCGTGAATAACGCCTGCGAAGAATAACGTCGGTAAGGCCTCGTATTAGCTCTAATCTGACGGATTTTCCCGTTGTGGTTATTTCGCGTGTGTGGGAGGAAGTTATACGTGGCCCGACTCTTCCCAGAACATACACTCCGTAACGCTCTCGCGCCGACTATGCGCCCTAGTGACAAACGCGCCGCTCTTCGTTGGATCTTCTCCACCTCTCCTACTGATCCAACCTGATAAAGTTCCCAGATTGATGAGCTATCTTTCTTACAAGCGTTTTGGAAGTCACTGTTTTCCTGGACAAATTACATTTCCTTATGATTCTACAAATGAAGCTCAGTCTACTACCTGCTTTTGCTACCGTTAGAGGGACACCGCATAATGCAACATAACGAACTGAGATACATACTACCAGAAGTTATTTGTTAACTCAACCGAATCTCAATCTGACTTTCGGTTTTAAATTGAATATAGCTAAAGCATATGTCTAGTGTCAGTTTGCGCCCATAATATCGATATTCTCGTTGTTGTATTGACTACCATCACTCCGAAGTACCGTACTTCAACACATAGGTTTCAAGATCGAAATTCTTTTCTTATGGTAAATACTTCCAGCGTGTAACTTACGTTTACTTCCTGACACATAGTGGCAGTCACACAAAGATTTCTGTCCACAGCAGAAACATCTCAATCGTTGGCCTATGCAACAACAATTGCAACAAATATATTATTTATAATAATTAACATCGACTATTGCAGATAACACTTCTGTTAAAGTAATAAGGAAGAACAGCATCTTTTAGAATACAAGAGGTGAAAAAAAAAAAGGTTGTGAAAGCAGCAAGACGCAAATCTGCTACCTATCGCTTAGTAGTTTATGACGCTATCAACTACACTACAGTTTCGTCGTAGCGTCAGTGTCTCAGTTGTATACTATACACTGTGTAATGACTGTCTCTGCAAGTTCCATTGTATAGTACTTTACAATGACACAGTGTATCATAAACGAGAAGCTTTTGATAGATCATCATTGTAGCACTGAAACGGTATACTTTCGTTGCACACAAAATTGTGACACTAAAGGCGTCACATATGGGAAGTTTTTAACTAAAAATATGCAGTTTCCTGACATTTTATAACAAATTGTACCTAAAACAATGGGCCGATGCTTTGAAACAGCATATACTCGTACCATGTTCTCTATAATGAAATAAAAACACACCAAATATGGAGTATAACTCCATAAAATATGGCGTCTCGTAAGTTCTACGTGTGACGTAAAACCGACGCCGCATTTCACTGGCCACGTCCCTCTCCGTAAGGAAAAACATTTAACAAGCTAGGTTTTTCGTTTCGCGCTTCGCAATGAAGTGGAACGTAGAATGCCATGCTGTGGCGTCACCAGCGCATCATCTACGTTCCGTCCATTGAGAGGAAGGCTTTAGTATTGTGTGTTCATTCTACTTTCGGTTGTTCTTGAAGGTTACTACAAGATATCTTAAGGTTGTTATGTTTCCATCGTTTATCGTCAACAGTGTAATCTAACAGAAGTGGATTTCTTCGGCTTTTTATGCGCAATATTGTACATCTATTTACATTTAGGTTCAACTGCCAGTCCCTGCATCTATTATCAATCCTCCGCGATTCGACCTGCAGTTCCCTTCCGTCATCTGGTGTTGCTACCGCCTTACAGACAACTGTATCGCTTGTGAACAGACTCCTAAGGCTACCGACTTCGTGCCCTAGATCGTTTACATGTACTGTAAATCACACTTAGCTGAGATAGTCTCGGCAAACCTCCGTATTAGCTTTACTTTCTCTGATTTTTTTGGTGAGACTATCGGGAGCAGTAACGTATTGGCAGACACTTGCCTCAACGTACGTTTTTGAAATTTCAGCTGCTGTCCTCACTGTGATGTACAGCGTCTCTCTTTTAGCGAGTGAAACTTCCTCCGATGAGTACCTTTCACTGGGACTCTCTCGTGCTTCCTAATCAATTATTATTCGGTAAATATGCTTCCATCATTGGCTAAAAAAAGGGGGATGGCAATTGTTTTCCACAAGGCATATTGTCTACAAGAATAATTATCCTAGTAGTACGCCCTTCTAATCACCACTAGATCTGGTCCTATAGGAGTGGTATACCCTTTCCTTCCTCCTAGATTAAAATTTACTTACGCAGCCAGTTACAGAAAGGCTACTGTTTAACGTGGCTCCGAACTGTGGCGACCATCGAAATTTTCACATAAAAGATTCACTGCCATGGGGAACAGTTGTGACACATGGCACAAAAAATCCTACGACCGAATGATGACTGAACCGCGAACCTAGGGATTGACAGTCTAGAAATTTACAACATAAACTGATTTTAACTTCTTCCTGCAGAACATTTTTTTGAACTGGCTTCAGAAATAGTTACAGAAATTAAACAGAAGAATTGCGGCAATTACTGTGGAACAATGTTTTTCCAAAATTTTAATGTCACGCATATAATAAGAAAGTGAACGCGTCGTAATTACGTAAATGATATGAATGATTTGTTAAAATTCGTTGTGATTGAAAGTGATTTGTCCAAATTATTGTTAACTGAACTGCGTACATTATAGAATTAGACGTGGGCTGAAAAAACATGTGATTTGCTTCGCATGTAACTGAAAAATGAATAAATGTTACTTCGTCTCTACTGCACTCTTGTATATGGTCTCGAAATTGCCTGCATTTTAAATCTATTACTTTTATATTTTTTCATGGTTTTCTTAGCTGTCTTGTTCCATCAAATGATTACCAGCTTGAATGCGAACTCTTCATCATCGTTTTCATGTTTTAGTCTGTCTCGAGAATCGCACGAAGATAATTGTGCACAGTCGGTCCATAACTGGCTCAAGGTCCCTACATGAGATTTAAGACTCAAATGTGGCAACGTCAAAAGGACGATAAATTTCTGTCTATGAGTGACCTTGAGTTCTGCGAGAAAAAAATGTCAAATGACGGACAAGCCCGGCGAAGAAATTTTTTCAGTGGGTGTCAAAAATTTCCATTCTGGAAGCAAAACTTGCGAGCAATGTCTATTATATTTATAATGGTTTCGTCATGACACAAAAATTTTCCTTTTTATTGTGGTGAACTAAAATTTTCTTTGAGCTACTGTATGTTGGTATTCCCATAGCCATATAAAAAACTAGAAAAACGATAGTCTGATGCCGAAAGAAATAGGTGCGCCTTGTGCTCGTTTATAAGAACCGAAAGTTGGAAACGGCTGTCGAGCGGTCTCCAGTCAACCACTTATGCCCACACTCCTTACCCTGACTCTTCCCCCCTCTCCCAAATGCCACCCCAAGATGGGCCACGGGCGTCGTAATCGCGTAAAAAATGAACGACAGGTTTCCAAGTCAGTAGCTGATTAGTGTACATCAACGAAGTTAATCAATCTCAAATTTGGTCGCTGTGAGCGCTACAACACGCACGCAGCTCGAGCAGCAATGAGTTGTCACATCCACGAATCACTCGGCTTTGTCGGCAGAGGCGTAATTATCGAGCTAGATGATTAAAAACCCGAACACTGACCACAGTTTAATCTAATCTCACGTAATGAGTTTAGCCACAAAACAGCTCCACATCTGTTTTATATGGCTGCCGAGAAGATAAACGGCGCGACCGATACAAATGTTTTAAAAGTAACTTCGAATCCTGTAATTTACACTCAAAAACAAAACCATCATTGTTTTTGCTCTTCGCTTGTCACAAATGAGAACCATCACACACATTTTACCTTCCTTAAAATTTGCTACAGACGAATAAATATGATTAAACAATTTAATAAGTGAGGTGTTGGTTTTTGCGGAATAATTTTATACTGCTGCAGTCGCTTTTTACTAATATTTTATTAGCACAATGCATTTCGGTAGCACCAAATGGACTTATATGAAGAACTGGAAATCTTCATCCATGGCACGGCACATGGAGATGTATTATTAAATGATAATCTTGAAAGTAATAATGTTAACTTCTTCAAAAACTTCTCCTATATTAAATGTTTATTTCATTGACAGAATAGTTTTCACTAAGTACCCTTGTAACATTCTCCATATTACCAATATATATATATATATATATATATATATATATATATATATATATATATATATATAGACAAAAGTTTTCATCTTCACTACAGGTATATATTACTGTCTTTGAAACTGTAAGTAGTTTAGCTAAGATTTTATAACTCTCTTGAAAGTTGTAAACAGTCTTTGAAATTGTATCTTCAATTGTATCTTAGATTTTAAAACTCTTTGGAAAGTTGTAAACAGACGCTGAAAATGCTGAGTTGTGATTTACCTGTTACTGTGCTCTGTGCGCCAGAAAAAGAAATCGTCAACAAAAATGTAAGTAAACGTATTAATACATATTACCTAATCATGCTACTCACATAATGTACACACTGTAACAGATTTATCCTTCCACACAGGTTTATTTTTCCATTCTTAACCCCACTGGCACACGTAGCTAATGTATATAACCTATAAGCTGATGTATAAGCAACTGTATAATGCACCTGATGATGGCAGCATGCTGTCGAAATGCATTGTGCTAATAAAATATTAGTAAAAAGTGGCTGCAGCAGTATAAAATTATTCCACATAATATTATAATACAGCCGCAGACCTCAAACAACATCCATATAACACGGATAAAGATAAATTTAAAAAGGTGTTAGTTTGTTTATAGTACGTTTCTAACATTCGTCAAAGAGCAAAGCCTGTCGAAAGCCTGTCGTCAGTCAGAATACACGAAGCCTTCCTCATTTACTTCCTTTGCCGTGAGCTGGTAGGTGTCATATCATTGACCTAATAAACAGGTGCAGGAATGACGATAAACTCTGAAGGCACAAGACGAGGCATTAGCTACATGAAAAACAGAGGCTAGTGTTAGGCTCATTTATCAGAAAAACGAGTACGTAAAAAAGTTAATTACATAAATAAATAAAAAGGGATCATTATGTTATTTATTATTAGGTACAACTGGAACATGCATCTTTGCATGGGAAAAAAAAGATCAGGAAATAAGGCCGAGCGGGGTGTGAAATTTTGACTGTAAATGACAACAAATTGGAGATGTACAGAACATGTAGTAATGAGAATGAACGACTAATGGAGAAATAAAGTTTTCTGGCTGGTTTTCAAGGGCTAAGAAACGACAGCCCGATTCATTGCATTGTGAAATATGTCGGTACAATATAGATTCGTATGACTCAAGACAATAACGAATGGAGTGTAGGTCGGGATCCTATATGGAGTGGACGACAAATTACGATAATGGTGTTTAATTAATCATGTTTCCATATTCACAGACAGCCGTTTCGTCTCACTCAGATAGGAGTAGTTAGTCGAAGCAGTTGTTTTCGTTTGAGTCGAAAGGGAAAAAAATTGTATACTTTGGAACAAGTCTTTTATCGTAATGATGTAGAACGAGCCAGTTTTCAGGATAAGTAAACGCCATTAGCATTAACAGTGATCAACATATTACTTTTCTACTCCTACTCATGTAAATACATTTAAAAACATTATTTTATATATGCAGGCTCCCAGTTTCTAAACAGAAACTTGTCCATGGAATAGAATGAGCTATCTAGGAGAGATAATTTCAGGTTAGATTTAAAATTTGCTATGCTATCTGTCAGGCATTTTATGTTGTTGCGCAAATAATCAAAGAATTTTGTTGCTGTATATTTAACTCCTTTCTGAGCTGACACAGCTTTAATAATTGGTAATAAAGGTCATTTTTCCCATCTAGTGTTACACTTATTTACCTCATTCTTCTTCTTGAATTGTGATGGATTACATATGACGAAATTCACTAGCGAATATACAGGGCGAACATGAGTAAGATCGACAAACTCCAGGAACGGGAAATGGAGGAAAAAACGTCCTATGAACCTGGGTCCGGAAATGGACGGTGTGTGTGCAACGACAATAAATTTTCCTGGAACACAACATAGAGTTGCATTGCATCCCCGTCATAACAGATGTTCAAAGTGGCCTCCATGGGATGCAGGACACCCGTCCACACGTCTCATAATGGATTGCCCCTCACTCTCACACGCTCCGGCTTCTCTCCGAATTGTGTCACAGGCATTGTGAACACGGTGTTGAAGGGCCTGCACACCAGGAACTGCCTCAGCGTACACAACGCTATTCAGATGCCATCAAAGGTAAAAGTCCAGCGGGTTTAGGTTCGATGGTCTAGCAGGCCATGCCACAGAGCCTCGGCGTCCTAACCAACGTTAAGATGTTAAGGTGTCAGCGAACTGTAATGCGGAAGTGGTGGTGGTGCTCCGCTACTCAGTAACGCACATTCTCAAGCAACACACGCAGAGTATTCCGCAGCAAGTCTAGATACATTTGATTGGAGCGTTGTGAAATAATAACCGGTCCAAACATGTGGTAGCCAAGAATCCCTGCCCACACATTGCTGCAGAACAGATGCTGATGAGACACCTAAACCATTCCCCGAGGATTGTCCGTAGCCCACAGATGACGATTATGTAGACTGATGATGCCAGTTCTGGTAAATGTTGTTTCATCAGTAAAGGGGACTAATGACATATATCCCACATTTGTGATGGGCTGGTGCAAAAATCATCGATGAATTCCTTCACGTAGAGGTAAATCCGCTGCTGATAATCCCTTCACTCGGTGCAGCTGATTGGGATAGTAACGGTTGTCATGCACTATACACACAATCGTCCTTTGGCCCACACCATGTTGGCTGGGCATTTCCCTGAAGCTTGTACTAGTGTCGTGTTTTATTTACAAAGTGTATTCAATAAGGCTCCACGAATATAGTATTAACTGCTTTGACGGATCCCTAGGAAACTGACCTTTCATTAGTACATTGCATACATTAAATGTTACTGAAACTTTACTTATTTTGCACATGAAACACAACATTGTTTGTGCCGTCCTTTGAACCGTATGATTACGTAGCTTTTCAAATCTTTCTATTGACATGATCATTAAGAGAATTCTTGCCGATGAACTCCAGCTTAGCGCAAACTATTAACTTCTTGCTCGCACGTGTGCTTCGATTTGTGGGCGTCCTGCCTGACATTCTTGTTGTAGAAGGTTTGATACAAAATCATGTGGAACACAGTAACATTCACTTTATGTGCGTTGCAGAAAATCAGGACTGATGCAAAGACTGACACGCAGTGATTTCGAACGGCGCGGCACAAAACTCCCCGAATGAAATCTAACATTTGTTCGGCTCTTGTTTCAAATAAAGGGATCTCAGGCATGCACGTGTGTAAAGCATTAAGTTTAGATCAGAGGGGCCATTAAGATTGGTGGGTATTTTAATATTGTTCATTATAGTAACTTGTATTCTACGAGAAAAAAATTACGCACAATGAAAAACTTACCCCAATGAGACGGAAATTGATACATGTGGCGTGCATGTAACAACCAAACATAACATTGCAATTTCAGAAAAATTTGATGATTTATTCAAGAGAAGGAGGTTCGTAAATTGAGTAAGTTAATGACGCGTTGGTTCACTTGTGGCCCTTATGCGAACGGTTATTCAGCTTGGCACTGATAGAGTTGCTGGTTGTCTTTTTGAGGCGTATCGTGCCAAATTGTGTCCCACTGGCGCCTTATCGTCAAAATCGCGAGCTGACTGGAGGGCACTGCCTATAATGCTCACCGAGCGTGGTGGCGCAGTGGTTAGCACACTGGACTCGCATTCGGGAGGACGACGGTTCAATCCCGTCTCCGGCCATCCTGATTTAGGTTTTCCGTGATTTCCCTAAATCGTTTCAGGCAAATGCCGGGATGGTTCCTTTGAAAGGGCACGGCCGATTTCCTTCCCCATCCTTCCCTCACCCGAGCTTGCGCTCCGTCTCTAATGACCTCGTTGTCGACGGGACGTTAAACACTAAGCTCCTCCTCCTCCTCCATAATGCTCCAAACATTCTCCATTTGGGCGAGATCCGGCGACCTTGCTGGCCAAAGCACCTGTAGAGTTTGGCAAGCACGACCACAAGCAGTACAAACTCTCGCCGTGTGCGGTCGGGCATTATCTTGTTGAAATGTAAGCCCAGAATGGCTGGCCGTGAAGGGCAATAAAACGGACCGTAGGATATCTTCGTCGTATCGCTGTGCTGTAACGGTGCCACGGATGATAACCAAGGAGGCCCTGCTATGAAATGGCACCCAAAATCATCATTCCCTGTTGATCGACAGGTAGTATCCCACCGATGTCTGGAGCATCCGCACACATCTCTTCGCTGGTTATCTGGGATCAGTTCGAAGCGGGAGTCATCACTGAAGACAGTCAAAGAAATTCCAGGCCCCCATGACCAGTGAAGACGTGTTTAGAGACGCACCAGACAGCAGTGGGATACCAATCTGTCACCCACCATACTGCCTGATAATCGATAGTGATGGTCTGGGGTGCCATTTTCATTTCATAGCACGGACACCTTTGATTGTCATCCGTGGAACCCTCACAGCACAGCGGTACGTGACGATATTCTACGCCGCATTTCGTTACCCTTCATGGTAAGCCAGCCTGTGCTTACATTTCATCAAGATAACGCCCACCCGCACATGGCGAGAGTTTCTACTGTTTGGCCAACATGGTCGCCCAATCTCTCACCAACTGAGAATTGTTGGAGCATTATGGGCAAGGTCCTCCAACCAGCTCGGGATTTTGGCGGTCTGACGCGCCAATTGGACAGAATTTGGCACGACGTACCCCAGGAGGGCCTCCAACAAATCAACATCAATCAATGTCAAGCCTAACAGCAGCTTGAGTAAAGGCCACAGGTGGACAAGTGCGTTACTGACACGCCCAGTTTGTGAAGCTCTTTCCCTTGAACAAATTATTCAACTTTCCTGAAATTGTAATCATTTGTTTGTCTGTACATGAACATAATACCTACAAATTCCCGTCCCATTCAGATAATTCCTTCAAGTGCGTCGTTCTTTCTTTGTTAGAGCGTATATTCTCGGAATTAAAAAGCCGACTCAAGATTTGCATTACACACCCTCTCACCTTTACATGAGATTTGATGAGATTTTGTCGGAACCCCCCGACCGTCCATTTTGAGCTTACGTGATCAGTGGGACTCTGCAACGTTCGTATGCCACGTGTATCGCCTATCATCCGGTTACCTGCTCCGCGTGAAAGGGTGTAGGTCCAACAAAACTGAAGTTCCTGATTCACTTTTAACATATCTTTCTCCGCACAGATACACTCGCTCTTATGGTTTTCTTGTTGAAAATCATTATCAGTTTACTGGGGTAGGTAGTACACTGCACTCCAAGTCAGTAGACCCTGCTAATTCGGTGAAACCTGGTCGTTCTAGGGCCAGTGAATGCGACAGAACGCCTGGCGTCGCTGTGAAGCGTTAGTGAACATTTTGCCTCAAACAAAAATTGTTTCCTTCGACGTGATCTATCAGTCCTCGATCTTTGTTGCGTAGACTCGGAAAAATCCTAAATTTGCTATAATAACTAGCGGTCCTATTACATTTTTATGGTGCTCCTGAAATTACAGTACCTCTGTCGATTTTGTTCCGTTTACAGCAACGTATTGAGTTCACTGAATTACTGAGCGGCACTGTCTCGAATGCCTTCTGGAAGTCAAGAAACACGTCAGCAACCTTAACGTCTTTCTTATGTTCCATAATTGTACAACAGATTGCTGTCAGCGATACAGAACGGTAATTATGGGTCTGTGTCCAACGATCCTTCGTACTGCATCGTATAGACGAAAATGGAACAGTAGTTTACAGACACCATAGGAGCAAAATAAATGACGTTCGGAAAACGGATGTCGGTAGGGTACGCAAAATCGTTTCAGGCCCAACACTCTATCGCGACAGCGAAAATCGACTTCCCAAATTCTGTTCTCGTCCAACGCCGGTTGTATCGTTTGTAAACGTAATGTAACACGAGCAGTTTGCAGATTATAGCAATGGTGGCCTCTGTTTCACTCTTCTTTCCAACGTGTTACAGGCCCTCGCGTTAAGTTCTGGGCATTACTGCCCTGCACATCACCTACGTCACCGACAAAGGCGCGAGTGGTCGTCCGCGTGCGCTACAACGGTGGAATTAGCAAGGCCGCACTAATTAGTGGGATCTGGAAAGCGCGGTGCTCCATTTCGGCGATTGCGTCTATTTACATAAACTGGCTGAGCGGTTTTAAATGCGTAGTAATTCCGGAGCGGCCGGTTATCAGCTGGCCAGAGGCGGGCGCGCTTTCAGCGCGGAGCTGGCCGGCAATTAGGGTTTTTGTGCGGCGCGCACAATGAGCGGCCGGCTGCGGACGACAGCCCGTCAGCGCGGAGGGCTCCCACCTGACAAGCAGCCGGGCTGCTCGCGTCAGGCGGCGCGCTCCCTCCCTCACTAGAAACATTCAGGTATTACCGACGCGAGTACGTACCGGTACTGCTCATCTTGCCGAGAAGGAGAACTTTCACTTGTCTTTTACAAACGAGAATTTATTTACACTGACTAGTCCTGCTACCTAAAGCCCGTTTTACACAAACGACTTTCTGGTCAAATTCGATTACGTATTTTGAAGTCCAATGTTGTTCGTTCCAACATCGCCATTCATGAAACTCACACTGTTCAGAAGTTTCTTCCGAGATTATTTATAGTTCCGTAAATGCAAAAATGTACAATTTACAAGCTGTTTATGAAAGTGAATGGTAGGACCAGTATGAAAATAAATCAGAACAACTGGAAAACTTAACAGCACTTTTCTCTTGTCTTTTCAACAGCATATTGTATTCGCTAGTGTACATTTCGAAATACAGCTTTACCTTCAGAGCTTCAGCTGACTACCTACTTGGCTACCCACATCTATAGTACTACCTAGGCCTGCTACCTAAAGCCCGTTTTACACAAACGACTTTCTGGCCAGAATCGATTACTCGATGAGAGTGCTGTGATGTAATCAAGCCTACTGCATAGTATGACATCTAAGATCTCTTCTCATAAACTTAAACAGCAAGTTTGCGTAAAACTCGATCTCTATATGGCTTTTGAACTACTGTTTCTTTGAATAAATATGTAACATTATTTTGATTAAATTAAAAAAAACAAATTTATAATAAATTTCTGAAGTCATTTGCGTGAACATCTACGCAAAATTTTATAACATTTAAACGTCAATTTATGAAAATATAATTTTTAAACATTTCTGTTCAGTATCTGCCACAATCAGTAAATTATTTGCCTTTCAAGTATTACATTGTCTTTGGTCTCTTCCTCGCGTTGACCAGGAGTCCCTGATTTCAAAATTAAATATCTCGGAAACCAACCTCGATAGACGAGTGCAACAAAAGGTATGTTCATAGTGAAAGCTGTAAGAATTTTATGCAGAAGACACAATAAAGTTTCGAAATAGTTCGAAAAGCTGCTAATAGATGGCGGTGTACGTTGTGCAGGTCATACAGTATCAGTGTGCGTAATTAAACTCAGCCTCTGCAAGCAATCTTTGCAATCATATCACAATCTTTTCGAAATGCCCACCCCTCGCAGTACTGAGGTGGCGCAAACGAACTATGGAATTTGCTATCACATCTTGTATTGTCTGAACGATACCACAGACATTGCCGACTCAAGCTCGTCCAGCGTGGTGGAGTTGTACGCTGAGGCCGAGCTGTTCTAGGCGCTTCAGTCTGAAACCGCGCGACCGCTACGGTCATAGGTTCGAATCCTGCCTCGGGCATGGATGTGTGGGATGTCCTTAGGTTGGTTAGATTTTAGTAGCTCTAAGTTCTAGGGGACTGATGACCTCAGATGTTAAGTCTCATAGTGCTCAGAGACATTTGACCCATTTCTGATGGATTTGTACCGATAGACAGGTGTGTGTGTGTGTGTGTGTGTGTGTGTGTGTGTGTGTGTGTGTGTGTGTGTTTTGGGGCTTACGGGCGCTCAGCGTCCAGTTTCTTTAAATGTGCCCCACAACAAGTAATCATAATACCACTCATCACAACCCGCCTCCTCTCGCTCATATTGAACACCTTCGAACAATCTACATCAGCCGGAAACTCGACCCCATCAATCCTACCTTTTCCCCTCTATTTACCAACACTCAACACTCATATGCTTCCGCGCCTTTACCAACAAATTCCACCAACCCTCCACTTACAGACCCTCCACATCCTCTCCCAAAGAAACTTTAACCATCTCCCCCTCCCAGATCACGAACTCCGTCCCCACATTTATCACGCTACTAGCTATAGGCTGTGGCAGTTCCTTCCAATTCCTTGTGACACGAAAGTGCTTCTTTTACATATCAGTGTTTAGGCAGCATGTTTTAAATGTGCGCGCATTCTATTTAATTTTATCTTCTATTATTAGTGTTTTTAACTACCAGAGAAGAAGTCATCCATCGTGTATCTCAAACTTCCATTTTATTTTTTACATTTACAAAGTGTTAAATTTAATGTATATATCTCCGCTATCTGTTTCTTGATTTTATTGCCCATTGGCTGAAGAGCGGGTTGGCCGTACCGCTGACAGCCCCCACGCTCCATCTGATATGGGACGGAGGGGGGGGGGGGGGTGGATGAAATAACAATAAACGGAAATAAAAAGCAGTCACAAGGTGGCAGATAGTACGAATACGGAGGTCAATCCATCCTTGCACCAATAAATTTGCAATAATCCAACGCAATGACTCTGTTCCCGAAGTATCCATCAAGAATGCTAAATAACGGCTCGTTGCGATGTGCTCTGGCCTCTTGCAGAAACCACTCGATGCCTGGGCGATCCTCCAACGCTAGCCGTGTGACGACAAATTGTTACAAAACTGAAACGTAACTTTCGCTAGCGACCGTTTCACGCATGAAAAAAGGGCCGATAATGCCTCTGCTGCATACCGCAGTCCAAATATCTTTAGGAGAATACAGTGATTTCGCTTCACGCAAGTGGGGATTTTCAGAACCCAAAAATCGCCGTGTTTGTTTATTCATGATTCCATTGATATGGATACGTACTTCATCTGTGAACCAGATGCAGCCAACATCAAATCCTTCATTATCAATCATTGTGAGAATCCGGTATGCAATGTCGCACAGTTCGTACAGGCATGGACAGGTGGGGTGGCTCTGGATTTTGAATGACAACATGTGTAGGATCCATTTCAGTATTTTCGCCGTGTTGGAAAGCTTCAAACCTGCCTCTGCTTCAATTCTTCGGACGTATTTCTTTAGATTTTGCTGATTAGTTCCAGAAACCGGAGCGACATTTTCAGGAGTAATTACAGTTTGCCTGGGGCCAACATTTGCCACTACATCATCAGCCACGCTGCTTGTCAGGGGATTTTGGGTTAGAGCGCGACAATGGTTTTCGCATCGGGTCCTTTTGCAACATTGCATCGTGTTAGGCGCCTTGTTACCGTAGGACTGTGCCCTAACCTATGATATCCCAGTACCATAACAACACGTTGTTCAATCGAATACATGATTTCAACCTCTTCTTTCTGTGCGCTAACCTCCTTTCATGTTTCAACGGTGGAACTAACCGCATTAAGCTGCGGCGCAATGTTTGTAGGCAATACGTAGTTCATACGTGAGGGAGTGGCGACAACCTTTTATGTGTGAATTGCCGACAACTGAGTACTGCCATTCGTCAGCTGAAGTTTACTTGTTACAAGCAGCCTTTTTGGACCGAAGCAGTATATGAGAGCAAGTGGTAGAATTGGTTTAATTCGCCATTATCTTAGTATATAGGTGTTTGTAGAACATACAGACCCATTTTATACTAAATTTATATCAACAAAACGTGTCAACCCTTCTGTGGTGAAGAATGCCGCAGTATTGTGCAGCAAATTACTGTTCAAGAGCAGAGGGTAGTAGGTTCTTCCGAATTCAGCAAGGCGAAAGGATTGCGAAAAGGTGCAAAATATGGCTGTATTGAATTGAAAGGAAAAATACATATATTTCAATACGAGTCTGCTACACCATTTGTAATAAATAAAGTTCTCTCGTTGTGGATATTTAACAATGATTTGTTATATTCCATTACAAAATACCTAAGAAGTGTAAACACATGTAGCGTAATTGGAATCGTGCTGGACAGCAAATGCTGGGATCGTAAGCTCTATCCTCGATCACACCATTTTCTTCTTCCTTTTTCTATCCTTTCTCCACACTTAATATCCTTGTTTTCTTAAGTTTATTTTATTCGTAATACGGTTACGTGAGAGCTTTAATTTCCATATCATAACACATTTTAATCTCTATTTTCATTTATTAACTTCATTTTACACCTGGCGGATTTGATATGAATCACAAGGATGGTGTTAAGGAACTGTATTTTATGCCTCATACAGCTTTTACTCTGAAGAATCTGAGGAACCATTTAACAATTTCCGGCCACGTTATGCTTCCCAACCAAGTCGCTGAAGATCATAGATTGCCGCTAATAATTCTCTGCTCTGAACCTCTTGTAAGGCTGTATGATTCTGACAGAGAAAAAAGTGAACGTTGCTTCCATTCTACCAGAAAATATAACAAGACCAGGACATTACGATAAAATGGTTCAAATGGCTTTGAGCACTATGGGACTCAACTGCTGAGGTCATTAGTCCCCTAGAACTTAGAACTACTTAAACCTAACTAACCTAAGGACATCACAAACATCCATGCCCGAGGCAGGATTCGAACCTGCGACCGTAGCGGTCTTGCGGTTCCAGACTGCAGCGCCTTTAACCGCACGGCCACTTCGGCCGGCTACGATAAAACGAAAGTTGGTCTTGCTTAAGGACTTTTAAATTATACTGTTTGAGCAGCAGTTAAGTATGCGGTGGAACACCAGGCACTTCAAGGTTCTGCAGTGTCAACTGCATATTTTATACAAATTATGTTCCAGTGGTTTCAGTTAATGACCTGGATGATCACAAAAATTGCAATGTGTAAAGCTGTTAAAAACAAATTTAAAAATTTGGAAGAGAGTTCTCGCAAGAACCACAACAATTAACAATCAGAATTAACATTTCAACGAAAAAGTTTTCAAGTTTATCATTGCGCAGCCTTTCACAAGAGGCCGTGGAAATGCTTTTCGGAATGGTTCTAGTATGTAATCCATTTCCAGATTCCTTCAGTTTTAAGACAGTTCTGTGGTTTACTGCTGTTGCAGTATTTTCGCCCCAGACGCCATGGCAATTATCAGATAGAAAATGCTTAGTTCCTCATTGGTACACAGACGTACTTGTTACGAGTCACAAAGCAAGAACGACGCAGCCATGTCTGTAAGCGCAAATTTAGACATAAGCTACGTAGCTGACGTTTCACACGAGGAAGAACAGTCTCTGAATTATCTAGCTGGCAGAACTGTAAAACAAGTTAAGCAGAATTACGTGTTATGTGACGTTTACCGTGTAACACTTTCAGCAAGCGAAAAATCTGAATGAGAAAGAGTTCGTAGATTAACCGAACTCAAAATTACACGACCTACGACAACTTAGAATGTGTTCCTGAAGTAGCTGTAAACATTATTCAAACGGATGAAAACACTTCTCCGTTTCAGTGAAAAACATATTTTAGAATCGAAATTGCTTCAGATATTGAAGGGAAATGCATGTAAGCCAGCCAACAAATTCCCTCGCAGTATTCCATTGTCACATTGTCACAGTGAAGTGTGTACACTTGGAAGTGTGTACACTTATTTTTGACAACAGAGTGTGTATTCTCTCGAGGAAACATAACCGCCAGGCAGAGGTGGACACTACTGCATAATGTGGCAGTAAAAGTATAGGCATGAAAAATCCGGTAAGGTTGTTTTAAGAGGCACTCACCAGACAGATAATTCATTTCCTGTATTTTTTCGGTAATTATGTTATGTAAATGTAAAGAGAGCTACAATACGGAAAAACTAACAGAATCATTAACAACGTTAGCAAGTAGACAGAAATATGTATGTGTGTTTCAGTATGGTCTGCAGTTCCAAATATCTCCCAAAAATAAAATGAGTGGGCGCCATATATAATGCTGTTAATTCTAGGGAGTATATTACCTATCACAGAAGCGCAAGGAAGTTTTACCCGTATTATGAGGAAAACAATATGCCATGATTTCCGTGACGGACTCGACGAAAGTTGTCATTTCATTCGCTTTATATTTCCAGTAGAAACCAGGAAACAATAAAAAAAACTGTAGTTCATTGTTTACTTTACGCATTAGGATATCACATGCACATTCAGTCCCTTTCACTACCACGTATAGTCCCTTTCACTACCTCGTACATGGGAATTTAATGGTTCTGTTGATAGCGCTGTTGAGGCCGCTTCGGTTCGGGATGGAGTTGGCGGTACTTGCTTTACTCACGGCTTTCTGCGTACTGCGGTAAAACGCCATCTGTTAACACCTTTCCGAACTATTGCTCTCAATATAGAAACAACTCGAGAAACCTGGAAACAGTATATTTCTTCTTGTAGAAAGTATCCACGATCCTCATAGTCCTGAAAAGAACACATCGAGGCGAACTTCTAGACAAACAGCTAATTAAAAATTTATATTTTAGTGAACTGAAGATGTCAGTCAGTTACACTACTTCCATAACAATGGCGACAGTCCGGTTGGTGTGCACATCATTCTACACTGAGGCGACCAAACTCATGGGATACCTCCTAATATCGTGTCGGATCCTCTTTTGCCTTGCATAGTGCAGCAACTCGACGTGGCGTGGACTCAACAAGTCGTCGGAAGTCCCCTGAAAAAATACTGAGCCATGCTGTGTCTACAGCCGTCAATAATTGCGGAAGTGTTGCCGGTGCACGATTTTGTGTACTAACTGTCCTCCCGATTATGTCCTGTAAATGTTAGATTCGGTTCATGTCGACAGATCTGGGTGGCCAAATTATTCGATCGAATTATCCACAATGTTCTTCAAATCAATCGCGAAGAACTGTGGCTCAGTGACATGGCACACTGTTTTCCATAAAAATTCCACCGTTGTCTGGGAACATGTAGTCCATGAATGGCTGCAGATGGTGGCTGCAGATGGTCTCCAAGTAGCCGAAATAAACGTTTGCAGTCAGAGGACCAGTCCATTCCATGTAAACAACGCTCATATCATTCTGAAGCCGCGACCAGCTTGCACCGCGCCTTGCTGCCGACTTGGGTCCATAGTTTTGTGGGGTCTGTGCCACAATCGAACCCCACTATCAGCTCTTAACAACTGAAATTGGGACTCATCGACCAGTCCATATTTTTCCAGTCTTTTAGAGTCCAGGAGAGGCTGTAGCGATACTGTGCTGTTCCCAACGGCTCGTCCGTTGCCACCGTCCATTAACGCCAAATGTCGGTGCGCTGTCCTAACGGATAAGATCGCCGCACATTCCATATTGCTTTCTGCGGTTATTTAACGCAGTGTTGCTTGTCTGTTAGCACTGACAACTATATGCAAACGCCGCTGCTCTCGGTCTTTAAGCGAATGCCGTCGGCCACTGCGTTATCTGTGGTGAGAGGTAAGGCCAGAAATTTGGTATTCTGAAATGGTTCAAATGGCTCTAAGCACTATGGGACTTAACATCAGATGTCATCAGTCCCCCTAGACTTAGAACTACTTAAACCTAACAAACCTAAGGATATCACACACATCCATGCCCGAGGCAGGATTCGAACTTGCGACCGTAGCAGTAGCGCGGTTCCGGACTGAAGCGCCTAGAACCGCTTGGCCACAGCGGCCGGCTTTGGTATTCTCAGCACACTCTTGACACTCTGGATCTCAGAATACTGAATTCCCAAACGATTTCTGAAATAAAGTATCCCATGCGTCTAGCTCCATCAACTGCTCCGTGTTGAAAGTCAGTTAATTCCCGTCGTGCTGCCATAATCGGGTCGTAAATCTTCTCGAACGAATCATCTGATTTCAAATGGCAGCTCCGCCAGTGGCACTGCCCGTTTGTACTTGCGTACGCGATACTATCGCCATCAGTATATGTGCATATTGCTATCCCATGACTTTCGTCACGTCAGTGTACAGACATTATTGAAGCGGCATGTTACAACCCAATCAAGTATTTTTCCTACTACACTGTAAACGCACAAAGGTAAAATTTTGTTTGATAGCCTTCCTGGTGTGATTTTAATGGCCAGTAGTGTACAAATGATGTTTTAATCGTTTCGAAACTTACTAGCGCAGCTACTTATTGTTAGTGTAGTGCAGTAGGTTTCATATTCTAGCACCAACCGTCGTGCTACTATTCACTAACGGTAAGCAGTGTTGACCGACGAAATATTCCTCGGATGCGGACTTTGCTGCGTCCATGTTCTGCCATAAAATTCAATTTGTGCACATTCTTCTGATGGATAAAAACAGAATCGAACTACTTGTGTTCTTACAGGTACACAATGTAGCACAGTTCATGAGCACAGCAAATAAAAGTTAATTCTGGAGAGCATTTTGTGACCAGCTAAGGTTAAAAGAAGCAACCGCTATGCTTCAATGGTATTTTGTGATCACTGCTGGAAGACATAGAAAATTCCAGTATCGGAAAGAAAAGGGCACGAAAGTAAAGCAAAACAGTAATCAGCATGAAGGTTAGCAACAACACCAAAGTAAATTATGACGCATAGTCCAATTGACGGCAGGTTACGTTGGCTTGAGAACCAGTTCAATTAAGCGTGGCTTAAAAGCTACAATTTAAAGTGTAAAGCGAAACACAGTGAAACAATCAAGTTCCTGCAAGCAAGAACAGTTGTAAGACGTGAAGGTCACATTAATTACCAGAAAAATCCTGATTTCAACCGTGACGCATACGAGTAACGAATCAGTTCCGGACTGAAGCGCCTAGAACCGCTTGGCCACAGCGGCCGGCTTTGGTATTCTCAGCACACTCTTGACACTCTGGATCTCAGAATACTGAATTCCCAAACGATTTCCGAAATAAAGTATCCCATGCGTCTAGCTCCATCAACTGCTCCGTGTTGAAAGTCAGTTAATTCCCGTCGTGCTGCCATAATCGCGTCGTAAATCTTCTCGAACGAATCATCTGATTTCAAATGGCAGCTCCGCCAGTGGCACTGCCCGTTTGTACTTGCGTACGCGATACTATCGCCATCAGTATATGTGCATATTGCTATCCCATGACTTTCGTCACGTCAGTGTACAGACATTATTGAAGCGGCATGTTACAACCCAATCATGTATTTTTCCTACTACACTGTAAACGCACAAAGGTAAAATTTTGTTTGATAGCCTTCCTGGTGTGATTTTAATGGCCAGTAGTGTACAAATGATGTTTTAATCGTTTCGAAACTTCCTAGCGCAGCTACTTATTGTTAGTGTAGTGCAGTAGGTTTCATATTCTAGCACCAACCGTCGTGCTACTATTCACTAACGGTAAGCAGTGTTGACCGACGAAATATTCCTCGGATGCGGACTTTGCTGCGTCCATGTTCTGCCATAAAATTCAATTTGTGCACATTCTTCTGATGGATAAAAACAGAATCGAACTACTTGTGTTCTTACAGGTACACAATGTAGCACAGTTCATGAGCACAGCAAATAAAAGTTAATTCTGGAGAGCATTTTGTGATCAGCTAAGGGGAAAAGAAGCAACCGCTATGCTTCAATGGTATTTTGTGATCACTGCTGGAAGACATAGAAAATTCCAGTATCGGAAAGAAAAGGGCACGAAAGTAAAGCAAAACAGTAATCAGCATGAAGGTTAGCAACAACACCAAAGTAAATTATGACGCATAGTCCAATTGACGGCAGGTTACGTTGGCTTGAGAACCAGTTCAATTAAGCGTGGCTTAAAAGCTACAATTTAAAGTGTAAAGCGAAACACAGTGAAACAATCAAGTTCCTGCAAGCAAGAACAGTTGTAAGACGTGAAGGTCACATTAATTACCAGAAAAATCCTGATTTCAACCGTGCCGCATACGAGTAACGAATCAGTTCCAATAAACTCACAATAAAAAATTTGTACAAAGAATAATGATATAGTAGAAAGACCAGTTTATCGAATGCAGCATCCCAGTTGCGACTCCACGAAAAAAGGGAATGTTGTAGTTAGTTGGGATTCGGGGCTAAACATCTACGATTTTAGTGTCTGTGAATGTTCACTGTCTGACCAAAGAAGCCGAAGCAACCGGAAGACATGGTCGGATGTCGCTGTAAATTCGTACACATACAGGGTGTTTCGAAAAGGATTTTACAACTTTAAAAATTCAAATAAATTTATTGAAAAAAGATATTAGCTGGGTTTAGTGTTATTTTGTAGGGAAACGCATCAAGTTTTTTTCCCTTAAAGTAAAGATATTTTACGTGACTTCCGTTGGTTATTCTGCACACATCCCCTTCGGAAGTTAATTTCTTCCAAACTCGTCGTCGCATTGCAGTTGAAACTTGCTCAGTGGTGGCGTAAATTCTTGCTCTAAGTTCAGGTAGAGAAGCCGGCACAGGAGGTACAAACACGATTTCCTGATGAATCTCCATAAAAAAAGGAAAATCCCGGACGTCAGCCAGATAGTAGGGTGGTGCACCATCTTGCATGAAGTACACATTTCGTTCTGGTTATCCTCATCGATCTGTGGTATCAAAAGTTGTTGTAACATACCCAGGTACACTATCCCGTTGACGGTTCTCTCACGGAAAAAAAGGGGCCGTACACTTTGTCCTTGCTCAATGCAAAAGAACCGTTCAGTTTAGGGCTATCACGAGCATATTGCAATGTTTGATGTGGATTTTTACTGCCCCAGATCCTACAGTTGTGTGTGTTAATAGTCGACTCTTAGAAAAGATGATTTTCTCCAAGAAATGTTCATTCTCATGCAATCGATTAAACATATCTGCATAGAAGTTCTTGCGAGCAATTTTATCAGTCTCCTTTATCGCTTGTACGATCGTCAGTCTGTACGGTTTCAACCGCGAACGGTTTCTCAATACACGCCAAAGAGTCGTATGTGGGATTTGCAGTTCGCGAGAAGCACGCCCGGTCGATTTCATAAGGCTGTTGACGAAACGTTGTCTCACTCGCTCAACGTCGTCGTCAGATGTGCTTGGACGACCTGATGATTTCCCATGTCTTACCTAGCACCCTGTTTCTACAAAGTAGCCGAGCGGTTCTAGGCGGCTCAGTCTGGAACCGCGCGACCGCTACGGTCGCAGGTTCGAATCCTGCCTCGGGCATGGATGTGTGTGATGTCCTTAGGTTAGTTAGGTTTAAGTAGTTCAAAGTTCTATGGAACTGATGACTTCAGATGTTAAGTCCCATAATGCTCAGAGCCATTTGAACCATTTTTGTTTCTACAAAACATTTATGCCACTCTTAAATTATAGGCCTGCTAGGAGGATCTTTAGCGGACTCAGTACGTAAATTACGCTGAACTGTTGTCGCCGACTCCGATTCTTCAAACTAAAAGACACAGCTAGCACGTTCCAGTCCGGTGAAGGCAGCCATCTCTAACGCAACTGCCGTTAGCGTTCCTTACGGTGCGATTCGGCACTAGTGAACTACACGAGACAAAACGTAATGTATTTCCCTACAAATTGACACTACGATCACCAATGTAGGTACTATGAATTAATTTATATGAATTTTCAAAGTTTTAAGTCCTTTTTGAAACACGCTGGCAGGCCGCTGTTGCCGAGCGGTTCTAGGTGCTTCAGTCCGGAGCCGCGCTGCTGCAACGGTGGCAGGTTCGTATCCTGCCTCAAGTATGGATGTGTGTGATGTCCTTAGGTTATTTAGGTTTAAGTAGTTCTAAGTCTAGGAGACCGATGACCTCAGATGTTTAGTCCCATAGTGCTTAGAGCCATTTGAACCATTTGAAACACCCTGTACATAACTTCGGTGAGTAAGTAAATGATTATACGGTTGCAGTTATCTGTGATTGGTAGAACGGCCACCAGAGTGCATTAGAACTGTTCATGTTTAGAGTTGTTGTCACGCCTGATAGGGTATTAAGGTGAGTTAACAGCGTCAGAGGTTGAGTGATCACTGTGAAGGACACGGAGATCCCGCGTACTCCTGTGAGGCAATGTCATCAGCACCTGGCAGTGTTTGACAGGAGCCTCGCTGATCTCCATTTGGCCGGCTAGTCGAATCGTGGAATATTAAGAATTGTGGGGCTTTCGGATGTGACAGTGGCCCGATGTTGGACTGTATGGGAATGTGAGGGCAGGCATACTAGCCGTCAAGGTTCCGGTCGGCCACACCTGACAACCAAAGGGAAGATCACAGCATTGTGTACCAAGCACATCTGCACCTGCCATACTAGAAGAAGTGATGGACTGCATGTTACATTCTGTGTCATGCCGCACCATTGGTCGGAGACTACCAGCAGCTGAATTAGGGAATTACAGTCCCATGAGCGGGCTACCGTTAACAGAGCAACATAAGCGGCTGAGTTTGGAGTGGTGTCGTGACGGGGGAACGTGGATTGCTGACGAATGGCATTGCACTATGTTCTGTGATGAATTGCGGTTCTGCTCTACCCCCGGATGACCATCATCGACGCCTACGGCATCGATCTGCGGAGACGTCCGATTGTTCCAATGTTTTGGAGGGGCACACTGGTGTTACTCCTTGTGTCATGGTGTGGGGAGCCATGGGGTATGACTTCAGGTCAGCGCTGGTAGCGACGGAAAACTCTGACGCCAGAACGTTACGTCACAGACATCCTGCGACTTCATGTGTTACCTGTCATGTGACAGTATTGTGCTGCTGTTTTCCGTGAACTGTCTGCTTTATACTGAGGTACTGCCGTGTCCAACAAGATCCTTTGTTCGGTCCCAGACGTGTGTAATATTTGTCTCGCTGTGCGGGAATCACGAACTGTGAGAGCATAAGGGTTGTGGCAATGTGACTTAACCCGAGCCCCGGTCCGACGCAAATATTCATGTGTCGCAAACACTTGTCACCAGTGCATAGTAGAATGCGAAACTATTACCTAATTCAGTAGATATGCATGATGAAATGGAATGAAACCTGGGCAGCCAAGTGCACCAATAGGTTCTAAGGACGGTCACTGCAAAGGCGGCAGAAACGTAGGTTCAAAAATGTGTGTGAAATCTTATGGGACTTAACTGCTAAGGTCATCAGTCCCTAAGCTTACACACTACTTAACCTAAATTCTTCTAAGGACAAACACACACACCCATGCCCGAGGAAGGACTCGAACCTGCGCCGGGACCAGCCGCACAGTCCATGACTGCAGCGCCCTGGACCACTCGGTTAATCCCGCGCGGCGCAGAAACGTAGGTTTCTGTGGCAGTTATTTTATAATATGTACGGTACCACACCCAGAAAACCTGTTTGTCAATTTATGAAGCATTTCACTACGTCCCAATCATTTAGGGAATAGTTCTATTACCTAAAAATTTTTTGAAACTTCTGCTACGTTAGTTCCATCGTCACGCAAAGTAAAAATAAATAAATAATAAAAAAACAAGAACACACTTTATGGAAGAGACGAATTTTTCTGTCAATGTGTTTTAGTACGGATTAGACTGATTACCTTATGTGTTCGGTTTCCGAATACATCACATGCTTTTTAGAAATAGTCCTACACACACCGATTGAAAATCTGCCTACAATATAAATTTCTGTCTTATAGTATTTATGTTCACGATTTTCTTTTTAACCAAATAACATGCAGTACCTCAAATGTATTTGTGAGTTAGCACTGTCTTCCACCGACACCTTCATCTGACTCTGTTACAACCTTTTGCTGGAAGAATTTTCTGGAAGGAGGCTCAAAGAGGCCACTGCTTCGAAAGCGCAGCGGCGCTGTGAACGACAGATACGTGTCCGGAAACGGAGAACTAGCGACGTGTGCAGCCTCCAGTTGCAACGCGATACACGAGGCCAGTAGCTGCGCTAAAAGAGGCTTTTTCTGGAACAGACGCAGGCGGCTAGCTGTCACAGCGGCGTGGAGGTGGCCACTGACAGCTGCTCAGGCGCAACACAGGCGCACGCCTTCCATCATCCGCAAAAAAGACAAGCGCAGCTGCGGCTCTGCGTTCCGCGCGTCATCCAACTGCCAAGGATGGGGCCTGGGGCGATCCGCGCGCACGTGAGTCTGTGTCAGCACGCGTAGCCAGCTGACGTTGTGGCACGGAGGGGGGAGATCACGAAGCCCTGTCTCAAATCCCTCGAGCACTCGAAGTCTTGCGTGGAGTTTCCAGTTGCATGATGATTTTAAGAGGAAATGCACAATGGGGAATTTTGGAGCAATATCTCTGTTTCCCCGACCGGAAATTTCATCTACCCTCAGAATTCGAACCGACAACCTCCGGATCGTCCGCCACCGTACTTGTTTGTGTTACGGGACTGGCCTATAGAATTGGACAGCATTGTTACCACCTCTTGTGAAACAAGTTAGTTTCGCTGCTGATAAAAAGAGTCATGGATTTGCAAAGCTCGATGATTTTTCTGCGCTGTTGATTGCGGAATGCTTCGTCATTCTGCCTGTCTGAACTGATTCACAGTGCATTCGTTGCCTACTCAAAAAGCGCCATCCATCACCATGTGCATCCCAGTAGGTGAATGTAACTTCTCTCAGAAGTGGGTTGTTTAACATATAACAGCAATCCTTTATTTGATGGCCAATGCCGTGAATTCTCCAAACGTCTCCGGCAGAATGCCATTACTTGTGAGTCCCTACAATCGAGCTCTTTCGAACCTACTTAATGCTTTCCGTGGACGCATTCTGACAGCAAACATATATAAACGTTGACACGATGAACATGAATTTATAAAACCTCGGATGCATAAGCTGGCATTATGCAGGTAGTGGAGCACTAGGTATCATCATCAGTCCGTGTTACAGACGTTTCCAGTAGCATCTTTCCCGTTTTTTTACACATGGAGCGATGACTGTCTTATGAAGATTGTTGTGAAGACTCAGGCACAAACGAAAATAATAGCAGCACTCATACAAAACGCCATAGAAAAGAAAGTAGCCTCTTGTACAGAAAGAAGTCACTTATGCAGCCATAAAAAATATTCACCGCCTCCCTTAAGAATTAAATGGGCTGCAAAATAATGAAACTTTTAAAAACACATTGAAATCATTTCTGCTTGACATCATCATCTACGCTACAGACAAAATTCGGTGTAGATTGTATGCAGGTGGCACCGTTATAATTACCCAGTTTTTGTTGTAGTCTAAGATTCCTGCTAAAGTAAACTGTTCATTTCCTCGTGTTTAACAGTAATTTTTGCGTTACAAATTACCAGTGTTGTTGGAGTGTGTTACCGCTGAGGAGAGCATGGGATGAGCGATGGTTTCGTCTAGAAGGTACAGTTTAATGGGCTCGCCGTTCATCAGACCTTATACTTTACATCTCTCTTTGTCAGACCCACCGTCAACGTGCCCATCTTGCGGAAGTTATTGGCGGGCACTGCTGTCTTTTGCCTTATCTCATGTTGGTGTGCAGCAATATACATTTCTTGAAGTTAAATACGGTACAGTTTAGCACCCAAGAATTGTGTAGTGCTACAAACATGAGATTAGGCAAAAAACAACAGTGTTAAACGCGTATGGTGATAGAAACGCGCACTTCCTTGTAGTTGAACAGACGAATTGTAGATGAAGATCTAACTACGGACACAATGTGCACAAACGAGGAAGTACATATTTGTAATTTTCGGAGAAGGATGTGTAAGAATTGGGATGGTAACTACATGGAACACACTGTGTGGTGTTAGTGTCAACTGAAAGATGGCTGTCATCGAAGAGAATGAAACATATACTACACTACTGGCCATTAAATTTGCTACATCAAGAAGAAATGCAGATGATAAAAGGGTATTCATTGGACAAATATATTATACTAGAACTGACATGTGATTACATTTTCACGCAATTTGGGTGCATAGATCCTGAGAAATCAGTACCCAGAACAACCATCTCTGGTCGTAATAACGGCCTTGATACGCCTGGGTATTGAGTCAAACAGAGCTTGGATGGCGTGTATAGGTACAGCTGCCCATGCACCTTCAACACGATACCACAGTTCATCGAGAGTAGTGACTGGCATATTGTGACGAGCCAGTTGCTCGGCCGCCGTTGACGAGAGTTTTTCAATTGGTGAGAGATCTGGAGAATGTGCTGGCCAGGGCACCAGTCGAACATTTTCTGTATCCAGAAAGGCCCGTACAGGACCTGCAACATGCGGTCGTGCATTATCCTGCTGAAATGTAGGATTTCGCAGGGATCGAATGAAGGGTAGAGCCACGGGTCGTAACACATCTGAAATGTAACGTCCACTGTACAAAGTGCCGTCAATGCGAACAAGAGATGACCGAAACGTGTAACCAATGGCACCCCATACCATCACGCCGCGTGATACGCCAGTATGGCGATGACGAATACACGCTTCCAATGTGTGCTCACCGCGATGTCGCCAAACACGGGTGTGACCATCACGATGCTGTAAACAGAATCTGGATTCATCCGAAAAAATGACGTTTTGCGATTCGTGCACCCAGGTTCTTCGTTGAGGACAGCATCGCAGGCGCTCCTGTCTGTGATACAGCGTCAAGGGAAACCGCAGCCATGGTCTCCGAGCTGATAGTCCATGCTGCTGCAAACGTCGTCGAACAGCTCGTGCAGTTGGTGGTTGTCTTGCAAACGTACCCATCTGTTGACTCAGGGATCGAGACGTGGCTGCACGATCCGTTACAGCCAAGCGGATAAGACGCCTGTCATCTCGACGGCTAGTGATACGAGGCCGTTGGATCCAGCACGGCGTTCCGTATTACCCTCCTGAATCCACCGATTCCATATTCTGCTAACAGTCATTGGATCTCGAACAACGCGAGCGGCAATGTCGCGATACGATAAACCGAAATCGCGATAGGCTGCAATCCGACCTATATCAAAGTCGGAAATGTGATGGTACGCATTTCTCCTCCTTACACGAGGCATCAGAACAACGTTTCACAAGGCGACGCCGGTCAACTGCTGTTTGTGTATGAGAAATGGGTTGGAAACTTTCCTTATGTCAGCACGTTGTAGGTGTCGCCACCGGCGCCAACCTTGTGTGAATGCTCTGAAAAGTTAATCATTTGCATATCACAGCATCTTCTTCCTGTCGGTTAAATTTCGCGCCTGTAGCACGTCATCTTCGTGGTGTAGCAATTTTAATGGTCAGTAGTGTAATAATCTATCCTTTCTGTACTTATAGGCTTTTTCTAGTTTTAACCAGTACTATCTCCTGTATTAATATCGACCTCTATTGCCCCAACTATCTCAAATCGTAAGCGACGTGTCTCTTGGTGACTGACAGGTGCTAATTCCCGTGGTAGATGGAAGAGTAACAACTACAGACTACGACTGTAACAAACTACTGGCTTATTCATAGTAAAGTAAGAAAACCATTTCACTTCAGTATTTTTCTAAGAATCTCGAACTTACCCTTTTAAAGAGAAAAGTAGCTACTTCAAATTATAACATCTACACGTTATTGCTGTAAGCCCCGTGGTTCCACACGCTTTTTATACAACGACAACTAGCTCTAAATACTGAATACACAGCCAAGAAAATTCCAAGTGAATGCATCTAAGGGAAACCTTTCAATACGACTCTTTCGCGGATTTTGCTTTATTTATGGTCGCACGTCTGCATTTAGATTACCAGTCGACTCTCTATTCAGTAATAGTACATGACAACAGTTCCCATACTTTCTATTAAGTAACAGTACTTGCGAACTGGTCCGCAGCTCGTAGTCTTGCGGTAGCGTTGTCGCTTCCCGCGCACGGTGTCCCGGGTTCGATTACCGGCGGGATCAGGGATTTTCCCTGCTTCGAGCTGACTGGGTGTTATTGTGTCGTCTTCATCGTCATCATTCATCCCCATTACGGTCGGAGGAAGGTAATGGCAAACCACCTCCTTTAGAACCTTCCCTAGTCGGCGGTACTGGTCTCCCGCATCGTCCCCTACGCTCCTCGGAGCATGGGAGCTCATCATCATCGTCACTTAAGAACTCACGGTCTTTACGCCACTGCTCCGCTACTGTTCAGAAGAGTAATTGCTCTTTGTCCTGACTCTCAATGTCGCCGAGAATGATGGTCAGTAAGCTGCGCGCAGTAAAGAGAGCTTTATCTCAATGACACAAAACCATCTGTTACACAACTCTCAGTGGAACTTACCGAGTTACTAAGAGGTTAAAAAAAAAGTTGGGATGTGCGAACGGAAATTACTGTTAGGGTAACACCAAGCGATTTACGGCAGAAATAGCTGACAAGGCAGCAGGCTCATATTCGGGACGAAAGCGGTCGAAATTTCCACCTGTCCACGCAAACATGTCCATGTTTCGACTTTAGTAACGTGCATATCTACATACAATGGCGCGTGGATGGCGTGCTAATCTATAGGACGCTAAATCAATAGCTTTCCAATGTAATTAAGACTGAAACATAAAGAATTTCTGAACATTTCATTAACAACAGGCTCTCAAGTGATTACAATAAAATAAAACACGTATACCCAAATTAATACTACGAAAACTATTTAAATAACGTAACATAAAAGTGCGCCCTTACCTTTAGGTGGACAGATGAATACGGACGAGGGATAGGAGGCAGTTCATGCCTCAACTATTTTTGTAGTTGAAAATCGAAAATTACAGCAACGATAACTGTAGAACAATTACAGTGGCAATGTACAATTTTATCTTGACAGTTTCAGAAAAAATTAATTAATTACAACAGACAAATCACTGAGCTCTCAGATGGAGACTCCTCTCGATAGTATGTGAACAGTACATTATTCCGTCACTCCCGGGAACGTTGTTAAACCTGCCTCAGTGGCATGGGACACGAAAGCAAAAGCAATAGATAATGCAATATTCAATTTACTGAAAGCACTTACGCATCCGCAGGGATCGTTAGATAGCTGAAAATTTGCAAACTGATTTTTTTAGGCATATTTGGTTCTCAAGATTTCGAGGTGACCTTACTCTCTCGCGTTTCTCATTATTAAAGCTGACTGTGTAGCATTTTTCACGCTACTATTGAAAGCGTATCCAAATGGGCTGTCACAGCAAACAGTAGCAGCTTCTCAGACCCAGAGCTTTTACAAAAAGCTAAGTGTCTGAATGACCAAATTCTTGCAGTGCAAATAATGAAAACGTATTAAACATCTACATCTATATATATACTCCGCAAGCCACTGTACAGCGCATGGAAGAGCGTACATTGCACCAAAATTGTCAGTTTTCTTTCCTATTCTATTCAAGTATTGAGCGAGGATGAAATGTCTAATTAACTGACTCTGTACGCGCACGAATCTCCCTTATCTTTTCCTCGTGATCCTATGCGAGATATACGATGGTGGCAATAGAACGGCCACACAGTCATCCTCGAATAGAGGTTCTCTATGCTTACTCAACAGGGTTTCACTAGAGCTATGTTGTCTTTCTTCCAAGAATCCAACTCTAATTCTCGGAGCATTTCTGTCACTCTTTCGTTTGTGTTATATCGAGCTTTTACGATCCCAGCAGCGCGTCGCTGATTTCGTTCGATGTCTGCTGTCATGTCTACTTGATAAGAACACCAAACACTGGAACAAAATACCAGAATTGGTCGCACTAATGTCTTGTGTGAGAGCTCCTTCCAGGTGCACCGCACTTTCACAGACCCTCCCAACAAACCTAATTCTTTCATTCGCCTTCCCTAATACTCATTTTACGTGTTCCTCACAGTGTTACAGGCTTTACCTTGTATTTAACCACATTTAAATAGAGCTGCCGTTCATTACACCGTACGGAAATTCTGTGCAAGTCGTTTGGCAGTTCCTTAAGAACGTCAAACGACTATACGTTGCTGTACACACCAGCACAGTCAGCGAACAATCGTATATGCTGCTAATCTTATCTGATAAATCTTTCATATGTACTGAAACATTATAGGTCCTATTACGATTCCTTGGTGCAGACCCAATGTTACTTTCGTTTCTGTGTCTAGTATATCGTACTGTGTTGTATTAGTCCAATATGACTCCAACCAATCACATAGCTGCGAAGATACTCCGTATGATCACTGTCGAACGAAACCTAAGAAGAAGTACTCTAGCTGTTCACCTGCATCTATTGTTTGCAAGATGCCGTGTATAATAAAGCAACTTGTACAAAATCGTAGAGGCTTTGGTGGCCACTCGCTGACCTATTGCCTGTTAGTTTTCGTCTCGGTTCTTCGGCTGACGTTTGTTTAGCGATTTTTCCGATGTTTCGCCAGCACGAGTGGGTGGCATTGTCAAAGACTTTCCATACGCTGCTGTTGGTGGCCACCAACAACAGGGGGCGAATCTTTGACAAGGCCACCAGTCACTCGCGCAAGTGAAACATCGGAAAAAAATCATTAAAAAATCGTCGGCCGGAGAACACGAGACGAAAGCCAACAGGAAATGCGTTGAAGAATCTTGTTTCTCACACGAGTAGTTTTTTTCTGAATCCGTGCTGATTTTGTGAAAGAAGCTAGTTTTCCTCGAGGAACGTCGTAATATCTGGGCTTAGTACATGCTCTAGGATCCTGAAATTGACATGCATTATCGATATTGGTTTATAATGCTATGCATTCTACCTATTACCGCAATTTTGAGAGCAGAGAATCTCGTGCTAAAGGTAGTCTGTTAATAGACAGTGCAATAGTTAAGCAGAGGACGCCTAGGTGTCATCTTGCCTTGCTCTGGTGAAAAACAAAACGCCATTAACAATGAGCCTCTCATTACGGGATCGGAACACTTGTGCCAGCCAGCCTTTCAAGAGGGCTGTGACTTGCAGCTCTCTGCGCCTAATTTCTGCGGAGTAAGAAGAAACTTGGAACAGAGGCAATCGCCGCAAGAGGGTGAGCAGGCGCTAAACAGGCGGCAGATGAAAGGCGGCGGTTTATTTCCGAGGCCGTTAAACCGCTGCCCGTGGCCGCCTCAGCTGGCACACAGGTAGCTTAGCGGCCGACTCCGTCTTGCCGCGCCGCCTCCGTCCTTGCCTTCATCTCTTCTAAACGCATGACGCTTTCTGACACTCAGCAGATCACAGTTACCTTACGGCAGTACACAAGGATATTCGAAAGTACTTTTACAAACATCGGGACTTCACTGTCACCAAACAAGAAAGGAAATTCCATGTAAACTGTCAAAAAATCCTTCGGTTTCGAGTTATTAATGAGAATTTACGGAGGAGACAAATTTGAAAGAGAGGGAATAACAAATTTCCACAACCAGCACATATGGACCTATTTAATCTTTGTGCTAAAGTCCAAGTTAATCATCAGTTTAATTAAGATTAATGTGTGTGCTGGAACTGTAGATGACTCTGCTAGGTCCATACGCTCTCCTAGCACGAATTAAGAACACCCTTCAAGATTGACTACAAGAAGTGCCCTGAAAATAAGAAAAAAAACAAGTATTTTCATGTAATTCCAACACTGTGTTGATATCAGAAACAGCAACGCACTATATTTATAATTTATTAATTCATGTTACCGTCAGAATTGCATACAATAATTTTTATTAGGGATTATTTCCGAACATTTTCGTTCATTCTCAAACGAGTACCTACCTCAAAAGTACAGTGCTATTAACAAAACATGAAATACAAAATATTTTAATTTTCTAACATTTTGTGTGCACAGATTACAGTAGTGCAATAAATCTTTTATGACATACCCATATTTGTAATGTTTGACTGTACACAATAGATTTGTTTATACATCAGAGCAATCTAACAAATATTATCTGACTGTATTATGAATGTCTTGATACATTCGAAATTCGACAGGCAGATTCAGTTGTGTATTATGTGTTTATGTGCACTGTCGTTCCAGAGATCATAATGCTAAAGCTAAGGAAGCAAGATTAGAGTTTAACGTCCGTCGACGGCAAGGTCATCATAGACGGAGCACAAGCTAGAATTACGAAAGGATGAGTTAAGGCAATCGGCCGTGCCCTTTTCAAACGAATCATCCCCGTATTTTCCAACAGAGATTTTAGGGAAATCACGGAAAACCTAAATCAGGATGGTCGGATGCGGATTTGGACCGTTGCCCGCCCGTCCTGTGTGCTAGCCGCTAGACCACCTCGCTCGGTGCGTTACGCAGATATTGTATTGGTAAGGGTCTCAGACACAGTCGCAGTTAGCCAATGACCGTGCAGATCAGTAATTTATAAAATAATACGACAATGTCTGAGATCTTCCTCAGTACAGTATCTACGTACTTAGATTTAATATTACGACCTGTGGAAACACAGATCATACGAACACATAATAAACAACTGAAGACAACTACCAACTTAAGATCAGTATAACATGTATTATTTGACTGTGCTATGATTGTCTTATACACTCAAAATTTTGTAGGCCTCTTCAGTTGTTCACTTGTTTATTCATGAAATAAACGACTGAAGACGCCTATAAAATTTTGAATGTATAAGACAATCATAGTACAGTCAAATAATACATGTTATACTGATCTTATGTAAGAACAAATCCATTATGTTCAGTCAAACTTTACAAATGCAGATATCTCATAAAAATTTGTTCTATTACTGCAATGTGCACACTCAAATGATAGGAAATTATTTATACTACCGTAACATTTTGTATTTCATGTTCTGTTAATAACTTTGTACCATCTAACGTAGGTAATTGTTTGAGAGCACTTGTAACTTGTCATTAATGAAAGTATCATATGCAACTCTGGCGGGAATCTTTTTCACCGAGAGTGCGATCTCCGTTCTAAGGGAGCCCTTTGTGCTAAGTCTGAACGGTGCTTTGCGCGTGCATAAACCAGAGAGACGACAGAGAAGCGATTCTGGCTGTTGGAGAAAGCCAGTGGCGGGAAATATAATGTAACTAAGTCGTCACCCCAGAACTATGCAAATGAGCATCGTCAGATTGGCTAAGAATACGAAAAGTAGAGCCTACGCCCGGTTGGCCGTTTTCTCCGAAACCCGAGGTTTTTACATAATTCCCACAGCAAGAGCTCTGCCTCACACGGCCACGAGTTCTTCTGATGTCACGATGTTTACCCGTATGAACAGTGACCAGAACATAAGGCCTACCGTTTAGGCGCCCTCATGAGACAGTTTAACCGCATGCTACTGGCACAAGATGGTCGATAGAAGATGCTACCACTTAGATTAAGTAGTGTGTAGTCGGAGGAACAGTTAATGATCTTGTTGCTCGCTATTTTTGACAGATCATCCAGAATTACGATGGCAGATCCTAATTCCTGTCGCGTCTGGCCACCGACGCCTCCTTGTTGCTGCTAAGGTAATCTGCCATGTGCTATCATTATGCAGTATCTCTCTCGCTCGCTCTCGATTACTTGTTTTATTTCATTGTTTTGTGTATGTACTCGGATTACTTATGTCTTGTATAGGTTAACACGGTCTTTTGGGACTGTAATAAAAGTCTTTTTTACCACCAAACACGTGTCGCATTATTTTAAGGCAACTTCAGTGGTCAGATAATTTTATTTCTTGTATCATTCTTAACGTTCGTCTTCACATATGCGTTAGACTTTTGCACACACCACTTTCACTGACACACACAATACGTTTTCAGTTTTTTGTCTTGCAGGTCCATTGCCATTTCACCATTTCGTACATTTTCACGAAAAATTTTGTGACAATACCCTATAGAAAAAAAATATGGTCACTTCCGGTTGTAAAAATTTTGACAATACAGTACTTCTTCGAGTACTCTCCATCAGCACACAAGTAAGAGCAACCTGCTTTTCTACGGGCAGGGAAGTTCGGACAGGGGGATTAGTGGACCTTTTCCAGACCGACCACTCCTAGCGCAAGTTCAGCCTTTTCACTAGAAAACTACACCTTTTTATGTATTCCAAAAGACACTGCACCGTGTACGGCGAAGGCTACAGTGTATTAACATAACCGATTTTCTGTTCTGCTCCGTTCCGTTCACGTATATAACGGGAGAACAATAAGTCTCTATCTACGGTAAGTGTCCTTTCTTTCCTCTCTTATCCTCATGGCCGCACGTGAATTATAAGGTGGAAGATCAGAGTTGTGGATAGTTCACTTGGATTACTGATTCTCTAAATTTGTGAGAACAGCGCCACCTTTCTTTCAAATACTGTCATTTATACTCCACCGAGCGAAGTAGCGTAGTGACAATACAGTAGACTCGTATTCACGATGACGGCTGTTCAAGGCCCCGTCCTGTCATGCAGATGTGGGTTTCCCATGACTTCCCTACATCGCTTAAACTTCTTCCTTTGAAAGCGTGCGGCCCATATTCTTCCCAGTATTTCTGCAACTGGAGTGGTGCCCCGTGCTCGTCTCGGATGAGAGCAGATTCAGACTGAGTAGTCATTCTGGACCTACTTTGATGTGGCGAAAGGGTTCAAGTGTTACGGTGTGGGCAAGCATAATGTTGCATGGGCATACTCGCCTCCTAATATCTGAGCGTGGTACACTCAGCGGTCAACGGTATTGCGGCACGGTACTCTTTCCCCATGTGCTTCTTTTCGGAGGTGCATTCTGCCCTGTCTTCATTTTTATAGACCGTATCGAACAGTGCCGGTGGAGTAGTTCTTGGAATGAGAGGATATTCTGTTAATGTACTGGCCTACACGTTCCCCCCATTGTAGCACGTGATACGCACCATCGACCATCCAGCAGCTGGTGGAGAAATGTAACTCCCTACCTCAAGGTCTCCTTACCAACAACGTACTCAGCATGGGAGCACGCCGGTCGGTGTGGCCGTGCGGTTCTAGGCGCTGCATTCTGGAACCGCGTGACCGCTACGGTCGCAGGTTCGAATCCTGCCTCGGACATGGATGTGTGTGATGCCCTTAGGTTAGTTAGGTTTAAGTAGTTATAAGTTCTAGGGGACTGATAACCTCAGCAGTTAAGTCCCATAGTACTCAGAGCCATTTTGAACCATGGGAGCACGTTGCAGTGCATGCACTGCCGTCCGTGGTGATCGCACACCCTATTATGAACCATGTCCCGCATGTTTTAATGTCCAGGAGACCATCGTAAATCACAGTGACTTCATTCTAATTACTGTCTTTGAACAGAGGTGTTTTTTCTGTTCGTCTCACAGCGTACTTCTTTCAGTTACCTTACTATACAGTAGCAGTGCTTTCCATGTATGGTCCAAGTTTTATCGAGCCGTTTTACTTGGCAGTGATACGTCATCTGAAAATTACTTTCGTCCTTAAGTTTCGCAACATCAGTGCATTTCAGACTCCACTGGCATTAGGCAGCGACATCAACAGTATCTTCTCCAAAATATTTGCTAATCGGTCAGCAGAATGTCTCCAACGACATCGTCTGAGACACTGATTGTACGATCCTTACGAAAGTAATGCGCTCAACATGGTCTTTTTTCCGTAGCGTTGAAAAGCTTGGTCCTCGCCGTTAATGTCCAGTTAGTCCGCTGTCGTGTGACACGCGGCGGCGGCGGCGGCGGCGGCGGCAGCAGCAAAACAATATATCACAGCGGGTCTGACATGAAGGTGGTCTGTCGTACAGAAGGCGGCCACTAAAGTCATCCATCACGTTTAAAAAAGAAACGAGAAGTGCTATCCGTCGACTTTTTCTTCGAGACTTTGACATAGGAAGATTCTGTCCAAATAGCTGATTTGTAGCTGTGACCGCTGACGTAATGAAGTAGTGAAATAATTTAGTGTACCGGGAGTCACAGCGCAGATGCCCGCCTTTACTCTCGTATGTTTAGTTTAGACTTTTTTATTTCAGTGTAAAACCTCCTGCACAGATTAAAACTTCAGACCAGGACTGGAACCTAAAATCATGCTTTTGGCAAGCAGTTATCTTACGACTAAACTATCCAATCACAGCTCACGACGTCTTCTATGAAGAATAGAAATGGAAATTTGCGGTAAGGTCTTATGGGACCAAACTACTAAGGTCGTCGGTCCATAAGCCTACACACTACTTAATCCAACTTTAATTTAAGCTATGGACAACACACTCACCCATGCCCGAGGGAGGACTCGAACCTCGGACGGGGGTTGAAGAATAGAAGCTGTGAACGCGATTTGTTAGTTGTATCTGGATAGCTCATTCGATAAGACAATTTTCTGTGAAAGGCAATATTCTGGGTTCGAGTCCCGGTTTGGCACGCAGTTTTAATCTACCAGGAATTTTTAAACTCGCTTTTACTCCGCTGCAGAGTATAGGTAAAAAATAGATTATTTATAACAGCCTTGTTGTTGCAGCCACCTTAAATCTCTGTAGGCGGATACTTTTTGATAGTTGTGAGTGGTTCCAGTGAGTGATCAATTCTGAATATGAGGAACTGAGCGTTGATCAATAAAAAATCTTCAGTTCAGTCCAATCCTTGTTCTAACATTCCGTAACTATTTATTTAATTTTTCGATGCTACAGTGCGGAATCGAAGCTTTCCGGAATTGTTCACCACGGCGTCAACTAACGAGTAGATACTCTTTATCTAAAGAATTCTGGATTACATGCATGAATTAAATATCACCTCGAATAAATCAGTCAGCTACTATGAAAGATGGTGATGGCCATAGTCCTTCTCTGCACATTAACCCTTCAATGCGACATAATTATTTTCTACTGCGATGGATGACTATGGTGGAGAGTTTGGTTGGCTTCTAAGTGTGCATGGCAGCTGTTCAGGAAACGTCCCACATAGAAAATAACCTCGTCGTCATTCTGGAAATGCTTGCCACGAAATCGTTCCGTCACCCAGGGAAGGTAGAAATCATTGGACGCCAATTCAAGAGGATATTGGCGCTGAGGCGAAACAAGATACCGCGAAGAAACAGCACATATCACTGTGTACTATATAGAATAAACCGCGACGTTGTCGTGGGCCGCGCGGTGTAGCCGAACGGTTTAAGGCGCCTTGTCACGGTCGGCGCGGCTCCCTCCGTCGAAGAATCGAGTTCTCCCTCGGGCATGGGTGTGTGTGTTGTCCTTAGCGTAAGTTAGTTTGAGTTAGATTAAGTAGTGTGTAAAGCTTAGGGACCGATGACCGTAACAGTTTGGTCCTATAAGACCTTACCACAAATTTCCAAAATTTCCGTTGTCGTGGAATAAAAACAACCCCTTGAGCAGTTTAAGGCGCCCCTTCGCCTTGACAGCCTCCCTTAACCTCGTCAGGAGATTTCGGTATAACGCTCCTGTTGTCCTATACGATCACAATCTATTGGCACCACACCATTCAAAACAATTAAGCATAACAACATTAGCCACTGATGGGTGGATCCTCGCCTTTTTCGACGGTGGCGAGCCCACAAGCCACCGTTACTTTCTTAGTTCCTGTGTCTCTACATCTACATCTACATGGATACTCTGCAAATCACATTTAAGTGCCTGGCAGAGGGTTCATCGAACCACCTTCGCCGGCATGTGTGGCCAAGCGGTTCTAGGCGTTTCAGTCTGGAACTGCGCGACCGCTACGGTCGCAGGTTCGAATCCTGCCTCGGGCATGGATGTGTGTGATGTCCTTAGGTTAGTTAGGTTTAAGTAGTTCTAAGTTCTAGGGGACTGATGACCTCAGATGTTAAGTCCCATAGTGCTCAGAGCCATTTGAACAGTTTTTTTTTTTTTTACCACCTTCGCAATTCTCTATTATTCCACTCTTGTATAGCACGTGGAAAGAACGAACACCTGGATCTTGCATTTGAGCTCTGATTTCCCTTATTTTATCGCGATGATCGTTTCTCCCTCTGTAGGTCGGTGTCAACAAAATATTTTCACATTCGGAGGAGAAAATTGGTGACTGGAATTTCGTGAGAAGATCCGTCGCAACGAAAAACGCCTTTCTTTTAATGATGTCCAGCCCAAATCCTGTATCATTTCAGTGACACTCTCTCCCATATTTCGCGACAATACTGAGTCATAGTGCGACGGCAAGACCTCGTCCAAGGCGATTAGACGGCGAAAACAGTCAACTGGATTGCTATCACATGGCTGAAACATTTCCGCTGATGCCTCGATCTGGCGGGCATTTTGAATGGTTATGAACAGTTGCGGAACCCAACGCAAGGCGACTTTAGTCACATTAGAAAAATCGTGAATGATGTTGAAAAACAGATCCATGACTGACTGACTTTGTCCACTAGCGACAAAATTGTGATGCGTCTGTCTTCGAGCACCAAGACCTCCACTTCTCTTCAGATTCCCGGTTCTTTGGCAGAAAGATAAGTTGCTACTTCGTTCGTCGTCGTTTAGACTTGCCTGGTCGCACTGAAAGTGTCTGCACGACCTGACCACGATGTCATATAAAGGTGCATAGTTGCCGTTCATATACACTAGCTCAGTATGGATTGTTACTGCGTCGTTCCCCATCAAATCGAGAAAACTATTTACCGCACGGTACTTCACTTTATTAATGGGGTGTAACATCTTGTTTAATAAAACACGATTGTTTCCGGTAACGGCTGTCTTTTTTTATTTCTTATGGCTGCAATTTCAGATATCACCATTAATCATCAGAAAGAAGTTTGAAATACAAATATCTATACAGCTCCTAGACCTAACATCAAGCGAGTACGAACGATGTCCAGCTCACACGGAGTGTGGCTGGAAAGTAATACGTCCGAATTTTTTATTGAAAAACTCTTAAAGATTTTCAAAAAACACAAAAGTTATTAACAGTCTACGTTTTTATTCTTCAGGACCAGATATTGATTTCTCAAAATAGTCACCATGGCGACGAACACATTTCTCCCAGTGAAACAACCAGTTTCTAGATATCGTCACTATAAAATGTTTGACATTACTGGTGGAGCCAGAGCCCCACCTCTGCTTGCACGGCTTCACCACTATCAAAGTACAGTCCTCGAAGTTGTTTTTTAACTTTTGGAAACAGATGAAAATCAGATGGAGACAAGTGGGGGTTGTACGGAAGATGATCGATGACAGTGAACTCAAGGCGTCGGACTGTTGCAGATGTTGCAGCGCTTGTGTGGGGTCTGCTGAAGGAAGGAGCACTCCATATGTGGACGAACTCTTTGAAACTGGATTGTTGTTTATCACACACCGAATAGTTATGTTACACACCGACATGTTACACGCTACAATTCGGTGCCCTCTAGCGGCAGATGGTTGTAAATATGTGGACATGAAGAAGTAAGATGCAGGACGTTAATAACGTTTGTTTTATTTAAAAAGCATAGAGTTTTCACACACAAAAAATTTCGCAGGCATTAATTCTCAGCACGCCCTCGTCATTTCTCAGGTTCGTATGGTACCGCTTTTTCCTTTATTGTTATTTAATTCCCTCATCCCAGAGAATTGAGAGTGAATTGCCATCAGAAAAACATCGGCTCTTCAGCCACAAGAAGTTAAAAGATACGAAGATGTAATAAAAATCTGAAGTACGAACTATTAACAGATGCTTTAAAATACATAAAAGGAGCATTTATCTGGAAATATTTAAAAACACACATGACATTTAAAAAGAATGATTTGCGATAAAGTTAAAGTAAATATTGCACGTATTACGCTTTAGTACAATTTCATGGGAGGGACCTTCATTTCAGAGGATAATGGGGAGGTGAATTGGATCATTGGGGTAGCGAAAGTGTTTACGTTGCTACTTTGTTCAGGCAGACTGGGTTGTAGGCAATGATTCTTGGGAGAACACGGAATTCCGGATACAGATAACTAGGATGAGGTCCTGGTCAAGGCCAAGAGGAGGAAAGAAAAGGAAGGGACGGGAAGGGAGTGGAGTCCTGAAATCGAAAGGAACGCGTTAATCTGATAGGAAGCGTGGTTTAGGCATGAAGCAGTATACATGATATAGAGGAGCAGTAGAGAGAGAACAAAGTCTCGTGGTACACCTTCAGTAGAATAAAATATAGGGACGTTGGTGTTGTTAACAGTGACAAATGATATACGGTTACACCGAAAGGGACCAATTGACCAGACATAGTTAACAGGAGGTGTGTATGTCTGGAGTTTTGAGAGGAGAGCCAGAATCGCATATAGCCACAGGTTTTTTTTTTTGTGTCACGGGATACAAAAATGACAGACTTACAACTATCAGGCAGATGGGGAAGAAGAGGAGTTAGGTACAAGAGTTTGTCATCGGAAGAAAATTTGGGGTGGAAGACACACTGGTTTATAGGGAGGAGTAGGTGCCAGCTTAGGTGGTTACGGATGGTTGAGACAGTGGTATCGAAAACCGTGCCAAACTCTGGCGGTTTCATTATGGGGTTTACAAGGTTATACGAAAAGTAGGATTCTAGATGTTATCCACGATTCAGTATAATATAATAGCCTGTATAGACGACATGTTGTGAAGAGTTGCAAGGGTTGCTAGGAAGGAAGAGGGAGCATTCTTTTAGACGTCTATAGGCAACGTAATCGTGATAGTGTGCAGCGTTGCTTATCTTGTGGAGAATTTGTTTAATGTCGCATGTGGCCATTAGTGTGCTCAGTACTGTCTGTGTTATGTTGTTCAAGTAGGCGTACTGGAGACTGGGGGCAAAGGACGCGACAGTGGTCCCTTTAAGTTCATGGACTATAAGGAATAGGAAGTAATAGAAGAAAGGATCATCAGGAATTGAGAAGATATCGGAGAGATAGGATACGAAGCTTTACTCATGTTGACAGATATGCGATTGTTATTGTGGAGGAGAGGGTAGTAGGGTTGCTGATGGAAAGCTTTCCAATATACCAAGGAATTTATAAGGAGTGTAGAGTTAATTCTGGTACATGTTTGGTACCAGTCCCGGAGTTTCTTAGCGTTTAATAGGTTTCTAATATATATCTGTCGTTGTCGGTGGAGTGTTAGTGTCTCCCCGTCACGGGTGTGTAGAAAGAACCAGTATAATCGACTAGTTTCCTTGAGGAGGAGTACAGTTCGTGGAGAGATAATGCGATAGTTAGGATAGACAGGTTTGGTTCAGATATGGAAGGATATGACGCCTAAGAAGCTCTACTCTAGAAAGGAAGCGGTATAGGAGACATCACGTGGGCGGTAGAAGGTCATTGGGTGTCTTCTGATACGGGCTCGACTGATTCTCGGTGGTATTCTACTTGTTGTGGGAGAAGTCTTGAATATCCTTAAGATGGACGTGGAGATTTGGTGTGTGGGATTGGGATAGTGGCTAGGTAATAGTGAGATGGAGTTCAGTTCGGAAATGACTATGGATGTTAAGGTCGGCGGAAACACAGGGTACTGCCTTTTTTCTTTATTTATATTTCATCTCCTCGTCCCACACTGGCGGAGGCGACGTCTGTCAGCGGTTACAGCTCGCCGCTCATCAGCCAAACGATTTGAAAAATTTCACACTCATTAAAAATTTTATAGCTCTTTAATAATCGATGTTTTCACAAAGCAGAACGCAGTTGGTTAGTTGCGTTGGTTAAAATATAAAAAGTAGATTTGTTGATTTTTTTAAAAATACGTTTACAGAGATGAATGAAAGGATGACTTTACGTAGACTATCCGGGGTAAGGCACTGAGGGATTTGTAGGTTTTTGGATAGTGTGTAAAATTGGTTTTATGTGGGAGGATGTTAGGATGAAGGATTTTAAAGGGTGATGACGGAAGAGATTCTGAACAAAGTCTTAAGGCGTGGGTGGAGAGCGTTGGTGAGGACGGGAGTACAGTTTAGATGTATATATATATCTGGGCGGATTTCATGGTCGGTTAAGGTGAGGTTATAAAAGTTTTCTTACGAGAAGATGTGGTGAGTGTGTGGTTGTAGTGTTGGGAGAATGTGATGATACAGTCGTGGCAGGGTACGAAGATCAGAGAGAAGACAGGAAACTAGACGTTGGTTAATGTCAAGTTTGCGGGTAATGTTAGATATTGGAAGGTGTTGAATAAAGAGACAGGTGGAGAATTTCATTAGTTGATAGAAGATTCGTGTAGGGAAGGGTAAGCCGATCCGAAAGGCTTGCGGAGTGCGTGGTGTTGAGACTTCTGCCTGATGATGAATAGTACTAAGTCTACAACTTCGCTTCCGCCGTTTTTTCTCGAAGCTCGGGGCATTATTGTGAAAAACTTACAAAAAAATTATGAGTCATAGTATTTCCCATCGCTGGCCACTACATTCTCCCATCTTTCGGATAGCATACGAATCCCGTGGCGGGAGAAGTGGGCGTCTTTTGTGGGGGATCCATGAATCGATTTAATTTTCCACTTGTTCATGTGATCGGAAGTGCTGGTCAGCCAGACTGTATGCCACTGATCGAAAAAGGTGGTAGTCGGAGACAGCAACATATGGAGAATACGGCGGGAGGGATAGGACTTCTCATTTCAACGTTTCCATGTATATTTTGACGGGTTTTGTGACATGGGGTCGATCGCTGACCAGCTGCAAAATTACCTTTACGGGTCTATCTCTGTATTGTGGCCGTTTGTGTTTCAGTGCTGGGCTCGAACGCATCAATGACTTTCGATAATGATGTCCTGTAACTGTGTTCGTCTGGTTCAGTACCTACGAAAACTTCGTCTTCCCCCACCATGTCGGTCTTCGACATCAAAATCACCATTCTTAAGGAGTTGAAAACATTATCTGCACGTTCTTCCACTAATAGTTCCCTCACCATTGATCTTACCCAGCATTTTAAGAGCCAGAGCCGCAGATTTCTTCATGTTAAAGCAGAAAATTAAAACTTCCCGGAAAATGGCGAGAAATGGGTATAAGTTGACGAACTTAATCGAGAATAACCTTATGATGCAATCAGAAATCGACTAATATTTTATGGCATTATGTTTTCAGATGCCTGAGCTTATTGTATTACACCTATGACCAACCACCTGAGCCCCACTTTCCGCTACTGGCGTATATTGCAAAACGGCGGAATCAAAGTGGTAAACCTAATAACATTCGAAAGTGAATCGCGTTAAAGGAAGATATTACTAGACGTAAGCGGAAACAACCATGTTTAACAGTTACATGAAGACTGAGAACCCATTCCGCATCAGACCATTTTATTTTGGATCCACCAGCGGCGTGTTACGATACTAATGCGCGGGAATTTCAATGTGTACCAGAACTGCAGATGTGTGCGTGCAAGTACACGAAACCTTAATTACGTTAACTTTATTTTGTCAATATGATATACAGGGTGGTGGAAAACGTTTGAAAAGCTTGCAAGGGTGTTGCAGGATAGGTTGCGCTCAGAAATAATTGTTAGAAAAAAAATTCGATACGTTGTGCCGTTTCCGAGTTAGGCACTTTCGCAAATTCAAACGGCACGCCAGAAACGGCTTCGCCAAACGTGTTCTTCGATAGGTTTCCTAAAGCTGAAACAAGGGAGCGATACAAAAACTGGACATGGGACGGTAGCAAGGACAGAACGCGAGCCAAAGGCTAAGCAGTCTCGTGCACTATCATCTACGCTATGAGAACAACTGAGGGCCTTTTGGATTTGCACGCGCAGCGGCCTAACCGGCTGACTCCAATGCTGATTGACTCGGAAACGGCGCAACATCCTGCAGCTTTTTCTTAACAGTTACATCTCAGCAAAACCTATCCTGTATTATCTTCAAAAGCTATTCAGCCTCTTTCTGACCACCCTGTATAAGGTTACGACTACCGCTCGTTGATATTTGGTCTCCAAAATTTATCATACCTCAAAATTCGTATTCCATAATTCTGTTGCACTATGCTTGTCGTGCATGCTGCGTTTCCCACCAAAAATATATCTTACAGAGTGCCCATCGTAAGAATGGCCGCCATTGTCCGAAGCAGTAACTAACGAAATATAGTACAGCACTTGCCGGCGTAAAGTGTCACAGCGACGGGATTTATGACTTCCGAAATAGCTACTTGGATAGGAGTGGGAATGCGCAAGGCGAAAATCCAACTTCGCGACCCAGCCGTTGGTATAGTACGTGGCGGCATTCATCGAGCGGTGGGCCGAGCTTAATAATACATTCCGCTACAGAGAGCGTGCAATAATTGTGAAACGTGTTTTACGACTTTCCTCTGCAACGACTATTCCTTGGCTTAAACGGCACTGAGGATTAGAAAAGGGAAAAGAAAGACGGGACGGGGAAAAGGGGGGGGGGGGCGTGGGGAGTGGGCCGGGGGGGGGGGGGGGGGCGGGGGAAGGAAGGGTGAGGCTGCCTCAGTAGCGCTTTTTTTACATCTTGCAGAACTGTAGCGACAGGAAATTACCGACGTAGGTATTAAATACGGTAGGAGATAAATTCCACTGGTGGCCATTAAAGCTGCAACTTCAGGAAGACAGCAAATAACGAAATTTCATTTCCAGTGCGTGTGCAGTTGTTGTTATTGTTGTTGTGGTGGTGGTGGTGGTGGTGGTGGTCTTCAGTCCTGAGACTGGTTTGATGCAGCTGTTCATGCTACTCTATCCTGTGCAAGCTTCTTCATCTCCCAGTACCTACTGCAGCCTACATCCTTCTGAATCTGCTAAGTGTATTCATATCTTGGTATCCTTCTACGATTTTTACCCTCCACGCTGCCCTCCAATACTAAATTGGTGATCCCTTGATGCCCCAGAACATGTCCTACCAACCAATCCCTTCTTCTGGTCAAGTGTGCCACAAACTCCTCTTCTCCCCAATTCTATTCAATACCTCCTCATTAGTTATGTGATCTACCCATCTAATCTTCAGCATTCTTCTGTAGCATCACATTTCGAAAGCTTCAACTCTCTTCTTGTCGCCGTGCGGTTCTAGGCGCTACAGTCTGGTACCGCGAGACCGCTACGGTCGCAGGTTCGAATCCTGCCTCGGGCATGGATGTGTGTGTTGTCCTTATGTTAGTTAGGTTTAAGTAGTTCTAAGTTCTAGGGGACTGATGACCTCAGAAGTTGAGTCCCATAGTGCTCACAGCCATTTGAACCATCTCTTCTTCTCCAACCTATTTATCGTCCATGTTTCACTTCCATACATGGCTACACTCCATACAAATACTTTCAGAAACGACTTCCTGACATTTAAATCTATACTCGATGTTAACAAATTTTTCTTCTTCAGAAACGCTTTTCTTACCATTGCCTGTCTACATTTTATATCCTCTCTACTTTGACCATCATCAGTTATTTTGCTCCCCAAATAGCAAAACTCCTTTACTACTTTAAGTGTCTCATTTCCTAATCTAATTCCCTCAGCATCAGTTAGATAGGAAGAATACATTTGTAGATGTATTTGGGGAGAGTTCAGGATGCGAAATTTAGTACACACTATTGTCACATATGGGTACAACAACGGCTGTAACCAGGCAGGACAGTGAGTCGAACTTGAGATACGGGTAATTCATAACGTGCTGCTTCAGTTCAGATGAGGCAGTAGTTAATACACTGGACTCCGTTTGGGAGGAGTTGTGTTTAATTTCCACCCATCCACCCAAATTCAAAGTTTCTTGTGGTTTTTCTAAGTTGCTTAATGCGACAACATCGGTAGCTCCGTGAGGCTATTTGCAGATGACACGGTTGTCTACAAGAACGTAGCAACATCAGAAGACTCGTACGTACTCCAGGAGGACCTGCAGAGGATTAATGCATGGTGCGACAGCTGGCAGCTTTCACTAAACGTAGATAAATGTAATATAATGCGCATACATAGGGGCAGAAATCCATTCCAGTACGATTATGCCATAGGTGGTAAATCACTGGAAGCGGTAACGACCGTAAAATACTTAGGAGTTACTATCCGGAGCGATCTGAAGTGGAATGATCACATAAAACAAATAGTGGGAAAAGCAGGCGCCAGGTTGAGATTCATAGGAAGAATTCTAAGAAAATGTGACTCATCGACGAAAGAAGTAGCTTACAAAACGCTTGTTCGTCCGATTCTTGACTATTGCTCATCAGTATGGGACCCTTACCAGATTGGGTTAATAGAAGAGATAGACATGATCCAGCGAAAAGCAGCGCGGTTCGTCATGGGGACATTTAGTCAGCGCGAGAGCGTTACGGAGTTGCTGAACAAGCTCCAGTGGCGGACACTTCAAGAAAGGCGTTACGCAATACGGAGAGGTTTATTATCGAAATTACGAGAGAGCACATTCCGGGAAGAGATGAGCAACATATTACTACCGCCCACATATATCTCGCGTAATGATCACAACGAAAAGATCCGAGAAATTAGAGCAAATACGGAGACTTACAAGCAGTCGTTCTTCCCACGCACAATTCGTGAATGGAACAGGGAAGGGGGGATCAGATAGTGGTACAATAAGTACCCTCCGCCACACACCGTAAGGTGGCTCGCGGAGTATAGATGTAGATGTAGATGTAGATGTAGAATGCTGAAATAATTCCTTCGAAAAGGCGGATTTCCTATACCGTGTGCTTAGACTCTTAATAACAGTGCCATCGGCAGGGGGGTTAAGCTCTACCGTTCCTTTCCCTGTCAATACCGTGTATATAGCCGTAGACGACGGTGACACGGGGTTGTCGTTCCGGGCGGTAGAGTTTACTCGCAGCACACAGGTCTCGCCGGCGTACAATGCACGAGTAACGAGCGACGCGTGACAAACAATGGACGGCTGATGGCCGACGGCTCAGCTTTGTTCGGCGCGAGGGCGACACGGGAGTCTATGCGCCCACGGCGTATCCATCACGGTCCGCGCGGGGACCGGTAAACGCAAACCGCGCCGTAGTCTTTTTCTCAGGCGTTGTGGGGAAAAAAGGCCGAACAGTGCAGGAGCTGCGTATCTGTCCACTCGGCAAACAGGGCGCTGTGGCTTTAGGACCCAAATCACTGTCGCACTACTAACATCACTGGAGATCAAATACACACATTTGTCAACCTTATTTCGATTTTATTTGCGCGCACTTTTAACACTTTCCGATAAGGTTTCTCACGTATCTCGACACAAGATTCCTTTATATTCACTGTCTTAGGACAACTTTTCCCTCCTTATTCTATACTACTAATAAAACAGTAAAACCAATGTGTCTGTCTATCTGAACACACCTAATCTCTGAAACTGACCATTTTCCTGGGGTTTTCACAGGAATCTTGAACGTAGCTTAGGGCATCGTTGTTGTTGTTGTTGTTGTTGTTGTGGTCTTCAGTCCTGAGACTGGTTTGATGCAGCTCTCCATGCCACTCTATCCTGTGCAAGCTTCCTCATCTCCCAGTACCTACTGCAACCTGCATCCTTCTGAATCTGCATAATGTATTCATCTCTTGGTCTCCCTCTATGATTTTTACTCTCCACGCTGCCCTCCCATACTAAATTGGTGATCCCGCGATGCCTCAGAATATCCATACCAACCGGTTCCTTCATCTTGTCAAGTTGTTCCACATACTCCTCTTCTCCCCAGTTCTATTCAATACCTCCTCATTAGAATGTGATCTACCCATCTAATCTCCAGCATTCTTCTGTAGCACCACATTTCGAAAGCTTCTGTTCCCTTCTTGTACAAACTGGTTATCGTCCATGTTTCACTTCCATACATGACTACACTTCATACAAATACTTTCAGAAACGAGTTCCTGACACTTAAATCAACACTCGATGTTAACAAATTTCTCTTCTTCAGAAACGCTTTCCTTGCCATTGCCAGTCTACATTTTATATCCTCTCTACTTCGACCATCATCAGTTATTTTGCTCCCCAAATAGCAAAACTCCTTTACTACTTTAAGTGTCTCATTTCCTAATCTAATTCCCTCAGCATCACCCGACTTAATTTGACTACATTCCATTATCCTCGTTTTGCTTTTGTTGATGTTCATCTTATACCCTCCTTTCAAGAAACTGTTTATTCCGTTCAACTGCTCTTCCTAGTCCTTTGCTGCCTCTGACAGAATTACAATGTCATCGGCGAACCTCAAAGTTTTTATTTCTTCTCCATGGATTTTAATACCTACTCCGAATTTTTCTTTTGTCTCCTTTACTGCTTGCTCAATATACAGATTGAATAACATCAGGGATAGGCTACAACCCTGTGGCACTCGCTTCCCAACCACTGCTTCCCTTTCATGCCCCTCGACTCTTATAACTGCCATCTGGTTTCTGTACAAATTGTAATTAGCTTCTCGCTCCCTGTATTTTACCCCTGCCACCTTCAGAATTTGAAAGAGAGTATTCCAGTCAACATTACCAAAAGCTTTCTCTAAATCTACAAATGCTAGAAACGTAGGTTTGCCTTTCTTTAATCTTTCTTCTAAGATAAGTCGTACGGTCAGTATTGCCTCACGTGTTCCAACATTTCTACGGAATCCAAACTGATCTTCCCCGAGGTCGGCTTCTACCAGTTTTTCCATTCGTCTGTAAAGAATTGGCGTTAGTAATTTGCAGCTGTGATTTATTAAACTGATAGTTCGGTAATTTTGACATCTGTCAACACCTACTTTCTTCGGGATTGGAATTATTATATTCTTCTTGAAGTCTGAGGGTATTTCGCCTGTCTCATACATCTTGCTCACCAGATGGTAGAGTTTTGATCAGGACTGGCTTGCCCAAGGCCGTCAGTAGTCCTAATGGAATGTTGTCTTCTCCCGGGGCCTTGTTTCGACTCAGGTATTAATAATAAAACAGTTAAACCAACGTGTCTGTCTATCTGAACACGCCTAATCCCTGAAACTGACAAATTTTCATGGGGTTTTCACAGGAATCTTGAACGTAGCTTAGGGCATCAAAATTGGAAAACGGAAAAAAAGATACCGTAATTTAGAGTTTCATATAAAATTGTCTGTTCAGCGTAGTAGTTTGGATATTTAATCAAGGCACAGTACACCGAAGAACCAATATATGGTGTTGTTAGTTTCTAGTACAACAAAGAATCAATACATGGCGCTGTTAGTTATTTTTTTTAACACAGTGACGCATTTATTTTCGGAAGTTTACGTCAGTGACAGAATTTAAGACTTCAGTCTTATCTTTACGAATACAAACTAACAATGTATTAACTTAGCTAGGATATTCGGATGTACTGAATTGGTTTGGTGTTTTAAAAGCTTAACGACATTGTTTTGCATCTTTCGAGAAGTTTTAGTTACATTATCTGTCAGGAAAAAATAATTTATTAAGCTTGCTTTGTTTTCGGTACCTAAACAATAGCCGGCCGGAGTGGCCGAGCGGTTCTAGGCGCTTCAGTCTGGAACCGCGCGACCGCTACGGTAGCAGGTTCGAATCCTGCCTCCAGCATGGATGTGTGTGATGTCCTTAGGTTAGTTAGGTTTAAGTAGTTCTAAGTCTAGGAGACTGATGACCTCAGATGTTAAGTCTCATAGTGCTCAGAGCCATTTGAACCAATTTGAACCTACACAATACATTTGGCCTTCGTTTTCTTTATGAATAAAAATGTCTAGAAAACGGTTGAGACATTCTGAATACACCAGAACGGCTAAAGGACTGAGGACTATGATGATCGTGGGGCGAGACTCGATACTGCCCGAAAACACTGAGCTTTATCTCACCTTCCGGAAGCTAGGTGCGATGTTACTCTGACCGAGAGAGTCATGCATTATCTCGCTCCTCATTACCATTCATTCACAGACGTTTAACGTTACTTCTCTCCAAAGTTACATCACAGAAGCGGAAATATTGACGGACATCGTGCAGGTGAGCGAGTTTTTATACCCTGAAACCGCTTATTCCTAAAAAATTAACCATTTCGATTTAAACCTGAACAATTCCCAGTGAGCTTATGTTATGCCATGACTACAAACAAAGAATAAGGCGAGACACTGCGCGTTGGGGGCGTGGACCTCGGTTTCGGTACCAAGCTTTACAAGACTCTATCCCGCGCTAGCCAAGCAAACAAGCACTTTGTTCACGCCCCTTAATCGTATTGTTTTAAACGTTGCATATGAAGAAGCTCTATAACCCAAAAATGACTTCAAAGTATGCGAAGTATTGGGCGCAGCTATAAATAAATATCTGGGCAACGCCAGGTTTCTCAGCGTACGAAATATTAGTCACCCCCTCCAAAGAGTATACAGGTTGCTTTGGAACACTGTTGATGGTCTACAGCTGATAGCAGGCGAACATGTACTCACACCTACAACAGGTGGGCAGACAGCGAGTACAAGGGGTAGACAAAGATAAGAAACACAGAACATTACCATTCGTAATGCGGTGTAGGAAAACCGTTGTCTTTCAGAATAGCTCCCAGTCCTCTCGGAATGGAGAAATACAGGCCCTGTATGGTTTTGAATAGAATCTTATACAGTTGTTATTGCGAAACAGAGGCAAGTTAATGATGTCAGAGGTGGATAGTGATCAATCGTGCACCGTTTCTTCAAGGTAGACCACAAATGCTTACTAATATTGAGCTCTGGTGAGCATGGCGGAAGGGGGAGGTGCGACTATTCATCCCCGTGCGCACACAATCATTCCTGGGCAATGTGAGATCGCCAGTGGTGAACAAACATTGTGCCATGGGATCTACCTGATTACCGAAAATGCTCACATAATCCTTGGCAATAATGTCACCTTGAAGAGTAAACATGTGGCAATACCAAAATACGGTTGCCCAAATCATAGCTGAAACCCCATCATGTTTCACTTGGCTCTGAGCACTATGGGACTTAACATCTATAGTCATCAGTCCCCTAGAACTACTTAAACCTAACTAACCTAAGGACATCACACAACACCCAGTCATCACGAGGCAGAGAAAATCCCTGACCCCGCCGGGAATCGAACCCGGGAACCCGGGCGCGGGAAGCGAGAACGCTACCGCACCCAACATGTTTCACTCTTGGGACGTAAAATGCGCAAGATATTGGAAACAGTATGAAACGAGACTTATCCGACGAAATGACTGCCTTCCATCGCTCCAGCAGCACATTTTCCTGTAACGGGTATTTGTACCACTGATGAGTAGTTTTGAATTCCCAACTGCCCTGACGTTCCCTGATTATGGAGCTTCCTGATTTCGTCCACAGGGTTGGCGAGTGCGACTTTCAGTTCAGCAATGACTTTTACGCCTGTCGTCCCCTTCTATTTCGTCACAATCCTCTTCCATAACCGTCTGTCTCGATCACCCAACGCACTCTTCCGGCCGCGTTGAGACCTAGCGGATGACGTTTTCCCGCATACCGCTTCTGTGGTACAAATCTTCGATGCGGTGCCTCTTCAAATGCCGAACACTTCGGCTCCCTTGGTTACGGAAGCACCTAACATACACACGCCAACAATTTGCCCACGTTCGAACTGATTTAACTCCGACAAAATGCTCTCACAACCACACAAGACACTGTTCTGACTAACACTTGCAACACATCGAGGACATTACATAGGTGCCGTTCGTGATCAGGCACGTCAGCGCAACCAGCAGGCTTGGCCAGCATCTGCATTTGTGTTCAAGTATTCGTTTCTTACGGTGTTTCCGTATTTTTGTCCAACTCTACACAGAAACGGGTCGGAGTCACGCCTTCAGTCGCCACGACATCTGAAGTGGCGCGAACCCGTGGTCTCCGGAGCGGAACAAAGCTGCTCGCATACCGACAGCAACTCAGCCTTCTTTTCATCTGCGATGTTTACCAGATACGCTTGGCTAGCACTCTGCTTGGACTTTCGTCTGGGTCCTTCAGTATTTCACAGTGTTCTTTCTTGCCGTAACCACCGCGAGGCAGAAGCTTGCGTTGTGCGAGTGTAAAGAACTTGTATCTAGTGTTCGAATTCACATAAAGGAGCACGCGTCGGCCGTGGTGGCCGTGCGGTTCTAGGCACTTCAGTCCGGAACCGCATGACTGCTACGGTCGCAGGTTCGAATCCTGCCTCGGGCATGGATGTGTGTGATGTCCTTCGGTTAGTTAGGTTTAAGTAGTTCTAAGTTCTAGGGGACTAATGACCTCAGACGTTGAGTCCCATAGTGCTCAGAGCCATTTGAACCATTTTTTGAAAGGAGCCCGCCCAGCTACCGGGCAGTCTAACGCGCTGCTTCCCGAGCGGGAAGGCGTGCCGGTCCTCAGCACGAATCCGCACGATTAGTATCGAGGTCCGGTGTGCCGGCAGCCTGTGGATGGTTTTTAAGGAGGTTTTCCATCTACCTCGGAGAATGCGGGCTGGTTCCCCTAGTTCCGCCTCTGTTACACTATGTCGGCGATTGCTGCGCAAACAGTCTCCACGTACGCGTACACCATAATTACGCTACCACGCAAACATTTGGGGTTACACTCGTCTGTTATGAGACGTTTCCAGGGAGGGGGGGGGGGGGGGGTTCCTCGCCGAACCGCACAATAACCCTGGGTTCGGTACGGGGAGGCGGTGGCCAGTGGGGTGAGTGGAGTGCTGTAGCCTGTTGTGGGGTTGTGAACTACTGAGGGTACGGTGTCGAAGCCTCTCCGTCATTTATAGGTCTCCGGTTCCATACACAATTCAACAAAGTGAACGGCAACACCGTTCATGTGCGTCAAATTAGTTCAAATGGATCTGAGCACTATGGGACTTAACTGCTGAGGTCATTAGTCCCCTAGAACTTAGAACAACTTAAACCTAACTAACCTAAGAACATCACACACATCCATGCCCAAGGCAGGATTCGAACCTGCGACCGAAGCGGTCGCGCGGTTCCAGACTGTAGCGCCTAGAACCGCTCGGCTACTCTGGCCGTCTCATGTGTGTACGTCAGTTTTATGGAATCTATGCAGTACGACGAGTCGACACAATAGAATATCAGACAGGAGTTGTCGCGTTTGAGCGTGCCCATGACCACACAGTGACTGAAATCTCCCTATTTGCGGAGTATCCAAGCATACTGTCCAACGTGTCAACAAGGAATGCAGTATCACTCACAAATAAGAATAGTTGTAAAAAGATCCTAACAAGACAGGAGATGAGTTGTCACGCCTTGACAATGACGCTCGGTTTCAAATTCGACAGAAATTAAAAATTTTATTTCAGGCAGTTGTCAACAGCATCGATATACTTGGAGAAATGCATGATAAACATTGTGCTGTCTTATAATACTTTTCTTTACCGCCGGTTTCGATTATGGACCGCCTTCACAGTGCTAGCACAAAAGTGGAGACAAAGTGAACACTGTGACTCTTAAAACGCATTACACTTTCATGAGAATTATTAATCGGAAAAATAAAGTGTACTGTACTTACGAAAAATACCAATATCACATGGTATACATGTTTTATGCTTGGTTAAGCCTGTATTTCGACGTGAAGTATCAAATTTATTATGCTTATACATGTTATTTAACCAGGAAAGTATACGCCATTGCTGACCTGAAAACACAATAAATTTGATACTCCACGCTGTAATACAGGCTTAATCAGTCAGAAAACAACGTTGAAAACATGAAAACCTGTAATAGCAGTAAATGCGCAGCACCACTGCCCAGGCACAAGAAGACCCAGCAGGCTAGCCGGCCGTTGTCGCCGTGCGGTTCTAGGCGCTACAGTCCGGAACCGAGCGACCGCTACGGTCGCAGGTTCGAATCCTGCCTCGGGCATGGAAGTGTGTGATGTCCTTAGGTTAGTTAGGTTTAATTAGTTCTAAGTTCTAGGCGACTGATGACCTGAGAAGTGAAGTCGCATAGTGCTCAGAGCCATTTGAACCCAGCAGGCTAACACACAAGCGTTGATCAAAGAAGCTATTAGCGAAAGTTAAAGATTATATGTTAAAGAACGATATGTGTACACTACAGTACAGTCACAGAGTGATACACATGCACTAGAATTACAATAAAAGAAGATACAGTCGTCAACGATTTTTTAAAAATTCCATACAATATTACGTAATGTAATAGTCACATAATACTATTATAATGTCACGTGATACAAACAAACCGACCATTTCGTAAGAACTAAAACATATGAAAAAATACATAGATATGTAATGTTGAACAATTGTATGAGGCAATCCAACAACTACAAATCATTCAGACTAGCAGCAACAAAACAACTCGAACGCCAAATCCATATAGAGATTCGTGGTAGCTGGACTGCGTCATTTAAGTGTTCAACATTACATGTCTATGTATATTTTCATATGGTTTTTACCAAACGGTCGATTTATTTTTATCACGTGACATTATAACATCATGTTACATTACAATTGCAACATGTGACTGTCAGATTACATAATATTGTACATCTCTATGTATATTATGATATGTGATAGTTTTCATCAAATGGATCGTTTGTTTTTATCATGTGACATCATAATAGTATCATGTGACTATTACATTAGATAATAATGTACGGAATTTTAAAAAATCGTACACAACTGTATCTTCTTTTATTGTAATTTGAATACATGTGTATCACTCTGTAACTCTACTACAGTGTACATATATTACGTAACTTGTTATTTGATCTAAAATCATTGACTTTCCCTTATAGCTTCTTTCATCAACTCTTGCGTGTTAGCCTACTGGGTCTCCTTGTGCCTGAGAAATGATGTTGTGCACTTACCGCTGTACAGGTTTCCATGTTTTCAACGTTGTTTTCTGCTTTGTTAAGTCTGTATTTCGACGTGAAGTATCAAATTTATTATGTTTTCAAGTCAGCAATGGCGTATACTTTCCTCATTAAGCAGCGTGTATGCCATGTGAAATTGTTACGATGTATATTTTTCGTAAGTACACTTAATTTTTCTGCCTAATAATTCTCATGAAAATGTAATACGTTTTGAGATTCACAATTATGCATTTCTCCAGGTCGACAGAAATTGCTGCGATCAGTGAACGCAAGTCAATCTCGACCGGACTCCGAGCGAAAATTGTGAAGATACCTGCAGACAATGGATATTCGGGGTCGGTCACCTCGCAAAGGCCATTCCTCACACAAAGCTGCATGTCTTCAATGGCCAAACAACACAGAAACCGGACAGTATCTGATGCAAGGCGTGTAGTGTGATCCGACGAGCTGTGATTTTGTGTATTTTGAAACGGTGCAAGGCATCGTGTGGACCGACGGCACGAGGAGGCGTTTAGCTCGCACTGTGTGGCGGGTGTAGTTCAGGCAGGAGGTGGTTGGTTCTATGATGTTTCCCGTACTGTGCCACTTATTCATATTAGTATGAGCATGAACCAGGATGTTTATTTCAACGTTCTCGGTATCAAAGTGTTGCCTCTTCTTGTACTTCGTAATAATAAGTTGCTGTATACACTTCCGCCTTCCAAGATGACAACAGCATTGTCCACAGAGCTGCATGCATACGTTCCTGTTTTGATGAACACTGAAGAATCCTACTGCACTTCGAGTGGTCCGTTAAACCACAATATATTAACCTAAACAAAGTGACTTCAGCATACTTGAAGAAACTTGTGGACTCTCTTCCCCGATGAACTGAGGCCATTCTCAAGGCCAGATGCGGTGTTAAGCGGTAGTAGTGTGATGTCTCCCGGGAATGACTAATTTTTTGGGAGGTGTTCTCACATAATACGATCTTACCGAGTGTCGGACCTCATTTTTGGACTCCATATTAGCTCAATGCTTTGTTCTCACGGGTCGAAATTGTCGTGTGTAAAAGAACTTCGGGGTTAGCTTAAGGGAATGTCACAGGGTGATTACTGCTTACAATAGATATGAATGGTCTAAAGGATAACCTCAGAAGCCACGAGAAGCAGGCTACTTTCGAAGATGTTGCCAATAGGAAGGTTGCAACACCAGACGATTGCAGCAAAGTACAGAAAGATCCTACTGAGCGTCTAAGATTGTTGCAGGAGCTCTCAGTTGACACTGAACGTTAATAAATGTGGCGTGTTAGGCATTAACAGGAAATTAATCCACTACTATGAATACATGGCCAGGATTCGAAACTGTGTCTCCTCCTCATTAGGCATATGCGCTAACATCTACGCCACAGTGACATAGGCACAACTGTGCGGACTGCCATAGCACATCTCCCTCCTCAGTCTCAATTCCCATTCACGCCTCAGCCCACTTGGTATTTCCTCCAAAATCGTTCGATTCCAATACAGTTAGAGAGACTCTGCACTGCTGTTCAAGTTCAGGGGGAATACCAAGTAGACTGAGACGTGACTGGGAATTTGGACTGAGGAGGTAGGGGTGCTACGATAGTCCGTGCAGTGTGGTGCAGTGGTTAGCGCGTCAGTCTACTGACAACGAGACCTGCGTTCAAATTCTAGCCTTGGTACAAATTTTCATTCGTTACTTCAGTCTGCCTACGTACATCACAGATGTTTCAGACTTGAAAAAGCCTCTGGAACCATATAGTTTCATATAAACCACTACTGTTCGATTACACTATTGGCACCAAATAACTGGAGACAATAATTATCGTAAAATACCAAGGAGTTATGGTCCGGGGAGGCCTAAAGTGGAGTCAAACATGAAATTAACTGGAGGAAAAGCAGCTGCCAGGCTGAGCTTCATTGCAAGAATCCTAAGGAAATGTAATTCTTCCACGAAAGACCGGGCTTCGGAATTTCTGTTCGACCGCTTCAAGCGTATTGCTCGTCAGTCTGAGGCGTTGCCGCGTTGTTTCAATGTGAGACACAGAAAAGATCTAAAATTGGCGCTTTTCGTTGTTGGTTTGTTTTGTATACGCGAGAACGTTATCGCAGATGCTCATCAAACTCCAGTGGTAAATGATACAAAAGACACATTGTGCGTCATTGAGATGTTTTCCATGTACATTTCGTGGAATGGCCAAGACGGGATAATCAGAGAAATTCTAACTAACGTTAAGTGTCTTATCGACAGTCATTCTTCCCGTAACATTCGTGAATAGAAAAAGAGACGGTGAGGGGTGGGAGGAAGGGGAGGAGTGGAAGGCGAAAATGTTAGTTTTCTGCCACACACAGCGCCGTAGCTTGCAGAGTGTTAAAGTGCGAAAGAGACGAACGAGAGATATATCTACTTGCTATATCTGAGCAATTATTTTGTTGTTAAGATGACGACAACGCGAACTCTCTTCTGCACACAGAAGAAAAATTTGCAGCAGGGCTTTTCCAGGGACACGGGCTGCCAGAACCGAGCAGCGTCAAATTTTTAATGGATTTCGTCAGAGGGACGGCTTTTTCGAATTCTCTACGTGTTTCCGAATGTATTTTCTTGCACCGTCCAAACAGATTGTGGTTTTTCAATGTAGCATTGGAAAGTTTAATTTTCCTTGATTAGTCCGAACCTCCATTAGCAAAAATTGCCCCAATTCCGGTTTCTTACATACTTCAAAAGAACTTTTGTGTTATGCACCCATGCCTCCACCTGTAATCCATTTCTTTGAATGCAAAACGCTTCTCTTGTAGCGTCTACGACTGTGGTTTCAAGAAGCGATCAAACAAGTGTTCTGGAAATCATCTCTTTGTGGGTGTATTACATTTTATTAGCATTCTTCCAATGAATCACAATCTGGCATCTGCTTTTCCTACAATAATTTTTATGTGATTCTTACATTTTTGATCGCTTCGAACGGTTACGTCCAGATATTTTACGTAGAGTTACCTGGGAGTCACAGTTCAATCTTGGTGGAAAGGTCAAAGAATGCGCTTAGTATTTGGCATATTGTTTCCTGCTTGAACTCTACTTCAAGGTCGATCTGTGAGCCCTTTCTGCGTGGCGACGTATCGAATAAGAAGCATGTCTCAAAATACTGTCTTAGAAGCAAATGATGACTGAGATAACAATAGCAATCTAGTCTGTTGATTTATGCTCGTAGTCTTTCGTAACCTGAATCAGTTTCCACAAAACTTCTGACTAGATAACATCGTGTCGTGTGTGAATTCCTAAGGGAACAAACTGCGCTGGCCGCTGTGGCCGAGCGTCTCTAGGGGCTTGAGTCCAGAACCGCGCTGCTACTTCGGTCGCAGGTTAAAATCCTGCCTTGCTACGGTCGCAGGTTCGAATCCTGCCTCGGGCATGGACGTGTGTGATGTCCTTAGATTAGTTAGGTTTAAGCAGTTCTAAGTCTAGGGGACTGATGACCTCAGATGGTTCAAATGGCTCTGAGCACTATGCGACTTAACTTCTGAGGTCATTATTCGCCTAGAACTTAAAACTAATTAAACCTAACTAACCTAAGGACATCACACACATCCATGCCCGAGGCAGGATTCGAACCTGCGACCGTAGCGGTCACGCGGTTGCAGACTGAAGCGCCTAGAAGCGCACGGCCACACAAGCCAAGACTCAGATGTTAAGTCCCACAGCGCTTAGAGCCATTTGAACCATTTTTGAACAAACTGCTGAGGTCATCGGCCCCTAGACTTACACACTACTTAAACTAACTTACGCTAAGAACAACACACACACCCATGCCCGAGGCAGGACTCGAACCTCCGGCGGGGGTGATTAGGTAACACCTCATGTCGTAAAACGTAGAGGAAACAAGCATATCCCTCTAGATTCGTCAGTGCGGGGCAATTACAGTGAATCCTAAACGTCTGTCAACACAGGACATCGGCTCCCTTTCTCTCCAACCTCAACATTCAATCATTTATTTGCATCCTTTTAAAGAATTACAAGGGAAGACGGGTATGTCTGAGTTACACTGCACTGATCCAGTAGTTTTACATGACCTGACGAATGTTACTGCCAACAGTGCAAACTACACTGGCAACGTATCTAGTGAAAGTTTACAGTTTTAACATAAAATTTAATGAAATGGTGTGGACATCTCAAGGCACAAAAATTACGCTCAACAGAGGAACAACCTGCCACAAAGATGATGCGACTAGTAAGAAAGGGTGGGAGGGCGCCTGCAACGCTCTTCCTACAACGCCCCACCCGCCACCCCCTCTCCAAAAAGGCAAGCCACACTCACGAATGTAGTTGTTTTAAGCCGCGTGTGAGGGTTATTATATTCTAATGCAAGCTATTAAACGACTAAAACATGAACGTAACTATTTCCTATGATATTTTTCCCATTTCATTTTGTACATATGTATCTTTAAGACATAATTGTTAAACATGTCCCCTATATCTCTTGATGATATATACTGATAATATGTAATTATGATTGTTGCAGTATTAGAATACGACTTCTTGTCTGTTTTAATACAGGCACTGCCTAATTACGATCGTGAGATCATAAATTGTTATGGAATAAAAGTTTTTCAAGAGCGGCTGCAGTAAATATGAATTATATTGCACAGGTTTCCACTTGTGTCAGACTGTTTTCTTTATGGCCGATGAAATACTTAAAAAATCTCTATTCCGTCGCTCAATTATCGGATAGTAATAAGCTTTCCACACTTTTCTATAAAAAGCAAGAGAGAATAACGCATAATTTGCGACATGCTACCATGAGGTATTAATTACATTTACAGACATTCCTGTTCGCGGATTCAAACAATCAAGCCAGTGATTGCCCCCTCACTCCCCTTCCACACCTCCGCCATCGCGAAAAGTGACTATCTTGCGTAATCCAAGATGGAGCCAGTATCGCAAGATCGCTGCTGCAATTACTTGTCCTTTATTTTTCAATGTTTAACAAGGCCTGTTCTAACACAAACGAGCTGGCATCCGGTGGAGAAATCTGTTTTTAAAACAGAGATACGAGTTTCATAATTAGTTAACTGAGAGTTCGATGTACAGTTTAAACTAGAGGCTAAATTAAGTGAACCACGCGACACCACAGAAGATTAATCGCCCGTCAGATGCGGCCTCGGCCGTCTCTTCGGTGTCTCTGGAGAGTTTTGGGCCACGTGCGAGCACTCGCTCTCAGCCTCTGCACTATGTCGAATCGCGAGAGGATTGCATTAATGACGCAAATAAGGCGTCAATGATACGGGAGTGTGGTGCAGACCCGGAAGTTTCTTTCTATTCCCCCCCCCCCCCCCCCCCTTCCGTTAACTATATTGCAATAGCGGTTGCTACTAGGCTTTATCTGTAGGGGGTAAGGGGTGGTTTTCTGGTGTGAGGAGGGCACTAGGGGCAGGGGGACCGATTGTAAAGTGGTCATTGGAGGAGGGGAGGGAGGGAGGGGCGCTGGATGGGGAGGAGTGGGGGAGCGCAGAAAAGGGAGAGGGAGAAAGAGATGAAAAAGCACTGAGCGTGCAACTGTGTGGCAATATCGAATGATCAGCTATCGGGATGTTTATATTCAATGTTTTCGGTTAATTTAAAAAAGTGCGCCGCTTGCTATACTGACATGCCCGTTAAGGAGAATATGCTTTTCCGGTTACTCAAGCGTGCCTGCACACACACACACAAACACACACACACACAGACCTGCCCGTTAAGGAGAATTTGCTTTTCCGATAACTCAAGCGTGCCTGCGCGCGCGCGCCCACACACACACACACACAAGCACACACACACACACACACACACACACACACAGAGGCACGCGCTTACACGCATATGCGCACGTACTGTCAGACAGACACAAGTACAGATACACACACATTACAACGCACCTGCTACCTCCCTCCCTCACACACACACACACACACACACACACACACACACACACACACACACAGAGAGAGAGAGAGAGAGAGAGAGAGAGAGAGAGAATTATTAAAGACGATGGCACTTCTAGACACGATTCACTGGTGAAACAGTCGACAGACGAAAAATACTTAGGGTGGCGAGCACCAACCAAGAATAAGTGAGACTAAAGTAGTAAGTTATTAAGAGAGAAGGAAATCGGCGGCTTCCAGTCGATAGTACTGAACTAAAATAGTAAATTACTCAAACAGAAAATTTTTCATTTACTTCCGAACTAAATTTATGTACTCCATTACTAGTGGGGAGCACCATTGAAGAATACGCTACTACATTAGTAAATTAAGAAGGAAATAAGGCCAAAATTTACTCCTAGGCAGTAGTAGGAGTAAAATAAGAGAGCAAGGTGCGATCTTTGAGTTCTGCGTTTTAAGTGTCGAATTCTATGGCTTATCTGGACTACGAAGAATATATGTAGATGGAGGATTCCCAAATGTCTTAGGGGCCACAGATTTATCCGTACTTTGTCCTTCTGGAGCACAAGCAGAACTACACAGAAATGGCAAGAATTTCTTTTCTATCAATACACAAATAATCTGTGATGCCAAAATGAAGATTTTGAACGTGGTAAGCCGTTGGCCGGGTTCCACGCATGATGCACGCGTTTGGGACGATAGTAGAGTTACTGGAAAATTTTAAAATGGACAATATGATGGGCTGCTTGTTGGAGACAGTGAATATTATCTCTTCAAACATTTCTCGACGCCTGTGTTCCGAGCCCACACAGGAGCCGAACGGCGCTACAATAGATCCCTTATTGCTACCAGGTGTGTAATAGAGCGACATTTCGGTGTTTGGAAGAAACGTTTCCAAATTCTCACTAAAATAATTCGATTTAAACGAGACAAGCGTGGGAATGTTATTGCAGCTGTTGCAGTTTTACACAACTTTGAAATAGAAGTCAGAGATGTGTTTCATCCTGATGCTGTGGAGGTGAATGACATCGAACAGTATGCGTTTCAGCCAAAATCAGAGGCTACAGACCAAGCTGTCAGAAGGTCTATTATACTTAATCACCTTAGTTAAAATTGCTAGTAAGATTAGAAGTTACTGTAAAGACTTTTCCATCTTAAATAAATGAGTAAGCCACCGCATTGTCACTACCGCAGTGCTTTATTTATGTGTAATTTTATAGCTATGTTCTCTTTTCCTTTCTTATTTTTTTGTTAGGGGATTAACATTCTCATTTGATTTCTTAATTGAGTACACAAAGCCATAGAACGTTTCGATTATTCCTAAAAAAAAGACTTATTTTATAATATTGCAAATTCAGATAAATATTAGAATGTAGTGTTAACAAAAAGAAATACCGATGCTGAAATAATAAACACAAGAACCCATTTGAAAAAATATCAAGGAAATAAAAGATATTTTATACATATGAATATTTTTTCTTACTCATTCTCAAAAGTTCAAATTTCTCGAGCACATTGGCTAAAGAACTAGAACCTGAAGTTTGCTCCATTGCCTTCTAGAACTTATTCGTAATTTCCATTTTAAGGTTATGCTCTTCTTCCATGATTTCTCTTTGTCTTTCTATTAATAACACTTTTGCATTGTATTCCTCTCGTATTAGATGCATTTTTACGAAAGGAAGCTCATCTACATTTTTCGACACTTCTCGATTCTTCACTACAACCGCATATTCTCTCCCTCTTTCGCTGGGCGCATCTTCTGATACGCTCCCACCAGAGAATGAAGGCCGAGGTTTACGACTATGGGATAAAGTCCCACCCAGTATTGTCATTGCTACCTTCTGAGCAATTCATCATCGAACATGCTTGAAAGTATCATATTATCCTCAGGCGTGTCATTGTCGTTAACGCCAACTACCCCTCGAAAACTTGTGGGTTCATATCAACAACTATTTGACTTATATCGTCGATATTCGTCTCACCTACTCCACAGCCAGGTTGAAATTGTTCTCGATTACATTTAGCTTTCATTTTCTTTGCTTTCGCTTTCATGTCCTTCCAAATTACTTGAAGCTGCTCTTGTGATCTTTGTGCAGGAGCTTCTGCGTTGTAGTCAACGTGCATTTTTTCCCAAGCATCCTTTTTCCTTTTTAACATGTTGACATTGTGCTTTTTATATTCAATGGTAGTTATGCACTTTTTCATTATTCCAGAAAAACGCTCTTTTTCGTTTTCTGGTATGTTTTTTGAACGTTTCTTGGCTACCTCCATGTTGCTGCTAGCACGCAAACTGGCGCTTAAATTAACGTGTGTCACCAACCAATGGACGTTGGTAGCTGCAGATGGCGGGGCTAACAATAAATTCATACATTAACAGCACGTTTCTTTTTCATAATACACAGATCTTACCATTAATTAGTACAATAGCATTTAGATTATCGAATTTTAAAAATTCAATCTAATAATCCTTTCTAGCTTCTAAACTTACAGCGATGAACATAAATTACGCAGTAATGTCTGCCTACAATCAATATTTTCCAAGAAGGAACGTAATTTACGTGCCAGCAGTGTGCAGAAATGGCATACTTCTTTAGTAAAAGGCGTTACTACTTTAGTTACAACTAAAGAAGTAAACAGAAATTGAGCTCTCCAAGAGTTACTAAAAAGTATATTACAACAGAAGCAATTTACTAAAGTAGTTCAAATGGCTCTAAGCACTATGGGACTTAACAGCTGAGGTCATCAGTCCCCTAGACTTAAAACTATTTAAACCTAACTAACCTAAGGACAGCACACACATCCATGCCCGAGACAGGATTCGAACCTGCGACCGTAGCGGTCGCGCGGTTCCGGACTGAAGCGCCTAGAACCGCACCAAAGTAGTCCAGACTAAAGAAGTAAGAGTTCCGACAAGAGTAATTTATACTAGTTTGGTGCTCGCCACCTTTAGAATTTCTCGCAAAGTGAAAGCGGTTGTGTGAGTTGATATTAATACCAAGTGTTACATACTGCAGTAACGAGATCCATGAAAACGAAAATCAGCACGAATACGTAAAGACAGCGTGAAATTCAGTGGTATTATTATTTTCAAAGCGAGCTGGCGCGGCTAAACACCGTGAAAGGCAAAGGAGCTCTAATATAAATGAAAGGAAGTGTATCTTACCGTTCAAAGCACGAAAAATTTGATCAGACAGTTATTACTCCACAGACATTACAGTAAAACAAAACAAAAACATGCCACAATACGGCAAGAATACTGTAAATGCTTTTTTAAAATATAAAGCGAAACGTATCCGGATAACATGGAATTATCAAACTGCCGCTCGAAAAACTGCGTTTGTTTCACGTTTGAAAACGAAAACGTGGTCGTCAGCGACGAAGCACAAGTTTATTTTCAGGAAAAATAGGGAATGAAAACGGTGGCTTTCATTCAAAGGAATTACCCTGACGTTCACCTTAAGCGATTTAGGGAAGTCACAGAAGCGTAAGTTTAATATATATACTGTGTAACGGAACTGCATAATCAGTCATGCATAATTACGTACTTCTCCTCTCCTCTTCCATACATCAATGACAGAATGCACGCGGGGTACGCTGATGAGCGTCTTTGTCTGGGAACATAAACGGATAACAACGTGAGCTGATGAGAGAAACTGAGATGTCAAGTACGGATGACCCGCTGGCAGCAGCTTCCCACGGCTCTTTCTCAGAGCTCTCTTACAGCCGCTTTATCGAGAACGTAATGGGAGACAGAAGTATAACTAAAACGGATTTAGGACTACTCTTTTTTGCAAAAGATAATCAGTTTGCTTACATGATACAATCCAAGACGTATCTCTACGCTTCCCGTCTTACAGTAAAAGATACACGGGCACAAGGACACTATATTTAAGTTGCATCTATGTTCCTGTGTCTTGGTAAGCTGCCATCAGTTTCTAAAACTACCAGAGAATAAAGCTATGGATTCGTTCTTTGCCATTCTCCTTGCAGCGCGAACAGCAAATAGTGTGCAAATAATCGTGTACTCAATGAGATATGCCCATGTCAGGAGAGGAACAGCAAAAATACATCCGAGCGCGTTGCGCGTAATAATGGCAACAGTTGTTCTGCTTCTCTGATAACGTCCTGTGGCAGCGAGGTCGAGAGATAGAGCGCACTGTCACTCCGATTCGATAACCTCTGGGGAAGTCGATCTGATTCGAGAAAACGATTGTTCTGGAACGTGTAGCTACGGGCACTGGTTTTCTGCCAGATGTAAACGTTTCCAAATGTTTTGCAGAAGCCACTGTACGGTGCGTCACGGAGAGTACTGTGTATCGGTGTTTTTCTCCCCTTTCTTGTCCCACCAGAGAACACCAAAAATTACTTCATTACTCCTTATTGCACCGTAATCTTGTTGATCTTGATCTCATAGTTCTTGCGCATTGTAAATGAGTGGACAATAGAAATGCCTAACAATCTGTCCACTATGTTTTCTTCTCTTTTTAAATGTCCCATAGCATTCCACGAAAAGAACGTTGTCTTCCACGGGTTCCCATGCAAAATCCCTGGGCATCTCCTGTAACATTCTTGAAGACGTCTGTAACACTCTCGTACAGTACGGAACAGATGATTAGCATCAAGGCTCTGAATTAATTCGATCTCTCTCATTAATCCGACCTGCAGACGATTTAACAGTTGTCGCAATGACACCAGTGCAATACGGTTATCGACTGGAATTTTGTTTCCAGTTAGGATGAAAGGAGGATGATTACCATTTAACATCCTGTCGATGACGAGGTCATTAGAGAAAAAACGCGAATTCGGATGAGGGAAAGATGAGAAATGAAATATGCCGAGACCTTTTCAAAGGATCCGAGCCGGCATTTCCCTCAAGTTACTGAAAGAAACAATGAAAAAGCTACTAAATATGGAGAGACGGACGGTGATTGAACGGCCGTCCTCCATAATACGAGACCAGTCAGTATCTTGCCGTTGCGCCACTTTGTTCGGCTTCCGGTGGCGTATTCCGCACGCCAAAACAAGGAAAAAGGGCATCAAATATAATACGAATCCTGCGTTTTGGAGTTATTGATGAAAGGATAGTTTAAAGAGTTGTCAAGTCATTAACTCCTATCAAATAAAAGAAAATTTAAAACTTTCTCAGGTCATTAACTCTAACTGAATGTTCAAAATGTTCTTCGCTTCATTCTTCAAACGCATGCACTTAACGTATCATGAACGTCGCATTCCTTCGTACGCTCCCGGGCGGTGTCAAACGATTTCTCACACTTTCTTGACGTGTGCATGAAAGTTCTGTATAATAGTAATGTATGTTGCAGAAAACACATGTTTTACGTGGACCTACGGAATGATAATCAAAGGCTTGAGGTCTGTGGAACGTACAGACCATGAAATTGGGCCGCCGCCCATCAGTTCATCCAAAATGGTAGATAACATCCATTGTGATCGCACAAATGTATGTTAAAAATTCGCAATTACATCTTTTCCAAATGTTTCATCACTTGTAAAAAAGATGGAAGATATAGTTTACGCAACAAATCAATGGTAACAGTTCCCATTTGGTGGGTGTTCTGCTAGTGTACTGTCCTGCAAGCGTCGACTCCCGTATGGACCTTGTTGAACAGCCTGCTGACCGCGTTCTCCCTAGTCCGATGTCCACGTCAATTTCGGTCTACCTAGATTCATCACTGACTCGGCTGCCTTCTGTATGGAAATGCATTTTCATACAGATGTGTAGTCTCATGTTTATTACGAGTCGGCCAGCCGTACAGATGTCTCCCTACTCAAGAAATACGTATCATTCCGCCGTTAAACGGAACTCTAATTAGTAACTCACCACTATTGGTGATATTAATACTTCTGCTACACTACACATGGCGAACCGTTCATAGCAGACAAACATCAAAGGTACACAAAAATAATAATGTGACTGTATGTCTATCAACAGAAGATATAATGAACACATCAACATACTTATTTCTGTCGTTTATATCTTCTGATTATCCGGTCTAACAAAATTTTCAGTTACAAACTTCACTTGTTGGATGTTGCTTTACATCTACATATTCCCTGTAATTTACAATTTATTGCTTAGTAAAGGGTTTAAAGAAGCACTTTCAGGCTATTTCTCGTCCAACTCACTCTCGAATAGCACGTGGAAAAAATGAACACCTAAATCTTTCCGTGCCGAGCTCGGATTTCTTTTATTTTATTACGACAATCATCTTATTTTATTATTTTAAACCTCCGTCGATCTTATCTGATACGCATCCATTACCACACTGCGATACTCCAGAAGAGAACGGACAAGCGTAGTGTACGCAGTTCTATAGTAGACCTGTTGCACTTTTGTAAGTGACCTGTAACCCTTTTTGGGGAACCTACGGTATCATTTCCGTTTCTATCGATGACTTCCTCCAGTTACTAAGAACTGTTACGTTGATGACATGAAATACGAACCAAGATGCACATATGACTGTGAGAGCCGGCCGCTGTGGCGAGCGGTTCTAGGCGCTTCCGTCCGCAACTGCGCTGCTGCTACGGTCGCAGGTTCGAATCCTGCCTCGGGCATGGATGTGTGTGATGTCCTTAGGTTAGTTAGGTTTAAGTAGTTCAAGTCTAGGGGACTGATGACCTCAGTTGTTAAGTCCCATAGGGCTTAGAGCCATCTGAACCATTTGACTGTGAGACGATATTCCATAGGCACGCACTTTGATTAAGTGCCGTTTGTAAGAAGCAGTTTCACTAGCCTTCTGGAGATACAGAACTGATTCGAGAGGTATAGGTTATGAGGAACAGTGGCGAAATACTGTCCGTTAACACTCGGTACAGTAACCGATGGGAGCGATCATATAGGCATTTCCCACTAACGGTCGCTCCCATTAGCCACTGCACCGTGTATCAACTTGCAAGGAGACCGTGCCTACTCGTCATCAACGGTTTCGTCAAAATTTACGGTATATTCAGGGCTTGACCAGAAATGTGAGTGACAGAAGATGGCCAGGCGTTAAGAGAAATAACATTTTTGGCGCGCGTCGGATGATACACGAGTTATCTATGACAGCATAGTTTTCAGGCAGCGGTTGACGCAAGCCGAAAGTCGTAGTGTCGAATACCTACGTAGTAATCTTTCTTTTATTCATTTTCAATTTTTGCGTTACGTATAGTGCCAACAAACAGAAATAATGCTCGATATGTGGTATTTATTAATATTTTCGTAACAGGCACGAAAACAAAAGGCAAATTGGAAACTTGGGATTACAAATAAATTTCTACATCGAGAACTTCGTATATAAAAATAGAGACTTTCATTATTTTACAGTTGTTGATGTACACCTTCTGGGGTGTTATTCATCGTAATTTATTTGCAATCTCAGGTTTTTCTTTTGCCTTTCCTTGCTATGCCCTTTATGAAACTATTAATAAATACAATATAGTGAGCATTATTTCGGTTTATTTGCTTCATTAGTAACGTAAAAACTGAAAAAAATTAAAAAAAACGTTTCCGCGTAGGTACTCGATCCGAAGACCCTTCAGATTACCGTTCTGTACTCTTACCGCTGCGCCAACCGCTTTCTGCAAAGTACGCTACCATAGATGGCTCATGCCTCGCCCGACCCGCGTCGAAAATGCTATCTTTTCTGAACGCTTAGCCACCTGGAGCTCCCATTTCTGTCACTTTCATTTCTGGCCAAGCTCTGCATCTATCATAAATGTGGACAAAATCGGTGATGACGAGAATACGCTGACCCCCCTGTTAGATTGCGTGGACCCCATATACCTTGATAAGTTGACTGACGAACTATGTACTACGCTCACTGTTGTCATGTGATTGAAAAGGAGGTGAAATCGTTGGTATCGACAATTGAGAGGTACAACATAATATCGTCCGCCATACGCTAAGCACATGTTTGTCCAAGCGACAAATAACTCTTTCGTGCTACTGTAGCAACATCAAGATTTTTATGGAATATTCTCGTATTATATCCTTTTATATTCCAGCTGATTGTACACTTTCTAATGGAAGACTCCCTGCTTGGAATTTCTGTGGAGATACAGTGTCGCAACATTAAAGATACGAGGCCTCAACTTATACGGACACTCCAAATTTCATCAATGCCGTTTCTATTTCACAAATACGACCATATTTATCATTTACATGGCTTGCGCCTAAATATCGCGTTGAACCCATTTTCGGATCGAAATACGAAAATGGAATTTCGTTGAAAAAGTAATCACTCAAAATATGTTAATTTACGAGGCAAAAAACAGAGGAAAGCACGGCAAATGATTACTATAAACTTTTATGTTCACAAAAATAGAATGGGCAAGAAATACCTAAAGAAAAAGATTCTGAACCTTCTCCTATTAATGAAAACTCGCAGCTGGCCAACTGAAAGTAAAGAAGATCCAAACGACGCTAATAACTATGGAAAAATCGTCTGAAATACATCGAAATGTAGGCCCATAATTTCGATACACAAAAACAAATTCCCCAAGTAACTCGCCCGACAAGATGGACTGAAGAACGTAAGAAGTAACAAAATGAACAGATGATGAGATATTGCGAGGAATACATGAAGGGCACTAAATAAGTTCACTCGCGGTCTCCTGTGTGGCACAGCGTATCAAATTACATGTAATCAAAGGACATCAGTTCACTGAATCACAAATATTAAATACAATAAACTTTCCAAACATCACTGAAGCATATTTAGCGGCTCTTTCACCCTTTGAGTACCAATAATATAAAGAAAACCTTAACTATAAAAATTTTCACAAAATTGACTTACCCTAATAGTATGCAAAGAATAAAAGAAGAAACTGGCAAAAAGTAAACAATAATTTCAATAATTTTCAGGAGATAGTTTCACTTTGAAACCAATGGGACATCCAGTTTTAATCACGAAACATTTTTTGATATTTATTTGAAACCAGTTTCGCATTTTTCTAGACACAATCCCACATCTCGAAACTTCCATGAGATGATAAGCCTACAGCAAATTATAGTTCTCAATAACAAGCAAAAATAGTTCTAAAAATTTAATAAATGTACATCAAAAGTGTGGTGTCACCGCCAGACACCAGACTTGCTAGGTGGTAGCCTTTAAATCGGCCGCGGTCCGTTAGTATACGTCGGACCCGCGTGTCGCCACTGTCAGTGATAGCAGACCGAGCGCCACCATACGGCAGGTCTAGACAGACGTACTAGCACTCGTCCCAGTTGTACAGCCGACGTTCATAGCAATGGTTCACTGACAAATACGCTCTCATTTGCCGAGACGATAGTTAGCATAGTCTTCAGCTACATTTGCTACGACCTCGCAAGGCGCCATAATCCTTTGCTATATATATTGTGGTTATAACATGTACCGTCAAGAGAGATGTTCTACAATTGTGGATTAAAGTTAAGTATTATATCAACTACGTACTTTATTTGCAATTCTCAAGATATTGTCCTGTTCCAGACCTCACGTCAGTCAGCGTGTAATTAAACGTGTGCATTTCGCGGCCTCCTCTAGAAAAACAGTGTTGGCTCTTCTGCCAACACTACAAAAAGTACATACTGCCTCAGTTGTTTCATACCGAAATCGTTCATAAAAGAAATAGTAGAAACTCAAATTTTCACTGTCAATGATCTCCTCAATATGATCACTATTTTTTTTAAAAAATAAATGAATAAAAAAAAGCCATAGTCTGCTCCAAGTACCTCCGCACCAACTGTTGTTTCGAGCGCTGTTACGTGCCTGTTCCAATGCACTATTTTCATAGAAGTACCTCAGTGTACCACTACATATCTGTCTTGCAATAGCATTATCAGAGCTTTCATGCGAAAGACACTGGCACTTTTCAGGCAGGAACCAGTGGTACTCAAATTGTTAAAACGTATAGAGTTACTAAGTACAGTGTACACATCCTTTTAATATTTTCAGTTATTTATTTACGTAAGTATGTCATACATCAAGACTACCGAAAATTGATGAATATTGCAACTACAGGAGCACAAAAACACTGCCGTTTGTAAACAAAAATATTTACGGATATCTTGAGGTTCCTCCTGGTAGTCGTGGAGTAGCACAAAAGCAGTCACACAAATCGAGAGCTTGGAAATCGAAGACCACTTACAAGTCTAAATGAAACAATTAGACTGTGCAAAACGAAGTGATGCTCACAGCACTTGCGCAACCGGTGTTTTGCGTTAAACTAATCGAACGCTATACACGTTCCTGTATGCTATGTCTGTTAAAAAGTTCAATAATGTAATTATTTCATTGTTAAATGAAAGTACTAGAACAGATCGTATACTTTCGTGGATCACGTGGTAGCCTGTGATGTAATGTTCCGAAAATAAGGCCGGCCTTTGACAGTAGGCTGCCGATTACAGCAAATTTGTTAGTGGTATTGATGTCCTTATACATGTATTTTTGTCAGTTTCAAGTAAAAAATGAACAAAGATGCTTTCTAAAGTGCCTCGGTTGCTTTGTAATCAGACAAATATTAGACTGGTGTGATTTTATGTTAATAATGTCCTAAATTTCTACCGTAAGTATTTTACAAAGAAAAAAGAGAGAGAGAGAGAAATTCAGGGGCGCGGCGTTGACCTCTTAATCGCTTCTGGAAATATTCCAAGATGGCAGATATGGAACCGCGCAGATAGTCGGGGGTAGCTGGAGGGAACACAGGAGCAAGGGGTCGCAGCGCGCCCGAAGCCCAGCGTTTCGTCTATTTAATCCTATTAGCGGAAGTGGCGGCTGGAGTGGGCGTCCAGATTGTAGCGAATTCCCCGAGGGGGAAGGCGGACTCTGCCAGTGTTGGGACGCAACTTTTAAAAACCCCTTTTGGAAGTCGGAGATGTGCACACAGGCGTCGTCAGTGGATTCGGACGCATTTAGAATGTGTTCATAGAACTTGGGTGAGTGGGTTTGTTCTAGCATTTCAACCATACTCGATAAACATACAGGCTGCTACAGGGATAAGAATATCACACCTTTAGAAACCTTTGGGGGTTGATGTCGGGAACTATGGATAGCCTGTAGTAATCTCAAGCAAACGCAGTACCCCCCCCCCCCTACAGTTCCTGTGGTCGGCCAGAGTGGCCGAGCGGTTCTAGGCGCTACAGTCTGGAACCGCGCGACCGCTACGGTCGCAGGTTCGAATTCTGCCTAGGGCATGGATGTGTATGATGTCCTTAGGTTAGTTAGGTTCAAGTAGTTCTAAGTTCTAGGGGACTGATGACCTCAGCAGTTAAGTCCCATAGTGCTCAGAGCCATTTGAACCATTTGAGTTCCTGTCTAGAAAAAAATTCTGTGCGAGGGACGCGTAAGGCACAACTTTCCTGCATTTACAGCATATAAAATACTACTTACGCTAACTTTTCGAATATTTAGAGGTGACAAAAAATACTTTTTGTGACAAATGTCACACGTACACCGTTTTCCCTCTAGACGTCCATTAACGATATGATGCTAGTGATGCTGAGAGGCGGTGTTGAAACTGCTGTGTGACGAATATTGTTTTACAGAGGTTGCTGAAAATGTCATCCGTTTACATTAATAGAACACTGGCATCTTGGTGCTAATAACTGTATAATACGTTCAGCGAGTAAAAGTTTAGTAAAAGTTTGAAACTGTTTGTTAAATTTGTTGCAAATCACAAAGTGCTCTTTTTCTCAAACACTGGATGAATAAAATCTGGATATTTGGACGCCATAGGCTACACTTCTTTTTCGCCTTCACCCTGAACCTTTGATATGTAGATGGTTCTCATCCGCAAACGATTACTTCAGACAGTGATATGTGCATCAAGTTTGTTTGAAATCGGTTCAGTGATTTCGGAAGAGATGTGGAACATAAAGGCATATGTACACACACACATTTTTACAAAACGTATAAAATCTTTTTTGTGACCCGATTTTGAAGAAATATAGTCTATACCGTGCTCTCAGCTGTGCTGAAGTTACCAATGAAAACCTCATAAGAATCCTTCTGGTAGTTTTGGAGATTAGCGTGTTCACACAGACAGACAAAGTTTTATTAAAACTTTTAAACCACGACAAATTTTTTTTCGTTGTCTGATTTTGATGAACTAAATCCTGTACGGTGCCCCAACCTATTCTCAAATTACCTGCGGAAACACCATGTAAATTCGCCTAACAGTTTTGGGGATTAGCGTGTTCAAAGACAGAGGGACAGACACGACGGGTTTTACAGATTTATTATTAGCACAGATAAAATAGCTGCATACTTAAGATGTACCTGTCTTCACTAACTTTAGTAAGCAGTTGTAATTGCTGCACTGTTTCGGGAAAAAAGGTCACTAAAAATTAAATTTCGAAAAAAGCAAAACTCTGGAACACCTGGAGCAGTTTAACGAAAACGTGATATCCGTAAGCACTTGGAGAAAAAGACAATGGTAACACCCCTAATGCTGGGGTGGGGTGACAACATAGCAGAAACAATCAAAATCAACCGATATTGCATCGAATTAACTGCTTTAGCGATCACTAACCTGACTGGCGAGAGTCTCGATGACAATTTCATGATACAACTTCCTAAAACTTTCAAAAATGTTTGGTAAACTTTTTTGTTTACTTCTTTTTCAGAGGAATCACTCGTCTTCCTAAACACACAAATACGTAATTACTCATTTACACATACAGTCTGAAAGGGTCAACAATAAGGTTGCGTTTATAATCAGGTAGCGTCGTCAGTTGCTCAAGACGACCTAAAGTTATGCTAAACAAATAGGTACACATCCGTTTTTGTACTTGCAAAAATATGTTCACTCGCAGTCCTGCAACGATAGCTAGACAAGCTTTTTGTAATCAAGGCTTTTGTTCATCAATACCTTAGAGAATTTAAAAAATACTTTTTTTATACTACTTAAAATGATAAATCTGTCCTCAACCCGATTACTGAACATGGCAATGCTTTGTTGGGCATGGTGGACTTGGAGGTGGTATTTCCTTCCATTCCTGTGGCCGCTGAACTGACTGACTCAGCTGGTTTAGGGTGTTCTACACTGTACTGTGGACTCAGAATCATTGGTACATGTGAAAAATAGAGCGTACACAATCATTTCAAAGCCTAGGATCAGGTGAAAATTGAACTTCTACGTTCGGATTTGTAGTCTGACGCTTATCTACTCAGCCATCCTGTAATGCATTTCTGAACATGCAAATAATATAATTTTGATTTTATTCTGAAAGTACATTTTATTCACGTCCTATCTGCTAGAAGATCACGATAACTGTTAATGCCGGCTATCTGTTAGTTTGTAATAAAACTTGTGAGTACCTATAGCAGTGTAACCACAATCTTCGAGTAATACGGAAACGCTGTCTTAATCTGTGGCGCATTTATTTCCTCATTTTCAATTTGACTATCATAGGTAGATTTAATATGTACCAGAAACGAATGACAAGTGTTTACAGCTGCCGTGGAAAAATGTTTAATTAAAGCCAGCTGCGGCTTGCAGAATGGCTGTTGATTTGATCCCAACGAGAGGGTATCAATGCAACTGTTTTTCGTATTTCATTTTATTCTTTTTCAGTTCTTTTGGTTCTGTTTAGAAGTTACAATACATCAGTCACGTACCTAAGACTGATTTCAACCCGACAACCTATTACTAGGTACGATTAAATCAGATGTGGTATTCCTTTACCTTTTCTCCGTGTGAGAACCGGCCATCGAGCTAGTTGTAGGGGCGTAGGAACCGAAAAATTTTACAACTTTATATTTTTCACAGACAAAACGCAGTTCCCCAGGTAGGTAAGTTTCTCTAGAAACGCCTTAAGAAAAAAGATAAAATTCAGAACTCACAGGGCGATCGGAGCCGGTTGACTGAATCACAAATTGAACATCCTCAAGTGAAAAATTAATTGAAATTCTATATAATAAGCCGGCCGCAGTGGCCGTGCGGTTCTAGGCGCTGCAGTCTGGAGCCGAGCGACCGCTACGGTCGCAGGTTCGAATCCTATCTCGGGCATGGATGTGTGTGATATCCTTAGGTTAGTTAGGTTTAATTAGTTCTAAGTTCTAGGCGACTGATGACCTCAGAAGATAAGTCGCATAGTGCTCAGAGCCATTTGAACCATAGCCATTCAATATAATACAGTCATCTAGGGTAAATAAAAATCGCTGTATATCGAAACTGTACATGTGCCCATTGCATTATCTGCGGAAAAGAAAGTACACACACACGCACGCACGCACGCACGCACGAAATGAACATAGTACAATAGTTCAATTGGCGAACTTTTAAGCTATAACGATTACAATATGCTCACATCTTGACGATCGCTTTTGATGGGTTTTATACAATAAATAAATAAACGTTAAATGAAACGATATTAATATAGCTCAGGTCTCAAACGTAATATCGTCAACAAATCGCTACAAGTATCTACTTGATAAAAATATTGATCTCTCTGTCAATAAATAAGCACACTGCACCCATACACAAGGAGAAGCGTAGTACATACTGAATTACTGCGTATTAAAAGCTTGTCTGAGAAGACTGTGACTCACTTAGGTTTGGTTTTCCATTACGAGTGTCTCAATGCCCTTCAGCTGTGAGAATGAAGTTTCATTAATGGGTGCTTCTCCCCCGTACAGATGACGCAGACCGTGGGCTACTACAACGTGCGACATGTGGCTGCCTAATGTGCTAAAGTGACCACTTAGGAGTATTTTTACGTAGGTCCTAAACGGAGGTCGCTAATGGATGCTGGTATGCAAGTGATTGTTAATATCTGTCGTGACTTTGTACTTCTCGGTGTTAGAGTTTGGCTAGCGTACTTCACATTCTTCAATTATTTTTAGAGAACTTGCCATCCATAGAAATTTCTCACTTCAGAGTACGCGATTACGCTGCAGAGTTGCCGTTTGATGGCGGAACGTTAGGTTCACCACCTAAACACTAAATATCAAACAACACAAACTTACTTCTGCGTTCTAATAGAGGTTAGAGGAAAGTGAAAACGCAATACAACGGCTTTCCATTGAGGATGTCAAAGATACCGTGGTTAAATGAATATACGTATAATTGCATTTTTGCTAGGAACAATAGAGTTCTTATCCGAGTTAGTGAACACATTTAAATCTCAAGTACATGGTTATTTTATGTTGTCCTGACTGGTTATGGTTGTAATAGTTATGTGATAGTTTCGCTGTCAGACTCGCCGGACAGATAGTATTTGACGTTTGTGACTTGTTACGTTGTCAAACGTTATCAGGTCTTTTCGCCATTTACGCGAACTTATTAATATTTATTCGTGTTGGGTATCAGGTGCTAGTGTCAGAAGTGATAAACAAAAATATTAAAGTGATGGAGAGTAGCTGAACTGAGAACAGATACCTGTTAGATTCCTATATCGGGAAAGAGGCAACAGCGAAAGTGTAAGCTGTCAGTTTCACAGGAAGAAGGACTGCAAAAAATGTGCGGGAAAAAGTTATAGACATAATGCAGATCGGCACAAAGAGCCCTTTTTGCGCGACGTATTGACACGGAATCGGGAGCAATGTTTACTCAACGGTGCGTCTAGGACATAGCGCTGTATGGAGAGTGAGACACAGCATGATTAACAATCGGTGACACCGAATGAAAGCGACACGTGGCATTACAGAAGAACGTTAAAACGAACTGGGCGGATAATATGAGAAACGAAGATATACATGGTTTTTCAAAAGTATTCATCAGATTTCAGAGGACTATCAGGTACATTTTAACTTGCGTACTGAAACGTTACCTGGTTGGGCAGTGTAAATTGTTGGTTAATGTGTTTCCCGGTAAGTGTCTACTTGGTGCACCTAGCTCTCTCGTTCACTTGCCCATTCATTATCCAATGAATGTAGAGTCAGGAACGAGAGGCATGTTGAATCCTCCTTTCGGATTATCGCAATTCATTTACATATGTGCGCGAGATTTCCGTCGACAGTACAACACAGCACCTCCTATAGGGCAAAGAATCTTGCATTCCACCGCTGATCTAATGGTACATCATTTTTTTGTGGTGGTTTGACTCCGTCTATGTGCTTCCCCATCCAAAAACCTTCAGTTAAATGCAACGTCGAATAGTAGCAGCAGCAGCAGCGAACGCAGTAGCTCCAGACCGCAAAACTACGAGACGAGTTTCATTCTCGTCTAGATGTTCGTCGTGCATCCGGTGGAGGCCACACCGAACATTTGTGGAAGCTAAATAAAAACCTTTATCCTAAACATCATAGCATTAACGTACCACAAGAATGTATGTACATGCGTGTAAAAGATATACCCTTGTAAAATCATCAGGTTCTTTTGATAATAAAAACTTGCAGTCCTACTTGTAAATTAAGATGCACCCCAAGGTTCTGTCTTCATTTGCATAGAAGTCGTTGTCTTGTGAAATCGGACAAATCTTTTCTTAACACCCTGTGCTATAAAAAGATGGAACAAGTCTGGAAGATCGTTACCAGAAGCTACGCTGCACGCACTAGATTTGTAGAGCTGAAAAAGTATCTGTCAAGTGAAGTGAAGTGAAGTGGAATGTAAGGGAAGAAAGGACATTTGTGGTGCTCTCCACGATGCATTGAAGCCGAAGTCATTAGAGAGGTGGCTGCAGACTAGTTAAGCGATTCATTCATACCGGCGTCCATCTGAAATGATTTAAGAAAACATTAATGTGCATGACGCGACGAGCATTTTAAGACGAGTACAGTGTCTTAACCACTGCAACATGTCGCTCGGTTAAGTCTGTGGAATATAAATCCTGGTGCCGGTGTGTACCAACGCATGTTACACGAGTGATTTTTTCGTCTAAATTGTAACTCGTGGTGGGTGCGTCACGTTGCGTGTAATTTAGTGACGTCAATAGTCAACTGACTGCGCCGACTGTGGAATTGTAAAACACAGAGTACAGTATGCTCTAGACAGTGCACGCGAAGGAACAGGGGAATGTGGCATCGTCTAACAACGGAAGTTAACGAAATCTAGCCGTGTTCTCTCATGTTATAGTAATGAACTGTGTGTCTTTTTAATGTTTATTTTATTGTTTGCTTTATTTTCGTGAGGAACTGCAAGAGGTACAAGGGGACCTAATACTGTTCTCCCACAAGAGAGACCAAATATCTGACAAAAAAACGTATTTAGGTTTTAACGGTACCTGGATAAAGAAGAAGCTTATACCGCGTAGAAATAAGAACATAAATAGATGGGAAAAGCTTTTTAATGAAAACTGTTTCAACAGTGAAATAATCAGATATATTTGACGAGAAAGTAAGTATCGATTCCATTAAACCTTAGAAAGAAAATAAAACACAAATGACACAGTAAAAAGGCGTTACCTACCGCCTTGTAAATATTGTTCGATGTGCTTGTATGTCTCTGTTTTCTCGAACACATAAATGTCGATATTTCGGAATGTTTGGACGATACTTCTCCTATTCTTTCAGTGTTCTACAGTATGGACGATTTACCACAGGGCCTTTGCCAGGAACATCCACTACAAATTTTCCTTTGGTCATAATGAAACTCTTGCGTAAATGTTTCTCGATTTTACTACGGTACACTTGTCTGTATTGTAAAGTTTCCAGTGAATTCCTCTGTCATCATTGTTGGATTTAACTATTGTACTAATAAGCAGTGTGGGACTTTCGTTGTGTACTTGGCTGAATTATATCACATAGACGTTACGACACTTCCACGCGTTACAGAGATGTTGTCGATTTCTGTGATGGAAGAACATTACTAGCGGCGCTGATTCCGTTATGATGGTGGATAAAGAAACTTATTTCTCTATAGATGATCAGCTTACAGGACTCAATTTCTTCGGAACTACAACAAATAAAATACACAGAACTTTGGACAGAAATGGTATTCAATACATTTTCTGGTCACCAAAGAAAAATAATCCTAGATTACTAAACCCTCGTAATATTTATAATCGCTGTACGGTATAAAACAGGACATTTTGTACTTAATTTGATAATAAGGAACATACCACTGGAGATATAGTAATTGTAATTAGCTCATTCATAACCCTTTGAATAAATGGTGGAATGGTGGAACATAATCTTGGTCTCAGTGTAAAATTTCTTTGATTGTGGTAGCAGTTACAATGGTCAAGTCACACGTACAATTTCAGAACGGTGCACACAGCACCGATGCCACATTAAATATGGCGATTTTGACAAATATGCTTTTGCCGAACGTAGCCTCATGTACAAGCATGTGTTTTTGTTCGATGAAACGAAAATCTTATCTGACGTATCTACCAACAGGGACTCAGTCATCACAGAAGCCATTGAGCTCAGAACGTGCAAGAACGACTTTAACCAGTACAGTAGTTATACCCTGAGTGATGAGGGAAACTGACGCTCGATGCTAAGAGGCTACAGAGAAATGCGCTGAGATTCCCAACGGCCGGCCGCGGTGGCCGAGCGGTTCTACGCGCTTAAGTTCAAATGGTTCAAATGGCTCTGAGCACTATGGGACTCAACTGCTGTGGTCATCAGTCCCCTAGAACTTAGAACTACTTAAACCTAACTAACCTAAGGACATCACACACATCCATGCCCGAGGCAGGATTCGAACCTGCGACCGTAGCAGTCGCACGATTCCTGACTGCTTGCCTAGAACCGCGAGACCACCGCGGCCGGCACGCGCTTAAGTCCGGAACCACGCGACTGCTACGGTCCTGCCTCGGGCATGGATGTGTGTGATGTCCTTAGGTTAGTTAGGTTTAAGTAGTTCTAAGTTCTAGGGGACTGATGACCTCAGATGTTAAGTCCCATAGTGCTCAGAGCCATTTGAACCATTAGATTCCTAACCTGTAACGGAATCAGCATAACTGGTAATGATCCTCCATCACGTAATTCGAAATAATCTCTGGTAGTGTATAGAAGTTTCGCAACGTTTACATGACATAATTCAGCAAAAACGTAACGGAAGTACCACACTGCCTGTACCCTGCGCGTAAATACGACTCTAGTTATGAGAGATCGTCCATGCAGAACATCGAAAAATTTTAACAGAATTAGGGAACTAGCAATATAAAACAATTTTTAATATGAGAACCTAGTTTTTCGCGGTAACATTATTGTATGAATGTTTCTCGTTTGTGTTCGGCTGAATTTTCCAGGGGATACTTTATCGAATTAAGTCAGTATTCACCCCTGGCTCCCTCGCGTCAGCTTCTCAATGGTAAGCTGTCAAACCCTTGGCACTTTAATTGACAAAGTCGCGAAGACTTTTAAGAGAATGTTTAAGTCTTGTAAGTTAGAAGATTTCGCGAAAAATCTATTTCTTCCAAACCTTATTTCATCCAAGCCAAGATTTACAAAATATTTTACTTCCTGTCGCCAGATACGGATTTCTGAGATCTTGAAGCTAAGGGAAAACCATTTTCAGATAAATCAACTCGCTGACAAGATACTGCTGGAAAGTACTGTATTAGAATTACAAATATTTTAAAATTTGCTTCTTTTTTAATTCGTTTTTATTATCTGGCATTTTTCTAACAAATAAGTTTGCTTACAGTTGCAATACTTAATTTTTTAAATTGAAATACTTATTTTTACATGGATATGAATCAACAATTTTTTCTGTTTTTTTTTTAATAAATTTGTTGACAATGATGTTAATAAATCGTGTTGATTGCCTTAATTACTGATTTCAGTTCTTTCTATTTTTAAATCTCATCAGTTATTAATCATAAATTACATAGCATAAATCCTTACTATTACATAATGAACCTAAAATGCTGCGTTATTGGCTTAAAATTCGAAAACTAATCAATAATGTTTTTAGCTATCGCATAATTTCCCCTAGTGGAGCCGACACCACAGTTCCAGCGTAGAGATCTGTAGATCTTAAGTACTGCTCTGTATATACCATCAGTTTCACCATTCGGGCGCCAAACTGCACAGGAGACAGTTCTCACAACACACACAGGTTTGGCGCCTGTGTGTAAACCTAACCGACCACTTGTAACAGGCGAGACTCGATGAGAGAATAACAGGCCAGGGGCGCTGCATTAGACTCACTAGCCACGAGTAGTCGATTATGACAGGAAAGTTGCTCGCGTAAAAGGGAGCTTCAAGAGCGACGTCTGGTCTGATGACGCCCTCCCCTGTCCGCAATAACGGTGAACCAGGCAGCAGGTGCGTCCAGGAAGTAACGGCAGAGCGAGGGGAGCGAGAAGTGTGTGACCGCAGCGAGCTGCTAATTAGCAGCCGCGGTGTCACAGGGTACGCGGATGAAAGCGCTTCCATCTCCACAATATCCTACGCAGCCGGTCTCGGCACCCCACTCTCGCTTAGGCCGGTATTACACTATCAAATTTCTTTGTCCAATATCTTTGTCAAAGATATTTGATAGTGTAATAGGGACTTGTCAAATGTCGTCCAATATTTGATCAAATCTAGGGCCTCGCTGTATATTTGATCAAAAAAACCGCTTGTCTTCTGTTCACTGCAATGTGACATGTTACCACATGGAGCGCTAGCATCGCTGCAGCGTTCTGTCGTCTGTAGTGTTTTTATAACCATTGCCGGTAAATACAATTGGTGTGTGCCGACAACCACAAAATTAATAGAGATGTCTGAAGCCGATGAGGCGCTTTACAACGTGAGGCACCCTGAATACAAAAATAGATTAAGAAGATTGGAGACCTAACCTGACCTAACCTAACCTAACCTAACATAACATAACCCTCTCCTGTAGCAAGGAATCGGAGTGTTATAGTGAGCCTGTCTTCTGAAGATGTAGCAGTTCTTAAGTGAATATTGTGCTTTGTGATATGAGGATACACTTCATTGAGCACATACAGAAATGTATGCTCATCCATTCTTAAGTAATTGATGTACGACTTGACGTCTTCCACTGTAAGCTCACGTAACAAGTTTTGTTGAATGCTTTTATCGTGTCGTCGTAAAACCCACGGCTTCACTCAGATTAGATTAGCTTTTTCGTTCCATAGATCCGTGCTGAGGAGATCCTCGTGGATGTGGAACATGTCGATTTTTTTAAGCTGAAATACCAATACTAATAGTATGAATAAATACAATACATCATTTGTTTCTATTAAAAATTTCGCCAATGGAGTAGAAGGAGTTGGCCAGTAGTAAGTCTTTCAGGCTCCTTTTAAACTGATCTATATTTCTAACTAAATTTTTTATGTTTGCTGGCAAATTATTGAAGATCAGTGTTCCTGAGTAGTGGACCCCTTTTTGAACTAAAGTAAGCGCTTTTAAGTCCTTGTGCAGATCATTTTTGTTCCTGGTATTGTATGTATGAACTGAGTTGTTTGTTGGAAAAAGAGATATATTATTTACGACAAATTTCATTAAGAAGTAAATATACTGAGAGGCAGCAGTTAGTATACCCAGTTCTTTGAAGAGGTTTCTGCAGGAGGTCCGTGAATTTACTCCACAAATAATACGTATTACACGCTTTTGGACCTTGAAAACTTTTGTTTGACTTCAAGATTTACCCCCAAAATATTATCCCATATGACATTATGGAATGAAAGTATGCAAGCTTTTTCATTTTTATGTTGCCTATGTATGCTAACACTCGAATTGCAAATACAGATTTGTTAAGGCCTTTCTGCAGTTCTGTGGTGTGCTCCTCCCAACTGAATTTATTATCAAGTTGTAATCCCAGGACTTTTAAGACTGTCAACCTCGTATGTATGGTTCCATTTTTCCCCCCACTTCTTGTCCGCATGTGCGCACAATGCAATTGGAGTACGTAGAACTGTTGCGGTTAAATAACAAGTTGCTGTCAGCCATCTTGAACTTTGACGAAAAATTTGATGACAGTGTAATACCCCTTCTAGCGCTACGTCAAAGATCTTTGTCAAATATATTGGACGGAATATTGGATTACATCTTTGATCAAATCTTTGACAAAGAAATTTGATAGTGTAATACAGGCCTTAGGAACACGCTACTGCGGGCCGAAGCGATGTGCGGTGGACACCTCCGGAACTGCGCGTTCACTGGGTCGCACAGCACAAATCCCAGCGTCGTATTCTCCGCTCCGTTTGTGTGTTTGCTACGGGAGTGCGTGCACTACGCCGTGTCGTACGAGTCAACCAGTGCAAAATCCGGGCCAGCATTAGCGAGGGGGCAATGCATTCTACGCTTGCGGCTGGCTCGGCTAACGCCACAGGTGAATTATGATTAGCGAATAGTGCTACTGGGTACACGTCTATTCGTTACCGAGTAACAAGTATTCGCCGTCCGCTGTGACCGAGCGGTTCTTACGGCTTCAGTCCGGAACCGCGCTGCTGTCGTAGGTTTGAATCCTGCCTCGGTGATGGTTGTGTGTGATGTCCTTAGGTTAGTTAGGCTTAATTAGTTCTAAGTCTAGGGGACTGATGACCTCAGATGTCCCATAGTGCTTAGAGCCATTTGAACACGTATTCCCGATAATAAGTGCCGTTTCGTTAATGCCTGAAACTTTTCGTATGTTTTCTTCACAGCAAACATTTCATCCTGCTTTCGCTGTCCTCTCCAAGCTCTCTACCTCAGCGGTCTGGAGTAACGGAAATATTGTGATACTCAACTGTCTTTTTTGCCTTACTTTCGTACCGACTAGGTAATTTTCGTATCCCACCATTTTCTTATTCTCAGCGAAGCAAGTCATTACCGACACGGAGTATCGTATACATTTTGTTAATTTTCATATTTTCTTTCCCGCACACAATTGGTGTCCGACTCGGGCGGAGTCGGTAGTGTTCGTAATCCTCCAATTCCTTCGTTCCGTAGGCTACGGTTTCCACCATGCGGAAAATCACCGGATTTTCGATGGCCCATAGCGTAAAACGAGAGTTTTAATAAATAGGGTCACGACAAGTGGGCGGAGCTAGGGACCCCTGCCGCTGTGCAGCAGAACTGCCGCCGTCTGCTGTTACTGGTCTACTCGAGGTAGTGGCGTGGTGATACAATTTGAAATTATTTTGATATGACAATGAATTCAATTCTTGCAACTTCATCTGTTACCATTAGTTCCAGCACAGCCATCGTCATTATTCTTCAGTCCGAAGCGGAAAAAATGAAATAAATAAAATCTGATCAGGATAGAGGACCCACTCAAAAGGTGGGTTAAAGAACACAGTTATACCCTCAACATGCTAGGTAATAAAAAAAAAGTATTTACGTATAACTCATATATATCAGTAATCATGTTCAGTAGCGAAAGTAACGAGTAACAAATACTTTGTGTCGGCATGTGTCTCGACAATCCGAGTACACACTGTATAAAATTTACTCGTTGCTTTTACTGCCCTATCAGTCAACGAAACGTCGCGTATCGAACGTCGGCATTTACGAGGGGGCGCAGGCATTTAGTAGCAGAAGCAATGAATGATGGAACATTAATATGTGTGAAAATTTTTTATCTTGAACAGCCATATTACTGCAATGATCAACGAAGACGTAAGAACAGGGAGGAAATTGCAACGACAACGTAACAAATACCTCTGTTTTTAAGTTTTTGCCGGCCGATGTGGCCGAGCGGTTCTAGGCGCTTCAGTCTGGAACCGCGCGGCCGCTACGGTCGCAGGTTCGAATTCTGCCTCGGGCATGGATGTGTGTGATGTCCTTAGGTTAGTTAGGTTTAAGTAGTTCTAAGTTCTAGGGGACTGATGACCGCAGAAGTTAAGTCGCATAGTGCTCAGAGCCATTTGAACCATTTTTTTCTAAAAACAATTAGATAATAACAGGCTTTCACTTTCCGAGATAAAAAACTATTAGTTTAGTCTCGTTATTGCACGATGAATGTGCACGTCATTCAGATGTATACGGTCGCCTTCAACCTCTGCACACAATAATTCACAAATGTAGTAAGGTTTTTATATTCTTTTGAAGACGGCGATTCTACTACATCATTACTTCATGTTGCAATAAATACTCCAGGCAATATAAAGCCCCACAACATGTAAAAACTGAAGGTAATGACGACCATTCCACAGGTGCTGTTCTTCGAGATTTAGAAAGTAAAAAGAATGAGAGATTAAAAAATGGCGGTTTTCAAATGAATTATTTCTTCAAATTGGCCTAAATGTCAAACAGTTCTCATTACAAGGCTAAACTGAAATCGAAATAAAGGTACTAGTACTTCCAAGACAAACGAGGACTGCTAACGAATCTCCACAAGCCGTTCTGTGCAAGTGACATCACGGGTAAACACAATCTCAAGATTTTATAAAATAAAATCGTCTCTATAGCAGCACCTGTACTGAATGCCGACACTGACTTATTTAAATGAAAAATATATAAAACGGAAATGATGTGTGGCTAGGGCCTCCCGTCAGGTAGACCGTTCGCCTGGAGCAAGTCTTTCGAGTTGACGCCACTTCGGCGACTTGCGTGTCGATGGGGATGAAATGATGATGCTGATGATGATGATGATGATGATGATGAGGAGGAGGAGGACAACACAGCTCTCAGACCCCGAGCGAAGAAAATCTTCTACCCAGCCGGGAATGGAACCCGGGCCGTCAGGTATGATATTCCGTCGCGGTGACCACTCAGCTACCAGGGGCGGACGTGAAAAATAATTATAATGAATCTTTAACATCCACCACAGGCTACTGAATTCGTGGGAACGCACTCGTTTTTATAATAATACACAGCACAGTCACATTAATGTGACCAACGACTAAGTTGACGTCAACGTGCAATAACCACTTACAGACGGCAAGTGGCAACACGAGAAGTGGAGGGCATATAAAGCCTTTCGGTGGGAAGCGGAAAACAATGCAATCGATGTCATAATGCGAAAATGGAACGATTTACCTGTCGTCCAAAAGGGCATTAGCATTCGATTTCTGGCCAAGGGTGGAAGAATTTCCTAAACGGCTACATTTGTGAACTGTTAGCGTGCCGCAGTGATTAAAGTGTACCGTGCATGGCAAAATGGTGCTGTCCAAAACCGGCGCAGAGGCAGTTGTGGTGCTACACGGGCTATAGATAACAGGTGTGAACGACGGCTACAGTGCGAATGTATGTGCAACTGTTGACCAAGTGACTGGCCTGATGAAACGAGGGACTACGAAAGGGGCCCCTCTGAGACTGTTCAGCGAACGCGAGGCCTACGAGAAAGACAGGCCGCGGCGCGTACGTCGCAAAGGTAGGCCGAGTTCGCTCACTCGTTCGCTCAACACAGCAGAAGAACTGCGTTTCTACACCTGTTAACTCGTAAATGAGGGTGTATGTAAAAACGAAAATTGCATCTTCTACTGGAATACACTATTATGGAATCTTACTGCTATTAGTCCTACAATGGTAGAAAGTGTATAGGCCTACTAATAATTTGTTACAGCTGTACTAGGGTACAATAAAATTAAAATCGTGTCAAAATGATTATCAGTTGTATAAGGTACCACATCCTGCACGAAATTAGGAATGTTACGGAGAAGAGATTAAATGCTACAAACAAGCCGTTATACCATTTATGTCGAGAATTGTTTACAAATTTTGTTGTACGAGTAGTAATCAGTAAGACTTTGTAATACCAGATTCCAGTAGAAGATGCAATTCTCATTTGTACACACACACACACACACACACACACACACACACACACACACACATTTACGAGTTAACAGGTGTAGAAACGCTTTCTGTGTACCGAGTTAAGAGAGCGAGCTAGCTTTTTTTCTCGTTGCATCTGCTCGGGGCGGACGTCGTAAGACATCCGTTTAAGTTCGTTGTCTATCAATTAACTCGTTTTTTTTTTATTATAGAGGGCAGCTAACCCTTTGACCGAACACGCTGAGCTACCGTGCCGGCGGCTTAGGCCTACCTTGGTGACGTACGCGCCGCGGCCTGTCTATCTCGTGGGCCTCGAGCGAACGTCGCTGCTTATGGCCCTCCGCAGCAGGTGCCTGATTCATTCAGCCATCCTGACTGCTGCTAATCGGTGACAAAGGCTGGAATTTGCACGCCAGTACCGCAAATGAACGTCCATTGTGTGGCGAAAGGTGGCCTTTTCGGATGAATCACGTTGTAAGGTAGTCACATTTATGTACGTCATCGATGTGCACGTCAGAAAGAGAGAGCACGTTACGTTACTGTTAAAAATTTGGTCTTGTCGTGGCCAGTGTTTGCCTCTGCGCAGTCTGATACGTTCTTAGTTGAAGTGTGGTAGATAAGGGACGTATTTAGGGCTGCTGTGTGGGCTTGTAATTGTATCTGTTAGATGAAGAAAGGACAGCAAGGATGAATATGTTGAAAGGTGAAAGGAATATAAATTTTGAATAATGAGATTGGTTTTGAAGAGGAAAAGTTTGAGGTAAGACTGCAGCACTGCGCACCTAATTTATCAGAATGATTGTTGTCAGCTAGCTAAGTTGCTCAGAGCTGATAGAAAGACCATCCCACTTCCCTGAATCATGGATTAAGATATTAATAGATTAAACTGTTTGATTTTTATAGAAATTCTCTGTTAACTTTATAGGGGAAGGCGGGGCAAGACGGGGAGGTGGGGTAAGAGATGGAAGGGCTATGAGCTAAAGTTACAGTGCTGCCATCTGTGGATAGCTACGTCAACATCATCAATACACAGGTCACAGTGTGTTGACATTGCTGAACCTTACTTTCGCGGCGGTTTCTGTGAGCTTTGCAAGGTATGTACAATTGTTATACTGATTTGCAATGTTTTACACCATTCGAGGTCCTAAAACATGTGTTTCGTGAGCATTTGTCCAGACTGTATATATATAGCACTGAATAGTACGTCTTATTAACAGTAAACTGCTGTGTCAGTAGTCAATGTTCACTAAATAGTGTTCATGTAGGCGTAACATAACCTGACAGCATGGTAGGGGGCAAACGGGGTGGGGCAAGATGGGGAGCCCCTACTATTTGTCCGACCATTACGTTCTTATCGTCTCATGTGTTTACCTCGCTGCGGGTTTTGAACAAACATTATACGTTGAATACAATTGTAAATAGCCTCTGAAGAAGGCTGAATACAGTGTATTAGCTACGGACGCTGGGCCCACGAGACTGTGCCGGGATGGAAATTGATGATGACGAGGCTGTCCACACTTGTGTACTATGTGAAAGTAAGAGGGCTAAATGAAACGTAATACCTGATTCGACAATTCGCAGAACCATGTTTCGAAACCTTATCGTCACATGATTTCACTATTCCAGTCCTTACTTAAGCTTTAGAGATGAATTCATGCTAGTTCCCCATCTTACCGCGCATATGGGGCTGGACGGGGAATTGGTAGTTAATGTTTCAAATCCAGATATTCCTAACTAAATGTAACAAGTCTGCAGGTTTCTTTGCATGCTATTGTAATTCAATGGTTAGGTAAACAAATGATAATCAGACTTACTTGAATTTGTTTACTTTTGTCCCTTTTGTAAGGGTTTATAGTTAGCTTCCCCATCTTGCCCCGCCTTCCCCTACCTTTTTCTAAATCATTGCTCACTTTGTTAGGCATAATATTGTTCAGACCAATGTTACGTGTGGAGATCACACGAAGTCTTACTCTGTCTTTTGAATATATACTTTGTTCTAAAATCGTTGTCTTGGAATGTCATTTCATAGGAACAGTTACTCTCCCCGGGCGTGAAACGTATGAAAACATACATCCTGCAACACTCGTCAGAAGCGTCCAAGTCGAAGGGCATTCCCTTGATGATCGCGTCATTCTGGAAGGCACAATAGAGCAACTCAACAATGCATAAATCCTTGGCACCATGTCCACACCTACATGCAGTTTGTTTATCCTCGATACGATGGTATCTACCAGCATGACAAAGCAATGGGTAATTTCCAAAATTGTATACGTCATACATATATAACGTAACAATATTTATCGTTAAGTATACATTCATGGTATCCAGTGTCAAGGTTAGCTTAGGGTTCTTGTGCTGAAATCAATATATATATTCGGAAGGACGACAAATCAAAATTCCCTTAAGACCTTTGATTTAGATTTCCCATATTCTCCATAAAAGGCTTAAAGCGGCCACCGAAATGGTTCCTTTGAAACGACACGGCCGATTTCGTTCCCAAATTCGAATTTGTGCTCGGTCTCTAATGACCTCGTCGTCAACGGGACGTTAAACTCCAAAAAATTCTATACGTTCCGCCAATTACGAATTAATTAGCACTGAAGTTAGTCAACCACGCTGTTGCGCGCAAATTCAAGCGGCCCGCCAGATACAGTTAGTGTCCGTTGTCCTCACAGCGTAGATAAAGTGAAATGAAATGTCGTGTGGCTAGGGCCTCCCGTCGGGTAGACCGTTCGCCTGATGCAGGTGTTAGCTCGGGAGACTGCTCAGCCTTTGGCTTGGGTTCCATCCTTGCTGTAACGCTCGCTTGTTCGGTTTTAGTAACGCAGGCGAAGAAAAAGTCTGACGACACCGTCTCTGGCTTCAATTTGCACGCGCAGCTGCCTGACTGGTTAACTTCAGTGGCAGTTAACTCGAAACGGGTGCGACGTCTCGAATGTTTCTCTTAACAATTATTTCGCAGCACAACCCACCCTCCGAGACAGTTAGAAGCTTTTTTGACAGTTTCTGAGCAACCTTTATATCTACCTGCAGAAAATATTGTTAAAAAACCTCTACCACGCCTTGTTGATAATTCATGCGCGAACAAAGACTGACCTGATTTGAGTAAAACAGCAGCTGTTAAAGAGATAATCATCAAGGTTATTAGCCTTGTAAGCATTGGATTGTAGTGTCTTTTCTCAACTGATGATTTATATTTGTCGAATTCAAGACTCTTTCAAATTATAATTTGAAGCTTTTCAAACCAAGATCGAAAATGGAATAATTATATTAAAATTGTGTTATATTTCCAGAATGAGGTTTCCACTCTGCAGCGGAGTGTGCGCTGATATGAAACTTCCTGGCAGATTAAAACTGTGTGCCCGACCGAGACTCGAACTCGGGGCCTTTGCCTTTCGCGGGCAAGTGCTCTACCATCTGAGCTACCGAAGCACGACTCACGCCTGGTCCTCACAGCTTTACTTCTGCCGGTATCTCGTCTCCTACCTTCCAAACTTTACAGAAGCTCTCCTGCGAACCTTGCAGAACTAGCACTCCTGAAAGAAAGGAGTGGAAATTTCATTCTGGAAACATCCCCCAGGCTGTGGCTAAGCCATGTCTCCGCAGTATCCTTTCTTTCAGGAGTGCTAGTTCTGCAAGGTTCATAGGAGAGCTTCTGTAAAGTTTGGAAGGAAGGAGACGAGATACTGGCAGAAGTAAAGCTGTGAGGACCGGGCGTGAGTCGTGCTTCGGTAGCTCAGATGGTAGAGCACTTGCCCGCGAAAGGCAAAGGTCCCGAGTTCGAGTCTCGGTCGGGCACACAGTTTTAATCTGCCAGGAAGTTTTGTGTTATATTGTTTGCCGAGGAACATTTGAAAGTTCATGCTCGATACCATGGGAAAAGATCAGGATACGAGGTCCCGGCTGAAAGTAACATATTTGACAACGTTCATGAACACGACAGATCTTAGAGTAGTGGTGTATTGTTAAGGGACGTATAGAATTTGCTCTATTGAGGAATGTATGTATTTAATAACTGCAAATAGCTTGTGACAAAGACGATGAAGTTAACTGTCAAAATCTCGAGTTCTTTTGTTAATTTGACACGTCAAGGAGACCGAGAACACGGGTGTATCGATTTCCTATGATCATTTAACTGAAAAACTCCGCCGTTACTATAGAACATAATGTTGTCCCTGAAATATCTTCATATATTTTGTTACATTTCTTCTTTTTCCCTATGATTTGTAATTTAGAAATTCTGTTACTTATTATCAGACATAGTTCCTTGTACGTATGTTCAAGCAAAATTTATTGTACTCCCAAGGTATCGTAATGTATACAGTATGAAGCTCATTCACATTCAAGTCTGAATTTCTGGAAACACACACACACACACACACACACACACACACACACACACACACACACACACTCGCTTCTAAGGTATTATTTTTATAACAGTTTTGTGGCGTTTATTCTACTTCTATACATGCAACCTTCCAGTTTCCCCTCAATAAATGGCACAGTTAACTCGTACCATAATTGACGGATCCATTTTCTTTTTCATTGGAGGGAAGGAAAAATAGTCTTATATCTTTTTCCGGGGCCGTAATATTCTTTACCTTGTCCGAGTGTACCTATGCTCTATTTTAATATCAAGGCATCAGAATCACTGTGCCGTCTATATAGAATAGATATTTTCTCCGGCGGGGTCAGGGATTTTCTCTGCCTCGTGATGGCTGGGTGTTGTGTGCTGTCCTTAGGTTAGTTAGGTTTAAGTAGTTCTAAGTTCTAGGGGACTGATGACCATAGCTGTTAAGTCCCATAGTGCTCAGAGCCATTTTTTTTATATTATCTAAATTTACCCAACATCCTTTCCGAAGAAGTAAAACGGAAGGAAAGTAGAACGCTTAGAATCCAAGGTTCCGCTGAGACAAAGAATCTGCGGAAAAACTGCAATCACAGTGGTTGGATGGTAATTCGAGCACTCAGAATCTCAATAGAATTCTCGTAATTGACTCAGAAGTAACTCTTTAGTTCCTTTCACCTCCTCCTTTAGCCATTCATTTCCAAAGCCGTCTATGTGTTCCACAGATGTGTGACGACTGTTGTTTTTCCCCACAAAAGTGAGGCAATTAGTTAGACAAACTTGTCTTGTAACTAGACGAGATAAACGTTATTTGTCACGGCAGTCAGCATTTGCATCGACTGTGACAAAATCAGAGTAGATTGACTACGTTTTTTACATCATTGGTCGGGAGACATCCCATAACACATTTCAAGTAGTAAGTGATAGATCCCCGCTGTAACTGATCAATGCAAATAACTGACCACTCCAACATGAAAATATTGTGGATAACGAAAAGCTTCGAATCGATCGTTACTGTCAACGACTTTCCCTGCCACATACAAAAACGTTACTACAGAAATAAAACGAATGAAACTTGGGAGTTACAATATACATTTTGTTACCGATATATTATGTTTGATATCGCTAAAACCGACATCGAGGCGACCGTTTAATGCTGTATCGCCGCGACATCTCTTTCGTTAAAACAGTACAGGGCGATAAAGTCTGACATACAGACATAGTCTAACACGAGCTGAAAGTACTGGATTATCTGACGCAAACGACATGTATGTCACGAGTCACATATTGGACACAGATTTTAAACTGCATTCGATCACGCCGTTCTTCCGAGTGGAGCGAGAAGCATATTGTAACAAGTCAGTTATTAACTGGTTGTTTTAGTGTCACAACAGTGTAGTAAATCGGAAAGTATAATATTTCTTCAGTTCAGCAAGGGAGCTACAGAACTTCCTTCACGCGATTCCAACTTTGTTGTAATTGAGGCTTCGAATTAGCAAACGTTCAGCAACGAAGTTAAGCAGCATCACGCACTATATATTCCTGAAAGCAAAGAAATTAGATGTAGAATCGATTAAAGTGGGTACATTCCACAGTATTTCGGTAGGAGAAAACTGATACTAAGGGAAAGCGTCTGTTATTTCGGTTTTCAGGAAGTCAGTCATCCACTACCTCGACAGAATTCTTTCTTTTTATTCATTTGTTGTCGTAGTCAGCCTCATTAACATTTCATAACCATAATGATATAGGCTTAAAAATAAAAGAAATCAACAAAATATGGAAATGAAGGCCGAAACTACATATCCTGGTTGAAATCAAACTATAAGTTGTCATTATACTACCCGTCATATGCAGGAATCGGATCACAGCTATTTGAACGAGCACGCTCGGCAGACCTGGATTTTCTCCTCGGCCAGAGAAGCAATTATCTCTCAGTACTTCTGTCGCCATCATTCCATATTTTGTGGCCTGTTAGCGACTGTTGTGGCTATATAATGACAATGAGCATTTGATAATGAGGCTTTAGCCTAGAGAGTGGATACTATTATTATTATTATTATTATTATTATTTTATTATTTGTTGTTGTATTCAAGCCGAAGAGTCGTTTGATGAGCTCTCCACACAAAATCTTTTCATCTCTGCCAAACTACTACGATCAACGTCGTTTTGAACCTGCTTACTGTATTCAAATCTTGGCCTCCCTTAGCGTTTTACTCCACACTTCCATCCCTTTCCAAACTGACAATTCCTTGATGCCTCAGCATGTGTCCTACGAAACGATCCCTTACTATGGTCAAGTAGTGGCACAAATTCCTTCTCTCTCCGATTACATTCGGCATCTCACCGTTAGTTACTAGATGTTCCCATATAATCTTCAGCATTCTTCCTAAGAACCACATTTCTAACGTTTCTACTCTCATTTTGTCGGAATTGTTTAACATCCACGTTTCACTTCTACACGAAGTTACTCTTCAGGAAACATCTAACATTTACATTTATATTAGGTGTCACGACATATATCTTTTTCAGAAATGCTCTTCTTGCTAGCGCCAGTCTGCTTTTTATATGCTCCTTACTTCGGCTATCGTCGATTATTTTGCTGCCCAAACAGGAAATCTCGTGGACTGCTTTTAGTATTTCATTTCCTAATACTGTCCCTCGGCATCGCCTAATTTAATTGGACTTTATTAGTGGACAGACTGGTTATGACAGAATAAATAAATAAACAAATCGAATGTGGCTGTGGAGGATTTATTTCCTGAAATATTAGTATTAGTTATGGATCCACATTGGTTTTTCCTATAAGAATGGAAAGCACAAAAAAAGGACTCCGCTTGTTCCAGTAGTGTCCATGTTTTCAATGAACCATTACGTGCAGAGTTCCGTAAGTGGTATATTAGTAGTGCAATGCGGTAACGCATAAGGAATCAAAATTAATACAGCTGAAACGGAGGAAAACTGTGACGGTCGACAAAAGCAGTTTGAATGCTGTACGATTCGGGCACGCATGTGTGAAGTAAACGTTTTCTTTCAATGTTTGTCCTTTCCTTTGAAGAAGACATGTAAAAAGACACATGTTACATTCTCTCTATCGTCAAGACTATAGCTAAGCAGCGGTTAAAGCGATTCGTGCTTTACTCGAAGCGGCATGCAGCTTATTTCCTGCTTGGCATCAACGAGAGGCCACAGGCACGCCCCCTTTCGCCGCGCCCACGCTCGGCAGACCTGGATTTTCTCCTCGGCCAGAAAAGCAATTATCTCTCAGTACTTCTGTCGCCGGCGAAAGCAACAGCATTCACACGCAGAAGCAACAAACAAACAGAAAGAAGTTCTGTTCCGCGTGAGGAGGTTAAGCCTTAAGCGTCCAGTACCGAGCTCATAGTCGGCCTCGGCGTCCTCGGCTATGGTCTCCATGGCGAGCGCATGGCAGCCTGCGGCGCCAAGCGGGGGCGAGAGCAGGAGCGGGGGCGGTCCCAGCGCGGCAGTCGCTGTCGGCACTGGCAGGCAGCGCGGATCTCACATGACGCGACGCTTCCGCCGCGCGCGCCGGCCACTCACTGGCGCTACTCGCCACGCGACGCGGCGCGCAGTCCCGGTGCCCGGACGCCGGCAGCGCCGCCTCGCGGCCGAGCTCAGAAGCGCCTGGGCCCATTCAGCGGCCGGCCGACGCACTCCGCGGAGGACGCCAGGAAGCCGCGGTACGCCGCCTCGCCACGTTAGGACGCGCGCCGATGCACGGAGTCCGAGCACAGACCAACTTAACGATATACTCTCTAAATTGCTGCAAGTCCCCGATTATAAGAGTGCGGATTCACTGGACTGCTTATTATCCGCGTGTTGTTGTTGCTGTGGTCTTCAGTCCTGAGACTGGTTTCATGCAGCTCTCCATGCTACTTTATCCTGTGCAAGTTTCATCATCTCCCAGTACCTACTGCAGCCTACATCCTTCTGAATCTGCTTAGTGTATTCATCTCTTGGTCTCCCGCTACGATTTTTACCCTCCACGCTGCCCTCCAATGCTAAATTTGTGACCCCTTGATGCCTCAGAACATGTCCGACCAACCGATCCCTTCTTCTAGTCAAGTAGTGCCACAAACTTCTCCCCAATCCTATTCAATACCTTCCCATTAGTTACGTCATCTGCCCACCTAATCTCCAACATTCTTCTGTAGCACCACATTTCGAAAGCTTCCATTCTCTTCTTGTCCAAACTATTTATTGTCCACGTTTCACTTCCATACATGCCTACACTCCATACAAATACTTACAGAAACGACTCCTGACACTTAAATTTGTACTTGATGTTAACAAATTTCTCTTCTTCAGAAACGCTTTCCTTGCCATCGCCAGTCTACATTTTATATCCTCTCTACTTCGACCATCATCAGTTATTTTGCTCCGTAAATAGCAAAACTCCTTTACTACTTTAAGTGTCTCTTTTCCTAATCTAATTCCTTCAGCATCACCCGACTTAATTCGACTACATTCCATTATCCTCGTTTTGCTTTTGTTGATGTTCATCTTATATCCACCAAGACACTATCCATTCCGTTCAACTGCTCTTCCAAGTCCTTCGCGGTCTCTGACAGAATTACAATGTCATCCGCGAACCTCAAAGTTTTTATTTCCTCTCCATGGATTTTAATACTTACTCCGAATTTTTCTTTTGTTTCCTTTACTGCTTGCTCAATATACAGATTGAATAACGTCGGGGAGAGGCTACAACCCTGTCTCACTCCCTTCCCAATCACTGCTTCCCTTTCATGTCCGTCGACTCTTATAACTGCCATCTGGTTTCTGTACAAATTGTAAATAGCCTTTCGCTCCCTGTATTTTCCCCCTGCCGCCTTCAGAATTTGAAAGAGAGTATTCCAGTCAACATTGTCAAAAGCTTTCTCTAAGTCTACAAATGCTAGAAACGTAGGTTTGCCTTTCCTTAATCTTTCTTCTAAGGTAAGTCGTAAGGTCAGTATTGCCTCACGTGTTCCAACATTTCTACGGAATCCAAACTGATCTTCCCCGAGGTCCGCTTCTACCAGTTTTTCCATTCGTCTGTAAATAATTCGCGTTAGTATTTTGCAGCTGTGATTTATTAAACTGATAGTTCGGTAATTTTCACATCTGTCAACACTTGCTTTCTTTGGGATTGGAATTATTATATTCTTCTTGAAGTCTGAGGGTATTTCGCCTGTAGTCTGGCGATTTTTCAGAAAATCGTCCCCCGGCGCCCCAAAAAGAAAAAGCTAAGGCGTATCTGTGAAATCCTACACGACAAATTCATGGACGCCAATGCTAAATCAGCCTTATCGAACAGCAGAGAGACGGATTCCCGTGGCCTCGAGTTACAAGACGTTATAACGGAGCTTCAGCTTTACGTGCAAACTCTGCCAAGTGACCCTGCTATCTAAGGAGGACGGGCTAGGGCGCCGTCAAATACTGACATTATCATGACACTTAGCCGTGCCTGTAGATCTGCACAAAACTGGCACGTGACTCAGTGTTTAATCCCAGGTGCCCACGAATTGATTCATTTCGCCCTAAACGAGGAGCCAATAGCTGAAATTAAGTTTCAAAAGGCAGAAGGAAACTGACGTGGCTGTTTGCAGTAAGTACGGCCTCTGTAATTTGCGTCATGCAGTGCAAGTAATGCCCTCTATTTTACGAACAAACCAGTCTTGTTTCTTTCATATGTAATAATTTGAAACCCTCTTAAGAAAATGAAATCAGCATATACAGTTGCATATCACCTTCATAATACATCAAGAAATGCCGACTTCCAATGTGTTTGTTCATGTACAGGTGGTGAAGCGATCCACCAAATATTACGTAAAATGTATGTATGTATTATGTATGTAAAAATAGGCTCATACAACTGTCTATACAGAGCTCTTCCATCACAATCAAAATAACAATTTTTGAAGACCATATTGAGGAAATATAGTTACATATCGATTCAAAAATCTTCACGAAGATGGCAGTTATAAGAGTCGAGGGGCATGAAAGGGAAGCAGTGGTTGGGAAAGGAGTGAGACAGGGTTGTAGCCTGTCCCCGATGTTATTCAATCTGTATATTGAGCAAGCAGTAAAGGAAACAAAAGAAAAATTCGGAGTAGGTATTAAAATTCATGGAGAAGAAGTAAAAACTTTGAGGTTCGCCGATGACATTGTAATTCTGTCAGAGACAGCAAAGGACTTGGAAGAACAATTGAATGGAATGGACAGTGTCTTGAAAGGAGGATATAAGATGAACATCAACAAAAGCAAAACAAGGATAATGGAATGTAGCCAAATTAAATCGGGTGATGCTGAGGGAATTAGATTAGGAAATGAGACACTTAAAGTAGTAAAGGAATTTTGCTATTTAGGGAGTAAAATACACTCCTGGAAGTGGAAAAAAGAACACATTGACACCGGTGTGTCAGACCCACCATACATGCTCCGGACACGGCGAGAGGGCTGTACAAGCAATGATCACACGCACGGCACAGCGGACACACCAGGAACCGCGGTGTTGGCCGTCGAATGGCGCTAGCTGCGCACCATTTGTGCACCGCCGCCGTCAGTGTCAGCCAGTTTGCCGTGGCATACGGAGCTCCATCGCAGTCTTTAACACTGGTAGCATGCCGCGACAGCGTGGACGTGAACCGTATGTGCAGTTGACGGACTTTGAGCGAGGGCGTATAGTGGGCATGCGGGAGGCCGGGTGGACGTACCGCCGAATTGCTCAACACGTGGGGCGTGAGGTCTCCACAGTACATCGATGTTGTCGCCAGTGGTCGGAGGAAGGTGCACGTGCCCGTCGACCTGGGACCGGACCGCAGCGACGCACGGATGCACGCCAAGACCGTAGGATCCTACGCAGTGCCGTAGGGGACCGCACCGCCACTTCCCAGCAAATTAGGGACACTGTTGCTCCTGGGGTATCGGCGAGGACCATTCGCAACCGTCTCCATGAAGCTGGGCTACGGTCCCGCACACCGTTAGGCCGTCTTCCGCTCAAGCCCCAACATCGTGCAGCCCGCCTCCAGTGGTGTCGCGACAGGCGTGAATGGAGGGACGAATGGAGACGTGTCGTCTTCAGCGATGAGAGTCGCTTCTGCCTTGGTGCCAATGATGGTCGTATGCGTGTTTGGCGCCGTGCAGGTGAACGCCACAATCAGGACTGCATACGACTGAGGCACACAGGGCCAACACCCGGCATCATGGTGTGGGGAGCGATCTCCTACACTGGCCGTACACCACTGGTGATCGTCGAGGGGACACTGAATAGTGCACGGTACATCCAAACCGTCATCGAACCCATCGTTCTACCATTCCTAGACCGGCAAGGGAACTTGCTGTTCCAACAGGACAATGCACGTCCGCATGTATCCCGTGCCACCCAACGTGCTCTAGAAGGTGTAAGTCAACTACCCTGGCCAGCAAGATCTCCGGATCTGTCCCCCATTGAGCATGTTTGGGACTGGATGAAGCGTCGTCTCACGCGGTCTGCACGTCCAGCACGAACGCTGGTCCAACTGAGGCGCCAGGTGGAAATGGCATGGCAAGCCGTTCCACAGGACTACATCCAGCATCTCTACGATCGTCTCCATGGGAGAATAGCAGCCTGCATTGCTGCGAAAGGTGGATATACACTGTACTAGTGCCGACATTGTGCATGCTCTGTTGCCTGTGTCTATGTGCCTGTGGTTCTGTCAGTGTGAACATGTGATGTATCTGACCCCAGGAATGTGTCAATAAAGTTTCCCCTTCCTGGGACAATGAATTCACGGTGTTCTTATTTCAATTTCCAGGAGTGTAACTGATGATGGTCGTAGTAGAGAGGATATAAAATGTAGACTGGCAATGGCAAGGAAATCGTTTCTGAAGAAGAGAAATTTGTTAACATCGAGTATAGATTTAAGTGTCAGAAAGTCGTTTCTGAAAATATTTGTATGGAGTGTAGCCACGTATGGAAGTGAAACATGGACGATAACTAGTTTGGACAAGAATAGAATAGAAGCTTTCGAAATGTGGTGCTACAGAAGAATGCTGAAGATAAGGTGGGTAGATCACGTAACTAGTGAGGAGGTATTGAATAGGATTGGGGAGAAGAGAAGTTTGTGGCACAACTTGACTAGAAGAAGGGATCGGTTGGTAGGACATGTTTTGAGGCATCAAGGGATCACAAATTTAGCATTGGAGGGCAGCGTGGAGGGTAAAAATCGTAGAGGGAGACCAAGAGATGAATACACTAAGCAGATTCAGAAGGATGTAGGTTGCAGTAGGTACTGGGAGATGAAGAAGCTTGCGCAGGATAGAGTAGCATGGAGAGCTGCATCAAACCAGTCTCAGGACTGAAGACCACAACAACAACAACTAACTTCTCTGCTGACGTAAATTTTTTACGTAACGTATGGTGTAGCTCCAATTGCGCTGCCCTGTTTGCAAAGAACGATATAACAAATTGCCTTATACCTAGCTCCTAAGGCTATTAGAGGGATAGCGTTTTAAAAAATGGTTCAAATGGCTCTGAGCACTATGGAACTTAACTGCTGAGGTCATCAGTCCCCTAGAACTTAGAACTACTTAAACCTAACTAACCTAAGGACATCACACACATCCATGCCCGAGGCAGGATTCGAACCTGCGACCGTAGCGATCGTGTGGTTCCATACTGTAGCGCCTAGAACCGCTCGGCCACACCGGACGGCGATAGCGTTTTATTTGTTTGATGGTAAAACTGGTATAGGACTGAATAGTACCAAAAAAAATGAAAGACAAATCGATCCAATGATAATACTATCACGCCTACTGTTGTCATGTTATACTGAAGGTAAGTCATACGTGTTTTTTTGTTTTTTAACGCAATCGAACCACCTTCGTTTTGGAGCTGTCATTGTAATATTTGGCCGGCCGGAGTGGCCGAGCGGTTCTAGGCGCTTCAGTCTGGAACCGCGCGACCGCCACGGTCGCAGGTTCGAATCCTGCCTCGGGCATGGATGTGTGTGATGTCCTTAGGTTCGTTAGGTTTAAGTAGTTCTAAGTTCTAGGGGACTGATGACCTCAGAAGTTAAGTCCCATAGTGCTCAGAGCCATTTGAACCATTTTGTAATATTTGATCTGTAATGGGGATGGTTTGCAGTGATTGCCCTGGTTGTAACTGGATTGCTAAGCCTTTTTTCTGTAGTTTTGCATATGATTTGAACATTGATCAACGTATGAGTGATTCCTTTCTGTTGTAGTGTCACTGCCCATATCTTCAAGATGACATGGGAACCATTGTCAGAGACTGACTTTTTCTGCTTGCCACATACAGAGATACATTCTCGAACAAATGCTTTTACGGCGGCTGTGGCCTTTCCTCGTCGTAATGAGACTAATTTCACGAACTTCGAAAGTACTTCTGCTATTATAAGCAGATGAATATGGATGGAAGTTAGGAGGCCAAAGAAATCAACTGCCGTTCTTCCTCATACGCACCTATGCAACACTGTTACACATGACGGGTATGTTTGCTATCGTCACGATTTTAGCCTTTCGGCAGTCCTTGCATGTTCTCAGTATCTTCCTAACCCTTCTCGCCATATTTGCAACAGTTGCTATGTGTGGGACGCATTTCGTGCCCCATGATGCATCAAACGCAGATGAGCATAACGAATGAGCTTATTCACCCTGCTTTTCGGAGTGTACACTTTTCATTCCACTTCTTCGCTCGCTGTTCGCTTAAACAAGAATCCATTTCTAATCAGGAACTGATGCCTTATGGGTGCGTGTTTGCCACTTTCTCATTGGTCGATGAGATTTTTAAGCACTTCATCCTGACGTTGTGTCTTTGGCAAGTCATGTAACTTTTCCTATAAATAATTATCAAAAGGCACTCGTTTCAGATTTATGACTATAACTTGTCGACTTTCATTTTTTATCCCTAACTATTATCACTCCCTACAAATAATCCAGAGAGAGCATCAGCCACTACTTTCCACTCTCCAGATAGTAACATATTTGAAACTTACAGTATTCTAGCAACAACACTTACCTCATTAGCCGTCCATGAGTGAGATATGTCCCCAAACAAAATCTTGAGAGTACGGCGATCGATCCACATCATCTTTTGTTTCCTTAGCAAACAGTGCTGAAGTGCTCTATGGCCAGTGCTCAACAGTTTCGCTCATGTTTAGTGAGCACTCTTCTGGCAAACACTATAAGTCCTACTGACAGTTTTCCAATTCCACTCATCTAGTTGGAACACATGGGCGCCAGTACCATAGGATAAGTTATCTGAGGTCTGGTGAAATGGCAGCGCCAGATCAGTATGGTACAGTATCAAAGCAAAACACTATTCCTGCTTGACACGTTCAATTTCCACTTAACAATACCCATTCTAGGCCCGAACTGCTTTGGTATCCGTTAAAGTGAGCAGGCAAGGTGTGCTTAAGGCTTGTCTCTTCGCAAACCTACGATAAAATCCCACCCAGACCATGTGCCAGTGCTCCCTGCCGCCGTTGGATAAGCAGCTGCAGCAGCAAGTCGTATACTCCTAGCTCACTCATTTGTTACATAGTTTAATTCTTAATTTATTTGCGTGTTTTTGGTACTTGCATTGTTTAATTCATAAATTTCGGGCGTATTATAGTATTTGAGAGTTGTAGCATCGCGTTTTAGTACCTGAATAGTGTAAAATCGCGTAGTCTCCTTCCGCCGCCGAGCAGTGTCAGCAGTGCGCAAGTAGCAGCATTACTGCATTTACTAGGCAATCTTGTATTTCAATAACCGTTAAAACTTGTGTCGATTTGTTTGCGCTCTCTGTAGATTAGTTCAGACGTTCTTTGCACAACAGTTTTTAGCATGGATAGGGACTGCAACTGCTGTGTTCGGATGCAGGCTGAGTTGGCATCCCTTCGCTCCCAGCTTCACGCAGTGTTAGCTTCGGTCACACAGCTTGAGGCTGTTGCCAATGGGCATCACTGTGGGGGTCCGGATGGGGGTTTGTCGGGGACGGCCAGCTCGTCCCACGCATCCCCCGATCGGACTACGACTGTGGTTGCCTGGGATACTGCCCGCATTGAGGCTGATCCCTCACCTGTGGTAGAGTGGGAGGTCGTCTCAAGGTGTGGCAGGGGGCGAAAGACATTCCGGAGGGCTGAACGGAAGGCCTCTCCAGTTTGTCTGACGAACCGGTTTCAGGCTGATACTGATCTTCGGCCTGACATGGCTGCTTGTCCTGTTCCAGAGGTTGCCCCTCAGTCTGCAAGATCCGGGCGGTCGCAGAGGGTGGGCTTACTGGTAGTTGGGAGCTCCAACGTCAGGCGCGTAATGGGGCCCCTTAGGGAAATGGCAGCAAGAGAGGGGAAGAAAACCAATGTTCACTACGTGTGCATACCGGGGGGAGTCATTCCAGATGTGGAAAGGGTCCTTCCGGATGCCATGAAGGGTGCAGGGTGCACCCATCTGCAGGTGGTCGCTCATGTCGGCACCAATGATGTGTGTCGCTATGGATCGGAGGAAATCCTCTCTGGCTTCCGGCGGCTATCTGATTTGGTGAAGGCTGCCAGTCTCGCTAGCAGGATGAAAGCAGAGCTCACCATCTGCAGCATCGTCGACAGGACTGACTGCGGACCTTTGGTACAGAGCCGAGTGGAGGGTCTGAATCAGAGGCTGAGACGGTTCTGCGACCGTGTGGGCTGCAGATTCCTCGACTTGCGCCATAGGGTGGTGGGGTTTCGGGTTCCGCTGGATAGGTCAGGAGTCCACTACACGCAACAAGCGGCTACACGGGTAGCAGGGGTTGTGTGGCGTGGGCTGGGCGGTTTTTTTAGGTTAGATGGCCTTGGGCAAGTACAGAAAGGGCAACAGCCTCAACGGGTGCGGGGCCAAGTCAGGACATGCGGGGACCAAGCAGCAATCGGAATTGTAATTGTAAACTGTCGAAGCTGCGTTGGTAAAGTACCGGAACTTCAAGCGCTGATAGAAAGCACCGAAGCTGAAATCGTTATAGGTACAGAAAGCTGGCTGAAGCCAGAGATAAATTCTGCCGAAATTTTTACAAAGGCACAGACGGTGTTTAGAAAGGATAGATTGCATGCAACCGGTGGTGGCGTGTTTGTCGCTGTTAGTAGTAGTTTATCCTGTAGTGAAGCAGAAGTGGATAGTTGCTGTGAATTATTATGGGTGGAGGTTACACTCAACAACCGAGCAGGTTAATAATTGGCTCCTTTTACCGACCTCACGACTCAGCAGCATTAGTGGCAGAACAACTGAGAGAAAATTTGGAATACATTTCACATAAATTTTCTCGGCATGTTATAGTCTTAGGTGGAGATTTCAATATACCAGATATAGACTGGGACACTCAGATGTTTAGGACGGGTGGTAGGGACAGAGCATCGAGTGACATTATACTGAGTGAACATCCGAAAATTACCTCGAGCAATTAAACAGAGAACCGACTCGGGGAGATAACATCTTGGACCTACTGATAACAAACAGACCCGAACTTTTCGACTCTGTATGTGCAGAACAGGGAATCAGTGACCATAAGGCCGTTGCAGCATCCCTGAATATGGAAGTTAATAGGAATATAAAAAAAGGGAGGAAGGTTTATCTGTTTAGCAAGAGTAATAGAAGGCAGATTTCAGACTACCTAACAGATCAAAACGAAAATTTCTGTTCCGACACTGACAATGTTGAGTGTTTATGGAAAAAGTTCAAGGCAATCGTAAAATGCGTTTTAGACAGGTACGTGCCGAGTAAAGCTGTGAGGGACGGGAAAAACCCACCGTGGTACAACAACAAAGTTAGGAAATTACTGCGAAAGCAAAGAGAGCTTCACTCCAAGTTTAAATGCAGCCAAAACCTCTCAGACAAACAGAAGCTAAACGATGTCAAAGTTAGCGTAAGGAGGGCTATGCGTGCAGCGTTCAGTGAATTCGAAAGTAAAATTCTATGTACCGACTTGACAGAAAATCCTAGGAAGTTCTGGTCTTACGTTAAATCAGTAAGTGGCTCGAAACAGCATATACAGACACTCCGGGATGATGATGGCATTGAAACAGAGGATGACACGCGTAAAGCTGAAATACTAAACACCTTTTTCCAAAGCTGTTTCGCAGAGGAAGACCGCACTGCAGTTCCTTCTCTAAATCCTCGCACAAACGAAAAAATGGCCGACATCGAAATAAGTGTCCAAGGAATAGAAAAGCAACTGGAATCACTCAACAGAGGAAAGTCCACTGGACCTGACGGGATACCAATTCGATTCTACACAGATTACGCGAAAGAACTTGCCCCCCTTCTAACAGCCGTGTACCGCAAGTCTCTAGAGGAACGGAAGGTTCCAAATGATTGGAAAAGAGCACAGGTAGTCCCAGTCTTCAGGAAGTGTCGTCGAGCAGATGCGCAAAACTATAGACCTATATCTCTGACGTCGATCTGTTGTAGAATTTTAGAACATGTTTTTTGCTCGAGTATCATGTCGTTTTTGAAAACCCAGAATCTACTATGTAGGAATCAACATGGATTCCGGAAACAGCGATCGTGTGAGACCCAACTCGCTTTATTTGTTCATGAGACCCAGAAAATATTAGATACAGGCTCCCAGGTAGATGTTATTTTTCTTGACTTCCGGATGGCGTTCGATACAGTTCCGCACTGTCGCCTGATAAACAAAGTAAGAGCCTACGGAATATCAGACCAGCTGTGTGGCTGGATTGCAGAGTTTTTAGCAAACAGAACACAGCATGTTGTTATCAATGGAGAGACGTCTACAGACGTTAAAGTAACCTCTGGCGTGCCACAGGGGAGTGTTATGGGACCATTGCTTTTCACAATATATATAAATGACCTAGTAGATAGTGTCGGAAGTTCCATGCGGCTTTTCGCGGATGATGCTGTAGTATACAGAGAAGTTGCAGCATTAGAAAATTGTAGCGAAATGCAGGAAGATCTGCAGCGGATAGGCAGTTGGTGCAGGGAGTGGCAACTGACCCTTAACATAGACAAATGTAATGTATTGCGAATACATTTTTTTATTGTATGATTATATGATAGCAGAACAAACACTGGTAGCAGTTACTTCTGTAAAATATCTGGGAGTATGCGTGCGGAACGATTTGAAGTGGAATGATAATATAAAATTAATTGTTGGCAAGGCGGCTGCCAGGTTGAGATTCATTGGGAGAGTCCTTAGAAAATGTAGTCCATCAACAAAGGAGGTGGCTTACAAAACTCTCGTTCGACCTATACTTGAGTATTGCTCATCAGTGTAGGATCCGTACAAGATCGGGTTGACGGAGGAGATAGAGAAGATCCAAAGAAGAGCGGCGCGTTTCGTCACAGGGTTATTTGGTAACCGTGATAGCGTTACGGAGATGTTTTCAAACTCAAGTGGCAGACTCTGCAAGAGAGGCGCTCTGCATCGCGGTGTAGCTTGCTCGCCAGGTTTCGAGAGGGTGCGTTTCTGGATGAGGTATCGAATATATTGCGTCCCCCTACTTATACCTCCCGAGGAGATCACGAATGTAAAATTAGAGAGATTAGAGCGCGCACGGAGGCTTTCAGACAGTCGTTCTTCCCGCGAACCATACGCGACTGGAACAGGAAAGGGAGGTAATGACAGTGGCACGTAAAGTGCCCTCCGCCACACACCGTTGGGTAGCTTGCGGAGTATAAATGTAGATGTAGATTTAGATGAAGGCAAGTAGCTGTTTGGCGATTTTTGGTGTGGGTATCTCTACGATTCCTCCACATTTCGTCAGGTCCGGCAGGACGCCCGCTCAGTTGATGATGTGCCACATAAATTTCATTTCTTCTTGACTGAACACTGACTTTCTCGGAATGCAGGTGAGATCACTATCTTTGTACAGGACTGAGTTATGTTCATGACAGCTCACCGCAGCGAATTTCTCTGATAAGTTTGGACCCAGGACACGCCGCAGGGCATGCACAAAAGCAGATGTGCTCACGTTAAGTCCGAATAACAGTCTCGTTAATTGATAACTCAGTCTGCTATACAGGAATGCGGTGTACTGACAACATCTGGCATGCAACCTAATCTGCCAATACCTTGCTATTAAATCGAAAATAGTCATCATTGTAACCCCGTGAAATTTTTGTAACAAATGTTTCATCATTTCTGGTCCATCTCTCTCATCCACCAGTATCTTATTTAACTTTCTGGCATCTAATATTAGCTGGACACTCCCATCTTTTTTAGCTATCGGCACTATAGTGTTATTGCAGACTATTGGCTTGGTGCGCGTTCAGTTACTCTATCAACTAACATACGCCCAATCTCCTATACTGTTGCACTTTTGGCTAAAGGTATCAGCTATGCTCATGTAGAATATGGTTGGTGTGGAAGCACCAAAAACTTCTAAATAATATTCTCAGTTTCCCCCGGAGGGCTGGAGGACACAACCCTGTAATTGTGCAGGGTATTAGCAATCTCTCGTCTACCTCCTTCGCCAATATCTGCCACCCAAGCAAATTTCACAGCTGTCTGCTTTCCGAGAAGTGTACAAGCCTTTTATACACAATTCGGTTCCGTTGCCTATTTTTTCTCGACCAATATGTGTGCTATCTGCGTATGGCCCATGGCGTTGGTGACATATCCAAACATAATAATTATGCATCCTTGTCCTTGTCCTTTTGCATACAAGTGTGTAACAACTCGGTAAAAACCATTGTGTCGGATTTCGTTTGTCTGTCACAAGTTTGGTTTGCATCTTACTTAGAAAATCCAACCCAGCAAAATGCAAGCATGGAGCTGTGGTATCACTTGCACTGGATGCTATACGCGGTGACCATTAATGCTAAACTCTATGCAAGCCTGCTTCCTACTTACGACGTTTTCTCTCCAACTGCGTCTATCACTCGGACTCCTTACATCGGCAGCACTGACAACGTCCTGACGCATAACTGCTTCTATTATGCTTTTTTGCAACCACATAAATATCACAGCTAGAGAACAGAATCACTGGAAATTCTCTCTCCTTTATTATAATTTGTATCACCGGCTGATAACTCTCCCGTGTATCGGTTGCTTGCTCTTGCATAAGACCCTCACGAATTTCCGTTCAGAATTAGATACCCCTAACCATTAAGGGCCGTATGGTGTCCTCAGCTTCCGCAAGGCTCACCCAAGCGCAAAAACTTGTCTTCAAGCTAAAATATGATACAATCCCACTGAGGCTCCCATATAGAGGTAATACTGGGAGTTTCAGAGAGAGAGAATTTCACCCTGAAAGGCTCTCCGAGTTAATGGATTCTATTGTCTGTTACTGAGGAGACCATTGCTGCTGTCAGGAAGAGACTTGTTGCCAAGAAGTTTGTGAATCTGCGCCAAACACAGCAGCGTGCAGAAGCGAGTTGTACAACCTTCAAGATTTTGAGTGCAGATCTTCGACGAGCAAGCGGCTGTATATGATAGCTAAAAATAGAGCTATTTATTCCGATTATTCTGAAAGAAACCTCACCAGTACACAATGTGGGTCAGAAAACTTTCTTTTACTAAGTAGCGTAAAGTTTCTTGGCCATACCAAGGGCCTCTACTCTTAAATTATTTCTGAATACTGTTGTCCTTGTTTAAAATTCTGCACGAAATGAAGTCCCCATTAAATTTCGAAATTCTGTGATCCGTAGACAATCTTGGACATGGTGCGGTCTCTAGTACGCTTACTCGCTGCTTCTGAAACAGTGTCCTAACTTTTTTTTGTGTATCATCTCTTATTAATGTACCTGGTATAAAACTTTTGACTGCAGTCATCACTATTTATTCGAATTTGAGCCACTCATGGTCGACGCTTAAGCAGTTAAAATTAGTGGAACACGCACTCTTTCGCAGAAAGGTATAAAAGCAAATTTTTATATGCTCTTGGGGTTTTTTTAGTGAATTTTTGATACTCCGATACTTAATCTTGTTACGGCGAAAATTTAGTCATTAATTCCTGCATCTGCTATGACGCTAACTATTTGCTTCAGATTGTTAGACGCTAAGAGGTGTAACACGTTATGACAACCGCTTGCATTTCGTGTAGGCTCCAGAACTAATTGTAAATAATCGTCGATTACACTCCGCTACGAGTAAATAATGTGCTCTCAATGTGGTAACGACGGTGATTAACATTTGACTTACCCGTATGCGACATGCGACGAGCGCAAAACGCATGCAAAGTGGTGCTCAAGTACACTTCTTTGTGGTAGTTTAATCCTTATGCTCTAAACAGTTGAGTCGTCACTCGTTAGGTAAGACATGGTCGATTTTATAGCTGCATATGACATCTCTGTTCAGTTTGTAAATATCACAAAAATCGTTAAAGTCTATGGGCATAACCAATGCACCTCAAAAAACGGCTCATTTATTCAGTTCGTCGCAGCATACATGAGCTCAAGTCTTCGAAAGAACTCTGTCTTCCACGCAATAAATTCAACTTATAAAACTAATTGGATTAGCTGACTAAGTCCCACTGGAAGTATGTACTTAAGAACACAGCTACCGACTATTTCTAGACATAAAATTTTACGACTTGTTTAATCGCTTCGTCCTGATTGGCTTGGCCGCTGTAAAAAGCTCGTGTCGTCGCAGACAGCGACTCCGACATCGACCCTGCGGCGCCGAGTCACGTGTCCACGTCTAGAGGCAGGCAACACAGAGTTTCGTTGTGTTTCTGAATGACACAGATAAAAGAAGGCATTTAACTTCTGAAGTTTTCCCAGCGTGAATGGTTGATGGTATAGTTCCTGGTGTTCAGTCATGCCCATTTTTCGACTGCTGAGCTAGTCTTCTTCAGCTGGTTCTCTCACTCAAGGCTATCTCTCTCCTCGGTGGCGACAATATGGACAAAACAACGCAACTGGGAAGCGTAGCCCGTTATTACTTACTGTAGGGAATACAAATGAAATATTTGGGGACAGAGGCTACGTGTATGTTTATACCGACACGTGAATAATAGGTTTGTGGTTTGAAATAATTACAAAAATGGTTCAAATGGCTCTGAGCACTATGCGACTTAACATCTTTGGTCATCAGTCCCCTAGAACTTAGAACTACTTAAACCTAACTAACCTAAGGACAGCACACAACACCCAGCCATCACGAGGCAGAGAAAATCCCTGACCCCGCCGGGAATCGAACCCGGGTACCCGGGCGTGGGAAGCGAGAACGCTACCGCACGACCACGAGATGCGGGCAAATAATTACACTCTATCCGTCATAACACAAATTATACGACGGAATTTGGAAAACCAAAGCAGTGAACTTTCTTTCAAGTGTTGCTTAAGAAGAGAAGAGATGAATCGTTAGACCATGGGATGTACAGAAAATCTACTAAAGAGTACCTATACTAAAGAGTGCAGCTCTTAAGTGTATCTTCTCTATCTCTTATGTTACTTCAACCTAGTAACGGTACCAGAATGATTAGAAATCCCAAGAATCACTCTTACAAGTAGCTTGTGAGCCACTTCTTTCGTAGATGAATTACATATCATTAAGATTCTTACATTGCAGCCTCGCATATATTTATTGTAAATTTAGTTTTAAGGGGTCATTTCACTTTACGTTAATGCTGGGCATTTTAGGGTTGTTACTCTTGATTCTCGTTACAGGATTTTAGTTGTAGCTTTTAGATTTGTTGGTTGGTTGGATGGTTGTGGTTGATTTGGGGGAGGGGACCAAACAACGAGGTCATCGATCCGAACGGATTAGGAACGGATGGGGAAGGAAGTCGGCCGTGCCCTTTCAGAGAAACCGTCCCGGCATTTGCCAGGAGCAATTTAGGGAAATCATGGAAATCCTAAATCAGGATGGCCGGACGCGGTTTTGAATCGTCATTCTTCCGAATGCAAGTCCAGTGCGCAAACCAACTGCGCCATGTCGCTTGGTAGTTTCATTCGTAAAGTGCTGGGAAGGTTTATTTAACATCCATCATTCCGGAACCCTATTTTCACATCCTTCGCGAGTTCCACTTTTAGACCTTAGCTTGTAAAATCCAAAATTCTCTTTTTGTGGCTACGTAGCGTGAAAGTTTTGCACTTTCCCGTCGGCTAGATACGCTACCAACATTAAAATTTTAATTAACCAATAAAAATAATACCTCAAGGTGACACACACAAATAGCACTGATTCTTTTTATTAAGCTGTATTGTAAGATACAGTACGGCCGCTTTTATCCACTGTCAGAAATGAAGAAATTACCCTGTAGCTTGTGTCACGCGCGAATTATTATCTCAGAAGTGAGAATGTGCCGGCCGCTGTGGCCGAGCGGTTCTAGGCGCTTCAGTCCGGAACCGCGATGCAGCTACGGTCGTAGGTTCGTATCATGCCTCAGGCACGCATCTGTGTGATGTCCTTAGGTTAGTTAGGTTTAAGTAGTTTTAAGTCTAGGGGACTGATGATCGCTGATGTTAAATCCCCTAGCGCTTAGAGCCATGTGAACCATTTTTAAGTGAGAATATGGAAGAGACAACAGCTCCAACGAGTAAGCTAATCAACAGAAATATGGAAAACAAGTACGGCGAAAAGAAGGAAAAAGGTCCTAGAAGAACAATAATGCGGCACTAACTGGTTGTGTTACACCGAAACCGGAAGGAATGAGCTAAATACGATCTAACAGGACTTCCAAATTCGTTTCTAGTCGTAGCCTGCTGTTACTAGGTACTAGGAGATCATCAGAATATGCAATTACGACGAACGACTCGGGTTTTTGCTGTAGGCTGTTCGAAAGTTATTCGAGACTGATTTCCCAATCTGCCCTGCAGCTTCTTTTTCGTCCTGCTAAGGACTAGCAGTGTAATCCACGTTCATGAGAGAATGGATTGCAATATATGCGGACTTCTGCCGCAAGCGGCGTATTACTACTGCGTAACGAGATTCAATAAACCAAAGCCATAGCTCGACAGGCAAATCGCGCTTTGTTCAGAATGCTAGCATCCGAAACCGGAAATCCTATTTCGTTTGCTGGCCGGCGTTGTCTCCCAGTAACGGCTCCGAAGCACACGCGTCCCTCACGAGTGAAAACTTCTGCATTCGATTCACTCGGCAGCCGCCCGCCCGCCAGGCTACGCACGCGGCGCCACCGCAAAACACGCTTGCGCAACGCGGCCAGTGCGATCGGAGCAGGGCAGCGCCTCCCCGCCATACTCAGAAACAAACACGGGACGATGCGCTGTTGTTTGTGGACGCCGTCATTGCCGCCGGAGTGCCCTCCACTTTATTTTCGCCAGCGCCGTATTTTCCTGGCATCTCAATTTGTTTTGGCGACGGCTGATGGAATTATTTTCCAACCGGAGCGCCGGGGATTGTTTACCTAGAACGAAACAGACCTGGCAGGCGGCAAGTAAAGGTCGCTAAACATCGTAAATAATCCGACTACATTAACAACTGCTCGTCTTCCGCAAAGCGCGCCTTCAGGAAGGCGGTCTCGAATATCCCGCGATTCCCGTCGAAAGAAACATAAGGGTTTAGCGCCGCGTCGGTGACGGGGTCATTACAGACGGAGTTCACACTCGAACTGGTAAGAGGTGCAGGAGGAAATCTTTAATATTCCGATTTAAATTACTTGCCATATGGCGTTTAAAGTCCAAAGCAGCGGCGTATGCGTAACGCGCACTGTTTGCAGGCAGCCGCAAAAATCAAATGGCTGTAAGCTCTATGGGACATAACATCTGAGGTCATCAGTCCCCTAGACTTAGAACTACTTAAACCTAACTAAGGACATCACACACATCCATGCCCCAGGCAGGATTCGAACCTGCGACCGTAACAGCCACGTGGTTCTGGACTGAAGCACTTAGAACCGCTCGGCCACAGCCGCCGGCGCAGGCAGCCGCACCAACAATTCTCTCTCCGCGGTAGTGGAAAATTGCTTTAAAAGCAACCCTCTAAGAAAATCACGAAAAAAACCCTGATAGTCATATGGTACAGACTTCAACAGTATCTCTACGCATGTGGAATTTTCCCGTCCGAAGAATAACTTCAAAGTTATATCATATCTGGAACACCATTAAAATCAGTGTATAACTCGTATTTGTCGCTGATTAACAAAACATCCCTCTCTTCAACCGGATCTAAGTTGCATGGTGCTTTGCGTTTGATGTACGGGGAGATCAGAATCACCTGATAAGCTTTGCAGCGGAGGTTGTGCTGAAAAATAACTATTGAAAAAATATGTTACGTTGCGCGGTTTATGAGTTATTTAGCACTGCAGTTAGCCAATCAAGTCCCTGCGCGCGCAAATTCGAGCACTTAAACGCGGTAAAATGCGATAAAGCACGAAGTGAGTTACCACTTGTTCAAATGCAATGAGCAAAAGCTACATTTGTTCGGTTTGAGGAAACCAAATGAAGAATAAGTTTGACGATACTGTCTCAGGCAGGCTGCTTGAATTTGAGCACGCGACTTCCTGATTGGCTGCTACCTTGATCGCTAAGCAACTTGCGAAACGGGGTAACTATCGAATTTTTTTCTTAACAATTATTCCTCAATACAACCTCCTCTGTAAAACCCTTATTTGCTTTTCTGACAGCTTGTGATTTTATATACAGGGTGGTCTATTGATCGTGACCGGGGCAAATATCTCACGAAAGAAGCGTCAAACGAAAAAAATACAAAGATCGATAATTGTCTAGCTTGAAGGGGGAAACCAGATGGCGCTATGGTTGGCCCGCTAGATGGCGCTGCCATTGGTCAAATGGATTTCAACTGCGTTTTTTAAAATAGGAACCTCCATTTTTTATTACGTATTCGTGGAGTACGTAAAGAAATATGAATGTTTTACTTGGACCACTTTTTCGCTTTGTGATAGATGGCGCTGTAATAGTCACAAACATATGGCTCACAATTTTAGACGAACAGTAACAGGTAGGTTTTTTAAATTAAAATACAGAACGTAGGTACGTTTGAACATTTTATTTCGGTTGTTCCAATGTGATACATGTACCTTAGTGAATTTATCATTTCTGAGAACGCATGCTGTTACAGCGTGATTATCTGTAAATACCACATAAATGCAATAAATGCTCAAAATGATGTCCGTCAACCTCAATGCATTTGGCAGTACGTGTAACGACATTCCACTCAACAACGAGTAGTACGCCTTCCATAATGTTAGCACGTGCATTGACAAAGCTCTGACGCATGTTGTCAGGCGTTGTCGGTGGATCACGATGGCAAATATCCTTCAACTTTCCCCACAGAATGAAATCCGGGGACGTCAGATCCGGTGAACGTGCGGGCCATGGTATAGTGCTTGACGACCAATCCACCTGTCATGAAATATGCCATTCAATACCGCTTCAACCGCACGCGAGCTATGTGCCGGACATCCATCATGTTGGAAGTACATCGCCATTCTGTCATGCAGTGAAACATCTTGTAGTAACACTGGTTGAACATTACGTAGGAAATCAGCATACATTGCACCATTTAGATTGCCATCGATAAAATGGGGGCCAATTATCCTTCCTCCCATAATGCTGCACCATACATTAACTCGCCAAGGTCGCAGATGTTCCACTTGTCGCAGCCATCGTGGATTTTCCGTTGCCCAATAGTGCGTATTATGCCGGTTTACGTTACCGCTCTTGGTGAATGACGCTTCGTCGCTAAATAGAACGCGTGCAAAAAATCTGTCATAGTCTCGTAATTTCTCTTGTGCCCAGTGGCAGAACTGTACACGACGTTCAAAGTCGTCGCCATGCAATTCCTGGTGCATAGAAATATGGTACAGGTGCAATCGATGTTGATGTAGCATTCTCAACACCGAAGTTTTTGAGATTCCCGATTCTCGCGAAATTTGTCTGCTACTGCTGCGCGGATTAGCCGCGACAGCAGCTAAAACACCTACTTGGGCGTAATCATTTGTTGTAGGTCGTGGTTGACGTTTCACATGAGGCTGAACACTTCCTGTTTCCTTAAATAACGTAACTATCCGGCGAATGGTCCGGGCACTTGATGATTTCGTCCAGGATACCGAGCAGCATACATAGCACACGCCCGTTGGGCATTTTGATCACAATAGCCATACATGAACACGATATCGACCTTTCCCGCAATTGGTAAACGGTCCATTTTAACACGAGTAATGTATCACGAAGCAAATACAGTCCGCACTGGCGGAATGTTACGTGATACCACGTACTTATACGTTTGTGACTATTACAGCGCCATCTGTCACAAAGCGAAAAAAGTGGTCCAACTAAAACATTCATATTTCTTTACGTACTACACGAATACCTAATAAAAATGGGGCTTCCTATTTAAAAAAAAAAAAACGCAGCTGATATCCGTTCGGCCTATGGCAGCGCCATCTAGCGGGCCAACCATAGCGCCATCTGGTTTATCCCTTCAAGCTAGATGAGTTTCGTTCTTTGTAGTTTTTTCGTTGATGCTTATTTCGTGAGATATTTGGCCCAGTCACTATCAATGGACAACGGCTAATTTCGTGTGATTATATATAATCACACGCTATTAGCCGTTATGCGAATCTCCTACTGGAACGGCTCACTGAGGCTTGGCAAACACATTGGTCTGCGCAGCGGCATCGCAATAGTACCCAGTAATTCCGATGGGGCTAAGTAAGAAATTCGTCAGTTGTATGCAGTTTTATGTGGCTGTGAACTACGGACAGTCAAAAAGAAAGAGGAAAAATAATTGGTTAGTCCGGTCGTGGAGAAAAATGATTAAAGTGAATCGCACTGACAGAATGGGGCCTGAAGAGTACTTCGGAAGACGGGAGAGTAAAGAAGAGAAACGGAAATAATAAGCGTGAGGTAAACATCTTGGTTAGGACAAGTATAGCGTAGAAATTGCCTGTAACAAAGAGACATCGGAGGAAAAATTGTTCCGAGACGGAGAAAAAAAGGCTCGTAATGTTGGATGACATTAAAAATTAAGGAAGTTAGCAGATTTAGGAAAAGGCACGGCAAAGGAAAAGTGGAGAGCTTCCGGTCGATAACCGTCTTTAAGATTTATCAAAGATGAAGAAAGAAATGAAGAAAATCGGTCATGTCCATTTTACATGAACCATACCTGTGTTTACTTTAAGCGATTGAGAGAAACCGCGGAATAGGGATTGAAGGTGATCTGAAATTGGCTTCTCCTTGATATGAGCACAATGTCCAACCACTGTGAAACTCCGTTCGGTCGATAGGCCGTTCAACAACCTCTTCCTGCCAGAAACGCAAAGTGCGTGTGTTTGTGGTGAGTTGAGGTAATATTTATCACACATATAACAAGGTTTTTTTGGCCATATGTAAGATTAAATACACGAATTTTAGAAATCTGCTTACTTTGGTAATAAATTCCCTTAACAGGCAAAGTGAGTTTAATCGCCAATACTTCCAGAATGTCTAAGGCTCTCAAAAAGAACTTTATAGCTAAATTGGAAAGTTTAAATTAAAAGAAATGATTACGCGGAATAATTCGTTGCTTGCTCGTGCATTTTTATCCAAAACGATACTGTAATTATGCTCCAGTCTACATATTCTACGGGCATGGCCCCATTTGACTCTTTTCTGTCCGCGAAGGTAAAGAAAGTATTAAAAGACGTTGTTTTACAAGCGTAGATGAGATTAACAACGGATCGCTGACAGAGCCACATACTATCCTACACATCGAGCTACATAAATACCGGGTGATCAAAAAGTCTGTATTAATTTGAAAACTGAATAAATCACGGAATAGCCGGCCGGAGTGGCCGAGCGGTTCTAGGCGCTTCAGTCTGGAACCGCGCGACCGCTACGGTCGCAGGTTCGAATCCTGCCTCGGGCATGGATGTGCGTGATGTCCTTAGGTTAAGTTAGGTTTAAGTAGTTCTAAGTTCTAGGGGACATATCGGCGTACCTCTCACCCGTCACGGTAGCAGTTTTGTTGTCCAGCACCATCTGTCAGACATTTTGTGAAGTTTTTTTTTTTTTTGTTCTAATAAAACCCTATGTCATTCCAAGCATGTGTGTCAATTTTTACCTCTCTATCTACATTACTCTGTGGTTTATTAAGTTTTCAAATTTATACTGACTTTTTGATCACCCGGTATTTGGGGAATTACAAAAACCGTTGGCGTAAGCGTTCGATATCTAATGAGGACGGTTTAGAAACGGATAACACCTATGTAGACGATTAAATAAGTTTATCTTTTAAAAATCTAAAATCAATTATTTTTTGAACTCTGTTTTTTTTTTGTAGGACTCTTGATAATGATTACTCTCGAAATCGGCTTAGCTGCTAAATAATTTTGTTAGGCTTAACTAGAATTAAGTTTCTAGTGAAAAGTAATGTGCTCACTGATTCTCTCAGTCAATAAAACCGCAAATATGATCTACCTTTCCGTGCAACTGTTCTTTCAAGCAGCTTGCCGAATTACAGATTCTTCGGCAAACATCATCAAAGTTCTTATTTTTTCCCCCTGAACTTTAACCCTAGAAACACTAACGCATTTTCAATTATGTGCTCTTCCGACAGCGGAATACTTTATGACCACCACAATTTTCTTTAAAAAAAGAACAAATTACGTTAATTGTTGTTGCCTTTTATTAACATCGCACCTTTAAAGAGTAGGTGATGTGTAAGTAGGGTCCATAACCTGGAAATATCGAATATGAGATTCATTATGAAAAGTTACATCTACTACTATTACTTAAATGTTTGGATTAAGTTTAAGTGAAAAATTTAGAAGAATTATTGACTGTTCTAAAAGAAGCCATTAAAAACAATAATTTCTTTATCAAAATTTTTGTATGTAAAGTACACGACTAGATCAAAATATTTCAAAAAAAGGGCATAAAGTCAATTCGTTTTCCAAATTTCTGCTCGGTTCCCTTCCTAACTTGAGGTAGGTGGGCACTTTTGACGTCTGGCTTCCCTATGCACAATTAGACAGTGCGCAACTGACGCCTGGGTAAGCCGCGACCGCCTAAGTGCAGTGCGTGACAAAGGAAGCGGGCGGGCCGTTGTCCGGTGCTCGGCCGCTGCCGCTGGCTGAGGCGCGGCGTCGCGACGCCGCAACACGCATCGATCCGCCGCTGCCGGCGGCGCCCGACGCCGGACGCCACAAAAGATTGCGGCGTCGGGCCGAGGCGTCGAGCGACGGCCGGCCTGCCAGCCCTGCCGTGTCCGTCACCGGCCGCAGCTCCGCACACAAAACACGCCGGCCGCTGTTTACTTCCTCCAGGCGTTAGCCGCCGGCTTCCTTTGTAACAATGCCCGGCAAACAGCCTTCCGAGTGACCGCCGACTTTCCGTTCCTTGCCCCGGCGTGAGACTAACACGAAGGGAGACTATTTTAAAATCGCATAGGCTCCAGCTCGTCGAACAGACATATCGTCGTCAGACCGTCACACTAACTCCTGCACGGAGGACAATTCTCCCTGATGGAGAGCAGCTGAAAGTTGAGTCACCAATCCAGGTGGAGGCACAATTTGGTTTTACAGACACTGTTCGTCGATATTGGTCCCTCATTCTGTTTGCAATTCTCTCGCTCAGCGCTAAGTCCCAGGCAATTGGAAAAAAAAACGCAAGTAACAATCGTCGTAAAAAAAAGGGGAGGGGAGTTTAGAACGGACCCGCAAAATTACAGACCAATGTTCTCAACGTCGATTTGCTGCAAAATTCTTGGGCACGTTCTTAGTTCGAATATAGTTCAAATGGTTCAAAGCACTATGAGACTTAAACATCTGAGGTCATCAGTCCCCTAGACTTTGAAATACTTAAACCTCACTAACCTAAGGGCATCACACACATCCATTGCCGAGGCAGGATTCGAACCTGCGACCGCAGCAGACCAGGTTCCGGAATGAAGCGACTAGAACCGCTCGGCCACAGCGGCCGGCTCGAATACAGTAAATTTCCTTGAAACAGAAAGTTTTTACTAATCGACACGGATTTAGAAAGTACTGCTCGTTCGAAACTCAGCTTTCTCTTTTCTCTCACGATATCTTGCGAAACCTTGGATGAATGGCAACAGGCAGATTCCAGCCGGCCGACCGCTACGGTCGCAGGTTCGAATCCTGCCTCGGGCATGGATGTGTGTGATGTCCTTAGGTTAGTTAGGTTTGTTAGGTTTAAGTAGTTCTAAGTTCTAGGGGACTGATGACCTCAGCTGTTAAGTCCCATAGTGAAAAAAAAGACAGATTCCATATTCCTAGATTTCCCGAAAGCGTCCGACAAAGCGCTCCACTGCTGACTGTTAACGAACACCCGAGCGTACTGAATGGGTTCCCACGTATGTGAATGGCTAGAAGGCTTCTAAAGAAATAGAACCCAGTGTGTTGTTCTCTACGGCCAGTGTTCCTCAGAGACAAAAATATCGCCAGGAGCGACCGCAGGAAGTGTGATACGACTGCTCTTTTCCTCTGTATACATAAATGATCTGGCAGCTACGGTGAGCAGCAACGTGCGACTGTTTGCTGGCAACGCTGTAGTGTTCAAAAATGTTCAAATGTGTGTGAAATCTTATGGGACTTAACTGCTAAGATCGTCAGTCCCTAAGCTTACACACTACTTAACCAAAATTATCCTAAGGACAAACACACACACCCATGCCCGAGAGAGGACTCGAACCTCCGCCGGGACCAGCCGCACAGTCCATGACTGCAGCGCAATACACCGTTCGGCTAATCCCGCGCGGCCGCTGTAGTGTATAGAAAAGTATTGTCGCTTGGGAGAGGATAGAGGATGACTTAGACAGAATTTCTATTTGATGTGATGAATGGTCTAAATGTAGAAAACAGTGAGGTAAAACAGGTGAGTTCGAAAAACAACTCTGTAATAGTCGAATACAGTATTATTGGTGTGCTGTTTGACACATTCATGCCAGTTAAATACTAGCCGCAAAGTTACAAAGCGACAGAAAATGGAACGAGCACGTAGGTTCCGTAGTAAGGAAGGGGAATGAACGACTTCGGTTTATTGGGAGTATTTTCGGAACGCGCAGCTCATGTCGTATACGGATATAGTAAATTCGTAGACTACTTCGCTAATGATGGTTCTTGAAACTTCAAGTGCTTGTCAGTTCAGGTCTTTTTTTTAGGATTCCCTTGGTCAAAGAAACCTTTTACCATTCGCACAACCCTTTTTTGTATCCGTTCATTGCCCACTGTTCTATTTCATATGGGTTTCGGTCCATACAATATTCTAGGATGGTCGGCAGGGGTTTTTGTTAGCAGCCTCCTTTGTAAATTGACTGCATTTTCCCAGAATCTTACCAGTGAAACGAAGTCAGCCACCTGCTTTACCTACGACCGAGCCTACGTCATAATTCCACTGCATGCCCTACCAATTATTACGTCCGTCTCCGTAGCTGAGCGGTCAGCGCAGCTGACTGCCACGCGGAGGGCACAGGTTCGATTACCACTACTGCCAGGGTGGGCTGGAACGGGTGCACTTGGCATCGAGAAGCCAACTGAGGTGCTACTTGGCCTAGTAGTAGCGGCTCCATGACACGAAAACTGTCATCGGTCGGGAGAGAGGGTTTCTGACCCACACCCGGACATTTCGAATCCAATTACACCATTCACAGAGGATGACACAGTGGTCGCTCGGTACCGATGGATCCGCCAGTGCTTGTGGACGGAGTTTATATTCACTACTTACTACGTCCAAGTAGTTATATGAGTTGATTGAATCAAACTGTGACTCACTGATGTTGCAGTCATAAGCTACTACGGTTGTACGAGCAGTGTAGTGCACAATTTTAAAAATGTCAACATTTAAGGTAAGTTGTCCATCTTTGTACCACTCTGAAATCTGAACAACATCTGTCTGAATACTTGCGCACCTTTTCTTTTTTTTTACTTTATTATGTACCGCTGTATCACCTGCAAAAAGAAAAATACAAAGATTTCACTAATATCATTAACCAGGCCATTAATATACAGTACGAACTGTGAGGGCGCCAAATACAGTTCACTGGGGGACCCCTGAAATAGCTTCAGTCAGTGACTCTCCACCCAAGATAACATACTGTATAATGGCTCTGAGCACTATGCGACTTAACTTCTAAGGTCATCAGTCGCCTAGAACTTAGAACTAATTAAACCTAACTAACCTAAGGACATCACACCCATCCACGCCCGAGGCAGGATTCGAACCTGCGACCGTAGCGGTCACTCGGTTCCAGACTGTGGCGCCTAGAACCGCACGGCCACTCCAGCCGGCACATACTGTATACTTTCTGCCAAAACCTTCAGTCCATTCGCAAATTTCGTTTCTTACACCACAGGACTGCACATTTCTTTTCTTAATACGCGTTGGTGTCGTCAAATGATTCCCAGGAATAAGGAATACCGCACCAATCTGACTGATTTGACTTGGAAGGTCTTCTGGTACTCAGTCGAGCCAACGTGTTTGCGGTCGACAGATAGGTAGCGAGTTCAAAAAGGAAAAGAAGACAGCGATTTAATATCCGGTCGATAACCACGTCACTCGACACTGTGCACAAGCTCGAAGTAACGAAGGAGACTGAAAGCGTCATTTTCAACCATTCTGGTATTCGCCTTAAGCGATTACAAGATAATCCGTTTAACTAAGAAAAAGAACCAGATAGGATTCGATTATAACATTTGTGGTGAACATATGGGAGACATCCTATATCTCGAATATTTAAGGACAATACTAAAAAACCGTGAAATGTGATCAATACGCATCGTCATTATTAGAGAAGTCGAATGGAAGACAGATTCGTTCTGAAAACGGCGGTGACTTGGTAAAGAACATCGCGTGTAAAACGCCCTTTGCGACGAATTCTAAAGTACTGTCCCAGCGTTCGGAGTCCTTATGAAGTAGAAATGACATCGGGCCTCGAAAGAATTCACTGACTCTCTTCTGCGATCATGAAAGGAAGCCACGTACTGTAAAACGGCCAGTAAAGTACGTACCTGGATGTACATGAAGAATCAACTAAGAGAAGGTGCGGAAAAACCAAAATTTTGGAGACCGCATGGGATTTTGAATCACAGTCCTCTCGAATGCGAGTCCATTGTCTTAATCAATGCGCTACGTCGCTCAGTAGTAACCAGTTCCAATCGCAGCAGTGGAAAAAATTTCTTGGTGGCTCACAGGGAAGGAGAGATGGAGCCATACAATAACTGAAGAGAAGAATTATGTACCAGCGTCCTCACCAGACTGTACTAAAATGACACGAAATGAAATGATCGTGGGGCATTGTTGGCCGGGAGGCCCCAACCGGGGAAGTTCGGCCGCCGGGTTGCAGGTCTTTTATTTCAGGTGACGCCACATTGGGCGACTTGCGCGTCGGTGATGATGAAATAATTATGAGTACAACACGACACCCAGTCCACGAGCGGAGAAAATCTCCAGCCGGGAATCGAACCCGGGCCCGCTGCATGGTAGGAAAGCATGTAACCACTCGGCAAGGCAGGCGGCTACTGTATTGAAATTTGGGGGTAGTTTTGCGTTGCTCTTGAAACACACAGGTATTTGTGAGTCGCATCACATGTGAGGAGTTTCAGGAGAAATATAAACGAACATACACTGATGAGCCAAAATATTATGAACACTTGCGTAATACTGTGTTGGTCGTTCTTTGGAACGCAATACAGAAGCGCTTCTGCGCTGCGTGGATTCGACAAGTCCTTGCTAGGTTTCCAGAGGTACCTGGCTCCAGATATATACGCACATGTCATGCAATTCCAGCAAATTACGGATGTTTTGTGGGCGCGGAGCTGGCGCTCAAGAGCGTTCCACATTTGTTCTGTCGACTTCAGATGAGACGGATTTGGGGGCCAAGATACTGACATGACCACTATCACTTTCCTCAAACCACTGTAGCACTTTTATAGCCTTGTGACACGAAAAGTTGTCCTTATGGAAGATACCACCGGTGAAGACATCAAACATGAAGGGATGCAGCTGGTAAGCAACAATGCTCAGCCTGCGATTACCACCAAAGGTTCCATGGAGATCCAGGTGAGTATCCCCAATAGAATAACGCTGCGCTCATCCGCATACCTCCGCGCGCCGTGTATGTTTGGAGCAGTTACTCGCTTGGATGACTCCTTATCAGATCATGACCATCGACATGATGTAATAAGAAACGTGATTCAACCGACCAGGTGACAAGTTTCTACTGATCCACGACCCGATCTCCATGACACCGTCCCCAATAAAATCGCAACAAACGGTTTCGTTGGGTACACGTAGGGGTCATCTGCTGCGGAGCCACCTGGCCCATAATGTTCTCTGAACAGTGTGCCCTAAGCAGTGATCTTTATACTACCTGGATGTATAACTCTGATCTGAGACCATGGAACTTCGGCGTGCCTGGAGATTATAGTCACCCGCATGGTCTGCCATATTGTTGTTAGGCAAAAACGTTTCTTGTACGTGAAAAGAGATCTTTACTTATATCAACATGTGATATAGTAGGCTGATGGGCTGATGTGGGAATAGAGAAGAATTTCCATTTCGCATTCTCGTGCCATTTCGTGGCAGCCATATTGTAATTAGGCAAGACACGAAATACGAGCATCTTTGGTCAGCACGCTCAGGCAGCTGGAGTTCGACATCCAGATAGTACAGAGATCACTAGCTCTTATATTTGACCTGTACCAGCATTACTCAGTCGTCAGATCTGTCACAAATGCCGCTTATCCAGCTTCACACAGCGGACAAACCTGCGAACTCCACGATTTGTGATGAACCGCGAATGACCAACACCTTACTGCTTACTCATTGTTTCACCGTCCTTCAACCCCTTTCCATATATGTTCATGATGGTAGAACGCGAACAACGACCAGATAGGCCCGTTATCCAGGTGTAGTCATCGAAGGGAGGTGGAACTATGCCTCACACATTGATACTCATCACAAAGATCCCTGGTAATGCTAAATAACCTTATCGGAATTGGTCACAAACGTTTCCATCTGTCCTAATCAAACTATACCACAATAGCATCCTAACGTCAATAGTAGGATACGGATTAGGGGTCTGGGCACACAGGCTCACGAGGGTTATGCCTGCCATGGCCGTAAGAAGGGTGCAGCGAAATATGCTCCTGCGTTCAGTAGGAGCATACAGAACAACTCCAGGGGAGAGGGGGGGGGGGCGCTTCTAGTGCTAATGGGGACCTGTCCACTGGACCTCAAAATTAGGGAACAGGCTGCCCGGTATTGGATGAAGAAAGAGAGGAGGGAGAAAATAATGTAAATAATGGGGGTTTATGTCGGGGACAAGCTTGGAATAAAAAGAAGAGGGATAGAACTATGGCAGGATCAATGGACTAATGAGGAAACGGGGCGCAGAACTTATGAGCTGCTGCCGAACATAGAGGAATGTTTAAAACTCACATACTTGAAACCAACCAGAGGACTGCTGCACTTCCTTGCTGGACATGGGCCCTACTTGACATACTTGTGTCGGTTTGGGAAGCGGGCTGCACCGAAGTGTGACTGTGGTGCTGTACAAGGCACTCCAGACCATGTGGTATATGAGTGCCCCCTCTTCGACGATGTTACAAATCAGCTTAGACAACAACTCCCTAACAACGACACGCACCACCTGCTCAGGCAAGAGGACACATTCAACGTCCTAAACAAACTTTCGGATTAGATCTCTAGAAAAGTCCTTAGGGAATTTTTGAGGAACAACCAGTAAATCATCACACTGACTTAGACTCCGTGCACCTTCCTCGTTCCGCCGGGGCCTGAACTTGGCCAGCCGCATCACGGCTTGGATCCGCCTCGTCTTGGATTAGGGGGGAGGGTGTTCACCACCACCGATTAAGACACGCACCAATTATGACGATAGATATTAGAAATAGGTTAGTTGTACAAAGAAAGGATAAAATTTTGGCACAGTACTGAAGTGCCAGGGGCATGCCCACTGGGGTTAGCTCGGTGGGCAAGGCCAACAATAACTAGGTTTATAGATTACTGGCACACCTGTAACGCCGCAGGTAGTGTAGTCAGTAGGATAAAGGTAGCTGTAATTAATAACAATAAAGTTCTGAAAAAGATAAAAAACAATAACTTGCACTCAGCCATATGTAGAAATAGAGTAACAGTAGATTAGAGTTCCTTGTAGTGTTGAACGAAAAAAATGTATTTACCTGTAGTGTAGAAATAATAGCTGCAGAAATGTAAAATATAAAATTAGGACCCACTAATTTACTTAGGTAGTGGGTTAATATATACGATTATAATAATTTGAATAAAGAATATTTTTCAAAAAAAAAGAAGCGACCAGCTTCGGCTTTTACGAAATGCTCATTCACAGGCGACAGATCATAACCATCTGATTTTGTCAAAGTGATTTGTGTGAATAGACTTCTTCATTTACGACCCCTATCGTTGTTGGAACGATTCCCCAGTTGTCTCTGCTCCTATTATCCACAATGAGACGACAAATATCATGGAATAGCCATATGCACATGTACTGATGGCGGTAGTATCGCGTACACAAGTACAAACGGCCAGTGCATTGAGCGGCGCTGGAGCTGTCATTTTTACTCAGATGATTCATGTGATTATGGGCGTACGACGGGAATTAACAGACTGAGCGCGGAATAGTAGTTGGAGCTAGACGCATGGAACATTCCATTTCGGAAATCGTTGGGGCATTCAATACTGTGAATTTTACAGTGTTGAGAGTGTGGCAAGAATACCAAATTTCAGGCATTACCTATCACCATAAACAACAGTGGCTGATGGCCTTCACTTAAAGACCACGAGCAGCAGCGTTTGTGTATAGTTGCCAGTCCTACAAGACAAGCAACACTGCGTGAAATAACCGCAGAAGTCGATGTCGGAGGTACGACTAATGTATGCATTAGGGCAGTGCTGCGAAATTTGGCGTTAGTGGGCTATGGCAGCAGACGATGAACGCCAGGTGTCTTTGCCAACGCCATGATATCGCCTGCAGCGCCTCTCCTGGGCTCGTGACCATATCGCTTGAACCCTAAATGACTGGAAAACAGTAGCCTGCTCAGATGAGGCCCAATTTCAGTAGGTAAGAGATGATGGAAGGTTTGGAATGTGGCATAGACCCCAAGAAGTCAAGGACCCAAGTTGTCGACAAGGCATTGTCCAAGGTGGTGGTGGCTCCGACGACTTGCTGACTCCATGCCAGTCGAGTTGCTGCACTACCCCGGGCAGAGGAGGGTCCAGCACAATATTAGGAGGTGTCCCATGACTTTGCCACCTCAGTGTATTTTCCTTACCTCGTCACGGGCCAGTAACGCCGTCAAGCGGCATTCAGTTCGCCGTGGGCAGTTGTCATAATGTTTTGGGTCAGCAGTGTATGTAGTGACAAATGAAAATTTGAGCCGGACGGAGGTTGGAACCCGGATCTAACCCAGATCTCAACCTACGGGAGCAGTTGCTTCAACTATTTTAGGCTTGGCTTCTGATCACGCCACCACAACTGACTCAAAATTTCTTCGTCACTGGTGTTTTTTTCCTATTATTTCCATACATCAAAAGCAACACGGGAACCCGGCGTTCATCTCTTGAGTCAATTAATGAGCAAATGATACCGCTTTCCCACGACAGTTCCGATATAATGGGAAACTACAGGCAAACTTCGAATCGCTCCCTAAAATATAACTCGTAATCATTTGCACAGTAAAAAACTTGTAATGCATTTGTTGCCTTCACTTTCAATTTATTATACACAATTAGAAGCTACAATAAAAAAGGGCCGTAGCATGTGAAGGAAGCGCCAAGATCTGCCGGTATAAAACAAAGCGCAGCGCGCTAGCTTGCGAGACGGGTAGGTGTTGTGCAGGACTGGAATCTAAATTCGCGCGGCGCATTACCAACCGCCGCTGCTGCGCTGGACAGCTTGAATGTAGTTTTATGGCGGTTTCGCACGCTCCTTTAGGCAAATGCTAGGCTGGTCTCCAATTTCCGCCACGAACAATTAAAATGTCAACACAAACAGCACAAAGTTTACACAAGTCATCGATAGGTGGCGCACAGGCTTTCCCTCCGTTAGGTGGCTGGCTCTGAGCACTATGGGACTTAACATCTATGGTCATCAGTCCCCTAGAACTTAGAACTACTTAAACCTAACTAACCTAAGGACATAACACAATACCCAGTCATCACGAGGCAGAGAAAATCCCTGACCCCGCCGGGAATCGAACCCGGGAACCCGGGCGTCGGAAGCGAGAACGCTACCGCACGACCACGAGCTGCGGACCCTCCGTTAGGTAACTAAGGACTGTAGCGACAAGAATGTTATTCGATCGCACAGTTAAATGAAATAAACTTGCCAAAACTTCAGCGCAACGCATCCACTACTAATAACGAGAATAACTCTAGATAAAAGAACAAGATGAAAGTTGTAAGAGTTGTAAATGGCACGGAGCGGCCGTAAGAGGTACTTCGGTGAGTTGCTATTCACAAAGATTGTCACACAAAATGAAAGCAGGGCAAATATATTTAGACGCCGGCTCTAAGTGCCTCATTGCTGCTTATAACGTTAACTGATGACTAAAACGACGAGACGCCTCTTTGTCTTCTGTGTCTATGCGAGAGAAAGGTAGTTTGTGAAAAACAGCTAATTGCTTCATTAAGAAAACGAGGCCAGATACTCTCCGGTTTACAGAAACGGATTTAATTAACGCGAAATTCGACACAGAGGCGGAAAAATCATGCGTCTCAGCCACGACGCTCTACTTCCTGACCTGTATTCGTGAATGAGAAAGTTTAGAATAGGCAATGGGAAAAAGAGGTAATGGCTGAAAAGATATATATACTGGAAATACTGTTTCAGTTTTTAATTACAAATTGGTTGTTAGGACACCGGCTAAGCGGGCGGAGGGGTAGGGTCCCGCTACTCTTCCGCTCTATATGTTTTGCATTCTCACAGTTTATTATTAAAACGTACGCTACAGTTCACCATGGCCTATGATTTTTTTTTTATAGCACATGGACATATACTGCGTGCTTGTACTGAAATAACGATTTCGGAAACAGTTTTTGTTTTGAGATATAACGTTTTATGAAAATGTGGAAACTTATACATTTCAAAATACGTTTGTCTCTGTGGAGCGACAGGATGCGAATTCTGAGGGAGGGGGGATCTTGACTGAGAGGCCAAGCGTTTTAATATTGTACTTCTGTATGCACACGACAGGCATATTTACTTTGTAACAAACATCGCGAATTTTCTAGCTGTTACTATTTTGAGAGTGACTTTCAAAAATTCCATTTTGAAGAACTAGATTCAATCCTCAAATCTCCTTGGTTAACTGTATTATGTATCGATAATCAATACTTACAATTTTGTTTTTCGCGTTGATCATGGAAGTTGTTAGTGACGTCATTGTTTCCCCAACAGGATTGGGCCTTTGCTTTGCCTGTGGATGAAACACGCAAGAACTTCGTTTCGCGCATTACGCAGTGAGATAAACATCCTGATTATGTAATTTAATTATTAATCTGTTGACATCCAAGTAAATATGTCACTTCTTTGGAGGAAAACAAGAGTAAAGAAAAAGAGACTATAAGAATTACAACAGAAACATACGTCTAAGGGAAGCAAAATTCGTGATTTTTTGCGCATACATCAGTGTGGTCCCTAAATGTGTCAGCGAATTAGAAAGACATACCGTGGGTCATTTAAAAAATCCTCCACACAGCGCATGCGGGACCATTATGGTGGCGTATTCAAGTTGAAATTCATGTCAGTTGTGAGCGAGACTTTAGGCATGACGGTCATATACGAGTTTGCTGATTCGCGTGGCTGTGTCGTGAGTAACTCAGCTTTAAAATGGAAGCTAACTCAAGACAGGTCTGATTAAACAAAATGACGAGCGTTTCTACCCAACTGAAATTAACAGTGCTTTGAGAGGGGAGTATGGGAATAGTGTAGAATAGTGAAGTGGATAGTGGCGCAGTGTCACGGTGGTCTGCTCGTTTCCGTGAGGATCGGGTAAGCACTGATGACAGCCCAAGAAGTGTCAGGACATCAACTGCAACAGACTACAGACTATACCTCTCAGGTTATTATTAAGACATTTTGAGGGAGGATCGACGATAAACATGTGAGGAAATAGCATATGAGGCCAGTATGTCTGTCACTTCAATTTACAGAATCATAACTGAAAAATGAAAGATATGAAATAACGCTGCCAGATAGGTTCCGCATGATCTAAGTGTAGATCAGAAAGCAGGTCGCAGAAAAATCGGAGAAGAATTGCCTCAACGTTATCGGACGAAGGAGAACAGTTTACGAGAAGAACTGGTGCGCTTTATGAAACACGGATACCAGGTTTTGAGCCAGAACTGAAGTCTCAGTCGTCCGATTCTCCACGCCCGAAAAAAATCCGTCAACAATCAAAGGTGAAACCTATGATAATCTTTGCGAATGACATGGAGTCATAGCTACAAATAGAGTGCCGCAGGGGACGTCTGTAACAGGCGCGTACTACAAGCTGTTTCTGCAAAATTTTTACGCCCGAAAATTCGTCAAAGAAGGCCTGACATGCTTCCAACTGCTGTCGTTATTTTGCACGATAAAGCAAGACGGATTGCTGCCCTACCGGTGAGAGAAAGCTCGACAAGTATGCATGGGAAATACTTCCCCACCCACCATGCAATCCTGACATGAGCCTCCCAGACTTTAATTTGTTTCCCAAACCGAAGAAACAACACTGTGAAAAAGTTTTGATGCAATTGATGGTGCTTCCATTGATGCAAAAACAATGAAGGTGTCTTATCCGGAATATAGAAGTTGCCACAATGTTGGGAAGCAGTTGCAAGCAAGGATGGAGATTATATTGAAAGCCTGTAAAGATACTATGTAAAATTAATCTTTTTTTTTCAATTATGTCTTACAGCGTACAGAACTTTTGAAATGAGCCTCGTATCAGCACTGAGAAATACAATAAGGCTGCAAGAAGTGAGTGAAATGATAATCAAGCTTCTTTTCATTCCAAAATTCTTAGCTGTGAATAAAATGCTTCAGCCTAAACAAGCTGCAACACCATTTCATGTTGACGCCGATCATTCATACAAGAATATGGACTGTAGATCGAACGTGAATAAAACACGTTTTGAAGGATGTGATACAGCTAAAATGTTAAATGACAAAAAACCAAACACTGTTCTAAACAAAATTACTGCACCACACTAAAAATTGTGGCTGGAATGCTTCATCAGAGTATACTGTATTTTGGTTTAGGACCTGAAGCGGGCTATCATAGTATGATTAAAATGTGCCCTGTTATGAAAACGAGACAAATGCGAAAAACTAAGTAAACTGTTTATTAATTCATGTGTAATCGCCATAGCTGTTAATCCATTTACCCGACTGTGACATAAAACGGTCAGTGCCTTCGTGGAGAAGTATTTGGGTTGCCTACGGAATCACGATGGTACCGAGGCGGGCACTTCTTCGTACGAAGCAAATCGACGGCAACGAATGTTATCATTCATGGCTCCGAAAATATGGGGAGCGATCGGGATTGTATGGAGGACGGGTAAGTGGTTCCAGCGGAACTTCTGCAATGTAGTAGAAACAAACTTGGCAACATGTGGGTCTTCCCTGAAGAAAGCCTGGGTAAAGCATGGTTCCGTAGGCAAACATTTTTCCATGAAGGGATTGACCGTCCTGACTTACAGTGGGAGTCCATTTCCGGACACATGTTCATAGGTCCCTTTTTCCTCCATTACCAGTCAGGAATCCAACCCTGTAGTTTATCGGTTTTATTAATGTTCGCCCTGTACTGACAAGTACACAAACAACGCTTATTATACTGAAAAGTGTAGCACCTTAATACGATTTAGTAAATTTGATAAATGAACTGTGCAACTAATTTTAAACGGGATACAGTATGTGCCGAAAACTTGTAACATGACGTCGCATTGAGGGAATGTTCCGCAGTACATTTCACAAAAACTGTTTGAGCAATTACGAGAGACAGTAGTAACTTGCAGAATGAATCAAGAATGTCAAGATATTTTGTATTAAAATGTGGTCATGACCGGCCTCTACGTTACTGGTCTATACACTGTAGAACAGAAATTACATGTCTGACGTCAGCAGATGCAAATTAGGGCCAGTGGCAATCCTACCGTCAGTGCTCCGGCGCACCGAACGGCTTAAAATGGTTTACAAAATGTTTATATCCTCGTCGGAATGGCGGTTATCGCTGAAACAACCGGTTTTCGATTATATCGTTTTTTTAACGGCATTCAAAGCTCAGTCTTAAAAACGCTCAAAATAACCGATTTCGGTTTTTCATTACTATTATTTCCTGGAACAGACGTAGCAATCGAATAAATACTGAAAAAGTTGACTCATTCAATTAGAAGATACATAGAATCAAAATATTAAATTAAATAGGCAAATAAAACTTAGTCCGTCCAGCATTCCCTGCTTCTCTCGAGTAATTAGTGGATGAATACTACAAAAAATCCCCAGTATTCTAATTGTTTTATACTCTGCTCAAAAATAAGGATCATACGACTATTTGGGTATTGTGAATAGTCAGCGTTAAAGGGAGAAAACTGAGGTTGTAGAACTCTATTTTTATGTTAATTTGTCCAGTTTTAAAAATTACAAACAGATAAAGACATATTACGCAAAGACCAGCTACTTTCTGGTTTTATTGTAAAGTGGGAATGAATTGTTAAGTTTCTAGTTTACGCCTTATATGATGTCGCAGCTTTGTTGTGGCTCCTCCAGATCTCAATCTTTTAAAACAAGTAGGGCATTGAATTCCATTGATACCACACTACATAAAATACTTCCAGAATAAGGATCGTGCCAGTCTGTAATGTAACTAATGTCCGACACCAAGAGCGCGGAACTACCATACAAACCACATAGGTCAAGTCCCGCACACGCTATTATAGCTTATTTAGCCTGAACCTTCTTTTATCTGGGAGTAGGCATTAGGAGTGATTTAAAATGGAATGATCATATAAAGTTGATCGTCGGTAAAGCAGATGCCAGACTGAGATTCGTTGGAAGAATCCTAAGGAAATGCAATCCGAAAACAAAGGAAGTTCAAATGGTTCAAATGGCTCTGAGCACTATGGGACTCAACTGCTGTGGTCATCAGTCCCCTAGAACTTAGAACTAATTAAACCTAACTAACCTAAGGACATCACACACATCCATGCCCGAGGCAGGATTCGAACCTGAGACCGTAGCAGCAGCGCGGCTCCGGACTGGAGCGCCTAGAACCGCACGACCACCGCGGCTGGCAAACAAAGGAAGTAGGTTACGGTACACTTGTTCGCCCACTGCTTGAATACTGCTCACCAGTGTGGGATCCGTACCAGATAGGGTTGATAGAAGAGATAGAGAAGATCCAACGGAGAGCAGCGCGCTTCGTTACAGGATCATTTAGTAATCGCGAAAGCGTTACGGAGATGACATAAACTACAGTGGAAGACTCTGCAAGAGAGACGCTCAGTAGCTCGGTACGGACTTTTGTTGAAGTTTCGAGAACATTCCTCCACCGAGGAGTCAAGCAGTATATTGCTTCCTCCTACGTATATCTCGCGAAGACACCATGAGGATAAAATCAGAGAGATTAGAGCCCACACAGAGGCATACCGACAATCTTTCTTTCCACGAACAATACGAGACTGGAATAGAAGGGAGAACCGAGAGAGGTACTCAAGGTACCGTCCGCCACACCGTCAGGTGGCTTGCGGAGTATGGATGTAGATGTAGATTCACAGCCGAGATTTTGGGATGGAAAGAAGCTATAAGATCCTTCCAATAGGCCATGCCACAAGGTAACTGGGACGTTATCGTCTCAGCAACGCTGTACCAATTCTTAAGCCATGTGCTTGTTGTTTGTTTCTGTCGGCATTGTTACTGAAGTACCACTGATTAGTTTTCCCAGTTTCTACAATAGCACAATATTTCAAAGCAATGGGAATTTTACGAATAATAGTTACTCGTTCTTAAAAAAGCTTTATTTGAAAACCAAAAAATTTAGCGCTGCGTCTATGGCTAATTGATATTTCGTTTTTTCTTCGTTATCAGTCTTCTTTCTTTTAGTGTTCAACCCTGAGGTTGGTTTGCAGCAGAGCGCCATTCCTCTCTTCTGTCTGCCTTCCTCTTCCATTTCCACGTAATGTGTTACATCCAACGTCATTCATGATTTGTTGCATGTATGATATCCTCGGTCGCCCCCTCCGATTCCTTCCCTCAATAGCTCCTTCTGCTATTGTTCCAGGATGTAGGATGTGCCCTACAAGTTTGTCTCTTCTTGTTTGGATGTGCCTCTACAACATCTGGTTGCCTGTTCTCTTCTAAGCACCTCTTCGTTTGTTACTTTGTCTCTCCAGCTGATCATCATCCTTCTATAGCACCACATCTCCAGGGCCTGTAGCCGTCTTCTCTCTTCTCTTCCAACTGTCCAAGTTTCAAATCCGTATAGGGCCACACTCCAAGCGCAGACTGATGTTGTTGCTGGTAAGATCCTTCTCCGATTAAATGCTATTTTGGCCTTTTGTATTCTGGTCGCAATTTCTTTCTGGCTTCTACCATCTCTTGTGATTTTGCTTCCCAGGTAAGTAAATTCCTCTATCAATTGTCAGTAAAAAATAAAAAAACCGAGACCAAACAAATGCCGAAAAATACCGGTCACTCAGAACTAAAATACCGGTATCGGTTCTAACCGGTCGGTTTTTCCCATTCTCTTATCTCTTTCAACGGCGCAGACCTCCAATTATGGAGCGCCAAATTATGTGGAGCGGGCACTGGGGAGAGCTGTTTGAGGCGCGGGGCAGTACAGCGGCCGCTGACTCAGGCCCTCGTGGCCGCAGACGGCATCGATCCGCAGCTGCAGAGGGCCGCCGCCGCCGCGCCATCCTACCTGCTGGCCCTCCCAACACCCGACACTGCCGCAAAGCCTCGGCAGCTGTGGCCTAGAGATGGGCAAACTCGTTCATCCTTGGGAACTAGTTCACTGCTGATCGTTCTTTTTTGGGAATCGTTCATTTTTACTCGTTCACCGTTCATTTGTGCTTGGTATATGGTTCTTATGAAAAACTGAAAACTAGTAGTGTAGGTGACTGAAGGATGGAGGACACCAAGAGGGGGCTTGCCTCCCCCCTGGAGTATAGAGTTTTTATTCATTACAGAATTCTTACACACTTTTAGCAGTAATTTTTTTGATTCTGGAGAACCTCTCGTTTAGCCAACTGTAGTGTGTGTGACTGAACCCAGGGAAATAATATAGGGTGGCGCACGGAAAACCGGCCCCGAGTACAGACTGCTCGCCAATTACGGGCGATTTGTTGCCCGTTACGAGCAGATACAACAAACAGACAAACATATAATAATTAGTCAGTGAAGAAAAAACAAGCTAATGCAAGCAACAATTGTGAAACAATCGATGACGATGTGTAGAGAGGTGGAGAAGAGAACATGAAAATCTCACGCGACACGCGTGGGCTATAGCTCATGTAGTCTTGTAAACCTGCTGGTGGCTGTTTCCCAACTTAATAGACCACAAGTGTCTTGTATAAAATTCTTCGTTTCGACTCCCACTACATAGCTATGCTACGTTGTTAACAATAATCGTTTGCACCCTATATATACTTCACGTTGTCTCTGAGTTCGTAGGCGAAGTAGAGACTTTATGGATGCATAAAATAAAATGTGGTTTTCTCACCATACTTGCGTCACACGCTTAGTAAAAATTAGGTTTTTATGTTGCATTATTAAAGTTAATGCAGCAATATTAATAATATTTAAGTTTTCAGTAATAAAGTTTTTGGTTTGAAAGCTCCTTCTGAACAAATGTTTTTGAGATGATAAGTAAATACGATTTTATGGCAATCTATGTCTTTTCAAATGGAGAGGCACAGCTTTTCTTACTGAGCCAAAATGACCCACAACCCACTTTTTTCAAAGAAACCAAACTAGCAGATAATGCAAATTGGAAACAACCAAACTTAAAAATAATTAAAGAGCCTTCCTAAATCTAACGTTCTGTATATAAAAGATACACGAAAATCGTTTTATACGAATTTTCTTACACTAAAAATTAAGCAAATTATTGAAAGTTAGTTGCTAAATCAAGTCGATGAAACCAAAAAATATATGAATTAAAAAAAAACTTGCGTTGTTATAAGTATGTCTTCTGCTGTTCATCGATATAATGAAGTGAGCTGATATGCCCTTTTGTTACCTGAAAATACGTACCTATTACATACGACGTAATTTTTATGTAATTTACGTAACTACAAAATACTTTTTGATTACCGGTCGTGGACGCTGAATAGCCAAAACCAAGTGCAAGAACAGTTTGAACACATGTAAAATGGGCGAGAGCAGTGAATGAAACGAACTACGGGATACTGAACTAACTAGGAGCAGTCGGCAGTGGAACTAAGATAGGCGGTCATTCGAAGAACGACGAGTGCGGCCGAGGGAGACCGAGACTGAGACGAGCACGCGACCGAGGCTGGAACGAAAACTGCCGAAGTGACCGCCGCGACCGAAGTGAACTAGTAAACTATGAACCGATCGTTCCTTGGAATTCGTTCCTCGGTCCTTTCGTTCATCTTGATGAACCGTTCCTTTGCACCCGTTCGTTCGCGAACTACCCATCTCTACTGTGGCCCCAGCACTCTCCTGTGCGGTCCGTTTCAAACTTGCCCGGCAGCCGTCTCAAACTCGTCTAATCAAACAGTGCTGTGTTCATTGCATGCCGCCGAGGCAAGATTTCACGTTATTCGGCTGTTGTCCAGTGCACACACCAGGCTGCAGCTCCCTGCATTTCATTCCTTCCCAGTCTCTCAGCACAGTCCCAGGAAAATGGAATCTGAACAAATGATACCGCGGGTTTTAGATTATCTTCGTTTATAAAGATACTCGCATTCGAACAGTTCCGAGTACACGCGGCAGAGCTCGACCCTACTGAAAATACGGCAAGAGTGCAATCGATACGCTGCAAGAGGAACAACAAACTAACCAGTACAAACTGTAGCTCCGCTTAAAATTCATGAATTTCGTAAAAAAAAGGGAGGAAATACTGCTACATCCGTACACAGTCATACTGTATTTGAATAAATTTGCAATAAGAGTTTTCATACGTATGAGTATACATACATTTATGGCGATTTTTAAGTAAGGCTGACAGTCAGAGGCGAAAATGTACTTCAGAAAGTACCAAATGCCTATGAGGCCTGCACAAGAAGACATAATATCTAATTTAATTATTAGAGGCCGTTGGAGTACATAAGACAGTGAAACTGATAATATTTCTGTACAACGGATTACTGTGCAACTATGCACTGAAGGTGAACGACAGTGCCTGAAACTTTTACTGCAATACTGACATAATACACAGCGATCGACAGACTGAAAATAAGTGTTTTTCGTATAAATAAGCACCGCAGATCACTCCCTACTGAAAAGTATGTCTTGTTTCGAAAAGAACGATATTTAAGAAAAAGCAGTTTTCAGTAAATGTTATCTGTCATGGTCGCAACACAATATTTTAAACTGTTGTACCAATATGATGAAAATGGCGCTGTCTTCTGAATTACAATAAATAATCCATTGTTTTCAGAATTAAGGTTTAAACTAAAATTAGTCAACACGATACTGCTCTTCATATTTAGCAGTACATACACTCAGCAACATTCCGTGCCTATATTGGTGAATGGTCTTTATTTGCCACATGGAAAACATTTCGAACACAAATCGAAAGAAAAGACTGTTGTTAGCTATAGTCACCCTCATGCCCAATGTTAAAGAGGACTGAAAAGTGGTTATCTCCCTTAAATTCCTGAGAGCTTATTTTCAGATAGACTTAAGTGATACTTTATTTTGGGTCACATATAATTACAACAAAATAAACTGAGTGTAATGCTGTCATTTCGCGTTACTCACTAGTTGTGTATCCAAACTCATCTTCCTCCTCAGGATCTGCTTCAATCTCCTCTTTACTCCTTTTGACATTTCCTGCACTAGCTCGGTGAATCTGTCAGGAAAAAAATAAATAAAATATGTCAAAACCGGGATTCTTCACTAGCAGCCAAATGATCAGGTTTATCATATATATCCGAACCACAACCACAGAAAACTGAAGAATGAATGACGTGACAGTAAAAGCGCGCAAAAAATTATTTAGCTACACTACTGGCCATTAAAATTGCTACACCAAGAAGAAATGCAGATGATAAACGGATTATTCATTGGACAAATATATTATACTAGAACTGACACGCGATTACATTTTCACGCACTTTGGGTGCATAGATCCTGAGAAATCAGTACCCATAACAACCACCTCTGGCCGTAATAACGGACTTGATACGCCTGGGCATTGAGTCAAACAGAGCTTGGATGGTGTGTACAGATACAGCTGCCCATGCAGTTTCAACACGATACCACAGTTCATCGAGAGTAGTGACTGGCATATTGCGACGAGCCAGTTGCTCGGCCACCATTGACCAGACGTTTTCAATTGGTGAGAGATCTGGAGAATGTGCTGGCCAGGGCGGCAGTCGAACATTTTCTGTATCCAGAAAGATCCCGTACAGGACCTGCAACATGCGGCGTGCATTATCCTGCTGAAATGTAGGGTTTCGCAGGGATCGAATGAAGGGTAGAGCCACGGGTCGTAACACATCTGAAATGTAACGTCCACTGTTCAAACTGCCATCAATGCGAACAAGAAGTGACCCAGACGTGTAACCAATTGCATCACATACCATCAGCCCGGGTGAGACGCCAGTATGGCGATGACAAATACACACTTCCAATGTGCGTTCACTGCGATGTCGCCAAACACGGATGCGACCATCATGATGGTGTAAAGAGAACCTGGACTCATCCGAAAAAATGACGTTTTGCCATTCGTGCACCCAGGTTCGTCGTTGAGTACACCATCGCAGGCGGCCCTGTCTGTGATGCAGCGTCAAGAGTAACCACAACCATGGTCTCCGAGCTGATACTCCATGCTGCTGCAAACGTCGTCGAACTGTTCGTGCAGATGGTTGTTGTCTTTCAAACGTCCCCAACTGTTGACTCAGGGATCGAGACGTGGCTGCACGATCCGTTACAGCTATGCGGATAAGATGCCTGTCATCTCGGCTGCTAGTGATACGAGGCCGTTGGGATCCAGCACGGCGTTCCGTATTACCCTCCTGAACCCACCGATTCCATATTCTGCTAACAGTCATTGGATCTGGACCAACGCGAGCAGCGATGGCGCGATACGATAAACCGCAATCGCGATACGCTACAATCCGACCTTTATCAAAGTCGGAAACGCGATGGTACGCATTTCTCCTCCTTACACGAGGCATCACAACAACGTTTCACCAGGCAACGCCGGTCAACTGCTGTTTGTGTATGAGAAATCGGTTGTAAACTTTCCTCATATCAGCACGTTGTAGGTGTCGCCACCGGCGCCAACCTTGTGTGAATGCTCTGAAAAGCTAATGATTTGCAAATCACAACATCTTCTTCCTGTCGGTTAAATTTCATGTCTGTAGTACGTCAACTTCGTGGTGTAGCAATTTTAATGGCCAGTAGTGTATATATAGGTGCAAAGTCCAGTATCTGTTCCTTTATTTTTCGATAAAAATTTATCAGTAAATGAAATAAATACAATGTCCACTCTGGTATGCCGGCCCGGAGACTTCGAGAGGCCGCCGGAGAGTATAGTGCTCGCTCTCGGTCGTTAGGCGGAGCTGTTACCACCGAGGGCACCTGCATTGCCTCCCGCGGAGAGACAGACCATTCCGTCGGCCAATTACAATTCGTGGCCGCCCTGGTAAGCTCTGCCGCAGAGCGACACGCATCTCGATCATTCCTAGCTGACTGTGGGATGGAGAAGTCGGCGGACAGACGAGATGGGGCGAAAGGAGTGACTGATCGCTCTCCGGTGCGGCCTGCGCAAATTGCCGCAGCAAAGGCAATCCCCACTGCAAGCTGGCTTCAGCAGTTGGTGGAGGAACAGAAGCCGGTCGAGCAAGCTGTCGCAAATCTATCAGACACGATGCGGATGCAACTCGCCAACTGTGAAGACTATCGGGCGGTGACGAGTGAGGCGGAAGCACGCTAGTTTTCTTTCTACACATACGCCGCTATTTAGAAGAGCTTCGACAAGGAAATGTTTAAGGATTTCCTGCGTTGTGCGGACATTGACGTCCTGAAAGAAGAACTGGAGGAACTTTGATTTAGCGTGAGTTCGGTGACACGCATAGAGTTATCCCAGACACAGAAAGTCTCTCTCTCTCCTCGTTATTGCAACCGATAACCAGAAGAATAAGAACCTCTTCCAGGCGACGTGTGTAGCCACACAATAATCACAGTAGAACCACATCGCACAACAGGGACCTACCTAAGTGCTTCTGCTGTCAACGGATAGGGTATGTGACATGCTACTGCTCCTTCAGAGACGTACGTAAAGTGTGCAGGCGACCATGCGAGCACAAAATGCCCATATCTCAAGGCGCACACATCGAGATTCAAGGACTGTGGCGGCTAGCAATTCGCAAGCTACCTAGGTTATGGAAGCTTATAACGCAGCGGCAGTTCGCCAGCGTGGCGTGCCCTTAAAGCAGTAGCCTGATAGCTGCGCTCGACATCCGCATCCACTGATCCACTGATAACGATGATTGATGATGATTATGTGTTTAAAGAGAGTAAACTACTGGGTGTTCAGTCCCTCCTTATCATGAGAGAAACATGTAAAAAGGTTGAGCCGTGGTAAAAATTGCGTTTTAAAGAGCGCGCCGCAGCGCGTAATGTGAAGCAGTCGCCCTCCGTTTCTGGCGGTGGCGCCGCTGTGGCAATCGCAGCTTTGGTGTCTCCCTCTGGTGGGAAAGGGGAAAGGTTGCCTGTTCACGTGCATTTAAGCGGCTCTATGAGCTCGCCAGTCGGTCAGTCTTGGCGAGTCTAGAGTCAGTCTGGGGTCAGTCTCTCGTCCGAATTTGTGGGGCAGTTAGTGTCTGTCTGTTGTCTGGAGTGTTAGTATGTCTTTCAATCGGATCCATCTTTAAAGTCGGATAAATGAGAGTCTTTCCACTCCGCCAGTAAGAGAACTCAGCGAGTGGTAGCCCGGTCGGGGCTTAGTTCCTGCATCTGAGTCTGTGCGTTAGGCCGCCAGTCTGCTCGAGTCGCTCAAGCTATGGTCATTGGCGGTTGGTCGATCGCGCACTGAGAGACGAGATGACTTGTCCACCTTGAGCGTCGGCACATGTGAGGTCGTCACGTGAGTCCAGTGGGCTGCGCCGTATAGCGAGGGTTAGTGACTTCACGGCCGACACGAGAGCGACAGGAGTCAACCCACGACATCAGTCTGGCCGGTGCGAGCTGCGACGCCGTGGTGTAACTGGTCCTCCGAGCGCTTCTGGGCCCCTTCAGTTACCATCTTGTGGAGCTTGGCTCGGTCCTTTCCTGGTGCAGGGATGTCGTTTTCCCAGTGGGCGTGTTTCCTCTGCATGGTTGGGTCCGAGCCAGTATTTCCCCCGTCGTGTGTCTGGAAGTGAGTGCGAGACGCACCAGCAGTGCAGTCGCGACGGGGCAGTGGGCAGTCGGTCGGTTGGTGCGGACCAGGAAAGACGGGACATTGGCGCGCCTTCCTGCGTCTGTTGAAGAGGCTGGCAGCGGACGGTTCGGGAGAGCGATTTATGGGTGCTGCTCCAGGTCTTCTCCAGAAATCGCAGCTTATTAGAAGTTAAGTGATTGGTGATATGTGGTTTCATTTACTTGTTTGTTTTCTTGGTCAGTCTCTCGTCCCCAGCTTGCTCGTCTGTCTCTCGTCCGCATTTGCTAGGCGGTTAGTGTCTGTCGGTCATTCGGAGCTGCCTCTGTCATGTTTGTCGGATTTGGTGTGTTAACGAATTTATTGTTTGGAGTGAAACGGCCTAATTCCTGAAATATGTTTTGATCTTGCCTATCATCTTGAGTGGCGGTATCTTTGCACTGTAGAGCATCTTGACTTGTAGAATTTTATATAAGATTGCATTTTATGGGCTTTTATTTAAATGGTCATTTTAGTATATAAAGTTGCCACCCTTCCACCGTAAGAAGTTAAAATCACCTTCGGTGGCAAAGTTAATTTTTTTAATTTTAGTGTTTTGTACCATTTCCATCCCTCCTACAGGGTGCATAATTTGTGTGCTTGTGTGAATTGTTAAAACTTTTAGTTTAAAGTAATCTGGTGTGTTGCAGATTTGCACCAATGTAGTCTTTCAGAGGTTGTTGTGAGCGGTCGTAACTACAGCCGTGTCAAAAAGGGAGCAGCAAGGTTCTCAGCCCGAAAGCTCATACAGTCAAAAATTGTTTCTTTCTGCCTCTGAATAAATTGTAACTTGATATTTAGAGGTTGCTTTCTGATTATAATTTTAAATCTGTTTCTTTTAGAGTGAATTAAATTCCCATTTGTTAAAGGAATTTGATTATGATTTCATCAGTTACTCCCTAGCAACACACTCACACAGTGTGATTAAATGTGTTAATGTTCTTGATAAATCACTAGTAAATAAAGTAAATCCTTAAGAATATTTTTTTGAAAATAAATCCACAGTTCAAAGGTAAAAAGCGGAAAAAATGGGGACGTGATTGCTCAAACTATATAAGCAAGTTAAGAGTTTAAAAGAGCATGACAGTAGTTGTAACATGATAGGTGAAAGAAAGTAGAGATGACACAGCCAGCATCTCGCATAAGAGCATATAAAGGCACAACAAGAGGAGAGGGGAAGAAATTAACCTGCAGTCGCTTGATGGGTACCCACCACAGAGGGAGGGTCTCACCCCCACAACCACCCCTAACAATGGAAGCAGAGGAATATTATAGGTTATAGTAAAATCCACTCTCCCTCATGAAATCTAACACTTCGGTTGTGGCTGTCACGTCATTCGCAAGCACCTGAGATAGTGAGGTAGGCAAGTTGAGAGCGTGCCGCAGATCGGCCAGCAGGGTGCACTCGACAAGAATGTGTGCTGTTGTCAGTGGACTACCACAGCTGCAGTGAGGAGGATCCTCCTGATGCAGAAGAAACTCATGGGTGAGTCTTGTGTGGCCAATGCGTAGCCGGCACAACACAATGTCTTCTTTCCAAGAGGCCCAGTAAGATGTATGCCACACCTTAGAGGACCCTTTAATTGCTCTCAACTTGTTTTGAGTCATATTAGCCTGCCATTCCAATTCCCAGAGACTCAAAATATTGCGCTTAAGTCCTAATCTTAATTCTGTGCACGGCATCCTGACATCAACCTGGTCTCCTGTAGTTGCTTCTTCAGCTAAACAGTCAACGAGTTCATTTCCTGGAATGCCTATGTGGTGCAGTGTTCACAAGGTCACTGTCTTTCCAGACCTGTAGAGGTCAACCAGTAGGCCTGGATGTCGGTGACCAAGAGCTTTTCAGGACAGCACAGGGTTATGACTTTTAAGCAAATCATGGAATCACTACAGATCAGAAAGCTCACTGAGGCCTGGGATTTGACGTACCACAAAGTCTGTGAGATGGCAACAAACTCTGTAGTGTATACACTGCAGGCATTTGGCAGAGAGTGCTTCTCGTGCCCCCTTGCACGTGCAGAAGTGTATCTGACCCTGTCGTTGACTTTCGATCCACCTTTGCAGATGCATATTGGGTTAGAATAATTGTGAAGGACTGAAAGAAGCAAATGTCAGAGAAGGGTAGGATCAGCATCCTTTTTGGAGCTACAAAAGAGGTCCACCCATTTCGAAGGGCAAGGTACAGGCCACAGGGAGGGGGAACTGTCGAGAGGGAGCTCTGCACTTTCGCCGGGAGTCTCTTGAATGCTATTGAAGTATCCACTGAGGGATGGCACTTGTGCCATTAAAGCACCCTGCAGCATTCTCTGAGAGCTGTGGCTATATCTTCAGACTAGCGTGGCACTAGTAGTCGTAGGAATGAGCTGGAGGAGTAGGGTATCATTGCTGCTACAGCATGAGTAATAGTATAAATAGTATTCTGTACCAATTTCTCAATATCTGTCACATGACTGGTTGCAAAAATTGGCTGCAGAGGTGAAAACCTATCAATTAGCTTTTCAAAGCGACCAATGTAGAGCACATTCTAGATATTTTTTAGTGGAGAGGGTGAGAACGATAGGAAAATGTTCGCTCTCACAAAAAACACCATGGACGCACTACTGAATCAGGGGTAATATACTCAGGCTGCAAACTGCAAGATCAGTAGCTGAAAATGTTCTGTTAGTCACACTGAAATTGGTTGCAGCTCCAGTGTTGAGTAGACAGACATCCAATTCTCAAAGGAGGTATTCTAGTACTCAGCCACTGTGAGACAATGTCGCTGCCCCAGAGATGATTATGAGCATTAAAGTCCCCCAATAAGAGAAAGGGGGCAGTGGAGAGGTAATGCACCACAGTACGGCATTTTCCCCAAATGGTCCACATTTTGGGAAGTGGAGGTCAAATCCAAAAAGGGGACCAGTATTTAAAAAGCCAAAAAATGTGAGGGAAAAAGTGTTAAAGCAAAGTGAAAAGAGCAAAAACCTTCAAAATTCTGAAGAACAGTCACAAGAACAAGATAAAAAACTTGACCCAATAAAAAAGACTCCTATTAGTCGCCTCTTACGATAGGCAAGAAAGGGCTGCAATACATCTGACACCAAACTGTAGCAACCTGGGGTGAATGGGGCCACTATTGTGTAGAGGTGGTAGAGTGACAAGGTGTTGAGGCAGTTGTGCTGGCCAGTGATGACCAGGAAAACTCAATGCAAGTCTTGCGCTACAATGATTGTAGTGCTGGAATGACACAGACATACACCCCTGCAGGCATACGGTCTGCCGACTGCATTGTCAGCTGCAGGAGCCTGGGGTGGTGTGATGGACATTTGACATCTGTGTCCTGCTTTGCTGGCACTGTTTTCTTCAATCAGCAGTGCATGCCCCTGTTAGCTCTGTGCAGTTGTGAGTGAGAAGTGTCAGTGACACGAATGTCTGTCCAGAGTCTGGTAGAGATCCGTTGCTATGGGAAGAGAAGCTTGCACCTGTACTGGTGGATGGCAGTCACACTTCCCAGGCCACAAACTGGTGCCCACCAAGGCAGAAGTTCGGATGTTGCTATAGAGCCTGAACATGGTTCATCCATTGTACTGCTCCCCCACGGGTGAAGAATTAACTGTGTGGCCTGGTGTGGTGGAGATGGCTGCAGAGACTGGCATTGGCTGCTCATTCATTCATAACTTAGTGGAGACTTAAGTGGCCCTGGTGTTGCAGAGCGTGTTTTCAGACTGTGCTAACTGTGCTAGAATCCAAGGGTATTTTTCGTGGTTAATGGCACATTTGTTGAGCCAATACACCACTTCCAGGCACCTACAAACCAAAACCTTCATGGCAAAATGGTGTGGAAAGTTCTCTCAGGCTTGTTTGTAGTTCCACTACTTTTCTGCGATGTCATCAAAATTACATGCCTTGGTCTGGCACCTTGTAGTAGGTAAATAGGCTTGTTTATGAACTCACATACTAGTCCTCCATGCCTGCCTGCTCACCTTGTGTACTGCTGCAGTGAAGCTGCTTTTCTACCATTAAATTAGTGATGTTGTTACAAATAGAATATTACTTTTCACACAGTCAAACACCTTGGATAAGTCAGAGAAGACTCCAACTGTTGATTTTTTTTTGTTTATTTAAAGGTTTTATTATGCACTTAGAAAATGTTTACACAGTAGATGAAGTAGAGGAGCCCTTTTTAAACTCGAACTCTGTTTGATTAAGTATCCTATACTACACAGGGGGGTGACAACAGTAGAGTACGTTACCTTTTCAAAAATTTTAGAAAATGATGTAAGAAGTGACACTGGGTGCTATTTCTAAAGGGGATCAAAAAGTTTCCATTCAAAGGCCATACAGTCCAGAACTGGTGTGCCAATCAGGCAAAACTGCCTTGAGCATTGAGGCAATCATCCTACCAATGCAATAGCTTGAAGATACCCATTTGGTAATACCATGTCCTGCTGTATGAAGATGTCTGTAATTGTCTGCTACACATCCTCACCCTTTAAGGCTTTTTTAAGGGACCAAAGGTGTGATATTTATTTATTTATTTATTTATTGTTCCGTGGGACCAAATTAAGGAGAAGTCTCCATGGTCATGGAACGAGTCAATACATGAAATTATAACATGATATTAGAAATAGATAAAATGAAATATATATAAGAAAACATACTCACGTGACAACCTGAGAGAGATCACGAATACACAATGTGTGCTCTCCCACTTGAGTTAAATTAGCTTCTGCATTACAGCATTTGTGATAGGGGGTGAGTGCTTTATGATGAAGCCACAGTTTACTCAGATGGCTGTCTGCTGGTGTTTGCCCTTTGGCAGACAAGAAAAAAATAAAACAGGTTGGTCTTGTTTTGATGCACTTGGTAATAACATCAGCATTTTTCATGTTTCCACATTTACCACACACATAATGGAAAGACATGAATGCCATACTGTTCCCTTGTCTACCTGTTGGAGTTAATATACTTGCACCAGTCATGCTACATTGCATATATGCTGCAGTAATGCCCTCAGGTGAAAACGTTTTGATCACTCCTTATATTTTTATGATGTCTGATCAACACTGTAGAATTACTGCACAAACTGAAATTGAGTATTTATATGTGGTAAATTTAATTTGTAGTTTTTTCATTTTTCCCATGTTTGTTTTAATTATTATACATATGACAAGTAATGACAATATTATGGAAAGGATAGTGGAGATGTTGAGTCGCAGATAGGTGAAACAAAATATCTGTCAAACAAGTAATCTTTTGGCCAAAAAGACCCTCTTCCAAATTAAACAACATACACATATATACATTTCCACAAATGCAGCCCACACACAATGGCTACTGTCTCTGGCTACCATGGCCAGACTGTGAATTGCGTTCATGGAGAGAGAGAGAGAGAGAGAGAGAGAGAGAGAGAGAATATATGTGTGTGTGTGTGTGTGTGTGTGTGTGTGTGTGTGTGTGTGTGTGTTTTTTGTTGTTGTTGTGGTCTTCAGTCCTGAGACTGGTTTGATGCAGCTCTCCATGCTACTCTATCCTGTGCAAGCTTCTTCATCTCCAAGTACCTACTGCAGCCTACATCCTTCTGAATCTGCTTAGTGTATTCATCTCTTGGTCTCCCTCTACGATTTTTACCCTCCACGCTGCCCTCCAGTACTAAATTGGTGATCCCTTGAGAACATGACCTACCAACTGATCCCTTCTTCTAGTCAAGTTGTGCCACAAACTACTCTTCTCCCCAATTCTATTCAATACCTCCTCGTTAGTTATGTTATCTACCCATGTAATCCTCAGCATTCTTCTGTAGCACCACATTTCGAAAGCTTCTATTCTCTCCTTGTCTAAACTATTTATCGTCCATGTTTCACTTCCATACATGGCTACATTCCATACAAATACTTTCAGAAACGACTTCCTGACACTCAAATCAATACTCGATGTTAGCAAATTTTTCTTCTTCAGAAACGCTTTCCTTGCCATTGCCAGTCTACATTTTATATCCTCTCTACTTTGACCATCATCAGTTATTTTGCTCCCCAAATAGCAAAACTCATTTACTACTTTAAGTCTCTCATTTCCCTCAGCATCACCCGATTTAATTCGACTACATTCCATTATCTTCGTTTTGCTTTTGTTGATGTTCATCTTATACCCTCCTTTCAAGACACTGTCCATTCCGTTCAACTGCTCTTCCAAATCCTTTGCTGTCTCTGACAGAATTACAGTGTCATCGGCGAAACCTCAAAGTTTTTATTTCTTCTCCATGGATTTTAATACCTAATCCCAACTTTTCTTTTGTTTCCTTTACTGCTTGCTCAGTATACAGATTGAATAGCATCGGGGAGAGGCTACAACCCTGTCTCACTCCCTTCCCAACCACTGCTTCCCTTTCGTACCCCTCATCTCTTATAACTGCCATCTGGTTTCTGTACAAATTGTAAATAGCCTTTCGCTCCCTGTATTTTACCCCTGCCACCTTCAGAATTTGAAAGAGAGTATTCCAGTCAACATTGTCAAATGCTTTCTCTAAGTCTACAAATGCTAGAAACGTAGGTTTGCCTTTCTTTAATCTTTCTTCTAAGATAAGTCGTAGGGTCAGTATTGGCTCATGTGTTCCTACATTTATACGGAATCCAAACTGATCTTCCCCGAGGTCGGCTTCTACCAGTTTTTCTATTTGTCGGTAAATAATTCGCGTTAGTATTTTGCAGCTGTGACTTATTAAACTGACAGTTCGGTAATTTTCACATCTGTCAACACCTGCTTTCTTTGGGATTGGAATTATTATATTCTTCTTGAAGTCTGTGGGTATTTCGCCTGTCTCATACATCTTGCTCACGAGATGGTAGAGTTTTGTCAGGACTGGCTCTCCCAAGGCTGTCAGTAGTTCTAATGGAATGTTGTCTACTCCTGGAGCCCTGTTTCAACTCAGGTCTTTCAGTGCTCTGTCAAACTCTTCACGCAGTATCATATCTCCCATTTCATTTTCATCTACCTCCTCTTCCATTTCCATAATATTGTACTCAATAACATCGCCCCTGTATAGAACCTCTATATACTCCTTCCATCTTTCTGCTTTCCCTTCTTTGCTTAGAACTGGGTTTCCATCTGAGCTCTTGATATTCATGCAAGTGGTTCTCCTTTCTCCAAAGGTCTCTTTAATTTTCCTGTAGGCAGTATCTATCTTACCCCTAGTGAGATAAGCCTCTACATCCTTACATTTGTCCTCTAGCCATCCCTGCTTAGCCATTTTGCACTACCTGTCGATCTCATTTTTGAGGCGTTTGTATTCCTTTTTGCCTGCTTCACTTACTGCATTTTTGTGTATACAGCCTTCTTTCATGATTCTCGAACCAAGTGTTAGCTATGATTAAGTTATGCTCTGTGCAAAATTCTACCAGGCGGCTTCCTCTTTCATTTCTTAGCCCCAATCCATATTCACCTACTACGTTTCCTTCTCTCCCTTTTCCTACTACTGAATTCCAGTCACCCATGACTATTCAATTTTCGTCTCCCTTCACTACCTGAATAATTTCTTTTATCTCATCATACATTTTATCAATTTCTTCATCATCCGCAGAGCTAGTTGGCATATAAACTTGTACTACTGTAGTAGGCGTGGGCTTTGTGTCTATCTTGGCCACAATAATTCGTTCACAATGCTGTTTGTAGTAGCTTACCCGCACTCCTATTTTCCTATTCATTAGTAAACCTACTCCTGCATTACCCCTATTTGATTTTGTATTTATAACCCTGTATTCACCTGACCAAAAGTCTTGTTCCTCCTGCACCGAACTTCACTAATTCCCACTATATCTAACTTTCACCTATCCGTTTCCCTTTTTAAATTTTCTAACCTACCTGCCCGATTAAGGGATCTGACATTCCACGCTCCGATCCGTAGAACGCCAGTTTTCTTTCTCCTGATAACGACGTTCTCTTGAGCAGTCCCCGCCCGGAGATCCAAATGGGGGACTATTTTACCTCCGGAATATTTTACCCAAGAGGACGCCATCATCATTTAATCATACAGTAAAGCTGCATGCCCTCGGGAAAAATTACAGCCGTAGTTTCCCCTTGCTTTCAGCCGTTCGCAGTACCAGCACAGCAAGGCCGTTTTGGTTAATGTTACAAGGCCAGATCGGTCAATCATCCAGACTGTTGCCCCTGCAACTACTGAAAAGGCTGCTGCCCCTCTTCAGGAACCACATGTTTGTCTGGCCTCTCAACAGATAACCCTCCGTTGTGGTTGCACCTACGGTACGGCCATCTGTATCGCTGAGGCACGCAAGCCTCCCCACCAACGGCAAGGTCCATGGTTCATGGGGGGAGGTGTGTGTGTGTTTATATTGTCTAATTCAGAAGAAGGCCTTTTCTGCACAAAGCTTACTCGCATGATGGTCTTTTTGTTGTTCCTATCTGCAACTCATAATTTCCGCTATATGATGAGTAGCAAACTATCCTTTCCATAATATTGCCATTATTCTATCCTGGATTTTCTATTGTTTGACATATGACAAGTAAGTTTATTGTAAAATACTGTACAGTATGTGCTCAAACTGCAATTTACCCTGTACCTGTAATTGTAAAAGTATGTTGACGTATCCAATATCGCTCTGAACAACCTTCAAAGAATGAATGAATGAATAAACATCTTTGGAGTTACCCTTCATGTGGAGAGGCCAGACAACAGCACATTTCAATCTGTCTGGGAATTACACATTACATAATTGACTAAGAACATTAAATATTAAGAAGCCAGAACTGTTTAGTGTCCTATTGGAGATATTATCCACCCCATATGAACTTTTACTTGTTAAAGTCATTATGATCTTTCTTATTTCAAATTGGGATGTAAGATTAATTTATATGTCCTCTGCCTTGCTTCTTTGGTGCACTGTGTTGCTTTCTTTTTTAAACTATTCATACCAATTTTCTTAACTATTTTTAAAACATATTTATTAAAAATTATTGCTCCACGTAAACTTTTTCACAATGCTCCTGTTCTCTTCTTAATAGAAATAATGCTTCGTTCTGTGGCTGCCTTCTATATCTCTCTTTTAACAATATTCCATACTTGTTTGTTTCTATTGTATGATCTGTCAATTTCAGTCAAGATGTGCATACCTCTGGACATTTTTTTCTTAATATGTTGCAGTACTGCTTATAATATGGAAGTATTTCTGGATCATTACTTGTTCTGGCTATTTTGTACATGTCCCTTTTCCATTGTGAAAATAGTGTGATTCATGTTGTCATCCAATATTTCTTTAATAGTTTCCCATTATAACATTTAATTATCTTTTTAGTAAATTTACTGTCAAAAATGGGCAGAGGAATGGAAATTTGTGAACCTGTGCTGTATTTTAGAGATAAAGCTATAAAGGACTCTAGTGATTAGAAATGAAGTTACACTATTTTCATTTTCATCCTGTTTCATGCACAAAGTGTTGAATTGTAGACGAGAGAAGTCTGTCTTCAAATATTTTATTACCCACACTGGTATCAGTTTGGTCACCAAGCATAATATTAAAATGTTTCCTTGTTTGGTTCTATACTCTGTCTTTCAGCAGACAAACTTAAATTTAGAGCAAACAGTAGAATCTTTGCAAACTCTCCCACAGTCAACATTTTTTAAGCTTTCTTTAAAATCTTCAGTAGTTCTGTCATCAGTCACCTCACTGAACTGTACATGGAACTAAGTTATGCACAGTGGCTAACTGCAACATGATCTGACAATCTATTTTTTTTCCAGCATGCATTTCTTTATCATCTGCTCATTATATGAATATACTACCTATCTTAAGCAATGTATACTACCTATCTTAAGCAATATCGGCAGGCAAATGTATTACTGATACTAAATTACAAGTGGCGAACTTCCACTCTTGGTCACTTTTCCTGTCAGATTCCTTCAAGAAATTTACATTGCAACAATCACATATCAACAACTTCTTTCTGCCTGAGGGATACCACAATAAACTTTCACAATTTTTCATTAGTATTTCCTAGTTACACTTGAAGAGTTGTATTAGGTAACAATCACAAGTATTAAGTTTCCTATAATTGATTTACAACCACATGCTTTTACATCTTGATATGTACAGAACTTACTTATTTCTATTCCTTTTTTGTGACTGTGGGAATTCCTCCTTGATCCACATTGGATATACATGAAGAGGCAGCTAATTTATAACCACTTACATTAAGATTTTCTAGCCATGTGGTTACATGGTTTTCAGTTAGACAAATGATATCTATTTCTTGCCAGCTACCAGATTAAGAATTCATTCATTTTTTCTTTACCCCAACCTCCCCCCCCCCCCCCCCCCACCCACACACGCACACACACACTTTCCTGTAATATTCCCATGAATCAGGTTGATTTCACCTTTCTCCCTGTCACTATAAGATGAGCTGGGAGTCTCTGTCAATTTAATTTCCTTTAATACTGTCAGTCTGAACTATGAATTTGACCCAAAGTCAGTGTCTCATCTCAACCCAATAACCGTACATGACTTTGTTTCTATGAGCTGTTGGTCCCCCTTACATTTTCCACTAGTAATAGATTTGCTAACTTGTGCAAACAGAGTTAGGAAATCCCTAAAAGCTCAAAAGAAAATTAAAAACATGTGTTCTTTTTCACTCCTACAAATTTTCTAATTAACAGCATTCAACCCAATGATGAACATGGGTGACACTGACATGAATAATAAATTTAATTTCACCTGGGCTCATCTGGATAGATTATGACATTTTATAACGACTTAGGAGTTTCTCTGGAAATTAATGTCACACCGTATAGTACATTTTTACATATTTTCTATTTCTTGTGTAAAAGATGGAAAATCTTTTGGGCAGAGGAATGGAAATTTGTGAACCTGTGCTGTATTTTAGAGATAAAGCTATAAAGGACTCTAGTGATTAGAAATGAAGTTACACTATTTTCATTTTCATCCTGTTTCATGCACAAAGTGTTGAATTGTAGACGAGAGAAGTCTGTCTTCAAATATTTTATTACCCACACTGGTATCAGTTTGGTCACCAAGCATAATATTAAAATGTTTCCTTGTTTGGTTCTATACTCTGTCTTTCAGCAGACATTCATAGTAGCATGAATTAAAGACAACTTCATGTAACATATCCCATACAAAATATTCCTCTTACCTTTTAAACATAGTATCCACTCATGGAACCCATGGTTATATTGGAGTTCTTTAAAATTTTGTCTGTGATACATGTTATACCATTTTATAATACTCCCTTTCCATTGCTTCTTTTGTAAAGACGTTACTTGCTTCTACAAAGAGGTACGGGGTGTGGCAGAAAAAAAGAGGCTATTTTAGTTAGTCTCTAAAAGTCGAATGGTATTATTGGCAGCACTGAATGTTTGTAATATATTTCAAGTAGGTATGCCATTTGCTGAGATGGAGTGCTGGATCAGGCCTGAACATGCTGTGGCTGGGCCTTTTACAAAAACAGTGATATATTACTGCTGCTAGATGGGAATACTATAGTCATTTCAAACTTAGATGGAACAATCCTGTACCATTATCACATGCAGTCATGTTATGGGTGAAAAGTACTGATGCAAAAGGAAGTGTGTTTAAGCAGAAATCACTAGGAAGACACAGAAGCTGTCATTCACAGGAATAAATAGAGGAAATGCAAAATGCTGTAATCAACAGTCCAAAGTGTTCTGTGAGGCAAAGTGCAGCAATAGTGGGAGTGTCCAGTTGTAGCATGCATATAATTTTATCGAATGATTTAAAGTTGCAACTATACAAGTTATAGATTGTGCAACAGTTAAAAGAAAGTGATTATGAAAAGCAAATTGCTGTTGAATTGTTGACCAAACTTAAGGACACTGAAGGCTTCTTAAATTTGCTAAGGGTGAACAACGAGGCACATATTCATCTCTCCAAGGTTATGTCAACAAACAAAGCTGCCACTAATGGTGTGTGGACAGTTGTCAAGAAATCTATCAATGCCCCTTACACAGCCAGAAAGTCACAGTGTGGTGCAACGGGCAGAATCAGCCGTTCCTTTTTTGAGGATTAATATGGAGGAGCAACGACAGACACATTCAAGTGGTATGCTCCCATGCTTCACACATTCCTCACACCTGAATCTGAACAGTTTCCTGCAAAAGAATACTGATTTCAGCAAGATGCTGCTATGTCTCATTGTCTTCAATTTTCAGGGTAATCAGATCATTTCAAGGATGGGGACATTTTGTGGCCTCTCAGATCTCTTGACTAATCAATCAGTGATTACTTCCTATGGGGCTTGCTGAAACACATGGTGCATGCTAAATGTCTACACACAATGGTAGAACTAAAAGGCACTATTAATGCAGAAGTCAGAAACATTCTTATACAGGTGCTTGAATGTGCTGTGAACAATTTACATTGCAGATGGTCTGAGAATCAATGTTAAAATGGTAGCCACCTCCAAGACAACATTTTCAAAAGATTAACATACATGAAATGGCAATACAAAAGGATTTTGTTGCTTTGATTAAAAAGTTACACAATATAATCCTGGGCCTCTTTCACTATATCCAAATTGGCCAATTTTTCGTCCTCACCCTGTTTTTACCTATCATTCTCATGTTCTAGGCTGTATAAGGCTGCTCTTTTATGCAAATAGTCTTCATACCGTTACAAAATTGCTTTTCATTACAATTACTTCTGCATATTTATAACAGCCAAAATCCATCCAAATGGTTTCACAGTAGTTTCTGTCAATGGACACAAGTTCATACAAATGTCATATTTTGTTAAATAATTTTATATCATTAACTTCAAATATGTATTCATTAATTTATTTATTTATCTAGTAAAATCTTTTATACATCCAATATATCAATAACAATTAGAAATTTTTGAAAATATAATTAATTTCAAGAGATAAAAAATGTACTCACCAAGCACCAAAGGTATTACGTATGCAGGCTCTCAGAGCCAGTGGCTCTTTCTTTTGGCAGAGAGGTGGAAGGGGAAGGAAGAGAGGTGAAGGAAAAGGACTGACAAGGTTTAAGAAAAGATGTTAAGTTCAGAAAAGTCATTCAGAACTCCAGGTCAAGGGGGAGACTTAGCGGATGGAGTGAGAAGGACATCTCTATGTACAGTATCTGCCATCAAGATCCCACACCTGTGACTGAAACTGACCTGTAGTCCCTCCTTAAAATGTCAGACCCCTCACAAGACTAACACCTCAATCCATAGAACTTCTTACCCCACCCAAACCATGCAACCCCACCTTTTATCTTCTTCCTAAGACCCACAAACCCGATCATCCTGGCCATTCCTTAGTTGGTGGCTTCAAAGCACTGACCAGATGTATTATGTCTGCCTTAGTTGATTAACACTTGAAACCCATAGCACAATGACTTCCCTCCTATATTACAGACACCAACCTTTTTGTCTGAAATTGACACCCATCCCACACACAGCATACACCTTGCTTGTCACCAATGATGCCATCTCCCTCTACACCAACATCCCCCAAGTACATGGTCTGTCTGTTGCTGAACATTTCCTCAGTCAGCACCCACTTAATTCCAAACCTATGACATCCTTCCTGCACATCTTAATCAACTTTACACTTACCAACAACTATTTCACATTTGAGAGGAAGACATACAAACAGATCAGGGGTATGGCCATGGGAACCAGGATGGCTCCTTCCCAATCCAATCTTTTCATGCTTTGCTTGAAGGGGGCTCTGCTGAGATCCATAACCCTTCAGCCCCTAGTTTGGTTTAGATATACAATGATGACATCTTTGCCATATGGACTCATGGTGAGGCCAACCCATTAAAATTCCTGTAATCTCTAAATACAATCTCCCAATTAAATTTTACATGATCCTATTCCAAATCCCTGGGCACTTCCCTTGATGTTGATCTCATCCTCACCAATGGCCAGCAACAGAATGTTGTTCACATTAAACCTACTAACAAACAACAGTACCTACGCTTTCACATTTGCCATCCTGTTCATGTCAACTGTTCCCTCCCATACAGCCTTGGCTTTCAAGGCAAATGTATTTGTTTGGATGCACACTCTTTACAGGACATAATTACCCCACCCGCCTAGTTCAAAAGCAAATTTTCCGGGCCATCAAATCCAATCCTGGTAATGCTGATCCCTAAAAGAACAACTTAAGAGCACACCACTTGTCACTCAGTATTATCCTGGTCTTGAATGTACTAATCAGCAACTTCAACAAGGCCATGACTTCCTAAAATCATGTCCTGAAATGAGATCCATTCTGTCTGATATTTTGCCCACCACACCTAGAATAGCTTTTCATCGACCTCCCAATCTCCGCGATATCCCTATCAAACCCTATGTTCCTCATGCACCCCATCTCCCTACACTATGGCTATTACACCAATAATCATACCCGCTCCAAGATTTGCCCTATGCACCCTCCTACCACCAATACCAGCTCTGTAATTGACAAAACATATGCCATCAAAGGGAGAGTCACTTGTGAAATGACACATCATACACCAGCTGTTATGTAAACACCAAGGTTTCATTCAGGATGAATGGGCATAGGCAGAGGGTGTATACTGGCAACACACAATATCCTGTTGCTGAGCATGCACTAAAAGATGACAGTTGCGGCCTTAGTGCCTGTTTCACCACACGTGCCACCTGAATTCTTTCCAGACACCAGTTTCTCGAAACTCCACAAATGGGAACTGGCACTTCAACATGTCCTTGGTTTTTGCCACCCACATGGTCTTAATTTACATTAATATAATTGGTCTCGGCATTTCTTCAGAGTAACTACTCCTTCCTTCACTTAATTTTAGTTTTCTACATCTTTAATTTTCTGACTTGTCTATTTTTCACCGCCCCCCTCCCACCTCTATCACATACAACACACCTAGCATTTGCTCTTACTAATTCATGCTTGATGTTTTAGCAGTAATATTTCAAGATCCAGGTTTTCAAATCTCATCCAGTGCCATCCCCAACAATCAATCTTTCCTTTTCCTCTAGTCTGGTAAGTCTTCCCTGACCCAGGGTTCTGGGTGACTTTTCTGAACTCTACCTGTTTTGCTAAACCTCACCAGTCCTATTTCTTCATCTCTCTTTGTTCCCCATAAACCCTTCTGCCAAAAGGAGGAGCCACTAACTCCAAAAGCTTGCATACATAATACCTTTCAGATATGTGCTCTCCCCCCACTGCTTGATAAATAGATTTTTTATCTGTCCAGTTACTTTTTACACATACAATATATGACAGATATTGGATAATATTCTACAGTATAGTTATATTAGACAATTATTCTAGCTTGATGCACATATAATCAGACACACTGTAAAAACAATTCCTTAATAAAAAGAATTGACAGCTTTTTTGAATGCCATTACTTGACTGGTGCCCTTCATAATTTCTGGCAGCTTATAGTATAATGCTACACTGGAATGATATGCACCCTTGTGACACAAACTTGTGCTGGAACAGTTTTTATGAATACTGTCCCTTAACCTAGCATGGTCCTCATGCATAGCAATGTTTGGGATTAAGACACTCTCCTAATACATCATGCTTTTCCTTACAAACATTACAGTTTCAAAAATGCAATTGGAGGGAAGAAGAATATTTATACCTCATGAAAAAAGATTTACATGAACTATTGTTTATTTTTTACTACTCTCCTTATCTCCTTTAACTTCCTGAATGTTGTTAAGGTATGAGGGAAATTACCCCACAAGGTAACACCATATCTTAACAGCAAGTGTATCACAAAAACACAGGTTTTACAGTTTCATGAGTTGCATTAATGGACAGCACTCTGATTACAAGACGTTAACTTACAGAGTTGTGGGTTCACACAGGCAAAGACTTAGAAATTTTGTCTGTCATATTTTGAATTTCCTGATTGTTCATGCAATTTAATGGCTTCTCTGCATTTTTATTTTCCTGGGTGTGAAAGTGTAAAGTAATAGTTTTTTGTGCATTTAGGAGAACCTGTTTCTACAGAGCCACTGTGAAACTTCATCAGCGATGACATCTGCGGAAGTGGTAAGATATGCATATTTTGCTTCAATAAGCAAACTGGTATCATCTGAAAATGGCACTGCATCTGCTTTCTTTACACATGAGGGCAAGTCATTTACATTCACTGGAAAAAGAAATGATCCTAAGATGGAGCCCTACAGTACACTATGTGACAGTCAGGTTGGCTCTGAAGGGTAGCTCTGGGTAATACTACCATGTTTGTGTTTCCCTCTGTAATCTGAGGTTGATTGACTAAATAAGATTTCAGCCAATCATCTGGTACACCTCACACACCATAACAGTCAATTTTGTTTAGCAGAAATGAATTATTTATAACATGAAAAACCTTTGGCAAAGCTGAGAAAATATCAGAGATTCTGGAGTATTTGTTACTTGCATTTAAGATGTGGATGACAAGATTAGAAGTAGCAGTCTCGGGGAAATGCTGTACTCTGAAATCATACTGATAATATATTATTCTGACTGAAAAATTTTATTAGCTGAGCTGGAAAGAGTTGTTCAATAAATTTTGAAAAGCCAACCTGTATTTGAAATTTCCTATGAGTCTCCCATCTTTAGCAGTTTTTAGAAAATTTGGAAAAATTCCTCTGACAGTGAAGACTAGCATATGTCTAATAAGATGTGAAAATAAAGTTTGCTGATATTTTTATCATGTGGCCAGGGATCTCATCATCTACCACTGAATGACTAATGAGTGTATGACTTACAGTAACTCATATTGACAGACAGGTCAGAGGAACATTCTATTTTTGTTGACTTTAAGATTTGCAAGTTACTGGGTGTTTTTCACACCTAATTTTCCAAATTTTTGAGCCATTAAATTCTTTGTTATTGCAGCAAAGTACAAATCGAACAGATGTGCAACCAACTTCAAGTCAGTAACAAGGCTGACTTCATAGGAAAGAGCGATATTATTATGAGTTTCCTTCTTCTCAGTAAGTTTTTGCATAGCTTCTCATAATGACTAATTTTTGTTTGATGATTTCCTGACAGAGCCATCATTTCCTCTTAATCTTGCCCCTTCGACCTGCTTCAGAATTAATTTTAACTTTTGAAATAACTCAGAAAGTTTGTATCATGGTTTGCTTTTGAATTTTTAAAGCAAAAGCAGAAAACATTCTATATTTTGCTTGCAAAAATTCCTCTTATATACAGGAGACTCATCCTGAGATGCAGGGCAGTTTAGGAGCAATGTCAGTAGCTGTGCCAGTTGACCACTATATCCTGTAATGAATGTCTGTGCTGAGTACCTACACACATTTCCACAGACTTGGTCAAGTAGTGGCACTAATTTTTGTCATGTGGGTTGAAGAGTTAATGGTTACATACAGATTATGACTTTTAATGACATTAAGGAAGTTCTCTCTTTCTATATTACTATTTGCAAAATTAATATTACAGTCACCACACTGTACTACAGTTCTTTCCTAACTACTGAGTTTTACTTAAAGACAGATCAAGATACTTAAAAAATAATTAATATCGCTGTTTGGTGATTTATAAATATACAAAATTACTATTTTCACTATAGTTAATCACCCTCCATTTTGCTAATTTGCAAGCAGAATCTAATATCTTATAATTCAAGTTTTGTTTGACATAAATGCAACTTCTTTAAGTTTAGAAATAGTTCTGCAAAAGGAACTTGTAAGCTTAAAGATCTCAGTTTTTAAATTTTGTAGATAGTCATTACATAGGGTTGCCTCTTAATTTTTTACAAAAACAATGAAAGAAAAGAGAAAAAGGCAGTAGTTTCTACTTTAAGAGAGGACAAATGCTAGCAACATATTTTTTGTTTTGCATAAAGGAACAAAAAGAAGTTGTTCAGTGATAAATCACATGATTACAAGCAATGAGGCATTAATCTGATGGTTTTCTCCATCAAATAGTCAATAGTTTGGGGTGTTGTCTGCCAGCTAACATTATCATGATGTAGGATGATATGATATTGTCTGTCGGTATCTCTGATTTCACTGATGATTAGTGGGAAAGAAATTTTGTATACTAGTCAGACTCAACTCAAACAATGGACACTCCAGGTAGGATATTAACAGTATACGGAAAGACAGAGTGCTAATTAAAATAAAGAAGACATGACATGTCTTCTTCACGGTAAGTAGCGATCTGTCTTTCCTTACATTGTTGATAGTCAGAATTAATTGTTCTCTTTAATCATCTAAAGCAATGATCACAACATGTCCACAGTAACCAAAGAAATAATAAAGAATAGCTATTTTGTATCCATTTAGTATTATATTCTGCATGGGGACATGAAGCTCTTAGCACTTTCATTCAGACAGTAGAACCACTAAATACACAGTGAGAGCTCTATTGTGTATAATATATATAAAAAGAAGGAATGAGAAGTGAAGAGAAAAATCATTACCTCTTGCCCCTTTTTTGTGAAAATGCGACCCTCCAGGTCTCGCACATCCTCTTCATCTTCCTCACTGTCTTCACTTGAAGAATACTTTCGCTCAGATCTTTTATTTTCTGTTACTTCACGGTTACTCTGCTGCAATTCCTGTTTCCCTTCATCTGACAGTCCCACCTACGATGAAAAATAAAATTTAATTTAAACATTCAAAATAGAAATTAAATTACAATTAAGTTCACAATGTAACACACTCTTGGTAACTTCTTTTTGTATAATTTTGAAACAACATGGTGAAAAGCTTTCTCAAGCTTTTTCATATGATTAAATCCATTTTAACTCTTCAGTTGAAACTTCTGAGCTGAGAGGCTGTGATCGATGTATAAAATTTCCACCTGATGTTTCGCCTCCATCTGCAAGAGACATCTTCTGAGGTCGTGCGGCTTTCGTCCAGCTACTGCAGTAGCTGGACGACCTCAGAAGATGTCTCTCGCAGATGGAGACGAAATGTCAGGTGGAAATTTTATACATCAACCACGGCCCCTCAGCCCGGAAGTTTCAACTGAAGACAACACCAGCTGTGAAAGCCTACATTCCATTTTAACTGTATCACAGTGGGAATTTCAAATTTGCCTGGCTCAAGGTAAAGCCAGAATAAAATTTTAAACTTTTACTTAGGAAGAACTTCAGTTTTCAGTTGATTGATCAACATGGGTCTTACCCCTTGCAGAAATTTAAGTATATCATTTAAGCATTAATACAAACTAAAATTTCCGTGATCTTTGATCAAATGTGTAAATGCAAAGCAAAGTTCTGACTTCTACGTATGTTGCCAATTGTGCTGATAGACCAAAACTGCCATGTAATTGTGGTATGAGGTGCATACAAATATAGCTTGGTTAGTTTTGTAAATGTCTATCAAAAAATAAGGCATTTTGTTTAACCACACCATTACAGGTGAGTATGATTCTATTAGATTTTATCAGTACTTTTGTTGAAAGCTGCAAATGGATATAGCTAGTTCTGGTTAGTGAGACAGGTGGAGTGGACAAAGGAGGAAACCGTATTCCATGTTTTAATGCATTTTTTTCATTTGAAAAGATGCAGACTACACTGTGGCATTAAAAATGATTTGGTTCTTTGGTGATGAATTTAAACAGGCTCATCTAGGCACAGGATGGTAGCCTACACTTTCAGGTTGGGCAGAGGAGGCTACCATACAGGAAATCATCGTAAAACTTCTAGATATGGTAATGGAAAATTGCAACAATGGGTTCAAAATAGCTGATACTGCAGCATCTTCATTGAACAAGAACACTACATGCTATATGAGGAACAGAAAAGGAAAAAGTTATGAGTGATGTAACTGTGTACTTATAAACAGAAAGGGCTGTGAAACAACATTACAGTACAAAATCTGAAAACATTTAGATTCAATTTGCATGATGTTTTTGCGTAGCAAGTGACTGTATTTGAAACTTGCATTTCTTTTATCATTGAGTCCAAGTAACAATCACAATTATGCAATACTATGTCAAATACACCAAAGCCAAAGAAAGTAACCACAATATTTTATTCTTTTATTGCAGTTCTTCTTTGTCTGGTAGGAAAGTGATAAATCACTGTTTATCACAATTTATGGGAGAGCATAATGGAATTGTGGAAAAACCTGAACTGGCAGATGGTTGAAGCATGATGCCAACTATTACCAAAGCATATTTACAGTGGTTCAGGAACAAGAACTAACAGAGGAATCTTATAGAATATACTATAGCCCCCTCATAGGGATTATGAAGACAAGAGTGGACAAATTAAAGCATGTACAGAAGCATTGTAGTTTTCTTTCTTTGCATATGCCATACCATGAATGGAATGGGTAGAAACTGTAATATATATTACAATAAGAAGTACCCTCTACCATGCACTTCACAACAGTTTGTAGAGTATGAATGTAGATGTAGATTTAGAATGACTGAACCTGCCACACTAGTAAGTGCTTTTGCACCAACATAAATATCACACCTACCTCCTTGCTAATATAAAGTCAAACAATCGAAACTGCAGGTTGGAATGTCAAAAGTATAGACAAAAGAGAGATTGCTACACAAGGTAAAGATGACACATGGAGTTGCTGTCAGGCACACCAAAAAGACTGTTACACATTTAGCTTTTGGCCAAAGCTGCCTTCAGGAAACGAAACACAAACACACACACACACACACACACACACACACATCAAGCAACCACACCTCACACACAGATGACTGCCATGTCTGGCAGCTCAGGACATTGTGCCTGTCTGCAACTCAATGTGTCATGTTTACAGTGAGTAGCAATCTATCTTTTCCAGTATTGTTGATATTCGTTCCTGATACAAATTAACGTAACCCTAACTGATCTACTCTACATCACTTCATTCATACAAGCAAGCATGTGTAACTCAGCAATTACTCATATCTTGATATCGGTTGCTTGGCAAAACTGAACTGTTTTATGAGGTCTAAATTCTTGCACATTTGTTGCAGTATTTTTGGCTCTCCTAGTATATTTTTGATACTGCTATTTTTATTATACCTTATAATGTTATGACAGTACATTAATTTCAATTGCACAAAACAATGAAAGATGGAAGGATTCCAAGGCAGGAGGGAGAAGAAAACAGGGTCAAAATAGTTGGAGGAGAGAAAAAGGATACATAGTGAAAAGATGAAAGAATTCTGGATGAAAAAGAAAGAACAACAAAGAAGGAAGCATTGAAATTGGTGTGTGGTCCTTAGATGGCCCAAACAAAAAAAGAAAGAAAAAGAATGTATGTACAGAAAAATATATATTTCTCAACATAATTTTCTTCAGTAACTTTACATTCCCCCCCCCATGAACCATGGACCTTGCCGTTGGTGGGGAGGCTTGCGTGCCTCAGCGATACAGATAGCCGTACCATAGGTGCAACCACAACGGAGGGGTATCTGTTGAGAGGCCAGACAAACGTGTGGTTCCTGAAGAGGGCAGCAGCCTTTTCAGTAGTTGCAAGGGCAACAGTCTGGATGATTGACTGATCTGGCCTTGTAACAATAACCAAAACGGCCTTGCTGTGCTGGTACTGCGAACGGCTGAAAGCAAGGGGAAACTACAGCCGTAATTTTTCCCGAGGGCATGCAGCTTTACTGTATGATTACATGATGATGGCGTCCTCTTGGGTAAAATATTCCGGAGGTAAAATAGTCCCCCATTCGGATCTCCGGGCGGGGACTACTCAAGAGGATGTCGTTATCAGGAGAAAGAAAACCGGCGTTCTACGGATCGGAGCGTGGAATGTCAGATCCCTTAATCGGGCAGGTAGGTTAGAAAATTTAAAAAGGGAAATGGATAGGTTGAAGTTAGATATAGTGGGAATTAGTGAAGTTCGGTGGCAGGAGGAACAAGACTTCTGGTCAGGTGACTACAGGGTTATAAACACAAAATCAAATAGGGGTAACGCAGGAGTAGGTTTAATAATGAATAGGAAAATAGGAATGCGGGTAAGCTACTACAAACAGCATAGTGAACACATTATTGTGGCCAAGATAGATACGAAGCCAACACCTACTACAGTAGTACAAGTTTATATGCCAACTAGCTCTGCAGATGACGAAGAAATTGAAGAAATGTATGATGAAATAAAAGAAATTATTCAGATTGTGAAGGGAGATGAAAATTTAATAGTCATGGGTGACTGGAATTCGAGTGTAGGAAAAGGGAGAGAAGGAAACATAGTAGGTGAATATGGATTGGGGGACAGAAATGAAAGAGGAAGCCGCCTGGTAGAATTTTGCACAGAGCACAACATAATCATAACTAACACTTGGTTTAAGAATCATGAAAGAAGGTTGTATACATGGAAGAACCCTGGAGATACTAAAAGGTATCAGATAGATTATATAATGGTAAGACAGAGATTTAGGAACCAGGTTTTAAATTGTAAGACATTTCCAGGGGCAGATGTGGACTCTGACCACAATCTATTGGTAATGACCTGTAGATTAAAACTGAAGAAGCTGCAAAAAGGTGGGAATTTAAGGAGATGGGACCTGGATAAACTAAAAGAACCGGAGGTTGTACAGAGATTCAGGGAGAGCATAAGGGAGCAATTGACAGGAATGGGGGAAATAAATACAGTAGAAGAAGAATGGGTAGCTTTGAGGGATGAAGTAGTGAAGGCAGCAGAGGATCAAGTTGTTAAAAAGACGAGGGCTAATAGAAATCCTTGGGTAACAGAAGAAATATTGAATTTAATTGATGAAAGGAGGAAATATAAAAATGCAGTAAGTGAAACAGGCAAAAAGGAATACAAACGTCTCAAAAATGAGATCGACAGGAAGTGCAAAATGGCTAAGCAGGGATGGCTAGAGGACAAATGTAAGGATGTAGAGGCCTATCTCACTAGGGGTAAGATGGATACCGCCTACAGGAAAATTAAAGAGACCTTTGGAGATAAGAGAACGACTTGTATGAATATCAAGAGCTCAGATGGAAACCCAGTTCTAAGCAAAGAAGGGAAAGCAGAAAGGTGGAAGGAGTATATAGAGGGTCTATACAAGGGCGATGTACTTGAGGACAATATTATGGAAATGGAAGAGGATGTAGATGAAGATGAAATGGGAGATATGATACTGCGTGAAGAGTTTGACAGAGCACTGAAAGACCTGAGTCGAAACAAGGCCCCCGGAGTAGACAATATTCCATTGGAACTACTGACGGCTGTGGGAGAGCCAGTACTGACAAAACTCTACCATCTGGTGAGCAAGATGTATGAAACAGGCGAAATACCCTCAGACTTCAAGAAGAATATAATAATTCCAATCCCAAAGAAAGCAGGTGTTGACAGATGTGAAAATTACCGAACTATCAGCTTAATAAGTCACAGCTGCAAAATACTAACACGAATTCTTTACGGACGAATGGAAAAACTGGTAGAGGCCAACCTCGCGGAAGATCAGTTTGGATTCCGTAGAAACACTGGAACACGTGAGGCAACACTGACCTTACGACTAATCTTAGAAGAAAGATTAAGGAAAGGCAAACCTACATTTCTAGCATTTGTAGACTTAGAGAAAGCTTTTGACAATGTTGACTGGAATACTCTCTTTCAAATTCTAAAGGTGGCAGGGGTAAAATACAGGGAGCGAAAGGCTATTTACAATTTGTACAGAAACCAGATGGCAGTTATAAGAGTCGAGGGACATGAAAGGGAAGCAGTGGTTGGGAAGGGAGTAAGACAGGGTTGTAGCCTCTCCCCGATGTTGTTCAATCTGTATATTGAGCAAGCAGTAAAGGAAACAAAAGAAAAATTCGGAGTAGGTATTAAAATTCAGGGAGAAGAAATAAAAACTTTGAGGTTCGCCGATGACATTGTAATTCTGTCAGAGACAGCAAAGGACTTGGAAGAGCAGTTGAATGGAATGGACAGTGTCTTGAAAGGAGGATATAAGATGAACATCAACAAAAGCAAAACAAGGATAATGGAATGTAGTCTAATTAAGTCGGGTGATGCTGAGGGAATTAGATTAGGAAATGAGGCACTTAAAGTAGTAAAGGAGTTTTGCTATTTGGGGAGCAAAATAACTGATGATGGTCGAAGTAGAGAGGATATAAAATGTAGGCTGGCAATGGCAAGGAAAGCGTTTCTGAAGAAGAGAAATTTGTTAACATCCAGTATTGATTTAAGTGTCAGGAAGTCATTTCTGAAAGTATTCGTATGGAGTGTAGCCATGTATGGAAGTGAAACATGGACGATAAATAGTTTGGACAAGAAGAAAATAGAAGCTTTCGAAATGTGGTGCTACAGAAGAATGCTGAAGATTAGATGGGTAGATCACGTAACTAATGAGGAAGTATTGAATAGGATTGGGGAGAAGAGAAGTTTGTGGCACAACTTGACCAGAAGAAGGGATCGGTTGGTAGGACATGTTCTGAGGCATCAAGGGATCACCAATTTAGTATTGTAGGGCAGCGTGGAGGGTAAAAATCGTAGAGGGAGACCAAGAGATGAATACACTAAGCAGATTCAGAAGGATGTAGGTTGCAGTAGGTACTGGGAGATGAAGAAGCTTGCACAGGATAGAGTAGCATGGAGAGCTGCATCAAACCAGTCTCAGGACTGAAGACCACAACAACAACAACAACTTTACATTTGACCTTAAAGACATCTTTTATTTCATTCCACTGGGAATGAGGATTTTTGTCAGTTTATGCAGCCAATCCACTTCAAATTTCTTTTTTTCTATGTTTACACTGCTGAACTATGGATCATTCTGCTGGGCAACATATGTTAACATAACATTGGCAAGAATGTAGATTTCTTATCATTATAAAGAAATAAAACTATTTTTGCATGTTTCATTCCTGTAAATGATAAGTGTTATTTGACTGCTGAATTTTTATTGTACAGGTACTTGTAAATTGGCATCCTATCATAGCTACTTTTAAATTTTACCCTGGATCTTTTGAATCTTAAAAATTTCAAACCTCCATGTTGCCATCCAATGACGATCGAGAAAAGTTTTTCCTCTGATCCTTGCTTTGACACTTGGCACTGAACTATAATGAATATTATGAACTTTAAAGTGTCTGTAAATCATGTAGTTCCCATTTTCATCAAGTTACTTTTTGATTAAAGTCACATTTCAGTCATGTATCTCCAACCAATAGCTGGCTGCTGAAAGACATATTAAAATATTTGTTGTGTTGTTTTCCATTTCCATTGCCATAAGCTCTACAACCTCTTCTTCCTCTTGTTTCTTTTTTTTTTTCCTTAGTTGCACAATTGTATCGCATAGTTATTATGTCTCTGTTCTCTGTACTTCACACCTGTAGAATTTAGACTGTGTCATCTATCCTACTTCCCATTTGTGACATGCATAGATATTATTTATGAGAGGGAAGATTTGTCTGATGTGATAGAAGAAGAAACAGGAGTTGATTTAGAAGAGATAGAGAATCCAATATTAGAACCAGAATTTAATAGAGCTTTGGAGGGCTTAAGATCAAATAAGGCAGAAGGGATAGATAAAATTCCATCAGAATTTCTAAAATCATTGGGGGAAGCAGCAACAAAATGACTATTCACATTGGTTTGTAGAATGTATGAGTCCGGCAACATACCATCTGACTTTCAGAAAAGCATCATTCACACAATTCCGAAGACAGCAAGAACTGACAAGTGCAAGAATTGCCACACAATCGGCTTAACAGTTCATGCATCAAAGTTGGTTACAAGAATAATATACAGAAGAATGGAAAAGAAAATTGATGGTGCATTAAATTATCATCAGTTTGGCTTTAGAAAAGGTACAGGCATGAGAGGCAATTCTGACACTGCGTTTAATAATGGAAGCAAGACTAAAGAAAAATCAAGACAATATCCGTAATGGATAAGCATAAAATCAAGACACATTCACAGGAATCGTCAACCTGGAGAAAGCCTTTGACAATGTAAAATGTTACAAGATATTAAAAATTCTGAGAAAAGGAGGAGTAAGCAGTAGGGAGAGATGGGTCATATACAATATGTACAACAGCCAAGAGGGAATAATAAGAATGAACGACCAAGAAGGAAGTGCTTGTATTAAAAAGGGTGCAAGACAGGGATGTAGCCTTTCACCCCTACTGTTCAATCTGTACATCAAGGAAGCAATGATGGAAATAAAAGATAAGTTCAGGAGTGGAATTAAAATTCAAGGTGAAATGATATCAATGATATGTTTCTCTGATGACATTGCTATCCTGAGTGAGAGTGAAGAAGAATTACATGAACTGCTGAATGGAATGAACAGTCTAATGAATACAGAGTATGGATAGAGAGTAAATTGAAGAAAGACGAAGGTAATGAAAACTAGTAGAAATGATAACAGTGAGAAACTTAACATCAGGATTGATGGTCACGAAGTAGATGAAGTTAATGAATTATGCTAACTAGGCAGTAAAATAACCAACGACAAATGGAGAAAGGAGGACATAAAAAGCATTCTAGCAATAGTAAAAGGGGCATTCTTGGCCAAGAGAAGTCTACTAATATCAAATATCGGCCTTAATTTGAAGATGAAATTTCTGAGAGTGTACATCTAGAGAACAGCATTGTATGGAAATGAAACATGGACTGTGGGAAAACTGGAACAGAAACATTTGAGATGTGGTGCTACAGACAAACGTGGACTGATAAGGTAAGGAATGAGGAGGTTCTCCGCAGAATCGGAGAGGAAATGAATATGTGGAAAACACTGACAGGGAGAAGGAACAGGATGATAGAACATCTGTTAAGACATGAGGGAATGACTTCCTTGGTACTAGAGGGAGCTGCAGAGGGCAAAAACTGCAGAGGAAGACAGAGATTGGAATACATGCAGCAAATAATTGAGGACATAGGTTGCAAGTGCTACTCTGAGTTGAAGAGGTAAGCACAGGAGAGAAATTTGTGGCGGGCCACATTAAACAGTCAAAAGACTGATGATAACAAAAATTAAAACACATAATCATTGCCATTGATGTACTTCACTTTTTTCTTGTGTTGCAGTGACTATATTTCTGGCTTCCATTTCTCCACTGTGAAATTATCTTTATTAATAGTTCACATACCTGAGACAAATATGTTCATTTTTATGTATAAAGTTGACAAGTTATTCTGTCTTGTTATTTAGTTTGGTTTCTGTTTTCATAAACTTCTTAAAGTCCAGTAACAAACTAAAGAGTTGTGCAGTTGTGAAGTCTTTTGCAATGGAGGTCTTGGATAGGAAGTTTTCAGTTAACTTTCCACGTCCAATTTGGATAAAATCCCAAGGTTCTGATGAGTGCTTCAATTATTGTCATAGAGACTACGTCTGTCGGTAAACACTGAGACTCCCACTTTTATACCCAGAGAATGGCATCTGATTGGCCAGACCACATAACTGTGGTATCAAAGAGATGGCAAATGCTGAAATAGTACCCTCCAAGTACATAGATCATGTTTGTGCTCACTGTCCATTGCCACTTGTAGCATCACCACTCAAGTCAGTTGGTGAACTATGTCATCTTGGATTTATTCATTAGGTATTACTTGGTCACCATTGTTTTTTCAAAGTTTCTATACTTAAGGGGAAGCTGATCAACACAGTGATCAACAATAGTTCATATAGATTTCAATGAAATGCTGCACACTTGCAAGGAATATTATAAATCTCTGGTACTCTCAGGCAGATATTATATTTAACAGGTTGCAAAATTTCTCCAATTTTCCTGGATGACTGCCTGGCCTCTTCCTTGCCTGTTTAAGAGCCATTGCTGAATGACTTTACCAGTCTTACTTGTTGTTAAACCAATGAATGGAAGGTGCACTGTGTGTTGGTCCTCCGGGCATGCTTGAATGGCGTCATGTCTTGGTTCCTTTGATGAAGCTGACATAGTGGCATAGACTGAATTACCACTACTTCTGAACACCACTGTAAAATGGTTAATTTTGGAGTCAAGATGTACCTTGCCCAAAACAGTCCCTGTTCTGTGTATTAAGGTGCTCAGCATAGCTCCCTTATGAGATGGATCATGAAAGCTACATCCACTGAGGTATAGGTCCATGTGTGTCAGTTCTTGATACTTAGAATGGTCAAGCCATCCATCTGCTTTCAGTTCAACCAACATATCTAAGAAAGGCAACTTTCCGCCTTTCTCCATCTCTGCTGTAAATTGTATGTTTGGATGTATACCGTTCATATGGTTGATGAACTGCTGCAACACCTCATTGCCTTACATCCAAATTAAAAATGTATCGTCTACAAGTCTGAAGAAGCAGAGTGGATGGAGAGCAATGTTCAATGCAAATTCTTTGAAGTCCTCCATCAAAAAAAATTAGCTATGGCCGATGACAGTGGTGAACAAATTCCTTTTCCATCTGTCTTTTCATAATAATTTTCACTGTACAAAATATATTCAGTTGTCAAGATATGTCAAAACATTTCAAATTTCAGGAGAGAAATAGTGAGTGAAAAGCATTACTCTTTCTTCTACTGTTACCTTTGTAAAAATGGAGATCACCTTGAGGCTATCCATTACTTCTCTTGGGCCTATCCTCATTTGCTGTTGCTACAAACATTTTAGAGTTCTTAATATAGTGTCTACAGTGGCTGTCTAAAAGTGCACATAATTTAATTAAATACTGTTCTGGGGGCTGTATGAGAGCTGATAGCACTAACATGTATTTCAGAAAAGCCATACAAGATTTGGTGCCTAGGTGCTTATGGTCTTAAATTTGCCACAAGTTCATCAGAAGCCAGAGTTCTTTAATAGCTCCCCCGTCTTCCTGCTAAGTACCATTGTGAGGCGTCATTTAAGATTCCAGTATATGCTATTCTCTAACAATGAGGACACTTTTTGTGATAATCCGTAGCTTTGAGTATGATCTGACTAACTTTTCATCCTCCTTCCACAATTTCAATCCTTGTTTCTCTGCCCTACTAATACTGAACTTGGGGGATTTGGCTGTTGCTAAAATCCAGCCACTAGCAAGCTTTGTTGCTTGTTCCACTCCACTAACAAGCTCAGCAACTGGTAGCATTTGTGGAGCTGGAGCAAAATTCAGACCTTTACTCAGAACCAACATGATAGCCTCATTGAGCTCCTTGTTGGAAAAGTTGATGACAGGCAGTGGATGCCACTGGACCTAGCAGTTCTTTGTTCACAGTTAAGTGCTAACATTGATTGTCCTGTTTCACTGTTACCTTGATTAATCATCTCATTGATGTGTCTACTCATTTCCAGTCCCATGATGAGGCAGCTAGTGACAGAAACACATGGTCAATAAACACTTAAGGACTGAGCATTGGCTTTCAGTTCATAACTCACTTGATGTAATTTATCCTTGGTAATTGCATGGCTCCTCTTCGGTGAAATTTTGTTCACTGTAGTAATTCTTTTGTGCCTGAAACAGTCACAGTTGCTAAGTAATCTGACTTCTCTTCAATGCTGTCATGATAGGGTCATGTATATATTTTTCTCTGTGAACCTTGTGGTTGTTCTGATTATATATCACAATGGATTATACAAAAGAGGATGAAGCATTCTGTTTACATAACAGAATAAACTAGGTTGCCACTAGGAACTACGCTGATGCTCAGGGAATAGTAAAATTAGATACTGATGAAAGCAATGTAATGTCATCATGAATTATCCAATAAGTCTGCAATGGCCAATGTCACACCAAGTAAAATCTAGGATATTAGCTATGTCTTTTCCTCCTCCTCCTCCTCCTCCTCTTCTTCTTCTCCTTCTCCTTCTCCTTCTTCTTCAGAACCTCACTGTTTCAAACCATTTTCAAATATCTTCCATCATAACTACTCAGATGGCTAAACACTGTCAACAGAGGAACTGTTGTATCCCCATTTATTTAGACATTGTTTGCCAAAAAGGTAAGTGACTTGGTTATATTTATTGGGCTCTTATTCGTACATCATTATTACGGCTAAGTTCTGTGGTGGTACTGCCGTGAGCGAGGAATGGTTTCAAAAAAACTCAGAACCAAAAATGTTGATACTATGATAGTAAAGCAGAGTCATACTAACAATTTCCAGATTTGCTGAATTTGGAATTTCAATAATTTACAGGGAAGGAGCAAGGAAGATTGAAGCCAAGATAATCAGTTACTGTCATTTTAATTACACAGGCCAACGAATTTTTTTAAAACTTTTTTCACTTTGATAGCTTTTATGAGATGAATCCAAATCTAGCCTTAGTTTTTTTGTATCATCCATAGTTTTAGAGCAATATGCTTTTTATTATACAGTATAAAAATCCTATGCTATACGGTAAACAAGGAAATTAATGAAACGTTTTGTTACAACATACGCATGGTTTGCATTTACAGTAAGCTACTTAAAACAATGATATGTGTTAACAGATGTTTCACTTGTCAGCTGGAATTGGTTTTTATACTCTTTCTTGTTTTTCTTTGAAGTTTCTTGTGTAGCTTTTTCTACGATGAGTCGCTAGCTGAACTTCTCAGTGAAGTGACCAACAGTAGTCCCCCATCATGTTGGTGTTCCAGCAGCCTTGGTAGCGTTTTCCTTCACTAGTTTTGGATGAATCAATAAACAGCCTCCAGTCTTCCTTTTTTTTATTCAATATCAAACTCATTCATCAGACCAGGAATGTCTGAGCAGTACACTAAATCATCTTCTTGTTGAAAAAACTTGGAAAATTGCTGCTCTCTCTTTCTATATATTTATATGCTGGTTTCAACTGCCAATAAGGTCTTGTCTTTTAATCTAGAGCCAAGCAATTCGGCTTTTTCTTTCGTTAACCCAGATCCCTAACCAAATCATTAAGCTTGGCCTGAGTAAACAATTAGAGCTCTAGACTTTCTGTATTACAATGGAATTCATCGTCATCTGGTTCATCAGAATCAGATTGTACATCAGAAAATACTTCTGTTGGAGTAGAATTTAAATCATATGGTGGTTCAGGAATCATCAAATCTACACCATGCCCTACTGTTCGGACAGTGGACAGAAGGTTTGGGTAGTTTATTACCTTCTTGTTTTTCGAATTATGACCAGTAATATCAACAATGCAAAAGTAGCAATCATCGGAACAAAATAGGAACAGCAAGTCTAAAGGCTTTTTTCTCCATTTTGGACCACTTTCTCAGATCTTCAACACACACATAACATAACCCATGCGGCGCCCAAGATATATCTTGATTACCAAGTTTAGATCCAAAGTACGATACATAAATCTTTCCCACAAAGTCTGTAATATTTTTGGTGTTTTTTAATCACAAATTCACTGCAAATATAACAAAAACTGTCAGCAGTGTTTTAACAACCACGATTAGACATTGTACTGAGCACATGTACAGGAAACGGGAAAGTGAGATTAGATTGACAGTAAACAAAACACCATCTGTTAAAACAAAAATAGAATCAACCTTTTTTTTGCCAGCAAGTATTTTTCAGCAGTGCTACCAATGGCATCTACACTCATTACACTTCCTTTTTAAATTATTTTAACTATATAAAAGCTGTCAAATTCTTTAAAAATTAATTTAATAAATTTAACTGTAAAATGTGAAGAAATTGTGGGTGATGCAGATTTTTAAGAATCATATTTGGATTTGCCACCCATGAACCATGGACCTTGCCGTTGGTGGGGTGGCTTGCGTGCCTCCGCGATACAGATGGCCGTACCGTAGGTGCAACCACAACGGAGGGTTATCTGTTGAGAGGCCAGACAAACATGTGGTTCCTGAAGAGGGGCAGCAGCCTTTTCAGTAGTTGCAGGGGCAACAGTCTGGATGATTGACCGATCTGGCCTTGTAACATTAACCAAAACGGCCTTGCTGTGCTGGTACTGCGAACGGCTGAAAGCAAGGGGAAACTACAGCCGTAATTTTTCCCGAGGACATGCAGCTTTAGTGTATGATTAAATGATGATGGCGTCCTCTTGGGTAAAATATTCCGGAGGTAAAATAGTCCCCCATTCGGATCTCCGGGCGGGGACTACTCAAGAGGATGTCGTTATCAGGAGAAAGAAAACTGGCATTCTACAGATCGGAGCGTGGAATGTCAGATCCCTTAATCGGGCAGGTAGGTTAGAAAATTTAAAAAGGGAAATGGATAGGTGAAAGTTAGATATAGTGGGATTTAGTGAAGTTCGGTGGCAGGAGGAACAAGACTTTTGGTCAGGTAAATACAGGGTTATAAATACAAAATCAAATAGGGGTAATGCAGGAGTAGGTTTAATAATGAATAAAAAAATAGGAGTGCGGGTTAGCTACTACAAACAGCATAGTGAACGCATTATTGTGGCCAAGATAGACACAAAGCCGATGCCTACTACAGTAGTACAAGTTTATATGCCAACTAGCTCTGCAGATGATGAAGAAATTGATGAAATGTATGACGAGATAAAAGAAATTATTCAGGTAGTGAAGGGAGATGAAAATTTAATACTCATGGGTGACTGGAATTCGTCAGTAGGAAAAGGGAGAGAAGGAAACATAGTAGGTGAATATGGATTGGGGGGAAGAAATGAAAGAGGAAGCCGCCTTGTAGAATTTTGCACAGAGCATAACTTAATCATAGCTAATACTTGGTTCAAGAATCATAAAAGAAGGTTGTATACCTGGAAGAATCCTGGAAATAATAAAAGGTATCAGATAGATTATATAATGGTAAGACAGAGATTTAGGAACCAGGTTTTAAATTGTAAGACATTTCCAGGGGCAGATGTAGATTCTGACCACAATCTATTGGTTATGAACTGCAGAATGAAACTGAAGAAACTGCAAAAAGGTGGGAATTTAAGGAGATGGGACCTGAATAAACTGAAAGAACCAGAGGTTGTAGAGAGTTTCAGGGAGAGCATAAGGGAACAATTGACAGGAATGGGGGAAAGAAATACAGTAGAAGAAGAATGGGTAGCTCTGAGGGATGAAGTAGTGAAGGCAGGAGAGGATCAAGTAGGTAAAAAGACGAGGGCTAATAGAAATCCTTGGGTAACAGAAGAAATATTGAATTTAATTGATGAAAGGAGAAAATATAAAAATGCAGTAAATGAAGCAGGCAAAAAGGAATACAAACGTCTCAAAAATGAGATCGACAGGAAGTGCAAAATGGCTAAGCAGGGATGGCTGGAGGACAAATGTAAGGATGTAGAGGCTTGTCTCACTAGGGGTAAGATAGATACTGCCTACAGAAAAATTAAAGAGACCTTTGGAGAGAAGAGAACCACTTGTATGAATATCAAGAGCTCAGATGGCAACCCAGTTCTAAGCAGAGAAGGGAAGGCAGAAAGGTGGAAGGAGTATATAGAGGGATTATACAAGGGTGATGTACTTGAGGACAATATTATGGAAATGGAAGAGGATGTAGATGAAGATGAAATGGGAGATAACATACTGCGTGAAGAGTTTGACAGAGCACTGAAAGACCTGAGTCGAAACAAGGCCCCAGGAGTAGATAACATTCCATTAGAACTACTGATGGCCTTGGGAGAGCCAGTCATGACAAAACTCTACCATCTGGTAAGCAAGATGTATGAGACAGGCGAAATACCCACAGACTTCAATAAGAATATAATAATTCCAATCCCAAAGAAAGCAGGTGTTGACAGATGTGAAAATTACCGAACTATCAGTTTATTAAGTCACAGCTGCAAAATACTAACGCGAATTCTTTACAGACGAATGGAAAAACTGGTAGAAGCGGACCTCGGGGAAGATCAGTTTGGATTCCGTAGAAATGTTGGAACACGTGAGGCAATACTAACCTTACGACTTATCTTAGAAGAAAGATTAAGAAAAGACAAACCTACATTTCTAGCATTTGTAGACTTAGAGAAAGCTTTTGACAACGTTAACTGGAATACTCTCTTTCAAATTCTGTAGGTGGCAGGGGTAAAATACAGGGAGCGAAAGGCTATTTACAATTTGTACAGAAACCAGATGGCAGTTATAAGAGACGAGGGGTACGAAAGGGAAGCAGTGGTTGGGAAGGGAGTAAGACAGGGTTGTAACCTCTCCCCAATGCTATTCAATTTGTATACTGAGCAAGCAGTAAAGGAAACAAAAGAAAAATTCGGAGTAGGTATTAAAATTCATGGAGAAGAAGTAAAAACTTTGAGGTTCGCCGATGACATTGTAATTTTGTCAGAGACAGCAAAGAACTTGGAAGAGCAGTTGAACGGAATGGACAGTGTCTTGAAAGGAGGATATAAGATGAACATCAACAAAAGCAAAACAAGGATAATGGAATGTAGTCAAATTAAATCGGGTGATGCTGAGGGGATTAGATTAGGAATTGAGACACTTAAAGTAGTAAAGGAGTTTTGCTATTTAGGGAGTAAAATAACTGATGATGGTCGAAGTAGAGAGGATATAAAATGTAGATTGGCAATGGCAAGGAAATCGTTTCTGAAGAAAAGAAATTTGTTAGCATAGAGTATAGATTTAAGTGTCAGGAAGTCATTTCTGAAAGTATTTGTATGGAGTGTAGCCATGTATGGAAGTGAAACATGGACGATAACCAGTTTGGACAAGAAGAGAATAGAAGCTTTCGAAATGTGGTGCTACAGAATAATGCTGAGGATTACATGGGTAGATCACGTAACTAATGAGGAGGTATTGAATAGGATTGGGGAGAAGAGAAGTTTGTGGCACAACTTGACTAGAAGAAGGGATCGGTTGGTAGGACATGTTTTGAGGCATCAAGGGATCACAAATTTAGCATTGGAGGGCAGCATGGAGGGTAAAAATCGTAGAGGGAGACCAAGGGATCAATACACTAAGCAGATTCAGAAGGATGTAGGTTGCAATAGGTACTGGGCGATGAAGAAGCTTACACAGGATAGAGTAGCATGGAGAGCTGCATCAAACCAGTCTCAGGACTGAAGACCACAACAACAACAACAACCCTAAAAAAGACAAGAATATGGTATTTTCAGCAAAAAAGTTTTTCCATCGTTGGTATGTGTTATTTAAAGCATGGAGGAAACTGAGCTCATTTGGTGTGAGCTCATTTGAGGGTTAAAATTCAGGTCTTTACAAATTTGCCTGATGGATTTCCAAGTTAGAAACAATCCTTTAAAAACGTAAAATGTATATGAGTACTACTATTGTTATTTTGAAGACACGACTTGTCAGGTGTTGCAAGCCCAGTTTTATGTAATGACTAGCCAAATGTACTGTGGCATAAAGAAGCCTTTCAGAGTTTTCTTAATTTTGAGAACATATTGTGTAAAGTGGACTACTGCATAATTTTATTCACTGTAGGCCATATCACCACAACACTAACATCTACATCATGTGGTTGGCCTCTTCAGAAACTGATTATTTCCGTTATTTCAATGCCCCAAACTGTGATGACGAATGTACTGTTTATTCCATTAAATTTACAATGTATGAAACACAAAGTGAATAGAGAAAACATCCCGTAAGACAGTAAATGACTGCGACAACAATTTAGAGGCTAGTTTGACCACCACATGGCTTTGCTAGGAGATGATAGACGGGAATGCATCCTTTTATAATTTTTGAATCAGCTCAGTCATCCAGTTGTGGGAAGACATCAAAGTCAGGTATTTTTTGCAAAGTCTTATTAGCAGTGAGAGTCAACTATCATGGAAAACTCTCAACACTAACCAGCACGTGAACCTCCGATATTACATCCATTGTCAGTAATAAACTGAGCAGTCAGTTAAGGTAATGTATTAATATTATTTGCAATAAAATTCAAGTAATTATTTTACAAAATAACATTAACCCAACAACATAGTGTATAACTGAGCTTTTTGTACATGGAGTAAAATTTAGAGTTCATGTGCATAAGAATGTGAAAATTTCATTCATCACACACTTAATATGATTGTTATCAATACCAAAATACACTGATGCGACAAAAGTCATGGGATAGTCATATGCGATATGCACACATACGGAAGGTGGCGGTATTGTACACGCAAGATATAAAAGGATAGTGCATTGACAGAGCTGTCATTTGTACTCAGGTGACTCATGTGAAAAGATTTCCAATGTGATTATGGCCTCAGAACAGTAATTAACAGACTCTGACTGCGGAATGATAGTTGGAGCTAGATGCATGGGACATTCCAATATTCCGAGATTCACTGTGTCAAGAGTATGCCAAGAATACCAAATTTCAAGCATTACCTCTTACCACGGACAATGCAGTGGCCGACAACTTTCACTTAATGACTTTGAGCAGCAGCATTTACGTAGAATTCTAAGCAACACTGTGTGAAATAACCATAGAAATCAATGTGGGACATATGATGAATGTATCCATTAAGACAGCGCAGAGAAATGTGTGTTAACAGACTATGTTAGCAGACAACTGATGTGAGTGCCTTTGCTAGCAGCATGACATCACCTGTATGGCCCTTCCTGGGCTCATGACCATATCAGTTGTACCACACTTGACTGGAAAACTGTGGCCTGGTCAGACAAGTCCTGATTTCAGTTGGTAAGAGCTGATGGTAGGGTTTGAGTGTGCCACAGATCCCATGAAGCCATGGACCCAAGTCGTCAAAGAGGCACTGTGGAAGCTGGTTGTGGCTTCATAATCATGCTGGCTGTGTTTGCATGGAATGTAATGTGTTCTCTGGTCCAAATGAACCAATCATTGACTGTAAATGGTTTTGTTCAGCTACTTGGTGACCATTTGCAGCCATGTTCCCAAACAATGATGTGCCATGTCACTGAGCCACAATTGTTTGCAATTGAATATTCTGGCCAATTCAAGCGAAAGTTTTGGCCATCCATATTGCCTGTCATGAACCTCGTTGAACAATCATGGGACATAACTGAGAGGTCAGTTTGTGCACAAAATCCTGCACCAGCAGCACTTTTGCAATTATGGAAGGCTATAGAGGCAGCATGGCTCAATACTTCTGCAGAGGACTTCTAACGACTTTTTTAGTCCATGCCAGACCGAGGTTCTGCACTGTGCCCAGCAAAAGGAGGTCCGCCACTATTTTAGGAGGTATCCCATGACTTTTGTCAACTTCATAATCATTGCACTGTGTATAGCACGCACTTTAAATAGATTGTAGTAACCGTAGAATCAGAATGAAACCACACAGTTTTGGCACCATTCTGATAAAAGAGGAACTAAAATATAGGTACAAAGCGAGAAGTTACACAAATAATGTAAATTTAGTTAAAAGATGACAAAGAATATATATACTAATGCTGTTACAAATACCGCAAAAGTTGAGGGAATTACTGAGGTAAATATCAAAATTTGAGTTTTCAAAGTTGGATTTTCTTAATCTGAAGCTTAAGCTGACACATGACTTAGTTTTCACTTTACTATCATCTTATTTTCCCAATTTTCCATCTCAATTTCAAAATATGAGGCACTCTGCTCTGAAAGCTCATATTTTAATTTTTTCCTAACATTTGTATGACAAAAACCATCTTATAAACGTAATTATGTTTATCTGTCTTTGTTCATGTTCAAAGCATTTTTGTCAACCCTAGAAAGAGAACTAACATAGAAGAATTGTCATTTCTTATTAATTTAGGTGATGGACAGTTCCAAAGCCAAATATCATTTCTGAACTGTGCTTCAAGAACTGGAATATATGACAGAACTCTGGCATTTACTCTCATATGCTACACAGTGGCACAGGATAAATACAGATGATTACATTTTATTGAAAAATTAATTGCACTGTAGAACATAAAGAGCATGGCTGAAGAAAAATAAATAGTAATGATAACAACAACAACAATAATAAGAAGTTCAAATTTTTATGACACACCTGTATAACTTCTGGTGTAGGAGTCCTGGCCTGTGGGACTTGAGGGGGGGCACTCTTTAGCAGCTGTCCGGTGGGGGAGGGGGGTGCGGGTGCCCTCCTGCGGGTTGACCCACCAACTGCTCCTGCAGAGGAGGATGTGGGCGCAACTTCAGTCGAATGACTCTCAACTTCTCCGTCCACGCTCTGGAATGAGGCACGCGGGACGTCCACTCACGCTACACCTTACTGTTCTCATATTCTTAGTAATTAAGTATCTATAACTTATGACATATGAAAGTGGCACTGTCTATTTTCCACATGGTAACCACTTTAATATGTGCAACTCATGTGGACCACCTCACTATCTCATCCCAGAAACGCTATGACTCTTTGAAGCTTCATTCATATTGAAATTCAATATAATATATAATCTATGACTTAAATAGACAATATGAAAAACTTCCTATGCTTTTGCTCTCTAAAGAGCTTGGCAATGTAGGCTAATACTTCTTACAGTCTCAAATTACATTTGGTCTATCTTAAATACTTGTACCTTTCCTGTTCTAATATGTAAACTTCCAAAACACTCACCCACTGTATCAGGGACTGCACGAGAAAGCAGACTGGGTTACCCGCACTTCGGATCACCTCAACAGCTCTTTCATGGCTTGCATGGCGTAAGTCAATGCCATCCACTTCCAGAATTCTGTCTCCAGTCTACAAAAAATTAAGTAAATACAATAAAACAAGGGGGAAAAATCACTCAGCTCTCATGTGATTTTTTCACACTGAGGAAGACGTACCTTAAGTTCACCTGTGCGACCAGCTGGACTTTGTGGCAGCACATTTTTTATGAAGATACCTGAGATGGCAGACCCACTGTCTGGCCCTGCATTGTATAAATCAACCTGCAGGTAAAAGCAGAATTTTACTCCACCAGAACTAAGCCAAAGCCTTCCCAAATAAAACAGTTCCACATACATGGCTGACACAGCTTTTCTATTCTTAACATGTTTTCTAATACTATACTACTAGAATTAGTGTATTTATTGAGGGTAGTAGTAGTAGTAGTAGTAGTAGTATGAATCAAAATATTGCACTTTTTTATGAATCTCAAAATAGTAAGCCATGAAGCACATATAGATACTAATACCTTTTCAAACCAATGCAGAGTGAGCTGCTTGAACATCCATCATTGTTGATGCTGAGTGCTAGGTCATTTGAATCATCAATGATTTTCTTAATGCACTGATTGTTTGACATGTTTAAACAAATTGAATTGTGAAATGAGACGTGTGATGTGATAGGTAAATGAAATGAACATGAGATCACATGGTATTCACCACTGGTAAAGGTATTACAATTACAAAAACTTCAGGATGGAAACAAGGACACAATAAACAAAAGGAAGGAAAGATAACCACTCACCTGAAATGACTGCTGTGTGGCATAGAGGCATATGTAACAGGACACAAATGACACTAGCTTACGATGTGGGTGCGCATACGCATGCGCGCATAAGCGCATGCATGCATACACACTGACTGACGCTAGCTTAAGATGTGGGTGCGCGCGCGCGCGCGCCCACACACACACACACACACACACACACACACACACACACATATATTTATATGCATGCGTGGGTATCTGTTTAAGCATTTGGGAAAACTGACACTTCCTTATAGAAGAAATCATTTCTGATGAACTATTTTTTCCCCTTCATTATATGACATTCTTGTATAGAAGTAAGTGGTCACTTAAATATCTGTAAATGGAAGTAAGTAGTTGTACATATTTATTTCAAACAAATTTCGAAAACAAATCCACCAACTGCCAGGCTAACGACCTACTGGAGGTGTAATTTCACTGCTCAGCGTACCAGTACTGTAACTTGGAAAGGACAGACTAGAAATATGATGACCAATGCTACGAACAGGTCTAAGAGATGGAAAAATAAAAATATTCTGAGAAATGGATCATAGAACATAACATCCTTTAATAAAAAAGATCAAGAGCTTATAGAAGAACTGAAACATCATGAAACCTCAATACATACTATCAAAGAGACTTAAAATAAAGTCAAATGGCAGAAGGAATATGACTAGTACCTGCTCATTTATAGTGGAGTCAAGAAGGAGACAAGAGTTAAAGCAGAAGTAGGGATACTTATTCACATGAAATACAAAGATGTTATTGAGCTGTGCCAATACATCTTTGAGAGAACAGTTTAACTAAAACTGAAACTGGCTCATCATGAACTGAGCATTATCTCCATGTACAGCCCTGATGATTGTAAGTTTACAACAGAAAGAGAGGCTTCCTATGAGCAGTTACAAGAAGTTATCAATATGATATTTCCAAACAAACTTGCAGTCATAATGGGGGAATTTTATGCCCGTACTGGAAATAGTGTCCATCCATGGGGTTAAACAATGATTTAATGAAGATTTTCTGAATGATAATGGTGAGATTATGATCAACTGATGCTCAAGCAATTAACTGAGAATAAATACTGCCTTCTATGACCACAAAGAGCAGTACAAAAATATTTTTCAGAACACAAGAGATCATAATTCTATAAAAGATTGCATTGTTACAAACAGGAAAATCCATCCTCAGTCAGTGCTAGATGTTAGAATTTTAAACTCTGCCAACACACGGAATGATCACAGTCTACTCGTGGTGAAAACCAGATTGCATGTAGGAAGGAACAAGACCATCAAAGAACCAATCTTAAAAGAAGAAAAATTTAATAAGCATTAATATGTTGATAGACACAACAAAAACACACAAACACACACACAAATTTCAAGCTTTCGCAACCCAAGGTTGCTTCATCAGGAAAGAGGGGAGGAGAGGGAAAGACGAAAGGATGTGGGTTTTAAGGGAGAGGGTAAGGAGTCATTCCAATCCCGGGAGTGGAAAGACTTACCTTAGGGGGAAAAAAGGACAGGTATACACTTGCACGCACACACATATCCATCTGCACATATACAGACACAGGCAGACATTTGTAAATGCAAAGAGGTTGGGCAGAGATGTCAGTCAAGGCGGAAGTACAGAGGCAAAGATGTTGTTGAATGACAGGTGAGGTACGAGGGGTGGCAACTTGAAATTAGCGGAGGTTGAGGCCTGGTGAGTAACGCGAAGAGAGAATATATTGAAGGGCAAGTTCCCATCTCCAGAGTTCTGATAGGTTGGTGTCAGTGGGAAGTATCCAGATAACCCGGACGGTGTAACACTGTGCCAAGATGTGCTGGCCATGTACCAAGGCATGTTTAGCCACAGGGTGATCCTCATTACCAACAAACAGTCTGCCTGTGTCTGTTCATGCAAATGGACAGTTTCTTGCTGGTCATTCCCACATAGAAGGCTTCACAGTGTAGGCATGTCAGTTGGTAAATCATGTGGGTGGTTTCACACGTGGCTCTGCCTTTGATCGTGTACACCTTCCAGGTTACAGGACTGGAGTAGGTGGTGGTGGGAGGGTGCATGGGACAGGTTTTACACCAGGACGGTTACAAGGGTAGGAGCCAGAGGGTACGGAACGTGGTTTGGGGATTTCATAGGGATGAACCTCGTCTTTCCTTTCGTCTTTCTCTCTCTTTCCCTCTTTCCTGATGAAACAACCTTCGGTTGTGAAAGCTTGAAATTTGTGTTTGTGTGTTTTTTATTGTGTCCGTCAACATACCAACACTTTCTCGTTTGGTAAGTTACAGCATCTTTGTTTTTTAAATATATGTATATAAAGTTTCATATTCATATGTCTTAAAGTTTAATAAATATATGCATTCGAAATATGTATATTCTAATTGAAACACCCTGTATTTCTTTTCAGAGTTCAGTGAACATCTCAAATATTAGGAGGAAGGGGCTTGGAGGAAGCATGATCTGGACCTGATTCTTATTAAAATCTGTAGACAATTACTGTAAATTAAGAATTTATTTATAATATTGTATCCTGTGTATACTGATAACAACAAAAAGCAAATAGTGACACAATAAAATAATAAATAGGCTTAAAATTTGTATGCTTACCTTTCCACCAACAATACTGATACCAAGACTGCAGTTAGGCTCCCGCAGTACTTCAACAGACCTCTCTGGTCCCCAGTGCTTTGCCAAAAGCACTGATGGAGACGAGGCACCACGCTCCACGGCTGATGCAGAAGGCACCTGTGTCGTCACAGTCATGCTGACTGATGGACTAATTGTTGCACTATTAGGCAAACTCTCCTGCTCACACGAGTCTCTTTTCTGTCTATTCAAACTACAAACACTATCTGCACTGGCACTTATTGGTATCGTAGGGTCCACAGCTTTATTACAAAAGTCTGTTGCTGACTGTTCACAACGTTCAAGCAAAGGTGATAATTCAACACAAGAAGAGTACTCTGATTCACTCACAATACGAGTCACTGTTGTGCTCACGGGACTTTCTGCCTTTTTAGTCTGTTGAGGTTTGAGAAGTCCACTGTGCACTTCGAGGGCGTCTGCTGCTTTCTGTATATACGGTGAGCTGCAAGGGAAGAATTATTACTAACGATAACTTCTTGAGTTAAGATATCAGAACAACCAACAATGATGTAACAATAAAATTACACAAGGCAAGGGCATCAATACACAAGGTGGAATATGAATTAATATAATTACATAAAAACCACAAGAGGGAGAAAGAATAACAAAAAAAAGAGACAAAAGAGGACACATGAATAAAAAGTAGTGTCAGTCATCTAATTGAAAATGCACCTAATGAAGTATCTGAAAACATTTGGCAGATAGCTCAATGAAAATGGATAATCATTAAATTTAGAGAAGACTCAATAACTACAGTTCAGTAAAATCTGTCTATCTATCTATATCCGGATCCCACTCCAGCTACTGCCGCATCTGGGTGCTGACAAGTCCTCTCCATTTGGCTCGGTCCTCCCACCACTTTTCTTCCTCCACTTGCTGCCAGGTCACACCTCTCCTTTCCACAGATATTCTCACTCCCATTTTCCACAGAATTTTTGGGTGCCCTCTAGGTCTTTCATCCATCTTTAGTTCTTCCATAATTTTGGGGAGTCTCTGCCCATGCATCCTCTTAACATGCCCATACCATCTTAATCTCTTTTTTTCAATTTCTTCTCTCATACTTTCTTGTTTAAGATCCTTTCTAATCTCTACATTTCTTACTCTGTCCATTCTTGTTTTTACCTTAACTGCTCTGAGAAATTTCATTTCCCCTGCTTGCAGTCTGCTCCAGTCCCTTTCTGTCATTGTCCATGTTTCTCCACCACAGGTGACATTAGGGAAGTAATAATTCTTTTACATAAGGAGTTTTGCTTTTTCTGAAACTTCCTTACTCCAAATCAGATGTTTGAGTCGCAAACAGGTGCAACAAAAATACTACTAAAGATGTGAGCTTTTGGCCAGAAGGTCTTCTTTTGAAATAGACAACATAGTTACAATACACGTGCCCACTGTCTCTGACTGTAAAGGCCAGACCCAGCCAGAGAGAGTGTTCATTTGGGTGCACACAGTGTTCGCGTGAACGCGCGCGCGCGTGTGTGTGTGTGTGTGTGTGTGTGTGTGTGTGTGTTGTCTATTTCAGAAGAAGGCCTTCATGGTGAAAGCTTATGTGTTTAGTAGTCATTTTGTTGTGCCTGTCTGCAACTCAACATCTCTGCTAAAATAAATAAATAAAATTAAAATGAACATGACGAGCAATCTGTCCTTTTCTTAATATTGTCATTATTCCAGCCTGGATTTTCCACTGTTAGAAGCAGATATTTTTAAGTTTTTGGGGCTACATAGAGATCAGAACATTGATTAGAAACACCCATATACTACAATTAATTAATAAATTACTTTGGCTACATTTGCAGTTTGAATGAATAGTTTTTGTTATAATTTTTAAAAATGGAAATTTGTATATTTCCATTAACTAGTGAATTATGGATTTTGGGGGGGTTGAGGGAGGGAGGAGCATCTCATATTACAGTTGTCAGAATACAGGAGTGGGTTTAGAATTACATTTGGTGTCAATCGTAGAACATCTTGTGAAGACCTCCCCAAAAAACTTGGAATTTTGACAACTGTTTCACAGTACATACCTTTATTCACTTTGTCATTACCAATATTTCTCTTGTCTGAAAGAACAGTGAAAATCATGAATACTGTATAATATAGGGGCCCAAAACAACCTCTACAAAGACTTCAAGGGCACAGAAAATATATTAGAACAGAAAGAAGTCAAACGTATGTGTTCGGCAAACTGCCAGAACATACCAAGTATCTTATTGGTAACATGATGAAATTGAAGAACAGATTAAAGAATACAACTCCACTAAAAAATTCTTCACAGAAACTCTTAAAACTTATTGTTTAAGGTTTATGGTAATTAATATTAGCATTTACTACAACAATACTTCTAATGTTAACTTATTTCATTCTATTGTAGTTAAATACAATATACCCACTTTACTTCTTTCCACATATAGATGAATGGGATAGTGATATGGCTAATGTAATGTAACATAACAATGAAGTGAGAAAAAATTGAAATACTTAGAGGTAAATTAATAGTAAAAATAAATAATGATAAATGAACAATGGAACAGAGGAGAATATAGACAAAGAGTGGAGGACATAATGAGTTACAGACATTTAGCAAGAAGTTAAGAGGTGGTGACTATAGGAGTGAAAAGGAGAGGGAGGACAGAAAGCTGAAAATGAGCACTTGGAATATGAGTGAAGTTTATCTACTTTTCTTACCTACGTCACTTTTGTACAACTTCACTGCCACTTGAATTGTCAAAGGCTTTACACTGCTTAAAACACTTCTTAAATTTCCTCATTTGTTTGGACACTATGAGTGAACTGGTGTCCACAATGTACTACAATACTAGGAATTATTTTGTGGTACATCAGTAGGTTTATAGCAACACATTTTACATCCAGTTCATTCAAAACATTTACAATTTGTAGGCATCACAACTTGATCTCCACACACATCTCTCTCTACACCCTGTATTCCAAGAAATTTACTTTAAGTTATTGTCCTCCATCCCTTCTTCTTGAAGTACTGGCCACACAGTCTCATTTTTCCTTCTTTACAACTAAACTATCTTATATTTTCTCCCAAATAACACCAATAATTATATGCTTTTATTTCCTTATACACTAGTAAATTTTCCCTGCCAGTCACATACATCTATTCCTCTTTTACTCTGAGCCCATTCACATTATTCCTAATTCTAAAACACACTACCAAAACCTGCAACCTTTTGTTTTTGTTTTGGCTTACCAGAATTTATTTTCTATTCAGGTGCAAAATATACTGTATTTAACTTACTTAAAGATCAGTACCACATCTTTCTTTCACTTCCTTGCCAAACTTTCTTCTATTCATCCTTTTCTGCACACTGAATTAAGAAATAACTGTTTGTCCACAAAAGCATACAATTTTTTCTTTAAATAGGCCATTACTTTTAGTATGTACTTTACTGTGTATGACTTTCTCATTCTGGATTTCCATTTTAGACTTTGGAATTAAAAAGATATTAATATTATAGTTAATTAGGAGTAAAGGAGATCACTCAACAGCAGAAGTGCTGAGACTTCCACATGCAAAAGAGAATGATAACTTTAGCAGCCATAGAAAAAAATCTTTCTATGTGCAAGAGTGTATGTGCATGGAAGGAGGGGGGGGGGGGGGGGCATTGGATTAGCAGAGATTGAGGCCACGAGGATTATGTAAGTGAAGAATGTGCGGGAGGATGGAGAGAATGGGGAGGATTTTGGGTAGGGTCTCCCTCATTTCTGGGCACGATGATAGATAATCAAAGCTCTGGCAACTGGTTCATATATTTTGGCAGGAAATGAGAAACATCCTATCCAAGATTCTCCCCACCCTCCCAATCATCCTACACATCTTTCACCTCCCCAACAGTTCCCCTTCCTCTGCCCTGTCACCCTCTCCCAATCCATGCCTCCACATCATCTTCTTGGTGTGCTGAACCAAACTAGCTCCAGCACCTGTGTGCCATATGCCTAGCACGTGCACTTGCCATCTCTCCATCCTGCATTTCTAGCCTGAAAACCTGCTGCCTTCATCTGAACCACTAGTTACTCATTCCCAATATTTTGTCCCACTTCCTGCCTCTTTCTCTGTCTAACCACCCCACCAGACACAACCCCCACACCCATCCACATACTGAACTGCAATCATGGCATTGTCCATCCAGCCAGCATAACATAGTACCTAAGGCATGCAGAGTGAGTGTGTGTGCATGTGTGTGTGTGTGACACACATTCATTTTGTTTTTGCCTGTGTATTTGTACTCCTACTTGTCACAGGATTTCTTCCAAAAGTCAGCAAAGTTTTCATTCTCTTTAGCTTGTGCCTGTCAACAACTCAACACTTCTGCTATTCAGCTAGCAGTCTCTGTAACTCATAAATTATATGCTTTGTGCCAGAACTTTCCTTAGTATTAATATTATACTTAAAATTGTCAGTTTTTGGACTTTTTGTTGCAAGTGTTACTAGATAATTTTGAAACATTTATACATATATATATTTTTTCAGATAATCACTGCATGTTGTGCATTTTACCAGCATGCTTATTTAATCTATATGATAGTTCAGGTTTATGATATATGTTCATATAGTTTGTTTAACTATTGTAAAGATAAGTGACAATGTTAAATGCTGTGAAATGAAGCTTGCACACTAATGTGAAGCCTACTTACCGATAGTAGTCAGGAAATATCCTGGTAGTGCAAAGGATGCAGGAAATAAAGCATAGTTTTTACAGCATAGCCAGAAAGAGAGAGCATGTGTGATAACATTGTGATTAGTTGCATGTGAAATACACTAGGCAAATCTATGAAGTGAGAGTGAATAGTGAGGCATCTATTGGGCACAAAAGACTTTTGTGAATTGTAATAAGCACAAATGTATGAATACATCAAGCCTACTTTAATGTCACAATACAACATTTTGAAACAGAAGGAAAACCTGTAATTATATGGAGGACTATCGATTATAATCAATCTATCACAGATAATGCAATCTATCACCACTTTAGGCAGAAATACCATACTACTGTGCACTTTTTAAACTATCATGTTAAGAGATATAGTAACAATTTTCAAACTTTTAATGAGAATCTATGTACCATGTGGATATGATTGTGGAATATCTTAAGTTATTATGTGAGCTATTTGGGACTGTGAAACATACCCACGTTTAATTACTCCAACAAGTCTGGTTATTCCTGGCAATACATACATTGTGCAATATAAATTCTAGTGAGCATTAGTTATTCACTGGTTCAGAAAGTGAAACTTTGGTCTTTAATGACTACATCTCTGCATAATGAAATTAATATCAAGGAATTGCTCTATGTGTAGTGCAAGCTGATTTCACAGATCACTAACAATACATTATTTCCATATCATGTCCAACAGAATTTAAAACATTTTTATTTACTTCATAATTGTTTATATTATCTTTAACAGTATTATCATTACATTTATATTATTTCTAAAAACAAACACATCATGTCAGTAACTTTTCTGCATTAATTTTTGCCTACTTGACGTGTTCACAGATTATCAGTCCCATTAAGTTGATTTAAAACATAAATAAAGAACATTAGTTTTAAATGACTTTGTGAATAAGATCACAGATCCTCTGAGAAAAGGGTAACCATTAAATCTGATATTCTTTTAAATAGTCTGTTCTTGAACAGTAGCATAAACAGAAAAGAACAAAACTACAGGAATTATCTAACCACTGTATCCATCAGCCACAAAAATGAAGAAAGGTTCACTTAGAAGTCCTACAGCATTGTACTTCAGCTACTTGTCCTACTCTGGTATTTCTTCTGTAGGTTGCATATGCCATCCTCATCCTTATCATGCACATATTAAACATTCAAGTAAGTAAGAAACTTTCAATAGGATTGGCTTTAAAAAGCTGCTGTTCTGTCATTACTTACTTTATTTAATCACTGCAGTACTTCAGCAACGTATAGTATAGATACTCCCCAACTGTACCAAACTGGATGCAACCATATTACAACTGAGTTTAATTATTCTGCTCTTACATATGGTGTGCACTATAACATGTGCAAACTATAGCCTATTATGAGCCTGTAACATTGCTATCAATAGCATTAAGCTGTTATGTGCAAGTGAAGAAAGCAATGCAAACATGAACCACTGGTTTGAAAATAGTGTTCTGTTCACTGCAGATGAATAGAGTCTTAGCCAAGTTAAAGCCAAATAATCTGTAGGAATGAAAGAGTATTGGCTCTGTTTCTATAAATTAATGAACATTTGGTTAAAAATTGCCTCAGATGTAAAGTAAATCAGTGATGCATGCCATTCACACTTTTAAAGAAGTATTTCATGTATACCTGCCATACTTCCTCATAAATTCAAGTTATACTATGCAGCACATCATTTGACAATGGGCAATCCAGGTGAAAGGGAGGCATTATATGCTTAAACATCTCATGATCTAATAGTGTGGTTTCAAGTTACCTGAGACTGCGGTCATGTGTGTGAGTTGTGTTTGTGTGAGTGTGCGTGCGCATATGTGTGTCTATTGTTGACGAAGGCCTTAGTGGCCGAAAGCTATAATTGTGAGTCTTTTCGTTGTGCCTATCTGGGACTCAGCATCTCCACTACATGGTGAGTAACAACTTTTCTTCTCATAATGTCATGATCTAATAGCTATGTTACAGTTGGAATATAGATGCTGTTACCATGTGCCTTTCCAATGTAGGGTAGGTTGCAAGCCTCAACAATACAGATAATTCTGCCATAGGTGCAACCACAATGGAGGAGTACCTGTGGAAATGACAGACTAACCCAAAGATTACAAAGCGGTCAGTAGCCTTACCAGTAGTAGCAGGGGCATCAGTCTGGATTATTGACTCATCCAGCCTTGTAACATTAGCCAACATGGCATTGCAGTGCTGATACTGTAAACAAGAGCATGCGACTCTACTGTGTAGTCTAATGATGATGGCATCCTAATATTCAAAACATTCTGGAAGTAAAATAGTCCCCCATTCAGATCTCTGGGTGTGGACAACTCGGGAGCAGCTGCCATTACGAAAAATATAACTGGCATTTCTGCAGGTCACAGTGTGGAACATTAGATCCCTTATCTGGGTGGGTATCTTAGTGAATTTAAAATATGATATGGATAAGCTGAAGGTAGACATAGTGGAAATTAGTGAGGTCTGATGGCAGGAAGAACATGACCTCTGGTCAGGTCAGTACAGAGTTACCAACAACAAAAAATAACGGGGGTAATGCAGGAGTAAACCTGATAAAGATTAAGATATAGGAATCTGGGTACACTACCATAAGCAGTATTTTAAACAGATTATCATAGACAACATGGACGTGAAGCCAACAATAACCACAGTACAGGGTGGTCCAAAAGTCCGGAAACACACTGATAAAATCCAAATAGAGTAGCAAACAAGGAAACAGAGTCCCTACACATGAGGAACAGGCAGGGGGAAACTTTATAGGCTATTCCACCAACATGGCGGCCATCTTTAAAGCCGCCATCTTGGATTCAACTCCAAAATTTCAATTGGGAATGTGGTCATGTGACATATCAAACAGATAGAGAATTTCACCAGAAAAACAATGCCGTTGTTATTTTAAACATAGCTTTATTCATTTTCGTGTTATAGCCAATTACTTGAGGCAGCAGTGGGACGCTCGGCAGCGTGAGTATTACGTACTGAGAAGTCATAAAATGGAATCTGAAATGGTACAAAGTGACTATCCCATGTTTGATATGTTACATGTGTTTAACTGTTAGGCATAATTTACTCATGCTAACGTTTTAATCATTGTTTCCTTATTTACAGGTTACAAAATGTCCTTAACACATGAAGAACGCATTGAAATCATCTTGATATCAGGAGAAAGAAGCACACGGGTCACTGCTGAGGATTTCAACAGTCATCACCCAACCAGGCAGCCCATCATTCACAGCGCAGTTGCCAAGCTTTTGGCCAAATTCCGAGCAACAGGTTCTGTCTCAGATAAACCTAAGGCTGGAAGACCAAAGTCCGCCTCCGATGAAGCAACAACAGTGAGCATGTTGGCATGATTTAGCAAGAGTCCGCAACCGAGTACTCGTCGCCTGTCACAAGAATGTGGGGTTAGCCATACCTCCATACTGTGAATTTTATTGCAGCACAAATGGCACCTGTACACAATTCAGCTGCTCCAACACCTGAACGAGGATGACCCAGATCATCGGGTACAGTTCGCAGAATGGGTGACACAGAAGCTGCAGATAAACCCACGTTTCCCCTATCAGGTGCTGTTCAGTGATGAAGCCAATTTCTTTATCAATGGTGAAGTGAACAAGCAGACTCACAGATACTGGTCCGACACAAATCTGCACTGGAGTGGTGCTTCCAAAACGGTCGACTCACAAAAAGTGATGGTCTGGTATGGTGTGTAGGGTACTAAAGACATTGGACCTTTTTTTACTGATGGTACATTAACAACCAACAGTTATCTGAGGTTATTGGATGAAGAAGTGTGTCCGTCGTTGTTAACGGTGGACGGGACATTTCCTGAATTCTTCCAGCATGATGGAGCCCCACCACATTATGGGCACAATGTGCGAGCATACCTGGATGTGCAGTTCCCTTAAAAGTGGATTGGTCGTAGGGGTGCTGTGGAGTGGCTACCAGGTTCACCAGATTTGACTCCTTTGGATTTTTACCTTTGAGGTCATGTCAAAGCACTGGTCTATTCTGTGAAAATACGGGATTTGCATCATCTAAAGCAGCGCATTGTTGATGCGTGTGGTCAAATTCAGCCAGATGTATTGGTCAAAGTTCATCAGGACTGGGTTTGGAGCATAGCATTAACAATCCAACATAATGGACAACATATCGAGCCATTCCTATGACTGTTAGTGGTCTCTCGGGACTGTGTAACATTGGCGTAATGTCTCTTCGGCACATAACACACATGCTGCCGAGCGTTCCACCGCTGCCACATGTAACTGTCTATAGACCGAGAATGAATAATGCTATGTTTAAAATAACAATGGCATTGTTTTTCCGGTGAAATTCTCTATCTGTTTGATATGTCACATGACCACATTCCCATTTGAAATTTTGGAGTTGAATCCAAGATGGCGGCTTTCAAGACGGCCGCCATGTTGGTGGCATAGCCTATAAAGTTTCCCCCTCCCCGTTCCTCATGTGTAGGGACTCTGTTTCCTTGTTTGCTACTCCATTTGAATTTTATGAGGGTGTTTCCGGACTTTTGGACCACCCTGTAGTACAAGTTTATATGCCAAATAATTGTGCAGATGATGAAGAGTTTGAGAGAATGGATAATGAGAAAAAGGAAATTATGCAAACAGTTAAGACAGATGAAAATTTAATTATGGGTGTCTGGAATTTAACAGTAGGAAAAGGAAGAGAAGGAAAAATAGTTGGAGAACATGGTCTGGGGAAAAGTACTGAAAGAGGCACACCTGGTTGAATTTTGGACTGAGCATTATCTATAATCATCACTAATACTTGATTTAAGAATAACAGAAGAAGGTTGTGTACCTGGTGAGACTCCATATATTGGAAGACTTAAGAGTGATTCTATAATAGTAAGAAACCACATTTAAAATTGTAAGATATTTACAGGTGTGGATGAGGACTCTGGTCACAATTTATTGGTTATGAAATGCACACATGAATCAAAAACGGTAAAAAGTTAGGAAACTAAGAAGGTGGGACCTGGATAAACTGAAGGAATGAGAGATCATTGAGAGTTTTAAAAGGAGCATTAGGCAATGCTGGACTAAGCAGGGTAAAGGGTTACAACAGAAGATGAATGGGAAGCTTCAAGAGAGCAAATAGTGAAGGCAGCAGAGAACAGTAACTAAAAAGACAATGACTGCTAGAAATCCTTGGGTGATACAGGAGATACTGAATTTAATTGATGAAATGAGAAAATATAAAAATGAATCAGGCAAAAGGAAATACTACAATATGGCTAAGCAGGAATGGTTGACAAATGAAAGGCTGTAGAGGCATGCATAAGCAGGAGAAGACAGGTGGCAAGCCAATACAAAGAAAGAAGGCAAGGGGGGAAGGAGTATATAGAAGGCCTATACAAGTGAATCAAACTTGACTGCAATATTACAGAAAGGGAAGAGGAAGCAGATGACAATGAGTTAGGAAATATGATACTATGAGAAATATTGGACAGAGCATTTAAAGACCTAAGTTGAAACAAGGCCCTTGGAGTAAATGACTTGACCCCAGAACTACTGAGATCCTTGGAAGAACAAGCCATCACAAAACTATTCCACCCAGTGTGCAAGATACATGTGATATGCAAGATATCCTCAGACTTCAAGAATAATGTAATAGTTACAGTTCCAGGCACTGAGAAGTGTCAGTACTACACAGCTATCAGTTTAATAAGTCACAGTTGGAAAATACCAACAACAATTAGTGACAGAAGAATGGGAAAAACTGGTAGAAGCCTACCTTGGGGATGACCAGTTTTAATCCCAGAGAAATGTAGGGACATTTGGGGGCAATACTCACCTTAAGACTTACAAGATAGGTTCAAGAAAGGGAAACCTATGTTTGATGTGTTTATAGATTTAGAGAAAGCTTTTGACCATTTTGACTGGAATACACTCTTTGAAATTCTGAAGGTATTAGGGATAAAATACAGGGAGCAAAAGGTGATTTACAACTTGTACACCAACCAGATTGCAGTTATCAGGGAAGACGGTTATGAAAAGGTAGTAGTGATTGAGAAAGGAGTGAGACAGGGTCATAGCCTATCCCCAATGTTACTCAGCCTATACACTGAGCAATCAGTGAAGGAAACCAAGGAGAAATTTGGAAAAGAAATTTGGGTTCAGGGAGCAGACATAAAAACTTTTAGATTTGCTGATGACACTGTAATTCCGTCAAAGATGGCAAAAGACTTGGAAGAGCAGCTGAACAAAATTGACAGTCTTGAAAAGATATTATAAAATGAATATCAAGAAAAGTAAAACCAGATTTATGGAATGTAGATGGATTAAATCAGACAATGCTGAGGCAATATGAGTAGGTAATGAGGCACTAAATGTAGAAGACAATTTTTGCTGTTTGGGAGCAAAATAACTGGTGATGGTCAAAGTAAAGAGGAAGTTAAATGCAGACTGGCTATAACAAAAAGTATTTCTGAAACAGAGAAAATTGTTAACATCCAAAATATATTCAAGTGTTGTGATGTCTTCTCTGAAGGTATTTTGAGTGTGAAACATGGACAATAAGATGTTTAGACAAGAAAATAGAAGCTTTTGCAATGTGGTGACATAGAATAATGCTGTATATTAGATGGGTAGATCAAATAACTACAGACAAGATACTAAATCAAACTGGAAAAAAAAGAAATTTATGGTAAAACTTGACTAAAAGAAGGAATTGATTGTGAGGACACATCCTGAGGCATCAAAGGGTAGTACATTTGGTAATGGAGGGAACTGTGGAAAGGAGGGGGGGGGGGGGGGGGGGGGGGGGGACAAGATTGTAGAGGGAAACCCAGGCTTGAATACAGCAAGCAGATACAATGAATGCAGGTCACAGTTGTTACTCAGAGATGAAGAGGCTTATATAGAAGAGAATACCATGGAGAGCTGCATCAACAACAACAACAAAAGACATTGTCTCTGAATGTCACATTAACATAAAAGAAATTGTCACAAACTAATGGTGTGATAACTGTCTCCTTAATGCTGAAAGTACCAAAATATGTAACTGAAAGTTAATTATATTTTCTGCAGCAAATTTTCAGTTACATATGAAATATATTCATTAGCACAGATGATAACTGAAGACACAAGCTTTGAGCTGAAATACAAGTGGCAAATGTTGGGCACATAACTCTCTCCCCCCTCTACCCCTCCCCAAATAAATAATTGTATGGTCAACAACAGATTTATAGTAAAATGCGGAAATCAAGTTTGCAAATGCTATGTTTCTACATTATCAGCACTGGCTCATGGAGAACCAAGGTAATTAGTTTTGCTGCTTGTAATTAGCTGAAAGGATAACACAAAATGACTTTGGTCCACATAAGTACAGCTTTGTGCTGTAATAATCAACAGTGAAGGATATCATTACTTTAAGGGAGAATTCTGCTGCATCAAATATATGCACAACAGTGTGTTTTGGAGACATTGTCTGGGACTTTAAAAATTCTTTCACAACAAGGTCAACAGGATACTGTCATGATGTCCAGACAACAACAACAGTACTTGCATTAAGCAGTTGTGGTTTAGAGGAAATAGGCCAATTTTCCTAAGAGGTCAAGGCTGTAAGGTGAGCAGCATTTTGTAGTGAATGGGTGACAGTGGTCAGTATGATACTACTGCTTCATACTATGAACTGCATTTTGGAACTCTGCATTTCCACTTTTGTGAAAGGAGAAATACCTCACTAGCAGAAGATCTGATCAATTGCAGTAGCACCAACAAACAGAAATTCAAATTACGCCCAATCTACTATGATATTCTCCTGATTCGTAAGTATGACTCACCACACATGAGTTTGTCAAGTCAGAATAAATGTTCAATTCTCCAAACAAAAACTGCTTGGCAAGTTTACATGTTTATGGGCCACATGAGAGAAATAAATGGTAGAAGCTATCAAAGTAAAACTCATTTGTTATTTTGTACGGCTCATGATCTTCTCAAAACAAACAACTCCTAAACAGTTAATAAAACAAATTTTTCAATCAAGTTAAGGCATTTCTCTTCTATATATTAAGAAGATGATAACCAAATACATTATTTCTGTGTTATAAAGGAAAGAAGTGGCAGCATTTCAGAAACAAAGAAAAATGGATGAAATAAAAAAAAAACTTCTCCACTAGTGATTTACTTTAAAAAATACAGTTTTTGTGTTATCATTCTGTAGTTCATAACTGCACAGTACTTGTGAAAGAAGGAGAATTGATAGTAATAAAAATGTAATCAAGAGAGAAATTATTTAGATACAAGTGAGCCCATTACCAGCTCAGAGTACTGTGTGCAGCTATTTTTGAAATCTGTGATGATAGATACTTATTTGTGAATAAAATCTGGTCAAAGACATGGTGTATTATTGTGTAAAGCCACATAGAATTGTCACAATGCCAAAAAACCCTCTCTTGACAAGTTAATAAACTGACAGTACTTTGGTAAGTTTGCCTCTTCAATGGTAGCAAAGGTGGGCTATGCCAGCAACTGGAAAAATATAGCAATAAACAGAGAACAGTGGCAACAATTAAAAAAAAACTTGGTTGTGAGAACTCAATGTCTTGATATTCAATAACAAAAAAGCTGGAAAGCATGTCACGCTCAAACAGCCGTCGATTGCAGTGACTCATCCTGACATAACATGACAAAAATAGAATGCATCTTTCTTGATGTAGCAGACTGTGCAGCACTTTGAAACTTTCTAGTATGGACTACACCAGGACTTAATCTGGAATCTTGCTGGCTTCTGAGTTCAAGATCAGATCTAGCACACAACTTTAATTGGCAAGAAAGGTTCAGAACTTACAGAACAGGTCAAAATGAGTCACATACAGAAAACAATGAAATGAATGCTTCTAAATTGTTATTTAAGTTTTATTTTTCTACAAGAAACTTAACTTAAATCTCCACAAACCTCTAAGAATATTTAAAAAGAGGACACAAGGGTTGTAGACAGAACTTAAAATACTAACTGAAGTAATTTAGAGTAATTATTTATAGCAATTTATAACCATATGAACTGGTTTCCAACTGCAAGTATTTGCTGTAATGGATAATTTTTACTAATATCATTTCTAGGGTGCAAAAGAAATTTCTAAAATGAAGTAATTTTAAAATAAAACTCACAAGAAACATCTCTTGAGATAATAACAGTGTTTTGATTTTCATTGCAAAATACATACACGCAGTTATTAATGCACTAGGAAACATATGAATACATTTACTAACATGGAGTGTGTAAGAATGAAACTATTTTTGTCAAAATGTGATTAATAACAGCTAAAGCTCCTTGTGAAACACTGTCACATACTGTTATGTAAATACTCCACCATCAACTAAATGCACAGTGATAACTAGTATTCCAATTCTGGAAATTATGTCACCCACACAAAAGCGGATTATAACTGAAACATTTAGAAGGGTATCTGAATTCTTTTTGGCAATACATACCTGGGGGATATCTGTGTAATATGTTTGATGGGAACGGTGCTCACTTCAGTTTGCAGCAATGATTTTCTATAGGCTGTGGCAGCTTCACCAGGAATGTAGGTCACACTGAAAATTATGAAATGAGGTTCTGACTCAAACACTCAAGTTAAAAATTCTAAAGTGTACATAAATTCACAAGAAATTAAAAAAAAAGAAAAACGAAAAAATGCAGTGTAAAAGTGGGTACATTGATCATGTATGAAGTTTTTTTTCTTTTTAAAAATGTTGCTGCTCTATATTTGCTGACAGAAGTTTCAATTATTGCTGTTTTTCGTGGATAATTGCCCTTGAAAGACAATGTATATAAAAGACACAATGATTTCTCTTCTTATCTGCCATACCTAAATACGTAAGTGGCACAAACTTCTTTTTTTATTTTGCTTGCTAACTAAGTGAACATTAATCTTCCTCCCTTAATTTGTTTACTAGAAAACTGTATGAATTAACTCTCGGAAGACAAGAACCAAATATGAAAATAATCTGATGCAATGGCAGCTGAGATGTGGGAGAAATTTTACACCCACAGTAGTTAACATTAATTGTGATGTTCGATAAGAAGCACTACATTGGTTATGAAGTGAAAAATTTTAAGCCTGTGCTGCCACAAAATCTTGTGCACCTATTAAGATACCACTACAGTAAAGAAAAAGCTTTGGTATAATACAAATAATAAAAAAAAGGGGGGGGGGGGGGGACAGGAAACAACTCACTGTAAAGGTGAGACTTTGAGTAGTCAATAAACACATAAACAATACTAAGGACACTGCTGTGCCTTTGGGAGAATTCTTCTAGAATACACATACACTTGCATGGTTACTAAGTCCCAGGCAACCATACTGTGTTGGAAATGCAGCTTGTGCTATCAACAAATCAAGGTCTTAGCTATAGAGGGAGTTGTTACCTTTACTCCTTCCATTACAGGTACCATTACACTACCAGAAAGCAAAAGATGACTCTTTTCATGTATTTCAACATTAATTTTCATATTAATGTAGTAAAAGATAAAAAATATTATGTATAATTAGTAGTAGTCAAGTAAAATTAAAATCTGAGCTATATAGAACACATCTCTATATGAAGTATCAAGACACACATATTTTCCTTGTTCTTTGATAGGAAGTAAAGGGCAAATGGTAAATAATGCTATGAAGACAGTGGCAAATACGAACACAGAGAAGTTGTTACTCAGGTATCAGCAATATAATGTGCACTACTATATGGCTAAAAGTTCCATTGTATAGTAGAGTACGACCAAGATTTTAAAATGTTTCCTCTCCTCTTCCTCCTCTGCCCCCCCTCCCCCACCCCCAACAAGTCCCAAGTCTGCAGAATCACTTTGCAACTTCTTTGATCACCAAGTCTACAGTGTTAATTCTATGACATACATCCTTCAACAGCTGCGAATAGCACTCCAAACAGCAGCTACACTTGTGGGCCTGAATGAGTTACTTACATCCAGTCTAGGTGCTGTACAACCATAAAATTTCATCATATTCTATGACACCTGGAAATCTATGTCTGGTAAGAGATTAGCAGATAAAAATATTTCACTAATATTATAAGATGAACAGAAAGCAATAATTTATCCAAACAGTGCACCAAAATGTTTTACAACACAAGTAACAGCATATACAAAGAAGTGCCAAAAACACTGGTATAGGCATGCATATTCAAATACAGAGATATGTGAAGAGGCAGAAGATGGTGCTGTGGTCGGCAATGTCTGTATAAGAAAACAAGAGTGTGACACAATTGTTAGATCGGTTACTGCTGCTAAAATGGCAGGTTATCAAGATTTAAGTGAGTTTGAACATGACATTACAGTCAGCGCATGAGCGATGGGACATAGCATCTCCAAGGTAGTGATGAGGCAGGGATTTTTCCATATGACCATTTCACGAGTGTACTGTGAATATCAGGAACCTGGTAAAATATAAAATCTCCAACATCACTCCTGCCAGAAAAAGATCCTGCAAGAATGGGACCAACGATGCCTGAATAGAATCATTCAGGATGACAGAAGTGCAACCCTTTTGCAAATCGCTGCAGATTTCAATGCTGGGCCATCAACAAGTTTCAGCATTTGAACCATTCAAAGAAACATCATTGATATGGGCTTTCAGATCAGAAGGCCCACTCGTGACTTGTGTACTCTTGCTGACTGCATGATACAAAGATTTATATCTCACTTGGGCCCGCCAGCACCAACAATGGACATGTTGCTTGGTTGGATGAATCTCATTTCAAATTGTATTGATCGGGTGGACGTGTATGGGTATGGAGACAACCTCACGAATCAATGGACCCTGCATGTCACCATGGGACTTTTGAAGCTGGTGGAGGCTCTGTTATGGTGTGGGGAATGTGCAGTTGGAGTGATATGGTACCCCTGATACATCTAGATATGACTGTGACAGTTGTCATGTATGTAAACATATTGTTTGATCACTTACATCCATTCATGCTCATTGTGCATTCCGAAGGACTTGGGCAATTCCAGCAGGACAACACGACACCCCACATGTCCAGAGTTGCTACAGAGTGGCTCCAGGAACACTCTTCTGAGTTTAAATACTACAGCTGGCCATCACACTCCCCGGACATGAACATTATTGAGTATATCTGGGATGCCTTGCAAAGTGCTATCCAGTAAAGATCTCCATCCCCTCTTACTCTTATGGATTTATGAGCACCCCTGCAGGACTCATTGTGTCAATTCCCTCCAACACTACTTCAGAGATTATTCAAGTCCATACCATGTCGTGGGGTCCTACACGATATTAGGCAGGTACCAGTTTCTATGGCTCTCCAGTGTATATGAGGATTATATCTATTTTATAATTACTGAAACAAATGTCAGGGCACTCATTTTCAGCTGTCCCCATCAAGATATATCAACAACACCTGTTGGCAGCTAAGGGTTTCAATTAATTATCATTTATTCTAGAGAAGCTGCACGGCCATCAATGGTATCTGTTCTTTCAAGAAAAGTTACTATCTTCATATATACTGAAACAAATGTGTTAGGAAATATTCTCTAGACAGAAGGTACTAAAAAGAAACTCGCATTTCAAACTAATAAGTACTTCATCACAACATCACAATAAAAAAATGAAAACTTTAATGAGCAGAGTGATAGATATTCAAATAAATTATTGTGGTATCCATCATAAAAATGTTTTTTGTAAGTCTCTAATGTGTGGAACTGATAATTTTATATTTGGATGCTTTGCATATTAAGAGTTGTTAAAAGCTGTTACATTTTTAGCAGGAAAGGGTATTTTATTTGCAGCAATAAATGATGTGGGACAATCTGGGCAAACAGGTGTATGAAACTGATAATAGAGGGAGAGAGAGAGAGAGAGAGAGAGAGAGAGAGGGAGAGAGAGAGAGAGAGAGAGAGAGAGTGGGGGGGGGTGGGGGAGTGGGAAGATGCTTTTTCTGCTTCTGCATAACAGACAGCTTAAAATTATGCATGGAAGAAATAAATACAGTGATGTGATTAACAGGGTAGCTCATAAGCACAGTCAAATGAAAGCAAAAAGACTGATATTTGGAAATGCAGGAAGACTGTGTCACAGATGTATAATGTTAAAATAAATTACAGGAGTATACTAAAGAAATATGATAGCCAGTTATATCAGTGAGAAGTAAGTAGAAACAGAAAAATGAGAGTAATGACAAGGAGGTTCCTCATACATACATACATAACACTGACAAAAAAACCATACTAGACTTTGACATTTTAAGGTGCCAGGTACTGTGCCAGATATCAGTGATGTCCATGGACAACATTTTAATGATGTGACTCGTCTTCATCAGATGATACCTGAGAAAGTCCATCGAATGGAACAAGTCCAGTATTTATACTTACTCCCAACCCCTTCCTTGGTCAGTTCTAGACACTTTGCATATGGTCAGTTCCCACAAAAAATGAACTGAGGGGTTCCATCTTTGGTCTGGTGCATCTGGCCACAAGATGGCGCTATGTTGTTGGACCAGTGTGCCAACCCTGAAGTAGAATTGGACCAAAATCTGCATTCCAGCTCACAGCCAGGTGGGCCATTCCAAAGGTGGAAAATCTCGGTACATTCCTAGGGGGAATGGACCACAGACAAAGCACCTAGAATTGGCCATGGAGGGGAAAGGCAGTAAATTTAACTACTGGACCCATTCCACTCAAAAAGCAATCACAAATAGTACCTGATTCAGACATATCACGTAGTCAAAACATTGTGGATAGACGACACTGATATCTGGCAGAACACCAGACACCTCAAGGTGTCAGCAGATCAGTGGATACACCTGAAGAATTACATACTACACTTTAGTGATAGATGTATTTCAACAGAGTTACAAACTAACAAAAAAGTATTATTATCTTTGTGTACATCTTCTGCCATAACAGAAAAGAGAATGATGTATAGAGTGGTACACTTTATGCAAAATGAAACTATAGATAAAGATGTTTGTGAAATACAAAAATAATCATGACAGTAAACATAAACTATTACTTACAGCTCTATAATGATACTTTATCACTTCAACTACTCCCCTTATTTGCACTTAAACCAAACAAAGTGAACAGATAGATAAATCTTATGAGTAGTTGACATTTCTCTCTCCTGCTTTACTGTTTCACAAGAATTAAATGAATAACATGTGACTCTCTTTTATGGTTAGTTACTTTCAGTCTTATCTTTGAAGATACTCTTCATCTCGACTCTGTTAGGGGTGAACATAAAGTTTTAAATATTGCCTTGAAAAAACCAGACTGCGACCATGGAAACTGGTGATAATGTTAGTCCTTCTCTACATATTCATCCTCCATTACAACACACTTTCCTTAATAGTGGATAACTTGACAGAAACCTTTGTTTTAAAAGTCCGTATTTTGGTTGCTAAGCAAACCTTCCACCTCGAAAATCACTATCCTGAAAATGCAAAACATACTGTGGTTTCATCATCCCAGAAAAGAGGAGTAAGTCACTGAGTTCCATGTCAGAAAAATATGGAGGGCAAACAAAATTCAACAGTCCAAAGAAGCAGCATGTGCAAGCTGGTGTATTGTTGTGAAGCAAAAAATGACCCCTTGAACAGCTTCCCATGAGCTTTGTCTTCACAGCTTCCCATGAGCTTTATCTTCACAGCTTCCCATAAACTTTATCTTCACAGCTTCCTACAATTTTGTCAGGAGATATTGGTATTATACTCTTGTGATGATTTGCCCTTCAAGCATAATCTGTTAGCACCACACCATAGCAGTCATGATAAAATCATTCAACATCACCTTGTCCAGTGATATTGGCGGTAAATCCACTTATTTGCTCCTTTGTTTCAGGATCATAGTGTTACACCCAACACTCATCCATGGTGATTAAGCAGCTAAAGAATTCATCCAGACTAGCTTAACACCACTGCATTATTTCTGCTGCTGTCTTGGTATAGTTGGCATTTTGAAACGGTGTGAGCAGCCATGGAACCCAAAGGTCATCCCTTGTCTTTCATGATATAAATTACTCTAATATAATTTAATTATGTAAAAATATAAGAAGTACAGAAAAATAATACTTTTCTTTGATAATAGAGGAGCTAAGATTAAATGGAAACTGCAAAAAAAGCAAAAATGGAAAAAATGGAAATTAAATTTATTGCATAAATTATGATTAAAATACCAATCTCTGAATCAGGCTTTGAGCTATAGACTGCAGATTCTTTAAATCATATAAGTGAGAATCTAATCTCCAAAATAAAACTTTAATACATGTATTAGTGACAGAGTTTAATCAAAATCAACTATGAAGTCAAATGTACATGGATTCCACCAGATAATTTATTAATTTAAGTCACAGTACAATTCAGTGGCAGTATGTCCACACTCACATCAATCACCATCAGTAACAGTCTGCATAAAAACAATAGTAAGTTCAATAATGTGGATAAATCCTCTTATAATTCACATAAAAGCACAAGAAAGCAGAGATCAGACAACGATTTTAAAACCCACATGCATTACTCTTTGTAAAGTATTGATATGAGTGCTTTCTACTAAGGAAGTCCATATTTTATTAATTACTTAACACTATAATGAAAAATTGTCTACTGACAGCAATTTCCACACCATTTATGATTTCATGACCCCCTCACAGCTTCAAATTGCCACACCTCTCTCCCACTTTACAGTTTTGACAGAAGCTCTCTAGTACACGTTGCAGAACTAATGTAGCACGAAAAAGGATGATGTGAATAATAAAGAAAGTGCCAGAAGCTCCATTACAATGTATATTTTGTTATAAAGTGAAATATCCATTTCAAATATTTCTGCAAGTTTAATGCAAATATTGTAGGTCTTCTAATAATTGTCCTACATGCAGTTCTCTTAGAATAGCTTTATAAGGCATTTCTATTCAACCAGTGAAGATTCCTTTCACAATATGAGCATGTGTCAAATATGATTAATGTAAATTTAAATTGTAATTGCACAAAAAAGGAACATTTTCTAATCTTTCCAACTTTTGTATTACATCTGTATTTGTACATGAAGCAAAAATAAAGCAAGCCTCGAACTGGTATCTCCTGATAACGTTACCAATTTCTACAAAGCCCCAGTAAGTGACATTAATGATAACTCCAAATGTTTGCCCCAATCAGCTACTATTATATTCAAGGAAGGACACACACACTGTAGTAACTAGAAAACTTATGTCAATTAGTTTAATGAAAAATAGTGCATTAGTAGCTTTGCATGTAAGTGGTACAGAGCTTGTTTAAATGCTTAAAAAACAGTCAAAGTGTTAAATGCTGAACATTAACATGATTACAGCAGAGTCCCATTAATCCGAACTAATTGGGACCGGATCTTGTTCGGATTACTGATTTGTTCGGATTAGCCGGAGTTATGGTGACGAGTTTCTAAAATGAAGTATACCAAGCAGATAAATAGGTACACCATGGTAACAATTGGGGAAAAGTGTGGGAACAATGGCTCACTCTCACTCCCTGCTCTTGTTGTTACACATTGTGGAGACCTCTGTAATGTCTGAGGTCAGTGCACTGCCAGTTAGCTCACAAAGCATGTGGTTATGTTAGCTATCAATCACTGGCACACGTAACAGTTGTATTGTATTCGTTCAAGTGCAGTGGTGTACATATTTTCATAGCAAGTAAATGGAAACATACAGCGTTAACTCTCAAAGAAGAACTGAATGCTTTGAAGCGGATAGACAATGGTGATAATGTATCTAAACTGGCAACCATTTGTGATTGGAAGAAGAACTGAGTGAAGCTTGAACAGTCCTGTCCAACGTCTTCAGGAAAAACGCTCAAAATTCGGCAGACTTTGAAACAGTCCCAGTACAATAAAGTGGATGAAGCTCTTTTCCTTTGGTTTATGCAGAAGTAGAAAGGGGAACTCCTCTGAATGGAGCACTGGTTCAGGAGAAGGCGTTTACCTCAACAAGTTAATGAAAGGTGACGAGTCTTTTAGTGCGAGTACAGGTTGGTTGGGCAGATTCAAAAAAGTCATGGAATCCGTCAGCTAACAATTACTGGAGACAAGCTTTCTTCTGACCATCATGCAGCAAAGGAATACTTGGGTGAGTTTGAAAAAATGATAAGAGAGGGAAAGTACTCTCCCCAACAAATTTATAATGCTGACAAGACTTGCCTTAATTTTAGGGCATTGCCAACAAAAAGCCTGGCATCAAAAGCAGAAGACCATGCTCCTGGTCTTAAAATGTGCAAAGATCATGTGACTTTATTAGTGTGCAGCAAAGCTGCTGGTAATCACAAGCTGCCTTTAATGCTGATCAGCAAATCTGCTAGGCCCAGAGCTTTTAAAAACTGCAACATGAAGTCCCTGCCCGAATATTATCGCAACCAGATAATAGCATGGATGGATGGTAAGCTGTTTGAAGAATGGTTTCATGGTCAGTTTGTTCCCTCTGCTCAATGGTTATCCAAGGAAAATCATTTGTCTCCACATGCAATCCTTTTGATTGATAACGCGTCATCTCACCCCAGCACTGAGGAATTATGTGATGGAGAAATTGTGGCGAAGTTTTTGCCACCGAATGTTACATCACTTCTACAGCTGACGGACCAGGGCATATGCAAACATTAAAACTGATTTTTAAGAATGCTGATCCAAGATTATAGCATTCCTTTAGTGGACAAAATAAAAAAGACCCATGTGAAGGATGTTGTTAATTGGGCTGCTGAGGCATGGCAGAATATTTCAGAAAATACTCTGAGAAAATGGTGGAGGAAACTGTGGACATCTCTTGAATTTCAGGAAAACCTAGCTGAGAATGAAGAGGAAAATCTGCTACAAATGATACAGACAATTCCTGGACGTGAAGAAGCTACTGAAGGAGACATGGATGAGTGGATGGCAGCAGATGGGGCATGTGTGGAGAACCTTACTGATGCTAGTTTAGCTGCTGCTGTGACTCAAGACCAGGAAGAAGTGGACTGCTGTCATGGATGTGACAATGATATTGAAAGCAACAAAGGAGAGCTGGTGCCACACAGTGACACATCAGAAGCCCTTGACCTCACGCTACATTATTTGAAGCAACATCCTACTGCTACACCTGCTGATTTGATGTTTATGAGATGATGGTGCAACTATGCGTCATATAACAGACTGTCTTCATTACACCAAAAACTAATGATTGAGTTTTTGTCATCTAAAAAGTAGGGATAAAATGTCTGCTGTATTTTAGTAAGTTTGACAGCTTTTCTTTCTTTGTTATGAATTGTTTAAACCTAATCTTTTCTTGCCAATTTTTCTAATACATGTTTACTCTACTGTGTAAATTAAAATAGTGTGTATGTACAGTAGTTTACTGCACAGTTTTGCATACTTAGATTAACATTTTTCATGTTCGGATTAACCGAACATTCAGATTAGCAGTACTCTGCTATATATCATTCCATCATAAGGCTAACCTCCTACAAAATTGCATTTACTAGCTCATTTTTGCTTTAGTCAACAGCTTCTTGTCATTTTTACTAATTTAGAAAAATTGCTGACAACTGTAACTATAGCTTACTTATTTCACCTTGAACAAATTGTTATTGATGCATTCTATCCATGAATATTTCTTTACCCATTTTTATAGATAAATACATAACCATTTCACTTGCTTATGTGGTGAATTACACATTATTACTTCATTGTTGATCATATTTGTACAACAATACAACAAGTTCAGTGTTAATGGTTAAGGCCTGACATCTGTTGTTTATGCGTGAATTCCATCAGTTCAAAGCTGCAAAGCTTTGTTCTTTGTTGGTGTGATATTTAAAACTTTAATTGTTATCGAGTAACACATGTATTGTACTATTGAAGTTACTTTGACAACTGACTTGGGCTACACTGTAAGTAAGGCAAATACCATACCATAATTGCAACAAAAGTGCAGATTCATGCTTCAACTTACTGATTAGTGATAAAGGCCTAATTATGACAAGTGAGTTACATAAATTCAATAAATTATCAGAAAAACATTCAATAAGGGATTTTAGCATCTCATAAAATGTCCATATAGAATAACTTTTTTTTAAATCCTCAAATATGGGAAATCTCTCACAACACAGGACAGCTGGCAACTATGTCCTGATAAGAAGAGGTAGAATCATAATACTGAAGTAAAAGATAATATTTCTTGCTGTCATAAAATCATAAAAATAGCAAGGAAGACTTCTACTTGCTTACATATTTTGGAAACTGCTTTTTCAACCTATTGAATTACTGTATTTACTCGAATCTAAGCCACACTTTTTTTTCTGGTTTTTGTAATCCGAAAAACCGCCTGCGGCTTAGAATCGAGTGCAAAGCGGAAGTTCTGAAAAATGTTGGTAGATGCCGCCACAACTAATTTCTGACGTCGAATATATGCAGCGCGTCACAGGCACAAAGATAAATACTGACACCAAAACCTTTGCGTCAGTAAATAAATTTAAAAAAGGAGGAAGAAGAGCTTTCTTTCTCCGCCCTGAGTTTCGACCACTGCCTTTTCATACATTATCCAACGAAGTAAATACAAATTCCGTATTGTTCATCTTCGAATGTAGCAGCATTTCAATGTACTACGAAAATCTGACTGGCAAGACTGTTTGGGATGTTTATCAGTATGGCCAACTCTGCATTCTGAATTTGTTCCTACCTGTGAGAAGAGATGGTTGCCAATAGGAACTTTTATGAATTGTGAATCACATTCCGTATTCTCTTCACCATAATAAGAATACAAATATAAACATTTTGCCATGTATTCTTTTGTGTTTGCTGCTATCTCGTTTACATTCTGTCTGCCAAACTAGAGTGAGACTACAGCAAACGGGGAAGGATATACATGTCATGTGATGTTTATATTCGTATTATTCTTATGCCGAATAGTGATACAGTCAGAAATGAAGCGCGGCAATTGATTAGATTTTTAAATTTAAGATGATTCTAATTTCTGTGCAGAATGTAATGCACTAAAGAGGCGTCGGCAAAGATTTTCAAATGGAGAAAAATTTTCACTATACTCTCATTCAGAACATCTTCTCTCATACGCAGTCTATTATTTGGTTCTTGTTCATCATTATCAAAGAAAGCAGCAGTGTAAGTAACAACAAATAGCAGTCTCTTGCCGTTGTTTCGCTTATGAGCCGATTCCTCTTTCTTTCTCTCTCTCTCTCTCTTTTAAAAGCGGCGGTAGTGCGCACAAAAGCAAGCCATGTCGCGAGCAGCGACAGGTCGTAAACACTCATTATCAGAAAGCTACAAACAATGCATGACACAGTACAGTAATGCATTTTCAGCTTTGAGTGACGTAAACACCTATAACAAAGAGAACGGCACTTATCAGATCAAAGAAAAATAAGCAATCAATTCAAACCAGACAAAGCACTTGAAAAAGGAAGGGTACCCGTATAAATACGGACAGAGTGCCTGATGCATAGCAACGGCTACCTGGTAAAGCTTAATGGCTACCTGGTAAAGCTTAACTGCTAAGCCTACGACTCAAACCAAACTACTATAGCTGTATCGTCATTCATTCGACCTAAATTGTGTCTCATATTACAATGGACCAACTTTGTTTCGATTTGGAGGTGCGGTCTAAACTTTCCTCTCCCCTTGAATTTCCAGTCTCAGATTTCAGGTGTGGCTTAGATCCGGGAAATTTTTTTTCCTCGATTTCGAGTCTCATTTTTCAGGTGCGGCTTAGATTTGAGTGCGTCTTAAATTCGAGTAAATACGGTACTATTTTTTTAAGCTGCCTGGCCTCTTCTTTGACCTCATTTAACACAGGAAATAAACAGGATGAGCAGGCAAGGCAAGACAAAATGGCTGCAGACCAAATTTGTAAAAACTGACATCAGGAGGACTTATTGAGCAATAGGAAAGTCAAAAGAACCTCTGGTGAAATTGAAAGGTAGGGTGTCAGGATTAAGAGTGCAATAGAAATTCCAATGTTAAGTACAGAGAGAGAGAGAGTGGATAGGTCAAGAATTTACACTGAAGGTCTCTATAGGGGGAGATTTGTTTGATGAAATGACTGTATGAAATGAGAGTTGACGCAGAAGATACAGGGAATCCAACATTCAGGGGCAGAGTTTAATGGCGCTTCATCATAAACGCCATCAAGTAAGACAGGAATGAATGATAAAATTCCTTTGGAATTTCTTAAATCACTGGGGAAACTGGTAACCAAAGGACTATTCCAGTTAATACATAGAATCTACAAGCCTGCTGACGTACTATCAGACTCTGGAAAAATATCATCCACTTAATCCTGAAGATAACAAGGCCAGGTAAGTGTTATAGCCATCACATAATCTGCTTAACAGCTCATGCACCCAAGTTTCTGACAAGAATATTATACAGAAGAATGGAAAAGAACATTGAGGATCTGTTAGATGACGATCAGTCTGGCTTACAGTAATGTAAGGACACCAGAGAGGCAGTTCTGACATTGTGATGATTAATGGAAGCACGACTGAACAAAAATTAAGACTGTTCATAGGATTCGTTGGCCTGGAAAAAGTGTTTGACATTGTAAAATGGTGCAAGATGTTTGAAATTATTAGAAAAATAGGAGTAAGCCATAGGGAAAGATGGATAATACACAATAAGTACAAGAATCAAGACGGTACAATCAGAATAGAAGACCAAGGATGAAACGCTCAGATTACAAAGAGTGTAAGAGAGGGATATAGTATTTCACCCCTATTCTATACATAAAAGAAGCAATGGAAGAAATACAAGAAAGGTTCAAGAGTGGGATTAAAATTCAGGGCAAAAGTATATCATTCACAAGATTAACAAATGACAATGCTGTTCTCAGTGAAAGTGAAGAAGAATTATAGGATATGCTGAATTGAATGAACAGTCAAATGAGTCCAGAATATGGATTCAGAGTAAACTGAAGAATGATGAAAGTAATGCTAACTAACAGAAATGAGATTAATGATAAACTTAACTTTATAACTGAGGACCATGTAGTAGATGGAATTAAGGAATTCTGCTATCTTGAAAGCAAAATAACATGACAAACAAAACAAAGAGGACATTAAAAGCACATCAGCACAGGCAAAGAGGGCATTCCTGGCCAAGAGGAGCCTGCCCTCAAACACCAGCTTTAATTTGAAGAAAAAATATCTGAGACTGTATGTTTGGAGCACAGAATTCTATGGTAGAGAATCATGGACTGTGGGAAAACCAGAAAAAAGAGAATTGAACCGTTTGTAATGTATTGCTATAGAAAGTTGTCAAAAATTTTATGGACTAATACAATTAGGAATGAAGAAGTTCTCCATAAAATCAGTGAAGTAAGAAACATTTGGAAAACACTGAAAAGAAGAAGGAGCAGGATGACAGAACATGTGTTAAGATGTCAGGGATAACTTGCATGGTACTAGAGGGAGCTGTAGAGGGTAGAAACTGGAAGGTAAGAGAGATATTGGAATACATCCAACAAACAATTGAGGATGTAGGTTGCAAGTGCTACTCTGAGTTGATGAGGTTGGCACAAGGGAAATTTATGGCAAGCCACATTGAACTGGTCACGATTGTTGCTTTTGTGGGGTTGGTGATCTTATCTGTCACTTCACTGTACTCCATGCTGCTGAAATGTTAATCTATCAGTTTAAGTGCAGTAACTGATATTTTAATAACTGTCTGTATTATACTAGATTAATTTTTCTAGTGCACAAAAACAACAGGATTTCTATTTGTCCTACCTATTGCATGTATAAAGTTTCCTTTTCTGTTTGCAAGTTACTTTAATCCATGGTGTGTTCTTTTACTATTTTATATTTCCTTTCAATGTAATTTTTATTTATATTGTTTGGAAACATTTCGTAATTTTCTCCATAGTTAGTCTGCCTGAATTCCATGGAAGTTTCTGTGTGCTGTGTAGTGCTATGTTGTTTTTCTTAATTCTTTATTGTTATCCGAGCATGCATTCAGTGCCAGGGACAACATTTATTTCTTTACTTCCAGATTTGTCTATGAAGACTTGTGTATCATTCCCTTGCTCAATGCAAACTGGAAAACTTACTGTTGAAGTAAAAGTTGTGGAGCAAAATAATTACTTCTAAACCAATTATGCTTCCAGAAAATATCAATAATCATACACTGCAAGCAATACATTTTATTAATTATTTCTTTGTGTCCACAGAAAGCTTAGTACAGAATTATGTTGCTATGCTTATAAAACTAATGTGAAATTTTGTACATACAGATGGAGTTCATCCAAAGAGAAGAAGTCAGTTGCAAAATAATCTTTCAAATAAAAAAAATAATACAATGCAATGCATTCTTTAATAGTAACAAACTGCACTGAGTAAATGTTTTAATACATAATTGAGATTAGATATTACTGATTTCACTGTTATGTATGTTTAGCTACTATTTTGTATTAAGGTGGGAAATGATTTTTTATTTCAAAATACGTGGCATACTGAAATAAATGCAGACAACTCAAGTATTAAACAAAGTAATTAATCCAAAGTAATTAATCAATGAAGAATTGAACACATTTTTGGTTTAATGTTTTTTCCGAAGCAAAGCATTGTGTAATTTTTTTATACACTAGCAAGAACATTGCAATATATGTTATCTGCAGGAGGATAAATAAATAAAAGCATAACAGAAAAAATGTCACCAGAAAATAAGTTTCTCACAACATTTCAATATGAGAGCATTGTATCTGTAGAACTATGTAACTTTTGTGTAATTTAATTCTGGTAGCCATAGGAAGTGTATTGTTTTTTATGATGTACATTCAGTGAAAACATTTAGAATCCAAAATATTACAATTGAAATAATATTGTTTTCAAAAGGTAATCAGTTTTGTAGCATATAAAATTTTTAATTGCTGTGATACAAAATGCACAGACTTCTTTGTGATACAGGCCAATTCTGAGTAATTCTGTGTGTTTTGTTGTATTCTAAACTATTTCTACTGTTTGATTCTAGAAATGAATTAATAAAAATGTTGTCCAGTCACACTTCACACAACAGTTAAAAATCCAATATCAAGTAATTACCTGAATTACGTACTCCAGTGGGAATAAAAAAGGAGACACATGTTATGTGGAATAAAGGCAGCAGAGAGAGAATGCTGAAATCAACTGCTGTCACACAGCAATAGCAACTGACATCACTGCGACCGACACACAAGGAAGACGGAAGGGCAGGCATAATCCTATTTTATCAGGTTACTGGGATGTGTAAATTGGATGTAGAGTTCAGTATGGCTTCTCTTGGAGCTCAGAGGTGACTGAAGTGGCTCCCAGTGTCAGTGCACAAGACACAAATGTTTCAGTATTGTGAATTAGTTCTGAGTATTGTATACAGTTTGGAAATTTAATAATTACAGCATATCACGAACTGCATGTGAAAAATACAATCTTGAAAGAAAGATACAAGAAGGACAATTAATGAGAAAAACACAAAGAATGAAGAGCTTTGGCTTCATAGTGTGAATTTTTGTATGTTTACTATTCATTATCTGTACAGTTCCAGTTCTCCGATCTTCTATGCAATGTTTCAAATAAAAACTCTATTTTAACAATACTAACAAACAGGCACTTGCATTCATGTCACAGTCTTAGCTACGTATGCAACCATTGCACTCTTATACAAGTTCTATCAACAAATAAAGAATGGTTTTTAATCATTGAATAATATTATAATTCAGCACAAAATATTACTTGTGAATTTAGCATCATACATTTTCTGTGCCTCATAACTAAACACCCTAAAGTAAGATTTCCCCACAATCATGGTTGCATGGCAGTTTTTTTTGGATTTCAAAGTATTATCCAAAACTATGCTAACAGCATGCTCTATTAACAATGTCATGAATCTGCAAAACTAAGTAAAACCAAAATTCTATTTCCAACTCCATCCCCCTCCTCCTACCAAAAACATACATATACATTAAAAAATAAATAAAACAACTTATCTCCAAAAACATCCATGCCATCAATTAGTAAAAGGCACATAAATCAAAGTAATATACATTTTTACTTGGGACTAAGGGAAATACATTACAATTAGGTGTGTTCTTTATCTGGGAAGCAAGAATAATTATGATATTAATATTTAAAAATGCCATACAATTAGCAGCCATGGATGAATGTCTGCAAATTTTAACAACTGAATTGGCTTGTTATACTAAGATCATTTCACATTATTGCTATCAAACTCTGATGGCAATAAAATCACATAACATATTTTTCACATTTAAGGTGAAAAGCTAATGTACATCCTATGTAATGTAAAATACTTCATTAACTTTTACCATCTCATCACAAAATCAAATGTCAAAAAATGTAATGCAACCTATTTAATCTTTTCCAGCGCAATCAATAGATGGTGGAGGGCCCACTTATGAATAAAATGGCATTAGCCACAGGGAAATCCTGTACCTTGATAGAACAGCACACTCACTGAATAAATTATAGGAAAAAATGAATTGATCTAAGTAACTAGCAGTTGATTCTCAATCTTTAAAATGCTGGTCATGAGCAATACTTCAGCATTTCATTTTTAACATTACTGAAAAAGACTCACCAGAGGTGTGATACAAAACTTCTTGCTGTGCATTATTGTAACTACTTACAAAAATGAACTGCATTAAAGACTGTGCTAAAGAAATGAATACAAATGAAATTGGCTTTGCCTTCACTCTTCATCTCCATCATGCATCATACATATCAAAATTAGTTGTATTCAACTTCCTTCTTTAAACATGATTAGTCATGCCATTATTATAGTCTGTATGCAGCATCTCTTTTCTCTTTTAGGTCTGACACTGACAGGTTCTCTTCTTCTTCTTCTTCTTCTTCTTCTTCTCCTCCTCCTTCTTCTCTCATGTGTTCTACTATCCACTTTAGTTTTCTATAAGCTCATTTTAATACAGTATTGCTAATGGTATTTTTTTCCAATTACATTGCCATTCAGAAGTCAGTACAGTATTTTCAAAAACCTATTGTGAATTACAGTCCAATTAGTAGGCATCCTGTAACTAACTTGTACCTTCTCCTGTAATTTCATACAAAGTCGTAGTAAGAACGACTTGTTTCAGCAGTAGAAATTATGTATGGCACAGTTGAACTGCACAGTTTTCTTCCACTAATATACTGGCACATTTCTACATAGCAACATAAAAGTATGCCTAGTCATGACTAACTCAGCTTCATCAAGCACCTGTATTTCACTTCAGCAGATTCATGAGCAGCTGAACAATTCATCCTCAAATCTTAGAATAATACATGCAAGATATTTTGTACAGTCCTGGATGATGGACACATAATGAAGGATACTGAAAGTACTTTACATTACCATCTTCCATAAACTTGAAGTACTTTAGGAGATAGAGAAAACTACAAGTTCCATAAACTTAAATTGTCTACCCTCCCAAATCATCACAAGGAAGAACTGACTGAGCTACAAGGGAATCATATCATGAAAAAGTATAGGTATAAGTCACAGTTCTGACACTCTGCTTTCTTACAACAGCACAAAATTAGCAATTAAAAATACCAGCCATGAGTTTTGTTATCTATTTCAGAATCAAAACTGGTTATTTAACTCACACCCAGACAATAATTTAATATCTGTCACATACAGGCATAGAAAACATTTCTTTGGTCATTTCTTAAACTATTTCACTGCTAAAAGATCAGTGCAAGAAAACTGATCCACATATCGATACAAAATCTACACACGTAACACAAGTTTACAATAGCCTCAGCAGCCAGAGACTGTAGTCAGGTGTGTGTGAATTGCATTTGCACGAGTGTGTATGTGTGTGTGTGTGTGTGTGTGTGTGTGTGTGTGTGTGTGTGTGTATTTGCACGAGAGTGTGTGTGTGTGTGTGTGTGTGTGTGTGTGTGTGTGTTTTGTTGTTGTGGTCTTCAGTCTGAAGATGCAGCTCTCCATGCTACTCTATCCTGTGCAAGCCTCTTCATCTCTGAATAACATCTTTCTGAATCTGCTTACTGTATCCATCTCTTGGTCTCCCTCTCAGATTTTTACCCCCCGAACTTTCCTCAAATACTTAATTGGTGATCCATTGCTGTCTCATGTGTCCTATAAACCGAACCCTTCTTCTGGTCAAGTTGCGCCACAAATTTCTCGTTTCCCCAATTCTATTCAGTACTTCCTCATTAGTTACATGATCGACCCATCTAATCTTCAGCATTCTTCCGTAGTACCACATTTAGAAAGTTTCTATTCTGTTTTTATTGAAACTGTTTATCACCCATGTGTGTATTTTATCTAATTCAGATGAAGGCCTTTCTGGCTAAAAGCTTACTTGTTTGCCCATCTTTTTGTTGTGCCGATTTGCGACTCAACATCTCCACTACATGATACGCATCAATCTATTCTTTTCATACTACAGTCCCAAGGTTACAACAGGTCCACAGTAAATATCTGAAGTCTTAATCTTACATACAATCAATCTGAACTATTCCAAACAAGTAAAAAGTGATATCAGAAGCACAGACCGGTTGGCATACAATAAAGGAAAATTCACGTGAGAAATTCCTAGGCGTTCTCTTGGACATCCTGTAGGATAACATACTGATGTGGCAGCAGCACACAAACAAGTTAACAAAAAAACTAAGATACACCTTCCTTGTATTTATAAATCTGTCTCTGTGTTGACCTGCAGGCAGGATTACCAGCATGCCCCAAGATACAAATTAGGAGTGGGGTGATAGGTATATATGGAGTAAAAGATGTAATTGCACCTCAGTATAGCAGGTCACTGAATGGTGTTATCTTGGACTGATATTGAAATATAATGTCACTTTGACACTCACATCCAGAATGGCACCTGAATGTCTGCTGGGAAAATCTAGTGTCTCATTTTGAATGCATAATTTATATACTTCCACTCTGTCCTATGGGAGATGCATCTGAAGTCAAGGTGCAATAATAATATTGTGTGGAGTCAATAACTGAACATCTTGGAGAAGTCTCTTCAGGATGTTCAGATTCTGACACTCATAATATGTCAATACTTTTGCACCCTAAGTGCATTTGTGGTTAATAGTAAGAGTGATTTCAGGACAAACCGTGAAATTTACAATCACAGTTCTAAAAGTAAAAATAATTTTGAAATAGACTTTGTATTATAATTTAAAAATTATTCCAGTAAAGCTTGCAAACTTTAGCCTACAGAGCAGATATGGATGGATCGTCTCTGTGAAGAGCTGAAATAATCCTGAAACAAGGGTGTGAGGAATTGTAGTTGATGAAGGCATTAGCAAAACTCTAGCATGGTCAGCTCGCCATGAGTAGCTACTTTATATCCATCAATAGCAGTACATGCCAACATTTCAGACACGAAACTCCCAAGTCAGGTTACAAGTATCAAAAGGAAAATACTCCCAAAAAATTATACAATTCTGTCTCATAATTTTGTGTAAAATTACATTTCTGCAATGTCTTTCAAGACACAGCACTGCAGTTCCACTATTCACTGCTCCCATTTTATTTACAACTGATATGTGATTTACACAGAGTGAATGATTGATTACTACAATAACTACTCATGAACATATCGAAATCCTTAAGTGATTATTAAAACAAGACAAAATTTGCTTCAGTATAAATATTTGATGGGAATTCTGGATGTCTATAGATTGTACACTTTATCAGATACTTTAAAGGAAAAAGGAAAGAGAAAAGAAGAAGACAGGAGGATTATCCAACTCATTCTTTGAAACTAATAACACAGTGGCAGCATAGATACTTGTACACAAATTTTTATGTAAATCAATCTACGGACACGTTAAAACCATACTACTACTTTCTTTTTTCTTTCTTTCTTTCTTTTTTTATCCTACTTTCTGGTGAAGAAATGGAGAAAGTGGGAGACCTGCAGAGGGAGTAGAGAGGAGGCATAACTTTGTGCCACAAGTGCTGTGGGAAGCAGTGAAGAGCAGAAGAGGTAAGCTTCTTCTGGCTTTATGCAGCACCACCAACAAAAGAAACAGGACAAAGTTTTGACACTCATGTAGAGCACCGGTATCAGTTAATATTAGTGTACAGAGCTGAAAAATTCCTTAAATCCCATGTAATCTAAGTTACAATTATTTTCTAAACTACTGAGGCATGTTGTGGTAAAATTTCCACAACATAAATGCCATTTCCAACAAAAACGTGAACTATAGCTGACACTATGTTAAACAAGTTCTTTGACTGCAAATGTACTGATTGCTAATGCATGGATACTGCTTGCCATTTACCATACAATTTATTATTATGGACTAGATTTGAAACTGGATTGAGAATTTCTTGGTAAGGAGAGTGCAGCATTTTACCTTGAAAGACAATTCCATTGCCATCCTAGCTCTTATAAAATCACTGTCATTTTTACCACAATCAGCTGATTTTGGCTGTTTGACATTTTCAAATGTGTACTCCTATATTCATAAACTTACATTGTCACTGACTATAAATTTATAGAAACGTACATATGTCATTTTAGTATATAACTGTTGTCATAGTAAACATGAGTGATAACAACATTCCATACTTCACACTGCTTTTGAATAACATTACCGCCATAAAGGCATATACAGGGTGAGTCATCTAACGTTACCGCTGGATATATTTCGTAAACCACATCAAATACTGATGAACCGTTTCCACAGACCGAACGTGAGGAGAGGGGCTAGTGTAATTGGCTAATACAAACCATACAAAAATGCACGGAAGTATGTTTTTTAATACAAACCTACATTTTTTTAAATGTAACCACGTTAGTTTTGTTAGCACATCTGAACATATAAACAAATACGTAATCAGTGCCGTTTGTTGCATTGTAAAATGTTAATTACATCCGTAGATATTGTAACCTAAAGTTGACGCTTGAAACCTCCCATGTAATCTAAGTTACAATTATTTTCTAAACTACTGAGGCATGTTGTGGTAAAATTTCCACAACATAAATGCCATTTCCAACAAAAACGTGAACTATAGCTGACACTATGTTAAACAAGTTCTTTGACTGCAAATGTACTGATTGCTAATGCATGGATACTGCTTGCCATTTACCATACAATTTATTATTATGGACTAGATTTGAAACTGGATTGAGAATTTCTTGGTAAAGAGAGTGCAGCATTTTACCTTGAAAGACAATTCCATTGCCATCCTAGCTCTTATAAAATCACTGTCATTTTTACCACAATCAGCTGATTTTGTCTGTTTGACATTTTCAAATGTGTACTCCTATATTCATAAACTTACATTGTCACTGACTATAAATTTATAGAAATGTACGTATGTCATTTTAGTATATAACTGTTGTCATAGTAAACATGAGTGATAACAACATTCCATACTTCACACTCCTTTTGAATAACATTACCGCCATAAAGGCATATACAGGGTGAGTCATCTAACGTTACCGCTGGATATATTTCGTAAACCACATCAAATACTGACGAACCGTTTCCACAGATCGAACGTGAGGAGAGGGGCTAGTGTAATTGGCTAATACAAACCATACAAAAATGCACGGAAGTATGTTTTTTAATACAAACCTACGTTTTTTTAAATGTAACCACTTTAGTTTTGTTAGCACATCTGAACATATAGACAAATACGTAATCAGTGCCGTTTGTTGCATTGTAAAATGTTAGTTACATCCGTAGATATTATAACCTAAAGTTGACGCTTGAAACCTCCGACGTTCAGTTGCGTGTTGTAACAAACACGGGCCACAGTCGGCAAGCAGCATCTGCAGGGACATGTTTACGATGACGACCGTGTTTACGAGTGTGGCTGTAGTGCACTGTTGTGGTTTGGTCTAGCTGTCGCAGTGTCCGCATGTAGCGTTTGCTGCTACTGTTATTCTGCATTCGTCTCCGCATGCAGACCAACTGCAGTACACCATGTTACCAGACGTCTGTGATAGTGTAGTGTTGTAGGAACTGTAACCATGGTGTATTCGAACTCTGAAAAGGCAGAGATGATACTCATCTATGACGAGTGTCGACGAAATGCAGCTCAAGCCTGCAGGGTGTATGCAGAATGGTACCCGTACAGAGAGCATCCAACGTGCCGCACATTGCAAAACATCTACCGCCAACTGTATGCAACAGGTATGGTCGTAGCATGCAAACGGGTCCGTAACAGGCCCGTCACAGGAGAAGCGGGTGCAGTTGGTGTGTTAGCTGCTGTTGCCATGAACCCACACATGAGTACACGGGACATTGCGAGAGCCGGTGGACTGAGTCAAAGTAGTGTCATGCGCAAACTGCATCGTCACCGCTTTCACCCGTTTCATGTGTCGCTACATCAGCAATTACATGGTGATGACTTTAATCATCGAGTGCAATTCTGTCAATGGGCATTAACAGAGAATGCGTTGCAGTTCTACCTGTTTACCGATGAAGCGGGTTTCACAAACCACGGGGCAGTGAATCTACGGAACATGCATTACTGGTCCGTGGACAATCCTCGCTGGCTCAGACAGGTAGAGCGACAGCGACCGTGGACTGTAAATGTATGATGCGGAATCATTGGCGACCACCTCATTGGTCCTCACTTCATTGCAGAGGCCCAACAGCTGCAACATGCATCGCGTTTCTACAGAATGATCTGTCAACGTTGCTCGAAAATGTCCCACTGGAAACACGTCAACGTATGTGGTATCAGCATGATGGTGCACCTGCACATTCCGCAATTAACACTACGCTGACCCTTAACAGGATGTTCGACGGGCGTTTCATAGGACGTGCAGGACGCATAAATTGGCCAGCCCGTTCTCCTGATCTTACACCTCTGGACTTCTTTCTGTGGGGTACGTTAAAGGAGAATGTGTACCATGATGTGCCTACAACCGCAGAGGATATGAAACAACGTATTGTGGCAGCCTGCGGCAACATTACACCAGATGTACTGTGGCGTGTACGACATTCATTACGCCAGAGATTGAAATTGTGTGCAGCAAATGATGGCCACCACATTGAACATCTATTGGCCTGATATGTTGGGACACACTCTATTCCACTCCTTAATTGAAAACGGAAACCACGTGTATACGTGTACCTTACCCCTCATGGTAATGCACATGTGCGTCAGATTGGAAAAGACCAATAAAAAGGTGTTAGCATGTGGACGTAATGTGCTGTTCCAGTGTCTTCTGTACCTAAGGTCCATTACCATTCCCTTTGGATACCTACGTAATTCGGTGCTCTCCTATACACACGATCAAACAGCGGAGGAGTGGTACTCAAGCGTCAACTTTAGGTTACAATATCTCCAAATGTAATTAACATTTTACAATGCAACAAACGGCACTGATTACGTATTTGTTCATATGTTCAGATGTGCTAACAAAACTCCATTTAAAAAAAACTTAGGTTTGTATTAAAAAACATACTTCCGTGCATTTTTTTATGGTTTGTATTAACCAATTACACTAGCCCCTCTCCTCACGTTCGGTCTGTGGAATCGATTCGTCAGTATTTGATGTGGTTTATGAAATATATCCAGCGGTAATGTTAGGTGACTCACCCTGTATACATAAACTTAAAAACTCATAGCATATCACACAGAACATTGCCCTATCCAAGTTGATTCAACACCGTTGAAAGTGGTGAACGAATCTGGAGAGAGAAATGTTCTTTGCTACATATTATGAATTTTTATGGTTACTGATGTATGTCACTACAGCAGTAATGCTATTTTAATGTGTTGAGTAGCATGAAATATTGTTGTTACTTATGTTTACTATGACAGCAGTTACCTATTACACTGATAGATGCACATTTGTATACACCCATAAAAGTTGATGGTGTAAACTTATGAGTATAGGGGTACAGACATTGAAAATAGCAAACAGACAAAATCAATTGATTGTGGTATAAATTACAGTGATTCTGTAAGAGCAAGGGTAGAAAATGGGAATTGTCTTTCAAGATAATATGCTGCTACCTCCCTACCAAGAAATATTCAATCCAGTCAGAAATTTTAATGTAATTGGATAAAAATCTACTTACCATACAGCAACAAGAAAACACATATATAAAAAGTATCAAAGTTCTCAAGTTTTCAGAGCCAATGGCTTCTTCTTCTGACAGTAGGGTTGAGGGGGAAGGAAGAGAGGTTAAGAAAGAGGACTGATGGGGTTTAGGAAAAGGGGTTGAATTCACAACAGTTGCCCAAAACCCAAGGTCAGGGGAGACTTTACGGGGTGTAGTGAGAAGGAAGACTGTTGTTGAGGACTACACTGGATGAAATTTGAAAACCTGAGACTTTAAAGGTGGAAGATAGGGTAATAATAAGCAAGACTGAGATTACTGCCAAAACATCTTGCACAACTTATTAAGAGCTAAAAGCTAACTGCATGTATTTGGTAGAGGTGGGAGGGGGGTGGGGTTGGGAGGGCAGAAGATGGACAGCTCAGAAAATGAAACATGAAGAAAATTAAAAAGAGTGAAGAAAGGAATAGTTACTGTGAAGAAATGCAGAGACCAAAGAAATTAATGTAAATTATGGCCAGCTGGGTGTTGAGAACCCAGGAAATGTTGTAGCACCAGTTCCCACCTGTGGGGTTATGAGAAACTGGTGTCAGGGGAGAAGAATCCAGATTGCATGTGTGGTGTAACAGGCAGATGCACCTGTTATGTAGTAGAGCATGCTCTGCAACAGGGTACTGTGTGTTGCCAGTAGATACCCTCTTCCTATGCACATTCATCTTAACCGATAACGTGATAACAGTCATGCTGATGTAAAGGTCAAACAGTGTTTACATAACAACTTGTATACGACATGTCATTTCACAGGTGACTCTCCCTTAGATAGTATACATTTTGCCAGTTACAGAGCTGGTATAGGTGGTGGTAGGAGAGTGCATTGTGCTAGTCTTACAGTGGGGACCTTCACAGGAGTTGGAGCCATAGGGTAGAGAGATGGGTGCAGGAGGAGCATATGGTCTGATAAGGATATTGCACAGATTGGGAGAGTCACAAAAAGCTATTCTAGGTATAGTGGGCAAAATGTCAGACAGATGGACCTCATTTACTGAAATGTTTTCATCTACCTTTCACCTCTCAATAACGTCAAGAGTCGCCAGAAATGACACATAGTTTGGATCGCATGTTGAACTATAGATCCCCATACTCGAGTATGATAAGTGGGGTAGATAAGTGACCTGCAAGTTGCCAAAGTGATGTCTAATTGAAGGATTTGGTCCAGGCCAATGAGTCACGTAAATTATTATTTACTTGCCACTGTAGCTGTTCTTATGCTGGAACCTAGAAGCTTTAATCAATTTTCACTTTCTACTAAATGACAGAAAGTAATTCCTCCAACAACAGTTACATTAATCTGATGGCGTATGGGAACACCACATCCACAAAAAATGTTCGTACATTTGATCTGATATTGCCTAAACTGAATCTGGCAGTACTAATGACAGTTCTGTATAAATCTGCTTGACAGAATGAACCACTGTCAAGGCACCCCTTTATACAATGGCTTTCCCTACTTCTCCTAGCCATGTCATCATAGCAAGGAATATCTACATCTACATATACATTTATACTCTGCAAGCCACCCAACGGTGTGTGGCGGAGGGCACTTTATGTGCCACTGTCATTACCTCCCTTTCCTGTTCCAGTCGCGTATGGTTCGCGGGAAGAACGACTGTCTGAAAGCCTCCGTTCGCGCTCTAATCTCTCTAATTTTACATTTGTGATCTCCTCGGGAGGTATAAGTAGGGGGAAGCAATATATTCGATACTTCATCCAGAAACGCACCCTCTCGAAACTTGGCGAGCAATCTACACCGCAATGCAGAGCGCCTCTCTTGCAGAGTCTGCACTTGAGTTTATTAAACATCTCCGTAACGCTATCACGGTTACCAAATAACCCTGTGACGAAACGTGCCGCTCTTCTTTGGATCCTCTCTATCTCCTCCGTCAAACCGATCTGGTACGGATCCCACACTGATGAGCAATACTCAAGTATAGGTCGAACGAGTGTTTTGTAAGCCACCTCCTTTGTTGATGGACTACATTTTCTAAGCACTCTCCCAATGAATCTCAACCTGGTACCCACCTTACCAACAATTAATTTTATATGATCATTCCACTTCAAATCGTTCCGCACGCATACTCCCAGATATTTTACAGAAGTAACTGCTACCAGTGTACATTTGATCTGATATTGCCTAAACTGAATCTGGCAGTACTAATGACAATTCTGTATAAATCTGCTTGACAGAATGAACCACTGTCAAGGCACCCCTTTATACAATGGCTTTCCCTACTTCTCCAAGCCATGCCTAGACAGCAGGTACCAGAACACATAACCAAATTTTCATCAGCGTCCTACCTTGCAGACACTGTGGCTATCATCATTTGGCTTCTACATACATGTTGAGTAACACATCACTTTACCAAAAGTGGTATGTTACATCACAAACCACACAGCTGTCACTGCTGATATCTTCTTATAGGTCATGGGTGGGAACATATTCATGGTTTTTGGAGGCAGGAATGTTCAACTCCACTTGGTATACAGCCAACAGATGTTTCCAATGCAATTACCTACTGAAGCTGACATTGAAGTAATCACACTTTTTCACCAGAGATTTTTTGTCACAAGGTGATTTGTCACGAACACACCAACAAAATCTCTAATTAAATTTTTGTAATATTTCTGTAATGTGATATTTCGCATATGTGATAGATTGTGTGTCTCTTATTCATAAGCTATTATAACCCCCATAATTTGCTTCTATCAGTCTGTAATTTCAGAAAACTGTATGCGTACTATGACTCCTCATGTGATTTTGGAAAAGATTCTCACTCAAATGAAACTAATGAGACTATTAGAACTGTTCAGTGCTTTCTTTTTGTCACTTGGTATTCTGTCTCTACTGTGAGTGCAGATTTAAGTCCATTAAACATTAAAATTAATGCAATAAACTGTAAAATGGACAAATTATTTTAAAGCTTGATCACACTTTTAATAAAGTGAATTAATTGAAATATAATTTCCTTGTACTGACTGACACCACAACTTCCACACAACATCATCATCTTACAGCATTCAAAAGTAGCTGGAATCGAAAAAATACAGATGCTTGCTATCATCTGCTGTCACATCAGCTGAGAGAAAATCACTGCTTACTATCATTAAAAAAATTATTCATTTGTTCAACTTGTTCATTAAAAAACACCAGTGCCATGTTTCAAACAAACTGATATGTGAATTTCAGAAGAATAAATTGGTAAGTAAATTTAAATGACAGTAACATTTTTCTTCTTAGTTTGCTTAGGATCTAATTCTATTTCAAGCAGATAAGAAGCTGAGTTTCTGTTACAGAAAGTACTCTTGCTGTCAATAGTAGAGTTCGTGAAAGAAGATCTCTGACAGCTCACAGCACTGTTGCCATCTTTCATTTGTGAATCACATATCACAGCAGACAAACGCAATAGTCATCTATGGAGCCACAATAGAGCTGAGGTGTTCCCACTGAGATTCACACAAAATCATTTTACATTATTGTTGAGGTAACCAAGCAAAGCAGCCATACCAAGCACACTATAGCTGTCAGGGAGCTTCTTTCACTGACTATACCACATATCCACTGCACTAGTAATTGCACCATGCGTGCCATATCTCAACAAGAATAAAAGCAGTATCTTGTACTTCCTATTACAGCAGCCTATTTGACATCTTTTCACTGCAAACAGAGTTTGACAAGCCATCTCACCATACTACAATGAAGTAAGACTTACTCAGTGAGCACAGACAAATTAGTATACATCGCCACTAACGCTGCTTCTAGAAACCAACTAACAGTGAGAAACATAGATTTAAGTGATATATTCAGTTTTAAGAAATATGCATTATCAGTGACTGAAAACAGTGAAACCAAAATGTCTTAAATATATACAGTTGTTCCTTAAGGGAAGAAAGATATGGAAAACATACATTTTTAAGTCATCACAGCTGGCTACAGAAATGCTGATGTGGTGAGCATGGGAAGAAAGATCAATGATAACAGGTAAAGGCACATAACGTACAGGGAACAGAGCAAACATGCTGAATCAAGTGGATCCAAAGCATTTGCGTATATGGATCTGCAAAAGAAAAACTGAAGGAAGATTAGTTTTTGAAGTTTTATCAAGAGGTAATCTGTTAGAGACAGGATCTGCAAGGGCAGATAGATGAAAGAAGGAAAGACAGAAGACCAGAATAACTTTATTTTCATAACACGTGAGGAAGATAGAAATGAAATTACCAGCAGAATAAAACACAACAGGCAGTAAAAAAAAAAAAGAGCTGCATGGATATGACAGCACTTTTATAATGGGAATTCTGTACAGAACACTGCAATATAAAAAGAACACAATGTGTGCAAGCAGCAGAAGGGTTACAGCACAAAGTAGCTCCAAAGAAGCTACTAAAGGGCATAATGGCATGCATAAGCTGTGAGACAGCAATGCTTGGGAATGAATTAATTCAGCATCAATTATCACATAAAACCATGACTAATAAAAGCACTCACCTGATATCAGTGTTAAGAAGCTGCGCTCTCCGTAGGATTGCTCTCGCTTGTGAGTTTGTAACTTTGCGAAGACTTTCATTGTTCACAGATAGCAGATAATCTCCAGGAACAATGCGACCATCTTTCGCCATAGCACCTCCAGGTGCCACAGACACCACAAGCATTCCATTCACACCCTTGTCCACTGAGTCAATGCTCAATCCTTTTGAAAAAAAAAATTCTGAATTTAGCTCAAAAAAGATAAATGAGAATGACAAAGTTAAATTTAAAACACAAAATGTACAACTGCATAAAAATACTAATATTCATGTTGCAAATAATATTGTGAGTGATTACAAAATGTCTTAGGATGTCATTCGTATAAGTCTACTTTGATGGAGACACTCACTGAATTGTAGCAAAAGGATGAACCATGAACCAATTTAACTAGTTAAAATCCTCTTTGTGGCAGGCTCTCTGGCACTCGTATTTGACTTACAGCACAAGAAAGTTCAGTAAGTATGACACATCATCATCTGTAATGCAGTGCTATTTCAGCATCCCACTCAGTGTGTGTTGATCATAATCTTGTTCTTATTTCTTTATTGTATTCAGTTACAGCAACAAAACAATTATCCTGCATTTAATGGGCATACTTTATAGTCATTAATTCTGTGCATTATGTATTAAACACAACATGGTGTAATTATAGAAAGACAATGAACAAATGAAACATTTATTTACTTCATGTTCTGGTGATTCAGGTTGTGAATATGTTACGGGACATGGAACAACGTCAGTTTTACAAGTTTGCTGTGGTTACCTTATATGGTGTTGTGTAAATAATACTAATATACCTCATATTGAAGAACCTGCAACTTACATTCTTGTACTCAAAAATAGAATTATTTACAAATGTTTACAATAATAAATAGGCATGCACACAAGTAAGAAACTGGGAAAGTATCTGAGTGTTACAGGTACATGGATACTACAGTGAGACTCAGGAACTCTTCTACAGTGTAAAATGACACTTGCCATAGGAATATCTTGGCATTTTTAAAATAAGAACTCGTCATCCACTAAACACTTCATCTGAAAAGGAAAGACATTAATAATCTTACATTGGCTGTACCACACTCCAGTTTATATGCACAGAGTGCATGTTGTATTTTCTTCTAGTATCATGACTATGATTCACATGCTTAGCCAAAATAATCACTTTTTGATAGTCTAGTATAACTGAACAGATAAAAAAAATGTACATGCCAAGTGGTTGCAGGAGAAAATATCTAAAAATTATGAACATTTGCAAGCTTTAGGAGCCAGTGGCACCTGCTTCTGACAAAAGGGTTGAACAGAAGTAAAAAATATGAAAAAAAAGACCTGTGAGGTTTAGGAAGTGGAGAGAGTTAAGGGAAAGTCACCCAGAACTCCGGTTCAGGGGAGACTTACTGTAAAGGGTGAGAAGGAAAGACGATTGTTGGGGACTGCACCACAAGAGAGTTTAAAAAACCTGATAGCTCAGAAGTGAAAGGGTAATGAACGAGGCAGAGACTAGTGTCAAAACATAGTGAAACACTTACTAAGGCCAGCGTATCATAAGTGGCAGGCAAGTGGAGGTGTTGGTTGGTTGGTTGGTTTGTTTCAACAGGTGGATGTGTGAGGTGGTGAGGGAGGGGGGGGGGGGGGGGGGGGAAGAAGAATAATAGACAGATTAGAAAGTGAAACACATAGAAAATAAGAAAGGAATACTTACTGAAAATAAATGCTGTAATTGAAGAAATTAATGTAAATTAAAAGCTGGAGGATGACAAGAACCAAGAACATATTCTGACACCAGTTTCCTTCTGTGGTGTTCTGAGAAACTGATGTCATGTTGTCAGGAGGGAGAATCCAGATGGCGCATGTGGTGAAAGAGGTACCAAATTCATTACTGTCGTGTTGTAGGGCATGGGCTGCAACAGGACATTGTGTGTTGCCAGTATACACCCCTGTCTATGCCCATTTGTCTCAATAACTTTGTGGTAGTCACGACAATGTAGAAGGTCTAACAGTGTTTACATAACAGCTATTACATGACATATGTTGCTTCACAGGTGGCTCTCCCTTTCATAGTATGTATTTTGCCAGTTATAGGGCTGGTACAGGTGGTGGTGGTGGGAAGGTGCATAGGGAAAATCTTACAGTGGGCATGGTCACTGATGTAGAAGTCAAAGGTTAGAGAAGTAGGTGCAGAAAGAGTTAGGGTCTGACAATGATATTGCAAGGATTGGGCTCGGAAGGGGGATGAAAAGCATTTCTAGGTATGGTGGGCAAAATGTCCAGAGGAGTGAACCTCATTTCAGGGCCATTTCTGCCTACTTCCGCTATACCAGACTTCTCTCCTTCTTTAAAATCCTGCAGTTACCTGCCTCTCAAGTTCCCTTGTGTGGTACCATCCATCAAGCCAACCACAAACTGCAACAACAGGCCATGCCAAGGCTACCTTACCTTCTCTTAAAGTACCTCAACGGTGGTTTTCCCATTCCTGTCCATCTCCAGCTCCCTAAACAGCCACACCATCATCCACCACTCCTCTTCTAAAGACTGAGCTTGACCAATCTTAACATCCTCAAACCTTCACCACTACTCTCCAGAGAAATGGTACAGCATGGTCACAAGAACCAGCCACAACAGTACAGTGTTCTCAACTTTCTTCTCAGACACCCTTTGACCGTAATTATCTGTGTTATCCAAGGCTCTCACTTTCAGCCCCAAACCTGTACTTAATCATGCTGCTTTGGTTAAGAACCTACTTTCCTTTACATAAAATGTCAACTGGAAATATCAGTTTGCAACTCTATCCCATAACCTTTCCAACAGCAAACCCCGACATTGAACACTGCCCTGAATAGTTCTGATCACAATCCCAACTTGATCCACCACCACTACCTCAAAACCCCTTACAAGCCTTCCAGGAATTCCTAAAATCCAGCAATTCTTTACAACCCTTTCTAAGTTCCCTACAACATAACACTCATCTCTCCTCTGCAGAACTCCATGCTCTTTGTTCTCTAAAAACTGATGACTTTATAATTACCCTCCCAGCGAACAAGAGATCCACCACAGTGGTACTTGCCCAATTGAAGTATGTAAGTGAAGGCCTATGCTGGCTTTCTGTCACTTCTACATACAGCATCTGTCATCACGATCCCTTCCCTGTGATACACACTGACCTGCAGTCTCTTCTTATAACCTTAGGCCCCTCACAAGGACAACCACCTCAATCCATAGAATTTCTTACCTCACTCAAATCACATACTCCCTCCTTTTATCTTCTTACTAACACTGATAAACCCAATCACCCTGGTTGTCTCTTAATTATTGACTTCAAAGTGCCCACTGAATGTACATCTGTCTTAGTATAAACAGCTACAACCCACAGTACAAAGATTTCCTTCCTACATTAAAGACGACAACCTCTTTCTAGTTTGTCTGTGCCCGTCCCACTCCCACCACACACCTTGCTTGGCATCACTGGTGCTACCTCCATCTATACCAACACTCCCTATGTACATGACCTGTCTGCAGCTGAACATCACCTCAATTGCACCTGTCTGAATCCAAACCTATGACATCCTTCCTGCTCACCTTGCTCAACTTTACGAACAGCTACTTCACCTTTGAGGGACAGACATACAAACAGATCAGGGGCGTGGCCATTGGAACCAAGATGGCTCCTTCCTATGCTAGCCCTTTCATGGGATCCATAAAGACTTCAACCTCTGGAAATTTTTGGAAATTTGTGCAAAGTTCTTATGGGACCAAACTACTGAGGTCATTATTCCTAGGCTTACACACTCCTTGATCTAACTTAAACTAACTTATGCAAAGGACATCATACATATCCATGTCCAAGGGAGGATTCGAACCTCCAATGGTGGGCGAGCCGTGCGAACCGTGACAAGGCACCCGAGACACGAACCAAGACAAGGAAGTTCAGACCGCATGGCCAACCTCTGGTTTGGTTTAGATACAATGATGACATCTTTGCCACACAGACTCACAGTGAGGCTGACCTGTTAAAATTTTTGGACATCTCTAAATAAATTCTCCTAGTTAAATTTTTTATGGTGCTATTCTGAATCGAATGCCACTTTCCTTGATGTTGAGCTCTTCCTCACTGAAGGTCACACTCAGCTTTCAAATTAAACCTACTAACAAGCAACAGCACTAACATTCTGACAGTTGCCGTCCTTTCCATATAAAATTTTCCCTCCCACACTGCCTCAACATTCGAGGAAATAGTATTTGTCCAGACACAGACTCTTTACAGCAGTACACCATTTTTCCCACCTCAGTCTTCAGTGTATATAAATACCCCACAGGGCTAGTTCAAAAGCAGGATTCCCAGGCCATCATGTCCAATTGTGGTACTGTTGACCCCTCCAAAAAACAACTTAGGAGTACACCTCTTGTCACTCAGTACCACACTGGTTTGAATCTATTCATCAGCTACTCCGACAGGACTATGATTTCCTAAAATCATGTCCTGAGGTCTATTCTATCTGACATTTTGCCCCGCCCTCTCCTCCAATCTCCACAATATCCTGATCAGACTCTATGCTCCTTCTGCAATCATTTCTCTACCCTTTGGCTCCCACCCCAGTGATCACCCTTGCTTTAAGATTTGCCCTATGCTCCCTTCTACCACCAACTACACCAGCCTTGTAACTGGCAAAACCTATACTGTCAAACAGGGAGCCACCTCTGAAATGATGCATGTCATATACCAGCTTTTAAGTAAACACTGTTTCACCTTCTAAAATGTTATTATGTTAACCGGGGGCCTAGAAACGACGGAGAGGCTCCGTCCCCACCGCAGCCGCAGTGGTGCGCAACCCCACGACGACTATCGCAGTCCACTTCACCCCTCCACTGCTCCACACCGAACCCAGGGTTATTGTGTGGTTCAGCTCCCAGTGGACCCCCCAGGGAACGTCTCACACCAGACGAGTGTAACCCCTATGCTTGTGTGGTAGAGTAATGGTGGTGTACGTGTACGTAGAGAACTTGTTTGTGCAGCAATCGCCGACATAGTGTAGCTGAGGCGGAATAAGGGGAACCAGCCCACATTCGCCGAGGCAGATGGAAAACCGCCTAAAAACCATCCACAGACTGGCCGGCTCACCGGACCTTGACACTAATCCACCGGGCGGATTCATGCTGGGGACCGGCGCTCCTTCCCAAAATGGTATGACTACCACCAGCTTTCAGTTAGGATGAATGGGCATAGATAAGAGGATGTATATTGGCAACACTCAATATCCTGTAGCAGAGAATGCTCTAAAACCTGACAGTCATGACTTCGGTGCCTGTTTCACCACAAATGCCATCTGGATTTCTCCCACAGACACCAGTTTCTCAGAACGCTGCAGGTGGGAACTGGGTTCTACCCTCTCATCTGGTCTTAATCTACATTAATTTCTTTGGTCTCCACATTTATCTCCAGTAACTATTCCTTTCTTTGCTCCTTTCTAGTTTTCAATACAGTATTTATTTTATGACCTCTCTATTTTTCCTCACTCCTCACCTCAATCTGTCTATCTTTTATAATACACTTAGCTTTCTGCTCTAGTTAACTCTTGTACTATGTTTAGTCAGTAATCTGTGTCTTGCTTGTTACCTTATCTTCCGCTTCAAGTGCTCAGGTTTCCAAATCTCATGTGGTGCAGTCCCCAAAGATCAGCCTTTCCTTCTCATCCCGTTCAGTTTAAGTCTCCCCTGACATAGGGTTCTGTGCAACTTTCCTGCAACTCGCTCCATTTCCTGAACCTCACCAATCCTTATCCTTCATCCCTCTCCCTGCCCTTCAACACTTCTGCCAGAAGAAGCAGCCACTGGCTCCAAAAGCTAACACATTTCCTTAGTTTTTGTGTATGTGTCTTCTGTTGCTGCTTGGCGAGTATATTTATTCTCCATCCAATTATCTTACACACACTATTAGGTCTAGAAAGAAACTTTTTTCCCTGATTAAACTCATCACGGAGAATGTATAGCTACTGTGCAGTAAATGTGACCATTTCAATTTCCTTAAAATGATTTATGCATTTGTTTCTGTGGTGGACTCCACTCATGATTCTTATGGCTCTTTTCCTATGTATTTCTCCAAAATATTATTCTGTATGCCATAATGGCATTGAAATAATTATAATAAGCTGATTTAATGGTTTTGATATTTCTGTAAGAGTAAACAAAGTGTAAAGATAAGTTGTAACACAATCTGAATGGGGTTTGCTATCAATATCTAAACCTAAGTATTTTTAAGTATCCACCCTAACTATCTGATGGTCACAGTTTATCTCATATTTCTTCATCTTTAGTGGTTGTGTGAAACTGAATAAAGTTTTTTTATCGTAAATAAAAGAAAGATCATTTACATTAAACCAGTTCACATGATTCCTAAAAACCTTATTCGCTGACAACTGAAGTTTGTTTAGTGAATTACCATTATGTAACACAGTGTCATCAGCGAAGACATGAATTTACAGTACCCTGTACAAAGAAGTAGATAATTAACAAAAATAACAAGAAGTTGGAGGCCCAGAACTGAGGTCTGAGGCACTCCATGCACTTTCACTACTATTTTTGAAAGGTCAGCTACACAAAATTCCAGTGTTTTCTCATTTTGCACTGATGATCAAAAGCTAAGAACATAACCACAATAATATGATCGTTATATATCAAACTTCCTCGAATTTCACATACTGCACTCTCACCCCCTTTCCTCTCAGGATCTGGAGTACAGACTTTTATTCATTACAGAATTCCCACATTCTTCCAGGAGTCAGTTGAAAACCATCAGTTCTCTGTAATATAATAATCTTTAGCGTCACCTACAAAATTTAGTTTTTGCATGCACTATACCACTACACCCATTCTCTCATCCCCTGAAACCTGTCTCGCATAGAGATCACCTGAACAATGCCCTCTCATGCTTCTGATCCCACATATACTTGCTTACCAGCCATGGGGAAGTATCCCTTGTGTTGCACAGTACAAGTTAACTAGAACTGGTAGAGCACTTGCCCACGAAAGGCAAAGGTTCCAAGTTCGAGTCTCGGTCCGGCACACAGTTTTAATCTGCCAGGAAGTTCCATCCAAGGCTAGGGGTTTGAGTGTTTCATTCAGTCCTCAAATAAAGAATACATATCCTGTAATTCTTTCTGCTTCTCGTTAAGTGATATTCTGTTACTAAATGTTTAATGCAAAAGACCCAGCTTCGAAATCATTGCCAAAAGAAGTTTGACCCTGTCAATTTCACTGACTGCTTCACAACCTATGCCATCTTGTTTGTCATCTGTAATGCCATTTCCCAAAATTACAATCACAGAAATGAAATCAAACAGTGGAAAAGCCATAATGGGACTGTAACAATATTATGAAAAGGAAAGTTGCTACTCACCATACAGCGGAGATGCTGAGTCACAGATAGGCACAAGAAAAAGATTTGTCACAAATAAAGCTTTTGGCTAGTAAGGCCTCCATCAGCAATAGATGACACACACACACACACACACACACACACACACACACACACACACACACACACACACACTCATGCAAACGCAACTCACACACGACTGCTGTCTCAGACATCTGAAACCACAGATATTGTTTCTCTTTCAGTGCAAAGCTCCTACTCAGTTTCCACTCGGCCCTGTTCTTGATCTTGGCACCTGTACTAACTCATACTTTTTTTTTTTTTCTTTCAGAGGGCTGATGCCACATATCTTTGGATCAATAATGAAATGTTTGACACCAAAATGAGTGAGGTCACAGTATGTAAAGAAGGCTTCAGACACTCATGCAATCATCTAAATGGTCACCAAATTGCTGTATGTTCCACTGAGAAAATGTGCTGTTACTGTAAAACTAACTCATTCCATATGACAATATGAGACTGCAATTATGATGTATGGACCATCCAATAACTAAACCAGCTGTGATGGTTGCTGACCTTATTCCAGATGAAATTAAAGCACCATGTGCTTCCCTTGTGATGATAGCTTGCAGGCAAGTTGCCTGTGAGATGCATGTGAATGAAACCTCTGGCAGCTCACTTCCATGTCACCTTCTGTTCTTCACCCAGTTTCTGCAGAGTACCCCAAAGATGATGTACACTGGCTTTAACCAGTGTGGGAATTGGGCAAGGCCACTAGCTGTTTCGGATGGTTCAAGATATTAGCTCAAACATAGTTTTAACTGCTACAAATCGTGATGCTCAGCACTGGATCACTGACTAGATGCAGTGATGAACTGACCCTAGTTCTCAAACCCACCACACCTGTGAAGAAAAGCATGTAGAAAACACAGAAATACAGGACAGTGGACAGTGTAACGAATTAATAAATGATGGTTCATTCAATAAATTCAATGTTGTAGTTGATGTGTGTAAGAAGCAACACATTTGTGTAGTTTAGATGATGAGCCATTCTGACCATTTCAGGCGTGACACCACTGACACGTCCACCATGTAAACAGTACTTATATGGATTTGAAGGTTGAAGACCAAGCATGACCCAGCCAAATGTGTCACCTACTAATTGGTCCAAGCCAGTGCACATCATCTGTGGGGTCCTATAGCACTGTTCTGCAGAAATTGAGTGAAGCGAAGACAGTGACACAGATTTGAGCTGCTACAGATTTCATTCACATGTGCTTCATGGCCAACTTTCCTGCAAGCCACCGCCACACAGAAAAGACTTGGTGCTTTAATTTCATCTGAAATAGGGTAGGCAACCATCACAGTTCATTTATTTATTAATTATGTATTAATTATATATTATAGTAATATACATTAATTAATAATTAACACAATAATATAATAATAATTAATAATTAATAATTTTATATATTATATTAATTACACAATTGAAATCTCATATTATCACATGGAAAGAGTCAGTTTTATAGTAGCAGCACATTTTCTCAGAGAAAAATATGGCAATATGCCGACTACTTACATGATTGCATGATGATTGTCTGAAGCCTTTTTTATGTGCAGTGGCCTCGCTACTTTCTACATCTTTCACATCAACATTACATTCACCCAAAGACATGTGGCATCAGCCATTTGAATGAAATGATATGACGACATGAGAAAGGAATTAGTACAGGTGTCGAGTCAATAGCAGGGCCTAGTAGAGACTGAGGAGGAGTTATGGAGTGAAAGAGAAACTGGTTGCAGTTTTGGGGACTGGTATTAGGGGTGACAAATGAGATGGCTTAGGTTGTGAAATAGTCAATGAAACTGACCATGCTGTTCTGAGCAGTATGCTCTACAACTGGAAGGACAAGCTTCTCACAGTTCCGAAGCTGATCCTTTTGCATTGATATATAGGAAGCTGCTGGTATCAGAAGGGCTTAAGGATGGGCCAGAATATTTAGTAAGTCAGATGAACAGTGGAATATCACTGTGTGAGGAGCAGAAAGAATTTCAGGAAAGATATTCTTTATTTCAGGACCAAATTAAACAGTCAGAACCATAGCAGTGGATGATCTTCAGTAGTTTTAATCCAGAGTGGTACTTTATAATCCAAAGGATGCTCCCTTGTGGCTGGTTAGTAAGTGTGTGTGTAATCATATGCATGAAAGGATATGGGTCAAGTGATCTCTTTTTGCATCAAGTTTCAGGGAATAAGTCACTGGATGTAGAGTGTACTACATTTCAGCGAGGCCTTTGCCAGCACCTTTGGTATAATGATGAAGCAACTGCATGCCACTGTTTACGGTGTTCTGTAAAAGACAAAATTGTAGAGAAGAGACTTCTTGGGGTGGAAATTACTGAAGGGAAATTGTTGTTACTGTCTGTGGTGTCACCGCCAGACACCACACTTGCTAGGTGGTAGCCTTTAAATCGGCCGCGGTCCATTAGTATACGTCGGACCCGCGTGTCACCACTGTCAGTGATTGCAGACCGAGCGCCACCACACGGCAGGTCTAGAGAGACTTACTAGCACTCGCCCCAGTTGTACAGCCGACTTAGCCAGAGATGGATCACTGACAACTACACTCTCATTTGCCGAGACGATAGTTAGCATAGCCTTCAGCTACGTCATTTGCTACGACCTAGCAAGGCGCCATAGCATTGGATATTATTTTATATTGTGGTTATAACATGTACCATCAAGAGAGATGTTCTGCAATTGTGGATTAAAGTTAAGTATTACATCAACTACGTACTTTATTTGCTACTATTAATTCCTTTAACTGTTCCAGACCTCACGCCAATCTGCGTGAGCTTAACGCGTGCCTTTCGGCTTCCTCTCATTGTGACTTGGCTGTCTTGCCAAGTCACAACACTGTCTGCCTTGGTGGCTTGAAATTGACAGGGGTTCTTATGGGGGCCATCGAAAAGGTAGTTGTTGAAAGTCCAGGAAGAGAGTTTATTGAGATAAAGAGGATCAACTGAAATGCAATGGCAAGAAGATAATGAGGTTATGAAGGTACAAGAACAGACTATTGGAGCCAAGTGACCAGATTAAAAAGGTCCAGTCAAATTAGTATGTCTACAAAGGATTCCTCTATATGCTCTATGAATACATTGACAAATGAGGATGTCACAACTTAAGCTTCAGAAGTTGTAAAGAAAAGCACATATTAAAAGAACATGGACATGTATTGGTCTGGAAGTTTCCAGGACTGGCTTAGGATTTAAACAGGTATTGGAGGTCATGGTACATTTTGGAATGAGATCACTACTGCAAAGCTGAAGGTGGAGGTGGAGGTATGTGACAGTTGCAGACACATTTTACTCTGTAGTAAGTGGCATCCATCATGACAGTTGAGCAACGTTTATGTGCAAGGCAAATGGACAAATTGTGGTGGGGTTTGAAGTTCTGTATGTCTACTCTTTTAGCCATCAAGTAGTTGGTGCCACTGAGAAGGGTTCCAGGATTGAATGTTGAGGTAGGTAGCGGTGAGAAATCCCTGGAAAACTATGAGATGGCTGCAAAGTGGCAAAATCAAACTCTCTCTCTCTCTCTCTCTCGGTGTGTGTGTGTGTGTGTGTGTGTGTGTGTGTGTGTGTGTGTGTGTGTGTGTGTGTGGGTGTGTGTGTGTACTCATCTGACTTCAAATGTTTAATGTGAAACATGTCGCATTATGACTCAGACAGGCTTCAACCTTGTAAGAGATAAAGAATAGTTTTTATTAAAAAAATACTTTTAAATAATTGCAGGATCACCAATCCTTTAAGTGCATTAATCATCTGCATACACTGTACGTCTCTACAGCAATAATGATTTGGTTTAAGTACAAGGCCTATAGTTTGGAGAAAAAGTAAGATAGCGCACAAAGGAACCAGGAGATTCCAGCATCTGTAGAATATGCCCATGTAATTCTGAGAAATGACAAAGTAAAACACAACTACAATTATGGAAAGGATAGATTGCTACTCACCTTAATGATGACATTTCGAATTGCAGACAGGCGCAACAAAAAGACTGTCACACATTAAGCTTTAGGCCAAAGCCTTCATCATCAGAAAAGAAAAATACATGTGCATTCACACAAGCAAGCACACCTTAGATACACAAGACTGCCATCTCTGGCTGCTCAGACTAGATTGAAACTTAAATGCATCAAACAAGAACAAACTATCTGTAATGGTGCAAGGAATGGGGAAGCATAGCAGGGTACAGATGGGCGGAAGAAGAAACAGGGCTGTCTGGTGGAATGTGCAGGAGCTAGAGGTGGCAAACAGGCTAATTGGTGCAGCATCAGGAGGCTGTGGTGGAGAGAAGGAGGAAGGGGGGAAAAAGGGAGTGGAAAGGAAAGGAGGAGAGGAGGGGGAAAGATCAGTGAGTGCACTGGCACTGTTGGGTGGGGGTGTGGTGTCAGTACATTACCATAGATTGATGCCAGGATGATTTTGGGAACAGAGAATGTGTTGTAATGATAACTCCCATCTGCACAGTTCAGAAAAGCTAGTGTTGGAGGGAAGTACCCAGATGGTCTCAGTTGTCAACCAGCTGTTGAAATCAAGCAAGTTATGTTCAACTGCACACTGTGCAACAGGGTGGTCGCCTTTGCTCTCGCCACAGTTTGGCATTGGCCATTCATCCTGTTTGATAGCTGGTTGATAGTCATACCAATATAAAAAGCTGAACAGTGATCACAGCAGAGCTGGTACATGACATGGCTGCTTTCACAGGTGGTCCAGCCTCTGATAGCGTATGATAAGCCTGTGATAGGACTGGAATAGGAAGTGCTGGGTGGGTGGATTCGGTAGGTCTTTCACCTGGGTCTTCCACAGGGATATGATCCCTGTGTCAAGGGGTTTGGAGTGGAAGTGACACAGGAATGGACTAGGATGTTGCGGATGTTGGGTGGGTGATAGAACACCACTTTAGGAAAGGTGTGAAGGGTCTTGGCTAGGATATCCCTCTTATCAGGGAATATGGTAGATAATAAAAGCCTTGACAAAGTATGTGGTTCAGTTGTTCTAGTTCAGGATGGTACTGAGTGATAAGAGGGCCACTCCCTTGTAGCTGTTTCCTGGAGGTGGTGGCAGGATTTGTGGTGTGTGGAGATATGGCATGGAAAATCTGTTTGTGGACTAGGTCTGAGGGATAGTGGATGTCTGTGAAGGCCTTTGTAAGATCTTTAGTTTATGTGAAGGTGGTGGCAACTGTCAAAATGCAGATGCTGTTGGTGGCTAGTGGGTCTAATGTGGATAGAGGTGTGGATGCACCCCTCAGAGAAGAGGACGTCTAGGTCTAGGAAGGTGGCATACCAGCTGAGAAAGACCAAATAAAGTGGATGGGAGATAAAATTCTTCATGCCCATGGCTTTGCCACTATTGAACACTACCTCTTCCAATGTCCTTCAGACACCAAAACCACTGCCTCATTCCTCATACATCTTGCTAACTATATCCTAACACACAACTACTTCTCCTTTGAAGGGGAGGTATACAAAAAATCCATGGTACAGTCATACACATATGCATGGCACCATTCAGTGCCAAAATGTTTATGATCCATCTAGAGGAAACCTTCCTAGCCTCCCCAGGCCCCAAACACATGATCTAGTTGAAGTTCATTGATGATATCTACATGATCTGAACTCAGGGGCAGGACAACCTACACTCATTTCTTCATATCCCAAGACCTTCCCCCCTACCCACTTCACTTGGTCCTTCTCACCCCAGTGTGCCACCTTTCTGGACTTTAAAGTCTTCCTCTCTGAGGGCTCCACCCACACCTCCATCTAAATAAAGTCTCCACCCACCAACAACACGTGCATTTCGATACTTGCCACCCCTTCCACATATGCCGAAGGTCTCACAAAGGCCTTCACAGACAAGCACTATCCCTGAGACCTTGCCAACAAATAAGTTTCCCATGGCATATCCCCCCCCCCCACACATCCTAAATCCTCACACCAACCCCCCCAAGAACCAGCTACAAAGGAGAGGCCCATCATCACCAAGTACCACCCTGAACTGAAACAAGTGAACTACAGGCTTCAGCAGGGCTTCAGTTATCTATCATCATGCCCTGCTATGAGGGAAATTCTACCCAATATCCTTCCCAACTTTCCTAAAGTGGTGTTCTGGCACCCATCCAACCTCCACAACATCCTAGTCCATAACTATGCCACTCCTAATCCCAACCCTTTGCCACAGGAATTATATCTCCGTGGAAGACCCAGGAGCAAAACCTGTCCAGTCCACCCACCCAGCAATTCTTATTGCAGTCGTATCACAGGATCAGATGCCACTCCACATATGAAAGCAGCCATGTTATGTACCAGTTCTGCTGCAATCATTGGTCAGATTTTTATACTTTTAAGACTTCCAGCCAGATGTCCAATAGGATGAATGGCCACCACCAAACAAAGACCAAAAGCAAATGCACCATGCTGTTTCACAGCTTGCAGCTGAACATAACTTGCTTCATTTCATGGATGACTTCACAACCCGGGCCATCTGGATACTCCCCTCCTCCACCAGCTTTTCTGAACTACACAGATGGGAATTATCCTTACAACACATTCTCCACACCTGACATCATCCCGGCCTTAACCAAGGGTAACCTACTGACCTCACACACTCCACCCAACAGTTTCTGGTCCCTGTGCCCTATCATCTCTTCCCAACTCATATACCCTCTCCCTCATTGTGTACTGCTTCTGCCAATGTACTCACCGACTTCCCCCCTTCTCTGCTGCTCTTATTTCTGTTCACTTCTCCCCATTCCCTCCCTCCACCATAGCCAGCCAATGCTGCATCAGCTAGTCTTCTCTGCCACCTCTAGGCCCTGCACACTACAGAAGGTAGCACTGTTTCCCTTATCCCATCTGTCCCCTGCTATCCCTTCCCCTTCCCCACTCCTCTGCGGATTGTTGCTCACATTCATTGGGTTTCAGTTTCAGCCAAGCCTGAACAGCCAGAGATAGTTGTCACATGTGTGTGGGGAGGTGTGCTTGCATGTGTGAATGGGTGTGTGTTTTTCTTTTCTGATGAAGGCTCAGGCCAAAAGCTTAATGTGTAACAATCTTTTGTTGTTCCTGTCTGCAACTCAACATGTCATCCTTACAGTGAGTAGCAACCCATCTTTCCCATAATTGTTGATATTCCAACTTAGACTTTCCACTGTTTAGTGTAAAACATATGACAAGATAAATACAAGAAATGTCAGATCATGGTCATTTTAGACATATAGTGTTAAGCAGCAAATAAAACAAAGTGAGCAAAGTTAATTCTTGAATTTATTAGAGTGTGTTAACAGTAACCATAATTTAGTACAATGACCTATTACTGCAGTTGTTTCACCAGAAGCATTTTAATATAATAAAAAAATAGCTCTTCTGCAGAAAAGGAATTTTTATAATATCTTACTTGTTTTGGTATGATTTTATTTATAATAGCCTTTTCAAGAAGCATACATAGAAAGCTTATTTAATTTCTCTACTGGTTTATTTGATGAAATCTATGATAGTGAAAGAGATTTCTGCAGTCCTGAGGCACATCATGTTACAAACTGTGCCATTTCCTATAACTTGAAAGAAAATTTAATATTTTTATGAGAACCCATTTCTTTTACAAGTACATAATGTGACCAATTGCTTATTCCTTGTTTTTGCTCTTCTTATTTTAACATCTGGAAAATTTTGCACATTGTGATAAAGCTGTCAGACTTTCAGCCAAGAAAATATGTAGTGTTAAGCACTTATTTTCAGAATACACTCACCAAGTGAATCTGCTCCTTTGTGAATGCGAATATCGAGCTCAAGAGATGATGGTAGCTGCAGAACATCAGACCCCCAGCCAGCCACAGCTTCTTCATCATCAAGTTCTTCATCTGTAAGATCACCAGATGCACTCTGGGATGTAATCAGTCTCTCTGTAGCTACAGGAACCATCAACTGAAATGGTATTTCTGTGTCAAATTGTTTTCTCTACAAATTCTAAAATATACCCAACAATAGATCAAGGCAAGAAGACTACACTTACTCACTTAACAATCACTGAAATCAACATGATGATGCACGCTTGAGCGAAACGTATGACCTAACACAACTAAGTGTGTACTGAATCAACAATTATATTGGGTACATAAAATCTACTCACCAAACAGCAGCAGAACACACACAATTAAGATCATTATAATTTGGTAAGCTTTCAGACCTAGTGAAGGTTGAAGGGGAAGGAATAAGTGTGAAGGAAAAGGACTGGAGGGGTACATTTTGGAAAAGTTACCCAGAACTGCAGGCCAGGGAAGACTTAGCGGATGAGATGAGAAGGAAAGACTTATTGTTGCGGACTGCATTGGATAAGATTTGAAAGCCTGAGAGCTTAAAGGTGGATGACAGGGTAATATCCAAGACAAAGATTAACTGCTTGTACATCGTGCTCGAGTTAATAAGAGAGAAAAGCTAAGTGCATTGTTCGTAAAAGAGGCGTGAGGGGGGCAATGAAAAATAGATGGGTAAGACAATGAAAAATGTAGAAAACCAAAACAGAATGAAGAAAAGAGTAGTTACTATGAAGAAATGCTGGGACGGAAGAAATTAATGTAAATTAAGGTCAAGTGGATGGCGAGAACCAAGGACATGTTGTAGCACTAGTTCTCACCTGCGGGTTTCTGAGAAACTGGTGTCTGGGGAAAGAATTCATATGGCACATGTGGTGAAACAGGCACCAAGATCATGACTGTCATGTTGTATAGCATGCTCTGCAACAGGATATTGTGTGTTGCCTGTAATTGTATACACCAACTGACTACACCTATTCATCCTGTCTGGTAACTGGGCAATAGTCATGGCAATGTAAAGGCTGAATTGTGTTAACACAACAGCTGGTATGTGACACAGGTGACTCTCCCTTTCGAAGTATATGTTTTGCCAGTTATAGGGCTGGTATAGTTGGTGGTACGAGGGTGCATAGGGCAAGTCTTGCAGCGGAGATGGTCACAGGGGTAGGAGCCATAGGTTAGGGAGATGGGTGCAGAAGGAACATAGGGTCTGACAAGAATATTGCAGAGATTGGGAGGGCAACAAAATGGTGGGAAAAATCTCAGACAGAATGGATCTCATTTCAGGGCATGATTTTAGGAATCATGGCCTTGTTGAAGTAGCTGATTAATACATTCCAGACCAGGATAACACTGAGTGACCAATGGTGTGGTCCAAAATTCTTTTTTGGAGGGAGCAGCAGTACCAGGATTGGATGTGATGGTCCAAGAGTTCCGCTTTTGAACTAGATTGGTGAGGTAATTACATCCAGTGAAGGCTGAGGTGAGAATGGTAGTGTATTGCTGTGAAGAGTCTGAATCCAAACAAGTATGTTTGCCTCTAACGCCAAGGCAGTATGGGAAGGAACGTTTGACATGGAAAAGATGGCAACTGTCAAAATGCAAATAGTGATGTTTGTTAGTAGATTTATTATGGACAGATGTATGTAGCTGGCCTTCAGTGAAGACAAGATCAACATCAAGGAAAGTGGCATGGGATTCGGAATAGGACCATGTGAAATTTAATTGGGAGAAGGTATTCAGAGATTCCAGGAATTTTAACAGGTCAGCCTCACTCTGAGTCCATATGGTAAAGATGTATCTAAACCAAACCACGGGCTGAAGACTAAAGGATCCCAGGAAAGTCCCCTTCAAGTGACCCATGAAAAGGTTGGCATAAGAAGGAGCCATCATGGTTTCTATGGCCGGACCTCTACCCTGTTTGTATGTCTGCCCCTCAAATGTGAAGTAATTGTTGATAGCACCTGCAACCCTTAGTAAAAAGACTTGCCACCTACATCAAAGATACCAACCATTTCCTGGATCATCTAAAATCCGTGCCTGTCCCACTCCCATAACACATGTTGCTCCTCACTAGTGATGCCAACTCCCTTTATACCATCATCCCCCATGTACACAGTCTGTCTGTTGCTGCTGAACATTTCCTCAGTTAGTGCCCAGCTGATTACAAACCTATGACATCCACCCTATGCACCTTAATCAACTTTATACTAACCAACAAGTAATTCAGCTTTGAGGGGCAGATACACAAACAGATCAGGGGTACAGCCATGGGAACCAGGATGGCTCCTTCCTGTGCCAAACTTTTCATGGGTCGCTTGGATGGGGCTTTTCTGGGATCCATATGTCTTCAACCTCTGCTTCGGTTCAGATACATTTATGACTTCTTTACTATATGGACTCATGGTGACATACGCCTGTTAAAATTCCTGGAATCTCTTAATACCTTCTCCCAATTAAATTTTATATGGACCTATACCGAATCCTGTGCCACTTCCCTTGATATTGTTCTCACCCTCACCGAAGGCCAGCTACACACTTCTGCCCACATTAAACCTACTAATAAACAACACTACACATTCTGATACTTGCCATTCTTTCCATGTCAAACATTCTCGTCCTTACTGCATTGGCATTAGAAGCAAACATGGGACATAGGTTATTCATGCAATCCCAGATGGAATTTGGTGCAATGGTTGATAGAAGTGATTGTAAAGGCATTTCCCATTTATGGTCACTTTCATGAGCCCCACGATTGGAAATCGAACAGAAAGGTATGAAAAAGTTATGGGTAAATTTGGAGAGGATATGGAGGCCAACAGGAACAGGAAACAACTCTTGGATTTCTGTGCCAGTATGGGCTTAGTAATCACAAACTCCTTTTTTAAACATAAGAACACTCACCGGTATACTTGGGAAGGCAGGGGAACCAGATCTGTCGTTGACTACATAATAACAGATCAGGAAATCAGGAAGGCTGTGAGGGACACACGTGTATACAGGGGATTCTTTGATGACACCGATCACTATTTAATCTGCAGTGAAATTGATATTGTGAGACCGAAAGTGCAGGAGGCCAGGTCCATGTGTAGGAGGATAAGAGTGGAGAAACTTCAGGATAAGGAAATCAGACACAAGTACATAACGGTGATCTCAGAAAGATACCAGCTAGTTGAATGTAGTCAATTGCAGTCACTGGAAAATGAATGGACAAGGTACAGGGACACAGTACTAGAAGTGGCCAAAGAATGTCTTGGAACAGTAGTGTGTAAAGGTAGGAAGAAGCAAACAGCTTGGTGGAATGACAGTCAAGGCAGCCTGTAAAAGGAAAAAGAAGGCATATCAAAAATGGCTACAATCTAGAACTCAGGTAGACAGAGAAAGTTATGTTGAAGAAAGAAACAAAGCCAAACAGATAATTATAGCATCCAAGAAGAAATCTTGGGAAGACTTTGGAAACAGGTTGGAGACCTTGGGTCAAGCTGCTGGAAAACCATTCTGGAGTGTAATTAGCAGTCTTCGAAAGGGAGGTAAGAAGGAAATGACAAGTATTTTGGACAGGTCAGGAAAACTGCTGGTGAATCCTGTTGATGCCTTGGGCAGATGGAGGGAATATTTTGAACAGTTGCTCAATGTAGGTGAAAATACGATCAGTAACGTTTCAGATTTCGATGTACAATGGGACAGGAATGATGATGGAAATAGGATCACATTTGAGGAAGTGGAGAAAATGGTCAATAGATTGCAGTGCAATAAAGCGGCTGGGGTGGATGAAATTAAGTCGGAACTCATCAAATACAGTGGAATGTCAGGTCTTAAATGGCTACACAGGATAATTGAAATGGTGTGGGAGTCGGGACAGGTTCCATCAGACTGGACAAAAGCAGTAATCACACCAATCTTTAAACATGGAAACAGAAAAGATTGTACCAACTACAGAGGTATCTCTTTGATCAGCGTTGTGGGTAAAATCTTCTCAGGTATTGTTGAAAGGAAAGTGCGAGTATTAGTTGAGGACAAATTGGATGAAAATCAGTGTGGGTTTAGGCCTCTTAGAAGTTGTCAGGACCAGATCTTTAGCTTACGGCAAATAATAAGTGGAACAGGGAATTGTATCTATGTTTTATAGATCTAGAAAAGGCATATGACCAGGTTCCTAGGAGGAAGTTATTGTCTGTTCTATGTGATTATGGAATAGGAGGCAAACTTTTGCAAGCAATGAAAGGTCTTTACATAGATAGTCAGGCAGCAGTTAGAGTTGACGGTAAATTGAGTACATGGTTCAGAGTAGTCTCAGGGGTAATACAAGGCTGCAACCTGTCTCCACTGTTGTTCATATTATTTATGGATCATATGTTGAAAACAATAGACTGGCTGGGTGAGATTAAGATAGGTGAACACAAAATCAGCAGTCTTGCATATGCGGATGACTTAGTTGTGATGGCAGATTCTATTGAAAGTTTGCAAAGTAATATTTCAGAGCTAGATCAGAAATGTAAGGACTATGGTATGAAGATTAGCATCTCCAAAACGAAAGTAATGTCAGTGGGAAAGAAATATAAATGGATTGAGTGCCAAATAGGAGGAACAAAGTTAGAACAGGTGGACGGTTTCAAGTACTTAGGATGCATATTCTCACAGGATGGCAACATAATGAAAGAACTAGAAGTGAGGTGTAACAAAGCTAATGCAGTGAGCACTCAGCTACAATCTAATCTCTTCTGCAAGAAGGAAGTCATTACCAAGACTAAGTTATCTGTGCACCGTTCAATCTCTCGACCAACTTTGTTGTATGGGAGCAAAAGCTGGGTGGATTCAGGTTACCTTATCAACAAGGTTGAGGTTATGGATATGAAAGTAGCTAGGATGATTGCAGGTACTAGTAGATGGAAACAATGGCAGGAGGGTGTCCACAATGAGGAAATCAAAGAAAAACTGGGAATGAACTCTATAGATGTAGCAGTCAGGGCGAACAGGCTTAGATGGTGGGGTCATGTTACACGCATGGGAGAAGCAGGGTTACCGAAGAGACTCATGGGTTCAGCAGTAGAGGGTAGGAGGAGTTGGGGTAGACCAAGGAGAAGGTACCTGGATTCTGTTAAGAATGATTTTGAAGTAATAGGCTTAACATCAGAAGAGGCACCAATGTTAGCACTGAATAGGGGATCTTGGAGGAATTTTATAAGGGGGACTATGCTCCAGACAGAACGCTGAAAGGCATAATCAGCCTTAAATGATGATGATGATGATGATGATGATGATGATCCATGAGCCCCCTCTCCCCCACCCCCCAGTGCGCCAGCTTGGACTGCGTGAGTAGTAGGGGTTATCTACTGCAGGCCACCATTTTAAACAACATGCACTAAATGGTGAGCTCCAGAACACTTGTACCTGCATCAGCATTATACTATGCCATCAGATCGGCTGTAGATTGCCTACAATCCAGTTTTAGAGAGCAAGCAAGCCTCTGTACTTCATATTCTGTCATGAAGTATAAGCAGACAGTATTTTGTCATATGCTTGAGCTTTTACCCTCCTTCAGCCACTTTCCATAGGTGATCACTACAGTAGCACACCAACAGATTTGTCATTTTTAAGACTCTTGTTCCCAGGTGCCTAGCGTAATAATCTGCCTTTTGTCAAAGTCACTGGAGAGATTTACAGAAAGAGGTATAGTTCAGAAAAGCCACCCAAAACCCCAGATAAGGGGGGACTCGCCAGACAGGATGAGAAGGAAAGACTGATTGTTGGGGACTATACCAGACAAGATTTGAAAACCTGAGAGCTTAAAAGTGGAAGACACAGTAAATATGGAAGACAGAGATTACAACTAAAACATTGTGCACAAGTTAATAAGAGTGAAAAGCTAAGTGCATTGTATGTAACAGAGGTCAGAGGGGGGACTGTGAAAAATAGACAGCTCAGAAATTGAAAGATGTAGAAAACTAAAATGGAGTGAAGAAGGGACTAATTACTGTGAAGAAATGCTGAACAGAAGGAATTAACATACATTAAGACCAGGTGGGTGGTGAGAACCAAGGACATGTTGTAGTGCTAGTTACCACCTGTGGAGTTCTGAGAAACTTGTGTCAAGGGGAAGAATCCTGATTGCGCATGTAGTGAAATAGGCACCGAGATCATGACTGTCTTGTTGTACAACATGCTCTGCAACAGGATATTGTGTGTTGCATGTACACACTCTCTGCCTATGCCTATTCATCCTGACTGACAACTGGGTGGTAGTCATGCCAATGAAAGGCCGAACAATGTTTACATAACAGCTTGTATATGATGACGTTTGGTTTGTGGGGTGCTCAACTGTGCGGTCATCAGCACCTGTAAAAAGCCCCAATTTTTACACAGTCCAATTTTTTTTACACAGTTCATTCTAGCCACTGTCACAAATGATGGTGATGATGGTGATGAAATGATGAGGACAATACATACACCCAGTCCCCGGGCAGGGAAAATCCCCAACCCGGCCGGGAATGCAACTGGTATATGACGCATTGTTTCACAGCTGGCTCTCCCTTTCATAGTATATGTTTTGCCAGTTACAGGGCTGGAATAGATGGTGGGAAGAGAGTGCATAGGGCAAGTCTTGCAATGGGGATGGCCACAGGGGAAGAAGCCATAGTGTAGAGAAAGGGGTGCAGAAGGAGCATAGAGTCTGACAAGGATACTGCGGAGATTGGGAGAGTGACAGAAAGCTGTTCTAGGTGTGGTGGGCAAGTTGTCAGACAAAATTTATCCCCTTTTATGGCATGATTTTAGAAAGTCATGGCCTTGTTGAAGTAGCTGATTAATATATTCAAGACCTGGATAATACCGGGTGACAAGTGGTGTGCTCTGAATTTGTTTTTTGGAAGGATCCGTCCACATCAAACCTGCTAACAAACAACAGTGCTTACATTTTGGCAGTTGCCATCCTTTCCATGTGAAACATTCCCTCCCATATAGCCTTGGCACTTGAGGCAAACGTATTTGTTCAGATTCAGACTCTTTACAGCAATACTCCACCATTCTCACCTCAGACTTCACTGGATGTAATTATCCCAACAGCCTAGTTCAAGAAGATTTCCTGGGCCATCACATCCAATTCTGGTACTGTTGAACCCTCCAAAAAACAACTTCAGAGCACACCACTGGTCACTAAGTATTATGCTGATCTTGAATGTACTGATCAGCCAGTTTGACAAGGCCATGACATCCTAAAATCAAGCCCTGAAATGAGCTCCAGTCTGTTTGAGATTTTTCCCACCACATCTAGAATAGCTTTTCGTTGCCCTCCTGATCTCCACAATATTCTTGTCAGATCCTACACTCCTTCTGCACCCATCTCCCGACCCTATGGCTCCTACCCCTGTGATTGTCCCCATTCCAAGACTTGCCCTATGCACCCTCCTACTATCACCTATTCCAGCCCTGTAACTGGCAAAACATATACTATGAAAGGGAGAGCCAACTGTGAAATGACACATGTCACATACCAACTGTTATGTAAACACAGTTCAGCTTTTTACATCAGCATGACTGCCACCCAGTTATCATTCAAGATGAATAAGCATAGGCAAAGGGTGTACACAGGTAACACACAACATCCTGTTGCAGAGCATGCTGTACAACAAGACAATCATGACCTTGGTGACTATTTCATCACATGCATCATCTGAATTCTTCCCCCAGACACAACTTTCTAGGAACTCCACAGGTGGGAACAAGCACTACATGTCCTTGGTTCTCACCAGCCACTTGGCCTTAATTTACATTTACTACTTCTGTCTCAGCATTTCTTCACAGTAACTATTCCTTTCTTCACTCGATCTTACTTTTCTACACCTTTCATTTTCTGACTGGTCATTTTTTATGCTCCCCCCCCCCCCTACCTCTGTTACATATAACACACTTAGCTTTTCACTCTTATTAACTTATGGACGATGTTTTAATAGTAATCTTTGCCTTGCATATTACCTTATCTAAGCTCTCAGGTTTTCAAATCTCGTCTGGTGTAGTCCCCAACAATCAGTCTTTCCTTCTCATCCCGTCTGGTAAGTCTCCCCTGACCTGGGATTCTGGATGACTTTTCTAAACTGTACCCCTTTCCCTAAACCTCTCCAGTCCTCTTCCTTCACCCCTCTTCCTTCCCCTTAAACTCTTCTGCCAGAAGGAGAAGCCACGTATTGTCAATAACTGGTTATTTTCATTATTATCTCTCTTTCTTTTCTCAGACGTTATGTCTGGTCAAAAATGGAAAGTGACGCAGACCTTCATCAAGCGTGACTTCCTTTTAACTGTACGGTATATGTTTCATGGCATTCAGGAACTTTCGGGTAATTGAACATGCATCAATAATTACAAATTTCTGTAATTGTATATATATAAGTTTGGATGTAGCTGTATTGCGTTGATGTACTGGTGGATATTGTGTGGTATGACTCCTGTAGTTGATAGTATAATTGGTATAATGTCAACTTTATCCTGATGCCACATGTCCTTGACTTCCTCAGCCAGTTGGATGTATTTTTCAATTTTTTCTCCTGTTTTCTTCTGTATATTTGTTGTATTGGGTATGGATATTTCGATTAGTTGTGTTAATTTCTTCTTTTTATTGGTGAGTATGATGCCAGGTTTGTTATGTGGTGGTGTTTTATCTGTTATAATGGTTCTGTTCCAGTATAATTTGTATTCATCATTCTCCAGTACATTTTGTGGTGCATACTTGTATGTGGGAACGTGTAGTTTTATTAGTTTATGTTGTATGGCAAGTTGTTGATGTATTATTTTTGCTACATTGTCATGTCTTCTGGGGTATTCAGTATTTGCTAGTATTGTACATCCACTTGTGATGTGATCTACTGTTTCTATCTCTTGTTTGCAAAGTCTGCATTTATCTGTTGTAGCATTGGGATCTTTAATAATATGCTTGCTGTAATATCTGGTGTTTATTGTTTGATCCTGTATTGCAATCACGAATCCTTCCGTCTCACTGTATATATTGCCTTTTCTTAGCCATGTGTTGGATGCGTCTTGATCGATGTGTGGCTGTGTTAGATGATACGGGTGCTTGCCATGTAGTGTTTTCTTTTTCCAATTTACTTTTTTCGTATCTGTTGATGTTATGTGATCTAAAGGGTTGCAGAAGTGGTTATGAAATTGCAGTGGTGTAGCCAATGTATTTACATGAGTGATTGCTTTGTGTATTTTGCTAGTTTCTGCTCGTTCTAGAAAGAATTTTCTTAAATTGTCTACCTGTCCATAATGCAGGTTTTTTATTTCGATAAATCCCCTTCCTCCTTCCTTCCTGCTTCATGTGAATCTTTCTGTTGCTGAATGTATGTGATGTATTCTATATTTGTGGCATTGTGATCGTGTAAGTGTATTGAGTGCTTCTAGGTCTGTGTTACTCCATTTCACTACTCCAAATGAGTAGGTCAATATTGGTATAGCATAAGTATTTATAGCTTTTGTCTTGTTTCTTGCTGTCAATTCTGTTTTCAGTATTTTTGTTAGTCTTTGTCTATATTTTACTTTCAGTTCTTCTTTAATATTTGTATTATCTATTCCTATTTTTTGTCTGTATCCTAGATATTTATAGGCATCTGTTTTTTCCATCGCTTCTATGCAGTTGCTGTGGTTGTCCAATATGTAATCTTCTTGTTTACCGTGTTTTCCCTTGACTATGCTATTTTTCTTACATTTGTCTGTTCCAAAAGCCATATTTATATCATTGCTGAATGCCTCTGTTATCTTTAGTAATTAGTTGAGTTGTTGATCTGTTGCTGCCAGTAGTTTTAGATCATCCATGTATAGCAAATGTGTGATTTTGTGTGGATATGTTCCAGGTATTAAAATTCATGGAGAAGAAATAAAAACTTTGAGGTTCGCCGATGACATTGTAATTCTGTCAGAGACAGCAAAGGACTTGGAAGAGCAGTTGAATGGAATGGACAGTGTCTTGAAAGGAGGATAAAGATGAACTTCAACAAAAGCAAAACAAGGATAATGGAATGTAGTCTAATTAAGTCGGGTGATGCTGAGGGAATTAGATTAGGAAATGAGGCACTTAAAGTAGTAAAGGAGTTTTGCTATTTGGGGAGCAAAATAACTGATGATGGTCGAAGTAGAGAGGATATAAAATGTAGGCTGGTAATGGCAAGGAAAGCGTTTCTGAAGAAGAGAAATTTGTTAACATCCAGTATTGATTTAAGTGTCAGGAAGTCATTTCTGAAAGTATTCGTATGGAGTGTAGCCTTGTATGGAAGTGAAACATGGATGATAAATAGTTTGGACAAGAAGAGAATAGAAGCTTTCGAAATGTGGTGCTACAGAAGAATGCTGAAGATTAGATGGGTAGATCACATAACTAATGAGGAAGTATTGAATAGGATTGGGGAGAAGAGAAGTTTGTGGCACAACTTGACCAGAAGAAGGGATCGGTTGGTAGGACATGTTCTGAGGCATCAAGGGATCACCAATTTAGTATTGGAGGGCAGCGTGGAGAGTAAAAATCGTAGAGGGAGACCAAGAGATGAATACACTAAGCAGAGTCAGAAGGATGTAGGTTGCAGTAGGTACTGGGAGATGAAAAAGCTTGCACAGGATAGAGTAGCATGGAGAGCTGCATCAAACCAGTCTCAGGACTGAAGACCACAACAACAACAACATGTTCCAGTAAAAAATTGTATCCATAATTTGTATTATTTAGCATGTTTGATAGTGGGTTCAGAGCAAGGCAGAACCAGAAAGGACTTAATGAGTCTCCTTGGTATATTCCACGCTTAATCTGTATTGGCTGTGATGTGATATTATTTGAATTTGTTTGGATATTAAGTGTGGTTTTCCAATTTTTCATTACTATATTTAGGAACTGTATCAATTTAGGATCTACTTTGTATAGTTCCAATATTTGTAGTAACCATGAGTGGGGTACACTATCAAAAGCTTATTGGTAATCAATGTATGCGTAGTGTAGCGACCTTTGTTTAGTTTTAGCTTGATATGTCACCTCTGCATCTATTATCAGTTACTCTTTACATCCTCGTGCTCCTTTGCAACAGCCTTTTTGTTCTTCATTTATAATTTTGTTCTGTGTTGTACGTGTCATTAATTTCTGTGTAATGACTGAAGTTAATATTTTGTATATTGTTGGTAGGCATGTTATGGGGCGATATTTAGCTGGGTTTGCTGTGTCTGCTTGATCTTTAGGTTTCAGATAACTTATTCCACGTGTAAGTGTATCAGGGAATGTGTATGGGTCTGCAATGTAACTGTTAAATAATTTAGTTAAATGTGAATGTGTTGAGGTGAAATTCTTTAGCCAGAAATTTGCTATTTTATCTTTTCCAGGGGCTTTCCAATGTGAGCACAATTAATTGCTTGGGTGACTTCATGTTGCAAAATTATCATTTGCATTTGTGGTATCATCTTGTATGCGTCTGTTTCTGCTTGTATCCACCGTGCATGCCTGTTATGCTGTACCGGGTTTGACCATATGTTGCTCCAGAAGTGTTCCATGTCTGTTATGTTTGGTGGATTGTCTATTTTAATGTGTGTGTTATCTATTGTCTCGTAAAATTTCTTTTGGTTTGTGTTGAATATTTGGTTTTGCTTCCTTCTATTTTCACTTTTTTTGTATCTTCTGAGTCGTTTGGCCAATGCTTGTAATTTCTGCTTCTTTTCATCTAATTGCTCTATCACTTCTTGTTGTGAGATTTTACCTAACCTTTTTCGTTTTTTGTCTGACATTTCATTTCTTATAAATTGTGTTAGCTGTTCGATGTCTTTTCTCAGTTTTTCTATTCTGGTCTGTAGCCTGTGTTGCTATGCTGGTTTTGTGGGTTTCTTCTGTGTGTTGGTTGGTTCTGATCTCTGCCTAGTGTGTATATTTAGTGTAGTGAGTGCTCCTAAATAAACCAGCAGTTGTAACTCTTCCATAGTTGTATATTCATTTATTTTGTTGTGTATGATTGTGTTGATAGTTGTTATTGTTGTTTCGACTTGTGGGTTATTTGGTGGTCTATGCAAGAATGGTCTAATGTCTGTATTTGTGTCTTTGTATTCTATATGTGTCAACTGAAATTTTTCTTCTATATCTAACATGTGTGTCACTTCGTGTTCTATTCGTGCTTGTTCTGGTGGCTGTCTTAAGATTTCGTTTTCCTCTGATTGTTTAATTGATGCATGTTGTTCTTTGTTTGTTTGCTCTAGGACGTTTGAGTCCATTACTGTATTTTCTTCTTCTTCTTCTTCTCCTTCTGATTGCACATTATTTTGTTCCAGTATTTGTTGTACTTGTTGTTTGATGTTTTCTAATTCTGACTGAGGTATCCTGTTATTTTTGATTATTACACATATCTGATCAGCTAGTCGTTGTTCTGTTAAAAATTTTAATTCTGGGTATCTGGTAATAAATGTTGTGTATACTTGCGATCTGTATCCAGTTGCGTTGGTTCCTAAGTTTGTTGCTTGGTAATAACAGAACATGAGGTGTCTGTTAACTTCATCTGACCATCTCATCCTCCGTCTTTGTTTTCCTCCTAGAGTGGTTGCAAAACACCTCTATTTGGATTTAAATCATTTTCCGTGTGGCTAGCAGTGTCGTTACCATTGTGGACGGGCATAGGGTTCAAGCGTCGTCCCCGACCATGACAGCGCTTGTCCGAGGCTTCATTAGTTCTGTCCTGAACCAACTACTCACACTAAAAGGGGGGTTAGCCCTATTAGTGGTTTGTTCTTTTCGTCGCCTTTTACGACTGGCAGAACGTACCGGAGGCCTATTCTTTTCCCGGGCCTTCACGGGTATCATTATTATTATTATTAAAGTAATAAAATGGATCAGAGGTATTGAATCCCGTCTTGGTACAACAGGACACTTCTAAACATTATAATAACGAAAAAAAAAGGAAAAAAATTTTTTTCATTTCGTTTCATTTTTTTCATTATTACAATGTTTAGAAGTGTACTGTTGTAGCAAGACAGGGGATTCGATACCTCTGTCCCATTTTATACGAGCCATGATTGTATTATGATGGTCATTTGTACACTCTTTTCTGCGTATCTTTAGTTTACATGACTTTCTTGTCATATCCTCATTAAGTTTCAAGTAATGTAATATGCTAAGTTAATCTCCATGCACAGAAAGCAGTTGGGCCACTGTCTTGACGAAATGTGACAGCAAAGAACATCAGTGTTACAGTTAAAAGGATTATTTATTCCAGCTTTTCATCACAACGGCAACATATAATTAATTTTTGCAATCAGCAATGATCATATGTAGATCTGCATTTAATATAAAAATAAAACATGCAGTACATTTCACGGGTGAATTTTTTAAGACTGTCGTATTTACATGTTCATGTACACTACGTGAATGTAGACTTTCCCAGCCTCTACTGCTGATGAAATCTTCTTGGGTTTCCATCCAGATTGCTGCATCTAAATTCCACTGTTTCTGTATCACTCTCATCGAAGCATTGCAGAATTTCAGTGCAGCCACGTGGAAGGAAGTCTGAGAAGATTAAAAGAAGACTGTCTGGAGGGAGGGGGAAGGGGAGGGGAGTGGAGTGAAACACCCAGGAGACATGGTCAAGTGTTATTGAAACTTTGTTCACTACACACCATCATCAAGTATGTAAATGATCTGAGTTGCCATTCTCTGCAACAGATAGAACGGCCAAAGATGTGTATTAGTTGCTAATGTCAGTGTTGTTACCAGGCACAATGGTGAACGCAATGTGGTGAACAGTATCAAATATTGAGCAATCATTGCAAAGGACACAATGATGCCACATACTTGTGTGAGATAGCGTTTTGGTTTCTTAACTTTCATCAGTGTTGACAACTGAAGCTCTTAAGAGTAAAGCCAACAGTCAATCCATCAAGTGTCCACAAAAGCTTCAACAATTATGTTTCATCAGTCTCATCTGACACAATGTTTGCAATCCTCAGCAACACATTGCATTGAATTAGAGTGAGATAGTTTGCAGAAACCAAAGTAATACAGTGTGTGTAAAAATATAATTTGATAAAAACTACTTTCCAGTAATGAATAATGAGAGATTATCTATCACCATTGCTTACCTGTAGAAGATCACCACTTAGCTCGTCATCTGTACTCCTAGCTAGTTCCTCTTCAGTGGCAGGTGGTGGACTCTGAGGTAGTGGCGGAGGTGCCTGGCAGACAAGGAGGAAAAAAAATTGGAAATGCTAGGCTACATCAGAATCACTGAAACTGGCAGTTTTGTTGAACAATTTATGGAGAAGTAAACATTAAATTACACTGAATGCTGTAAAATCGGATAAGTTGAAACAGTGGGTGAACTTGAAATGTTTTGTCAAGAATTCAGTCTTTTCTTTTAGATTGGCAAGACTGTGAGGTTGTTTATATTGTAAATGTGCACTGTAAATTCTGTTTAGTCACCAAAGAACTGGAAATACTTGAAATATTGTTAATTTGTCATAGTTAAGTTGGTTTAAAAACTTACTGAAATCATGGAATGTGAAGTCATGAAAAATAACAGTGTTGAAACTTCTTTTGTAAGGCTAAAGTACGACGTATATGTGGCTGAAACAATGGTCAAATATACTTTCATTCATGATTAAGCAGATGATTGCTGTCATATTTTACTTTATGTATATGTTGATTTTACATGATATTTTTATTAAAATGGGTCCCGTGTGTAGTAACTTGAAAAAATATTTTAAGTCCACAAAAGCGTGTAACATTTTTTATTTCCACCTGAAGATCATGCAATATGTAATTCTTTTTAGTGAAATTTGTATTTTTGAAATTTTATAGAAGTGTGAACCTATCACAGTTCTACTTTCGTACTCAGGGAATTAGTAAACTATAATGTGAATTGACGTGCATAATTTTTAATAACTTTTAACAAGTATTTCTTTGTTGAATTAAAATTTAAATTTTCATTTAAATTTGAAAAACAGTTTTCATCTCACGCCCATATTATGTTGTTTATCACAGCAAAGTTCATGAAAATGCTGCAAAATGACATCTCCCATCACTTTAGCTTAAGTAGAGTCACTACTGTGATTTGAAATTATGCCAGAGTAGCATTTTTTGACAGCTTCACATTGCTGTATTTTCAGAATGGGTCGATGTATTGAAATAAATTGGATTATTTTTCCTAGTCTGTATGTAAGCTAACTCTGTGTCAAATTTCATCAAAATGTGACATAGTGAGTTAAAACTCATGTGAAAGTTTTGTTGATTTGACACAGAATGTCCCTGCACTCTTTTTTTAGATATTCCCATTTATTTCTGTTAATCTCACTTTGCAAGGGTCCAAGAACTTGACGAGCAACAAGTTGTTGAACCAGGATGTTGGAAACTCCCCCGTTCGCAAGCCAAGTATATTTTTTATGGATTCTTTCTCAGTTAGGCATTTTCCTTTCTTGTTGGCACGTTTCTATTATGATTCCACTTTGAATCACTCAAGATGGGTGCTCCTAGATGTTTTTTTCCCAATACTGTCAACAGTAATTGTTGAAAGGGTACAATGGTGCCCATCAGATTCACATTCATTGGCTTTACCAACTCACAACCAAATTGTCACCTACCAACACAACATAGACCTCAGGCTGCACTACAGATCAGTCTGTCACCACAACCAAGATTTCTGGGGGGGGGCGGGGGGGGGGGGGGGCTAGGGTCAAGTACATAACTTTTGCCGACAGCTCTTCTGCTGAATGCTGCTGTTCATACCAGTTCGCATGTGTGTGATGAAAAGTTAACACAACAAATCGTGAGTTGGCTTTGGGTAGCTTATTAGATTGTTTATTCGAATTTCCTATGCTTTATAAATGAATACGGCTGGTATTTTGTGCTGTTGGGTCCCAAGTTAATCATATCCTCGGAAATTACTGTAAATTAGGAAGCGAGACCCACGTGCTGTAGATTGTTGCAACGACGAACACACACCTCGAGCTATGTTGCACATCAATATGTTACAACAATCGTTTTCTTTTGCTGATATTCGATGGCTTCACGAGTTCGCAACTAATTAATCACGTTCTAACCTAACCTAGAATTCGGACTACACTACAGATCAATCTGTGGCTACGATCATTTTTGGTGTTCACGTTTGTTGGCTTCGCCGACTCTCAAATAAATCATCACATTCCAATGACTTCGGCTGCAACAAACTAAGTCAGCACAACCAGTTTTTTTTAGGGGGTAGAACCACATATTAGGCGACAATGATAACTTTAAATGTGATTGGTGCTCGTTTCATTCACAGCGATTTAAGCTGCGCTATAAAGAGCCAATCCAACGACAATCATAGAAAACTCGAAAAGAAAAGGAATATACGAAAATCAGTAAACAACCTTAAAACCCAAATAGCCAGATCAATAACAAGTAATCTCGTGCTATCCATAGTGAGACCAAAATTAACTCGAATCTTCCGCCGAAAGAAACCTTAGAGTCAGCGATTCTCATTGGCTACCATACACCACGGTGAATATTATCACCGAATGACTATGACCAAAGGTGACGAATTGTAAACAGCAGCATGCAACGGAAGAGTCGCGGACGCAGTGATATGCGCTTCAGCGACAATGGCTTAACATATGGATCTTTCGCCTATTTTGCGCAATAAGTCAGACTTTTTTTTCTTGAGGACCATCTGCATGTTCCTGCTCCAAGCGTCGCTCCTCTACAGGTCTTCCAGCATTTCGATATTAAACCTCGTTTACACGACGACACTAGGTTCCACGCAACCAAGGCAGTTAGGATATTCGCGTGCACACAATGCCTTTTTTGTATTCAACTTTGCGCATGCGCATAAATTTCGAATAGCGCAGCTACACATGCGCATTTGTGCATGCGTAATGTCCTGGAAATGAAGGCCGGGCGTAAAGCGCATTGCTACCTGTCTTCGGAGGGAATGTTGGCGTTCTTAAGCAAGCGACGGGCAGGTGGGGTCCTTTCGTATTTTGTGTTAAGGTTATGCTGTAAAGAGATTTATGTGCAGTAATGTCTGTTGACTCCCTTTAAGTTTATAGATGATTAGAGACAAAATAAAAGTCGTGTGTAATGCCGTTTCTGAAGAGTATTAAAATAAAAATTCGAGATGTGTTGCCCTGAGCGGCACTTATTAGATAAAAAATCTCCGGTCACATTTCTATAAACAATAAGATACCGTAAGTTTTGAAGTAGGAAAAAAGAAGAGTAACTCAAAAATTTATTGGAACTGTGGACGAATAGTCATGCTAGTGCGACTTGAAAGCACAGCTGAAAAGCCTAAAATCTGAACAAAAGAAGTGATGGGGTAATTGTAGCTCCAAAACAATCTACTAAAAATAGAAATGATGCAAAAAATACGAAACTGAAAAACACAGCCTCCATTATACTGGATTTTGGGATCTATGAAATTCCCAAAACTGTCGAGTCCAAGGATGCAAATCTGTATATCATGTTTCAAGATTAAATACAAATGACGCACTGAAAGTAAATTAACCTTCACATAACGACTAAGAAACTCCCTTAAGTATTTCTCAGTTTCAGGAATAATCACTTTTATATTTATTTATTTATTTATTCGTATTCCGTTAGTCCAGTAAGCAAGGAAACTGCTTCGATATTGAGCGAGCTATATACGTGAGAACAGTACTTATAGATGCTAATAGATACAATTTGTGATATTGTATAGGAACAAAATATGCTAATAATTACAAGCTTACGCATTTACAACAGTGAGTAGAGGTATAAAGCAGTCAAACAATAAATTACAATTATTCAACATTGCAGGTTACAGATTTAATAGAACTGAAATGGTGCGTTCTGAAATGAGGAATAAATAATTCAAACGAATACATAAGTCGCCAGTTACTAGCTGACAAAATTTTATTGCCCGTTTCCCAAACTGAAAATTTAAAATCTCGTCGTGACCTCCTCCCGAAAGTTGCAGAAAAAACGTTGTTATCAGTTTGTATTTCACGTACCTCTGATGTTTATATACTTCTTTTTCTGTCGCCTTTTCATCACAATAAATGCAGGAACGATGGCCTCGCTGTTTGGTGCCGTCTACCAAATCCACCAACCAACCAATAAATGCAACACAAGCTTCCAAACAAAGAAGAAGATGGGCAGTGTGCTGGCGCAATGAAGCTACGTGTGGATACGAGAGCATTCATGCGTTCTTTCCACAAATTTTTGTGCAAGGCCTTTTATTCCCGTGCGTCTGCGTTTGCGCACGACGAAAGTGGCATCGTGTGGACATACCTGGAACCTCCTTGCATGCAACTGCGCCATCAGACCACTGTGCATGCACAGCGCGCTTTTTCGGAACTCGTTGGTTGAAATCTACACGCAACTGCATTTATATTCGAACAGCGTCGCGGAGATCTTTGCGTTATCCACTAGGTACATTATAAAACAGACGGGTCTAGCGAACAGAGTTAAGGAGATTAGATTTAAAAGAGATAAGAAGAAGAAGAAGAAAATTCGTTACCTGAGCTGAGATATTGCCACATTCAGTGATGAAACACGGTGAGCAAGTTGGGAAACTAATGCATGAGGCGGCACCACCTCCGTTACCTAATTTTCAAATATTATTTTCAATTTCTCCCTACAAAATGACAAGTTGAAATACTTAAAATTTTTCCCGTAAATACTTTTGCAATATTTCTGCTAGCCCTATTGGGTTTTGCAAAAGATATCGGTACTGTTCTCTTCTATACAGGGTGACTTGGTAGTTTTGCCTGCACAGGCGCACCTGTGGGGTGAAATCGGACGTGGGATAACGAAACTGTAGAGATTTGTTTACCTATGTAGGAGACTGACCGAAACAAACACATCAAGGCATTCGATAAATTACTTACACAGGTTTTGCATGTGCAAGCAAACCTGTGTGTGTGTGTGTGTGTGTGTGTGTGTGTGTGTGTGTGTGTGTGTGTGGACTGTTCAGTTATATCAGAATGCGTAAGATTAAAAAAAAAAAAGATGTAGCACTACGAAGTCAAACCCATCAAAGTTGTTACTGTAATGTAGCGTCGTGAGCAAGGACGTTCGGATCTTAACCTCCTTCACAGTGAGTCTTGCGTGTAGAAATCGAAGATTGTAACGGTTGTGCGACTGAGCAAATGTTGGATTTAAAATAAATGGAAAACGTGAAAGAAATGTAACCTTCTGCCACCCAACAGACTGTAATTTACAAAGATAAGAATATTCAAAACAGTTATCAGGGAGCGGTACAAAATTTAATTCTGTAATTTCTTTCAATTGCGAGAAACTTTGAAGTTATTTGTATAATTGTTCGTCATTGTTGCGTCAAGGCCTCATATTTAACGGTGACTAGCATCGAATGCTTGCGTTCATTTTCAAAGCACTGCGTACATCAGATCGTACAATATCAAAGTATAAAATACCAAACGTTAAAATACAGGAAGATTTTTCCAGCATTCTGTGTTCACCAATAGCAGTAGCAGGGCCGTTTCTACCATAGGCAAGACTAGGCGGCCGCCTAGGGCGGCAACATTTTAGGGACGGCAAAGGGCAGAAAAAAATTAACTTCAAATCAAACACGAAAAAACTGAGCAAAAGATCACAAAAAATAAAAAGTGGAAAAATTTAAACATTTCAAAAGCATACGGAACAGCTACTTATGAGTCTACTTTGACAGAAGTGGATGCTGAAAAACATGAATTTATTCCTCATCCAGTAAATGTTTACGAACGAAATAACACCACAATTATAGAAATGACCTAGTTTGATGCTTCGGCATCAGTATAGCATAATTTCTAAATTCAAGGAAAATTCATTCGCAGCATAAAATAATTCCAATCCTGTTTCAGTCCATTTTCTTGCAATTATTTTGGGAATTTTCTAAATTGAGGATGAAAAATAAGAAATGGAGGGCACTTAGTTTTAAAGGAATTGAAGGCAAAGCATGAAAATGGAAGACTGGCCACAGAAAATGAGGACGTCTGATGTTTAAAAGTATAATAGGAGCTCTGCATTGTTATGCCTTTCGATGTTTGTGATGGTGGACGGGGAGGATATTGGAGAGAGCGATAGTACTAAGAAAGAGCCGTCGTCATCTTTCAATTCTCGCATAGGGCGGCAAGGCACCTAGCCGTGCTATATATCGGTTATATACAGGGTGTTACAAAAAGGTACGGCCAAACTTTCAAGAAACATTCCTCACACACAAAGAAAGAAAATATGTTATGTGGACATGTGTCCGGAAACGCTCACTTTACATGTTAGAGCTCATTTTATCATGACTACTCTCATACTGTTGTGATTGATGTTGATTGCAACGAACGTGTGCATTAATGTCCCTGTCTGTACTTGATCGGTTTAATAATGTAGCTTCATTGATAGATCTTGTTATGGGTTCATTTCCTTGCGTGGAACATAAATCTTCTCGAGATAGATTTAAAGATCTCACAATCTTTTCTTTCCATTGTACTTCTCTTCAAATCACATTAATTATGGAATGGAAACACACAGCAACAGAACGTACCAGCGTGACTTCAAACACTTTGTTACAGGAAATGTTCAAAATGTCCTCCGTTAGCGACGATACATGCATCCACCCTCCGTCGCATGGAATCCCTGATGCGCTGATGCAGCCCTGGAGAATGGCGTATTGTATCACAGCCGTCCACAATACGAGCACAAAGAGTCTCTGCATTTGGTACCGGGGTTGCGTAGACAAGAGCATTCAAATGCTCCCATAAATGAAAGTCAAGAGGGTTGAGGTCAGGAGAGCGTGGAGGTCATGGAATTGGTCCGCCTCTACCAATCCATCGGTCACCGAATCTGTTGTTGAGAAGTGTACGAACACTTCGACTGAAATGTGCAGGAGCTCCATCGTGCATGAACCACATCTTGTGTCGTACTTGTAAAGGCACATGTTCTAGCAGCACAGGTAGAGTATCCCGTATGAAATCATGATAACGTGCTCCATTGAGCGTAGGTGGAAGAACATGGGGCCCAATCGAGACATCACCAACAATGCCTGCCCAAACGTTCTCAGAAAATCTGTGTTGATGACATGATTGCACACAATTGCGTGCGGATTCTTGTCAGCCCACACATGTTGATTGTGAAAATTTACAATTTGATCGCGTTGGAATGAAGCCTCATCCGTAAAGAGAACATTTGCACTGAAATGAGGATTGACGCATTGTTGGATGAACCATTTGCAGAAGTGTACCAGTGGAGGCCAATCAGCTGCTGATAGTGCCTGCACACGCTGTACATGGTACGGAAACAACTGGTTCTCCCGTAGCACTCTCCATACAGTGACGTGGTCAACGTTACCTTGTACAGCAGCAACTTCTCTGACGCTGACATTAGGGTAATCGTCAACTGCACGAAGAATTGCCTCGTCCATTGCAGGTGTCCTCGTCGTTCTAGGTCTTACCCAGTCGCGAGTCATAGGCTGGAATGTTCCGTGCTCCCTAAGACGCCGATCAACTGCTTCGGACGTCTTCCTGTCGGGACACCTTCGTTCTGGAAATCTGTCTCGATACAAACGTACCGCGCCACAGATATTGCCCCGTGCTAATCCATACATCAAATGGGCATCTGCCAACTCCGCATTAGTAAACATTGCACTGACTGCAAAACCACGTTCGTGATGAACACTAACCTGTTGTTGCTACGTACTGATGTGCTTGATGCTGGCACTGTAGAGCAATGAGTCGTATGTCAACACAAGCACCGAAGTCAACATTACCTTCCTTCAATTGGGCCAACTGGCTGTGAATCGAGGAAGTACAGTACATACTGACGAAACTAAAATGAGCTCTAACATGGAAATTAAGCGTTTCCGGACACATGTCCACATAACATCTTTTCTTTATTTGTGTGTGAGGAATGTTTCCTGAAGGTTTAGCCGTACCTTTTTGTAACACCCTGTATATCTGCACCTCTAATATCTGACTACACTACATTCGCAGTGGAACAGTTTACCAGTATTTCGAATGTTCCACTGGAATTATGTTACAGTCAATAATGATCAAAGCAGGTATGTCATAACCGATGTATTGCACTACTGTACATACAGAATTGGGGAAAACAATTTATATATTTTAACTTTGTATTTTACATTTTTATTAAGACAATCCCCCACGCGACAGGTTAGCCGAGGGCGCTAATGCGCTGCTTCCTGGACTCCGATAGGTGCGCCGGTCCCAGGTCGAATCCGCCCGGCGGATTAACGACGAGGGCCGGTGTGCCAGCAAGCCTGGATGTGGTTTTTAGGCAGTTTTCCACATCCCATTAGGTGAACACCGGGCTGGTCCCCACGCTCCACCTCAGTTCGACGACTCACAGACATTTGAAAAACCTTCGCACTATTTCATGGTTTACACTAGATGCAGACAGCTGGGTACTCTAACTCCGTTCCGGAGGGTACGGAGTGGCGACAGGAAGGGAATCTGGGCACCCTCTGACATTAACATCGCCAAATCCGTAGTAAGACGGCCGTCCCCCCGTTGAAGTGGGACAAAGGCCGAAAGCAAATAATGATGATTAAGACAATCCCTTCTGATGTAGACAGTGGTTTGAAATTGAATGCTGGCCATCGAAACTAGTCACCATTAGAGATTATATGCAACTGTAGCATAAAATTAAATAAATAAAAAATAAATTCAGTTGTTGGTCTTGGCCAATGTATTGTTGGAACTACACAAACCCTAAAGATGAGGTTAATCTTTCATGTGATGAGGTGAATTTTCTCACAAAAATATCTTTCACCTCAATTAGTGGACAACTAGCAAAAGGAGCTACAAATGTGCATCTTCATGTATTCATAAGTATTTATTTTAAGAACAAAGTAACATATGAATACATCTTCTTTTTACTTCAACTGCCCCCTACACCATGACTTGTTTTCTTTATTGTAATTTCATTGTGGATGTCTGGCCACAGCTGTTTCTGCTTTTCAGCCATATGGCAAATTGCTGCAGTGGCGGACACACAAGTTTCACTGCAATTTTATGAGAATTATATGAACGAATTACAATAAACTGTTTTATGGTGACAATATACAACCGAATATTTAAAAAATCACAGAAATAAGTAAAACAATAAAAAATCTTTTTATGGGAGTAATTGTATTTTAAAGAGACTGTTTCTAACACCGGACACACTGCATGAGAAACGAAATATTATAAACGTCAACATGAGACTAAAATTAAATAGAACAGTAATCTCAATGTCGTTATAGGCATTCAGAATTACAATGTATTGTTCTTTGTTGAAACCTTGTGTTCATTGAAGTTTGGTAAATTGGTCACACCAAAGGAAAATTCTGAATACCGTTTCATCAACCCTAGGAAAACTGCAGTTCTTTTGTTCCTGTTGAACTGCTGTGGCAGTTCGAAAGGTTCCGTTAATTCACAAACTTATTTCATAAATTCTGTTTTGTTTAGAGGCAGGAGTAGTTGTTTAAATGTGTAAAATTTTTGATTAGCTCATGTTCCTACTGATCATATATTTTCCAGTAACACGTTCTCCTAAAGAGCTCAAAGTGACCTCGAATAATTGAATGCTTTGGGAGAAACCAACACAGATTATGAAAACTGTCTTTCCAGTCAGTTATGTATTAAACCGGCGGCCAATGATATAATAATGGGAAACACAGAACCGAAGACAATTTGCCTGTAAATATATTACACTACTGGCCATTAAAATTGCTACACCACGAAGATGACGTGCTACAGACGCGAAATTTAACCGACGGGAAGAAGATGCTGTGATATACAAATGATTAGCTTTTCAGAGCATTCACACAAGGTTGGCGCCGGTGGCAACACCTACAACGTGCTGAGATGAGGAAAGTTTCCAATCGATTTCTCATACACAAACAGCAGTTGACCGGCGTTGCCTGGTGAAGTGTTGTTGTGATGCCTCGTGTAAGGAGGAGAAATGCGTACCATCACGTTTCCGACTTTGATTAAGGAGGGATTGTAGCCTATCGCGATTGCGGTTTGTCGTATCGCGACATTGTTGCTCGCATTGATCGAGATCCAATGACTGTTAGCAGAATATGGAATCGGTGGGTTCAGGAGGGTAATACGGAACGCCGTGCTGGATCCCAACGGCCGCGTACCACTAGCAGTCGAGATGACAGGCATCTTATCCGCATGGCTGTAACGGATCGTGCAGCCACGTCTCGATCCCTGAGTCAACAGATGGGGACGTTTGCAAGACAACAACCATCTGCACGAACAGTTCGACGACGTATTCAGCAGCATGGACTATCAGCACGGAGACCACGGCTGCGGTTACCCTTGACGCTGCATCACAGACAGGAGCGCCTGCGATCCTGCGATGGTGTACTCAACGACGAACCTGGCTGCAAGAATGGCAAAACGTCATTTTTCCGGATGAATTCAGGTTCTGTTTACAGCATCATGATGGTCGCATCCGTGTTTGGCGACATCGCGGTGAACGCACATTGGAAGCGTGTATTCGTCATCGCCATATTGGCGTGTCACCCGGCGTGATGGTATTGGGTGCCATTGGTTACACGTCTCGATCACCTTTTGTTCGCATTGACGGCACTGTGAACAGTGGACGTTACATTTCAGGTGTGTCACGACCCGTAGCTCTACCCTGCGAAACCCTACATTTCAGCAGGATAATGCACGGGCCTTTCTGGATATAGAAAATGTTCGACTGCTGCCCTGGCCAGCACATTCTCCAGATCTCTCACCAACTGAAAACGTCTGGTCAATGGTGGCCGAGCAACTGGCTCGTCACAATACGCCAGTCACTACTCGTGTTGAAGCTGCATGGGCAGCTGTACCTGTACACGCCATCCAAGCTCTGTTTGGCTCAATGCCGAGGCGTATCAAGGCCGTTATTACGGCGAGAGGTGGTTGTTCTGCGTGCTGATTTCTCAGGATCTATGCACCCAAATTGCGTGAAAATGTAATCCCACGTCAGTTCTAGTATAATGTATTTGTCCAATGAATACCCGTTTATCATCTGCATTTCTTCTTGGTGTAGCAATTTTAATGGCCAGTAGTGTATGTAATCGTTCAGCGTATCGCAATGAAGATGAGGTACTCAGTATCTTGAAGTACCTGGAAGGATAAGTTGTCTTCAAATGGGAGAACGTGACCAGTTCACTAAGAGGTCAAACAAGAAATTGTCTGCTTGGTACAAAAGAAGTGGACGACCTGGATTACTGTTATTTGTAAAGAAGGTCTCAGACCTCCATCGCCTGAAAAACTGAGTACATTGTTAGAGTCGGGGCGTATTTTCGCAAATATTGTTTAAAGCAACATCACCATTATTCTTCAACTTGCATAACATCTTTCATTCCCAAATTATAAGAGCAGGACAGACAGTTATAGGTTTTCATCATTTTCAGCCAAGTATTCCAATTGGCTGAGAGTGGGACTCTCAGTTGGGAGTATTTGGGAGAGGATTTCCAGGTGTGGCATTCACCTGATGTCCAAGAAAAACCTCCTGTAAACCTTGGTAGGACTGGCAGATTGGAACTATTTAATTTATTTCTGAGACAACACTGTGATGTCCATTGCCCCAGACGCAAATAAAAAGTGTGGAACCCTTATGGGATCGCTTTGTTGTTCGTCTGTGTTTCCGTCCGACTGTTAAGAACCATTTTTCTCAGGAACAGGTAGACGCAACATGTTAAAATTTGTGTCTTATATTAAGGTCTATGGTCCGTTGGAAGTGCAAAAATGTTAAGCTTCTAAGTCAATTCGGTCAAAAGATACGGCCATTTACGTCATATATTTTGATATTCGAAAACCCATTCATCAAAACCTGTAGGGCACTTCCAGAGTTGATGTAGAATAATGAAATTTGGCAAGCAGCAGATTTCACAGTAGAAGTAAAAATCTCAATATTGTTAAATTGTAATTATTTCACATAAAACTACCTTTTTGCCATTAGAACATACATTGCAATCATCCGTCAAAGGAGTAATAGATGTACATTAGTGCACGCAAACATAAAATATAAGCCGTAATCATGTTTTAGTAACTAAACAAAAATATTTTATGAAAGCTTCTATATCCACATATATAAACTGAACTCCCCTGGCCTGACGGAGTGGCCGTGCGGTTCTAGGCGCTACAGTCTGGAACAGCGAGACCTATGCGGTCGCAGGTTCGAATCCTGCCTCGGGCATGGATGTATGTGATGTCCTTAGGTTAGTTAGGTTTAAGTAGTTCTAAGTTCTAGGGGACTGATGACCTCAGAAGTTAAGTCCCATAGTGCTCAGAGCCATTTGAACCATTTTTGAAGTTCCGTGCTCGCTTCTTTTTGTACGTCCGTGCTAGTCTGAGGAACTACTACGTAGATTTTGATACGATCTTAGAATTCTCAGGACCGGTAGCTTGCCAGTATCTATATCGAAAACAGCCAAAAATCGTTCAGATTCTCAGTTCCAGGGTGTATGAACTATGTATATACAAACGATTAAGTTTGCATGGAACGTCCAGTGCGCGAGTGCTGCTAGTAGTTGGCCAACTTTTTCTTTTGTGGAAGCTACAATGGCTTTAAAAAACGTCATGATTCGCCGTCAAGAGATACTACAAAAATTTGTTCATTAGACAAACATTTACGACCTAGAGACCGTCATCAGGTATCGTAATATATTTACAACAGATTACAAGACGGTACAAAAATCACTGGCGCATTTCATTTTAACGTCGCTTGTAAGCTGCTGTAAACATTTTGCGATGCCTGATAATAGTGTGCGGACCGTATACTGGTTATAAATAAGGAGTTTCTCTGTCCGTAGCTCTTGGCTGTGAATAACGACTTTATTTTGCTATATGTAAGAGCTATGGAACACCACTCCTTTCAAAAGTTTTACATTGATCTGATACTTATCATAAACGATAAACATATGAATCTGCGAGAAACGGTAAAGCTGCCTATGCAACGTTGTGCTACTTTGAGCAGTCTCATTATAGTTTTAACCCTGTAACTATACAGCGGTTCCAGCTTTATTAAGTAGAACAGTAGTTGTAGAGGGGGCGGGAGGGAGGGGGGCGATAGCAGCGTATAAGCCGGGAGTGGCCTATCCGTTAAATTTATCCCATCTTGGCATGAATAACATCATGCAGGCAACTACAGAACAGGCAACTTCTCTTTTCTTGCACATAAATGGGTAAACCAAATCTCTGCGGCGCTGGGGCGTAGCCACTGACAGGGCAAGCTCTCGTGTAAGCTTATTGTGAACACCTCACAATATTTTTGAAGTAATAAAACAAATTTGCTCCACGGAAGTGGCGGTTATGGTAAGCGATATGGCAGATAAATTTTTATTTTACTCCAAGAGCGCACCTGGCATATGATCTAGGGGAAAAGGGTCACCCATAAAAGTTTCGTGGAGAGGGAAGGAATAGAATGCAGTAAAATCTTCTTAAGTTTCTAGCCGCATCAATCCGCAGTGTGTAGTGTGTGCACAAAATAACTTGGCCTGTACCTGCGAAGCCGACCGGTGTGGCCGTGCGGTTCTAGGCGCTTCAGTCTGGAACCGCGTGACCGCTACGGTCGCAGGTTCGAATCCTGCCTCGGGCATGGATATGTGTGATGTCCTTATGTTAGTTAGGTTTAAGTAGTTCTAAGTTCTGCGGGACTGATGACCACAGATGTTAAGTCCCATAGTGCTCAGAGTCATTTGTACCTGCGGTTAGTGAGTATGCAATCATGTTAACAGGTTATGTCAATATGTCGACTAATAAAGACGTTAAGGACAATAGTTCCTTACTGGAAAATTGGCCAAGTGCGACTAGAACTCGCACACAGACGATTCCGGGGGTGAGTTAGGAGGAAAAGTACGTGTTTTGATGGGTGGTAGCATTAGTGATTCTGAACAAAAAACTTTATGTGGATATATGCCCCGTTCCGAATGGTTTCCGAGATAGAACACTTCTAATGTACATTTCTATTATTTTCCGTGTTATTCATTGTCATTGTTCACAACATACCACAGTGCTATAGACGAAGTTGGGATGAACATTTTGATACAGGACGCTTGTGGTCTATCAAGTCGGAAAACTACCTCAAACAGGCCTACAAAAAGCACCTAAGCTACAGCGCACGGGCGTCGCGCAAGATTTACAATATTTTCGCGATCTCTCCGCGCCAGCTGTTAGTCCAAGACAAAAAATAAGTATGACCTATTTCTGTAGCAAATATAATTCAGTTTAATTGTGTACTGAGATACGTTTTCGTTGGAGTGTGCGGTTTTCGAATTATTAAAGATAAACGTACAAAGTGATATTAAACGTGTTCTGTCTCGTAAACCATTCGCAATAGGGCATATGTCCACATGAAGTATTTTGTTCACAGTCACTAATACCATCGCATCTCAAAGCATGTACCTTTCCTCCTGACTCACCCTATATACAGGGTGTTACAAAAAGGTACGGCCAAACTTTCAGGAAACATTCCTCACACACAAAGAAAGAAAATATGTTATGTGGACATGTGTCCGGAAATGCTTACTTTCCAAGTTAGAGCTCATTTTATTACTTCTCTTCAAATCACATTAATTATGGAATGGAAACACACAGCAACAGAACGTACCAGCGTGACTTCAAACACTTTGTTACAGGAAATGTTCAAAATGTCCTCCGTTAGCGACGATACATGTATCCACCCTCCGTCGCATGGAATCCCTGCTGCGCTGATGCAGCCCTGGAGAATGGCGTATTGTATCACAGCCGTCCACAATACGAGCACAAAGAGTCTCTGCATTTGGTACCGGGGTTGCGTAGACAAGAGCATTCAAATGCTCCCATAAATGAAAGTCAAGAGGGTTGAGGTCAGGAGAGCGTGGAGGTCATGGAATTGGTCCGCCTCTACCAATCCATCGGTCACCGAATCTGTTGTTGAGAAGCGTACGAACACTTCGACTGAAATGTGCAGGAGCTCCATCGTGCATGAACCACATCTTGTGTCGTACTTGTAAAGGCACATGTTCTAGCAGCACAGGTAGAGTATCCCGTATGAAATCATGATAACGTGCTCCATTGAGCGTAGGTGGAAGAACATGGGGCCCAATCGAGACATCACCAACAATACCTGCCCAAACGTTCTCAGAAAATCTGTGTTGATGACATGATTGCACACAATTGCGTGCGGATTCTTGTCAGCCCACACATGTTGATTGTGAAAATTTACAATTTGATCGCGTTGGAATGAAGCCTCATCCGTAAAGAGAACATTTGCACTGAAATGAGGATTGACACATTGTTGGATGAACCATTTGCAGAAGTGTACCAGTGGAGGCCAATCAGCTGCTGATAGTGCCTGCACACGCTGTACATGGTACGGAAACAACTGGTTCTCCCGTAGCACTCTCCATACAGTGACGTGGTCAACGTTACCTTGTACAGCAGCAACTTCTCTGACACTGACATTAGGGTTATCATCAACTGCACGGAGAATTGCCTCGTCCATTGCAGGTGTCCTCGTCGTTCTAGGTCTTCCCCAGTCGCGAGTCATAGGCTGGAATGTTCCGTGCTCCCTAAGACGCCGATCAATTGCTTCGAACGTCTTCCTGTCGGGATCCCTTCGTTCTGGAAATCTGTCTCGATACAAACGTACCACGCCACAGCTATTGCCCCGTGCTAATCCATACATCAAATGGGCATCTGCCAACTCCGCATTTGTAAACATTGCACTGACTGCAAAACCACGTTCGTGATGAACACTAACCTGTTGTTGCTACGTACTGATGTGTTTGATGCTAGTACTGTAGAGCAATGAGTCGATGGTCAACACAAGCACCGAAGTCAACATTACCTTCCTTCAATTGGGCCAACTGGCGGTGAATCGAGGAAGTACAGTACATACTGACGAAACTAAAATGAGCTCCAACATGGAAATTAAGCGTTTCCGGACACATCTCCACATAACATCTTTTCTTTATTTGTGTGTCAGGAATGTTTCCTGAAAGTTTGGCCGTACCTTTTTGTAACACCCTGTATATATATATGTGGTGGTGTGTCATGTGGAGTATCATTTACTGTCCCCCTCCAAGATAAACAAATTGCAATTATTACTGAAGACATTGAAATATCTCGAGAAGTACACATCTGACCAAAAAGCAGTTGTAATTCCAATTTTTTTATCCCGAAGGGAGATGTTAAATGTTACCCCACATGGCACACCACCACATCCCATGCTTAGGTGGCGGGGGCAATTTGAAAATCTTCAGTGGGAATACAGGTTTTTATTGTTGAATACGGTTCTACGGCAAAATCTACATATTTTTTGTCTGAAGCAGTTTCTTCGTTTCGCTGTAATCGGAGGAATAGAAATGGGTACGCAATCGTAATTTACGACGTGCTACTCAACTGCCCTTGAGTATCCAATGGTATGTGGGACCCCACCTCCATGCTGCGAGGGTAGGACAGGCCAGTATTTCATAACTTCTAATTGGAAACACCATTCGCAACGTTGTATTCCTCCGAGGTGTCGAACAGGGAACTACTCGACGCGCCATTTTGGCCGTGGCTCTAGGCAAACGCTACTCTACTTTTCCAATTAGAGTAAATCTTCAAACGTACTACCGCCAACTTCAATACACTTAGCAATCCGCTTTTCAAGTGACCGCACACAGAACAAAAGCATATCTGCGGGAATGTCAGCACAGGGTCTCTGATGCGGCCGACCATGCCTTCACGGCCTGTTGGCATTTGCTGATACACCATATCTTTTACATATCCACACAGAAAGAAATACGGCGACGTGAAAGACATCGACCTAGCGGGCCAATGAACAGGGTCACCTCTGCCAATCCACCGACGAGTGTAAACACGGTTTAATACCTCCCATGCTTCAATTGCACAATGCGCTGGGCAACCGTCACGCTGGAAGCACGTATGTTGTCGAACGTCCAGGGCAATATCCTGCATTAGTACAAGTAGTTCCTGTTCTAAAAACTTTCGATATTTGCGTCCGATCAACGTGCCATCGTTAAAATACAGACCAATTATTTTGTTCCCCATGATGCCACACCACACGTTAACCGACCAAAGACGTTGATGGTCGTCTTGCTGCAAACAGTGGGGATTGTCTACGCTCCAGTAATGCATGTTATGTCGGTTAACGCTACCCTGCGAAGTGCTGTAATGTTTTAGAGCCTCTATCGGTTCTATGTCTGTACGATACGGGAGCTTCGGTCGCAGTGTACTGCCTGTTAGGACAGGTCGTAGTTCGCTACACGGCCACGGTGGTGCATCGAGTAGGACGAAGTAATACAGGGTGAGGCAGTGAAACGGCACGATTTTGTAAAACCACCAAAGATTTATTTACAAGTAAAATCATAATAGTTGAACATGGATCTCAAGTACAAGAGTGGAAATTAAAGATTTAACTTAAAAACAATCATTTTTTAAATATGGTGTCAGTGAGGTGTCGTCCTTGGTTTTGCACACATTGTCTAAGCCTGAGATGAAATTGTCCCATGATGTTTCGTAGCATCTGTACTGGAATGTTGTTAATTTCCTGTCGAATTCGCTCCTTCAGGTCTTCTTTTGTTCTTGGTGGATTTTCCTGGAAGACTTTGCACTTGAGGTAGCCCCAAAGAAAAAAGTCTGGTGCCGTCAGATCTGGTGAACGGGCAGGCCAGGGGAAATCGCCATTCCTGCTGATTAGACGTCGTGGAAATGCAAGTCTGAGCAATTCCATTGAGACATTAGCAGTATGGCTTATTGCACCATCTTGCTGGAAGAGTGTTTCAGCATCTGGATCATGTCGATCAATTCCAGGCAGACCAAAAATGGTCAACATGTCAGCATAACGTCCAGAGGTTACCGTCACTGTGTTGCCATCTTCATCTTCAAAAAAATAGGGCCCCACGATTCCACGAGATGACATTGCGCACCAGACTGTTACTTTTTCAGAATGGAGAGGTTTTTCATGAAGTTCGTGCGGGTTATCTGAGGACCAATATCTGAAGTTTTGCTTATTTACGTACCCACTAAGATGAAAGTGGGCTTCATCACTCATCCATAAGTTATGCACTCTTTCTTCATTTCGTTCAATAACGTTAAGCATTGACTGGCAAAAGCGTATACGGTTATTGTAGTCATTAGGTTTAAGGGCTTGCACTACCTGAATTTTGTATGGATGATAGTGAAGGTCACTCTTCAAAATCCGTCTTACTGATCGATTGCTGAGACCAAGTTCTGCGCTGTGCCGTCTCGCGGATTTTCGCGGACTTCGTCCCAACGCTTCGCGCACACGATTAATGTTCTCGGGTGTCCGGATTGTTTTTGTGCTGCCGCCTCTTTTCTTTGTTGTGCTAGCAGTAGCTTCAAAGGTTTTAACCCAAAGGAGAATGGCTTTCCTTGATGGCACGGGAGCCCGTGGCGGCAGGTTGAATTCACGACGAAAGGCGCGTTGAGCACCAACCACACTATCCGCGTTTTTGTAATATGCCTTTACGGCATATGCACGTTGCGCACTCGACCAACGCTCCATGGCTACTGAAACTTCCACCACTCTAGACGCCCAAGGTCACTTCCCCCACTCTCGCAACCCCCCTCCGCGCCCGACAACCACTATCGAAATCGTGCCGTTTCACTGCCTCACCCTGTACAACGTTGCGAATGGGGGTGTCCAATTAGAAGCTATGAAATACTGGTCTACCCTACCCACGCAGCATGAAGGTGGAGTCACACGTGCCATGAGATATTCAAGAGCCATTAAGTAGCATTTCGTTAATTACGATTGCGTATCGATGTCTATTCCTCCGACTACTGCGCCGTCTGTGGTGAAACTAAGAAATGCTTCATACAAAACGTACGCAGATTTTGGCGTAGAATCATAATCTGCAATAAAGAACGGGGGTCCGAAAGAACAGACACCATATCCATATAAGTATATAGTTCTGGCAACACCGGCCATGACCTTCTTCTTCTGTGCGGATGCACACATATTCCCCGAACTCTTACGGGATTTGGTAAGAATGTCTTCCACGAGTAATGAGTGTGTTGGGATGGGACACTACGAATGTAGTGTGTGGACATACAAGGTGAGAATGTGGGTCTCGTGGGAGGCATGTGGAGATAGTGCCTCTTGTCCTCTGTGCCCTCGGTGGCTCAAATGAACGCCGGCACGGTAGCTCAGCGTGTTCGGTCAGAGGGTTACATGCCCTCTGTACTAAAAAAACTGAGTCAATCGATCAACAACGAACATAAATGGATGTCTTTCGACGTCCGCCCCGAGCAGATGCAACAAACAAAAGCGAACAAAATGAGATTAAAAAAAAAATGAATAGAGCGTCTGCAATGTAAGCAGGAGATCCCGGGTTCGACTCCCGGTCGGGGCACACATTTTCACCTGTCCCCGTTGATACATATCAACGTCCGTTAGCAGATGAAGATATTAATATAATTCTAACTACGGATTTAGGATAAAGAGTAAATTGTGACACTAGCAGTCGGCTTTGACCGGCGACGTGATGAACATATAACAGCTATTTAATCAACGTAGAGACTTTTACGTCACATCACTGGCGATATTTTGAAAAATACACATGACAGACACTTTTGATTACGAGAATTTAATACACCAGAAAAAATAGTTACATTGCAACTATCACGATCTAAAAGTGGGGCCAAAAGGGTTTTTGCATAAGGCGGAATTTCTCTCCTATTTTTCCTAGCAAGCACAGTTGGTAAGAGGCACTAAAACATCCAACAGGTGATTATATTGATCAGTCACATAACTTATAAAGAAGAGAAACATTTCTTGGAGAGATCTTCCACAGCTGTAATGAGCGCCAAGACGCACAGTACTAACTAAAAAATTGTTTATTGTAAATAAACTTTGCTAATAGGCCTGTCGGAAAGTGCATAGGTCAAGTGAAGGCTGCAACAAGCAAATTCGAATATATGTGCTTTTCAGTAGCAAATCTTATAAGAATTTAACAAGAACAACTTCGACTATTTGTCGGAAAGAAATAAAATCCAGTATCGTAAAAACAGACAAACAGCTTTACCAAGAGTAGGCACGACACGCACTACGGATTAAAAATAAAGTACCTGTCGTAAATAATTCTAAGCTAGTACTGGAAAATAAACTTTATTTTCGTAACTCAAGTTTATACTGAGATCCGAGGTTACGAATCTAGGTATTTTTCGGTAATAAATCGAAATGGTTATCGCAAAGAACATAAACTATCTATCCAAAAGAACACGAACCTAGTATCGTAGAAAACAGCCCTATGGCTGCATGGACAGCACGATAAGCAGTACGAATTGACTAAATATTATAATTCCCTATGAAACAGAAGAAAGAGTATTTTGTTTCTCATACAGAGCAGAGATTTAAAGTTTAATTTCTCTCGAAACCATAAAGACATAAGAAGAGGAGGTGACGGTACAGACTTTGACTGTACATTGCTTTGAAGCCGGCTCCGCCATATCAGATTCCTCAACACATTAGCAGACTACTGTTTATGTTACTTTTCGTTCTTAATGTTTCTAGCAACTAACATGGCGGACATCAGCTTCAAGTTTGTGATGTGTGACAACTCCCCTTATTATACCACCACTCCCGAAACCTAGGAAAATGTGACAACAAAAAGCGCTATAAGCAAACGGAATTCAAAATCGCACAAGAAGAAGTGCCATTACCATTACGTCATTGGTCAAAGCCGACAGTTTCGCAAATTTTTCTTGACCCCAAATTTCTTACTTCTGTGTTTCAATTAATAATAGTAGTAATACTACTACTACTACTACTACTACTACTACTACTACTAATAATAATAATAATAATAATAATAACCAAAAGTGGAGACCCAAGAAGATGAAGAAACAATTGACTACAGCAGCAGTTTTATTCATCCTTAAATCACTTTTACAAGGATATTGGAGATTTAAGAACAACAAAAATAACGTAATTCATATATATCGGCATTTACAAGCTTACAGGTCTATTTTGACAAGGATGGGACAGATAGTCGGTCGTTGCCTGGAAGTAGGGACCATCCTGGCATTTGCTTTAATTAATTTAATGAAACCACGGAAAACCTATATTATGATAGCTGGATAAAGACTGGAGCCTCCCCCATCCCGAATACAAGGTAATTCCGTTTAAAACAGTGCTTCCTAATGTACAACAGTTTTGCAAAGAAGTTATTTAATAATGTAAAAGTGCTGCACTTCTCAAAAAATGTTCAAATGTGTGTGAAATCTTATGGGACTTAACTGCTAAGGCCATCAGTCCCTAAGCTTACACACTACTTAACCTAAATTATACTAAGGACAAACACACACACACCCATGCCCCAGGGAGGACTCGAACCTCCGCCGGGATCGGCCGCACAGTCCATGACTGCAGCGACTTAGAGGGGGTGCACTTCTCACTCCCAGTCAGTGGACACACTACGCACACTGTCCACACATTATTTCGTAACGTAGCACTACACACACTATCACCGAGCAAGGTGGCGGAGTGGTTAGCACACTGGACTCGCATTCGGGAGGACGGCGGTTCAAACCCGCGTCCTCCCATCATGCTTTAGGTTTTCCGTGTTTTCCCTAAATCGCTTCAGCCAAATTCCGGACGGTTTCTTTGAAAGGGCATGGCCGACTTCCTTACCTAATCCGATGGGACCGGTGACGTCGCTGTTTGGTCCCCTCCCCCTACTCAACCAACTAACACACTGTCGGGAGAGGTCAGGACCATAGTGACTATGTTTGGTTTACATTAAGTGTACAGCAACTTGCCATTTGCTAGCCTGAAAACTGAAGATCCTTCTACACTGTTGCAAGAAGATCGCTCAGACAGGCCCAACGATGCGGTACGAATCATCCACTAGAAAGTTTGAGAAGTTACCGTATGCTGTGTCAACGAACTGATAGGACCACAAGCCAGAAGTAGTTCTTCGAAACCAACATACTTCCAACTTCAGAAAAATCAAATGCCGGAATACAATACAACGGAAATCACAATTGTGGAGAACAGGAAAGTCTGGATCATTGACATGGGCATCACAGGTGGTAACGGAATCTACGAGAAACCACTTCTAAAACTTGGCATGGACAAAGACTCGAAAATCGAACTACAGCGACTCTGACGTAAAGCAGTGAAAGTGATCCCAGTGGTTCTCGGCACACTGGGAGCAATGCCAAAAGATCTGAATGGGTACTTGAAAACAACCAACACTGATAAAACATCCGTCTGCCAACTACAAATTATCTGTCGATATATTAGGTATCTAGACTTCTGATAAAATACGAGGGGTGTTCAAAAGAAAAAGTGCGAAACAACACAACTTAGGTCTTTGTTCGAAAGTAATCACCAGATCCTGAGGACATCTATCTCACTGTTTCACGAGCCGAAAGATTCCCTGTTCCCAGAATTCCTATGGCTGTGACAGGAACCGGTCCTCTACCAATGTGTCGCTCAGTTCGTCGTGCAAGTAGGGGTGCTTCCCTTGGAGACGCTTGTTTTAATGGACCAAACACATGGAAGTCGTAGAGTGACATGTCCGGGCTGTAAGAGCAAATGCTCAAGCTGCTTCCACTTTAACTCGGCCATTAGACTTCGTGTGACTTTGGAGAGGTGTGGACGTGCTTTACCGTAGAGCAGAATCACTCTCTCCGTGAGAATCCCAGGCCGTTTGCTCTCGATGGACGCATGTACGGAGATTCTCACATTACACGTCACTGTTAATGGTTTTTATGTGTTCGAGGAATTCGATGAGAATCGGACGGTAAGTATCGCCTTGCCTGCTGAGGGCATAGCTTTGTATTTTTTAGGGTGAGATGACGGCGTACAGCTTCCATTCCCTAGATGTCTCACTATATTATCTGAAAGCGGCATGTGCAAGTTTCAACCGGGTTGGTTGTTACGACGCTTCGTACCTTTTCATTTGAACACACCATTTATGAAATCCAACGTAGTGAAATCATTTGCTGTGTTTACTGTTGTAATCGACAGAACTTCGTCTATTGACGTCAAGATGCACCGATGAACGCACAGACTACTTGAATCGTGAGTGTGCGTAGCACGCGTAATGTATACCTGAGAGATGCACTTGCAGAGTAGCAACTGCGGCTATATCCAGTAGGAGCTCGGAGTTCCATTACCTGTCAACGGTGGGGAGCTGGCCGTTCGCGTCGCTAGGAGGAGCCCCTTTACGCGCAGAACGACGTCCTTCGCTCAGATTAAGCCCTGTAACTACCAGTGAAGATGCCGTGCAGTCGGGATTAATAATGGTGTTCTTACGTTCGAGGCACCGTCACGTGTCCGCAACCTTGGAAGGTCTGCAGCAGAGCCTGCAAACGGCCTTGGCAGAGAACTCTGTGCGTTTGGAAGCTGCGCATTAACAGCTTCGTAAACCGAGTAGTACTCCTGCAAACGCGTCTACCACTGGCTGCAACGGCGTCACTCTCTTCCAGCTGGAAGTCTGTGTATAAAGGGGCATCCTGGACCGTAACGTATAGTTAAGTGTCGGGGCCTGTAATATATACCGCATTGGAGGCATTGTAATTGTAATGCCACACTGTTCAAGACGGTTGGTGTTGTAGTCTTCAGTCCGAAGACTGGGTTGATGCAGCTCTCCACGCCACCCTATCCTGTGCGAGCCTCCAATCTCCGAATAACTACTGTATCCTTCATGTTTCTGAATCTGCTTACAGTGTTCATGTCTTGGTCTCCCTCTACGATTTTTACCGCTCACACTTCCCTCCAATACTAAATTCGTGATCCCTTGATGTGGCAGAATGTGTCCTATCAACCAATCAATTCTTTTGGTCAAGTTGTCCCACAAATTTCTTGTCTCCCCAATTCTATTCAGTTCTTCCTATTAGTTGCGTGATCGACTCATCTGATCTTCAGCATTTTTTTGTAGCACGACATTTTGAAAGTTTCTATTCTCTTTTTGTCTGAACAGTTGATCGTCTATGTTTCAATACATGGCTATATGGAGACCAATACCTTCAGAAAATACTTCCTAACCCTTAAATCTATATTCGATGTAAACAAATTTCTCTTCTTCAGAAACACTTTTCTTGCCATTGCTAGTCTACATTTTATATCCTCTCTACTTTGGCCATCATCAGTTATTTAGTTGCCCAAATACCATAACACATCTACTGCTTTAAGTGACTCGTTTCCTAATCTGATTCCTTTAGCATCATCTGATTTAATTCCACTACGCTCCATTATCCTTGTTTTACTTTTGTCAATGTTCATCTTATATCCTCCTTTCAAGACACTGCTCATTCCGTTAAACTGCTCCTTCAAGTCCGTTGCTGTCTCTGACATAATTACGATGTCATCAGCAAAGATCATAGTTTTTATTTGTTCTCTCTGAACTCTAATTCCTACTCCAATTTTTTCTCTGATTTCCTTTACTGCTTCTTCAATGTACATACTGAATAACATCGTGGATAGGCTACAACCGTGTCTCACCCTCTTTTCAACCACTGCCTCCCTTTCATGACCCTCGACTCTCGTAACTGCCGTCGTGTTTCTGTACAAGTTGTAAACAACCTTTCGCTCCTTGTATTTTACTCCTGCTACCTTCAGAATTTCGAAGAGAGTATTCCAGTCAACATTGTCAAAAGCTTTCTCTAAGCCTACAAATGCTAGAAACGTAGGTTTGCCTTTCCTTAACTTATCTTCTAAGATAAGTGGTTGGGTCAGTACCACCTCGCGTGTTCCTACATCTATTAGGAATACAAGTGGATCTTTCCCAAGGTCAGCTTCTACCAGTTTTTCATTTATACCGTAAAGAATTCATGTTAGTACCTTGCAACCATGACTTATTCAACTAATACCTCGGTAATTTTCACACCTGTCAGCGACTGCTTTCTTTAGAACTGGAATTACTATATTCTTCTTGGAGTGTGAGGGTATTTCGCCTGTCTCGTACATCTTGCATACCAGATGGAAGAGTTTTGTCATGGATGGCTCTCCCAAGGCTCCCAGTAGTTCAGACGGAATTTTGTCTTCCCATGGGGCATTGTTTCGCCTTAGATCTTTCAGAGCTTTGTCAAATTCTTGTCGCAGTATCATAGCTCCCATTTCAGATTCATATACGCCCACTTCTCTTTCAATAATATTTCTTTCATCTCCCTTGTATAGACCCTCTTTCCACGTTTCAGCTTTCCCTTCTTTGCTTAGGACTGCTTTTCCATGTGAGATTTTGATATTCACACAGCTGCTTCTCATTTCCCCAAAGTCATCTTTAATTTTCCTGTAGACAGTATCTATCTTTTCCCTTGTGAAATATGCTTCTAGATCCTTAAATCTGTCCTCTGGCCATTCGCGCTTAGTTTTGCACTTCCTGTCAATATCATTTTTAAAATGTTTGTATTCCCATCCGCCTGCTACATCTGCTGCATTTTTAAATTTCCTCCTTTTATCAATTAAACTCAATATCTCTCGTGCTATCGAAGGATTTCTATCAGGCCTCATCTTTTTGCCTATTCGATCCTCTGCTGCCTTCACTATTTCATCTCTTAAACCTACCCATTCGTCTGCTACTGCTTTCCTTTCCTCTGTCCTAGTCAACTGTTACCTAATGTTTCCTCTGAAACGTTCAAAAACCTCTGGTTTTTTCAACTTATCCAGATCCCATCTCCTTAATTTCTTACCTTTTTCCAATATGTTCAGTTTTACTTTAGTACCGGTGCCTTGTTTCGCCTTAGATCTTTCAGAGCTTTGTCAAATTCTTCCAACAAATAAATTATGGTCAGAGACCACATCTGCCCTTGGAAATTTATTGCAATTTCTAATCCAGTCCCTAAATCTCTGCCTAACTATTATATCATGAATCTCAAACTTTCCGATGTCTCCAGGCTCTTCCACGTACACAACCTTCTTTTATGATTCTTAAATCAAATGTTATCGATGATCAAATTATGGTCTGTACAAAATTCTACCAGGCGGCTTCCTCTTTCATTCCTTTCCCCAGTCCATATTCAACTACTTTTTTTTCTTCTCTTCCTTTCCTACTATCAAGTTCCAGTCCCCCATCAAAACCAAATTTTCATCTCCCTTAATTATCTGAATAATTTCTTTCATTTTATCATACATTACTTCAGTCTCTTCATCATTTGCAGGGCATATAAACTTGTACTTCTGTGGTAAGTGTGGACTTCGTGTCTATCTTGCCTACAATAATGCGTTCACTATGATGTTCATAGTAGCTTACCCGCATTCCTATTTTCTTATTCATTATTAAACCCGCTCCTGCATTACCCCTATTTGACTTTTTATTTATAACACTGTAGTCCCCTGACCAGAAGTCTTGTTCCTCCTGCCACCAAACTTCACTAATTTACACTACATCTAACTCAGAGGCACAGCTGTAGAAAACTCGTGTAGGAAACTCCGGGTATCTTTTGTGCCTGAGTTGTTCCGACGTTGCAACGTTTCTTTGGACGTGCCATAATAAAATACATGAAATGTATTCGCAGTTGCGAATATGGAATGGCGACAATGAAAATTTGTGCCGGATCGGGATTCGAACCCAGATTTCCCGCTTATCGCGTGCGGTCAATCCATTTGTGGAGGGGTTTGTATTTAGCACCGAGGTTTGGGAATGAATCATCATGCAGGAAAAGAGCAGCTAAGAGCTCAGTACGTCGCTGAAGACGACGTTACTGACGACAGGGAATTAGTTCAGATGTAGAGGTTGTTGAAATCGTCGGCAGGGACTTCTCTGTTATCGCTATTCTGAAGATGAGGTCGTCATCAAGTTAACTAGTTTGCTTGTTTCCATTCCTTACAATTATGTGGCTTACAGCCTCTCATTTCTTCCCAGCAGATCTTCAGATAGCTTACGATCTGGCAACTGCTTCACTTTTCATAAAGTTCGTTGCTAAGAAGTTAAGTTAATGTTTTTCGAAAGCTATTAAAGGAAAACGTTTTTTAGCACAACTAGTTTCATCATGTATCAAAACTTTTGCCTTGAAAATTTATGTTCTTTTGGATGCTTCGAACCAATTATCAAAGCGTCCCCCCCCCCCCCCCCCCGCCCCCCCACTTCGATCTTGGTACTCACAAATGTGGTTTTTGAAGATGTCAACGGGTGATAAAGTTCAGTGTCCACCGATTTTTTGTTTGACATAAGAGAAGCAAAAAAAGTCGTCAGGTAAATACGGGCGTTGAGGCATCAAGCCTATGGCGTTCTCCATCAGATAATTAATTGTTTCACTTGCTGTTTGATAGCAGGCATTGTCATGATACAGAATGAGGCGACGACTTCATTTGTTTTTCCTGATTTCGTCTATGACTTGGACAAATACAATGTTGTGTACCATTTAGTATTAACTGTCCTTCGATCCTCTAAAGCAGGCTCGTCCAAACTGTGCCCCTGGGGCGCTAGCGCCCGCGATCGCCCGCGGCCAGCGCCCCGGCGAATTCGTATGTTGTCGCAATGGCCGAGCCGTGTCGCTTAGCTGGCCGTGCGGACCGCCCGAACGCCAGCCGATACATATATTTGTTCGCCCGTTTTCCCTTCGGGCAGAGGACGTCTCACAAGTGCTTCAACTAGAGCTGATTGACCTAAGCTACCATATCCGCCTGAAGGACCGCTTTCTTATGTGTAAAACTTTGGATGACTTTTACAGCTGTCTTCCACGAGAGAAATATCCTCTTTTGCACAAGCACGCGGCCAAAGTTCTCTCAATGTTTTGTTCCACGTATATTTGTGAGCGCTTTTTCTCTCTTTTAAAGCATGCTAAAACTGAGAGCCGTCACTCCTTGGCGATAAAAATTTGACCAGTTCTTTGAGGTTAGCAGTCTCGCGGAATACAGTACCAAGCCTAGACAAAATCGTTTCCTCAAAAAAGAAAAGTATAAAATGTTAATTGTCTTCTTTAACCAATGTTTACTGTAAGAATTAAAGAGCTTTATAACCTTAATTCTATTTTAATAAGTTTTCAAACTTGGTCAGTTAAAATAATTACGTACAAAACAGCAAACTAAGTATCCGATTTCTAAACTCTGAAAAGGGATAGAAAAAATTTTAGCACGAAGTATAACAAAAAATACTTACTTGTAACTACTAACAGTAAGAATTCTAAAATAGATTATTTTGTTTACGTTGAGTCAGACCGCGGGACAGTCCAGGGCGCAATTCTTGGATGAGCCTGCTCTAAAGCAATGCCCGCTACATGTCTAATGTGATCAAAGAAACTGGCGATCGTTTTCTCGAAAGTGCTTCGCGTAGGAAACACGTTTGTTTTTGTTTTTCTGGGTATACCCGGAGGCAGAATCTGCATCATACCATTCAGTGATTGATGAACGACATCGTCAAATCCCCATATTGGTTAATCCTTACCTTTTGGATGCCATAACACCATCAGGAGATTTTCGCGTGGCTCACTGCTTTCCTATATTAAAAATTAGGTTCGGATTGTTGTTATTCTAAGCATTATGACATTCAAATAGCATTTAGGTCAATGTTCTCACAAAATATCTGTTATTTGTATGTAATTAAAGCTTAAAAATCGTTAAATACTACGATTTGGTCACGTGATCGAAAACACTCTGTTATTGGCTGAAGCTGTGGTGACGTCACATACTAGGAGCAAGATGAAGCTATACGTGTGTAATAGGACCTTACCGTTGGTGGGGAGGCTTGGGTGCCCCAGCGATACAGATAGCCGTACCGTAGCTGCAACCACAACGGAGGGGTATCTGTTGAGAGGCCAGACAAACGCGTGGTTCTGAAGAGGGGCAGCAGCCTTTTCAGTAGTTGCAGGGGCAACAGTCTGGATGATTGACTGATCTGGCCTTGTAACACTAACCAAAACAGCCTCGCTGTGCTGGTACTGCGAACGGTTGAAAGCAAGGGGAAACTACAGCCGTTATTTTTCCCGAGGGCATGCAGCTTTACTGTATGGTTAAATGATGATGGCGTCCTCTTGGGTAAAATATTCCGGAGGTAAAATAGTCCCCCATTCCGATCTCCGGGCGGGGACTACTCAAGAGGACGTCCTTATCAGGAGAAAGAAAACTGGCATTCTACGGACCGGAGCGTGGAATGTCAGATCCCTTAATCGGGCACGTAGGTTAGAAAATTTAAAAAGGGAAATGGATACGTTAGATATAGTGGGAATTAGTGAAGTTCGGTGGCAGGAGGAACAAGACTTTTGGTCAGGCGAATACACGGTTATAAATACAAAGTCAAATAGGGGTAATGCAGTAGTAGGTTTAATAATGAATAAAAAAATAGGAATGCGGGTAAGCTACTACCAACAGCATAGTGAACGCATTATTGTGGCCAAGATAGACATGAAGCCCACGCCTACTACAGTAGTACGAGTTTATATGCCAACTAGCTCTGCAGATGACGAAGAAATTGAAGAAATGTATGACGAAATAAAAGAAATTATTCAGATAGTGAAGGGAGCCGAAAATTTAATAGTCATGGGTGACTGGAATTCAGTAGTAGGAAAAGGGAGAGAAGGAAACGTAGTAGGTGAATATGGATTGGGGCTAAGAAATGAAAGAGGAAGCCGCCTGGTAGAATTTTGCACAGAGCACAACTTAATCATAGCTAACACTTGATTCAAGAATCATAAAAGAAGGTTGTATACATGGAAGAATTCTGGAGATACTAAAAGGTATCAGAATAATTATATAATGGTAAGACAGAGATTCAGGAACCAAGTTTTAAATTGTAGGACATTTCCAGGGGCAGATGTGGACTCTGACCACAATCTATTGGTTATGAACTGTAGATTAAAACTGAAGAAACTGCAAAAAGTTGGGAATTTAAGGAGATGGGACCTGGATAAACTGACTAAACCAGAGGTTGTACAGACTTTCAGGGAGAGCATAAGGGAACAATTGACAGGAATGGGGGAAAGAAATACACAGTACAAGACGAATGGGTAGCTCTGAGGGATGAAGTAGTGAAGGCAGCAGTGGATCAAGTAGGTAAAAAGACGAGGGCTACCAGAAATCCTTGGGTAACAGAAGAAATATTGAATTTAATTGATGAAACGAGAAAATATAAATTGCAGCAAATGAAGCAGGCAAAAAGGAATACAAACATCTCAAAAATGAGATCGACAGGAAGTGCAAAATGGCTAAGCAGGGATGGCTAGAGGACAAATGTAAGGATGTAGAGGCTTGTCTCACTAGGGGTAAGACAGATACTGCCTACAGGAAAATTAAAGAGACCTTTGGAGATAAGAGAGCCACTTGTATGAATATCAAGAGCTCAGATGGAAACCCAGTTCTAAGCAAAGAAGGGAAAGCAGAAAGGTGGAAGGAGTATATAGAGGGTCTATACAAGGACGATGAACTTGGGGACAATATTATGGAAATGGAAGAGGATGTAGATGAAGATGAAATGGGAGATACGATACTGCGTGAAGAGTTTGACAGAGCACTGAAAGACCTGAGTCGAAACAAGGCCCCCGGAGTAGACAACATTCCATTAGAACTACTGACGGCCTTGGGAGAGCCAGTCCTGACAAAACTCTACCATCTGGTGAACAAGATGTACGAGATAGGCGAAATACCCTCATACTTCAAGAAGAATATCATAATTCCAATCCCAAAGGAAGCAGGTGTTGACAGCTGTGAAAATTACCGAACTATCAGTTTAATAAGCCACAGCTGCAAAATACTAACGCGAATTATTTACAGACGAATGGAAAAACTGGTAGAAGCCGACCTCGGGGAAGATCAGTTTGGATTCCGTAGAAATGTTGGAACACGTGAGGCAATACTGACCTTACGACTTATCTTAGGAGAAAGATTAAGGAAAGGCAAACCTACGTTTCTAGCATTTGTAGACTTAGAGAAAGCTTTTGACAATGTTGACTGGGATACTCTCTTTCAAATTCTAAAGGTGGCAGGGGTAAAATACAGGGAGCGAAAGGCTATTTACAATTTGTACAAAAACCATATGGCAGTTATAAGAGTCGAGGGGCATGAAAGGGAAGCAGTGGTCGGGAAGGGAGTGAGACAGGGTTGTAGCCTCTCCCCGATGTTATTCAATCTGTATATTGAGCAAGCAGTAAAGGAAACAATAGAAAAATTTGGAGTAGGTATTAAAACCCAGGGAGAAGAAATAAAAACTTTGAGGTTCGCCGATGACATTGTAATTCTGGCAGAGACAGCAAAGGACTTAGAAGAGCAGTTGAACGGAATGGATAGTGTCTTGAAAGGAGGATGTAAGATGAACAACATCAACAAAAGCAAAACGAGGATAATGGAATGTAGTCGAATTAAGTCGGGTGATGCTGAGGGAATTAGATTAGGAAATGAGACACTTAAAGTAGTATAGGAGTTTTGCTATTTGGGGAGCAAAATAACTGATGATGGTCGAAGTAGAGAGGATATAAAATGTAGACTGGCAATGGCAAGGAAAGCGTTTCTGAAGAAGAGAAATTTGTTAACATCGAGTATAGATTTAAGTGTCAGGAAGTCGTTTCTGAAAGTATTTGTATGGAGTGTAGCCATGTATGGAAGTGAAACATGGGCAATAAATAGTTTGGACAAGAAGAGAATAGGAGCTTCCGAAATGTGGTGCTACAGAAGAATGTTGAAGATTAGGTGGGTAGATCACGTAACTAATGAGGAGGTATTGAATAGGATTGGGGGGAAGAGAAGTTTGTGGCCCCACTTGACTAGAAGAAGGGATCGGTTGGTAGGCCATGTCCTGAGGCATCAAGGGATCACAAATTTAGCATTGGAGGGCGGCGTGGAGGGTAAAAATCGTAGAGGGAGACCAAGAGATGAGTACACTAAACAGATTCAGAAGGATGTAGGTTGCAGTAGGTACTGGGAGATGAAGAAGCTTGCACAGGATAGATTAGCATGGAGAGCTGCATCAAACCAGTCTCAGGACTGAAGACCACAACAACAACAACAGTTCACTCTTCTGGAAAACATTGCTAGTAGTGAAGATATCACCATATGCCCACAGTCAACGAGGTGTAGGATGATGAGGTTTTGTATACGGAGTGATGTAACTTCAGAAGTTTAAACAATAAGGATCTTAAGTGGACGGTACAAAGATAAACAACCATTGTTTCTAATAAAGTAGGTTGTCACATTAACTAGATAACATTTTTTGAACGTGACGTGTGTAAACAGCGACTACAAACATAAGTTAAAATAAACTTATTTGTAAAACGATTCGACAATTCTCTGATGTTGAAACCAAATCACAATTACAAAACTTCACCACAACGATAAAAAACAAGGTATATTTTGCTTTCATTGGCGTTTACATGCGCTTAAATTCTTTCGGGCTGGATTCGAACCAGCGGTCTACGGATATCATCTCTCAAAATTCGAACGTCTACCTCTCAGATAACTGAGCTACCGAATAATCTATGAGTTTAATTTCGTTGAATGGCGCTATCCTTCGGGGTGAGAGTGGGAAAGTTTATCTCCGAGGTAAATTAATGTTTACTTCAGAGTGAAGACTTTTTAATTACGTTCGGGAACTTGGGCATCGACGGGGTGACATTTTGCCGGTGCAGTGAAACCACATTTTACGCATCTTCACATTCTTTGGAACACTTAAAAACAATTTTTCAGGAGTTTTTATAGATGCGTTTGTACAGTGTGGTACTACACACCATTTGTAACCCATTTTCCGAAACGTAAATTCCAAAACAAGACACCACTGTGAATTATCTTTATGGCTGAAGGAGCAGCGAGCTAGCCAATGACTCACAGGCGTCACATGTCTCGAATGGAGGGTTTTAGTGGGCTTTCAAATTATTTGAATTTTATTTCCATTTCTATAACAGAATACTAAAATTCAGGAGAAAAAAAGCTTAAAATGACATTTTAATTATTTAAAACGATTTCGAGAAAACAGTAAATACCCTAATGCGAATTATCTGACACACAAAAGGGCATGATCATTGTCTTTTGGGACAAGGGTGGAAGCATTTCAAAAATGTCTAAGTTTGTAAACTGTTTGCGTGTTATTGTGATTAAAGTATACAGTGCATGGCAAAATGGCGTTATCCAAAACCAGCGCCATGGCAACTGCAGTGTACTATGGGCCGTATCTGACAGCGTTGAACGTTGGCTGCAGAGATGTGTACAAGTGAATAGATCTGCAATTTTTGAGCCCAGTTGAAATAAGGGACAACGAACAGTGTCTCCTCAAAGACCATTCCACAAGCATTGCTGCTTATGGGCCTCTGCAGCAGGTGCCTTGATCATGCACCAATGCTGACTACTATTCATCAGTGACAAAAGCCAGGATTTTCATGCCATACCACAACTGGACTTCCACTGAGCAGTGGCAGTTGGATGAGGTGGGGAGGAGGAAGTTTAGGGAGAAGCACAGAGTGAATGGGGAGATGAGATGGTCAGAGAGAGATGGGGAATAGGAGTATATGGACAGAGAGGAGAGGGAAAGCATATATGTATATCAGACATCTTCTCCCAAACTCCTTGATCGATTTCAACAAAATTTGGCATATACACAGCAAACTTCACGAGCACCAGCACTGTAGGTTTTATAACCTCCTAGCTTAGCTCCAATAGAACTGCAGATAGTGGCAGATGTGTTTTACTGCCCCTGCTGTGTAGGCTGCCTTGCACTACAGTTTTGTTGTGTGGAAATAGTATTTTCCTGCCTTATCAGACCGTTTTGTGGGGAAGTCTACTCGTCAGAGGCAAAAAAGAGTTTTCCAGTCCCTGACGTGTAAGCTGTATGGCACAACAGGTGTGCTGTGTTTGAGGAGTGTTGTCGTGATTTATTGATATGTTTTACAGGGGCTAAACGTTTGGATGGATGGACACAGTTGGGGGAAGGTTGTGATAGAGACAGCAAGGGGGGGGGGGGGGGTGGAGGGGATGAACACAGAGAGGGCAGGAGGAGATGGGTAGAGAGAGAGAGAGAAGGGCAGTGATGAGGTGGAAAGTGAAAAGGGGAGGAGGAGATTGATGCAGAGAGAGGGGGAGGATGAGATGGATGGAAAGTGGGCAGATGGAAAAGGAAGAGAGTGGGAGCAGATGGAGAGACAGAAAGAATAGGGACAGATAGAGATGGGACGATGAGGTGGACAGAGAGACAGGGATGGAAGAGGTGGACACAGAGGGGGGGGGGGGGGAATATGTGTGTTATAATATGCATATGCGAGTGAAGCCACAAGGAAAAGGCTAGTATATATAATGTAGATGATCTTACTCCTATCTTCCTTGTGCGGCTGCACTGACAGAAGGAAAAGGCTAGTATATATAATGTAGATGATCTTACTCGTATCTTCCTTGTGCGGTTGCAGTGAAATGCTGCTCATATGCATATCCAAGTATGTTGTACACTTCATGTCAATTTAACGTTTGTTGCATGCTGCCATCATGGCACTATTGTTTTAATGAACAGCAGTGTAATTTCATGCGGAAAACGGCAGCCATGGTCGACCTGCGTCACGCCGGTAGTCGGCCACATACATCAGAAAGTCGCTGCCAGATGGCGCCATAAGCGACCGAGAGGCCGTTGTAACGCTCGTACGTGAAGTGAAAATGAATGTCTGGAAGCGTTGCAGGCTACTGCTGTGGCAGGTAACAAAGTCCTCAAGCGTCTGTTGTGTTCTGCGGCGCGCAGAGTGCGTTTCGCAATAGCGCCAGCTTGTTGAGCTTCTCTCGGGCAGTTGGAACAGTGCTGTCGCTTGAGTAGGTGGACGAAAACGAAACTCGGCCACCTGTCCAGCAATGATGCCGGCCTAAACCAAATACCTTCGAAACAAAGCACCTGCGATCCAATGCCTAGGGACTCCCTAGCTGTTTTCGTGTCATTTAGAAACATTTTCTTGTCTCCATGCATTATCTACACAATAAGAGATTTGTATGACCACCATAATGCAAAATACGTTTTATACCTTAGCAGACCTAGTAAGAATCCGTCATTATAACAGGGGTTTCATTCTGAAAAGGCCTCCTATTCGAAGTGGTAAGACAAATAAAGTGTAACAACTTCATTTATGAAGTTTAACAGTAAGTGTACGATCAAATATTTGAATAGTTTTCTTATTTATTTTCTTACATGTCGCCAAAATGGTACATGATGAATTTCAGAATGCGGCATTCCACCTTCAGCATGAGCACTTATTGTAACATCACACTGCGCTATATACTAACGTGATAAGAAACTTGATGCCGAATAATCAGTTTCCATTGCAAAATTAGTTCAGGTATCTTAATTTTAGAAGGCCGTTAGGAAGGTATCGGTTGTAGGTGTTTTAATACGTTTACCAAGAGGAAAATAGCTTTCGCAGTAATGTAGATTATAAACGGCCACGTGGCCTACTGATAAAAATTCTTTAAATTATTGCCGCACACGCTATCAAATGTATTTGCGACTTGCATTAGCATTGTTCACCGCAGTGAAGAACTGGACATCTGCAACGAACAATAAGAGCTTTTACTGTTTCCACTGGAGATTTACGTTCGGTGTCTCTTTGTTACACGAGAATTATTCGTCCTGATCATAAAACAAATTTGATTGATTACCGGTTTCATTTCCAGGTGCAAGGGTCGCATACAAATATCAATAAAAAATGTTGTCTAATGAAGACGGATTATTACTCTACAATACTCGTAAATTCCAGTACGATCACGGATTTGGAGCGACATCGTGTCATATTCTAGAAAGAGGCACCTGACTCTCTCACCTCAGATAACTTTTTACTCAGCGATATGTGTACTCTCTCTTGATGTTGACGAACGCCGACAAAGGTCTCAAGAAGCAAAGACCAGCGCACTTTCGCAACTTTATTAACCACCAGTGGATTTTAGTCATTTCGTCCACCAGAACTACGTGTCTGAGAGATCCAAAATCAGTGATGTAACTCTTTCGTAGGTTTGATTAGGAATTAGGGAGCAGTTATGCACTTAACATTGAGATTTTTGTCTTGCATAGGCCACTTTCCACGGAAACTATCGCAACCGAGGCAAGCGACAGTGTAATGAGGTTTACACTACTTTCGAACGGAGTGTACAGTGTTCAATGTAGATCTGGTTCGCGCGTCATCCGAATGACCACGGCAACAGCACAAGATGGTGGCACAACCAAGTCACTACAAGTTGGTTGTGCCACCATTGCCTCAGTGGCTTTGTGTCATTATTTCTCGTAATTTTTGTCAGATGTTTGGTCATAATTCCTATTACATACTCTCCAACTGATGTTTTTACGTTTCAAAATGACGACGCAGTTCGTTGAAACCGGTAAAGTAACCCTTTCTTTTTAAAGAAAAAATTTTATATACTGTGACTTTGGCTTCACTATTGTAGTGTCAAATAAACTTTTAAATTATATTTTAACCACACTCCTTATGACAATCATGTCAGAATATAGGAACATATTGTTAAACCTAATACTGAACAACACTAATGATTGACTGCTGCATCGAATGGGTCGTAATATTCCACTTAAAAAAACAATTTTTTTTCCGTGTAGCGCAGTTCCCGATGAACAGCATGTACATCTACATCAATACTCCGCAAGCCACATGACAGAGCGTGGCGGAAGATACTTCTTGTACCCTTGACTCCCCCTTCCCTGTTCCATTCGCGAATGGCACGTAGGAAGATTCGCAAGACGTACCGGTACGTGGGAGCAAGGAATATCTTCTCCGACTCTTTCCGCTGCGTACTGCATCGGAATTTCAATATTTGCTAGGGCTCATTCCATCTACAAATGGGGAAAATCTCTATAAATCCCTTAAAACGACAGAATTATCATTTTAGAGCAAGTAGGTAAACATTTATTCATATTCTGTACCCCGGCTGTGCGGTTGGCAAGCTGAGGCAAATCTTATAACAGTCGTGCTTACACGACGAAGGGGCTTCAAAAACTAAGTTAATGCAATATTATGGCAAGCCAACTAACTTTTAGCGAATGCTGCACTACAGCTTAAAAGTCACACAGATGTAAGACACTTTTCAACATAGTCACCATGTCTCAATAAAAAACGCTCAGAACGTTCTGCCCAACGTTCAATTCCTCGACTGTAGACATATGTTTATTGTTCATAAAGCCGATCGAAAACAGCTGTGCGAACGTCCTTATCATTGGAAAATCGTTTTCTTCCCGATGTTCGTGTTGTTTGCCAAAAAGACTACGTGGACGTTATCCGCTGCGATCGATGTCGATGTCCTTCCTTCCCGATCACTATCATTCAAGTCTGTGCGGGTTTGGTCAAATTGTTGGAACCATTTCGTTACGGTTGAACGCAATATTGCATTTGTTCCATAAAACACTCGAATTTCCTGCTGAATCTGTGTGCAATTTTGACGTTTTGCCCACAAAAATCGCACTGTCCCTGGTACGTTTGGAAAACGTTTCCAACTGCCGCGCCGTTTCACTCATACAACGTGACGCACCTGTTATCCGTACCGCACCAGAACTGAAACCTGGAGTATCTACTCTCTTCTGACAACCCGCCAGTTTTGTTGCCGCAGTAGTGTTAGCGTGGGACGACATGTGTAACTTACTTTCTGTGGTCTCTGCGCATTTTATCTAGCAACACGTCACTTGTTTTGTAACGCAAAAACAAAGGACAAGAATTCTCTGTTTCCAAAGGGAGAAGATACTTCGCGTAGCGAACGCTATGTTACAGGCTGACACATGAGTCTCTTTCGGTGCAAAATGCGGAAAGAGGGAAAACAAACACTCAGATGACAGCCTTTCGCTGCAGGACGACGTGAACGGGACACGCTGGTAAGCAGAAGAGAACACAGGCAGGGACTGAAGGGTATACGAGTTAACGTACGAGTATTTGTATAACAACGGAGCGAAGCACAATGCAAGATAACGTCCCGGCTGTCTACGAACGCCAAAGGCGCCTTCCGTTTTTTCGCTACAACCACACTATTCACGATTTATCTTCAGAGCTGACAAGGGAACATCCCCATCGCACCCCCCTCAGATTTAGTTATAAGTTGGCACAGTCGATAGGCCTTGAAAAACTGAACACAGATCAATCGAGAAAACAGGAAGAAGTTGTGTGGAACTATGAAAAAATAAGCAAAATATACAAACTGGGTCGTCCATGCGTAAGATAGGCAATATTAAGGGCAATGTGAGGCGAGGAGCGCCGTGGTCCCGTGGTTAGCGTGAACAGCTGCGGAACGAGAGGTCATTGGTTCAAATCTGCCCTCGACTGAAAATTTTGCTTTCTTTATTTTCGCAAAGCTATGATCTGTCCGTTCGTTCATTGACGTCTCTGTTCACTGTAATAAGTTTAGTGTCTGTGTTTTGCGACCGCACCGCAAAACCGTGTGATTAGTTGACGAAAGGACGTGCCTCTCCAATGGGAACCGGAAACATTTGATAGGTCAACCGATTCATCCACAGGAAAACACGTCTGATATTTTGTATACGACACTGGTGACAGCATGTGCGTCACATGACAGGAATATGTTGTCGACCCACCTAACTAGTACACTTGGCGAATGGGTGAAAAGATTCTTCTACCTTGCCCGATTTAGATTTTCTTGTGGATGTAATAATCACTCCAAAAAAAGTGATGAAAACATAAGAGTTTTTCACATAAACTGAAAATAAAAAGTTAAAATTTTCGATCGAGGAAAGATTTGAACTGAAGACATCTCGTTCTGCAGCTGTTCACACTAACCACGGGACCACGGCGCTCTTCGACCAATTCTGCCCTTAATATTGCCTATATTACACATGGACGACCCAGTTTGTATATTTTGCTTATTTTTTCATAGTTCCACACAACTTCTTCCTGTTTTCTCGATCGATTTGTGTTCAGTTTTTCAAGGCCTATCCACTGTGCCAACTTATAACTAAATCTGAGGGGGGTGCGATGGGGATGTTCCCTTGTGAGAAGAGAATGAAGTCAAATACCGACACCAAATGGAGGTAAGGTTACATTTATGTTACGAGCAAAGCAGAAGTATTGGCTCAACTTTCAACAGCGACATGTGTGGCAAGCACGCACACACACACACACACACACACACACACACACACACACACATACACACACACTCACACACGCACAGATATATATGGAACACACTGCTACGGTACTTATCGTAACGCATTATTAGTAGCAGCAAAGAGGGGAACATTTGGGTCATTGTTATGATCACATCTATCTGCCGCAGTATTTATTAAGAGCCCTGTTCTGCTTAATGAAATTGAAAGTCGCTGGTACAGCAACGACTGAACTTATTTAAATTGCTCCTTGTGATACTACTATAGAGACGTATTTTTCGCCATGTAGAAAAAGCAAAAGATGTAGTGGAAGCTCCTGACGATACTGCCTAACTACAGTTACGTAGCTCTTTACTTCATTCGATACGGGTCCAAAATATGCAAAAGAAATAATACTGCTAAGGTTTAAGTATAACCTTGCCAACAGTCTGCTATTGTGGAGATGGTACGTGCATCTGGTTTATTCACGAGACAGTTACACAATTGAAAAGCAAATATGAAAGAAAAACCAATTATAATATTAACCAATTATATCGGGTATGCATTTTTCTTTCATCTATGTATGAAATTTTTATCATACGAGTAAGTGTATGGAATTCTAATGTTTAATAAAGACCTTCTTAATAATTTTTCAGCTCATACAGGGTGAACCTGAACTGCGAAAAAATTTCGGAGGTTGTTCACGGACATTTTATGAGTATCTTTGTCGAAGCGGCCCGTGGTCTTCTGTGGCTTGTTGCAGATTGATGATGTAATTACTCCTACGCTTGTCCGTCCTCTGTTAGGGTACCGCTGTGCGGTATTGGATTCTTATCAAATGCGACTGACGCAGGACATCGAAAAAGTCCAAAGATGTGCAGCTCCTTTTGTATTATCGTGAAATAGGGGAGAGAGTGCCACGGATAAGACGGCAATCGTTAACACAAAGGCATTTTTCGTTGAGGCTAGATCTTTTCACGGATTTCCAATCTCCAATATTGTCCTACGAATGCGAAAATATTTTGTTGACACCCACTTATATAGGGAGAAATGATCGTTTTAATAAAATAAGAGAAATCAGAGCTTGTACGGAAAGATTTAAGTGTTGATTTTTCCCGCGGTCTGTCCGAGAGTGAATGGTTGGGGAATGAGAGTGAAAGTGGTTCGATTAACCCTCTGCAAAGCAGTTAAGTGTGATTCGCAGAGTAGTCATGTACACGTGTATGATTTATTAGGTCTGCTACGCGAGTAATTCTCATTCAGTAAAAATATCTTCAGTACAGTGAAAAATCCTGGAAAATGCAATCACCAAAACGTACAGCGCAAAACACAGAGTAATTCAAATGAAACACGTACAGTACGAAGTGATTGCTGTCGCTGGGGAACAGTTCCCCATAGCACCGTTGTGCCACTCTTCTACTGCAATCAGTGAGCCCAGATGCAAAGTGTATACCGGTCAACTCTGCATTAGCAAACCTACCCATAGTACTGCCGTTTATCACTGTGAACATACAGCTAACGCTATTGGAAAAAATGGCCAGAGAAAGAAGCCAGCAGTGCTGAATGAAAGCTTGAGGACAAAGGGTAAAGTGTGCATTGCTGTTGCAAACAGCAAGTATCGTGAGAGAATTGAACAAGTCTGTTTACAAACAAGACAATGGTCCATAGCGCCACCATTTTCTCTGTTGTACAGATGTAATCAGCGCAATACAGATACAAAAATAATTCAACTGCTTTGTAACAATCCGTCGGTCACGGATTCCTTACACCAAAAATAAGCTGAGATTATCCCTCAGCAATCTCCGAAATTTTAACTGTGGAGTTCTTGTTCACCCTTTAAAATGAAATTAAAAGATTAGTGGTACACAAAATTGTATCGTGTGTTTTTTCAACGCAGCGGCAACCACTATGTCATTATTGGGAGACCATTTCATAAGTATAATGATGATGTTACATTGCTAGATTGGTGGCTATGCGATCAGTTTGGCTTTTCCAGCGTTAAAATTCTATAGCACTCGGAAGCTGGTAGTTCGACGCTACAAAGAAGTCTGGACAACGAAGAAACGACATTCCGTCAAAGAAATTCAGTATTTGACATTATTAAGGTTTTTTTTCACAATACATGAACGTTTGTTCACTAAATACTGCCCATAATTAGGACGTACATGTTTTTTAATTCCACATTACTCAACTCATAAATTGACCTTGCATATGAAGACCATTCTGTGCCGAAAACGGTTATGATTGTATCATAAAAAGTGATTGTGTGAAACACACTAAAGCCGGCCGCAGTGGCCGAGCGGTTCTAGGCGTTTCAGTCTAGAACAGTGCGACCGCTACGGTCGCAGGTTCGAATCCTGCCTCGGGCATGGATGTGTGTGACGTCCTTAGGTTAGTTAGGTTTCAGTACTTCTGAGTTCTAGGGGACTGATGACCTCAGATGTTAAGTCCCACAGTGCTCAGAGCCATTTGAACCAAATACACAAAACTTGTAAGCCTGCACAAGTCAACTTGGAAAGTATCAAGTATCAATGAATTCCTGTGCAGCAAACTTCAGAATCTAACTTGGCACCCAAGCACAGGTTGGCCCCTGTGACAGACCAGGCGATCCAAACTGTCGTCCACACCTGTCTTGTCTGGGAGTGAGGGTGAGTTTACGTTCGAATCTGCCGTTCGCCAGCATGCAGATATTCCTAAACTGTCTAAAAGGGTCATCTTTCGCGCTGTTTGCTACTATGCGGCCCGTCAGACCCGAAAGATATTTATAAGAGAGGCCGACAGAGAAAGGGAAGAACTATAAAGTACGCATAATTTAGGAGAAGAGAGGAAAAACAAATAATTGCGAAACCGATAGCGCAAAAATCCTTTATTACCTCACATTGCTTTAAGTGCCGTAATTATTTAGTGGAAAGCACCAGAAGTAATTAACACTACGAAAAGTTACTTTTAATGCTGTTAATTTGGGGGGTAGAGCAGTTCAAAAAAAAATGGTTCAAATGGCTCTGAGCACTATGGGACTCAACTGCTGAGGTCATTAGTCCCCTAGAACTTAGAACTAGTTAAACCTAACTAACCTAAGGACATCACACACATCCATGCCCGAGGCAGGATTCGAACCTGCGACCGTAGCGGTCTCGCGGTTCCAGACTGCAACGCCTATAACCGCACGGCCACTTCGGCCGGCCAACAAAGTAACAGAGTGACATTTATCTATACTTGTCATGATGTGTCACGTGGTCGTCCGAGTTTTAAAAGACACCCTAAAACACGATTCGATTTCATACGTTGCAGAAGCCGAAGCACGTTATTCAAGAGGGTATCAGCTGCGCTGTCTAGCTGATTCCCTATCCTTGTCACACCAATCTTTAACTTTGCCCGTTTTATGTGACCCTTGGAATGGGTACAAGGTTCATGTAACTGACTTTAATGAGTAGCTGACCGGTTTGGAACCTAGTACGGCCTCGGTTTCTCGTGAATCATTACAGGCGAATGTTAGTTCGCTTCCTTAGTAAGTATCGTTTCATACTCTGGCCGGAACAACTTTCCCCTGTTTCAAGAAGAGTACTATAAAAGACAAAACAAAGTGTTATCGATTTCATAGTCGCTGCAATATTGCAGTAATAAATTGTGCTAGATACGGGGTGCTTTCATTAGCCAAGACAAAGCTTCTCATTTTTAAAAGGCTCTGCGTCTGGAAAGCAAAGGTGCACGCGGTGATCGTTATGAAAACCACCTCATAAACACTATCTTTCGTTGTCAGAAACACTTCCTTATCCCACTGGATATTTCTATTTTACAATCTCTTACGTCGGACCTTCTTTGCTTCAAAAACAGTTTTTTTCCCCCCACAGTCCCCGTGCATTTTAAAGTGATCTGTTGCTCCAGTGATGTTCTATTTACGGTAATAACATCTTATCAGTCAAATGAGAAGCAATTATGTCCTTGCGTGTGCTACTTGGAGAGAAGGATAGTTATGAATAGAAGAGCTTACCTTTCTTCATTGACTTAGAAAAAGCTTTTGAATATGAGAACTGGGAGCTAGTGTTTAGAACAATGAAAAAACAAAAAGACTTGACTGGAAGGACAGAAGAATGATTAAACAACTGTTTCAGAACCAAAGTGTTGAGTCCCATAGTGCTCAGAGCCATTTGAACCAGAACCAAAGCACAAAAATAAGTATCGGTAACACAGAAGATGAGGCCAAGTTTAGAAAAGAAGTTAGACAAGGATGACTCCTGACCCAATATTTATTTAATGTGTTGGTTTAGGAACTGTTCAGATGACGAGTGAGCAGACAAGAGGAATAAAAGCCGATGGTGAAAGGCTGCTACATTGTGTTAGATTTGCTGATGACGTCGTGATAGTCGCAGACTCCCAAAAAGGAATGAATAGAGTGCTTGAAGTCCTATCACACACACGTAAACAACGAAAATAAAAAGTGAACACACGGAAAACAAAAGAGATGGAAGTATGGCAAAAATATGGGAAAAGCTAAAAGCAATAAAAAGCTTCATGACGTCAGAACCAAAGAGATGTAACAATTTTGTTATCTCAGTAGTATAATCACAGATAACAAACAGATGCTTAATTGAAGTCAAGAGAAGGAGAGCATTGGCGAAGCAGGCATTTACGACGACATTTAACTGGCGAACACACGGATAAGGTCAGAAAATCCTTTGCAAAATTATTCGCATGGAGTAAACTGTTCTACGTAAGTGAAAGTTGTACTCTGGGTAAATTGGAGAAGAACTGACTTGAAGCTGCTGGAATGTAGATATGGCGGAAAACGACACGAACGAGTTGGACGGAAAGAAAAACCAACCTGGAAGCCTTGAGGAAAGTCAACGGAGAGAGAAGATTATTAAAGGAAATGGAAAAGAAGAAGAAAAAATTAACTGGGCATGTCATCAGACACAACGTCTCCAATATTAACATTCCTGAAGGAAAAGAAAGGAAGAGGACGGTCTAGGATGAAGTATGTGGAAGGCATCTGGAAGTGAACAGGATGTTGTCATTACATGGAACTGAAACGAACAGTCTACCACGGAAGAGAGTGGTTACATCGACCAGGCATTCGCCTTTAGAATATATATGTAGGCAAAATTACGATTCTCGTTGTTAATGTGACTTATTTCCCGCCACAGGGACATGTGGCTCGATAGATTTCTCTTAATGCGTGAAACTTAGTGTGCTTTCAAATTATAGAAGATGTTCGTTATTTTATTAAATACTGCGCAGAATTGAAGTTCTTTCCTGTGCACGCTTCCAGCCGTAGATTACTTTGAGTTACTTGCGTTCTCTATCTGTCCATAAAGAATTTAACGCTGTCAATTAACGGGTTTGAAGTGCTTCAGACAGCAAAACATAGCAACACATGGCAACTGTTTAAGGGATTATGTCTTTTAGGTATCCAAATGTCGGGAAGGCGTATCATTCGATCGATCCACCTAATTTTTGACATTATTCTGTAGCATCACACTTCAAAAGCTACTTTTCTCTTCTTGTCTAAACTGCTTATCGTCCACGTTTTACTTTCGTGCACTCCATACAAATGCCTTCAGAAAATCCTAACACTTAAATTGATTTTGGATATTAACCATTTCTCTCTGTCAGAAACAGTTTTCTTGCTACTGCCGGTCTGCTTTTTATACACAGTGATTCAAAAAGAAAGAAAGGTTTCAGTTGTTTATTACAGATGATCTATGAGAGACAGAAACACATTGCGCATGTCACTCAATAGAGGAGGGATCAAAGTTTTATGTTCCCAGAGACACTATACCATACACTCTACATGAGCACCATGCATCGCTCGAGAACCATGGAAACGGTAGTCCGTTTCATTCCATACAAGAATCAACATGTCCCTGTTCACTGAAACGACAGCTTCAACAATTCGGTTTTGCAGCCCTTGAAGAGTAACTGCCACAGTGGGATAAAGACTCTGTCTTTTATGCACCCTACAGGGAAAAAACGCCAAGTGTGAGATCTGGCGACCTGGGAGACAAAATACAATAAACACGATCTTGTCGTCCAGCTCTTCCAATCCAACGTTGTGGTACGGTGTTGTTGAGACAACGCCGAAACTCAAGGTGAAACTGAGGCGGGGAGCCGATATACACAAAAAGGAAATCATTGGAATCTTCGTGAAGTTGAGGAATCAACCAGTTTAGCAGCAGGTCCAGGTACGACATTCCTGTGATAGCTTCCTCCGCAAAAAGAAAGGTCCATAAACTTTGTGAACAGAAAGAGCACAAAACACATTCAGTGTCGATGAGTCTCTTTCATGTTCGACAAGGACGTTAGGATTTTGTGACCCCCAAATTCTTACATTGTGGTGGTTTACTATACCCGACGGATCAAACGTCTATTCGTCAGTAAAGATGAGTCGTTCGGAAAAAGTGTCCTCTGACATATCTTAGAGAACACTGGAAATCTCTTCTGAACAGCAGGTTGCAAGGCATCCCAGACATGCTCAATAATGTACATGTCTGGGGAGTTTGGTGGCGAGCGGAAGTGTTTAAACTCAGAAGAGTATTCCTGGCGCCAGTCTGCAGCAATTCTGAGCGTGTGGGATATCGCATTGTCCTGCCGGAATTGCCCAAGTCCGTACGAAAGCACAATGGACATGAATGGATGCAAGTGATCAGACAGGATGCTTACGTACGTATCACCTGCCTAAGACGTATCTAGACGTATCAGGGGTCCCATATCACTCCAACTGCACACGCTCCACATCATTACAGAGCCTTCAACAGCTTGAACAGTCCCCTGCAGACATGAAGGTTCCACGGATTCAAGAGGTTGGCTCCATACCTGTACACTTCCATCCGCTCGATACAATTTGCAACGAGACTCGTCCGAGCAGGAAACATTTTTCCAATCATCAACAGTCCAATGTCAGCGTTGACAGGCCCAGGCGAGGCGTAAAGCTTTGTATCGTGCAGTCATCAAGGGTACACGAGTGGGTCTTCGCCTCCGTAAGCCCATATCGATGATGTTTCATTGAATGATTCGCACACTGACTCTTGTTTATGACCCAGCATTGAAATCTGCAGCAGTCTGCGGAAGGGTTGCAGTTCTGTCACGTTGAACGATTCTCTTCAATCGTCGTTGGCCCCTTTCTTACAGGATCTTTTTCCGGCCACAACGATGTCCGAGATTTGATGTTTCACCGCATTCCTGATATTCACGGTACACTCGTGAAATGGTCGTACAGGAAAATCCCCACTTCATCGCTATCTCCGAGATGCTGTATCCCATCGCTCGTGCGCCGTCTATAACACCACGTCCAAACTCACTTAAATACTGACAACCTGCCATTGTAGAAGCAGTAAGCGATGTAACAACTGCGTTGCCGATCGCAGCACCGTATTCTGCCTGTTCATATATTTCTGTACTTCAATACGCTTGCCTATACCAGTTTCTTTGGTGCTTCAGTGTATATATCGTGAGTGCAATGCGTGCAGCAAGTCGTGCTGAAATGCGAGTAGACGGTTTAACATTAGCATTGGAAGTAATTATATACTTCTCTATGTTTATTGAGTTAATTTTATTATACTGTGGAATTAAACTGTTATGCCTAATACCACTGTAAACTGATCTGAGGATATGTAAACATCTAATTAACTAACAAATTTATTATGAGGATCGTTTCCGTACGTTTTAAACTGCAAAGAAATTTAGTATCGGAAGGGAGGATTAGAGAGAACTTTAACGTCCTGTGAACGACTAGGTCATTAGCGACGGAGCACTAACTCCGTTTAGGGAAGGAAACCGGCTGTGTGCATTTCAAAGGAACCATCCTCAAAATGACCTAAAGCGATTTTAAAAGAAATCTAAATCTGGATATTAGGACAGGGATTTGAACCGCATATCTCCACTGCGTCATCCCCAGCGCTATCTGTGTTGCAAACACATGGAATTTCAGGGATCCGTCCATTAGAAGACTTGGCGGAAGTCGCGGGCCGGAAATAGATCCCTGGTCTTTCTGGATTTCGGGTAAACGCTACGCTCATTTGTCTTTTAATCAAACATCGCTGCTCCGCACTTCCGCAGCAGTCTCCCGGGAACTGCTGTCAGAAAACGCTGCAGGAACTGAAATCAAGTGTTTCTAGTTACTGCTCTGATAAAATATTTACAGAGATCCGCCTGCTGCGAGACGTTTCCGACAGCGCCGCTCTATCAAACTTTATGCTGAATAAATTAACAGCAGTTTCCACAACGCGGTAGCTGGGCAGACGCCGCGGCTCACCGTTTCCGCTCTCTCTGGTACAGAACTAAGTTGCACCTCCATAATCGTATGCAAACTGAACATGGATACTGTAATATACCCGTCAAAGCCCCAGCACGTTTGAGAAATATTAAAATTTGTCACCTTCGGTAGTATCTTCGTTTGCTAAATCAGGTAATAGCGTTAGCCGAAAATATACCATGGCGCGCCTCTTTCAGCTAGAGTTAATATAAGCCAGCTCGAAATGAGTCCAATCGAGCTCTGTGATTTTGTTAACAAGGAGACAGAACGCCACCAGTTTGAAAGTAATGCTTCTGAAACCAGCTGTAGAGGCTGCGTTAAACAACGACGGTCATAAACACATCACATTCAAGAATAATTCTCCTGACGTTTCAATGTAGCGTATGCTTTTATTGTAGTTGTTGTCTTCAAGACTCAGCCTATTTTAACAAATCTACTTTGATCAATGTCTCTTCTGGTGATTTTCAAAAGATGAGAATTTTTACAAAAAGGAATGCGTTCTTACTGTTTACCACCACATTTTTTAATTACTAACCGATTATTGGCTTCTTAGACCAACATGAGCGACAACTGGTTCTCGCAACGGCATGTCAAGTAACTTGGAACGAACGAAGATATTAGGCAATACATAAGTTACGACATTTGACTATTTGAATTTGATTTTAAACAAAGATTTCGTACAAAAACAAACTAAACACTTAAAAAATAGAGTGGATTTTACAATTATAATCATCTAGTTTTCTCATAAGATGCAAGCAAGTCCGTTGGGACAAACTGGTATACAGATGATGATCTGCACACACAGTGGAAAATTACTTGCAGATCAGTCAGTTAGAGCTGTAGCATAAATAAAACTTAATTTAACGTAAGGTAAAAAATTGTACTTTTAAAGCTAAACTGGTAGTCCGCCGTAGCCCTGCTTCATTGATCAACGTATAATGTTTCACTGTGCTCACACGTAACATATACGTACTGTACCAGTTTGTTCCGACGGACTGATTATATCTGTCTGTAGAAGACTATCATAGTTATGATATTGCTGTTATAAAATACACAGCTGTATTTTCCGGATTATGTTTTCGTAACAGTGTCTGAAATTTTGGCCGTCGTCATTTGGGACAGCGGAATATTCTTTGTCGTTGCTGACAGGTTACTATTATTGTGAATAGAAACACATATCCTATAAATACAGGAATAAACTTCGGGAAACAGCTCGTTCACCCTCCGTTAATCTATAATTATTATGGTAATTACGATCAAAGCAGCATGTCAAACGAAGCGCACAATATCTGCAGTGGTGGGTCTTCTTCCACTGATGGAATCGCATGCTGTTTAATTATCACAACTGCTTTTAATAGTAGTCATTGTTATCACATTAGTTACCTTGTTACAAACTAATAAAGACATAGCGAATTACTATCGCTCTTTCACCCAGCAAACGCTGGAAAGAGGAATACATTACACGTATTTGTTAATGTACTACGGAAACTATATGTACTCACCGTACGTCCTTAGGACAAACCATATCAAATACTTACGCCCACTGCAAGAATTTAATGTCCTTTGTTAAGGGGAAAAACTAAATTTACGGCATTTAACGCCCTAACACCGTCAAAATACAATCGTAAATAAGCTGTAAGTTATAAATTAAACTTCGAGAGATTAAACTAGTAAGCCGTAAGCTGCATAGATTTTAAAAGCCTGGAAAACATTGGCTGGACGTATAATTTCCTCCGAAACGACAGGAGACACACAAAACAAGAAACTTTTTTTAAAAAATTTCTTTATACATTTGCAGGACATTATCAAAAATAAGACTGAATGATCCGTTTAGCCGCTAAACCTTGAAAAAATTGGAATTTTCTTGTAGTGACATGGTATAAATGGGTAGCATCTTGAAATGGTGACAAATTTCAAAACGGCAACAGGAGTAGATCTACACAGACATACTAGCTGTGCTCATGCCAAATTTCATCCTAGTCCATTGTAGTTTATGCTTGAGTATAACGCGGACACACGCACACGCACCACACACACGCACCACACACACACACACACACACACACACACATATATATATATATATATATATATATATATATATACGTGAATATAGACTAGAGATTGGAAAAAATGTACAACGAGCCAAATATGTTCTGTTAAAAAGTTTTTGTTAGCGTGCCACTATACGTCACTGGCTGATCTACGTGGTTTCAGGGTACCGTCGATATCTTATTTGTTCGTTCGAGTAATGTGAACACAGTTACATAATAGTAATGACTGACTCTGCACGCGTGTTACCCACATCCAAAAGATACCAGAACCACCACCCAAATAATTTAATCATTGACTTCTGAATGTCGATATACATTACGCATAGAAGAAGCGTCAGTTAAATCAACGGCAATTCAGAAAGACTGAAGAAGCAGGGAAACTCTGAAGACGCATAAAGAATGAAGAATAACGACTGAAGAAAGAAGGAATCTGGAAATAACGGGACGTATCTCTTCGGTAAGAGAGCAACACCTTTTGTTTTTCATTAGTTTGCTTTTTGAAACTTAGAACATAATATTTGCTTTCCCAACGCAAAATTCACCTGTTCAGAAAGTTAGGAATCTGCCGTCCTAAATCAATAGTATGAAGTCGCAATACACACGAAATTCTGACGGCAGTTCAGAACCTCATATAATTAAAATTTAGGAGACAAGAAGAATTGTCACATCCTGTACGGCGAATGTTTACACTTTTTATCCTACTGGATGAGCCGTGGGAAAAACAGGATAGGCGTGCCGTGCTTGAAAACAATGTCACCCTAACAATATACTCCCTCACTTCACAGTGGAATGCAGGATAGCTTTCCTATTTCAGTGGTCCGATATAACAGTGCGTTCCTGAATAACGCGTCCGCTAATGACGGCAACATCGACTCGCTCTAACCGGAGAACAACACAGTAACATGTCTGACGACGTGACTATGTCCGCAGGAATGCGAAAGGAGGTTGCTGGCCACGTTTGTATAGCGATTTGTGCACTCGCCACGACGCGTTTTGTCTGCGAAGAAAATCGTAACACGAGTATTTTGATCGGTCACTGGAGACTGTATTGACTTCTTCGAGGTAATCCTACTCTGTGCTCGCTGGAATTTGACTCTGAAGTGTGCCGAAACTCAAAGAGTCCACCCTGACCACTCGGTCAGGGAATGAAACTTTAAAAAAAGAAAAAGAAAAAGCCTGGTCATTAAAGATAAAGAACCGTCTCCGTCGGCAAAGATTGAGAGCCCAAATCTTAATGAGGGAATTGGCTTTGTATTCACCGAATGTGGTTTGGAAAACCCCTGTCGTCTTTAAGGCTATAATACACTACTGGCCATTGAAATTGCTACACCACGAAGATGGCGTGCTACAGAGGCGAAATTTAACAGACAGGAAGAAGATGCTGTGATATGCAAATGATTAGCTTTTCAGACCATTCACACAAGGTTGGCGCCGGTGACGACACCTACAACGTGCTGGCATGAGGAAAGTTTCCAACCGATTTCTCGTACACAAACAGCAGTTGACCGCCGTTGCCTGGTGAAACGTTGTTGTGATGCCTCGTGTAAGGAGGAGAAATGCGTACCACACGTTTCCGACTTTGATATAGGTCGGACTGTAGCCTATCGCGATTGCGGTTTATCGTATCGCGACGTTACTGCTCGCGTTGGTCGAGATCCAATGACTGTTAGCATAATATGAAATCGGTGGGTTCAGGAGGGTAACACGGAACGCTGTGCTGGGTCGCAACGAAATCTTATCACTAGCAGCTGAGATGAAAGGCATCTTATCCGCATGGATGTAACGGATCGTGCAGCCACGTCTCGATCCCTGAGTCAACAGATAGGGACGTTTGCAAGACAACAACCATCTGCACGAACAGTTCGGCGACGTTTGCAGCAACATGGACTATCAGCTCGGAGACCATGGCTGCGGCTACCCTTGACGCTGCATCACAGACAGGAGCGCCTCCACGAACCTGGGTGCACGAATGGCAACACGTCATTTTTTCGGATGAATCCAGGTTCTGTTTACAGCATCATGACGGTAGCATCCGTCTTTGGCGATATCGCGGTGAACGCACATTGGAAGCGTGTTTTCGTCATTGCCATACCGGCGTATCACCCGGCGTGATGGTATGGGGTGCCATTGGTTACACGTCTCGGTCACCTCTTGTTTGCATTGGCGGCACTTTGAACAGTGGACGTTACATTTCAGATGTGTTACGACCCGTGGCTCTACCCTTCATTCGATCCCTGCGAAACCCTACATTTCGCCGGCCGAAGTGGCCGTGCGGTTAAAGGCGCTGCAGTCTGGAACCGCAAGACCGCTACGGTCGCAGGTTCGAATCCTGCCTCGGGCATGGATGTTTGTGATGTCCTTAGGTTAGTTAGGTTTAACTACACTCCTGGAAATTGAAATAAGAACACCGTGAATTCATTGACCCAGGAAGGGGAAACTTTATTGACACATTCCTGGGGTCAGATACATCACATGATCACACTGACAGAACCACAGGCACATAGACACAGCCAACAGAGCATGCACAATGTCGGCACTCGTACAGTGTATATCCACCTTTCGCAGCAATGCAGGCTGCTATTCTCCCATGGAGACGATCGTAGAGATGCTGGATGTAGTCCTGTGGAACGGCTTGCCATGCCATTTCCACCTGGCGCCTCAGTTGGACCAGCGTTCGTGCTGGACGTGCAGACCGCGTGAGACGACGCTTCATCCAGTCCCAAACATGCTCAATGGGGGACAGATCCGGAGATCTAGCTGGCCAGGGTAGTTGACTTACACCTTCTAGAGCACGTTGGGTGGCACGGGATACATGCGGACGTGCATTGTCCTGTTGGAACAGCAAGTTCCCTTGCCGGTCTAGGAATGGTAGAACGATGGGTTCGATGACGGTTTGGATGTACCGTGCACTATTCAGTGTCCCCTCGACGATCACCAGTGGTGTACGGCCAGTGTAGGAGATCGCTCCCCACACCATGATGCCGGGTGTTGGCCCTGTGTGCCTCGGTCGTATGCAGTCCTGATTGTGGCGCTCACCTACACGGCGCCAAACACGCATACGACCATCATTGGCACCAAGGCAGAAGCGACTCTCATCGCTGAAGACGACACGTCTCCATTCGTCCCTCCATTCACGCCTGTCGCGACACCACTGGAGGCGGGCTGCACGATGTTGGGGCGTGAGCGGAAGACGGCCTAACGGTGTGCGGGACCGTAGCCCAGCTTCATGGAGACGGTTGCGAATGGTCCTCGCCGATACCCCAGGAGCAACAGTGTCCCTAATTTGCTGGGAAGTGGCGGTGCGGTCCCCTACGGCACTGCGTAGGATCCTACGATCTTGGCGTGCATCCGTGCGTCGCTGCGGTCCGGTCCCAGGTCGACGGGCACGTGCACCTTCCGCCGACCACTGGCGACAACATCGATGTACTGTGGAGACCTCACGCCCCACGTGTTGAGCAAATCGGCGGTACGTCCACCCGGCCTCCCGCATGCCCACTATACGCCCTCGCTCAAAGTCCGTCAACTGCACATACGGTTCACGTCCACGCTGTCGCGGCATGCTACCAGTGTTAAAGACTGCGATGGAGCTCCGTATGCCACGGCAAACTGGCTGACACTGACGGCGGCGGTGCACAAATGCTGCGCAGCTAGCGCCATTCGACGGCCAACACCGCGGTTCCTGGTGTGTCCGCTGTGCCGTGCGTGTGATCATTGCTTGTACAGCCCTCTCGCAGTGTCCGGAGCAAGTATGGTGGGTCTGACACACCGGTGTCAATGTGTTCTTTTTTCCATTTCCAGGAGTGTAGTTCTAAGTTCTAGGGGACTAATGACCTCAGCAGTTGAGTCCCATAGTGGTCAGAGCCATTTGAGCCAAACCCTACATTTCAGCAGGATAATGCACGACCGCATGTTGCAGGTCCTGTACGGGCCTTTCTGGATACAGAAAATGTTCGACTGCTGTCTGGGCCAGCACATTCTCCAGATCTCTCACCAACTGAAAACGTCTGGTCAATGGTGGCCGAGCAACAGGCTCGTCACAACACGCCAGTCACTACTCTTGATGAACTGTGGTATCGTGTTTAAGCTGCATGGGCAGCTGTACCTGTACATGCCATCCAAGCTCTGTTTGACTCAATGCCCAGACGTATCAAGGCCGTTATTACGGCCAGAGGTGTTTGTTCTGGGTACTGATTTCTCAGCATCTATGCAACCAAATTGCGTGGAAATGTAATCACATGTCAGTTCTAGTATAATATATTTGTCCAATGAATACCTGTTTATCATTTGCATTTCTTCTTGGTGTAGCAATTTTAATGGCCAGTAGTGTAGAATAACATCGTATGACGTTGTTGGTTGGGAGACCTGGAAATGCAGATTCGTCCACCTTACTGGAGTGATTTTCCTGTTGTTTGTGTATAATGGCGCCTTTATGTCGCGAAGTTTGAGAGTTGTGTAAGTGTAGGCGACTGTAATGAGTGTGAGTAGTGTCCTTTCGTGTTCTGTGTTCGATGATGATGAAAGAAGGGAGAGAGTGAAACCCGGTACTGATTCACAGAATACTCTTTCCCGAAAAGTACCAAGGGGTTGTTGGGCTTAATTTGCCCACCCGATGGACGGATCGTCATCAACAGAGTTACATGCCCTCTCTTCATGAGAAACTGCGGAGCGGTTTGAAATTTTATCTATGAAACTTGCGCAAATATTGGTGATCAGGAACGTTTCGCAATCACGTCTCCTCCCATTTGTCGTAAGTCATAACGAAAGTAGCCGACAGCAGCGGTTACCCCTTCAATGTACTGGCCACACCCGACGTTGCGTAACTTCGGTGATGTGACGAGAACCGATGTATTCAACGAGGTAAGGTAATTGGCGATACTGAGGCTATGCATTGGTGATATTTACATTTTCTTTCGCAACTATTCTTGCAGTGTTCGCTGATAGTCTTCCAGGAAGAAACCAGCTTTTATTATTTTCTTTGATGCATACACAAATGACATTTATTTTATTCTACTTTCGCGTATTTCCACATACATGCATTAGTGTGTAGAAACTTAATATGTGCAGTGCAAGGTAAAGCTGGTCACCTTTGGTTCGTCACCACTTACAGGTTCTAATGGCAGTACCTTGTACATCGGTAGTATTTATGAGCTCGCAGCAAGAGAGAAAGGAAGGCAAAAATTCTATCAGGAATAACTCCAAAGTATTCCGGCGCTTCGTTGTGGCAAAAAGAAGAATTCTAAAGCCACACGCTTATATGTATCAGAAATTAAAAACTTTCATATCCATAATAATGAACAATCGTGATATTTTGTTACATGAGCTGTGTTTGTGAATAACTATTATTACGCATATGAAAGTTTTCTAGTTTCTGATAGTCAGCCAAATTCTGTAAATGAGAGTACTCATTTGGCTGCAAACTGACTGTGAAATTAACGGCACATTTGACAGCTACTTTGAGACTGCAAAAATGTGTGTGTGTGTGTGTGTGTGTGTGTGTGTGTGTGTGTGTGTGTGTGTGTATTGCTCCAGAAGGTATTACACAGCGCGTGGTCGAATGTATTTCGTACAAAGAGTAGCGATTTTCTGTCTCGTGACCGAGACAGAAACATGGCAAACTGCGAGCAGGACCCACGCTCTGAGGATTCCATGCAAACTTAAATATGTACATACATAGTTGATCCATCCCGGTAATTGACAATCTCGACCATTTTTGCCTGTTATCGATATCGTACTGGCAACATATCGATCCCAGGAATTCCACGATTTTCGAGAATGTTTTAATTTTAAGTTAAATTTTTTGTGTAATTTCGCATTTGCTATTGTAATTTTTTTTTAATTTATTAATTCTGGAGTTACACTAACATACTATACTGATAATCAAGACCAACTGTTTAAAGTTTTTAAAATTGTGTATTGAATAATGTTAGAATTAGCTGAATCAACTTTAATGATCAGTGAGCATAACTTTTTGCGATCCTGTGCGCTAAGGCATCATTTACGTTTTTAAACTATAATAATGAAATTAATGTAATTATGCTAGAAATGTACTAATAGGTATAGAAGTAGATGTAGAGGGATTCTAAACTCTGATACTTCACTTCAAACCACAGGGAACTTCGAAATTTAATCTAGGGACTAAAATTCCATCGGGTCTAAAAGCAGTAATTTTAGTAACACAAGTTCCCCCTCCCGCCTAAAATAGTCTCCGAAACGTAAAACACTGGTACCTTTAAGGTGAAAGTTATTACGTATTTACAAGACTAGAGCGTCTTCATCGTTGTCTTCATTCATAATCAGGTGACATTGTGGTCAAGCGCGGCCTTTGTAGTTAGTATGAAAATCGAATTAAATTAAAATGATTACTTAAGTACTAAATTTGAATCAAATTTGTAGGTGATGACTGGAAAAGGAATAATAGTACCGCATTCCATATCAAAGTTGGAAGAAAGGTTGTCTGTAAGCGTGTTAGCCTTTGTAGTGCCTTGGTTTATTAAGGGTAGCACGCCTCTGGAGGAGAAATACAGTAAAACTACATTTGGGGTTTGGTTTTAACATCTATGTCGATATCGCCTACATCAGTCAGACGAGAAATGTAATCGTTGCCATTATTCTCGTACTTCGGCGGTGCCTATGCATTCTATAGCAGCACTGACTAGACGTTGTGGCGACCTGTAAACCGCAATCAACCGGACCTCGAACATTTCAAAATGCACACACGAGTACCATTTGCAGCGAACGTGTTATTTAAGCTATACCTTTTACAATTCATACGACCCATATGTCTCAGCATCTGTTAGACTGTGACGTACATACGCAATATATACTGAACCTGGATTTGTATTAACTACTGCCGGACCGGCTACTCTGCTTACCTCACCAAAACAATCAAGTTTAAAAGTGTTGCTACACCACCCGCAGGTTTCAACAGACAGTCTGGCATTGGAGGAAAGAATGATAGGATATGTGATGATGCTTGGCGAAGGGGCATAGACCTTAGTATGTGACATAAATTTCAGATTGATACGTCTACCCATTCCTGGGAAAAAGCTGTCTTAACAATTGGACAGACAGAAAGACGGTGCAACAAGACAAAAAAGTGATACTATAAGGGTTCCGTTTTTACGGATTTAGATACAGAACCCTAAAAACGACTGTCTATATACTCCTACAAGCGGCTAGTCTCACTCCACTTACCGTCGAATACCGGTTCTCTAAATTTACACCATAAGGCTTTCACGAGAACAACCGTGCTTTTTTCAGCCGATTCTCATTTAGGGCATGTAGTTTGTCCAATGGGGTATTTTTTTTTACAGACGCTTACAGCAAATTAACGTATTAGCAATTACATTACAACACACTGATCGCGGATCTGCATGTATTATTTCGTATGAACATGAAATATCGTAAATCGGAGCAAATTTACGGATCGTCTGATACTCCGAAAAATGACTGTGGCGATATGATATCATTTCGTACTTTTGTGTTCAGCAGGGACGGGTACGCATCAAAGAGAGTTAGGTCACAGTCATGTGACATTTTCAGGATAAATAACAACACAAAGAACTCTCGGTGTGTACAGTACATTTGAATTAACAAAATTTTACCAGATGCAGATACATGCTGATCACTGAATGTCAAAACTTTGTACACTGGAACGTATTTAAATGTTAACGCTTCGGAGAGTTTCCAGAGATGCATAGAGGGGTAATAATTTATTCTAACCAGCTGAAGCTGATTTTTCCGTACCGCCCAGCGTAAAAGCAGAAGCCTACTTGCCGAAGATTTATATCACAGATGGGGCGTTTCTTCGATCCTCTGGTTCTTACTCCAAGCTCTGAAAATAACTTGCAATTTTATTCAGCAGGCTTGTTTTGTGTGCTCTGACGTTTATGATTTTGACATTTCTCTGCTCACAGTCAATCAATTTATCAATTGGTCACAGGAGTTTAACTATGCGTTACATACCTATTCTGCAACGCCCGTATCTTAGCAGGTCTCTAACCGCAGATGCAATCGCCTTTTCGATAGTATCTGCGTATAAGTTATTTTAGGTATTATGCACTGGTAGCCGGCCGCGGTGGCCTAGCGGTTCTAGGCGCTCAGTCCGGAACCGCGCGACTGCTACGGTCGCAGGTTAGAATCCTGCCTCGGGCATGGATGTGTGTGATGTCCTTAGATTAGTTAGGTTTAAGTAGTTCTAAGTTCTAGGGGACTGATGACCACAGATGGTAAGTCCCATAGTGCTCAGAGCCATTTGAACCATGCACTGGTAATCAAGGAGAAATATGATGCATTGCGAACAAATGTAATTTTTGATTGATTCTCGTAGTTCAAAGAGTTAGTTAAATGTAAAAGAAACACAAAAGACTCAGCAGTAAATAAGCAACGGGGAGAGAAAAGAACAATGTTTTCTGGTTAGCACAGTTATTCAATTTACGGTGCATACAATAAAAGGATCACTGGAACTTAATACCTAATCTCCGTCACCAAACTTTATCCACACGTCTCCAATGAATACATTATTGATCAAAAGTATCCGGACAGCTCTATCTAATGCGGAAGTGACCACTGGATGACGCGAGAGGCGGGCTCGCCAGTAAAGGAGGAGGCTGAGAGTATTGACAGCGGAGAAGCAGGAACAGAAGAATGGGTCGGTCAGGAGATTTCAAACGTGGACTGATCACTAGATATCACCTTAGTACCAGATCCATCAGTGACATCTCAACCGTACTAAAGCTGCACGAGTCGACTGATAACGATGTGGCTGTGAAGCGGAAACGCGAAGGAATAACCACAGTTAAACCAAGACCACACAGGCCTCACGTAGTGACGGACTGGAATCGTCGAGCACTGCGAAGGGCGGTTGTAAAAAATCGCATCGGAAGTCAACGGAATCACCCGTGAGTTCCATAGTGCTGCCAGCGGTGCAGCCAGTACAATGACTGTTGGCAGGAAGTTAAAAAAAGAACGTGGTATAATGGTCGAGCGACTCTCCCCGGATGCGAGTCCAGCGTGCTGACCACTGCGCCACCTCGCTTGGTGGATACTGCAGAGGAACAGTTCTGAGACGAAGATTTGTTCTTTCAGCATGAATATGCATCCTATAATGAACCAGCATCTGTGCGGCAATGGTTTGTGGATCATAACATTCGCGAAACGGACTGGCCTGCCCAGAGTCCCGGCCTACGCCCTGTGGAAAACCTTCGGGATGGATTAGAATGCCGACTTGCCTCCAGATCCCGATGACCAACATCACTACCTACCATGGTTTCTGCTCTTGAGGAAAAATGGGTTGTCACTCGTGCACAGACATTCAGACACTTCGCTGATAGTGTCCCCAGCAGAATTGAAGCCGTCATAAGGGTGATGGGTGGACACACCACATTTTAATGTCCAGTAACATGTGTCCGGATAATTTTGACAAATAGGGTATACGAAGGAAGGTAGGGTAAATGTCCCATCGACAACGGGCCTTAGAAATGGAGCACAAGCTCTGACTGTCCTGAAATATGAGGGAGGAAAACGAGTACTGTGACATAATGCTCGTTAATATTAGCGTTGAAATGCACAGGCAAGTGGGACTCTCACACTAGGCTCCATCACTGTCACAGTTTCCGACTGTCTACTTGTTTCCACATACATGTATAAAATAGTTTTCCTTAGCCCCTTAAAAATGGCTAGAAGTTAACATGTAACTCTATTGACAACAATCACAACTGACCATGCATTTGTGTCGTCCAAAGAATTGTCGGTTTATTGGGAGAGTTTTGGGAAAGTATGGGTCATCTGTAAAGGAGACCGCATATAGGACGCTAGTGTGACCTTTCTTGAGTATTTCTCGAGTGTTTGGGATCCGTATCAGGTCGGATTAAAGGAAGCTATTCAAAGTCAGGCAGCTAGAATTGGTCCCCGTGGGTTCAAACAACACGCAAGTATCACAGAGATGCTTCGGGAATCATGGAGATGCTTCGGGAATTCAAATGGGAATTCCTGGAGAGAAGGCGACGTTCTTTTGACGGACACTATTGAGAAAATTTATAGAACCAGCATCTGAAGCTGACTGCACTGCGATCCTACTTCCGCCAACACACATTTCGCTCAATGACACGAAGATAAGATACGAGGAATTAAGGCTCACACGGAGGCACACAGACCGTTTTTCCTTCACTCCATCTGCGAGTGGAACAAGAAAGGAAATAATTAGTAGTGGTACAGGGTACCATCCATCATGCACCATACGGTGGCTTGCGGAGTGTGCATATAGACGTAGATGTAGAATCGTGTTGACTCATCACAGCAGACAAAGACTATCGTAGAGCAAAGCAATGCTCGAAGTTTTTTCGGATGCCATGTCGTGGTGCCAACAGAGCATGCCCGTAAGAGGCAAACCATCACACGAGCATACTACTGAATTCTCCTCACGAGTTTACCGGAAGCTCTCAAGAAGCATCGTCGCAGGGAACTATCCAAGGGAGAGTTTCTGCTCCACGATAATGCCTCCGCTCATTCTACACTGGACACAGCCAAACATGTTGCTTCTTTGAGCAGTCACATTTTGCCTCCTGCCTTTATTCGTCTGACATGGCATCCAGTGACTTACTCGTCTTTCCTTGGATAAAAAAACAGCTGCGAGTATGTATTTATAACATGAATACGAAGTGACTTTCGAGATGGGAACGTTTCTTGAACAGCAAAAAAACAGTATTTTACAATCAAGGTCTCTGCTATGTTATCCACGGTTGGGAAAAATGTGTTGCATTAAAGTGCAGAGAAAGTCTAACACCATGAGCAAGTTTCATGTTCGCAAATTGATTTTTTGATGTTATGAAACTTCATGCCCAGCCGTCGAATATAAATAAAAACGATATCATAATAGTAGCCTATCAGGAGTGATCATTAAAACTCCCTTTATGATAAACGCTTATGAAAAAGTGATACCTTTATGCGTTTGAACACATGTCTAAGCTATTCGAGTCGTTACGTATGTATGAATGAATGACTAATTTTCATTCTAACTTTCATGCCGTGGAGAGAGCTTCACTGCTGCGAACCAGCGTTATATTGTGCGTGGAGTTTAATTGATCATATTTTATTGTTGCAGCTAAACTTTTCTGTCCGTAATTAAATCCGGAGGCTATTTACTTTCGATTTACATATTGAGACCGCAGCAAGTGCAGTGGTCGATTACATACCTATTAACTCTAGGCGCTTCATTAACAGATCAGGTCTACCATTACGATGGCATTACGATAAATACCATGCTTGACAATTCCTAACGAACATAGACATTGTCGGACAGGGATAGTCACAGATAATGAAGGACGATGTGAAATACAGATCCTACATAATAGAGGTTCCAATGGTTCTGAGCACTATGGTCCTTAACATCTGAGGTTATCAGTCCCCTAGAACTTGGAACTACTTAAACCTAACTAACCTAACAACATAACACACATCCATGCCCGAGGCAGCATTCGAACCTGCGACCGTTGCGGTCGCGCGGTTCCAGACTGAAGCGCCTAGAACCGCTCGGCCACAGCGTCCGGTCATAATAGAGGTGGAAGGTATATTTATAACGAAAAATGATAGAGATTTCACCACATGCGAAAGCAAGATGACAGTCATAAATAGCGTTCATGTTCGAGACAGGTCTGATACCCAACCTAAATGTCAATATCTAACTCTTAGTAAGGAATATACCCTACTCGGGCACTAATGCACAGTTTGTACCTGCTATTCATGCTGGTTACCAGACTGTTACGGAGTCTGTCGGGGGTATTGCCCCACTTCTCTGACAAGGTGGTTTTCAGTTCTTGCACGGTTCGATGAGGGGGGACACGTGCCGAAAGTATCCTAAGTATGCGCTATAGGGAGTACACAAGCCATTCCACACATTCGATATCTTCCCTTTCCAGTGCGTCCGACACCTCAGTGGTGCTGTGTGGGTGGGCATTTTGTCCATCAAAAAAATCCGGAATGTACCGCAACCCTAAACAGCAGGCCATGGCTCAGAATAATCGCCATGCAGTACCAGTGTGCTGTAATGGTACTTGCGCCAATATATGCAGCGCTGTTCGGCCATTGCGCATAATGCCTGCTCCTGCTCGCACCATAACGCCTAAGACATACCAATATCGTTCATGTTTGTAACGTGTGCCCCTCTCTCCCTATACTAACTGGTGGCCAGAATAACTTGCCACAGGTAAGAGGAACTCGTCGAAGAACATCAGTCTGGACCACTTTTCCTGGCCCCAAACAACATTCTCCCCACACAAAATAATTCTTTCTCGACGATGGTGTGGTTGAAGCGGGATGCATTTCACAGGCTTCGCGAGCATACAAAAATGGTTCAAATGGCTCTGAGCACTATGGGGCTTAACTTCTAAGGTCATCAGTCCCCTAAAACTTAGAACTACTTAAACCTAACTAACCTAAGGACATCACACACATCCATGCCCGAGGCAGGATTCGAACCTGCAACCGTTGCGGTCGCGCGGTTCCAGACTGTAGCGCCTAGAACCGCTCGGCCACCCCGGCCGGCGCGAGCATACATACCAGCTTGATTTAATCGCCTCGAAAGGGTTTTGGCAGACACACGTGTACCGGTAACTGTTGAAAGATTTGCAGCGACCTGCCTACAAGTAAGATGTCTGTTCCTTTTCGCCTTTACGGTTCCGTATTTATCCATCAGAGATCATTGGAACAGCGGAAAGTCCCATGGGACTGGAAGACGGCCCAGGTCATAGCAATCTATTAAAAGGGTAGAAAATCGGATGCACATAATTACCGGCCAATTTCACTGACATCGATTTGTTGTAGAATCATGGAACATATTTTGTGTCCAGACATAATGACCTTTCTAGACTCTGAGAAGCTCATCTGCAGAAACCAGAACGGTTTTAGGAAACAGCGGTCATGCGAGACACAGCTGGCCCTCTTTGTGCCTGATATACAACAGGCTATAGATACCGGCTCCCAGGTTGATGCCCTATTTCTCGACTTTCGAAAGCCGTTCGACTCAGTTCCACACTGTCGCTTGCTCCAAAAAATGCGCGCTTACGGCCTATCCGATGGCATATGCGGTTGGATAGATAGTTTTCTAACAGACAGAGAGCAGTATGTCGTCCTGAACGGGTGACTTCAACAGAAACAAGCGTAACATCAGGTGTGCCCCAGGGCAGTGCAATAGGACCGCTGATTTTTACGATTTACATAAACGATCTGGTTGATGGTATTGACAGCGGCATTCGACTGTTTGGCGATGATGCTGTAGTCTATAGGAAAGTAGTATCACACTAAAGTTGTGAACAAATAATGAGGATTTGCAGAAAATAAATGAGTGGTGTAATGACTGGCAGGTATCTCTCAATATTAGTGTAACCTGCTGCGTATAACAAGGCGAAAATCCCCATTGATCTAAAGAGTACAAAATAAATGCCCAGTCTTTGGAAGCGGTAACATCCGACAAGTATCTGGGTGTGACTGTTCGAAATGATCTCAAATGGAATGATCAAATTACACAAGTAACGGGCAAGGCGAACTGTAGATTGCTGTTTATTAGTAGAATCCTGAAGCGATGCAGTCCTTCAACAAAGTAAATAGCTTACAATACGTTAGTTCGTCCAGTCTTAGAGTACTGTTCGCCTGTTACCAGTTTGGTCTGATTCAAGAGATTGATACGGTCCAAAGAAGAGCGGCCAGATTCGTGACGTACATTTAGCTATCGCGAGAGCGTTACAAATCTCATAGAAAGTTTGAAGTGGGACGGCGCGCTAAGCGGAAGGGGCTGCCCACTAAATTCCGAAATCCGATCTTCGCCGAGAATGTAGAGCATATATTATTACCACCAACTTTCAAATCGTGCAATGATCACTGTTCAAAGATAAGGGAAATTAGAGCTCGTACTGAGGCGTTCAGACAGTCGTTTTTCCCTCGCGCGATCCGTGAGTGGAACAGACGGAGGGAAGTATGACTTTGGCGCGAATTGTGCCCTCCGCCACACACCACTTGGTGGCTAGCGGCGTAAATATGTAGATATGTAGATGTATTTAGCCTCTTCCGGTGGGGTGTCTACGACCACCGGCATGTTTTTCCATGGCGTTTCCACATTCGCGGCCTTTTTTAATGGCAAAATGACACTTTTGGACACACCCTTTTCTGTGGCCACGATAGTGAAACTTTGGCTTTGAGCCGTCCAACTGCTCGTCCATGATCGTAAGCACTCAAATGATGTCTTGAAGAAACGCTGCTGAACCACATGGACTGTGGACTACTCGATTCCGCAACTACCTTAGTCAAGTAATGTGTGCTGTCGAATGCGTACAGAGCGTTCGTGCACAGGCTTGCTGCAGTTAACACGTCCCACCGTCTACATTTCTGTTTACTGCCATTGGTCAGATGTTCCATAGCAGTTGTCAGTTGTTCCGTAACAATTGGCAGTTGTCCTTAGTAATTTTCAAGCAGCGTAGAACTTTGTCCATTGCAGTTTATGACAGTATAGGCACGTGAAGTGGCTAAGAAGGTTCACTGCGGGCCTAGACATATTATTATGTAAGTGTGTAAATAAAATATCCCTTCGTAGTAGTATGCAAACTAGTGAAAGGGTTAGTTCTTTTCTACCTTCACGGATCTGAACGGTCCAGAGAAAACCTACAGTCCTATGTTAAAAGAAGAGATTTCCACAATTTACGGAAACGCGTTTTCTGCCTTTTTTAGCGGAATCCAGCGCACAGAAGTTCACTACTAATAAAGTTAAACGACGGGAACTATAATTTTCGCTTCGTTTTTCATTGAGATAATTACTGTTATATCGAGAAACATTTTTTTATTACATAGCTGATCAGTTATGACCACGCGTGGCACAACACTGCTTTGATTACAAAGGAATGGTGACGCATTTAATAATAAAATTATTTTCCATACGTCAGTGAGTAATAAAGCAATTACGAACAGGCCAGAATCGTTTCATGTTCCGTGTATTCCATTTCAATTCTGCGGACATTCGCACGCAACAAGTCAATTTGGAAATAAGTCGTCTAAAACTTTAGCAATTAAATTCCAGCGAAACTTAGTTACAGCTGGAAATAAATTTCACTCATTATATGCAAATAAACCGCCTGTGGTGCGATATCCAATTAATTACGAGGAACCTTGCAGCCACTTGGTTATTAGACAGTAAGCAATTTAATTTCCATGCTGTGACGCAATGAACAGCGTTAAGACTGGAGCAGAAAGGGTATTTCAGAATATCCAGGAATAATGTCACGTCAGCAATCATTAATACCTTACACAAAGCGTTTTTCGTCTGCATAATCCTCTAAAGAGTTTCTTATCTATTTTTAAGATATACTAATAAATATGAAGTACTGTTACGCGCAAAGATTACTCATTTTTACCGTTATTCTGTACTGTAAGTGCGTGCGGCTACATAATCCAGTTCATTAAAAATATTGTAATTTATACGACAGTAATAATTATGGAATTCTCCAGTAAATAGTATATACATCAACGTCTAGCATCAGCTTCCTAATTTCAGCCCTGTGCGCTGCATTTGATCTTGAAGAAAAAATCTAAGGTGAACGAAAGGAAAGAAACGAGTATCTAACGTCATCCATGATAAACGATGCTTCCAAGTAGGACAAAGGTTTTTGTTACTCCTATACGCCCCCGGGTTGAGATGAATACGACGTGGACCACGATAATCGGAGAGAAATGCTAGATATTACTGGGTTAACAACATTGCTTTATTACGGCAGTCGCAATTAACGTTCACAACCATAGATCCGGGAGGCTGACCCATTTGCGGTATACAAGTGGCTGTCATCAATTTAGCGTCACGGAAGACGAGATGCTGGTTAGGCAGACTTGTCAAGATGAGGGTGAAACTGACATATGGACTTCTGGTAACACAATCTTGGTTTGCTGCCTGCTACTGCATCCGTTTTCCGTAATTTCTCGCATTTAATGGAGAACTCTACGTTAGCAGGTTTTCAGAGTATTGGTATTCAACTTTCTTACATCTTGCAACGGAATGAGTACGTAATTCTACTTTCAACGGTGTTGCTTCTTGACACTTAAGGCAATGCTTTTCACAGTGCCTTGCAGAGTATGGCTGTAGATGTACATGTAGATAAGCAGGTCCTATGCTTTGCAGTCTTGGTGACTAGAACACTCTTACTTGCAAATGCTAAAAATGCAGCGGTAGTTACGTACATGTCTCCACATGGTATTAACAGGTACTACAACCAGTACATTTAAGCAGTAGACAAAGAAAATTTCGGTGGCCTCCATTAAATGCGGTAGTACTAAAAACGATAACAAAAATAACGTAGAATACAAGCAATATATTTACAGTGCATTTAAATCTAGCAGTTCACACACGGATTGGTAAGCAGTAACAAGTAGACATGAGCCCACAGAATACCATATGACCCAATCAGTTTCTATTTCGTCTGAAACAAAAACAAACATGGAATCATTTAGTCCACTCAATATCATGGATGAGAGCAGAAATCAAGTAGAATACGAGCAACATATTTACGTCGCAACTCAAAGAGTTGCAATACACACAAGATGGTTAATCAAACATAATACCCACTTGATAACAGCTACGCGGTCGAAATTGCAATATTGGGTTTTACTGCCAGACTAACAGACCCATCTATAAAGTTTAAATGAAAAATGTTATCATGCAGTACTCGTCTTTCGAAAAGCAATAATGCGGATTTCCGCGCGATATTTCTCGTATTCAAAGTTCACTGCCGCGCCACTTGGAGCGGTGCTGTCGTTCTCCGTTTCCGTGTTGTAACACGAGCCCGGCACTTTTGATATTTTGGTGCTCTGTGTAGTCATCACCCGCGTCCACTCACTCAGAATTTCATTGTACCTTCCGTGAAATAAAGACTACGGCTTTTTCTCTGTAAGTTGGTCAACGTCACTGCTGCCCTTTATGTTCGATTCCCATATCACAAGATGGGCAGCTCAGGCGGGCATGCACACCAAATTTGCGGTGGTTACAACTGAAACGTTCGTTTCATCCGTCTACGGGGGTGTTTCCGTAAGTCGCGCGAAGTCCCTATCACGGGCGCAACATTCTTAGTGACGTGCGGCGCCGGTGGTAAATTACGCGACGTGTTGCTCCGTCGATTTATTCTATATCTATGACACATGGTAGATAAAGCAGAACAGATAGGTAAGAAAGTATAAGCAGAATAACAGAGTACACAACAAAAGAGGAACTTCAATGTACTCGTGAGAAAAGAACTGCAGGAGGACACACACACACACACACACACACACACACACACACACACACACAAACCACTTCACAGAAATGGCTTTAGCGGTGGAGGGACACATGACCGTCTAGCTTCACTTCCATACCATCTACAGCGCTCCATAATGACCGGTGCGGTCTTTCAAGGGGGGCGATTAATGTTTTGTCCAGTGAGTTATCTTGCACTAGATTAGCCATGTGTTAACTTAGGCTCGCAAACCTCATACTGCATTTATGTGGTCAGTGGTGATATGGTCTGAGGGGCGAACTACAGGGGGTTGACAAAAATATGGCAACACCGCAAGAAATGCATGCCTGGACATAAATGCAGATGTCAGTCAAGCCCGCAGGTCGTGCTTTTCTACTTGACCACGAACGGCACCTGTGAAATGTCCTTAGTGACCAAAGTAATACGATCAACGAGTGAGCAAATGGAATACCACAGACTAACACAAGAACGCCTAAATGCATGTCACACCTTCCCACCGTGAAACAGACGCAGTTCCAAGGGAAGAAACGAGCACAGAATCCGAGAGCAGAACCGTGTTAAGCTAGAAGGCCCTACGATTAGGGACGGACACCCACGTCTCCAGCCAACCACCAGGACCACCCCCCAGCCCATGTTAAAAGATAGAGCCCTCCAGAAGAACGGTATAGATCTTACGATAACACTAAAAGGGCCACACCAGCTGCAAGTTTTAGCGTGAGACTTTTTCGCGTCTCTGTTACGTTGCAAACGTTAAAAACATTGCCCCACCACGAAAAGTGTAACGTTTCTCATTGGATAGACAGAATTTTTGTAGGCGGAGCTTAAGGTTAACATTGAGGCCCTGATTGGTCAGATGAAAACACAGCCAGATAGTTTTTTTTTAAACCAACTTCGGTAAAACTCTAGCAAGGAGAAGTCAGGAGAGAGTTGCTTCCAAGGCGGCGAGGTGCGTGGAGCTGTGCTGCCCACCGCCCCCTGAAGAACACCGACAAGGTAATGAATGCACGCGATGCCGCATTTTTGAGCGCATAAGGCTTCACTCAGAACTGTCGATCGTCAATTGAAGCTCATGGTATTCATATTTGCTACGTAAGTTAAAATCTGAAACGCGATGATTTTTCTGTTATATAGTTATTGAGGAGCCACATCAGCCACTGTAATTTACGACAAGTTAGATAAGTAATTAAAGATAATTGAGGGTCACTGTAGACCATTTTGATAGTTTTCTCTTTTGTGAAACGTAATTTAAACCTAGATTATAGATGTGATATGGCATAGGTCATCCTTCGATCCATTGTAGAACTTGGAAACCCACTCAGGGAATATTCGTTCACATTTTTGTTGAACGCAGTTGGTTTTTATCATCCTGTATTAAAATATTTCCTTTCATCAATAGTGCAATTTATAAACAATGTTTTGTGAGTTGAATAAAATTTCCAATGGTAAACTTAACTGCTTTTTCGACCTTATTTTACCAGCTAACTAAAAATAGGAAAGCCTTGAACCCCTTCCACTAAATTTAGTTAGTATTAAGATCCGTTTACAGGGAGTGCAGTGGAGCTGACGTTGAAATCATTAAGTATTTGGTTATATCATCGCTAGTCTCACTGAACTCTACATGTCATGTGTAGTCTGGCGTCTCCTTACCAGCAACAGGTCCCAGGTTCAAACTAGTCAATTCCCTCAAAAACACGCTCAGAGCGTCGTTGCGCGAAAGTGGTAGGGAGACACGGCTTAGAACAAACAGACACCACGCAGAATGTTAGATACATCGTAGTTATTCAAAGAGGGTGAATACAGAAGTTCGACAGACCTTCGGCTGCGTGTCTACCGAATACGCAACACCATGAAGGCGGTATATCACTAACTTCAAATTGGCACGAAGTGCAAATGATCAGCGTTTCAGTGGAACCTCACAAAGTGGGTAGATCAATCGCCATCTACATTTTGAATACGTCAGGGTGACAGAAGTCACGGAATAGCGATACGGACAAATACCGATGGCGATACTGTCATGTACACAAGGTATAAAAGGACAGTGCATTGGCTGGGCTGTCATTTGTACTCAGGTGATTCATGTGAAAAGGTTTCCGACGTGATTGTGGCCGCACGACTGGAACTGACAGACTTTGAACGCGGAGTGGTAGTTGAAGCTACATGAATGGAACATTCCATTTCGGGAATCGTTAGGGAATTCAATATTCTGAGATCCACAGGGTTGCGAACGTGCCAAGAATACCAGATTTCAGGTATTGTCTCTCACCACAGACAACGCAATGGCCAACGGCTAGACTATGTAGCCATGGATGAAATTCATTTGCGCGGGTGAGTTTCACACTGTTTTTGACGCCTGGTCGAGTTTACGTCTAAAGAGTGAACCATGGCGGAGGTTCGGTGAAGATTTGGGTAGGCATCTCGAGGTATTCCATGGGCACCAGGGGTACTCCGCAAAGTCGCTTTGGCTAGTTGGGTCCATCCCCATGGTTCAGATGGTTCAAATGGCTCTAAGCACTATGGGACTTAACTGCTGTGGTCATCAGTCCCCTAGAACTTAGAACCAGTTAAACGTAACTAACCTGAGGACATCACACACATCGATGCCCGAGGCAGGATTCGAACCTGCGACCGTAGCGGTCGCGTGGTTCCAGACTGTAGCGCCTAGAACCGCTCGGCCACTCCGGCCGGCATCCCCATGGTACAATGTTGGTTCTTCATTGGTGACGCTGTGCTCCAAGGCGGCAATGCCCCTGTTCACACAGGCCTCATTGTCAAACACTGGTTTTACGAGCACGAGGATGAAATGTAGTATCTCCGCTGGCCAGCACATTCACCGGACGTAAATATTGTCGAGTCCCTGTAGTCAACTTTGGAGGGAAGGACGCGTGATCGCTAACCCTTTCCACCATCGTTACCCGATCTTGCCCCTATATTACATCTGCATCTACATTTACACTCCGCAGCAAGCCACTTTGAGGTATGTGGCGGAGGGTACTTTGTATCCACTGTCACTACCTCATTTTCCTGTTCCACTTGCAAATAGTTCGCGGGAAGAACGATTGCTGGTAAGCCTCTGTGTGCGCTCGGATCTCTCTGATTTTATCTCCACCGTCTTTTCAATACGTGTACGTATCAGAAACCAATACAGTGGTTAACTCTTCTAGGAACGTACTCTCTCGAAACTTTAATAGTAAACCACAACATGATGCAGAACGCCTCCTTTTCAGTTTCCGCCACTGAAGTTGATGTGTCATCTCCGCGACGCTTTCGTGATTACTAAATGAACCTGCAACGAAGCGCGCTGTTCTTCTTTGGATCTTCTCTACACTATGTGATGAAAAGTATCCTGACACCTGGCTGGAAACGATAAAAAATAGTGGCACCCTCCATCGGTAATGCTGGAATTCAATACGGTGTTGGCCCACCCTTAGCCAGCTTTCACTCTCGCAGGCATACGTTCAGTCAGGTGCTAGAAGGTTTCTTGGGGAATGGCAGCCCATTCTTCACGGAGTGCTGCCCTGAGGAGAGGTATCGTTGTTGGTTGGTGAGGCCTCGCACCTAGTCGGAGTTCCAACACATCCCAAAGGTGTTCCATACGATTCAGGTCAGGACTCTGTGCAGGCCAGTCCATTGCAGGGACGTTACTGTCGTGTAACCACTCCGCCACAGGCCGTGCATTATGAACAGGTGCTCGATCGTGTTGAAAGATGCAATAGCCATCCCCGAATTGTTTTTCAACAGTGGGAAGCAAGAAGGTGCTTAAAACATCAATGTAGGCCTGTGATGTGATAGTGCCACGCAAAACAATAAGAGGTGCAAGCCCCCTCCATGAAAAGCACGACCACACCATAACACCGCCGCCTTCGAATTTTACTGTTGGCACTACACAAGCTGGCAGATGACGTTCACCGGGCATTTGTCATAGTCACACACTGCCACATTGTGTACTGTAATTCGTCACTCCACACAACGTCCAATATTTACGCTCCTTACGCCAAGCAAGGCGCCGTTTGGCATTTACTGGCGTGATGTGTGCCTTATGAGCAGCCGCTCAACCATGAAATCCAAGTTTTCTCGCCTCCCGCCCAGCTGTCACAGTACTTACAGTGGTTCCTGATGCAGTTTGGAATTCCTGTGTGATGGTCTGGATAAATGTCTGCCTATTACACATTACGACCCTCTTCAACTGTCAGCGGTCTCTGTCAATCAACAGACGAGGTCGGCCTGTACGCTTTTGTGCTGTACGAGCCCCTTCACGTTTCCACTTCACTATCAAATCGGAAACAGTGGATCTAGGTATGTTTATGAGTGCGGAAATGTCGTGTACAGACGTATGACACAAGTGACACCCAATCACCTGACCACGTTCGAAGTCCGTGAGTTCCGCGGAGCGCCCCATTCTGCTCTCTTACGATGCCTAATGACTATTGAGGTCGCTGGTATGGAGTACCTGGCAGTAGGTGGCAGCACTATGCACCTAACAAGAAAAACGTATGTTTTGGGGGTGTCCGGATACTTTGGGTCACATAGAGGTAATACACTATCAATCTTGTCTGCCACAGATCCCACACTAACGTGAAATACTCAAGTACTGGTCGAACCTCCATCTGGATTTCCTGCGATTACTTCTAAGCGGCTGTTCCACTTTAAGTCGCTGTGTACGCATACAACTAGGTATTTATGGAAGTAACTGCTTCCAATGATAGTTCTGCAATGGCGTAACCATACAATAATGGGTGTTTCTTTGTATGTAAGCACTGTACGCTGGATTTGTTTATGTTGAGGGTCATTTGCCACTCTCTGCACCAAATGTTACTCCCCTACACGAAGAATGGTATAAGATTCTCTTGTAAACCATACACGACCTGAATTTATCCGGTCCGAGACGGCTGAAAGCTATCTTAAATGCCAACTGTTTTCTAAACCGTATTGGGAATGGTAATGTGTTCTGTTTTTGGTGTTTCAGTATTTTTTCTGCCTCCTGTACAACACGTGGCCAAACTGCCAGATAACGGTGGCCCTACGACAATGGAGCTGACTAGGACGTTTGAGTCGACATATCGATAGATGTATGTGATGTTCAGCGCAGTTGGCACTACGCGCTTACAGAACAAGGATACTGTGTGAGGAAACCGTCGCAAAAACTTACGCAACCCGTTGCATTAATCGTGGTCCGGCCTTTGCCTCGTTTATCGCATCGGCATCCACAAAATGTAGAATTTACAATATCACTTCATTGCGCGAGCTAAAATTAACGATACAACCGTGGATCCAGATAGCTGACCCAGTTGCAGCAAACATTATCATCTTTTGATTTCGTTTGAAGTTATTCATGGCGTAGACTAAAAATGAACATCACAAGGGTCACACGTTAGAGCGCAAATCATGTTTTTTATAGGTGGTCCGTAACACCTACTTTGCTCACCGCCATAATCGACAGTAGTATTTTCGTGCGTTTCATTCGCTCAGGTACGTTCATAGATACAAACCTCCGGCCATTTCATTGTCCAGGAATGTCCAAGCACAGGGCAGCGATCATGTGTCGTGGCTGTCTGCGTCTGAAATTAGATCTGTGTAATCGCTTTTACGTCTTCACCGAACTGCTTTTGTCATACGGCGTGAGATTGCACATTTGTTCAGAGTCAGATAGTGGTCAGCGGTAGCCTTTATTTGAAATTCCATTTTTGACAGCAGCCGAAAATAATGTGGTCGTTTTAAATATGCAAGTATGATGAAGAGTGTAATTTCGCAGATTCCCATTGCAGTTGAGTAGTAATCGTATTGGGCTGCATATTGGACCTCTTTTTTGTGCCATTAACCGCCAGGAAAAGTAATGTAACACTTTTTTTCATAATATGCATTTATTACAAACATTTCCAAGAGCTTAAACCACTGAGTCTGTAATTATGTTGGCTTTCACAATTATTACAAGAGTTATACGCACATTTAATAATAACCAAAGTATAATGACAATGACGCTTCCTCTATTTTTGTATGATGAGTCGCAGTTCGGGGGGTCTCAGCTGTGGCAATTTTCTGCTCGAAATGTCAGCTCAGACTGACCGTGTCCGTTCCAGCCATATGGAATTAAGTGCTGTGACTGGCTAAGGAAACAACTTAATGGACTACTTTCTAATAGACGTTGAAACTCTGTTGGTTCACAACACAACAGGTAAAAAGCGATATTGTTTGGATTACAGCACATGCACTTACAACCGAAGAGGAAACTTAATACCAGCTTCACGTCCTTTTACTTATGGTAGCCCTTCTTCAGAAGACAGAGGCGTACTTCTCCACAGTTTATTTTTTTCTTCGAGATAAACAAGTGATATACTACTGCCTCCCACATATTTCTCGTGAAATGATCGTCGCAGTAAAAATCAGAGGTTCCAACTCTTACGGAAGCTTACTGCGATTGTTCTTTCCGTGCATAGTTTCCGATTGAAGCATACATGTAAAGGTAGTGCGGACGCCTCCTTGTGAGATGTTACAAAACTGTCGGAATATTAAAAAACGAACGGCGTTATTTTCTTTGCCAGAGGAAACTTGCTTTTTTATGACAATGCTTCTCCTCACACGGTGCTGTGCGGCTCTACGGGAGGAAAGTGACTTTGAGTTGATCCGAAGAGATAAGTAGATGGAAATATATTTCAGGCAATCGTGATATTCAATTGATGGCGTTACAGTGATAGGCAAATTGTTGAGAACGCCCCTGCAGCGCTGGAATAATAATTTTGGCAAAATTTAAGAACATTAGTAATATTTTCATGAAGCCTAACTGAAGTTGTGTAATTAACGTGCATCACGTTAATACGATAATATAGTTTCAGAAATACACTGTATGTTTTATACTGTAAATCTTTCAGACAAATGTCGTAGTTCGGGGTATCCAGGTTGTTGCATGCAATGCGAGATTTGCGAATTCTAATCTAAATTTTGATCTGTCGTAGTTATTTTGTTGAATCAACAAAAAATTTCCCCCGATGTCACAACGTGTCTCAGTGTGGCACAAACGCTTATTACGGAATTTTGGAGTATCAAGCCAAGTTTTGTGACTGGGTGGAGAATTTCTTGGGAATGACGAAGAAGTACGGTACGTTATCTTGGTTGGAAAGTCTTCGACAAATGTAGAAATAACTTCAGGAGTGCAAGGGAAATGTGTCGGAACCCCAACTGTTCATGTTCTACACAGGATGTTCCAAAATGACCTCTACAACTTTCATCGCATATACTTCAGCAATGGGGGTTAGGTTTACAATGTATGGAATTGTTTATAGCGCAACAACCTGACGACCAGAACTTCTCGACACGTTACAGAAGAACACCACCATGAAGTCCGACCGTGATGTACAAGGTTCAAGGAATCCGAAAGTGTCATGAAGAGGAAGAGATCTGGGCGCCCACACACGAGTGATACCAAGTGGCCGGCCGCTGTGGGCGAGCGGTTCTAGGCGCTTCAGTTCGGAACCGCGCTGCTGCTACAGTCACAGGTTCGAATGCTGCTTCGGGCATGGATGTGTGTGATGTCCTTAGGATAGTTAGGTTTAAGTAGTTGTAAGTCGAGGGAACTGATGACCTCAGATGTTAAGTCCCGTAGTGCTTAGAGCCATTTTGATGCAACATGGAACGGCTGCAACAGACATTTATCCTGAGCCGAACCAACTCAAGTCTGTCAAACGTCTCGAGAGCTGCAGCTGTCACCAACGACGCTATACAGGGTGCTACATAAGAGACTGACGTTTCATGCCTACGAGGTGCAGCTGCTGCATGTGCTTCAGCCTGATGACAGGCCAAAGTGTAAAGCATTTGCAGTTGAGATTCTGACAAGGGAACCTCCCCATCGCACCCCCCCTCAGATGTAGTTATAAGTGGGCACAGTGGATAGGCCTTGAAAAACTGAATACAGATCGATCGAGAAAACAGGAAGAAGTTTTGTGGAACTATGAAAAAAATAAGTAAAATATACAAACTGAGTAGTCCATGCGCAAGATAGGCAACATCAAGGAGAAGACGAGCTCAGCAGCGCCGTGGTACCGTGGTTAGCGTGAGCAGCTGCGGAACGAGAGGTCCTTGGTTCAAGTCTTCCCTCGAGTGTGCCGGCACGGTAGCTCAGCGTGTTCGTTCAGAGGGTTACGTGCCCTCTGTAATAAAAAAACTGAGTCAACCGATCAACAACGAACATAAATGGATGTCTTACGGCGTCCGCCCCGAGCAGGCACAACGAACAAAATGAGATTAAAAAATAAAAAAAGGAAAAAGTTTACTTTCTTTATTTTAGCAAAGTTATGATCTGTCCGTTCGTTCATTGACGTCTCCGTTCACTGTAATAAGTTTAGTGTCTGTGTTTTGCGACCGCACCGCAAAACCGTGCGATTAGTAGACGAAAGAACGTGCCTCTGCAATGGGAACCGAAAACATTTGATCGCAAGGTCATAGGTCAACCGATTCCTCCACAGGAAAACACGTCTGATATATTCTATACGACACTGGTGACGGCATGTGTGTCACATGACAGGAATATGTTGTCGACCCACCTAACTTGTACACTTGGCGAATGGGTAAAAAGATTCTTCTACCTTGTTCGATTTAGGTTTTCTTGTGGATGTGATAATCACTCCCAAAAAAGTGATGAAAACATAAGAGTTTGTCACATAAACTGCAACAAATGAATGCAACAGTTTCACAGCCACGCAGTTTTCCCCGTGCTCTGTGAAAACATATGTTTTCAAATTTTTTCCGTGTGTAGACCGTCAAATCCTGCATATGTCCAAGCAAATCTGAACATGTCCTGGAATTTTGGAGAGCGAAGTTGATTATGTGTGAGTGCCTGAACTTTGATAACTGTCTTAAAATAAAAAATTAAAATCTTCACTCGAAGGAAGGCTTGAACCGAGGACCTCTCATTCCGCAGCTGCTCACACTAACCACGAGACCACAGCGCTCCTGTACTCAAACTCTCCTTGATGATGCCTATCTTACACATAGACTACTCAGTTTGTATATTTTGCTTTTTTTTTTTCATAGTTCCACACAACTTCTTCCTGTTTTCTCGATTGATCTGTGTTCAGTTTTTCAAGGCCTATCCACTGTGCCAACTTATAACTAAATCTGAGGGGGGTGCGATGGGGAGGTTCCCTTGTGAGTCGTATCGACGATGACCCAGAACATCTGAGAAAGGTGATTTTCACAAACGAAGCTTGCTTTCTGGGAATTCAAACGGACACAATCTGAGGATCTGCGGCATGGAAGTAGTGGTCAAAGGTAAACGTGTGGTGCTGTCTGCTTCATGACCGTTTGGTAGAAGTGTTTTTCTTTGCAGGGACGTCAATAACCTGAACTGTTCATCTGAACATGTTGGAGCAGTTAGCTTTTCCACAAGTCGAAGAACTTCGACTTCACCTCATGCTTCAGCAGGTTGGTACCCTTCCTTAATGGGCCTCGATCGTTAGAAAGTCTTTGGAAGACACAGTATCAGGTCACTCGATTGGCAGAGAAGAACCCATTTCGTAGTCCCCGATGTCTGCAGATATAACCCGATCAGATTTTTTCCTTTGGGGCTCTGTGAAGGATGCTATGTATCGGACCGCGATACACGACCTACAGGAATTGCGAGCTCGCATCAGAGCAGCAGTTGCACACGTTCAGCATGCTAGACCATACATGAGAGGAACTGGAATATTGCATAGGTATTCTGCGTGCTATAGGTGGTGCACACGTTGAACTCTTTTAAACGGCTGCTAAAACATTAGGCGAGTGTAAACCTTATACCGAAAACCGTGCCTTTCTACCTATCTCCGTTTCTGAAGTGTACGTGATCAAAGATGTAAAGATAATTTTGGAACTCCCTGTATTAATGACATAGAGGACAATACTAAAAGTAACCTCAGACTTTTCACAGATGATGAGGTTATCTATAACGTAGTCCTCTCTGAAAAAAACTGTACAAATATTCAGTCAGACCTTGTTAAGATTTGGAAGTGGTGAAAGGATTGGCAATTGGCTTGAAATGTTCAGAAACGTAAAATTGTACACTTCACAAAACGAGAAAAATGTAGTATCCTATTACTAAAGTATCAGTGTGTCCAAATGGAATCAGTATGGGAGAATTTCTTGGGGTATGACCAAACAGGCTCAGTAACAGGTAAAAAGGTCGTAGACTTACGTTCAGTGGCAGGATACTGCAAAAATTCAACCAGACAACAAAAGAGATTACTTACAGAATACTTGCGCGACCCATCCTAGAATGTTGCTGAAGTGTGTGAGTTTCGTACAAGATGGGATCCAAAAAGAGCAGCACGCATGGTCACAGATATGTTTGATCCTCGATAGAGAGTCGTGGAGATGCTGAAAGACCTGAATTAACAGGCGCTTGAAGATGGATGTCAACTATCACGCGAAAGCCCAATTTCAAGACCCGGCTGTAAGTGAGGAATCTAGGAATGTGCTACAGCCCCCTACGTACCGCTCCCGTAGTGATCGCAAATACAGGATCGGACTGATCACGATTTGCACTAGGGGTTGTAAGCAATCTTTCTTCCCGCGCTCCATTCGCTAATGAAACAAGTGGTACAATGAGAAGTACCTTCTGTTCCAAGTGCTTCACAATGGTTTGCTGAGTACGTCTACATGTACACGAATGTTCATTCTGTATGACGCTGCCATTGCTGAGTTATACATTAACGACATTTTTTTTAGAATTGCTTTTGATTCTCTATCCTGGAGAGCAGATCGGACTGTTCGATATCCGCCCAGTTTCAGAGTTCCGTTGTTTTACAACCAAATATCAGGTGAGGTAGTAGGGGGCAACGGCGATGCCAATTGTGAATATTTGAGAGGGGTTTCCCAGTTTCGGCATCTACGTCACAAACACGGGAGACCTGAGAATCTTGATCGTATTTAAGGGATCGGAGTTATTTTTCATTTAATCCTGGAACTACACGTCCCAGACAAAAACACAGTTCTAGTCCGTGCGTGAGTACCTGTGCATGGGAGCAAGACAGCAAAGTCGATCACTCGGATCTACCTACAGTACATGCAGTTCTACAGGTCCATTTTGACTGAGGCGTTTTTAAACCAATAAAAACTTCAGAAATATTTGTTATTACGGCCTTGTCGCAGTGGTAACACCGGTTCGCGTCAGATCACTGAAGTTGTCTGGCTGGGCTAGCACTTGGAAGGGTGACCATCCGGTCTGGCGAGCACTCTAGGCAAGCGGGTTGCACTCAGCCCTTATGAGGCAAACTGAGGAGCTACTTGATTGCGCAGTAGCGGCTCCGGTCTCGTAAACTGACATACGGCAGGGAGAGCAGTGTGCTGAACACATTCCCCTTCGTATCCGCATCCAGCGACGCCTATGGGCTGAGGATGACACGGCGCCGATCGGTACCGGTGGGCTTTCTTAACCTATTCGAGCAGAGTTCACTTTTAATATTTGTTATTGTTCCGTGCAGAAACAAAAACACGAGTACGATGTACTGAAATATCTCACTGCATTAGTATATTCATCTTCATACTGCGCAGAAACATTACAGCTTCACTTTGCAAACATGAACATCTATAGCTTTCAAAGCGTCTAATTGCTACACCCGTCGACATCCTGTCAAGACTCTCTCCCACAACCACTCACCTTCAGCTGAACGTGCCGCTTTAAATCTAGTGGCATGTGACGTCATTCCTATGTGATCCACCAAGCCCTACGTCACGATAACGACATGTCTTATGGAGTGAATTACTTTTCATGAAATATTGGACTATATTGATGATCAGTTATAGGATGTATACACTGAATAGGCAAACAAACTTGTGTATGCCTAATGTCGCGTAGGGCCGCCGCAAGCACGCAGAAGTGTCACAACACGACGTGGCATAGACTCGACTAATGTCTGTAGTAGTGCTGGAGGGAACTGACACCATGAGTCCCGCAGGGCTGTCCATAAATCCGTAAGAGTACGAAGCGTTGGAGATCTCTTCTGAACAGCACGTTGCAAGGTATCCCAGATATGCTCAATAATCTTCATGTCTGGGGAGTTTGGTGGCCAGCGGAAATGATTAAACTCAGAAGAGTGTTTCTGGAGACACTCTGTAACAATTCTGGACGTGTGGCATGTCGCATTGTCCTGCTGGAATCGTCGAAGTCCGTCGGAATGCAAAATGGAGATGAATGGTTGTAGGTGATCAGACAGGGTGCTTATGTACGTGTCACCCGTCAGAGTCATATCTAGACGTATCACGGGTCCCATATTACTCCAACTTCACACGCCCCACACCATTACAGAGTCTCCACCAGCTTGAACAGTCCATGGATTCATGAGGTTGTCTCCATACCCGTACACGTCCATCCACTCGATACAATTTGAAACGAGACTCGTCCGACCAGGCAACATGTGTCCAGCCATCAACATGCAAGGCGTACAGCTTTGTGTCGTGCAGTCGTCGTGCGTTGACGAGTGAACCTTCGGCTCCGGAAGCCCATATCGATGATGTTTCGTTGATTGAAACTTCCTGGCAGATTAAAACTGTGTGCCCGACCGAGACTCGAACTCGGGACCTTTGCCTTTCGCGGGCAAGTGCTCTACCAACTGAGCTACCGAAGCACGACTCACGCCCGGTACTCACAGCTTTACTTCTGCCAGTATCTCGTCTCCTACCTTCCAAACTTTACAGAAGCTCTCCTGCGAACCTTGCAGAACTAGCACTCCTGAAAGAAAGGATATAGCGGAGACATGGCTTAGCCACAGCCTGGGGGATGTTTCCAGAATGAGATTTTCACTCTGCAGCGGAGTGTGCGCTGATATGAAACTTCCTGGCAGATTAAAACTGTGTGCCCGACCGAGACTCGAACTCGGGACCTTTGCCTTTCGCGGGCAAGTGCTCTACCAACTGAGCTACCGAAGCACGACTCACGCCCGCTACTCACAGCTTTACTTCTGCCAGTATCTCGTCTCCTACCTTCCAAACTTTACAGAAGCTCTCCTGCGAACCTTGCAGAACTAGCACTCCTGAAAGAAAGGATATAGCGGAGACATGGCTTAGCCACAGCCTGGGCAGAAGTAAAGCTGTGAGTACCGGGCGTGAGTCGTGCTTCGGTAGCTCAGTTGGTAGAGCACTTGCCCGCGAAAGGCAAAGGTCCCGAGTTCGAGTCTCGGTCGGGCACACAGTTTTAATCTGCCAGGAAGTTTCATATCAGCGCACACTCCGCTGCAGAGTGAAAATCTCATTCTGGATTTCGTTGATTGGTTCGCACGCTGACACTTGCTGATGGCCCAGCATTGAAACATGTAGCAATTTGAGGAAGGGTTGCACTTCTATCATGTTGAATGATTCTCATCAGCCGTCGTTGGTTCCGTTCTTCCGGGATCTTCTTCCGGAGATTTGAAATTTTACCGGATTCCTGATATTCACAGTACACACATGAACTGGTCGAACGGGAAAATCCCCACTTCATCGCTATCTCGGAGACGCTGTATCCCATTGCTCGAGCGCCGACTATAACACCACGTTCAGACTCATTTTAGGCTTGATAACCTGCCATTGTAGCAGCAGTAATCGATCTAAAATCTGCGCCAGACACTTGTCGTTTTATATAGACGTTGCTAACCGCAGCAATGTATTCTGCCTGTTTACATATCTCTGTATTTGAATACGCATGCCTATACTCGTTTCTTTGGCGCTTTAGTGTAGATTGTGCAATGCATCAAATAAACATTGGGAGTACAATCGTGCTTATAATATATCGATTGAACCGGGATGAAAGGAGAGTGCAAGGGTTAAAAACATACAAGGAAAAAAATAATCACTAGAGGAATGCAAATTAGGAATAAAAGACAATGTTATTGTGATTTAAGTTATAACAAACGAATACCAATTACAAAATCGTCTTTTTCACTAAAAATAGTAATCGGAATCCAAGTGTTTTGAGCTCGTGCCTCGAGTGAAATACCTGAACTGCTTTTGAGGGCTTTTCTATAAAAAGTGTCAAAATTAAGGTGAAAATTTCTCTCGTATCTGGCTTTGACGAAACTGTCTCTTACAAACCACTTATGTCATTGTGAAAAAGGGGTGGTTCTGACTTTGAATACATGTGAGTAGAGCTGAGAATAATTTCCAAAAGACAAACCCAATTCCAAAACTTGGGCCACACGAAGAAAGCTTACAGAAAATACAGGATGTTAAAAAAGGTACGGCCAAACTTTCAGGAAACATTCCTCACACACAGAGAAAGAAAATATGTTATGTGGACATGTGTCCGGAAACGCTTACTTTCCATGTTAGAGCTCATTTTATTACTTGTCTTCAAATCACATTAATCATGGAATGGAAACACACAGCAACAGAACGTACCAGCGTGACTTCAAACACTTTGTTACAGGAAATGTTCAAAATGTCCTCCGTTAGCGAGGATACATGCATCCACCCTCCGTCGCATGGAATCCCTGATGCGCTGATGCAGCCCTGGAGAATGGCGTATTGTATCACAGCCGTCCACAATACGAGCACGAAGAGTCTCTACATTTGGTACCGGGGTTGCGTAGGCAAGAGCTTTCAAATGCCCCCATAAATGAAAGTCAAGAGGGTTGAGGTCAGGAGAGCGTGGAGGCCATGGTATTGGTCCGCCTCTACCAATCCATCGGTCACCGAATCTGTTGTTGAGAAGCGTACGAACACTTCGACTGAAATGTGCAGGAGCTCCATCGTGCATGAACCACATGTTGTGTCGTGCTTGTAAAGGCACATGTTGTAGCAGCACAGGTAGAGTATCCCGTATGAAATCATGATAACGTGCTCCATTGAGCGTAGGTGGACGAAACTAAAATGAGCTCTAACACGGAAATTAAGCGTTTCCGGACAAATGTCCACATACGTCTTTTCTTTATTTGTGTGTGAGGAATGTTTCCCGAAAGTTTGGCCGTGCCTTTTAGTAACACCCTGTGTATGTAACAAGTACGATATAGAAAGGGTCGCATAATTTCAAGCAATATTGTTAAATCAGAACTATCTTTCATATGTTATTACGTAGAATTTTGGTTTATAGTTTAGGAAGCAGATTTCACCTGATGCTGTCGATTTGAAACAGATTGACTGGTCCCAGTCGGTCATGAACTTCTGAAAGACCGGCGAGTTCAGCAGAATTATATCGCAGTGTCCGGCATCATAAATCCTACTAAATTTGTGTAGAAAAACCACTGTAATAATTTGTTTCAAATATAATTGTTTTATTTATCCAGAAAATTAAGCCTTCAAGTATCAAAAACTGTACCATTACATATAAAATAGTCCCCCTCCTCCTCAGCGACAGTTTGTATACCGAAATGATGATTTATTCCAGTCGCTGTTCCAGATACAGCCGTATTAGTTGCAGTCCGACGATTTGTTGATTATCGGCGAGTGATAATGACGGCCAGTGCATCTCATTACGGCGGTACGGCGGTCGATGGGCAGATCGAGATTCGGCTGCAGTGGGCTGGCAAACATATGTCATCTGGCTCTGAAACTCAATTATACACTCGTCCTGCGCGATGATTGCATATTAATGCCCCAGCCCTGCCCGTTTAATAGGGCCAGGCGCGGACCAAAACAATGGGGAGGCCCGACGGATTACGCAACCATAAATTGTTTTGCGAGACTCGATTCGTCTTTCTGTTTCCAAACTAACTTGATATCGAAAGTGTAGATGAGGAAAGGAAACAATTATTTGTCCTGTCGGTAGCGAAACACCCGCTGGGTGAATAATTGTCGAGTTAGCATAAATAGGACATTTGACTGCTGTTCTATGTTAGAGGCAATGGCCTTTCGATGAAGCAAAATTTCTTGTGTAGGTAGAACTCAGAAGTGATCTTCCTGCAAGTAGAGTCGGCTTTATTCCCCGCCAAAAGTTTGTTTTGTGACTGAAATATCCCCCAGTTAGAAACGACATACTTTTATGACCAGAATGCGTTTTATTCAAAGTAAGAACTTTCCATGAATAAGCCTTTTGAGCCGAAATAAATTGTGCGCGTGTCACTGTATTTAATACAAAGTTGAAATATTTATAAGTTATTAAAACAATTTAAGGGTGAAAGTAATGGATGTATTTACGTACACAGGAATCATGGCTTTCTTCATGTTTAATTTAAAACAGTAATAATGAAGTGGTAGAATGCAAAGCAATAAGCGTACATTTTAAACATGATGTCATTAAAACTGGAAGGACCTACTGTACCTATTTTTGAAGGGGAAAAGGTTGGTCATTGATGAGAATAGGAGGATGGTGGTGTAAGGATGAAGGACTGGGCGAAGTGTGGACGGGGTAATGTTGGCTGTTGTAAGACAAGAAAGGAAGAGCCGATTGTGGTATCTGTAAGGCTATAATCTGAAGGGGCGAAAGAAGATAAGGAACGAAGCGGGGAAGAGGAAAGGCGAAGGTAAATATGGGGAGGGGAGGAAAAGGGAGCCCAGATGAGGTGAAATGGGTGGGATGGATTTAACGTTGGCAGGATGAGTTAATATCAGGACGGGGTTCATGGCCTGGGAGGCGGAGACGGTTGAAACTTCTGTGAGAGAGGACATGGATAGTGTGCAGCTGTAGGGTTGGGGGGGGGGGGGGTGTCGGTAGAATCGCGGCACCGCACTGGGATTGGAAATTAGAGGACGAACTATAGGATTATTGGAGTCAATTTGGCGGATGGTGTGGATTGTTCAGAGGTGTTCTGTGTGAAGGAGGAGAGGTAAGAATTTGATGAGATTGTAAAGGATGGATGAAGGGGAAGAAAAATGCATGCGAAAAATGGGGCGGAGTGCATGAGCTGAAGGATCTGGAGGGACTTTTAGAACTTTGGAGGATCAGACAGCCATAGAACATTAGTATATGAAAGGAAGGATCAGATCAACGTTTGGTAAGTGTGGAGGAGAATGGAGGGATGCAGTCACAAAGTTCGGGGTGTTAGTAATCCTTTCTGCTGAATGTTTAGTAGGTGAGGTTTCAGTGTTAGCTGCCAGTCGATGGTTAGCCGAATATATTTTAGTCTGTAAAGTTACCTGGATAGATTGGTCGTAAATGGTAAGGTAGAAGTCATGGAGGCGGAAGGTGCTGGTGGTTCGTCCTATAATAACTGTCTAGGTATTGGAACGACTGATCTTTAGGTGTCATTGGTTACACCAGGAGGTAAACTGATCGAGGTGGATTTGGAGGAGTCAGTAGGATTTCTGCAGTATGGGATAGAGGGTGAGGAAAGTGGTGTCATCAGCATACTGTAGTAGATGAACTCGTTGAGCTGGTTTGAGCATATCGGTAGTGTAGAGGAGATAAAGGAGAGGAGAAAAAGAACAGAGACTTGGGATATTCCTGCAGTGCGACAAAGGATGAGCGATTAGATACGAAGGATGGACATAGTTAATTGGAAATGCCTGTGTCTCGCGTTTGAAAAGGAGACTGGAACGCCTTACACAGTCTCTCTAGGTCGAGAGAGACAAATTAGTGGATTTACGGGTGTTGAGCTGGTGGGACAGGAAATGGGTGAGATGAAGGAATGGGTCACAAGAGGAGAAGATGGGACAGACGCCACACTGGAGAATAGGAAGGACGTGGTGTTGGTTCAGGTGATGATGGATGCGTGGAGAAAGGATGGATTCGAAGACCTTGCTAAACACTCATGTAAGGCAGATGGGGCAGTAGGAGGAGGTATAGGAAGAGGAACTGTGCAATTTGAGGAAAAGTAGGATTCCACAGGTGCTCCACAGTTCAGTACAGTAACCTGTGGATCGGATAGTGGCACAAAGGGTTGCAAGGGCGATCAGAAAGGAGAGGGGGCTTCTTTGAGGTTGACCGTGGTTGCGAGCTGTGAAAGTACTGACTTTTCTGTGAAGTATTTGTTTTATGTCATGTGCTGTGTTTGGTGTATTTAATTCTGTTTGGAATATGTTTTCCAAGTAACAGAAGCTGGGAACCAGGAGTGGGACAATGGTGTTTGCGCGTACATGGATTGTAGGAATACGGAATAATGAAAGTGAGGATCGTTAGGGTTTAAAATTTTAACCGATCGCAATGCTCCAATTACGGAATGCTTTCTAAAATAATTTTTTATTGTGTGCTTGTTGCGGAGGAGCAAGCAATGAGGGAAGTAATAACTCCAAGTAAGTCAGTGGAATGCTTTCCAGTACTTCAAAGAGTTAATTGTGACTGTAGCGCTGAGTCTGGTGCCAGTTCTGAATTTTCTTAGCATTTAGTACATTCTTGATGTGTGTTTGTATTTGCCGGCCGGAGTGGCCGTGCGGTTCTGGGCGCTGCAGTCTGGAACCGAGCGACCGCTACGGTCGCAGGTTAGAATCCTGCCTCGGGCATGGATGTGTGTGATGTCCTTAGGTTAGTTAGGTTTCATTAGTTCTAAGTTCTAGGCGACTGATGACCTTAGAAGTTAAGTCGCATAGTGCTCAGAGCCATTTGAACCATTTTTGTGTTTGTGATGTGTGAATGCACCCCAGTCACGAGTCCATAGGAAGGAACGGTATACGCGATAGGATTCCCAGAGAAAGAGTAGGGAGTGTGGTAGAACAGTCGGGTGATGAAGATACATGACTTTGGCAGGGATGTGGGGAGATATGGCATCTGACAAGGTCTGCTGCAGGAAGGTCGTGGCATTGGTATATCGTCAGATTGCTGGAAGGTTATGAGGTGGCTTCCACTCTAGGTATCTGTGGATTACTAGTAGGGATTCCAGTTGCTGCGGGAGTAGTCTCGGTTAAGTTTCGGATGGAGATTGGGATGGGGTGCACAGGGATGACGTAATGTGTAGGAGATGGTCAGGAGAACAGGAAAGTTGTCACTTATGATTGGATTGAGGACTTCTGAAAAGAGGCTCCAAGGGAGGTTGGGAGAAGATAGGATGACATCTGGACTTGTGTTGCTTTCAGTTCAGACGTGCTATGGGATGGGGACGTCACGTTGCAGAGAGCCCATAAACTGACGCCACCACTCGAGATATGCAGCGGATCTACTATGGCTGATATCAGTGGCAATAATAGAGGTGGAAAAGATATGGTCAAAGTGGGGATGGTATGATTAGTTTGGATGTAGATGGGGATGCACGATACAGTTAAGGCGCTGAAAAAGAGGGAGAGGATAAGATGTTTCGTCGGAGTATTATATAAGTCTTACGGTTCAAATGGGACGTTCTTGTGGTGGCTGGTCACAATTCCACCTCTAGCCAGGGGGAGGGGATTATCTGTATGGTGAAGGATACAGGGACAGATTTGAATGACGTGATGAAGTTGGGGTTATGTTTCATTAAAGATGAAGGTATGGACTTTGTGCTGGGACAGAGACGCATTAAAAAGCGCTTGTTTGTGGACAGGGAATGGATGCTGCAGCAGAGGATGCTATATTGCTGTTGCGCCATGATGATAGGTTAGGGAATGGGTTCTGTGTGTGAGAGGTGGAGAGTGTTTAAACGAGGGTGACGACAGTGATGATATGTAGTGGACTTGGTCTCAGGAATAGGTGTCTTGGGTACTGAGGTGGAATACAGACCTTGTAGTAAGGTTCAAATGGCTCTGAGCACTATGGGACTTAACATCTATGGTCATCAGTCCCCTAGAACTTAGAACTACTTAAACCTAACTAACCTAACGGCATCACACAACACCCAGTCATCAAGAGGCAGAGAAAATCCCCGACCCCGCCGGGAATCGAACCCGGGAACCCGGGCGTGGGAAGTGAGAAAGCTACCGCACGACCACGAGCTGCGGACCGGGTAGTAAGGGAAATTTGTTACAGGGTATGTGGCCGTTGTATAGCAGTGGTTCCCAACCTGGTGGTATATTACCGTCTGTCAGCAGGTGATGTCACTTTGGCATCAGCACGGGTCTTCCCCTCAAGGGAACAGGCTGCAGGGAGTTAAGTCTCTCCCTGCAGTTGGCCGGCCTCCTCACAGACCTCTCGCCGAGAGGTTGCTTATTGGGCACTGTCTTTTCAGCCATCGCCAGTTGTTAAGTGGTGATCTCCCATCACTGTGTGCCCGCTGTCATCAGCCTTTGACGGTTCGCTTACTTTCTAATTTATATTTGCCGACCGAGTTATCGGCAGTTTTAGCGAAAGACGTGTGGGTTGTCGACAGCGTTTTACTTTTACTCCGTCACAGCAATATGGCGAAAGACGTTTAATCTTTTGTGCAGGACCTCCGTTGGCTCTCTGGCGTATTTTATGGTCTTTTCTCCATGAGAGTCCCTGTTTTTTAGCTGTCTTTCCTTCCGTCCATTAGGCTTCAGGTGTAGTCGCATTTAACTCTTTCCGTCTTCGTGTTCTACGGTTCTGACATGGATGCGTATGGCCTAAATTATTTTTGTGTCCCAAAAGGAAACAAAACAAAACAAATCTGGAGGTAATTACAAAAAGTTTTCGATTGCGTTTCCGTCACGAAACCAAGTTATTTTTAAAAGATCAGTGCTATTATCATTATTTCACAAGACTGTATCAGTGATTGCTTAAATTACCAGTAATTACATTGTTTTTGAATACTAGCATTAATGCCTGACAACATTGTAGCAGTTACAACTCGTGAAATGAATGCATAAACATTATCTTCCTCACATATACTTAATACACTGAACCATGTATTGATGACAGTTACGCTGAGACATACACTTTTCCTATACTGAGTTGACAGAAGTCGTAGGATACCTCCTAATATCGTGTCGGACATGGTTTTACCTGCTACAGTGCGGCAGCTCTACGTTGCATGAACTCAACAAGTCGTTGGAAACCCCGCAGCAATACTGAGCCATGCCCCCTCTACCGCCGTCCATAACTGCGAAGTGTTGCCAGTGCAGGATTTTGTAGACGAAATAACCTCTCCATTATGCCCCATAAATGTTCGATGGGTTTCATATTGGGCAATCTGGCTGGCCAAAACACTTGCTCGAATTGTCCATAAAGTTCTTCAAACCAATAGTGAATAACTGTGACCCAGTTACAAGGCGCATTGTCGTCCTTAAGAATTCCATCGTTGTTTCGGAACATATTGTACATGAATGGCTGCAAATGGTCTCTAAGTAGGCGAACATAACCATTTAGAGCCAATGATCGGTTCAGTTGGACCAGACTACCAGTCTTTTCCACGTAAACACAGGCCACACCATTTTGGAGCCACCACCAGCTTGCACAGTGCCTTGTTGACAACTTGGATCCATGGCTTCGTGGAGTCTGCTTAGCACTCGAATACTACCGTCAGCTCTTACCAGCTGAATTCGGGACTCATCTGACCAAGCCACGGTTATCTCGTCGTCCAGGGTCCAATCAATATGGTCACGAGGCCAGGAGAGGCGCTGCAGGCGATGTCGTGCTGTTACCGAAGGCACTCGCGTCGGTCATCAACTCCTTTAGCAGCCGGCCGCTATGACCGAACGGTTCTAGGCGCTTCAGTTCGGAGCCGCGCTGCTGCTACGGTCGCAGGTTCGAATCCTACCTCGGGCATGGATGTGTGTGATGTTCTTAGGTTAGATAGGTTTAAGTAGTTCTAAGTCTAGGGGACTGATGACCTCAGATATTAAGTCCCATACTGCTTAGAGCCATTTGAACCATTTTGAACTGCCTTAGCCCATTAACACCAAATTTCTCCGCACTGCCCTAGCGCGTACGTTCGTCGTACGTTCCACAATGATTTCTGTGGCTATTTAATCCAGTGTTGCTTGTCTGCTAGCATTGACAACTCTAAGCAAACGCCTCTTCTCTCGGTCGTTAAGTGAAGGCCGTCGCTACTGCGTCGTCAATGGTGTGAGGTAATAACTGAAATCTGGTATTCTCGGCCCACTTTTGATGCTGTGGATCGCGGAATATTGAATTCCCTAATGATTTCGGAATTGGAATGTCCCATGCGTCTAGCTCCAACAACCATTCTGTGTTAGAAGTCTGTTAATGCCCTTGGTGTGGCGATAATGACGGCGAAAACCTTTTTACATGACTCACCTGTCGACAAATGACAGCTCCGCCATTGCACAGCCCTTTTACATGTTACGTACGCGACAATACCGCCATCTGTATATGCGATATCGCCATCCCATGACTTTTGACACCTCAAATACATCATGAAACTGCTTTTTGTAGGTAGGTCCAGCAATGGATGACAAATTGCTTCCTCGTTCACTCCATAACAGCCAGACGAACTAATTGGCGGCACAACACAACGATAACTATACGATGGCTTTTACATTACTGTATGGCCTACACATTATCATCATTTTTTTCATCAAAATAGACATCAACGAGCAGCTGGACAAAAATTTTTATTTCACTTCACCGGTTTCAACATATTAATCTATTATCTTATTTCATACAGGCTAAAGCCATACGTAAACCGACATCAAATACGGATTGAACGATAAAGACATCCTGGAAAGACATAGTAACAAAATATGTACCTTTTGCACATGTCACAAGTTGTTTTGCTTTAACGAAGATATGTGTGATTCTTCTGTTGCTCAACTATCGTATATTAGCTGTTACAAATTTTTCAATATTTTTCTGATGATCAACTGTTGTTATATGTTTTCAACAAACTTCTGATGTTTTTTTTCTTGTTCTTTGTAGGACATCTTTATCGTTCGATCCTTGTTTGACTTTGGTTTAGCAGTATCAAACTTCTGAAGATGATAGATTAATCTGTTGAAACTGTTAAAATTTTTATGCCACTGACGACTGCTTTTTATTTTGGTGAAAAGGATTCCTGTCACATCTGCTGAACAGCAGCTAGTACAACACATAAAATTATTAATTTAGTCGCAGCCTGAATTATTTCAATTTCCGTCGGTTCAGAAGCAAGGAGATCAGCATACAGCTATTTAAAAAAAAAGAAAAAAAGACTGCACACATTTTATTTTCGTCGATTTGAAATGAGGATGCAGGGTATGCTTGAAACAAATCTCGCTAAGGAGTGGAGGGGTGCAGATGAAGCTCACGGGCCAAACCTCGATGTGGATAGTTAGCTTTCTTTTCGAGAAGGATCTGCGGGTAGCACTCGCGATGCGCTGAGAATCTCTTCATCATACTACACATAAAAAACGTTGTTGGAAATAAGCATTTCCAGTTGTCTCAATGACTCATTTGTCAGTGGTTCAATGAAACACCGACAAAAAATAAATGTCATTTATCTTTTGTCATTTTAAAAATAAAACTGTTGAAACAAAAATTGTTTTCATTTTAGAGTTTGGACAGGTGGTACTTTTAATGATGGTGGGGGGAGCGGGAGTTTGGGGCGGGGGGGGGGGGGGGGGGGGAATTTTGCTCATATTTGGTTAGGTTAAGGGCAATGGTCTGAGTAAGGTTGGAAACCACTATTGTCAGGGGCAGATATTTCGGAAGGCGGTGCTGAGGAATCTAACGATATGTTGATATATTCGGCAGTGGAAGGTGGCCAGAGGGATTTACAGGTACCGTTAGGATTACCAATAGGTCGGACGGGATCACTGGGAGGTATGGAACGGTACATTACAGAACAATTTACTTATGAGTCTCTTCTAACCTACAGATTACGCAGACTGTCATTTTCTTTTAAGAACAAGAAATGGCTAGAAAAGAAGCAGAAGATCTGACCTTTTGCAGAAATGGTATATCTACTGAACGACGTGAAGTCTTCCTCACTTCACTTACAGAACGATTTTACTGCCTCTAACATACATTTTGCTTAAGGACCACGAACATAACATACGAAAAATAAGGGTTCATACGGAGGCATATAGGCTGTCGTTCTCCCCTCGCTCTATTTGTGAGTGGAACAGGAAAGGAAATGGTTAGTAGTGGTATGGGATACCTTTCGCCATGCGCCGTAGGTAGATAGCGTATTATCTATGTAGAAGTGCAGTCAAATCAGTGAATGTGGAACGTAGGAAACTTGAATAGAATGCAATACCCACATTATATACCGTAGAAAATAAGCTACCACAACTGTAGCTGAAGGGACACCCCACAGAGGTGATGATAAAACGTCAAAAACAATAAAACTGTCTCCGAATACAGAAGAAACCAATTCTGCATTTTTTGCTGCCTCTGGGCCACAAACAGAAAGAATGTTCAACGCATTCGCTTTTGAAGCAGAAGTAATTACATTTAGAAATGTATTCGTGTATTAGAAAGACGAGTGAAGGGTAAATATGTGCGAATCATTAGACCGCATAAAAATTGCTGTGTCGAATATAGCGCTTATCGTTACAAGAACATACAACAACAGAAATAAATTCTTCTCATGCATGAAATGTAGGTTTATATTGTGTTGCTTCCAGTAGAGTAAGCCGCAGTTATAAATATGTTCGAAAGTATTTCTTCGTGAATAAGTTATAGCTTATAACACTGAACCAGTGAGATTCGGCTGTTATATTTATTTCGCAATATTTCATGTCTCTTAATAATTTACTAAATCTTGGAAAGTAGGAGTATAACTATTTCGTTAATTAAACAGAAAAAATAGTTAAAATCGAACGATGCTACCTCTGGCTTTCCCGCCGCTAGGGGCGTTAATGTCGTTACAACTGTCAGACGATAACAACCTTCACAGCAATGAGTGTCGCAATTGTATAAGTTAGATTGTAGTAATACTATGACGTTAACAATAAAATATAGTTGGAATGTTTCTTACGTGCGGATTCTGGAAAGTAAGTTACACATGTCGTCCCACTCTGAGACCATTGTGCAACAAGAATGGCGTATTTTCAGGAGAGAGAGTGCATGTTCCGGGCTACGTGCAGACAGTTTTGCTGCGCTGTAGACAACTGGTGCATCACAGTGTGCGAGTAAAATGCCACGGCAACTGGAAATGTACTCCGAATTTGAATGCTATTCACAATAAAGTGCCTGGCAGAGGGTTCCATATACAACCTTCAAGCTGTCTCTCTACCGTTCCACTCTCTAACGGTGCGCGGGAAAAACGAGCACTTAAATTTTTCTGTGCGGTCCCTGACTTGCTTTATTTTATAGTGATGATCATTTCTCCCTATGTAGGTGTGTGCCAACAAATGTTTTCGCAGTCGGAGGAGAAAACTAGTGATTGAAATTTCACGAGAAGATCCCGTCGCAACGAAAAACGCCTTTGTTTTAGTTATTGCCTCTCCAATGTCTATGGCACTATCTCCCCTATTTCGCGATAATACAAAACGAGCTGCTCTTCTTTGAACTTTTTCGATGTCATCCGTCAGTCCCACCTGATGCAGATCCCATACCGCACAGCAGTACTCCAGGATAGGACGAAGAACTGTGCTGTAAGCAGTCTCTTTAGTAGACCTGTTGCACCTTCTAAGTGTTCTGCCAACGAATAGCAGTCTTTGTTTTGCACTACCCACAACATGATCTATGTGATCCTTCGAATTTAGGTTCAAAAATGGCTCTGAGCACTATGGGACTCAACTGCTGAGGTCATTAGTCCCCTAGAACTTAGAACTAGTTAAACCTAACTAACCTAAGGACATCACAAACATCCATGCCCGAGGCAGGATTCGAACCTGCGACCGTAGCGGTCTTGCGGTTCCAGACTGTAGCGCCTTTAACCGCACGGCCACTTCGGCCGGCGAATTTAGGTTATTTGTAATTCTAATCCATAAGTATTTAGTTGAATTTAAAGCCTTGAGATTTGTGTGACTTATCGCGTAATCGAAATTTAGCGGTTTTATTGCAGCACTCATGCGGATAACCACACTTTCCTTTATTCAGGATCAATTGTCACTTTTCGCACCATACAGATATCTTATCTAAATCATTTTGCAATTTGTTTTGGTCATCTGATAACTTTACAGGGCGGTAAATAACAGCATCATCTCCAAACAAACTAAGACGGCTACTCAGATTGTCTCCTATGTCGTTGATATAGATCAGGAACAATAGAGGGCCTATAACACTTCCCTGGGGAACGCCGGATATTATTCTGTTTTACTCGATGACTTTCCGTCTGTTACTATGGACTGCGACCTTTCAGACAAGAAATATCGAATCCAGTTGCACAACTGAGGCGATATTCCATAGGTATTCAGTTTGGTTAGAAGACGCTTGTGTGGAACGGTGTCGAAAGGCTTCTGGAAATCGAAAAATATGAAGTCAATTTGACATCCTCTGTCGATAGCACTCATTACTTCATGAGTATAAAGAGCTAGTTGTGTTTCACAAGAACGATATTTTCTGAATCCGCGCTAACTATGTGTCAATAAATCGTTTTCTTCGAGGTAATTCATAATTTTCGAACACAGTATATGTTCCAAAGCCCTGCTGCAAATCGACATTAGTGAAATAGGCCTGTAATTCAGCGGATTACTCCTATTTCCCTTTTTGGGTATTGGTGTGACTTCAGCAATTTTCCAGTCTTCAGGTATGGATCTTTCTATGAGGGAGAGGTTGTATATAATTGCTAAATATGGAGCTATTGTATCAGCATACTCTGAAAGGAACCTGACTGGTATACAATCTGGACCGGAGCCCTTGCCTGTATTAAGTGATTTAAGCTGCTTTGCTACACCGAGGATATCTGCTTCTATGTTTCTCATCTTGGCAGTTGTTTTTGATTGAAATTCAGGAATATTTACTTCGTCTTCTTTGGTGAAAGAGTTTCGGAAAACCGTGTTTAATAACTCTGCTTTAGTGGCACTGTCATCAGTGACTTATTCACTATAATTTTCTTGCCCTGACCTTATAATGTGTCATTTACTGGCCGGCCGAAGTGGCCGTGCGGTTAAAGGCGCTGCAGTCTGGAACCGCAAGACCGCTACGGTCGCAGGTTCGAATCCTGCCTCGGGCATGGATGTTTGTGATGTCCTTAGGTTAGTTAGGTTTAACTAGTTCTAAGTTCTAGGGGACTAATGACCTCAGCAGTTGAGTCCCATAGTGCTCAGAGCCATTTTTGTAATTTACTTTTTGAAGTCCCATCGTATAATCGTATACGCTGACAGAAAATTGTTTAGTATCATAGCCACAGATCTCACAATTGGTCGAAATATAAATGCCCATAATTGTGGCCGACAGTTTTTTAGATTTGCAGCCATGATTTGCGTTTCCTTGCCTGCGCTGTGCTTGGGTAATGCCAGGTGGGAATAACATTTACAGAAATATGTGATTGCGCTGCCATCTTCTGCAGAATATGAACAGAATTAACCTCCAATCCTTTATCTTGTTTCCTTTTGCGATGTGGACTTCTGTTTATATTTGTATACGATGTTTTGCCTGTAAAATGGTTAGAGAAAGAAGTGTAACAACTGGCACAGGTGTAAAATATGGACACCCCTCCTCAAGATTGTATGGAAGATGCTGAATACTCGCGGCCACTAGTGTAAACAGTGCTGTTGTTGACAGAAGACAGCAGTGAACAACTGGAAACTTTCTTTTCAGTAGTGTGGATGCAGCGTCAATTATTGGCGTTTGTTCTGTACAGCAAACTATTGGCAGGTAAGTGGAATCATTTTCTTTTCATGTCCTTACGATCTGTTTAAAGAAACAGGTCTTTAATCACTGATTTCTTTATTTTAAATATGATAATACCCATGTTACTTATGTCGGATTGGTGTAAGTATAGGCCCTTCTAGTTACCGCAGTTATCCCTCGGGACTTCAGATGCAGTTTTCTATTCTAAACATTAAAAAGAGAACATTCAATCGGGGGTGCAAAACGACAAGTCGACAAGTGCCAGGCAAACCACTGGAAAGCCAATCAAGGCTCAGCTGACTGAGTCGCTTGACACAAAGTGCTGTCAAGGAGCAGTCTTGGAATTTTTCCAAAGCTGGAGGCCGGTTACAGCGCACGGCTGGGAACACGTAAGGCCCTCACAGAAAGCACATTCAACCCACGAACCGACCCGGTTCTTTACCAGATTCCCGCGGCCCTCCGCTTGTGATCTGATATCAACGACGAGGATACACCATACTCGAACGATGCAATTCGCTTCTTTTTTGGTGAAAAATTCTCTCAAGACACTCGCCTAGAAATGTGTTTTAAGTGCATCATGTGCCAAATGTGGGAACGCGTAGATTGTGTTGAGACTGAAAGACCCATTCACGTTCGCGGTAATTTTTTGATTTTACTTTCATTTAAAATGTTTAAATACACTACTTTCTGTTTTCAGGTTAGCCATTTTGTATTGTTTGATCCAGATTTTTTGTGATTTTTTTCGAGTGTGCCTATATTTCCCAATTTTCGTGCTATTTTACTAGCTTTTTGTGTATCTTCATTTTCGAACACAAATAATTGACATTAATCATCATTTTGCACCGTGTCATTTATTAAACTTGATATAGTAGTTAACGTCGGTCAAAAATCCAGAATTTTTCCAAAAAAAGAAAGGATCTTTAAGTAAAAAGCCAGAAGAGGGGCCCGTATTTGCTCCTGTAATAACGTCCTATTTCAGTGCGTGTGTCTACTTCTCTTGAAACACAAAGTATAGCACGGATGTACTTTCCAGCAGGTCAGGACATCAGTTGTTGCACGTTATGTTTCCAAGAAAACAATTTGCAACTTCCGTCATTAATAACTTCCCAGCTGATGGGTTGTAAAACGTGATAACAAGAGAAACAGTGTTGTAGCTGGTGTTCTCACTCTTGTACATCGTCATATATCTTGAACTCGAGTGTGTGTATTCTGGATGATGTTATCACCGAAGTTGGAGTATTTTTATTGACATAACGTTCCGTCGGCCGAATGTACGAGCGGACGCCATAATAAAAATAAAGTGGTACTTTTAAAAATCCCTCGGCCTAGGATAAACGACTATATACAGATTCTGCGTCACGCACAGAGTGCTGAAGCCATTACCACGGTTGCGCTCTCGCGGATATCCGAGTGCTTTCCCGCGTAGCAAATTTCGCACCTTAATAGCTCGTAAAGTATAAGCCGCTCGCTAGAAGAATAGAATTATACGGGCAGCACTCTTTTACGAGCTGCGCGCTTGTTAACACACTCACCGGGGCGCGAAAACTGTCGCCATAAAGTGGCAGGAGTCTGAACAGAGTTGTGACGTCAGCAACGCGGCGCGGAGACTCGAGCGCGCCCCCACGGAGGACAAACGGCCTGCCCTGGCACGCGCTCCACCGCCGATGGCAGCTCTCCGCTCAGATTTAATCCTAAAGTTGGGGTATGGGATGAGGCCCTGCGCTTATAACTACTGTCATCATTATTTCGTGTGTGTGTGTGTGTGTGTGTGTGTGTGTGTGTGTGTGTGTGTGTAAACTGGCAAAATGGTTCAAATGGCTCTGGGCACTAGGGGACTTAACATCTGAGGTCATAAGTCCCCTAGAACTTAGACCTACTTAAACCTAACTAACTTAAGGACATCACACACATCCATGCCCGAGGCAGCATTCGAACCTGCGACCGTAGCGGTCGCGCGGTTTCCGACTGAAGCGCCTAAAACCACTCGGCCACACCGGCCGCCTCTAAGTTAGTAGGCCGGCCGTGGTGGACGAACGGATCTAGGCGCTTCAGTTCGGAACCGCGCTGCTGCTACGGTCGCAGGTTCGAGTCCTGTCTCGGGCATGGATGGGTGTGATGTCCTTAGGTTAGTTAGGTTTAAGTAGTTCTAAGTTCTAGGGGACTGATGACCTCAGATGTTAAGTCCCATAGTGCTCAGAGCCATCTGAACCATTCTAAGTTTGTAAACGGGTAAAACTGTGCTTGCTCGCAACTTCCAGGTTGTCTATCTAACGGCTTCCGACGGAAACAAAACTGTGATTTTCAATGTTTCGTATTATCTTTGATCGAGTATAAAACTTTTAAATGCCGTTGTAATTCACTCATTACGAGGTAAATTCGTATTCCAAAGGTCTGGCACAATAAATCATGTACTGAAGCTAGGAACTGCGTGTACGTATTTCGGGCCTCAGGAAACTGGGGAAACGACTTCAGGGTGTTCGTTGCCACGAAAATGTAAACGAACTTCTCTTTTTTCCATGACAATGGAAGGCCCCGCACAAGCCTGCGCACTCTTGGACTGTTCTTCCTCATCTACTCTACAGCCCAGATCTCGCATCTTCCGACTTCCATCTGTTTGGCCCAATGAAGGACGCAATTCGCGGGAACCAGTACGTGGATGACGGGGGGGTTACTGCTGCAGCAACACGTTGGCTACGACGTCGACCAGTAAAGTGGTGCCACACTGGCCCTCCCACCCAGGCCGCCGCATTGAACGAAGATTATGTTGAAAAACTGGAATCCTGAATAAAACCAGTCTGCTCTCAGGAAAAATGTGTCACATTAGCTATTGAATGCCCCTCGTACATTACCCAAATGAATGTCATCTATACGACGAGACAGTGTAATGCTAGTATCGTAAATTATAACGGTATTTTCATTTCGTAAACACTTCGTTAGGTAAATTACCGCTATTTCTGCCAGCATTACGATCCTAGCTGCGCTTCTTCTTCTACATATACATCTACATGGTTACTCTGCAATTCACACTTAAGTGCCTGGCAGAGGGTTCATCGAACCATTTTTCATAATACTTCTCTACCCTTCCACTCTCGAATGGTGCGTGGGAAAAAAGAACACCTAAATCTTTCCGTTCGAGATCTGATTTCTCTTATTTTATTATGATGATTATTTCTCCCAACGTACGTGGGCGTCAACAAAATATTTTCTCTTTGGAAGAGAAAGTTGGTGATTGGAATTTCGCAAATAGATCTTGCCGCAAAGAAAACCACCTTTGTTTCAGTGACTGCCACCCCAACTCGCGTATCGTATCAGTCATACTCTCACCCCTATTGCGCGATAACACGACACGAGCTACCCTTCTTTGCACTTTTTCGATGTCCACCGTCAATCCTACCTGGTAAGGATACCATACCACGCAGCAATATTCCAACAGAGGACGGACAAGTGTAATGTAGGCTGTCTCTTTAGGGGGTTTGTCGCATCTTCTAAGCGTTCTGCCAACAAAGCGCAGTCTTTGTTTCGCCTTCCCCACAATATTATCTATGTGGTCTTTCCAATTTAAGTTGTTCGTAATTGTAATTCCTTCGTATTTAGTCGAATTTACAGCCCTTAGATTTGTGCGATTTATCGTATACCGAAAATTTATCGGATTTGTTTTAGTACCCATGTGGATGACCCCGCACTTTTCTTTGTTTAGTGCCAATTGCCACTTTTCGCACCATACAGAAATTCTCTCTGGATCATTCTGTAATTGGAATTGATCGCCTGACGATTTTACAAGACGGTAAATTACAGCGTCATCTGCAAACAATCTAAGGGGGCTGCTCAGATTATCACCTATATCATTTATGTAAATCAGAAACAGCAGAGGGCCTATGACACTACCTTGCGGAACGCCAGATATCACTTCTGTTCTACTCGATGATTTACTGACTATCACTACGAACCGGGACCTCTCTGAGAGGAAATGACGAATCCAGTTACACAACTGAAATGATACTCCATATGCAAGAAATTTGATTAATAGTCGCATGTGAGGAACGGTATCAAAAGCCTTCCGGAAATCTAGGAATATGGAATCGATCTGAGATGCCTCGTCGACAACACTCATTACTTCATGGGAATGAACAGCTAGCTGTGTTGCACAAGAACGATATTTTCTGAATCCGTGTTGGTTATTTATCAATAAGTCATTTCTTCAAGGTGATTCATAATGTTCGAGTACAGTATATGCTCCAAAATCCTACTGCAAATTGAGGTCAGTGATATGGGTTTGTAATTCAATGGGTTACTCTTATTTCCTTTCTTCAATATTGGTGTGACCTGTGCTACTTTCCATTCTTTAGGAACAGACCTTTCGTCGAGTGAGCGGTTGTATATAATTGCTAAGAAAGGCGCTTGGTCCAAGATATAATGATCCTGTAAACCTTCCATCTGATGATGAGCCAGCAGAGGCGTGAAAACTAGTTAACTGTATAACAAGTCGTATCAAATTCAATAAGCGACGGTTGCATGTTATACCCACATAAAACACCAACAAAACTTTTACTCAAGAGAAGCATCTGATTTTACAAGAGTACATCTTTTACACGCACGCACATATATGCTTGGAACAGCTTTTAAGATTACTTTTACAACAAATGTTTTCATGTACACTTCTCAGATGTGCAGTATGACCTCCCTGTGCGCACGACAAACATTAAGACGAAACTCGTCCCATACTTTTTACGAGCATATTTGGAGTTGCCGCATCCAGTACTGTTGCTAAGCTGCGTCGCGGAACACCTCAGGATGTTGGGAGAGGAGGCACACAGTGGGAGTCTTTCACAAACCTTCACAAAAAAATCTGATATCTCGAGTCCAAGTGACCCTCGAAGGCGATGGAGCAATGCCATATTCCTACGGATCTTGTGGTGGACCCACCGCTTAAGCAGTTTAATGTTAACAAATGCTCTAACGTGTAGACGCTAGTAAATTTCTACCTACCGTCAGTGATAGTGTGGTGGTGCTTCGTCCCGTTGAAAAAATGAAAGTTTCAGCTTGTTTTTGCAATCTTGGGAAAAGCCACAACACCAACATCTTCAGGTACGGAATTCCAGCAACTGTTTTTACCGCAAAGGTGCCCCAAATCTGCTCCGAAAACGGCACAAAACACACTGCTTTGGAGAACCTGTCTTTCACTTTACTATGATATATATCGGCTGCGATACCACATTCTTGTGTATCGATTCACTTTTCCAACAAACTGAACGTAGCCTCATTACCGAATACTAAATGTGAACGGAAATTGTTATTTTACGTTTCTACTTCCAGAAAAACTCCTCAACAGTCTGTACTTTACTGGAAGTTCGTCGCAGATTAAAATTGTGAACTCGAACCTGGGACCTTCATCCTTCTCAGGAAAGCGTTGTACCGACTGAGCTGTCCAAATACGACTCACGATCTCCCCCCTTACATTTACTTTTACCAGTACCTCATACCCTGCCTTGCAAACTTTACATAAGTTCTCCTGCATACCATGCGGGAATAGCAGGAGACGAGGTATTGACGGAAGTAAAACTGTGAGGGCAGACCGTGAGTAGTGCTTGGGTAGCTCAGTCGGTAGAGAAAACTCCCGCAAAAGGCAAAGGTCCTAGGTTCCAATATAGGCACGGCACACAGTTTTAAACTGCCAGGAGCTTTCAAATCAGTGCACATTCCGCTGCAGAGTGAAAATTCTTTCTATACGTCATTCTTTCAACAAAGATAAAAAAAACAGTCGTATCTTTGCTAAAAGAATAAGCACTGCAGCTGCTGAATTACATCTATGAAAAAGATCTATACATTATTGTTTATCACTGCCATGAAGATAGCATTGAATCCAGTACGGTTTTAGAAACAAACGTTGCCACAAAATACGTCAGACAGATAAATCAGAAATGGTTAACTCTCGGCTGACACGACGAGTAGACCACTTTTCCCTCCAAAAAGTGATAAATTGTACTCACCGAAAAATAGCCACTCGTCTGTAGACCATCTGGTACATGTTAATGCTGCTAACAAAACTCGAATGAAATCCCCACTAACCTTTGTACTGTTATATCCATAAATGGTGCATTGGGAGTAATAAAGCGGTACCGAGCAACAAAGACTAACAATGTGATTGCTCAAGATGTCGTTGTAGAACTTACAGGCCTTCTGGTGTTATTGTTAAAATATAATTACGTTACATTCAATGCACAAATTTACAGGTATACCTGTGACTTTGTCTTCGGTGCCAGTAGATCAGGGACCGTAGCAGAAATATTTCTAAATTACTTGGGTCTCAAATTATTCAAGCACAATCCTCCTTGTTTACAGGAAGCTATTTTCTACGTGAGATGTAGACAAGACACATTCTGCTCATGAATGGGGAAAACAAAGATCATGAACAATGTAGTCTTCAAACTATCAACAACCTCCAGAAAAATATTTGCTTCATCTGTAAGCATGAACTAGAAAAAAGTACAGTAATTTTTCTTGATTTATATTCATGCAGGCAACATGATTAATAGGTCCTTAAAATTTAGAGGCATTCCACCATCATTGATATAAATGATCGTCGTACCTCCTGCCATGCAAACACAAAATAGCAGCAAACAGCTCCATGATCAATAAGTTTCTTAAAATAACGCTGACTGAAGAGAATCGTCATGAGAAAATGGATATAATTAAACACAAAGCTGCAGCTAATGGTTATGCAACCACAGACAGTCTGACTGACGACATATATTGAGGTGGCTAAAGTACTGGAATAGCTATGTGCACATATGCAGGTGGCAGTAGTCTCTCGTACACACGTTATTAAAGGGCGGTGCACTGGCGAAGCTGTCATTTGTTCTCACGTGATTCACGTGACAAGGTTTCCGACGGTAATTAACACCTTTCAACGCGGAATGGTAGCTGTAGCTAGATGCATGGGATATTCCACATCGGAAATCGTTAGGGAATTCAGCATTCCGCGATCCAAAGTGTCAAGAGTGAGCCAAGAAAACCAGATTTCAGGCAGTACCTCTCACCGCGGACGACGCCGTATCGGACGGCCTTCACTTAAAGACCGAGAGCAGCGGTGACTCCGTAGAGTTGTCAGTGCTAACAGAAAAGCAACACTACGTGAAATAACCGCAGAAAACAATGTGGGACCCACGACGAACGCATTATTTCCGTCGAAATTTGTCGTAGACGGGCTAAGGCAGCAGACGACCGATGTGAGCGCCTTTGGTATCAGCACTACATAACCTGCAGCACCTCTCCTGGACTCGTGGCCATATCGGTTGGCCTCTAGACGACTGGAAAACCGTGGCCTGCTCTGATGCGTCCCGATTTCAATCGGTAAGAAGCGGGCGTGGTCGGCAATTGGATGGGTGACCATCCAGGCCGCCATGCGCTGTTGCCATTTTTCGGGGTGCACTCGGCCTCGCGATGCCAATTGAGGACCTACTCGGCCGAATAGTAGCGGCTTCGGTCAAGAATAGCATCATAACGACCGGGAGAGCGGTGTGCTGACCCCACGCCCCTCCTATCCGCATCCTCCACTGAGGATGACACGGCGGTCGGATGGTTCCGGTAGGCCACTCGTCGCCTGAAGACGGAGTGCTAAAAAATAAAAAAGAAGTGGTGGAAAGTTCGAGTGTGGCACGGTCTCTACAAAGCCACGGACCAAAGTTGTCAACGCGGCACTGCGCAAGCTGGTGGTGGCTCCATAATTTTGTGGACTGTGTTTACGTGGAATGGACGGGTCATCTGGTCCAACTGAACCGATCATTTACTGGACTGGATATGTTCGGCTACTTGGAGATCATCTGCAGCCATTTATGGTCTTCGTTTTCCCAAATATGTAACCGGGCCACGATTGTTTGCGACTGGTCTGAAGAACATTCTGGATAATTAGAGCGAATGATTTGGCCACCCAGATCGCCCGACGCTAATTCCATAGAACATGTATGGGATACAATCGAGAGATCAGTTTGTGCTCAAAATGTTGCATTGGTAACACTTTGGCAATAATAGACGGCTATAATATTTCTGCAAGGGACTTACAATGACGTGCTGAGTCGACGCCACGTTGAGTTGCTGCACTACGCCAGGCAAAAGGACATTCGACACGATAGTAGGAGGTATTTCACGACTTTTTTTACCTGCATGTATAAAAGAAAACAAATTATGGATATAGTAAAAAGAACGAAAATATTCGCACTGGATGTAACCCATATATAGGTATTACTTCACAAGAAACTGCCAATGCCTGAAAAAAAAGAGAAAACGCTTTGACTCTCAACCAACAACTACTGTGTCACAGACTTCTCCATAAACTAAAAGCTAATGATTACAAATTCCAAAATTCCACAAATGCCGCATTTACAAAATTACCTGGTATGAATGTTCTGCATAACATGTGGGTGAAACTGACCGTAACTTTCCCTCTCATGCATTCAGATATGACACAGCAGGCAAATATCCAATATCCACACATCTCAGATACAGGTCACAACTGTGAGAACGTAAGTTAAGTCTTCAAAATGCTGCACACTTTTAATAAAAGCAACAAAATGAACCCTTATGAAGAACTTGTGATCGTCAGACAGTGAAACCACTGACTCATCTAGTGCGCGGGGGCGGAAGATGTCGACAATCAAACAGCTAGTGTGTTCTGTAACAAGAGTGGACATCGATCCACAATATAGTGATGTTCTCTCACACCTCACGCATAATTTGACGTCTTAATTTCTTAGCGGTGACTACAAGTGTTCAGCAGTACATGGCTCATTTACAATATTTTATGAGTATAGCTTGCATCATACTTCTCCCAATAGTTTTCAACTTTCACGATATTAAATACAGGTTGTTTGACAAGGACCCCTTTCACAACACTCTATCTTCTACGTGAGTGAAGACAGATACTTAGAGTGGATATAATTTGCGTCGAACCTAAGAAAGTTTACCTTAGCACTAACTGACGCCTCAAGAGGTTGCCGATAAGAGCCCCCTGGTACAACTTACTGGGTAGCTCGCGCACATTACTCCGTTTACGGCCGAGATGGCGATAGCACAGCAGCAACGAGCGTTTTGTGGTCTCCGTTTCAACAAGTTATTCTATTCTATTACAGCCGTGCGACATCAGCAATCTGAGGACATCGGCCGTTTATACACTACTGGCCATTAAAATTGCTATACCAAGAAGAAATGCAGATGATAAACGGGTATTCATTGGACATATATATTATACTAGAATTGACATCTGATTACATTTTCACGCAATTTGGGTGCATAGATCCGGAGAAATCAGTGCCCAGAACAACCACCTATGGCCGTAATAACGGTCTTGATACGCCTGGGCATTGTGTCAAACAGAGCTTGGATGGCGTGTACAGGTACAGCTGGCCATGCAGCTTCAACACGATTTCACAGTTCATCACGAGTAGTGACTGGTGTATTGTGACGAGCCAGTTGCTCGGCCACCATTGACCAGTTGTTTTCAGTTGGTGAGAGATTTGGAGAATGTGCTGGCCAGGGCGGCAGTCGAACATTTTCTGTATCCAGAAAGGCCCGTACAGGACCTGCAACATGCGGTCATGCTTTATCCTGCTGAAATGTAGGGTTTCGCAGGGATCGAATGAAGGGTAGAGCCACGGGTCGTAACACATCTGAAATGTAACGTCCACTGTTCAAAGTGCCGTCATTGCGAACAAGAGGTGTCCGAGACGTGTAACTAATGGCACCCCATACCATCACGCCGGGTGATACGCCACTATGGCGATGACGAATACACGCTTGCAATGTGCGTTCATCGTGATGTCACCAAACACGGATGCGACCAACATGACGCTGTAAACAGAACCTGGATTCATCCGAAAAATTGGCGTTTTGCCATTCGTGCACCCAGGTTCGTCGTTGAGTACACCATCGCAGGCGCTCCTGGTTGTGATGCAGCGTCAAGGGTAACCGCAACCGTGGTCTCCAAGCTGATAGTCCGTGCTGCTACAAACGTCGTCGAACTGTTGGTGCAGATGGTTGTTGTCTTGCAAACGTCCCCAACTGTTGACTCAGGGATCGAGACGTGGCTGCACGATGCGTTACAGCCATGCGGATAAGATGCCTGTCATCTCGACTGCTAGTGATACGAAGCCGTTGGGATCCAGCACAGCGTTCCGTATTACCCTCCTGAACCCATCGATTCCATATTCTGCTAATAGTCATTGGATCTCGATCAACGTGAGCAGCAATGTCGCGATACGATAAACCGCAATCGCGATAGGCTACAATCCGACCTTTATCAAAGTCGGAAACGTGTGGTACGCATTTCTCCTCCTTACACGAGGCATCACAACAACGTTTCACGAGGCAACGCCGGTCAACTGCTGTTTGTGTATGAGAAATCGGTTGGAAACTTTCCTCATGTCAGTACGTTGTAGGTGTCGCCACCGGCGCTAACCTTGTGTGAATGCTCTGAAAAGCTAATCATTTGCATATCACAGCATCTTCTTTCTGTCGGTTAAATTTCGTGTCTGTAGCACGTCATCTTCGTGGTGTAGCAATTTTAATGGCCAGTAGTGTACAAGGGGAAATACACAGATCGCCTCCATGTGCTCTTTTAAGACGAAGACCGCATTCAAAAGAGTTTCGCACATAATCCAGCGCAGAGTTGAACGATCCTGATGTATCGGTCTGGTGTGTTTTGGAGCGACGTTTATATTTCAATCTATATGGGATACAACCGCTACATTCATGACAGTGATAAAAAACAATGTGTAGTATTATGAGAATTCATTCCGGGCGTGTAGACGGAAAACGATAATTTCCTTTCGCATCTAGTATTCGACGATGAGGCTGCGTTCCGTTTAAGTGTCAAAGTGAAATTTCACACAGTAATATGCGGAACACAGCAGCGGCGTACCATAGCCGAATATGATACGGACTCTCCACAGCTCCGTGTGTTTTGTGCCATTTCCGAAGAATAGATGTACGGCGCTTTCTTACAACTGAAAGGCGTTGTGGATCAAATAAAACTAAGTGACTAACGAAGATTCTTTTTTCATTTTAATGAAGGCTGCTGTGAACTGAATGAAGTCTCCAGTAACGCGACATCCTACGAGGTGTGACTGGATTGCCTTGTCCTTGAAAGCCCTCTGACGGGAAACTGCGTTTCATTTATTCAGTTCGTTGTGGCAGCCTGTTGCCGGATTCTTTATGCGTGAAAATGGATGAATAACGGAGCAAGGAGTTTGTATGAAATTTTGTTTTAAAACCGGGAAATCAGCTTCTGAGACTTACGAACTATTAAAACCAGCTTTTGGAGATAATTGTATGAGCCAGTGAAATGTTTTTGTCTGGTTCAACAGATTTAAAAATGACCGTGAATCATTTGAAGATGAACCACGCTCCGGTGTCCTTCCACCTCAAAAACGAATGAAAATGTTGTGAAAGTTCGCGAATTAGTGCGCTCTGATCGTAGACTTACAGTTAATTTAAGTTTCTATGCAGTTTAGTCAATTTTAACTGATGATCTGAAAATGTGTCGAGTTTCCGCAAAATTCATTGCGAAAGTGTTTTCAAGTGACCAGAGACAATACCGACTTGAAGTGTGCCAAGATCTGATTAATCGGACTAAGAATGACCCAGATTTGTTAAATAGGGTAATTACAGCTAACGAATCGTGGGTATATGGATATGATCCTGAACCAAAGTGCAGTCTTTGCAGTCGAAGACCCAAGGTTCACGACGACCGAGAAAAGCACAGCAAAGTCGGTCGAAGGTGAAGACAATGTTGGTGATTTTTTTCGATTCTACCGGTATTGTTCATCATGAATTTACCCGTGGAGGAAAGGCGATTAACCAGGAATACTACAAATGTGTTCTTGAGCATTTGCGCTAAAAGGTGTGGAAGAAGATGCCTGCATTGTGCAAAGACAGGAGTTGGGTGATATGCCATGACAATGATCCGGCTCATCGTGCCTTCTCCATCGTTGAATTTTTGACCAAATTCAAAATTCCTGTTCTTCCACAACCGCCATATTCCCCTGATTTGGCCCCTGCGGACTTCTGTTTCCTAAACTGAAATTTGCACTGAAAGGGAAGTGATTTGACTCGACTGAAGACATCCAGGCAAATACGGAGAGCGTTCTTAATACACTTCAGGAAAAAAAAGTTTCCAGGAATGTTTCCGAAAGTGGAAACCCCGTTGCAGTCGGTGTGTTCAGTCAGAAGGGGACTATTTTGAAGGAGCTGCATCACAGTAGCATCTAAGTACCACCATTGTACAATTACAATCCCATTCTTAAAACTTTTCAATCACGCCTCGCATATGTGCTGATGTATAAACTTAATTCTGAAAATAATTTTCTCATGATGTGTCACTGTCAAGTAACATAGCTCGATGGAACTTGGACAGTACATTGAAATAATTGCTGCAGCATAGTGCAGAAGGTAAATGGAAGAAAAGACAACAACTACACCGAAGTCACCGAGATTTATGATGGTCTCCTGTTCATTGCAAATGGCCGGACTGGTTCTTGATGGGGGTGTGTGATCGCCACAGATGACATTGCATGATCTGTAACATGCTCCCCGGCCACAAGGTTGGTTCTTGTAGTACGTCATTCCACTCCTAAACCAGCACGGTTGACGACCGATGGTACATGCGCATATGTTGCGAAACGTATCCTCAACGCATTCCATATGTGGTCGATGAGATTTAAGTCGAGGGAACGGGCAGGTAACGCCATTCGCCGAGTATCCTTTCGTTCCAAGAGCTCTTCCACCTGCGCTGTTCCACGCGGTCGCCATTTTCGTCCATAAAAATGAAGTCATGGCCCAATGCACCCCTAAAAAGATGCACATGGGGAAGTAGTACAGTAGCACAATAACGCTGATTGGTGAGTGTATCGCATTCAGAAATCTGAAGGGCAGTAAGCCCTTGCCCGTTCGACATTGTCCCTTGATGTGTTGTGCATTGTGTGTTCCCACCTTCGCCATACGACGGTGGTGTGGGAAGGCAAAATGTTACATGGACGTAATGACTTCCATATCTTCGAACGCGATGCACTCACCGCCAAACGTTATTGTGACTCTGTACTCTTTCCCTATGTGCGTCCTGTCAGCGGTGCATTCGCCCCGAACTTCATTTCTACAGATGACAATGTGCGACTGCATCGAACAGTGCAGGTGGAGGAACTCTGGTACGAGAGTACATTCGGCGAATGGACTGGCTTTCCCGTTCCCCCGATTCAAATACCACATGTGGGATGCGTTGGGAAGACGTATTACATACAGCACGTCCACATGCACCAATGACCTTCCAACAGCTGTCAACCGCACTGGTAGAGGAATAAAATGCCCTATCACAGTAACTCCTTACCGACCCCGTGCCCAGCATGGTATCATTTTTCAGAGCATATATTGCCATCCGTGATCATCACACGCCCTATAGAGAACCATGTCCCGCCTTTTTTTTTAGTGTCCAGTGGACTTTCATAAACCGCCATGACTTCAGTATAATTATTGTTTTTGAATTAAAGCACCATTTCAGTTCGCCTTATTGAGTATTTCTTTCAGTTACCTTATGTACTATACTGTAGCAGCTCTTTTCGTATATGGTCCAAGTTTCAACGACGTGATTAATTACTTAACATTATTTGTTCACGGTGATAATTAAAACTTTATGACTATCCCTGTACAGAAACCTTGCCACTGTTTCGCTAAAGCTGAAGGAAATTTCTTTGTAGTGGAGGCAATATCAGCTGGTACGTAACGATCGCAGCTCTCCACATAAGCAAGTCATAGGGGCAAGGTACGCTGTCAAGAGTCAATTGCTATTCCTCGAAGCGTCTGCTGAGAGCCAGGAACTGTTCGCTCCTGTGACGACGTGTGGTGCGAATACGCGAGCGAGAACTCCCGTAGCTCAAGTGTTCCACTCCGAACTATTTGCTACCGTCTTTCGTCTACAATTAGGGTTCTCCTTTGTCTGCGGCGAGAGAATACGCAGCTTATCTTAGCGCTCTCTGTGTCTCAGTGCCTCCTCTGTAATTACACCGGGGTGCGCTCCTCGACGTTCCACACATTTAACTAGCTCACACAATATTCCCTCCTCTACCCCCCCCCCCCTCTCTCTCTCTCCCTCTCTGTCTGTCTGTCTCTATGCTAATTGGAAATGCAGTAGTTACTCTCTCTTCCGCAACGACTGACAGTGTGAGACAGCTTAAAATAAGGTTAAGAAGTTAAGAGAACTGTATCAACAGTACCCTGTCAAGTGTGATAAAACTTGGTCTTCTTGTAAGAAATAGAGGTAGAAAATGCGAATGTCACATTTCGGGATAAAGGCTACGAGCACTCAACACATTCTGTGCAGACATAGGGGAAAGTGGGGTAGTATCGGACACGTAAGCTTTACGAAATTATAATCTATTCCGACGGTTGTATTGGAACATTCTCCTCACTAAACAACACCATAATACAAGACACAAAGGAATTCAGGACATTAGCTGCCAGTGGTCATTGACTGATATCAATGGGGCAAGTTAATAATTTGTACCCGATATGTATTCGAACCAGCGTCTCCCGCTTACTAGGCAGATGCGCTGACCACTACGCAATCCGGACATAATGGTCACAACAACATCACGGACTGCCCTTGCATGTCTCCCGTCAGAACCAAATTCTCAGCTGATACAACACACACTACTGATATAGTGCCCCAACTCAGTAGCCTCATTACTCGCGACATCTCGCCGATTCCCGTAACAGTTCGAGCTAGGTGTCCATCTGTACTGAAGGGATCACTGCCCTAATAGACGTAATTATTTGTGTGGTATCTGTTCTTTCGGACATATCAGAAAGAACAGACACAACATGTAACACCAAGATACGTTACTTAATAGATTTATAAACTTCATTGACATAAGAATAAAAGTTCGTTCATTTTTCAATATTTTTTTATCCTTTCGATGCTGTTCCGGTGTACTGTATTGGACATGGAACTGTGATGTCTAAAAAAAGCCCGTTTTATTCCAGAAATGGTTTAATTGGTTCGTACAGTGTTATAAACTTGTACTTGGCCACCAGCTCACCTGGTTTCTCGAAGAACCTGTACACCTGTTCTTTGCTGAAACCTGCTGTTCGCTGAAAATTCGTGAGTTCAGCTGTCCTCGGCTTCATCACTGAATTTTCTCGGAAAAAGTATTATTTCCTGAAACCGATTTCATGGTGACCTCATTTCTTTTCCGCAAAGCTTTAAATGCGTCATCTAATGTACTACACTGGACTGAATATTTTGACTCACATCCCCAATTGTCATTCCAAGAAGTCTGGCATTTTCTACGGCTCCCTTCGTGTGATTTTCATCTAATTTATGTCGCGACTTCCGCATATTTTCTTTTGAAAGAAAAAATAACCGTACAGATTAATATATTTAAGGTACAATCCGTAATTGCTTTATCTGATACGACACGAACATACCACTGTGGTAGTTCAACATTCTCATTATTATTACTTAGGCTAAACATTGTCACAGACTACAGTATAGAGAATAGTATCGATTGTATCTAAAGGTAATCTTACTTGCTTGCAAACAAAACACAATATTCGAAATTTAAATTCGTGCACCAATAAATTCACTAGAACTTACTGCCACTCCGAAATTGCGTGAGTGGTGTTACTCTCCCGTAGTTACACTGCATTGGCACGAGAGGTGGTGTCACTACTGCTAGAGTTTAGATACAGCTCTTGTCCGATACAGTCCGCTGTCCGATACGATCCGGGCTTGCCCTAAGTATCCAGCAACTGTAGGCGTGAGACAGCTCTCAACAAGTATACGAATCATTTCCTAACTAATCTTGTACGAAATAGTGTCTATACTTATCGGAAAGAAAGTGATTACGATTCCAAGTGAACCATGATGATCCTGCGCTAAGAGAAACAGCACATCTCGAAAGCTATGGTAGAAAATATTGATAATGTTCTGGCAGAAAGCGGATTGAGATCTAATGAAGTATTATCTCTAAATTATATAACTCGTAATTATGAGACTGATACTCCATGTCACGCATCAGCTTACCTACACCATCTATAACAGCAAACGGCGAAAATATCATCAGGTACCATTTGCCGGTTGCCAATCTAACAGCTTTAAGGGGCAACAAAAATTTGATTTTCAGTATTTCGTGTAGTTGTAAGTAGGCTGTATAGGTTTTTTTATTGGTAACGCCACGTAGCGCTCTGTATGAAAATCACTGGCTGTGCTGTGTGCAGTCTGTGGCTGGTTTACATTGTTGTTTGCTATTGTAGTGTTGGGCAGTTGGCTGCTAACAGCGCGTAGCGTTGCGCAGTTGGAGGTGAGCCGCCAGCAGTGATGGATGTGGGGAGAGAGATGGTGGAGTTTTGAGAGCGGATGATCTGGACGTGTGTCCATCAGAAACAGTAAATTTATAAGACTGGATGTCATGAACTGACAAAAAATGTATTTACCTTAATGGTATATATATATATATATATATATATATATATATATATATATATATATATATATATATAATGACTTTTGAACACTATTAAGGTAAATAGATTGTTTGTTCTTTATCAAAATCTTTCATTTGCTAACTATGCCTATCAGTAGTTAGTCCCTTCAGTAGTTAGAAGCTTTTATTTAGCTGGCAGTAGTGACGCTCGCTGTATTGCAGTAGTTCGAGTAACGAAGATTTTTGTGAGGTAAGTGATTTGTGAAAGGTATAGTTTAATGTTAGTCAGGGCCATTCTTTTGTAGAGATTATTGGAAGTCAGATTGCGTTGCGCTAAAAATATTGTGTGTCAGTTTAGTGTTGATCAGAATAGGCAAAGATCTGTTTGAAACTCAAATAATGTGAGAGGTTTATCAGCACAGTCATTGATAAATTTTTCTAAGGGGACGTTTCATATGTCGACCCTTAGCCGAAGATACCTCACTGGAATCTTCTGATTTTTTCTTGTAGTTTGTGTAATTAGTGTAGCTATTGTTTATTGCTAGCGCATAATTATAGAGAGAATTTCCTTTTTAGTTGTAGTTTTTCATTGTTGTACAGTAAAACAGTTGTGGCATGCATGTAGATTTGCACCAAGTATTTCGCAGCTGCGCTTGCGATTAACTAGATATTATTTTCAGTGCTATGTTAATGTGTTTTCTTATTTTGCTCTTCAAATTGTGCTTTTCTGTGTTATCGTGTGAAATATTGTGACAATAATAGCGTGTGAAAAACGTAACACTAGGCTCCGAACTAAAGTGAGAAATAATAGTGACGACGAGCGTGGCTTACCACTGTGTAATGAATCAACAGAATTCGAAGTAGTAATTTGGTAATTGTGTATAGGGAAATGGAGCGGGCTGCAAATAATAGTGTGGACAGTGAAACAATTAGTGAACAGGGAAGCATTATCGATCGATCGGTCGGCAACAGCTCGGCTCAGCAATCCGAAATGACAGGACACAATCTCGCAAATACTGTAGATTCAGGTTTTGGGTCCTCACCGTTTTCTCAAATAAGTTAAGACACATTTTCTGCTTTTCAAAATGCGAATATTGCCGGTTCAAATGCACTGCCGAATAGCACTGCGGAATATGTTTCAGACACCAGTGCATTGTTATTACAATTAGTGCAACAAATGGGACAAAAGCTACAAAAGTTAGACACAATGGAACAAAATCAGGGACAAACACAGCAACAGCTTCAAAAGGTAGACACCACGTTTGAACAAACAATGTATTTACCTTAATAGTGTTTAAAAGTCATTATATATATACAGGGTGTTACAAAAAGGTACGGCCAAACTTTCAGGAAACATTCCTCACATACAAATAAAGAAAAGATGTTATGTGTCCGGAAACGCTTAATTTCCATTTTAGAGCTCATTTTAGTTTCGTCCACCTACGCTCAATGGAGCACGTTATCATGATTTCATACGGGATACTCTACCTGTGCTGCTAGAACATGTGCCTTTACAAGTATGACACAACGTGTGGTTCATGCACGATGGAGCTCCTGCACATTTCAGTCGAAGTGTTCGTACGCTTCTCAACAACAGATTCGGTGACCGATGGATTGGTAGAGACGTACCAATTCCATGGCCTCCACGCTCTCCTGACCTCAACCCTCTTGACTTTCATTTATGGGGGCATTTGAAAGCTCTTGTCTACGCAAGCTTGGTACCAAATGTAGAGACTCTTCGTGCTCGTATTGTGGACGACTGTGAAACAATACGCCATTCTCCAGGGCTGCGTCAGCGCATCAGGGATTCCATGCAACGGAGGGTGGATGCATGTATCCTCGCTAACGGAGGACATTTTGAACATTTCCTGTAACAAATTGTTTGAAGTCACGCTGGTACGTTCTGTTGCTGTGTGTTTCCATTCCATGATTAATGTGATTTGAAGAGAAGTAATAAAATGAGCTCTAACATGGAAAGTAAGCGTTTCCGGACACATGTCCACATAACATACACTCCTGGAAATTGAAATAAGAACACCGTGAATTCATTGTCCCAGGAAGGGGAAACTTTATTGACACATTCCTGGGGTCAGATCCATCACATGATCACACTGACAGAACCACAGGCACATAGACACAGGCAACAGAGCATGCACAATGTCGGCACTAGTACAGTGTATATCCACCTTTCGCAGCAATGCAGGCTGCTATTCTCCCACGGAGACGATCGTAGAGATGCTGGATGTAGTCCTGTGGAACGGCTTGCCATGCCATTTCCACCTGGCGCCTCAGTTGGACCAGCGTTCGTGCTGGACGTGCAGACCGCGTGAGACGACGCTTCATCCAGTCCCAAACATGCTCAATGGGGGACAGATCCGAAGATCTTGCTGGCCAGGGTAGTTGACTTACACCTTCTAGAGCACGTTGGGTGGCACAGGATACATGCGGACGTGCACTGTCCTGTTGGAACAGCAAGTTCCCTTGCCGGTCTAGGAATGGTAGAACGATGGGTTCGATGACGGTTTGGATGTACCGTGCACTATTCAGTGTCCCCTCGACGATCACCAGTGGTGTACGGCGAGTGTAGGAGATCGCTCCCCACACCATGATGCCGGGTGTTGGCCCTGTGTGCCTCGGTCGTATGCAGTCCTGATTGTGGCGCTCACCTGCACGGCGCCAAACACGCATACGACCATCATTGGCACCAAGGCAGAAGCGACTCTCATCGCTGAAGACGACACGTCTCCATTCGTCCCTCCATTCACGCCTGTCGCGACACCACTGGAGGCGGGCTGCACGATGTTGGGGCGTGAGCGGAAGACGGCCTAACGGTGTGCGGGACCGTAGCCCAGCTTCATGGAGACGGTTGCGAATGGTCCTCGCCGATACCCTAGGAGCAACAGTGTCCCTAATTTGATGGGAAGTGGCGGTGCGGTCCCCTACGGCACTGCGTAGGATCCTACGGTCTTGGCGTGCATCCGTGCGTCGCTGCGGTCCGGTCCCAGGTCGACGGGCACGTGCACCTTCCGCCGACCACTGGCGACAACATCGATGTACTGTGGAGACCTCACGCCCCACGTGTTGAGCAATTCGGCGGTACGTCCACCCGGCCTCCCGCATGCCCACTATACGGCCGCGCTCAAAGTCCGTCAACTGCACATACGGTTCACGTCCACGCTGTCGCGGCATGCTACCAGTGTTAAAGACTGCGATGGAGCTCCGTATGCCACGGCAAACTGGCTGACACTGACGGCGGCGGTGCACAAATGCTGCGCAGCTAGCGCCATTCGACGGCCAACACCGCGGTTCCTGGTGTGTCCGCTGTGCCGTGCGTGTGATCATTGCTTGTACAGCGCTCTCGCAGTGTCCGGAGCAAGTATGGTGGGTCTGACACACCGGTGTCAATGTGTTCTTTTTTCCATTTCCAGGAGTGTATTTTCTTTCTTTGTGTGTGAGGAATGTTTCCTGAAAGTTTGGCCGTACCTTTTTGTAACACCCTATATATATATATATATATATATATATATATATATATATATATATATATATATATATATATATATATATATATATATATATATATTAGTTCATGACATCCAGTCTTACAAATTTACTGTCTCTGATGGACACACGTCCAGATCATCCGTTCTCAAAACTCCGCCATCTCTCTCCACACATCCACCACTGCTGGCGGCTCACCTCCAACTGCGCAATGCTACGCGCTGTTAACAGCCAGCTGCCCAACACTACAATAGCAAACAACAATGCAAACCAGCCACAGACTGCACACAGCACAGCCAGTGATTTTCATACAGAGCGCTACGTGGCGTTACCAGTAAAAAAACCTAAACAGCCTACTTGCATAGTTAGCTGCCTAATTTAAAAACTTCAAATGCTGTCGTAATCCTCTTACTAAGACGTCTACTTACGTTAAAGCTTTGGCACAGGAAGACAAGTATTACTGTTAGAAACAGAGTATATGTCACGGCGCGCGCCACGCGGGGTAGCCGTGCGGTCTGAGGCGTCTTGCGGTTCGCGCGGCTCCCCCCGTCGGAGGTTCGAGTCCTCCCTCGAGCATGGGTGTGTGTGTTGTCCTTAGCGTAAGTTAGTTTAAGTTAGATTAAGTAGTGCGTAAGCCTAGGGACCGATGACCACAGCAGTTTCGTCCCATAGTCCTTACCAACAATTTCCATTCACGGCGTGCAAATTACCCAGACTATATTCGTCTAATGTTTGAGTATGAGCACTTAGCATTTGCGACAAACACCGCACATAATTTCAAACCTTTTCAAACGTTTTGTCGCTGACAGCCCCCACAAAATAATGTATTTTCACTGCAGCTAAACTCCAGCATCAGCCATGAAGTTTTATTTTATTACTTATTTACTACTAAGTCTATTCGCAACTCATATTGCAGACAGTTTCTGCATATACTACTCAATGTGCCCGCAAAATTATATGATTATACGACATACAGTTTTAGATTTGACTTTTTCTTTAGTCTATGGATGAATAATGAAAAACTAATAAAACCAACCAATTTTGGGCTTTGGTTCTTCAACTATAAAGGTTGTACATGCTTAACGTCAACTATTTAACACATTAACTCATTTGTAAAGCAATCAGACGTTTGAAGCTATTTTATGAACGAAGGTAAGATTCTTTAAACAATCGGTGGTTCGGAGATTACTGATAGTACATACAGTATGAAGTGGAGGAGGAGGAGATTAGCGTTTAACGTCCCGTCGACAACGAGGTCATTAGAGACAGAGCGCAAGCTCGGGTGAGGGAAGGATGGGGAAGGAAATCGGCCGTGTCCTTTCAAAGGAACCATCCCGGCATTTGCCTGAAGCGATTTAGGGAAATCACGGAAAACTAAATCAGGATGGCCGGAGACGGGATTGAACCGTCGTCCTCCCGTATGCGAGTCCAGTGTGCTAACCACTGCGTCACCTCGCTCGGTTGTATGAAGTGCCCTCCGTCTCGTACTGTACATAGTTTGAGGCGTATGTATATAGATGCAGATAAAATGCGTTTGTTATAGAGATCTCGCAATGCCTGGCAATATTTTCAGAGGATGAAAGCAGCCCGTGAGCACTCTTAGCATGGGCGGAAATGTGGTCTCAGGAAAAGTGGCGCTCGCTTGGAGGAGAAATAATGGACCGGCAGAAAAGAGTAGGGGTGGTGATGGGGGTGGGGGGGGGGCGTTAGGAGGCTCCATTAACGGGTGACAGCCACCAGGAGGGGGGACGTCATCCAATCAGCTGCACTTGAGGAACGCGCTGCCGCTGGCGAGTTCCCTCCGGCTGCCAACCGCCTCTTTCGCCGCCCTCCCCATTGACGCCAAGAAAACTGCCCTATATTTGTGTAAGTCGCTATACACGTAAAGTTTTGCGGTACTAGGCACGGACAAGAACAACGAATCAACACTGGACCAAAAAACAAATCTCTTCTTTTCTTTGTACGGCGAATATTTAATAAAGTATGCGTGCTGGACCTCATAATATCTTATGTGAAAACTCTTACGGATTCTCATATAAAATAAACATTATTAACGTTCTACATCTTTATTCTTCATGGCTGCGTGTTCATTGCTCAGCATAGTCGCGTTGACGAACAACACATTTCTCCCAACGGGAGACCAGTTTCTTGATACTTCAACAGAAACAATCGTAACTTCAGGTGTGCCCCAGGGCAGCTTAATAGGTCCTCTGCTTTTTACGATTGACATAAACGATCTGGTTGATGGTATTGACAGCGGCCTTAGACTGTCTGCCGATGATACTGTAGTCTACAGGAAAGTAGTATCGCATGAAAGCTGTGAACAAATCAATGAGGATTTGCAGAAAATAAATGCGTGGTGTAATGACTGGCAGTTATCTCTCTATATTAGTAAGTGTAACCTACTGCTTATAACAAGGCGAAAATCCCCATTAATGTACGAGTACAAAATAAATGATCAGTCTTTGGAAGCGGTAACATCAGTCAAATATCTGGGTGTGACTATTCGAAATGATCTCATATGGAATGATCAGATTACACAAGTAACGGGCAAGCGAACTGTAGATTGCAGTTTATTGGTAGAATCCTGAAGCGATGCAGTCCTTCAACAAAGGAGATAGCTTACAATACGTTAGTTCGTCCACTCTTAGAGTATTGTTCGTCTATATGGGACCCTTACCAGTTGGGTCTGATTCAAGAAATTGAGAAGGTCCAAAGAAGAGCGGCAAGATTCGTGACTGGTACATTTAGCTATCGCGAGAGCGTTACAAATCTCATAGAAAGTTTGAAGAGGGACACACTTGCAGATAGACGACGCGCTAAACAGAAGGGGCTGCTCACTAAATTCCGAAATCCAATCTTCACCGAGGATGTAGAGCATATGTTATTACCACCAATTTTCAAATCGCGTAATGATCACCATTCAAAATTAAGGGAAATAAGAGCTCGTACTGAGGGGTTCAGACAGTCGTTTTTCCCTCGTGTGATCCGCGAGTGAGAACCTCACCTCTGCTTGCAGAGCATCACTATCTAAGTGAAGTTCTCTAAGCTGTTTTTCAAGATGAAAATCGGATGGGACCAAGTCGGGCTGTTTGTGGGCCAATCGACAACTGTAAACCCGAAGCGTGGGATTGTTGCAGGTGTCACAGCGCTCTTGTGTGATCTGGAATTCTCACCCCGAAGGAGAGGGAGCTCCACGTGCGGACGAACTCTCCGAATTCGAAACTCAATTGCAGCTTGCTGTTATAAATATGTAGTGTGTTAATACTCGTATTTTTTTTAAGAAAAGCTTTCAGAATTTTTACATAAATATTCGAGGCATTACATTTCAGCACGCCCTCGTATTAACATATTTTTCCTTTCAGTTATTATTGTTTTAAAAGTTCAGATGCATTTTTTCCGATTTCATTGATTCTTCAATGTAAGAGAGAAAGGGAAACGTGTATTAGAGATGGGTCGTTCGCGAACCAGCAGGTCCAAGGGAACGGTTCACCAAGATGAACGGAACGAGCGAGCAACGAATTCTAAGAAACAATCTTTCATAGTTCACGTCGGTCGAGGCTTTCTACTTATAGTTCCCGGGAACGGGAAACGATTGGTCTCGTTCGCGAACGACACGTCCGGCGGACTCGTTCCAGCGTCGGTCCCGTTCCCGTCTGTCTCGGTCTCGGTCTCGCTCGGCCGGACTCGTCCTCCTTCGCGTGGCCTCTCGCCGCAGTTCCACTGCCGAATGCTCACAGTTCAGTATCGAGTTCTTCGTTTCGTTCGCTGTGCATGCCCATTCTAGATCAGTTTTAAACCCTTTTTGAATTCTGAACTTCTGTTTTTTTTCGTATTCTATTCAGCTTCCATGACCGGTAATTAAAATGTATTTTATAACTAAGTAAATTACATAAAAATTACGTCGTATGCTATACATGCATTTTTCAGGTAACAAAACGCCATATCAACTTACTTCACTATTTCGATAAATAGCAGAAGAAATACTTGTAAAAGGCAAGACTTCTTTGTTATTACACATGCAAAGAAGACGGCACGGCACATACGAGTGGCCATTTTCCGTCTTTTTTTGATCCAAGGTAAAAGGGCATGTTCATTGTTATGAAAGGCAGACGGACTTACAACCGAATGAAGCCCGCGCTCCATAGTCGAATGTCTGGTGTCACATTTTGTAAATAGAGTATGATAATTTCTACAATATTATTTCAGTGTACAGGGTGGCGCACGAAGAATCGGCCCCGAGTACTAGACTGCTCATTGTCGCCCACCAATCATCATCTATTGTTCCTAAGTTGTTGTTTGCATTAGCTTTTTCTTATTTCTTTACTGCCTAATTAATACATGTTTATCTATTTTGCTCGTAGTGGTCAACAAATCGTGCGTAACTGGCGAGCAGTCTGTACTCGGGGCCGGTTTTTCGTGCGCCACCTTATATTATTTCACTGTGATGAGCCACATAACGCTACAGTTGGCTAAACGAGACGTTTTGCAGAATCACGAAAATTACAAGTGTGTGAGAATTCTGTTATGAATGAAAACTCTGTACTCCAGGGTGGAAGCAAATGCCCCCCCCCCCTCCTGGTGCCATCCGTCTTCAGTCACCTATGCTACTAATTTTTCATAAGAACCATATAACAAGCACAAATGAACAGTGAACGAGTAAAAATGAACGGTTCCATAAAAACAGCGATCACCAGTAAACTAGTTCCCACGGATGAAAGGGTTTGCCCAACTCTAATGTGTATGCCACTTGTCCGTAAACAGGTAACAAAACCCGTCTTGTCACTTTCACACGTGCCCTGCACGAGTTATACGTCCAGCAACTATTCCCTAAATTTATCCCACAGGGTTTTTCGGTAGTTTCCCTCATCCGACTAGGTGAATACTGTGCTGACTGCCACGATTCTCTTCAGTTACACAATTCGCACATTATTTAGAAAAACATCTTGTTAAGGAAGTTATCAGCTTGTAAATTCTTTATGAAATACATGACGCACAAATTTGGACGTTATTCATATTTTATTCCGACCGGTTGCGGTCGTAAACCATGTTCACAGTCGTTGAAAAAGTAATCTGCAACCAACATTACGTGTCAAAACTAAAAGTCTCGTTCATTTCGAACATGAGAAGTATGATATCAGCATGAAGAGCAAAAAAACTGAAGAGAATCTTTAGTCAGTTTAATTTTTCAACGACCGTGAACATGGTTTATGACCGAAACCGACCGGAATAAAATCTAAATAAAGTCCGCGTTTGTATTCGTGTATTTTATACAGAATTTAGAAAACGTTCGCATGAATAACACTCCCCTCCTGGATGGGGTGGCAACAGGAAGGGCATCCGGCCACCGCTTACAATTAGCCATGCCTAAACCGCTCCAAAGCATGCTGACGCGGCCGGCCGAAGTGGCCGTGCGGTTAAAGGCGCTGCAGTCTGGAATCGCAAGACCACTACGGTCGCAGGTTCGAATCCTGCCTCGGGCATGGATGTTTGTGATGTCCTTAGGTTAGTTAGGTTTAACTAGTTCTAAGTTCTAGGGGACTAATGACCTCAGCAGTTGAGTCCCATAGTGCTCAGAGCCATTTGAACCATTTGAACCATGCTGACGCGGCATAGATGCCGGACAAAGGCAAAAGGGAAAGATGTCTACAAACAAGAGAAAGGTGTGAGCAGGAGTTCCGGGAGAGCCACTAAGCGATGAAATACTAAATATTCTCGTCTTACCCGTGACAGAAATGGTGACTGTTCAAATGGTTCAAATGGCTCTGAGCACTATGGGACTTAACATCTGTGGTCAAGAGTCCCCTAGAACTTAGAACTACTTAAACCTATCTAACCTAAGGACATCACACACATCCATGCCCGAGGCAGGATTCGAACCTGCGACCGTGGCGGTCACGCGGTTCCAGACTGAAGCGCCTAGAAACGCACGGCCACACCGGCCGGCGCAATGGTGACTGTGTCTGACAATTTAGTGCTGAATAAAATCAGCCTTCAGTCGCAGATTTTAATTAATGCGCAATTCAGTCCAGATTTTATGGATTATCTTTGACCGCTGCTTACAATCTTAACACACCCTTACATCAGTTTTTGTTAACGAAAATATTACTAAGCTACATTTTTCACGTGGTCTTAGAACGCACTTCAAACAAATTTTATTGTACATCGAAAAATCGCAAACTTATTTATTTCGCTTCCATATACGCGAGAGTTCTATAAAAAGATCTAGATCTTCTATTATTCTGAGGCACAGTAGGTTCTTTTGTTCAGCAAAGAAGCCCCGTTTTAGATTGAATAACATATACTGTAATACAATGTCTTACTAAACCCGTTCGGTTAAGTATAAGGTTTTGCTTTGTGTTCATTTTCCCTCCTCAGAGAACTCTTTTTGAATATATACACGAGGATGGCGGGGCTCGCTTAGAGTAAAGAAGGATTTCGATATACAGCGGGCGCCCTCTTGGAAACTCGAGCAATATCGGATTTGAGACAGCCGTATTGAGATCGCAGCCACGGGCCTCTTGTATTCCGTCAGCTGCCACGTATAAAAAAAGTAGTAGACTACGACAACACAAAGGAAACCTTTGCAGACTGAAAAAATTCGTTGGAAAATTTTCGCCTATCACACGTCTCAGATCAAGTTCTTTTTACGCTAATATCAGCAACTACCATTAAAAGTAAAGACGTGTCAGTATAGGGAGATAACACCTCCGTAGCCACGGCCGGCATGGAAGCTCAGTGCGTTCGGTCAGGCATCTGGACTTCCTCTGCAATAAAAAATAAAACAGTAAAGTTTAATCGTAAAACTTTCAAAAAACGTCGTCCGCTCAGAGCCGATCTCCTTACAAAAGAAAGACGAGGAAGAAAGAGACAGACCAAAAATATATAAAACAGTACTCAGTGCCACTGAATCTCATGCGGAGGACTGGGTTACTATTCCCGGTGTTTCCAGTGATTTTTCCTCGGTGGGAGGACAAGAACGTGGGTACTGCCAGTGATTTTTCATTGGTGGGTGGAATGGAAAGTGGGTACTGCCAGTGAGTTCTCCTTGTTGGGAGGACTGGAAAGTGGGTATTGCTGGTGATATTTCCTTGATGGGAGGATTGGAACGTGGGTACTGCCAGTGACTTTTGATTGGTGGGAGACTGGAATGTGGGTACTGGCAGTGATTTTTCCTTGATGGGAGGACTGGAATGTGGGTACTGCCAGTGATTTTTCATTGGTGGGAGACTGGAATGTGGGTATTGCCAGTGATTTTTTCTTGATGGGAGGACTGGAACGTGGGTACTGCCAGCGATATTTCCTTGATGGCAGGATTAGAATGTGAGTACTGCCAGTGACCTTTCATTGGTGAGAGACTGGAATGTAGGTACTGCCAGTGATGTTTTCTTGATGGGAGGACTGGAACGTGGGTACTGCCTGCGATATTTCCTTGATGGCAGGATTAGAATGTGGATACTGCCAGTGACCTTTCATTGGTGAGAGACTGGAATGTAGGTAGTGCCAGTGATGCTTTCTTGGTGGGAGGACTAGAATGTGGGTACTATCAGTGAGTTTTCCTTGATGGGAGGACTGGAACGTGGGTACTGCCAGTGATATTTCCTTGATGGCAGGATTGGAATGTGGGTACTGCCAGTGATTTTTCATTGGTGGGAGACTGGAATGTGGGTAACGCCAGTGATTTTTCATTGGTGGGAGACTGGAATGTAGGTACTGCCAATGATGTTTTCTTGTGGTAGGACTGGAACGTGGGTACTGCCGATGATATTTCCTTGATGGGAGGACTGCAGCCTGGGTACTGCCAGTGATGTTTCCTCGGTGGGAGTACTGGAATTGGGTGAACCATAGGCTCCAAGGTCTGAAAGTCGACAACGGTCAGGAGAGTGGTCTGCTCAGCTCACGTCTTTCCATATCGCATCTACATGACGTCGCATGGAAGAGGTTGACACGGCAGCCGGTCGACATCTTGTGGTCTTCAAGGCCTGATCGTGGAGTTACGTTTTCGTTTAATACGCTGCATTTGTGCTGCAACATTAGCCATACATGGAGAGAATTAACCTGCTATTTTGATGGTTGAACATCTACTGCGATTTCCACTAACTGTACATCTCATATCTTCACTCCGAATTCGTTGATTGTAATAGAAATCAAATGGTTCAAATGGCTCTGAGCACTATGGGACTTAACATCTATGGACATCAGTCCCCTAGAACTTAGAACTACTTAAACCTAACTAACCTAAGGATATCACACAACACCCAGTCATCACGTAATAGAAATCGCTACACGTACTAAGAATAATCTGGTATCATCTAATTGAGAACTATACATTTATAAAGAAACGTAAACCGTGCCGATCTCTGTGATCGACAAATATTGTCACTGTATCGTAAGGCGAAGGACACTAGCTCACTTCCTGGCTCAGGTACAGATGTGAGTTCTAAAAGTGTTATTACTTTGTGTATTTTGCAAAGACAAGAAATGGAAAAATACGAGGGCAAGTCCATTATTATCGGAAATTTAGTATAATTTTTGTTTATTTTCACAAGGTCCAGTACTGGAACATTATGGGGAAAGGGGCACAACAATAAACAGTGTACGTTACAATGAGATGCTTACTACCAGGCTAAAGCCTGCAATTCGAAGCGAACGTCAAGCATTGCTGTCAAAAGGTGTTGTGTCGTTGCACGACAATGCCCGCCCGCATACTGCTGCCCACACTGCTGAAACGCTCCAGAAACCCAGATTTGAAGTACTAGAACATCTTCCATATAGTCCCGATCTTGCCCCTTCTGACTATCACTTGTTTGGTCCACTCAAACAGGCATTAAGGGGCCGTCGATTTTCCTCGGGCGAAGCAGTGAAAGAAGCAGTGCATTCCTGGCTCGCAGCTCAACCGAGAACCTTCTTTTACGAGGGCATCAGGAAGCTTGTACAACGATGGACCAAGTACGTTAAAACGCAAGGAGACTATGTCGAAAAATGATGTTCTTGTAAGTTTCCTATTTGATTATAATAAAATTTTATAACTACTTTGCGGATAACAATTGACTTACCCTCGTAGTTGTCTTATGCGGTTGTGTCATGAGCATGTTCTGTGACGGACGAATGCCTGAAATTTGTTGACGACTTTTGCGTTTTACAAGCCAAGAGTCGAGAATTATGTTTAAAAAATTCTAAACCAACGAACGGATGACGCGGTGGTGCACCAGAACACAACGTACATACAGAAGGCATCCTCCACTGCATAAACAAGACAGTCTAACAACCTGGGGTACGAGAACGGAGTGTAATTACTCCACGGTGTCACACTCTATCACTGTACCGCATCTAGCAATGAAACGCATCTGAACGGGGCCAAGTTGCAGGCACAGGAGAAAGCAGACGGTCGACGCGTTAGTGTGGGAACATAAGGAAAGCTGGCAGTCTCCGTGCTGATTCGCTTTGCTGTACAGTGCAGCGCACGCGCCTACAGATACACGTAAGAAAGTGCTGGCTAGTCCGCCAGTCTGTGCAAGAGTACTACAGCACTATCGACGTGTCACATACAGAACGTACTCGGTAAAAAAATGATTCTGTCAGCACTTATAGCCTTGTATGTATGATCCACAGTGATCTTTTAGTTTTTCGTCATAGTTATTGTGACACTTCCAGAGAACGGAATTCGAAAAATTTAAAATGAAAAATAGGGCTTATGATTTGCGTTTGATACATGTTAGCTCGTACATTGATGAATATGAAACGTAGCTAACAAACTGAATTTTTCCTTAGATTTTTGGTGTATATCTGTCTCCAACTAGAGAAAACGAAATTTTATGTATCGCATTCACTTCCGTTCGTGAGTGAAACGATACGATTTTAGTGAATTATTCGTAACATCCATCGTATGTCATGAAGTCAATAGTTTTGGCTAAATGGTAGCACACGAAGAGAAGAGTACTTTGGCACATTGTTAATATGCAAAACTTTCACATATGTCGCAAGAGAAGTAACTACAGATATTTTCAATGAAATATTTTTTAACGGCCATCGTGCTGATGAAGTAAGAAACTTTGTGGGTGAGCAATAAAATATGTGAAGACATTACACATTTATTTTTATACCAGCAAATAGCTATTTCCTACGCTAGTGACTTGTCCTGCCATCAGTTGCTTGTTTACTAATAGACTATGATCAAGAGTTTGACGCAATTACAATTGCAATAGTTATGTAAACTCTATTATGTTTCGGTAAAACAAGCGAAATTTTACATGGCAATAAAAGAAATCCACCTCAGAACTCATCACTGATGACATTTCTCTGAAAGAAGAACGCTTAAAACGGCGAACGAAGATAAATCACGAATTATGTTGCTATTTGTGTGGAATCCTGTAACCTAGGTGTTTAAGAGCAGCTGGAACGAAAACCTAGCAAAGGATTTCCACCCTACACTTCAACGATCTGAGTTATCCTTCAAATTCAGGGAACTATTTACCTCATGATACTCCAATTGAAACTGCACCAGAACGGAACGGATACTGTCTTGAAAGGTAGATATAAGCTGAACATTAACAAAAGCAAAGGAAGGGTAATAGAATGTAGTCGAATTAAATCAGGCAGTGCTGAGGGAACTATACAAGGAAATTGGTCGCTAAACGCCAGCCGCTGTGGCCGAGCGGTTCTAGGCGCTTCAGTCTGGAACCGCGCGACCGCTACGGTCGCAGGTTCGAATCCTGCCTTGGGCATGGATGTGTGTGACGTCCCTAGATTAGTTAGGTTTAAGTAGTTCCAAGTTCTAGGGGACTGATGACCTCAGATGTTAAGTCCCATAGTGCTCAGAGCCATTTGAACCATTTTGGTCGCTAAACTACTAGATGGCCGAAATATAGGGAATATAAAATGAAGAATGGCAATGGCAAGATAAACGTTTCTGAAGAAAAAAAATTCTTAATTTTAGTTTTAGGAAGTCTTTACTGAAGGAGTGTGGAGTGTAGTCTTATACGGCAGTGAAACTGGGCCGATAATCGGTTCAAACAAGAAGAGAATAGAAGCTTTTGTAATGTGATACTACAGAAAAGCAGACAGATAGCACAACTAATGAGGAGTAATTTTGAGGCATAACTTGAGTAAGCTAAGGGATGGATTTTAGTTCACATTCTGAGAAACCAACGAATCGTCAATTTAGTAGTGGAGGGAAGTGGGGCGGGGAGAAGTAAAATTTGCAGAGTAAGAGCAAGAGAGGAGTTCAGTAAGCAAGTTCAGTGGATGTGGACTACATTAGTTATTCGGATATGAAGAGGCTGGTTCAAATGGCTCTGAACACTATGGGACTTAACATCTGAGGTCATCAGTCCCCTAGACTTAGAACTACTTAAACCTAACTAACCTAAGGACATCACACACATCCATGCCCGGGTTCGATTCCCGGCAGGGTCAGTGATTTTCACCTGCCTCGAAATGACTGGGTGCTTGTGTTGTCCTCATCATTTCATAATCATTCATGGAAGTGGCGAGATTGGACTGAGCAAAGGTTGGGAATTTGTACGGCCGCTGATAATCGTGCAGTTGAGCGTCCCACAAACCAAACATCATCATCATCATCACATCATTGCCCGAGGCAGGATTCGAACCTGCGACCGTAGCGGTCGCGCGGTTCCAGACTTAAGCGCCTAGAACCGCCCGGCCACTGCGGCCGGTAAGAGGCTTGTACATGAAAGACTGGCATGGAGAGCTGCCGCAAACTGGTCTCCGGATTGACCACCACAGGAACAACAACAAGAATACATTTTCTGCGGCCTGCTCCATTTTCTTTTGGCTCATCGAGGGGGTGCTACGGTGTTGTGCCGCATTTACTTCAGCGTGTACCTGGAGTGCAGACGTGTACCACCAGACAAACAAAGAGTACGTGACTTTATTTCTTCGAGGTGATAACCATAACTTTATGGCTACCCCTAGCCGATGCAGAAGGTGGTTGACTGGCGAGAAAATCAGACCGAAAACGCAGTTTAGATGTAGATTCAGCGGTGAGATTAAGGAGGAACATGTCGGCATTGCGATGCAGAACCTGGGTGCCGACATTCTCCTCGGAAAAGTGAATGTGGCGAGGGGCGGGAGGTGGCGTTAGGGAAGGGGGAGGGGGAGGGGGAGGAAGAGGGCGTTGTGCGCCGGTGGAAGACGGCAAGGAGCTGGGCGCTGGGCCCTGGCGAGGCCGGGCGCGGCCGGTATGTGAATTACGGGCCTCGCTCTGAAATACGAGCCGCATTCCCTGCCCCGCGCGGATCCCATCGGCTTCCGGATCATTACTGCCCCTCCGTCCTCCTGACGTCACGATCCTTCGCCGGACGTTCTTAGCCGGAGCCGGAGCCGATTCCGCTAGCAGTGCCCGCCGTCTCGCGTAACGAGGAACAACGCACGACTGCAAAATCGTCACTTCAGTGACTAAAAAAAGCCGCCACGGCAACAGTGTGCCAGATTCTTCTAGGAGATTGGTGACGAAGGGAACACGGACGGAGGAAACAAAGACCAGTGGTCGATACGTCACTAAATACTGTATGTCAAGACGTTTCCAACCACGCAATCTTCTTTCCTCATTTTTACCATGTTCTCCAAGTTAGTTCAAAATGGTTCAAATGGCTCTGAGCACTATGGGACTTAACATCTGAGGTCATCAGTCCCCTAGACCTAGAACTACTTATACCTGACTAACCTAAGGACATCACACACATCCATGCCCGAGGCAGGATTCGAACCTGCGACCGTAGCGGTCGCGCGGTTTCCGACTGAAGCGCCTTAAACCACTCGGCCACACCGGCCGGCTCTAAGTTAGTAGGCCGGCCGTGGTGGCCGAGCGGATCTAGGCGCTTCAGTCCGGAACCGCGCTGTTGCTACGGTCGCAGGTTCGAATCCTGCCTCGGAGCATAGATGTTCGATTGTTTAAAGATTTCGAGGCGGAGGATGTTATTGGTGATTACAATTTCTTCTAGAGGTTTGGCAAAGAAAGGTACCATAAAATTATTTTTTTTATGTGAGGTAACAATACAATCTAAACTGCAAAAGATCATTAGAAATGCACAGAAGATGAACGACTATAAGGATGTTTACAGTGAGATGAACAACAGCACATTGGTACAACCATGACTTGTTCGCCAACAACAGTCAGTAAAATAAGTACGATATTATGGCCTCCAAGATGACTTTATCTCTTCCCCTGTTGGTAAAGCTCAAGGGACAGACCTAGACAATCCCCCCACACTGGAAGAGTTACATGTGAAGAGTGCTACCATCCCTGAGACAGAGTTACAGCGTGTCTCACGGCTTGAAACATCGCTCATACCACTGCACCAACGTCAACGGTGGCCATTTCCAAAACCTTCTCCAAAGTCCAGTTCTCCTGTTGATTAACTATCGTAACTATACTTCGTCAGATGTCTAACACTGCGTCATCTGCAAACCGCCTGACGTAGGACGGACTTTCACAGGACTATCAACATCTGTTCCCCAAGTAACCAAGAATAAACTTCAACCCCAGTAGCAATTCCGACCGGTATGGCATAATGGAATCGCTCTCGGGACGACTGTGGTTCCACTCCCCGCCTGACCACCCCCGGGTTTAGATTTTCGTTTAAGCAAAGTCCGAGCATGTGATCAGGAATTGGTGAGTTCGTCGTCCGTTGGACGCTGAACAAGAGCACTTCCTTCATTTCCCGGTGGTAGCGTTGCTAGGTCTTATTGTTTACGAGATTTTATCATAGAGTTCTGGTAAAAAGTAGCTACATTAGTGGCCAATAAACTTGCAACAACATGAAGACTGTGTGCAACAAACGTCAAATCGGCCTTACGTTGTACTACATACTTGTATATGCAAATGATTAGCATTTCAGAACGATAACTCTTTACAGCGCAGCACAGTGCTGTAATAGAAGACGAACATAATCGATACAGGGCACTTGTAGTTAAGCAAGCCTAAAAAGCCTCAAATTGCCCTCAATTCACATCACGCAGAGCGAGATTTTAGCTAAAATCGTCCTTGAACGTTAAACCCTTGTCCTTGCATTTACAAAATGCAATATAGACATTTGTGTGAACTTTACCTCAAAATACTGTGAATTTTAACGCCACGAAATTAATAATTAAATAGTTTTGTTGATATGGTGGTGCTCTACCTACCAAACTACTGTGCTTATAAGGGTTAAACCTAGATGTAATTGTAAATGGAATTAGTTTTTGCCTTGCTTTACAAAAGTCTCTTTTCTTTTGTCACCCTCAAGGGAAAGTTTAAATTAATAATGTTGGCCCACTAACTGACTAAGCCGGTTGCGTAAGAGAGCGAGAGGATATTGAAAACCTCCGGGGCGCCCATGCGCTGTAGGTTAGGAGGCTTTGTAGGCTGATCTGAGGTCGTTTGTCGGCTTGGTAGACCGCAAGTGTCCCATATCCGTGTGAAACAGTTCGTTTCTACTTCGCCTGCATCACTGTGATACGTTCTAAACAGCTGTCGTTTACACCCTGTATAAGAAAAGACTTCACAGTGGTCCCTGTTTCAGGAATTGCTTTTGAATGTGGTTTGCTTCTGAGAAGTTATTCCCCGTGTAAGGAGGAGAAGCGTCTTTTATCACGTGTAGGAATTCGACAGCGGCAGCATCTTGGACTGTAGAGGCTGCAGTTCATTTACCCTTAATAGTGCTCCTCACATTATTCGGGAACCAACGACTGTTGCGTGAATATGGAAGTGATGGGTTCAGGACGATCATACCCCACGCCATGCAGGATCTCAGCGGTCCCACGTAACTAGCACCCGAGAGGACAGAGACTGTTCGCTCACGAGTGCAGGGTTGTGCAGCCACGATGCCACGTGCCTTGAGTCTAGAAATGGGCATCTCTGCAGCAACATAGATCTACTCAAGGATAGAGCGACGATGTCTGGAGCATCATAGACTGCCCGCACAGCGGGCATTATTACGGAAACCTGATCGCAGTTGCATAGGCTGTCACGTCGACACCATTGCGCCCAGTGATAACACTCGGCCCTGCACTGACACCACATCTATGTATAGCATCCCGATGGATGTATCTTTGTGTAGGATTTCGGAGAAGGGCGAACGTTGGCAGGTTGTACTGGTCATGATGGCGTGGGGTGCAGTTGGGTAAACAAGAGGATTACGTTTGATTTGCATAGCTGGTTATGTGGAAGGTAGGATTACACTACTTAAGTGTTAAAGCCGGTGGTTATGGCCTATATTCTAAGTTTCTGTGACTATTTTTCAACAATATAATGCAATACTGGATGTTACCTGTGCTGTTCTGACCTACCTCGGTACAGTTTGCCATGGCCTGCACGTTCTCCAGATCCGCCACGTAACTAGCGCCCAAGCGGGCAGAGACTGTTCGTTCACACATGCAGGGTTGTGCAGCCACGGTGTCACGCGCGGACTGCTGAGAGAGTAGCACACTGCCACTCGCCAAATACTACGACCGGTGAACTCTGGTTTAGAGTTGAAGCAGCAGGGTATGACGTACCCAAAACTATCCTAAGCTTCCTTCGACTCGGTATTCGGTTAGAGCAACTGTTGCGCTCAGAGATGTTAGCTCTCTATAATAAATTTCGCACACTGTAAACCCGAAAACAAGTTACAGATTCAATCATGTATTGTTCCTAACAAACTGTATACATGCCAGACGTAAAATGTGTCTATTTGTTATCGTTTCTGGTAGTTTTTATCGTAGTCTTCAATTGGAAGACTAGACTGATGCAGCTCTCCATGCTAGCCCATCCCGTGGTAGCCTCTTCATCGATGCATAGCTACCACAAGCAAATCCATTTTAACCTGCCTACTGTATACAAGCTTTGATCTTCCACATTTCAATAGCTTCTCTCTCTTCTTGTCTGAACTGCTTATCCACCAAATTTTGTTTCTGCACAAGGCCGCATTTCATAAAAATATCTTCAGAAAAAACTTGTCAGCACTTAAATTTGTATTCGATGGTAGGTAATTCCTCTTTTTCACCAGTGTTTTCGTTGCAATTGCCAGTCTACACGCAGAACTACTTAGCAACCTTGTGGACAGCAGAGCATGCATTGCCGTTCGTGGTGATCACACATCCCCTTAAGAACCACGTCCCGCCTTTCGTAACGTCCAGGGGATCATCATAAATCACGGTGACTTAAATGTAATTATTGACTTTGAATAAAAGTGCAATGTCTAGTCGTATCATTGTATATTTCTTTCAGTTACCTTTTGTACTATACTGCAGCAGTTCTTTCAATGTATGGTCCAAGTTCCATCGAGCTGTATTACTTGGCAGTGACATATCATCACAGATCGGTGGAACTTGGATCATACATTGAAAGAACTGCTGTAGTTTAGTACAAAAGGTAACTGAAAGAAATATGCAACGAGACGAATAGACATTGCACTTTTATTCAAAGTCAATAATTACATATAAGTCACCGTGATTTATGATGATCCCCTGGACGTTATGAAAGGCGGGACGTGGTTCTTAAGGGGATGTGTGATCACCACGAACGACATTGCATGCACTGCTGTCCACAAGGGTGGTAAGTAGTTCTTGCAGTAGGGAGTTCCATTCCTCTACCACCGCTGTTGACAACTACTGTATCGTCGTTGGTGCATGTGGACGTGCTGTAGCGCGTATCTCCAAAGCATACCACAAGTCCTCCATGCGATTTACGCCGGAAAACTGGCAGGGCAGTCTATTCGCCGAATATCCTGTCGTTTCTAGAGCTACTCCACCAGCGCTGTTTGATGCGGTCGCGCATTGTCATACATAAAAACGAATTCAGGTTCAAATGAAAACCTGTGAGTGTACCGTGTTCGAAGATTTGGACATCAGTACGCCCGTGAAACATTGTACCTCCGAACACCGTAACACCTGGACCACCGAAATGATCATTTTCGACGATGCCGAAAGTGCCTGAAATTGCGAGAGGTGCAAATACGTAATGAACGCAAGAACATTGTCAAACATGATCTGTTTGATGATCCAGGTGTTAAGGTTTGGCGAAGCATAATGTCACAATGGGCGTTCCGATCTCCAAATTTCCGTACACTTATCTGTGAACGTCATTGTTATTCTGATACTATACTCCTCCTCCACTTACGTTTTTTCAGGGGTGCATTCGGCCCTGACTTCTTCAATGCAACCACATCGAACAGTGGAGGTGGAGCTGCTCTTGGGACGAGATTATATTCGGTGAATGGAAACGCCTGTCCGTTCTCCCATCGAGCAAGTGCGGAAAAAGTGAGAAGACGTATTGCAGCCCGTCCATGTGTACCAACGACTATTCGCCAGCTGTCGACCGCGCTGGTGGACCAAAGGAAGGCCCTACCACAAGAAAGCAATACCAACCTTCTGGCCAGCATGGGAGCACATTGGAGAGCATGCACTGCAGTCTGTGGTCATCGCGTGGCCTATTAAGAATCACGTCCCACCTTTTGTAATGTCGAGGGGACCATCGTGAGTATCGATGACTTAAATGTCATTACTGTCCTTGATGGGTATTTCTTTCAGTTACGTTCTGTACTGTACTTGTACTATACTGTACTGTTGCAGTTATTTCTAAGTATGGTCCAGGTTTCATCGACCTATGTTAGTTGGCAGTGACGCATCATGCGAAAGGTATCTTCGTGCTTAACCTTTGCACAACAGTGTAATATATCCTCTTTACTTTGAGAGTGGTCAGTATCAAAACTCATCCACTGCTTTTAGTGTCTCATTTCCCAATCCAATGTCATCACCACCACTGGATTTATTTCGACTACATTCCAAATGGTTCAAATGGCTCTAAGCACTATGGGACTTAACATCAGAGGTCATCAGTCCCCTAGACTCAGAACTATTTTAACCTAATCAACCTAAGAACATCACGCACATCCACGCCCGAGGCAGGATTCGAACCTGCGACCGTAGCAGCAGCGCTGTTCCAGACTGAAGCGCCTAGTACCGCTCGGCCAGAGCGGCCGGCGACTACATTTCATTACCATTATTTTACCTTTGGGGATGTTCATCTTACAGCCTCGACAAAATAACATTAAAAAAGCCGAGCGGTCTAGGGCGCGCATTGCCACGGTTCGCCCCCCCCCTCCCCCTCCCCCCGGAGGTTCGAGTTCACCCTCGGCCATGGGTGTGTGCATTGTCTTTAACGTATTTAGTTTAAGTTGGATTAAGTAGTGTGTAAGCTTAGGGGCCGATAACCTTGCCAGTTTGGCCCTATAGGAACTCACCACCTTATAGCCTCTTTTGAAGAGGGCATCCGTTTCGTTCAACGACTCTTCCAAGTTCTTCGCCATTTCTGACAGGTGCATGAAATGCAAAGTATTTATCCCTCGACAGTATTCCGTTCACGTTCACAGTTGTTTTTGAGATATACTGTTCGTACCGTCAGTCTACTTACAAAGAAATAAAAAAAACGGGGACACGGAGAATGGCGTGAAGGAGGATGAGAAGTTTGTGTGTATAGAAGAAGCGCGCGGCCGGCGGCAGCAGCTGGCCCCGTCCCGGCGTCCTCGGCTCTTGTTTGCCTTTGCGGCGGCCAGCGGCCGGCGGCGAACAAACAGACGGCGCCCCGGGCTGCGCCACGCCTCCGCAAAAACAAGGCGGCGCCGCGCCGCGCCGCACCGCCTGCGCACGAAAGCCTTTCCTTCTCTCCCACCTGCCGGCCACCTACCGCCTGTCTGCACCCAACTACACTACGGTTCATCGAAAGAAACACTGCCGGAGCAGGTCGGTAGGAACTTCGCATCTACCTGTCATTTGTTTGAGATGACTTTAGCACGAGCCCCCACTAATAACACAGATCGCCGATAAAAAATCAGTACTCCAGAAAAAAGGCTTCGGTTTTGATCAGACGACGGCTGTGCCACCTGCCGTATAGTAGATGCACTGATAATGGTTTCAACGTCGTCCGCCAACAGATAGCGTAGTGGTACAGCTACCAGAGCCCCATCTGTGTCTACTGTTTCATAGGGAATGCCCACAGCCAGAAGGCTCATTGTAGTTCAAACGTGTAAAGCGACCACGCCACAGAGACGCACTCTTATTTTCTACAGCCAACCGAGCGATTTCGAATGGGGCCCGAGTTGCGGGATAGCGCTTTCGGAGAATTCTCAGACAAGTTGGACAACAAGTTGGACTTGATGTGTCAGTTGTGTAACGATACCGGTATCAGTAGTCACGTAAACATGCTCACACACGCAGAGTAGGTTCTGGACGTCACCGCTACGTAGACGTCCGCCAGGATCGTCGTATCGTAAGGGCAGCAGTGGCAGATCGTACAGCTGCCACTGCACAGAGTAGTGGAACTGTGAGACCAGACATGTCGTTGCGAACCGGGTGCTAGCAGTCGAGACACGGGCAAGCACACCACTAGCCCATCTTCCACTCACGCAAAAGCATCGACGTGCACGGCTCTACTGGTGATGTCAGAGCATCACTTGGAAGATGGAATGGCGCGCCCTGGTCTTCAGCGGCGAAAGCAGATTCTGCCTTTCTGCCTGCACGCAAGTGACAGTCGTTTGCGCGTAGGTCTGATGAGCGCTGGCCCCAACCCTGGCCTTATGGTCTGGGGTGCGATAAGCTAGAATTCTTGTCCAGTTTTGGTGTTTCTTGAGGGAACGCTAACCAGCGCTCGGTACTTGCAAAATGTTGTTACACACGTTCTTTCGCTGTTCAGGCAACAGGAAGGTGGTGTGCTGTTCCAACAGGATAATGCTCGCCCACACTGTCAATGAAACTCAACGTGCTCTGCTAGACGTGTAGCAATTTCCCCGGCCAGCACGATCTGCGGACTTGCCTCCAGTCGAGGACGGATGAGTTGTGATGTGGGACGTGATGCGACGCGTGCGAATCGTCAACCAACAACTCTTACAGAACTACGTGAACAGGTCGAGCAGGTGTGGCGTAACGTATCCCAGGAGAGTATTCGCTATCTGTACGATCGACTGCATGCCAGAGCCAGCTCCTGCACTGCCGTCCGTGGAGGGTACACCCTGTACTAATATGGCTGATGTGAAACCATCATCCAATTGTTATTCAGGCAATATTGAGGGAATTCAGCCCAGCTGTCAATAGCCTGATTATTACCATAACATGTTTCGGGACAACATTATCCCATTTGCAAGTGCTGAAAACAAGGAAACCGGATAAAACGATCCTCCATATGACGACAGGCATTTCTCAAAGATTTTATGACAGATTGGAGTATCGTTGCTGCTGAGCATTAGGTTTTAAGCTAATATCATCATTGGTATGTGGTGGCAGCGGCTTTCAGTTTGCAATTGTACCTCTGGAACGGTGGATGCATCGGTCTGTGATGTTTTATGTTTTAAGTAAATTTTGCACGTGTGGAGCTTGTTTTTAAGTTGTGACAAGGCCTAGTTGCACAAAAAAAATTTTAAGGCAGGTAATAACTCAGGATGTCTGTAATCCTTGTATGTCTATCGGTATAAGGAGAGTTTTTTTGTTAGGTTTCTTTGTTTTTAGCACTTGAAAACGGGATAATATTGTCCCGAAACATGTTGTGGCAGTAGTCACACTATTGACAACTGGGCTAAATATCCTCAACATTACTGATATGGCTGCTTCAGCCTGGGTCGATACCTGGTACTTCAGAAACGCTTGTGCCATTGATCCGTAAATGTAACCATTTCCCGTACTCCGTATGCACTGTTGCAACAAGAAATCTCGAGTAAACTGGAAACCTCTAAAAGGGTGTAGTAATTTTTTTCGATCACAATAAAATCCAAAATCGACAATTTCCATAGACATAGTTAGCTTGTGGTCGTAGGTTGTCAGACTTGCACGTCCTCGGTTCATAATTGAAGTGACCTCAGCTTTACAAATAAAAACAAAAACTTCGACTGATGTTTGTTTGTTATTGTGCAGTACGCAAACAGTATCACGAGTACGAAGGACTGAAGTATCTCGCTGCATTAGTGACTCCATCTTCAACCTGGGAAAGAAAAAACGAGTGCCATGTTGAAAACTAATGGATATCCGCAGCAGTCAAAGTTTCTACCTGCTATATCTCTCGACATCCTGTTAATACTCTCCTCACAACTGACCACCTTCAGCTGAAGCTGCTGCTGCTTTTATTCTAGTGCCTGGTGACGTACGCAATGCGTCAAATAAGCTCTACGTCAGAATTACGACGTGTCATTTGAGGCAAGTTTCGTGTAATTTTAACCTCTGCTGGTGGCCAGTTATACAAATATTTCAGTTCATCAAAATGACAAGGGGATTCTGTCAACTTGCCCGAGCTGTTCACACAGAAATAGTATTTATAATAAATTCATTGAACTGGGTTGAAGGAAGCGCATCTAATGGGGGAGAATAAGAACTGTAGAGGGAGAGTAAGGTTTGAATACAGCACGCAGATTCAAACTGCTGTAGGCTGCAGTAGTTATACAGATGAAGTGACTTGCACGGTTTAAGCTAGGTTGATGAGTTGCACGAAACCTGTCTTTGGACTGCAGACTACTACAACAACACCAGCAACAACTGATGTACTTTAACCTAGGTGAATACACAAAAGGAGTTAATAATATACTGTATAAAGAAGCAGAAAAACATAATTCGGCGCAGTACAGAGACTGTGACGAATTCCACTAAATTTTATTTTTCTTACGTTCCCCAATAACGGAAGCCAAGCGATAATTACCATCTGCTGAACAGTTTAGTCTTTTTAACTTCTTAAAGTCGTGTGTTTTGCTCAAATGCATAAAGTGGTATATCGTTCCGTCATAAAATCCTTTTTTTTCACACTTTAGCACAATGGACACACTGTTTTGCGCGATTTTTCGCTAACTAAACTTGTTACAATGTTGGTGACGCTTTTATAGGGAATCTGGTATCTATTTTTCGTCCGTTGAGGAAGGAATGTATGAATACGAACGTGTCGACTTTTCCCTTGAGGTTGCTTGTGGGTCGTAGGTCCCAAAACTGCATCCAAAGACGAAAACACTAAAGCTGCGCGGACTGTGATATAGGATGGGTCAGCAATTTAAGCTATAGAGAGTGATTCCGTGACGATGTCTCAAATTTTGAGGGATGATGGGGAAGTGTAGACGTATCAGTTTTAAGTAAGGGACCCTGGTCCGGAAGCGACCGAGCCGTAAGTCATAATACCCCTACTAGTAGAATGCATGTACCGGTACTGTTGCATCTAAGTTTATAGTGAAGGCGACCTTTAGGCGTGGTAGTATGGACCAAAACAAGAAGAAAAGCTAACCAGCAAAATTAGGCTCTAAAATGCGTACCTTAAGAGCTATGAGCACTTGTTCACTAAAAGAGAATGTTTCACAGCATAGAAGACGAACACATGCTTATAGCAGTTAAGGTATGCATTTTAGAGTCTACGTTTACTAGACCTTTTTTTGTTTCGGTGCGCACTACATCGTCTGAAAGCTACCTGTCTTACAATCTGAGCAACAACAGTAGTGGTACATGTGTTACACTGTCAGGGTTATCAGAACGACATTCGCTTATAGCTTTCGACTCAGTCGTTTCCGGACAAGGTTTTCTTCGCTCAGTCTAATATTCGTACATTTACCATTCTCCATCATCTCTGAAAGTTTGTAATATCATCATGGAATCAACCAGTATAACGCGTTTCACACCTCATGAATACCGACAGAATTAGTAGCGTACATTTTATGTGATAAAAAAAAGTCAGAAGGATTTGTGCAAGACGACTGTCGCCTTTATTGAGCCGACTAAAAGCAAATAACGAAACGTATTTCTTATCACTGCATATATTCCTTGAAGAAGAATCAAACATATTTAGATCACTTTTTTTCCTTACTGACATAATTTTTCCTTACTGGCATAACAAGCAGCATTTTTTCCTAACCTTGTTTGTAACTGAACACAAGCTCTCGATTAGACATATTCAGGTACGTCAATTTCGTAGTCTAGCAAGAAAATAAAACATGTATCGACCATATTGATTTTCGATTGTTCCTGAACTGATTCAAATGGTTCAAATGAGTCTAAGCACTATGGGACTTAACACCTGATGTCATCAGTCCCCTAGACTTAGAACTACTTAAACCTAACTAACCTAAGGACATCACACACATCCATGCCCGAGGCTGGATTCGAACCTGCGACCGTAGCAGTCGCGCGGTTCCGGACTGAAGCGCCTAGAACCGCTGGGTCACAGGGGCCGGCTCTTGAACTGAGTTAATGAGTTAAACTGCACACACACACACACACACACACACACACACACACACACACACACACACACACTTGGGAATTTATGCCACTCACAACGGTAAAATGTTTCAAAGAGACAGCAGTTATTTTGCCAGTATTATTACCCTTTGGTCGATCTGAATGAATAACAGTGGAAGCGATGTCTACGGATACCAGCGTAGTTAGGGAAAGCACTCTCTTGAATGAAGGATTGCGGTCTTGCAGGACACCCCCAATTTCCGCGTATCTGAATATTTCTGACGTCTGCATCATTTGCAATACTGCAGTTAGGCAAAAAGTGTCTCAGTCGGTCTGTACGTAACTAAAGACTTCTTTCTTCGGTTCTAAGGCTTGCGTCTCTAACTGTATCTGTATTTGAATCAGGGAACTATCAGATAAGCACAGGATAGCGGTGCTTCATTGGATGATCTCCTCATAACCGGCTTGATTATTACCTTCCCATATCCTAAGATTTTGAGAGTTTCTCTTGTAGTTTTGTCCCTTCAAATAGTAACAGAAGATTACCACCAACTCACTAAATTAAAATTTCGAAGACGCTTTTACTCTGAATATCCTGCAGAAAGCTGACAACCATTTGCAATTCAATTCCCGAAGCTCATAACCTGTCATCTAGTACAGCGTCTACGACCTCAAAATAGACAACTTTTAGTACCCAAAAGTGCTCAGTATCTTCCTGAAAACTCGAGCAACTTTCAATGTCCTGCTAAGAAAAATACGTGTCACGTTTGCAGTATTTGTCTCTGTGGCAAAGAGTGGCATATTAATGCAGATAAGCAGTGCGTCACTTCTCATAGTAAATACGCATGTTCTGTCGAACACTGATCTCTACAGAGAAATAGACAAAAGGTGTGACTAACTGACTGACTCATCATCACCCCACAAACCGGTAAGGATAAAAATTTGAAATTTGCAGGTGTGGATCTTAAACTGTAGGTATTGATTGAGACGGGATTTTTCTAAATTCCAACCCTAAGGGGGCGAAATAGGGGATGAACGTTTTTTGAAAAAATCGCCAGTAAGGTAATTCTGACTATATCTACCAAAGTTAGTATTTGTTTTCTTCGTCACAAATAAAGAAACGTGTTTCAGCGTTTTTGGAACTGCAACAATAAAGGGGTACAATAGAGACTGAAAGTTTTTTTGAACACAAATAAATACTAAAGAACTACTAAAGGATTTTTAAGGCTACGTCTATGACAACTGGTATTTAATTTCTCTGTTAGAAATAAAAGAAAATCACCTTGTTTGAGTGTTTCTCGAAATTCAATCCCTAAGGGGCTATATCAAAAAATTTTAATGCTAAATTTACGAAAATCGGTATTTCACTTCTCGTTTGGATATAATGAATATTTGTTAGAGGATGAAAGTTGCTAGAGAACAAAAAGGGCTTGATTAACAAAAACTTTGGACTTCAGCTGCCAGAGTCGCTTTTTGGTCAGAAGTACTCTCGGAAAAGACCATTCATGTATGGCCTTAATTAGCGTGAGAAGCTTAGAAGATGTTGCAATTTGTGAACAACATAAAAATACGATTAATTAAAAACAAAACAAAATCTCTCCAGGCCATACAGTCTAGGCGGGCGCTAAGTTAGTTTTTTATAATCAGTAGAGATACGTCTGACTAAACGAAATCAATTTTGTTCAAGAGGTGACTGCGGTGTTTGGGACACACAATTGTTACAAATTACACGAACATAAAGGTGTAGTTAATAATGTACCTATTTATAATGGTGGTGTCTTACACGACAATGGAATGAACAGTGAAGTATGAGTGGAACTACGGCACAGTTAATCTTATGATCAGCCTACCAATGCTCGGATCGCACTCGAAGTATGAAACGATACAGCAGAACTGACAAAGTTTTTGCAATAGTTTTGAAACTCGATTTAGTTTTCCTCCAGAACTCTAGAACATCCGTGGTCCGCCATGATCATGTGGGGCCTAGAAACGAAAGTATTTATTTGTGTGTTTTGGTGACACTTTCTGATGACGACGTTCAGTTGGGTGTAAAACGTTACATTCGTCCAATCGCTATTAATTTCCAATTCATTTTATAACATATTCAGTAAGTAACCAGAAGCAGCTGTCACGTATTTATAGAAGGTAACCGTGAACACGGACCTTTATGACTTGTCTTTTATTAAGACAGTGTTGATCTACATCTAACATCTTCACCGTCTAAACGAGGAAATTTGTACTGCGTAGAATGAAATTTCTGAGTGAGTCGTATACTTCAATACACAAGTTAAATTCCTTGCATTGACATCCGCTGTAAGACAAAGAAATGGTTGCCGGAGACGTGCAACCCCTGAGAAGGAAAGGACAAATACTGAGAATAGCAGGCGGAGCGAGTACAATAACACAAACAAACGCAGCTTCCAGTGGAAATCGATATCAAGGAAAGAGACTCAGAATGTTACACCCTCCACATACCGGCCACGTTTGCGGGAAACCTGGATGAATATTCCTAGAAAATATTGTTTCCAGTGTGTGTAGACCTCTCAAACGAAACTAAAAGCTCTACTACCTTGTCTGAAACATAATCTGTGACTCATAAACACGGGTTTATAGCGCATACCGTGGGAACGTGGTACGTCGTATGTTGTACAGAAGAACTCTTGTATGAATGTGTAATAAACTCAAGTTTTACGTTCGATTCAAGCAGCCACGTAAATCAACTTCCACCGAATATTGCATCATCTGTAAACTTGAAATGAATACGAAACTATCAGCATCGTGATGATGGCGCTGAACTTCTGGAACAAGGCAATAAAGAGCGTAAGCGAGATTAGATTGTCAGAAAATTAAATTAACAGGGACAAAGGTTTTAGCTTAAGTAAAGCGCGGGATCTTGCACCAATTTGCTTATATTACTTCAGGATCAGAAAACATCTCAAAGCCCTCTCTCTAACACGAAAACTGCCTCTTGAGAGGTTTTTTTTAATAGGTTTTACTGTTTAGAATAACCTGTGAGACTTATTCTTTTAGGGCGCTTAGGCGATGCGCGTTCACAGTTTGGTTGCAGTCCAAAAGTGAACGTACGAAAACGGTGCTCTACAACTCAAGAAGACAACTAGGGAAGGTACCGAAATACCATGGAAGGAAAGTGACTGCATTAAATCGGTTGCAAGAGCAGAAACATGGAAATCATTAATATCACCGAAATATCGAAGTATTAACGTACATATTACCCATGTGAGCACATCCAGAATAATGTACTGTATATTACTTTCAACGGTAGTCAGATGTCTATGTTATATTATTTGCATATAGTTACAAGATTTATATTAATTCGAATTAACCTTTTCGCCTCTAGCCGTCACATCTGGTATTAGTTTCGGATGATCCGAATTCCATCTAGCGATTTATGTTGTAAATCCACAAGATCTCCAGTCACTCTGATTACACCCTCAAGCCCATTTCTTGAGATGCAGGTGGACTATACTGTAGATTGACTCATCCTGGAACGTGTTTTATCGGAATTTTAACAACAATCTTTTTCGTAACGCACAACCCCTCTTTTGTAACTCCTCCACTAGAGTTGGAGGGGCTTCTCTTTGAGGCTCGTGTTTACTTAATGAAACCACGACGAAAGTTATTCTTCTTCTTGAATCTTGTTTACGCCCTCTAATCATCATATTTCGTAAATGTCCCAGACAGCCGAGAAGTGTACACCAATCGAAAGAAAGATTTGGACGCGACCTTTTTTGTGCGTGATTTTTATTTTTGTAGGATTCTTGAAATGGATTTCAATCTGGCGTCAAAATTAGCTGTAACTAATATTATGTGGTCGTTTCACTTCAAGCTGCTCCGAATTGATTCAAAATGGTTCAAATGGCTCTGAGCACTATGGGACTTAACTGCTGAGGTCATCAGTCCCCTAGAACTTAGAACTACTTAAACCTAACTAACTTGAAGACATCACACACATCCATGCCCGAGGCAGGATTCGAACTTGCGACCGTAGCAGTCGCGCGGTGCCGGACTGAAGCGCCTAGAACCGCTCGGCCACCACGGCTGGCGCTCCGAATTGACACTGGGTTTTTCTGCAATTTATCATCAGTGGTGTAATCGAAGAATAATAGGTCTCTATGCCTACTTATTAGCAATACCTTATGTGTGTCTGTAGCGAAGCCGTCGAACTTCTACAAGTCTTCCTGCAGTTCGTTACAATTGTCGGGCGTTGTCACTTCACAATACCCAATAGCACCATTCGCGAACAGCGTGATGGAAGCGCCAACAAGACGTTGAATCTAACCTTCCCCATAATTTCAAACCACTGTCCGTAGGTGTTTAACAAACTGGCGGTTTACCTGAAATGTACTCTTGTGTCTAGTTACGCTGGACTCTTAGAAAGCAAATTCCACTGATGAAACGTGGTAGTACTGCAGTAAGGCTGGCACACGCATAAGGTTGTTGTTTTGTTGGGAAATATGTTTCATTTGTATTCAAATGTTATACATATACGAATGATTTTTTTTTTATATGAAGACAATCGAAACAGCTGCCGCAATGGAGACTCGGCAGGGATTCGTTGTTTTGAATGTGTGAAAATGTCGACATGAAACATTCAGTGTCACAGCTGCTTGAAATGTTATCGCCACATGCTTCGCATCTGTGCAAGGAGATTATTATATGAGAGAGCGCACTAGAACGTTGAAATACTACTTGTGTTGATTCTGTTTGAATGTGTGTTGTTTGTTTTGTTCTTCGGTTTTGTAAAGTTTCATTTATCTCCAGAAATTATCCGGAGTTGCTTTCCGGATAATCTTCACTAATGTATTCCGGAGGCCTTTGTAAAGTGCAGTACACTTTCTCCATAATCTAGAGTGAGCTGAATATGACAGTGCCTATCCCTGTAAATCTAATTTCTCCTATTTTCGCTATACGGTACTTACGCATAAAATGACTGACGCAGTATTTTTCTAATTATAATATTTGAAATACTGATTCTTGATTTTCTCCCGGCGTATTTAATAATCAAAATATCCACGGGTGTACTGCCGGTCTACAGTGTCCAACGGGCACAATATTTTGGCGATCATACATGTCGCCATCATCAGGTGAACTGACGGACTGAGCTCCTGTGAACGTGCCGGTACGGAGATCCGTAGGCTATGGCTGCTCAGAGGGAACTGGCAGCGGCGGCCGATTTAAATACCCTCCGCCCGCGGCGCACTCCTTCCGCCGTCCGCGCCCCGCGCCACGGTCGCGCGGTGGAACATTGTGACGGCGTCTGAGATGACGTCGGTGTGACGGCTCTGTCCGCCGTGGTCGTCACAACTATACGTTTGCTCGATTTACTCTTGATTAACCCAATCGCTGGTTCCCAAGCCTTGCTAAGATTATAGCCACAGTCACGGTTTATGAGGTCGTCATTGGTGCGAATTTCGATGGCCTCTCTAACAACGCTGTCCCAGTATCTCGACTTCTGTACCAGAATCCTCGTGCGTTCATACTGCATAGCGTGATTTTCCGACAAACAATGTTCAGCGACCGCCGACTTGCTCGGATACATCAGTCGAGTGTGCCTCTTGTGTTCAAGGCATCGATCCTCGACGGTACGCATCGTCTGACCAATATACGACTTGCAACACTGACACGGAATCTGGTACACGCCGGCCTTCCTCAAACCGAAGTCATCTTTGGCGCTCCCCACCAGTGCACGAGTTTTATTCGGAGGACAAAACACAGTTCCGACCCGGTGTTTCTTCAAAATGCGGGCGATTTTCCCCGAGAGTGCGCCTGTATATGGAATAAACGCAGTGCCTACCTCCTCCCTCGTGATTTCATCCATCTCCACAGGTTGTGCTGTAGTGGTTGGGCGGAGAGCACGTTGAATCTGCCACTCTGAGTACCCATTTTTTCGAAATACAGTTCTCAGATGTTCCAATTCCTGGGGTAGACTCTCTGCGTCAGAGATAGTGCGCGCCCTATGTACTAGAGTTTTAAGTACCCCATTCCTCTGTGAAGGGTGATGGCAGCTGTCTGTGAGCAAATACAGTTCAGTGTGCGTTGTCTTCCGATACACCCTATGACCTAGGGTGCCGTCAGCCCTTCTCTTGACCAAGACGTCAAGGAAAGGTAATTTACCCTCCGTTTCAGTCTCCGTAGTGAATTAGATGTTGGGGTGTATGGAGTTTAGATGTGTAAGGAAGTCAAGGAGTTTATCCATACCATGTAGCCAGATGACGAACGTGTCGTCCACGTAACGGAAAAAGCAAGTAGGTTTCCATTCGGATGACGACAGGGTTTCCTCCTCGAAGTTCTCCATGTACAAATTCGCTACCACCGGTGAGAGTGGGCTACCCATGGCGATTCCCTCCGTTTGTTCGTAGTATTCTCCATTAAAAAGAAAATACGTGGAAGTCAAGACATGCCTAAAAAGTTCAGTGGTCTTCTCGTCAAACTCCTGACTTATCAATTATAGTGACTCACGCAGGAGTACCCTCGTAAACAAGGAAACGACGTCAAAACTCATCATGATATCTGACTCATCCAACCTGAGGTTATCAAGGCGTTTAACAAAATCCACGGAGTTACGGATGTGATGAGGGCATTTACCCACATAAGGACTTAATATTCCCGTCAGGTATTTGGCCAACAAATATGTAGGTGCCCTGAAGTTGCTGACAATGGGGCGTAATGGTACCCCCTCTTTGTGAACCTTCGGGAGTCCATATAGTCTAGGCGGTACCGGACCTTGGGGTAACAATTTCTTAGCGTCACCCTCCGGTAAATCTGCGTCCTTGAGAAGCGACCTCATCTTGTTCTCCACCTTCTTTGTAGGGTCAACGCTGATCTTCCGGTAGGAATCGTCATTTAGCAGGCTCTCCATCTTATCAGTGTAGTCCTTATGGGAGACAACAACTGTAGTATTGCCTTTGTCAGCCGGTAAGACAACAATTTCAGAGCGCTCCCTCAGATCACGAATGGCCGCCCTCTCTTTACTGGTGATATTTGACTTCATGGGCTTGGATTTCGTCAACGCACGACAAGTTTCACGACGTATTTCCTCTGCTGATTAAGGCGGAAGTCGAGCTTTAACTTGTTCAACAGCACTAATAATTTCTGTGACCGGAGTGAACTTTGGGGGTGGGAGCGAAGTTGAGACCTTTCTGCAAAACCGAGACCGCATCATCACTCAACACCATGCCACTCAAATTGATGACAGTCTTGCACGGAACCTGCAGAGATGGTTTGTCAAGGAGACGTGAGAACTTAGCTGTTTGACGTCCCGTTGCCTTCTTATGGGCGGAATCAGCAGCAACCCAGGTGACATCATCAATCCAATCCCAGGAAAAAGAAGTGAAATTACTAGCCAGTTGCAAATGTAGTTTGAGTAATTCCTGTGAGATAAACTCAAGGCTCCGGCGGGTGAATTCCACTCTCTCAAGTACCAATGCGATGCTGGCTCGTTTCTTGATTCTTTTAGCTGCTGCAGAATCGATGTGATGCATAACCTTAGCAAAATGTGGAACAACATTCTCGGAACGATATCTCTTTAGAAAGGCAAGAGTACTTAGCAAACGACATCTACGTTGGCGCAACTTTTGAAATTTCTTCATGCTGCGGTACATCTCCTCCCCGTAGAGGTGTATGATGTGATTCTTGAGTTTCTCCCGGCGTATTTGATAATCAAAATATCCACGGGTGTACTGCCGGTCTACAGTGTCCAACGGGCACAATATTTCGGCGATCATACATATCGTCATCATCAAGTGAACTGACGAACTGAGCTTCTGTGAAGGTGCCGGCACGGAGATCCGTATGCTATGGCTGCTCAGAGGGAACCCAGTTCAAATCGTTTCAGCCGCTCTATACTTATTTGATTGGTATTCTCCATAAACTGGCATTAACTTTTTAATTAGTAACCATTACTGCAGATGTATAAATGATTTATGATTTGGTAGAGAGTTGTTTTCAGGGCGCATCTGTTTAAACTACCTTTCGTTTCAACTACATTCGGTAAACATTGCACTCCATGGTACGCCATGGTGCTTAAATATACCACATTAACTGTGTATAGTACAACTTCGTATTTCCAAATACTTTGTAGGTAAGAATTAAGGTGTTCCTTTGTTAAAGAGTCAATTTTTGTAGTGCGTTGTGGGTATGCTGAGTGAGTGGTATATTTCGACATGTACGAGTGGATTAAAATGTTTAACACTGAACGTAGTCATTTTATGAGCTCACAACATAAGTGGTTCAATGTTAGGGATTTTAATTTATACATTGAAGTATACCACTCACTAGGAACTTTCAAGCTGAAATTTCATCGTTTAAATACCATGAAGATGTTAGATGTAGGTCACAATTATTATTCTGAGCACGGAACTACTCTGTAGGTATTGAAGATGGCTCGTGGCATGCTGAAAGATGTTGGTGTGAATGAACTTCCCGAACACGCTCTGTTCGCCAGCAATGAATTTTTATAGCTAACGTATTCTTTTCGTTTGTATTAGATTTCTCTGAGATTCTTTTTAGGGCCTCTCAGATGTTTCCATCGTCTAAGACCGAGCACATTTCTATGAAAAGTGAACTGCAGCGAGTACACATAAATTTGCATAGAGTTATATAGTTTTTTTTTCTATATGTGTACCAATCTTCCAACTCCATCGTTGGTAACAACACCACAGTGGTTTACTTAGCCTGTTCCTATTGGAGAAGCTATTCCCTTGCCTTCCTCCGGACATACAATAACTTGTTGCGGGCCCACATTCACAAGTTGTGTTTTTTTGATACTAGCAAATCATTGCTAGAGGTGAGGAAAATCGAAAAGCGGCAAGAAGTTAAAGGTTTTACTGAGGGTACAACCTTGGGCTTTTGCATTTGCAATCTGCCATCTGACCACTTTTTCTCGCTGAACCACCAAGCCGTACGCTGAATATTGTTTCCCCTTAGAGAGCGTCGGTTGAGGAGTGAAAACTGTGTCGGATTCGTGATTGCCCATCTGAGAACGGTAACTAGTCAACTCGCCGAAATCCTCACCATTTGGACGAAGCCACTCGGATGAATATCCGAGAAGAGTTCAAAATGCGTCAGAATCGCAGTGGTCCAAACTGGAAATTTACATGGAGGCTGCACGCTAACGGTTGAACAAGTTCGTCGAATACTAAATGAAAGCCACGCCATGCTCCCCAACCTGCCTCCGGAATCTTGCCAAATTTGAGCGCGAGTGCTCCGTCGCGGCGGAAACGCTTGCGGCAAACAAAAGAGACGCCGCGTCCGCCGTAATGAGGGGAACTGCAAACACAGCAGCGCGCCGCCCTTTCGGGACGGTCGGATTGCCGGCAAGGCCGACCATTAATTATCGCGGCGCCCGTGGGGAGAACTTGTGTGCTCTCCGGCAATGCTGAGGGAACAGCTCCCGCCTGTTTAGATCAGCTTCTCGCTTGTTTCGGCAGATAAATGGCGACGACGCCTACTTTTAGTGTCCCTGGCCACTCTGTGAAAAATGTCGAGATACTGCTGAATTTCGCGTTAAGAGACGGTGAATATACACACACAATACAGACGTCGTTACTTGCCGCTGTAACACATTTCCTGGCCGCGCATGTGCGCTCGTCAATTCACTATTGTGTACCCCAAATCCAGGATCGAGGGGAAAAAAGAATTCTCCTGCCTGGAGGTGACGGGCCGCTCTTTCCCTGTTGTTGTTGTTGTGGTCTTCAGTCCAGAGACTGGTTTGATGCAGCTCTCCATGCTTCTCTATCCTGTGCAAGCTTCTTCATCTCCCAGTTCCTACTGCAACCTACATCCTTCTGAATCTGTTTAGTGTATTCATCTCTCGGTCTCCCTCTACGATTTTTACCCTCCGCGCTGCCCTCCAATACTAAATTGGTGATGCCTCAGACCATGCCCTACCAACCGATCCCTTCTTCTAGTCAAGTTGTGCCACAAATTTCTCTTCTCCCCAATCCTATTCAATACCTCCTTATTAATTATGTGATCTACCCATCTAACCTTCAGCATTCTTCTGTAGCACCACATTTCAAAAGCTTCTATTCTCTTTTTGTCTAAACTATTTACCGTCCACGTTTCACATCCATACATGGCTACACTCCATACAATTACTTTCAGAAACGACTTCCTAACACTTAAATCTATACTTCTTCAGAAACGCCTTACTTGCCATTGCCAGTCTAAATTTTATATCCTCTCTACTTCGACCATCATCAGTTATTTTGCTCCCCAAATAGCAAAACTCCTTTACTACTTTAAGTGTCTCATTTCCTAATCTAATTCCCTCAGCATCACCCGACTTACTTCGACTACATTCCATTATCCTCGTTTCGCTTTTGTTGATGTTCATCTTATATCCTCCTTTCAAGACACTATCCATTCCATTCAACTGCTCTTCCAAGTCTATTGCTGTCTCTGTCAGAATTACAATGTCATCGGCGAACCTCAAAGTTTTTATTTCTTCTCCATGGATTTTAATTCGTACTCCGAATTTTTCTTTTATTTCCTTTACTGCTTGCTCAATATACAGACTGAATAACATCGGGGAGAGGCTACAACCCTGTCTCACTCGGTTTCCAGCTACTGCTTCCCTTTCATGCCCCTCGACTCTTATAACTGCCATCTGGTTTCTGTACAAATTGTAAATAGTCTTTCGCTCCCTGTATTTTACCCCTGCCACCTTTAGAATTTGAAAGAGAGTATTCCAGTCAACACTGTCAAAAGCTTTCTCCAAGTCTACAAATGCTAGAAATGTAGGTTTACCTTTCCTTAATCTATTCTGTAAGATAAGTCATAGGGTCACTACTGCCTCACGTGTTCCAACATTTCTACGGAATCCAAACTGATCTTCCCCGAGGTCGGCTTCTACCAGTTTTTCCATTCGTCTGTAAAGAATTCGTGTTTGTATTTTGCAGCCGTGGCTTATTAAACTGATAGTTCGGTAATTTTCACATCTGTCAACCCCTGCTTTCTTTGGGATTGGAATTATTATATTCTTTTTGAAGTCTGAGGGCATTTCGCCTGTCTCATACATCTTGCTCACCAGATGGTAGAGTTTGTCAGGACTGGATCTCCCAAGGCTATCAGTAGTTTTAATGGAATGCTGTCTACACCCGGGGCCTTGTTTCGACTTAGGTCTTTCAGTGCTCTGTTACACTCTTCACGCAGTCCCCAAGAACATCGCCCTTGTATAGACCCTCTATATACTCCTTCCACCCTTTTGCTTTCCCTTCTTTGCTTAGAACTGGGTTTACATCTGAGCTCTTGAAATTCATGCAAGTGGTTCTCTTTTCTCCAAAGGTCTCTTTAATTTTCCTGTAGGCTGTATCTATCTTACCCCTAGTGAGATAAGCCTCTACATCCTTACATTTATCCTCTAGCCATCCCTGCTCAGCCATTTTGCACTTCCTGTCGATCTCAATTTTGAGACGTTTGTATTCCATTTTGCCTGCTTCATTTACTGCATTTTTGTATTTTCTCCTTTCATCAATTAATTTCAGTATCTCTTCTGTTACTCAAGGATTTCTATTAGCCCTCGTCTTTTTAGCTACTTGATCATCTGCTGCCTTCACTATTTCATCTGTCAAAGCTACCCATTCTTCTTCTGCTGTATTTCTTTCCCCCATTCCTGTCAATCGTTCCCTAATGCTCTCCCTGAAACTCTGTACAACCTCTGGTTCTTTCAGTTTATCCAGGTCCCATCTCCTCAAATTCCCACCTTTTTGTAGTTTCTTTAGTTTTAATCTATAGCTCTTTCCCTAATCCTCCTAAATGGGTTGTGGTCGGAGTTTACATAACTGGCTAGATGATTTGCGATTTCCCCGTTTTGCGGTACCCGTTGCAGAAAAATTTCTGAAGTCCTGTCACGATTTTGATGATGTTTGGTTTGTGGGGCGCTCAACTGCGCGGACATCAGCGCTCATACAATGTCCCAATTTTTACACAGTCCAATTTTTCTTTTCACAGTCCACTGTCGCGGATGATGATTACAATGATGATGATGATGATTATGAAGGCAACACGAACACCCAGTCCCCGTCAGAGAAAATCCCGAACCCACCCGGGAATCGAACCCGGGACTCCGTGATCCAGAGACAGCAACGCTAACCACTAGACCAAGAGCTGCGGACGTCCTGACACGAAGCAGCGCCTCACAGAAGCTCTACTAGAGGGAGCAGGAAACGGATATTCTAACAAAATACGACCTTCGTTTAACACAAGATACTTTTCAGTTCCCATCTCTGAGAGCTAGCCCGTGTGTGTGTGTGTGCCTGTGTGTGTGTGTGTGTGTGTGTGTGTGTGTGTGTGTGTGTGTAACTCATTCCAACCCCCGAAAAAGGTGCCCACTGACAGGCTGAACATACCTGCCGCCTACAACAAATCTGACACTATTCGTGAGTGCGCAGGCAGAACTGACAAAGCACAGAAAGTTGATGAGAGGCAAGACAGAAGGGAAAGATGCTCCACTAAGAAACAGTAACAGAAGAATGATTTTCCCGAATGCATGTGAAAACGACACACCATTTTCCCAATTATGCGCTCGCATTGCCATAACCTTAGACCCAAGTGAAATAACGATACTGGTGAGTGCACACTTTAATTTTATACCATGTAAATTAGCAATCTGTCAAAATTATGAAAGTTTATAACTACTGTAGTTTCTTTAAACGTTTGGTTGACATAGGTACTTCTGAAAATTTGGGAGAAATGTTTTTCAGACGATGTATTTATCCGTACTGCAGTTTCTTGGAGGTTATGCTAAACGTCGCACTAAGCAATGATGTAAACAAATGATGAGTAGAAATGTCAAACGTTCTAAATGCCAGATCTCACATTTGTCTGTAGAACCAAAATACAATGTCTCGCTTTTTGTATGCAACTTGTTTGTCTCCAAAAAACTGAGAAGGTATTCTGATACAATAGAATTATCTTGCTTACCTCCTAATCGCAAAAACTAATGAGAGAAATTATAAAATAAATAATTTATTAACAGCGTTCTAGATGCCGTAACAGGGAGTGCTTTGTTCTAAGAGCCAATGAAACAGTTTTTGAAACACTTGCCTTTAGTTTTGAGGAACCACGCGTTATTTGTGATAATGCAGGTACAAAATTACATTGTAAATGTTTCAACTAGTAGAACTGTAATCGACAAGAACCATTTGTCATATATTTTAAATTTTGCAGGAGAGGATAACAAAATTAAATTCAAGAGAAAAACTGTTAGTGTTGATATCTGTTTCTTACTTAACTCATTCTTGGGATCTTATCTTACAAGGTTTGCTGTAGAATTTCCTGTGCTATTCAGGAACAAATAGCAACATCGTCAACAGGTCTTTCTGTTTTGCAACTTTTTAACGTGGCTGGTCTTTCAGATGAGGTACGGCTAGTCGAATATCTACCATGGTCTTTACTCTTTTGGATACATTGACATTTTTCCCTTCTTCTGTTCCAGATTAGGAAATTTTAACAGTCATTTTTGATGGATAAGTATGAGACACTTCGATGATACTGCATTTGGAGATCTTAAGCGTCAGAGTTAGTAACAACGTTTCAGCAGCACCTTACAAATCAAGGAAGATAGTTTCATACATTGGAATTACAGTGAATGGCTTCTTAGGATTAGCCGATGCAACTCCTTTGTGCTCGGCACGAAGACCAGGCACCTTCTAGTAATGAATTTTTGAAATATTTACTCTTCTATTTTACATTTGGATGAAGTCTAGGGAAATGCGACACAGTACCGAGAAAGCAACAGCGCCGAAAACTTGTTAAAGAAAAAAAACTGGAATCATGATGTGTTTCATATCCACGCTTCAAATTATATAAAATCTTTTAATACAATGATGATAATCTTCTTCTTTTGCTTGTGCCTTTGTACCGCACCAGCGCATAATCGGCACTGTTATTTACGGATGTGGCTGGGTTAGTTAACGGGGTAGCCGGTTGTCCTTTTTGTCGCCGTCCCGTTACTCCCTGGTACGTAAAGCCGTCGGCACACGGACCGTGCTGTCGAACGTTAATGTTGAGCGTGCCAAGTTCAACGTACTGCTGAACGCTCAGGAACGATGCGACTTGTGCATACGGTACGTGGGCCCCAACGTGCTATACGCGATCGCAACGCACTCCAGCGGCAGCTGAGGGATGTTTCTAGTTCGTAAATCATACTGTTACTCAACAGGCGCGCGTAAAATTCCCGCGTTAGCTCTATTAAAACGCACATTTCCTCCATCATCCACGAAAATAAAGTACCATGTCCAATCAATAAGGACACAGGCTTATAAAAGTTCCATTACAAATAGTGCGGTACAAATTTGGAATACTTCTCCGCATAAGATAAACATTATTTCATCATTCCCACATTTTAGTAAAACCCCAAGGTCAGTCTTACTTGATCACCGTTCCTACCCAGTAGCAGAATCTTTGCAACATGTGAATTACGAAGCGTAATAGAAAAAGGAGGAAAATATCTTTATACAAGCAGCGCAAGCTGTCCTATAGATTAAGCCAATCGAACAGTCACTCCTGAAAAAAAAGGTGAACTTATATTTACATAACATCAGATATTATAGTATATACTTATATTAAACTAATAAGAAAGTATCAGAACCTATTAAAAACGCGAATGTTAGGAAAAAAATTAGAATTGGCAAGAAGCGAACTACCGCCCCAACCCACAACTCATCAGTGGATAGTGACGCTATTTATTACGCTACACCAACAAATACCTCTGCTATCTAATCATAGCATGTTACCCGTTGCTGAAAACCTTAATCGTACATATGTTACTTAATTGAAATTTAATTATAACAAATTGTACCAAGAACAATGCGTTTTGGGTGGATCTCCAGTGTGTCGCTGCCTTCAAATAGCCTACTCTCATAATATGCAAGTTACAATAATTCTTTTGCCACGAACATGATGGTTTCATTATTTTATTGGAACGAATCAGACAGTTCACAACGGGTTTTCCAGTGATTCTCAATTTTCTGGTGTTCAGAAATGGCATATATACATGAATGCTAGTATGGCGTCTCACAGCTCTGTACTGAAGGGAGACGGCGTGCGTGTGACGTAGGTGGTGTTGTGCCATCTCATTGGTCAACGCTCAGACGCACGCTCAGAATATCTGACATGCTAGATATTGCCCTGCACGTTCGGGAAGACTCCCGAACGTGCTAATCCACGCTATGACGACAGAAACTCAGCACGCTCAACGCTCAACGTTCGGCTGCACGGCCCCTGTGCCGACGGCTTAAGGCGCTGCAGTCTTGGACTGTGCGGCTGGTCCCGGCGGAGGTTCGAGTCCTCCCTCGGGCATGGGTGTGTGCGTTTGTCCTTAGGATAATTTAGGTTCAGTATTGTGTAAGCTTAGGGACTGATGACCTTAGCAGTTAAGTCCCATAAGATTTCACACACATTTGAACAATTTTTTCCCTGGTACGGAGTGTGTGTACTCCAATTGTCTGCCTGTAGTGGTATTCATGTGAGTCAAAGAAAGTTTTCGAAATGTTTGCGAATCGTGCAACTGAGACGAGACTCAGGCTCCAGCCCGATATTTACCTGGTCGGATGTGGAAAACCCCTCAAAAACCACATCCAAGCTGGCCAGCAGAACGACTCTCGTCTTTAATTCTCCGGACTGATTCGATCCGGGGCCGGTGTATCACGCCGTAACGGAAGCGGCGCCTTAACACGCACGGCTATCCGATCGAGTCAATACAGTGCTAATAATAATAATAATAATAATGTTATTATTTCTAAAATATTAGATATTTTAGCTCGTTAAAAGTGAGGCTGACGGCAAGTTTTAGCCTGTGGGAGGGCGGTTATCGCCGCACCCCCCCCCCCCCCCCCCGCCGGCCTTCGGCACCGGGCGGAATCGAACCAACCCTAGAACTGCACCTGCGTGAAACGCATCACACACCCGCATCCGTTATTCTGACGATAGTTATTGCAATACAAGAAGGGCTTATTTCAATAGTGGTACAAGTCCATTACCTCCACTTTTCTGTCTATAATGTTTCTGAAATTAATGAGCCAAACAAACAGAAAGAAAGGTTCATCTCTAGCAACAAGCCATATGCTTGAATATTTCTGGTATCTCAACTGCAGATTTTTCAGCGCTCATTTAACTTTAGGACTCTGTATCTCAATATGAACAAAAATGGACTTGTACCACTATTGAAATAAGCCCTTCACATGTAACTCCAGTTAGTACAGAAGTATCGGCAATGACGAATTTTCTGGTTTCTTGCTTCATTATTATTTGATTGGAGCGCTTACCGATACCAGGGGCCGCCGTAACGGACTCTCGTCTCGTTTGCAGCTAGGTGATGTGTTACAGAGTCGTAGTTTTGTTCTGCAGTTACTCCTCTCCTTTGTGCCCTGGAACGCGACGTGTCCCACACAGTGTGCAGTACGCGGCTACCGATGAGGGGCGCCCGCCGCTGTGTCTCAACTGCTGACACTTGGCCGATCGATGGCGGGTGGATGCCTTGTTTGGCGAAGGCTCGCGCCTCCCTGGCGCTGGAAACAGCGGCTGACGTGAAACGGATCGCCCGCTCCGTTGTGTCGCCCGTCGTTCCATTGCCCACCGCGCAAACAGAGGTTGATACGGTAGTGTCACTCACAACAGCAGGCGAGTGACGCGACCTATGCTCCAAAGTATCAGCGGATTCTTCCGGTCTGTTACAGCACTTCACTCATACTCAGTGTCACTGATGATCGACATCTACTGACGTAAAACTCCTTCAGCTTCGGTGAACGTGTTGCCGAGCGAGGTAGCGCACTGGATGCGCGTTCCGGAGGACAAAGGTTCAAATCCGCGTCGGACCAACCCGATTTACATTTTCTGCGATTTTCTTAAATCAGTCCAGGCGAATTCCGGAAACATTCCTTTGAAATGGCGCGGCCGCTTTCCTTCTCTTCATTGAAACATTTCGACCTTGTGCTCCGTCTCTAGTGACCTCGTTGTCGACGGGACGTTAAACCTGTAAGTAGGCTGTTTAGGTTTTTATGTTGGCAACGCCACGTAGCGCTCTGTATGAAAATCACTGACTGTGCTGTGTGCAATCTGTGGCTGGTTGGCATTGTTGAAATATTCGCTATTGTAGTGTTGGGCAGTTGGACGTGAACAGCGTGTAGCGTTGGGCAGATAGGAGGTGAGCCGCCAGCAGTGGTGGATGTGGGGGGAGAGATGGCAGAATTTTCAGAGCGGACGATCTGGACGTGTGTCCGTCAGAAAAAGGAAATTTGTAAGACTGGATGTCATGAACTGATATATATATATATATATTAGTGTTCAAAAGGCATTTTATATATATATAATGCCTTTTGAACACTATTATATATATATATATATATATATATATATATATATATATATATATATATATATATATATATAATAGCGTTCAAAAGGCATTTTATATATATATATATATATATATATATAATGCCTTTTGAACACTATTAAGGTAAATACATTGTTTGTTCTCTATCAAAATCTTTCATTTGCTAACTGTGCCTATCAGTAGTTAGTGCCTTCAGTAGTTAAAATCTTTTATTTATCTGGCAGTATTGGCGGTCGCTGTATTGCACTAGTTCGAGTAACGAAGATTTTTGAGAGGTAAGTGAGTCATGAAAGGTATAGATTTTTGTTAGTCAGGGCCATTCTTTTGTGGGGATTATTGAAAGTCAGATTGCGTTGCGCTGAAAATATTGTGTGTCAGTTTAGCGGTGATCAGAATAAGTACAGAGAGAAATGTCTGAGTACGTTCAGTTTTGCTCAGCTGTTTGAAAATCAAATAACGTAAGAGGTTTATCAGCACAGTCATTTATAATTTTCCAAAGGGGGCGTTTCAAACCCTAATTTCTTCCGTCCTTTCTTCCTTCCTTCGATAATCATGTCGTTGTGCCCTTGAAAACTGTACTGAATAGTGTTAGGAACTGCCTGTCTCGTAATTTGGAGAGTGAATAAAATATTTAGATAACTCAGACAGCATGCTGCCTTTGAACGGAATTTTTTCCAGAGGTTCTTCGAGATGTAAAGTGAGAAGGAAAAGAAGGAGACCGGCAAGAATAAGCAGTGACTGCGCTACTACGAAGCAGCTAGAAGGTCCAGAGTGAAGTCTTCGGGTCGAGAAGTATCAGATTAGAACCACAAATACCAGCAATACTGTGTTCGTGCCTCAAATGTGTGTCGGTGTCCCAAATAAATGACCGTTTTTGGATTGATTTCTATCAAAACTAAAGGATCACTGTTTAGAAACCACGTAATTATCCCCCGTTGCAACGCGTAGTTTGAATTTTGGCTCAGAAGTGTCTACAATCTGTAATGGTGCAAAATAGTGGCACCCTGCGATGTCACCCTGTGGCTCGGCGACGATTCAGACATCAAACTGTCGACACTTGAGAAAAAGAGGCCACATCTCATGCGAGCTGTAAGGTGGCTTAATGATGTTACATCGGCACCAAGTTTCACCACAATCCTGCCAACGCCATCGTGGACGCGTCACACCATGAGAAGAGCGTCACACGCCCTCTTACCCTCATTTCAGTAATTCCTTTGACGCCTCTAAAACGAAGGTTATCTAGAGTTGAAATCACGCGGTTTTCGTATGGGTGGCTGAAGAAAATGTTTCACAGAGCTCTGCTCAGAATCGACACGAAAAGGTTTGTGGGGGTGTTGTGAAAAAGCTTCAGTGAAGCCACCCCTTCCCTTGGTGCATTGATTTCCACACATTTCGCTGTCGAAAACGACAGTTCGCATTGCGATGGGTAACAGAACGATGTCTTTGACAAATATGGCAACTGCTGCCAACACCTGGGCGTTTCAGCCGCGGAGCGTTGCGCGCGCGAGGTTGTTTACGTCTTGTGTTTCTAGCGAGTACCTATGCTGTAGACACAACTTGGGTAACTGATACAGGAAGTCAATCATCAAAATCAGCTTCGCTACTGGATTCGCGTGACCCAAGGCTTTCGAAATCGAACGCTTCGTACGTGGACAGATCAGAATAGATCCCCAGGACCCTATAGCTTTCTACATCTCTATTACGAGTAATGTGGTTTACCTTAAATTAATGTGATAGAATTGTACGTGACCATAAGAAATGGTTCAAATGGCTCTGGGCACTATGGAACTAAACATCTGAGGTCATCAGTCCCCTACACTTAGAACTACTTAAACCTAACTAAGGACATGTTCCCACAAATCTACCAACTTCAGATCTCGTACCAAAGTTCTCAATTCTGGGCATAGGTTATAAAGTGGGATCCGATCCTTCGGCGCCGCCGAGGATGTAATGAGTGTGGCGTCCTAGAAAGAGCAGGGCTATTTTTTTCACGAAGAAGCATGATCACGCTCTTCGTTTATCCGTGCCTGATGGTCCGTAGATGTTGACACACCCGAGCAGATCTTGGGCTGCCGGCTGTAAATAATTATCGGTCTACACCCAACAATAAGAAGACAAGGCGGGATGTGCCTTGTAAGCTCGATCCCAAGTTTCATCACCCCGTTAAGAACGGGGTTTGTTCTAAAAGTGGTCAATATTTACGTGACATGGCGTAGTACGCGTCCGTGTGGTATTGCAGTATTGACCACGACTACTTCCGGAACCTCGATGGGAAGTTCAAAAACCCTATTAGCTCAGAGTTCATGTCCCACGTGATCGATTGACACCGTCCCACATTGCCATCAGAATGTTTGAATTTTAGTCCATTCTCACGGTCAGCCGAGCGGTTCTAGGCACTTCAGTCCGTAACCATTCGACTGCTACGGTCGCAGGTTCGAATCCTGCCTCGGGCATGGATGTGTATGATGTCCTTAGGTTAGTTAAGTTTAAGCAGTTCTAAGTCTAGGGGACTGATGACATCAGATGTTAAGTCCCATAGTGCTTAGAGCTATTTGAACCATTTTTTTGTTAATTTATGAAGGAAAAAGAAGTGTAGGGACGAAAAATAAAACGTCAGCAATGGATTGCAAATGTCACATTTCAAGGGGAGTAGAGTGTACACTGCCCACAGCAAGACTTTGCAAGGTGATCTAATTTGATGGGAATGCATTTAAAAAGAAAAAAATCGCATTGTAGATGGAGCAAATTCTGACAAGCACAATCCAGTTCCCTAAGGCGACTGGCGTTAAAGATAACGCCCATTCTGAAGACAAATCCTTACGTTAAAACTGTCCAGGACATGTTTATGATTTTCCTCGAGTAGAGTGCCCACATCTGCACAATGAGGCTACAAAAGTACTAGGATATTTCGTTCAACATACATGTGTGAAGGGCTTTTTTCGATTATGAAACGAAAAGAGTCTTGATTACTTGGCAACCTGAGCTCAAAAATCTGTGGAATTGTCTGCATCTGTCCATATGCCGGCCGTTTGTACCAGACAAAAATTATATGGTGTCGTCAGAGCAGCATATGTAATTAAATAATACTGAAAATATGTTTCGTTTGTGATCTGTGTTGCTGAGAAATAGTAAACAAAGTCATATGCAGTATGGCTGTATTGCCTTCTAAATATGGCACGTTCGCAGTTCTCCCCCTTTCCCCTCCTCCCGCTCAGACAGCATGGCATGGGGGGAAGTGTGCTTCCAGGGTGAGCGCTTGGCATGTGAACCAAGCCCTGGTCGCCCCTGCGCTACAATATCGAACAAATGATTGTCGACTTCATCACAACAACGCCGTGATACTTTTTTTTTCCGATGTAGCACTGTGACTACGATCGGCAACGATCTATATTTTCACTTTCTAGTGGCACTATTTTCAGGTATTTGAGTTTTCGAAAAAATGGTTCAAGTGGCTCTAAGCACTATGGGACTTAACATCTGAGATCATCAGTCCCCTGGACTTACAACCTAACTAACCTAAGGACATCACACACATCCACGCCCGAGGCAGGATTCGAACCTGCGACCGTAGTGAAACGTCCCCTTTGAACAATTCTACACGAGACTGTGCTTAACCAGGGACGTTTCAGTAGCAGCAGCGCGGTTCCGGACTGAAGCGCCTAGAACCGCTCGACCACAGTGGCCGGCAGTTTTCGAGTATTGCAGTAAATTCAGTTATTTTCTAAGATAAACATTTGCAGTATTCAGTTCGAGCTCGTTCCATAATGTTGCCGGATCACACCAATTTTTGAAATTCAGTATTTTAATTTTATTTTGTTCCCGAACAATGAACTGACCACCACTACACACTTTTCATCGATAAAATTTAAGCTCAGGACTGAGGAGGCTAAGATATCAAAATTTGCTTGAAGGTGTCTCGGGCATGCAGCCGGGTTGACTGGTCGTTGAAGAACGAATTTTCGACGGTGTAACGTGCCATCATCATCAGGTTACTCCTGTTGACTGACGTCCTAGGCTGGTGTGGTATATATACCTGTCGCCTCTCCCCTCCACTGACTCCGCGTATGGACCGAGGGATGTGCAGGCCGCGGTGGTAGGGGTAGCTTGCGCTGACGAGATGACTGATGGGTGTCAGTATGCATGCCGCCTTCGGCGGGTGTGGTGCCCCGATTCCGCTGCTGCTGCTGCAGAACTTTTTTTACTGGATTCCACGCTTGGCTGAGTTGAAATCCGTAGTACTTCTTAATAAGGTTCTCGTGCAGCCGGATTTCAATCGCTTCCTTGTCTACATAGTTCCAAAAGCGGGATGTGTTGCGCAGGACTTGTGTGTTCTCGTATTTCATACGATGATTTGTCTCGAGGCAATGTTCTGCGATTGCAGATTTTGAAGGCTGTTGGAGATCGGTGTGCCGTTTGTGTTCAGTACACCTTTCCTCCATCGTGCGAATGGTTTGCCCCACATCCGCCAAAGGCGGCATGCATACTGACACCCATCAGTCATCTCGTCAGCGCAAGCTACCCCCACCACCGCGGCCTGCACATCCCTCGGTCCATACGCAGAGTCAGAGGAGGGGAGAGGCGACAGGTATATATACCACACCACCCGCTTGCCTAGGACGTCAGTCAATAGGAGTAACCTGATGATGATGGCAAGTTACGCCGTCGAAAATTCGTTCTACAACGACCAGTCAACCCGGCTGCATGTCCGAGAGACCTTCAAGCATCTCATTCGCCGGGAAAATGTACGAACACACATATCAAAACTTGTTGTAAAATAGACTTTATTTCATTATCTTGAGAAGAAACATCTGGAGAAACAAACATTCTTTATTTTCAAAATGAACCTCATCCTATGCCGAGTTTGTCGAAATCCTTAACGCCGGTATGCGAATTGGAGAAGGGCAGCGCCTTTGAGGGTGAAATGGAAGCTAACAAAGGACGGGCGCCCCAGTGGAGAGGCGTCGTGACGCCGAGGTCCCGCTCCCCGCCGCCGCCGGCGGTCGGCAGTTCTCGTGAACGCTCGGCCGCGTCTCTGGGAGGGACGCGACGCCACGCCGACGCCGCCACCGCCGACGCCAGTCGACGCTCGACGGGGGGTCGTGCGCTGCCGCTCTGCGTGCCGCGGTGCGACGCCGGTGAGTAGCGCGCTAGCACAGCTGCCTGCTCGCCGATCCGGTGGGCGGCTCCACCCACAATCACTCGCTACAGTTCCGCCTCCCGGACGAAAAGAGTCAGCCGCACCCACGTCCGCATTTCACGGTGAGGTCCTCACAGTAGATAACGACAGCAGATTGCTCACGTGTGATTCTACAATTTTAGCTCTATTTTGTCTACTTTTTTGTGTTCAGTGATTCGTCACTAGGGAAGGAGCACTAGCTTGTACTGGATAAGGATGGATCGGGTTTTGAGGTGTAGCTTAAATGGATCGCTCCGGCGCCCGGCTCACACAAATTACGACAAGCACGAAAAATGTGTCCTTTCGCTGAAACGGCATATGAACAGCGCCTTCTGCGTCGAAGTTCCCACAATCATTGAAAAAGACGAGGGATATCTGAACCACTTCGTACTTGAATGTACTAAATATGCGTCACTTCGAAATAAACAGTGGAAAAACCTCGCAAAATTTTCCTGCCAACAAACATTAAAACCCTTACGAGTAAGAACAGTCCTGAAATTGTCGGTGTAATACGAAGTTACCGTAAGAAAAGGGTGAAATATGATGCTTCAAAAACTGGTGTTCGGAAATTCGCACATGTATAAATAACCATATACTTTCCATAAAACTTTCTCAATTAAACTTACGAAAACCATTCATAAATGGCTGTACTGTTTCCAGCAAAACTCTAGTGAAAACAAGAAAACGAAGCACTGACGTCAGAGAAAAATAAAAATACAGTATTAGACAACTGATACACCGCCACGACAAATGACAATGACAAACGCCATGGTGTTTATGTTCTGGGGCTTCCTATTGTAAATAAACGCTTGTTGACGTTACAGTTGTTTGTGACACTAAGTATAGCCGAAAAAAAAAGTTTTCATATACTACGGTTATGTTTTTTCTCGATGTCAACTCATTTTTTAAAAAAATTTCATTGGCTTTTTGCTGAAACAGTAGTCACTTATGAGAGTGTTTGTTTTTAATTTCAGTTAACAGGGTTCAAAAATACCGTTATTTTCTACATGCATAAATTTACAACCATCATATACTTGATGGGCAAAGCACCGTCGATGAAATCTCAATACAGTGAGAACTTGCTACCGGAAATGAATGGTAACCTGCGCAAAAGAGAGGATGGACTCTGAGCAACTTGTGGATCTCCTCGTGTGTTGTCTACGTGAAACAAAGTCACCGCATGTTCAGACCAAGTGATGATCAAGTAAAAAGTAAAATAAAAACAAAGTACTACTTCCTCGCTCGCAGTATGTCTTCAGAGTCGTCAGTCTTCTCACTAACTACACATAGGAACTTCGCGGTCACGCATAAACAAGTAAGACACCTTGAAAATGAGTTCACGCGGTGCCCCGTGATTCCGGAGACATACCATGGCTTTTAATTTCCATTTTACTTAGGGTCAGAAATAGAAATAAGCGCAATATCAACGAATAAATATTAAGTCCCAAACATGATCACCACGGTGACTAAAGCATCTGTCGTGGTGGTCCATCAGTTGTTTAATACTGTGATTTCGTTTACAACCAGTATCAGTTTTTTTTTTAATGTAATGGGCTTTAAGCTGGATATAACACAGACATTTACGAGTGGTTCTCCTAAGAGTAGGTAAGAGAATTAAATCTGAAGTATATTGTTATTTTGTCCGCACATAAACTAACAAACGAGAGTATTTCACGCGTCAGAAATTTCATACAGATTTTTATATGGAACACGTTGTTATACTTTTAATTTCGATATGAGCTGACTTATTAGCGTTTTAATGTCTATTGGCATCCACATTTTCATGAGGTGTTCTCACAGATTATTTTAGTGTGGAGCGTATTTAGTGCATCCCAAAGTGCCGCGGTTCAAATCTCCGCCGTATTCTGGATGTTCGCTGTGTGTGGGAGGTCTGTCACTCCGATCCTAAGAGGTGCGCAGTGAAATACGTGTCCCCGACCTTATTAGGGTAACTGATCTCACATTAGATTCTTCTAATTGTACCACTGATTTTTATGTGTGGAGAGCTGGAATTTAGCGTACGTAAATTTCTTTTCCTGCTGCGGTGTTTGCCATTGCTGGTATACCAATTTTCCTGAAATGTGGAGAACGCTGAAATACTGAGGTTGTATAAGTAGTGGTTTCCGTTCTATAATGCTGTATTCTGCAAGGCCATCTACTTCTACATGCTGCCTGATACCTGAGTGCGCCTGTAGCCACATTAAGTGAACATTTTCATTTTCTTTCTTGGTTAGTACGAATAATTCCATCATGCCATCTAACATTATTTTTACCTGACGTCGGTCCCTACGGCTAAATAAAAATACTTTCAAATATTTTGCTTCTTTATATTTTCAAAGTGTTGTTAGTGATTACATGAGAACCGATCGCGATTAATTACCGCTGAGAAATATTCAAGAATACAGTAGACGAAGATAACGGTATTTCCAATACCACCTGCCAAGAATGTTGTCGCCTATTTGTTGAGTCACGCAATGACACTGCGTCTCTGTTCTCGTATGAAGGCCGCCTCCTCTTAACCAGTGCCTCCTCTTTGCAAAAAGGCAGGTATCAATCATTGCCAAGTTCGAAATGAAAAGTATGTGCATAAACGGATCCCCCCTCCGATCTTTCACGAGGTTACTTTGTTACAGCAATATGCAACCTCTGATTACCTCGCAGTGGGTCGACAACAGAAGACTGCATACCTTACGGCTTGTTTTGAATGGCACTTAGCTATTTTCGAAATTTTCTAGAACAATTCATACGATTAACTTACCTTTTCTCCATTAAATCCTGAATATATATGGAGGAATAGCAGCCTCTTCTTTTTCAAAAGCCAAAACCTGAGAAGGGAGCGATACTGGAGGGTGGGGTGGATGTTCTAATTCATTCCGAATATGTTCATTCGTGCTCAGGCTGGGACTGTAGGCAGGTCAGTCTGTTTCAGAAATGTTATTTTCCACAGTCTAGTGCTTCACAAATGTTACTTTATGACACGGTGCATTATCATTCTGATACAAACAACCGTCGACTCCGAACGTTCCTCTACTGCACGCAGTACATAATGCTGTAAGATTTGTTCGTACCATTCCATATTTAGGGTTTTATTAAGTGTAATAAGGGGATCACGCTATAATCACGAAAAACACTTCCATATTGTAACACCACCTCCTCCTTTCTTCACTGTTAGCACTACACACGGCATATAATGCTCACTGGGCATTCGCCAAACCCAAACCCTTACATCGGACTGCCACAGGGTATAGTGTGAGCCTTTACAGCACCTCAAGCGTCGCTTACCACTGATTATAGAAATGTATGGCTTATGAGTATTCGCTCAACCACTGGTTCCCATCCTTGACCACAGTCATTGTGGTAGCTGGACTGCTGGTAGGAGTTGAGAAAAATGATTCCTTTCGCTGGTTTCATTCGATTTTTACAACCGCCCTCCGCAATACTCGATGGGCCGTGGTCGTCAGTACACGGGGCCTGAATGGTCTTGGGTTAGCTGTGACTGTTCCTTCGCGTTAACACTTCGCATTCACGTCACCAACAACCGACTTCGGCAGCTTCAGTGCCCCTGATTGATCTGTTGCTCAGGTGGCAGCCAGTGACTGGTCCATTCGAAGTCAGAGCTCTCCTGACCGAGCCATTGCTCTGTTAGCACTTCTCTATTGACAACACCACACGAGCGAATTAAAGGTGATGTATTCGACATATACGGTGGGTAATAGGTAATAGGGGTAACCATAAAGGCAGAGACATCGCAAACATTCCACCAACAATTACAAACTGCATTACGTCGGATTGGGTGTTTACCGACAGTATACAGGCCTACGGAAATTTATTTATATAGGTTAACATGTATAAATAACTGCTTGTGAATTATTTGGAGGGAAAACTAAAATTAATTATCATGAAACCATTATGTTTTTACTGGCGTGAGCGCCAGCAACCGTTTCGACACCTAACTGAGCGTAACTTTTCATATAAAAGATGGGACTGACCCTTATACTTTTCTGACCTCGGATTTAATTCAGTTCGCCACCTCAATGATAACATCACTTCAACGTGAAACAAAAAGTCGATTCGTAGATAAAACTGCGAGAATAATAGTCAAATCTAGACACAGTAGTTGCAATGTAAGTGGACCTATTAAAGGAACTGAATTTAGGGCGATCTGTCCTACACAGGAGAGACGTCGAATTAAAAGGAATGTCGTACAAAAATAAATCGAGATGTTTCACTTTATGATGGTACCTCAGTCGTTTCTATAAATTATATGATAAATATGATAACGTTTATCAACAAAAGTTTCGTCTTTGTGTGGCAGCCACTGATTTTTAGTTACTTCTAGGTAAAAGTATTACGGCAACTAAATTCTGTCTGTAGTAACTATAATTTGACTTTTCTACACTGAAGTTCCGTTCGATTCGGCGTAATACATCCGTCATCAGGGAATGCTGTTCATCTACTCCCGATTTTCACCTTCGTTTGCCATGAAAACGGTATTTGCGAGGAAAACAGTATTTCAATAAAATGCTGAGAACGTTTCCTGATGTTTCTAATCACTAGCATCGCCGTGAATAGCGAAAATGAAAAACAAAAGCGGCAGAGACCCGTCTCTCTTATTAATGGAGCTCTAAATCCAAAATGTGACAGGCCAATAAAATTACGTCTGGAGAGAGAGAGAGAGAGAGAGAGAGAGAGAGAAAGAGAAAGAGAGGGGGGGGGAGGAGAGGGAGAGGGAGATTCATTGTTTCTTTTAACTCTATAAATTTTTATACATCTGTTCGTTAGATCGAGCTAAAATTGTAGTTATTTTTAATAATGGCACTCTTCCGACAGAAAAGATTCATGACAAATGATGAAACAAGATAAAGTACAGGTTTATCAAATTGTTTCTGAACTTGCTTAACGATCCCTTCGAGTGTTGATATTCGCGTCTCAGACGCACAAGACGGTGCATTAATTGTTCGCTGTAAGAAGGTTGTGAGCGCAGTAGCTGACCACAGCAGCTGCACCTGTAGAAGCCGAAGGACTCGGCCGGCAGCGACAGCATTCTCTGCGCAGCCAACTGCAGGCAGCAGACGGCCAAGTGTTCATCGCATGTACGTAACCATAAACGAAAGCATACCTATCCTACTGAATCGAAGTTTACACCAAAACGTTACATGTAACTGAGTTTTAAATGGTTCACATTTATTTACGTTTTCAATGAAGACAGACTCTACACACATTATTGAAAAATAAAGCTGGTAGCGATCGGAAATGTCGGTCTGAAGACGTACACCGCCTTCCGATTTCTATCGAAGAGGCTGCCACCGTCAGCCGCGGCGCCAGAAGTCGTTTTAGAGTGCACAGCTGATTATAATTGCGGCAGTGGGCGTGCCGCGAACCCGAACAACCACTAGGCAGGTACTTGGGTGCACACGGAGCGGCGAGGCAGAACCGGTGCACAAGTCCCGCGCAGAGGGACGGCCACGCGGCGAGCAGACTCGCTGCTAATAAATATCCCGCTCTCTCTCGGCGTTTTCAATTTATATTCATAGCGAAGATAAATGCGTCACTTTCGAAATGGGACTACTCCGGCGGTATATGAAGTTAGGCGACGAGTGGCGCGGAGGTGGAGCGACAATTTCTGCGGCGTCGGTGTCAGCTGGCGGCGGTAACTTGTTGCGGCGACGTCCTTGGGCGTCCGCCGGCGCCCCGTCACTCCAGACGCTGCCTCTGCCTTTGCCTTCAATATGCGCAGCAATATGTGCCAGCTTTCCCTCCCGGGTCGAAGCAGTCCTATCGAGCTCCGCCCCTCGAAAGGAAGGGACATCGGAAACTGGGAGCAACTGGCAGATATGCATGCACGGCAGATGAACATTGCTTGCGTATTTAAATATCGACAACCACGTAGTAGGCCAACGCGACTTTATTGCTCCAGTGCTATTTATGACGAATGCTTGGCAAGACTGACCCTATAACTTACTTTAGACAATAGACTGAAGAAAGAAAAATCACATTTATACACATGTAAATATAGAAAATGCTTCGAACAATGTCGAGTCGAATATATTCCTAGAAATTCTGAATTTTTCGGGGATGAAATACATGGAGTCAAAAGTTATCTCCCGTAGAAACCAGACTGAACTTACTAGAGTCGAGGTACACGGCAGGATGGCAGTAGTCAAAAAATCTAATGGGGCTTAACTGCTAAGGTGATCAGTCCCTAAGATTACACACTACTTAACCTAAATTATCCTAAGGATAAACACACACACCCATGCCCGAGCGAGGATTCGAACCTCCGTCGGGACCAGCCGCACAGTCCATGACTGCAGCGCCTTAAACCGCTCGGCTAACCCCGCGCGGCTGGCAGTAGTCGACAAGGGAGTAAGATATGAGTTGTAACACATCCCAGTGCTGTTCAATCTGTACTGCAGCAAGCAGTAAGCAGTAAAGGAAACCGAGGAAAATCTTCTAAAGTAAATTACAGACCAGGCAGGAGAAACGAAACTTAAAGGTTTGCTGGTGATTTGGAAAATCAATTGAGTGCAAGAATGGATAGTATCTTCAAAAGAGGTTTCAAGGTGACTGCCAACAAATTTGAAACTAAGGTAATGGAATGTAGTCCAACAAATCAGACGATGCTGTGGAAATGAGATTAGTAAATGAGTTAGTAACACTAGTAGACGAACTTTGCTATTTGGGTGCTAAAATAACTTACGATGGTAGAAATAAAGGGGATGTAAAGTGCAGACTGGCGATATGAAGAAAAGCTTTCTCGAATAATGGAAGTACGTTGTCATCAGTACATATTATAAATTGAAGTTCCCTGTCGCCTTTTTTCTGTCTCTATCTGAACGCTAATTTCGGCAACTGCTGTAGGGATTTTGATACGGTTTTCGCCAGTAGAGAGATAGATTCACGAAGAAGATTTCTGTACGTAATTTATAAATATTTCGAACAAATTGGCTGAATTATGATGATGTATGTCAATTAAATCGCGCAATTGAGAACTTTCCTGGCGTGAGCTACTTGAATCTCTTAATGTCAATAACTCCAGTATGCAATACAACGCTGCAACGGTATATTTTGTTAGAGACTATCGGTTCGGTCTGGGATCAAACTATCATCGGCTCCAAAGACCATCTCAGCTATGCATTAGCGTAATTGTAAGAAGTTCTCAGAAGTACAGTGTTTCACCATTGATATAAACATCTGGTATACACTGAAATGTACATCTGACAACAGTTATTACAGTTACGCTAATACGCAGCTGACGGTTTTTGGACCCGATGATGGTCTGATCCTAGACCGAAATCGATAGTCATTAATAAAATACACCGTTACTGCTGTATATTTCATAATGCAATTCTTAACGCTCATTAAAGCTGTAAAATAACCATCCCCACAAAGTGTTTCCGAATCGTTTAAGTTATACTAGGATACTGAGTTACTATTCAGTTACTTCACGGTGGTCTCCGAATTTCAAAGATAACTCTACGCGGTTGTCCGTACATAAAATTACTGCTACGCCAGACAAGTCAACAGGCTGTAGATACTTCGTGCTACCCGTGCGAAGCCGGGGCTGGTCACTAGACAAACACAGTAAGTTTTACGAAGTCTTTTTCTGAAAATATTCTTTTCAAGTGCAGCCTTATATGGAATTGACACATGGACGATTAACATCTCAGACAAGAAGAGGTAGAAGGCTTTGAAACGAGTTCTAAAGAAGAATGCCAAAAATCATAAAGACATAACGATTAAATAATGAAGTGTTGCTGGACTGAAATGGAGAGAGAGAGAAGGTTAATGCTACGACTTGACTAAAAGAAGGGATAGCATAATAGGATACGTACTGAGACATCAAAGAACTGTCATTTTGGTAATGGAGGGCATTGTTGAACGGAAAAAACTGTAGACCATGGATTCACTGCAGTAAGCAGGTTCACAAAGATGAAGTGTGAGTTGTTATGCAGACAGAAAATGCCTTGCATTGGATAGCTGCATCACACCAGTTTCTGGACTGATGACTGTGACAAGGACACAGTAGGTCAATGGTTTCAGTTCCTCTGGCATAGCTTTACCACAGTTCATGACAATAAGAGTTACTTCTAAATCTGTATGAAGAATGTGACACCTTGTAGATAGTATTGTTTTCTTTGTAGGCCATGTGTGGTATTACTGCAGGAAGTCAACTGTCTTCCCGCCCAGAGTGATGGGGGAGGTAAAAAACAGCACAGAATTATGATTTTGTTGCTGCTGCCACTTTAATTGGCGTCAGAAACACTTCCTACATAATTAAATATAGTAATTTCAAACAATGGAAATTCTAGATTGGACTTATCAACAATATCATAAAAACGACAGTTGCTATTAACGTAAAGATATCACATCGAATCGCAGACAGGTACAACGAAAAGACTGTTCCACAATGAGCTTTTGGCCGAAGTTTTCTTCAGAATGGAAACAAACACACACATTTTCCGGCGCGCGACGTCTGCTTATGCTTGTGTGTGTGTGTGTGTGTGTGTGTGTGTGTTTGTGTGTGTTTTCCCGTTGGCCGAAAGCTCGATGTGTAACAATCTTTTCGTTGCGCCTGTCTGCAACTCGATGTGCCATCATCTTTACGGCGACCAACAATCTATTCTTGTCACAAATGTAATTTATCACTGGCCAATTTCGACAGCGCGGTCATTGTCAATTATACAGATAATGACTACGAATGGCTACGAATAAAATATTTTATTCGAGTAACAGACACCCTCATCAGAACCGTGTCATTTATCAATCAATATTTGATGGCTTTGGACGAAAACATATGGAAAACCATATTAGAAAAACGTTTAATTATTAATGGAAAGTCGGACGATAAAACTGAAAATGAGGTAATGTCAGAAAGACGCACCTAAGTAAACATCATCATACCCCGACGGAGTTGTGGGGATAGTTCTATGCTCACTAAAAGTGAAGCTGGATATAGAAAACAGTTGCGCGGAACCTTTCAGCGAAACGTCATGTGACGCAAAAGAAACAAAGGCAAGCTATGACCGTAATATTGTTAGCAACGTAGCAGTCACTGTAGGATCATCAACTCATGAAGCACGTGGCAACTATTGTAGCAAAGTTTTTTCCTCGGATGTAAACGTGACGCTGCTAGCCCTCCTGCCAAGGTCTCCGCTGGCATGAAGATAATACGCGGTGCTGATTGTGCATGTTTTGTGCATTTAAGAACGCGCAGAAAAACAGAGGACGTTCTCATTGAGTATACGTAAAAGTGCAGCGCGCGAAAAACTAAGTTATCTCAGCGAGCCTGGTGAGTAATTAATTCCATTTTGGTTCGTGTTTGAGTGGAGCTTCCCGTTAATTAATTATTGCGGTCTACGTGGAATCGTTTACATTCAATTTTGATCAATCAAGGCGATATTCGAGGAAAGTAATTAACGGTAATTAGGGTCTGTTCCGCTGAAGGTTGATCTCTGCTGATGTGGCCCCGCTCAAAGATAGCGACCCCACTCTTCTGCGTAGTGAAAAGAAACGCAAGGGTTAAAAAAATTGGCAGACAACAACAATAATCATACGAAACAATAACGGATAGATTAATTCTTTAGTGGATAAATAAGTTTTTGTTAATTTGCGACCGTTCAGTAATAAAAATCACAGAAGATTCGCAAAATACCTTTCATCTTGAGGGCAACATCCAGTTACCCTAATTCCTGCGCGCATGCACCTGCTTTAGACAGGACGCCTTCAGTAAATTTAGCGCGGATACTTCGGTCGGACAACACACTCCTCAAGAACATCGCCAACGAAAGATAAGGTTCAGGGATGGTATTCCGGCGCGGCACCTAACTTTAATCTGCCAGGGAGCTTTAACAACACACGCTTCGCTGCAGAGAGAATTCAAACAGCCCCCGGATTACGCCACAGCCACTCCTCCGGAACATTATTTCCTAAAATAATGTTTCCCAGTGGGGAGCGAAAACAACTTTTGTGAATGTTGATGTCCACGATGGCAACATTGGACAGTTGCCGCGTGACGGTTGAAAGTTCATAATGGAGGATATAATTTCGAAGGTATCAAGTGTAGAACAGCATGAAATTACAATCAGACAGATGAGTTCTCAATGCTTTGATTTTGATGCTCCAACAACAGCCTTGTTTTCAGACTGAGCTATACGAATGGAGCGAGGTGGCGTATTGGTCAGCATATTTTTAATCACATTCGGGAGGGCTACAGTTCGAAGCCGTGTTCGGCCATCTGTATTCCTTAAATCATTCCAACCAAATACCGGGATGGTTCCTTTGAAAGGGCACGACCGATCTCCTTCCCCATCTTCGATACAGTCGGAGCTTGTGCTCTGTCTCTAATGACTTCTGTATCGACGCGACATTAAACCATTACTTTCCTTTCTTTCTGAATTATAAGAATTTTGCTCCCCCTGATAATCGAATGACAGAATCACCTTATAGCTCAAATATTTTCGTACTCGGTGGATCATGTTTCATTAAGGTCTGAAAATATAGCTTGCTTTACGGAATAATTCATGAAATAATTGGGCCTAAATACACCAATGGCCATTAAAATTGCAACACCAAGAAGAAATGCACATGAAAAACGGGTATTCATTGGACAAATATATTATACTAGAACTGACATGTGATTACATTTTCACGAAATTTGGGTGCATAGATCCTGAGAAATCAGTACCCAGAACAACCACCTCTGGCCGTAATAACGGCCTTGATACGCCTGGGCATTAAGTCAAACAGAGCTTGGATGGCGTGTACAGGTACAGCTGCCCATTCAGCTTCAACACGATGCCACAGTTCACCAAGAGTAGTGACTGGCGTATTGTGACGAACCAGTTGCTCGGCCACCATTGACCAGACGTTTTCAGTTGGTGAGAGATCTGGAGAATGTGCTGGCCAGGGCAGCAGTCGAACGTTTTCTGTATCCAGTAAGGCCCGTACAGGATCTGCAACATGGGGTCGTGCATTATCCTGCTGAAATGTAGGGTTTCGCAGGGATCGGATGAAGGGTACAGCCACGGGTCGTAACACATCTGAAATTTATCGTCCACTGTTCAAATTGCCGTCAATGCGAACAAGAGGTGACCGAGACGTGTAACCAATGGTACCCCATACCATCACGCCGGGTGATACGCCAGTATGGCGATGACGAATACACACTTCCAACGTGCGTTCACCGCGATGTCGTCAAACACGGATGCGACCATCATGATGCTGTAAACAGAATCTGGATTCATCCGAAAAAAATGACGTTTTGCCATTCGTGCACCCGGGTTCGTCGTTGAGTACACCATCGCAGGCGCTCTTGTCTGCGATGCAGCGTCAAGGGTAACCGCAGCCATGGTCTCCGAGCCGATAGTCCATGCTGCTGTAAACGTCGTCGAACCTTTCGTGCGGATGGTTGTCGTCTTGCAAACGTCCCCATCTGTTGATTCAGGGATCGAGACGTGGCTGCACGATCCGTTACAACCATGCGGATAAGATGCCTGTCATCTCGACCGTTAGTGATACGAAGCCGTTGGTATCCTGCACGGCGTTCCGTATTACCCTCCTGAATCCACCGATTCCATATTCTGCTAACAGTCAGGACGAACGCAAGCAGCAATGTCGCGATACGATAAACCGCAACCGCTATAGGCTACAATCCGACCTTTATCAAAGTCGGAAACGTGATGGTACGCATTTCTGCTCGTTACACGAGGCATCACAACAACGTTTCACCAGGCAACGCCGGTCAACTGCTGTTTGTGTATGAGAAATCGGTTGGAAACTTTCCTCGTGTCAGCACGTTGTAGGTGTCGCCACCGGCGCCAAAACTTGTGTGAATGTTCTGAAAAGCTAATCATTTGCATATCACAGCATCTTCTTCCTGTCGGTTAAATTTCGCGTCTGTAGCACGTCATCTTCGTGGTGTAGCAATTTTAATCGCCAGTAGTGTATAATTTTACGTATCTTGTAGAAACTACCTTAGAGTCTAGAAGGTAAAAACATGATGTTTTTGTGAAGAAGGGTGGCTGAGTTAATGAAATTACGGCTAAAGAAAATGTGTTTAACATCTGCACCCGCTTTTATATTCTGGAAACCACCGTAAGGTGCTTGGTAGAGGATATCCTGTACCATTACTATCCATTTTCCCATTCGCAAATACAGCGAGGGGAAGACTTTATATGCCTCCGTATGAGCTCTAGTTTCTCGTATCTTATCTACGTGCTTTTCACGAGACATGTATATTAGCGGCAGTAGAACCGTTCTGCAGTCAGCTTCAACAGTGTTCCTCGAAAAGACCTTCGCAATCCCTTCAGGGATTCCTATTTGAGTTGCCGAAGTATAACACCTGCGTGTTGTTCGAACCTACTGGTAACAAATCTAGCAGCCCACCTGTCTTCCTTTAATCCGAATTCGTACGAATCCGAAGCACTCGAGCAGTACTCCAGAATAGGTCGCACCATCGTCTTACATGCGGTCTCCTTTAAAGATGAACCACACTTTGCTAAAATTCTCTCAATAAACCGAAGTCGACCATTCGCCTCCTCTACCACAGCCGTCAAATGCTGGCTCCATTTCATATCGGTTTGCGACGTTACGCACAGATATGTATACGACGCGACTGTGTGAAGGGGGACGTTCCTAATGCTGTATCCGAACATTACGGATTTGTTTTTCGTACTTATCCGCATTAACTAACATTTTCCTAAATCTGGGGCCAGCTATCAATCATCACATCAACTAGAAATTTTGTCTAAATCATTTTGTATCCTGCTACAGTTACTCATCTTCGACACCTTCCCGCATACCACAGGATCATCAGCAAACAAGCGCACGTTGCTGCCCACCACGTCCGCCAGATCATTTATGTATACAGAAAATAACCGCGCTCCTATCACACTTCGTTGGGGGACTCCTGACGATACCTTTGTCTCTGATGGGACTTAACTTCTGAGGTCGTCAGTCCCCTAGAACTTAACTTAGAACTTCTTAAACCTAACTAACCTAAGGACATCACACACATCCACGCCTGAGGCAGGGTTCCAACCTGCGACCGTAGCGGTCGCGCGGTTCCAGACTGAAGCGCCTAGAACCGCTCGGCCACAACGGCCGGCACCGTCGAGGACAACATACTGGATTCTGTTACTTAAGAAGTCATTGAATCATTGACATATGTGTGAACATGAACCGCAAGAAATGCATTCCAAAAATCTAGAACTGTGGGATCTGCCTGTTGCCCTTCATCCATATTTCGCAATGTATCATGTGGGAAAAGGCCAAGCGAACTCACCAAAAAAACCTTCTTGCTGCAGATGACAAACTATATGAGCACTTGATGAAGGTCCTGCAAAGCCTAAACTCCTGGGCACTACGGTAGTGACTGCAATAGATACAAAAACTTGTTTGGACCTAATTTTTATTCAGGAATTATTTCTAAAACTATTATATCATCAGCCCTTAATAAAATACAATCCACTGATGATGGCTCAAATACGCCGAAACACGTTTGAGCAGAAAGGAGATTTTGTTAAAGCTAATCAAAATCCCATAATTCAGACAGCTGACGTAGCGTTTCATCTCTAATGTTGAAATGAATGTGATGATGTCTGAAACTTGCCTTCATTCCTTTATCTGTAATGCATACTGAATGGCAAACGTATCACACAGTTCGATGCTGCCCCATTACCATGCTTAAGGGGAGTGTACGTCACACAGGCACGGGGCCTACAACAGCCGAAATGGGAGCGGTGGGTGCTTAGGAGGGAGGTGGAGGGTGGAGGTTGTTTTATGCACGCGACCGCCGTACAAGCTCGCAGAACAAGGGAAGCGGCCATAAAGCAGCGGAGAATGCAACAGGTAGCGCCGGAGCGCTTATCTGGCGTTCACGGGCCGGCGCGCTGCGCGACTGAACACCCGCCATCAGCACTCGTTCAGCAGCCATACCTCCTCACACACAGAACACGCCCTGCATGGTGTGCGGCTACAGTAGTCACGTTTAATTGGCGAAAGAGATACCACTACGTCAACATATGACATCTTTTGTATGCAGTTCGTGTATCACGTTTTTTACCCATCGTTTCGTCACTGTCCTATGGCCAACAAATGAATGATGGAGTGCAGTGCGGTGTGTGTCCATGATACATACAATGTCTGACAAAAAAAAGAGAAGGTCCCAGAAAGGGAGGAGAAAACGAATCTTACTGTGTTGAGAGGCTATGTGAGGTTATTTCAATGATTACAATACCGAGTCAAATTTACAAACAACTTGGCAGTGCGAGCCCACTTATCAGTATGACTTGCACCCCCTCTGACCTGCTTGCATGCGCTGATTCGGTTGGGAAGGGTGTCATAAAGCCTGAGGCCAGCTGGGCTACAACTGTTGTACGTGGTCATTGATATCTGAAACGCCGGCACTAGGACGGAGTTGATGTCCGACCCAGTTCCATACATGTCGTATCGGAAGCAGACCTGTGGATCTTGCTACCCAACGGACTACACAACCACACTGACAGTTCATAGAGACACGCGCTACGTGGGGACGAGAATTATCCAGTTGGAAAATGGCACCACGATGCTTTCAGATGAGAGGTGACACATGAGGACGCAGGATGTCAGTGTCGTAACGTAGTGTCGTCGGAGTTGCCTCAGCCACTATCAGTCGTGACCTGAGGTCATAACCGATGTTCCCCACACCACGGCGCAAGGAATAACACCTGTGTGCCTCTCCAAAAGATTAAAAGAATTCTATATCTCTACAGGTCGCCGCCATAGTCGCCGACGGTGGTGGTCTGGGGTAACGCAGAACTGCGATTCACGGTTGAACGCAGTGCGACGTCTTTCATCAGCTGTCCGCGCTTCCCTGTCACGGCAACACTCCAAACAGTTTCTTTTGTGGTGGTTGCGACAGCCTCGGAATAGGCGGGTAATTCCCAAGTCCGGCTACTGATAGTCTCCAACCAATGCTGCAGAATGCCACAAAATGTGTATTACGTGTTCTCGGAAGGCAGGAGCAGGTGTGAAGGGATTACGATGTGCTTGGCGAACGATACGGCGATCCTCCCTTGTGGTGATCGACCGGGAAATTGCCGACGATTACGTCTGCCGTCATGTTCCCACGGTGTCCAACAGTGGTCCGCTGTTACATCCGTATGCTCCACAAATCTGGATATAGCACGATTCGACCAGGCGGCCAAATGGAGACCCACAATGAGGCCGCTCTCAAACCATGTCAGGTGCCGATAACGCTGTCTCACACGAGTACGCGCCCTTCACAGTGATCATTAGATATCTGATGCTGTTCACGCCCCTTATGTACACCACCAGGCTTGGTAACAACGCTAAAAAAGAACACCATTAATGCACTCTTATGGCTGTTCTACCTGTCTAACCATTTACATAGTCGCCGATTATGTGTACGCGAAAGAAAGTTACACTGGCATCCAACCAAGTTTTATGAGTGCTTCACTTTTTTTGTCAGGCAGTGTAAATTATGGGCACATGCTTGTCACTACAAAACTCCGTAGTCCGAGATCCGTGTCGTCCTTGTCAGATAAAGTAACTAAAATCTAAATGAATGCAGACATTTTGTGCCTTCAGTTAATACACAGGTAAGGACCCAACGATGGAACGGCCGTTTAGGGTGGCAATACGAAATAGCCCCAACTCCGGCAATCTATAGTCTCGCTGGGACGGGATTTTTAAAGAGAATCCATCAGGATTACGCAGCCTCACTTTCATCGGTGTCCTTGAGAAGAGCACGCAGCGTCTGCGTAATCAGTTTGCATCGCCGAGGACCTAGTGGAAGGCGCTACGTTAACGAATGTCTGGCTCTAAGGCCTCACGGACATACAGGAGAAGTGAGAGCATTTGAAAACCGAGTATAGTGTTTACTATTTGCGAAACGCAAATCATGTATTTGATTCACGAGATGGGAAGGCAACATATACTGGCTTCCTTGACACCATTCTGTAACTTTTATTTTAAATGATCACATGTGAAACGCGATACTGAATACTAGTGCACCCTTTCCTCCAGATTTAAATCCTTATTATTGGTATTGCTGTTGCAAAACTTAAATCCAAAACGCATTTCAACTAATGAACCAAATTTGGACTCCTCCCATGTCTATGATTGTGGTACAGCACTTATTGTTCACCAGCATCTCCATAATAAGCTTTGATTCATCGATGTTCAAATTGATTGGGTTACTTCTGTAAGTAGCATTGAGTCAGATGCTTCGAAGTCAGGCGGTACGGCATCAGCTTCATTGGATTTGCCGTCTTAGAGGAAGTGTTCGGCGGGCGATGAGTACCGCGGCAGCTTTTTGATTCCGTTTGGAGTGTGGGCTCTCGGAACTTTTAGTGTAAGGCTCTCCGCGATGCACAACACTTCTCTTGTAGCTCCTCCCAGTCCCACAGCACTCTGGAAGGAAGAGTGTAGTTTAACGTCCCGTCGAGATCGAGGTCATCAGAGACGGAGCACAAGCTCGGATTGATTCCAGGATGAGGAAGAAAATCGGCCGTCCCCTTTCGAAGGAGCCATCCCGGCATTTGCCTGGAGCGATTTAGGAAAACCAGAAGAACCTATATCAGGATGGTCGGACGCGGGTGTGAACCGTCCTACTCCCGAATGCAAGTCCATTGTGCTAACCAATACGCCACTTCACTCGATACGACATTCTCACGCTGATTAAACAAGCCTCTGACAAATCGTAAGGCTCTTCTCTGAATCGTTTCGATCTGAGCCGGCCGATATGGCCGAGAGGTTCTAGGCGCTTCAGTCCGGAACCACACTTCTGCTACGGTCGCAGGTTCGAATCCTGCCTCGGGCTTGGATGCGTGTGATGTCCATAGGTTAGTTAGGTTTAAGTAGTTCTAAGTCTAGCGGACTGATGACCTCAGATGTTAAGTCCCATAGTGCTTAGAGCCATTTCAACCATTTGTTTCTATCTGTTGCATTACTGCAACTTGACAGAAGTTCAAAAGTGACCAACAGTACTGAAAAACTGATGGAATGAGGGTCTTACAAGGATTCTTCCCGGTTGCGAGGTTTATGTAGTCTTTTCACATTGAACTTTTCCGGAAAGAATTTAGGTCTGTGATTTCCCTAAATCTCTTACGGAAAATGCTGCAAAGGTCAATTTGCAAGTGCCCGCTCAATTTTCTTCCCCATCCGAGTATGTGCTCCGCCTCTAATGACCTCGTCGTTAACGGGACATTAAACCCTAATCCTCCTTCCAATAAAAAATACACTCGGATATTACGAATTTTATGTACTGGGTGGACTGCAGGTTATCTCGAAGTTCGGATACGCAGTGTCAACCTGACCTTCGTTATTCGAACAGACAAAGTAGTGAAAGGAGCGTTGCAGGACCTTCGTCATCCTGGAGTCAAAAAAAAATTCAAATGGCTCTGAGCACTATGGGACTTAACATCTATGGTCACCAGTCCCCTAGAACTTAGAACTACTTAAACCTAACTAACCTAAGGACACCACACAACACCCAGTCATCACGAGGCAGAGAAAATCCCTGACCCCGCCGGGAATCAAACCCGGGAACCCGGGCGCGGGAAGCGAAAACGCTACCGCACGACCACGAGCTGCGGACCGCCTAGAACCGCTCGGCCACTGCGGCCGGCCATCCTGGAGTCACCAGTCCATAATTTGTGCTGTGATAGTACAGAAAGATGCGAAGATAGAGTGCAAAACCATTTTTTATAATACGCCTTGTTCAATTTCTGTATAATTAAAAGAACTTTTTAAGGTACGGACAACTGAATGGGGCAGTGCATTTGTTAAGACACTGATCTCATGTTCGGGAGGATGGAGTTTGTTCTGTCCGGGCATCTGATTTAGGTTCTCCGTGATTTTCCTCAATCACTTAAAGCAAACGACGGGATGGTTTATCAGCTAGGCTCAGTAGATCATCTGTGTTATCCTCGTAAAAAAATCGTATATATTATGTGTGTATGCCCATTTTGGTTATTTATTTTCATTGTATTACACTGACAGCTCTTTTATCCTTGTGAGGTGATCTCCTGAAGAATAAATAGATATACGTTTTATCTCTGCGCCATGAGATGCCCCAGCAACTTGTACGCGTACCGATTTGCGCCGACACTGCACAGTGGACTACAACATTGGTCTACTTACCACGCACAATGAGACGGCCCATGTTTCGGGCTAGGACTTCGTTACTCGTTTCGTTCATGCGCACAGGACACTTTGCTCTCACCGAGCGAGGCGGCGCAGTGGTTAGCACACTGGACTCGCATTCGGGAGGACGACGTTTCAATCCCCTCGTCCGGCCATCCTGATTTAGGTTTTCCGTGATTTCCATAACTCCCTCAAGGTAAATGCCGGGATGGTTCCTTTGAAAGGGCACGGCCGACTTCCCTCCCCGTCCTTCCTTAACCCGATAAGACCGATGACGTCGCTGTCTGGTCTCCTCCCCCAAAACAACCCAACCCAAACCAGACTTTGCTCTCTCCGTGCTCCTCGCCCCTCCGACAGCAGACGCCTGCTGGTTCGGCCACTGTATTGCTTCCTGGATCTGTGCCACTGTTCTGGCCCTCGCTGGAAGGAGCCTCCGTATGACGCACGGGACGCGGCATCCTCGGCGGACTGAGACTGGGACGCTACTAAATGTGCAAGGCCCCGCGGCTCGACTGGCTAGCGTGCAGTGCCGGCTGGCGCGGCGGAGTCGGGTGTACGCGGTGGGCACATTGCCAGCGGACCCACGTTCCGTGCCGTTAGCTCTTGCGCAAGGCGACGCTTCCGTCACACAGTGAGCGTAAAAGGACGGCCGGCGCTGAGTGGGCGGCAGCAGCAACGCGCTCCTGGCCAACCTTGGCTTGCCCCGGTGTACCCGCCCACCTCCGATATTTCCCCGGTTGCGCCGAGACAAGCCGCTAGTCTGCAATCCTACGTACTAATGAGTCTCCGCGCCGTTGCTGTTGGGAGTACTTGAATCGAAAGGTATCGAATGATGTCGGGCACTACTGACTCCTTTCTGGTAACCGCGAACACCGCCCTCTCCCCCAATTTACATCTGCATCTAGATACATACTCCACAAATCACCATATGGTGCGTCCACGTGAGTACCTTGTATCACTATTGGTCATATCCTTTACAGTTCCACTTACAAATAAAGCGAGGGAACAACGACTCTCTTCCTGTCTCCTTAGCAGCTCTAATGTTTCTAATCTTATCTTCGTGGTCCTTACGCGAAATGTATGCTGCCGGCAACAGAATCGATCTGCAGTCAGCTTCAAATGACCGTTTCCTAAGTTTTCTTAACAGTGTTCCCTAGAGGGATTTCCGTTCGAGTTCCCGAAGCATCCCCATCATACTTTCGTGTTGTTCGAACCTACTGGCAAAAAGTTTAGCAGCCTGCCTCCGAATTGTTCGATATCTTCCTTTAGTCCGACCTGGTGCTGATCTCGAACGTTCGAACGATACTGAACACTACGGTCGTAGGTTCGAATCCTGCCTCGGGCATGGATGTGTGTGATGTCCTTAGGTTAGTTAGGTTTAATTAGTTCTAAGTTATAGGCGACTGATGACCTCAGAAGTTAAGTCGCATAGTGCTCAGAGCCATTTGAACCAATACTGAACAATGGGTCGCTCAAGTGTCCCATACGCGGTCTCCTTTAGAGATGAATCACACTTTGCTAAAATTCTCCGAATAAGCGGAAGTCAACCATTCGCCTTTCCTGCTGCGCTCCTTACATGCTCATTCCATTTCATATTGCTCTGCAACGTTCGCCTGGATAATTAATCGACGTGATCATGTCAAGCAGTACACTAGTAATTCTGTATTTGAAAATTATGGGTTTGTTTTTCCTACTCATCTTCATTAACTTACATTTTGCTACATTTAGAGATAGCTGCCACTCATCACACCAAAATTGTGACCGAGCGAGGTGGCGCAGTGGTTAGACACTGGACTCGCATTCGGGAGGACGACGGTTCAATCCCGCGTCCGGCCATCCTGATTTAGGTTTTCCGTGATTTCCCTAAATCACTCCAGGCAAATGCCGGGATGGTTCCTCTGAAAGGACACGGCCGACTTCCTTCCCCATCCTTCCCTAATCCGATGAGACCGATGACCACGCTGTCTGGTCTCCTTCCCCAAGCAACCAACCAACCAACCAACCAAAATTGTGTCTAAGTCGTCCTGTATACTCCTACAGTAACTCAGTGACTACATCATATCATACACATAGCATCATCAGAAAACAACCGCAGACGGGCGCTTACCCTGCCCGCCAGATCATTTATGTACGAGGGTTGTCCATAAAGTAATTTCCGATCGGTCGCGAAATGGAAACCACTGGGAAAATCCGGTAAAGCTTTGCACAGATGTGTTGGGGAGTGTCTCTCGTATGCCCGTCGATCGTGCCGCGTCGTTCTTTTCAGTTTTGAGTGAACAGTGAGCACGTAAAGATGCGTAGGGAATAGCGTCTCCGGCCAAGTTAGAGGGCCTGGTTAGAGATTTCGCCTGTGTCGTGCAGCCCATATAACACAGCTGTCGAGCAGTTCCTTCTTCATGCCAGTTCTTGGCCGCACACTGCAGGGGCAATGAAGACGCTCCTGCAGCGTTTCCGATGATCACTCACAAAACAGTACGTAATTGGCTCCCCTTGAGTCTCATCTTTGCTCACAAGAACCTCTGGCAATAAAGACAAAATTTTTTCACAGACAACGGGCTGCAGACCAGTGCAAATAACCGGCCGAAAGCACAGGCGGTTGCTTTCTATGATGAGGTTATTGGAAAGTTGATAAAACACTACGACAGCACGCGAAGCTGGAGCGGCGACTATGTAGAGAAGTAGGTGGAAAGTGTACCTAACTGTTGCAAATAAAACGTTTCTGGTTTTCACTGTGGTTTCCATTTCGCGACCGATCGGAACTTACTTTCTGGACAACCCTCGTATATTAAAAAAAAAAAAAAAAAAAAAAAAAACAGCGGTCTTGTCACACTTCCCTGAGGCACTCCTGACGATACTCTTGTCTCGGATGAACACTCATTCTCGAGGACAACATACTGGGTTTTGTTATAAAAGACATCTCCATTTCACAGTCTTTCGCAAATTATAGGCGTAGTAAAAACTTTAATACATAGTATTGTCCGATTCTGACAAACTACAAGACGAACTGCTACAAGAGAAAAAGGTGCCTAGTAAAATGGGTGTACAAAATGTAAAATTAAAATAGCTGTACAAGCGGCAACACTAGACCAACCAAAGGAAGAGGAAGAGGAACAAACGTGCGAAATGTTTCTTCAAAAATTGTCAGAATAATGAAGTAGCATAAAGTGGATGTCATCTTCCGTCCACACAGCTCTTCTGTGGTCAGTGAAAGATGATCTGCTATTATGAAAGGCTGGTGTTTATGAAATTCATTGTCAGTGTGGTGAATGCTACATCCCACAAGCAACACACACTGTACAAAAACGGTGTATCGAACACCAGCGACATACCTGCCTTCTACAGTCCAACAAATCTGCAGTACTTCCGCTGAACATTCTATGGACTATAGGGAAGTCAAGACACTGGCCACAGCCTGATCCTATAGTGATTCAGTGGTCAAAACAGCTGTAGAAATACCATTGGCAGACAACCTGCTCAATCCAGACGAGGGTTTCCAGCTGGGCAAATCATGGTAATCATTCACTTCGAGCCTGTGCTTTCAGACGAATTATTCGTCTGACGAAGAAACATCACTAATTTGACGCCATATATTAAGGAGAAAAAGGTCACTTACAAGTTATCAGTCCCAGCAATCTAACCCGCTCGATAATTTGGGGCATAATTCTGATAGTACGCTGTTATGACCTCAATGTACAGTTTTCAAATCTGCAAGCGCACCGGCTATCACTCGATCCACCCCAATGCCCGAGCGCAAAGTATACAGTGGAGTGAATAAGACGTTTGTGAAATACTGTTCTGACACTGGTGACATTCTTTATTCGTTGCGTGAATGTGCGGGGTTTACTAACTTGTAAATGGTGCGAGCGATCTGTTTTCTTAGAACATTTTTATGTTCCAATTCACAAATGCACAGTAAATGAATGAAATAAATTACTGTGTGTCATTAAACAGTAGCATATTGCCACTTCAATATTAACATCGCTGTTGTGCATTATTTTCTTTGAATTTTAAAGCTGGCATTGTTGGAGTGAACTACATTTCCAGGAGATGATCTGTTCTTCGACGCGACTGGCATGATTAAATTATACATCGAAAATCATTAACTTCGTTTCATACCAGTTGTACAGTTGCTTAGGTTTACTTATTTTGGTTTTCAGGCGTACTTATACCTATATATTCTATATTCTGAACCTATAAGCGCACGAGGCTGACATATTACTCGTATTACTTACCTATTTTTGGCGCACAATAGCAATATTTCAAAACACATGTGCATATGTGTCGGACTCCCCCCTCCTCTCCCTTCGCCTTCAGTATACTGCGAACAGGAGTTCCTCATTATCACTCTACCGCACAGTGCTCGTAATTTGCACTCGAGCATTTAGGCGTCTGTAATGGGGCGAGGAGAATGGCAAACAACTGATGCGCGCCAGGTTTAAAAGCTGTGCTCTCAAGTCACAAATGTATACTACCAGAATTATGGGTGATATCTTGCAACTGTATTTTTTCTTCTTAAAATATGAAGTCAAGCTGGTGATGTTCTCTTGTGACTCTGTCCTACCTGGTAATCCAACACATGCCACCCATTTTAATAGTTAACCTCATAATTCGTAAACACTGTGGATTAGGTGAACCGGCGCTTGCTATGTGTTATTCTTAGACGCATAATATTCTTATCTACAATCCGCGCTTTTTTGCTGACTTTCTTATCTCTGACGTAAGCGCATTTACTCCACAGTACATCAATATGTGAAGTGGTTTAAATTTATTTACCGACTCGTCTTGAAGATGTCTGTGCGGTTAGCAGCCGAAATATTGGAAAATGAAATATTGTTGTCCCGTATGCATGCTCGAAACACGATGGAATATCCTGTCCGCCGCTCGGAAAATCTTCGATAACTATATATTAATTCACTGATGATGTTCAAACTCTCAGGGATGATGCAGGAGTGGAAATGTATCAGTATGAGGTAATGTACCTTATTCCGGAAACGAACGAGTTGAAAGCGAAAATCGTTCTGATACCGTTGACAGTAGAATATACAGTATGTACCGGTACTGTTGTTGCTGGAATATACATCAGAGAATTGAACAGTAACAAGAAGAGAGGAGAGCAGAATCCAACCCATAGGAATTAAATTACTGAGATGTATGTTAGAGAAAACGAAGAGGCAGGGAGGGAGGAGGGAGAAATATAGGTAAGTAGGTAGACAGAGAGAGAGAGAGAGAGAGAGAGAGAGAGAGAGAGAGAGAGAGAGAGAGAGAGGGAGAGAAAGAGAGAAATGAAAACTTAAGGAACAGAACTGGAGTAGAAATGCTGAATGACACAATTGAGAAAAACAGGTTAAAATCATTTGGACATGTAAAGAGAATGGAAGATGGAAGAACAACAAACCGAGTTGAGGGTAGAGGGACAGCTAGACCAAAATGGATTGAATCGAAAAGACCATATTAAGAAGAAGGAACCTGAAATGGAACAAAACAGTTATAGAACAAAAATAATGGAAATACAGGGGAAAGTGGAGAAGTACCATAAATGTCCGAACCCGGCCTGAGGTTGGATAGAGCGAAAACGAAAAAGAAGAAGAAAAAGAAAAAGAAGAAAATGATGATGATAATGATGACTGTTGTTCCGAAGACTGTAGGTTAGACAACTTTCAGAGGTGGTAGCTTGGACAGAAAATAAGAAAAAATGTCTAGTAAACATGGGGTCTAAAATGTATATCTTAAGAGCTATGAGCATTTGTTCATCTTCTCTTCCGCAAAATAAGTATCATCTGCTTAACAAGTAACGTTTTGAGCCACACTACCTCTTGCCAAAATACGGAAACCAAAGAGCTTGCAGTAGAAGAAATGTTTCATAGTAGCGAACATAGCTCTTAAGGCATGCATTTTAGAGCCCACGTTTACTAGACATTTGCTTCTTATTTTGGTCCTTACTACCACCTCTGAAAGTTGCCTACCCTACAATCGTGGCAAAAACAGTACCCATATATGTATTCCACCGTCAGAGGTTTCAGAACAATTACCGTCAATAACTTTGGACTCGGTCCTTTCCGGACCATGATCCCTCAGATTGATACCTTTGCTCTCCTTCAACATTTCTGAAATTTTGTAACTTCGTTACGAAGTCGTCCTGTATAGAATTATGTTCTTGAAGAAAGGCTGAATCTGTTAGTCGTCTTTGAAACGTTTAATGGGAGTACTTGGGATTTTTCTAGACGCTGAATGTACTCAGTAGCGAACACGGGCGCGCGGATGAGCAGCGAGCTGCCGGCGCAGAGGCGGGACCGAGCCGCGCTATCGGCAGCGGAGGCACCTGCCCGCCTGTTACACGCCTCGCCGCGCGCCCGGAAACTCGCCGCGGGCACAATGGAGCCGCCGTAGAGTCGCCCCCGTATCGCCGCTGGCCGTGTCTCAAAACACGCGCCAGCTCCCGAGAGGCTGCCCTACACAAATGGAATAGAACGGTGAACAGTGGTAGATGAACGTCCCTCTTCTGGAAGTACTTTACGAAAAAATATTCGCTATTGTTTAAATGCTAACATTTTACGTTACCCTTTACCCTGATAGTTACTGAAACAACAAACATACTGGTACCAGTGACAGTTTACTTTACTTCCACTCAAGTTTCAGAGGTTTGAACCTCCATCAGCAGGTGGTTTGTACACTGAGGTGACAAAAAATCTAGCGATAGCTATATGCACATATACAGATGGCGGTAGTATCGCGTACACAAAGTATAAAGGGGAAGAGAATTGGCGGAGCTGTCATTTGTACTAGGGTGATTCATGTGACAAGGTTTCCGACGTTATTATTGACCCACGACGGGAATTAACAAACTTTAAACGCAGAGTGGTAGTTGGAGTTAGATGCACGGGGCATTCCCTTTGGGAATCGTTCGGGAATTCAGTATTCCGAGGTCTACAGTGTCAGGAGTGTATCGAGAATACCACATTTCAGGCATTACCTCTCAACAAAGCGCCGTGGCCGACGGGCTTCACTTAACGAGCGGCGTAGAGTTATTAGTGCTCACAGACAAGCAACACCGTGCGAAATAACTGCAGAAATCAATATAGGGTGTACGTCGAACGTATTCGTTAGGACAGTGTGGCGAAATTTAGCGTTAATGGCCTATGGTAACAAATGACTGACGCGAGTGCTTTTGCTAACAGCACGACATCGTCTGCAGCTCCTCTCCAGGGGTCGTGACCACATCGGTTGTATGCTAGATTATTGGAAAACCGTGACCTGACCGGAGGAGTCCCGATTTCAGCTGCTAAGAGCTGATGATGGTAAGGTTTGAGTGTGGCGCAAACCCCCCGAACCCATGGGCCCAGGTTGTTAACAGGGCACCGTGCAAGCTGGTAATGGCTCTACAATGGTGTGCGCTGTGTTTACATAGAATGGGCTGCATCTTTTGGTCCAAATAATCCGATCATTGACTACAGCCGGCCGGTGTGGCCGAGCGGTTCTAGGCGCTTCAGTCTGGAACCGCGCGACCGCTACGGTCGCAGGTTCGAATCCTACCTCGGGCATGGATGCGTGTGATGTCCTTAGGTTAGTTAGGTTTAAGTAGTTCCAAGTTCTAGGGGACTGATGACCTCAGATGTTAAGTCCCATAGTGCTCAGAGCCATTCGAACCATTGACTATAAATGGTTATATTCGGCTACTTGGAGACCTTTTGCAGGCATTCATGAATTTCATATTCCCAAACAACGATGGAATTTTTACGGATGACAATGCGCCTTGTCATTGTTCGCGACTGGTTTCAAGAGCATCACGGACAGTTCGAGCGAATCAATTGGCCACCTAGATCGCTTGACACGAGTTCCATCGAACAATTCTGGGACATAATCGAGTGGTCAGTTGGTGCACAAAATCTTGCAACGATAACACTTTCGCATTTATGGACGGCCATACAAGCAGTTTGACTCAATATTTTTGCAGGGGACTTAGAACGACTTGTTGAGTCCATGTCACGTCGGGATAGCACTACGCCAGGCAAAAGGACGTCCGACAGGATATTAGGAGGTTAGCCATGACTTTTGTCACCCCACTGTATGAATTAATAAGACATGTACGAGAAAAATAACAGTCATGTGCTAAAACAGTTTATTATTTTTGTCTTCCACTAGGCACTGTCACCCAAAGTCGTAAACACAAGAATTAATTCGTAAATCCATTTGATGGAGGTTTAAACCTCTGAAACGCGTACTGGAAGTAAAACAAATTGTGACAGGTACCAGTAAGTCATGTTTTTTCAGTCTGTTTCAAATCGCTATAGGCCGTATCAATCGTCAACTTGCCGCAAATATGTAACATACAGAGATACGCTACTGCTATCGTCTTCAGTCCGAAGACCGACTTGATGCAGCTTTCCACAGCTGTCTATCAAGTCACTCCATTTCTGGATTACTGCTGTATCCTACCTCAATTTCAACCTGCTTAATGCTTACAAACCTTGGTCTGCCTATACAATTTTTGCCCACTAAGCTTCTGCCTATTATTCAACTAACTAGTCCTTGACGCCTCGGGATGTGTCCTATCACCCCTTCTTTTAGACAAAAGATAGAGATCTTTTCAGTTCGGTTCAGTATCTGCTGTGCTGAGAAGAATGCTGAAGATTAGATAGGCAGATCGAGTCACAAACGAGGATGAACTAAATCGAATTGGAGAAAAAATAAAAGTGGCCACTTTATTAAAAGAAGGGATTGGTTGATACGACATATCGTGAAACATCGAGGAATCGTCAATTTGGTTTGGAGGGGAGTGTGGGAAGTAAAAATTCTATAGGGAAATCATGGGATAAATACAGTAACCAGGTTCAAACGTATGAAGGTTCTAGTAGCTACTTGGATACGAAGAGGCTTGCACGGGATAGAGAAGTAGGGGGAGCTGCATCAAAACTGTCTCCAGACCTTCAGGCAATAACAGTTATTGTTGTTGTTGTTGTTGTTGTTGTTGTTTTCTTCAGGCTGAAGACTGGTTTGATGCAGTTTCCAACACTAGTGTACTCTGTGCAAGCTTCTTCATCCCTACGTTAAGTATAGCAGCCTACATCCATCTGAACCTGCTTATTGTATTCATGTCTACGCCTCTTCCTATAGTTCTCCCTTCCCCCCACACTTCTCATCATTAGCAAACTGGCTATTCCTTGATTTCTCAGGATCTATCCTATCAACCGACCCATTCTTTCAGTGAAATTGTGCCATAAATTGGTTTTTTCCCCTAATTCGATTTAGTAACACTTAGATAGTAATCGATCTATCCATCTAATATTCAGCATTCCTCTACAGGGACACACTTCAAAAGCTTCTCTTCTCTTCGTGTCTGAATAGCTAATCTTCCACATTTTACTTCCGTACAAGACTAAATTTCAGACACATGCCTTCAGAAAAGAATTTCTGACGTTTAATTTCATATTAAATGTTAATAAAACGTATTACTTATTGTAGCCAGTCTGAATTTCATATCCTCTCTGCGTCGGTCATCATCAGTTATTTTGCTGTCCGAATAGCAAAACTCTTCTACTGTTTTAGTGCCTCATTTCCTAATCTAATTCCATCAGCGTCACTTGATTTACTCCGACTACATTCCATTAGCCTTGTTTTACTTTTCTTGTTGTTCATCTTATAATCTTTTTTCAATACACTATCAACTTCTGTTCAACTGAGTTTCCAAGTCCTTCGCCGTCTCTGAAAGAATTACAGTGTCATCGGCAAACGTCAGACTTTTAATTTCTGACTCGCTAAGCTATAACTTGCTTTCCTATTTTCTCCTTTTTTCCATTAGAGCTTCCTCAATGTACATGTAACAACGTGAGAGGGAAGGCTTCATCCGTGTCTCACTCCCTTCTCAATTACTGTTTTCCTTTCGTGTCCGTCTACTCTTACAACTGCAGTCTGACTTCTTTAAGTGTTATAAGTGACTTTTCGCTCCCTGTATTTTGTCCCTCGTACCTTTAAAATTTCAGACAGTGTAGCCCAATCAGTATTATCTAAAGCTTTCTCTAAAACTTCAAATTTTATAAATTAGGGTTTGCCTTTCTTCAATATTTCTTCTAAGGTAAGTCATTGTGTGAGTATTACCCCGTTTATTGTCCGCCCCTGGTAGCTGAGTGGTCAGCGCGACGGAATGTCATACCTAACGGCCCGGGTTCGATTCCCGGCTGGGTCGGAGAGCCTCTCCGCTCAGGGACTGGGTGTTGTGTTGTTCTTATCATCATCATTTCATTCCCATCGACACGCAAGTCATCGAAGTGGCGTCAACTCGAAAGATTTGCACCAGGCGAACGGTCTACCCGACGGGAGGCCCTAGCCACACGTAATTTCCATTTACCTAGTGTGTTCGTATATTTCTACGGAACCCAAATTGCTCTTCACCGAGGTCGGCTTCTAAGAGTGTTTCTTCCATTTTTCTGTCACTAATTCGTATCGATGTTTAGCAGCCATGACTTATGGAAGTGATGGTTCGGTAGTAGTCACAACAGTCTTGGAAAGTGGAATTATTACATTCTTCTTGAAGTCCTACGGTGTTTAACCTGTGACACATCTTGAATACCAGATGGAATGGTTTTATCATGGCTTTCTCTCCCAAGGACCTGAATAACTTTGAGAGAAGTTGTTTACTACAGGAGTCTTGTTTCCAGTTATGTCTTTCAGTACTGTGTCAAATTCTTCTTGCAGTATCATATGTCCTAACTCATCATTACCTACGGTCTCTTCTGTTTCTATTATAATATTGTCCTCAACTTTGCTCCCTTTATATAGAACCTCCATCTATTCCTTCCACCTTACAGCTTTCGCTTCTTTGCTTAGTACTGGTTTGCCATCTGAGCTGTTGATATTCATACACCCGCTTCTCTTTTCTCTAACTAAATGACTCTTTAATTTTCCTATAGGCAGCATCTAGTCTTGCATGTTTCTGCAGACTTGCATTTCTCCTCTAGGCATTCCGGGTTAGTCATTTTTCATTTCCTGTCAATCTCATTTTTATACGTCTTTATTCGCTTTTGCCTCCTTCATTTGCTACATATTTCGTCAATTAAATTCAATATCTCATGTGTTACCCGAGGATTTCCACTATGCCTTATCTTCTTACCGATTTGATCCTTTTCTGTTTTCACTATAGCATCTCTCTTAGATTCCCATTCGTATACTACTGTATTTTCTTTCCCCCGTTTCAATCCAACGTTGCCTAGTACTCCCTCTGGAACTCTAAACGACTTCTTCATGTTCTTTAAATTTATCCCTGACTCATCTCCTTAAAGTTCTGCCGTTTTGAAATTTCTTCAGTTTTAATCTGCAGTTCATAGCCATTTTGAAGAATTTCCTTTATTTCAGCATACGTTCTTTCAATCTCTTCATCATATGTAGAACTAGTTGGCATACAAACTTGTACAACTGTGATCGATATCCCGCCTACGATAATGCGTTCACTGTGTTGTTCGACTGCATCCCTGTTGCCTTATTCATTATCAGACCAATTACTGCATTACTCCATCTACACATCCAGTTTTCAGTATTCTTCTTTATCACCACCTTTCAAATACTTGTGCTCTCTTCTTGAAAGCACTTTTACCATAAACGTTTCACTTCCATTTAGGGATATATTCCAAATAAATATTTTCGGGAATGACTTCCCAACACAGAAAATTATATTCGATGTTAACAAAATTTTCTTTAATGAAAAGCTTTTCTTGTTATTGCCAGTCCACACATAGTCAATTACTTTCCTGCCCATGAAAACGTACTTCGAAACATTCCTAACTAAAATAAAAACGAAATGTGGAGAATGGTAATAGAGAGACATCTATAAAATGCTCTCTGTTCGCTCGTTGCGTCAAATCCGATTCGAGCTTCCGACGAACTCCTCTATCGCCTTCGTCCGGAGCAACCGACTGTTGTTGCTACAGGCGTTAAGACCGTGTGTAGACCACAGACGGCTTGTGATTCCTCGGCGTTCGTCATCATTACATTCTCTGTGTATTCCCAGCAGTTGCTGAAGATATCAGATAAATAAAAACAGAATAATGTCTGATGAAACTAAAATCTTGTCCGCTTGTACATCGTGATATTCCGTTACTAAAAAGCAGTAGGAGTGAGAATGTGCGAGAACAGTTTCAAGGGGAACATCGGCTATGATCTTATCTGTGCGTGGAACCGAGCTCTCGACGGTGAACAGGCACAGAGAAATGCCCTGAATTGTTTACTTTCGAGAGCGCTGGGGCCATCGGTGCATTCAACGACAGTGTCTCTTGCAGCATGACGTAATGTTGACGTAGCCGTCTATAGGCCATAAATGGTCACAACAGGCGCCACGACAGTCAGTTTTTACTAACGATTACGAAGGAGAATATGTCATAAGATCGAGATTTTATGCAGATTTGACGCAACGAGTAAACAGAGAATGTTATATACAAGGATGTCGTCGCGAGAAACTTCTACATCTACATCTACATGGATACTCGGCAAATCACATTTAAGTGCCTGGCAGAGGGTTCATCGAACCACCTTCACAATTCTTTACTATTCCAATCTCGTATAGCGCGCGGAAAGAATGAAAACCTATATCTTTCCGTGGCGAGCTCTGATTTCCCTTATATTATCAAAATGGTTCAAATGGCTCTGAGCACTATGGGACTCAACTGCTGAGGTCATTAGTCCCCTAGAACTTAGAACTAGTTAAACCTAACTAACCTAAGGACATCACAAACATCCATGGCCGAGGCAGGATTCGAACCTGCGACCGTAGCGGTCTTGCGGTTCCAGGCTGCAGCGCCTTTAACCGCACGGCCACTTCGGCCGGCCTTTATATTATCAAGGTGATCGTTCCTCCCTATGTAGGTCGGTGTCAACAAAATATTTTCGCATTCGGAGGAGAAAGTTGGTGATTAGAACTTCGTGGGAAGATTCAGTCGCAACGAAAAACGCCTTTCTTTTAATGATTTCGAGCCCAAATCCTGCATCATTTCTGTGACACTCTCTTCCATATTTCGCGATAATACAAAACGTGCTGCCCTTCTTTGAACTTTTTCGATGTACTCCGTCAGTCCTATCTCGTTAGTATACCACACCGCGCAGCAGTATTCTAAAAGAGGACGGACAAGCGTAGTGTAGGCAATCTCCTTAGTAGGTATGTTACATTTTCTAAGTGTCCTGCCAATAACACGCAGCCTTTGGTCAGCCTTCCCCACATTTTCTGTGCGTTCTTTCCAATTTAAGTTGTTCGTAATTGTAATACCTAGGCATTTAGTTGAATTTACGGCTTTTAGATTAGACTGATTTATCGTGTAACCGAAGTTTAACGACTTCCTTTTAGCACTCATGTGGATAACCTTACAATTTTCGTTATTTAGGGTCAACTGCCACTTTTCGCACCATTCAGATATTTTTTCTAAATCGTTTTGCAGTTTGTTTTGATTTTCTGATGACTTTATTAGTCGATAACCGACAGCGTCATCTGCAAACAACCTAAGACGGCTGCTCAGATTATCTCCCAAATCGTTTATATAGATAAGGAACAGCAAAGGACCTATAACACTACCTTGGGGAACGCCTGAAATCACGTCTGTTTTACTCGATGAATTTCCGTCAGTTACTACGAGCTGTGACCTCTCTGACAGGAAATCGCAAATCCAGTCACACAACTGAGACGATATTCCATAAGCACGCAATTTCACTACGAGCTGCTTGTGTGGTACAGTGTAAAAAGCCTTCCGGAAATACAGGAATACGGAATCGATCTGAAATCCCTTGTCAATAGCACTCAGCACTTCATGTGAATAAAGAGCTAGTTGGGTTTCACAGGAACGATGTTTTCTAAACCCATGTTGACTGTGTGTCAATAGACCGTTTCCTTCGAGGTAATCCATAATGTTCGAACACAATATATGTTCCAAAATCCTGCTGCATATCGACATTAACGATATGGGCCTGTAATTTAGTGGATTACTCCTACTACCTTTCTCGAATGTTGGTGTGACCTGTGCAACTTTCCAGTCTTTGGGTACGGATCTTTCGTCGAGCGAACGGTTGTATATGATTTTTAAGTATGGAGCTAATGCATCAGAATACTCGGAAAGGAACGTAATTGGTATACAGTCTGGACCAGAAGACTTGCTTTTATTAATTGATTTGAGTTGCTTCACTACTCCGAGGATATTTATTTCTACGTTACTCATGTTGGCTGCTCTCGATCGAAATTCTGAAATATTTACTTCGTATATTTTTGTGAAGGCACTTCGATCCGACAGTATAGTTGTTTGAAACTTCATTACTCTCTGTTTGTCTATGTGCGTGTCTCATTTCGTTACGAAAAGTCACTATGTAAAGAAAAGGACCGTCAGAAGTAGTTGCATGTGTACGGTTCAGCCTAGCAACTCATCCGCCAAGTTTTGCATTCTCGGCATTCAGTACACACTCCACATGTCAACCCGGCGAGCCCTCCGTACCACAGTTAAGTGAACGTCTACTTGTATGAGCATGTCACGGTTAAGTGCGTGACAACAAGTGTTCCCTCAATAAACAGCAGCTCATATATCCCCGACGACAAGACATATCTTGTGACGATGGACGCGTTCCTTCCGAAGGCGGAATTACTTGCAGGAAAAAAGTCACATAACACAGTAAAATGCAGGGAATAATTTTAGAAACAGATACTGCGTTTACAGTTTTTAAAGGAGCTTTTGATGAAATGAACGGAAATAACTATGGAGCATAACGAACGCCTTACGACTTTCACAATGTCTGAATCGAGTTTTAAGAAGAATCTCTTGATCTTCAATCATGGTTCTTAACAAAGGAAAGAAATTAAAAACGACACACTGAGAACAGCAAGGGTGCAATACATCTCCTACTTCTGTAAACATATAGACTATACCGTTAAAAAAGTAATTAAGAGGTAAACTCTGCAATATACACACATCAAAAAAAGTTTTGCATCACTTAGCTTCCGAGAGTTCCGAAAAGTGTACAGAAAATTGTAAGAGAGATCAAAATAATCATCAGTTCCGCCCTTTTTATTGCTCATGAAACCAAACATTGCATGTTGTACCGCCAAACAGCGAGACCTTCAGAGACGGTGGTCCAGATTGCTGTACACACCGGCACCTCGAACACCCAGTAGCATGTCCTCTTACATTGATTGATGCATGCCTGTATTCGTCGTGGCATACTATCCACGAGTTCATCAAGGGGCTGTTGGTTCAGATTGTCCCACTCCTCAACGGCGATTCGGCGTATATCCCTCAAAGCGCCACTCTAGTCGAGCGATATCGTTATCCTGAAGGAAGTCATTCACATGAGGTCGAGAATTGTCGTCCATTAAGAATAATGCCTCGCCAATACGCTGCCGATATGGTTGCACTATCTGTCGGAGGATGGCATTCACGTATCGTACAGCCGTTACGGCTCCTTCCATGACCACTAGCGGCGTACGTCGGCCCCACATAGTGCCACCCCAAAACAGCGGGAAACCTCCACCTTGCCGCACTCGATGGACAGTGCATCTAAGGCGTTCAGCCTGACCGGGTTGCATCCAAACACGTCTCCGACGATTGTCTGGTTGAAGGCATATGCGACACTCTTGGTGAAGAGAACGTGACGCCAATCCTGAGTGGTCTATTCGGCATGCTGTTGGGCCCATTTGTACAGCGCTGCATGGTGTCGTGGTTACAAAGATGGACCTCGCCATGGACGTTGGGAGTGAAGTTGCGTATCATGCAGCCTATTGCGCACAGTTTGAGTCGTAATACGATGTCCTGTGACTGCACGAAAAGCATTATTCAACATGGTGGCGTTGCTGTCAGGGTTACTCTGAGCCATAATCCGTAGGTAGCGGTAATCCATTACAGTAGCAGCCCTTGGATGGCCTGAGCGAGGCATGTCATCGACAGTTCCTGTGTCTCTGTATCTCTGTATCTCCTTCATGTCCGAACAACATCGCTTTGGCTCACTCCGAGACGCCTGGACACTTCCCTTGTTGAGATTGTTGAGAGCCCTTCCTGGCACAAAGTAACAACGCGGACGCGATCGAACCGCGGTACTGACCGTCTAGGCATGGTTGAACTACAGACAGCATGAGCTGTGTACCTCCTTCATGGTGGAATGACTAGAACTGATCGGCTGTCGGTCACCCTCCGTCTAATAGGCGCTGCTCATGCATGGTTGTTTACATCTTTAGTCGGGTTTAGTGACATCTCTGAACAGTCAAAGGGACTGTGTCTGCGATACAATATCCACAGTCAACGTCTATCTTTAGGAGTTCTGGGAACTGGGGTGATGCAAAACTTTTTTTGATGTGTGTAAATACATTGACTGAGGAAAAAATAAAAGAAACGAAGCATCCAGAAGAGGAGGAGGAAACAAAACCAATCTTCGCCGGTTGGGAGGGTATGTGATGTTATTTCAGTAATTATAAAATTGATTCTAATTTACAATTAACTTTGCAGCAAGAGCTCACTTTTTGCTATCAAGTGGTTCAAATGGCTCTGAGGACTATGGGACTAGAACTTAGAACTACTTTAATCTAACTAACGTAAGGACATCATACACATCCACGCCCAAGGCAGATTTCGAACCTGCGACCGTAGCGGTCGTTTTGCTATCAAGTTGTACCCTATATGACCTTGATGCGCCTGAGGTAAGCTGGCCAACAACTGGTTAACTGGTCCTTGATACGGGTACGGGGATAGAGTTGACGTCGACGCTGGTCCCATCCATGTTCAGTCGGGAATACATCTACACCACAGGAGTATCTGCACGGGATACAGACAGTTTTTACAGACGGGCATCGTGTGGACGAGTGTTATCCTGTTGAAAAATGGCACCACGATACTGTGGCATAGAGGCAACACATGAGGACGTAGGATGTCCGTCACGTACCGTTGTGTCGTCAGACTTCCCTTAACCACTGAAAGCCGTGACCTGGAACTATACCTGATAGCTCTCTGATTTCTCTTTCATCTTGTTGTCCTGCATAAACGTTCAGAGCGTTGTATCTTCATTTCTACATCTCTGTCGTTTCTCACGTCAAGTAACGGAAGTATGACGTATTTTCAAGAGGAATGTTACAGACCACTCTCTGTTATCAGATACAATATTTACCTTGCAAAGCCGCCACTGTGGATTTTTGAACTAATATTTGTAGGACGAATTCTTTTGCAGTTCGTTCTAATTTGTACATGAACCGTTAGAGGTCATGCTCTTCTTTTGTCTGATAATGATATCTTCAGCGCAGAAAATAATGCTTACTAGTATACACTCACTCACAGTGCCTGACAAAAAAAAGTGAAGCAGCCAGAACTCGTGGATGGGTTTAATGTAACTTCCTTTACATACACATCATCGACGGGTGTGTAAATGGTTAGAGTTCCAATTTTCTGTGACAAGTACGACGGTCACCAGAGTGCATTTGTGTTATTCATGTTTAGTGGCGTTACCTGGCCAGTTAGGGTAAGTAAGAGGCGTGAACCTCTAACGGTTCATGTACAAATTAGAACGAACTGCAAAAGAAATCGTCCTACAAATATTAGTTCAAAAATCCACAGTGGCGGCTTTGCAAGGTAAATATTGTATCTGATAACAGAGAGTTGTCTGTAACATTCCTCTTGAAAATACGTCATACTTCCGTTACTTGACATGAGTAACGACAGAGATGTAGAAATGAAGATACAACGCTCTGAACGTTTATGCAGGACAACAAGATGAAAGAGAAATAACGAAAGGCGTAAAGACACAAGAAAAAAAATCGCGTTGTAGGTTCTGACATACGGAAGTGAGTCGCGGGTCCGGTTACCACGGGAGTTGAACAATGTGGAAGCGGTGGAAATGCGACAAGAAAAGTCAAACGATGCTTTAGACTATATACGTTAAATAATCATGGGATACAAACAGAATTAAATGTTATTGCAATCAGAACTAAAACAAAAGAAATCTGGGAGAAATGGAAAATAATATGAACAGAATTGACAAGAGGAGATTACGTAAGCTAATGCAAGGGTGATATTTGACGACTTCCGAAAAGAAGGAGACAGTTCCATGGATGAAGCCAGAACATGCGCATTGCTTTTAACGTGAAGTGACGAAGAGGAAGGAGAAAATCAGCTCACCCACAGAAGCATTAGTGTTACAAACAACATCTTTAAAATTTAAAGCGAGCTAAACATGGAAATCGTCTCTATGGCGTTCGTAGTTCTTAACGGTGTTTTCCCTCGCAACACTGAAGCAAACTTACAATCGAACGTTAAATTATTCATTTGGTGCAATTAATGTGATTGGCTGAGAAAAAGAACGGTCATTTATAAAGGAACTGTTACTAGCTTTGTAAGAACGTTATTGTATATTTAACGACAAAACAGCAAATAAACTGGTAAGTTGTGACGCAGACGTTTGCACAAAAAAGTTCTAGATGATCCTTTTTGCTACCAAAACCTGAAGGTGTTCGGTGTAAGGAGACATAAATACTGTCCGTTGCACAACAGGCGAAAACAAATAAACTCAGTGAATTATGAAACAGTCAACGGACGTCACACCTAGCCTAAATGTAAATTTCGTGCGTTTCGTAGAGTTTATACAATGGAACATTATTCACGACTAGTGGGACTGAAATCTCATTATGGCATTCGCATCTTACTTATGTTGTTCGTGTTTTTCCCTAATCACTTCAAGCGAATGCTGGGATTATTCCTTAAACAGTTAACGGCTGCTTTAACGTGCATTCATTTCCAAAAAAGCTAATGACCAGGAAGTCAACGTTAGGTAAAATTTCAGTCTCCTTGCCATCCTCTTCCTTTGTATGTAATAAATCATATCAGGTGTCGATAAGTGACGGACAACGAAAGAGCCCAGCCTACAAACTGAAGTTTACCTACAAAAGGTACCTTATTTGTCCTTGACAATGCACCGCTCTGATTACAGTAACATTGTCAGCGATAAAGCAGTTTTCTTGTTTTCACAAGCATGCACTAGTAATATATCTCTTTTATGACCTAAAACAATCATGTTTAAAAATGTGTCCTACATTCTTGCAGTGTTTGGTATTGGTAAAGACTGAAAAAAAGAACTGTAAATATATGCTCAGAAACAAACACTTGCTGAGATGTCGTCTTCTGTCCGAAGAGGTGTTCGATGCAGCCCTCCTTGCTAGTATATCCCGTGCAAATCTCTTCATCTCTGCCTAACTACTGCAGCCTTCATTTATTATTTTGAACCTGCTTATTGTAGTCTAGGTCTTGTCTGTCTACAATTTTTGCGCAATACTTATTTCCATTGCCAAATTGACGATTCTTTGAAGCATCAGGATTTGTCCTTTCAATCGATTCCTTATTTTAGTCAGATGGTGTCATAAATTTCTTTTTTCACTATTTCGATTCAGTATTTCCGCATTCGTTATTCGATCTATCCTTCCAATCATTAGCATTCTTCTGTAGCAATTCATTTCAAAAGCTTCTATTCCCTTCTTGTTTGAAAATTTTATGCCCACGTTTCGCTTCCGACAAGGCTATACTCCATACAAATGCCTGCAAAAAAGATTTCCTAACACTTTAATTTATATTAGACGTTAACAAATTTTTCTATTTTATAAACGCCAGTTCTGATACTGCCAGTCTGCATTTTATATCGTCTCTGCTTCGGCCATGGTCTGCTATTTTCCTGCGCAAACAGCAAACCTCATTTACTAATATCGGTGTCGCATTATTTAATCTAATTCTATCAGTATCGCCTGATTTAATTGGAGTACATTCCATTAACATTGATTTATTCTGTTTGTATTTAATATAATTTCTTTCCAACATACGAACCATTCCGTTCAACTACTGTTCCAAGTATTTTGCCGTCTCTGAAAGGATTAGAATGTCATCGTATTCCCTTTCCAAATTCGTCCTCGGTGTCCTTTACTCCTTGCTCACTGTACAAATTGAATAACATCGGGAGTAGGGTACAACATTGTCTCCTTTCCCAACCTGCCACTTCCATTTCATGTCGTCATTCTTTTATAACTGCAGTCTGGTTCGTGTACAAGTTGTGGATAAACTTTATTTCCCTGTATTTTCTCCGGCCCGCTTACAGAACTTCAAAAAGTGTATTCCAGTCAACATTGTCAAAAGCTTTTTCTAAATGCACAAATGCTGTAAATGTAGGTAAATGTAAATTTTGCCTTTCTGCAGGTCTGCCTAAACAAGTCACATGGGGACTGATGACCTTCGCTGTTTAGTCCCCCTTAAACATCCCCCCCCCCCCACAAGTCACATGATCAGTATTGCTTCGCACGTTCCCACATTTTTCTGAAACCCAAACTGATATTCCCTGTTGTCGTCCTGTATAAGTTTTTTCCAGTCTCATGTAAATATCCCTTCTCATTTGTTTGCAGCAACGATTCATTAAACTGATAATTCGACAAGGGTCACACTAATCAGCACCTGCCTTATTTGGAATAGAAATTATTACACTGTTCTGGAATCTGAGGGTATTTGTCTGCCTCACATCTCGCATACGAGGTGGAAAGTTTTGTCATTATTGGCTCTCCCAAGGATTTCAATGATGTTGAGCGAATATTGTCTACTCCAATGGCTTTGTTTTCATTCAAGTTTGCAGTGCTCTGCCAAATTCTTCTCGCTGTATCATGCCTCCTATCTCAGTTTCACGTAATTCCTCTTCTCTTTTTATAATATAGCATTCAAGTTCATTTCCCTTTTAGAGGAGGAGGAGATTAGTGTTTAACGTCCCGTCGACAACGAGGTCATTAGAGACGGAGCGCAAGCTCGGGCGAGGGAATGATGGGGAAGGAAATCGGCCGTGCCCTTCCGAAGGAACCATCCCGGCATTTGCCTGAAGCGATTTAGGGAAATCACGGAAAACCTAAATCAGGATGGCCGGAGACGGGACTGAACCGTCGTCCTCCCGAATCCTTATAGAGTTCATCTGTATATTGCTTCCACCTTTGAGTCTCCCCTCTTTTGCTTATTATGAGCATGCCTTGTGAGCTTTTAATATTCATTCAGATGCTTCTCTGCTTCTGTTTTGTCCAATGGGCCTCTCTAATTTACCTATAGGTGGCATCAATATTTCCTATAGCCATAATCGAACCTATATCTCTGCAGTTCTCGTCAAGTCATTCTTGCTTTTCCATTTTGCGCCTCATGTGTAATTCCTATTTTAGACGTCTGTACTGACATTTGTCTGCTTCATTTGCTGTACTGTTTCTTTCGTCAGATTCAGTATCTCGTGTGTTATCCAAGAGTTCTTACTGGACTTATCTCACATTTGTCAGAAAAATCAAAATACAGCTTATCCCTTTTTGTAAATAACTTATTTGTATACAAAAAAACTGCGAAGTTATTACGAATAAATAATTTATTAAGGGCGTTCTCGGTTCCACACCAGGGAATTGACTGGTTCTAAGAGACAATAAGATAGTTTTTGTATCACGTGCCATTAATACTGAGGCACTACGTTTTATTTGTGATAATGCAGGTACAGAATTACAATAGTGATGTTTTAACAAGTAGAGTTGTACTCGTCAAAAACCATTTCTGATATATGGTAAATTTTGTAGAAGAGAGTAACAGAATTAAACTCAAGAGAAAATTTCTCTACATTGATTCCTGTTTCCCATTCTTGGGATCAGATGTTGCAAAGTTTTCTGTAGAATTCCCTGTGCTGTTCAGAAACAAATGCCAACATCGTCAACAGGTCTGTTTTGCAACAGATAAACACGACTGGTCTTTCAGACGAAGTACGGCATGGTATACATCAGCCATGGTCTTCCTTCTTTTGAATACTTTGGCATGTTTTCTTTCTCCTATTTCAGAGTAAGAAATTTTAATAGATACGGATGACGGATGAGTATGAGACAGTTTTAACATACTGCATTAGCAGATCTTACACGTTTGCATTGACAAAAATGTTCCAATAGCACCTTTAAAATCGAAGAGGTCAGTCGGATACATTGAAATTACATAAAATGAGTTCACTCAACAATTTTAAGACCATGAACCATCAAGTAATGAATATTTGAAACATTTTCTCCATGCTTTGGCACTTGCAGCAAGTTTAGCGACATACATCAGAGTATTGGGAACACAGTAGCACAAAAAACACGTTTTGTGAAAAACCACAGTGCAGGCCGCTTTGTCCATTAGTCGTCTGCGCCGCGATGTGGAGAACAGAATTTTTATACCTTAGTAGCTGTGCCCGGCAAGTGTTAGCAGTGCTTCATGTTTCAAAATAGGCTCACACACACACCCACCCACACACACACACACAGAGAGAGAGAGAGAGAGAGAGAGAGAATGCACATTTAATTGTATAAAAAATGAAAGACAATGGCTAGCCGTTGTGGCCGAGCGGTTCAAGGCGCTTCAGTCTGGAAGCAGGTTCGAATCCTGCCTCGGGCATGGATGTGTGTGATGTCCTTAGGTTAGTTAGGTTTAAGTAGTTCTAAGTTCTAGGGGACTGATGACCTCAGAAGTTAAGTCCCATAGTGCTCAGAGCCATTTGAACCATCTTCTAGTTTTGACCAGTACTATCACCTAAAAGAATAAGCGAGACTTTTTTTTTTTTAAACACACTGTGTAAACCTATAAGGGAGACCAAACAGCATTCGTTCTAAGGCCGAACAGACCAGACTCGGTATGCCAATCGGGCAAAATTGTCGTCAATATTGATGCAATCATCCCACCAACGCATCAGGTTGAAAATACCCGTTTAGTAAAACACTGTGTCCTGCTGCGTGAAGAAATCCGTAACTGCCTGCTGCACTTCCTAGTCCGACATGTGTCGTAGACTATTCAAGGCCTTTTTTAAGTGGCGGAAGGCAAAGTAATCACATGGGGAGAGATCAGGACTATAGGGCGGATGCTCGAGCGTCTCCCACTTGACGTAACCTCTGCGTTACGACATCTGTGATTTGGGGACATTCATTATCGTGAAGCAGCAACACCCTTTTCGCAGGTTTCATACCACAACGATGGTTTTAGACAGACATGTTGTCCCACACATTCCTCATTCTCTACGTATTCCTCATCCTCCGATGGATGTCTGCCGGTGTTTATCCTTTGGCAGCCAGGAAAGGAATAAATAGCACGTTGGTCCTAAAAAGTGGTTCAAATGGCTCTGAGCACTATGGGACTTAACATCTGAGGTTCAAAATGGTTCAAATGGCTCTCAGCACTATAGGACTTAACATCTGAGGTCATCAGTCTCCTAGAACTTAGAACTACTTAAACATAACTAACTTAAGGACATCACACACATCCATGCCCGAGGCAGGATTCGAACCTGAGACCGTAGCGGTCGCGCGGTTCCAGACTGAAGCGCCTAGAGCCGCTCTGCCACAGCGGCCGGCACTCTGATCCTGTATGAACTCATTTCCGCAATAATGTCGCCATCGTTCAAGTTTCCAGATTTGCCGCACATAGGGCGGGAACACACGAATGCTACACTGATCCCCTGCTTACATGTCGGTGCTTATATACCTACATCGGAGTCGCGCCACGCTCCACGCACGCTGCAAGAACGCTCTCAAATGGAGACTTTTTGATCGCCCCCTTATAATGTGGATGGTTACATCGGCTCTCTTACACCAATTCTTGGTGACTTAATGATTTAGCACCTGGTAATCATGATTAACGGAGCAATACTTGTCAGGATGTCGTTTTGCCACGCTTGTAATTGTTCACTGACATCATTTACGAATACTCGTCTACTGCCTCAGTCATATTGTCGTCATATTACATTAGATAAAAGGGAAGAAAGCTAAGGTGACAGATGAATCAGCGACTACGAAGATAGCACAATAATTAATATTAGAGCACTATGGCGTTTCGGGACGAATGTCAGTCGTCTTCAGCGAAATAACAACAACGAAGAAAATGCGTTTCATTTTGGTTCACCAGTTATTCTTTCTTCTCGTATTTCGTGTTTTTCGTTCTGCTTTCAAGTGCTATCTGGAATGCGGTACATTATTAACCGCTGTACATTTTTAAGCCTGGAGCGCCGGAGTGTACTGGCACACTTCGCCTGAGGCCAAGTTAGATCATCTCGGTTCGGGTGTCGTAGAAAACTGAAATAAACAAGGGAAAGAAAGTGAAGGAAAAGGAAAGGATAGGAACTGTGTGTTGTTGAGTGCCACAGCAATGTTGGCTATTATGTAGTTTTTAACACGGTTACTAAAGATCGATGAAACGTTGCCTCGCGGCGGTTTCCAAATCTCTGTAAAGGCATGTGTCGCTCCAAGAGAGTGATGGAAAATCAGGCACGCTATCACAGCCCATTCATTAGCGGAGCCTTTTGACGAAGTCATCAAGCTTTAGGCAGAACTCGGGACGGTACAGGGGAGCTGGTTTTTCACAGAGCAGACTGCAGACGGTTGGCGTTGCAATTTCTTAAAAGCAAGCTCCGCCGCGTGCCGCATCTCCATCAGGCTATGCCGCCGACGCCGCCTTCTGCCAAATTAAACGGGCCACTCTGGCCACACTGCGGACTGAAGGGCTGCGACGTGCGCAGTCAGAAGCGGAACGCCTCGCAGCCCTACAAGTTTGAGTTCAAGTTAAATTTTGCGGCAATCGACACTTTACCTCCAGCTTAAAACGAAGCTACATTTTATTTCTGAATCATGTGCTCCTCCCTGCATCAAGGTTGGAGTAACTTACAGGAAGACAAGTTAACTAAATAAATATTTTCTCCACCCAATTAAGCTATAGCGTACATTTATTTTTTGTATCCAATAAAGCTGTACCGTACATTTATTTCTTTTATACTTAAAGTATTTTGAACATCATCTTCAGTCACTAATATTTTTGTTTTGTCACGCAATACTAATGCATTTCAGGACCTATGGCAACGTTTTCAGACGTATATCGGGCGATGTACGTTAATTTTCGTGCTCTCGAGCGAGATGTTTCAGAATTCCTGTAGTTAGAAGGTTATATACTAAATTTTGGAAATATCCAGAAAGAAAACCAATAAGACTGAAAATAACTGCGAAAACATTCGAAACTTACCAACTACACTTAAGAGAACATTCCTGGGTGTTATGATGTTGTTTGATACTGACGATTCTTGTCTGCGATTTACAGATTTAACACATAACCTACTAATAATAGGTCGCAGTGTTCTGAAGCATTATCTCGCTCAAGAACAAGAAAATTAACGCAAAACTTCCGAGCTACGTCTGGAGATAGACTCACGGGGCGTGAAACGATAGTGTAGTGTAACAAAACAAATGTTGGTGACTGACGGCGTTGTTCAATAAACTTTTAAGTGTGTTCCGTAGCTGCTATATATGATTAATTGCTTTCTATTTATTTATTTCTTTTTTGCTAAGTTACGCTGGTTTCAGCTGCCGAATTAGTAGTTTTTTTTTAGACAGTGTAAGCATTTCAGTTTCAGGGAAAATTCTACTTCGTACACGCCTGGAAATTGAAATAAGAACACCGTGAATTCATTGTCCCAGGAAGGGGAAACTTTATTGACACATTCCTGGGGTCAGATACATCACATGATCACACTGACAGAACCACAGGCACATAGACACAGGCAACAGAGCATGCACAATGTCGGCACTAGTACAGTGTATATCCACCTTTCGCAGCAATGCAGGCTGCTATTCTCCCATGGAGACGATCGTAGAGATGCTGGATGTAGTCCTGTGGAACGGCTTGCCATGCCATTTCCACCTGGCGCCTCAGTTGGACCAGCGTTCGTGCTGGACGTGCAGACCGCGTGAGACGACGCTTCATCCAGTCCCAAACATGCTCAGTGGGGGACAGATCCGGAGATCTTGCTGGCCAGGGTAGTTGACTTACACCTTCTAGAGCACGTTGGGTGGCACGGGATACATGCGGACGTGCATTGTCCTGTTGGAACAGCAAGTTCCCTTGCCGATCTAGGAATGGTAGAACGATGGGTTCGATGACGGTTTGGATGTACCGAGCACTATTCAGTGTCCCCTCGACGATCACCAGTGGTGTACGGCCAGTGTAGGAGATCGCTCCCCACACCATGATGCCGGGTGTTGGCCCTGTGTGCCTCGGTCGTATGCAGTCCTGATTGTGGCGCTCACCTGCACGGCGCCAAACACGCATACGACCATCATTGGCACCAAGGCAGAAGCGACTCTCATCGCTGAAGACGACACGTCTCCATTCGTCCCTCCATTCACGCCTGTCGCGACACCACTGGAGGCGGGCTGCACGATGTTGGGGCGTGAGCGGAAGACGGCCTAACGGTGTGCGGGACCGTAGCCCAGCTTCATGGAGACGGTTGCGAATGGTCCTCGCCGATACCCCAGGAGCAACAGTGTCCCTAATTTGCTGGGAAGTGGCGGTGCGGTCCCCTACGGCACTGCGTAGGATCCTACGGTCTTGGCGTGCATCCGTGCGTCGCTGCGGTCCGGTCCCAGGTCGACGGGCACGTGCACCTTCCGCCGACCACTGGCGACAACATCGATGTACTGTGGAGACCTCACGCCCCACGTGTTGAGCAATTCGGCGGTACGTCCACCCGGCCTCCCGCATGGCCACTATACGCCCTCGCTCAAAGTCCGTCAACTGCACATACGGTTCACGTCCACGCTGTCGCGGCATGCTACCAGTGTTAAAGACTGCGATGGAGCTCCGTATGCCACGGCAAACTGGCTGACACTGACGGCGGCGGTGCACAAATGCTGCGCAGCTAGCGCCATTCGACGGCCAACACCGCGGTTCCTGGTGTGTCCGCTGTGCCGTGCGTGTGATCATTGCTTGTACAGCCCTCTCGCAGTGTCCGGAGCAAGTACGGTGGGTCTGACACACCGGTGTCAATGTGTTCTTTTTTCCATTTCCAGGAGTGTATATGGAAGTAGGCAAGATGGCATGCAGTGCTTATACCGGCAGCTGAGTTCAGAACGGAACTCCAGAACGAATGATCTGATAATCTGGACTAAATTCCACCACGCGATGACGACCATTAAATGCCACTGAGCGAGCTGGTGTGCTCAGTGGTGAAGACACTGAACTATTGTTCGAGATAGCCCTTGTTCAGATCACCCACCTCGTCAACCTGAAGCACATCATCAGTATGCTAGCACCTTAAGAATTCTGTATATCAGCTGCGGATTTAGAATTCGATACTAAAAATATTAATTATATTTTCAACTTTTATCGCGACTTACGCCGCAAGTTCAGAATTAGGCGTAGGTTATTTCTGGAATTAACAGATATTTCACAAATAGAGATTCAAATTTGGAAGGAAATACACATCAGAAGAAAGACATGTAATTACACTATTTGACACTGTAATTTTTTATTAACATGGTGTTACTATTAAACAGATTTATTTCGTTTATTCCTTTATTGTATTTACTGAAAACGACGAATACTTATAATAGCATCACGCTATAGTTATTCTACACTCTGCAGCAATCTTAAAGGGCTACTTTTTTTAAAACACCGTCATTTTCTCCCATTGAGGCATAAAAGTTTGAAATTTGGTTCGAACATGCCTACACCCTTCGTCTGTAATGGTGCAAAAGCAATGCGCCCTACAACGTCACCCTCGGGCTGGAAAATTTTTTTTTGAATAGTCCCTAGTGGTTCCTCCATGTATACCAGAGGAAAAGAAGGTGGTTACTCTACACCCCAAAGTGGTGAGATCACTTTGAATGGGGTTGCCGCCCCACGATGTCCTTACAGATGGGTTGAATCGTCTGGGTGTACCAGCAGCGTCAAAGGTTGTCAAGAACGTCGTTGTGTTGCACGTTACATTGGGAACTGTCAGTTTCGTCCGCGAAATGTGTGAATATGAACGTCCAAAGGGAAGCGGCGGTTTCATTCACGACCTTTACGACACCTCCTGAGGCTTTTTCGAGTCGATTCCGGGCAGCGGTATGTCCAAAATGCTTTCCTAGGTCACCCACAAGAAAACTGCGTGACTTCACCTATGGGCGTCGCGGTTCTGTCCCCGTCGCAGAGGCACCAAGAGAAAGCTGACGTGTGGATAAGGGGAGGTCGACAACCTTCCCACAATGAGACACGTCCTCATTGGCGTCAGGCAGAGCCGTAGTGATATTTGGTGCCAACGTGACACCATTAATTCAGCTTACACCTGACATTAACTTTTGAGCTTTGGCGTTTCTTTTTATGCACGTGTCGATACTTTGCTGTCTGAAGCATCAACAAGACCGAGATGACGTCGCAGAGCACCACGCTTTTGCACTGTTTCAGGGGAAGACTGTAGACACTTTCGAACCAAATTTCCAACTTCTGCATAGCAATGGCAGAAAATGACAGCGTTCCAAAAAGTGGTCGTTTAATTTTGTTGCGCAGTGTATAAAGAGGTTTGCCACTGTACAATTGATTTCACTCTGCAAATAACATTAACATACACTGAGATAATAGAACATGGGAAATGATCTTTATTATTCTCAAATGACTCTAACTTCGCCTGAGATACGAGCGTATTTTAGCTGCAAAACTCATTGAAAGTCTAACACAAGGAAAAAAAGAAAAACGTTCCATAGATAGTGGAAGAATTTCCAGAAGCACGTGAAATTGTTCGTCTTTGATGACTTTCTTATCACATAAATGCTCTCGAAAAACAGAAAAGTCACATATGTAGATGTAAATTACAGGCATGTAGCCATAAATAATTATATGCGACGTGTGTTGCTGCAGTACAAAGTCACGATTACATCGTAGCTTTCGTCACAGACGTGATGCTGCAACAAGAAGAAAGTAATTACGTTAGCCGCGGAGTTGGGAGACATTGCCACTGGTTCCGCAGCTCTTTCATCAGCAGTGACCAAGCAGTGAGGCAGATCCTGGAGAGCCTGCGAAGCCGCCAAAGAGAAGCCCTAGCCGCGCTAATGGGATTCTCAGACAAGCTGCCCAGAGCGGACTTTTAAGCCCGCTCGTGCAATGGTCGCAACATAAAAGTGCGGCAACCGAATGACGCAGGCTGGCCCAGAATCCGTCAACCGCTCTCGAGGACAGAATACAGGAGTATTTATCGTCGCCAAGAAAACAATTCGTGTTGCGGAACGTCTCTCCTTATTGAAGCGTTTCTTCTAGGTTGTTGAGCCGTATCATGTTCCTCTTTCAGCTTCTTCTCATATAATCGTTGTTTATACCTTACTTCTGGGTCTTTCTTCAGGATCTCCTGGTGTCCCCGATTATCTGAATACCGTCAAAGATCAGTGTCGCGTTCACTTATAAAAGGGCGTTTATCTACGCTTTTTCTGAAGAAGTGAGGTTATTGGGTGAAATTTTTCCGGCTGCTGTTGGTGGGCTGTCGTCATTGGATAGGTAGCAAAACAAACAGAGGAAGAGAGTGGGAATGTTTACGTAAGTATTATTGTTGTGCCGGACAAGTGTCTGAGATTTCTGAGAACGAGAATAATTTCAATAGAGATAAGGGCTATAGGTTTCCAATTTTGTGGCTTCCCGCCATCCATGAATTAAATACCCAGCCAGCTACGACGCGCGAGGAGTACAGACGAATACTAGGAAGCTATCTCTGCGGCTCGACAATAACGTCTTGCTCTGCTATTTCTATGCCTATACGGTGACAATGGCCCACTAGTACTAGTCGGAAAAATTTCACCCAATAACCCCACTTCTTCAAAAAAAGTGTAGGAAAACGCCATTTTATAAGTGAACGCGACACTGATCTTTGACACTGTTCAGCTAATGCTCACACCAGAAGATCCTGACGATGATTCCAACAGAGGGTTTGGAACGTCCACTCTGTGAGGAGTAACTGAAGAAGAAGAGAATGTCGCCAAGAAACCTAGAAGATTTTAACTCCCATGACAACGGCTATGAAAACCTGCAGACTTACATGACGTTCCTCATACTGTAATGACAAGGGTATCGGAATCAAAATGTAGTATAAAATTTTACTTAGCGAGGTGGTGCTAAGCTTAACACACTGAAATTGTGTCCAGAGGAAGCGTGATTTAAATCGTATCACGAAGTGAGGTGGTCTAGTGGTCACTAACTAACTGGGCCCCCTCTAAAGCTTTCCACCCTCCGGCACACAAACCTCGATTCGGGAGTACGGTGGTTCAAATTCCGTCCAACCATCTACACAGACGATGACCCCAAATCACTTAAGGCAAATGCAGCGACGGTTCCTCTGAAACGGCTACAGCTGATTTCCTGCCGCATCCTCGTCTAACACGATCTTGATCTGCACGTCTAACGACCTCGTCATGGACGCGACGTTAAATTGAAACCTCTGTTTCAAATCCTCGGCCGATGAAATTAAGGATGATTACGGGAAAAGCATAGCCGATGTTAATGGAAACGAAACAGAAGCTCTGACTGGGCAGAGACAAATATCGGCTGGTGCCGGGTTAACTACCAAAGGATGCAACACCCAGCCTGTATGTGGCTTTTAGACGGTTCCTCAATCAACGGTCGGGCGAAAGCCAGACGGGTTCCCCACTTACGTTTTGGAAACACAACACACTGACCACTAATGTAGGAAATACGACGATACCGAGTTTACACGGTTCTGTAATAGCATGAAATAACATTCCTCCCCTTTATATTGAGAAATTATGACGCCAGGAATATTGCTCGCCCGTAGGAAAAAGCAGTACATAAGATGAATAAAGAGACAGCATCAGGTACACCTCTACAATAGTGGAATAATACAACAGGATAAAATAAATGTAAAATCACCATTAACAGCCAAGGAAGAAGATCGTAGCAACAGCGGCGCGAAGCCTCATTCGACTAGCTATTATACACTTCATTGGCAAGAGCCTATCGGAGGTGACGAGAAAAGTAAATATTATCTGCGGTCTTGCTTATAGCTATCAGTGAATGTACTTTCTGCTAGATGTGATGCCTTACTGTAAAGCGCTAAGCCGTCTTTCAAACTTACTTCTCGCTCTGTTTTATCCCCCCATCCCTATTATTCAGAGAAGTGAGTCAAATCCCGCGCACCACTCCAGTCATTGTTTATCTCGAAACGACACAGTTTATCTTCCTACATGCGATGTCATCACGTAAAAGAGACTGTGATCATGTCCGTCGTTTTCCACGGAGGAGAGTGCACGTTACATTAATATACTGAATTCAGACTGAAATTGCAAATGAAGGCATTACGATCCTAAACTTGTCCCTGCTTTGCATGCAGGACTCGAAATGAAGAGTGAATCACATTAACATCTTCCTCAACGCTTGAAGTTCGCAGAATCAAATTAACATGTAGGCGAAAAACAGAAGGCGGGATTATTAGATTATAGAAACTGATTACATCGCCGAGATCTGTCAAAGAAAGCTTAGAGACTGCTTGCTTTCGCTAAAGAAGTATTTGTCATAGAGAATTAGTGCGCGACTGTTTTTCATCCTTGACCTGTTGAAAGTTTCCGCTTGTTCCATCAGTTCGGTAGCAGTGATGTGCGGACTGAACTAAGTCCACTTGAAACACGACCATGACATATCTCGTAAATAGGGGAAATCGGGGCAAGTTTATCACTTTAATTAAATTATTTTTGGGGATAGTTCGATTTTATTCGACGTACCAGTCTTAATGATCGCTTCTTATTGTCTTGTACCTAGTTGCACAATTTTTTTTATTCCATCACTTATTTTGTCAATTTTTTAAAGCTAATGCGAAAGCGTCATCTTGCCCTAGTACGGGGGCAATATGACAGACTACGGGGCAAGAGGACAATACTCATAAAAGTTGAATACAGTTTTATTCTCGGAAACCATAAAACAGAATACTGATTGATTAAAATCGTTACGTATTTCTTATTGAATAATATTTAATGAAACTATTATTGCGTTGAAAATTAATATAACTACAGATTAGCATTCACTATAAAAAAAATTAGAGACAAATTTTCCTCCCTCGAAGTTTGAGCTACTCTCAACCCACCACGCGTAGCGACTGCAATACTCCGTCCAATCATCTTGTGGAAGGTCAACGAAGGTCTCATCATTCGCAGGACTTTATTTGAAAATTTTTCTTTGTTGTTTTAAATATTGTTGTTCCACCCAGTGTTCTTACTTATCAATTAATAATATGTAACAGGTGAGACGATGGCGGATCGTCGTTCTAAATTCTGGGGAGGCCAGGAAAGATACTAGAAAATCCCCTTTCCTTCCCTTTTAATGTACGCACTTGTAGCGTTCCTGACCACTACTAGCACCGAGATGATGACGACTACTACTATTACTACTACTACTATTGCTGGGTGGGGGGGGGGGCGGGGGGGGGGCGAACCGCACAGTAACCCTGGGTTCGGTGTGGGGCGGCGGTGAGGTGGGTGGACTGCTGTGGCCTGTTGTGGGGTTGTGAACCACTGAGGGCTACGGCGGGACGAAGCCTCTCCGTCGTTTCTAGATCTCCGGTTCAATACACACACCCTGACACACACACCAACCACATCACACGACATTTCAAGCCCTTTTTGGGCGTTTGTGTGATCATCGGTCCTTTGAGACAGACGAACGCACAGGGAGGCGGCGGAGTGAGGCGCACACCAGATCTGGAGGATCGGGTTCTACAGGATACTGAGACGAATCCTAGTACAAGCTCCAGGCAAATGGCCTGCCAACAAGGAGTAGGCCAAAGGACGATTAATTGTACCGTGCATGACAGCCGCTACTATCCCTATCACCTGCAACGAGTGGAAGGATTATCAGCAGCTAATTTCCCTCTATGGGAACGCTTTGTCGATGGTTTTTGCACCAGTCTTTCGCAATTATGGGGTTACGGTCACCTGTCCTTTTCATCAAGGAAGTAACTTTTACCAAAAGTGGCGTCATTAATCTGCGTAGTTGTCAACTGTGGGCAACAGACAATCCTCGGGAAGTGGTTGAGGCGTCTCATCAGCATTGGTTCAGCACCAATGTGAGGGCAGGAATTCTTTCTTACCACATACTTGGACCGGTTATTATTCCACAACGCCTCGACGGATGAACGTACCTGCACTTCCTGTGGAGTATTCTACCTGGCTGCTTGAGAAGTGCCTTTGGCAATACGACAGGTCACGTAGTCTATGCATGACGGAGCACCGCCCCACTTCTGCATTACAGTTCGCTGACACCTCGATATCATCTTCCCCAGGCTTTGGATAGGATTCGGAGGCCCTATAGCATGTCCTGCCTGATCACCGGACGTAAATCCCCTGGATCTTTCGCTCTGGGGGCATCTGAAAAGCGTTGTGTATGCTGAACTGGTTCCTAATGTGCTGACCCTTTAACAGCGTGTTCAAAACACCTGTGATGCTATTCGGAGCTCGCCAGAACGTGTGAAAGAGTGCGGAATCCATGATGCGACTTTTGAACACGCGCAATACATCCCATGGAGGACACTTTGAACATTGTTCTGACGTCGATGGGATGCAGCTCTGTACTGTGTTCCGGGACGATTTGTTGTCGTCGCACGCACACCGTCCATCTCCGAACACATGTTCATATGACCGTTTTTCCACCATTTCTCATGAATCCGTACCTGCAGTTTGTCGGTTTGATTAATCTTCACCCTGTATATTCACAAATCTCCTCATTTATACTTCAATCAGTTCGTTCGGTATCGTTTTTGAAAGTCCCCGCAAATAGCCCGTTTTCTTCCAGTGCACTTTCAAATCTTAGTTTCTGTTCAGCACAAAATTAGAAATAGCTCTGAAATTTCAGGGCTTCAGGGAACCTTCTGTGTCTCATTATTTTTGAAAGCTAGCTCCTGCTTACACAAAATATTTCTAAAAAAATTCTGACATCAGTTAGAAATTGCATGATGTCTCTGTTAGCCTTCATTCATTGATGTGTCCGATTTCCATTTGTTTGTAATGTTTATTAAGTAGTTCTGAAGCACTAAACACTTCGGTTGGATAATTATCCATACGAATAAAACTACTAAGATGATCTTTCGAAGAACCATGCCGTACTAAACGTCTGAAAAGATTTTTCAGACCAGCGGACCAAACATTCTTGTGCTTAAGAGCAAACATGGCCAGCAGGATTGTTCAAATGGCTCTGAGCACTATGGGACTTAACATCTGAGGTCATCAGTCCCCTAGAACTTAGAACTACTTAAACCTAACTAACCTAAGGACATCACAGACACCCATGCCCGAGGCAGGATTCGAACCTACGACGGTAGCAGCCGCGTGGTTCCGGATTGAAGCGCCTAGAACCGCTCGGCCACCGCGGCCGGCTGGCCAGAAGGATATTTATCTTTTTTTGTAGGACTAGCACATAACCACTTGTGCTGCTTATAACATGAACTTTGGAATGCACGTGTTTTGAATTTGTATTTCTCAATTAGGAGTAGCGTCGGTGTTGGACATCCTTTCTTCAAAATTTAATGTCGTTTAGTTTCACATCTCCTTGCAAAGGAAACTCCTGAAAAGAAGAGATGACGTCCTTATTTTGAAGTGTTGCATCAGCGCTGGTACATGTCTTGGCTTCATCCGTAATCACACGGGACAACTAACGTAGCAGAAACCTGGAGCGGCAGCACTACACCTACTGGCCTTTGTACCACGTAGCGCACAATTGTTTTGGTGATCGATCTGTCGTGGTTTTCTTTTCAGGACAATCTAACACTGTATGGTTCATACCTTCTCCGTCCCCGCATATACAGTGTAGGATATTAATCTATTCCAGTCGATGTTGATCTTTTTAATGAACCTGATTCTATTATATAGGTGCTATGTTTGCATAAAATTCCCTTTATCACCCTTTCCTTGGTCTACCAATGAGTTATCACAATCGCAGGGTGTATTCCTCTACAATTCTACCTTCGGATCATTAGTAACACCCTTGACTCGTACTGAGGTAAATGCCGGGATCGTCAGTTTGTAACGGCGTGGTCGATTTCCTTCCCCATCGTAATCTGATCCGAGCTTGTGCTCCGTCTCTGTCGACCTCGTTGTCGACGCGATGTTAAACTCTTATTTTTCTTTTTCTACCTTTGTTGTTAATTCTTCTTCTCCACTCCACTTGTATCGTTATTCTAAGTCACTGTTGGAAGTCACTGTGCGGTAGGGTGCACGCATTTGCAGACGGCATGGTAGTTCATTGCATGCACCGCGCGACAGAGGAGCTGCACTTTAACAGCTCAAGCCTGCTCACAAGCAGAGCTTCTAAGCTACAGACAGCGGAGCTGCAAGCGATCGTATTAACTGGTTGTGCCAGTGCGACCAGTAACTCTACAGGTCGACAGCAAACGGCGAAGTGCCCAGCTCAGCAGGCAACAGCTGCCCCTTCGGAAGAAAGGGATCGCGCAGGGCTGAGAACGACAGTGTATTTCTTTCGAGGTACTAAGTTATTCTGCGTGAACTTTACCTTTGGATAGCAGGGTTTGCTGAATTTACACCATGCTTAGCTACACTGCAGGAAAAAAAATACAGCACCCTCAAGGATAACATAATTTCATTGACAAGTATGGTGACAGGTATTTTGTCACTGTAGAAGCATGCAACTACAAATTCAGGCCATATGAAACACACGTCACAGTAAAGTGTGGTCAAACAGTCGTGTCAATACGCAGTGTAGCTACCTCTGGCTGCAACGCAGGCTTGTAATCTCGCATGCAACGACGGACTGTCCCAGGCAACTTGCACCATTTGTTGCAATTCGGCAATGGTTCTTGCAGCCCCTGGAGAACGTGGAAGTTCCAACTTGATCATGTCCCATACGTGTTCAGTTGCTGGGAGATCTGGTGATTTTGCTGGTCAGGGCAGTTTTTCTAGACCACGAACATCAAGTTGCGTCGCAATAGCGATATGTGGACGTGCATTGTCCTGCTGAAAATGCACTTCACCTTCCTGTCGAAGAAATAGATATAGTACGGGGATAACAGCCAGTAATGTCGCGGGCACTCGTTACTCTACCCTGCAGAAAATGCCCCCCCACTAACACATACCAGGTCTACTCGATGCACACGTACGTTCATCACTCGCCTACAGACAGAACCTACTCTCATCACTGAAGACAACAGGGCGCCATTGTATTCTCACACTCTAGTCAACTCTTTTGCGACACCAGAGTAGCCACGCGTCGCGGTGTCATGGTGTCAATGGTAGCTTGGCCAGAGGCACAAGTGGCCTTAAACCCGCTCCAAAGATACAGTTTCCAACGGCCCTTCATGGCGCAGCAGGTGCAACATGTGCCCAGACACTGACCCTGACCGCATCTATCGCACATTGCGTCGATCTTGACGGGCGTCTCTACAACGCGGAGGTCCAGAACCGGGTCTACGGGCGTGGGACTGTTCCACAGATCTCTGCTGAAATCAGCGACAGACCGCCGATCGTTGTACCCAACATGAACAGTAGTCTGTCGATATGGCCATCCAACTTCCATAGGCACATGATGTGACTCCATTCAAATGGCTGAAGTTGTTCAAAAGGAGCACGTACCCACCGGCGGAGAATGGCTGTACCTTAGAATGAATGCTGCAAACACTGTTCACTTCTAAGATACGCACAGTTACTGCTTGAGCAGTCAAAATACAAGGTGCACAGATAGGCCTCTTGAGCGCCATCTGATGGCCGACGACTGTGGCAAATGAATCACTAACACCAAAAACCCACAGTTTGCAGCTATTATACCACTGAACACAGTCCTTGAGTGTGCTGCATTGTTGTACCATCAGTGCAGTTGGTTAGCCGGTTCGTTGCCACAGATGCCACTGTGGTCTCTGACCAGATTTACGTGACTTCTTTGTGCTGATTACACTGATTTGTTGCATAATTTCATAGACGATAGGCTTGTTATTCGCTGTGGCAAATGGCTTTTAGTACGCATTATTGCTCCAAGGAAGTCTGTTAAGCCGGCCGGTGTGGCCGAGCAGTTCTAGGCGCTTCAGTCTGGAATCACGCGACCGCTGCGGTCGCAGGTTCGAATCCTGCCTCGGGCATGGATGTGTGTGATATCCTTAGGTTAGTTAGGTTTAAGTAGTTATAAGTTCTAGGGGACTGATGACCTCAGATGTTAAGTCCCATAGTGCTCCGAGCCATTTGAACCATTTGAAAGTCTGTTAAAATGATGACTATCCAAAAATTTCTTATCATTCTGTACCTCGCCGCCTCACAAAGTTGTCCGAGACTAAAAGAATGAAGAGAGCCCAAGGTAGGTGTGTGTGTGTGTGTGTGTGTACGGTTTTTCACTCACGAGATAGCGACCGGTCTTAGAGGCTTCTTTACGCTCGGAAACTTTGAGGCAATCTTGCGTGGCGAGGCGTCACTGCGAAAGAGAAAAAGAGGAGCTAAAGTGGCGGACATTCTTGGCGAGACTGGGCCGTCCCTTCATATTGGAGAAGAAACCGCGCGCCGCTAAGCCGCCACTGAGTCGCCTGAAATCACTCGCCGAGACGGTGACGGCAGCTGTTCTAATGGCGCCCTCGCAAGGTGCTCCACGTTTCCGACTGACAGCGCACATTAAACCCATGATTTCCAGAAAAATACGTTGAAATCGGCGTGACAGGAATAGCGCGAACACATTTACTCCTTTGAAATTTCCCCATTACGGTGAAAATGACTGTGTCAGCTCTTATTCAAACAAATGTACGTATAAATGCCCCCTTCAGCCACAAAACAGGTTCCTACGCGAGCGATGTGCCGCACTGGTTAACAACTAGCCTCTCATTGAGAAGGGCGGGGACTCAAATTCACGCCCGGTTCAGAAAATGGTTCAAATGGCTCTAAGCACTGGGACTTAACATCTGAGGTCACCAGACCCCTAGACTTAGAACTACTTAAACCTAACTAACCTAAGGACATCACACACATCCATACCCGAGGCAGGATTAGAACCTGCGACCGTAGCAGCCGCGTGGTTCCGGACTGAATCCGCGTCCGGCTGTCCCACGATTTCCCAGAATACGCTGACTGCTCAAAAGTATCCGGATACTATTAGTAGACATTGCAATCGGTGTGTACTTCGACTGTGTAATGATTTCAACTCTTCTAGGAACACTTTGTATAAGGTGTCGGTCGGCCGCGGTGGCCGAGCGGTTCTAGGCGCTTCAGTCCGGAACCACGCGGCTGCTACGGTCGCAGGTTCGAATCCTGCCTCGGGCATGGAATGTGTGTGATGTTCTTAGGTTAGATAGGTTTAAGTAGTTCTAAGTTCTAGAGGACTGATGACCTCAGAAGTTGAGTCCCATAGTGCTCAGAGCCAGCCCATAGTGCTTAGAGCCATTTGAACCATTTCATGAGGTGTCCAAATATCTGTGGAGGAATGGCAGAACAGTCTTCCTGAAGACGAGGAACCACAGGACGTTGTGGTCTGGAGCGTAGTCGACGTTCTGACTCATTCCAAGGGCGATCCATTCGGTTCAGGTCGGGGCTCTGGCAGGTCAGTCCGTTTCAGGAATGTTATCGGGCACTAGCCTTTGCCTTACAGATTCTGATTTATGACAGGGTGCACTGACGTGCTGATATAGTCATCGTCCACGAACTGTTCCTCTACCGTACTCGGTACACAGTGCCGAAAAAATCTGTTCACATCTATCCGCATTTAGCGTTGTCATAAGCGTAATAAGGGAACCACACCCTAACCACGATAAACACCCCCATATCGTAACACCACTTCCTCCGTGCTTCACTGTTGGTTGTACATATGATGATACCCCCAGGCCTTTGCCGCGGGGTATAGCGTGATTCATCACTCCGAATCACTAGTTTCCAGTCATCCACAACCCAGTGACGTTGGTCTTCACACAATATCAACCGTCGCCCAGCGTGAACTACAGAAGTGTGTGGCCGTGCACAGTACCCAAGTCTCTTTAATTCCCTCCGTCGTCTTTGGTAGAACTTTGGAACTCTTCAGTGATTCCTTCATGCGATTTTTTACAACTACCCACCGCTATACTCGACTGTCACTGTTCGTCAGTACATGAGCTCTGGCTGGTCTTGGGTTTATCTGTGGTTGTTCCTTCGCATCTGCACTTCGCAGTCACATCACAGATGAGCAGCTTTTGAAAGTTTGAAAGATTCCTGATGGATATGTTACCCAGGCGGCATCCAGTGACCAGTACACATCCACAGTCACTGAGCTCGCCTGGGCGACCCATTCTGCTGTTTCTGCCTATTACTGACAACACAGGACTCCCCGTCTCCTTTTATACTGCCAGTACCATCTATCAGTCAGTTCCGCATTGCGCAGATGTGGCCATATACTTTTGACGAGTCAGTGTAGCCTGAGCCAAATGACAGGAGAGTTCATTTCGAAAACGATGAGGCTGATTTCCCTTCACCCATCTGATCTTGTGCTCCATTTCTAATGATATCGTCGCCGACGGGAGATTTAATCCGAATCTTTCTTCCTTAGTTGTCATGTATTTGAAATTTCATTCTCCAAAATATCTGAGAACAATAGATGCTCATTTGTCTTACTTTACATTCTCGTGACAAACAATGGTGTTGTAGTCCGTACCTACAGCTACATACACGGTGTTTCAGATAAGCTATTTTTCCCTGTAACTTACAAAAAAAATCGAAAGGAATATTTGATTAGATAGGAAAACGTAAAACACTTCGCTCTTGCGGTAGAATTGTGGATATAGTTGATTCAGTTATTTTGCAGAGAGTTACAGATACGTTTTCTGTTTTTTCTTCTTTTTTTTTTACAAGTACTTTACAGTTTTCTGTCATGCAGCTGGTGTATTTAAATCAAATGTATACAAATCAATTCAAATCAAATTTATATCACTTTTTCTTACGGAGCTAGAAACCTTCAAAGTTTTAGTGGTGATTGCAACATGCTTTACGTAACTGGCTATGTTCAGATGGAGTTTATAGCAGCGAAGTGAAGTTGCCGAGAATTCTTCCGGGTTGTATGGCCGTGGGCCATGGAACTCTTCTATCCCTGACGTTTCGTCCAAAGCTATGTTGGGCATCTCAAGACTCAGCACAACCAGGAGCTCCTCCGAAGATGTCCAACGTAGCTTTGGACGAAACGGCAGGGATAGAAGAGTTCCATGGACCACGGCCATACAACCCGGAAGAATTCTCGACAGCTGAAACAACCGGTCGTGAAAGCATTCATTGTAAGAGCGAAGCGAAGTGTACAAATTAGTTCCCCTTTTCTCCGAAGGCGCAACTCAACGCTCACTTCGTTATTTTCCTATTTCTTTTTTGATACCGGTATATATTTTAAGTAAATTTTTCCCTCAAACACCATAATGCTGAGTTATACTAACACATATGAAACACTATGTTAAAATCTTACCTGTTTCATCCATGTATACCAAATCACGCCCACCATTTGATCTGTTCTTGTATTTAGACATCTGACTAAAAGAAAATAGCAAATAGATAAACAAATAAATAAAAATATAAAACTCCATAGAGACACGAGTTTCCCTGATTTCCTCGTTTCTATCATTTCACAGGACGTATGTGGGAGGAAGTAATATGTTGCCCATCTCTTTTTGGACAGTACGTTCTGAGAATTTCAATAGCTAAATTCTCCGTAACTGACACGAATCTCATGTAGCGCCTGTCACTGAGGAACGGTAGGCACCTCCCTAACGCTCTTACGTTACGAAACGAACCGGTGACGAAAGGTGCCGCCCTTATTTGGATCTTTTCCCTCTTTTCGATTAATCCTACCTATTAAGCGTCGCACACTGACAAGGAACACTCAGGCATCGATCGAACAAGTGTTTTGTAAGCCACTTCTTTCGATGATGAATCTGTTTATATCTACATCTTTATGCAAATGACCCTAAGTGCCTGCCAGAGGGTTCGCGAACTACCTCCATACTAATTCACTATTATTCCAGTCCTGAACAGCGCGCGGGAAAAACGAACACCTATATCATTCCGTGAGAGCTCTGATTTCTCTTATTTTACTACAACGATCGTTTCTCCATATGTAGGTCTGTGTCAAGAAAATATTTGCACATTAGGAGGACAAAGCTGGTGACTGAAATTTCGTAAAAAGACCCCGCCGCAACGAAAAACGCCTTTGCTTTAATCATGTCCACCCCAAACCCTGTATCACGTCTGCCACACACTCTCTCCTATTTCTCAATAGCACAAAACATGCTGCGCTTCTTTAAATTTTCTCCATGTAACTTCGTTAATCTTATCTGGTAAGGATCCCACAGGGTGCAGCAGTAATCTAAAAGAGGACAGACAAGCGTTTCTTAATGTGGTTCCCATGTATGTCAATCTAGCCTCTGCTTTTCTTAAAACTATAGTACAATTGTTATGTGGTTATTACTCTCTAGACTACTTCAGACTGTTACTTCTTTACTTCTAAGTGTTTTACAGTTGCTACCGTTTCCAATAACGTAACTAACAAGTAGGCGTCTTGTAATGATGTCCCCCGTCCACCCTCTCCAAAATTCCTGTGAGTCAAGAGTTCGCAGTGTGAGGATCTTTGGATTGTGTGTCGAGTTGGTTAACTGTTGCAAACACAATTATGGAGTGAACTGTTACATCGAAAGTCGAGGCATAACGCGTGGATAGTCGGTAGTTACAAATGTTTTATCTCAATCGTTTGCCACAGAAACAAGAGTTAGTATGATTTTTTTGTTTTCGTATAAGCGGGGTGGCGTAACTTATGTGGAACGGTAAAATTTAGTGCACACGAGAAACAATACGTATCCAACGACCAGTAATCATTGAAGGTATTAAAATATGGAATGTAATAATACTGGAACAGACTGTAAGTTTATTGGAAAGTGACTTTAAAATTGTCCAGTTCTTGTTATTTCGCTTAGTACAGGTGTAGTGCTCCGGAAAATATTCCCAAATTACACAAAATGGCGACAATGCAGCATAGGGTATTGCACTGACTGGCTTTTAATAACGTGTAATAACAGTAACCATTTATTAAAATGTGAACAGTCATTCACATTAACTGTGTTTACTGAAACAGTATATTAATTTGCCTTTAAATTGTGGCTCAGAACTTCCCAGCACATGTACGCGCAGATCTAGTGCGCATTTGCCAGTTTATTGCAGTGAGCGACCACAGTGACTGGAAAAAACATGAACGATTTTTGTGCGCAAATACCGCAGGCAGGTGTAATGCGGCACCAATCTGTACGTCTTCATCACGATAACCACCCGTGAGGCGAACTGCTACTCTTTTATGAACTAATGAACTGACATCACGCTAAAACATCGGTAAACTGTGTGTGAGACGCGCCGAGTGACAGCCGGTCCGCTTACAAACAATAATTAACATATGACTGCATGCTTTCACGGTGATATACTGTACATTGTGACAAAAGTTTTTCTAGATTCCAACCACGTCAAGCAGTCAAATGTCCTCGAGCTTCCAGCGAGTGCTCCTTGTGACTGTCCTGTGGTTGCTGCTGCCGCCCTTACAGAGTCTCGCTCCAGTCTGTGACGTCACTGGTGCTCACTCTAGCGCCATAAATGGTAACGTTTTGATAGAGCACCCATTCAACCTTCCAAAGGCCGGGTATTAAGCCGTTTTGTTTAGTTAGGAAACCGGCTAGAACAGTCGATATATTTTGCAAGCTGTTTCATCGAAGACATGTCAGTAAAACGCCCCCGTGGAGAATACGAAGAAGATTGCGTTTTGCTGTCCTGTGGCTCGGTAACAAGCAATTCATTCCGAATGGTTCTCGAGACGGAACTGATTTAATGTACATTGTTATTTATTTTCTGAAATTACTCAATGCATACTCTCCATTAGTTTAGATACGTGGCGTTTTAGCCGGCGCATGTACAAACACAGTTAACCGATGCCTGTCTCTGATGCACTCTTCACCTCTCGCTCTACTTCTCTCACAACGCACCGTGGACAACTGGGCGTTGAACGGGCCAGTTTAGTGGCTGAAGACATTCCGAGCAAAGAGGTTGCAAGCAACGAGGTAGGTTAGGCTAGAATGAAAATGCCAAAGAGGCTGTGTGGGTAAGACACGTATTTGCGCGCCGCTAGCCCAAAAACAAATGTACGTTTAAAATGTTCTACCCCGAAAACCACACGGAGTAAGGCACATGTCCAACCTTTCAATGAGCGTTCTTACTATGTCCCTCACTACTGACCATTCTTCATGAGACACCTTGCAAAAGGAAAGCAGCAGCAAACACACGACAGTCACCACTCAATAGCGCCCGAAGAGCACTTTGCCGAAATCTTGTGGACATTTAAGCACTTAACACAGCTGGATGCTCGAGAAAATCTTAACAGTAATGGATCCCTCCGCCGGTTTCCGTCCAAAACGTTACAAGAATCTACGTTGTCACTCCCTGCGCTAACTGTCGATACTGTGAAGGTCTTGCGGCATTTTGCCACAGCCTTCCGGCGTTCCAGTTTTCCTACAGACATCTGCATTGCCAACCGGAGCGCATTTTTTCTAACTTTCCCGCGGTCAAAGTGTGCGATATTCGGTTCAGCAACGGTTGCGGCTGGTTTTCTCAGGAAGCGAGCTAGGTTTGATGTCGGGAAGGAATCGGAAAGAGCTTTGAGGGCAGCGTCCACGGCGCTCCGGTGGAGTGCAAAGGTATCGGCGCGGCAAAGCCGGGGAGGCTTCCGCAAAGAGCGGGACTCGGCCATTCGCGTCACGTCCGGCACGGGATAAAGATGCCCGGCCACGTAGGGGTCCCGCCCCACACAGGGTCGAGGCCGGCCGAGGGCCGTAAGAGCCGCGGGCCGGCGCGCGCCCCGCTGCTCAAAGCCCATCCCAGGCCGCCACCGCCGCGTGCTCTTGTCTCCGGAACCGACGCCCCGTTCCTCACAAACAACACTTAATACCGACAGTCTTCGTGAACATTTCTTCTTACCCTCACTGTAAAGGCGATTTCGGGAATGTCATAGGACCGCTACGATTTTCAATTTGTATTAATGATCTAGTAGTGCAAGGGTTTCCAGACTTTTTGTTACTACGTACCACCTGACATTTTAAAAAAAATTTGGGCGTACCATTATAGCTTGTTCTCTTCGTAACGAAACCTGAGGTGGAGGATGGGGTTCGGAAGGTCGAATAACGACTGCTAGAGAAGTGAGGAACCGTGCGAGGGGATGAATTTGCCGCGCAGGATTGGCCGAGCTGTGATGCCGGCACAGTAGCTCAGCGTGTTCGGTCAGAGAGCTGACTGGCCTCTGTAATAAAAAAAAACTGAGTGAAAAGATCAACAACGAGCTTCAACGGAAGTCATGTGACGTCCGCTAAGACGAAATACAACGAACTATAACGAACAAAATGAAAAAAAAGCGGTCTAAGGCGCTGCAGCCATGGACTGTGCGGCTGATCCCGGCGGAGATTCGAGTCCTCCCTCGGACATGGTTGTGTGTGTTTGTCCTTAAGATAATTTAGGTTAAGTACTGTGTAAGCTTAGGAACTGATGACCTTAGCAGTTAAGTCCCATAAGATTTCACACACATTTGAACAACATTTTTGGGATTAATTTTCGTCTTCTTGCTCAGTACTAACAACGCACACACGGTTTTTGCGTGGTGCCAATCAGCTATTATGTATGACAGAAATGTGACACACATATAGTAGGGTTCTGTGGAAGTACTTCTACACGGAGCTGTTCATCTTCATACTTATTTGCAGAAAATAATATGAAATCAAATTAAGCTCGTTCTGACAAAAATGTTCAATGATTAAGGGAGGAATTACATTTAAAGATTTAAAATATTTACTGAACTTTAACAGCAACTTCCATCATACTCGCGATTAGGTGTTGTGTTAGACTTTTTAATTCCATACTTGAAGATAGGAACTTGCTGGTTTAAAAATAGTTTCTTGGTTAATTTAAAACACAATCACGTATAAGTCACACTATCAAGTTACACTTCACATCAAAATTTATAGTAATGAATAATCAGCTTGTTGTAATACGCACAGTTCAGTTCCAGACCTAAATTTCTTCACATCACGACAGCATTTAAGTAACACCCAACAAAGCAACAATAACAACAATAAACCCTTCACTGCGTGATGACTGCTGCAGTGCCACACATCGGTACACCAGATAAGTTGACGGCAAATGAAAAGCGGCACGAAAACTTTCGAATTACCACCGACAAGACCAAACTTCAAAACAAGATGAATTATTCCTCGCAAAGGCACCAACGATTAATGAAAGGAGGGGTAGGGACGGTAAAGTACGACTTTTTTGTCTCCTGCGTACACTCAGATCCAAAAATTCTGCGGTAAATCCATTTTATTTAACACTATACACTTGCTACTTTTATCAATCAGTATCGTTTTACTTTTAAAATAAAATAACATTAGAGAATAGCCGGCCGGGGTGGCCTAGCGGTTCTAGGCGCTACAGTCTAGAACCGCGCTACCGCTGCGGTCGCAGGTTCGAATCCTCTCTCGGGCATGGATGTGTGTGATGTCCTTAGGTTAGTTAGGTTTAAGTAGTTCTAAGGTCTAGGGGACTGATGACCTCAGATGTTAAGTCCCATAGTGCTCAGAGCCATTTGAACCACAAGAGAATAATTTTACTTATATCAGTACGTGTTTTGTATCCTTGCATGTGTACCGCCTGAAATGTCCTTGCGTACTACTTATGGTAGACATACCACCGTTTAGGAACGCCTGGCCTAGTAAATAGCCTTGGACGATCCGGGAACCTGACTGTGGAGGCTGCCGCTATCTATAGGAAGGTTGCAGCTCAAGAAGACTGTAGCAGAATGCCGGATGACCTGCGGGGGACCTGCCATTGCTGCAGGAACTGGCAATTGACTCTGAACGCAAATAAGTGTAACTTGCGGCGCGTAAATAGGCGAAGAAATCTGCTACTGTACAATTATATTATTGGCGACAAATCGTTGCCAACAATACAGTAGTGGCCATTCGCACTACATACAACGGAAAGAGCACATAAAACATACTGTAGGAAGAGCAAATGCCAGAGTGCGATTCCTCGGCAGAGCCTTAAGAAAATTTAATTCATAAACGAAAAAAGTGGATTAAAAAACACTCGTTCGACCGATTCGTGTCTCACGCGTCGTTTACGTGGCGCGAAAGCATTACTGATGCTTCACCAACTCCAATGGCAGACGCTACAATAGAGTCGTTGTGCGTCAGGGAGAGATTTACCGTTGAAATTTCAAGAGCGCCCTTACCGAATGAATCGGGAACTACCACAAACGATTCATTCGTTTTCAAACTATCACGTGTACAAATATGTTTAATGGATGAGTACAACCGTAAACTGACCGAGTTCGCACTTTGTTCACCAGTTGTATTTAACGAGTGCAGTGTCTTGACAAAATGGCGGCAAACGAAGAAAAGAGATTCTATGTGTCAGAATATGCGATATGTTTATCTACTACAACATTGCAGCGTGCTTTCAGAGCGAAGTATGGTAAAGAACCGCCGTGTAAACAGAGCATTGTGCATTGGTATCGACAATTTAGGGACACTGATTGTCTCTGTAAACAGAAAAGCTCTGGTCAACCAAGTGTGCCATAATCAACCGTGGAGAGGCTGAGGGGAAATTCCGTACGCATTCCAAAAAAATCAAAGTTCCACTACAGCCACGAACTTTGAATACCGTCGAAAACTGTGTGCAAGATGTTTCGACGGTGGTTACATTTCAAACAGTACCGACTGTAGCTCATGCAACAATTAAAACCGAATTTTTATGACTGTCGCCTTCTATTTTGCATCACAAAGCAAGGAGCAAATTCCGCATCCAAGCTGATATTCTGCCACGAATCACTCTTCCATTCGTCTGCAAAGGTTAGTCTCCGCAGTGTGTGTGTGTGGGGGGGGGGGGGGGGGGGGGGGGGGGAGGGGAGGGGGGGGGGGGCACTGAATATCCTCCAGAAATTGTGGCAAAGCTTTAGGAGGCGTTTCTCTTCTGTGAGAAAGCTGATGGCTATCTCTTACATTTATATGTTCCACAACTAACTGCTGATTCCAAGAATTTCATCTTCCAAGGAGACGGGGCATCCCCTCATTGAAGCATTGACGACGAACTTTCACATCGCTGGTGAAGATAATGTGGTTCTGTTCCCTTCGCCCCCAGGTTATGTGAAATCGCTCCCACGTCGCCTTACCCAATGCACTGTAACTTTTTCCTGTGGACGTACATTAAGGACCGTGCCTACGTATCCCCGCTGCCAGGAACACTGGAACAGCTCAGAGAACGCAATCAATGCTGCCGTGACGACCAGTGGCAGGATGTTGCTACAAAGGTACGGAACGAATCTGACTTCCGCTTGGACACCTGTCGTGTGGCCAGAGGGGCACTCAGTGAACATTTGTAGAGTGCAAAATGCAAACTTTGTGAGTCTACGGTTCTATTCATGCAGTAATAATATTTGTTACACGCAGTAATTTGGAAAATATAGAGCTTTGAAAACGAAGGAATCATTCATGATAGCCCCGTATTGCTTCCTCCAACACACGTCGGGCGAAATCATTACGATCTCATAGAGAGTTTGACTGACAATCTTTCTTCCCACGCGCTATTCGTGAATCGAACAGGAAACAGGAGGGATGGGTGGGACGATGTGGTACCCGACGTACCCTTCGTCAGTCACCGTAAGTTAACTTGCAGGGTACAGCTGTAGATGTAGATGAATGTTGGTCAATGTCTACAGAAGACAATGTGGGAATTGCGGGTTCACCTTGATGCGAAACACCTCGTGGCATAAATACGGCCACATGCAGGGTGAGGCAACTAAGACAGGCCACCCCAGAGATATCTAGAATGAATAAAAACATCGAGGTGCGGTTTTCACCAAGTTATAGCGGACAATTTGATGAATTTCCTGGCTCGCAAGAAATTTTTAACGTTTATAGCCGCCGAATTACGACACCAAAGGTTTTTTTTATGGAGCTATATATTTTTCTGTGGCAGTTGAAAGAAGCTTCTAAGAGAACTTCAGCGACATGACATGTATGGGACTTGAACAAATAGTATCAAGATAGCAGCACCGCATATCACTGTCCTGCCGTCAAGATAAAAGATTCCACAAACGTCTGCCCTGTTATACCAAATGTAAGCAAACACGTAACTCAGGTATGGTTCTTGTGTTTACCCGTGCGCTTCTTGAAGTCCATTAGTCTGTGTTCCGCTGTTGTAGCAGTCAGGTAATTTACTCGTAAGGCTACTGAGGTATTCATAATAGTGGGGACAGCCGAAAAAGTGAATATTGTATATGGTGAATAACGCCATACTATTAGAGCAGCAGTGAGGTTTACGCGGAAGAGTATCCAGATCATGCCAACCGCTCACGAACTGTCTTTGTAAACATTACACAAAAGAAGTTCTAGAAACTGGTAGTGTAGAAAATAAAATACGCCAAGGAAAAAGATGAGCAAATGTTGAAAGAAATAAAATTAACATCTTAGCAGCAGTAACATACAATGCAAATGTCACTGAACAGGCACCTCAGACGTACGAGACCGATCAACCACCAAATGAACGTTCCGCGAACACTACATTTCATCGCATTTCATCCTCTTCACACTTCGCTGCATCTACAGCTTCTACACTTCCAAAATTGGTTACGTGTCCCCAAATGCTGTCAACGAAAAGTGCAATGTGATGCGGCATATCTATGCAAAATTTTGTTTATGGAAGAGCATCGTTTACGAATCATGGGCAAGTCAGCCTTCGAAATATGCACTAATTGTCAACCGAAAATCCGCGCGGACTCGAAGAAGTGGATAAAATCAACGGTCTTGGTCTATCAACGTTTGGTGCGCGTTTTTCGAGACCTGCATCATTGGTCCTGTTGTTCTGCTGGGAATGTAAATGCAATTAAGTATCTGGAGTCCATAAAATACGCTGCTGCCGCAGTTACTGGAAGACAGCCCACGGGACATCAAGCAATCAGTGTGATACCAACATGACGGATGTCCCTCCCATTCTGCACAGTTAATGACAGATCCTCTTAAGAGGACATTCGGAGAGCATTGGAACTGTCGTTCAGAAAACGCAAAATGGTCTGCGCTCTCACCAGACTTCACACTTCTATGTTTTTATTTGCGGAGAAAATTAGAACAAGAGGTCTATTAGGAAACAACGACGATTCCCGAAGGCTTGGAATCCCATATAAAACCCATGCCTTCAAATACCACATGCGAGATTTTCCTATTCTCTCGCTCGCTCTACGCAAACCGTTAGTCTTAGTAGTAAAAACGAACAGGACCTTTTTGTAGGAAATTTAATACATTTTCGCTACAGGTCAAGGTTTTTGAATTATTCAAGAAAAACGTATAAATGTGATCTTCAAGCGCGTTTTTCTTGAATAATTCTAAAACTGTGGCCTCCAGCGAAAATGTATCGCAGCATAAAATTTAACTACATTAAATTTTGCTATGGAGTGCCCTCTTCGTTTTTTCTGTAGGACTAATAGTTTGCACGTAATGAATGAGAGAATATGAAAATCTCACATGTGGTTTTTGAAGATGTTGCACGCTGCATAACACCTATCGGAAAGGGCAGCTGAATGACTGTGTTTATTCATTCTGGATATATTTTGGGTGGCCTGTTTTACCTGCCTGATCCAGTTTAAATGGCTCTCAGCACTATGGGACTTGAACATCAATGGTCATCAGTGCCCTAGAACTTAGAACTACTTAAACCTAACTAACCTAAGGACAGCATACAACACCCAGCCATCACGAGGCAGAGAAAATCCCTGACCCCGCCGGGAATCGAACCCGGGAACCCGGGCGTGGGAAGCGAGAACGCTACCGCACGACCACGAGATGCGGGCTCCAGTTTATATTGTGGTAATAATGCCATATACCGCATCAGTAATTTAATTTGTGTTCAAATCATGTACAGTCGACTTCAAAACTATACCTAGTATTCCAATTTAAGAATTTATGTCAACCTTTTTTTTTTTTTTTTCATAGTAATGACCTACAAAGCATGCAGCCTCAATTGGCACAGAAATGAATGATACATTCCAGCCATAAAAATCTTTGATGTAAAAAAGAAAAAATAAGAGGGGGCGAAAGCGAGATTGAAAACAGTTACATAAAAATCATTGTGTGTGTGGAAAATAAACTGTAGTTCAGAAATATTTTTCACTGAGAAAAAGTACTGTAATTCTAAAAGGAGCTCGCAATTATGATTCACGTAACTAACTAGCAGCAGTCAGAAGAAGAAGCAGTTACGTGGGAGACATCCTGGTTCTTGTTGACAGTGCACAGTTAGGTAAAGTATGTCACCTTAGCATGACGACAATCGTTGGAGCTACTTGATGACAATCGTCAAGTAATTGCAACAGTCAATCTTGAAGGTAGTAAGGTGTTTCCACAGAGTGCCTGATTGTTGTAGGTTCAAACGGCAGCGGCGACTACAGGGCAATGAAACAAGCAAATACTACTAGTAAAAATGATATTCTTTCTGGTGAAAGCATGCGTGTGTGGTATATGCATGATGAAGACCATCACACATTCATGTGACTATTCGGGAATACATAGCACTTATCGTCAACAACTGTATCGGTCGTGGCTCGCCATTACCATGGTCTTCCATATTCCGCAACTTGAACCCGTTGGTTTTATTGTGTTGGGACAGTTAAAAGCCATGGTGTATTCCAGCCCTGTTGATAGTGTCGATGAACTCTGGGACCGCATTTTGGACGGCTGTCAACCTGCCTGGGATTTTTGAACATGTAGGGGCATCGGTGAGGAAACAAGCTGAAGCCGTTTGGAAAACTTGTTGTAATATGTTTGTCCTCATCTACATAGCTGCAGTTTGGATCCTCGGGGACGCTCATGTACTAAGTCTTAATACGTCGTATCGGGTGAACCATTCGTTTCCGGACCTATATTTATCAGGATCACTTGCTTGTTTCTTGGTCTTTTAAGGCCCCTTTCTTTTATATGTATAATACTAAAACGCCCTTTAGCATTACGATCCTCTGTTGCTCGGTTCAAACTAAAACTTTTCGCTCATTTTGCGACGAGTGTGCTTCGTTTAGGCGAAGCAGCTCCACGAAATCTTTATACTGCTATTATTTTACGCATGAATTAGTTCGTTTTATGTTCGTCCTACTTTTTTATTTTGTTTTTCAATACAGAAAAGTAGCGACAGCTATGTAAATATTGGTTTGCGTGAAAAATGGTACTTAACTTTTCTCTTACGCATCTGTACGTCATTTGAATTTTTCGTTCTCACTGAAACCCTCCTTGTATAGGTTTATTGCCAGGTACAAAACGTGCCTCAAAAACAGGATACCACTAGCGTCTTTCCAGAACAAGTGCATCGCACACGGAAATTACCCACAGCATTGGGTCTGTCTTACAATACTCTTCACAGGGAAATATCTATCCACTGCAGCAGGAGGTCAAATCATCAATGTCCGTAACATCATCGTTATGAACAGACGCTCGTGCTACTTCAGACACTCGAGTGAGGCAAGTTTGGTGCTTGACGACGAGGCTACATAGTCTTTAAATCGACTGTGCATAAAAATGAATTGTATGATACAACTTTACGGAGCTATTGCCATTATTATTGGAAAAAATTAAACATTTGACGAAGGCCCAAATGGATGTCCTATTCACAAAGGGTCCTAGTCAAACTATTCCATAGAGGTTTCGCTATCACCAGTGGTCACGCACGCGTGCGCGCGCGCACACACACACACACACACACACTTAACGCAGGAACTGAAATGAACATTTTCGTTATTGCTACTGATTATAAATTGAAGCACTTTCACGTCTTTTCTCACGTACCACCAGGTTACACTCTCTTGACAAAAGAAATGTTACGCATCTAGAAGGAGAAGGAAGACGAACGAAATATCACGTGTTGAGAGGTGACGGGATTTCACGTCAATAAGAGTATGCAAGTGTAAGGATGATGGCATGTGCTGATGGAAGTGCAGCATAGCACGAAGGTGAAACAAAATGGTGACTGGTGCCAAATTTGTGAAAAGTGTAGGAAGTCCGAAAATGTTCCATTTTGAAGAGGGAAGGCGAAAATTAATGAGTTCACATAGGAGTTGTCTGAATGTTACAAATTGGTGGAAGATTTTCGAACCGAGATTCCGTCTCTTATTTTGCTACTTCTGTACTGGTAATGCCTCTGAAAAACATTTCTGTCTGGAGGGGCATAATGTTTCTAAGCTAAACGGCTGAACACATATTTTAGTTACAACAAGAAATGTGTCTGGAAAGCTCTGAAGTGTTTTTGTCACTTGACAGGCAGTGCCGCCATGTCGAGAATCAGAATGCTTACCGCTCGGTTCCTACCCTCTGATTTATCTTCTCATGGCAGACGTTCTGTGCACGTCCTAGAAAAAATGAAATGTAATTCTGTTAAGAATAGTGACACCTGAATAATCTACAATGGTACGGACAAACCTCGTGCTCATTACACGGGCGTCCGTTTAAGGCTGGCCGTGTTGTCGTATTCGCTCCCGCATTAACATTTCAGAGCATATGTAAATTTGCTAAAACTCGCACTGAAGCTATCCACATCGCATAAATGCAAATCAGTCGTTCATTTGCTGGCTTGTTGAAATTCATTGTCTTTGGTGCTATTGTTGACGAGCTCTCGCGCAAAATAAAAAGTGCACCTCACGGCAGAAAAACAAGAACAACAAAATATCGCAGTTAAAAATGGCGTCCGTGGAATGGCCTGCTTATTTCATTCTCCAAGCGTTCATCTCTGGAGACGTGAGCTTTTGCTACAGAGTATTTGACAGCGAATCGGTCTAAATTCCTCCATTTTCAAATCCTTTTTTATTTTATTGATGCACTGTTGACCGCGGTTTTCGAAGTACAGCTGCTTTTGTTGCGAATTTTGTAAGGTGTATTGCTAACGAAAATGGTACGACGTAATCAGCCGTACCCCCTACGCACCGCTGGTTCTCTGGAACATTCGCAGCTGGGCGCGCCTTTTTCGGCAGTGCCCAAGCGCTGCCGGTCACGTGGCTTTATGCATGGCGCAGACAATCATGTTCAGGTTTCGAGTGGAATGGTCGTATGCAGTCGAGTCGCATCGAAGATATATGAACAGTTTACAGATGTTGATAAAATATGATACATATGATTTATGCGTGAAGGGTACGCATAATTACACATGTATTCGGTAGAAAAGCTAGTATCGTAAGTGGGTGACCTCGAACACTCAAAGCCGCACGAAAACGGTCTTAGAATATACGTATCTCATTCCAAAAACAGTGGTACGAGTCATTCGTACGCAAAACTGCGCATCTTACTACGAGAGATATTTGAACGACCGCAAGATCCAAGAGAGGAACTTCGTAATAGGACCAAAAAGACACAAATTTCAATACGGTGACTTATCGTCACACTTCCCTCTGCTTAATTACTATATCTGAACAACAAACGCTTTATACTGACGTGACTGAGTTGCACAGCAATTCATTGTTCGAATTGCAGGTGAGGGATTATAGTGAGAGGATAAGGAAAAGTGGAACAGAACAACATGCACATCTGACTAAAGTCACTTTTTCACATTCAACAATACTTCTGCGTTCAAGCTGTCCGACATCAAAGCCGTATTAATTACATTTTCAAACGATGTGAAAGGTACATGAATATCATAACACGCCATTTGCCAAGCGTAATGTACCATCGGTATGTACACTCCTGGAAATGGAAAAAAGAACACATTGACACCGGTGTGTCAGACCCACCATACTTGCTCCGGACACTGCGAGAGGGCTGTACAAGCAATGATCACACGCACGGCACAGCCGACACACCAGGAACCGCGGTCTTGGCCGTCGAATGGCGCTAGCTGCGCAGCATTTGTGCACCGCCGCCGTCAGTGTCAGCCAGTTTGCCGTGGCATACGGAGCTCCATCGCAGTCTTTAACACTGGTAGCATGCCGCGACAGCGTGGACGTGAACCGTATGTGCAGTTGACGGACTTTGAGCGAGGGCGTATAGTGGGCATGCGGGAGGCCGAGTGGACGTACCGCCGAATTGCTCAACACATGGGGCGTGAGGTCTCCACAGTACATCGATGTTGTCGCCAGTGGTCGGCGGAAGGTGCACGTGCCCGTCGACCTGGGACCGGACCGCAGCGACGCATGGATGCACGCCAAGACCGTAGGATCCTACGCAGTGCCGTAGGGGACCGCACCGCCACTTCCCAGCAAATTAGGGACACTGTTGCTCCTGGGGTATCGGCGAGGACCATTCGCAACCATCTCCATGAAGCTGGGCTACGGTCCCGCACGCCGTTAGGCCGTCTTCCGCTCACGCCCCAACATCGTGCAGCCCGCCTCCAGTGGTGTCGCGACAGGCGTGAATGGAGGGACGAATGGAGACGTGTCGTCTTCAGCGATGAGAGTCGCTTCTGCCTTGGTGCCAATGATGGTCGTATGCGTGTTTGGCGCCGTGCAGGTGAGCGCCACAATCAGGACTGCATACGACCGAGGCACACAGGGCCAACACCCGGCATCATGGTGTGGGGAGCGATCTCCTACACTGGCCGTACACCACTGGTGATCGTCGAGGGGACACTGAATAGTGCACGGTACATCCAAACCGTCATCGAACCCATCGTTCTACCATTCCTAGACCGGCAAGGGAACTTGCTGTTCCAACAGGACAATGCACGTCCGCATGTATCCTGTGCCACCCAACGTGCTCTGGAAGGTGTAAGTCAACTACCCTGGCCAGCAAGATCTCCGGATCTGTCCCCCATTGAGCATGTTTGGGACTGGATGAAGCGTCGTCTCACGCGGTCTGCACGTCCAGCACGAACGCTGGTCCAACTGAGGCGCCAGGTGGAAATGGCATGGCAAGCCGTTCCACAGGACTACATCCAGCGTCTCTACGATCGTCTCCATGGGAGAATAGCAGCCTGCATTGCTGCGAAAGGTGGATATACACTGTAGTAGTGCCGACATTGTGCATGCTCTGTTGCCTGTGTCTATGTGCCTGTGGTTCTGTCAGTGTGATCATGTGATGTATCTGACCCCAAGAATGTGTCAATAAAGTTTCCCCTTCCTGGGACAATGAATTCACGGTGTTCTTATTTCAATTTCCAGGAGTGTATTTCGATGCAGAAAGTTGACTGTACGACATAAGAGTGCAGTCTGACGGAGAAATGACGATAGTATGACTTCATTTGAGGCATGCAGTATGTCGCAACTTCCCTCTAATATTCTGACAAAATTAATGGGATTAATTCAAAAAATCGTTCAAATGGCTCTAAGCACTATGGGACTTAACATCTGAAGTCATCAGTCCCCTAGACTTAGAACTACTTAAACCTAACTAACCTAAGAACATCACACACATCCATGTCCGAGGCAGGATTCGAACCTGCGACCGTAGCAGCAGCGCGGTTCCGGACTGAAGCGCCTAGAACCGCTCGGCCGGGATTAATTCGCCTTACGGTACCGCTGTACACTCCTTACACTCTAATTCAGAAACCAACACTTCAAAAGACCGTCTCCTACTGCATCTATACTAGTCACATAATTAGAGCAAGTACTTGTCAGTGCAGGTACAATACACTGTGGAATCGCGCTAGCAGACAACAACCGTATTTCACATGCGATTGGCTCGTACCACCGTCTTTGGATGAGCGATTTACATTCTACGCACATTTTCGTGCGGTTCTGAACGTTCGAGGTCACGTACTTCACTTGTTACTAGCATCCGTTGCCGGGCTACATTATTACTTGAACAGCTATTAAGCGCCGCCATTGTGGGCACAGACGGGTCATTCGGGACCGATCCACCGCCATGTCATCCTCTGCCAACTGCGTCATTTGGGTACTGATGGAGGGGTGGTCTCCCAGTCGTTGTCGAGTTAGCAGACATAGTGCCATTACAGTTCTGTCAAGAAGCTCCTCTGCTGGCATTACGAGCCTGCGTGCATCCCGTCCCAGTCCAGGAAGAACCCCTGGTTGTACCGGGAATTGAAACGTCTGCGTGGCAGTCAGACACATTGGCCACTTAGCCTCGGAGGCAGTTATTAAGACTACCTTGAACTTGTGTAGTGTGATACTTCAATCTGGAAAAGCAATAAAGTAATGGCAAACTTCCGTGTGAAATGGGAACTAAATTTGAGTGCTAATATGACCACAGTTGGGTGTAACCATCGCTGCTGGGTTGGGTTGTTTTGGGGGAGGAGACCAGACAGCGAGATCATCGGTCTCAAAAAAATGGTTCAAATGGCTCTGAGCACTATGGGACTTAACATCTATGGTCATCAGTCCCCTAGAACTTAGAACTACTTAAACCTAACTAACCTAAGGACAGCACACAACACCCAGCCATCACGAGGCAGAGAAAATCCCTGACCCCGCCGGGTCATCGGTCTCATTGGATTAGGGAAGGACGGGGAAAGAAGTCGGCCGTGCCCTTTCAAAGGAACCATCCCGGAGTTTGCCTGGAGGGATTTAAGGAAATCATGGAAAACCTAAATCAGGATGGCCGGACGCGGGATTGAACCGTTGTCCTCCCGAATGCGAGTCTAGTGTGCTAACTACTGCGCCACCTCGCTGTCAAGTGTTACCTACAAACTGAATAAACAAAGTAAATTATCCAAGATGATTCCATGACGATGTTAAAAACTTTCAGGCCTGATGGGGGAGGGTAAATTTACTAATTTGAGATAAGGGACCCTAGACCAGAAACGACTGGGTCGAAAGTTACTAGTGAAAATCGTTCTGATACCTCTGATACTGGCCTTTCTACTGCAAGCTTCGTTGCTTTCCGTATTTTGCAAGGAGGTAGTATGGATCAAACCATAAAAACTTGTTTAGTAAATGTCGGCTCTAAAGAGAATACCTTAAGAGCTATGAGCACTTGTTTGTCTTCAGTATTGTGAAACATCTACTGAACAAATAGTCATAGCTCTTGAGATAAGCACTTTAGACCCCATGTTTACTGGAAATTTTTTTCTTGTTTCGTCCATACTACCTCCTTCCAAAATATGGAAAGCAAAGAGCTTGCAGTGGAAGGGGTCTACTCTCAGGGCTCTCGGAACTACTTTCACTTATAACTTTCGACTCGGTCATTTCTGCACCAGGGTCCCTTACCTCAGATTGATACATTTACCCTTCTTCGTCATACTTGAAAGTTTGCAGCATTATCACGGAATCGTCTTGCGTAAGAACCGTTATCCTTCTCACGTAAATTGAAGAACTGATTACTTTAATATTCGTAAACAAAAGAGAAACGTTTTTGTTTTGGGCAACACAGTCAGGCTTCGTACGAAGTGTATTCTCACTGTTAGCCATGCGTTTCCCATGTACGGTCTCCACAAAGAAAACTGTTGCAGTTAAGAATTAGCAAAATATAGTGGGAGTTTCCGCAGTTGTACGAAGTTAAAAGGAGTGAAGAGACTTCTCAGATGCTCTATATATTCCGGACTTCCGTATCAAGGATGCTATTTCATACCCTCACTTTCACCGCTCGATACTGGGTGTAATGCCTCCTAGAAATAGTATAGGGGGATGCGAAATTGTTGAAAGGCTGAAAACTCGCGGGCTCAGGGCTCAGAGCGCGCGGCGACAGATTCGGCTGGGCGACCGCTACACGTGAGTCCAGGTACAAAAGGCCAGCAACGTCGCCGGATGTTGAGTGGGATTGATATTAAAAAACTGTGCTAATTTAAAAGTGGTGAATCGCATATTTAGCTTACATCACAACTGAAAAGAGAACCAAAACATGCATGTGTGAAGAAGGCATAAATAATAGTTTAAACACTATTTAACGACAATCTGTTGTCATTTAAAGTGAGCACACTTGCACATGAATCATGGCTTATTGATTTGTGGACCAACAATTACTTATATTTATTGTAAATGATCTGAGTGTAACCAAATGTTTATGACACTTCTTTATTAAAATATTGTTGTAATATATTAATTTAGACTGGAAATCATGTCTGTAGACCTTAAGAATGAGGACATCCTTCAGCCAATGGAAAAGCAGACAGTAGCGGAACAGAATGGGAGTGAAGTGCAAACGGGGACTTTTCGTATGAAGAGCTCAAGGGAGGGTTTGTGGGCACTTTTACACGAGTTCTGGAAGGAGGCAGACCTGTCTGTGGTAATTCGACTGTGGAGCTGTTCGATTCTGGGCAGTGAACAGCCACTACCATACTTTTAACTTCTCAAGAGATTTTATATTTCGAAAGGTCTGAATGTGATACAGAGTTGGACTTTTTCCCCTTCAATTACGGAACGGAGGATAGGCAGAGTATGAGTTATTATTCTTTATATCATGTGTGTTAATTTCTAAATCATGATGTTGAAATCTACACTGCTTTGAGCCGGTGAATATTTCGTGTATTGTGGTTACGAAATGGGCTTAGTTTTTGCACGTCTTTGATGACTATTTAGATTCAGAAATTTGCTACCATTCTCATTAAACTCTCAACATCAGATTCCTGCATTTTAGAAGAGTATTTCAGTCTGTATTATACTTGATTATCGTAGGACCAATTTCCGTTTATTTAGATGTTCTTTCTTGAACAAACATTTTTCAGTATAATTCTCTGTCGTCTACATCAATTACAGATGTTAGCCTAGAACCCACTTTAAAATTATTCATTTTATTTTTATTTTACATTTTTCTATCTTTTATTAATTCACTCGGGGACAGGAAGTTCGTTTTCTCCTAATCATGTACTTTCATCTTCATCGACATGCAAGTGGTCAAAGTGGCGTCAAATATTTCTTTAAAGACAGTACCGCCATTAGACTGTTTTTTATTTGCAGTGTTACATTTACACGATCATGATTTCAGCTTTAAAGTGCCATTATCAAGTGTTTTAATGTTATACAGTGCCTAAGATGGCATATTTAAAATACACTATTAGACACATTGTCTATGGGTCAATATTTCTGGTAAAAGCCTGCTGCTTTGTAGTAGGCACTTTAAAGCCGAAATCATGATCGTGTAAAAGTAACACTGCAAATAAAAAAGTCTAATGGCGGTACTGACTTTAGAGAGATATAAGACTGTGGCCCCACATTATGAAAAAAATTATTAAATGGCGTCAAATACATAGTCTTGCCTTCAACATCGCAGCGCGTCAGCAATCGTTGGTTAATATATTAAAAACTAAAAACACGCCTCGATTGCGAAAAAAGCACCTAGTGTTGTCTGAGGTTTCGGCGTAGATATTTACACCTTCTTCAGAACAACAATAAAACCCACAAGTGCCTAAGAAGACCTTTGTCAGTGATTAAAAGAACACCATAGCTATACCTTTATAAACGAAGAAGATACAGAGTTGGACTTTTTCCCCTTGAATTACGCCAAAACCTGAGTTAGCACTAGGCGCTTTTTTCGCAGTCGAGGCGGGTTTTTAGTTTTTTAACATAGTCTTTCGCCAGGTAGCCCAGACGGTCTCTCGGTCAACAGTGCCGTGCGATCATTTCGTTTTTCACAACACCACTTGAGGGTGAAGTCGCCTTCTGTTCCGTCCCGTCGACGTTCAGTGTGAAACTGCTTTGACACAAGAGACACAGTTCCAGCTTGTTCAAAAAGGCAATCGTCAGAAGAGAGCGGAAGAGCCGGGGCCAGTTTGCGAGACTCGGCGCGGCGCGGCGCGGCGCAGAGGTGCGTGCGTGCGGCCGCGCCGCCACCTCGCCAGCGGGCAGGCGAGGCCGGGCGGCCAGCAGCGAGCGATCGATCGATATCGGCGGCGGCGCGGCGCGGCGCTGCGATCCGGACGCGCTCTCGGCCCCGCCGGCCAAACGACGCCGCCTGTTGCGCTGGCCAACCTGTGGCCGCCGAAAGCGACCTGCGGGCCTCCGCACGACCGCATCCCGCCCTCGTATCCGTGTCCACCACTGGCGTAGCCGTGGGAGGGAGGAGCGGAGGCCCATCGTAACGTGTGATCCGGGTAAAGCGAAACTGCCGACAAGCGAAGTGCAGGGCTGAACTTCAGCTCTATCCCAGGCAAGTCGTGTCCAAATTCCTGTCTCGAACTGGTCGTCGCAGTATGCCGCTGTGGTTAAGCCGCATCTACGAGGTGCATTCAAGTTCTCAGGCCTCCGATTTTTTTTTCTCCGGACTGGAAAGAGATAGAAACATGCGCATTGTTTTAAAATGAGGCCGCGTTAATTGTCAATACGTCCCAGAGATGGTAGCACCGTACGGCAGATGGAATTTTACCGCCAGCGGCGAGAATGAGAACTGTTTCAAATACTTAAAATGGCGACGTTTTCCTTACTTGAACAGCGTGCAATCATTCGTTTTCTGAATTTGCGTGGTGTGAAACCAATTGAAATTCATTGACAGTTGAAGGAGACATGTGGTGATGGAATTATGGATGTGTCAAAAGTGCGTTCGTGGGTGCGACAGTTTAATGAAGGCAGAACATCGTGTGACAACAAATCGAAACAACCTCGGGCTCGCACAAGCCGGTCTGACGACATGATCAAGAAAGTGGAGAGAATTGTTTTGGGGGATCGCCGAATGACTGTTGAACAGATAGCCTCCAGAGTTGGCATTTCTGTAGGTTCTGTGCACACAATCCTGCATGACGACCTGAAAATGCGAAAACTGTCATCCAGGTGGGTGCCACGAATGATGACGGACGACCACATGGCTGCCCCTGTGGCATGTTGCCAAGCAATGTTGACGCGCAATGACGGCATGAATGGGACTTTCTTTTCGTCGGTTGTGACAATGGATGAAACGTGGATGCCATTTTTCAATCCAGAAACAAAGCACCAGTCAGCTCAGTGGAAGCACACAGATTCACCGAGACCAAAAAAATTTCGGGTAACCGCCAGTGCTGAAAAAATGATGGTGTCCATGTTCTGGGACAGCGAGGGCGTAATCCTTACCCATTGCGTTCCAAAGGGCACTATGGTAACAGGTGCATCCTACGAAAATGTTTTGAAGAACAAATTCCTTCCTGCACTGCAACAAAAACGTCCGGGAAGGGCTGCGCGTGTGCTGTTTCACCAAGACAACGCACCCGCACATCGAGCTAACGTTACGCAACAGTTTCTTCGTGATAACAACTTTGAAGTGATTCCTCGTGCTCCCTACTCACCTGACCTGGCTCCTAGTGACTTTTGGCTTTTTCCAACAATGAAAGACACTCTCCGTGGCCGCACATTCACCAGCCGTGCTGCTATTGCCTCAGCTATTTTCCAGTGGTCAAAACAGACTCCTAAAGAAGCCTTCGCCGCTGCCATGGAATCATGGCGTCAGCGTTGTGAAAAATGTGTACGTCTGCAGGGCGATTACGTCGAGAAGTAACACCAGTTTCATCGATTTCGGGTGAGTAGTTAATTAGAAAAAAAATCGGAGGCCTTAGAACTTGAATGCACCTCGTACCTCCACATCTTGTTGTTATGGTCTACAGTCCAAGGCCTGATATACCAGGTGATCAAAAAGTCAGTATAAATTTGAAAAATTGAATAAATCACGGAATAATGTAGATAGAGAGGTACAAACTGACAAACACGCTTGGAATGACATGGGGTTATATTAGAACCAAAAAAATACAAACGTTCAAAAAATGTCCGACAGATGGCGCTTCGTCTGATCAGAATAGCAATAATTAGCATAACAAAGTAAGACAAAGCAAAGATGATGATCTTTACAGGAAATGCTGAAAACGTCCACCATCATTCCTCAAAAATAGCTGTAGCCGAGGAATAATGTTGTGAACAGCACTGTAAAGCATGTCCGGAGTTATGGTGAGGCATTGGCGTCGGATGTTGTCTTTCAGCATTCCTAGAGATGTCGGTCGATCACGATACACTTGCGACTTCAGGTAATCCCAAAGCCAATAATCGCACGGACTGAGGTTGGGGATCTGGGAGGCCAAGCATGACGAAAGTGGCGGCTGAGCACACGATAGGATCGTAACGCTGAACTAGCACATTCCCCATTCTGATAATACAGCTTCACTAAAAGCGCTTTTTCAGGTAACGTCAACATGCCGCGACTGCTGGCGCATCTGATTCTCTCTCATTTTTTTTTACTTTATTGTTATTTTAAAACCTGTACAACAGGCAGGCTGTCAGCAGCATTCTACGCTGCTCTTCAGCCAGAGAATACACAATGAGAGAAAAAACAGGAAGAATACGCAGAAGTTACAGAACGGTGGACAATAAAACAGTAGACACATAAAAACAAACACGGAGCCGTTCACACTCGACGATAATCCACACTGCAAACTGTTGACACGACGCACAAACACTGAAGATGGCGATGGCACAGGTGAACGATGGAGTGCGACGGTGAACACTGAACACGAAACACGACGGCACACACTAGACACTAATGGCGATGATTTCCGGCGCGCGAATGTCCACGTAGCGTGTGCGAGTCCGGGGACCTGCCAAGAGAGGATGAGGTGGGGGGGGGGGGGGGAGAGGGAGAGGGGAGAGCAGAGATGCCATGGGGAAAGGAGGAAGGGGGAGGGAAAGCCCGGGGGAAGAGGGATGGAGGAAGAGGGATGGGGGGAAAAGGCGAGAGAAGGGAGGGAGGGTGATTCTCTCTCTCATTACAGCTCCTTTTATACGCGATTGTCATGCGCAGTCACTGACGTTTCGCTGTCCAACGCCATCTGTCGGACATTTTGTGAACTTAGTTTTTTTTTGTTCTAATAAAACCCCACGTCATTCCAAGCATGTGTGTCAATTTTTACCTCTCTATCTACACTATTCCGTGGTTTATTAAGTTTTCAAATTTATACTGACTTTTTGATCACCCGGTATTTGTCGATCACAGTATTACTGCACTTGGGACTGAAGGAGCTTCGGTCGGCTTACTGCGAGTTTTTATCGTGATATTTCACGAGGACATGCTGAACCACTTGATATGCACAACTGTTCTGGAAGCCTGTACAGTCCATTGCATTTTTTCTTAATCACCTCCGTACTTGTTCACTTTAACGTCACCATGTGTTTCCGATAACAGCCACGGGGAAGGGAAGTCCAGTAATATCGTGGTCGGAAGTACAGCTCTCAACGCTGGTCCCTCCTGTGAGTTCTCTGAATAGGCACCCTACATCAACTTGAACCTGCTTACGGGATTAATGTCTAGGATTTCCTCTGTAATTTTTATACCTCGTTGTTCCCTCAATTACCAAATTGACGACACTGGTTTCTCAAGATATGTGCTATTAACCGATCCTTTCTTTTAGTCCAGTTCTGCCGAAAATTCCCTTTTCTTTAATTCGACGCAGTACCTACCCATTAGCTATTCGATCTAACCATCTAATATTCAGGATTACTGAGCAATGCACACTTATGCGTTTGGCAGAGGGTTCACATAACCACTTTAAGACTATTTATCGACCGTTCCACTCTCGAATAGCACGTGAGAGAAATAAACACCAGAACCTTTCTGTGCGAACTCTGACTTATCTTACTTCGTCACGATGGTCATTTATCCCTATGGTTGAAACTGAAAAGTACTGTATTCCGGCATTCGGAGGAGAAGAAAAAAAAGCTGTTCTTTTTCTTTTTTTACTTTTCCGATGTCTGTAAATCTTATCTGGTGAGGATCTCTTACCTCGCAGCAATACTTCAGAACAGAAGAGACAAGTGTAGATGGGTAGCGTCTTCAGGGTAATTCCATGAAAAGTGAAAGCTTTCTTATGTCTGTAACACTTCCTGTTCCTTCCTTTAGTGGCACACCAACCGAGCTTGCATCATCAAAGCTTCGCTGTACATTGTTCATATTCAGGTCTCTCTCTTTATATTTTCATGTTTATACTTTAATGTCAGTTGAACAAAACATGCGCCCGTTACCATGAAATGACTCTTTAGTAGATCTGTTGCACTTTCCAAGCGTTCTGCCGATAAGAGGAAGTCTTTGTTCGTTTTCTTCATATCATTTGTAAAGCATGATTCGAATTTAAATTGTTGGTAGTTATTTAGATGAATGATGAACCTCAAATTTGTTACATTTCTATGATAAATCGTCTAATCGCAATTTTAAGGAGTTTTCATTATTACTCATGTGGAAGACTTAACACTTTAGCTAGCTTAGGGTCAGTTGCTGCTTTTCGCACCATGCTGATATCTTGTCAGAATCATTTTGTAATTCATTATAATATTATGACGACTTGAGTATACAGTAAACGATGGCGTCACCTGCAAACAGTCGCCGGCCGGGGTGGCCGCGCGGTTCTAGACGCTACAGTCTGGAACCGCGCGACTGCTACGGTCGCAGGTTCGAATCCTGCCTCGGGCATGGGTGTGTGTGATGTCCTTAGGTTAGTCAGTTTTAAGTAATCCTAAGTTCTAGGAGACTGATGGCTTCAGAAGTTAAGTCCCATAGTGATCAGAGCCATTTGAACCATTTTGCAAACAGTCTAAGAGAATTGCTAAGATTTCCACACCTGCATTGTCTTCTAAATAAACATCAAAAAACAGCAGAGGGCTTACAACGCTGCCCCTGGGGGGAAGCTGCACAGAAGTACGGTTTCATTGGACGTTTGCCTGTGGATTGACTGTAGGCAGAGTGCAGCCTTCCTTTGTCGCGGCACCAGGTGGGGGCGGATGGCGTGCCCATCGGTCTCGCCGCCTTTTACTCCGTACACAACCGGCAGTCAGTCACTGGAGTCACAAGGGAAACACAGAACCAACGGGTCACCAGTTTTCTCATCTTTCGCGCGGTCGTAGTACTTGCTTCGACGTAACAAGAGTTGCTCAAGTACGATGTGCTTCTCAAGCGTTTTGGAAAACTCTAGGTCCTAAGTTATACGTGCCTGTTGAATGGCATACACGAGCTCGGCCATAGCGCAGCGGTGTAGACGCCAGACTTGATGTCTGTGCGGTGCTGCGTTCCAGTCTCGTCTTCCGTTTTTCTCTTATCTTCCACCGACCACTCGTATGATTCTTCTGTTGATGTCGAAGATCCTGGTAACTGCTCCATTTCAAAACAACAGTAAACTTATCTTTGCAGATTTCAGTAACAAACGAGCTTCCTCAGGGTTATTAACTGTTGACTAACAACTCTGTTACTTTGGGTATGCAAATAAAATGATCTGCAAACACAGTGAATAGGAAAGCAGGCCCATTCCACGAAAAAAGGATGCAACTGCTTTTTACTGATGCCCCAGAGGCAAAACAAATAAAGTGCACATTATTCGAAGTACGAGTTTCATCGCGTTAAGCGCACATGAACAAATCGATAAATAAGTCTTCATTTCAACACAATTCCTTGTTATATCTCAATTATACCTCACCTCGAATGTACTACTATCATCATCATTGTTATTTTTCGCCGCGCGGTATTAGCCGAGCGGTCTCAGGCGCAGCAGTCATGGACCGTGAGGCTGATCCCGGCGAAGGTTCGAGTCCTCCCTCGGGCATGGGTGTGTGTGTGTTTGTCCTTAGGATAATTTAGGTTAAGTAGTGTGTAAGCTTAGGGACTAATGACCTTAGCAGTTAAGTCCCATCAGATTTCACACGCATTTGAACATTTTTTGTTATTTTTCCTTTCCGTAGAAACACGATTTGTCGTAGCAATACAAATATTTGATGAAGCAAAAAATAAAAAAAAGTAAATGACGACATTCGGTCGTTTGCAGACAGACTTCTTAGCCTGGCGCCTTGGCGGTTGTGCTAAAACAGTTGCTCGACGGCTGGCGTTCTCATGTAGTATTCAAAAGCCTCGTACAATTCTGAACCTCGTTTTCTCTAAAACGCTGAGAAACGTATAATAAAAGAGCATTACTGTTATATCAAAGTACGTACTACAACCGTTTGAAAGATGAGCAAAATCGGCGATCCGTTGAATGTATGCTCCTGTTGTTAGTCACAACTTTTAAGCACCAAGAGCTTATGACCGCAGCTGTTAAAGTTGCAACGATCACATACGTCTAGCTATGAGGAAGGCACAAGCCCAAAAACACCACAAACATATTGACACATACACACAATTTTTATTTTTGTTTGGGACAATGGTAAACATTGGCCCAGAAATAAATTAGAATACTCCTGATCCCCTGGTTCCGACCAAGGTTTTCAGGAGGTTTTCCTTGATTATCAGGTGAATGCTGGAACTTAAAGTCGCCTCCGAAATATTCGCTACTAGGATCCAGTCTGCCTCCAACGTCCCCGTACCTGCCGGGACATTGGCTGTAAAGAAACGGGACTACTTAACGGGATGGATCTCACGAAGCCTGCTATGCTGCGTGGAGTATATAATGAAAAGTAAACAAAAAAATGCTGGGGCAAAACTTAGATTTGCTATGAGAACCCTAAGGAAATGTAAATAACGAATGAAACAGGTTTCTTCCAAAACCCCTACCAATTATTGGGTATTTTTCGTCTGTTTCGGTCGCCTACCTAGTCGGATTCATGGAAGAGGTAGAAAAGATTCAAAAGGTAGCTGCACGATTCGTTACGGGTTTGTATAGCCAGCGTAACAGAGTGGAGATCACATACTGTTTGACAACAGTGTTAGCGGTCATTCAGGTCTCTCATAGGTTCAAAATGGCTCTGGGACTTAACATCTGAGGTCATCAGTCCCCTAGAACTTAGAAATACTTAAACCTAACTAACCTAAGGACATCACACACATCCACGCCCGAGGCAGGATTCGAACCTGCGACCGGAGCGGTCACGCGGCTCCGGACTGAAGCGCCTAGACCGCACGGCCACACCGGCCGGCTCATAGGTTCTGACTGCGGTGACACTAGATAGAGCAACCGCGTAATTCGAGCCGTGGAAAGGGCAAAAACTTAAGTCAAACTAAGAGTGTGAGTTCTAAGGAAATGTAATTGGTGCAAGAAGGTCGTTTGGCGAACTCTTCTTCGACCAGTTCTAGAGTGTGCCTGGGACCTTTAACTAATTGTATTCACGGAAGAGATCGAAAAGCTTGAAAGCAAAACCTGCGCGATTCTTCTTCTTTTAGCTAGCGTGTGTCACGAAAAGCGCTTATCGAACTGCTGTTTGAGACTTTACAACAGGGAGGTCGTGTATCGCCACAGAATACCAAGTACCTGCGTTCCAAAATGAATCAACAAACATTTTTGCTGTGAACAGACGCGATTCACATTATCATCTGCGGGCATCGCTGTCTAGTTTTTACTGTATTGTTATTAGCTGTTCGACGATGCGAAGCTAATTGTCCTTTCTATCTTTTAATCATGTTAGGATAATATAAGGCACCATCTCTTTTAATCAGATTTGAACATCGCCACTATTGAAAAAATCACTAGTCTGAAGACTGCCTTTGTAAACATCGACTAGAATTGAACAAACAAGAAACCTATTACTGCCTCAAACATACATATGGCACAATGCCGACGATGGCAAAATGAAACATACGGGCTATTACTGGCATTCTTTAATCTGCACTTTTTGTGGTTTCTCCACTGTCATGAAACCATGGAGCTGAACACACAGTGAGACAGTGTGTGTATTGTTCAATCTCTGAGATTCTTGCCAACGTAGAAGCCACAAAAATTGGAGACAAAAAACTGAACCGAGTACTAGCTAAGTTCCAGACAACAGGCAGTTGCATGAGCAACAGAATGTACTATTAAGAAACTCAATGGAATCTACTCATGGATAATGAAAGTGAAACTACACTGAAACGTGTATGGGTTAAAGAGAAGAACACGGTGTTTTCTCAATGCTCAACGCAGAATCCTTTTTCCAGAACAACCGATTTTAAAGGAAACATGGACACAAAAAGTGATTTAGATGAACATGTACAGGGTTGCAACGGTGCGTTCATTTCCTCTATTTGAACAAAAAAACTAGTTACACTTCCTTTATAGGCCGAAAGTTTGGCTGGTTGTCGTTATGCAAAGAATGAACACTGTGAAATACTGTAAGTTCGTAAAAAAAGCCAAATCCGGCGTTTTGGTGTGAGAAATCCAGTGAGAGTCACACACCAAACATAGACTGAGCTCACAGAGTAGGTCGGCAACGAGAGGGCAGCCGACTGTACGTTGCAAGCACGTAGACTGAATACGACACTGGCTGGTTGCTGCTACTACCATAACACGAAATGCTCAGCTTCCAGCTGTGGCCAGAGGCCAAACACTTGGCGATGTTGCTGCAATCGCAACTAAAGCATTAGGCGTAACGGATGTGATTCATTCCGTGCTGGGCAGGTACCGCAGTAACGTTCGACTTGCGGTGCAGGTCGGGCAGTTTCGTTCCCTCTCACACGTGGACCTCCTATCCCACAGCGCTAGTTTTTGCGTTGCTGGCGTGAGCAGTTTTTTCGTAGAACTGTCGCTCCGAGTCCTCGAAGCGATCACGGCGGAGCGGCAGCCCAGCCATTTAGCGAACAGCTTTAGTACAATACGAATAAGGTAGCTCACGTACGCGTTTTAAGGCGCGGTTTTGTGCTGTCTGCGGAATCCGTACTGGCTTAGCGTCGCTTTGGAGGCAGCTGTATCCCGCTCCGGATAGCGCGAGATCAGGCTACGGGACGGGACGTGGCGGAGGAGCCCATTGCGTTGTATTGGCTGCCTGCGGGGTTGGTGAGCAGCGCTATTTGGCGAAAGTCGTTCTAGCGAATGTGGCGTACGTTTCCTTGCACCTGTCCATCGCGTTTTCTCGACACGGACCAAGAAGTATACAGCGCTGCATCTTGTTCGGTACCCAAGCGTGGCTTCCCATACCAGACATAGGCGCTTTTCGAAGGCCCTTCCTATAAACAAATAAAATGACACTGATTAAAATGTTCGCCAATAAAAAACCGAAGCGGAATTTTCGTCCAAAAATTATCTGTACTTTCTGCAGGCGACGTTTCTTACCCATAGAAAAGTAGATGCGGATTCTGCGGACGGGGTACGTGACAGTTTGTTACAGTCTCTGCCCTGTCTCCACCCTAACCTCCCCCCAACCACCCACCCAAACATAACTTGCCAATCCCCTACTTTCAAAGTGTGACAGGTGTGCATGATTTTAATAATAGCAAGAATAAAACTTATAGGGTGAACCAGAAACCCATCGACAAAAATCCTGAGTTGCTCAAGGATATTTCTGAGTTCAAAAATGGTTCAAATGGCTCTGAGCACTATGGGACTTAACATCTGAGGTTATCAGTCCCCTAGAACTGCTTAAACCTAACTAACCTAAGGACATCACACACATCCACGTCCGAGGCAGGATTCGAACCTGCGACCGTAGCGGTCGTGCGGTTCCAGCCTGTAGCGCCTAGAACCGCTCGGCCACCCCGGCCGGCGCAATAGGGAATATTTACGTCATAGCAAGAGTGGGAATATGGGTGTAAGAGAACTACAAACGTGATATGAGCACTGCTTTTGGCCAATAGCTGGACAAAATAACTTGCCGATTTACAGCCCTCCTGAAAAGCGTATGACACTGCAATTCATACCGTCTGAAAGCAGAGGAGAAATTCAGCCTCTGGATGTTTGTTTTTTCCGTGCCTATAAAACATACTGTGGCTACGTCTTAAAGGAAAGCCAGTTTCATCTAAGCTCCACGACGAACTGTTTAGTATTCGGTTGCATGCCATCACATTCCATCAGTTCTCATCAGCCTATTACACGACTATGCTTCTATATGCATTCTTTAAGAGTGGACACCTAGCTCAACGTCCTGCGCGGTTTCTAACTCCCAAGTAGTTGCCTTCGATCTCGATGGTCGAACCTTTGTGATCACTGTGGCGGGTCGTTTTTCATTCGGTGCTCATGATGAAAGTTAATCGTTTGTTTTGAACATTTTCTGAATGCCGACAATGTCCATTTTGTGAAGAGATCACATAGAAGATTGATTTCTGCACCTGCCGGACAGTCACTTTCTGTCGCCCTCCAGAGGCACATCGTGTATGATTAGCAGCTGACATTTTTCCTGATATAAGTCTTAACACAAAAGTTTCAAATGGCTCTGAGCACTATGGGACTTAACATCTATGGTCATCAGTCCCCTAGAACTTAGAACTACTTAAACCTATCTAACCTAAGGACATCACACAACACCCAGCCATCACGAGGCAGAGAAAATCCCTGACCCCGCCGGGAATCGAACCCGGGAACCCGCGCGTGGGAAGCGAGAACGCTACCGCACGACCACGAGCTGCGGGCCACAAAAGTTTCAAATGAGTTTTACTGAAGACTGAACTTGCGACCTCGCAGTCAAGGAGTTCCCTGTTTGTTTACATGCTACATTATTCTCTGAAGTTCGCCTTTGAAATTTGGAAAATTATATGAAAAAATACAAACGCTTGTACTAAAATATAGGGGGGGGGGGGTGAGGGCAGAGGAGGACGTGATAAGTTCCACGAACATATGCCATCCCCATCCCCTATGGATACGCTCTTTGAGAAAAGTCGCCCTGTATTACGCGTATAGTGGTGCAGCAACTTCCGATCACAAATCAAAATCGGCGTCGGAAATAGACGTGCGGCTCGGTAGATTGCAGCTGGTTTATTGAGGGAGCCTACACGGAGAATAGGCGGGTCGGTGGCGACCGTGCGGTGGACAGGCGCTGAGCAATGGCAGCGGAGTGTCCATATTCATGAGCCGGCCTCAGCAGGAAGCTGGCGCCGGAAAACTGCGGCCCAGAGCCGCTACGCGCGAGCCGCCCCAAAACGCCCTCGCTGCGTTCCGGGCCCGGTTTTATTGATGTAGCAATCTGCACCGCAAGTGGCAGCCGCCCGCTCGCGCTGCAGTCGGCCGCATATAACTGACACACCACACCGCGCTACCACTCCACTGCCGCCGCTGTGAAATCCGGCCTCCTGCTGCTCTTCCATTAGCCGCGTGCCGCATATCAGTCCTCTTCCGTTCGCTGCTTCTGTGGCCGAACTCTCGAAAATGAATTGTTCCGTCAAATTCCTCCGTTACCTATTTCTCCAAAACATTTAGAATTCCCGTACATCTACACACTGCACGGAGGGTACTCCGTCTACCAATATCACTTTTCCCTTTCTCTATTTCAGTCGCGAATGGTTGGCGAAAAGAATGATTGCTCGTAAACTTCTGTGTGGTCTCGCATCTCTCTAATTTTACCTTCGCGGTATTTTAACGAGATACACACTACTGGCCGTTAAAATTGCTACACCAAGAAGAAATGCAGATGATAAACGGGTATTCATTACTAAAACTGACATGTGATTACATTTTCATGCAATTTGGGTACATAGATCCTGAGAAATCAGTACCCAGAACAACCATCTCTGGCCGTAATAACGGCCTTGATACGCCTGGGCATTGAGTCAAACAGAGCTTGGAAGGCGTATACAGGTGCAGCTGCCCATGCAGCTTCAACACGATACCACATTTCATCAAGAGTAGTGACTGGCGTATTGTGACGAGCCAGTTGCTCGGCCACCATTGATCAGACGTTTTCAATTGGTGAGAGATATGTAGAAAGTGCTGGCCGGGGCAGCAATCGAACATTTTCTGTATCCAGAAAGGCCCGTACAGGACCTGCAACATGCGGTCCTGCACTATCCTGCTGAAATGTAGGGTTTCGCGGGGATCGAATGAAGGGTAGAGCCACGGATCGTAATACACCTGAAATGTAACGACCACTGTCCAAAGTGCCGTCAATGCGAACAAGAGGTGACCGAGACGTGTAACCAATGGCACCCCATACCATCACGCCGGGTGATACGCCAGTATGGCGATGACGAATACACGCTTCCAATGTGCGTTCACCGTGATGTCGCCAAACACGGATGCGACCATCATGATGCTGTAAACAGAACCTGGATTCATCCGAAAAAATGACGTTTTGCCATTCGTGCACCCAGGTTCGTCGTTGAGTACAACATCTCAGGCGCTCCTGTCTGTGATGCAGCGTCAGGGGTAACCGCAGCCATGGTCTCCGAGCTGATAGTCCATACTGCTGCAAACGTCGTCGAGCTGTTCGTGCAGATGGTTGTTGTCTTGCAAACGTCCCCATCTGTTGACTCGGGAACCGAGACGTGGCTACACGAACCGTTACAGCCATGCGGATAAGATGCCTGTCATCTCGACTGCTAGTGACACGAGGCCGTTGGTATCCATCATGGCATTCCGTATTACCCTCGTGAACCCACCGATTCCATATTCTGCTAACAGTCATTGGATTTCGACCAACGCGAGCAGCAATGTCGCTTTACGATTAACCGCAATCACGATAGGCTACAATCCGATCTTTATCAAAGACGAAAACGTGATGGTACGCATTTCTGCTCCTTACACGAGGCATCACAACAACGTTTCACCAGGGAACGCCGGTTAACTGCTGTTTGTGTTTGAGAAATGGGTTGGAAACTTTCCTCATGTCAGCACTTGGTAGGTGTCGCCACCGGCGCCAACCTTGTGTGAATGCTCTGAAAAGCTAATCATTTGCATATCACAGCATGTTCTTCCTGTAGGTTAAATTTCGCGTCTGTAGCACGTCATCTTCGTAGTGTAGCAATTTTAATGGCCAGTAGTGTACGTAGGAGGAAGCAATATTTCGGTTGACCCTTTGAGAAATCTCTCTCGGAAATTTAATAGTAAACCAACCCGTAATGCAGAGTGCCACTTTCGTAGCACCTGTCATTGTATATGAATGAGCATCACAGTGACGCCTTCACGCTGATTAAATGAACCCTTAACGAAATGCGGTGCTCTTCTTTGCATCTTCTCTAATGCCTCCATCAATCTATTTGGTACAGATCCCAGCCTGAGGGGCAAGATTCAATAATTGATCGAACGAGAGCTTTGTAAGGTACCTCCTTTGTGGATGCACTACACTTTCTGAGGATTCTTCCAAACAAACTCATTCTGCCATCTGCTTTCGAATAACATCCTTCCTGTGAAATACAACTAGCTCTTTATTCACATGAAGTGCAGAGTGCTATTGACTAGGGATTTCAAATGGTTTCCGTATTTCTGGATTTCCGGAAGGTTTTTGACAGTGTACCACACAAGCGGTTTGTAGTGAAATTGCGTTCTTATGGAGTATCGTCTCAGTTATGTGACTGGATTTGTGATTTCCTGTCAGAGAAAAAAATGGCTCTGAGCACTATGGGACTTAACATCTATGGTCATCAGTCCTCTAGAACTTAGAACTATTTAAACCTAACTAACGTAAGCACATCACACACATCCATGCCCGAGACAGGATTCGAACCTGCGACCGTAGCAGTCGCGCGGATCCGGACTGAGCGCCTAGAACCGCTAGTCCACCGCGGCCGGCCCTGTCAGAGAGGTCACAGATCGTAGTAATTGACGGAAACTCATCAAGTAAAACGGAAGTGATTTCTGGCGTTCCCCAAGGTAGTGTTATAGGCCCTTTGCTGTTCCTTGTCTATATAAACGAGTTGGGAGACAATCTCAGCAGCCGTCTTCGGTTGTTTGCAGATGACGCTGTCGTTTATTGACTAATAAAGTCATCAGAAGATGAAAACAAACTGCAAAACGATTTAGAAGAAATATCTGAATGGTGTGAAAAGTGGCAATTGACCCTAAATAACGAAAAGTATGAGATCATCCACATGAGTGCTAAAAGGAATTCGTTGAATTTCGGCTACACGATAAATAAGTCTAACCTAAAAGCCGTAAATTCAACTAAATACCTAGGTATTACAATTACCAACAACTTAAATTGGAAGGAACACACAGAAAATGTTGTGGGGAAGGCTAACCAAAGACTGCGTTTTATTGGAAGGACACTTAGAAAATGTAACAGATCTACTAAGGAGACTGCCTACATTACGCTTGTCCTTCCTCTTTTAGAATACTGCTGCGCGGTGTGGGATCTTTAGCAGATAGATCTGACAGAGTACATCGAATGAGTTCAAAGAGGGGCAGCACGTTTTGTATCATCGCGAAATATGGGAGATAGTACCACAAACATGATACGTGAACTGGAGTGGCAATCATTGAAACAAATCATTGAAATTTCAATCACCAGTTTTCTCCTCCGATTGCGAAAACATTCTGTTGGCACGCACCTACATAGGGAGAAATGATCATCACGATAAACTAAGAGAAATCAGGTAAAATAAGAGAAATCAGGGCTCGCACGGAAAAATTTAAGTGCTCGTTTTTCCTGCGTGCCGTTCGACAGTGGAACGGTAGAGAGACAGCTTGAGGATGGTCCATTGAACCCTCTGCCAGGCAATTTATTGTGAATAGTAAACACGTAGATGTAGATGTAGACTGACCTCCAACTATCTGAACACTGTAAACTCACCGGCCAACGTTAATGTGACACTGTACTCCTTCCCCATGCACGTCTTTTCAGGGACGAATTCGGCACTGACTTCATTTTTATGGATGACATTGTGCAACCACATCAAACTCCAACGTGGAGGATCTCTTGGAATGAGAGAATATTCGGCGAATGGACCCGTCTGGCCGTTCGCCACGTGAGAAATGCGTTGGGGAGGACTATTGCAGGAAGTCCACATGCACCCACCACCGTCCACCAGTTGTGAACCGCGCTGGTGGAAGAGTGTAACGCGCTGTCACAACTCCTCCTGATCTTTATCGCCAGTATTGGAGCGTGCTGCAGATCATGTCTTACTGTCGGTAGTGATCAAACACCCTTTTAAGAACTATGTCCCGCCTTCTGTAATGCCCAGAGGACCATCATAAATCGCGATGACTTCAGTATAATTATTGTCTTCGTATAAAAGTGTCATTTCTGTTCGTCTCGTTGCATATTTCTTTCAGTTGCCTTCTCTACTGTACTCTACTGTATTGTAGCAATTCTTAATACGTAGAGACCAAGCTTCATCGACCTATTATGTTACTTGGCAGTGGCACATGAAGAGAAAATATCTTTCGCTCTTTAAGTTTTGCACTCTAGTGGATTTTTCCTCAGAAAATGCGTCGGCGAAGCTGCCGTGCGGTGACGTCACGCCGCCCCTGCGAACGATTCCCTTGTGGAGCCTTCAAGCACTGCTAACGTCGTTACTCTCTTGCCTGCCTGCAGTTCCCGGGAGGCCTCTAACATGACTTCAGCGGGCATCGCAACACAGGAGAGCAGAGACCAAGCTGACAGTGGAGAGGGCTCCCATTATGCGTTTCGGTAAGCAACTCGAGCGCAACGCCTTACTTGCTCTCGCTGTAGAGACAGCACTTAACGGCCTAGATTAACTGGTAAGTAAATTGTACATTCTTGCCGGCCGGTGTGGCCGTGCGGTTCTAGGCGCTTCAGTCTGGAACCGTGTGACCGCTACGGTCGCAGGTTCGAATCCTGCCTCGAGCATGGATGTGTGTGATGTCCTTAGGTTAGTTAGGTTTAATTAGTTCTAAATGGCTCTGAGCACTATGGGACTCAACTGCTGAGGTCATAAGTCCCCTAGAACTTAGAACTACTTAAACCTAACTAACCTAAGGACAACACACACATCCATGCCCGAGGCAGGATTCGAACCTGCGACCGTAGCGGTCGCGCGGTTCCAGACTGTAGCGCCAGAACCGCTCGGCCACCAGCGGCCGGCAATTAGTTCTAAGTTGTAGGCGACTGATGACGTCAGACGTTAAGTCCCATAGTGCTTAGAGCCATTTGAACCATTTGTACATTCTTGATTGTCACAACAGAAGATACCCTCCCGCGTGATACTTGTGCTGTTTATATGTACTCTTCTATGAATGCGGAAATGAAACAGAGGCTGATGTCAACCACCTCGTCTTTCGCTGTGTCTCTTTGAGAGTTCAACAAGAACAGCTAATATGATTTTAATGTTTATGATATGCAAGACACAGATTTAATATTTTCTTACTAGTGTAAAAATTGTACTGAAATACTCTGTTCTGTTACTTTACCAGTTCAACATCTTAAGATGTTATAATTTTAGAAGGATATTCAGTAGCAAAGGAGACTTAAATTTTAATTAAAATTAACTTTATTAATGCGATTACAATAGCATAAACAGAGATAAGTTGTGTGAGAAAATGGAAGAGTTTGGAGAACCAGAGAAGATTACAAAATCAAACGTTCAAATGTGTGTGAAATCTTATGGGACTTAACTGCTAAGGTCATCAATCCCTAAGCTTACACACCACTTAACCTAAATTATCCTAAGGACAAACACACAACCCATGCCCGAGGGAGGACTCGAAGCTCCGCCGGAACCAGCCGCTCAGAGAAGATTGCAAATCTTGTAAAAGTTACACTGATGGTTTCGAAAGAGATAGTGAAAATGTAATAACATTCCACAGCTTTCTACTTAAAAACAGGAGTCAGGCAAGGAGATGGAACATCACGGCTCTCCTTCAATATTACGACAGGAGTTCAATAAGCAATGCAACAAATTTTTTTTTCTGGAAGTAGGTTGGTTCTATTAAGGTTTAGAATCCACTATATTATTCCATATTCTTTTGGCTACAAAACCCTGTTTTTCAACATAATCCCCGTAAAATGCGACGCCCTTGTGCCACCATACTGGGAGGGCCTGTTTGCCTGTATGGTACCTCTCAGTTGTTGATATCGAAGCCAAATCTTGCTGCACCTATAACCTCCCCATCACCCTCGTACTGCTTCCCGCGGAGTGCATCCTTCAGCGGACCATGGACCATGGGCTCCCGGATTCGATCTTCGGCCAGATCGGGTCTTTTCTCCGCCCGGAGAGTGGGTGTTTGTGTTGTCCTCCTCATTTTATCATCATTCTGGTATATGGGTATATGACGAGACTGGATAGTGAAAAGATTGGAATTTGTACGGGCGCTGATAAACACGCCATTGAGCGCCACCCTCCGAAACCAAAAATAATAATCATCATGATCGCCATTGCCCCAAACAGATAGAAGCCGAAAGCTGCGAGATTCGGGCTGTAGGATGGATCAGAAAGATCAGTCCACTGAAATTCTGTCCTCTCGAGTGCGCAGACTTGTGTGAGGCCCGGCATTGTCATAAAGAAGGAGAATTTCGTTTGCATTTTTGTGGCGACGATCACGCTGAAGTCGTTTCTTCAATTTGCTGAGGGTAGCATAATACACTTCTGAGTTCATCGTTGCACCATGAGGGAGACATTAAACAGAACAACCCCTTCACACTCTCAGAAGACCGTCGCCATGCCTTTGCCGGCTGAGGGAGCGCCTTTTTTCTTCGGAGGAGAAATGGTGTGGTGCTACTCCATTGATTGCCGTCTTGTCTCCGGTTCGAAGTAGTGAACCCATATTTCATTGCCTGTGACGATGTTCGAAAGAAAAGTTGTTACGATCAACCTCGTAACACGCAAGCAGTTCCCCACAGGTGATCCTTCGTTGCTCTTAGGGTCTTATGTTGCGCGACCCAACCGGTGGACGAGTGTGCCAGCACTAATAACAGAGACGACCAGTTGTGCACCGAGGTGTTTGATTGTAATCCGTCAATCAAATCGAGTAACTGTGTCCGCACGTTCCAACATTGCAGGAGTCACAGCTGTGTGCGGAGGCTCAGCACGCCGGAGATCGCCCAGATCTGTGCGATGGCGACTCACCGTGCTTTTGTTCGCAGCCAGGTCTCTGTAGACATTCTGCAACGGCCTATTAATATCCGCGATGCTATAGTTTTCCACCAAAAGGAACCCAGTGACAGCTCTGTGCTTGGAACGCACCTCCGTTAAAAGTGTCGTTTTGAAGGTTATGTATAGCGGCGCCACCTACAGGAATTTCGTGGAACTATAACAGGCTGAAGCGGGAATATTCCACAAAGTTCCACAACAAATTCTGCATTTTTTCAACCGAAACTGACCGTGAAAAAAAATGTGTTGCATTACTTATTGGACCCCCATCATATAATTGCAGGTAGCATTAGATTTAGCAAACGAAACAGAAGAGGAATTAACATAGGTAAAGAAATGAATGTACTTGCCATTGCAGATGATGTAACATTGATCGCTAAAAACATATGTGACCCTAAAATGCTGGCAAGAAAGCTACTTAAAATGTCGAGAAAACAAAATTCACGAGGGTAAAAAGAAATTACAAGAGAAAAACGCAAGAAACACTACAGATTGATAACCACGTGATTAAGAAGTGGATGAGTTTAAATATCTGGGGGTTGTGGTAAACAACAGAAATGATGAAGAAATGATTACGAGCGAGGATCAAAGCGACATCCAGGACGTCAATCACTCAAAAAATTGTCATCAAAAATTTTTTCAAAAGGAACAAAAATAAAGGAATGTAAAACAGTAATCACAGCAATGGTAGTATATGGAGAAAAGTAAAGTATATACAGACGAAGATAAAGGTTTTGGAAAATAAAATTCTGCGTAATATGTTTGGACCTATCTGTCAGGGAGGAGAAAGCCGAAGAAAAATTTTATGGAGGAATATAATGAACCAAATGTTGTTGGGGAAGCAAGACAAGCAGGGTGAAATGAGCCGGGTACGTCTATAGAAGAGAGGAGCGATCAAGATTGAGAGAAGTGCTAGAGAAGAAACCTGAAAGACGATGGCCTTCAGAGAGACCTAAAGTAATCTGGAGAGACCGGATGGCCAAGGATTTTCAGATACTTGGAACAAGGGCAGAAGACGCCGAGGATAAAATGATGTGGAGAACGCTAATTGAGGAGTCCAAAAATCGACTGCTGTTTGCGAGGCCAGGTGAGTAAGTAAGCAGTGCAACTGCAGTAACCTGTAATGTTTATTATGGTCTCTTTACAACCATCTAAACACGAGGTGGCTGTATGGTTCTTTAATTTCCACTGTCCTTTTGCCAACTCTTTACTAACTTGTTAAGTAGAATAACTTGTTACTGTCGGTGTGCAGCTTACGTAAACGTGTGCACACAAAATGGTTGCAACGTCAGTGAAGAAACAATAAAAATAAATCAGATGAAATGATGACGCACGCGAATGGGGTGCGAGCGTTGATTGTTGTCAAAGTGCAGTTGAAATGCGCGATAAAGCGAAACGAATATGGGGAATTCCGTCGCATATGCGCTGCCTTTGTTTTGAGAATGGAAGCATACGCTCAGCGGGGCACCGGTTTTGCTCGTCTTTCGCAAGGTTGTAATATATAATTAGATGTAGCTAATGTTAGTCTAATATGATTCGCTTTTGAAGCGTTTTCGAGAAATCGGGGTTCAAAGTTTTATGACTGTTGAATACTAGACCAGAGCGGACATCGAGCAGTGGCTTCAGCGCAACCTGCTAAGGCGCTGTACTACAGATATGTCCGTACTGCGTTCGAGTCACGCCATTTTCTTTTTCCTTATTTTCCACCAAACCCTTGTATAGCTACAATATATCAGATTTCTCCGGAAAGGAATAATGATAATAATCCATTGGAACTTACGACAAAATTATCAACTTCTGCTGGCAAGGAACTGAGGGGACCATAAGCCAGGAGAAAGTTGTCGGAACCGAACACACGAAACTACTGAGCGACTTCTTATTTCAGACAGATTGGATTTTGGAACACGATATACCAGAAATTACAATTGTGGAGAAAAACAAAATATGAATGATGGACATTGCCACTTCAGGTTGTAGCAGAACCACCAAGAGAGAACTTGGAAAATCTTGCCAGACACTTCACAGTCGAACTACAGCAACTCTGGTGTTAACAGGTACAAGTGTTACACTGGTTCTCGGAGCAATGCCAAAAGATCCGAATGGAAATTTGAGAACCACTGGCACTGATAAAACATCCACCTGCCAAACACAAAATATCACATTACTGGGATCTGCACGTTTCAACCACCAGTACATTACGCTGTCTTAGAAGATTATGAAGTGTCCGACTAGCGATTAAATGCGAAATCCAGCATAATGACTTCAATTTCTGTGTTTACTGTTGTAATTCTAATAATGATTATCATTGTGGTACATTCGTGAAATAATTATCATTTATTTATCGATACATTCAAGTGCATATCGCACTGAAGTCATACTTGGCTACAGACACACATGCTTTGAATAATGTACATTGTATCTGAGATATTCACGTAAATGTATCGATCATTTCATCACGTATCAGTCATTTCATCATGATTCACGATTATATCTCTGTCAATCTACAGGTACTCTACAGGCATCGGCCAACCTGACATGGGGCTATGCCTCTGGCCAACCACTTTCAGGTCCTTTCCCTTCTACTACCCCGTAGATAGGAATGTTACTGGCCTTTAAACTAAAAAATACATATTCAGTAGCAACAGCGTTGAGCTGAAAGCTATACGTCAGTGCCCTCCTTAATACAGATTGGAACAACGGCGTTTTACATAGCTACCAAGAACAGTGTTTTATCTCACTTAAACGCACGCTAAGGGTGAAGACTTTTCTCTTGGAAGTGGGGAGTAGTGTTCCAGCAGTTTTTCTCATATCCCATCTCAACGTTGCCTGTATGAATCCAATGACGTTGCTGTTCTCAGGAACTAGTATCATGCTTTCTGTATATGGCAAGATGCGCCATCTTGCGACTAACGTCCACTGCGGCACTTCACAACAGCCTCTAGGCGGTGTATGAAGTCAGCTGTTCAACCTGTGAACTAGAACTCCTACCCTGAGAGTGCTGCCGTGCAGTTTTCAGTTCGCGAGTACATCTACATCTACATAGTTACTCTGCAATTCACACTTAAATGCCTGGCAGAGGGTTCATCGAACCATTTTCATACTACTTCTCTACCATTCCACTTTCGAATGGCGCGTGGAGAAAAGGAACACCTAAATCTTTCCGTTCGAGCTCTGATTTCTTTTATTTTATTATGAGTATTTTATTGTGAGTATCTGTTTTATTACGAGTATCTGTTTACCTCGTGTAACCTAACTGCTACTTTCTACGGCAGTGACCTGTTTTGTCTCTCTGGTTTCCTGTCTTCGAGTGTCCTCACTGGCTTCCTACAGCATCAAAGCTTAACAATACTTCAGTCAGTAAGTCGGTAATATATGACGCCTTCCGCTATGGAATAAAAATTGTTGACAATCACTTGGCTTGACTTTTACATACACGTATAAACATCAACATAAAACATTTGTTACATATACCACAATGAGTATCATTATTACTATTGTTCCTCTCTAGATAAACATGACGTGTTGCTACGATACAAAAGCTTGACGAAAGAAAAAAAAAATAAATAAATAAATAAATAAATAAAAGGAAAAATTGCGGGACTTGAATATAGTATGCGTAGCTTAGTAGTCTGCCGGGTTAGCGGCTGTTGCTAGAGGCTATTGTCTCGTATGGTACTAAAAAGGTTCACTGAACTTGCGAAATATAGCAAAAACGGTGACCCATTGGGCACGCTTAGCTCTCCTGCAAGCTGCGGGACCGTGACGAGTATAGCTATCGCACCCACAGCCGCCCGCTGGCCTGACAAGAGCCGCCTCGTGAGCCCCGTGCAGCAGGGCGGCTGGGACGCCGTGGCGTGTACAGACCGCCGGCGGCAGATCACAGCCCGCGGCCGCCACTCGACAGCTAATCAATGTCGCCGCCTTACCACGGGACGACAGCACTGTCGTCTGCCCCGCCGTGACGTCACCTTTTGTGGCACGCCGACGCCAGTCGCCAGCCTGCACCCGCACGAGGGTGGCCATTCCGCAAACGATACGAATGAGACCACCGAAACGGCACAGAAAAATTCAACAGCTGAACGGAATGTAGGTGCGTCATCACTCACGGAAACAGAAACTGCCGACGACAGAGAGATCGAAAATTTCAATGAAGCACGATGAATCAGAAAGATACCAAACGATCTACCCTGCCCGAGTAAAACTGTCATCACTGAATTCGTTATAGTTAGGGACGTTTCGGTAACACATTCGCTACGATGTTTGGCAAGCCTATCAATACCAGGGCCTAAAACTGTATTCATACCGCAGTTACATCCGAAGAGAAAAATCGGAACCTATAGTACTGCAACATATCTATGTTTATTTCTAAGCTTTTCTTGAACACAGAATGCCTTATTTACAATACAAGCTGGGCAAAACTTATGCTATGTTTCCATCAAACAACTTAAGTATGGCCGGTCGTTGTGGCCGAGCGGTTCTAGGCGCTTCAGTCCGGAACCGCGCTGCTGTTACGGTCGCAAGTTCGAATCCTGCATCGGGCATGGATGAGTGTGATGTCCTTAGGTTTAAGTAGTTCTAAGTCTAGGGGACTGATGACCTCAGATGTTAATTCCCATAGTGCTTAGAGCCATTTGAATCATTTTTTTGAACTTAAGTATGAAAAATACAGACGAAAGAATTAAATGAGAAATGATACCACCGAAAACAAAATACAGGCTTCGGCATAATTTTAGGCCACACATACGTGTCATTACTACAGTGAATCACGACAATTTTTTAAGACAACAGAACCCACTTAAAATATCCTTTTTTAAACATACAAAAGCGCCCATTTTGAAAACAAGGCAAAAAGTGGAAATTTAGCTACGTTTGCATCAACCACATCCAGTATAAAATCAATATTCGAACCACTTTCCCTTGGTAGAAGGTTCATACTTAATATTACTGCTACATGTTGCTGAAATCTAACACGTTTATTATACAGTATGATTGAAGAGTCGCGCACATCAAAATAAACGTGCCTATAAACAGGAGTAGCTCTGAATTCGTCCGACGGCCACCGTAATATAGCACTTCAGGTGCTATTCACAACAAACGAAGACGCCAGGTCGCACGACGTCTCTATTATTACACACTTCTTTGCTTGGTAAATATATCGTTTGCCCAAGAACAACAACTTTTCATTGCTCGACAGTGTTTTGCCAGTTGTTCGTATGGACACCGCGTAGACGCACTTCGTCGGAAATTTCCAGACACCGCAGAGCCGAGCAGTCCAACAATAACAGATTAAACTCCTTTCCGGGAATGCGGGTTAGCGTCTAACAGGGAAGAAAACCACGCGACCGGCTGTTTTGATGGACGCTTAACAGGTTGAAGTGCAACATGTGATGCTGCGTTCGCCTTCATAAAGTTTGAGAGGTCAGTCTGACCAACTACAGCTTTCGTATGACATTGCTCAGAAAGCATATCATGTTCGCAGAGTGCAAGAACTGAAGACAACGGAAAAGCAAAGCATCAAGCGTTCTGTACATAGTTGTTGATGTCCATGGAAACGCACGAATGGACGGTGTTTTCTTCACTGATACATCAAGGTTTCACCTTTTGGCCACGTGAATATTCAAAACACATATACCGAAAATCCAGAAGTCTTTCATGAAAACACCTTGCACTGTCAGAAAATTGGAGCTTGGTGTGCCGTAACGCGTCGTCAGATAATCAGCTCTGCTGTGTACCAAGACATCATTACGCTGGTTATTTCGCTACTTGCGGCTGAAGTGCGCAACTTTTGGATCACGCTGTGGAATGTGGAAGGTATATAATTTTTATTACGGCATTTTTATTTCCTTTTTACTACACACATACTGCTTACATTTTAATTCTCATTGAAACAGCAGCGAAAGAATACAATTTTCCTCAATATCATTAGACACTTACGACAGCGGTAGTCTGTTTCCAAACGCAGTTACAATCTCTCGAACAAAAATTTTTTTTTACGATCTCCATTCAAACAAAAACTGCCTTTTGAGTACTGCTCTTTGTTTTCCTTTGCGTTATTTCATAAAAGTAATTTTATTTGAAAGTCTGTCCCTTGTGAACAGCTGCCGGAGTGTGTCAGTGATTTTTAGGCTACATTTATTGCTGTGAAATACATTTCGGTGCAAAAGCCGCGCGGAGTGGCCGCGCGGTTTGGGGCGCAATGTCACGGATTGCACGGCCCCTCCCGCCGGAGGTTCGAATCCTCCCTCGGGCATGGGTGTGTGTGTGTGTGTGTGTGTGTGTGTGTGTGTGTGTGTGTGTGTGTGTGTGTGTGTGTGTTGTTCGTAGCATAAGTTGGTTTGAGTAGTGTGTAAGTATAGGGACAGGTGACCTCGGCAGTTTGGTCCCTTAGGAATTCACACACATTTGAACATTTGGTGCAAAAAATTGTCTTGGGTTGTGGAATGTTTCCAGGAGAGAGAAAAAAACCATACCACATATTACAGAGAAGATAGTACAATTCTGAAACAGGGGCAGAGGAATGCGTAAAATAACACTGAAATTTCAACCACAATGGTAGAGATAAATGTAATAAATAAAAAAGCGAGTACCAAAAACATTCACGTTTAAACAGTTTTTCTCAACTTCAATATCATAGGAATACGCGAAGAAAGATGGGCACACGGATAAACAGAAAAAGGTATAAGTGAATTGTGCCGTCGAGTTAAGACTAAACAAAGGAATCAACTTGGTACAGAGGAAAAGACATAACGACAAACCCTGCAGTGATATACCCATCGCAAAAGTCAGTTTTTGAGTTTCAAAGTGGTTGCGAAGCGACTCATAAAATATTGTAAAATTCACAAAGTGTCATGCGCGATCTTATTCCCATATTCGGCATTGAAATCAGCAGTGACTACTTTTCACCATAGAGTAAGTACAGTTCGATAATACATCATCATTCGTTGAAAAATATCCATCTCAAAACAGAGCAAAGATAAGAATGAACGAACTCTTCCTTAATGGTGTTGTTCAGAAGACATCGTACTACATTCGATTCTTCATATAAACTCCGCAAGTCACTGCACAGTGGATGGCAGAGTGTGTTACGTATCCCATTATTGACGACTTTCTGTCATGCCCGTTCGCGTTTAGAGTGAGGAAAATATGCCTCTGCAAACATCCTAGCTTCTCTTACATTAAATGTTAATAAAAAGAAGTGCAGCTGTATTTAAGGCACTTTTATTGCGACACAACCGGTTTCGCTGTAAATGAACATCTTCAGGTGACCACAAGTTCAGCAACAGTTTTCCTATCTAGTTCCCACAAAGACTGTTGGTGCACTTTTTCTATCATATAAAAATGCTTACTTAGAACGAAACCAGTTGTGCCATAATAAATCTATTTGGAATACAGACGTGGTGGTTTTCTTATAAACATTCCATTATTCAGCTGCGGAGCACAAAATGGTCAAGAGTATCTCTTATCTTGTTTCCATTTTCTATTCCCGTTCTCTAAATTTACTTAACAAAATTTCGCAGAAATAATGTTGCATTTCAAGCAAACATTAGAACTTAAATTTCCTGCTTATTTTTGTCAGTCGTTCGCTGCGGTACACCGCCTATTACTATTCTAGCTGCGCGCATCTGAATTAGTTGTATGTCTACTGTCGTGCCTATTTGATAAGGACCCCAAAAAGTGCAGCAGTACTCTAGAATTGGTGCCATAAGCGGCTCGTCTGTGGTTTCTTTTAAAACTGTACTGCACTTTCTCTGAACTCTTCCAACAAATCTCGGTCTTTCTTTCGCCTTCCACAATAAAGACTTTACATGATCGTCACATTTCATGTCACTTTTCAGTATTATCCCTATTTACTAATACGAGAAAACGTACCAAGCTTGTAATCAAAAATACTAAACGCCAATTAATTTAATTCTTCCATTCCCTCCATATTCGTCCTATGTAATGTAGTTTCGTTGAATTATCCCTTAATATTTGAAAGATGTGGCAAACACTAGAAGTTTAACGCTAATCTTGCTATGCAGAACTATTGGTTCTTACTCTTCGTTGTGTACGCTAGGCCGGCCGGAGTGGCCGAGCGGTTAAAGGCGCTACAGTCTGGAACCGCACGACCGCTACGGTCGCAGGTTCGAATCCTGCCTCGGGCATGGATGTGTGTGATGTCCTTAGGTTAGTTAGGTTTAAGTAGTTCTAAGTTCTAGGGGACTAATGACCACAGCAGTTGAGTCCCATAGTGCTCAGAGCCATTTGAACCATTTTTTTGTGTGCGCTATCAAGTGTTTGTCCACAATTCAAGAGAGCTGCCATTCCTTACATCAAGGGGAAAAACTGTATTTCCCTGTAAAATGGTAGAGGATGAAAAACTCAGTTTAACAATAGAAATGAAGAGCAAAGAGAAGTCTGAGAGAAACAGATTACTATAATTATTCTTTATGGAAAAATTATCGAAGATAAATAGAGAGCGACGGTCCTCAGATGATATTTATACACACAGGTTTTGATGTAACGCCGACAAACTAGTTATGGAAGTTGTTCTGGAGTTCCAAAAAACTGAAATGAAGTAGTAGGGGTGGATTTTTAAAATTAAATTAGACGATTCTGGTATTGGTGACCAGCGTGGATGCTATCCTTGAGTATTAAGAACATAATTCAACTGGTTTTAAATGATAATATCTATATTAAGGGTCTGTTCAAGTGTTGATTTAGAACGATCCATTTGAGATTCAAAGTGATGAGATATATTTGGAGGAAGATAAGTATAGCACATTTTTTGAATATAATAGAGTTTTACGCCCTGTCAAATCGATAGGCACATCTTTCCCATGGCAGTTTTCCTCGGCGTTTAGTTAAAATAACAAGCTCCAGAACCTAATGATTCACCCTAAACAGAAAGAAGCACAACAAGCGAATCCCACGTGTCTCAGTCTCTTTAGATTTGCAGAATGGCGCCGTTAACGGTACTGAAGTTGCCACGCTTCAGCGATAAAGTTCTTGAACCGTTCGCAGTTTAACAAGCAGACAAAATGGAACAGGACAGGCATTTTACTTCCTCGGAAACGACAGACAGCCGACGACCTGGTAAACTGAGACGAAGGCATTTCTTCATCTCCTAGGGCGGATGCCTGCAATAACGCCGAGATTGACCAGGAAAGAGGAGGACCGTTTGAATTACAGCCTTTACAGAGCGATAACGGAGATAATACCAAAAACCCTGTCGATAGTTGTAGACAGAATGAGGCACACGCCTGCGGGCGCCTGATCGAATGAAATAAAACGTAGGAGGAGCCGTAAAAGTTGGCTGACGAAGACCGCACCCTCCGTAGAAACCATATAAAGTCACCATCGTAAAAATATATTCGACTCACTGGCGACTGAGAAAGGATTTGCCAGCACGGATAGCAGGATTTTTAGAGCAGGGTATTCTGTAGATACCGCGTCGCCAACAATGGCGTCGGATGTCATACGTCTGCAGCTAGACAATTTCGCTTTCATGAAAAGTGCTCATGTTTCAGATTGGTAAGCTCTACAGATTAGACATAGTTGTGGCAAATAATGTTCTCAACAACCGAAGACAGCAGAACACTGATTGCTGTATTTTGTTTTAGGTGGTGCAACCTCGAACATACACTACTGATTGGAAAAATGTGAAACATCAAGACCGAGAAATGTGATCACAATGAAATTTATTGTGCCGAATAGGGACCTGACACTATACAAATGTTTAACATTACTGGCATGGACATGTGCTGTAACTGGAAATTCAGAAAGGAGTAGCGCCACCACGTGCTGTAATCAGAGTCTCTAGAGGTCTTGGCATAGAACAAAGAGTGCCTGACTGCTCTGCCACGCGGTTTGTTGGCGGCCCACTAAGCATCAACTGTGACTGCTGGAGGACCTTAACGAACAAGTTGCCTGCCGACCATATCCCGGACATGTTGGATGGGTGACATTTCAGGCGAACGGGCAGGCCACTAAAGCAGTGGTACCCGTCGTTCTACGAAGAAGTCTGGCACTCGCCACGTGCGACCGGGCGTTGTCTTGCTGAAATATGGCTTGTGGAACGGTCTGCAGAAGGGGCGACACCTCTCGGTATCAAACCTCTCCGATGTAGCAGTGGCTTTTCAGGTTGCCGTCAAGGCATAGGAAGTGAGATCGCGTGTTATAGGCAATGGCACCCCAAACAATTACATTTGGCGTTCGTCCGCCATGCCGCTCACAATACAGTCTACCCGACTTCGTTCACGCCGGCCGGAGTGGCAAAGCGATTCTAGGCGCTTCAGTCTGGAACCGCGAGACCGCTACAGTAGCAGGTTCGAATCCTTCCTCGGGCATGGCTGTGTGTGATGTCCTTAGGTTAGTTAGGTTTCAAAATGGTTCAAATGGCTCTGAGCACTATGGGACTCAACTGCTGAGGTCATTAGTCCCCTAGAACTTAGAACTAGTTAAACCTAACTAACCTAAGGACATCACAAACATCCATGCCCGAGGCAGGATTCAAACCTGCGACCGTAGCGGTCCTGCGGTTCCAGACTGCAGCGCCTTTAACCGCACGGCCACTTCGGCCGGCTAGTTAAGTTTAAGTAGTCCTATGTTCTAGGGGACTGATGACCTCCGCTGTTAAGTCCCATAGTGCACAGAGCCATTTGAACTTAGTTCACCACGCGTAAGCGGTTGTCACCGTAGTACAAGTTGAAGCGGGACTCGTCCGAAAACACTGTAGTTTGCCGCTTAGCATGCCAGTGTCGCCGTTCACCTGCCCACTGCACTCTGCAGCGTTGGTGGTTTCTGGTTAATGGGAGCCGACGCAATAGCATGCGTGCCACTAGTGCAGCGCATAGAAGTTTAACCGACTGGTTTAAAAACGTTTACTTCACTTGCTCCCGCAGAGGTCCAACCGTCGACGCAGACACGTCCACACCTGTTGCAGTGCTCCAAGGTCGCGCCTACACCGTAGACAAGACGAAGATGTTCTGTCCCTCAGGGCCCAGTGGTCATGATGGCGGTTAATCGCAGTGTGGTCATTCAGTACCCTGTCGGCGCTGCGTACGACCGCCTTCCCTCCACTGGTTCCACATACGCCTCACTGTGGAAGCAACGTTCCCTGTTCGAGTCGTAGTGTCACGGAACGACAGACCCACGTCTCGGAGGTTAATCATTCTGCCTCGTTCGAATGCACTCACAGGCCGATGTTCCACCATGTGATGTCGACGAAGCGTAGTGGCACTTGGTTACACGTTTCTACTTCGTATGAGGGCTCCGCACCGACTGAGCGTTGCGTAACACTGACCTATCCGGTCACAAAAAGAGAGCGCTGTTGGGCCTACATGCAGCCCACCGTTCTACCAAAATCACTTATTATGGTTCCACTGTTCTACACGTCCTCTTATCGTGATGTGTTGCAGACCACTGTTTACAAACAACAGTGTACGATCAAAGGAAGAGCGTGCCATTCTTTGACAATGAGATTAGGGATTGGAAAAGAGGGGAGAGGAGGAGACGAAGATTACTACAGTAAGAGAGGTGAAATAGCAGAAGGTATTATGGAAAATGTGTGTTACTACCGGTTCAAAATGGTTCAAATGGCTCTGAGCACTATGGGACTTAACTTCTGAGGTCATCAGTCCCTTACAACTACTTAAACCTAACTAACCTAAGGACATCACACACATCCATGCCCGAGGCAGGATTCGAACCTGCGACCGTAGCGGTCGCGAGGCTCCAGACTGAAGCGCCTAGAACCGCTCGGCCACACCGGCCGGCTTACTACCGGTATTTAGTTACGGAATTAAGTTATAAAGTAAAATCAAAAACATTGTCTCTCGATTTTCTGCGTTTCCCGAGACGAGAGTGAGACGGAAATTACACTTCATCTTTTCCTCTCTGCAGGAGTAATTCTGAACTTGCTTAATTTTAATGTCACCACATGTCTCGCCCAATGACGAAGACAAGAAAGTCTGAGAAATTAGAGCTCATATCGCAATGTGTCGATATTGTTCTCCCACAGGCATGAATACATCGTCAACTTGATAATGGACAGAAGAGTAAGGAGCGAAAATTGTAGAGAGACTTAGGCTCGGATACAATAAACAGGTTGAAATCGACATAGATTGCAGCAGTTATGCAGAGGCCTGCACAGAACACAGCAGCGTGGAAGGCTGCTTCAAACCACTCTTCGATAGAAGATGATGATGACGACGACAACGACGACGACGACAAAAAAATATTATCCCAGTTTTATTTCTCTTCCTTATTTTCGTTGGCACTGATAAAAGAATGTGCTGTTGTTCACCTTCCGTGAATGTAACAGGATAGAATCAAAATGGAAGTAGTAGCAGAAGTACCCTCAGCCACACGCTGTAAAATGGTTCAAATGGCTCTGAGCACTAAGGGACTTAACATCGGAGGTCATCAGTCCCCTAGAACTTAGAACTAATTATTGGTTAAAAACAGTCTTGGTTGCAATTTTAGTTTTTCTTATTTTTCAACGAACGTGAACGGGAACGCGTTATGCAGATCTTGGTGCCTCTCGCGTCCATCTAGAAAAGATAACCTGAAGATGCCTAAAAGGCAAAACGCGTCGTTGAAAACTAAAAAATTAAAATTGCAACCAAGACTGTTTTTAACCAATACTATACTTAACCCTAACTAACCTAAGGACATCACAAGCATCCATGCCCGAGGCAGGATTCGAACCTGCGACCGTAGCAGTCGCGCGGTTCCGGACTGAAGCGCCTAGAACTGCTCGGCCATCGCGGCCGGCCACAATCGCTGTAAGATACCTTGCGGAGTGTGGATGTAGATGTTATTCGAATTTATCATTCAGCTACTCCCACAAACCACCTTGCTGAGCATCTTCTAAGCACACGCGTACATCAACGGAACTGAAGGCAGATGCCATTACAGCACTAGTTACTGCCCACCAATTGACTGACTCGGTTACGTATAGCAGCACCGTGTCTGAAATTCCCCGGCACGGGCGCAGCTGAGCTGCTGAAACGCGACACAAATACACAGGGACTGGTCAGCCCATCAGAGGCCTCTGTGCTTAATTGTGTGAGGGCGGCCGCAAATGGAACGGCGCGTGCTCGCCCGTACACGCGCGTATCTGCAACGCGCCAGCGGCGGTCCGCTTCAAAGTCAGCTAGCTGCTACGGCCGTCAGCGAATACGTCACGTACCCGCGAATACCACTCCTCTGCCAGAACGACCCTTCTCTCTTATTTCCCCTTTCCCATCGCGCGACTAACATAACAGAATCCGCGGCACATCGGAGCAGGACTAAATAATGAAGTTACGGACACAGAAAGGGAAAATCTGTATTGAAAAACCTCGTGATGGCCGTGAGTGCACTCCTAACATCATTCTACACGCAAACATAAAATTTCTTCTTCGATAAAATATTCCTTTATCAGCACCAACGAAAAATGGGGAGAGGAAATACAAAACTGGGATATTGTTGTTGTTGTCGTCATCTTCTATTGAAGACTGGTTTGATGCAGTTTCCCATGCTGCTCTGTCCTGTACAGGCCTCTACATACCTGCATAACTACTGCAGCCTACGTCGACTTCCACCTTTTTACTGTTTTCGAGCCTTGGTCTCTCTACAATTTTCGCCCATACTGTTCCATTCGTTACCAAGTTGACGACGTCTTTATTCCTGTGGACAAGTCCTATCAATCATCCCTTCTTTTAGTCAAGTTGTGCCATAAATTTCTTTTTTCCTCAATTTTATTCAGTATCTTTTCTTTAGTTATTCGATCTACCCATCTAATCTTCACCAGAGCACCTATTCAAAATTATACCTACTCTTTCTTCTATACAAGCCCACAAAGTGTATAAGAGAGAGCGACAGAGATAAATGCAAGTTTTCAATAATACAGTGCAGGATATATGAAAATAAAGTTGTTGGCATTCATATCTACACACAACAAAATGCAACACAAAGCGGTAGAAAAGTGTTTAATTTATTCAAGTACTCATTTTACAATACAATACATCGCACATTAACGGTAAATGTACATCACTGTTCAAATGTTCAAATGTGTGTGAAATCCTATGGGACTGAACTGCTAAGGTCATCAGTCCCTAAGCTTACGCACTACTTAACCTAAATTATGCTAAGGACAAAACACACACACCCATGCCCGAGGGAGGACTCGAACCTCCGCCGGGACCAGCCGCACAGTCCGTGACTGCAGCGGCTTAGACCGTTCGGCTAATAACGCGCGGCGTATATCACTGTACAAGTACTACTGCTAGTTGTTATAGCTCGTAAATAAGAAACCACGTTGCAGATCTACAAAGAAATTACCCAGACGTCTGTAGTCTTGTGTGAAAATTGCTGTTACAACAGAGCGACAGTAACGAGCTACGAAGATAAAGTTCATTTCACGCAGACTACTCTGAACCTGCGACGAATCCAAACTCGACAGTGATTCTTTGAGGAGTTTCGCGTATTTTCGCAACTGCTGCGTGTGCATGTCCTGTCCGGCAGGTTTATCTACTACCCGTGTTCCAATGCGGCACCGGCTTAACTTGTTGCAGGAGATAGCCACAGCAAGTCAAATAAAAATGTTGTTCACAATTGCTTCAACTTTATATTGGGCATATAACTTAACTATACTATATTAATTAATTAGTAATAATACGAAGGTGGTTTGAAAAGTTCTCGGAATCACCACGAGAGGTAATCGCTAGCGCATCGAGTTGTTCACGTGATATCCATTGGACTGCTGCCTGTTAATACGTGCCACGCCAGTGCTCTTGGAAGAGAGCTGTGGCTGTGACGTGGCTCTGTTGTTGTTCCCTCGTAGTGATTTGTGAAGATGGAAAAATCGAGATTCGAGCAGTGATTTAGTACTTCGTAAAGAAAGGTATCAAAGCAAAGGACATTCTTGACGATTTACAGAATACACTAGGGGACTCGGCTCCTTCATATTCAACTGTTGCCTAGTGGACAAATGAATTTAAATTTACAGAATGAAATTTTCACTCTACAGCGGAGTGTGCGCTGATACGAAACTTGCTGGCAGATTAAAACTGTGTGCCGGACCGAGACTCGAACTCAGGACCTTTGCCTTTCGCGGGCAATTGCTCTACCAACTGAGCTACCCAAGCACGACTCACGCCCCGTCCTCACAGCTTTACTTCTGCCAGCACTTGCCCGCGAAAGGCAAAGGTCCCGAGTTCGAGTCTCGGCCCGGCACACAGTTTTAATCTGCCATGAAGTTTCGAATTTAAATTTGGTCGGGAGTGCTTAGATGAAGATCCACGCAGTGGTAGGCCAAGATGTGTCACTACTCCAGAAATCATTGCAAAAGGGCACAAAATGGTCATGAAGGATCGCCGATTGAAAGTGCGTGAACTGCTCACGCTTGCCACATGTCATCTGAAAGGGTATATCACATTTTAACTGAAGAATTAGAAATGAAAAAATTATCTACAAGATGGGTGCCGCGACTCTTGACGCTGGATCAAAACCGCATGAGAATGGACATGGCAAAATTACACGAACTAAGGTATGAATTATTGCCACATCCGCTTTATTCACCTGATAGGGCTCCGTCAGACTTCCAACTCATCCCAAAACTAAAAATTTTTCTTCGTGGACGAATATTCACTTCAAACGAAGAACTGATAGCCGGAGTTGACAGCTATTTTGCAGGCCCCGAGGAAACCCTTTTCGAGACGGGATCAAGGCACTGGAACATCGTTAGACCAAGTGCATTTAATCTACAAGGAGACTACATTGAAAAATAAAATAAGTTTCAGTGATGTAAGTACTTTGTTTTTATTCCGTTCCGAGAACTTTTCAAAGCACCCTCATACTACACAGACGTTATGCAAAGTTCACAAAATCTAAAAGCAACGTACTGCCCATTTTCTTTGTGGATGGTGAAGTAACTTCGAGCTTTGCTCGTTTACGTATAATTTTCATAGCTAAAACTTTTTTGGTGAATGTGTAATTCAAGGAGGTGTCTTTAGACACTGATTTCATTGAGAAAGGAATTTCTTTTTGTTTCATATTGGCTTTGAAGCAAATCATTCTTGTCTATCAGACGATGCTGATTTTGACTGTGTTTGTTTCAGATCACTCGACTTCTATTCGCCTCGTCCCTGTAAAGGAAGTACAAGCCTAGAAGTGGGGCTACCGTTAAGGAAAGCGAAGCGGTCGTTATCCAACTTGTACGGAAGGGACTGACCAACAAGAAGCTGCCAAAACTCCCTCTTCACTTACGACTTCGTTTCTCTTTCTAGAAATGAAGTTAAGAATACCAACTAGCAGTTTATAGTGTTAAAACTACGACGACTGTTTACAAGTCACAGCTCACCCAAATGTTCTCTGTCGCAGGTAAAGTTATCGAGCGGAGCTGGACTTCTCTGACATACGAGATGCTGGCTGGCTCTCGCCACTATTCTTCGTCTCCGCCTGTGCCAGAATGTAATTGCTTCAGGTACTGCAGTGTCAGCCCACTATATTCTTTACTCAGCCTACAGTTTTTAAATGAATTTTTTTAAATTTGCCTTCCAGAACATTATGCAAGTCCTTAGAAGTAGGTGGTAGAGAAATGTCGACAGAAGTGGATCTCCGTTCAGATACGTGTCTGAAATTTCTGCTTATTTTTATTTTCGTAAAAATAATTTTTTTTTGAAATAGTAGAATTCTGGCAAGAGTATTCGGATAAAAAACTGATTAATCAGTAACAGGTGCAGTTGCGCTCTACCAAAACTACGGTTTGGGAGCCGATGACTTCTCTATGCTTTTAGTTTGTTTGTTTTCCACATAATTAGAACCGCGCACCGTTCAAAGTTAGTCCACTGTGTGTTTTATAATTTTAAATTGCACTGTGTAAGTAAACAAAATTTCTGCTTGCGTAACTTCTGTGCTTTTACGTAACGAAAATAATTACCCTTGATCCAATTACAGCTTACATGCACAAACACAAAACGTCTATATAATTATTGTTGCTTTCTTGTAGTCAATAGCACGTTGTCATCACGATCAAAGACTAGAATTTCCTGCTATAATTAATAAGTGCGATAGTTGTTTAACAACAACAGAAACATGTTTTATATAAGCTCCACGAAGTATTCAAGCGATGTTTGATATGTTTCTGTTTTGCTCTTTTTTTAAAAAAAATTGACCTTTTTTTAGAGTAAATTGCGTTGTCTAGCGCTGTATGATAAATCCGTATTGTTTCTTGTTTTTTATATTTTTACTATAATATTCCCCTGCTTCACGTCTCTTATCAACCATTTTCGAATAAAACCTGAATTAAATACTGTAAGTTTCAATTTTGCTATAAATAGTTTATTTTTAATTAACAGGCAGGAGGATAACTACGCAGAATAAAAATTTTCCGTAGGTTATGCGGCCTTTTATATAGCCACACTCCAGTTCTAGATTGTTCATCGCTTCTGGTTTCTGAGGGAATAAAGTAAGACACTGATCGCATACGCAAACAAAGCGATCGAAATGAGGTAATCCTGATAGGTATGCAGCACACCTAACAACGTACTAATGGTTCAAATGGTTCTGAGCACTATGGGACTTAACAGCTGAGGTCAATAGTCCCCTAGAACTTAGAACTACTTAAACCTAACTAACCTAAGGATATCACACACATCCATGCCCGAGGCCGGATTCGAACTTGCGACCGTAGCGGTCGCGCGGTTCCAGACTGAAGCGCCTAGAACCGCTCGGCCACTCCGGCCGGCCAACAACGTACAGGTAACGCAGTTACTATCTTAAGCGACCAAAGCTACTAGGAATAGCACAGTATGCTTACATACTGTAGTCTGCGGTAGCCTATCTAGTAACAGGTGATAAGAATCAAAACGGTTCGGTGGTCAAACAGTGTGATTAAATATTTAGTATTTCAAACACAATTTGTGTAACTATTATGAAATAATTTTGGTTGAGGACAAGCCCCTTCATCAAATAAGTCCATACCCACTCAAGCATATACAAAAGTACATTGTCACGGATCTCCTCTTATTTAGGTTGGTTGGTTGGTTGGGGAAGGAGGCCAGACAGCGTGGTCATCGGTCTCATCGGATTAGGGAAGGACGGGGAAGGAAGTCGGCCGTGCCCTTTCAGAGGAACCATCCCGGCATTTGCCTGGAGTGATTTAGGGAAATCACGCAAAACCTAGATCAGGATGGCCGGACGCGGGATTGAACCGTCGTCCTCTCGAATGCGAGTCCAGTGTCTAACCACTGCGCCACCTCGCTCGGTTCTCCTCTTATTTAGAATAACTATAATGGCAGAACCACGGCGACTGCTTACGGCTGAATTATTTTATTAAATCAGTCGCTCTATATTTCCATTAACACACAAATGTTTCGGCAATGTGTGGGAGTTAAACTTTTCAAGCCCATCAGGGAAATAGATGAATTCCTTAAATATGTAAAAGATGTACGTCACTCAGTGGCGATAGCTGGTGCTTATAAAAATCCGTTCAACTTTGGCCAAGAATATACTGGGAGTCGTAACACCCATTCAGTCACGCAAAAGAAGTACTGTCGCTTTCAACAAATCAGTAAGATGGTCGTAAAGGAACTTGCTTCACAGCGTAGAGATAATAAAGTAACGTGTCTGGAGACTGGAGTTTTAGTCAAGAAAATTCATTATCATGCGCTCTTGTATACGGAGACAAAAGAAATTAATAAGCCCCGTAATAGAACGAGTTAGTTAGTTAAAATATCTGAAAAATCATACAGCAGAAAAATTGGCAATGCATATAAGATTTAATAATATGAAAAGGGACAACGTTTAACTAGAAATATCAATCGCAACAAACGCTTACACAGGAAAGTAAAACTAAAGCAATATGCCACAGAGAGAGAGAGCATCAGAATGTTTACATACTTCCGAATGCTGAATGATACTTGAAAGACGGATTGTCAGAAAAACAGTGAGTGCAGTACAAACCAAAGACGGTTTAAAAATGAAAAGGAAATTTACCAAAATATGCAGAAAAATCTTTGGACAGCTCTACCAAATCAATGAATGCAGACTAACGTAACAAACATTCCCGTGCTTGCTGAAAAAGATATCAACAACGACATGGATTACAGAAATAAGATAATAATTACAAAGAAACGACATGAAATAAACGGTAATAACACAAAGAAACTTTTTTATTAATAAAATGCTAAATTTAGAAGGTTTCCAAGGCACAATAAATTAGACATTAGAGCGAACGTGACCAGAAGAAAGGAAAAAACAACATGGGGAGAAGATAGAAAAGCATTAGGAAAGACAGGACGCAAAAACACCATAATAATTTTAAATGAAAAGAAGATAGATTTACATTAAATATAATACGCATGACGACTTCGCACATAAAGTATTATTCTAACGACCGATGGAAGTATTCGACATCATACGACTAGTTGTGGTAACCTCTACGCACCTGGTAAGGTCTCTCTAAATTCGAGTCATCTTCATCTTTCTAGATAGTTGCCAGTTTTTCATCTCTGAGTATCCCCCCCCCCCTCCCAAATAGCGATGAAACGTAGGACAATAGTTTTATGAACCGATCAGGACTCTCAGTGCGAGATATTTGACATAAGTGTGATGTAAAGTGTTAGGAAAAATGTATCAACAGAGAGTTTTGACGTCACTGCTAGCTGTTCAGGACGAATTTGAATGCATTCCTGAATTTATTTGTGAGTGTGACACCCAGCGACCCGAAGACACGGCTCGCAGAATCTCTTGAGAAGAAGATCGTTAGCGCTCGATGCTCTGAGAGGAGAGAAACGCTAAGAACGACGTTGGACTGGGCGAGCGCTGATTCTTGGGATTCCTAAGTAAAACAGGTTCCTCGACGCGATTCCTCCGTAATTGAAATTCGCGTGACTGGCATGTGTCCGTTAGCACTAATTTAAGAAGCGAACCGACCGTGCAGCAGCATATCCCAGCAGAGCAAATAAAACGCAGCTGCGTGGCGAACTGTCTCGAAAGGTATTGTTCCCCCTTACGCTTTACTCTGTATTTCGAAACGCGAAATGTAGGCTTCTAGTGATTGGCGAGGATACTGTACTTATCCACGTATACCTTACTTTAAATGGTAGTAGTTTACAAGGGCGCGCCTTTTTGCGAGATGCACATGAATGTTTTATTTTGTCTGTACACCCAGACACGTTTCACCTTTTTAACAAGGTTTCTTCAGTGGGTGGCCTGGAATATTACAAGATTTTTCGTTTTAACATACTGTTTTTTTTAAGTAGTCCATGGAAATATTTTATAATAAACTAAAACTGTACTTGCAGTTAAATGTCTAATTCATTATTCGAAAACCATACATGAGGGAAAACTCCATGATTTTCAAATAATGAATGCCATATGATAACATACGATTAAAGGTCTTTGCACTTCTAAACTGAAGTGAATAGCCTCAAAACGAGATGTGCAATCGCTACGCTGTTTCTAGGAAATGAAAACACCATATGCAGTGTGCTACGACACAAATCTATACATCCAGATATAGTTCTTTGTGTTCATTTCTTAAACAGATCGATTTCTATTTTTACTACAAAACCAGTGGCGACGTATGATTTTGATCACTGTGGGGCTTTTAACAGGGCTCTAGTGCAGAAAGTTCACGAGCTACTACGGTTACACTCTGTGAGCGTTTTGTCTGCCCTGTAAGGACAACCACGATCGCAAAACCTGTGGCTTTTGTAACAGAATATGTCGTTCAGAGTGATTACTATTAGACGCGGTATGTGAGCTGGGAGTCTTCCATGCGATGACCATTGGACGTTGCGTAGCTTTTGAGACGAAAAGTGCACGTAGGCTGCTCTAATTGTCGTTTTATGCCCATTCATAACCACATGTTTTTGTAAACTATAACCGTAAACTGTTAAATAAGTGCTTGACTTTACCTACAAATGAGAAAGACGTAACTTCTGGCTTCACTTCGCATAACCGTAATGACTGAAGCTCGCCTTTATGTCTTCCGTCACGGACTTAATTGTAGGTTTGAAATCTTAACACAGCGGAGACAGGGGCGCCCGCCATCTACATACGGTGTTTCAGAGTCCTTAGGGGGTGATAGATGGCGTCATAGAGAACACCTTTTGTGAGAGACAAAATATTTGCCGTCGCTTCCCAGCGTCCTCAGTATTCGCCTGGCCTGGGACGACGAGATTTCACCGAAATGACAAGGTCTATCAACCAGGTGTGCTACATACTACCTAACCCAGGAAACTGATAAAGTGAGTTTCAAGAAGAAAACCACAGAAGTGTGTGTCACCAAGCGGAGAAAGATATTTAGAAGGCAATCAGGAACTTCAATATTGCGCGGCCTACCACCTTTCGCGAAGTGCAGATGAACAGATGATAGGCAACACATACTGCAAAGTTCCTACGCCCTGCCGCCTCCCGACGGCATAAACAGTTGAAGTGTCTGAGAACATTTTGTCTCTAACTAAAGATCTTTCCCCTGATGGGATCTCTCCCCCTACACGTTTGTAGCAAAGACATTGAAACACCCTGTATGTAACTATGGATCATATTTGACAAATCCAGCGGCACGGAGGAACATTTGTTCACGCGGGCAAAGAACGCTCTGTCCAATGAGCTGGGCAGTCATCGTGCTCTCATAGTGTGTTCCTCCTTTTTAGGAATGAAATGTTTTGCAGGCACCGGTGTAACCTTACATAGCACACATACACTATACGATCAAAACATCCGGAAACCTATTAATAGACATGAAAATGGGGTGTGTCCCCCTTCACCGTTGTGACAGCTTTAACTCTGCTGGGGATACTTTCAGTGAGTTGTATGAATGTCTGTAGAGGAATAGCGGCCCAGTCTTCCTCAAGAGCCAAAAGAAGGTGCTGGACGCTGGGATCTGGAGGGTAGTTGACATTCCAACTCATCCCGAAGATGTCCTGTTGGAGTCAGCTGGGGACTTTAGGTGGGCCATTCCATTTCAGGAATGTTATTGTTCACAAACCATTGCCTCGCAGATGCTTCTTTATGACAGTTGAACTGTCGTGCTGATACAACCATCACCTCCGAACTGTTCCTCTGCTGTATGCACTACTCAATGCTGCAAAATGTGTTCATATGTTTCCGCATTTACTGTTTTCTTAAGCGCATTGAGGGGTTCACAATCCAATAATGAAAAACACCCCTCTGCCATAGCATTACCTCTTCTGTACTTGACCGAGTGAGGTGGCGCAGTGGTTGGCACACTGGACTCGCATTCGGGAGGACGACGGTTCAATCCCGCGTCCGGCCATCCTGATTTCGGTTTTCCTTGATTTCTCTAAATCGCTCCAGGCAAATGCTGGGATGATTCCTTTGAAAGGGCACAGCCGACTTCCTTCCCCGTCCTTCCCTAATCCGATGAGACCGATGACTCGCCGTTTGGTCTCTTTCCCCAAAACAAACTAACCCAACCAGTCTCTCTCTCTCTCTCTCTCTCTCTCTCTCTCTCTCTCTCTCTCTCTCTCTCTTTCCCTCCCTCTCTATCGGATTACCACAGAGTCTAGCAAGATTGATGATTTCAAATCACTTGTTTCCAGTTATCCACAATCCAATGGATTCGCTCTTTACACCACCTCATGCGTCACATAAAAAGCATTCACTACAGAAATGTATGGCTTATGAGGAGCTGCTCAACCACTGTATCCCACTGTTTTTAACTCCCTCCGCACAGTCGTCGTGCTCACTGGACTAGCAGCACTTTGATACTAGCAAGTGATTCCCATCACTAATTCACTAATTTCGCGCGATTTTTTGCAACACCCTCCACAACGTTCGACGCTTCCTGTCCGTCACAGTTTAACTGTGGTTGGTCCTTCGCATTTCCACTTTACATTCATTTGTACAGCTTTAAAAGGGTTGAAATGTCCCTAATGAATTTTTTACTCAGGTGAGATCGAACGACTAGTCCACGTTTGAAGTCACTGAGTTCTTTCGTTTCTGGACGACGGGGCTTCAGATCCAGGTCCGACCACGCGAAGTTAGGTTTCCCGTTAATCGCTTAACGTGAATGCCGAGATGGTTTCTTTGAAATGGGCACGGCTATTTCCTTCCCTATTTGTGGTTCATCTCTAAATGCCCCAGTCAACTCCACTCTCAGATTCTTAACAGAAATAGGGAACGTTTTATTTAAGGAATGAACACGTTTTGCTATTAAAGATGTTTGCCATCATTGTTGAAATCACTGTAAAGGTTACGTTTGTGACGTAAGGGAGAGAAGTCCAACCCGTGAAAATAACATAGCAGTTGCATCCCTCGTGGGGGATATATTTGCGGTTTTCCTTCTATGCGACTTAGTCGCTATAAGGGTGAACTTGAACGACTTGTACAAACTTCAGGAGGTAATTACTTCCAGGAATTGGAAAAAAGTAGTTCGTATGAGTGTATGTCCAGAAATCCATATTTTCCTCCACAGCTGGCACTGTGCCATTAACATTCCCCCGGAATACGTACTGTATTCTGTCTTGTTGTAGACTGATATGTTGTGTGTGGCTCTATGGGTACTGCAACTCAAAGTATGGGGCCCGCCCCCAGTTGGTCCTTATATTTCTACTGATGCTTCCTTCACCTCTAATAATTGATTTGTTAATACGAAAAATGAAAAGTTTGGAGTCCATATTAAATTGTTAAGAATGGTGTAACAGAATAAGTAAACCAATTTTAAGATCGGAGGAAAGCTACGGCTTTTGATATGCTACCTGTTAGCAACGTCACTAATAAAGCACTGCAGCTTTGAAATCAGTCTTCGGATTATGGATAGCTTTACTTTATAACTGGAATGTTTGATGTTTAGAGCTATTAATTTTTAAAAAGAAATACTAAATAGCATTCGACTGCAGTCGAGCAAATAGAATGGCCGAAAGACTGTCCAGATGCATTGAGAAAAGTACCCTAGAGACAGAATAACAGCCGAATTACCAAACATTTGTAAGTGCTTGTCAGGTTTAGTGAAAGGGTGTGCGCAGAAATACCGGTTATGAAGCAGCGCCAAGAGTCTCCCGTGTTACATAACGGAGCAGCACACTGTGGCAGTCCGAGTACACCGGACAGGCGCCGCCAGCCTAGCAAAGGTGTGCTGGGCGCAGCAGGTGGCCGACGCACTAGGACTAGACGGTAGGAAGTGCAGCGCGTGCACGCTGGATGCTCTCCATGTTTTCTTAAATCATTTTAAAGAAACTATTCAGTTAAGAAAAATGATTCTTTCGCATCTCGTAGCTTTCATTTGTCAGCTTCTTGGTGAACTGTCCATTATTTCGTTAACAGGCCTAGTTATCGTAACATTTCGGGGTTAAATAACCAGCTACAAGAAAATCGAATAGACTGCACTGAAAAATAGGTATTGCTATGAGTTTGGATTTGGTGTATTTTAACCTATAAATTACTGCATACGAAAAGTGGCTAACATATTGAAATTTTCTTTAAACTTCGGAAGATATCTATAACTAGCATTCTTTCTAATCTCGTGGGAATTTATTGTATGTAGGGTGCTCACTTCCACTCGTACATGCCCAACAATGTATCAAAAATGAAATGCTCATAAAATCCCCGGTGTCTCATAAATGGTTCGTGATGTCGAAATGAGTTATTAATATATGAGTGCGCACTAGAGGAGAATATTTTACCATATGGTTAACATGTGGTACATCCTACACCTACAGAAATATGTAACCACAGACTTCATCAATGCAATAATGTATTTTTTAAGACAGTTGATGAAACTGGAATTAGTCTTGGGCTGCAACATGTAAGTGAAGAAATCAGTTTTACAAAGAGAATGAGCTGTGTAACAACCTACTGACCTGACTCATCCTGAGTTTCTCGTTTAATAATACACTGTTTCAGCATTCTGTCGCAATTGCAACTGCATTAGCGCCTTAGTGAGGAGAAATTGTGTAACCTCTGTTGTGTTTTGTAAAAAGAAGCAAATTTTAATATGGCAACAAAAAACATGTATTATTTAAAAATTGACTTTCATGATGCTCCTCTATAGAAAGAAAGGATAAGAATTCTGAGGAAAATAAATCGTTCCATGAGTTGTAACACTGTAGCCCTGTGTATCTTTAATAATGAGCAGCTGGGGTTGAAAAGTGTCAAATGATTTTATTTCTATACGACAGTGATCTGAGAAATATGAAAACAGTTCCCGTCAAAAGGAGCATCTTTTTGTTCCTATCCCCATCCATAGTGAATCCCCGACCTTTTTCACCTGAAATATCTTCTGATATATTAATGGAGAAATCTATATACATATTGATGAGTAATGGCAAGCAGCTCACAGACTGAATCAACCGTGTTTTAACGAAAAGAACTACTGGCTTCAAGACAGTAATTCTTGTGGAGACAAAATTACTGTTTCGTAGCTTTGAAGCTGCGATCACTGACGACTTGCAGAATCTTGTCAACTATTCATCAAGTTCAAAACAGATTATCACTACTTTCAGAAAACACAAAAAGATATTTGTGCTGAATAAGTTTAGTCAGTTATTCTTTACATGAATAGGAACGAAAAGACAATATGCTATTTGGTATGAATTTTTCTTTCTTATTTCTCAGACCATTGAGGTGTTGAAAAAAGTACATTTGTCAAGTTTTAATCCCAGCTATTCATTATTAAAGTTACAATGGGTTACAGAATTCCGCTGCTATTGTAAAAGAAGGAGAAATTTATTGTTGCCTCATTTGTTAACCTTTTTTTCTTTCAGGGAAGGGTTATCAGTGACACATATTGTGTAACACCTACATTTATCTCGGCGCCAATTTCAATTTTGCTTCTTTTGGCAAACTGGGGTTTACACAGCTTCACCTCGTTAATACAGCTGCAGTTGTGACAGAATTCATAACAGTGTATTATTAAACAAATGTTTATGAGACAGGCCAATAATTTACTAGAAAGCTCATTATTGGTATAAAAATAAAACTGTAATTTCCTCAGTTATGCTATTTACATTTCACCAACTATCAATGGCCTTAAAAAAGTACATTATTCCATTGATAAAATGTGTGGTAATCTGCATATCGTGGTAGACTAAGTTCCACGTGTAAACCATATTGTAAAATACTGTCCTCTTTGTGTACTATCATTTGACAGAAATTCATTTCGATATTTCGAACCGTTTATGTGATTCAGTGAATCTTATTAATAGGTCACTATCGCTGTATTGTTTGTGGCACAGTAGAAGTTTTCTTGACTCTGGAAAAAATATACATCTCTTCCCAAGTTTAAGAAAAATTTTAAAAATAAATCTCTTCCCAGTTCAAATAAAAATTCAATAGGCTGCCTATATTTCACAGGCAGAAATGTATGAACCTAATATGACGGAACGTAAACTCATACCGATCCCAATTTTTCATTGCAAATTATTCAAATTTCGTGTGATGGGCCGCTTAATTACCAAATATAAAATCATGTGAAAAAGCTTGCAGAGCAGCTGGAGGCGGGTGAGATATTAGTCATACAGTCACTGCTGGACTTTCACTAGCGAGCTCATCATCGTTCTCTCTGTGCACCTCCAGGCGCATATAACAGAGTTTGGCCGCGAGGGGAAGGGAATCAGCACGCAGACTACTGGCTTTCGTTGTATTCTCACTCTTACACGAGAAGCTATGGCGGTTGCAGCACAAGGAATAACAGCTGTTTGGACATACGCTAGACCCGGAGAGATTGGTTCTACACAAACTCTGAAACTGAGCTGCATATATTTGGTGATTCGGTTGGTGTTATCTGGGATACCTTCCGTAGTGCAGGCATGCAGCCTCTTAACTGTTCCTACTGTGTCAGTCGAGAAAAATATCAACTCGGCTAGTTCTTGGTATGGGTACCGCACCAACGCACCTCCGTTTTACTGCTATCGCTCCAACATCAGTGTACTTCATGGAAAAGCACGAAGTGTATTATGAGGGAATGACATTGTGTATTCCATTCTGATGATAAAGTGATGCAGCCTTATGTAAGAATGTTTCATTTTTGTTGCAGGTGTGATCCTTGAAGGAGAAAGAGGTTACACATCACAGAAGAGGGTACACCTTCATGAAAAAAGGATGGTAAGCATTCACCAATCAAGTTCACCATCAAGCGGCTGTAGGAAAAGTTCTAGAACACAGGAAATATGGAAGATGCAGGAAAAGTGCTCAGTCAAATGTGCTAAAAACCAGAAAAATTGATCTCACACATGCTGCACATTCTCTGAGTCCTATGATGATGTGTGACGTCTTTCAAATCAGTCTGGTCTTTATGGTGTTAATCTACAAACGACGTTGGCAGAAATGTTGAATGCGTCGGTACATAATTCGAGCTGTTTAATAAGTTGTTTTCGTGTTATAACTTGCATGTTATGAAAGCATTCCATTTGCTGCATTGAAAAGTGATCAAAAACGCGTTGTTATTGGTACGATTTGTTATAATTAAATGTTAGTTAATGACATATAGGTGGTTAAAGTCTCCAGGACATCGTAACATCTCCTAAAATATTCCTGGACGTTTTTATTAATTTAATAGCAGTATGTGCCGTAATACCCAATGTTATCTGTGTATATAAGAGTGCTCTCTCTCTCTCTCTCTCTCTCTCTCTCTCTCACACACACACACACACACACACACACACACACACACACACACACACACACACACACACACGAGTGAGTGTGGTCGATTTTGTAAACTTGCCAGGGAACATGGGCCAATGAACTACTAGATTGCATTCTACGTCACAGCCCAATTGGATTTCAACTGAGCATATTTTATAAATTGACCCGTAAAAATTTCAAATTTTTGGGAGTCATAAATTCTTGATTAATATTGTGTGTAATTGTCGGCGGACATCCAAACACACACACACACACATTTACAAGAAGTCGAGAAAATTAAAAAAAATACTGCAGTAAACAAATGAAATAAAAGATTTTTTTGCTTTATCTAGAGAGGAAGTGCATTACAGTCCTGTACTTTCTTGTTTCAAGTCTTGTATTCGACACATTCTAAAAAGTCCTGCTACTGAACAGAAACGGTAGTCTAATAAGAGTGATATTGCAGTTCTGCCAAAAACTGAGAATGATTAAATAATTTTTATTTATGTGGAAGATTATTCTAAATTTGTATCGCACTATTTGTAATATTTAAAAAAAAGTCCTTACTGACTGGAATGAAACTTTTCAGTTTGCCTTGAATCATCATGCTCATGGGTACTTTAGTTTTTATTTATGTGTACTGCAGACAGAACAACGTGGCTAGCATTGGAGAAGGGAAAAAAGTGTGCGTTTTAATAGATCTAACGTAGTAGTATTACGCGTCCATTTTCGTAAACAAACTGTATGATTTGCGCGCCAGATACGACCGAGAACCATCCCCAGAGAGCTCTGCGGCCGCAAATCACGATGAGGCCCACGTTCCGTGTGGTAACGAACTCGTTTCTATGCGTGCAACAACCGCGATGGAAACCATGTTCGGCAGCTTCAAGATGAGAAACACGTCGCGTGCGATGACGGCTTTAGCATGCAGTTTCAGTGGAGCGGGCAAAGCAGCATGGCAGTCGGATCAGAGCAGGGCAGAGCTTGCGAAACCGAACCGTAGTACTGCATGGGTATGATAATAGCGGCACTGGAAGCAGAGCGGTACAATATTGACGGATCAAGTTTTTTTCCCCGCAGAGCTGCGACCAGTGTTCGAGTAACTCCAGCTGCGTTCGGGCAGCTCTGGCAGAATTCGCCTGTTGCTACAGATACTTAAGCATTGTGTGGACACTTTGATACGGCCGTTTAAAGTAGGGAGGGGGGTTCGTCGTTTTTAACTATGATTGCGTATGGTATCGGTAGTGACCGGGCCTATGCTACCTCGTTTACTGCGCTGTTAACCTCAATAAGCAACTGGGGCAGCCATTACTGAATGAATATGTTCTCCTCTTTGCCTTGCAATGTACGTTATTTTGGAACGAATTACCCTTCTCCATGCCATTTAAGTGATACGAGTACCGAGTATGACTTCCACAGCCAGGCGCCTATGCAGGGCTCGGTTCTGGGTTGGGGTTGGGTGTTCACAATTTGTTTATTGTCTCTCTGTCAGCTTCTACTACTCCTCTCCCCTCCCCAAAATATAACTAGCCGCCACCGCCACTTTTAACGTGCCAGCGGTATATGCCAATAATACTAACAAATAAGGTATGGGAAATGTTTTAATATATTAATAATAGTTTAAGTGCTATAAAATATTTAAAAGTAATAATAATAATCTGTTTACATCAGTGAATAATTCATTGCTTTAACATAAAGTCCAAGAAACTGCAGTTCAGAGAAATAACAATTTTTTTAAATTTGGAAATTTGTGGTAAGTTTCTATGGGACCAAACTGCTGAGGTCATCGGTCCCTAGGCTTACACACTACTTAATCTAACTTAAACTAACTTACGCTAAGGATAACACACACACACACACACACACACACACACACACACACACACACACACACACACACACACGTCCGAGGGAGGACTCGAACCTCCGACGAGAGGGGAGCCGCGCGAACCGTGGAAAGGCGCCCTAGACCACGCGGCTACTTCTCGTGGCCACAGGTTTTGAAAAGCATACTTCTGAAAATTTGAGAAGTTCACGTGTCACTTTTAATTTAAGATCTAGAATACCATCAAACTATTACAACTTTGACAGCGTCATATTTTACGCGATATCAAATCGAAGTGTGTAGCCACAATTATTGGTATTTCACTAAGCACTACGGTTGTGAACACTTGTGTGCGGACTATAGTTATACGTGTTAAATGCAATGGACAAATAATTAGTCACCTCCAGGAGACATGACGCTAATACCGTGTGAAATCACCACTAGCCTTGATAATGGCCTCAATTCGGCGAGAAAAAGAGGCCACACGTGTATGCAGGTTTGCCATATCCAGCTGAAGATACTCATCGAGGATTAGATCCGGCAGACATAATAAATCTTGGGGATGCTGACTGCTACTTTTCCTCCTTTCCCACGTATTCGAAGGCAATTTCTATGGGACTGACAGACGATTTAGCGCGGCCTGTCAAACTGCTATAGAAAGCGTGAATGTTCGTCAAACCAGGAGCGTACGCATGCTGCTCTATGAACACGGCAGTTGTCATCTTGCAAAGTGGGAGTGTCCACTGCTTACACATTATCGTAATGTACAGCGTGCTACTTGCAGGTCATACACGTATGACTGTGCATTCACATCTTGGATCAGAGCGTCCGGCGGCGCAAAACTGTTTGGAATTCGCGATGGCTTTCCAAGACTTTACATTTTTATGTGCTGGTGCGCTTGCCCTTTCGGCTGAAGAAAGGAAAACTCACAAAACGCAGCGAATACAGCAACGGACTCCACATAACACTCAGGATCAAATAGGCATTCTGAAACAAACATGGCGGCATGGTGCCAAGGATAGTACTGTGCATGCACAAGCTCCGCTTCTTGTCGAGTATGTCGCGATAAACCTATACTCAAAATGATGCAACTTGTATACGCGGGAAGGTTCGGATACAAGTTGCGTGAACTTTTGTGTCAGATGATGTATCGCGACATGTCAGACTGACACGACGCTCATACAAGTTGCGATACATGTATCCTAGTGTAAACGTACCTTTAGACCTACATTAGGCTGTCGGTGCGTCTGGTGTCTCGCGTCATTAGAAAAGACGCCAAATAGCGACTCGTAGGACCACACTACCCGCCTCAACTCAGCTACTGTACAGTTTCTCGACCGCTACGGTCGCAGGTTCGAATCCTGCCTCGCGCATGGATGTGTGTGATGTCCTTAGTTAGGTTTACGTAGTTCTAAGTTCTAGGGGACTGATGACCTTAGATGTTAAGTCCCATAGCGCTCAGAGCCATTTTTTGTACAGTTTCTGTGTTGTTTGACAGTTACTTGTGCCATAATGAACAATGAATGGCCTTTTGCTTTGTACCCGACTCCAGATATACTTTGCACACAGCTACCTTCGCAATGTTCGCTCAGAAACTGGTTGATATTTATGGTCGTGCATATAAGTACGGCAGCAATTGCCATCCGGTTCCAGTCCAATGGCCACTGATAAGCCGTATCGCTCCTATCTGGTTCCTATCGGTTAGGATCTTCTTACCACCACTGTTATTACACCACGTTATATGTCTACGAGTGGTACACCATTCCTTGAGGACACGTTGGACAGTCAGCGATGAAGCGCCACCAAATTGTACAACTTCATTCATCATGTGGTCCAAATACGACAGCCCCTTTCTGCCAAGTGTCCACATCTACTCTTCTCACTGTGCACAAGCACGCTACTTTATTGACATGACTGGTGGCACCGATGGATGGTCACATGACCACATCGTAGCGGCTCTACACTATGTACAGCGTTACAAAGTGAAGTGTGATTTGCTTGGCGAGTTTACATAATTGTACGCGAAGCGACGTTGCAGTTGTACGCACGCTCCATTACAATCTGGGCCCGACATTGCCTGGCCTTCCAAAGTGAAATTCAGCAAGGCAGCGCCAGCCTCAGAGGGCGCTGTCTGTCCGCCCCCTGGGCGTTCTCTCGACTGGACGCAATTGGAGAGGCGGAGGCGACGCCCCCGACGTTTCGCGCCGCCGCGAGCTAATGGCTCTCGGCCAGCGATTCGCCTCCCCCTCGCCGCTGCCGAACGGCAGCCCGCAGCGCTTCATTAGCGAACCGAGACCGCGGCCCGACTGCCCGGAAAGCGCTACCGCTACGGGAATTAATTAGCTTCAATTAGATGAACCACCCTCCGTCCCCACCCTGTGCGCTCTGTCAGACAAAAGAACCGCTCTCTCGTTCACTGCCCCCTACCCTGTTTCCATTTTTCTTCAAAGTTGGACACTCGACTCCGCTCATATCGGAAGTTAAATGGACGTAAAGAGGAGGAGCGAGTGGGGAACCTGGGTGCGCTCGGCAGCAGCAGCAGAAAAGTTGCTGTGCAAACTTCAGATATTGTGAACGTGCGCTGCCTCTGTACAACTTTCCAAACGCTTATAACGGGGGAAAAGCGTACCTTTGAAGCACAGTTCAATAACACCATGCTTGAACGAATTTCACAAGTGTCTGTGTGTATGTTTACTTGGTTTTGGGAGTCCTTTCCACCAAGTCTACCTCTATAATATTTGATCCTTCGTAAAACATTTGAAGAGTGTGCATAGCATCTCAGTGACAGAAATCAACTATAGCTTTCATGCTCATCGGAATAATTTTGCTGCAAATTACTTCACACAGCAGTTAATGTGAGAACAGCAGTCAAGCGATTATAGATTGCACACTTTAACTTGTCGGTTGACTCTGTGGCGCTCCAGAATATTTTCGCTCGTTGCCAACCTCAGCTACATAAAGTATTGTGTGCCAAAGCAATAAGCATCGACTACGAATGGTTGTCTTGTTCCACTTAATGACGATGGTATTTACAAAAGTGAGCGAAGAGGCGTTACCTAGTATCCTACAGAGCGAGGTGGCGCAGTGGTTAGACACTGGACTCGCATTCGGAAGGACGACGGTTCAATCCCGCGTCCGGCCATCCTGATTTAGGTTTTCCGTGATTTCCCTAAATCACTCCAGGCAAATGCCGGGATGGTTCCTCTGAAAGGGCACGGCCGACTTCCTTCCCCATCCTTCCCTATTCCGATAAGACCGATAACCACGCTGTCTGGTCTCCTTCCCCAAACCAACCAACCAACCTAGTATCCTACCGTCTCCCCGTCATCTTTCCTGTCACTTTTATGTCGCATTAAGCCATTACATGTTCATTTATTTTATAAGTTATAATACGACTGCCCTGGGAGAAGGAGACAGAGCTTGTCCCAACAGCCCATGCACTGCGAGCCGATCGAAAGTGTCCTTTCCCAGCGTCCTCCGCTCGGGGGCCAAGTTCGAGCGTGCGGTCTGGAGAGAACTCTCCACTGGCTAAATCAGCTGCTGGCAATCTTTGTATTGTACTCACAGAGACCAAGACACTTGCTTGGTGTTCTTTCCTAAGGGCACAGGCAAAGATTCAGCTTGAAACGAAACCATTTCAGATTACACAGTATTAGAGCAAATATCATCACGCAGCTATCTGGACTGAGAAATTGGACGTGATACTAATCAAGACTTTGAATATTACCGCCTTGAGTTTATGGTAAAATACTTTATTTATACAACCAATTTTAGCCATTTGACGATCATCAAGTCCCTATATCCAAATAAAACAATACATAACTAACATTACAGACTTAAACTGTCGGGAACCTCTTAACTGATGTAAGTATTTACACCAACATACATGTAACAGAATGGCACATACTGACATAAAAGTATTCACAGTATCATGCTAGGCGAAATATAAAATCACTGTCGTCAAATGATAAAACTGTGAACAATACATTGAAAATAAATGTATTCCATAACACAGTGAGATGATCCATTGGGAAAACCACGTAACATAAAGACGTAAATAGTCCACACTTGTACAGAGTTACCTGTCATCATATCATACTATAAATTATGTCCTCAATCTATAAAAACTGTGCTATTAAGTGTACACACTGACGTTAAAACTGTAGTCAGCGTTAACGCTGTGAACAGATTCATACCATGCACAGATGGCTCAACAGGTGATCGCTGTTCACTGGTAGAGCCAAAGATGGTCATAAAATTCTACATGCATCGAGATAGCGACTATCATCTTACTATTACTTCGCTGTGTGTCGTCTGCTACGATAAGTACATGTGACAGTCCTAAGAGGTGTTCTATATGTTGCAACCAACAGCAATTTGCACGTGTTACAATTACAGTGGCGGTGGCAGAAAAATTTACCTCAGTTAACAGATTCGTGGCATCAAATGAAAAAAAACGTTTACTGTTACAGGTCACTAATAGTTTGTATTTAAAACGCGTTTCGAAGGTTTAAACCTCCATCATCAGGTGTATTTACATATGTTAGTATGATACACGTGCGTGTTGTGTTACGATTTTGGGGTACCTTGTGGTCATAGGCTAATTTCTCTGTCGTAACATATCACATGTGAACTGTCATATTCTATAAGCAAAGATAGTGTCTGGAAACTATAAGTATTACCTAGTGGCTCTTAGCAGTTAACAAAATATGACAGTTTCCATGTGATGTGTTAAGACAGAGAGAGGTGCCTGTGACCACTTGAGACAGCTACACAAGGTACCCCAAAACTGCAATACAACATGCTCATATTTCATACTAACACATGTAAACCTACCTGATGATGGAGATTTAAACCTTCCAAAACGTGTTGTGGATATTTGTAAACAGTGACTGGTAACAGTAAACTTGTTTCATTCGATATCAGTAACAGTCATGGCAAAACCTAACCTAAATTTTCGTATTTACATATTCTTGACACTTTAAGTATCTGATGTTGCTAATGAATTTTATTTGAGACATACGAACCTGTTGAAGGTCAGACGACTAAAATTAGTTGTATAAATATAGTATTTTACCAATAGCTCAAGGTGGTAATATGACACTTTTCAAATACGTAAGAGCTGTGGAGCACAACCTCCTGAAAACTAATCAAGACACTGAAACAAAACTATCCCGATATGAACATATTTGTGGTACTATCGGTTCAATTTCAAGAACAAAAACGTGCAAGGTACGAAATTAAAGTGCGACGTAACTAAGAGGCTTCCACTCTTTTTTAGTGGTGAAGAAAGCAAATTGAAGAAAAGAAAGCCGGCCGAAGTGGCCAAGCGGTTCTAGGCGCTTCAGTCTGGAACCACGCGACCGCTACGGTCGCAGGTTCGAATCCTGCCTCGGGCATGGATGTGTGTGATGTACTTAGGTTAGTTAGGTTTAAGTGGTTCTAAGTTCTAGGGGACTGATGACCTCAGTTGTTGAGTCCCATAGTGCTCAGAGCCATTTGAACCATTTTTGAAGAAAAGAAACTTAAGTCGAATACAGGTTGTCGAAGTGAAATTTCTAAGTAGAACAAGAGGTTGCTCTAGTCGATTACAGATTATCGAAATCAATTTTTTGCGATAAAAATGTTGCTATAGAACAGAATGTCAAGAACTATGAGTCGAGGCAGTCCAGCAAAAAATACACAAGGAACGGACGGTCGTGTAGTATCTGATACCTAAGCGCTTCGAAATTATAATATTTTCTGAAGGCTGCATTGGAATAATCTCTAAGTCATAAGAATATAAGTTCGTTGATTTTTTAATATTTTTCCACCGTTTAAATTTTTATAGGGTTGTATCGGACATGAAATTGTAATGTGTAAAATATTTTTATCACCAAAAAATTTTAATTGTTTCGTGAATGGCTATAAACTTGAACTTGTCCACAAGCTCACCTGGTTTCTCAAAGCTGTCAACTCGTTCTTAACTGCTCGCTCCAGCTCGTGGATTCACATGACCGCGACCTTAAATCTTCACGTCCTCGCATAAAATCGAACTACAAGTCTTCACCGACTTTCATATTTCTCCTATTGAATCGTCGAATTCTTTTCAATTGCTCTGTATATTTGTATACTGGATTTAAGAAGTCCTCTTCATTAAAAAGACATACGCTGGCTGTTTTATTTTTTAACATGACCATACAGTGCTATTCTTGTTCGTTACTGAATATTCTCGCAAAGACTGTTATTTTTTAAAACAGGTTTCATGACCACCTCTTTGCTTTCCCGTCAAGCTTTAAGTATATCACCTAAAGATGTTCTTGGAAATGAACATTTCTGACTCACCTCCCTGATTGTCATTTAAAGAAGTCTGGCTTTTCCTACGACTCCCTTTATATTATTTTCATCCCATTTACGTCTTGACTTCTCATCTCTGCCTGTGAAACGAAATAAGCGTAAAAATTGAAGCGTTTGTGCTTTCTTTTTTGTCCGATAGAACCCGAATCTAGTGCGATGATAGTTTAACGTTACCGTCGTTATTACTTGGGCTGTTGTCACGGACTGAGGGCCGGTGCCTGGAGTGCCAAGCCGCAACTGTGAGATTTCTGTGCGATTAGTAGGATCTGTGTGCACTGCACATCACAGTTAGTAGCGAAAACTAACATGGATGGATGTGTACGAAGGAAAGGAGACGGGGGGAGGGTTGGCAAGGGGGGAGGGGGGAGCGGACGCTTGCGTGTGAAAATGTTCTCGAACGGCCCTGCACGGGATACTGTATAGAGACAGTCCCAGCCGTATCTAAAGATACAATAAAAATGTAATACTGCTTACAAACAGTACAGGACACTCTTCGAGTTAAGTAAGCGCACCGAGAAACTATGTAGGAACAGATAACTTGTTGCTACTCCGGAAAGCACTGCGATTTTAATTCAAACTGGCGTCAGTAGTCTTGTTCCTCCATAGTTCGCACTGCAATCGTGCGTCGAGTACTCACACTAGCACTAGCATTTAGAAACAACTCTTGTCGGACACAATCCGCTGTCCGATATTACCTGCTCTTTGCCCGCCTCAACAACTAGTTGTTCTTGTTGTGGTCTTCAGTCCAGAGACTGGTTTGATGCAGCTCTCCATGCTACTCTATCCTGTCGAAGCTTCTTCATCTCTCAGAACCTACTGCAACCTACATCTTTCTGGATCTGCTTAGTATATTCATCTGTTGGTCTCCCTCTACGATTTTTACCCTCCACGCTGCCCTCCAGTACTAAATTGGTGATCCCTTGATGCCTCAGAACATGTCCTACCAATCGATCCCTTCTTCTAGTCAAGTTGTGCCACAAATTTCTCTTCTCCCCAATTCCATACAGTACCTCCTCAGTAGTTATGTGATCTAGCCATCTAATATGAACCCAAGGAAAGGCTTCTGTAATCAGTTTTCTTGTACAATACACGGGAAGAATCTAAAGACGTAAGAGCAGATGGAAGGAAATTCTGTAGATGATATAGTTTTAAAAGCCTAATGCGAGAAGTGAATAAATAAGAAGAAGAAGAAGAAGGGAAATGCAACGCTCACGAAACAATTGTGTAAGTCACCACACCGAACGAAACGCAATTTTATCTGTTTCTTTCAGACTGAAGTGTTTCAGCATGGTTGCTCCATCACCTGTGTGTCCTGTGTACAGTATGAGGTATATTATTACAGAATTAATACAGAGATAAATACAAAGAAATGTAAGTTAACAAGCTAAAACAGCCATATTACAACGCCATAGACGATCACTCACTGCAGTAAGTAACAAACGACCGTTATCAAGGAGACGAATATATCTGTCCGGAAACGTTTTACGTTGAAACACCTCATAAATCTAGCCGTGGCAAAGGCAGATGCTATTTTGCGATTCAAGAAAAAAATGCTAAGAATGTGTGATTCCCCCATGAAGGACGTCGCTAACAAACCAACATTCGAGCAAACCTTTAGTATTCCTAGATACTTTGTGGCCTTTACCAATTTTAGTTAATGGAATACATGCAGCATAGTAGATGAAGAACTGCAGCCCTCGTCAAGAGTTCGCATAGCCAGCGTGAGAGTGTCGCAGAAATGCACAAAAGACTGCAGGCGCAGACTTTACAAGAAACACTATCTGGGCCACGGAGAGTCTTACAAAATTTCTAGAGCGCACATCACCATACGTATTACGTCCTACAACAGGCATTCCATGTAACGACCGAAATTCGGATTTACACAGAGCATTACCGACAAGCTTACTTGCAGTATACGATCAGCAAATTCGTTTGGAAGGTGGAGCCGTGGGAGGGGGAGGGGGGGGGGGGGGAGCGGCGTGTGGTCGATTGCCTAGTACAGCTGTAGCTCGACGTATATTCCGAAGATGGTACTAACTGACTGCTAGGTAAGAGATTGAACTAAACTATTTGTTTAATAAATTGAGATTGGCTTCACTTGACAGATACAAGTAGTGGAAGCTATAAATTTCTTCAGAGTGAAATTCTGTATTCTGGTCTGACGATGACCTGTCTTTCAAAGCCAAAGTTCCACTTTCTGGGTTCACACATTCAATTCGGCTCTCTACCATGGCCTGGAGAAGCAGCTGCTGTTTAGAAAGGTCAGACTGAAATAAAAATGGAAAAAGACATGTGGATCTCAATGTAAGACAAACTATAGAGCTATTAAATATCTGTGTTACACTGTTTGTCAAAGTTGTATTTACTGGTAGATATGAAACAATGTGGAGAAGCCAAAATTAAATCTGTGAATACTGAGAATGGAGATTTCACTCCCAAATTCACGTAGCTCAGCAATGAACAAAAATACAAACAATTGAAGGACTTCTATTAATAGAAAATACACGAACTTTTTTTAATCCTCCGTCTATGTTTCTTTTTCTCTCAGTATTAAACAACATACAAGTTCTTGTTTTCTGTTCTAGTTTAGCGGCTATGGCTTTTGTACTTAATATCCGTCACCTTCCTTACATGTTAACATGTTAATTTTAAATTGCAGTTAGTTTCGGAGTAGCGCGTCATACAAAATCCCAATACCAAAAAAATCGCTATAAGTATTTCTACTATGATACTTCTTATCAGACCTAAATAGAGATATATCACCGAATTCGTCTCATATGGATCTATTGCAGCCGAAGAAATACGATAATATCAGTTTTTAAAAAAGTTTGTACTTATGTTTCGATGATTAATGGAACTGCGGAAAATTGTTTACAGATAGCACGGTTACTATTCGTCTAGGTGAAATAAGATTACTTATATCTTTAATGTTAAAGTTATTTAAGATGAAAAAGATTATGCACCACGTACCACATGCAAAAGGATGCAGTGGCTGAATGACAGATAACAACATTCAGCCTAAAGCTATATAGTTGGAACATCTCTTACAAGACATAGGTACCGAGTAAGAAAGCGTTTATCATAATGGAACCAGTAAGGTGATGAAACGGATAAACATACGTGGTTTCAGGCAGTGGTGTGGAGTTCCATCATGGCCGATGCACTGTACGACGACTACATGAGCTCCACAAAGTCTCCAGAAGATGTCTATGAGAAATGAATGTATACTATCGGACTTTTGAAGCAAAAAAATATATTATTCAACTCACAACTTCATAACAATTTTGAGACTATTGTTTGCAAATAACACAAAACTTCCTCTCTTACAAACTTCATAACGAAAATGAAAACACTATCTTAAAAAACGCACTCTATGTCTCTTGCACTGTCAAATTTTCATGCGTAATGTATAGAAGGCAATGTTACGCACCCAATATGTAACAATATCTACATACAAAACACACACACACAAACACACACACACACACACAAATACCGCTACATACATAACATTTCAATTTTTATTTGGGACAATGGCAACATTGTTACAGAAATAATTTAAAATAATTTCAGTTCCTCGATTCTGACCCAGGTTTTAGGGACGCTTCCCTCGGTCGTCAGCCAACTGCCGGAACTGGAAGTCCTCTCTTAAACATTATCCGTTAGGATTCCGTCTGCCTCTCTTCCCAGCCTCCTGTTATATTTGGCTGAAAAGGACATGTCCTAAAACAATCCGCCCTGTTAGTGTATATACATACTGCCTGAACAAAATGCAACTCTCTCAAGGATTGTTTCAGCGGCACCAGGGTATAATACGTGCATACTAAAGGTTTGTGCTGTTAGTGATTCATTTGTCATATTCATCGGCGATTAGATGACGCACAGGAGGCTAGTCTGATGTGTCCTGTTTTAGCTCTGCAGGCAGTAACTGTGCTGCGTTGGGGAGTGAAGTGTTTGAAACATTCATTCAAGAATACACCCATGCCCCACCGAAGAGTACGTCATACTGAACAGATTAAGCCATTTGAACGGAGTCGCATTGTAGCGTGCGGGAAGCTCGCTAGGTGTATCAACGGATTGCTGCACATTCTGGGCACAATGAATCGGTGGTGTGTCGCTGCTTTCGACATTCTTCTGTGGAACGTTACCACACCTTAGACCAGATTCTGGACGTCCAAGTGATACAGACGCACATCAAGATCGACGCATTGTGCGATCAAGGGTTTCCGTCCAAACGTCATCCAGGGACAAAATCTGGGCACACGTCGCACTTGCTGTGTCGTCAGAGACGACACAAAACTGTCTACTTGCCGCAGGATTAAGATCACGTGTGCCTCTGGCCACGCTACCACTGCTACTACGACAGCGCGACGCATGGCTACTCTTGTGCCGTGAAAGAGTTGACTAGAGAGTGGAATGGCGCTCTGTCGTCTTCAGTGACGAGAGTGCATCATGTCTTTATGCGAGTGATGGACGTTCTCTTGTACCGAGTAGATCTGGTGTGCGACCTGTTCCAGAGTACATTTGTTCACGACACATGGGTCACATCTTAGGCACCATGCTGTGGGGGGGATCATCAGTTACAAATCGCTGTCACATTTCGTGTTTTTGCAGCGTAAGGTAACCAGTATCTGCTACATTCCATGGGGTGTTATCCCGTGCTACCGCCATTTGTTTGACAATAGGTGACACGCTGTTTCAGCAGGACAATGCACGTCTACATTCGGCTGCTGTGACGCAACGTCCTCCTCGTGGCGTACATCTACTCCACTGGCCTGCAAGAGCATACACAGTTACACACCCATTTTGTCACCAGAAGAGGGGCACCCTGTACTGTGACGTGTGTTTCATTGTTTGATTTGAATATACTATCATATACTCCTGCAACATGAGCGACCTGTCACCTCACTTGTCAATAAAATAACCTTGTCCTTGAAGATGTGGCATTTTTTCCCAGAAATGTATGTATGATAGGGCTACACTTGTTGAGCAAGTCATCGGTTTTACTTCGTCAAGTATGTGAACAAAACACTTTCACTAGAATTTCATACTTTTGTATGAGATATATAGTCGCAGAATTAAATTAAAAGTGCACTTGGAGAGGAAATAAGAACAACTGCAACATTAACAAGATGACTGGAAATACACTGCAAAACACAAGTAAAGGTTCACTTTTTCGAAACGCCGCAACTGTCCCCCACTGTGACGTAAAAGTTTGAAATTTTGGCCAAGGGTGCCTACAACTTCCCTCTTGAATGATAAATACGCATGGTGGCGTGTGACGTCACCCTCGGGCTCGGCGACCCTTCAGACAGCAAGGTGTTGACACATCCGAAAAAAAGGAGAGAGCTCAGAGGTTCCCGTGTGGTATAAGGTGGGTTAACGATGTCACATTGACACCAAATTTCACAACAACTCTGCCCAACGCCGCTGTGGACGTGCCACACAATGGTAAGGTCGTCACACACCCTATTCTTTTGACGCTTCTGCGATGGAGGTCGGAACCACAACTCTCAGCGTTGAAATTACGCTGTTTTCTTGTGGATGGCCGAGGACAACACTGCAGACCCCCCGCCTCTCAGAATGAGGAGGTGGTATAAAGGGCCTCTATGGAACCATCTCCTTTGATTGGGCATTGATTTCAACACATTTTGCGATCGAAAACGACAGTTCGTAAGGTGATGAGCAACAGAACGACGTTCTTGACAACTTTCGACGCTGCTGATACACCCATGGGCAACTCAAGGCTTCTCTAAGGACGTCGTGAGCCAGCAACCACATTGAATTTGATAGCACGATGTTGGAGTGCAGTGCGACTACAGTTTTTGCTCTGGTGTACAAGACAGTACCACTAGGGACCGTTCGACGAAATATGAACGCGATCTGAAGCAGCAAAGGATGCTGATGCTTTTTCGGCCCTCCTGTTGTGACATTATCACGGAGGGGTGCGACATTAGCAAACGCGTGAATAAAATGGCATATGGTCCCTGTAAGACCTTCAGTTCGGCAACATCCTCCGTGTTACCCGGCCACCTTTGATGATCACTTTAAAAATGAACCTGTATAGAGAAAAACTGCGACGGGGTGCTACGGACTTGCAGACAGGCAACCCCTTGACACCCCTCTCCAGATGCATACTAGCAGGCGCTAGAATATCAACGTAGCCTGTCTGCAAATGCCTTCGACTCCGGCACAGTTTGTCTGTGTGAAGGTACATTTTTAAAGTGCTCAACAAAGGTGGACGGATAGGACCTATGGTGTTGCCGAACTCGGGAGTCTTAGAAGGATATTTTGCCGTTTTATTCATGCATGTGTCAATGTCGTACACCTACGTGATCACGTTATAGAAGGGGGCGAAATAGGAGGGCTGATGAGCATAAGTTCCCTTTGCTGCTTCGAATCGTGTTCATATTTCTTCGAATGGTTTTGAACAGTCCCTAGTGGTTGCACGCCGTACTAAAACTAAACTACTCCTGCACAGGCCATGAAGAACCAAAGGTATCTACTGGCCACCGTGTCATCTTCAGCCCACAGGTGTCACTGGATGCGGATATGGAGCGGCATGTGGGCAGCACACCGCTCAGATTCCGAGACCGGAGCCGCTACTTCTCAATCAAGTAGCTCCTCAGTTTGCCTCACAAGGGCTGAGTGCACCCCACTTGCCAACAGCGCTCGGCAGACCGGTTGGTCATCCATCCAAGTGCTAGCTCAGCCCTACAGCGCTTAACTTCGGTGATCTGACGGGAACCGGTGTTACCACTGCGGGAAGGCCGTTGGCTGCCCCCAGTACACCCAGAGTAAAAACTGCGGTCGCACTGCACTTCAAACGTCTGCAGCCACGTTCAGTGGTGTTGCTGGCCCACGATCACCTTAGAGAGGTGTTTAATCGTCCACGACAGTATCAGCAGGGTCAAAAGTTGTCAAGAATGTCGTCATGTTGCTCATCAGACTGTGAACTACCGTTTTTGACCGCGAAATGTATGTGAATCAACGCCCCAAGAAAAGGGGCACCTCTATGCCACCTTCTAAGGCCTATTCGTGTCTGAAATGTTTTCATTGGCCACCTACAAGAAAACCGCGTGACATGCTGGGCGTCGCGGTTCTGATCTCCATCGCAGGGGCGTTAAAAGAAGGGAAGAAATGTGGATAAAAGGGGAATATCACGACCTTCCCATGGAGTAATACGTCCACGGTGGCGTTGGGTAGAATTATGGCGATATTCGGTGCCAATTCGACATTATTAATCCACTTTAAACCTCACATGAACTTCAGCCTTTTTTCGCATGTGTCAGCACCTTGCTATTTGAAGCGTCGCCAAGTCCGAGGGTGACATTGATGAGGTCACGTCTTTGTCCCATTACAGAGGAAGGTTGTAGGCACCTTTAAGCCACGTTTCAAACTTCTACGTCGCAAAGGGGGACAATTACAGCGTATCGAAAAAGTGATGTTTTAGTTGTGTTTTTCACTGTAGTTCCGATGCCCCAGTTCTGATCAAGGTTTCAGTAGGTTTCCCATGGTTGTCAGACAAATACTGGAAAGCCCCCCATACTGTGAAAATATATATATAAAAAAAATCACCATATGAGGGGCTTTCCAGTATTTGTCTGGCAACCAAGGGAAACCTAATGAGACCTTGATAAGAACTTGGGCACCGGAACTATATATATATATATATATATATATATATATATATATATATATATATATATATCCTTCCAACCACAGCCTACCACGTTCCCGGCCGGAGTGGCCGAGCGGTTCTAGGCGCTACAGTCCGGAACCGCGCGACCGCTAAGGTCGCAGGTTCGAATCCTGCCTCGGGCATGGATGTGTGTGATGTCCTTAGGTTAGTTAGGTTTAAGTAGTTCTAAGTTCTAGGGGACTGATGACCTGAGAAGTTAAGTCCCATAGTGCTCAGAGCCATTTGAACCTACCACGTTCCCTCTCAACCATATCCTAACGTACCCTATAGTTTTTCCCCCGTTCCACCAGCTACCCCTCCCCTCCTACGCAATAAATATTAGATGCCTTCTGCATCTTCTTATCAGGATCGCGCACATCAATGTTTATAATACATAACCAGCACCACCGTTACATCGCAACAGCACTGGTTCGATCCTCTCAATCTATTCTTACTCGTAATTTATGTAGAGCATCCATTTATATCGCTAATCCAAAAAATTGTCACTTATGTATAGCTTTTAAAATCAAAATCATCATATTATTTATTTCACAGTATACGGCAATGTAAAACCTGTAGCGTTTAAGCCGGATAGCGGTTTCATCCGCTTGCAGCCTGCCCTTGGGAAACTGAAATAACAACAAAGAAAAAATTCCAGTAATTACAGGATTCTGCATACACCCAATGAGACTTTTTTTTTGTTGGGTTGTTTTGGGAAGGAGACCAGACAGCGAGGTCGTCGGTCTCATCGGATAAGGGAAGGACTGGGAGGGAAGTCGGCCGTGCCCTTTCAAAGGAACCATCCCGGCATTTGCCTGGAGCGATTTAGGGAAATCACGGAAAACCTAAATCAGGATGGCCGGACGCGGGATTGAACCGTCGTCCTCCCGAATGCGAGTCCAGTGTTTAACCACTACGCCACCTCGCTCGGTCTTTTTTTTTTTTTGTCTTTCTGTTACTAAAACACAGCTGGTGAGATTGAAACCATATAAGTCAAGAGGTAAACAGTGCGGTAACTTTTATGCCCAACACCGGTTGGTACAGCGGAAACATCTCACTGAAGCGACGGTATGCACAGGCGTTTTTTAATTCCACACTGCAGAACAGGTATAGAGCTAGTAGTATGTATGTAGGTGAATATCCTCTACACTAGCCGAGTGCGTCCTTGCAAGAATATATAAAGGTAGTGTTACCACTAACTCACTACTCGAGCAATGAAGAGAAAAAAAATCTGAACTATGTTGCTGCTATCACTTTTGTTTGAACTTTAACTCTTTATTACCTATCATTACGTACCTAACTTTCCTCCCGATTGGTTAAATGTCTGCAGAAAAAAGAAAATGGGATTTGTGGGTCCGTCTTGACGAACACTGTTTGCTCTCCCCAAACTAGTTTCGGAAAATTTTTGCTAACGTCAGTGGATTTTATTTTAACATGTATGAAATACAGAATTATTACATAGTGGAACAGGTGAATTTTTAACTGTTGCTTTGAGTTCTCAGCCGGTGATACCATATTTTCTACTTTTTACATTTACCACAATCGCTACGTGAAAAGTCAGTTTTGAGTTTCTCATTCAGAAAACCAACTGCAACATGAGCCTTTGCCAATAATCAAATTTAAATTATGACTTAACATAACATCTGTCTTTTAAAATTGTGGAAATAGAGCTGTAACGGAAAGATTCGACGAATGTCAAGAGAGTGTACCATGCGTGATAATACATTATCCTCTGTTATCCTAAGTTAACGTATTCCACTAGGTAATCATTCCACAGATAGAGGCGCAACTACACCGACAAAATTTAAGAAGTTCTTCAGGAATAATTATTTTTTAATTATTTCAGTATAGGGAACTTGTGGTCTTCGGTGCCTCGTTACCGAGTAATTGCATTTCATTAGATTTCTTACCCCCATTTATCTTTCTGTCTGGATTACACTAAAAATATCTGGACAGCACTGCAAATGTCGGTATGCGATGTGTGCCTCATTTGAAAACAAACTTGTTCCATTCAGTCACAGTATTTGCTGTTGACAACAGTAATACCCACTTTAATTTCGCATGCAGGCTTGCATTCAATACTTCTCTGTTCTGACTCGGGCTTGTGTGTCCGGCAATGTCAGTTTCGCGTTAAAAGTGATACACAGTAATATGGGCAGGTTTACTGATGAAGAGATGGTCGATACTCGTCTTGCGTATGGTTTCGTTGAATGCAATGGGAGAGTGGCACAACGCCGCCATCCTGAACTGTTCCCGCAGTGAAGACAATCACGTCATAGTTCGTGCGCGTCTGAGGGTTTTTCAATTACTCTGTATTTTGTGTTGTATGTAGCGTTGCGCTCTACCGAAACCACGCTTGGTGACGACTTTTTTTTTTTTTTTTTTTTTTTTTTTACTTAATTAAAACCGCACGCCATTCAGTTTGTCCAATGTGTGTTCTATATCCTTAGGACATATAAATTACATTTCAGCAGTAATAAAAATTTGTTGATCACGTAACTTCTACGCTTTAACCAAAGCAATTACTTTTGCGTGCGGTAGCGTTCTCGCTTCCCACACCCGGGTTCCCGGGTTCGATTCCCGGCGGGGTCAGGGATTTTCTCTGCCTCGTGATGGCTGGGTGTTGTGTGATGTCCTTAGGTTAGTTAGGTTTAAGTAGTTCCAAGTTCTAGGGGACTGATGACCTAAGCTGTTAAGTCCCATAGTGCTCAGAGCCATTTGAGCCATTTGAATCACTTTTGATGCAAGTAGCGTTTACATGAACAAACGTGAAGAACTCATTTTTATTGTTACTATTATTATTATTATTATTATTATTATTATTATTACTATTGTACCCAATAGAACGTTCTTCAGCAGGATCAAAGGCAAGAGTTTATTTTGTTATTGATACGTGCGAAAGCTGTTCATGAATGATAGAAGTATGTTTCATATAAGCTCGACGAAGTACTTAGGCAATGTTTTATACGTTTTTGTTTCTCGTTACAAATCAACAATTTTCGAATAAAACCTGGATTAAATAATGACAATTTCAATTTTGCTATAAATATTGTTTATTTTTAAATAACTGACAGGGGGATAAATATGTAGGGTAAAAATGTTTCGCAGGTTACGCGCCCTTTATACTACACAGACACTGGTCGCATACACAAAGTGAACGGAATGAGGTAACGCCCGACAGGTATGCAACACACCCTAACGTGCAGGTAAAGCGGTTACAATATAAACTACCAAAACTGCTACGATAAATACCGTAGACTATGCTTGCTTGTGATAGACTACAGTAGCCTACAGCTGATTAGGAACTCTAGTTGTACATTTTGGTGAGTGCTATTGCAGAATTTTTCACTGTTATGCAGTTTTCACAACAACAAAGGTAACTGGGAGTAATAAATCAAATAAATGATAATTGTTCTGTTTAAGGAGCCACTGGAGACCACGGATCACTAGTGGCAAAATAGAAAACATCCGCTAACAACTTCCTGTGTGTGTTAATCCAGTATGCTTATAGGATAGAAGAAAGACTACTGACGTTGCCGACCATATGCCGAAACTAATCTGAGAAGATAAAAATGTCTTCATATCAAGACGGACGTACAGATCCTATACTGTCCGTAGTTTCGTTTACGAGTCTACGTTGTGAGATTACTAGTTTATAGTCAATTAGAGTCTAATTTTTCACTGTTGGCAGTGTTTCACAAAGCTTGCGTTTGTAACATTGCGCATTAGCGTTGCACGCAGAAACATATTCTAGCACGGTTTGTTTTTCACTTGCAAGGTACACTTTTGGTCGGTGCTGGCGATCCGGCAAACGGCGGACGCCGAATACTTGGACGGCGACGACGTCTTCTGCCCGCTGCGACGGCTTCGGCGAGGAACAAGACCTGCTAGTGGGTGACTAGAAGCGATCACGTACCGACTCGCCGGCCGCCGCTACCCCGGTCGTCGGCGCCGGCGCCGCTGCCGGAGCCTCCTCCTCGTGCTCCAGGTCGGACGCGGCGGGCGACAGCGACCCGGAGCTGCTGAACATGGAGTTGTCGTCGAGCGTGGGCGTCGCCTGGCTCAGGCCCTCCAGCTCCTGCAACACACGGCCGGCGCGCGTCAGGCGGCTGCTGGCGCGGCAGGGGGCGGAGCTGCGCCTTGCGGGATTCCAGAGAGATTTCCCGTGCGAAAAGCACACGGCGTTGACCATTTTCTGTTGCGCTACATTCATATTAGTATGTTCCCGAATCATATCGGTAGTGTTACGCACTTTTCAGACGGGTAACAACGGGAAAATGGCTACATAATCTGGAAGTAGCTGTGTGACTAAGTAGACTAAATGTACACTACTGGCCATTAAAATTGCTACACCACGAAGATGACGTGCTACGGACGCGACAGGAAGAAGATGCTGTGATATGCAAAGGATTAGCTTTTCAGAGCATTCACACAAGGTTGGCGCCGGTGGCGACACCTACAACGTGCTGACATAAGGCAAGTTTCCAACCGATTTCTCATACACAAACAGCAGTTGACCGGCGTTGCCTGGTGAAACGTTGTTGTGATGCCTCGTGTAAGCAGGAGAAATGCGTACCATCACGTTTCCGACTTTGAAAAAGGTCGGATTGTAGCCTATCGCGATTGCGGTTTATCGTATCGCGACATTGCTGCTCGCGTTGGTCGAGATCCAATGACTGTTAGCAGAATATGGAATCTCTGGGTTCAGGAGGTAATACGGAACGCCGTGCTGGATCCCAACGGCCTCATATCACTAGCAGTCGAGATGACAGACATCTTATTCGCATGGCTGTAACGGATCGTGCAGCCACCTCTCGATCCCTGAGTCAACAGATGGGGACGTTTGCAAGATAACAACCATCTGCACGAACAGTTCGACGACGTTTGCAGCAGTATGGACTATCAGCTCGGAGACCATCGCTGCCGTTACCCTTGACGCTGCATCACTGACAGGAGCGCCTGCGATGGTGTACTCGACGACGAACCTGGGTGCACGAGTGGCAAAACGTCATTTTTTCGGATGAGTCCAGGTTCTGTTTACAGCATCATGAAGGTCTCATCCGTGTTTGGCGTTATCGTGGTGAACGTACATTGGAAGCGTGTATTCGTCATCGCCATACTGGCGTATCACCCGGCGTGATGGTACGGGGTGCCATTGGTCACACGCCTCGGTCACCTCTTGTTCGCATTGACGGCACTTACAACAGTAGACGTTACATTTCAGATGTGTTACGACCCGTGGCTCTACCCTTCATTCGATCCCTGCGAAACCCTACATTTCAGCAGGATAATGCACGACCGCATGTTGCAGGTACTGTACGGGCCTTTCTGGATACAGAAAATGTTCGACTACTGCCCTGGCCAGAACATTCTCCAGATCTCTCACCAACTGAATACGTCTGGTCAATGGTGGCCGAGCAACTGGCTCGTCACAATATGCCAGTCACTACTCTTGATGAACTGTGGTATCGTGTTGAAGCTGCATGGGCAGTTGTACCTGTACATGCCATCCAAGCTCTCTTTGACTCAATGCCCATGCGTATCAAGGCCGTTATTACGGCCAGAGGTGGTTGTTCTGGGTACTGATTTCTCAGGATCTATGCACCCAAAGTGCGTGAAAATGTAATCGCATGTCAGTTCTAGTATAATATATTTGTCCAATTAATACCCGTTTATCATCTGCATTTCTTCTTGGTGTAGCAATTTTAATGGCCAGTAGTGTAAAACATTGTCTTCGTTCAAGTGAATCACTGGCAACCATAACGGCCCGAAGTACAGACACAAAGTTTTCAGAAAAATAGATGTTTGTGGAAATTGAAATTGTAGGCAAACCACATGTCTCATAGGTCAGACTTATTTTTTAACCACATCTCAAACATCCTATTTTCCGTATAAAAATAATGAACCCACTTTATGTTACGAAATTTTAATTAAAACTTTGGATTGTTATTATTAATGTTAATTCGCAAAATTTTCTTATATATGTAGTGTGTGTGTGTGTGTGTGTGTGTGTGTGTTAGCGGTAAAAGTGTTTCTTTGGCTACTGTGTGGTTTGTAATTAATGTAAAACTACAATCGGAATATAAAGAACAGACACTAAAGACGCCACACACACAACTATGACCTATCCCAACACTTCAAGGTCTTCGTTATCATCATTTTCAGTAAGGACACTATCCGGCTTGGGATTCAGATAATACTATGCCAGGCAAGAAATCTAGAAGTTTTGCTAACTCTGTGTGTTCAAGTTTTTTCTACTAGTTTTGTTCAGTCTTTGTATTTCCTTCCACATACAGTTTTGGGCACTTGATTTTGCAGGGCATCTAAACAGAGTGGGGAAATAAACTGTACTTTCCCTCAATGTGACTTGAAAAAATTTTTTTAAAGTAACATATTCTTCAGTGGAGTAGTCAACAGTTCATGGCAAGTTTTGAAAATTCCATGTAAAATTTCTGTAACGCGCATTGTTATCACATATATCAACTTTCGGATGTTAGTGAGGTCGGCAACACTCTTAAAGCTTCTCAGGCCTTCAGCGTACATTTTACAGATTGGAATGCTGAAATCGTGGGACGTGAGGTTGTCATGGAGCCTTCCTTGAAGAGTTTCCAGCTTTTATGAAGAAACGGGAGTCAGTATAGCCATGGAGCGTTCCTACAGCAGTCCAAATTTGTGCTTTTGGTCTATATGGAAGTGAATATCGGAGAAATCGCTGAGACAGCTTTTCGCAAAAGTTCATACATACAGTGTAGGGGTTCAGCACTGATAAAGCCTAACATCGAAAGGTGTCAGACGCTTGCACACACACTACAGTCTCAATACCGATGGCAGTGTTCTTTAGGCACTTATGGTTCTCAGCGCATCAATTAGTTAGTACCCCCGCCAAGGTTTAGCGTCTAACTAAATTTTGCCTGAAAAAAGTAACAAAATTGTATTCCGTTTGTAAAATGGCGTATGATAATTAATATTCAATCAAGGATCAAACAAATAAATTACAAGTTTTTGTAGATTCTCTATTACACTAAAAAATAATCAGTCACTGACATGCTTGGTGCTATTTATTTCTAACAATCTTTTTTTATATCCAGATTGGTGCAGGCCAAGGTACATTCTAAGTTGTGCTCAGATTCTGCCTTTCATTTCATAGATACCATCTTCGAAGATCTACTTTCACACATGCAAATTGTGTGCTAATGGATATGTATTTTTGTTGTAATAACGATCACTTCCCATCAACATTACACTAAAAATGTCACTTCTATTTTAGAACATTCTACTTCACTGTATTATCTCTGTGGAGTCCAAGAAATTTTAAATTGGATCTAATTTCACGACTGAAAATTATTACTTTATTTACTGAAAATGGTAACGGAACCCATATATTTACTCGTCGGTTTTAGAAATCAGGAATATACTGGGTAACTGTACTGTTACGGAATATCTTCGTGCTCGGAAACGACTCCAAACATACCAGATTACGTCAAACTTGCTACAGAATCGGAGATTTTTCGTTGACTTACAAGGTCAACAAAGTAAATGGCGAGTACAGAAAACTGGATTGCCCAAGGAAGCGTGCCGGTTTAATTACTGTTCAATAGTCACGCTAACGACCCACCGCTCCACAACACAAGACGACAATTTTGCACTAGCTTGTCAAAACCTCAACTTTTTACTTTCCACCTCGAGTATATAGAGGCTTCCAGAAAATTACAAGGCTCCTGGAATGAAACCCTCTTGGAACATTCTCTCATCCTAAAGTACTTCGGGGTAACGCCAGATCGCTCCCTCACTTTTACAAAACATTACTCTAAAAGTCAGTCCCAGAAACAACATCCTCAGGAAGCTCAGATGTACGAACTGGGGTGCCAAACCACAAGTTTTTAGAACAAAAGCTTTGTTTCTGTGCTACTCTGCTGGAGAATATACATCCCCTGCACGGTATACGTCAACCCACGTCAAGCCTGCAGACCTTGCCTTGAACGAAGCTTGCAAGCTTATCACCGGATGCCTAAAACACATCCCTACTAATAAAATACTGTCCTGCTAGTATTACACCTGTAAGTATTCGTGAAGACGTCGCTGCTGATGAAGAACGACTGGAGGTTGAGAACTTTGCCCATTGTTTGCCCCAGGCTGAAATTAAGGAAGTTTCCTCCAGACATCAATGTGTTTCGAAGCACCTCCAGCTAATGCAAGACTTTCATTGTGGAAATCTAGGCACCAAAATTGCTTGGACTCGCGTGAAGATCTTACAGCTGGTTACAATGGCGAACGGGGTGTCTGGAGGTCCCTTAAACGAATAAGAACTGTTGTTGACAGGGCAAAGTCATTGCTTAAGTCATGGGGCTTCACATCAGAGGACAGAAAGTACGACAGTCTGACATATGTGACGAAGCCCTCTGTGTCCATTTTCACGCTTAGAAAAAGATGTATTGCTTGCCGATGGCAATATTGTAGGCGCTGTTCCGTTTTGGATAAATGTTAAAGCAATGTAAATTTGTTTAATTCCTTTGTCTTGTGAATTATGACTGTTGTATAATCATGTATTTTCTTAATTTATATATTTAGCATTTTTAGTAAGAGACTTATACTGCTGATGACTACGACTGAATGGACGGCGAAAGAGATAAACAGAAGAATAAAACTGGAGAGTACTTTTGGTAAACCCAATAGAATTATTACGAGGAAGCTCCCGAGGTGCCACACGCAGAAAGTATACAATAGTTGCGTACCACCAAATATTGATTCGCGGCAGTAACACACATTTTATATGTGGAAAGCGTTCGCAAACTGCTGAAGGTTACTCAGGGAAATCAGACGCGTGTTGGAAATAATCAGTGGACACGGAGGGAGGGAGCGAGGGGGAAGGGGATAGAGAGAGAGAGAGAGAGAGAGAGAGAGAGAGAGAGAGAGAGAGAGAGAGAGAGAAGAGAGAGAATACATAACAGGGAAAGGGCTGGGAAGGAAGGCGTCACTATGATCATAATAGAAATTAAATGCAGATGGGCAGCACATGTAGACAGACAACCGGATTATTGATGCAACTAGAAAACCTCATTACTGGGTTCCAACAGATGAGAAAAGACCGAGGCGACAACCTGAGTTGGTGAGACGACATTAGCAAAATTGCAGGAGCAGCATGGATGCATATCGGTAAAATCTTAAAGCATGGAAAAATTTAAACGTTACCTCTGTCGCGCAGTCAATGTAAAATGACTCATAATGAAGAGAATGGTGATTAACAAATATTACAACCTAATAAATTAATAAAAAGAGATATTCTTTAAACATAAGTGACTCTCTTGGCTGAACCATAAACCTATCGATTTTGTTTTAACCTGCAGGGGGATAATATCCCCAGGTTGGGAAATCATTTCCCTAACTCATCACGCCACCGCCAACATACACGTACGTATCCCACCAGATGTGGAGCAGCAGATTTCTGAGGCAGACAAACTGGATAACTATAGCTCTCCAGTACAATAGAAAAAGAGATCCAGTTGCCTAGTACTGGGCAATCCGCGAACCGAGAAATTCTCGATTTCAGCGTGTTTCCGCTGTTTTCGAGAGCTGACGTTGAGTGTTCCGATACCACATCCTAGAACAAGTCCTTGAAGCACTTCGTTTACAAAATGGGTGCGAGAGCTGCAACTGCCTCCTCTCTATAAAAATATAATTGGTTAACTGAACATAATAATTATAAACTGGTTCAAATGGCTCTGAGCACTATGGGACTTACCATCTGAGGTCATCAGCCCCTACACTTAGAACTACTTAAACCTATCTAACCTAAGGACATCACACACATCCATGTACGAGGCAGGATTCGAACCTGCGACCGTTGCAGCAGCGCGGTTCCAGACTGAAGCGCTTACAACCGCTCGGCCACAGTGGCCGGCAATTATAAACTGCCCGAACAACCAGTCACCTCAGTAAACTGTCCCCCGTTTGTACTTTCTTCATACTAAGAGGATAGCGACAGAACATTGATTTCAGTCAAAAGTAATGTTGCAAGTAAGTGTGGAAAAGCTCCTACAGACCTCTTGGTCGGGAAAAAGGACGCCAATTCTGGACGTTAGCGTAGAGACACCAAGACTTTCGGACCCGCCTCGAGCTCACTGACGCATTCCTGTGCGGTGGCGCTTGACTCAGAGATACGCTAGTTCTAATCCTGGTGTGACAGTATCTCGTAGACCTCGCACCAATGTCTCATAAATTGAGGGCATGTAACACTGCTGACGGTGATCCGTCCGTCGGATGGGAATGCTTAGCTCGGCGACTCCCTTGGTGCTATTCGAGAAGAGTATGGAATGAAGATAAATGCAGGAAAGACAAAAGCGATGAGAAGAAGTACGATGGAAATGCCAGTTAACACAGTAACAACAAAAGTTTTGCATTACCCCGGTTCCCAGAACTCCTGAAGATAGACGTTGACTGTGGATACTATGTCACAGACACAGTCCCTTTGACTGTGTAGAGACGTCACTAAACCCGCCCAAAGATGTAAACAACCATGCATGAGCAGTACCTATTAGACGGAGGGGTTCCGACAGCCGATCAGTTCGTCATTCCACCGGGAAGGAGGTACACGGCTTGTGTTGTCTGTAGTACAACCATGCCTAGACGTTCAAAACCGCGGTTCTATCGCGTCCGCATTGTTACTTTGTGCCAGGGAGAGCTCTCAACAAGGGAAGTGTCCAGGCGACTAGGACATAGATGTTGTTCGGACATGGAGGAGATACAGAGTGACAGGAACTGTCGACGACATCCTTCGCTCAGGCCGCCCAAGGGCTAATACTGCAGTGGATGACCGCTACCTAATGATTATGGCTCGGGTGTACTCTTGACAACAACGCCACCATGTTGAATAATACTTTTCGTACAGCCACAGGAAGTCGTGTTAAGAATCAAGCCGTGGGCAATAGGCTGCATGATGAGCAACATCACTCCCGACGTCGATGGCGAGGTCCATCTTTGCAACCACGGCACCGTGCAGTGCGTACAGATCGGCCCAACAACATGCCAAATGGACCGCTCAGGATTTGCATCACGTTCTCTTTACCGATGAGTCTCGCATATGCCTTCAACCATACAATCGTCCGAAACGTGTCTGGAGGCAACCCGGGCAGGTTGAACGCCTTACACACACTGTCCAGCGAGTGCGGCAAGGTGGAAGTTCCCTGATGTTTCGGGGTGGCATTATGAGGAGCCGAAATACGCCACTGGTGATCATGGAAGACGCCGTAACGACTTTACGATACGTGAATCTCATCCTCCGACCGATAGTGCAACCACATCGGCAGCATATTGGCGAGGCATTCGTCTTCATGGTCGACAATTCGCGCCCCCATAGTGGACATCTTGTGAATGACTTCCTTCAGGATAACGACATCGCTCGACTAGAGCGGCCACAATGTTCTCCAGACATGAACCCTATTGAACACGCCTGGGATGGATTGAAAAGGGCTGTTTATGGACGACGTGACCCACTAACCACTCTGAGGGATCTACGCCGAATCGCCGTTGAGCAGTGTGACAATCTGGATCTACAGTGCCTTGATGAACTTGTGGATAGTATGCCACGACGAATACAGGCATGCAAGAGGACGTGCTACTGGGTATTAGAGAGAGCACATTCCGGGAAGAGATGGGCAACATATTACTACCGCCCACATATATCTCGCGTAATGATCACAACGAAAAGATCCGAGAAATTAGAGCAAATACGGAGACTTACAAGCAGTCGTTCTTTCCACGCACAATTCGTGAATGGAACAGGGAAGGGGGGATCAGATAGTGGTACAATAAGTACCCTCCGCCACACACCGTAAGGTGGCTCGCGGAGTATAGATGTAGATGTAGATGTACCGGCGTGTACAGCAGTCTGGACCACTACCTCTGAAGGCCTCGCTGTATGGTGGTACAACATGCAATGTGAGGTTTTCATCCGCAGTAAAAAGGGCGGAAATGATTTTTATTTTAATCTCTATTCCAATTTTCTGTACAGGTTCCGGAACTCTCGGAACCGAGGTGATGCAAAACTTTTTTTGATGTGTGTATATTCTTAGACGGAAAGAAGGTAGAACAACTAAAATCTTTTGGTACATGGGAAGTTAAAATGCGTGGAAGGGAAGCTGTACATAAGAAATAAGGAGGAAGATATCTATTAGAAAGAGAGCATTTTAAAAAGTGAAGCAATCATTAACAGCTACAAGAATTCTAGTGGAGACGAGGAAAAGATTTCCTAAACGTAATGTATGGAAGCAGCGCGTGGTCTGCAGGGCCTGTGATCGCTGGATATCTATCTATCTATCTATCTATCTATGGGTTGTAGTGTTATACAGCACACAATCATAGACAGTTAAACAGAAAGAAGAAAGATATTTTGAAAGTATTGAAATATGGCTACGGAGTAACTTACTTAAGATAAAGTGGACTGAAAGACCTAAGAATGAGGAAGGAAATAAGCGAAGAAAAAAGACTGTTAGAAGTGACGATAAAGAGGAAAAAATCTTGGCAGGAACATAAACTGCGTAAGAATTGTTTGCAACAAGAAATTACAGAGGGAAAAGTGAGAGGAATGGGAGGATGAGCTAGGAAGATAGAAGACATTAGTAATGGACGAACATACAAAGAAATGAAGGAAGATGCTCAGAACAGGAAAAGATGGAGAGCCTACCGTTGAAAACAGTCGCAAGAAAGATATACTGAAGAAGAAGAAGGCCTTGTGCTCACACCGGGTTTCACAGTCTTTTTTCTTTCATCATCATACAACATGAACATAACACTACATTGTATATGCATCCATCATCATGGGCCACACTCCATAAATACACCATCAACACAATTCTCACATATCCGCCAGGAAAGGAGACAATGTGCGCTGAGGATGAACATCCTTTAAGACAGGCTGCTGAAACCACCTCGTAAGATTTCCCAGCCAACAAAGCCATATGACATTTTCATTTCTACCCGTTTTTCCAACAGCTATAAACGTTTCAGACCCACTGGCTATAATGGTGTACATTAATATTTACTGTCTCTTAGCTGCAAAAGAAACATTTTCCCACAATGAAAACGTCATGTACACATTTGTGACTTCCGTCTCTACTTCATGCAGAAGGGACGCCACCTGTCCAGTATCACTACAAAAATATCAAGTGAGTGTAGCAGTGTGTTGCTGCTTGTGACCGTCAGAATATACGGAAGTTGTTGGTTAATTATATTCCATTGTATAACTGAAGGATATTATTGTTCTTTTGAATGTTAATTATTGAATGATCAGGTGATTTATTACAATAGAGAATATTTCAAAATCAATCGTTTTTGTCCCTAAGATGAAGGTGAGTGTACAACGTATATTTTGAAAATGATGCATATATTTCTATAAATCTTGCTTCTAAAACCGTTAAAAAATCACTTGAGAGCATTACAACATCAATAAAATTTTTCCTGCGTCCAGAAAAAATTCGGTTGTGAAGGAGGCAACAAACGCAAAAATTGTGTTTTTACGGAATAGTTTCCTTAAAACTTCTCGAGAGAGACTGCAAAGTAAGGAAAACACGCTAATCCAAAAACATTCTCTTTAATTTTTATGCACAAATAAAGTGTTATCCGAAAAACTAACTTTAGAGTTGGATGTAGCATTACTTCAGTAAAGAAATATTTGCCTTTAGTAGCGTAGCGGTGACACGAAAGCTCACTCTATGGTCGCAGGCACGCTAGATATATTCACATCCGAGAACTGAGAACTTTGCGAGTATATTCGGCTGGTGGCTGTAGCGTGCAATGCCCAAGGAACCTAAGTGCTACTCGTTACAGTTATGAATCGCAGATCACTCTTTCTTGCTCTCTAAAACAAAATTCTCATTCCGCGAAGTTCTCGATTCTATCCATAACTACTGCGATCTAAAAAAAAAATGAAAGGTTTTACACGCGTCACACATTTTGTTGAAGCAGTTCCTGCGGACAGTAGAGGCCCTCCTCTTCTTGGTGAGGACAATAACTCGCTGGAACCAACTATGTGAACCTAGTGGCCAAAATAAATGTATAATGTTATACGCATAACTTCTTGCGTTTCACTACATCTAACTCTGCATATGGGAAAAGTAAATAATGACGAGGTCATAATATGATAGCATTCAAACCTACCTCTTTTTGTCTTAGTGATTCGTCTGGAGCCAAACACGAATTTTGGACAAGGGACATTACGACGACACAGCTACAAAATTTAATTTGAAAAGGTAGCCTGCCTACCCAGCATGCCACTATAATCACAAATAACACACACGGCTCAGATAAATGGCTGTCCGCATTTCATCCCTGTCACAGTCTCGCGACACCATACCGGGTTAAGTTACAAAGTTAAGGAAATCAGAATTTCAGTTGGCCGTTTCCGACATCGTCCAGGAGTGTAACCAGCAACCTGCACGGCGTCCTTCTGCAGAGGCTCTCCACCGAATGACAATCTTCAGTAAATGTACATTCTGTTCTATAAAGGGCTTTAGTAAACAGTAATTCAATCACCTCACATTCCGTTCCGTTTCTGGCGTTGATAACTGTAACAGCTGTCATGAGTACATCACTTTCGCTTTGCACTTGTTTTACTCTCCCTGTCTCCGACGAAAATAAAAAATTCTCTTCTGTTTCTGCTATACTTTTTCATTACCAGTCTTCGCGCCTTCTTTTTTTTTTTCTACGCAGATCTCTACTATGACACTGTCGCTACCCTGTGGTTCAAGACGGACACGACAGTGTGCTTGGGGGGTACATAAAACTACGCGGTAATATCTGGTTATTGCCTTAGCAAATGAACTGCACGGTGAACGAATTGGAACGTACCACATTAACCAGAGCTAATGTCTTTAGATACCCCATGCATCACAAGACACGCATTCTTGAAGAGTGCTACAGATTAACCGCACTACGTATGACAAGCAGGCAATCTAATTACTATTTAAAAGACATCCAATTACAGCACTCCCATCAAATGCAATGGAAGGCTGTGCGACCTCCGTGACAGTTGTGTCGTAAGATGGTAGGAGACGCAATGCTATAGTCTATATTAAGGCGCTGTAGAACCAATAGCACATAACACAATCCTTTGTTATTATTCATTATGCGTTTCAAGGGCGCTGGCCTTTACCTTCATACATTTTTTATGAACGAAAGTCCGTTGAATTTCTGTATTTCGGATTTTTATTTTCGGTACGTATTCCGGAGCGAAAGCTTTATTTTCAGGGATTCAAAGATTCACTTGAGACTTGTCATCGTGATCTGATGCATCAGTAAGCGGAAAAACGTAAGCCTGTTACTAAAAATACAACAGCGCTATAAAATATCCGCATAATTGAAGAACTTGCTTCACTTGCACTGAAAATTAAAACCCGATAACCTGAAATAAAGACAGTCAAGAAACTTTTATTTACAAATAATCCATCTCTCACCATCTGTGTGTGTCACGCGAAACCATTATGGATTCCTTAAAACCTCATCTCCATGTTGTTATTTTACAGCCGGCCGTTGTGGCCGAGAGGTTCTAGGCACTTCAGTCTGGAACAGCGTGACCGCTATGGTCGCAGGTTCGAATCCTGCCTCGGGCATGGATGTGTGTGATGTCCTTAGGTTAGTTAGGTTTAAGTAGTTCTAAGTTCTAGGGGTCTGATGACCTTAGCAGTTAAGTCCCATAGTGCTCAGAGCCATTTGAACCATTTTGAAAAGTGCGTCAGTGAACTGGAGACTAGTGGCTGTCATTTAATATGAACAGTCGCGGGTTTCAAAGACCAAATACACATTGGGTGTCATTTATCTTTCTAAAAACAGTAAGAAAACGAAAAGTCAAGTGCGTCCACTGTCTTAGTATCAGACATTTCAAAGAACGCAGTTTGGAGTGTAGCCTTGTAATAACCAGTACCGGCAAGAAGAGAAAAGAAGATTTTCAAATGTGGTGCTACAGAAGACAGCTAGATGGACAGATGCGAGTAATTAATGACTTCCTACGGAATTGAATTAGAAATAAAAAAGCATCATGGCTCAACTTCGCTAAAAGAAGAGGTAAGTTGATAGTACACATCCAGAGGCGTCAAAGAATAGGAATTTGGTGATGGTGCGAAGCGTGGAGCGTAAAAGTTTTAAAGGGAGACCAAGACCCAAATAAAGTAAGAAGGTGCAAACAGATAAAGGTTGCAGTTGCAATGCAGATACGGATAGACATGCACAGGATAGACTAGCGTGGAGAGCTGCGTCAGACGAGTCTTTGGACAATTAACAACGAACAAAAATCCTTTCTGGAAGTGCCTCCATCATGATTGAGACAATACTCGACCAACAGCCGTCTTGAACAGGGCTACTCAAACACCTTCAGAAACGTAATCGCCGCGTGTGCAATCTTCGTTGTATGATCAAATGAGTGCTTCTTTTAGTCATTTAGCTTGGACGTGAATTGTATGGGAACACGTAGGCCAACGTAACATGCAAGTTCCACGGGTTGCCGAAGCAACGGCCTGCAGCCGATGCGCCTTCCGGAGTCAATTACCAACAGCCTTAGACAACGATACCAGGTTGTTTTCATGGGCCATTCCGATAGCCTACAGGCGACACCCCGATCACCGCTAGTGGGGGGGCGGGGGGGGGGGGGGTGTCCATCGGTAGCTGCGAGGTCAGCGCGGCGGATTGCCTAGCGATGGGCCCTGGTTCTATTCCCGGCCGAGTCGGAGATTTTCTCCTCTTGGGGGCTTGATGTTTTGTTATCTTTACGTTCGAATCGTGATAACAGACTTTCAGCTGTTGAGCTGGCAGAATGGGCACCTTCCGAAAGCCAATAAAAGGCGCGGCGTACATTGCACTACTTGATTCCGTTGTTCCCGTGCCAGCAAGTATGATGTCCCATATCCGTCTGCCCGCGCAGCACTTTGGCTGCCGCACGGCATCGGCAAGCCACGTCCAACCGGCACCTGAACCACCACTACTTCCATCAGTCAGCAAACAGCCCCTCCCCCACCGCCCCCCCCCCCCCCTCACACACACTGTTACTTGGCCTCAGTGGACCCAGGCGCAATGACTTTGTATCCGACGGTATAGAGAGCTTAGCGCATGGGATTCAGGAAGAACCGTTCCCTTGTTGCCCTTCTGCACTTTCAGTATGTTCCGATTTCACTCAACAGTGTTATAGGTCCGTACTGGACGCATAACTTGTCATAAATTCAGGAGACAATTAATATAATTTCTAGAAAATATTAACGTTCTGTCATCAGAAAACTAGCAACATCAGCCAATTTCAAGTAAAGCAAGACTTTTATGTTCGTTACAATACAGTTGTTCTTGTTTGTCTTGTATCTGATAACGTTGTTTTGCTTGTGTGGCCCACGTAAGGCCACAACATAAACAGATGGGCGACACGCTCTGTTTACTTCCTCGGTCACTGATACCCTCAGCATCACTCTTCACATAACAAACACGTATCATTCCGTACCGCAATACCAGATTGGATACGTCCAGCATCTTGTCTGTACCTTTGCGTAGCATTAAATCTTTCTCCATTACCTTCTCCATTTCAGCCATACGACTGTGGAACAAGTTACTGTGTAACCTGTGCCTTATTCGAAAGCAATCTGCACTCAAGAGGAGATCAAAGCCTTATCTGTTATCATCGACGTAGTTAATGTCTAGGCATATTCCACCTGTTTTCTTTCTGTCCAACAGGGAACAATGATCTCTGTCACAATGTAATCTAATTGTACTTTTTTTTATCTTCTTCTGTTTCAGTTCTCTTCGTTCTCTCACATCTACTAATTCTACCGTATTATTTCTCGCTTTCTCTGACCTTTCAATTCCTTGACCCTTTTTGATTCCTTTTATACTGTAGCGACACTTTCTTTTAGACCTGGTTATTCATATTAAAAAAAAAATTGTTCAAATGGCTCTGAGCACTATGGGACTTAACTTCTGAGGTCATCAGTCCCCTAGAACTTAGAACTACTTAAACCTAACTAACCTAAGGACATCACACACATCCATGCCCGAGGCAGGATTCGAACCTGCGACCGTAGCGGTCGCGCGGTTCCAGACTGTAGCTCCTAGAACCGCTCGGCCACCCCGGCCGGCATTCATATTCGACAAGAATAAAATGTGGAAGTTACTTAAATCGATGTTACTTAAAACGATAAGACTGACATTTCTTAAATTCCGTATCTTCATAACTATATACATTGACATTATTATTATTATTAATGTATATTGCTCATGTGCTGTAGAAACTGTAATGCTGATTTACTAAGGGTATGTGGTTAGACGTAAGAAAGGGCCTGAAGAGTCCGCAGCTCGTGGTCGTGCGGTAGCGTTCTCGCTTCCCGCGCCCGGGTTCGATTCCCGGCGGGGTCAGGGATTTTCTCTGCCTCGTGATGACTGGGTGTTGTGTGATGTCCTTAGGTTAGTTAGGTTTAAGTAGTTCTAAGTTCTAGGGGACTGATGACCATAGATGTTAAGTCCCATAATACTCAGAGCCATTGGAACCATTGGGCCTGAAGACCTTAATCTTACCAGGTGGATTAAGTACATAAATACAATGGACTGTGGCCATATTCAGATACAAGCAAGGGCAGACACTGCCAAGTGAGTCCCTCCACTCCGGCAGTCAGCCAAACTCCATTCCCCAGGACTTCGTCGTGTACAGCTGTCCCGGTCCGCGACGCTGTCTCTTGCGTTAGAGCTACTCGCAACGGGCGGACGCATATGGGTTGTGCGCCATTCGTCAGTCATCTAGTAACGAGATAAGGGCCGGCGCTAACGCCGTTACTGGGATTAGCCCCGTTCGCGGCGGGTCGATACCCAGCCGTCGGCTTGGCTTCTGGCGGACCAGGTACCCAGCTAAGTACTGCGTGTTGCGCGCCGACACGTGCTTCGATTGCTGCGCTAGCTCAGGCCTCAGTGTTCCCTGAATACTCTCTAGCTACCTCTGGCTTAATTTAATCCCATTCATTTCCCTCGTGTCGGCTACGGGAAAACAAGGAGATACGCCCAAATACACTGATGATCCGAAATATTATGACCACTGCTCCACCACTGTTACTGTGAATTTTTGTTTATCCTAATGTCATGGCATATTTTGTCCTGAGTGCACGCAACATATTTTTTGTTTTTCTCGTCATGAATGTCTTAGAACATTACAAATAATATACTATAATGGGAATTAAATAAAGTTAGTTTAAATAAGAGTAAGGTACTGGATGGGATGTCAATTAAAATTGTCCTTTTCTGTCTATTTGTATGTAAATGCGTTAGCCGCGGAGAGCGGAGAGAAGCTTTTGCGAGTCGATAGAAGCTTACTCTCCGAATAATATCGCGAAACAAACGAAGGCAAAATGATTATGGACAGACAGCGCCAACAGGGAGCAGCGCTTGACACAGGGTAAATTATAATTTGTAAGGGGAAATTTCGAACTGTTCACAAAACAACCAACTGCTCACGGAAGACATACCGAAAGGGCTGTTTATGAAAAAACTGAATGTATGGTAATCGTAATTAGTTCTTTAGTCTGGCTTTGTCATCGTCTTCCAATGGACATTTAGAAATATGTATATGGACAAGAAAATATGAACCATTAATGCTGAAACATTAAGAAATTCTTTGTCGGTATGACTGAAGTGTAATCAGAAACAGGAACTTTATGGATCATAGTTGAAAACAATGTAGTCTTCTGTTTTTAGAATTATTAATGAATGTGTGAAGACGAATAATACTGAAATTATATGACTGGTCTTTCTTAAGAAAAAGACTGAAAATCAGTGGCTATTAGGTATCAAGGCAGGTGATGTCCAATGCAGTCCCGTAAGTATTAATTACCAACATTACAAAGAATCTGACATACATTTCCTTCAGGTCAATCTGACGCAGAACTGTTTTGGCTGTGAGAAATTTTTAACGAGTTCGATCATATTACACCTTCGTGGTTGGTGGATTCGCAGTCTTTTCCTGTAATATTCAGCTTACGTATTACAGTGTTGACAAATGAGTCACAACCAACAGTCATTTTATGAAATGTCTCTTAGGAGAACTTTATTGGCATCTTGATCACTAGTGCACCCGCTAATATGTACAACATACGCGCTGTTGATTTTGTTTATCTGTGTATTGACGATAATCGCCAAACTTTGTTACTATTTTCCTTGGCGGTTATGGTCGGGATTACGAGATAACAGCAAGGACTGCTACGAACTTATTACGTTTCAGTTGAGACGCGATGTTGGAGCATCATCTCCCCTGTAATCCAACGTCCCAGAGTAAACCAAAATCATTGGTACTGTGCGCAATAAGCATTCTTCATCACATAAGAACTATAGTTCTCCGACAGTGTCATTATTTGACGAGATAGTGCTAAAATTATGTTTCTTCACCACAATATGCATTTCGTTCGTCTAGCAGAAACCTCATCAGTGGTTGCGGTTTCTTCGTTTATCGCTTACGTCTAAGTGATTTTGTTTATACGGAAAACATTGAATGTTCATGGCGACGAAGTTCAAATGGTTCAAATGGCTCTGAGCACTATAGGACTTAACTTCTGAAGTCATCAGTCCCCTAGAACTTAGAACTACTTAAACCTAACTCACCTAAGGACATCACACACATCCATGCCCGAGGCAGGATTCGAACCTGCAACCCTAGCGGTCGCGCGGTTCAAGACTGAAGCGCCTAGAACCGCTCGGCCAATCCGGCCGGCAAAATGTAACAACATTTCCATATAAAATGCAGTCGTCAATTTGACTAAAGTGTATTTCCCAGAGTTTTCCATTCGTCGGCAGTCGGTCATTGACAATGATGTAGCATCTAGATTTCATGGCCGACGTGAGGTAAACATTTCGTACATTTCTCCAAATAATGATCCATTTCGATAGAGGCTATTTTATTTCTATTCGGTTACAGCATGCTGTTCATGTCAGGATGCAACAAATACCTCTGTTGGTAAGTAATTTCGGTTTGTCCGTTTTGCTGTTTATATAACTGGACTCATAGTAATATTGCCTGAACTGCTGATATTAAATGTTAATTTCAGGTAGATTTATCGGTAGCGTAATACTATGTTTGAGTACTACCTTTTGGATCAGACTTGCAGTTTGCGTTATCAATTTCTTCTCTACGGGATTAATTAACAGTGCTCGACGCTTATGTCTCACACTCGCACCACTAAGACCTCCTTCTGCAAATGGTTTAGTGAGTGTGTCGAATTGTGTTTTAAACACAGGCTCGCTGGACATTGTTTCACAGTGGGTCTGGGATAGGCAATATCTGCGAAATGTACCATAATTTACTTGCTGTTGATATGTCTATCGTCTTCACATTTTGAAGTACGTCCATGTTACTGTCATAGTGAATTTTCAAAACGGTATTTCTCTCCAGCTGTAGGTTATCATCTAAGCTGGAATTGCATTGAGGTAAAGGCCAAGCCAGTTATGCGATGTGCCAGTTTTGCACCACTGCATGCTGCCAGTAATACTGATTCCATTTTCATTGTATTGTGTTTGGCACCTGTCGTTGTTACGAAGTCTCTGAGAATATGTGCCAACTTCGTGAGATTTTCAGGCGATGAAGCAGTTGTACAGATCTCAACTGCGTACGTTATGCGAGTAATTTTGATGTTACGGAGCGTTAGATCTTGTATCTGTGATGTTACGTTACACAATAATAGTACGACGACGATAGCGTGTATCGCTATTGACAGCGGGCACCCTGTCACAGATTGACCAATAGAAGGACATCACACACATCCATGCCCGAGGCAGGATTCGAACCTGCGACTGTAGCGGTCTCGCGGTTCCAGACTGCAGCGCCTAGAACCGCACGCCCACTACGGGCCGGTTAAAGTGTTCATTGAATAATATCTGGTAGCTAGCGTCCCTGATAAGTTTGCTTACGAAGTTGTACGACGGACTATTAATGCGACAATGAATGCAAAATACCTGCGCGAGAGATAAATATTCTGTTGAATTTAAGCATCTCCGTGCGAACTCGATAACAAAGATATACAGACTGTATTCCGCTACGGCAAAGAGATAATTATTCCATGTTGGACATTGGAAGGGAGATGCTCTATGTCGGATTGAGAGGAGATTGTTGAAAGTCGCCATTACGGCAGTAATCTATGTTTTACCGTATTGAAGAAAATAAATACTTATAAAAGCACAAAAGGAGTATCGGGTGTGTAGAGTTCATAACCCTTAATCATTTCAAAAGAAATATTCAGTGATTGTAAAAACGAAAGTCGTTCGGAAGTGTTGTGTGGTTTGATGGTGCGAACCTGCAGTTTTAAACGGTTTTGAGATTCGTCGGGAATGACACAGCATAGCACTTGGTTGTACCGATCGATTTCATCTACATCTACATCTACATTTATACTCCGCAAGCCACCCAACGGTGTGTGGCGGAGGGCACTTTACGTGCCACTGTCATTAGCTCCATTTCCTGTTCCAGTCGCGTATGGTTCGCGGGAAGAACGACTGTCTGAAAGCCTCCGTGCGCGCTCTAATCTCTCTAATTTTACTTTCGTGATCTCCTCGGGAGGTATAAGTAGGGGAAAGCAATATATTCGATACCTCATCCAGAAACGCACCCTCTCGAAACCTGGCGAGCAAGCTACACCGCGATGCAGAGCGCCTCTCTTGCAGAGTCTGCCACTTGAGTTTGTTAAACATCTCCGTAACGCTATCGCGCTTACCAAATAACCCTGTGACGAAACGCGCCGCTCTTCTTTGGATCTTCTCTGTCTCCTCCGTCAACCCGATCTAGTACGGATCCCACATTGATGAGCAATACTCAAGTATAGGTCGAACGAGTGTTTTGTAAGCCACCTACTTTGTTGATGGACTACATTTTCTAAGGACTCTCCCAATGAATCTCAACCTGGTACCCGCCTTACCAACAATTAATTTTATATGATCATTCCACTTCAAATCGTTCCGCACGCATACTCCCAGATTTTTACAGAAGTAACTGCTACCAGTGTTTGTTCCGCTATCATATAATCATACAATAAAGGATCCTTCTTTCTATGTATTCGCAAGTTCCTATCCGCTGCAGATCTTCCTGCATTTCGCTACAATTTTCTAATGCTGCAACTTCTCTGTATACTACAGCATCATCCGCGAAAAGCCGCATGGAACTTCCGACGCTATCTACTAGGTCATTTATATATATTGTGAAAAGCAATGGTCCCATAACACACCCCTGTGGCACGCCAAAGGTTACTTTAACGTCTGTAGACGTCTCTCCATTGATAACAACATGCTGTGTTCTGTTTGCTAAAAACTCTTCAATCCAGCCACACAGCTGGTCTGATATTCCGTAGGCTCTTACTTTGTTTATCAGGCGACAGTGCGGAACTGTATCGAACGCCTTCCGGAAGTCCAGAAAAATAGCATCTACCTGGGAGCCTGTATCTAATATTTTCTGGGTCTCATGAACAAATAAAGCGAGTTGGGTCTCACACGATCGCTGTTTCCGGAATCCATGTTGATTCCTACATAGTAGATTCTGGGTTTCCAAAAACGACATGATATTCGAGCAAAAAACGTTCTAAAATTCTACAACAGATCGACGTCAGAGATATAGGTCTATAGTTTTGCGCATCTGCTCGACGACCCTTCTTGAAGACTGGGACTACCTGTGCTCTTTTCCAATCATTTGGAACCTTCCGTTCCTCTAGAGACTTGCGGTACACGGCTGTAGAGCGAAAAATTATCTTTAGCGATTTCAGGTGGAGATGTCCCAGCAAGGAGATTCAACGAGATCTGCTGCTGCGAAAGGCATATGGTATTACCGTATACGGAAAACAGTACGCAATATAGACTTCAAAACCACCGCAAACAGCTGGCCGATGTGGCCGTGCGGTTCTAGGCGCTTCAGTCTGGAACCGCGTGACCGCTACGGTCGCAGTTTCGAATCCTGCCTCGGGCATGGATGTGTGTGATGTCCTTAGGTTAGTTAGGTTTAAGTAGTTCTGAGTTCTAGGGGACTGATGACCACAGATGTTAAGTCCCATAGCGCTCAGAGCCATTTGAACCATTTTGAACCACCGCAAACATAATTAAAAAGACTCAAATAAAAGGAGCAAACAGTAAAAAGAAATCGCTAAACCAAACCATAAGTAAAATCACATCAATAAAACGCTCATTAAATAATAATAGAGAGAATAAAAATAAGAACTTTAAACTAGCCGAAGGTAAATGAACATGCAGGCAGTTATTCTCCGGTGGTTATTCCGTCTACAGAATAAGGTTCAGGTAATTACTCTCCGACGAAAACGTGGAGCGCGGATTGTAACGTGAGTGGAGAGGAACAGATAATGGGTCACGCTGAATAGTCCGAATGTATAGCGTAGCGTATGTGCGACCGTGTTGTGGCATCGTTCCGAGAGTATTTTGACAGCTTTATTGCGATCGATTTGTGGCTCTGCCCACCGCGCCGACAGCTGTTCATCGCCGTCATTCATTGCGTTAGTGCTTTATTCGGCCGTTTCTTTCGCTGGAGCGACACTTGATCGAACCGTGGCGAGTTGGGAGCCCAGCAAATACAATTCATAGTACAAGAGTATCTCAATTAAAGTTGGAATGAGGACACGCTGTAACAATGGCTGAGCAAATTAAAAACGGCGTGCATGTCAAAACAAAAATGTCCTCTGGTTACCTTATCTCTTTGTCTGATCTTTAATTTAGAGATATATGTTGCATCTCGTTGAAGCCATTCCAGAAAGTCTGAAAGCCCTGATTAAATGAAGGAATAGAACACCGGGATTCGTTAGAAATTTTTGAATGTTTGTACAAGTGAGCTATGGAGAATCTGCCCACCCTTGAATATAATCTGACAAACAAAGCGACTTCTCTGACTAAGCAAATATTTATCCCGACTGTTTTTGTCTCTGAACTGTTTCCATACGCTGGGACAGGGTCCCTCAAAATGGATCAACTCAGAGGTAGTCGACCAACAGATTAATATAGACGTGTTTGTCAGTCCTCAAATGAGAAAAACTGTTTTAAAATATAACCACGTAATCACATTCAAATTAGCTGCGGTGTGAAAAAAAGTTACAATCTGACGGCTTTAATTTTTTAATTTTTTGACTAATTACTCCAGTATCGCGGGCTTTTGCAATTTGTTCTTCAGTTTCTCTCACTGAGTCCCAACAAGTGTTTTGCGGTACTCTAAGCTTTGCTGAACTCCTGTTTTGGAACCGTTGCTGCGCACGACCATCTTATTTGCGTGTAAATTACAAGCAGCACAGTTTACACGTATGCTCTCATACTTCATCAGTGGTCAATTTAGCATACATAGAAATCTCAAGGATTCACTATTTACGAACAAACGGAACAAACTCCACGCTGATTTGATTTTGTTCACGAGAGACCAAGGACACTGTCATCTGCGTTACATACATTTTTGTGTGTGGGTGAAATCTTATGGGACTTAACTGCTAAGGTCATCAGTCCCTAAGCTTACACACTACTTAACCTAAATTATCCTAAGGACAAACACACACACCCATGCCCGAGGAAGGACTCGAACCTCAGCTGGGACCTACATTTTTCAACAAAAGAGCATACAAAGGAGTGCCTGTAATTTAGAGTCACAGCCATTTATTCTTTATTACAGGTCAGCAATTAAATTTCGCAAACGTCAATACTAGCAATGGTCTACGAGTTAGGTTGTGAAATTATGAGCGACACAAACTCGTTTAAAATTAAATATCGAAAAGTCCTACATCGATCCAGCGCTAGCTGTAATACATTACTTGTTCTCATCGAGACTGTGTTTCGTTTCTCGAAAGCGGCTTGAAAACACAATTGTTCATCGAGTACAGCTTTACGTACTTAGATAATATAACAACGAAACGTTTTCGCTTTTTTGTCACGCTGACATCGCGCGATTGTGAAACTACATATTAAGCATAAAAACGCGAAATTTGAGTGTCTAAATTACAATAAGATTATACGCGAGTTTACAATTAACACTCTCTCAACTAAAATAAATCATTAAAAAACTTAGGAATCATACAGTTGTTTTACTTACAATGTAATTTGTTACGAAGTTCATTATCCATACGGACCCACAACTCCTATCTACATCCTCGTGTAAAGATTTTCAGAAACAAATACGACAAGTTGACTTCGATTAATTTTTTATAGGTGAGTGGTTGCAATTATTTATGAAAATCTTTATTCATCGCCGTCGCAGTGTTCCAAATCCATAATGGATAAAAGTTTTATTCTTGTATAACTTTCTCTGAGCTATCAAATCTCTTCTTACCTAAGAAATTACCCTCATTTTCAGCAGGGATCACTGGCTCTAAAACTGCCGCGTAATGAACAGCCTGTCACATCAGACGTGGTCGGACGTCAGTGTAACTTCGTAATGTACACACCATCGGTAAGTATGTGATTAGATGTGCAATACCGCGTATATAAGGCGCGTTAACAGCGTCAGATGTTGAGTGATCACTGTAAAGGATACGGAAATGCTGTGCACTCGTGTAAGACAATGTTATCAGCACCTGGCAGACGCTGAAAGCGCCGTCACGGATGGCCGTTCAAATGGCTCTGAGCACTACGGGACTTAACTTCTGAGGTCATCAGTCTCCTACACTTAGAACTACTTAAACCTAACTAACCTAAGGACATCACACACATCCATGCCCAAGACAGGATTCGAACCTGTGACCGCAGCGGTCGCGCGGTTCACGGATGGTCGAATCGTACAATATCCATATTTGTGGTGCAATGGGATGTACCAGTATAGTCCTATGCTGGACTGCATAGGAACGTGAGTGCAGGCATACTCGCCGTCGTCAAGGTTTCGGTAGACCAGTTTTGGGAAGCGCAAGGAACGTTCGTCTTACTGTTCACCATAGGGGTTTTGCGAGACTAATATTCCTAATTCTTTTCTTGGAAACTACAACTGGTACGGAATACATAACAACACAGCTAAATAGAGCAAGATTTCAGCTACATACTGGCATATTTTGCAAAAGTTTTTGCCTAAATGAACAAGAGTCTTTGTGCCACGCTTGTAAAAACCTGAACTAGCTGAGGCAAGCCACTGTCTTATATATTTGACGAAAACATATGAGAGTGAGAAATGTTGGCCACGTAATCCATCTAACATGGAACCAAACAGATGGAAGTCTGACGGTCTTAAATGAGGATTATACGATTGATGTGGTAGAACAGTCCAGCTAATTTTAGCAACAGGTTCCATGGTCACAGAGCTGTTGTGGGGCCTTACATTATCGTGTTTTACACAGAAGTTCGTCTTTTTCTCTGAGAGTTTTCTGGAAATTCAGACTTACAGCGTAGTCAGCGTCGTCTTGCAGTGTTATGATTTGACAGTTGCTTTAGCCTCCAAGACGTCCAAAAGAACCAAACCCTGCCTATGTTAGAATACTCTACACATTACTTTGTTTGCAGAGTGCTGCGTCTGGAACTTTCTAAATGTTGGGGAATTCGCATGTCACCGCTCTATCGACTGTCTTTTGGATTTTGGCTCGTAGTGGTGCTATCACGTCTAATCTCCTGTAATGATGCTGTTCAGAAAATGTTCATCTTACGCCATGTATATGTCACGACAAACTTCCACGCAACGTTAAGTCTCTCTCTTTCTTTCATTTTCTTTTAGGGGCCCGTCTCGCACACGTTTTATGATAACCAAGGCTGTGTAATAACCTTGTCTAGGGCATTACAGACGACATTCAACTGTGCACATAATTCATTGATCGTAATTTCCCCATCACCACGAATGAACTGATTGAGACTCTGTTCATCATGAAGGATGGCAGCTCAGCAGCATCGACTGAGACGTGGCTACTCGTGGACACCTTTGCACTACTGAAACGGAGTCGCCACCACCTCACATTAATCATGTCTATTTTATCGTCTCCATGCACCTTTAGCAAGCGTAGAAGGATTTGAACCGACCCAATTTCTCCAAGCAGATGACTATTTTAGTGACACATCTCCCTGTTATACGCTCCTCGATGTCACATGCAATATAGGAACGCTCGCCTACTGCCGCTATCTGTTTCAGTGAAACGAAACCAACGGGACATTGGAAGGAAGGCTCAAAAATGTCTACTGCACCTGCATAATCTGGCCCTTACATTCGAAGTCAACACAAAAAACGGAAGCATTAGTTTCGGAATGACCCACATACCATAGCCTGATGTCCAGGCTTCCCATCAATGGCTATCTAAGCCACATGAAGCTCCTCTCTAGCCTTGTGGTTCTAAACTGGGCGCCGCGAAAATATTCCAGTATTAGTCATGTCCTGCAATAGTAATGGATACATAATGGACGAATAAAACTTCCTTGTCTTACCTAAGGTTCACCCTCCGCCAGAAGCAATAGACGGTAAACCTTTCACAATGCCAGCCACTCGTGCTGGCGAAAAGTCAGGGAAACCCTTAAACGAACGTAGGCGATCCGGCGCTAAGGTACGTCTCACGCAATTCTTATCGGTGTAACAACGAATACGTGTATAATGGAAGCGCCAGTCGCATTCTTGCGTTTAGCTTCCCTGCAGTGTGGTATATCGGCTGAGGGAACTGACGAAGAATGTGCAGGATGTGATCTCCAAAGTGAGGCAAAGACTCAACGGATTATTTCGTAAGTTCAAATTACGGCAAGAAATGTACACACTTCCTTAAAAGTTAACAACACTGGAGCTTTCGCTGCAGAGACGCAACATCCATAACTTGAAATTCACTGAGAAGTTTGCAGCTACTACAAAAAAATGACGACTACGGAAAGGGTAAATTAATGAAGGCGATATCGATATTTGTTTTCACGTCGCACTAACTATTAATCTTGATGAAGTTGATTTGTATTGCAGTATTAAACCTTTTTTTAAGTCATCAATCACAGCTTATCAACTTGTTCGAAACAATATTTTCAATAATATAAAATCAACAAACTAGAACAAAGTCCATTTGGAGTCAAACCTCCACCTGCACTCTCGACTGAAAAAGGAGAGGAAAATCTTAATTGAGATTCTTTCTGCAGTACATTAAAGGAAAAATTTAGCAACATGGAAGCAGCGTTTTGGATATCAGTAAAAGACGAAATTCGATTACAGTGAAGCCCAACGAACTTTAATTCGATTTAGAACAACCTATCTGTGTCAAGCTGGCTTTTCTGTGAGCGAAAAGTAACGTGAAACATGGAACGGTGATAGCAGTATTCCCATTTTGATTCCCAGATTTGACAAAAATGTGTAGTCAACAAAGAGTACATTAACTATATCAACGAAAAAATCTGTTTAATATTTTGTTCAAGAACTGAAATTACGTCTTTTATTTCTTTATTACATCTTCAGTCTAAACTAATCGCATCAGTTGCGTTAAATACTTCAATGTTGTGAGATAGGACCCACGGAAATATTCTGAGATGTTAATGGCATTGGCAACCAGAAAAGAGATCTACTGGCAGTTCACTCCGACGCAAACGGATGATACAGCTGAAATCCGCTTTATTACGTAAGTGACCCGACGGGAGCAAGGAAGGCGAGGGTGGAAGTCCGTGTTGTGGGTCTATTCAGCAGAGGGCAATATCAGTCTCCGCTCGCAACAGAATCACCGGGTCACGAGCGGCTCAATCCGAAACGTGAGCTGAGTTGAGCTTTGTCTGCACGCTCCTCACGGCCCGCGCTCCGCCGTCGCCTCCAGATTATTAACTGCGCGAAACACTCTCAGCGACCGGTTTGCCGTTGCTCACAGACAATGGAAGCTGGATACAGAGAAGTAGGTTAGACGCTAAGGCGTCCAGGTTAATGCCGTGTCGCTTAATTTTCGGAGGGCGTTCGGTACAGTTCTGCACTATCGCCTAACGATCAGCGCATGGAATATTAGACCAGCTGTGTGACTGGATTGAAGAGTTTTTGACGTACAGAACACAGCATGTCCCTCTCAACGGACGGAAATCTTCAGACGTAAAAGTAATTTCGGGCATGCCCCGAGGGCGTGTTACAGGACCCATTACTCTTCGCCATACATGGTGATCAGAAACAGTCTGAAACCTTTGTCGGGGTGCTGCAGGGTAAGATGCGCCGAGAAATAATTGTTAAGAAAAAAAAATTGTACGATGCCGTGTCAGAGTTAATTAGCACTGAATGTAGCCAGTCGGGCCATCATGCGCGCAAATTCAAGCGGCCCGCCTGAGACGGTGTCGCCAAATGTTTTCTTCGGTTCGTTTCCTGAAACCGAACAAAGAGCTATAAAAAAAAATTGGACGTAGGACGGTATTAAGGATCGAATCCGAGACAGAGGCTGAACAGTCTCGGGCGGTATCAATTACGCTACGAGAACAAGTAATTGTATCTGGCGGGCCGCTTGAATTGGAGTTTAGCCCTGCAGGGAAATGAAGCGTTGACAATAAACAGTACGGACGAGAAGAGGATAGATCTGAAAAGTGGCTCTACAGAAAGCGCTGAAGACCGGCTGGGTAGATTGAATAACAGATGACGTGCGGAATTTAACTGACGAGAGAAGAACTACAGGGCATAACTTGACATAAAGGCGGAACAGGTTGACAGGATACATCTTGAGGTACATGGAATCAGTAACTTGGTAACGGATGGAGCTGCGAGGATGTAGACATTAGAAGGACGCCACGGCTTGAATACATAGCCGATTCAAATAGCTGCAGCTTACTGCAGTTATGAAGAGAGTAAAGGAGCTCGCAAAAGGTCGACTACATCGCAGAGAGCTGCATCAAACCGCATTTTCCGACTAGAGGCATGTACTAGCATCGGATCCAGTTTCCCGTTTACTTTAATGGTTTTTGGAAGATATGTCTTGGCTAAATGGCTAAGTGCGTTATTCCTAGATTTCTTAGAAAAATAGTCGAATGTCCTTAAGTAGTCCTCTTCATTGTGGATTTCCTTAAAGATAAGTTTGAAAATAGGACTCAATTTGTGCTACAGCACCTATTAAAATTTTAAAACTTTCAATACTAGAGGCCGTTTCAGAGTAATTAAAAGCAGCTGCTGTTAATAAGAAAAATGTTTATGTCACGTACAACAGAGGGAGTAGTATAATTTTTGTTTCTGTCCTGTTCCTCGTATTTCTCTTTTAAATGTTTTCAGTTTACATAAAATACGCTTCGTCGATACGATAAAGAAACTCTGAAACGGATACACTGCAAATGGAGCGACAACGGAGCAGATTATAGCGTAAAAAAGTGTGACGTACGATTCAAATGATACCAGAAAATAATAACAATAGTAACAGTAATAATAACAATAACAATAATAATAATATAACAAGAGAGGATATTATACAAATAAGCATTTTAATTGAAAACACGATGAACTGCGCCAACTGAGCTGGATGTCTGATATGCCGTGAAAGCTGATATGTATATTTTCTCAGATCTTGTTGCTGCAACAAGCAGTATTTCTATGTACCTTACGCAAAGAGTGGATAATTTTACAGTTCACTGAGAATTGTCTGAGCTAGTTTAGCCATCACAGGCAAGAATACCAGTAATACTGCACTAGTTTCGTTTCAAACCACACCACCAGCTTGTGGCGATTCGGCGTCATCCGGGAACCGTAACATGCTCACCTATGATTGTACTGGAGGTGGGTTGACGTTATTAAGCAATTTTCTTCGACCTCCAGACAATGAAAACTGTATTCCTTTCGGTTGTCGGAGAGACTATTTCTGAACAGCTATTTTACAAATTTTTTAAATAAAAGAAATCACAACTGTCTGGACAATAATTTTGCAAACCTAGAGGAAACCTTGACGAAATGCGGTATTCCGCAGATCCAGAATCAATGGAAATATTCGTATTTCTTTAGTGGACCATAGCAAGCACTTTGAGATCTGTAAGTTTTCTTCCACGTTTATAAAAATTCGTCTATGAAATCAAGCTGCCTTGGAATACTCGTTTTATGACTTCAGCCAAATTTCAGAAATTTTTTATTATACTGTTCGAGTACACTTCTGTAAGTAGAAGCAGTTAAAAAAAAGTGAGGGAGTGAAACACGATATATAGAATTATATGGACACTGATTATGATAAAGACTTGGTTTAAGAGCCGCGTTGGTGTTGTAAATGCTTGCAAGTATATTCCTTGAGACGTTCGCACGGTGTAAAAGCGCTGGTAAGCAAAAATATGAAAGCCTGGATAGTAACAGCAGCACAAAGTAAGAAGATAAGTCACAGTGTCATCAAGGATTGCAGCTGTGTGTAATTAATATTGATACTAATACGCTCTAACATGAAACAAAGTGGAAATAAGGAGTTGTTGTAGAGACTGATGTTGAGAGACGTAGTTAGAGAATTGTTGCAGGGGACTTGCGACACAAACTGCTTATGACCGAAAGTGGTGCGTGCCGTTTCCAGTCAGTGAATAGTACTTCGAGCTCAGTAAACAGTAACATGTTAAGGCTTGGTGAAAGCCTTTGTGATGTTTCCGGCCAGAATTTCATATAAAACCACGTGGCAGCAATTTAATTACTTAGTATGAACTATAACTGTTTCACTGTATTAGTTTTCGGACAGTCATCTGCCTATCTTTATTCGATAAATCTTAGTTTAAGGCCACGTTTGTTAATGAATTACTTCATTATTTACGAAAACCTTTACTTAGAACACTCACTGCTCTTACAGAAATTTAAAATTTTGCTGTTCTGAAACGGAGAAACGCAATTTCATTTGACTACAAAAGCAATGAGTCACAAATTAATCAATTCATGTAGATACCTGGTTGTAGCCATTTCCAGGGGTGGGAAATAGAATGATCACTTAGGCTCAGTCGCAGGTAAAGCAGGTGGCGCTTTTCTGTTCACTGGTAGTCTACAAATGTTATTACACGCAAAACACTCTTGCCACCATACTAGAATATTGCTCAGGTCGGTGTGACATTTACCAAATAGGACCAGCAGGGGATATTGAACGTTTACAAATAAAGGCAGCGCGTTTGATAAAAGATTTGTTTCAATGAAGGGAAAAACATCTCGGAGATGGTGAAAAATCCTCAATTTGCAGAAAAAAAGACATACAGCAGGTGAAGAATGACTTTATTGATCACACAGTATTCATAACGCGTTTCGGAATTATTTCCATCTTCAGAAATCCTCATGCAAAGGTAACTCAAAGACAAGAGCGTCATCAGTTGTGCACGTAACGTGAAATGGCAGACTACCCACGTAATACAGGTAGTCAGATATCTCGTGTTACATGCACAACTGGTAACGCTATTGTCTATGAGATACTTTTGCACCTTGATTTCTGAACATGGAAATAATTTCGAATTTTGTGATCAATAAAGTCATTCTTCATCTGCTGCAGCACTTTTTATGGGATCTATTCAGCTGAACTACAGATCTACGCTTATTAACTAGAATAGTCGCCAGCCTACTAGGTGACTTTACGTCACACCTACATTATCATTTGACTTTCGCGCACGAAGACATTTCAGCACTCATTCTTCCCGCGCTCCATACGGGATTTGAAGAGGGAGAAACCCTAAGACGTAATACAGAGGTAAGTACCCACTGCCACAGCAAGGAACACACTGATTTAGAATGCAAGCATCCTGAGTCGTCAGCAGTACCGCTGAGGTGACACGATAATCTCGCGATTACTGGAAACCGTTGCCAGTCGAGAGCGTGAAACACGACGACATGGCGTTTGAAGCGAAATTACCTTAAAGATAGCACGCTGGCTCAGTGACGCGAAGGCTAAATAAAGCTCAGCTTTAGCAGCGACAAGCGGGAAGACGAAAGGCGGCGCAGCGACCCCTGCGCGTTGCAGGGAGTAAAGCCCTGAATAAGTCATCCAATTCCATCAGTGAGAAATAAAGGGGCCGCGCCGAAGCATCAGACAAAGGGACGCCGCTGGCTGGGGCACTTTTTTCATTTTTTTTCTACCGCTGGCGCGGTGGTCGCGGCGAGGGAACTGTCGGCTCTTTAATTATGGATGCAAGCACATCGATCCGAAACGCGCCGGACGCTGGAAAGCCTCTTAAAGACGAGGAAGCTCGTTAAACACCAATGGCGATCTTTCATAAAGTAAAGGAACCGAAGGCTGCTGCGTCCGCAGTGCACAGTCGCTTGCACCTCCCTCGGGTGGCGCCGCTCGTGCGTTAATAACCCATCCAACGGGCCGTGTAGCACGCTCCCCTTGCTAATCACGTATTCCTGAGGCATGTGCGTAGGAACACGCGAGCTATGCTGGCGCCAGTAAAACTGCAGACACAGGGGTCTGTTTACTGTCCATCACGATGAATCTTTTATTTTCTACGAGTAATCGGACGTCCCGTGGGAGACGTCTGTCCACGTGCGGATCAAAAGAGGCGGAAATCGTCATGATCGTTCAAAAAAAATTTCCGAAGGCCATGGAAAATCAAGGATAGAATGTAGCAAAATTAAGAAAAGAAAGTTGCTATTCACCACACTGCAGAGGTTGTAACACTTACAACGCTTCTCGGTGTTAATAAACCAAAGTAGATCACAATTTAGCTCCCATGCCCTCGAAATATAAATTCAGAAAATGTCCCAAGCCCCTCCACAAGCAGTAATTTCCGAAATAGAAATAAGAGACAAATAGAGGGAAATCTATAGTAGAAAAATAAGAGAAAAAGAAAAGAATTTTAATCATAAATTTTGGAAGCATGGGAGGGGGAAAAACGATAGAAATGGTTAAACTATTAGTTATTCTTATGTATGAGAAAATCAGTACTATAGTCACAGAACGTAGGTCTTGAACACCAAAGATAGCGTTTACTAAAGTATAAATAGACCTACAATGCAATTATGATACTCCAGTCTCTATCCTCTAGTCTGTTCGAAGTCAATTAGGACGTACTGCTTTAGGAAGCAACAATAGGAGGTTTATTAAACCAGGGAGCAAGAATAAATCGCGACGAGATTGTTTTTTGGGAAGCATTAATTTCAGATCAGAAATAGAACTTTTGCCATATTAGAGGAACGGGGAGGTGATCAATAACCTCTCTGACTTTAACGTCACTTCGTGTGAAGATTTAAATATTTTACGGAATTAACGATTTTTGGACAGATTCGGACTTTGTATTGTGATAGTGGAAAAGCTTTACTTCACGCGACTAGTAATCATAGTTCGTGACAATTTATGGATATTAAACGGGAACAATCTTTTTATCGAAAGTGACAGAACATTGTTTAGTATCTCTGGTATTGACGGGATTCCAGATTAGATATTTATTCAAAGAACCCTTTTGAATGCGATCGTGTGAATGAACTGATTTATTAATAATTATTGTTAAATAAAATAATGTGTTAATTTGAAACTGACTATTCGTCTTGCACTTTACTTCGATTTAGGTTAATAAATAATTAGGATACGTGATTTTCACCAAGAATAAACTGCAGACTAGTAACTGAAACAAGAGAACGTGAATCTATTGAAGACACTAGTATTAATTTACTTATGATTTTTTCCTTCAGAACTGGGAAGACAATACGTGTAGTGACTCACTGGGGTTAATTTAAGAACTAGCCGGGATAAAACAAAACCCCTCAATACCAGTCAATGTATAGGTAAATTAACATTCCTACTTTCATGCAAGTTACGGAAGTCGTGATAGAAAAAAGGGTCGCTACAAGGTGCAGAGTAGCAGACAGGCACAAGAAAAAGACTGTCAGAAAGTGAGCTTTCGGCCAACAAGGCATTCGTTGGAAATAGGCAACAAGCGGGCGCGCGCGTGTGTGTGTGTGTGTGTGTGTGGTTCAAATGGCTCTGAGCACTATGGGACTTAACTGCTGTGGTCATCAGTCCCCTAGAACTTAGAACTACTTAAACCTAACTAACCTAAGGACATCACACACATGCATGCCCGAGGCTGGATTCGAACCTGCGACCATAGCGGTCGCGCGGTTCCAGACTGTAACGCCTAGAACCGCTCGGCCACTCCGGCTGGCACGTGTGTGTGTGTGTGTGTGTGTGTGTGTGTGTGTGTGTTATTTCCGACGAAGGCATTGTTGGCCGAAAGCTCACTTTCTGACACTCATTTTGTTGTCTATCTGCGACTCAGAATCTCCGCTATATGGTGAGAGCAACTATCCTTTTCATGATATTGTTACTAAAAGCTTTTTTTTTTACATGTATCAATTTTCATATTTCACAGCTAACTTTCAGAGTAGAATGAAAGCATAGTCTCAAATCTGGCAAGTTAACTTTAACACAGGATACTTTTCAGTTGCTTGCGATGTGCCATATTCACACGAGGGCTTGGGTTGTTTGGGGGAAGAGACCAGACAGCGAGGTCATCGGTCTCATTGGATTAAGGAAGGACGGGGAAGGATGTCGGCCGTGCCCTTTCAAAGGAACCATCCCGGCATTGGCCTAGAGCGATTTAGGGAAATCACGGAAAACCTAAATCAGGATGGCCGGACGCGGGATTGAACCGTCGTCCTCCCGAATGCGAGTCCAGTGTGCTAGCCACTGCGCCATCTCGCTCGGTTATTCACACGAATCGGCCTGAATTTGGCCGGAAACATTTCAGCCAATCGACAGAAAATTTTATACATTTCGTGAGTCAATTGGCACAACTGGATAACCACAGTAAGTTAAGTAAAAGAAGACAGAAAGGGAAAGCTCCCCCAAAAAAGACAGACATCCCAAAAGTAGGCGCAAACGACAGAGAGAAACATTTCCTTCACTTACGTATTTGTGTAAGCACAGTTTGCAGACCAGTGTTTACAACCGTAGTGCTTCGCAGCTTCTGTGACATAATGGTCACCTTATTTACAGGAAATAGTACAGAGTTATCGTTAAAATTCAGATAATAATGTTAAGTAACTTATGATTTTCGTATGTTTTCCGCCATCGTAAATACTTCACTTTTTACTGTACTGGGACAAAGATGCACGAGCACCCTGCATGAATAGTGGATAAGATCCTTGACTCTGTGTTTCATGTAATCGGCTGTGGGCTTGGTCGCTAGCTAGTAGTGCAGCGCTGAGGAATTCTTCTGAGAGGCATAGTAGCGAGCAGTTGAGTTTTAGACAAGGAGAGCTGATATTTGTCAATCAGGGAGAAATTATCTGTACTACTTTATTATGCAAGTGAAAAATTTTTGTAAAGTTATTTTCTTGAGTGTGTGGACGAAGAAGATTTTTGTAGAAATATTTCAAGGTATCCAATGCAAGCGCAACAATGAAATAATCGTTTGTCAGAACCATGGAAATCTTTGTCCCTTAATTAATGATCAGTCTCTCTGTTTTCATTATGTCACAAATGACGCAACTGGTTTAAGTGTGGTTAATTTTTCTAATTAGTGTATTTTGTAACTGTTAGAGCCTTCTTAGGTTGTACAGTCTTTTTTGACCATAATCGGAGTTTAATTTTTCAAGAACGACTTTCTTTGAAGTGTAACTCTCCGCCATCATTCTTACGAAAGTTGTAAATGTTTTGTAGTGTATGCACTGCACCTTACGGCACATGCAGCTACAGACTGCTAGCCGCTGCATTTGCTGATTTCAACCCCTTGCTGAGCAGGAGGTAAGTTACTTTCTTGAGAGCAAACAGTACGTCATCAGAATTTTCAGGTGTTGTACTAAGTAAGATTTATTCACAGGATACAGTATAGGTTGTCTTAAACAGTTATTTTCTTCCGAGCTGGGCAGCATTTTATTTTGTGAATAATTTCAAGTCAGATATAGCACTTTATAACTTTCATAGCGCACTTCAGAACTGAGTTTCCGTTAAATGGTTTTCACTGAGTACACAGTTTCTTTTGGGATTTAATTAGGTTCATTTTCATTACTTCAAATTTAGCATTTCATTAAGATTAAAGTTTTATTTCACGAAACCGTTCACAAGCGCAATAGAGGGCCAACCAACATTCATTATTGCTCAACATTTGAATACGGTATCTTAAGAAAAGCTTTTTTTAGGGAAAGCTTTTTTTCAAAATAATCAGTATTTCATACATACATAAATTACGTAGAAAGCTTACAAACTGAATATCGTAGCTTTCATATAACTTAAACGCTTTAAGCGGCGCACGCCAGGAAAGTTGTCATGATACACGAATGTTATCTGTTCCACATTTAATTGGCGTTTGGAGTGACAACTCGTGGCGATGATGCGAATTGTGGGCTACTGCGTTACACAGTCCACCTGACCGCAGTGTCAGTATGGTGGGGTCAGCCCAGCCGCAACTCAATAATAAAAAAACTCTAGCTTAATATCTGATACACTGTGCATCGGGGGTCGTTTAGGAAATCGGCGGTAGCTCGGGCCAGCCTGCCGCTGAAACCAGGCCGCTTTAAACTTATTTCCTGTCCGCACAAACCTCCATCGCGAATGAAAACTGTTTCAAAATACCTGCAGTAGTTCCTGTGATTAGCCTTCAGACAGAAAACTCGATGTGAGATTTGAATTTGCAATCTGTATGAATGATTCCAAGGAGTTCCGATATTAGCCTCTACGTGGCAATACATCGTTTTCACAACAGTGGGGGACTTCAATTCATCATAGTTCAGCCATTTTGGAAGACATATTTACAATTTATATACACGAACCCTCCTTGTGAATCGGTCTATCTATTAGTGAAAAGTATCAAAATTCCTATAGTTGTTCCTGAACCCTAATACACTGTGGCAGGGAGTCCTAATTTATATCAGTGTACAGACAGATAGATACATATTGTGTAAATTATGACGTTCCCAAAGTTGTGAGAGTTTGTTGCCATTATTGTTGTTAAGTTAACCGTGTGCGCATGTACTCGTGAAATATTTGGACATGTGGCTTTTCAAAGGCTATAAATTTCCTTATTAACTTCTTCTTGGCTTTCATGCTAAAGCAATGTATTATTGACCAATGTAAACCAATTATTATTATCATTACATTAAATATTTTATATACTTTATGGAATTAAATATTTTATTATCATTATTATATTAAACCATTTTCAATAGGTTCGACTGTTATTGTATTAATCTCACAATCTTACACAGCCGGCGACTGTCGCCGAGCGGTTCTAGGCGCTTCAGTCCGGAACCGCGCTGCTGCTACGGCTGCATGCTCGAATCCTGCCTCGGGCATGGATGTGTGTGGTGTCCTTGGGTTAGTTAAGTTTAAGTAGTTCTAAGTCTAGGGGACTGATGACCTCAGATGTTAAGTCCCGTAGTGCTCAGAGCCAATCTTACACATCTGTGGCACGTGAAAGTGGGAGTGACGGCAATTTATATTTGGTGTGGGGAGGCGGGGTAATGGCAGACAGAAAGTAACTAACTGTGATTCCGCCATCTCCAAGTTCAGAACTCAGAACCCTCACTGTGTCACATTAACAACGCTTTATGCAATGTTCGTGGTGTCTCGAGCAATGTTCCCGATTCGGCTCTCAGGCACTGCACAGCACCAGGGAGGTCACCTCGGCAGCCGCGGGGTCAGTGTGTCTCAATGCTAACTGAAGATGCCTGGGTTCGATTCCGAGCCGGACTGGCGATTTTCTCTACTCGGGGATTAGGTGGTGGTGTCCTCATCCTCTTTTTAACATCACAGACGTGAAAGTCACCCGAATGGCCTCCCATAAAACGACTTGCAGCTGGCGGCGAGTCGCCTCACGAAAGAGAGAGAGAGAGAGATAGATAGAGAGAGAGAGAGTACCAGAGTACTCCGTAAGTTTGTAGGCAGGGCCAGGCCACGCACACGACACGGCTGCGAGCTCACTGCCGGATGGACGAATCTACATGCCAGATGAGCCACCTTGTACACTTGGTGCTAAGTATGGGCAGAAAATCTTAAACGAACACTCGCATCCACTTACGCAATGAGGTGTGGAGGACACTAAATAGTCACTGTAAAATGTTCAAATGTGTGTGAAGTCTTATGGGACTTAACTGCTAAGGTCATCAGTACCTAAGCTTACACACTACGGAACCTAAATTATCCTAAGGACAAACACACACACACATGCCCGAGGGAGGACTCGAACCTCCGCCGGGATCAGCCGCTTAGAAATAGTCACTGTAGCCCTAAAAACAAGAGTGAAGTCTTAATAGCGAAGCTGTCAACAAACAGAAGGCTGGTTTGAACACAGTGCTTCACTAGTCATGGTCATATTGGAGATGGTATGCCGTTGCCTTCATCCAGCCTCGGAATTGACTTACCCAGCCACCTATAGGGAAACATACAGCTTAATGTCGATTCCGAACCACGGTACAACTAGGCATTTTCCATCTTAACATTGTCAGAGATGAACGAAATGGTTATGGACACTCAAAAATCCTGGAACTGATCGGTTTGTAGTCTAGCACTTTCTCACTTCATTTCCGAACCCCACGTGAAATCCTACCAGATTAGGATCGCGTAACGGCTTTTTTCATTTCTTTCTATTTCTTAAAAAAATCATTTTCTACTCGGTGCCACATGGGTAGTCAAATATCAAAATACTAGCTGATAGAGTCATCGACAGATTTAAAAGTAACATCAGCAGCGTTCCAGAGAAACGTGTTTGGGACCTTCGCTGATAAAGTTGTCTGTTAGTGATTTGCCATAAATATTAATAGTAACATCAGACTTTTCGCAAATGACGTAGTTACGTATAACTGAGTACTGTCTCAACAAGAGCTTCACAGATATTCAATCGAATCTTGATAAGATTTCGGAAATGTAAAATTGCGCATTCACAAAACGAAAAAAATGTAGTATCCAACGACTACAACATCAATGAGTCACAAATGAAATCGGTCAATTCATACAAATACCTGGATCTGACACTTTGTAGAAATATGGAACGCAACGATCACACAGGCTCATTCGCAGCTAAAGCAAGTGGGAGACATCTGTTCATGGTTACAAAAATGGGGAAATACAATCGGCGTACTAAGGAGATTCACTCGGTCCTAGAATATTGCTCAGGTGTGTGGGATCCGTACCAATTAAGACTAACGGATATTGTCATGGAGACGCTGAATAAACTGAGATGGCGGACGCTTGAAGACAGATGCAAACTATACCGAGAAAGCCTACCTACAAAGTTTCAAGAACCAGCCTTAAACGATGACTGTAGGAATACACTGCAACCTACTACGTATCGTTCCCGTAGAGACCGTAAGGACAAGATTAGACTGGTTACAACGCGCTCAGAGATGTTTAACACTCACTGTTTCCGCTCTCCCTACTAGAATAGAATGGGAAGAAGCCGTTATAACTGGTGTACTGGGAAGACCCTCTGCCACGCATTTCACAGCGGTCTGCAGAGTATGGATGTAGATGTATTTCATCCACCGTTTCGCGAGATACATTTGTCTCACTGGAAATTTCTAATCTATATCGTTTCCTCATTGTTTAGTACTATATCTGCGTATGTGTACAAGAAGATTGATATCTCAGGACATAACGGAACGGAAAAATAATATCTTTCGTTTTGAATCCTTGTACAGGAATCTAAAGGCATTTGCTCACTTCTAAAAATTTTCAGAACGGTCTACAGAATTCTGTTCGACTAAATTTTGAGAAAAATGTCACAGGCGTGTGGCCGAGGGAGCAAGAAAACTGTGGAATTCACACTAACTTCCTTCCATATAGAGCTCACCACGTCACTCTTAGCTGAACAGAATCGACAGATGTAAAGGTAATTTCAGGAGTACGCCCAAGAAGTGATAGGACCATTAGTGTTTACAATACGCATTAATGATGTAGTGAACAACGTCGGAATTTCCATGAGGCTGTTCGCAGATAATGTGGGTGTCTACAAGAAGACAGCGAAGTCAGAAGACTGTAGTGAACAGTGGGAATGCTTGCAGAGAATTGATGATTGGTGCAAGGAATTCCAATTGACACTGTGTAACGTACTGCGTGTAAAATACAGTACTACAGTTCTACAGTAAAATACCTTGGAGTATCTGTATGGGCCGACCTTAAATGGAATGACCACGCCGGCCGGGGTGGCCGAGCGGTTCTAGGCGCTACAGTCTGGAACCGCGCGGCCGCTAAGGTGGCAGGTTCGAATCTTGCCTCGGGCATGGATGTGTGTGATGTCCTTAGGTTGGTTAGGTTTAAGTAGTTCTAAGTTCTAGGGGACTGATGACCTCAGATGTTAAGTCCCATAGTGCTCAGAGCCAATTGAACAGCCAAAACGCAGACATCTATAACCATGGTCTCAATCAAGTCGTACATCGTCAGCAAATACGTGTCGCATTAAAAAGTGAATATGTAGACAAAGACTAATACCATTACCAGATTTCATGATCATGATAATTAAAATCTCATGACAACACCTCGGATAGGAAACATATACCACAATGTATTCAGTGTGATATAATACGTGTTAGCGTCACTCGGTAGTACGTTGCCTATAACAGGTTTGGTGAACATTTGTGGTCTGCAATGACTTGGAGAAAGGACAGCACCGCAACACGCCATACTGTGGACAGGTTTGGCGCCTTCTGATATTACTCTTAAAATTATTTTGTTAGGGAATTAGGTTATAAATTAACATAAAACGCCTTGCCTCCCATTATGTCCCAGAGACGAGAGTGAGAGGGGAATTACTTATCATTCCCATTGTACAGGTCTTCTTTTGGGCCAGGTTAGTTTTAGTGTAACGCCTTTCAAACTGTAATTTTTGGTGGCCAGTAATATGACGGTAACCGTTAGAAAGGATCTATGGTAATGAAGAAGGGCGCAAAGACTGGTGGGTTACCTTTTTTGGAACGTAGTTGACAACCTAACAGACTTGCAGAGTCCTCCAGAAATCGCTTGTGAGACGGACATGGCTTTTTATAGGAACGGCGTTCTAGGTTTGCAATAGAAAATAATGCACACACTGCAGTTTATTTTCTTGCTGGAACCGATTTTTTAAACAGGACTCAACAGGCTCACTTAGGCTCTCTTTTGTCGGTGTGCTGAAGCAGTCAGCACCTAGTGTTTGCATCGCCAGTGCCCATCACAGAAGAGCTTGTGGTAGGCATGTTCACGAAAGTCTGGCTCTGACGCCTCACACACTTGTAGGAGCTGTGAGACTTTTCTAAGTCGATTACGATGTTGCTATTCGCGAGACGTAAATCATCTACATGATTCAGGTTAGCGGAAGACGCCAAACCCTACACGCCGAAGAATACGCCATAATGCTCACTGCATGAAATGTATTGGCAATTGCGAATATGGACAACCATCATCTGAATAATGGAATGACGACAGTCAAAATTTTTGCCGTACCTGGACTCGAACCCAGCTTTCCCGCTTATCGCAAGCGGTCGCCTTTATCATTAGGCTATCCATCCGCGACTCACGGCCACATCCGAATTTCCATGGGGGAGACATTTTAATTGAAAGGCACTTACCGGGTCTAAATACGATATTTCAGTGCATGTTTTGTTCAGAAGTACAATGTAATATTCCTTAGGACACGAATGCATGCATGTCCAAAGGAACAGGCACTGCGGCCACTACAGCCGTTATGAAACGCATGAAATTATTCGAACTTGCGTATGTGGACAACCATCAGCTGTACAATGGAATGACGACAGTGACAGTTTGTATCGGACCGGTTCTGGAACCCACATTTACAGCTTATCGCGAGCATTAGACACTTGACTGACGACATGTGGAAGTTTGGATGTGGCCATGTGTCGTGCTCGGGTAGACTACTGGTAAAGGCTCGCGATAAGCGGGAAATCAGCGTTCGAGTCCCGCTCCGGCACAAGTTTTGATTGTAGTCGTTCCATTATGCAGCCAATAGTTGTCCATTACTCGCAACTGCGAATACATGCTTGCATGTTGTAAGGTGCCTTTTACGTGAGGAAGACATTTTTACCAGTTAATAAATTATTGTCTCTTATTGATGTATTCACGATAGTTAGGAAGTGCTGTAGTCCGTAGCCGGCCATGAGTCGGAGAGTATTTCCCACGCTGGCTGGCTAGGCGACGAAGCGACCATATGTCGCTCGTAGTGGGGTGGGGCGCGACGCTGGACCGTAGCAACAAGCGTCAGCCTGGGAAATATACATGACGGGAAGTACCGCCGTCTTGGCGCCAAAGTCACCGATTTTGTTTATTTATATTTAATAATTAAATTCATTTATGACAACATGAATACTAAGAGGAGCCTCTGGATGTTTAAAATTATTTGTCATAATTTTGCCTCGTTAAAATTCACACCTGTTCATTAACAAATGCATATCTTAGTAAGTACGAACTTGATCGGAAATCCACGAACTGTGACGAAACTACTAAGAGATACGGACTGCGCGCGAAAGTCGGCAGTCGGCGTTAAGAGCTCTTCCTGTCTTGTTCGGTGGTAGCCATGCTCTCGGTTACTAGCAGTTTGTGATACGAGTGTTTCATTATTGATCTAATAGGAATAAAAAAGATATTACGGCATTCTGAATGTTAATTTCGAGTAAATAAATACCCCAAAGTTGACCGACAGCAATTTCAGATAATTAGCTTCCACCGACAGAGACATCCAATGCGCCAATGAAGAATCTGCACGGGACGACATTTACGAGAGCTGCACCGCGCACAGGTAGGAGGAAATCCGACGACACGACCCACCAAGGCGGATCAAGGAAGGTCCGACTTACACTCGCAAATTCCGGGTGGAAATGATGACCAGTCATACTGTACGTCACATATACCACCTCTACGGACTCGCGGCTAAGCTGAGTAATAACAGTGTCAGTTTAGAAGCGAGGGGATCTTACAACGTCCGAAGGAATATTGCATCGTACTTCTCAACAATATAAGTGCTGCAATATCCAATCACGTTCACTGTTGCTCTTCATTGTTAGTATTTCTCTCTATCAATCGCCTGAACATTATTGTAGTTTCCTTGATATAACGTAACTTTTAATTGACGCCTGATCACATGTGAAACCTGATATTGCACATCAGTGCACTCTATCCACACGTTTTCAGAGCTTTATATGTGTTTTTTCTGTTCGTAAATCTTAAATGCAGGATACATTTCGATTTGTGCTCCACCCATCGTTATGATTGTGATACGGCGTTTCTAACTTACCTAGTTCCCGACGAAAAACTGATAATTCGATGTTCGAACAGGCTGCCAAATTCACACATGTAAGCAGGACTGAGACAGGTGCTTCAAGGCGACACGGTGCGGCATCATCGTATTGCGGTTCCACTTCGGTCAGGTAGTTATCATTTGCGTTCTTGTGTACAGGCCGCCACTTGCTCCGGATGTTAGGTTTCGCCGCCTTTCTTACCGACAGTGACTTTTAGGGGGTTTAATTATTCCGTGCCCCGGCGACTGGGCGGATGTTAACATGACGCGCCGCAACAGTGCGGCTTAGGGCGATGTGAAAATAGAAGCAGGCGCGGGGTAACGAGGTGGGAGTGGCGGCAAGCGGGCGCTGGCGACGCGGGCGCGGGCGGCAGATGCGCCGCGCTAATGCCGCGCGCACAGTGACAGGGGGCAGCCGGGCGGAAAGCGCGCTCAGCCGGCGGCGCGCGCCTAAAAATTGCGGAGGCCGGTCAGTGCGGAATTCTCATCTCGGACAGCGTCCGGCGAACAATAACTCGGCGCCGTGATTAATGGCCTTCCCGGAAAACCTATTCAGCCCAAGTTAAATATACATTTCGCGATTCCCTCTCACACCGCCGGCGTAATTGCATCCAGAGCCCTAGTCCTCTAACCCTCGCCAGTCCGTACGCGAAAAATATTTAGCTGTTTCTCTTTCAGTGTTCGTCGACGAAAACGGCACTAATTTGACTCAAATAAATGACGTCTCTTTGAAGAGTAGCGGACTTAAAACGCGAGAGAAAATTAAGTTCTTATTTGCTTTTTATAGCTATACGACAGAGTCCTATAGAACCTGGAGCGCCGGAATTCCCTTTCTTTCGTAAGCAGTACCTCATTTTCAATTTTATAGAGTAAAAAGCGAACCCGCTAATGCTTCGCAATTGCCAAATATGGTTCAAATGGCTCTGAGCACTATGGGACTTAACAGCTGTGGTCATCAGTCCCCTAGAACTCAGAACTACTTAAACCTAACGAACCTAAGGACATCACACACATCCATGCCCGAGGCAGGATTCGAACCTGCGACCGTAGCAGTCGCACGGTTCCGGACTGCGCGCCTAGAACCGCGAGACCACCGCGGCCGGCTGCCAAATATGTATGCGAATTGAATACACATCCTAAACTCCTTCCCACCACTCTCTCTGTACACCTTCTCTTCTCTTCCCCCCTCCTCCCATCCCCTCCCCCGCATTCCCATCTCCTCTTCCTGCCCCCTCTCTGACCTACTCACCTCCTCTTCGCCCTCTCTCTGACCTTGAGCCTGTTTATTGTTATTGCTAACGAAACTTCGATTGGCAACTGAAGCTGCATTTGAGACTACAGATTTAATGCACAAAAATTTGAAGTAAATTGCTCAAGAACTTTTCAAGATCTTTCCTATCAACTAAAAACTTTTCCTCATTACGCATTATGGATATATTTGTATATTATAAACATGTAGCCTATGTCCGTCGATATGTTTAATAATCAGAGCATCGTATAAGACCCGAAGTAAACCTGTCACGCACTTTTTGCGAGTTTTAGTAACAACGTTAAACAACAACTTGGCTTTATACACATCACCCCGGTTCCCATAACTCCTGAAGATAGATGTTGCCTGTGCATATCGCATCACAGACGCAGTCCCTTTGTTCAGAGATGGCCCGCCACTTTGGCCGAGCGGTTCTAGGCGCTTCAGTCCGGAACCGCGCTGCTGCTACGATCGCAGGTTCGAATCCTGCCTCGGCCATGACTGTGTGTCATGTCTTTAGGTTAGTGAGGTTTAAGTAGTTCTAAGTCTAGGGGACTGATGACCTCAGATGTTATGTCCCATAGTGCTTAGAGCCATTTGAACCATTTGTTCAGAGATGTCACTAAACCCGCCCAAAGATGTAAACAACCATGCATGAGCAGCGCCTATTAGACGGAGGGGGTCCGACAGCCCATCAGTTCAAAGTCATCCCACAAGCAAGGAGGTACACGTCTCGTGTTGTCTGTAGTTCAACTATGCTTAGACGGTCAATACTGGTGGTTCGATCGCGTCCGCGTTGTTACTTTGTGCCAGGAAGGGCTCTCAACAAGGGAAGTGTCCAGGCGTTGAGGGGTGAACCAAAGCGATGTTGTTCTGACATGGAGGCGATACAGAGCCCAAGTGCTACTGCTGCAGTGGATGACCGATACCTACGGATTATGGCTCGGAGGAACCCTGACAGCAACGCCACCATGTTGAATAATGCTTTTCGTACAGCCAAAGGACGTCGTGTTACGACTCAAACTGAGCGCAACAGGCTGTAGGCTGCATGATGCGCAACTTCACTCCCGACGTCCATGGCGAGGTACATCTTTGCAATCACGACACCTTGCAGCGCGGTATAGGTGGGCCCAACAACATGCCGAATGGACTGCTCAGGATTGGCATCACGTTCTCTTCACCGATGAGTGTCGCATATGGCTTCAACCAGACAATCGTCGGAGACGTGATTAGGGGCAACCCGGTCAGGCTGAACGCCTTAGACACACTGTCCAGCGAATGCAGCAAGGTGGAGGTACCCTGCAGTTTCGCAGTGGCATTATGAGGGCCGAAGTACGCCGCCGGTGGTCATGTAAGGCGCTGTAACGGCTGTACGATACGTGAATGAAATCTTCCGACCGATACTGCAACCATATCGGCAGCATATTGTCGAGGCATTCGTCTTCCTGGACGACAATTCATGCCCCATTGTGCACATCTTGTGAATGGCTTCCTTCAGGATAACGACATCGCTCGACTAGAGTGGCCAGTATGTTTCCCAGACATGAACCCTTTCTCACATGCCTGGGATAGATTGAAAAGGGCTGCATATGGACGACGTGACCCACCAACCACTCTGAGAAATCTACGCCGAATAGCCGTTGAGGAGTGGGACAATCTGGACCAACAGTGCGTTGATGAACTTGTGGATAATATGCCACAACGAATACAGGCATGCAAGAGGACGGGCTACTGGGTATTAGAGATACTGGTGTGTACAGCAATCTGGACCACCACCTCTGAAGGTCTCGCTGTATGGTGGTACAACATGCAATGTGTATTTTTCATGAGCAATAAAAAGGGCGGAAATGGTGTTTATGTGGACCTCTATTACAATTTTCTGTACAGTTCCGGAACTCTCGGAACTGAGGCGATGTAAAACGTTTTTTGATGTGTGTCGTAGCACAGAAACACTCTGATTTTCATAAGAAATAAGTTTAATTTATGATGACAACGTACAATGGCAACAAAGCATTTAAACAGCAACTTAAGTATCACGTAATAATATTGCATAACTTCATAGTTTTAACGAGTTCCACTGAAGAATGGACTGTCAACTGTCTTCTGTACGAAGAGGTAATTCTAGGCGGACGAGTCATCAGTCACTCTGTGACATACTGACTTGGGACCAACCAGACTCCTTTACACTTGCCTAGCTTTTTCTGAAACACTCAAGGCAAATTTTACGTCGGATAATTGACCAAAGATGACTCCGTTTGAAATGTGTATCACCGCTCTAACTCGAATACAAGTTCTTGCACAACTAATCATATAGGGGTCAGCACATTGTTCACAGTTGTCATTGCATGATCTCAAGGAAACGCAGAACCACCTGGACGTAACTTACCTTTGGTATAATAAGTACCACCTCTATTTAAATGGGGATACTCATAACATGGTTCCTTTGTGACCAGTGAAAGTCAGCTGATTTTGGGCTGCTACGGAATATTTACGCTCATTTCATGTACAAGTTTATATGCCAACTAGCTCTGCAGATGATGAAGAAATTGATGAAATGTATGATGAGATAAAAGAAATTATTTAGGTAGTGAAGGGAGACGAAAATTTAATAGTCATGGGTGACTGGAATTCGAAAGGGAGAGAAGGAAACATAGTGGGTGAATATGGATTGGGGGAGAGAAATAAAAGAGGAAACTATCTGGTAGAATTTTGCACAGAGCATAATTTAATCATAGCTAACACTTGGTTCAAGAATCATAAAAGAAGGTTGTATACATGGAAGAATCCTGGAGATACTAGAAGGTATCAGATAGATTATATAATGGTAAGACAGAGATTTGGGAACCAGGTATTAAATTGTCAGACATTTCCAGGGCCAGATGTGGAATCTGACCACAATATATTGGTTATGAACTGTAGATTAAAACTGAAGAAACTGCAAAAAGGTGGGAATATAAGGAGATGGGACCTGGATAAACTGAAAGAACCAGAGGTTGTACAGAGTTTCAGGGAGAGCATAAGGGAACAATTAACAGGAATGGGTGAAAGAAATACAGTAGAAGAAGAATGGGTAGCTCTGAGGGATGAAGTAGTGAAGGCAGCAGAGGATCAAGTAGGTAAAAAGGCGAGGGCTAGTAGAAATCCTTGGGTAACAGAAGAAATATTGAATTTAATTCATGAAAGGAGAAAATATAAAAACGCAGTATATGAAGCAGGCAAAAAGGAATACAAACGTCTCAAAAATGAGACCGACAGGAAGTGAAAAATGGCTAAGCAGGGATGGCTAGAGGACAAATGTAAGGATGTAGAGGCTTATCACACTGGGGGTAAGATACATACTGCCTACAGGAAAATTAAAGAGACCTTTGGAAAAAAGAGAGCCATTTGTATGAATATCAAGAGCTCAAATGGAAAACCAGTTCTGAGCAAAGAAGGGAAAGCAAAAAGGTGGAAGGAGTATATAGAGGGTTTATACAAGGGCGATGTACTTGAGGACAATATTATGGAAATGGAAGAGGATGTAGATGAAGATGAAATGGGAGACACGATACTGTCTGAAGAGTTTGACAGAGCACTGAAAGACCCGAGTCGAAACAAGGCCCCGGGAGTAGACAACATTCCATTGGAACTACTGACAGCCTTGGGAGAGCCAGTCCTGGCAAAACTCTACCATCTGGTGAGCAAGATGTATGAGACAGGTGAAATACCCTTAGACTTTAAGAAGAATATAATAATTTCAATCCCAAAGAAAGCAGGTGCTGACAGATGTGAAAATTACCGTACTATCAGTTTAATAAGTCACAGCTGCAAAATACTAACGCGAATTCTTTACAGACGAATGGAGAAACTGGTAGAAGCCGACCTCGGCGAGGATCAGTTTGGATTCCGCAGAAATGTTGGAACACGTAGGGCAATACTGACCCTACGACTTATCTTAGAAAATATATTAAGGAAAGGCAAAGCTACATTTCTAGCATTTGGAGACTTAGAGAAAGCTTTTGACAATGTTGACTGGAATACTCTCTTTCAAATTCTAAAGGTGGCAGGGGTAAAATACAGGGAGCGAAAGGCTATTTACAATTTGTACAGAAACCAGATTGCAGTTATAAGGGTTGAGGGGCACAAAAGGGAAGCAGTGGTTGGGAAGGGAGTGAGACAGGGTTGTAGCCTATCCCGGATGTTATTCAATCTGTATATTGAGCAAGCAGTAAAGGAAACAAATGAAAAATTCGGAGTAGGCATTAAAGTCCATGGAAAAGAAATAAAACGTTGAGGTTCGCCGATGACATTGTAATTCTGTCAGAGACAGCAAAGGACTTGGAAGAGCAGTTGAACGGAATGGACAGTGTCTTGAAAGGAGGACATAAGATGAACATCAACAAAAGCAAAACGAGGATGATGGAATGTAGTCGAATTAAGTCGGGTGATGCTGAGGGAATTAGATTAGGAAATGAGACACTTAAAGTAGTAAAGGAGTTTTGCTATTTGGGGAGCAAAATAACTGATGATGGTCGAAGTAGAGAGGATATAAAATGTAGACTGGCAATGGCAAGGAAAGCGTTTCTGAAGCAGAGAAATTTGTTAACATCGAGTATAGATTTAAGTGTCAGGAAGTCGTTTCTGAAAGAATTTGTATGGAGTGTAGCCATGTATGGAAGTGAAACATGGACGATAAATAGTTTAGACAAGAAGAGAATAGAAGCTTTCGAAATGTGGTGCTACAGACGAAAGCTGAAGATTAGATGGGTAGATCACATAACTAATGAGGAGGTATTGAATAGAACAGGAGAGAAGAGAAATTTGTGGCACAACTTGACAAGAAAGAGAGACCGGTTGGTAGGAAATCTGAGGCATCACGGGATCACAAATTTAGCGTTGGAGGGCAGCGTGGAGGGTAAAAATCGTAGAGGGAGACCAAGAGATGAATACACTAAGCAGATTCAGAAGGATGTAGGTTGCAGTGAGTACTGGGAGATTAAGAAGCTTGCACAGTATAGAGTAGCATGGATAGCTGCATCAAACCAGTCTCAGGACTGAAGACAACAACAACAACAACAACAAGATTTAGCAGCAGCCATTATGTTGAGGGTCGATCGCAAGCAATCTCTCCCAGCACCCTCTGCTGAAGGGACATTTTAAACTGTGTTCGGATTGCAATGTTAGTGGAAGACTTGTGGAACGTGTCACATCGTCTTTTAGACGTACTACTCAGAAGCGATATGAAAAACGATGATCACGTGAGCTAAACGGTAGTGAAGGCAAATGTAAAACTTAGCTCGATAGATGAGATCTGGGAAAGCGCAGAGCATCTACAAAGGAAACACCAAGCAAAGTGGAACTGCGACCAGAGAGCGCTTGAAACCCTTATCGAGTAGGCATGAAAGCAGACATCAAACGAATTCGCCGGCCGTTGTGACCGAGCGGTTCTGGCGCTACAGTCTGGAACCGCGCGACCGCTACGGTCGCAGGTTCGAATCCTGCCTCGGGCATGGATGTGTGTGCTGTCCTTAGTTTAGTTAGGTTTAAGTTGTTCTAAGTTCTAGGGGACTGATGACCTCGGATGTTAAGTTCCATAATGCTCAGAGCCATTAAATCCATCAAACGAATTCACAGACATGTTGCTAACAAGGGAACCTCCCCATCGCATCCCCCCCAGATTCAGTTATAATTTGGCACAGTGGATAGGCCTTGAAAAACTGGACATAGATCAATCGAGAAAACAGGAAGACGTTGTGTGGAACTATGAAAAAAATAAGCAAAATATACAAACTGAGTAGTCCATGCGCAACATAGGCAACATCAAGGATAGTGTGAGCTCAATAGCGCAGTGGTCCTGTGGTTAGCGTGAGCAAGTGCGGAGCGAGAGGTCCTTGGTTCAAATTTTCCCTCGAGTGAAAAATTTATTGTCTCTATTTTCGCAAAGTTATGATCTGTCCGTTCGTTCATTGACGTCTCTGTTCACTGTAATAAGTTTAGTGTCTGTGTTTTGCAACCGCACCGCAAAACCGTGCGATTAGTAGACGAAAGGACGTGCCTCTCCAATGGGAACCGAAAACATTTGGTCGCACGGTCGTAGGTCAACCGATTCGTCCACAGGAAAGCACGTCTGATATATTCTATACGACACTGGTGACGGCATGTGCGTCACATGACAGCAATATGTTGTCGACCCACCTAACGTGTACACTTGGCGAATGGGTAAAAAGATTCTTCTACCTTGCCCGATTTAGGTTTTCTTGTGGATGTGATAATCACTCCCAAAAAAGTGATGAAAGCATAAGAGTTTGTCACATAAACTGCAACAAATGAAGGCAATAGTTTCACAGTTGCAGTTTTCCCAGTGCTCTGTCAAAACATATGTTTTTAACGTTTTCAAATTTTTCCGTGTGTAGACCGTCATATCCTGCATATGTCCAAGCAAATCTGAACATGTCCTGGAATTTTGGTGAGCGAAGTTGATTACGTGTGAGTGCCTGAACTTTGATAATTGTCTGAAAATAAAGAAATTTAACTTTTCGCTCGAGGGGAGACTTGACCCAAGGACCTCTCGTTCCGCAGCTGCTTACGCTAACCACGGGACCACGGCGCTCCTGAGCTCACACTATCTTTGATGTTGCCTATGTTGGGCATGAACTACTCAGTTTGTATATTTTGCTTATTTTTTTCATACTTCTACACCACTTCTTCCTGTTTTCTCGATTGATCTGTGTTCAGTTTTTCAAGGCCTATCCACTGTGCCAACTTATAACTAAATCTGAGGGGGGGTGCGATGGGGAGGTTCCCTTGTAAGATACTCGTAGGTCGGGTCGACCACACAAGAGTCTAACAATGTTTGCAAAAGGCGACGTTGTTCGCACAAAAAGCTATTGGGTCAATTTTGAGAACCGGCATTCACAGAAAACTGTTACAATACTGTTGCCTCCGCCGTGTATGTCGCATAGGGATCATGGGGACAAGTTAAGAGGGGTTAGGCTCCATATCGACGCGCGTCTTGAGTCATTTGTCCCTCGTTCCATACGGGAAAGGAATAGGGCAGAAAATCAATAATATTGGTACAGATACATTCTCCCACGTACTTTACAGTAATGGGCGAAGTATACACGTATAACATTAAGTGACTAACCCAAGACACAATAGCAGTTACAGGTTGACTATTGAAGAGCTTTCAGGCGGAACAAAACTGTGACTCAATATCCCATGCAGCTACTGACCGAATATAAAATTTAAAATGCTGACATAATTTACTCGTTAAGACATCTCGTCTTAATAGTTTAAAACAGTAACATAAGTATGAGAGTTAGGAACTGCGTTTATAGCTTGAAGCAGCGTAACTCAATGCGTGCAAATTACCCATATGATATTCATACAGTATTTGAGAATCAGAGCATTTAACGACTCCCAACAAACTTTACACATAATATCAAACGTTTACGAAACTTTTTCTCACATCAAGCTTCACATCGAATACTTAACATATTAACTCACTTGTAATCAGATTTCTGGAGCTGTTTTAGACATGGGGGTTCGATTCTTAAAACGTTCGCTAAGAGGAGTTTACTGGTGTATATCGAGATGAGTTTTCCAGAGGAACTTCACCGTGGAATAAGGGCCTTATGCGAATATAAGTGCAACTGACCAGCACTCTTCTTTATTTTGTTTAAGTATAGTTTCTGTGCTGCGTAATATTTACTACTCTGTCCACCGGAGCCAACAACAAGCTGCTGGACTCAGAAGGCAAAGTCCGATTAGTGATGGGGCAGGTGCGTGTGATAATGTGCAAAACGGAGAAAGGGAAGGAGTGGGTGGGAACGCCTGCTACTCCGTCTGGAAACGGAGGTGCAATATCGCAAGACTCAACAACTCACACAGAGAACCCGTTTTCTACAACATACTTCTTGATACTATGAAGCAACGCTTGTTGGAGTGGACAATGATTCTGCTGTTTACACGCGGACCGAAGTATACTACTCACAAGTTCCTTTACAAATCCAAGGTATTCGATCCAGGTAGTATCTAATTTTATAACTTAAAAAAGGACTCTTTGTATTTTATTAGAAAACGGGAGGACGAAGAGAGTTACAATCCTAGCTCAGTTAATCAGGAAAATCTAAAAAGCAAGGGGCAGATGGCCCCGAAAGTGACGCGCCACCGCCCTCAAAACCCCTTGTTCCTCGATTGTGACTTGGTGATCGCTACAGAAAGAATTCAAATTCAAAGACAGGAAGATAGGGTTGGACGCAAAGAACGGTAGTAATTTCAGTTTGCAATTAGTTACTGCAACTTGTAAATGAAGGAAATCAAAGAGTGACATCGTTTCCATGGACGTGTGGCGCAAGTACACTCCTGGAAATTGAAATAAGAACACCGTGAATTCATTGTCCCAGGAAGGGAAACTTTATTGACACATTCCTGGGGTCAGATACATCACATGATCACACTGACAGAACCACAGGCACATAGACACAGGCAACAGAGCATGCACAATGTCGGCACTAGTACAGTGTATATCCACCTTTCGCAGCAATGCAGGCTGCTATTCTCCCATGGAGACGATCGTAGAGATGCTGGATGTAGTCCTGTAGAACGGCTTGCCATGCCATTTCCACCTGGCGCCTCAGTTGGACCAGCGTTCGTGCTGGACGTGCAGACCGCGTGAGACGACGCTTCATCCAGTCCCAAACATGCTCAATGGGGGACAGATCCGGAGATCTTGCTGGCCAGGGTAGTTGACTTACACCTTCTAGAGCACGTTGGGTGGCACGGGATACATGCGGACGTGCATTGTCCTGTTGGAACAGCAAGTTCCCTTGCCGGTCTAGGAATGGTAGAACGATGGGTTCGATGACGGTTTGGATGTACCGTGCACTATTCAGTGTCCCCTCGACGATCACCAGTGGTGTACGGCCAGTGTAGGAGATCGCTCCCCACACCATGATGCCGGGTGTTGGCCCTGTGTGCCTCGGTCGTATGCAGTCCTGATTGTGGCGCTCACCTGCACGGCGCCAAACACGCATACGACCATCTTTGGCACCAAGGCAGAAGCGACTCTCATCGCTGAAGACGACACGTCTCCATTCGTCCCTCCATTCACGCCTGTCGCGACACCACTGGAGGCGGGCTGCACGATGTTGGGGCGTGAGCGGAAGACGGCCTAACGGTGTGCGGGACCGTAGCCCAGCTTCATGGAGACGGTTGCGAATGGTCCTCGCCGATACCCCAGGAGCAACAGTGTCCCTAATTTGCTGGGAAGTGGCGGTGCGGTCCCCTACGGCACTGCGTAGGATCCTACGGTCTTGGCGTGCACCCGTGCGTCGCTGTGGTCCGGTCCCAGGTCGACGGGCACGTGCACCTTCCGCCGACCACTGGCGACAACATCGATGTACTGTGGATACCTCACGCCCCACGTGTTGAGCAATTCGGCGGTACGTCCACCCGGCCTCCCGCATGCCCACTATACGCCCTCGCTCAAAGTCCGTCAACTGCACATACGGTTCACGTCCACGCTGTCGCGGCATGCTACCAGTGTTAAAGACTGCGATGGAGCTCCGTATGCCACGGCAAACTGGCTGACACTGACGGTGGCGGTGCACAAATGCTGCGCAGCTGGCGCCATTCGACGGCCAACACCGCGGTTCCTGGTGTGTCCGCTGTGCCGTGCGTGTGATCATTGCTTGTACAGCCCTCTCACAGCGTCCGGAGCAAGTATGGTGGGTCTGACACACCGGTGTCAATGTGTTCTTTTTTCCATTTCCAGGAGTGTATAACAGGAGGTTAATTCATCCTAGAAAATGATAACACTCGATCATATATAACTTGCCTCGTGGACGAAAATATCGAGCTAGTGGAGTGTTCGGCCTGATCTCGCAAGCTCAATCCCGTAAGTACGTTTAGATGTATGTTATTGTTCGCAGTATTTCTCCCAAACTCTTGTTGCCCTGGAAAAGGAAAAGCAGACTGTTCTTCCATTGGAACCATATTCGTGTGACCAATTTGTCAGCCAATGACGGTCGCGTCTGGCCGACTAACCCCAAGACAAGTAAATGCGTATACTGCAAACAACTAACAGATTGAGCCCACAGAATGATATTGTCTGACGTAGTCGGTCCAATAAGGCTTCTGTTCTTGATTTGTTCCATGTCTAATTACCTATTATGTATCTTGAGAAGCTCATAAGAGAAGCAATAATACCACAAAGACGTGCAAAGAAAACTTGATCTTAAGTTCCATAAGAGATGAGTGTGATAGGCAAATGATGACGATAACCTCAACTTCGCAAATAACATAAAAATTTATTTTCGAATGCTAGACTCAGTTTAATAAGTGACTAGTTCACTCAAATTGACTTATTCCGTATTTCCAGCTTTGACCATGTGGTATGATTATTTTCGGTTATGACAATTCCGTAATCGTGTATAGAACAGCTGTAAGGATGTATTGAAGTATTTATGTTTCCCATGTTGCCTTGTTCATTCTGTATTTTGATAAAGTTTCTTTCGATTCAATATGAATTCTTCAGCTATGATCTGCATCTCCATGATCTCTCTGAATTTAAGTGTTTGATGAAGGGTACTCAGAACCACTGCCTGACTATTTCTCTAACATTCCACACACGAACAGCACTTGGAAAAATGAAGCTCTGATTTCTCTTACAAGGCAACATTATCAACTCGTCCCCGTATTTTACGGAGAAGAAAGCACACTTGCAAGATATCTACCCCAGCAACGAAGCACGCGAGAAAATTTGAGCCGTTTTCTCATCGTACGCAGTCATGCCCTTCTGAAAGTACAACTTTTAAACACGCGAGCGCATCGCTTGCTTGTCACTCGCTCCACCCCAATATTCCCGCTTCATGCCCGGGCGCTAAGTACTGAAGTACTGTACAGCAGAGTGGGCAAGACGTCTCTGTTTATAATGTCGGTGAACCCGCAAGCGATAGTGCGGAACCTCCGGGAGCGCTACGGAATATCGGCCAAATTGCAACGTTCAAACGTCAAAGAGCGATTGTTCCTGAAAGTCATAAAGTGTAAGCATCATTATACGGCCCGCCCGGCTAGCCTCGCGGTCTTACGCACTGCTTCCCAAGCGAGAAGGCGTGCCGGTCCCCGGCACGAATACGCCCGGCGGATTAGTGTGGAGATCCGGTGTGCCAGCCAGCCTGTGGATGGTCTTTAAGGCGGTTTTCCATCTGCCTCGGCGAATGCGGGCTTGTTCCCCTTATTCCGCCTCAGTTCCACTACGTCGGCGATTGCTGCGCAAACATTGTCTCCACATACGCGTACACCACAATTACTCTACCAGCGTTACACTCGGTCTGGTATGAGACGTTCCCGGGGGGGGGGGGGGGGGGGGGGTCCACTGAGGGGGCCCAACCGCACAATAACCCTGGGTTCAGTGTGGGGTGGTTGGACTGCTGGGCCTGTTGTGGGGTTGTGAACCACTGAGGGCTACGGCGGGACGAAGCCTCTCCGGCGTTTCTAGGTCGATACAAAATCATTATGTGACTACTCGAGTAACTTTTACACGAGGCAAACGAAAGCTTATCGATCTTGTTTTGTGTTATTATTTATACTTTTCTATTTCATTTGCAGAAACATAGACAACTTCATGAAGGAATACATGTTAGATACAGAAGAAAATAATGGACTGACGTCCGCTGCTTATTTACATAAGTCACATTCGTTGAACATCGTCACTGGTACAACGCGACAGGGATGTGAACACGAGGAAGTAAGTGATGAGGAACCCTGTCTGTAACAAAGGAGTGTATGAAACGAGCTAAGAGATTTTGGAAAAATGGAAACAAGGGGGATCTTTCAGGGTTGTCAGAAGGAACTTTCTATTATTGAAACAAAAAATTGATCTGTACATCTGCAATAGATACCTTGGAAATCACGGTACCCATTAACAATAGCTTTCCCAGGTCAACACAATCTGTGTATATAAATTTAATAATGCATTCAGGAAAAAGATGACGATTCACGCTGTTAATATACAGCAGTGGAGCGTTCAAGCTGCAATGGAAGTCCGACTAAATACGTTTAATTCATCTGTGGGTGGGTATGCGCTTTCAAGAAGTAACTTGGTACTGCGTCGCGAAAATTAACCCATGTTACTACAAGTATGAATTTGGGTTATAGGACAGCCATACTTACTGCATATGAAGAATTTGCGGCTGACGCCAAAGCTGTTATCGAAACGATGGGTAGAACAGAATGTGTACAATATTGAACAGAGCGGTTTTGATTTAGAAATCACGTCCGGTCGATCTCCTGCCAAAAAAGGGACGAAAGACGTCAACACAGTCGTGCAATCTATTAGTAACACGACGCACAGCCAAACAATAATGCCAAAGGTGCCTGTAGATGGACACTTGCTGTCACGTCTGTTGAGAAAGTCCACCGGGACGTTTGGTCCGCGAGTCAAAGTTTCATGCGGACAGTACTATACCAGTCGCCTAATCTTCTGGAAAAGTCAACTAGGAACATTTACGGCTGTGGTGACAGAAGTTGTTCTCTATAATCGTTGAAGATGACAGCAGAACACTTGGATTCATTTTCCGGTCATAAAACCTTGTCAATGTATGAAGAGAAAGAAGAAGAAGACACCGCAGTTTCTATATTGACGATCCGGGTGGAACAAGATACTTCCGGCCGCTGTGGCCGAGCGGTTCTAGGCGCTTCAGTCCGGAACCGCGCTGCTGCTATGGTAGCAGGTTCGAATCCTGCCTCGGACATGGATGTATGTGATGTCCTTAGGTTAGTTAGGTTTAAGTAGTTCTAAGTCTACGGGACTAATGACCTCAGATGTTAAGTCCCTTAGTGCTCAGAGCTAATTGAAACAGTTTTTGAACAAGATACTGTCAATCGCTTGATGTATTTGGATTTCCCACACTGAAGTGTTTTATCCGCAGGTTTACCAAGTCGACACCACTTCTGGGCGTCGGTGTGAATTTCGGCCAGCGTAATAATGTCCTTCAAACGCAGTCTCTTTTTACAGGCAGTTATGTCTACCAGTATTTCGGCCAGTCTTCCAGCAAGCTTGGTATCGCAGCGGCTACACCTGTGACCGGTCAGATGACTTTGAACATCCAGTGAAATACTGTTTTGACGTTGGCAACGTGCTTTGTTCATTTTGTCAAAGGGCGCGGTTTGTAACATGCGGATGGTGCCAGAGATCTCTTTGTTTTAAACAGTTTTATTTTGCGATTCACAAATGCAGTGTAAACGAATAAAACAAATGAATGTTTAATTAAAGTAGTCGCGTAGCGCTTTTAATTGTTAACATCTCTGTTGTGCCTTATTTTCTCTGGACTGTCAAGATGACACTGTTAAAAATACAGTTGCAGAAGTTACGCTATTCTCCAATAGAAGCGCGTCGGTTGTCACTCTACTGTATAATACTGCGCGCACAGGCATTAAGCGAGTGCATTGGGATGGACCGAGCCACCAAACAACCGAAGCGCGTGTTTAAAAGCTGTATTTTCAGAAGGTCGTAACTACGTACTTAAAAAAAATTGGCCCAAATTTTCACGCTGAATCGAATGCTGGGGTTGATATCTTGCACTTGTACTTTTTTTATTCTTAAAATACGAGGTCGACTTGATGATGTTCCCTTGTTAGACTACTTGATCACGATGGTCACTTCCCCTTACGAAGGTGAGAGCCAACAAAATATATTCGCATTCTTAGGGGAAAGGTGCTGACTGAAATTTCGTGTAAAGATCTTGCCGCAACGAAAACGCGTTTGTTTTAGTAATTGCCACCCCAACCCGCATATCATATTCGTAACACACTATATAGTGAAAATACCAAACGTTACAGCCTTCTTTGTACTCACTGTCTTTCATCAACCCTACTGCAGTGTAGCAGTACTCCACAAGAGGACCGAAAAGCGTAGTGTAGGCAGTCTCCTTAGCAGATGTTGCACCTTCTAAGTCATTTGTAAATAAATGCAGTTTTTGGCTCGCCTTCCTCATAACATTTTCTATGTGACTGTACCAATTTGAACTGTTTGTAGTTCTAAACCCTAGCTAACCAGTTGAATTAACATAATTAATTGTGATCTGCGGATGAGTTTACTAGATAATAAATGACGGCATCATGTGCAAAACAATCTAAGTTTGTCTCCTAACTCGTTTATATATATAAAGTACAACACAGAAACCTGTAACTCTTCCTTGGGGAACCACTGATATAACATCGGTTTCACTGGATTACTTCCGTCAGCTAACTGCGACCTTTTTGATGGGAAATGACGAATCCAATCGCACAGTTGCGACAATATTCCATAGACTCGCAATTTGATTAGATACCGCTTGTGAGAAACGGTGTCAAAAACCTGGAAATCTACAAATATGGAATCAAATTTAGGTCCCCTGTCGACGATAATTAATTATGTTGACCCATGGACTGCTGTGTAAAGAGAACGCTAAAATTCTTATATTGGTTAGTTTCTCAGCCATTGTGTTTTTCCCTGTGTTCAGTTCTTACTATCAGATTCTCGACCACACGCCAGATGTTTGATATGATTTTTCTTAAGGCAATGATGAACCAAGTATATCAAACTCTTATAGATCCCAGAGAAAATACAAGACAGCCATACGAGACAAGAATTGTTTGCTGTCAGAGTGATACATCCAGTTATATAATATCCTCCACATAGTTCTTCACAGAAAAAATTTTGACAAGTATGTAAAAGCGGAAGAATGTAACTACAATGCAGCAGGCTCATACACCGTTCAATATTTCTCACGTGGAAGATGCGTTACAGAAAAAGAAACAGTTACGGACATAAAAAAAGAGAAGACGTAGTCATATTACCCGGAGTAACAAGAGATAGTTGGATCGTAGGGCACGCGGGGACAGGGATTTTTCACCTGCCTCGAGATGACTGGGTGTTTGTGTTGTCCTCATCATTTCATCATCATTCATGGAAGTGTCTGAAAGTATTTGTATGGAGCGTAGCCATGTATGGAAGTGAAACATGGACGATACCTAGTTTGGACAAGAAGAGAATAGAAGCTTTTGAAATGTGGTGCTACAGAAGAATGCTGAAGATTAGATGGGTAGATCATATAACTAATGAGGAGGTGTTGAATAGGATTGGAGAGAAGAGAAGTTTGTGCCACAACTTAACTAGAAGAAGGGATCGGTTGGTAGGACATGTTCTGAGGCATCAAGGGATCACCAATTTAGTATTGGAGGGCAGCGTGGAGGGTAAAAATCGTAGAGGGAGACCAAGAGATGAATACACTCAGCAGATTCAGAAGGATGTAGGTTGCAGTACGTTCTGGGAGATGAAGAGGCTTGCACAGGATAGAGTAGCATGGAGAGCTGCGTCAAACCAGTCTCAGGACTGAAGACCACAACAACAACATCATGGAAGTGGCGAAATTGGGCTGAGCAAAGATTGGGAATTTGTACGGGCGCTGATAACCGCGAAGTTGAGCGCTCCTCAAACCAAACATCATAATCATCATCGTAGGGCACGTTTAAATGGTTTTACATCAGAGCTGCTGCTGGCGTCTTAAATGTCTTCGGGGCTGAGCTGGCGATAATACGGCGAGCACTACTCCTACCTGGGTGACGCGGTGTGACACTGCAGACTGTTAAAGTACGTCTGAGCACACGGAATAGGCTCTGTGATACGTGGACGGCTCCAAGACTTTTTAAATAACAGTACCCAGTATGCTGCCCTGGACGGCACGTGTTCATCGCAGACGAAAGTCTCGTCAGGAGTGCCCCTCGGAAGTGTAATAGGACCGTTTTTGTTCTCTACATAGAAAACTCATACGACGGATAGGACGAGCAGCAATCCGTGACTGCTGAAGACGTTGAAGCGTAGTTTACCTATGAAAGAAATCACATACGTGACACTAGTTGGCTCCATTCCTGAGTACTGCTCCAATGGTTGACATTCCCAACAGGTCCAATTAAAGGAAGACACTGAGGCAATTCAGAGGCATGCTGTCAGATTTGTTACTGACAGATTCGATCAACTCACTAGTATGACAGATTGACTCTGTGACTCAGATGGCAATCTCTGGATGGAAAGTGACGTTCTTTTCGCGAAACAGTATTGATAAATTTTAAGAGGATCAGCTTTTGAAACCAATTGCAGAACGAGTAAGACCCACCACCACACATTTCGCGTAAGAATCGCGAAGATAAGATAAAACAAATCAGAGCGTGTACGGAAGCATACAGATATTTGTTTTACCCTCGCTATGTGTTCGAGTGGAATAGGAAAGGGAATGACTAGCAATGGTATGCACAGTAGGGTAACTTTGGAGTATGTATGGAGATGAGGTTTTGAACTTGTAGGAAAACAACGGTACTCTCGCGAACAGCTTTTAGAGCCAGTTTGTGGCAATCAAAGAAGAGAAATAGGGCTCACCTGTCCTCAGGACAGATCCACGAGCATTTTTTAGTCTGATGACGAGTGCCCTGTCTTATTACTGAGAAATCTAGTTACCGTATTATACGAAAGCATCACTTTTCATTCATACTTCTAATATCTACAGCCGAGCAGTTAGCCAGGTAACTGTTTCCTCGGTCTCTTCCTTGACTAATACCACCGTAGAATTTGTCAATGCTCTAACATTTTACTTCACTGATTTGACATTATCATGAACATCTATCGATTACTGAAGAGGCAGAATTGTGACGAAGGAGTGCAGTCTTCTGCAAAGCCTCCCCCCCCCCCACATTCTTGCAAAAGGTTCCACAGAAAAAATTCAAAGTCAATTTTTCTTGACCATTTTTTTTCAATGGAAAAATTTAAAGACAATCAACCTAGGCTTTTGTGCTAATTCAAAAAAAAAAAAAAAAAAAAAAAAAAAAAAAAAAAAAAAAAAAAAACGTTATATGCCTGTAATGATACGACAGTCGCAATTTGTAAGTGCAACAACCACCCAGGGAGAGAGACAAAAAGTATTCCCTTAAACAGTGCATCAAACAAGATGACAACAAATGTTAAGGTATAAAAGCCTTCTCTGAGCTTTTCCAGTACAGTAGAATACTTGTAATGAATCGCAAGGACAGTTACGTTTTACAATTAATGCTTGCTGTGAAAATGTCGGAATTTTCAAGCAGTATTAAGAAGTAAGGGAGCAATGAAACCGAGTTTACATATATGCGTGCGTACTTTCTCAGACAAGTCAAGACTTGTTGACATCTGCACAAGCACATTCATGAAGTTACAGTTCAATAGGGACTATATTTCGGTAAATAATACAGATAATTTTAGGTTTCTTTAAATCAGATTATGACAAACAAACAATCAGCTCTTGGTTTTATAGTAAAGTTTTAAGATCCATAGATGACATACATTGTCAGGTTATGGCGTGTAGACTGTCATCTTCTGAAGTTACAATACTATTTGAGATCCAGTAGCTCACAGCCACCGGTGCATACGGTGCATATACTATCGCCATGCATTTAGGATAATGCTAATCACCATAATCAGGGTGATGGGAGTCACAATGTCAAATGATCACCATTGCCTAAATAGTATCCACACTGCAATTATAATGTTACTGTTACTATTTTGTGAAACAATTTGTGATGATGGGATAATCTGTTACAATTCTGTTTAACAAGGCAATGGTTGCAGTATTTTGTTGCAATTTTGTTGTAACTTGATGAGATATGGCGGAATTTGTTACAATGTTGCTGTAACACAGTTATATATGAAACATTTCCTTACAATTGTTATAACGTAGTGATTATGGGGCATTTTGTTACAATATGGCTGTAATATAGCAATTTATGGAGCATTGTGTTGCAGTTTCACTGAAATAAACTGATGTATAGGGCAACTTGTTACAATTTTGCTGTATGGTGGTGCATGCGGAGCAAAGTGTCATTTAGTCTCCACTGTGTAATAGCATAAAATGACAGACACGTTGTACCGCAAGATGAAGTTAATGCCATAGCATGAAATTGCTATAATGTTTGTCTGACTTTGGAAAGTAGTTGAAAGCTTAGCGACCCTAATTTATTATTTAAACAAATGTGCATTACTACTGTTTAGTATGCTATTTCATCGAAGTATGATGTACTTTCCACTGTGTGAAACCAAGAGACGACAAACACTTTGTACGAAAGATGAAGTTAATACCTTAGCAAATGGGACACTATAATTTTTGGCTGAAAGTGATATTGGCTGTAACCAAATCAAGATGCCTTTTCGATAAAAAATACAATTTAGAAGTGTTGCAATGATCCAACTATTCTCGTTGACAAGTGTACTTTAACCTATAAGTTAGACCAGTAGTAGTGTCAATGTATGTTTTTCACTGTTACAGAACAAATCTTTATGTATGTTGATAAATAATACACACAATTTTGATTCCTTTAGAGTTTGGTACAGGGATCAACTAAGGCAGTCGACTAAGATGTAAGCTACGTGAGTAGTGCCAATAAGCGACTTGTGTGTATTTTAATAAGTAATACAGACAATTTAGATTTGAAAATATTTAATTTGATGGTCCATTATGCCTTGTAAAGTGTGGTACAGATACAGAACTTAAGTTGTTGACAAACGTAGCTTAAGCTGTAAGTTTTATCAGTAGGTCTGTTATGCGAGCCATATGTATTATTTTTAAGTCGACAGTCATGTTTTAGGCGTCAAGAGGAGGTCACACATTAATTTCACTCTTCCAGTAGTTGACACATTATTCTAACTGAACACAGGGTTTTACAGAACAATTTAGACAAAAAAATGGTTCAAATGGCTCTGAGCACTATGGGACTTAACTTCTGAGGTCATCAGTCCCCTAGAATTTAGAACTACTTAAACCTAACTAACCTAAGGACATCACACACATCCATGCTCGAGGCAGGATTCGAACCCGCGACCGTAGCGGTCGCGCGGTTCCAGACTGTAGCGTCTAGAACCGCTCGGCCACCCCGATCGGCAACAATTTAGACAGAGCCATCACATTGACATAACCAGTTTGTTTGTGCTTGTGTACTTCTGATACGTAATACACCTTTTTGTACTATTAAAGACATAGTCTTATTTAGGCCAAGGCAGTACTATTAACTGCTTGCTAAACATGTTATATTAGCCACTTGTATTTTGTACTGTTACATATAAACAATACACGTAACTCAGACATGGAAATAGCACTGTGGCAATTTGATGGTCCACAGTCATGGTTTAAGCATCATATTAATTGCTCTCTTCCAGTAGCTGACAATTGTAGAACAGCAATTCATACTACCTATTCGTTGGCTCTTGCCATTTTAGCATAGATGTTTTGTACAGTTCTGTGCTTGGTAAGTTTTGTTTCGGTACATAGCCTCATTTGGGACTAAAATGAATTGTTAAGTGGCTGCTTAGCACATTATTTTTTGCCAGATGTGTTTTATAACAATTTAGGCATGATAATAGCATCGTGCCAATCACTTTGAGAACCCACAGTCATGCTCTAAGCGTTGTATAATAACTGCACCATTTCAGTAGTTAAAAGTTATAGAACAGTAATTCAGACTGCCTTTTTGTTTATTTGTTTGGCTGTTGATCTGGGGGAAGGGACCAAACAGTGAGGTCATCAGTCATATCTGATTAGGGGAGGACAGGGAAGGAAGTCGGCCGTGCCCTTTGGAAGGAACCATCCACGCATTTTCCTTAAGCGATTTAGGGAAATCAGCGAAAATCTAAACCAGGATGGCCGGATATGAGTTTGAACTGTCGTCCTACCGAATAAGAGTCCAGTGTGCTAACCACTGCGCCACCTCGCTCGGTGCCTTTATGTTTACGTGTTTGTCTGCTTAGCACAGTATTTCAGCCAATATGTGTTTTGCACAGTTACAAGCTTGGTTAGTTCGTTTTTGGGCATAGCCTCATTTAGTCCTAAAACGGAATGTCAAATATTACTGCATTGCCCGCTTCATATGTTTTGTAAAGTTATAGTACAATTTATACATGGAAACAGCATTAGGGTTCTTAATTCGAGGGTTCAGTTTTTTAGACGTCAATTTTGAGGGAAAGTTATTTTGTGATACGGAGCTATTTAATTGTGCCTTGCACCAAGAGTGCAGCCTTTTTCTTATGAACATAGCAGCCATTTACACAAAATTCACCGTTGAAGAGAAGTGAGCTAGTGCCACCACCTTGGATTTCTGAATTTCTCACCACCGTTACCTTGGATTTTTCAGTTTCCAACAGTGCCATCTAGGTTTGTATGACCGCAGTGCCGGAACTGCAGTACCACTTGAACTTATTGCCAGAAGCCTTGCAGCCACTGTAATTCAGAGGAAAGTAAGAGTAAACCACCTCCAATAATGGTACTGTGGTGCTCACACCAACTTTCTGATTGAGGGCAGCTTTATTTTTCAGTTACTAGGACCCTTACGAAGCTTGATAGCGCAGTCGTTAGTACACTGGAATCGCAGTTGGGAGGACATCAGTTCAAATTCCCATTCGGTCATCGAGATTTAGGCTTTCCGTTATTTCCGTACATCTATTAAAGAAAAAAGTCTGGAAGATTCCTTTCACGAGGACACAGCCTGAAATAATCTGAGCTTGTGCACCGTCTCTCTTGACCTCGATGTCAACAGGACGTTAAACCCTCATCTTCCTTCCTTCCTTCCTTGCTTCCTTCCTTCCTTGAACCCTTATTAGTTGGTTTCGTTATTACCAAAGTAAAATAAAGCATTAACTTCAGGTGCTTCCGCCATTTGCAGTAGCGTTGGCATTCTACGAGATATCAAGAAAAGCTACATCCAAAGGTTGCTTCAGCACAATCCAGACTAAAATCTCCTTGCCACATACCAGCTGAAACTTTCGGCTGATAGGGTGTTTCACTCAGTACAGATTACAACAGTACAGCGTATAACAACATGGTACAAAAAAAAAACAAAAAAAACCCTTACGCTTTTCTCATAGCCCCTTTCACTTCCTAGAGCCGAACGATGTGTGTGTTTCATTGTAGCGTACAAACATAATTTACTTTGTAGATCTAATGTAAAATTTTAAAACAAGCGGTTTTTTATAGTGTCTCTTTTTGTCGGTGATGTCTTATATGTGACTATGAGCTAAAAAAAAATTATATCACAGAAAAATATTTACAATTACAAAATGGTGGTTCTACAAACTCGGGATGCATATATTACAATAAAAACTAAATGCTGATGTCTTAAGTTTCTTGTTGACACTCTCCCGTCAAGCCACAGCGCGGCGAACTTTCGGATTAGTTTGTCCCTCGAAGGACGATGAGAAATGCGCGTAGTGTCCGCCAAGCAAATTAATTACCAACTGCGTGCGAACACAAAATTTCATAACGTCCAGGGAAAGGGGTTATGAAAGGACGCGTTCTGTTATGAAACTTGGAGCTACCTGTGGCGTCCATCCAGCGGTTAATTAAATTTACTTTACGGCAAAGCTTCGCGGCATCTGTACCTAAGAGCCGAGTACAACGTGCGATAGCCGTATCATCATTTTTTATATTTTTTAGTTATTTAAGCAGCTAGCCTGTTCAGCGCTACGTTCCCATAAAGAGAATAACGACGAGAGTGCTGTACATTAATCTAAATCCTTAATGCTCGGCAAAAGATCCAGTCTGCCGTTGACTGGAATTACCGACGCAGTTACAAAACATTTTGAGAAAAACTGACCAAACAGACTTCATATAGGAGAAAACAATTCAGCTTTAGGCTATGTGATGCGGACCGCCGTAATGTGTCCCACAAAACAGGACGGATTACATCATACAGCTGTCATACCAAAAAAGTTGTACAAGGCGTTCCCGCAACTGTACAGCAGAAGGTTCCTAAATTACAATCCTTCCACTGTAATACCAAAAATATACGGTGCTTCAATAGAAATACTGAATATTTTGGTAGGTGATAGTATACACTAATTCGAATAAAACATTTGTGCCTGTGTTTTCTTTGTAGACTTTCCTTTTCAACTATGTATACAAGTACGAAACACAGCCGAAATCTAAGTTAATTGGGTTGAAGCTGGAATTAAAATAAAAAGGAACAATCCTTTTAAAGTACTTGCTGTGTGGAATGTTTTACTCGAATTAGTCTATATTATCAACACCTGAAATATTTACTACTACTCCGGAAACACATTGTGTACCCATAAGTGTTATTTTGGAAGTAAAAACGCAATTAAGATGTTTTATGACAGTTGAAGGCAGTGTGATTTTTTTTTTTTTTTGTGTGTGCAACATGCCACGATTCTCCTAATTTCTGCTGTGGCACTGTAGTGTCTACCCATAGTGTCTATCCGTTTCTGTCTTAGTGATCATCACTCTCAGCCTACAGGAAAGATTCTGACGTGTTGCCGATTCTGTAGTTTCTTTTAGGAATAAATTCACCCATTTCATCAGAGCTAACAACAACATAGACAATAGACAGTACTCGGAATACATTTTATGTTTTATTTCTTATTTACTGAAAACATGTTTTTATAGGTCTAAAGTATGTCATAATAAACATAATTATGATGGTGCCCTACATAACCGCTTATTCAATTTCTCAAGTATAACAACGTTATACTAAAGTCACCGATTTTCTACCCTACATCCCTAACAACTAGTACGAAACATAGCAGAAATCGAAATTTATTAAGTTCAAATTCTAATGAAAATAAAAGAAAACTACGTTACTGAGGTAAGAAAATGAAAAGAAAATCCTTCTTCAACTAACGTTAACTTCTATGAACACCTGTTGTTGCCTTCCGTATGCATGTCTACAGTATTGCCGTGTGGGAATATTGTGTGCAGATCTACAGGTACAAGTGCAACTCCTACAGCTATCATCCTACACAAAGATAGATATATTATTACAAGACCAATGGCTTTCAGTTAGTATGAGTCTCGCCAAATCTCGAGCCACTGTGCGTTACATGCTTAATCGTATACACTTATACCATACAATTGTTACATATTTGCTATCGGACTCTACTGCGACACATCAGCCTTGGTATCTTCGTAACACCACAGTGTAAATTTTGTAACTAACATTTCTGGGTTCGTCAACTCGAATCCTTGAATCTTCCATCGACACCGTGACGTCACAGATAAAAGCTTCAGACCAACGATCAAAACAGGAAGATTACGTTATCAATCCATTTCATAACTCCACTACATGTTTGCGTGTCATGACTGGTATGAGCTGAAATTCTCTAACGTGCAGTCACATTCTACATCGGACAGCTTAACATATCATTAGTATCATAACGTTTTCCATTACTTACCACGGACTTCAATCAGAAGATAACAAGCGTTATTATCAGAATAGAAAGTTTTTTAGCTAGTGTTGCTGTAATTCATCAACCACTTGGTCTCCACTGCTTGTAAATTTCGAGACTTCTCCATGCTTTGCAGTCTTAATCTGTTAGTATCTACGGCTACAAAGTCTTTCGAGACAGAGTCTTTGGATAGGAAGTTCTCGTTTTCTTATCTTCTGCAGTCTAAGGGGCTATCTGGCTGTATTTCCCACCCTTCTCCATATAGTTTTCTTTATAGTCTTAACTACTGTATTTTCCCGTATAGTTTTATCTGTGTTCCTGTTCTTTGTAGGAATTCCCATCAGCCCGCATCTCGTGGTCGTGCGGTAGCGTTCTTGCTTCCCACGCCCGGGTTCCCGGGTTCGATTCCCGGCGGGGTCAGGGATTTTCTCTGCCTCGTGATGGCTGGGTGTTGTGTGCTGTCCTTAGGTTAGTTAGGTTTAGGTAGTTCTAAGTTCTAGGGGACTTATGACCACAGCAGTTGAGTCCCATAGTGCTCAGAGCCATTTGAGCCAATTCCCATCATTCGTCTCGCGTCAGTTTTTGGATGGTTTTCGAATTAAAACCCATGCTTCACTGGTATTACACGCTGAATGTACACTTTTTGTTTGAGAGGCAATGAAAGCTTAGTTTTGAAAATCTTATTTCGTTTACCAAAAGCGTACCAGGCCCGTTTTAATCTTCCGTTTATTTAAAAAAAATTCTAGATAGTAGTGTTGCTGGGATCAGAAGGAATGAAAGAGGGTTAGGGTTCACCGTTCTGTCGACGTTAAGTCATTAAGAGACACAGCACAACTTTGGATTTGAGAGGAATGAGGATAGAAATCTGCCGCGCTCTTTCCAAATTAACGAGCCCAGATTTTATGAAACAATATCACATGACGTTTGCTGGAGACTGGTGATCTTAATATGTAAATAAATTGAAGAATTCAGTCTAAATCACATTACGATTTTCTGAAACAGACCGCCAGTTCAGACTTTCAAGCCAGCATCAAACGACGACTACTCTGAAAGTAAGTTCCTATACGGAGCGAAATGGAAACCACAGTGAAAATTCTATGAATCATTGCACAAATGTTTTGGGAGGCGTCTCCAGTATGCTTCTTCATGACGATTCTCGGCGGCACTCTTTAGGGGAAATGAAGACGTTCCTACAGCGTTTTCGATGGGATTGATCACCCACAATACAGCGTATAATTGAGTACTCTTGAGTTTTATTTTTGCTCACACGAACCGTGGGCTACGAATGCAACAGTTTGGCAAATCCAACGGGCTGCAGACCAGCGTAGAGAATCGGCCGAAACCACAACCGGATGGCTGACTTTTATGACGAGGGTATTAGAAAGTTGGTACAACGCTACGACAGATGTCTAAGTCGGAGGGCCGGCTACGTAGAGAAGTAGCTGAAAAGTGTAGCTAACTACTGCAAATAAAAAAAAAATTTGATTTTCACAGTGGTTTCCATTCCGCGACCGATTGGACCTTACTTTCTGAATAGCCTTCGCGTATTGAAAACATCAACAACGCACATGTAGTGTTGTACTAGATTACGACTACGTGTCTTGTGCATGGATGATATTTTAAAGATAAAATCCTGGCTGCAGTGCCGAAAGTGGTGATCTGTTTACACAAATCAAAATATGAACAGGACTGTGAATTCTTTAATTCGTCGGGCCATTAGCCATAAGCGGTTCAGGGAAACCACAGAAAGCATAAATCTGCATTGCTTACCACATATAGGTAAACTGATGTCTTATATAGACAAATTACCGTATGTTAATGTGTGCCACGCAGGACATGGATGCATTTGAATTTCTTTTCATGAAGTCGCTTAACTCAGTAAGTACTGGGCAGGTGCCAGCAGCTGATCAGTAGCAGGTTGTTGGGTCAGAGATAAAATGCAAGGGGCAGTGCAGAGAAGTAACTGTCATTAGCCACAGGTCACAGATAATTTCTTACAAAACTACAAAACGGAGAAAAAAGGAATTTTCAACACCTTAGCAAGTCATTAGAATGTTCATGTCACACTTCAAGGAGGGAAGTCCTACGACATCCGAGGGGTACAAAAGGGCATACTACGAATTAAAAGGGAAAGAGTGGTCTCAGTAAGCTGCGCAGATAGCTGAGTGAGTTAGCACGCAGCTTCCAGGATTCAAGAAGGCATGCCGGCCCCGGATCGAACCCGCCCGGTGGATTAACAACGAGAGCCGGTGTGGCGGCCAGTGTGAATGCTGTTTTAGGCGGTTTACCACGCCCCAGTAGGCGAATACTGGGTTAGCACCCATGGCTGGCAACAGTTCCACGATTCGCAAATATTTCGAAAACGTTCTCACGCTTTCAGATGGATACCACTAGACGCAAACAAAACAAAGGGGGTACATAATTTCCGTTGGGGGGAGGGGGGAGGGCGATAGGAAAGGCATCCGTCTACTGTCTACCACTAACACTGCCAACATTAGATTAACACGCCGATCACGTGAAGGTTCGGGACAAGGCCAGGAAAAAAGAAAAAAAGAATGGTGTCAGTATTGAATAAAATTACTTTGATTATTAATCGTACGTAGTATGACCTCAGACAGTCGAGCTCAATTTCAGACGAAGAAAACAGTAGTCTATGGACTTAGGTGCATTATGGAGCGTGCACAGACATCGGTCTACCCACCACACAGCCGCGACAGTCACGGGTCACTGACGGGCATCAGTAGAGGTCACGAGACATTAAGGTACGCTGGCTGGGTACTGGACGAGCTTCTATAGTAGGTGCTGGAGGGTTTTATGCTCCAAATAGTGACTCCTGTATTATTTCGTATGGTAACCAAAACAAAGTGCAATTCAGCGTATTTGTTTCTGATGATTAGAACAGATGGTAAAAGCTGAGTGCCTCTCCAGCTCTTTGTGATTTTCGTTTCAGTAAATATTGTGTGCCGCATACAGGTGCATAATTAATATCTGCCAAACAAGCGCTCTTGTCTTTACCGTCGCACTTTGTAAAAATACTGCTGTCGTAATCAGAAGTAATTACTCCCTGTCATCTTCTTCTGATATCCTACAGCGTGATATAAACCCCCTCCTTCCAAGCCATTAATGTCAACAGTGAGGCCTATCAACGTCTGTCCTCTACACGGAGGACCAAGGCAGGTAAAAAAAATACCTTCTCCATACTCAGGTGAGTACAACCATAACATCTTTGCGACACAACGAGCCTGACGGGGATTCGAAACGCCGTCCTCCAGAACGCAAGTCCAGTGTTCCACTTCGCCCGGAATTCGAGACCGCTGAGAGCATCTATACAAAAAAGATATCTACTTTACAGTGGCGCCTCTCTGAAAAACTCTGCGCGCTAAAAACTGCTTCCAGTGAGTCCGACGCAAATTGCGCCACACACTGTGCAGAGGCTAGCAGCGTTGCGCCGCCGCCCACGCCGGTAGCTGGACGTGGGTGTGTAATTAGCGGGCAATTAGCCATCAGCAGCGGCACTCCCGGCTTGCTCGTCCACCGCTGGCTTCAAAGCGCCCTGTCGCCGCTTCCCGTATCTGTTACGTCTGTCTGACACAGCTACTGTCGCGTGCGCTGTCCCGCGACGCAGTAGCAGTTCCGCGGAGTGGACTTGAGTAGAATAACACGAATGCAGTGGTGTCCCAGTGCCGGCTGAACGACATAAGGTATACGAAAGAGGCATCAATTTATACGATTCAATACTTAGGACACTGGAAGAGGGATAACACGTAGTATCGTGATGCAAGACGGTCATATCGGAACAGTAACGTATATATACAGACTGAAGCGATGAATGAAAATTTGAACCAAGGTTGGGATCCGAACTCGGGTCTTCGGCTCACTAGGCAGATGCAGTAATCACTACGTCACCCTGGCACATTAGCTTTGCATAACTGCATGGACTATCCTAGCACGTATCCATCCTCAGTTCAATCCAAATTCCATTCGTCCCTCAGGCATTGTAGAGGCTTTCTAGCTGTGTTGGAATATTACCTCAGTATCGAATGAAACAGTGGTATCCTGCCTGAAACACAGCCATAAGTGCTTTAATCACTTCAATTAGGGGGAACACGAAGTGGGTCGAAGAGTGAGTGGGAAATTGGATTCAGGAGGTAGGCATGCGAGGGTAGCCCGTGCAGTCATTGTGCCAAGACGGCATAGTGGTTAGTGCATCTGTCTAGTGAGCAGGAAACCCAGGTTCGAAACCCGCCCTTGGCACAAATTTTTATTCATCACTTCAGTCTGCATATATACAGCACAGATGTTTGAGACTTTTAGAGGTCTCTGGAATCATATAGTTACATTTGGTACAATAACAGAGTCAATATGAGATCGTTGTTTCTCGTAACGACATCCTTGTATAAAAAAATTAAACCTAATTATCAGCAGGCTGGGATGGCCGAGCGGTTCTAGGCGCTACAGTCTGGAAGCGCGCGACCGCTACGGTCGCAGGTTCGAATCCTGCCTCGGGCATGGATGTGTGTGATGTCCTTAAGTTAGTTAGTTTTAAGTAGTTCTAAGTTCTAGGGGACTGATGACCTCCGATGTTAAGTCCCATAATGCTCAGAGCCATTTGAACCAACCTAATTATCACGTCAAAGTTGTGTAAAATCTCGAACTTCGGACGAAATTTTCCATAGTCTTAGTCAGGAAGAGTTGGCTGTTGTTGCGGAGGTCGTATGTAGTCCATAAACGGCTTTTCTTTGGTCGGCATACGTCAGGGGCGGGTAGGAATCCTGCACATTTGCGGTGCACTTGCACGCGTGCAGTTAACAGGTGTTCCGCGTGCACACAGGGGCAAGCTGGCCACCCGCTTATCTCCCATCCCCACCATACCTCCTGTCCGCTCCTTCCTCTGTAATGCGTTTTGTTTCCTAGCTTGCTTTATTGAGTGTATGAATAAGGTTAGTAGGAGTGCTTGAAAGAAATCATGCTTTGAAAGAGTACCTATTACCTACGATACGTTTTATTTAATTATCACAGGTGGAGTTTACAAAACGTTTAATATCTGGAACAAAATTTCTACATACAGACAAACACAAACAGTTACTTAAATTTTCATCACTGATGTTTGCTCTTAACCGAGACTTATTAATTCAGCAAATGGTTTTCCAGCTCTCGCTATATTAAACGCAGTCTTATAACTTGCACATACCGTTGGGCTATTATTGTTGTCGTCCTGAAAACTTGAAAACAGTGCTCCATAAAATGTTAAATCAGTTAGATGAGAGACATGACGAGAGAAAGTCGCAGATCTCTCGTGACAACAGCAACTACGACAAATTCAAATGGCTCTGAGCACTATGGGACTCAACTGCTGTGGTCATCAGTCCCCTAGAACTTAGAACTACTTAAACCTAACTAACCTAAGGACATCACACACATCCATGCCCGAGGCAGGATTCGGACCTGCGACCATAGAGGTCGCGCGGTTCCAGACTGTAGTGCCTAGAACCGCTCGGCCACTCCGGCCGGCCAACTACGACAGATTCATCTGGTATCGTCAGATCGCTCTTCTTAAGCTCAGTCAATTCCCCATCCGCACAGAATCCGACAATAAATTGTACTCGTCCTTGTGAAATTTATTATTGTAGTGTTGGCAGAAGAGCCAACACTGTGTTTCCAGAGGAGGCCGAAATGCACGCGTTTAATTACACGCTGACTGGCGTGAGGTCTGGAACAGGACAATATCTTGAGAATTGCAAATAAAGTAAGTAGTTGATATAATACTTAACTTTAATCCACAATTGTAGAACATCTCTCTTGATGATACATGCTTCATATAATAAATATCAATTGAATACGGCGCCTTGCTAGTTCGTAGCAAATGTAGCTGAAGGCTATGCTAACTATCGTCTCGGCAAATGAGAGCCTATTTGTCAGTGAACCTTTCCTTGCAAAGTCGGCTGTACAACTGGGGCGAGTGCCAGTACGTCTCTCTAGACCTGCCGTGTGGTGGCGCTCGGTCTGCTATCACTGACAGTGGCGACACGCGGGTCCGACGTATACCAACGGACCGCGGCCGATTTAAAGGCTACCACCTAGCAAGTGTGGTGTCTGGCGGTGACACCATAATTATAATGGCCTTCAATACTAAACTTCCGTTGACCAGCGAGAATACTGCCACATATTAAACATTTCGAATTTTCACGTTTTTGCACAAAGAAAAAATGATTCTCCCATTACTTTTTAAAAGATAGCAAATCTCCACTTCTCCGTTCCTTGAAATACAACGTTCACTACATAGTGCTCGCTTCGCATCAACGTCCGCAGCTTAGCCTGGCACTACACTGCGGCAACCTGCCGGCTGTCGCCACGGCCCCGGTCGACGCCTGCACGCGAGCAGCACACGTGCAGCGCTGTGTGCTCATGAGCCGTGTGCAACGTTTGCCCGCCCCTGGCATACGTTATCATAATGTCATGCCACCGAGGCTCTGGAGCAGTTAGTCGATAATCAGATGAATAGCATGCATCCGACCTTCCGGTTCATCCCCGAGACAGAGAGAGAAGGAAAGGTGCCAATTTTGTGTGTTTAGGTTGAACGAAAATCAGATGGGAGGGTGGGCTGCTCTCTATATCGCAAGCCGATGCACACTGATTTATATGTCAGCGCACAGAGTTTTCACCACCCCTTAAACACGAGACCTATTTTAAATTCATTATTGAGTCAGACGGAACAGTTTGTGGCAAGGAACATATGGATTCCGAGATTAATCATTTAAAGTACGTGTTTCGAAAGAATGGCTATGGGGTTCAGGGAATAAATATTATTTCTCGATATCTTGAGCCCGGTTACAGACAGTCTTGGTCTAAGGGAACTTAGAATTTATGATTCCTCGCAGGTTGGGAAGCAGCTACATTGGTCAGTCTATCCTGTCGTCACTAGCCACTGTTCATAACACCCAAGAGCATGAAAAACCGAGAACTTGTGAAATCAGTAGTTGCTGAAAACGGTCTCACAAATAAACACGAAACAAAAATCTTGGTCACGCGTGTTCATACTGGGATTCTGTTATTAAAGAAGCAGTAGAAGTAAGAACGTGCGAGAACAGTTTCTATGGGGACAGCAGCTATAATCTTAGTAGTGTGTGGATGTGAAGTAAACACAAATAGATGTGCAGGCTTGGACACTGTGGCTACAGATTTCACCACAGCAACAGCCACAACAGTCAGTTGTTCGTGAAGAACACGACTGAGTATTTATAGAAATCACGAGATTTTACCAAAATTTTACGCGACAAGTAAACATAGAATGTTTTATCGCACAACGGACTCGCTCTCCTCAGCAAAGTTACAATAATGTGCTTCACTTTTACGCAGTGATATCTCCGAGGGAAGATCATAAAGCTTTAATGGTCACCTCTAAATAATACAGTAACATGATAAATTTTTTGTTTGTTTCCACGTGTATCTCCACAGTCCACGTACATACTGAAACTGCCGCACTACAGTTCCCTAGTAGGCCTCTAGAGTAACCAAAACAAAACGGAGCAGCTCACTAATAACGTCGAGTACCATGCGGTAATTCGTTTTTCGCGTTTAAATGGGAATAACGCTTGCACAATCCACATCGAATTGATGGAAATGTGCAGCAGCAATTCATCATCAAATGGTACAGTGCTCAGGTGGCATAGACACTTCCAGTGTCGCCAAACATGGCGTAATGACGAAAAACAAAGTGGCAGACTATCCCTCTATGAAGAACGAAGTGACAGACTATCTCCCTGTGAAGAACGGGGAATCGCAAGAAAAGTTGAGACCCTGGTGCTCGGAGATCGTTGTATCAAAATCAAGGTAATAGTCGGAAAATTGAATATCAGTCATGGATAAGTTTTCAACACCTTGTAAGGCACTACGAAAGGTCGTGTCCCACTGAGCCTGCGACAGATCGCTCACATTCAAGAAGCCCATGGAACCGAGGCAGTAGTTGAGATGTTCCAGTTGTGATAGGCAGATCCACATGACTTCTTTAGCCGCGTAATCACCATAGACGAGAGCTAGGTGTATCAATATGACCCTGAGACAAATATGTGAAGTAATCACTGGAAACATGTGGAGTCACCACCGCCAAAGAAAGGTGAAGAATCAACCATCATCGGTCGAGGTGATGATGGGCCTGCCGTGGTGTCGAGTTACGCTCTCAAGGAGCGAACTGTCACAGATACGTGCTACTGAAGTCTCCCGACGAGGGTACGGGAGAATGTCAAGAAGATCCGTCGTAGGTAGATGCCAACACGAAGGGTTTTTGTCACAGAACAACGCACCAGCTCCTTCTGTATGTCCAGTTCCCACTTGAATATGATAGTCGCTCCATGTAGGACTGCATGGGAACGTGGGGGAAGGCATACTCGTCGTCAAGGATCCAATACAAAGGAGGAACGGAGTACTGTGTAGGAAGCATATCGTAGGCCTTTCACACCTGCAGTGTCATCCAAGAACTACAGGACTCCCTGAAACACACTGTTCATTCCGCACTATTGGTCGGATCCCAGTAACAGCCCGAATACGGAACTACCGTCCCATGTGTACCCTGCCGTTAACACCCTAACACAAACTTCTGCGTTTGGCGTGGTATCAGAATCTGTAAGAATCGCTGTTGAATGACGTCACACTGAGTTCAGCAAAGAATCGCTGTTCTACCCTACCCCTGATTACGATCGTCAGCGGGTCTGGCGGCTACCTGGGGTGAGGTCCCAGTCTTCCAATGTTCTGGAGAGGCACATCTGCGTCACTCCGGGATTCATTATGAGAGGAGCCATCATGTATAGTTCAGGCCGCAACTGGTAGTGACTGAGGGAACTCAAAGGCACAACGGCACATCGGAGACATCCTGCGTCCTCATGTGTTACCTCTCATGCGACAGTCTCACGGTGCCATGTTTCAACAGGACAATGATTGTCTACAAGTGTCATCTATCTGTATGGACTGTTTGCGTGATATTGAGATACTTTGTAGCCAGTGAGATCCCAAGATCTGCCCCGACAGAATACGTTTGGGGCTGGATCGGATGTCCACTCCATTCCTGTTTCAGTACACATGATATCAAGGACCACTTACAACAATTGTTGGCCAGTTTGGCTCAGAATAGAATACCTTCCCAAATGAATTAGTGCACGCACTCAGGTCCGAGGGGATGCAACGTCATGTTGATAAGTGGCCTCAAACTACTGGTTTCTTTGTAAATTTGACATGATTTTGTAACCGCTGAAGTAACACCACGTACTCTCTCAACTCTCAGTTTCACTTCGTTTCTTCTTTCCCTCCTGGGTCCTTAACTGTTTTGCCGGGCGGTGTTTTTGGTGTTCTTTCTACTTTTACTGTGTGTATCCTGCAGGAAATTGCAATAAATGTCTTGTTGGCAGAAATACCAAGTACCCTGTCTCATTTTCAGTGCGTCTTTCTTTGACACTGAGTGGCAGCGTAAATGATGGTAAGCAATGCACCACTTCAGATACCAAATATTTCGCTTTAGATTGAGAAGTGGTCTCGCACATTTAAATTAGTTTATACTACATAATAAGTATCTGTTAGATTCATTCGTGATTAGATGGGTAGATCACATAACTAATGAGGAAGTATTGAATAGGATTGGGGAGAAGAGAACTTTGTGGCACAACTTGACCAGAAGAAGGGATCGGTTGGTAGGACATGTTCTGAGGCATCAAGGGATCACCAATTTAGTATTGGAGGGCAGCGTGGAGGGTAAAAATCGTAGAGGGAGACCAAGAGATGAATACACTACGCAGATTCAGAAGGATGTAGGTTGCAGTAGGTACTGGGAGATGAAAAAGCTTGCACAGGATAGAGTAGCATGGAGAGCTGCATCAAACCAGTCTCAGGACTGAAGATCACAACAACATCAACAGAGGTATGTCTGAGAAAACTAAGTCAAATTTATTCAGAAGTCATCTGCATGTTTACAACATATCATTCTATGAATGACAGGTACTTAAAGATTTGGATAACATTTCTGCTGAATTGAAAGGCGTTGTTTTGCAGAACAGAGCATGTATTTGTCAAGCATAAATGGCCACGCGGGATTAGCCGAGCGGTCTTAGGCGCTACAGTCATGGACTGTGCGGCTGGTCCCGGAGGAGCTTCGAGTCCTCCCTCGGGCATCGGTGCGTGTGGTTTGTCCTTAGGATAATTTAGGTTAAGTAGTGTGCAAGCTCAGGGACTGATGACCTTAGCAGTTAAGTCCCATAAGATTTCACACACATTTGAACATTTTTTGAAGCATAAATGAAATAAAGCAGAACCAACATTCTGATCAACCTGTCAGTCTCCGGATCCCACTAGATTTTTGAAATAATCTGCAGGGCTGTGGGTGTTTAGCTGTATTAGATTCGAAACAGTTCAATTTTCTGTTCCAGGAATCTGCAACATCTTATTTATAGACTCAGGTGGCCACAGAGCTGAAAATAATTTTCTTTTGCGTCCACTGATAGCCGCCATTTTGTAGTTAGACAAGAAACAAAATACGAGGACGTTTAACCAACACGCTATGACAGCAGCGTTCGACATCCGATTTAGGTAGCGAGCAATGGTCTATAATTCGGCACACTAGGGACTCAGAAGTCAACTCACGGATATTGCTTCCTGTAAGTCAGCTGACTCCACCAGAATTTCGCGCCCTCAATGTACAGCGAATGAAAGTGTAATGTTATGCCACTTTCGCCCTTCAGTCGTCGTAAAAACGCTAAAATGACAAACATAGATAAGCGTAGAAGGAGACTTTCACTCTGCAGCGGAGTGTGTGCTGATATGAAAGTTCCTGGCAGATTAAAACTGTGTGCCGGACCGAGACCCGAACTCGGGACCTTTGCCTTTCGCGGGCAAGTGCTCTACCAACTGAGCTACCCAAGCACGACTCACCATCCGTCCTCACAGCTTTGATTCCGCCAGTACCTCGTCTCCTATCTTCCAAACTTTACAGAAGCTCTCCTGCGAACCTTGCAGAACTAACACTCCTGAAAGAAAGGATATTGCGGAGACTTGGCTTAGCCACAACCTGGGGGATGTTTCCAGAATGAGATTTTCATTCTGCAGCGGAGTGTGTGCTGATATGAAACTACCTGGCAGATTAAAACTGTGTGCCGGACCGAGACTCGAACTCGGGACCTTTGCCTTTCGCTTGGGTAGCTCAGTTGGTAGAGCACTTGCCCGCGAAAGGCAAAGGTCCCGAGTTAGAGTCTCGGTCCGGCACACAGTTTTAATCTGCCAGGAAGTTTCATAGATAAGTGTGGCCAAGCTGAAAACCAACTAAAATCGATCAACAGCTGGGTGGGCAATGTGCTAAATGGGACACATGATGGATTTTATACGGACTGTGCTACACAGTTTCTTCTCCATCTGGCAGAACTGTGTCGTAGATCGCCGGAGGGACTGGATTAAGGCGAAGGTCATTCCCTTTTCCGATATGAGTTGTGTAACAATAATGCATGACAACAGGCGTATATCGCTGAAGTCAATCTGTGACGGAATGATGGTACACAATTTACACTCGCGTGTTATAATATTTTGGAGATCAAAGATCATAACTGTCAGAATAATCATGGATTCCGGAAGCAGCCATTGCGTGACAAACAGCTTGTTTCGTTCGCACACGAGACCCAGAAGGTAATGCACAATGACACCTTTAATGATACCGTGCTGCTTGATTTCTGGGAGGCATTCGAAACAATTAGACACCGTCTGCTATTGGACAAAGCAAGAGCTTACGTGTTAAGAGGCAAGCTTTATGAATGCATTGGTAGTTTCCCAGAAAATGAGACACAGTGTGCCGCTTTTAATAGGAACAACGGTCGGACGTGAAAGTAGATTCAGGCGTATCCTCAGGGATTGATGTTCACGATATATACGGTATAAATGGTTGCTGGTCAGTGTAGGATCCTTACCAAAATGTTCAAACGTGTGTGAATTGCTGATGTCATCGGTCCCTGGACTTCCACACTACTTCAACTATCTTAAACTAACTTATGCTAAGAACAACGCACATACCCATGCCCGAGGGAGGACACGAACCTCCGGCGGGAGAGATCGCGCTGTAGTCGACATTGCGGCCTAGTCCGCGCGGCAGTATCCTTTTCAAATAGGACTAACAGAGGAAATAAAAAAAAAATATTCGAAGAGGAATAGCACGTTTCATAACAGAGTCGCTTAGTAATTGTGATATCGTCGCGGAAAATGCTCTGGCAACTCCAGAGGCAGACAGTATAGGAGAGACAGTAAGATCAGAAATATTGTACTACATACAGAGTATTACCGGCAGTCGTTCTTTCCGTGAACCGTTCGCAAATGATTACTATACGCACACTTTAAGGGTACTCCCGGCGAAGTGGCTGATGACGGAAGTCGAAATATGTTGACCAGTAGTGAATGATCTAACGGTCACCACCAACTTCAGCTAGCAGATAAACGTTGGCGGCGACAAGAAACCAAACATTACCGATCGATGTCACTCGATTTGTATTGACTCAGCTACTCCCATCAACCACTTCACCGTGTCGTCTTCTAGTGCACGTAAAGCATTAACGCCCTACTGGCGGGAGAATCAATTGGTAAATATGTCAGTCTTTGCCGTGCAGTGCAAGGTGGCTAGCGGAGTACAAATATAAATATAGAATTATCTGCAAGAGACCAAATGGCAGTGAGCTTGAACTGTAGTGACAACGCTCTCCATTCTGTCTAGGAAGTTTTCATGAAGTTAAGAGACAAATTATTTATCGGGCAATTCAGGTACCGAGAACGCGGTACAAAAGTTTACAAAAGGAACAAATAATATTAATAGTAATTATTATTATTATTATTATTATTATTAAGATTATGACGAACTAGCAGGCTATTAGTTCCAACTCGTGGAACAATAACCACGTGTAAGCGGGCAGCAGCAGAACTCTGCCTGGAGGGCTTTTGGGCGCGGGGTGGGGCCCGCAGGTTGCGATGGGAGCAGTGGCGTTATTACTGGTGGGCGCGAAGCGGCGATAACTGCCGCGTGCGGCCGCTACGTGCTCAAGCCGCTCTGCCGGGAATGAAAACGGCCGTTCACCGCCGAGCTCTCTAACGAGTTATAAAGGCACGGGGGCTCTCTAAAACACTTGCCTGCAACCGCAGCGGTCGAGGAAAAGTTGCTCAACACAAAAAACTCTTTCTGCGGGTGTGAAAGAAATAGAGTGCCAAATGCGTCAGAGTGTCAAATGAACACACGCACGTTCAAATGACAAAATGTGTTAAACATTAATAAATGTCCCTAAGTATGGAAAACGTGTCGTAAAGATGAGCGATAATATTATATCAAACTAGAAGCCACTGGATGGAGCACAATATCCCTTTATTTTATTTTCATTACTCTGCTCATGTTAATGTTTTTTTAGTGTAACCCATCAAAATGGATATAGCTGCGTTAAGAGTCAAAGCACTCAACAAATCATGCTAAGGTAAAGTGCGCACAAAGTAACTTCGCCTTACTTGTGCAGACGGTGTGGTAGTATAGGTGACAACAGTAGTGGTGGGGGCCCCGTTGTGAACGGACACCTTAAGATACAAGAGGTGCAGTTCGATAACTGAAGTCTATGCATAACGGCATGTCTCACATAACTTGTAAATTACAGCTAGCGAGTCTGCAAACGATCCCTTTAACAGGTTACGTTAGTGTGAACAATAGGCAAATATAGACGTTCAAAGTCAACACTTTATCACTTTCTCCCAGAACTTTGAAGACTCACTGTGAGACTACTACGAACACGGCTTGGCATTAATATTCAACGACCATAGTGAGAACCACAGTGTTCCAAAGTTATTTATACATTTTATTATTCAGTATTCGTAACTGCCGTCTGCTTCACGTCTGCTGTGCAGCGAGCTACGTTAATTTAAGTATTAACTGTATTTTTCTTACTTATCACTTCTTCTTCCGTGTGTTTTTGCTTTTAGGAAGCTTTAATTGTCGAGTGCTAGTAATAATGTTCCATAGATTTCGTGTTTGTTTTGAATACAGTCAGAGAGAGTCCCTTTGTCAACCATAGTGCCAGTAGTGCTAGTGTTTGTTTTCAATGCAGTCCAGAGACAGGTAGTGCTATTTTCATTGTTTTCTACAAGAAGTGTCTAGCAACCACAGTTTAGTCAACAACCAGCCGCCTTTAGTGAATTAGCAGTCTAGTTAAAAGTCGATTAACTCTCTACAGTAAATTGATTTCTTAGGATGGATAGGATGTGTGACTGCTGTGTACAGACGCAGGAGGAGCTGTTCGCAAACAGCTGAAGGTGTTCATGGCCGCGGTCAGCCGTCTTCAGGCTGCTGCCTCGGAGTGTAGCGGCAGTGGGGAGTCTGGCGCGTCGCATGGTACACCCCAGGTGTTACATGCTTCACCCACTGTCCCTGCTGTCGAGACATCTTCGCGGGTACCGGGCGCGGTTGGGCCACCCTCTCCCCAAGGGGAGTGGCGGGTTCAGCGGCGTTCGCGGTGCACGAGGCGGAGGGTCAATGTGGAGGCTGGCCGTGTGGCATCGCCCGCTCTGCCTGTGAGTGGACATGTGGCCGCTCCTTCAGCAAGGTCCGAGCAGGCACACGGGGGGAGGGGTTTATTAGTTATTGGGAGCTCCAACGTTAGGCGGGTGATGGAGCCCCTTAGGGAAATAGCGGAAAGGTCGGGGAAGAAGGCCAGTGTTCACTCTGTCTGCTTGCCGGCGGGTCTCATCCGAGATGTGGAGGAGGCCCTGCCGGCGGCGACAGAGAGCACTGGGTGCACCCGACTGCAAATTGTTGCTCATGGCGGCACCAATGACTCCTACCGTCTGGGTTCAGAGGTTATCCTCAGTTCGTACAGGCGGTTGGCGGAATTGGTGAAGGCGAAAAGCCTCGCTCGCGGGTGGAATCTGAGCTAACTATTTGTAGTATCGTTCCCAGAACCGATCGCAGTCCTCTGGTTTGGAGCCGAGTAGAAGGCTTAAACCAGAGGCTCAGACGATTCTGTGGAGATCTGGGGTGCAAATTTCTCGACCTCCGCTATCGGGTGGAGAAATGTAGGGTCCCCCTGAATAGGTCAGGCGTGCACTACACGCCGGAAGCGGTTACAAGGGTAGCGAGGTACGTGTGGAGTGCACATGTGGGTTTTTTAGGTTAGAGAATTCCCTCCCTAGGCCCGACAAGACGCCTCCTGAGACGCGGCAAGGTAGGAGTAGGCAAAATGCAACAGGGAATAACAATATTAATATGCTAATAGTAAACTGCAGGAGCTTCTACAGAAAAGTCCCAGAACTGCTCTCATTAATAAACGGTCACAATGCCCATATAGTACTAGGGATAGAAAGTTGGCTGAAACCAGACGTAAACAATAATGAAATCCTAAACTCAGATTGGAATGTATACCGCAGAGACAGGCTGGACAGTGAAGGGGGAGGCGTGTTTATAGCGATAAGAAGTGCAATAGTATCGAAGGAAATTGACGGAGATCCGAAACGTGAAATAATTTGGGTGAAGGTCACGGTTAAAGCAGGCTCAGACATGGTAATTGGATGTCTCTATAGGCCCCCAGGCTCAGCAGCTGCTGTGACTGAGCACCTGAAGGATAATTTGGAAAATATTTCGAGTAGATTTCCCCGCCATGTTATAGTTCTGGGTGGAGATTTTAATTTGCCGGATGTAGACTGGGAGACTCAAACGTTCATAACGGGTGGCAGGGACAACGAATCCAGTGAAATTTTTTTAAGTGCTTTATCTGAAAGCTACCTTGAGCAGTTAAACAGAGAACCGACTCGTGGCGATAACATATTAGACCTTCTGGTGACAAACAGACCCGAACTATTTGAAACAGTTAACGCAGAACAGGGAATCAGCGATCATAAAGCGGTTACTGCATCGATGATTTCAGCCGTAAATAGAAATATTAAAAAAGGTAGGAAGATTTTTCTGTTTAGCAAAAGTGACAAAAAGCAGATTACAGAGTACCTGACGGCTCAACACAAAAGTTTTGTCTCAAGTACAGATAGTGTTGAGGATCAGTGGACAAAGTACAAAACCATCGTACAATATGCGTTAGATGAGTATGTGCCAAGCAAGATCGTAAGAGATGGAAAAGAGCCACCGTGGTACAACACCCGAGTTAGAAAACTGCTGCGGAAGCAAAGGGAGCTTCACAGCAAACATAAACATAGCCAAAGCCTTGCAGACAAACAAAAATTACGCGAAGCGAAATGTAGTGTGAGGAGGGCTATGCGAGAGGCGTTCAATGAATTCGATAGTAAAGTTCTGTGTACTGACTTGGCAGAAAATCCTAAGAAATTTTGGTCTTATGTCAAAGCGGTAGGTGGATCAAAACAAAATGTCCAGACACTCTGTGACCAAAATGGTACTGAAATAGAGGATGACAAACTAAAGGCCGAAATACTAAATGTCTTTTTCCAAAGCTGTTTCACAGAGGAAGACTGCACTGTAGTTCCTTCTCTAGATTGTCGTACAGATGACAAAATGGTAGATATCGAAATAGAAGACAGAGGGATAGAGAAACAATTAAAATCGTTCAAAAGAGGAAAGGCCGCTGGACCTGATGGGATACCAGTTCGATTTTACACAGAGTACGCGAAGGAACTTGCCCCCCTTCTTGCAGCGGTGTACCGTAGGTCTCTAGAAGAGCGTAGCGTTCCAAAGGATTGGAAAAGGGCACAGGTCATCCCCGTTTTCAAGAAGGGACGTCGAACAGATGTGCAGAACTATAGAGCTATATCTCTAACGTCGATCAGTTGTAGAATTTTGGAACACGTATTATGTTCGAGGATAATGACTTTTTTGGAGACTAGAAATCTACTCTGTAGGAATCAGCATGGGTTTCGAAAAAGACGGTCGTGTGAAACCCAGCTCGCGCTATTCGTCCACGAGACTTAGAGGGCCATAGACACGGGTTCCCAGGTAGATGCCGTGTTTCTTGACTTCCGCAAGGCGTTCGATACAGTTCCCCACAGTCGTTTAATGAACAAAGTAAGAGCATATGGACTATCAGACCAATTGTGTGAATAAGAGTTCCTACATAACAGAACGCAGCATGTCATTCTCAATGGAGAGAAGTCTTCCGAAGTAAGCGTGATTTCAGGTGTGCCGCAGGGGAGTGTCATAGGACCGTTGCTATTCACAATATACATAAATGACCTTGTGGATGACATTGGAAGTTCACTGAGGCTTTTTGCAGATGATGCTGTGGTGTATCGAGAGGTTGTATCAATGGAAAATTGTACTGAAATGCATGAGGATCTGCAGCGAATTGACGCATGGTGCAGGGAATGGCAATTGAATCTCAATGTAGACAAGTGTAATGTGCTGCGAATACATAGAAAGATAGATCCATTATCATTTAGCTACAAAATAGCAGGTCAGCAACTGGAAGCAGTTAATTCCATAAATTATCTGGGAGTACGCATTAGGAGTGATTTAAAATGGAATGAGCATATAAAGTTGATCGTTGGTAAAGCAGATGCCAGACTGAGATTCATTGGAAGAATCCTAAGGAAATGCAATCCGAAAACAAAGGAAGTAGGTTACAGTACGCTTGTTCGACCACTGCTTGAATACTGCTCAGCAGTGTGGGATCCGTACCTGATAGGGTTGATAGAAGAGATAGAGAAGATCCAACGGAGAGCAGCGCGCTTCGTTACAGGATGATTTAGTAATCACGAATGCGTTACGGAGATGATAAACTCCAGTGGAAGACTCTGCAGGAGAGACGCTCAGTAGCTCGGTACGGGCTTTTGTTAAAGTTTCGAGAACATACCTTCACCGAAGAGTCAAGCAGTATATTGCTCCCTCCTACGTATATCTCGCGAAGAGACTATGGGGATAAAATCAGAGAGATTAGAGTCCACACAGAAGCATACCGACAATCCTCCTTTCCACGAACAATACGACACTGGAATAGAAGGGAGAACCGATAGAGGTACTCAAGGTACTCTCCGCTACACGCCGTCAGGTGGCTTGCGGAGTATGGATGTAGATGTAGATTGTGAATAAAAGTGTTGATGTTTTATTCATTTATTAAAACTTTGAAGTGTTTACAGTTTGCCCAGCTACCTCGTACTAACCACAGATACAACGCTACCAACTGGATCGAGAGCAGGGTAGGACCAACTCCGATCCATGTGTGTGACAATCAATATTACATTCAACAGACTGCAAATGGAGCTTTCGCAAACAGTTCCCAGAAGCTTTATAAAATCAGTAAGAACTGTACTGCAGCTAACGACTGTTACTTTGAAGGCGAATAGAAATATTTTGTTTGTATGTTCTTGGAGCAGGGTTCAAAACCTTGCACAGCCAGTCATATTGAAGTTTTTCGTGGTTTCCGTAAATCGCATTAAAAGAATAGAGCGATGGTTCTTATAAAATGGAAACGTTCGATTTTATTTCTCTTTCCTACCCCAATCTGAACTTTTGCGCCATCTCTTACTCTAATCTCTGCTCCGTAAGTGGTTTATGATCTTTGTTATGATTATAGTTCACAGATATTAACTCAGTATTTAGCGACAATACACGTGTAATGGAAGGCTTAGAAACCCAGTCCCAAAATATTATATTCAGCAGTCCGAGCAAACAGTGAATGTACCTACAGAGATATAATTGCACTGTCGAAGTTTTCCAGATGCAGTGTGCTGGCGACGTCTTTGTTACTTATCTTTTGCGGATTGTAGCAAGGCTACTACTAACGAATCCATTTTTTTTATCAACTGCCCTGAGTGGTTCATATGTTCCAACAGCAAACGGCAAAAAGCCAGACTGCTATCCCTACTGCCAAGTAACCAATTCACCTGGACGGCGTAACACGTCCACGCCAAAATGCAGTTTCATAAAACCTCGGTAATTACGCGATCACGGGAGTTTTTACAATTCGCGTATCTGCAGTTAAGCGAGTTCTTTGTCTGACAAATTTGCTCTCTATGATTAACTATTTTTTGTCATCGAAATAAACGTGAAATGCAAGTTACCGCGTCGCGCGTTATTTAACCACTCTCTACCGACGGTAAGAGTCGATTATCACACTAATAACTATGGAATTTTCAATATCGACTTTCGCCACGGAATTGGCCACTTTCCGCAACTAGGAGTTTAAATTATACGCGATTCCGCTTTCCAATTTCAGTTTACATCTCCCAATTAATTCAGTAATTCCTGCTCGCATTTAACGCAACGCATCCCATGCCCGCGCCGTTCTCCAGCTTACAGCGCCCTGTTCTACTCGAAAATAGATGGTTCATCTGTGTCAACATAAAGCAAACTTCACAATAGGCACTCACTCGTCAACATTAATGAAGAATAAATACACAATTCCATGAATAGGTAAAGTTACGTACGGGAAGTGAAGAGGAAAAATTATGGAAAGATGAGCAAAAATGTAAACTTAAAACTCCAAGGGTAGTCAGAAATCAATGAAATGTGAATACAAATGGATATAGATCCTTGCTGCTTACATTATTTGATTTCACAGCTGAAAATAAGACATGTGAGAGTAAAAATATTGATGCTAGTCCTTGTTATCCACATACCGTGTCTGAGAAACGTTAATTATTCGCGTCTAGATTTTCTCTCTTTGTGTCTCTATGATAAGATAACCACTAACATTAAAGTGATATATGGGTAAGGAGGCAGGACATTGATGTAGTCAGCGCAGAGTGAGATACAGAACACCTGGAGGTGTCAAATGGTTCAAATGACTGAGCACTATGGGACTTAACATCTGAGGTCATCAGTCCCCTAGAACTTAGAACTACTGAAACCTAACTAACGTAAGGACATCACACACATCCATGCCCGACGCATGATTCGAACCTGCGACCGTAGCGGTCGCGCGGTTCCAGACTGAAGCGCCTAGAACCGCTCGGACACCCTGGCCGGCCCTGGACGTGTCGCCAGTGTGCTGCCTGTCTCTGTCACATCCGCTGCCTGCCCCAGTAACTGGCAACGCTGAAATAAGCGTCAAATTCTGCTCCTAACCCTCTCTCTAAAAATATAAACGCTCGGAAAACGACTCCTGTCGGTTTCTAAGAAAATACTTGTCTTGTTTCGTTTTCACCATCCATAATGGACACCCACATCGACGAAACTTCCTTATTGCACTTAAACCTACATGAATGTCAAAGCAAAACGTGAACAGCGCATGGCGTGGTACATTCATGGTTAATGCTGCACCTCGTCCCTATTACTCGCCGTTTTACCTGTGCATCACTCCACCTTATATCGGTGATGATTTTGCGACGGACTCAGTCATGATGGAGTATTCAGTCCGAAATTCGCCCCGTTAGCCAACTTTAGTGTGTGTCTATAATATTATCACTGCCTCATTTAACTGCAGATATTGTGCGGAAACTCTTTCAGCTTCATACATACAAAAAAGTAACTTTCACGATTCAAATTTTACACGACGGTATTACTCTTGGTCTTGCGGTAGCGTTCTCGCTTCCCGCGCACGGGGTCCCGGGTTCGATTCCCGGCAGAGTCAGGGATTTTCCCTGCCTCGAGATGACTGGGAGTTGTTGTGTCGTCTTCATCATCATCATTCATCCCCAATTACGGTCGTAGGAAGGCAAAGGCAAACCACCTCCACTAGGACCTTGCCTAGTATAGCGTTGCGGGTCTGCCGTATCGTCCCCTACGCTCCTCGGAGTATGGGACCTCATCATCATCATTATTACAAAAATATTTCTCATTTCCAGCAGATAACTCTATCATCGGCAGGCCGTCCTACGTACGAAAAGTGCTGAAAGCATCGTACCAAGAATTTCCATTCACCTGAGGACGACTAAGATCCGCAGGAAACTGATAGCAAACAAGAACGGATAACAAAGTGACCGGTTGCTGTCTGAATACCATTAAACCACCCAAATAACGGTTTGCAACGGATCACAGACATTAATGGGGGACAGCCATGTTCCCATTTCAAAGTAAAGCTGTGTAATACGACTACTCAACAATGAACGATAACCTAGGCTACGTTCCTTATGTAAGGCGTCATCAACCTAGGATAGCTGTCTTCAGTATAGCACACCTGCGGGAATACGTTTCTTGTTCGCTATGAGGACCACTCTCCGCTATACTGACTGCATCTTGTTCTGTCGAGCTCCGAGCGTGTTATGACTTTTCCGTTCTACGACGGGCGTTCAGTAAGTAATGCAAAACTTTTTTTCTCAAAGCAGGTCGATTTTGTTCAGGGTTCCAGTACACCATATTATTCCTCACTCTTTTGGCACGAAACCTCTCCGTTCAAATACCACGGCCTTAAGCCCCTTACTTGGAGTCTGTATGCCAGCTTGGTACCACTATACTGGTCGACGCCGGAGCCAACGTCTTGCTACATCAATAACCTCCCCACCATCCACGTACTTCTTCCCGTGGAATACATCCGCCACTGGGCCAAACAGATGGAACACGGGAGGTGCGAGATCCGGCCTGTAGGGTGGATGAGGAAGACCAAACCATCCGATGAAGTTTTGTGAGCTCCTCTTGGGTGCGCAGACTTCTATGAGGCCCTGCAGTGTCATGGAGAAAGAGAAGTTAGTTTTTGAATTTTCGTGACGATGAACACTCAAGTGGTTTCTTCCTGACGGTAGCACAATACACTTTGGAGTTGATCGTTCCACCATGAGGAAGCACATCACACAGAGTAACCCCTTCTGAGTCCCAGAAGACCGTCGCCATAACTTTAGCGACTGACGTTGCGGCTTTCAACTTTTTCTTCGGAGGAGAAATGGTAAGGCGCCATTCCATGGATTGCCGTTTTGTTTCCTGTTCGAAGTAATGGACCCATGTTTCTCACCAGTGAGGCGGCCAGGAATCCATCGGGCACACAGCTTTGACTACTCCAAGTGGTGGGCGAGTATGCTAGCACTACCAACAGAGAGGTACAACCGTACAGCGCGGTGTTTGATTACGATCCGTCCATCACCTCAGGCCAGTGTGTCCTCAAGTTCCAACGTTGCTGGGGTCACAGCTGTGTGCGGCCGGCCACTCGACCTCGTTCCGATGACAGATGCCTCGCTCAACATCTCACCGCGCTTTTGTTCTCTGCCAGGTCTTCACAGACATTCCGCAAACGCCTGTGAATACCTCCGATGTTCTGGCTTTTAGAAAAAAAAAACCGTCAGTGACAGCTCTCTGCTTGGAACGCACTTCAGTTACCAGACGCCGCGCGGGATTAGTCGAGCGGTCTTGGGCGCTGCAGTCATGGACTGTGTGGCTGGTCCCGGCGGAAGTTCGAGTCCTCCCTCGGGCATGGGTGTGTGTGTTTGTCCTTAGGATGATTTAGGTGAAGTAGTGTGTAAGCTTAGGGACTGATGACCTTAGCAGTTAAGTCCCATAAGATTTCACACACATTTGAACATCTTTTTGTTACCAGACGCCATTTTGAAGGCGATGTACAGCGCCGCCACCTAAAGCCGTCGGCACACGGACCGTGCTGTCGAATGTCAACGTTGAGCGTGCTAAGTTCAACGTGCTGCTGAACGCTCAGAAACGATGTGACTTGTGCATACGGTCCGTGGGCTCCAACGTAGTACACGCGATCGCAACGCACTCCGGCGGCAGTTGCGGGATGTTTCTGGTTCGTAAATCACACTGTTTACTAAACGGGCGCACGTAAAATTCCCACGTCAGCTCTATTAAAACGCACATTTCCTCCATTGTCCACGAAAAGGAAAGTACCATGTCCAATCTATAAGAATACAAGCCTATAAAAGCTCCATTACAAACAGTGTGATACTTCTCCACGTAAGATAAACATTATTTCATCATCCCCACATTTTAGTAAAACCCCAAGGTCAGTCTTACTTGATCACTGTTCCTGCCCAGTAGCAGAATCTTTGAAACACGTGAACTACGAAGCGTAAAAGAAAAAGGAGCAAAATAGCTTTACACAAGTAGCGCAAGGTGTCCTGTAGATCAAGCCAATCGAACACTCAAAGAAAGGTGAACTTATATTTATATAACATCAAAAATTATAGTATATACTTATATTAAACTAATAATAAAGTAACAGAACCTAATAAAAACGCAAATGTTAGGAAAAAAGAATTATGTACTGGCGAGTCGCGAACCACCGCCCAAACATTAAAATTCCACTAGATCAGTAACGCTACTCACCACGCTACACCAACATCATAAAGTTGGTTGCCATTCCTAGGATCTTTGTTTTAATCATAGCTAGTTACTAATTGAAATTTAATTATAACAAATTGTACCAAGAACAATGCGTTTTGGGTGCCTTCTAAGTGTGTCGCTGCCTTCAAATGGCATACTTTCATAATACGCAAGTTACAATAATTCATTTGCCACGAATATGCTGTTTCTCATTATTTTATTGCAACTGATCACACAGTTAACAACGGGTTTTCCAGTGATTCTCAATTTGCTGGTGCTCAGAAACGGCATATAGGCTTGAAATGAATGCCAATATGGCGCCTCACAATTTTGTGCTGAAGGGAGATGGCGTGCAAGTGACGTAGGTGGCGTTGTGCCATCTCATTGGTGAACACTCAGACGCACGCTCAGAATATCTGACATGCTAGATATTGCTCTGCACATTCGGAAAGACTCCCTAACGAGCTACTCCACCCTATGACGTCAGAAAATCGGCACGCTCAGCGCTCAACGTTCGGATGCACGATCTGTGTGCCGACGGCTTAACAGAACTTCATGAAACTATAGGGACTGAAGCGGGAATATTCCACGATGTCCCACTACAGATTCCATATCTTTTTATCCGAAATATCGGAAGAAAAAATGAGGTGCAGTACTTTTTGAATGCCCCTCGCATTTTCTTCACAAAGGAAACGTTCGACTGCTTTTTGTTATTCATACGAGTAGTCGTTGTTGGACTCAGACTACGTTAACGACGCAGAACGACAGAGCTTTTTGATTAGAGAACGCACTTAGTGAAAACATATTCTGGTTTAATTTCAGTTTACTCAATGGCTAACTGTTTAATGCAATGTTATTGCAACTGGCTTAACGGATGCTGTGTTTGTTTATCCCCTCCGATCACTTTGTTTGAACAGTGCGAAGTAGAGGAACCGCTGCTCGTTTGTGTGTTGGGAGATGCGCTGTGATAAACTTCGTCTCTACTGACGTCAATGCGAAATTTGCTTGTTTTTACCAACACTCGTCTTTCTTGTGGTTACAAGGCCTGGAACGTTGTTGAAATCTTTGATCTGCCCGCACTGGCTTGTTATCCTACCACAGCTAGTTTTGTCTAGCAGTAGCGTAGCGGTCGCCATTCACACTTATTCTAACTACGTAGAGTACTTCCGTCCATCTATCTCACATATTAACGGCAAATTTTCTAGATACATAAATTTAAAGATAATCACAGACACATAAATGTAAAGCAATTCAACCACATCTATTGGGAATTCACGTAATATTTTCAGCCCCATTTCTCGTTATACGCCCAACATAATAACTCCTATTCTGTAACATGGTAAGCCGGAGCGGCCGAGCAGTTCTAGGCGCTATAGTCTGGAACCGCGCGACCGCTGCGGTTGCAGGTTCGAATCCTGCTTCGGGCATGGATGTGTGTGATGTCCTTAAGTTACTTAGGTTTAAGTAGTTCTAAGTTCTAGGGGACTGATGACCTCAGAAGTTAAGTCCCATAGTGCTCAGAGCCGTTTGTAAAATGTTAGATGACCTGTTTGCCTCAGAGTAGGCTAAAACCCGTTATTTACCTTTCCTACACTGCTAAATCCTGTTTAAACATACGAGGTGTATTAATCCAGTCATAATCTGAATTACTGAACACAATCCTAAGAAGTATCCAAAATTTCGTGGAAATGGAATATTTCTAGGTGTCGATAAGTCCATTAAGGAGTTATCTTCCTCTTCTTTATTATTAAAGTTTTCTTCAGACTTGCTTTTAAGTGACCACCCAATAGTTTTAATCGTATATTCAGACATGTACGACAGTTTATCTTGAGAATGATAAGCCACCAAACGCGTAGATCGACAGGGGTGTAAATCCGCATTCGTTTGATTAGGAGGGGTCATGTGTGATATAGAGGATAGTAACTTCGATTCCGCAAAAAACCTTTAGTCACAGCTAAAATGTCTCCATGATGGGAGTTAGTACTACTCTGCTATATGGGAAACCTGCTGGAAATTTCCCACTTCCTGACTTCTTTTCTTTTCTTTCCTTCTTCATTTTTAAACGGGTCGTCGAGTCATCCGACTTGTTTGATGCGCTCCGCCACAACTTCCTCGCCTGTACTAACCTTTCCATGTCAAAGCAGCACTTGAACCTACGGTTCACAATTATTTGTTTGCTGTATTCCTACAATTTTTGCCCTCTAGGACTCCTTCAATACAGGGACTTGATCTTCCATCATACCTCGTCTTCTAGTTAGTATTTTCCTCATATTATTTTCCTCGCTGATTCTGTGTGGAACCTCGTAATTTCTTATAATTCCGCTAAATTTTCATCATTCATCTATAACAATACAACGCAAATAGGAGTCGCTTATTTTTCGGTTTTCCCATATATTGAAACTCAATGACCGTTTAATGCATTATTGTGGACTTTTTGACATGAAAAGCCCAATATAGTGCTTTAAACTACTGTATTATTGCAGCTTCAATCGTAGCACGATGCTTCCCACCTACAGAGTACATTTTGTTTGCCAGAGGTAAGATTTTTGTTTTGTTTTGTATTAATTCCTTGTTCTTCAGCGTATTGGTTTGGCGTACAATCCGGTTATGTCTCTGTTTCCAAGAAACTCCTGGTAACGGTGTTACCCACAAGAAGGAAGGACCATTAGAGACTGATGTTCTGTCAGATTATATGTTATCAGAAACGGAATCCTATTTAAGCTAAAAAGGATGAAGCAGGTAGGCGGGCGTGATCTTCCTGAAGCTATCAGGTCGGAACAAGCCTGAAGGTATTTATGATAGTATTATATAATTAACTGAAATGACGATCGTACACAGTATTCCAGGCACTGTAAGAAGGAAAACATTCAAGACATGTTGCATCTACGAGGGTTGTTTTTTAAGTAAGGGCCGTTCGCGCGTATAGTCCTGTAGTTCGCGCGGACGCCGCAACAAGCCACCGCGCCACTTGCCGGCATCCTTCCCGTTCACACTGATGCAAGTTGCAGCTCTGTAGCTGACGTGTACGCATCGCTGTGCTACTTTATAATGTTTACGATTATTGAATCGCCCGCCGCGTGTGAGATACGGTCAGTGATACGTTTTTTGACCGCGAGAAGCCTATCAGCTGCAGAAATTCATCGTCAGTTAACAGAAGTTTATGGCTTGAATGCAATGAGTGAAGGTACAGTGCGTCAATGGGTTAGAGAGTTTAAAAATGGCCGTCAAAACGTCCATGACGAAGAACGCTCAGGCCGGCCCTCTGTGATCACTGATGATTTGGTGGCTGCAGTCGAAACAAAGATTCGTGAGGACAGAAGATTCACAATTTCCACTCTTTCTTTGGAATTTCCACAAGTTTCAAGATCGGTTTTGTACAAAATTGTGTCTGAAAACCGAAACTTTAAGAAACTGTGTTCTCGGTGGGTACCCAGACTCCTCACAGAGGACCACAAAGGGAAGAGATTTGCCACTTCATTGGACTTTTCGATTCGTTACGAGGAAGAAGGGGATGACATGTTGAGTCAAATTGTCACTGGAGATGAAACATGGGTATCCCATATCACTCCCGAAAGCAAGCGACAATCGATGGAATGGCGACACACAACCTCACCCGTCAAGGTCAAAGCCAAACAGACGCTGTCAAAGCGCAAGATTATGGCAACTGTGTTCTGGGACCGGCGCGGTGTTTTGCTAGTGGACTTTATGCCACGAGGACGACAATTAACTCAGATGCCTACTGTACAACTCTAAAGAAGCTCCGCAGAGCGATTCAAAACAAAAGGCGCGGCATGCTGACAAAAGGAGTTTTGCTCCTGCACGATAACGCTAGGCCTCACACCTCTCAAAAGACTCGGGATTTGATTGATTCTTTTGGCTGGGAAGTTTTGGACCATGCACCATACAGCCCCGACCTTGCTCCTAGCGATTTTCACCTTTTCCGGTACCTGAAACACCATCTTGGCGGGCAGCGCTTCAATGACGACGATGAAGTGAAAGCGGCCGTGAACTCTTGGCTGTCGGAGCAGGCGGCCGAATTCTTTGAAGAGGGAATTAAAAACTTAGTTGTACGGTATGACAAGTGCTTAAATAAACAAGGCAACTATGTAGAAAAATAGGTAAAAGTGTGTAGAATCAGAACATAAAAGTTTTTTTACAAAAGTATTTGTATCTTTTTTAAAAAATAAAAACGGCCCTTACTTAAAAAACAACCCTCGTACGTCCACACTACACAAGATGCCTGATATGGCTCATCATGGAAATTCTGTTCCCATAATTTTACGAGTCTACGTCTTCTTCGTATCATCCGCTACTGCAACATTTTGAGCATTTCCTTGACTTTCTTGTCAAGACCATACAGGGTGTTTGGTGCAGCTACGACCGTGCGAAAAACATCGGATAGTATATTATGTGACGTGTTTGCGAAAAGACCATTAGAAGCAGAGAAAAAACAACTAACACTGACGTGGGTACACAATAAGTTGTCTGCACTTAAATCCCTAACACCTTGTATACGATTGTCACCAACTCTTCTTTTATTCTCTCTCTCTCTCTCTCTGAGGGGGGGTTGGGTTGTTTGGGGAAGACTAGACAGCGAGCTCATCGGTCTCATCAAATTAGAGAAGGACGGGAAAGGAAGTCGGCTGTGCCCTTTCAAAGGAACCATCCCGGCATTTGCCTGGAGCGATTTAGGGAAATCACGGAAAACCTAAATCAGGATGGCCGGACGCGGGATTGAACCGTCGTCCTCACGAATTCTCTCTCTCTCTCTCTCTCTCGCTTTCATTACTGGCTAAGTAAAGATTCCAAACTGATGACCAAATCTTTAAGGGCCCCAGAGCGAACAACAATATTCAAGAAAAGGCTCCGAGGACAGTATTGTTTGCGTTTTCCTCCGTTAATGATTTGCACTTTTTTAGGATTCTTCCTTTGACACTGAGTTCCTGGTTGGGTTTCCCCACGGTTAGTGCGAGGCCGTGTCAACTTCAATAGTCCTAGAACGAAGGCTCCACATTGTTAACGGTTACGATTTAATTCCAGTCATTGTGCTATGAAACACGACTAATTCGGTTCTTTTCATCTATTTACGTCCATGATATTAGGTTTCTGTTCGTTGAGAGTTCGTAACAGTTTTCAAATACAGCGACCTTTCATTATACAAATTCCGTTACCGATAGGCCTCAGAGAATTATTATTTTTTTTTTTTTTTTAATTTGTGGGGTCTATGGTACCAAACTGCTGAGGACATCGGTCCCTAGGCTTACACAGTAATGAATGTAACTTAAACTAACTTATGCTAAGGACAGCACATACGCCCATGCCCGAGGGAGGACTCGAACTTCCGACGGGGGAAGCCGTGAGAACCATGACAAGACGCCCTAGATCGCGCGGCTACCCCGCGCGGCAGCCTCAGAGACCTACCGATGCTCTCGACTAGGTGGTTTACAGACGAACCTGGATAAGCCAGAGTTAAAGGGACCACTACTTTTTTCTCGTTTACTGAGACTCCTGACGTCCAGATTTGTCACTTACTGAGGTTCAAAACAATCTTCTAAACCAATAACGAGGAATATCGATTAAACATTCCGGTTGTTGGCAACGGGAGACAATTACAATGGTCCTAACTACTTTTTTTAGCATCGCACCCTTTATCGAGCTTGTGGCTTATTTACTTCATTTCCACATGAAGGAAGCAAATAATGTATTTATCTTTTTCTCGTTCCCCTGTTGCAATGGCGAGTGTTCCAGAAAATTTCTTCCAAACATCTGTTTATTTCGTGCTGTGGATCTCTTGGAACTTACAAGACCTGTGATATCTATACTCTTCTATTAGTGTAACATGACATTCTCTTCTGTCCACTTCATTGCTCACACAACTTACGTTTAACGTTAAATTTAACTCACGCCGTTCACGTCGAGGCAAGCGCTGAAGCGGAGAGTCTCAGGAATTTCTTTGATGATCTGGTTCAAGACTGACAACCTGCGGAAAACGAGAGAGCAACTGATAAAGCGAACCGAACACGACCGAATCCCGCACGCTCACGCTCGCCTAACGTTTACACCCGAGAGAATGAGAGCTCACTGAAGCTTCTCCGCTTTTGTTCTCAGTTCTAAACCAGGCTTTACAGGGAGTAGGCATCTTAACCGGTAACGGCCACGCAAAATGTTGCCTCCAAGCGGCCTAACATGGAATTATTGTGAAACTTTGTTGAGATCCAGTCTCCGTGAGATAAGAGCCTCGCATTCTGCACATTCACAAGAGGCAGATGAGTGTTGGCAGTGACTTTTCAACGTAATTTTCCAGTGACTTTGGTCCTCTTAATATAGTGGCGTTGTAGCTTATGCGCAGAGGGCCGAAAGATACGCTGGGCGTGAGGACAAAGGACGGCTGTTAGAGGCACAGTGAATACAGAGACGTGGCGGCGACAGAGATGCCGGCAAATGTGGAGGGGATGGGAGTGCGTGGGGTGGGAGCAGACATAGTCGAGGCGCCCCCAGGATGCCGGCTGCTGTCCGCCGTGCCCTCACGTGCCTCTACCGACCACCGACCAATCATCTCATTTGCTACGCTTGGCAGTGTGTTCTGCTGAATAACGACCAGGCGGCAAGAGGCACACCGCACCCAAGACACCCATCAACAATGGGCGCAATCGTCCAGCTGGCTGCCTTCTACAGTTACTCGCCTGACTTCCGCAAGGAACTACAGTGAACCGCCGTCCAGCAGGCAGCGTACGACAATAATAAGCCAAGACATTTGCTCAGTAGAATGCTGGTCCACGTTTGGAATGCAATACAGCAGTGCATGGCATGGATTCGGCTAGTCCATGTTAGGTATCCGGAAATATATAGCACAAGATGTCTTATCGTGACCGTAGAAAATTTTAATTTTTATTCTATCTTTTGTGACCATAATAAGAGTCCAGGCTCCATAGGCAAACAGCCAGCCGATATTAAGAAATTTTTTTTTCACCAGCTGCTTATTTTTTTATGACCCACCGTCTAATTTCTTATGGTGGGTCGTATGTTGCCACTTAGCCGCTGTGACTGGGTTCGGGGTCCGGTGTGACTGAAAGTAACACCACCCCGGCTCCCGTCCCCACTAACACCTTTGCCCGTGTCCCGCCACGTCGAGGCGGGCTCTATTTGTTTACATCCATTTGATATCTTTTTTGGTGCAGCATTAGAAAAACTTATAACTAATACAAAATCAAGTGAGGTATTAATAAACAAAACGGAATTAAATATTTAGAAAGAAGGAAGGAAGAGAATTGAATAGAGAAGAGATAGGTATAATATTGCCCGTCACCTGGTTGTGGGCGGCGGCCCGGGTCTTGGAATGACCCTCAAGACGCTGGCCATCGCTCACCATGCCTTCAACATCTATCATCCTAAAAACTAACATAACTATAAGAGATTAGTGTACGTTAAAGCTAGAAACTAAGACCTCCATGTCCAGCCCGCTAAACTATTTACGATATACAATAGAGAGGTAACTGATATTGTGCTTGGCTCAAAGTTGCTAATGAAAGGGTTCTTGTGGTAATAATAATAAAGGTAATGACGCTATCGGTTTGTGTTGAGCCTACAAGGCTCCTTGTAGAGTACATCAGGTGCAAGCACCTCCCGGCCTCGACGACAACACGACCTGAATGGTGGTTTTCCCCGATCTACCATAGGTATCCGTCGGGTTGGGCTCAAAAGAGAGGAACCACAATTAAGATCCTTCCATCCAGGCCGTGTACCGCCTCCTACCAGGAGGCGTAGGTCTCTTGAAGAGGTACCTAGCTTTAAGCTCTTATTAGAAATGGAGGTACTGTTATCTATTTACATATAAGGTGCAATCTGTTTTTAGGATTGTGTGTGACTTGTGCACCTCTTGTCGGTTGTTCCAGACTGTTCTTTGAAGTGGACTTGGTTGACACTATGGATCATCCGCGCTGGACGCAATATCTGTGTTGGTGCCCTGGGCTGTATCTGTTTCTTCTTCATCACTCGTGGTGCTAACCATATCTGTGTCCCCCTGGGCATCATGATGTCTGTTTGGACCGACTTGCCTTCGGTAGGGTCTGTTGCGCAAGTATTCTAGTTGTTGGATCTTCGAGATTTCATCAGTTAGTTTGTTGAGTTCAGTCCACCTTTTCGGGTCGTGTATTATGGCATGTAGTTCGTTCTGTGTGTTCAGGCGATTTATGTGTACTATGTGTCTTATGTTCGTGCGTTGTGCGCAGAAGAAGACAGTATGTTCAGGGGAACCTTCTTCCCCGCATGTGCATCTATTAGTCTGCTGCAGACTCACGCGGTACAGGTGCGTGGGATAAGGGCCATGTCCTGTGATGAAATGTACCATACCACGGCTGGGATCGATATGTTTTAGTTTTAGTTTTTCCCGGATGTCAGGGAAGAAGTTGTATACACGGCGGCCCTTATCGCTGTTGGCCCACTCCCTCTGCCAGGTATCCACTCGCCATGCTCTGAGTTGGCGTGTTGTCTCAATCGGTACAATTAAGAAATAGTCCACCAGGACGTAGGGACAAGATAAGCGGCGGAGGCTGCCAAGTATGGCTTGTTGATCAAATAACTTAGTGTTTGACTTCGTGCCAGAGGAAGCAGCATGAATCAAACTTGCGCAATGGAAGACGCAAACACCAGGGCGATAATACAGCAAGAGAGAGTGTCAGTCACGTCAGACTCGTGTGGAACCAAATTAAGTTGTGTGCAGCTAGAAATGAAAGTGTCGTGTGGAACCGAAGGCATTCTTGGGCAAGCCGACCAATTAGAAACGACAGTGTCGTGTGGAAACATAGGCATTCTTGTGCAATCAGATCACTTAGAAATGAAAGGGTCGTGTGAAACAAATTAACTCGTGTGCACCCAAGTACATGAGAAACGAAATAAAAGGCCAGGCAGCGGAACAGATAGAAGCAGAGATTCAGATGCAGATTCAGAGCCAGTACCGGCAGTTTGGAGATTCCGCAGCGAGACGCCAGTCGGGCCGAGTAGGCCCATAGCAGCCGATACAGCTGATAAAGACTTCAACTACGAGAAGACTGTGATAGACTCTGGTGGACACTCAGGAACTGCAGGTGAAGTCCTCCCACAAGGAGGAAAGTAAGATAAGTTTGGAAAGTGCAAGTCACTCAGAGCCCAACTTAGAAGCGATCCACATGTAGTGAGGACGAAAGGAGGCCAAGATGTAGTGGGAGGCGTCAGAGTTTTTAGTAGAATGTAAAGGTGTCTTATAAATAATTTTTTTAATGTTTAACCCATCTGACGTTACTTAGATGTTTAAAGAATAAAACAACTGACTCACAAGGAGTGAACCTGGAAATTTTCTGATATATATTTTTTGTATTTACTGGCAAATATGAAATAAGTCGGACAGCAATGTAAAGAATTTTACTTACGTTTTATTTTATGAAATTCCCATGTAAATTTGAAGTGTTTTACTTCCCTTAAGTATTATATACGTAGTTCATATAGAGGGCGCCATACAGCAAACCGATGTGTTCTCCAAACAGCCTACCTTATGTATGCAGTAGTATTCAAAGAACTGTGACTGACGCCCGAAACAACAGGGACATACATGCATTGAGAATAAAAAATAGCGGTATGTAATATGCAAATCATATAAATTATGCCATTAGTTGCAATTTTTTATTATAGTATCTGACCATGTACTCCTTGTATTTTTAGCATTGAGAATGGCTAGCTACTAGCCGAAATCTGGATTTGCATAATAAAATCTAAAAAGGACGACTGGTTGCTGCACTCCATTATTTATAATTTAAAAGTTGACTCCGTTTACACAGGAGGGATGGTTACGAGGTAGTCACTTGCAGCACAGTCAGCTGTCCCCTTTAGTAATATTAACTTTTCACCCAGGACCCTTTGTTTTGTATGATCTGTCATTTTCGAGATATTTAGTTGTTTCAAGTTAAACACTCTATATATCAGTGAGATAGGCCTCAGAAGATTGCTACACAGAGCGCACTAATCAAAGCCCGAAAATACTGTGCTACAGCACAAAATTTCGCCTATCGCAGAATGTGAGGTCTCGCGAGCACTCTGCTGCTGACGGCATTCAGTAGTACGGGCAGTGACAAAACTCAAACGATTGAATTAACGATCAGCCGACAGTGACGAATGAAATCATTTCTATTGACCAGTGGTGTCTGTACTGAATAGCAGCTAGTACTGTTGGCTTGGGCTTTCATTGCGTGCACTAGATACGCTACAGCAATTCCAGTCCTACCTGCGATTGTACCACCCAAAATATGTTGAACAAATATCACATTGCCTTGCGCCATGTTCTTACCTGCAAATGTTTGTTTCGGGAGTTATCACTGTGTTTTTACTAAGTCTCAGGAACCCGCAGAATCATTACGGCAAACAATTCAAATACGTAACAAATGACACAAGCTAAAATCGTGCGTCGCACGGGGTCTTGAATACGAGGATCAGCTTTCCGTGATAGAGTTCTTCCAACAGATATCTCTACTACACTCCTGGAAATTGAAATAAGAACACCGTGAATTCATTGTCCCAGGAAGGGGAAACTTTATTGACACATTCCTGGGGTCAGATACATCACATGATCACATGACAGAACCACAGGCACATAGACACAGGCAACAGAGCATGCACAATGTCGGCACTAGTACAGTGTATATCCACCTTTCGCAGCAATGCAGGCTGCTATTCTCCCATGGAGACGATCGTAGAGATGCTGGATGTAGTCCTGTAGAACGGCTTGCCATGCCATTTCCACCTGGCGCCTCAGTTGGACCAGCGTTCGTGCTGGACGTGCAGACCGCGTGAGACGACGCTTCATCCAGTCCCAAACATGCTCAATGGGGGACAGATCCGGAGATCTTGCTGGCCAGGGTAGTTGACTTACACCTTCTAGAGCACGTTGGGTGGCACGGGATACATGCGGACGTGCATTGTCCTGTTGGAACAGCAAGTTCCCTTGCCGGTCTAGGAATGGTAGAACGATGGGTTCGATGATGGTTTGGATGTACCGTGCACTATTCAGTGTCCCCTCGACGATCACCAGTGGTGTACGGCCAGTGTAGGAGATCGCTCCCCACACCATGATGCCGGGTGTTGGCCCTGTGTGCCTCGGTCGTATGCAGTCCTGATTGTGGCGCTCACCTCCACGGCGCCAAACACGCATACGACCATCATTGGCACCAAGGCAGAAGCGACTCTCATCGCTGAAGACGACACGTCTCCATTCGTCCCTCCATTCACGCCTGTCGCGACACCACTGGAGGCGGGCTGCACGATGTTGGGGCGTGAGCGGAAGACGGCCTAACGGTGTGCGGGACCGTAGCCCAGCTTCATGGAGACGGTTGCGAATGGTCCTCGCCGATACCCCAGGAGCAACAGTGTCACTACTTTGCTGGGAAGTGGCGGTGCGGTCCCCTAAGGCACTGCGTAGGATCCTACGGTCTTGGCGTGCATCCGTGCGTCGCTGCGGTCCGGTCCCAGGTCGACGGGCACGTGCACCTTCCGCCGACCACTGGCGACAACATCGATGTACTGTGGAGACCTCACGTCCCACGTGTTGAGCAATTCGGCGGTACGTCCACCCGGCCTCCCGCATGCCCACTATACGCCCTCGCTCAAAGTCCGTCAACTGCACATACGGTTCACGTCCACGCTGTCGCGGCATGCTACCAGTGTTAAAGACTGCGATGGAGCTCCGTATGCCACGGCAAACTGGCTGACACTGACGGCGGCGGTGCACAAATGCTGCGCAGCTAGCGCCATTCGACGGCCAACACCGCGGTTCCTGGTGTGTCCGCTGTGCCGTGCGTGTGATCATTGCTTGTACAGCCCTCTCGCAGTGTCCGGAGCTAGTATGGTGGGTCTGACACACCGGTGTCAATGCGTTCTTTTTTCCATTTCCAGGAGTGTATTTTCTACAGATCGGCCTACAAGAAACTGATTTGAGCAATAATACGGCACGAAATCAAGAATTTAAGCCTTACACAATTACGTACTTAAGTTGCTGCCGTTTAACAATGATGAAATTGAAGCGCAATTCACGTTACACTCTCTATGTTCCATTACCATAATAGATTACAACAGTGTGTAGGCAGCGAATGAAACTGACTCGTTACATTATTCAGTTTCACTTGATGTTAAGTGTAGCATTAGCTATTTTATCATCATCTATTCACCTTCGTCACCAGAGTGCCACGGCAGCACAGATCAGCTTCCTTTTTTTTCTGGTACACAGAGCGTCAAAAAAATCACGGTATGTCGAGCATAAGTGCATCCTAGGAATCACGAAGATTCACCTACGACTAGTGTCCGCTCCCCCCCCCCCCCCTCCCCCCGGTAGCTTAGTGGTCAGCGCAACAGAATATCAATCCTAAGGGCCCGGGTTCGATTCCCGGGTGGGTCAGAGATTTTCTCCGCTCATTGGATTGGATTGGATTGTTTGGGGGAAGAGACCAAACAGCGAGGTCATCGGTCTCATCGGATTAGGGAAGGAAGTCGGCCGTGCCCTTTCAAAGGAACCATCCCAGCATTTGCCTGGAGCGATTTAGGGAAATCACGGAAAACCTAAATCAGGATGGCCGGACGCGGGATTGAACCGTCGTCCTCCCGAATGCGAGTCTAGTGTGCTACCACTGCGCCACCTCGCTCGGTCTTTCTCCGCTCAGAGACTGGGTGTTGTGTTGTTCTAATCATCATCATTTCATCTCCATCGACGCGCAAGTTGCCGAAGTGGCGTCAAATCGAAAGAATTGCACCCGGCTGACGGTCTACCCGACGGGAGGCCCTAGTCACATGACAACAACCTACGGCTAGTGCGATTTGAGTTAAAAATTTAGCGAATTAATACAAAATGTGTTAAAATAACACCAGATAACGAATTAGAGCGATTTCCCGTTTTTAGACTTAACAGTTTCGTGTGTATATATAAACAATGACCTAACAGTGACCCACTTTACAGCCGACAACTTCACAGATCTCTTCCCAGTCCATGAATCCTTGCATGCCATTCTATCCTCAGCCGTAGTCGGATACATTTCTCGACTTCGTGCGAAATAAGCATATTCTACATAACCAACTGTCGACGTTTCCAGGATGGGGAATTATCCACACCACAAGAAGAGGCTCTGCCGATGTGATTTGAGGAGAATGATAGTTGTTTCAGCCTATTTCTCGATCCTCTTTTCTCTATAAACTCGTAGAAAATATTTCAGAAGACGTCTTCAGACATCAATCAAAATTGATAAGCTGACTCCTCGAAATCATAAAGATATATGTGAGCTGACTCTCGGCTTCTGGTGTCATTTATTTCTCGTCTGCTGAGGGCTTGCAAAACCCATCTGTTAGCGAAACGCAACTGTTCTGCGGACCGAGCGAGTGCCAAATACACTGACGGAGAAAAAATCACAAACCTAGAAAGGAGTTGTGCTACATAAATGGAAGTTGGTAGACGTGTTTCTCCGCCTCAAAGATGATGTATATTCAGATTTCGCGCCAGTCGCTTAAGACTGGTGCTAGGAGCGACACTATGAGGATGGAAATCAGGTTTGCTTTAAAAACATTCTGTAATGGTCCAGAGCGTTAATTACCTTTGACAATTGACATGATCTGAAGTTAGTCAAGAATGCCTTTAAGGCAGCAAAGACGCTATTGTCAACGTCTCACTGAGTTTGAACGAGGTCGTGTAACAGGGCTACGAAAAGCTGGATGTTTCTTTTGCGCTGTTGCATAAAGAAGGCAGGAATGTAGCCACTGTACATGATTGCTGGCAGCGGTGATCACGAGTATATACGGCCGCAAGAAGACCGGGCTCCTAACGGCCACGTGGCACTATCGTACTGCATCTGCAGCAGCGACCTGTGGAGCAGTTAACACCATTGTGAGACAACAAACCGTTACATAACGATTACATCAAGGACTGCCCCGAGCCAGAGGCCTGCAGGATGCATGCCACTGACCCCAAACCACCGTCGTTTGCGTCTTCAGTGGCGTCAAGAGAGAGTTCATTAGAGGGCAGAGTGACGGACTGTTGTGTTTTCTGATGAAAGCTGAACCTGTCACGGTGCCAGTAATGGCCATCTGTTGATTAGAAGGGGGTCAGTTGAGGGCCTCCATCAACTGTCTGCTGCTAGACACAATGGACCTACATCTGGAGTGTGCCATTTCGTATGACAGCCGGAGAACTCTCGCGATTATCCCAACCACGCTGACTGCAGAGCTGTACGTCAGTCTGCTGATCCGGCCTGTTGTGCTGCCACTCATGAACAGTGTTCCAGGCGGTGTTTTCCAACAGGATGACGCTCGCCCACATAGCGCTGTTGTAACTCAACTGCTCTACAGGGTGTCGACATATTGCCTTTCCCTGCTCGATCACAAGATATGTCTCCAGTCGAGCATATAGGGGACATCATCGGACGAAAACTCCAGAATTATCTACAAACAGCGTTAACTGTCCCTGTACTAACCGACCAAGTGCAACAGGCATGGAACTTCGCCCCACAAACTGACATGCAGCACCTGTACAACACAATGCAAGCACGTTTGCATACTTGCATTCAACATTCTGGTGCTTACTCCAGTTATTAAAGCACCAATATTTCAAATTTGGGAACGGAGTGAGACAGGGTTATAGACTATCCCCGATGTTATTCAATCTGTATATTGAGCAAGCAGTAAAGGAAACAAAAGAAAAGTTCACATTAGGTATTAAAATCGATGGAGAAGAAATAAAAACTTGGAAGTTCGCCGATGACATTGTAATTCTGTCAGAGACAACAAAGGACTTGGAAGAGCAGTTGAACGGAATAGACAGTGTCTTGAAAGGAGGGTATAAGATGAACATCAACAAAAGCAAAACGAGGATAATGGAATGTAGTCGAATTAAGTCGGGTGATGCTGAGCGAATTAGATTAGGAAATGAGACACTTAAAGAAGTAAAGGAGTTTTGCTATTTGGGGAGTAAAATAACTGATGACAGTCGAAGTAGAGAGGATATAAAATGTAGACTGACAATGGCAAGGAAAGCGTTTCTGAAGAAGAGAAATTTGTTAACATCGAGTATAGATTTAAATGTCAGGAAGTCGTTTCTGAAAGTATTTGTATGGAGTGTAGCCATGTATGGAAGTGAAACGTGGACGATAAATAGTTTAGACAAGAAGAGAATAGAAACTTTCGAAATGTGGTACTACAGAAGAATGCTGAAGATTAGATGGGTAGATCATATAACTAATGAGGAGGTACTGAATGGGATTGGGGAGAAGAGGAGTTTGTGGCACAACTTGACTAAAAGAAGGGATCGGTTGGTAGGACACATTCTGAGGCATCAAGGGATCACCAATATACACTCCTGGAAATGGAAAAAAGAACACATTGACACCGGTGTGTCAGACCCATCATACTTGCTCCGGACACTGCGAGAGGGCTGTACAAGCAATGATCACACGCACGGCACAGCGGACACACCAGGAACCGCGGTGTTGGCCGTCGAATGGCGCTAGCTGCGCAGCATTTGTGCACCGCCGCCGTCAGTGTTAGCCAGTTTGCCGTGGCATACGGAGCTCCATCGCAGTCTTTAACACTGGTAGCATGCCGCGACAGCGTGGACGTGAACCGTATGTGCAGTTGACGGACTTTGAGCGAGGGCGTATAGTGGGCATGCGGGAGGCCGGGTGGACGTACCACCGAATTGCTCAACACGTGGGGCGTGAGGTCTCCACAGTACATCGATGTTGTCGCCAGTGGTCGGCGGAAGGTGCACGTGCCCGTCGACCTGGGACCGGACCGCAGCGACGCAAAGATGCACGCCAAGACCGTAGGATCCTACGCAGTGCCGTAGGGGACCGCACCGCCACTTCCCAGCAAATTAGGGACACTGTAGCTCCTGGGGTATCGGCGAGGACCATTCGCAACCGTCTCCATGAAGCTGGGCTACGGTCCCGCACACCGTTAGGCCGTCTTCCGCTCACGCCCCAACATCGTGCAGCCCGCCTCCAGTGGTGTCGCGATAGGCGTGAATGGAGGGACGAATGGAGACGTGTCGTCTTCAGCGATGAGAGTCGCTTCTGCCTTGGTGCCAATGATGGTCGTATGCGTGTTTGGCGCCGTGCAGGTGAGCGCCACAATCAGGACTGCATACGACTGAGGCACACAGGGCCAACACCCGGCATCATGGTGTGGGGATCGATCTCCTACACTGGCCGTACACCACTGGTGATCGTCGAGGGGACACTGAATAGTGCACGGTACATCCAAACCGTCATCGAACCCATCGTTCTACCATTCCTAGACCGGCAAGGGAACTTGCTGTTCCAACAGGACAATGCACGTCCGCATGTATCCCGTGCCACCCAACGTGCTCTAGAAGGTGTAAGTCAACTACCCTGGCCAGCAAGACCTCCGGATCTGTCCCCCATTGAGCATGTTTGGGACTGGATGAAGCGTCGTCTCACGCGGTCTGCACGTCCAGCACGAACGCTGGTCCAACTGAGGCGCCAGGCGGAAATGGCATGGCAAGCCGTCCCACAGGACTACATCCAGCATCTCTACGATCGTCTCCATGGGAGAATAGCAGCCTGCATTGCTGCGAAAGGTGGATATACACTGTACTAGTGCCGACATTGTGCATGCTCTGTTGCCTGTGTCTATGTGCCTGTGGTTCTGTCAGTGTGATCATGTGATGTATCTGACCCCAGGAATGTGTCAATAAAGTTTCCCCTTCCTGGGACAATGAATTCACGGTGTTCTTATTTCAATTTCCAGGAGTGTAGTATTGGAGGGAAGTGCGGAGGGTAAAAATCACAGAGGTAGGCCAAGAGATAATACACTGAGCAAATACAGAAGGATGTAGGTTGCAGTAAGTACTGGGAGATGAAGAAGCTTGCACAGGATAGATTAGCATGGAGAGCTGCATCAAACCAGTCTCAGGACTGAAGACCACAACAACAGCAACGAGTTTTTCGTCAGTGTATCATTAATCTTCTTCTCCATGTCTTATTCACAGGTAAAAATAAGCTGTCGTCAATCGAAAGATTGGTTTGAACACCGTAGCGCTTTACTAGGTGTCGTAGTGTTGCAGGTGGTGCGCCCTTGCCTTCCTCCGTCCTATGAGCTGACTAACACAGTCAGTTATGGGGGGGAATCTACAGTTTAACGTGGATTCCGAATCACAGTGCAACTCTGCATTCTTCACGGCAAGGAAATTGCCAGTGGTGATGGAAGTGACAAGTGACAGATAGAAATCCTAGGACTGATTGTCAAACGAATCCGTGACCTTTGGAGCCGGAGTATGGCCCTTTACCACTTTCCGGCTACCGACAGTTCATAGGTAAATAAAGTAAAGTTTGAGGCGCAAGCCTGTGAACGGACTATCGGGCTCACTGCGGTTAGAGTGCAGACTTTCCATTCGCCGCGGCCTAGGAAGTGGTGTGGCGGGCCCCTCGACCCGGCCGCCTTTTAACTCCGGGGAAGATTGACGGTACCCGTTTTGACAGCAGACTGAGTGCACCGGGGGCCCTCTTGGACGGACTGGAACGAGGAAAAATCCGCGAATGTAAGTCCTCCAGGGCCCGAGTTTAGTACTCTGATCACTACACCACCACAGTCACGAGGCTTCATATGTACTGTGCTTAAATGATACACTAGCTACGTGTGCAAAGTAATCTGCCTAGTCTAGTGTTTTGTCTGAGGTAATGAAAACTCTGAAGCAAAACGGAAAGCTCTGCCTTCAACGACGTCGACAGTGTTCTGCAAGGACCGTCCACGGCGCAGTGTTCCACGGTTCTATGGTTTTATCAACATTTATTATAAGGCTAAATCTGTCATATTCATTCTTTCACGGTTTATTGTCTCTTGCAGCTCTTCTGTCGTACCCGCCAGAGTTACACAATCACCCTGCCAGAGTTACACAATCACCTGCGTCTTCCACGCCTAGACGGTATTGACCACTAGATGTCTCTTATGAGACGGACCCTCCAATATAAAAGGAGGCGGACAATATTGTGCTGTGTGTATAGAAACATTAACAGGAGAATGGGTCGATCAGTAGAGCTCGGTGCCTTCGAACGTGAACGACTCACTGGATTTCACCTGAGTAAAAGAATCTGTCAGGGACATTTCAACCCTTCTAGAGCTGCCCAGGTGGACTGCTGATGCTGTGATCGTGAAGTGGAAACGCGAAGGAACAACCGCCGCTAAACCAAGACCAGCATACTTTGTGTACGGACGGACAGGGACCGTCCAGCATTGCAGAGGTTGTTTATAAAAAAAATGGCATGAAATCGGTGTAAACAGTCTCTCGTAAGTTCCAAGGTGCTTCCAGCAGTTCAGTTATCACAATGAACATGCGCTGTGAGTTAAAAAGGAATGGGGTGCAGAGGTCGAGTAGCTCTTCATAAGCAAGCATTTCTGTAGTCAGTGCTAAGTGGCACCTGAAGAGGTGTAAAAAGCGACGCCATTGGACAGTAGATGGCTGGAAACCAGTGATCAATCGCGCTAAGCTCTGGGACATTTAGATGAATGAGTATGGCTCTGGTGAATACCTGGAGAACGATACCTGCCATCATATGTAGGACCACCAGTGTAGTACAGAGGAGGTGGTGTTATGGTATGGAAGTGTATTTCGTGGTTAGGGTGTGATCCCCTTCTGGGCTTAAGAAAACGCCAAATGGATACGTATGTCAACACATTTTAAAGCATTGTGTTCTGCGTACAGTAAAAGAGTTTGGAGAATTGGCTGATTGTATAACCACGAAAATGCACCCTGTCATAAGGCAGCACCTGTGGGGAAATGTTTGTGGACAATGACATTCCTGAAATGGACTGGTCTGCCCAGAGTGCCGATCTGATCCATGGAACACCTTTGGGATGAGTTAGGACGTTAACGTCGCACCAGACCTCAACGTTTAACATCACTGCCTTCTCTTGATTCGTCTCCTAAGAAAGGATGGGCATTCCTCTACAGACATTCAGACGCTTCACTGAAAATGTCCCCGGCGTTGTTCAAGTCGTCATAAACGCGAAGATTGGACACACCCTGTATTAATGTCCACTAACATGTGTCCGGATAGTTTTAATCAGGCAGTTTATATCGAACAAGAATGCGTCATAGTTTAACTTCTAGTAGCTTTTGATAGATCATCATCAGACTTCGCATCGGCCTACCACGAAATTAAGCAAAATCGCTACAAATAACAAATGACGGTAGGAGTTTTAAGGTTTAACGCTCGTTGGGTGCAAGATCGTTAAAGATGAAGTGTGACTTCATGGTTGGGACAGGAATTGGCCCTTGTCTTATCGATGGAAATATACCAGTATTTTACAGAAATCCAGAATATTCAAATACCAGATTTCGCCCCTCGGATGCGAATCCAGGCATTCCATAGAACTGATGTTCGGCAGGTGGCTGTAGGCAGATTCTCGCAAGCAACATTGCTTTAAGCTTCATCCTTCATTATTAACATTCAGGGGCCACGAGTTGGAAGACAGGTATACATGTCGAACAAATCAAGAACTCCTCAACTTATGCGCACAAACACCATGGACATGCATTATAAAAGGCCAGATATTTTTACAGGGACAGTGTTGTCACAGCAACAAGTGGACAAAAATTCCAATTTTTCGCTTTCAATCAAGGTTTTTGGATAGTTTTATTTAGTTGTAAGGTAAATGACGGAACTGTAAATTGCCCCCCAAATATTACCAGTTGCGAACTAGTTGAATTCTACTCAATTAACCACCGAATATTCAATCATCATGATACAGCGCTTTATATTTTAGCTTCGTATTCGTTGGGGCACGAACAATATGATCGAGTGTACGGTATCACAGGTGCTGTATTTCAAATAAAAGACGCCTACGAGCCTGGAGATCAGACGAATGGCAGTCTGATTGTGAAACGGCAGCTACAGAGCGTCCCTCGATCATTAGAAACAAGCTCAGTATGTGCGACATTGAGCCTATCCGACGTATGGTGGATATACTGACAGGTTACGCCCCCACATCTCAAACATTAAATAAACTGCGATGCAGTAACACATATATCTGTGAATGTGGGGAAGAAGGCTTTCAGTTGACCCCCTACCTGGCAGAGAGGGAATGAAAGCATATTGTGATCTGCAAGAAAACTGTATGTAAAATTTTAGTTGCACATCGCAGATAAAAAATCAGTTCCTCAACTTTCAGTCTTTAAGGCCAAGTGGATGTTCTGAAACTCAAACAGAAGTCATGTGATCCGAAGATCGAAGTAGAAGAATAACAAGACTTGTGGCGGTAATGTAGAAAATTGTAATACAAGAAGTCCAGATGTAGGTATAAGTGTAGTTAACTGGCAAATGTAGAGCTCTGATGAGGCAGCTATTCACAGCTATAGCCATATAAGATGAAAGTTTTCCACATTGGACTTCAATTACACTCATTTTGCTTAGTATTGTTTCATTTGGTTATATTTGCAACAATAATTGCTATTAGCATACCAATCGGGAACCCAGTGCCACACCTGGCTGAAACCATTACAATGGACCACTGGACCACAAGCAGTTCACTTCGCCGTCTAGGGCAAGAAATTAGAAGTGGAAAAAAAAAGTCCAAGTGCGCCCTGTTAGGAATCTACTCAAAGATAACAGTACACAAAGTGCACTCTAGTACATAGGTACAACAGAATGTACAATGGTTTTTCTCTTTTCCTTATGATATCCAATTATTATTGCATACATTAACGTTATTTTCACAAACAGCATTCACGTTTGTGTTATTCGATTTTCTCAGTAAGAGCTCGAATGGTGACGGGAAGTGGAAATGAATAGGTAGCCGCTGTGGGCCTAGTGGTTGACGCGACTTGTATTCCGGTGCAGTCTGGAGCACCAGGGAGAGCCGCCGCACGACGGTGTCCGCGGGTGGGATATTTCCCGAGGGTCGCATGAATCCCCGTTAGGCCCCACTCGGGGACGAAACGTCTGCAGGCACCTCGCCGAAAGGACCAAAGAGACGGCCCGTTCCGTCTCCCATCTGCGGCTTATTTACGCCATGTTACATGCAGAGGAAAAATGTTCAGCGCGAGCACAAATAGGAAAGGTCAAAAAGCACACCAGTAGGAAAGGGAAATCAACTCGACATTCACCAATGGTGATGCACAACTATGCTGCTATTGTCCTCCACTTACTATATATATATATATATATATATATATATATATATATATATATATATATATATATATATATATGACTGTCGTCACAATACATTTCTCTGATCACCGATTAGATGTTTTGGGTTTAACAGCTGATTTTTAAAAAAATGGTTCAAATGGCTCTGAGCACTATGGGACTTAACATCTGTGGTCATCAGTCCCCCTAGAACTTAGAACTACTTAAACCTAACTAACCTAAGGACATCACACACATCCATGCCCGAGGCAGGATTCGAACCTGCGACCGTAGCAGTCGTGCGGTTCCGGACTGAGCGCCTAGCACCGCTAGACCACCGCGGCCGGCGCTGATTTTTAATCTGAATACGTACACCAAATGTCATTTAACGATATTATGGCGAATTCGTTAAACGCCATTTGGTGTACGTATTCAGATTAAAAATGAGGTGTTCATTTAACGATATTATGCCGAATTCTGGAGATGATGAAGCTAGCACAGGATAGAGTAGCATTGAGAGCTGCATCAAACCAGTCTCTGGACAGAAGACAACTACTACAAATGTTAAACAACTCACTTTTCTCGTTAACTTCTTTAAGCACTTCTTCAGTCGATTAGGTTTTCTACATCTAGGACGTTTTTGCCATTTACTTTACGTCAAGATGTGTGTTACTTTTGTGGTGTCACCGCCAGACACCACACTTGCTAGGTGGTAGCTTTAAATCGGCCGCGGTCCATTAGTACATGTCGGACCCGCGTGTCGCCACTGTCAGTGATCGCAGACCGAGCGCCACCACACGGCAGGTCTCGAGAGACGTACTAGCACTCGCCCCAGTTGTACGGACGACTTAGCTAGCGATGCAACACTGACGAAGCCTCGTTTATTTGCAGAGAAGATAGTTAGAATAGCCTTCAGCTAAGTCAATGGCTACGACCTAGCAAGGCGCCATAGCAATTGATAGTTATCGTATGAAGCATGTCTCATCAAGAACGATGTATACAAATGATGGATTAAAGTTAAGTATTGCAGCAGCTACGTACTTTTCTTTATAGCATTCATTACGTATCCTGTTTCAGACCTCAAGCCAGCCTGCTTGAGTTTAAGTGCGTGCCTTTCGGTTACCCGTCACTGTGGACTGGCTGTCTTGTCAGACCACAACAACTTTCACTTCTTATTTTCTGTTTCTTACGCGGGGAGACTAAGACACGCCACATAAATATGTTAGCACTTTTAATTATTTTTAAACCGAGGCAGTTGTGTTAATAAGTAAATTATTTTGAAAGCTTTGCGTGTTCAATGAGACTGTTCTGTTTATATCCTTTCTACAGCAATCATCACTAATCATCACATTATTATGAGATCACTATGGTAACTAAGCATCCTTCACGTCACGACAAATGAAACTCTGTTACAATCTCGTGTTCATTAAAAGAAAAGGTACAGGTGTATCCGGAGGAGACTCTAACCTGACGCGAAGAAACACACACGAACACAGCACTGTACTCTCAGTTCATCGCTGAACTGTTTATACGTATTTCCATATCTAGTCTCGTAGCTTGTAACATTTTTCAAAGGAAGCCGCCGCGTGGCGCGATGAGGTATAATCAAAGCATAACGAGAATTTTTGTTTATTTTGGAAATTATTCGGCTACGTCAAAATTGTGCTTTTGAAAATAATCCGCTTTAGATATTATACACTTACGCCAGCGCTTTTCCCAATCCCTGAAATACTTCTGGAACTCCATTTTCGGAATGGCTTGTAACTCTCTCAGAGATGTGTTTTTAATGTCATCCAAGGCTCTTTAAGTTTTTGTTTATTTTTCGTAACAGAAAAAAGGCACGGGAGCCAATGAATAACAAATATGGGGGCTGGAAAGTCGTTACAGTATCGTATTTGCCCAAAAATTCACGAACAAGCAGCTACGTGTTTCGCCAGTAATCCAGCGTTTTTAGGGATTATGGCAAGAATTCACGTTGCACTACGCTGTTAAAATCGAAGAACAAATGAGCATAATCTTCTCATTTGATGGCACCGAGTTTTTTTCGGTTTCTGGCGGCCCGGAGTAGTTACACTGGGACGAAGCCTTAGTTCCGAGATCATACCCGTTAACGCATTCTTCACCCCGTGTTCTGAAACGTATCAGTAATTATTTATCTTTGTTTCTTCATCTAGTGACTCCTGAGCAAATTGTATTTGTCGGTTTTTGGTTTAAACTGAAATAGTTTGGAACAAATTTTGCGCTCACACGTTTCATACGCAAAACACCCGAGAAATTCATGTTATCAGTGATCTGGTATGCTAACGTTATAAGAGAGATCTCTGTGATTCGGCGATCGTTCATTATCATTTCTTTCACGATCAGGACGCTCGTCACCAGCATTTACACGACCTCCTCCGAAACATCTACGACCTTCGTAAAACTTTGTTTTGCACATAGTAGCCTCATCAAAAGCAATATCTATAGTTTCTGTAACATTGTTACTATTTATTCCGTTCTTATAACAAAACGTAAAGCAAATTCTCAGATCCGTTTTTAATACAAAATAACTGATCTCATATACTAGTAAAACACATGTAAACTTTTCTACAGCTGACAGTCTCAAATTCAGATAGGGCGAACAATGTTCAGATACTTTTCAGACATGTTTACTAGCACAACAACGAAAAAACCGCGCGAATTGGACTAACCCAACAAGCGAAATTACAAAATTTCCGGTACTTTTTGATCATAACTCATTCTACCGTAGCTCCACCATCGTCATGTAATCAAACACGGCACGAGTCATAAGAACGCAAGACGGTTATAACTAACCGTGAATGCTTGTGCACGTTACAGTTGCAACATCTGTCCATTTAACATTCAGTGCTTCACACGTCCAGGTAGGTTGGTTGTGGTTGAAGGTTTTACGCAACTACCACATATTATGTTTACTTGTAGATTTATTTGAATATAATATGCAACCAGTCACTTTTTTGATTTTATGACACGATTTATTTTCCGTACCATGAACTAGTTTTCAAGCCACGGTAGGTTCATAATCAGATAGAGGTGTTACAGGAACGTAATCTGGCTCGTATGCAGCTAGTCGCTGTGGTAGTTGTGCTTGCGGAAATAACGAAAATTTAGCTACGAGTAATAAAATGCTTTTATGTTTTGGGTTACTTACCTTGCATTGCCTTGTCGTATCAATGCAAATCAGTTTTAAAAATGTACGTTTTGCAAGTTATTCACAAACATACTCATTATTTAGCTGCACTTGAATTCACATTCATTCACATTACGTAAACAATGAATGTAAGTACAAAGATTGTGAATACGATACATATCACACTCCTCACATCGCGCCTTTAACTTCAGATGCGTTGTATTACAGGATAAATATTTACGAGCATAGATGGTGGATATAAGCGAACTTTGAATACTGCGTGCATTCGCATTATACATGTAATAAGGATAAAAAGCTACACAAAAGGTAAAAAAGAGAGAAATGTTTACCACAAACAGCTACTGAGTTACTACCATATGTGACAATGCTTTTATTAGCGGGGCCTACTGCAATATAAATCATAAAGAGAAAACGTTTATGAGTCAACAAAACGAGTGCCTTAGTCGTCAGAACACGCAGATTAATCGCACTGAAAATATTTTGAGAGGTCACAATAATGTAAGAGATGAATATATATTATCTATTTTTAGTGTTCTGGTGTCAGGATGTATGGGGAACCTGCAAAATGTACATTATTAGCAAGGATTTGCCACGGATAACACGAGACATGGCAAATTTAAAAGATCACAAAATCTCCAAGTTTTGCGATCCTTTACTGACGCTCGAAACTTGGCGTGGAATTCAACGAGAGATACTTTTAATAGCTTCCACAATGAAACTTTGTCTCGAAATTCGACAGAAAATCCAAACAGATTCTGGTCGTATGTAAAGTACACCAGCGACAAGACACAATCAATACCTTCACTGCACGATACCAATCGTAAAATAACCGATCACAGCGCCACCAAAGTCGAGTTATTAAACGTAGTTTTCCGAAATTCCTTCACCAAGGAATACGAAGTACATGTTCCAAAATCCGAATCGAGAACACTGCCAACACTAGTAGCTTAGAAGCAGAAATCCTTGTGTGGCGAAGCAGCTTAAAGCACTTAATAAAGGCGAGTCTTCCCGTCCAGATAGCATAGCAATAAGGTTCCTTTCAGAGTATGATGATACAACAGCCCCATGCTTAGCAGTCATACATAACCGCTCGCTTCACGAAACATCCGTACCAAAAGACGGCACAGGCCACACCAATACCCAAGAAAGGAAATAGGAGTATCCGCTGAATTACAAACATATATCACTAACGTCGATGTGCAACAGGATTCTGGAACATGTACTATGTTCGAACATTATGAATTATCTCGAAGGAAACGATTTATTGACAAACAAAGAACTAGGATTCAGAAAATATCGTTCTTGTGAAACCCAACTAGCTCTGAATTCGCACGACGTTATGAGTGCTATCGACAGGAGACCTCAAATTGATTCCATATTTTTAGATTTGTAGATCTTAGGCGTCATTGTTCACGCAAAGTCGATAACTGAGTGGCGCCGGCACAGTAGCTCAGCGTGTTTAGTCAGAGGGCTATCTGAGTGAAAACAATAACGATGAACTTGAACGGGTGTCATGGGACGTCCGCCCTTACTAAACGCAACGAACCATAACGAACAAAATGGAAAAAAAAGTGGTTAGGGCGGCAGAATGCCATGGAAGGGGCCTGGGATCTATTCCCCGCTGGATCGGAGATTTTCTCCATGCGGGTTTTCATTATCGTAGCATACCCGTCGACGTGCAAGTCGAAGAAATGGCGCCAACTATAAAGACTTGAGCCAGGCGACCGGTCTACCCGACGCGAGGTGATAGCCTTGGAAATGTGTGGTAAGGTCTTATTGGGGCCAAACTACAAAGGTCATCTCTCCCTAAGCCTAATGGGCGACTTGCGCGCCGGTGATGAGAATTAAATGACGAGGACAACACAACACCCAGTCCATGAGCGGAGAAAATCTCCAACCTGGCCGGGAATCGAACCCGGGTCCGCTGCATGGGATGCAAGCACGTTACCACTCTGCGTTTTTTTAATCTCATTTAGTACGTAATATTTCGTTGCATTTGTTCGGGGCGGACGTCCCATGACACGTGTTCAGGTTCATCGTTGATCCGTTCACTCAGTTTTTTTTTATTACAGAGGGCAGCTAACACACTGACCGAACACGCTGTGCTACCGTGCCGGCACTCTGCTAAGCAGGCGCACACAGTAGATAGTAATCGATGGAAAATCATCGAGTAAAACAGGTGTGATAGCCGGCGTTCCCAAAGAAGTATTATAGCCCCTCTACTGTTCCTATTCTACATAAACAAAGTATTATAGCCCCTCTGCTGTTCCTATTCTAAATAAACAAGTTAGGAAATAATCTGAGCAGCCCTCTTAGATTGTTTGCAGATGACGCTGTCATTTACCGTCCAGTAACTTCACAGAATATCAAAACCAATTGCAAAATGACCTAGTCGCGATGTCTGAATCGTGCGAAAAGTGACAATTGTTTCTCAATAAAGAAAAATGTGAGGTCATCCATATGAGTACATAAAGAAATCCGTTAAGTTTCGATTACACGATAAATCACACAAATTCGACTAAATTTCTAGGAATTACAATTTCAAGTAACTTAAGTTGGAACAGTCACACAGGTAATGATGTGGGGAAGGCTGCGTTTAATTGGTAGAACATTACAAGATGCAAAAGGGTCTAACATAGAGACTGCCTGCACTACGCTTCTTCGTCCTCCGCTAGAGTACTGCTGTGCGGCATGGTTTCCTTACCAAATCGGACTGACGGAAGGCATCGAAAAAGTTCAAAGAAGGGCAGCACGTTTTGTATTGTCGCGAAATAGGGGAGAGAGTGTCACGGATATGATAAGCTATTTGGGATGGCAGTTACTAAAACAAAGATGTTTTTCGTTGCGGCGAGATCTTTTCACGAAATTTTATCATCAACTTTCTCCTCTGACTTTGAAATTATTTTACTGTCGCCAACTACTTACGGAGAAATGATCATCATAATAAAATGTAAGAAATAAGAGCTCTTTCAGAAAGACTTACGTGTTTATTTTTCCAACGCGTTGTTAGAGAGTGGAACTGTAGGGAAATACTCTGAAGGCGATTCGACGAACCCTCTGCCAGGCACTTAAGTGTGAATTGCACAGTAGTCATTTAGGTGTGTATGTACATGTACAATGTAAATAACCCGAACTTTAAAAACATTTTTGTTTCAAAAACATCTCATCATGGGTAGCAAGTTTTCGTTATTTCCGCCAGCACGACGACCACAGCGTCTCGCGGCACGTGGTCCAGACATTGTTCCTGAACACCTTCAACTGATGATGAGCCTGCGATGGCTTGAAAACTAGTTCGTGTTACAGAAAAATAAATCGTGTCAAAAATTCAAAAAAGCGACTGGTTGCGTATTATGCCCAAATAAATCCAATTTAAATCACAAGTGTAGTTCGCCATCCAAAATGGATAAAATGAATCTGTTTCCTCATTGACTCCTTAGTGCACATATACCTTACTACCTTGCATCAGAGATTAACTACCTGTCATCACAACATAATCGAAGCATAAGGTCCCACTTGCTTAACACCACAGCTGTGACCATCACTAAGGCAAGAACATACGCAAACTCCTCCTCTGTCGCTGCAGCTCGCCGCTGGCACAAGCTACCCTCCATTCTGGGCACAGTTAAATGCCTTGTTGCTTTTAAGAAGCTGAAACACTTTCTTCTGTCGCCCAAAAATTAACGTATATGGCCAGTTTTCACTATGTCAGCACGACTGCTCAGATGGGTGGTAACGTGCTTGCCTCCCGTGCAAGCGCGCCCGGGTTCGATTCCCGGCCGGGATGGAGAGTTTCTTCGCTCGTGGACTGGGTGTTGTGTTGTCCTAATCACCATTTCATCCTCAACACCGGCACGCAAGTCACCCCATGTTGCGTTAACTGCAATACACACATCATAAAAAGTTTTGCATCACCCCGGTTCCCTGAACTCCTGAAGATAGACGTTCATTGTGGATATTGTATCACAGATACAGTCCCTTTGACTGTTCAAAGATGTTACTAAACCCGCCCAAAGATGTAAACAACCACGCATGAGCAGCGCCTATTAGACGCAGGGGGTCCGACAGCCGATCAGTTCCAGTTCTGAAATTGAAATTTGTGGTAAGGTCTCATAGGACCAAACTGCCGAGGTCATCGGCCCATTACTTAATCTAACCGACGTTATGGATATGGTTAACACACACACCCCCATGCCCGAGGGAGAATTCGAAACCTCCGACGGGGGGAGCCGCACGGACCGTGAGAAGTCGCCCTAGACCGAGCGGCTACCCCGCGCGCCTCAGTTCCAGTCATTTCACCAGGAAGGAGGTACACGGCTCGTGTTGTCCGTAGTTCAATCACGCCGAGACGGTCAATACCGCGGTTCGATCGCGTCCACATTTACTTTGGGCCAGAAAGGGCTCTCAGCAAGGGAAGTGTCCAGGCGTCTCGGAGTGAACCAAAGCGATATTGTTCGGACATGGAGGGGAGGCAGTGAGACAGGAACTGTCGATGACATGCTTCGCTCAGGCCGCCCAAGGGCTACTACTGCATTGGATGATCGCTACCTACGGATTATGGCTCGGAGGAACCCCGACAGCAACGCCACCATGTTGAATAATGCTTTTCGTGCAGCCACAGGACGTCGTGTTACGCAATAGGCTGCATGATGCGCAACTTCACTCCCGACGTCCACGGCGAGGTCCATCTTTGCAACCACTGCACCATGCAGCGCGGTACAGATGGGGCCAACAACATGCCGAATGCACCAATCAGGATTGGCATCACGTTCTCTTCACCAATGAGTGTGGCATATGCCTTCAACCAGACAATCGTCGGAGACGTCTTTGCAGGCAACCCCGACAGGATGAACGCCTTAGACACACTGTCCAGCGAGTGCAGCAAGGTGGAGGTTCCCTGCAGTTTCGGAGTGCCATTATGAGGGCCGACGCACGCCGCCGGTGGTCATGGAAGGCGTTGTAACGGCTGTACGATACGTGAATGGCATCCTCCGACCGATAGTGCAACCGTGTCGGCAGCATATTGGCGAGCCATTCGTCTTCATGGACGACAATTCGCGCCCCTATCGTGCACATTTTGTGAATGACTTCCTTCAGGATAAGGACGTCGCTGGACTAGAGCGGCCAGCATGTTCTCCAGACATGAGCCCTATCGAACATGCCTGGGATAGATTGAAAAAGGCTGTTTATGGACGACGTGACCCACCAACCACTCTGAGGGGTCTACGCCGAATCGCCGTTGAGGAGTGGAACAATCTGGACAAACAGTGCGTTGATGAACTTGTGGATTGTATGCCACGACGAATACAGGCATGCATCAGTGCAGAAGGACGTGCTACTGGGTATTACAGGTACCGGTGTGTACATCAATCTGGACCACCACCTCTGAAGGTCTCGATGGTGTACAACATGCAATGTGTGGTTTTCATGAGCAATAAAAAGGGTGGAAATGACGTTTATGTTGATCTCTATTCCAATTTTCTGTATAGGTTACGGAACTCTCGGAACGGAGGTGATAAAAAACTTTTTTTGAAATGTGTAAGACTTGCACTTGGTGGCCGAAAGTCCCCGGGTGGGGCCTCTGGACAACGATGCCATACACTCATTACCAATTTTTTCCCCCTATGTCAAATATTAAATCATACGGGCTCACCTTCTCCCATTTATGCTTCTTCCTCGTTTCATTTCTCATTGAATAACGTCACTTTCTTTTCCTCTATTTTCATCTACTATGCTTCATCATGTTACTCTTTCTCTTCCTCGCCCACCCCTACTACTGCTACAAGCTCTCATAGTTTAAATCTAAGTTCCTTATCGCTGTACTCATGAACGAATGCAAAATGTATGCATTTTTTCTCTTCCTGCACTACAGTAATAGCAAATTGTTTTACATGTAATATATTTGATGTAACTTTTAACATGCTTATCGTAGTGAATAATCTTCCTAGGTTAAATGGATGTATAGGTAAGTGAACTGTCTATCGGTTGCGGTCAACTTTTGCTGCTCACGGACGTAGCCTTCGAATATACTCTCATCAGCCAGAACATATAACCACCGATCTACTACTGAAATAGACCCGTACAAGCAGTAGCAGCGTCACCTGGCGGGGAATGACCGCTAGTCAGACAGAGGTTCAGTGCATGTCGCATCAGTGAGCGTGCTGTCCGTTGTGTAGATTGGGAAAGGCGCGCGATCTATCTGAGATTGACCGAGGTCGTATTGTAACGGCCCGGAGGCTCGGCCCGAGCATATCGGAAACTGCACGAGTTGTCGGGTTTCTGAAGAGCGCTGTGGTGAGTGTCTTCACACGTGGTGAAACCAAGGTGAAACCACATCCTGGCGTCGTGGAGTAGGGCGGGCACCCCTCATTACAGATGCCGGATGAAGTAGGCTGGACAGGCTGGTAATACAGGACAGGCGACGAATTGTGGCGGAACTAAAATTAAACTTTAATGCAACTGTATCTGAACACACAGTGCACCGAACACTTCTGACGATGGGCCTCCACAGTCGACTGCCCATATATGTACCAATGTTAACAACACGTCATCGGGAACTACGACTGAAATGGGCACGTGACTATCGGCGCTGGACGTTGGCGTAGTGACAGAGCTTGTGAATCCCTACCTTCTTCATCATGCCGATGAGAGGGCGCGAATCCTTCGTCTTTCAGTGGAGCAGCTCCTTGACACCTTTCCTGCGGGACGGAGGATGCTCTGGGGAAGATTCACGTGGACATCCGTGGGTCCAGAGGAGCTCGTGCAAGGCACCATGACGGCCAAGAAGTATCGTACACTGGTTGCAGACCACGTACACCCCTTCATAACCATCCCGTTTCCCGACGGCAGAAGCACTTTTTAACAAGATAAAGCGCCATGTCGCAAGATCAGGAGTGTGATGTAATGGTGTGAGGGGAGTTCCAATTAATGTGCTCGTTCCCCAACTCGCCAGATTTGAACCCGATCGAACATATCTGGGATGTGTGTGAGCGTGGCTTCAGAGCTCGTCGCCCCCTACCCGGAATTTCCGGGAATTAGGTGACTTGTGTGTGCAGATGTGGTGCCAACTCCCTCTAGCGACCTACCACGGCCTCACTGCTTCCATCCATTCCACGACGCGTCGCCCCTTTTATCCGTGCCAGAGATGACCATACCGGCTGTTAGGTAAGTGGTCATAATGCTCTGGCTGATCGGTGTACTCTATTCAGAATTATTGGGGAACTGGGGAATGACAGCTGCGAAAGAAGTAATGGTGTGAGGCTCAAGCAGGAAGCACGACATACATTCGGCTAATCTGACTTGACCTGTGGCTGCAGCAACCACTCATAACTGCCAAGTCTTCATCCCCTACGTTACAACGCTAGTACATACTTGCGCTATGCTTCAGGTTTTGCAGTTTGTTCACGTGTGATTTTATATATTCATTGCTTAATATTGTATTAGTTACTATTTTATTTATTGTTACTGTGGTTTGTTGTGTGATACTGAACAATATTAGAAGCAAGTTTATCAGATGTTACGAGTGGACATGTTCGACGTCAATCTCTTGGTCAGGGAGATTGCTGTATAAGGTCAGTCGAGAGAAAGGCTCAGCATGTTACGTGCCTGTGTCGAGGAAAAAAAAGTAGTGGTGGCTTACCTCCGGTAACAAAATGATCAACATAACTACTGTAGCTTTGAATATAAACGAAAACGCCGTTGCCAAGATACGCAAGGAAATGTTCGAGAAAGAAGCGAGTGCTGCAAAATCAAAATCATCAGAGCTGGAAACTTTATGGAAATACGTCGCGTCATAACTGGATTATCAGAATAGTTTCATTTATCGAGGACGCAATACGTTACCATATTACCGATCATATCGCACAAACTAACATTCGACAGACAGTAAACTTATCACCGTAAGGCCAGGCGCAAATTGAGACGCGTATAGCGAGTGTGGCGCGACGCAGCGCAGCGCGCGTTTTTGTGACACCACAGGTTCAAATGGGACCGCGCAAATTGCGACGCGACACGACTGGGACGCGACACGCGCCTGCGCCAGGTCGCGCGACGTTATGGTTAAGGCTAGGCGCAAATTGAGACGCGTATAGCGCGTGTGGCGAGACGCAGTGCAGCGCGCGTTTTTGTAACATCACAGGTTCAAATGGGAGCGCGCAAATTGCGACGCGACGCGACTGGGACGCGACACGCGCCTGCGCCAGGTCGCGCGGCGTTGTGGTTCAGGCACAGTTTCTCGCGCCGCGCGTCGCGCTTGCCTCGCTAGCATCGTGGGAAATTTGAGGCGGGGAGCGGAAAAGTAGCCCGGCCATATGCTCACATCGGAACGGCGTATATCAGCAGTGGTAGTATTGCCAATACGATAAATTTTGCCTTACTGTGTACTCAATTTTATTGCCTTTGGGTAGTGTTTCGTTTCTAGCCATTTAAACGCTCCAGCTTTCTTCGTTAGCACGTTATACTTTTCTGTTATTTATATCTGCATAGTTTCGTTTTGTTTTTCTTCTGTCAATAAAAATGTATACTTCAGTAACTGATGAGCCATTGGCCGCTGGAATTGCACCATATGCCTCCGTGATGTTTTCAGATCGCAAGAAGGGACAGAGGGTAGTGAATAAGGAAGCAAGGAATATTATAAAATCATGTGATTAAGAATCAAGGCAGGAAAGCAAGGTTATATTCTCGCTGCGTAGTAAGCTAGCGTATCTGTACGATCTGTTATAAAAATTTAGAAAGGGATAATCTCCACAGGTGTGATCCCTTTGTTCTTGTGGTAAAAAGCGTCCAAGATCTGAAGTGAAGTGTAGAAGTTTCACTGTGATTACTCTTATATGTATGTGATAATGTAATACGACACACTGTACTACATGCATGTGAACAACATATTTCCACTGCAAGCTAGAAACACTCGAAAAGCAGTCACAAATAACAATGTTTTAATTGGTTCGCCGTGATGAGAAAAAACATCTCAATTGTTGCATGGACATTATCAGCATTAATAAACTAAGTATATAACAACAGGCTACACAAATGAAGAAAATGGTCGGTATTATTACGAAAGTAGGAATATCCTAAAAGAGTGTTATGATTAGATATATTTAATTTGTTGAAATGTGCTGCTGACAAAGGCAGATCTACTTTCATGACAATGTTTTTCGAACTCCATCTCACAAGGCACACATGGCTAACTTGTGCATTCCTGTCGCGCGCATTATCCTTGCTGCTGACGATACACTGACCATTGTGTTGTGCGACAGATTAATTGTTTATTTTTCTCAATAACAACTATTTTATTCGCGATCACGCATTGTCAGTTTGGCAAGCCCTAGGTGAGTAAACAGTATCTGGCATGTGCCTATCATTCTGCCTGAAGGAACGCTCGTCATTATTTTAATACTGCTCAGATCAGGAGAAAGAATAAAATCCTTTGGTAAGTTTCCAATCCAGTCGCTTAGTGTTACAAATACGATGGGTTACGGGGACCCACCCAAATTCCAACCAAAATTGGCAATCAATTTTTGTGTTAGTGGTTAACCTTTTCTTACTCGAAGAAGCATCACCATTTATGAGTAACGGCCACATTTCTCTTCGTGACAGGTTTAATTGTACTTACTTTGTCACAGTGTAATGTGCCAAACTCTTCTCACAGCAGCTATTGCGACAGAATTCTGAAACGGAGTGCATCATTAAAGAAGTAATTGGCAATCACAGAGCTCAATAGCTTACGAGAATCGTCATAGTGTCGGTTTGCAGTAACATAAGAGAAAAAATTTCATGCTTATTTTCATACTACGAAACTCTTGCTTCGTTAGCTGTCGATAATTCTTAAAAAAGTACAATCAATGGAGTGAAAAAAATAAAACGTGAAGTACTGTTATATCGCCATAAATAAGAAAGTTCCGTGTGTTTAGGAATTGGCAAAATACTCTCCTCATTGTGTGCTATCATTCGCCAAACTTTCATTTCGATGTCTCGACCGGTTTAGGAGATATGAAAGATGTTGCGAGTGTTTCATTCCCGTGGGCGTGAGATCGGAAGTAAGCGCGCTACATGGGATCCATTTTCTCGAGATCGGAGGCAGACAGAGACCTCCTCCCAAGTCTAAACAAAAATTCAACATGTTAGCTAAATTTCATACGCAGCAACATATGGTGTAATACGCACCAAACGCAAAATCATAGCGACTAGTAATTTTCGTTGCAAAGTTTTTGAGTTTTGCGTAGTGTATTACTAGAATGTGTACACCACAATAAGAATTGTCATTAGCGAGATGATGGGCACTTCACCACGAAGCTGACATATAACGCTACAAGTAAGGCAAAAATAAAATATTTTCAGTGAATAGTTTCTGTAAAATCGTTTGAGGAAGGTAACAGGTTGCGCGCGCTTCGGTTCTGTCAGCGCAGATCGTCGCCAGTCGGCGCGTGCGCAGTATGGTGTACGCGTCGCAATATGCGCTGCACCTGCGCGACTGGTGCGGCACGTGCGGCGTGTCGCCTTGCAGTGTGGTGTCACGTCACACGTTCTATACGCGTCTCAATTTGCGCCTAGCCTAAAGGATGCATGCCGTTTTCAATGTACTCACACATCGTTATTTACAGTTCTGCATAACGTGGGCCATAAACTACTGATGGGGAGAGGAGATACAGCTGCATGGCTGATCGTAAAACGTAATAACATGTTAATTACAAACCTAACGATCTGTTTCTCGAACAGAAATCCAATGGGTGAGCGTTAAACTCTTGGCGCGCAAGCGAGTTCCGCGTTATGCGCCACATTCTACTAAAATACCTCGCATTAGAGATCTCTCAGAGGGTTCCGGTTTCGAGCAAATAAAATTATGATTTATTCCTAAGATTTTGTTCGCACTATACATCCAATTTTAACAACAAAAAGGTTACCGTTCACACAAAGTTCGTTAATATTATCAGGAAATGAATTTTCGTTAACTTTCTGTAAATCACCCTAAAAAACACCTGTTACAAATAAAACGAAAACACAAAGCAGCACTTTCAGAACCACTGTGCTAGTTATGCCTAACACGGAACAGTTGAATGAAATGTAAGCTTGCGCGTGTGTTTCGTGCTAGATGTGGTAACTTCACTCCGCGTCTCCACATGCGACCAACGAAAACCCAGTCCTAAAGTAATTTTAAACAGAGCCTCTGGCGATTTCTACGCTATACCGTTCGATATCTGTATTCTCTGGTCTAACATTATCCATATAACAGAATTCATTTACTTTATTTAGATGTGCGTTTCCACTGCTGATGTCTGCTCTGACTTACCTACTCAACATACGTATGACTATTGCTTTACTTTTTCTCGTGTTTATGCATTCTAAGTGGGGTCATTTCTATGTAAATATATGTTACATATGATTTCTCATTCGTTACGAGCTCCTTTCCGAAATCGTACATAATGCCGGTACATTATCTATCGCTTTTTTTCTACAAACGATCTTGATTTATCTAATGTGAGATCAATCTTCGCTTTCAGTACTTCTTTGTGTATGTTTGGCGGAATTTATGAAGCTTGCAACAGCGCTTTGGCGTTTGAATAGTCGTTGGAATTTATAAAACACAAAGGTGTAGGTAACATTTGTTGAGACAGATAGTTGCATTTCCTCACAAGACAGTCGAAATACTTTTCTACAAATCCATCGTGAACAGAAGGTACAGCTAGATAGTATTCGTGAACACAGAACAAAGCGCAAAAAAATTACCAATTGTAAATAACGCCCTTGCAGAGCTTGCTATTTATTATTTACAGTAAGGGAGGAAGAACTGTTCCTGTAAAGCAGCGCGCACTGAACTACTTTATGAGACGGATAGAGGGCCAGATCCGCATCCACTCCGCATGGCTGATGCATCGGCCAGTCTGAATGTGATTATTAGGCGGTTTCCAACGCTCGAGCCGGCCGCTGGTGGCCGAGCGGTTCTAGGCGCTTCAGTCTGGAACCGCGCCACCGCTACGGTCACAGGTTCGAATCCTGCCTCGGGCATGGATGTGTGTGGTGTCTTAGGTTAGTTAGGTTTAAGTAGTTCTAAGTTCTAGGGGACTGATGACCTGAGATGTTAAGTCCCATAGTGCTCAGAGCCATTTGAACCATTTTCCAACGCTCGTTTACGCGAATGGTGGGGTGATTCCCCATCAGAAAATATGATACACAAACAGTTAAATACGATCATACACAGAACAAAGTTAACAAAGTCACAGACAAGACCGGTAGCTCAGGGAACTGATGACCGCTGTGACAGGACGAGCTTCGGGCTGCAAAGCTAAATAAAAACAAATTTGTGAAATGCTGAGTACAGCGGAGCCCGTTAACTAAAAGATGAGGTAAGGGAAGGAAGGTATACGTATTAGGGTTTTAACTTCGCGTCGAAGAGGTCATTAGCGACAGACCACGAGGTCGGAGAGGGAAAGGAAATCAGCTGCGTCCTTTCAGAAGAATCATCTCAGCTTTCCCTTACAAAAAATCTAAATCTAGATGACTGGATGGTGATTTGAACAATAGACCTTCAGAATACGAGTCCACTGTGCACATCGATCTTACCATTAACAGTGTTGCGCACGAATTTCAGTTTAAACCAAACTTAAGTGATACGTTAACTGACTAGTGGGCTGACATTTGGATCATTTTACGATGGGAAAATGTAAAGCTAACTATCCAGTATAGGGAGTATGGCTGTATCACACGTCCATATCTGTAATCTAAGAATCACGGTGAAATGTGTGACAGAGGGTACTATTTATTGTGCCGTACATTAACGCTTTTCCCGTTCCATTCATGGATGGAAAAAGGGATGACTGCTCCGCTCGTACGCCTGCGCATTTTCTATGGGACAGATTTGTAGGTGCCTGAAGAACACTCGAAAATTTCTGCTATGAAAGACTATTTCTGAAATTTTGTAAGTAGGTTCTTGTGAAGTGTATAGTTCCCTTCATCGAGTGTCTGGCATTTAGAATAATTTTCAACATTTCTGTTACGTTCTTTCGCCAATGAAACAAGCCTGTGGCTATCCACACCGCCCTTCTTTGTATATGGTCGAGTCCCCTCTTAGACTTGATATGGGCTTCAGTACTGAGCGATATCTAAGTATGGGCCGTACTAGCGTTCTGTTTGAAACGTCTTTGGTATACGAACTGCAATTTCCGAGTATCCTATCAATGAACTTTAGCCTTCCCTCCATTTTGACGTAAAAAGGGCTATATGGTCGTTCCAGTTCCTATTTCTGCACACTGTTATTCCCAAATATTTATATGACATGACTGATTCTAGATGTCACTCACCAATGTGGTAGTAACAGGGTAGGACGCTTTTAAGACACGTATAGTGCAAGATTCTGCATTTCTCTGCATTAAGAGAAAGTTGCCAGTATTCGGCTCAGGCCGATATTGTGTGGAGATTTAACAGGAGTCTGACTGTCCCCGTAACCGAGTGGTGATCGCGTCTAACTGCCCTGCATAGTATCCGACATCAGTTCACCGTACTGCGAAGGATTTTTCCTTGCTGGGAGGACTAGGAGGGAATCCATTCAACCTGGTGATGCTAACTGAGGAACTACTTGACTGATAAGTAGCGGCTCCAAACATCTGGAAAGCCAACAGCGACCTAAATACTGCAGCCGAAATAAGGCATATCGCTCAGGATGACACGGTGACGGTCAGCATCGCGCAGTATTCTGGGCCTCACGGTGCTTTTGAAAAGGGTATTAGTACAATTTTTATCAGATTTAATTTCCTCATATATAACTGCGTCATCTGCGAAAAGCTTGACATATTAGCTACTGCCACCTGCAAACTTGTTAAAGTATGAAATGAAGACCAGCAGTCACATTACACTGGCCTGAAGCCAACCAGACAGACTTCGCTAGAATGTGCATCAGTTAAGTCATCAATGTAGAACATAAATATGCACACTAAGACATTCGTTGGGTGTCTATGTGACTCTCCATCAAGCTGTGTCCTGTCACGAAATTTTCTATCAGTCGCATGCCTGATCAGCAATACCACAGCAACGTATTTTCTTCAGAAGATGTCGATGTGGTACTGAACCAAAAAGTCCAGAAACACCGAATCAATCTGGTTTCGTCTCTTCATAAGACTAAGGAAACTGTGTGAGCTGAGAGCTTGTTGGTTTCGACATGATGGATGTTTTTGGACCCCATGCTATTTTCCGTGGAGAAGGATACTTAGTTTCAGATAGATTATTATGTGAGAACGCAGAATAAATTGATGGCCAGAACATTGTGACCACAGCCCATCACGAGATCGAGTACCGCCTGGTGGCGTTGCGGGCATGTGCGCACACGAATGGGGGAAATCAGTCTTATCGATTTTGTCGAAGGGCAGACTGTTATGGCCTGGAAACTGGGAACGAGCAACTCGTAATCAGCGGCCTGGTGTACATGCGTCAGTGTGACAAAAAAAAATTAAACGTATCATATTCGTTGCTTAATATACGAAGTGGGTATTGTGACGAGTCGCATCATGTTATTTTTCAAATTTTTCCGGGCGAAACAAAAAATAATCTAGTAAATAACCTGGCGTGACTCATTACGGAACACCTATATTATCAAGTTTCAACGTTGGTAATATTATTAGATCTATAAACGCAACCCACTTCGCGAGAAGTTTCAGAATGTATACGAAAATTGTAGTTTAACATCGAGCGTGATTCCTAAATGCGTAAGTTGACTATAAGGAAAATGCTGAGCTGCATCGTGAAACCTATGAGTTTAAAGACGAACGTTTTTAAAGGCGCTTCACGGTGTTATTGATAACGGACGAAACAACAACTTTACTTTTACCAGTCACTGATAATTTAATTCCACGACGATTTTCGGAAATTTAAAACTCTGTCATCAGATGGGCTTAATGTGGACTAATACGACTTGGACGTGATTTTGGAGTAACATGTGTTACTGTCTAGTGGAGAAAGAAGCCGGCCGGAGTGGCCGAGCGGTTCTAGGCGCTTCAGTCTGGAACCGCGCCACCGCTACGGTAGCAGGTTCGAATCCTGCCTCGGGCATGGATGTGTTTGATGTCCTTAGGTTAGTTAGGTTTAAGTAGTTCTAAGTTCTAGGGGACTGATGACCTCAGTAGTTAAGTCCCATAGTGCTCAGAGCCATTTGAACCATTTGGAGAAAGAACTCAACGTTGTATTTTCTATACTAAATATATGATCGACATAAACCCAGATGATGATTGAGGTGTAGACTTCCGAAAAGCATTGTGGAAATAAATGAACAGTGGTTGGTAACAGTAAACTCAATATTTCATTCAAATGTAAAAGTGTTTGTGTCTTGCACATAAAAGCGGAAAAAGGAGCGGCAAGTTACGAACTAACACCTGACAATTAATAAAAAAGTAATGTTCAACTCAGGACACGTGGTTGCTAAACGAATTATTATTTTGGCCAGGGGACACGCAGCGTTCAAAATGCAATGATAAGAATGTGGTATTTACGAAGGCATAAGTGTATTACGCCAATTGAAGATGGTTGAAAATTTGAAACTGATACTAGTATAAATAATGCTATATATACACACATGACAAAAGTCATGGGATAGGGATATGCACATACATAGACGGAGGTAATATCGCGTACACAAGTTATAAAAGCGCAATGCATTGGCGGAGCTCTCATTTGTGCTCAGGTGATTCACGTGAAACGGTTTCCGACGTGATTACGGCCGCGCGACCAAAGTTAACAGACTTCGAACGCGCAGTGGCAGTTTGAGCTAGGAGCTAGACAAGTGGGTCACTCCATTCGGAAATCGTTGGTGAATTCAATATTCCGAGATCCACAGAGTCAAGACTGTGCCAAGAAGACCACATTTCAGGCATTAACTCTCATCATGGACAACGCTGTGGCCGATGGTCTTCACTCATCGACCGAGAGAGCAGCGGCGTTTGAGTAGAGTTGTCAGTGCTAACAGATAAACAACAACGCGTGAAATAACCACAAAATGTCGGACCTACGACGAAAGTATCTGTTAGAACAGTGCGGCAAAATTTGGCATTAATGGGCTTTGGCAGCACACGACCGACGCGAGTGCCTTTAATTACAGCACGACATCGCCTGCAACACGTCTCCTGGGCTCGTAGCCATATCGGTTGGATCATAGACGACTGGAAAACCGTGACCTCGTCGGATGAGCCCCGATTTCAGTTGGCAGGCGCTGATGGTAGGATTCGAGTGTAGCACAGACCTCACGAAGCCATGAACCCGAGTTGTCAACAGGGCACTGTGCAAGCTGATGGTGGCTCCATAATGCTCTGGGCTGTGGTTACATGGAATGGACTGTGTCCTTTGATCCAGCGGAATAGATCGTTATTGGGCTACTTGGAGGTCATTTGCAGCTTTTCATGTTCCCAAACAACGATGTAATTTTTATGGATTACTATGCGCCAAGTCACCGGTTTAGAGAATATTCTGGACCATTCGAGCGAATGATTTGGTCACCCTGATCGCCCGACATGAATTCCGTCGAACACTTATGGGACATAATCAAGAGATCAATTCGTACACAAAATCCTGTATCGGCAACACTTTCGCATTTATGGACAGTTATAAAGGCAACATGGTTCAATATTTCTAAATGGAGCTTCCAACGACTTGTTGAGTCCATGCCAAGTCGAGTTGCTGCACTACGCCGGGAGAAAGGATGTCCGACATGATATTAGAGGTATCCCATGACTATTTTCACCTCAGTGTAAAGTGGCTAGTTGCTTTGTCTCTTCAAGTAATCAAACTGAGAACCACGGATCTCAACCACCGATATATTAATGAGTCCAATTCGCTTCTGGCGACGTCTCGTGGCAGATAACAAGCTATATCATTGCACTAATGTAATCAGCATCTTAAGGGGACACGCTCGTGAAAATGACCAAAAATTTGAAAAAAAGTCTTGTTCTATAGAAAAGAGCATTTCACTCTGATTTCAGAAATGTATAGTTTATGGGCATTATGATTTTCCGTTCGTTCTAAAACTGAGATTGAACGTTATGTTGCACAGGGGACAAGCCCATCTGTCAGTTTGAAGTGCGTCAGAATACGTGATGTATTGTTCTGTTCTTTCGTTTTTTCCGTCGTTAGTTACGGGTCGTTAACACAGGTGTATTCTAGAAGGCACTGACTCCCAGAACCAAAGCACACGCATGTCTAGAAAGCTATGGTTCGAATGTATACAAAGATCTGAGAATATATGATTTCGGAATTTCATACGCGTGTGGTTTTGTAGCTATTGTGTGTTGTTTTATTTCTGTGTGTGTTTTTCCTGTGCTACAAATGCCGAAAGTAAATGAATTTAGCCCCAAACGAAAGTTTCGCGGCAACCGGTTCCAAACACAACCGAATAATACACATCAGTTGCTTCAAAAGTCGTCCGCAGAAACCGAGTCTACAGGCAGTGCTTCTAGACGTAAACTTTCGCTTTCTGAATGTAATAAGAACAAGCCTAGCAGTAATGTGAGCAGCAATAACGACGGAAATGTTATTGTGAACCTAAATATGCTGTCAAGACTTTTGAAGATTGCTGTGAAATGTAAGTACTGCAATTGTGAAGTTAGTATTGACGTTTCTGAGGACATTTCAGCATTCCTTCAAGTCGGTTAGTGACTGCCTGTAACTCGTGTAAGATGCACAATGATACTATGACATCGACAGTAACTGATAGTCGACATTACAGTGTGAATGCAATGCGATGTATTGGAAGGGGAAGGAAAGCTGCCCAGACTTTTTGTGCAGTGATGGATTTTCCTCCACCTCCACTGAGGTTTGACAGATACAATAAATTAATACATAATGCTTTATGTGGCGTAAGTGAACATTCAATGAAAAGAGCAGCAGAAGAAGCAGTAGCCTTGTCTGAGAATACAGACACTGTAGCAGCATTTGATGGATCTTGGCAAAGAGAGGTCATACTTTTCTGAATGGGGCTGTAACCGCCACATTTATTGAAACAGGTAAGATACTAGATTATGAATCTCTAACAAAGCGCCCGACGTTGTGGCCGAGCGGTTCTAGGCGCTTCCGTCTGGAACCGCGCGACCGCCACGATCGCAGGTTCGAATCCTGCCCCGGGCATGGATGTGTGTGTTGTCCTTAGGTTAGTTAGGTTTAAGTAGTTCTAAGTTCTAGGGGACTGAAGACCTCAGAAGTTAAGTCCCATAGTGCTCAGAGCCATTTGAACATACAGACGGGACGGAATACGGCTTCAGCTCTAACTACTATTGATAAGCGGCAGGTAACCGAAGCAGAGACAGCTGCAGAAGTTGCTACCAATGAGTCAGGGATAAAGAAAAGAATGAAGAGAAAGAGTATGGAGGATAAGGAAACAGGAGGACAACTGGAGCATGCAGCTGGAATGTTCTAAATGAGCATGGTGGTAAGTTATAAATCTGTAAATCTTCTTTTGCGATTTACCGAAAACTTGAATTAGCCGAGTGCACCCTCCCGGCAGTATCACAGTGCTCTACACGAAGAGCGCCAGCAACGTCTCCAAGCAAGAGTGAAAATTGCGTAGGACGCGCTCGTGTCGTGTTCGATTATTGCTCGCAGGCACACGATCCCGGCGAAAGTGTCTTATATTCTGAATTTCAGATGACGACTGCATAAAAACTACAAAATACATATCAGTAGATAGAGCATAGCTCTACGTTTTTAACTAACATTATTGCTGCTCAATATGGGCACCGTTCGTGACGCGGCAAACGTCAATACACGCGTGCAACTCAATTGTCACGAGTTGTTCGGGAAGGCGCGACAGCAGCTAGCTTTGCAAATGTATTCTAGGTTTGCCTACCTGCAGGCGTGAACTAATTCGATGCGACAATACAGAGGAGCAGATGACTAAGAGTGAAATTTGAAGACAGCCCAACCTACAGGCGTATGCTGAAATTCCTTCCCTTCCTCCGCCCTTTGAAGTGACTCACCCAGCTAGTTTAACGTGGACTTTGAACTACGGAGCAACTCGGCAGTTTTCACATCAACGAACGTCGACAGAGACAAAAGAAGTGACAAGTGACAAATAAAAATCTTAGACTGACTGGGGATGAAGCCTAGGACCCCTCGATCCGTAGTTTGTTACTTAATCACTTTTTTTTTCTCATACAACCGAGCCACTGACCCACATATTCCAAAACTAAAGCTTCATTTTTATGTGGTGACTGGGTATTGAAGCAAGGTGATGCTGATGCAGCACAAATTTTTTATACTTTCCACTAATATCCTGTTAGTTGTGTCGTCCTCAGACAGATAGCACCAGGGCCCGTGCCTCGGTCAAATGCTCGGCTGCCGTTCCTCATAATGAGCAGCATCTTGATCTGCTCGCCAGTCGCGATCGGCGGACCGACAAAGGAATCGTGTGCACAGGAGCCCTCGGTTGTCCTGCCTTAGACAAAATGTTATATAACCTTGGTTATTGCAAAGTGTGTGCGAATGGAGTCCCACGGATGAATACATAAGACCAAAATAAATCACCGTATAGAAATGTATTGGGACCTGCTGGACCACTACGTGGATAAAGATTAAAATCTTTCTGAACAATACCAACGCCGTAGATGAGATGTCGTGACTCCACTATAAGCCAGAATCCAAAAGGCAGTCCTTGAAGCGGCAATACAGGCGAATGTTCCAAGAAAGAAGTGATTTGCAGTATCCTGGTATAGTGAGGATGGGTTTATTTCGCTCTCTTCCAACGTAAAGCAATTGTCAATTCGGATCGCTGCCCACAATGGTGGCAACTCAAATTTCCAGAATGAGGCCAGAGAAGAAGACAAACGTCCGATTGCGACACCATAATGCAAGGCGCTTCAATAGATTTGCGACCTGGATCTCATTGCTAAATCTGGCTAGACTGTCTACATCTACATAGCCACACCGCAAGCCTCCATACGGTACGTAGTGGAGCGCACCCAGTACGGCAGTTAATCATTCCCTTTCGTGTTGCACTCGCAAACGTAGCGAGGGGAAATCGATTATCCATATGCTTCCGTATGAGCCCTGATTTCTCTTAGCTTGTCTTCGTGGTCGTTACGCGAGATGTATGTTGGCGTACTGCAGTCGGGCACAAATGATGGTTATTGTTCCGAAAGAACTTCACATTCCGTCCAGGGATTCTCATTTGATTTCACGGAGCTCTGCCGTAACAACCGAAGCTATCGGTAACAAATCTAGCAGCACGCCTCTGAATTGCTTCGATGTGTTCTTTTACTCCGACCTGGTTGAGATACCAAACACTCGAGCACTACTCAGCAATAGCTCACACAGTGTTCTGTAGGCGGTCTCTTCTATGATGAATTACACTTTCCTAGAATTCTCCTAATAAACTAAAGCCGACCACTCGCCTTCCCTAAAACCGACCTTACATGATGGTTCCATTCCGCGTCGTTTTGCAAAGTTGCGCGTAGATATTTAACCGGTGTAACTCTGTCAAGGAGCACAGCAAAATGGTTCAAATGGCTCTGAGCACTATGGGACTTAACTACTGTGGTCATCAGTCCCATAGAACTTAGAACGACTGAAACCTAACTAACCTAAGGACATCACACACATCCATGCCCGAGGCAGGATTCGAACCTGCGACCGTAGCAGTCGCGCGGTTCCGGACTGCGCGCCTAGAACCGCTAGACCACCGCGGCCGGCGGAGCACAGCACTAGAAATGTATTCGAACATTGCGGGATTGTTTCTCTTATTTATCTGAATTAACTCACATTTTCACACGTTTAGAGGAAGCTATCATTCGTCGCAGTAAACAGAAATTCTTTACAAGTCGCCTGTAATCTCCTTTAGCCACTCAAGTATGACAGTTCCCCGTACACTAAAGCGTCATCAGTAAACAGTCGGAGATTACTGCTCGCCCTATTCGTCAGATCGCTTATGTATCTAGACAACAGGAGGAGTCCTATTACACTTTGCATGGCAATCCTGACCATAATTTTGTCATCTGAGAACACAGTCCATATGCTAGGAGCTTCGTTAAGTCCGCAGTGTCGCACTGTGTCAAAAGCTTTTCGGAAACCTAGGAATGTGGAATCTGTCTGTCGAGCCCTTCATCCATAGTTCGCAGGATACAGTGCAACAAAAGTGCAGTCTGTTTTGCACGAGCGTTGCTTTCTCTAAATCCGTGTTGACTTGTGGATAGAAGCTTTTCTCTCCCAATCCATTGTACAGTCCTGATTTAGCACCTTCAGAGCTACTTCAGTTGGGCCTATGAAAGATGGATTATGTGTCCAACATTTTCCAGACTTACTTGTCACATGATGTCGACGAAACTGTAAGACAGCGACTTGTCGAGCGCGATCATCAGCCCTTGTTCACCGTTGGTAAAAGTACACGAGGAATAGTGGTTATTACACGGGAAAACAGCAGCATGTAGCTGAAATCTTACTCAATTTAAGTGCGTCATTTTGCTTTTTGTATCTGTTGTAGTTTCCACGAAAATAAATAGAAGGCAAAATACGAGGCATTTGTTTTGGAACGACCCAGGTATCTCTTCTTGACGTATGTCCATTACTCCCTGAAATCCACTGTAGGTCGTAAAAAGTTAATCATTATTTCTGGGTACTGGCAATTTAAATTCACTTGCCTTTGTGATCTGAGCCTGAGCTGTTTGTCTGACTTATTTGATAACACGAAAAACTGGCTGCTAGAAAGCGAGTGCCCTGAACCCGTGTAAAGCGACAGAAACGGGGCCGCCCGAGGGCGCAGCTGCTAGGTACACAGTGGAACATTTATACTCGAGGAAGCTGGCCAACACCCGTCGGCTTACAGAAGTGCTAAAAATACGCGAAAGAAAATTGTAAACACAGAGGAAAAGGATGGAGAACAAGGTCCGAGATTTTTCGATAATTGCGCGGCGGGTGTTAAAGCACCGCTGGAACAAGCCTTCGCGGTCTCTCGCTCACAGTCGCACGGGACTAATTAAACACCCGCCGGGACGGGCGCTGAAGGGAGCTACCGGGGGGGGGGGGGGGGAGGAGAGGAGAGTGGAGGGGAGGTAACGCACGCCCTAGGATGCGCCCGGGTCTGCTGCAGCGTTTTCACCTCGCGGAGTTAAAAACGTTCTGATCACGCAACTCGGGCAAGCGCTCTGCCGCAAAATCCGCTCTGCCGCAAAATCCGACCAATGAGCGTTTTGAGCGTATCTGAGCGCTGTAATGGACTATTCACCGAGAGTTAGTAAATTGAAGGCTTATTCTTTTCATCACATTTCCAGATTGGAAGTAGCTAAATACGAATAACAGTAAATGGAAATTTCACTAAATAAGTCTAAATTCCTGTTTCTCCTGCTTAATCACTGAACCAACTGCCGAATTCGTAAAAACCATAGACTAAAATAGTTCACTACACGACTTTAAATTTACAAAAGTCGTTATCAATAGAATGCCTACTCTCCTCTCTTGGCGAGATCACCAGTGCACACTTGTGCAGTGTACTAGGGTTGAAGATAGCCAGTTCGAATCTTGACGATGGAAGAAATTTTCATTTGCCCGGGAAGGATGGAACATGAATTACCACTCTATTCAAGACCGCCAGATTGTACAACACCGCTCTGGGACAAAACACAAATCTCTTCGCAGTACCTCACGGAGTAATGGTGTGCGACACTATTGATGATGATCCGCACGTCGGATAAAAACATTGAACTCATATCTCACGAAGGAAGAGTGCCAATGTTCACGAAAAAAAAGTTTCCGATTAAGTGGCTCGACTACCTCACAGGACCTCCGAGCCAACGACTGTTACAATATGCCTAGACAATGCCATTCTGTGATATTACTAACTGTTAGGGATGGTGGAGGACGATAAATGTACTAGTCTGAGGCAAGGGACCCTGGTAAGAAAACGATCGAGTCGAAAGCAATAAGCGAAAATCGCTCTGATATCTCTGACAGCAGAGTACATGTACCGATGTTATTGTTGCTATGATTGTAGGATAGACAAACCCGATGAGCACTTCTTGCACTTAGATGCAGAGACTGGGGTAATAACTAATCCAATACAGATGGCGTACCAGGTACTGACATGAGCAATCCTGACGTACAGTGTCTGTACTGTGGTAGACAGCAGTCTGTGATTACAAGTTGAAGCACTAACATCGAACAGTCCTAACCAAAAATAGTTGCATCCGGAGATGGAACTTGCAGACACGATTTTCGTGTATGGACAAGCAAAGGGAAGCAGCAGAGAAGAGAGAGGTTAGTACAGGAGCAAATGTCCACGTACAAGAAACCTGGCTCACGCCATTTTTTCAAGACTGTTCCAACAATCAAGTGGAACAGGGCAATTGGTACCACAGTACCACGACTGAAGAGGACGACGAACTACAAACACTCCCGACTTGAGAAGATGCAGTGTTTATTCGATCAGTTCCACGTGAAATGAATGTTTCGCAGAGTAGGGGAGACTGGGGAACATTTATGCGGATTTGTTTTCGGAATTTTTAAAATCTTTTTTGGTTACATTTTTTGTTTCAAATTTTGTAGGCCAGGTGTGAGCAAGAATTCGGCCGCGAGCTGTGCCACAACGCCCATCCTCGCTGCGTACAACCCCCACTGCCACACAACGCTGCCTGCACGCTTCCCCAACTGCCACATCACACTGTCTGAACAGTAGGAGGGGGAAGGAGGCGACTCACACTGACTACTGTTTCGTTTCATATTCAACAACACAGACCGCAAACAAAACAAATTTTCAGTATTATTTATTTTGGGGGAGCAGAGGACATGATTTTTATCTGATACAAACTGTTGGCACACGGACAGACGCTGGCAATTTCACAGAGTTTCGCACTCAAGTTACCACGTAATCGTGACTTATTTAGTTTCATAATCGAAAAAAGGTCTTTCTCACAAATATGTTGATCGAAATGTTGTAGCACTTTTGCAGCCTCATTATGCAGATGTGAAAACTCTACCTGAGAAAAATAATGGAGATGTCGTGGACAGTTTTAACGTAAAAGGATTTGTCTTCGCCGGCCGCGGTGGTCTAGTGGTTCTGGCGCTGCAGTCCGGAACCGCGGGACTGCTACGGTCGCAGGTTCGAATCCTGCCTCGGGCATGGGTGTGTGTGATGTCCTTAGGTTAGTTAGGTTTAAGTAGTTCTAAGTTCTAGGGGACTTATGACCTAAGATGTTGAGTCCCATAGTGCTCAGAGCCATTTGATTTGTCTTCGGAACAGGAATTACGTTGCAGAGCAATTAGACACGTCTACACATACACAGGGGCGGTTTCAACTGAAACAGCAAATAGTCACAAAAATAGCTTGAAAAATAGATGTAAGACTGGCAGAGAATTCATCAAACCTCTTTTTTATTTTTATTTTTTTTTACACCATTAATTTTAAGGAACTGGACTGTGTGTGTCAGAATGTGTCCCTTCTACAACGTGATATTCTTTTTAAATTAATCCCCATCAAATCACAAATAAGTTGTTTCTCACCTCGCAATGTCTTTCTGTGGGCAGTGGGCAGTCAAGTCCACTTAAAATGCAAGGTCTGCAATTCATTTCGGCCGTTCTAAGTTTCGTTCTTGCACTCCTTTTCCCTTCGTAAATTCAACAACAGTGAGTTTTAAATCGAAAAACCGTTCCACGCAAGCCTCTTGACTTAGCCAACATACTTCGCAGTATTAAGAAAAGGCTTCGTACTCTCCGTCCAATTCCACAGAAAATTGTTGCCACTGAGAGCAGAATAATGCGTATGGCTTCAGAAATTTTACTACTTGTACCACCAGTTTACTGATGTGTTGCATGCCTGCAAATTTAGCACAAAGTGCTTCTTGACGTACAACATAATGAAACCCATCTGACGATCGTTCTAATTTTTTGCTCTTCTATCATCAAATAAATCTTTAAATTCCTTCTGCACAGAATTGTAATGCCGTTTCACAGCAAACGTGCACTACCCGTCGCTTATGTGGCTGCATAGTGTCCAGTGAAAATCCTCATCGCTCTCTTCTGTCATTCCCATTCATTTTTAAAGCTTGTGACGTTAGATTGCTGGACCGCCTCTTTTGTGTAGACAGGCACTGGACTTGTGAATGTCCTTCATAACAAGAACAAATATCGAAGGGCAAACAGCGCTGATACCACGACACTGCCGAACTGAAGAGAGTTGTGCCGACCGAAAAATGGCGCACCGCAATACCAAAAATAATGTCACGCTGCGCCGGGTACTTGCGAGAAGGATCCACCAAAGCCGAGGCGAGCTGGACCTTGGCCCGCACACCCGTGTGCGGCCCTGGTTTAGTTTTATAACGTGGTTATGAAAGTGTAATTCCGTATATATATACATCTAACTCAACATTATACATTACTGGCCATTAAAATTGTTACACCACGAAGATGACGTGCTACAGACGCGAAATTTAACCGACAGGAAGAAGATGCTGTGATATGCAAATGATTAGCTTTTCAGAGCATTCACACAAGGTTGGCGCCTGTGGCGACACCTGCAACGTGCTGACATGAGGAAAGTTTCCAACCGATTTCTCATACACAAACAGCAGTTGACAGGCGTTGCCTGGTGAAACGTTGTTGTGATGCCTCGTGTAAGGAGGAGAAATGCGTATCATCATGTTTCCGACTTTGATAAAGGTCGGATTGTAGCCTATCGCGATTGCGGTTTATCGTATCGCGACATTGCTGCTCGCGTTGGTCGAGATCCAATGACTGTTAGCAGAATATGGAATCGGTGGATTCAGGAAGGTAATACGGAACGCCGTGCTGGATCCCAACGGCCTCGTATCACTAGCAGTTGAGATGACAGGTATCTTATCCGCATGGCTGTAACGGATCGTGCAGCCACGTCTCGATCCCTGAGTCAACAGATGGGGACGTTTGCAAGACAACAACCATCTGCACGAACAGTTCGGCGACGTTTACAGCAGCACAGACTATCAGCTTGGAGACCATGGCTGCGGTTACCCTTGACGCATCTGCGATGGTGTACTCAACGACGAACCTGGGTGCACGAATGGCAAAACGTCATTTTTTCGGATGAATCAAGCTTCTGTTTACAGCATCATGATGGTCGCATCCGTGTTTGGCGACATCGCGGGGAACGAACAATGGAAGTGTGTATTCGTCATCGGCATACTGTCGTATCACCCGGCGTGATGGTATGGGGTGCCATTGGTTACACGTCTCGGTCACCTCTTGTTTGCATTGACCGCACTTTGAACAGTGGACGTTACATTTCAGATGTGTTACGACCCGTGGCTCTACCCATGATTCGATCCGTACGAAAGCCTACATTTCAGCAGGATAATGCACGACCGCATGTTGCAGGTCGTGTACGGGCCTTTCTGGCTACAGAAAATATTCGACCGCTGCCCTGGCCAGCACATTCTCCAGATCTCTCACCAATTGAAAACGTCTGGTAAATGGTGGTCGAGCAACTGGCTCGTCACAATACGCCAGTCACTACTCTTGATGAATTGTGGTATCGTGTTGGAGCTGCATCGGCAGCTGTACCTGTACACGCCATCCAAGCTCTGTTTGACTCAATGCCCAGGCGTATCAAGGCCGTTATTACGGCCAGAGTTGGTTGTTCTGGGTACTGATTTCTCAGGATCTATGCACCCAAATTGCGTGAAAATGTAATCACATGTCAGTTCTAGTATAATATATTTATCCAATGAATACCTGTTTATCATCTGCATTTCTTCTTGGTGTAGCAATTTTAATGGCCAGTAGTGTATTTAAGAGGGCAAAATAATTTTATACAGGCTGATGTTGAGTGCCTAAATGTGTCACGGGTGCGGGACAGATTTACGCACCTATGGGGACACGTTTACGAAGATCAGTGAACACAATAATGAATAAACAAAACACAAACTTTCAAAATACATTTTACTGCCAGTAAACAAAATTACAGGCTTACTTACACCAATTAAGACGATAAAATACAAAAATTTTACTGGCACTGAATAATTTTGCTGGCGAACTGCCATCTGTTAGTATCATATGGAGTACATAGAAGTTTGATTGTTAATATAAGGCCTATTCATCATAATTGTCCGAGTTGCAATTCACGCACACAAAAAATATGTTCCCTGTGGCAAGGCATTTGACCTATACTTGACTTTTTTCACTAGTTGTATCGTTTTAAGCAGTAAATACAAAGACAGTTTTCATCAATCTCCCTCAGGCTGCTGCAGGTCATAAGAGAAAGGAACAAGAACTGAATGGGATATTCGCTGAGACGGGAGTAGTTGCTTTGGAAGGTCTAGTTTGTAAGAGAATATTGAGAGGAAGGAGGGGAAACAAGACGACAGACGATACAAAGGGAATCGAAAATTACACGGACCTGAAGAGGATGGCAGAAGATTGCGGATCATGGAGAGCTGTCATGTGGAAACCTGCCTTTCGGCAGAACACTTTTGGTGACATCAGAAGTAGTCCTATCCACATTTTACTTGTTCTTGCCTTTAGCGATTTGTTGCCCTAATCAATCCTTGCTAGATCAGCTGTTTCTGCTTGAGATTCATAAGGTTCAAATAGGTTTTTTAGCAATTTCTATCTTTTATTCCCCTGTGCCTTCATTTTTGTTGGATTTAGTTTCCTACTGCTGTTGTCTTTAAAGTTCCCTTGTCTGGGCTTTCAGTTAGGAAGGCAACGCGAAATAGTGCGTAAATTTGCCCAACAGAATTGCGTAAAAGTGCCCCCTCGCCATGTTTGAATTACTTTAGAAACTGCAGTAGTAACATTCAGGCTTTAAAATTATACAATTATATTTTGTAAAGCAGCGTAATATGCTTTAAACGAACATATATTTCTCTATTCTCAATTCTAAAAGGTATACTCCCTAGGAGCTTCGATATTCGAATAACAAAATTTACTCACCTTGCACAAAAACACAAACTACCTGAGTAGCTGTTTCCATCCACATAACAACACAATACCTTACCTCAATACAAATGTTTTCTTACAATGACTTGAAAATGTCTAGATCACATTGAACAACTGTACAATATTACAAGGAGTTAAAAAGAAGTATTACATATTTAAAGAGGTGGTGGTGTGGACCAAACAAGAAAAACAAAGTCCAGCAAAATGGACTCTTAAACGCATACCTTAACAGACATAAGAACTCCAGCAGAAGAGGCATGTTTCACAGTAGAACCCATGTTTACTGGATACTTTTCTCTTTATTTGATCCATATACTACCTCTCAAAGTATGGAATGAAATACTTTTTTTAACACCTTACGACCGAGAAAGAACCTTACTCAGTAATCGGTTCATGTTATATATGGGCGCCTGAAGTGAGGTTCGGTCCGTTCCTTATGCGCCTTTATCTTTTGGCTGTTCGTAAACTTTGTAGCATACGTACGCCTTGTCCGCTGCCTTAACAAGGAGGGAAGTACACCAGCTGGAACGGCTAGAATCGAATAAAAATTACTGTAGAAGTCGGAGATATGTCTGTTCTACCACCCATTGAAGAATCTATCGTACACGTATTTTATAACCCACTTCTTCCGTGGGTTATAAACACGCTACGAGTCTCGGTCTGGCATTTCCTTTTGCTACCATTGGTTTTATGGGGTCATTCCGCTTTAAATCGCCCCGGATGGGCTACTTTTACGCTACTTACCATTTCGAGTAGTTTATCGCCAATAGTGTAGTCGAACAGTTGTGTATCTCTTAGACTATATATGCGCAATACGCTACATTTATTAACTTCTGGGTCAACTGCCAGTGCCTGTGGGTCTTTCTGCTGCTCCCTAAAGTTTTTCTGGCGTTGTTACCTTGTTATAGACTAGTGCATCATTTGCGAACGGCCTCATGGGGCTTCTGCTTTTAACCACTAGATCATTTATATAAGTTATAAATAGTAATTGTCGCTGTCACGCTTCCTTGGAGTACTCTTGAAGTCGCCTTATATCTGGAGATTTTGTTCTGTTAAGAACGACATATCGAGTTCTATCTGCAAGAAAGCCCGGAACCGAGTTAAAAATCTGCTCTGATATTCGGAAAGCTCGTTTCTTGTTGAGTAAACGACAGTACGGAAGTATATCAAATGACTTCCAAAAGTCAAGGAAGAAGACATCAACCTGGGCGCCGTGGTCTACGACACTCTGGACTTCACTACGAACAGAGAGACCTGAGATTCGCAAGAGGTCTGTTTGAAGAATCCATGTCGAGTTTCACAGAGGGGATTTTCGTTCCCGGGAAATTAGTAGTACGTGAGCACGTCATGTCAGTTTTGAGCGAGACTTTTTGTGACGGTTGTATATGTGTCTGCTAGTTAACGTGGCTGTGTCATGAGTAATTCAGTTTTAAAATGAAAGCTGCCGTGAAGTCAGTTCGGATTACAGGTAATGACCAGCGTTTCTACATCAAAACAGAATCGTGAGAAGAAACCAACGGAAATTTACACCGCTTTGAGAGGTGTGTGTGGGGATGGTGTGATTGATCGCAGTACAGTGTCACGGTGGTCTGCTCGTTCCCTTGAAGGTCGGATAAGCACTGAGGACAACCCAAGAAGTTCAAAATGGCTCTGAGCACTATGGGACTTAACATCTGAGGTCATCAGTCCCCTAGAACTTAGAACTACTTAAATCTAACTAACCTAAGGACATCACACACATCCATGCCCAAGGCAGGATTCGAACCTGCGACCGTAGCGGTCGCGCGGTTCCGGACTGAAGAGCCTAGAACCGCTCGGTCACCCCGGCCGGCAAAAACCCAAGAAGTGTAAGGCCATCAAATGCAACAAACTACACCTCTTAGGTTATCAACAAACACTTTCAAAGATAATCGGCGAAAAACATCTGAGAAAACTGCACATGGGACCAGAATGTGTTTTACTTCGGTTTGCAGAATCATAAGTGGAATGTGAAAAGATGAGAAAAATTGCTGCCATATAACTTCCGCATGATCTGAGCGAAAATAAGAAAGCAGGTCGCAAAAGAATCGCAGAAGAATTGTTTCAACGTTATCAAACATAAGGAGAACAGTTTCTGAAAAGGATCGTTGCACTTGTTGAAGCCTGGACACGGAATTTTGAACTGGAACTGAAGTCTCAGCCGCCACTGTGGGGAAGTTCCATCTCTCCACGCCCGAAAAGTTCCGCCGCTAACAATCAAAGGGAAAACTGATGATGATCTCTGCGTACGACGTGAATGGAGTCAAAGCTGCAAACAGAGTGCCGCAGGCGCGTACTAAAAACTGTTTCTGCAAAATGTTTTGCGCCCAAAAATTTGTCAAAAGCCTGAATTGCTTGCAGCTGGTGTCCTCACTTTGCGTGACAATGCAGGACCGCATATTGTCCTACCAGTTAGACAAATGTTCGACAAATATGGATGGGAAATACTTCCCCGCCCACCATACCGTTCTGATATGAGGCCACCAGACTTCGATTTTTTTCCCAAAATGAAAGAACAACTCCGTGGAAAACGTTTTGTTACAACTGATGATGCATCCATTGAGGTGACTCGAGTAATCAGACAGATCAATAATGAAGGTGTCCAATCCGGGATACAGACGTTGCCATAACGGTGGGAAGGTGTCATAAACAAGCATGGAGATTACCTGTATATTGATGGTCTATCAAGGTATTTTGTAAAATAAACTATTTTCTTCATTTCCATCTTACTGTGTGCAGAACTTTTGAAATGACCCTCGTATACTTCCGGGAATGCGTTCCTGTTCAGAATGTTGCGACTCAGTTCCCTCCACAAATTCTAGAAATCTGTAACCGGAATCTCCATTCACCTTGCATTCCTAAAGGGTACTATACTGAAAAATACACACTTTTCAAAACGTCATCTTGGTTGGTATCACGGGTACCTAGTGAAGCGCCCTCGTATGAGACCGCCGCTGCAGGCAACAGAGAGCCGAGAGCAGCTTCCAGAGTATAGGGCGGCGCGTGGCTGGAACTGGAAGCGCTGGAGAGGCCGCGCCCTAAGCCGGCTGAGCCCCGCCAATTGAGAGTAGAGGGTGGCCGGCCGCCCCCACTGCCTTCTGCCCCCACACGGCCCCCACACCTATCGTGCACCGTTCTAGTCTGTTACCTCGCGTCTCACAAAGAAGTCACGATAAAGCAAACGTCGCCTACCAAGATATAGCCACAACCACTAATGGAACAAAACATTCTACCCTAGTGAGACGTCACACCTTCAACAGATGGCAATAAAACTATGGATTGATTCGACTAAAGAACATGAAGCCATTGATACTAAAGCTCAATTCTGAAACTGCTGTAATTAATGAGTGGCTACATTTACATATCAGTTTCACGTGTCATGCGAGAACGGCCGAGAAATGACGAATAAATTGCGGTGATACAAAACTAGTGAAGTATTTTCCCCCGATTTTTACAATATTCAGTACCATGTACTGTTAAGAAGTCACCTTCAAGATGATGAATTATGTTAAAATCAAGACGTTGTAGGAACTTGAACGCTTTTATGTGCACAGATAGCACTGTGAGGTGAATCTGGAGTCAGAATACGCCACTGACTGGTAACGTTCCAGAGTGGTCCGTCTACATTGCTGCAAAAGACACAGTTAGGTTGCCCATAGAAAGTAGTGGTACTTTTGTATGTCTAAATTATTCCTTGGCAGCCTAAGCGAACAGTGGCGCACATTAAAACTGTGTGCCAGACCGAGACTCGAACTCGGGACCTTTGCCATTCGCGTGCAAGTACTGTACCGGTTGAGCTACCGCAGCACAACTCATGATCCGTCCACACAGCTCTACTCCTGTCATTACCTCGTTTCCTACCGTCCAAACGTCCCCAAGGCTGTGGCTTAACCACATCTCCGCAAAATCCTGTTTTCCAGGGGTGTTCATCGTGTAAGTTTCGCAGAACTTCTGCATAGTTTGGAAGGTAGGAGTGAAGTACTGCCGGAAGTTGAGCTGTGAGGACGGATCATGAGTCGTGCTTGGGTAACTCAGCAGGTAGAGCACTTGCCTGCGAAAGGCAAAGTTCCGGAATTCGAGTCTCGGTCTGGCACAGAGATTTGATCTGCCACGACTTTTCATATCAGCGTGCACTCCGCTGCAGAGTGAGAATTTCATTCCAGTGGCTCTCAATTTTTGGAAACACGCGTTTCTGCAATATGTACAGTATCTGATCAAAAGTATCCGAACACCCCCTTTGCGATGCGGAACTGACCGCTAGATGTCACGAGAGGTGGACCGTCCAGTGTAAAAGGTGGCAGGGAGTATCTTGTTGTCAGCAGAGAAGCAGTAACAGTAGAATCGATTGGTCACGATATCTCAGTGGCTTCGACCGTGGGCTAGTCACTGGCTGTCACCTCAGCAACAAATCGATCAGAGACATTTCAACCCTTATAAAGCTGACGAAATCGACTGTTGGCGATGTGATTGTGAAGTGAAAACGCGAAGGAAGAACCACAGATGAACCGAGACCAGGCAGCCCTCATGTACGCACTGTCTGGGACTGTCGAGCATTGCAGATGGTGGTCGTTAAAACCTCGTGAGTTCCAAAGTGCTACCAGCAGTTCAAGTGGCACAATCTGTGTACAGGTAGTTAAAAGCAGCGGGGTACAAAGGTCGAGTAACTTCTCAAAACCACATATTTCAGTAGTCAACGCAGACGTTTGAGGTGCTGTAAAGAGCGCGCCACAGGGCAGTGAATGGCTGGAAACGAACTGTTTGGAGTGATGAATGACGCTATACCATGTAGCAAACCCCTGAAATGGTATGAGTTTGGCAAATGCCTGGAGAAAGTTACTTGCCCTCATGTTCAGTGTTTAAGTATGGAGGAGGTGGTGGTATTAAAGGATGGAAGCGTATCGTGGTTAGAGCGTAGTACCCTTACTGTGCTTAAGAAAAGTCAAATACAGAAGGAAATTAATACATTTTACAGCACTGTGGACAACGAACAGCAGAGGAACAGCTCGGACACGATTACTGTATAAGCATGACCATGTACGCTGTCATAAAGCAGCATCAATGAGGCAATAGTACACTACTGACCATTAAAATTGCTACACTACGAAGATGACGGGCTACAGACGCGAAATTTTACCGACAGGAAGAATATGCTGTGATATGCAAATGATCAACTTTTCAGAGCATTCACACAAGGTTGGCGCCGGTGGCGTCACCTACAACGTGCTGACATGAGGAAAGTTTCCAACGGATTTCTCACACACAAACAGCAGTTGACCGGCGTCGCCTGGTGAAACGTTTTTGTGATGTCTCGTGCAAGGAGGAGAAATGCGTACCATCATGTTTCCGACTTTGATAAAGGTCGGATTGTAGCCTATCGCGATTGCGGTTTATCGTATCGCGACATCGCTGCTCGCGTTGGTCGAGATCCAATGACTGTTAGAAGAATATGGAATCGGTGGGTTCAGTAGGGTAATACGGAACGTCGTGCTGGATCCCAACGGCCTCGTATCACTAGCAGTCGAGATGACAGGCATCTTATCAGCATGGTTGTAACGGATCGTACAGCCACGTCTCGATCCCTGAGTCAACAGATGTGGACGTTTGCAAGACAACAACTATCTGCACGAACAGTTCGACGACGTTTGCAGCAGCATCGACTATCAGCTCGGAGACCATGGCTGCGGTTACCCTTGACGCTGCGTCACAGACAGGAGGGCCTGCGATGGTGTACTCAACGATGAACCTGGGTGCACGAATGGCAAAACGTCATTTTTTCGGATGAATCCAGGTTCTGTTTACAGCATGATGATGGTCGCATTCGTGTTTGGCGACATCGCGGTGAACGCACATTGGAAGCGTATATTCGTCATCGCCATACTGGCGTATCATCCGGCGTGATGGTATGGGGTGCCATTGGTTATATGTCTCAGTCACCTCTTGTTCGCAATGACGGCACTTTGAACAGTGGGCGTTACATTTCAGATGTGTTAACACCCGTGGCTCTACCCTTCATCCGATCCCTGCGAAACCCTACATTTCAGCAGGATAATGCACGACCGCATGTTGCAGGTCGTGTACGGGCCTTTCTGGCTACAGAAAATGTTCGACTGCTGCCATAGCCAGCACATTCTCTAGATCTCTCACCAATTGAAAACGTCTGGTCAATGGTGGCCGAGCAACTGGCTCATCACAATACGCCAGTCACTACTCTTGATGAACTGTGGTGTCGTGTTGCAGCTGCATGGGCAGTTAGCTGTACCTGTACACGCCATCCAAGCTCTGTCTGACTCAATGCCCAGGCGTGTCAAGGCCGTTATTAGGCCAGAGGTGGTTGTTCTGGGTACTGATTTCTCAGGATCTATGCACCCAAATTGCGTGAAAATGTAATCACATGTCAGTTCTAGTATAATATATTTGTCCAATAAATTCCCGTTTATCATCTGCATTTCTTCTTGGTGTAGCAATTTTAATGGCCATTAGTGTATTTCGGCATGGGGGTGGGTAGGGTGAGGGGAGACAGTAACAAACTGTGATTCCCTCCCCCCTTTCCTTTGTCACCAGAACCGAGTCATGGGTCCGCGTTTAATAGAACTTGTGCGAACGTTTGAAAACGGCTCCACAGCCCACGCTGTGCAGCAATAAAACAAAATAAAGAAACGTTTTAATCCATCCAGTAGTAGCCAGTATGGCGAAGAGTTATCAGACACACCCTACGGTCCTCCGTGTCATTAATGCCAAACAAACATCTACTTCATTAGGGACGAATCAAGTTTCGTTACAGTCGCTAGTAAGTACTGGACGTCTATCGTTAGGAGTCGAGAATGGCCAGGAGTATCTGTGACCTCGAGCCACAAACACGACAGCACCGCACTGCCCGAGAGGAGAAGGACGCCCGCGGCAGCCCAGGGAACAGCGTAACGATACTGATTGGCTTGCTTCAGCCGCAGACAGCAGGCGGCTTTGAGCGGCCAGGCGACGCGGGACGAGGGGAGACTCGAGTGGCCCGCGGCTGCTGGCTGCTGTGATTGGCGCGAGGTCTAATGAACTCTGCACAAAGGGGCGGCGACGGCACTGCGAGCCTCTCCCGGGATTATCAAACGCAGCTCTTTTCGAGCATTTAGGAGCAAACGCTGGTTGGTCAATAGCGGGAAAGAATGGCCATCGATTTACGGAGAAATGTAGGTTTCTGGGATCCGAATAAAGACAGTTGGTAGTAAGCTGCTGTGGTTAGCTCCCAAGTATATGGCTGCCTGTACGCTGAAGAGCGAGTAGAGCAGGTGGTGGGGGAAGCAGCTTCTCCAGGAAGGAAACCACGACCGCCGATACATTTGGAAAAATTGTTGAACGGAGGGCAAAACTCCCAGCGACATCCATTGTATGTTGACCATGTTTAAAATAACCAGCACACTGATCTGATGTAATTAAATTTTCCTGGAGACATACAAATCTCAGCTCGTTCGATCAGGATATAAGCTAAAGTAATGCATTAAAATTTGTGCCACAGCCGAATCTGAATGCCGGGTCTCTTGGTTACTAGGCAGATGTGCTAACCACTACATCACCGTCGCACTCTGGCTACCACAACTGTGCGGACTACAGTAGTTTAGTGCTCTCCATAACAAAAACTTCACGCCTTGAGCCCATTTTCCCCTTCTTCAGACATCAGTACTGCCGAGGCTCTTCAATATTGGTATAGCACCCCGGCTTTGTACATACTGGAGAAATCCTGCTCACACCTCAGGCGTACGTGATCTATTGATCTGATGGAATTACATTTTCCTGGAGATATATGTGTCTCAAGGGGAAAAGCAATAGACCTGGTTTCACGTTCTGGCTGTGGCACAAATTTTAATCCATTACTTTAGCTTCTATACATTTTTTCACGTTTCGTAAAATTGTTCAGTATCAGAATGAAATTTCTGGATATCCCTAGCTTATGCTACCTCTATTTTCTGCAAGATGGATGTCACTTTGAGTGGTGTAAGTTTTTCCTCTTGACAATACCTTCTAAACTAGCAGCTATTTCTAAAATACTGCTATCTGCCTTCTCAAGTTTAAGTATTTGTCTCTGAAATACACTCATCTGACAGTGCAAAAACCATAAATATGGCACAGGCTGTGGATTCTGAAATGGAGTTGTCAGAAATATGGGTGCTTTCTTTTCTGAGAGGAAGAAAGGCCTAAGAGCATCGTATACTCGCACTTTCAGAGAAAGATAAGCACCTTGTTTTTGTATGTCACATCGGTGCCTATGTGTCAACAAACTCATAAAATTCTTTTAGACACTCCATTCGAACTGTATATATGGCAAAGTAATTGAGAAGTTTAGTTACAAATGTTTCCACGTCAACACACTATCAAGTTAGTGGCTGCCTTTGGAGCGTTACATAATATGTATGCAGGGCATTCAGCTCCTACAAGATTTTCGTTTACTTCACTTTCCAATTTCACGAAAACTTTGTTTGTAGCAGTTCACTGTACTCCTCCAAAATTGGTGTTCGCAGTGACGCCGCAAAAGTCTATGCACTTTCTTTTTATCAGTTTTGTTTACCTTCAAGGTGGTGATGCAAAAAGTACTTATTAAAGAGCCAATTTCCATTGGCAGAGGAATTAGTTTAAGTAATATTATTGGAAGCCATTTTTCGGTGTAAAATACTGAACAATTAATGGAAATAATTGTGATTACCTACGCCCGCAGCTACACCAAAATAACGGGCCTTTGAAGGTTCATCTCATATTTCGTTGAGAGTGTCGGGTGATGACACTGATTTCATAGTTGCTGTTGATTTTGCTGATTTCAAAGACATATGATATTTAACAGTATGATAGCTCATTGCTAATTCCGCTGCTGTTATTAATTTGCCCTGTTTGAATGAATTTGAAACAAAATAACTGTCCATTTTTAAGTGATTGCAAAGAACACGTTTGATTTATGCTTTACGCTACCTGAATGATGCTTAATATCTGCTCTTTCCCCAAGTGCGATGGAAAAAATAACACAAATCACACATTCTACTGTTTTGGTGCATACGTTCACTGGATTCTTTCTTAAGTTTAATAAACATAAGAGATACACAAAACTAAGACTTTAGTCATCAGTAACATATTCTCTTTCACTATTTACAACTGTCTGCCAACGCTGGGGCAACTTTTCGATTCCACGACTGTAGAAATCACGTGGTTTTGGGACGAAGCATCGTCGAGCCATGTTCGGAGCGTATTTTCAACCAGAAAGGAAGTTCCCTGAAGGTTGTTCTATAGAGAGAGGAAAAGGTGAAAATCTGAGAGCGCAAGATCGGGTGAATAATGGGGTGTGTGTGTGTGTGTGTGTGTGTGTGTGTGTGTGTGTGTGTGTGTCTGAGGTTTACGGGCGCTAAACAGCGTGGTCATCAGCGCCCAAACGCATAAAAACAGGAACACATGCAGTGAAGGGACTAAGAAGAACAGCGAACAAGGAGAACGGCTAAAAGACACCGACCTGACGCAGTTCCAAATCCTCACAGACGGAGGCAAAACAAGAGGAGAAGGAACGCACTAAAAAAGGAAAGGAAACACAAGGAAAAGAACACAAACCGAAGGGAAACAAGGAGGTAATCGTGACTGGCCGGGTGAATAAGATGGGTGCAGAATGATTTCCCAACACAACTCCCGTACAATGGTTTCTGCCATAGAATGCGGGCGGGGTATAATCGTGGGATAGTATCACTTCTGGTCGTTCGTCCTTGGACTGCGTTTGCAAGACGTCTCAGTCGATAATAAAGGTCTGCAGTGATGGTTACACCTCGGTGAAGCAATTTGTAGTGGACCGCATCGTCGCTGATCCATCAGATGCATAACATTATCTTTTGTGGATGCGCACAGGTCTTTGTAAGGTGAGTTGCTGCTTTGTTTGGGTTCAGCCATTTATTTTTTTCCTGACGTTAGCATAAAAATACCATTTCTTGTCAGTAGTAACGATATAGGATAGGAACAGTTGGCGCAGAGATGCACAGATGACCACCAGCTGCTTTTTGTGATTCTGGCTTAGAGCATGCGATACCCATACATCTGATTTTTGAACCTTCCGCAAAGCCTGTGAATAACGCACGATGGTGGAATGATGACAGTCCATCACATTTACCAGTTTTCGAGTACAATGATGTGGATAATTAGGGCGTTTGAACGATCTTCATCACACACTGAAGGTCTTCCTGAAAGTGGAGAGCCACTAATGTCAAAATGATCCTCCTTAAAACGAGAAAACGATTCTCTTGCCTTACTCTGTGCAATGGCGTTACCCCCACACCTGACGCAAATGTTTCTGGCTGTCTCCACTACTGTAACTTCTCTACTGACCTCAAACAGAAGAATATATCGGAAATATTCCGATTTCTCCACTTGGCACTCCACTTTCTAGCGTCCACTGATCCTGTCACGATCTCCAAACTACAAAATGACAATATGTAAACTCAATAACAACAGTGAACTACAAATAAAAAATGTCAATCCATAAATAAACCCATAGCAACCGGAATACCAACACGCAAAACAAAAACGCTGCGAACTTATGCACCAACCTAACACTTCATAGCCACTTCTCCCTTGTTTTACGCAGAATCGTTCTTCTGAATATGTTTCTAGGAATGAACACTTCCTCTTTGGCATTCTACATTGGCTTGAGACAATCGAAAACTTTAAAAACAAATTATCCGCGGAACGAATAACCAAGTTGCTGCAACACTTTAACTGAACTAAGGTATGGGACAATAATGGAAACACAACAACGCCACCGAGAAATAATACTGCTTAAGGGGCTCAGTCAGCTGCGACAATAAAAATTTTCATTGTTTAGCACAGCTGAAGTAAAATACAGATCCACGCAATAATTTGGGGAAAAACAGATAATATGAGACAATTTCTCTGTAACAAACAACTGTTCGGAAGTATTTTTCGGGATTCATCATCTGAAACCGGGACATCTGGCAACCCTTGTACTCCCACGTTATCCTAGGAGCTCACGCTACCTGGTTTGAAAAGGTCTTGTGCAGCGTGAGAACGGAACACGTCACCTGCAGCTTCTCTGGTCTTCTACGACAACACCGCACGTGTCATCGGACTATATGGGGTCGTGGCGTTATCGCTTTGCGGAGCGCGCGCAGGCCAGCTGTGCGTGGTTCGTCACAGAGGGATATTGACAGGCCGGGACGACAGAAATTTGGAGCCCCCGCTGTGACAGTCGGCGGGATGCGGCGTCTCGTAATCCTGTTTGAGCACCGCTCGACAGTTTTATTGGGTTATCTCCGACGCGGTGCCAGGCTCGGGGGGCTGAGGTAACGGACGGCTGCGTGCCCGGAAATTAAATGCAGCGCAGCCGCCGCGCACGCCGGCTGTGGCTGCTCGGGATCGCCTATGATCCGCGGAGCCTATGCATGCCACCGGCCCGCTTTAATAGCCTCCCCGAAAGTGGGAAAGGGCGCTCCTTGGGGCCTTAGTTCTCCTGTGCCAGTATCTCCTAGTCTCCTGCCTTCAAGTCAGAGATCAGTCCTTCGTGATGGCATCTGACCACAACTCATTTTTTATTTAGCCTATCAACCCTCAGCCAAACATCATCGTCTCAAAGTTACTACAGTCCACAACGTATTTTTCCTGTTTCGAATGTTATCTTCGGTAAATAACAGCGCCCAGGCTGATACCGTCAACTGAGGTGTAGTTGATCGATTTTGGACTTTTATAAACTTCAGAGCATAGGTACTGAGCTGTAGTAATAATTTTTGGTCTTTATTACCTTCCACTCTAACAAATAGTAATAAAAAAAAAACTGCGTCAGTCAATTTCACTTCACTTGGAAGTGCAGTCGACCGTTTATCTGTTATGTAATAAATGTGGATTGCTTGGAGCTCTCGGCTGACTTCAATCATTCTGAAACTTTATCAGTAATTGAGGAATGTATCTGGCATAATAATTAAACTTTAATAGTAATTTCAGAGCTGCAAAGCACGTTTGAGGACAAAAAAAAGTGATCACAAATTTGTTTTACGAAGTCCAAAGAAACACACATTCTTCTTCTTTAGCACTAAAAACTGGCTGACGACTTTGTGTTTTACCATGACGACCAAGAAGCCTTTTTATCAGTGTTTCTTCTGGAATCTTACATACTCAGTTAGCGTTGTTAATGCTCGTTTTTCATTTCACATTTCTGAGAGACACAATGCTACAACGTCCAGACTGTATTTGTTCATTCACCCGATTAATATTTACATCGTCAACTCTTACATCTCAAGTGAATGATGCAACGAACAGAACAACGTGATATGTGACCAGTTCAAAAGTTGAACGTACAGGCCGGCCGCGGTGGTCTCGCGGTTCTAGGCGCTCAGTCCGGAACCGCGCGACTGCTACGGTCGCAGGTTCCAATCCTGCCTCGGGCATGGATGTGTGTGATGTCCTTAGGTAAGTTAGGTTTAAGTAGTTCTAAGTTCTAGGGGACTGATGACCACAGCTGTTAAGTCCCATAGTGCTCAGAGCCATTTGAACCATTTTGAACGTACAGACACTTGCAATCATGACTACCTCACTCCACCACTAGACTGTTATAGACAGTTGCTGCTGCATCCACTGTGTCACATTGTTACCTTTTTCATTAGGTCGTTCACGAATTTTTGTTAGTAAAAGAGAACCGTTCAATACAATATGGTCAGCTTCAACCAATTCCACCAAGAATATAAAAAGTTTTATTTATGTGTGCCTATCAATAGCGAAGAGTAATAAATTAACTCACGTGGTTGATCTAGAAGGGTACATGCACGACATAGAGAAGACCTGGATACTTAGTTGTTTTATGCTATCACACGAATAAAAGATTTAGGTCTTTAGAAAAATCAGTCCTGAAAACTTTTAGTACTCAAGGCAGATACTCGCAATATGAACAGTCCGCCGTTTCCACGAATTAATAACTTTCGAATAATAACTACAATAAACGAAGTAAAAGAATTTACTCATCAATGTGCAGTAACTTAAGTTAAATGTTTTTTGAACTTTTTGGTCAACTTCACCCTACCGGTCAAATTCACCCCATTTGATGGTACCGTTTGGCTTGAGTTCTGGAAGGCGTTCAATACAGTTCGGCTCCTCCACATCAGGTGAGAACGGAAATCGAGGTTACGGATTTAGCGGGCCAGCTTTGCGGTTGCATTGACGAATTTCTAGCTAATAGCACTCAACTTGTTTTTCTCAACGGGTCAGCATCATCAGAGGCCGGCAGTATCTCAAGGCAGTGTTAAAAGGACGCCACTGTTCACGATACAAATAAAAGTTCTGGTAGGTAATTCAGGGTTTCGATGACGTTATCTTTAGGAATGCTGCCTCGCCAGAAAGTTGTAGCTAAATTTATGACAACTCGCAGAGGATCACCGTGTTATGCAAGCACTGGCAACTGATCCACAACATAAATAAATATCTTTCATACTGAATATATACAGGCGGAAACATTTGTTATTGTTACAATAGGCTACTGTTAGTCGATAACTGGAAACGGCAAGAACTGTAAAACATAAATAAAACTGGTCATGGGAAAAGCGATTGTCAGGCTGAGATTCATTGGAAGCATCCAGACGAAATGTCATCCAACTCGAAAAAAAGCAGCTTACAAAACACTCGTTCGACAAATTCATTCTTGAGTACTGCTCGTTAGACTGGGATGTTTAACATGTTGCATTAATATGCAAGATTGTGGAGATTCGCAGAAGAGCGGCGTGTTTCGTAACGAGATTGTTAAGATAGCGTTAGAGCTTTACAGTTATACTTATCAAACTCCAATGGCAGACATTACAAGAAAAGTGTAGTAGTAAAATTTCACTCAGCATGTGCGACTGTATATTATATATTGCCTCCAAACAAGCTGGGTCTACTACACTTTAAACAGTAATTTACTACAAGAACACGATTTCACATCAGGAGTAACGGAACGAGAGCGGTTCTCTACAGAAACACGGGTGTCTCAATAGGAAAGTACTAAGAAACAAATCCCATAAAGCGGTGTTCCATCGACAACTGATAACACTGATTTCCGTTTCCTGGCACTTGACGGAACAAAAAATGGTTCAAATGGCTCTGAGCTCTATGGGACTTAGCTTCTGAGGTCATCAGTCCCCTAGAACTTAGAACTACTGAAACCTAAGGACATCACACACATCAATGCCCGAGGCAGGATTCGAACCTGCGACCGTAGCGGTCGCGCGGTTCCAGACTGTAGCGCCACAGCTGAGTAAGGTCGCTACTGCCGCATGCCCTTCAAAATGACTTTCATGGCAAATATTTATGTACTATTTGTCTGTGAAAGTATGAAAACGATAGAATTAATTTTTAGAGAACATTATCATCTCCAACAGTCCGTTATTTTAAATTAGTATGGTAACCTACTTTATTTACCACTGCCAGCTGCTTTCACGTCTGTGCTCATTCTCAAGAGCACAACTAATACGGATACGTTATATCACTATAAAACACAACGGTCCTCTAAATTTATTGAGGCTTTGGTGCTGGCCCAGAAAAAGTCAGCTAAGTTCACTGTGTTCGCCGCGCGGGATTAGCCGAGCGGTCCAAGGCGCTGCAGTCATGGACTGTGTGGCTGATCCCGGCGGAGGTTCGAGTCCTCCCTCGAGCATGGGTGTGCGTGTTTGTCCTTTCGATAATTTAGGTTAAGTAGTGTGTAAGCTTAGGGACTGATGACCTTAGTAGTTAAGTACCATAAGATTTCACACACCTTTTTTTTTTTTTTTTTTTTTTTTTTTTTTTTTTTTTTTTTTTTTACTGTGTTCGGCTCATTGCTGGTGCGCATAAAGTGTACCGTGGCTATGAGTGACATTTTTGTATTATATAAGCCTACAAAAGAAATCTTTGGAATGACTACGACATTTCGTCATGGAAATAGTTAGGTGACGACGACATCATTCCCGAATGTTTCATTTAGTACGAGAAAGCCTGTGTTTCGAGTTCGTTTGGATTACACTCTCCTAGAAACGCAGTCTGGAAAAGTACTTAAGTGAGAAAAGCACAGAAGCAATAGGAAGAGGCAGATTTAATTTCAGAGGAACGCTCTGTGATGCAGCTCTGAACGGGAGGACAACGCAATTTAACCGTTGATGGAAGAGGCGTATTTTCTGTGAGAGCGCCGGGGTGAAGGCAAGAAACAAAAGACTACCAGGAGCGGCAACTGAATTCTGTCGTCCGTGGTTCCACCAGTCGTTCCTTAGCATAAACTTTCCTTCAATGCGCTGCGACCTTTATGTGGAATTCACCAAAAACACTTGCCAAAAAGGGTTAAAAGTTCCATCGATGCTCAGATGAGCAGCGGCGAGGCGTTCTAACGCGAGCGTACCCAAAAAATTCCAAAATAATTCGTCCAACCTGAATTTAATCTGCTCTGATCATGTACCCTCGAATTTCAAATATTTTACGTTCGATCTTCGTATATTGACCCGCCAGTATCATTTATTACTACTCTAGCTTTGCAGCCAATAGCAGCTCGGTATTCCGCGCTTCTTACGAGCATGCACAGTAAGCCCGTTTCTTTCGCGTGGAGGGCTGGGGTTTCTACAGCGTGGATACGGTTTTTAAAAGCTGACGTTTGATTTGTTTCTACTTCTCGCCAGCAGGCGGACACTCGCCTAAGTGATACAAAGAACAAGAAGACATTCATAATTCATAGAAAATAAATGTGAATGCATCATTGAATGTTGTTACAAGATGATAAGACCAAACTGCTGAGGTCATCGGTTCCTAGACTTACACACTACTTAACCTAACTTACACTATCTTACGCTAAGAACAACACACACACCCATGCCCGAAAACAGCCTGTGTATTTTCATTGTTTCTCAGATTAAAATTTAGTAGCTTTACTTATTTCAAATGTTGGTAGTTCCGTGGCGTGTCTGTTGGTTTTCATGTCAACAGAAGAACTTTTGGTGAAACCTGGAACGTGAATTCTGTAGTTGAAAAGTAATAAATAGTGGCAGTGATTAACTGATTGGTGAACTATATTTCGATTCGCCCTGTCACGTGTGAGGGTGGATTTTTTGGCAGAAGAAGAACCATGCACGAAAGATCATTTAGCATCTGATGGAGAATTTAAAGGTACTTCCTCTGACGCACAGAGTGAATATAGCTTATAGAACGGATGCTGTTAAAGAACAAATCCTAAGTGTAGTTAAAAAGACGACGAAACAACAGATGTCTCGTCTAGAAGTCAAATGAGTGTAAATTTTCGTTTTCCGAATAACGAATCAGGAGAAATACTAGAGATTCGTAGGGTTTAATGGCGTGTCCAAAGACCGGAGTTCACAAGACATTGCCATTGTTTTGTAGCAAGTGCTAAGGAGTTGGAGTATAGATAAAAACAGATTAGTATTGCAAAATACGACGGCCGTTGTGCAATGGCAGAGAAAAATTATGGTGTCCATTCTACCGTGAAGGAAGCATATCCTCATCCTCTCTTCACCCACTGTTGCACACATCAGTTGAACCTGGTCCTCCTCTATGCTTGTAAAAAAATTATGAAAATGAAAATTTTTGTGGCAGATCTGTCAGGATTTTACGCATTTTTAGCCGTTCCAGTAAACGAAGTGAACTTCTGAGGAAAGGGGATTTAAACTATCAGGTTCTTTTAAAACAAGATGGAATTTTCATTCATGCACTGGACAAACCATTATTCTTCTTCACTACACATACCTGAGAGAAGCAGTTAATGATGTGATAAACAATGAAGGGTGGTATGATAATTCCTTACGTCAAGCAATTGGGCTACATAGTATACTGGATAATCACACTTCTCTTTTTCTACTGCAGCTATACAATTTGATTTTCCAGCAAACACGTATCTTGTTTGACATCTTGCAAAGCAAACTGTGGATATAAGAAGTTGTAAGCTCTAAATTGAAAACTGCATTAAGGCTGCTGAAAGAATAAAAGGGGGAAATTGCTCTGAAATGCGTAGTGGAAGCTAAGAGCCTTATAAATTCAGCAGGGGTAAAATTGCCAGCAACCATTAGGAACTTGGTTCAGACAAAGCACAGTTTAAACAGAGTTTGAAAGGCTTTTTGATACGCAACTCCTCTTGCTCTACAGATGATATCTTAACAGGGATTGTTAGACAAGCTTGAATAAAAATGTATGTTGGATTACAGTTCCGATAGCAGCACTTGGTCACAACAGTCAAGATTAGGTATTTTGTGTATGCTAAATTTATTAAAAGTGCATAACAATGTTTCATTCTGACAGTGTGTTACGTCTGTAAATACTAGCAGTTCCAATTTATTGTAATTCGTCTATTTTGACGATCTCCTCACAAATGATCAGGGTAGTAAGTATTATATTCAAATATTTTAGGTTTTACATGTTATGCTTTCTGACATATTCCGCGCCCACGAGAATCATCTCATTTTTGGGTCTATGGAACGAAATAGAATCTAATCTAATCTAAACTAAAATTAATTTTATCGAATCAAAAGCAAGTATTCAGATATTGAGAAGGCTAACACTCGAAATAATTGACACAGTAGTAGTGAAGAAGGAAACTACATTCCAGTACTTTCACGAAACAGATTTTACACCACATGTAAATGAGAATATGTTCTCAGGTTACAGCAGGCCGAACAATATCCGAATACGTGAAGTTGAAAAACTACTTAAAATATATCCGTTCTTTGACAGTGAAAAACTGAAACGGGAGCTTACATACAGGAGTAAGGACAAACGTCTACACCCACAGGACTTCCTTAAATCCATAAACATTTGATTACAAAACGTGTTCTCTGAATGTATGTAATTACTGTCGTTAAATCTAGCAAATCCAGCAACCACCATGTCTTAAGAAAGAAGCACTAGTAGATTAAAACGCGCTAAAACCTACCTTCGCAACACAATGACAAATGACAGACTGTCAGACTTCGCGATTTTGGCTATGGAGAAGGAAACTGTGAAATCTTCACCCAAAAGGCAGAAGTTCATATCTCGTGTCATCGATACGCCCCGAAAAAGGTCAGGAGGATAGAACTTATTTATAAAAAGACGTAACGGTGAGTTACTGTGTGTTATATTTTAATTAATGTGTAGCTGTTTATGCATTAATTTATAACAATTTCTGTAGTAGTTTCAGCCCTAATAGAAATATTTAATTAATTTACTTTCACAGTGTTTCTATTTTACAAGCCTTAGTTTTAATTTTTTTCTTTCCTCGAAATTCGTAATTCTCAGCCTACCCTATAAGAAATGCCACGCTTCGTCACTGGTGATTACATACCGTTTTACAATGAAAACAGACGAAGCGGCGAACCTTACATTAGTACAGCGCCCCTTACTTTTAATAGCCTTGGCCGCCCCTGTTTCGTTTGGAAACATATAGGATAACCTCAACGGTCACAGACGTGTCTTTCATTTGCAACACACAACTCCATATGGTTTACACCGATTGCTCGGAGCGGTTCGCATTTCACATCGCGAAGCTCAATATGTGCCTTGTTGGCAGATCAACGCAATAAAGGACGAGGGGAGCTTTGGGGTCGACAACGACTCAAGCTCGGAACGGACAAGTGTGGGGAAGGAAATCGATCGAATCCTTGCAAAATGGATCAACTCGGCTTGCCCCGTAAACTGTTTTTTAAAAAAATTACAGGAAACCTAAATCAAAACGATGGGACGTGAATTTTTGTTACGAAAAGAGGCCCAGGAAAGTTAAAGGCAACGGAGTCATTTTTTCGTTTTTCCCGGTACTGCATGATTAGAAAATCTGAGGCGTAGTTTACGACATTTTAAGAACCTAACACGATTAGCGATTTTACGTTCGGTGTTTATTTGTGTTATCAACGTTTCTAGCGGGATGTCAACAAATGGTTCGCCAACTGGAGGGAATGTACAATAAGGAAATTCAGCTACGTGCTCGGTCATGTTCCTGTTATGCTGCCGAGACTTCTACAGTCCACACATTTATATAGATGAGCAGCCTAAGTTCTCAAACTCCCCAACTCAGTTATATAAGAGATACTAATTTTAGGTTGTTCATAGTTGACTGCTCCTTACGAAAGCCCAGTGGCGGAGCGTTGCTCCTTAAAAATGCCCAGTTGCGAAGCGTGGCATTTTTTGTGGGGTAGGCTGAGAATTACGAATTTCGAAAAAAGAAAACCGATCTTACATCAAATGCTTGTAAAATAGAAACACTGCGAAAGTAACTTAATTACGTATTTCCACTAGGAATGAAACTACTACATAAAATGTTATGAAGAAATGCGTAAAAATATTAAACTGCTACACAGTAATAAAAATTTAACACATAGTAACTCATCATTACATGTTTTTATAAATTAATTCTATCCCCCTGTCCTTTTTCTGGGCGTAAACCTCGACAACACGAGATATGAACTCCTGCTGTTTGATTAAATATTTCACAGTTCGCTTCTCTGTAGCCAAAATCGCCAAGTTTAACAGGCTATCTTTTGTCATTGTGTAGCGAAGATAGGTTTTAATGCGTTTTAATGCTGCAGATACAACGACAGTAATTCCATACATTCAGAGAGCACGTTTTTTAATGCATGTTTGTGAGGGATCTAAGGAGATCCTAGGGTTGTATAATCCGTTCATCAAAAGAATAAACCGAATGTAAACATTGCACTATGTATTCTTCCGCGTTTGCTGGAATTTTATTGGATTTCCAAAACGTGGGACTGCAGCCACGCTGTCTCCAGTACTGTCAAGTATGATAATAAGGGTAAGTTTTGTGCTGTGCGTTACGCGCACATCGACTTGGCGATAATACGGGACAACAGTTTTACTCGCGCATTACAGCACTGGCAGATCAGCTGGTACAGCTAGCATGTAGTGACGTGGCCAGCTGCAGTTCACACGTGAAAAGAGACGAGCAGAAGAATGTTATTTAATTTTTAAGCAGAATTAAATAATACACTTTAAATCTCCCACAATACGCTCCTGAGACGACTTGAAAATCGCAACACGTTATCGTTTTTATCTTACGTACTATTGTAATTAAAAACAAGAATGATGAAAATGCTTGACATAACCACAGAGTAATTTTTCTGCATAAGCTGTGTGTAGCGTAAGAGAATATTGAAGGATTTCACCGTGTAGTTAAATACTGAAGCCACTGAACGCATTACTTAACAAGTCAGTCGTCTGATAATCTCTTAGCTCCTTCCTTATCCGAATCCGAGAAATACATTTCAGTTCTGGAAATGTTCCCGCTACGTTGATAACGAGCCTGTCAACAACAGAATCCATGAGGTCAATTATCTCTTATTTTATGACGAGCCGTTCTATATCCCGCCAGCGTTCGGCATGACGTGTTTTTGCTGCGTGCGTTAGTTCCAGTACGTATGGCATCTTGACAGTCTTGTTACTTCTTGGGCCAAATCCCGCAGTTTGGCTCCAAATCAGTTCTGTTGGGTTCATATTGTAATGGTACAACAGCAAATGTAAAAATGTAGCATTTGTATGACGTGCTCGATGCTGTCGTGTTTCTACGACACTTATCTATCTCCGCGGTATAAAACGATGGACATAGTCCAAATAAAGAGGATTTGGTTTCTCATTTATGCCTTAAAGAATTAAATTATGTTTTCTTAATGCAAACAATTTTTATGAACAGTCTTTCATAAAACATCCATAATTAAGAATTTGTATTTGAAATGGAAACAGGAATTTCGCGTCCAAAATGTAATTAGAAACAAGAAGACGTGCATTATTGAGAAAAAATTGTGATGAGTTTTATAATTACGATATGTAGGTATCTGAAATTGAACGAGAAATAAAAAGTGACACCAGGAAGATTTGAACCCACACACGAAAAAAAAGCTGTAGGTTTACTTTCCATTACGCTACTGACTACACTGTTGTTGTTGTTGTTGTGGCCTTCAGTCCTGAGACTGGTTTGATGCAGCTCTCCATGCTAATCTATCCTGTGCAAGCTCCTTCATCTCCCAGTACCTACTGCAACCTACATCATTCTGAATATGCTTAGTGTATTCATCTCTTGGTCTCCCTCTACGGGTTTTACCCTCCACGCTGCCCTCCAATGCTAAATTTGTGATCTCTTGATGCCTCAGGACATGTCCTACCAACCGGTCCCTTCTTCTCGTCAAGTTAGGTCACAAGCTCCTCTTCTCCCCAATTCTGTTCAATACCTCCTCATTAGTTATGTGATCTACCCATCTAATCTTCAGCATTCTTCTGTAGCACCACATTTCGAAAGCTTCTGTTCTCTTCTTGTCCAAACTATTTATTGTCCATGTTTCACTTCCATACATGGCTACAGTCCATACAAATACTTTCAGAAACGACTTCCTGACACTTAAATCTATACTCGATGTTAACAAATTTCTCTTCCTCAGAAACACTTTCCTTGCCATTGCCAGTCTACATTTTATATCCTCTCTACTTCGACCATCATCAGTTATTTTGCTCCCCAAATAGCAAAACTCCTTTACTACTTTAAGTGACTCATTTCCTAATCTAATTCCCTCAGCATCATCCGACTTAATTCGACTACATTCCATTATCCTCGTTTTGCTTTTGTTGATGTTCATCTTATATCCTCCCTTCAAGAAACTGTCCATTCCGTTCAACTGCTCTTCCAAGTCCTTTGCCGTCTCTGACAGAATTTCAATGTCATCGGCGAACCTCAAAGTTTTTATTTATTCTCCCTGGATTTTAATACCTACTCCAAATTTTTCTTTTGTTTCCTTTACTGCTTGCTCAATATACAGATTGAATAACTTCGGGGAGAGGCTACAAACCTGTCTCACTCCCTTCCCAACCACTGCTCACCTTTCATGCCCCTCGACTCTTATAACTGCCATCTGGTTTCTGAACAAATTGTAAATAGCCTTTCGCTCCCCGTATTTTACCCCTGCCACCTTTGGAATTTGAAAGAGAGTATTCCAGTCAACATTGTCAAAAGCTTTCTCTACAAATGCTAGAAACGTAGGTTTGCCTTTCCTTAATCTTTCTTCTAAGATAAGTCGTAAGGTCAGTATTGCCTCACGTGTTCCAACATTTCTACGGAATCCAAACTGATCTTCCCCGAGGTCGGCTTCTACCAGTTTTTCCATTCGTCTGTAAATAATTCGCGTTAGTATTTTGCAGCTGTGGCTTATTAAACTGACAGTTCGGTAATTTTCACATCTGTCAACACCTGCTTTCTTTGGGATAGGAATTATTATATTCTTCTTGAAGTCTGAGGGTATTACGCCTGTCTCGTGCATTTTGCTCACCAGATGGTAGAGTTTTGTCAGGACTGGCTCTTTCAAGGCCGTCAGTAGTTCTAATGGAATGTTGTCTACTCCCGGGGCCTTGTTTCGACTCAGGTCTTTCAGTGCTCTGTCAAACTCTTCACGCAGTATCGTATCTCCCATTTCATCTTCATCTACATCCTCTTCCATTTCCATAATATTGTCCTCAAGTACATCGCCCTTGTATAGACCCTCTATATACTCCTTCCACCTTCCTGCTTTCCCCTCTTTGCTTAGAACTGGGTTTCCATCTGAGCTCTTGATATTCATTCAAGTGGCTCTCTTTTCTCCAAAGGTCTCTTTAATTTTCCTGTAGGCAGTATCTATCTTACCCCTAGTGAGATAAGCCTCTACATCCTTACATTTGTTCTCTAGCCATGCCTGCTTAGCCATTTTGCACTTCCTGTCGATCTCATTTTTGAGACGTTTGTATTCCTTTTTGCCTGCTTCATTTACTGCATTTTTATATTTTCTCCTTTCATCAATTAAATTCAATATTTGTTCTGTTTCCCAAGGATTTCCACTAGCCCTCGTCTTTTTACCTACTTGATCCTCTGCTGCCTTCACTACTTCATCCCTCAGAGCTACCCATTCGTCTTCTACTGTATTTCTTTCCCCCATTCCTGTCAATTGTTCCCTTATGCTCTCCCTGAAACTCTGTACAACCTCTGGTTTACTGACTACACTACACATTAAATAATATAATTCCGAGAACTGCACTGTATACAAGGCTCGGAAAACTTCATAGCCGAATATCTCCGGAAACTTATGAAATACATTAAGAACAGCTTATTTCTGGGCACTTTTTAACCGTGTTCCACGCGCGTCTCTCACTACGGAACAGCCTCAGCCATTTTCATACTGCGCATTAACAGCGCGACAATGAGATTACAACCATTCAAAGGCCGTGACTGTACACGATTTTTGAAATAAAAACTACGTAGCTAAAGCGTGGTTAAGAAAAACGTTGATGGCTGTTAATACATTTGAATATCTTAAAGTTAGATTTAACGTAACTTAGAATTAAGATACCTCTTATATAAGTAGGACCTACTTCCAAGAGCGTAACACCACCAGTGTACCTGTGCTACGGCTTCTGAGCAATCATCGCGTTCGTGTTTGTTTACATCAGCTTTATTCTTATGATGAACGGATTATAGACGTTTATCCTCACTGCTGTAAATAAACACAAGTTCTCCTTTCAGTTTTTCACTGTGAAAGAAAGGATATACTGAAGTAGTTGTTCAACTTCATGTATCTTGAAATTCTTTGGCCTACTAATACATGAGAACATTTTCTAATTTATAAGTTCTGTGAAATCTGTTTCACGAAAGTCTTGGAAACTAGTTTCTATGTTTGCTACTGCTGCGTCAATTATTTTGAATGTTGGCATTCTCAATTTCTGAATACTTGCTTCTGTTACGCTAAAAGTAATTTCAGATACACGTGCTGCATTTTTAAAGATCTTTTTCAGTAGCCTTAATACAGTTTTCAATTTAGAGCTTACAGCGTCTTATGTCCACAGTTTTACTTTGCAAGATGTCAAACAAGATACCTGTATGCTGGGGAATCGAATTGTACAGCTGCAGTAGGAAAAAAAAAAAATAGTTTGATTATCCAGTATACTATGTGCCCAATTGCTTGATGTAAGGAATTATCATCCCACCCTTCCTTGTTTATCACATCATTAACTGCTTCTCTCAGGTATGTGTAGTGAAGAAGAATAATGGTTTGTCCAGTGCAGTGGACGGGGGTGGGAGAGGATGGGAGAGACAAGCGGGTGAAGGGGATCAAGTTTACGGGAGGTGTAGAAGTTCCGTATCCATTCGAGGAAAAGTAGGTGGTGTGGGAATGGAATAAGGTCATACAGGATCCGCGTGGGGGAGGGGAGACGGATGCGATAGGTGAGGCGGAGAGTATGGCGTTCTAGGATTTGAAGAGATTTGTAAAAGGTAGGAGGGGCGGAGATCCAGGAAGGGTGGGCGTGGCAGAGGATAGGTCGGATAAGGGAATTGTAGGTATGGAGGATGGTGGGGGGGTCCAGACCCCATGTGCGACCAGAAAGGAGCTTGAGGAGACGGAGTCGGGAGCGTGCCTTGGCTTGGATTGTCCGAAGATGGGGGTCCTTACAACCACTGGTTGCACCAAGTGGTGAACCGGTTAAGATGGGATTGGAGAAGGTGTTGGTAGCGTTGCAGGGTGGGGGCGAGGGCAAGGAAGGCGGTGTTATCGGCGTGCCGCGGCGGCATGTCCGCCGTATACAGAAGGTAGAGAAGAGGGGAGAGGACAGAACCTTGGGCACACCGGCGGAAGGGTAGAAGGTGTAGGAATCCGTGTTATGGATGGTGACAGAGGAAGGACGTTGGGAAAGAAAGGACCCCACCAGACGGACGTAGTTGATAGGAAGGGCGAAGACTTGGAGCTTGAAGAGGAGACCGGAATGCCTCACACAGTCGTAGGAGCGTTCAAGGTCGCCAACATTTGAAATAAGTAAAACTACTAAATTTTAATCTGAGAATCAATGAAAACATATAGGCTGTTTCCTATTATCTTGTAACAACATCCAATGATGCATTCACATTTATTTTCTATGAATTATGAAAGTCTTCTTGTTCTCTGTACTTTAAGTAAACGTTTAAATTAAGAGTTAATGGTTTCTCATTCCGCCCAGCTTGCTGCTAGCGTGCTGGAGTATGCGAAGCAGTGCTATCTGTTAGGGAACTGCGGAAAGACTTGTCATTACACTTAGGCATGTATCTGCCTGCTGGCGAGAAGTAGAAACAAATCAAACGACTGCTACGGTCGCAGGTTCGAATCCTGCCTCGGGCATGGGTGTGTGTGATGTCCTTAGGTTAGTTAGGTTTAAGTAGTTCTAAGTTCTAGGGGACTGATGACCACAGCTGTTAAGTCCCATAGTGCTCAGAGCCATTTGAACCATTTTTGAACCTAATTCTCTTCTTTAGCTCTTGCCCGCATCTCGTGGTCGTGCGGTAGCGTTCTCGCTTCCCACGCCCGGGTTCCCGGGTTCGATTCCCGGCGGGGTCAGGGATTTTCTCTGCCTCGTGATGGCTGGGTGTTGTGTGCTGTCCTTAGGTTAGTTAGGTTTAAGTAGTTCTAAGTTCTAGGGGACTTATGACCACAGCAGTTGAGTCCCATAGTGCTCAGAGCCATTTGAACCATCCTTTAGCTCTTCTGTAGCGATTGCCATTTTCTTCGTCTCCTTCCAAAACCTTGCAATGTTCTCCTAGTTTTAAGAGATATTAGTTGTTTAGGAGAGTGTTTAAGTTCTATGTCCATCCTTCATCGTTTTATGTTCACTGGACACTATGCTGCCATTGATATCCACCAATATGTAACTGGATCCTTTCGGTTTTGTTTTTCTTCCAACAGTTGTTTTTGCTGTTTTCAGTACCGGTATCACATACCTTCTTGGTGCTATTTGCCCTTCATTTCATCCAGTTCTTCTACATTCTCCAATTGGTTTCCCATTTGTTGTTCACACTAAAGCCTTATTTCATTGTGTTTAAATTTTCCACTTTTGTACCAGATATATTTTCGTAACTGCTACACCCATATCTAATCCACCCTCTGAAACCCACTGTCATGTGCATGGCACAGAGTATTTCCCATACTCTGAGTTACATATACAATGAATTTGGATGCCTAATGGTAAGGCACCGTTTCACTAAACTGGAAATCAAGGTTCAAGCCATGGTCGTAGTAATAATTTCCTGCTGCTACCTCTGATGTTGATGTATACCAACACAGTTATTGCTAGTGTAAAGGATGTTTAAAAAATACTTTTATGAACTTTGCGAAGAGATTCTTTACACCAAAATGAAAAAAGTTCATATAAACATATGTCCAAAAATCCTTCATTTTTGAGTTAGTAATGTAAGTTTACAATTCAGGTGATTGGAGTTCATCAACACATAGACTTATAATAAATGCTTGAAATGCTCTCCTCTTGCTTCTGAATGTGCATACACTCGTTGACTCATGGACTATGGCGCCCTTTGAAATACTCCCTGATGGTTTTGAATGGTTACGCAGGCTTCCAAGACATGTTGATAAAGAGTTTCTGCTTCCAAGTTGTCTGCTGCATAGGCAAATTGTTTAAGGTGCCCCAAGATATGATAATCCATAGGACTGAGGTCGGAGGAACATGCACATCGCGGAACTGGTCCTCCCCCACCTTTCCATCCGTCACAGTAGATACCAGCTAGTGCATCTCAAACACTGAGACTGAAATGTGCTGGAGCTCTATCATGCATAAGTCAAATGTTTCTTCTTATTTGCAGGGTCACATCTTGTAGCTGATCTTGGCGGATGTTCTGAATCAAGTCCCTGTAACTGGACTTGTAAGACATGATGGGAGAAAGTATGGCCCTACCAGACAGTCACCTAAAATTCCCCCCCCTCCCCCCCCCCCACATTAATCTTCAACTGATGCTGATGTCTAGCCTGTACCACAGCATGACAGCTGTGATTGGCCCATATGTGTTGGTTGTGGAAATTTGTTTGTCCATCTTTTCCAAATGTTGTCTCATATGTAAACAAAACTGCAGAGACAAATAATGGATTGACAGCTGGTGCAACAAACCATTGGCAAAAATTATTCCATGGTTGGTGATCGCCAAGTGTAAGGTCCTGCACATGCGGAAGATGATACAAAAAATGGTTGAAATGGCTCTGAGCACTATGGGACTTAACATCTATGGTCATCAGTCCCCTAGAACTACTTAAACCTAACTAACCTAAGGACATCACACAACACCCAGTCATCACGAGGCAAAGAAAGTCTCTGACCCCGCCGGGAATCGAACCCGGGAACCCGGGCGCGGGAAGCGAGAACGCTACCGCGCCACCAAAATTGATACAGATACACGAGTTGCTTGTGAAGTATCCTCCATGCTGAACTTGGAGATGTGCAACAGGGCCACTTGTCTTGTGCCGACACCAGGCTTTTCTTTGACAACCTATAGAATGCGCTCTTTCTGATTGGACATCCAAGCAATATGTGGCATTACTTGGTCAATACTCTGTGGTGCTGCACATCATCTCGGTAACACAATAATACACAGCACCAAATGTTGGATGGTTCAGCTGTCTTCAGCCTGGTAATGCTGTCTGATACAGCCGTGCAGCCTCACGTCAGTTACCATTTGCGTGGTCATACTTAACAATCACGTTTGACTACTCTCAAAATGAATATCCTGTCACGTTTGAACAGAGCGCTTTCAGCTAACACACTATCTGTAGTACATGTACATTATGGACACACTGAAGACAGATGAATGACGAATGTAACCAAGCCTCTCTGCCAATATAATGCCATTTAGATACAACCATAGAGTAAATATCTCTGGAGTGAGCATTGCGTTCTGCGCATGTTGTCAACATTAAACCAGGATTGTCACGTGATCTCGGGACTTCGCTGTGCGTGTGTGCTTTCTGCAGCGTTTGAAGTTTATAATACCAAGAGTTTTTGTTGTGTTTCACCGTTTGTTGATAGTGTAATAGCGATGGTGAATTACTGTTGTTGCTACGGATGCAAAGAAAAATATGTGAAAGGAGGGATAGTAACTTTTCATGGGTACATTCCATATAGCTCTAATTATAGTTTTCATTTTAGTAAGAGACACTGTATACGTTTAAAAATTTCGAGACGCATTATAATTAAGACTTGATTCTGTAGACCTATTTTTCTGCGATTTAATGACTATATAATAGATATTACGGCTCGTACAAAAGCTTATAAACAGTCGCTTCCTCTCGTAAATTTGCTAATGGAACAGGAAAGGGAAAGGTTAGTTGTTTCAGTAAATACTATCCTCCATGCATTTATCAGTGACTTGTCAATTATGTATATAGATTACTCAGTCTACTATTTATTTAATGAACTGGGAGCAAGTACTTAAAATGCGTTAAATAAATACCTCAAAGTGCCACCAGTAAGAAAAATTGTGCTTTAGGTCGCAAAAACGAGAAAATAAATACGCAGAAATACAAGAAAAAAAGGACGAATTAGTAGGGATATAATCGCTAATGTGTGGTAAGTTCGTACGGTAGTACTAACGTACTGTCAAGTTGTTTTGCAGGACTATCACTGCAAAAATGTACTTCAGGCTCTGTAATACTATAAAGTGCGGTATCATACCAAAAACTACAAAAAATCGAGTGCATCTGAACTATGACACCTATCGCAAAGAAGCTGAATGTAATATCACTTGCCCTTAAAAGTTACGTAGCTGGTTTATTCCCGGTATCAAATGGATACTGTTAAAATGTCTGCGCAACATATATAAATAATCCACGACACGTACGAAAAGAATCCGTCTGTACTAGGTATGTAGTGACATTCTAAATATACAGGGCGCTATACGAACAAACACACGACGGCCTCGAGATCACGTGACCAGGCCGGCAATGTATGTTGAGAACACAAAATCTGTTCTGCGCATGTGAGTGCTCACTCCAGAGATTTTTACTCTATGGATACAACTAGCTACCCCGGCGAACTCTGTTCCGCCTTAAAGCCAATAAATAATCAGATTTTGGATGTTAAGTTCAATTTTTTATTAGCACATACAAATAAAAAATTAAGTATTTTAATGATTCTTTATTCTTTATGTTTTTTGGTGCATAGCTTCCACTCTTCAATTAAGTACCTTGTGATACACGACATTTTTTGTTTTATTATCAGGCGCAAGAACAAACAACGCAGATAGTCTTCCGACCCCTGAACATGACATATATAATTGACCATGTGAAAAACATGGACATCCCAGATTTAAACCACAAACTTTCAAGGATTGGCCTTGTGATTTGTTAATGGTCATGGCGAATGCAAGACGGATCCGAAGCTGAAGTCTTTTAAACTCAAACGGCATATCGGTTGGGATCATCGGGATCCTCGGAACGAGAACTTCCTCTCCTTCGAATTTTCCCTAGAGTATCGTCGCATAAATAACACTGTTCATCGATTTACTTACCACCAAATGCGTACCGTTGCACAGTTTTGGTTGGTTTATGTTTCGAAGCATGATTACTATGGGGCCAACTTTTAGGCGTAAATTGTGCAGTGGTAAGCCAGGCACATCCAAGGAGTTCAAAAATTCAATTGGTTAGTTGGTGGCTTAATCTTCACTTGTTACACAGTCAATAGATTTGAATGAATGCATTTTACAAATGATCTCATTCTGAATTATGTAGTTTAGGTCATCTACATCTATTATTCGTAGCCGCTAAAATTGCTCGCCCACTCAACCATTCATTACTTTTGTAGTTATTAATGATGTTTGGGAATACTTTGTTGATAAGTTCGTCTTTCGATGAGACAAATTTACAGAAATTATGACGAAATGATTAAGGCAGCACAATCCGTGCGTTTCTCCGGAAAACTTCAATGCGCCACAATACTCGCAAACAACGTCCATCGGCCCAATGCAAACTCAAGGATGCAAGCAGTAATCAGTGCTGCAGTCGTATCTAAACGCTGCTCGATTCAAATCATCACGTGATAAATCTCTTCTTGTGCATCGAAAATTATTTACATGTTGAGATTTTCACTCTGCAGCGGAGTGTGCGCTGATATGAAACTTCCTGGCAGATTAAAACTGTGTGCCGGACCGAGACTCGAACTCGGGACCTTTGCCTTTCGCGGGCAAGTGCTCTGCCAACTGAGCTACCCAAGCACGACTCACACCTAGTCCCCACAGCTTTACTTCTGCCAGTACCTCGTCTCCTACCTTCCAAACTTTACAGAAGCTCTACTGCAGAGCACTTGCCCGCGAAAGGCAAAGGTCCCGAGTTCGAGTCTCGGTCCGGCACACAGTTTTAATCTGCCAGGAAGTTTCATATCAGCGCACACTCCGCTGCAGAGTGAAAATCTCATTCTGGAAACATCCCCCAGGCCGTGGCTAAGCCATGTTTCTGCAATATCCTTTCTTTCAGGAGTGCGAGTTCTGCTAGGTTCGCAGGAGAGCTTCTTTAAAGTTTGGAAGGTAGGAGACGAGGTACTGGCAGAAGTAAAGCTATGGGGACGGGGAGTGAGTCGTGCTCGGGTAGCTCAGTTGGCAGAGCACTTGCCCGCGAAAGGCAAAGGTTCCGAGTTCGAGTCTCGGTCCGGCACACAGTTTTAATCTGCCAGGAAGTTTCATTATCCACATGTTGATCTCTGTTGTTCGCTCGACGATTTCGCATTGCCAACCGAGCCGTTTCACGGGCTGCCTCACTTTGCTCTTGTGATTGAGAAGCACGAAGTCGAGCCATACTACTCGGGCAATTTGTTGTTGTTCTTCAGTCCTTTCATTCGCAATGTTTTGTATCCTTTTTGCATTACGGCTTTGTCGAGAAATATTGGATCGTCTTGATCGCGATATTGTTAATGATGATTCAAAGAAAATACAAATTATTTCTCTAAATTTTTAATTAATGATATATACTGATACTTAACCAGAGACGTTTAGCTGTCATTTGCGTTTTGTTATTCCATGTCAGATGCGTTTTTGTTAGACCACGTTTTATAGTGACGTTTAGCTGACATTTGCGTTTTGTTATTCCATGCCAGATGCGTTTTTGTTATACCACGTTTTATAGCGGTCGAACGGGATAAAAAGTATCCTATCTCCGTCTCCTGGTTGTAAGCTACCTCTCCACCAATTTTCAGCCAAATAGGTCCAGCCGTTCTACAGTTATAAATAGTGTAACTAACACGACTTTCTTTTATATATATATAGATAAGTCAAATGGGTGCTTGGATAGGAAAAGTTGTTGGTTTGTACCCGGAAAGATATTGAATATCCACTTTTATTCAACAACCCAAAAACGAATCATTTTCAGACATATCTCTAAATGAACTCTTTTTCTTGTTTTGGTATAAGGAATCTTCCCCCAAAGCTTGTAAAAGTATTTTTTAAACACTCTGTGTGTATTTATATCTTCCTAAGGGTTTTCATGTACAATTTCTCTGGTACTCTGGCAGATATTTGCAACTTTAACAAATATTAGTCATCACATCTTTTACATGACACTCAGTGTTGATGGAAAGTATCAGTTTGTTTCCCTTCAAAAACATAATAATTTTAAAGCAGAATGTTACATGCCCAAATTAGTCTAGTGTGGTATTAGTTTTAATCTATAAATATTAATAGGCACAGTAAAACAGTACTCTAGCAACAACGGCACTGTCCTGGTCCTCGGCCACACTGATTGCTTCCGCCCTGCAGCACACCACTCAGTCACTGCTGAAGTACAGTTTTACTGTCTCTGTTAATAAAAATTGATTAAAACAAATATCACACTAGACTAACATGGGACAGCTGTATCAAATGTGGACATAAAATTCTGCTTTAAAAATTATTTTGTTTATAATGGGAAACAAACCAATGCTTTCTATCAACAATGAGTGTCACATGAAAGATGTGATGAACAGTATTTGTTTGGGCTGACTCCAGTTGCACATCACAAAGACTAAATTCCAGACATCTTACAAAAAAACAGATAAAATGTGCCTGAAGACTCTTAGGAGGGACATCTACACACATACAATATTTTTTGCAATTTTGCCTTGGTTTACAGAAACATTTGGAATAAAAATGAATCTCTGCGATGCCTCAAGATGCTGCTATGTGATACAGATACATCATTATCATTAAATTGTGAAAATCAGTCCAACAGCCAAGTAACCTGCAGTTGCCATTGAAAGAATGTCAAACAAGTTGCATGTGTAAGGGGAAAAACACTTCATTAGGTCAAAATTTAAGAAAATCCTAAGGGGATGTTGTTTATCATTCCAGCTGAAAGCTTAGAAACTAGTATGAAGCATTTTTTAGTCAGTTTTACTTCACTGGAATCATTAACAAGTCCCAGAACGCCCATAGAGTAGTTGGGATTTCACAATGTAAATGTGAAATGGGTACAAATGGGCTGCTGAAACAGGCAGTGGACTCCAACACTAGACATTACGAAAGACAAATTGCGCATTACGAGTAAGACTACTTCTAGAATTCTGTAAACCATTAAAAATATATTACATTCACCAGTACCAACGTATATATAAAGGCCTGGTGCTGCCTGTCAGAAGATTCAAGTGGCATCCTGGAGACATTTTTGCAGGTGGCTCAGAAGTCCGATGCGAGAGCTGACTTCGCGTCCGCAAGCAAGACAAATATGAGTCACTCCAGCAGGAGGGTTAGTCATAAGCTCATGTCTGTGCGATTGTTTTGCAGCTAAGTTGTTAAGCTATACTTGGTCATGCATCTTGCTTCCATCTGCAGTCAGTTTCATCTACTTGCTGCGATAATCAGCAAGTTGCTCCCACTTGTCACTGTCAATACTAAATGTGCACATATCACGCTTGACACAATCCCTAAAGTGTAGTGAAGGTCTTCGACAAGGTCTCTTTGCTCCTGCTATCACACTGAGTAATATGCACTGGGGCAGACAGGAGTGCTCCATACGATGCAGATGTCCTAACAACCGCAGGCAACGTTGCTTGAATGTGGCAGTGATACTCTGTTGTTTTCCAGTTTGCAGAACCATTACGTTGTCACATGATCCTTCCATGATATTCCCAAGATGCTCCGTAAGCACCGCAGGTGAAAGGCATTGAGCTTTCATTCCTGTTTGGCATACAATGTCCAAGTCTCAGCTCTATACAGGAGAGTACTCAGCACTCATGATTGATACACAAGAATTTTTGGCAATAATGTAAGATGTTTGTTGTCCCAGGCTCATGTGCGGAAATTTCCGAAAGTACTTGCAGCCTCTCCTGTTTGTGCATTTATCTCATCATCCAGGGAGAGATATTCTGTCATTATTGAACCAAGATAGCAGAATTTATCGACTACCTTCAACAAGGAGCCGTCCAGTTTGATGAGAGGCAGATCTGTGTATCCTTGGGCCATGAAAACCATCTTCTTTATGTTTATAGACATGGAGAAGAGCTTGCATGCAGTACAGAATTTATCCACAAGCTCTTGCAGATCATCTTAGTATGCACTACAAATGCAGCATCCTCAGCAAATAAAAGGCTATTTACAAGCAAATCTTCTCGGAAGCGCTTGAATCTGAGTAGAGAAATGTTGTAGAGTTTCCCATCAGCTCAGGTATACAGATGAATGCCCAGGTTAGTTTCACCAAAAGCAAATTTGAGGAATGCTGGAAAAAAAAATGTTGAACAGATTGGGAGCCAATATGTAGCCTTGACGAACCCCTCTTTTCACAGCAGACGGGTCAGATGTGATTCCGTCGAAGACCACAGCATCTTCCATACATTCATGAAAAGCCATGATGATCTTTAAGAGCTTTGGAGGACACCCTATCTTCAAAAGTATTGCATACAGTCCTTCTCTGCTGATTGTGTCAAAAGCCTTGTTTAGGTCGATAAGGGCAATGAACAGAGGCGGTTTTCTGCTTGCGGCACTTTTCCTGAATTTGCTGGAGTGTAAGATCATATCAGCTATAGATCATTGGGGACAAAACCCAGATTGTTCCTCAGGATATATGTGCTTGGCAAGCTTCTGAAGACTGCCCAACACCATAAGGGCAAATGTTTTACCAGGTATACTCAGAAGTGAGAGTCCATGGTGACAGTTGCAATCACCTTTACCTTTGTATAAAGTAACAATATTGGCATCATGCATGTCTTGCTGTGCAGTACCCTCAGCCCAACATTTCAGTAAGACGTTAAAAAGCGGCGGAAAGACTGGCTTAATTAAGTTTTACAATTTTTGTGGAGATGTTGTCTTTGCCAGGGCACTTCCCACAATTAAGCTGTGCAATTGCTCTTTGAAGCTCCTCCACAGTAGGTGTGACATCCAAGTCATGGTAAGGTGTCATCTGAGGAATTCCATCCATTGCCTTTGGACTAATATTGATGGGATGTGAGTAGAGGCTGGAGTAATGTTCTACCCAACGATGCATTTGACGATTTCGATCTGTGATGACTTTTCCATCTGTACCAATGTATTGCCATAGCAAAATAATGAGAGCTTGTAAATTTCTCTATCCTTCCTGAAGAAGGAAGACACAGTTCAGGAAACAAGGAGGGTTAATGCTATCTGTCAAAAGTTGGCATACTGAGAACCGTGGTTGTAGTATAATCATAAGGTTTTCAATTTTTTGTGTAATCTTAGCCATTGAGTAGAAAACCATATCTGAAATTATTGCGAATAATTTTACATCTCTTTTCAACTTTTGAATTAATTTTGCCATTCTAGCAAAGAGATATTTTATTGTGCCCACACATTCTCTACAGTGGAACTTATCTTTACTACTTTAACATTGTCAAAACTACCGTTTCTGTTACTCATGTGAAGTTGTGCCATGTTTTGTAAATGCTGAGCATTGCACTGCTATAAAAAATAGAATGGTTTGTGTTTAAGCAATTTCCAGGAAATTAAACATAACTAAAACAATGCACGAGCAAAAAAATTTATTAACATTAAAATGCACAACACAAAAAAGGACAAATTCACCACACACAAATATACACCACGTAAGTTTTTGCCACTTTTCATGTTTTATTATATTTAAAATAACGCCATGAATATTTCTGTGAAAGTCAACAAGAAAATAAAATCTCTTGTAAGTTTACTGAATTGTGAATGAAAAATTTTGTTTATTTTAGTGCGCTAGACCAGCAAGCGCACAAAATGCGACCCTAGAAGGAAACCAAGGAACTACATGACTGCAGTCTGAAACCACACTGTTTCAGATGGCGGAGACTGCAGTTGTGCGTGTGACTTACTATAATTGTGAGAGTCTTTTTGTTGTGCCTATCTGAGATTCAGCGTCTCCGCTATATGGTGAGTAGCAACTTTCCTTTTCACAATATTGTTACATTCCATCCTGGATGTTCCATTGTTTGAGAATGGTAAGGGTTTGATTTAAACACTTATTTAGGCCATACTGGTGGCTAGTTTCTGCTTAATTTATAAACCTTATAAGGAGTATTACTTCCTGTTTCTATCAGAAGTACTAGGAATCACAGCTTATTAAAGTAAATTGCCTATTTGTCTTTTTGTAATTTTAATAAATTCTTCGATTGAATTTCCCATTTTATTGACCATAACATTAACTTTGCATGTTACATAATAATGCAGAGTTGTTCATTAGAAGCAAATTGCATAGTGAGCTAAAAAACTTAAGCAGAAAGAGGAACTCCTCTAAAACCTTTGCCACGAATATTAGTGGAATGTCAAATGTCTAGGGCCTCCCATCGGGCAGTCCTGTCACCTGGTGCAACTTTGGCAACTTACGTGTCAATGAGATGTTATGATGATGAAGACAATACATCATCAAATCCCAGAACAGAGAAAACCTCCGACCCACGCGAGACTTGACCCAGGCCCCTCATATGGCATTCTGCTGTGCTGATCATTCAGCTATGGAGGCAGACATGAATATCAGTGTGATGTATTGTGTGTTTAGGAGAATCATAGAGTTAACCATGAAAGATGACCAAGGGTTACCGGAACGAACTTGTAATCGAAAAATCTCAACAGTATGACAACACAATATTTCTCAAACCTGGCTTGTCACAGGACTCACAGAGGTGAAACATGTTAAGATACTATCAGCTGAGTTGACTGTCTGTGCAGTGTCATCAATATATAAACCACCTGGCACATATTTCTCTTTTCATCAATCAAGTAATGTGCACAACCAAAGCATTCAATTAGTCATAAGGGACTTCAGTAGTCATAATAGTGCTTGAGGTTATCATGGGGCTGATGAGAATGGTTAAGCAGTGATGAAATGGGCTAACTCTACTAATTTGTGATTAATACATGACAGCAAATCACCTCCACCATTTGACAAAAAAAAGACGCAGTGTCAAGAAGGAGTTGTGTGACATAAACGAAACTTGATAGGTGTGTTTCTACATCTGAAAAATGATCGAAACAATGGAAAATCCAAGACAGAATAATGACAATATTATGAAAAGGATATGCTGAGTGGTGGATAGGCAAATAGTGTCAAACAAAGCTTTTGACTGAATGGGCCTTCACCAGAACTAGACCACACACACACACGACCACAGTCTCTGGCTGCTAAGGCCAAACTGCGAGCAGCAGTGCATGATGGGAGAAACAGACTGGGTGGTGGAGGCAAGAAGGAGGCTGCAGCAGGGAGTGGAAAGGATATCAGGACAGGAGTGGGGGTGGTAAAATGCTGCTTGTGGGAGCATACGGGGATGAGGTGGGGAGAAGGTAGGGCAGCTAGATGCAGTCAGGAGGGGGTGGGGCTGGGGGAGGGGGCACAGCAGAAGAGGAGAGAAGCAAAAAGACTGTGGGTGCGTTGGTGGAATAGAGTGCTGTATATTGCTGTAATGGGAACAGGGAAAGGGATAGTTGGATAAAGGAGATAATGACTAATGAAGGCTGGGGCCAGGAAGTTTACAGGAATGTAGGATATACTGTAAAGAGAGTGTCCACCTGCACAGTTCAGAAAAGCTGCTGGTGGTGGGAAGAATCCAGATGGCACAGGCTGTGAAGCAGTCACTGAAATGAAGAACATCGTCTTGTGCAGTATGCTCAGCTACTGGGTGGTCCAGCTGTTTCTTGACCACAGTTTGCATTGGCCATTCATGTGGACAGAAGGCTTGTTGGTAGTCATGCTGACGTAGAATGCAGCACAATGGTTGCAGTTTAGCTTGCAGATCACATAACTGGTTTCACAGATAGCCTTGAACTTGATGGGATAGGTGATGCTTATGACTGGAATAGAGTAGGTGGAGGTGGGAGGATGTACGGAACAAGTCTCGCATCTAGGTCTATTACAGGGATAAGAGCCATGAGGCAATGGTTTGGGAACAGTGGTTGTGTAATGATGGACAAGGATGTCATGTAGGTTTGGTGGACAGTGAAATACCACTGTGGGAGTGGTGGGAAGGATAGTAGGTAGGACATTCCACATTTTAGGGCATGATGAGAGGTACCTGTCAGAGAATGTGATTCAGTTGCTCCAGTTCTGTGCGGTACTGAGTCATGAGGGGAATGCTTCTCTGTGGCTGGATGCAATGCTCAAGTGTTTGGGATATGTACCAGGTCGGACTGAAGGAAGACATGAAAGAAATTCAGAGGTGGGTGGCTATACTTGTTATCGGTAGGTTCGAACAACACTTAAGTGTTACAAAAATTCTTTGCGAACTCAAATGGGAATCACTGGAGGGAAGATGAGTTTCTTTTCAAGAAACACTACTGAGAAAATTTAGAGAACTGGCATTTGAAGCTGACTGCTGAACGATTCCACTGCTGCCAACATACATCACTCGTAAGGACTACAAAGATAAGATACAAGAAATTACGGCTCTTATGGAGGCATATAGACAGTCATTTTTCCCTCGTTCTATTTGCGAGTTGAACCAGAGGGGATATGACAAGTAGTGGTACAGGGTACTCTCCGCCACACACCGTACAGTGGCTTGTAGAGTAGCTATGTAAATGTAGATGTAGAGTAGATGTTCTGGAATGTTGTCATTTTTGAGGTGGAGGTCAACATTGAGGGAGGTGGCTCGTTGGGTTGATAAGGACCAGGTGATATGAAAGGGGGAGAAGGTGTTGAGGTTCTGGTGGAATGTGGATACAATGACCTCATTCTATCCAAATCAAAAAGATGTCATCAGTGAACACGAACAAGGTGAGGGGTTTGGGATTCTGAGTGGTTAAAAATGTTTCCTCTAGATGGCCCATGAATAGGTTGGCACAGGATGGTGCCATGCAGGGGCATTTTAATGACAGCTTCACAGCCTGTGCATCTGGATTCTTCCCACAAACAACTTTTTTTAACTGTGCAAGCATGAACTCTCCATACAATATATCCTATGTTCCTGTAACCCTCCTGGTCTCAACCTCTTTTAGTCATTGCCTTTGCCCAATTATCCCCTTTCCTGTCCCCATTCCAGTCCTCTATTCCACCACTGCACCCACAGTCTTTTTATTCATCTCCTTTTTCACTGCCCCCCCCTTCCCCACCAACTACCTAACCTCCTTACTATACCTCACTGCCATACCCTCTACCCACTTCACCCCTGTATGCTCCCACAAGCAGTACTTTACCACTGCCCATCCCTACCCTGCCATCCGTACCCCTCTCTGCCCCAGCATCCTCATTACCCCCATCACTCAGTTCGCTTCTTCCATCATATGCTGCTCCTCACAGTCTGGCCTTAGCAGCCAGAGACTATGGTCATGTGTGTGTGAGTTGTGTTTGTATGAGTGTGTATGTGTATGTTGCCTAATTCTGATGAATGCCTGTTTGGTCAAAAGCTTTGTTTGACAGTCTTTTTGTTGAGCCTACCTGTGACTCAGCATCTCCTTATATATAACGCAACTATGAGGGTGCAAATCAAGTTTGCTTTAAATATATGCTGTAACAATCATGGGTGTTAGTTACCTTTGAGGTTGGATGTGGTGAGCTGATATTAGTCAAGAAAGTGACTAACCGTTATCAACATCCCACTGAATTTGAGTGAGGTTGTGTAATAGGGCTATGAGAAGCTGGATGTTCCTTCTGCAATACTGCATAAAGACTTGGCAGTACATAATGGCTGGCCACCATGGTCGTGGGAATGTATAGTCGCAAGAAGACCGGGCTTAAGACAGCCACATGGCACTACTGAGTGGAAAGACCACTGTGTTCGGCATATGGCTCTAAGGCATCATACAGCATCTGCAGCAGCAATTTGAACAGCAGTTGGCACCACAGTGATACAACAAACTGTTAAAAATCAGTTGCTTGAAGAACAGCTCTGAGCCAGATGCCCTACAGCGTGCATTCTGTTGACCTCGAACTACCGCCATCTCTGACTTCAGTGATGTCAAGCAGGAACTCCTTGGAGGGCAGGGCGGAGATCTGTTGTGTTTTGTGATGATGGCTCGTTCTGCCTAGGTGCCAGTGATGACCATGTGTTTGCTAGGAGGAGTCTAGTTGAGAGCCTGGACCCAAACTGTCTACATGTTAGACACACTGGACTTACAACTGTAGTTATAGTCAGAGTGTGATTTCTTATGTCAGCGAGAGCACTCTTGTGGTGTTCCTTGCACCCTGAATGCCAATTTGTACATCAGTCTAGTGATTTGACCTGTTGTGCTGTCATTCATTAAAAGTATTCAATTGGTGTTTTCCGACAGGACAACACTCACCCACATACCAATGTTGTAACCCAACACGCTCTACAGCATAGGTGGGTAATGAGAGAGCCATGCTCCCAGAGCCCCCTGCATGAATGCTGGCAGAGTCAAGAGCAGCTGACGTCTATCTAATAGTTAGTGCTGTAAAGGCTAGATGACAATATGCACAGTAAGCGTAGCCACAGTAATGTACCTGGCTCGGTATATTATGTTATGGTACAGTGCATTGTGTAATTGAAATGACTTGTTAAAGCAATGCAGTAAAGTGGCATTCTGTTTTACAGTTCAACTCTAGTTGGGAGTGTGTTTACTTGTTCACCTAAAGCAGAGGAGGTGCATCATGTTTGGTGCATGGTAAAATATTAGGCATAAAAAAGTACAGAACACATCACTCAACCAGTATGGAAGTGGAGAGGGCGAAATATGACTTAATCTTCTTAATAATCTATGCGAGGAAGGAACTAAGGTACAAATATGTATTATAATGTCGTGCCTACATACAATAAAATATAATTAAGGTGCATAATAAATCAAATTTTCCTTTGAAATGACAAATCCATTAATTTCTTACACAGGAAGGTGATGCCTCTTCCAATGCAGCTGTTTGTTCTTGTTACAGAAAAGTTTTGCTGATTGCCCATTCTTCCCAACCATTTTGTGATAGCGAATTTGTGAAGCAGGGTTTGGAAGTCATAGTAGATGAACTGTGTCGACAATTATCATGTTCTTTCACAAGTTTGAGTCTGTTGTGGTGCACTATAACTCATCGTATTGAATGTTTGTCAGGTGATGCTGTGGAACAATTAATGGATGTCTTTTTGAACATCTTGGACAGTATTACTGCTTTCAAAAAAATATTGGAGCTTGGAAGCATCGGGTGTTGAATGGTGAGTTAGCCTGTTTTCCCAAATTGCCAACGTGGAAATCTAGTTTAATTCAAGATCAACTGCAGACATTTTCAGGTAATTTTTCAAATCTCATGAAGGAATTTTCTATCCAATTTAGAGATCAGGACAATTTATCGATGGAGCTGAAAATGTTTGCTGTGCCCTTTTCGATTACTATAACAACTGATGACAGTCCATGTGAGTGCCAGTCGCTCACAGTTCGATGTGATAGTGAATTGAAGGCTAAATATGAACCACAAACAAGCCTATCACATTTTTGTGAACATTTTTTGCAAATAGATTTCCCAGATATGCACAAAATGGCTGCCAAACTGCTATCAATATTTGGCTCAACATATCTATGTGAAAAACTGTTCTCACTGATGAATATAAAAAAGTCTCCATGAAGAGCCACTCTGACTGATGCACATCTCACTGCAGTTCTGTGAATTGCAAGTGCGAGATCGATCGGACCAAATGTAACTCGTCTTCTTCCGTGAAAAGAGATGCACACTTCCACATCATTTGATGAACGACATTTCAGATATATAAGAACACACAAGCCTATGTTTTGTTTATTGTGAATTATATTTATTTATTTCCGAGCTTAACATATAGTTAGTTTGTCGTTCATTCATTATGCTGTATTCTAAATAAGCTTTTATGTTGGCCTGCTCTATTTTCATGACTACAGGCAGTAGTCAAAGGAGTATTTAGTTGTCAGATGTCAAAGTAATTGCTTTGTTTCCTATGCATAATATAATGAAAGGAATATAACTACACATATTTATTTAGCACCATGAACTAATGCAATGAATAGATCGAGATGTTAGACACTACAACAGTGTCACAAGTTTATATTTGGTTTGATACGCATCCCTTCTGAAGTTGTTATAGCAAGCTGTGCAAGCAGATAGAAGGTTAAATTCCGCCAGAGTGCAAACTCTGCTCTTTTTCCTGCCTGAGCTGGAATACTGTCCACCAAGCCAATTTGTGCCAAACTCTGCTCTACAGAGTGTTGACATGATGCCTAAGCCTGCTTGATCATCAGGCCTGTGTCTAATCGAGCACATGTAGCACATCATTGTTGACTACTCCAGGAGACCCACACCGCCGACTAAGCAATTTCCTAGCGGAGGTGGTTTGCCATTGCCTTCCTCTGACCATAATGGGGATTTAATCACTTATATATGACAAATGGCAATATACTTGAGGACAATATTATGGAAATGGAAGAGGATGTAGATGAAGATGAAATAGGAGATATGATACTACGTGAAGAGTTTGACAGAGCACTGAAAGACCTGAGTCAAAACAAGGCCCCGGGAGTAGACAACATTCCATTAGAACTACTGACGGCCTTGGGAGAACCAGTCCTGACAAAACTCTACCATCTGGTGAGCAAGTAGTATGAGACAGGCGAAATACCCTCAGACTTCAAGAAGAATATAATAATTCCAATCCCAAAGAAAGCAGGTGTTGACAGATGTGAAAATTACCGAACTATCAGTTTAATAAGTCACGGTTGCAAAATACTAATGCGAATTCTTTATAGACAAATGGAAAAACTAGTAGAAGCCGACCTTGGAGAAGATCAGTTTGGATTCCGTAGAAATACTGGAACACGTGAGGCAATAATGACCCTACGGCTTATCTTAGAAGCTAGATTAAGGAAAGGCAAACCTACGTTTCTAGCATTTGTAGACTTAGAGAAAGCTCTTGACAATGTTGACTGGAATACACTCTTTCAAATTCTGAAGGTGGAAGGGGTAAAATATAGGGAGCGAAAGGCTATTTACAAATTATATAGAAACCAAATGGCAGTTATAAGAGTTGAGGGGCATGAAAGGGAAGCAGTGGTTGGGAAGGGAGTGAGACAGTGTTGTAGCCTCTCCCCGATGTTATTCAATCTGTATATTGAGCAAGCAGTGAAGGAAACAAAAGAAAAATTCGGAGTAGGTATTAAAATCCAGGGAGAAGAAATAAAAACTTTGAGGTTCACCGATGACATTGTAATTCTGTCAGACAGCAAAGGACTTGGAAGAGCAGTTGAATAGAATGGATAGTGTCTTGAAGAGAGGATATAAAATGAACATCAACAAAAGCAAAACGAGGATAATGGAATGTAGTCAAATTAAGTTGGGTGATGCTGAGGGAGTTAGATTAGGATATGAGACACTTAAAGTAGTAAAGGAGTTTTGCTATTTGGGGAGCAAAATAACTGATGATGGTCGAAGTAGAGAGGATATAAAATGTAGACTGGCAATGGGAAGGAAAGCGTTTCTGAAGAAGAGAAATTTGTTAACATCGAGTATTGATTTAAATGTCAGGAAGTCATTTCTGAAAGTATTTGTATGGAGTGTAGCCATGTATGGAAGTGAAACATGGACGATAAATAGTTTAGACAAGAAGAGAATAGAAGCTTTCGAAATGTGGCGCTACAGAAGAATGCTGAAGATTAGATGGGTAGATCACATAACTAATGAGGAGGTGTTGAATAGGATTGGGAGAAGAGAAGTTTGTGGCACAACTTGACAAGAAGAAGGAACCGGTTGGTAGGACATGTTCTGAGGCATCAAGGGATCACCAATTTAGTATTGGAGGGCAGCGTGGAGGGTAAAAATCATAGAGGGAGACCAAGAGATGAATACACCAAGCAGATTCAGAAGGATGTAGGTTGCAGTAGGTACTGGGAGATGAAGAAGCTTGCACAGGATAGATTAGCATGGAGAGCTGCATCAAACCAGTCTCAGGACTGAAGACCACAACAACAACAATATGACAAATGTATTCCTGAAATGTTACATTAATTATTTTTTGGTGTTGTGATTTTTTTCCATCAGTATATATGAAATACACTGGTGAAAATCCATTCATTTAACAAACTTCTGTTGCTGGCTTGAAACTCACCAACACACTGGCAGAAATTAAGAAAGCATGCTGAACAGAAATGTTAGAAATTCTGGACATGACAAAAAGTAGTCAGATGGTGTGCAGACTACTTGGTGAATGAGTAACGATTCTACTCAGGAGATAGCTCATGCTAATGTATCTCCAAATCAGATTGCTCATCAACTTCTATTAAATTGCGAAACTGCCAAATATTTGACCCCTGTGGTTGACATTCTATTAACACCTGAAAAGATAGGTTTCAGACCTCAAAGGAATTGCCCAGTACAAGTAGCCAACTTAGCCCAATAGATAGAGAACAGATTTGAAAGAGGTGACATCAGTGAGTTATTTTTATTGACCTATATTCAGTCCATAATATTGTTCACCGTCGTATAATGCTCCAGAAGACCTACAGCATGGCACATGATTATGGCTTCATGGAAATAATTGGCACTTTATTGCATAACTGAAGGTCCTTTGTAATTTCAAGGCAGTCAAAGTCTTGGAGAAACCAAAAGAACGATTTGTTTGTTTTGTTTTAGGGCACAAAAACAACTGGGGTCATATGTGCCCAAATCACAACTATAGAACACAAAGACAGAGAGGAGTTACAAAATGACTATGCATAAGTCCCAATTGACAGAAGAAAAGAGAGCCAAAAACAGGGACATAGAGAAAGGGCTAGAAATGTACGTCCAAAATTAAAAACTAAACAGCCTTTGCCATATTGCTCTGATGGATAAAAAGCCTGCATTTCATTTGCTAAAACGGCCAATAAGTCAGATGGCAAACCCAAGCAGGAACATAAATGATCCAAAAATGTGGCATTCCGTCACGAAGTGGCAGACAGTTAAAATTTGGGTGCAATATGTACAAAGTGGTGGGGAAGTGCCACTTAACAAATGACGATGGCTAAAAAGGCAGTGCCCAATACACAATTTAGTTAAAATGACCTCCTCCTGGCAGGACGGCCGAGAGGAGATCAAGCCATTGGGCGAGGCTTAATAATCCGGAGCTTATTGCTAACAAGAGAGGATCAGTGGTGATGCCAAAGGGATGCCACTTCCTGACAGATGGCAACACGGAAATCATTAGAGGGAGTATACGAACCAGTGGGCTGTGGTACAAGGACTGCAACCTTGGCAACACAAGCAAAGAAGTCTGAGGAAGCTGAACAAGTTCTTATTATGGCCTGAGAATTTCACTGAGTATTATAGTAAGAAATGCCTGAAATCTAATCATCAAAAAATGCAGCTTTGTGTTTTTAACCTTCAGAACAGACAGGCAAACAGAACCAGAATGAAATTTTCTCTCTGAAGCAGAGCTGTGAGCTTATATTAAACTTCCTGGCAGATTACAACTGCGTGCTGGATCAAAACTCTAATTCAGACATTTGTCTTTTGTGGCCAAGCGTTCTACCAACTGAGCTACCCAAGCATGACTCATGGACAGTCCTCACAGCGTTACAGGAGTTTTAGTCTTGCAAGTTTTGGGGAAGCGTTTCTGTGAAGTTTGAAAAGTAGGAGGTGAGGTAAAGTGGTGAGAACAGGTCGTGAGTCATGCTTCAGTAGGTCAGTCAGTATGGCATTGCCCAAATAAGGCAAAGGTCCCAAATTTGAGTCTTGGGTCTAGTGTACAGTTTTATACCATACGGAAGTTGCAGACAAATAGAAAACTAAAAGTTAATTTGGAGGTTGCCAGGTTGGAACAGTTAGTGTTTAACGTCCCGTCGACAACGAGGTCATTAGCTCGGGTTAGGGAAGGATTGGGAAGGAAAGCGGCCGTGCCCTTTCAAAGGAACCATCCCGGCATTTGCCTGAAACGATTTAGGGAAATCACGGAAAACCTAAATCAGGATGGCTGGAGACGGGATTGAACCGTCCTCCTCCCGAATGCGAGTCCAGTGTGCTAACCACTGCGCCACCTCGCTCGGTAGGTTGGAACACTGCTTTATGCCTGACTACCTTGGCATTACCTTAGATAGGCCTTTACATTATCGCAAATACTGTCTCAACACCAAGTTAAAAGTGTCAGCCCAAAAGAACATCATTTGGAAACTCACTGGCAGTAACTGAGGACCCAACACAAGTCACCAGAACCTGTGTCATAGCACATTATTTCTCTGCAAGGGAGTATGTGTACCCAGTATGGTACAGCAAGTGTATGTCACACTGAATGAAACTGCATGGCTGACTACTGTATGTTTGAAACAGACACCTACAGACAAGGTTTATTGCTTGGTAGGTATTGCACCACCTGATATATGTCATAAAAGTAGTTAGAGACATTAAAAGGAAAAAGGTTGAACTAAATCATTTACATGCTCCCCATAGCCAACTACAACCGAGATCTAAATTGAAATCCAGAAGTAGTAGTCACCCTGACTTCAATATCAGCACTGACTATGTCTCCATATGCTCTCAGAGAATGACTGTGGGCAGCTGTGTGTGACCAACCTCAAATGTGGATGAAACCTGTTGAGTGCCTACTGCCTGGAGGTACTAAAGAATGGTCCACCTGGAGATCATTGAGCAGATTATAACAGGTTTCGCAAATCAAGGGACAACCGGGTCAAATGAGGAGACCCCAAAGTACTGGGACAATGTGACTGTTGGGAAGAACAGACAATGGATCACCTGTGCCACTGTAGATACTACCCTGAGTCACCAATGGTGAAGACCTGATGAGGCCTGAAAGCAGTGAAGCTGCTGTTGCCCAATTTTGCACAAAAATAACTTAGTTTCCTCTTCTTTTTTTCAGTTATATGAGCTATGTAATTGTAAATTATGTAAATTGTCTTAGCAGTAGCCCATAATATTGCACACTTATGTTATGTAGAGTTTCATATGGTTTCTGACTTAAGTAAAAAAAAAATTGGAACATAAATTTCATTGTGGCTGCAAACATAAGACGTCAAACAGAAGATAAACATCATCTCAACTGAAGTTAAACTAAGAATGATGTTGCTTGGTTGTGTGTGTCTGAAACTGGTAATTCAGAGTTAATGTTAACAAATAAAGTATTGTTGCATTATGACTGCAGTACGTTCCTCACTTGACCAGTGTTAACCTTTGTGAAAGAAGCTAATCCTGATTGTTTAAAGTATACACAAAACATTTAAAAATCATTAACTATTTTTAAAAGACAGTTGAAGCATATTAGTAGCATAATCATATAATATACTACATATAGGTATTATTTCTTTTACACTCAGAGTCTCCAAAGATTCAGCAGATGGCCACTGTGGAATCCATATTACTAAGCGACTATCCCAGAACACAGTACAAGTTGCAGGTTGTCTATCCAACAGCTTCCAGGAGCAAAAAATTTCATTTTCAATATTTCACATAGTTACTGACAGAATTGAAACACTTAAAAAACTGTCATAATCTGCTCGTGAAGAGGTATAATCTTATGTTGAAAGTTTAACACAATAAGACAAGTATTACTGTTAGTGTGTGTCTTCAGGCAGCATAACGAAAGGCACACAAATATCCGGACTTTGTTCATCAATTATTTGAGAATGAGAACACTTCGTGATTTCCAACAAACTTTACATGTTATTTCAAACGTTTACGGAACTTTTTCTCACTAACCCCTCCCCTCTCCCGTTTAACACACAAAATGAGGAAGGGAAAAATGTGAATCAGTTACTTCATTTTCACTGTTCATGTAGTAAAAGTGCAGACATTATGTTTTAATTTATTACTTTTTTACTAACAAGTCTATTCGCAACACAGGTTGCAAACTGTATCCACATATGCAACTGAATGTACCAGCAAAATTAAGTCACTATATGACACACAGTTCAGAAATGTGATGTCACAAACACTGAGATGTGCAAAAATTTTGCTTTTCCTTAGAATGGAACACATTTTACCCAGATTATGTTCATCCAGTGTTTCATAATGAGCTTATTGACTTCTCAAAAACTTAAACATAATTTGAAACCTTTTTGAAACTTTTTTCTCATTTAGATGCTCAGTGTCAAATATTTAAAACACTAACTCAGCTGTATAGTAATCAGATGTCTGAAGCTGTTTTATACATGAGAGCCCAGTTTTTTTAAATAATCGGGGGTTTATTGAGAGAAAATCAATTTGAGAAACTATTTAATTTCCAAAATATGTTTGTTGAATGTTAATCACTGTTATATAAATAGAAACACTTCAAATTTTGCTGCAAATTAAAGTACTAGGGTATGATTTGATCAATATCTTCCAAAAACGTTAAGCAAAATGTAATAAATCGCAATGATAATCAATGCTTAATTTCTCTTACTGTTGTATGAAATGGAGAGACTGTAAAGTAGAAATCAATAACGTTATTTAAGAAAATATATGAGAGTGCAACAGACAACATATGTATACTAACATTTTTATCTGTCACAACAGTAAGGCATAATTTGCAATGGAAATTTTAACCAATCTAATAACAAACAAATTTTTCAACATTTGCTCCTTGCATTTTATTGAGATAAACAGAGTTTGTGCACAGAAAACAAGTAAACTGTGAATGTTTTAAGTGTTCTAATATGTAAAGTAGCTATACAATGAAGTTATTCATGTGTCAGACACTTTCAGAGACAATAGTTTTTGCACAATAGTTAACATGAAGACTGAAATGTAGAAAAGTGCACAATGGTGGTAAAGTAGAGGAAAAAAATTGAACTGTGTTGGAAGAGATGCACAAGAGCTAAAGATTCTGGATGAAGAAACTATATGAAGTTTTTTCATTGCATATCATTGTTTTCATTCTGTTCACTGCACATATCTCTTGCTTTTACTCACTGTCCAAAATTAAAGAGCGAAAAATTCAAACGGGCAATGTTTTTTTCATATAACAGTTATGCACTCAATAAATAAGCACCATTTTGTGTGTTTCAAGTAATGTATAACGATACTACGGCAAGTAATCAGTTTTTGAAAATATAATGTAACTGGATAGATAAAAAATCTACTCACCAAGCAACTTTTGTATGTTTTCTCCTGTCGTCACTTGGTGAGAAGATTTGTTCTCTCTCCAATACTATGGAAAGGATAGACAGCTACTCATCCTGGGGGCACAGCACCCAGAGACAGCTGCCATGTTTCTATGAGTTGCACTTGTGTGAATATGTGTACATTCTACTACAGAAGAACAACTTTGTCTGAAAGCTTATGAGTATATATTTTTGCAGCCTTTTTCATTGTGGCTGTCTGTGACTCAATGCCTCCACTACTTGGTAATTAGCAACCTATCCTTTCTACAATTTTGTTGTTATTTCATCCTGGACTTTCCATTGTTTAAAATAATGTATAGTTTCTTTCTGCAACAGAGAACTGACTGTCACTGACATCAAAATGAGGTAATGAAAAATGAAGAAAGGAAACTATTTTATAACTATCCAAATTTTCATTGATTTTTTTGGTAAACATATACTTATTTTGTGTTCTGCAGTTCAATACTTCATATGCTTTGTCATCTTTGCATAATCAGGAATAAGCAGTTCTTAGTATATGAAGTTTTAATATAAATTGTGTTAATTATTATTTACTGCTGTTATGAATTTTGTTTGCCACTAGTAAAAAATGTCCTATCTAAGTTGAACTTTACTTCAGTTGCTAAAATATTCTCAATTAGGATTACAGTTTTGAAAATACATACCTTTTCCTTTATATTTTGATGAAGTGTGGTCTGGTATAGAGATGGTGCATTGTCTTCTTTTGCTCCAGTACACAACAAATTTGTAATGAGGAATTTTTTTCTTTTAAAAACCAATTTTTAGAACAATGATGATGTTGGAACATGTACAATATCAACCCATACTTTTTGTGCTGTTTTGTTGTTTTGTGTGTGCCCTTTTTTTCTATATGCATTATCTGAGACATAAATGAAATCACCCATATTTGCAACGGTCTTAAAATTGGTGAGACATGGAATGTGGGCTATCCATTGTAAGAAACTGCATGAGTTTTATGCTATCAGTAGCTTCTTGTTTATCATGTTTTATTTTAGGCTATCATTATTTTTAAATCAGATTGCAGGACTGATTGCAACAGGAGTCCACTTTTAATAAGGCAGTGGCAAACAAACACTAAATTTCCTAATAATGTCAAAAGTTTGCTGCTCTTACATACTTTCTTGTGTCATTTCTCAAATAGTCATAAGCTCCCACAACTGTAAAAGTATTTCAGCTGTGCATGTGGGCAAAACTGGAAATCTAAGCTTCAGCAAAATGAAATGAATTTGCTGACTGGATATACTGTTGTACAAGAAAAAGTAACAAGTGTTTATTAGGTGGATGACTATCATGATGAAGTTAATTTAGAAAGTGCACTGATCGAGGCATTCTATTTAAAGAGTAGTTACTATTCATATGACCTCTATACACCTCTCTCTGTTTTACTTCTTGTCATTAGCTCTTAAAGAAACTACTAGTTTTAAATTCTAGAAACTGTGCCACATATTGTGAAATGTTGATTGCTTTACTCCAAACCACTGGTTCGCATAAAATATTCACCAGAAAGAATTAAAAAGAACAATTCTAATGAACTGTGAATGGAAAAAATTATCGAGAAATGAGTGTGTAAGGAATTTCCCCATTTGAATAACCAAAAATTTTCTTTCTGTAAAGAGACTGATCTGTCTTGTTATAAGGTACAGCAATGTGAAAATTAAAAAAAGAAAATACAAATACCACCAGTACATCAAATTAACAAGGGTTTCTTAAACAAAAACATAAATTTGGCACTGTTCAAAGTATATCTAGATGGTGACAGTTTGTTCTAGATAGAAGCCTGAATAGATTAGTGGGGAACACAATGACAGCACAGGAATGGAGTGGTAGGGGGGGAGGGGGAGGGGGAGGGGGAGGGAGAGAGAGAGAGAGAGAGAGAGAGAGAGAGAAATTACATGTGGAAATGGCCCACATTTAACTGAAAACACAGAAAGCAAAGCATTAACTTACCATTTAACATGACTATACAAACAATATGAAAGTATCAAGGACAGTGAACCTACAGACTTATAAATAAGATTATTTGATCCCAAGCCAGAGGCAAGGCTGGTAGAAAAGGAAGGTGTACCAAACTAGAATTTATGACATATTGATAGAAGAGATGTTTCAAAGATTAGGGAGAAACTGAATGCACAATGTACATGAAGGACATGAAAGGACCTACCCAGATGTAAATTTCACAATTTTAGTAAAGAGCTGGAAAAAAATGGTCATAAATGTAACCAGCGCGACTTGAACTTGCATAAAGAAATGACCTAGATGCTGTTGGAAATGAATATTAATAATAAAATCAAGGCAACAAATTAATAAAAGGATGACACAAAGGGAAAGGAAAAACAGAAATAAAACACAAGAGAGGACACTGAAAGAGGAAAGGAATCACAGGAAATGTATGTGACAGGCTTCCCCTTTCCTTGTAATGTGGATCATTCTAGATGTGTACCAGTTTGAATGAGTTCTATTTTATGATCATATTCACTTTCCTTTTATGTAAGCTTTTTTAAGACAATTTTACATAGTTATCCAACACCAATGCTTCATTCAGATACCACTTCTCTTTCAGCACAACCACAGACTTCGAAAAGATAAAGTACCTAACATTTTGTGTCATGGCTATGGTCCATTTTATGCCTTGTCCATTAAGAAGGTTTATGCTGCCCAAATGATCCCTCAAATTTCACAATGGGCTTTCACCATTCAGCCAACCTCAATGACACATTTGTCAAATGCATGAGTTTCCATATTCCCTATATTCCTAACCAGTCATACTCTTGCAGACCCCCATAGCACATTATTCTGCTACTGATTCTTAAGCATGAGACACAATCCTGTGAACTTGCTCCATCATTCATGTCATTTGAGCTCCACTCCTCAACACCTTCGAAATTCCTTGATTTGCGTCTTTATTTTTCCGAACTTATCTTGATTACTGTTAAGATTAATTGTACATTTATGTGAACATAGGGTTACCTTAAGCCTTATTTTTTGTTTCTTGGCACTTTCTTAGTATTTATATGGCAACCATGCTTTTAAGTAGCATTACATGAACTCCTCTCTCTAACCAGACTAATGAATAATTTTGTCATTAACATTCAATTTATGAAAATTTTCTGCACCTCTTCTATGTTTCATGTTGCTGCTGTGTTTTGAAGACATAAGTTTCAGTTAGGGAATATCTATATTTTATGCTCCACACAAAGTAGTTAGGCTATAATAATTGACCTACACATGCATTAAAAACAACTCAAAAAAATTAAGAACGTTAAACAAGTTAATGAGCTTTGTCACGAGGATATAAAATCAGTGTGTGTTATATGCATTTTTGCAGCTCTGTTGATCATACAACATTTATAATCCCTACAGTAAGATTAAATTAGTCTTGCCTCAACACTGTTCATAAGGGGAGGAATATTGACTATTCTGTTCCAAATTTGGGTTCTGTACGTCATCTTTGTTGAAAAGATGCTTCCTCCAGTTCTCAGCTTTCTTCATCAGCTATGAAACTATTTGGTTGATTTGGAAAAATGGGCAGAGACCCAAAGAAGCACTATAATTTTCTTTTCTTTTGTCCTTGGACTACCGTACATTTGAGGAAGTGAAACCAACTATCAAACAATGACACAAAAGCAGCTGTCAGAAGTGTGTACTGTAAGATGTTTCAGTAACTGTTAATGATACTTTCACTGAAAAGTGGTACTAATGTGTAATAATGTTGCACACATCTAGGCACAAAGAAAATTCAGGTTTGCTTGCAACTTAATTTCCCCCAACGTGTGATAATGTGCATTTATAACAAGCGCAAAAATGAGAATAATGTTCACGATTTCAAACTGCTAGTCTAAGAACTGAGAATGAGTAGAGAAATATAAAAAAAGGTAACAATAGTGGTTAATGTAATGCAGGCTGAGATAGAGATAGCATTAAGCAAAGGCAAAGAACTGACTATAAGCATAAATAAGCATCACTGTCCAGTAGCAAGAAGTCTCATGCTTAATAAAATTATCAGCTTAACACACACTTTTAACACAGATATTACACACTGGCATGCAGATTGTACATTGCAGAGACTGGTGCTTCCATTAAGCTTAATCTACAGCACAGTGCAAAAATTCAAGAACAGATTGTTTTAAAATACCACTTTTCACTGAAGTACCATAAACTAAAATTTCTGAACTGTTCTCTGGTTTGCGATCTTTAATACATTTCTGCTCAATGTTGTACACAAGCAGTAGTTAGTGGGTTTTGCAAAAAGTCATATATTAATATCAGGTAATTTCTTACTGAACGATAAGAACTCTATTTGTGGTATTGTTTAAGTACCTGTCTGATGAATGAATTGCGTGTTATTGCAATAGTGTGTTAGTCAGTCTGTGGGCCGTATTTTAATGCCAATATCTGAACTCAAAAACTTTGGACTTTTTGGATATAATACCTGTCACATATTTAATGTATATTTTAGTTTACTGAGTGTGTAATAAGCCATATGTTTTCTATGGTAATATGTACTGAGTGATCATAATGACAAGTTTAAGGGATTATTCATCACCTTGTGGGACTGACATCAGAGCACTATGAACAACACAACGACCTATATTTACTACAACAGTTTGCCCACTGTTTCTTGAACCACAATACAATCAGAATCTATGAACATTGTCTTTTCCTCCCTCATTGAAGTATGGTGTTTGTGTAAATATTATACAGATTCTCCCACACACTAAATACGAAAGTCACACAAAAAAGAATTAGTGTAAAAATGTCAGTGCAAGATTAATAGCCGAAACTTTGCTAAAACAAATTAATTCTGTGCATACCAATTAACTTCAAACTGTACTTATCAAGTATTATGACTGGAAGTATTCATACAACAATGTGGAACAACACTACACAGGAGAGCAGAAACAGAGCAGTTCAGATTCTATTGTGCATTGTTATACAAAAACATTTGGATATCTCAAACGGCTATGATACAAGTTTAATTCTTCCAATGCATAAGGAGCAAATGTTGAAAAACAACACATCACATCAAGGATAACACACGAAAATACTATACAATAATTTAACAAAAATAGTGCATTATTAACACCCACCATGTACAATACAACAGACCTGTCAAATTTTGAAATTAAAAAAAAAAATGTTTTAATAAGAAAAGAACACTTGAGTTCCAAAGAACTTATCATCACAAACAGATTTAAAACTACATTTCAAAAATCTGGCAGGTCTGTTTCACTGAATTTAAATCACTTTTGAAAGCTTACTTAAAATGTCAAGTTCAATTTATAAGGGAGTAAGTTTAAGATTGGCTTTATTTAAAAAAGGTATTAGATTGTGGCAGGAAAATTCAAGCAAAGAGAGGAGAATGCAAAGATAAACAGCAGGCAAACAACAGAACTACGAAGAGTAAATAAGCAACACCAGAGTTAAATACAAAATGAGATAAAAAGCTGAACAGTTACAGCAATGCAGCAGTCAGTATCTAAGTTCTTGCATTACACTAAGTTGGGGCAATTAAGCAGCAAACAGATATGCAGTGAAGTAAATGCCTAGTGTATACAACCATTCTGTTTCCCTGTGTAAATGTGCCTGTGCATGTCTTCCGTGATCAAACCAGCTAGTTTGAAGTCAATGAAAACTTTAAGGAAGTGTAGGTTTTCCAGTTCAGTGTTTCACACGCAGGAAGTAATAAACATGGATTTATATTGTATTTACTGGATATTAAATGAAAGGAAATTCATTTCAAAAAACTTCAAACTATGGTAATGGAAATTTTTATTTAGCCTCATTTTTTACAAATTGTACTTACAAGTAAACAGAATCTTTCCCATCAAAATTTTTCTTATTTGATCATAAGCACACTGTCACAGAAAAATCAGCTGAGAGTATGCTTGTGTTACAAGTATTCTATGCCTGCTCAAAAACCAGCACTAAATGAATGATAATTATACCAAAATGATGACAATCCTTTGAGACCAAAGTATAAGAATTAAAAAACTCTATAAGTCAGAAAGATCTACAAATAATACAAAACATTAGTTTTTTTTAAGTTGCAGGAGTGAGCAATGCAAGCTTAACTTAATCTTTAATGCCTACATAAAATGTAACTACTGCTGCATGCTTCCATGTGTTTCACCTCAAATACAACTACCAAGAATAAAACAGTGCCAAAAAAGAGCCTGAGGGAAGTCTTGACTAGGGATGCCACTTCACAATAATATTCAGATTAACTTGAAAATATATAGAGATACTTCTTGTACAGTGATATTACTGTTGTCATGAAAACACTTGTTATTTCATGTGTAACTGTTCTAATGAAAGGAAGGTCTGATTTCCATTCTTCCCTCTTGAACAGTACACAGGTTGCCAGTATCAAAACTGTTTGTACATTCCATGCACAGCACACTAGGAAAAATTAAATAGCACGAACATGGCATGCACAAGTAGTTTTGGAGAATGAGACAATAAAGAGACTATTTAACACTGCAGAAGGAGTAAACAGAACATAGGTTTAATAGAAAACAAACATTAGTTCAGAGTTTTAGTTAAAAAGTTGATTAGTTAATAAACCTTACAACATTTTATTGTTAATAAATGCTGAATTTGATGTGTGATTGTTTTATATCATAGGATTTAATGAACACACAATTCAAAAATCCAAATAATAATTTTAGAGCCTAGATTGCTGTTATGTAAATCTTGTACTATAAATGTCACATGAGCATGACTGAAACATGAATTCAGTTTTTTTAATATCCATTTAAGCCATGAAGCTGATACCAAATTAGATAATAGTTTCATATATTTAAGATGCTATTAAGTATATGGCTGATCAGTCATGCCTCTGCATTTTCTTGTTTTGTAGATCTTGTTCCATAACCATAATCATTTACAATAAAAAATTATTATGCCATACAGAGATATATTCCAATTTAGTTTCAGAATGGGAACACATCAAAAGAACATTAATAATCAATGTTAGCCACACTACTTTTAACAGAGATCCTGTAATTTTGGGTGACTAATGAGACCAAAACCAATACTGAAAATTCTGTCCACAGACTTATTAAATGTTGTTCATCTTCCAGGCAGTTGCTACTGGTACAACAGTGCTCAATATAATATAATGCTTAAAACTTGTTTTATTTTCATTTTCTATTACTTTAAGAAATGATAAAATTCACTTAAGTCTCTGTGTATTCAAAGGTAAGAAGACCATTCAAAAATTTAAGACACAATCTTTATAAATGACTTTATCAAATTAATTTTTTTGGCATCCCTAATCTTAAATGATAACTGGAGGCTCACAACAATGACAGCACTGTCAGCAGAGCTGCTTCCTGCACCATGTCACATGATCCAGTGAAAAGAAAGCTTACAGAATAGTTTTACAACATACAGACATTATATTGGTCCATTCTTAATAAATATTGATAAGACATAAAATAAAATTAATTTTTTTTACACACAACACTGTGAGTGAAAAACTGAGTCAATAAAATAACATTTGCTCCATGTAATAAATAAAATATTTCTCATATTAACTAGTTTATTATTATTTCCAATACAGGAAAGGGAGAAAACATGATCATTTGAGATCCCTTTGATTGCCTCGAGCATAAAAAGTGCACCCAAGAGTGAAGATACCAGGAGTAGCATTGTGAAGTGAGTTAATTAGCCAGAAATGTCTTGTTTCTGGTTTTCCTGATAGCAAGATAATCAGTGCCACAATTCATGCAGTTAAAATCTTTGAATAAACATTTCACTAAGATTTCAGAAGCTATCAATCAAGTTTTACTGTAAGCAAAAGCCAGAATCAGCTGAATGAAGCTTAACAGTTGCATGTGGATGTGGAGTTTTGTATTAAAATTTTGAATTTCACTGGTACACATTGAAACTGGTTTTATATAATAAGTTTTCAGATCCACTATTTCACCATCCATCATTCACACAGCTGTAGCTGGTTTTTGCTAACTACAGCATTATGCACATAAATAACTTTGAAAAAAATTCATGCAGTTACAAATTATTGAGAAATTGTCATCCAAAATTCATATCTACAGAAGCAAGCGAAGTTATGTTTTTCCAACTAAAATTTGCTTTGCCAGTATTAATAAATCTTTACTACAGCACCAACAGCTCACAATGTATAGTGAAATAAACAGAAGCAAAGAAAAAAAAAATGTGTAAAGACTGTTCAAATTTTAAAATGGCAAGAAAAGACAGCTTACGAAGCAAATTGGAACAATTATATTAAACTGAAGCAGAAGCTCACAGCTGTCAGAAGCTCTCAGATTTGACAAGGGCCCCCGTCCCTCCTTCTGGTGACACATCCCCTCCCACAGGAGCAAGAAAATCGCGCTTTCTATATCTGTCAGAATAATATTCCACATGGTGGGTGGTGGTGCTGGTGGTGGCAGCAGCAGCCGATGCTGCATTAGCCCCACTTCTGCTCCGATCACGGTCCTCGCTTACCTGGCTGTGCGAAGCACTGTCAGGGATCGGCAGCGGTTTTGCAACACCGATGCGCACCACGCCTTTTGGTGCTCCCTTCAGTGCCTGCACTGCACGATCCAACGATGCGTTCTCCAGACCAGTATCATTCACAAAAAGCAGACGGTCACCTGGGATCAGCCTCCCATCCAGTTGTGCAACGCCACCAGGCACCAGGCTCCGAATCACAATCACTGTCTCGTTGGGGTTCATTGGATCCTGCAACCATGCCAGACTAGTCAACGCCGTCGTGCTTTGCATGTCTGGGAACTCTACTAGCTCCCAATAGCAATGTAATGACTTATATGCAAACAGTAACTGTCAAAGTGAAAGGGGAGCACACTTACCAAGGGCATCCATATTTCTCTCAATTACTGAAATAGGGAAAACTATTCATCTTTTTTTAAACTTTTTTCCTAAATTCTGGATCCAATTATAAATGCTCCCTTAAACCTCCCAAGACATTAAAAAACTACTGTATAGGCTAGTGCCTAATACAAGACTATACAGTCACAATGCCAGTCTGTTAGAAGATGTAATGTACAAGAATCAATTCAGTGAAACATAGTGTTAATGTAGTGCATGATACTTAAGACAATACTGATGGAATAGGAAACATGTAACATAATAAAGAACACCACTTGCATCAACATTTGAACAGGGATGCAATTAGGCCACAAGCTCAATACACGATAGTTACATTGATAACAGGAAAGCATGTCCAAAACACAAGAATTCAGAAGGATCAGTTTTCTCTGAAAAAACTGGTAAATGTGGCTAGAGAAAGGAGGTGTGCTGAAGGAAGGAAAACTCTTCAGTGTAAAGACAAAAGAGAGAGTGTAGAAATCTATAAAGTATCGGCTAAGTAACAGGTAAGGTAAAATAATGCTTTTTGCATATAATTATTTTTGAGTGTCCTGGTGCGTCTTTCAGTAAATAATAAGGACTTTAAATCCATTTATTTAAGTCATGCATCCCTGAAAGATTACACTAGCTTAATTTACTCTATAATTTTCTACACTCTGAGTATACAAGAGAAATATTGCTTTGTGCTTTATTTTGAAAGCTCTGTATATTCTTCCAAGAGTATGCTATACAAATTTCATAGCAGGAATGAGACAGAACATGCAAAATGGTAAATTAATACTGGACAGTCAGTAATGAGTACATTAATTAAAGCTTTCCATAGTGCAAAAACATGAGCGACAAGTATTTGTTTGTAAATCAGGAATGATAGTTTACTGAAAATGAAATTTCAATGATGAAAATGCACATTTTCAATAAATGAATGTGATTAATGTTTATGTCACAAAGTCACTGTCTCTCTAGCACAAATTTCACAAAAAAAAAAACCAAGAGTATTGATAATATTCACACAAATACATAAAACATTGATTATAACTGATATTTATACACCTTTATTGGAAAAGGCGGCAAGAGGATTGTTTTACTTTCAGTCCAAAAATTAGTTTCAATTTCAAACTCATTACATCTACTAAAGAAACTTGTATTACAGTACCTGTGCAAATAGTATCTACTTTAAAATAGGATAACAAGTAAAACTGAAAATAAGGGCTGTGCATGGTCTGGTCTTCACTAAACAGTACCTCAGTTTTCTACAGTGTTGTTATACACACAATTCATACAAAATGGGTCACATTTTGTGGCAGACCACTTATTCTGGTGTCTTGTGATTAGGAAGGTTCACATATTTTGATTCAACTATCTTTCTTTAACATCACCAAACCCATTCAATGTAATTCTATCATCTGTAGTATCTATGTTAACTTTTGATACATTTTTTTCCATCCTGAGTTTTAACTTATAGCTGTACTGAGTTAGAATATTCTGGTAAAAGCCAAAGCCTAAATTAACATATCAGTTTCCTCATACAAAATGCAATATGCTTACTTCAAGAGAAAAAAATTTTCTCTTAACAGTCAAGATGATGAACTAGCTTTTTTGTTCTTGCATTTAAATACACTTTTCCTTGCACACAATTACTTTAGTTCCTTGCTGCTGATCTGTATCAGATGCTGCTAAGAAACTAAATCTCTTTAATCTGATATCAAGACTCTGAAGTTCACATCACTGCTGTTACAGAAATGAGCACATACAACAAGAACACACAATGTCTATTAGTCATACTGACAATAAAAAGCAAACATAATGTGGAAATATCTGCATTCAACATGACATCCCTAAGCTTACTTGTGTTTGGAACATAGCAAAACCTACATTTTACATAGTTACTCATTACGTTCAGTAGTAATCTACATTTAACTAATATTACAACATTTCATTTCCACACTTATTTTTCTTATTTGAAATTTTCCTGCACTGAATTATTTTCATTCCCTATTTAATCCAAATCTTCATACAAGGCAAGTGAAGGTGTTATCGCAATTTGTTATACATCCCTTTCAGTTCTAGTTCTGCTGTCTTATTATAAGATAAAAAATCTGTAATGTATTGCAAAACAGCTTTACACAAAAACAAGTTTTCAGGTGGTAGTTCCTTAAAAGTAATTAAATATCTGGATTAGCTGTACATTTTCAAGAAAGAGAAATGTCTGCTGGATGACATGACAAAGCTGTGACAAGTTGAGTCATATAAGATCAAACCACATGCAACAAGACTGTATAACAAAAGCCTGAAAGAGAGATTAATAAAGACAAAAGATGATGCCCATAACATTCCTCTTATTGATTGCCATGTTCATTAAGAAATTTATTCATTAAAGCAATGTCTTTTTTTACATTCGCACTAACAGGAGACCACTATGTCCATGAACTGAGGGTAGTATTTCACAGCCTACACAATCTCCACACAATTTTGGCACAATTAATGTTCTCACTTCACATATCAGTTGCTACTCTCAACGAAAGACACACTTTATCTGACTCTGATCAGCCATTCGTTTCAATTTACTAGGCTATAACGGAAGACACTTATAGGGCTTACAAGAATACAGGATCCTTTAGTGAACTTCACTGATATCATCATTGGTCTTTGTGTCTGTTGAGTAATGTCAAAATCTTAGAAGACACTTTTTGATAAAGTTCCTACTTGTCATTTTTAGATGATATGAAGAACTTTACTGGAAGAGGATGAGTAGGAAACTTGTTGAAATATTTTTTCAAGAAAACACTGTTAGTCAGCTGATAAACTGAGGGCATTTGACAAGTTGTGGGGTTGGTTTGTTTTCTGATATACAACACACCTGATTAAAATATGAAATGACTACGCACAAAACATGCTACCTATCTCAGGAAATTGTCTAATATAAAGCTGTAGGTATAGTTTGGGTACTTGTGTCAGTCAGTTATTTGTGGACCCCTTTCCATGTACAAACACACACACACACACACACACACACACACACACACACACACACACATTCATTTTACAACAAAGAATTGAGAGATCTATCCAAATTGAGTACATGTTAATCTCTCCTACTGGCTCTTGATCACACTGTTTTGGATTTCTTCTAGTCCAAACACTCTTTTCCTCTCCTTTGTTCACTCCCTCTTCCTAATCACATTTTGAGAGTAGCTACTGTTTATTACTTCCTTTTCCTCTACTCTGCCTTCTTTTTGGCTCTCTTTCTGGTTTTTATGGTCTCTTTTGATCCTTCTTCTTCTGTGTTTCTCTTTGCTCACATCTCTTTGCTTCCTAACATCTCTCTGTGAATAAATATTTGCTGCCTTTTAATTGGATAGCTTTTTTCTTTACTACAGTGTATTAGCACAACCATTCACAAATTAACTATATTTCTTGATGAGTATCTCATCACTTCTGCATTAGGACTCTAACTTTCATTACATTGTCTGAGTTAATAGTCCAGAGTCTGAATTAACACATACATCTGTCATATCTAAAAATATTACTCTTTCTTTTTTAAATAGTTTTCATGTAGCTGATCTACGTTTGTGGAAGCTTAAAGTGGAATAGTTATGAACAAGTGATTTCCTCATACCAAATGATTACAATTTCTTTGTAGCTATTTTTATTTCTGTTAAACCCTTGCACTGTTAAACACTAGCATGAAACTTTTTTGTCATTTATTCATTTTACTGAAGTTCATCACAGACAGTTCCTGAATTTTTTGCTACATAAAAAGAGGCAAGTTGATCTGATGGAAGCAAGGCATAGTGCTACAATTAATTAAATTTCCTTCATAACTGTATCTTTATTACAAAAAAATTAGTATATGCAAATTGCCTAATATACACTTATAAATCTTACCACAACATTGTCATGTCAGTTAAAACATAAAACACTTCTCTCAGATTACAATATTACTATTCACATACTGTTATTTATTTTTTATACATATTAGCAAAAATGAGATTGATAAATAGTATTTTGTCCATGAGAAATGAAACAAATGCTTTTGATTTTGAGTCTGCTACTTACACTACAAGGAAATTACTTTTGAGACTCACTCCAATGGCTGCCTACATATTCTTCACTTTTCTGGCCTCTCATGCTGTTTTTTCTTTCCTTACAGCACTGAGATAAAATCTATAATATTCTTTGTTCATCTTCCTTTTACAAAAAACATCAGTTACAGACACACCATGAAGACTACTAATTCAACAACATTATTAAATATATAACTTACAGCTTTTTCCAAACTAAATGAGAAAAATAAATATGAGATCATAATTTTCAATCCTCGTAGATCATAATCTTATAATATAGCATAAAAGAAGGTGTATTTTTCATATTGTTTACTTTTAATACTTCATATTGATATTCATAATGATGATGATGATGATGATGATGATGATAATGAAAATGATGATTATAACTGACAGTGATTACAAACAGTAATTCAAGGGCTGCTAATCAACTACCAAACAAAAAGAAGAATTTGGTATAGTGCAATGTTTTAAAGTATTTATATTTCCCAAGAAGAACGTACTACATGCAAATAGTTTACTGAGAAGTTTTCCTAGAAGTGTGGGTCACTTAAGCTTTCAAAGTGTGTAGATGGCACTACATGATGAATACTATATACAGAGACCACATGTAAGACTTAATAATAAAGGCCATAAATCTAAACATCTAGCATTATTAACGCATATCTATCTGTGCAAGATAAAATGTTACAAAACAAAGAATTACACACCTAGGGACAAAATGGGAAGCTCAATTATCATCCACCATATAACACAACAGACGTACACCAAATCACAAAGTGTAAGCTTATTTGAGGAAAAATACAGTTTTACAAGTTTGAATTTGAGTGCTTGACAGTTAACACCTACCTGTGAACTCACAATATCAAGAAATACTTTACATAAAAGAAATATGTATTTTGATTCTCTACAAGAATCTTCGTATTCAGTCTAAGTACCCCTTTCCATAACTGACTGCATTACATCATAAAATGAGTCTAATAAGTACAGTCAAAAACTAAATATCACAACTGCGTGCCAAAAACATCAGTATAAAACCACAACTTAAATAATAGTCACACATTTAGTTCAAAGTTATACAGCAATGTCAGTTAAAACAACAAATAATAGGCATGCATCCCCTCTACCTCCCTCCCCTCTCTCTCTCTCTCTCTCTCTCTCTCTCTCTCACACACACACACACACACACACACACACACACACACACATATAGAATCCTGTGAATCTTTCTCAGCTGCTGATTACTTCTTTTGTAATGTTGAAAGTGGCTAAATACTATGTGGATTTTCTAACACATTTTAAATTTCCCCCATGCTAATGGCAGTATGATAGACTGGAAACAATACAAACCAAATTCATATAGAGTTATATTAAAAAATGAAATTTGTACATTCTTCATAGCAAAACTGCATGTTACAAGTACAGAGCTTTATTCATGAAGTAGAAATGATTCCTTTCTGGTACTCAAAAACTCTAATTGCATGGGAAATTAATGTTATATATAAATGTGATAGGAAAATGGCTGCTTTGTCAAGGGTGAAGACTGTATTGCTTCATCCCCACCGCTCACCTGGTAGTCAAGGATGGAGAATCCCAGACCACGATCGCCTTTCACTAGTTCTATAATCTGTGGCTCTGAACTCCACATTGCAAGGCCTGTTAATGGCTCCAGGGACCGTGATTTCATTTTGGAGAAACTTGCATCAGTAGCAGTCGCTGTAGTAGTTGTTGATGCTAGAGAACCATCTGATTTAGCCTTCACAAGCCTATCGGTAGCTGGAATAAGGTTCTGGAGGCTGCCTCCCAGAATGTTCTGTGAAATACAACAGAGAACAATTATGATACATTTTCTATAGTTGCAAATAATCTGTACTTCTAGCCTGAGTAGATCAAATATAACCACATGGAATGCAATATATATTAAAAAATTCTACTTGCAAAGTGACAGGCAGGCACAAACAATTATAAATATGCTTTCCTTTGTCTAGCAAAAGATTAGTTAGTCAGTTAGTTACTTTCATGTCTTGGGGATAATTGGATGATAAATTGTAATGATATGTAATGAGTCATTTTACATTCACATTGTCATTAATTTGAAAATATGGCTACAAGTCATTTTTTTTTAGTTTTGTTTAATCAACAGATGTGAGTTAGTAATTCATATCAACTCTCTTTTACACATTACAATAACGGAAATTCTCCTACAGAACAGAAGGAGCTGCCAAACCTTCTTCAGTTTGTTTTCAAATTTTACGATGCTATCTGTCAGATATTTTATATCACTGGGTAAGTGATCAAAAATTTTAGTTGCAGCATTGTGCTAAAGACAACCTTAATGTGGAGTAATGAATATCATTTCTTCTTCTGATAATGTGACTATGTACATCACTGTTCTTTTTGAACTGCAGTGGATTATTTACAACAAATTTCACAAGGAAATAAATATAATGTGAAGGAATAGTCAAAATGCTTGACTCCTTAAACAGATGTTTACCAGATGATCGTGGATGAGCACCACATATTATTCTTGCAGCCGGTTTTTGGGCAATGAAGTGTTTCTTTCTTACCCCACAACATTAATCTGTATGTCATAACTGAAAGAAAATATGCAAAATATTGCATTCTACTGATTGGTCTCTCCCCAAGACTTTCAATTATTCTAAGTGCAAATGTGGCTGAACTAAGTTGTTTTAGGAGTTACAAAATGTGCTTTTCCAGTTTAAATTCTCATCAACATGTACACTTAAAATTTTTGAAGTTCACATCCTATTTCTTATTTCCTCACTGTGTACTACACTTATCACTGGCTTAGTACCTCTAGATGTGCAGAACTGAATGTACTGTGTCTTTTTAAAATTGAGAACGAGACCATTCACAGAAAACCAGTCAATTACACTGTTAAGAAGATTTGTACCATCTGACTACTGGTGTTATCACCAAAAAGAACTAATTCTACTTCTACTTCTTGTATATTAGATGGGAGATCATTTACATATATGAGGAACAATGGTAGACCTAAGATTGAGCCTTTGGTAACCCCATAAGTGATTTCTCCCCAGTCAGAAGAATCTCCCTCAATAACATTGGTTAAATTATTAAGTACAACTTACTGCGTTCTTTAGGTTAGATACGACATTATACATTTGTTGGCTATACCATCAACTTCATAAAACTTTAGTTTATCTAGGAGGATATTGCAATACAGACAGTCAATTGCATTTGATAGGTTACAGAAAATACCAAGTGGTTCTATTTTGTTGTTTAATGCTTGCACAATTTGGTGAGTGAATGTGTAAATGGCGGCTCGGCAGAGCAACTCCCCTGAAATCCAAACTGTGGTTTACTTTGGATAATATTGTTGCTCAGGTGGGATACTAACCAGAATACTTCACCTGCTCAAAAATTTACGAAAATGATGTCTGCAGAGAAACAGGTTGGTCGTTATTGGCATCATCTTTCTTATAGTGGGGTTTAATAATGGCATATTTCAATCTCTCTGCAAAAATGCTTTGAGTAAGTGATGCATTACACATTTCAGGTAAGACAGGGCTTAGTATATGGGAAAAAATCCTTAGTACTCTGTTGGAAATACCATCAAATCCATTTGCGCTTCTATTTTTGAGAGAATATATACTTTTCTTAATTTCAGAAAAGAGGTGTGGGTAGGGAAATCATCTAGATAACTTGCCTAACTGTTTCCTAATTACTCTAGTAATTCCTAATTGATGTAATTTGTCAACCTACTTCTCTCTTTTGTGTTTGATCTCGTCAATAATCTGATTATCTTAGTTTATTTTCTCTACAGTTCATCACTCTCTCTCACCAGATCAAGAAAGTTCTTGTTTTAAAATCTACCTGCTGTGGCTTTCACTCCTGAATGTGTGTGCCTGTCTTATGCTCGTTTATTCATTGCTGTTGTGGTACACAAAAAAACTCTCTCTCTCTCTCTCTCTCTCTCTCTCTCTCTCTCTCTCTCTCTCTCTCTCAAGGAAACATCACTGACTTGACCACATATTTTATGGAGAAAAACGCTCGTTAGCAAGATATGATCCCCAGCAATTGACTGTGTGCAAAAATTTGAGCCATAATTCTAATAGCACATATTTATGGTCTTGTGAATGTACTGGCGAGGGCGAGCAGGTTGGGGGCTTTTGAGTGATGACCAATGTATGTGAATGTTTAAAAGGTGTACATTTTGGAGATTATGGCCAAACTTTTCATGTGCGGTTGACTGTTGGAGCTGACATTTTGCAAAAAATGCTTTTTTTCTCCTTAAAATATGAGGTCCCGTTCATGATGTTTCCTTGGAAGAGGCAGTACTGGTCGTTGTGAACAAGACATTGCTGAGATCATGTGATTGTAGCGGTTGGCAAACTACTATTTTTTCTTCTAATAATTTCCGGGTATGCAGCCGGATCCTGTCGACATTCTGCCACGATATTTCGGCCCAGAGACGTCCGGCCATCATCAGGTGAGTACACAACTGCTGAAGAGCCCAGGTGCAGTCGCGGTATTTATGCCGAATCTCGCGCATGCGAAATGTACTGGCATTATACAATCACAGCGGAATCGACAGTGTCATTCGATACTCAATGACTTGATGAACCTTTATTTTCACCACTGAGGGCAGCACGTACAACTCGGCTATGCTGCGCATGTCAACACCTGACGCATGCGCTGTAGGATGCCAGTACATTTCGCATGCGCGAGATTCGGCATAAATACCGCGACTGCACCTGGGCTCTTCAGTAGTTGTGTACTCACCTGATGATGGCCGGACGTCTCTGGGCCGAAATATCGTGGCAGAATGTCGACGGGATCCGGCTGCATAGCCGGAAATTATTAGAAGAAGAAATACGCCGGGAAAATTTCAGAAGTCACAAACTACTATTTCTTTATTGTTTGTGTTCAAATCACAAATATCTTACAATGCCTATTTCAACACTTTTTTTTAAATTTTGGCTAATGTTAATGTACTATGTCTGGTAGTAGACTTTCGCCTAAGAAATAGATTTACAAAGATGCGTAGACATTAAATTCTAATTAGATTGCTGCACTAATTGTGTTGATGAAGAATGAAAACAAGTACTGACAAGATCTGTCACCTACAAGTTCACGTTCAGTTGCTATGTATCGCAGAGTTGCACAAACATGTTTATTCCAAACAACGAATGGTGAATGACAGCACCCATTTCACCTCACATTTGAAAAATTTGCATAAAAGGAATTATGACTAGTTCTTACGATTCTGACACCATGTTCAAAATTGATTGTCAAATGATTGTAGTGAAAATATTCAGTGATTAAAGAATGGTCACCCACAATGGAATCTATAACATTCACAGAAGTCACTTGTGGCATTCCATAACCCAGAATCCACTTGGTGCTGTGAATGATGATGTTATGTACAATAGAATGAAACCAGTTTTCACAGTGAAGTTTTTTGTAAGATATACCGCAAGTATTATTGTGATATATTTCATAACTGTAAGAGTAATCCAGTACTTTAAGTAAGGTAGAGTTCCTTCTCATTATTCAAACCACTTGTGGATTCATCCTTCCAATATACTATCTGTTAATAGGCGAATTTGTGATGATGGTCACTATTTCTTAACGCATAGATCTGTTGAGCTCAACCTTGAATATGATTGTTTATAAGGTTGAATTGAGAGAGAGATAGACAGAAGATGTTTTAACAAACATCACACAATATTTTTATCTTCTGCAAAATGTTTTAGAACAACTCATGCACAAAAATTGAATTTATTATAACTTGTCACTTGAATGAAAATGTATTATAAACAGTAGCTTGACTATAGATATTACCAAACAGGTTTACCTTGACAACAGTTTGTCATAGAGTAAATGTTGGTAATATATTTTAGGTCACAATGACTAAAGTAAGGTTAAGCTTTAATGTCCCATTGATGATTAGGTCATTAAAAATGAACAAAATCTCTGATACGAAAAGGACAGGAGGAAGAAATCTGCTGCATATTGTTTCAAGAAAACCATTCAAGCAATCACCTTAACTGATTCAGAGACATTGTGGAAAATCTAAACCTAGATGGCGAAACAAGGACTTTAACTCCACTATGGCAAAAGAACAAGTGTAATAATCATGAAAAGATGAGGGTTTGGAATTGGCACTTTCACTATGTAAACCAAAAAAACTAGATACAATCACAAGAAGCTCAAGGAGATACCAAGAGAAATAAAAGTTCAAATAAACAAAAAATTAGAAAAATAACTTTCTTTCATCAGTGAGCACACATACATAATATTATAATTGAGTAGTTATTCTCTCATATGCAATTCCCAGTTAAATCATAACCCCTGAAACTTGGAAAGTATGGCCTTTTATCAGTTAGTGATAATACCCCTTATTGTGTACTGTAAGCTGATTGAGAATTGTGCCAATATTTTGCTTTCTCAGGCATTACTTTCTTTTGCGGTGAAGCAGCTCAGACAGGCCATTCCAGATATATTAAGAATGAATAAATATATCAAGGTGTAGTTTTTGTGAAACTACAGCAGACAATAAGGCGAGTTCCTGATGTTCACAAGCAATTTTCGTTGTTTATAGTCGCTGTTTATAGTCGCCAAATTACGAAATTGACTTTTTACCCCCTAATGGAATTATATACTTTTTTCTGTAGCATTTGAAAGAAGCTACTAAGAGAACTTCAATGACATAACTCATAATTAGTAAACTGCAGGATCGTCTATAGAAAGGTCCCAGAACTGCTCTCATCAATAAACGGTCACAATGCCCACATAGTACTAGGGACAGAAAGTTGGCTGAAACCAGATGTAAACAGAAATGAAATTCTAAACTTAGATTGGGATGTTTACTGCAGAGACAGGCTGGACAGTGAAGGGGGAGGCGTGTTTATAGCGATAAAAAGTGCAATTGTATCGAAGGAAATTGATGGAGATCCGAAATGTGAAATACTTTGGGTGAAGATCACGGTTAAAGCAGGCTCAAACATGGTAATTGGATGTCTCTATAGGTCCCCTGGCTTGGCAGCTGTTGTGGCAGAGCACCTGAAGGAAAATTTGGAAAATATTTCGAGTAGATTTCCTGACCATATTATAGTTCTGGGTGGAGATTTTAATTTGCCAGATATAGACTGGGAGACTCAAACGTTTACAACAGGTGGCAGGGACAAAGCATCCAGTGAAATTTTTTAAGTGCATTATCTGAAAACTACCTTGAGCAGTTAAACAGAGAACCGACTCAAGGCGATAACATATTAGACCCTCTGGTGACAAACGGACCCAAACCATTTGAAACAGTTAATGCAAAACAGGGAATCAGCGATCATAAAGCGATTACTGCACCGATGATTTCAACCATAAATAGAAATATTAAAACAGGTAGGAAGATTTTTCTGTTTAGCGAAAGTGACAAAAAGCAGATTTCAGAGTACTTGACGGCTCAACACAAAAGTTTTGCCTCAAGCACTGTAGTTCCTTCTCTAGATTGTCGCACAGATGACAAAACGGTAGATGTTGAAATAGATGACAGAGAGACAGAAAAACAATTAAAATCACTCAAAAGAGGAAAGGCCGCTGGACTTGATGGGATACCAGTTCGATTTTACACAGAGTACGTGAAGGAACTTGGCCCCCCTTCTTGCAGCGGTGTAGTGTAGCATTCCAAAGAATTGGAAAAGGGCACAGGTCATCCCCATTTTCATGAAGAGACGTCAAACAGATGTGTAGAACTACATCTCTAATGTCGATCAGTTGTAGAATTTTGGAACACGTATTATGTTTGAGAATAATGACTTTTCTGGAGACTAGAAATCTACTCTGTAGGAATCAGCATGGGTTTCGAAACAGATGAGTGTGTGAAGCCCAGCTCGCACTATTCGTACACGAGACTCAAGAGGGCCAGAGACACAGGTTCCCAGGTAGATGCTGTGTTTCTCGACTTCCACAAGGCATTTGATACAGTTCCCCACAGTCGTTTAATGAACAAAGTAAGAGCATATGGACTATCAGACCAACTGTGTGATTGGATTGAAGAGTTCCTAGATGACAGAACGCAGCATGTCATTCTCAATGGAGAGAAGTCTTCCGAAGTAAGAGTGATTTCAGGAGTGCCGCAGGGGAGTGTTGTAGGACTGTTGCTATTCACAATACACACTACTGGCCATTAAAATTGCTACACCAAGAAGAAATGCAAATGATAAACGGGTATTGATTGGACAAATATATTATACTAGAACTGACATTGATTACATTTTCACGCATTTTGAGTGCATAGATCCTGAGAAATCAGTACCCACAACAACCACCTCTGGCCGTAATAACAGCCTTGATATGCCTGGGCATTGAGTCAAACAGAGCTTGGATGCGTGTACAGGTACAGTTGCCATGCAGCGTCAACACAATACCACAAGTTCATCAAGAGTAGTGACTGGTGTATTGTGACGAGCGAGTTGCTCAGCCACCATTGACTAGACGTTTTCAACTGATAAGAGATCTGGAGAATGTGCTGGCCAGGGAAGCAGTCGAACATTTTCTGTATCCAGAAAGGCCTGTACATGACCTGCAACATGTGGTCGTTTATTATCCTGCTGAAATGTAGGGTTTCGCAGGGATCGAATGAAGGGTAGAGCCACGGGTCGTAACACACCTGGAATGTAACGCCCACTGTTCAAATTGCCGTCAATGCGAACAAGAGGTGACCGAGACGTGTAACCAATGGCACCCCATACCGTCACGCCTGGTGATATGACAGTATGGCGATGACGAATACATGCTTCCAATGTACGTTCACCGCGATGTTGCCAAACACAGATGTGACCATCATGATGCTGTAAAGAGAACCTGGATCCATCCGAAAAAATGATGTTTTGCCATTTGTGCACCCAGGTTTGTCATTGAGTACACCATCGCAGGTGCTCCTGTCTGTGATGCAGCGTCAAGGGAAACTGCAGCCACGGTCTCCGAGATGATAGTCCATGCTGCTGCAAACGTCGTCAAACTGTTTGTGCAGATGGTTGTTGTCTTGCAAACGTCCCCATCTGTTGACTCAGGGATCGAGACGTGGCTGCACGATCCATTACAGCTATGCAGATAAGATGCCTGTCATCTCCACTGCTAGTGATACGAGGCCGTTGGGATCCAGCACAACGTTCCGTATTACCCCCCTGAACCCACCGATTCCATATTCTGCTAACAGTCATTGGATCTCGACCAACGCGAGCAGCAATGTCGCGATACAATAAACCGCAATCACGATAGGCTACAATCCGACCTTTATCAAAGTCGGAAACCTGATGGTATGCATTTCTCCTCCTTACATGAGGCATCACAACCACCTTTCAACAGGCAACGCCGGTCAACTGCTTTTGTGTATGAGAAATCGGTTGGAAACTTTCCTCATGTCAGCTAGTTGTAGTTGTCGCCACCGGTGCCAACCTTGTGTGAATGCTCTGAAAAGCTAATCATTTGCATATCACAGCATCTTCTTCCTGTCAGTTAAATTTCATGTCTGTAGCATGTCATCTTCATGGTGTAGCAATTTTAATGGCCAGTAGTGTACATAAATGACCTTGTGGATAACATCGGAAGTTCACTGAGGCTTTTTGCGAATGATGCTGTAGTATATCGAGAGGTTGTAACATTGGAAAATTGTACTGAAATGCAGGAGGATCTGCAACGAATTGACACATGTTGCAGGGAATGGCAATTGAATCTCAATGTAGACAAGTGTAATGTGCTGCGAATACATAGAAAGAGAGATCCTTTATCATTTAGCTACAATATAGCAGGTCAGCAACTGGAAGCAGTTAATTCCATAAATTATCTGGGAGTAGACATTAGGAGTGATTTAAATTGGAATGACCATATAAAATTAATCACCAGTAAAGCAGATGCCAGACTGAGATTCATTGGAAGAATCCTAAGGAAATGCAATCTGAAAACAAAGGACGTAGGTTACAGTACACTTGTTCGCCCACTGCTTGAATACTGCTCACTGGTGTGGGATCCGTACCAGATAGGGTTGATAGAAGAGAGAGAGAAGATCCAACAGAGAGCAACATGCTTTGTTACAGGATCATTTAGTAATTGCGAAAGCGTTACGGAGATGATAGATAAACACCAGTGGAAGACTCTGCAAGAGAGACGCTCAGTAGCTCGGTACGGGCTTTTGTTGAAGTTTTGAGAACACTGAGGAGTCAAGCAGTACATTGCTCTCTCCTATGTATATCTCGCGAAGACACCATGAGGATAATCCAGAGAGATTAGAGCCCACAAAGAGGCATAACGACAATCTTTCTTTCCATAAACAATACGGAACTGGAATAGAAGGGAGAACCGATGAAAGTACTGAAAGTACCCTCCGCCACACACCGTCAGGTGGCTTGCAGAGTATCGATGTAGATGTAGATGTAGATAAAAAGGCTGATCATATAGTATCAGAACAACAATGCTGCAAGCCACTGTCTCCACTATTATAAATTGTTTATGGTGAATGTTGCCAAACTACTACAGCAATGTTGTAGCTGTAAGCTGAAGAATATCCAGATCATGCCAAGCACTCATAATCTGTCTTTTAAAACATAATAAAAAAGTTCCATAAACTTGAAGTGTGAAAGACAAAATACATCAAGGAAAAAGAAGAGCAACTGCTGAAAGAAATTCCATTGCAAAAACCCTCTTCACATTTCGCTGCATCTGCAGCTTCATGGCAATGTCTTCCAAACCAAATGTTATTTACAAAAAGTGTCAAGTGATGTGGCTGTCTATGCACAATTTTGTTTGAGGAAGAAGCATCATTTACAAACATGGACAAGTCAATCTTTGCAGCAAGTACTAATCGCCAGTTGAAACTGCACACTCACTCAAACAACGCTCTTGGTTCCTCAAGGTTTTGTATGTGTTTTTAAGACCCACATCATTGGTCTCTGGTTTATTGATGGGAAACCAAATACACTCAAGTATCATGAGTTCTTGAGATATGCTGCTACTGTATTTATTGAAGGGCGTAAGGCAGTCAGTGTGGTACCAACATGATTGATGTACCTCCCATTCAGCACATGTATTGGCAGACCCTCTTAAGATGACATTTGGAGAGCACTAGTATGGTAATTCAAGAAACATAAAGTGTCTGCACATTCACCGAACTTAACACTTCTATACTGTTATCTTGTGCAAAAATTTTAATAAAGGGGTCTCTTAGGAAACATCGATTCCTGAAGGCCAGGCCTGAAATGCCTGATAACAACAGACCTGTGCTGCTATTGACTCCAGATGAAATTCAACATGCAGTTTTGTTTCTCCAGAATCACTTTATAGTATGTAGCAATGTTCAGGGTCAACAGTTTGAGCACTTGGTGTGAATCATGTGAGTGCTTACATTGGATATCATAGGACAGACATTTAGGGAACCTCTTATACTTATGGAAGGGCAGGGATATTATTTGATCAAGTCCCATACATGTTAAGTCACTGAAGTTCTCTTAGAAATTTCTTTCAAATGCCACAGAAAAAATAGCATAGTCACATTAGAAAAATACAAAGTCACTGTTGTAATTTGACATCAGGAAATTCACCATATTGTCCATTACGACATGGCAAGGACTGGTTACTAAAACTTTGAGGTAAATTTTTGTGCGCCAATTGGCTTCTATCTTTAACTATCCATTAGTTCAGAATTTGCAGTATTTCTGTGATGTTCTTCCATGAGTTAATGAAAGCAGTTGCTTTTCTTTCTGTTCATTCTTACATACATTCAATACCCCCTGTAAGTCCTAATTAGTATGGGTCACAAATATTTAAGTACTATATCAGGATGGGGCACATTAGTGTCATCTAAGCAGTCCCTTTTGTAGAGTGACTGTCTTTTCCCAGAATCCTACAACTGGGTTAGTGGCTATTCCATCAAATACCCTAGAAATGGTTACACCTGATGGCTCTCAATCTTCCACCATAATCGAGTCCACCAACATGAGGTGGCAAATATGATTTAGCCAAGGAGGTGGAAACATGAGTTCTATTATGCCAAGACTGCTTGGTAGCTACAACAGGAAAACACAATTAATTAGCAGGAGTACAAAATAAGAAAGAATTTATTTCTTAACTTTGCTGTAGTCCATGATCAGTTGGTTGACAATTATAGAAGACTTGACTAAACAAAGCATCTGTAGAATGACATAATTTACAAGCCACAAATCTTGCAGTGACGACTAATCTCTCATAATCTTGAATGTCGAATCCGGTGAATTTGAAGACTAACTTGGAATGGAGCTACAAAGACTTGATGACAGCAGTGACTGAGCTGCAGACGATGACTAACATTGGCGCTGGCTGACCACTGTGAGCGGCTACGATCTGTAGACTGACACAACTGCACTACTCTCCTGCTGCAGATGAAGTGGCCTCGCGGCGAGCGTAAGTATTGCGACTGGCAGTGTACTCTTTGGCTAACACAGCCGTTCTTCTGTTCCGTTTATCGAGAGAATCACATCCGGCGGATCGATCTCTCAAGTGGCGGTGCGGTCACATGACTGACGAGATCACAACATCTAGATATTTGTATGCATTTTGATTCACTGCTGTTGCAGTCATGGTATATTATTTTTCTGCATTTTGTGAAGAGCACAATTTTGCATTTGTAAACATTTGAAGCAAATTGCCAGTCTTCAAACTGATTTGATATGACTGCATGTTTATGCTGCTTTTTTCTGACAGTACTTCATTACGGTTAATTGCACTGTCTCCAAGAAGAGTGTTTGCGTTGTCATTAATATAGAACCTGAACACCAAGGGTCTCGACACACTTCCCAGGGGTGCGACTGAAGTTACTTTTATATCTGTGGTGATAGTTCATAATATTTGGTGATCGGTAGAGAGAGAGAATGAGAATGTGCATGTATGAAGAAACTGATTACATATTTTTTGAATAATTTTGAATAATACAGAACAGTTGTACTCTCAAAAGTAGCTGATGTGCATTTTTCCACAATTTAAGTTTTTTGAAACTCAATGCCTTTAATCATATTCATTCTTACTAGAATACTTCTATTTCTGTACAGTACATACCCTGGCTGCAAATGCCGCTCTGTCCTGAGAAGTATCTATCAGACGGTAAGGTGTTGTTTCGCCTGGTCTTCGAGCACAAACCATACGCACGTTCATGGGAAGATCTTTCAATATGGTAACAACTTCAATATGATTCATCCCAAGCAGACGGTGACCATTAACCTTCAGAAATCAAAACATAATAAATTTTGTAGTAATACTATATAGCTTAAATATCAATGTAAACTTTAAATTTATTACTCTTTATTTATGGATCATTACAGAAGCAAAGCTGCTGAAAAGCTATTCCAGTATTGGAGTGTAAAAATAAAATAAAATAATTAAAAAAAAAACCTGTATCACATGTGTAAAATATACATAAAAACGGAGGTGGTGCCACAATGAGTAAGTAGTGATAACAATATAACTGAAAATATGATAGTGAATTTAACAAAGGTCATGCACCAGTAGAATTCCCACGTAAAATCAAATAAAAAGTGGACTTGGGAAGGTCTAAATGGAATTAAATATTAAGTTAACTCTATTTTAAAAGAAACTGAAATTACACAAGACAAAATTGATATAAACAGTTTTAAACATATAACACGTCAGCCTCAGTTGCAAACAGAAACCAGTCTTTACTTAGGTTTCAGCCAAAATAATTTGGCCTTCTGCAGAAGCTATTGACACTAAACTATTGCATGCCAAAGTTTGGTCATGTCAAGCATAAAAATATAGCACCATAGTACCCAGTCATAAATCTACATTACTTAGCTGAAGAAAAACAGCAGGTCCCACTGATGTGTTATATGTTTAATTACCACAGTTGCTGACAGGGCTGCATGATGTTAAAAAATCATAAACAGTTTTGGTATAAATACTTTATTTGAAACAACATTAACAGAACATTCGTGAAAACACAAACAATGCTGAACCAATCGAGGAACACAGCTAATAATTAACTTAATGACACTAAAAATAAATTGCATTCAGAGATATACATTGAGCTAGCATGCCCTCCACCCTCTTTGTCATGGTATCATCTGCTGTGTGTCTGAAGTCCACTGTGTCATGTCTTGTATCCACTGTGCCTTGTCTTGTTTTTCAGTTACCAGCATCAGAGATGCAAAGATTCAGTTAAGGTCACTGATGGGGTGCCACTATCACTGACCGTAAGTGACTTGTCGATTTTGCTAATAACTGTATGCGGTTCATCATATGGTGGCTGCAGAGGCTTGTGCAGAGCATCACATCTCACAAAGATTTGTTTACATGTCCAAAGGTCAGTGAAAATAAAACGGGGCAGAGAGTGATGCTCTCTCGGCAGACTGACTAAAGTTGGAAAATGTTTAGACATAATTGTTGAACAAAGCCTGATACCTCACCAAGGTCATTAGGCATATTGCTGAACAATTCACTGTGTAACCTGATTAGTTGACTATAGACCAGTTCTGTTGCAGTACTTTTAATATTTTCCTTGATGGTACTGCAGAGACCCAGCAGGACAACAGGTAGTGTTTCTGTCCAACATAGCAATTCATAGCACCTTAGATACATTTGTAACTGGTGGTGTAAACATGCAACAAAGCCATTTGTTACTGGCTGACACACTGCAGTTAGAATATGCTTCATGCTTAACAAAACAAAGTAATTTGAATAGACGTGTCTCCTACCTACCTTGGTCAGTGGCAATACTGATAGGCACTCTAAAATGGGTGACCTGGCAGCAAAGAAAGGTGATGGCAACAGTTTCCATTGTGGTGTCAACCATAGGAAGAACTTGAGCTCAGTAGTTGAAGCATTAAATGGCCATTAGACAGTACGTGTGTTCTTCAGATAGAGCTAAAAGTCCAACATTGTAGATGTGGACATGTTCAAATCATTGCCGGAGGAGGAGGGGTCAAGCATACCAAGAGTTGCAGTAAAAAGATGAGTGATCTTATGGTGACAGGCCACAATTGATGCACACAAGTTCTACAGTCTTTGTCAATTTCTAACTACACAAAAGCTCAATTAACCAGCCTAATCACATTCCATACTCTCAGGTCAGACAAATCATGTAGCGACGGGATTGCTTTCTGCTGCTCATTGTTGATTTGCTGACTCGAGTCTAGTGCTTTATAGTCGAGTTCACCTGTAATAGTGTCTTTGTGGGAAAGAGTGTCTGCCAGCACATTCAGTTATTCACTGACATGGATGATATGAGTCATGAACAGTGCTATATAATCTAAGTGTCACGGTTGATGCTGCGACATCTTTGCTGACTTTTGACATTAATCGTGGCTTCTGGTCACACGAGGTCTGTTCAAAAAATTCCAGAACTTTGGTCACTAAATGTTTTTATGCTTACCTTTTACTTATTGTCCATAGTCTTTGAAATACTCTCCTCCACAATTGATACACTGCTCCCAATGCCGTTTCCACTTCCCAAAGCAGTATTGCAAAAAGTGCTGTCTGTGAATTGTTTTTTTATATTTTTTATTTTTTTTATCTTGTCTATCATTGCAAATCCTCGTCCTTTCAATGGGGCTTTCAACTATGGAAATAAAAAATAAAAAAGTCCACAGGAGGGAGCTCCAGAGAGTATGGAGGATGAGGCAGCACAATGATTTCATTTTTTGTGTAATTGTCATGTGCCAACAGGGATGAATGTGAGGATGCATTATTGTAATGCAAGAGTCATGAATTGTCTCACCATATTCTAGGCCACTCTCTCATTTTTTTTTTGCAGGTGTCGCAACATATCCCAATAGTACCATTGATAAACAGTTTGTGTCTGCACCATGAATTATGATGAACTAATACTTCAAAGTCGAAGAAAATTATCAGCATGGCTTTCACATTTGACCTTACCTGATGAGCTCTTTTTGGTCTTGGAGAACCTTTCCCAACCCACTGTGAAAACTGAATCTTGGTCTCAACATCTTAACCATAGACCCATGTCTCATCACCAGTTATGATTCTCTTAAGGAACATTTTGTTCTCATTTGCACAATCCAAAAGCTCTTCACAGATTGCAAGGCGAAGGTCATTCTGGTCTTGACTCATGAGCTGTGGGACAAACTTGGTGGCAACATGATGCATTCCAAGATGGTGTGTCAGGATTTCATGACATGATCCAGCTGAAATGTTACGTTCTTCTGTAATGTCTCCGACAGTTCGATTGGCACACAGAATTTCATACACATTCCTGACACGAGCGTCGTCGATAGACATCAAAGGACATCCTGAATGAGGATCATCTTTAATATTCATCCAGTCATTTTTAAACTGTGTGAACCATTTATAACACTGAGTATGGTTTAAGCACTCATCATCGTATGCTTCCTGCATCCTTTAGTGTATCTCCATAGAGGTTTTCTTGAGTTTCACACAAAATTTAATGCAGATGCCTTGCCCCTCAAACAATTTGCAAACTTTGCGACACAATGTTCTACTCAATACAGCACTGAACAATAACAGACACACAACAATGAAACATCTGGCCGTTACACATTAAACACAGGCATACGCAGGGATGCCAACAGCATTTCGCTCCACACCCACTGCGCTGAATTACAATGTTCAAGAATTTTTTGGACAGACCTCATATGTTGTGAGAAAGGCAGTTTTTAAATGAAAAATGCCAAGGGTCACCACTGTTGGTTTCTCTGTTGCCGAAGTGCTGCAACTTGTGCAGTTGAATCGACCATCAAAGTGAGAGGTGCTTACAGTACAGGGTGCACTATAAGTGTGGCCTCTGCGATAGCAGCATTCCCATTGTTAAAACCAGTTTCTGTTTTGATGTACACTAAAATTCTTCCATGTCTTAAGTGAAACTATTAAGAAGTTTGTAATGAACCTTGCGTCCTTGGGACTATTGTATGTTAACCAAAATGTTCAGTTCTGTGTAAATTTTGGACAGACTTTGGTTAATTTTCTAATTTACATTACATATTTCTCATCTGAAGATATCTCTGAACATATCTTCCATGTCTTAAGTAAGGTGGGACTGACAAATGACATCGAAAAAGTACAAAGAAGGGCAGCTCGTTTTGTTTTATCGCGAAATAGGGGAGATAGTGTCACAGACATGATATGTGAATTGGAGTGGCAATCATTAAAACAAAGGCGTTTTTCATTGCAACGGGATCTTCTCATGAAATTTCAATCACCTGTTTTCTCCTCCGATTGCGTAAACATTCTGCTGGCACCCACCTACACAGGGAGAAATGATCTTCACGATAAAATAAGAGAAATCAGGGCTCGCGCAGAAAAATTTAAGTGCTCATTTTTCCTGTATGCCGTTTGAGAGTGGAACGGTATAGAGACAGCTTGAAGGTGGTTCATTGAACCCTCTGCCAGGCACTTTATTGTGAATAGCAGAGTAATCATGTAGATGTAGCTGTAGAAATTATTAAGAAGTTCGTAACGAACCTTGCCTCCTTGGGACTACTGTATACTAACCAAAATGTTCAGTTCTGTGTACATTTTGGCCAGACTTAGGTTAATTTTCTAATTTACATTATATATTTCTCATCTGAAGATATCTCTGAACATATATGATTGCTAAAAATCTGTATTTCTGTTAACATATTTTTATTATTCATACTGATCCATTTCACAGTATCTTAGTAATCACAATTGTCAACTTAAATGATCTACAAACAAATTTACAGTAAACATAATATTATTATGCTCCAGTTTTCATGCAAACAAAATTTGTCTTCATTAATATTTTTTCTAATTTTATTATTGGTAATAAATTTGATTTTATAAAATAACAGGGAGCAACTATTTTTTATATTTGCAACCATTTTTTATTAACCACTGGGCTTATAAATCTTCATGTATATAATTGTTTTCATACAACTACATATTAATTAACTCTGAAAAACAATTTCAATTAAGACATTCATATTAATTCTAATTCTGACTACATACTGTTCTAGAGGGTAATGGAATCTGGGCCCATACCATATAATGCAATTTTGGTGCCAAATGCATCAGGGTAGTGTCAGACAGGGTCAGAGTTGGAGCAGATAAGAATGGGTTTAGTAGCTGTTGAGTTTGGTAGATGATGCTCTCTGTTTGCTCTCTGCTCTTTGTCTAATTAAAGGAAGTTGTACAATGTATATTTGAGAAGTGTTGTCGTATACATTTGTCAAGAACAGCTAAATAAAAGAAGAAAAAGTTAAAAAACAACATAATGTTCCAGAGATTTCTCCTTTACGCAAATGTGGACAAAATCTTTTAACAGGTTATATAGTAACAAAGCAGCCAGCCTGGATACTGAGACTGATTTTGCCAGGTTAATTCTATTTATAAGCAAATAAAATGCTTCTGCTCTTACTAAATAATATAAATGTTGTTTATACTATGAAACAGTACATACAATTAATAATTTTGCTTTGTTATATATGGGCATTAAGTGAGGGATGACATTATAAATTATTCAGTGGAACAGCCAGAATTGTGTGGTAGTACATGATGCAGTACTGAAAACCTGAGAACTGTCAGTAACTCATACAACTGTGAGAGGCCATTGGAAGTTATTAATGGCTTCCACTCTGTCCTGAAGCAGTGTTTTGAACACACACTTCACTGGGTTCATGGCTGAGCCAGTCCATATGTTCTGATTCAAACCTGGACATCACCAGATCATCATCAATATAGAAATAGCAGAAGTTGTGATCATGTGTGATTTCATCCATAAAGTTCTGGAAGCTCTGTGCAGCATAGTATACTGCAAAAGGCATCCTCGTGAATCAAACAAGCCGAAGGAGTACAGGTAGCTGTCTTAGGTATATTGTCTGGAGCTGTGTATCTGGTACAAAGCACGTACCAAGCCCATTGTTAAGAAGATGTTTTTAACATGGATGCTGAGAGCATAATCTTCAACCTGAGGGACTGGGTATAGGTTAGGAATTATTCTTGCATTAAGTTGGCAGCAATCACCTTAGGGGCTGAATCAATTGGTCTTCTCTGGGACGATGTGGAGGAGTGAGGTCCACCTGCTGTTAGATTGATATTGTACAGTGCCTAATTAACATTATAGGGACACCTATTCATGGACATTAATTTGGTGTGTGTCCACCCTTCACCTTTAGGACAGCTTGAATTCTGCTGGGGACACTTTCAATGGTGTATCTGAATGTCTTCCTCAAGAGCTGAAACCAGGAAAGGTAGTGATGTTGGATGCTACAGTCTGGTGTGAATTCGACAATTTAACTCATCTTGAAGGTCTTTCATTGGGTTCAGTTTTGGACTCTAGGCAGATCAGTCCATTTTACGAATGTTGTAGTCAACAAACCATTGTCTCACAGATGCTGCTTTATGACAAGACACATTGTCACTCTGATACAAATAATCATCTTGGAACTGTTTGTCTTCTGTACACAGTATTCGTATACTTCTGCAATTAACTTTTCTTAAGTGCAATAAGAGGACCACACCCTAACCATGAAAAACACACCCATACCAATAACATCGCTGCCTTCAATGATGGCACTGCACATGATGGCAGGTAACATTCTCCAGGTATCCACCAAACCCAAACTCTTCCATCGGCTTGCCAAAGGGTATAGTGAGATTCATTACTCCAAATCATGCTTCCAGTCACCCACTGTCCAGTGGCACTGCACCTTATACCACCTCAAGTGTCACTTACCAAGAACTACAGGAATATGTGGCTTATGAGGAGCTGCTCGAACACTGTATCCCATTCTTTTTAACTACCTTTCCAGAGTCATGGTGCTAGCTGGTCTGCTGGTAGCACTCTGGAACTCATGAGTGATTCCTTTTGCTGATTTTTACAACCACCCTTCACATTTTTTGTTTATCTATTATTGTTCCTTCACATTTTCACTTGACAATCACATAACTAAAAGCTGACATGGGCAGATTTAGAAGGGTTAAAGTGTCCCTCATGGATTTGTTACTCAGGTGATGTCAAATGACTAGTCCATATTCAAAGTCACCAAGCTCTTCTTAGCGAGCTGTTCTGCTGTTAGTGTTTCATTACTGACAATAAAATGCTCCCACCTCCTTTAATACTAATGAGTCTGCCTCTTGTGACATCTAGCGGCCAATTCTGCATTACCTAGGAGTGTCCCGATACTTTTGATTGGATAGTGCAGACTCTGTCTATTAAATGAACGCTGGAACCCCTTTTACACTTTCAGTGGTAACATTAACCTTTTCCAATTCAATAACGGATTTCTTCAATGTAATAATTTTTTGTTTCAATTTCATTCAGATGGCATATGCCATTGGTGAGCAGCCGGCCGCGTTGGTCACGCGGTTCTAGGCGCTCAGTCCCAAACCGTGCGACTGCTACGGTCGCAGGTTCGAATCCTGCATCAGGCATGGACGTGTGTGATGTCTTTAGGTTAGTTAGGTTTAAGTAGTTCTAAGTTCTAGGGGACTGATGACCTAAGATGTTAAGTCCCATAGTGCTCAGAACCATAGTGCTCAGAACCATTTTTGGTGAGCATAAAAGAAAATTCCTGTTTCACTACCTCCTATTTTTTGAGTGCTTATTGATGAGGTTGGGCAGTAATCGGAAGCCCTGGCATTGTTAGAATATCGTGCATTATTAAGTGATATAGAAGGAATAGTACATGATGCCACTAAGTGACTTTTAGGAACTGTGGAAGGAGTGCTGGATACTGAGAATCATCAATGATCATGAATATGGCAGCATTGTCTACAAGACTAGTTAGTCAAGTTAATGGTTTAATCAAGACGATGGTGGTGGGAAAGGTCCAGTATTTGCCTGTATAACGATGAATCACCAGACAACTTGTGGCAAAGGTAGAAATTCGGTGAGAGCATGACATGGCTACATGTCGTAATTGTGAAATCACTGACAGCAATTAGTGCTGCGACGAGGCAGCTGACACTGTGGGCACACCAATACATTGGCACCTGTGTTCTGGGCAAATTTCCCAGCTCAGATGTGGGACAGTATTGTCAAGCTTCTGAGCCAAATCATCTTTGGTATCAGCATACCTTTCCAGATGAATGTGTATCCCAGTGCCCTCTTGGTTATTGTCAGTGTTGTGCCAGCCAACTGGAATGCCCTGTTTGAAATGCAGTGAACTGTACGGTAAGTAATTAGAATCAATAACGTGGGTTGAGATATGTGTATTCATTTAAGGTGGTGTGCAGAATGTGAGCTGTATGACTGAAATGTTTGCATCTCAATAATCAAAAAGTCAGTGTCAAGTCACCTGACGTCATCGTATCACATACAGTATGTAATATGATGTGCCTGAAGCACAGGTGTCACCAAAATGTTGTGTTTTAGAAGAAATAATTTATTTTTCTATAAAAAAGCAAGTTATTGTAGATTCTTACAACATGGTGTAAAATAGACATTAAAATAGAAAGAAACAGACTGATTAGGTTGGAAGCCAGAAACATAGATTATGAAACTTTATTAAGTATAGGATGAAAAATAAGTTTATACAGACATTGACTAAAGGTGTAGTCATTTAACAAATTTAATTGTGACAGAGCAAAAGTTTCTGCAGATAAAAAAGAAAAAATAAAGAGGAATGAAAGAAATGGCAAGTGAGTATGAAACTGTCTAGTGAAAGGAAGCAGCTCTTACAGGAAAAATAAATCTTTCACAGAAGTAATGAAGGGAACATAGTACAATACAGTGATTAAATGTAGCTACTCATAAACAGCTTCATGAACATATAGGAAGATACGATGAAAATTTGGTAAACAAAAAAACAAAAAACAGATAAAAACCATGGGAATATGAAGAAATCAAAACAGAACTTATGCTGAATAGACATCACATTTTATTAAATAGGATACCAAATGGCAAAAGAACCAATAGCGGACATAAAATCGCGCAAGCATTCCAAGATTTCTTTAAATGCTTTTACAGTTCACAAGATGAACTGAAAACACACATTGTTGATACTGGTAATGAAAATATTGACATTCCAGATGTGATTCTGGACAGTGTTTCATTAAAAATGGTTAAAGCTAAGAGAGGGGGGCAAATTGATACAAAAGGAACTTGTAAGTTGGTTTGGAGTACACCTGCAGGGTAAAGCAAATTATCAAAATTGGAACAAGGAAAGTCACATTTCAGACATAAAAGACTACAGTTTTAGCAGATATTTACAGAAGTTATCATCAACCAAATAGAAAAATATTGCACTTTAAGGAGTAAGTTTCTTCTTGATAGGTTCTCGGGACTTACGCCGGATAATATTGTAGAAGCCGCACAATATTTCAGCGAGACAACTGCCCGCCATCTTCAGGTGCTACTGTCGCGTCGCTGAGAAACGCGCCAATTTATATGCTGGCTTTCTAGAACAGCGCAGGCGCCAGCGGGGCAAAACGTCATCGAAGACCAATCGTAGACAGCGTCGAATACCAGAGTCCTCTGCTGGAGAAACGGGTCGCGGTCTGCGGAAGCGCGCCGCGGCGTGGGAAATGCGGCCGGGAGCGACGGACCCCGTTCGCGCGCGCGAGGTGTTGGCGCCCGATTTAAGCATCTGCGCTAAGGCTTCCCATCTGCGTTGACTCGGTGCGGTTGCTAATCTGTGGCTGGCGGTTCCTTAGTGCCGTCAAGCCTGGTTCCCAGGCTTTGCTCAGGTGAAACCCCGTGTCTCTATTTATTAGCTCACTGCTTATACGTATTTCGACCGCCTCTTTGATGATGGAGTCCCAGTATGTGGAAGCATGCGAGAGGATCTTGGTTTCTTCGTAATTCATGCCGTGTCCCGTGTCAAGGCAATGTTCAGCAACCGCAGATTTCTCTGGCTGACCCAACCTCGTGTGACGTTTATGTTCGTCGCATCTGTCTTTGACCGTACGACACGTCTGGCCAATATAAGATTTCCCACACTGGCACGGGATTTTGTATATTCCTGGTCTCCTCAGGCCGAGGTTGTCTTTAACAGAGCCCAGCATCGATTTCACTTTTGCTGGAGGCGGGAAAACACATTTAATACGGTGTTTCTTGAAAATTCTGCCCACCTTAAAAGACACGCCACCGACATACGGTAGAAAAACCAACCCTGTGGTGTTATCTGCTTCTTCAGGTTGTTCTTGAGGTTTGGAGCGTGCGGGTCGAAAGGCGTTCCGGATCTGCTTGTCGGAGTACCCGTTCTGGGCAAATACAGAGCGGAGATGGTTGAGCTCTGCCGATAAGCTGTCCCGATCTGAGATGGCTCTAGCCCTATGCACTAGCATCCGTAATACACCACTGCGCTGTGAGGGGTGATGACAGCTCGTAGCTTGTAAATACAAGTCTGTGTGCGTAGGCTTCCGGAACACACTGTGACCCAAGGAGCCGTCACCTTTTCTACGCACCAAAACATCCAGAAACGGGAGCTCACCATCTTTTTCTACCTCCATGGTAAAACAGATACTTGGATGGATGGAGTTCAAATGTTCCAGGAAAGAAGGAAGCGTTGCTGTCCCATGCGGCCATACCACAAACGTATCATCTACATATCTCCAAAAACATTTGGGTTTCAGAACCGCCGTCTGAAGTGCTTTGTCCTCGAAATCTTCCATAAAAAGATTTGCTACTATGGGAGACAAAGGGCTACCCATAGCAACACCGTCAGTCTGCTCGAAATACTGGTTGTTAAATAAAAAATAAGTCGAGGTAAGCACATGTTTGAAAACATCTGGCTTCTCTTCTGAGTCCCATGGTGGGGAAATGTGAACGCCATATTCGAAACTCAGAAGATTTTATACGGCGAATGAAGAACTTGCGTCTTGAATCTACAGACTTACTAGTGAGTTTCGATGTGGTTTCCTTGTTCACACGGGTGCCTCTGATGGACTCATTACAACTTATAGGAGCCAAGCTGGAAGGGGACGTCTTACACCTTTTCAAACATGTGCTTACCTCGACTTATTTTTTATTTAACAACCAGCATGAATTACGAAGAAACCAAGATCCTCTCGCATGCTTCCACATACTGGGACTCCATCATCAAAGAGGCGGTCGAAATACGTATAAGCAGTGAGCTAATAAATAGAGATACGGGGTTTCACCTGAGCAAAGCCTGGGAACCAGCCTTGTCGGCACTAAGGAACCGCCAGCCACAGATTAGCAACCGCACCGAGTCAACGCAGATGGGAAGCCTTAGCGCAGATGCTTAAATCGGGCGCCAACACCTCGCGCGCGTGAACGGGGTCCGTCGCTCCCGGCCGCATTTCCCGCGCCGCGGTGCGCTTCCGCAGACCGCGACCCGTTTCTCCAGCAGAGGACTCTGGTATTCGACGCTGTCTACGATTGGTCTTCGATGACGTTTTGCCCCGCTGGCGCCTGCGCTGTTCTAGAAAGCCAGCATATAAATTGGCGCATTTCTCAGCGACGCGACAGTAGCACCTGAAGATGGCGGGCAGTTGTCTAGCTGAAATATTGTGCGGCTTCTACAATATTATCCGGCGTAAGTCCCGAGAACCTATCAAGCAGATGCAGCGCCGGGAAAGCCTCAAACAGCACAGTAAGTTTCTTCTTTTCTTTGCATCAACTGTTTGATTTTGCCTAAAGGAACAAACTGACATTAAAAGTAGGTTAAAACAATGGAGTTAAATGGAGATTTTGTTAAGTCATGAATGAAAGTTTAAAATGAAGTAATGAGTATGAATTATCACTTTGAATGAAATTCACAGATTTTAAAAAAGTTCTTCATCTAATGTCAACACAATCTGTACTAACAGTCTTGAGAGGCAAAGCACTGATTCAACTGTGTCAGTGACTGAATGATACATATATCACTCAGCAGTTTCTATTTGTCTTCATGAGGATAGTGAAAAATTCAGAATTCACAAGGGACAAGCTAGGAAACACTGTATCAAGAATACCATTCTCAACAGCCCAAGAAATATTTTTCAGATACCTACACTGAGAAAATGAAGGAGGATTATATATTATTGTCATATATATAAGCAACTTCATTTTGCAGATTAGGTTATACAGTTTGTCTCCAGCACAGATAAATTTCAACAACAGATTGAAGAACTTAACAGAGCAAGCTTGAAAACAGGTTTGAAAACCAATTAACTACTGCATAATGACTACATTGCAAAGAAAACGAAAACAGTGCAAACTAATAATGTCCTCAAAGAAGTTTTTAATGAGGTTTTTTTATTAACGGCAGTCAAAAACAATAATTACACGGTCAGCAAAAGGAATAAACAAAAGAGTAAATATGGTCTATAATGCTTTTTGGTTTACTAACAGAGCTTTCATAACTGAGCTTTCATTGTGTCCGAATTGAACACAGCAAGCAGTTTTCTAACAAGCATCATACAATCATTAATTGGACTATCTTTTCTTTTTTTGTCTGTAGGTATGCAGTTTCTTGTTTCTACTTTTACATGTGAGAAGCCTACAGCAGTTTCACAAACCATATCCTACAATTCTGAAAATATATAAAAAAAAATCTCTGATTCAATAGTTCATCCCTCGTCATCAGTTGCAAATCTTAGGCTACTACTCACATGAGCTGTCACATATCACCACTGTTATTTTGATTTCTTCCACTAGTTTACTCCCACAGCACAGAAGACAATATTACAAGTCAATGTGATACTCCAAATTATCTAGACATAAGTGTAGGACAAAGTACCATTCTTCAAGCAGTCTACATTCCACAAATAAATAATACAAGCTTATTGAAAAGCAAGGGAAAGTGCATGTAGTTTTTTCCAGACTTGGACACTAAGGTTCGGTGTTTAACAGAAACTCAAGATACCATGCTAATTGCATTGCATATGCTAAATGTGGAAAGCAGAAACTGAAGTGCCCAGCAGTGTATCACACAACAGGAAAACAGCTTATGCTCTACTACAGCCAGTTCATTCAGAAATTGACAGTGGTGAGAATAAACATTTACACTGATACCAGTGTGTCTTAATTACTTTTCTACAAAAGAAATGAGTACACCTCCAGAGTAAGTACTGCATGCTGTTTTGTCCTTTAAGTGACAGCTTCAGCAGAGTGGCAATCTGGTGTAGTTCACTGTACGCATCTAATGTAACGAAAGTAACATGAGAAGTATTTCTTGGGTATGCTGTTCTGAAAGTTTAATAAACTGTATGAAAAGCATTCTGCTGTAACAATAATCCATCAGAGCTGCTTTCTTTACATTTTTTATATTTTATTCGCCGCTACCGATTTCAAGCGATGGCTGAATCTCAAAGGGTGCCACGATACGATCTCTCTCTCTCTCTCTCTCTCTCTCTTTCTCTCTCACACACACACACACACACACACACACACACACACGGTAAATAAAATGTAAAAAATATAGAATAAAGCAATTCTGGTGGATTATTGTGACAACAGTATGAATTTCATATGACATGAGAAGCCTTCACAAAACATTTTGAGATCATCTGTTGAGTTACTGTGGAAGTATAAAATCAGCAATATGTAGATATTATTTCAATCACAAGAGAATAGCTAACTCACACAGCAAATCTCACTCTTCTATATTCTGAACTGACAGATAAATGTCAATGAACTTGATAGAAAAATGGAGTTTGCAAGACGAGGTCTTTCTAATATAATTTATCCACATTTTTTCTGTACAAATGTTGTGAATGTAACTTTTCACAATGAAACCATGAAACAGTAGCTAGATTAAAACTAGAATGAAATAAATATTTATGAAATCCATATTCAAATGTGTATTCTTCATATAGTAATAGGTTTAAGATACAGAAGTTTGTTTCAATGAGCAATGGTCGCAGCATGGTACCAGTGAGTTTAATTTATCATCTGCATATGAAAAATTCAGACAAAATCATTATTGATTTACTTTGGGAGTAGGAATTACATAGATAACAAATATGCATGAGATTACCATTCAACAAGAACTCTGAAAGGAAGCTATCAGTAATTTTGTAAATACCTTTTCTAATTCCTAGGGGCCTGAAAATCAGCAGCTACTTTTGGAAAAATTCACATCTATTACTTTCAAAATTCACATCTAATTTTGGCAAAATTCTGTTTAGTTGTAAAAGATTAGGCACACAAATTTAAATGGTTGTCATGGTAGGTGCTTGAAGATGAAGCCTTAATGCTTTGAAACTAAAAGTGTTAGAGCGCTTTTTCACTGGGATGTTTGCTTTTGCAAAAACTTCACCAGCCTTCCACCTCCCCCTCCCCCCCCCAAATGGTTTTTTGTTGCTTGACTCTATAAAAGCTTTCCAAAAAAAGAAAAAAAATGTTTATATTGAGAAGGAGCAGCAGTGCTGAGAAGCAGAATGTTAGACATAGCAAGAGGATACTCCCCATCTGTTATGTCATTGGCCCTCAATAATTGTAGATTCTTATTCTTCCCCCCCCCCCCCCCCTCCCCCCATGAGTTTATTGTAACTCCAACACATGTGATAGGTATTTACTTGCTTGTGTAGGTGGATAGACACTTTGACAACCGACAATTTTGTGAAATTACTTCAAAATTACTACTGAATGTGAATATCTTGGCTTCAGCTTTGTTAGGTATAGATGTAGTACCTATTGATAAAGTATAGCATATGAAAATTTGTGCCATACCTGGGCTTGAACCCAGATTTCCCACTTACACGAATGTTCACTTTAACCATTAGGCTATCCGTGCATACCTCCCAGACCAACCCAGTGTCACACTCTACAACCCTACAACATAGTCTCCTACAGTCCTCACTAAATGCTCGCAGAGCTACTCTGCATTCCCGCACCAGTGTGAATGAGACTATGAGGTTGAAGTAATTGCCTTTTGCCCATCTCAGAATGTAATATTTACTTGCAGGTCTGGATGGACAGACATTGTTGATGACATACATTCTCATGAAATAATGTTGAAATAAAGTTGTGGAATGTAAATAACTTGGCTTCAGCCAGCACCAATTTTCATGTCACCAGTAGGTAGTACTATACTAACACAGATGAAGCCAAGTTAATGGCATTCAGCAAATTTATTTCTATGTGATAGGTATGTGAAAATCTACTATCAATTACCAGGCAAAATTCCATTTAAATTCATTTTTCAGTTTATTCTTCTCACCGCATACTCCATTCATACCATTATTATGCTAATTAAAAGTTATAGTTAAATTAAGATAATACTTAAGTTCAGTAAGTGGAAAAAATAACTTATGAGCTCACATGCAGAATCAAATGTAATGACCTACACCATCCAAAGGCTAAGCATTCCAATTTGACCATCCACCGCTTATTTTTGTTACCTTACCTTTTCTGTACAATATGATGTACAGTACAAATTAACTAACTTGCAAAGTAATAATTTCAAATAATTTGCTACAATTTCCAACATGGCACTTATACTTGTAAACAAGATGAATTATACCACAAAACATAATACCATCCACATCTTTTTCTAAATTTCTAACTGGTAATAACATCACGAAAAGGACAGTTGCTACTTATCATATAGCAGAGATGCTGAGTCACAGATAGGCACATAAAAAGACTGCCAGAAAGTAAGCTCTCGGCCAACAAGGCCTTTCACACAAAGATCACAGTCTCTGGCAGCTGAAGACAGACTACGAGCAACAGCCCATGGTGGGAGAGGCAACTGGGTGATGGGGACAAGGAAGAGGCTGGGGCAGGGAAAGCGAAGGGATAACAGGGGAGGAGTGGGAGATGGTGAACTGCTGCTTGTGGGAGCAAGCAGGGATGAAGTGGAGAGAGGGTAGGTCAGCTATGTGCAGTCGGGAGGTTAGATGGAGAGCTGGGGACAGGGGGGTTGTGGAAAATGAGAGAAGTAAAAAGGCTGGGTGTGTTGGTGGAACAGAGGGCCATATAGAGCCAGATGGGAACAGGAAAGGGGCTACATGGGTAAGGACTATGACTACTGAAGGTTGAGGCCAGGAGGGTTACAGGAATGTAGGATACATTGCAGAGAGAGTTTACAGTTTTCCACCTGTGCAATTCAGAAAATCTGGTGTTAAGGGGAAGGATCCAGATGGCACAGACTGTGAAGCAGTCATTGAAATGAAGAACATTATGTTGGGCAGCGTGCTCAGCAACAATGTGTGGTCCAGCTGTTTCTTGGTCACTTAACTTGTAGATCACATGACTGGTTTAATAGGTAGCCCTGCCTTTGATGGGATAGGTGATGTTTGTGACCGGACTGGAACAGGTGGTGGTGGGAGGATGTATGGGACAGGCCTTGCATTTAGGTCTATTGCAGGGATATGAGCCAGCACCAGCAACCCTCTACTCCACTAACACACCCAGCCTTTTTACTTCTCGCCTTCTCCACTACCCCGCCTCCTCTCCCCATCCCTCTGTCTAACCTCCCGACTGCACATAGGTGCTCTATCCTCTCTCCACCTCATCCCTGCTCACTCCCACAAGCAGCACTTTACTGTCCTCCAAACCTACCCAGCTATCTCTCCCCCTCCACACCCCAGCCTCCTCCTTACCGTCCACCACCCTGTTGCCTCTCCCATTATGAGCTGCTGCTCGCAGTCTGGCTTCAGCTGCCAGAAATTGTGGTCGTGTGTGTTAGTTGCATCTGTGTGAGTATGAGTGTGTGTGTGTGTGTGTGTGTGTGTGTGTTTTTTGTCTATTTCTGACAAAAGCATTGTTGGCTGAAAGCTTACTTTCTGACTATCTTTGTACTGTGCCTATCTGCGCCTCAGCATCTCCGCTATTTGCTGAGGAGCAATTGTCCTTTTCATAATACTGTTACAATCCATCCTGCATTTTCCATTGTTTTCTACCAGTAACATTTTTATAAGACAAATTTTAATAAAAGCTCATACATCATTCAGAACAGGCAAATTCACCCTAGCCAATTTTCAAAGTCTTACAAAGTTTACAAAATAACAGTTTTTTCTCATGCCAGTCTTTATAAGACCATTTGAACGCTAGAAACTGCAGTCTGCAGCCAGAAATTATAGAAGTAACAACTAGATAGGTGGGTGCAATAGGTCTGGTGGAGTTAACAGTTCATAAAATGCACCGCGCCCAATTCAGAGTTCTTGTGCTGTCAATTGTCTTTTAATAACTCACTGATATCCTGTTCTACTCTATTTCTTATTGTGAATCTGCATTTGAGGCAGATGATGGTGTTAGGCCACAACGATGACCTATTGGAACAGTGCTAATCAACTGCCACAGCAGGCAATGATAATGAGAACATATGGTAGCTCTGGAAACATGTTTAATTTTAGTGTCTCTGTTCAACCTGAAAAAGGATGTATTATTCTGCAGATCAGTGCAGGCACCCACAGTGTTTAACTCTGTGATTATAATGTGAACTGTCCTTTTGCAACAATAAACAATCAATTATTATCTTGGTAGGGTTAGTTCTACTGCACTAGGGCCGAATAACAAGAACTATGAATATGTGCAGAATGTAGCTATTCATTTACCTGCATTAGCAAAACCTTGTGAGACTGGTCTTGGTCATAAATAGTAACTTTTAATTGTAGCAAAACTTGTATTAAAAGTGAGTGATATTCAGCTCTATATCCTGTGTGGGATACATCGTTGGAATTACCCTTTCATTACCCTTCACCAACAGTTTTCCACCAGCTTCGATGATTGAGAAAAGAGATTCCAGCTACCGAGGGCAATGTAACAAAGCAGGCAACGTGAATTAGTTGTAAGTGATTCTCTGATTTAAAGTGTTTCTCAACATGATTTTTCTTTTGCCACCAATTCAATAATTGTAAAACAGGCTGAATATTGATTTTGACCTTTGGTGGCCAAAGGTCAATGCTACAGAACAACCAACAAGTTGCACATTGGAAGACTTTCAGTATGGTCAAAATATATTGACAGATTTTATTTTCCATTCGTTATAGTGCAAAAAGCAGACACTATAAAGGAACAATGATTGCAGGAGACCACTCACTGAAAAGCTTAAGTATGGAAGGAAAACTTGCGCACATACCTATGCCCCTACATGGTGCTGACTAGACTGACAGTGCCACTGCTATTTTGTGGCAGGTGGACTGGTTGTGGTAGGGTTAGTGTCAGGTGGGATGGGTAGGAAACAGGGAGAGGGCCTGGGGGTGGGCGGCTAGCGAATAGTAATGGGGGAGGGAGGGATGGTAGATATATGGGCTGGCAAGATTGTAGTAGCCAGTGAGAAGCAGCATTATGCTGAAGGTGATGTAGGGACGTGAATTGGGAGGGGTTGACAGGACAGAGGAAAGGGAAACTGTTGGATGGAGATTGCAGTAACAGTGGGTTGCCTAAGATTGAGGCCAGGATGATTATGGTAGCAGAGGATGCATTGTAAGGATAACATGCATCTGTATAGTTCAGAGAAGCTGGTAGTGGAGGGAAGGGTCCAGATGGCTTGGGTTGTGAAGAAGCCATTGACACTGAGTGTCATATGAAGGACTTCACAGAAAGGCAATATCCCCAAACCTCGCCCACAAACAAATATCCCGTGTCATATCCTAACACACCTTTAACCTTCTCACTCCCCACCCCCAAGAATGAGCTACAAAGATGGACAACCCCCCCCCCCCCTTGCCAACTAATATCACCCTGGACAAGAACAACTGAATTATAACCTTCACCAGAGCTTTGATTCTCTTTCATCCAGCCCTGAAATGAGGAACATCCTACCCATGATCCTTCTCATCCCTCCTGAGGTGGTGTTCTGTCGTCCACCCAACCTACACAATGTCCTAGCCCATTCCTATATCACTCCCATTCCAAATCCCTTGCCGTAAGGATATGATACCCAATCCATCCACCCAGCACCTTCTGCTCCAGTCCTGCCACAGGCTTATCTTACACCATCAGAGTCCAGGCCACCTGTGAAAGCAGCCATGTCATAAACCAACTCTGCTGCAAACACTGCACAGCCTTTTATGTTGTATGACTACTACCACCCAGTATGACTACTACGACCCAGATGCCCACCAGGATGAATGTCCACCACCAATCTGTTGTCAAGAACAAAGTTGACCACCCGGTGGCACAACATGCAGCTGTGCACAACATGCTCAATTTGAACGGTTGCTTCATAATCAGTCTCTCTGAAATACACAGATGGGAATGATCCTTACAACATATTCTCTGCTCTCATAATTGTGCTGGACTCAATTTCAGGTAACACACTGTCCCAAATTCATGTCCTCATACTGTCTCCAGATTGTGCTGCTTCCCACAGACTGCTACAATTGTGCCGGCCCGTACATGTGGTACTCCCCCTCCCCCCCCCCCCTTCTCTCCAGCATTCCTACCTGGCAAACATGCTTACCTCTGACCCGCTAGCCACTCACCTCCCCCCCCCCCCTTCCCCGGCACTTTTCCCTGTTTCCCCATCCCTCTCCCTCCACCCACCACACTTGACACTAACCCCATCACAACTAGTCCACCTGCCACAAAACAACGCTGGCACTGTCAGTCTATCTGGCACCATATAGGGGCATAGGTGTGAATCATGCGTATTTGTGGTTGATGTGTGTGTGTGTGTGTGTGTGTGTGTGTGTGTGTGTGTGTGTGTGTGTGTGAGAGATTGTTGTATTCTAACTTGTCGAAGGATAATTCTTAAAACTACCAAGTTTCCCTACTTTTTGTGTGTGCCTAACAACAACTCAAGACTTCTGCTTTTCAGTGAGCGGACTCCTTTAATCCTAAAGTATGTACATCATACAAGAACTTTCCTACAACATATGGTAACAATGAGCAATATACAACACTAAGCATTTGGTAAGGGCTACCACACTATTTCTTGCTTTACTGGTATCTTATGTAACTGTTGTTCAAAACACTGCCCCCCCTCCCTCCCCCCCCCCCCCCAATGTAAATCTGCAGCATTTAAGTATCCACAATATATGAAATTTTGAGCTATCAGACAAACATACATGCTACGTCCCATGGCTGAGTCCTATGAAGCATTACACATTGTAGAGACCATGCAGCCTCCCACACCTGGCATGGTACCAGGGAAATGAGCTCACCAATATATCACTGTCTTCATGCACTTTTTATGTTGGAAAGATGTTCTTATGCACATTATCTTCCCAAATTGAGTTTCACCAGATGATGTGCAGTACCAGTAACAAAAAAAATGTTTATATTTTTAATATTTACAAGCAGAAAATAAAGCCATTTCAAATTCTCTCTGATAAAACAGTTCATCTGGTTAAATTCACTATGTAATAGTATTTATCACATAATTTAGCATTTTTCCATTTTGGTGCAGAATTGATATCTGTAATCACATTTATCACAAATGCAAAATTTTCTGGTTCCTGCAATCACAATGTAAATAAGAAAATATTTCTTAATAATAATTTCATTGTACAAAATTAATTTTCATAATCTTAAATTACTATAGTGTTCATACCCAAAGAAACTGGAAACTGAAGTGGTTGCTATTTGTTAAGTTATATAATCTTTTTATTGTATTTTCTTTCTATGTAAAATATATCTAACTTTTCACTTTGTGTTCGAAGTTTTGGAAGGAGAGGCTATACAGTTGTTTACTGGGTAGCATGGTGGACAGTAGAGTGGTGGCTGAGCAAATAGAGTGGAAATATGTGTTTTGAATGTTGTATGTTCAACAAATCATGAATATCTGTAAGAATTACTAAAACTGTATATTACACACATCAAAAAAAGTTTTTTATCACCTCGGTTCTGAGAGTTCCGGAACCTGTACAGAATATTGGAATAGACATCATCATAAACATCATTTCCACCCCTTTTATTGTTCATGAAAACCACACAATGCATGTTGTACCACCATACAGCAAGACCTCCAGCGGCGGTGGTCCACATTACTGTACACACCAGTACCTCTAATACCCAGTAGCACGTCGTCTTGCACTGATGCAGACCTGTATTCATCATGGCACACTATCCACAAGTTCATCAAGGCACTGTTGGTCCTGACTGTTCCACTCCTCAATGGCAATTTGGCGTAGATCCCTCAGAGTGGTTGGCAAGTCATGTCGTTCATAAACAGCCCTTTTCAATCTATCCCAGGCATGTTCTTTAGGCTACATGTCTGGAGAACATGCTGGCCGCTCCAGTCGAGCGATGTTGTTATCCTGAAGGAAGTCATTCACAAGATGTGCATGATGAGGGCACAAATTGTCGTCCATGAAGACGAATCCTTCGCCAATATGCTGCTGATACGGTTGCACTATAGGTTGGAGGATGGCATTCACCTATTGTACAGCCATTATGGTGCCTTCCATGACCACCAGTGGTGTACATCAGCCCCACATAATGCCACCCCAAAACATGAGGGAACCTCCACCTTACTGCACTCGCTGGACAGAGTGTCTAAGGCTTCAGCCTGACCGGGTTGCCTCCAAACACATCTCCTATGACTGTCTGGCTGAAAGCATATGCAACACTCATCGTGAAGAGAACATGATGCCAATCGTGGGCAGTCCATTTGGCATGTTGTTGGGCCCATCTGTACCGTGCTGCATGGTGTCATGGTTGCAAAGATGGACCTCACCATGGACGTCGGGAGTGAAAGCTGTGCATCATGCAGCCTACTGTGCACTGTTTGAGTCATAACACAACATCCTGTTGCTGCACAAAAAGCATTATTCAACATGGTGCTATTGCTGTCAGGGTTCCTCCGAGCCATAATCCGTAGGTAGCGGTCATCCATTGCTGTAGTAGCTCTTGGGTGGCCTGAGCGAGAAATGTCATCTGCAGTTCCCGTCTCTCTGTATCTCCTCCATGTCTGAACAACATCACTTTGGTTCACTCCGAGATGCCTGGACACTTCCCTTGTTGTGAGCCAGAGCCCTTCCTGGCACAAAGTAACAATGTGGACGTGATCAAACTGTGGTATTGACCATCTACGTATGGCTGAACTACAGACAACATGAGCCATATATCTCCTTCCTGGCGGAATGACTGGGACTGATTGGCTGTCACACCCCCTCCATCTAAAATGTGCTGTTCACATGTGGTTGTTTACATCTTTGGGTGGGTTTCGTGACATCTCTGAACAGTCAAAGGGGCTGTGTCTGTGATACAATATCCACAGTCAATGTCTGTCGTCAGGAGTTCTGTGAACTGGGGTGATGCAAAACTTTTTTTTGATGCGTGTATATTTGATTCAAAAATCACATTTTCCATGTGATGTGTGCAAAATAGTAAAATTCATTACATTTTGCAAATAACAGAATGACTGTGATCAACAACTGCTGACAGTTTTCAATCAATAAAGTTAAGTTCAACTAACATTTCACTTAATGGAATTTTATAATTTTAAATACATTACAAAACACTTGTCATTTTTGAGTAAACTGCAATTACAGCTCAATTCTGTAAAATGTGAGCCTCATTATTTAATGAGTGAAGGAAAATTATAGCATGCAACAACAAATTTACTTAATACAGCTGTTAAATAACCAAACTGAAAATGTTTCTAACCTCCAAAAGCTCGTCTCCTGAACGAAGTCGACCATTTGCTCCAACAGGGCCTTCAGGCAGGATGGAACGTATATAGTGGTGTGGCCTGACCTCCTGTCCATCTTCAACATCCACTGTACCTTCCAAGCTGATCCCAAGGCCACCACCTTCATTAAACTTGCAGAGCTGTGCGACCTGAAATCAAGCAAACAAAATATATTCAATTCTGTCTACGAAACTGATTAAAGGCAGTTCTGGTGAACACATCAATGGAAGTAATTTTTTTATCCCTTGTCCACTCAACTTGAGAAAGAATCCTTGAAACACATAACTATAAAGATTCAGATGATGAATTAAAATTTCAGGGAATGGTTGACATAAAAGCATGCATGAAGCCCTCAACTACTTGGAGTGCAGGACAAAAAAGGAAATCATTTCAATGTTTTGAATGTAGTAACCAGGATTGGGGGAGAGGGGGGAACCAGAGAGAGAAATTGGGAGTACAGAATATATATTACAAGAAAAGAAAATAAGTAAAATCAGTATAAAAATGAGGTGCACATAAGCAAAAAATATGCTTGAGGTGAGTTGAAGGGAATGCTGGATATAAAGCAAAAGATTTCAAACAGCTTCTGTAAACAGAAACTACATAAATGTCAACAGAGTCTGTTCCATTACAGCTTCTTTCTTTTAAAGAGTTTATTGGCACTCACATCCAAATAAGACACAAGCCAACCAAAGGCTGCTTACAGCAATATCAATATTGCGTGCATTTAAAAAGTAGTTACATTCCCATACGCAGCAAAAACAGTGAAGTGAGTTGTGAATTATAAGTTGCATAGACAGATTGCTACAAGTTGTCATGATTTTTATGAGATTCTCTTGGTGCAAGTGACAAGTCCTTCATTACTGATGTGAATGTGGAATCTTCAGCACTGTGAGCAATTCAAGCTGATGAAACATCAGGAAAAATTCAAACAATTGTATCAGCTAGAACACTTGAGAGGGATGTCATTGGCTGCATATAAAAAAAAATTTCAATAAATGCTCTACAGTTTCATATTCATAATTGCAGAACATACTCATTTCAGATTATGATCATTTTATAATTGACACATCAAAACAGTTTCTATTACCCAATACATGTGATAGCAAGCACATGTGTTGCATATGTAGCTAAACATGCTTCATTGTTTAACCTTGTATGTTTGCATCAGCAGTGGATTGCTATGGTAGACTTCTGAATGTCCTTCGTTTTAATTAATTTTCCCGATATGGGCTTTTTGTATGTAAATTAGCAATAATCAAGCAAATATCTGTTACTACATGCATCAGGTACCTTTGCAAAGAAAGGGCAGTACACATCATAGGAGAGAGGTACTCCATCTAGGAAATTAGAGAGAAAGTTATTCTGGTTCTAAATACGCACAAGCATTACTCAGGGAGAGTCTAAACCTGGTATCACAGACATAACACCAAGCGTATGGTAGAGTTAAGTGGTGGGTTTAACTTGCCCAGTAACAACTGGATAAACTATGCATACATTATTCATAGTGAAGATAAATAGTCTTGCAAAGTAATACGGATAACTTTGTCCAGCAACTGCCTCAAACAACTAGTCTGACAGCCCACACATGAAAGAAAAGTTGTAGGCTTCCTAGCTACAAACAGACCCTATCTTTCTGAGTGTCACCAATGAGACGGGGATTAGTGAAAATGATGCTATTATGTGACCAATGGTAACCACAGGCAAAAAGTTATCAAGAGAGGTACGAGAGTACTTGTATTTCGTCAAATGAATACAGAATCACAACCAACTTATTGAAATGACAAATTGAGATCATTTAGTTCTGAACTGCAGGTCTGAGCTGCCAGAGCTGGCAGTCAAGTGTGCATGAGGTATGTGTGCTTATGTGTATGAATTTGTCTTTTGCTTATGATGGTTGTGGCAGAATAATTTTGACTAAAGTTAAAACACACTAAAAACCATGGTCCAGATGAGAAACTATTAGAAAGAAACACTTAAATAGCAAAATTCTAGAACATTAGGAAGTGTTTCCTATTTAAGAGTGAAATATAAAATTTAATAGTAACTTGCACATCTGCATGAAACACCATGCATGAAGCCTACAATAATTTTCACAGTCAGAACCTGGTGAAAGATTTATCAGAAAATCCTACGAAGTTTTAGTCCTATATTAAGTCAATGAACAGACTCAAATCTTTCATTAAATCTCTCATTAATACATCTGATATAGAAACTGGAGACAGCAGACAGAAGGCATCAATTTTAAATTCTACATTTAACAATATAAAACAATGGAAACTCAAGGTAGGAATATCAACAATGTAGGAAAAGATAGATTGCTACTTACCATAAGAAAGATACATTAAGTTGCAGACAGGCACTATTAAAAGACAAATACATAAAGCTTAAGGCTATCAGCAAAAAAACACCACACCCCATTCATACACACAAGCAAGTACATCTCATGCACGCAACTACCAATTCCCAGGTCTGAGCTGCCAGAGTTGGCAGTCAAGTGTGCATGAGGTCTGTGTGCTTATGTGTATGAATGGTATGTGTTTCTCTTTTGCTGATGATGGCTGTGGCTGTAAGCTTTATGTAAGTGCCTGTCTGCAACTTAATGTATCTTCTTTACAGTGAGCAGCAATCTTTTTCCTACACTGTTGGAATTTATATATTCATGCAAGGGGGTACTACCTTATCTGTTTGACACACACACACACACACACACACACACAGAGAGAGAGAGAGAGAGAGAGAGAGAGAGAGAGAGAGAGAGAGACAAGTGATACCAGGTGCCAACAAGATTCCAGTTAGATTTTGTCTTAAATACTCTAAATACGCTATGGAATTTGCTACTTTCCTAAGTCACAGTTACCACGAATTGCTTTATATTCTCATGTGACTGAAACACAGCATATGTCACTGCTGTTTACAAAAAGGGTAATAAATGGCATGCACAGCATTGTAGACCTATACATCTGACGTCTACCTGTTGCAGGATACTAAAGCATATTCTCAGCTCAAAACTTATGATGTTCCTGTGAGAAAAATAGCGTCTCTCAGAGAATCAACATGAATTCAGAAAAAAAGCACACATATGTGAAACACAGCTTTCTTTGCTCAGACATGACATCTTACAAACAATAAATGTAGATGAGTGAGCAGATAGTGTCTGCTTCCTATACTTCAATTAATGTATCTGACACTAACAAATTAGTGGTTGCTAACTAAGATACAACCATACAGAGTATTTTTGTAAATATGTGATTGACTTGAGGAATATTTGACTTACAGAACCCAATAAGCTACACAGGACTGCAAATGTTTCTCAGAAATAAAAGTAACATCAAGAGAGCCCCAAAGAAGTGTAATAGAACTTCTAATGTTTTCAATATACATAAAGGATTTATCAGATAGGATCAGCAGCACTATAAAACTGTTCATTGATGATGCAATTTTATACAGGACAATACTGTCATTCAACAACTGTATGGTACAGGCTACATCCCTATGTTAAAAATATGGTTTGGCTCATCATTATTCTGAACGATTATAATATGCAAACAGTATTTTCAGGCAATTTTCTCACTCAATATTTGTTAGTTTTATGTAACTTATGCTTAAAAATTACTAAATTTTAGGATTTGGTCATCTGATCAGAAACACTCTATTATCTGCTGAAGCTCTGGTGACATCACAAGCTAGGAGTACTATGAAGATATATGCATGTTACATGAGTATTACCCCAAGTTAGTTCCTAGTGTTTTTCCACACTTTTTCTGGAAACAGTTTAGTTATTTAGTAATGGAAAATGCATTTGCAACTTTTAAGTAACAATGGCAAGGAATTTTGTGAAGGCTGATAGCAGAAACTGTGATGCATTTATGGCTATCTTCTATTTTCTTTGAAAACAACCCACATTTTCATATTCCAAAAATAAGAAACACAAAAACTTCATTGCATGACAACTGGGACAGAACTACTATGACACAGTGCTAAGGGAATCTGGAGCTAGGCTATTTGCTCATGCTGAAAAGGTTTTCCCAGGCAGTATAACAGAATTCTCATTGTTAATTGCTGTGGTCATTGCCAGAACTACTACCTTTTTCCAGTTACCTCGTTTCTCAATCTTCAAATTTTCAGGCAGAGTAATAACACTCATGGAGAACTGCAGAACATCACTGCCTTTGCCCCAGGTCATTAATTTAAGGCACTGGAAATTATGTCTGTAAATTATGCAGTTGATGCAGCAGAACCTTGAAATATCTGTTGTTCTAATGCATGCTTAACTGCTACTGAAACACTATGATTTAAAAGTGCTTCAGCAGGATCAACTTTCATTTTATCTTAATATCCTGATCTTATTATATTTCCTCGTGGGTTCCAAGCAAAATTCAGTGTTTCTCTTTGTCAAAACCATACGGCTTTGCAACAGGCTCATTGGAGACAGATGGTGGTGTCAAATTATTGTGTTAAATGATGTGTTTGCAAAAAATATTACAGTCAGAAGTTGTTAAATAGTTTTTCAGATTCTGAAGAATAAGGGTGGCACCAGGCCATGAAATACAGTTCCTTAAGACCATCTGTGAGCTTCATCTCAAACTGATCAGATTTTTAACAATGGAGCTAATAAATGAGAAGAGATACTAAAATGTTACATGATATAGAATCTGAAGCTCTTACATAACTGTGTTATGTATAAAGTAAACTTAAGAAGACAGTAGTATTATGTGAAGAGAACAGGAAGGATTGGAGGTGGGGAGAGGGATGGGGGGTTTGCTTCAAATGAGGATCAATCTTGCGAACATTGCATTAGTAGTACAGCACGCTAATCTATTACACTAAAAGTGTCAACGTGCCCATATGGAGTGTTCACTTACATCTAAAGGATCCTCACAGAAATACACACATGTAGTGACCACTATCTCATTTGGTTGTCTACAAGCAAGTTACAAACACGTTTTCTGCATCTTCTCATGGTTTGGAACATTCAGAAACAATTTTTCAGAGTTTTTGTAGATGAACTTGTACATTTTGGTACTATACACCATTTGTAATCCATTTTTCAAAATGTAAATTCCAAAACAAGATATCGGTGTGAATGAGCTGTACAACAATAGGAGCAGCGTGCTAGCCAGTGATATCACATGCATCATATGACTCAAACGGAGCGTTTTAGTGGGCTTCCAAATTATTTGAATTTTTTTTTCAAATACTGAAATCCATTGGGAAAAAGGCATGTTACGAGTATAAAATGACATAATTAATAATATAAGAGGATTTCCAAAAAACAGTCATACACTCTATTTCAGGATGACTTGGAAAACTTTTCCACTTGGTATAATCTCTGTAGCTGTGGATAAATGCAGGATAATGTTTTTTTTTTCTTTTTCTTTTTTTGTACAAAAAAAGAGGTATAGTAATTCTGATTAAGCTTGAACACATTATATCATATAAGTAGATAGGGATAACATCAACAAGTGATATGAAATATGACAGTTGCGCATTAAGGAAGGCAACAGGAATACCAAGATTTGTTGGAAGAGGTCTCATAATGTTTGGTGCATCTGTAAAAGAAATCCTGTACCAGATGCTAGTGTGACCAATTCTGAAATATTGTTCCAGTGTTTGGAGCCCTTATCAACCACACCTCACAACAGACATCATACAAATTCAAAGGAATTAAGATCACAAAACTTCAGTATTATCAGTATGAAAGTTTAGCAGAAATGCTTGTGAAGAACAAAAACATACATCTCATTAGATCCTGAGCAGTAAATTTAGAGAATCTATATTCATGGAAGACTTTGCGAGAATTATGCTGACACCAATGTATATCTCGCATAGGGCTCAAAGAAAAAGATAAGAAAGATTATATCACATACAGAGGCATATAGTAGTTTATCTCTTGCTCGTTGCATGAACGGAATACAAAAGAAGACTGATAATATTGGTATGATGTATCCAGCATTCACTGTACTGTGGCTTGTGGAGTATTTATGAAGATGGAGATATAGATGTCCTCCTCATGCTATCCAGTTGTGTTTCCCTCAACCAGAGCTCATCTGTTATTTTCCTGCTTATGCCATAGAAAGTTCAAGATTCAATAGCTCTTTCCTCTATTTAGGTAAAAGAAGGGTTTGCTGTTAGTGAATTTTAGTGCTTGTCATTCTTTGTTTAGTTTAATAACTTTTGGTTAAATAGGGGTATTTTTCTCTCTTCATTTGATTGTTCTTTTATTTTTGAGACACTTTTCCTTAGAGATGTTATCATTAATTAATATGGTACAGTGTGAGGTATAACATATCACTTTTGGTAATGCAATGTGTTACCCAACAGCTACCTGACTGACAAATGATCATTGTCTCAGGGAAGTATCTGTTACCAGGAAATTTATTTAGAATTGTAGCCTGCTGGGAAGCTGTTCCACTTGATTAGATTAGATTAAATTAATACTAGTTCCATGGATCATGAATACGATATTTCGTAATGATGTACACATGTATTGGCCCTGAAAGACACTGGGCCTCTACAAGGCAGGGAAATGGCAGTTTTCTTATGTGTTTCGATACTTGCTGACTGAGCAAATATTCTGTGTCATTATGTCCCAGCTCAGATAGGTGGGGCTCACCATAGAGAAAATGGCTGAGCTATGGCAATGGTGCTACTGACTGTGCAGAACTGTCTTTCATGAATATTACACAGGATTAATGTCAGATTGATACATGATCCGAAATTGTACATGAAGCGATACCAGGGTGGCTACTTTAAAAAAAAAAAAAAAAAAAAAAGGAGAACCCTGAGAATTCTGGGCATGGGGAGGAAGATGATGTCAAAAGAAGCTTCTGAGAAATTAATGCTGAGTAGGCAAAGGAGGGCAGGGTGAGGGGGGGGGGGGGGCAGCTGAAATATCTCACAATAACTACTTTTCTTTCCTTTCGGCTGTAGTTTAACCATAGTTTCTGAACATCGATAATTTATATGGACTAATATTCAAATAATTAACACACTTTGAAATATTTAGTCTTTTAAAATTCATGATTTATAAAGCTCAATAAAATTAAATTCCAATGTTAGGTTAAAAACACAGAATTCCCTGAGATTTTACAAAACTCCTGAAATTCCCTTATATATCCTTGATTTTTCAGGTAAAATGTAATTCCCTAAGAATTACAGGTTCTCCACGTTTTCCGGAATAATTACCAGTCTGGGTTCCTTACTGATGACATTTGTAACTGCAGAGACAGTACAATTGTACTGAACATAAGTGTGTTCTCTCATTTTTGGCAGAAAGATTTGAGAATTGTTTAAAGCTTCCGTATTCCAGCACAGGAGCAGTTGCAAAGGCAAAGAGGTCTATGACAAGAGTACTACACAGTTTGTCTGAACAGTATTTCCTGATGCAACAGTTCAGAGTTTAAGAGCAACAGCACTTACTATCTGAATATGCAAATAATTTCAGAAATTGAAAAATTATCTCATGTGGCTATGACAATGGGCTTGGTTTCAGGAGTGGACAGGAGGAAGCAGTTAAAATTACAGACTGGACATCCATCCAGATGTAGGTTTTCCATGATTTCCCTAACTGCTTAAGGCTAATGTCAGAATCATTTCTTTTGAAAAGATACTGTTGATTTTCTTCTCTAATCTGAGCTTGTGTCCCATCTTTAATGACCACATCTTTGACAAGACATTAAATCTCCATTTTAATTTTTACAGTTTTTAACAATTATTTTAATAATAATAAAAGTTTAAAAGAAAGGAGACTAAGCACTGATTACAGAATACATTTGCTTCAACATATGAATTCACTGGAACCAACAACAAGGTAAAATCTATCAAGAACTCTGTGAAATTCTATTTTTGGAAGCTGTGTGTCCCACGCTACTGTTGGCAGCAACTTATGTGTTTGTTGCCCTACTGTTCACGCACTGCTGCACCTTTGCAATGGCCAAATTCAATGATAGTGATGTTTTCAATGCCCTGATAGAAGTACTCTATGATGGACCACCACAGATAACATAATCATGATTCCGGTTTAGAGAGAGAAGTACAGGGGTGGACAAAAATATGGAAGCACCAAAAACACAACACATTAATATTCCTAATACAGTAGGAAAACCAGTGGCATTCAAAACACAGCTTCCATTCTTCTTGGAATGGATAACTACAGGTCCCATATGGTTTTCAAGGGAATCTTATACCATACTCCCTGCAAAACACTGGCAAGTTCAGGTAACAATGATGGAGATGGATAGTGATCACACACACTTTTCTCTGAAGCAGACCACAAATGCTCAATTTTGATCTGATTACTTCCCTTCATGTTGTTTAGGGACTGACAGGGTTTGTGAGAGCAAAATTCACTTCAACATGATTTTGCAGCTGTCATCCTCTTATTTTTTGTCACAATCCTTTTCAACGACCATCTGTCACAATCACTCAACACATGCTTTCATCCATGTTGTGGCTTATTGGATTTTTTCTGCTTTCCCTTTATACAGTATAAATCTTTAATATGGTACCTCTTGAAACACCAAACCCTTCAGATACCTTGTTTTCGGAAGCACTCACCATACGAGCACCAACAATTTGCTTATGTTCAAATTCACTTAGCTCTGAGATAAAGCACTCTGGACAGCACAGAACACTGTTCTGACCCCAACTAACACTTACAATATATTGATGACATTGCACAGGTGCCATTCGTGGTCAAATACATCAGTGCAACCTGCGAGCTTGACTAGCATCTGCATTTATGCTCAACCATGCATTTCTTGAGGTGTTTCCATATTTCTGTCTAATCCTTGTAGGTGATGCTTGTATTGAACCAGGTTCCTATCTTGCTGTATGCTCAAGTGAGTAATAACAAAAACAAATAAAGGAGTGTAGTGCTTTGTCAGAATGTGTCACCTGAAAGAAAATGTATGAAACAGTTCTAATAGTAAAATACATCAAACACTGACTGTATTTGAAATGGTGATGCAGATTATTTAGAATCCTCAACTTCACTGCTGTTACAGCCTGAGGGACCCAAGATAAGAGATGAGACACTTGGATGGTGTTTAGCAGACTCTGCCCCTCCTGTACAGCCTTTTGGTGTTTCTCATTGTTTAATATAATGGAAACTAATCCTTAAGCTGGATCAACATTAGTCAAATAAAGACAACAAAAGGAGATTAAACATGTTGGAAATGAACAGCAAATAATCAAGGAGTAAAGGAGACCACTCACTGAATGGCAGAAATGTTGTCAGGCACACAAAAAGAAGGAGAACTTGCTAACTTTCAGACTAACCCTTTAACAAGCTAGAGAGCACCACATACAGGTGCACACACACACTTGTGCAGCTACAATGTGCTACATGAACACACAATGCCAGGACTGTAATTTAGCCAGTGGACTGTGTTGAGTGGTTGTGTTGGGTGGGATGAGAAGAGGGAGAAATATGCAGGAAGCAGGAGGAGGGGTTGGAGGGAGGCAGTTGGTGGTTCGGGGGGAGGCACACAGTGTGGGGGTAGGAATGCAGAAGCAGCAGGTGTACAGGACAGGAATACAACACATGGGTACTGGAGCCAGTGGGTTTGTTTGGCATATAGGACAATGACATGAAGGTGTGAGTTGGGAGGGATGACAAGACAGAGGAAGGGAAGACTGTCAGGTACAGATTGTGGGTGTAGTGGGTTAGTGGAGATTGGCACCTGGAAGATTACTGGAGTGAAGGGTGTGCTGCAAGAAAAACTCTCATTTGTGTAGATCAGGAAGCTGGTGTTTGGGAGACGACTCCAGATGTCAAGGTTGTGGAGCAGTCACAGAACTCGAGCATGTTGTGCTGAGCCGTGTGTTCCACTACTGGGTAGTCAACTCTGTTCTTCACCACAGTTTTGCACTGGCTATTCATTCTGGTGGCCTTCGCATCATTGTCACTATGCACCGCACAATCTCTAGTTCCAGTGCCTGTGTGTCACATTCCCGTCCTGCCCACTGGCTGCCTCACTCCAACACTCCAAGCTCCCAATTCCTCCATCCACCCCCCCCCCCCCCCCCAATCCAATACCTCACCCCAGTCTACCTGCAAAACTGCAATTTCGGTATTGTGTCTTTAGCTGGAAACAAAGTAGCTGCACAGGTAGGTGTGTGTGTGTGTGTGTGTGTGTGTGTGTGTGTGTGTGTGTGTGTGTAGACTCAAATATTGAAGTAAATGATACATCGATTAACTAAACATCTTGATACATAATATTTAATATACTACTTGATGCATTGTAACTTTTATTATGTTGTAATTACATTTCTGTTAATTCATTTCACAGATATTATTCTTTATCTAATACTATTTGAAGCAACTAAATGTCCTGCAAATAACAAGTTAGTAATGCTGTTTCATTTACAATAATACAATACTTTGAAATTTCATATCCACTTTCCTGTTTTATCAAGACGATGTCTTAATCAAGAATGATGATGGTACATACCAGTAATACAGGTTTGTAATGTTAACAGACAGGAAGTTCTAGAAAAAACATTAAGTGATGTTGAGTCTAATTACTAAAACTGCAAGCATTTCTGTAGATAATGATCTTTAACATAATTCATAAAATACTTAGATGCAGGAAATAATGTGACTAAAGCACTGAAGCCTCCGTAAATGATAGTAATTAAAGTAATTAAGAGTCTTACCAACAATTTGCATATTTGTATAGCAACTATTAAGGTGATTCATTTTATGAAATTTTGCATAGAAAGGCAAATCTTGTAAAAATTTGGTTTATGTCAAGCATAAGCAGCGAGTTGTCGATAGGCACAAATGAAAGAAAACTTGCTAGCTTTCACAGTTACCATTTGACAAGCTAGAGTAAAAGACACACACACACACACACACACACACACACAGCCCCTACATGGTGTCTGCTGTTGGTTGTTGTGACAGTAGTGCTGGATGGGGTGGGTAGAGGAAGACGGAGGCAAGGTGAGGTACTGAGGTATTGGGGTGATTGGCTAGAGGCTTACAGGGAGACAGCTGATTTTCTGGCTAGGAATGCGGGAGGGAAGGGTGGCTAGTATATGGGCTACGCATGTAATGCATGACTGTAGGAGTTGCTGGGGAGTGTCGCACTCTGAAGGCGATATAAATAGGCCAGGATGATTAGCCCATCTCCCTCCTCACCCCAACAACACCCCACACATCCAACTTCTACATGCTCCACAAAATCTGCAAACCCAATAAACCTGGACGCCCCATTGTAGCTGGCTACTGCGTTCTTACTGGAAGAATTTCCGCTTTTGTTGACCACTTCCCACCAATTGTCCAGAACCTAGATTCCCATACCAAAATTCTAACCACTTCCTTCATTGACTTTCCACCAACCCCATACCTCTACCTGCTGGATCCATACTTATCACTGTTTATGACACCTCCCTATACACTAACACACCTCATGTCCATGGCCTTGCTGCTGTCGAACACTAACTCTTCTATGTCCTCCAGACTCCAACCTCATTTCTCATACGCCCTACCAACCATATCCTGACCCACAACTACCTTTCCTTTGAAGAGAAGCTTTACAAAGAAACATGCGGCACAGCCATGAACAACCGTAAGGCATCTTCCTATGCCAGCATATTTATGGGCCATCTAGACGGAACCTTCAGCCTCCCAAAATTCCAAATCCTAGTATGGTTAAGATTCATTGAAGGATAAGTCTGAAAGCTAGGAAGTTTTCTTTCTTTTGCATGTGCCTATCAGCAACTCAATGTTTCAGCTTTTCGATAAGTGGTCTCCCTTAATCCATAAGTATTTACATTCAACAAGAACTTTCCTACAACATTTGGTTTATGTCAAAAACTTTCCTCCTTCCTGTAAAGAACAGTGTTACACCTAAATATTTGGCAACATGTAATATGTCATTGTACGGTCAATGAGGAACCTGTTCCAATAACCTTGTAATCTTGCAGTGTTATGTCTTTATGTAAACAATGGCAGCTGCACCTCCACAGAAAGCCAGTCATTGAATCATTTAGCTAATGATTGTTGAAGTGATAGTATGGAAGCAGCTGTATGAAATTTCAAAGTGTTCATTTGTACCATCAAGATTTAAAAATGGATTAATATGAAAAAAGAAATCAAAGTATGTTAAAATTTCATGAATTCACCAATAGCACCTGAAGAAAATAAATGGGAAGTTATACACAAAAGTTCTGAGACTATTAATTTATGCCAATGAACCAAGGACCTCTATTCCACAACAAAATTAAGTAATTACAGTTCTACCATTATCTGATGAAATGATAAATCGTAGCGATACGTTCTAGGCTATATTCCATATTAAATCACCTGCAAAGTGAATACATTCTTGCAAAAGTCAAATAACAAGTTTTGTGCTCAAAAAACTTAATAGTAATGTTGCAAGATGAAAAAAATCAGTGGTCAGGTGTCAAATATGGTGTTACATCACTTCGGTAGAATGACGTGTAACATCCTATTAGCTACCTAGCTGAAGAATGAGGGTTGCCACCTTTAAATGATATATTGAATTAGTAATTTAGAAATGAAACACTGGAAAATTCAGGATGGAATAATGACAATATTATGAAAAGCTACTCATCATACAGCGGAGATGCTGATACACAGGTCTGGCCTCGGCAGCCAGAGACTGTGGTCATGTGTGTGTGTGTGTGTGTGTGTGTGTGTGTGTGTGTGTGTTGTCTCAATTACACAGAATGGTCTCGTTTTAGGCAGCAGCAACAGAAGCACAAGCTAAAAACTTCATGTGGAAACAGAGCTTAGAATGTGCTGCTGATCAAGGCAGCTAGATCGAGAAAACTATACATATGAACTGTCTGGCATGGTCTGAACAACGAAGGATTAAATAAAAATATTATAATTACTGCCATTTACGCATGACCAATGAATATGGACAATAGTATACAGAAAGACAACTACTCACCACCTGGAGGAAATACGGTTCAAAGGGTAAGAACACAAGCAATAAGTATAATATTAGAACTTATTATTAGAACTTCTATATGCTTTTGTATGGTGGTTATTTGAATATTTGATATCTTAAGCTCATAGCATATCTATACAATAAATTTACATTCTTAATGTTGCCACTGTTAGTACTCAAAATTATTAGAAGAATAGCAGATACACACTCTACAAAAGAGTGTATGGCAGACATATATGTGGTGAATATATTCAAAATAAGCACAAGGAATCAGAGTTGTCCTCCCACCACCCCCTCCCTCCTTATAATGGCATGAAGAGGGCAGAAAGAAAAATGAAAAACTGGTAGATTGTTAATTATCACTAAATAAACCTTTAAATCCCAAACATATAGTAATTCCTATCCTATTGAGTACATGTTACAGCACAATTACAGTTATACTTTTGATGATTTCACTCATGACATAAAAACATAAATTTTATACTTACTACAATTTCAACATCAGGACCCATTATCTTGGACCACTTGGCCTGAATAGCTGCCTCCACAGTTGGTTTCAATTCACCTATATAATTACTGTCAATTAGGAGCTCAACATCTTCTATATCAACAGCAGTATTTAATGCCTCTATTGGCTCCAGCACACAGGAATCTACTGTTGTATGAGACTCAGCTTCAACTTCAATTTCTGGTTCTTCTCCATCCTTTGGAAATAATAATATTTTAAGATATAACTAATACTTACGAATACAAAACAATAATAAATCAACTCCATGCCATTTAAATTCTTTGATTTCTTCATATACCTTAGTATCATAAATACAGGAAAAGTGAAATTTATTCCTAACAAAAATATCTTCTTCCTTTTCTGAATTTGTTCACTGTGAATTCCTTTAATTTTTTTGTTCGTTTCTAATTGTCACAGGTATTTAGTGGGTGTTTTATGAATTGACAATATCTCCAATCTTCTTTATTATGTTCATGTATCAATCTGATACTGGAAATGCATAATGATTGTGTGTTTGGTTATGTTTATTTGGACAGATGGGTTAAGAAATAGTTATTACTTACATTAAATATGCAATAATTATATAGAAAATTAAAATCATGAAAGCCCAATTTAGTGCAGAAATGTTTTGACATTGTTGATACATTGGCAGAATAAAACCAACAAATAAATATACATATTATTTCTTTGAAATACCAGTTGGTCTTATTCAGTCAGTCTCAGAATCTTCCTCAGTCAGTCTCAGAATCTTCCAGAAATCATAAATGTTTAATGATAATTGCAAAAAGCAGGAATCAAATTACCGTATTTACTCGAATCTAAGCTGCATTCGAATCTAAGCTGCACCTGAAAAATGAGACTCTAAATCAAGGAAAAAAATTTTTCCAGAATCTAAACCGCACCAGAAATCTGAGACTCGAAATTCAAGGTGAGAGAAAAGTTTTAGGCCGCACCTCCAAATCGAAACAAAGTTGGTCCATTATAATATGAGACATAATTCAGGTCGAATGAATGACGATACAGCTACAATAGTTTGGTTCGAGTCGTAAGCTTAGCAGTTAAGCTTTACCAGGTAGCCATTGCTATGCGTCAGGCACTCCGTCTGTATTTAAACGCGTACCCTTCCTTTTTCACGTGCTTCGTCTGGTTTGAATTGATTGCTTATTTTTCTTTGATCTGATAAGTGCCGTTCTCTTTGTTATAGGTGTTTACATCACTTTAAGCTGAAAATGCATTACTGTATTGTGCCATGCATTGTTTATCGCTTTCTGATAATGAGTGTTTACGGCCTGTCGCCGCTCGCCATATGGCTTGCTTTTGTGCACGGTACCACCGCTTACAATTAAAAAAAAAGAGGAATCGTCTCATTAGCGAAACAATGGCAAGAGACTGCTATTTGTTGTTACTTACACAGCCGCTTTCTTTGATAATGATCAACAAGAATCAAATAATAGACTGTGTATGATAGAAGACGTTCTGAACGAGAGTTTAGCGAAAATTTTTCTCTGTTTGAAAATCTTTTGCAGATGCCTCTTTTAGCACATTACATTGTGCACCGAAATTAGAGTCATCTTAGATTTAAAAATCTAGTCAATTGCTGTGCTTCATTTCTGACTGTATCACTATTAGGCATAAGAATAATACGAATATAAACATGACATGATATGTGTATTCTTCCGCGTTTGCTGTTGTCTCACTCTAGTTTCGTAGTTTATTAGGCAGACAGGATTTAAATAAGATAGCTGCAAACATGAAAGAATACATGACAAAATGTTTATATTCGTATTATTCTTAAGGTGAAGAGAATATTGCATGTGATTCACAATTCATAAAAGTTCCTATTAGCAACCATCTCTTCTCACAGGTAGGAAAAAATTCAGGACATAGAGAGTTTCCCATATTGACAAACACCTAAACAGTCTTGCCAGTCGGATTTTCGTAGTACATTGAAATGCTGCTACATTCGAAGATGATCTATACGAAATTTGTATTTCCTTCGTTGGATAATGAATGAAAATGCAGTGGTTGAAACTCGGGGTGGAGAAAAAAGCTCGTCTCACACTTTTTTTTTATTCATTTACTGAGGCAGAGGTTTAGGTGCCAGTATTTATCTTTGTGCCTGCAAAGCATGCCTGTGTAGCGCTACATATATTCGACAGCAGAAGTTAGTTGTGGCAGCACCTACCAACATTTTTCATAACTTCCACTTACTTTGCACTCAATTCTAAGCCGCAGGCGGTTTTTTGGATTACAAAAACTGAAAAAAAAGTGCGTCTTAGATTCGAGTAAATACGGTAGTGATCTGCACAATGTCAGCCAGCAACTGCAACCAGTACACCTTGGTAATGACAAACAACATGTGGCAATATGTATGTGTGTACATAATTAACCCATTTTTCTTTATTAATTACTTTGGCAATTTCAAGAGTCAGAAACACTCACTTTAAGTCACATAACAATGAGACAATAAGTTATGCTGGCAGTACATTATGATCATTAATCTGCAAGTTTGTAAGGTGCATACAATTCTGAAAATAACTTACCGTGCTTACTGGGTACTGTGGCAGTGATGTGGCAGAAGGAGAGGATGGCGTTGGTGGTTTCAGTTCGCTATTTGCAATTGCTTGTTGCAACTGCTCAAATTTAGGACCCCTCAGGTACCTTTCAAGACAGAGTCTTACTGTCTGCCCTGTGTTACGAAGCATTTCAACTGCTTGGTGATTGTTGTAGCCCTGGAGTGATTTCCCATCAACCTGGAAGATTTTATGTTTGATGAATACAAGAGCTTTCAAAGAATTCCTCACTGTTATCAAAGCGAACTCTTTCCCTAATCAATACTGAACACATGTAATTACAAATGCTCAGCTTGACAAGAAGAAATACCACAAAAATCCTCTTATTTCAGTTTACAGAAAATATAGAAAGCCAGTTAGTTAATTACGCTCTGTCCTCCTTTTTCTTTTTTCGCCATCTTTAGTTTTCAAAATGCTGCATGACAAATAAGACTCATATTCTCACTTCTATGGTGAGACAGTAACATAGCATTGTTAATTAAAACATATATTTCAGATCAAATGTGTTAGGGTAATTTGAGCAGCTGATGAATTCAACTTGCTCTGAAATATAGCCATGTGTAACAACTAACATACCTCAACAATTCTGTCATTTACTTGAATCTTCTTGCAGAGATCTGCTGCACTGCCTTCACTAATACTCTTCACAAATATTCCAGATAGTTCCTCTGAAATAGGAGTGAAAGTATAAAATGACATCAATACAAGGAAAATGCAAAACATTCTCACCAAAAATGAGCAGCTTATATAAATCTATGATGACTGTGATAGTAAAAATTCAGCTAAATAACAGGCTGTGTTTGGACACTTAACAAGGAAAACATTATTAGATATTATGGATACCTTTCAGCAATATGAGAAAAAGTCTTTTCAGATCTGTTTATCGTTGCACTGTATAAACAAGCCAGAACTGTGCACAACAGACAAACTGAATGAGGATGCACTGTTTTAAACAGATTTGTATGGGAGGCTACTTGGATTTGGAGGCTTCAATCTCCATCCTGTCATCCTTCATTACCATTACTTTAGGCCAGATGTCTCCAAACATTGTAGCCTAAGGGCCACACGGGCTCTTCCACCAAGTTCCAAGGATAATTTATTTAAAAACACCAGTTTATCAGCAAACACAGTGGCTCAAAGATTAAATGATATTGCTGAAAATATACTAACTTATTTGTCTGAGAAAACTCGACACTTAAGAGTAGTTCTCTTTCACTCTGGATAAGTCAACAGGTGCTTCAAATACTGCACAAAGGAAAATCCAAGATGGAATAATGAATTATGTATGTATTATGAATGTATTATGAAAAGGCCAGACTGCTACTCACCACATTGAGGAGATGCTGAGTCACAGATAGGCACAACAAAAAGACAATCAAACAAGTAAGCTCTTGGCCAAAACGGCCTTCATCAGAATTAGCCCCCCCCCCCCCCCCCACACACACACACACGAGTGCACAGTCTCTGGCTGCCGAGGTCAGACTAGAGCTTACTGACATTCGCAGCATTCACTGCACGAAGTTTTCAGAGCAGAAAATGCCATTCAGAACATGAATATTCAGAAGTTGCTTCTGATAATTTCAAATATTTGTTTGTCCATGAGCTTCAAAATTTGTTGAAAAACAGACCTAACATTATTGTTAATTCAATTTGTAGTGTGTACAGCTACTGCCTTATGGACATCTTTAATAGATTTGTGTTGGTTAACAATGACAAATCAGAATTGAAACTCACAAACAGGTACAGCAAGGAAAAGGATTACCATGTGCTGGCAAAAACAAGATCATATAACATCCTTGTAGAGAATTTGCAACAACATTGCGGAAGCCTGAGCAGTGGTATGGATGACAATAATCATGGCATGAGGCACACTGTGATCAGTACAGCTGACTGAATACAGCAGTGTCAGAGCTTCTACTTTACAGAGCAGTAGTTTATAAGAGACTGCATGACTTAATGTTCCTTTACAGTGGCTGAAGAGACCAACCAGGTAAGAAAGTGGATTTTGAAATGGTTGTTAAAGACTGAAGAAATGAAACTAAAAAGACTCCTCATGTGAAACACTGTTCATTAAACGAGTCAGTTTCTTACACTTTCTTCAAGTCATTGTGTGAATCACTCGTTATGGGAGGTACTTGATAAGTCAGGTTCAACTGCAATTAAAAAAAATATGTCGGGCTGGATACCACGCATGTCTGACCTGTTACCTTGGGCTGTATTGATTGTGTTCACTGGCTGCAGTTCGGAGAGCCCTGCTTTAGGCAAATGCTGGGGTGGTTCCAATATAAGGCAACGGTTGACGATCTCAACATTATCAAATTACACCTGTAAGAGAGAGAGAGAGAGAGAGAGAGAGAGAGTGTGTGTGTGTGTGTGTGTGTGTGTGTGTGTGTGTGTGTGTGTGTAAAATACTACAGCACATTCAATATACTTGTAAAAGTGATCTACTGTTGAAACTTCTACTACCACTACTGCTGCTGCTGCTACCACCACCACCACCACCACCACCACCACCACTGTTATAATTTATAAAACAGTGGATGCCATAAGAAATGCCAGCCATAACTCCCACACTTGAAGATGTCAGTCTCTCTGTCTGATAAATGCAAATAGTGAAGTTGGCATATTGTTAATTTCTCTTCACTTGCTGTTCAAGATAACACTGCTCACTGGTCAAGTGGTGGTCATTACAAGTAACACTTTGTTTGAGTTTTAATGAGAAGATCATCCATGGCTTTGCAAGCCACTGTGAGAAAATTAGTGGCAACTTTTTTTTCTGTTGCTTTTCTTAACAGTTCACTAGTTTCATGGTAGTGTATGTAGACCTTATACACTAATACACAAGTACATTCTCTTATTTACATCTATTCTATCCCTTTGTCATCTGCTGTGAGGCTGCAGTGTTGCTGTATATTGCAATAAATAGTGTAGGTAAATATTCTTTTAACTGTCCCAGTGCCAGTCCAAAGCCCACAACAAAAATAAAGCTGAGAAAAGACAAGCTTGTTGGCAGTACTCAGAAACCAGCAGGTGTGAGAGGCATGACAAAGAAGCACTTGATGCATGGCTGCCAAGTCTTACATTTAGCAGGCAAAGGCTTACATGTTAGGCCAATACTTCACTAGCTTCCCCAACCTCATCAACATGTTTGACAAAATCCACAAACCTATCATCCAGAACACCCTACTGCAACTTGTTAATGATCTCACACTGAAAAAATATCAATCTTTGTTGAGTGCCAACTTCAATCCTTTATCTATGATTTATCATTCTTTATGCCACATCCTTATGCAACAAAACTGTCCATGCTTTACTGTCATGGAACACTATTACCCCTATGTCCTAAGAACCTCAAACTTACCAGACCCTTCTTCATAAATGTTAACAAACTATATGCCTGTGTACAATATAGAGAGATGTGCCATAAATTGTAAACCCCCTGGCTTAGTTCAGGTTCACTGACCACATATTAATGATAAAGTTCAAGACCAAGAGATCTAATACTTATCTTCCTGGGCACTCACCATCTTTCCTTAATATCAAATTCCTCACCTCTGATAGTTCCTGACACATGACTGCTCATATGAAACTGCCAACTACCAACAATACTTTTACATCAATAGCTGCTGACCCCATAAATAGTCTCATCATGATGCACCTGCAGTTATAACCAGTTCTCTTGCCATTTCCCTTAAAATGAACATCCTGTTAGCCTTTCACAGTCAGACACTACTGCATTACTTTCCACATTGGGTCTAAATATTACATATCTCCCCCCCCCCCCCTTAACCCCACCAAAACCTCACACTTAGCCACACAAAACAGCTGAAAAGGAGTAAATGCTCACCTGACATTTAATGTCCTGTCAAAAGTGAGGTCATTTAAAGATGGAACAAAAGCTCAGATGGGGTCAAGGACGGGGGAGGAAATCAGCTGTGCCCTTTCAAAGCAACCATCCTGGCATTTGATAGGAGCAATTTAAAGAAATCACAGAAAACCTTAGTCTGGATGGCCAGACATGGACTTGAACCATCATCCTCCTGAATGCAAGTCCAATTTGCTAACCACTGTGCCACCTTGCTTAGTAACTACCTTTCTGGATGAGGACCACTAACTCATACTCTCATAATCTGCCGCAGCTTTGACCAAAATACTTGCAGCCTCTGAAAAAATAGAATTCTATTACCTGTTAACCTATGACATATTCTTGTGCATTCCCACTTCAACCCTTTGCCCTATACCATGCCTTCATGAAGACTACTACGTCTACCCATCACCTACTTCTAGACTGTTGCCATCCTATGTCTTTAAGGAGTCACACATATACTGTATAAACTTTGCTGCAAACGGTGCATGGAATTTTACATTGACATTATCACAAACATAATGTCTACCAGCATGAATGTCCATAGGCAAATTGTGAGTAATGGAATCCTTGCCCAACAGGACCTCATACTTCATCACAATGTGGTCAAATTCAACAGCTCACTGTTCTTTCAAAACATATGATATCTAATTCCTTTCCAGTGCAATGGATAAAGACAGTGTATCACACTTACATACATCAACATGTAATGCCTGTCATTCTGGTACCTAGTGAGAAGGAAATCTCATAAAACAACATATACTCTTAGGTACTCTAGATGCAACTTACCTTTCTCACATACATATCCTGCTATTGTTATGCCAAGCCCATGGTAATCTTTTTTCAATTCAACATTGAATTTTTCCATCTCTGGCAGAGGAGTCTCAAGAGGCATCATATCCATAGTTAGGACAGGAAGAGATGTAGGACCCACCATCCTGGGAGGTATTGGAGCAGATCCAATTGGAACTGGATTTCGCACAACGTCTACAACAAGATTTGGCTCTGGCTGTAAGAAAAAGTGGAAGCAGACAATAAGTAAAATAAGATTACTGATTAGACAGTAAAAAAAAGGGTGGAAGAAAAAGAAAAGAAAGCTTTATACATTGCCCTTGTATAATGAAGTGCAGTGCAATGAAATAGACTTAGATTAGTACCTTTAACAGTTAAGGAAGATTATCAACAGAATATTCTCATTCTCTCATCTTATGTAGAGCACCACAAGCTGTAATTTTTTATGCCTTCCATCACTGCCTGTGCTGAACACATCCTCTGTTTCTTTAACAATGTGACAGTGTCCGACATTTACTCATTTCATTCACTTATGTACTCAAAAATTATGTATCAGTCACTGTAATTTGAAACCATGCAAGTATTAAAAGTCTTTTTCTAGTACCATTCTGCCATTAATAACCACTGAGCCACAGTGAGAGACAACTGTGTTAGCACAAGTTTCATGTCAGTAGTTGTGCATGAATGGTCAACATACTACACTATTGTGATAACAATAACATTTTGAGCGAGAAGAAATGGGAACAAGTTAACAATGAACGTGGTTAACACACAGCGAGCTGTTGCACTGTGTACTCTGCTATGAAGCACTCATTTAAAGAAGGAAAATTTAACAAATTTAAAGAATTAACTCAGTGCTTAGTTTCACAAGGTTACTCTTGAGACATGTCTACAATACTTTACTAAAATGTGTGTTCAAACTGATATAAACATTATAAAAATTAATTAAATAACAGAAAGTACTTCATCAATAAAATTAACAATACATCAAACTGAAGACAAACTTCTACTTATTGGTAACAGATCATCAGTAATTGCAGCATGTTTGAAGCACACACAAATTTAAAAAAATATAACTGAATTCAAAATTTATTTCATGTATTTGACAAACTTGATCCTTTTGTTCCTGATTTAGCAATTAAAGACTGATGTTCACGTTAGTTTCAACTACTGATAATATTCAGTTACAGTTTTCATTTCCAACTGACATTTTAAAAGATATAGTTAGAGAAATTAACTTGTTTGGGCCTGTTGTGTGATTTGCAATCAATATGCCATTATTTTAAATTTTTCCCTTGGTGACTGGTAATAAAATATCACCCTATGCAACCAAAATAAACTTCACTGTGTAAACTAACTCTTTCACAAATTTCAAGACAATGTTTAATGAGTTCATTTCAGTAAGTAGTCAAGTAAATTTCATGCTTTCGTCATTACAATGAAAAATTAACAAATTTTGTTTTCAAAATAACCACAAAAGCTCTGTTAAAATGCTCCTCAATTTCCTTCTCTGTAAAATTTTCATCACTATTCAGTAATCACAGAGGCACACTCATGAGTTTTATTTTCTATAGCATCGAGTGGTTTTGTACATCCAAACACGTGTCACTTACTGAAAAAATGCTGAAAAATAAAATTCTGCCCACATGTTGTAAAAAAATATTTTACTAAAACAACTTGGATATGGTGCTTCAAATCTGGAAGGAAAAAAAACCACACATACAATAGTGGATTATAAAATACAAATTTGAATTCCACAGGAATTAACAGTGTAAAACAAATGTTCCCGTGCAGTTCAATACAATTACTTATTTCTAAGTTGCCTTTTCTTCACAGAGTGTAACCTACACAAAGCTTGTTTCAAACCTGTTATAACTCCAACTCTCTAAGACACTGCACGCTCTAAGACAGATCAAAATTCCCACACAAGCAAAACTAATGGCAAACAAAACAAGCATCTCAATCAACCATGCAACTCACATGAAGTTCTAATTCGGAGCCTTGCTGGTACATGAAAGGATTATCATACGAGTCCAAAATGGGAGTCTGAGTATTGAATGTTTCTGGATATCCATTCTGCACAAGATGACGATCAAGCTCCTCTGGATCACCAAGGATCTTGGTTGGAACAATTGGTGCATGACTTCCCAAAGCCTGTGAAATAGTAATTTATGTTCTAAATTAAAGATCATGTACCTGCACAGTGCACTACAATTGTTTATTTCTTCACAGTGTCACCGACTAACTGATAAGAACACAAATAGCAAAAATATATTTATTTCATACATTAGTGTTACATACATTTTCCAAGCAAATATTCAAATGCCAGCTTTAAATAATGGCATAATAGTACTCCTATTGTAAAAGTTCTTTGTGTTTCATCACATCATTACAATGTGAGAAGAATCCTCTGTTTAACTGTCCTGTTGAATTATAAATCCTTTGACAAATTTGTCTTAATTTCTTGAAAATAATTTCTTCCCATAATCACAGTCCAGTTGCCCATAGCTTATTCCAGTTGCAAAAGAAGCAAAAAGAATGATCAGGTTTTAAAACATGATGATGACAATGACTTTACAGATGGAGCATAAGTTCAGATTGAACAATGATGGGAAATGATATCATCCATGTCCTTCTCAAAGGAACCATCCAGGCAGTCTCCTCAAATGATTTAGGAAAGCCTAAATCTGAATAACTAGACAAGAATTTGAACTGTGCTCCCTCTGCATGGGTGTCCCATGTTCTCACAACTGCACCAACTTGGTCAGTAATTCTCACAGAAGTTTTAGAAACTGTCACAATTAGTATAGTACTGAACAGTGAAAACACCTTCTGTGAACGCCAACCCATAGTTGAAATTAGTAAAGTTATTTTCCATTACCTTTGATAGAATAAAACTGTCCATACACTTCATTAACATGTATCTTCAAAAAAGTAATTTCTCTAAATTGTGAGTGCAGTTTTCCAAAAATTTGGTTGCTACACATTTTCTTCAGCAGGGAACTTGACATTAATGTATCATTCAACAGAAAAGTGATCTCCTACTCATTTGCTGTGCTACTGACAAAAGTTATAATATAAGGGGCATTCAAAAAGAAACAAGCCGGAGGCATAATTACAGAAACCAGTACCTGTATGTTAGAAGTATTGAATCTGGCTGTTGAGACACTTGTCCCACTGTGACACAAGACGGTGAATGGCTGCCTCATAAAATTCCCAGGGCTGCGGTGTTAAACAGTTCCGCATGTACAGCTGGACGTCATCATCCGAGGTGAATCGTTTGCCCCTCAGAGCCTTTTTAAGGAGACCAAAAATGGTGTAATCACAGGGAGAGAGGACCAGACTGTATGGAGGGTGGCTGAGAACCTCCCATTTGAATTTCTGCAGGAGTGCCACGACTATGTTGGCCGTATAAGGCTTTGCATTGTTGTGGAGCAGAATGACCCCACAGGTGAGATTGCCTGGTCGTTTTGATTTGATCGCTTGGTGAAGAGTGTCAATGTTTGTGAGTAACGCTGGGCATTCACTATTGTCCCATGCTGCAGGAAGTGAATCGGAAGGCGGCCATTTTGGTCAAAGAAGAATGTCATCATAGGGGCAAACAATTCACCTTGGATGACGACATCCAGCTGTACGTGCGGAACTGGTTAACATCGCAGTCCCGGGAATTTTATGAGACAGCCATACAATGCCTCATGTTACAGTGGGAAAAGCGCCTCACAGCCAGGGTCAATACTTGTAACATACAGGAACTGGTTTCTGTAATTATCCCTCCGGCTTGTTTCTTTTTGAATGTCCCTTATATATTGGACAAGGTATTCATTCTGTCAGTTCTACTCATACCTATTCAAAGTTGGCGATTAGATCCTTGTGTCACACATCATGTCACTATGTCTGTTAATATTTCACTATGTCACTAATGCTCTATTCACAGACTTACTGTGAAATATATTTACAACATAGCCCTGCACCTAACATAATGTGTCCTGTTCTCTGAATACTAGTGTATTATGTTCAGCAATAGAGACAAAAAGCCCTACACTCTGAAACAGATTTAAACAGCCATTAGAAAATGTGTTTATCATAAAATCCTGCTTATAATATGCTCTACAAATGTGCAAATATTACACATTAATATTATTGGTCAATAATTCTTATAAACAATACTGACATGTCTACTTTCTTAACATGCCCCCCCCCCCTCGTCTTTTTCCCAAGAATACGACAGTTGTCTGCATGGGTTTAATATGACACAGCAATAATAATACTGTGTCATTAAATCTCTAGTATTATTTTAAAATTAACCTTAAAAAAAAAAAAACACTCAACTTTCTTCTTTCTCTCTCTCTCTCTTTTTATCAATCCATTGTGTTCTTTATGTGGTGTATGCATTACACTTAGCAGCATTTCTTTCTAAATCACTGGTCCCCATTAACTGTGCAAGTGGAATTCTTTTGGTGGAGGGTCTAATAAATTTTATAAAGTCTTTGTGAGTGTGCATGCTTCTAAATTTTCAGTGTCTGTTAAACCATCATTCAGTGAAAACATGATTCCTGAATATAGCCCTGCAACAGATGTGGCTAGTTGTAATGCGATAAAAATTGACTACATATGTCAATCTTAATCGGGCAGGTAGGTTAGAAAATTTAAAAAGGGAAATGGATATGTTACAGTTAGATGTAGTGGGAATTACGGAAGTTTGGTGGCAGGAGGAACAAGACTTCTGGTCAGGTGAATACAGGGTTATAAACACAAAATCAAATAGGGGTAATGCAGGAGTAGGTTTAATAATGAACAGGAAAATAGGAACGAGGGTAAGCTACTACAAACAGCATAGTGAATGCATTATTGTGGCCAAGACAGATACGAAGCCCACCCCTACCACAGTAGTACAAGTTTATATGCCAACTAGCTCCACATATGACGAAGAAATTGGTGAAATGTATGATGAGATAAAAGAAAGTATTCAGATAGTGAAGGGAGACGAAAATTTAATAGTCATGGGTGACTGGAATTCAAAAGTAGGAAAAGGGAGAGAAGAAAATGTAGTAGGTGAATATGGGTTGGGGGGAAGAAATGAAAGAGGAAGCTGCCTGGTAGAATTTTGCACAGACCATAACTTAATCATAGCTAACACTTGGTTCAAGAATCATAAAAGAAGGTTGTATACATGGAAGAAGCCTGGAGATACTGACAGGTTTCAGATAGATTATATAATGGTAAGACAGAGATATAGGAAACAGGTTTTAAATTGTAAGACATTTCCAGGGGCAGATGTGGACTCTGACCACGATCTATTGGTTATTAACTGTAGATTAAAACTGAAGAAACTGCAAAAAGGTGGGAACCTGAAGAGATGGGACCTGGATAAACTGACAGAACCAGAGGTTGTATGGTGCTTCAGGGAGAGCATTAGGGAACGATTGACAAGAAGGGGGGAAAGAAATACAGTAGAAGAAGAATGGGTAGCTTTGAGAGACGAAATAGTGAAGGTAGCAAAGGATCAAGTAGGTAAAAAGATGAGGGCTAGTAGAAATCCTTGGGTAACAGAAGAAATATTGACTTTAATTGATGAAAGGAGAAAATATAAAAATGCAGTAAATGAAGCAGGCAAAAAGGAATACAAACGTCTCAAAAATTAGATTGACAGGAAGTGCAAAATGGCTAAGCCGGGATGGCTAGAGGACAAATGTAAGGATGTAGAGGCACAAATCACTAGGGCTAAGATAGATACTGCCTACAGGAAAATTAAAGAGACCTTTGGAGAAGAGAGAACCACTTGTATGAATATCAAAGAGCTCAGATGGAAACCCAGTTCTAAGCAAAGAAGGGAAAGCAGAAAGGTGGAAGGAGTATATAGAGGGTCTATACAAGGGCGATGTTCTTGAGGATAATATTATAGAAATGGAAGAGGATGTAGATGAAGATGAAATAGGAGATATGATACTGCGTGAAGAGTTTGATAGAACACTGAAAGAGCTAAGTCAAAACAAGACCCCGGGTGTAGACAACATTCCATTAGAACTACTGACAGCCTTGGGAGAGCCAGGCCTAACAAAATTGTACCATCTGGTGAGTAAGATGTATGAGACAGGCGAAATACCCTCAGACTTCAAGAAGAATATAATAATTCCAATCCCAAAGAAAGCAGGTGTTGACAGATGTGAAAATTACCGAACTATCAGTTTAATAAGCCATGAAGACGACCTCGGGGAAGATCAGTTTGGATTCCGTAGGAATGTTGGAACATGTGAGGCAATACTGACCCTACGACTTATCTTAGAAAATAGATTAAGGAAAGGCAAACCTATGTTTCTAGCATTTGTAGACTTAGAGAAACCTTTTGAAATTGTTGACTGGAATAGTCTCTTTCAAATTCTGAAGGTGGCAGGGGTAAAATACAGGGAGTGAAAGGCTACTTACAATTTATACAGAAGCCAGATGGCAGTTATAAGGGTTGAGGGGCACAAAAGGGAAGCAGTGGTTGGGAAGGGAGTGAGACAGGGTTGTAGCCTATCCCCAATGTTATTCAATGTGTATATTTGGTAAGCAGTAAAGCAAGCAAAAGAAAAATTCAGAGTTGGAATTAAAATCCATGGAGAAGAAATAAAACCTTTGAGGTTCGCCGATGACATAGTAATTCTGTCAGAGACAGCAACGGACTTGGAAGAGCAGTTGAACGGAATGGACAGTATCTTGAAAGGCGGATATAATATGAACATCAACAAGAGCAAAACGAGGATAATGGAATGTAGTCGAATTAAGTCGGGTGATGCTGAGGGAATTAGATTAGGAAATGAGACACTTAAAGTAGTAAAGGAGTTTTGCTATTTGGGGAGCAAAATAACTGATGATGGTAGAAGTAGAGAGGATATAAAATGTAGACTGGCAATGGCAAGGAAAGCGTTTCTGAAGAAGAGAAATTTGTTAACATCGAGTGTAGATTTAAGTGTCAGGAAGTCGTTTCTGAAAGTATTTGTATGGAGTGTAGCCATGTATGGAAGTGAAACATGGAGATAAATAGTTTAGACAAGAAGAGAATAGAAGCTTTCAAAATGTGGTGTTACAGAAGAATGCTGAAGATTAGATGGGTAGATAACTAATGAGGAGGTATTGAAAATAATTGGAGAGAAGAGAAATTTGTGGTACAACTTCACTAGAAGAAGGGATCGGTTAGTAGGGCATGTTCTGAGGCATCAAGGGATCACCAATTTAGTATTGGAGGGCAGCGTGGAGGGTAGAAATCGTAGGGGGAGACCAAGAGATGAATACACTAAACAGATTCAGAAGGACGGACATTCAAACTGAAACCTGTATCTCTTGGAAGTTATGGACTGTCAAGACAGCAAAAGAAGTGATACATGAGAAATTATTGTAGCATTATAAAGAAGTAGCTGAAATGATTAGTATGTTTACAAAGTAGCTCCGTGGAGGGTTTGGGGCTGAATCTTGGATTGCATGGTAATGTAGGGCACACATATTCATTGCCAAAGTTCTAGTTGAGCACATCTGAACACCACAAGAGAGGATCAATGTATCATGTACCATGCTCACCATGAACCGTTCACATCACTGTCTGCCATCATAGAACAAATAATGGACTCTCTGCAACATTCTGTATCATCCTGCAACATCTGTAAGAGACCAGCAACAGGCAGACTTGGGAATTACCATCATGCATTGGCTTCCACTGAAAACAGAACACAAATGGTTGCCTTTAGAGTGGTGCCATGAGTGGGAAGCATGGACAGCTGATGAATAGTGTCACACTGGATTCAAAGATGAATCTCAATTCTACACTATCCTGGATGACCACCGTCACAGAATGCGGCAATGCCCTGGGGAGAGGTCCCAACTTCCATTGTTTTGGAAAGGCACAGCAGTGTAACACCAGGGGTCATCATGTGAGGAGCCATCGCGTGAGACTTCAGGTCACGGCTGGTAGTGATTGAGGGAACTCTGATGGCACACTGGTACATTAAACACGTCTTGTATTCTCACGCAACAGTATCGTGGTGCCATTTTTCAACAGGGCACTGCTCATCCACAGATGGTACTTGTCCCTATGAAATGTCTGCATGATGTTGAGGCATTCCTGTTGTTAGCAAGATCCTCGGATCTGTCCTTGATAGAACATGTGTGGGACCACATTGGACATCAACTCTGTCTTAATGCCAGTTGCCACAGCTGTGAGCGAGCTTGTCTCAGACGAAGACGCACTTCACGAATGAATCAGTGCATGCATTGAGACTAGAGGGAGTGAAATTTAATACTGATTAGTGGGTTCACATTGCCAAATTATTTGTAACTTTCACTTGATTTTGTAATCAGTGCAATATCATATCACATACCCTTTCAACTCATGAAGTTTCATTTAGTTTCCTCCTCCTCCTCCTCCTCCTCAGAGTGCTTCACTTTTTTTGTCATGTAGTGTATTATTAACAAATACATGAATGGCAAACATCTTCCCCTTGAATGAAAGAAGGTAATTACATCCTCTGTGTTTAAGAATGAGAGGAGAAAGGATTGTAGAAATTATAGAGGTGTAAGTGTGACATGTTCAATGGCTATGCTTTATGGAAGAATGTTAAGAAACAAGATAAAAAAACATTTTAAAGAATCAGCACACTAAAATAGGCTCAATGTCAACTGGTTATGTGTAGATGGTATTTTCATACTTACACAAAGGAAAACTAGATTTAGAGAGTAGAATGAAAACCAGTCCAAGTTGCAAATTTTCACTTTTTATTCATTCGATGACTAATTTTGGGCCAAGGCCCACTTTCAAATCATCACAACAAAGTCAAAAATGGCATTTCCAAAGACATCAAAAATGCAGAATGAACATTTATTGTACATTTATGACATCATCAGAAATGCCATTTTCGACTATCTTGATGATTTGAAAATGGGTCTCGGTCCAAAACTAGTCATCAAATGGATAAAAAGCATTCTTCTGATTAATAGAAGTTGCTGACCCAAGCTATTCCAGCATCCTGGAAGTTTGTTGGATCTAGAGAGGTTGAACTGTGAATTTAACATTAACAGACTGAGAAAATGTATGTAACACACTGCTATTATTTAAGATGTAGCTGAAAATGTGGAAACAGCTGTGCGTTAATACTATACATTAATGTAGTTAGGGCCTTACTGTGTGGAGGCACCAGCTCTGTGAAAGTGAGTAACATGTAATGAATGGAATTACAAATTAGCAATGACCTACAGCAGGGTTGTCCCTTAGCTCCTCTGTTGTTTGAAATATATCAGGAAGAAGTATTAATGACAAGTGAAGTAAAGGTATTCTGATGGGAGTGTCAGCAGGTGGTGGCAAACAATACTCTCTCCTATTCACTAATGACCAGATGATAATTGCAAAAGATAGTGACAATTCTTGCAACCAAGGTGAGGGAGCTCTTTGAAGAACACGACAAGTGGGGTTTAAAAATGGATACAGTACATGATAGTGGGTTGTGATGAACAGCACAATTTGAATACAGCGAATTTTAGAATTAAATGTTGTTTTTGTTCTAAATATCTCTCCCTATCAATGGAAGGAGCATTGAAGAGATTTAAAACATGCACATAAATGAAGGTTATAGTTATGCAAGCTTTTGGAGCCAATGGCTCCTTCTTCCAACAGAAGGGCTGAGAGGGAAGGAAGAGGGCTGAAGGAAAAGGACTGGAGGTGTTTAGGAAAAGGGGTAGATTTCGGAAAAGTTACCCAGAACCGTGGGTCAGGAAAGAGTTACTGGACGGGATGAGAAGGAAATTTAAGTGTTTAGGAAGTCTTTATGAAGATGTATTTCTCTGGAGTAACCCACAAGTTACAGGCAACTCAGGCATGAGGAGAACAGAAGCTTTTGAAATGTGATGCTATAGAAGAATGCTGATGATTACATGCATAGATCACATAACAAATTAAGAGGTTCTTGAGAAGGAAAATCTTTCCTTTTCATCCCATCCTGTAAGTCTCTCCTGACTCACGGTTCTGGGTGACTTTTCCAAAATGTACACCTTTTCCTAAACCTCTCCAATTCTTTTCCTTCAGCCCTCTTCCATCCCATTCAACCCTTCTGCTGGAGGAAGCAGCCACTGGCTCCAAAACTTGCACAAGTACAAATCTCCTTTTTTGTGCACGTTCCGCTACCATTTGGTGAGTAGATTTTTTATCCATCCAATTAAATTATATTGTTAAAAATTGAGTATTTTCATTGTTATAAAAAGATTATACATAATTCTATAGTGGACAATAGTAGTGCCATTTATTTTGGCACTCCATCTGAGTCAGCAACCCAAGAAATGAGGAGAGAGAAAAAGATCTACTACTTTTCAGGGAAATGTATTACAGGAGACAATGAAGAGTTCAGAAAAATTATATAAGTGGAAGGGAACAAAGTGGAATCTTTTGAGAGGAAGAGGTTACTATGGTATGATCATATAGAACCAACTGAAGATGATAGAAGTGGAAGTAAGATGTGGAGGGGAGTGCCAGAAGGAAAGAGTAAATAAATTCAATCCCATAGAAGAAGTTTGACAGAAGTCAAGGAAGCTGCAGACTCTATAAATCTCGGGGAGGGGGGGTACATTGATAAGAATGTAAACAATGGAGGTTGAAAAGTGAGAAACAACATTAGCTGTAAACAATTCACAAATAAGTATATATAATTAGGAGCTTATTGCTTGGTTTGCCTGCTACTAATGAGCCATGGACTACAGTTATTTCTTCAATGAACCACTCTGAACCAAAAATACACATATTGTCGGGTAAGATATCTTGTGTTTCAAAATTTCAGATTTGGAACTAGTACGACAATAACTATATTGAGTTCGAACGAATGCGAGTATTATTAATATTATTTTTGTACAGACATCTATTTTGGTACGCCGTCTGGGATCTATGGCTGAACATTATTTAATCTTATATCCATGGATTTCTGTTTACAGTAAAGATCTAAACTGCAGTGAATTTTTCTGTTTGTTTGCTGAATTGATCTAATAAGCCTAGGTTACCCCCCTTCCTCCCTCTTACAAAAAAAGATGATTTTCACAAACTAAACTCAAATCTTGCCCTGCCACATAGACAGGCATATCAATTCAGTAAAAATTTGAAAAGAGGTGGAACATGTAATGGATACTGGTAAGTAGCAAGTACACCCAGAGCCATTTGCTATCAAACCTTAAAACTATTTTGCCATTTAGAGTGAAACGAATGAGTAGACTTCCCACCTCCATCCTGCAGTTCAGATTTTGGATATACTCTTGACTGACTGACTATTTAGTATGACTGAATGTAATTAATGAATATTAAATTTATACAGCTTTTGTTAGTATACATTGCAAATATACGTATTTGAAATTGTAAGGAACAATGTTTGGTTGTAAGCTATCTTGGCAATAACAACTGCTTGATACAGAAGATAGCTGAAAGCAGGGGAAGAGGCACAAGCACATACTTGATAATCAGGAGAGGTGGGTTCAACAGGGCGGGCAACCACAAGGCGAACATGACTGCCTGACTGTCTGAGAACTGCAGCCACTTGCTCAGAGCCCATTCCACGGAGGTTGACATCACCAATTTGCAGAATATGGTCTCCACTCTGCAACCGATTATCCTGTAAAAGACAAAACAACATTTAATACTCAAACAAAATCAAGTGTAAAATTATACCTACCAATTACAAAAATCTATTATTAGTTGTAATGTTTCCTATATTTATTTATCTATTTTACCTCAGAGTTTAGCATTAAGCTCCTCGTATAAGAATCCAAGGACATGAAAGTTAAGCCATAAGTGAGAAGGATGTGAGATACAGTTGTAACCTATGTTATTCAATCTGTACACTGAGCAAGCTGTGAAGAAAACCAAGGAGAAATTTGGAATGTGAATTTAAGTTCATGGAGAAGAAATGAAATATATATATATATATATATATCAATATAATGGAAGGAAACATTCCACGTGGGAAAAATTATATATATATATATATATATATATATATATATATATATATATATATATATATATATATATATATATATATATATATATATATATATATATATAGACACACACACACAATTTTCTGGTAATTCTGTCAGAGATGACAAAGAGCTTGGAAGAGCTGATGGCTGGATTGGGTAGTGACTTGAAAATAAATTATGAGATAATAACCACAAAAGTAAAACATGAGTAATGGAATGTAATCTAATTAAATTAGACAATGTTGAGGGAATTACATAAGGAAATGAGACACTAAAAGTGGTACATGAGTTTTGATGTTTAAGCAACAAAGTAATTGATGATGGAATAAGTAGGGAAGACGTAAAGTGCATACTGGCAACAGCAAGAAAAACATTTTTGAAACAGAGTAATCTGTTAATATAAATTTAAGTGTAAGGAAGTCTTTATGAAGCTGTATTTCTCTGGAGTGACCCACAAGTGATAAGCAACTCACGCACGAGGAGAACAGAAGCTTTTGAAATGTGATGCTATAGAAGAATGTTGATGATTAGATGGGTAGATCAATAACTAATTAAGAGTTTCTCAATCAAATTGGGGAGAAATGACATTTATGGCACAGTTTGACTAAAAGATTGATAGGACACATCCGGAGGCATGAATGAATTTTCAGTTTAATAATGACTGAAATATACGTCTTGTTTCTTCACTTAATATTGACTTTTGAAATTTTATAAGTTGTCTATCATGAGATAAATCACTTCCATTTTAAAGCAAATATTAATTAAGGTTTTTCAGTATTTTTGTGATTCTCTGCTGTAAGTCAAACAAACCTGTGCCTATGACTACATGTGCCAACCGTCTTTGCACATGTTCAAAATCCTCTGTTACTCCTGCTCAGCATTGGTCCCACACATGCAACATTCTAAAATGGGATGCTAAACTGATTCATAAGCAATCTCCTTTATTTATCCAGCATCTTGCCAATGAACCAAAGTACGTCATGTGCTTTACTCAAAACTGAGCCTATGTGATCCTTCCATTTCATATCCTTACAAGTGTTACCCCTCCCAGTCCACTCATCCATGTCGTCATTGCACCACTTCCCAACCTACAGCCAAAACGAAATCACCTGTTGCCACATTCCTACACTGTACACTTGCTGCCTCTCCCTCCCAGCTGTCAACTATGCTTCCTCAACCTCCCCTACCACTACTGCCTCCTCTCGCTCCTCACTCTATACACCTTCATCCTAGATGATCCACAGTGCTAGCACAATGTAGTCTGTGTTACTGTACAAGAGTGATTTTTTTGTGTGTGTGTGTGTGTGTGTGTGTGTGTGTGTGTGTGTGTGTGTGTGTTTGAGTGTGTGCATGAGAGAGAGAGAGAGAGAGAGAGAGAGAGAGAGAGAGAGAGAGGAATGTACTACATAACAGCTCAGATCCCCCAACACTTCCAGTGGATGCCTGAAATTAATTCTACTTCTATAATGAATCTTCATTCAAGACAACATGCTGCATCCTCCCAACAATGAAAAGACTGCAAAACATTTCAGCTTTTCGCCAAAAAGAAGAAATAGAAAACATACACACATTCACACAAGCACAACTCACACACTCATGACCACTGTCTCCAATCGACTGCAACTGCATCTGACATGAGGAGCTATCTGGAGTGGGCACTGGGGATATTGGCTACTAGTGAAAGCAGCCATACGATTTACAAACTAAGCTGTTAAGCTGTGACCCTTGCGCTGCTTTCCATATGGGTACGGCAACTAAAAAACTGTCTGGCCACATGAATGGTCACAATTAAACTGTGGCCGAGAAACAGCTGGACTACCCAGTTGAACATGCTGCCCAACACCATGTGCTTCACTTCAATGACTGCTTCACAGCCTGTGCCGTCAGGAGCTTTCCTATCAATACCAATTTTTCTGAATTGCACAGGTAGGAACTTTCCCTAAAATGTATCTCTCATTCCTGTCATCTCCCTCACCTTAATCTTTGCTAGCTCCTGTCCTTCACCTACTTATCCCCTCCCCTGCTCCCACTCCAGCACTAGACACACCTTCTGTTCTGTTAACACACCCACAGTCCTTTTCCCTTCTCTTTTTTCCCTCTCCCTTCCTGTTCCCACTACATCCCACAAGCTCTCACAGGCCCTGAATCCCTGCCCTGCTATCCCTCCCCTTCCCCACACCATGGCTCCTCCTCCTCAGCCCCCATCAACCATCCCAGACTCCTGCCCATGTCAGACGCAGTTGCACTCTGTAGTTGGGTCACTGCTGCTGGAGACAGTATATATATGTGTGTGTGTGTGTGTGTGTGTGTGAGAGAGAGAGAGAGAGAGAGAGAGAGAGAGAGAGAGAGAGAGAGAGAGAGAGAGAGAGAGAGAGAGAGAGAATTGTGCTTTTGTGAATGTTTGTGTGTGTTCTACTTCAGAAGGTGCCTTTTGGCCAAAGGTTTAAGTGCTTAGCAATCTTTTCATTGTGCCTGTTTGTGACTAGTGCCTCCTTTAAGTGGTGAATAACAACTTACCCCTTTCATAATATTTTTGTCAGTCACAGAGTCTGTTTGATACCTCGTATACAAATACTTTGTTTAATAAATGTTGGTAATAGGTTTCTGGAGTAAGATATTTACAGACTGCATACTGATTAGCATGGATGAGACTATTCATTTGAGAAGATTTTTATTTCTAGGCTTTTGCTTTGCTACACTCTATTTGGTTCTTGTATCATCAATGAGTGTCTGAACACTAACTTTGATGCCACTGACAGCCTTTACACATAACAATAATTTCTTTGGATATTGTGAGAAATCTTTTGATTAGATTCTGTTACTGTAGTCATTGAAGGCTTAACACATTGCCCTTTTGATTGCCACACAGTTTCTTTCAGCATCTCTCTATCTCTAAGTTTTGTATTATACCTACTATGCAATGATAGTTTTAGAAGTTTCTTTATGGCGAATATAAACCACAGAAGGTCCCTCCTATCATGAACTGTTTTATTGGGTACCTATTTATCAAGAACATGATCAATTATTCTTCCAAATTTGAGCCACCGTTTGTCTACAAGAGCGTGACAAGAGGCAAAAGTTTTGAGTTCCTCTTTGAGATATGACAAGATTGACTCTTTATCTAGCTTACTGAACATGTGAATCTTCCTACTTGTTTTAACTATCCTTTGTACTTTAATAGTTATTGCTGCTAAAACTGCATCTTGGTCACTTACAGCAACTTCAAAGAGGTCAGCACAGTTAAGCCTAATGCATTAGAGCCAATAAATTTCTAGCATGAGTGTGTTTTCGAACTATCTGTTCTACACAGATTTCAGAGAGGGTATTTAGTAATGTTTCACACAATGTCTTGTCATGTCCACCACTTATAAAACTGTAATTATTCCAACTGATGGCTGAATATTTTAAAGTCTCCTCCAATGATGACAGTATAAAAGTTCAAATGTGTGTGAAGTCCTAAGGGACCAAACTGCTGAGGTCATTGGTCCCTAGACTTACACATTACTCAAACTAAGTTATGCTAAGAACAACATACACACCCAAGCCCGAGGGAGAACTCTAACTTCCGGCAGAAGGGGCCGCACAATCCGTGACATGGCGCCTCAAACCGCGTGGCCACTCCATGCAGCGATGACAGTATAACTTCCAAACATACATACTAGCAAACTGAGGTTCTCCATAAAGTTTTCAATTACATCTGCAGCTTTATTCTGTGGTCAATAGAAAAATCCATATACAAGTTAATACTCACTGTTGATACTGATTCTTGCTTCAATGATCTCATATGTAGCTTCAGTTTCTACCTCAGTGGATTTTAATTTGTTGTTTACTGTGACAAACACACCAGTTCCACTTCCCATTGTCTATCGTTCTGAGATACACTTTGATGTATCCTAAAAATTTCACTGCTGTCCATTTTGTATTTTTATCAGCTTCAGAACTTAGTATTATATGAGCTCCACTGCTTTTTAGGAGCAATTCAAGCTATGGCACTTTTTCAGTGAATGTTTTGGCATTTGGTCACTAGGATTTCAGTCATTTCATCTGTGGGGTCATTTCTTTGGCTCTTATACTAATATCTTGGTGTTTCCTACAGCTAACATTATCTAAATGGACAGAGAGTCACCCAAGCCCAACACCATTGTGTGCATTCCACGTACATCCACCCACCAGGGTAGCAGCCTCTTAAGTGTGGTGCACTCCTGGCCCATTTTGGAGGGCTCTACAGTTCTCAACATTGTGGCCACAGTCCAGAAAGTCACAGCCTAGCTCGTCACAGAACCTTCAAAGTCTATGGTGCAGGTCTTCCACTGGACTCAAAAGAAGTGGCCGCAATTAAATCTGTGGATAATGCTGCAGTCTGCAAGCATTATTGATTAGTCTTGAAATGACAAACAACAGGCATTGTACATTCCAATGTGCATCACAATCTGCAGTTGGTTCAACCTTGTTTGGTAAATGCGGAATAGCCTCTTCAACATGTTGAATGTGGCCTCCAGCCCTACACACAGAGCACACAAGTTGATGCTTTCAATCCATTGTTACTATTTCCCTAAGAGATAACAATTCCCCATACATTTGAACTGCCGGAGATTAGCAGACCCTTTCCCTTTTGCTCTCCCTTCCTACCAACATGCGACACAATAGGCTTTACACTGTGTAAACTTGTAAATAATTTACATGAAGCACTAGTAATTGAGATTGGGGGTGGGGGGGAAGGGAGGGGGGAGGGAGGGGAGGGTAGAGTGTGAGTTTGATGGTGCTCCTATGAGACACAGTATGATGTGAGCAAGGCAGTAACTGCTAGCAGATAGATGGAGGGCAGCAAGTGTAATTTCTATTAACAGCACAGGAATCCAAAGTTACTGGTGTAGAAGTCAACTCAAAGTCCATATGTGAACCACACGTATGAGGAGTCACAAGATCATGTAACATGGGCTCATAAAGATTCACAGTCCTTGTCATGAATATTGTCCTCTACGTATTAAGCAGGTCCTCCTCCACAGCTCAATGGTCAATGTATCAGGCTGCTATGCAGAGGACCTCGTTTTGATTCCCATACCACCAGGGGCTTTTTCTTGGTTGGACCACTGGAACAGGGGGCAGTCATCCTCTTGATGGCAACTGAGGAGCTGCTTAAGTGAGAAGTAATGGTTCCCAGGTCCAGAAAACCAACAAACAGCTGGAAGAGTGGCATGCTGACTGTACAGCCTTCCATACTGTATCTAATGATGCCAATGACAGACGATAACATGCCAGTCAGTCGGTCTCGGCTAGCCCACCATGGCCAGGACACTGAGCTTCTCTTTTGCTTTGTACATTACATAGCAAAGATTTTATACAAGCCTGACTCCATCCAATCAAACAATCTTATACTGTATTAATCTTCGTGTAATTGGCGTTGCTTTTCTCGCACGGTTCACAAAAAATTAATCTCCTTTCATTTCTCCATAACAATGATACGAACTGCACATAGATCTGTTATATTTTGGTTCTAAACTACATTTTCCACATTGTTTTCAAGAAAAGCATGTTAGAGAAATCTAATAGATTTTGGCCACACGATGTGTGTCCATGTGGCACAGTGGTTAATGCAACTGCCTTGTAAGCAGAAGATCCTAGGTTCGAGTCCCAATCCAGCACACATCTTCACTCATTACTGCTGATTCCACATAAATTCCCAATGCAGCTGATATAATTGCTTCCTTCCTCTTCCTTTCCTTCCTGCCATCCTCCACCTTCAATTTACATAATACGCCCAGCTGATATTTGAACTTGGATGCAATTCGTTCACAGTAAATAAAATAGGTATTCTAGCACACTACCCTGCTTTTTGAGAAAGCCATCCCTAATGTTCATTATGCATAATCAACTCCAAATCAGTGGGATCAACAGATTGAAAATTGAGCATTTTTCACCATATACGTCGTCTGCAAGTGCATGCGTTCCGATGAATCGAGAAAAGAAACTTTTATGACTACCACTTTTGTACCAATAAGGCCAATGAAAGTAGCGATGGCTGAGCACCCATGGCACCTGGCTATAAAACAGAGGACATGTGTTCTAATCCTGCATGCATCGAGGCCCCCCCCCCCCTTCCCCCTCGGCCACATGTGTATTTTCCTGCGTGTTAAAATTAGTGGGAATACAAAGACTAATAAGGTAAATAAATAAGGCAGGTAAAGAAATTTCTCAAACACCTGGGATTAGTGAAGAATTAAAATTTTAATCAATGTTGTTTGCAAACAATTCTAATAAATATTGTTGCAAATTTGTCACGGATGATCAGAACGAGTTGTTCTCCATCATCAGTCTGTTTCGGTCCTACAGCGTACTGGTAGTGAATTTTTATTGTATATCTGCATAGTCCTTCCCATGAACCATGGACCTTCCCATTGGTGGGGAGGCTTGCGTGCCTCAGCAATACAGATAGCCGTACTGTGGGTGCAACCACAACAGATGGGTATCTGTTGAGAGACCAGACAAATGCGTGGTTCCTGAAGAGGGGCAGTAGCCTTTTCAGTAGTTGCAGGGTCAACAGTCTGGATGATTGACTGATCTGGTCTTGTAACATTAACCAAAACGGCCTTACTGTGCTGGAACAGTGAACGGCTGAAAGCAAGGGGTAACTACAACCATAATTTTTCCCGAGGGCATAAATCTTTACTGTATGGTTAAATGATGATGGTGTCCTCTTGGGTCAAATATTCTGGAGGTAAAATAGTTCCCAATTCGGATCTCCAGGTGGGGACTACTAAGAAGGACGTCATTATCAGCAGAAACAAAACAGGCATTCTACAGATCGGGACATGTAATGTCAGATCCCTTAATCGGGTAGGTAGGATAGAAAATTTAAAAAGAGAAATGGATAGGTTAAAGAAGGCTGTATATGTGGAAGAGGCCTGGAGACACTGGAAGGGTTCAGACAGATTATATAATGGTAAGACAGAGATTTAAGAACCAGGTTTTCAATTTTAAGATATTTCCAGAGGCAGATGTGGACTCTGACCACACTCTGTTGGTTAGGAACAGTGGACTAAAACTAAAGAATCTGCAAAAAGGTGGGAATTTAAGGAGATGGGACCTGGATAAACTGAAAAAACCAGAGTTTGTAGAGAGTTTCAGAGACAGCATTAGGTAACAATTGACAAGAACAGGGAAAAGAAACACAGTACAAGAAGAATGGGTAGCTTTGAGAAATGAAATAGTGAAGGCACCAGAGGATGAAGTGGGTAAAAAGACAGGGCTAGTAGAAATCCGTGGGTAACAGAATAGATACTGAATTCAATTGATGAAAGAAGAAAGTATAAAAATGCAGTAAACGAAGCAAGCACAAAATAATACAATTGCTTCAAAAATGAGATCGACAGAAACTGCAAAATGGCTAAGCAGTGATGCCTACAGGACAAATGTAAGGATGTAGAGGCAAATATCACTAGGGGTACGGTAGATACTGCCTACAGGAAAATTAAAGAGACATTTGGAGGAAAAAGAACCACTTGTATGAATATCAAAAGCTAGGATGGAAAACCAGTTCTAAGCAAACAAGGGGAAGCACAATGGTGGAAGGATTATATAGAGGGTCTATACAAGGGCAATGTATTTGAGGGCAATATTATGGAAATGGAAGAGGACATAGGTCTTAGATAGAGATGAAATCAGAGATATGATACTGCAAGAAGAATTTGATAGAGCACTGAAAGACCTAAGTCAAAACAAGGCCCTGGGATAGACAACAATACATTAGAACTACTGATAGCCCTGATAAAACTCTACCAGTTGGTGAGAAAGATGTGTGTGACAGTCATAATACCCTCAGACTTCAAGACGAATATAATTTTTCCAATCCCATAGAAAGCAAGTGTTGATAGGTGTCAAAATTACCAAACCCAAACTATCAGCTTAATACGTCACAGCTGCAAAATACTGGCACGAACTCTTTACAGACGAATGGAAAAACTGGTAGAAGCCGACCTCGAGGAAAATCAGTTTGGATTCTGTAGAAATGATGGAACACAAGAGGTAATACTCACATTACAACTTAGCTTGGAAGATGGATTAGGAAAGGCAAACCCACATTTCTTGGATTTGTAGTCTTGAGAAATCTTTTGAGAATATTGATTGGAATACTCCCTTTCAAATTCTAAAGGTGGCAGGGGTCAAATATAGGGAGCGAAGAGCTATTTACAATTGTACAGAAACGAGATGGCAGTTATAAGAGTTGAGGGGCATGAAAAGGAAGCAGTGGTTGGGAAGGGAGTGAGACAGGGTTGTAGCCTATCCCTGATGTTATACAATCTGTACACTGAGCAAGCAGCAAAAGAAATAAAAGAAAAATTCAGTGTAGGAATTAGAATCCACAGAGAAGAAATAAAAACTTTGAGGTTCGCCAAAGACATTGTAATTCTGTCAGGGTCAGAAAAGGACCTGGAAGAGTAGTTGAATGGAATGGACAGTGTCTTGAAAGGTGGTTACAATTTGGATGATGATGAGGTCCCATACTCCAAGGAGCGTAGGGAATGATGCAGGAGATCCACACTGCCGACTAGGCAAGGTCGTAGTGGAGATGGTTTGCCATTGCCTTCCTCCAACTGTAATGGGGATGAATGATGATGATGATGATGATGATGAAGACAACACAACATCACCCAGTCATCTCGAGGCAGGTAAAATCCCGGACCCCGTGGGAAATCGAACCCAGGACTCCATGTGCAGGAAATGAGAATGCTACCGCAAGACCACGAGCTGCAGACAAGATGGAACATCAACAAAAGCAAAACAAGGATAATGGAATGTAGCCAAATTAAATTACTTCGAATTAGATTAAGAAATGATACACTTAAAGTAGTAGACGAGTTTTGCTATTTGGGGAGCAAAATAACTGAAGATGGTTGAAGTAGAGAGGATATAAAATGTAGACTGGCAAGAAAAGTGTTTCTGAAGAAGAGAAATTTGTTAACATCGAGTATAGATTTAAGTGCCAGGAAGAATTTACTGAAAGTATTTGTATGGAGTGTAATCATGCATGGAAATGAAACACAGACAATAAATAGTTTAGATAAGAAGAGAACAGAAGCTTTCGATATGTGGGGCGACAGAAGAATGCTGAACATTAGATGGGTAGATCACATAACTAATGGGGAGGTACTGAACAGAATTGGGGAAAAGAGGAATTTGTGGCACAACTTGACTTGAAGAAGGGATCGGTCGGTAGGACATTTTTTGAGGCATTTAGGGATCACCAATTTAGTATTGGAGGGCAGTGTGGAGGGTAACAATTGTAGGGGGAGACTAAGAGATGAATCCACTAAGCAGATTCAGAAGGGTGTAGTTTGCAGATAGTTACTTGTAGATGAAGGAGCTTGCGCAGGATAGAGTAGCATGGAGAGCTTCATCAAACTAGTCTCTGGACTAAAGACCACAACAACAACATCCACACAGTAAAATATTGTTTGTGAAATAATATAGTGAGCTTCTGTAAGTAACATGTGGATATTGTAGTATGTAATTTGTTGTAAACAGCATTTATGTTTATTCAGTAATATCAGGTTGCTTACTGTAAGTCTTCAGTTCCACTATTTTAACAATGGATGATGCATAGCCTGTGATTACTACTGAAATAAATAACTGTGAGCCTGTCACACAAGAAGTCAATGCTGTGTTTCAGTCTGTGCAAGAAATGTAAGATGATGTATTATCAACACATTACTCAAAGTAGGCAGTCTGTTTCTCTGTAGTCCAAATTAACAGGATCAACTTTCACTGAGCAATTTGTGAAGCTGAAGAACAAAAGGACTTTTGTTGACGTTGAAGAACTGTATCAAAAAGACAGAGCAAAAGGTGAAATGAAAGGTGTTGAGGCTAGTGAATCCAGGATGATTTGTAACATGTCTCAGTCAAGCTATGCTTCATCAGTTCTGAATGAAAATTATGAGACAGTAACCAGACAATCAAGCTATGGCGCGGTGCCTCTTAATTTGACAGCATATTGAGAATGAGACAACAAGAATATGCAAGATGTAGATTGCATGTGCAGCATTTCAGTACTGACCAACATGGAGCTTAAGTTTGCTGCATCTTTATCTTCAGCAAGGAATTTCAAACTGAAGTGTAAAAGTAGTCAATGGCATATTATGAAATGTGTCTCACACAAGGATGTAGAAAGCATTGAAGATAAACAGAAACTGGCAGCATTTTGAGTGTGCAGACAGCATCACTTATTACTAGTTTTAATCATGATTACATGACAAATACCTACCAAAAAGGGTGAAAGTATCGAACATTTGACATATGTTTTCACAAAAGAGAGAAGAGTGAACCCTTGTTGCAGTTGGTAGCATATTTATACTAGGTGCCTGGAAAATTGTTGGTGAATGTTTTCCTGTGATTACAAGGAACTACTAATAAATATGGTCCTCAGGTTATACCAAAGTTCAACCATTTAATTGACTTATTTAACACCAAGTAACTGACAAAATCCATTTACAAAATATGTCCTGAGAACATTTTAAAACCATATGTTGCTGATAGCAAGTTTAGTTTCATAGTGGATTCCCGAGGCAGAAAAACTGATACTGTCCTGCATGATGATATGCTTATAGATGACAAGGGTCAACTGACTTGTTGGGTTAAGTAATACTGCCAAACTGTATACCTGTGTGTCAGGCATGTGATGTTTATTTTTTTGCCAAGTTAAAAACATTATTTTGAGGCTTCATAATTGCAGTTCAAATCAAAATTAATTTCTGAAAAAGAACTATTTTTTAATGTAAACGAATTCACCTTATTAACCATCATATACCCATCAATTTTAACACAGAGAAAATTATATATAAAAAAGGAAGAGTCAAACACACATCCTCTGCTTCTAGCAGCACTTTTTCCAAAGTGTATTAACCTGATTGGTAATTAAGCAACAGTAATAAAAAATGGTCTCCAGCTCCATATCTGAAGTAATACATTTTAAGTTTAAGTAGTACGTTTTAAGCTTAACATATATTTTATAATATCAGATGGTCAAAGTGCAATGAATGTTACATACTCTGTCTGCAACTCCACCTGGCAGAATTGTTTTTACAACAACGCCAGTGCTACGTCCTCCAATGATCCCAAATCCAAGACCTGAGCCATCATTGATCAGGTCAATAATTTCGACCTGAGCCCACTCTGTGTTCAGCTGTAACAGACAAATAAGATGAGAAAATGGGTCAGTTTCTTAGATATATGGTATATTTCATTTTTACAATACACTACAGCTTAACATCAAATATCAGTGTTGCACTCAGTTCCACAAACTGAATAGCCTTACCTAACAATATACACTGTGCAATCTAATTTAACTCACATGATAGGTCGTATCTTAAGAGCTGGTCTTACTACTTAACCTGAAATACAGAAAAATTGAAGCTACCACATCCAACTGCAAGTACAAATTGAAAGTCTTTGAATAAGCTCATTAAACAAGGAGCATACTATTGTTACATTATTACAAACATTTTACTAAGGCCATCAGAACACATTAAGAAAGAAGGAAAGAAAGATCTAGCTGAGAAATAAAAACATAATGTAGTTTCTGTAACGACAAAGTTGTGTCAGGGGAGAAGAAATTATTTCTAGACAAAGTCTCCACCACTCAGACACACAGAAATAATAAATGTGTATTGAAGTTAAGATTACAAAATCTAATTAAGGCTAACACTCAGCTTTCTGTAACCAAAAATCCTCCTAGATGCTTGGAGATTAGACCATTTTCGCAACAAGGGAAAATGTGGATGATTCATACACTGTACTTAACAAATACAAGCAGATATTAATACTGAAAGAAATAGAGGGACTGTATGAATTCCACTTGTAGCATGGGTCTTATTATGTGCCAGCAGTGTAGCAATTTGTGAGTCAATAATTTCCTTTAATATCTGACAAGGTCTTCATCTGATTTACTGTTACTTCTACAAAATATGTCAACATTTTCAAAGTAATTTTCCTGGTTTAATACAAACCCATGGCCATAAACTGAAAGAGCTTCAAGATTTATTTTATTTTTTTAAATCACTGCTTCTTTGTGATACAGTACAGACTAAATTACTGTGAGAGCAACTCAGAATGTGTGACTTACACACACATCATAGGAGGCCACTTAGTGTGAGCAGAGATCCAGGGCATAATGGCTCTCACTGCAAACTCTGCATGTTTGACACACAGTGTATATGTCGTGAGAAAATGTATACATCAGAATGGTCCTCTTGGCTCAAGTATTTGAAGCTGTTGGATCAACATAACACCTGTAGTAACTAGAGATCTTGTGGCATGCTGAAGGTTATCTTTCTCCCGTCAGACTGAGTATCATTTGCTACTAGAGGTTATTTTCTATGCCTGTTAACCTGTCATTCATTCTTCCTCACACAATGGTACTGCTTGATTTGGCAAGTATGTGGTCTTGCCTACTGCAAATAAACACAGTGTGCTGTTCAAGGATGAGTCGTAGTTTAGACTGGAGATTTGTTCTAACTGCCTGTTCATCTGGGGTGTCCCTAGGATACATTACAACTCTGCTAACATTATTTAATGGGATGAATATGGTTGTGGCACCAATATTTTTACTCAGGTCAGCATCATGTTAGGAGCATGTAGGTCACTAACTGCATTTTCTAGGAGCACTAAGATGGCTAAGGTTTTTGCGGATGCTGGCCTGTAACGTGGCGTTGATGATCCTTGATTCCATATGATGCGTAATAATGCCTGTCCACAAAGGGCTCTTGCTCACATACCTGGAAGACGAAAATATCACACATACAGAGTGAAAAACTCACCCACTTTCCAAAATCTGATCGAACAGGTGTACAACATGAAAAGCTGCAGTCCTAATAGCATTATCACAGATCATTTATGAGCTCTGGAAGAGGCTTGTCCAGTGATTGGAGGCATTACTGTAACACATACTAGACAATCTTATCAACAATATTTAAAGATGGTATGTACATTTGACAGCACAAAAAGCAGGTCACCCCTGAATTTCAATGTGTAGGCCGCACCTGACAGTATGCAAGCAGCATAGCATAGTTGTGTCGCAGGTCATCTACACCCTCTGAAGTATATTCATTTGATTATACACAACTGCTACAACAAGAGACCACTTGAGAGCACTGCTCATTATGGCAGTCTGTCTGGATATAAACTAATACCATGACACAACAAATATTAGAAAAAACGTTATTAGAATGAGACACTCCCTAATACTTGAAAATTAAATTTCATTACAATAACTGACATTGCAGAAGTCTTATCACACTCATTAAATGGCAAGACAAGTTGTTGCTCGTGATCCAAATTTGAAGCCAATGTTAACCGAACAAAGCTTGCATGTCTGATCGAGAAACGACTAGGCATAAAGAGACATAAAATATCAAAGTGTTCACCAGTATCAGTTTACAATGCCAAATGTCTGAACATGGTAATAATTGATGATACACTTAGTACTGCACTGGGAACCCCGTAAAGCTTATATTGCAACTGAAAAGTAACCATGAAAGGTAAGTAATAAAGTGCAATGCACAAGTGTGTAATGCCAGGAAGTAAAGACATGGTGATGGATGGAGAGTAGAACCCAATACCCACCGTAGGAATTGTTAACTAAGCACACTCAAATGTCAGATATTAAATACATTCTTCAATAGTCTGATATTGGAACCTGAAATTATGATAAAATGATTTTTGCCTGGAAGGGATTTGAACCCAACACCTTTCCCTATTGTCTTAGAGCTATGAATAGATATCAAATATTTATCATTTGTTCACCAGTAATGAGATGTGCACATGTTCAGCTAGAGGTAACACAACGCTGCCAAGGACTCCATCCCGCACATATAATCGTTGCTCATCCCACAACTATCAAATTCTCTTTCACCAGTAGTTAGGATCTCGCCGTTTCTAGAGACCTGGAGGAGTTTGGCATCATGAGGAAACAACAAAATGATGGGACAGAATCATCCCAAAGGGTTCAAATCCAGAGTAAAATTTGTATCCGAGCTCAAATCCCAGTATAGTGCCAATATTTTCAAAATATAAAGGTCACTTAAAATAAGAAATGAAGGTCCTGCGATCTTACATGATGACAGGTTTGTGAACTAAAATAACACTACTAGTATAAGAAAAATTACTAGAAAGTGAGTTTCTGCAAGCAGCAACTACCGTCTCTCACAGCTAAAATTAATCCAACTCTGTTCCAGTCAGTAATGAATGGACATGTTTAATGTTGATCTGGAACCACAGCAGAGTGCTGTGTTCTTTACTTGGTGTTACTGGAGGCGAAGAGAGTATATTTGCGGCTATATGTGTGTTAAGAAATTATTCAGATAGTGTCGGGAGATGAAATTGTAATAATCATGAGGGATGTGAATTCGATACTAGGAAAAAAAAAGAAAAGGAAAAGTAGTAGGTGAACATGGAATGGGGGTAAGGAATGAAAGAGGAAGCTGCCTGGCAGAATTTTGCACAGACCATAACTTAATCATAGCTAACACTTGGTTTAAGAATCATGAAAGAAGGTTGTACACGTGGAAAAGGCCTGAAGACAGTGGAAGGTTTCAGATAGATTATATAATGGTAAGACAGAGATTTAGGAACCAGGTTTTCAATTCTAAGACTTTCCAGGGGCAGATGTGGACTCTGACCACAATCTATTGGTTATGAACTGTAGATCAAAGCTGAAGACACTGCAAAAAGGTGGGAATTTAAGGAGATGGGACCTGCATAAACTAACTTAACCAGAGGTTGTACAGAGTTTCAGGGAGAGCATAATGGAACAATTGACAGGAATGGGGGGAATAAATACAGTAGAAGAAGAATGGGTAGCTTTGAGAGTTGAAATAGTGAAGGCACCAGAGGATGAAGTGAGTAAAAAGAGGGGGCTAGTAGAAATCATCGGGTAACAGAAGAGATATTGAATTTGACTGATGAAAGGAGAAAATATAAAAATGCAATAAATGCAGCAGGCACAAAATAATACAAACGTCTCAAAAATGAGATCAACAGGAACTGCAAAATGGGTAAGCAGGGATGGCTAGAGGACAAATATAAGGACGTAGATGGATATATCACTAGGGGTAAGATAGATATTGCCTACAGGAAAATTAAAGAAACCATTGGAGAAAAGAGAACCACTTGTATGAATATCATGAGCTCAGATGGAAATTCAGTTCTAACCAAAGAAGGGAACCCAGAAAGATGGAAGGAGTATATAGAGGGTCTATACAAGAGTGATGTACTTGAGGGCAATATTATTGGAATGGAAGAGGATGTAAGAGAAGATGAAATGGGAGATATGATACTGCGTGAAGAATTTGACAGAACACTGAAAGATCTAAGTCGAAACAAGGCCCAGGGAGTAGTAGACAACATTCCATTAGAACTGCTGACAGCCTAACGAGAGCCAGCCCTGACAAAACTCTACTATCAAGTGGGCAAGATGTATGACACAGTCATAATACCCTCAGACTTCAAGAAGAATAGAATTATTCCAATCCCAAAGAATGCAGGGATTGACAGGTGTGGAAATTAGTGAACTATCAGCTTAATAAGTCATGGGTGCAAAATACTGACACGAATTCTTAACAGACGAGTGGAAAAACTGGTAGAAGCCAACCTTGAGGAAAATTGGTTTGGATTCTGTAGAAATGTTGGAACACATGAGGCAATACTGACCCTACAACTTATCTTAGAAGATGGATTAAGGAAGGCAAACCTAAGTTTCTAGCATTTGTAGACTTAGAGAAAACCTTTGATGATGGTGACTGGAACACTGTCATTCAAATTCTGAAAGTGGCAGGGGTCAAACAGAGAGAGCGAAACGTTATTCACAATTTGTACAGAAACCAGATGGCAGTTATAAGAGTCGAGGGGCATGAAAGGGAAGCAGTGTTTGGGAAGGGAGTGAGACAGGTTTGTAGCCTATCCCCGATGTTATTCAATCTATATATTGAGTAAGCAGTAAAGGAAACAAAAGAAAAATTTGCAGTTGGAATTAAAATCCACAGAGAAGAAATAGAAACTTCGATGTTTGCCGATGACATTGTAATTCTGTTAGAGACAGCAAAGGACCTGGAAGAGTAGTTGAACGGAATGGATAATGTCTTGAAAGGTGGCTACAAGATGGAACATCAATAAAAGCAAAACAAGGATAATGGAATTTAGTCAAATTAAATTAATTCTCAATTAAATTACGAAATGAGACACTGAAGGTAGTAGATGAGTTTTGCTATTTGGGGAGCAAAATAACTGATGAAGGTCGAAGTAGAGAGGATATAAAATGTAGACTGGCAATGGCAAGAAAAGCGTTTCTGAAGAAGAGAAATTTGTTAACATCGATTATAGATTTAAATGTCAGGAAGTCTTTTCTAAAAGTATTTGTATGGAGTGTAGCAATTTCTTTTTTAACCTTGCTGTTCTGTTTGGATCTATATGACCCGAAATGGTAATAAAGATCGTTTCTTATTACTTAAATGTCAAAATAACTTTATGAAATTTGGTGACTTTGTCTGAAAATGCAAGGTCAACATGTGGTTAAAAAAGTTTTAAAATATTTTGGGTCATCTGGTCATATACCTCAAAAGTTATGTACGTAATGTTCAGATCAGTGTGACCCGACCTTAATATGATTACTCTGAAGTCAAGTACTTTCTGGTTGTCTCACACTTTATAGTAGTAACAACATTCATTGTTCATACTTATTCCCAACATTCAACGAGTCAACAAGCAATATTCAACAAGTCAACAAAGGCGCTTCATTTACAACAATGGACTTGTCATTGCAACTTGTCAACTGCTCGAATTATCCGTTGTTTTTGCTCAGTTTGTGTTCTCTATCGTTTGTGATCAGTCTGAATTGTGACAACATGGAAATTTTCATTGACTGATTCTGAGTGTAAAGAATTAGTAAATAGCTCAACAGACGATCATCTGAAAGCAAGTGTTCTAACGACACTGACGACAGTCCACAGCCTGTTCAAAGTAGTGTACAGACTTCTATTTCTACAAAGGGGAATACTGTATTGTATTGTATGTTAACCGGAGACCTAGAAACGACGGAGAGGCTCCGTCTCCGCCGCAGCTGCAGTGGTCCACAACCCCACGACGACTACCGCAGTCCATTTCACCCCTCGTCCGCCCCACACCGAACCCAGGTTTATTGTGCGGTTCGGCCCCCGATGGGCCCCCCAGGGAACGTCTCATACCAGACGAGTGTAACCCCTATGTTTGCGTGGTAGAGTAACGTTGCTGTACGCGTACGCGGAGAACTTGTTTGCGCAGCAATCTCTGACATAGTGTAACTGAGGCGGAATAAGGGGAACCAGCCCGCATTCGCCGAGGCAGATGGAAAACCGCCTAAAAACCATCCACAGAATGGACGGTTCACCAGACCTCGACACAAATCCGTCGGGCGGATTCGTGCCGCCTGGAAAAAGGGGAATATAGAATGTTAGTTGCAACCACCAGCACAACACGGCCGCCTTCCTGCTTCGACCATCATCAGGAGTACCCCGGGAGTTACCGCATATGCAAGCAGCAGAATAGGTGATGTAAAAAGTTCATTTGAAGTATTATTTTCTACAGCACTTCAGAATGAAATAAAAGAGACGCCAAGTATTGAGGGGCAACGAGTTTTGATAAGCAATGGCCAAACGTTGATGATTCTCTTCTTCAGACACACTTGGGCCCCTATTCCTGGCGAGGATATATCGCTCACAAGGGGAATCTACAAAAAGTTTGTGGGATAAGAATAATAGCCGGAATATATTTCGAGCAACCATGTCCCTAGAAACATAGCGCATCTTGCGATTTGATAATTAATCCACAAGAGATGAAAGACGACGTGCGGATAAACTCGCCACAATTCGCAATAACTGGGAGAAGTGGTTAGACGTCCTTGCTAAACCGTATAACCCAGGGGAAAATGTGAACGTCGACGATCCACTGGTAGCATTTAGAGACAGCTGTCCATTCTAGCAGCACATCCCAAGCAAACCGCCAAAATATGGGATCGAGATATCGACTCTGTGTGAAAACAAATCTTCGTATGTTCTGAAAGTCCAAATTAATACAGGAAAGCAGAGTGGAGCAGCACCAGGAAAACATCGGGGAATGATAGTTGTTGCTGATCTTACCTCTGATTTGCGAGTTCAGAATGTAACACGTGACAACTTTTTACGTCATACAATTTAGGACAGCTGCTCTTGAAAAGGAAACTGGCAACGTGAGCCAGAGCTTCCAGAAGATATGACTCACACGGAGGTTCATAGTTCCGCATTTTACTTCACAAATGACACCACGGAGATCAATTATACTAGGTGTGTTCAAGAAGAAACCGAACTTTTGCTGTATCAGCTTTACTGGTTATTGTACAACATTTTAAGCACTGTCCTCTTCAAAATAGTCCCCTCTACTGGCAATACACCGTTCCCATCGTTTCTTCCAGTTTTGGAACGCCTCCTGGAACACATTTTGTGGGATGGCGCGCATGTTTCTCGTCGCATTGTCCTGCATCTCCTATATAGTTTGAAAACGACGTCCTTTCAATGTGTTGTTCAGTTGGGGAAACAGGAAAAAGTCTGTGGGGTTAGGTCCAGAGAATACTGTACATGGGGCACAACGGGAATGTGTTGTTTTGCGAGATATATGTAAAAAATAGATAGATAGATACATGGATCCCCCCCATGAACCATGGACCTTGCCGTTGGTGGGGAGGCTTGCGTGCCTCAGCGATACAGATAGCCGTACCGTAGGTGCAACCACAACGGAGGGGTATCTGTTGAGAGGCCAGACAAACGTGTGGTTCCTGAAGAGGGGCAGCAGCCTTTTCAGTAGTTGCAAGGGCAACAGTCTGGATGATTGACTGATCTGGCCTTGTAACAATAACCAAAACGGCCTTGCTGTGCTGGTACTGCGAACGGCTGAAAGCAAGGGGAAACTACAGCCGTAATTTTTCCCGAGGGCATGCAGCTTTACTGTATGATTACATGATGATGGCGTCCTCTTGGGTAAAATATTCCGGAGGTAAAATAGTCCCCCATTCGGATCTCCGGGCGGGGACTACCCAAGAGGATGTCATTATCAGGAGAAAGAAAACTGGCGTTCTACGGATCGGAGCGTGGAATGTCAGATCCCTTAATCGGGCAGGTAGGTTAGAAAATTTAAAAAGGGAAATGGATAGGTTAAAGTTAGATATAGTGGGAATTAGTGAAGTTCGGTGGCAGGAGGAACAAGACTTCTGGTCAGGTGACTACAGGATTATAAACACAAAATCAAATAGGGGTAATGCAGGAGTAGGTTTAATAATGAATAGGAAAATAGGAATGCGGGTAAGCTACTACAAACAGCATAGTGAACGCATTATTGTGGCCAAGATAGATACGAAGCCCACGCCTACTACAGTAGTACAAGTTTATATGCCAACTAGCTCTGCAGATGACGAAGAAATTGAAGAAATGTATGATGAAATAAAAGAAATTATTCAGATTGTGAAGGGAGACGAAAATTTAATAGTCATGGGTGACTGGAATTCGAGTGTAGGAAAAGGGAGAGAAGGAAACATAGTAGGTGAATATGGATTGGGGGACAGAAATGAAAGAGGAAGCCGCCTGGTCGAATTTTGCACAGAGCACAACATAATCATAACTAACACTTGGTTTAAGAATCATGAAAGAAGGTTGTATACATGGAAGAACCCTGGAGATACTAAAAGGTATCAGATAGATTATATAATGGTAAGACAGAGATTTAGGAACCAGGTTTTAAATTGTAAGACATTTCCAGGGGCAGATGTGGACTCTGACCACAATCTATTGGTTATGACCTGTAGATTAAAACTGAAGAAACTGCAAAAAGGTGGGAATTTAAGGAGATGGGACCTGGATAAACTAAAAGAACCAGAGGTTGTACAGAGATTCAGGGAGAGCATAAGGGAGCAATTGACAGGAATGGGGGAAATAAATACAGTAGAAGAAGAATGGGTAGCTTTGAGTGATGAAGTAGTGAAGGCAGCAGAGGATCAAGTAGGTAAAAAGACGAGGGCTAGTAGAAATCCTTGGGTAATAGAAGAAATATTGAATTTAATTGATGAAAGGAGAAAATATAAAAATGCAGTAAGTGAAACAGGCAAAAAGGAATACAAACGTCTCAAAAATGAGATCGACAGGAAGTGCAAAATGGCCAAGCAGGGATGGCTAGAGGACAAATGTAAGGATGTAGAGGCCTATCTCACTAGGGGTAAGATAGATACCGCCTATAGGAAAATTAAAGAGACCTTTGGAGATAAGAGAACGACTTGTATGAATATCAAGAGCTCAGATGGAAACCCAGTTCTAAGCAAAGAAGGGAAAGCAGAAAGGTGGAAGGAGTATATAGAGGGTCTATACAAGGGCGATGTACTTGAGGACAATATTATGGAAATGGAAGAGGATGTAGATGAAGATGAAATGGGTGATACGATACTGCGTGAAGAGTTTGACAGAGCACTGAAAGACCTGAGTCGAAAGAAGGCCCCCGGAGTAGACAATATTCCATTGGAACTACGGACGGCCGTGGGAGAGCCAGTCCTGACAAAACTCTACCATCTGGTGAGCAAGATGTATGAAACAGGCGAAATACCCTCAGACTTCAAGAAGAATATAATAATTCCAATCCCAAAGAAAGCAGGTGTTGACAGATGTGAAAATTACCGAACTATCAGCTTAATAAGTCACAGCTGCAAAATACTAACACGAATTCTTTACAGACGAATGGAAAAACTAGTAGAAGCCAACCTCGGGGAAGATCAGTTTGGATTCCGTAGAAACACTGGAACACGTGAGGCAATACTGACCTTACGACTTATCTTAGAAGAAAGATTAAGGAAAGGCAAACCTACGTTTCTAGCATTTGTAGACTTAGAGAAAGCTTTTGACAATGTTGACTGGAATACTCTCTTTCAAATTCTAAAGGTGGCAGGGGTAAATTACAGGGAGCGAAAGGCTATTTACAATTTGTACAGAAACCAGATGGCAGTTATATGAGTCGAGGGACATGAAAGGGAAGCAGTGGTTGGGAAGGGAGTAAGACAGGGTTGTAGCCTCTCCCCGATGTTGTTCAATCTGTATATTGAGCAAGCAGTAAAGGAAACAAAAGAAAAATTCGGAGTAGGTATTAAAATTCATGGAGAAGAAATAAAAACTTTGAGGTTCGCCGATGACATTGTAATTCTGTCAGAGACAGCAAAGGACTTGGAAGAGCAGTTGAATGGAATGGACAGTGTCTTGAAAGGAGCATATAAGATGAACATCAACAAAAGCAAAACAAGGATAATGGAATGTAGTCTAATTAAGCCGGGTGATGCTGAGGGAATTAGATTAGGAAATGAGACACTTAAAGTAGTAAAGGAGTTTTGCTATTTGGGGAGCAAAATAACTGATGATGGTCGAAGTAGAGAGGATATAAAATGTAGGCTGGCAATGGCAAGGAAAGCGTTTCTGAAGAAGAGAAATTTGTTAACATCCAGTATTGATTTAAGTGTCAGGAAGTCATTTCTGAAAGTATTCGTATGGAATGTAGCCATGTATGGAAGTGAAACATGGACGATAAATAGTTTGGACAAGAAGAGAATAGAAGCTTTCGAAATGTGGTGCTACAGAAGAATGCTGAAGATTAGATGGGTAGATCACATAACTAATGAGGAAGTATTGAATAGGATTGGGGAGAAGAGAAGTTTGTGGCACAACTTGACCAGAAGAAGGGATCGGTTGGTAGGACATGTTCTGAGGCATCAAGGGATCACCAATTTAGTATTGGAGGGCAGCGTGGAGGGTAAAAATCGTAGAGGGAGACCAAGAGATGAATACACTAAGCAGATTCAGAAGGATGTAGGTTGCAGTAGGTACTGGGAGATGAAAAAGCTTGCACAGGATAGAGTAGCATGGAGAGCTGCATCAAACCAGTCTCAGGACTGAAGACCACAACAACAACAACAGATACATGGATTTTCCGTTCACTGTAAGAATAAACCTGATGTAAACAAACACAAACGTGATGATTGGTCAGAAGCCGTAGCAAACATACACTTGTGTTGTTATGCTCTTGCAAGTACGTCCTACTTATGTATTACATATAATATTACTAAGTTACGTTAGATGAAAGTTTAAGATATCCAAATGAATTAACAACCATCAACGTTTTTCTTAATCACCCCTTAGTTACGTAGCTTTTATTTCAAAATTCGTGTATTGTCACAGCCTCTGAACAGTTGTGTTCTGATTGTCGCGCTTTAAATACGCAGTATGAAAATGGCCTTTTGGAATTTAAGGAGATGGGACCTGGATAAACTGAAAGAACTAGAGGTTGTACACAGTTTCAGGGAGAGCATAAAGGGAAAAATTGACAGGAATGGGAGAAAGAAATACAGTAGAAGAAGAATGGGTAGCTTTGAGGGATGAAGCGGTGAAGGCAGCAGAGGAGCACGTAGGTAAAAAGACGAGGGCTAGTAGAAATCCTTTGGTAACAGAAGAAATATTGAATTTAATTGATGAAAGGAGAAAATATAAAAATGCAGTAAATGAAGCAGGCAAAGAGGAATACAAACGTCTCAAAAATTAGCTCGACAGGAAGTGCAAAATGGGTAAGCAGGGATGGCTAGAGGACAAATGTAAGGACGTAGATGGATATATCACTAGGGGTAAGATAGATACTGCCTACAGGAAAATTAAAGAAACCTTTGGAGAAAAGAGAACGACTTGTATGAATATCATGAGCTCAGATGGAAATTCAGTTCTAACCAAAGAAGGGAACCCAGAAAGATGGAAGGAGTATATAGAGGGTCTATACAAGAGTGATGTACTTGAGGGCAATATTATTGAAATGGAAGAGGATGTAAGAGAAGATGAAATGGGTGATGTGATACTGCGTGAAGAGTTTGACATAGCACTGAAAGACCTGAGTCGCAACAAAGCTCCGGGAGTAGACAACATTCCATTAGAACTACTGACAGTCTTGGGAGAGCCAGTCCTGACAAAACTCTACCATCTGGTAAGCAAGATGTATGAAACAGGCGAAATACCCTCAGACTTCAAGAAGAATATAATAATTCCAATCCCAAAGAAAGCAGGTGTTGACAGATGTGAAAATTACCGAACTATCGGTTTAATAAGTCACAGCTGCAAAATACTAACACGAATTCTTCACAGACTAATGGAAAAACTAGTAGAAGCCGACCTTGGAGAAGATCAGTTTGGATTCCGTAGAAATATTGGAACACGTGAGGCAATACTGACCCTACGACTTATCTTAGGAGCTAGATTAAGGAAAGACAAACCTACGTTCCTAGCATTAGTAGACCTAGAGAAAGCTTTTGACAATGTTGACTGGAATTCTCTCTTTCAAATTCTGAAGGTGGCAGGGGTAAAATACAGGGAGCAAAAGGCTATTTACAACTTGTACAGAAACCAGATGGCAGTTATAAGAGTTGAGGGACATGAAAGGGAAGCAGTGATTGGGAAGGGAGTGAGACAGGGTTGTAGCCTCTCCCCGATGTTGTTCAATCTGTATATTGAGCAAGCAGTAAAGGAAACAAAAGAAAAAATTCGGAGTAGGTATTAAAATCCATGGAGAAGATATAAAAACTTTAAGGTTCGCCGATGAAGTTGTAATTCTGTCTCAGACAGCAAAGGACGTGGAAGAGCAGTTGAACGGAATGGATAGTGTCTTGAAAGGAGGATATAAGATGAACATCAACAAAAGCATTACAAGGATAATGGAATGTAGTCGAATTAAGTCGGGTGATGCTGAGGGAATTAGATTAGGAAATGAGACACTTAAAGTAGTAAAGGAGTTCTGCTATTTGGGGAGCAAAATAACTGATGATGGTCGAAGTAGAGAGGATATAAAATGTAGGCTGGCAATGACAAGGAAAGCATTTCTGAAGAAGAGAAATTTGTTAACATCGAGTATAGTTTTAAGTGTCAAGAAGTCATTTCTGAAAGTATTTGTATAGAGTGTAGCCATGTATGGAAGTGAAACATGGACGATAAATAGTTTGGACAAAAAGAAAATAGAAGCTTTCGAAATGTGGTGCTACAGAAGAATGCTGAAGATTATATGGGTAGATCACATAACCAATGAGGAAGTATTGAATAGGGTTGGGGAGAAGTTTGTGGTACAACTTGACTAGAAGAAGGGATCGGTTGGTAGGACATGTTCTGAGGCATCAAGGGATCACCAGTTTAGTATTGGAGGGCAGCGTGGAGGGTAAAAATCGTACAGGGAGACCAACAGATGAATACACTAAACAGATACAGAAGGATGTAGGTTGCAGTAGGTACTGGGAGATGAAGAAGCTTGCACAGGATAGAGTAGCATGGAGAGTTGCATCATACCAGTCTCAGGGCTGAAGACCACAACAACAACATGAAAATGGCTAAGGGTGCTTCCTATTCCATATTGAAACACGCGTATGGGACATAGTTAAAAAGTGCCGAGATACAGGTTGTTCTTAATGTTTGTCATAAATTTACAGAGCTAATCGGCTTTGATGTAGGCGCTTCAGTCCAGAACCGCGCGACTGCTACGGTCGCAGGTTTGAATCCTGCCTCGGGCATGGATGTGTGTGATATCCTCAGGTTAAAGTAGTTCTAAGTTCTAGGGGACTGATGACCTCAGATGTTAGGTCCCATAGTGCTCAAAGGCATTTGAACCATTTAATCGGCTTTGAAGTTCTCAGAGGGACTATATTATATACAGTTGAGAGACAAATGCACATTCGTGAACAGCAGAATCCATAGCGTATTAGTTTCATAACTGACTGCAGTACATGGTTCGCTGGTTCAAGTCTCGCCTGACTCACTTTCTTTTCTCGTTCAATTTGAATTACCTACATCTCTTAATTGTAAAATTCATCATCTTTTTTTATGAATAATACACGTCTTCTTGTATTTAATTACATATTGCACGCGAAATTCCTGTTGTCATGTCAGAAATAAATTCTCATTTATCGATATTTTATGAAAGACTGTTAATAAAATTAAGACTGCTGCTTAAATTACGAAAACATAACAATTTAATTTTTCAAGGCAAAAATGAAAAACTAAATACTCTTTATTTGGACTATGTCCATAGCTTTATACCACAGATGTAGATATGTGTCGCACAAAACTGATACACAATCAATCACTTTCACATCATTGAGCACAACATACAAATGCTGCATTTTTAATTTGCTAATTTACCATTACAATATGAACTGAACACAACTGATATGAAGCCAAGTTAAGGGATTTGGTTCGAGAAATAAGAAGACTGTTGAGCTGCCAGACGTACTGAATCTAACTTACGCAGGTTTTCCACATGTCACTGCCGGACGTTGATGGGATATAGAATGATACGCCATAAATTAGAATATTATGTCAGGTGAGTCACCTAAGAAGCGCGTTGTAGTGCTGGAGTTTTGCCGAATATTATTTCATTTTCTTTAAAAATTAAATGGCATTCGAAGCTATATGATTTTTTTGCCCGTCTCTTTTTGCGTCTGAACTCCAACTGCTCACATACTTTACAGCCTAGTTCGACCGCCGGTTGGCCAGTGATGTCCAACTTCAATGCGCCGGTAAAGCTGCTGCCCTGCACATTATCGCTCAATCTACGTGCGTGTAACACAGCAAAAACGTATCCTTATGATCGTACTTGACTGTATTGGTCATAAGCTGGCTTCCGCTCCATGTGAAACGAAATCCAAACGCGGAAGAATACATGGCGTAATGTTTACATCAGGTTTATTCTTATGATGAATAGAGTGTAGTTTCAGACAAGGAGTGACGTGTGAGCCGGCGAATTGTCATGATGCAACATCCAACTCTGGTTTTCCCACAATTCAGTCCTTTTCTTGCGCACAACATCGCACATGCGCACTAGGATTCCCTGGTAGACTTCCTTGTTTACCATCTAATCACGTGGCACATACTGATGATGGATAATGCCTTTGTAGTCAAAAAACACAAACCAACATCACCTTGATCTTAGACCTACTCAGTCTTTTCTTGGACGAGGTGACCTTTGCCCATCTACTGCGACGTCTTTATCTTCGTTTCAGAAACATGGCCGTACACCCACGTCTCATCGCCTGTTATGATGTTCTTAAGAAAGTTTTCATTGTCATTAGCAGAGGCAAGCAATTCCTCGCACATTTCTGTTTCTTTTGGCCAGTCAACAAACGCGGTACGAATTTTGTACTGACACGACGCATCTCAAGTTTTCCACTCAAAATTTGATGGCGTGATCCTACGCTGATGTCCACCTCCTCAGCAACTTCCCAAACAGTTAAATGGCGATTTCTGCGAATCACGGCACGAACGCTATCCACATGGCCATCATCTGGTAATGTGGAAGGACGTCCAGACTCGGTATCGCCAAAGACCGACATTCTGCCCTGCTGAAAAAATTTAAACCGCTCGTAGCACTGTGTGTGACTCATACAGTCCTGCACGCTTGTGCAAGCATTTGAAAGGTCTGTGAAGTTTTGCGAAGTTTGTAGCAGAATTTCACACACATACCCACACACATGCTGTTCTTCAAGCTCCTTCACTGCAATAGTGTGACGAGCAGGCTGTACTCACGTGCTTGTACTGTATTGTGTGGAACTGGGGACCTAGAAACGACGGAGAGGCTTCGTTCCCGCCGTAACCCTCGGTGATTCACAACCCCACAACAGGCTACAGCAGTCCACTCACCCACACCGCACCGAATCCAGTGTTATTGTGCCCCCCGCCCCCCTCCCCCCGGAACGTCTCACGCCACAAGACGAGTGTAACCTCAATGTTTGCGTGGTACAGTAATTATGGTGTACGCTTAGGTGGAGAAAGTGTTGGCGCAGCAGTCACCGACATAGTGTAACTGTCGCGGAATAGGGGGAACCAGCCCGCATTCGCCGAGGCAGATGGAAGACCGCCTTAAAAACCATCCACAGACTGGCCGGCACACCGGACCTAGACACTAATCCGCCGGGCGGATTCGTGCCGGCCTTCCCGCCCGGAAAGCAGTGCGTTAGACCGAACGGCTAACCGGGCGGACGTGCATGCGCTTACTTCAGCGGCTGTGGTTCGCTTGCTATAACTGTCCGAGCGACACAACGCAAATGGCAGTTTGTTGTCTAAACTTGCCGCTAGGTGCGCTCAGTAAGCGCTAACAGGAACATATACATGCAAAAGAAAAACCAAGAGATGCCTCATTGTAGTTTTCTACAATATTCTTGATGTTGCTGCTTCTTGTTGACTTCGAGTGACTTTAACTGGAATGCAAGAAAATTGACTAGAAGCAGACTATCTTTGGAGGAACTTGTGAAGTCACTAGTTTCAGAGCAAATTGCATGAAGGAAGCATATTCCAAGAATAGAAGATTCTTGGAGAATGGTCAGGAGCATCCAAGACCCTGCAGGAGAAGCAGGTGTGGCTAAATCAGTAACAACAAGAAACTCTACTTAACGTGCACGCTGTAAGATCTGTCCTTCAAGCAACGACAATAAAACGAACATTTTGTGTGGAAAAGTGTAACAAACATGTATGCAAAACATACGTCACGTACTTGTGTCCAAATTGCAGTGAGTAAGAAGGAAAGAAAGTGATGTGAGCAGACGAGCTGATGATTGTTGAGATTGGCTTTTTGGTGGAACTGCCTGTTGTTCCTATTTTCTAATATACCCTGCATGAATATTAAAATAATAAATTTTCTTTAATGTAGCACTTTATTATGTCGGGTCATACTGATCCGAGCAGTACTTTGTATAGTAAAGGTGAACAGAACAGCAGGATTAAGCCGTGTTCCGCCTGTCTGCTAAGAGCATCAGACTGACAGAAGGTCAGAGACAATTTCTAACCGGCCAGTAATAGAAAAATCTTGTAGAAACGTGTTTGTGACGGGGCTCGTGGGTGTGGTCATGATAAGACCAGATTTGGCGCCATCACTCAGTAGTGGCCACTTGATACAGACTGCCATCCGCCTAAGCTGTGTCGCGACGCATCGGGAATAAGAGTCTATGGTCTCCAGCGGACTTCACTGTGTGAAGAACAATTAACCTTCGTGCAACACTTGCCTTCAGTAGTCATGTTTAGGTTACAAGAAAGGAAGGACAATTCCAGTACAACATCTCGTCCAATACGAGATAAGACGCCAAGAAGAATTTCGAACTGGGAAGGATGGAGAAGGGTGTCAGTCGTCTTTGCCGTTTCAAAGGATTGATCCTGGCATTTGTCATAAAAGATTTAAGGAGGTCGCCGTAAACCTAAATCAGCCCGGCCTGATGGTGATTTGAAGAACCATATGGAAACTTCACAAGGAGAAAATAGTGGTCAAGCCATAACAAACATTATCTCAAACAATGGCTGTATACGTCCACAAATGTATTGTTATTGATACACATCTGGTGGCACAGAGAAGGTGTTTTGTGTTACGAACTGCTTTCACAGGGATGTGTCCTTGGCAGTTGACATTCGTTGCCAACAAGTGAGATGCCTTGTAGTCGCAGAGGAACAAATGCGACCTGGATACAGCACAGGAACTTGGGTACCAAACAAGCCTACCGCATGTCTTCTAATCTGGCACCCGCGTGTGTTTACCTTTCTCTACCCTTATCAATCAACCACCAAAGACGGTACTTTTCGTCTGTTCTGTTTTGTTTTGTTTGTTTTGGCTATTGCGCTTTAAAAGTGGCTTAACTTAGAATAAGTCGCTACATACGCGGGCTTCAACGGACGGTTTTCGATAACGAGGTGGAATATATTGTTGACAATTTCTCTGGTATTTGTGGTCTCGTCTGTCCTATAACTTATCAGGAAACGCTACATGCACTACGCTAATACAGCTGGTGTCTCATCATAATATCATACAACGAATGGCTATCTTAATTAAATATGAAGTCTCTTGTCATACACAAGTACAGTAAACTCCCGTTTATGCGAAATCCATCAGCTTGTTCCATTGAACTCTGCCAAAAGCCTTTTCTAAATCTATAAAAACAGCAAAGATTTCTCTACCTTTTTCCATATATCTTTCCCCTTAACAGGCCAATAGCGTCTCTTGTTCCTTTTCCTCTTCTAAATCCGAACTGCTCCTCTGCAGTTCCTCTATCCAGCTTGCCATATAGCCTTCTATTCAACACTCTCAGCAAGACTTTAGCTGCATGAGAAATTAGACTGATGGTCCGATGCTCTTCACATTTTTTAGTGTTTTTCTTTTTCTCTATTGGTATCATAACTGTTGCAACGAAGTCCTCAGACCATTCCCTTTTGTCATATATCTCGTTACAGGGGTAGATTATTTCTTTTCTTGCCTTGTTTCCCAGACTCTTCAACAGTTCTGCTGGCAAATCATCTATTCCACACGCCTTCCTTTTTTATTCATCTCCTTCAGCGCCTTTTCTCTGGCTGTAGATGCAACCGTTGTTGACTTCGGTGCTGGAGCCGATGCGAGTGTTTATCAAGGCATGATGTTGCACGAAGGCAAGCATCCGGTCGGCAAAGTGTAACTGGGTTTCCAGCGGTTTGTCCTCATGCATCAGCATGGCCATCTGTACTTTTTCAGACAGCTTGAGAAGCCATACTGCTTCTAAGATGGTGAATCCCTTTCCATCTTCCGGCACATACTGCTCCTCTTCAACCTTAATTTCGCTTTGCATTTCATCCCACTTATACAGACATTCAATATATTATAGCCATCTGTTCAAAACGTCCTGAGGTTCTTCTGCTAGAGTACCATCTTCTCTTTCTATTTCCATGTTCTTCCTCTTTCTTTTATGTTCAAAAACTATACATTTTGAAGAGGAAAGGAGTAGACTGGAAAGAGAGACTACTGATACATAATCTATATTTACACCAGAAAGTAATGATAAGGATTGGAAATGAAATGTCAGAAGGAAGCAGCATTGGACGAGGTGTTATACGAGGTTGTTGCCTTTCCCCACTGTTGTTTAACGCATACCTTCAAGAGATCATTGCGAAACGCTTAGATGAGAAAAGAGGAATATGTATTGGCGGAAAGAGAATAGAATGTATAACATTTGCTGATGACATACTACTAGTGGCAGAAAGTGAGCGGACAGTGAATAACATGAATGAAGCTTGTGTGGAATATGGGATGCAAACAAAAACAGCACAAACAAAGAGTATGGTCATCAATACAAGATGCAGACTGTCCAATATTAAAATAAGACAATCTACCATTAGCCACGTAAGTGCATTTAAATATCTTGGAAGTACAATAATTAAAGAATTGCGATGTCACCAGGAGGTGGAAACTCAACAAAAATCGGAGACTCTTATGTGGCAAATTAGATAAAGGTCTAAGGAAAAGGTTTGGCAAATGTTTTGTCTGGAATGTGGCACTATATGGGGCAGAAACATGGACGCTGAGACGAGAAGACGAAAACAGGTTAGAAGCATTTGAGACGTGGATGTGGAGGAGAATGGAGATAATAAGCTGGATGGAAAGAGTAAGTAATGAAAGAGTATTGGAATGGGTTGGCAGGAGAAGATGTCTGCTGAAGGTAGTAAGAGAAAGGAAAGAGAACTGGGACATTCATTGAGAAGGGAGTGCTTGCTAGCAGATGCTTTGGAAGGATTGGATTGTGGAAGAAGACTGAGAGGAAGAAGGAGATATGGTTCAAATGGCTCTGAGCACTATGCGACTTAACTTCTGAGGTCATCAGTCGCCTAGAACTTAGAACTAATTAAACCTAACTAACCTAAGGACATCACACACATCCATGCCCGAGGCAGGATTCGAACCTGCGACCGTAGCGGTCGCTAGGCTCCAGACTGTAGCGCCTAGAACCGCACGGCCACTCCGGCCGGCCGAAGAAGGAGATACAAGATGATAGACGACATAAAGGGAAGACGAAATTATGCAGACCTGAAGAGGATGGCAGAAGACCGGACAGCCTGGAGAACTATCATGTGAAAACCTGTCTTTTGGCAGAACACTGATGATGATGATCCGAAATCCGCTTTATCCGAACAATTTTTTCCGATTTTCGCGACTCACATTGGCGCTGTCTGACGCATCACGCAGCTACGCTTTTGGCTTGCTAGAATGACACTTGACGAGTTTCAACTTGTCTGGGCCTGGAGCCATGCATTCGCTGGTGTTTTTCGGCAGTCTACTGCTAATCAGTGCACTGGCGCGTGTCGATAGCCCGAGTGTCGTCAATTCGTGCGTGTGTTTGTTGAAGTTTTAGAGTGTTTCTTGTTAATATTGCGTAGTTTCATGCCACTGCCATCTATTGGAACTCCTTGGAAGTACTGTACGTACAGGGTCTTTAAGCTGCACTATACAACTGTATTTATTACGGAATTTGATAATGTAACTTATTCTTGTTACCTCTGAGATGAATTTCATTATTTGTGAAACTACTTTGAACTAGCAATTGGTTGCACCTGTTTTCTGCTTGTTGACGTAAGTGTGATAGTACTGTGACTGTTTCAATATAATTTTCAAATAAATAGCAGGTCATTTTTCCAAGAAAATGGAAATTAAACAAAGAGTACTATATGTTTGGAAAAACTGGTGGAACACTGCAGAAACACAATGTTTTCAGATGTTACATAGTCAAATATTGGAACAAATCTTAGTTTAAACTGAAAGATGCCTGAACGTACCCTTAGTCGTCTAGCTGTTTGATTACTTCAAACGGTTATAATAATAGCTGATATACTTTGTACTTCTGGAGCAATCTTCTTCACACGAGTTGGCAAGAATGATGAACACACAGGGCGACAATTATTGAACTATATGAAAAAAAAAACGTAAATTAGCTACAAACTACGGTGTGCACATACTTTATTCGACATGTAAACGCCACTAAAGATATTCGGATTTAAGTTATATGTTCGATATGCGTGCCATCATTGACGATGATGTGCGCAGGCGAGTAGCGAAATTCTTCATGACCCACTGAAGTGTCGGAACATCGATGCTGTCGATGACCTCCTGAATGGCTGTTTTCAGCTCAGTAGTGGTTTTGAGGTTATTGCTGTACACCTTGTCTTTAATACAGCCCAACAGAAAGGAGTCGCATGCGTTCATATCCGGATAATATGGCGGCCAGTCGAGGCTCATATCAGTGGCCTCTGGATACCCCAGAGCCGGAATGCGGTCCCCCAAGTGCTGCTCTAGGGCATCAAAAACTCTCCTGTTTCGAGGGGGTTGAGTGAGCTCCATCTAGCATGAACCACATCTTGTCGAAATCAGGGTAACTTTGGATAATGGGGATGAAATCATCTTCCAAAACCTTCACACAACGTTCGGTGGTCACCACGGCATCAAGGAATATCGCACCGATTATTCTGTGATTGACATTGCACAGCACACAGTCACTCGTTCAGGGTGAACAGACTTCTCGATAGCGAAATTCGGATTCTGAATCCCCCAAATGCGCCAATTTTGCTTACTGACGAACCCATCCAAGTGAAAGTGGGCTTTGTTTCTAAATCAAACCATGCTTCACATACTAATTACCATCATGCCCCACGGCCAACCGTGCAGTTTGATCGTCCTAACGCAAACTATTCAGAAGTTGCGACAATTTTATTTCAGGTAGTTCAATAATTGTCACCCTGTACGAATGACGAAATGTTAATGTTGTTCAACTGACTTTTCTCGCTAAATATCCACCACCATTTGTGAGGTTTTCTACTTCAGTTTACTTGGTTGTCAGGGCTGGTTCCCCGCAACGTTTCCTCCACCCAAGTGACGTACCACCTGGTGCCCTATCTCATTGTCCCCCCCCCCCTCTTCCCTGCCTCCCTCAAATGTTAGTTGCCTTTCTAAGGGTTCTTGATAAGACCTAATCTAAGTCGAGTGATCGTGCATATGAGTCTTTTTCCTTTGAAAATAAGTATTAAACAAACATTCACTGTAACACAAATTTCTGTATCTTATTCCAGCATTAAATATTAAAAGAAGGAAGAATTCATTTCCAGTTAAGGTAATTCCTTAGATCTAGTGAAAGCAGAATAAACTAAACTTGCTGAGTCGTTCTACCTTCAATGTAAATGAACTTTCTATTAAACTGATCGCAAACAATGAAAATATAAAATGTCTGTTAATTTCGTGAAAGGTAACAAATGAGGACGTAGGAAGTCTGTTCCCTCCATCACTACCAGCCGTGATCTGAAGTCATACACGATTGCTGCCCACACCTCGACGCTAGGAGTAACACTGCTGTGCCTCTCCGAAACAATGGAATAATGTGCATCTCCGAGGTTGCCGCCATATTCGCCGATGGTAGTCATCCGGAGTACTGGAGAACCGCCATTAATCGCTCCACACAATGCGACGCCATTAATTAGCAATCCACGCTTCCCTGCGATGGCGACACTAAAATCACAGTCATTTGTCCAGAATGAGGTTTTCACTCCGCAGCGGAGTGTGCGCTGATATGAAACTTCCTGGCAGGTTAAAACTGTGTGCCGGACCGAGTCTCGAACTCGGGACCTTTTTTACAGTCATTTGTGTTGTGGTGTTAACAGTAGCCTACGCGTGGAACGGTAATTCCCTAGTCTAGTTGCTGTTAGTCATGGTGCACGACGACGAAAAATGTTGCAGGGAGATCATTACGTGTTCTCAGATGGCAGGACAGATGTGAGGGGATTACGATGTACTTGGTGCACAATGCGATGAGCTCCCCTGAAGAGGTCAAATATGATCGATCCGAACATTAACGGCTTGAACGCCTACCCTCACGTTCTCATGCAATCCAACATCGGGCCACTGTCATTCCCGAATACCCCTCTGCACGATTTGCCCAGTTGGTCATATGGAGACACACAGTGAGGCCCTTATCAAACTATGTCATGTGCTAATAACGCTGTCTCATAGGAGTACGCTGAATGTCCGTGTCGTACACAGCGATCACTCAACATCTGGTGCTGTTCACGCCCATTACATACCCTACCAGGCCTGATAACAACGCTAAACACTAACAACATTAAAGCATTCTGGTATCCGTTCTACCACAGAGAATTGCAGCTCAGTTCATTTACTTATTCGCCGATGGTGGATGTGTGTACGAAGTTACATTGACATCTATCTATTTCTTCTCGGTGCTTCACCTTTTTTTCCCATGTGGCTTATACCAGGAAAATCTTCAATAGGAATCTCCAAGAGGCCCTAGATTGTTCAGCCAATCTCGTTTAAAAAAAAAAAAAAAACGTCGCCGAGGTAGCAGAACTGTCTGTGAATGCAGGCAAACGGACAGAGCACCACCAAAATGGAGAAAAAAATTAAACAGAGCATGATGCACTCGGGTGTGCCCTATTGCAAGCAGCATTAGGCCTGCAAGTTTCGGAGTGTCTGCCTTCTCACAGCCTAGCACATGGAAACGAGTAAAAGAAACTGTTATATTGATTTATATAGGCTTATTGAAGCGACGATTGAAAATTTGTACCAAGGCCGGTGTCTCCAGCTAATTAGGCAGAAGTGCTAACCACTACGCCAACCTGGCTCAGACTACCGTAGCATGTCCTTCCTCAATCGAAATTCTTTGAATCATTGTCGGCTGCGTCAGTAAAAAATGTCGGTGGGTACTCAAAGCAGATTTCCGAATCAACTTCTCAGTCGTTTTATTTTTGGTCAGTCGATGCGTGCCTTTTATTTCGATGTTCGGTACAATTTCGTACTAGTTTCAGTAGTTTCGTGTGTTCGTTAGTTACTGGTGCACTGTTTCCATTACGGAAAGACCTGTAATAAGAATAAGAAAGCCTTAGACGTCAACAGCTCTTCTACATTCGAGCGGAGTGGAGATGAAATACTAATATTCGAAATAGAACGAAAATGTGTTTTTCCTCTAACCGGAAAAATATATAATCAGCACAGTCCAATATAACTGCTACTATAAAGATGAATAAATAAGCTTCGTATTTACGTGGACAGGCAAGGTTGCCAAGCCCACAATGAAATGTTTGGTGAACAGCATAGGGTTTGCAACTGAATCTATGGTACATAACAAGCTGAAAAGGCATTTGGTACGAAACCACGACACCATCGCTCAAAAACCGAGATATTTTCAACGTTTGTATCAGCTATCTTTTGTCACGATGGAAAAACGAATAAAGGTCTCAAAAAAAACCCCGCATCAGGGAAGAGCTATTTTACTGGCATCAAAAGAAATTGTTGCTGGGACCGAAAGCAGTTGAACAGATTTCAAAAGTACCCCTGTAAAATGAAAGGGTTCATCGGAGTACTATGGATATGTCAGCTGATATTCAAAGTAATATTACAGAAAACTTTACAAACATGCAGTTTTCTCTACAGACTTTTCCGAAAAACCTCAATTATATTACGTGAGATTTGTTTGCGCTTCAGAAATTATTGAGCAATACCTGTTTTGTCGAGGACTGGAAATAACAAACACTGGAGCTGACTATTTGCTGCTATTGAGAGTTTCTTTCAAGCTAACGGACCCCAGTGGACCGACTGCACTGCTGTATGTACTGACGGCGCTGTTGCAATGACAGGAAATATAAAGGGGTTTCTAATTATTATGCGGAACGAAAAACCCATCAGTAATAACTTCTCGTTGCTTTCTACATTCTACATAGAAAGACTTTCATGGAGAAGACAACGGGCGGAAATAGTGTGGATGATATTATTCAAACGGTTGTTTCAATGATCAACTACGTAAAAATTCGTCCTGTAAAATTGCGAGTGTTTCAGAAACTCTGTAAAGAAAATGGTGCAAATCATAAAGTATTATTATTCCACTGCAAAATTAGTTGGCTTTCCAAAGGAAAAATATACTTACCGGAGTTTTAGAACTTAAAGACGAACTACTTGCATTTTTTCGAAACTAATGATAATAGAACGTTTGATTACTGAGACCGTCTTAAAAACCAAATTTGGTGTGCTGACAAGGAATTCCTTGAGTTCGGGGTCGCACGTTCAATATTCAGTAAGGCTCGTTGGAAAGCGTTGTCTTAACAATTATGACAGGAAATAATGACTCACCATGTGCATAGGACAGAAAATGAGTGTCCGGGAGGCGCAGAGATCAAACTTCTATAGGATATATGTATTACACTTCACAAAATATTCAGAACAAACCATTAACTTGCACCGTAAACACTAAATGAAAAATGGCGCTCCACAGTGATCACAAAGTTTCGCACCATCAAGATCGAAGGCTATCTGCTTGGAGTTACAAACCCTGCAGGACGTTCAGTTAGGTTTCCAGTCTTACAGAATGCATGCAGAATCATATTGGTGTAACGAAGTGATGAGAACTGATGAGACGTCATGGCATGCAATCAAATCCCAAACAGTCTGTCGTGGAGCTATCCTTTAAAGTGTAGCTGCAGATAGTGTGAGAATACATTTTATAGGCACTGAGAAAACATCAAGAGGCTTAATTGTTCCGGTGGTTCCAGGTAGTATGAATTGCAATGCCACACACTTTTCAGGAGAGAGAGCTTCCTCTAAAGGAGTGTGATTTTTATACGCAGAAGAGGAGAAAAGCAAAAGCAAGTTTTTTTTATCAGTTATTGCCCAAAAGCAGTGTTCATACCACAGATGCAGTTCTCTTACGCTCATTTTCCCACTCTTGTTTGGTGTGGCGTAAATACTCCCTACTGCCCTTGCAAGATCACGCACACGACAAAGAATCGTAGGGTGGGCAGAGCATTTCAAAACTTCACACAATACGATAAATAGCTTTCCAGCCAATTCACCACCTAGATTAACAGTCGGCATAATTGTTTACGAATGCGTTAAAGCTTTGATGTTAGTTGATCTTGATACAACACTGTTGGTACCTGTAATTTTCAGAGTTCCTTTCATATGCATTTCCTCTTCAAAGCACTACTGGTCGGAGTTGAAAACGAATTCCTTACTGAACGATGGGATAAGTTTGTTTATCTCACCTGCAAATTTTCGCACGGATTTCGTAGTTTGCTGTGCATTGTGAAGTTGACGCTTTGTTTGAAATATTGTTATCTTACTTCTTCCAATTCTGTGGCAATGTTTGAAGTTATGCAACGATCACTGCTCCCCTTGAAATCACTGTAATCTATTCCGCGTGCATTCGATGTGCACAATGTAGTAGGTCAATATTATGCACATCCTGTAAATTGTATCGAGCATCCTCGAAACGCGCAAACAATAGCTTTTGTAAAAAGTGCTCCCTGTCCCCCTCGAATATGCGTAGTTTTTCTTATTTACTGCATGAACATATTCCTGCGAACTTATCTTAAATCTGTTCATAACTTTTATGTTTTTAGCTGTGCTGCGGGTGATCTTCCAAGTACGTATTTACGTTAGTACCCGTTCCTTGGCAACGATTGTCAAAAACGGTTAAAATGGCTCTGAGCACTATGGGACTTAACATCTGTGGTCATCAGTCCCCTAGAACTTAGAACTACTTAAACCTAACTAACCTAAGGACATCACACACATCCATGCCCGAGGCAGGATTCGAACCTGCGACCGTAGCGGTCACGCGGTTTCAGACTGAAGCGCCTAGAACCGCACGGCCACACCGGCCGGCCAACGACTGTCCTTTTATTATGTTTCACCGGAGACTACTTCTTGGATCGACAGCCGCTTCAATATCATTTTCACTTATCGAGCACGTATCGTGATCATTGTACTTCTCGTGTACATTGTCCGCATAGTTGAGCGTATACCACACACATTCCACTGATTAATCTTGCACAAACGTAAATATTTCATTGCTACTTCTCTCGCTCTCTGCGAAATTTCTTCGGTTCCTTTCTGACAAAATGTCAACTTCGGCAACTGCTGTTGTACACAGAAAGCAATGTTTTTCTGTTTATCGTTGCCATTGTTCTGCTTTATATCAACACCAAAAGCACTGCAGCACTATTATGAGTTACTCGTTGACTAACCAGTTCACCTACGCTCCGTAGACTCTTGCCATGCTCACCATCGGATACCTCGAGTCCCGCAACCTCCAGCCATCAGCAGCGAATATTGTGGTTTGATTGGTAGACAATATGTGGGCCGTCGAATGCCGTAAACATCATTGGCCTTTTGCGACCACGCACTCTAGGGGTTCCTTGAGAGTCGGCTGAGATTATCCTTCCTGGTGCGTTCGACTGGTAGCGGACATTGATGCAAAAAATCTGCACACCCCTTCTTCAATTTCTATGTTACTTTCTGCGATATGAGGTCGACATTCACAGCTGCTATCTTCTTCTTTCTGGGCCCGAAAGTTCTGGTTGCCATAAAATGCTGAATCTCTTCTCTTATGACATGGCGTATGAGCGAGGCGAAATCAAGGTGGTCGTCCACATTACCACAGCGATCACATTAGGGAAGCGGTCATTCCTGTTTCGTCTGACTTCTTTCTGTTGCATTTCTTCGATGTGCTGACACCATTTGATGAAGTCCTCTGTAGTTGTGACACCCTTTACAAGTCTTCTGCGACATCAAGTGTAGGATTTTGTAAGCTAATATTCGGATTCACAATATGGCATTGGGCTAAAACATTCTGTATTTACGACTTTTTACCTTTCCCCACGGCACTGAGCCATATTCTACAATGGTTCTTCCGCTAAGTGAACTTGGCCGGCCGGAGTGGCCGAGCGGTTCTAGGCGCTACAGTCTGGAACCGCGCGACCGCTGCGGTCGCAGGTTCGAATCCTGCCTCGGCCATGGATGTGTGTGATGTCCTTGGGTTAATTAGGTTTAAGTAGTTCTAAGTTCTAGGGGACTGATGACCTTTCTTCAGTTCGGCCTCAAATTTATCCCAACTATTGGGCTTTTCTTCGTTGTTCTCGAACCACTGCTGAGCTGTGGAATCCAAGCGAAACCACATGTTTGCAAACACATCATGTCATCCGATTTATTGTTATTTGGCGACTTAGTCGAATCCTTTCAGCCTTTGCGTCTGGTCCTGACAAGCGTCCGCGAAAAACAATGATGGATGCCTGACTTGTAGTTGACTTGTTGCTATTTCAGTATAAACTTGTCTGCTGCATATGCGGACTGTGGGAACGGTATACTGTTTCTATTCCGGGACCCGCCCATGTACGTGACTACTCCACTTTGCCTAAATGGTGCCACAGTGATGTAAATGTTTTGAAGTAGCTGTTGTCTTCACCAAACAATGTTACGTCGTAACCATATGACGGATCGCCAAATGTAACCCTCAAATATAGGCTACGTATATGGTTTCTGCAACGACCACTGCTGAGCACGTACGCTTGCTACGAATGCAGGGAGTGTATTTGCATTAACGTTTGTGGAAAATATGTTGTAGAAGGATTTTTACTGTAACTCCTGAGGAGCTGGCACGGATCAAAGTACCCAACCAAGATAGCGTGAGCGGCGACAACTGGCCTACAACACGTCAGCATTCGTGGAGCGCTAGGCGCCAGTGTGTCGATATTAAGTTGCAGAGATAAGAAGTTAATACAGTTGTAATTTCTTGTTGAACTGGATATTGAAAAGATCGATGCAAAGGATCAAGAGTATAGCTGAATTAAAATCGAATTTGCATTAACTGAAAATACTGAAAGGTAGCCAGGAACTCAAGAGGCGCATTATTTGAATGAACTACGAAGAACATAGTTTCTTGAGTTACAGTATTCGTGACTTTGTGACTTGTAGACAGGTGTTTGTTGAATTGGTGTTATTCTGATGCGACTCATCACTGGAGTTTAACTTTGAACAGTTTATGTAAGTGAAATTAATTACGTGATTCTGCGGCCAAATACTTGTTCCATGGAAGTAGTATCTTTGCGCGTCCAGGTTCGGGGAGGTGGGACATGAACTGACTGCTAACACAGATTATACACACATCAAAAAAAGTTTTGCATCACCCTGGTTCCCAGAACTCCTGAAGACAGACGTTCACTGTGGATATTGTATCACAGATACAGTCCCTTTGACTGTTCAGAGATGTCACTAAACCCTCCCAAAGATGTAAACAACCATACGTGAGCAGTGCATATTATACGGAGGGGGTCCGACAGCCGATCAGTTCCAGTCATTCCATCAGGAAGGAGTACACGGCCCGTGTTGTCTGTAGTTCAACCATGCCTAGACGGTCAATACAGCGGTTCGATCGTGTCCGCATTGTTACTTTGTGCCAGGAAGGGCTCTCAACAACGGAAGTGTCCAGGTGTCTCGGAGTGAACCAAAGCGATGTTGTCTGGACATGGGGGAGATATAGAGAGACAGGAACTGTCGATGACATGCCATGCTCAAGCCGCCCAAGGGCTACTACTGCAGTGGATGACCGCTACCTACGGATTATGGCTCAGAGTATCCCTGACAGCAGCGCCATCATGTTGAATAATGCTTTTCGTGCAGCCACAGGACGTCGTGTTACGACTCAAACTGTCCGCAACATGCTGCATGATACGCAACTTCACTTCCGACGACCATGGCGAGATCCATCTCTGCAACCACGACACCATGGAGCGCAGTAAAAATGGGCCCAACAGCATGCCGAATGGACCGCTCAGGATGGGCATCACATTCTCTTCACAGATGAGTGTTGCATATGCTTTCAACCAGACAATCGTCGGAGATGTGTTTGGAGGCAACCCGGTCAGGCTGAACGCCTTAGACACTCTGTCCAGCGAGTGCAGTAAGGTGGAGGTTCCCTCATGTTTAGGGTGGCATTATGTGGGGCCGACGTACGCCGATGGTGGTCATGGAACGCACTATAATGGCTGTACGTTATGTGAATGCCATCCTCTACCCGATAGTGCAACCATATCAGCAGCATATTGGCGAAGCATTCGTCGTCAAGGATTACAATTCGTGCCCTCATCGTGCACATCTTGTGAATAACTTCCTTCAGGATAACAACATCACTCGACTGGAGTGGCCAGCATGTTCTCCAGACATGTAGCCTAAAGAACATGCCTAGGATAGATTGAAAAGGGCTGTTTATGGACGACGTGACCCACCAACCACTCTGATGGATCTATGCCAAAAAAATGGTTCAAATGGCTCTGAGCACTATGGGACTTGACTACTGTGGTCATCAGTCCCCTAGAACTTAGAACTACTTAAACCTAACTAACCTAAGGACATCCCACACATCCATGCCCGAGGCAGGATTCGAACCTGCGACCGTAGCAGTCGAGCGGTTCCGTACTGCGCTCCTAGAACCGCTAGATCACCGCGGTCGGCGATCTATGCCGAATCGCTGTTGAGGAGTGGGACAATCTGGACCAACAGGTCTGATTAAAATGTAGATAGTATGCCACGATGAATACAGGCGTGCATCAATGCAAGAAGACATGCTAGTGGGTATTAGAGGTACCGGTGTACAGTAATCTGGACCACCACCTCTGAAGGTCTAGCTGTATGGTGGTACAATATGCAATGTGTGAATTGCAAACACGGCCAATGAAAGGAGCTGCTAATCACATTGATGGACGTGCAATGTGTGATTTCATGAGCAATAAAAGGGGCGAAAATGATGGTTACATTGATCTCTATTCCAATTTTCTGTACAGGTTCCGAAACCCTCGGAACGGAGGTGATGCTAAACTTTTTGTATCGACAATATTCAGCTCCCGGTAGGTAGACTGCCAAAACTACAATCAAGTCCAAATCCGAAAGCAGGGTCGTTCATGAAATACAACATTTAGCACTGAAAGCACGTTTGTTACGAACACCGAAGTACAGCCAGGACAGAACTGAATTCTTGGGCAGTGTGACCACCTATTTTTGCAAACAATAAAATATTCCAGAATATACAAAAATCTGGAATTTCGAGAACCTTCCACAACTCATCTCTATTATTGAAACGCTATCCCGGAACCCAGTACCAATTGCAGTACGGGGGCAAGAAAAATTCGATTTTCAATATTTCCCCTAGTTATTAATCGAATTTAAAAATTTAAAATGCTGCTATAATGCAATCTTTAAGAGGTGTAATCTCATGTTAAAAGTCTAACACAATAACACACGTATTATAATGTCAAATTATTTTCCTTTTCTTGAGGCAGCGTACCCGACGACGCGCAGTACACGGATTTTATTCATCCAGTATTTGAGAATGAGAGCATTTAGTGTCTTCCAAGAAACTTTACACACATAATTTCACACATTTACGAAACTTGTTTTCATTGACGCCCTCCACAAAATAGTGAAATTAAAAACATTATCGCTTACTACATTTTATCTGTCCATGCAGTCAGATTTGAACATCAGAGATGACGTTATGATTTATTACTTCTTTACTAATAATTCGATTCGCCACATACTTAATGTACCTGCACCATTACATCACTGTTACACACACAGTTCGGGAGGTATGACGTCATAAACATTGAAACGGGTGAAAAACTAGCTTTTGTTTAAAATGGAGTACAGATTACGCAGACTTTATTCATCCTGTGTTTCATAATTAGATCGCTTAGCGACTTCCAACAAACTTTAAACACAACTTCAATCGTTTTCCAAACTTTATTTTGTTTACATGATTGATCGGAAATATTTAACACATTAATCCGTTTGTAAAGTGATCAGACGTTGGAGCTGTTTTATAAATGAGAGTTCGATTCTGTAAAGACTCGGGAGTTTACGGGTGAATTGACAAATAACTGTGGGTGGTCGGGTTTGAGTAGGCGACACGCAGCACGGCACAGCCAGCGGCGTTAACCGTTACGCTACACTGCACGCACCACAGCTTGCGGCTATATGAACTCCGACAGTGTGGACGCTTGTCACAGGCACATCCAGGGCCGAAAACATGGCGAGTACCAGGGGCGATTCTAGAAGTCGGTCGAGGGAAAGGGGGGGGGGGGGTAATAATGGGGAGAGGGGGTTTGGGGGAATGCAACACCACTTAACAAAAGAAGAGTTGGGGTCCTCCACCGAGAAATTGGTAAAAAATTTGGTTTTGGTTAAAGCAGTTTTCGGTAACTGTTTTGGAGTTCAGGGTAAAAAATTGTATTAATAAACAATAAGATGCCAATTTTAAGTTAAATGATATTTATTGGTTTAGATAGTAAAGTATTTGCCGCTCTTATTCTTTTGTTAAAATGTGTTTGAAATACATTGCAACCTATATTGCTACATAATTATTAAAAAAATGATTGAATCTGTTGGAGTAATATATTCGCTGATTTCTGAAGTCATTTTATCCAGTGTAATATGATACTCCATTGGGGAGGGGGGGGGGGCTACAGCCCCCATAGCCGCCCCCCCCCCCCCTGCCACTCACCTGGCGAGTACCGTGTGATTAAAATATATGGAAAAGTTCAGTTGGCTACATTTCCTGAAATTACGTTGTGTTTTAATTCCGTACATTAGATTTGAGTATACAGCGTGTTCGGAAATTACCGTTATAAACTTCTAGGATTTGCAGAGGGAACTGAATACATAGTATTTTGAATAGGGACCTATTCCGGAAACGTCATCCAACGACGCAAACGAGTGTTAAAGTTATTGGCGCCGGGCCTGTAAATGTATGTATATAAAGGGTGATTCCGTGATGACGTTACAAACTTTCAACGGTGATGGAGACGGATAAATGTAAGAGCTCCCGCTTGCAAACGAAAGATTCGAAAGTTATAAGCGAAAATCATTCTGATACCTCCATCGTTGCTAAGATTGTAGAGTAGGCAACTCCCAGAGGTGGTAACATGGACCAAAATAAGAAAAAAATGGCGGGGAAACAAGGGCTCTAAAATGCATACCTTAAGAGCTACGAGCACTTGCTCATCTTCGCTGGGGTGCAGATCTCTTCTATTGAACAAGTGCTCATAGCTCTTAAGGTATGCATTTTAGAGCACTTGTTTACAACACTTTTTTTGTCTTTGTCCATACTACCACCTGTGAAAGTTGCATACCCTACAATCTTAAGCAACAACAGTAGCGGTACACGTATTCCACTGTCAGAGGTATCAGAATGATTTTCGCTTATGACTTTCGACTCGTTCGTTTATGAACCAGGGACCCTAACTTCATATTGATACATTTATCCATCTTCATCATCCTCGAAAGTTTGTATCATCATCACGGAATCGGCCTGTATATGCATTTACAGGCGCCGGCGCCTATGACTTGCTCTGTAGCGTCGTTGGCTGACGTTTCCGGACATTAGTTCCTCTTCAAAATATTATGAACCCACTCCCCTCTACACGTTCTAGAAGTTTGAAACGGGAATTTCCGAACATACTGTACACGCATGGAAGTTTACATGTGATCCGGCTGCACGGATAAGGCCTACAGTCTAGACCAGGTGTTCCCAACAAAATTTTCTCGAGGACCCCCTCATCGAGTATGATTGGTACCTTGTCGTATCACCACTTTTGAACCAACGGTCCATTTTTAACAACGCGAACTGTAGCTTCCGCGAAAAATAACGCTTTACAAACACTACTGTTTTAGTACAGAATATTGAATATGTAAACAACACGGTCTGTGAAAGCACTGGCAATAATTTAACAATGGCCGACTGTCGTCTGAAATGCGAGTTTCTGTGTAAAGTGGCTGTCCGCTGCAAAGAGGCAGCGCGCGCAGTCTAACGGCATACAGCGAAACTATCTGCCTCTAACTAATTCTAGTTTTGCGCTAGTGTGCTGGAGTCAGTTGGCTCTAGGAAGACGCTAGACGCAGAAGTTAGCGTTCGCTAAAGCTCTTCCCATGCAGGAAGCGGAGAAAACAAAAAATCTGTTATCATACGAAATATATTTAATACATTTTTTATTTCTAATAGCATCTTGCGGACCCCTCTGGCATAGCTCGCGGACCCCTGGGGGTCCGCGGACCACCTGTTGGGAACCACTGGTCTAGACGGTAGCTGAATTCTTCCAACAGTCGACGAAGAATGTGACAGACTGCCTATTGGCTTATGTCTCGGGTTCTTCGGCCGACGTTCGTCTGATGATTTTTCTGACGCCGCGCCAGCATGAGTGGCTGACAATATCAAAGCTTAACCCTCCATTCCTGGTGGTGAGCTGGAACCGAGCGCGCGGCTGCAGACTATATGTACCTGGTGCGCGAACGTCAGAGGGCTTCTCCGCGGTCATTTCCGGCGCGTTTCTCCTCTTGCTACCTGTGACGGTCGTTCGCTGCGGCACGGGAAGCCAGGATCCGTTTATCTGGAGGCTTTGTTCTTTCTTGTTGAAGCTATTCCCGTGTTTTTGTACGAGGGTCGCTCCAAAAGAAATGCACACTATTTTTTTAAATCCATCTTTTATTCTACATGTTTGAAAGTTTTACAGTGTGTGGATACATCCTTTAGGAACAATATTTTCATTTCTCCAAATAATTTCCACCCTTCTCAACTGCCTTACGCCATCTTGGAACCAGCGCCTGTATACCGTAGCCATAACTTTTCCAGCAGAAGGTGTGGTTTTGAATTTTCTTTTCTTGGGTGAATTTGCATGATGCCACTCCATTGATTGCCTCTTCGTCTCTGGTGAAAAATGATGGAGCCATGTTTCATCACCTGGCACAATTCTTCCAAGAAATTCATCTCCACCATTGTCGTATTGTTTCAAAAGTTCGCTGCATACCGTTTTTCTTGTTTCCTTGTGTGCCAATGTCAACATCCTGGGAACCCACCTGGCACAAACTTCTTTTAAGGCCAACACTTTCAGTATTCAGCAAACACTTCCTTCCCCTATCCCAACGTAGCGTGACAATTCGTTCACTGTGATGCGTCTGTCAACAGTCACCAATTCGTTAACTCTCTGCACATTGTCTGGAGTGTCTGCAGTACGAGGCCTGCCGCTGCGAGGACAATCCTCAATATTGCCGTGCCCGCTTTCATCACGTAACCTGCTTGCCCACCGACTAACTGTACTGCGATCGACAGCAGCATCTCCATACACCTTTTTCAACCTCTTGTGAATGTTTCCCACAGTCTCGTTTTCACAGCACAGGAACTCTATGACAGCGCGTTGCTTCTGACGAATGGCAAGTGTAGCAGCCATCCTGAAGACATGCTGTGACGCAGCCACTCACGGGAACAGGTTGAACTAAGTTTGGAAACAAGCGGGAAGGATGTATCTACACACTGTACAACTTTCACACATGCAGAATGAAAACTGTATTTTTACAAAAATAGTGTGCATTTCTTTTGGAGTGACCCACGTATTTCTATAGCTTCTCTGAACAAGCAGGTGTAATAGTTCTTCTCTACAGCCAGAACTTCGTTCAAGTGGTTCAAATGCCTCCAAACAATATGGGACTTTACATCTGAGGTCATCAGTCCATAGACTTAGAACTACTTAAACCTAACTAACCTAAGGATATCACACACATCCACGCCCGAGGCAGGATTCGAACCTGCGACCGTAGCAGTCGCGCGGTTCCAGGCTGAAGCGCCTGAACTGTTCGGTCATAGCGGCCGGCCAAAACTTCCGTGTGGTCGAATTTTACTACGTGGTCGGTTTCATATAGTGCGTGCACTGCCACGGCCTGTTTCTCCACCTGCCCCAACCTTCACTGTAACTTATATTCTTTGATCCTGGTGTTGATTGATCGTCCAATCATTCCGACATGAACTTTTCCGCATGTGCATGGTATGCGGTATATTGCCGACCTTGCAAGAGGGTCCCTTTTCTCCTTTGCTCATACGTTACTCCAATAACCATACTGTCGTCAAAAGAGTAGCGTCTACAAACTATACCGCGCAAAACAGTTAAGTTTTCGGCTGTCCCGCTCATGTTCCCGTGTTACATGGGGATTTTGCATCTCTCATATGCGAACGTTGTGCCTGTTGATTTTTTCCATTTAGTGGAAACTAAAAATTACACGACGCAGGAACAATTCACCTTCTTCCATGTTTCGGAGCATAAGGTCGCCAATTTTACCTTATCGTTTGTGCTGGGCTCATTGTCGATGGTATGGTTCGTACATTAACAGGCGCCCAAATGCACGCCAGACAGTTGTTTTAGGTAGTCCAAGTTCCTGCTCGCTGTACAGGTTGATTTCAATGGGCTGCCTTCAAAGCTCACTCGACTGCGCTCCACGTGCTCCTCCGTTACACGCGGTGGGCCTGGGCTTTTTCTTTACACAGAGAGCCAGTTTCGTCAAATTTTTTGTTCCAGCTATCAATGCTCTTCCCCGTGGGAAGTTCGAAGTTAAAATTACGCTGAAGTGCACGCTTCACCGCAGTCGCACACTCGCTTTTACTGAACTCACGAACGCAGGTCTTATGCTGCATAGTAACCAACCATCTCGCCTAAAACTGACGCGGTATACGCTACAGCTGGTGCGCTCTAGCGGTGGCATTCAAAACTTTACAACACCCTCTTTCAAATATACTTGATAGAATTTAAATACAATGTATAGTGCAGGAAATATAACCAGCCGAAATTGTGTCCATCCTTTTGAATCATCCTGTACAGCTGGGTGTTTGGTTCAAGCGTAGTACGGTGCTCCAAGCAGTTTCGCAGTATCTTCAAAAATTCTCAGATGTGTTTTTTTCATTCCTTTTGGTTCTCGAGATCAGACTTCTCCGTTCTTGTGTTGCTACTATAAACTAATTAAAAAAAATTAGCCAGGTGTGCATTGGGCTCCCGCCCTGAAGGTTCCGCACGTCCTTAATTATGTATACACACGGTTCATACATCCTGGGAATCGAGAATCTCGACGGTTTTTGCCTTTTATCGACACTGAATTCCAGGACTCTCGAGAACGATTTAATTTTAATTACGAAGTCTGAAAACAAATGACAAAGCAAAAATTTTTGTGCGTGACATAATTACAAATTAACAGTTTCCGGATTTTGTTGTTTACTTTTAACGCCAAATTTCATGGTTCTATGTCAACGGGAAGTAACCTATAGGTTTTGATGAGAGTTTTCGGGTATCAAAACATGTGATTTAAATGATGCTCTATTTTGGTTGCAATAACTTAGAAGCTTACTTTACTACAAGGTCAAGGGACTATGCTGTATAGCTTGATACGTCTACCCGTCACAAAGAAAAAGGGTTTTTAACAGTTGGACAGACAGACAGACAGACACAGAGACGGACGGACAACAAAGTGGTCCTGTGAGGGTTCCGTTTCTACTGATCGAGGTACGGAACCCTAAATAGAGGCCACAATATTTGTACTATAATCACCGTTCGGTTTTGAAGTCCTAACACTAGCCTTATTTGCAGATTAAATTGCGAGAATTCAGGTCCACCTATTACGGAACCACCTACTCATATTTATGCCCAAATATTATTCACCACATTTGTGTCGTCATCAGTGGGTACTTTTATTCAGGTCTTATTCCTTGCAATGTTTTTTGTATTATTCTGCAGCTTGCCATGATTATTTTTGTGGTGCCTGTCCTTACCTGTGCGCTCATCTGTTGTAGGAAAATACACTGAACTGGTGAATTTTCGGATGAATCACTTTTGCCAGTTACAACTTCAAACTTCATAAAAGAAAGTCACAGATCGGCAAGAAGAACATCGTGTTTTGCGAAGCAGAATATTGTAATATGCAAGTTTAAACAGGAATTCTGCTTGTTTCCTACAATGGATGAGCATGCAGATGAGGATAGTTACAATAAAAATAGCTAGTACAAGTTGTATAATAATACAAAAAAGATTTCACATAAGTTAAAATTGTAAAGAACAATATCAGAATCACAATTGTGCTGAAACTTGTTTGTGTATAAAATATGAATAGTTGTTTGCATAATGTTCGGACATGGATTCCTCTAATTTAAACATATAACGTGTTAATATCTCACTATACTCCTGCCCCCCCCCCCCCTCCCCCCCGCGGCCATCCAACACTCGACCCTGACGGAACACAGTCTCTTCAATATCGTGGTTGTGATGTAGCTAACTAGCTAACTGCTTTTTTTTTATATTGATTAGGCTCTGACTTGAGCTCATATATATTTACTGTCGATTTATTTTCATTTGCTGCCGATGCAAGGAGAAAAAAAATATTAGTTGTCCTTATTCTTGTAATAATCGCACCGAATGGACGCTAAAAAGATGCGCGCTCGCATTTTGTATAATATTTTGCTCAATATGCAAGCCGTTGATCACAGACATTTTCTGAACCGTCTAAGACATCGTAACTCTGTTTTCACCCAGTGTTAAATTACATGAACGTTGACGCGAAGCTTCTGAGCAGAAAATTGACCACGTTGTAGAGGACTGTCCCAAAGAGACCTTTCAGTGGGGGCTGGCAGGATAACATTACTGCTTCTCCAACAACACTGGAATGTACAGACTCTCTTGACATCACTCTGGAAGGTCAATTGAGGCCAGGGCTCTTGCATACTCCTTATGTACTTTTATTGGGTAAATGTTGCTGGGAATCCTATATGTATATCCATGTGATAAATAAATAAGTAATAATACGAACGTGCAGGTCAACGCCTTTTCGTCCTATCCTAAGACCAGGAAAGAGTTGTGTGATCGCTTTACTAGCCATAAGAAAGTAGTGAACTGGGCACCCCAGCGTGCTGGTACAGCATTCATCTACATTCATCTTCTGCTGTCCCGCTAGTTAATCTGCGTGTGAAATGACACAAGATGTGGATGGAAGCTGTTTGTGTGCGTGCGCGCAAAATGCGAAAAACGCGAGGCTGACTTATCTCAGAGGCAATCGTAATTTCTTTGTAGCTAACGTGCGGACTATGAGCAGCTGCTGCAGGAATACCTATTTCGTTCACTCCGATCGTTGCAGGCCGCCTTCTCACCTTCTGCGTAGTATTCCAGTGCTCTTCCACGAACAATTTTTGACACATTCACGGAATTGTTGTTCTTGTTGGACACCGTCAGTCGAAACACATTTGTGCGTGTATCTCAACTCACTTTCGTGTTCCTTCTGGATTCTCCGTAAGTTAGCAGCACATCTAGTTTCTCTTCCTCTTTGAAAGACTCCCCCCCCCCCCCTTTCAAACTAACCAGCACTCGACACACGAGAATGACACAGACAAATGACAGCTACGTTTCCTCCACGCCCCTTTTACACGGTCCAGTCACATTAATGTGACCACCATCTATGTTCGACGTCAACGTGCAATAAGCATTCACAAGCGACAGGTGGCAGCACCAACAGTGGAGGGTATATGACGTACGAGGGCAGTTCAATAAGTAATGCAACACATTTTTTTTCTCGGCCAATTTTGGTTGAAAAAGCCGGAAATTTCTTGTGGAATATTTTCAAACATTCCCGCTTCGTCTCGTATAGTTTCATTGACTTCCGACAGGTGGCAGCGCTGTACGGAGCTGTTAAAATGGCGTCTGTAACGGATGTGCGTTGCAAACAACGGGCAGTGATCGAGTTTCTTTTGGCGGAAAACCAGGGCATCTCAGATATTCATAGGCGCTTGCAGGATGTCTACGGTGATCTGGCAGTGGACAAAAGCACGGTGAGTCGTTGGGCAAAGCGTGTGTCATCATCGCCAGAAGGTCAAGCAAGACTGTCTGATCTCCCGCGTGCGGGCCGGCCGTGCACAGCTGTGAGTCCTGCAATGGCTGAGTGTGCGAACACACTCGTTCGAGATGATCGACGGATCACCATCAAACAACTCAGTGCTCAACTTGACATCTCTGTTGGTAGTGCTGTCACAATTGTTCACCAGTTGGGATATTCAAAGGTTTATTCCCGCTGGGTCCCTCGTTGTCTAACCGAACACCATAAAGAGCAAAGGAGAACCATCTGTGCGGAATTGCTTGCTCGTCATGTGGCTGAGCGTGACAATTTCTTGTCAAAGATTGTTACAGGCGATGAAACATGGGTTCATCACTTTGAACCTGAAACAAAACGGCAATCAATGGAGTGGCGCCACACCCACTCCCCTACCAAGAAAAAGTTTAAAGCCATACCCTCAGCCGGTAAAGTCATGGTTACAGTCTTCTGGGACGCTGAAGGGGTTATTCTGTTCGATGTCCTTCCCCATGGTCAAACGATCAACTCTGAAGTGTATTGTGCTACTCTTCAGAAATTGAAGAAACGACTTCAGCGTGTTCGTAGGCACAAAAATCTGAACGAACTTCTCCTTCTTCATGACAACGCAAGACCTCACACAAGTCTTCGCACCCGAGAGGAGCTCACAAAGCTTCAGTGGACTGTTCTTCCTCATGCACCCTACAGCCCCGATCTCGCACCGTCGGATTTCCATATGTTTGGCCCAATGAAGGACGCAATCCGTGGGAGGCACTACGCGGATGAAGAAGAAGTTATTGATGCAGTACGACGTTGGCTCCGACATCGACCAGCGGAATGGTACCGTGCAGGCATACAGGCCTTCATTTCAAGGTGGCGTAAGGCCGTAGCAATGAATGGAGATTACGTTGTAAAATAGTGTTGTGTAGCTAAAAGATTGGGGAATAACCTGGTGTATTTCAATGCTGAATAAAACAACCCCTGTTTCAGAAAAAAAAAGTGTTGCATTACTTATTGAACTGCCCTCGTATGTCGGAGGGACGTGGAAAACAGTGCAGTCGTAGTCGTAAAATGGAAACGGAGCAACTTATCTGACGCACAAAGGGGCATGATGATTGGCTTTTCAGCCGAGGGTGGAAGCAGTTACGAAACGACTAAGTCTGTAAACAGTTCGCATGCAACTGTGGTTAAAGTATAGCGTTGGTGGCAAAATGGCGCTATCTAAAACTGACGCCGAGGCAACAGGGGCGCACCGCGGGTCATAGATGACAGGGATGAATGATGACTACGGTGATGTGTACGGGTGAACAGACGTGCAATTGTTGAGCAACCGACCGTATCGATGAACCAAAGCGCTACCAACAGTGTATTCTCAACGACCGTTCAGCGAACTTTCCTGTGAACGGGCCTCCGTCGCGAGCGTCTGCTTCATGCACCCAAGCTGATTGCTGTTTATCAGCGACAACGGCTGGAATTTGCACGCCAATACCGCAACTGGACGTCCACTGATTGGCGACACATGGGCTTTTCAGATGAATCACGTTTTATGCTCCATTGGATAGAAAGCAAACATTCTGAAGCAATCGTCAGAAGGGTCCAGACCAGAGGAGGAAGCGTTACGTCCGGGGAATGTTTTCGTTACATTCGCTGGGTGATCCCGTCGTTCTGGAGAGTACATTGGTTCAACACAAGTACGCGTCTATTCTTGAGGACCATGTCCACCGTTACAAATAGTTTGTTTTCCCTTTGGCAGATAGCTGTGTACGTTTTTGATTCAAAGAGCACAGGAAGAGTTTACAGTACTCCTCTGGCCACCGAACTCCTCGGATTTAAACCCAACTGGGAATCTGTAGGACTACCTCTCTCGGACTGTTCGCGTGACGGATCCTCAATCGAGAAACCTAGCGCAGCAGGCCACAGGACTAGAGTCGGCACGGCTTCACATCCCTGGCGGTGCCTTACACAACCTCACTGGCACTCTTTCTACACGTCTCCCCGCGGTCCGTGCTGCAGGAGGTGGTTCAAATGGTTCTGAGCACTATGCGACTTAACTTCTGAGGTCATCAGTCGCCTAGAACTTAGACCTAATTAAACCTAACTAACCTAAGGACATCACACACACCCATGCCCGAGGCAGAATTCGAACCTGCGATCATAGCGGTCGCCCGGTTCCAGACTGTAGCGCCTAGAACCGCACGGCCAATCCGGTCGGCCCAGGAGGTGGTTATTCAGGCTTTTCTACAGGTGGTCACATTACTATGACTGGGCGGTGTACACCGTTATCGCGACTTTGCAACACACTGCTACCTCCTTATCAGACATTCTTTACTTAGATATGAAACGACGTATTTCCGCATAAGACAGGAATGGGTTTCATGTTCAAAACAAATGAATCCTAATATCGTAATTAATCTGAAACCAGTAATCGGATTTTGAAGAGAAAAACGCCGTTGAATTACTCTCTTTTAGAGCTACGATGCTAACAGCAAAAATTACTACGTTTTCAGTTGAAAAAGCGAAGCTGATAACGTTGTCTTCTTAATTAAAACAGCTATGAAGTCATTTGGTGACGATTTTCTCACAGTTCATAGTGCGACAACAGAATTACGATGTCTTAAACAGTGCCAGATATATTTGAGACGAACAGCTTCGCTGAATCATCCAGTGATGGTGGAGTGATAAAAAATTGGTTTTGCCAACATCACTTCAAATTCTCGTAAAAGTGGAATTTATGTCACAAGTTTATTGAGATAGCAGAAACGAAGTGTGGTGAGCATACTGCAGATCTAGAAAGTTTGGAGATTTGATATTAGGAAGGAAAGTTTTTTTGACCATATTATTAACGTCACAGCACGTCCACACACACTGGCACGGCCGTAACCCGCTGCTGCACTTACCACCATGTCAGAGCCCGCCTTGGATGTGTCGCTGATGGCGGACGGGGAGCGGTCTACGGGTGACGGGGAGGGGGACGGCGGCGCTACGTCCTCGTCGGCAGCGTTGCGGGCTACCACCAGTTCCACCAGCCCGCGCGCCTTCTGCAGGATGCTGATGGCCTGCTGGTGCGAGATGTTTGAGTCCAGCGGCTGACCATCGATTGCCAGGATCTGGTCGCCTTCATGAATGCGGCCATCTCTGCAACAACAATTCGAAGGAAACTCTATTAGTTGTTTCACGATCTACTCCCTGGTCGGAGGGCATTTAGAACACGCGAGTAGCTGCTAACTTTTAGAAATAAAAAGAAAACCTGAAGGGTTTCTTCAGCCCCTATCATAAAACTGAAATGTATACACATATTCCACAAGGCACAATTTTCACATACAAAGCTGCTTTTTTAACTATATGAAACGTAACACAGCTAAGAATCACAATTGTTACTCAGTATTAAAACAACGATTATTAACCAAAGTCCGACTATATGGAGGGATCAAACAAAATGTGTGGCTGGACTGGGGACACAGTATGTTATCTTAGGTGGAGAAGTAGAAGTAACTTCAGGCGAGCCTCACTGAAGCGTATTGGGACCCTTGTTGTTCATAATCTATGTTAATTACTTGATAGAAGAATATCAATAGCAACATCAGAAATTTTTCAGATTTCGCAGCTGTTGATGTTGAATTTGTATAGGAAAAAGGCTACACAAATATTTTGTCAGATGTTGATAATGTTTCAAAATGGTGAAACGACTGGCAACTTGTTTGAAATCCCCAGAAATGTAAAATTCTGCACTTAACAAAGCATCAGTGAATCAGAACTGGAATTAGTTTACTCGTACAAATACACACACATACACACACACACACACGCGCGCGCGCGCGCGCGCACACACACGCTTCGATTCATACAGGAAACTGCGAGACACAGTCACTCTTCACAGAAAACAGCTTACAAATCATTTCTGCGCCCCATCCTAGAATATGAGACCTATGCGAAATAGGACTAACAAGAGATACTCCAAACATTCAAAAAACTGCAGTACGAATGGACACAGGATATTTGACTCACGGGTGAGCGTCAGGGAAACGTTGAGAAAACTGATTTGGCAGGCGCTTGAAGGCTTTCGCCACTTATCCTGCGAAATAATAATTACGGAGCTTCAGAAAGCCATACTAAGGGAAGGATATTCTTCATCCGCCAACATATCGTTCCCGCAGCAATCGTAAAGACAAGATTACACGAATTACAACACGTATAGAGACATTTAAGCATTCATTCTTCCCGCTCTCTGTACTCGGATGGAAATGGAAGGAACCCTGATATGTGATACAGTCCTGAAAGCACCCTCTGTCATGGACATCACAGTGGTTTGCACAACATGAGAATGTAAATGTTATATAAAATTCCTGTAATGTCACTGGCTTTCAAACTGTTAAACACATAGACCCGTCCGGAGAGCCGAGTGCGTTAACGCGATGTTTCCGGTATTCGGGAAGCCAAGCCAGCCAGCCTGGATGTGGCTTTTAGCGGTTTCTTACACAAACTAACTGGATACCGGGCTAGAACCCACGTCCCGCCTCACTTAAACGCTACACAAACAGAAAACAGACTCACACTTGAACATGAGATTTACTCTAGTCGCAGGCAGATGGGGTACGCAGGTTCCGTGAGAGTGGTGGCGTCAGGCAGCGCATACAGCTACTATGTCACTAAAATGCATGCAACAATGCCAACCCGTAAGAAAAAGGGAACAGGCGAGGAGGAGGAGGAAGACGAAACGTCTTTCCTTGCAATCTTACATAAAAATGACAATTGTCTACAAGAGGTGCAGCTAATCAAGTAAGTAAACCAAATGCTGAATAAATGGTTCAAATGGCTCTGAGCTCTATGGGACTCAACATCTCTGGTCATAAGTCCCCTAGAACTTAGAACTACTTAAACCTAACTAACCTAAGGACGTCACACACACCCATGCCCGAGGCAGGATTCGAACCTGCGACCGTAGCAGTCCCGTGGTTCCGGACTGCAGCGCCAGACCCGCACGGCCACCGCGGCCGGCAAATGAGTCATGTCTTCCTTTCTTTTACACTTAATACAAAATTTCGAACGTAGGAACTGCGAGATTTGGCTGTTTGCATTATTTGAGATAGAAACTGTGATGTATGATCTAACGATGCAACATTATAGCAGTCTTACTTGGTCTTTGAAACTGAGAATTTTTTATTTACCGTTAAAGACAATGTTTCCTTCCATTGAAATGCCGTTTAAACTACATATTGTCAGTTGGGGTTAATACAACAGCTTTATTTTCGACCTAAACAGAAAATTTATGTTGGCACTTAGGATGTCCAACGTTGTCGTAAGTCATGAAAGACTTACACGGAAGTAGTGTAGAAAAAACTTTCTAAAGACGCCTTTTTGTTAGCAACGCAGGAGGTTTAAACTGCGCAAGCGATGAGTTCTGGATATATTAGAGCGGAATTTGCACTAGGGACAGCAGGGAGATTGCAGAAGAGGTCGTAAGCGCCCCCCCCCCCTCCCCCCTTCACACACGCCTGTATCGGTCACGTTCCAAGGCCCTTAGTTCCAGCACGCCGTTAACGACCATCCGGGTTGTTTACAGCCCAGCGTTTACCGTCGAGTTCCTCGCTCCTTTGTTTTCCATCTCCCCATGCACGAACCTCATCTACGCGAAGTAAACAGTATTCTACTCTTGCAACCAGGAGTAATTATGGAAATTAAGAAATTTAAATCTGTCTAGGGATTTACCACCAGTACCGTATCTCTAAGGGGTTCGAATTGCGATCTTTTTCAAAATTAATCATCTGCGACCCATTCCGTTTCACGCAGTTGTTTAATAACGCAGACTCTCGTTTCACATTTTGTTCGAATTGGCTTATGCGAAAATGTTATCCGTATCACTCGACTTCGTGAAATATTACTTCATATTTGAAAGATGACATTCAGTCCTTACTGAATACTTAATCCGGCCGGCCGAAGTGGCCGTGCGGTTAAAGGCGCTGCAGTCTGGAACCGCAAGACCGCTACGGTCGCAGGTTCGAATCCTGCCTCGGGCATGGATGTTTGTGATGTCCTTAGGTTAGTTAGGTTTAACTAGTTCTAAGTTCTAGGGGACTAATGACCACAGCAGTTGAGTCCCATAGTGCTCAGAGCCATTTGATCCATTTTTTTACTTAATCCGAATTTAAGAAAACATATACCTCTCTTAAACGAAGATGCAGCAAACACTTGTCGTCAGGGCAATAATATGGATTGAATCTAAAATGTTTTCTTTTCTTCAACATATTAATACTTTTACGGCTATGCTGGATTATTAAATTATATGTTTTACAGAGCGCATCGACGCAAGCACGCACGCGCGAGCGCCACACGCACACACACACACACACACACACACACACACACACACACACACACACACACACGACTACTCTTAACATCCACCAAAGTTCCTATGCCTTCATACAGAGTGGCAATTACTGAAATATATGACATAAAATCGCCATAACTTCTGAATGTTTTGCGTTACGATGTTCAAACTGCATCGTTGGCTGTGGGGCATGATGGGAATTAGTATGCGCATGCTTGGCTTAGTTTTCTGACGAAGCCCACTTTCACTTGGATGGTTTCGTCAATAAGCAAAATCGGAGCGTTTGGGGGACTGAGAATCCGCCTTTCGCGATCTAGTAATCTCTTCACCCTCAACGGGTGACCGTGTGCTGTGCAATGTCCAGTCACGGAATAATCGGTGCGATATTCCTTGATGGCACGGTGTCTACCGAGCGGTACGTGAAGGTTTTGGAAGATGATTTCATCCCCATTATCCAAAGTGACCCTGATTTCGAAAAGATGTGGTTCATGCAAGACGGAGATTGACACCATCGAAGCAGGAGAGTGATGTCCTGGAGGAGCACTTTAGGGACCGCATTCTGGCTCTGGAGTATCCAGAGGCCACTGACATGGGCCTCGATTGGCCGCCAAATTCTCCGGATCTGAACACATGTGACTCCTTTTTGTGGGGCTATATTAAAGACAAGTTGTAACACCAGAACCACTGCTGAGCTGAAACAGCCATTCAGGAAGCCATCAACAGCGTCGATTTCCGACACCTCAGCGGGTCACGCAGAATTTCACCATTCGTCTGCGCCACATCATAGCCAATGGCGGCAGGGATATCGAACATATCATAACCTAAATCCGAATATCTGTAGTTACGTTTAAATGTTGAATAATGTGTGTGCACGTCGTAGTTTGTAACAAATTTACGATTTTTTTCATATAGTTCAATAACTGTCACCCTGTAAATTTTACGACGGTAATGGACCCCTCTATGATTCAAGTTATTGTTTCAGCAACAGTATCTTCACCTTGGTGTCCTCTGCATCACCAGCATCATATGTTCACTATTATGGTTGGTGAACTATGGCTTTCATAGTTGAATTTAAATCAGCTACGAGCGTTGATACGTCTCGAAACATGTTAGCCACCACTCGGAAAGAAACTATAGTTTCACGGTATCGTGTGCACTTCAAATCTGTGAGTTACAAAATCGCTAGTTCAGATGTGAAATAAAATTGTAACACAGTGGCAATTCGTTGCCTTTATTTTGTATTAACGCTAGGGTACTTCAGGCTAAGGACACTTGGAGAAACTAAATTCCGCAATAAGACAGCTTTCTCTCCCAGTCACTACTGCATGAAATCTCTACTGGCTATCTTATTTGCTTCCAAATAATTGTTATTCGTTACGGCTGCCTGCATCAAGCCGATTTAAGAGTACTAAATCAGTGAACTGGTCTAATTTCTTGGCTCGCTACATGTCACAATCCCTTGACATCTGTCTGCTATCGAGTACAGGGTGACATTCCTCTAAAGCACCATCAGAAGAACGCACCATTTCAGTATTTAGGCTAACTGAAATTTTCGGAAGCTGTTGAACTACAGGAACATTTTTCGTTAAGATATTTTTTCACGTCGATGATATACATGATTTCCTTAAAATTTCGGATTTTTGAAAGGATTCTGAGCAATTAGGCAACGTGTCGCAGTTGTGCGATTTGACTAAGTGAACCGTCACGGCCTGTGAGGTTGCGAATATGCCGCAGGAAGCTGGGCAGTCTGGGAGGGCACCTCCTGAATTATGCATTAAGCCGGGGCCGCCCGTCTTCCCCAAGGCAGTAGCCAGCAGCTCGCTGGATACACCGACATCGACGCCGTCATCTGGGCTCCCATATATGCTTTTTAAGCAGACATACAGGCCCAAAAGCGGTAAGCAGCTTTCTTCCAAGTTTAGGGAACGATTAACCCAAAGTGTGTAAATAATTCAAGCTGTTTGTATGAACTCTGAGCACTATGGGACTTAACTTCTGAGGTCATCTGTCCCCTAGAACTTAGAACTACTTAAACCTAACTAACCTCACATACATTCATGCCCGAGGCAGGATTCGAACCTGCGACCGTAGCGGTCGCGCGGTTCCAGACTGTAGCGCCTAAAACCGCGCGGCCACCTTGGCCGGCCCACGTTCTATATACTTCAGTAGCTAACAGAGAGAGAGCGCGCAGAAGCGAGAGAGAGAGAGAGAGAGAGAGAGAGAGAGAGAGAGAGAGAGCGCAGGGGAGGGGGGAGAAGAATGGGCCCTCTTCCAGGTCACCACAATGTTCGCAAATGTCATCTGGGTAGCGCAGAACAGCGATTCATTAGTTCCGACCAATGGTGCAGGGCCACACAGTGTTGCAGGGAGTCCATACCTGTGCTTGCCTGGTAGAAGAGAAGCTTGCTGCACAGTACGATGATCCCCTCTTGTCGCGACCAGACATGGCTGACCGGAATCTTCACGACGAGTATGCCTGTCTTCACGTTCCCATGCAGTCCAATATCGGGCCACTATCACATACGAATGTATTAGTGCAGTATCTTTATTTGACAGTATCAGTACAGTTCGATGCAATGTTCCAAGGAATAGACATATGGAGATTTTGGTTGGTCCTGTAAGTGTGCTCGGATAGCTGACGCGGATGTGACTGCTCGCGAAAAACGTGGAACCTGGTTTCGAGTTTCCCTTCAGTATAAATTTTCACATGTTTCCAGTAAATTGTATAGGTGCTGTTGTACCGCATTCGCAATTTACATTTCATACATCCCGAATGCCTCACTATCTAGATAGCACACGATTCGGTCACCCGGCCAAATGGAGACACACAAAGAGGCCCCTTTCGAATACTGTCAGATGCTGTTGCCGCGGTCTCACACGAGTAAGCGTAACCTCTGTGGCCTTCACAGCGATCACGGCATTGCCTCACTGAAAATACCACTTCTTGTCAGATCACCGAAGGTACGCAACGTCGAGTGTGGCCAGTATTTGGATGGGTAACCGCCTGGAACGCCACGTCATGTTGGTTGCTTTCCATTTGGCTTTACGGCGAAGGGGAGGAGGGATGGTGGCGTAAGGCTCCCGATCACCAGAATTTGCGCAAATTTCCTCGATTGAGTTCCAAATCATTTCACAACTGTTCATGAAACGAGGGCATGTGACACTGTTGATGAAGATCCGTCGGATGGGGACGTTAAACTCGGCGGCCCCTTTTGTGTTATTCAAGAGCAGCATGCTATGTGCCGGCACCGGGTTCCGCTCTCCCCCTTCTCTCGTCATCATCCAACACAAACATGACACCACGCTACACACAATGCGTAGTCTCCTACGCTTATCAGAAACTCTTAAACACACAACTCCCACAAATGGTTCAAATGGCTCTGAGCACTATGGGACTTAACATCTATGGTCATCAGTCCCCTAGAACTTGAACTACTTAAACCTAACTAACCTAAGGACATCACACACATCCATGCCCGAGGCAGGATTCGAACCTGCGACCGTAGCAGTCGCGCGGTTCCGGACTGAGCGCCTTAACCGCGAGACCACCGCGGCCGGCACAACTCCCACACTTCGTGAGGATAAAGTGTCACTGTGCGATAGGGATGGCGGTTATCGCTTAAACTACCGATTTTCGGTTATAACTGCTTTTTTCAACGCCAGTTTAACCTGATTGTTAAAATCGCTCAAAATAACCGGTTTTTGGTATTTTATTCTTATTATTTCTGGCATTAAACGCAGAAATCGATCCAAGACTGAAAATTTTGACTCCCTCACTTCCAAAATACATAGTATTCTCCTTGGAGTCCAGTTTTTTGAAACTTTGTTCAAAAATCGTTTTGTAATCTAGGATCACACCACTAGTCGAGTGCTACGAATTTTCAGTGCTAAAGGGTCAAAACTGATGTTGAAGACTTCTATTTTTCATGTTAATTTGTCGTGTTAAAAAGGCTACAAGCAGATAAAAGCATATTATGTAGACGCAGGCATCGGATCAGGTATTTTCTATTTTTATCGTAAAATACGAATGAACTGTTAAGTTTTCTCCTCATATGCTGTCCAAGTTTGTTGTGGGTCCTCCTGTTTTTAACATTTTAAAGCAAATGGAGTATTTTACTTCACTAATACCGCAATTCGCAAAATACTTTCAGGCCAGACGTTCTGCAAAACAATAATGTCCGAAGGCGACAGTGAGAAACTACTATAAAGACCAGATGGGGCAAGTCTTCTACACCGCATGTACGTGTACTACGAATAGGTCATGCCACATTGTCACAGGTACACTATTGTCACAGCAGTACTTTACCAATTCCTATGCCATGTGTTTGTTGCTCCTTTCTGTCGGCATTGTTATTAAAACAGCACTGATCGCTTTTCTCATTTTCGATTATAACGCAATATTTCAAAGCAATGTATATTTTGCGAATAAACATTACTCGTTTTTTCTAAAAAAGTATACTTAAAAACCAGAAATTTTAGCACTGCTGTTATGGCTAACTGATATTTCGTTTTTTATCGGCTTGTCAGTAAAGAATAAAAAAAACAACTATTATAAGTTAGGCCAGTCAAATATCAAAAAACACCGGTTATTCAGAACCAAAACACCGGTATCAGTATTAACCGGTCGGGTTTTCCCATCCCTACTGAGCGCGACGAGGAAAAAGAATCTTTGCAATTAGGCTGAACCTGCCGAACGCGATCTCCCTGCCAACAATGGTACATGACTTTGATTTACTCAACATCTGAAAATAAAATCAGAAATGTGTGTTTGTCACCATGTTCACATAAGAGTGAGATTTGTCAGTTTGTAGCAAGAAGGGTAATTTCAGATAAAGTACGTACCACCATCCTTCACAGCCGAAGTCGCTATGCACGATAGTGTAGCGGCGCGCCATTCGGTGACAAAAAATTCTCATTATGATTCAGTCTGACGAGATTAATCCTACACCTCTTCGTAGTGTTTCATGGAGCGACAAATGCAACGCATCACTACCACCACCACCACCACCACCACCACCACCACCACCACCACGCTCTAAATCACGCTCACCATCCGCTGCCAGGTCGGGATGTTTATGTCAGCAGCCCCTTTGATAACATTCGACTTAAGGAAACCAAGTGCCAGGACCTATTTTCATCGCCTATGCTTCTCTTTTTTTCTTCAACAACACAAACGCGGCAATAAATATTCCACATGCTTTGATCACAGTCGAATACACGAAATTTTTACATTTACGACATTAACTGTTCCCAAAGAAAAATTGGCTAACAAGATGCAGTAAACAATGTCTGTAATATAGGCAGTTGAACCAGCGAATTCCTCACCTAAGAGGGCGTTGTACTGTATTTGCTTTAGGAAGACATCATTGAAAAACATTTTCTCGTCATAACTACTCATCTCCCAGATAATCCCGTTCGCCGGTGCACAATTTTTTTTACGCGCTTTTGCTTTTCCAGAAAGATCAAAGCTCTTGAGCCGCGTTATGTTATGCTTCTTAGGAGGAGCAAATAAAATAATTCTAATTTACAAATTAAATAGTTTGAAAGCGATCAATAACAAACAACACGATCAGGTTGGTACTTTCATTTAGGAGACAGATTAGTATCTTGAGTAATAGATCTATCTATCGCTTGTGCCTTTTTCCCGCGGTTACGCAGGGTCGGCATGGTTAATCGGATGTGGCAAGGTTAGTTTTGAGGGGACGGCCGGAAGCTCTTCCTGCCGCCACCCCCCGGGACGGAATTTGAGTACCTCAACTGTCTGCGAAGAGTGTAATCCATGGCAAAGTGTGAACGTGTTCAGATGTCTGCGAGCCGTGTAACTGAGGCGGGACGTGGGGACCAGCCCGGTATTCACCTATCTTGAGTAATAGATCAACAACAAAAAAAAAACTTTTATCGCTTTCTTGTGTAAGTTTGCATTTCGAGGAAATGAAGACTCATTTTCCTCAATTATATATTCCTAAACTAGAGACGACAAAAACAAAATGCATGCAATTGTTTTTATGATTCAGTTTTAGCCGTCATGCTACACTAACGACAACTAGGAGTGTATTTTCCCTCGTAGTAACTGAGAAAAAACGATCTATTCAGCAAACTAATATTTCTCTAACTATTGCGCCAGCTGCATCACTTAAATGCCGAACACAAGAAGGAGTGAGTCGCTTTAACATTAGTGCACTTGAATCTTGTACTGTGGGGCACTGTGACTACGCAATAAAATTTGGTTCACTTTGCTTCGCTGTGTATAACATTATTACTCTTTCGTCTTGAGGTTAAAGCTCACTTTTTGTCCTTGTTTGCTTTCAAAAACTCGACAGAAATTTAACTGAAAGAAAGGGAAGATAGCATCTGCATGAGGAAACGGCATGCTGCTAAAAAGTTATTGCAAATAGACGAAGCAGTCATTTCGCGCAGAACTGATGATAAAGTTGACGCCGATACCGTGGATATGCAAAATCTACGAGCAGCAGTTAATTCCTATGTGATTTTACACCTGGATCTGAATAACTAAATGACCGACATACGAGTAGTGATGTACGCTCACTGTTACCCGCACGTCCAATATGGCCGTGGCAGCAACAGCTGTGCAATTTCAAACTAAATTCTTTCCCACGTTTCAATTAACCTGCAGTTCTGGGTACATCAGGCAGCATCATAATATCCATATCACTTTTTCACACTGGCTACTAACGGGAGACATGCGTCGCAAATACAGAATAATAAACAACTTATACTGCCTTTGTAGACCTAGAAAAGGAATGTAATATTGTTATGTGGCAAGAGATAGAGCACTGAAGAATGCAGGTCTAAAATATGAATATATGCGAGTGACTCAGCTTCTATAAAAATGACGTGCCTGCGATTAGAAATTTTCATCAGTAGCAAGAATTAGCAAAGGCGTGAGACAAGGATGTGCTCTCTCTCTCTCTCTCTCTCTCTCTCTCTCTCTCTTTCTCTCTCTCTCTCTCCCCCATTCAGTGCTTACATCCAGGAAAGCTATAGGTCCTCAGCACAATGCAAAGCATTTTCTGTAATAGTGTGCAATGAGTATAAAAAAGCGGAAGACTGTAGCGATGGTACGCAGTGCTAACACAGGCTCAAAATAAGAATTGGAAGAAAGGAGCTAAATGTGATAAAGAAATTTACTTATCTGGGAGATAGTATCAAGTGGGAAGGTAGAAGCTGAAAAGAAATTGGGACGGTATAAGCCAGAAAGAAATTGTGAACAGCATACAGCAGGCCAAAATTGAATTTAATCTGAGAAAGAACTTACCAACCGCCATGCACATCAGTCTGGAAATTAAGAAATGGATCATTTGTTTGGAGTGTGGCCCTGTACGGGTATGAAACTTGGACAATAGGAAAACAAGAGAGAAGACGGCTAGAAGAACTAGAGATCTGGGGCTAAAAAAGGATGAAGATCAGGTGGAGAGACAGAGTTACCATTGAATTGGTACTGGGAAGAGTATAGGATACCCCGATCCCTGTGGAGACAGACAAGAAGAGACAGGACAAATTTTACGAGACAAGAACATCACTAGAGCAATATCAGAAGGAGCTACTGAGGGAAAGAATCGCCGGGGACGAGCAAAGATGTCATACATGCGGCAGATTATGTATGATGTGGGCTGCACTACATACGTGGCAGCTAAGAGGAAGGCGGACAGAACAGGGGAATGGCGTACTGCTGCAAACCAGCCTCAGCGTAGATCACTAGAGAGAGAGAGAGAGAGAGAGAGAGAGAGAGAGAGAGAGAGAGATGACAAGCGTCGCTGCCTACTGACACACTGACTACGTGTTCTGTTGTAACCACTACGGATGTTTCTGTGGCAGGTAAATGTGGAAGACTGGCCTCTTGGTTCGAGACAGCGAAGCTGCTTCACGAAACCTAGGGCGCGTGTTTGAGTCTTGCTTCGTATTTACAAGGGAAACTCCCCATCGCACCCCTCTCAGATTTAGTGGTAAGATGTCCCAGTGAATAGCCCTTCAAAAACTGAACACAGATCAAGCTTGAAAACATGGAGAAGGTGTACTGAAATAGCAAAAGAAGCAAAATCGGAACAGTGAACGGCCCAAACTCAAGATGTGCAACTTTGGGGCAGCGTCGGCGTCGCGGTTGAATATGGGGTAGCTGTATAGCGTCGGCGTCGCGGTTGAATGATCAAGGTATTGGACTGAGAAACGGGAGATCCGTGTTCAAATCTCTCTCGTTCCCCTTTTTTTTCACAAAATTACGAACTGTCCCTCCGGTCAATGGCGCGTCTGTTCGCTGTATTCAAATTCGTGTCTGAGTGGTGATTTAATGTCCGTCTGCAACAGCGAGGTGTACAGAAGGAACCTCCACACGTATATGTACCTCTAATTTGTTCCACCCGATTGCCACAAGTTATGACTCGCGTTCCGTTCAGAAGTTTTGACTCTTGAATTCCTATGTTGTAACATAGTTCACATCCATTTGTTTGTTGTGTTCATTTCTGTGAGAGGTCTATGCAGCATCTCCCTGCTCTTACTAATCATCACATTTACTTGTGACGGTGATATATTCTTACCACATGACTCATATTCCATAACCAATGTATAGTATGACTACAGAAGAAGAACCTACACGTCAATGACCGAACGGAAAGTTGTAATTTTGTGAAAAAAAAAGAAGAGGAGGGAGATTTGAACAGGGATTTCCAGTTTCGAAGTCTTGACATTTGCTCGATGTCGCATATGTGAGCTGGGACCATTCCTGTTTCGATTTTGTTTCTTTTTCCATAGTTCAGTACACCTTCTTCCTGTTTTCATGCTTGATCTATGTTCAGCTTTTGTCAGGCTAACCGCGGAGCCATTCTACCACAAAGTCTGAGGGGGGTGCAATGGGGAGTTTTCCATGTTACGTGTGCCCTTACTAAATATGTGCTCTGTTCGTACCATACTCGAACATATGTGTAATAATTTAAACCAAATTATAAAGAAACTTTTACAATTAAGATTAATATGGAACGAGTGCTTGCCGAGGCCACATGATTTTGTTTAAGAAAAGGGAAGTTGCAGGCCACGTAACAATGCTGTGTTCTTGTCTGCGTGGCGATCTTTCAGAGCAGACTTTAACAAGTATTATTTCGCTTTATCCGTCCACGGCGAACAGCAAATTGAGACAATTCGCAAGATGCCTTTCGATCTATTGTTGTGCCATATTCAATTTTCACTGACGCTTACTCTTCGTTTCAGATACGATAAAAAAATTTTTTTCCCCCTTTGTTCCTTTTTATTCTTGTTTTTCGTTTGGTTTCTATGTATACTTTACTTATAATCCGTCTAACTATGCGTTACTTGTAACCTAATACAAATTACACATGTATGTAAGTGGTCTGGATTCCCTGCCGTATTGTTGTCGACAGTGGGATTCTGAAAGCTGGGGGGAAAAAAAGAGATTAGTGAAGGTGCTACGAAATTGCCCTGTCTGGAAGTTGTTCATGACGATATACCAAAAGAACTGAAAGAGCTGAAACTAAAATGCGTGTTGGTTAGAATTTCAGAGAATGTTTGAAATCCTACACGCCGCTGCTCAGAAGTTCGCTGATATAACGATAATTCCATATGCTTCTACAACGGGAGCTGGCTTTAAACGACTGGTCCACTGCCATCAACCTACTACTCAACTTCAAAACATGTGCCGAAATAAATACTTCCTAACAAATAAAAGTAGAATTGGGATAGCCCCAAATGCGACCTCGAGAAGTCCCCCGTCCACGCGTAAACTACTTCGAATGAATCCTGAGGTGCTACCTCCATCTACACTGCGATAGACTTCTTGTCTTATCATATATCACTTCGTCGTTCACTTTACTGAACATGGTGGAGGATCAGACTCTACAATCTTCTTCGTTCCTTCCTAATAAATTTGGAAAAATGGCTCCACATACATCTACATGCTTACTCTGCATTTCATATTTGAATGTTTGACAGTGTGCACAGAAACATTTCCGCACTATTTTTCCATCGTTCTACCACTCTGTAATAGCCCGAGGAGAAAATGAACACATGAATCTTTTGCTGCACTCACTGATTTTTTTTTATATTACCACAATGGTCATTTCTTATTACGTAGACTGGAAATACACTCCTGGAAATTGAAATAAGAACACCGTGAATTCATTGTCCCAGGAAGGGGAAACTTTATTGACACATTCCTGGGGTCAGATACATCACATGATCACACTGACAGAACCACAGGCACATAGACACAGGCAACAGAGCATGCACAATGTCGGCACTAGTACAGTGTATATCCACCTTTCGCAGCAATGCAGGCTGCTATTCTCCCATGGAGACGATCGTAGAGATGCTGGATGTAGTCCTGTGGAATGGCTTGCCATGCCATTTCCACCTGGCGCCTCAGTTGGACCAGCGTTCGTGCTGGACGTGCAGACCGCGCGAGACGACGCTTCATCCAGTCCCGAACATGCTCAATGGGGGACAGATCCGGAGATCTTGCTGGCCAGGGTAGTTGACTTACACCTCCTAGAGCACGTTGGGTGGCACGGGATACATGCGGACGTGCATTGTCCTGTTGGAACAGCAAGTTCCCTTGCCGGTCTAGGAATGGTAGAACGATGGGTTCGATGACGGTTTGGATGTACCGTGCACTATTCAGTGTCCCCTCGACGATCACCAGTGGTGTACGGCCAGTGTAGGAGATCGCTCCCCACACCATGATGCCGGGTGTTGGCCCTGTGTGCCTCGGTCGTATGCAGTCCTGATTGTGGCGCTCACCTGCACGGCGCCAAACACGCATACGACCATCATTGGCACCAAGGCAGAAGCGACTCTCATCGCTGAAGACGAGACGTCTCCATTCGTCCCTCCATTGACGCCTGTCGCGACACCACTGGAGGCGGGCTGCACGATGTTGATGCGTGAGCGGAAGACGGCCTAACGGTGTGCGGGACCGTAGCCCAGCTTCATGGAGACGGTTGCGAATGGTCCTCGCCGATACCCCAGGAGCAACAGTGTCCCTAATTTGCTGGGAAGTGGCGGTGCGGTCCCCTACGGCACTGCGTAGGATCCTACGGTCTTGGCGTGCATCCGTGCGTCGCTGCGGTCCGGTCGCAGGTCGACGGGCACGTGCACCTTCCGCCGACCACTGGCGACAACATCGATGTACTGTGGAGACCTCACGCCCCACGTGTTGAGCAATTCGGCGGTACGTCCACCCGGCCTCCCGCATGCCCACTATACGCCCTCGCTCAAAGTCCGTCAACTGCACATACGGTTCACGTCCACGCTGTCGCGGCATGCTACCAGTGTTAAAGACTGCGATGGAGCTCCGTATGCCACGGCAAACTGGCTGACACTGACGGCGGCGGTGCAAAAATGCTGCGCAGCTAGCGCCATTCGACGGCCAACACCGCGGTTCCTGGTGTGTCCGCTGTGCCGTGCGTGTGATCATTGCTTGTACAGCCCTCTCGCAGTGTCCGGAGCAAGTATGGTGGGTCTGACACACCGGTGTCAATGTGTTCTTTTTTCCATTTCCAGGAGTGTAGTTTGGCATTCACAGGGCAAAATTGGCGATTGAAATTTCGTGGAAAGATCTCGTTGCAAGGAGAAGCGCCGATAGCAGCATTCTGTCTACCGACCTATCTGAACACGTATCACAGATCAAAACAAAATGTTTTAATCACGGTAAGAGCACGCCGGCGGTTTTATTTGCCGCTATCGTGGGCAATGCACGACCTTAACAGTTGGCATGACACGTTATAATACCATAAGGACTGGTTATGTACTATTGCTTTAAAACCAATACATCCAATGCAGAACTGATGCTCAAACGCTTTTTAATAAGTAGATAAGTCATCAAACAATATAAAAAATATGAAATGACTAGATAAATACCATAGGATTAATGATGTTGATGAAACCAGAGGACTGTAGCTTAAATCACATGCATACTGAATCATATTCATACGTATGAATGGTGCCTTTAAATAAATTCCGGACTCAGATATAAAAATTAAAGAACAATTAATGTATGTAGTACGAGGAAAGATCACGAAAATCAACAGCGAACACTCAGCGTTCGAAAATACAGTTTCCCACTATCAACTGCGACGTAAAGTTTGAAACTTCCTGGCAGATTAAAACTGTGTGGCGGACCGAGACTCGAACTCGGGACCTTTGCCTTTCGCGGGCAAGTGTCCTGCCAACTGAACTGTATTCGTTGGCTGTCCACATTGTTGAGAAAAACCCGAGTAAAGTGAAAACTTTGTATGCAACACTGTATTATCGTTGTAAACCTGCCTTCCCAAGCCGATCATCTTTATCCATTAGCCACGGTCACAAACTAGCTTAAGGCTACTTTCTTTATTCCCACGAACAGTTTCGTAAATTTAGTTAGGGAGGTTACAATGCACTAATTATATATTCAGTAGGTGCGAAATTCAATTTTCCGTCCGGCCATCATGAGTTCGACGTGGATAGGCCGTCAAACGGTAACTTTCCACCACTTGGGAGTATTACGCTGAACTGCTAGAGAAGCTGAAAGTCACTATTCAAGCTTCATGTCAACTTCTCTCTTCCACAACTTTAGCGCCCGCTCAAACGCATCTCAGATCGTTGCTGTTGCGCAACTGCTTGTTATTCTTCCACCACCGAAGTATTTCGCTGCATTTTCGTCCGAGCCGTCTTTTATGTTCTCAGACATGAATGAATGCCTATGTGGACGATGATTCATATCAAATGCAGGTGAAATAGATGCTTATTTTGCAGGGCCGGAAATAATTTATTGAGGTTACTTAAAAGTTCCAAAGTTGTTAGACTACTCGTAAATGTAATGATCTACAAAAGCGGCTATGTTGACAAATGTTTTACGGGCCAAGAACTTTTAGAACAGAAGCGTATATTTCTTTAAGTATCCGAGGTTTATGTACTAATAACCCGCAGTGCGGCCATTATCAAAAACTAGGGTGAAACATCTGAAACAGTGGTTTCTGTACGTTAGCAGCTGAGCCCTGTTGCAGCAGCATTCATGTTTACGTACCGCAACTGGAAAGAAATCTTGTATGAGGACTGGTCACTGCGCCTGGAGAATGCTTACGAACTGAACAGAAACGCAAGTCAAGTGCCGTGTCTGACGAGTGGGATCACTCGGCGCGTGGAGTAGGCAGCAACAGCTGACATCAGTGCCCTAAAGTGCCGGGCAGCAGCGGGTGCCTTTCTGTCAGACCCATTCAGTACAACACGACTTCCTGCCGAAAATAAAGCTGCACGTGGGGGAACGAAGTTGGCAGCGGAGGCTTGTTTCTAAACACCGGAAGGCGGGTCCCGTGTTATTTGCAAGTTGAGGACTGGTCGGGCACGAGACCAGCAGCTGCGCATTCTAGTATGTTGCAGCGAGTTATGCCACAACAGCACACCTATTGGCGAGTAATAATACTTGAAGCGCGATACTGAAGCGCTACGATCCATTCCAGTTTATTAATGCTCTGAATGTGGAAAATAATCCAATACGGTAAGTCTAACTACTAACTGGTGACACTCTGAAATAACGCAATGTACACTCCTGGAAATGGAAAAAAGAGCACATTGACACCGGTGTGTCAGACCCACCATACTTGCTCCGGACACTGCGAGAGGGCTGTACAAGCAAAGATCACACGCACGGCACAGCGGACACACCAGGAACCGCGGTGTTGGCCGTCGAATGGCGCTAGCTGCGCAGCATTTGTGCACCGCCGCCGTCAGTGTCAGCCAGTTTGCCGTGGCATACGGAGCTCCATCACAGTCTTTAACACTGGTAGCATGCCGCGACAGCGTGGACGTGAACCGTATGTGCAGTTGACGGACTTTGAGCGAGGGCGTATAGTGGGCATGCGGGAGGCCGGGTAGACGTACCGCCGAATTGCTCAACACGTGGGGCGTGAGGTCTCCACAGTACATCGATGTTGTCGCCAGTGGTCGGCGGAAGGTGCACGTGCCCGTCGACCTGGGACCGGACCGCAGCGACGCACGGATGCACGCCAAGATCGTAGGATCCTACGCAGTGCCGTAGGGGACCGCACCGCCACTTCCCAGCAAATTAGGGACACTGTTGCTCCTGGGGTATCGGCGAGGACCATTCGCAACCGTCGCCATGAAGCTGGGCTACGGTCCCGCACACCGTTAGGCCGTCTTCCGCTCACGCCCCAACATCGTGCAGCCCGTCTCCAGTGGTGTCGCGACAGGCGTGAATGGAGGGACGAATGGAGACGTGTCGTCTTCAGCGATGAGAGTCGCTTCTGCCTTGGTGCCAATGATGGTCGTATGCGTGTTTGGCGCCGTGCAGGTGAGCGCCACAATCAGGACTGCATACGACCGAGGCACACAGGGCCAACACCCGGCATCATGGTGTGGGGAGCGATCTCCTACACTGACCGTACACCACTGGTGATCGTCGAGGGGACACTGAATAGTGCACGGTACATCCAAACCGTCATCGAACCCATCGATCTACCATTCCTAGACCGGCAAGGGAACTTGCTGTTCCAACAGGACAATGCACGTCCGCATGTATCCCGTGCCACCCAACGTGCTCTAGAAGGTGTAAGTCAACTACCCTGGCCAGCAAGATCTCCGGATCTGTCCCCGATTGAGCATGTTTGGGACTGGATGAAGCGTCGTCTCACGCGGTCTGCACGTCCAGCACGAACGCTGGTCCAACTGAGGCGCCAGGTGGAAATGGCATGGCAAGCCATTCCACAGGACTACATCCAGCATCTCTACGATCGTCTCCATGGGAGAATAGCAGCCTGCATTGCTGCGAAAGGTGGATATACACTGTACTAGTGCCGACATTGTGCATGCTCTGTTGCCTGTGTCTATGTGCCTGTGGTTCTGTCAGTGTGATCATGTGATGTATCTGACCCCAGGAATGTGTCAATAAAGTTTCCCCTTCCTGGGACAATGAATTCACGGTGTTCTTATTTCAATTTCCAGGAGTGTATATTTAATGAAATCCCGAAAGTAGCCTTCACAACAGATTTTCCACGTTCTTAAAGAAATTTGGTTTTAAACAATGTGTTTTTATATAGCATTTGTGGCAAGTGTCGTATTGAAATCTGCGAGACACTTTTCTCGTGGGGCATGTGCCTTTCCAGTTTACCTATCCGTGCAAGCTTTAACTTTCCGCCTGTTCTTCCCCATAAACACAAACTCCTCCCCCAAATATTGATGTAAGAGTCGTGTACCGGGAAACGTTACGGTAGATTTTTACGGGAATGTAGAGGAACTAGTCTGTTCAGAATAAGATGACAGCTACGATGCAAGAAGAACGGGGGAAGCTCACGTGGCAGGCTCGGGACCCTTTCGGCCAATCCCGCGAGACCAAAAATTGCCAAGCCTTCACCACCACCACCACCACCACCACAACAACAACAACGAAACTCCCCGCTTGAACTGTTCTCCAGTTTCAGGCACCTCGTTGTTATCCGTGGTCGTTGACCCGTTTGTATGTTTTTGTTTTTGTGGTTTGCAATAGCTATTATTTTATTTCTTATTACTGTTACTTGTTGGGCGGTAGTGAACAACGCCAGACTGATGGTCGTCAAAAGTTAAGAGTGGAAAACTTCGACGTAGTTCTCTTCCCTAGGATATTGTCGTACGAAGTCAGTCGAAATAAATGGTTTGCGCCTTAAGGACCGACTTTGGGACTGAAAAACTCAATGGAGGTGTGAAGATTCAATTCATTTGTTCTTCCCCTTCTGGATACTTCACTATTTTTATACCGCAGTGTATTTTGAACGATGAGTTTATATGTATTTCATTGTGTGCAATTTTTTACTATAACATTCCTTCCACTCTCCTCTGTTTGTGGGGGGGAGATGAGTTATTCTGTTGAAAGGGACAGTAGTTACAGCAGATATAGAAATTTAAGAATTTTCACCATAAAATTAAGCATTGGAACGGGATTCATTAACAATACAGGTATACTGTGTAATATTGCCAATTATGAGGAATAGTTATAAAGTTTAATCACTTCGATAAGTAAGTTAGCAATTATTTTTTACTTGTTACCCGGTACATGGCTACATCGTGAAACACACCGATAGAGGAGGCAAATCAAAATAGCGTATCCCGTTCGTAAAGTGATGTATAGTTCGGTAACTCGTTTTTGGCAGCAGATCAAATATTGAGCCAGGCCGTGCGAGACAGATAAAGAAGTTATCTGGACTGGTGTGTGACGGCTCCCCCATTTCTGCTGCTGCCGAAAACCAATTATGTCATGATACTCCTTTTTATTAATGGCTCATCTGAAGGCGTGTTGCGGTACAGTGGGGTGGGGATTTCAGTGTATAGTCAGATGGCGGGCATTGAACCATCAAACAACCAAAACAACTGGTTATGTACATTATATTTTTGTGGTGATAGTTAGAACTTCATGAATACTTCTCGCAGTATTTGAATACGAGCTCCAATACACTGAAAGTCGTGGGATATCTCCTAATGCCGTGTCGGTCTTCTAGCTGCCCGGCGTAGTGCAGCAACCTGACGTAGCATGGACTCAGTGACACGCTGCAAGCCCCGTGCATAAATACTGAGCCATGCTCCCTCTATAGCTGTCCATTATTGTGAAAGTGTTGCCGGTGCGGGATACAGTGCACGAACTGACTTCTCGATTATGTTCCACAAACGTTCGACAGAATTCGTGTCGGGCAGTCTGGCAGGCTAAATCATTTGCTCTAATTGTCCAGAATGTTCTTCAAACCAATCGCAAACAATTGTGGCCGGGTGATATGACATTGTTGTTTGGAAACAGGAAGTACACGAGCGCCTGCAAACTGTCTCCAAGTAGCGGAACATAACTATTTCTAGTCAATGATCAGTTCAGTTGGATCAGAGGACCCAGTCCATTCCATGTAAACACAGCCCACTACATTATGGAGCCATGAGCTTGCACAGTTTCTTGTTGATAACTTGGGTCTATGGATTCGTGGTGTCTGCGCCACACTCGAACCCTTCTACCACCTCTTACCATCTGAAATCGAGACTCATCTGACCACGCCAGCCGTCTAGGATCCAACCGATATGGTCACGAGCCCACGAGACGCGCTGCAGGCAATTCCGTGCTGTTAGCAAAGGCACTTGCGTCGGTCGTCTCCTTCCAAGGCCCATTAACATCAAATTTCGCTGCACTGTCCTAACGGATGCGTTGGTCGTACGTCCCACATTGATTTATGTTGTTATATCACGCAATGCTTTTTGTCTGTTAGCACTGACAACGCAAACGTCGCCGCTTTTGGTCGCCACGTGAAGGACGTCGGCCACTGCATTGTCCATGATGAGAGGGAATGCATGAAATGTGGTACACTCTTGACACTGTGGATTCGGAATATTGAATTCCCTAACAAGTTCCGAAATGGAACGACCCATGCTTCTAGCTCCAACCACCAGTCCGCGTTCAAAGTCTGTTAATTCCCGCCGTGCGGCCACAATCACGTCGGAAACCTCTCCACACGAATCACCTGAGTACAAATGACAGCTCTGCCAATGCAATGCCCTTTTATACCTTGTAAACGCAATACTCTCGTCATCTGTGTATGTGCACATCGCTGTCCCACGGCTTTTGTTGCCTCAGAGTATACAGCCTCATCCATTTTTTTCCTTTCTTATAGTGCGTGAATTACTCTTTCGAGATGTTGAGCTGTGCCGTTGCGCCGCCCAGATAACAGACCGCTCTCCGCTGTGGACTGGCTCGCCCCCGAGCAGTCCGCCGCTCCCTGACCCGCTTTCCTTTCCGAGCGCAGCGACAGTAATCTAGAAAATGGAGGCGGAGCCAGCGGGGACGTTGTCCGGCGCGGCTCCGCGCTGTACACACTACACAGCACGCCGCCGGCCCCACCGGCTGGATCATAAATCAATACGAGCTGAGCCGCCTCCGTCCCAGAGGATCCGGTCACGAATAATGCATACGTCAGGTTCCGGACGGCCACAATGTCGATACTGGCTCCTCTTCCACCTGATACTGGTCGCCACTGTACACTCGATGAGGATGATTAATGATCCAGTACTGCATGTGTAACCTGCTGACAATATACTTGTTTGGAAACAGATTTTCATGTTCCCATTTACTGCAGCGAAGAGGAAAAGAGGGGAATGTGATGTAAGTGGTTCTAATGGCAGACGTCTCTCCAACGACTACGCATGCAATCGATGAGACTGAAGGCAGTCGGGTATCGATTAAAACAATAAGGATGTGGGTAATAATTGTCTGAAATATTCGCACTTTCATTGTGCATTAAACTAGAAGAAAAACAGATTTTTGCAGTGGAAGATCAAAATTTCTCATACTTCGTGCAGATTTTGCAGCAGTGTTTTGTGGGTTGGGATTAGCGACGAATTATCTGCCTCGGCAAGCAAACTGTTACGTCGCGCTTATGTGGTGGCGCTAGATTCTGACGTCACTGTTTTGGATCTTGGTCGCGCACAAAAATTTTATTGGTATTATTTTGCCAGCAAAAAGAAGGCGACGGAAACCTCGCCAGCTCTCGAGCCAATGTTTTGTATTACATTCAGAATACTTCCATAGAGTCCAACTAAGTGAGGGTATCAAAGGAATCGTTAATCTCTGTTACCATTTTCGAGATATTGGAGACGTGTATTCTATTTGCCAGGGCCAGGTTTTGCTCTCTGACTTGGAATATCAATATCGTCATCATCATCATCATCATCATCACCAACACCACCATCAGCAACAAAAACATGACTCTAGAAATACTGATCAAAGGAAAGAATGAAAAATAGGGTTTAATGAACCGTCGACTACGACATCATGGCAGACGAGCTACAAGCTAAAATGAAGTAAAGTGGGCGGAAGGAAAACGACCGTGTTCTACTCGAAGAAACCATCTTGGCATTTGTCTTGAACGATTTAGGGTAACTATATGAAACCTACCTGTAAATGGTCGGATAAAGACTTCAAGTGCAAGTCCAGTGTCTTAACACGGCACCATTTCGTTCGGTTGTCACAATTAACAACACTAATTACAACTATGTATTTGATCCATAGACGCGCAAAACGCCGGAACGAAATCCAGTTCAAACGCTTGGGCTAGATTATCAGCCACATAGAATGTAACTAGTGACAAAATCCCCATTGTCTCGGCGACAATAACTTATGACATTCTTCACTGAATGTGCACACTTGACAGCTGAAACGCATGTCCTGCTTTGAAGTTACTTACGACAGTGACGAGGTATGGAACAATCGCATGCCATGGAATGTCGTGTGTGCAATCTTCTCACTAGCCCTCTACACTTTTCTGACGATTTAGCTCAACAGACGGGTTAGGTCCACTCTTCATCGCAACATTATTCCAGTTGTCTTAAGGGAGTGTGTCCAATGCGTTTCGAGACGGGAAGACCTGCTATTCTGAGAGTATTAGACATACTTTCTATATTAGTAGACTAATAACAACAACAATGTTAGTCCTGTCTCCGCTTTGCTTCACTTACGAATGCTGTAAATTTAAAGTATCTGGATCTGAATCGGAGTCCCACTGTCTGACGCAAGAAGGAATCCAGCCGTTGAATCCAGTAACACGCCGGTAATTGTGAAGGGAAAACAGCGCGGCTAGGCGTCCCCATCGCATTATATCCAAGATTTGTATCTCCCCCGTCACACACACCACTTAATTTTCAATTATCTCAAATTAAAAGGTGCTTGAAGCAACGTCGTTTCGAGAGGCGGTCGGCGGATTCGAAGGGTACTTTAAAAGCCAAGCCTTTTCCTAATCAGCAAAACAGATATGCATATTCCAATTAACGTCTACCATTCTTTGTTCTATCTTCCTCCAGTCCTCCAAAATCCAACTGTATCTTTTGTTCCTCTTCCTTTCCTGAGTTCAAATTGATCCTCCCTACGATTTTCTCATTTTTTGCCAAATCTTCTAAGCACATTTATACTGCTTACAAAAGGCAAAACCCGTGGATTGGAGCGAGTTCGGCATACAAAATTATAATCAAGGCGCGAAGACATCTTTCGCAGCTTGCTTCCCTGAGGAGTGGAATCCAGAAAATTTGCCAAAACGCTCTCTCTTCCGATGTATTGATGACGTCAGCCGAAGAGACGGAGGACTGACGGTGAGTGCTGTCAGTGGCTCGAGAGACCAGCTGACCGTGGCAGCAGACGGCTGGGACCAATTTGTCGTCGCGCCGCCGGAACAATGGTATACTCATTAGCGTCCGCCGGTTGCCGCGGGCGGTAATCGGAAGAGGGGCGGCGGGTACCACGGCGTGGGCAGGGGGTAGAGGGTTCACAGTAGAGGGCAGATGGTCTGTTCGCTGTCAAGTGCAGGTGGCGCGGTGTTACTACTGAACCAAGAGCAACGAAAGCTACAACCTTTATCAAGAAACGTATGTAGTCGCTATATGCTTACGTTTTGACATCTAGTAGTGTATTTGTCGGCTGCTGACCGCGGCTTTGTAGATGAGCGGCCTATTTCCAGGCTTTGATATGCTCTTTACATACTGTTTTGCATCTTCTTGCCGTTCTTCTCTTGCATTACGTCGGAATGTCTGTGACGAAAGATTTCCTCGTGTGGTCTCAGGTTTTCTCGGCCTGTGCTTTCCGAAGTACAAGCCCGCTGAACAATCCGAAAGCCAGTCATTGATTTATTCATGTACACTCCTGGAAATGGAAAAAAGAACACATTGACACCGGTGTGTCAGACCCACCATACTTGCTCCGGACACTGCGAGAGGGCTGTACAAGCAATGATCACACGCACGGCACAGCGGACACACCAGGAACCGCGGTGTTGGCCGTCGAATGGCGCTAGCTGCGCAGCATTTGTGCACCGCCGCCGTCAGTGTCAGCCAGTTTGCCGTGGCATACGGAGCTCCATCTCATTCTTTAACACTGGTAGCACACCGCGACAGCGTGGACGTGAACCGTATGTGCAGTTGACGGACTTTGAGCGAGGGCGTATAGTGGGCATGCGGGAGGCCGGGTGGACGTACCGCCGAATTGCTCAACACGTGGGGCGTGAGGTCTCCACAGTACATCGATGTTGTCGCCAGTGGTCGGCGGAAGGTGCACGTGCCCGTCGACCTGGGACCGGACCGCAGCGACGCACGGATGCACGCCAAGACCGTAGGATCCTACGCAGTGCCATAGGGGACCGCACCGCCACTTCCCAGCAAATTAGGGACACTGTTGCTCCTGGGGTATCGGCGAGGACCATTCGCAACCGTCTCCATGAAGCTGGGCTACGGTCCCGCACACCGTTAGGCCATCTTCCGCTCACGCTCCAACATCGTGCAGCCCGCCTCCAGTGGTGTCGCGACAGGCGTGAATGGAGGGACGAATGGAGACGTGTCGTCTTCAGCGATGAGAGTCGCTTCTGCCTTGGTGCCAATGATGGTCGTATGCGTGTTTGGCGTCGTGCAGGTGAGCGCCACAATCAGGACTGCATACGACCGAGGCACACAGGGCCAACACCCGGCATCATGGTGTGGGGAGCGATCTCCTACACTGGCCGTACACCACTGGTGATCGTCGAGGGGACACTGAATAGTGCACGGTACATCCAAACCGTCATCGAACCCATCGTTCTACCATTCCTAGACCGGCAAGAGAACTTGCTGTTCCAACAGAACAATGCACGTCCGCATGTATCCCGTGCCACGCAACGTGCTCTAGAATGTGTAAGTCAACTACCCTGGCCAGCAAGATCTCCGGATCTGTCCCCCATTGAGCATGTTTGGGACTGGATGAAGCGTCGTCTCACGCGGTCTGCACGTCCAGCACGAACGCTGGTTTAACTGAGGCGCCAGGTGGAAATAGCATGGCAAGCCGTTCCACAGGACTACATCCAGCATCTCTACGATCGTCTCCATGGGAGAATAGCAGCCTGCATTGCTGCGAAAGGTGGATATACACTGTACTAGTGCCGAAATTGTGCATGCTCTGTTGCCTGTGTCTATGTGCCTGTGGTTCTGTCAGTGTGATCATGTGATGTATCTGACCCCAGGAATGCGTCAATAAAGTTTCCCCTTCCTGGGACAATGAATTCACGGTGTTCTTATTTCAATTTCCAGGAGTGTATTTAAGCTCGGGTATTCTGCGAACTGGATTTACAGCACGATTTCTTGAATAGCAACTTACGTTGATAGCTTTAGCAATAAAATGTCCCCTATTTACATATATCTCCCGTCCAAAAGGTTCCGAGGCTGGTTTTGCTTCTGGCGTATACGCAAGGTCAGCGCATTAACAACGCTGGCAGCTTGAGTTACCAACTGTAAACAACAGATGTAAGCAAGGTCAGCGCATTAACAACGCTGGCAGCTTGAGCTACTAACTGTAAACAACAGATGTGCATTCGACCAATCAGTTGTCAGTGGGGAGTGCTAAGCAGTGGACTTGCGGCCGTTGTGTGTCGACATTGTTGTCACAAACTGCATGAGCAACGTCTCTAAGTCACATGTTCAAGACATTCTTCAAAATGTTTTAAAGAACAGAAAAGTGTATGCAAAGTTTGTGCCTCACACTGTAACACATCTGGCTTTTGGAGTTTAGTATTCGATCCCAAGCTTTACTTTATAGTTGAGAAAGAAAGCTTTAGTTGATGTATGACGTAACAAGTGGAATGCGGTCCAGACAATAGATGGTATAACGGGTACTACGCCATCTTAGTAGAGGTGTAATCTGATTGGCTACCAGAATAGGAGATATAGGGGTCCTGGGGCTGGCGCACCAAATCTCAAATTTTCATTTATTACCATCTTTATAAATATAATTGCGATTTAATTGACAATAATAGTAAGGTAACTCAGATTTCATTTTATAACCATTTTCATAGCTTTAGAATTACAATATGAAGGCGAACCGCTTCGTACGCCATCGGCTCCTGTCAAAAATACGCACCAAGCGAAGCGCTACGGGCTGACCAATTGTCGATAAGGCGTGACCATAGATATAGTTCAGTGTAGGGGCAGCACGTTAAAGGTCTACGTTGTGAGTGTTATAAAATGATTTTAAGTATTAGAGACGCTGAAAGAAATGCAGGAAGGATCACAGTAGGCTGTATAATTCAATTTGTATCTGAAAATCCGACAGTGTAGTTTTCTCTGCTGTGTGTTATGTTAACAAAAAGTCCCGTTGGTATCCTAGTTCATTTAGAATCTTCATCGGCCAACCTAGTGAGAATTAGCCAACTCGCTGGAGAGTTTCTGCCTCAGTTCAAGAACAACGGATCTGCGTCCTGAGGGCTACTTCTGTCCCGGACGATAGCATGCCAAGTGAGTGGGCAATTTCTGAATCCCGGTGTTCTGTTCTGATGCCGCAGTACAAATAGGCTCCTTACATGTCCTGCATTGCCAGTAGCAATGCGGACTGTTACGTGCTATCTGTGGTAACACTGAGGAGAGAATCCACACAGCGCAAGATTACAGGACGCTAGCTGACATCACATTTAGTTGTACGTTTCGAAAACAACCGCGCCGGCGCCTGCGGCGACGTGACTGAAATGCAAAAGTGGACAACCCTTTTCTGGAAAAACCATCACGCGTGACGAGGCTTGGTGTTATCAATGCGAACGTACCACAAAACGAAAAAGTGCCGCAATTACTCGTATAATGAAGAGTAAACGCTCTGATGACGTAACCGACACACACACACACACACACACACACATACACACACACACACACACACACACACACACACACAAGCGCGCGCGAGCGCGCTTGGTTATAAAGCGGCAATATGATTTCACAAGGTTAAGATTTAAAATACCCAAAAGTAAGTACCCGCGGCAATTATACCAACTATAACGGAAAAACCCTATGGAAAAGAACAAATAAGTTCGACAATGGCAAAAAAAGACGGAGCGACTTGTACATGTTAATTTACTAACAAATCAGATCCATGGATCCGAAAGACTTCAGAAAGCATTTTTTCCCGAGTCCCACATCATGCGACAAATTGTTGATGTTGAAACGACAAGATAATAGAGAAGCACAATAGGTTAATGATAAAGGCAGTCGCAGCTGACAACAGATTAAGAGTAACAATGAGTCTTTTGGGGACAGATAGGTCATTCAGGTTCTTTAAGTTCACTGTGTAATATCAGCAAACAAAATTGTTACTTAAATCCGTTATATTTGCCCTGCAATGATGTACTCTCGTAATTAACGTCAAACTTTTTTTGCGGTTTGTGATAATCTAGTGAAACTGACATGTCTTTCGCCACCTCTTACTAGTTACTGGATGTATATGACATTCTTTTACAAGTAGACGCGGCATTTCAGTCTGCTGTGTAGTTAAATAAGCTAATATGTTTTCAAATTAATCAAGAAAGTTATCAAATAGTGAATCCTCCAGGGACCCATCAAGTTGTAAATGCAATGCTCTTTATAGGCCTATAAATCTGTTTTGTATTTATCTTATAAATTCTTCATAGACGGCCTGTTTTAAGATTTTTGCCCATACATTTCTTTGAAGATTGGTTCCACAGGATTTTTTTTATAGCACGCGATAAATGTAACAATTATTCCTTTGTCTATTTTAGAAAGTAAAGCAGGTAAAGGTGAACATGTAGCAAAAGGAATAAAGCTGAAATTTTAAATTTAGCATTTGAGAAATCTTCATTGATTTATTCATGTATTTAAGCTCGGGTATTCTACGACCTGGATTTTTAGCACGATTTCTTGAATAGCAACTTACGTTGACAGCTTTAGCAATAAAATGTCCCCTATTTACATATATCTGCCGTCCAAAAAGTTCCGAGACTGGTTTTGTTTCTGGCGTACAAGCAAGGTCACCGCATTAACTACGGTGGTAGTTATACCATCTACTGTCTAGACCTCATTCCACTTGTTACGTCATACATCAACTAAAGCTTTCTTTCTCAACTATAAAGTGAAGCTTGGGATTGAATACTACACTCCAAAAGCCAGATATGTTACAGTATGAGGGACAAACTATGCATACACTTTTATGTTCTTTAAAACATTTTGGAGAGTGTCTTGTACATGTGATTTAGAGACGTTGCTCATTGCAATTTGTGACAAAACAATGTCGACACGCAGTCACGTCGATTAAATATTTGGGCGTAACATTGCAGAGCGATATGAAGTGGGACAAGCATGTAATGGCAGTTGTGGGGAAGGCGGATAGTCGTCTTCGGTTCATTGGTAGAATTTTGGGAAGATGTGGTTCATCTTTAAAGGAGACCGCTTATAAAACACTAATACGACCTATTCTTGAGTACAACTGCTGGGATCCCTATCAGGTCGGAATGAGGGAGGACATAGAAGCAATTCAGAGGCGGGCTGCTAGATTTGTTACTGGTAGGTTTGATCATCACGCGAGAGTTACGGAAATGCTTCAGGAACTCGGGTGGGAATCTCTAGAGGAAAGGAGACGTTCTTTTCGTGAATCGCTACTGAGGAATTTTAGAGAACCAGCATTTGAGGCTGACTGCAGTACAATTTTACTGCCGCCAACTTACATTTCGTGGAAAGACCACAAAGATAAGATAAGAGAGATTAGGGCTACTACAGAGGCATATGGGCAGTCATTTTTCCCTCGTTCTGTTTGGGAGTGGAACAGGGAGAGATGATGCTAGTTGTGGTACGAGGTACCCTCCGCCACGCACCGTATGGTGGATTGCGGAGTATGTATGTAGATATAGATGTAGAAAGACGAACTGAAAACAAACAGTGTGCACATGACGTCGTGTAGCCCGCATCTCGTGGTCGTGCGGTAGCGTTCTCGCTTCCCACGCCCGGGTTCCCGGGTTCGATTCCCGGCGGGGTCAGGGATTTTCTCTGCCTCGTGATGGCTGGGTGTTGTGTGCTGTCCTTAGGTTAGTTAGGTTTAAGTAGTTCTAAGTTCTAGGGGACTGATGACCATAGATGTTAAGTCCCATAGTGCTCAGAGCCATTTGAACCATTTTGACGTCGTGTAGTTGGTTTATCAAACTCATCTCAGCAATGAATGGCGAATATTGTAGAACCGTCAATACCCCAGCTCTCACGCTCAATACGCATTGACAGTACTGAGTATATTTTTCTCTCGGAGTGGCGTGGGGGAGGGGCGGAGGACATAAACACCACTCGTCAAAATTAATGGTATGGCAATGCGTCAATACACGCCCGCAGACGGTCGATATGTTTACGGTTTGACAATATAATTAAACATGTGTGGGCCCCTTAGACAAATGTTCTATCAGTTCGCCTGATATCTGCATGGAAAGAGCTAAGCCCTAGAGTGGGTCGGGTCCCGGATAAACCAATGCACAAATATAGCCTACTGGGAATTAAAAAATTAAAAAAGTGAGCAGTGTTGTGCGCTGCAAAGGGCGACGTTAGAATACAAAAACTTGTCTGAATCTTCTCACTGCAGCAAGTCCGTCGGACACCGGCGATAAAGCGACCAGGATGGTACTGGAATTTTTGGATACGATATTGCTCGGTTTTTTCGAACTCCCAATACCGCAAGTTTTCAAGATGCGCTCATTGTGGAACACGAGGCAGAAAAACTATCATAAGAGACCTGTTTCGAATCTAGATGTTTCAGAGTCTCGTGCGTACGATAATATACTCCTGGAAATTGAAATAAGAACACCGTGAATTCATTGTCCAAGGAAGGGGAAACTTTATTGACACATTCCTGGGGTCAGATACATCACATGATCACACTGACAGAACCACAGGCACATAGACACAGGCAACAGAGCATGCACAATGTCGGCACTAGTACAGTGTATATCCACCTTTCGCAGCAATGCAGGCTGCTATTCTCCCATGGAGACGATCGTAGAGATGCTGGATGTAGTCCTGTGGAACGGCTTGCCATGCCATTTCCACCTGGCGCCTCAGTTGGACCAGCGTTCGTGCTGGACGTGCAGACCGCGTGAGACGACGCTTCATCCAGTCCCAAACATGCTCAATGGGGGACAGATCCGGAGATCTTGCTGGCCAGGGTAGTTGGCTTACACCTTCTAGAGCACTTTGGGTGGCACGGGATACATGCGGACGTGCATTGTCCTGTTGGAACAGCAAGTTCCCTTGCCGGTCTAGGAATGGTAGAACGATGGGTTCGATGACGGTTTGGATGTACCGTGCACTATTCAGTGTCCCCTCGACGATCACCAGTGGTGTACGGCCAGTGTAGGAGATCGCTCCCCACACCATGATGCCGGGTGTTGGCCCTGTGTGCCTCGATCGTATGCAGTCCTGATTGTGGCGCTCACCTGCACGGCGCCAAACACGCATACGACCATCATTGGCACCAAGGCAGAAGCGACTCTCATCGCTGAAGACGACACGTCTCCATTCGCCCCTCGATTCACGACTGTCGCGACACCACTGGAGGCGGGCTGCACGATGTTGGGGCGTGAGCGGAAGATGGCCTAACGGTGTGCAGGATCGTAGCCCAGCTTCATGGAGACGGTTGCGAATGGTCCTCGCCGATACCCCAGGAGCAACAGTGTCCCTAATTTGCTGGGAAGTGGCGGTGCGGTCCCCTACGGCACTGCGTAGGATCCTACGGTCTTGGCGTGCATCCGTGCGTCGCTGCGGTCCGGTCCCAGGTCGACGGGCACGTGCACCTTCCGCCGACCACTGGCGACAACATCGATGTACTGTGGAGACCTCACGCCCCACGTGTTGAGCAATTCGGCGGTACGTCCACCCGGCGTCCCGCATGCCCACTATACGCCCTCGCTCAAAGTCCGTCAACTGCACATACGGTTCACGTCCACGCTGTCGCGGCATGCTACCAGTGTTAAAGACTGCGATGGAGCTCCGTATGCCACGGCAAACTGGCTGACACTGACGGCGGCGGTGCACAAATGCTGCGCAGCTAGCGTCATTCGACGGCCAACACCGCGGTTCCTGGTGTGTCCGCTGTGCCGTGCGTGTGATCATTGCTTGTACAGCCCTCTCGCAGTGTCCGGAGCAAGTATGGTGGGTCTGACACACCGGTGTCAATGTGTTCTTTTTTCCATTTCCAGGAGTGTATGTAGTACTTTGTCATCGCCCCGGATTTGATTTGGGGTTGTCGTTTCAACTACATTAAGGGCGACGCGGAGGTCGGACATACCTTAGATGGAATTGTCGCTTCAGCGAGACGAACGAAGGCATCTACTGGATTTCTGAGTATACGTTCAGACCCTGCTAGCTCGGATGCTCCGTTTCCGGCAACAGTTAGCTGATACGCTTTGGTTAAAAGGAGGTATTCAATGGTTCGAGTATGGTCTAGGTTGGTCTGTTCCCAGTTGTTTCCCGGTTACCCAGGAAAACTTTACCGGACATTGTGATGATAAAAAATAGTACCAGAGGTTCTGTCAGGAGGCAGCATTCTGCAAAGGATTATAGTTATTGTCGTTAATGTGGCAGAAGGTAAGCAAACGTGGCCACAGTTTGCTCTTGTTTTTGATTGGTATAGTCGTGGCTAGAGTGACTTTTGGACTTACTGTTAAGTGCGTAGAGAGAACGAGAAGTTGAAGTGTACATCTTTTCACAGGTTTCTGACATAATTCTACCTGGAGATTTTGTAGTATTTACCTTAATGGTACGAGACTGACTGACAGCAGGCAGTTGTCTGTTATGAAACATAAGCACTTTAAGTAATGATAAAGTGCTAGTCGTCCATAATATGGTTTATTTCTCATGTCATGTCGTGACGGGCCAGCTAAAGGAGGCTACTTCGCCTACTGGCACCATTTTTGTGCTACTTTTTGTTGAAAAAATGGAATGTATAAAATCTGGCCCTCTAGGATTGCGTGATTACTCCTCGCTTTCTTTGTGACATTCTAAGAATGGTCACTAGTGGCAAGTCTTGGTAATGAATTTATGGGAACAATTTAATTATTCACCTTACTACACATGGTGATAGAATCTACAATTTTGTAACATGTGACGTGGCGAATAAATTAATCAATGGCAGAAGCTGAATATTCTTTTTATCACTGATTACTCGCCGGCTGCCATGGTCGCCCAACATTCCACCTTATGAGGACCATTAAGTTTATGATAAATGTTCTGTACTACTTAGTACACAACTGTAAGGAGAAGTGGGCTACAGAGTGGTGCAGCAGCTGTTGTCGTAAGGAAGCTGGACAGGGGCAGAAACGATTAGCGAACATGTAAATACAGTAAACAAAAATTTTACTAAACTTGAAACATTCTCCAGGCATTGCGAAAATCTTTACAAAAGTACAAACAGCAATAAAGTTCAGCTATTTCAAGAAGCAAATTAAAGTGTCGTGCAGTGTGAGGGTCCCGCTACTTAGGCACGAGTGAACTGTTGAAGGCTGGCTGAGACTGAAGACGGTCGAAGACTGTGACTAAGACTGAGCTGTATAGCTGCCACCGGCCATTTTTAACTTGCGGAGGCAGAATATCCTCCGGGTCCCTGCGCGACCGCTATCGGAGTCTGTAGGAAACGTGCGTTTCAGTTACCAACTGTGAGTTGCTGGTGAAAATGGCATCAATCTACGATTTTACATTCCTCATTTGAGAACTCCTGCCGTCTGAATTATTCGTTTCCGGCCACTGATTCCTTATCTCAAAATACTAAGCTCACCATCGTCTACCGTGCGTATAAATGTGACTCTTAAATGTTTTGGATAGCGCTTGCTTTGAGCATGTCTTTGAAGCTGCGTGCAGTTTACGTCAGAGCTCGGGACATTTCAGCCTTGGCTAGAGCTTTTGATTGTACCATTATTTTGAGACGCGACAGGTAATAAACTGAATTATAGTCTCGATCGCGAGAACAATTTACAGCAATGGTTCTCTTTGTTTTATTTACTTTGTCATGCATTATCCATTTGATAAATCTATAAATAAATGAAATAATCCTTCTTGCACTGGGATCACAGCCATGTGATATATTTTTGAAGATCAACATGATAAATTACAATTATTTAATAATAATAATATTATTAAATCCTATTTCCTCCTGTGTTTCGTGAAATTAAATTTTAAGACGAATAATGACTTGTGTCTATAAGGCGCGTGCAAGCAAGAAGGTGAGGGCATTAAGCGTTTTGCGCAGGCACAGCCAGTGTGCTCCATGTTTCTGTCCCAGGCCACAGGGACCAGCCGTTGCCTGCCGTATTAACTGGCAACGCGGGGTGAAGCGCCACATTGGGTCTTGTTTCTGCTTCTGGTTCTCCCTATAAAAATATATTTGCTCAGAAAATTATAGTTGTCGATTGTTAACGTAATAGTTGTCGTCTTTACTTTTAAGCCATCCATAATGAACACAACAATTGGCTAAACATCCTCACCATACCTAAACTAACACCAATATCAATGCTGAAGCACAAGTCACAGACAAACGTGGGAGAATGAAGATCTTAGCTGGAGCGACGCATGGAACATTGTTCTTGCCACTGTGCCCTCTTGCATATACACCATAATGGTTCGTACTTCCTGAAGTATCGCACACGTCACGTTATTGTTCGGGCAGCGCTCGATAGTAGGGTTCTGCACCATATCGGGAAATCCTGGGCAAGTTACACCGCAAGTGTCGTTTGGACAACACTATTTTGGGACGTCCTGTACCCCAAACGGTATCAAGCACATTCTGCGAAGATGATTAATACCGCTTGTATTGCGTTCCGGTGTCCTGCAGGGTGTGCGAGATTTTGACAGCGTACGTAGCCATCAGCTTCAGGTGCCAACTCTTGCAGCATAGCGCCTTTTTACACTCTCATCGCTCCCCGCCCCTTACTCCGCTACCCGGCCACGAGCCGCGTCGGTTGGAGTGTCTAGAGCAATGGTTCCCAACAAGTGGTCCGCAGACCCCCAGGGGTCCGCGAGCTACGCCATAGGGGTCCGCAAGATGCTATTAGAATAAAAAATATCTTCAATATATTTCGTATGATAACAGATATTTTGTTTTGGCTGCTTCCTGAATGAGCAGAGCTTTAGCGAACGCTAACTTCTGCGTCTAGCGTCTTCCTAGAGCCAACTGACACTAGCACATTCTAACGCAAAACTAGAATTAGACAGAGGCAAATAGTTAATAACAATGATGCCTAAATTGAAAAAGTTGTGAGCTCAATATTTTTTCAATAATGAATATGTCAATGTTTTTTCTGAGTACCAAAAATAGAAAACGTATAAAAAGACACTTAATTTGGCGTTGTTAGGTACTTGATACTGTGATACGACAAGGTACCAATCATGCTCGATGAGGGGGTCCTCGAGAAAATTTTGTTGGGAACCCCTCGTCTAGAGGACGCGATCGACGAATGGTCGCTCAGTGCTTCTGTCGTCGCTGTTGGGCACCGAATCGCTCTCGGCCGACGCTGTGTCTTCATGAGTGCTGAGATGATCGTTTCAAGTTTGCAGCGGTTCAGTTTTCGATAATTAGCAGAAACTAAAACAGTCTTTGCTTACAAATTTAGTCAGTTAATTCAATTACCAGTTCCGATTAGTGACTTCAGTTAGTTAAGCACTGAGTCTCACGCTCTACTGAAAGTGAAGGCACGGTCTATCGATCAGGCTCTAGCCACTCATATCTCAACAACTTTCTTTATAAAGCAGCCCGGAAACGACTACGTGTTTCTTAACAATTCAGCTTATTTATATTTCATTGAACCGCAGATTTTTGCTATAGTTGAGTTTGGCGTGTGTGCTGCGCTCCTGGCACCTTCCTCCGACTGCCCATGCAGTTTATCCGATGTAAACCACACTTTACCGCATTTGCAAAGAATGCGACAGACACACGGTTCACGGAGCACCAAGACATGTTTTACCGTATGTACCAGAGCACACAGTGTACGGAGCTCGTGGCCTAGTGATTAGCGTCTTGTGGTCTCGGTTCGATTCCCGGCCGAGTTGGAGATTTTCTTCGTTCGGGGACTGGGTGTTTTCCTAATCAATTCATCTCGTCTTCATCGACGAGCAAGCCGCCGGCGTGGTGTCAATAAACAGAATTGCACCGGGCGGATCAACAAAACCCAAACGCGGCGTCTGGGAATAATGCCTACGATTATATCATTTCGTAGTGCAAGCGTAATTACTTCTAACGACTCTGGGCCTTCGACTGTCGCGAGCTTTCTGTAAGATGAAGTTGTCATAGTCACAGCAATTGGGCGGCGGCCGCGCTCGAGCCTGCCCCTGCACCGCGGCGGCCGCAATCGTGTGCCGGCTGGCGGCATCGATCTCGGCGCCGCGGCCCGCAACTGCCGCCGCGTGCGTGCTGTTTCACGAGCCGGAAAATCCGCTCAGCGCTGCGGCCACACGCTGCCCTAACAGCAGTGCCGCGCCGCGCCGCGCCAATAAAGTCCGCTTCCGATCGCGGGCCGCGGGCCGGCCGCGGTCTGCGCGCGCCGACCGCACAGGCCGCCAGTGCTACCGCAATCACTCCCTAAGTGATGGCCTGACAACGGCTCACCAAAGCGTGAAACCGATCATCATCCCACTGACTGATCTCCACAACGCAGTCACGTACGCCATTAACCGCACTAGATCATACGCCAACACCACGAAAAATCCTGTACACCCTACCCCCCCCCCCCCCCCCAAATGTTGTTGCTTGATGCAACGACACAGAACGCTTATTTATTTACGTATCATTGTTGTGTTGCGCAATGATTCTCAAAGTGCGCACAACACAGGACAGGTCATTTCAATGTCGCTGGTGAATCTCCCGGACTGTATGCCCGTGGTACATGAAACTTTGTCCTTTGAGCTTCGGGTACCTCTGAAGATGTTCAACGCAGCTCTGCACGAATCGTCAGGAGAAAAAAAAAATTTTTAAAATCGACAACTGGTCGCGAAAGCCTCCGTTGTATAATCCATATCGTGTCTTAAACTGTTTCGTCATTGATGGAACAGAGGGAGACAAGATCGCGACATTCACGATGATGTTATAAAGTTTGACTATCACGTCGAAACAATCAAGTTAGGTAATTATCTGGTACACACCGAAATTCTCGCGCTAAAGCACTGTAGTACGCCACTAGAAGCAAGAGCACAAAATTGGCGCATCCCACTGACGAAATGAGTATTGACTCCGGCAATTCGTTTTGGCTCCTCTACTAGCCCGCTACGGTACTGTGGCGCGAAAATTTCAGGATGCACTAGCACTCTAGACCATTACCTGAATACAAACAAAAAATTAATTACGTAGCTTTTTTAGAGGAAATAATTACAACTTTATGGTTACACCTAATAGACATTTGCCCTTTTCGAATGTGAATCCATCAACAAGACAAAAAATTCATTGTCGCGTGTCTTACGAGATTTTTAATGCTAACCATTCAGCAGATTAGTTTTCGTTGACAATGAAATAGCGCGACCATTTATAGGCAGGAAGGACACAAAGACAACTAGTGAAATTTCGTAATAGATTACAAACATGTGCCGAACCGGTGCCCGATCCTGGAACCGCACCTTTCGCGGGAAATGCTAGCAAATAGTAGAAGAAAAGATGTGGGGCTGTGTATACGTACATAAGGAAAAGCACAAACAAGCTACGACAAAAGCTAAAAAGCAATGATAATGAACACTAGCACGACCTCTGTAGGCGTCGGAAAAGATGTATTTTACTACGCCGGAAGGCGAATGACAAATGATAAAAACTTCGTTCATTTTTTTGTCAATTATTACATAGACTCTGTCTTTAGTTCTCGTAGGGAGAAGATGTATTTTTTGTGAGAAGTGTGTACTGTACATTGTGTTGCCTGAATAATAATGTTTATGGAGGTAGGAAGTGTGAGAGTTCTTTTTAGTGCGAAACCACGAAAGTTTTCTTTCCTTCCGCACATTATGCTAACGTCATGGCACTGTAGCTACCTGCATCTGAAGAGGAAGTCCGATAAAAATCAGTATATTTCGTAAATCTCAACGGAGTAAAGAAAGCAAAATAGACGTAAGTTCACCCTACTGCTGACTTACAATTTACAAGATTTGTAAATAAAGACCTGAAAGACAATTAATTCACTTCAAAATTTATAAAAATCGACTTTGATGGTATTGTGGTTTATTCGATTAACAATAATTACAATATTTATTATAATTTTTATATATCTATTTGCACAGTTCGATCAGGAGTCGGGCTTGGATGGATTCAATAATAGCAGCACCGCCAACTAAAGCCAAGATGCCGAGTTGGAGATCCGCCCCGGCACATAGTTTTAATCTGCCAGCAAGTTACAACTCAACTCTCCTGTGCACACTCACGGATCTCTTCTGGAAGAAAATTAGTGTTTGTTGTACTGCCGACGACAAAGACAATAGTGACGTAGAGCACGCTCCGACTGGGGAAGCATGGGGAAGGAAATACTCGTAGGAGCCATTCTGCCACTTGTAAGAGATCTAGTGAAACTACAGTAAACAATATCTGCAAAAAAGAAACGACATTAGGTTCATGGGTAAAAGTGACTGATGTACATTATTCGTTTCTTTTTCCTTCTCTTAGACACAAACACAGAATGCTCTCCTGTGCTATCAGGAACGCGTCGTCTCTTTTGGGCGTACGACCAGTAGTCTATACATGTGATGGAGCACCACCAGTTGCCAGCAGTGTAAACCAATAAAGTATACAGTGATTCTTTAATTTTTTCTTTCTTTTTTTTTTTACAAAGTCCTTATTTGGTTTTCTAAATGTGTTTTATCGCTATTGTGGTGCTCTCCCTAGTCGTATAGGGCAGTTGACTATATGCAGCACATAAAAAATGTAAATTATTTGAAGAGTACGAAAAAGCCTAGTAGACTGTAATTTAATGGAAGTCTTAAAATCGGGATTCAGTGTTCTATCAAACGGGTTATCTTAAGCTGGTGCGTCGGTTGGATGATTGCCTCAACGCTCATGGCTATTTTGCCTGATCGGCATACCAATTCTGGACAGCACGGTCTCGGAACGGAAACTTTTTGATGGCCTGTTATATTAATGGGTGTGTCTATATGAAACAGAAGCGTAACTCGCCCTCTCCCCCCCCCCCCCCCCCAATTCGCACAACTGACATCGTCGACGACTCCTTAGGCGAATTAGCAACAAGTGTGCTATGACTAGATAATTTCGAAACCATCATCAAAATTGGCATCCATGTTATCGGGGCAAGGACAAACGATTATATTCGAAAGCACGTAGCGCATAGTAAGTGAGTTATAAAACGATTTTCATTTACGTAGTAAGTGAGTGCGATTTCACTCTTGGCTATTCCGTCCAAATGGTGGAGGAGGATGGTAAGTAACACAGATGAAAAAGACTTAAATCAAGAGAACCGGCCATCAGAACACTGACTGCTATATTTTATCGTTAAGTCTTACAATTCAGCCACGCGGGATTAGCCGAGCGGTCTAGGGCGCTGCAGTCATGCACTGTGCGGCTGGTCCCGGCGGAGGTTCGAGTCCTCCCTCGGGCATGGGTGTGTGTGTTTGTTCTTAGGATAGGTTAAGCAGTGTGTAAGCTTAGGGACTGATGACCTTAGCAGTTAAGTCCCATAAGATTTCATACATTTTCTTACAATTCAGTCGGGTCCTGCACTACTGTCGCCCTGAATAAGTGTATGTATGTACATACTTAATGTAGAAGCAAAAGTAGGTAGACTTGAAAACTCTTAAGTTTTCAGGTTTGTCCGTCGCCCGTCTGAAGAGTTCACGTTTCCAAAACAGTTTAACGGAAATGAATGAAGTAGCTGGTGCGACGTCTCGTCTCGCTGTTTGAGCGTGCCGACAGTTAAAATTTTGGAACACGGATTTTACATACTGATAGCTAGGAGCGACAAGGAAACTACAGCATGTTTGGGCATCACACATAGGACCACGACCGTGTGAGATCCGGCGCCCTTTGCCAAGAGTGTATCGGGCGCCGCCGCCGCCGCCGCCGCAGCTTACGTCAGGTGGCGCCAAACGCTGAGACGGTGGGGCCGGCGTGCTCACGGCCCATCCGTCACAAGCGCGCGCCCCGCCACTAGCAGGCTGCCAGCTAATTAACAGAGCGCTGCTCTTCGCACTAGCCAGGGCGCCGCCCCGGGACCGCGGCTACGCCAGCAAAATGAGCACACCAATACGCAGACAGGCCCAATTATCGGCCGTGTTTGCGTGGAATCGGACGCCCTCTGAAGACCTCCGCCACGAAACACTGCGCAAACAGCTGCGTTTGACCCCAGCGTTCTCTCCAAGAGGGATTACCACATTGGCTCATCGTCATGAACAACTCAACACCGTCTTGGCAGTTCCGCAACACTCATTATGTGATACGCAACACAACGAAACGGAATATCGAGCAGCCATTAGAGAAACAACAAGACAAGCAATATCAACAAATTTTCTCCAGAATTGTGTGAATAACAATGGCATTCCGAATGGAGGTGCTAACCAAGCACCGGAAATCTTCAAACAATAGAAAATTAAAGAAGTGTTACGTGAAAACCAATAACACGAAAATGGACTAAGTAGTTTAGGGTCATTACAGACGGAGCACATGCCGGGATTAAGGGAAAGACGGTGACGAAAATAATCGCTCATCTACTTTCTTGATTTGGGGACACCACTGAAAACGCAATTCGGGACGAACTTACATCGTACTCAATCTCGGGCATCTCAAGGGAGATGCCAAACTGAGATTCCTTGGGAGAATGTTAAGACCATGCAATTCATCCACGAAAGAAGTGTCTTACAAGGTGTTTGTTCGACGGATTTTTGACCACTGTTCATATGTGTGGGACCTTTACCAGGTTTGAAAAATAGAAGAAATAGGGAAGATCCAACAATGAGCGGCCCGTTTAGTCACGGGATCGTCTAGTCGGTGTGTGAGCATTATGGAACCCTCAACAAACTCAAGTGGCAGATGCTACATGAGAGGCGTTGTGTATCACAGAGAAGTTTACATCTGAAATTATGAGAGAATACCTCCCGGGAAGTATTGAGCAACTTCCCCCACATAAGCCCCACGAAACAACAAAGTCGGAGAAATTAAGAGTTAATACGGAGGTTCGTCGACAATCATTCGTCCCACGCGCCATTTGTGAGTGAAACAAGAAAGGTGGGGTGACAGACAGTGAAATCATAAGAACCGTCTGCGACACACTACAAGATAGCTTGTACAATATAGATGGCAGCACGGTGAACACTCAAGACAATAATCATACTTCGGAACTTTTCTAAACAATGTAGAAGTGTCACAACAACCTGGCAAGGTTTTGTAACGAGTGTCAAATGCAAGCAATGTATTTACTTTGAGACCATGTCAGTACACAAGACATACTTACGTCTTGTTTGTGGGATTTAAAAGCTAGACTAAGAATTCGCAGAGAGTGTGTATGTAACGCAAGAGAGAATTAAATATACAGTACCTATTAGTGGGTCACACAACACTGTGCATACAAGATTAGGTACCTGCCGACTGTCTAACATTTAAAATGCAATGTTGTGTGATGTCCTTAGGTTAGTTAGGTTTAAGTAGTTCTAAGTTCTAGAGGGGACTGATGACCATAGATGTTAAGACCCATAGTTCTCAGAGCCATTTTTTAAAATGCAATGCAGCCTTAGGCAGGTGATGCAAGATCCCAATATGTACCCAATATAGTACTGGAATGGGTCATTAGGCAAACAGATGACACAGAGATAATGAATCAGCACGAAGACGAGTCCAAAAATATGACAGAAAAAATGCAGTAGGAGCAAACGATGCCAGAGAAGCGTGTTTCTTCAACTCTATTGTGTACAAATATAGCTAAGAACATGCTGATTTAGGTGGACATAACGTTGATTGGGAGGAAAAAATTATGGCAGACTTACCTTAGTTGGAAACTCTCTGGTAAGTTATAACAGAACAGCGAATTCGGTCACTTTTATAGGAGGATACATAATAGTGCAATCGGGCAGTAATGTATCTTTCTACCTATTGTTATTTGCTGAGTATGTTATATTTATTTACGTTCGTGGTTAAATGCCAGTCGCTGCATTAATCATGCATCTCCTGGCTTTCGCTACTGTCTTCTGGCGTTGCAACCGTCATATAGGCAACAGCATCGTTTGTGAACAGCCTCATGCAGTTCCGAATTTATCCACAAAATCGTTTAGATATATTGGAAACAGTAACGGTCCTATCACTCCCTTCGCGGCCTCCCGAAATGACCTTTATGTCTGTTTTGCGAACGTGTGATCCCTAAATAATGATAATGATGATGATGATGATGATGATGATGATGATGTCAGTGACTACCGGTAGGCGATTACAGGTGGCCTAGGGAACAGTTATCTAGTGGACAACGTCTGAAGCTCCATGAGGTTGTTAGCGGATGGTGCTGTTGTGTGTATACAAGTGGCAAACTTCAAGAAACTGTAGCAAAATGCTTGACGACCTACAGAAGATAGACGCTTGGTGCAGGCTCCTCAACATAACTAGCATATTGTCCATAAATAGGCGCAAAGCTTGCTTTTATTTATTTATTTTGACCACACAACTGCTACACAATCGCTGGGAACAGCCACATCCTTTAAATATCTGGGAGCATGCGTAGTTATACAGATGAAGTAAAGAGACGATATAAAACCAGGAATGGCAGATGCCAGGCAGAGTAAATTTAAGAATGCTTAGTAAGTGTTAATTCACCGACTAAGGAGGAAAAGTTGGGGAGACGGGGGAGGAACGGCCAGCCTAACATTTGGAGCAAATTTTTGATAACTCGACGATGAAAAAACTTTTAAAAAACTTAGGAATTGTTTATTCAAACATTTTTGTAGTATAATTTGCATATAAAGATAGTATAAATTAATATCTTTCGTCTGTTACATCAATAAACTAAGAGTCCATTTACTCAAGCCATTTCTTTTTCCTTTTTTTTAAAAAAAGAAAAATTCTTCGATGACACATCTTACAGATAATCTGGGCTTTATCTTCCTCATTGTGTATGCCAACACACGAGTTGCTAGCCTACTGCGAGCACTTCTGACGTGCATACCAAACCCCATTTGAAGTGGAATATAATTCCTTGCAATATACACAGGTTGCGTCCTCGTCGTTTTCGAGTGTTTCAATTTCTATAGAGTCAATTTCTTTTTTTCTGTCTTCTTTGATTGAAGACCTTTTCCTTTCACTTCTTCTTCTTTTTCTTCTTCTCGAGCTAGCGTGCCTACCTTTGCTCTATTCTCTTTGCCTTCCACGGATCTTTTGATCTCTTCTTGTACAGCATTCGGGTAGGGAGATGATATGAGAATAGCGTTTTTACCTCTCTTTTTTGAACTCGTTTCTGCACTTGTGAAACTGAGGGTATTGGTGTTACATATTCCAGGCTAAAAGTAGAGAAGGTTGACCCAACGGAGTTATTTATGGATGGATGTTTTTCCTGGGCCAGTTTTGTCCCTCCAATTTCCGCAAATAATGACGTACCATCCGTCACATGAAGAATAAGAGGCAACCGACGCGGAACGGAGAATATCTACTTAGAAAATATTCAGTGACCACCACAAACATTTTTTTTCCATCTGCATTGTGTACAAACATAGCTAAGAACATGCTGAGTTAGATGGGCTAAACGTTGATTTTGAAGAAAAAGCTATGACGGACGTACCTTAGTTGGAAACCGTCCGGTAAGTTATAACGGAACAGCGAATTCGCTCACTCTCATAAACAAACTGCGTAACTGGAGCGCGAAACTGCAGCAACGTTACTAAACCATAACAGACATTGGTTTGGTACAAACTAGTGAGTCTCAGCGCACTCTAGCACCTCTAGCCGAAATTAAACCACAGAGTCCGTTCTGCTCCTTTAGTCCATTCCACCCTGGTCCATACTATAAAATCTCTTGAAATACTGCTCCTGGGATCCTCAAGAGGTGGGCCTGGTAGAGGGGAAAGAGAAAATCTGAACAAAAGCGCTGGCTAGTTTAATCAGCGTGAAAGCGCCACGGAGGTAACTGATCAAACTCCAATGGCGCGCGCTACATGGGACGCGTCGTGCGCCACGATGTATTACTGAAATTTCGAGAGCATATTTTCGTAGGATAGTCAACCAATATATGAGTTTCTCCTACGGATATCTCTCGTAAACATCATATAGATAAAATCAGAGAGAGTCGAGATCAAACGGGGGCGTACTAACAGCCGCTCTTCTGGTGAACCATTCGAGCCTGGATCAGGTAAGGAGGGAAAAGACAGATGCTCAGTGTAGATGTATCTCAGTGTTGTTGTCTTTATAATGTGACTTCGTAAACATTTGGGAGCGGCGATCTCTGTGGAAGACAAAAATAATCTCACAGATAAAGACCCTGTGACGGATAGAGGTCCGCGAAGTGACACAGGCTCTTAGAGGAAGGTGCTTGGCTGTATGTAAGTCGCCTGGCGACAGGTAACCAGCGGACAGCGCGAGTCACGCCTCCCGGCGGATCAATTGCACGGACGCAGCGAGGCCGGTGCGGCGCGGCATGCCCGTTTAAAGTCGAGCGCCGCCGAAAGTAGGTCTCTTACGCACGCGGGCTCCGTCTCTGGTGGGTCTTAAAGCTGCACACCGACCACGCCGCCTTCTACATACACGCTGTTTCCAGTGGCTGATTCGTCTCCGTCCCTCCAACTGCGCGCTCGCTCAGCCCTCCCTCGCTCTCGCCCTGGGCCCTGCGCGAAATTACGGCGCATTCAGCGCCTCCAGCGGCCAGAAATCTCATAATCCCCACTATCCCCACTGTGCAAAATAATAAATGATTCCGTAAATGTGCTGTACTAAATGATGCACAAGCTCACCGTGTATGGCGTATCCTTGTGGTAAACACATACATACCTTGAATGACGTGTTTGATATAGCTTCTTGAAAATTAAATGTTCCTACGTCTCGAGACGTTCCAGGAGCATAATATGGACTTAACACAAAGTACAATGGCGAATTAATTTTCAATACGGCGATTCCGGACGCAAGGGACGCATGTAGTTTCCAGAGTACGCCAAGAAAATGTGATAAGGGCAGGTGCAGTTTAAAATTAACGGTTTTATGGATAGCGTTTAAAGATCCGTGTGGCTATTCGCACATGATGCCGTTGTCTATACGAATTTTACATCGCAAGAAGCCTGTAGAGCGTTTACCCGTGAGGTCGCTTAGTAAGCGTGAAAGTGTCACCAAAGCCCTCGTGTACCTCCAGTGCAAAATGCTACGAAAGAGCCGTGGCTCATCAAGTTGTTGTTTGCTGTTACAAATCAACCTTGCTAGAAGAGTCAATCAACAAATTGCTTCCTCGTACTTGTATCTCTCAGAAAGAACATGAAAGTAAAATCAGAGAGATTAGAGCTCACACGTTGGTCTATCAACAATCGTTCTTCTCGCGAGATACATGTAATACACCAAGCAAGAACGAAATAAGCAAACATATGCGATACATGTGTGGAACTGAAATGAAATAATTTGATTTGTTCTGGTTTGATGCGCTGGAACAATAGAAAGCGTTAATAATTCGGTGGAGCTAAAAGCGTAATACTGTTATACACAGATAAAATAAATTAATTCCTTGTGGCTCACAGCGTGATGCAAGCCTTGTAATTTGGTACCACTTCGGGGATTTGCGTGTCGATTTCGCAGCATTATTTTCAATAATTAACTTCTTCAGAGTATAATTGCTCATTATACGTTTATTTCTGCGCGAAATAAACGTATCAGCTATTGCAGGAGATAATGCCTGGTGTAAAAGGCGTTACATACATGACATTCAGTGAAAGTGGTGACGTCCCCTCCTCCCCCCCCCCCCCTGAAAAAGTAAAGCCCAACAATGTGTTCATACTTGACGATGTTGCTGTGGGGAAACCAACACCAAATTCGAAAATATTTGTTTCAATCGTCTTCTGAGTGATGATGTATTTTATCTGAGCCAAACATATTGCAGATTACCGAAACAGTCCGGTAGGGATAATGCAAACCTCATTATAGCATTCAACATTCAAACAGGACAATCTGAATTTAAAACACATTTACCAGGCACATGTAGGAAATGACACGCCGGGGGGAGGGGGCGTGGGCACACGTCGAGATTACTGTTTTTTCTCTGGCTTGTTCTGTGAATTATAATACTGTTCCTTCCTTTACAGCACATTTTCCATGAGTTTTGGTGTGCAGTACGTTTTTAAATTCGGTTCCTTTTCGCTTGCCGTAGACACTGTAGATCCCCGTATGTCTAAGGCACCTCTGTTGGCGTTTATTCGATTTCCATTTGCTATCAAATTTAAATGATACAATTAACCTCCACTGTCACCACACAGTGGAACATAGTCATTCAGCTGCTCTCACTGCATTGCTTTGAATTACCTTGATTCATATTTTACGAGAAACAAAGGAAAAGAGACCGTGCATACTACACTATGAAAAGTATTAAATTACGTAAAATAGCAGTCACATTGGGTAATACACTTCAATCCTTAGTGCGATTCCTGTACGCTGTTTCAGCGTAAGTCATTGCATTGTCACTGAAATATTTCCGAGTTTCCTGTAATGGCCTATAAAGTGTGACAGCAGTGCTTCGATTCTTCATCAGCAGTACCTCTAGTATAAACACTTCACTTTTCAGCGTAGTTTACACGTTTATGAAACAACCCAGGACTCTGGGCCAGACAGAGCTCGAACCTACTCTTTTACGTTTCGCAGGCAGTGTTCTTAATTGCGAACATAGCCCCCGCATGCCTCATGCCTCAACTCACAATTTCAATGTGCCACTCTCAGAAAGGGGAGGGAGGGAGAGAAAGGAGGATGGGGTTACATATGTACGTTCCAGCAGAATGAGGTGTTGCGTCTTGATGTTGGTATTGAACTGCCTTCGAAAGTTAAAAGTTTGGATTCAAATACCGATCATACTTGTTTGCTAAGAAGCGTCAGTGTCGTGGTTGGTTTGTACCTTTTACACTGCTAAGTCCGTCGCGACAACTCGTTTGATCTTCACGTGTGATACTCATTGCGGCTAGCTGAGAGGGAATTAGCATTCACAATCAGTCGCCCCTGACACATTAAAGCTGGATGAAAACTGAATGTCTCTCAGCAGCTTTCGACGATGTGATCCACTCTGTGGGAGTCTCCCGGATCGGTACACCGGTTCTGCGTCCTTCCACTGCTACTCGCCTCCACACACCCACTGACTTCCCAAAAAATTGTCGCTATGCCTTTCTGTACCTTAAATTGTTGCTGGTTCCTTCATGAAGCAAAAATATCTAATCAGCACTTGCTTTTTTAAATTGAAAGATTTCCAGAATAAGAGAGTGCAGAAGTTGTAGTTGGTTTACTGTCTTTATGATGGATGGAGAGGCAACAAATCGACATATGCAGTGACAACGACACGTTGTGAATATACAGGTACGTGAGGCATGTTGATTTGTTTCGTCACCCAGATAAATTGAACGATTTTTTTTTGTCTAAACGATGTGAAATGAGACAGTTAAGGAAATGCATACATGATCAGTTCCAGTGGATGACTAGATTCTGGTCATTTACAAGTTCCTATACAGGGTGTTTGAAAAAGAACTCCCGAGTTTTAATGTGTCCTAAATCTCTACAAAGTGACATACACTATTCTAGTTGTGGCGTTTCATTCACCAACTCTCCAAGTTTGGCTCCCCTGCAGTTGGAAGGTCTGCTTGGATTTGAGATGGCACCAGTGCTGCTTTTTTTCCTCTGTTACCTCAGTTCAGTTCAGGCGTGTGTCCAGTGATGAGGCTACATGTCATGTCAGTGGAACAGTTAATCGTCATAACTGCATAATTGGGGGGGGGGGGGGGGGCACAGCACCCACATGAAGAGTTATTCAGCATCAACGTGACTCTCCCAGAGTCTGGTGCAATTTGATGGAAGGTGGTGTGAGTGGACCTTTTATTTTTTTAGAAGAAACAATAAACGGGGACATTCACTGTGACATGTTGACAGAGTACGTTTTTCCCCAAACGGACGACATTGAGGTGGAAAAGGGGCTTGTGTTTTTCCAGCAAGATGGCGCCCTATCTCATTACAGTAAACATGTGGCTCTTGACACTCACTTTCCAGGAAGGTGGATACGCAGGGCTGGCCCAATACCTTAGCCATCACGAAGCTCAGACTTAACCCCACTGGACTTTTTCTTTTCGGGCCACATAAAAAAACGTTGTGTACAGTGAAAAGGTCAGAGACATCAATCAATTACGGGAAAGAATCGTCGCAGCGGTTGGGACAGTTACACCTGAAATGTTGGTGAATACGTGGCGAGAAGTGGAATATCGTCTCGACGTGCGCAGTGTAACACATGGATCCCACGTTGACGTCTACTAACATTAAACAAACCTCGAAGGAATTCTCTTTCATTATATGTACGCATTGATGTACTCGTAATTTTTCATTAATTTCCTCATTAAATTTATACCTAAAACCAGGAAGTTCTTTTTCAAACACCCTGTATAACACACTCGCCTAAATGCAAGATCACGGAACATGTTTTCCAGTCCTACTCATGCAACTATATATAAAACTAGTTTTCTTACAGGCTACTGGTATCTAAATAAAAATTCGTGTATGGAATAGGTGGTGTCCAGAAGAAATGATTTTAGGTTAGATTTAAAACTTCCTTTACTATCAGTCAGCTATTGTATGCTAATGGGCAAATGATAAAAAAATTTTGTTGATGCGTATTCAACTCCATTCTGAGCCACTGCCAACTTTAGTAATGAGTAACGGAGATTTTTTTTTAGTGTAGTAGGTAAGGACATCACTTTTCTCAAATTGTGATGGATTATTTATGTCGAATTCCATTAACGAATTTATAGATTGTGAAGGTGAAGTTGAAATGCCTAACTCTTTTATGAGATACCTAGAAGATGACTGCAGATGAACATCACGTATTATCCTTATTGCTGGTTTTTTAGTCAGTACTTTCATTCTGTTTGGTGAATTACCCCATAAAAATATTGTATAAGACAGCATTGAATGGCAATATGAAAATTGTTAGGAGGCTGATTCATTTGTTTGCAGGATTAGTAATTATACAGAGAGCAGAACGTTGCTGTGCTTAATTGTTTTATCAACTCAGTAATATGACTGCTCCAGTCAAGTTTTCATCAAGATGTACAACCTGCAACTGAATGGAATGATAAACATGCATCGCAAATTGAACCAATGGCGACAGTACGGTTATTCACAAGCCGGTGGGCAAATGCTCGAATCAGTTTCAAATGGTTTTTGCTATCGTCATAGGATCGAGATGTACACCGTCTGCTTTACGCCCTGCAGCAAAACTCGCTGCAGAATGTTGATATTATACTTGATCCTACAGACTAAAATTATATAAGTTCACAAAGTTTTGAGATTAAAGAAAAATATAAGTTGGATAATTAATGAAACAGTATGACAAATGGCTGTGTCCTTTAGGATAAATGATGCTAGGCGACACCAAAGGTTTAGGTCTTAATGCACTCTTTGATGTATTCATCTAATCAAACAAGCAACGGATCGAAGTGGTGGTCCTGCAATATATGTATGTAAAGCATGAAACAAGATAACACCAATAGAACTAATGTCGACCTTCATCAGGAAGCTCCCAAGAAATACCAAAACATGGATAACTCCGAATATCTCCGAAACACAATGTTGGGAGAATTTCAGTTGGATCAAGTAGTTGGTTTGCAAAAAAGTACTAAGGAAATTATGAATGTGAAAGTAATAAAGAACGACGACGATATGCAGCCGAAATTTCATCGCGGCGGCTCCGAACGTTACTGATTTATGACATCTTGTGGCTTTCTGAATTTAACTGATCGGAGTCTATTAAAAATGATCCGCCCCCGCCAAACCATGGTTCTTTATCTAGGCAACACAGCGGTGGAGGATGCAAAGAAAACTTGATATCATCAATTTAGTTGATCGAATTGTCAATTAACTAAGCAATAGGCTTGTGATTACTATAATTGGATTCGTAATTAAGTATATTGCATTAATCCGTGATTGGAAACGTGATTATCACTGGATTAACCTCACCTTCTATGTAAGGGACTGGACTGCACTGCTACTGAGGCAACTTCACGCAACTTATACATCTCAGAAAAGTATATGAATTAAAATTTATCCCCTGATACTCAAAATTTCTCTTCTTCGAACATTGTCTGAATCATTCAACAGAACTTTTTGCATTCTGTTTGTTACCCATGGTTCTAAACAGTTGTTTATAAAGCCATCAGTTCCTTGAAACTTAAGTTTTTGTACGAGAGTAACGTAATTTTCACAATCAAACGCCTTGGACAGATTACAAGAATACCAATTGCCAATATTTCATTAATTAAAACTCGTTGAATGATAATCTACCGTTATCCGTGAACGGTGGTTGCACAGAACAAATTTGACACATTAGTTACCATCAGGATAAAGAAAAGCATTGGGGCTGCTGTTCGAGTCTTGTTTCACGAAATTGGAGACGCGAGGCGTAGCCCCAGCTGCCTTGAGCGGCTACTTCATCTCGCGGTTGCAGAGGCAGGCCGAAGTTTTGCTGTTTCGTTTTACGACCCTCCGAGCTCGTTCCGAAAAAAGCAGCCGACGTGGGCGAGGCTCCTTCGTCATACTCCTCGCACTCGAACCAGTTTTGCTGTACGCGTGTCCGTTCTTCATCCGACAGTCTATTTGGACGTTTAGAAATGCAGTGTCACTTGTTTCAAGCGTTGCAGCTTATTTGAGGCACTTGGATGTTGCTTTGCAGCGATCTTCTAGTGGCCCTATGACCAGCTAAAGAAGTCCTTACAGTAAGAAATGGGTCCCGCAGTTGACAGCAAGTAGCTCTTGTAAGTAATGACGTAAGAAAATACTTTTGCCGTTACGCACAGAAATTTTGTTATCTCGTTACATATAAAGGAACGTAAGTGTAACAGCCTCCTTTAACGAAAAAATGGTTCAAATGGCTCTAAGCACTATGGGACTTAGCATCTGAGGTCATCAGTCCTGTAGACTTATAACTACTTAAATCTAACTAACCAAAGACAATCACACACATCCATGCCCGAGGCAAGATTCGAACCTGCGACCGTAGCAGCAGCGCGGTTCCGCACTGAAGCGCCTAGAACCGCTCGGCCACAGCGGCCGGCTCCTCCTTCAACGCTGCCTACTCATAGCTGAGGTGTAATTAACCTTGGGCTCTCGCTTAATCACTGTGATTATTATCAAGCCACTAACAGAAATTAAGGACAGGTCGGAAGATCGCAAAGCAACGTCTACATTGACCGGCTGTCACTATTTCATCACACACAATAAATACTGAAATATAGGAGCAATGAAAACGATTAGTTGGTTGGTTGGTCGGCTGATTTGGAGGAGGGGAAGGATTAGGGAAAGATGGGAAAGGAAGTCGGCCGTGCCCTTTCAAAGGAACCATCCCGGCATTTGCCTGAAGCGATTTGGGGAAATCACGGAAAACCTAAATCAGGATAGCCGGACGCGGGTTTGAACCGCTGTCCTCCTGAATGAGAGTCCAATGTGTTAACCACTGCGCTACCTCGCTTCCACTACGTCAACTCGCTCGGTATGAAGGCGAGAGAGAGAGAGAGAGAGAGAGAGAGAGAGAGAGAGAGAGAGAGAGAGAGAGAGAGAGATTAGACCGAATGATTCTACGGCGGCAGTAAAACTCTTAGTGTAAACTGAATGAATGGCAGCGTGGATAACTTCCACCGTACTTTCGAGGTCTCATTGGATGCTATTTACATCCTCGCCTCCCAAAGAAAACAGTCGACACACGAAAGTGGCACTACCTATCCTGGTCAGCCTGTGTCTTTTGTAACAGCTCTAGAAAGAACACTCGAACGTTTAGCCTCGAGTGCTTCAAATTCCTTAATGCAAGGATTTGTGAAGTTTTGTTATTCCTTGAGGGTGTGGCATCGTGGCATCACAAAGAGCTCCTTCCTATCAGCAGTGGAAGACACTTGTTTAATTACACTGTGCCCCCATACACCTGATCACCCATCCAGCCACCCGGATTTAGGCTTTTCCGTCCTTCCATAAAGCACTAAGTGCGGATGTAGGAATAGTTCCTTCAAAGAAGCCACGGGTTGTATCCTGCCTTCATCTCTGCCCAGTCTGAGTTTCGTTTCTTATAATCTCTGCGTCGACGCCGTTCTAACTTCAAACATCTCAGACATCGCCTCGTTCTCCTATAATTAGTACGTGTGACAACAGATGCAACAAACAAGTCCAATATCATAATTTCGTAACATATTGCAGTAACTGCTTCTTATAGATAAAACAGAACTCGCATGCGTTCGTAACTCATTCTCGGTTACTGCCATCGGCAGACTTCAGGGTTCTTGGAGTCACTCATGTTCTAAAAGCTTAAACGGCGAACAGGAACTCAGTCCTTGAATTAAGCAAATGTCTCCCGCATTTCTATCGGTCAATTTACTCTTCTCTGGCAATTTTTTTTTGTTATAATGGATCATACGTTAACAGGCAGGTTTCGGCAATTTATGGATACCAATTAAAAAAAAAAAAAAGCCAACTTAAATAGCAAGTGTGACGCAGAATGATGACCACAATGAATAGAGGAAGTTTCCGTTCACTACAGAAGTAAAAAAGAAGTTAACAAGGATCCAACAAATAATCAAATACGAGACAAGAAGATGACAACAGTACGCTTAGCAACAGTCCTGTTCGGTATGACATCAACCTACAATCGATCACTTTGAATTAACGCTAATGTACGAATAACTTTGCTGCAACATGTCTGGGGATTAGTACCCCGGGTGAAATCTGCGATAGCTTTGAAGTAAACTATACTTGACAAACTTGCAAACTGCACATTTAGCACGCTGTTTGTTTTACACTACAGTGATGATGATTGGTTTGTGGGGCGCTCAACTGTGCGGTCATCAGCGCCCGTACAATGTCCCAATCTTTACACAGTTCAATCTAGCCATCATCATGAATGATGACGAAATGATGAGGACAACACAAATACCCAGTCCCCGGGCAGAGAAAATCTCCAACCCGGCCGGGAATCGACCGAGGACCCCGTGATCCAAAGGCAGCAACGCTAGCCACTAGACCACAAGTTGCGGACTATACACGATAGTGAATGCCCACAACTTTCTGGAGATTCCAGAGGTAAATGTAATACTTGAAGATTTGGGAGCTGATAAGAATCGTACCACAACCAAATACAGTTATTACGATGCTGAAGTGAATCCCAATGACATCTCACAATTATGTGTTGTATAAAGCAGACAGAAAATGAACATGTTATATAAAGACCCCACACCCATAATTTCGAAAGTCTGCAGCGTATGTGAAGCATGCTCGTATTGTCTAATTAGTAGGTTCTATAGTTAAACTGAGTGACGCAAGTGTGAATTCCACAGTGCAGAACGTTTCATCAGAATTTATGAAATGAAACACATGAGAACAAACTACACATGACAAATGGCTTGGGAAACTTCATTTTCTGAAACTAGTATTTAATTCGCTGTGGGTGATCTGGAAACACTGTGAACTCGACGGGGTTCAAAGAAATACAGTTTCTCTTACCGATGCGACTGATTTCGGTCATTTCAATACAGAGCGCATTTCAGTTCAGTTAACGGAATTCCTGCCTCCACAACACAACAAAAAATGTGAGAACGCAAAGTGTGATCAAAAATACATATATTGTCAAAAAAAAAATGGTTCAAATGGCTCTGAGCACTATGGGACTTAACTTCTGAGGTCATCAGTCCCCTAGAACTTAGAACTACTTAAACCTAACTAACCTAAGGACATCACACACATCCATGCCCGAGGCAGGATTAGAACCTGCGACCGCAGCGGTCGCGCGGTTCCAGACTGTAGCGCCTAGAACCGCTCGGCCATCTCGGCCGGCCATATATTGTCAAGATTCAGAATGCCCACAGAGCTCCAGGCGACTATTGTGTTCTCGCATCACACCCGTTGATACTTTTAGCGTCTGTATTGGCTGTTCGACGTTTAATAATTTCTGTTATATTTCTGAGTGACTATGATGATGGCAGACACGGAACAGTATTGCACGAGGACCGCCTTTCCGCTTTCTAAGATGGCGTGCTCGAGTAGCAGGTTCGATTGAAGATCGCTCGATGCTGGTCCGCGCGCAATATAGAGGACGAGAATAAGTCGCTTGCGTTCCTCGGGAACCGCCTTGGCTGTGGTTATCCACCGCCTAAAAAATTCATCTGGTTCTGAAGCGTGAGTGGAGGGTCGGCGACCTGGCAGAAAGGCAGTTCCCCGACTGCCGCGACCTCGGTGGCCTGACAGTCGTCCAACTGTCTATGCTAGTCGCAGAGAAAATGTGCGCGGAGACTTTTTCCCACTTTTTTTTTCTCGGTGACGTCAAAATTTGTAATAATTTAGAAAGTCGAATTTTACTGGAGTTGACGGGCTTACGAGCTTCAAATTTTACTGGCAGAGATATGAAGCGTGAATGCTCCTGTCCTTCTGCTAATCTCACCGTATGTCTTTTGTACTAAGAACTGCAGATCTAGCCAAGTGAAACACGTTTAAACGGCAAAGTTTCTCATACTATTCGTGGCTTCGTTTCTAAAATTATGAAATTAACCACATTATTCGTATTAAAAGCTACAAAAACCATTCTCAAACCATAAATAAGTCCTCTTTGTAATACTATAAAACGTGCGACAGATCAGTAGTCTGTTGCCGACTGTTAATGATACCTAGAAGAACTATGTTTCTAACTGATCGTCTTCATCATCGCCGCTTCTACACATCTGCATGCATTACGGTCTTTTTCGACATGCATCCATGTAGCTCCTGCATGTTTGCTTAAGATAATCGACTTGCGTATTTTCGTACGTCTTTGAATCCAGAAAATAATTTCCTTGCTGCATCCTCCACTTATTGACCAGGCAACTCGTCCTGTCTACTTCCAATTCATTTTCATTACACTTATAATTACTTCTTCCACTCTGACGTGTTCTATAGTCATTTCATCTCTCCACTGCCGCGTTAAAAATTCCATCCTCACTACTATGAATCAAAAATATACACTGATGTAAACTTTCCGTTTCAGAGACATTGCAAGTTTCATTTGGAAACTATTTAGCTTGCTTAAAGCTCCAGGACAATTTTACTCATCTGTTAATTTCCTTTGGGGCCCATCATTTCTTTCAACTTCCCCAAATACAAAAATTCATCAGCAGGTCCTAAGACGTCATTATTAATTTGTACCATTTTCTTTGCAATTTTTCGACTGTATCTCATTTAATGTTACTGTAATTTATTTTCAGGCCTATTTTCAAGCTTGGTCGATTAAAGTTTGATATTCGTTGTGTGGTGTCACCGCCAGACACCACACTTGCTAGGTGGTAGCCTTTAAATCGGCCGCGGTCCGTTAGTATACGTGGGACCCGCGTGTCGCCACTATCCGTGATTGCAGAGCGAGCGCCGCCACACGGCAGGTCTAGAGAGATGTCCTAGCACTCGCCCCAGTTGTACAGCTGACTTTGCTAGCGATGGTTCACTGACAACTTACGCTCTCATTTGCCGAGACGACAGTTAGCATAGCCTTCAACTACGTCATTTGCTACGACCTAGCAAGGCGCCATTATCATTTGCTATTTATCTTGTGATGCATGTACCGTCAGACCGATGTTCACCAATTATGGATTAAAGTTAAGTATTCCAGAAGCTACGTACCTTTTTTGCTAGTCTCTATTCCTTTAACTGTTCCAGACCTCACGCCAGCCTGCGTGAGCTTAAACGCGTGCCTTTCGGCTTCCTCTCATAGTGGCTTGGCTGTCTTGCCAAGTCACAACACGTTGTTGAATCCACTATCGGTGAACTACACAATGACACCATCGAAATGAAGATGAACATAGACGTTTTCTGGATATAATGAGGCGTAGTACTGTAAAATAACTGGATAAAACCGAACACGATAACAGTGGCCTTATTCTGAGTCTACCGACCCAGTAAATCTAAAAGTAGCCACTGTAAAGCAGCTTAAACGTCAGTTCTACCCACCGATGATTATTTTACAACGTGACGCGACATCGTACACGGGAAACTTAAATGTTAATTGACTTTGTGAACTTCACCAGTTTCTTTGTTCAGAAACGTAATGAAATTTTTAATTTCCTAAGCTAGTTACAATAACATGTACTTCATTACTAATTCATTCATGGGCTTTGTCGCCTAGTAACTCATGAACTCTCTTGTTTCCTATACCTTTAAAAAGTATGTCCTTTACAATTCTACCGTGACTATTAAGCCATTTCACACGATTCTGAACGTTCCAGCTTCGCAGAGAGAAAAATACGCTTTAGTTATAGTTGTAGGAAACCATAAATCAGTTTTATGCAGAACATTTGTTCTGTTATGCTGAGTGAAAAGGTAAATCAGTCGATTTAAAACATTCCCCTTTCTTCTGCATTTTCTGTATCTTACGTATGCATCTATAACTCAAAAATACTGAAAAAGACAGTATCCAAATACATTCAAGAACTTGTAAGTTAATTGAAAAGGGATTCAGCTTCAAAACAATAATTTGAAGCCCACATCCATCGTGTTCGACATACACTGTGGATCTACTCACTTGATAACCTGTTAGATGCATTGATTTTGGCAAATGGTAACTGAAAATTTTTTACAGAAATATTGAGGCAATAATGTTCGTTTCTTTCTTCTTACCTTCATTCATTCTTCTGTTCCTTCCTCCCTTCCACACGCCGCCTTAAGTTCTTTCTTTAACAGCACTTAAGCCTTCTTGAACACAGGAATACATAAGTAATATACTAGTTATAGTTTACAACGAAACTTGCGGCAAAAATAACTGGCATATAGCCAAATACTGTGACGACAATATTGTGGCAGCGAGTATTTTCATCTCTGTCGGCGATTTAAACATCAAAACAGGATTCTGATCGAGGTTCAAAAATGGTTCAAATGGCTCTGAGCACTATGGGACTTAACATCTGAGGTCATCAGTCCCCTAGAACTTAGAACTACTTAAACCTAACTAGCCTAAGGACAACACACACATCCATGCCCGAGGCAGGATTCGAACCTGCGACCGTAGCAGTCGCTCTGATCGAGGTCTTACGTCAGCCCTCGCATATAAAGTTTCACATTTTTCACAATTACTTTTACCATAAGCTTACAAAATAAGGAAAAGAGCGGTGTCGGTGTACCCTTCATTTCAAAAGCCTTCGAGCGTCGATTGATGATGACCGTTTCGGTCAGTCGTCAACTGCCATCACACCAGAAAATTTTCAGAAATTGTAGGATCTGACCGCCCAGATGAACGAAGTCGCTACCAAAAATGTCTCTTCAATGAACGTTCAGTGAAGGTTGCTGCGTATGGGCCTCTGCAGCAGGCGCCTGGTTCGTGCATCCATGCTGGCTGCTATTCATCGGTGACGAAGGCTGCACGTCAGTACAGCAGTTGGACGCCCAATGAGAGGTGACAGGTGGTCTTTTCAGATGAATTATGTTTTATGCTCCATCGGGCAGATGATCATTGACGTGTGTGGCCCTGCAACACTCGCCGGAAGCGTCCAGGCTGGAGGAGGGAGCGTTATGGTTTGAGGCAAGTTTTCGTGGCAATCCCTGGATGATCTCGTCATTCCGGAAGGCGCAGTGGATCTACACAAGTATGCCTCTATCCTTGGACACAATGTCCACCTCTTCACGCAGTTTCTTTCCTCGGTACGATGGTATCTACCACCAGGGCACTGTAACGTGTCAAACAGCTCGCAGTGAACGTGCGTCTTTCGTAGAGCATTAGGTTGAGTTTACCGTACTTCCTTGGCCACGAAACTCCCCACATTTAAGCCTGATCGAGAATCTGTGGGACGAACTCGATCGGGCTGTACGCGCCATGGATCCTGACGAGAGAAACCCAGTATAGGTGGCCATGCCACTGGAGACGGCATGGTTCCACATCCCTGTTGGGACCTCCAGAACCCCACTTTACACTCTTCCTGCACATCTCGCAGCGGGTCGCGCTGCGAAAGGTGGTCATTCAGGCTTTTGAAAAGGAGCCAGATTACTATGTTTGGACAATGTAAACAATCTAACAAAGAAAAACTTCTAGGGTGCATTCCGGAAATGTCAGATATGTTGGGTTCTGCGAATTTGCTGCAAAGGGCATTACTTTGAAAGTGATAGTGCAGGATACGATCTAGGTAAGATGTAATAACTTTCACTCTTCCGTCTTAAGCTTACTGTAGTTAAGCAGTATCTTACACCAAACGTGCCGCTTTCTTCTGTGATAGGATGAAATGTATCCTTCTAAACTTCATGGAAAGGTCACTTGAAGATGCCTGACAAAGCGTCCATAATGTGTTCATTTGAGAGGCCATCTTCCGCAGCAGCTGTTATAATTTGCTGCTGTCATAACTTTAATTAACATACACTGACAAAAAGAAAAGAATCGCAACGACAGGAACGAGTTGTGCGACATAAACGAAAGTTGGTAGGTGTGTTTCTACATCTGAAAGATGATATCTATTCGAATTTCGCACCAGTCGCGTACGAGTGGCGATAGTAGCGCCACGATAAGGATGCAGATCATATTTTCTTTAAATACCGTTGTGACGGCCGTGAGCGTTAGTTACCTTTGACGTTAGACGTGGTGAGCTGACGTTAGTCAAGAATGCCTTCAAGGTTACAAAGACGCCGTTATCAGCACCTAAATGAGTCAGAACGAGGTCGTGTAATAGGGTTACGGGGAGCTGGATAGTCCTTCTGCGATACTGTAGAAAGACTTCGCAGAAATGTAACCACCGGATTCGTACATGATTGCTGGCAGCGGTGGTCACAGGAATGTAGTCGCTAGAAGACCGGTCTGCGGACGGCCACGTGGCACTATCGAGAGGGAACACCATCGTGTTCGGCGTGTGGCTCTAGCGCATCACTGCAACAGCAGCAGCAATTTGCGCAGCATTTGGGATCACAGTGACACTACGAACTGTTACAAACCGGTTACTACAAGGACAACTCCAAGCCAGATCCATGTAGAGTGCATTCCACTGAACCCAAAGCACCGCCATTTGCGACTTCAGCGGTGTCCAGCGAAGGCTCATTGGAAGACAGGGTGACGATCTATTGTGTTTCCTGATCGAAGCTGGTTCTGCCTCGGTGCCAGTGATGGCCGTGTGGTGGTTAGGAGAAAGCCAGTTGAGGCCTGCAACCAACCCGTATGCGTGTTAGACACACTGGACATATACCTGCTGCGATTTCGCATGATGGTAGGAGCACTCTCGTGGTTATCCCATGCACCCTGACTGGAAATTTGTCGTCAACCTGGTGATTCGACCTATTGTGCTGCCATTCATGAACAGCATTCCAGGGGCGGTTTTGAATAGGATAACGCTAGGACGCCTACCGCTGTTGTAACCCGTTATGCCCTACAGAGTGTCGACTAATTGCTTTGGCCTGCTCGATCACCAGAGCTGTCTCTATTCTAGCACATATGGGACATTATCGCACGACAACTCCTGTGTCATCCATGGACAGCTCTATCAGTTCCTGTACTGATCGACCAATTATAACGGGCATTGGATTCCATCCCAAAAACTGACATCCGACACTGCACAACACAATTCATGCACGTTTACATGCTTGTATTCGACATGTACCAGCACGTCACATTTGCAATGTCTCATCTCGTGCTTACACTAACCTGTTATGTGTCAATGTTGACCACTTGAATATGTATTCCCGAAATGGCGTTGTTGTTGTTGTAGTGGTCTTCAGTCCTGAGATTGGTTTGATGCAGCTCTCCATGCTACTCTATCCTGTGCAAGCTTCTCCATCTCCCAGTACCTACTGCAACCTACATCCTTCTAAATCTGCTTAGTGTATTCATCTCTTGGTCTCCCTCTACGATTTTTACCCTCCACGCTGCCCTCCAATACTAAATTGGTGATCCCTTGAAGCCTCAGAACATGTCCTAACAATCGATCCCTTCTTCTTGCCAAGTTGTGCCACAAACTCCTCTTCTCCCCAATCCTATTCAATATCTCCTCATTAGTTATGTGATCTACCCACCTAACTTCAGCATTCTTCTGTAGCACCACATTTCGAAAGCTTCTATTCTCTTTTTGTCCAAACTATTTATCATCCATGTTTCACTTCCATACATGGCTACACTCCATACAAATACTTTCAGAAACGACTTCCTGACACTTAAATCTATACTCGATGTTAACAAATTTCTCTTCTTCAGAAATGCTTTCCTTGTCATTACCAGCCTACATTTTATATCCTCTCTACTTCGACCATCATCAGTTATTTTGCTCCCCAAATAGCAGAATTCTTTTACTACTTTAAGTGTCTCATTTCCTAATCTCTCAGCATCACCCGACTTAATTCGACTACATTCCATTATCCTTGTTTTGCTTTTGTTGATATCCTCCTTTCAAGACACTATCCATTCCGTTCAACTGCTCTTCTAAGTCCTTTACTGTCTCTGACAGAATTACATCATCATCGGCGGACCTCAAAGTTTTTATTTCTTCTCCATGAATTTTAATACCTACTCCGAATTTTTCTTTTGTTTCCTTCACTGCTTGCTCAATATAGAGACTGAATAACATCGGGCAGAGGCTACAACCCTGTCTCACTCCCTTCCTAACCACTGGTTACCCTTGATGTCCCTCGACTCTTATAACTGCCATCTGGATTGCAATTTTTTTTTTTCATCACTTTATTTCAACAACTCTTGGATACCCCCTTCTAAGTCTTTAGAGTTACTGTCTTTCTCATTTCTTTGTTAGTGTATCTACGTCTTTCTCTTGTATACCTTCTCGGCTATTTTGCTTGACCAACGCCACAGTGTTTGCTTGAGGAAGAACACCCTTGCAGATTCGGACTGAAAATACGAAATCTTCGCTTGCTGCATCCAATGGCGGCGGCTTTCCAGTGAGGTTTCACAGGAAAGCGGCCGGCTGGGCTCGTCGTTACTCGTGGCAATACCGCCGGAGAACAAACGGCGCGCAGCAGCAGCGGCCTAGCCGCGTGTCAACAGTGGCTGGCTGGCCGGCGGGGCGCTCGCCAAACGAGATTAGGCGCGCGCGTCGCGGCTGCAGCCGTAATCCCGGCGATTATGGCAGGTGGGCGACGCGGGCCGGCGTGGAGTGCTGCGGGCTGGTGGGTCCGCGCGGCGCCTAATTGCCACCGCTGCCTTCCTTTGTGCCAGTCCTCAGGAAACACCGCGTCTTCTGCTGCTAGCGAATTCCATTACCACCGCTGCACTGCACCTCTACTTGTTTTCACTTCGTCCGTCTTCTACTGAACAAACCGCTTCTCGTGGCGTCTTCATTGTATACAAATAACCAGTAACTTAGTGTAAGACTACTACGCCTTACACTCATTGCCCGGTGTGGTGTGGCAATTCGACTTGGCATCGACTCAAGAAGTCGTTGGAAGTGCCCTGCAGAAATACTGACCTATGCTGCCTCTATGGCCGTCCATAATTGCGTAACTGTTCCCGGAGGAGAATTTTGTCCTGTTGCCGGACCAGAACTTCGTGGACGAACTGATCTCTCGATTGCCGGCCGGAATGGCCAAGCGGTTCTAGGCGCTACAGTCTGGAACCGCGAGACTGATACGGTCGCAGGTTCGAATCCTGCCTCGGGCATGGATGTGTGTGATGTCCGTAGGTTAGTTAGGTTTAAGTAGTTCTAAGTTCTAGGAGACTGATGACCTCAGAAGTTAAGTCCCATAGCGCTCAGAGCCATTTTTTGATCTCCCGGTTATGTCCCATAAATGTTCGATGAGATACATGACGGGCGATCAAATCATTCGCTCAAACTGTCCAGAATTGTCTTCAAAATGCGAACAGCTGGTGCCCGTTGACATGGTACACTGTCATCCACAAAAATTATGTCGTCGTTCGGCAACACAACGTTCAAGAATGGCCGCAAGTAGTCTCCAAGCAGCAGAACCTCCAGAGGACCCAGTCCATTCCACGTAAACACAGCCCATACCATTACGGAGCCACCACAACTTGCACAGTGCCTTGTTGACAACTTGGACCATGGCTTCGTGTGGTCTGCGCCACACTCGAATCCTACCATCAGCTCTTACAAACTGAAATAGGGACTCATCTGGCCAGGCTACGGTTTTGCAGTCATCAAGAGTCGAACCGATATGATCACGACCCCTGAACAGGCAATGCCAGTGATGTCGTTCCGTTAGTAAAGGCACTCGCGTCGACTGTCTGCTGCCATAGCCCATAACCCCACATTTTGCCGCACTATCCTAATGGATATGTTCCTCGTACGTCCCACATTGATTTCTGCGGTCATTTCACGCAGTGTTCCTTGTCCGTTAGCACTGACAACTCTATGTAAATGAGGCTGCTCTCGGTCGTTAAGTGAAGGCCTTCGGCCATTATGTTGTCCGTGGTGAGAGGTAATTCCCGAAATTTGGTACTCTCGGCACACTCTTGACACTGTGGATCGCGAAATACTGAATTTTTTGAAGAATTCCGATATGGAAGGTCCCATGCGTCTATCTCCAGCTGCTATTCCACGTTCAAAGTCTGTTAATCCACGTTATGTGGCCATAATCACGTCGGCAACTTTTCCAAATGTACCACCTGAGTACAAACGAAAACTCCGCCAATGCACTGCCGTATTATACCTCGCGTAAGCGATATTACAGCCACCTGTGTATGTGCACATCGCTGTCCCGCGGCTTTTGTCATCTCAGTATAAGTTTGACACGGCGCGGGTCAAGGGATCAGTTCTTGAAAGTGGAGGCCACAGTTTGTCACTGTACCTCACCCTCCCCCCCCGTCACCCTCACGTTCAACGTGTCACAGATGCCTAGGATGATGAGAATTTCTTTAGTTATAATAAAATACATAAAATGTTTTAATATAATAATAATTTGGTTACGTCACTGCTTAGCACATTGCTTTACAACAACTCCCAGAAATACAGCAAACCCTCAAATTCGGACTCCACTAATTCAGAAATGGAACACTAACTTACTGTACCGGACATTATTAGCTTCAACCTCATATACTGTAAAACAATGAACGCATCCATCCCTTCCTATTCGCCTCACCTGTCACCTTAAAGAGTAATGCCTGTATCGTTGTTCATCACAAGCATGCAACAAAGTCAAAGCCTTCTCGGTTCGCTTGCTAAAACCCAAACCAACACGGCAACTTGTGTTAAATTCAATCTCTGTGATCGCCTAAAAGTGTATCAAAGTGTGGTACAGAGGAATACAGCAACCAAGATGACTGTCAGGAGTAAATAAAAATCGTTAGAAGAAAAAATGGGAATGTTTGACAAATTTAAAGCCGGTGCTTCTCACCAGTGAATTACGATAGAGTTTGGCATTGCTAAGACGACTTTTCGCGACATTAAGAATAACTGCAATAAAACTTCATAATCTATGCTAAAATTAGACGAACTTGTAGGAAAAGGAAAAATCTACAACTGTACCAAAAGTGACCACTGCGGCGTCTGTAGACATTATATAATCTATGTAGTATTAACATTAATATTGCAGAATGTATTTTCACTTGGAGCGGAGTGTGTTCTGAGTTGAAACTTCGTGGTAGATTGAAACTGTGTACCAGACCAAGATACGAACACATGGTCTTTGCCTTTCGCGGGCAAGTGGTCTACCAATTGAGTCAGAGTCTTGCTCCGGCACACAGTTTTAATCTGCCGGGATGTTTCAATATTATTATTAATGAAACTTACAAGATATCATAAATATTTAAGAGACGAGCAATGAAATAACAGGTATGACCGTTAGAGCAGGTTCCCTTTCTCACTCCGTTGCTCGTGACAAATCAGTTAGGAAAGAAACATTTTGCCTTGAAGCACTCTCGCTTCGTCGTTAGGTACATGGTACACCAACGCAATAAAAAAGACGCACTTCCCTTTAACACAGAGCAGCAAATATTGAGTAATGTGGTCTGAAGGTACAGTAATACAAATAATGAATAATGGAATAAGATTTAATAAATATTTATCCATGACATCAAAATTCATCAGTCGCGCCATCACTGACCGCAGATACTGGCATGTAGGGGGACCTACTACTGAAAATGTGATGTACGTGGAATAATTATCAGAGCTGTCGTACCCGCGTCCTAACTCTAATGCTGCTGATACCCAATACACAAAAGAAGACGGAACTAATCCGTGTTCTCTTACCTGAATCGCATCCAACAATGCGATTCTAAGTCTTAGGCAGCTACTGTGGCTACAGAGATTAATTAATCCTAGAAGAAATAAAAATATTGGCGTTAAAAAAGTTTGGAACATTACACCATCATTAATGACGTCTACACCTGGTACGAACAGTAACACTATCGGAGTTTACGTAAAAGGAAACTAAATGAAATTATGTACAATATTCCACATAATATTACAGTTCATCTAGTTTTTATTTAACCACTACGTAAATCGTTAGTTATATTCTCAATTGCAGCTTCAGACAACTACTTTAGGCAACATTTCTATAATTCGGTCTGAAACACGTCCTAGTTATACCGAATTACTAAGTTTTCACTGTATATAATTTTAAAAGCATTCACCCGAAAATCTGCGAAGTACATGCGTCATGAAACTCATTTATGGACTACAATAACAACCAACTGTCACAACTTTCACATGTCATAATGTACACAAAATAAAATCGAAATGTGTACTCTTCCTTATCAATATTTCTCTAACACTACCATTGTGGACACAGGTCTGCAAACTAAAGTTACGCGAGCTTGTAAATGATGGGAATGCTCTTTCTTTCGGCTGCGTCCGCCTGCGTCAGGGAGGAAAGTCTGTGAACTGCTTTCCTCTCCTATTGGGCGGTTGTCCCTTTTCTGTACAGATTTAATCAACGTTCTGTGATTTGCCGATGCTACCTGTCAACTCGCGAATTGTGTCGCATCTGTTGTTGACGCTCAGGTAGTGTCTGTTTGTGAATGTGCTCCTTTTCCTGGTTGGAGTGTTGCCTGAAATTCCAGACTGCAAGCAAATCCGCATGGACAAGGCTTCAGGCAAGAAACTGAGAAGTATCCTGTGTTAACGGAAAACCTAGCATTTTTTGTTAATGGAATTTCTAGCATTTTCTGCCATTTTCGCGACTCTTAAACGTCATGCTCCTTTACTCATTGAAACTCTGCTGAAAAATTGTGAAATTGATACACTCGTATGTTAAAATATAAATGCTTGGTTTTTTGGGGACTAGCACCTAAATTTGGGGCTCGGAAGGAACTGAATTTCCTTGTCAGTATTTCCAGACATTCTCACGCACATTTTGGACGTAAAATGCAAGTTTTCAGCATTGTCGTACAATTGTTGACAATACTCAGGTGGACTAGCAATTGCTGCCAAGGAGTTACATGCCTATCAAACGCGTTACGTTGTACCGCGGACACTATAAATATGCGTGGGGCCGCATCAAGAGAAGTTGATTTAAACTGAATATGATTTTGTTTCAATATTATCGACAATCGTGCGTTGAAACAGCGGGTAAACAGACCTCAGTGAATATATATATCATGTGTACCTCTCCTCACCGGACTTCACAGAGCACAAGAGAATACCATCGGCACGCTACTCCATCATGCGAATATTCTTTGATGTTCAGGTCAGGGCTTTGAGCAGAAAAAGTGCAGCAAAGCCACAAATTTTCTTTGAACCAATGTGCAACATCCATTGAATTTTCCAAAGGATAATTATTCGTGTTAGAATAGTCCCCATTCCGAACTGCTGCATTAGTGTGTGAAGCATACTGCAGTCTAAAACGTTTTCATAAACACCAGCCTCTAAAACGATTTCATAAATCTTCTTGTGATCCACCAAACCAGCTGTTTCCAACAGAAATCACAAATAAACATCTCACCATCTCTAGAAAATATGAGTAACCGCAACGCACTGACGTAAATGCTGTTCGTCACACACGTCCATCTGAACGTCATGACCCATTATTTCATAAGCCCTCTCATTGTACTGCAATGACTGCATGGTTTGGATCAATTTCGAGGATGTCATGCATTCGTTCATGTAATCAGTCACTTCCGAGCGGCATCAGAACTGCCATTAAAACCGAGTAACTTCACCACTCGACGGATCCTTACATCACTGGTCTCTCTACGTGAGCCATGACGGACATCCTCTTCGATAATGATTCATACAATTCGCTGTATATTTTCTTGACCCTTGCCAATTAATTTCTCACGTCAACCACAACGAGGATTTGGTTTAGTGCTTACTAACGTTTCCTTACAACAAAGAGACTTCCAACAAATAAATGATCTTGACACATTAGTCCCTATACAAGCCCTCTGACGAATACTTAGTGAGTTGTAGAGCTTTAAAAGCATGGCCATGTGAAACTCAATATTAAAGCAGTAAATTAGATTACGGCAAACCACCTGGGTTGCTAAGATTCTTTGCCACTCCCTAAAAACAAATATAAATCTACTTACGGTCTGTGGAACTATTTTCAAGTGCCTTCGCCAGAATTTCCAAGTAAAATACTAACAATATGATTTGCGTTTTCATTGCACGTTATGAACGGTTTGCACTAATGCTTCCACCCATGATTTCCGAACACTACTAACAGAGGTTCTCAGACGGGGTGTGTGGAAACAGCAATATTGGGGTAACGGAGTCAATGTAGGACCGTGGCTTGCTTTGCCACAAGGGATACATATGAAGTGAGTCATGTGTTCAGAAATATAATGACAGTCGATGGGGATAAAATCCATGAAGATATCGTGACGTGAAATTATATCTGTGCAATCCACTTAGATAGGCTGAACCTGCAACGTAATGAAAATGTAGTGGCAATTTAAGAGGGGTTTTGAAAGTCTTGGAGTCTTATTTTACGCTCGTGCTCAACATTTCTCTTCTCGTACAAATCTTTACTAACAAAAGTATATATCTTAAATATTATGCAATTAATTTTTGGCCCGTAAATTGATGAGGTTATGTAGCACAAAATGGCAGCCAAAATAACCCTGCGCGGACTGTGCAACTAAACGATTCCCACGACTGAAGGTGAAATTTACATCTGTAATCAAGATTCAACATGTGTACATTATCAGTATTAAACTCTCTATGGCGTGAACCACGAAAAACCAAAATTTCTGTAGTGAATTTCAAAATGATAGCCTCCAGAAAACGTAGGTACAGAATCAACGGGTTTTGTTGCCTTTAAATGTAAATAAATAAACAAAACATCATGAAAAATTTTTTGAGGTTCACGCCAAAACTACAAGTCTCTATTTTATTAAACCCAAAACGGATTTCAATTTTACAGAGCAGCGTTTTTTAATCACGTGAATCAGTTTTCAAAACGCTATCTCGAGAAATAGACATGTAAAGTTTTTAGTTCGATTTTTGTGTATATAACTTAAAAACTTTGGAAACAGGTTGGAGACATTGGGTCAAGCTGCTGGAAAACCATTCTGGAGTGTAATTAGCAGTCTTCGAAAGGGAGGTAAGAAGGAAATGACAAGTATTTTGGACAGGTCAGGAAAACTGCTGGTGAATCCTGTGGATGCCTTGGGCAGATGGAGGGAATATTTTGAAGAGTTGCTGAATGTAGGTGAAAATACTATCAGTAATGTTTCAGATTTCGATGTACAATGGGACAGGAATGATGATGGAAATAGGATCACATTTGAGGAAGTGGAGAAAATGGTCAATAGATTGCAGTGCAATAAAGTGGCTGGGGTGGATGAAATTAAGTCGGAACTCATCAAATACAGTGGAATGTAAGGTCTTAAATGGCTACACATGATAATTGAAATGGCCTGGGAGTCGGGACAGGTCTCATCAGACTGGACGAAAGCAGTAATCACACCAATCTTCAAACATGGAAACAGAAAAGATTGTAACAACTACAGAGGGATCTCTTTAATCAGCGTTGTGGGTAAAATCTTCTCAGGTATTGTTGAAAGGAAGGTGCGAGTATTAGTTGAGGACCAATTGGATGAAAATCAGTGTGGGTTTAGGCCTCTTAGAGGTTGTCAGGACCAGATCTTTAGCTTACGGCAAATAATGGAGAAGTGTTATGAGTGGAACAGGGAATTGTATCTATGCTTTATAGATCTAGAAAAGGCATATGACCGGGTTCCTAGGAGGAAGTTATTGTCTGTTCTACTAGATTATGGAATAAAAGGCAAACTTTTGCAAGCAATTAAAGGTCTTTACATGGATAGTCAGGCAGCAGTCAGAGTTGACGGTAAATTGAGTTCATGGTTCAGAGTAGTGTCAGGGGTATGACAAGGCTGCAACCTGCCTCCACTGTTGTTCATATTATTTATGGATCATATGTTGAAAACAATAGACTGGCTGGGTGAGATTAAGATAGGTGAACACAAAATAAGCAGTCTTGCATGTGCGGATGACTTAGTTGTGATGGTAGATTCTATTGAAAGTTTGCAAAGTAATATTTCAGAGCTAGATCAGAAATGTAAGGACTATGGTATGAAGATTAGCATCTCCAAAACAAAAGTAATGTCAGTGGGAAAGAGACATAAACGGACTGAGTGCCAAATAGAAGGAACAAAGTTAGAACAGGTGAACGGTTTCAAGTACTTAGGATGCATATTCTCACAGGATGGCAACACAGTGAAAGAACTGGAAGCGAGGTGTAGCAAAGCTAATGCAGTGAGCGCTCAGCTACGATCTACTCTCTTCTGCAAGAAGGAAGTTAGTACCAAGACTAAGTTATCTGTGCACCGTTCAATCTTTCGACCAACTTTGTTGTATGGGAGCGCAAGCTGGGTGGATTCAGGTTGAGGTTACAGATATGAAAGTAGCTAGGATGATTGCAGGTACTAGTAGATGGGAACAATGGCAGGAGGGTGTCCACAATGAGGAAATCAAAGAAAAACTGGGAATGAACTCTATAGATGTAGCAGTTAGGGCGAACAGTCTTAGATGGTGGGGTCATGTTACACGCATGGGAGAAGCAAGGTTACCCAAGAGACTCATGGGTTCAGCAGTAGAGGGTAGGAGGAATCGGGGCAGACCAAGGAGAAGGTACCTGGATTCGGTTAAGAATGATTTTGAAATAATAGGTTTAACATCAGAAGAGGCATCAATGTTAGCACTGAATAGGGGATCATGGAGGAATTTTATAAGGGGGGCTATGCTCCAGACTGAACGCTGATGATGATGATGAACTTAAAAATTTCTGGGTCATGCGAAATACTTCATTTTCTAAAGTGCGACTGTCTCTAGCCACAATTCTAGCATCGACGCTGCTCTAGAACGAGGATCCGTCCGAACACTTGAGGCTTTTATCGTCTCCTTTCGTGGAGAATTAGCAAGCTGTGGTGTCGATAACGACTCTCTTCATGTTATGCAGGTCACCGTTAAATCCGTTGCTGCAAACGACGCACATCCGATTGTTAGCAATTTGGACGATTTTTACACTCGAAAACCGTATTTTGAAGCATAAGTCCACTTTAATGAATTCATTGCTTCATTATTTTTCTGCGTATAGGCTCCAAAGCGTCTCTCTATCGAATTGTCGTCTGTCAAGATGTGTGTACAGATGAGCATTAGCTCCAATAACTTCACTCCTTCGTGATGGCTTATTATCAAACGCATCCATTGTCCCTTTCATCTGAGCTTGATCCATTTACACCAACTTTTAGAACAGCAATCGTGCTATGGATAGTTATTCGTTGAACTCCTGTGATGAAGTGTCGCCATACCGCTTAGTTAATCTTACTTTTGTCGTAACAGTTGCAATTTTTTTACGGTATGATTAATTTATATCACACTAGATCGTCTTCAGATTTACGTAGTTGCGTAAGCAACCCATAGTGTCAGTATCGGAACTACACATCGGAATACTCAGGCATGCATCTGCGCTGAGTCGCACACCACAGTATTCTGACATATATTTACGATACAGACAATAAGGGTTGTTCACGCAGCTATATAGATCTGAAGACGGTAGAAAGAGAGTAACTAGTCATACTACAAAAAAATCTGCAACCGAAGAGGAAAAATAAACGATATACAGGATGGTCTAAAAAAACTTTGTAAGGATGTTTCTAGGTAGATTGTGCTTAGAAACGATCATTACGAAAAAAAATCGATGCGTTGCGCCGTTTCTGAATTCATTGGCACTGAATTTGGCCATCAGGCCGTTGCGCGCACAAATTCAAGCCGTCCGCCACATACAGATAGTGACAGCTGTTCTCATAGTACACGAGACTGCTCAGCCTTTCGCTCGGGTTCTATCGTTACGGCTGTCCCATGTCTAATTTTTGTATTGTTCTCTTGTTCCAGTTACGAAACCAAACGAAAAACACGTTTTGTGACACCATCTCTGACAGGCCGCTTGAATTTGCGCGCGCAACGACCTGATTACTATGTTCAATTCTAATTAATTCGGAAACACCACAACGTATCGAATTTTTTCTTAACTATTACTTCTCAGCAGAACGTACCCTGCAACACCCTTACAATCTGATCAGACACTGTCTTTCCACCCAGTAAAAATTTTATTTAACATGTTATTGTCTTCATTATTACTAGTATTCTCATTATTTCCATTAGTGACGTTGCAATACTTACTGTATGAAGAACGACTTTAATCATTTGAGTTCAGCAATAACGGATACAGTATTAAATGAAAGGCAAAAGCATAAAGAAAGTATAGGCTAGTCAGATTTAACAAACATCACACTGCTCTACCGTCTGTTAGGAAAAATAAATTTCTGAATTTAAAAAAAAGAAAGAGACAACCGATTTCTCATACACAAACAGCAGTTGAACGGCGTTGCCTGGTGAAACGTTGTTGTGATGCCTAGGGTAAGGAGGAGAAATGCGTACCATCACGTTTCCGACTTTGATAAAAGTCGGATTGTAGCCTATCGCGATTGCGGTTTATCGTATCGCGACATTGCTTTTCGTGTTAGTCGAGATCCAATGACTGTTAGCAGAATATAGAATCGGTGGGTTCAGGAGGGTAATACGGAATGCCGTGCTGGATCCTAACGGCCTCGTATCACTAGCAGTCGAGATGACAGGCATCTTATCCACATGGCTGTAACGGATCGTGCAGCCACGTCTCGATCCCTGAAACAACAGATGGGGACGTTTGCAAGACAACAACCATCTGCACGAACAGTTCGACGACGCTTGCAGCAGCATGGACTATCAGCTCGGAGACCATGGCTGCGGTTATCCTTGACACTGCATCATAGACAGGAGCGCCTGCGGTGGTGCACTCAACGACGAACCTGGGTGCACGAATGGCAAAACATCATTTTTTCGGATGAATCCAGGTTCTGTTTACAGCATCATGATGGTCGCATCCGTGTTTGGCGATATCGCGGTGAACGCACATTGGAAGCGTGTATTGGTCATCGCCATACTGGCGTATCACCCGGCGTATGGGATGCCACTGGTTACACGTCTCGGTCACCTCTTGTTCGCACTGACGGCACTTTGAACAGTGGACGTTACATTTCAGATGTGTTACGACCCGTGGCTCTACCCTTCATTCGATCCCTGCGAAACCCTACATTTCAACAGGATAATGCACGAGCGCATGTTGCAGGTCCTCTATGGGCCTTTCTGGATACAGAAAATGTTCGATTGCTGCCCTGGCCAGCACGTTCTCCAGATATCTCACCAACTGAAAACGTCTGGTCAATGGTGGCCGAGCACAACTGGCTCGTCACAATGCGCCAGTCACTACTCTTGATGAACTGTGGTATCGTGTTGAAGATGCATGGGCAGCTGTACCTGTACACGCCATCCAAGCTCTGTTTGTCTCAATGCCCAGGCGTATCAAGGCCGTTATTACGGCTAGAGGTGGTTGTTCTGCGTAGTGATTTCTCAGGATCTATGCACCCAAATTGCGTGAAAATGTAATCACATGTCAGTTCTAGTATAATATATTTGTCCAATGATAACCCGTTTACCATCTGCATTTCTTCTTGGTGTAGCAATTTTAATGGCCAGTAGTGTACATGAGACGGAGCTCGTAATCAGATGGAATGTAGACCGAATTCCTGCGGTGAAACCACACGATTATGGTGTCTGAAACTTCAATATCTGGTTTACCAATATCCCCACCATTCATAAACAGGCAAGAATTTTTGTTGCTCAACTTGTTTCGGTACAAGGTTAACGTCATAAAAGAAGAAAAATAAAAAGAAATTAAAATACACCATTAGTTAGGAGTGGTCTGAATAGCATGTCGAGGAAGTTGTTTGGGGATATCACTTTGCTAAGCAATCTTCGTTAGCAGTTTCTCCATTGTTGGTGCCAGCTGGTTCGAGATGGTGTAGGAAAAACAGTGTTCCGCAGTTAACAGGTTTTACCTGATGTCACATAGAACACGAAACAATTACACAGGATTTCCCTTTTTTTTTAGGGGAGGGGGGTTGTTTACGCTGAAAATAAAAGACAAGGCATTTGGGCGAAACGGAGTAGCTTGGCGCGGCGCAGCGGAACAGGTCGGCAGTCGACCGGCAGCGACAGCTATCGACCGCCGCTCGCTCGACAAGCGCGTCCGTCGCAACCACCCACTGGCCTCGTTAGTCGCAATGCTGCAGCACACCCGCCACACGGGCCCAACAGTACGTCCGTCCAGGAACCTCCAGCAATCTCCGCGATCACGTCCAGAACAAGAAGGCACCATCGTCTCCACTGCGAGTAAACTTTGGTTTGAGACTGAATGCGGAACAGATCGAAAGCTGTGCCTATCTCATTTTTTCTCTAACCCTCTCTATTTGCTTCCCTACCCATTGCTTTTAACACCAAACACGGTGGATACAAATCTTTCGCACACCGATTTGACAGAAATGACAACTAAGAATAGCGACAATGAACAACAGGGTTTGAAGTCTTCACATCTGCTAACGACACTTCAGCAGTTTCCGCTCCACAGTATTGTCACAAACCACTTGGTGAAGTGATGAGTACAACGCATTGTCAGCGCCTTAAACGGTGAAAGAGGAATAGGAGCTCCACAACCGACAGCAGCATATTTTTTTTTTGGGGGGGGGGGGTGTTTTCAACCTTTTGGTGGGTTTATGCGGTCCCGTCACGAATTCCTCTCTTGGGCCAACTTCTTCACCACGCAGCAGCACTAGCGTCCTATGTCCTCAATTATCGTTTTGATACAATCCAATCTTTGTCTTCCCCACAGTTTTTATCCTCTAAGGCTTCCTCTGGTGGAGGAGGAGGAGATTAGTGTTTAACGTCCCGTCGACAACGAGGTCATTAGAGACGGAGCGCAAGCTCGGGTGAGGGAAGGATGGGGAAGGAAATCGGCCGTGCCCTTTCAAAGGAACCATCCCGGCATTTGCCTGAAGTGATTTTGGGAAATCACGGAAAACCTAAATCAGGATGGCCGGAGACGGGATTGAAGCGTCGTCCTCCCGAATGCGAGTCCAGTGTGCTAACCACTGCGCCACCTCGCTCGGTCTTCCTCTGGTACCATGGAAGTTATTCCCTTCTGTCTTACCAATTCTCCTTCTCAAGTTTTCCCCACATGTTCCTTTATTCATTTCTGGTACTGTTAGCCAACCTAATTTTTAACTTCCTTCTACAGTACCGCATCATCTCTTTTCCAGTTTTACCACGATCTATGATTATTTCCCATACAATATTACGCTCCAAACGCACATTCTTAGAAATTTCTTCAAATGAAGACCGGTGTTTGATATAGAAGACATCTTTTGCCCAGGAGTGCTTTTTATGTCCTCCTTGCTTCGTCCGTCATGTGTTGTTTTGCTTCCGAGATAACGGAACTCATTCAATTCATCTACTACTTCATCATCAGTTTCCTTGCTAGCACACAGTGGGCGGATCCAGTGTTTACGCGCTATCCGTTACAGACGGACCTCGTGACAACTCATGTTTTCTACACTCTATCTGTCGATGCTACCTGCTGTGATGTACTGTAACTATTCCATTTACTTAAGTGTTTACACCAACAGTCAATGTATCAAACTTGACTGGCTTTACGTATTTTTGTTGGCTTAGAGTTCTGACTGTTTCTCGTGCTTACACAGAAATGGCCTTATTCAGAAAGCGGAAGGAAATGAACGAAACTGAAATATTTGACCATGATTATTCAGGTTTTCCTAGTGAGATTGAAGATCCGAATGGTTGTATGAATGAATATTATTATGGTTCGGACGACGATTCCAGTGACGGTGACGTGATTAGACTACCAAAGAAGCGTGAAGTGGCAGTGTTATCAAGTGATTCCGACAATAACGATGAAGGTAGCTGTCTTCTTATTACTGATTTGTTTTGTCGTAATAATTTTATCGCTTACGCATATGTAATGACTATGTGATGACAATAGGAAATTTGGGCTAGACAACTCTTGGAACGAGGATTTCTTGCTTCACGCGAGCGGTAGCCTTCACCTTCACCTTCATTGCCATTTACGTTTTCATCTATCATTTCCAACTACTGCAACAAAGATTTCTCCTATGAGCTATGTAGGAAAAGCAGCAGAATTTCAGTTCACTTACCAGAGCTTGCTGAAAAATAGTGTCTCCGAATTCTGTACGTGAAAACTCATAACGGTTTTTAAATAAAACAAACTTTATTAACATTCTACACTCCTGGAAATGGAAAAAAGAACACATTGACACCGGTGTGTCAGACCCACCATACTTGCTCCGGACACTGCGAGAGGGCTGTACAAGCAATGATCACACGCACGGCACAGCGGACACACCAGGAACCGCGGTGTTGGCCGTCGAATGGCGCTAGCTGCGCAGCATTTGTGCACCGCCGCCGTCAGTGTCAGCCAGTTTGCCGTGGCATACGGAGCTCCATCGCAGTCTTTAACACTGGTAGCATGCCGCGACAGCGTGGACGTGAACCATATGTGCAGTTGACGGACTTTGAGCGAGGGCGTATAGTGGGCATGCGGGAGGCGGGGTGGACGTACCGCCGAATTGCTCAACACGTGGAGCGTGAGGTCTCCACAGTACATCGATGTTGTCGCCAGTGGTCGGCGGAAGGTGCACGTGCCCGTCGACCTGGGACCGGACCGCAGCGACGCACGGATGCACGCCAAGACCGTAGGATCCTACGCAGTGCCGTAGGGGACCGCACCGCCACTTCCCAGCAAATTAGGGACACTGTTGCTTCTGGGGTATCGGCGAGGACCATTCGCAACCGTCTCCATGAAGCTGGGCTACGGTCCCGCACACCGTTAGGCCGTCTTCCGCTCACGCCCCAACATCGTGCAGCCCGCCTCCAGTGGTGTCGCGACAGGCGTGAATGGAGGGACGAATGGAGACGTGTCGTCTTCAGCGATGAGAGTCGCTTCTGCCTTGGTGCCAATGATGGTCGTATGCGTGTTTGGCGCCGTGCAGGTGAGCGCCACAATCAGGACTGCATACGACCGAGGCACACAGGGCCAACACCCGGCATCATGGCGTGGGGAGCGATCTCCTACACTGGCCGTACACCACTGGTGATCGTCGAGGGGACACTGAATAGTGCACGGTACATCCAAACCGTCATCGAACCCATCGTTCTACCATTCCTAGACCGGCAAGGGAACTTGCTGTTCCAACAGGACAATGCACGTCCGCATGTATCCCGTGCCACCCAACGTGCTCTAGAAGGTGTAAGTCAACTACCCTGGCCAGCAAGATCTCCGGATCTGTCCCCCATTGAGCATGTTCGGGACTGGATGAAGCGTCGTCTCACGCGGTCTGCACGTCCAGCACGAACGCTGGTCCAACTGAGGCGCCAGGTGGAAATGGCATGGCAAGCCGTTCCACAGGACTACATCCAGCATCTCTACGATCGTCTCCATGGGAGAATAGCAGCCTGCATTGCTGCGAAAGGTGGATATACACTGTACTAGTGCCGACATTGTGCATGCTCTGTTGCCTGTGTCTATGTGCCTGTGGTTCTGTCAGTGTGATCAAGTGATGTATCTGACCCCAGGAATGTGTCAATAAAGTTTCCCCTTCCTGGGACAATGAATTCACGGTGTTCTTATTTCAATTTCCAGGAGTGTACATCGTTATTCTTCACATCTATATATTTATTTCTCAACATAGTTTCTCTAGCGGCGGACACAGTTTTCCCAACAGGAGACCAGTTTGCTGACACTGTGAAATGTTTGACTGTTGAAGGGGGCACAGCCTCATTTCTGCTTGCGAGGCCTCATCACTATCAAAGTGAAGTCATCGAAGGTGTTCTTTCGGTTTTGGAAACAGATGAAAATCGGATGGAGCCAAGTCGGAACTGTATGGAGGATGATCGATGACAGTGAACCCAAGGCGTCGGATTGTTGCAGATGCGCGGCGCTCGTGTGTGGTCTGGCTTTGTCATGCTGAAGGAGGAAGCGCTTTATGTGTGAACAAACTTTCGAATTCGAAACTCGATTACAGCACGCTGTATTTCAAGCATCAACGTAGTTACGTTACACATCGCCATGTTACACGCTACAATTCTGAGCCCTCTAGTGGCAGACGACTTCAAGTACACTGAAGCCCCAAAGAAACAGATATTGGCACGCGTATTCAAATACAGAGATATGTAAACAGTCAGAACACGGCGCTGCGGTCGGCAACGCCTACATAAGACAACAAATGTCTGGCAAAGTTGTTAGGTCGGTTTCTACTGCTACAATGGTAGGTTATCAAGATTTAAGTAAGTTTGAATGTGGTATTACAGTTGGCGTACGAACGATGGGACACAGCACCTCCGAGGTGGCGATGACGTGGGGATTTTCCCTTACGACCATTTCACTGTGAATATCAGGAATCCGGTAAAACATCAAATCTCCTACATCGCTGCGACCGGAGAAACATCCTGCAAGAGCTGGACCAACGACGACTGAAGGGAATCGTCCAACTGGACGGAAGTGCAACCCTACCGCAAATTTCTGCAGATTTCAGTTCTTGGCCACCAACAAGTGTCAGCGTGCAAACCATTCAACAAAACATCATCGACATGGGCTTTCGGAGCCGAAGGCCCACTCGTTAACCTCGATGACTACACGACACAAAGCTTTACGCCTTGCCCGGGCTGTCATCACTGACATTGGATTGTTGAAGACTGGAAACACGTTGCCTGGTTGGACGAGTATCGTTTCAAATTGTATCGAGCGGATGGACGTGCACGGGTATGGAGACAACCTCATGAATCCATGGACCCTACATGTCAGCAGGGGACTGTTCAAGCTGGTGGAGGCTCTGTAATGATGTGATGGGTGTGCAGTTGGGGTGATATGGGACGCCTGATGCGTCTAGATATGACCCTGACACGTGAAACGTACGTAAGCATCCTGTCTGATCACCTGCATCCATTCATGTCCATTGTGCATTCCGACGGACTTCGGCAATTCCAGCAGAACAATGCGACACCCCACACGCCCAGAATTGCTATAGAGTGGCTCCAGGAACACTCTTCTGAGTTTAAACTCCCCGTACGTGAACATTATTGAGCGTATCTGGGACACCTTGCAACATGCTGTTCAGAAGATATCTCCATCCCTCGTACTTTTACGGATTTATGGACAGCCCTGCATGATTCAGGGTGTCAATTCCCTTCAGCACTACTTCAGACATCAGTCGAGTCCACGCCACGTCGTGTTGCGGCACTTCTGCGTGTCTCCGGGGGCTCTATACGATATTAGGCAGGTGTCTCAGTTTCTTTGGCTCTTCAGTGTATGTGGACATGAAGAATAAGCTTTAGTAACGTTTGTTTAATTTAAAAAGCTTTAAGAATTTTCACATAAAAATCCAAAGGAATTACTTGTCAGCACGCCCTTGTAATTCAGTTCATGTGTGTCCCCTCTGGCAGGATAAGCGACGGTCTCGCACAAAATCCTGTCTCCCAGTGATGCTAATCGCATACAGCTTTGAGTTGGTTCTGGAGTAGTGCTCAGGTAGCCTGCTCGTGAAGGAACTACTAGTAACGTAGAATTTCTGGATCTAAGTCTCAGCATTGCATAGATCTAAGTCTCGGCATTGCATAAATTTTCAAATGTCAAGACGTATTCACTACATTTACAGGTTCAGCATATCGGATCAGTTTGCCTTGATATTTCACGTCGCTGCATCTTCACAGATTTCATTCTCATCCATCAATCATTTCAGTGCATTTAAATTATAATGGTTGTAATAAAATTAAAGAATGTAGAAAGAATCCTCATCCAGCGGTAAAGGCTTTGAAAAAACTGCTATTATGCCGCTATATTCAGTTTCGGGCAAGGTTACAGCCTTAACTGGCTTCATTTATATTTGTAAAGGCTTTTCCGCAAGTTTCCGAGTAATGCTAGCAACTATTAAAGCGATTAAATTGCACGTCCACTAAAATCTCCTGTCGTGATCAGATCTTCATCGCTTATCAGCCGATAACAGCGTCGCTTTGCGGCAACGTTTCTGCAAGGTTCTTATTAGTTGTCTTCGCCTGAACTTGTCCATGCGATCTAGAGCACAATAGGCAACGGCACCAGCGTTACCGTCTACCTTGACTGTCGGTAGATTTTCGAAAAAATAGGAAATTTGTGGTAAGTTCCTATGGGACCAAACTGCTGAGGTCATTGATCCCTAGGCTTACACACTATTTAATCTAACTTACATTAACTTACGCTAAGGACAACACACCCACCCATGCCGGAGGGAGGACTCGAAACTCCGACGGGGGAAGCCGTGCGAACCGTGGTAACGCGTCCGAGACCGCGCGGCTACCCCGCGCAAGATTTTCGATACAGTTTCGCAACATCGCTTATTGATCAAAATACGAGCTTAACGACTATCGGACAAGACTTTTGACTGGATTCAGAGCTTCCTAGCAGACATTACTCAACACGTTCTTCTTAAAGGGATGAATACGACAAATACAATTTCGGGAGTAACCCAATGGAGTGTCTGTTTACAGCACATTATGTACCATGATCATGTGCATAACATCGGAAGTATCGTGAGGCTGTTCGCGGACGATACTTTTGCATACAGGAATGCTGGAGCGAGAAAAAAAGGAAAGAAAAACATCGCAGCAAACTGCAGGAAGACCTACACAGTGGCGACCATTGGTGCACAAAGTGAATGTTTATGAATACATGTAACATATTTCATATAAACAGGCAAAAAGTTCCAATGCTCAGCGATTAAACTGCTAAATGAAAACTGAGATCCGCAAGAACACCACCCTGAGTGACGTAAAGTGGCATGGGCCCATTAAACTAGTTGTAGGGAAAGCAGTTGCAAAGTGAGATTCATGTGGAGAATCTTACAAAAAACGTAATTCACCCACAAAAGAAACAAATGTTCGACCTGCGTATTGTTCATGTGTCTGGGATGATTTCAAATATTAGAAGGGATACAAAAGATCCACTGAAGAGCGGCACGTAATATCTTACTTTCGTAATGTAAAGGGGGTTGGGTTGTTTGAGGAAGGAGACCAGACAGCTAGGTCGTCGGTCTCAACGGATTAGGGAAGGACGGGGAAGGAAGTCGGCCGTGCCCTTTGAAAGGAACCATCCCGGCATTTGCCTGGAGCGATTTAGGGAAATCACGGAAAACCTAAATCAGGATGGCCGGAAGCGGGATTGAAACGTCATCCTCCCGAATGCGAGTCCAGTGTCTAACCACTGCGCCACCTCGCTCGGTAAGAACGACACGTTTTGTCACGGTATCGTTTCGTCGATAGGAGAGACTTACGGGATGTTCAAAAACCAACAGTGGGAAATGCTACATGAGAAGGGTTGTTCATCACGGAGGATTACAGATAACATTCCAAGAGTTTAGGTTTCACGAAGTGTCCGGCAACACATTAGTTCCTCCCACATACGTCTACCGAGCGAGGTGGCGCAGTGGTTAGCACACTGGACTCGGATTCTGGACGACAACGGTTGAAACCCACATCCGGGCATACTGATTTAGTTTTTCTGTGATTTCCCTAAATCGCTTCAAGCAAACGCCGAGATGGTTCCTTTGAAAGGGCACGGACGACTTCCTTCCCCGTCCTCCCCTGACCCGATGGGATCGATGATTTCACTGTTTGATCCCCACCCCCAAATCAACCAAGCAACGATCTTCCCCATCCTTCCGTAATCCGAGCATGTCGTTTGCCTCTAATGACCGCGCTGTCGACGGGACGTTAGACACTAATCTTCCTTTCCTCTTTCCTTCCTCCCGCATGCTCGAAAACTGACCAAGACGATATCATCAGAGAATCAGACATCTTACAGAGGCTCACCGCCAGTCCGTCTGAACTCGCAGAATTTCGAATGGAAGAAGGAAAAAGGGAAGAGATTTGGGGGGGGGGGGATGATGATGATGATGGCGCCAGAAGTGCTCTACACCAAATAATGTAAGGTGGCTTGCGGAGTATAGGTGTAGATGTGGAAAAGTTGCTTCAAGAAGACACTGTTATATGGTTGAAAACTCAAAGAGATTTCAGGATTCCTGGTCGCCAAGTAAGTCTGTACTATCGTAAAATCTGCAATCTTCTGTTTTTTTGTAACTAGGTCACATCCTGGCCAATTTCTCGGCAACTATATACTGCTCTCCAACAGTGCCTTTTACAGGACGATATACTTTCGGATTAATTAATGTGCTGTATTTCTGAGAACACAAGATAAAATTCCGGCAACTCTCTCAGAGTCATTTTGGTCTAAAGAAAAATTGCTACGGAACCAAAGGTTCGTCCAAATTTAATATTATCCACTATGTGACCAATAGAATAGCAATATGCTTGAGCCAGTAGCTGCACGTACACAGCAATACCTCGGATAAGTCAGTTCACAACGATTCCGGACACCTGGAGAAGCGTGAACTGACATGCTTGGCGCCTGCAGTTGACCAGGAGGACGCGGCCCGCTGCGCGGTGTGGTGTCAGATGGGACAGCTACTGACAAAGTAGACTATTTTAATGTAAGACGAGAGCCCGCAGTTCACTGTAATTTTATTCTATTGTATTGTATTTTATTTTATGAACGCCGCAAATGTATTGGTAAACTTTTTAGTGTGTTATCCTCATGAGGTAAGTTCGACGTCCTGTTGACGAGAGCATTGTCTCTCGAAACGCGTTCTGAGCTGTGTATAGGACATAAAACGATTGAATGCTACTGATTATTACTGTGTGTCCAAGCTAATATCACATGTACGGATCAGAATATCATAACTAAACGTGCGTGTGTACGCCTACGTGCGTCCGAGCGGCACAGGTTCGGTTTAGCGAAGTCAACAATTGCGCTGTGTATACCATGGAACTCTGTTTACCACAGAGGATCCGTAGACCTCAGCAGTATAGGTCACTCTAACCTAACCTAACCACGTACCCTTCTTGTGAAACCTGTACTCAATATGTAACGTAACAACTCTAATACGGACTATCATGCGTCGGGACGCGCGCATATGCTGTCGCGAAGGGTCACTAAAAAAGAAACAAAAATCTGTATGTGTCATTGAAGATTCCGGACCCTTTCTTAATGACTGACTCAACAGTGAACTCGTTACTGGGTCACCAATTTTATTTCGAGTGTCCCCAAACCTTAAATGAAAATTTACCTCGGATTAAAAATTCAGACAGGAAAGACATCGTTATTCCGCACAGGAACAGCATTCTAGAATCCGATTTTAAGATATGCTCATTTTGAGATGACTGAAATATATGCACAAGGTGACGGCAATAAAAGTAATCGTCCTCTAATTCCCAGGAGGATATCCTTGGCCACTGTCCCTCCCAGCAGTAAGTAATAGCCCTATTTTTTGGGGTTGGAAGCGTACCAGTGTGCGAATGTTCTACACTCACAAAACTCAGAGCGCTGGTACTCCGGCCCAGTTTGCCAGCTTGCTTTTGGGCAAAAGGTAGCAGCAACACGTCTCCGACGCGAACGTAGTATATTCTTAGCACTTGCCATCTAAACTCAGATTACTGCTAGTCAGTGCACTATTTTGATCAGAAGATGGTAATCTCTCTCGCATACAGACGTCACCGTCATCCATCGGCGAGTGCGACTAAGTCATGCTGTTATAGTGAGATGTCACTTTCCGTCATGTGGTAAGCAGTCATCACAACCACAACCACTCACTTTGTCACCTCGATCGCTACCTCATATATTCAAAATTCTCTCTCTCTCTCTCTCTCTCTCTCTCTCTAGAATGTTGGGATTCTCTCGTGAGCTCGACTCACTCCAGCACTTAAAAGGCCCAGATATTAAGATCTTTAACTAACGATGTAAATCGATTCCTGCATTCATAAGTTGCTACCTCTATGAGCAAGTAACTGTTAACTCGGCAGTGAAGGAGGCTATCGGAGAGGTTTATGAATCCTTGTAGAATATATATCAGTGTTCAACTTCAATTTGTTCTATTAGTTTTGAAAGCCCCTGTTCATTTTCCTCAGTTTCCTAATTTAACAGGTATCAATTGCAAGGAGGAATGATCTTGATGGCCTTTCATGGTCGAGATTGAATTAGGTCTCAAATTACTGGCAGCTTGCAAATTTCCGATCAAAGCAGCAGACCCAGATACCATGGCCCGAAAATTCCGTGGCGAGCAGTTTACGACCGGCAGCCCAGCGTTTAGGATACGGCAGGGAGGGGGTTTACAAAGTGGCAAGCAGTACTATATCCTTTTTCAGATGTGATTTTAACTTCTGGGACAGAAAGAAATTAGAGCCTACTCAACACGTCAGCAACCGTGATAAGACACTCATTATACCGGAAAAAGGAATGTTAGCGATTGCTGCGTCATGGTATGACTGTCTTTACTCAAGGTGACCGAAGCACCAGAGTTACATATGAGTACATCAGTCATAAGAAATCATATTCTGTTCCAAAACGTTTTCATCACAGTCTTGTAGGTCATTTCACTCCCACTTTTGTGGCAATTCACCAACATGTTCTTTGTAGACTGTCAGTTGAAGAAGGTGTCCAAGTAGCGGTTAGACGGAATTCCTGACATGGGCAATTTTTTCCCCACTATGGATACTGCTCTTACATTTATACTGGGTGTATTCACGAAACACTAAGCTTTATTACCAACTACAACCCACTTAAAAGAGTGTGGGTAACTGCCTACTGAATGAAGCAAATCACGGCTCCCAAAGGGTACTGAAAACCAAGGCGCGACGTAGAGGTAATCGACAAACTGTGTGTCCTTGTTCATTAGTATGTACACTTAAGAATGCAATACTCATGAGATGAAATAATAAATATTAGTACGATGACCCCCCACCAGTCTCCCCCCGCCTGGAGCAATCCATTAGCAAACAGGAAAGAACCACTATACAACTTCCCCAAAAATGTGAAGTAGGAGAAATTCTTTACAATATCAACGACATTATTAACCACATGAATCGCACGTAAAACGCGTATAAAAATTAATGAAGGTATTCTACGCCAGCTGCTATCCAATTAGCAGTTAATACACACTTAAGAACAACAGTGAGAAGTTTGAATAAGGCTTCTCTTCTGTCTTGAATATCGTCAAAGTGGCTATTAGTCGGGGTGAAGCTGCAACGCCAACTTCGCTTTCGCGTTTAAATGGCGCGTCACTGAACGGGACTGAGGTCCATGTTTCGCGAGACTCCACGCCACTATCTCATCAGAATAATACTTCTCATCTTCCGTCTTCAGCAAAGCCGGCGCTGTATTTCAGCGACATGTGCAGTCAACATTCTGCCAGTACTCATAAAAAGAAGAGTGTTAGAGTGATCGAGAATTAAGTTAGCGGCGTTAAGGAAAAAAAAAAAAATAAGCGAAAAGCGCAACTCGCGTTCTGACATAGTTCTGCGATACAGCGGACTTTATTGTACATCATCATGCATAACTGCCTGTTTCTCTTTTACTTGCTCCAAACTTACACTGAAAACGAAACACGTACGCTGTGTTGGCTATAGACACTGCCGGCCGTTGTGGCCGAGCGGTTCTACGCGCTTCAGTCCGGAACCGCGTGACCGCTACGGTCGCAGGTTCGAATCCTGCCTCGGGCATGGATGTGTGTGATGTCCTTAGGTTAGTTAGGTTTAAGTAGTTCTAAGTTCTAGGGGATTTTTGCTATAGACACTACTCCACACACATTCAAGTAGTTTCCGTATCAAAAAGAAATAAAAAGCCAGTGATGAATAAAATCTGTGAAAATTAATTTCAGCTTGATCAGATGTAGAGAGGTGGCGTAACGCGCTAACGCACGAAAATACGCAATACACATTGTGAACTGTCGACGGGAGGTGATGTGTGCTATTACGCGGATTGTTACGTTGCTGTCTCAAGATTGCCATTAATATTATTATTTCTTTCTTGTCTCAGACGTTATGTCTGGTTAAAAATGGAAGGTGACGCGGACCTTGATCAAGCGTGACTTCCTTTTAACTGTACGGTATATGTTACATTGCATTTAGGAACTTTCGGGTAATTGAACAAGTGTCAATAATTACAGATTTCTGTAGTTGTACATATAAGTTTGGATGTAGCTGTATTGCATTGATGTACTGGTGGATATTGTGTGGTATGACTCCTGTAGTTTATAGTATAATTGGTATAATGTCAACTTTATCCTGATGCCACATGTCCTTGACTTCCTCAGCCAGTTGGATGTATTTTTCAATTTTTTCTCCTGTTTTCTTTTGTATATTTGTTGTATTGGGTATGGATATTTCGATTAGTTGTGTTAATTTCTTCTTTTCACTGGTGAGTATGATGTCAGGTTTGTTATGTGGTGTTGTTTTATCTGTTATAATGGTTCTGTTCCAGTATAATTTGTATTCATCGTTCTCAAGTACATTTTGTTGTGCATACTTGTATGTGGGAACATGTTGTTTTATAAGTTTATGTTGTAAGGCAAGCTATTGATGTATTATTTTTTACTACATTGTCATGTCTTCTGGGGTATTCTGTATTTGCTAGTATTGTACATCCGCTTGTGATGTGATCTACTGTTTCTATTTGTTGTTTGCAAAGTCTGCATTTATCTGTAGTGGTATTGGGATCTTTAATAATATGCTTGCTGTAGTATCTGGTGTTTATTGTTTGATCCTGTATTGCAATCATGAATCCTTCCGTCTCACTGTATATGTTGCCTTTTCTTAGCCATGTGTTGGATGCGTCTTGATCGATGTGTGGCTGTGTTAGATGATACGGGTGCTTGCCATGTAGTGTTTTCTTTTTCCAATTTACTTTTTTCGTATCTGTTGATGTTATGTGATCTAAAGGGTTGTAGAAGTGGATATGAAATTGCAGTGGTGTAGCCGATGTATTTATATGAGTGATTGCTTTGTGTATTTTGCAGTGATTACTTTGTGTATTTTGCTAGTTTCTGCTCGTTCTATAAAGAATTTTCTTAAATTGTCTACCTGTCCATAATGTAGGTTTTTTATGTCGATAAATCCCCTTCCTCCTTCCTTTCTGCTTAATGTGAATCTTTCAGTTGCTGAATGTATGTGATGTATTCTATATTTGTGGCATTGTGATCGTGTAAGTGTATTGAGTGCTTCTAGGTCTGTGTTACTCCATTTCACTACTCCAAATGAGTCGGTCAATATTGGTATAGCATAAGTATTTATAGCTTTTGTCTTGTTTCTTGCTGTCAATTCTGTTTTCAGTATTTTTGTTAGTCTTTGTCTATATTTTTCTTTTAGTTCTTCTTTAATATTTGTATTATCTATTCCTATTTTTTGTCTGTATCCTAGATATTTGTACTCATCTGTTTTTTCCATCGCTTCTATGCAGTCGCTGTGGTTATCCAGTATGTAATCTTCTTGTTTAGTGTGTTTTCCCTTGACTATGCTATTTTTCTTACATTTGTCTGTTCCAAAAGCCATATTTATATCATTGCTGAATACTTCTGTTATCTTTAGTAATTGGTTGAGTTGCTGATTTGTTGCTGCCAGTAGTTTTAGATCATCCATGTATAGCAGATGTGTGATTTTGTGTGGGTATGTTCCAGTAATATTGTATCCATAATTTGTATTATTTAGCATGTTGGATAGTGGGTTCAGAGCAAGGCAGAACCAGAAAGGACTTAATGAGTCTCCTTGGTATATTCCACGCTTAATCTGTATTGGCTGTGATGTGATATTATTTGAATTTGTTTGGATATTAAGTGTGGTTTTCCAATTTTTCATTACTACGTTTAGGAACTGTATCAATTTAGGATCTACTTTGTATGTTTCCAATATTGGTAGTAACCATGAGTGGGGTACACTATCAAAAGCTTTTTGGTAATCAATGTATGCGTAGTGTAGCGACCTTTGTTTAGTTTTAGCTTGATATGTCACCTCTGCATCTATTATCAGTTGCTCTTTACATCCTCGTGCTCCTTTGCAACAGTCGTTTTGTTCTTCATTTATAATTTTGTTCTATGTTGTATGTGTCATTAATTTTTGTGTAATGACTGAAGTTAATATTTTGTATATTGTTGGTAGGCATGTTATGGGGCGATATTTAGCTGGGTTTGCTGTGTCTGCTTGATCTATAGGTTTCAGATAAGTTATTCCATGTGTAAGTGTATCAGGGAATGCGTATGGGTCTGCAATGTAACTGTTAAATAATTTAGTAAGATGTGAATGTGTTGAGGTGAATTTCTTTAGCCAGAAATTTGCTGTTTTATCTTTTCCAGGGGCTTTCCAATTGTGAGTAGAATTAATTGCTTGGGTGACTTTATGTTGCAAAATTATCACTTCAGGCATTTGTGGTATCATCTTGTACGTATCTGTTTCTGCTTGTATCCACCGTGCATGCCTGTTATGTTGTACCGGGTTTGACCATATGTTGCTCCAGAAGTGTTCCATGTCTGTTATGTTTGGTGGATTGTCTATTTTAATGTGTGTGTTATCTATTGTCTGGTAACATTTCTTTTGGTTTGTGTTGAATGTTTGGTTTTGTTTGCTTCTATTTTCACTTTTTTTGTATCTTCTGAGTCGTTTGACTAATGCTTGTAATTTCTGCTTCTTTTCATCTAATTGCTCTATCACTTCTTGTTGTGAGATTTTACCTAACCTTTTTCGTTTTTTTCTGACATTTCATTTCTTATAAATTGTGTTAGCTGTCCGATGTCTTTTCTCAGTTTTTCTATTCTGATCTGTAGCCTGTGTTGCCATGCTGGCTTTGTGGGTTTCTTCTGTGTGTTGGTTGGTTCTGATCTCTGCCTAGTGTGTATATTTAGTGTAGTGAGTGCTCCTATATAAACCAGTAGTTGTAACTCTTCCATAGTTGTGTTTTCATTTATTTTGTTGTGTATGACTGTGTTGATAGTTTTTATTGTTGTTTCGACTTGTGGGTTATTTGGCGGTCTATGCAAGAATGGTCTAATGTCTGTATTTGTGCCTTTGTATTCTATATATGTCAGCTGAAATTTTTCTTCTATATCTAACATGTGTGTCACTTCGTGTTCTATTTGTGCTTGTTCTGGTGGCTGTCTTAAGATTTCGTTTTCCTCTGACTGTTTAATTGATGCGTGTTGTTCTTTGTTTGTTTGCTCTGGGATGTTTGAGTCCATTACTGTATTTTCTTCTTCTTCTGATTGCACATTATTTTGTTCCAGTATTTGTTGTACTTGTTGTTTGATGTTTTCTAATTCTGACTGGGGTATCCTGTTATTTTTGATTACTACACGGATCTGATCAGCTAGTCGTTGTTCTGTTAAAAATTTTAATTCTGGGTATCTGGTAATAAATGTTGTGTATACTTGTGATCTGTATCCAGTTGTGTTGGTTCCTAGGTTTGTTGGCCATTATTATTATTATTATTATTATTATTATTATTATTATTATTATTATTATTAATAACATTATATGAAAACAATGTTCAGCATCTTGCACTGACCTGGACGCGCTACTAGCTATCCACGTTCTAGTGTATGCTTCGAATTCGGTGTCTACAATGGAACAATTACTTAACTGAAAGAGCCCTTTTATTTGGTTCCTAAGACGAACTATTTATAGTTGAGTTATCATACGAAACTTAGTGATTGATCGTGGCAATCCGTCGTGAAACTCCCTCCTCTCGTTGGGAAATTTTGAGTTCTCACGCCGAACGACAACAGAACAAAGACAATGTATACTTTTACTATATTCCAAACACTAAGCAAATTAATGTGTGTATACGAAACAAATAAGAATAAATATTAAACTTTAGATTCAGTATACCGGCGACATATCTTCCAAACAACTGAATGTCCAACTCATAGTGTGTTGATAATGTTCCAATTCAAGATTATGGATGACTGTGAAACCATTTTACTTCATACTCAAGCTTAGTAAACCTATCTTTCAAACTTGTAGGCTTGTAAGAGGGGCAGGCAGCATCTTGGCATACACAACCCCACACCGCGAAAAGAAAAGAAATATGATTAGGGTAAACGATCAATCGACGATAAAACCATCAGCGACCGAGTACAAACTCGTATTGGGAAAGGAAATCGGCTGTGTCGTTTCCGAAAGAATAATCCCGACATTTGCCCACAGCGATTTAGAGAAACCACAGAAAATACAGTGTGTCCCAGGAGGAATGGTCAATATTCAGGGATATGACAGAAACGATCGTTCGAAGCAAAAAAGTCTAATACACATGGGCTCTAAGATGCATATCTGAAGAGATAAAGCACTTGTTCAGCAGAATAGATGTGTTTCATATTGGTGAAGATGAAGAGCTGATGGATCCTTAATTTTAGAGCCCGTGTTTACTAGACTTTTATCATTCGAATGATCGTTCCTGTCACATCACTAAATACTGTCTATTCCTCCTGGGACACCCCGTATGAACCGGGTTGACCAGACGGGAGTTTAATGCGCTGTTCTCCTGAATGCGTGTCCACTCTCTTAACTACCATATCGCTCGGTATGGCGGCATAAAACTGTCTCCCAGGAATATGAGACTGCTTCCCTTTGTTATATCCATGAGTGAAACCAAGTCTGAATTGCACTAGTAACAACAAAAGGGGGAATTGTTAAGGCGTTGTTAATAACAGAATTGATACACTATAAAGAAGCAACAGTAATGTATTTAGGCGCGGCGAGAGGAGCCACAGACCCGGAAGCGGGCTGGCTAGCCGGTGCCAGACCGACCGGCAGCCGTGTTGACAGCATGCTAAAAGCTATAAGCCATATTGGCACAAGGAGGGCTCTGTGTACACTTCTGGTAGCGGGGCCTTGTGAAGGAGTGGAATTGAAGATAATACACAACCAGCACTAATAATTAGAGAGAGAGCGTGGGACGAGAGGGAGAAAGAGAGATGCCTTCTGGTGGAGACAGCACTACGTCATGAGAAGCCAATACGGGGCTTCGGACGCAGTGTATGACCATATTAAGAGAAGCATCTCAACCCTTCCACCCAACCGGTGAAGAACCACTGAAAAATAGAGCACAATAACAGCCAATAAGTTGGCAAGTAGCCCTCGACATTATGTCACGGTAATAGGCGGCGGGGTCGAAGGGAAAATGATATAAAAATTGGCAGCAAGGCGCTCCGATAAAAAAAAGTAGACAGAGTTAGAGAGACAGGGAGTTAGTCGGAAGAGGCAGTCAGGAGATAGTCTGCAGGTGTCGATAGGCAGCAGATGTGGGACTCTTGATTTTAGTTTGGATCGCATTCTAAGAGTAGACGTTCAACGACAGTGTCATTGCGCCATCTCTGTATCAGACTTGGTAGCTCATAGGCTCAAAATGGTTCAAATGGCTCTGAGCACTATGGGACTTAACATCTATGGTCATCAGTCCCCTAGAACTTAGAACTACTTAAACCTAACTAACCTAAGGACAGCACACAACACCCAGCCATCACGAGGCAGAGAAAATCCCTGACCCCGCCGGGAATCGAACCCGGGAACCCGGGCGCGGGAAGCGAGAACGCTACCGCACGACCACGAGATGCGGTCAGCTCATAGGACACATCTCTCCCAGAGCTGGAGAGTTGCTTAATTACCTCTCAGCCTTTTGTTACCTTCACATCATTTATTGTCACTTCTTACTCAGGTCAAAGTCTCCCTCTCACTAAGGCCAACAGCCGGCCGGTGTGGCCGTGCGGTTCTAGGCACTTCAGTCTGGAACCGCGTGACCGCTACGGTCACAGGTTCGAATTCTGCTTCGAGCATGTATGTGTGTGATGTCCTTAGGTTAGTTAGGTTTAAGTAGTTCTAAGTTGTAGGGGACTGATGACCATAAATGTTAAGTCCCATAGTGCTCAGAGCCATTTGAACCATTTTTTGAACTAAGGCCAACCAGCTAATATGTGGTAACGAACCGTGTCGCTCAATCTCAGGCAAAATTCACGTTTGGGACTCGACACCTTTCAGCGTGACTAGAGCATCCACTGAGAGCACAAAATGACCACTTGAACAGTCACAAGTTCTCTACGATACTTCATGACTGGAAGTACAAGTAAATATTTCAAATTCCTCGTTTTTACCAGAGTTCCCTAAACAGGAACCCGATCTGTGATGGGGAAGAGAGTAAGAGTAGACTCGGTGGACACGATTACTCTCTCCCAATGATCAATAGTCCATGTTCTCGCTGCACCACTGCGACCCATTTCTTTGGAGTCATATGGTTTACGAAGAGTTTGGCAACAGAATTTCGGCCATAAAAGTTTGTTTATGCAGTTGCCATCGCACTGTTTTCGTTGCCACTGCGTTTTCTAAACATATAATAAGCTAAGAAATTATTTATTATGTATTAGTGGTTTTCTCATTAATTTACGAGCGTCTCTAATGTCGCCCCCCGTCTGTCTTTGTTCTACGCGTTTACGAGACGATGTCTTTCCACAGAACTTTATACTGTCACTGATGCAACCACTGACCCATACAAAGGCTACTTTACGTCATTTGAACTTTATTTAGTGCCATTACGTACGAAGTTTGCTAAACACGTAACTGCAAGCTTGAGAAGCATTCATGAAAAAGCCCTTTGTGCAAGCATGTTTGATTATCTGTTGGATAATTTTGCGCACGCATTTGGACTGTTCAGGTTGCCTGATTGACTTTCAATAAAGCATACCAACGCACACATGGTTTAGCGTTTGTATCGACAAGGCTCGTGCATGAACAACTTGAATTGTTAGTCAATCTTCTTAGGGGCACCGTGTCGACCGATATGAAGACAATAGCAAATTACCAGTGGTGTTTCAAAAATAATTTAATTGAAGACTCATCACCTTTAAGTCAAAGATGGTTGGTTGCATATGTTATATTTTTATTAAAATGTAAAACAACCGACGCAATCACAAACAAACATGTCGTTACTAAAAAAATATTCTCTATCCAGAACAACTACCGGAGAAAAAAAAGTGAAATAGTCATTATTAGAGGGCGGCAAAAGTGAAATGTACAGCTCATCACATCCATATAGCATCTGCAGTAATACGTATTTGACCCTCCTATCATTCTCTAAAGGAAGACAGACTAACAAAAGTACTGCAGTCTTTCGTTAACTGAATACTCCATAAAGACCTGAAATACGCATCTGCACACAACCGAAATACGTGACTGTTGATTTACAGACCTCATTTTTTCCCGCCCTACTAAATTAATTTATACTTTCTTTTTTCCTGTTGACACTGCTGCAGTTGGTTTCAGATGGGGAATTTATCTTCTTTAATAACGACATGTTTGGCTGCGTCAATTTCTTTGCATTTTATTAAAAATATAACGTATGCAACTATCCCTCCTTTACTTACGATGATGAGGCTTCAATTAAATTCTCCTGAAACAACGCTGGTTTTCATGTAATCGAATAAACTTTTTCAGTAGTTTGCTCCTGTTTTCATATCGATAGACACAGTGGTCACAAACATGAACTTTGTCAATACAGACGGCCGGTGTGGCCGAGCGGTTCTAGGCGCTTCAGTCTGGAACCGCGCGACCGCTACGGTCGCAGGTTCGAATCCTGCCTCGCGCATGGATGTGTGTGATGCCTTAGGTTAGTCAGGTTTAAGTAGTTCTAAGATCTAGGGGACTGATGACCTCAGCTGTTGAGTTCCATAGTGCTCAGAGCCATTTTGTCAATACAAACACTCAAATATGTGCACATTTCAATGCTGAATCGACTGAAAATCGATCACGCAGCTTGAAGTGTCCGAAATGCTAGCGCAAAATTATTACGATACGGGTGAAACAAAAAGACGTCGCTACGCCCCGGGTAAAAACAAATCACATAAATGAGGTGTTGGTACCTATGTGTCCATATTACTTTGAGTACTGTACGAAAATACCTCACGGTACCCCGGGCAGTGTGTGACGTGGGCCTGCTCGCCTCATTTGGTGACAGCGCCGCAGGTGAACTGTGGACTGCACGGGCACAGGGCGTGAGCGCGCGCGCCTGGGGCAAGTAGGCCACGCATCGCTGAATATTACAGGCGCAGCGCTGGTAGGGTCGGCAACCCACCGTGCGCCACTGTGGCATCCATCTCCTGCCCTGTGCGTGCGCGAGAGCGTGAAGCCGTCGCCACACGGATCGTGTATTCCATGTTGAGAGATGCACGTGCAAAATTTCAAACGTCGTAGTGTGAAAAAAAAACACGCTGAGAAGTGTTTCCGAACGAGCAGAGCAATATCTAGTATGTGAGATATTCTGAACGTGCGTTTGAACGTAGGCCAATGAGATGGAAGAACACCACCTACGTCACATGACGCCGTCTCTCTTCAGTACAGAGCAGCGAGACGCCATACTGGCTTTCAGTCACCCGTATGTATATGAAAACCACTCGTTAATTGTATGATTCGTTATAATAAAATAACGGGAAAAGTCATATTCGTCGTTAAGGAATTATTATAACTTGTGTATCATGAAATTACGCTGATTAAAAGCAACGGTACTTTGAGGAGCTATCAAAAACACATTGTTCTTGGTACAATTCGTTTTAATTAAATGGCAGTTAATAGCATACTCACTTACTTACTCCTTGGCGCTACAGCCCATATAGTACCTTGGCCTCTCTGATGATCACAGCCCAATCCTGACGATTTTCTGCTCGTTTCTCCCATCTCCTGACTCCAGTCTTTCTCAAATCATTTTCCAAATCCTCCAGCCGTCGTTTCCGGGGTCTCCCTTTGCTCCTTTTGCCACCTGGATTTCCTGTGTAAACCTTTTTGACAGCTCGATTCTCCGACATTAGCTCTACATGGCCCAGCTATCTCAATCTGTTGCACTTAATTTCAGTCAGCAAGTCAGGATTTCTATACAGTTCCTCCAATTTCTTGTTCCTCCTTATCATCCATTGCCCCGCCTCATACACGGCTCCAAAAATCTTTCTTAATATTTTCCTCTCCAATCTTGCCAAGAGCTCTTCTTCTGCTATAGCCTTTGTCCATGTTTCTGAGCCATACATTACCACCGGTCTTATGACTGTTCGATAGACCGTCACCTTCGATTTTCTGCCTAGGCTACGTGACTGAAGGATCTTGATCAGGGCCCAGTAATTCAATTTCCTGCAGCAATCCTAGGTTTTAATATGTTAATATTTTAATATGTTTCATATGTTAATAACATATCTGTGATAAAACTTTCAGGAGGTGGTAAGAGGGAAAGTATGCTCTTAAGCATTCACGGTCTGTGTAGCGTAATGAGTAGACGCAAAATTGCAAGTTAACAGGTGATGTGCTGCTGGTTCTCGTCACACTGGATCCAAACATTTTTTTACTAGCCTTTGCGTTTTCTAGTAGCGTCTGATACTTTTTTATTACTTTAACAGATGTATATTCTGTAATATTAGATGTTATGTAAATGTAAGTGCACTCTTTCAGAATATTGAGTTTCATACAGCGGACAGCTTGCACTACTTGCAATAAAATATTTTGCACTTGCTTATTTCAAGTCTTTGGTTTCACATATTGTAAGTATTCTGTAACTAAATAGGAACAGTGACCAAGTAAGATTGACCTTGGGGTTTTACGAAAAAATGAGAATGATGAAATAATTTTTATCTTATGCGGAGAACTACTGTAAATTTTGCATCGCACTATTTGCAAAGCAACTTTTATAAGCCGATATTCTTATTGATTGAACATGGTACTTTCCTTTTTGCCTAATAAAATGGCCATGGATACCGAAGTTTTTATTTACGTGTACTACAAACAAAGCAACATGACTAGCATATGGACAAGGGAAGAAATGTGCGTTTTAAGAGAGCTAACGTAGGAATTTTACGCGAGTCCATTTCGTAAACATTGTAATTTACCAGTCGGATATAGTAGTGTACCGGTAACGTAATAGTAATCTACATGTCTTCTGACAAAACATCTAGTTGTTTTCAGATGTTAAAACATTAAACGAGTGGTTACCGTCCATATACATGACTGACTAAATGCCATTTTACATCGCTTATTGCACAGAGATAAAACGAGAAGCGTCACGTACACGCTTTAGCTTTGTAGACTGAAGTTTTGCATCACACACCAATTCCATGACCAACACGGGCAGATAAAAATTCACGTCCTTCAGAACACTAAAAAGGTATGCAATCAGTAGATATAGGTATATTGCCCATATCGAAACAAGTCACTGCCTTTATTGTGTATACACATAAACACACTAACAACAGACTTTCATATATTTTGCAAAAACAGACATAATGTCTGATGGGATAACCGCAATCAGTGGTTTTACAATGTCACTTACAATCCGTCTTGATTGCATAAAATGTTTATTCACATGGCCGGTTTCGGTTCTTCTAGAGCCATCTTCAGACCTGTAACGATAAGTGAAGGTTGCGGTGAGGTGAAGGTTGCGGTGTGTGGACGGGTTACTCCTGTAACTGAAATTGCAATTACGTTCTGGTACATTTGATGGTGATTGGATAGGATGAAAAAGGTTTGCATTCGTGAAATAGTAAATTAGTATCATTATCGTTACAGATCTGAAGATGGTTCTAGAGGAACCGAAACTGGTCATGTGAATAAACATTTTATGCAATCAAGACGGATTATAAGTAACATTTCATATATTTGTCTGGCACTTTTGCCCAAGAATAAAATTAAAAAATAGTTCATATTCCCAGTTTTGAGGAAATTTCTCTTGGTTGTAAGGTACACAATAAAGGCTTTCACGACCGGATGGTACTGTTGTTGATAATTCTTCTGGGTTATATGGCCGTGGTCCATGGAATTCTTCTATTCCTAACGTTTCGTCCAATACTACGTTGGACATCCTCAGTCCTGCCGACTCAGCAGGACCAGCCATACCTCTGAAGACTTAGTATTGGACGAAACGTTAGGAATAGAAGAATTCCATGTGTAGGGAAGCAGCCTACTCACGCTGTAGTAAATTCACATCACTTTCCATTGTGTGCCAGCCAGTCTGCTGTAACTAGCTCTGACGTCATAAATGTTGGGCAATACCTTAAAAATCAAGCAAATGAACTAAAACTTTTCTAGCATGTCAGGAATAATACTAAATTAATGTGTGTTAAATATCAGTTCGATAACTTCAGCCGTTTTCGAGATTTGGACGTTTTTCTGAAAAAATCATTGGCGCAACAGAAAAGAGCTAGAGACTTCAAAATTTATATTTAGATTCATCTTTCATAATGATTTAATAAAAACAGTACTTTGGATTTCACAAATTAAGATTTTAGTGGAAATTCATGATTTTCTGGTTTTCATCTCAAAACTGAAGGAAGCAAGATAGATTAAGTAGGCTAATAAATAAGGCTAGGATGTTTAGATTTAAATAGGTTGGAGGTCCGCTATGACTATGAAGATGTGTAAAGTTTCTTTTTAATACCTATAAAATTATAGCGATAGCGGATCTCAAAAGGGCCAGTTCAGAGCTCATCTACTGCGTGCAGTGTAATTTAATTAATTCTCTCGCCCAAAATATTTAACTTAGCCACGTCAAAATTTTATTATCAATACTTACCTGCGTGCTGAATGCACGTTTAAATTAAGAGCTTCCTCGGCCATCAGCAAAAGAAGCTATAAATTATTATGTAACTTGAAGTGGTGCGTTACTAGCCCAGCGGCTAGTCGAGAGAGCCGATTTGATCAGGCGTTCCCTTAGCCGTCCGCACCGCGGCTTTATATATAAGAACGCTGCGCGAGGAAGGAAGGCCCCAGTTCTCTCCAGACGCTGAATGACACGCCATCTGTGTCGGGAGTCGCGTCGCGTCGGTATCACTCCTACATACAGCCTCGGGTGCCGTATTAAGTTACTAGAGATACGCGGAACCATGAAAACATTTCATGTGAAGTGTTAATTCTGGGATGATTTTCATTATCTAGCTTCAGTTTGCGTATTGTCGTATTTTCACGTGCCGTCGCGGGACAGACATTCTACCAAATATTTAGCGTGGCGTTTGATGAAGTATTTTCATCAAATTATGGCGAGCATTCTTTTTAACATTTAATTCGGACATTTATAGTTGCATCAGCGCATTAGACTCTGAACTGCTCTGTTAGTTAGGTTGTAGGGATACTTGTGTTTTTTATCAGTGAATTTCAGAATATACTCAAGTATTTTGGAAAACCGTTTTTGATTAGAAATCCCGGACAATCTCCTAATTCCTCAGAGCTATAAGCTGCAGCTATAATGGTATCTCAAATGAAGTGGGCACTAGGATCTTTAATTACTGGCTCCACGTTTTGTTAAATCACTTTCTGGGTGCTAAAAAGTAAATAGAGAGCCAGTGTTGAGAACGGCGAAAGACAGCATTAACAACATTCTAAAAGCCAGAAACTGATTCAACTTGCAAGTGTTTAAACAGCAATTAAATCAGCAATTTAATTATTTTTACAAACTCACCCGCCGCCCCACACATGGACCACGGCTATATAACCCGGAAGAATTATCAACAACGGTTGTAAGGTAAATGTTGGAACTGGATATCTCCTCACAAATATATCTCCTGAAAAAAAAAGTGAAGCACCCAGAAGAGACAGTCGGATGTCACTGTAACTGCCTGCCCGTGCACATCATCGGCGGGTGATCAGAGTTTTACTTGTCTGTGACCGGTAGAAGGACCACAGAGTGCTTTATCAGGCCTGATAGGGTATACAAGGGGCGTGAACAGCTGGCCTTACAAAAGCGGATTTCTGCGCCGGGTCAGAGCCGGGGGCCAGTTCCGCGAATATTTTTCACGGATCCGGCCTAGCGATCTCAGGCCTGTCATCATACACTGGTGTGCAGTCCCCAACCGTCGGATCTAGTCTGTCAGATCTGCCCAGAAGCAGGGTCCCTTCGTGTGCGGCGTAAATCGGCGGATCTTCGTGATTTGTCCTCAGACTCAGACTGCGCTGCATGCTCGAGAGGCCAGAAGCCATGGGCGATAGATTTCAGCTGTGCGTGCGTATCTCGCAGCAAGTGCATAGTACAGTATGACGTTTTTACACGTTTTACTGTAGTACACTTTTGTATTTTGAAACATGTTTATGTAGTCGACAGGAAATTAGTATGGACTATAGTAGGAAGGAAATTGTAGCAGTCACCTGCAATTTACACGCTATGTATTCGTACATTTCTGGGTACAAAAATCGCACAAAATGGGTAAAAAAATAGGTCTGATTCAGAATCGTGGACATTCCGCTGAATCGTGAAGCTTCGATATTCTAGGTAGAAGCCATTCTTGATCCTTTGTAAAGTACAGTGATTCGTAATACCTGTAAAATAACGGACGTAACATAGTTATCAGTAATACAACAATTTACATAGTACACGCAACTTTTTATTGGGGCTCATCACAGTCTTGGTTTATACAATTCATCCTTCCCCCTTTTCTTTCACGAGGCCTACGCCTTGCTGAACTCTTTTCTGAAAGTACTGAAGCATTTCAGTTCCAGCTTTCCAGCTGAAAGAAAAGAGTGCTTTGTCACTAAACGTGATTCGTTTGATTGAAATAAAACATCATCTGAGGTCTGTACCGACAAATTTACAATCTGGCTTGTTTTCCAGACCTAAACAAATTAGTTACAAAACGTGTTGATTTTACTTACGGTATTTTATGTCCAATTTTCGCTCACGGCAGGAAACGTCATCTCCACATTTTTGAGATATTCCCAATTTAGCACGGTTGTTTGTCGCCTAATCTCACACTGCTTCGCAGAATTACTCATTTCTTGATGTGAAATTCGACGTGCAAGCAGATGGCGATTCCTTATGTTGACGAAAATCAGAGATGAGACACCGTACGTAAAATCAACTTCTTTTGTAAGGAACCGTTTGCAGATCTAGAGAACAAGCAGAACTGTAAATGTGTTTTATTACAGACCACTGATGATGCTTTATTTCAAACGAATTGCTTTTCGTAACGAAATACGCACTTTCTTGTGATTGGAAAGAGGGATTAAAAATACCTTCAGTAATTATAAAGCAATCACCGACAAAATGGTAACACAAATGGTTTGTTTCCTGAAACTTTACTTGAAATTTTGTGTCTTAGATTTTATTACACTTTGATCTATGGTTGGGAGACCGTTTAGAAATTTTTCAACCATCTCTTTGTACGCCCGATTTTTTACAGTCTTGTTCGTGTAAGCTAATATTCCATGTCTCACTTTCCATAACCAAGGTATTTCGCGGTACAGTTGTATAAGTTTTTCGATGTGGTTATCGGTCCACTTCTTCACTGTACTTGTAGCAACTATAACTTGCTGTCATCTGAGGACTTACGGACTTCCTTAAGGTGGCCCGTCTCAGAAACCCGCAAATGTGTGTCCAGCTAGGGACACGGGATTGCCAGTTCCGAAACGGCGGGAATCAGACCGCAAGCTGTAACTCCACTAACACACAGCCGGATTCTGCGGGTTTTGTAGAATTCGTTGGAAATAGCTGTAGTCCGTCACTTAAATCAGATCGCGTGTACCCAGCCAGTAATGTAAAAAATGAATGATGACTGCTAAGGACAAGGAGATGCCGCGCGTTCGTGCGAGACAGCTTTATCAAGACCTTACAGTTTGAATGAGGTTTCACTGAGTGTGCCCATTTGGCCAGCTGGTCGAATAGAATCGTATCAAGACTTGTGGGGCATTTGGACGTGACAGTGGCGCGATGTTGGACTGCATGGGAACGTGAGGACACGCATACTCGCAGTCAAGGTTCCGGACGACCATGTCTGACTACCACAAGGGAGAATTGCCACACTGTGCACCAGGAACATCGTAACTCCTTCACACTTGCCGCTGTCATCAGAGAAAAAAAAAAACAGATCCCGGAACATTGTGTCATCACACACTATAGGTGGAAGACCAGCAGCAGCCGGACTAGGGAATAACCGGCCCGTGCGTACGTTGCTTTCAATACAGTAACATGTATGGCTGCGTTTGGAGTGGTGACGTGACCGGGAAGTATGGATTGCTGATGAAGGGCGTCACATCGTCTGCAGCGATTAATCGCGGTTCTGCACTACCCCGGACAACCGTTGTTGCTGAATACGATGTCGACCTGGGGAGAGGTCTCATTACTACAATGTTCTGAAGTAGCAGTGTTACCCCTGGAGTCATGGTATGGACAGCCATCGAGTATGACTTCAGGTCGCGCCTGGTAGTGATTGAGGGAACTCTGACGGCATAATTGTTCATCACGTGTTACCTCTCATGCGACAGGATCGTGGTGCTATCTTTCAATAGGACAATGTACGACATTGTAACGTACGTGTCTCTAAGAACTAACTGTCTGCGCAATATTACGATCTCCCGTGGCCAGCAAGATCCCCAAATCTCTCCCCACTAGAACACGTGTGGGACCAGTTCGGACGTCAACTTCATCCTAGTGCCAGTATGCAGTATACTAGGCAGTTACAACAAATGTGTATTAATTGTTTTGTAGGGCGGGCAACCACAGCCAAACTTCGACATTTTTTCAAAGAAAATTCCGCACTGGCTATATGAATGATTTTTATTAAATCTGTATACAAATTGCCTGAGGATGCACCGATAAGTGGTGCGAAACCGGTCCCAGATTTAATAAAAATCATTCATACAGCCCGTGCGGAATTTTCTTTGAAAAAATGTTTAGTAGCTTGCGTCAGGAGAGGATACAATTGCTTTATGATATCATTCCCATCCGAATAGGAGGAGCATGTATCCAGGTGAGAAGGGGTACAAACGTCATGAGAATAAGTGGACTCATACCGCCGGATTCTTCGTAAAACTGACTCGATTGTGTAATCACTGAAATAACATCACACACCCTCTCAAGCCGCGAAGTTTGATATCGTTTCCCCCTCCGCTTCCGCGTGCATTACTTTTTTGTCAGACAGTGTGTTTCTTACACCTTACTACCAGTTTATCTGGTATTTGGTCGAAAAGCTCCTTACTATGGGTTACTCTAACTAGAGAATGAAAAGAAAAAAGGAAAAAAATTTAAAACGTACTAAAGATGATCCTTAACGAATAGGAGTTAACCGAGCACGGCATTAAATGAATTTCCAATCATTCAGCTGCACACAGGCGCAACCTCAAAATCATTACTATAATCACCTTCCAATGTTTCTACTTATCTTCTTTAAATTAATATCCAACCTGTAGGTGTACTTTTTGTAAGTCTCTTTCTTCTATGTGTCGGTTTCACGCGTCAACTTCTTCCTTTCTTTCTGGAAGAACTCAATTTACTGGGAACTTATACAGGCCTTACTGCGGCTCCTTCCATGTAACCGACAGCGGAAAGGTAGGGCCATTCACTCGAGTCAGCGAAGCAACGACATGAAATGAAGAGTGCAAGCAATCAGACCCACTAGGCTATGAGGCAACAGTCTCCCCTCTGCGAAAGCGCTCAAGTGAACCAGTTAAGCCCGGCAGTCGATTACTGATAGAACCTGCAAAGCGATAAAACTTTTACCTGCAAACTTCGAGAGCATGATCGATTATTCAGCTCACGTGCTGCGCTGCGGGAGCAGTGTTGCGAAGTAGGGGCCTTTTCGACCGGAGGAAAGGCGGTTCATCACTTCCAAAGGCCACGATCCTCCTCCCGACGAGCAGAACTATTAGCGCAGTATACCGCTCTCTACGTGCTAAATGTAGCGTCCTTTCACTTCTAGGAACATGCTCTGCAGTCAGTATTCGGTCACGCTAATAGCAAAGTTTAAGACAGACAACGACGACGTAAAGGCTACAGTTGCAACATAAATTTACGAATAGTTACAGGCAGAAAATAGTTTTTAAAGGTAGCATCTCTTGCTGTCATTCCATAATAATTTTGCGCAATTTTCCAATTCGAATGTATAGAATCATTTGGTTTCTGGAAACTGCTGCAACATACCAATCTTTACGTGGAGTATGGGACAAGAAACGTCATGTTGTACTTCTCGCTCGAAGCTAATGCGAAAGCAGTCTAGGTCGTCGTCGTCCCCTAATCATTGTACGTCACCTATAAGCACAATTTTCTCTGCCTGAATTTGGTAATATTCCGAGGAGAATAACAACCACAGATTGACGAAGTTTCTTTACGTAATTAATAGACCATAATAACAAACGTAAACAAAATAATGTGCATGATTTCTGATTACTATTCGTCATATGTCCCAGCAACAACGAGCAAACTGTTGAAAGTTTTGATGAGATTATTTACCTTTCAATTGTGATGTTGCTGGTCTGTGAAAAAGATAGTAGTAGTGACATTAAAAAGAAGGTGGTGCTGCTGCTACCACCACTAAGGCGTATTTCGTAATAAAAATTCTATATTTCTTTATAGTTTTGTTTAACAGCTTTTTTTTCGAATTAAGTGCTGCAATAGACGAGGCACATAACTGTGTAAAGAAACCTCGTGACAGGAGATGGCAAGCAGACCGGATGAAGATAATGGAACAGAATCCGGAAGATTCCTCAAGAATTACTGCCTCAGTAACCAAGAACTTTAAATATTATCAACAAAAGCCGCGAAAGGCTATTTTCTTGTATCATAATATTCGCCTGAACACGTGCAGGGAAAGTAAAGGAGGTGCAGATAATGGACTACAGCTCGTGCAATTTACTGTAACAATGTAATACCCTGCCACATGAAGAACAGCTAGTGTTTATCCAGAATCTAAAGATAGGGTACCGTTCTCCATCTGGAAACGACAGCTTCCAGGCCTCTCGTGATGTCCTTTTTTTCCTAGGTACAGATCTTTAATCTTAACACCTATCTTTCAGTTATATATCTTCTAATTTCCAACAAAAGTAATAAATTATGGCAAGGGTACCTTACCTACTCGTTAGTCATCTTCACACCCTGCACTGGACCATTTACTGCCTCTCACAGTCTAAGTCTTTTCCTTTGTCTGCCAGGTTTTCACTTCTCGTTTACATCCTACAACTGTACTGGCCAGCTTTCTGGACTCTTCTCTACAGTTTTTCATTCCGTAATCTTACGTGTTTTCATACGCTACCTACCCGGAGTTCTTTAATAATATCCTCATTCCTGACTTCCTTTGTCCTTTTTATCCTTTAGCACCTCTTAACAAACACATTTATCCACTCTGAATATGTTTTCCTTGCTTCTTATTTAAAACTCATGTCTCACTTACACATAGCAATGAAGGAAGAGCTATGATCGTCTAGAGTTTTATTTTTATTATTAGTTGTAATACAATTTAAACAGCGCATCACTTTTTCATGGATATTGTACATCTTGTAATATTACAGTCTCAAAAGAAAAAAAAACATAATTTATATACATAGGCATTTGCATACTTAGGATTACGTGTTTTACATTTTAGGTGAATGTTGATTGTTCTACATAGAATGCTAAACTTTTTATCTTTAAACATCTTGAGCATAAATTAAGTATGCCATCAATTAAACGGTAGGTTTTAATATCACAGTGCGTTGCTAGACATGGTCCTGTTGGCAATAGTATGTCATTGTATTCCTCCGACCTTCCAAGTGATTTACCCAGCCAGGTAAGTGGGAGCTACAGTTTAACGTGGATTCGGAAGCACTGCGCAACTTGAAATTTCTACATTAACAAATTATTGCTGGAGGTGAAAGGGAAAATAAGCAACAGAAAAAAACCTGGCACCAAATGAAGTCTCAACCCAAGACATTTCATTTTTTAATCCGGTACATACTAAAATGAACTGCTACTTCGTAAAGAAAAAAATTTAATTAACTTGACCTTTGACTTTGACACAGATAAGTGCTGCATTTAAACTCTCTTTTGAGTTTTTTGCCTAGATGCAAACATTTTAAAATTTTTTTACCTGTCTATTAGAAAAATCTGTGAAAAAATTTTGACTACAGATGAATATGTTTTTTCGTGGCTGCTGTAAGGAGAGAACGGGATAGGGCGGTTGGAGGGTCCGTTTCTTCGGTTCTCAGCGAACGCCAGGCAAAGTCGGAGAAAACTGGTACAACTCGCAATGAGGACTCAGTCTCTCGTGGCAGCTAAACTACTTACAGTCGCCATAAGATTTTCTGCCCACACTTTCAGAATGAGAAGGTTGAACAACAGTGGCAGTACGATATCTTCTGACTAACAAACTGCTCGCTTAGGGAACGTCCTTAACACACAAGCTCACGGCGAAATATTGCGCGTCCTTCGGACCTTGATAGTAGCAGATTCGCCCAGTATTGTTACGTTAATTTGCGTAGAAATCACTAGGCACTGTATTGCTAAACACACAAACAGTTTTATGAACGTCCGGGGATCCAACACCAAATAAACTTTCACAAACTATCTTTACTAATTTTTCACAAATTAAATTTTTTATTCTTGATGATTGCGATTACAAGTGGTATCCCCTTTGCACTTCAAAATTACTTCTATATGCAAACTTATCTGACCTCAAAAAAACACCTTGTCAGATCGGCATTCCTTATATCCAACAATTGCAAAAAAAACAGGCTAGATTTGTTTTTCAGCAAAGAGCGTTGTCGTCTCAATTACGGTAGCGCATTATCGCTGGTACTCGCAGCCAGAATATTACAATAATATTACATGACGTACGGACATTACAATACCCATTTAACTGTAATCACAGTCATATTGCAAGTCTACTAAATGGTTCTTCTTGTCTATATCTCATTATAAAAACAAATTTATTCGTAATAACGACTATTGTATGAGCTTTCCAATTAGATATTTTCATATAATTTGTCATGGACCTCACTGAGTTGGTTTAGCTGTCGCGCCTCAACGATACAGAGAGCCGTACTGTGGTGCAAGCACAACGGAGGGACATCTGTAACGAGGCCAGACAAACATATGGTTCCTGAAGAGGAGCTGCTGCCTTTCGATTAGTAGCAGGAGTAACAAACTGGGTGATTGACTGGTCTGGCTTTGCAACATTAGGCATGCAGCTCTACAAAGTGGCTTAATAATGGCATCACCGTCTTGGACAAAATATTTCGGAAGTTCCTAGCGGGAACTGCTCAGAAGGGGATAGTAATCAGGAAAAACAAAACTGGCTTTCTACGGGACGGAGCGTGGAATGTTACGTTCCTATAATTTGGTAGATAGGTTGTCGTTGTTGTGGTCTTCAATCCTGAGACTGGTTTGATGCAGCTCTCCAGGCTACTCTATCCTGTGCAAGCTTCTTCATTCCCAGTACTTACTGCAACCTACATCCTTCTGAATCTGCTTAGTGTATTCATCTCTTGGTCTCCCTCCACGATTTTTACCCTTCACGCTGCCCTCCAATACTAAACTGGTGATACCTTGATGCCTCATAACATGTCCTACCAACCGGTTCCTTCTTCTTGTCAAGTTGTGCCACAAACTCTTCTTCTCGCCTATTCTATTCAATACCTCCTGATTAGTTATGTGATCTACCCATCTAATCTTCAGCATTCTTCTGTAGCACCACATTTCGAAAGCTTCTATTCTCTTCTTGTCTAAACTATTTATCATCCACGTTTCACTTCAATACATGGCTACACTCCATACAAATACTTTCAGAAATGACTTCCTGACATTTAAATCTATACTCCATGTTAAGAAATTTTTCTTCTTCAGAAACGCTTTCCTTGCCATTGCCAGTCTACATTTTATATCCTCTCTACTTCGACCATCATCAGATATTTTGCTCCCCAAATAGCAAAACTCCTTTACTACTTTAAGTGTCTCATTTCCCAATCTAATTCCCTCAGCATCACCCGACTTAATTTGACTACATTCCATTATCCTCGTTTTGCTTTTGTTGATGTTCGTCTTATATCCTTTCAAGACACTGTCCATTCCATTCAACTGCTCTTCCAAGTCCTTTGCTGTCTCTGACAGAATTACAATGTCATCGGCGAACCTCAAAGTTTTTATTTCTTCTCCATGGATTTTAATACCTACTCCGAATTTTTCTTTTGTTTCCTTCACTGCTTGCTCAATATTGATATTAAATAACATCGGGAGGCTACAACCCTGTCTCACTCCCTTCCCAACCACTGCTTCCCTTTCATGTCCCTCGACTCTTATAACTGCCATCTGGTTTCTGTACAAACTGTAAATAGCTTTTCGCTTCCTGTATTTTACAGGTAGATAGGTTAGAGAATTCAAAAAGAGAGACGCATAGGTTGAAGTTAGATATAGTGGGAATTACTTAAGTGCGATGGCAGGACGAACAGGACTTCCGTTCGGGTAAGTACACGGTTCAGAATACAAAATCAAACACGAGTAATGCTGGAATAGGTCTAATAATGAATACCGAGGCAGAAATGCGAGAACATTTTGATAAGAACACTGAAAGACAAAATGCGAAAAAGTTCCCTGAAGTAAACGATATTTCCTCAGTATAATTGTGATTCTTCACAGCGTTAACTCAAACAAAACTATTCGAAAACGAGAGTAATAATTCAAATTCGAAACAAAGTAGGTGATGACACGTGTGAATTTTATCGAACTATCAGTTTAATAGGTCTTGGTTGGTCTTGGTTGCAAAATACTGACACGAATTATTTACAGAACATTGGAAAAAATGGTAGAAGCTGATTTCCGGGAAGATTACTTTGGCTTCCGGAGATATGTAGGAACACATGAAGCAATACTGTCATTACGACGTATCTTAGAAGAAGCGCTGAAGAAACAAAAATCCTACGTTCATAGCATTTGTAGATTTAGAGAATGCTTTTGACAGTGTTGACTGGGCTATACGTTTTGAAAGTCTGAAGATAGCAGGGATAAAACAGAGGTAGCGAAAGGTTATCTACAGCTTGTATAGAAACCTGACTGAAGTTCTGAAGGACATGAAATGAAGCAGCGGCTGAGAAGATAGTGAGACAGAGTCGTAGCCCACGCCTAATGTTACTCAATATGCACTCTCAGCAAGCTGTGAAGGAAACCAAGCGCAAACGTTGGTAATTAAAGTTCAGGAGGAAAAATGAAAACTTTTGAGGCTTGCCCCAGTGACAATGTAATTCTGTCAAGGTCGGCAAATGACCTGAACAGGATGGGTAATGTCTTTATACGAGTTTATAAGATGAATATCAACAAAAATAAAACAAGGGTAGTGGAATGTAGTGAGTGAGTTTGGCTATTTGGACAGCAGAAAACTGGTGATGGAAGAAGTAGAGAGGATATAAAACGCATAGCAATAAGAGAAGGAGAACGATTTCTGAAAAACAGAAATTTGTGAACAAAAAATATAAATTTAAGTGCTACAAGTCTTTTCTGAACGTATTTGTCTGAAGTGTAGCCTTGTACGGAAGCGAAAAGCAAACAATAAACAGTTCAAACACAAACAGAAATAAAAGTTTTTGAAATGCGGTGCTCCAGAAGTGTACTCAAGGTGCGATGGGATGATTTGGCACATCCAGAGGCATCGAGAAATAGTCTCAGCATGGTGCTGGGTAGAAGTGTATAGAGGGGAGGGAGCGGCGGGTTCAAAAATTGTAGAGGGGGACTGTTTCTCGAATACAGTACTATGGTTCAAATGGATGAAGGTTATGGGGTTCACAGGATAGTCTAGAACAACAACAACAACACATGCAACAAGTAAGATGTTATATTCACGTATTGCACTTGGCAGTGCGGTGAGGTCATTAGGTTAAAGAAATGATTCCGTTTTGTTACCAATTAATTTGCATTTGCATACAGTATCGACAGAACCCGCCTTCGTAGCCGATGTCGCTAATGCACGCTAGAGCGAGTGGTGCTCGACTCGGAGCTAAGCCACTTCGAATCCTGTTGGTTTTCACTGCCAGTATTTCGTCGGCAAAGGTATGAGATGTGATGGCGTAAAGTTCCTGGTCACCGGTCTATGTGGCAATATCGTGGATTAAATTCCAGTCCTCTCAGCAGTGTCTCATGAAGTGATGGCACGTGACACTATTGACGGTGATCCGTCCATCAGATGGGGACGTTAAGCTCGGCGACCCCCCTGATGCTGTTCGAGAGGAGTTGGCTATGTGCTGGCGCCGAGTTTCTCCCTCTTCTTTCCTTTCGTCTATAAGAACATAAACCCAACACCACGCTGTCCAAAACACTCATCACAGTGATGCACACGATACAGATACACACTTGACACTTTATAAGCGGTCTAAGAGAGGCAGGAGCAAACTACCTTCACTAGGACGTTGTCATGATGGGAGGTGCAGGGTTTCTGCTTCTGCTAAACTACACCCATCTTCTGAGTATAGGACTTTGCACTGTGTAGTATCGTCAATCTAAATGTCATATATTATATGAGTTAAACAGCACCCTGGAATCACATCTTTAGTTACTGCTATTGGATCTGTCAACTTTCTGAAACTAAAGAACGCAACTGTCATTTTTTCACAAAACAATTTTAACTGATGATGTAATTTGTTAAGAATGTACTATGTAATACTATAGCTTTTCACTAATTACACTGTCAAAGCTCTCTAAGAGTCTATGAAAGCCACGAGCCTTTCTTGGTTAATTTCCGTATGGTTTTGAATAAGCTGACGTAAAACAGTATTTCATCAGCGGTGGAACGGACTCCTCTAACACATGTTTCGTGCGGTAAAAATATATGTTCTGCTGTTGTCGTCACTGTACTGTTGAAACGCAAACCAGCCAGTACAAAAATAAAGCCAAGAAATTCGTTTACTCGGATAAAACAGAATGTTCAGACTGACTGTGATGGTGCGGTGAACAAAAAACAGTTACATAATATGACGAGGAGGTAAAGCCCGGTTCACACACGCAACTAACGTGGCGCCACGACTTGTAGCTTTCCGTAGTGGCACCGAGGGCTACCGCGCACACAGTACGCCACAAATTCTACGTAATTGCACAGCCTTCAAGATGGCGTCGATTGAAATCATATGGACGGGTATTAATGTTGTAGTACAGGTTATAGCACTAGAGCTGTGACCAGCGTTAAATACAAGGAAGCCGAAAACTCAAATGTTGGATCCGAAAATAGATTTCACACAGGGATAAATCGGGGGTCACAATCAAATTTATAAAAGAAATAACACTCGGAGGCGAAAATACCGTCTGCTATGGCAAACTGACAGCTGGGATATAAATATGATCTGCAGACATGCGACTCCTCCAAGATTTTGAAATTTTATTGTATTCGTGTTTCGCATAACTAATTAGTAGTCTAAGAGATGCCACATCACACTCGGCAGCTATTTGCCGCATATAATCCACAATTTATACAGCGCTTGGTCTCACAAATCACGAAATATAATTTTTATTTTGGATAGAACCGTAGTCATCGTAACTTTTGGAAGATGCTCCCACCCTTTGGCTAATAATTTTTATTTTTATTTGATCCAGATTTCGGCCTTAGGCCATTTTCAAGAACAGAAACTGAAATAAACAATAGAAGTATAAATAACAAAAACAAGAAACAGGGCAAACATGAAAAATAGTGTGTAAATATCATGATTCCTTACATTATTTATATATCAAAAGACATAGGACTGTTCCTTTGTGAGAATGCATACCTGGTCAGATAAGCCAGATCTGTCATTAGTAAACGTGAGAAAATCTCTAAAACGCCAAAATATATTGGGGACTTTCATTTATAAAAATGGCGACAGCATCATAAAAAACACAAAGTTAATACGACTCGCTTTTGTGGTTACATATTATGTTCACTTATTTTTGTTTTAAGACTGGTTTGCAAATATTACAAGCACACACACATGGAGAATGAAACAAAGGTTATAGTTCTTGTTGTTCAGAAGCTGCGCAAGTGTACCTACCCTGATCACTGTTTTCACTTTTTTCAGTAATAAAGTGAAAACAATTGAAAACGAATGGAGTATAGCAGCTATTACTCCACGAAAACTGAGACAGAATGCTCGTGTTTCGCAACACAGATAACAGGGAGTAGCAGTGGAAGGCAGGGTGCGCAAAAAAGTACGACCAATTTGAACTTATTATGGCATGACAGAAGTTGAGCCACTAAAAACTAGGAGTCCACACTTGAAAATCCACGACTGGCTATCATGGATGATTTTCCCACAGTCTTTTCAAAACATTGGAGTCGACTGCTTGGCATGTTCACTGAACGATGCTGATCCTATACTCTCCCCCAGTACTTATACCACCCTCTCTCTATCTAGATATCGACGTCTATCAGAAGGCCCAGAGCTGTTGTAGGAATGGCCCTTTCCTGAGCGAGTGTGGGGCCAGACGGCCAGACAGCCGGACACAGGCAGCTGGAGTGCCGTCCACGCCCCCGCGCGGTCATTAGTCGCAGTCGCGGCGGGTTCACAGGGCGCCGTCCCGCCGCCGAACCGTGGATGTCTACAACAGGCAATCAGGGCCGGCGGCTCGTCAGCATGCGCGGCCAGCGACACGGCGCGCGTACTCGGCCCGTAACGCCATCGACCCGACCGCGCATCGCTCAGCCAAACGGCCCAGAGTGCGGTGCAGGCGGCGAGGGCCACTGATGTTACTGCTCCACGACAAGCCACACCTTGCTCTAAATCGCTTTCAAATCTGCATAACACGTCTGACGTCTCTTCTATGTAATACCTCTTCTACTTCTGGAATCTACATCTACTCTCACCTGTGGAGGGCATATCTACATCTACATGATTACTCCACAATCTGCACTTAAGTCTTTGCGGAGGGTGCACTGATTCACTTTCAGAAAATTCTCAACTGCCCCACCCTCTAACAGCACGTGGGAAAATGAACACCTGTATCATTCTGTGTGAGCTACGATTTCTCTTATTTTATTACGGTGGCCATCTCTCCCCACGTACGTGGGAGTCTACCAAATACAGGGTGAGTCGAAGTCCGTTAACACTTGAAAACGAACTAATTCACAGAATAATGTAGGCAGAGAGGTAAAACTTGACATACATGCCTGAAATGATGCGAGGTTTTACTGAAACGAAAAACGAGTGGAAAAACCAGAAAACAGGTGGCACTGGACAGCAATGCATCATGAGAGTCGTGTATAAATTGAGCTGTAGTGAGAGAGGGAATTAGATGCGCCAGCAATCGTGGTACGTTCACTTTACCACAAAAGACACTTTTAGTGAAGCTTTACTATAACAGTGGAGAGTCCGCTACTGCAGTTTTACGATCATATCGCCATAAGATCAGTATTCGAATGGGTAAAGGTTCTACAACAAGTGTCGACGTTTGGGCGACTAGACACAAATACAACTGCTGTCGGGACAGTTCAGAAAGAAATGGAAACTTCAGTAGGTTCATCTTCGCATGGTGAAGTCAGCGTTCGTGAAGGTCGCACGTCGCACCGGTAATTCACTCATCATTGTTTGGAGAGCACTAAGGCGCACCCTTCAACGCTATCCGTACAAAACCGAGCATCATCATGAACAGTTAGCTACCGATTTTGTGATGCGGAGAGCATATGCATTGTGGGCACATCAAACAATGAGTGAACATGACGGCTGGTTATCTAACGCGTAATGGACCGTCGAAGCCCACTCGGAGGGTCTGTCAACAGCCAAAAAATGGCTCTGAGCACTATGGGACTTAACTACTGAGGCCATCAGTCCCCTATAACTTAGAACTACTTAAATCTAACGAACCTAAGGACATCACACACATCCATGCTCGAGGCAGGATTCGAACCTGCGACCGTAGCGGTCACGCGGTTCCAAACTGACGCGCTTAGAACAGCACGGCCACACCGGCCGGCTGTCAACAGCCACGGCTGCAGAATCTGGACTACCGAAAATACTAGACCCTCGTCAAAATCCCAATAGATGACGAGAAAGCCATGATGTGGTGTGGATTGGTAACATCAATCGTGATCGGACTCTCTTTCTTCGAGGAAATGCGGAGTGCTGCTTTTCAGACTTCAGCGTGACGGATGCTAGGTACGCCGATATCTTAAGAGAATCGCATCACTCCTAGCTTGGCTGACAAACACATGCAGTACGACTGTCATGCAGAATGGCCCTCCGTCCCATATTGCCACATGTGTGAAAGATTTCTGGCGCACATCGTTTGTTGAGGAATGCGTGGTGAGCCGCCACTTCCATCACGCTTGGCCCCCAGTTCCTCAGATCTCACTCTTGTGATTAGTGGTTTTGGGGGGTTACCTGAAGTCTACGACGATCATACGATCTCATTAGGGATGCTAAAAGATAACAGCCGATGGTAATTTTTCGCCACACCTACTGGTATGCTGTGCAGTGCTGTTCACAACATTGTCGCTCAAGTAAAGGCATTGTTGATGGCTGAGGTAAAAATCAACTGTTATGATAATTATTGCTTTTCAGTCATATGAAGCGCCATCTTTTAGTCATTTGGTACACTTTTTTGTGTCATTTCAAGCATGTGCATCAATTATAGCCTCTCTATCGACATCATTCCGTGAAGTTTTGAATTTTCAAATGATAACTTATTTTTTGGGTCACCTATATTTTCCCATTCGGAGGAAAAAGGTGGTGATGAAAATTTCGTAAAAAGATCTTCCCGCAACGAGAAACGTTTTGTTTTCATGATTGCTACCAGACTCGCATATAACATCCGTGACACTCTGCCCACTATTTAGCGATAATACAAAACGAGCTGCCCTTCTTCGAACTTCTATTGAAAATTTCGTAAAAAGATCTTCCCGCAACGAGAAACGTTTTGTTTTCATGATTGCTACCAGACTCGCATATAACATCCGTGACACTCTGCCCACTATTTAGCGATAATACAAAACGAGCTGCCCTTCTTCGAACTTCTATTGAAAATTTCGTAAAAAGATCTTCCCGCAACGAGAAACGTTTTGTTTTCATGATTGCTACCAGACTCGCATATAACATCCGTGACACACTGCCCACTATTTAGCGATAATACAAAACGAGCTGCCCTTCTTCGAACTTCTATTTTCTACGTCAGTCCTATCTGCTAAGGATCCCATGCAGCACAGCAATACTCTTCTTTTACACACATAATCCGCAAGCCATCATAAGGTGTACATACGTGTGTAACAAATATATTTATTTTCAGACTTTACTAACTTTAATATCCCGGCGGGGTCAGGGATTTTCTCTGCCTCGTGATGACTGGATGTTGTATGCTGTCCTTAGGTTAGTTAGGTTTAAGTAGTTCTAAGTTCTAGCGGACTGATGACCATGGATGTTAAGTCCCATAGTGCTCAGAGTCATTTGAACCATTTGAACTAACTTTAATATCAACGAGCATTGAAAGTCCTGGTTTGAGTCGCAGTTTACCATACACTTTTTCTATAAATTGTCTGTAACATGATTCTGTTGTTGATGGATTCTCATTCAAGTGATACCCCTGAAGTTACGAACTGATTTGTATTAAGACAAACACAGGTGCCTCCCATGGGCGAAAGTTTCCAGCACCGTTTCAAGAAGAGGCTTTTATTACTGTCGTATGTGAACTACCGGTAGTCTGGCTGCTCCTGATGCGTAGGAAGCATATCAATCTTTTTAGAGTAGATGTGTAACTCGTTCTGTTATGGTAGGCAAACACACAGTCCTTGTAGAGCCTCAGAGAAAACCGAAACTTTAACATAATGACGCTACCTTTAAGGTTCTTTATTCCATACAGTATTCCCATACGGTAACTTCTCAATGACTTTCAATAAAATAATTCTCAAATGTATCATATACAAGCTGGTGATTAAAATTTCGTAAAAAGATCTTCCCGCAACGAAAAACGTTTTGTTTTCATGATTGCTACCAGACTCGCATATAACATCCGTGACACTCTGCCCACTATTTAGCGATAAAACAAAACGAGCTGCCCTTCTTAGAACTTCAATTTCCTATGTCAGCCCTATCTGCTAAGGATCCCATGCAGCACAGCAATACTCTACTTTTACATATACAGTAAGCAATTTGATAACAGCAACGTGTTTTTTTTTCCTATCTGAAAATGTGAAAATGCAGCGACGATAGAAAAATAGAAGATATTTTGATTACATCCAATGACATCACTCGACTATGGTACCTGTGCCTCATGCTTGGAGATCATAAAAAATCAATGGGGATATGTAAAAGGAAAATATTAATGGTGTAACCGCAGAGAAAGAGGATAGAACGCGAGAGGTGGAGAGAACGCGAGAGGGGGAGAGAACGTGAGAGGGGGGCGGGGGTAGAGCGCGAGGGAACGACAGAGTAGGAGGGAATGTAAGGGGGGAAAAGAGTGAGGAGGAGAGAGGGGGAGGGGAGGGGAGAGGAGGGAGGAATACAGGCACAAGGAGAGGGAGAGCAGGTGGTGTCCCCAGGAAAGGGTGTGTATAGTAGGGAGAGAGGGACAGTGTCTTATCCAGGGAGGGAGGGACGTGTCTGTCCGGCAGGGACGGGAGTTGTTGCAAAAGAATGGGGAGCGTCGATGATGTAGTGTTGGAGAAGTGGTGTTGTAGAAGGGTTTTTGAGAGAGGAGTCACAGGGCAGAGAAAGGGGCACTGAAGGGCAGAGAGAGAGAGCATGTTGGAGGGAGACAGTGAGGGTGTCGCACAGCAGATACGACGTGAGGAGAACAAGGTACGGTGAGGGATCGGAAAGTAGTGTGACAGGGCAGAGGGACATGTATGAAGGAAGGAAGGGTTGGGGTGTGGGGTGAATGGCTGAGCAAATTGAAGGAATAGGAAGGAACACAATAATGGAGAGAAGGGTGGGGCAGAGTGTCAGGAGGAAGGCGGCAAAAAGAGGGGAGGAAGGGGGGCAAAGAGAGGAATGGAAGGGGGCGCAAAGAGGAGTGGAAGGGGGCAGAGAGAGGAGTGGAAGGGGGCAAAGAGAGGAGTGGAATGGGGCAAAGAGAGGAGTGGAAGGGGGCAAAGAGAGGGGAGGAAGGGGGGCAAAGAGAGGGGAGGAAGGAGACAGAGCACAGAGGGGGGATGAAGGTAGATGAGGGTGTAGGAGGAAGAGAGGTTTGCAAGTGTGACAGATGGGAAGAATTGGGGGGGGGGTGAAAAACAAGAAGAGAGCAAGAAAGGGAGGACAGGTAGTTTTAGCGGTATACCGGGGAAGTCGGCCTCTTGATGTGCGAATTTCTGGGGACGCACGTGTAATCGACTTAATGAGCGCGCCTAGCGGGCAACGGCGTCCAGCAGTAACAAACTGGAGAGACCGCACAGCCAAACAGTTAATTAGAGAGGGCGCGGCTGTAATTGTCGCCGCGGCTTATCGGCTGCTGCGGCCGCGCCCAGTCGTAACCGCCCGTCGCGCAACGCTCACATTTCACGGTACCGCTCCCATCCCTGTCGACCCTGTGCAGTTGGTCAACGCAGGAAGTAGCCTTCACAGCTCAAGCAGAACATTGCAAGACCTACTGCGTGGGTGACACAATGTTCCGCACCCACACATACTAGGGTACAATGGTACGAATGGTAAAAAGAGCAATCATTTTTTTCTCTTCTCAAGTATCTGTCGAGGGCAACAGAATAAAACACGAATGTTTCAAGTTTTTCTGTCTGTCAGAGAAGAGTCGTCGTCAATATTTGCCTAATTATCTGACAGGGAAGCTATCACTTCATCGTTTAATGAAGCTGCTTCCTTCAAAGACATATTTGAAAATAAAGGAAAACAGAGAAAAACACGAAACCGATTCAAATCCCAAATGAGGCATCTTGGTTAATGTGTCAACTGGAGCGTTGTGTTGATCATGAGCTGGTGCACTATGCGTAAAAAAAAGAGCTCACCGGACGCATAGTGTGTGCAATAAGCCTGAAAAAATGTGACGATATTTCAAATGATTATATCTCAAATGTCGTCAGGTTTCTGCTTCCTGGGCAATGTACTCTGCCGGTGTGCAGGGACAGGGCAGTCGAAAACGTGAAGCATGATCTCCACAAACGTCCTAGATGATGGTCCTGGTCATCAGCTACACACGCTATAGACGTCACGCGACAGTGAGACAAGAAAAAGGAGCAACTGATCAACTGTTGAGAGATTTACAACAAAATGATAATTCTAAAGATCTATGGACAACGTATGCAAATTCAGTCTCAACCGCGATAAATCTCAGCCACATGGCAAAGAATATGCTGCTTATGGAGGCTCTCCGAGAGCCAATCAGCATTCAGTTACTTTTTAAGAGTCCTGTTCACAAGACAGTTGTCAGTGCCAACTTTAAAAGTGATTAGAATTTACTTAGCGGTTTATTCCCCATCAAATTATTACATTTATGGCGAGTAATTGTAGTTTCTCATGAACATAACCAATAAAAAATAGATAAAAAAAGCGTGAGATGTAAAGCATGTATTTATCAGGTCAAGACACATGACAATGGTTCGATCAAAGATCTTGTCAAGATTCACGAGCATCCTGTGACAGCTAGCTCCATGGGCATTCCTTTGCTGCCGTTACACTAAGCGGCAACACAGCAATTGCAAAAATCCTAAAGTTTCTGAGTGGCCCATCTCGTTAAGTACGACTGTATTTGATAATGTTCCTCTATGATTTGTGTGTCATTAGGAGAAAACATATTTGAACATGAAAATGATTAATTTTCCATTTATTTCCGTTACAAACATACCAATCGATTGCCAGTAGTGGTATTAAGAGAACGTAAATTTACTGTTAAAGCTTCGCAAAATATATTTTTGAAGTCAGATATACATCAAATACCGTACGGATCAAAGTAAAATAATTAGCAGTCAATTGCGTTACCAAAAGGAGAATCTGAAGTAATAACTCAGGTATGAAAATGGTATAACTATATAACACAATAGTTGCACTATGTCGCTTATTATTTTTCCAAAACTGCTCCTGAGCTTAGATTGTACAAACTATTGCTGCAAAAATAATGAGTTACCCCACAGTGCAGTTGCGGTGCGCAATGGTTTTTATAGTTTTCACAACATAGTGCCGCTGTGAAATTCAGCATAAACAAACCCCGATATATGAGCCCCATACCTGTCAATAAAAAAAAGAAACAACTGAGTCTCAATCTTGGTCTCTCTTCGGTCAGTGCAATAATACATCACAACGGGGACGAGTTAAGTTCCGTTTTGTGCCAAATATCTACCAGTATATAGCCTGAGATTTAAAAAAAACTGCGATGTTCGTCTTTCCATCTGAAAGGGATTTCGTCTCCTTCGACGAACATTCACAAGTATAGGGCAACGTTTCGATTTTTGCTTGACCTCAATGGTTAGACGATAGAGTCAGGTTTCGCCCATGGTCACGATTTTGCGCAAAACGTTCAACGAATTGCATCTAATATTAAAAGGTTCTGCGTTGAAATATTCTACTGCGTCTGTTCTTGGTCTAATGACAGCAGTCGCGCTACTTGTCATACAGAGGGGATTTTGCGTCCAGTTGTTCGCGAAAAAATGTAGCGAACATGTTTAGTCAAGGCTTCTGTAATATCGCTGTCTCACATATATTCGTTTTCGTCTTTCCATGACAATGTCACGAAATTTCAGTGGTTTTCTATGAGGGATCAACTGGCTGCTTATTCTAACTTGACTTCATCTTTCTTCTGTCGAACTTTTCCAATGACATTTAGAAACACGAATGCCCCACACGCTACAGTTCCAAACTAAAAATCGCATTTCACACCAGTTGAAAGTTTAAAGAAAATTTGAAGGTATTACATAGAAATTTAACATGTTTTTCGAACTATTCTCGTACGTATCATTTTCTTTTTTCACGTACGTATCATTTTCTTTTTTCACACTTCTCTTTTTTTTTGGTTTCTTTCCGTTACGTTATGGAAGAAAGAAAAGGAAACAAAATAAAGACATGAAATGTACGAGAACAGACTGATAAGTCTGATAAATTTCTATGTAATAACTAATGAATAAAAATCGGTCGGGAGCCTCGAAAAACCCAATCAAGGGGTATAACGGGAATGAGATGCAGACATTCAGAAAACGCCTTTCGGATTGCAGTTTCCAACCTAACCAGATGATCGTTAGTGAATCGTCTCTTCCGGAAATCACACTCAGAGGGTGACAAAACGCCCCGTTATTGGATGACTCAGCATACACATTGTGTTTTTTCTCAGTTAAAGGATTTGGATGATGACGCTATCTCTTCTTTGCGAACACACGTAAAAGCCACATAGGGCAGTAGATTCTGAGCAGATGGAGTCTAGAAGTGGCCTTAAGATGTTGGATCATGTCATTAGTTCCCAGTCAGCGAAAAGTTCATTATGTAACACAAGGTTACGGAGGGGGGGGGGGGGGGGTATGTTTTTAGAAAGATTGCCGACATGATCGCAAAGTGGGTCGAGAGTGGTTCAGCAAGAATCGACGCATCAGTATAAATATCACCTCGAAGGAGGTGTCTCGGAACAATTATTTATCGTTGGCGACAAAGCAGACTACAGAGTGTAGTCCACATCTGGAATGAAGAGGCATACTTTCCAAAGGAGGCGCAGTACTCCCAGCATATCTTCTTACTGCGTTTCATTAGGTGGCGAGTCTTTATACAGATCCTCTTATAAGTGATGAGGGCAGTCTGGGAAGGATATCGCTTGAAACGCTGCAGGTCCCCTTCATGCTCTCGAATAACCGTTGCAATTTCTTGGGGCCTAGAGGACAGAGGGGACCAAACAGCGAAGTCATCGGTCCCATTGGTTTAGAAAAGGATGGGGAAGGAATCGGCCGTGCCCTTTCAAAGGAACCATCCCGGCGTTTGCCTGAAGCGATTTAGGGAAATCACAGAAAACCTAATCAGGATGGCCGGACGCGGGTTTGAAACATCATCCCCCCGAATGCGAGTCGAAAGTGCTAACCACTGCGCCGCCTCGACCGGTGAGAAAATTCAGTACATGGAAAGGAAGCCTGCAGATAATCATAACTCCGCACGGAAAAGCGCCCCAAGTTATGCACTTTAAATACCTAAGAGAGTTTATCCAGTCATCAGGGTTGAACATAGTGGCTAACAAGAAAGAATCTCAAAATTACAAAAAATGCACATAAGTTCACGTGGAGACACTACAATAACAAACCTCTCTGTCAATGCAAAACTCAGGCAGCAGTTCTGTGGTAAGCACTGTACGCTGCACAGACAACGTTGATTCATGGTCAAACAAAAATAAGAGGGACTGAAAAGTAGAAATGAAAATTCTCATAAAAATATTCGGACCAGTTTTTCGTGGAGAATTTCGATAAAGAGGCCGTTGAGAGACATCTGCAAACAGAAAAATACAGCAAAGGAAGCCTTTAGAAAAAAAGGAGGCATTTTATAGACATATCCATAGCGTGAACAAGAACACGCTCACAAGACAAATCTTCGAGATAGGAAACATAAGCAAAAACAAAACAGAATTCACCATTGAAACAAAGAACGATATTAAAGACGAGGGAATCACGTAAGATAACATAAGCAATCAATAGCAGTTCAGAAAAATCACAAAAAACACATACTTAAATGAAAACACACACGTAAATGAGAACAGGAAATAAATGGTCGGAAGAACGCAAAAGAGAATACACCGAGCGTGTGAGAGAATTTGGAAAGAGCGAAGGAACAAGAAAAAATCCTGACCATTCAAGTTCCAAAACCTAAAAGGGAATATTCTAAAATAATAATAAAAAATTCACACTCAACTAGCTTCATCCTAAAAGCTCTTCGTCAATTGTCTTGCATACTAAGTAAGAGTATTTCAGACGACAATATACGCTGTCTCACAGTTCAATTTCTAACGGTTACATCAGCTCATCGAACTATTCGACGAACGACTTGCCAACATATACGTTGAGCAACAAGCAGCAGCCCATGACGTACTGGCAAAAGCGAAAATTCAAGTCAGCATCAACGATCTGAGGATAGATTGTAGATTTATTCTATGTTGCCCTTTCAGGAATCGTCTGACACTTTTCGTACGGCGTTTCCAAATATACTTTCAATCCTGTTTCTGCCAGATACGGATGCAGTCAGCTCAAGTAAAAACGGCTCATATAGTTTTCACTCAGTGACCAATATCAACAATCAACGTATTGCCACAATTATAATTTCATTGCCTCAGTCAATGAGCAACATTAAATTACTCAGGTGCGATATCCATCGCAAAAATGTTAATTGACGGTTGGTTGGTTGGTTGGTTGTTTGAGGTTAAAGGGACCAAACAGCAAGGTCATCAGTCCCTTGTTTCAAATAGACTCCATTCTGCTAACGGGACATCTCAGTATAGTCAGAAAAATAAAACAGAAAAAGGGGAAACGTAAAAGGGCAGTCACGTTGTCATTAGTAAAAACAAATGAAGGAAGTTGGCAAGAGAACGGACCCAACACTATGCTGAAGCAGCATAGGCAAGACCACCTGTGTCTTAAAAGGTACAACTGCTACAATGCAGAAAGTACGGATGGGAATAGAAAAACTAACCAAGCCTTAAAAAGAAGGGGTAAAAACAGAGTAAAAGGGAAAGAAAAGAGGATTCCGGTCAGGGAGGTGAATCGGGAATCTCTGAACACTGCCTACAGTGGGAGACACCCAAACACTCACCGCCCCGCCCCAACACCAGAGGGAGATTAAAACTTTAAAACTGAGAATAAAAACCACTCTCCCGGAGGAAACCTAGAACCAGAGAGACCATCCGGGAATCGTCAGCCAACATCAAAGGTAAAGTGTGGGGGAGTCTGTACTTAGCACGCAGAGCCAAAAGAAGGGGGCATTCAACCAAAATGTGGGCCACTGACTGGAAGGCTCCACAACCACATAGCGGGGGTGGCTCATCACGCAAAAGGAAACCATGGGTCAGCCTGGTATGGCCAATGCGGAGACGACACAGTGTGGTCGAGTCCTTGCGGGAGAGGCTAAAGGAAGAACGCCATGGGCCTGGATTCACCTTAATGGCACGAAGTTTATTAGACAGTGGAGTAGCCTCCCAAGAATTGGCCCATGACTGTGCAAAGTGGGATTTGATGTGAAGCCGTAAATCCGCTGCAGGAGGGGTTACAGAAAACGGGGGGTAAGTAACTGCTCCCCCAGCCAAACGATCAGCGAGCTCATTACCCGGGATACCCACATGGCCCGGGACCCATAGGAAATCAATGGAACAAGCAGCACGGTGAAGATCAGCGAGATGGTCATGGATGGCAGAGACCAAGGGATGGCGCGAAAAACACCGGTCAATAGCAACAAGGCCACTCAACGAGTCCGTACATAACAAAACGCGGTTGTGTTGGGATTGTTTAATAAAGGTAAGGGCCCGGGAAATTGCCATCAATTCCGCAGTAAACACCCCACATGAGGGTGGCAGTAGATGATTTTCCGTTCCAACAAAGGACGTGAAGGCATACCCAACATGATCAGCAGATTTAGAGCCATCAGTGTAAAAAACAACAGCATCCCGAAACTCCCATAAAATTTGGCGGAAAAAGGAACGGAACACCACCGGGGGGATGGAATCTTTCGGACCGCGGCGGAGATCCATCCGAATTCGAGGCCGAGGAACTAACCAAGGAGGGGTGGAGGGGAGGGAGCGAGGAAGACAGGACAAAGAAGGAAGCCGAAAATCACGGGTAAGAGACGCAAGGCGCAGCCCAACCGGTAAACCCGCCCGAGGGCGGGAGTCAGGCGGGCGACGTCCATGGTCTGGGAATAGGATAGAATAGGAAGGATGAGCGGGAGAAGAACGGATAGTAAGGGCATAAGACACCAGAAGCTGGGACCGCCGAACAGAAAGGGGGGGGATCCCAGCTTCAACCAAGAGACTATCAACAGGGCTCGTAGGGAATGCACCGGTGGCCAAACGGATACCACGATGGTGGACTGGATCCAGCACGTGCAGCGTGGAAGGAGCAGCTGAACCATAAACTTGACAACCATAGTCCAAACGTGACAGAACTAGAGCACGATAAAGACGGAGGAGGAGGGAACGGTCCGCACCCCAAGAGGAGTGGGCAAGGAAGCGAAGGACATTGAGTTTTCGGAAACATCCTACCTTCAGGAGTCTGATATGGGGCAGCCAAGTGAGCTTGTTGTCGAAAAGAAGACCTAGGAAACGAAACTGTGGAACCACAGGCAATCTTTGTGCAGCGAGATAGAGCTCTGGATCAGGGTGGACCGTAGTACGGCGACAGAAGTGGACCACCCGCGATTTTAAAGGAGAGAATTGAAACCCGTGTGAGAGGGTCCATGCAGAGGCACGCCGTATAGCCACCTGGAGCTGCCGTTCTGCAGATGGCATCGAGGAGGAACTAACCCAAATGCAGAAATCATCCACATACAGGGCAGGGGCGACCAAGGGACCGACAGAGGCCAAAAGTCCATCGATAGCAATGAGGAAAAGAAGGACACTCAAGACAGAACCCTGTGGGATGCCCGTCTCCTGGGTCCGTGGAGAACTAAAAGCAGTACCAACTCGAACTCTGAATGACCGATGGATCAGGAACTGGCGGATAAAAATCGGGAGTGGGCCCCGAAGACCCCACTGATGAAGGGTTAGTAAGATGTGATGGCGCCAGGCCGTGTCATAGGCCTTGCGAAGGTCAAAAAACACTGCAACCAAATGGCGGCGCTGGGAAAAAGCCTGCCGAACTGCGGATTCCAAGCGAAGCAAATGATCGATTGGAGATCGTCCCTCTCGAAAGCCACACTGGTAAGGGGACAATAGATCCCGAGATTCGAGGACCCAAGTGAGCCGACGGGCTACCAGCCGTTCAAGTAACTTACAACCAACATTGGTCAAACTAATTGGCCGATAGCTGTCAACAGATAGGGGGTTCTGACCAGGCTTAAGGACAGGAACCACAATGCTATCCCTCCACTGAGAAGGGAAGTCACCCTGGAGCCAGATACGGTTAAACACCCGAAGAAGATGGTGCCGTTGTGGAGCACTGAGATGTTGAAGCAGCTGGTTATGAATGGAATCTGGGCCAGGGGCCGTATCATGAGAAGAAGATAGAGCAGAAAGAAATTCCCATTCAGTGAAAGGTTCGTTGTAAGATTCTGACTCACAAGTGGTGAAACATAAGGTGACAGCTTCAGCCTGCTGTTTTTGATGAAGGAAAGCAGCTGGATAGGAGGCCGACGCTGATGCCACTGCAAAATGGGTCGCAAGATGTTCTGCGAGAACTAATGGGTCCGTACAAATGCCATCTGGGAGGTGAAGGCCTGGGAGGGTGGACTGCCGATGGCAACCTTGGAGAGAGCGAAGTGTAGCCCATACCCGTGACAGAGGGACAGTGGAACCAAGGGAAGAAACGAATCGTTCCCAACATATCCGTTTGCTCTGTTTAATTAAATAACGGGCTTTAGCGCGAAGGCGCTTAAAGGTAGAAAGGCTGGCTACAGATGGGTGCCTCTTAAAGTGTTGCAAAGCTCGACGGCGATCACGGATGGCAATGGCAATGGCCGTACTCCACCACGGGACTTGCCGACGACGAAATTGTCCAGATGAGCGCGGGACAGCAAGGTTAGCAGCGCGAACAATCGCGGCAGACACGTCACGTAGGACGTCATCAATACAACCCAACAAAGAGGGAGAAAACTCGACCTGTGCAGTATATAGAGGCCAATCGGCGCGGTGGAAAGACCAACGAGGTAACCTGTCCATCGGGGAGCGGGAAGGGAGCGTGATAATCAACGGGAAATGGTCACTATCACAAAGGTCGTCGTGTGGCGACCAGTGTAATGAAGGGAGGAGAGAGGGAGAAGAAAGAGAAAGATCAATGGCAGAAAAGGTACCATGACCAGCACTGAAATGAGTAGGGGAGCCATCATTAAGAAGGCATAGGTCGTGGTCTGCAATAAATTGGTCTATAAGAAGACCTCGTCTAGATGGAAAGGCACTGCCCCACAAAGGATGATGAGCATTAAAATCCCCAAGGAGGAGGAAGGGAGGAGGAAGTTGCTGAAGAAGGGTGGTTAAGGCAGCAGGTGTAAGTGTCCTGTCAGGAGGGAGATAAAGATTGCAAACTGTGACTGCAGGGTCTAAGTGGACCCTAACAGCAACCGCTTCCAATGTAGTGTGGAGAGGAATCCACGTGCTAGCAATGTCTGTACGGACCAACGTACAAACGCCACCAGAAGCCCGCAAGGGTCCGACCCGATTTCGACAGAAAACACGGAACCCACGGAGGGTCGGTGAGTGAGCATCAGTAAAATGAGATTCCTGGAGAACCACACAAGCTGCTGAGTAGGACGAAAGAAGGGATTTCAATTCCGGAAGGTGACGATAGTAGCCATTACAATTCCACTGGAGAACCACAGAACGATGGTTTAAATGAGGGCTGAACACGCTAAATCCAGTCATACCGCCGGGTCCCCACCCGTCACCGACAAGGAGGGGGCGACATCCATAAACGACAGGTCAGAATCCGGTTGTGAAGCCGGGGAAGGGACCTCTGGTGACACCAGAGGCTCTTTGTCCCGGGACTTATGTTTCTTCTTCTTTTCAGGCTGAGATCGAGGAGGGCTGTGTGGCATAATGGAGCCAGCTGCAGCAAGATCAGGAACAGAAAGAGACCGGGCGACCGGGGGGCCGATAGACCGCGGCTCTCGCGGTCGCCGCGCTGCAGCAGACCTTTGACCTGGAAGGTGCCGGGAAGGGGCATCCCGGGAGAGGCGCCCTTGACCGGCAGACGCCGAAGGAGTGGGACACTTCTCCGGCTGGGGAGGGGGAGCAGCGCCCAGAGGAGAAGGTGTGGGAGCCGCAGGGGAGGGGGGAAGGAGAGGGGTCCGGGATGGGGGTAAGGAAGGGGGAGGAAGGGATGAAGATGTAACCAAGGCGTAACTAGATGTCATGGACACAGGGTGCAATCGTGCGTATTTCTTACGGGCCTCTGTGTAGCTTAAACGATCAAGAGACTTATACTCCTGTATCTTTTTTTTCTTTCTTATAGACGGGGCAATCTGCTGAACGAGGAGAATGACTACCACGACAATTTACACAGACAGGAGGGGGAACACAGGGACTCCCCTCATGGAGTGGACGTCCACAGTCACCACAGAGAGGGTCCTGGGTACAGCGAGAAGACATGTGGCCAAAACGCAAGCACTTAAAACACCGCATAGGAGGTGGGATGTACGGCTTCACATCACAGCGATAGACCATAATCTTAACTTTCTCAGGAAGGGTATCCCCTTCAAAGGCCAGGATAAAGGCACCAGTATCAATACGATTATCTTTAGGACCCTTCTGAACACGCCGAACAAAGTGAACACCCCGCCGTCCGAGATTGTCCCGAAGTTCCTCATCAGTTTGAAGGATGAGGTCTCTGTGAAAAATCACACCTTGTACCATATTTAGAGACTGGTGAGGGGTAATGGACACGGGAATTGTGCCAAGATGGGTACAGGCACGAAGGGCCGCAGATTGGGCAGCCGAAGCAGTTTTTATCAGTAACGAACCCGACCGCATCTTGCTCAGGGAGTCCACTTCGCCGAACTTGTCTTCAATGTGTTCCACAAAGAATAAAGGTTTGACACTGGTGAAAGTATCTCCATCAGTCCTGGTGCAAACTAGATAACGGGGGAAAGGTTTTGCCCCTAGACGACGCGCCTGACCCTCCTCCCAGGGGGTAGCCACGGAAGGGAAGGCCGAAGGGGCAAGAGAAGCAGCACTTGAGGAATCAGTACCACGCAGAGAGACGGCCGCAGAAGAGCGGCCAGAGTTTTGGACCCGTATGCGTTTCATCTGCATAGCGTCCGCCCTGATACCACCCACTCCGATCAGGGGCTCTCCTCACGGGCGCCACCCAGCCACAGCAAGGGCCGTCTGGCACGGCGGCCATTGCCGGGAGTTCCGATGCTCCAGGATGACGAGCAACCACTCCAAGGCATGCATGAGGAGGTCACAGCTCAGGTATCAGAAGTGTGATCCCTGTGTGTTCAGGGGGCTCAACCAAAAGGGTACATAGCGACCCCACCACACGGGCTGGCTACCGTGCTGGCTATGCACCCTAGCATCAGACAACGACGTAAAAGAAAAGGTGGAATGTACTATGAGGGCACACGTCGGAGACACTAGGTAAGGTGCTCTTCCCCAAATGGCTCACACTACGGAAGAGAAATTTTGGAATGGAGGTCAAACCCCAGAGGGGGACCAAGGAACGCCAAAAGGAGGAGATGATTACGCAAAAAAAAAGCCGGAGTGTAGAACCAACAGAACCAGGAGGATAGCGGGGCCAACATAAGCAAGGACACCAATAGAGAGAGAGGAGAGGGCGAGGGGAAAGGGGTAAGGAGGGGAAAGGAGGGGAAGGGAAAGGAAAGGAAATGCAGCCCGGGAGAGAAAGAAGGCTGCAATGGCTCGGGGCCCCGTGCTCGCCACGCACGTATCCACGAAAGAGTTGTGGACCCCCTGGGGGGTTAATTGACGGTGATAGCCAAACAGGAAGAGTAATCAGTGTTCCAGGCAAGGACTGGGTACGGCTGCAGTGCTGCGTCGTTACGCGTTGTCCACGTATTCCCAAAACACTATTGAATGCACTGATTATACCTCTTGTCTGTCACCGTCAATATACGTACTTGAAATCAATATGGCACCAGACAGGTTGTTCCATTGAGCTAATGAACTTACAATTAAAAATACCACTCTTCTTACAAGAAAGGAAAAAATATTTTCAGTGCACGATGAATCTTGTGTGAAACACTTGCGAGCAATCTTTGTTTGGGCTGACTTCACCTGCAAATGCTTTTTGCACATGAAGAGAAATTTAGAATAGATCTGTTCCATAATAAGTAACGCGGGAGGTCGCGTTGCGCGTGTAATAGAGCGAGAAATGAACTCATGAGAAGGAAACCAGTGACTAAGAGGATAAGATATATGGCTAGTGTACAACGAAAGTCTCAAAAGACACAGCGTGTCGTTATTCTTTCGCACGGAGCAACAAAACAGGATCCGGAAGACATCAATATCCGCGGTAGCAGTTGTGAAAAAATGGGAGACAGGATGGTTGTATGCAGAAGTTATTTGAGAGCAGCCACAGCGCTAGAGTCTGAGTTGGGTGGAGGGGAATTGGTTTGCACTCAGGATGAGTGCCTCCCACATCCACGTTCCCGCACTTCCGAGGTGTAGGAAAGATGAGTGCTGCCAACGCCACATTAGGTGGCGAATCGGTTGCCCACGAGTCATCGTGTGGTCTGAGAACTACGAGGAGTACGATGTAGCACAGCAGATGCCACTGTACAATGTACAGTAAAAAATATCTTTCCAAATACCCGCGATAATCCATCCAAGGATTCGTAGAAGGCACAGAAAGAAGTAGATAACACACGAACAAGGTACGGGCAACTGCTCTTCACAGCCAGATCAAGAGAGGTCTGACTTGGGATAAGGGCAACACTGCTCGTGTTATGCTTGACTCATTCGTATGCTCATCGCTAATGAAAAACCAAATAATAAAATACCACTTGTTACAGTCCGTGTTAAGTTCCTCTTCGGAGAAAGAACCCAGGAAAATGTGGCACAAAGACGGACAATGTAAATATCCAATACCTCACTATGAGGTTGCATCCAAAATTGAAATTTAACGCACAAATGATTACGAGGACACTAAAAAATCGCTGTGTGACCTGCCATATACCCTCCTCGAATTAGTGTGACAAATGACTGCTAGCTGAGTGGCATGGTTAAAGACGTCTTTCCGTGAGTTTATAGTTTATGAACCACGGACCTCGCGTGGTGGGGAGGCTTGCGTGCCACAACGGAGCGGTATCTGTTGAGAAGCCAGAAGACAAACGTGTGGTTCCTGAAAAGAAGCAGCAACCTTTTCAGTAGTTGCAAGGGCAACAGTCTGGATGATTGACTGATCTGGCCTTGTAACACTAACCAAAACGGCCTTGCTGTGCTGGTACTGCGAACGGCTGAAAGCAAGGGGAAACTACGGCCGTAATTTTTCCCGAGGGCATGCAGCTTTACTATATGGTTAAATGATGATGGCGTCCTCTTGGGTAAAATATTCCGGAGGTAAAATGGTCCCCCAATCCGATCTCCGGGCGGGGACTACTCAAGAGGATGTCGTTATCAGGAGAAAGAAAGCTGGTGTTCTACGGATCGGAGCGTGGAATGTCAGATCCCTTAATCGGGCAGGTAGGTTAGAAAATTTAAAAAGGGAAATGGATAGGTTAAAGTTAGATATAGTGGGAATTAGTGAAGTTCGGTGGAAGGAGGAACAAGACTTCTGGTCAGGTGACAACAGGGTTATAAACACAAAATCAAATAGGGGTAATGCAGGTGTAGGTTTAATAATGAATAGGAAAAAAGGAATGCGGGTAAGGTACTACAAACAGCATAGTGAACGCATTATTGTGGCCACAATAGATACGAAGCCCACGCCTACTACGAGGTGCATTCAAGTTCTAAGGCCTCCGATTTTTTTTCTCCGGACTGGAAAGAGATAGAAACATGCGCATTGTTTTAAAATGAGGCCGCGTTCATTGTCAATACATCTATCAGATGCCAGCACCGTACAGCTGATGGAATTTTACCGCCAGCGGCGAGAATGAGAACTGTTTCAAATACTTAAAATGGCGACGTTTTCCTTACTTGAACAACGTGCAATCATTCGTTTTCTGAATTTGCGTGGTGTGAAACCAATTGAAATACATCGACAGTTGAAGGAGACATGTGGTGATGGAGTTATGGATGTGTCGAAAGTGCGCTCGTGGGTGCGACAGTTTAATGAAGGCAGAACGTCGTGTGACAGCAAACCAAAACAACCTTGGGCTCGCACAAGCCGGTCTGACGACATGATCGAGAAAGTGGAGAGAATTGTTTTGGGGGATCGCCGAACGACTGTTGAACAGATCGCCTCCAGAGTTGGCATTTCTGTGGGTTCTGTGCACACAATCCTGCATGACGACCTGAAAATGCGAAAAGTGTCATCCAGGTGGGTGCCACGAATGCTGACGGACGACCACATGGCTGCCCCTGTGGCATGTTGCCAAGCAATGTTGACACGCAACGACAGCATGAATGGGACTTTCTTTTCGTCGGTTGTGACAATGGATGAGACGTGGATGCCATTTTTCAATCCAGAATCAAAGGGCCAGTCAGCTCAATGGAAGCACACAGATTCACCGCCACCAAAAAAATTTCGGGTAACCGCCAGTGCTGAAAAAATGATGGTGTCCATGTTCTGGGACAGCGAGGGCGTAATCCTTACCCATTGCGTTCCAAAGGGCACTACGATAACAGGTGCATCCTACGAAAACGTTTTGAAGAACAAATTCCTTCCTGCACTGCAACAAAAACGTCCGGGAAGGGCTGCGCGTGTGCTGTTTCAAAAAGACAACGCACCCGCACATCGAGCTAACGTTACGCTAGTTTCCTCGTGATAACTTTGAAGTGATTCCTCATGCTCCCTACTCACCTGACCTGCCTCCTAGTGACTTTTGGCTTTTTCCAACAATGAAAGACACTCTCCGTGGCTGCACATTCACCAGCCGTGCTGCTATTGCCTCAGCGATTTTCCAGTGGTCAAAACAGACTCCTAAAGAAGCCTTCGCCGCTGCCATGGAATCATGGCGTCAGCGTTGTGAAAAATGTGTACGTCTGCAGGGCGATTACGTCGAGAAGTAACGCCAGTTTCATCGATTTCGGGTGAGTAGTTAATTAGAAAAAAAATCGGAGGCCTTAGAACTTGAATGCACCTCGTACAGTAGTACAAGTTTATATGCCAACTAGCTCTGCAGATGACGAAGAAATTGAAGAAATGTATGATAAAATAAAAGAAATTATTCAGATTGTGAAGGGAGACGAAAATTTAATGGTCATGGGTGACTGGAATTCGGCAGTAGGAAAAGGGAGAGAAGGAAACATAGTAGGTGAATATGGATTGGGGGTAAGAAATGAAAGAGGAAGCCGCCTGATAGAATTTTGCACAGAGCACAACTTAATCATAGCTAACACTTGGTTCAAGAATCATGAAAGAAGGTTGTATACATGGAAGAAGCCTGGAGATACTGACAGGTTTCAGATAGATTATATACTGGTAAGACAGAGATTTAGGAACCAGGTTTTAAATTGTAAGGCATTTCCAGGGGCAGATGTGGATTCTGACCACAATCTATTGGTTATGATCTGTAGATTAAAATTTTAGAAACTGCAAAAAGGTGGGAATTTAAGGAGATGGGACCTGGATAAACTGACTAAACCAGAGGTTGTACGGAGTTTCAGGGAGAGCATAAGGGAACAATTGACAGGAATGGGGGAAAGAAATGCAGTAGAAGAAGAATGAATAGCTCTGAGGGATGAAGTAGTGAAGGCAGCAGAGGATCAAGTAGGTAAAAAGACGAGGGCTAGTAGAAATCCTTGGGTGACAGAAGAAATACTGAATTTAATTGATGAAAGGTGAAAATATAAAAATGCAGTAAATGAAGCACTCAAGAAGGAATACAAACGTCTCAAAAATGAGATCGACAGGAAGTGCAAAATGGCTAAGCAGGCATGGCTAGAGGACAAATGTAAGGATTTAGAGGCTTATCTCACTAGAGGTAAGATAGATACAGCCTACAGGCAAATTCAAGAGACCTTTGGAGAAAAGAGAACCACTTGTATGAATATCAAAAGCTCAGATGGAAACCCAGTTCTAAGCAAAGGAGGGAAAGCAGAAAGGTGGATGGAGTATATAGAAGGTCTATACAAGGGCGATGCACTTGAGGACAATATTATGGAAATGGAAGAGGATGTAGATGAAGATGAAATGGGAGATATAATACTGCGTGAAGAGTTTGACAGAGCACTGAAAGACCTGAGTAGAAACAAGGCCCCGGGAGTAGACAACATTCCATTAGAACTTCTGACAGCCTTGGGAGAGCCAGTCCTGACGAAACTTTACCATCTGGTGAGCAAGATGTATGAGGCAGGCGAAATACCCTCAGACTTCAAGAAGAATATAATAATTCTAATCCCAAAGAAGGCAGGTGTGGACAAATGTGAAAATTACCGAACTATCAGTTTAATAAGTCACGGCTGCAAAATACTATCGTGGAATCTTTACAGACGAATGGAAAAACTAGTAGAAGCCGACCTCGGGGAAGGTCAGTTCGGATTTCGTAGAAATATTGGAGCACGTGAGGCAATACTGACCCTACGACTTATCTTAGAAGCTAGATTAAGAAAAGGCAAACCTACGTTTCTAGCATTTGTAGACTCGGAGAAAGCTTTTAACAGTGTTGACTGGAATACTCTCTTTCAAATTCTGAAGGTGGCAGGTGTAAAATACAGGGAGCGAGAGGCTATTTCCAATTTGTACAGAAACCAGATGGCAGTTATAAGAGTCGAGGGACATGAAAGGGAAGCAGTGGTTGGGAAGGGAGTGAGACAGGGTTGTAGTCTCTCCCCGATGTTATTCCATCTGTATATTTGGCAAGCAGTGAAGGAAACAAAAGAAAAATTTGGAATAGGTATTAAAATCCATGGAGAAGAAATAAAAGTTTTGAGGTTCGCCGATGACATTGTAATTCTGTCAGAGACAGCAAACGACTTGGAAGGGCAGTTGAATGGAATGGATAGTGTCTTCAAAGGAGGGTATAAGATGAACATCAACAAAAGCAAAACGAGGATAATGGAATGTAGTCAAATTAAGTCGGGTGATGCTGAGGGAATTAGATTAGGAAATGAGACACTTAAAGTAGTAAAGGAATTTTGCTATTTGGGGAGCAAAATAACTTCAAATGGTTCAAATGGCTCTGAGCACTATGGGACTCAACATCTTAGGTCATAAGTCCCCTAGAACTTAGAACTACTTAAACCTAACTAACCTAAGGACATCACACACACCCATGCCCGAGGCAGGATTCGAACCTGCGATCGTAGCAGTCCCGCGGTTCCGGACTGCAGCGCCAGAACCGCTAGACCACCGCGGCCGGCAGCAAAATAACTGATGATGGTCGAAGTAGAGAGGATATAAAATGTATACTGGCAATGGCAAGGAAAGCGTTTCTGAGGAAGAGAAATTTTGTTAACATCGAGTATAGATTTAAGTGTCAGGAAGTCATTTCTGAAAGTATTTGTATGGAGTGTAGCCATGTATGGAAGTGAAACATGGACGAAAAATAGTTTGGACAAGAAGAGAATAGATGCTTTTGAAATGTGGTGCTACAGAAGAATGCTGAAGATTAGATGGGTAAATCACATAACTAATGAGGAAGTATTGAATAGGATTGGGGAGAAGAGAAGTTTGTGGCACAACTTGACTAGAAGAAGGGATCGGTTGGTAGGACATATTTTGAGGCACCAAGGGATCACCAATTTAGTATTGGAGGGCAGTGTGGAGGGTAAAAATCGTAGAGGGAGACCAAGAGATGTATGCACTAAACAGATTCAGAAGGATGTAGGTTGCAGTAAGTACTGGGAGATGAAGAAGCTTGCACAGGATGGAGTAGCATGGAGAGCTGCATCAAACCAGTCTCAGGACTGAAGACCACAACAACAACAATAACAACATAGTTCTGCGATGGCTGATCTGAAAGAGCAGCGCCTATATACACCGTTTTGTTTTACACTTGGGAAAACTGCAGATGAAGGGCACCAAATACTGAAGCAAGCTTTTAGAGGCAACGCTTTAGGTAATACCCAGACTTAAGACTGGTACAAGTATTTCAAAAACGGGCAAACATCGACTGATGACTGCTCCCGTCGGCTGTCAAGTGGGTACACACAAGAAAATGATCAGGACCTGAGAGATCTGATCTGCAAAATCGTAGACGACCAAACAATACCTATACAAAGCCTTGTTGCAATAACAAATTAAATTTTGTCATGCAATGAGGTAGTATGCTAAGAAATATGTATATCCTTGGATTCAATATGTTAGAGCAGATGGAATTATTACGTTGTTCTTTTGTATAGAACAAAAGAGGCTCTCCTACAGCCCTTCTTGTTACACTACTTTTTCTGTCACTATACAGAGTGAATCACGTAAAACTTGCTGGCAAATATTGCGGAAATGGAACGTGATATTGATGTGCGGTTTTCACAAAATGGACTGGTAGTCACGGGCTCGTATTATTAGCCAATCAACAGATTGTTATAATAGTGTGTTTTTGTGCAAACATACACTTTTTTGAATGGAACAATGCCTATTGACAGTAACAAACTAAAAATATGGTAAAGTAGAATGTCAATGGTGTTTGTTGCAGGATTCTAGAGCGAGTCGTTTAAGAGATAACATCTTCTTTTGGAAAGTTCCCGTACTGAAACTTGTACAATACCTGTGGTAGCACACACTAAAGGACAACGCAAGTGCATACGCTAGCTCTGTGAATTCTGACCAGTAACGGGACAACTGACAATCACAGGTTGTGTTCAAAATGACAACCGGCAGCAGCAATATACTCTTCCAGTCTGGTATGAAATAACTGCTGCACACGCGCTAGCATTTCAGCGGAGACGTCCGAGGGGGCTGTAGTGATACGTGGTGGTATATCATCAGGTGTAGTTGGTATGCCTTTGCAGACAGCGTCTTTCAGCTTCCACAATAGAATGAAATCTACAGGCATCAATTCCGGGGAACGGGCTGGTCAAAGTACACGTCTTCTGCGTCCAAACCAACGATTCGGAAACAATTCGCGAAGAGATGCTGTAGTATACATACCGGGTGATCAAAAAGTCAGTATACATTTGGAAACTGAATAAATCACGGAATAATGTAGATAGAGGGGTACAAATTGACACACATTCTTGGAATGACATGGGGTTTTAGTAGAACCAAAAAAATACAAACGTTCAAAAAATGTCCGACAGATGGCCCTTCATCTGATCAGAATAGCAATAATTAGCATAAGAAAGTAAGACAAAACAAAGATGATGTTCTTTACAGGAAATGCTCAATATGTCCACCATCATTCCTCAACAATAGTTGTAGTCGAGGAATAATGTTGTGAACAGCACTGTAAAGCATGTCCGGAGTTATGGTGAGGCATTGGCGTCGGATGTTGTCTTTCAGCATCCTTAGAGAGTCGGTCGATCACGATACACTTGCGACTTCAGGTAACCCCAAAGCCAATAATCGCACGGACTGAGGTCTGGCGACGTGGGAGGCCAAGCATGACGAAAGTGGCGGCTGAGCACACGATCATCACCAAACGACGCGCGCAAGAGATCTTTCACGTGTCTGGCAATACTTTTTTTTGTTCTAATAAAACCCCATGTCATTCCAAGCAAGTGTGTCAATTTTTACCTCTCTATCTACATTATTCCGTGGTTTATTAAGTTTTCAAATTTATACTGACTTTTTGATCGCCCGGTATTTCGCGCACTATTGACTGGACATCCGCCATGTTGGTACCACAAGTTTCTCCTGATCTCCAGAGGAACATCTTCTAGCATCCAAAGAATATTGTCTGTTAGGAGGCTCCGATACTTGTCCACGTTCAGTGCTCCGTCTGTGAAAGAAGGCCCTATGAGCTATGGTTCACTATCCCACACAACGCCTTTACATCATTCCATATACGCTGACGTTTCACCTCAGGAAGCCAGCGGGGATTGGCGACAGGCCAATAGCGCTTGTTTCGGCAGTTTACCTGGCCATGATTCGTAAATGTGGCTTCTGGATTATTCTACCTTAATGCTCATGTAAAGAGGTTAACACGATTCCCACAATCGTTTCCACGCAGCTCTTGGTGGTGAGAGATGTGATACGGTTGAAACCTATATGGATGGAGAATGCGTAGCGCACTTGCCTGACTCATGCCATGTTCTCGTGGGATTGCGCGGGAGCTAAGGTGTGGATAAACTGCAACAGCAGCAAGAACATTAATTTCCTTCACTTCTGTCGTCACTTTTTTCCTTCTGTTACAATATCTAGATTTTACACTATCACTTTTATGTACCTGGTTGGAGAGGTTGATAAACAATTGAAGAGATGGTTGGCGTCTTTTGCAATAGTAAATCCCATCGTCCTCTCAAGGCATACTGGCTGAACTGTCACACAGTAACTAGCTAGCAAGTCGCAATGCACTCAAGCAACACACAAGAACACTGTAAACAAACATAACAACATTGTACCTTTCAACTAGTCAGGTTGAATGTCAAAAACAAGTGTCGGTGTGGAAACTTTTCTGTATACTATATCTTGTAAAGGACTCGCACTAGAATCCTGCTACGAACACCACTGACATTTTAATATAGCCTACTTTTAGTTTGTTAATGTCAATAGGCATTTTTCCATTTTACAAACTGTATGTTTGCCCAAAAACACACTTTCTGAGTATAATTACAATCTGTTTACTGGCCAACAACACGAGCCCACGAATACCAATCCACACTGTGAAAAACATCAGCCGGCCGGTGTGGCCGTGCGGTTAAAGGCGCTTCAGTCTGGAACCGCGTGACCGCTCCGGTCGCAGGTTCGAATCCTGCCTCGGGCATGGATGTGTGTGATGTCCTTAGGTTAGTTAGGTTTAAGTAGTTCTAAGTTCTAGGGGACTGATGACCACAGGTGTTAAGTCCCATAGTGCTCAGAGCCATCTGAACTATTTCAAAAACATCAAAATCACTTTCCATTTCCGCAATATCTGCGGTGCAAGTTTAACGAGATTCACCCTGTAAATGTTAATATTATATTCAACTGAGTCATTATGTTACTGAACGTATGTCTCAACTTCACTAATTATCTGATGTATTTATTTTATGTTTCGGTAACTTATTCCGCTGGGAAATGAAAGTTTGAAGTGCGTCTATTATGTGCCATCCGCGTGTTGTCACATGCATCTCTCGATCCTTTCTATTACAACCTGTAGTCTAAATTATTTTACTCGTATATACCAAGTCCTGTTAGTCTCGCAGTACACTGCGGCATACCCTGTCGCATTGTACTGCATATGAACACGGTCCGCCATCAACCAACTTATCGCTCTCCTACAGCGACATCTGCGCCTTGTTTCAACATATCAGTAAATTTAACAGGTAACAAGGAGCAGATTCAGGTTTAGTGTGAAGGTTTGTTTGAATCCAATTGTAACTGCAAACTATACATGATCGTTTTTACTCCATTTGTTTGTGATGCAGCCCACCCCCGAAGAATCAGCATTCCGGTGTCAAATCGCGTGGGTTTCTGCAGGGAGCTTAAGCACCTGCTTCACGAGGATCCAAATTACTTCCAGGGGTTGTCGCTGGTGACGAAAGTTGGATTAATGGCTATGACCATGAAATTAAGCAGCAATGGCAGCAGTGGAAGAGACGTTTTTCACCTCAGCTGGAAAATGCTCGACAAGTAAGTTTAATCCCTTGTTGACCCGTTCTTTTTTTAAAATATATACTGACGCGATTGTTCAAAACGAGTCCGTGCCTCCTAGTCAAAAGGTCAAAAAAAGTTCTGTATCGCCACGTCGCGTTTGTGGGAGGACGAGAGGAAGATATGTCCACAGTAGTGGCGTACAGGAGACTGGCTACTTCACCATGCCAGTGCACGACCGCATATCACGTATATTATTCACGAATTTTTTACTAAAGAGAAGATGACAGTTGTACCCCACACACCATACTCACCAGACGTAGCTCCGCGTGACTTCTCACCATACCACAGGATGAAAATAAGTTAAAAAGGTGAATATTTGATATGCTGTAGGTGATTCAAGTGCAGTGGCAGAGGTTACTCAACTCCCTAACAAAAATATACTTTCAGAATACGTTTTAAAAAGTCAGAAACGTTAGGTCTGCGTAATCGCCCCCTGAGACAACTTTGTAGGTGACGGTGCACGGAAACACCTAGGAAATACTTATTAATTTTATTAATATACTGTGATACCCATCTCGTACTTGCAAAATTTACGCCTTCTGCTGTCCGCCTCGGTACACACTTTACGTGGACGAGCTGTAACAAGTCACAAAACTCAGCGCTTTGTTGTGCTTTTTGTTGTCACGCACTAATCCCTACGGCGTAGGCTGAAATTCCTTGATGACGTGGTTTGCAGAAGATGGTATTTAGTTTGTTCTCCACGGATCCTAATACACTTTGTTCCACAGAGGGTCGTATGCTTTAATTACTCTATTAACTTACTCCTTCGCAGTCCTAAAAAAAATTACCCTAACACATTAATCCAACAGAAAACTATAATTCCATCTATAAAAATACCACAATGAAAACTGATCCTGTCATAGCACAAAATAGGCGGATATGCCATGGGCAGAGTTAGGCATGTAATACAAGGGAACTAGCTTTTCGATTTATCTGGCAGCTTCTAAGACGTTTAAATAAAAAATCTTGACATATTCGTGTTTTTGTATTTGTTGGTATTAGTACCCACATCATGTAATATAATGGGTCGTGTCAAGTAAACTAACATAATATACCATGTCACCCATCATAGAATTTGTCATTTCGTGCAATATGACAAACGTATCATTATAGTTAAGGATGCCTACATCCCCATTCTGAGATAATTCCTATTATAGGTGTACCCAACTCTCGTATATTTCATGTTGTAGATGTATCCCAGTCTCTAGAAGCACATAAATTTGTGTCTCTTTGTTCTTATTACACAATTCACTACACGTGTAACAGGAAGTGGGCGTGGGAGAGAAATGATCCCCTCGGGGGGAAAATATCACCCCACAGAAATAAAAATCAGGAACACATCCACATTTAGAAATTTTTATCTCCCAGAAACGCTTTTTTACCTATTACATGCGTGCTCTACAGCCACATGATACTATATATATTGTTAACTACGGCAGGCGAATCTTCTGGATTTTTGACACAGTATCAGGGACGTTAGCCCGTAAATTGCAAGGTGCAGGTGTGCCAACACATTGGAGCTATGAGAGCTCTCTGGGCAGGAGAAGTAGGGTTAACTCGTAAAAAGTGCGAATTGTAAGATGTTTTAATTTATATGTCTTTGAAGCTGCCAGATATTACTTCCTGTTACATCCCTAACTCTGTCCAGGACATATTCGCCTTTCTTGTGCTATGATGGCAGCATTTTTGATTCTGGTTCGCAGCTTTTACTGTACCACAACTAAGACATTAGAACGCCGCGGTGTTGGCAACCGAAATAGATTTTCATTGACTCGGGCGACAACTGACACGTTATAGATTTTTATTGTCTTTCGAACCATGTTGCTTATATTGTGGAAACGGATAAAGCTGTCACAAAACAAGAACACAATCATTAATTAGATGTATTTGTCTACCCTCTTACAAAATTTGAACTGATTCCCTCAAGCTAAACACTGCAGTGGTGCGAGTAAAAAACCTCAAAAAATGTTTTTTGCACGTAAAATCCGAATGAAGCTAGATCTTTGGAAGAAAGTTTTTAAATATATCGTAAGATCGCATTTTTATTTATTCGAATCACTTTAAACCGCCTCCGCGCATTCAGTTTACGTAAGAATTATTTTTACGTACTACATTTATCTCGACTTTAAACCATCGCACGCCAAGAACGAATAAAATTTGTTTTTACTTTATCTATTTATCTACCTTTGTGTAAAGTTTGAACTGGTCAGTACTAGTTTATACTATAGAAGAAGAGCGCTCAAAAATCTTTCCAGGAAAATGTTTTTTTGCATGTAATATCCAAAAGAAGCAAGATTTTTTGAAACGGTTAAAAATTATCTTAGACCAAGGTCCGACTCACCGGTGGACCAAATTTGAACGATCAGTTTCGCTCCAGTCCGGAGCTGTTTAAGAATGACTTGTTTTTGCACGTTAAATCCAAACGGTGTACATACAAATGGTGCCATTACCCAAGCATTAATTTCAGCCCAATTATCATCTTTCGCAGAAGGAATTAATCGATTCGCACAATTTGCCTGGGCGCCAGCTCGTTCAAACCTCGCTTAATGTACTGTGTCATGGCTACAGTAAGACAGATGTTCGAATGCCTACACAAATGGGTGCTGGTCCGGGCTAAACCAAAAACGTTTTACCTCGTGTTCTCAGCTCATAGAGGAACCAAGCACCAAGACCTCCAAACCTCGATTCTGCGCGCGGCCTACTCAAACTTACTTGTTACAGCAAGTCAGCTGTTTAGTAGTAAACACTTTGAGGGGGTAATTAAAATACGACTATAGATGAATATTGTGTAAGGGGAATATCTAACAACGACAGACTAAATAATAAATACTTGGGACAAATATGACCTCCGTTGTAATGTTGTTCTTGCTTGATTTTTACCCGAACACATCCACGAGTAGATAAAGCTTATTTTGAAGTGTCTTGCCGAAGAGAGTATATAGATCTAACATGCATCGGTGAACTACAATCAATCATGACGGTAATATATATAATGCATAACATAACATCTGTACGACACTTGATAATGAACTTTTAGCGTGAAAAACGTTGAGAGTGAATTTATTATAAAAATTAGGAGAAATCAATATTCGTATGTGAGTGTGTCTTTATTATAGGCTTCTCCAACCATTCCTCAATTCCATATTGGTAATTTTCGTTTATATTCAATAACAGCTTTTTTATGACGTATGGGGGACCGTTTATATTATCAGACCTTCTATCTTACTGCTGTCCATGGTTTCGCAGAAAATTGTCGCTATAGACCTGGTATCTCCGAGGCTCTTTCTCAATGAACTTGTGAAATCCAAAGCAAGAGGCGGAGCGTTGTGCTTCTCGCTATATTTACGACGAGTTTGATTATTCTAGCGAGTTATCTGTGTTTCCTGTTAAACTTCAGCAGCTCGGAATGTTTCATTGACACCTAACGCTAAGCGAGAGATCTGTAGTACTTTAGCGATAAGACTACTTCAGTCAAGTAACAATACATCTACTCTCCCAACAACAACGTAACGTAATTCTAGGATTAGTACTATAACACGGCAGTCAGTTGCATTTTCAGCTGTTATTCGTTAGTTCTTATTTACAACAGTGTGCTTCAGTCTTAACTTTTACCTATTACGAAATAAACTGAACCTAAGGCGAAGGGGCCAGAAGGCAGGTGGCGACAAAATATTCCCTTCCTCCTCACTGGTAACCATTTAATACTGCTAGGTCAGTCGTCAGGAGGGATCTTAACCTCAACAAAATTTATGTAAGTGCTACTAATGTCAAAACATCGTCGTTATTCCGTTCCTTACTCAGACATTTGTTACTCTCTTCCAAACGTCTGCCTACTGGTACACGGAACACGTCCAACATCATTCCTCACTGCTGTATTATCGTCTGAGGCCCTCTCGCTTACTGCAGTACAAACGTAACTTCTTTCTTACGCTTAACATAGAAGTACACCACACGAGCTGCCGCCGCAGAGTGCTAAAGCAAATGTTACATCAAGAGATGAGGGCCGATCGATCGCTAAAAACGGAGGCGTGATTCTGAGACGGGCCATTGCCTTCCTCAGACCAACTTTCTACAGCTGTATTGGAGCCGTATTACACACACACACACACACACACACACACATACACACACACACAGAGAGAGAGAGAGAGAGAGAGAGAGAGGGGGGGGGGGGAGGGAGGGAGGGAGAAACAGTGGGAGGGGAATATGCGAGGGTGACGAGAAGGAAGAGGCTGAAGAAGTACCTAGCTCGTGAACACAAAAGGAGAAATTGGAACAGAGATAAGAACAAACACGCATTCACATCACACCTCATATCTCTTATTTAACTTTGAGGTTCGCCGATGACATTGTAACCCTGTCAGAGACAGCAAAGGACTTGGAAGAGCAGTTGAATGGAATGGACAGTGTCTTGAAAGGATATAAGACGAACATCAACAAAAGCAAAACGAGGATAATCGAATGTAGTCGAATTAAGTCGGGTGATGCTGCGGGAATTAGATTAGGAAATCAGACACTTAAAGTAGTAAAGGAGTTTTGCTATTTGGGGAGCAAAATAACTGATGATGGTAGAAGTAGAGAGGATATAAAATGTAGACTGGCAATGGCAAGGAAAGCGTTCTGAAGAAGAGAAATTTGTTAACATCGAGTATAGATTTAAGTGTCAGGAAGTCGTTTCTGAAAGTATTTGTATGGAGTGTAGCCATGTATGGAAGTGAAACATGGACGATAAATAGTTTGGACAGGAAGAGAATAGAAGCTTTCGAAATGTGGTGCTACAAAAGAATGCTAAAGATTAGATGGGTAGATCACTCAACTAATGAGGACGTACTGAATAGAATTGGGAAGAAGAGGAGTTTGCGGTACAACTTGACCAGAAGAAGGGATCGGTTGGTAGGACTTGTTCTGAGGCATCAAGGGATCACCAATTTAGTATTGGAGGGCAGCATGGAGGGTAAAAATCGTAGAGGGAGACCAAGAGATGAATATACTAAGCAGATTCAGAAGGATGTAGGCTGCAGTAGGTACTGGGAGATGAAGAAGCTTGCACAGGATAGAGTAGCATGGAGAGCTGCATCAAACCAGTCTCAGGACTGAAGACCACCACAACAACAACAACAACAACAACTACTACTACTACTACTTTGAACAGAAATTAAATAAATAAAGCAGCTAAATTCATGTACATGTCACGAAACAGAAAGATAAAGTCGTTTCAAAAACCTGAAATGCTTATTTGTGAGCTCTTGTATTCGAATGGTGAAAAATATAATTTCCGCAAACGCGTACACATTTATGTATAATGGCGTAAGAAAGTTAGTCGGCTAGCTCTCGAGCTTCACTGCGTTATAGGTATGTACCATATTGGATTCTTCCCGTAAACATCTTTTCTACAACTACATCTACATAGACACCGCAAGGCACCGTACGGTGCGTGGCGGAGGGTACCCTGTACCACTACTAGTCATTTCCTTTCCTGTTCCACTCGCAAATAGAGCGAGGGAAAAACGACTATCTATATGTCTCCTATGAGCCCTAGTTTCTCGTATCTCATCTTCGTGGTCCTTAAGCGCAATGCACATTGGCGGCAATAGAATCGTTTGGCAGTCAGCTGCAAACACCGGTTCTCTAAATTTTCTCAATACTGTTTCTCGAACAGAACGTCGCGTTCCCTCCAGGGATTCCCATCTGAGTTTCCGAATCATCTCCGTAACACTTAACGTGTTGTTCGAACCTACCGATAACAGCCCTGCCCTGAATTGCTTCGATGTCTTCCTTCAATCCGACCTGGTACGTATCCCAGACACTCGAGTATTGCTCAACAACAGGTCATAGTAGCGTCCTATACACGGTCTCTCTTACATGTGAACCACTCTGCCTTAAAATTCTCCCAATAAACCGAAGTCGAACACACGCCTTTCCTACCACAGTTCTCATTTGCTCGCTCCACTCCATATCGCTTTGCAATCTTATTCTCCGATATTTAAAGGACCTGACTGTCAAGCAGGACACTAGTAATACTATATCCGAACATTACAAGTTTGTTCTTCCTACTCATCCGAATTATCTTATATTTTTCAACTCTAGACCCAGCCGTCACACATCACTCCAACTAGAAATTCTGTCAAAGTCGTCTTGTATCTCCCTACAGTTACTCATCAACTTCGACGCCTTATCGTACACCACATGATCTTCAGAAAACAATCGCAGATTGCTGCCTACCCTGACCGACAAATCATTCATGTACTGCAGATAGAGAACAATAGCGGTCCTATCACACTTCCCTGGGGCACTCCTGACGAAACCCTCGTCTCTGATGAGCACTCGCCGTCGAGGGCAACATATTGGGTTCTATTACCTAAGAAGTCTTTGAGCCACTAACATATCTGTGAACTTATTCCATACGCTCGTATCTTCATTAGCAGACTGCAATGGGGCAACGTGCCAAATTCTTTCCGGAAATCTAAGAATGTGGAATCTGTCTGTTGCCTTTCACCCATGGTTCGCAGTATATCATGTGAGAAAAGAGAAAGCTGAGTTTCGCGCGAGCAATGCTTTGTAAAACCACGGTGATTCGTGGACATAAGCTTCACAGTATATAATATGTTCGAACTGAGAATATGTTCAAGGATTCTGCACCAAACAGAAGTTAGGGATATTGGTCTGTCACCTCGCAGGTCCGTTGTTCTACCCTTCTTATATAGTGGAATCACCTGCGATTTTTCCCAGTCGCTTGGGACTTTGTGCTGAGGGAGAGATTCAGGATAAATGCAAGTTATGTAAGGGGCAAATGCCGTACAGTACTCTTCGTAAAACCGAACTGGGGTTTCATCCGGACCTGGTGACTTATGAGCTTTCAAATCTTTCGGCTGTTTCCCTACGCGAGGAATGCTTATTACTATGTGGTCCATGCGGAAGACTATCCGACGGTCAAATGACGGTATGTTTGCACGATTCTCCTGTGTGAACGATTTCTTGTACGTGAAACTTAAAACTTCGGTTTTCGTTTAGCTCTCTTCAGCTGCCACACCAGACTGGTCAACAAGGGACTGAATGGAGGTCTTAGACGCGCTTAGCGATTTTACACAGGACCAGAATTTTCTCGGGTTTTCTGCCAGATATTTTGCTAAGGTGTGACGGTGACAGTAGTTGTACACTTCGCGCATAGATGTTTTCACAGACACACAGTTCTCTATTAATCTTCGCTTGTTGTCTTTTGTGCGTTCTGTTTTGAACTAACTACTTATTTGTTCTATCTAGCAGCAATACTCATCTAGTCTTCTTCACTGATTTATTAACTTTCGTAATCATAGGTGTTATAATGAATCATGATCGTCAATCCCTGTTTCTATAATGACTTTGTCGATAACGTCCGGGCTATTTCTAGCTAAAAGGTCTAAGATATTTCCATTGCGTGTGGGCTGCCGAGCTAGATGCTCAAGATAGTTTTCAGAAAACGTGTTCAAAAGTATTTCGCATTACTGTCTGTGAGTACCCTCCCTCCTACTCCCGCAATGAACCGATAGACATCCCAGTCTATACTCGGAAGATTAAAGTAGTCTCCAACTAGTACTGTATGATCTGGATATTCATGCGCTAGTGACCGTAGACTTTCCTTGTACTACTCTAGAATTGTCACAACGGAATCGGGTGGCCGGTAAAATCATCCAACAATTAACTTAGCTTCACACAGACCTGTAATATGTGATTAGACAACTTCACTGTCTCACTCAACTTCGACCTTAACAGAGACAATATTTTTGCGGCCAAGTGGCCACGCGGTTTGAGGCGCCATGTCATGGACTGCGCGGACCCTCCTGCCGGGGGTTCGAGTCCTCCCTCGGGCATGGGTGTGTGTGTTGTTCTTAGCATAAGTTAGTTCAAGTAGTGTATAAGTCTAGAGGACGATGACCTCGGCAGTTTGGTCCCTTAGGAATTCACACACATTTGAACATCTTGCAATGAACACTCCCCTTCCTACGGCCTCTAATTTGTCCTTCCCACGTCCGTCCCATGACTCGCTAGATACCTCAGAGCTTTCCACCTAGGGTTTAAGCCACCCCTCAGTCCCAAGGATAATATAAGCGCAAGAACTTCATCAGAGCACTTCAAACTACCGTCTAGCCTAAAAAATCCTCATGTGCACTCCATAAGTACTCTGCTACTCGAGTAGCTACTTCCTTTGTGTAGTGCACCCCTGATCTATTAAGGAGACTCCTACAAATCCCCACACGATACTGCAGATCTAGAAATCTGCAGCGAAGAGAGTTACAGAGTCGACGAAGCCTTCTCTATATATAAACTGAAATCGCGTCTTCGTGCCCATGCCTATATAAGAGATCTGGGTTTGACTAATAGACACAATGATTCACGAGGAAGCTTTATAAATATTTAGCACCAAGGATGAATTAAAGTTACGTTGAAAATACGATGGCATGGCCACCCAGCGAACATTCGCCATTACACGACAGAGCAGCAGTGCGTCGAAGCGAGATCTAATCAGCAGTGGTGGTCTAGCGGTAGACCGAGAGGATGGAAACCGATACATTGTGGGATCGAACTCCCGCTGGGTAACTTTTTTTATTCTGCCTAAAAAGCATTCACCCCTCAATGAAGTGGGATACGCATTTCGAAATCTGAAATTTCAGACTTTGAGCAAGCAGTAAAGGAAACAAAAGAAAAACTTGGAGTAGGAATTGAAATCCGTGGAGAAGAAATAAAAACTGTGAAGTTCGCCGATGACATTGTAATTCTGTCAGAGACAGCAAAGGACCTGGAAGAGCAGTTGAACGGAATGGACATTGTCGTGAAAGGGGGATATAAGATAAACATCAACAGAAGAAAAACGAGGATAATGGAATGTAGTCGAATTAAATCGGGTGGTGCTGAGGGCATTAGATTAGGAAATGAGACGCTTAACGTAGTACCTGAGTTTTGCTATTTGGAGAGTAAAATAACGGATTATGGTCGAACTAGTGAGGATATAAAATGTAGACTGGCAATGGCAAGGAAAGCGTTTCTGAAAAAGAGAAATTTGTTAACATCGAGTATAGATTTAAGTGTCAGGAAGTAGTTTCTGAAAGTATTTGTATGGAGTGTAGCCATGTATGGAAGTGAAACATGGACGATAAATAGTTTAGACAAGAAGAGAATAGAAGCTTTCGAAATGTGGTGCTACAGAAGAATGCTGAAGATTAGATTGATAGATCACATAACTAATGAGGAGGTACTGATTAGAATTGGGGAGAAAAGGAGTTTGTGGCACAACTTGACTAGAAGAAGAGATCGGTTGATAGGACATGTTCTGAGGCATCAAGGGATCACCAATTTAGTACTGGAGGGCAGCGTGGAGGGTAAAAACCGTAGAGGGATACCAAGAGATGAATAGACTAGGCAGATTCAGAAGAATGTAGGTTGCAGTAAGTACTGGGAGAAGTTGAAAAGGATCTTCTCGTGAAATTTCAATTACCAACTTTCTTCTTCGATTGTGAAAATATTTTGTTGTAACCCATCTACATAGGGAGCAATGAAGATTGTAATAAAATAACAGAAATCAGAGCTCGCAAAGAAAGGTTCAAGTGCTCGTTTTTCCCGCGCGTCGTTCGAGAGTGGAATGGTAGAGAAATAGCTTGAAAGTGGTTCAACGAACCCTATGCCAGGCACTTAATAGTGGACTGCAGATTAATCATGTAGCTGTAGATTTTGATGTAGAAAACGTGTGAGCGCTACTTTAAAGTCCGCCATCCGCAAGTTCATCTAACTTTACTATGAAGGTTTTGGTTCCTCAGAATCATCAATTCGCACACCGCTTCTTGAAGTCCTGGTACAGATTGTGACATTGCTCGTGAGTTCGTACTAATGATCCAACAAATTCTCCAAAAATTTTTGGTTGCGGTTATTAGATGGGCAGCACCATTTTATGAGCAATGACTTGACTGACATTTATGACGATTCCTAGTTTTCCTGTTAATAACCAACCAATTTCTCTTACTCTTCTTGTTTTAACCAATTTGATAGTTACGAAAAGGTGGATTTGGCGGTCGAAATGCAAGGCTCCTTTGTGGCAAGCGTTGGCTGACGGCTAGCATGCAAAGTGATCGCATCTTGAGTGCTCAATGAGGCAAAAAGAGAAGCAAGTTTATTTAATAGAGCCTCGGATGTGGAAGGATCTGAGCTCATTATGTATGGCATACGCTGGTTAGCTCTGTGCTACGAAAATCCGACGCAGAAAAGAAAACTTTCAGAGCCTGTTATACTGCAAGAGCTATGGATACTTTCGCGCCTTTTTGAGTAGTCACAGGAAAGCCCACAGCCACCGCCTTCGTCTCAAACAATCAGCTGACTACTGTAAAAGTGCATGGACCAGTTACGTGTTTTATTATCCAATTACAAGTTTGTGCTCTTTAACTTTGTGTCGAGCACCCATATTTTATTCTTAGTCATTTACCTAGTTACGAAGTTCTACGCTATTTCCAAGTATCCTAATCTACTGAAGTGAGAAAGTAACTGCTTTTTTTAATTACATTTAATAAACTTCGTGGAGTAATAAATTTCATTACTATCCAGCGAGCTTTGTTTCTGAACTACTACACCTGTTTCTTGTAAAAGGATAGTCGATGTTTCGTTCAAGTAAAAATGCCAAATAAAGATCTAAAGTGCTTTGCTTAAAGGTGATTCTCGCTGAAATTTTAGTACAGTAGTAAAATTATCTGCATAAAACTGTGATTATTCAGAGTAGTTACTGGCTAATAAACTTGAAGGACCAGCATAAGGAATAATTACTGTACAGGTTTGTAAGTAATAGTGTTTACATTTTCAAGTGTGTGTAGCTAAAAAGTGTTTCTCATATTTTGTCTTAACTAAAATGTTCAGTCTTGATCTGAGTCAACTTACAGAATAATTTCTGGATCCCTTGCTAGTTGTTGAGCCAGTTTTGCAATCTATAATACAATAACGTACTAATGAAGTGCAGCCACAAATTCTTTAACACTTTTGTGCTATAATAAGTAACTGGCTAAAACTGTTCAGACTGTGACAGATCTAGGGACCACAAATTTCATTTGAACTAATAGTATAAAGAATGAAAGCTCCTTGAGAAAACAAGTAGTAACCAGAAGAGAGAATGTGACTATCTGAAAACCATTTCAATGTTAGTATTTCCCATTAATTAAAATGGCAAAAGAACCTCATTTCCAAATTAATAGTACTACATCATCAGCATCCTTTGCATGCAATGAACACCAACTTTCCTACAGATATTAAGTTTTACTGAGAGACATTTGTTGCTAAAACTTTTACTATTATTTCTGTGCTGTTCATGTTAAATCACTGGCAGAATACTAGATAAAGTGTGCTTCTGTGTCGTATCCTACTTGCATGCAGTGTTTCAGTAGCAAGTAAAATCCATACCCATAGTTAACTTCCCTCATCAGTAGCGAAAGAACTTGGTACAACTTTACCTAATTAGGTTGGCGACCGTTTTCTTTTACTTTAGTGCAGTTAACTTTATTACTATTAGAACACTGGTTCGATTCACTTTTGTTTTGCTACTGCTTCATTTCAACCGAGATCATCCGAAAGACGAGAAACAATACATCTTTCCATTATAAACAGTCACGGACAAAATGAAAATCCTTTCACAGGAGTTACATTACCGGTGTACTGCTAATTTAGAAGTAGCTCGTAGTGTTATAACTGCACTAAGCAAAAACAGAGAAATGTGAAGATGGTTGCTTTAATGCTTCAGGCATTTCACATTGTGCTGGTGTAAGCTGTCGCCAGCACACCGGTCGATGAAGAGGTTGCAAGAAGATCGATAATATGCGCTGAACCATGTGCGTCTAGAGGCGAGAGGCTAAAGACAGGTTCGCAAGCAACGCGCGGCCAACCCCTCTCGATCGCCAATATTTAGATCGACGCTGTGGACCGCAGGACCCAGTCACTCATAGTTCCAGTCAGAACCAATAGCTCAGATGTCGTAGTTACAGTTCTAGGCAGTCACCCAGGCAGTGAGAGTCTCGGTCACACTCAGCTACATTACCAGCTCAGTCACAATTCTAGGTGGCGTCTGTCAGTTCACGGAACCGGCTGCAAGAGTGCAGTGTTTATAGTGGGACTAGCCCTTCACCAGCAGTGAGGCTAACGTGGACTTTTACAGAAGAGCTTGTATCACAACACATGGACTAGTTTAAAGACAAGTAGGTTCTTGTTAATAAATAATCCTGTTAATATATGTGTGCATTGGTATTGTAGACAGAGGATACTGGCCACCAAACAACATCCTCTCCTAGCTTCCCATGGTACAAGACTCTACAGTGTGTAATGACACATTCCTATGCAGAGACATACGATATCTTAAAAGCTGCGCCAAAGATAAATTGAGAGGCATGTATATTATAATCTTTGTAAAGTTCACATTGGATTCTCTTTTGTTTGATACTCCAAGGAGCTAAGGGACACTTTCGATTGTTGCCTTGTGGAGGATGGACGTGATTTTGGACTGTGCGGAAAGGCAGCCATGTGGTTGGTAATTATGGTTTGTGCGATGAGCACAGCAAGTCTTATTGTGTTGTGAATAAAAAATAGTGAAAAGTATCGAAGTGTTACGAAAATTATTTATAGCGACGTAGCATAGTATTCCTTGGTTTCCACCGTCTTCGTGAAGTGAACCGATGCCGACTCATGATGGTACACACGGTCAACAAAGAGAAGAACATCGATGGCGACTAATGAATTAATATTGTGGCAGAAGGACTAATTCTACGTCTAAGGTGAGAACTCTGATTAAATCAACAATGACGTGGAATTTAAAACGTAAAATGTTTTTTATTTATTTCGCCACACTGGCGACCGCTGACAGGGACAGTGCTGGTGGAACAAAGAGTAAGTACTTCATTGTTGTGCTACAAATGTACTTGTACTAATTACTGTTTCTCTGTTACATGACGCACATGGAAAATGACGAATAAAGTGAAACAGTATTAACTGTATAAACGGATGGCACAATAACCAGAAGGAACAAGGACAAGGATTTACAAAACTAACGTAATCGTGAGTGATGCAGTTCAGTCGGAATTAAGGTAGGAAAGCGCAAACGCATGCAGTGGCTGCACCTTGGCTTAGCTCCACTTAAAGCAGAACCTTTTCCTGTCCATATTAAAATCCTGGTAGTGTTTGTGGCAACACACAATTACACTTTCATAATTACTTTTTTATGTTCAACAATCGCAGAATTAGAAGACGTAGTGCGCCATCTTGTAAATTTCCGACGCGCAACAAATAACAATCGCGAGATATTTTTATTAATTCAACTGCGAGAGAATTTAAAGATTTAGATTAACAGTAAAGTACAGATAAAAATAATATCTTCACAATGGAATCGGAGAACTTTAATTTGACAAATGTTCATGGACACGTCACCGATTCTGACAATAGTGACGTAAATGATGACGCAATTAGTATTTCAGCACAACATAATGTAGAAGTAAATACAATTCAATTGCACTCCACAGGGATTAACAATAACGAACCACTTGCAAATGAAACCTTGTGCACAGTCGATGAAGCATCGATTACCAGATCAGATGAAAATATTTCGCGTGAAGTCAGTGAACCTAGCCCGGTTTCGATTCAATCAGACCGTGGCAGAGAAACAATGGCAACAAATAATGGCATAAATACAAACACACAAGCTTCGTCAGTTACGCTTGAGGCATTATATAGTCTGATGTCAAATGTGAGCGAGAAACTGGCGAATCTAGAAATAATGACAAACACAAAATTGTCAAACATGGAAATTGGGTTCCAACAGCAGTTTTCAAGTGTAAACACGCAATTTGAAAACATACACAGACATTTCGATCAACGCTTAAAAAAACTCACCAATGAAATCGATCAAAAGATCGAAGACAAAGTCATCAAAACCGTCAATAGTGTATACAATGTATTGGCAAATGACTTAGAAAAGAAATTGTCAGATCTTACAACCAAACAGGAACAGGAACTGTCAGAAATAGTAGAAACACACAATCAAACACAAACCGTACAAAAAGAAATACATGAAAACGTACAGGCTATTCAATTAAATTTAACAAGAGTACAGTCCGCATGTGAAGAAATACCTGACCAAGTTAATAAAGTTAACGAAGAAGTCGGTTTTCTGAAACAGGAGACTCGACGTATCAACGCAGACATTATCAAAATAAATGAAACTTTAGAAAACGGTAATGTAAATGAATCAATAACTGACCGGGAAACAAAACTTTTTGAAAAATTAGGTAATGAAATCAAAGTAGCCGAGGACAGAATACGTAAGGAAATTGCTGGTAGACTAAACGTTTCAAATGACTTGCCTACGTCAAGCAACAAGCAGCGCGACACTTATTCGCCCGTGCCAGATTACGATGTCAATAACGCAGAACATCACGCGCCCTGTCCGGCGTATGTGCACGCACCGGCACAGGCAAACAATGGCTATTCGCCAAACGCGGTGCTGCAACAGGCAGTAGGCGTGTCGCCTTGCATCTCGACGATTCTAGTCGATGAGAGCCTGTTGAAACATAGACAGTTTCCAGTTTTCTCCACAGAATCCAGAAAAACTCATCCAGTCGTATTTGTAAGAGCATTTAAAAATGTCTTACCAAGAAACTGGACTGAGGCACAGAAGATTAGATATGTAGTAGGCTTCACACAAGGCGACGCACTTTTGTGGGCCACAGACATGGCTGAACAGTGCGTCACCTACGAACAATTTGAACGGGCTTTCTTGGAGAAATATTGGTCTGCTGGGGTCCAAGAAAGACTGCGCCGTGAAGTATTCAACCCACAACCGTTCAACCTCAAAAACGGCGGGTTGAGAAAGTATTTCGAAAAGTACTTGAATAAGACGCGCTATTGGAACAATCCAATACCGCACGTAGACGTTCTCAAAATTCTGAAAAACAGACTACCCGCGAATTTACGCGAAAAATTGGTAACCATACCGGAAAACGACCTTGACTACTTTCTTTCCGTGCTTGACTCTATTGATCTAATATACGAAGAGCCGAGCACAAGTAATCGGAATGAATATTCCGGAACCAATCAAAACAACGGTAACGGATATCATTTTAATGGCAGTGGACAAAACCCACACAGTTGGCATCCGTATGCGACAAGGCCAAATAATGGAACCTGGAATTACGGAAATCGGAGGACTTCGGCGCCACAGGGACGTGAAGACCGAAGGTACAGTACAGATTACGGTCCACGGCGGTATGGAAATGATAGAAATCACGTGAATGATTGGTCAGGCCCGCGTGATGAAAGGCGGCACACAAATGAAAATTACAATAGTTACAGTAATAGGAATGACAGACCAAGGAGGAATAGCGACGGCCGGTCGCAAGAAAATGTTGCACGCAGCGGTCCGGAAACTAATTGGCGACAGAATAACCACTCAGTACACTTTGTAGAGGTAACGGACAGTACTGAAGCAACGCCTTTGTCTCCCCCGGTAAACAACAATCGGTCGTAATGAGCCCCCACCGGCCGACCGATTTGACAACAGGGGGCACAAACAAGCACACATTACATCTTAGACAATTATTTTTAAGATATGATCAGGATGCGACCATAGAAGATGATCTATGTGAAGAAGAGACGAAAGCACCGGACAAGGTAAGTGACCTCGAGCAGGCTGTAATAACAACAAAAAGATAGGAAACGTTACAGAATTTAACATTGGACAGGAAGTACTATTACGTACCCACCCAAAATCCTCTAAAATTAAGGCATTAAACAAAAAGTGGCAGTTGTTGTATGATGGCCCTTTCATTATAATAGACAAACCTCACCCAGGATGTTATCTGTTAGGTAACACACGAACGGGCAAGGTGAAAGGGTTATACCCTCACAATGACATCAAGGAATTTTTTCATTAAAGGTTATATGTTATTTTAGCAAAATTGAAATTGTACAATCTTGGGTCACATAGTAAAATTGCTGTCATTAACCCAAGAAACTTGCGAACAACTGGGGGCATATGCCAGCTTAAAAACGCATATTTAACCAAACCTAATGAAACATGTGTTACTGTGAGTCTTAACACTATAAAATAAACCATACGGTACTTTTGTAGTCTACGTCAGTTATTTAAGAGAGGGGAACAAAGACAAATTAACGCGAAGGTCAGAGTTTGTTCGCTTGAGACGAGCAACAAACCACACGTCGAAGTTGCAATCCAACGCTCAGCTCATGAGCACGCGATAGCTGCATGTCAAGACGAGGTCATTGGCCGCGCTGTAGGCAGCGAGCCGGGGAGAAATCTTCCCCCCTTCCATGTCCGATCAGCTGAGCGTATACAAAGCGCGAAGGCGCATGCGCGGTCGAGGCCAGGTGTCACGTGACTATTATACGATGGTGGCTATCACGATAATGTTCACCAACAATGCAGAGTTTTCCCCTACAGTCCAGTCGTGGTACGTAAGCGCGCATGCGCGGAAAGTTTAAAAGTTTTGAGACCACTCTTACTATGAGACACAGAGACGAAAGTCATTCAAAAACAAGAAAGGAAAGGGTACACAAGTCTTGTAAATAGCAACTTAGAAAATTTAATTATAAGCTGGTATTACGTAATAAAAGTGAACATACAAGTACATACTGGTCATACCGGTATTGTAATATTATATTATACTGAGTAAAATCTTAGCTTGTACGGAAGGAGAAATAAAATAGAAAAATAAATAAATAAATAAATAATGCAGATATATAACCGGAAGAAAGGCTATGTACACGAGAACAGCACACAATTACATATAGGGAAAAAGCAGCAAAGAGGAAATCAAAGAGATAACGCATACATTTACATTACACAGTAGCTAGCGATTTTCAGAATGAACAACAAGGTAAACGCGGAAATTTTGTGACTAAGGAAAAGAGTGACACAAGCTTTAAAATAGGGTAATAATAAACAGACCTATGCAGCGTGAGTAATGAACTGAATCGCTCTCAAAACAAATACCTAGGGTTTATAGAGGGAGAAACACATTAACGTTAGGAAACACCTGAAGCACTCAGCAAACAGCTTTGTAGAATATATAAGCTATACACGAGGGTACATGTACGAAAGCTAAAGTGTAAAGGAGGAAAATAGGGAATGTTGCACATTAATGGACTGTAAGGCAGTTATGTATGTAAGAAGAAATATTTAGTTGTAAGTATTATTAGTATAAGGGACGATGCTCAGCACACCCTGAATTATTTTGGAATATTGAAGGAATGGTGCAGGGTACCGAAAAAGGGCCCCACCAGCAAAGTGTATATTATAGTGGTAGATATTTTTTTGTGTATAAACGTATGTATGAATGTGTGAAAGGCGAAAGAAGCCCTGTACATGTACTGAACTTAAACAACGTAGAAGTGTATAAGGAAAATTAAACTCTAAGAGAACCTCGTATAAACAGGTATACCTAACGTCAAGAAACAACTTAATTAAAACCGTAAGACTCTACGAGTTTACGAGAAAATGCGAAAAACCTGATACAAAGTGTAACATTAGCGATGCTTCACTCATGTATGCAAAAGGAAGGTATGAATTACTTTACCCACTTGAAACATGAAAGGATAAATCATGTTAAAATTATATCTTTCATACATATAACGATTTACAGTCACAAGGAATGAAAATGATATCGCCGCTATACGAGAAACAGGTAAGTAGTGTGATCGACGACCTGTAAGCAAAGGAATCGCCTATAAAATGAATTATGAACAAAACGTCATAAAGAATTTCATGCTGCACTGAAGCTATGAAAGTCTGATTGTTCGTGTACATAGATTTTTATGACAACCGATGCATTAAAGTGTCTGTATTTTTTCTCCCATGATAACACAAGACGCCTATAAGCGCACTTTAATTGAAAATGATAAACACACAAACCAGGGCGTGCCGCTATTATGAAACTCTGTACATAGTAATAGTAGTTACACCCTGAACTTCAAAATTTTATGTTTATATGTCCATGTTAAGGTAGGAAGTTTTATTAGGGTTAACGATTTATAAGCACACCAGAACGTGCTTAAGCACAAAACACTGTACATATTAGGGTTATGCTGCATACAAATGATTATTTCGTGCATTTTCAGATTTTATACGCAAAAAACCGTAGCATACACGTAGTCGTTGCCACTACCCTAAGTAGAAGGTAGAAAATTCACTTCCCAAGCTTCAGTGGAGCGGCTACAGCTGTATTCTCTGCATGCTGATGCATGTCGTTGCGTGTGAAGAATACGTAATGGAGGTAAACCTTAACTTATACTCGAGTTCAAGAAGGAAAACAAAGGACTTGTTCCTTCTAACAGATTAATGGGAAAAGGCGAGTGTGTGTGTCAGTAAAATCCAAGACGAAGAAGCCACTATGAGTGGTCAAAAATTTTTTCAATTTTAGTCGATAGTTTTTTCCTGCAGTTAATGTAAACAATGTATTGTATGTATTATATGTTATTCCATTGTATGTGATGTATTTTGTATTTCATGCCAAGTCCCGTGACTTACAAATTATGTGCATCGACCAGAAGTATTGAGGGGAATGAATCTCAGTACAATAGGTAAAAGGGGTTAATGCAAAGAAAAAAAAAGTGTAGTGAAAAGGAAGTTTCGATCGCAATACTCGCGGTTAAAGTGGTGTGTGTGTAGAAATTAAAATTGTGCAAAGTAGTGCTACGTTGCAAATGTCAGCGACCCTAAACAAGTGACAGCGAAAATTGAAGCTTGTATCGTCAAACGACCCATGGCGTCACAGTAGGAAAGGACAATGCCAAACAAGTTTGACACGGTACGCTTCTTACCAGGAGCTACATCGACGGGATCGTCCTCCGCCTCGCACATAGTGTGGTGTGTTCTTCGGGGCACATATTCCAATGTACCTCGTCGTATCCAGTCTAAGTACTGGAAGGAACTACAAAAAGCACACGCATACTGAGGTTCGGAAGTCTTGACGGTACCCGCACGTCGGTGTATATTCAGTGCACTGGCGCGCGCATTCAACCAACGTCGCCAGCTAACGGACGACCAAACAATCAGGCGCGCGTATCACCCGCCCATATTCAACACGGGCTAGCGAACAAAGCTCGTCGCCCCAGAATAAATACAGAAAGCAATACAAGGACTTAATTTTCACCTCGGATGAGGAAGGAAACATTTGTATGTAACGTTGTATTCAATGTATATTTTATTGTACAAACTTTACTACATGATGCCATTTTCTCAGTATTAACCAGAACTTTGTATATTAGGATTAAGGTTTGTAAATATTAGCATAAGTATACCAAAAAACTGACACACACTCAGAAATACCAAAGAATTCACAGTGCCATGAAAATGAGACAATAAAAATGAAGTTTGTAAATAAAAGACCCCCAAACCTATCAATTGCAAGGTCGACTACTGTATCCTGTCAATCAAATAAAATTTTCTAGTGACAGTATACAGTAGGGGGGCAGTTGTAATGACACATTCCTATGCAGAGACATACGATATCTTAAAAGCTGCGCCAAAGATAAATTGAGAGGCATGTATATTATAATCTTTGTAAAGTTCACATTGGATTCTCTTTTGTTTGATACTCCAAGGAGCTAATGCTTCAGGCATTTCACATTGTGCTGGTGTAAGCTGTCGCCAGCACACCGGTCGATGAAGAGGTTGCAAGAAGATCGATAATATGCGCTGAACCATGTGCGTCTAGAGGCGAGAGGCTAAAGACAGGTTCGCAAGCAACGCGCGGCCAACCCCTCTCGATCGCCAATATTTAGATCGACGCTGTGGACCGCAGGACCCAGTCACTCATAGTTCCAGTCAGAACCAATAGCTCAGATGTCGTAGTTACAGTTCTAGGCAGTCACCCAGGCAGTGAGAGTCTCGGTCACACTCAGCTACATTACCAGCTCAGTCACAATTCTAGGTGGCGTCTGTCAGTTCACGGAACCGGCTGAAAGAGTGCAGTGTTTATAGTGGGACTAGCCCTTCACCAGCAGTGAGGCTAACGTGGACTTTTACAGAAGAGCTTGTATCACAACACATGGACTAGTTTAAAGACAAGTAGGTTCTTGTTAATAAATAATCCTGTTAATATATGTGTGCATTGGTATTGTAGACAGAGGATACTGGCCACCAAACAACATCCTCTCCTAGCTTCCCATGGTACAAGACTCTACAGTGCCAACAACGACACAAAACAAAGTCTCCCCCAACTTGAGTACAACGCGCAGATTCATACAACCATGTGAAACTGTTCGAAAAGTCCTTCTTTGAGATGTTTTTCAGCTCGCAATTTACATTGGTTTCAATGTCGGTTATGTCTATGCACTGACCCTTCATGTGAATTTCTACACTTTGTCGTTTTCTGGTGGGATCGTACTGTTAACACTATGTCGCGCCAACCGAGGCGATTTTATTTTCAGGAAAAAAGTGCATTTCAATCGAATCGTGGTAGGTGTCCACGTGTCGTTGGTTTTGTTCTGGAATCAATGTGTGTGGGACAAACTCTGTGCACATTTTTCTGTTCTCAAAACATTCTGGAGATCTTGAACAGTTTATTTAGAGATGTTCTTCCACTGCGATTTGCGACAACAACGTCGAGTCACTATGTTTACTCGTCCATTATTTAAGACTGCATGCTCATATCCGACTGGCTGTATGCACACCTCTTGTTTACAGTTGTTAGTTCAAGCTGCCACCGTAGTTACTGCGCTGACGTCGCTTATACACAAAGAATGAAGTCAGTCTCGAAACTTTTTGGACGGACGATTTATTTGGACAGCACATGTACCACGGATTTAGCGATGATTACAGACAGGATAAGTTGTGTTTATAAAGAAATGCTGGTATTCCACTAAAATGACCAAGGAAAAAAGATTCGGTCAAATCTTCTCTCAGCAGTTCAAAATGCAATGAGTTATCTTAGGAGTCTCTTGTTCAGTTGATACGGAGAGAAAAGTTGTCAGTATATTCAGATTTGATTAACTCTACAGTGGAAGACATGGGGAGAAGGAGGGGGAAGGGGAGAGGGAGAGAGAGGGGGAGAGGGGCATCTACTGAACTGCGTCAGAGAAACAGAGAAAGAAGTGAGGCACGGAAAGGGATATGGTGTCAGAAAGTGAAGAAAGTTGTAGAGGTAGGTACTGAGAAATATGAAAGAGGCAAGATGGAAGACAGGGAGATAGAAATGGGGAACAAGTGACGATAAATAAAGGCAGAGAACAATAGGAGGGAGAACTGTTGGAACGGCAAGAGGAACTTAGCAGAGGGGGCGGGAAAGAGGAGGAATGTGGAGGGCAGTTAAAAAACGAAACCAAATACTATAGTGGGCGTTGAATTATGCTTCTCAGCCATGTTTCAAAACGGGTACGGCTAAGAGAAGATGGTTATCAGAAGCTCATTAGTGCATCCTCCAACCTATAACGATCCAGCTCATCTTCTGCAGTAATTGGCGATTAACGAGAAGCTTGCATTTTATATCATTATACTAAGCTGGAAGGCCGCTCTATCGTAGGTACTGCAGAGCTCGCTTGCTGGAACATTTTCAGTATGGCGAAACATGATTACATATTGCACTCCGCTGCTGTGGAAAGCAAGCGTTATTGATAGGTTGGTAAATGTAACAGAAGTACACACTGGTGAAAACTGTTAACGCTCAGTTATCGAAGTGGGTAACATTTGCAAACGGGTGCGCAATTTCGCTATATACTGAGAAAACAGTCTCAAATAGAAATATGCAGATGAATGGATACAAGCGCCACCGATGTTGTCTCAAATAGAAACATGCAAATAAACGGATAGAAGTGCCACCAATGTTGAAATAGCGGAAAATACCGCAAAATGGAAGTTTACATTTTTTAATAACCGTTAAAGGAATGGCATGTGTTAAAATACACTACGTGCTAGGATTTTTTAAGACGTTAGACTGTCTGACTAGAGCTCCCTGTGACTTTCACGAAGTCTAATCAACGGTTAATATATCTCTGAACTGAAAACTTTCTATTTCTAGGCACAATTTGCAAACCTGACATGCATGACTACAATAAAAACAGAACATTTGCACTGATTCTTAATTTAAAAACGAACTTTTTCATTTAGTTATATCCAATTCACTAATTACGAGTCACAGATTTACGTCTTATCAGTGTTGTCCTAAGTTACGTTTCATGCAATAATACCTGAAGACTAAACATTTTCAGAAACATAGGGTATTTAATGTAGCGAGAAAATTTGTTAATCGATATCATGATTTTGCTTGTCTTTTGCAGGAGAACTGATATGGCTCCAAGTCAACAAACTGTACCGTACAGTGGGCCTGTCTCGCAATGTTGTGAGCTATTAGCACAAATTAATTTTATTTTGGAATATTAAATACAACGAAGACTCTACGCGTCCAACCTAACTCGTGTGATGTCACAAAAAACGTTATCAACGCGAAGATTGGCATAAGCGCAAGAATACTTTTCTAGGCGCGTTCCTATCGTAAGACCTTGCCTTTCTCCGACCCGTCTTACTGAGCCAATATGCAAAGGGCGTTCAATAAGTAACGCACCCCATTTTTTTTTTTTTTTTTTTTTTTTTTGAGAGCTGGTTGGTTTTATTCGGGTTTCCAGTACACCATTTATTCCCCCATCTTCTGGCTACAGAACCAAATAAATTTACACGTGTTGGGATGAATTGTATTTTGTGCAGATAACCAAGTACATCTTAAACTGTCCAGCGACGAAAATACTTCGAGTTGATCAACCAGATTTTGGCAAACGCATTTTGACAATGCTCGCTGTATCCCTGGATGACAGTGATAATTATACAAATACAAGTATGCGTCATGAATATATGAATATTACGACGACAATCGACAGACACCGTGATGGCCTCCTGCTGCAATGGCGTTGTTAGGTTCGGACACAGATGAGGACCCAGATTATTGGCCAAACTGTAGTTATGCTGAAACTGACACATCTTATGACGAAGACGAATCAGACGAGGACTTTGCCGAGTCTGCAACGCTGAGCAGAAAAAACACTTCATTTTGTAGTTCTTTTTTATACCCATGCACCTCGCACTTTTTGTCATTTGCTATACTCATTATAGAGATAAGGGTATCATTCTGGAAGACAGTAGAAAAAACACTTTATTCCAGAAGCATACAACTATGTACATTTTGCAGTTCTTTTTTTATACCCATGCACCTAGCACTTTTTGTCATTTGCTATACTCATTGTAGAGATAAGGATATCATTCTGGAAGACAGTAGAAAAAACACTTTATTCCAGAAGCATACAACTATGTACATTTTGCAGTTCTTTTTTTATACCCATGCACCTAGCACTTTTTGTCATTTGCTATACTCATTGTAGAGATAAGGATATCATTCTGGAAGACAGTAGAAAAAACGCTTTATTCCAGAAGCATACAACTATGTACATTTTGCAGTTCTTTTTTTATACCCATGCACCTAGTCACTTTTGTCACGTGTTATACTTATTGCAGGAATAACGATATTACATTCAAAGAAAAAAGACCCTCGTGTCACCATACACGAGAAATTTCCACATGTCATGCAAAGAGATAGTGGAGGAAATTTGAAGTGTCCTTTTCAACGGAACTACCTCAGCATTTGTCTTCATCGACTTAGGGAAACCACGGGCATCCTAACTCTGGATGACCGGACGAAAATTTAACCTGCCTCCACCCAAATACGGCTCAAGCCTGCTAACCGACACGCCATAACACTGTCTCTGCTAGCAGTTGATTTGCAGCCAACATGGAATCTGAACTACGGCGCGAAACGAGACTTTTCACTTACGGAAAATACTGCTAAAGGCGAACGTTGCGTTAAGAATCTAAGACCTCTTACGACCGAGCGGCGTTCGAGCCTCGGACCACTGCGCTTGTAATCTGACACTTAGTCAAGCAGCCACTAAGATCTTTAAGCACTTGAGAGAGCGTGCAAGTTCCAGGCTTTGCGATGAGCCGGGCAGCTTTGATCGGCAAGACAAGGACTTGACACCGTTGTATCGGAAAACTCTTATAGCAGTAGGCCGAAGTTTCTCTGAAGCTGTCGACCTGCTGGGTCAGAGAGGTAGGAGGATGAACAGGGAAGTTACTCGTACCATAAAACGCTGTAGCAGGTTGCGAAAGTGTTGCGGCAATCTACCAACAAAGTACTAATCAACACTATTTGCTCCCAGAACATATCGATGCGGATCTTTTCTCTTTTAGTGTATCCCGTGCTGTTATTAACAAGTAATTGTACGACACTCGTGCGACTGTTATTTATGACTAAGGACTGTAATTGTCCTTCGTTTAGTCAAGCTCGTTGTTTAGCACGTCCAACGTTTTAGTATGCGCTGTTTTGAACTTGTAACGACCAAATTTTTCTACTGACAGTAAATATGTACAACGGTACTAGCAAACTACAATTTGACAATTAATGTTAAAGCTACGCAGAAGTTCTGATGGGGCTGAATACATTTACTTACATATATAATTGGTTTTATCGAAAGAGAATGCAATAGTTCAGAAAAACCACTGCACCTATCGCTCAGTTCTGGTTACGGTTCCGATTAATTTATCTAAATTTAGTACAAGATGCGGACAAGCTAAACGTCATAAGGTACTACTATCTGTAATACTACTTCTTATGGAATGAATAGCAATCGTCGTATCTTTTCGCTCTTATTGCAGTTATTTCGGCCACCAGACGTGTTGACCTGATTTAGTTCTCCATATGTATAATCATCAGTTCTATTTATCATCTGCATCCTACATCATCAACGACCATGCTTTCACGCTGTCATTCTTTCTTTCCATCAGCCCTTCAACTACACAGTTTTCAGCAACAATTTGCGTCTTATATACGCCGAACCGTTCTCCTTCTTCAATTTATCATGTTCGTTATTGAGCACTTACATTTATGCCTTCTCTGTTTAACATTTAGCCATCCATCATGTGCACCTGTTGCCACTTTCGTGTTACTATAGCCACAAGACAGGACACACGCCATTTCATGAAGCACACTTCACTTTCGGCAACAACTACTGCGCCTTCAATGAAGTGTACATACATCATGCTGATTTTCTGTCCGCGACAAACTCCTTCCACATCGAGAAAGTCCTTCGTTTCCCCTACTGCCCCTTCAGCGTACAATTATGTATCAGTGGTGACAATGAGAGCAACCCTACCATACACCTTTCCAGATTCTGGCCCCCTGCAACACCCCAGTCTGTTCTGCAAAAAAGGAAAGGATTGTCTATCAACGCTTGCAGTTGGCACTACACTGCGTAAAAGTGGAAAACATCCAGTTTGACATTATCAGAAGCCTTTGCCGAATCTGCGGATGCATGGTGGGTGAGGCGCAGAGCCTTGCATCGCGCCTATGTAAGCCGGACAGTAGCGAGCATTTTCACATGAGCCACGGTTATAACATAACAGGCGATCCGATCCAGTAACTTGTTGCAAGAGGTTAACGGCTGTGACCATCTGACGGAATCTTACGTAGTTAAAACGGTATATTTTCGAAATAAAAGTGTACTGTGACTATTACGACTTCCGCTAATTAATGCTAATTTAGATTGCTTAGTTTTTGGTGTGTTTAAAGGTATGAATGCTAAGTAATAAGATACACGAATGTTATGTCCTTTAACTGATTAGGCGTTAGTACGAGAACTGTGATTGTACGGAGAGAGTGAAATGTGAACATCCTCGGCGAGGGGAGGGGGGGAGGGGAGAATTTGTAAACGGCAGCTACCCAGTTTTATGGTACTGGAAAAACAAGAAATATTTTACGATAATTTTGATATTTAAAGAGGGAGTCATTTTGATAACAGTGGATTTTATAAACCGTTCATATATGCTATTAGGTTGTGATTGGTCGAATGTGAAACACGCGGGATTGCGCGACTTAATACCAATACCGGATTGGCTATGATGTGTATCAACCAGATGATAGTCCACACGTACTAAGAGAATTGCTTTTTAAAGTCTAAGGACAGTTCGAAGCTCAGCCATAATCATGTACGGAAGGGCGTATTTGGAGCTATGAACCGATGTAATAATTTTGCGGAATGATGAATAAAACTCGACCGTGAAGTGCCACAAAGTGAAGGCGGATGTGCGTGAAATGTGAACGCGCGTAATTCCGATTCTTAAGGGTAAACTGTGACTTTTGAATTAACTGAAATGCGCGTGTCGTATTGCGCAAGTAGAGACCGAGAACTGAACGTTCAAAGCGATCGGTTCAAATAATATTAGAGCGAGCATTCTTTCAATGGGTATTAGTTTGGGCATTTACGAGTGACTGTGATCGCGTGTGAGTGATGAAACTGCAACTTCAGATTTAGCAGAGGCTTAGCAGTGTTTTTGTTTCACACAAGTGACTGATATATCTAAGTTTTCACTCACAAACCAGCTGTCATTTGATCGCTCAGCTAACCTGATACCAAGAAAAACTTGTTGCACCCACTGGACTCTGTAATGCTACTGGTTCTACTACAGCGTATTTAATAGAGAAACACTGATTCATTTTATCACGGCAGTCGTATGGACCGGACTGCAGAAGAAGAAATTCATCACGGTGGGTGGACATTTCTGCGGGAGGAACATAACAACAGCGCCGTTGCATGGGTTCCTGTGTTCATCAGAAATATGCCCTCTATTACTCACGTCACCTTTTAGAACGTGATGGCACGAAACAATGGCTGGAACGAGTCTCAAAGACAACATCGATTATTCTGCTTTAACGTAGCCTAGTAAAAAGGGTACTAGGAAAGTTTTGCCGAGGCCCACGAGAAAGACAGGCCGCGGATCGTACGTCACGAAGGTAGGCCTGAACCCGATCGCTCGCTCAGCTCAGCAGACAAAATGCGTTTCTGAACCCTGTTAACGCGCAGCTGGACGTGTACGTACTAACGAGAATTGCATCTTCTATTGGGATCTGCTATTATGAAGTCTTACTGTTTAATAGTAGCACAACAACGTTTAATTTAAGGTTAATACTCGATATAAATGGTATAACAGCTTGTTTATAGCATTTAGTCTGTTCTGCTTAACAGTCCTCATTTCATACAAGAACTGATGCCTTTTGAAACTGCTAATCACTTTGCCATGATTTCAGTTTTACTGTACTCTAGAATAGCCGTAATAAACTATGAGTAGGCCTGTGGACTTCCGGTCATTACAGGACTAATAACAAAAAGACTTCATAATAGCAGATTTCAGTAGAAGATGCAATTATCGTTTGTACGTATACTTCTAGTTATGAGTTTAACGGGTGAAGAAACGTTGTTTGACTGCTGAGTTGAACGAGCGAGCGAGTGCAGGCCTACCTTCGTGACGTAACCGCCGCGGCCTGTCTTTCTCGTAAGCCTTGAGTTTTGCAATACGATGCAACAATGTCGCAGGAGGCTGATTGTTGCTGTGTTCTGAGAATACTTCATATTTGCATTGTAGCCGGTGTGCCAGTCGTTCGTTCACTAGCGGGGTTAGTTTCAAGTGCTTGCTAAGGCATTGTGGTCACGAAGTGAGTTTCGAGCAGTATAATTTCGCGCGTGGTTTAAACAGACCAGTGCTTTGAAGAAATGACTCTTGCCCTCATCTGGGTGCCGCGCAGACTGACCGAAGAGCATATGAACGACGTGTGACTTGATGTCGGGAGACGTTAAAGAAGTTTTCTAAGGGACAATATCGGTATGTGACGAGACTTGGCTGTACTGTTATGACGTGCCGATTAAGACTCAAAACAAGGTTTGGGTCATTGAAGATGACGACACACCCTTAGCTATCAGAAAATCCCCATCATTAAAGAGGAAAATGGTAGCTTTTTTTTAATCGGGTGGAATTGTGGAGCGTGTTGTTTTGGACACAAAGAAGACAGTCACAGCTAAGAGGTACACCGAGCAGTTCTTGCTCAAGGTCATCCAGTCTTTAAAGAACTTGCGACCAAAGTCGCAAGAATGGACATATGGTTCCTCCATCAAGACAACGCTCCAGCTCACCGTGCCGAAGCATTAAGCGAACATTGGCGCGATACAGGACTGAAACTTCTTGAGCACCCTCCTTACAGTCAAGACCTTGCTCCTTGTAACTTTGCACTGTTTCCGCATGTGAAAAAGAAGCCGAAAGGAGAGCTGTTTTCAAGTGATGAGGACCTCCTGAGGGCTTGGTGCAGGGAGTGTGCCTTACTCCCTATGGAAACTTGGGAGGACTGGTTTAGGGATTGGTTTCGAAGGATGGAGAGGTGTATTCAATATGACGGAAATTACTTCGAAAAAATTAAATAAAGTCCTATTTCAAAACCATCGCAGTACCCTTTCTATAGAAAACAATGTGTATTAGCACATTATCCCACAAATTCTCGCCGCGCGGGGTAGCCGAGCGGTCTAGGGCGTCTTGCCACGGTCCGTGCGGCTTCCCCCGTCGGAGGTTCGAATCCTCCCTCGGGCATGTGTGTGTGTGTGTGTGTGTGTGTGTGTGTGTGTGTGTGTGTGTGTGTGTGTCGTCCTTAGCTTACGTTAGTTTAAACTATATTAAGTAGTGTGTAAGCTTAGGGACTGATAACCTCAGCAGATTGGGCCCATAAGATCTTACCACAAATTTACAATTTACTAAACACTGGTTACAAAACACGCTTCCTCTGCACCGCTCCTTTCCCTAGCAACACTTGGTTCACACATACCCTGAATTTCAACTTAAAACCAACAAAGTTAAAATATGTGCATTACACTTATTGTTTGAACATCGCTTGTATGCTGAACTCTATACTTTTGAACTGACAGAAGTTGGAAGACTTCAGACTGCCAATGCAATTCGTCTGACCACTGTCACTAATAATAATATAAAGGGTCCCTAAAGTAGTGCTGTAGTAACTACATAGTTTACCTGCTGCCAAAAAAACAAAGAAGTCGTTTTTTGTCGATTGTGAGAATTATTTACCACTCGGCATTTCCATGAGACATTTAAGAATATGTAACATAGATATCTCAATTTTGTCACAGAAGCATGGTTTTCTTTTTGAGTCATCGGTCTTCTAACTAGTTTGAAGCGGACCGCCCAGAAATCCTCTCCTTTACCAACCTTTTCATCTCAGAGTAGCACTTTCAACCTACATCCTCAATTATCTGCTTGATGTATCCCAATCTCTGTCTTCCTCCATTGTTGTTACCCTCGACAGCTCCCTCTAGTACCACGGAAGTTATTCCATGATGTCATAACAGATGTCCTATCATCCTGTTCCTTCTTCCTGTCAACGTTTTCCATATACCACTATTCTTCTCCTCGCCGATTCGGCGGAGAACCTCATCATTCGGTACATTATCAGTCTACCTAAATTTCCACATTCTTCTGTAGCCCCACATCTGAGATGCCTCTGTTCTGTTTTGTTCCGGTTTCCCCACAGTCCATGTCTCACTACCGTAAAATGTGCTCCGGATGCACATTTTCAGAAATTTCTTCCTCAAATTAAGACTTTTGTTTGATACTAGTAGACTTCTCTTGAGCAGAAATGGCCCGTTTACCAATCCTAGTCTACTTTTTATGTCCTCCATGTTCCGTTCGTCATGGGTTATTTTGCTGCCAAGGTAGCAGGATTCCTTATCTTTGTCAACGTCATGATCACCAATTATGATGTTATGTTTCTCGCTTTTCGCATTTCTGCTACTTTCATTAGTTGCATCTTCGTCCGGTTTACTCTCAATCCAATGTCCGTATCATTAGATTTTTCATTCCACTCAACATATCCTGTAAATCTGCTTCACTTTCACTGAGGACAGCAATGTCATCAGCTAATTTTATCATCAATATCCTTTCACTCTGAATGCATCGTAGAAAGTAGGAAGTATGTGTGTAGTGGGTTGACTATGTAAGGAACCTGCTGTAACACCATCATACAGAGTCACGCTTTAGTGCTAATACTTGAACAAAAAGATGATTATTGGTAATTTATTTTATCAGTGTTACAGTCTTATTAAATAGTGATAACAGAAACGATCTTCCAAAAATAATTTAGTTTCGTCATCGAAAGACAGTCGAAGCATTTGTTTTTACCCCTCGGAACATTCCAGTTTACCCCTCAGCTGGTAACTTCACGCAGGTTGGGAACCACTGTTCTACACCAATAAATATAGTAACTAGGGATTGATATTTCAACTACTAGCCGGTTCCTGTGGCTGCCAGTAGGAGATTACGTGGCGCAACTAGGTCGCTCGTTCATAAATCACTATGCGTCGAGTCGAGGTGGCGGTCACACAGCAACAAAAGGCGTTTAGCAATCTCCGTTTCAATAGGTGCAGTTCAATTACAACCACACGGCGTGCTGCTCGTCCAGACTACGGCGGCGGTCTCCTACAGCGAAAGAGGCGTACGGATTCCGCACTACACCATTGGCCTCCAACGTAACCTCACGATTTTTCTGTGGTGGTTTGTGGAAGACTTCGTCTACGTGCCTCTCCTGCTTTGGATGAATTGCGACACCACATAGCAACAACTAGCGAACACAGTAACCACAGACATGCTCGAAAAGGTATGGGACGAATTTAACTGTCGAGCATCCGGTGGAAACCACACTTAACATTTGTGAAAAGTAAATTACAGCTTTGTTCCTAAACGTAAATGTAAAAAGCATCCCGAAGTTGTGCGTGCGTGTATGAAAGAGATAGGCCCTTTTAAAACCGGAGGGTTCTTTTGAAACAAAAAATCCTGTAGTTGCATGCTAAATTAAAATTTATTCCAAGTTTCTACCTTTATTCATGTAGAAGACACAGTCTTTGTGAAATTCTCTGCATTTATGTCATGGCTACTCTCTGCGAGTTTCTCAATATGCATTTACTTGGTTCGCTTCCTATAATCGTTTTCTGATTGAACTTCTCTTACAGATACACGATTAAGGGCACCATTACTGTTAAAATAAATGGTTCGATAACGCATTTTCGTGTAGTCGGCAGTTCAGGCGTGGCTTGTGCACTCTTGGGACAACCGCAGTAAGAGAGACGAAATGTCTGAACACGGAACCGCGAAGTAGGTCGAGCTGCAGACCAACGCCGAACACGAAGGTGGAGGGAGGACTGGGGAAACAGCCAGCTGGTAGTGGAGACCAAGTAGCTTATCGATTGGCAGACAACGACCATGACGCCAGCACGCGAATAGGCTGCTTCGCCGAGGAAGTTTGAAGAGAATGTGAGGCCGCAATAGAGGAAATACTCCAGAAAAAGCTATAATTTTCATTCAGTCAAAGCATGGGTAAGTTCTTCATCAATAGAGGAATAAATAAATTCGTTGCTATTTCCCACTTCATTTCGAAACATAAAAGGACCCTTAAGTTTTATAATTCGTCTTAGTGGCCCCACAAAAATAACAGTATGTCAGTTTCCACAATTATTTCATACAAAACTATGCAAACTGCTCCTCACACCAACCATTATGCTGCTTTATATAAGAAGGAAAGCGAAAAACTCAATCTTTGTAACAAATTAATCAGTCGATATCCACAAGGAACGCTATACATCTTCAACGACCCGTATGGAACATCTAACTTGTATTGTCACAATATGTTATTTCAAGAAGGAATGAAGATGTAAGAGAGTTTAAAGTCTTTTCGTGAGCGGGTTACCGGAGACCGAGCGCAAGCTTAGGGTTGGAAAACCAAGGTCGGCGGTCGGGAGAGGAGGAAACCTACTGCAATGATCGGGAATGAAGCTATGCCTTGTTATTATAACATTTTTGTATGCTTCCACGTCTCCCGTAAGTGCAGCTAAAGTAAAGAGTCATTTTCTTGTCTAGCACCTTTAGGTCAACACTTCTGGGTCGCTCAATTGAAGGATTAAACACTTGTCGGAAATGGGCACTGATGAGATTCCAGGGATTCGTCAACTTGTCCCAATATGAGTTGGACAGCCAGAATAACTGCGTTTTGTTTGATTTCTAATCACCATTTACCTTCGTATCTGTATTGCACTGATAATATCTGCACAACAGTACAAATGTCGAAGATTACAAACTGTAGGAAAAGCAGATGCCAGACTCAGATTCACTGGAAGCTGGAAGTATAAGGAAATACAATTAATCCACGAAAGAAATGGCTTACAAAACACACGTTCGACCGATTCTGAGCATTGTTCATCAGTCTGGAACCATTACCAATTAGTATTAATAGCAGATATAGAGAAGATCCAGCGAAGAGCAGCGCATTCCGCCACAATACAGTTCAGTAAGCGCGAGAACGCTACGTCATTTCTCAAAAACATCCAGTGACAGTCGCTACAAGAGAAGTGTTGTGCATCATGGAGAAGATTACTATTGAAATTCCGAGAGCGTACGTTCAAAGACGAGTTGGGCAATCTATTATTTCCTCCCAAATATGTTTCACGAAATGACCATGACAAAACAAAAAAAGGAGAAATTAGAGCTCATACACAAATTTATCGGCAGTTGTTCTTCCCACGAATCGTTCGCAAATGGAGGGGAGATAATCGTGATGCCAGAATTTGTCTACCCTCCACCACACATCGTACAGTAACTTACGGAATATGTGCTGTGTGTCTTCTTTGGAACTAAACATGCTCTACTGACTCACTCGCTGTATTTAATGTTGACAACAGTAATCCCCATTTTATTCTTCTCTCTCAAGTTTGCATAAAGTACTGATTGGTTCTACTGGGGTTGGTTTTTCAGACAGTACGGAAAGGTTAATATATGAGTAGTTGGGTGATAGGCATCTCGTGTCTGGGTTCACTGAATGCAAAGGGCAGCAGGACAGCGCTATGTTGATCTATTGACACAATAATGGCCACCACACCACAGTAGCTTTGTGGCGGTATGTAAAGAGGCGCCGACGAGAAACCAGAAACTTTCGTGTTAGCATGGAATGGTGATTGCACGTAACAGGCTCTCTCAATATTGTGATGTTTCCCTCCACAAAAACGAAGGAAATCGGGTTAACAAACCAATTAAATTTTAATTACATTATCACTCTATAACGAGCAACCTGACACTACACGTTCCTGATACCAAAATACTAAGAAAATATCCCTGAACGATCTCCGATATTCTGTTGGTGGAGTTCGATTCACACTGTAGAAACTCCATTGTATCTATGAGGAGTGAAAATCCGTGAAAGCAAACGACGGCTGTCACAATTACGCTGTGAACCTGATAAATTTCTGTTAACTAGCAACTTCATAATGCAAGCTGCTCAATGATGAAAATCACCAGACGTAGTCTGGCACACTGCAGATTACTTGGTTTGCTGTTTCGATCTGCAATGACCATCATCGTGTTTATCATTACTGAATGTTGATGATGATGATGATGATGTTTCGGTTTGTAGGGCGCTCAACGGCGCGGTTATCAGCGCCCGTACAATGTCCCAACCTTTGCTCAGCCCAATTTCGCCACTTTCCTGGATGATGATGAAATGATGAGGACAACACAAACACCCAGTCATCTCGAGGCAGGTGAAAATTCCTGACCCCGCCGGGAATCGAACCCGGGACCCCGTGCTCGGGAAGCGAGAACGCAACCGCGAGACCACGAGCGGCGGACTACTGAATGTTTATCTCGTGACACTTTAAATACATGAAAAATTAAAAATGGAACAAAATCAGTCACTTACAAACAATTCCTCCTCTTACTTTTTACAAAATGTTCTCAGCATTCTTAGGAGTACGCAAAAATTAAGATATTCGTTCAAGTGTCACAGCCTCTGATACGTATACGAATGGCAGAATGAGAGGCCTGCAAACAAACTTAGTGCGCCGTTTTAGCTAATAATAAATTCATTTAACACATACTACACGAAGAAATAAGAAAAGCGTCACAAACACCGCGTAATGTTGCATTCTAACGACATAGCCGGATGCCGTACGTCAGGGTAAGTGTCTCAAACAAATACACTCCTGGAAATGGAAAAAAGAACACATTGACACCGGTGTGTCAGACCCACCATACTTGCTCCAGACACTGCGAGAGGGCTGTACAAGCAATGATCACACGCACGGCACAGCGGACACACCAGGAACCGCGGTGTTGGCCGTCGAATTGCGCTAGCTGCGCAACATTTGTGCACCGCCGCCGTCAGTGTCAGCCAGTTTGCCGTGGCATACGGAGCTCCATCGCAGTCTTTAACACTGGTAGCATGCCGCGACTGCGTGGACGTGAACCGTATGTGCAGTTGACAGACTTTGAGCGAGGGCGTATAGTGGGCATGCGGGAGGCCGGGTGGACGTACCGCCGAATTGCTCAACACGTGGGGCGTGAGGTCTCCACAGTGCATCGATGTTGTCGCCAGTGGTCGGCGGAAGGTGCACGTGACCGTCGACCTGGGACCGGACCGCAGCGACGCACGGATGCACGCCAAGACCGTAGGATCCTACGCAGTGCCGTAGGGGACCACACCGCCACTTGCCAGCAAATTAGGGACACTGTTGCTCCTGGGGTATCGGCGAGGACCATTCGCAACCGTCTCCATGAAGCTGGGCTATGGTCCCGCACACCGTTAGGCCGTCTTCCGCTCACGCCCCAACATCGTGCAGCCCGCCTCCAGTGGTGTCGCGACAGGCGTGAATGGAGGGACGAATGGAGACGTGTCGTCTTCAGCGATGAGAGTCGCTTCTGCCTTGGTGCCAATGATGGTCGTATGCGTGTTTGGCGCCGTGCAGGTGAGCGCCACAATCAGGACTGCATACGACCGAGGCACACAGGGCTAACACCCGGCATCATGGTGTGGAGAGCGATCTCCTACACTGGCCGTACACCACTGGAGATCGTCGAGGGGACAGTGAATAGTGCACGGAACATCCAAACCGTCATCGAACCCATCGTTCTACCATTCCTAGACCGGCAAGGGAACTGGCTGTTCCAACAGGACAATGCACGTCCGCATATATCCCGTGCCACCCAACGTGCTCTAGAAGGTGTAAGTCAACTACCCTGGCCAGCAATATCTCCGGATCTGTCCCCCATTGAGCATGTTTGGGACTGGATGAAGCGTCGTCTCACGCGGTCTGCACGTCCAGCACGAACGCTGGTCCAACTGAGGCGCCAGGTGGAAATGGCATGGCAAGCCGTTCCACAGGACTACATCCAGCATCTCTACGATCGTCTCCATGGGAGAATAGCAGCCTGCATTGCTGCGAAAGGTGGATATACACTGTACTAGTGCCGACATTGTGCATGCTCTGTTGTCTGTGTCCATGTGCCTGTGGTTCTGTCAGTGTGATCATGTGATGTATCTGACCCCAGGAATGTGTCAATAAAGTTTCCCCTTCCTAGGACAATGAATTCACGGTGTTCTTATTTCAATTTCCAGGAGTGTATGTCCTCATTCATGCACTCGGTGTGCTTAAGGTATGGTTGAGGATTTATAAATGCGGCTTTTTCTAAATCACATCCAGCCATTCTGTCTCTCACTGGGGCACGTCTCAATAGTAATACAACAGGACGCAGGAAAGAGGGACGTGTTGCCTCGTAGTGAGAAGTTACATCTTTTGGGCGAATTTGTTGGTGTCTTATTCATTTGTATTTCCTAGTGCTCTTGTACCAATCTACACGGCGTCTTTGTTTGTGCTTAAAACAAATCCATCATGAATATTATGATCCACAAATTCTTCGTAAATATAGTTTTATTTCCGTTGAGAAAAGTTTATAGCTCGTGATGTATTACTCATGGTACTTACCAATATCTGGAGAAACATATATACAGTCGTCACGTACAGGTCTTTAAGTAAACTTTCGATACAAGTGTTCGCGTGGTTGGAACTGTCACTTTTGATGTATTTTTCTTTCTTTTTCTTCCAATGGAAGTAATCCATCCATGGCGTCTTAGAAATTGGTTGGTATTTATGGAAGTTAAGTCATTGGCAACTTTTAATCCCTTAGTGAAGACGCCCATATTTCCCAATTCGAGCTACTTCTTAACTGGACCAATTAAATGAAGCTGGTGGGGTTATCGTCGAGTTCTTTCTTGAGGAACCTTTGTATTGCATATGGTACACGTTTCTCTCACTTTACGCCATTAGGACATATAACTAGGACCACGACATAATAAACATCGTAACGTACGTCCATACTGTCTCCCTTTAGTCCAATGAGCGCCGCTCACATTTATGCAGCCACAGAATTGGAGATTATTATAAAATCGCCTGTTTTTTTCAGTTTTGTGATTTGTTGTTGTTGTTGTTTCGTGGTCTTCAGTCGAAAGACTGGTTTGCTGCATCTCTGCACGTTACTCTATCCTGTGTAAATCCATCCATCTCCGAAAAACTATTGCAAAATGGTTCAAATGGCTCTGAGCACTATGGGACTGAACAACATCTGTGGTCATCAGTCCCCTAGAACTTAGAACTACTTAAACCTAACTGACCCAAGGACATCACACACATCCATGCCCGAGGCAAGATTCGAACCTGCGACCGTAGCGGTCGCGCGGTTCCAGACTGAAGCGCCGAGAACCGCTCGGTCACAACGGCCGGTAACTATTGAAACCTACATTCATTTGAACTTCTTTACTGTCTTCCTCTACAATTATTACCCCCCACACTGCCTTCTTGATTTACTTCAAGCACACTATTTCGTATTTGTGAGCTCTCTTCTCATTCTGTGGCTGGACAAGGTCGACATTGTTAAAAATTAGAGCATTTAGCCTGAGATGAAAAGAATCTGACAGTTCGCCTTGAGCAACGTTTTCAAAAACTTCCACATAAGGATTCAGGAACGTGAGTCACTTATTGACTTAGCTCTGTATACACATAAACTAATACACGTTTACATTTACATGGTTTTGTTTTCGTCTGCCACACATGGCTTCAGAATGAAACTGCCCTCTCTGCCCGATAACCAGATCGCCTGGTATTTAGCTGAAAAACTTCCAGTCTCTAAATCGGGTCATTACTTGAACAACCCGCTCTACCTAGATACAGATGAGTCAAAACTGAACTACTACCTGCTTGATAGTCTGTTGGTATGGCAGTTTTTCATCATATTATACCTACGTAAATGTCCACATACTGTATATATTACAGTACTTGGACGTTTCCATATAACCAAGTTACCACACGAAAGTCCGGCATTGTGTTCTGGTACGTGCAACAGAAGAGATGAAGACATTCATCTGGAGGTTTTGCATTAAGTAAGAGATTGGAAGGTTACTTGGTGTGAAGCAATAAGTAATTCATTTACAGCTACCAGCTTCGAAGCATCTAATCAAGAAATGGACAGCACAATGAAGAAGCTGTAGCAGTCACTCTAGGGGGAGCAGACAGCTCATGCTCCGTCCATCAACGCTTGGTGGCCCCCAGAGGGTGATGCACACTACTCGCCGCCCCTACTTCTACCCGGCCAAGCGCGCTCTCCCTCCCTCCCCCCCCCCCCCCACCCCGTCCGCCGACCGACCGCATTAACATGGAGATTGCGAGCGGCCTGGATCCGGACCGGCCGGGTATCGGCAATGCCTTGACGGCCCAAGAGGCGCCCGCCGGCCGTTATCTCGCGCTACGGGCGCACACCCGCCGCGTTCCATACACGGAGTCGCGCTCTCCGTAATTAATTCACTTCGTACGATAACCACGTACGGCTACAGTTTATCAACAGCAATGCCGCCGTAAATCTCGCGATAAACGTTAACATGCTGCACTGCTTTCATTCGGGGGCACGAGAAAGCGCCTGGCGCCGCTGTATCACTTGTGACGACATACGGCATAGGTGTGCAATCGCGGGCTCTTCGGTGTGATTTTCTATTTATTTGCAGATCGAATACAATTTCAGAAATGACTGTTGATGTTGAAATATAGAACTTAATTTCCTAACCTGCATGTTACTGCTTTACATTCATTAAAATGGCAATCTACGCAGTGCCCAGCAACGTCGAGACTACGCCTTAATTTATTGTCTTTTGACAGTTACCACTTACAAGAGTTGTGTGTATCAGCAGCATTTAGAGCTTTTTTCGTTCCAGAAGTTGTTGAACCGTGAAAATATTTTCTACTGACGAATGCATTGTTCAGTAATCTTTGGCGCACGTTCGAAGCCCTCGAGTGTAAATGTACCGTAACTGCAGAAGCATGGAAACGAAAATCAGAATTTGTGCTGAAAATCTCCTATTTTCTTAGGGTGATCTGTACGTTAAATTTTTGCATCAAAGACTAAAAACCTGTGCTCTAGCGTCCTGATTTATCGTGAAAAAGAATACAAGTTCACCGATGCATCGGAAACCATTAAGCTATCCCCACCTTTAAGAAAAATCAAAAGGGAAATTTTCACTATCACTCAGAATCTCCCTACTTCTCTTCTGACAATTACAGACGACTGACCACACTCTTTCATATCTCGTTATGTACTGGCCATTTTTCTTAAACTTACGAAGAGCATTTACGATGACTTACCTTAACTTTGGTTTCGTTAGTGTTCAAATGTACGCCTATTTGTGGTTTGTGGAAACTCAAAAATATTGTCCGGACTTGTACACAGTGTAGATGAAGCAGATCTTAAAAAAAAAAAAAAAACAACTGAAATACCACCACCACTCACGGATTAGGTCTTAGGCCTGTTCCGAATGTCTGAATGCTGCCTACAAGGCAGTACGAGGATCAAGCTACGATCGTGGGACATGTCATCAGCATCTCGCCATTTCCTCCAGCCATTATAGCCAGTAAATGAATCCTCATGGTGACGCTGCTTCCGTATTCAAGCAGCTCCTGATTTGGTCTTAAGTGGCAGAGTATTATTTGGTCTTAAGAGGCAGAGTAAATTCCGTTATCTCAGAAATATCCGAGGGCCACTCGGAATCGAACTGGGTACTTCCGTACCGTAGGCAGTACCACTAACAATTCGGCAACGGAAGTGGTTAAAAATCTAAAATACAGCTAAAAAACCATATATACCCAGTACGTATTTTGATTCCCATACAGTGTCAAATGGCGCCAAGATTTTGAGCATGTCTCATCAATCACCTTTCTAATGTTTCCTTCACTGTCCTGTCTCTAAAAAATGACAATTTTTCACGTGTGAATAATTCTTTTTAAACCTAAAAATCATCCCAGCGAATATGTACTAAACGCAGAAATCGTAGGTAGGCAATCAGGATCATCTAAACGAAGCGATGTTTCTGAGACTATATTCAAAGGGCAATCTGGTTTGGGCAGAATAGGCACTGTATGCCTTGCGTAACAAAACAATAAAAAATGAATGAAATTTACGGTTCAACGTTCCATCGACTACGAGGTCATTCGAGAAGAATAAAAAGCACGGACTGGACGTGGACGAGGAAGGAGACTGAGGGTGTCTTTCCTTTTTTTCCTTGTTCTTCAAAGGTGTGTGTGTGTGTGTGTGTGTGTGTGTGTGTGTGTTTGAGAGAGAGAGAGAGAGAGAGAGAGAGAGAGAGAATTCCTAAGGGGCCAAACTGCTGAGGTCATCGGCCCCTAAACTTACACACTACTTAAACTAACTTATGCTACGAACAACACACAAACCCATGCCCGGGGGAGGACTCGAACCTCCAGCGGGAGGGGCCGCGCAATCCGTGACATGACGCCTCAAACAGCGCGACCACACCGCGAGGCTTCAAAGTTATCATACTAGTATTTGCATTAAGCCATTTAGGGAAACCAACGAAAACTTAATCCTGGATGCTGGACAGGGATTTGGACGCATTTTCTCCAGAATGCGAAAATTTAGTGTATCAAGTACGGACCATTTCGCTTACCAGGAGCCCAAGGCATATGGATATGTACAGTTCCAAGCATTTCAATCTCATTACCGTGCAGAATACCTAGGCCACTCAAAAATTACAATAATTGTTTTTATGCAATGTATTTGAACAGAAATATCTGAAGGAGAATGCCAAGATATATTCATACAGAATTCAGTATCACAACTCGGCCACGAGAGACTTCCTTATGCTTGGTGATTTAATACAGAAGACTACAGAGACAGCTTCCACATTATGAGGAATGAGCATCAGACAATGTGGAAATTTATAGAAACACACAAAAAGAAAACAAATTGTTTTAAGGCGCATCTTATAACACGGTTGATTTCAAACGATAAGAAGATCATACATTACGGGCGTGTCAGATAATATTTAGCCTTAACCGTTTCTTTCTGTGGAAATACAATAATATATATCTGAACTTCTATGGAAGCATGCTGTAGTTTCTTACTGGGAAAGACAATGTAAGCGTAAAATATATTATGTTTGTAAACGCCGAAGAGGTCAGTGAATTTCAGAGACCTCATTTTGACTAAATCATGACATCGGCAGAGTAGTTGGTTGGATGTGTGCGGATTCAGCGAGCAGCTACGAGGTCATCAGCCCCTCACATCGAAACTAGTCTTTGTAGAACGACGTTGGTAACAAGAAGTGGTGTACGAGTTTTACTATGTCGTATGGAAAATGATAGGGCTGAGACGCAAAGAACACTGACAACGGTAAGAATTAAAGGCACTTTTAGAAAATGTATGGCGTTTCACAACTGATCCGGCGTGTACGTCAGTAGGCTAGGAGGCCACACAGGGCTCATCTGCGGCTAAAGGCTGAACTCCCCCCAAGATGATTACCAATCCACACGTGGTGTGCGTAAAACACTCTAATAAATAACATCCTTCCAATCGGATGAAGGAGAAAATAAGGAAGAGACGCCGGGAACACACAGAATGGTAACAATCAAAACCCATTTCAGTAGATGTAGAAAGAAGCAAAAAATCTGGCCGCTTTTCGGCTGCACAGTAGGAATTATTTAAAATTTATCGTGCAGGACCAGTATTGAGCTCCATACTCGTCTCCAGCGCCACGACAGCCATTGTCGGCATTTTAGTCGTCGTGAAGTTGCTGAATTTCGTACCAACTGCGGAATAAAACAATTAAACTTCAATGAGGCACATAAAATTGCGTGAACGGCAGTTAAGTACCTCACTTTTAAATATCGCTTCCAATCGTCTCTTGGTCTGTCATTTCTATTGCACAAAATGAGATTCTCAAAAGAAAAGCTTTCAAGACACAAACATAAAATTGACCGTTAGTATTGTTCATTAATTTAGCTTTCGTGCTGACGGGTTACAAATGTCTCGATCATACAGTGCAGCATCTTACGCTACACATAGCGACAACGTAGCATACAAATAATAACGTTAGAGAAATGTCAATACAGTAACGCTGATACTAATGTAATATGCAGAATATTAAACAAAAATGAGGGACAGTTGAAAACATGCTCTCCACATTTCTCATTTCTTTCTCCTACGTGAGTGAACAGGTACACAAATAACAGACGAGGAAAAAAAATACTTGACAATATATGAAAGGTTGAATGGATGCTAATCAGATGGCGGTATTTGTTAGCCGTTCCCAAGCGACAAGCGGGACGACTGGCTAGGGAGTAGCGAGCAGCCGGAGGTTGGTTGCCGGTGCTGAGGGAAGAGACCAAATTCCATTTCCTGCGGCGCTGGCGGGAGACAACGCAGTCCGGAGACAGCTGACGAGCGCGCCCGCCGCCAAAAGCCCGGTCCACGTTGCAGGGAGGCCTCGCTGCGATTACTGACAGACCGCGACGACGTGGCCAGCGCTTGGTACATGGATACGGCTTTATTCGCAACCAGTCGAGCTCCTCACATGTGAGTATTCAAGATAATACGTAGATTAGCTTCTCTTACGGTGATCATACGGTACAAACTGAAACACGCAAACTTGTCATGGGCTTCTCCGTGCACCTCACAAGGATATAACTCGCATATGAAACACTTTGACAGGAATCGGACATACAAAAAAACAACGCAAGCCACTTTTCAGTCGCCCAAGCACCAGAGTCTTAACCCTGGTGACATAAACTTCCCTCTAGCAACGGAAGGTGAACGGGACAGCCTACATCCCTAGGCGAAACGAGTCCGCCAGCAAATTCTAGCGTCTGTCTAAAAGGTCGTTAGCAGCGCGGAGCAACTCGTATATTTCACGTCATGCAGTTTTAGTTCCAGTCGCACTTGCCGCTACAGCTCCATTCATGGCAGCTCACCTGTCCGAAGAGCATCCGCCGCTTTTCGATAGTACGTACGCCGGATAGACGACTGTATTTTGCACATACTGGATTTAGCCTCAGAGCAAGTATATCACAGTCCAGACATGCTGTACTACGATCTCTTAAAGATGAGTACCTGTGTGTCACTGAATAAATGTGTGCTTTTAGACATAGAATGAGTCACTTCAGTAGTTGTGCTTTTAGGTATGCATGCCTAACGTTAGGTTAGAGGTAGCGCTCCTGTTTACACTGACTTCAGCGGCACCTCGGTATTTGTTGTAAACATCCTACGTTGGCGATGTAGTGTAAGCGCAATACCGGATGTAAGGGAAACGGTCTTGTGCTGGCCGAGAAAATCCGTTTATTATCTATACCATTATCATAATGATAACTCGTGTCATAGACCAGCTATTAGAAAAGGGACACCTGTATATTACACTACAGTTAATTACCATTTTACACTGTATTAGGTATTTAATCTGAAATGTCGTAACTTTCGTCTAGTGTAACGAAATCCTTAGTCTATTCTGCACGTACAGTAGAGTCATGCTATTCCGAGCTAACTGGGACCGAACATTGTTCGGTTTACCAGGAATTCGGAATAGGCGGATTTCATGAATAAAATCAACGTATTGACTTGTTAAGGCGTAAATTAAGTGCAGGGACATCTGCTAGTGACCCCCGACGATTCACAGGGCAGGCGCTCTACCTATCCCTCTCCCTCCCGCGTTCCAAACATATTATTACAAACTTATTGTTACGCTTTGTTCCATGAGTGTAGAGACACTTTACCAAGACACTGTGGCATTTTTATTTATGTTCTTATTCCTTGACGTCAACTGTTAAGCATTAAATACGGCAAGTAAACGAAGTCGTCCTTCGTGTACTTTAAAACAAAAACTTGAAGTGTAAAAAAGACTGGACATAGGAGACGGTGCTATTAAATTATCACTCGAATATGGTGTCGAAAAAGCAACGATTAGCGACTGGAAAAAAATCGCTTTAAAATTGAGCAATTTTGTTCTGCTTCAAGTGAAGTAACTCTTGAAGGGCGGCAAAAAACGACAGTGTCTTCAAATGAAAAACTTGACGAGGCCTTATTCTTGCGGCTCACTCAACAAAGATAGAAATGAATGTCCATTTTTGGAAAAGGCGCTTCAACTGAACAAGCTTATGGATGGTGACCCATCATTTTCAGCTACCTGTGGTTTTTGGGATCGTTGAAAAAAAGACACAGAATTAGACAGCTCACGATTGCTGGGGAGAAGCTGTGTGTTGACAACGAGCCAGCTGTCAATTACTTAAACGAATTTGAAGACCTTGTTTGTTCTCAAAACTGTTCACTGCAGCAAGTTTGCAATGCGGGTGAAACCGGACTGAACTTTAAGGGTCTGCCTACCAAAAGGCTTGCTTCACAAGAAGAGAAATCTGTCCCAGGGTTTAAAATGGACAAGCTAAATTTAACTGTTTCAGCTTGCAGCAAAGCCTCGGCAAACAAACAATCTTCCGGTGATGGTAACAGGCAAATCGGCGGAACCACGAGCGTTCAAAAACATTAGCAACTCACTTCCTGTTTATTAGGTGTACAAGAAATAGAACAATGCTTGGATGGAGTTGCTCAAGTGATGGTTCGAGCACCAGTTTGTTCCTAAAGTGACTGCGTTCTACACAAAAAATGGAGCTCCCAATCGTGCTCTGCTGTTTACAGGCAATACTCCGTCCCATCCAGAAGAAACGAAACTTGTTTCTGGAAACGCCAAAGCAGTTTTTCTACTACTGAAGTAATTTCAGTTCGTCAGCCTATGGACCAAGGTGTGTTGCAAACCATTATAGTATAGCTTCGCACCTTACTTGAAGAGGAAGAAAATGAAATCACAATCCTGCAAAAACTTAAGGAAAATAGAATACAGGATGTGATGTACTGGTTGGTTGAAGCATGGGATAACATAAATAAAGGCGCATTACCAAACTCATGGAAAAATCTCTGGCCTACATCGGAATTTGTTGAAACAATTTTTACATCAATGAAAAACTGTGACCTCCTTCCACTCGTCAAGAAATTCCCTGGCTGTGAAGACACAGAAGATAGCTGTGTTGAGGAGCGGACTTCTGTTGACAATGGGCAATAGGAGTTCGGAGACGAAGACATTGTAGCAACGGTGGAAGACTCATCAGCTCAGACCGACTTGGAGGAAAGCGACGAGGAGGAGAACGTTCAAACTGTACTCCTATCACACACAGAGGCGGCAAATGCTCTTGACATTGCCTTACGCTACGTCGAAAAACACGCTTCATCAAGACCAAATGATGTTATGTTCAGTGCTCTTAGTCAGAAAAAAAACGACCGTCCTTATTTCTTACGCGGTGTAAGTTGGTTATTTTTTTGTTTTTAACAGCGATTAAAAATGATTCTACAGAAGTGTATAAATGGAGCCGGCATGTACTCTAAGTAACCAGCTTTCATTCCAATATGGTTTCAGGCGTTTCCATCGAGCTTAGGCTCCATGTATGTCTCTATTTAACTTCTTTTTCCACGACTGACTGAAATTTCTCCTACTTTTAAGTTAAAAAATTGGTATTTTTTCTGAACTCTGTTCGGAATAGGCGGATTTTCGGAATGGTAGGATTCAGAATAGCGGGATTCTATTGTATTTGGTTTAGCTGGTGTATTGCTAACTGGAAGCCATCGTTATTTTCTTGATTGTTGTATTACTTTACCATCTGTGAATAGTAATGCACTTTGATTAATGTGTTTATCTAATTTAATCCTGGATAATTATCTTACTTCAAATTTTAAGGACATTTTCAACGCAAACTTTAAAACAAATTAGTAAAAGGGAATATCCCTGACTCCCTCCTTGACTGATTTCTATCAGATTTGTTCTTTTCTCTCCTGTATTTCTTAGCATTCTTGTTTTCAAGGTATAACTTTTGATTGTCCTTATGAGGTGTGGTGGATAGGCACTGTCAATCATTATTGGTCATATTTCATTTGGATCAACTCGATCGGAAGTTTTTTCCCAAAAGCAATATGCGTTTATAAGTAAAATTCTTTTTCTTTTTCTATGAGTCGTTTAACCGTAAAAATATTGTTACACGAACCTAAGTGCCTAAGCTACAACTTATATTTTAAAATTATTCCACAATATCATTTCAGTAATTTAAACACCAGCCTGCATTTAAAAAGTAATACGTGTGTCCACTATAAACTGAAAAAACACTGTTGAACCACTTTCTACTGACAAAGAAATCACGGTGTCCTTACTCTCGTTTTCACTAATCTTGAAGAGTAAGCTCCAGGTTTTTAGTACAGTTCGAGTTAAACGCATGCAGAAACCAGCTGCTCGCCGTTGCGAGCGCTGAGTTGTACAGATTGTCCAGGAACTGATGATAAACTGCTGAAGCTCGCTTCAGAAAAGTGGATTGCGACGTTTTACGAACTTGGAAAGTTCAGAACTCAGGACAGAACCACACGCCATCATCAGGATATGCCACCCAGTAAAAAGCCATGACAAGCCGGTTTGGAACAGCCTGATCTATCTTGAGGTTAGGGGAAACAGGAAACCTAACATCGCGACATTTGGCGGCAGGAAAGAAACACGCTAGCGCTTCTGACTGGATTAAACATTACGCAATATTTGAAAACTTAAGAGAAATGTGTTGTGACTTCGTATACAAACTTACTTTAATGGCACACTGTCTGAAATTCAAATGAGTGAAACGAACGTACAACAGCATCATATAAACACTACTAAGTGAGACAGATAGTCACTAACTTTAATTTGAACTAATTCTGATTGTCCGACTGTTTAATTCAGTGGCCCACGTCACTTGGTGAAAGCGAATATTAGTGAATGATTTTTGGGTGAGGTGTATCAACAATGTAGAGCTATTAAAGATCTCTGTCAACAGCACTGTCGCGCAAGATCCTAACAGGTAAAAAGAAACTACTGTGGCAGTTTGTAATACGTAAACTGCATTTCACTAAAGTAAATTTACCACGAATATACACTGCAAACATTCGAAAATATGCAAAGTTTTGCCAGTGATCCTTGCTTCCACTGCTACACAAGCATTCGCACATAATCGTAAGCTGTATTATTTTTTTGAATTCAAAACAAGGAACAGGGAACTGTTAACTCCCTCTCCCCCCTCCCCCCATCCTTTACCCCGAACGAGAAGCTGTCCAGCGCCACACAATGGCCCTCAGAACGCAGGAACCTTAGTATGAGCTACGTGCACAAACCGCTCCAAGAGAACGCTATCACTTTACACAAAATACTGTTGCCCTATTTATCTTGTGGTTGCACCTCACTTTTTGTCCATGTTGCTTTCGAATACATAATTATAGAAACACGGTTCTGCCCTGTTCAAACACAAATTGTTCTTATTTAAAACGCAAAATTGTTTTGACGAAGCTTCACCGTCGGCAACAGGTTCACCTATTTTCTTCGTATTACGTATTGATGTTTATGTGACTGTCATTTGCAGTACAGCTGATATTTTGCTCCATTTAGTCTTTTTTTGCTGTTTCCACTTTTTCAAACTCCTATGTGTACTATTCTTAAGAGCTCTTTCTTCAGTTCAACTCATATCACGATTCCTAACAATGGAGTAATATTCACTGCCGCGGATTACACAAAGCAGTGAAACTGCCTGTAGGATTAAAACCACGTACGGATCAGTAGGTATTGCGTTGGCAGCCACAGGCAATTCCCTTTTGGCAAAAAGTATAGTGATACACTGAAAAATTCCAATTCTTCCGTCTTACACCCCCCCCCCCCCCCCTTTTTCCGCCAATATATCATTTTGTGTGTTCGTTCACACTGCTTCGTAATGCCACACACAGATATTTTACTGTTTAAAAACGTATAAAATTTAAGTACATACACAATTATTGTATACTGTGGAATGTTTCTCTTTTTTCTGTATGCATGATACTCAAAATTCGTTCACCGGTTCTATAGTGAGCTGCAGTTTCAATATTCCAAGTGGAAATACCAGAACAGGAAACTAAGTTTTTCCGTATTTGATTATTTGCTTCGCAACTAAAGACATTGCAAATGCCACGGAATCGTATCGTCCGGCAAGTAGAAAATAGTATCTTTTTTTATGATGATGGCAGTATCTAACTCATTAGCGGTAGTCTGTGCCACTTTGATAAGTGAATCTTGGAACAAAAAGATATTTAAAAATTTTATTTATATAAAAGGATGACTATAGAGCAATAGTTTAAGCAACCCTGAACAGACGTTGTGATGGGGCAGGTTGTTGTCTAAGATAAATAAATTACAACCAAAAATGCTTGAATTGTGTGGACTGAACTAGAAGTAACACAGGACGTTCAGTTCCAAAAGCAAAGTTCAGGTTGATCAAATGGAGAAGCATGGTTACTTCAACGTGCAGTCAGGTGTGTAGACGTGTCAAACAGCATTCTGTCACTCACAATCAGCTAATGCACTTCGTTTTCAAAACGAAAATGCTATTCTAGTGGTTACCCAATACTATTTTCTGTGAATCAAAAGATATTGTGTCACTTGGTCATGTAACCAACCATATTAACAAGAATCATGCATGTTGGGATGAGACGAGGTGAAGAGAACGAAAAACTCGCAAACTGCGGCTGTAAGTTCAGAGTTCACCAGCTACTTCGAATGTACGATTACATGCATCAGTGGCCAATCCACAAGAAGTTCCTGTGTAAAGAATCAGTTGCATCCGCAACCACGGAAACTGTACTAAGTCCCGGCTATACACACCCACCAAATGAAACACTTTTCCCGCAAGAATTTATTGCTCGTATCACGTCGACGCACAGGAAACACAATTGTGGAAGTCTTTGTAAAACACGAACATTATTTCCGCGAAGATATACTACCAACTAGTCGGGTGGACATCGTTATGCAGAGAGGAAAAAATGTGTGAATTACTAAGAAAGCGTTATTCTCTTCTATAAATAAAAGCCGTAAAGTAAGCTACACAGACTATAACTCATCTCGTGCACTGCGGAACAGGCACAAGTTTCGCAGTAAAATTCTCAAAATAACACAGCAGTCCGACACTAGATCTTCATATATTTTTCAGCTTAAGACTTCTGGCAACATTTATAGGCCACCAAGAGAGAATGGCCTGTTTGACTAAACCTCATATTACAAAATGAAATAATTTTTCTTTGATAAGCTGAACTCTGAAACGTCCTGCGCCGCAGTTAAAAGATTGTAATAACAGGTTCATGAGATGCGACAGCGGCACAGACAAACCAAATATAACGACAATGGTTGCAAGAACAACAGATTTGCGCAGAAGCTCCCTACATCAATACTAATTACAATAGTTGCGACAACTTTAACATAGATCCTGAGTAGTCAAACAATTTAATTCACAGCTTTCGTTCACGATTTCCTGAAACTCAGTATAATTACTTCCAGCCTTTAACATCTCCAGACCTGTGTAATATTATGTAGACCATCAACAAGTGGACAATTGCACCATAAATATACACGTGCAGTATTGACATAATACAAAAAGTACCAGTTCAAAATTAAAAGTTATATAAAAAAATCAATTCATTAGAAGCCATATTATGACCACCACCACTCGCAAGGATTAAAAAAACTAATTTAAAAACTTAAATACGACAGTTTGAATACTAGATCCGTTTCCAAAAACGCTTATTATTACTAAGTACATAAATAAGTGGAATCATACGATGAAAAGGTATTTTGAGACGATCGCTATCGCTACCATGAATTGCTTTGAAAGCACTGTACGGTCATGGATGATTAACATGTATGACGGAACCTGTTTAGGCTCCGCTGTGACCTTTATTCGCAGAGTGAAGAGCGCCCTATGAGAATTGGATAAGATCATGTGCTGCATATTGTACATTGTTTTGAAATTGCAAGCACTGAGACAGCTCTACATCGACTACTGACTCACTAATAGAGCACTAACTCAGACAGAGAAAGACATGAAAAGGAAAGGAATTAGAAAAACCACAGAGAAGTTACATCAGGATGGCCCTAAAGAAATTTGAACCACCGTCCTTCCAAATAATATTTCAAATGTACTTGGTCAAAATCAGATTATATTAGTAGGTACAAATATGGTAAGTACTATGTAAATACTATTACACCTACGAATCTTTTCATGGAAAAGTTTGCCCTAGAAAACAGACAATAATATTACTAAAGACGAAGTGGGTCTTATAAACGAACTGCATTTACCTTACATATTTCCTCACGTTTAGTTTTTACATCATTACAAAAAAGTACTTCCTAGTACTGTACAAATCAGGCTATAAGCATACTATCAGCTTTCCAAGAGCCTTTTTCACTCCACTGTTCTGAACCAAAGAAGACATACATGCTTCCTAGTGCATAAGTTTTATTTCAAACAACAACGTGTTGCAAATGCGGACAAGACGTGTTAAACAGTACAAATAGAAAGTTCGAGCACTGTGTATACGTGGTGTCGAAAGAAAAGGTGTGAACAAAATTAAATTGATTTTTTAATTACCCTATTGGTCACAAGACACGCCTTGTTAGAAAAAACGTCTGATTTCAAACTATTTATGTTCCAGAAAGACTGGTACTTTTTTCATTCCTGAAGATACAGATTTTTCAAAATAATTGAACTTGTATGGGCGAATTTTTATCCCGTAATCGGTGACAATGCGTTAATAATCTCGCCTTCCTTCGGTTCTTACTACCGTTTTAGGAAGGTATCTCCTCATTTAATATGAATAACAGTTAAAAATAATTGCTCGTATCATTCTAAACTAGCGCAGCGTCTGCCCTAGTCTTCTATATCACCACTAGCATCCTTTTTCAAAAATACTGTTAGAATTTTTAAAAGAAAGCTTGTCTTTTCGACAGTTTCCATTACAAAGACTAGTTATGAGCTGAATATTGTGAAGATATTAGATAAAGTTGAGCTACCTGCGTATTATTCTGCGTATTATTAAAGTAGTCTCTCCTACATCAAACGCTCACATTGCCAAGAATGATGTTATCGTCTGGAACAACACTTCCTTCCGCATTTGCATGAACAAAGGAGAACTTTCTGCATTTCTCAGTCATTCTGTAGAATCGCACAAAATGTTAAAACTAGTATGATTAACAGTTCTCTACTTCTCACACTTAACGCTATCTCCGCTTACACAACACGACTACGTTCTAAATCGCTCATTCACCAGTGCACGTACGCTCGATATGTTTCCTCATAGCGTTTTCTCGTCGTATTGCTTGTAATGCCGAAGCCCGAGTTCGCCGAATTTGTAAATCAGCCAGAGGAGTCTTCTCTTCAGTTCTTAATACAACGTAGCCCTTCTGAGCAAAAGTGTTTTCTCAGTTACAAAAGCCAACAGAATTGAGATGCAGGAAAATTCGGGGAATCTGGTGCGTTATTGTTTCCTTTTACTTCACTTTCTTGCCATCTTTTGTCGTCGAGGAAAGGGCTACTCTAACCATTTCGTAGATTTCTACATCTTCCGGAAATAGAGGATTTTCCGTCTCCAAGGCTTTCCTCTAGTAGCCCTGTTCTTTGATGGACACTTGGTATACGTACACAGTACTGAGGAGCAGTTATTGCTGAATGGTGCTATGGACCCTTCATGTACACTGGTGAACCAAAACATTACGACCACTGCTCACCGCTAGATTGAATCCCGCCAGATGACGTCGAGTGAACATGGCGCCGTAAGAAAATTACAAAACCTGGGCAAAGACAAGTGAAGATCATTCTATGACAATATAGGCTGTGAATGGGAAAACCTACTCACATAATAGTCTTTGACAAAGGGGAGATTGTTATGGCCCGGCGCCTGGGAAAGTAGATCTCGAAAACGGCGCAGTCTATTGCCGCGAGCACCTAAGGAAAAAGGTTGAAGGACAGTGGAAGCACGAAGACAAGATGTTGGACGTCCGCAGCTCATTACGTAACTGGAGGTTTGAGATTTGCCCAGTCTGTGAAGTAGAACATGCGGCGACTGAGATATATCTGACGACAGAGCGTAACGTTAGTGCAGGAACAAGTGTTTCGGAGCACACATTCAGAGCGCAGGGTTCCGCAGCAGATGAACCCAAAGTGTTCCCATGTTGACCCCACTAATCGTTAATTACGATTGCAATGGGCACTGGATCATGGAACTGAACACAGAATCAACGTAAACGTGTCTCTTGGTCGCACGAATCACCTTTCTTGTTGCACGAGGTCAATGGATGTGTGCTGATGCGTCGTCAGCTGGGCGAACGGCTGCCCGAAACACGCACCGCGCCACGGAAACTGGCTGGTGGGAGTGGTATTATGGTATGGGAAGCATTCACCAGGAATTCCATGGGATCTGTGGTGCACCAAGACAGCTGTAGACTACATGAACATTACTTCGGACCACTTGCATCCCATCAAGCTTGATTTCTTCCTCGACGGCGATGGCATCTTCCAGCAGGATAGCTGTCAGTGTGAAAAGACCATAATCGTGCTACAGTGGTTTGAGGAGCATGATATTGAACTCGTGTTGCACTGACATCTAGTGCCGCATACCTCGAGACACCTACCAGGGACTTGTCAGATCAATGCCACACAGAATCACTGCAGTATTTCTCTCAAAAGGTGGACCAATGCGCTATTAAGGATGTGATCATAAATTTTGGCTCGTCATTATAGATTTGATTCCGCATGCCAAACTGTCGTTCGTTCCTATAGAAGCTTTCTCATAGGTACTGTTCCTTCAAAGCTTTCAAATTTGTTTTTGTATTCTTTCGACGGCTAGTGAAATACGAACGGAAAGAGTAACGTTGCTTACAGCATATACCATGATGGTATTAATATTCGCTACTTGTAAATCTGTTATGAAAAAAGATTCCTTCCTGCAGAGTGTTCCATTTTCACAGGAAGTAATCGGAAAACCTATTCATTTTAAATCGTCACATATAAATAAATAACTGACACTGACAAAACAATCCGCAAAGCTGCCCGTTCGGTATATCCTGTAAATTAATAATAATCGACTGGATGAATAATTTCGTTAGCAAGAATGATAAATGCTGAGCAGATAATTTCAGAATGTCCTTGTTATTTACAGTTCAATTCATTCACATGTATTAGCTTGTGCGTAGGACGGGTGGGGGTTGGGGCGGGGGGGGGGGGGGGTTGGGTGGAGAGCAGAGCGGAGATACGCATGCACGGATGCGCAGTACTCCATCCTGTATCGGTGAACGCAATATGGGCGACACGGATTGTAATTAATAAAGAAAATACATTTTTGACATGACTCGAAAATGATACGTGTTACTGAAGATAATACTGATGGCCGTTTCCAACTAAGGGGAAAAAATACTAGACAAAAAGCTACAAATGGCAACGTTAGTTCAGGATGTGTTTGATTACACAAAGTTCTGACCGTCCGACAACTTGATCAACGAAACAGTGACACTTCACGCAGAATTCTAATATAGTATCTGCTCAATGCATTTACCAACCTAAGGTGCTTGTTCCCCTGACCTCACGTTTAAAGCTGTCGCTCGACTCATGTTCATCTGAGCATGCTCGTTAATAATAAAGTATCAGTCCGTTACAACATTCGAACTGTGTAAGGATACTAATACTAATTAGGAAAAGTTGTGAAACGAAGTAGCAGCAACTCGTTATAGATTTCACCTAAACCATATGTATGCAGAGCCAATCAATAAGACAACTGCCTAGAATGTCAATACCAATATGTCTGCGTTATAAAAATGGACAGAGAATAAAGGATTAAAGCTGAACCTATAAGAACCAAAGCAGACCCGGCTGGTTACCCTAGGCTCCTTATCCCGAAATTTCGGGGAACCTTGCCATCTTCAATCCTAAATAGCACAATTTCTCTCCCTCGTCAAAGGATCTAAGAGTACATAATAGATGAGAACCTGAACTGGGTTGAGTACACAGCTACAATTTGCAAGAAGGCATCAGCATCTCCTCATACTCTAAAAAATATAAAAATTGTTCCCTTATGATCTGAAAAATAAATTTTTACAAACGCTTATACTGTATTTCCAATTGTTAATTGCGGCGTTAATATCATGCAAGGTCTTTCTCAGGTAAAGTCACGGGGCTTGGAGTTGTTGACGAATGCCTGCGTACGATGTATCTGCGACTTTCGACTTTGATCGTCTTTCCCCATCTTATGCACAGCTATCCTGGCTACGTTTGTACAAGCACAGAGATTTACAAACACTTTGCCTCCTTTACCGTCCTACCAAAGTACATAAACTCTCATATCGCACCCCAGCCTTAATGCACTTGCAGAAACGGAACAGCAGAGATACTCATCGTATCAGAGAACTGAGCAATATCTCCAGAGTCAAGAGACAGCCAATGACATTACTAGCACAAAAAATAATAAGTAGCCTTCTTTCCCAAGAGACCTTCCTATTTTCACATGCTCTTGCTGATGCAGTCCACATTAGTTTCTCCCCTAGAAGTCGATACGTCATAAAATCTTACTTTCGTACACCCAGAAAAATTACACTTTGTATCTTCTACTGGTATTGCTATTAGTTCTTAGTCATTACTGTTATTCCAAATGGAGTTAGATACATTAAATCTTGTTGCAAATCATTTTTGTTTCTATTGCTATCATGTTGTTATTATTTATCACGTTAAAATTATTGTAATTCTCTATGTAACGGTCATGCAAGAATTTTAGGTCTGGAAGGCCCAAATTTGAGCAGCTGAAATAAAATAAACGTCCTCTTTTTTCTTTTAATTACGAGTATAGTTGTTTGGTGTTAAAAGTTACTTTCGATTTCTATCCTCCACAACAGTTTACATGTCTAAAATAACGATCGATAACCTGCCTCAGTGAGCCATGTCGCTGAACACCCACTACTGCATTCACGCTCGACCACAAAGGTAGTCATATCAAAGTGCAACATTAGAAGAAACATAATAGACGCTACCGACGATACATTTTCTTCAGGCAAAAAAGGATTTACTACCGACTACGCCGCCTCTGGACTCAGTAGTCTTAGAAATGTTAAGTGCATTTCTGTTTCTAGCTTGAGCTGTATATATTTTCTGCTTTTCAGACAAAAGTAACAAATAAGGTGGTGTAATGAGAGATGGTCAGGAATATGTTCCGTGCTTCCGATACAACTCAGTGGAGTCACTGTTTGACGTTAGGTTGATGCCGTGTTCCTTGATTTCAAAGGCATTTGACACCGTCCCGCGTTGCAGTTTAATGAAAAAAATACGAGCTTACGGAGTATCGGAGCAGACCTGCGATTGGATCCAAGACTTTCTTGCAGATAGAACTCAACACGTCGTTCTTAACGGAACAAAATCGACAGATGTAAAGGTAATATCTGAAGTACCACAGGGAAGTGTGATAGGACACTTGCTGTTTACAATATATATACATGATCTAGTAGAAAGCGTCGGAAGCTCTTTAAGGCTATTCGCACATGATGCAGTTGTTTATACCAAAGTAGCAACGCAGAAGATAGTAAGAATTTGCAGAAAATTGATGAATGGTGCGGACTCTGGCAGTTGACCCTGAACGCAAATAAAAGTAACATATTACGCATACATACGAAAAGAAATCCACTACTGTACGGCTACACTATTGATGACAAACAGCTGGAGACAGCGTCTGCCGTAAAATATCTAGGCATAACTATCCAGAGCGATCTTAAGTGGAATGACCATATAAAACAGATAGTGGTAAAAACAGACATTATACTCATTCATCGGAAGAATCTTAAGGAAATGTAACTCGTCCACGAAAGAAGTCGCTTATAAGGCGGTTGTTCGCCCGATTCTTGAGCATTGTTCATCTATCTGGGATCCCTACCACGGAGGACTGATAGAGGAGGTAGAGAAGATCCAACGAAGGACGGCTCGTTTCATCATGGGATCGTTTAGCTAGCGAGAGAGCGTTACGGAGATGCTAAGCAAACTCCACTGGCAGACGTTACAAGAGAGGCGTTGTGCATCACGGAGAGATTTACTATTGAAATTTCTGGACAGCACTTTTCAGGAGGAGTCGGATAACACATTACTTTCCCCCCACATCTCGCGTACTGAACACGAAGAGAAAAGTCGAGAAATTAGAGCCAATACAGAAGCTTAGCAACAATCGTTCTTCCCACGCACTATTCGCGAGTGGAACAGGGCTGGGGGGCTGAGATAGTAGTACCCAAAGTGCCCTCCGCCACAGACCATTAAGTGGCTTGCGGAGTATGATGTAGATATAGAAGTAGATGTAGATATATTACAATGCACACGGTGGAGCAACACGGTACTGAGTGTTATCTGGCAGCAGATTTTAATTGCAAAGATGTACACTTTCGAAAACATTGCCTTTATTTTGGTTATTGTTTTCATTTCAAAGCTTTTTTTGTTTTGTTTCGTATCGCTTATTACTTCATTCCCTGCTATCTTTGCATCTCAACGCACACACGTTCGCAGATATGCAGGTGTGCGAACTTTATTTCAGCAGTCAATATCAATTATACAGAAACTTTAATACATTGACGTCTGTTATCTGCCAGCATGTTCCCTCCAGCTCCTCGTTATCTAAGATGAATGAATTATGTACCATGAAGTGCCGCAATACAAATACAACTTTCTTTTACCACGTTGCGACTCCCATAGTGCACGCTGTTACTCCAACTAAACTACGTGTCGATAATTAAACAACGCGTGCAGTGTACCATCTGTCGGCAGAGTTCTTCATTTTTTGGTTTCAGCCAACAAACTTCATCATAATGACACACACCGCTGGAGCGGCGACACGTTTTTCCCCGCTGGGCGAGAACACTCACAAACAAGCCCGACCGATAAATTGAGTTCCGGGGACACAACGTGCAATTGACGTCAGTAGCCCGACCAGGGCGCACGACAAACACAGACGGCGAGCGCGAACAGCCACACGAGGCTGCCTGAAGCGTAAATCAACGTAGCGGGCTGTTTTTCGCGTGGAAAAGGGAACAGTCCGCATTCGGCAAAGTTCCGTCCAATTTGGAGCCTAGGACTCTCGCTTCCGCAGGTGGTCGTTTGGTGACGGCTGATACTCTGTCTGGAGTCATTCTCCAGAGGGGCTAGCGAGTACCTGCAATAAGCGAGGCTTCATTACTCACACAGCTATTTCTAAACCAATATAAAATGGATTGACACATTCAAACAGTTTGTTCTTACAATTGCATTGATTATCCAAATCAGTCCACGATTTTAATTTAGTTACACTCCTGGAAATTGAAATAAGAACACCGTGAATTCATTGTCCCAGGAAGGGTAAACTTTATTGACACATTCCTGGGGTCAGATACATCACATGATCACACTGACAGAACCACAGGCACATAGACACAGGCAACAGAGCATGCACAATGTCGGCACTAGTACAGTGTATATCCACCTTTCGCAGCAATGCAGGCTGCTATTCTCCCATGGAGACGATCGTAGAGATGCTGGATGTAGTCCTGTGGAACGGCTTGCCATGCCATTTCCACCTGGCGCCTCAGTTGGACCAGCGTTCGTGCTGGACGTGCAGACCGCGTGAGACGACGCTTCATCCAGTCCCAAACATGCTCAATGGGGGACAAATCCGGAGATCTTGCTGGCCAGGGTAGTTGCCTTACACCTTCTAGAGCACGTTGGGTGGCACGGGATACATGCGGACGTGCATTGTCCTGTTGGAACAGCAAGTTCCCTTGCCGGTCTAGGAATGGTAGAACGATGGGTTCGATGACGGTTTGGATGTACCGTGCACTATTCAGTGTCCCCTCGACGATCACCAGTGGTGTACGGCCAGTGTAGGAGATCGCTCCCCACACCATGATGCCGGGTGTTGGCCCTGTGTGCCTCGGTCGTATGCAGTCCTGATTGTGGCGCTCACCTGCACGGCGCCAAACACGCATACGACCATCATTGGCACCAAGGCAGAAGCGACTCTCATCGCTGAAGACGACACGTCTCCATTCGTCCCTCCATTCACGCCTGTCGCGACACCACTGGAGGCGGGCTGCACGATGTTGGGGCGTGAGCGGAAGACGGCCTAACGGTGTGCGGGACCGTAGCCCAGCTTCATGGAGACTGTTGCGAATGGTCCTCGCCGATACCCCAGGAGCAACAGTGTCCCTAATTTGCTGGGAAGTGGCGGTGCGGTCCCCTACGGCACTGCGTAGGATCCTACGGTCTTGGCTTGCATCCGTGCGTCGCTGCGGTCCGGTCCCAGGTCGACGGGCACGTGCACCTTCCGCCGACCACTGGCGACAACATCGATGTACTGTGGAGACCTCACGCCCCACGTGTTGAGCAATTCGGCGGTACGTCCACCCGGCCTCCCGCATGCCCACTATACGCCCTCGCTCAAAGTCCGTCAACTGCACATACGGTTCACGTCCACGCTGTCGCGGCATGCTACCAGTGAAGACTGCGATGCAGCTCCGTATGCCACGGCAAACTGGCTGACACTGACGGCGGCGGTGCACAAATGCTGCGCAGCTAGCGCCATTCGACGGCCAACACCGCGGTTCCTGGTGTGTCCGCTGTGCCGTGCGTGTGATCATTGCTTGTACAGCCCTCTCGCAGTGTCCGGAGCAAGTATGGTGGGTCTGACACACCGGTGTCAATGTGTTCTTTTTTCCATTTCCAGGAGTGTATATCGGCACTTGTCTCTGACTTTGAATACGTAACAAATTTAAAACGATTCCTTCTACTGTACTTTCGCCAAGGAACGCCTGAAGAACGTTCCGGTCTTAAACTAAAAGGACCTAACTTATTACTACATGCAAGTCTTACTTTTTCCAGTGCCCCTTGATCCTCAAATATTTTTCCTGTTTTAGTACACGTATACGAGGGTTGGAACTTTAATAGTGGCAACTATTTATTTACAGCTCGTACAAAATAGATACGTGATTCAAAGTTTGACTGACCTTCACAGTAGTCACCAGCACTGTGTATAATCCGTTGCCAGCGATGTGAAAGTCGTAGGATACTCTTAGCAGTGCCAGTTGTGTTGACAGTTCGAGCTGCACGGTCATTGCCCGACTAATTTGTAGCAGTTCTGAAGCGAATGCCGTGAAGTGTTTCCTTTGGTTTAGAAATCGAGTTAAACTTACGAGGGCTTAAGTCAAGGGACTGCAGTAGGTGGTATTGTACTTAGCAGCCCCACCACTCAAACAAATCAGTAACAGCTTGCACTCAATGTACGAGCTAGAGCACTGTCCCTGCAAAATGATGGTCAGGTCCTGCAGAAAGTGTCATCACTTCTGTCTATGATGTTCATTTTTGGAACACAACCTACGACCAGCTTAGAGACAGACGAGATGACAGATTTCTGCAGGACCTGACCATCATTTTGAAGGACAAAGCTACCTTACTTAAATTGTCGAGTTGTGTCTTTGCGTCTTCTTCTGCCTCACTTACTATTGCTATGTCGTCTGCAAAGGCTAGGCAGTCTACTTGAGCCCTGTTGTCCTTTTTGTCCCCCAGGTGGGTTTTTGGTATTCCCATTTCCTCGTTTATTGCTCTCCACTGCTTGATCACTTCGTCCAGTGCTATACTGAACAACAATGGTGACAATTCATCTCCCTGTTTGGTAACACCAGTCTTGACCTCAAATTCTTCCGACAGTGCTCCTCTGAATCGCACACTTGCTTTTGTGTCTATCAGAATTTCTTTTATGAGAAGACACAGTTGATTTTTCCCTTTACAGTAGGCTCATAAAAGAAATTCTGATAGACCCAAAAGCAAGTGTGAGATTCAGAGGAGCACTGTCGGAAGAATTTGAGGTCAAGACTGGTGTTACCAAACAGGGAGATGAATTGTCACCATTGTTGTTCAGTATAGCACTGGACGAAGTGATCAAGCAGTGGAGAGCAATAAACGAGGAAATGGGAATACCAAAGACCCACCTGGGGGACAAAAAGGACAACAGGGCTCAAGTAGACTGCCTAGCCTTTGACCGCGGGCGCACAGGCAGAAGCTAAGATCGGGTCATATCTGTATTGATAGCTTAGCCAGAAGCACGTGGAGGGCCAACTTTCACACTATGCTCCACAGACAGGGTTGTCTCTGGACTTCCACAGGCCGCTAATGTGGCCACGTCACCCGTCCGCTGGACAATACAATGGCGGCTCGTTTCTCAAGGCCACTTTTCCTGTCTCGTGCAAAAAGAAAGCTTACCCCAAAATTAATAAATACTGAACCATATGTGTCTCTGTATCGGACTGTGATAGTAAATTTACTGAAATTACTCACATACTTAAATGAGACGCCGAAAAGTGGATTTCGCGCAATTAAAAACAGCTTTTCTTACTGAATAAATAGAGAAAATTAAAAGTAGCGGCAGTATAGTAAAACTTCGATGTATAGAAAATTATGTAATGTATAACTTAAACTTTTTGTTAGTATTTACACTTATACATTCGAAAACGGAGGAAAAGCAAAGAAGTTATTGTTTATAAATAAACTATTGCAGATAAAAGAAAAATGATAACAGCGTAACAATTCTAGGAAAATTCCCGTGTGATATGATGCATCATATGTGTATAAAAGGTTAAAATTAAGAAATTCAGCAATTTTCATATTCAGTTGTTTAACTGACATCATTGACGCTTGAGCCGAGGTTTCCTAGGTGAACCGCGTCATTTTGGATTGTAGTCTTATGTTCGGACGCCATTGGAGGCGATCAGGCTGTGTTAGTCTGTGTTTCGAGAAAGTTTTATCTGATGAACAGTGAAATAACCGTTAGTTCGCGTGTGTAAATTATTCTGAGAGCCTACTTTCGGACACTGAAATACATCCGGCATCAGATGAATTTGTTGTTTTTTGGACTGCATGTGATACAAGCCGCACTTAGAAGGTTTCAGTGTGTAGCCATCACGCAATCAATCGTGCTTCATTCAACTACCTCCAATATCTTAAGAAACTTGGTCTGGCTCCGAAATTAATTAACTGTGAACTGTGACTTTTGATTTTTCTGTATTCTTATTGGAAATAAACTCGAATTTGTGAAACTATAAAAAATACTTGTGTACGTGATTTTTGCATAGCAAATCCTGCCTGCATTTATATTAAATACTTTTGTGGAACATTGGGTACATTGCGACGAATGTGAGTTGGTGCCCCCAAACTTCTAAGTCCAACCTCATTTACGGGAGAACATTAAAGTGTTTGCACTGTGTAATGTGTGGATGAATCTTTTAGCAGGAGGGGGCTCGGAACTGATATAAAACTGGTTACCAGATTATAAATTCGATTTTCGGCGAGTTGATGAAAGAGGTTCTATTTTATTTCGTCATCCACACTACATGCTCATTCCTATACAAACCTTACGGACGCAGTGTGTACGCAACAATCATGCGTAAGGTATTGACGACAGATGGGGATTTACTGACGCGAGGAGAAAATACCGCTGAAATGTAGCTTTAATGTCCGTCATGTTTTCATATGGCTGAAATTGATCAGCAATACAACTAAGTTTACAGCACATCTTTTTTAGAAGGCGGCAAATTTCTGACAACGCTACAGATGCTACCCACGCCTGAAAAACAGATGCGAGAAGGACTCGCACCATTCTGGGGTTTCGTAAATACTTGATTATGTATGATGATAGTTCATCTACAGGTTTCGATGTGTGAGTTTGCGACTATCAAAATATATATCATAAATGGCGGTATCTTTTTGACTGCACTAACCTAGAAACTTAAATTTTTTACACCGCTAAGGAACAAAAGACCTTAGTATTTGACTTAATTTTAACTTGTTACCTCGATCGGTTCCGAAGAGGAAGGGGCTTAACAGACTAACAGCCAAATGGAAACAAAGTGATCCTATAATGGTTCCGTTTATGCCAACTGAGGCACGGAACCCTAAAAGTAGACGTTCCGGTCATTAGCTCCTTATTCGAAAATACTCTAAGTATTTAAGTTCCTCCACAGTGTGCGTAATTTTGATTCTAATTGTTTTGGACACACCTATCTATCATATTAGCAACCTCTCCTTAAGAATTCCTTTTGGTAGCTTCAACTATTACTCCCTGTGAAAGGTTTTTATTCGCGAAATCTAATGCTTTTTTCTACTTGGGCAAACTGCCTCATAAATATTACAAGTTAACCCTTGACAAGCGCGCCTTAAAATAACTAGTCACGGCCTAGTCCCACGCTACAGAAAAGTCGTAGGTCTTCCTTTAATACAACTTCTCTTTTGTTTAAATTCTACGATACACTGGTGGCGTTCACATGATTCAGTAATACTGGCACCGTTTGCAACGTGGTCAACGCCTGACGTAACAGCAGCCTAATGAATGTACACACTGCGCACTAAGCACACAAAGACCTCGCTGTTATCGACGCTGTCTGTTATTCCTATGGTCTGAGATTTCAACACGTTCAGCTAATGAATTCAAACTAACAAAGTAAGAGTGTGTACCTATGCCGGCAATTCAATTACAATCCAAACTGGAGAACCTCTCATTAGTAGTTAATGAACACAACGCCATCACCTCGTCATTGTTGGTGATCCATCTACAAGGACGCCACTATCAAACGGTCTATAGCAGATTACTTGCCACGGTTTGCTTCAGGAACGTAACCTAGCAACTCCTCAAAATCACACCAACAGCGTAATTTACCGAGAGGAACAGCGCAGTCGTTAAGGCACTGAAAGAAGCAGAACTGAAAACCCCGCACGGGTTTCCTGACTTCCCACAACCACTTAAAATAAATGCTAGGATGATTCCTTCAGCAGACGCGAAGAACCCCCGCTCCATTTCACCTTTGCTCTATTCTCTTTCAAGCTGGGATCCGTCTCGAATCATCTCGTTGACGGCGCCACATTAAACTATTGCCTACTTTTCTATAAACAATTAAATATTAACAGTGGCTTCAGAAAACTCATGTAAATTTGTACTACTTCTTTCTCTTTCTTCTTCCTCTTCTTGTGGTCTTCAATCCAAAGACTGATTTGATGCAGCTCTCCATGCTTGTCTATCCCGTGCAAGTACCCTCACCGAATAACAACAACAACCCACATCCGTTTGGATCTGCGCAGTGGATTCACCTCTTAGGTTCGTTCTACAATATTTCAATTTTTATCCCTCACTCTTACTACCATTACCAAACTGACGACTTCTTGATGCATCAGGATGCAACCTGTCAACCGATCCCTTCATTTAGTCAACTTGCACCACAAATTTCTATCCCCCCCCCCCCCCCCGATTCGATTCAGTATCTCCTGATTAGTTACTCCCTACCGATTTGGTATTCCGCATTCTTCTGTACCACCAAATTTCAAAAGCATCTATTCTCTTCTTGTCTGAACTCTTTATCGTCCACCTCTTACGTCAGTACAAGGCTACACGCCATACAATTATCATCAGAAAGACTTCCTAACACTTAAATTTATATTCGATGTTAACAAAAATTCCTCTTTTTTTCAGAAATGCTTTCCTTGCTGTAGCTAGACTGCATTTTATATCGTCTCTATTTCAGCCATCAGTGCTCATTTCACTTCACAAATAGCAAAGGTCGTCTGCTACTTTTAATTTCTCATTTCCTAATGTAATACCCAGTTCATCGCCTGATGTAATTCGACTACATTCCATTACCATCATTTTACTTTTGTTGATTATCATCTTACAGCGTCTTTTCAAGACGCTGTCAATTTCATTCAGATGTTGCTCCAAGTACTTTAACGTCTCTGACAGAATTACAATGGTATCGACAAACTTCAAGGTTTTCGTTTCTATTTTCTGAATATTAAACCCTTTTCCCGAGATCTACTTGATTTCCTTTACAGCTTGCTCAACGCATAGACTGAATAACATCGCGGATAGGCCACAACCCTGTCTCCCCCCCCCCCCCCCCTTGTCAAATGCTACATTTATTTCACGTTCTACGACTCTTAACTGCAGTCTGGTTTGTGTACAGTTTGTAAATAACCTTTCGATCCCTGTATTTTATCTCTACCACCTTCAGAATGGGTTGGAGCTTATGGGAACTGAAATGACATCCACCCACTTCAACAGAAAGCGAGCAAGTCCATGGCCGCCTCACTTGTAGGTACAAAGCAACGAGTTGATTTCTGCACGACTGTTTGCCAGAAACTGCTGACACACTTAAAATTCACACTGTCCACAAATCACCAGGTATCAAACAATAGCAAAGAACGGCAGTCCATGTCACAGAGAATTTCACAAGACATTACAGACATGTTTGTTCGAGACCGATAACACAGCCAGAGAGCCAAAATATTGTGACTAAGTTTTGGGATGTAAAGACAGGAAACTAGTCAAGCAACAGAATTCGAATTTTTTCCTCTTTTTCTTCCTCTATGCTACGGAGAAGGTGCTGAACGCCGAAGGGAAAGAGCAACAGCATTATCAAGCAAACCTGAATACAGATAAGGTTTGTATCGTATGCCTATACGTTTTGTAGGTGGCACTCCCACACGCAAATTACGAAATTGTATATAAAAAAGTCTGAGAAGATAACGAATTAATCAACAAAAATCGAAGTGGGGCAATATGATTAAGTGAAAGTCATGATAAGCTTCAAGGTTCTCTACTGTCAGTTATCCTCCGTATAGGGCCGACACAGGTAAATAACAACTCCCAAATAAATTAACCTGGCATACAACAACAAAAGCAATTCCTGTTCGCGAACCGACAGAATCATAAAATACGTCCTAAAGTTTCAATACAAAGTCAATATAAAAACAAAAAATCAAAATTACTTTGTAAGTACTCACAAATTTAGGTATTCGTTCTAGCTGATGTAGCAAAGTATTTCTTCTTTCCCGTTAAGGAAATGTTGATATATCAAAAGCGTAGGACACTTACAAAATGGAATGTCGTATAAGTAAAATTGATGCAACAGTTTCACATCACTGAGCTTGTTTTTTTACATGTATCTTTACGACTAGACTTTAATACCAACTGTTTGCCAATTTCAGTAATGTGCGCTTAACGATCTATCAATAAATTCTGCTAGTTACGTAACACTTTTACAATATTTCTTCTTTGTACATTGCTCTACATCAACATCATGATTCTTTTTTATTTTTAAAAGAAGGTAAGGTTATACGTTTCTGAATATTTACTTCCTATTTCTGCTGCTGAACAGTTCGTTACTACTCCAACTCAGTTTATCAATAAACCCCTCAAACGATCAAATTACATGTATCATCTAAAATCGCAACATTTTTTTGCAATCTCCTCTCGTTCACCAGGTGACAGACGACGAAGGTATGCATGAGACAGGTTGTGTGGAAACTGGAAAGGAAGAGGGACTTAGACTCAGTTCCTCCAGTGCTAGGTAGCATATCGGGCAACAAACTTCTTCCAGTGAACTCAATTAGCTGCCAGGTTTTCAAGCTCCTCCCAGTTCACCTCCATGGGTTGAAAACCCAGTATGAGAGAAGTACTGGCAAACTGGAGATCAAAGCATAGTCGTAGATGCTGCCCGAATAGCTTAATCCCTAACTGCATTATCCCACAAATGCGGGTCCCTGTCCATCATGTATGTTCAGCTGCAACAACACAGGTTAAGACTTTCAACTGACATTACTTGTAGATAACAAAAGTTTCAAAGTGAGACTGCTCCTGCTGTATTTGCAACGAGAAATGCAAAATGATTTAACTTTTCTTGAGTTATGTTTCTGAACTTCGAACTCCTTTCCCAATATTTTAATGTTTTCAAGTGTTCTTTCGTTTTCGCAACCTGAGTCTCTCTTCCGTATTTTTTAAAGAATTAATTAACAATTTTGCTGCTTAGCTCTCAAATGAGCACATGTTATTACTTGTGCCTTCATGATTGTTAAAAAAATGCATGATCAAAACCTTGCTGGCAATTTGAGTTGTTGTTGTTGTTGTGGTCTTCAGTCCTGAGACTGGTTTGATGCAGCTCTCCATGCTACTCTATCCTGTGCAAGCTTTTTCATCTCCCAGTACCTACTGCAACCTACATCCTTCTGAATCTGCTTAGTGTATTCATCTCTTGGTCTCCCTCTACGATTTTTACCCTCCACGCTGCCCTCCAATACTAAATTGGTGATCCCTTGATGCCTCAGAACATGTCCTACCAACCGATCCCTTCTTCTGGTCAAGTTGTGCCACAAACTTCTCTTCTCCCCAATCCTATTCAATACTTCCTCATTAGTTATGTGATCTACCCATCTAATGTTCAGCATTCTTCTGTAGCACCACATTTCGAAAGCTTCTATTCTCTTCTTGTCCAAACTATTTATCGTCCATGTTTCACTTCCATACATGGCTACACTCCATACGAATACTTTCAGAAATACTTCCTGACACTTAAATCTATACTCGATGTTAACAAATTTCTCTTCTTCAGAAACGCTTTCCTTGCCATTGCCAGCCTACATTTTATATCCTCTCTACTTCGACCATCATCAGTTATTTTGCTCCCCAAATAGCAAAACTCCTTTACTACTTTAAGTGCCTCATTTCCTAATCTAATTCCCTCAGCATCACCCGACTTAATTAGACTACATTCCATTATCCTTGTTTTGCTTTTGTTGATGGTCATCTTATATCCTCCTTTCAAGACACTGTCCATTCCATTCAACTGCTCTTCCAAGTCCTTTGCTGTCTCCGACAGAATTACAATGTCATCGGCGAACCTCAAAGTTTTTATTTCTTCTCCATGAATTTTAATACCTACTCCGAATTTTTCTTTTGTTTCCTTTACTGCTTGCTCAATATACAGATTGAACAACACCTGGGAGAGGCTACAACCCTGTCTTACTCCCTTCCCAACCACTGCTTCCCTTTCATGTCCCTCGACTCTTATAACTGCCATCTGGTTTCTGTACAAATTGTAAATAGCCTTTCGCTCCCTGTATTTTACCCCTGCCACCTTTAGAATTTGAAAGAGAGTATTCCAGTCAAATTGTCAAAAGCTTTCTCTAAGTCTACAAATGCTAGAAACGTAGGTTTGCCTTTCCTTAATCTTTCTTCTAAGATAAGTCGTAAGGTCAGTATTGCCTCACGTGTTCCAGTGTTTCTACGGAATCCAAACTGATCTTCCCCAAGGTTGGCTTCTACTAGTTTTTCCATTCGTCTGTAAAGAATTCGTGTTAGTATTTTGCAGCTGTGACTTATTAAGCTGATAGTTCGGTAATTTTCACATCTGTCAACACCTGCTTTCTTTGGGATTGGAATTATTATATTCTTCTTGAAGTCTGAGGGTATTTCGCCTGTTTCATACATCTTGCTCACCAGATGGTAGAGTTTTGTCAGGACTGGCTCTCCCACGGCCGTCAGTAGTTCCAATGGAATATTGTCTACTCCGGGGGCCTTGTTTCGACTCAGGTCTTTCAGTGCTCTGTCAAATTCTTCACGCAGTATCATATCTCCCATTTCATCTTCATCTACATCCTCTTCCATTTCCATAATATTGTCCTCAAGTACATCGCCCTTGTATAGACCCTCTATATACTCCTTCCACCTTTCTGCTTTCCCTTCTTTGCTTAGAACTGGGTTTCCATCTGAGCTCTTGATATTCATACAAGTGGTTCTCTTATCTCCAAAGGTCTCTTTAATTTTCCTGTAGGCGGTATCTATCTTACCCCTAGTGAGATAGGCCTCTACATCCTTACATTTGTCCTCTAGCCATCCCTGCTTAGCCATTTTGCACTTCCTGTCGATCTCATTTTTGAGACGTTTGTATTCCTTTTTGCCTGTTTCACTTACTGCATTTTTATATTTTCTCCTTTCATCAATTAAATTCAATATTTCTTCTGTTACCCAAGGATTTCTACTAGCCCTCGTCTTTTTACCTACTTGATCCTCTGCTGCCTTCACTACTTCATCCCTCAAAGCTACCCATTCTTCTTCTACTGTATTTATTTCCCCCATTCCTGTCAATTGCTCCCTTATGCTCTCCCTGAATCTCTGTTCAACCTCTGGTTCTTTTAGTTTATCCAGGTCCCATCTCCTTAAATTCCCACCTTTTTGCAGTTTCTTCAGTTTTAATCTACAGGTCATAACCAATAGATTGTGGTCAGAGTCCACATCTGCCCCTGGAAATGTCTTACAATTTAAAACCTGGTTCCTAAATCTCTGTCTTACCATTATATAATCTATCTGATACCTTCTAGTATCTCCAGGATTCTTCCACGTATACAACCTTCTTTCATGATTCTTAAACCAAGTGTTAGTTATGATTATGTTGTGCTCTGTGCAAAATTCGACCAGGCGGCTTCCTCTTTCATTTCTGTCCCCCAATCCATATTCACCTACTATGTTTCCTTCTCTCCCTTTTCCTACACTCGAATTCCAGTCACCCATGACTATTAAATTTTCGTCTCCCTTCACAATCTGAATAATTTCTTTTATTTCATCATACATTTCTTCAATTTCTTCGTCATCTGCAGAGCTAGTTGGCATATAAACTTGTACTACTGTAGTAGGCGTGGGCTTCGTATCTATCTTGGCCACAATAATGCGTTCACTATGGTGTTTGTAGTAGCTTACCCGCATTCCTATTTTCCTATTCATTATTAAACCTACTCCTGCATTACCCCTATTTGATTTTGTGTTTATAACCCTGTAGTCACGTGACCAGAAGTCTTGTTCCTCCTGCCACCGAACTTCACTAATTCCCACTATATCTAACTTCAACCTATCCATTTCCCTTTTTAAATTTTCTAACCTACCTGCCCGATTAAGGGATCTGACATTCCACGCTCCGATCCGTAGAACGCCAGTTTTCTTTCTCCTGATAACGACATCCTCTTGAGTAGTCCCCGCCCGGAGATCCGAATGGGGGACTATTTTACCTCCGGAATATTTTACCCAAGAGGACGCCATCATCATGTAATCATACAGTAAAGCTGCATGCCCTCGGGAAAAATTACGGCTGTAGTTTCCCCTTGCTTTCAGCCGTTCGCAGTACCAGCACAGCAAGGCCGTTTTGGTTATTGTTACAAGGCCAGATCAGTCAATCATCCAGACTGTTGCCCTTGCAACTACTGAAAAGGCTGCTGCCCCTCTTCAGGAACCACACGTTTGTCTGGCCTCTCAACAGATACCCCTCCGTTGTGGTTGCACCTACTGTACGGCTATCTGTATCGCTGAGGCACGCAAGCCTCCCCACCAACGGCAAGGTCCATGGTTCATGGGGGGGCATTGCTCTCTACCGAGCGAGATGGCGCAGTGGCTAGCACACTGGGCTCGCATTGGGGAGGACTACGGTTCACTCCCGCGTCCGGCCATTCTGATTTAGGTTTTCCGTGATTTCCCTACATCGCTTCAGGCAAATGGCGGGATGGTTCCTTTGAAAGGGCACGGCCGACTTCCTTCCCCATCCTTCCATAATCCGATGAGACCGATGACCTCGCTGTTTGGTCATTTTCACCATATCAAATCGAATCAAATCAACCCAACCAAACCAAACCTAACCCAATCCAACCCAACCCTACGGTCTCCAACGGATCGGCTGACATTTTTGAAATATTTTGCTACTTGTTGGCTTCTAATCATTAGGTTATTGTTCCAGGTATCGCACAGAATAATTTCGAGCAGTAAAATTTATTCTTTTGTGATATTTGTTTAAATAAAATTAACTATTTTTATCGTGAACGCAGTTGTCATGAGCTCACTGCAACTAACCTGTATTACACAAACATCGTTCCTGTTCTGATGACGCATTCATACCAAAATACACTCCTGGAAATGGAAAAGAGAACACATTGACACCGGTGTGTCAGACCCACCATACTTGCTCCGGACACTGCGAGAGGGCTGTACGAGCAATGATCACACGCACGGCACAGCGGACACACCAGGAACCGCGGTGTTGGCCGTCGAATGGCGCTAGCTGCGCAGCATTTGTGCACCGCCGCCGTCAGTGTCAGCCAGTTTGCCGTGGCATACGGAGCTCCATCGCAGTCTTTAACACTGGTAGCATGCTGCGACAGCGTGGACGTGAACCGTATGTGCAGTTGACGGACTTTGAGCGAGGGCGTATAGTGGGCATGCGGGAGGCCGGGTGGACGTACCGCCGAATTGCTCAACACGTGGGGCGTGAGGTCTCCACAGTACATCGATGTTGTCGTCAGTGGTCGGCGGAAGGTGCACGTGCCCGTCGACCTGTGACCGGACCGCAGCGACGCACGGATGCACGCCAAGACCGTAGGATCCTACGCAGTGCCGTAGGGGACCGCACGGCCACTTCCCAGCAAATTAGGGACACTGTTGCTCCTGGGGTATCGGCGAGGACCATTCGCAACCGTCTCCATGAAGCTGGGCTACGGTCCCGCACACCGTTAGGCCGTCTTCCGCTCACGCCCCAACATCGTGTAGCCCGCCTCCAGTGGTGTCGCGACAGGCGTGAATGGAGGGACGAATGGAGACGTGTCGTCTTCAGCGATGAGAGTCGCTTCTGCCTTGGTGCCAATGATGGTCGTATGCGTGTTTGGCGCCGTGCAGGTGAGCGCCACAATCAGGACTGCATACGACCGGGGCACACAGGGCCAACACCCGGCATCATGGTATGGGGAGCGATCTCCTACACTGGCCGTACACCACTGGTGATCGTCGAGGGGACACTGAATAGTGCACGGTACATCCAAACCGTCATCGAACCCATCGTTCTACCATTCATAGACCGGCAAGGGAACTTGCTGTTCCAACAGGACAATGCACGTCCGCATGTATCCCGTGCCACCCAACGTGCTCTACAAGGTGTAAGTCAACTACCCTGGCCAGCAAGATCTCCGGATCTGTCCCCCATTGAGCATGTTTGGGACTGGATGAAGCGTCGTCTCACGCGGTCTGCACGTCCAGCACGAACGCTGGTCCAACTGAGGCGCCAGGTGGAAATGGCATGGCAAGCCGTTCCACAGGACTACATCCAGCATCTCTACGATCGTCTCCATGGGAGAATAGCAGCCTGCATTGCTGCGAAAGGTGGATATACACTGTACTAGTGCCGACATTGTGCATGCTCTGTTGCCTGTGTCTATGTGCCTGTGGTTCTGTCAGTGTGATCATGTGATGTATCTGACCCCAGGAAATTGTCAATAAAGTTTCCCCTTCCTGGGACAATGAATTCACGGTGTTCTTATTTCAATTTCCAGGAGTGTAATAATGGTTAATTAAAGAAACGGAAAGTGTATTATCAGCACATGAAACGCGGCAATTAGGACGTTTAAACGTAATTCTGCAGCCGAATAAAAGGGTCGATGGGATATTTATGCTTCGCAACACAAAACGCGCCGACCCCATCACTCTTAATGGCCTCCAGCGGACGGATATCGTCTAGTTTCAAATACACTCGATGAAGAAACTCGCGAGAAACATACTCCTAATTGCACCACTCACCAGGCAACAGCCATACCGACAGTAAAGTCGTGAGGGCAAGAGAGTAGCTGCTGATGAGCCAGAGAATTGAGAAAACGTCATTACCCAGCCACAAAAATACGCGTACAAATATTTACCCGCGGCTTCTATAACGGTTCCTCTTAAATGAGCTTCGGGCCTCTAACAACAGCTACCCTTTGTTTGGCGCTGGCTTCACCCGAAGCTAACTCATCCGTCGCGCTTACGAAAGACGTCTCTTTCGTTTCAGACGTCTCTTCTCTACTCCTCATAAGTTGGCTTAACACCAAATCTACTCCCATACAGAAAAAAAGAGAACAGAAAATCGTTGTGACAAGTAATTCCATTTGGCGAACAAAAGTTACCACAGTATTAAATGCACTTTGTTCTAAACTGCCATCAAATCGATTACAGCTTTTACTGTCCATATTAAATAAAAGTCTAGCGTGAATAAACTGATAAAAGATGAAATAACATGGTTACAGGTTGTTAATAATACAATCCAAAGTGTTAGTAAATTGATACTAGCCTTCACCGTTCAGGAGTAATCCGCTTGAATTACAGACCCATATCACTAACGTCTATTTGCAGTAGGATTGTGGAACATATACTGTGCTAATATTACGAATCACTTCGAAGAAAAAGATTATTCACGAATAACCAAAGGGATTTAGAAAATATCTTTCTTATGAAGCACAACTAGCTCTTTATTCTCACGAAGTACAAATGGTTCAAATGGCTCTGAGAACTATGGGACTTAACTTCTGAGGTCATCAGTCCCCTAGAACTTAGAACTACTTAAACCTAACTAACCTAAGGACAACACACACATCCATGCCCGAGGCAGGATTCGAACCAGCGGTCGCGCGTTCCAGACTGTAACGCCTAGAACTGCTCGGCCACCTTGGCCGGCTCTCACGAAGTGATGGGGCTATCCACCGTGGACGTGCTATCGACAGGACACCATCAGACATGTGGTAGAGATATTCTCGTGGAAAACGTAGGAGTTGCTTACATGAGACTAAATGGGGGCACGGATAAGGTCTGCCATTATTTCTCACCAGCAAACGATTCAGGATTCTTCTTTCTAGAGCTCTAAATCCACTTGCTCATCTGCACGGTTTGCAAGCGACCTGCATCTTCAGGAAGACAGTAAATGCATTTCCTCGTGAATTCTGATGTAAGTATTTGAGGAACACTCCACGGACCTAAGGATGCTTATGTGCCCTTTCTCCATGTCACCCGACAAATCCTATTAAGCACACTGGGAACGTCATCGGGCGACCCGTGTGTAACTTATACTCAACACCGACCAAACTCCGTGAACTGCGGGCAGGGATAAAGTGTTTATGTTACGGGAAGGCTCCCATAGCTTTAGATTCCTCATGGAGTGCAGTAGGACACACCGCCACTGACACCATGTACTTTTCAACATTCTCGCTCTGTCGAATGAAACGATCATTTTCGAAAGGAAAGGCAATAGGTAAATCCTTATTAAATTGATTTCTTCAACGTGACCTAGCAGAGTTGTGTGAAGTGGTATTGTGCGCAATGGCCCATATATAACTCCGTCAGTCTCAAAAGTTTCGATACTGGACAAATCAAAAACAGAGAAATGTTGAGATGGTGGGTTTAACGTTTCAAGTGTACCACGCTACATAGTCGCCCCCGTCCCACTCGGTAAAAACACACAGAACGTTCATATAACAAGGTCAAACTGCCAGAAAATCCTTTGGTGTTCAGCTCACGCAGCACATTGGCTTGTATTTCAGTCATGTCGTCAAACCGTCGACCCTTCACGTGGATTTATGCACTTTGTCGATTTGTGATAGATTCGTATTGATAGCACCACGTCTCGTCACCCGCGAAGATTTTTTCCAGAATAGAGCTGTCCGAGTTCTGCAGTTTACAATTAGTCAAGTCGCGTCGGATGTCCATGCGTCGTCGTTTCTACTCGCGATGCACGTTGTGCAGGACCAGCTTCGCACACACTCTTCTGTTCTCGAAAACGTTCTGGAACATTACTGGACCCATGATTTGTAAGTACTGCCCCACTGCGATTCGCGACACAACAACGTCGACTGGTAGGAATCACATCTGCCGTTTAACATTGTTGGTTCAGGCAGCTAACGTACTTGCTGCGCTCACGTCGCGTACGCGCCAGGAACTTTGTGGGCGGACAGTGTATGTCGTATATCATGCATCAGTCTTCCTCCGTCTATTTTCACACTATAACACATCATCTTCAATGACAATGAAGAGGATTTATATGAGATGACAGATCCATACAAAGAGTATGAATTCTCTGAATGCGGCAAATACATGTGGATAGTTTTCTCGCAGATTGCTCATGTTATTTACTTCAGGTACAGTTTCATTGCTTGTCAACGATAAAAACTGTACTGGCGATCACATGTGAGCGCGCGGCTTGTGTGAGTGTGTGTGTGTGTGTGTGTGTAGACTAACAAATATACTTGGAAGACCAAATTAAAATTTTAAATCCACAGTAATGTGCAAGAGAGGCCGGCTGGAGTGGCCGTGCGGTTCTAGGTGCTACAGTCTGGAACCGCGAGACCGCTACGATCGCAGGTTCGAATCCTGCCTCGGGCATGGGTGTGTGTGATGTCCTTAGGTTAGTTAGGTGTAAGTAGTTCTAAGTTCTAGGGGGCTGATGGCCTCAGAAGTTGAGTCCCATAGTGCTCAGAGCCACTTGAATCTTTTTTTTTGTGCAAGAGAATTAAACGTTGATTAACGCAAATGAGTTGCGCCAGCCAAGACCTGTTCCGTATTATCGGCCCCTGGTAACCTCAAACAACGCGATAGAGTTAAGAGAAAAATATCTACTTGTCTAAGTCCGTCGTGTATTTTATGGAGATAACGTCAATTCCAGCTAATTTGTGGAATTAATTAGTTTTTGGTTCTCGTGGGACTGTGGTATGTGCAGTAGGCTCTGTGAAACTTTTTGAAAACAGCAGATCGTGTGTGTTACATGATATACTAGCCCTGCTTGAACAAAGACCATTTATAAAAGATATTTTTCATAACAGTTAAACATACCATGCACGAAACATACGGGTTCTGAAGTATTACAGTAAGAACCTTAAAAACGCCTACGCAACTCTACGCAACAGCTACGGTAGCGTGCGAGGAAAAAAAAAAAAAAAAATACTGGACTGAGAATTTATCGACAAACAGGTGAGAATAAAAATAATTAACTATATTAATTAAAGTGTTTATAGGCCACAATTCTTTTATAACTTCTTGTTATGGAATGTTTTAGCACAATGGCTGTTTGTATGTGAAACTGTCCGCAGCATTGTTTCATGTCAGTTCGTCGCAGAACTGAGAAAGTAATTAACATAATTCTGCAGTCCATTAAAAGTTGGTCACAGAACGGATTACGGACTAATTGCTGTTAAATAATTTAAATAATGAGAGTGGCAAGGCTGCGGTCTAATTACGCGCAGACAAATCTTGGGAATGTACGAATGCGAAATTAAGCGCCACGTTCGTACGGTCGTAGTCAACACCTGGGCAATGCCCCCCCCCCCCCCCCCACCATCCCGCATTCCTACACACACACACACACACACACACACAAACGCAACGCGCGCAACGCACACGCACACACAAAGAGTAGCTGATGGCTTGCGTTTTAATGGACGACTATGGTCTGCTCTGTATCGTGCGCGAACTTTACTATGGACGTGTTCCCTTAATATAATGATCACTTAATTAGGCTTCCATGAAACTTTCCTGTGGGTAAGAACGAATCAAATATCATGTAAATTTCACCCCAAAATCTCACTCAGAATGAACCACATCACGTTGAAAGTTACCATGATTCCATTTTCAGCACAATCACAAGCACCGAGGGGATCAGCAGCTCTTGCTTTCGCAAATGTAGGCTACGGGAATACGGAGGCAAAGCGATGAAGAGAGACTTAATGAGTATGTGTGCGCGTGCTCACCTAACACTTTAATAAAATATTCAAGTGCGGCAAGTGGTTAACTGTCCACGAGCTTTCGGTACACATCTCCTCTTGAGAGCCATTGTCAAGTGGCTGATTGTCGTGTGGATGCCGCTGTCGTGCTTATATAGCCGCACTGTCACCAGTGACGTCTCTGGTGCTCAGTCCAGCAGCATATATGGTAAAGTTTTGGTGGTGCTACCGACGCATCCGCTTCAACTCCCAAATCACAGGATCCCAGGCCATACTCAGCTGCAATCCACCGTCTTTAATGAGGGTGGTGTTCGATATTTTGGTTTCTATAGCTTCGTTTATTATGCTATACCAGATGCCGTTGGTCCGTTTAGTAACAGAAGTCTCGTCGGATGCAATTCGGTGTCCGCTTTCCACTCCCTGTTCCGCTACAGCTGATTTTTCGGGACAGCGTATGTGGAAACACTTTTAATGTTCTAATACGGCGCTGTTCAATAGCGCGGACAGTCTGACCGACATGAAACTACCCACACCCACACGGTATTTTGTATATTCAAGGTGTTCTGATGCTTACTTAGTCTTTCACATGCTTCATTAGTTGCCGGCTCTTTGCTGGAGGGTCTAAAGACTGTCGATTTTATGTCACTTCAGGAGCCGGCTAATCTTCCTGTTATTGAGCCACAAATTAGTAAAATCGCAATCTATTTCATGTCTTCTTCGGAGGCTTTCTGCTTTCGTGACTTAGATGCAACTGCTTTCGAAATTTGTCTCTTGTTGTAACAGTTTCCCTTGAAAAAAACCTTACGTAAGTGGCCAAGTTTCCTTGGCAAGTTTTCGACGTCTGCGACGGTTTCAGCTAAATGCACTAAGGTCTTCAGAACAGACCGTTTCTGTGCTGGTTGGTGCTACCTGGTGGCGTGCAGATGCCTATCCGTGTGGGTGGGCTTATGGTGGTTGTGCTGTGACGGAGACAGCCGTTGAGTTTACGACGGACAAGGACGTCCAGAAACGACAAGGAACCATCCTTCTCTACTTCCATCTATATGTAGTCGTGGACGCTGTTGATGTGTTCCAGTATCTTTTCCAGCTTTTCATGTCCATGAGGACATGAGGACGCCAAATCATCGTTGGCGTAGCGATAAAAAAAATCAGGCTTTGCACAAGCTGTGTCCAAGGCTATGCCCTCGAGACGCTCCATAAAGAGGTTCGCTGCAACTGGAGATAAAGGCTCCCCATCGCGAAGCCGTCTGTCTGGCTGAAATATTCTTCAGCACGTAAGAAATATGATGTCGTCAGGGCATGTTTAAATAAGCCCACGGTGGTGTCGTCAGAGAGACGAGACAAGAAGTCTATAGAGTCCACACGTGGACAAGGAAACCACATCAAAACTAAAGATATCTCCTTGACCAAGGTGTAGCCCTTTAATTCGATCGGCAAAGTCGGCCGTATTCTTTATGTGGTGCGCACAGTGCCCAACGTGCGACGAGAGGAGGCTGGCCAAATGCTTTGCAAGCCTATAGGTCGGCGATACGATGGTGCTCACTATAGGCCTTAAAGGTGTATCCTCCTCATACTTCCGGCAGACCATAGATCGTGGGTGGTCTGGTGGAGGAGGTTCTTAATAACACTCTATCTCAGCGATGACCGCCTGAGAAGCTCTGAAACCTTCCTCAATATTCAAGATGTTTGGTACGAAAGCAGTTTTTGGTATCTTCCTCCAGCACTCAACGGATTTTCGCGTCTTATTCGGTTCGTTCCATTAGGACGGCAGCACTGCCTTGCTTGTCAGCTGGCAGGACGACGGTGAGAGGATCGTTGCGGAGAGCACGGAGGCCATCGCGTGCAGCTGTACTCATGTTTGGTGCTGGCGGCTTGGATTTTAAAAGAATGTGGCTCGTTTCAGTGGGAAACTTGCGAACTGCTTGTTCAACACCATTTAATATGTTCACGAAAGAGATACTCTGTAGTAAAGGAGGAAAAAAATGTTGCAGCTGTTAAGATGATTACGGTACGTTCCGCAGTTCTTCGTTCTGCTCCGTGTTGTTGTAGTGAAAGGCGACTTTCTGCTTCTTCGTGGCTATCTTCCTTGGTGATGACAGTTGTGCTACCGTTGCTGCATCGATCTAGTCCTAATCAAAAGCCGAAAGTGGCAGTGTTAGTAGCAGGTGAACTGCCAAAACTCACACCGTTTATGTGCAGCTGTTTTATGGTGAAGTGAATCTTAGCACAAGGAAATATTCTTCTCGTTACTGCAGTGTCGGCGTGATGGTTAATAATGGCAAATCGTGGGATCGCCTTCTCATCACCGCAAAGAACAGAACAGAAACCATCTCCATATAAGTATATAGTTCTGGCAACACTGGCAATGACCTTCTCCTTCTGTGCGGATGCACACATATTCCCCGAACTCTTACGGGACTTGGCAAGAATGTCTTACACGAGTAATGAGTGTGTTGGGGTGGGACACTACGAATGTAGCGCGTGGACATACAAGCTGAGAATGTGGGTCTCGCGGGAGGTGTGCGCGAGATAGTCCCTGCAGCTGCGCTATCCTCTGTGCCCTCGGTGGCTCAGATGGACAGAGCGTCTGCCATGTAAGCAGGAGATCCCGGGTTCGAGTCCCGGTCGGGGCACACATTTTCACCTGTCCCCGGTAACATATATCAACGCCCGTTAGCAGCTGAAGGTATTAATACAATCTCCATCTATAGTTAAGGCTAACCAGCCATGACCTCCTCCTCCTGTGCGGATGCACACGCATTGCCCGAACTCTTACGGGACTCAGTCAGATTGTCTGCCGCGAGTAATGGGTGTAGTGGACAGGGGCACTACGAATGTAGTGTGTGGACATTAAGTTGGGAATGTGAGTCTCACGGGGAGCGTGCAAGGGATAAATCCCTGCAGTCGCACTATCCTCGGCGGCTCAGATGGATAGAATGTCTGCCACGTAAGCAGGAGATCCCGGGTTCGAGTCCCGGTCGGGGCACACATTTTCAACTGTTCCCGTTGATGTTTATCAACGTCTGTCGACAGCTTAGGGTCTTGGTTTAATTATCATTTCTTTCTAGAGCGCTGCATCGTCACCGATAGTATCTGTTCTTTCGGACATGTCCGAAACAACAGATACCATCTCCATATATTAGACACGCGTCGTCAGCTAGAGCCACTGGCCGTCTTTTGCATAATTATCACGTCATTCAATTAAAACATTCAAACATAAAAGTGGATCGCTTGCAAGAATACCACGTACATGTGAGCTCTCTTCTCAGGACTCTTCTATGTTTCCGCAGCTGAGGAATCGAAGTGTCCGTCTGTTACGGGGAAATCTCGTGTTCGAGAACTCCAATTGGATCTCCCGTGTTGTCAAAGATTTTTTCCATTCGTTTCTGAGGAGGACTAAAACAAGGTGCAGTCACCCTTGCAAGTACACATGAACTACTACAATGAAGAGCGGCGTTATGGGTGAAATGATATTCTGACAACGTACCTTTCGAATACTGTCCTCCGACAACTTAGGCAGGTGATTAATTAGTTGTCAGTCTGCAGGATGAACCTCATAGTAGCTTGAAGTCAGGGTAACTTATTTTCTGAGATTATTTTAATGAAGATTCGCCATAACCGGACAGTTTATTTGATGAATCCTACTTCGATCTCACACTCATTGGGCACTCATTTTTCCGCCGCCACATGACCTCTGCTGAGACACAAGGATTTCGTATAATCACAACGACTGGCACAATACGTTAAACAGCTAGAAGAAACAGTCCAACGTAGACGCAGTTTCGAGCTCATACATACCATCAACGGTTACGTAAATCACTTGAATTGCAGTGATCTGTGACGGGTACAAGCATGCATTAGTACTGTCCGCAGATCACCAAGTAATCACCCAGATACGGGTATATAATGGGCGTGCGATACATCAGATCGTCAGTGAGCACTGTTACGTGCTAGTGTAAGACACGGGATGACACAGGTTAAAATCCCCGTCCAGGCATCAAGATTTGTATTTTCCTAGATTTTCCTAAATCACTTAAGTGAATGCCGAGATGATTCCTTTGAATTTCCTTCCAGTTTCCCACTGCGACATGTCTTATGGCTGGTCTGATGCTGCCTGTCCCTAATCCCTGATACCGGGCCGGCCGGTGTGGCCGAGCTGTTCTAGGCGCTACAGTCTGGAACACCGCAACGGTCGCAGATTCGAATCCTGCCACGGGCATGGAGGTGTGTGATGTCCTTAGGTTAGTTAGGTTTAAGTATTTCTAAGTTCTAGGGGACTGATGACCTCAGAAGTTAAGTCCCATAGTGCTCAGAGCCATTTTTGAACTTGATACCGGGACAAGTATTTATCATGGAATTTTACTGTATGGAAACTTCTTATACACATACAGGAAATTTCTGAAGTACTCCACGCACCGATCATCTGCCTCTATGCCCACGTAACTGCGCGCGATATCTGAACTTCCTTTACAAGGGCGCGCTGAGGTATAACGCCGTGTCGACAGCGTCTGTCATCTACAAGTACCCTCCAGAGGTGCCACGCGGTGAGCACGTCAAGTGGCTAGGCCAGTGCAGGCTGGATTCGGGGTTAGCGAAGTTATGAATTGGATGCTCAGTTAGGTAAACAAGCTCCCTGCAGAGCTACTACGGCCTTAAACACGACGACAATGTCTGGAATATGGTGCGTCATGTAACTAATCTGTTTCATCAGACTGTTGGATAATCCATGCTAGTATCTTGAAACCACGTAGAAACGCAGCCTGTCTCTCTGTAGGGCAGGAAATGTTGCTCTGCAATGAGAGACTAATGACTGACTCTGTCAAGTTCAAATATGAGTCGTCAGCACAAAATCTGCCAACACGCCGGATACCGACATAAGAAGTACGCATATGTCAACCAAATAAGTCAGGATCTTGGTGATAAATGTTACTCTCTGTTAACCGTCCCATCCCAACTACACAAGTTTCGGAAAGGTGAGATGGTTTGGGAAAAAGGCAGAACGGATCACTGATTATCACGTTGACAAACGGTAGCCAATGGAGTGTAACACTTTGTAAATATTAGTATTTTAGTGAGAGACCAGGTTTCTTAGCGATTCTTCGACCATGTACGAAGGAAGGTTAAATAATCACTCAAATGAAGAGGAAATATAGAGCCGCCAATCCTCAATGTGGGACTGGAAAAGAGCCCCGACTGTGGTCTGTGAAACACTTCCATGGCCTTATCAAATACTTAACGACATGTTGCATCACCTTTGGCTGACGTTAACCACATTCTTTCCGATTATTTAATAAAAAATGTTCTAACAGACAGCATCTCGTCATTTCAATAATAACTGACGGATCAGAATAGGGAAAAACTTTTAGAGACCAAACAATTACCGCGCTGTTGTTATTAGCTGTACACAAAAGACTCTTGAACGGATGGTAAATTACAGCTTTATTTGGTTTCCTCTACAGTTCATAGAATGTAAGAAAATATTTTCTGTGTAGAATCAACTATTTTTTCTTTTTCCCAGAAAATATCTACTGCGTAACTTCAGCGTACATCATCTTTCGGTATGTTTAACAATGGCCCCTCTGTGGAGCTGTGTCAATGTTAATGCAGTCCTGTAGTAGTTCTTTGGTGAAAGTTGCTTTTACTGTCTTGTACCCCAGACCATATTTTTAAAAAATAAAAAGAAGCTTTAGTGATTATATTGTTGAAACAGGTGATCCAAACCTTCAAAGTACGATTGACACAAAAAGTGAAGAATTAATAATTTGCAAATCTGCCAGAATCCGGTTTCCGCATTACCGTCAAAACCGTAAACCGACAATTTTTGACGTAGATCTTATACCATGGCAAAAATGCGGGACATCAATCCATGCGCCAAATTAAGATCTGTACCTTTGTCAAAACCAGCGAAAGAAATGCTATGGCTAGCTGTTAAATACAGGCTCATTAAGAATTACTGGGCGATTGCATAATATGACTATACTTTAAGCATCACTGAACATAGTTGCATGAAGTAAAAAGTATCTCAAAGGGGTAAGTTTGAAATTTCAATGGGGGCATTTCTTTGCAAACTGTTTTTTGCGACAAATGTGTACCACGTTGTGGCGGCGTTACCAGGCAACGGTAGCTGATGTATCTTCTGTGCTTAAATGGAGGCAAAGGGAGAGGTATTTAGGCATGTGGGTATTTAGGCAGCCTTCGACGTCAGTATGAACATGCTGCGAGTAGCAACGTGGCCACGGATGCATCTGATATCAAAGAAAAATACCTTATGTTATGCCTACTGGAGGGATTCAGTTAATAAAGGGCGTGTTAATTTCGTATGATGTCCGCAACGTGGAGAGCCATTCAATAAAAGCAGACACCAACAATGAGGAAAACTGATTACAGTATAGCCCGTCCTAAATGAAAATTGCACTCAAATTGCAGTCCAGCCAGCCCTTAAAATGACGGTGCATTCCGAGAATTGTAAGGCTATTATCAATAAGTATGAGTGTCTGCCAGAATCGATATCATATAAAATGAGGTAACATTTTGTTTACCTGGGAAGCGCCAAATAGTTTCCGACCAAGAGGATGTGATATACTGTGCGCTGTTGTTTAGACTGAACGGGGTAGCCGAGAAGGTAACATGTTTCGGGTTGTTTCTGAACTACGTGTCCGGCTTGTATTTGTTCAGGGAGAGAAATATGACAGGGCGCTTATACCTGGCCGTTGGGGGCAATGGTCAGCCATTAGCAGAACAATTTTTCTGCTAATGGCAATAAGCGTTAAGTTACCACGGGCGTTGAGTAATTATTTGTGAGCTTAAATGGGTTACGTATTAACAGGACAGACCTGAAAATTTTAATATAGGGTGATAAGGCGCCCCATATTTTACGGGATTGTCCCTCAGTTTAGCTTATGATCTCTCCAATAATGTAGCATAAAGCAACAAATCTACTAGATATGGTAGGCCTATTAACAAAAGTTTCTAAAAATGTCTTCCATTTCAACTACTAATTTATGTCCCATATTTTGATTTTGGAAATTAATCTGCTCATCCTGTTTTAATGTCTACAGTGGGTTACACAGAATAGCAACTGTTTTTGCTTTTATGTTTTTCGTTTGTCACTTACAGTTTGTCACTGTTTTCTTCAACGTTAACTTGTAGACACTACGACATAAAGAAGAGTTTTATCTGTCTACACTCATCACTTAGCCCTCCTGGATGGCCAAATTCTTTCATCGCCCCACGATCTTCACTTAACACGACTTCCAGCTGTCAGTGTTGTACAAGCAAAAGTTGTTCATAAACGACGCGCACACTTGCACACGACAAAATGGTTGGCCTACCGAGAAAGCCGGCCGCGGTGAGCGACCGGTTCTAGATGCTGCAGTCCGGAACCGAGCGACTGCTACGGTCGCAGGTTCGAATCCTGCCTCAGGCATGGATGTGTGTGATGTCCTTAGGTTAGTTAGGTTTAAGTAGTTCTAAATTCTAGGGGACTGATGACCTCATGTGTTAAGTCCCATAGTGCTCAGAGGCATTTGAACCATTTTGAACCTACTGAGAAATATTGCTCCACCTGTACAGGGCCCATATTACCTGAGGAAACGTGTCGGACGTCCTCTGATAGTAAAGTGGATTAAAGAATGTTAAAAGCAGCGCGTTGGAACGGAAGCAGAAAATCATTATGTCGGACGAAATTCGATACTGAAATGGAATAGGTTATTGTTACTACTCGTCGTGAAAAAAAGGAAGATAAGTATTTATCCAATAACCAAACAGCTACATACACACTCTGCAGGCCACTGTACAGAGTAAGGAGAAGGGTACATCGTACCAATATTATTGATTGTCTTTTCGGTTCGATCTGTGTATTGAGCGAGGGAAGATTACTATGTGCGTGGCTCTCAACGTTCTGTTGTCTCTCTTATTTTCATGACTCCTGCACGAGACGTACTTTAGTGGCAGTTTGACGGTTGTACAGTCGACTACGAATACAGGTTCTCTCAATACATTCAAAAGGGTTTCACAAGAACTACATCGTCTTCCTCCCAAGTATTTCCGTTTAAGTTCTCTGAGCATGTCTGTTTACGCTTCGTGTGAGCTATCCGAAGCCCTGTATTCGCCATACCTAATACTGACTTTATGTAATCGTTCCGTTTCGTAACTCTTCTTACGATTAATACCCAATAATTTACAGGCTCAGACGTGCTCAAGATGCTCACCACTTCTCTTCTGGTCAAACAATGTATGAATCTTAATCTTTGTTATAAGCACTACCTTTCATTTAAAGAGCGATGTCGTTCATTTACGCCGAGCGGAAGTTTTGTGCAATGTGTCTGCTGTTCCGTACGATCTTCCAAAGACGATACTTTCCTGTACACACCAGTATCGTCAGTGAACATTTCACAGTGCTGCTGATCCCGTCTTATAAATCATTCTCGTATATTGAAAACATTAGAGATCCCTACTGGTGCTTCCTCGATACACAACAGTTGTTACTTTCGTTTCTGTGTAACACTTCTTGTCCGAATAACGTACTGGGCCCTGTAAGCCAAATATTCCTCGAGGCAGCGGCATACTTGCAAAGGCACTGTGGGTTAGTTCAAGAATAGGTCTGAGCACTGTGGGACTTCTGAGGTCATCAGTCCCCTAGAACTTAGAACAACTTAAACCTAACTAACCTAAGGATATCACACAGATCCATGCCCGAGGCAGGATTCGAGCCTGCGACCATAGTGGTCTCGCGGTTCCAGACTGTAGCGCCTAGAACCGCTCGGCCACCAAGGCCTGCTATCTGGGTTAGTAATGTCTATGAAACACGCCAACAAATGTCTAGAAGTGTTCGTGTAGATACCTGCCAATGGGAGGGACTGATAGTGCATCAGCCGTCACGCTAGGAAGCTCGCTCAGCGTGTGGTTTCCTTGTGTGGTATTTCATAAAGAACTACACAACTTCCCACTCCCAGGTCCGTAGCAAAAAAACTTAAGTAGCACATAAAAAAATACATAAGATCTGGCAACGAGGGACAACAAGGCGCTATCCCCTGGGTTTCTAGTTAACCTAGGGATTCCATAGAGGCGACTGAGTTAGATATACCAACTTGAGGCTCGCCTCTCTCGAGTTGGAGATCAGACAGCAATGTTCACTACTGGACAGAACAGAACCTAGACAAATGCTGTGGTAACCTGTAAGAATGGTAGGAGTGCAGCCCGTGCGGAGGCCGTGCCTGCAGGGATGAACGAGAGCGTCGCGGCAGCGGCAGCGCGTCGTCTGCGGCACGCCGGGCGTGCGCAATCGATACGGGCCGCGAGGTCGCGCGCCCCGTGGCGGCACGACACGCCACGCGGTACCACGCGACGCCCGCACCTGTGGCCGGCGCGGGCAGCCTGCACCGCGTCGTCCGCGTCTCACCAAACGCACAACTCGTACCCCTAGGTTTCCACCCTGTGCAAAACTGAACAAAATTTCATCGCTGCGCGCAAAAATGGCATTCCTACGGCGAACAGTGGTCTGACATGTGCAGCTCCCCAGAAGTGGGACTGATTTTTTGAAGCCGTCTATACGGTGCTGTAGGTTAGGGTACTAGGTTGCACATATTGCAGCCATTCATCCAAGTCGGACCTCGTTTGCGATTAATCGATTTGCGATCAATCGACGAAAAACGTTATCACTTAATGCTAGGAATCCAAAAGATAATAGTGCTGTCAAGTGTAGCCTAGTGATTAAGATGCGTTTGTGACGTGGTGAACTTTGTGTGTTCAAATCCTATCAGGTGCATGGGAGACTTTTATTTTTAAATTTTTATTGGAATGACTTTGGGCATCAATTAATTCATTTCAATGTAATTTTTTTAAAAATTTCTAATACCTTGTTACGTCATCTTAATCATCGTACTAAGCTTATACTTTCTCTCAGTTTTTCTTCCTATAATTTTTTTTTTTTATTTGGAATCTTCGTGCATTTTCAAATGGCTCTGAGCACCTTGGGACTTAACTTCTGAGGTCATCAGCCCCCTAGAACTTAGAACTACTTAAACCTAACTAACCTAAGGACATCACACACATCCATGCCCGAGGCAGGATTCGAACCTGCGACCGCAGCGGTCGCCCGGTTCAGGACTGAAGCGCCTAGAACCGTTCGGCCACTCCGGCCGGTTGTGCATGTGATTTTAATTATTTTTATTTTTCTGTTATAATATTTTAACATTTGAAAATCCTCGATCTATCGGTTAAAAAATAAAATACGAAATAATTTATTTAGATTGGCTGTGCAATGCTGTAAAATACGTATTTTCGTTACAAGATGCACATTTTTTGAGTGGTAACCGTCATATAAACATAAATTTTTGTCACACTATAGATTAAATAACGCAGGTGAATATTAAAACGAAAGAAGTGATTATGCATAAAGCGATATTAAAGCAAAATGAGGGATAGAAATAATGAATGCAGTAATATGATGAAAACACAAAATGATAGATCAGAAGAAGTTAATACATAAAAATATATAAAATCACAAGGGCAAATATTCCAAATGAAATAAGGAGGAGGAGGTAGAAAAATGTCAGCAAATAAAAAAGTTAATACGATGATTAGAATGGCGTGGTAAGGGATTAGAAATAAAAATTATATTTAAACCAATTTACTGAATAAGAATAATGATCAAAGTCATTTCGATAAAGGTTTAAAAATAAAAATGACAAAGCACCTGACAGGAGTCGAACTCACAACCTGCAGCACACCAGGCATTATCTTAACCACTACACTACACAACCGCACAGAATAACACTATTACTTCTTCGGTTCCAAGCAACGGTAGTCAGCCTGGGCCGGCCAGTGTGGCCAAGGGTTTCTAGGCGCTTCGGTTTGGAACAGCGCGACCGCTACGGTCGCAGGTTCCAATCTTGCCTCGGGCATGGATGTGTGTGATGTCATTATGTTAGTTGGGTTTAAGGGGACTGATGACCTCAGATGTTGAGTCCCATAGTCCTCAGAGCCATTTGAACCATTTTTCTTTAGTCAGCCTGGTCCCTACCGCCCACTAATGGCCGTTCCCATGTTGGGCGTACGCGGTAGATGTTATAAAACATTTCCATTAAGTTTCTATAACATTTTGAAATATATTATCTGATAAGTAATTATTATTCAAAGAATGAGGGCTCGTTTTGTACTATCGCGGAATAGGGGAGAGAGTGCCACGGATATGGTAAACGAACTGGAGTGGCAGTTGTTAAAACAAAGGCCTTCTTCGCTGCGGCGGGAACTTCTCATGAAATTTCGATCACCAACTTTCTCTTCAGAGTTTGAAAATATTTTGTTGGTGCCCACCTACATAGGGGAAAATGATCACCATAATAAAATAAGAGAAATCAGAGCTCGCACGAAAATATTTAAGTGTTCGTTTTTCGCACGTGCTGTTCCGAGAGTGGAACGGTACTAGATAGCCATGCTAGGCACTTAATTGTAAAGTGCAGAGTAATCACGTAGATATAGGTGTAGATTATGTGCTTTGACGTTTTGTAACTCTGTTTTATAAATTTTATTAAGTTACTTCCCTACTTTATAAATCACCATTACTGTGAAACTGGTGGGCGGTTAGAAAATTTTGCTACTATCAAAGGTACAAATGTGAGCGGCAAGTAAAAAGATTGACTACTCCTGCTCTAGAGCATGGAGCGAAACTTTTACGTCGATTACTTACAAACAACCGAGGTGGGTGAATAATGGCTGCAGAGACTGATACTTGGGACCCTTACTTACACCATCGATGGTTTCAAAAAGTCTATCCCACGCTTGCTCCCCCCCCCCCTCCTCCCCCGCCCCCTGTAAGTATACGAGACACTCAAGTGGTTACTGGATATGTCTAGCGTTACTGAACTTCTCAAATAAACGTCGCAAAATAGCATGCCCAGAGGACGTGCAACTGCAGGTCTGATCGTCGCCATGAAGGTCATCGGAGCATCATACCGACAGAGAGCACAGACATTTGGCTGTAGTGCCAAAACTGCAGAACGAGTGATGACACGATGGACTCAGGACAATACAGTGGCAAAAAGTTGTGGGGCACGGATCCTTCCAGACAAAGTACGCCACGAGAAAATCGTAACACTATTCAACTGGCTCCGACGAGTAGATGGATGATAGGCGCAGTGTGATCACGAACCTTCGGGAACAGATTATTGGAAGCTGGTTTGAGTTCTCGACTTGTCATGCGTCGTTTACCTCTGATAGGATACCAGAAACAACAGTCTTGCTTGAGTCAAACGGGACATTTAGTAACGTTCTGTGGTGTTCATCGATGAGTCTCGCTTCTGTTTGTGGCTGTCAAATGAACTTCAACGTACCATAGGTGACCAGTTGAAGAGGTCACAAGAAACAAATATTCTCGAGAGCACACATGCCCAACTCCTGGAATCATAGTATGCTATTAGGGGCTATTAGATGTAACAACTGGACTGATTTGGTAGTAGTTAATGACTCAATGACCGTCAGTATGCGCCAGGAATAGTAAAACCCTACTGTCATACCTGTCATGACCAGGATACCAAAATAGCGTATTCCAGCAAAATAATGTAATACTCCACCATAGTTCACCCTCCCCCCAAGCACCTAGAGCAATGTACGTAGGCTACATTCATACCAGTCTCCAACTGCTCCTCCAGTAGTGCTGAAATGTCGACGGGACTGTCAGCAACCCTTGGCCTTTGGTCTTCAGACCGGTATCAGTCATTTTTCAAGATTTCCCTGTCATCAACTTCCACACAGAATTCCCTCACAGAACACACCCCTCAGGAATAATGGTTAGTATCTACAACCCTGTCTGTCATCTTAGGATACGCTTGCCTACAGTCCATCCAGTCCATTGTCTTCTAATACACCACTGTGTCTCTGTAAACTTTAAAGAGCGTATTCCAGTTACATAGCCAAACACATTGTGCAATGTCAATAGACAGCATCAAGTTGCCTTTGTCCTGTCTTTAGGTTTTCCGTAGTCACAACGGTATCTCGTGTGGCCGGCTTTCTTTGGAATTCAAATCGGTAGCCTCCAATTTTTCCATATAATTTGTTTCCCATGTAGTGGTAGAAAGGAAGGAAAGTCATATAGTAGCATCCTGTCGAGGAACAAGTCATTCGAGACGTAGCACAAACTCGGATGGAAATGATGGGAAGGAAATCGGCCGTGTCCTTTTAAACTCGAATCACCATGTATTTGTCTCCACTAAGGGCATCCACGGAAAACATAAATCTGAATGATCTGACGGCGATGTGAACCCTGCTCTTTCCGAATGCGAATCCACAATCTTTACCACAGCGCTACATCGCCTGTACGTGACTGTAGACGACAAAAGTGTCTCCGTAGTATGTGATATATGGCTCAGGATCTTGTAATCTTCGCTTAGGGAAAGCGTATCATGTGTATCAATTCAAAGTTGTGGTGTATTCCTCTCTTCGTGTACGCTTCCTTTATTTTATAATGAATTACTCCAGGCAAGCTGCAAATACTTTATCAAGTAGGGCTTCTTCCTTACTACAAGCTCCTCAGGTAAACATCTAGTTGGAACAGATGCCCATATTTCATCAGTGAGTCAACTGTCGATTGTCTATTCATTGCTAGGCTGTAATAATTCACGTAACTTCTATTTGTTACAAGTTTTTCGTGAAATACTTCGGACAGTTAGATTGACAGTTTATTCTCGTTGATCCTTTAATAAACTGACAATGTAACTGCCAAAGGAAAAGTCTAGGAATGTATAAACAGTCGATAATAATCATCAGCTATTACTCAATTAACTTCAGGAACCCTCATGGCAAATTTGTTTGTGTGACCTACGTGAACATTTAATCCGTTTGATCGTACGTCGAACTATTCTCTCAGCACTGGTGGGGGACTCTCATTTTCACCTGCAGTGCTTATATTTTACAGGATCTCTTCGTCTAAGAAGGCGTCAGTGTTGAAAACCATACGGATCTTGTCGTTGTCCATGGTCGCCTGACAGCCACGCAGTAAATCGAATAGATCCTGCTGGACCATATGGTGAATCCTGCATACGATGGTGACACTGAAATCCTTCTAATGGCAGGGGCCATATGGCGGGCTTTAGCAGGGATGTCTTGCGAAGTCTAGACATTAGCGTAATGGAATGAACGGCGGTGAGTCCCTGCCTAAACCCCCTCGTGCATATGTGGGACGTGCTTGACAAACGTGTTCGTGGTCGTCCTGTTCTACAACAGACTCACCTAGAACTATCACTGAAGAATGGGAATGGATACCACAGGGTCACCTCCGCAGACTTATACGGAGCATCTCACAGAATTGTCAGGCAGTGATAAACACTCACGAAGGCCATATACACTACTGGCCATTAAAATTGCTACACAACGGAGATGACGTGCTACAGACGCGAAATTTAACCGACAGGAAGAAGATGCTGTGATACGCAAATTATTAGCTTTTCAGAGCATTCACACAAGGTTGGCGCCGGTGGCGACACCTACAACGTGCTGACATGAGGAAAGTTTCCAACCGATTTCTCATAAACAAACAGCAGTTGACCGGCGTTGCCTGGTAAAACGTTGTTGTGATGCCTCGTGTAAGGAGGAGAAATGCGTACCATCACGTTTCCGACTTTGATGAAGGTCGGATTGTAGCCTATCGCGATTGCGGTTTATTGTATCGCGACATTGCTGCTCGCGTTGGTCGTGATCCCATGACTGTTAGCAGAATATGGAATCGGTGGGTTCAGGAGGGTAATACGGAACGCCGTGCTGGATCCCAACGGCCTCGTTTCACTAGCAGTCGAGATGACAGGAATCTTATCCGCATGGCTGTAACGGATCGTGCAGCCACGTCTCGATCCCTGAGTCAACAGATGGGGACGTTTGCAAGACAACAACCATCTGCACGAACAGTTCGACGACGTTTGCAGCAGCATGGACTATCAGCTCGAAGACCATGGCTGCGGTTACCCTTGACGCTGCATCACACACAGGAGCGCCTGCGATTGTGTATTCGATGACGAACCTGGGTGCACGAATGGCAAAACGTCATTTTTTCGGACGAATACAGGTTCTGTTTACAGCATCATGATGGCCGCATCCGTGTTTGGCGACATCGCGGTGAACTCACATTGGAAGCGTGTATTCGTCATCGCCATACTGGCGTATCACCCGGCGTGATGGTATGGGGTGCCATTGGTTACACGTCTCGGTCACCTCTTGTTCGCATTGTCGGCACTTTGAACAGTGGACGTTACATTTCAGATGTGTTACGACCCTTGGCTCCACCCTTCATTCGATCCCTGCGAAACCCTACATTTCAGCAGGATAATGCACGACCGCATGTTATAGGTCCTGTAAGGGCCTTTCTGGATACAGAAAATGTTCGACTGCTGCGCTGGCCAGCACACTCTCCAGATCTCTCACCAAGTGAAAACGTCTGGTCAATGTTGGACAAGCAACTGGCTCGTCACAATACGCCAGTCACTACTCTTGATGAACTGTGGTATCGTGTTGAAGCTGCATGGGCAACAGTACCTGTACACGCTATCCAAGCTCTGTTTGACTCAATGCCCAGGCGTATCAAGGCCGATAATATGGCCAGAGGTGGTTGTTCTGGGTACTGCTTTCTCAGGATCTATGCACCCAAATTGCGTGAAAATGTAATCACATGTCAGTTATAGTATAATATATTTGTCCAATGAATATCCGTTTATCATCTGCATTTCTTCTTGGTGTAGCAATTTTAATGGCCAGTAGTGTATGTTACTGAAGCTCTCGAAGTCGAATGAAAAGCACCCACGACGACGAAATGAATTACTGTTTCCACTTTGTTTTCGACACTTGTCGGACTTTTCAGTTCTTTCTATGTAAACGATAGAGAACATATGACGTTTTGTTGTGTACTTTTAATTTGTGAAAGATAAATAGGTAATTTGATAACATACCCCGTGTTCAATTATTTGTCAGTGGAGTATGGCAGACGCCCAAAGTCATGTTCCCCTAATTTTTCTGGGCACTGTATTTCACTTGTAGCTTTATTCTGTCCTTCAAACTCTTGTAGTGTTGCTGTTCCTATCTGATAACACGTTTATATATGCAGTGTGTTTAAAATATGATTTCTCTGTATCTTAGAAAATAGCAAGTAAAACAAATATTTACTGATATAAGTAAACATAAGAACCGTTATCCTTTCTGTGGCATTACGAACATATTTTGTTTAGTTATTTACCAGTGAGTTACTGCAACGATTCTTATTTTTTTGACAGAATATTACTATTTTGTATTAAGCAGCTGATTATTTAAACGAACTGCGTACAAATCAATTTAAACCAAAGTTTTATCAATTTTAGTTGGAAACGTTCAACGTTTACGGGTGGATGCAACCTGCTGTACACAACTGGATGTATTCAGATGGAAGTTCTGATGGCGAATATCCATTTAAATGAAGTGATCAAAGAGTACACATTTTCCTGAATGCACAACTGGATGCGCCTTCTTATCCTTCACAATCTTGCAGTGTTGCTGTTCCTATCTGATAACCCGTTTATATATACCGAAGACGCCAGCGGTTCTACTACACTTCCTAGGAGCACACACGATCACTATTTTACTTCCGTTTCTGCGGAAGATTCGAAGTCCAGTACAACGTGGTGATTTCTAATAATCAAATATTGTTTGCGCCAATCACGTACTTGCCTAGATATTCCGTATGATAGTTGTCGAACGCTTTACTGAAATCTAGAAAGACGCAATCTACTTGTTCACCAGCGTCTATTGTTTCCAAGATGATGTGTATGAATAAAGCAAGCTGTTTCACGAAACTGATTTTTCTGATTCTTTGAGAGGAACTTCTTTTCCTCCAGGAACATAACAATTTTTGATCTCAAAATGTGTTCTAGGATCCTACAACAGTTGGACATTAGCAATTTTGATCTATCATTGTGTGCATCCGATATATTACCGTTTTTGTAAACGGGAGTGACTTGCGCTCAACACAATAGATTACCATACCTAATATGGTGTAGGAAACCCGTTAGCATCCAAAACAGCTTCTAGTCGTCTCAGAATCGATAAATACAGGTCCTGTATGGTTTTCGCGGGAATTTTATACCATTCTTACTGCAAAATAGTGACAAGTTCAGATAAGATGATGGAGGTCGAGAGCGATCACGCACCCTTCTCTTAAAAGTGGACCACGAAGGCTCAATAACATCGAGATCTAGCGACTATGGTGATTAGGGGAGATGAGAAAATTCATCACCATGCTGACAAAAATACTTCTGGACGATGCGAGCTATGTGAATAGCAGCATCACCTTAGGGAACAAATATTGTATCATGGGACGGACCTGCTCAGCAAAAACGGTCGCATAATCCTTGGCAGTAAAGTGCCCTTCGTAGTAACCATGGGACCCAAGGAATACCGCGATATGGCTAACGTACGCCATGTTTCACTCTTAGGACGTAAACTCGGCCAGAAGCTATAAACAGTCTGCAACAAGATTCACCCGACCAAATGACTTTCTTCCATTCCTTCATGGTCCAGGTTTTATGGCTTCAGTGCCGCGTTTTCCTGTTTTGGGAATTTGCGTCACTAATGAGTGATTTTAGAATTCCAGTTCGCCCTGTAATTCCCAGTTTATGGAGCTCCCATTCTGCTGTGTTGGTGCTGAAAGGGTTTAGGAGTGTTACATTCAGTTCTGCACTGATTTTTGCAGCTGTCTTCCTCTTATTCTGCGTCACAATCATGTTCAACAACCGTCTGTCACGATCATTCAACACACACTTTAGTGTTTGTTGTGCCTTAGTGGATATGTTTTTACGCTTTCCCTGTATTCGGTACAAATCTTCGATACCATGCCTCTTGAAACACGAAATATTTCGACTACTTTGGTTATGGAAGCACCCACCTTATAAGAATCAACAACTTTCCAACGTTCCAATTTACTTCGCTGGGACATAATGCTCTCACAACTACACAGAACGCTGTTTTGACTGCGACTGACACTTGCTATGTATTGAGGACATTGTACGTCCAGTTTGTGGTCAACTACGGTAGCGCAACCTGTATTGATGCTCTAGTATACATTACCCTCGGTGTTTCTACATACTTGTCCAACCCTTGTATTTTTCAGTACCGAGTATGTTAATATCTACATCGCTCATTTTTTAAATGGCTCTGAGCACTATGCGACTTAACTTCTGAGGTCATCAGTCGCCTAGAACTTAGAACTAATTAAACCTAACTAACCTAAGGACATCACACACATCCATGCCCGAGGCGGGATTCGAACCTGCGACCGTAGCGGTCACGCGGTTCCAGACTGAAGCGCCTTTAACCGCATGGCCACACCGGCCGGCCGCTCATTTTTTAGTCTATGCGGCAGTCAAACCTTGGTACGGTAGTAATGTCTTTGTAAATGCGAAATTTAAAATTACTGCTTTCTGTCTGCTGTCTTCAGTCTCGACACTAACGGATCCACGAGAGAGTGGATAGAAGGTTTGGATCTGTTCAGTGGCTTCACGTAAGACCGACAGTTCCTACGATTTTCTTACAAATTTTTAACCGCTATCTGATTATGAAATTATTGTAGGCTTCATGCATGGCCTCTCTTGTAGAAGCAAGAGTTGCTATTAACATTTCCCTACCAGCATCTCTAGGACCTCTCTGGTAGCGAGAGTGTAGTAGTTCCTGTTTTCGCAACAATCTACGAATGGTACCATTATTCACTTATTGCCATTGAGGGAGTGATCCCTATGATAAGGGCATGGTGGAATCCCTTCTTTATTCGCGCTTGTTCTCATTTGTAATGACTTCCTTTATCTACATGCTGGAAAATGTTTTGAGCACAATGAAGAAACTATGGCATCCAAAGATCTATGTTTTCCATTCACGGTACCCTGGAGCCCAAGTGAAGTTAATGAATGACAATTTATTTATATATACGCTACCTAATCAACAGATTAGATCGACGTAATGCAGAACTGACCAGTAGATGTCACGTGAGACGGGCCCGCCCGTATAGGAGGAGGCCGGGAGTGTATATGAGTAGAGAAGCAGGAACAGCAAATAGGTCGGTCGCGAGACACCAGTGACGTCGGACGCGGACTACTCACTGTATGTCCCTTGAGTAACAAACCCATCACAGGAACATTTCAACGCTTCTAAAGGTGATAAAGTTCATTATTAGCGATTGTATTGCGAAGTGAAAACGCGAAGGAACAACAAGAGCTAAACCAAGACCATGTAATGACGGACAGGAGCCGTCGAGCACTATGGGGAAGCTGTAAAAGACGCTTGAAATTAGCGGAAGGAGTCACCCGTGAGGTCCAAAGTGCTACCAGCGGTCAGTCAGCACGAAGACTGTGCGTAAGGAGTTAAAAAGGATGGGGTACGACGGTCAAGTGGATGGACTGGACAGTGGATGACTGGAATCGAGTGATTTGGAGCGATGAATCATGCTTTACTCTGTGGCAATCCGATGGATGGGCTCGGGTCTGGCGAACGCCAGGAGAACGTTACTTGCCACCATGTGAGGAGTCAGCAATGAAATATGGAGAAGGTGGCAGTTTTTCGTAGTTATGGTATGGACCACTTATCACGCTGAAGAAAACGTCGAATGTGGAAGGATATGAACACACGATTTTTACAGCGCTGTGTACTGCTTATGGTAGAGGAATAGCATGGAAACTGTGACTGATCGCATCAGCACGACACTGCACCCTGTCAAAGCAGCGTCTGTGAGGCAATGGTTTGAGGAGAAAATATTTTCGAAACGGACTGCCCTGGCCAGAGTTCCGACCTGAAACCACAGAAACACCTCTGAACTGAGTAAGAACCTCGATTACGTTTCAGATCCCTGTGTCCAACATCACTATCTTCTCTGGTTTCGTCCAACATCACGATCTTCTCTGGTTTCGACTCTGGGGGAAGAATGGGCTGCCATTCAGGAAGAATGGGCTGTCACTCGTCCACAAGCATTCATACACCTCATTCATAGTGTCTCCAGCGGAATTCAAGCCGCCATAAAGGTGAAGTCTGGACACATGCTATATCAATGATCGTTACTAAGCGTCCGATACTTTTCATCAGACAGTGTACACAGATAATACTGTTTCTTTTATCGTGTCAATTTTTATTTTGGCTTGAGCGGTATCGGGCTAAATGTTCACCTTCAGCGGTGCTGCAGAGGATACAAAATACTACATCCTATCCGACATGATGACAATTTTTGGTTAGGCTGCCCAGTACCAAATGTTAAGGCGAGCACATTATACGTACTCAGTAACCAAACCCAACATTGTGAACGCGTCCCATGGGATTAGTGTGATGTATTATGTACATATTTGCAAGACAACTGAAGGTGGGGATGTAGCCCGATACCGGTCCGGCCAAGACAAAAATAAAACAAGCTGCCTTGTCTATACATATACATCAACATTCACTAACGGATGTTTTTAAAATATAAAAGACAAGTACTTCAGTAATAGAAGTTTTTCGACGGAAAAACGATAGACAAAGAGCTCTGATCGGTATAATCTCGCGCTTCCAATAAAAAAAAAAAAAAAAAAAAAGTTGGTGCATCAGCCCCTTTGTCCCATTTCATTAGCGTATCTAACGAAGGCAAAAGGACTGCCTAACATCTAAATACGTACCCTAACATTCTTATGGTCTTTTTTCGAGAAGTGTACGATGGAGGCAGCAGAATTTTCGCCCTGTCTACTTCTTATATCTGTTTTAAAAGATTATCGAACATGCTTTCACGAGAACAACGTCGATTTTCACCCAAAAATTTCAATTGCGCTAACATAAGGCGTACAACCAAAGCGTTTCTCAATTCATTCGCCGTCAGTCAGCCATATTTGAAAGCGGGTATCAAGCATCACGGCAGTGCTCTACAGTAAGTCTTGTATGCTGTTTCCTTTTGAGATAAACTGCACTTACTCAAAATATTCTGAACAAATCTAAGCCTTCCATTCTCTTTCCCGTCTACCAATTACATGTGCTCTTTCTACGAGAGCGTGCTGGAAAGTAACTTCTCCCAATCTTTTATGAGGAAACTCTTAAAGTTCTTGAAATAAAACAAACATTAACATTCTACATCTTTATTCTTCATATTAGCAGCTCTTTGCCTCTAAAGGGCTACGAATTGTAGCGTGTAACCTGGCGTCATGTAACGTAACTATGTCAGTACGTCAGAAACAGAGTGCTGCCATCGAACTTCGAATTCGAAGAGTTTGTGCCACACATGGAGCACCCTCTCTTTCAGCATGACAATGCCAGACCACACACGAACGCCGCGACATCAGCAACAATCCGAAGCCTCGGGTTCACCGTCATCCATCATCCTCCTTGTACTCCAGGCTTGATCCCATTCGATTTTCAACTGTTTCGAAAACTGAAAGAACACCTTCAAGGACTTAACATTGATAGTGATGCTGCGGTGGAAGTAGAGACAAGGTTGTGGCTCCGTCAACAAAGTCGAACATTCTACAGTGACGGTATCATGAACTGGTTTCTTATTATATGAATGTGTGGTGTCTGTTATTTCGGACGTGTGTCTAAATAGCTAGCAAGGAGGACACGGACAAGGACTGCGGATAGGTGGCGCTCGGTGAGAATGTGAGTCGGCTGGGGTGCGTGCCGAGACAGTCCGCGCAGTTGCGATAAGTACTATGCCCGGGAGGCATGTGGTTAACGCAACTGCCTAGCAAGCAGGAGATCCCGGGTCCGAATCACGGTCCGTCACACATTTTCACTCGTCGTCGCTGATTCCGCAGAAAGTCGCACTGCACATCAATTGCCCTTTCTCTTCCTTTTCCTTTCTCCCTCCTCCACCTTCAACTTACATAAAACTAATTTCTCGTTCAGAGCGACGTATTCTTCGCCAGGGTGGCTACGTTGAGAAATAAATTTGTAGAAATTAAGAATCAATATGAAGAATGCAAATAATGTTTGTTTTATTTAACAAGCTTTAAGAATTTTCACATAAAAATTAGGAGGCATTACTTTTCAGAACGGCCTCGTATTTCATATCCCTCGTTGTACCAACCCAACGCATTTAAACAATATGTTGAGACTCTAGAAGTTTACCCCTACTCTTGTATCCTATAGACTTAAATCTGGTGCCTCTGGCCATTAGCTTACATTTATTTGCGTGAAAAGATTTTTCACATTCTTTATCAATTTTTTTCCTATGAATCCAGTCTCTGAAATCCGTAGTACAGCTTCCCTTATTTTGTGAACCTTTCGCTGTATGCTCTCTCAAATTTTGTTCCAGTAAAGGAACTAATACTCCGTGTTCTGCTCAGCTGAATACCGCTTATAACTCTTTTTATCTCGGGGCTGTGTCTATTCATCAGCTCTTTCCTTCTTCCATTGTCTTATGAAAGGCTTTTACAGCATGAAGTCGCCGCAGACGAAGTTAATAAATCTTATTTCTAAAGTTGGCCCCTAATCACCGAATTACAAATTGTGGATGTAATTTAACAGTCAAATTGAATGGAGATTTTAAAATACTGAAGGCCTGAAACACAAGAGACAACAGCAGCAGATCTCTCAGCAAAAATCCGCTTTGCGCACTAGAACGAGTATTTGGAGATACGGCGACTGTATGAGGAATAAAGACGGTGGCATTGTAAGCTGCATCGTGCTTATATATATAAAGCATACCCGATAATGCATTAGTCGCACCCAGGAGACATCACACTGATAGCGTGTAATATCTCTTCTAGTCTACAGCTGCAGTCACACAGAGGCGACTCGTCGAGATGAGGTAGGGTGACGTGATCCTCAAACCAATAACTTGGGTGTTCAGTCCTGTGAACTCGGCTGTTTTGATCTTGGAAAACAGGAGTTTGTTTCTTTTGTTTTGTTTTGTTTTAGGGGGCAAAAACAACTGGGGTTATACGCGCCCACGTCAAAACTATAAAACATGAAGACAGAGAGGAATTAGAAACGACTAAACGTCAATCCCAATGGACATAAAAGAAGACAGCCAAAAACAGAGACGTGGAGAACGGGCTACGAAAGACACCACACAGAAACGGAGGTCCAAAACTAAAAATTACACGTCCTTCGCCATATTACTTTGACGGATAAAAAGTAAAACGCGGTCGACAGCCCGCGCGTCATTTGTTAAAACGGCCGATAACTCAGACGGCAAACCCAAGCGGGAACGTAAACGGTTAAAAAACGGACATTCCGTCAGGAAGTGGCGGACAGTTAAAACTTGGGCGCAATGTGTACCAACTGGTGGAGGAGCGCCACTTATTAAATGACGATGGCTAAAAAGGCAGTGCCTAATACTCAACCTAGTTGAAATGACCTCCTCCCAGAGAGAGGGCCGAAATGAGGTCGTCCAAGCCACTGGGCGAGGCTTAATCATCCTCCTGAGCTTATTCCCATGAAGAATGGACCAATGGCGATGCCTAAGGGAGACCATCTCCTGACAGACGGCAACACAGAGATCATTGGAGGGGGTATAGGAAATAGCGGGCCGGAGGACTGCAGCCTTGGCAGTAGCGTCATCAGCCTCGTTTCCTGGCAGACCGACGTGACCAGGAACCGACATAAACTTCACAGTGGCTCCACCAAGAGTGAGCAAGTGACAGTTTTCCCGGACCCGTTGGACTAAGGGATGGGCAGAGTGCAGTACACATATACTCTGAAGGGCGCTGAGTCTAAACAGAGAACACAATTCAAAAGTCTGTGTCGCCGGATGTACTCCGTGGCCTGATACAGGACGAAGAACTCTGCTGTAAATACTGAGCAATGTGCCGGAAGCCGATATCGAAAGACTTGGGCGCCATGTCGAAGGCACACCCGACACCACGGTCAGTCCGAGAGCCATCTGTGTACACAAAGATACTATCGCGAAGTTCCATGCGAAGGTCGTGAAACTGAAGGCGATAGAGCGAGGCTGGAGTAGTGTCCTTAGGAAGCAAATGAAAGTCAAGGTTAACACAGGCCACTTCTCGAAGCCAAGGTCGTGAAGGGTTCACACCCACCGTGAAAGTGGCAGGCAGTGTGAAGTTAAGCTGCCGGAGCAAGTGCCGAAAGCGAACTTCAGGAGGTAACAGAGAAGAGGGACGCGCCCCACACTGGCGATCAAAGGAATCATCGATAAAGCACGCATAGAACGGGTGGCCACGCATGGCAGACAAACGGCATGCATACCTGCTGAGAAGAAAGTCACAGCGGTAGGTCAGTGGTAGTTCAGCGGCTTCAGCATACAGATTCTCAATCGGGCTAGTGTAAAATGCGCCGGTGGCCAAACGGATGCCACGATAGTGGATAGTGTTGAGATGGTGTAAGAGGGATGGACGTGCAGACGCATAAACAAAGCACACACAGTCAAGTTTCGAACGGGCAAGAGATCGGTACAACAAACGCAGGAGCGTGGTTCGATCGACACCGAAGGAGTACAATTGAAAACACGTAGGACACTGAGGGACCGCATACAGCGGGCTGCCGGATAAGACACATGGGAGGACCAAGAGAGTTTCCTATCGAGCATGAGCCCCAGGAATTTCGTCGTCTCAACCAACGGAAGAGCAACATGCCCAAGATTTAAAGCTGGTGGGAGAAACCATTTGCGCCGGCAGAAATTCATACAGACCGTTTTGTCAGTGGAAAAACGAAAGCCATCGTCGATGCTCCACGAGTAAAGACGATCAAGACATCGCTGAAGACGCCGCTCAGTGAGACAGGTCCGTGGAGAACTGCAATAGATGGCAATCGTCAACAAAAAGTGAGCCGGAGATTCCCGGCGGGAGACAGGCCATTATAGGGTTAACGGCGATAGCAAAGAAGACGACGCTAAGGACGGAACCCTGAGGCACACCATTTTCCTGGATGAAGGTGTCCGACAAGGCAGAACTGACAACCACCTTGAAAACTCAGTCTTTCAAAAATTCCTGAAGGAAACAGGGCAGGCGACCACGGAAGCCCCAGGTGTAAAGAGTACGGACGATAACAGCTCTCCAGCAGGTGTCGAAGGCCTTCTCCAAATCGAAAAACAAGCCCACAGTGTGGGATTTCCGCAGAAAACCATTAACGACACGGGTCATGAATCATACGTTCCATCACCTTGTAAACGCAGCTGGTGAGGAAGACGGTAGTGTCCACAGCATACTCAATATGATGAGTAAAATAAAGGGCAAAGGCTGGTCACCGAGAATGCTGAAATAAAAGCCCTGGTTGATGTTCACGATAACGTGAAAGGGTGGGGCCAAGTCATGGCGTGAAGAACACCCCCAAAATTTCACAATCACGTCCGACGTGAGCTACACCCTCCATACGCTGCATGTTAAACGCCTCGTTGGGCCGTCGGTGCAATTGACGCCTGGTATCATTTGAAAAAAAAAAAAAAAAAACCCTGGCAAAATCGCGAATCGCCGGACAACGCTACACATCTACAAAGTACAGGCAGCTACTGTTAAGTTTATTTGTTCTTTGGTCCAATGAATGACGTCCATCTTCATGTGCCGCCGTGGGCAATAACCAATTGTCCATAGCATGAAGAGGATGTGCAGGGTGGCAATTATTGAACTATATGCAATACTCTCGTCGTAACTTCTGAACGATATGCGTTAGGATGTTAAATTGCAGGGTTGGCCGCGGGACATGATGGGAGTTAGTATGCGCATTTAGCGATGAAGCCCACTTTCATTTGGATGGGTTCGTCAGCAAGCAAAATTGGCACATTTAGGGGACTGAGAATCCGCATTTCACGATCGAGAAGTCTCTTTACTCTCAACGAGTGACTGTGTGGTGTGCAACTTCTAGTCACGGAATAATCGGTGCGATATTCCGTGATGGCACGGTGACTACTGAACGGTACGTGAAGGTTTTGGAAGATAATTTTATGCCCATTATCCAAAGTGACCCTGATTTCGACAAGATGTGGTTCATGCAAGATCAAAAATGTGTGTGAAATCTTATGGGACTTAACTGCTAAGGTCATCAGTCCCTAAGCTTACACACTACTTAACCTAAATTATCCTAAGGACAAACACACACACCCATGCCCGAGGGAGGACTCGAACAGTCCATGAGACCGCTCGGCTAGTCCCGCGCGCCCAGGCAAGATCGAGATCGACCTCTTCAAAGGAGGAGAGTGTTTGATGTCCTGGAAGAGCACTTTGGGGATCGCATTATGGCTCTGGGGTACCCAGAGGCCACTGGCATCGGACTCGATTGGCCGCCATATTCTCCGGATCTGATCAAATGCGACTCCTTTTTGTGGGGCCATATTAAAGACAAGCTGAAAACAGCTATTCAGGAGGTCATCGACAGCATCGACTTTACGACACTTCAGCGGGTCATACAGAATTTCGAAATTCGTCCGCGCCAATGATGGTAGGCATATCGAAAACGTCATAACCTAAATCTGAATATCTGTAGTGACCTTTACAGTTTGAATGAAGTGTGTGCACGCCGCAGTTTGTAGCCAATTTAGGTTTTCTCATATAGTTCAATGATTGTCACCCTGTATCTGCATTCACTGACACTGACAGAATCTAGTAGATATGTTGGACAGTCCGCGTTGACACATCTGCAAATTGTGCAAATTTCTTCACAAAGTGGTCGTGCGCACGCCCAAACAAACAAGTTAGCTCCTCTCCAGCAATTTGTCTAATAGCCATGTCTACTCGGTCTTACTGCATTGATTCCATAGAACAGACTAGCATGTAGACACCGCTTCACTCTCAAGACTTACATCAGTGGAGAAGAGCTACACGACAAACTGGTATCATCTACAGCCTGGTACCATCTGCAGCGCTCGAAGTATAATCCTAAAGTGCTCGCCGCTTCGGAAAACTTGAAACAAACGAGGTACATTTAAAATTTTCATTTCTTATTCACTTAACAGTTGACTAAGAGAATTACGAACATTTTTTCTATATATACGACACTTAAAATTTGTCATGTCGTCAAGTCTTATATTCCCCCCCCCCCCCCAAATTTATACCACTAAAAGACACATTACATTCGTTCTTCTGGAGAAATAACATTTATTTCGTCCAGTTTTGTTTTGAGGCATCAAACTAGCCTTACAATGTCTAAGAATAGACTAAAAACAAAGCTTCTGTACAACAGCATGCACTATCTCTGGTGTTAGTGCCATCTGTTGCTTGTAATTAACGTTATGGAAGTCATCGTATAGCTAGAAATTAAGTATGATTTCACTTTATAACCAATTTTGCGCATTCGTAGTATTAATTACTATTTTCTCCCTAAAAAACTTAAAATAATTTTATTTTTTACCTGTTATCATGTGGTGATATCATTTTTTAGTAGCTATTACGTGCTGCATTTATCCTTACACAGTTTTTAAAAAAATTATTAAGTCTTATCCATATAACAACGCCCCTGATGTACGAGGTGTGGCTAGAAAAAAACCGGACTAGTACTGGTGAAACAATAAAACGAATGCAATAAGGCTGAAAGTCGCGTGGCCTGTCACGTGACTCTCGCTCCGCCTACTGCTCGAGTTTCATCTGCCTCCTGCACTCAGTCTGCCCGTGGCGTCTGTTTTAAGTAGTTGACGTTTTGTCTGTGCGTCGGAAAATGTTGAGTGTACAGAAAGAACAGCGTGTTAACATCAAATTTTGTTTCAAACTAGGAAAATCTGCAAGTGAAACGTTTGTAATGTTACAACAAGTGTACGGCGATGATTGTTTATCGCGAACACAAGTGTTTGAGTGGTTTAAACGATTTAAAGATGGCCGCGAAGACACCAGTGATGACACTCGCACTGGCAGACCATTGTCAGCAAAAACTGATGCAAACATTGAAAAAATCGGTAAACTTGTTCGACAAGATCGCCGTTTAACAATCAGAGCAGTGTCTGAGTTAACAGGAGTTGACAAGGAAAGTGTTAGGCAGATTCTTCATGAAAGTTTCAACATGAACAAAGTGTGTTCAAAAATGGTTCCAAAGTGTCTCACAATTGAACAGAAGGAACGCCGAAGAATGATTTGTTTTGACATCCTGGAAAACATTGAAAGTGATCCCACCTTCTTACAAAATGTTATTACTTGCGATGAATCGTGGTTTTTTACTTACGATCCCGAAACTAAACGCCAATCGATGCATTGGAAAACTCCTGGTTCTCCACGACAAAAAAAAGTACGAATGTCAAAATCGAAATTCAAGGCAATGATGATTGTTTTTTTTGACATCAAAGGGATTGTGCACATTGATTGGGTACCAGAGGGACAAACAGTGAATCAGCATTACTACATTAGCGTCCTGGCTACCCTACGTGGGCGAGTACGGAGAAAACGGAACGATTTGTGGAGAAAAAAGTCATGGATCCTTCACCAAGACAATGCCCCAGCTCACAGTGCGTTGTCAGTGAAGACGTTTTTGGCAAAACACAACATTCCCATCTTAGATCATCCACCCTACTCACCTGATTTGGCCCCCTGTGACTTTTTTTCTTTTCCCTAAAGTCAAGTCAGCTTTGAAAGGAACTGGATTTGAGACTGTTGAAGCAGTAAAAGAAAAAGCGACGGAAGTAATGTATGGACTTACCGAAAATGATCTGCAGCATTGCTATGAACAGTGGAAAATTCGTATGGAGCGGTGTAGAGACCGAGGAGGAGAGTACATTGAAGAAGATAACATGAATTGTAAATAATTGTAAATAAATGTTTTTTCCAGCATCAGTCCGGTTTTTTTCTAGCCGCACCTCGTATAGTACGATACCAAGTATAGATGAATAAAAATGAAACAAATAAATAAATACTAGCCGAACAAACTATGCCGACTTCATTCTCACCCTGTACCACCATTCCCTCAAGCCGCTCTTATTCGTCCTTCATGTAAAACTCTCATTAATAATCAAACAGCACTTATTGCAACTCCTGATCAATCTCTCACTGGCTAGAAGATCACGCTTTCCATTACAAAACGAATTTAACCACACCGCAAATTTAATCTTAAGGAGCGCCAACTGAAACAGGTAACAATGTGACACATTTTTCCGATCCTCGATAATCAAGTATCGTAAAATTTACACTACAATAATATACACGTGCATGGTAAATTATACAGGATGAGTCACTAACTATTGCTACCTAGAATAACTCCGAAAGTATGATAGTAGCTGAAAAGTTTGTGGGACAACGGAGGCCATAATATGACGTTGGTTTTTTATTGCTAGGTGGGGTCGCGTCGGAGATATGAAGGTCAACTTCGCCTTTTTAAATGGGATGCTATAGTGTGGTACTGATTTTCTGATAGCGGCTATCGAGACGAATCCAATGATGTGTAACAGTAAGATCTTTGGAGGTCAACGAAGGTCACAAAGGTGGCATGAGCGTCCATTTACGGGGGGTGTTCGAAGTGATGGCCATTCATATCAGTGCAATGCTGCAGTCTTCTTCTTATCATGGATCACTTAGGCACTTATCGAAGCACATATTCTGACAAATCTCTCTTGAATATCGTGCAAATAGTAAATATTCGCCGAATACGGCGTATCCATCTAACGTGCCATTGACATGTAAACAGAATTCGACGGTTTCGCAATACAACACTAATAGGGACGGTAAGACTACCATCGTCGAATCAAGCGAATGTGAATGATGTATTCCTTCGAAGAACAAGTCGAGGCGCTTCTCGTTTACGGAAACTGGTAACGAAATTCAGTGAGAGCTACAGATTTACACGCTGAAAGATATCCTCAACGTACTCACACTACACGTCGTACATTTAAATATGTGAATGGTAAATTGAGAACAACTGGATCTTTAACGCATCGGAAACATATACGGCAAAGGAAAGTTGCTAACGAGGAAACGGAAATTTGTACTCTTGCCACTGTGGTTCGAGATCCTTGTGTTAGTTCGCATCAAACCGCAAGGGAATCTGGCATAAGCCAGAGTAGTGTTGTTCGTGTTCTGCATCGCCATAAACATCACCCTTACCATATCAGTCTCCACTAAGAATTAACTGGTACCGATTGCATGCGTCGCACTGAATTCTGCCGATCGGCTCAACTTCAGTTTCAGAGGGATGACACATTTATTAATTTGTTTTTATTTACTGACGAGGCTACATTCACAAACCCTGGAAATGTTAATTTGCATAACATGCATTATTGGGCACCTGAAAAACCTGTCGGCTGCGACAAGTTGAACACCAAAAACCGTGGTCGGTGAAAGTATGGTGTGGGATTCTGGAGGACAGAATTATAGGCTCCTATTTCATCGCAGAAAATCTTAATGGTAGGAAGTACACCACATTCCTGCAAGAAACATTAGGTCTGTTGTTGGAAGAAATACCTTTAGGAACAAGGAACAGAATGTGGTCGCAACACAATGGATGTCCAGCACATTTTTCGTTGATGGCTAGAACTGAGTTGCAGAGACAACTCCCAAATCGATGAATTGGACGCGGAGGAGCTATGTCGTGGCCGGCTCGTTCGCCAGACTTGAAGCCTCTAGATTTTTTGTTGTCGGGCTTAGTAAAAGACATTGTTTGTAAAGACGTTCCAAATACACCTCAAGATATGCGAGAGAGAATTGTCAGAGCAAGTGCTTCGTTCCAAATACACCTCAAGATATGCGAGAGAGAATTGTCAGAGCAAGTGCTTCGATAAGTGCCGATGTGATAAGGAATACCACTCAATCCATTATAAGAAGATTGCAGCACTGCATTGATACCAATGGTCATCACTTCGAACACCGTCTGTAAATGGACGTTCATGCCACCTTTTTGACCTTCGTTGATCTTCAAGGACCTTACTGTTACACACCATTGGATTCGTCTCGATAGCCGCTATCAAAAAATAAGCAGCAAACTATAGCATACCATTTAAAAGAACAAAGTTGACCTTCATATCTCTGAAGCGACCCCACCTAGCAACAAAAAACCAACGTCATATTATGGCCCATATTGTCCCATGCAACTTTTGTCCCACAAACATTTGAGCCCCTATCATACTTTCGGAGTTATTCTTGGTGGCAATAGTTAGTGACTCATGATGTGTAAGACCATTTCGGAAATCTGTATCATCCAACAGGATGACCACGATACGAAAAAAAACTAACAATTAGGGCACGACGAATGTTTCGCTAGGTGCTTAGGCGAAGTACTCATAAGCATATATGAAGACTGATCTCTTCGAATGCACAGCACATATCGAGGCTGTAACCAGCAGCAAAGGTCTTTCTGTGACCTCCCTGATGGGCGCTGGGGGCCCGCCCTTTTCAATGTCAATGGACGGAAAGGTCGAGTCACGTCTGTAGCTATGACCTTTTGGCATGCCACATCTCTGGAATGCAAGGGAAACAGAGCCTCTCATATCCTTTCACATCGAAATGAAAGCTCGGTTTGGTCGGGTAGGCCAGCTGAACGAATCACAAAGCATAATAAGTGAAATGCGGAAACCCCGTAAAAAGACGCGAGAAGCGTACCCTGACAATGAAGCATGTCCTCATATCAAACAAATAAAGTGCCGTCTCTGACACATACCGGCCACTCAACGAACACTGTGCGACACACACATACCGTTTAAAGCTTTCGACTTTGGTAGTACTGTCAAAGCCTCGGCTTTCTGGGATCTGGTTCTAAATGAAAAACTGAGTTAAACACGAAAATATGAGGGGTGAAAGGGGGCAGTCGAAGTGAGAGAAGGGACACGTTTCAAGAACATTTTAGAACATAAATACTCCACCGTCTTTGAACTGCAGTTACTTTTTTACACGCGTCTTCCACGGCAAAGCAGCGATACCGTTGAAGTTCTTTTATATATTCATCTCAGTTGCTCATTTAGCTACCAGTGCTGAAAGTATCTTGCTAACGCTGCCCAAATATGGTCATTATTCTCTTTAGTCCAAAGTTATGAAAACGATGGACTGGAACACTGTATGCGGTGGCACCGAATGTTTCAACAGACATTTACACAGGTTTCTTTTATTTATTTGCAACATACTCCATTACAATATATGTAATACTACATGTATGCAGTGTGTGTGTGTGTGTGTGTGTGTGTGTGTGTGTGTGTGTGTGTGTGTGAGATATACTTGTGTTGTATGACGATCATGATGATGATGATGACTACGACGATGATGAGAGAAGGGAGAGGGTGAAACACGGTGCCTGCGCCAAGCAAATAATACAAAGGGGTCCGTCAAGCTTAACGTCCCCATCCGACGGACAGATCACCATCAACAGTGTCACAGTCCCTCACTGCGGAGACTTTTGATATTTAAACAAAGACATTGGCACAAAGTCTGGTGATCAGGAATTATATGCCACTACCTCTCCTCCCCTTGCCGGCCAAATACTGACAGTAAAAATTTTCTTCACCACCGGGATTCGAATCGGCTTACCCTTGAGTCGAGCGCCACGGTACGCGCGTGCGTTAGTGACATCGGCCACGTAGACGGGTATTTTACATAGGTGATGCTGAAATATAGCTTATGCATTAAAAAGAAAAGGGAAAATTTCGAAATCCAATTTCGAAAAAAACTGGTTGTTCTGAAAATGTGAAGCAAGCAAGTGCAGACACTTTATGATACTCGTATGGCTATCCTAGTACTTAACATTTTACAGCTGCTTATGAGTTTAGCAAGCAAAATAAGATGCCAGAATGAGATTCACACTCCGCTACAGAGTGAAAATCTCATTCTGGAAACATCCCTAGGCTGTGGCTAAGCCAGTCTCCACAACATCCTTTCTTCCGGGAGTGCTAGTTCTGCAAGGTTCGCAGGAGAGCTTCTGTGAAGTTTGGAAGGTAGGAGACGAGGTACTGGCGGAAGTAAAGCTGTGAGGACGGGGCGTCAGTCGTGCTTGGATAGCTCAGATGGTAGAGCACTTGCTCGCGAAAGGCAAAGGTCCCGAGTTCGAGTCTCGGCCCGGCACACAGTTTTAATCTGCCAGGAAGTTTAAAATAAGATGCGTTAAGATTATGTCTACACAATGCAGGATCAACTGAAGTGTGAAACTTCATTCCCAGAAAACTGCCGATAAACTCAACAGTACACGTTGTCATACAGCGCCTAAGGTTGTGTGCGACGAAATGTTCCCTTTCCAGGTGTAAGAACATTTGCTAATAGTATGACGGCAGCGACGTTTTGCGCTGAGTACGCTACTAAGAACCACCAGCCCCAAACGCCTTGCAATTAAATGTTTACGGCTGTCTAAATTACCATTATATCTTGTTCCCGTGCAACCAGTATGGCTGTATTCTCGGAGCCAAATTTATAATGACAATGCTTTGGTACTTACTCCAACGGCCAGCTATCGAGTATCCTACATAGCAAACCAATAACAAAATGGTAAAGTGGCGACGACGACCGAGGGATAGGGGGGAGGGAAGAAGGGAGAGATGGGTAAGAGGAGAAGAGAGAAAGCACGTTGCCAAAAAACAGCCGTAACAAGAAACTTTTACCTATGTACCTCGAAGATACATGAGAAAAAGGGGATGCAAGTGGCAGGTTTCGTATAACGTGAGCTACCCTTTTTCATTTTCAAAAATTTACTTTGCTGCCTCAAACAAATTTTTCATCAAGCTTTATGCCCTCAATGTTTCATTCTCAGAATGGAAGTCCTAGATAAAAAAAAAAAGGAACGAGTAACTTGGTTTCGTACGCTATCAAACAGAACGACAGTAGCAATCAATTTTGTCAATGAAGGAAATAAATCCCAAAAATGAGTCTGCTATCATCATTCATATTTCCGTTTATATCGCACTTTCAATTTACAGCTACTCAAATGTTTCAGCATACATCAATCATTATATACTAAGACAAACCAAGGAATGTTTATTGGGCACCGTTTTCACATTGTATCTCATTATGGTTACACACTGAAACGAGTTATGTGAATGTCATTAAATTAGTTAAATGTTTGACTAAAGAATAAAAGTAAATGCTGAGAAGCAACAGTAACATCAGTTTAAAACCCGACGTTTCGTCCCCATCTGTGGAGGACATTTTTCAAGGGGGATCGTAGCTCTGTTGAACATCGGATTCACACCCTGGTTCGCTACTGACTACAGCAAAATTCCGCTTCCGCGTGAAACTTTACATTTTACAATCAGTAACTTCTGTACAACAAAGTCACTTGTAAAAACATTACCAATTCATACAGAAACAAATATGCAGGTTTCATGGTAGGCGATCGTCGTTTAGTAAAGCCATTTTATACAAGTGGCCAAAAATTTTAATCGTATGAAGCGTGACCATTCTGAACACGAAAATTCTTTTCTTAAAAGACAAGTTACTCCTCCCAACCGCACAAAAGCGCTAAGTCTTTACAGGAATGGCACAGAGGAGAGAGACAGCAAACTGCACACGATGAAACCAACTGACTGGTCGAAACGTTACTCTGACGTGACGAAATCATTCTGACCTTCCCCTATTACGAAGAGTTTCATACACTATCGAGAGAGACTTCGCAACCTATGGGGTCTGTGGGCTACTAATCAGGATGCATCACATTTTAACAGTATGCATTTTACGCTTTGAATAGAGCGTGCTGTTCGCTTAAATGGCAAGAGATCCGCTATTTTACACAACAGTGAGAACTATGAGTGCTGTAATGCGCCTCTTCAATGAAAATTATTCAAAGAACTGTATTCGAAGCCGACGTTAATCATTGTTTTGAAGGGCATGATACAGCTCACGGATCCTATTCTCATAAGAAGAATCATTAACTGATGGAAGGAAACTGCCTTCCAAAGATTACTGAATGAAATAACGTTTCTGAACTTTGAAATAATTATATTCAGCGATATCTCTCACTCTTAATTAGTAACCCAAAATAAATAAGCAGTTCTACAAAAGCACACCAACTCCATTTTCAACACTCTCTCGCCAAAACTGTGCACGTCTGTGTACAACGGAGAACAACAATGATATGACATACACTGAGGTGAAAAAAGTCACGGGATACCTCATACTGTCGTGTAGGGCCCCATTTTGCCCGGCGTTGTGCAGTAACTCGACGTGGCATGGACTCAACAAGTCGTTGCAAGTCCCCTGCAGAAATACAGTGCCATGATGGCTCCGTAGCCGTCCATAACAGCGAAAGTGTTGCCAGTGCATGACATTGTGCACGAACTGACATCTCGATTATTGCTCATAAATGTTCGATGGAATGCATGTCGGGCTAGCTGGGTGGGCGTCATTCCCCGAATTGTCCACGATGTTTTTCAAACCAATGCGAACAATTGTGGCCAGATGAGATGGAGCATTGTCGTCCATAGAAATGAAGTCCATGAATGGGTGCAAATGGTCTCCAAGTAGCCGAACATAACCGTTTCCAGTCAATAAACGTTTCAGTTGGACCAGAGGACCCAGTCCATTCCATGTAAACACAGGAAACACCATTATGGAGCTGCTAGTAGCTTCCATCGTGCCTTGTTGACAACACGAGTCCATGGCTTCGTGGGGTCTGCGCCACGTTCGAACCCTACCATCAGTTCTTATCAATCGAAATCTGGACTCAGCTGACAAGACCACGGTTTTCCAGTCGTCTAGGGTCCAGCCGATTTGGTCACGAGTCCAGGAGAGGACCTGCAGGTAGTGTCGTGCTGTTACGAAAGGCACTCGCGTCGTCTGCTGCCATAGCCCAGTAACGCCAAATTTATTCGCACTATAATAACGAATATGTTCCTCGTACGTCCACATTGATTTCCAGGATTATTCACGCAGTTTGTCTGTTAGGCCTGACAGCTCTACGCAAACGCCGCTGCTCTCGATTGTTAAGTAAAGTCCGTCGACCACTGCGTTGTCCGTGGTGAGACATAATGTCTGAAATTTAATATTCTCGGCACATACCTGACTCTGTGGACCTCAGAATACTGAATTCCCTAGCGATTTCCGAAAGTGAATGTCCAACGCTTCTAGCTCTACCATTCCGCATTCAAAGTCTGTTAATTCCCGTCGTGCGGCCATAATCACGTCGGAAACCCTTTCACATGAAGCACCTGAGTGCAAATGACAGCTCCGCCAGTGCACTGCCCTTTTATACCTTGTGTACTCGATACTACCGCCATCTGCCTGTAAGTGCATATCGCTATCCCAAGACCTTAGTCACCTCAGTGTATAGACCAAAGAGTTTACAGTCAATAACAATCGCTGGCAAATCTTTTAAAATAATTAATAAAATGAATTTATAAAATCTTAAGTAAAATTCTTTAACATTGATTCAAATGTGTAGAATATGAACATTTAAATATGAAGTAACTACTTTTGATGAACACGCACTGTATTTATATGAAGTAATTTTTATGTAAACAAGGATATCGATAGCCTACGGTATCGTAGGATTCTTACTGCATAATTGGCTTATTTGCAGTAAATTACAAATGTTAAAACAATGTCTTGTTTGGAAGTCTCCGTAAATTTTGGTTACTATTTCACTTGCTCTACACAATGGCATATTTTGAATCTACGTTCGTCTCTTAATTCTGTAGCACGAATACTTCCATGTCAAGTGCTCCACGAATTCATTTTCAATAACTAGCTTCATCATCCTCATTATCAACAACTTCGGAGCAAGCCACATGTAGATCTTCCAGGGACCCGGCGAAGCGGCAGTCCTGTGCGGTATGTGGCATCGTGAAAGCCATCTCACCGCATACACAGCTTGACGGTTACCAGAAGGGTTCTTCCCATCCCACACCTGACATGTTGGAATTTTCACCACTTGGCGCGAGGAGAAAAAAAACTTGAATGTCTGAGATTCAACTCGTAATAACCCCTGTTGAGGTGAAGATAACACCACCGACTTCCAGACACCCGCCGGACCGAAAGCGCTGGTTAAGCCTGATAGCGATCCTTCGGGTGCGTTGACGAGTTTGCTTTGTAGTTACAGAATTTTGCCCGATTATATCGTTCGTTGGGAGAGATCCGATTTTCCGCATTTTTGCCCAGAATCGAAAAAAACCTCGCCGTCTTTCTCTATTCAGTAGAGTTGCTTGGCGTCACCAGGAGCCACTGAACAGGCGTAGTCAGAAACGTACCGAACACTGTGTGCATGACTTACAGAAGCTGAAGTTCCATTGTGCAGATGTGGGAACTGTTTGGGTTATACGGCTGAACAATAGTCCGCTGATGAAAGAATCAACGCCTGTCTGTAGTTCTGAAAGTGTCTGCGTCGTCTCCCACGAAAATCAAAGTTCCTTAATGTCTGCAGGTTCAACCTCGATATAACCAACACCTATCTGCTGAGCGGTGCTAATAGAGCAATGGTAAAGAAACGCATCTGTGCTGCTCTCCTGGTCCTCAGGGCTGCGATAACAACATTTCTTCAACAACTTTTCTTAGGACTCAAGTACAGTGATGTCTCAAATAACTGTGCAGCAACATAACGTACAAAGCATAATGAGAGCAAAGAGAGACTGCTTACTGAAAATCCCGTAACTCAACTAGATTGATGTCCTCGTCTTGCAACAAAGTAGGTTCTGTAGACATGCACGAAAACAAACTGTCAGCTTAGATTCGACAGGGTGGCCTGCAAAACATTTCATGCACCTTCAGACAGGCAACACAACTTGCACTATGTGCACCCAGGGGAGATGATGTGAGTCGGGTTGCTTATCTTAAAGCGCATGAAATGTTTTCCGGGCCAGCTTTATTTTAGCCAGCCTGAAGGTTACTGACAACTATCAAATGCTGATGTATGTCTACGCATATACCTCGTACATCACTGTACAGAAAATGGTGGAAGGTAAATCACCAATACTATGGATTTTCTTTCCTATTCCATTCGTGCTTTGAGCGAGAAAAGATGAATGACTGTAAGCCGCTGTACGCGCCATTCTCTCTCTCTAATCTTATTTTCATGATACATAAGCGACATATACGATGGTGGTAGGTAACGGTCACAGTCTTTTTCGAACAAAGGTTCTCAAATTCATCCTACCGGGTATCGCGAGAAGACGTCGTCTTTCTTCGAAGGCTTCTCATTTAAGCTCCCCGAACATCTGCACTCGTTTTTGACGGGCCCAAACCGATCTGTTACTATCCTAGCAGTGTATCTCTGAAGTCGTCCGATGCGAGTGCAAGCTTACTTGATAAGGAGTCAACACTGAAACTGTACTGCGTAACTCGTCGCAGTAGCTTCTTGTATGTGATTTCCTTAAAAGAGGCATGGTGTTTTCCCAGAACCCTTCAAACAAATCTGAGTTTTTCCATTCGCCTTCCTTAAAACTGATTTTACGTCATCCCCCCTTTCCTTATCGCTTCACATTATTGCCCCTATATGACTTTTAGGAAGTGACGTGCTAAATATTTTCACCACTAATTTTGTAATCACATACAGCCGGGTATCTTCTCTTTGTTGTAGGCTTTATACTACAATTATCCATATCAGATAATTCATGGCGTAATTTAGCGGATGTTTGTTTAATATTCCGTAATCTAACACGGTTCCTCGGTCTCTTGTTACAGTTACAATTTATTTCCATTACAGAAGTTTTTGTCTATGTACTTCTGTCGCAAGTTGAACGCCACCAACTATCTTACCCGAAACATCTCAGCATTCAGTCCTTCTATTAGGTAGTAGCATTTGGTAGACAGAAGAACATAACCTTGCAGCAGTGTATGGCAACACAGACTGCAGCTTAAAAAAGTGCTACTCGTCATGGCTGTAATAAATGTAGCCATTAATTTTGACAAACGGCTATAGTATATTCGCAGAGATGCATACACCTTACTCTTACAAATGAGTGGTAATCTTTATGAATGGCGCTCTGCTGTACTCCTAGAGGGCGACACGCCGTATGGACGCTCTGCTTGCAATATGTGCCGGCGCGTCCGCACGCGACCAAACCGTACGGTGCGCTGTAAACTCGGCGCAATATCGCGCGGAGTTTAAGCCGCTCGGCTTTTCGCCGTTTGTGGAGATAGCGCACTTTCCAACAGTGGCGGCCGCGCGGCCAGACCTCATTCTGCCGGCCTACAGAGCCACCAACTCGAAACAAAGCGGAGCCGAGCTCAGCCGCTCCGCGCCAGCAGGCGGCGGACTACTCACTCTGGATTGAGAGCAACAAAGGACGGTCGGCGCAACTGCGCCAGAAGGGACGCTGCGCCAGCGTGTCTGGCTCGGGGTACCACCGTCAGCTGAACCGCGGCCTTCCTGCATCTTATCAGAGTGTGCGTAGCTGCTAGCAAATTTCTGCGAGATTAAGAGACTACGTAGCTACTACATCCCACCATCCAATGATTACGTCATTGAACGTGGATCTCATCAGGACGAGTGACGACGGTTAAGAAATGTGCCCAACTGAACCAATAACACGTCCGATTAAAATCTTACGTCACATGAAAGTTTTGATGACATAGAGTACACTCTAACCAATGATTGAACTCTTCTGAAACGTTATTTTAAAAAATGGCGCACGTTGCCCAGTTGCCTGCCTTCACGACATATCGGCTACCACAGATCAGTTGTCATTCGCATATCAGCCACTATGACACAACCACCTACCAAAACACCTTGAAGTTACCATGGATGGCACTCTTTCATTCGAAAGACACGTAAACAATACTGCTGCGAAACCCAGAACCAGAAACAACATTATATATATGAAATGACTTAAATGCTTAAACGCACTGAAACGAAATGAATGAATCGATGAGGAAGTAACCAATGAAGACGCAATAACATGAAACAGTACCAAAACAAAGCGATCAAATGTGGTGAACACGCAATGTAATTAATACGTAGTGATACATGGGAATTTGTGCCAGACCGGGACTCTGGCCAGGTTTCCTGCTAATCGCCAGCAATTACCTCAGCTATAACGCTATTTGAGCATGCATTCAGGCCTGGCTCAAACTTTCATCGTCACTGATGTTTCCATCGATGTTTCCGAACGCTATTATCAGAGATTATCCCACACGGTATGAGAGAAAAGCACCACTGAGGGAACAGAGTCAGCTCAGCAAAGAACGGTAGTATGCCCTACAATAAGGGATTCATACGAAATAAATTAAATCGATTGAAATAAATGAATTGTCGGTGACACTGACTGGTGTCAGCGCAGCCTCTTCGGATACGGTGAAATGTCAAAGCCCGTGTGGCAGGGTAAGTAAGAGTCCTTCACCGACTCGCCTCCCCCGCTCACTCCCGCCCCCTCCTAACGAAACTTTTATACCGCAGGGGCAACTCTGGCAGCAGCGTTAGCAAATCCAAAAAAGGTCCAGTCGTTAGAGACGATGGAAGCTTGAGTCAGGCCTGCAGGCGTAATCAGAGAGCCTACTGGTTAGAGCGACTGCTCGCGATAAACGGGAAATCCGTGTTTAATTCTCGGTCTAGCACAGATTTTCAGTTCAAAAAATGGTTCAAATTGCTCTGAGCACTATGGGACTTAACAGCTGAGGTCATCAGTCCCCTAGAACTTAGAACTACTTAAACCTAACTAACATAAGGACATCACACACATCCATGCCCGAGGCAGGAGTCGAACCTGCGACCGCAGCAGTACTGAAGCGCCTAGAACCGCTCGGCCACCAAGGCCGGCATTTTCAGTTGATGATGAAAGTATTAATTTGTTCTCGGTGACAAGTCCCATACGGTTTTTTCCCAGCACAATTACCGCTCGTAACTTAAAAAAAAAAGTAATGGGCATCGTGCTCCTCAAGATTTCACTCATCTCTGTTCTCTTGACTGCGTCTCACCATAAAACAGTGAAATACCGTAGCAAATTTTGCTACATCCACTAGCGATACAGACGTCTCAGATTATAGTACAATCGATTTAATTTGTGCTGCAAGCACGTTGCGCCAGTACAACAACACAAATTATCCCTTCTTCTTGTAACAGCTCTCTTTTAAACTATCAAACGTGTGTCAATACTACAGCGTGAGTAAAAACGGATTTTACAACTTCGGAATGATATAGAAATTGAGATAACTTACAGAATCAGTACACGTGTCATTTTGTAGCAAACAAGGTCAAGTTTGTTTCAGGTAGTGCACCAGTACCCCATTCCACCACCAGGAACGCCAGCGTAGTGCATACATTAAAATGGTCGGTGGATTGGCAGTCAAGAGCCAATCGCATGGCCACCTCGCTCCGCAGATTTGACACCACTCAGTAAAGTTTGGTAGCCAAAAGAAGCATCGTGTGAGACTGGGCTCAGTGCAAAATGAACAGGGAAAATACGTTTCATTCATCGGCTACTAGCGACGTTTCATATTGACAGCCTCCAGAAACAGGGGGGTTTCAGTAAATACCGTCTGTATGTCCTTCCCCTATCAAACAATTTAGACGACCTGAAAAATCGACGCTGCCGCTACAAACAAAAGTTACGCCCGATTTTCTCCAACGAGTGTGGGAAGCAATTTAGTACAGATGGCATGTCTGCCGCATCACAAATGGTAGTTACATGGAACCAAAACGACACTTGACACTTTTATGTGAAACTTGAGGTTGTTTGCTACAAAATGACATATCTGCGATTCTGTTTTACCTCAGTAACCTTCTTTACCATTCCAAAGATGCAAGTCCTTTTTGACTCACCCTGTATATGCCAGACTCCATTACCTTTCAGTTTCAGCTTACGAGATCATCGATTGACCAGTGCCTTTCTTACCTCCAGCTAAGAGCAATCATTGTTTTTTAATCTGCCATGACGGTTCACACGAGTGCCTGCGCAACTGCCTGATACAACAGCGTAACCTAAAAGTTGTTGGTTTCACGGCGTAGTGAGCATTGAATAATTTACTGAAGACAGCAAACAAGAGAAGAAAGCAAACATTTCTGAGTAAACTTTGAGCCCTGCCTCAGTTTAGTGGTTTCCGGTCCACAGCAAAGTCAAAAGTGCGCTTAATGATGTACATTCTGTTACTATTAAATTTTAAATTAGTATATGTAACGTGTTACTGCATTACTGAAAGATTTGTGTAGGTAAAAACTACAAAATTCTTCAACGGATAATCAATTCAATAAAATACTAATGACTCTCCCCGATTTGGGTGGTACTTTGCGATAACAACGCTGAAGGCTGTCAGCTCCCTGACTGCAGTTCTGATACGACGTCTGCCACCACAGTGCCACCTGTGTGAGGCACAGTAGAAAGTCTACAGACTATGTACAGGAGCGAACAGAGCGAAAACAGTTTCATGTCGACACAAAAGTTTTGAAGAAAAGAAACAGACACCACACACTTCATCAAGCTTCTTGGTGGATTAAATAGGTGTGCTGGGCCAGGACTCGAACCCAGAACGCTGCCTTTCGAAGGTGATATTTTTATCGCCTGAGCTATCTATGTACGATTGATGACCCGCCGTTATACTTCACTTCTGGCAGTACAGCTCTCCTACTCTCCAAACTTGACCGAATAAGGCAACGTTCTCCGTCCGAGTCCACGTGCGTCACGTGTTTTTAATCTGCCAGGAAGTTTCAAAAACAGCACCATCTCCGCTGCTCGGTCGAAGACTCATCATAGAAACATATCTGATGGTTGAACCTTACATTACAGTTTATATGCAGACATTTGCCGCTATTGGTCTTCATCTCTCTCTCTCTCTCTCTCTCTCTCTCTCTCTCTCTCTCTCTCTCTCTGTGTGTGTGTGTGTGTGTGTGTGTGTGTGTGTGTGTGTGTGTGTGTGTGTGTGTGTTTTGAAAAAATGCTCTATTGGCCAATCTATTGGGTTATGACATATTCAAGCTAATAATATCCGTATACTAGTGCACGACCGGTGTTTCTGTTGTAGACCACAGTTCTCAGGCGTAAGGCACTATACGAGTCCATATCTCCATAAAAATACCGTGTAGACAACGGTACTCAGTTTATTAATATGTCTATAAAAAAGGACGCATCAGACGCTTACTGTCCGGTGACAATTTTTAGTCGTCGCCGTTCGTAAATGTTTTTGTCAACAACCTGCATTCCTCTCGGTATTCAACTTCTTGCTTGGAAGTGGTGTGTGAAGCATTTACGGGGCCGAGCAAAGCGCTCAATCTAGCATGTGCCTACAAAGCTAAAGCGCTTACTGTTCCATATGGACTGCTACTTTAAAAGTCAAGCTGTTGAGAGCAAGAAGTAGTTAGTGCAAAAGGCTGTGGAACTTTCAAAAGAGGACTGATGAATGACACCCGTAAAAAAGAAAGACAAATGCCTGAAGCAATCAAGAGTGCCGTCGCTGAAGTGGCAAAGTCATTAGTGCCTTTGATAGTCGAATGCATGCGGAACAGACAAGCACGGGAACGAGGCAAGATTAAATTTATTTCATGACGAAGTTTCGCCTATGATTTTTATTTCCATCGCCAAAAAAGTTGGGAGATTACCGTTAAAGTTGAAGAGTACCGAATAAACAGTATAGTCCAACGCAAAGCCTTCTATATTTTGGTCTGTTTTTCCAAAGACAAGAAATAGTGTATTTACTAAATATGAACGTTCTATCCCATCGTGATTAAATGGAAAGACGCTCATTTACACAAGTTAAAAACGAGAAAATTAAGCAGAACAGTAACACATGACACACATGTTAACAAGTAAAAGCAATAATTTAGTGTTCACTCTACGCAATACATTACTACACTGCACGAATATTGCAAATCAGAATGAGGTGACATGAATACTTAACAAGTTTTGTTCAGCAATAAAGTACTAAGTAGTGGATGTGGGAAGGGATACTTCGATTGGATACTATCGTCATCATCATGGTGTGCTATCCGCTCCGTTATTTTCAAACAGGTGACTAGGTGAGCCTACTGTTTCTTCATCGTTAGTTCCACATCTCTCCTAGAAAAATGCTTTTTTTCGCAGGAAACTAGGCAATTTTATCTCCCAATCGTAAGAGGATTCTTATCCGCCGCTTTTTTGCTCTTTATCTTTTCTTTATTGAATATTTAAAAATCTGATCCGATTTTTTCGTTTCTTATTCCGCGTCTGAAGATCAGGGTTAAAAATACTAATAAATATCATTTATGCGGTTTCAATAGCCTTAAAGTCCTTGTTCACAGTAAATACAGAGTTATGGCGTATAACACCGGTCAACAACATTTTTATTACAAAGAAAGTGAACTGCTCTGAGCTAAGTAGTCGGCGTTGAAGTCTAAAATGAAATAAGTTTTTGGCGATCAGGTTCAGTTTTCTATCATTCTAAATTCTTGAAAACGCTGCATATTCGCTATACTTCTGTGGCTTAATTTAAATATCCTGAAAATTTAATTATTGAAAAATAAACGCAATATGAAGAAGGAAATCTGCATATGGGAAATCGAAGGTGGTCGGGCAGCACTACAAGTGAGTCCTGCATGACAACGCAGAAATCGCGTTGTGTTTGTTGCCACTTGCATCTCGGCGCTGTATGTCTCGACACTTGTTGGGTTATTAGCGGTTTTCAGTTAGTGAGAGCTTGTGTTTTTTTTTTTTAATTCAGAAGAAGAAATGCCTCGTGCCCGTGTAAATAGCGCAAATACTCTTTGTTATATCTACGGATATTAACTCTGGAATCGCAAAGTCTTGTAAAGGAGGACTGGAGGCGAATGCCGACCAGGACAACAATGAGTACCACTCCCCCCCCCCCCGGACGCTTTCTTCATATGCTCCACTCCTGAAATGCTGGATACAAGGACAACGTCACATGCTCTCTGCTGTTCCCATGATCTGCAGTCAACCAACGGTCCATACAACGGATTGTTATTTCTGCCTGATGAAAACAGATAGAGTCATCTCGAAAACAAAGAAAATTGTGCAATATCCTAATTTACCATCTGCTATAAAGCCTGTGCGTCACAGGGAGGATTTGGCGATGGCAGTGCCTCCTGAGAGATGTGACAGTGAATGAAGAACACGGTGATGGACATGCGGAAGACAGCTGAGGATGTACGCAGGTCGACCCAAGGTTTGAAGGCCACCGTAAATCAGATGAGCCACCTTTCCCTCTCAAAGGCATGTCTATGACCTTGTTCGTGATTTACACTGATCGAAGCCACAAGCTGACTTTGAGCTTCGCGATTAAAAGGATGAAATCTTCATCTCTGCGATATGAAAGTGACTGCTTATTGTGATCGCCATACAATCTGTTCTGAGTAATTACTCACACACTATATTTCTCAAATGCAACAACGTTAGCAAGGCAAATGGAGGACCGCAATCTTGTCCGACTGCTGCTGGTCGTTGACGAAGCGACGAACTTGAGGCAAGTATCGGAGGAAATCGGGAAGGAAATATTTTTAGTTATTAGGTTGATGTATAAGTTCTTAGCGTTTTTTTATGTTGGTATTCCAATTGCTAAGGAGTTTTTTTCACCGATTGTCATTATTTTATTTGTAGTTCACTGTTGCTATTTGAGTTTACATATTGTCATTTTGCCATTTGGAAATAGTGAGTGGAGCTGTGGACGCTAGAAAATGGAGTGCCAAGTGGAGAAATCGGAACATTTCCGATATATTCTTCTGTTTGATTCAGCAGAGGGGTGACAGCAGCGGACGCAGCTAGAACCAATCGCGCAGCGTATGGGGACAATGCTATTGGACAGCACACGGCAAGAAAATGGTTTTCTCGTTTTATGGAGGATCTTTTCGACATTAGTGACTCTCCACATTCAGAAAGACCTTCACGGTTTGGTTGGTTGGTTGGTTTGTGGAATTGAAGGGACCAGACAGCTAGGGCCATCGGTCCCTTTTTCCAAAACTTCAAACACCCGCACAAAATAAAAACGAATAATGGAAATGACAAGAGACGACATAGGACTAGAAAGACTCAGACAGAGACCAGACAAAGGGAATTAAAATCACACAGAGTGTGACAGTGGTTGGCCGACCATAGAGACAAAAAAGGAAAAGCCAACCACCTAGAAACACACTAAAAAAAACCAGTCTCAAATCGTAGGCCAAAGGCCAGACTCAACACAAAAAAGACAAACACTTAGATTAAGGGATAAAAAACCCCTGCCCGAATAAAACGCAAAACTAAGCCTGCCATGGCAGTGTTATCTGTTAAAAGGGAAGGAAGTGCATCAGCAGCGAAAACGTCTACCTGAGCACAGTTGAAAGGGGACATCCCAACAAGATGTGAACCACCGTCAAAGTCGACCCGCAGCGACATAGAGGCGGGTCCTCACGCGCAGGAAATAGCTGTGCGTCAAGCGGGTGTGGACAATGCGGAGCCGACAAACAACAACTGATTCCCTGCGAGTGGCTCGCATGGATGACCCCCACACATCTGTCGTCTCCTTGAAAGCAAGGAGTTTGTTTGGTGTGGTAAGGTTGCGCCATTAAGTGTCCCAAAGCGCGAAAACTTTGCGGCGTAAGACTGCTCGCAAATCAGACTCCGGGAGGCCAATGTCCAGAGATGGTTTACTGGTGGCCTGTTTGGCCAGGCTGTCAACATGTTCATTGCCCGGTATCCTAAAATGGCCTGGAGTCCAAATGAAGGTTACTGCGCGTCCACTGCTGTAGAGGGCATAAAGAGACTCCTGAATTAACAATACCAAAGGATGCCTAGGGAAGCACTGGTCGAGGTCTTTTAGGCTGCTTAAGGAGTCACTACAAATGACGTAGGACTCACCAGAGCAGCAGCGGATATGTGCAAGAGCGCGATAGATGGCAGCCATCTCTGCAGTGAATACACTGCATCCAACCAGTAAGGAGCGTTGTTCTGTATCGTCAACGTGAGCGTAAGCAAAGCCAACAAGACCGTCGACCAGTGAGCGATCAGTGTAGTTGATGTCTGAGCCCCTAAACTCACCAAAAACAGAGAGAAAAGTCCGGCGGAGGATCTCAGGTGGGACTGAGCCTTTGGGGCCAAGCAATAGGCCGAGCCGAAGCTGCGGCCGAGGTATTGACCATGGAGGGGTATGAAAACGAGTCTGCAGGAGAGGTGGGAGGGAGGAAGCGTCAATATCATGCAGAAGTGACCGGACACGGACAGCGAAGGGATTTCCAATTCCGGGCCGCCGTTGCCGGAGACGGACCGCCGTGTTGGGGAAAAGAAGACGGTAATTTGGGTGGCGAGGTGAACTACGCACGTGTGCAGTACAGTTTGCGAGCAATAGTTGCCGCCGGAGCCGCAATGGAGGAACGCCCACTTCTACAAGGAAGCTGTTCACGGGACTAGGCTCCCGTAGCGAGGCGAACTCCACAGTGGTGGACAGGGTCCAATAGACACAGTACAGAAGGGGCGGCTGAACCAAATGGTTCAAATGGCTCTGAGCACTATGGGACTTAACATCTGAGGTCATCAGCCCCCTAGAACTTAGAACTACTTAAACCTAACTAACCTAAGGACATCACACACATCCATGTCCGACGCAGGATTCGAAACTGCGACTGCAGCGGTCGCGCTGTTGCAGACTGAAGCGTCTAGAACGGCTCGCCCACAACGGCCGGCGCGGCTGAACCATACACCACACTTCCGTAATCAACGGGACTGTACAACGGCTTGGTACAGCCGCTCCTTCAGTGTTTGATGGAGACCGTTTAGACGCATTAATTCACAATGATCCATGTCAGTGTACTTGAGAACTGGTAAATGTGATGAATTGTGATCATTCCATCACCGTGCGACATTTGTGTGCAATGGAGAAGGTTCAACAATCGGTTGTGTGTGTACCACATGCTCTGAGCCAAAATCACAAAAATCAGCTGTTGGCCATATGTGCATCTACATCTACATCCATACTCCGCAAGCCACCTGACGGTGTGTGGCGGAGGGCACCCTGAGTACCTCTATCGGTTCTCCCTTCTATTCCAGTCTCGTATTGTTCGTGGAAAGAAGGATTGTCGGTATGCTTCTGTGTAGGCTCTAATCTCTTATTTTATCCTCATGGTCTCTTCGCGAGGTATACGTAGGAGGGAGCAATATACTGCTTGACTCTTCGGTGAAGGTATGTTCTCGAAACTTTAACAAAAGCCCGTACCGAGCTACTGAGCGTCTCCCCTGCAGAGTCTTTCACTGGAGTTTATCTATCATCTCCGTAACGCTTTCGCGATTACTAAATGATCCTGTAACGAAGCGCGCTGCTCTCCCTTGGATCTTCTCTATCTCCTCTATCAACCCTATCTGGTACGGATCCCACACTGTTGAGCAGTATTCAAGCAGTGGGCGAACAAGCGTACTGTAACCTACTTCCTTTGTTTTCGGATTGCATTTCCTTAGGATTCTTCCAATGAATCTCAGTCTGGCATCTGCTTTACCGACGATCAACTTTATATGATCATTCCATTTTAAATCACTCCTAATGCGTACCCCAATATAATTTATGGAATTAACTGCTTCCAGTTGCTGACCTGCTATTTTGTAGCTAAATGATAAGGGAACTATCTTTCTATGTATTTGCAGCATATTACACTTGTTTACATTGAGATTCAATTGCCATTCTCTGCACCAGGCGTCAATTCGCTGCAGATCCTCCTGCATTTCAGTACAATTTTCCATTGTTACAACCTCTCGATATGCCACAGCATCATCCGCAAAAAGCCTCAGTGAACTTCCAGTGTTACCCACAAGGTCATTTATGTATATTGCGAATAGCAACGGTCCTACGACACTCCCCTGCGGCACACCTGAAATCACTCTTACTTCTGAAGACTTCTCTCCATTGAGAATGACATGCTGCGTTCTGTTATCTAGGAACTCTTCAATCCAATCACACAATTGGTTTGATAGTCCATATGCTCTTACTTTATTCATTAAAGGACTGTGGGGAACTGTATCGAACACCTTGCGGAAGTCAAGAAACACGGCATCTACCTGGGAACCCGTGTCTATGGCTCTCTGAGTCTCGTGGACGAATAGCGCGAGCTGGGTTTCACACGACCGTCTTTTTCGAAACCCATGCTGATTCCTACAGAGCAGATTTCTAGTCTTCAGAAAAGTCATTGTACTCGAACATAATACGTGTTCCGAAATTCTAGAACTGATCGACGTTAGAGATATAGGTCTATAGTTCTGCACATTTTTTCGAAGTCCCTTCTTGAAAACGGGGATGACCTGTGCCCTTTTCCAATCCTTCGGAACGCTACGCTCTTCTAGAGACCTACGGTACACCGCTGCAAGAAGAGGGGCAAGTTCCTTCGCGTACTCTGTGTAAAATCGAACTGGTATCCCATCAGTCTTCCTCTGTGAAACAGCTTTGGAAAAAGACATTTAGTATTTCGGCCTTTAGTCTGTCATCCTCTGCTTGTTCGTCATAACTTGGCTCGTGAACAACATCGACCACTCCTACCCTGTATCCTTAATGGTGACCAGACATGATGTCTTTATGCTAACAAAAGGAAAAGTAAGGTATAGTTGAGCCCAAACAAAGCAGCTACCCTCAAACAAAGACCTGCGCACATCCATAAAAGATATGTTATGCATCTGGTGGAGGAGCAACGGTGTGTTGTACAGCGAAATTTTTCCCCAAGGTATAACCATCACTGAAGTCATTTATTGTCAACAACTGAGACGTCTTGGAGACGCAACCGAAGAACACCACCAAGGAAGAATGTGTGCATGAAGTGATGCTACTCCACGATAACGGCTGCCCGCAATCTGCTAGACTGCCAAAAAACGCTCTACATGAGTTAGGTTGGGAAGTTACTCTGCACTCACCTCATACACCTGACATTGCGCCGTCAGATTTTCACGTTTCCGCTCTCTATCGAACAGCCTACAAGGAACTTCCTTTCCGGAAGAAACGCGCTCCGAACATGGTTCGACAAGTTTTTCAACTCAAAACCACGTCATTTCTAAAGTCAAGAAACAGGTAAGTTACCACAGCGTCGGCAGACTATTCTAAAGAGTGAAGTAGAATACATTATTGATGAGTAAGGTTCTCGTTACGTGTGTCTGTTGTGTTTATTAAACTTATGTAAAAACGCTACGAACATATCTACCAACCCAACCTATTTATCACGTAGATATTTTTACGTATGTTTCTTTAGTCTTTTATTACTCATTTCGTTGATTCTTTTATGTACTGATGATTTTTTCCCTCTCTTTAGATATTGAAGTTTTGTTGTAAGAGCGTGTCATTTAACCAGATACATACAGGGGTCGTACAAAAATAGAGAAACAGGTCGAGAAATACATAGTTTTACATTAATGCAGATGCTAGCCAAGCCTACAGGTTGTGCTGATGTATTTGACGACCAACGGCACCTGTGTAATGTCCTCAATACGTTAAGACTACCAGTCGCAGTCAGAACAGTATGTGAGTGCATTATGTTGGAGCCAAGTGAAATTCAACGTACGCAAATTGTTGGTCCTCTTATTGTGGGTGCTTTCGCAATCAGGGCAGCAGCCAATCAATGCAGAACTGAATGTTGCACTCGCGAACCCTGTCAGCACCAAAAAAAGCGCCATAAGCAGAGAATTCCAGGGAGAGCTGGAATTCCAAAACCATTCACTGATGATGCAAATGCCCGTAACGGGAAAACGTGGTGCTGGTCATAAGCCGGCCGCGGTGACCGAGCGGTTCTAGGCGCTTCAGTCCGGAACCGCGCGACTGCTACGGTCGCAGGTTCCAATCCTGCCTCGGGCATGGATGTGTGTGATGTCCTTATGTTAGTTAGGTTTAAGTAGTTCTACGTTCTAGGGGACTGATGACCTCAGATGTTAGGTCCCATAGTACTAAGAGCCATTTGAACCAATTTTTTTGAAGTCATAAAACCTGGACTATGAGGCAATGGAAGAAAGTTACACGGTCGGATGAGTCTTGTTTCAGTTGGTTTGCAACTTAGCGTATCAAGAGTCACCAATGGCGGCTGTTCGGTGACGATGTGGACAGTCATATCGTAGTATTCCATGGGGCCTATGGTCACTTCCAAGGTCTCATTACTACCAAGGATTATATGACTATTTTGGCTGATCACGTTCATCCCACTGTATAACGTTTGTTTAACAACGGTGATGCGAAGACGATAGGAACCCTATTCACACAGATCGCATCGTCCAGGACTGGTTTTGTGGGCATGAGGATCAGTTCTCGAATCTCCCCTGGTCCAAAAATCATCAGCTCCCAATATTACTGAGCCTTTGTGGTCTACTTTGGAGAGAAGAGTGCGTATCGCTGTACGCCTCCCTCCATCATTGCTTGAACTACCCACTATTTTGTAGCATGAATGGTATAATATTCCTCTTAAAACCATAGATGACTATATTTATTGATTCCTAGGCAACTAGAGGCTGTTTTGAATGCCAAGGGTTCTCCTACATCGTATCATATATGATGTGTGTGGTTTTGGTATTTCCATATTTTTGTCGACCCCTGTATTATATAAAATGCACAGTCAAATTAAAACCGAACACCCGCCACAGCGCGACCATGAAATAGTTCCATTCAAAAGTAATCACCACACGCGTTTAGACATTTATCCCACTGGAAGACGAGACGATCATTATCTCTTTCATAGAACGCGAGCGACCGCTGACAGATATACAATCGCACCGATTCTTGTACTTCCTCGTCCGACTGAAATCGACGTTCAAGCATGTTTCCTTCAGGTCGCCAAAGATGTAAAAATCACACGGTGAAAGATCGGAACTATATGGAGGAAGTTGCAGTGTTTTCGAACCAGTTGCTCAAGCTTAGCCTTTGTACGATTGACAGTGTGGCGCGGGGGTTATCGTGCAGCAGGGTTATTCCATCTGATAACATTCCTGGGCGTTTGGTGGGTCAAAGTTTCTGCTAAGTGTCTTCATAGGACTGTATTGATTGCGTTTTCGAACTCTATGAGCAGAGTGCCCTTGCAATTGAAGGAGGAGGTCATCATGACCTTACCCGAACTTGTATGAACAATTTTGGATTTCTTTGCGGTGAAGATGTGAGATGTTTACAATGTTGGCTTTACCGTTTGTCCTCTGCCGGAATCATACCGTTGCACGATAATCCCCGGCCCACACTGCCAATCGGACAAATGCTATACTTCTTCAACGATTTGATTGGGATACACTGCAACATCCGCCATACAGCCCGGAACTTTCACCGCGTGATTTTCACATCTTTGGTGATCTGAAGAAAGAGATGAGTGGACGTCGGTTACAGTCAGACAAGGAACTGCAAGAGTTGGTGGGGTTGTGGATTCGTCAGCGGCTGAGCGCATTCTACGAAACAAGAATTGATCGTCTTGTCTCTTAGTGCGGTAAATGGCTTAACACGTGTAGTGATTACTTTTGAATGAAACTGCACCTGAATTCAAAGGCGAATTGTATTTCAGAAATTATGAAACTTGCTCTTGTCATTGAGGGACAGAGATTACAAAGTTTCTTAAAACAAAAAAGTCCTCTTTCCTCGCATTCTCTTCTGCGTATTTCTGTTCTTTTGACTATGTTATGAAAACAAGTTTCTTGTACACATTTTATTAAATGGGTAAAATCGCAGTTAAAGATTTACACAGAGCAGTTAGTGACAATTTGTGAACAGTGACCAGGAGAGGCACGGAAATGGAGTCACCCCAGCGCATCACTACGAGACTGCCACACCATAGAAAAAAGTGAGTGACCGTTACAAAATATTTTCGTGCAAACATCAGTCCAGCATCCAAAGTGACATCATCCCGTACTAAGTTTACTCTTCTTCCACAGGAAGAAAAGACTATGTAACATCAGTATGGCTTATTTTAAAATTTTTTTTGTAATGCCATTTAGTCTGAAGATGAGGTTTACCTCGAAAGATGTCGCTAAATAAATACTGTAATACAATAGTTGACAAAGTTTGTGACATATAGCGGTAATTTAAAAAAAAAATCTTTACATATTTCAAAACTTTATGTTTCGACGTTGATATAACCACGCTACACACGCACGAAAACGAAGGGAAAAATAGAATTAGTTCAGCTTTCCTTTTCAAAGAGTAAACTTTGGATTTCGCCATACTTGATTAAGGGAAACAAACCACAGGAAACACTACACTCTTAGCGAAAATATATATGTCGTAACATGCAACACAGTTGCAGAGAGGGGGGGGGGGGGGGTCGGTCGTTCAGAAATTACTAAAAATGAAATGGAAGTTATCTGTCTCCCACGAACGTCTCACAGCAAAAAAAATTGTCATTTTTATGAAGATGTGCAACTCCAAATGAGATGTGAAAGGGCATGAAAACGCGTACTTTAAAGAGACTGCGAGTGCTAGGGCGAAGCGCGTCCTCAGATCTTCAAAACGCTGACACAGCAGGAGAATGGTTTTCGTAAGACCGGAAGGTTGAAGCAACATTACACTAGAGTAATAAACAACACTACCACTTAGTTCAGCAACTTCTGTACACGGGAACGCGAGGGTGCAACTCGTCACATACGGCGAGTTTGGACCTTGCCGATGAAACGACCCTTTCTCTAGCTGTGCCCATGGATTTCACCCACCCCTGCAACCCTAGCGCCTCTTTCACCCATTCACGTGTTTCTCGCCAACGGAGGGGTCTCAGTTCGCGCTCTGCAATACGGGGATCGTCCCCTTTCTGCTCAACACTTTACCCTGTCTGAAGTATCTCATTCATAAAATTGAAGAGAAAGCTGTCTTACATCTCCGCAAGACGACGACCAGGAGTATATACCAGAGAGCACTAAAATAAGTACACATTGCTTTTCATGCAACCAGTAAAAAGAGGAAATAGAAAGTTTTAAGGAACAGTTTTCGAATACTTATGCGGTTTGTTAGTTATAAATACGGAAGTTTTAATTTTATGACTTTTAGATGTTATCACTTACATTGCTCTGACGCAAAATGAAATTACGACCGTAACCTATGTGCTCAGTTTAAATAAAACACTGTTTTAAGATTACATAGTTGGGTCCCCATTTACGAAAATTATTTGAATGACATCATGGTCGCCTTTGACTCAACAAACTCTTCATCCACGAAATCTACTAGTGCAATTTCAGCTGTGTGGAGAACTGCGACAGTTATTCTTCAGCACATTTCAAAATTAAAAAAGAAACGTATATGACATTTACACATGTCATCACCACTTGCATTGCTTGAGTATTTAATGTTGTTGTCATCTTTTGCATTAATAACATTAAGTGACTACAAACGTTCATTGTTGAATAACCATTAATACAGTGAAAATATGTAGTCGTTTAATTCTGTTTATGCAAAAAATTATAACGAAGTTAAATATTCAGGCTGCTGACGTGCTGACGACGTACTAATTACAGATTTTTTTTTTCACAGTTTCGCAGCATTATACTTGAAAATGGACACACGGCCGAAACTGTAGTAATGGGTCGTATGAATAAGTAGTTTCTATAAAGACAGCCATGAAGTCTTTCAAATAACTAACCATTTTTCAGGAATGTTCATAATATTTGCCGTACGAAGTCACAATACGCATCATCTTTCTGCATTGTACTAGATGAAATGTGATTCGATTAAGTAAGTTTAACTGAAATAATCAAATGAACTCCAGTTTCTGCCATTTCATTCGAAAATTTGTTTATCATGGTCTTCCGACGTAAATATTTACTTGCCTTAACGAACGATAAGAATCTATTCTGTTCCAGCAATTTAGCACCAGACTTGAGCTAAACAGACTGACATTGGATTCTATTTGTCCTATGAGGTTAGAGGCAAAGTGCATTAAAGCAATCATGCTACAGCTTAAGGCTTGCATTCCACCATTGTTCAACACTCCGTTATCTTGTTTTAATAAGTTGACTTAAAACATGCTTAAAACTTCTAATAAAATGTTCACCGTATTTTGAGAGAATAGAATGTTTAGAGACACACTTGACACACTTCCTACAGTTATATTTTACGTCATACAGCACACAGAGTTTATGAAGACGGAATGCTTTGTTCCCCCGTTGTTTCGGAACTTCAAGAGTGCAATCTCAGATACATTGACAGCCTACCAATTTAAATGACGCCATGTTAGTCTTAGAAAAAGTGCTAAACGAATTTCTAATGTAAAATGCAACTACACTGAATATTCAAACTGAACTTTATTAAGTTACAATAGAAAACTTATCTTATTATGCTTATGTGCTGTACACAGTGTTTGATATTGTTTGTGTAATACCTTTGATGTGTAATCCTAACCATTCAGAATCTTAAAAATACTGTAAATAATTTATTTTCCGTTTTTTAAATTAATTCTACAGCACTAGCGAAGACAAATTTTACTATGCGCAAACTCTCTCACAGCATGAATAACCTAACGTCTTCACTACCGTAACATATTTGAAAATATCGTTTATGCTGCTCATGTGCAGCTGGGCCTCGCTTTATAAATGTTTATTGTGTGTGCTGTTATTAAACAGAGAATGGTGTGGTGTTAAGCGTTTTCCAATGAACTGAACAGCTCTTACATAGCGCACGTCCACCAATGTGTTGATTTTAAAATTCATCACAAAAACACAGGGCGATTTCGTTACACAGAACCACATAGTACGCAAGTTTTCACAAAATTTCACATTTCAATAACTTTAAAACCTTTTCACAAATGTTTTGAAAGAGATCAAAAGAACTAAATCTCTAGTAAATTTTCCGAAACAGTGAAGAAAAAACTATCTATCCTAGTTCAGCAAACCAATATTGAATACAAAAAGAGGTCCCAGCACGAAAAACAAAGAAACCTGTAACAAACATTTGAAGATGGGTTTGTAAGAAACCCGTCATGGTTTGATTCAAAAACACCTTTTTAAACATACTTGTGGCAAGTTGCTATTTTAACCTTAAAAATTGTGAGTAGGGACAGGAAAAGTTCGTTTTATTTTACGGCCGAACTCGATGTTATTTTTTGCCCAATGCGATTTATTTTGTCACATTTCGTGTGTTTTCTTGCCAAACTAGGCGTAATTTTTTTGTCATATTCGATTTTTTATGCTAAATTCGGTGTCTTTGCTACATTCGGTTGCTTTTCGATTCAGGTACTGTTTTACGTCAAATTCGGTGTTTTTTGTTAAATTCGACGCTTCTTTCCGAATTCAGTCTTATTTTTTACCAAATTAAGCATTTTCGGCCAAATGCGGAATAGTTTTTTTGTTTCAAATTTGGTGATTCCTTGTCAAATTCAACATTTTTTGCCGAATTGAGTGCTGTTTTTGGAATTCAGTCTTTTTTTCAAATTCGTTTCTGCTTTTGCAAAATTTGGTAGTTTTTGCCAAATTCGGTGTTGTTTTTTGCAAAATTCGGTGTCGTTTTCCTGACTCGGTGTTCTTTTGGTCATATTTGGTGCTAATCTTTGCCGTATTAGGCCAATTTTGCTACATTGGTGTTGTTTTCGTCATTACATCGAAGATCGTTACGCAGCAACTGAACTGTCATTTTAAAATTATACACGAACATCAGCCTTGAGAAGATTACAAGTCAAAACGCAGTTTTAACATTCAATAACTATCAGTTACGAATATTAGTAAACTGACATCCTTAGATTTATAAAATTTTTATACAGCAACATTACATATTGTAGTAAAATCTCGCAAAATCGCTGATTTCGCTAAAAGCCGCTAATTTCGCGTTATCGTTTTCGCGAAATTTTCGTATCCCTATATACGAATATAAAAATGCTTCTTGGAATAGAGCAAACGGCACGAAATTTTCGTCGAGTTCTTCTAAAAAGTCAAGTGATAGCTCCCACAGTACACGAGCTACTTTTCTGATCATAGGTCTGCATGTAGGGAGGTTATATCTAGAAGCTTTTACTACACAGTGATGAACACTGGGACGTGAAATCGTCACGCCTTGAAGGTCGTACATTTCATTTAGAATTAGCGAGTAATTTCAGTCAAAATTAAATACATAAATGTAATACCTAATAGGGCAGTCGATAAGGAAATGTAGTAGTTCAAAGCCGTTGTAATCAATACTGGTGTTTGCATATTAGAACAAATACTGTGTCACAGTTTAGGACATAAGCATTGCGGATGGTCTGCTACCAGGCGATCGATCCTTTTTTTACAGTAAGGAGCAGTAGCTCTCGGCAGGCAGGAGTTGTGGGCCGCCTGTCATCTATTTTTGACGGGCAGCGCGCCGGTAAGGAGGGTGCCACAGCCTTGTACAGTTTGCCGGGTCAATGAGCCGCACCGCAGCGCCGGCCGCCGATGCTACAACCACTGGGAAGCTTAGAGAACGTGAGACACGGCCCTCCACACAGGCAAGATACGTTACTGTATTGTAGCAAGAAATAAATTTTGTGTCAGGCAACTTGTGTCGCAGCGCGAAGACTTGAAACCATGTTACTGCTAGTCAGGTCAGAAGTTTCAAGGAAATAGGGTAAACCAGAAATGGTTTTTCTCCAGATTCCGTCCACTACTGGCGCTTTCCTCATCAGTTCGAAGACCATGACACCAGCGGCAAATCTAGAAATGCTTAACTGATAACTTGTTTCGGTAGAAAGTAGCATTTTCAAAACGACGAAAAACACATTATAATAAAAAAATTTGGCAGTATAGGTTAAAATGTAAAACTAACCAAATTAACATTTGAAATTTAGACCTGTAACAGATCTCTGTTGACACATAATATGGAATGCATATGGCAGCAGTATAGAAAGTTTTGATGTGAATCTTTTGGAGGAAGACACTGTTAATTTTGATATGACGTTTCACGTGTTAATCTAGCCTACCAACATGTTTTTATTACAATGTATTAACTGTACCCAGCATGCGTTGCAATGTCACGAAATGTGAAAAAGTATTTCGTTTTATAATCAGTTTATTGAAGTGCTTTTGGACACACAATATTTTTCGTTTTTTCGACTGGGCGTATACGAATAAGTCAGACGGTTTCCCAACGCGTTAGCAAGCCATGTACAGTTGTCCATGTGAGAAGTATGGATTTTATACAAATTTAGTCCACATACTTGTAGTGATTGTCCCTGCGCCTTGTAGATGGCCATTGCAAATGCCAGAAACTGATTGAGTTTGAACTCTAACGGCATATTTATTGGAATCATTGGAATGCGTGGTAACAGTACATCTTGTCCTTCAAAATTTTCTTTTAATATTTTAACTTCGACGATACTGTTAATCGTCTTTTTCACTGACAGTGTGGCACCGTTACAAAGCCGTGGCGGACTGATATTTCTGAGGAGAACGAGAGGCATGCCAATTTTTATTATCAACATATGCGGCAGCATGCCCGGCGAATTAAGTGAATTACAGAACTCAGTCGGACAATTTGCAACTTCGTCTTGATGCATTACATTGTCGATGGACTTACAAGTCGTCGTCCCGCCCGTTATTTTTTCTTTTTTTTTAATGCCGTAACTGATGGCATTGACATCGCTGTTTCTAGCTGCCAATATAGCACGTTTACTGAGCCACAGATAACTTTCGTAGTTCTGTGCGATATCTGCGAAACGTCTGTGAATCAATTCGTCTCTGGTGATTGTGATTTTACATAAGTTTGATGGCAATGTGGTACATGGTATGAATTAATCCACTGCCATTTCTCCATTTCCAATTTCGCGAACACTGAGCGGATGGATGTTTCATTTTGTACTTGTACACGTAAATCGCATTTTAAAATTAATTTCTGTACTTGTCGCCATAAGACCGACGATCTGTGACTTGCATTAAGTTCATCAGCGGTTGTGGATCGCGGTATAACGGGTAGAGTTTGCCGAAAATTACCAGACAATAAAATGTGCCACCAAAGTCTTGTTTATTGCCTATTAAATCTTAAGCGTACAACGAAGAGCTTCTAATGCTTTTCTGTGGGCCACTATATATTCGCCCTATATAATGAGTTGATATGACTGCAATAGTTTCTCCAATCCAGAATTTTTGCTAATATTGTATGTTGGTGTATCTCGACTGACTGATCTGAAACTTTGATAGAACGTTGCAATGCAATAGCCCGGGGTTTTACATACTTTTTTACATACGTTTACGAAATGTGTAGCGAAAAGCTTTATTAGCAAAGAAGAACTAAAACAAAATGTCATGCCTGACGCAGCATCTCAATGTTTATGACGTCATATTTCCAGGACTATGTGTCGCACAATGATATAAATCTGTCGGCGCATTTGGTGATATACAGGGTTATTACAAATGATTGAAGCGATTTCACAGCTCTACAATAACTTTATTATTTGAGATATTTTCACAATGCTTTGCACACACATACAAAAACTCAAAAAGTTTTTTAGGCATTCACAAATGTTCGATATGTGCCCCTTTAGTGATTCGGCAGACATCAAGCCGATAATCAAGTTCCTCCCACACTCGGTGCAGCATGTCCCCATCAATGAGTTCGAAAGCATCGTTGATGCGAGCTCGCAGTTCTGGCACGTTTCTTGGTAGAGGAGGTTTAAACACTGAATCTTTCACATAACCCCACAGAAAGAAATTGCATGGGGTTAAGTCGGAAGAGCGTGGAGGCCATGACATGAATTGCTGATCATGATCTCCACCACGACCGATCCATCGGTTTTCCAATCTCCTGTTTAAGAAATGCCGAACATCGTGATGGAAGTGCGGTGGAGCACCATCCTGTTGAAAGATGAAGTCGGCGCTGTCGGTCTCCAGTTGTGGCATGAGCCAATTTTCCAGCATGTCCAGATACACGTGTCCTGTAACGTTTTTTTCGCAGAAAAAAAGGGGCCGTAAACTTTAAACCGTGGGATTGCACAAAACACGTTAACTTTTGGTGAATTGCGAATTTGCTGCACGAATGCGTGAGGATTCTCTACCGCCCAGATTCGCAAATTGTGTCTGTTCACTTCACCATTAAGAAAAAATGTTGCTTCATCACTGAAAACAAGTTTCGCACTGAACGCATCCTCTTCCATGAGCTGTTGCAACCGCGCCGAAAATTCAAAGCGTTTGACTTTGTCATCGGGTGTCAGGGCTTGTAGCAATTGTAAACGGTAAGGCTTCTGCTTTAGCCTTTTCCGTAAGATTTTCCAAACCGTCGGCTGTGGTACGTTTAGCTCCCTGCTTGCTTTATTCGTCGACTTCCGCGGGCTACGCGTGAAACTTGCCCGCACGCGTTCAACCGTTTCTTCGCTCACTGCAGGCCGACCCGTTGATTTCCCCTTACAGAGACATCCAGAAGCTTTAAACTGCGCATACCATCGCCGAATGGAGTTAGCAGTTGGTGGATCTTTGTTGAACTTCGTCCTGAAGTGTCGTTGCACTGTTATGACTGACTGATGTGAGTGCATTTCAAGCACGACATACGCTTTCTCGGCTCCTGTCACCATTTTGTCTCACTGCGCTCTCGAGCGCTCTGGCGGCAGAAACCTGAAGTGCGGCTTCAGCCGAACAAAACTTTATGAGTTTTTCTACGTGTCGTGACCATATGTCAATGAATGGAGCTACAGTGAATTTATGAAATCGCTTCAATCATTTGTTGTAGCCCTGTATGTGGCTACTGTACGCAAAATATGTTGCAAACAGAGTTAGTAGCAATGGAGCAATACATTAAAATGTTATGCATCATGCGGCAGTTTCACGGCATGTTCAGGGAACATATAATAAACGATAGCCTTTTTCCCTTTCATCATTTTGTGTCGGGTGTCAGCTAGAAAAATTTTCGTAAAGGTTTGAAATTATAGATTACGTAAAGTTTGTTGGCAGTCACTAAGTGTTCTCATTCTCAAATAGGGGATGCATAAATCTGAGTACTTCGCGCGGAGGTATCTCATTGTAATAACGTTATATCTCCAGAACTGTATATCGTAGTCTTTTGGGAGGAGGGGGGAGGGGGGGGGGTGCTAGGAACCTTCGCGGGTGTACGAAAAAATACTTACCAGAGTTTCATCGCAATCGGATGCTCGGTTTAGGAACGCGTAGAGGACAAAAACATAAAGAAACATTAAGTTTTATTCATACAGCTTTTTACGTCGGCTTGAAAATTGTGCTTCCTACATAATCTTCATAAACCATTGTTCATTAAAAGCAGCTTATGGAAGTAACATGAATTTCTCCAAAGAAATTATAAATAAACCCAACATAACGAGTCACTAAACTTTCACTCTTCAATTTAATTTTTCAGTAACGATCCCGTTTCCCGGAATTTCGTATCATCAGGAGGAAGTTTTTAATTCAGTAACGCTGCTGCCAGGGAGACAACGATGTCGAAACCTCTGGAGTCCTGTGCATTTGGCTTGGGTATTTTACTCGCGAGAGTTCTGCATTTGAGCTTCAAGCTCTCACAGTTTACAACACGAATGAGTAAAGCTCTAACGCTAGAGCTCTCGCGGAAAATACCCAACGCAGATGCACAGGACTGCAGAAATTTCTACATCATGGTTTTCGTGAAAGTGATGTTGTACAGATAAAACACCTAAATGTCGCCTGATGATAAAACAAAGCATCCGAAATATGCCATAACTGAAAATCAGTCCCTTAGACAGTCTGCAAAACATATTATACGAACGAAATTACCAAGTTAGCGGCGTTTCCGAGTGTTAACTCGTTTCCAAGAGTGGTTAAATTGTAGTCCTCCCTGCCCAACAGGCAGTTGCTGTTTCTGGCAACCAAATCTTTGATTTGTCACCAGCGTACTCAGCGAAATAAACCCTCGTGACCCCTTAAAACTGTTTGCCAGGTGACTACGACCCATCCAAGTACCAAGCTTTTAGAGCAAGCGCTCTTACTTCTGTTCTTAAATACCATAATCAAACTTTCCGTTGACGTCTAAGTCAAACATCTAGGTTAAATGTACACTGGCCATGTAAAGTATCACCAGTTTTTCCGCATCATTATGTAACAACAAATTCGAAAGTTTGGTGTTTAATACGTATTTGATCTCAGGATTTTACCTTGTAGTTAACGTGACTTCCTGCTCCAAATGAAACTTTCCGCTACATTAAAACTGTGAACTGGAGGACAACGCCTTAAAAATGAACCTTTCCCTTTCGCACGATTACCGACTTTGTTATCCAGGCACGCCTCACAGCTTCCATCTGCCAGTATGTATTCTATACCATCCAAATTCCTCAATAGTTGCCCGCATCTCGTGGTCGTGCGGTAGCGTTCTCGTTTCCCACGCCCGGGTTCCCGGGTTCGATTCCCGGCGGGGTCAGGGATTTTCTCTGCCTCGTGATGGCTGGGTGTTGTGTGCTGTCCTTAGGTTAGTTAGGTTTAAATAGTTGTAAGTTCTAGGGGACTGATGACCATAGATGTTAAGTCCCATAGTGCTCAGAGCCATTTGAACCATTTTGAACCTCAATAGTTCTCCCGCATACCTTGACGGACTAGCACTCCTGGAAGAACTGATAGTATTGAAAAGGGATGTGCTTCAAACATGGGGTTGTTTCCAGACTGATTCCTTCAATCTAAAGCGGAACGTACGCCGGTGTGGAACTTTCTAAAGGATTAGAACTCTTCGCTACACAGAAAAACCTTGGCCTTGTGGGCAATGCTTTTACCATGAGTGCTACCCAGGCACGACTCACAAACCGCTATGACACCTTCAGTTCTACCAGTGCCTCTCTTCTCTCTCTCTCTCTCTCTCTCTCTCTCTCTCTCTCTCTCTCTCTCTCTCTCTCTTCCCCCTGCCCCCTTCACCCAGCCTTCGAAACCGATCAGAATGTCCCCAGGGTACCTTACTGACAATCCTTTGAGAAGAAAGCTCTGTAAGTCGCACTATAATGGCTGTGTAAGTTCAACTGGCTCTAAGCAATATGGGACTTAACATCTGAGGTCATCAGTCCCCTAGATTTAGAACTACGTAAACCTAACTAATCTAAGGATATCACACACAACCATGCCCGAGGCAGGATTCGAACCTACGACCGTAGCAGCCGCGTGGTTCCGGACTGAAGCGCCTAGAACCGATGGGCCAGAACGGACGGAATCTGTGTAAGTAGTATTTAATGTTCGAGACAGACAAATGCATATCCGCTTCGATCAGGCGTTAACTAGTAGAGAAGAATGATGTTCAGATCAAACACTGCGCGGCGTTGGTTACCTTAGAGAGAGAGAGAGAGAGAGAGAGAGAGAGAGAGAGAGAGAGAGAGAGAGAGAGAGAGGAGGGGATGAATTTGCACACATTTTTGCGCTGAAGAAAGACGACTGCATCCTCGTGCCATCTGTAGAATTACATCTTCGAAGATATACCTACGCTGGCCCAGTATTACCCGTGATTTATAAAGTAAACAGGCGAGAGGTAGTGTAATACTTTCGATTACTCGCTGCAGAAATTTGGACTTTTCAGATTTATTTTCACGTAACAGGAACACTCTAAACGATGTTAACTTAATACGTCGCACGCTCTAGAGGCGTTGCAAAAATCAGGGTGCCAATTTCGACATGCAGTTACTTTTGTCATCCATTGCAGAGCTTATCGACGGAAAATGGTTGTTAATTGTATTCTGAACATTAATGCGGAGCTTTAGTGCGGAAGTTCTGACTATGTCGTAAAAGGGACTGCTACATGAAATAGGTGCGAGCACAGGCTACAGCGGTCGTTGTCGTCTTCGTGAAAAATAACCTTTTAATTATGCTGCATAGCTCTCAAAAAAGATTTTTTGTAAAAAATCACAAGCTACTAAAAATATTTTTTATCTTTATTTTTAGTATTTCGCAATTAGCCCCAACTGTGCGGTCGTCATCTAATACAACTTAAAAATTTTCGAAGCGAATCCAGCATATCTACAATTTTAAAATGTAATTCAGTATTATTTAACACACTAAGCATAAATGTGGTTCGGGTGCATGGCACGACATCATCAAATTTGTGTTTTAGGATCACGGACGTTTCTGTCTTCAATAAAATAAATTTCCGGGTATGTCTCGCAGCCAATTTTTTATTTATTTATTTGCCTGCTGGCCATATAGCCCAGGTCCTATTGCTGTACAGACCACTGTTTCGACCACTGTGGCAAGTGGCCTTCGTCAAGATGGTGTATTTACTAACGAGTCACTGCCACGTTCAGTTCTTATACGGGTACTTGATGCTGCTTACAGTGCCAGTTCTCGAGGACGTCGCTGATCTAGATTTTTCATTTGATAACAAGAGGAGGGAGGCGGGACATAGCATCCTGTATCAATGGTGGATTTTAGTTGTTAAACTGATTCTGAGGGCAGGATAAAATTCAGTACGTTATATGTGAACCTAGCACTGGTCCAGCAGTAAAAACACGACCTTGCAGATCGCTTCCGAGAGTACGGTTTATTTTATCACGTGGCATGAAAGCAGATGCCCAGAAACTTTTTAGTGAGCGTGAAATAGGTTCGTCGCGGCGCGAAGCAGTTCGGTCGCGTTGCTAGAAAGCTACTAGCGTGGTGCTGTGGCGACGGAGAGACGTGCCGGGTGACAGCTTTGTGGCGACGGTCGAAGTGGGTAACACTTGTTGGCCGTGGTCAGGTAGGCAGGCAGGGGGGCACGTGGAGAACTCACCGTCAGCGGAAGGGTGTGTCGCGGGGCGGTGCGCACGGGCCGGGGGTCGATACGGCGCAGAGGGCATGCCTGCGGATGCGCGGCGCGCGTCAGTCGGGCGCGGGCTGCGGCACGGCCGGCCGGCGGGCCGCCGTTCGACTCTCGCCGCCGCCCGTTCTGGTCGCGCCCGTGTCGGCGCCGCTGCCTGCCTCGCCCCGGTGGCCGATCTACCAGCCCGCTCGCCGGCGCGCTACTGCTGCAGCTGCAACGCCCCAGCCGCCCTCGCACTCACACTGGAGGCGCCCGGCGTCGCCTCCGCTTCGTGCGAGGCGCGCAGGGGTGGTGGGGCGGCGGCGCGCACGCGCACCGTGTCCCAGGCGTCCGCGCCATTCGGCCTCTGCGTAGTGGCGAAGGGTGTGCCGTGACGTCACGCAGCTCCGTTTACACCGGCACAATGGCCTGACCCGCAAACGTCACTTCTACGGCAGTACTAAATTCGCGCACGTCTGTGAAATTACTGTACCGACACAGACTACAATAATGATTTCACTTCACTCTCTCTTCGTAGAGGGAAGTTAGAGCTCCGCTCCCCTCCTACGACAATCGTAAATAAAGTGACAGAAAAAAAATCGCAACATCGAAACATAATTAATGCAGAGTAATGAAAATTCGGGCAAGGTAAAATTTGTAAGTGATTTTCATTGTAAGATCACAGGTTAATGAAAGAGTGGGGTAAGCCTTTGTAAACGTGAAATGCTGGTACATTAATAACGGTGTAACCGCCAGAAAGTTGAATGCGAGCATGCAAATGTGCATGCATTACGCTGTACGGGTGCCGGATGTCAGTTGGTGGGATGGAGTTTCATGCGTGTTGCACTTGTTGGTTAATACATGGACGGTTAATGCTGTTTGTGGATGATGCTTGAAATGTCATACGACGATGACTCATATGTGCTCTATTGGGAAACACATCTAGTGATTGGGCAGGCCGAGGCAACAAGTCGACATTTTGAAGAGCATATTGGGTTAAAACAGCGGTATGTGGGCGAACATTATCCTGTTGAATAACACCCCCTGGAATGCTGTTCGTGAATGGTAGCACAAACCCTTGAACCACTAAACTGACGTACAGATCTTCATCTACATCCAAACTCCGCAAGCCACCTGACGGTGTGTGGCGGAGGGTACCTTGAGTACCTCTATCGGTTCTCCCTTCTATTCCAGTCTCTTATTGTTCTTGGAAAGAAGGATTGTCGGCATGCCCCTGTGTGGGCTATAATCTCTCTGATTTTATCCTCATGGTCTCTTCGCGAGGTATACGTAGGAGGGAGCAATATACTGCTTGACTCCTCGGTGAAGGTATGTTCTCGAAACTTCAACAAAAGTCCGTACCGAGCTACTGAGCGTCTCTCCTGCAGAGTCTTCCACTGGAGTTTATCTATCATCTCCGTAACGCTTTCGCAATTCGCAATAAGGGTGCGTCGGTTAATCACGAGAGTGCTACACGGCTGTCGTACGAAATCGCCCGCCAGACCACAGCTCCAGTGTAAATCCAACGTGTTTGGCACGCAGACATTGGTTGTAGGTCTTCGACTCGCCACCTCTTAACCAACACACGGCTATCATTGGCACCGAGGCAGAATCATCTTTTATCAGAGTACACAAAAGACCTCCGCCCCGCCCTCCAATTAGCTCTCGCTTCACACCACTGACGTGGCGGTGGTCCGGGGTCAGTGGAATGCATGCTACAGGGAGGGCGCCTGGCTCGGAGCTGTCCTTGAAGTAACCGATTTGTAACAATTCGTTGTGTCACTGTGGTGGCAAATGCTGCTCAAACTGCTGCTGCCAATCGTTCCAGCATGAAAACGGGAAGAAAGTGTATTGGACTGCAAAAAACAGTGAACGGTTCAAGAACAAGAAATGCAATATAGAGGAGCAATGAAGGGAAATGGCGTCGTGGTTAAGAGGTTACCGTACAGGACTGCCAAGCGGGAGTGATCACATTCACATTCATACGAACACCTACATCGGCGCCGGCCGGGGTGGCCAAGCGGTTAAAGGCGCTACAGTCTGGAATCGCGTGACCGCTACGGTCGCAGGTTCGAATCCTGCCTTGGGCATGGATGTATGTGATGTCCTTAGGTTAGTTAGGTTTAAGTAGTTCTAAGTTCTAGGGGACTGATGACCTTAGAAGTTAAGTCCCATAGTGCTCAGAGCCATTTGAACCATTTTGAACCTACATCGGCCAAGGAGGCATATCTCACTCACTCATCACGCATACAAATTAGGCGCGTCGGTAAGGGATTGCTATCAATGACAAACGTATTGTCATTAACGCCGTTTACGACACTTCAGACGTATTTTTCGGCTGAGGATTCGGTTGACTTGCCGCCTTGTGATCAAACTTTTGCGGTTCCTATTCGAAAGCCACTTGCTTTCGGCTGCTAATAGAGTAGATGTGCAGAATCGACTGTCATTATAGGCTCCTATCTTACACCTCGCTGTTGTAAACGGACGACACAAATTTGAACAAAGTCAACAGCGGAAAAAAAGGCAAGAGGGACGTTTCAACACGGCTCGCCCGCTTTGGCAGTCCAACATCGTGACCACTTACCCATGACGCCGTACTGATTCAGGCTGCTCTATATTGCACTTCTTGTCCTTGGACCGTTCACTGTTTCTATTTTGCTTTTTTCTATAGTTCAGTACACCTTCTTCCTGTTTTTCTGCTTGATCGGTCTGTGTTCAGTTTTTGAAGGGCTATCCACTGGGCATCTTATCATTAAATCTGAGGGGAGTGCGATGGGGAGTTTCCCTGGTCAGTAGCGCACCGTTTTCTTGCGACCGTGTCTTCCCTTGGCCACGGCTGCGTAGTACGTACAGCGGCTACATTCCTGCCCAGTCCTCCTGCAGTATCGTAAAGGAACATCCAGATTCTTCTACACGACCTCGTTAAAATTTAGTGGGGTGTTGATAATGGCGTCTTTGTCGCCTTAAAGGGATTCTGTCCCCATGTCCAATCTCACAGGTAACTAACGCTCACGACCATTAACCGCACGTATTTGAAGCAAATCTGATTTGAATCCTCATAGTGAGGCTATTAGCGCCAATCTTAAGCGACTGGCGCGAAATTTTAATAGATATTGTCTTTCAGATGTAGAAACACACCTACCAAATTTCTTTTATGCAGCACAACTCCTTCCTGATGTAACGATTTTTTCCGTCAGTGTATTTGTGAAATCATCCAGTAGTAATACGTGGAAACAAACCATCCTCTTGAAACGACATAACGGAGCGAGATAGTGCATTGAAAGATCCGGGACTGGTATTCGGGAGGATGTCGGTTCAAATGTCCATCGAGCTATCGAGATTTAAGGGTTACGTAAATCGCTTAAGTCAAATGCCGGGATACTTCCCTTCAAAGCACACGACCGAAATCCTTCCACATCCTTTTCCGATTGGACGTTGTGCTTCATCGCTAACGAGTTGACAGTCGACGGTACAGCAAACCCCAATCTCCCTTCCTTTTTTCGTTGATATAACTTGCGTTTTCTTTTGTCTTTTAGAAGCAATTTATATTACCACCATAAGCTATTTTTAGTGAATTATGCGTTATTCACGAACACTTTCTGTACGAAGTATTTTTTCCAACTCAACATAAAAATACATTACGATAAAAACGTGTTAGTTCAGTAGTTTAACGTCATATCCAAGTAATATGTAATCATCCTACTAATGTTTTTATTATAATGTATTTTTACGTCGACTTTGTTCACTTTCCTTCCCTAATCCGATGAGACCGATGACCACGCTGTCTGGTCTCCTTCCCCAAACAACCAACCAACCAACCAACCAACCAACCCAACCCAACCCCAATTCAGTCAAAAAGCACTTCCCTTTTTCGGCGATTACAAAATAGAGTCAAATTTACAAAAAACTTGGCTGTATGAGCACATATAGTATGACGTTGTACCCTCTCTAGCCTTGATGAATGCATTGATTCGACTGGAAAGGGTGTCTAAAAGGTTTTGTAGCCCCTCCTAAGACAACCTGGCCCACAGTAGTTGTAACTCGATCTTGATATACTGGATACTGGCACTGGGGACACATGTGGGGATCTTGTTGGTCACGAGAATATCTCAAAATCACTGACACAGCTCACAGAGACACGTGTAATGTGTGAACGAGCGTTGTCCTATTGCAAAATGGCACAACCATACTGCTGCATGAGAGGCAGGAAATGAGGACACAGGCTGCGCATGAGGTACATTATAATGTCACTGTTCCCTGAATCAGTACCAGCCGCGACCTAAATTCATATCCAATTTGCCTCTCCGAGAATGAGACCTCGCCCCAGATCGCCACCATACGCGCCGATGGTGGTTATACGGCGTAGTGCAGAACCGCGATTCACAGCTCAGTACAAGGCGATGCCATTAATTAGCAGCCCAAGCTTCCTTGTCACCACACCACTCTGAACGCAGTCGATTGTATTGCTGTGTTAACCGCAGCCTATGCATGGGACGGTAATTTCCTAGTCTGGCTGCAGTTAGTCTCCGACCAATGGTGCGGGATGAAGCACAATGTAGTTGGTAGTCCATTACATGCGCTCCGATAGCAAGGCAAACGTGAAGGGGTTACCACGTTCTTGGTGCACAATACGGCGATCTTCCTTTGTGGTGGTCAGATGTGGTCGACCGGAAGCTACGCGACGAGTATGTCTGCTCCATGTTCCCATGCAGTCCAACATCGGGCCACAGTCACATCAGAATGTACTGCGAATCTGGCTATTACACGATTCGACCAGCTGGCCACATGGGGACAGATGTCAGGTGCTGATAACACTGTCTCACAGGAGTACTCCGCATCTCCGTGACCTTCATTGTCATCATTCAACATCTGCCGCTAGTCACACTCATATTCCCCAAGAGACCGACTAACAACAGTAAGCACGAACAACGTTAATGCACTCTGGTGGCATTTGTCTTCCAAAAAGTTTTATATGGCTCGCCACTATTTTCTCTACTCTATCAATCTGCTCATCTCAAAGTAGCACTTGCGTCCAACGTCCCGATTAATTTTATGATGCATATTCCAATTCATGTCTTTGCCTACAGTTTTTGTACATTAGGGCTCAACCTAGTACCATGGAAGCTGTTCCTTCATGCTTCTGCACTTGTTCTATCATCCTGTAACTTCTTGTTATTATTTTCCACATATTCATTTCCTTGACGATTCTGCGGAGATACTCCTCATTCCTTGTCTTATCAGTCTACCTAATTTTCAGCACCACATTTGAAATGTTTCGTTTCTTTTCACTTATGGTTTTCTCTGTGATCGTGATTCACTTTCGTATAATCCTATGTTCCAGATTCACATTCTCAGATATTTTGTTCGCAATATCAAGGATTATCTTTGACACTATCAGAGTTCTCTTGACGACGAATGCTTTCTCTGAGTGCGCTAGTCTGCTTCTTGTAACCACCTTGCTTCGTCCATCATGTGTTATTTTACTTCGTCTACTACATGTCCTCAGTGTTCTTGCTACGTTTGTTGCTAATCTGTTTGCTGATGGTCCCAAACAACAGCTTCTTTCGTGGTTCGCCTTAACGTTTATTCTGTACTCGGTCGATTGTTCATTCCATTCAACAGGTCCTGTTAGTTTGCCCCCACATTCAAAGACGACGGCTATGTCATCCGCGAATCTTATCAATGATATCATTTTACCTTCAATTTTAATCTTGTTTTCTTTAGCATGTGTACGGCTGTTACTTTTTCGCTCACAACAGGCGAAACAGTTAGCCGGAGTGCCTTCAACAGAATTTTCTCGCGCAGGAGGAACATAAGCCACTTGCATGACCACACTGCAAGTCAGAGCTCCACACAATGGCATATTCGGGTATGTCGTGCAGTTTCCTTGTGAATTCGGACCCTAAACTTCTGTACCACGCACCAGATAAAATAACGGCATCTTCAATACCCAACCTAGATTTGATATAGTAGTTCTCCTAATGTAGTTCGCAGTCCCCTCACATGAAAGCGCTGAAAAGGTCTACCCTATGAAAAGCCTCGCCGCATTACATTTCGTTAATTAGTCCCGTTTTTTTTGTTGTTTTTTTTGTAGAAGAACAATTTCTGGTAATTTATTGTATGTTTCTCTCACTTTTGACACACAGCAATAACACGAAGTACCTGGTAGTGACCGAGCTATATAGAGTGTGGAAGACTCTTAGTTGCGTGACCTCCCTTGATACTATTTATGGAAACTTAATCGAAGGACGCAGATGAATTGGTGACGCTTGATTCAGGCGGCGTAGGTTGTTATTGTGAAGTCCTACCAATTCCGCTCCACCACGAGAAGAATATGACGTGCATCTAACTCCTTTTCATCATTCGGCTGTCGGGTTGTACCCCTCCCAAACTCCGTAATGTTGTGTGATGAAGCAGCACACATTTCGGAATGGTCACGTTGTAGAGTGCTGTTACTACAGTTATGAGTTGGAGCATCAACGCCAGTGTAGACAGATCAGCAATGTTGCACATCAACTAAGCCTGCCAATGACGTCTTCGAGCTACCAGAGTTCCAAGTGGAACCTCAACCACTGTGTAATGCACTGCACGTGGTGACAGGTATGTCAACAAAAAAAAGACAGAATCATATGGATCTATCGCCGAACATTTCGATTTCTAGCCTGACAATGAATCCGTTATGTACTAGGTCTCATTGCGTTTCAGAGGCAAATGTAAAACAAGAAAAGGATGGTTCAAATGGCTCTGAGCACTATGGGACCTAACTTCTGAGGTCATCAGTCCCCTAGAACTTAGAACTACTTAAACCTAACTAACCTAAGGACATCACACACATCCATGCCCGAGGCAGGATTCGAACCTGCGACCGTAGCGGTCGCGCGGTTCCAGACTATAGCGTTTAGAACCGCTCGGCCACCCCGGCCGGCACAAGAAAAGGAGAACTGTGCAGATGAAAAACCTATCCCGAAACTATCATAAGACAATGTGATACGTTGCTATTATGGTTCAGTAACAAATAAAAAACTGTTAACAACCCCTATGTAGTACTGGCTGGAGCAATCCATTTACATAAGCCGCAACGTCAGCTTGGGACCGATAAATATTTCGCGTCTGAGAAATACCGAGTTCTGAGAGAACCACTACCTATAATCGAAATGTCTCTGCAATTTGCCATTGCTATGCCGTAATATCAGGAACACTCATATCAGAGCGCTCGTATCGTGCGCAGTTTGCATGGCGTAATCGAATGCGGCACTCAACTTGAGTGGATTAGGTAAATCGCGACAGCGTTTACAGAGAGACCAGACGCGCACCGATAGCTCTTTCTCAACATAGGGCACATAGTAATACTGATACTATACGTATCTAACGTATGTAACGGATACTTGTTCTTGAACTTTCCGACGACTGCTTATCCACAAGTCAAAGGAGGAATGAGACACGAAATCATCATCAAATTGACTAACTGAAAGGTCAATATCCACTACGTTTTAGACAAGATGACAATTTCTCTACGATTTGAATTCGATTCTCATAATCGACATACTGGGGTGCGCAACAATATGCAGCGTCTCGGAACAATATACAGGGTGTGACGAACGTATTTACCTGATATTTCAGTTCATCCCGTCTTAAGTTCGAAGTGGTTTTCTCCCAACAAAGCCCACACACCTGTATATTACCTGATGTTCATCGACCTGCTTTTTTTAGCGGAGGTAGACGTGAAAAAATGTGGATCACTTCAACACTCCTCCACTCGTCTTCTAAAATGTATCTCATATTTTCCAAAGAAAGTGGCTAACTTAAGCCATACTTTTCTGTCTCATTTTCTGCTATTATACTCTTTCACACACCATTTTGCATATATATTGTTAATCTAATGCCAACATGAGTTTCGCGTTGGGTTGGTTCGTTGTTTTTGGTAAGGGGACCAAACAATGAGGTCATAGGTCCCATCGGATTAGGGAAGGATGGGAAAAGAAGTCGGCCGTGCCCTTTCAAAGGGGCCATCCCGGCATGTGCATGAAGCGATTTACAGAAATTACGGAAAACCTACATCAAGATGGGCGGACGGGGAATTGGACCGTCGTCCTCCCGAATGCGAGTCCAGTGTGCTAACCACTGCGACACTTCGCTCACTTTCGCGTTGGGAAGACATCAAATGCTACAGTAAGCGAGGCGAGTCTTTGAGATATTTACACGTTTCCGTTGTTGCTACCTTACATATCTTGAGAATGTAAACGAATTCCTAGGGAGCTGTTTTCAAATGCAAGGATGATACATCTGAATTCAAATAATATGATATTCCTATTTCAGGCGTATCTTTGACAGTTCCGGACGTTTCGTTTAATATTAAGACTGATGTACTGTCGTGACATCTGCAGAGTTGCTGCAAAGACAAGTGAAAATTTCTTCTCCTTAAATTGTTTTATGGTGCACCGTAAGCAGTGCCATCTCGAACGATGCTGGAAAAGTTTATCTTCAACATTTTGGCAGGTATGTTAAATACGAAATCCTAAAGACATATTTGTTTTCATATTAAAGATTTCTGGCATTAGCAGAAGAACCAATTTAATGAGAGAATTTAGAGAACCGCCATTTGAAGCTGACTGCCGTACGATTCTACTGCCGCCAACATACATTGCGCGTAAGGACCACGAAGGTAAGATACGAGAAATTGGGGCTCATACGGAGGCGTATAGACAATCGTTTTTCCCTCGGTCTATTTCAGAGTGGAACAGGAAAGGAAATGAAAAGTAGTGGCACAGGGTACCTTCCGCCACGCATCGTACGGTGGCCTGCGTAGATGTATATGTAGATATCTGAAATGTACGTATAAATTTTACTGCATTACCGGAAGTCACAGTGAACGATTTTATCCTTATTTGTACGTAATTTCACGAAAAAGACTGAGTGTATTAAAAACTTTTGTTTAACTGCCTCTTTCACAACGGATTCAATTGTTATACCTTGAATGACCTTAGTAGTTTGATAATTAGACCTGATATATGACGTCACATCTGTGCCAAATCTCCATAAACGATTCGGTACTTTAAAAAATCCTAACAAGCTTTTGGGCTTTTTTCCTGTTTTGTGGATGGAATATTTCCGTACAGTATCGTACCGAGTGCCCTCGATATACTTCCCTGTGTCATGTACGTCGCACGACAAACTAACTATTCGCACGTGACTATCGGGTGAATCAACATAATAACGACTCTTCCAGTAAGATGAGATAGGTGATGAAAGTCTTAGAGCAGTAGATCCGTTCTAGGAGCAGACCAGTCGGGGGTAGCCGTGCCCTCAATCCCACGTAGCACACATCGACCTACTTCAGGAACTGCTCTGTCTGCAGCACTTCGAGAACGGGCAGCTATTTCTCCATCGTCTTCCCTGCAGTCAGGGACGTTACGGTAGCAAACGGCGGATCAACTCACATTAGTGCGATCTGCAGGAAAAAGAGTCACAGAAAAAGCCAGAGTCGCAGAACTTTGCACCAGTGTGTTCGCCTCTCTTATATACGGTGATAACAGCGATTAAATTTAGAGGTATGATCGTTTATTGGACAGAATGTCTCGTATTATCACCACCATTCAAAGCGGATTCGTTTTTAGAAGAGGGCGCTGACCATGCATCTAGTTTTAATTCATAGCAGCCGGCCGCGGTGGTCTAGCGCTTCTAGGCGCTCAGTCCGGAACCGCGCGACTGCTACGGTCGCAGGTTCGAATCCTGCCTCGGGCATGGATGTGTGTGATGTCCTTAGGTTAGTTAGGTTTAAGTAGTTCTAAGTTCTAGGGGACTGATGACCACAGATGTTAAGTCCCACAGTGCTCAGAGCCAATTCATAGCACATTCATTACGAGCTAAGTGCAATGCAATGAAACGACATCAAAAACGTAGACTCTGCATACTAATGCTTCGAAAGCAGCGCACTGTCAGAGACGTGCTCGTCCGTTAAAGTATCTCTGGTAAGCCTTGTGAGAGGAAAAAATCGGAAATTTTCACATGTTGCGTTCTATCGGTCTTCAAAGCCACACTTCAAATGTGCAGCCGTAAAATGAGGTTCGTTATTCGGAAACGAAACTTGGATTTCCTCACTTAAGAACAGTAAACCTTCTCCAATTTGTGCACCACGACTTGAGTTCAAGCTTTGTTTTCAATCGAACTCAATGTAACTCATTTTGAAAAGGTGTCAAGGACTACAAAAAATAAGAATACCAAGCTCTAGAAGCAGTCAATGGTCCGAACACGTCAACCATCATGTCCTGATCTGGATGTAGTGGCTATTGTTTGAGTTAGTCCTTGTATTGCCACATCAGTTGCCCTTACTGTTTGGCACAGCGTTGTTAGCAACTTATAACTTCTGAGAAAGAAACGCTTTACTAAAATTTTGGCAAACTGTGAAAAACGTGGAAATGAAATAACGATGACTGAGTAAAACTAATTCTGTGGAGCGTGTGTGACGACTTGACCGTTCCAATCAACTTAACAAAGTCCTAGTACAGAGCTTAGAGGCTGACTGCCAGCTCTGTTTAGAGATAAAAGAAAAACGAGATCAGTAGTGGATTATTTAGTAAATCCACTTTGAAAATTTAGACAAACCTAAGTGAAACATATACTAGAATGAGCTTTTGTTCCAAGTTAAAAACGTTCATTAGACCAAGACTTTGAAACCTATGTAGACGAACTGCTGGCAAAGTGAAGCTTCAAGTTCATCCATGATGGGCGATCAGTCACAGCTCAATTGGTAGCGCAGTGCATGTGAAAGGCGGAGAATTGGGTCAGAGTCTCCATTCTGCACAGTTCTATGCGCCTCAGTTCACTGCAGTGTCACACAAATAAACAGTGTTACAAGTGTAATCTAACTACAAGTCAAATCGTGTCCGAACCAGACAGGAGATTAATATATAAGTGCCGTCGACACGAAGATCATCACCGATAAAACAGAAGTTTTTTTATGTGAACTACACAAAATCTAAAACTGGATGGCCACATGGGGAACTTTAGCTCCACATCCAGAATTCGAATTCCGTGTGCTAAACACTGGCCTCCTCCCCCTCCTACTCAGTAGGATGGAACAAGGTGGCTTCTGAAAATCACCTCAACGGATGAATAACACCTTACCCAACTCCTCCACTCCAACCGCATATGCTACCTCAGTCCGAATCATAAACTGTGACTCTATAAACCGTGGCTTACGCTTGATACAGCAGGAAGTGTTTTATTTCAGCTTCATCCAGTTATTGTACCCTCGTTCCTTTATCTCAGCTAACGAGCAGAGCGGCGCAATAGTAAGACACTAGATTCGTCTTCGGGAGAATGGATTTTACATTTCCGGCTGATCCTAAACGTTCTGATTTTTCTTGGCTTTCATAAATTACTTGAGACAACTGCTGGATTGGTACCTTTAGAAAGGGCACAGGGCAAATTTTCTTTTTCATTCTTTCTTAATCTGAGCTAATGCTTTGCCCGTAATGACCTCGTCCTCAACATGGCGTCACATGCTACAGCTGCACCACAGCTTCGCCGGTGTAAGAAACAGTTCGCTTCAATTTAGCAAACCGAAGTCACCAGCTCAACAACTAGCTGCCATGGCACAAGAGCAAGTATTCAGTATGTTGACAAACTAGAAGCCGCCAGCCAGCGTTTCTGGAAGTAGAAGTTGACACACAGTACAGTACTGACAGGGCTTCTGGATGAGCTGCCCAGACAGGAAAACCAGTGAAAACGCTGTCACAGTTTGTCAACAGTTTCACCCAACCATTCTAGCCTATTGTGACTTACGGGCCAGGAGTGTTGCCTTTTGAAAAACACCAACCAGCCTGGTTCACATACTTATCACCTAATTTAGACTATAGTTCTCAGTACTATTCAGATGGGCACAGCATGTCGAGTTATGCAGTGGATACCAGACACCAGTCAGGAGAGCAAGACCACTTGCAGATGGCAGACTAAGAGGGAACAGCCAGCCATCACCATCCGACTTTGCTGTCATTAGCTACAGGTCTCCACCTGAGCTAAGTCTGCTTGCAGTCTACTTGGCAACCTCACACCATCGGGATACTCACTGGGTGACTCACATCTGCTGACAATCTCCCTGGTGAGCCAGGGCCACCTAGTGTGACCCATTCTTGAGTATTGTTCGAGCGTTTGGGATCCCAACCAAGTTGGATTAAAGGAAGACATCAAAGCAATACAGAAGGCGTACAGCTAGATTTGTTACCGGTAGGTTCCATAAACAGGCGAGTATTGTGGAGATGCTTCGTGAAATGAAATGAGGATCTCTGGATAGAAGAAGATGTTCTTTTCGGAATCATTATAGGAAAATAGGATTTGAGGCTGACTGCAGGGTTATTCTACTGCTGCCCATGTACTTTTCTACAAGGACCACAACAATAAGAGAAACTGAGGCTCATACGACGGCAAAAAGACAGTGGTTTTTCCTCACTCTAATTGCGAGTGGAATAGTAAAGGAAATGACTAGTAGTGGTACAAGGTATGCTCTGCCATGCACCATAAGGTGACTTGCAGAGTATGTATGTAGATACAGAAGCAGATGTAGATGCAGCTGTCCAGCCGACACCACCACTCATGCGGGCACACTGTCGCTGTCCACCAACCCGTGCGGATACACTTTGTTGCTGACCGCCATCCAGGACGAACATACACCATCGTTACCAGCCATGCTGCAAACTGCGGTTAGACTCCCTTGTCCCGGTGTACTTTCCGCCACTGCTACGGAAGGAGCTGCCTTCTGCAGCCCGCCACCGTCAGCCAACACTGAATCTGAACTCTAGAGCTGCGCTGACTACAGCGCTCGCCGCCAGCCGCCGTCGCACAGTACGCCTCAGCGATCGTGGCCGACTACGTCACGGACGCTACAGGCCGCCTCTCCAGCTTCAACTCCATCGCTGTCACTATTATGAACAAAAGATTTTCTTAGCTAGGAATATTTCTCTGACGGCCCACCGTTCGACAGTTGTCGCCGTAGATATCCCTGGCAGGGGAACTCACAATATTCTGACATATTTTATTCAACTAGTTCCGGCGATGCTGAAATGGTAGAAGTATCAATACTCCACTCGGAAGACTCTCTCTTCCGACGCGGCGCCACTCGCAGGCTCAAGCCACTTGCTAAAGCCAGAAAACATTACGTCAACAATCCGGACGCTACCGACGCCCGAGCGAGTTTTGTCCTCGCTGTATGATACCCAGTATTCGACTTCTACATTTACTAATGATCTTCGTCTTGAGACCCTCCTACTGTAAAACCAGCCCAAATTGACGGGCCATGTGGTTCCAAAGCAGGATCATCATGTGCCAGAAATCTTTTACAGAGAGCAACAAATAGGTCGAGGAAGCCTTTGCATTAAAAAGATTTTCTTTAAGAATAAGTTGAGCCACTGCAAGCAAGTTATACGAAACTTGAACAGCTAACCTTCAAGCAGTGTATGTGGTACCACACGGTATATAAGTGAGTGAATGCAAAAGCGGTGGCAAAACTACATATGACGAATGGCAAGCAGGTTCTATTAAAAAACCCTAAGCTACGGTACATGATCACTAGCAATGTCATCTACATCCTCGAATGAACAATGTGCTACTGCGTCTTCAGGACAAATACTGCACCTTCTCTTCATGCAGTAAGGGCTATGGCTGATATTGTGCTGATGTCGTCGTTGCCGAAAGTTTCATAGTGTTAGCCTACAGTGTATGGTACTGCGATTTCTATACTACTTGGACAGAGAGCTCTGGTCTTGGAACATAGATAGATTCCTATCATCTTCCAAATTGTTGCTAGGCAACGAATTCCCCATCGGTTGTACATCTTGAACAGAGAGTCGTTCTCAGATGTACTAGTAACTTCGGGGTGCCCGAGGGAAGTGTGTTGGGACCCTTGCTGTTATTGTTGTATATTAGTGACCTTACAGACAATATTAATATTGACCTCAGGCTTTTGCAGATGATGCAGTTCTCAATGATGAAATACTATCTGAAAGAAACTGCATAAATTTTCAATCAGATTTTGGCACGATTTTAAAGTGATGCAAAGATTGGCCATATGCTCTAAATGTTCAGAAAAGTAAACTTGTGCACTTCACAAAACAACAAAATATAGTATCCTATGACTATAATTTCAATGAGTCACTATTGGAATCGGCCAACGCACACAAGTATCTGGAATTAACACTTTGTTGGGATATGAAGTGGAATGATCAAGGTCTTGTGTAAAGCAGGTGGGTAAACTTCGGCTTGTTGGTAGAATATTGGGGAAATGCAATCAGTTTACAAAGGAGATTGCTTACAAATCACACGTGCAATCGGTTCTAGAATTTAACTCAAGTGTGTGGGACCCGTACCAAATATGACTGACGGGGGATATCGAACGTATACAGAGAAGAGCAGACCGAATGGTCACAGGTTTGTTTGATACGCAGGAAAGTGTCACAAGGACATTGAAGAAACTGAACTGGCTGACTCCTGAAGAAAGACGTAAACTATCCCGAGAAAGTCTACTAACAAGGTTTCAAGGACCTGCTTTAAATGACGACTCCAGGAATATACAACCCCCTACGTACCGCTCGCAAAGATATCGTGAGGATAAGATAAGAATAAACACTGCATGCACAGATGCGTTCAATAATACTTCCCGCGCTCCATACGTAAGTGGAACCAGAAAAAAACCCTAATAACTGGTACAATGGTGTGCACTCTTTGCCATGCACTTAATGGTGGTTTGCAGAGTATAGATGCAGATGTAGATGTAGCAGTGATATGTCTGAACAATCGGTATCAACTTTGTGAAAAGGCTTCCCAGTTCTCTGAGACAGTTCAATTTACGAATTACACGTGCCGTACTTGAAAGGTTTGGGTAATAAAGTACCTAATTTGTCGATTTTTACTGCATCTTATGACGTTGTACTGCCTGAATAAATAAGACAGAAGCAAAAACAAAGTAGAATTAAATTTCTGATCAGCCAGTCAGTGTCAGGATCACACTCGGATTTTGAAATGCTACAGTAGAACTCTAACTGTTACTTACAGTAGTTCTGATACAGCTCATTATGCTCTTCAGAAATCAGACACTGTATGTAACAGATCTATGAGGGTGAAGAACCGAAAACTGTTTTCTTCTGCGCTCTACTGACACTTGATACAATATCAAGCAAGGCAAGAAACGAAAGTATGATAAGGTTTGGCCGGCACGCTCAGCCAACCGCAGTTCGACATAAAGTTTGCGTGCATACCACTGCTGTGGTCGAAGTTCAATATGGCGCGAGTAATCTTGAGAAGCTTCCACAATTGACTAAGTTTGGGAACCGCTGCACTGGAACGTGCTTTATACAGTGTCATCAAAGGCACTGCCTGAAACACTGAACGTTAGGGCACAACCTCTAAGAGTTTCGACGCATCAGAGAACCTTTGTGTTTAGGTGCATGTATCAAAGGAGCCGCCGCGATTCCAGAGGCCAGTCACGTCTGAGGTCGCGAAGAAAGGAGCGTCGAGATCCAAGTGATGCTTCAGGTCCTGAAATATTGAGGTACTGGCTTCGGCGCCGCTAGCCTTGATATATAACTCAGAAAATGACCTCAGGGGTACAAAGGCAGTTTGACGGAGCATCTCAAATATTGAGGAGCGGACGGGTAGAATGGATGAGTATGCGGCTGGCACTGGGTGCCCAAGGGAGAACGTACGCGAGCACGAACCGGTCGAGAACTCTGGCCCTGGACATGCCGTCTGCTCAGCCGGAGAGACGAGATGCACGCAAAGCTTCTAACAGGGGTACCAAACAGTGAAATAATTGCCGTAAGAATCTGAAACATATTCAGGCATTGTAACTTTTATACACTCCTGGAAATTGAAATAAGAACACCGTGAATTCATTGTCCCAGGAAGGGGAAACTTTATTGACACATTCCTGGGGTCAGATACATCACATGATCACACTGACAGAACCACAGGCACATAGACACAGGCAACAGAGCATGCACAATGTCGGCACTAGTACAGTGTATATCCACCTTTCGCAGCAATGCAGGCTGCTATTCTCCCATGGAGACGATCGTAGAGACGCTGGATGTAGTCCTGTGGAACGGCTTGCCATGCCATTTCCACCTGGCGCCTCAGTTGGACCAGCGTTCGTGCGGGACGTGCAGACCGCGTGAGACGACGCTTCATCCAGTCCCAAACATGCTCAATGGGGGACAGATCCGGAGATCTTGCTGGCCAGGGTAGTTGACTTACACCTTCTAGAGCACGTTGGGTGGCACGGGATACATGCGGACGTGCATTGTCCTGTTGGAACAGCAAGTTCCCTTGCCGGTCTAGGAATGGTAGAACGATGGGTTCGATGACGGTTTGGATGTACCGTGCACTATTCAGTGTCCCCTCGACGATCACCAGTGGTGTACGGCCAGTGTAGGAGATCGCTCCCCACACCATGATACCGGGTGTTGGCCCTGTGTGCCTCGGTCGTATGCAGTCCTGATTGTGGCGCTCACCTGCACGGCGCCAAACACGCATACGACCATCATTGGCACCAAGGCAGAAGCGACTCTCATCGCTGAAGACGACACGTCTCCATTCGTCCCTCCATTCACGCCTGTCGCGACACCACTGGAGGCGGGCTGCACGATGTTGGGGCGTGAGCGGAAGACGGCCTAACGGTGTGCGGGACCGTAGCCCAGCTTCATGGAGACGGTTGCGAATGGTCCTCGCCGATACCCCAGGAGCAACAGTGTCCCTAATTTGCTGGGAAGTGGCGGTGCGGTCCCCTACGGCACTGCGTAGGATCCTACGGTCTTGGCGTGCATCCGTGCGTCGCTGCGGTCCGGTCCCAGGTCGACGGGCACGTGCACCTTCCGCCGACCACAGGCGACAACATCGATGTACTGTGGAGACCTCACGCCCCACGTGTTGAGCAATTCGGCGGTACGTCCACCCGGCCTCCCGCATGCCCACTATACGCCCTCGCTCAAAGTCCGTCAACTGCACATACGGTTCACGTCCACGCTGTCGCGGCATGCTACCAGTGTTAAAGACTGCGATGGAGCTCTGTATGACACAGCAAACTGGCTGACACTGACGGCGGCGGTGCACAAATGCTGCGCAGCTAGCGCCATTCGACGGCCAACACCGCGGTTCCTGGTGTGTCCGCTGTGCCGTGCGTGTGACCACTGCTTGTACAGCCCTCTCGCAGTGTCCGGAGCAAGTATGGTGGGTCTGACACACCGGTGTCAATGAGTTCTTTTTTCCATTTCCAGGAGTGTAGTTTAACAAAATCTGTGATTTCAGATGTGCCAATGATTTAAATTTTAAATCATCTTTTCGCTAAAGATACGAGCTGTTTCCTTTCTTGCAAGGAGCATATCGGACTATTGTTAAAATGTACAACTCGACTGCCTAAGTTTCATCAAAAACCGAGAGAGAGAGAGAGAGAGAGAGAGAGAGAGAGAGAGAATAGTTGTTTAGAAAAGATTTCGAAATATAGATTCTGAGAAGCGGAAAACTGCTTTCATTTAATTACGCAGCTTATATTGAAGCTGAAATTGTTTGCGTAAATTTTAAAGTTATGTTTAGAAAGTTCCTGTTCTTGTTGTTAAATGTCGACCATTGCGGTAAGAATTCTTTCAATTTTACGACCACAAGGCAATTATGGTATGTTCCTCCGCCGACATAAAAACAATTGATTCGCTTATTGTTAAAAGGGCATAGCTCCTAAAAAATTGAAAGTGTAGATTTTTGTCGATTTCGGTTTCTTGAGACAGATCCATCGATTTGAATTACAATGAGAGACAGCCATTGCCTTGCTGCTTGTAGATAGCCGATTTAATTCTGTAATTGCTTCTCGTAGGGGAAAATTCCAGTTGTCACACTCTAGAAATAAACTTGTGGGAGAGCTGGAATCATGCTGAACCAATGGCTTAACTACTTCAGTCATAATATTAAGATGGGCAGCTTTGAGTTTCAAATAATGATAGGAAAAACAATAAAAATAAAGGAAGGTGAGCTTGGTTACTACACTTTTTAATTTTTATAAACACGACGTGAAAACAGATGGTTGTATTGTTGTCATGAGGACCAAGGAACAGTGAATACTTTGTCCTTATAAAAGAACACTTGTTCAATAATGCATGCCGAGTCCAAAATAGCAATAATATTGTTACAACAATGTAATTGTTCTTATCAGACAGTGGCAGATTTGACAAAATCTACCACTATTTCGGGCACTCTTATCTATCATCTCATCGCTGCAAACGTGAGGTGAAAAGGAAGTTAATGAATGCGCGATTGAGTACTTACTCCCACCGAATCCAGCCGCCTTGGACGCTTTAACGTTTACGGAAAAAGAGAGAGAGAGAGAGAGAGAGAGAGAGAGAGAGAGAGAAGTAGTTTAATACATGATGCACCGTTTTATACAAAAAGGTCGTCATTTCGGCTGAATCCATGGGAAGACGCACTTCAAAACCGGACAAAATATCCTTTGCTTGTCGGTAGTTTCTGCACTACGAATACACTTCAGCAAATAGAAGGCAAGTAGTTGCTAAGTCCTATATCGAGAGATTCTAAGTCCATACCTTTACATTGGTGAAGCTACAACATATTTTCCAGACAACACTGGGTTGCGTGAATCACAAGTATATATGATGAGAACGTTCCCAGAAACAAGAAGAAGAAAAGGTGATACTGACAAACTACTGACGTATGTTGCAGATACGTAGATAGTACAGTAGAGCGTCGATTATCCGAACGTCGGTCAACCGAACGACCGATTAACCGAACTGTGTACTCGCTCGCACCTGTTACTCTCCCACCCTACCGTCCATCATCATCCTCACTCCCAAACCCAGTTTCCTACAGTAGTCGCCGCACTGTGCCACCGCTGGCGGAACATTGCTTCTAATGGGGCCTTCACAAGGCTCTGCTGACAGGCCAAGCCGCCAGTCGCTGTGTTTCAACAATCAGCACACTTCTGTCGGCTTGGCACTGGCAGTAGAAGTAGCGGCAGTATCAAAGCTGTTAACAGCAACAGCTGCGCCAGCTTAGAGTTCATGCGTGCCGCTCCGCGCAGTTTGAAGGATTGCGCACCTCCAAGAGCTTCTCACGGTGCAAACAGTAACCTTCTGTTCCCTGTTACGACCACTTGTGTGCTGCTGCGTGAAGAAGTGAACTTGACGATACAAAATGCTTAAACGTAAACGTGTTGTCCTTTCTATGAGGGACAAGTACGAGACTATTACTATATATTCCTACTGAAGTTGCCTTTGTATGTTACTTTGTAACACTAAAAGAGATGCCTGTTTTTATGAATAAATTTACTGCACAGTACTTCTTTTTGGCAAATAAACATGTACAGTTCGATTATCCGAACAAACCAGTTTTCCGAACACCCATGTCCCCCAATTACTTCGGATAATCGACGTTCTACTGTATAAAGTTTTCATAATCAGTTGAAGACGTAGTTTGACTAAGTTTGCCTGTGTCAGTCGGTAGCAACGGACACACAGGCTAAGATCAATGAGGGTACTTGCTACCCACTGCATACTTTGCCGTGCTTTTTGGCACCATGTTGTATGAATAATGATGGTTAACAGCAAGGTGTGTGGTTTGAAAATGGGTGTCAGGCCGAAACCGGTAACGACCACAGTTGAATTGTATATCAATGCAACTGAGACGGACGAAATTAAAAAAAAAAAAAAGAATTATCCGGTTCAAGTAAGTGTCTTAAAATATATTTGTTTCTTCATTTATTGCTATAAGAGAATAACTCCAAGTGATACGTATTACCATAGCAGCTACAAATATTTTTGAAATTAGGTAACATTAGCCTTACACATTCCAGCAAATGAAATGTTTCAAACTGCAGAAAGAAATTCGCTATAAAATTGTTAAACAAGGTTGTGGAATGCTTTTTCTTCCTCCTGAATAATTTACCAATTGTAAGTTGTCCCCTTTCAGAAATAAGCGATTCACTTGTGCGAACTAACATGATTTAGTTCTCTCTCTCTCTCTCTCTCTCTCTCTCTCTCTCTCTCTCTCTGTCTATATAACTGCCTACTTACTTAATTATCACATAACAGGTCCGGAATGGCATGATAGCCGTTACGCAAATGCAGCAGGCAATTCTGAACTCCTATCAACTTACACACACACACACACACACACACACACACACACGCACACACACTGGGTTTGTTTTGTGTTTATTCACACATAGCTCTAGAACCACTCCAACAATTTCAATATTAGACTCAGTGCACGTATGACTTGCTAGTTGGATGGAATAAGCGCTATCATGTAGATGACGCTCCTCTTAGTAATAAGTAAAACTAATCGGAAAGTTACAATATCAATGTCAAACTCATAGTTTCCTGGTTATCTAGAGTTGTTGGTGACCGTCCCTTGAACAGAACAATGAGAACTCTTTCGAAGTTTTAGAATGAACTAAACGTGCAAGGTATCACTTTACCTAACTTTTATAGTCTCCGAAATTGGGAGCAGTAAGTAGCTCAGTAACATCGAGTAATCAGCATGTATTATATACAGAAACTTCAGTCTCGGAAAAAGACAGCGAACACAGCATGCATTAAAGTATAAAGAACAGCACATTTCAAACACTGACTGCAGGACTGGGCAACAGTTTGTTACGTTGCCTGTAAATTCCTTGCGCCTGCAGAACGGTGCTTTTAATCAGGGAATGCAACATGAAATAAAAAAAAAAGGGCTCATCGTGTCCACGGTATGGAAATGACAGCAGGAATTATGCATGGTAATCAGACTGCAGAAGAGCAAGGTCATGCTCCAATTTGGAGTGCGACGAGACTGGAAGACAGCGCCGCACGGTACAGAACCCCTACACAGTCGCTGCTGGAAACATGAGTTGTTCTGCTCTACTCTCTATAAAATATTGCTGAACGGCTCTCCCGATTGTGCACATAAAATAATTTATATAAAATTTTGTTGCTTAGGAAAGCGATATTTACGAGTCCTTTCCCTGTTTGCACCGAGCATCGAATAAAGCACCATATAATCAGTGTTTGTTTGGGCTAATCACACCAACGAATAACACCATCCGACGATTCAGAGAAAGGAAACTTTCTCTGCTGTTCAATCAGGTCTTCACGTTTCATCTTTCCGACGAGTACACTGTATGTAACGCCTAATTACATACGATGCTAAAGGCTGACGCGTCATCCCCTGCAAGACTGGATCAAAAGCAACGAGCGAAGAAAATTAAGCGCAAAACTAGAGGGCACGTTCCTCGTCCTTCAGTAGCGGTTGATGCATTTATAATTCTACCGGGCACCAGGGCACATGGGAAAATGGGGAAACGAGCAGCCACAGCAACCAACCGAGGTGGCCTGCAGCCACACAGCTGTGGGAGGAGTAGGGAAGTGCAATAAGCTGCAGATGGCGAATCACCTCGTACATGACGCTGTTACACGACGAAGTCCCCCCTGACCCGCCGCCGAATGTGAGGCAGACCTTCGGCTTCGTACTTAGGCAGGAGGATCACTCTCCAATCTGTGGCGCCCGAGCCGTATAAATCACTGCTAGCCACATTTCAACTGATAATGGGACTGACGGACTGCTCTGCACTCTTCGAACTTCTTCTTACGATTTGAAACTTAGTGCTCGTAATCGGTTTGCTAAAGCAGTACGACGCAATAATTAAAAAAACTCGAAAATTCTCCTTCGAAAATCTGACGATTTCCGAGAGCTGCTGAGTATAAAATATCTGTAATTTATTAACGTATATGTCCGAGCTGACTGTAAAACGCAGAAGTCTTAAAACACAACATTTTTAAAATTTATCTCCAACTTCCACATTTATTAATAAATATATATGTTAATTGACAATACTAAAGCAAAAATTTTTAATAAAAATAATTTTTTTCATATATTAGTGGCATGAAAATACAAGTATTCACAATAAGTTAAAACTGGGTGTAAAAATAAGAAACATCAAACAGATATTTTTTTTTATTTCTAGAGGTTAAACACGGTCATTGACGAATATAATACTTTTCATTTAGCAATAAGGCATTTCTCATTCTGTATCAAACCCGTCATTAAAAATGAAAAGGTTTTATTTTTATTGAAAATTTATGATTTAATATTTGTTACGTAACACTTCCATTTGTTATTAAACATGAAATTAAAATAAAAGTAAAAAAGCGCTGTTATAGCAACATTCGAACCAGCGACTTGACTATTATAACACTTCCGCACTAGGCACTCAGCTACCGACAACTATGTTAATAATTTGTAAATATTGAATTCCTGAAGGTTCTCGGAAATCTACAAAAGCGACTTTTTCGAATTTTTTATTTCTTGAAGTGTGTTGTACTGTTTACTCTCAAACCAAATCTTGTATGTAGAAAGGAAACTGAAGAGGGCTAGTCTGTAAGTTCTCCTTGTAAGTGCCGTTCATATACCGACGGGAGGATTGCAGGAAAATTAAGTAGGGATCTGCCCTTTCTATCTTAAATGAGGACGAGAGGAGTGTGGTAGAAGTTTTCAAATTCTGTATGGAAATTCTTGTTGTAATTTTTATTGCTCTACCACTTTTACACAGACTCTTGTCATAAGAGATTTCAGTATGTGTGCTAAAGACCTGGCACTGCCATGCGCCACGCCATCGAACAGGCCTGGCGCATAACTACGGACGAGATTTTTCACGGGAATGACGTCAACGGACCCATCACGTGGAAAATGCGGTCTTCCACTGAAGAGGACTCACGACGCCACCCGATAGCGGGCGTCAGCTTAACCTCGCCGCTACAGTCTTCCACACGAGGCTGACCTATTTTTAAATTACTAAGCAAATTGCTCGCTGGCGCCCAGGGTATAAACTATTCAGCTGCAAAAAAATATTCATATTACTGTGCGCTGCCTCTCTAGCGACAAATATTAATTAAGCCAGGATATCTACGTTGTTTCATTTTATCAGTGGATTTTAATAAAGTTCCTTGTGCAACAAGTTTAATATGTGATCACAGTTGTATTAGTATTAGTCGTACTAGAGCTATTACACAGTAGTGATTAGTTTTCTGACCTTTTTCCTCTGTATATGATTCGTAAATTATTTCGAAGGACCTATTCCTTTTACGTCCTGTTCACTTGTTTTCAGTTTTAAGCGAAGCTGCTGAGGTTATACAACAACAACAACAACGACGACGACGACGACGACGACGACGACGACAGTTTACGTGTCCAATGGCGTATTTATGTAATTAAGTCCTCTGTGTGTTATATTCCATGAATTTTCTAGCGTTACGCATAAAGGTTACACTTTTAATGTGTCTGGATTTAATTTAGTTTAAGCTGAACTGTTAACTAACTACCAGTACTATAATTAGTTAATTTGGTTACAACTTACTTCAAGTCAACACTCCAATATATAAGCTTTGTTTCAAGTATAAAACTTTAACACATTAAACGAAAAATTACACTTTCACTGTCAAATCAGGTCCGTAGTTCGTCTTATAGAAACGGTAATCTATATTCGGACGTGCATGAAGACTCGTTAAAGTCTGTTCTCGAATATCGCCTCTGTGTTTCTTCGTTCTGCTGTCGAACATTATTACATCCATATTTCGGTCATGTCCTCCACTACGACCTCGTGAACGAAAAACGTCTAACAAACTTGCTGCCAACAATGCGGCATCTACAAATATTACAGTTTTGTATTAAACTCTTTAGACACAAGGAAAGTAAACGAAATACGGTTTTGAGCGCAAGGAACAATTTGTCTCACACTTCAGTTACATGTTCTCCAATTTTATTTTAACAGGATCGAATTCGATGTACCTCACCCTCACTAGCACAGCCGAAGATGAGGCTGGAAGAAAACTATCAAGTTAAAATAAAACTGAAAATCATGTAATTGATCGTTAATCTCAAAATTATCATACGACTGCGTTTCCGAGGTTTCGTCAACGAAGGAAAGTAATGCAGCTTCTCTTACAATGTACAAAGGCAGCTGTAGGTCATACGCTTGATATAAATACTCGGTTGGATAATGTATTATGAATGCAAACGCCGCTAAGAAAAAGCTGTTTCATTATCTGTTTCCTTATGTGATGGCGACAGAGGGCGGGGTGGGGGAGGGGGGGGACAGGTGATATTAGCACTCTTAGATGAAATGGCCGAAACAATTGCTGTTAAAACGAATGAAACAAATTCATTATATAAAACACGGTTAAAATCCCGCTCATTGATTTTCACTTGCATGAACCCATGCTAACGCAGTGTGTCCTTCAGTACATAAAACTGTGAACTTGGAACGCATTCTCAAGTCTGCTAAATCATGGCTAGCATAATGGAACAGAAAAAAAAGTGTGGGCGTCTAATCATTAGATGAGCACAACTAGCTTCAGAACACGCTAAAAATCTCATAGCTCATAATTTAGGAGGCGGGTACAACATTTCACTAAATCTTATATCTTGCCCCGCATACGTCCCTCCCTCTATTACAGAAGAAGGTACATTAGCTGGTAAATTGGTCTGTGTCTTCTTGTCTGAATATACAATCGGATAAAATTAGACATACCAAATTCACAAGCCATTAGCACAGCGAATTGGAGGACGTTCTCGCCTGACCAGGAAGCCTTACGTGATCGGACTGTGCAACATTCCTGTCCATGTTAGCAGGGCGTCACCCAGCATGAGAGGCCTTATGGACGGACACCACAGCCGACGTGTTGACTTTACCAATGGTAGCTTTTACCAGTTACATCATCTTCCCATGAACGCGTGACTCTACACATTAACAGCGAGTTGATACCATTTAGAAGAAAGCACACAGAACTGCAGGATTTGACACGAAAGTTTCTTGCCAGCCACTGCTCCTAATTAATTTTTCTAAAAGCCCACGTACCTTGGTTCCCAATCGAAACTTACGTTCTGGAACGCTGAAATGATCTATAGGCGACTTTTCGAGTCAATTCAAATAGTTTATAAGACACAAATAGCTTATAAGAAATCAGTACGTATGATACACTCTATCATTACGTCCAGCTAAAATCACAAGTGAACACCTGAACTGTTCACATAAATATCCACCAAATAAAGTCTCAATTGAAAGATATAAGTTCTCCACCACCTCGAATGAAATGTGCACAATAATAATAAAAAAGATACGAAACAGAATAAAACACTCTACCAACGGCTGCAAAGAGCATCATTGTCGCACGCTCGTATGGTCCACCTTCCTCGGTAAGTAATGAGACGAGCAAAAAAAGTGTTAATCGCACTTAATTCAAATGTGAATGTTGCCTATCTCCTACGTAATACAGGGTTTGGACAAAATAATATGAATAGTAGTGTAATATCAGTATTCAAAGGAAACCTGATGCGCACTCCCGCCCTAGTGTCGCTGTGTGGCACCAAGCGGGTGAGAATGCAGACGCATTTGTCTACCTCCTGTGTTATACTTATGTAAACGGATGTATTGCGATATTTAGATCTCTTTGTGGCTCTTCTCTCCCAGAGTTTAAAATAGGATTACTGCTGATGCTTGTCTTGCTGGAGTCCCAATAAGGAAATCAGCCACCCTTATTCAACTCAGAAGAAGTACCGTATCGACTGGAAGGAAGGAGGGAGGGAAGGAAGGAAGGAGGGAAGATTAGACATTAATGTCCCGTCGACAACGAGGTCATTAAAGACGGAGCAAAATGTCGGGTTGGTTAAGAATGGTGAGGGAAATCGGCTCTTCCAAAGAAACCACCCCACATCTGATTTAAGCGATTTAGGAAAATCATGGAAAACCTAAATCTGGACTATTGGATGCAGATTTGAACCGTCGTCTTCCCGAATCCGATTCCCGTGTACTAGCCACTGTATCATCTCGCTCTGTCCTGGAATGGCAACGTGTATCATACGGGAAAAAAATCATCTGCCAAGTACAACAGTTTCACACAGTCGAAGATGAGCTGACAAACGGCCATTAAAGCGGATGTGGTCAGGAGGCACAAGACGACCGTTTCCCAGATAACATTAATTTCCCCGATAACGTAAGTTGAACACCCATCTACAACAAGCGTACTGCGATCGAAAAGTCGTACGCATGAAAATAAATCTGTCTGTAAATAGGAGTTGTATTGCATTCGTTCGATCAGCTACTGGAAGTTAGAAATAGAGGTATTACCGACAACAAACGATGACGAACATGTAACTAGTATGCTACAGGTTACGTGACGTATGTAGGGCAGTACTGTGCAATTCATTGTCTAGTAAATGTGTAGTTTTCCCAAGAGCAACGAGTTTTCATTGTTGAACAGTATCTTGCCCGTTGTTCGTACGCATGTGTTGAAGACATATTTATAGGGAAATATGCAGATGCCGATGTACCGAACAATTCAGCAATAACAAGATTAATCAAATGATTCAAATGGCTCTGCGCACTATGCGACTTAACTTCTGAGGTCATCAGTCGCCTAGAACTTAGAACTAATTAAACCTAACTAACCTAAGGACATCACACACATCCATGCCCGAGGCAGGATTCGAACCTGCGACCGTAGCGGTCGCTCGGCTCCAGACTGCAGCGCCCAGAACCGCACGGCCATTCCGGCCGGCCAAGATTAATCGCCGGGGCTGCGGATCAATTACAGATACGAAGAGAACCGAGTGACCGAGCATTTTGACGAACGCTCAACTGTTCAGAAAGTGGTGCATAAATTCAGATGTCGTGCATATCAAGTTCGTTGTGCGGAGGAACTGAAGACGCCGGATAATTAAAAGTGCCTAGTGTACCGTGCATGGTTTCGGTCGTAAGCTGACATCCACAAGTTGCAGAAATGGACCGTAATTTTCTCAATGATGAAGCGTGACTTTGCCTAAATGGATACGTAAATAGTCAAAACGCAAAAATTTATTTAACCGAAAGTCAACGTGTCTTTCTAGAAAACATCTTGGAATGTCAGAAAATTGTAGTGTGCGGTGTCACGTCGTCGAAGAGTGGACTCAATTTTCTTTGAAACTACAGTGAATTGCGTTGTGTACCAAGACATCATAGACGCCGCTTCTTGGGACAGACTTGTTGATTGCAGCAGACGGTGCCACTTGTCACAAACATATGGGAACAGTTCACTTCTTAAGCGACTTTTATGGTCACCGAATCACTTCTACAAGGTTTATGGCCCCAAAGTTCTCCCGATCGAACGTCTCCAGAATTCTTCCCGTCGGGCTAACTTAGAGGAAGGGTCTTCAAAACATTGGCAGAACTACACATTTACATAACAAAGGAGATTAAAAACATCGTGTCAACGAGTAAGAGCAGTGCCCTCAAACATGGTAAAACGAATTCTTGTATGCGTTAAGAATACAGCAACCATTTTGAGCATATGTTACGAACACACAAACACACTGATTATACCATAAAATACTAGGAGGCGACGAAATTATGTAACGGTTATACAAATTAGACACAGCAACAACGACGGAGTATCAACTTGTCAGATTAATCAGTATTCACATTACTCCCGATCAATGAGCATGATTACGCCTCGAGAACGCATTTAGATGCAAACCATGTTGAATGTCTCCGTCATATTGTGAAGTTTGGCAGAGGCTCAGTGATCTGGTGGGGGTGCACAGTCGCACCATGATCTTACTTGGCCAACTCGATATTCTGCACGGATGGGATACAGGGCGAAATTACCTCACAGAGGATCCTTCGATTTTCTACAAATATATAGGAGTTGAAGGTTAATGCATGGGCAAAACTTGAATAATAGCCTTTGATGGTTTACAAACGGTGGTAAGCACACTGATTACTATTTGATAAGAAATATATAATTTAAACAACAGTAAAGCCTATGCTACTAGTGAAAATCAACTAGAGACTTAACTATTAAAAGGTTTTTTTTATGGATGCGCCGTACTTAAGAACTGGTGCCCAGGGATTGACCTTGAAATCCTGCAACTAAAAAAACCGAACCGGGTCATTCCATTAGGTCCGCCTGTCAGCATCCTGGAAGATCATCTTCACCTGATGGTGCAAACTGTGTTCGCTGGTAACAGCTTTTACATCAAGTCGATACCGCTCCCATTCACGCTTCCCAAATTGTCCAAGACAGATTTATTGAATGCGATGATTAAGTACAACACACCGTTTGGTCCCATTAACTTTTTAACCCTGTATACAGAACCAACCAAAACACTCGTAAACTTTGTCACTGGCCTTTAGATGTGCCACGTACATTAGATTTCCAAGAAAGGAATTCGGTTATCGGAAAAAATTCATAAGACGCCCGGATTAAATGTAGCAAATACAAAAAAGGAAAATAACGTTATAGGGTTTAGCGTCCCATCGAGAACGATGTTATTAAAGACGGACCACACGGGCGGATTCTAGCAGGAAATCGGCCGCGTCCATGTCGAAGGAAACGTCCCAACATTGGCCTTACGTGATTATGGAATCCATGGAAAACCTGAAAGTGCATGGCCCGATGCGGATTTGGACTGCCGTCCTCGCGACTGCGAGTACAGTGCTTTATCCCCACGCCACCTCCCTCAAAATATATATATATGGAACTACGTCAATATGACATATATTTACCTATCATTAGCGAGCAAAAATGGGACATGGTAGGGGGAGCGGGGGGAGAGGGGGGCATTACCTCCACCTTGAAACAAGGGACGAGGCAGCTAACGTTGACGTGCACGCAGACGGGATATCCAACGTCACGAGACACAGCGCCTTCGGCACACAAGACGAGTTGGTTAATGTGATTTTGCGCTCTCGGCGTCTGCCTGCTTAGCTGGGTGGTTATATGCTCGCCTCCCATGGCAGCGGTCCCGGGCGTTGTGTTGTTGTCGTCATCATCATTTCATCCTCATCACCGGTGCGCAAGTCGCCCAATGTGGCGTCGACTGAAATAAGACTTGCACTTGGCGGCCGACCTTCCCCGGATGGTGCCTCCAGGCCAACGATGCCATACGCTCATTTCATTTCGCGCTCTGGGCACCCTCCAGCGATCGCTGTCGGCTTTATTTAGCTCGCAAGTAATACAGTTTGTTCACGAAAATGGACACACGTAAAATTCCTACGTTAGCTCTACTAAAACGCACACAGTCTCCTTTCCGGTCAAATTGTTCTGTCTAGGGTACACGAAAATTAAAAAAAAATTCAATACCTCTGAACATGTAATGAGACAAGAAGGAAAAATACATGTCCGGGTCAGTTCCTATGGGACCAAACTGCTAAGGTCATCGGTCCCTTGGCTTACACACTACTTAATCTAACTTAAACTAACTTGCACAAAGGACATCACACACACCCATGCCCGAGGGAGGACTCGAACCTCCGACGGAGGTAGCAGTGCGAACCGTGGCAAGGCGGCAAAGACCGCAGGGTAATCCCGCGCGGCGGTCAGCAAATACATCAGCTTATAAAAGTTCATCATTTCAAACAAACTCATTGCTGACGGAGAACGCCCTTATATTTATGTAACACGAGGTGTTACAGAAATTATTTTTATTAATTTCTAAAAAACGTCTCACGATCTTTTGGGAAATGCTAAGGTGAAGAAAAAGAACATATGACAGGACTAGAATCCTATATCAACTTGACATCTGCATCGTAACATGGTGTCAAGCAGTGGTGTAGCTTCCTTACCAGCGACTTTGGATTTTATCCTACAATCTTCTGCTGGCTTTAATCGCTGAAATGTATTAATTTACATTTACAAGTAATTATGACAAATCCTAACAAAAATGACAACGTTATCCCGAATTGTCAATGTTGTGTTCTCTTAAAACGGCATACTCTTACAACACGCGTGATATAACGCGATAATAATTAAACAGAAAAATTCTTTAACCACCCATATGACGCTTCACATCATTTTACCACAACAGATCGTACCAATAACGATTCGTTGTCGAGACATTCAATATGCTGGTGCTTAGAAACAGCATATATCCATGGGGTGTAAGGTAAAATAAAATCCATCGAATACGCGCTCCCTGAACACGACAAGCACGATATGGCGTCTTGCTTTCTGCGGGCCTCAAGCTTTCTGCTTGTGACGTATGGAGCGTTCTAGCCTCCTATCAGTTCTAATTTTACGTAACAAGTCGCCAAAATATTGCAAAACTTATTTTGTGTTTGACGTGAAATAGCAGGAAGTGGCGTCACAAAACTCGTAGAGCGCAACGTCAACGTTAGCTAACTTGTACCGTGTTCCGACAGGTTTATTGTGTGTGGCGGAGGGAGGCTAATTTGTGTACCACTGTAACTTTACCTCCTTTCTTGTTCCAGTCGCGTATAGTTTGCGGGAAGAACGACTGCCAGTTAATGTCCGAGTGAGATCGAATCTCTCTAACTTTACCTTCAGGTCTTTTCGCGAGACAAGTAGGAGGAAGCAATATATTGACTGACTGTTCCAGTAACGTACGTTCTCGAAATTTTAATAGTAAACAGCACATTAACAGTAAAACACACAGTTATGCAGAACGTCTAAAATTGAAGATGACTCGCCATTTCTATGACCCTTTCGATGCTTACTACATGTACCTGTACAAGAACGCACTGCTACTCCTTGGCTTTTCTCGCTGTTTCCTCTATCAATCCTATCTGGTACGGATCCCAGACTGACGAGTGACATTCAAGTATCGGTCGAACAAGAGTTTTGTACTGCTAAGTTACTTCCTTTGTCGATGGACTACACTTGCTGAGGATATTCCAACGAATTTCAGTCTGGCATCTGCCTTCCTGTGATTAGTTTCATGAGATCCGTTCCGTACGTATACTCCTTGATACTTAATGGATGTCGTTGCTTCCACCGATTGTTCAGCAATAGAGTAATTATACAATAATGTGTATTTCTACCTATACACACTAAGGGCCAACTTGACAACCACTGCGCCAAACGTTGATTCTCTGCAGGTCTTCCTGGATTTTGCTTCATTTATCTACCGTTGCGGTTGCGACTCCTCTGTATACATAAGCATCAACCCGAAAAGCCTAATGGGATTTCCAACGTTATACACTGGGTGATTATATAGGGGGACTTACCTAAAACTTGCACCACTCGTTACTCATTATGGCGACAACAGAAGCGAGTGATTCTTGTGCGACCAAACGCGCTTCTATTGCGCCTGATCCCTCTCCCCAGGACGAGATGGGACAGGTAGAAGGTGAATCAGTTACACAGAGACATGGTACAATCTCACTGCTCTTAGAGCAGAACGTGAAAAATGGGAAAATAAGCCAAGCGGCCTTAACAATCATTAAAAACGAACTTACTGCATGGGCCATCGCCCACGCAAAATTAGAAGGCAGAGTGGAAGAACTAGAAAAAGAAAATAGCATATTGAGAAACCAACCAACCAAGACTTGGGCGGCGGTGGCTGCGCAGGCGCCAACCAAGCCGCACACAACAAAAGAAAGCATAGACAAAGCAACCAAAAGAACAGACACTGCGGTCTTTCTCAGGACACTGCCTGGGCAAGACACCAGTGTTAAGAAAATACAAGAGCTGTTCACTAAAATTATAGACCCGGCCAAAGACAAAATCAAAATAAAACGAATTAAACCCAGCAGAAACTCAGTAATAGTAGAAGTAGCCTCAGAAGAGGACAAAGATAAAATATTGAATAATCAAAAATTAAACTCACTAGTCAAGTGCGAACCACCTAAGAAAAGGAATCCCCTTGTAATTCTCTATGACGTACCAACTATTATGACAGATGACGAACTGACGAATACTATAAAAGAGCAGAATTTCGATGACATAAATGAGGAGGAATTCCGAAAGAGTTTTAAATTGAGATTTAAGACGGGGCCTCGGGGGCGTGATGTGGTGCATCACGTAGCTGAGGTCACGGCACCGATGTGGAAAAAAATCACAGCAATGGGCAGATTATACATAGGATTTCACTCCATCAATGTCAGAGATTACATCGTGGTACCTCGCTGCCACAACTGTGGTGACCTGGATCACATCCTAAGGCTGTGTACCAGGGAGTCGGCTTGCACGAAGTGTGGCACAAGTGGACACAACCGCAAAGACTGCAAAGCAGCAGCGGTTTGTGTCCCTTGCAAAAACCGAGGGAAGAAGTCATGCGGAGCCTCGGGACGCAGTTGCCCAACATACAGAATGTTGGAACAACGACTTATCTCGAAAATCGATTATGGCTGATCACAGCCCACCAAATAGGATGCCAAAACATAAATCCCCAAGTAAGAGGAGGCGGGACGCTATGAGGGCAACCAGGTTCAAGAACTTCCTAGTGGCGCTTTCAAGTGCCACTAAGATAGAAATAATAGACAAGGCCATACAAACGGAGCCTTATATGATAGATAAAAATATACAAACAGATCTTCCAGAAATGAACATAGATCCCGCCCCTCGACGATGGAAACAAAGCCGACAATCCATCCAAAGCGGCAAGAGCATCCTAGGACAGAAATATCTCAGATAAAACCTAGAGAAAAACCCATCCAAGATAGTGCTGTCACAAGCACAAGCTCGAAGCCCACAATGCAAAACACTCCGATGGTCAGATTGCCACCCGTGGACCCGGTAAGGGTATATCCCAACATCGAGTACACGATGCAACTGGCCAGACTGGAAGAGCCGATTATCCTGGCCACTGCCTTACGGCATGTGGTCCGTGTAGGACACGAAGAGGGAAGAAAGGTAACCTTCTCGGTAATGGAGGCTGTAGATAGAATACAGCTCAAGTCAGTGAATCTCCCCACTGATTTCGGAGCCCTGCGGGACTTACTGAAAAAAGTTTTTGAGCGACGCGGTGAAAAGTTTGACCTTCAGGACATTTACGTACAGGCCGTACTGGCAAATGGACGAATTGCTTTCGACTGGAGTAAGACCTGGCCAGACGACCATATGCACACATATTTTCCATGACGACAGAGATAACAATTGGACAACTGAACACGCACAACAGTCGACTTGTTATGCAGGAGCTCCGTAAAGAGGTGGAGGAGAGGAGACTAGACGTGCTCTGCCTACAGGAGCCGTACTCCCAAGCTGGGAAAATAGCTTTTGCTGCTACAACTTGGCAGATTGTCAGCGGAGATGAGGATCCTAGAGCAGCAATAGTAATAACAAATAAACTCCTGAGGATAACTACGCTCTCGCAATTCGCAACTCGTCACTGCAACGTCGTGGAGCTCCAGTCACCAATGGGAGTAATTATACTCATAAACATGTATTTTCAATACGGAGATGAAATAGAACAGCATCTGGAACATCTGGCAAGAGTCACCACGGCGTTGCGGGGACGAAAAATAATAATAACAGCTGACATCAATGCAAAATCCCCCCTATGGTACAGCGGCACCAGAGACGCGAATGGAGTCAAAGTAGAGGACTTTCTAATGGCTTCACAGCTCGTGGTGGCCAACAAGCCGGGCAATCCTCCTACCTACACAGCAGGAGGAGGACAAGGCACGAATATAGACGTTACCCTTACATCACACAACGCAGCCAATTTAATAAAGAATTGGACAGTTATAAGCAATGCCACCACGAGCGACCACAACTTAATAACCTTCACCTTAAGTGAAAGAGAGTGCCGCTGGGCCATGGGTTGGGAGGTGCAGTATAATTATAACAAAGCAAACTGGGAACTTTTAGCAAGGGAGTGCGACATTCCTGCATTGTCAGAAGGTGACGTACACGAAGACCTAGACATAGACAAAAGAGCCGAGGAACTGGTGGGCGCAGTACATAGAGCGGTGAGGGCTGCCGTACCAACCAGGAGGAAGGCCGTGGCGGCCTCGCCAGCACCATGGTCGCCCGAATTAGAGGAGTTACGTCAATCTGTTAGAAGGCTAAGAAGAAACTACCAGCGCAGTGTCGTCTGGCTGGAAAGACAAAGATGGCAGTTACGATACAGGGAGGCAAAGCAATGTTTTCAGAAGGAATTACGCGAGGTGAGACTGCGTAGCTGGGAAAGCTATGTGCTGAACCAGTTGGCCTTGGATCCGTGGGGTCTCCCTTATAAATTGGTACGGGAAAAAATCCGCTCTCCCCTGGAGTTATCAACTGTCAGGCGAGGGGATGGGATGACGGAGTCTTGGGAGGAAACTGCTGAGGTCCTTCTCCAGTCCCTGTTGCCTGAAGACAATGCGGATGGGGAAACTGAACACCAGAAGCAACTGCGTGATGCATATTTAATGGATTACAACAACAACACGGCAGTTTACCCATTCTCGGAATAGGAGGTGGCTGTGCAAATAAAATCCCTAAAAAGAGGGAAAGCTCCAGGACCAGACGGCATTGTGGCTGAGGTGGTGCAATTTCTGGCACCCCAGTTAGTCGCGCCGCTAACTCACCTTTTCAATGAATGCCTCCGACAAAGAAGGTTTCCCAAGAAGTGGAAAACCGCAAACGTAATTATAATTAAAAAAGGACCGGAGAAAGATCCAACCGAAGTCAAATCTTACAGGCCAATTTGTCTATTAGACCTATTTGGGAAGCTTTTGGAGAAACTGCTGGCTGACAGATTGACGGCTCACCGGATACTGTGGGGGATGAGCAGCAGGCAGTTCGGCTTCAGGCCGGGGCGGTCGGCATCTGATGCCATCGCTCTGGCGGCCGAGGTCTGCGGCTCGACCCCGCATAAGTATGTCGTCGGCATCATGGTGGATATCAGTGGCGCCTTTGACGACCTGTGGTGGCCTTCGCTCTTCTCCTGTTTACGGGAGAAAGAGTGCCAAGGGCCGCTATATGGGTGTCTGAGGAGCTATTGTAAGGATAGGGAGGTTTGGCTATCATCCCCTAGCGGGAGAATTGGAAAAATAATCACTAAGGGGTGTCCCCAAGGCTCTGTATTGGGGCCCCTGTTTTGAGACATGCACATGGAACCCTTATTAGACGAACTGCAACAAAGTGAAGAAGTGCTAGAGGTGATAGCCTACGCAGATGACCTCCTCCTGTTGGTCGGTGGTCGTAGCCGAGAGGACATAGAGCCAAAAATCGAAAGGGCCATTGACAGACTGCACCAATGGTGCCTTAAAACGAAAATGAAAGTTTCCCCTACTAAGTCTACTTATCTACTACTAAAAGGTCAGCTTATTAGAAATCCCACTGTGAGAATCGATGGCTCACCAGTTCTTCGGCGACGTGAGGCGCGATATCTGGGGGTCATAATTGACGAGAGATGGAACTTTGGAAAGCACATAGAAACCGTAACACAGAAAGCCTTACAGTTATTAAATAATCTCATTTCCATTGGACATAAACGATTTCATCTCCCCCCCCCTCATCTCATCAAACTTTATCATAATAGCATCCTGACATCAGTAGTGGGTTACGGCTCGGGAGTCTGGGCGCACAGGCTCACGCGGGTCGTGCCCGCCATGATAGTGAGAAGAGTCCAGAGAAATATGATATTAAGATCAGTAGGGGCCTACAGGACATCACCAGGGGGAGCTCTGTTAGTTATAATGGGGCTCTGCCCGCTAGATATTAAAATAAGAGAACAAGCTGCATGGTATTGGGCGAAAAAAGGAGATGGGGAAAAAATAACAGATATCATGGGTGTGAGAGTAGAGGATAAGAGGGAGATAAGAAACAGAGGGGAGGAACTGTGGCAGAGGAATTGGGAGGAAGATGAAACGGGGAGAAGAACATTCCAGTTCCTACCTAATGTTAAAGAACGCGGGACCATGAATTATTTCGAACCCACACGCGGACTCATCCACTTTCTCACTGGTCATGGACCCTATCCGACATACTTATGTCGGTTTGGGAAAAGGGCAACCCCCGAGTGTGACTGTGGCGCGGCGGAAGGAACTCCCGAACATGTGGTTTTCGAGTGCCCTCTCTTCAACGACGTGGCGACAACATATAGAGACAGACTTCCACACAATGAGACATACGACCTTCTAAGACAAGAAGACACTTTTCATACTCTGAATGCTCTGGCAGAAGAGGTATCACGTAAAGTTTTAATAGAGTACCTAAGGGATCAAGAGTAAATACCAAATTTTCAACCAACCAACCGATTAAGACCTGATCCCAATCCCATACCGCCTGTGCGTGGAATGGCCGACTTCCATTAGTTGGAAACCGCCACGTACGGGATTAGGGGGATGGGATCAATCACACCGATTATGACAAAGCACCAACTATGACGTAGGTTAAGTTAGTAGAGTAGGACGTAGATTAGAATACTAACATAGAAAACTGCAGCGATTACTAACCTTGGCCGGCCCAGTGCCAGGGGCATGCTCCTCGGGGTTAGCTCGGGGAGCCTGGCCACTCCAAGTAGGTTTGTACTTACTGGCACACCTGTGACGCTGCAGTTAGTAGTCATTCTTAGTTTAGAAGTAGGTAAAATTAACTGCCCATTGCTACCGTTGGAAATTAACACTAGCTCAGGAACTTAACAAGTAGTAGTTCACTAATACAAATTGTAGGTAAATTAAAGTGTCCATTGTTACTGTAGGAATTCAACACTAGCTTAGGAACTTAAATGTAGCTCACTAACACAAATTGTAGTATTAGCTGCAAAAATATTTTTCAGACTTATGTAACAATCATGGCCCACTAATCATGTCAGGAGGTGGGCTAAATATGTATAATTAATATTGTTGTTAATAAAGATTTAAAAAAAAAAAAAGAATTGGAAGTGCTACTGATGTGTGGTTTTCACAGAATGGATTGGTAGTCGGGGGCTCGTACTGTTAGCCGACAAACAGATTGCAGTAAGGGCTCGAAAGTGGTTTTTTTTGTGCAAACATACACTTTTTTAAATGTAACAATGCCTACTGAGATTAACAAATTTAAAGTAGCGTAAATTAAAATGCCAGTGGTGTTCGTTGCAGGATTCTAGAGCGAGTCGTTTACGAGATACAGTACTTAAACAAGTTTCCACACCAACACTTGTTTGTGCCGCTCAACCTGCGTAGTTGCAAGGTATAATGTTACGTTTGCTTACAGTATACTTGGGTGTTCCTTGAGTGCAGTGCGACTTACTAGTCAATCTGTGTGTGACAGTCAAAGCAATAGGTCGTGGCTGGATGATGGGATTTACCAATGGAAAAAACCGACATGCTCATGGTGTATGGAGAGTGTAGGAAGAACGGAGTTCGTTCTTGAACGGTATATGCGGCAAGATATCTCAATAGACGTCAAACCATCTCGGCAATTATATATCATCCCCTTCAATCACGTACATAAAAGTGGCAGTGTAACACCTAGACAACGCAACAGAAGGAAACAAGCGACGACAGAAGAGGGGAGAAATTAATGTTCTTGCTGCTATTGCAATTGATCTGCACGTTATCTCATGCGCAATCGCACGAGGGAGTGGCACGAGTCAGGTAAGTGTCTACACATTCTCCACTGACATAGGTTCCATCCCTATCAAATCTCTCTCTCCATCAAAAACAGTATGAAAATGATTTTGAGAGTAGTGCTAACTTCTTTACATTGGCATTCAGACGGGATACTCCACATGTATCATTTATCTTGTTTGATGAAGGCACATTTACCAATAATGACCACGTAAACCGCCTGAAGATGCACTATTGGTCTATTGCCAATCCCCGTTGGCTTCGTCAGGTAGAACGTCAGTGCCCATGGAGTGTCACCGTGTGGTGTGGGATAGTGAACCATAAGCTCATAGGCCCGTTTTTAACTTACGGCACACTGAACGCGCACAAGCATCGAAGCCTCCCAACAGACCATCTTCTACGGATGCTAGAAGACGTTCCTCTGCAGACTAGAAGTAACATACGGTACCAACATGATAGCTGTCCAGCCCGCAGTGGACGAAGTATACTACAGCCTGTCTTCACGATTAGTTTCCGAATCGTTGGATTGGACGCAGAGGATTTGCACCTTGGCCGGTCCATTCCCCGGATTTCACACCTGTAGACTTTTTTTCTCTGGGAAAAGCTGAAAGACGTTCTCTACAAGGAAACACCAACTACACCCAATCATGTACAACGATGTATTACTGCAACCTGCTCGGACATCTGTGCTGAAATGCTAGCATGTGTTCAGCATTCGTTGCACACCAGACTGGAAGCAGGTATTCACGCTACCGGTGGTCAGTTTGAACACTACCAGTGACGGTCAACTGTCTCATCGTATTGCTAGCCAAACAGCAGACTCTAATACAAACATATAGTAAAAAGTAATGGATCTGTAATACTCTTTTGTGACAAGCCCGAAGTTACTTTTACTTCTGAAGACTTCTCGCCATTAAGAATGACATGCTGTGTTATGTTTGCTAGGAACTCTTCAATCTAGACAGACATTTATTTGGTCTAATATTACGTACGCTCGTATTCTGATCATTAGCCGATAGTGTGGAAGTGCCACAGAGGAATATAATTCGGAATGAGGAACTCCGAAACCAGGCTGAAGTTGTGAGACTACACGACAAAATAACCTCGCAGCGGCTGACATGGTATAGGCATATGCGACACACGGATGGCAACAGGCTGCCAAGACTAATGTATGATCTGAGACTCAGAGACAAAAGAGCACTAGAACTACCATGACTGAGGTACAAGGATATGGTGAGAAATGACATCGAGCAGAGAGGACATACAAGCGATAGCATAAGAAGAGGGAAAGAAGTTTAGTAATTGACGGGCAAGCCCCGTTCGCTGACCCATCGAGTAATATGAGTCAACTCTATCGAAGGACTTGCTGAGATCAAGGAATGAGAAATCAACCTATGCGCCATTATCTGTGGCGCTCTGGATCTCACGGACCAAATCAGCAAACCAAGTTTCACACGACCCTTGTTTGCGAAATCCAGGTCGATTCCTAGAAGAGGAACAAGTTCTTCCGCGTACTCCACGTAGAATCGTCTGCGAGAAGAATGCGACCAGGCCATCACCAATACGGCTCACGGGGCGGAAGCATCAGCCACTCCTCTGAAGTTGGTATGCAGAGAAACTTCACCCAGGAAGATGGCAGCAGTTCCTCCATTTGTTGGCAAATCTTTCGGGCTGTATGGTCGGGGTCCATAAAACTCTTTCGACCCAAACGTTTCGTTCACAGCTGCGCTTGACACCATCAGAGTTGCTCGTGATTCCACTGAGACTCGCCGACTTAGCTCTGGACGAAACGTTAGGAATGAAAAAGTTTCATGGATCACGACCGCTGAGATCAGAAGAATTACCAGCAGCTAAGACATCCGATCCTGAAATTGTTCGTTATAGTTTCTCTAGTAGTTACAGATGGCGGAAATCAACACGATCGGTATAGGGTAGCTAATGTGATCATAGTTACAGTTGTCGTCGGGGCGGCTTTAACGGCTGCCGTGAAAAGTGATCACATTATCTTTCTTTAGTATACGCAGTTCCCTGCTAAAAATGTCTCGGTTTCTCCCACAATAATTTTATTCGTCGGTAAAATAGTCCCACAATTCCCATTTCTGCAAGGGGACTATTCGGGGGCACATGTCAGAGCTGGAGCGACAAGCAACAACCTTTATGTTGGTGTCGAAAGAATGTAACGAGGAAAGGACATGGAGTATGAGGAAAGCATCAGAAGGGAAAGTGGTAAAGTAGCTGAAGCAATAATAATAATAATAATAATAATAATAATAATAATAAAGCTGTCGATGCGTAAAGAGGGCCGCAGCAATTGCTACCCGCTACGTCACAGCTGTGTTAACAGAGGTGCAGGTGACGTCGGGGAGGCAGGCGCTGTGTTATTCCATTAACGGAGCAACAATAAACACTGTGGCTGGTGCCAGTACCGTACAGCAAATGCAGTCGGAGCGGAGCGCGAACGGCGGAAGGCAATTAGCAGAGAGCTGCCAGCGCCGAGACGGGACTGGAAAAGCGGCAGGCCAGGCTACAGCCGAATACCCCGTAGCGCTGCCACGAGGGCGAATGGAAAGGCGCGCCACAACATCCATCACAGAGGGGCTCCTCAGACCGGGCCCTCTCCGGGCAGGCGCCGTTAATACTGCACAAGGTTTCCAGCTGCCTCTGACAGACTAACTCCGCCATTCTGTTGCTCCAGGGCTAAACTCCACTGGCGTTCCTCATCAGCACGAACCACCGTCAGTCGTGGAACGGGGAAGGGGGAAAAAGGGTTTTTTTCCCGTTTGAAACACACAAAGAGAGTCAAGCCAACTGCCCAAACGGAGATGTTAAGGTACTGCAGAGGAGTCTGTAATTAATCTCCGCCTTTTGCGAACAGCGCTTCTTAACGTTCGGAGAAATCTACAATTCCTGAGATGCATCACGACGTATTCTTCAAATTAGTCTTCAGCATCCTGTAGGCTGCTAGGTCATTAAGCCTACTACGCTACAATAGTTTAGAAAAGATGAAAGCAGGACTCGACCGTGACCTGAGGAAATAACCCTCTCTGCGTCTGAGACGACTAACTATTACCGCAAGAGAAAGATTAGAACGAAACAGAGTTGTACCACTGCGCGCCGTTTCTTACACGGGGACGTTAAAGATAGCTTAGTAATTTTCTAAAGCAGTTTGACGTCATTCTATAAAAAATAAATAAAAATCGTCTTTGAAGGTTAGAAGATTTCCAAGCGCTGTGGCGTACAAAACATTACGAGTGTACTGATGTATTCGCCGGGAGCTGGGTGTGTAGTATAATGTTACTGGTTCGAATATACCTAGTAGAAATTTTTTTGCTTGTATTTAAATTCCAAACGAAAAGATTGATGAAATTGGATTGTAATTTTATAATAAAAATAACATGTCTTAATAACTACTATTCGCATGAAAACGCGAGCATTAAAAGTAAGTTAAAATTCATTACGAAAATACGAAACGTTAACTATAAAATAAAATAGTTGTTATAGCTAGAAACTGAACACTGTTATTGATGAGTATGACTTTTTCATTTAACAAAACGGCACTTTACATGTCTATATCAGATTTTAATTTACTTTCATACAATGACTAATTAAAAATATAATCAGATTTTAATTTACTTTCATACAATGACTAATTAAAAATATAAAGATGTTTTCACTAAAAATTATGATTCAATATTCGTTAATTAACATTTCCGTTTTTTTTAATAAACATGGAATTTACAAGCAAAAAAAAAAGTTTGCTAATAGCGAGATTCGAACCATCGACTTTACCATTACAAGGCATTTACGCTACGCACTCAGCTACGGTCGAATAAGTTAACAAGCCATAAATGTTTTATACTTAAAAGTGCTCTTCCAATCCTCAAAGACGACTTTTTTTGGTGTTGTACCGCTCTAGGATACTGATGTCCAGACACTGACCTTTACTGGTAAGAATGAAGAAAATCCATGAGGCTCATTCAGTAACACCCCCCCCCCCTCTTAGAATTCTTAGGATCATCCATTAAGTCGGTAAACAGGAGTTCCCTGCCATGATACTTTGTGGCTGCCAATTTTTAACAGTTATGACAATACTTTGTAAAATTTCAAACTAAAAACGTAAACACGTGCAATATATAACTGATGTACGCATAGGTCACCTAAATCACTAACAATTTCACTGTGCTGCAAATAATAGGAACTGTTGTGTGATTTTTCTCAACGACAGCTACACTGCACTCTCCTTACTATTGTCTACTGCACCTGCCATACGTTTCTCTTTTTAAATCTTAGAAGTATTTTCGTAGCTATTAAAAATTCACAACCAGAAATTTTCAGGATTATTTGTATGGAGTTAGGAATGTGAATGGCGCTACGAGAAATTATTTTACACTTTCCACTCCATTAGAAAAAAATTATTTAAATAGATATTTTTTGCTTATTAGTCTTGTGTGTGTGAAATTTTATTCAATCGTTTTCAAACATTTATTATGATTAAAATACTAATCAGTCTTGATCGCAAGGATTTATTAAAAACTAAAACTCACACGACAAAACGGTAATCGATTGCGATTTTATCAATAATCATCTTCACCCCATACCTCATTAGGTGGTGACAGAGACGACGGAAGACACCACTGTTACCAACCCTTTCTCTAAGGACATTGTGAGGCTGCATCCCCATCGAACGTGATCGCACCCGTTTGGAGCGCAGCGTGATGTCAATTTTTGCTCTCTGTACTTGCTGGAACCACTAGGGACCGTTCAAAACCGTTCCACGAAATTTGAATGTGATCCAAGGCAGCTAAGGGTGTTTACGCTTTTTCAGAGCTATTTTGTGTCGTCCTGTGGCATGATCACTGGATGTGACACTGACACATGCGTGAATTAAACCCCAACGAGTCCCTCTCAGTTCGGCAAAGCCCTCAATGGCGTGCCCGCCCACCTTTATTGAGAATTTTAAAAATGCACCTTTACAGACAGAACCCATGACGAGGGTTTGGAGGCAGGCTACGCTGCTGCTTTTTCGCCGCTAAAATGCTGCTCTTGCGCCTAATAGTAGGCCATCCGGAATCGGTGTGTGTCAAAGAGGTTGCCGGTTTGCAAGCGCCTATGAGTTCATCATGGGTTCTGTCTGTAAAGGTACAATTTTAAAATGCTCAATAAAGGTGAGCAGGTGCCACCGAGGGTTTCGTCGAACAAGGGTCTTAGAGTGACCCTTTACCATTTTACTCACGCATGTGAGTGCATCCCCTCGTGATCACGCTGCAGGACACAAAATAACTCCGAAAAAGCATAAGCACCCTTAGCTGCCCTGGATTACTTTCAAATTTCGTCGAATCGTTTTGAACGGTCGCTAGTCGTTCCAACCTGTACGCGAGAGCATAAACAGCAGGTGCGGTGCATACCAAACGGATACGATGACGTTCGATGGGAATGCTGCCCCAAAATGTGCATAGACAAACTGTCGTTTTCGACCGCGAAATGTGTGGGAATGAAAGCCACAGTAAAAGTGATGGTTACATTGACGCCCTTTAAGCCACCCCCTGCGGCCTTTCGTACCAATTCTGAGCGGTGGTGTAACTGGTATGTTTTCCTCTGTCACTCGTAAGAAAAAAGCAAGATTTCAACGCTGGCCGTGTCGCGGTTCTGACCACCATCAAAGTGGCTTCAAAAGCAGGGGTGAAACGTGGGTAAGAGGGCGAGCGACAACCTTACGGTCGTATGACGCGTTGCGGTGTCATTGGGCAGAATTGTGGTGAAATTTGGAGCCAATGTGGCATTATTAACACACGTTACACGTCACATCAACTTCTGAAATGTGGCCCTTTTTTCGCAAGTGTCGACATCTTGTCGTTTGGATCGTCATCGAGACCGAGTGTGACGTCGCAGGGCGCCACGCTTTTGCCTCGTTATAAAGGAAGGTTTTACGCACCTTTGAGCCAAATTCCAAACTTAAGCAGCGCAGTGGGTAGGAATTATGTAATTCTGAAAAAGTGATCCCTTAATTCTGTTGTGCAGTGTAGTACGGACACAACAACAATAACATCCCGATTGAAGTTTGACCACGGTATGTTCATCGACTGGTAGTCGGAACCTCGACACATGGCCTAAAAAATACCATATACGTACGTGCTCACATTCACTGTCACATGTGATCACCACAGGCACACATTTGTGGCACTACAGCTCTACACGTAATAACCGAGAACTACTTATCAGTAGTGCAAAATAAAGTTTTTATTCTAATTGAACACCTCGAGTGGAAGCGATTCTTTCACGGCCGTGGAGAAGCAGTTCTGTAGATTAACAACACACTGTGTATCGCATCGGCGCCCGTGTTACGTGGCACAATAGACAAGTGGAATAGCGCCCTCTCCGGCTCCGAAAAGAGCCTGTATATAGGCTCTCTACGGCTCGGGGGGACAGTGGCGCGCAGGGGTTCGCTAACGAAGCCAGCGACCAATAAGCGCGCCGCCTCCGCCTCTTTCTCCGCCGTATCAGATTAAACGTGCGCGCGATCGGGCCGTGGGTCGCCACCACAGGCTTTTTCATTACGGAGACAGGCGCAGCACTAATTCGGCGCCACGCGGTCCCAATGGAAGACACGGGTCCACGGCCGAAGTAATAAAAACAGCCTGGTTCTGCGAACTCGCCCTGATGAAACGTGTCATTAGAAGGGCCCCAGAGATGGCGGCGTTATCAGTATATATGAGATGTGGCCAAAAAGTTGCTACAGTTTTTATTTACGGTACCAGGGAATGTGTGTCCTTACAGACCAAACTTACGCTGGCCTCACAAAAAATGTAATTCAAACGTGGCCTTCTTTACTTACAGGATGCCACAAATATTTTAGGGATAAATTTACAAAAATCGTGGACGATTCTAAGCTGAGTACTCAGAGATAGGGAAAAATCAGCATTTAGTTTCTTGTTGATGTAAACAACATTACGGCAATAAATTATGAGACGTAGTCATAAGGTGGAAAACGTAGGTAACATTCCTTCGAAATTTATTAGCCCCGAGACACACCATCACACTTTCAGAAAAATATCATTCACACGGTCACAAAGATAGCAAGGACAGATAAATGTGAAAACGATCACTCCAACAGCTTAATAGGTCATGCATCCAACTTGCTGACAAGAATACTATACAGAAGAACAGAAAAGAAGATTAATGATCTGTTAAATGACGATCAGTTTGACCTTCGGATAGGTAAAGGCACTAGAGAGGCAATTCTGAGATTGCAGGTGATAACAGAACCAAGACTTAAGAAACACCGAAAGATCTTCTGAGATTTGTCGAGCTAGGAAAACGCGCGACTTTGTAAAATGGGCCAAAATGTTCGAAATTCTCAGGAAATAGACGTCAGCTGTAAAGAAAGACGATTAATTGGTCCATGGCAGTGCATGGTAACAACACGACCACAAAAAACCGCACGAGAAAAGGCGATTTTTCGGGGGGTCGTATCTAGGGGTCCATCGATCACAGACACAAGTCGTCAAGTGCTTTGCATAGCCCTTGGTCTAAACCTACCGGAAGAACGAGATACTGTAGCTACCCTACAATACAGAGTCAAAATTTAAACATTACGCACTTCCTCCAGGCCTGACAAATTGAGAAAATCAGTTGGTTCTTTTCCATTAGACGTGGTCTAGAATGGATCTCAGGTAGCTTATAAAAGAACTGTTTGTTCATGGGCGGTTTCTCATTATATATATATATATATATATATATATATATATATATATATATATATATCATTCTGGATACCGGTGGTACCAGCTGTCGGGATGGCCATTTCTATAAATTCTATTCATGGCAAATCACCGAAATTTCAACTATATCTTCTTACGATGACATTCTCGAGAAACTTCGAAACTTTTCTCGATATAACAATCCGTTACCAAGATCCAGAAGTTCAAAGTTACGAGACTTAGGCATGTAAAATATGCACGTAATAACCGGTGTATGGCGTATTTTTAACTGGCGCAGTAAACGCTTGGAAAGGTTCTAGGGTCATCACAAGTGTTCCGAAGTCACGCATGACGCGCTGTCTCTGTACAACGGGCAGTTCACGCCTGTACAAATATACCGGAAGTGGTACTGCAGAGACAAAAATGGGCTAAAAAGGGTCTTAACATGCCTGAAATGAGCTTAAAATGTCTGCCAAAAATTATGTAAAACTGTAAAAACTGCAAATTCGGTAAAATATTTCTAATAATATTTTTACTCTTTTTAGATACAAACCATAAGCTAGGCGTTTTCGATGAAATGCGATTAATGAACAAACTATCTAGAAAAATGTAAGGAAAACGATTTTGTATTATATTATTTTCGCATATTTCTTTGTCGTTCATATGCCTCGAAGTGAAATAAGAAAAACTAGTAGATCTTATGGACAGGTGTAAGCTCAAAATAAAGAGGTTGAGTGAGACAAAGTGGAAAAGCTGTGGGAAGAAACCACTGAGAAATTGCTATACTTGACTGGTAATAATAGTGAATCCAAAAATGGAGTTGGCCTCATCCTCCATACAAATATACACGTACAAACGGACGTCAAATACGTGAGTGGCAGGATCATCAAGGTGAGACTAAGGGCTGGTAATATACAGCACACTGTTTTTGCAAGTATATGCACCACATGCAGGATGTACCACGAAGGAGAAAGAGCATTTCCTTAATGAACTTGAACAAAAAACAGAGGAGAACACCATCATTATTGGCGATTTGGATGCTCAAGTTGGTAAAGAAAGACTAGGATGTGAAAACATCATCGGTCCTCACAAGGGTTCCGAAGTCACACATGACAGAAGCCAGGAAGGAGAGAAGGTAATTGATTTCTGTGTACGAAACTCAGCCACACACAACACGTGTTATCAGAATACGGAAAGTCATAAAATAATGAGATACAGCTGGGATGGTAAGCTCAACATTATGACAGAGCTCATCATCACTGATAGAAAAGCTGGTCAGTATGTTACAGATGTTACAAGTCATACCCAGTGAGTGCCTAAATAGCGACCACCAGCTACTAATAGTTGATCTAAAAGGTGTCCAAGTGCCAAAAGTTAAACAAAAGAAAATGCCAAAGATTAAGACTTGGCTGTTGGAGGACATGGAAAAGAAAAGAAACTATGTATGGCGAATAACAGCCAAATTACCCAAAACTGAGAAGGGGCGAGTAGAAGAAGAATAGTCTTTTTTCAATGAAACTCAGTAAAGGAAATGCCTATGTAAATATCCTTGCACTAGAAAGAGATGATGGTCCTTAATAAGAACAGAGGAAGGGATCAGGGATAAAATGAAAAAGTACTTCAACATGCTGCTAAATGGAGATGGGGCAACACAATCATCAACGACTGTAGAGAATTTAATGAACTCCAAACCAACGGACGCCCAATAACATGGCATGAGACAGAAACAGCATTACAGAGCATGCGGAATGGAAAGTCGAAAGGCTTTGATGATCTCAACTCAGACATGATAAAGTTAGCCGGAATATTAGGCTTAAATTGGCTATATAGAGCGTTATCGGTGATTTTGAATGAAAACAAAATCCCAGAAGATTGGAGTACAACAGTTATCATCCCTCTGTTCAAAAGGGGCAGTCGACGAAAATGTGGAAATTACAGAGGCATCATGCTGCTGTCACACACCCTGAAGCTGTTAGGAAAAATCATAGAAATGAGACTCAGAAAGATAGTAGAATCTTTGCTTGAGGAAGAACAACATGGATTCAGGAAAGACCGAGATACTACGGACTTCATTTCTGCAGTAAGAATGCTGACAGAAAAGTGTGGACACTGCAAAAGTGTACGACAGTGCTCCTAGAAACAAGAAATGGGACTGTTTGGAAGACCAAATGTGCCAAAGTACCTAACTGATAAAGTCAAGATGCTGTACCAAAATGTTACAGCTGTGACCAGACAGGCAATGGACGATCAGAATGGTTTGAAAACAGAGAGAGGTGTCCAGCAAGGAAGTGTCCTATCACCACTCCCGTTTGTAATGATAATGGACAAGATCATAAAAATCTATCAAGAAAATAGACAGTGAACCAAATGCCCCGGTTTTCGCTGCTGATCTGATAGTATGGAGAGACAGAAGCTGAAGCACATAAGAAATGAATGACTGGAACAGCACATTCAAAACTTTAGGACTAAAAATAAGTAAAACAAAGACAGTAGAAATGACCATCAACACTCAAGGAACAACCTTAAATATATTTCTAGGAGTCATAGTAGAATCTGTTTCCCATTCCAAGTACCTAGGAAGCATGATCTCGAAGGACACCACCATTATGCAGCAAGAACTAAAGAGGACACAGAAAGCATCAATTTTTGCAGTCAAATCAGAAATCTTTCCTGGGACGATAAAATGACACGAAAAGCAGAAGCGACTATGTACCACATCTATTTCGTTTTCAGCTCATTCCAGATGTTTTCGATGGGATTGAAGTCCGGAGACAGCGGTGGGGTAAGGAGGCGATGAGGCGTGTTGTATAGGATCGAAGTTTGACAATTTCCGCCGTATGCTTAGCATCACTGTCTTGTTGGAAATAAGACACATACAAGATTCAAAACTTCGCAGCACTTTTCGTCAGATTTTGTTTGAGTACATCGAGATAAACAAATTTGTTCGTGGTGCCTTCAATAAAGACAAGCTCGCCACCATCTCTGGAATACATGCATCCCCACACCATAACACTGCCGCCTCCACGTTTGATGGTTGCTTGCATGTTTGTTGGGCTCCCAGTCTGTGTTTGCTTGACGCCACAATAGACAGCTGCGATGCACGTGGCTCAAAGTAAATTGCATTCATCACTCCACAGAATCTTGTCCTATGAGATCACACCCTTGCCGACAAATTCTTTTGCATTACACTTACCAACGAACGGTTTGCGCCTTGGCACTCTGGCATTGTACCCAGCACTGTTCAGGCATCTGCACACTGTTCTAACACAAATTTCGGTACCAACGCCTACTGCCAGTTCTGCCGCTATAGCAGGGTCCGTTGTCCGCGCATCGTTTTTCACCATTCGAACTATCTTCCGCTTCTCTCTGTTCTTGAGTTTCTGAGCACGCCCCTGTCTTGGACGATTGACGGGAGTTTTTTTCCTTCTTTCCATTTCTGGACGATACTAAATATAGTTTTTCGGCTCCTGTTGACGATCTTGCCTCTTTCTGCTTATGATTTTCCCTCACTATGCAGTCGCACAATAGGCCTTTGCTCATCCACTGTCGCGGCCCTACCTTTACAGGACATGGCGCTACATTGTTCTTTTTTGACGAGACCTGTCCTTTCCTGTGTAAGAGACACCTGCATTGCATACACTGACTGCTTGATGCCGCCGAGTTGTGCCTTCAGACTGCGGTTACCTTGTCAAGCGGGGCGGTGTCTGATTACTTTTGTCTTGCGTGAAACACACGTCTGAGATGGTAACACAGAACTAATCGTTCCAGGTAGAGGGTACGGTGATATTCGCATAGTACACGTCTTTCGAAATATTCCCTGCATTATGGCACATACACTTTCCGTCTATGCATGTCACAATTGACCGTGAGATACGCATGTGCCTGAATACTTTCGTCAGCCTCTGTACATCTGTATCTACAAATGTATCCGCAAGCCAACTTACGGTGTGGGGCGGAGAGTAATTTGCGTACCAGTGTCACTCCCCTCTTTCCTGCTCCAGTCGCGTATTTTTCGTGGGAAGAACGACTGCTGTTAAGCCTTCGTGTGGGCTCGAATCTCTCTCATTTTATCTTCATGATCTTTTCACGCGATACACCTGTGAGGAGGCAATACACTGGTTGACTCTTCTAGGAATGTAGGCCTACGCTCTCGGAAATTTAACAGTAGACAATAATGTGATGCAGAACGCCTCTCTTGCAGGGACTGCCACCGCAGTTGGCTGAGCGTCACTGTGATGCTTTCGCGCTTGCTAAATGAACCTGTACTGAAACGTGCTGCTCTTCTTTGGTTCTTCTCTCCTTCCTCTATCAGTCCTGTCTGGTACGGAACCCGCAATGAAAAGCAATCGGTCGAACGAGTGTTTTGTAAGCTACTTCCTTTGTTGATGGACTTCATTTCCTGATCATTCTTGCAATGAATCTCAATCTCGTGATTAATTTAACGTGGTCGTTCCATTTCAAATTGCTCCACACACATAACCTACGTATTTTAGCGAAGTAACTCCTACAGTGATCGTTCCGCAAATTTTGCAATCTGTATATAGAAAGGGCATCTCCCGACTGAGTGACTCTTTCACTCACTCGCTCACTCACTCACTCAGTGATTCATAATCGTCAAGCCCAAAGCACTAAGGATAGAAACTTGAAATTTGCAATAGGTGTTGATCTTATACTATGTGTGTCATTTACGAATCGATTTTTGCAAATTCCATCTCTAAGGGGGTGAAATAGGGGATGAAAGATTCTTTGAAAAATGTCGCTATTAAGGCAATTTTCAGCCTAGACCTAAAAAAATTGATATTTGCTTTCTTGGTCAGAAATAAAGAAATACGTGTTTCACCATTTTTCGAAATTTACCCCCAAGGGGGTGAAACAGTGGATGAAAGTTGTTTTTGCATATAAATCAAGATTAAAGAACTACTAACGTATTTTTAAAGGTACAGCTATGAAACTGAGATTTGACTTCTCAGGTTCGAATAAAAAAAAAGTATTTCAGTGCTTTTGGAAATTTAACCCCTAACAGAGTGAAATAAAGGATAAAATGTTTTATAAAAACATTTAATTAGGAAACAATTTTTGAAGCAAAATGAATTAAAATATGAATCTGCCTTCCCGGTTAGAAATAAAAAAAAAATGTGTTTCACTGATTTTGGAAATTCAACCACTAACGGAGTGAAACAGGGGATGAAAGTTTTTATGGAAATACACTCCTGGAAATTGAAATAAGAACACCGTGAATTCATTGTCCCAGGAAGGGGAAACTTTATTGACACACTCCTGGGGTCAGATACATCACATGATCACACTGACAGAACCACAGGCACATAGACACAGGCAACAGAGCATGCACAATGTCGGCACTAGTACAGTGTATATCCACCTTTCGCAGCAATGCAGGCTGCTATTCTCCCATGGAGACGATCGTAGAGATGCTGGATGTAGTCCTGTGGAACGGCTTGCCATGACATTTTCACCTGGCGCCTCAGTTGGACCAGCGTTCGTGCTGGACGTGCAGACCACGTGAGACGACGCTTCATCCAGTCCCAAACATGCTCAATGGGGGACAGATCCGGAGATCTTGCTGGCCAGGGTAGTTGACTTACACCTTCTAGAGCACGTTGGGTGGCACGGGATACATGCGGACGTGCATTGTCCTGTTGGAACAGCAAGTTCCCTTGCCGCTCTAGGAATGGTAGAACGATGGGTTCGATGACGGTTTGGATGTACCGTGCACTATTCAGTGTCCCCTCGACGATCACCAGTGGTGTACGGCCAGTGTAGGAGATCGCTCCCCACACCATGATGCCAGGTGTTGGCCCTGTGTGCCTCGGTCGTATGCAGTCCTGATTGTGGCGCTCACCTGCACGGCACCAAACACGCATACGACCATCATTGGCACCAAGGCAGAAGCGACTCTCATCGCTGAAGACGACACGTCTCCATTCGTCCCTCCATTCACGCCTGTCGCGACACCACTGGAGGCGGGCTGCACGATGTTGGGGCGTGAGCGGAAGACGGCCTAACGGTGTGCGGGACCGTAGCCCAGCTTCATGGAGACGGTTGCGAATGGTCCTCGCCGATACCCCAGGAGCAACAGTGTCCCTAATTTGCTGGGAAGTGGCGGTGCGGTCCCCTACGGCACTGCGTAGGATCCTACGGTCTTGGCGTGCATCCGTGCGTCGCTGCGGTCCGGTCCCAGGTCGACGGGCACGTGCACCTTCCGCCGACCACTGGCGACAACATCGATGTACTGTGATGACCTCACGCCCCACGTGTTGAGCAATTCGGCGGTACGTCCACCCGGCCTCCCGCATGCCCACTATACGCCCTCGCTCAAAGTCCGTCAACTGCACATACGGTTCACGTCCACGCTGTCGCGGCATGCTACCAGTGTTAAAGACTGCGATGGAGCTCCGTATGCCACGGCAAACTGGCTGACACTGACGGCGGCGGTGCACAAATGCTGCGCAGCTAGCGCCATTCGACGGCCAACACCGCGGTTCCTGGTGTGTCCGCTGTGCCGTGCGTGTGATCATTGCTTGTACAGCCCTCTCGCAGTGTCCGGAGCAAGTATGGTGGGTCTGACACACCGGTGTCAATGTGTTCTTTTTTCCATTTCCAGGAGTGTATTTAATTATGCAAGCGTTTTTAGAGCTAAATCGCCCGCCGGAGTGGCCGTGCGGTTCTAGGCGCTACAGTCTTGAACCGAGCGACCGCTACGGTCGCAGGTTCGAATCCTGCCTCGGGCATGGATGTATGTGATGTCCTTAGGTTAGTTAGGTTTAATTAGTTCTATGTTCTAGGCGACTGATGACCTCAGAAGTTAAGTCGCATAGTGCTCAGAGCCAAGAGCCAAATCCATGAAAACTGGTATTCCACTTCTAGGTTATATATTAAGAAATATGTGCTAGGGGATGAAAGTTTGCACCACAAGAACGCAAAATTTACAGAAACGTTGAACTACAGCCACTAGAATCGCCTTTTGTCAGAAGTTCGTGCTTCTATGGCCTTAATTAATGTAAAATGTTTACAAGATGTTGCAATTTGTGAACATAAGACTTTGATTAAATCTATGCTGACCATACAGAAAACGAGAACAAAGAAGCGGGCTCTAAGCTAGTCACACAATAAAGCGTCTTTCGTGGGACACTGTAACCGACAGAATAATGTTTAATGGCCGCGGGAAGCATGATTTAACTAGAAATGCAGAGGACTATATGCAGCAATGTCGACTTCCGAGTTAAACTTGAGATGGTACGGCCGCCATCTGCCGGGGCCAGTGCGACCAGGGCCAGGGCATGAGCCTGGGAAGCTCCGGCTGAGCACGGGCGCCACTCCACGGCTCATCTGAATGCATTAGCAAATGATGCGTAAAATGCATGGAGATTGTTCGATGCATATTCAAAGGCTTCGGCGGCGGGCGTCGAGGATACCCGCGTTTACATAATTTATTCGCTGTTACTCTGCAGGAATTAAGGTGAGTGGCGGGCTTCGACAACACAGCAGCCTTGTGACGTCACCTAGGGCACGACATCGCTACTCGTCTCTTGGGAGAGGTGAGGCGCTTCCCAACGACCGACATGTGGACATGAATTACTGTCTCTGTATCAACCAGGGGAAAAAATGTTCGTTTCGGATAACAAAAAATGCGAATTTATTCCTGACTGAAAAATGGGATGCCAGATGCCTTATTCTTCTTCCTCAGCACTTTTAACAACTTCCCAAACATTTTGGCAAGCGAACATATTCGTGCTCTTTTCAACATGCATCTCACTTCAAACTCCCACAAGCTAGCCGTAACTCACATCCACTTGTCCATTGCTGCAAGTCGTAATACCCTTCCATTCCCAGTTGCCCTTTCTCACTCACTCATTCAGCTCAACTTATTGTCATTATCTCTTCGTCTCTCTCCGTCACTGTCTCCTCAGTCACAGCCAAAGTTTCCTTCGTTCTGTCCTACTACAACAGTCTTCTCTCACTATCAACGTCTCCCTCTTGATCTCTCTTACTGGATTATCGCATTCCTTTCTATATTCCTCCCTTCCTTCCTGCTGCTGTTCTCTCTTCTCACGATCACTGTCTCTCTCTTCCTTGTTGTCACCATCATATACTCTTATCTTTCAATATCACTGGCTTTCACCCACTTCTATTTTCTCCTTCCCTTTATTCCTGACATTGTCTCCTTCACTCTTCTTCTAGCACTCTTCTGTCACTGTCAACTATGTTCCACTGCCGCTGTGTCCCTCTCTTTCTCTCAAACTGCCACTGTCTCTTTCGGTCTTTCTGTAAAAGAATCACTGTGTAGTGTCTGCCAGTATTTACTACTTTTCCGTCTCTTTGCTACTGCCCTTGTCTTTACGTATCTCGGCATAAGCGGGAATATGTTAGCATGCTAGCGCTGAGGGAGGTAGAATGAGGCAGCAGGTCCCTGTCAGTCTTTTCAGTAAACAGGAGCGTATTCACGTTTTTTGTGCTCCGATAGTAGCATGTTTCCGCTGGTTCCCTTCTTTTCCCTGCTGCAGCAGAGCATGCAATTCATATGAAAACATACGTAATTATCAGTAAAATTTACATAGTTCACATATATGAAACTGAAAACACGCAAAAGACAAGATTTCACGTGTATAAATTTTGCGTGTGGTTCAGTACTACAACACGAGGTTCCCAAATGGTAACGGCGACGCTTTACAGCATATTTCCCCGTACTACATCACTTTATAAACTAAGTTTTCGCGGCCTCACATCGAATTTTACGTGTACAAACTGGGTAACCTTCGTGTTTCGGAAACGGTTGAAGATATCAAGTAAATTTTCAAGGTCGGTCGAGATAGGGATCTTAGGAATACATCGTAAAAATTTCAGCCATTTGCTGTGCCCAGCCGTCTTGGAATCCTCGGCTGGGTTATGGTCCGCTGGTGACGGCGAAAATATATTATCCGAAGAACCGTCCATGAACTAATGGTGTCTCCATAAATCCCATCAAGCCTACCGTAGACTATATCACATGCAACAAAGAACCAACAGATTTGCTCCATTTGCTGAAGCAGGAGGAAGTGTGTAATAGTCACACTTTGACACTTTACTGTAAGATAGTGACACTTCTGGTGGGTATACAAATTGTCCCTAACCAAAGGGCTATCCTAAACAGCTGATCCTACCTTTTTATCACATACAGACCTGGAGGTATGACGAAAAAATCACGTTTTTATGCGCGGCGTTTTGGAACATACGTACACGTGCTGTCACAAGCATACCGATTTAAGGCGGGAGACTGAAAAGTCGAAGTGATGTGACTTTATTTGTAATAATAGATACAGGAAACTGCAAATACAACATACACGGCATGAAATAAATAGCAATCAATACAAAGAACCGTTTCATGTGGGCAGCGGTGTTGTACACACAATAAATACGTTGATAAGTTGCTGGACAAGGCTTCAATGGATTTGTCTACGAAAGAAGTCATAAACTATACCACAAGAAAAAAGCATGGAAGATAAGGGTTTAACGTCCCGTTGACAGCTAGATCATTAAGAGACAGAACGCAAGCTCGGAATGTTTCAAGGATGGAGAAGGAAATCGGCCGCGCCTTTGAAAGGAAATATTTCGGCATTTGCCGAGAGCGATTTAGGGAAATCACGGAAAACCTGACTCTGGTTGATCATAGGCAGATTTCAACCCTCGTCCTCCCGAATGTGTGCGCAGTGTGTTAATCATTGTGCCACCTCACTCGGTGAAGCTACCTCAGACGGCATAAGAATTCGACAGAACCAAAGAGTAAACTGATCATTCGCATTCTTAGTGAACACAGACTCATTACAGTATTACGCAGTGTGTTGGAAGTTTCGTTAGTACGATGTACCGCTAATTGAACACTTAAGATACATATACGCTTGTCGCCTTTTACGAATTGGGACAGGTCCGTTATTCTGCACCTAATAATCTAAGAACCTAGTAGCAGTACTCAAAAAACTGTTAAATTACTGGAAAAAGGAGTAAATTCAGTGAAAATGCGTGTAGTTCAAAATATTGTACTGTAACGAGTGGCTATAGATGAAAGCACTGATTAATTGCGCGAATGGAGAGATGGGTCTCTTCTGAATACTGAACTTTTCAAGAAGGTTTCTGGAGAAATGAAAGTTAAGCTTCTTGGGACCTGATGAGGGCCAGGGCTCTCTCCGAACACCGCATGTCTGGTGTTGCCTAAACAGAGACGCTCGGGGATCTTTAACCGGTATCTCTGGAAAAAGATGACCTCATTTTAGAGAAACTCTGTTCGAAATATATGTAGAGAATCGGTATTCCTGGAAGACTGCACGGTAAGACCGCTGCCGCCATTGTATATTTCACGTAGAGGTCGTGAGAACGAAAGGAGAGATGTTGGAACGGGTACCCAAGCATACGAAGGGGTACCCTTCCAAAAAAAACGGAATAACCTAACCGTGGACGGAGCTTGTATAGTACGCTTTTCTGCCGCTAGGAGTGCATAAAAAAATGGCTCTGAGCGCTATGAGACTTAACTCCTGAGGTCATCAGTTCCCTAGAACTTATACTACTTAAACCTAACTAACCTAAGGACATCACACGCATTCATGCCCGAGGCAGAATTCGAACCTGCGACGTAGCGGTCGCGCGGTTCTAGACTGTAGCGCCTAGAACCGCTTGTCACTCCGGCCGGCTAGGGAGTGTATAGCGCAACTCATTGCCAGTTCAGTGCTGTCTGCGTTATCGACCAGGCTTTTTTTCTACTCGGTAAAAATGCTCCTGAAACTGCTTTAAAGTTGAAAATAGCTTAACAAGATGATGTTATGGGAAAAACTCAAGTGTACGAGTGGTTTGCTGGATTTAAAAATGGTGACATGTCGATTGATGACAAACCTCGTTCTCGACATCCGTCAACTGCCCGAATCGATGAAAAGCGTGGAGAGCTTGTGCTCACAGGTCGACGGACAATTGATCAACTGTCAGATTAATGGGTTATCGTGGAGCTCGGGTCAGCGAATTTTAACGGAAGATTTGAGAATGAAAAGGGTAGCTGCCAAGTTTGTTTCTCGGGTTATGACTGACAATCAAATGGAACGCCGAGGTGAAACATGTCGTGCTTTGAAACAACAGTTTGAAATTGATCCAGATTTTCTGTCAAATGTCATTACTGGTGTGAGTTATAGTGCTACGGTTACGAGCCAGAAACAATGCACACGCCAATGAAAGACGTCGTCATCACCCCGTCCAAAAAAAATGTTGTTAAGTCAAATCAAACATCAAAACAAAAACAATGCTGACTTGCTTTTTTGATGGCAATGGCGTAGTTCATTCAGAGTTTGTTACCCTAGGCCAGACCTTCAATCAAACCTTTCATTTGGAAATTTTAAGAAGATTGCGCAACTGTGTTCGTCAGAAAAGACCCTATTTGTGGTAGACAGGCGACTGGTTTTTCCAGCACGACAACGCGCCTGCACACATCTCTGCTAGACAAATTTTGGCTAAAAATGGCATGGTTCGGCTGCCCCACGCACCTTAGTCCCCTGACCTGACCCCGTGCAACTTATTTCCAAGCATGAAAAGGGGCATGAAAAGGCACCGAATTGACAACATTGAAGAAGTCAAGAAAAAAAAACGTGGGAGGAGATGTCAGCCATTTCTAAAGATGAATATAAAAATATTTGGAACAGTGGAAGTTCCGTTAGGACAAATGCATTAGTTGTAATAGAGAATTTCTGATGGGGATAAGGCTGCTTCGTAAATATTTTGAAAATATACAGCTTTCAAAAAATATTTTTTTTGGGAACCCCCTCACAAAGTCATTTTTCCCTCACTCAGTAGGTGAATAGAGTAGGTCAGAAAATCGCCAATATTACAACAAAATGTTTGCCGATACACCCATGTACATGGCTTGCAATGTGTATGTACTAAGGTCGTATGTCCTTCATGGTGAGCCGTTAGTTTTCTGTGGTGTACTTGCATTACCTACTATATTTCAATTTCCTATTCCCCTCATTACGCCTGTGCAACACAGGAAACAAGAAATCCTCCAAGAACCTCTTTGAAGTAGGCTAGTACACGGTGGCCAAATAAAATTGTCTCGACAACTGATTTCGGCATTTCCTGACAACATAATCCAAATAAACAATGGTGAGATTTCTGCATCTACATCAACAATGGCCATTTCCAGCATTTTCTGTAAATAACAGTACTTCATTTATTCACTAATTTCGAGTCAGAATTAATAACATTTTCCGCACCAGATTTATTTTTTGTCGCTTCTGCTCAACCTTTGCGCATCCGGGAAACTCGAATAATAAAAAATAGAAACTGAGAAACCCGAGAAAGCCAAGAAGCTGTAAATGAAAGATACATTGATATCTGTACTATTTTTATTCTAACTTTTATATTAGATTAGAAAATGTTTTCACCCATCGCTTGATTTGTGCTTGAAAAATTAAATTCAAACACACAAGTAAATGCAGTGTAACGGCCAAGGCGAGAGAAGCGCGCAAATTATACGAAACTGTGCCGAGTACTATTTCTAATGGAACAGAAGGCCACGCACGCTCGCGCTCAACGGCCTCTTATTCTGCAAATTCACGCGCCTCGAAGAAAAGCTGCGCAATTTCAGCTACCGGCAACGGCAGCCACTTAAAGGGAATGGTATTTGGACAGACTCCTTAATGGAAAAATTCGTTATCTTCTAGACTGTTTCTTTCTGCGTCGAGATCGTTGTGTTGAATAACAAGTTGTGCAATGTAATGGAAGCTTAATAGCACTTGGTAAATAATTTTTTCATACCTATTGACCATTCCATGTGGCAGTTTCTGTTTTCGCAGTGGTTTTTATCTACCTTGTAATATTCTTAATCGTTTATTTCAAATTCATGTCTATTACCGTTCTCGCGCACATTGAGCGAAATGGAGCTCTTCACAAAATCTGACACAGCAAAATGTTGGTGAACGTCTAGTTAGAGTAGCCTTTATTCAGACTCGGATGCTTTTAGTGTATCAAACGGCTGTGTACCATCCCTTTACTCACGAGGTGTGGTCTCTCAGACGGCGCGAAAATTTTCGAACTCGCTCCCCAAGACCAGTTCTACCGAAATGCTTCTATACTCTCATTACCTGGTCAGACTGAATCCAATATAAACTGCAATTGCTGTCAGTGAGTTTCACAGAGGAAGCTTCTTCCGTTACTATTTGATAAAAAAATTTCTGATTTTCAGTCATTTGATGTAAGGTAAGTCATTTATATTACTTTTGTTACCTCACTTACAGGTAGAATAATAGTTTTTCTTCCCAATACCAACGTTAAAACAACGTCTTGTGCACAAATGTAGTTCATTGTTGTTTCTTTCAGTCTGATACTTTCAGCTGTGAACCACTAATGCCAATGTGGTGTCCGATCGAGAAAACCTCCATAACAGTTAGTTACTGCCACGTATCACGCTTACTAGTACAGATCAGACGGACTGCTAAACACTTTTATATACAAAAGTATAAGCCATCATTCTGTCCATCTGTGGCAATTCTCAATTAATGAATATACATTATTTAAAATCGTCTATTTTTGTTGTATTTGGTCATCACCTCTCGGTCTTTTGCCTAACATCAAATTTCATTTGGCCTAGACAAAAACCTGACTAAAAACTGTTTCAGCCACTGTTACAGATGCTGGGATATCTAGAAAATGCGTCCGAAAATCAGAACAACAAACAGGGAATACTCTGTTGCAATGGCATTGGCCACTTTACCCCTTTAGGCACAAATCACACAGAAATGGCGTGCCGCAGTCATCCGGTTGGGATGTGACAATGTTCCAAGTCATTTCCATGTAAACAAATGAAGCAATTCGCATAGAGATGGCATGGCGGAAACACATCGCTTCGTGGTTCATGCCACGTTCATTTAGTCGCCATCAGTGGTGCAATGAAGCGATGCGAGGTGGAGATGTTCAAGTGGCGCACTCATTAATCTTAAGTGTCAAAATGCAAGATGATTTACAAACATCCATCACTGTAGTTAGTTTCTCAGTTTTTGCATAAAATACGAGGGCAGTTCAATAAGTAATGCAACTCATTTTTTTTCTCGGACAATTTTGGTTGAAAAAACCGTAAATCTCTTATGGAATATTTTCAAACATTCCCGCTTCGTCTCGTATAGTTTCACTGACTTCCGACAGGTGGCAGCGCTGTACGGAGCTGTTAAAATGGCGTCTGTAACGGATGTGCGTTGCAAACAACGGGCAGTGATCGAGTTTCTTTTGGCGGAAAACCAGGGCATCTCAGATATTCATAGGCGCTTGCAGGATGTCTACGGTGATCTGGCAGTGGACAAAAGCACGGTGAGTCGTTGGGCAAAGCGTGTGTCATCATCGCCGCAAGGTCAAGCAAGACTGTCTGACCTCCCGCGTGCGGGCCGGCCGTGCACAGCTGTGACTCCTGCAATGGCGGACCGTGCGAACACACTCGTTCGAGATGATCGACGGATCACCATCAAACAACTCAGTGCTCAACTTGACATCTCTGTTGGTAGTGCTGTCACAATTGTTCACCGGTTGGGATATTCAAAGGTTTGTTCCCGCTGGGTCCCTCGTTATCTAACCGAACACCATAAAGAGCAAAGGAGAACCATCTGTGCGGAATTGCTTGCTCGTCATGTGGCTGAGGGTGACAATTTCTTGTCAAAGATTGTTACAGGCGATGAAACATGGGTTCATCACTTCGAACGTGAAACAAAACGGCAATCAATGGAGTGGCCCCACACCCACTCCCCTACCAAGAAAAAGTTTAAAGTCATACCCTCAGCCGGTAAAGTCATGGTTACAGCCTTCTGGGACGCTGAAGGGGTTATTCTGTTCGATGTCCTTCCCCATGGTCAAACGATCAACTCTGAAGTGTATTGTGCTACTCTTCAGAAATTGAAGAAACGACTTCAGCGTGTTCGTAGGCACAAAAATCTGAACGAACTTCTCCTTCTTCATGACAACGCAAGACCTCACACAAGTCTTCGCACCCGAGAGGAGCTCACAAAACTTCAGTGGATTGTTCTTCCTCATGCACCCTACAGCCCCGATCTCGCACCGTCGGATTTCCATATGTTTGGCCCAATGAAGGACGCAATCCGTGGGAGGCACTACGCGGATGATGATGAAGTTATTGATGCAGTACGACATTGGCTCCGACATCGACCAGTGGAATGGTACCGTGCAGGCATACAGGCCCTCATTTCAAGGTGGCGTAAGGCCGTAGCATTGAATGGAGATTACGTTGAAAAATAGTGTTGTGTAGCTAAAAGATTGGGGAATAACCTGGTGTATTTCAATGCTGAATAAAACAACCCCTGTTTCAGAAAAAAAATGTGTTGCATTACTTATTGAACTGTCCTCGTATAACTGTTTTTCTATGCATAGAGTCGAACAAATGGCATGTGTTCTAGCAAGTAATGAATATGAAATGGCATTCTGCTACTGCTGTAACTAAACTATACGGTATTGTGGACACTGTTTTTGGATCCATGTGTGTTTTCCACTATGCAATCTTTATCATTCGATTATCAGTAAACTATTTGATGAAAATTTTTGATTCTTTCATGTCTTATAGTCTGATATCACACGTTGATAATGAACTGTCTCTCTCTTAGATATTGCTTATGCTTATACTGATATTTCTACATTAAGTAAGTACTGCACATATTTTGAAAAGTTTGCAGTGCAAAATGTAGTTTCTGGCTAGTTTACATTTAGTGCATTTTAGAACCATAATTGCTGTGTAAAAAGTGGGAGTTACCATATATAAATTGTTTTTAACACTAGAAGGAAAGCCACCTCTCTTCCCATTTCTGGGTAAATAAGTGATGTACCGGTACTTCACATTTGGCCGCCCTGATCTACGAAGTGCCACACTCAACACTATGAGCGCATGCTGTGCACAGTTGTGGCTCATGTTTTTCTTTGGTATGTGATTTATGAAGTCAGTTACTATCTCATTTTAAGTTAACACTGCATTTATTTAAGAATTAGAGATAAGACACTCACACGTCCAGTGGCAGAGTTTGCCAATACTGTACACACAAATTTTTCTTGTCCATACTAACAATTTCATTTCACAACACTTTCAATGACTGTTTTTCTACACATAGAGTCGAACAAATGGCATGTGTTCCAGCAAGTAATGAATATGAAATGGCATTCTGCTACTGCTGTAACAAAACTATACGGTGTTGTGGACATTCCATGCTTACCTATTTGCTTAACTATTCCGGCTTTCTTGGTTGGTTGTTTTGGGGAAGGAGACCAGACAGCGAGGTCATCGGTCTCATCAGATTAGGGAAGGACGGGGAAGGAAATCGGCCGTGCCCTTTGAAAGGAACCGTCCCGGCATTTGCCTGGAGCAATTTTGGCAAATCACAGAAAACCTAAATCAGGATGGCCGGACGCGGGATTGAACCGTCGTCCTCCCGAATGCGAGTCCAGTGTCTAACCACAGTGCCACCTCGCTCGGTTCCGGCTTTCTTGATGCAGGCTCTGTACACGAGGTAAAATGCTGTTTTGCACATTTTTGTAACAGTTATAACAAGATCAGTTATGTTTTCTTTGAAAAAAAATAGCACTTTTTCATTTTACTGGATGAACAATATTGAATCTATGCAGGTGTAACGTTTTGTTGCTGGAACTCTGGTTTTTCAGTTTAACTTATGACAGAGTTAGAAAGCTTGTTTTGAGGCAGTAAAACACAGATCAAAACACATGATGTTTATTACAATACAAATCTGCACAAGCAGCAGCAGAAAATATGGAAAAAATTAACACTATTCCTGTTGCAATTACACTAAATTGTGTAGTGCCAGAATTACATTTTCTGTTGTCGGCCAAAGGGTTTTGCCATACAGACCTACAAATCCACTATTCACTTGGTACTTGCTCACAGAATTTCTTTCTTTCAACTGGGATGTACTGTCACATGTCAAGTAAGACTTCCTTCTCAAGACTTTTTACTGGCAGAATTTTTATCACACATGATAGAGGAAACTTTAATGTTATCTATCATCAGATTTCTTTTCACAGTACCTATCAGCTTGTTTACAAGGTTTCGACAAATCCACACTTTCTCTTTCCCGTAGTGTAGATGAAATGTGTACTCAGTTACTTTGAAGGAGCCTCTATGCAACCATTGGTCAAGTATACTAATATCCCTGAAGTCCTCAGGCTCCACCTTGTAGACAAGGGATCTGTTGTCCTTGACATTGACAATGACTGGAATCTAGTCACCTGGGTGAAAGGATCTTTTGGTCCTTTCTCTAAGGGCAAAATGTCTATCACATGGTATAAAACTATTCCCAGTAATGAGGAATTGCTGGGCTCCAGCAGTGAAACATTTAAGGATAATCAGAATTTGGAGAAGAGTCCTAATATTTTGAACATCTGTACAAAATCCACAATGTTTAGGCTTACATTCAAAAGAAAATCAGATGAAAAATACAAATTATAATGAAATATGCTGTATTTCTTCCCTTTTTTCAACTGTTATGGATGTACATAATATCTTCTTTGCTAGTGAACATTTACAAGTTGCAACAAACCCAGTGCACCACTATCTTTGTCTGATGTGGTATACAGTTGCTGAAAAATAACAGCTATGAATAAAATAATATTCTGATCCATTTGTAGCATGACCATCTAGCCTTCTGATAGGACCTTATCAGTGTGCACCGTTCATGTCCTGTCCGTGCAACATTCCTGCCTCACCGTCGCAAGGTGTCCACACCACATCATTTCTGTGTAAATTGGGCCTTAGATAGGGAAAAATGGTAACTGTTTAAACATTCAGAAAAATTTTACCATGCATTCATGCACATGTGACAGTCATTTCAACAGGCGGGTACAGCGTGATTTGTAGTAAACATTACATGGTTCGTTTCCTTGGTGCTTCTGGCTAGATGTGCCATCTTAATGAGGCACTAATGTTACCATTCACGAATGCACTTTGCACATCATACACCTTATATTTCAGAAGATGACCGTTGATAACTGTGCTGTGCACAAATATGCATGACACAATTTTTTAACAAATTGACAATGCTGTGTCCACAATGATTACTATAGACGCACTTGAAAATGGACAGTGTCTGAAAGTAGTAGTGCAAACAATGCAATTTAAAACACAGACTGGTGGAATCATGTCACTTTTCAAATTTATTGAGGGTGTGTGGTCTACCCACAGCAAAATATGTGTATAGTTCCTTTAATTTATCACTTAAAAATGTATGGTGTGGTACCCTGCCACGTATGTATTCAAAATGTGTAAGCACCAAGCTTCTATCAACAACAATGGTTTGTTGAAAATTCAGCTTCCAGTAGAGTGGACCCGTTACCCAACTTCCACTACAGCTGCTAAAATTCATCATGAGTTATACCTAGTTTACACGTCTGCAATAATGAGTGAAGAAAAGGTTAGGTGATGGTGTCAGAACTTCAATAAACGTGACTGTACAAATATGCATGATGAAGAGCGAAATTTCGCAATTGGACAAAAGCTGGAATGATCGATGATTGGTGCACTAGCGATAAATGTATAAGTGGTGATCAAAAAATTTTAGTCTGAGGGCGTCGCAGCAGTGTATACACAACATAGCACGACTGCAATGCGGATATATAAGCACCGACACGACGGCAAGGGATTAGTGCGGTATTCGGGTCTTTCCGACGTGCGTGCGGGATATATGAAAACGTGAACTATGGCGATGTTATTAGCAAATGTGTGCAAACAGGAACAATTTACTGTTATTCTTTTCTTCGCTGCCGAAGAATAGACACCGGCTGAAATCCGTCTCAGAATGAAAAAATAAGAATTACGGCATGTAATTAAGGCGGAATGTCCGGGAAAACTGTGACAAGGGGCATTGCTGCTTCATAATTAACGCACGTCCCCAATAGCTAAGTCGCAATGCAGAAATAATAACGCCAACTCAAATGGGAAATACTCGAGCACCCGCGCTACGATTCTAATCTCTCCTCATGCGATTATCACGCCTTCGGTCCCTTAAAAATTGCGTTGGAGGGTCGACGATTCCTGTCAGACGGGAATGTGCAGCAGGCAATTACAGACTTTTTCATGCAGTAGGACACGGTGTTTTATGCTTTCACCAAACGCGTATCTTCAAACTGGTGAGTTGGTGGGATGATTGCCTCAATGCTCTCAGCGATTCTGCCTGATTGGCATACCAATTCTGGACTGAATGGCCATCGACCGGAAACAGAACGCCCCTTACATTAACATTGCACGCATCATTATTTACACGATTGTCACAGAAAAGCTGCGAAATCGTAAACTGTATGCAAAGTCGATAACTAAAATGCTCACCAACCAAAATAAAAGCAAAGAATGCCAAATAGAGGAGCGCTTTTGGACCGCTATCGCCTACATGATCATTTTAGTGTATTTCAACAGCTCCGTCATCAGCGCCCTCACTGGGTGTCCAGATAATTTACATGGGCCATAAAAATTAATACTGCCAACAATATATATCGTTAATGTTTGAGGCAATACATTTCCGGGTCGCGCTATTGTCACAAAATGACAAACCCGTGCTGGTGGAGTCAGTACGGCTCTGCTGCTTTTGCATCACACAAGGAATAAACCTAGAAAGACTAAAGAGGAATCAGTCTTACAAGGGGAGGCCGCCAATTGTGAAATTCAGATTCGCTTCATACTGCGCATAATAAAAGCTCATTGCCAGAGGTGTAATGTGCCAAAGCACCAAGATGCACTTCTCAGCCGTTGTCGAGAAAATCGACAGTTAAAAGAAACCGTTGCCATGAAATACTCTACGATTAATAATTTTCTACAGCGTCGTGGCGCAGCGGTAAGCGCTCGGGTTCGTAATCCAAAGGTCGCCTGATCGAATCTCGCGCCATACAACATTTTTTTATTATTAGTTTATTGTAATTCAAATATATATATATATATATATATATATATATTAATTGTCTTCATAATGTTAACCCCGTATAGTTAACGGAAGACGTAGAAACTATATTCCGAAACGAATACGTATAGAGGACGTTCGAATTAGAATAGAAACCCCACGAACACAAATTTTCTGTGGCAGGTATGAAATATAAACTCCGTTACACGCTCGTTACACTTGAAGGACAGATGTTGAATGGGCCCAAACGAGCCGCCGCATAACAGCGTTAGTTGCCTGCTAACTTCGAAAGAAGGTAGATGCTGTCCCTAGCGCAACTTATAACGTCGTCGAAAATCAGTATATATATATAAACAAACTATTAATGAATTGCTTATGCATGTTGGTGAAGGCGGATCGCTCTCCAATTGTACCGCCTCCATTTTTCCGTTTGTTTAACAGGGTGTACCAAAGCTCTCACATCCGCATTGATTTTCGACGATATTATAAGTTGCGCTAGGGACCGCATCTACCTTCTTTCGAAGTTAGCAGGCAAGTACGCTGTTATGCGGCGGCTCGTTTCGGCCCATTCAACATCTGTCCTTCAAGTGTAACGAGCGAGTCACGGAGTTTATATTTCATACGTGCCACAGAAAATGTGTGTTCTTGGGGTTTCTATTCTAATTCGAACGTTTGACTTAACGCTATACGTATTCGATTCGGAATATCGTTTCTACGTCTTCCGTTAACTATACGTTGGTTGGGTTGGGTTGTTTGGGGAAGGAGACCAGACAGCGAGGCCATCGGTCTCATCGGATTAGGAAAGGACGGTGAAGGAAGTCGGCCGTGCCCTTTCAGAGGAACCATCCCGGCATTTGCCTGGAGTGATTTAGGGAAATCACGGAAAACCTAAATCAGGATGGCCGGACACGGGATTGAACCGTCGTCCTCCCGAATGCGAACTATACGTGGTTAACATTATGAAGACAATTAATAACATTTGTGAAATACAACTTTGTTTGCGGAAAACATAATGATGTTCGAAGTCGCCAGTTTTTTCACGACAAACGACTTTCAACAACTTATTATATGCATAATTGTTGCAACTGATTGCCGGGAATTTTATATATATATACACACATTTGAATTACAAGAAACAAATACTAAAAAAAAAAAAAGTTGCATGGTGCGAGATTTGATCTGGCGACCTCCGTATTACGAAACCGAGCGCTTACCGCTGCGCCACGACGCTGTAGAAAATTACTAATCGTAGAGAGTATTTCACAGCAACGGTTCATTTTAACTGTCGATTTTCTCGACAACGGCTGAGAAGTGCATCTTGGTGCTTTGCCACATTACACCTCTGGCCATGAGCTTTTATTATGCGCAGTATGAATTGAATCTGAATTTCACAATTGGCGGCCTCCCCTTGTTAGTGGATCCGTTCTTTATTAAGTACAAGGAATACTTCAAAAAATTTAACTAGTGAACTGATGCTGGGTATATACGTGTTACATAATTTTACCTTAATGTCGAAACACGTTTGCGAATATCTCGTACAAGCAACTGGTCCGAGATCTGCTAAAAGCGATGCGAATACGAAAGTTTGTATACCAATTACAACCCGACTGGCAATCGTTCTTTTTAGCTACGGGGATTCGTACATAAGTTTAAAGTATGTCTAAAAAGTTCACTATTCTGTACTCATCAATAAACCTCATGACACTAGCAGTATGTTATGCTTTGGTAGGTCTGAAAGATTTCATTAAGGGAAGTTTGAATAAGATAAGAATTTTTTCTTTTTTTTTTCATCAGGCAAACTACTGTTTGCACTTTCAACTCCTGCTTCACGGAAGTTTCGAGATGTGTGGACAAACAGCCACCCGCGCTTCCACTATTCCTAGGCAACTGTTTTGTCTCGCATTCGTTCCCAACTCATCGGCTACAGCCTGCCACCAGTTTTCAGAGTGTGATCTCTGTATAAATTACTTTCGATATCACATAGTTCTGATCGAAGATGATTCGCATTCATCAAATTCACAGTTCCCTCGTTGGTACACTTTCCAATTGCTGTACACAATAAACTCATAACTAAAACATGCCGTGTACGCGCACAATCTTTCGATCAAATGCAAAACGAATGTGGCGCTGTCGGTGAGAGAAGTACGAAACAAAAGTTGCGAGCGAGATGGAAGCATTTACAGACAAGGACAGAGATAGATAATGGTCTGCAATACCAAATATTCTCAACCACTGGTGGGCAGCATTGGAAACCCCTCGACAATACGTCGGCAACTACATGCAACATCAGCAATCTTGCCCAGCCATACCGCAAAATTGCCGTCTACTGTAGCCACATTATAGCAATACTGACAGCAACGCTATTGTGGCAAACTGAAGCCGTAGAATATGCCCAATCTAAACTAACGTTTAACATATTCTGAGTGGAGGGGGTAAAGAGGCATGGGGGGGGGGGGGGGGGGGGGAGAGAGAGACACGGAAGGAGGACGGTGTCCATCCCCACAGGCGAACTTACCTGTAACGCATTAAAATTCGACCCGCCTGCTTAGCTGGTTGGTAACCTGGTCGCCTCCCATGCAAATGGGGCCGGGTTCGATTCCCGGTCGGGTTGGAGATTTTCTCCGCTCGGGGACTGGGCGTTGTGTTGTCCTCATCATCATTTCATCCTCATCACCGCCGCGCCAAGTCGTACAATGTGGTGTCGAATTAAATAAGACTTGCACTTGGCGACCGAACTTCCATTTCCGTTAATTTTTAAAACAATGACACTTAAAATCGATTAATAAAAATAGTAAAGTGCGTGGTCGAGCTACCAACTCAGAGCTCATTGACGACCTCTACTCATCACATTAGGGACTGAATTTTAATAAGTATTACACTGTCGGCGTCATCAACGAGGATGGTGGAGATGTATCCAGCCAAACTGAGGGCTGCCCTGATGTAAGTATATAAAACACAATCCCACGCTAAGTCCATTGCGCAACATGAGTGACGCACTGTCAGAAGAGAGTACATCTTCCAAGTATCCTGCAGACACAGTTCTGTTGCGGTGCACATAACAAGTGCATCACAGCGGGGGAATGAAATGGTGCGGCAACTGGAAAATACGCCATAGAGTACGATTCTTGTGGGCAAAAGTCTAAATTGGACATAGATTCACCGCGAAATGCTGATGGTATATGGGCCAAATGCAATCGCGTCCAGTCGTAGTGATATAGTGCTAACAATTTGACCAAGGCCGCACAAACGTGGGAAGATGATGATGTTGCACCACGAAATTTCCATCTTTTCGGCAAGTTGAAAGAATATCTGGTAGAAAAGTTCACAAAGCGGTTCTCGAATGGCTCCGTGACTATGGATTATTTCTGTCGTCGAGAAACTGAACGATTCGTAGAACGTTCCGACCGATGTTTACAGAGACTTGGTGACTTTGTTGAAAAACACTGTCACGTACAGTGACACTTTGAAGTGCAGTACAGCATTCAATGAAAGGTATCTGGCCGGCTATAATAATGTCTAAGACTGTCTTAAAATGTATAACTTACTTTTCAAAGTCCCCTCGTAGTTAAACAACACTGCACCGGAAGTGGTATGCTAGAAGCTTCAAATACTGATGGATGCTCCCGCCAGAGCAGGAAACTGTGTCAAGGGACAGTGTCCTCTTAGTCTCCTGGTGGTGATGATGATGATGATGATATTATGATGATGATTGGTTTATCGGGCGCTCAACGACGCGGTTATCAGAGCCCTCATAAATACCCGATCATTTCGCAGTCCAGTCCCGCCATTTTCCCGAATAATGATGAAATGATAAGGACATACAAACACCTAGTCCCCGGGCGGAGAAAATCCCCGACCCGGCCGCGAATCGATCCCGGGACCCCGTGATCCAGAGGCAGCAACGCTAACAATTAGACCACGAGCTGCGCACTATTCGTCTCCTGGTGAACATAACTTTCTCCATCGCTCTGCCTGCATGACCGGTTTAACTGACCGCAGTTTGTTGTTCACGCCTTCCCAACATTAGTTTTTCCACAGACGCATGCCTTCTGTCCGACGGTACGATGTTAGCGAGCTGTGGGACGGCACGCTGAATTACAACACGATCTCTATAATCTTCTTTGGTTGCCTTGTCGTCTGCGTCGTTTCCCCGTATCCCGTGGTGACCTGGTACCCGGCAAGATTGTCTTGGTTGTGGACCTGCTGTAGGGTATTTGTTAACTGTTAAGGAACACGAACTCCAGAGACCCTATCAAGAAAAACTGCTGAACAACCAAATGCATTCCCCTACTTAGACGATAATTTGTTTTCCCCACATTATTAGGGAAAACGAAACGTGATTATCCCACAGCAGCAAAGGAAAACTGTTTGAAGATGACGAAACCGGCATTGTCAAGTGATTCCATTTCCAGGCGGAAAATTTTTAAGCAGAGGAGTTGAAAAAGCTATTTGCAAAAACACCAAAAATGTTTAGAAGTAAAAGGCAGTTACGCAGAAAACTAAGGTATGTTTGTTCACAACACCCTGAACGAGCTCTCCTTAATAGTTCTGGATTGGCTGAAATCAGTAGAAGTCGGTCGACTTCGGACCACGAGTATTTTTTGTACAGCCGCTGTCAGCACCGGCGATTTAACAATATTGCATTTATACTCAACCTCTATATTATTGCACTTGGCCACTGTCGGAACCAAGCAGTGACGCCACAGTAAACAAGTGCAGTGGTGACTAAGGAAAACGCATCGCACCGTCAATGCTTCCAGGTCAGCTGTGCATACATGAGGGTCATTCGGAAGGCCAAGAACTTTTTTCTACAGAAATTTTTATTTGATGTTATTAAACGTAACTATTTTACAATTTGATACCCAAGCTAGTTGCCGCCATGTTGTTGAATCACTGGTTAATGGCTTCTGTTCATCATTACCTCCGTTGCGTTGTCCACTCAAAAAAATCTTCAATTCGGGGAATAAGAGGAATCACTTGGGGGGCTATATTCGGACTGTATAGCGGATGCTGAAACATTTACCACTGAAACCAATGAAGCAAGTCATGTGTGTGAACGTGCACTAGATTGAAGGAGGATATTCTACTGGTTACCTCTCCGTGTCATTTGTTTTTAATAGTCGTTGAAGCGTCTGACAGAACGCTGCTGTATTTATGGCCTCACCTCTAGGACTGTAGTCGATGACCAAAACACCCTTACGCTCCCACAACACCGTACCCGTAATCTTCCTGGTGCCCAAAATTTGTTTTGCTTTTCTCGGTTTCGTTGGAGCTTGCGTCTGATGCCATTCCACTGATTGGCGCTTTGTTTCTGGTGTGAAATGTGATATCCAAGTCCCATCACCAGTGCCAATGTGATTCAAAAATTCATCAGCATCCTTTTCACAGCGACAGAAAAATGTCAATGCAGCTGCCATTCGTTTGGTATTGCTACCATTCCTTTGGTTTTGTGTTCCTCTGACAAAATTCGAGGAACCCACCTGGCATACAGTTTTTTATGGGCCAGATCTGCAATAACAATTTCGTACAACACAATTCTTATAATGTCTGGAATGAATGAGTAGAGTCCACTTATTGAGAAATGACTGTTTTCTTGGGGTTTTGTTTCAATCCTTGCTTTGAGTCCGGCCCCAGTTATCTTCGACGTGAAAATTCTTCCATCCGCCATTAAACATGATGCACCACTTAACTGACCCTTCGAGCATCATGTTATCGAGCCCTCAGTATCTGTCAATAAATTGCAATGGATTAGACTTTTTGCGCGTTTAAAAGGCGGATAACACTGTGCACCTCACGCTTGGCGGAATCGTCAATTTTGTTACTGATTTTAAAGTCGCACAGCTAAGCAATAAGCAGCCGAATTAGATGGCAGCTGCCGCCAAAATGAAGCAGATAAGTACCAAGATCAGTACTTAGTCGGCGGCGTTGGTAAGACGGTCACGTGTTCAAACAAAACGTTCTTTACTTTCCGAATGACCCTCGAACTATCAACTTCGATCACACACTAACTCACGATGAGTTGACCGAAGCGACTTCATTCGCAACGTGCAATAACACTGTGTGGTTTTTTAATACCTGTATGTAGGGAAAAATGTTCTACCGTAGATGTTACGAAATAATGGAAATGACAGGGTTATCGCACACAGACTTATGGACGTCATCGCAATCCCGCATCCTGTGACTTCTCGATAGAAATATTAATCCTTTAACAGAGGTGACACTAGAACATTCTGTGATGGTTACCAATTAAGTGTCGACATGGAGAGGCTCAATAATAATAATAATAATAAACTCCCTCTGGGCTTCAGAAGGCTTCCTTCGCTCCCTGCATCACTCCGAAAACTCGGTCAAGACGTCGTGAACAAACTATAGGTCTATAGGAAACTAAAACAGTCAGTAAAGCTCTTTAGCCACAAATGCCTTGTTGATCACGCTGTCTTTCGTTGCCTCTGCCTGTGTAACATTTTTCTTCCCAGAGCGGCGACGGACATGCGGTAACAGTCAAGCAGTACAGCGGCAAGTGTACTCGGCGCTTTTCGCCGCCAGCATGCTGCTTAGTGCTACATCCTCGGCAGTTGGGATGGAAAGAGTGAGAAGGCGAAGAAAAGAGGAGGACGGAAGGGGCAGGAGGGGAAGGGCAAAGGGACGGGGACAGAGAAGCTGGCGGAGTGGCAGGGAGCTGCCCGCCCGCGAGCAGCGGCTAGACTCTACACTAGAGGGACGTCGCGGGTTATCTCCCGTGCTGCGGCGAGCGCGCCACGTTAATTAGAGAGCTACCTTAAGTGCGCCGCGCACGCTAACAAGCAGCGCTGAGCGATGGAGGCGCCCCCGATTCGAAGATCGGGCTCGTGGCTGAGCAGATTGCGCTGCCGAAAGAATGGAAAAACACGACGCAACCTCACAGTACATCTACATCTACACAGATATTCCGCAAGCCACCGTACGGTGCGTGGCGGATGGTACTCTGTACCACTGCTAGTCATTTCCTTTCCTGTTCCACTCGCAAATAGCGCGAGGGAAACGACTGTCTATATGTCCCCGTATGAGCCCTAATTTGTCGTATCTTATGTTCGAGATCCTTACGTGCAATGTATGTTGACATATTAGACCTTCTGGTGACAAACAGACCTGAACTATTTGAAACAGTTAACGCAGAACAGGGAATCAGCGATCATAAAGCGGTTGCTGCATCGATGATTTCAGCCGTAATGAGAAATATTAAAAAAGGTAGGAAGAGTTTTCTGTTTAGCAAAAGTGACAAAAAGCAGATTTCACAGTATCTGACGGCTCAACACAAAAGTTTTGTCTCAAGTACAGATAGTGTTGAGGATCAGTGGACAAAGTTCAAAACCATCGTACAATATGCGTTAGATGAGTATGTGCCAAGCAAGATCGTAAGAGATGGAAAAGAGCCACCGTGGTACAACAACCGAGTTAGGAAACTGCTGCGGAAGCAAAGGAAACTTCAAAGCAAACATAAACATAGCCAAAGCCTTGCAGACAAACAAAAATTATGCGAAGCGAAATGTAGTGTGAGGAGGGCTATGCGAGAGGCGTTCAGTGAATTCGAAAGTAAAGTTCGATGTACTGACTGGGCAGAAAATCCTAAGAAATTTTGGTCTTATGTCAAAGCGGTAGGTGGATCAAAACAGAATGTCCATACACTCTGTGACCAAAATGGTACTGAAACAGAGGATGACAGACTAAAGGCCGAAATACTAAATGTCTTTTTCCAAACCTGTTTCACAGAGGAAGACTGCACTGTAGTTCCTTCTCTAGATTGTCGCACAGATGACAAAAAGGTAGATATCGAAATAGACGACAGAAGGATAGAGAAACAATTAAAATCGCTCAAAAGAGGAAAGGCCGCTGTACCTCATAGGATACCAGTTCGATTTTACACAGAGTACGCGAAGGAACTTGCCCCCCCCCCCCCCCCTTCTTGCAGCGGTGTACCGTAGGTCTCTAGAAGAGCGTAGCGTTCCAAAGGATTGGAAAAGGGCACAGGCCATCCCCGTTTTCGAGAAGGGACGTCGAAAAAATGTGCAGAACTATAGACCTATATCTCTAACGTCGATCAGTTGTAGAATTTTGGAACACTTATTATGTTCGAGTACAATGACTTTTCTGGAGACTAGAAATCTACTCTGCAGGAATCAGCGTGGGTTTCGAAAAAGACGATCGTGTGAAACGCAGATCGCGCTATTCGTCCACGAGACTCAGAGGGCCATAGACTCGGGTTCCCAGGTAGATGCCGTGTTTCTTGACTTCCGCAAGGTGTTCGATACAGTTCCCCACAGTCATTTAATGAACAAAGTAAGAGCATATGGACTATCAGACCAATAGTGTGATTGGATTGAAGAGTTCCTAGATAACAGAACGCAACATGTCATTCCCAATGGAGAAAAGTCTTCAGAAGTAAGAGTGATTTCAGGTGTCCGCAGGGGAGTCTCGTAGGACCGTTGCTATTCACAATATACATAAATGACCTTGTGGATGACATCGGAAGTTCACTGAGGCTTTTTGCGGATGATGCTGTGGCATATCGAGAGGTTGTAACAATGGAAAATTGTACTGAAATGCAGGAGGATCTGCAGCGAATTGACGCATGGTGCAGGGAATGGCAATTGAATCTCAATGTAGACAAGTGTAATGTGCTGCGAATACATAGAAAGAAAGATCCCTTATCATTTAGCTACAATATAGCAGGTCAGCAACTGAAAGCAGTTAATTCCATAAATTATCTGGGAGTACGCATTAGGAGTGATTTAAAATGGAATGATCATATAAAGTTGATCGTCGGTAAAGCAGATGCCAGACTGAGATTCATTGGAAGAATCCTAAGGAAATGCAATCCGAAAACAAAGGAAGTAGGTTACAGTACGCTTGTTTGCCCACTGCTTGAATATTGCTCAGCAGTGTGGGATCCGTACCAGATAGAGTTGATAGAAGAGATAGAGAAGATCCAAGGGAGAGCAGCGCGCTTCGTTACAGGAACATTTAGTAATCGCGAAAGCGTTACGGAGGTGATAGATAAACTCCAGTGAAAGACTCTGCAGGAGAGACGCTCAGTAGCTCGGTACGAACTTTTGTTTGAAGTTTCGAGAACATACCTTCACCGAGGAGTCAAGCAGTATAGTGCTCCCTCCTACGTATATCTCGCGAAGAGACCATGAGGATAAAATCAGAGAGATTAGAGCCCACACAGAGGCATACCGACAATCCTTCTTTCCACGAACAATACGAGACTGGAATAGAAGCGAGAACCGATAGAGGTGCTCAAAGTACCCTCCGCCACACACCGTCAGGTGGCTTGCGGAGTATGGATGTAGATGTAGATGTAGACGGCAATAGAATCGTTCCGCAGTCAGCAATTTTCTGAATAGTGTTTCTCGAAAAGAACGTAGCCTTCCTTCCAGGGTTTCCCGTTTGAGTCCCTGAATTGTCTCCATAACATCTACCAGTAACAGATCTAGCAGCCCACCTCTGAATTGCTTCGATGTCTTCCTTCAATCCGAGCTCGTATGGATCCCAAACACGCGAGCAGTACTCAAGAATAAGTGGCACCAGCGTCCTATATGCGGCCCCCTTTACAGGTGAACCACTCTTTCCTACAATTCTCCAAATAAACTGAAGTCAACCATTTGCATTCCCTACCACAGTTCTCACATGCACGTTCCATCTCATATCGCTTTGCGACATTACGTCCAGATACGAGGGTAAGTCAATTATTATCCGCAAAGTAGTTATAAAATTTTATTGTACTCAAATAGGAAACGTACAAGAACATCATTTTTCGACATAGTCTCCTTGCGTTTCAACGCACTTGGTCCATCATTGTACAAGCTTCCTGATGCCCTCATAAAAGAAGGTTCTCGGTTGGGCTGCGAGCCAGGAATGCACCGCTTCTTTCACTGCTTCGTCCGAGGCAAATCGACGGCCCCTTAATGCTGTTTGAGTGTACCAAACAAGTGATAGTCAGAAGGGGCAAGATCGCGACTATATGGAGGATGATCCAATACTTCAAATTTGAGTTTCTGGAGCGTTTCAGCAGTGTGGGCAGCAGTATGCGGATGGGCATTGTTGCGCAACAACACACCACCTTTTGACAGCAATCCTCGGCGTTTGCTTCGAATTGCAGGCTTTAGCATGGCAGTAAGCATCTCACTGTAACGTACGCTGTTTATTGTTGTGCCCCTTTCCCCTAATGTTCCAGTACTGGACCTTGTGTGTTCCAAAAAACTGTAAGCATCAGTTTTCCTGTGGATCGTTGGGTCTTAAACTTTTTCTTGCACGGCGAATTTGGATCATTCCATTCCATACTCTGCCGTTTACTCTCTGGCTCGTAATGATGGATCCATGTTTAGTCATGATCCTGTCTAAGAAGTTGTCCTCTTCGTTTCCATAGCAAACCAAATGTTTTTTGCAGATACTGTGCGGGTTGTTTTGGAACTCATCTTCCACAAACTTTATGAAACCCAAGTCTGTTGTGGACGATTTCGTAGGCAGAACCTTGACTAATTTGCGGACAATGTGCCACTTCTTCAATATTTAACTGTCTCTCTGAGCGAACACTCAATGGTTTCTTCATTTGTGGTGGTAAACAGTCGTCTGGCTCCTTCATCATGAGTAACACTTGTGCGACCACTCAGAATTTTTCAATCCATTCATAGACACTCCTCTGTGGCAAAATACTGTTCCCGTACTGAAGCGAATGTCTTTGATGAATTTTGGCTCCTGATATACCTTCCGACCGAAAATACGGATCATTGAACGTTGCTCTTCTTTGCTGCAAATAGACTAACTGTGTCAAGCAGGACACTTGGTTCAAACCTCCCACTCATCTGAATTAACTTAATTATTTTCATATTTAGGGCTAGCTGCCATTCATCACACCAACTGCAAATTTTATCTAAGTCGTCTTGTATTTTCCTACTGTCACTCAACTTGGATGCCTTACTGTACACCACAGCATCATCAGTGAACAACCACAGATTGCTGCCCATCCTGTCCACCAAATCATTTATGTATAAGAGAACAACAGTGCTCCGATCACGCTTTCCTGAGGCACTCCTGACAATACCCTTGTCTCTGGTGAACACTCACCATCAAGTACAGCGTAGTGGGTTCTATTACTTGAGATGTCTTTGAGCCACTCACATATCTGTGAACTTATTCCATATGCTCATACCTTCATTAACAGCCTGCAGTCAGGTGTTGTGTCAAATGCTTTCACAAATATGGAATCTGCCTGTTGCCCTTCATCCATAGCTCACAGTATATCATGTGAGAAAAGGCCAAGCTGAGTTTCGCATGAGGGTTGCCTTCTAAAACCACGCTGGTTCGTGAACATAAGCTTATCAGCCACAAGAAGGTTTATTATATTCGAACTGAGAATAAGTGCAAGGATTCTGCAGCACACAGAAGTTAGGGGTATTGGTCTGTAATTTTGTGGGTCTTTTCTTTTACTCTTCTTATATACAAGAGTCACCTGCCACTTTTTCCATTTGCTTGGGACTTGGGTGGTGAGTGAGATATTTGTGATAAACAAGCTAAATAAGGGGACAATGCCGTTGAGTACTCTTTGTAAAATCGAACTGGGTTTCCATCCAGACTTGGTGATTTATTTGCTGTCAAATCTTTCAACTGTTTCTCTACACCAGGTATGCTTGTTACTATGTCGGCCAACAGGAGTTTTTCTGATGGTCAAATGGTGGTATGTTTGTACAATTTTACTGTGCGAACAATTTCTTGAACATGAAATTTAAAACTTCAGCTTTCATTTTGCTATCTTCAATTGCCACACCAGACTGGCCAACAAGAAACTGAATCGAAGCCATTGACCCGCTTAACGATTTTACACGAGACCAGAATCTCTACTAACCTTCGCTTGTCGTCATTTGTGTGTTCCCTTTTGAACCTAGAGTGCAACAGCCTCTGCTTCCTCGGCATCCTCTGAATTTCATTATGAAATCATGGCGGGTCTCTTCCATCCTTTACCCCATTACTAGAGACATAACTCTCCAGACCATGATTTACAATCTGCTTCGAAAATGTGTTCAAAGTTATTTTGCATGGCTGTCTGTGTGTACACCCCACAATAAATCCATACACATCACAGTTTATACGTGGTAGGTTAAGGTCGCCTCCTACTAGTATTGCATGATCTGAGTATTTACACACTATTGACCGTAGACTTCCTTTGAATGACTCTAGAACTGTCACAGCAGAATCTGGTGGCTGGTAAAAACATCTAACAATTAACTTGGTTTCACCTACACCTGTTATACCGACCTGATAACTACTCTGTCACACTTAACTTCAACCTCATTAGAAGCAATATTTTTGTCAACTGTAATGAACACTCTCCCTCCTGTGGCCTCTAATCTGTCTTTCCAAGATACGTTCCACAACTTGCAAAGTATTTTAGAGCTTTCCACTTCAGGCTTCAGCCAGCTCTCAGTCCCAAGAATAATTTGAGCACGAGAACTTTCCTGGGAGCAAGTAAATCCAGGAACTTTATGAAAGTCAAAGTGTTGTTATCCTGTACACAGATTCCTTTGCTGCGTATCGACTGGTGATACTACTGTACTTGTATGGCAACTGACAAGGAAGCAGCAACCTGACTCTTTCATGGTTTTTCCCAATTTGCCCAACTCCTCCAGTCCAGTTGGTAGCATACACGTCTCTAACCATCTGCTGACATTAGCATAAGCACTCAATTCCCAGACAGAAACTGATCAAAGGGGAGATCCTGGCGAGGTCCGACTCTCACTTGAACATATCATCATAGTGGAAGGTTTTGTTAGAGGATTACGACCCTCAATTACATGGTGACCTAAGGTATTGTATATCATATGACCTCAAAATTCTTCATAGGGCACCTTTCTTTTCAGGAAGAAGAAACAAAGTTGCTCATCAATAATTTTTTACTTCATTATTAATTCTAACCCATATAGCCTTGATCCATCTGGAACTGACTAAGTGAGGTGGTGTAGTGATGGAGGTCAGATTTAGGTTTCCCATTATTTCCCTAAACTGCTTAAGCCAAATTCTGGGATAGTATCTCTGAAATGGCACAACAGCCCATTTCCTCTCCCATCCTTCCTAAATTAAACTTCTACTCTGTCACTGATTTCATCATCAACAGGACACTAAACCCTATTTCCCTTCCTTTTCTCGCCTGAAAGGCATTAAACAGGCAATATGTTGGACTGTGTCTTCCATAGACAACTAAGTGAATGATAGACGATCCAGTGCTCCTGCAGTATGGACAAAACATTTCCCATTTACAGTATTGCAGTTCTTCCATTGTACACAAAGATCCTATTTATGGCCATTCAAAGACAACAAAGCTCACTAAACATCTCAGCCACATATGGTAACACATGTCATTTTAAAATAAAGAGGAATATTCCTAAACAAATTTTCTCAGTTGGTTTGCTCAAAATGAGTCATCCAGATGCATGGCACTTTGGTGGCAGAAAAATAAGCTTCATCATTAGTTTCCAATACTCTTAGTGCATAAAAGAAATGCTTGCAGTGCCATTATCTTAAACCTTTCCTATCCTTTTTTGTGCTCACTTCATTCTCTCCAATTCTTATTTATTTTAAGACAGTAAGGATGTAAAGCACTACGGGTTATTACACTAACGTTTAAAAACAAAAAACAAAAATAAATAAATAAATAAAATACAATGTGAAGTCACTTGAAAACATTATTTTTTACACTAGTTTTTGAAACAACAGTGGCGTTTGTTTATGATTGTTTATCATTTTTTCTATATATTACTTCTTAAAACAGTCTCCTGAGGGAAGTCCAGGCTTCCTCCTGCACGTTTCACAGTAGAAAATTGTTTCTCTTTTTCCTCCTTGCTCCTTGTGTTTGCTGCAAACCATGCAGTCCTTTGTTGATTCTTTTTCTTTCATTGTACATTATAAAACAGTTCTTCCCACTCAGCCTCTCCTCTGTGTTGTCAGACAATGATGGTCTTTCCTCTGAATTTGTATTTCTCACCTGGCCAACTAGCTGTCTGATAAGATTTCTTCTGTAGAAAAGGTATGTCTGCAGTTATTTTTCATGTACACTTTTGTCTATTGAGTAAAGAATGTAACTGTTCACTACAGCAACTTCAATCAGCCAGAAGAATAATTTTTTACACCACTTGTATGACTGCCTTGTAAAACCACAGCAATCACAGCACTGATCAGACCTGTGCCCTCTTGCCATATGCTATGTGTATTCCAAAATAACAGTGGGTTTCAGGAATTGCACAGGTTCCTTCTTCCTATAACCATTGATCAACTGGGTCTGAGGATCAAAGAATGTACTCAACATAGTCACAAACCTCTTGTCATGGAATGAAAGACATAATATTCAACTCACTTTGATAGGCACATTACTTATATTCAGCAAGTTTTTCCTTCTTCAAAATGCACGGAAAATGCTTCCCAGAAGGTATAATTGTATCTATTATATGAAATTTCAATTTGTGCAATTCCCAAATAAGTTGAGAGCTGGTGTAGCACCAGTCAGTATAAAAACTGATAGCCTGAACCACCTACAAAAGGTAGCAGCTGCTGCACCAAATGAACCAAAATGGTAAATCAGGATAAATTAGACCTTCTGTAGTTGTGATTCCATAGTATGGAATGTGTGAAAAAAACATAACCATTTTCTTACTGACAGAAAACTCATAAACCTCACTTTGTACGCTTCTTTGGATTGTACTACTTGAACTGAATACTTCCTTTGAATCCTACTGTGCTCTCATCAATAGCCACATTTCTTTTTGTTACATACAGTTGTTTCCATTTACTGTCAATGTATGCATTCTTCACCTTGCTCCCTCTTATAAACTGACACCCCTGAGCTGTGACAGGTCGAACTTCATGCAGCATCCAATACATTTGAGAAAAAAATGGAGGCAACATAAAAAATTCTCAAAAAATGGAGTTTGTTCTAGCCAGTGTTCTGTAAAAATAATCAACTAATTTTGGCTTCAAATTCAAAGCCATATTCTATATTACACAAAAAAAACCTTCAATTCTTCTAACAAAACATCCCTCCACGAGTGCCACACTGAGTGACTTTCTGTATCTTTTATTTAGCATACATATTTGTAGCGCTCATAATTTCACTAACAAGATTGTCAGTGAAGAAGAGTTATAAATATTCAAATTTTGATTTTTGTTCCAACACCATGAGGTCTGGTGAAACACTGTTGCATGACAGAAAAAGGAAACTCCATAAGACCACAGCTGATATAATAATAAACTTTCCAGATACTCATATTTGGTAACCTTTTCACTAGTAAGATTGCCAGTGAAGAAGAGATGGAAATATTCAAATTTCGATTTTCATTTAACACCATGAGGTCTGGTGGAACATTGTTGCATCACCGGAAAACGAAACTTCATGAGATCACAGTTGCCATCAGAATAAACTTTCATGATAATCATATTTGCTATAGTTTGGGTTTCTTTATCACAGTCTATTCCATCAGTAAACTCTAGTTCACTAGAACTTCTATCACTGCACATGACCGAAGTATCTTCCCAGTCACTTTCATCACTGAATTCTCCTTCATTCTCAATGCCTTTGAGAAGTCACCTGGCAATATCATCATCACTTATACGTTTCCTACTGGCCATTATCATACAATAAATGTGCGAATGCAATATGCTTTGAGTTGTCAGATCTTCGTCCTAAGTGCTGCCCTGTGCCTAATGAATTCTAACAATTGGGCACAAGGAAAGCACAACAATGGAAACATGTCTGACATCGGAACCATAGCAGAAAATGGTAATGTTGGGTGTATGCTGATAATGTTGGACGTATCCTGACAGCTGATCAGAAAGATTAACCTATAGCCTTGACTAAAGTTTTTCATTATTTTCTATCTTATTTTTCAGTCTCATAATTCGACTCAGTATATTCCAAATAGTAACAATCCTGTTTTGTTAATGTTTTGACATATTACTTAGAAATGTTACTCTATTAGCATGTAGGGAAAATAGAAATGGGTAACAAATTGAACAATGGATACCAGTTTTTAAGTACCACACGTCAGTGTCTGCCTGTCCCAACACATACCCAGAAGGCTATACAGATTTCAATAATCAAATAATACACTTCAACAATAAATGCATTAGCCAATTGTAATCTGCATCCTTGGAAAATGTAATGAAAAATAATATGAACCCAGTGCTGCCTGCAATGCCAAAACACTACGGATTCACTACTAATACTGGTTGTTTCCACACATTTCTCCATGTCACCTTGTCATGCATGGCAGCATTCCTAGAGATACTAGTAGTGTCTTATGCCAAACTATTTTTTTTCTGGACGATTTCTCCTGGCATTTGAGAGTTACATTTACATTTCACCACCTTCCCCTTCATTATCTCCACCCCATTACCTAGGAGATAGTACGTAATGTGTGAGTGCTATTTTACTGAAAGTTCTCCAGTTACTTATATGTCACCACTTCCTACTACCTCTGCTATCAATGAAGTCCTCAGGACTGTCCGCAATCTGATGATGATGATGATGTCCCACACTCTGCGAAGCGTAGGGGATGATGCGTGAGACCCGCACCGCCTACTAGGCAACATCCTTGCTGAGGTGGTTTGCCATTGCCTTCCTCCGACTGTAATGGGGATGAATGACGATGATGAAGATGACACAACAACACCCAGTCATCCCGAGGCAGGGAAGACCCTGCCGGGAATCAAACCCAGGACCCCGCGTGCTGAAAGTGAGAATGCTACCACAAGACCACGAGCTATCTACACATACAATATCTTTATCTGCTGTTTTGATCATTCCTTTGACTGGTTTAATATCATCCTATAGTTCTACTAATCTCTTCATCTTGAGTGTCTAATCTTTGTCTGTCCTCGGTGCTTTTCCATCAACTGCTTCTGTTGTAGCTTTGTCTTTCACAGCAAATTCAATAGCTAGAGATCGTAGCTGCCACATGCTGTGCTGACAACTTCGAGACACATAGAAAGACTGTCAAATACATGGAACTGCTGTCATTGCATAGCTAATATAGCTCATTGCCCACAAAAGCACAATCACTTTGGGCCATATTTTGCTTTGCTGACAACTATTCACTGACATCATGTTCCAATACACCTGGCTGTGATCCTGGAATCTAAATCTGGTTATTTCTTATGACTTGTTTTACTTAGCAGCAGACTGCGCTCTGATGCAACCACAGAGTTCCTTGGTGGTTCTTTTGGGTGGCTATAAACAGGGTGGTCATAAACAATCTAAACAGCATGTTAGGGTGTTGTAGGGTAGGTTGTGCTGATAAGTAGATGTTATGAAAAAACATTTGATATGTTATTCCATTTCCCAGTTAATTAGCACTGAAGTTAGCCAATCACGCAGTTGCAGACACTCCGCCAGATAGATACATTTAGTGTCAGTTGTTCTCACAGCACAGATGATAGCACATGAGATTGCTAAGTCTTTGAGTTGAATTTGATCCTTACTACTGTCCCAAGTCCAATTTTTGTATCACTCCCTTGTTTGTTTTTAGGAAACCAAATGAAGAACACATTTGGTGACACTATCTCTGGCACACCATTTGAATTTGTGTGTGCAATGGCCAGATTGGCTAACTTCCATGCTAATTAACATGGAAGTAACACAAGATGCTGAATTTTTTTCTTAATGATCTTCTCAGCCAAATTATCCTGCAACACCCTTACAAGCTTTCCAGACTGTTGCTGAGCACTCTGTATATCCCATTTACAAAGTCAGGGGCTGGCTGGTTTATGAGTTATCAGTACATCTCCTTCAAGTGCCAAGCTGTCTGCTCTTAGTTGGCTTAGTTCATTTCCCACTTACCTTTTATTTGCTTTTCTCTGCTAAAATCTCCTTTTGTCTACTTCTTCTTTCTAGTGCCTCTTTACTTCATATTTTAGCTATACACATATATAAAATAATCTTTGTGTCACACCAAATTTAAAATGCTTACCATTTCATCAATTAAAGTATTAAAAATTCTTGTTACAGAAGTATGCACTGTGCAGTGCGGCTTACTGTTTCCAGGAATATTTATTTACCTTTTATCCTGTAAATTAGGAACAAAAGATCTTATCTTATTTTCACGCCTGAAACACTTTTGAGAGAAAAGTTATATTTTCTTGCTTGATGACAGGCAATAATTGACAGATTGGAAGCATGTTTCTCTCTCTTTCTGTTTGTATCTGTTTGGTCTACATGTAAACTGCATACATAAGCACAAGTTATGTCTCACTGCGACTACATCAGTACTTCAGGGCTTTCATCCTCTAACTCGTTTTGAAAATGGCAACAACCAATGTATTTTCTCAATTACATAATACACCCTCTTGATAGGGTGACTTACAAGTTCTTTTAAATCTACATTGTAAAATCTAACAGGTCCTAGTAACCCATCGGGACACTGATCTATTTTCCATTTATTAACTTCTGTTGCTTTTTAATCCAGCAGTCACATGACACTGATTTGGGGAAATATAATGTTTAGTACATGGAGAAAAGTAATTAACACATTACATACTTCTTTTTTTATCTTACAAACAATCAGCTAATATGATTCCTAACAACCAAGTTCTGCAATTATGTCTAAAATAAAAAGGAGTACACTTACCACTATGCCCATCATTTTTTATACTATGCAATTATAACTAGGAGGAATTGTGTTGAAACTACTTCTGAGCAGAATATTTCAATACTCACATCACCATTGTCAGTTTCTGTGTCAGGGGGTCAAAGATTACTAGTCATCCCACAATGAACCAAAGGAAAAAATGAGCTTTTTGTATACTTACCGGCCTGCAATGCCTGTTGGTTGTATTTCCTGCACAAAGATTCCAAGTTCACCTTTCTCCTCACTTCGGAGACCAACAACACTGAATCCAAGACTGCTCCCTTCTGGTTTATACAGCTGCAAGGTGACAAAAATTCATAATTTGATATTATTGCACGAATTCTACACAATTAAGGTAAAGTACAATGTGAGCATATAAACTGAATTCTCTACGCAACAAATCAGCACGGGTAGATAAAAAAAACTCATTTCTTTTCAATAAAATAAGACATAATGTTCCCCACTGTACACTCACAGTTAATATTTTTTCTTGCCTCTCTCTAGGCACAAATAGAACAGAAAAAATATCCCCAATTCACACATTTTGGACACTCATTCTTATGAAAATGTTACGTGTAATAATAAAGGCAAAATGCTGGAACATAAAAAGCACAATACGTAATGCTAACAGATTATTGAGACAAGGGAAACAAATAATATTAATTCTGAAGTGTCATACATAACATGAACTAAAGTACAGAAATGAGGGTTTTATCCCTTTTGTGACAACTAAATAAAAGTGAAGGAAAATGTGCCATATTGCTGATATTTTATCAAATCCAGCAGTTTTCAAATATCTAAAGTGAAGGATCATGCACTATATATTTTTGTTTTCTTTTCCCTTTAAAAATACAAGCAAATCAAAAATAAAACTGCCACATCAAAAGGATAGAATTATGAAGATATACAACCACTTTAATATTTTACAAAATGACAGGATAAGGGTGAAACTGGTTCTCTTGTAGGAAGGTGAGAATAAGTGCCATTTTTTTCTTTTCCTCAAAAGGTGGGAAGAAGAAAAGCACAAAACTAAAATGTACATAACAGTAAATATGATCAAACCTTCACCAAATACCCTAAAACAACATGTATCACAAAAAACTACAGGAAAACATCTGCATAAAACAATTAGTGGAATGCAGGTAACACAACACACACGTAGTGACAGGTCAGGAATATTTACAAAATACTGTGGGGGAGTGAACAGTTTATGCAGTGAAAGAAATAAGATGTTGAATACCATCCACGCTACTGAAATAACCATCACACATTTTACAGGAAAAAGTGGATAACCCATAGCCAATTTACATTTTCACCAAAAGCCAACCAAACCATTGGTCTTTGCCTACCTGCACTGTCAGTACCTCCCTGCCTTGAGAGGATTCCTGTATGGCTTTCTGGAACTCTATTGCATATGTTGGAGTGGTTATAGGGGGCAGGGCGACGTCCTCAGGGGCCAAGGATGGACTAGCAATCTGATAAAATGCAACCATATCAATTTGCCACAAACTGCACTTTCCAGCTATGTCATAAAACTTTATGTAGTCACAGTAATATATTCTAATTATGTATCTGTAGTACAAGCTTAGACCCTGCTGAAAATAAATGTTCAAAAGTATTGTACAACTAGGACACAATCTGCGTTTCCCCAAATTGTCAAAACAGAGCATAAATGTGTGTTGCACATGACTGGAATGCACCTGCTGATACAACCATACCTACTGTCTCCAAAAACATAACAATGTCACAATTATCAAAACAATTTATTAATGTTGGTGAACTTGCTATGAGGAAAAACAAAATTACTAAGTATTAAAATTTTCAATTATTGTTAGGTTGTATGAATCTCCTTTTATGTCCAGTATTATTTCACATACAAATATTTAAAGCAAAACTGAACTTGATGAAAATGTACTTTAACAACATTTTGTTTTGACACCAAACAAATTTCAGTTTCTAAAAGTGTATTGAGATTAAATATACTCAACATATAAGGGTGCTCATCATCAAACGAATAAAAGTGTTCCATTAATCTCCAATGGCCCTGAAACTCAATACACACTGACCAGTACAGAAGACCACCTTGGGAACTACAAAATAGTTCTCAATAACATTGTTTTGGATACATGAACAGTATATTTCATATGTGAATGTGTGTGCGGTAAAGTGTACTACAAGGACTGTAATAGACTTCTATGACTGTGCTTTGTATATTCTGTGGCATTACCTTAACGACGTACTGTAATGCGGTGTTCCATGTAATTATGGATATTGAAGTACAGTTTAGCTTATTCTTGCATTTTCCATATTCAGAATTACTTATTTCGCTGTGTACGTCCCAACAGAAATGATTATTTAACTACTTTTTTTCCTTTCTCTCTCTGTGACATCACTTTCTCAATTCTCTGCAGTTCTAATGTGTCACTCCTATTTCCTGATTAAGTAGATGCATTATCTGAAACATCACACATTAATCGCATATGCTACCAGCTTCCTAATTTGCATTTGTCTTGCAGCTGCACCTTTGTATCAGTGTTTTGGATGCCTTACCGTTCCTTTGACACTCATACATTTCCCTTCTTTTACTCTTTCTTCTTGCATTCACAGAAGCGTGAAGACGTTACAACCATTGCATTTGCCATATACCATTTCTGTGGAGGTTTCATTTATTGTTATTTGAGGGGCATAAAACCTACATCTATACCAGTTCCTTATTCAGGTCTTTCATAAATGAATTACGTTTTCATATGATGGTTCCAATTAAAAAAAGGTGTCTGAATCTGCCTTCAGCATGGCTACATTTATGTCAGTTCATCTCAAATTACACAACAGCAGATACTTATTCCAGTAACAGTTTTTTCGTCTATTTATACACTACATATCACATTTATCTACAGTGGAGGTTAAATGTTAATCTTTGTACAAGGTGCTGTTTATCTTCAAATCTCTCCATATTTCATATGAGTTTACTAACAATGCCACTTCCGAAACCACAACCGTATGCTTGGAACAGCTTCAGCTTCATAGAGCTAGACTTTTTCTGACAAGTCATTTATATGTATCAAACAGTAGACTGAGACAATGGTTATGTTAAGAACAATATACTCAATATATCATTCTCAATATATATATACTCAATATATATATACTCAATATATCATTCTCAATATATATATACTCAATATATATATACTCAATATATCATTCCCACGTGGAATGTTTCCCTCTATTATATTCTGAACAATATACTCACTTCCATTTGCTAGATTGTCTATAACCTGACAGCAAATCTTGTCAGGTATATGGGAGGCATTCAATAAGTAATGCAAAACATTTTTTTCTGGGCCAACTCTGGTAAAAAAAATGCAGAACTTGTTGTGAGACAGTGTGAAATATTCTCACTTATGCCTCTACAGTTTCATCAAGTTCCAACAGATGTCGACACTACACACAGCCTTCAAAATGGCATCCATAACGAAGGTGCTTTCCAAGCAGAGAGATGTAATTGAATTTCTTTTGGCACAAAACCAGAGCATTGCTTGCACAATGTCTACAGAGGCCTGACAGAAAACAAAAGCACAGTGAGCCACTATGCAAGGCATCTGTCATCACCACAACAAGGTTGTGCAAACCTGTCCAATCTCCCATGCGCCAGTCAGCTGCACGCAGCTGTAACTCCTACAAAAAACATCTGGACACTCTCATTCAAGGTGATCAACAGATCACAACCAAACATGATGCTGCTCACCTGGATGTCTCCAGTGATAGTGTTGACACACTTGCCCACCAGTTGGGATACTCAAAGGTATATGCCCACTGGATTCCTAACAGAAAACCATAAAGAGCAACAAAGGACCATCAGTGCAAAATTACTTGCATATTACAAGGCTCACTGTGACAGACAATGGGGAGGCTATTGATGCACCAAGATGTTGGCTCCGACATCAACCAGTAGAGTGCTTGCTAGAATGCAGGCATATGGGCCTTCCCAGTATGGTGGTATAAGACTGTCACACTGAAAGGAGATTATGTTAAAAAATAGGGTTTTGTAGCCAAAAGAGTGGGGAGTAATAAGGTGTATTGGAATCCTGAATAAAACTGATCCACTTTCAGAAAAAGAAATTGTTATGTTACTTATTGAATGCCACTAGGTGAAGAAGTGGAATTCAATCAAAGACTTTCAAGAAGCCCAGAAATCTGACTTCAACATGAACGCCATTATCTAATGCCTTCTGCATCTTGTGAATTAACAAAGAAAATTGGGTTTCATATGGGCAGTGCTTGCAGAAACCATGTTAACTCCTACAGGTGGGATGTTTGGTTTCCAACAAAAGTCACAACAGCACAACATATGCTCTATAATTCTACAACATACTGACATTAACAATGTATGTTTGCTGATTTGTGCACTTGTACTGTGCTTCTTCTTATAAACTGTAATGATTGCCCTTTCTGCAGTCATATAATACACTTAGTTTGTGACATTTGCCTGCTTTATTTCTTCGTTGATAGTCCTCGGTGTCGACGTACTGCATTTTCATACTGGCTGAAAAATGGGGGGTGGGAGTTCAACACTGACTACTGTAAATGAAGTAGTCGACAGTTGCTTTTCCAGTTCTTTGCTTTCACTGTTCACAGCCCCCCCCCCCGGCCAATATTACACAGTTAACAGGACCAGTTCACTATTGGTTAACTATTGATAAGCCTCATTAATAGTTTGCGGGCAAACATTAGCATACTGCGACAATAGTTAATCGTTGAATATCTACGAGCAGTAAAAACATAACCACACAGTACTTACAGAATAATACGGTACGTGTGGCACTATTGAACAGACACTGTCATTATTTTAACACACTTATTTCATGGGTAAGTTGATGCATTGTTGTTGATCTAACCAATAAATGTTCCTTGTCTGAAAATTGGTCATGGACTGACTGTCTCGGGACCAAAACTTGGGCCTATATATATCCTCACAACAATAGGCACTGAAACTATACACTGTCTCATGTTTAGCTTACTGAAATTAAAATTAAAAGATAACTCATTCAATTACTTGAATATATAGAAAAATTTGTTCTTTTTAACAGTTTCTCATAGCACAAAGGTTACACCGAATTATTTGTTTAAATGATGACATTAACAGATATAGTTATACAAGCAATACTTTTGACAAAATTGGTAATTATTTTGGAATTAATTAAGGGCTGGCTTTGCTAACATAATTTCGAATGGAGCCAAACAAATACTTAAAGAATGCTAGTGGTTCATCTTCTAAATGTTTATAATTAGTACAGAATTTATATTTGTTTATAAGTCAACAATAGAATCTACGTCACAGAACAATCACTGATTTCACCCTATAACAAAGATAATAACTACAAATAGTCAAAATGAATTATAAAATTGATAACACACACAAAAATAAGCACAAAATTAGTTCTGGTGCTATATTCTTTAAGACTGAGGGCCATACTTTCTCTTCTATGAAAATGCAGGTTATACTCATATATGTTAATGGTAAATTAGTCAAAAACTGAAAAAAATGAATTTAGGGAGGCAGATGGCAAAACAAGATAGGAAGTAAAAAGATCCCAGCTTGTTTCATCACAAGTTGTTCCAGCAACCTACAATAAACTGTTGCTAACAGTGAGATCAGTCCTTCTGTATATTCAATACAGAAGCTAATAGGTCCAGTAGTCTTTCCTCTATTGAGCAACTTGTTCAAATTTTTGATTCCACACTTACTTACTTCCAAAACTGTCATTCTGGTATCTATTCGACAGTTGGAAGTTGGAACTGTGTTGCTGTCTTTGGTGAGGCAACTTCAGAGGAAGTATATAACTGTGTAGGCTTCCACGGCCAGAGTCAGTTGACATAAAAGTTTTCGGTGTATGATACCGCATCATAATGGAAAAAATAAAATAAAAAAAATTTAAAAAAATAAATTAAAAAAAAAACTACTGCTGCTGGAGAAAAAAAAATCCATGCGTGAATAGGCAAACACCTTCACCGCGTTGGGGTGCAGCCTGTCTTCTATAGTGGTCATAGGATCCAGGACGTGCTAGGCTCCACTAAGAACAAGATGGATGCATTACACACTGCAGGCGTTTATGAGGTGGAATTCAAATGTGGAGAGGCATGCATCGGCGAGACTGGTAGGCCAATATCAACGCGCATTGGGGAACACGAGTGCTATATTCGTCTAGGGCAACACAACAAATCTACAGTGGCAGAACATCAGCAAGACTGTGAAAAAGAAATAAAATTCAGCGGAGCCTGTGTGTTAGCCAAGCAGCCAATTATGTTGTTGTTGTTGTTGTTGTTGTTGTGGTCTTCAGTCCTGAGACTGGTTTGATGCAGCTCTCCATGCTACTCTATCCTGTGCAAGCTTCTTCATCTCCCAGCACTTACTTCAACCTACATCCTTCTGAATCTGCTTAGTGCCTTCATCTCTTGGTCTCCCTCTACGATTTTTACCCTCCACACTGCCCTCCAATGCTAAATTTGTGATCCCTTGATGCCTCAGAACATGTAACATGTCCTACCAACTGGTCCCTTCTTCTTGTCAAGTTGTGCCACAAACTCCTCTTCTCCCCAATTCTATTCAATACCTCCTCATTAGTTATGTAATCTACCCATCTAATCTTCACCATTCTTCTGTAGCACCACATTTCAAAAGCTTCTATTCTTTTCTTGTCCAAACTATTTATCGTCCATGTTTCACTTCCATACATGGCTACACTCCATACAAATACTTTCAGAAACGACTTCCTGACACTTAAATCTATAATCGATGTTAACAAATTTCTCTTCTTCAGAAACACTTTCCTTGGCATTGCCAGTCTACATTTTATATCCTGGCTACTTCGACCATCATCAGTTATTTGGCTCGCCAAATAGCAAAATTCCTTTACTACTTTAAGTGTGTCATTTCCTAATCTAATTCCCTCAGCAACACCCGACTCAATTCGACTACATTACATTATCCGCATTTTGCTTTTGTTGATGTTCATCTTATATCCTTTCAAGACATTGTCCATTCCATTCAACTGCTCTTCCAAGTCCTTTGCTGTCTCTGATAGAATTACAATGTTATCAGCGAACCTCAAAGTTTTTATTTCTTCTCCGCGGATTTTAATACCTACTCTGAACTTTTTCAATTATGACAAAACACAAAATCAGAGAGGCCATCGAAATACTTAAACATCCCAATAACATGAACAGGGAGGATGGACTCAGGCTTGCCCTATCTTGGCTGCCAGCAATCAGAGCCCAACAGACCGCACTGTCAACACGAGGCACGAGCACTACCGGCAAGTAACTGCTGCCATGCAGCCGACGTCCAGCAGTTGGTAAACAGCAGCCAACTTTTCATTCAACAGTGACCACCAATTATGGTACACAACACAAGAGCAAATAGACAACAGAGGTCACGTTCTCCCTCCCCCGCAATAACCTATTAAAATAAAGTTCCCTCTCCTTCTTCCTTAAGTGACCAATGAAACTACTTACCTTTTTAAAATTCTGACATAATGGCATGCGCAGTGAACAGTAACAACAAAATATAAAGGACACTGCATAGCTAGAATGCACCATTAGACCCAGAAGAAGGCCACTGCAACTGTGGCCGAAACGTTAGTTTTTCTCCAGCGGCAGTAGTGGTTTTTATATATATATATATATATATATATATATATATATATATATATATATATTTTTAAATTGCATTATGACGTGGTACCATACCCAGAAAACTTTTATGTTTAGAGGAAGTATTTCAGTCATCATTTTATCATCTATTGGTCTCATCATGATCGATGAGCAACTGGACAGATAAGTTTTCTAAATTGATTGATTTGGTGTAAGACTAAAACTTTTTAGGGTTTTTTGATAATATGGCAAGTAAGAGTTTCATTCTGAATTCACTGAATATTTCTCACAGAACATTCTGTATGTTTGCTTTGACTTTGTTATGAATTTGTTTCTCAGCAGGGATTCAGTTTGATTTGAATCTTCCATTATTTTGTAGTGAATTTCTAACAGTGTTACTGAACCATGGTGACTCCTCCTCATTCCTATCTTCCACATCACATACTTTTTTAGAACATGGCCTAAAAATACATTTTAATTTGAGTTGGACAGCTTCTACATTCTCCTCACTGGCAATGATGACGTATAAATCAGTAAGCAACTTCCAGAACAATTACACTGGGCAACAGTTGCTGTGCAAGGTCAAGAAACAATTATAGGATGCACTAACTGTTGAAGCTCAAGGCTTTGTAATAACATATTTCTTACAAAAAAAGAGTGATAATTTTGAAATAGGAGTTAGAATGTGAGTGGCCAGGAAGTCTGACACTGAGGCAAAGAACCTGTCCCAGAATCCAAACAACCACAGAAAACCAAGCAAACTAAAAAAAGGGAAATCTTTTTCACAAAGATCAAATTTCATTTCCCAAGAACATTTCTAATGCCTTTCTTGTTTTCCAGAAGATTGATCCTGTTATCCACTGCACTGCATATTGTAATATTTCACTGAACTTTTGAAACTCATAACAATGCATACATTATTTTAATTGTTCAGCTTCACCCAGTGTACAGTGTACTTCATGATGAAATAGTTCACAGACGAACAGCTGGATGACAGTATCCAACAGGCATATTTTGGCAAGTGACCGTGATGGCATCATCGGGTGTGCTGATGAACTGAGTGCTTGGAGGCCAGCACAGCACTTTCATCTCTTCACCCCCCCCCCCCCCTCCCTCCAATCTGCTGTTCCATCCACAGCCCACACCCAGCATCTCCATCCCCACTCCTCCCGCCGACACACTGCTCTGTACTAGGTTTGTGTCCAAGTATGTGTGCCAACAAAACCTGCCCCCAAAGTCAGTTCATTCTTCGAAGTAGATATCCCACAATGAACTGACTTCAGAGGTACGCACAGGAACAGCAGAGGTGCTGTCAGCAAGCGTACCTGAGTGCGAACCTATGACAGAGCTATGTGTTGGCGGAGTAGTGGGAAAGAGTTGCTGGATGCAAATGGAGATAAAATGGCAGGTCAGAGGGAGGGACAGGGGGAAGATAAAAGCACCATGCTGGTTCAAAGCAGTCAGTTCATCAGCACACCTGATGATGGCAATGAGATCACTTGCCAAAATATTGGCCCACTGGACACTGACATCCAGCTGTTCACCCATGAAATATCTTGTCAATGCACACATTATTTAAAAAGAGCATAAAACAAGGATAGTATGCACAGTGTGAGAGATAAGGGGATGTAAATGAGACAGAGGAAGGACTTCTAATGTGTTCATTATCAGCTACATCAAGCTAGGTTCCCAGTGTGTCTATATCAATCATAAAGTTACCAATGCATGTAAATCATGCCTGTGGAAATGCCTCCACCATCAACAAAAATGTTGCTTGTATTTCACTTAATATTCCACCTGCAAGACTGTTCCCGTATAAGACAAAAGGTGCAGTGGAGAACAGTGAAACCATTTTTTACAGTTTTTCTTCCAGTGGCCATACAGTAGAACAAAAAAGCCTATGATGGATCTGTAAATATTAACTGTGAAGTAACAAACATCTGGCTTTGAGTCACAACACATAATTGCATATGGTCTGACAACTTAAAATTGTGAAATCATTAGGACCTGTGTTTTCTCTGGCACTTATTACCACAGTAATAAAATTAGAATAACTGAGACATACATGGAAGCCTACAAACAACTGTTTCTTGAGGAATATCTGTCAACAGATATTGAAAAATATAAATGGGACTGGTTGGTAACAGATACCCATGCCACATACTGTTAAACAGGTTTTAGAATGTACAGGAGAAGAAAATGTAAACACGTAGGGTACTGAAGCCCATGAAAATGAAAGCAGCTGTGTAATGTTTTTACAGTCCTTAGTGACGGCACTTGAGTAATGGTGCTGTTCAAATGCACATTCGTTTTTTATTTAACAAATGCTACAAATTTAATTCCTTTACAGCAAATCATTAATAGCAACTTCCAAAAATTTCAGCATCATTAAAGTCAAATAAAAAATCATGTAAGAGCTGAATGAAATGTTGTGTGACTAACTCTATGCCATAATTTAGAAAACAACCAATCTATGATTCATTGGTTTTCTGGCTCAGACATTTTTTGGCTACAAATGCAGAAAGATAAATAGGTTCTTGAAAACATGGCCAGTGAGTTTAGGAACAACGATGATTAACAAAACATCTCTCCAGTTGATCAGCACATTACAACAATTTGATAAAGTAAATTTCAATTACACCCAGTGGTACAGTCAAAACAGCAAACACACCAAAAGGAATTGTGACAAAATAGTTTCCATTGAACAAACATTTGGTAAAGCAATTTCAGCCAGTGTCCATATTTAGTGGCAGCAAAGATCAGTGCAGGTACCACCAGTCATTTGGAGCTCCTCTTTTCAAACATTTAATAACTGGAATGTAATGGTGTTCTTCAAATCAAAACCTTCTATTAGGTCTACAGTACTTTCAATAAAAATATTACCCTTAAAATTATATGAATAACCAATACAAGCAACAACTAATATGGACACAAATAATAAATAGGATCCAACATCAAAATTGGAAGCCACAGTTTATTCCCAACTGAACTATAATAAATAGGTTTTTCTCCATTACCATATTTCTTAGAGTGTGGGTTAATATCACAAAATAATCAGTTTTCTGAAGGAGAGAAAGCAAATACAAAAGGCAGAAGCAGTGAAAGAATGCTACAAAAAGAATTAAAGGTACATAGCACAATCAAAACAATGCACCAGGACCTTCATTTCTGTGATATTGTTCTCACTGTTATTTATAATTTCTGTTTTAATATTATTTTTCTTAGTCACAGTTTTCTGTTTGTTGTGCAGTGGTTGATTTTAGTTGAAAAATTAACCATTTCAATTTTTAATATGTTTAATTTGAAATTTTTGTGATTTTTTAAAATGGAATATTGATGAAAATCATATATAAAAATGACTATTCTACTGCATCTTTCTGTCTGTTCATTTGACAAACGTGCATTCCCAGAATAACTATGTTCATTTCACGCGTTCCCTGTTCAAGACCCCTCATCAAAAGCATACAAGCAGACCAATAACTTTTCAAATCATTGATCTAGATAAATCCACGTTTAACAGCCCCCCATGTGAAGAATCCCGATTTTCAGCTTTGTAATTTTATGTGATTGGTGTGAATCTTTCAAAGCAAGGAATGGTACAAAGAGTTAGAGCCATATGAATATGAGATAAATGGGCAACACTGCCTTTTTTGTACAGTTACTGATTAGTAATCAAATTATGGCAGTCATTATACACTCCACAAAGACATCCCTCCACCTGTTCCCTTTCTCTCTCTGTCCACTTTTAGGTTCATCTCCTAAGTGCAATTTTTTTTTTTTTTTTTTTTTTTTTTTTTTTTTTTTTTTTTTTTTTTTTTGCCAATGTTCTTACATAATAATTTACTGCAGAAGTTCACCTCCTTTTTTTTTTAAAAAAAAAAAAAAAAAAGAAGAAAGAGAGGCAGTTATATAAAATCAACAAAATGCAATCTCATTTACATTTACCTGAGGAGATGATGATTCACCAGATGAACTGTGAGGAAGTTTTGCAACTGGAACTCTTTGATCATCAAACTCTTGACTGTTAGCATAATCTGGATCAAATGAAACATCATACAAGCTGACAGGAGGTGGAACATTTAATAAAAGCTTGCCACATGGTGTAATGTCAAAGTCTACAGGGAGTATTGAAGGGTGTTGTATTAATTGCTGATTTAATTCTCCCAGTGAGTCCTGAAACATAACAAGTATTGCCTGAATATATAAATGAACATAACACATATATGTAATCTAAAAATAACTATATTAAAAACAATGATTAACCCTGCATAGAAAAATCATAAACTTACCTGCAAACAAAATCTCAAAAACTCAAGCTGAGAGAGAGAGCCATTAACATTTCAAATGTTCAGGTGTAAACAGTCTTCTACAAATTATTATGAATGCAGGATCAATTCAGTCTTCATAGTAACCACAACATAGGTATTTCAGTAAAAGAGAAGGCAAACATTGCTATCTAAATACCTGACAGTTGCAACCAATTTCAGTGAGTGATTGGTTATGGTGTAGCCAAACAATATTAGATCTTTTCACATAATGAACTTCTTTGCATAAAGCACTGACTGTTTACATGGTTTTCTCCACCTGATTATAACTTTCAAACAATATGAGCTCCCTGAATATAACTGCATCATTTGGAAATGATAGCCAAGACCATTCAGTTGTTCACACATTCATTGTTTAAAAAGTAAGATAAATAGGTTCTTAAAAATGCAGCTAGACTGTTTATAAAACAAAAATATTTCTCAGTTTGATCAATACATGATGCCAATTCGATGAAGTAGATTTCAGTTGCATTCAACAAAAAGGTCAAAATCAAAAACACACCAAAAGGAGTTACAGTCAAACAATTTACATCTAACAAAGATTTGGGTAAAGCAAATTCAATCGATATCAATGGTTAGTGACAACAAACATTAGTACAAATACAGCCAGTCACTGGAGTAAGAGAGTAATGCTAATTTTAAAGTAAGTAGAAGCTGGCTTATGTGTTTTAAATCTAGGCATGGAACTATGGAATCTGTCACATACGGTGGAAAAAACTGTTAGCTGATAAATGTAATCTATTAAATTAACAGGAAACAGAGTATTTTGAGAAAAAATTGTTTTCCCTCCTTTTTTTAGATAGTATAAAATGTATATGATAAAACTAGAATTTTAAAAGAATGTGTTATGTCTGAAACAAAGGAGGCCTCTTTGCATTATACCACTATAGTACAGCATCAGCTATTTGAATACTGATAAATGGAAACATTAATTACCTAAAAACATCCCAGTTGCCAAGTTTAAAGTTGTGTGCACATCAAATAAAAGTTCTGCTGGTGCTCGGCTGACCACCTTGGCAGTTTTCCCCTCCTTGCAAACCATCATTGTCATTTCTAGATGAGGTATTGGTGAAGTAAAGCTGTGAGGACAGGTTGTGAATCGTATTTAGTCAGGTTAGCTAGTAGAATACTTGACTGTGAAAGGCAAAGGCCCCACATTTGAGTTCTGGTCTGGAACATCATTTTTTTGTTCTGTACTGATGTCTGAACCTCTGTTGATGACAGATATTGCTCTTGTTGTGCCAGTCACAATCTTGACTAAACACACACACATTGTTCTTAGTGTTTCTGATAACGAGGTGAAAACTGTGCTAGAAGATCAAGCTTGACTCAGGGATATGGAGTTGGAAGCACAACAACATTTGTGATTAAAAAGAACAGCGATTCCATTGCAAAATTTTCAAGTGCCCTTGACAAAAAGCCTGCACAGAACAACAATGGAAGTGGCAGAAAAACAGGATTTAGACACTGCAGTTTACACATGGTTGAAGCAAGAATGCAGCAAGAACAAGTAATAAATGGACATTTAATTTATGAAAAATCTGTTGAAATGAATAAGAAACAAGGCAGTAACCCCAATTTTAAAGTCGATAACACTTGGCTTAAATATTTCAAATCAAGCATGGAATTAAGAAATAAAGACATAAATATTAGAAGAAACTGTGATCTGATATTGAAGTTCCACTGCATATTTCAAAGCATATATTTACAAATTGATTGATAAGGAGCACTAAAAAATAAATCTATAATGCTTGTGAAACTGGTTTATACTGGCAAAAAATGCTAACAATAGGCCTAGTTTCTAATACTATACTCCGATGCCTCATTTAAAGGCAAGCAAATCATACATCACTGCAATGGCATACAGAAATGTGTGTGAAACACAGGTTATCTTTGCAAATATTATGGAAGTCTACAAAACTATGGTACTTTAAGAAACAAAGACTGCCAGTCACCTACAACAAGCAAAAGCATTTATGGATCGAAACAAATATTATTAAATAATAGAATTACACTGTATTCATCCCTAAAATCATAAAGTTTCGGGTAGCAACTGGAAATTCGGAAATGTTTTGCTGTTGATTGATAATGTTCCAAGTCATCCTTCAAACATTTTATTTGAAGTAGAAAATGGATAGTTTAAAGTTTTTTATGCCTCCAAACATTACTTAAGTTCTCCAAATATGGACTAGGGCATAATTGAAAGCTCCAAATTTTATTACAGAAATGCATTTCTGCATATTATATTGACTGGGGAAAACAGTTCAGCAACTGTACCAGGAAAATGACTTGAAGGTTGTTATGTATAAGGCAGCTGAAGCTGGAGCTCCACTAGCAAAAGCTTGGAATACAATCTTTCCTTCTGATGACTCTATCAAACCACCTAATAATCAGTTTGTATCCATACTGTCCGGGCAAACTACAGACTCTTCAGGATTTGAAGAATACCACCAGGAAAATATTCAAAACTGGCTTCAATGTGATGTTGATGACCCTGACTACAAGTACTAACAGACAATGAAATAATTGCCAATGTTATCAATAACCAAGACCCTTGCAATGATGAGGAAGCACCTAGCAGTAAAAACTGTACTGAGAAAGGACCATCCATTGAGGAAGCTGTTCTCAGCCTTGAGACAGACGTTAAGAGACTAGAACTAAAAGAAGAATGTAATGACAAATTGAAGCATTTAAAATGCTTGGGAAATTTAGCAACAACAAAATGAGCCTCAGCTCTGATGCAAAACCAATAATTGGGCTTCTTTTCCTTCGCTATGTAGTCAGTTCTCAGTTCTCTGTGCTGTTTGTGAGATGTGCTATATAGACTACAGACTTTGCATCAAATGTCTATGGGTAACAGATCATGTCACTGTGAACAACTTTTGTTAGAGACAAAACATTTGCTGATGCTTCCCGGAGATGCTAGGTATCCTTTCATATTTTTTTATGCCCCTGAGAGGCTGCAGGACACATGTACTCTGTGTCACACGTGCACACTGTGTGTTGCCTATAATCCAATCATATGCTCCATGTAAAAGAGTATAACTCTAGCAAAACTGGAGTTCCTGATTCACTTCTAAAATATCTTTGTCCCCTTAGAGCAGGCCTAGCCAAAAAGCACTCTGCGAGCATGAGCGCTCTAGCCATGCTCCTGTCTAGCGCTCTAAGAGCAGTGGTGAGTGGCGCCAAGAAGAGAGAAGATAAGGAAGGCTGCAGCGAGGCACCAGTAGAGTTAGATCGTCATCTTGTCATGCACCAAGCAGTTTGTCAACAATGCTGCTTGTATTCAATTATATTTATGTTGTGCATTACAAATACTATAGGTACTATACCACAACTGTGCAAGAAATGAAATACACACTTGTTTAAACAAAGAAAATCTGGAGAAGCTGCATCATTCAATGTGGAATGGAAACTAATTTTCTTTTCATATTGTTTGAAGGCCATGCAAAGTGCTTATTATGCCATCACACTATTATGAGATGAAAAACACTCATTGAAACTCAGCCACAAAGATGATATAATGCACTTCTGGCTAAAAACAGTGAATGCTGGCTGAACTGAAGGTGGCCATTAGGGAAAAAACTGAGTTGAGAGTAAGTAGAGTAGTGATAAATTCTTTTATGGTCAACATCGCAAATTATTCGAAACCATTACATCTATTAATGGAAGGGGAGAATCATTTGGTAACAGATATGTCAGACAAAACTGATGTTATCAAAAGAAAGTAAACCCTATGAAAAGGGCTTCAACTTCAGGACATGCAACATTTCCTAGAACTCAGATGGAGCAGATAAGATTGATAACATTTCAGTTGCTGAAACATTTCATCACAAGAACTCAAAGAATTGCAAGACTTTGCATGACTGAACACTGATTTTGATTTATTTTTTACAATATTCTCGTTTTTGGTTACTGATGTAGCTCATTACTTCAAACTTGAGCGGATAGATGTTCAGTGGAGCAACTGGCCCAATGACCTATTTCTCCCATCCAGAAATTTACAACACTTTTATAAACTGTCTTCTCCCCCCCCCCCCATCCAAACACACACACACACACACACACACACTCACACACACACTATTCTTAAAGCCACTGAAGTTAATTCAATGTTTTGTTTCAAACAAGTGTGTGAATGTGATTCTTCAATTTCTCCAGGCGTATTTTATGACGAAATAAATCTCAGGTGAACAGCCTGGTATGAGTGTGCATAGGACACAATATTTTGGCAATCGACCACGTTGCCATCATCAGGTGCGCTGATGTACTGACCGACGGTGGGCTGGTGCCATGTATATATAGGACAAACCCCCTCCCGCTCCTTCCTCAGGTGCTTCCTATGAGCCTGTGCGGTCCACACCCCACGGCCCGTTCTCCTGCCGTCTGGGCGCTGCATCCTAGGTCTTCTCGTTCAGGAGGGTCTGCCGGCACTGATCTCGTCATTCTTCCCTCCTTCCCCGAAGTCGTTACACTCTGGGAAATATCCTTTTTCTTCTTAATCCGGGTGATCGCGGGTTCCCACGCCTTGCTAAGGATGTAACTGCTGTCACGATTTAGTTGTGGCTCCCTTACTCTGATCTCTATGGCTCTATGACAGAAGCCAAAGAGATCAGAGTAAGGAAGCCACAACTAAATCGTGACAGCGGTTACATCGTTAGCAAGCCGTCGGAACCCGCGATCACCTGGATTAAGAAGAAAAAGGATACCTCCCAGAGTGTACCGACTTCAGGGGAGGAGGGAAGAATAACGAGAGTAGTGCCGGCAGACCCTATTGAATGAGAAGACCTAGGATGCAGCGCCCAGACGGTGGGAGAACGGACGCTGCACCTGAACCGTGCACGGGGTGAGGACCACACTGGCTCATAGGAAGCGCCTGAGGAAGGAGCGGGAGGGGGATTGTCCTATATATACATGGCACTGGCCCACCGCCAATCAGTACATCAACCCACCTGATGATGGCTATGTGGTCGATTGCTGAAATATTGTGTCCTATGCACACTCATACCAGGCTCTTCACCCGAGATTTATTTCATCATAAAATACGCCTGGAGAAATTTAAGATTCACATCACGTACCTCTACGGGGAGGAGGTGTATCGCAGCATGAAAAGGATCGACAAGCTGCGTCATTGGAGAAGTCGTCTACTGAGTTCTTTTGTTTTTCTTATGAAGTGCCGAGAAGAATGTGTGGTACCGAATTTTGCTAAGGTCAACCATCACATCGACTCAGCAGTGGCCAGAAGAATCAAGAAACGTGCCAGCCTAGCCTTGGTAAGAGAGAGAGTTCACTTCACGCGGTGGTGCTTGGACACTACCAACAAAGAACTCCTACAGTTATATCTACAACTGGCCAACCGTTTCAACCCCTGGATGTGGGATTGGGTTGATGGTGTCACATGGGCCACAGCGGACTCAACTCAGAGGAAGTCAGCCGAACAACAGGCATCCAAGTTTGAACGTATATCGGAGAAACAACCTTCTGATGGCAGCGGAAAGACCATCATCAATCTCACTAACAAGGAACTGGATGACGACGATATTTCGGTTCTTAAGAAAGGACTGAATTTCTCTCCGACTCCTAAAGATGCACCCATTGCTGACATCATTAGCACAGTGGAACAAACAGCTGCTCAACTTCCATCTGAAGCTGTTGAAGAAGTTTGTTGCGAAACCTGCAGAGCTCTAATCAAAAGAAAGCTGATGAAACTGAACATCTCCTACAGGGAGAGGGCTGCCATACGGGAGCTAAGAGAAGATCCAGACATAGTAATATTACTTGCAGACAAGGGCAACACAACAGTAATCCTATCCTGACAGGATTACGCTGAGAAGATGCGGGGTCTACTTGGTGACAGCGCATACCGCAAGATTGACACTGATCCTACCAAGAGGTTCGAGAGGAAGACTCTGGCACTTCTCAAGGATTCCGACTTCCCTGACGAGATTACCAAGAAGCTATGCCCAAGGGATGCTGTTCCTCCTAGACTTTACGGACTGACGAAGGTGCACAAGGAATAGATTCCGTTACGTCTCATTGTCAGCAATATTGGTGCCCCAACATACCTTCTCGCCAATCACCTCAAACAACTGCTTAGCCCTTACGTTGGGAGATGTACACACCATATCCGTAACTCCATGGATTTCCTGCGATGCATCAACAATCTTGCGCTTGAGGAATCTGACATACTGGTGAGCTTCGACATGGTACCTCTATTCACTAAAGTTCCATTACAAGAATCCTTGGAACTCATCAGCCAGAAATTTGACGAAGAGACCACCAACCTTTTCAGACGTGTTCTGACATCAACTTACTTCTCATTTGACGGTGAATACTACAAGACTACAAGCAGACAAAAGGAGTAGCCATGGGGAGTTCACTCTCACCCGTTGTCGCAAATACGTACACAGAACATTTCAATGAGGAAGCTCTTGAATCAGCACATCTAAAACCCACCTGTTTCTTTAGATATGTGGATGATACCTTCAACGAGGATAATGGAATGTAGTCAAATTAAGTCAGGTGATGCTGAGGGAATTAGATTAGGAAATGACACACTTAAAGTAGTAAAGGAGTTTTGATATTTGGGGAGCAAAATAACTGATGGTGGTCGATGTAGAGAAGATATAAAATGTAGACTGGCAATGGCAAGGAAAACATTTCTAAAGAAGAGAAATTTGTTAACATGGAGTATAGATTTAAGTGTCAGGAAGTCATTTCTGAAAGTATTTTTATGGAGTGTAGCCATGTATGGAAGTGAAACATGGACGATAAATAGTTTGGACAAGAAGAGAATAGAAGCTTTCGAAATGTGGTGCTACAGAAGAATGCTGAAGATTACATGGGTAGATCACATAACGAAGGATGAAGTATTGAATAGAATTGGGGAGAAGAGGAGTTTGTGGCACAACTTGACAAAAAGAAGGGACCGGTTAGTAGGACATGTTCTGAGGCATCAAGGGATCACAAATTTAGCATTGTGGGGCAGCGTGGAGGGTAAAAATCATAGAGGGAGACCAATACATGAATACACTAAGCAGATTCAGAAGGATGTAGGTTGCACTAAGTACTGGGAGATGAAGAAGCTTGCACAGGATAGGGTAGCATGGAGAGCTGCATCAAACCAGTCTCAGGACTGAAGACCACAACAACAACAACAACCACCTTCATTATCTGACCACATGGAAGAGATAAACTGGCAGACTTCCTCACACATCCCAACTCCAGACACGAGAATATTAAGCTCACCATGGAGATCGAAACGGATGGGATGCTCCCTTTCCTAGATGTTTTGATTAGAAGACAAGCTGACAGCACTTTGGGCCACAGCGTGTGTAGGAAGAAGACACACACCAATTTGTACCTACATGCGGGTAGCTGCCACCACCCGGCACAATAGAATGGCGTGCTCTAAACTATTGTACACAGAGCTCACATCATCTCCGACAGGGAAAATCTCCAACAAGAATTGGACCATCTGAAGACCGTGTTTCGTAGGAATGGTTACAAGGAAGGGCAAATTCGGAAGGCTCTTCATCCCAAGAAGCCATAGAGATCAGAGAAAGAGAGCCACAACTGAATCATGACAGCGGTTACATCCTTAGTGAGGTGTGGGAACCCGCGATCACTTGGATTAAGAAGAAAAAGGATATTTCCCAGAGTGTAACGACTTCGGGGGAGGAGGGAAGAATAACAAGAGTAGTGCCGGCAGACCCTCCTGCACGAGAGCCTAGGATGCAGCGCCCAGACGGCGGGAGAATGGACACTACACCTGGACCGCGCGCGGGGCGCGGACCACACCGGCTCATAGGAAGCGCCTGAGGGAGGAGCGGGAGGGGGATTGTCCTATATATACATGGCACCGGCCCACCACCGGTCAGTACATCAGCGCACCTGATGATGGCAACGTGGTCGATTGCCGAAATATTGTGTCCTATGCACACTCATACCAGGTTGTTTATTTTGTCAAGTGTGTGAACATTTGTTTTATCTGTTTTGAAATTCATAAAGTGCCACCAACTTTTGAGTTTAACAGATTTTAATCTGTGTAACTCGGTGTGTTTGACTGCATTATGAAACAAAGTTCTAGACACATTACATATTCTAAAATCGAAATATGTATAAATTTATCAATATCACAACTTAACGTTACATGCCCGTATGTAAAATTTGTTGTAGTTCTGCTCCAGGTACTAGCACTACCTAATCAATCCATGCACAGTACCAACATCTTATAAACAACCATGCGCGAAAATACAATTCTTCAGACAGTCATATCTGGGATTTTACTGATTACAGAGATAAGAGATCAAGTGTTATGGACAGCCCTTGGCCCAGGGACCATTCATATACCTATTGGAAGAAAGAGCATATTGTAGCTAACCTACAGTACAGGGCCAAATTTAAACATAATACGCTTCCTCCAGCCCAGGCAATTTAAGCAAATCAGTTGATTCTTTTGCATTAGATGCACTCTAGGATGGGCTTTAGGTAGCTCATAAAATCACTATCATGAGCGGTTTACCAGAAAAACCATGATTTTTGGGTACCAAAAGTACAAATTGTGGGGATGGCCACTTCTGTAATTTCTATTCATGTCAAAATGCCAAAATTTTTAACATATGTTCTTAAGATGATATTCTCAAGGAAATCACAACTTTTTTTGATATCTTAATCCATTACCAAGATCCACAGGTTCAGAGTTATCGCACTTATGAAGAAAACAATAAAACCCAGTTTTTAGCCGTTTTATCACTATGGCCAAAATTACCTAAAAGTTAATTGTAGCAAATGGCTCACATTTTAACTGTGCATTAGACATTCACTTACAAATGGCATTTTCATTTTTCGAAAATCTGGTTTTTTGATGAGTAGCTGTTAGAACCAAGCACTCAACAGACACTTCTGTGAGTGCTTGATAAAACCAACAACCATGCTTTCTCCATGGCTGTCTCTACACAGCATTTGGACACACTGCTTCTAGTAGACTGACACGCACATCGAGTTCTCTCTCTTCCAGGGTTCAGCTCTCTGTTTTTTTTTTTTTTTGTTTTTTGTTTTTCCTTGTCTAGCACCCATCATCGCACAGAATAGTGACATCTGTGCCAACAGGACAGATTAGCAGTGTTGTCACACCTTTGCAAATACAAAAGTGGCAACAGCAGACATTCTTATGTGTGTGATGCTTTTATTTTTCTCTCGTGGTGTTAATTTATGCTCACCATGGAGCCAGCATTTACACAATCCTGGCAGGAACAGCTGCACCTCCAGAAGCAACAACAGCTGCAGCAGGAGCAGATGCAGGAACTATTCAGAGTGTAAAATTGATCTGCTCTCATATTGTGCTGGTGACGGGTCAGGCATTTACAGACAAGTCTTATCCCTATGATTCCTGATGCCATTTGCCAGTTTCGACGAGTCTGTGGAAGGTGGGATAATTACCTGTGCCAGTTCTTGCTGCACCTCCAAGTAAGCAGTAGCATCAATCCAGCTGCCAATGAAGCCTTGCTATTGTCCAGCAGTGCATGGTTGTATGAAATCATGTAAAATTTGGAGCCCCCTACCAAGCCTGAGCAATTTAACTTTGAGGAACTCTGTCAGTTGCTCATGCAGTATTTTGGACATCAAGCACATGTGGAGGCAGCACAGATGCAGTTTAACCAGCACCTCAGTCACCTGGAGCAGTCGTATGTGGACTGAATTGTTGACCTGTGATATCACTAACACACGATGTCAGTTTGAGTGCACACTCCCTAACTGGGATGTGGTAATCTGATTAGCTCCCAGACATGAGGTACAAATTCGGGCATTGGTTTGTCCGACTCTTCTTTAGCCGAAGTTGCTTATATTGCAGAAGCACAAGAATTTACAGCACCAACATGGGACATAATTTTGACAACTGGCAGGTGGTGAAGTTACATATGCACAGTGAACAGTCCCGGTGCCATTTTGCGTTGTCTTTGACTGAGTCACCATGAGGCAACACTGCTGACGATTTGAGTGTGGTGATATCACATTGCAGCCCGCCTCCGTCCATGACTAGCTTGGCAGGTACAAGTCAGTCAAAAATTTGGGGTCCCCATTCACTTCATTTTATGGGCTCTCAGTGTCGCTCTTCATCTGAATTTGTTTCTTTTCAATGGGAAAGATAGTGGTTCTGCTCTTATTGTCATTCTGTACACATTGGACAGGATTGCCCATACATACGTAGGTGCCATGTGTGGGGTATGCTGAAAAGTAGGTCACTTGGCATAAGTTTGTGACAATTGGCAAGCTGCAGGATGGTTTTTGGAGGCCCCAGGGTTTTCCCTGGACTCAGAGGCTGCCTCCAACGCCCCACGAGCTTTGCCCCAGCAAATTCTGCTAACATTGATCTTGGATAGGCAACCAACAGATTTCAGGCTGACTCAGGGGCAATGGTCAGCATTAATTAACTTACACATGTACAGGCTCTCAGGCTGCCCTGTGTTCCAATGGCCACTGTGTCAAGTAGCATCTTACTTGTAACAGCACATTCCACTGCAGAGGAAGTTCTCCGTCTCAGTATGTTATAAGAATGTGGCATGGCAACTTACATTGTTAGAGGTAAATTCACCATTTGGCAGAAAATATTTTTTTCAGCTAGACTCATTTTCTGTTTTTGAATTCCTGATCATTGATGAAGTCCACTTAATGTCCCATTTGGTCCCTTTTCAAGATTTGGACTCCTTACTATGGTCATACAACTAGCTGTTTGAAAATACCTTTAGTTGGGTGAAAAATTTTAAAGCCCATGTCTCTCTTCTGCAGTCAACAATACGTTAACTTTTTGTGAAAACCTCATTCCCTTTCCATGTGCAACAAGGTTAAGGGTGAGTTGCAGCACTGGCAGAAATTCTTGTGTCATCTCTCCTATTTTTTTCTGGCCGACATGTCACCCTTCTGGTGGTGATTCAGAAGCTGAATCCCAAATGCATATTTGCAGTAATTTTAAACAATGTTGATTCATATCCTATTCCACATCCACATGAGTTGTTGGTGAAGTTGTCGGGGAACCAGCATTTCTCCCACATCAACTTGTGTGACGTATACCTGCAAGTGTCACTGACTGTTGCTTCTCAGCATTTTTCAGTACTCAACACCCCCTTTAGCCGTTATCAGTTAAGCACTTGCCTTTTGGAATTTCATCTACCCTTGGAATTTATCAAAGATATTTGGAGTATTCTTTTAAGGACATCCCCTGTTATATAAACTACCTCAATGACATCTGGGTCACAGGCTCCACATGTGAGGAGATTTATACAATTTGCAGGCAGCTTTCCAGTCATCTGGATAATGGCCTTCATTGCAAATTGGAAAAATATAGGTTTTTGCCCCAAAGATGCATTCTATAGGACACTTGATTAACAAAGATAGTGGCTTACTTACACACGAGCATGTCAAAACCATCATCAACTGGTTGACACCCAAGAACTTGAAGCAGCTTCAGTCCTTTTAGGGCAAGATTTCTTGTTATGTCCGTTCACGGCACAGGCTGTGCACACCTACCATCCTCTTAACCAGCTTTGCCAAAAGGATGTCAAATCTATGTGGTCTGCAGACTGTCAACAGGCTTCTCAGTCTCTCAAGCAGCATCTGTTCTCTGCCCTCTGTTTGGTTTATTTTACACTGGGTACTACTGGAGTATCCCAGTCTGGCACTGGTGTATCCTGCTGCATCAGAACCCAGATGACACCGAACAGGCCTTCGCTTACGCATTAAAGACACGATCAGCAGTGCAAACTAACTATTCACAGGTGCGAAGGGAGGCACTTGCTGTCTTTTTGGTATTAATAAGGTTGTGTTTTTTTTTCTTTAAAAAAAAATCCAGTTCTACGCATCACGAACCACAGGCCATTGATTTCATTATTCAGCCTACATTCTAAGCTAATGGATAGGACTTTCCACCACATTATCCATTAGGATGAAAGGGCTTTCTCAGAGAATGTATACTGGCAACACAATATCCTGCTGCAGAGCATGTTTTGCAACATGATAGCTGTAACCTCAGTGTCTGTTTCACCTCATATTCCATCTGGATTCTCCCTCCTAACACCAGTTCCTGAGAACTCCACATGTGGGAATGCGCATTACAACATGTGCTTGGTTCTTGTCATCCACCTGGCCTAAATTTACATTAATTCCTGTGGTCACATCATTTATTTTCAGTAATTATTCCTTTTCTTCATTCCTTTCTATTTTACTGTATCTTTTATTTTTCCCTCCTGTTTATCCCCCCTCTCCCCCTCCCCGTCTATATGTACAAGCACTTAGCTTTCCAGCTTTCCACTCTTATTGACCTTGCATGATGTGTTTTCAGTAATCTGTATCTTGCTTATTACCCTACCTTTCACCTTTAAGTTACATTTTCAAATCCCATCCTATGCAGACAATAACAATCAGTCTTCCCTTTTCATCTTATCTGGTAAGTCTCCCCTGACCCAGGGACCTGGGTGACTTTTCTGTTAATCTCCCCATTTCCTAAAAATTGCCAGTCATTTCCCTTCATCCCTTTTCCTTTCCCTTCAATCCTTCTGCAAAAAGAAAGAATCACTATCTCAGAAAGCTTGCATATTTCCAAATTTTTTATGCACTTGTTGAGCAGATTTTTTATCTGTGCAATTATATTATAATAAGGAATTTGTTACAAATGTTTATTTTTAATTATTCCTGTACAGTTCATGATATGGATGGTTAATGTTAATAAACTATCTTTGAGTTATTGTCTTTGTCACCCATCATTCTCATCCCATACCATTCCAACCTCCTTCCCCTCTCCGTATTTTCCACTTTTTATCAGCACATTTTTGGAATTTTGCCCCCTGTAAGTAAGTATTCACCATCTCCTCCTAATTTTATACTATTCTCAACTGGGTTTTCTTTAGGTATAATCAACTTAATATGTCTGAGATTAAAGAAAACTTTTCATGTCACTAACCTGGATTGTAACAATGCTCCGAAGAATAGGATTCTCAAGCACTGAAATGAGAAGGTCCAAATCATCCTTTGTCTGTGCTTGAAGCTTGGCATCATCACTCACATCAATTGTGTGCTGGATGTGTTCTAGCAACTGCAGAGCTGTGGAAATATCAGCTTGCAGTGGCATGGTCTCGTGCTTCTAGGGGCTGAGTGAGTATATTTTACATTAATCTGCTAGATCCCAAATGAAAAAGCTGATCTGAAAGAAAAAACACAGATAAGATTGTTAGTTGTTACATATCATGCTCCAGATAATAAGTAAAGCGACAGTGCTCTCTCTCTCTCTCTCTCTCTCTCTCTCTCTCTCCCCCCCCCCCCTCCCATCTTGCAGCACTCCCCTCCTCCCCAACAACACACACACACACATTAGTTTTATTGAAAGCTTCTGTGAACCTTCTGAAGTTGAAGGTTTTCAGTGGAAGCTTGTTAATGAGAAGATATATATATAATTTATAATGAAATTTGTAGAAATGTAACACAAAGAAAAATAAATCAGTTAAACATAAAAAAGTACGGCTCAATGTATCAAAATTTTCAGGGCAGGTGGTACACTGTATGTACCACCATTCCTCCTTGCTAAAATGCAAGGCAGTAAAAAAACATACTACTTAATTTTGAAGCCCTGACTCTTCCAGCTTGAAGGTATGTCTGCTGAACCATTCATTGTTCCCACTATGACTAAGAGGCATGAGAAGTAGTATTGTTCCAAATATTCCATTTGTGGCTACAGTGTCAGTGGTTTGTGGGCAAGGAACTGGCACCAGGTAGGGTACCAAATGTGTTCCATTCGTATCAGATCAGGTGAATTTGGTGGCCAAGAAATCAACATGAATTCACTGTCACGCTTTTCAAAATCACTGTAGCATATTGTGGCCTGTAATACGTCATCACCATCGCGGAAGGCATGAAGTATGAAGGGGTACAGGTGATCTGTTCACATAGTCCACAGCTGCAACAGTGCCATTGACTACAATCATGGGTCCCATGTAATATCAGATGAATGGCCCCCATAGTATAATACTGCCCCCAACGGCCTGAGTCTGTGGCACAGAGCATATTCCTGGCATTGTCCACTTGTGTGACAGTGCCTTCAGATGCGACCACTGACCAGGTATAACAAGAAATGTGATTCATCTGACACAGCCCAATCTCTATGATCCAATTCCCACTGCAATTATAACTGACAGTGTTATTGGTTCAACATGAGAACACATAGGGGTCATTGCTGTGGAGCACCAGGTTCTACAAGTGCATTGAATAATGTGCTTGAAAAACTTCTGCCTGCACCAGTATCATACTTTGATGTCAGATCTGCCACAGATCACCACCTATCCTGTTTACAGAGTGAGCAAGTCCCCAATCTCCACTGTCTATGATGGAGCATAGATGTACATCACTTTTTGCCTACTTCAATAACTTTCCTCTGATGCTCAAAACAGTAGCAAACAAACAGCTTCATCAATTCTGAGATGCTCACCCCAGACACTGGACCCTAACAATCTGCCTTTTGTCAAAGTCGCTTATGTCAATGGACTGCCCCATAATCACTAGAATGATTCCATTTGTTCCTGCTCTAATCATTCTCTTCGCCTATTGAATTACATGCCCGCAGCATCACTGGGTAACATTCAGTCTCGCAGTGGGCAGTGGCCATAATGTTTCCTCACTGTTGTTGGTTGGTTGTTTTGGGGGAGAGACCAAACAGCGAGGTCATCGGTCCCAGCTCACTGATGTATATGCCAATCTGAGTACTGCAAGATTTTTGTATTTGAGTTCAGTATATGTTTTTAGTCTGGAGTTGATACATACTAGGCACGCCAATAATTTTGTCACTCTCTTCGTGTCCTCCTTTTCAATGTAACTTGAGTTGATTTTACATGTGGTTACTTGTATTATGTCAAATCTTTATCTCAAAATGACTTTGCAAATCTCGTATCCCTCAAACTGATATCCATGGCTATTTCAAACAGTCTTACCTTCCTCCTCTTTCCGTGTCACTCACGGAGAAAAATTTATCAGTAGTAAATGACTCAGATCTATTGCTTAACTGTTAAAGGTTACTGCCCTGGCTTCTATGTTTTATTGCAGGTCTTTAAATAATGTGTATTATTCCCCAGTACCCTTATATGATAAGAAACCTGCTTGTACAAATTTTGTTCTTGAATCTTAAATAGTTGCAGAAATATCACATTTTATGTCTCAACAACTGTTTCAGTGTAATGCAATTGTGATCTATCCACTTAGTATACACGACTTTCTCACCAAGTTCAAGTCTGTTATACCCACTTGTTTTACTATTTATTTATATTATTTTTATGTCCTTTGATTACTTAAGCTGGAGTACTGATATAATATTTTAACATTCACCTTCTATACATCTGTAAACAATAAACTGTTATGTTGCATCATAATTATAGGCCATTTTCCCTCTCTCTCTTCTCGGAGGCAGGAGAAAGAAAGAATGAAAGAAAAAGAGACACAGAGAGTGAGATGAGAGTGTGAGAGAGAGAAATGAAGTAACTGAAACAGTATAGTTGGTTGTAACAATATTAGAGAAGGAAAGTAGCCACTCACCATATAGTTACAGATAGGGAAAAAAAAAAAAAATTCTCACAATTATAGCTTTTGGCCATTAAAGTCCTTGTCAACAAAACACACACACACACACACACAACTGCAGTCTCAAGCAACTGAAACCACACTGTATAGTTGATTGGTTTGAATATACTTCACTGGCCATTTGCTAAAACTGAGTCCAAGTCCCTAGCTAGGTTTGCAAGCCTCATTTTATCAGAAAATATAAATAAAAGGTATGTCAAAATGTTGCCCATTAATAAGCGTAAGCCACAAGAAACTGGAAATTGCTGTGAATGGATACGTCAGGAAAGCTACTGGGGGTTATGTACTACAAGTAGCTCAATTAATACCATCTCCTGTGGGTATTCTCCTCTACAAGAAGTACAGGATCTATTACAACCCATTCACTTCACCTTCAATGGCATTTACAGAGGAGGCAGGAACCAATAAGTGCCAATGGTGTTACAGCTATCACCCTAACCTTCAAGTATGAGCAGCTCTCATTAAAACTGAAACTTAGCTTGTGAGACACACTACACAGGGTGTGAAGCCCGATACTCTGTGGGTCAGGAGAATCCAAGTGCATATGAATAGGGATCTGTTAGTCATCATCAGCAGTTCAAACATATGCAAATAATAGTAGCCTATGACAGTAATGGTAATGACAGTAACAGTTGGGAATTATCAAGTGGGAGGTCTCATTCAACATTTTGAAGAGGCATTTCTGGCAGGCCTAAGGTAAAAGGGTGCAGACTGTGCCACACAAGAGAACATATAATTCTTCTTGTCTTGGTTCCAAGACCAAGTTTCAGTGACTGCCCCAGAAGGTTGAGATGACCAGCCTTGCACATGGAATATTGACTAAGTTCACAATCTGCAGAGTTGCACCCCAGAACTGATTGTGGCTCATTGGTTCAGAGTCAAGCGGAAGGCAAGAACCAAAGACTCTGAAGGCTTTGTGATAAGCTAGGCTGCGACTTCCTACAGTTGTGTCAAAAGACTGAGAACTGCAGGGCCACCCTAAATGTGTCACCAGTGCACAGTACATAAAAGGCTGCTACTCACATAGCTGATACATGTGGGGGCTTAAATGGGGGATTTTTAAATTAGGTGACTCTCCATCCAGCCCCGATAATGGTACTTGTAGGACATCCCACAGAAGTAGGAAAAAGTAAAAAGAAATGCCATCACCCACTTGCCCCCACATACAAGACTATTACATTCCCAGTGATCAAATGCAGCAACAATGTCCCAGAGTGTAATGCACTAATAAAAAGCAGCTGAGTTCACATATACTAAGTTCAGAATGTAGGCTAAAAACCAAAATTAGTAGCAATGATATTTTGGGGTAGATCTAAGAGTTTATCAAAAGGTAAGCTAATTGGAAATGGGAGCAATGTATATGTCATCACTACAGACCTGAAAACATGTCATCTATTTTTTTGTGAAATTAGCACCATTCTTGGTAAATGATTGCATGTAAAAATTGACAATCAACTAGAATAAATAACTTGTGGAGTGGAATGTTTGCGTTTGCAAAAACTTCAACAGTTTTCTTCTTTGGGGTATATTTAAGCTTTCAACAGGTTCTGTGGTGTGTTGCCTCAGTAGTGTGACAGGATTTGTGATCTCCATCAGAAAGTTCACACTTGGTTGTAATTGCTGGGAAGTAATCTGGTCAAACCCAAGGAGATATCTGTAGTACCCCACGGAAGTGAGGTAGGCCCTCAGCAATTCTTAATATATATAAACAATTTAGAAGACAATCTCAACAGCCCTTTTAGATTGTTTGCAGATGACACTGCCGTTAACCATCTAGAAAAATCATAAGAAGATCAAAACAAACTGCAAAATGATTTAGACAAGATACCTATATGGCGTGACAAGTGGCAATTCAGCCTAAACAATAAAAAGTGTTAGGTTCTCCACATGAGTACTAAAAAATATTATGTTAAATTTTTGTTACATGATAAATCATACACATTTAGAGGTTGTCAATTCAACTAAATGCCTATGGATTATAATTACAAACAACCTGCACTGGAACCATTACACATAAAATGTTGTGGTGAACGTGAACCAAAATCTGCATTTTATTGGCAGACCACTTAGAAGATGCAACAAATCTAGACTACCTACACTAGGCTTGCTCATCCTCTTCAGGAGTTTTGTTCCGTGGTATGTGATCCTTACCATATAGGACTGATGGAAAACATCAAAGTTCAAAGAATGGTAGCTCATTTTGTATTATCTTGAAACAGGGGACAAAGTGTCACAGATATGACAACCGAGCTGGGGTGACAATCATTAAAACAAAGTCTTTTTCATTGCAGTGACATCTTTTCATGAAATTTCAAGCACCAATTTTTACTTCTGAATGTGAAAATATTGTGTTGACCCCCCTCTAACATAGGGATAAATGACCACTGTATTAAAGAGAAATCAGAGCTTGCATTTAGGTGTTCATTACCCCATGAGCCATTTAAGAGCAGAATTGTTGATAATATTCTGAAAGGTGTTCTGTGAATCCTCTGCTAAACGCTAAAGTATAAAGTGCAAAGCGGTCACATGGATGTATACGTAGATAGGATGATTATTTCTGTAGAGATGCAGCTACATTTTGTTGCCAGTGAATGGCGAGCTTTTCCGAAGCTATGCATTTCTTTGCTCTTAAGGCCTAGGTCTCACAATGAGTTGCAGTACGCGGTGTGTGTCTGTCTTATAAAGACCATTAAACAACCCACCATTGATGTGGCATTGCAGCATAACTTAGAAGCATATTATTCAGTCATTGGCTTCCTCTTTCTAAACCGGGCTTCACCATATGTTGTAACCAGAAACTAGTTACTTTTTATATATTTATATGCAGAAAATAAATCTATTTCAAACTATGTGTGATAAAATAGTTCATCATTATACAATTTGCCTCAGTGGCAGGACACACTGGTCATGTGTGCGAGAGTTGTGTTCTATGAATGTATGTTTTCTACATTAGGAGAAGGCCTGTCTGTGACTCAACATATCCTCTATGCGGTGAGTAGCAGTCTCTCCTCCTCATAATACTGTCTTCATTCTTTCTTGGATCTTCCACTGTTTTATATACCATAGGGCACTCTAGTAGGTATATAAAAATGTGTGTATTCAAATGCAATAATTTCAAAGCAGTCAGTGACAAACTTTCAGAGAATTATGATTTTGTACAAAATAACATTTACATTTTTATTCATACATGTTTCTGTGACGATCAAAAATACAAATTGGAACATGGTACCACTGGGATCAATGTTTACTATACAGCATGCATGAAGTTAGGTGCTCTTGTGCATTTCACTCCTGAATGAATACTGTGGTGCTCCTTCAAACGATACAGTACATATCTCTGACTCAGAATTCCTTGAGCACAAATACAGGAACAGTATGTCATCCAAATTTATTCATAATTCCACAACCATCAGCATTACATCCAGTGGGTTTAGTATTCCTCTCCACCCACATACATTCCCATTGGCATACTGGTCTTAATTCACTCAAGCCATGCTTTCAGCTGGACTGTACATTGGGAAGAAAACCTAATTTGAATATTTTGATAGTATGTTAAAACACACTTTTTGCACACAAATCTTACACTGTATTTGTGTACGTCCTGAGCATGGTAAATTATTGTCTCCTATGAATATATAAGTCATTGAGATATTATAGTTTTCTATAAATTCTGTTATTAACATGAATCACAAAATGGAATGGTTCTCTGTAAAGGCAAGCAAGTATTTGCAACTTCAATAGCTGCAGCTTTATGGAAACATGGTAGTAAAAAAAATACAGCAGTGTTATTAAGTACTATGAGACAGTCAACTTCTGTATTGTAGTTGGAGTCTTACTGGAATTTATATCTACATACACACTCTGCAAACTACTTTGAAGTGTATGGCAGAGGGTATGGCCCTTTGTATCAGTTATTAGGGCTTTTTCCCATTCTATTCATGTATGGAGCACAGGAAGAATATTGCTCAAGTGCCTCTGTGCTGACTGTAATTAGTTTAAACCAATAACTTAAAATTGGCTCTAGAAACTTTCTAAGTAGGTTTCCATGGGATACCTTGTGCCTATCTTCAAGTGCCTGCCAGTTCAGTTCTTCCAGAAACTTCATCACTCTCTCCCGATGATCGAACACACCTGTGACCATTCGTGCTGCCTTTCTTTGTATCCATTCAATACTCCCCGTTGGACTATTTGGTACGAGTCCCACAGACTTGAGCAATATTCCAAGATAGGCCACACCTGTTTTGTATGCAGTCTTCACTGTAGACCGACTGCATTTCCCTAGTATTATACCAATGAACTGTGATCTGCCACCTGCTTTATCTACAAATGAGACTATGTGATCACTCCATTTCACATCCCTACAAACTGTTACACCTAGATATTTGTATAAATTGACCAACTTCAACTGTGACTTATTAAGATTATTAATAATATTATTATTTTATTCATTTATTTTTTTCGAAAGGCGCAACTTTACATTTCATAAAATTTACAGCAAGCTGTTAATCTCTGCAGCACTGTGAAATCTTATCATGATCTGACTAAATATTCTGCAACTGTTTTCAGGTGGTAATTTATCACAGGTAACTGCATTAACTGTAAAAAATTTCACATTATTAATATTTTCCGCAACTCATTGACAAAAAACAGGAACAGCAAGGATCCCACAACACTTTCTGAAGGCACACCAAAAGTTGCTTCTACATCTGTTGGACATTCTATGGAAGATAACTTGTTGCATCATCCCTACCAAAAAATCCTCGATCCACAGACAAATTTCATTTGACACACCCATACGATCATACTTTCGACAGTAAGTGTAGATTTGGTACCAAGTCAAATGCTTCATGGAAATCGAGAAATACTGCAATCACATGACTGCCTTGATCCATGACTTTCAGTACATCATGTGAGTGAGGTGTGAGTTAGGTTTCACATGACTAGTTTTCAGAATCCGTGCTTGTTGGCATGGAGGAAGTCATTCTATTCGAGACAGCTTATTATGTTTGAGCTCATATGATGATCTAAGATTTTACATCAAATGGATATCAAGGATATTGCACAGCAGTTTTGTGAATCACTTCTGCTACCTCTCTTATAGACAAGTGTGACCTACACTTTCTTCCGACTGGCACAGTTTTTTCTTCAAGCAATCTACAGTTGATTATAGTTAAAACAGGAGGTAACTCACTCACAAAGTCACTATATAATATGATGGGGATTCCATCAGAGCCTGTAGCTTTGTTCAGTTTTAATGATTTCAGCTGTTTCTCGACATCACTGACACTAATACCTATTGCACTCATCTTTTCAGAGGTACAAGGATTAAAATGGTGCAATTCTGTTGTGTTTTGTGTGTAAAAGAATATTTGAAAACTGAAATAAACCTTTAAGCTTTAATTCTGCTACCCTCAGTTTCAGTTCCTGTCCCATTCGCTAGGAACTGGACACTAACTTCAGTGCCAATAACAGCCCTTACAATGACAAGAATACCTTTGGGTTCTGTGAATTGCTCTCTTGACACAAACTTTTTTTTTCATTTGCATCTGTCTGTCTACAGCCCTCACCTTTGTTCTTCACCTGTTATGCAGTAGTCTCTGTTTTTTTTTTATAGTGACTCTTTTACTGAGTACACATCTGTCCATGAATGGTGAACTATTGTTTAAAAATTGAGCCACAGTTCCTTTAAATGCTCCTATCCTGAGCTAAAAGTTCCACATTCCTCACTGAGACACAATTCCATTGCTTCTTTATCTAGTTTAATGAACACACAAGTCTTTCTACTCATTGTAGATGACATTTGTACTTTGATAATTGTTGCTACAATTGCCTGATCGTCACTAATACCAGTATCGAAGAGGACATCCTCAAAGGTGACATGACTGTCTGTTGCCATTTGACCTAAAACATTTGCCATTAGATCTAAAACATTTCCCTCATGAGCGGGGTTTCAAACCATCTGTTCTTGGTAGTTTTCAGTGAAGGTATGTAGTAATGTTTTGCAGGGTGTCTTGTCACAAGTAATTATTCACAGTGTGTCTTGTCATATTCATCACTAACAATACTATAATTATCCCAGTTATTGTTGGATGTTTAAAGTCTCCTCCATTGATTACAGTGAGAGTGAGAACTTACATACAACAAAACAATTGATGCAACCTTCTTTATTTCAAAGTACAAAATGATGATGTATGATTAAATATACAATGGGCTTCTCCATCCCAAATGCTCATTGAAATCCACAATTGCTGCCTTCCAAAATAATATCAGTCCGTCACGAGAACCAAGATTTAAAAGGGAGGGAGAGAGGTCTAATACTAACTTTACCCAAGTTAAGCGCAAGTGAACACTTGTTAACAACAATTATGTCAAAAAATCCAGTTATGAACTTCCAGCATGCTGGAATAGCCATAGGTCAGCAACTTCTGTTAATTAGTACATCGAAAAACCAGTCCAAATGTGCAAATTTCAAAAAGTGAAATTTGCAACTTAAGACTGGTTTTTCGCTGTACTAAAATCAATCGCTATTAATTTTCGTTTCAAACAGCTCATGTTACAAAGCACTGTTTCCGACTTTTATTGAACTAAGAATAAGAAAATGACTTGGAATCATAAGCCTAAATGTGTTCACAGCATCGGCTTACTATGCTGTCCCTATCTGTATCTAAATAAAAATCTAATACTGACGTAAGTGGCATAGGCCAAGTTTAATTCTTCCTGCAGATACGCGCCTTGAAGTACTTCTCTAAGGGAAACCTACGAAAACACACGCCAACACAGCGACATAGTGTACTGCTTTCATAGAGGTGAACTTCGGGATGTTGCTGACGGTTCTCAATTTGCGAGGCGGATAAAATAAAAAGGATCTTCTACGTATGTTCCATGGTTTTGTCCAGGGTTTCTTCCAACATACTGCAGAGGTTTACAGCCCCAAAACATGTCATGCAGCATGCAACTGACTATATGGCTTATACCCGAAAACACGAAAAATGTTTACCAATCAAGGTAATCGGCACTGGAGAACTCATTGCAGATGGTCTGAATTTGTTTACGTATTTGGTTTCTGTAGCTTGATACAGTTCAATCACAATAACATTATATCTCAAAACACCACTCCACTTTCAATTGATGCACAATACTTTGACAGCCAAAGATACCCTAACAAACACCTTCTACGACGACTTCATTCATTCGGTTCTTGTGCAATGTGAATACATACGAAGGATTTGCAGCTTAATTTACTGCTCGATGAATAAATTAAAATAACTCAGCACCTGTAATCACGTGTCAGGATGCGTACAACATTCCGCTAATTGCTAAACCTAAAAGCGTAGCGTATTAAACAGGGAGCTCAGAGATCTCAGGACCAAGTTCGGAATACCAACATAAGAAAGAAAAAAGTTGCCAAGAAACGTCACAGTTCACCCCATTTTCGGGATAGAACATGAAGTCTGTCTTTTATAAGTGAATACTAACTAATGTTAAATGAATCTGTTCCCTTTTTGATGCCGTATCTGTTCGATTCTGAGCGTGGTTTTTTAAAATGGAACGTCGACCCATAAGAACAGCTGATCGTAAACTATTGTCAACAAGATTTGTTTATGATATCCGCTTAGTAGTGGCAGATGCAGTTGTCTGCAGAATGTTTACATGAGTTTCAGAAAACTGCAACGTGCGGGAAATGATTAGAGTCTTATTGATTATTCTAGCTGTGTCCATTACTTGTCGTAGTCATGAGATTACTGATGTGGATTGTACTAAGCTTCGGATGGGCCAGTATTTGTGTCCTGATCCAAGCTACGATTATATCGACATAAAAACTCAGCAACCTCGTGGTTGTATGCGTGAAACAAACAGAGCAAAAGGTATGTATTGCTTTAAATTTATTAAAAAAATCCATTAAGATCTTTTTTGTTTCAGATGCTGTATGTATACGCTCTAATCAAAATTTTTCATCGCAGTAATGTGCAGAGCAGCGCCAGGTATCGTCTGCCGAGACACAAAGAATTCAACTTTTTTCAAAGAAATTCCGTGCAAGTGGACGTAAGTATATTGCAGCATGTTGTTATGGATGACAACTGAAAGTAATATAGTTTTTATAATTATACTTCCCTCAAGACATTTGGGTCACACCTTTAACCTTTCCAATTCCATCATTATAATAATATAGTTTGTTGAAATCACTTTAATGTGAGGTTTCTGTGCTCCCCTTATTCATGTTTCCCCATGACATTTAGATGTATCATCATTAGCAATTTGTGCTGCCATTCGTGTGTAGGTTTAGATACTATGTGATATAACTAAGCTACACATCAGTAAATCCCTTATTTGTAATTGTGGAAAGGCCTCTCCGTAAATAATTCAGATTGTTTAATGTTCTATGTGGTTCCATAAATTTCTCTGTTAAAGGACAAAAATATTTTATCCGACATTGTTACAGAGGACTGGGATCAATAACTTATCTTAAATGGAATCTTTCTTTGGTGAGCCTAGTGAGGTGGGGAGTTGTTGGCACACTGGACTTGCATTCATATCTACAATTTAAAATTCCGTTCCCCAACACCAGAGTACGTGAGGCTAAACATCTATCCATATTATAAAAATGTTTGTATGTATCTTCCATATCTCCTCCTAAACCACTGGATTGATTCAAACAGTGAACTGATGGGGGGGGGGGGGGGGGGGGGGAGATAGTACGAACTACCTATCTCTCAAAGGGATGAGGGTGGGGGTGAGAAAGGAGCGTAGCTCATTGTATTCAAGTAGCCACACTATATTCATCCAGTACTTGAGAAAGAGAATATTTAGTGACTTGCAATCAACTTTACACACAACTTAAAACCTTAGACTTTTTCTCACTGGCACCTCCACATAAATATGAAAGGAAAGTAGTTTATTGAATACTTCATTTTCACTGTTCATACAGTAAAACTGTTGTACCAGCATGACCTTTTAAGATATTATTTCTTTACTACTAGCTGTATTCACAACACATTTTACAATATATGGTATATTTTTTCAGACTTACTCTCCAGGACAGATTGTCTGCTGACAATCTAGCTTACTTACAGGATGTCAATTATGAATTTTCGCAATTTGTTCTCTTTATTTTACACCACATCTTTTGTTTGATTTATGTTCTGTCCCCACAGCTGTGTTTGATTTCAGTCTCTTCAGAATTCTTCTACAGAATCTGCAGGCCATGCAAGGAAAAGCCCAATACCTACCATTGTAGCCAGTCCACCTAAAGGGTTGGGAGGTAACTCTACAGTGGTAACCCCCTGACCCTGCAGGGATCTCACTTTTTGATGCCTGAGCTATCGTGTAACCACACCTACTAAGGAGATGATGCTTGCCCATTTGGGGGCTCCAGGACTCTGGGCAATGGCTGTTGTGCCAGGTGGCCTTAGCTCTGGTTGGATTGTGCCTGTGGAGAGAGCTTTCACACAGAGTAGGCAATATCTTTGTGGCTATTTGACATCGTGAAATGACAAAAGTTGACAGACTGCAATTCAGTAAAGATCATTATGACCCTACAAATTTTCTCTCCTTGGCCACACACTGCAAGGAAAACAAGATCAATTGACTTGCAGACACAAACTCACCCCAGTTTCTGGGTTGTACTGGAACAGATGGAGGCTTCTTTGCTGTACTAAGCCGATGTTCTTTATAGAGAATATTGGTGGACTCTATTCCCTTACTATATTATGAAGTGCCTGTCTCCATCTTCATTAGGATGGCAAATTCTACCCAATCCTATTTGCTAATCTTTTGTAAACAACCTATAATGACTTATAAGACTCCAAACATGGTACAGGGAGTAGTTTTTCACTGGGACCCAATGCTGCAAACAGATGAAGATGTACATAAACTTTCAGGGAGGTGAGCGATCCACTTCATATGCTATGTGTGTCAAGCTGTGTCAGACATAAAGGCTGACACCAGTGCATTCATCCTTACTTTTGAGAGGAATTCATTTCCAGAGAAGATCAAATCCATGGCTTACCTCAGAGACGTGAAGCCACATTTTCCACTCCTTATGTACTTTAAATGCCACCATAGTGGGCATATATTTCCCTGGTGTACATATGACCCAATTTCTGTAGACTGTGGCCAACCATTTCATGAAAATCTACCATGTGCACTTCCACCTTTCTGTGTCAATTGCGAGAATGAACACCCTCCCCAATCCTCCAAGTGTGCTACCCTAATTAAGAAGTGCAAAATCCAGTAACGGAGGATCACAGATTAGCTCTCTTATTTTGAAGCTCAGAAAAGAATATGATTGTTTGTATCCTGTCTCAGTAATATCAATCTTGCAGTATGTGGTGTATTTAGTCCCTTGATGCTGACCTGTGGTAGTCACACAAATAAACTTAACCATGTGGGTGATTAGCCCCCCCCCCCCCTTTTTGTGGTTTCTTTGGCACCATCTCCGGGAATCATTCCCCACACCCACCCAGAGAAACAGCAGCCATCTCTGGCATCTACCAGTCACAGGGCTCCCTTTCCCCAGTAATCCACAGGTCAGCAATCTGACATCAGCCAGTGGCTGAAGCAGTTAGACTGGTGATCCAAGGGATGTCCACTCTTCTTCTGTTCTTACACCCCCGTTGAATAAGCCCAAAAATGAAAAATCTCGAGAGAAGGCTACTCTGGCGACCTTGGAGGTGCCAGATTCTGGTACGCTGTGGGCTCCAAACTGATGTTTGGGACATTGTTCCATCCCCCTTTGCAACAGACAATGATCCTGAAGTGTGACTTGTCCTCCTGGCACATTCAAACCCAACCAGGACACCAAGATGTGGTGATCCAATTTATCTGCAACTCTTCAAGGTTACCATGCATTCTATTTTACAGGCTCCGACAAGGCATCTGCAGAGATTTGTACATTGGTTCACATAGATCTTGTCTGTAAGTGGGCCTCCCTGTGTACATTTTGAAAGTGATAGGAGTGCAGGCGCAAACGACTGCTATGATCACTATTTGTAATGTTTGTTTACCTTCAGGCAGGGTACTTACTTACCTTGAGATGACCACTTCAACTCAATAACTCTGCCCCCCTTCTCTCCTACTTGGGAATTTACATGTGCCCCACCCATTGTGGGGAAGTACCACTTCATCTGGTTCTGTTCTTCAGACTGATCAGTTTATTTCTGACTGTGATCTTTGTGACCTTATGATCTCTTTCCCCAGTCTCATTGCTTCACTACAATGATCACGTCACTTCCTTGTCACTGCCTGATAGACTACTTACCGTGTAGGGTTCTCCAAAGAGCCAACTGTCGGCTGTCTGGCTGTAGCCCGCTCTCTGTCATATTGCATTGACGAGATTTTGGGAGACTTCCCTGGCTCAGTCACCTGCATTGCTGGAACTACTATGCTGTTTTCTATGGGCTCCCTATGCCACTATCTGATGCAATGGTGGACCAAATAGCTTACAACTGCTAGTCAGAATTGTTGAAGGGCCCTGCAACATCTCAAGTGAGTTCCTTCACCTACTACCCTCATCACTTTTAAGCAGCTCTGTGCTAAAGCTCACTATCTACTTAATGCTGGGAGCTCTACATCTCCTCCTTGAGAACATATACCTCTTCATCCCAGGTCTGGGCCATGCTCCATAGTCTGCTGGGCCATCAAACATCAATAACTGTTCTGAATCTCCTCCTTTGGGGTGGTATATCAACTAGTGCACCAGTTCTTGCAGCTCACTTTGTGACTACATCAGCATCCTCCTCTTACTCAGACATGTTTCTCATGTACAGGGTGATTATTTTTTTTTTTTTCCCCCCCACCGTGTATTAATTCTAGGGATTGATCGATGAGAGGATACACAACAAAAAATGCTTAGTTTCCGTGCTAGAGACCATTTATTCAATCATACATTGTTACAGAGACTGCAGTCTAATATGCACTGTACCATGCAGCCACAGTCACAGTATGTGCTGAAAATGGGCTCCATGAGCCTCAACACATGCGCGTATGCGCTGTAGCATGTTCTGTCTCACATGTTCACTTTGGTTTGGCTGCATCCGAACAGTGTCAAAGGCACCATGAATATGCTGCTCCAGTGTCTTCACATCTGGAATGGGCTCTGCATACACAATACTTTTGAAATGGCCCCATAACCAGAAGTCTCACGGGTTGAGATCCGATGAACAAGCAGGCCATGCAACTGGACTCCCTTATCCAATCCTTTGACCAAGGAAGTCATAATTGAGATGTGTCCGGACGTTAATGGCGAAGTGGGCTGGAGCACCATCATGTAGCAGCCACATAACCCTTTGAATCATCAATGGCACTTCTTCCAACACTCGAGGCAAAATCGCCTGCAAGAAACACCAATAGTTCTGGCCTGTTAGGTGATGTGGATGGAAGACTGGTACCAAAATACAGTCACCTATTGTCCTGGCCCGCACTTTCCAGCTGCACTGATGCTGATTATTTGCTGTCACCGTACCACAGGGGTTCTGCATACTGTCCCACAGGTGACTGTTATGAAAGTTGAAGATACCACTCCGCATAGAGCTGGCCTCATCTGCGAATAGGATGGATGACACAAATCCTGGAATTGTGGTTTCCTGGTAAAGAAAACAGTGACAAAACTGCTCCCGATGTGGAAAGTCTGTCACTAGTAATTCTTGTACATTCTGTAAGTGATAAGGGTAGTAACAATCATCATGAAGAATATTCCACACGGTCGTCTGGCTTATTCTATAGTGGTGGGCCATCTGTATGGTACTGACACGGCAGTCACCTTCCACAGTGTTAATCATACTTTCCTCCAGATGAGGTGTCCGAACATTTTGGATATGTCCTTTATGATACCCTGCTTTCTGAAATAACCTTGTCTCAGACAAACAGCAAAACTCTGTTCCAAACATTGAATTCTATGATTTCCGTCAGTGGGGATAGGTCTCCTGGTACAACCTTGCTGCCCACCACCCATTGCCATTTGCCTTTCCATAAGTAAACATTGTGTACAGTGCTGTATCACATCCATTACAAGGAGAGTCAGCTAGAGAAGTAAATCGGGCACAATGTTATCAGTTACTGTTGCAGGTGGGTGTGCTAGGGCATGACGTATGAGGAACAGTACCCCCCGATAGTAGGAAACCATGCATACTGTAACTGTGTCTGCATGGTACAGTGCATATTAGACTGCAGTCTCTGTAACAAAGTAGGATTGAATAAATGGTTGCTAGCAGGGAAACCTTGCATTTCCAGTTCATTAGACCTTTTTTGTTCCATATCGTCTCATTGATCAATCACTAGAGATTGTAACCGGTGGTAAAAATCACCCTGTATAAAAGACAAGTTGAAGATATCCCTCGTCCTTTACCCTGCATCATGCTGAACTGTATACGGAACCTTTCACTGACTGGGAATTGCTTAAGGCTCTTTACTCATCACTTGACACATCCCCAGGCTCTGATTCAATTCATAATCAGATGATCCAACATCAGACTCCATGAACTCAAGATCTTCGACACTAGTCTGCTAGAAGATGTTTTCCATTTGCAATGGTGAGATAGTAACATCATCCCAGTCCTTAAGCTAGCAAAAAGCCCAACATGCATCAACAGCTACCAACTGTTTATTTTTACCAATGTGCTCTGCAACCTGCTTGAAGAAATGTTAGCCTGATGATTATGCTGGGTTTTCAAATCATGTTATCTTTTCTCGCCTTATCAGTGTCAATTCCAGGAAGAACAGTCTACAACTGGCCATCTGATTAGATTGGTAACAGCAATCTGCCAGGTATTTTTCTTGCAATCTTTTTGACCTACATGAGGCTTACTATACCACTTGCACCATCACGTTTTACTTACCATCCCTGATTGTAGCCGTCGAAGACACATACTTATTATTTTTTAACCCTCCGATGGGTTCATGTTAACATTGGTATGTCACACTGCTTTCCATACATCCAAGAGAAAGGCATCCCACAAGGCTCTGAGCTTACTCTTTCTCATAGCCATCATTGGGATAGTGACCTATGTCAGACCACTGGTCACTCCCACACCTTATGCCGGCAGATTTTGCATTTGATATAGCTCCCAATTTGTAACCGTACCAGAATGCCAGATCCAAGGCATGATCTGAAGGGTCTCTGCCTGGACCCTTTCACAAGGCTTCCAATTTTCTCCTGCAAAAACACGAGTCTTGCATTTCTATCATCGTACCATGGTCAGTCATGACTCAGAGCTCTACTTAGGTACTCATTGTTGGACATTGTTACACAGTCTTGGTTTTTGGAACACCTCTTTGATTAAAAACTGACATTGCTACCCCATGTTCATCAACTAAAGATGAACTGCATGCAAAAGCTTAATGCTTTCTGATTCCTTGCCCTCACCTCTTTGACTGTTGGTTGCCTACTATCCTCTGCATGTATTGGGCACACTGGTTTCGGCCCAGTTGGACTATTGTTGCCATGTTTACGATTCAGTGATACCCTCAGTTTTTAAATTGTTTGACCCAGTCAATCATCGTGGAGTATGACTGGTGACTGATACCCTCTGGACTAGTCATATAGACAGTCTCCTTGCCAAACTGGGGATCTTTCCTCTTCAGTTCTGATGGTATCAATTCTTGCTCAATTATGCAGTCACCATCTGACAAGTCTCGAGGAATATTTAATTGGGTTGTCTCCTGCATGCGGACTCTAAGGGACCCTACATCCTACCTCCTTTGCCAGCTGCCTTAGTCACTATGTTACTATGTTTTAATTTCTTTTAGATGTGGTTGGCCTCATTTTTCTACCACATCCTACTTTCCGTTTTAGGGGTAGTGCTCTGATGAATAGTGGATGCTTTTCACCCCTTTAACACTTTGATTATGATGAATGGGAGAGGGAGGCACCTGTGAAAGGAATGGTTCCCATTGCATGTGGAGCCATGGGGGGACACTTCCCTGTCCCCAAACACCTACTACTGACCTGATTATTTCTCTCACTATATTGATCAAATGAGACTCCCTAGAATTACACAATGGATTTTTATCTGATGAATTATTGTGGTCCAATGAAGAGTGGGAAATGGACAAATAGGGTATCAAATTGACCAACGTAAGGTGTACTTTTGCATAAAAAGTTTTAATTACTTGAAAGTAATTATGTTAATTAAGAAAAACTTAATTGGTGATTTGATGGAAAAAATTTTATCTGAATTTTCATATCTAATCAAAGAATGGGAAATGGGCCAATGGGGTATCGAATTGATGAGCATGAGGTTGAGTATTGTAAAGAAATATTTAATTGCTTGGAAGTAGTCTGGATAATTAAGAAAAATATAATTAGTGAAATAATTCATGAATGGCTGCTACTTGCTATGAAAATAAATTGTCAAAAAATATCAAATCAGTGCATAAATTGAAACTTCTCGGCTTTCTCTTAATTTGTATACTCTTAGTAACAATATAATCCTGATTGATATTTAAATGTATTGTATTTCTTGCTTCCTGAACAAAGCTTTGAAAACAAAGGAAAGATGGTCAAATATTATGTGAAGTGATTTATCTAAAAGTCAGAGTAAAATAGATTAGCAAAACATTTGTCATGCCTTTGAGCGATGATCAATATCATGTGCAGCAGCCTTATGTCATGAGTGAAATTCCACCAGACCGATATCCCCTAATACTCGTTAACATTCCAACATTGTATGTTAAACATTTGAACTTTAAACTCTCACTTGGCACCTCATTTGCTGTATATGATTTAGAGAGTTATTCACAGGAGTGTCAAATGTTTCGTACTTCTAGATAAATCCTTTCTATAGAACATTTAACTTTTTTTATGGACCAGCTAATGTTAATTGTGTTCTTAGCTTGTCACTTTCATTATTATGAATCTCCTAGCTAAAAAGGATTCTGTGTACTGTAATTGTCTTTGTGTTTCAATCAGGATGACTGGGGGTAAAATGTGAGTGGGGTTTCTGTCACCACCAGTGAGACCTGAGAGATGTCTCTTTATATTATTTCTCAGTTCTGGTTTCACATTAATTTCAGAGCCTCAGTTTTACCACTCATACATACTTTTGTAATTCAGTCAATTTCTAGCTGACATCACTAACTCCAGATGAACAACCTCTTGATCAAGGGACTGGTGATTTCACTGTTTCGTCCCTTAACCCCAAAGCAAATAACCACTTAAACTGGCAGGTATGGCAGGATAGTGTAAGCAGATTCATGGATTTGAGTTGACAATAAGAGCAACAACTGATGCACACTCAGAACAGTCACAGAACAGAAAACACTGAATTTTCTTGAAATTATCAGGCAAAAATTGTTTAGTGAAGAAGCAAAATACAAATTGGTTACAAGACTAGTAATTTATTCATATCTACACGAAAAGCAACCTTGAAAAAACAAATGACAGAAAATGACTGCATGTATATTAATAATAGATTCCTTTACCACCATTATTTTTGCACCACTCTCGACTTATACATGTGTTATGTATTTCTTTCCATGCTTCTTAAGTTTTCACATATATCAGTGTATTTTCTGTCTTCAGAAAAAAGAACCATAAATTCTTAAACTTATTGCTCTCATTCAAATTTCCATTCTGTTTTTGAAACTTTTGCCATTGGTAGTTGCACTCATTGGAGATAATGTGTAAGTATATGTGATACAAAGTACTTCACATGTTAGACCTAGTACTCATCTTACTGAATCTAAACTTAAACTTCATTGTCTTTTAAAGTATAGTATTACCATTTTAGAAAATCAACAAATCTGTTAGGAATTATCCTTTTATCAAAGATAATTATAATCTCAGTCTCTTTTTCCTGTATTCAAAACATTATTTTTTAGTTTTTGTACTAAAAAATTTAGTGTTTGTCTCTTTATCTAGCCTCCATGTAAAGTCATTGTTTCTTTTCTTTTAGGAATGGTTACTCATTTGAAACAGCCCTGCTTCTTTCCATTTTCTTGGGCATGTTTGGAGCAGATCGCTTTTATTTGGGATACCCAGCCATTGGTCTCCTGAAGTTCTGCACATTAGGTTTCATGTTTCTTGGGCAGTTAGTAGATATAATACTTATTGCAACACAGACTGTGGGGCCAGCTGATGGGTCATATTATGTTATCCCACATTATGGTGCAGGTATAGAAGTAATTCGAAGCAATAACTGGACATACAAACTGCCACAGGATGACTGGTGAAACAGTATTCTGTTTGTTGGTCATCTATTAAAGATTAATATATGTGAAAAAATTGTGTGGTGGAAAAATTCACGAACGTTGTCTTCCATTGTTACACCACTGTGACTCTAGTGACATTTTAGACAGCTGCATCTGATACCAAGTGTGTTATCTTGAGTAACTGCAGATTTTCAGTGCTACATATTTATCCTGAATGTTACACTGAGTAGCATTCAAAGAGTGAACTGAAATATAGTATTCACTGAAATAACAGAAGTGAGAAATATTTTTTTTATCTCAGTGTGTCTGTTTAATTTACATTAGCCCAAACTTTTGCATTTTATTGTTAACCAATTTTGTTAACATAGGTTGTAAAGTGTAAAGTGATACACTCGTGCAGAAGGGAACAGAAGTGTGCCATGTCAAAGTGACATCTTAACAACTTCCAGTACGTTTTAAATGTTATGAACATATACTGTTTCCTGTCTGTGATTTTTAAAGTATTGTGATATATACTGAATAAAATGTTTGTATTTCTACAACTGACACACTTAGTAGTATTTCGTAATGTAATTATGTTAAATACTAGAATTATCATCTGGAGTATTTTTCTTTTACCTCAGTTACATAAAAATGACACTTAGAGTGATACTTTATGAATAAATACTGTGCTGAAAAGCATATCGTGAGTTACTGAATATGATGTTGAATATGAGCTGTATTGTATGCCTTCTGAAAAGTGGAGGAGCAGTAGGCAGAAAAATAGTGTAGGAGCAGTTTGTTTCTTGAACAGTATTAGTGATAACAGTGAAAGCATTTTATTGGCGTCTCAACCATGCATTGCACAGTAACTTGTATTTATTGTTTTCCCCCCTCACATAATTACTTTTAATTGGACTGAAATTTCTTCTTTATAACTCTTAGTCACTGAATATTAATGTGACATTTGCTGTCTCTGTTTATGGAAACCAATTCCATGTGTGGTATTTAGACATAATGTAAAGCAGGAACCTTTATCTCTGTATGCTTACTGCAGTGAGTGTTCAAATCAAAGATGAAAATACGGTTTCTGATTGAAAAACAAGCTTCAGAGTAGGTATTGAGGGTACTATACAATCACTCAGAGGACAATCAATGTATATTCATTCTTGGTGTGTGTTGATTGTTATTGGTTTGGGGGGATGGGGGGACAGTTAGAGAAGTGAGCAAATCCATTTAAAAATGTGTCGGGTCTGGAGGGAGCCATGCAATACTAAAAATATATAAACAGTTTATTTCCAGGCACATGCTGTACCATGACCCTTACATTTGAAGAGACATCAGATACTGTGCATTGTGCATTTTCAGCAGATTATCTCTCAAATCTAAGGTCAAGGGATATATATAGAGCAGAGTAGCATTTATAATCTTGTAGCTCCAGTAGGAGCAGAGACACAGCTACAACATGTTTTTTTTAATTCCCTGCTGTATAGGCTACCCTGTGCAACAAGTGTGTTGTATTGGGATACTATTGGCCTGCCTTATCGACTTGCTTTGCAACACAGAGTACACATTCAGAGCAACAAATGGTTTTCCAATCCCCAACATGCAGGCTGGCCTGCACTGCAAGCGTGTTGCATTGGAATAATTTTGGCCTGCCATATCAACCTGATTTGCAGAGCAGTATGTCGGGGGCAAAAAAGTGTGTTTCAAGCCCCCAACATGTAGGCTGCCCTGCTCAACACCTGTATTGTGCAGGTTGCATTGGCATACCTTGCAAGGAGTAAATGTGTGGATGGGCCCTCCTGAGCAGAGAGAGGGCAGTGGGGGTGGAGGATGAGGTGAATAGAGAAAAGGGGGGGGGGGAGGAAGTGGACAGAGCAGAGTGGGTTGCTGTGTACTGTCACACTATGGTTGTCATGAAATCCAGTACATGCAAGTTTGCCATAAACAGGCAAATAAACAGTGATATTGGCAGACCAAATCAGTACTGATAATAGAAATTAAATTCATCATATATCTGAAAACAACAACACACAGAACATCCAGAGACCAATCCGTTAGAAGTTCATAGTAACTTGGTAGTTGTGTGCTTGTGCATAAGACTGTCTGCAATGGTGCAACTGAATTTGTCAGGCACAGCTGAGCTGTGGTTTAACTCACTATGCCCATTTAGGGCGCACCATTGCAGCAGCTCCAAATGAGGAATGAGGCATCATATATACAGCAACTAAGTTGCCTTGGGCGCAGTTCGTATCTAGATCCCTATTTTAGAGAGGAAAAGAGATGTACCATCTAGACCAGAAAAGAAGCCTTTCCTCTCTTGAGCTGGTCCACCATCAACATCCTTATAAATAATTTTCTGTGTGATTTTGCTGTAAATCTCTGCCAAACTGTGTATAAATTACCTGATCTGTTTGATGCACTTCGTCATGGTGTAGTTTTTGTAGCAGACCTCCCATTGTTAGTCTGCATGCCTCAGTCATTTCACTATCATCTAGCCACTGCATTGACGGGACCATGGGGGTCTCCACTTGCTCCGGCAAGTGTTTATATGACTGTATGCAATTTTTTAATTTGTTAACCAGATTCTGCTCTCACATACCGTTTCTTGTATTAAATACTGTAGATTTATACTTCACTTTACATTTTTCTGTGCCATTGGAAACTCTCCCTCTGTTTTTGTCTTCTACCCCCATCATAGCCATTTTTTTCCTGATTTTTCATTCTATTTTTAATACAGTTACACATGAAACGTGTAATGTGTACATAAATATTTCAAAGTGTTATTTAGGTGAAGTTCCATTTAAATTTATTATTGAGTTGGTTACATTAAACATGCTGACTTTGGTGATACAGTTAGTTCTACTGGAAGACTGACTGTTTAAAAGCTATGACTAATTGAAAGTTCTACTGCAGTATGTATCATTCACAGTCTTTTTGTTGTGTCTGTCTGTGCTCAGCATCTCTCTTATATGGTGACTAGCAATCTCTGCTTTTCAGAATATTGTTGTTATTCCATCTCAGATTTTCCACTGTTTTGATGCACTAATCTTCAATGTTTTTCGTAAACCAGGAAACAGTTAAGCCTTGTAGCCTAACCTTGCTGATTCTCAAAACATTATGTGGATTCCAAGATCAGTAAATATCTGTATGTCAGTCTTTAAATAGACTGTCTTACTCCAAAATCATCAGATTGAGGAGAGCAAAGAAAGATTTTTTACACAGTGAAGTCGTGAATTTTTCTTAGGCTACTGTATTGAGTGTGCAAAAAGAGACAATAATATAAAGCATTTCAGTAGTTTTAGTAAGATGTAGACATGAACTGGATGGAGTGCCAGGCTTACGATCCAGGTGTATAGAGGAAGTGTGTAGCATAGTTATGGTTTGGTTTGTGGGCTCTGCTGACAGACCTGTGTAGGTGGAAAATCTTAATAATCAGGCAGGGAAGACTGTGATCAAAATTTTTTTGAGGTCAAAATAAATTGTGTTGTTCCATGGAAACCAAAATATTTCATTTGATGCAAAGGTTTTTTCAGGACATGAGAAGGTGGCTAAATTTGAGACTCTAAACACTATTTTATCTTCTTGTCCAACTGATAAATCTATGTTGTTTTCTTAATAGCAACAATAGTGCTACAGGGATCCTCTCAGTACAGTAGAAATATAACTACATTTATGATAAAAAAAATTGAAGCATTCAGAAGGGGAGGAGGGAACAAAATGAAACTTTGCATATTGAGAGGATGTATGATATTATTTCACTGATTGCAAAATCAAATCAAATTTACAAAGAACATGGCCCTTTATAAGCCCACTTATCACTGTGAGATTGCACTCCCTCTGACCCAGATGCATGCTTTGATTCATTGGAAGGGGTATCGATAGCCATCGTATCCCCTCCTGAGGCAAACTAGTCTACAGCTGTTGTAACTGGACCTTGATATCCTGGATACTGGAAATGAGATGGAATTTACATCAGAGCTGGTCCTACACATGTTCTGTCAGGGACAGTTCTGAGGAACTTGATGGCCACATGAGTACTTAAACATCATGCAGACAGTTCATAGACACATCTACCTTGTGTGGTCTAGTACTGTCCTGTTGAAAAATGGCACAACAGCTCTCACAAGGAAGGTAGCTCATGAGGACACAGGATGTCCATGATATACCGATGTGCAGTGTTCCTCCAGATGGTACCAGTTGTGATCGGTAGTCCACACACCATGTCACCAGGAGTAAAATGGTTGTGCCTCTCCAAACATTGGAAGAATCGGACCTTTCCCCAGGTCAGCTCTGTTCTCGCTGATGATGGTCATCCAGGATAGTGCAGAACTGCGATTTATCAATGAACACATTGCAATGCCATAAATGAGCACTCTGTGCTTCCCAGTAATGGCGCCACTGCAGACATTGTCATTTGGATTGTGGTGTTAGTGGCAGCTTACACATGGGATGGTAATTCCTTGGTCTTGCTACTGCTTGTCTCCGACCGGTGGTGCAAGGTGACACAGAATGTTGCAGGCAATCCATTACATGTTCCTGAATGACAAGTGCAGATGTGAAGGGACTACAATGTGCTTGGTGCACAGGGACTGTCCTTGCTTGTGGGGGTCAGATGATGTTGACTGCAACCTTGACTGTTAGTATGTCTGCCCTCACATTCTTATACAGCCCACATATCTGGATAGTGAACAATTTGACTATTCAACTCGATGGAGACTCACATAAGATCCCTTTCAAACTCTGTCAGCTATTGATAACACTGTCTCACATGAGCTTGCAATATCTCTGTGACCTTCGCAGTAATCACTCAATATCTGTCACTTTTCACACTCCATATATGCCCTATTACACTTGGCGACAACACTAAACAGTAACATCAATACACTGTTGTAACCATTCCATCCATCACGGAGAAATGCAATTCTAATCATTTACATACCTGCTGATTGTACGTATGTGACTGAAGTTACATTGACATCTGATCATGTCTTCTGGATGATTTACGTTTTTGTCAAGCAGTGTTGTTTGACATGGGGTGCTCAACTGCGTGGTCATCAGTGCCCATACAATGCTCCAATATTTATACAGTCCAATTTTAGCCACGTTCACAAATGATGATGATGAAATGATGGGGACAACACAAACACCCAGTCCCCAGGCGGAGAAAATCACAACCTGGCCAGGGAATTGAACCTGGGACCTCATGATCCAGAGGTGGCAATGCTAACCACTTAGACCATGAGCTGTGGACGTCAGGCAGTGTATTTCAACTGCAAGTGAGGCTGGCAACCATCACTAGTAACCATTTCACAAGTACAGGAGTGTGGGTCAAGTAATCCAAGCCCTCCAATTAATATTTCTTTCTCCTATGTTGGTGTAACTATGTTGCACAACTAACTCTTGCATTCTGCATCTTTCATAGGGCATACATAATGTGGTCACAGACACTTTCTTTGTGATCATGAAAGTTCATAGAATAGAATAATCCCTTTCCATTTAAACTACTCTATATATGTGTCTATTCTGATAATGAATTGATTTTGAGTGGGAGGATCTTTTATGCCTTGGCCTGTTCGTAAATACTTATGCATCCAATACATTATTTTATATTTCATTGTTTTTGCTGGCAGATCAACAAGTGTGCTCTTAAACTCCCTGGCAAATTAAAACTAAATGTTTGACTGATCCTTGAACTTGTAATTTTGCCTTTCATGAGCAGTGTTTTCACTGCTGATTTATCATGGCATGAATCATGACCTGTCCACACAGTTTTTATGTTAATCTGTCCTATTTTTCAAGATCCATAGAAGCTCTCTTGCATATCTTGCTGGATCATCTCACATGGAAGAAAGAATATTGCAGAGTATTTGCTTAGGCACAGCGTACAGGTTGTTTCCAGTATTAATCTTTGATGCTGCAATTGAATCCGCATTGTTTTGAACTTCCTGACTCATTGAAACCATGCACTGAATTGGGACATGAACGTGGAGCCTTGTCTTTCATGAGCAATACTATCATTAACTGAGCTGCTCAGGTGAGACTCACAATCGGCCCTCACTTATTCAATTCAAGTAGTACCTCTGCCCACTTTCCAAGCTTGACAAAAGCTAGCTTCCTACATACCTTGCTGGACCAGCAAGTTTAGAAAGTAGTATAGAAGTACTTGATTAATTGAATTTGAGAGAGTAGGTTGTGGGTTGTGCCCAGATAGCTCAGTCAGTAAAATCATTGTCCATGAAAGGTAAGGTTCCGAGTTCAACTCCTGGTACAGAGTTCATTTTCAACCTACCAGGTAGTTCAGAGCAGTGCACATGTCACTGCAGAGTGAAAGGTTTATTCAAGACTCCTCTTTCTTTCACATAATGTCTTTTGTGTTCAGGAACACATCTTTTTTAATGCATGCTTACTATTTTTTATTTTATCTCATACTTCAAAGGTTCAGGAACTTGATGCAAGTGACTGTTAATTCAAAGAAGTATAATTTTTCTGATCATAACAACTCCCCCTCTCCCCTGGAACAATTTCAGTGTAAACTGTGTGGATTAATAGTCTTAGGAAAATTAAAAACAGAAATTTTGTCTTGACTAGTTATTGTACTGGAAATACCCCTTTAAGCAACTGTTCACTGGAATCCTTGAGGAAATGTATATTTTAGCAGGTAAATTTGTGTTAATGATTGATCCTGAAAAGTGAAAGTTGGGCATTACTTCCTTCATGAATTTACAGCCGTGAAGTCCGAATCAACATTGAGAAACAACATTTTTGAAGAAGAAATCACATGGAATTTACAAGTTGGCTGGCAGCCATCCATGATGTTGAAAGTAAATCTTGGGCACAATAAAACAGAGATGGTATTTTATAGTGCTACTGGCAAATAATTTCAGAACTTAAAGATACTCAGAGATCGACAAACTTATTCTTGGGGTATGAAAAGCATCTACACATGTGCTTCCACTGAACCTTCAATGATATATTTCCTGTAGAAAAATGAAATAAGTAATTTGAATGCAGTGGTATGATAAAAAGCAAGTAGTTATACGAGCTTATCAGATTTTTGTGTTATATTTCATGACAATGCATTTTCTGTGTTCTTACATTTGAAGTACTTTGAAAGCTTGTTGAGGTTTTTTTTCTTATTTTGACTGGATTTACAGTATTATTCAGAAGCATAGCTTTATTGGAGAGCTTCATCAATGGGCCTTCTGTGGATTTCTCCTCACCTTTATATGGTCCTTCCTGTCACATTACTGCTTTGTATATTAGATTATGAAAGTTTTGCAGGACAGGTTTGAATTAGAGAACAATTTCCTTAAGGAAGTGTTATAAACATCACTGTTGCCATAAGTAGCATAATGTCTGCTATTAGAAGTCCAATTGAGGGCTCTTACATAAGGCAGATTTTCATTTGTTTGCTCCTTGGTAAACTCTGTATCAGTGGCTATCAAGTGCACTGTGGAGCAGACTGTTTGTGTTATACAGTATCTAGTTTTCTCTGGAGAAAACCATATGTGTCAATTTCCATCATTCAAGAACATTTACAATCCACTTACATTTAAATAAAGAGACTTCACTCTGTGATTGAAAGATTTGACGAGGCTTTTGGTCTTGTATGTAATGAAGACCTATGCTTCTTACCAAATATGAAGGATCGGAAGGCAAGATCCTTCAAAGAAATTAACATTTTAAAGTCCTTCAGTAACAAATGTTTAGACACACTGTGTGCATATGCGTAATTTATATAAAACATTTGTGTGGTTCTGGATGGGTCATGGTCACCAGCTGTAAAGAGCAGCAAGAGCTGTGTGCCTATAGGTCATGGCTGTTATCCACCATGGGTAGAGGTGGAGGGTAAGTTTCAGGTGCCTACAGCAGAAGTCCTATAACTGTGCACGTAGCCTCTAGTGACACTGGTGAACCACACAAATTGTCCAGTGAGAACTACACATGATGCAACAGGCACACAGGTTCTTGTTCAGAGTGTAGTCACTCCGATTCCGTTTGGTTGTTCACCCTGTTATGGAAATGGCTTTCATAAATCATCTACATGGACGTTTATTTGGAACCTGGAGTAGAATACATCAGAGCCTCCCTTTTTTATACGTGTAATATTTTATGTCAGGACTTTAATTGTGTGCTATTTTATGCTGGTGAGTCTAAACAAGGGGATGACTTTTGCTACTCTGTGCGTTGTCCTAACTATATCCCTAAGGTCTTTTCATCTAACAAATTTCCTGTTTTTGACATGAAGCTTCATGCTGATTAAGGCCACTGGAACAGAAGACATGCATACAAGTTATAAAATCCATATGCTGAGAGTCCCTGAGTGTGTTTCAAGCCATCCTCGACATGTAATCAACAGAGAAATTAGCCCAAAATCTTCAGGATGCTTAATTCACCTGCAAAGGCTGGGAAAAGTTTTGTCCATCTGATGAAACGCCCTCACTGTTGAGGCATAGGCTTATGAGGTAAGTTCATAGTAGGAATTGGCAATTATGTGGATGAGGTGTCACAATTTGGCTTTTAATGATTCAGTTGATAACTGGTATTTTTCAGTCATACACCTCTACGATATATTCATACTGTAGTGCTGATACTATATTTTTGGCATTAATATGGAACATGGTAGCTCAGCCATAGCAGCTGCAGAAGTTATAAGCAGCTGGTGGGCTCCAAGGAATTGGCATGCAAGTTGCAGCAACAAGCTGTTTATGCATTGTGATGTGAGCCAGGTTGGGCAGTTTCTGCACTGTTGAGCCACAGATTTGTTATTCTGTACATGTCTGGAAGCAGTGCACTGGCACAATAAATCAGTTTCGAACCAGTGTAAATGCCCATCAATTCTAGCAGAGGAATTTCCAGTCTGGTGGCACTACTGTGAGAGGACTAGCCCAGACGCTGAAGCGATATGGGTCAGCAGCCATCTTCCGCCAATGCCAGACCATCTTCTAACACTAAGTCCTCCTCTGTGGACTTGGCCCCTATGTGCTGGTGAGCTGCCTCCAGACTCACTCCAGCAGCAGCCAGACTGCTGCAGTGGTGGGCAGCAGATTGTGATATGTGTGGTACAGCCACTCATCCTCATACACTGTTTGGGGTGTATTGGTGCCACACAGCACTGCTTGCAGAGGTGAGTTCCAGCCCTGGAGGCTGTCGTGCCATGCAAGAATTCCAGCATATTTACAAACTATTGGTGGGTACCACAAGCAGCCAAGTCACACATAACTGGCCCTGCTCATTAGCATTCCTGAATACCGATGTCATGGCCAGCCTCATGGCCAACTGTAAGCTATAGCAGTACACCACAGGTCATCCATGCTATGCACTAAAGGTGGCATTTCTTTAGCAGTGCACCATGAGTCATCCACACTACACGCTAAAGCGGGCAGCACAGCGTTACAAGTGAAGTAGGATGGATCTCAATGAAGTGTTTGAATTTCTGATATTGTTTTCATGAGCCATCAATGGCCTGCACTTTCTCCACGATCCACCACCGCAATCCACAGCACAGTAGTAGCCATCCAGCTCTGGCCACTACAGTAACTTATGACTGAAAAACACATTTGTGTAGTTTTGTACAGTATTAGGCAAATGTCATGTGTTTTTCATTCTTAATACATGAAATATTCTTCCAAGATCCAATGGAACAGTAAATTAATACTATTTATACTTTAATGGAAACTGTCTTAAAAATACATTTTTAGGTTAGTAACTAAATTGTCTAAGAGGTTAGCAGTGGCCCCGCATTTCTTGCAGTGCAGTACTTAAAGCAATGAATGGGCTTGCAATATCCACTGACAGATCATGACACTATTACCTTGATGTTGTCAAGTTTTCAAGAACCTTTCAAAGTTCTGTTTGGGTTACTGTACCTGAAGTGTTGGAAATGAACACTTAGTATGTTCCTCAGTCTGTATCTAAAGTAAAAACCTAAAGTATTCTATTTCATAACACTCTACATATTTTCTCTCTGCTCCTGAATAGAAAAATAGCAGTTTCAGAATATATTTTTGTATTTATTATTTTTTTGTACAAAAATATTTGTTACACTTGTTTTCACATATGAGGGTAATCCTAAAAGTAAGATCTCCTATTTTTTTTCTTTTTTATAAATACATAGACCTGTTTATTTCTACAAGGGTTTACATAAGTTTACAGCTTGACATTTAGCTATTTTTCGACATAATCACCATTTCTGTCGATGCATTTTTGTAGACACTGTGGCAGTTTTTGTATGCCCATGTCATACCAGCTCACCGACATGCTGTTCAGAAAGTTATGAACCTCTTCTTTCACCTTGTCGTCAGAGCTGAATCGCTGGGACCACAATTAACACTGACAGGTAAATTATCGCTGACAGGTACTGTGAGACTCTGACTTGGCACCCAGTGACTATTACCTGTTCCCTAGGTTAAAAGAATATTTGGCTGGAAAGCGATTCAGCTCCAACGACGAGGTGAAAGAAGAGGTTCATAACTTTCTGAACAGCATGGCGGCGAGCTGGTATGACATGGGCATACAAAAACTGCCACAGTGTCTATAAAAATGCATCGACAGAAATGGTTTTTATGTCGAAAAATAGCTAAATGTTCAAGCTGTAAACTGACCTAAACCATTGTAGAAATAAACAGGTCTATGTACTTATAAAAAAATAGGAAACCTTACTTTTGGGATTACTCTCGTAGTATCTCTCTTTCTTTTACAAGGTCTCCAGAGTAAGTAGTGTTAGTGTTTGTGCTCCAGTCACAGCTACACATGTCATTCCTGTTGCGGGTGTTAGTGGAAATTACTATGTGCAAGACTGGAAGACCATTGCCTTCATAATAATGCCATCAGCAAATAGTAGTACTTCCATTCTGTTGTTCAGGTCTCATCTGCATGATGAAACACTGTGACATCTGTATGGCTGGTGTCCTTAGGAATTACAGACACTTGGAAGATTGTTCCTATGCAGACTCTGTCTAGAGACAGATATGCCTGCCAGGTCAGCATTCCATTTGCTCCGGTATTCTGAGGACTTATTTACATTGAAATCAACTACATTGAAAATGTATCCTTAATGACTGGAAGAACAGAATCTTCAAATATGACCCATGTTCAGTTTGTAAAATGACTTTCATTCTGCGTTTTTCTGCAGAGACTCTAGGAAAATGACTGAAGCCCAGAAACTTCATAGAAATATGATAATTTGTATGGCAGACACATTTGTGTGTGTGTGTGTGTGTGTGTGTGTGTGTGTGTGTGTGTGTGTGTTTGGGGGGGAAGGGGGGGGCATTATTGTCTTTGGATAAGTTGTACTGCTTTAAGGTACATGCAGGGTGATTTTCCTAAATGGGGATGAACTGTAGGAAATAATCCCTAAGAGGATAGGGAATAAAAAAGGTTTTGAAAAATAAATCAAATGTTTTGCAATAACAGTGGCAGCATTTGTAAGGGAGACATTATTTCTTGCACCACATGCATTCTGTTTCCTGATACTTGAAGGGTTCTCTGTCAAAACATTTTTGAAACTGAAAAATGAATGAAACTTTTTTTACACCGGGGCCATAGATAGCAGAAATGTCAAAGCAACACAACAGCAGACTGCATGAGCTACATAGCTCATACAGTACTTGAAGGCAAAATAAGCTCTTTTGATGTGTGAGCGGTTATCTTCCAGCTCAATGTCAAAGTCACTTGAAGTCACTGGATTTACAAGTCAGATTTTCCATCCTAACTGACAGCTATTAGTTGACCAGTGTAAAGATATTTATCATTAGTTTAAATGGTAATCAGAGTGAATGAGAACTTCTAGTGGTTACTGACCTTTGTGAAGCTGACCTCGATGGATCCACTGAATCTCAACAATATCACCCAATGCACCATTGATGAGAACAGCAGTAACTAAAATGTTTGCGCTCAACATAACTCGAGCATTGGATGCAATATTAATTTCATCAACAAGTCCACCACAGTCATTAACATTTGGTGTATGATTTGCTTTCAGTGTTGGCTTTCCTGCATCCTCTGCCATTTCAGAGTAAGTGTTGACGGCACAAACTTTTGCAACCTCTTCTGCAGGCTTGTGCTGATACCAGCGTGTGCACAGTGCATTAGTTGGATGGATCTGAAGACAGCTACAAGGTATACACTCTCTGTTCTCAATTAAACAACATCCATGTCCTCAGAAGTGAAGTTGTCTTTGCAAAGTCAGTTAAGCAATTCAATGAAGAGATTATCTTGCTGTCACATACTCTGCTGGAGTACCATGAAACTGGGAAAATTGCCATAGATTAAAAGTATACTCTTAAGACTTATTCTATAGTTGAGTCAGCTTAATCATGTAGGGGAAGCATTACTCATCTGCAGAGTTGTGGCACCACTGAAGCATTACCATAGAGACATTTATGAAATGGTATCTTTTGTTCTCAGAATGCCCTGAATTTATTCTTGGTTAAAATGAAGCCATTTTGGCAGTTACATATCATACCCGTGCAAAGCATTATATGTAAAATAGCTAAATCTGAAAGAGATGAACTTTTTGACGACACATTTGCTTTCATAGCATCTTCTGTTCTTGAAATGTCCTAAATTTAGTACTCAGTTCAAATGAAACATTTTTAACAGTTAAGTATCACACCAAAGCAACTTTTCAACTTTTCATGTGCAAAATACCTAGGCCCTGAAGAGATGAACTTTCGGACACTTAATTACATAGGTAGCAGCAGCATTTTCTCAGCTAAGTTTTTCCTGACTGCTTTGATTACTTTAAAGCAAATAAACCACTTTTTACAAAATGAAGCATAGAGCTTTGATATGCCATTTGTCCATTTACCATTCTTTGTCTGGTTAAGAAAATTCAGATAAAAACCCACTCTGTAATATTTACAGGAAGTCGTGTTTTTGTTACACTCAAACATTTGACCAAATAGGTCATGTGGACATATGGCTGGAAATCCATTCAAGGGAGGTACATCACTTGAAGGTGGAGATGAAAGTTGTTTGACAGAATAGGTGTCAGTGATTGAAAGTGCACATGAGAACACACTAGGCAAATGTTAATGCTCTGTCTGTGCTAGTTTCATTTCCACACTCAAGAGGGCAGCAATGTCGTCCATGACAGCTGTCACTATCTTTATCACTTACAACATTTGCAGACCTTATTACGTATGGACTTGCTTCCACATATGTTATATTAGAATTATGTTTATCATTTAGATTAGAACTTACGTTATCCATCTTTCCACACAATATTTATTTTGTTTTTTAACCGAACAAGTTTCAGCTATTTATATTGGGCACAGTCAGTGACTTTCACTTTTTCATTCTTTTCATGTGGACATTGGTTCTCCTGTATGAACTATATGTATAGTGTACAGGTTTCCAGTAGACAGTATGTCATACTTATGCAGTTCACTGTACATAAGTGTGACACACTGTCAAGTTGAAACCTATACAGTTTGCGGTCACCTACAGTGTGCAGCAAAAAGGGTTATGTATAATGCAGTGCGTAAATGTGTCATACTATCAATTGGAAACCTGCATGATGAGCATGTTGTGGCTACAGAAAAGAATAGAAAAGTGAAAACCCCCGTTGATACCTAGTATGAACATGAAACATATTTGATTAAAAACAAAATAAACATTCAGTTGCAAAAAATCGATAGCATGTATTCCTATATACGTGATGCTGGTGGAGCACAATGTGGCTAAGCTATGGAGTTCAACATTTGGCGAGTGGTAAATCATCCCAAAAGAGGTTAAGAATTTAATAAAATTACATTTTGTACGATGCACAGTGCTACGATAGTGATGCAAGTATCGAAGACGTGAGACAAAGTAAGATGAGTAAGTATTATACCTGACAGTGGAAGTGGTCAATCAATGGCAGTGTGGACACTTTTCCGGACAAATTAACGAAAGGTTCTAGATAAAGTCTCATGTACAAAAGTCAACATAGTATTGTGTGGAGACATAAACGTAAACACAAATATAAATGAAACAATCAGTACCCTGTAAATACCCTTTAGAGTTTTGGCTCTGCTGTTGATTAGGGTTACCGCATTTTTTTTACACAAAAAAGGGGAAACTTTCTATATTTTAGAATGAAAAAAGAGAACTCTTTCCATATTTTTGATCCAAAATTGAAAAGGGACACTTTATTCAATAGCCATACAATGACCACAAATTATACATTTGTTGTTGTTGTGGTCTTCAGTCCTGAGACTGGTTTGATGCAGCTCTCCATGCTACTCTATCCTGTGCAAGCTTCTTCATCTCCCAGTACCTACTGCAACCTACATCCTTCTGAATCTGCTTAGTGTATTCATCTCTTGGTCTCCCCCTACAATTTTTACCCTCCACGCTGCCCTCCAATACTAAATTTGTGATCCCTTGATGCCTCAGAACATGCCCTACCAACCGATTCCTTCTTCTGGTCAAGTTGTGCCACAACTCCTCTTCTCCCCAATCCTATTCAGTACCTCCTCATTAGTTATGTGATCTACCCATCTAATCTTTAGCATTCTTCTGTAGCACCACATTTCGAAAGCTTCTATTCTCTTCTTGTCCAAACTATTTACCGTCCATGTTTCACTTCCATACATGGCTACACTCCATACAAATACTTTCAGAAATGACTTCCTGACACTTAAATCTATACTCGATATTAACAAATTTCTCTTCTTCAGAAACGCTTTCCTTGCCATCGGCAGTCTACATTTTATATCTTCTCTACTTCGACCATCATTAGTTATTTTGCTCCCCAAATAGCAAAACTCCTTTACTACTTTAAGTGTCTCATTTCCTAATCTATTACCCTCAGCATCACCCAACATAATTCGACTACATTCCATTATCCTCGTTTTGCTTTTGTTGATGTTCATCTTATATCTTCCCTTCAAGACACCATCCATTCCGTTCAACTGCTCTTCCAAGTCCTTTGCTGTCTCTGACAGAATTACAATGTCATCGGCGAACCTCAAAGCTTCATTTCTTCTCCATGGATTTTAATACCTACTCCGAATTTTTCTTTTGTTTCCTTTACTGCTTGCTCAATATACAGATTGAATAACATTGGGGAGAGGCTACAACCCTGTCTTACTCCCTTCCCAACCACTGCTTCCCTTTCATGTCCCTCGACTCTTATAACTGCCATCTGGTTTCTGTACAAATTGTAAATAGCCTTTCGCTTCCTGTATTTTACCCCTGCCACCTTTAGAATTTGAAAGAGAGTATTCCAGTCAACATTGTCAAAAGCTTTCTCTAAGTCTACAAATGCTAGAAATGTAGGTTTGCCTTTCCTTAATCTTTCTTCTAAGATAAGTCGTAAGGTCAGTATTGCCTCACGTGTTCCAGTATTTCTACGGAATCCAAACTGATCTTCCCCGAGGTCGGCTTCTACTAGTTTTTCCATTCGTCTGTAAAGAATTCGTGTTAGTATTTTGCAGCTGTGTCTTATTAAACTGATTGTTCGGTAATTCTCACATCTGTCAACACCTGCTTTCTTTGGGATTGGAATTATATTCTTCTTGAAGTCTGAGGGTATTTCGCCTGTTTCATACATCTTGCTCACCAGATGGTAGAGTTTTGTCAAGACTGGCTCTCCCAAGGCCGTCAGTAGTTCCAATGGAATGTTGTCTACTCCGGGGGCCTTGTTTTGACTCAGGTCTTTCAGTGCTCTGTCAAACTCTTCACGCAGTATCGTATCTCCCATTTCATCTTCATCTTCATCTACATCCTCTTCCATTTCCATAATATTGTCCTCAAGTACATCGCCCTTGTATAGACCCTCTATATACTCCTTCCACCTTTCTGCTTTCCCTTCTTTGCTTAGAACTGGGTTTCCATCTGAGCTCTTGATGTTCATACAAGTGGTTCTCTTATCTCCAAAGGTCTCTTTAATTTTCCTGTAGGCAGTATCTATCTTACCCCTAGTGAGATAAGCCTCTACATCCTTACATTTGTCCTCTAGCCATCCCTGCTTAGCCATTTTGCACTTCCTGTCGATCTCATTTTTGAGACGTTTGTATTCCTTTCTGCCTGCTTCATTTACTGCATTTTTATATTTTCTCCTTTCATCAATTAAATTCAATATTTCTTCTGTTGCCCAAGGATTTCTACGAGCCCTCGTCTTTTTACCTACTTGATCCTCTGCTGCCTTCACTACTTCATCCCTCAAAGCTACCCATTCTTCTTCTACTGTATTTCTTTCCCCCATTTCTGTCAATTGTTCCCTTATGCTCTCCCTGAAACTCTGTACAACCTCTGGTTCTTTCAGTTTATCCAGGTCCCATCTCCTTAAATTCCCACCTTTTTGCAGTTTCTTCAGTTTTAATCTGCAGGTCATAACCAATAGATTGTGGTCAGAGTCCACATCTGCCCCTGGAAATGTCTTACAATTTAAAACCTGGTTCCTAAATCTCTGTCTTACCATTATATAATCTATCTGATACCTTTTAGTATCTCCAGGGTTCTTCCATGTAAACAACCTTCTATCATGATTCTTAAACCAAGTGTTAGCTATGATTAAGTTGTGCTCTGTGCAAAATTCTACCAGGCGGCTTTCTCTTTCATTTCTTAGCCCCAATCCATATTCACCTACTGCGTTTCCTTCTCTCCCTTTTCCTACACTCGAATTCCAGTCACCCATGACTATTAAATTTTCGTCTCCCTTCACTATCTGAATAATTTCTTTTATTTCATCATACATTTCTTCAATTTCTTCGTCATCTGCAGAGCTAGTTGGCATATAAACTTGTACTATTGTAGTAGGTGTGGGCTTCGTATCTATCTTGGCCATAATAATGCGTTTACTATGCTGTTTGTAGTAGCTTACCCGCGTTGCTATTTTCCTATTCATTATTAAACCTACTCCTGCATTACCCCTATTTGACTTTGTGTTTATAACCCTGTAGTCACCTGACCAGAAGTCTTGTTCCTCCTGCCACCGAACTTCACTAATTCCCACTATATCTGACTTTAACCTATCCATTTCCCTTTTCAAATTTTCTAACCTACCTGCCCGATTAAGGGACCTGACATTCCACGCTCCGATCCGTAGAACGCCAGTTTTCTTTCTCCTGATAACGACATCCTCTTGAGTAGTCCCCGCCCGGAGATCCAAATGGGGGACTATTTTACCTCCAGAATATTTTACCCAAGAGGACACCATCATCATTTAATCATACAGTAAAGCTGCATGCCCTCGGGAAAAATTACGGCCGTAGTTTCCCCTTGCTTTCAGCCGTTCGGATTACCAGCACAGCAAGGCCGTTTTGGTTATTGTTACAAGGCCAGATCAGTCAATCATGCAGACTGTTGCCCTTGCAACTACTGAAAAGGCTGCTGCCTCTCTTCAGGAACCACACATTTGTCTGGCCTCTCAACAGATACCCCTCCGTTGTGGTACGGCTATCTGTATCGCTGAGGCACGCAAGCCTCCCCACCAACGGCAAGGTCCATGGTTCATGGTTCATTATACATTAACAATGGAAAAGTGATTAAAATGAGCACAATTTACCACCACAAATAGTTTTCCACCTAATAATTTGTAGAAATCCTTTCTTTATGAGCATTTGATGAATGTAGTGACTTGAAAAGAAATGAAAAATTTTTTAGTCCTTATAAAAACAAAGCCTGATATAGCTTTTTTCAAACAGATCCAGAATACTACAGTAGCAATATTTAAAAGGAAAATCGCTGACTGTTCACCTGTTGTTGACTCGTGATCTCTTTTGGCCTTAGGGAGTGGAGGGAGAAGCAATAAACTACTGCTGTGCGAGGAGAGGTACAAGGGAATGCTTCTATTGAGCTCAGTGGCACCAATCATCTCCTGTGGTTGAAATGATATATGGAAGTAACAAGGTTTCCCAAAAGCCTGTTAGACAGACATTCTTGTTCAGATGTGGTGCATATTTTGAAATTAAATTAAGCTTGTTGTAACACTGTTTGATCACTATGGTTGACTAAGATGAATCAAAATTCCCTGACATTTTAACAAATTTTAAAATTTTCTTGATGCAAATTTCAGAGCACAAAAAGAAAACATGTCCACAAAAATCTGGATGTATGGAAGCCCTACTGTTGGTCAATATGGCAACAAGGGTTACTACAATGACTGCATCAGTAAGCGACCACAAACATGGACAAGGAAAAATGTGATCCCGCTGTAAAACAGATTGGACTCTTTGACATTTTCTGCCAAATGGTAACATTAAAATGGGTATGGAAAAAATCTCTTAGCTGCAGTCCTGCAAAAGACATCAGAAATCAAAGAACAAGATTTTTGAGAGAAGTAGTAAACTGACATTGGGATAAGTTAATGTGAATGTGAAATTCTATAATTTCTTACCATTGTTTAAACTGTACTTTGAAAAGACATTTCCAAAAGTACCCAAATCAGTGAGAATGTCTGAGAAAAACAAATGTATAACGGCAGGTATTGGAAAGTCCTCACAAACTCTTAAGTAACTCAGTCACGTGAGAAAGAGATCTAATGAGCCAGAATTTTTACATTTCTATCATATGTACATAAAGATTTACATGAAAATGTTGAGTGATAGTAAAATGTAATTTAATGACAAAAATAATACACATTGCAGTGAATTAAGCAAAGCAGTCTGGGGTGTCGTTATAAAGGAAACAGATTGACAAACAATGGTGTAATAACCTATTGATAAGGCAGTGGGATAAAATAACAAATCATCCACAGCACCTAACAAACTTTTTGAATGAGGATTTTTTCAAGTATTGCAGAGAAATTACAACTAAAATGTCAACAAATAAATTTTGTATATATATACATGGAGTAAGAAGTTAATAAAACTATACAAAACCTAAAAATTAAATTTCAGCAGCCATAGATAAAGTATCAATGTGTGTGCTGCAACAGTGTGTACAGAGTATCCAAGCTCTCTTAAAAGACTCAGCAAGTGGGTCATTCACATCAGGGAAATTTGCAGAGTATTTAAAACAGGCCTCACTACTGTACCTCTGCTAAACAAAGGTAATGCAAAAAAGAAAAGAAAAAGAGAGAGAGAGAGAGAGAGAGAGTGTGTGAGTCCATTTCCTTACTGACATCATTCTAAAAAAAAAAAAAAAAAAAAAAAAAAAAACCAATTAATTATAAAAAAAAACATAAATACAGCCTCATAAATGATTCCTAGTTTGGTTTTCAAGCTGGTAGAATTAAAAAAGTGCAACTTGATGCGTTTGACAAAGCTGTGTGTGTCACAGCCATATTTTCAGCTCTTTTTAAGATTTTTGATGCTGTTGACCATACGATTCTACTAAATAAATTAGAGGGAAGGCTAATGACTTGTGTCAGTCATACACACCTAGGAGATAGGGCACAAATAATAGAGAGAACACATAACTCAAATAAGTATAACTTTAAGTAAAACACTTATCAGAATGTAAATACATTAATATAAGAATTTCTGAGGGTAGCATGTTAGACCCCATACTGTTGCTAATATGCATCAGTGACTTTACCAGTAGTGTTAGTCATACAGAAAAAATTCCCTTTCCTGATAACAGCAATAGTACAGTCACTGAGGAAATGAGAACTCCTTGCAGAGGAAGCAAATAACATCCTCAAGGAAGTTAACAATTGGTCAATATGTAATAAAGTGACACTGACATAAAGATAACAGACGCCATGAATTTCAACCTGAAGACAGAAAATGGCACTGTTATTTTAAATGTAGATGGTATCTCTATGTATAATGTAACAAACACAAAATTTCTAGAAGTAGATATTGATTCTCACTTGCAGTGGTGTGAAAAGACTAAGATACTTGCAAATAGAATGTCATCAGCATGTTACGCTCCTTGAGCCTTGTCGTCAATGTGTAACAGCCAGTGTCTTTGATAACAACAAAAACAATTAATTACTGACAAAATAAATCACTTATTGACAAAACTTTTCTATATCCAATTAAATAATTAAGCCAGTGTCTTTTAGATGTGCTACTATTCATATGTACACTTAGCTCTTTTCTGAGGAACAAATCCACAAAATACGAACACAGTTTTCAACCAGTAGAAATGGGCTATAAGAATAAGAACTATAAATGGTAGTCAGGCTCATTATAAAGATCTGTTCAACATGTGGGAAGTTGCGGCACAAAATGGAAACCAAACATTGTCACTATGGTTCTGATGTCAGCTGATAGTGTGTGTTGTTACATTATGAAACAGTGTGTGTGTATTGTGTGCAGTGACTTGGAGTGAGAAATGAATTAACAGTGTGCCACTAGTCTTGTACGTTATTTAATCATTTTTTTTTTTTTGCAAAACGTAATTGTACACTAGGGATAAACTGTTAGAGGCAGCACTGTTTTAAGTAGTGTGTCCCTGTATTCGAAATGGCAGAGGCTCCAATCTTCATCCAGCCATTCTGATTTAGGTTATCTGTGATTTCAATAAAGTACTTGTGTGTACTAGACACTCCCAATGGCTCCTAATTGGCAGTGTCCTTTCTTCAGTACATTCTTAGAATTGTGTTCCGAAAGGAATCAGACTTGTTCAAATGCTCCAAGATATGTTGAAGACTGGTAAACCTCTCTTTAAGTATGCTGCTGGGATGCACTGTATTCTTATGAAGAGATTACATCTTGGTCGTAGACTCAGCAGCAGATTATGTATCGTGGATACCAACATGAGAATTTGTGTGTTGAATACTTCTTCTCTGCATGGCAGATATAATTTTTCACCTGACCTGCTTATTCACTTAGACTTATGTCTAATCTTTTCAGTCAATGTTTTGTTCAAAATTCCAATACAGCTGTAATTTGGACTTGGGTGGAAGTTATCAGGAATGCTGTTCATCAGGGACACATTCAATGTTTAAGTAACTCATTGGTATAATATGCAGATTACTGCCTCCCTTCCAACTGATAAAAGATGGCGCCTCTTTTCATGGATTTTGACTGACCTGTTTCTCGTGCTTAGCCCTCCCTATGCAAATTCACCCAACTAATTCTTGTTTCCTCCATGAAGAAGAAACCTATTATCCCAAATGCTAGGAGTGCTATAATCTATTTTTAAGCATATCTAATGACAGTATGAGGATTTGGACCTCCGAGAACAAGCATTGGCCAGCTTTTCTGCCTCCTCATGAATTTAACAATTTTATTAATTGAATTTTTCCTTTCATTGCATGGGACAAGCCAACGCAGTTATAAAAAATGTGGTTGCAACTGTCCATAGATAATTCCTCTTGTTTGCCACTTACATTTTTCATATCTCCTACTGGAGATGGTAGACACATACACATATATAAAAAAAGGATAATTTAAATTCACACTACAGCAAGTTTTAATTTTTGCAGTAAATTTTGAGAGTTTCACACACATAAGGAAAGGGTTGCAAATTTAAGTAAATTAATTTTTGTAGTTTTGCTAAACAGACCTAAATGTGAAGGTTACATTGCATATGCTGTGGCAGGACTGCATGAAACAATGCAATACTTGGATTGCTCATAGACACCTAAGCAGACAATATGCTGCTGGCCCTGTGCCATTGGTGCACATTTTTATATTACTTTGTCATTATGTTGGTGTATCTAAGAACAGCACTAACTGTATTGAATAAGTATACGTAATACACAGAGATTGCTTTCTGTAATAGGTGCAAAATACAGGGCACTGAATACAAAGCAAATTCTGAAAAGTTGCACAACAAGTAAAGTTGTGACTATACTCTGACTAAAATTTGTTAATTTTTTATTTGTCACATGAAGCTACACTGTTACATCAGTTGTGGGCTGCACACCAGTTAAGGTTCAGAAAGCACTGAATAGGTTGCCAACATGGACAGAAAGTACTTGGGCCCACTGCTGCTGGCAACAGTTAAATGAGCTGCAAGTAAGTGCCCAGTAATGTATTATGCAGGCATACCACAATAATTATGACCTGAAAATGATTTGGTGTTTTGTTATGATGCAATAGCAAATGATGGAGATTTCATGTGTGCCATTGAGAGTACAGACTGAAGGAACAAAGTTCCAAGACATGAATATGTAGGCTAAACTAACAAGCAATTTTAATCAGTTTCATTACCAGTATGTATTCAGATGAATTAATGAGTGTAGTTCTTTTTTAACTTCTTTCTTCGTTATGTCTCCTAGGGACCACATTGCAGTTTCCATTCATGTTTAATTGTTCCCTCTTTTATCCCATTATTACTTCACTGTTTCAGTACACCTTTTTTAATTTATAAAAATTAATCTTTCTATTACTTGTTATTCTATTACTCTGTTTTTACCAAGTCTTTCGTGACCTCTTGAATCCAGCCGATTGTGTCGCCTTTTTCCCATAAAGACATTTGAAGGTACTTTTGGTTACTTTATAGTGATCCATTTTGTAAATATGTTCAAAGAATAGCAGTCTTCTCTACATGATTGTTTCTTATATTGTAGTGAATTCAGAATTATTTTATCTGTTGCATAAAATGACATGCAGATTACTAATTATATTGCCCCACTTTGTGTGCTAAAATCGTCGTGAATCCTTCAAAGCTTTGTGACATGGCATACGAAGCAAATTGCTATTGAGATCGCTCCACGTTGGGAGCCAATAATTAAGTGCAATCAAACAGCAAAGGTTATGAGATTAACCCTTTCCACTCCAACATCGAATGGCACAGGACACTGTCAATTTAGTTTTCCGCGCCGATGTCGCATTCGATATGATTTTTCGTGGCGTTGACATGCTCAAATGCTCAATTCTCGATGCTGCCAGTACTGGGCATCAATGGTGCGTAGTGCTGCCTTCTAGGGGAACCTATGTTAACTCGGTGTCAAACTGTTGCAGTTGTAGTGATAAGGAATGTTGGCATTATTACGTTCAAGTTCGCGCGCTTGCAATGGCTAATTTCTCATTCTCATTTCTTTCTGAGGAAGAGATTTTACATCTTTTAGAGGAATATCTGACAACGATAGTGAGAGTGACTTTCATGATGAGAGTGGTTCATTTTTAAACAATTCCTCATCTACATCTATGCTCTTCAAACCATCGTGAGTTGTATGCCAGAGGGTACATTTTCTAGTGAAGATGGCGATGAAAACCGTGAAAATGTGCATTTTTCTAGTGATTTAACAAAAGATTTGTGGCAAATGTGGAGTGAAAATGACTGTGACTGTACAGATTTTCCTTTTGACGATTCAAAGTGTGGTTTTATCACTGAAACTGGTAATGACGAAAAGACATCGAGTAAAACGGAAGTAAGATCCGGGGTTCTTCAAGGAAGTGTTATAGGCCCTCTACTGTTCCTCATCTATATTAACGATGTAGGAGACAATCTGAGTAGCCCTCGTAGATTGTTTGCAGATGATGCTGTCATTTTCCGTCTTGTAAAGTCATCAGATGACCGAAACGAATTGCAAAACGATTTAGATAAGATATCCGTGTGGTGCGAAAAGTGGCAATTGACCCTGAATAAAGAAAAGTGTGAAGTTATTCACTTGAATACTAAAAGAAATCCGCTAAATTTCGATTACGTGATAAGTCACACAAATCTGAAGGCTGTAAATTCAACTAAATACTTAGGGATTACAATTACAAATAACCTAAATTGGAACGATCACATAGATAATATTGTGGGTAGAGCAAACCAAAGACTGCGATTCATTGGCAGAACACTTATAACGTGCAACAGATCTGCTAAAGAGGCTGAATACAACACGCTTGTCCGCCCTATTCTGGAGTATTTCTGTGCGGTGTGTGATCCGCATTAGGTGGGACTGACGGATGACATCGAAAAAGCACAAAGAAGGGCAGCTCGTTTTGTATTATCACGAAGTAGGGGAGATAGTGCCACAAACATGATATGTGAACTGGAGTGGCAATCATTAAAACAAGGAGATTTTCGTTGCGACGGAATCTTCTCATGAAATTTCAATCAACAATTTTCTCCTCCGATTACGAAAACATTCTGTTGGCACCCACCTACATAGGGAGAAATGATCATCACGAAAAAATAAGAGAAATCAGGGCTCGCACAGAAAAAATTTAAGTGCTCATTTTTCCCGCGCGCCGTTCGAGAATGGAACGGTAGAAAGAGAGCTTGAAGGTGATTCATTGAACCCTCTGCCAGGCACTTTATTGTGAACAGCAGAGTAATCACGTAGATGTAGATGTAGACGAATGTCCCATCATCGCCTTTTGGTTTCTTTCACTTCATTTTTACAGACAACCTATTTCAACAAATAGCAGACCAATCGAACAGGCACGCTATAGCAAAAATACGTAAAGTGACACCACTTCCACAACGTTCTGCGTGGTGAGATTGGAGAAATGTTACCAAGGAAGAAATGAAACGCTTCCATGGTGTGCTAATGAATATGGCAGTACAAAAGTGTTAGAACTTGGAGGACTTTTTTTTTTCTTCTTCAAGAGTGTGGTTACAATCATCTGACTTCTTTTAAGACTGTTTTACTCGCAGACGATTTGTTCAAATTTTCTGGGCACTTCATGTTGCTAATCCAGAGAGAACTACACACGTCAACACTCAGGTTGTCACGTCTGTGTTAAGGGAGGAATGTGTTGGATTACTTGTCTCGCTGGTTACTCGAAATTTGTCGACCATATAGGTATTTCACTGCTGATGACTCTACAGCATCATTCAAGGGACGTGTCTTCTTCAAAATGTACAATCCTCAAAAACCTACAAAAGGGGGACTCAAGAGTTTACGTGATTTCGGATTCATGAAATTTACTGTTTGATACCCTAATACCCTATTTAGGCGCTTTAACGACAGAGTCATTGATTCGTCCAGACTTGAATTTTTCTGAGAGAATAGTTCTTCAATTGCTGGTTAATATCAGAAATGCCACAGGGTATCATTTGTACACTGTTTTTATACAGATGTTGCATTAGCTGATGAACGATTGAAACAGAATGTGCATCTCACCGGAATGACCCAGGTCAATCGTAAAAACCTTCCAGCTGCAATGAAGAAAGGAGTTCTGCATCTGAAGAAGCTTGAAATAAAATGCCTCCGCAATAACAAAACGATGGTCCTAGCATGGCAAGATAAACGAAATGATCTCATGCTTTCTACAGAAGTAAATAATTTAGTGTCACTTATAGAAAGAAGAAACACAAAGGAAAGGGAAAAAATAAATAAATCAAATGTGATTATTGATTATACTTCGGAGAGGGGCGGAGTTGATTTATCTGACCATTTTATTTCCAATTATGGTTTTCTATTGAAAAGTCCGAAGTGGTGGCGAAAACTGTATGTCTGGTCGTGGGAGGTAGAACTTGTGTTAAGCAGTTATTTGCTATACAAGAATCACTGCGAGAAAAACAACATTTTCAAAGTATTCCAGTAAAGTCTTGTAAGAGACTTAAATTGGCGAAGAAAGAAGTCCAGGACTGAAACGAGCACGTCGTTCAACTTCTGATGATAAGGAAGTTTGAATGGAAAGTTGCACTTTTATCAACAAGCTTCCTAGGAACAAGCATAAGGATTGTGCAGTCTGTTCAGTCAGAATTCTCTGCGGCGCACTCACCGCTCAGACGGCGGCGATTTTAAATAAGAGTGCGCGGAGCCGTCTTGTGTCTGTCTAACGGAGTGCAAAGGGTTAAGGGATTGATAAGCAGATGTAACAGATTAATTAGAAGGTTAAATCATGAATTTTTGCTTTTATTATAGTACCTTTTCTACATAAAATTACAGATCTCAGAGCCGATTTGACTAGGTATGGGCAGGACTTAGTTATTAAGGAGAAGGAGGGGGACAGTGAATCATCTCACCAATCTTCGTAGGAGAAGGAGGGGACAATGAATCATCTCACCAATCTTCGTAGTCATTGGTCGTGTGTTGATGTCGGCTGCATATGCTGGTTCTGGATGGCATGTCACCTAGAATTGTGCGGTGGCCATCTACGTGTGCCGGCGGCTTTACGGTGCGGCCCAGGTATGGTCTCTGCGTCGTCGCCATGTGTTGCCATAGTTGAAGTGGCCATATCACGGTCTTGGGAGGCAGATGTTGAGCAAAGAATTCCAATCCTCAGTCAAGTTCCTCATTTCCAATCACTGGACCGTAAGGATTCATCCATTTAACATGGAACAGGAAAAGAATCACGAGGTGATGATGAACATTATGACTGGTTCAAATGGCTCTGAGCACTATGGGACTTAACTTCTAAGGTCATCAGACCACTAGAACTTAGAACTACTCAAACCTAACTAACCTAAGGACATCACACACACCCATGCCCGAGGCAGGATTCGAACTTGCGACCGTAGCGGTCGCGTGACTCCGGACAGTAGAGCCTGGAACCGCTCGGCCACATCGGCCGGCCATTATGACTGGAGTAAGGCTAAGTTTCAAAGTCAGAAGACTAACTGTGTGACAGATGGGAGAGTCTCCATGCCCTCCTGCTTCTGTGCTGTCTAAACAATTGTCACTTCACTTCTCCTCACCCCCCTAAGCTCACCAACTCCTTGAATTTTTCCTCTCTCGGTGTTGTCATTGGTGGACTAAATTTGCAATGCTGCCTAAGACTGATCGCCATTTCATGACCACACTTTCCAAAGCAGGACGGAACTTTTCTATCTTGCGTGGGCTGGTGTGTGACTCGAGAATTGGCATCTTTCTCACGTTTTCATTGTTAAGGCTGCCTCCTTACTGCGCAGAAAACCGTTTTTAGAGGCCTGACTTCATCCGCAGATCTTTAGTTTCACACGCCTCCTTGTGGGAATTCTTGGGATTTTGTCTTTATGCTCCATACCAGTTCCTCCCAGAGATCCATCAATTATCGACATGTGTCTCACTTTTTAAGGTGGGCAAAAATGGCTGTTGCAACCCATAATTTTCGCACACCTCCAGGTGTGCATTCCTGTCACTTTTTTGTCCATAGTCTTAGTGCCTCCAGGGGTCCACAGTTATCTATATGTTTCGCATTATCCACCAGACTCTTTGCAACGCGTCATATTTAATTAAGCAAAGTGAGGACATTCGCCAGCCTACCCCTGTGTGGCTGCAGAAAGCCCCCCCTCCCTCCCCGTCCACATCTCTCCTCTGACCACTGAATGGGGTCCGACTTCCCCTCGTCCTGTGCTGCAGGCGCTGGAAGTTGGTGAAAGTGGCCACCAGTGCAGGTTTCCAAAATTCTGAAGTTTTTCCTTTTATGTCTCATTTCTAATATTTTTAATTTTCAAGTTTACAATTCACATCCAAACATTTGCTGGCATAAAGGCATTCTGGTTTTACTATTGTGTTGTAGTGCATTATTTTCTGGTCTTTAGGTTAACTCGGTCTTGCTGTAGGTGTCCCTAATAATTCTGTTCCTTTTTTTCATATTGTGTATTGTTTACTCTAAAGCAGATATGTCTAAACAGCTTTCTTGAACCGTTTCTCCTATGTAATTAAAATTCTGTACCTTTTCTACTGGAACAACATGTGTTCTTGAAAATTTTGGAGCACGTGTTATATTCATAATAAATTTCGTTTCCTCTACAGAGATTGTTAAGCTTGCCATGTTGTGTTACTGCATTTATCAGGATTTCAGAAAATCCTGAATCCTATAGAACACCTTTGGGGTGTTTTAGAACGCCGACTTCGTGCCAGGCAACACCGACCGACATTCCCCAAGGAACCTTCCAGCATCTGATTGAACGTATGCCTGCGAGAGTAGAAGCTGTCATCGAGGCTAAGGGTGGAACAACACCATACTGAATTCCAGCATTACCGATGGAGGGCACCACGAACTTGTAAGTAATTTTCAGCCAGGTGTCCGGATACGTTTGATCACATAGTGTATTTTCACATAATGAGTGGTAGTATTTTATGCTGTTGAAGTTTTTCACCCTGGCTCAGTAGCACTTAGTAGGTAACTACCAGGCTATGGATTCAATCCTTGATTAGTCTGAGAATGTTTATCTGTCACATATCACTTCCTTCACGTCTGGCAAAATTTGCTAATGTGAAAAATGCTGAGATGCACTGTGGCTCAGAGTCCAAGTTAAACCATAGTCATTCCCCCTCTCCTTTCCCATAACTGGGTAGGAAAGGCAGCTCAAAGACTGGAGGAAGGCAAGGACATACCACTGCACTAGCCGGCCGCTGTGGCCGAGCGGTTCTAGGCGCTTGTCCGGAACCGCGCGACCGCTACGGTAGCAGGTTCGAATCCTGCCTGGGGCGTGGATGTGTGTGATGCCCTTAGGTTGGTTAGGATTAAGTAGTTCTAAGTTTTAGGGGACTGATGACGTCAGATGTTAAGTCCCATAGTGCTCAGAGCCATTTGAACCAACTGCAATAAGAGCTTGCCTACCTTATGTAAGTAATTAGGAGGAAAGGAGACTGCCCCATCTGTGAACTGGGACTAAATTGTAAATTGGCAAACCTAATTTACGAAACATTTGCTGACACGATCTCAACAGTAAAATTTATGAATGAGGTACCATCATGTATCAAAATAAAAACATTTACCCGACAAGGCTTATCTCCACTTCCCTTCAATTGAATCCTGGATAAATTGTGAACACTTGGAATGAAAAACTAAGGTAAAGGTAAAAATATATCAGGAAAGATCTACTACAATGTAAATAATTTAAAAGTAAAGGAGACCACTCAAGTGATGAGCATCAGAGGCAGGGCAACCTGTGACAGCAGACATGTCATATACCAACTCCGCTGCAACCGCAATGTAGCTTTTTCTGTTGTTATGACAACCAACCAGTTGTCCACCAGAGTGAACGGTCACAAGTGTGTGTGTGTGTGTGTTGTTATGACAACCAACCAGTTGTCCACCAGAGTGAACGGTCACAAGTGTGTGTGTGTGTGTGTGTGTGTGTGTGTGTGTGTGTGTGTGTGTGTGAGAGAGAGAGAGAGAGAGAGAGAGAGAGAGAGAGAGACAGAGAGAGAGAGAGAGAGTACTCAACAAAGGATTTATTCTGAAAGCTGGCATGTTTTATTTCTCTTGTTTTTGTGTCTGTCGATGTCCTAACACTTCTGCTGTTTAGTGAGTGGTCTCCTTTACTCCTAAGCTTTTTATGTTCTACCAGAACTTTACTGCAAATTTTTTTACCCTTATCTTAGTTTTTAATTTCAAATTTTCAAAATTTTCCCTGTATTCAACTGCAATTGTCTGACCCTGTTTTTACATTGAAAGGTCAGGACAATTTATCCATAAATTTTGAGATTTGTTGAGTTCCGTAAGTCACTTTGCCACTCCTAATGCCACCTAGCGACATCTTGCAAACTGGACAGCTCAGCTTTTCCAGTATAACCTGTTCCCTGTTGGGAAATGTTGTAACTTTTGGCATGTGTAATGGATATTCCGGATTGTTCGTGCATGCAGGTACTGTAAGCAGCTGGAGAGAGTGGATGTGCTAGGCAGCATGGAGACCTGCAGTTAGCAGACATAAGTTCTTGACCAGCCAAGGGCCACAGCTTGTGGGCACCTTGTGCACTTTGTAAAGTATTATTTATGAAGTATTACGGAAGAAGCACATTTATAAACAAACTGTATTCTCTCACACTATACGTTCACAAGATACATGTACCACTATAGGTGGAAGAAGGAAGAAGGTTATTATCAAGGCCTACATTGATTTATTCATTATTTTGGCAACCATGGCCATCCACCTTCAGTTAGTTAGTGATTTAGCATCCAGCTCATTTCTGCCTGCACTCAGGAGATTCCTCGCTAGAAGAGGAAAATTGTCTCACATGCATAGTGATATTGGTACTAGATATTTAAGTGCACACAATGAACTTAACATTTTTTTCTGTGATGCTATAGTTGTTATGAATTTGTTGTGAATTTTTCGACCTCAGAGGATGTTAACTGGAATTTTAGTCCACCTCCTGCCCCTCACTTTGGAGGACTGTGGGAAGCAGTATTCAAATGTATGAAGTCACATCTCAGACATGTCATTGGCAATACAGTGCTGACATTTGAAGAACTGATTACAGTGTAAACTGAGGGAAACATGCCTGAACTCAAGGTTGTTGTGTGCTCTCTCTGAAGATTTAGATTCTCCAGATTAGATGGTGTGATGATTGAGGTCATAAGAAATGTACACTACTTTTCAGATCTCCAGTGCTACGCTTTCGGTAGAAATTATGTCTATGATTTGGAATCAAGTCTTTCCATTCAACCACATACCTGCCTTGGATCCTATGGAGAAGTTCATTAATGATTGCAGCCACTAGTGAATCATATTTCTGCCACACTCATATCTCGAAACGAGCCACCTTTCTCGAACCTATCTGCTACGGTAAAATTCCATCATGGTTTTAGGTAGTCCCTATGCATCTTGCAGCTACCCCTCAGACTCTGCGCTAGCGTCTCTGCAGCTTTGCACATGTGGTTGTTCCAGTGTTAAGCCGGAACTGAGTAGAAGTCGGAGAAAGCTATATCTACCACCTTCTGCAACCCGTGCAGATACAGGTGCAACTGAGTTACTGAGACAGAACTGTGTTTTGACCATTCGATAGAAATGAAGCCTGCTCCTGCAACACGAGGTAGTATAAAATACAGTACAGGAACTGGGGGGAAAGACGTCGATTTTGCTACTGCATTGTGGTGCTTCTCCAAACTACAAGCAGGTACTATAGATCCACATCCCTCATTGCCCATTCACGTCTATCACACCAACATTCTACCAACGTTATTCTGTACCATCCACCAGAGAAAAATTGCGAACTATAAAAGCTCCACTAACTTCATCCGAAAGAGAACTCGATAAGATTTTTACCGCATCTCTCTCCTCCCATATGTCGAATTCAAATACCGCATGCGTGCTGGCTTCAAGCACATGTGACGATCCTATTAAATATACAGGTATTGATCTATAGCATAGACCATTTTGAAGTTTCGTCATCTATACTGTAGGATAATGGTTCAAATGGCTCTGAGCACTATGAGACTTAACATCTGAGGTCATCAGTCCCTAGAACTAAGAACTACTTAAACCTAACTAACCTAAGGACATCACACACATCCATGTCCGAGGCAGGATTCGAACGTGCGACCGTAGCGGTCGCGCGGTTCCAGACTGAAGCATCTAGAACCACTCGGCCACAGCAGTTGGCATACTGTACGAGGATGACTGTATCCCACAGACTATACTGTAAGCCACAAGAGACGCTCCCTGTGACCCTGTGTCGTTGTTTGAAACATTGCTTTTTCTGCTTTAACACGCTTAGTACACTGCCATACATTTTGTTTTTCCGCCATGACTTCGAGGTCTGCGTCAGGTTACAAACTTACAGGGTGTTTCAAAAATGACCGGTATATTTGAAACGGCAATAAAAACTAAACGAGCAGCGATAGAAATACACCGTTTGTTGCAATATGCTTGGGGCAACAGTACATTTTCAGGCGGACAAACTTTCGAAATTACAGTAGTTGCAATTTTCAACAACATATGGCGCTGCAAGTGATGTGAAAGATATAGAAGGCAACGCAGTCTGTGGGTGCGCCATTCTGTACGTCGTCTTTCTGCTGTAAGCGTGTGCTGTTCACAACGTGCAAGTGTGCTGTAGACAACATGGTTTATTCCTTAGAACAGAGGATTTTTCTGGTGTTGGAATTCCACTGCCTAGAACACAGTGTTGTTGCAACAAGACGAAGTTTTCAATGGAGGTTTAATGTAACCAAAGGACCGAAAAGCGATACAATAAAGGATCTGTTTGAAAAATTTCAACGGACTGGGAACGTGATGGATGAACGTGCTGGAAAGGTAGGGCGACCGCGTACGGCAACCACAGAGGGCAACGCGCAGCTAGTGCAGCAGGTGATCCAATAGCGGCCTCGGGTTTCCGTTCACCGTGTTGCAGCTGCGGTCCAAATGACGCCAACATCCACGTATCGTCTCATGCGCCAGGGTTTACACCTCTATCCATACAAAATTCAAACGCGGCAACCCCTCAGCGCCGCTACCATTGCTGCACGAGAGACATTCGGTAACGATATAGTGCACAGGATTGATGACGGCGATATGCATGTGGGCAGCATTTGGTTTACTGACGAAGCTTATTTTTACCTGGACGGCTTCGTCAATAAACAGAACTGGCGCATATGGGGAACCGAAAAGCCCCATGTTGCAGTCCCATCGTCCCTGCATCCTCAAAAAGTACTGGTCTGGGCCGCCATTTCTTCCAAAGGAATCATTGGCCCATTTTTCAGATCCGAAACGATTACTGCATCTCGCTATCTGGACATTCTTCGTGAATTTGTGGCGGTACAAACTGCCTTAGACGACACTGCAAACACCTCGTGGTTTATGCAAGATGGTGCCCGGCCACATCGCACGGCCGACGTCTTTAATTTCCTGAATGAATATTTCGATGGTCGTGTGATTGCTTTGGGCTATCCGAAACATACAGGAGGCGGCGTGGATTGGCCTCCCTATTCGCCAGACATGAACCCCTGTGACTTCTTTCTGTGGGGACACGTGAAAGACCAGGTGTACCGCCAGAATCCAGAAACAATTGAACAGCTGAAGCAGTACATCTCATCTGCATGTGAAGCCATTCCGCCAGACACGTTGTCAAAGGTTTCGGGTAATTTCATTCAGAGACTACGCCATATTATTGCTACGCATGGTGGATATGTGGAAAATATCATACTATAGAGTTTCCCAGACCGCAGCGCCATCTGTTGTTGACAATTGTAACTACTGTAATTTCGAAAGTTTGTCTGCCTGAAAATGTACTGTTGTCCCAAGCATATTGCAACAAACGGTGTATTTCTATCGCTGCTCGTTTAGTTTGTATTGCCGTTTCAAATATACCGGCCATTTTTGAAACACCCTGTACATTACCATGTTCTGATCCATTGCCTCTCACAGAAAACCAGACGTCGCACGGTGTAAATCATGTTGTTACTGCACCTACCATAACATGCCACACACATTTGATGCTTTTAAATAAAAGACAGTTACAACATGAGGAAACTGGAAGAGCTTGGCGGTATTGTGGAGAGTTTCCAAATGGCTGTCCGAAGTGATTGACAACCTCTACATTTAAACTCATCTGTCACAGTGATGGAACAACTGATGGCTCCGTGCTCCATTTCGACTGATTCCTCATATTGCAGTCATGTACACAATCACTGTCCACCAAAACTCTTCCTCCAACTTAAACAAGCAATGTCAGTCAATCATTGTGTGGTAACCAATAGTGCACCAGTAGACAGATGGGATGGGAAAGACACCCCTGATGAACTGAAATAATCTGCTCTCAGTCCTGGGCATTTCCTCATTCGATAGCCACTTTGTGCCCTTCCTGAACCCAATATCCTTGAGGTCCCCACGCACAAGCTCCACAGGTAGAATCTTTAACAACAGCTGCATCAGTCCATTTGGAAGAGATGGTTCTCCGAGTATCTACATCAGCTACACTAATGCAGCCAGTGGACTTCAGAAACAACACGGTAAGCCCAGTTCAGCCATCATGTGCTGGTCAATGGAGATAACTTGTCTCCAATGGTGTGGGGGCTTGGTGTCATCAAGCAGCTGTTTCCTGGTCCTGATAAGACTGTGTGTGTAGTGGTTGTGAAAACAGGCAATGGGCTGATTAAAAGGCCTATGGTAAAATTGTCCCCCATCAATGAAGATAACTTACCTCCAGTGGTGTGGTGGGTGGCATCGAGCAGCTATTTCCTGGTCCTGATAAGCTTGTGCATGTAGTGACTGTGAAAACTGGTAATGAGCAGATTAAAGGGGCTATGGGAAAATTGTTCTCCTTGCCGAAGTAGTGAAGCAGTGATATGTTCCCTCTCATTTCTATGGTGTATGCAATGAAAGCCCATCACCGTATTGCTATATACAGCAACAAATCATAGTACACAATCACAGCTTAAGAAGTTGTAAATATTTTCTTGTGGACTGACTGACTGTTGCCAGTAGTAATTTCTTAACAGTCGTATTGTATGCAGTAATAGTTTTCTTAGTTTTTGTACCTTAAGTGTCAGTTAGTATCGTTCATGTCTCTTATGCAGTGTGACAGTGACATTTATCGTTTTTTATGTCTTACATCTTAGTACCTTTGTCAATGGTCGTACAACAGTGGTAACACCAGTTTCCATCAGATCACCAAAGCTAAGCGCTGTCAGGCTTGGATGAGTGACCGTCCAGGTCTGCCGAATGCTGTTGGCAAGTGGGGTGCACTCAACCCTTGTGAGGCCAATTGAGGAGTTACTTGATTCAGGAGTAGTGTCTCCAGTCACAAAAACTGACAATGACTGAGAGCAGTGTGCTGGCCACATGCCCTTCCATATCCGCATCCAGTGACTGCAATCATCTGAGGATGACACGGCGGTCGGTCGGTACTATTGGACTTTCCGAGGCCCATTCAAATGGAATTTAGTTTATAATAGCCTCCCTGTTTCATATGCAGTGTAACTAATGTTTTATTGTTTTTTGTGTACCACCACAACAACAACAACAACAACAACAACAAATGTTAGTGTATTTCATTTTTATATGCCATGATATTGTGTCTAGTGACACTCATTTTTATTGTCTTCAGTGATGTGGAATTTATAATTTCATTTGTTGCTTGTTAAATATGTTTCTTCTTGTGAAATGAGAAGACTTATTTTAGAGCCGGACTATGTTGAGCTCTGTAACTCACTTTGCCACTCCTAATGCTATCTTGAAACTGTATGGGTCAGCTTGTCCTGTATAACCTGCTCCCTGTTGGAAAATGCTGTAACACTGGATGTCCATAACGGGACCTTCTGGATCCTTTGTACACATACCTTTTGCTGAGTGGCCATAGAGAGCAGATGTGTCAGTTAACATGGAGATTCGGCAATTAGCAGACATACACCTCGACCAGCTCTTTGGTACCTTGTAAAGTTGTTGTTGTTGTTGTTGTTGTTGTGGTCTTCAGTTCTGAGACTGGTTTGAGCAGCTCTCCATGCTACTGTATCCTGCGCAAGCTTCTTCATCTCCCAGTACCTACTGCAGCCTACATCCCTCTGAATCTGCTTAGTGTATTCATCTCTTGGTCTCCCTCTACGATTTTTACCCTCCACGCTGCCCTCCAATACTAAATTGGTGATCTCTTGATGCCTCAGAACATGTCCTACCAACCGATCCCTTCTTCTAGTCAAGTTGTGCCACAAACTCCTCTTCTCCCCAATCCTATTCATTACCTCCTCATTAGTTATGTGATCTACCCATCTAATCTTCAGCATTCTTCTGTAGCACCACATTTCGAAAGCTTCTATTCTCTTCTTGTCCAAACTAGTTATCGTCCACGTTTCACTTCCATACATGGCTACACTCCATACATATACTTTCAGAAACGACTTCCTGACACTTAAATCTATACTCGATGTTAACAAAATTTCTCTTCTTCAGAAACGCTTTCCTTGCCATTGCCAGTCTACATTTTATATCCTCTCTACTTCGACCATCATCAGTTATTTTGTTCCCCAAATAGCAAAACTCCTTTACTACTTTAAGTGTCTCATATCCTAATCTAATTCCCTCAGCGTCACCTGACTTAATGCGACTACATCCCATTATCCTCGTTTTGCTTTTGTTGATGTTCATCTTATATCCTCCTTTCAAGACACTGTCCATTCCGTTCAACTGCTCTTCCAAGTCCTTTGCTGTCTCTGACAGAATTACATCGGCGAACCTCAAAGTTTTTATTTCTTCTCCATGGATTAGTTCCTTGTAGCAATGTTAATAAATTATATGGAATATCTTAATGATTTCTGTTTTTTTTAATTTTTAAAACTTGTCAGTACGTTTTTACATTGCATACTAAAATATTATACAATTAAATAATGAACACTAAATGACGCATTCTAGGCTTTCAATTCGAAAATTGCTCCAAGATGCAATTTTTATGGGTTAATTATCAAAATGTTCCGCACCACAGGTGCCTGTGCATCCTAAAAACGACCACGCACTGGACTGAGTTAGCGGGCTGGTGTGAACCACGTGCTAGGCCGGGAGCGGCGCAGGCCAGAGGCGTCACGTGGCTGTCACCTCCGGCTCGTGCAGCAGGTCGCGCACCTCGAGCTGCAGGCAGGAGGCGGCTGCGGGGGCGGCCAGGGGCAGGCGCAGCGGGGGCGGGTCGGCCTGCGCGGCGGCCACGGCGAGCGGCAGCGCGCGGCCCGTGAAGACGGGCGCCGTCAGCTCTGCGCCGCTGACGGTGCGCGACAGCCTGCGGCCGCGCGGACGCTGCCCGCACGACAGGGAAGCGCGCACCTCGTAGCGCGCGCAGTCCGGCTCGCCGCCGGCCACCCACAGCCACACTTCCAGAGCGTCCGCCGCCTCCTCCACCTGCAACCACGCCACCAGCTTCCTGTCACCGCGGCCGCCCGCTACACTCGCCTCAAAACTGCAAATCCTAGAGCACAAGGGGACACTGAGACTAAACCGTCATCAATTTTACTACTCCAAATTTTTTCAAAGAAAGTGATACTTTATAGGCCACGCACTAGTTCACGGATTCCCAAAATGGTCGATATCGACCCCTTGGGATCGATATCGGTTTCCTATGGGTCGACATAAACGGAAACTGATTTTGGGGGTCGACGAGATCTAAAAATCGACCCCTATTAAATTAACACAAGTTCAAAAAAAAAAAAAAAAAAAAAAGGTTCAAATGGCTCTGAGCACTATGGGACTTAACTTCTGAGGTCATCAGTCCCCTAGAACTTAGAACTACTTAAACCTAACTAACCTAAGGACATCACACACATCCATGCCCGATGCAGGATTCGAACCTGCGACCGTAGCGGTCGCGTGGTTCCAGACTATAGCGCATAGAACCGCTCGGCCACCCCGGCCGGCAACACAAGTTCTTATTTAAAACTTTCAAGATAGGTAGGTACTGTATTGTTTATATTGTGTTACGTGTACTAAGAATAATTAACGTTTTGTAGGAAATAGCATTGTTGTTGTAATGTAAATTCTCAAGTTCGTACAAAATGAAAAACTCGGCAAGTCTGTGTGGACAAGTTTGTGCAAGATAATGAGTTCGAGCGTACGTCTTTTTTTTTTTTTAATCTCGTTTTGTTCGTTTCAATTGTTCGTGGCGGACGTCAACTGACGCCCGTTGAAGTTCGTTATTGATCAGTTTTTTTATTACAGAGGACAGCTAACCCTCTGACCGAACACGCTCAGCTACCGTGCCGGCAAAATTTCATATTGTTCGCTTTTGTTCGTTGAATCTGCTCGGGGCGGACGTCGTAAGATATCCGTTTAAGTTCGTTGTTGATCGATGAACTCAGTTTTTTTTATTTTATTTTATTTTTTTTTATTACGGAGGGCAGCTAACCCCCTGACCGAACACGCTGAGCTACCATGTCGGCGCTAAACTTTTCACTCGAGGGAAGACTTGAACCAAGGACCTCTCATTCCGCAGCTGCTCACACTAACCACGGGACCACGGCGCTCCTTTCAGGCGCGTTTTGACTTGCTCTCTCTTTGACGCTTACGCGATTTAACACCAACGAATTCATGATCAAGTCCAAACATGTTCCTGATATTTTACTATTTAACGAGCTTCCACTTAGGTTGAAAGTTCATTTGCGTTTTGAAACTTGAACGATAATAACTCATATAAGTACTCATTTATTTCAAGAGATTACAAAGTTACTACATAGCTAAATTAAGTGAATTAAAGTGACTGAAAAAGTGGTAAACACAACATACAACATATTTTAAATAGGTAGGTATAAACGTATTTGTAAAAATACTCTGTAGCAGCTGTTTTAAGTTAGCGGACCATTATGAGTAAGGGGGTTGATCTTAAAAGTAGGTAATTTGGCCATGGGTGTCTGAGGTAACAAATGACTGTAGCGCCTAGAACCGCACGGCCACTAAAGCCGGCTCTGAGGTAACAGTTCATTTTGGAAAAGGGGTCAGTTGTCCAAAATAGTTTGGGGATCCCTGCACTAGTTAATTACAACTACGTATTACACTGAAGAGCCGAGGAAACCGGTACACCTGCCTAATATTGTCTACGGCCCCCGCGAGCACGCAGAAGTGCCGCGACACGACGTGGCACGCACTCGACTAATATCTGAAGTACTGCTAGAGAGAATCGACATCATGAATCCTGCAGGGCTGTCCATAAATCCGTAAGAGTACGAGGGGGTGCAGATCTCTTCTGAAAAGCACGTTGCAAGGCGTCCCAGATATGCTCAATAATGTTCATGTCTGGGGAGTTTAGTGGCCAGCGGAACTGTTTAAACTCACAACGGAACCTCCCCATCGCACCCCCTCAGATTTAGTTATAAGTTGGCACAGTGGATAGGCCTTGAAAAACTGAACACAGATCAATCGAGAAAACAAGAAGAAGTTGTGTGGAACTATGAAAAAAATAAGCAAAATATACAAACTGAGTAGTTCATGCGCAAGATAGGAACATAAAGGATAATGTGAGCTCAGGAGCACCGTGGTCCCGTGCTTAGCGTGAGCAGCTGTCGAACGAGAGGTCCTTGGTTCAAGTCTTCCCTAGAGTGAAAAGTTTAATTTTTTATTTTCAGACAATTATTATATGTCCGACCGTCCGTCCGATGCGAGATAACTGCGCCGTAGTATGGGGACGCTACACCTAAACGGAAAAATTTGAAAACGTTAAAAACATATGTTTTGACAGAGCATAGGGAAAACTGTGCGCCTGTGAAACTGTTGCATTCATTTGTTGCAGTTTATGTGACAAACTCTTATGTTTTCATCACTTTTTTGGGAGAGATTATCACATCCACAATAAATCTAAATCGGGCAAGGTAGAAGAATCTCTTTACCCATTCGCCAAGTGTACAAGTTAGGTGGGTCGACAACATATTCCTGTCATGTGACGCACATGCCGTCACCAATGCGTGAGCAGGTGCGGAACGTGAGGTCCTTGGTTCCTTGAGTGAAAAGATTATTTTTTTTTTATTTTCGCAAAGTTATGATCTGTTCGTTTGTTCATTGACGACTCTGTTCACTGTAATAAGTTTAGTGTCTGTGTTTTGCGGCCGCACCGCAAAACCGTGCGATTAGTAGACGAAAGGACGTGCCTCTCCAATGGGAACCGAAAACATTTGATCGCAAGGTCATAGGTCAACCGATTCCTCCACAGGAAAACACGTCTGATATATTCTATACGACACTGGTGACGGCATGTGCGTCACATGACAGGAATATGTTGTCGATCCACCTAACTTGTACACTTGGCTAATGGGTAAAAAGATTCTTCTACCTTGCGCGATTTATGTTTTCTTGTGGATGTGATGATCACCCCCAAAAAGGTGATGAAAACGTAAGAGTTTGTCACATAAACTGCAACAAATGAATGCAACAGTTTCACAGTCGCATCGGACGGACTGTCTGAAAATAAAAAGTTAAACTTTACACCCGAGGGAATACTTGAAACAAGGACTTCTCGTTCCGCAGCTGCTCACGCTAACCACGGGACCACGGCGCTCCTGAGCTAACACTATCCTTGATGTTGCCTATCTTGCGCATGGACTACTCAGTTTGTATATTTTGCTTATTTTCTTCATAGTTCCACACAACTTCCTGTTTTTTCGATTTATCTGTGTTCAGTTTTTCAAGGCCTATCCACTTGCCAACTTATAACTAAATCTGAGGGGGGTTCGATGGGGAGGTTCCCTTGTCAGAAGAGTATTTCTGCAGCCGCTCTGTGGCAATTCTGGATGTGTGGGGTGTCGCATTGTCCTGCTGGAATTGCTCAAGTCAGTCGGAATGCACAATGGACATGAATGGATGCAGGTGATCAGACAGGATACTTACGTATGTGTCACCTATCACAGTCGCATCTACACGGATCAGAGGTCCCATACCAATGCAACCGCACACTCCCCACACCATTACAGAGCCTCCACAAGCCTGAACAGTCCGCTGCTGACAGTGGACAGCTAGCCGAGACTAAAGTAGTCACACCAACCTCCTCATGATTTTTCACTTTCCACAGCTTACAACCAAAGGAAATCAAAATAGAGGCGGAACCTTCATTCTCGTATCTCCGTCTACGTATCTCTCTATTATGCTTTTAACCTTCCGTGTTCGACGTTTAATATTAATGTTATGATCATGTTAAAGATACTTTTTCTTTGTTTCTTGCATTTGCGCTTCTATCCACTGTAGTAAAAAAAGTCCAAATGCGTGTGAAATCTTATGGGACTTAACTGCTAAGGTCATCAGTCCATAAGCTTACACACTACTTAACCTAAATTATCCTAAGGACAAACACACACACCCATGCCCGAGGGAGGACTCGAACCTCCACCGGGATCAGCCGCACAGTCCATGACCGTAGCGCCTCAAACCGCTCGGCTAATGGCGCGCGGCTCACTGTAGTAAAGGCATACTAAGTACGTAAATGTCTCTATAGAGTGTACTGATACTGTAAGTTTCGCTCTATTAGTAGGGAGAGTTTCCCTAACAATTGGGTGAAATGTCTATATTTTCAGTTGTGAACAAATACTTTAGTTGCTAAATTATGAAGTGTGTCTTTCAAGACAATTTTGTAGCAACTACCTGAGGTTCATTTTGATGGTTTTCGCAACGCGTGAATTCGATAGAGCTGCTATAATCAGGTGCAGCAAGAACTATTATATGGGTCAATGTGCACACAAGACTGCACGGATAACCGAAAAACATGGCTAATCCAAAATTCACATGCTTTCACTGGAAAATACTATTTACTGTATTTTCAAAATGTGCTACATGTCACTCTTGAAAGCCTGCATCATCACTCACAAGTTACTCGCCGGCAGTTGACTATTTATGCACAAAATTACACTGAAGACACACTCTTTCGTATCATTTACTTTTAGTCCACTTTCGGAACATAAATGTCCAGTTCTTTTTGTTACTGCTCTTCATTCACATTTTTCCTTACAATGCTCTTTATTTTTCTGGAGAGTGAAAACAAATTTTATCCTGCCTACACTAATAATAGGGCAACGCATTTCAGTGCCTTGGTGTGCATGATAAAGCATGCATCATATGCATTATTCGAAACGAAAATGTTCGCTCTAATTACAACAGAAGACTTTAGGATATTTTTTTATTTTTTCAAAAATCGTCGAACTTTGCACGAATAGTGCAAAGATCCCCAGTGTGGCAACAAGAAGCCATGACTGTCCTGACTAATGTTCTTATTTTCAAATCAAAACTGCGAACATTTCATTTTCCCTTGGTATGAGACCCTGACAGCGTGGAGTCTGCAGCATTTGCTGTGTGCGTAACATTCAGGTCACAAGACTTGAGGGACATGTGGCATCATTTTGACGACACATACTGTATCGAATACTGCAGGAACTGCTATCGACTTCACGTTAGCGTTCGAAGTGGGCTGCTTGGGAGAAGCCGTATTGGGTTCCATAGTTGATAGCATTCGTGTCATAACTCGTTTGTTACGAAAGTATGCTGTTTCAAGGCAACGGCACATTGAAGAGTTATAAAAACATATCGTTCTTTGTATTAATTGTTATAATTAAACGCCACATAAAGACGTACCAGCAGTTAAAGCCTTCATGAGATCTAAGTTACAGCACAAAATGTGAAGTTCCACAAGTTCATCGTGCTGTAATGTATATGAGCGTCGAAGCTATGAAGGACTTCCTTATTAATTTAGTAGAAGTATGTTCTATAATATTCGGTGCTGTGTACATATGAGTGCTCTCTCTCTCTCTCTCTCTCTCTCTCTCTCTCTCTCTCTCTCTCTCAGAAGTGAGTTGTCATTGTCAATAATTTTCAAATAAAGCATGAAACACGCAAATGCGAGTAAACATTCAAAACCTGTTGATAATCTGGTAAAACAAATTACCACGAAGAATAAAAAGCATAGAAAATACTGCCACATTTGCAAAGAATTAAAAGGTAACTTGGTCTCAACCATCTAGAAAACATAAAAGAAAATTTACGAGCTAATTCTGAGGTATCGATAGCTATGATGCCACGGCGTAAGTGCAAGTTCTTAGGTTGGCACTATGTCACCGACACCGACGACAGTGCCCTCCAGCCGGCGCTGTGCAGCTCTACGAGCGCCGCTCCAGATTCTGCCCATTTGATTCCGAGTAGACGACCAAGCAACATTATTTCTATTTCACAGTGGGCTAGCCACTGCAGATTTTGCCTGTGTGCCTTTTGTGAGCTTGAGACATCCGGCTTCGCACATACGTGCTCCTCAGTGCAAAGTCATATATTCATCTTCTTGCTAAAGTAAAGGTCATTTAAATTCACACTGCAGTACCGAGAGTTCTACCTCACTTGCTCCTCCTAGCTTCCTATATTCGGCCTAACCTTCAGTTTACAGGAGCAGACCCACGCGCCGCCATCCAGGCGGGATACAAAAAGTTCTTTAGGACACTTCTTTTCCAAACAAGAACGTCTTCAGCTAAAGTACATCTTTTACCACTAATACTACTTTTTTGTCATTTCATTAGAACAAATTGTTCCTACACCGCCGCATTTTTAGAGATCCTCAATGTGCTGGTGATTTGAAACGGCGTTTATTCACATAAAAGTTAAATGAGCTGTTGTTGTAAGTCGTCTGCCTCAAGTCTTTCAGTTAGCCGTGCTATACAGGCTGTCTCAAACCTTTTGGATCAAATTGAAACAGTGTTAGTGGGTCCTAGACCGATTATATTGAGATAGGGAACCAGTGATCGGACATGCATATTTATTGTGTATGGTCCTACACAGCGCACACCGCATGCCGACAACGTACCTCATAGTATCTGTTCAATGTAACGACCGCCAGTCTCAATTCATGCAGGACAACGGCGCTTGAAGTTCTGCCGCACTCTCTCAAAGATCCCTGGTGTCTGTTGTTCCAACTTGGACCCTAGCAAGCAGGTCTTCATCTGTTTCTACATAGTTACATATACAAGTTTTGACGTAACCACAGATGAGAAAGTCCAGAGGTGTGAGATCCGATGATCGCGCTGGCCATGGGACTGAACCTCCACTTCCAATCCAACGATGAGGTTACTTGTTCAGGTGCTTGCAGACATTAACATCAAAGTGCGCTGGTGCACCGTCGTGCTGAAACCACATACTTTCGCAGCAACAAGGGGTACAGTCTCCAAGAACTGTGGCAGCACATCTCGCAGGAAAACGAGGTAACATGGATCAGTCGAGTTGGGAAGCAGGAAGTAAGGTCATATTAGAGGATCTTTTTAAGCGGTTTTCCACATCCCACTAGGTAAATACCGGGCTGGCCCCCACATCCCGCCCATACATTGACAAAGAACCATTGCTGCTGGTTACCGATGTGGGTGGCGTGGCTGCTGCAGCTGTTGAAACCATCATCATGGGTGAATGAGGCCTCATGCATGAACAGTTCAGATTGTGCTAAGTTCGGCAATACAGCGCTTCCGTGGACTATTCATTGAGACGAGTGAATTTGTTGCTTGTGCCTTTTCCCGCAATGACGCAGGATCGGCATGGTTAATCGGATTTGGCAAGGTTAATGGAAGGGGTGGCCGGATACCCTTCCTGCCGCCACCCCATACACCCGGGACGGGATTGGTGTACCCCAACTGTCTGTGTCTAGTAAAATCCATGGAATAGTGCGAATGTGTTCAGATGTCTGTGAGCCATGTAACTGAGGCGGGATGTGGGGCCAGCCCGGTATTTACCTAGTGGGATGTGGAAAACCGCCTAAAAACCACATCTAAGCTGGCCGGCACACTGTCCTCCATCATTAAGCCGCCGGGCGGATTCAATCCGAGGCCGGCGCGCCTACCCGAGTCCAGGAAGTGGCGCATTAGCGCGATCGGCTAACCTGGCGGGTATTGACAGGAGTGAATTCAGGGCTTAAAATCCGTTGGTCCCAGTGCTTGCACACGTTCTTTACGATAAGGCTGTTATACCTGTTTCACCAGACTCTGCACACTGTACCCTTCGAAGTGTGCGTTTCACAGGTAAGTTGACAGGTGTTTATTGGTGGGTGGTTGGCCACACGATCCAACACCATCGCCTCAAAGTCTGTGTTTGGACATGTCTTAGGCAAGAAGCTAGGCTGGCTCTCTGAGGCACGAATGACACCATCTCACGTAAGCTGGTATCCGTGGAGATAATCTTCTTCCAGTTAGGATGAGGCCTGTTTGTGCTGCCTTACCGGTGCTACACCCTGCTGCATCGTAGATTAAATGCATGTCTGTGAAATCTCGTGGCGAGTAACGTTCCGTCTTTGACTATGCGTAGTGCGCTGTACACAGTAACACACCTCACCATGGACACATCACAAGCTGTCTGATGCAGTGGACAGCTGACACCAGGGACAGTGTTGTGCATGCGGTATGGGTTAATGCGCCAGTGCAGTGTATCCAATCGTCACAAGACACATGTGCTATGAGCTAAGTTGTGTACAGTATATCTGTTTCAGGGTCAGATGTGTACGCTGTTTGTTGTCCACTGTCTGTTCCAGTGTACAACAGACAAATGGTTCAAATGACTCTGAGCACTACGGGACTAAACATCTGTGGTCATCAGTCCCATAGAACTTAGAACTACTTAAACCTAACTAACCTAAGGACATCACACACATCCACACCCGAGGCAGGATTCGAACCTGCGACCGTAGCAGTCGCGCAGTTCCGGACTGGGCGCCTAGAACCGCTCTGCCACCGCGGCAGGCTACAACAGACACCCATGCTCTCTGATAGGCTTGCGGCATTGCAATATGGGCACTGAGACTTGCGGGTGTCGCTTTGAACAATTCCTATGAACTACGTTGTTGTTATATGGTGTTCGCTGAGTATGTCCATATCACAGTAAATACGCATTTTCCGATCATTGATTCCCCATTCCTATATAATCGGCTGTGGACCCACTACCGCCTGTATGAGTTTGACTCAAAAGGTTTGAGACACCCTGTATAAACAGAACTCTTCTCCTCATAGGCAGAGCGTACTACTGTGGGTATTGCACTGACTATGGCTGGCCAACCTTGAGACACAGTGAGGAAAGTGGAGGCTGTGACGGAACTGACCTTGAGGTAGAAAGTGTGCCCCGCGTGCGTGAGCGTAGCGATCTCGTCGGGCCAGGGCGGCAGGCGCACCGCGGCGGCAGCGTCGGGCATGGCGGCCAACACGTGGCCGTGGTCGCGCCTCACGTGTGTGCCCAGGGCGTCCGCCTCCAGCTGCGCGGGGCAGCTGCGCTCGCACGGGCACCGGAACAGCGGCGGCGGCGGTCGGCGCCGCGACTCGTCTTCCTCGCTCGCCACAGAATCCTGAGGGACACAGCTTTTAGTTCTCTGCAAGTACGTACCTCAGTTACCTACATAGAGGCCGCTATGCTCGGATTGGAAAAAGAGCATTTCAGGACCAATTATCCCCTAGACACAGCCTGTTACAAGCAGTTGCAGTACCCACATCGAGCCACAGTATCCAGAGTGGTCAGTCGACACACTTACATTACATTATAAAGTTTCAGGCTGTGTACATCGCTGTGAGAAGATGCTACTGACACTAGTCTGCAACACTAAATGGCGCAAGGATTGTCTCAGACTTACGTTTCCAAGACCACTCCTAGCTGTCTCAGCTAAAACCTATGCGCCACCAGGGTGGTCCGAGGTAAAGGCAATAGTGTGTGAGACGACCAGAGACTGTCTACCTGGTAATGGTTTCAGCACAACACTGGACAAAGTGTTTGCATCATACACTATCTGATTACAGTATCCGGCCACACCTATAATGCGGAATTCACCGCCAGATGTAGGAGAGGCGGACCCACCAATATACAGGCTGTTTATAAATGCATTTTGGAGTTTTAACGCTTTATAAAATTTATTACATTAAACTTACAGCTATAAACGATATGTCAAATGAAAGAGCAACTCTAACAGTTTTACCAAGAACCTTATAAATGTTAAATGTGAGCACCATTTGTCACACGGCACACATCAAGTCTATAGCCAAGTTCTTCCCAAATGTTGACAAGTGTGTCTTCAGCGATTGTAGCAACAGTTGCTTCAATCTGGGTTCTTAATTCAGGAAGGTCCACTGGTAGCAAAGGCACGTACACACGATCCTTGATGAATCCCCAAAGGAAAAAATCGCATGGCGTTAGGTCGGGTGAACATGGAGGCCCTGTAAAGCAATTCCTGTCAATGGGCTCCTTGCAGTCTATCCAACAGTTGAGTACAGTAAAGTTCAACCCATCATGTACTTCGCTATGTCAGTGAGGTGGCGCACCATCTTGCTGGAAAATGAAGTTCTTTGTCTCATCTTCTTCCAACTGAGGGGACAGCCATTGCTCAAGTGTATCAAGGTAAGAAGTGCCAGTTACAGTAGGTTCACCAAAAAAGGAAGGCCCATAAACTTTCCTCCAGGATACTGGCACAAAAAACAGTCACTTTAGGGGAATCTCGTTGCATTTGTACCACCTCGTGAGGATTTTCTGAGCACCAGATGAGCACATTGTGAGTGTTAACATGTCCACTAAGGTGAAAGGTCGATTCATCACTGAAGAAAACATGATCCAGAAAATCTTCATCGTCATGAAACAACAATTCGTTTGTGAAGTTGGCACATAATCCATGGTCTGCCGGCTTTAGAGCCTGTAATAACTGTAAAAGGTAAGAACATAGTTGTACGCGTTTTCTTAAAATTTTCCAAACAGTTGACACGGGAACTTGTAATTCACGACTAGCCTTCCTGACTGATTTCTTTGGGCTACGAGTGAACGACTCTCTCACTCGCTCAACAGTCTCTTCACTAACTCCCGCCCTGTGCTCTTCCCTTTGCAAAGGCAGCCGGTATCTTCAAATTGATGATATAATCTATGAATGTTATTATCACTTGGAGAATCACAACCGAACTTCAGCCGGAACACAAGTTGCAAAAAAATGGTTCAAATGGCTCTGAGCACTATGGGACTTAACATCTGTGGTCATCAGTCCCCTAGAACTTAGAACTTAGAACTACTTAAACCTAACTAACCTAAGGACATCACACACATCCATGCCCGAGGCAGGATTCGAACCTGCGACCGTAGCAGTCGCGCAGTTCCGGACTGAGCGCCTAGAACCGCTAGACCACCGCGGCCGGCACACAAGTTGCACAGTAACTACAGATTCAGACTTTGCAAACTGCAAAATACAAAACGCTTTCTGTTCACTAGCCGCTATCTTCGCTAATACCGCTGACTAGCGGATTGCGGCGGAAACATTGCGCCCTGTGCATGCGCACTGGTGCCAAACTCAACTGTTTGAGTTGCTCTTTCATTTGACATATCATTTATAATTGTAAGTTTATGTAATAAATATTATAAAGCATTAAAACCCCGATATTCATTTATAAATACTCTGTTTTAGGTTACTGCATAAATTCGTAGCGTTTTTCTGCAAGTTTAATAACAAACACTACAGATACACATAACAGAGTCTTTAGTCATCTATAATATGTTCTCCTTCACTATTTACAACAATCCGCCAAATCTTTTCGATAACGCAATTGTAGAAACCACGTGATTTTGAAGCGAAGAACTCGTCGTCATGGTCGGAGTGCCTTGTCATCCAGAAATAAAACTCCTTTATGACTGTTCGACAGAGAGCGGAAAATGTGAATATCTGCGGGCGTAAGCTCAGGTGAATGAAGGTGGGTGTGGAATGACTTCCCAACCCAACCCCTCTATAGTTCTTATTGTCAGTCTAGCAGAACACGTGCGGGCGTTATCGTGGATAGTAGCACTTCACGCAGTCTTCCTGGTCAGTGTCCTTGGATTGCGTTTGCAAGATGTCTCAGTTGTTGACAGTAAATATCAATTGTGTTAGTTACACCTCAGGGAAGAACCTAATGGAAGACCTTTGGGATGAGTTAGAACGTCGATTTCGCTCCATAACTTAGTGTTCAACATCGCTACCTTCTCTGGTTTCTGCTCTTGAGGAAGAGTGGGCTGCCATTCCTCCACAGACATTCAGACACCTCATTGATAGCGTCCCCAGCAGGGTCCAATGTGACAAAGGCTAAGAATAGACACATCCCTTATTAAAGTCCACTAATAGGTGTCCAGATACTTTTGATCAGACAGTGTACTTGATAGACCATGTATATATTAATACCCTTCATTTGGCACATCATACACATAGCTTCGGATTGCGAAACCATTACAAAATGTTTATAAATTTTAGTTTAGTGTAGGCGATGATAGTCATGAGTAACGATTTGTAAATAATGAACTGTAGCCCTTCGTGTGAGCTTCTACATCTACACCCATAGTGTGCATCCTGATATGCATGGCAGAGAATAGTTCGCATTGTACTACATTTTAGGGTTTTTTCCAGTTCTTTTCGCGTACAGAGCGCAGGAAGAATGACTGTTTGACTACCTCTGTGCACGTCTTAATTAGACTAACCTTGTCCTGATAGTCTCTGCGAGAATGACACGAGGGGGCTGTAGTATATTCCTAGATTATCCCCTGAATACCGGTAAGTTTCGTATAAGTTGTTGACTGGGAAATCCCATGGAATGAGCTCGGACGCCTGTCGGAGAGTGGGTTCTTCCTCCGCTGATACTGGTCCGTTTCCTTGTGGATATGAGAAAGATATGTTATATATCAAATAAGGATAATGCAGGAGTAGGTTTAATAATGAATAAAAAAATAGGAGTGCGGGTTAGCTACAACAAACAGCATAGTGAACGCATTATTGTGGCCAAGATAGACACAAAGCCCATGCCTACTACAGTAGTACAAGCTTATATGCCAACTAGCTCTGCAGATGATGAAGAAATTGATGAAATGTATGACGAGATAAAAGAAATTATTCAGGTAGTGAAGGGAGACGAAAATTTAATAGTCATGGGCGACTGGAATTCGTCAGTAGGAAAAGGGAGAGAAGGAAACATAGTAGGTGAATATGGATTGGGGGGAAGAAATGAAAGAGAAAGCCGCCTTGTAGAATTTTGCACAGAGCATAACTTAATCATAGCTAACACTTGGTTCAAAAATCATGAAAGAAGGTTGTATACCTGGAGATACTAAAAGGTATCAGATAGATTGTATAATGGTAAGACAGAGATTTAGGAACCAGGTTTTAAATTGTAAGACATTTCCAGGGGCAGATGTGGATTCTGACCACAATCTATTGGTTATGAACTGCAGATTGAAACTGAAGAAACTGCAAAAAGGCGGGAATTTAAGGAGATGGGACTTGGATAAACTGAAAGAACCAGAGGTTGTAGAGAGTTTCAGGGAGAGCATAAGGGAACAATTGACAGGAATGGGGGAAAGAAATACAGTAGAAGAAGAATGGGTAGCTCTGAGGGATGAAGTAGTGAAGGCAGCAGAGGATCAAGTAGGTAAAAAGATGAGGGCTAATAGAAATCCTTGCGTAACAGAAGAAATATTGAATTTAATTGATGAAAGGAGAAAATATAAAAATGCAGTAAATGAAGCAGGCAAAAAGGAATACAAACGTCTCAAAAATGAGATTGACAGGAAGTGCAAAATGGCTAAGCACTGATGGCTAGAGTACAAATGTAAGGATGTAGAGGCTTATCTCACTAGGGGTAAGATAGATACTGCCTACAGGAAAATTAAAGAGGCCTTTGGAGAGAAGAGAACGACTTGTATGAATATCAAGAGCTCAGATGGAAACCCAGTTCTAAGCAAAGAAGGGAAAGCAGAAAGGTGGAAGGAGTATATAGAGGGTTTATACAAGGGCGATGTACTTGAGGACAATATTATGGAAATGGAAGCGGATGTAGATGAAGATGAAATGGGAGATAAGATACTGCGTGAAGAGTTTGACAGTGCACTGAAAGACCTGAGTCGAAACAAGGCCCCGGGAGTAGACAACATTCCATTAGAACTACTGATGGCCTTGGGAGAGCCAGTCATGACAAAACTCTACCATCTGGTGAGCAAGATGTATGACACAGGCGAAATACCCACAGACTTCAAGAAGAATATAATAATTCCAATCCCAAAGAAAGCAGGTGTTGACAGATGTGAAAATTACAGAACTATCAGTTTAATAAGTCACAGCTGCAAAATACTAACGCGAATTCTTTACAGACGAATGGAAAAACTGGTAGAAGCGGACCTCGGGGAGGATCAGTTTGGATTCCGTAGAAATGTTGGAACACGTGAGGCTATACTAACCTTACGACTTATCTTAGAAGAAAGATTAAGAAAAGGCAAATCTACGTTTCTAGCGTTTGTAGACTTAGAGAAAGCTTTTGACAACGTTAACTGGAATACTCTCTTTCAAATTCTGAAAGTGTCAGGGGTAAAATACAGGGAGCGAAAGGCTATTTACAATTTGTACAGAAACCAGATGGCAGTTATAAGAGTCGAGGGGCATGAAAGGGAAGCAGTGGTTGGGAAAGGAGTGAGACAGGGTTGTAGCCTCTCCCCGATGTTATTCAATCTGTATATTGAGCAAGCAGTAAAGGAAACAAAAGAAAAATTCGGAGTAGGTATTAAAATTCATGGAGAAGAAGTAAAAACTTTGAGGTTCACCGATGACATTGTAATTCTGTCAGAGACAGCAAAGGACTTGGAAGAGCAGTTGAACGGAATGGACAGTGTCTTGAAAGGAGGATATAAGATGAACATCAACAAAAGCAAAACGAGGATAATGGAATGTAGTCAAATTAAATCGGGTGATGCTGAGGGGATTAGATTAGGAAATGAGACACTTAAAGTAGTAAAGGAGTTTTGCTATTTAGGGAGTAAAATAACTGATGATGGTCGAAGTAGAGAGGATATAAAATGTAGACTGGCAATGGCAAGGAAATCGTTTCTGAAGAAGAGAAATTTGTTAACATCGAGTATAGATTTAGGTGTCAGGAAGTCCTTTCTGAAAGTATTTGTATGGAGTGTAGCCATGTATGGAAGTGAAACATGGACGATAACCAGTTTGGACAAGAAGAGAATAGAAGCTTTCGATATGTGGTGCCACAGAAGAATGCTGAAGATAAGGTGGGCAGATCACGTAACTAATGAGGAGGTATTGAATAGGATTGGGGAGAAGAGAAGTTTATGGCACAACTTGACTAGAAGAAGGGATCGGTTGGTAGGACATGTTTTGAGGCATCAAGGGATCACAAATTTAGCATTGGAGGGCAGCGTGGAGGGTAAAAATCGTAGAGGGAGACCAAGAGATGAATACACTAAGCAGATTCAGAAGGATGTAGGTTGCAGTAAGTACTGGGAGATGAAGAAGCTTGCACAGGATAGAGTAGCATGGAGAGCTGCATCAAACCAGTCTCAGGACTGAAGACCACAACAACAACAACATGTTATATTGTATGTGTAGAGAGCAGGTGAGTTAGTGTAATGGATGCGCGTATAGTGTAGTGTTAGGCTGGTGTTAAATGATGACGATGATGATGACGATGAAAGAATGGAGGAGGTGAAATCCGGTGCCGACAAATAGCTTACTCCTCTCCAGTAGCAAAAAGGGTGCCACTGTTCTTACAGTCTCCATTCAATGGACGGATCACCATCAACAGTGTCACATGCACACGCTATATGACACACTGCTGGGAGATCTGGAATGTAATCCAGGACTTTGGCGCAAAACTGAGGATCAAGAGCTATACGCCATAACCTCTTCTCTCCTTCCCGGCCGAATACTGGCAGTGAAAATTTCATCAACCATCAGGATTCGAACAGGCTTAGCTCCGAGTCGAGCGCCAGCACACAGGGGTCTGTTAGCGACCTTGGCTGCGCAGACAGGTAGTAAATATTGGTTCTTGATTCTGCAGGATAGTTTAAGTGTCTACCACTTCAGGTTTTTCGGCATTTCCATTATGTTCTCCCCAAAGAGTCAAACAAACCCGTGACCATTCGTGCTGCCCTTCTTTGTAAACGTTAAATATCCCTTATTCGTTCTCTTTGATATGGACCTCTCACGAACGAACAGTATTCTTAGATTGGACGCGCGGTTGCTTTCTAAACAGTCTCATTTGACGTCTGACTGCGTTTTCCCGGTATGCTACCAATCAGCCGAAGTTTGGCACTTGCCGCAGTCCCTAATTAGACAATCTTAAACCGCGTGGCAACATGCTTACTAAAGTGAACGAGAAAATTCACGTTTGGTGATATGTGCCACAAGGCACACATCAGTACGGTACTCCACGAACAGGTAGCAAGTTGATATGACGACGAGTGCTTTCTCTGCAGCGCAGCGTTTATATGCCGTATCTGTCGACACGCAAAAAAGAAAACGGTCAATTTATGACAAAATGAATAAGCAGATGGGAAGAGAGAGGAAGCTTGAAAATTCTATGTCAAATATGTGTGAATTCCTAAGGGACCAAATTGCTGTGTTCATCGGTCCCTTTCCTTACCCACTACTTAAACTAACTTATGCTAAGAACAACACACGCCTATGCACGAGGGAGGACTCGAACCTCCGACGGGAGCGGCCGCGTAGTCCGCGACATGGCGTCTCAAACCGCGCGGCCACTCCGCGCGGCAAAATTCTTTGAAAATTACTTCCTTCAGGGTGACTAAAGTCATGAGATAGCGATATGCACATACAGTATATAGTTGGCGGTAGTATCGCGTACACAAAGTATAAAAGGGCAGTGCATTGGCGGAGCTGTCATTTGTACTCAAGTGATACATGTGAAGAGGCTTCCGACGTGATTGTGGCTGGACGAGGGGAAATACGAGACTTTGAACGAGGAATGTTAGTGGGAGCTTGACGCATGGGACATTCCATTTAGGGAATTGTTAGTGAATTCAAAATTCCGAGATCCACAGTGTCAAGGGTGTGCCGAGAATACCACATTTAAGGCAGTACCTCTCACCACGGGCAACGCAGTGGCCGACGGCTTTCACTTAACGACCGAGAGCAGCGGCATTTGCATAAGTATCCGGTGCTTACAGACAACCAACAGTGCGTGAAATAATCGCAGAGACCAATGTGGTACGTACGATTAACGTATCCGTTAGGACAGTGCGGCAAAATATGGCTACTGGGCTGTGGCAGCAGACGACCTACGCGAGTGCCTTTGCTAACAGCACGCCATCACCTGTAGCTCCTCTCCTGGGCTCGGACTGAATCAGCTGGACCGTAGGCGACTGGAAAACGTGGCCTGATCAGATGAGCCCCGATTTCAGCTGGTTAAGAGCTGATGGTAGAATTCGAGTTTGGTACATACCCCACAAAGCCATGTACCCTATTTGTCAGCAAGGCACTGTGCAAGTTCGTGGTGGCTACACAAAGGTTTGGGTTGTGTTTACATTGAATGGAGTGGGTCCTCTGGTCCAACTGAACCGATTATTGACTATAAATAATTGTCTTTGTTTACTTGGAGACCATTTGCAGCCAAACAACGAATGAATTTTATGGATGACAAAGCACCGTGCCCCAGGCCACTATTGTTCGCGACTGGTTTGAAGAATATTCTGAACAGTTCGAGTGAAGGATTTGGCTACCCATCCAACATTTATGGGGCATACTCGAGAGGTCAGTTCTTGCACAAAACCCTGTTCCGGCAACGCTTTCGCAATTATGGATGGCTATAGACGCAGAACGGCTCAGTATTTCGGCAGTGGACTTCAAACGAGTTGTTAAGTTCATGCTACGTCGAGTTGCTGTACTATGCTGAGCAAAAGGGGGTCGGACGCGATATTATGAGGTATCCCATGACTTTGTCACCTCAGTGTAATTAAGGGTAAGCGAGGATTATCGATTTCTATTGGACATTGTGCAAGAGAAATTAAAGAAATGAAGCTGGTCACTATGACGAGGAATCCAACTACTTCTGAGAAAAATGTTATTGGGTACTCTAAGATTTCATGTCACTTGTGAATCCAAGTACGTCAAAAAATTTGTTCTTTTGCTATGCAAACATCCTCACTGCAAGTACCAGTTCTCTTGGCGGTATCACTGACAGATCTTTCACTGCCTTTATTTTCTTTTTAATTTTATCCAATTTTGCTTCTTTTAACATACAGCATATTTTGTTTAATGCTGTGTAACTGTTGTGATAGTGGTTTTTACTTAACTGTCAGAAAGACATCATGCTATTCAATTGAGACACTTACGTGCTCTTCGCATCAAGTTGCTATGCTCTATCTTTTTTCTTCACAAAACCACGGGAGGTATGACGTGCACAGCAGTAGCCTTCATTGACGATTAAAAACGCGCGTATGAGTGAACGCTTTGGCTTGTGTCAGCAGCATTTGTGTAAAACTGTACGCGCTTTCTCACATGGAGTGCAGGGTAGTTGCAATTAATTGCCGTACTGGGTACCCAACTATAGGAATGATTTTCGTACTGTACGTTGCTTGTTTTGCGTTGTTAGTAATGTTAGTGTCAAGACTTGCCGTTAGGTGCCAGTACTGGTACAGTGACGTAGGGTTGAAACACAAGCATCAGTATGTATTACAGCTGCAGACTGTCAATAAGGGTCTAGACAAGGTGGGTAGGGCTTTACTCGTAAAACTGTTTCATCAACACATCAGCAATAGTGTTGCTGCTCTTCACTTGTATCGACGTATTGCTCGTGAGGTCACTTGCTATTCGGTAACACATTTGGAGAAACCTAATCATTGGCCGATCGTTCCATAGTACGTGGCCACCAAGATATGAGATTTGAACCCGTCTGATTTCTGGCACTGGGGTTAAATGAAGGACAAAGTTTATCAAGGGCACACTAACACAAATTGTAAGTTGAAGATGAGCATAGTGAGAGAGGCAGCCGAAGTCCTACCTAAGATGTTTTGAGCAGCAGTAGAACAATCTCTAGTGGAGTTCCAAGCTGTCCTGGATGCAGATGATCGTCACACTGAGCAACTTTTGTAGACTGGAACGTAGACACGGTATGCAGTTAACAAATGTTACCGTCTCGTGAGGAAATTAAATGTGTTTCTTACAGTGGTTTATTCTTTATTTCTCTTCTGCATGTCGTTACAAATGCTTCCACAAAGTTTCATTGTCCTAACATCATTCCTTTTTCATCGGCGCCCTCTCAAGTAGCGAAAGTTTGATTATAACCACCCTGTAGCCTTCCCTTCGGTTCCATGCAACATCTAGCAGCAGTGTTGGGGGTGACGTGTTTAAAATCATCCCTCGCAACTCCGTAGACTCTTGTTGTGCACTGAAAGGAAAGGGTAAAAAGTCCTTTATTACGAGGGTGAGTCAAATGAAAACCTTAAATATTTTTTATATATTATTTATTGTGCAGAAGTGGTACGAAGCTGTATCACTTTTCAACATAATCTCCCCCACGCCCAATGCAAGTCCTCCACCGCTTAAAAGTGCATAAATTCCTTTAGAAAAGAATTCTTTTGGTAGCCCGCGCAACCACTCATGCACTGCGTGGCGTACCTCTTCATCAGAACGGAACTTCTTTCCTCCCATTGCGTCTTTGAGTGGTCCAAACAAATGGAAATCACTTTGGGCAAGGTCTGGTGAGTATGGTGGATGAGGAAGACACTCAAAATGTAGGTCTGTGATTGTTGCAACTGTTGTACGGGCAGTGTGGGGCCTTGCATTGTCATGTTGCAAAAGGACACCTGCTGACAGCAATCCACGTCGCTTTGATTTGATTGCAGGCCACAGATGATTTTTTACGAGATCTGTGTATGATGCACTGGTGACAGTGGTCCCTCTAGGCATGTAATGCTCCAAAATGACGCCTTTTTCTTCCCAAAAGAGAGCCAGCATAACCTTCCCTGCTGATGGTTCTGTTCGAAACTTCATTGGTTTTGATGATGAGGAATGGCGCCATTCCTTGCTCGCTCTCTTCGTTTCCGGTTGGTGGATGTGAACCCAGGTTTCGTCCCCAGTAACAATTCTTGCAAGGAAGCCATCACCTTCTCGTTCAAAGCGCCGAAGAAGTTCTTCACAAGCATCAAAACGTCGTTCTCTAATTTCAGGAGTCAACTGCAGTGGCACCCATCTTGCAGACACTTTGTGAAACTGCATACATCATGCAAAATGTGGTGTGCTGACCCATGACTAATCTGTAAACATGCTGCAATGTCATTCAGTGTCACTCGGCGGTTTTCCTTCACTATGGCTTCAACTGCTGCAATGTTCTGTGGAGTCACAACTCGTTGTGCCTGACGTGGACGAGGAGCATCTTCCACTGAAGTCACACCATTTGCGAACTTCCTACTCCATTCGTAGACTTGCTACAGTGACAAACATGCATCACCGTACTGTACCTTCATTCGCCGAAGAATTTCAATAGTTTTCACACCTTCACTATCCAAAAACCGAATAACAGAACGCTGTTCTTCCCTGGTGCAAGTCGCAAGTGGGGCGGTCATCTTTATACTGATACTGCGACGGTATGTGTATATCTGCACTATGCTGCCACCACAGGCCATTCTGCACGCTGTTTGTAGCACGCTTACCAACTCACAGGATAACGGCGCGAAATTTCGATTTGTTTTTACAAATTTAAGGTTTTCATTTGACTCACCCTCGAATAAGGGAGGCTATGTGATCACACCACTTCACACACCAGAAACGGTATTTGTGCGAGTTGATTGATTCCATTTGTGACTGATTGTTATTGCAGTCATAGGATATTACCTTTTCTACGTTCTGCGAAGTGCGCAATTTTACTTTTCCAAGCATTTAAAATAAGTTGGCCATCTTTGCGCCGCTTTGAAATCTTATTAAAATCTGACTAGGTATTGGTGCAACTCTTTCACGTAGTACTTCATTATACGGTGTGCTTTAAAATTCCGCTTACAAACTTCTAGGACTTGCAGAAGGGACTGAGTACATAAAATTCTGAGTTGGAACCCATGAACGGAAACGTAACGTTTCCGCGTTACAGCCGTTTGAAAACATGTTTCCTAGCTACGTTTGCAACAGGGCAGTCATGGTGAGGGTGCTTACGTCGGTTTGGCTGATGTATTTGACGTCTGTCCTATCTCTCTGACCTGATTCGAGCCTATTCGCGTGTCTGTGAGCGTTAGAGCAAAATGGCTGAGTATACGTTTGCAGAATACATCGACATTATTCTTCTGTACGACGAAGTTCACGGTAATGGAAAAGCTGCTCGTCTCCTTTGTCAAGATCGTTGTCCACAGTGCCCGACTCCATTGCATATCCTCTGCGCCATAATTACGCAACAGCTTCGAGAAAGGGTACCTTCATCATTAGCAGGATTGACTGCGGTGCTCCAAGGAGACGCCGCTCATCCAAATTGGAAGAGGCTGTGCTGCATCACGTTGAAGAGAATCCGTCAATGAGTACACGAGCAATTTCTTGGGCTATTGTTGAGTGAAATGGAAAAACAAGAGATGTACTGGATCACACCCCATAAATTATTTGTAAAACTGGTGACAGCCGCGGTGACCGAGCGGTTCTCGGCGCTTCAGTCCGGAACCGCGCGACTGCTACGGTCGCAGGTTCGAATCCTGCCTCGGGCATGGATGTGTGTGATGTCCTTAGGTTAGTTAGGTTTAAGAAGTTCTAAGTTCTAGGGGATTGACGACCTCAGATGTTAAGTCCCGTAGTGCTCAGAGCCATTTGAACCAGCCATTTCGTAAAACTGGTCGCGTTACAAACTTCTTTTCAAATAGTGTTGCACGGAGATGGTATGTTTCCGGACATGGGTTCAAATGGCTCCAATCACACACATCCATGTCCGAGGCAGGTTTCGAACCTGCGACCGTAGAAGCCACGTGGTTCCCGATTGAAGCGCGTAGAGCCGCTCGGTCACAGCGGCCGTTCCGGACATGGGTCCCAGTTCAAAATATTGTCTACTCATTTCCTTCTACAAGAAGTAGAAGTTTGTAAGGAGAATTTTAGAGCACCCTGTAGATAATTCTACCATCTGAAGAAGTCTCAGATAACTGTTAACACCAAGTATTTCTGAAAGGACTTACCAATTTTGAAAATTTGTGTAGTATATTTATTCATATGACTTACTGACGTGGTTTTGGCGTCATTTTTACCAAAGTTCGTAAAGCTTTTACCTTATAGCTAAATAGTTTGAATGATTCCTTTAGGTATGTGCCAAACTTCCCATCTGAATCCGACTTTTTGCCAAACTCTCTGCAGCACCCGGCGGAGGTTCGAGTCCTCCCTCGGGCATGGGTGTGTGTGTTTGTCCTTAGGATAATTTAGGTTAAGTAGTGTGTAAGCTTAGGGACTGATGACCTTAGCAGTTAAGTCCCATAAGATTTCTCACACATTTGAACATTTTTTCTCTGCAGCATATCAGACGTAACTTGTTCAACTGCGCTGTTGATTGTTGCTCTAAATTTTACTAGGTAAGTCGGTAAGCCTGGTACAAACACGGCATTCTTGATGAAGTGTCGGGTGCGGTGAATATGGCGGACATGCAATCGGCGCATTGGCTAGTCAACACCGCCGGAGAAAACAGTACAACCGTTTAGAATGGCTCTGAGCACTATGGGACTCAACTGCTGAGGTCATTAGTCCCCTAGAACTTAGAACTAGTTAAACCTAACTAACCTAAGGACATCGCAAACATCCACGCCCGAGGCAGGATTCGAACCTGCGACCTTAGCGGTCTTGCGGTTCCAGACTGCAGCGCCTTTAACCGCACGGCCACTTCGGCCGGCACAACCGTTTAGAGGTTTCCAATTCACTCAAGATTTGTTGTTGTAGCAGCGCACATGGAGCACATGAAATCATTACATTTACAGATAAACAGCACAAGCGGTTTTGATGTAACAGGTATCGACCCATGCTGAAACACCCATATTAGTACATGGTGTGTCCCCCACGGGTGGCAATGCAGGCGCTGAGACTGGAATCCAGTCGATCGTACAGACCGCGAATACTGTCCTGGGATACGTTATGCCATGCCAGCTTAACCACTTCATGTAGTTCTGTAAAGAGTTGTTAGTTGAGTCCCTTCTCGTCCCATCGTCTACCACCCATGTTCGATTCGAGTCAGGTCTGGACATCGTGCTGGCCAGGGAAGTTGTTGCACGTCTTGCAGAACAGTATGAGTTTCACAGGCAGTGAGCGAGCATTACCCTATGGATCAGCACACCACCTTTCTGATGCGTGCCGGCCGCGGTGGTCTCGCTGTTCAAGGCGCTCAGTCAGGAACTGCGCGACTGCTGCGGTCGCAGGTTCGAATCCTGCCTCGGGCATGGATGTGTGTGATGTCCTTAGGTTAGTTAGGTTTAATTAGTTCTAAGTTCTAGGGGACTGATGACCACCGATGTTAAGTCCCATAGTGCTCAGAGCCATTTTTTTTCTGATGCGTGCTAAGAACAGTCGGCACATACCGAGCGCTGGTTACCGTCCCCTCCAGAAACACCAAAGGTGAGTGAGAGTTGTAGAGTATGGCAACCCAGACTATAAGGCCTCGGACAGGGCCAGCGTGTCCTGGACCAATGCGTTCTACGCGACAGGTCTCACTTGTTCTACGTCGTACGAGGACATGACCATCACTTGCGTGCAGGCAGGATCTGCTTTTATCGCTGAAGATCACGGCGCGTATGAATCCATCTTCCAAGTGATTCTCTGAGGTCACCAGTCGAGCCGCGCTCTACGATGTTGTGGCGTGGACAAAAGACGGACTAGAGGTGTGCGTGTCTGTAGTACCATTACTAAGAATGGGTTCGCAACAGTTCACGTTGACATATCTGGGTTCATAAGCTCTTTTATCTGTGCTGTGGTAGCTGTACAATCTGTCACTGCAACCCTTACAATACGACGATCCTGGCGGGTGTCTGTATTGCGTGATCAGCCAGAACCTCGTCTACGGGCGTGAGAATGTTCGCGTGACTACTGATACCAGCATCGTTGCACAACTGGCGCAGCACGTCCAACTTGTGTGTCAGTTCTTTAAAGGGACCATCCCGCCACTCGGAAGGCCACAGTTTGATCCCTTTCAAACCCGTTCAGTTGGCTGTAGGAAGCACGAGTGCGTTCCCGTGGCATGGTTGCCTGCTTGCGTCACACTGAGCCTCCGGCTGTGAGCATTCCCTAGTAAAGGGTAGACACAGATGGCGCTCTGGTAGCTATGCCACTACGGACTACGTTGAAACCGTTATCAGTACATCTGCATCGGATCAAAATCGGCGTCCTCTTTACAGGTGTATTACATTTTGTTCCGGCAGTGTATTTACATGGGAAGCGATTATTGAGGAAATCCCAGGCATCGCCTCCTCAGACATGCGTGGTCAACCCCAAGGATCTTCTTGTGACCTACCGAGAACAGTCTCAAGAAGTGCACATACGTTCTTGGTCAACCTCGTAAATCAAAGGGATTAAAAGGTTTAAAAAAATTTTGTTATTATTTTCTCTTGGAACAAGAATGGGCTGTAAACTTTGCTCTTGGTCAGTGCACAAATATGTTAACTTCTGGGGTATCACGAACATGTTTCAAGATTTGTCGTGGAGTTTCATTGCTCCAAATCCTAAACTTACCTTTATTAATTTTACCACCTAAGTCAAAAGTCGACTCATCGCTAAAGATAATCTTTTCAGTGAAAAATCTGTCTTTATCCACCCCCAGATTTCAAGAAGAATATAATAATTCCAATCACAAAGAAAGCAGGTGTTCACAGATGTGAAAATTACCGATCTATCAGCTTAATAAGCCACGACTGCAAAATACTAACACGAATTCTTTACAAACGAATGGAAAAATTGGTGAAGCCAACCTCGGGGAAGATCAGTTTGGATTCCGTAGAAATATTGGAACATGTGAGGCAATACTGACCCCACGACTTATTTTAGAAGACAGATTAAGGAAAGGCAAACCTACGTTTCAAACATTTGTAGACTTAGAGAAATATTTTGACAATGTTGACTGGAATTCTTTCAAATTCTGAAGGTGGCAGGGGTAAAATACAGGGAGCGAAACGCTATTTACAATTAGTACAGAAACCAAACGGCAGTTATAAGAGTCGAGGGACATGAAAGGCAAGCAGTGATTGGGAAGGGAGTGAGACAGGGTTGTAGCCTCTCCCCGATGTCATTCAATCTGTATATTGAGCAAGCAGTACAGGAAACAAAAGAAAAATTCGGAGTAGGTATTAAAATCTATGGAGAAGAAATTAAAACTATGAGGTTTGCCGATGACACTGCAATTCTGTCAGAGACAGCAAAGGACTTGGAAGAGCAGTTGAACGGATGGACACTGTCTTGAAAGGAGGATGTAAGATGAACATCAACAAAAGCAAAACGAGGATAATGGAATGTAGTCGAATTAAGTCGGTTGATTCTGAGGGAATTAGATTAGGAAATGAGACACTTAAAGTAGTAAAGGAGTTTTGCTATTTGGGGAGCAAAATAACTGATGATGGTCGAAGTGGCCAGGATATAAAATGTAGACTGGCAATGGCAAGGAAAGCGTTTCTGAACAAGAGAAATTTGTTAACATCGAGTATAGATTTAAGTGTCAGGAAGTCGTTCCTGAAAGTATTTGTATGGAGTGTAGCCATGTATATAAGTGAAACATGGACGATAGTTTGGACAAGAAGAGAATAGCAGCTTTCGAAATGTGGTGCTACAGAAGAATGCTACTGATTAGATGGGTAGATCACATAACTAATGAGTAGGTACTGAATAGAATTGGGGAGAAGAGAAGTTCGTGGCACAGCTTGACCAGATGAAGGGATCGGTTGGTAGGACATGTTCTGAGGCATCAAGGGATCACCAATTTAGTATTGGAGGACAGCATGGAGGGTAAAAGTCGTAGAGGGAGACCAAGAAATGAATACACTAAGCAGATTCAGAAAGATGTAGGTTGCAGTAGGTACTGGGAGATGAAGAAGCTTGCACAGGATAGAGTAGCATGGAGAGATGCATCAAACCAGTCTCAGGACTGAAGACCACAACAACAACGACAACATCCACCTTATATAACGTTTCCCTACAAAAGCCCTTTCGAGTGATTCTAGTAGTATCTTTTCTTGCTCAATTGTTGGTTTGTACTGTTCGTGATGCAAATGTCTTCTTAACATACGTCAGTCACACCTCGCGAGAAGAATTCCGGTCGATTTTTTAGGACTGTTAACAAAACTTTGTCTCACTTGCTCTGCAGCCTTCTGAGACACGCGTCGTCAACCCCGAGGATCTTTTTGTGACCTACCGAGACCCAGTCTCAACAAATCACTTACGACACTCATAAATGGGAGGCGTACTTGGAGGATCAACGGCCGCTGTGGCCGAGCGGTTCTAGGCACTTCAGTCCGGAATCACGCTGCTGCTACAGTCGCAGGTTCGAATCCCGCCTCGGGCATGGATGTGTGAGCTGTCCTTAGGTTAGTTAGGTTTAAGTAGTTTTAAGTCTAGGGGGCTGATGACCTCAGATGTTAAGTCCTATAGTGCTCAGAGCCATTTGAACTTGGAGGATCTTCTCTGTAATCCGTGCGAAAATTGCGTTGCGCAGTTGCCGCAGACTTCAAAGCCTTCGAACCAAAATACACAGCGAGCGCGCCTGGGACCAATGAAGGCAGCCATTTTTACTACAACTGTCACTAGAGCTTTCAGTGATGTGATTTGTACCAGCGAATACACTAGTCGAAATCTGATCTATTTTCCTACAAAATGAAACCAGGCCTAGGGCTGTACATCCTATGAATACGTAGTTATACATTTTCAAAGTTTTAAATTCCTTTTGGAGACATCCTGTCTGCCAAGTTACTTTTCAAGATTCATTGGTGTATTTGTTATTTTTCATCCTTTGTTGTATACAGGATATACAACGATATATGACAGTTTACATATCATAATACAATGAAAATAACATTTACAATCAAACTAATTTGTATCTAAGGGTTCAAAGAATAATGAAATACAAATAACGCTTATAATAAAAGAATAACATTTTCATGCTTCAAGAAACTCATTTAATGATTAAAAGCAGTGTTCAACCAAGCAGGCTTTTACCTGAATTTAGTCTGTTTATTGCCTTATAAAAATTTCATGGGGCCAAGTAAGGCAATGTATAGTTTGATGCTAGGGTGCAGGATTCCATTATGAAATAGTGTTGTAATTGCTTTTTGTAAATTTTTTCTTTGTTTTGTCTTGTGTTGTAATAATTTACTTTGTAATGCTGATAAATTTGCAAGTATTTTACATTAATTTTCCTTTTCACGTGCATCACATTTTCAAAAATGGATGTGTAAAAGTAAGAGCCAAGCAGGCTGTTACCTGAATTTAGTCTGTTTATTGCCTTATAAAAATTTCATGGGGCCAAGTAAGGCAATGTATAGTTTGATGCTAGGGTGCAGGATTCCATTATGAAATAGTGTTGTAATTGCTTTTTGTAAATTTTTTCTTTGTTTTGTCTTGTGTTGTAATAATTTACTTTGTAATGCTGATAAATTTGCAAGTATTTTACATTAATTTTCCTTTTCACGTTCATCACATTTTCAAAAATGGATGTGTAAAAGTAAGAGGCAAGAGACTTTTTTTAAAGAATGACCTGCAGAATTTTCCTTGGTTTACATTTCCTTTTACTCTTATCATTCTCTTCTATAGTCTGAAAGATTTTTTGCTGACAGCACTGTTTCCTCAGTACAATAAATCATAAATAACTATTAAGTGGACATGTTCGAAACACACGCATCTGAGTGTGTCACTTCTTGTGCAGTTTCTTAATGATCTCACCATGTAACAGACTTAACTTAATTTTATAATTTATATAAAAGACAGCTACCAGCCACATGTATGGTTTAAAAAGGTTTATTATCTTCAGACCATGACCGGTTTCGGATTTTTCTTTACAAATCCATCTTCAGATGGCAGTTACAAGCATTCTTTGTAAAGAAAAATCCGAAACCGGTCATGGTCCGAAGATAATAAACCTTTTTAAACCATACATGTGGCTGGTAGCTGTCTTTTATATAAATTATAAACCTTAAGTACAACAGCCACGTTTCTCAACATGTCGACTTTCGACAAAATAGCGTTGAACTTAATTTTTTACTTAGCTATTTGAAGTTTCTGTTGTTTCTGAAGATCCAAGAATCGTATATAATTTGTCTTTATGGTTCCAGAATAAGATTTTCACTCTGCAGCGGAGTGTGCACTGATATGAAACTTTCTGGCAGATTAAAACTGCGTGCCGGATCGAGACTCGAACTCGGACCATTGCCTCTCGCGGGCAAGTGCTCTACCTTCTCAGCTACCCAAGCACGACTCACACCCCCTCCTCACAGCTTTACTTCCGCCACTACCTCGTCTCCTAGATTCCAAACTTCACAGAAGCTCTCCTGCGAACCTTGCAGAACTGGCACTCCTGGAAGAAAGGATATTGCGAAGACATGGCTTAGCCACAGCCTGGGGGATGTTTCCAGAATGAGATTTTCACTCGCTGCAGCAGTGTGTGCGCTGATATGAAACTTCCTGGCAGATTAAAACTGCGTAAGTCTCGGTCCGGCACATAGTTTTAATCTGGTTTTTTTTTCCCTTTATTGTTATTTCATGCCTCAGCTAAGGTGGACCGCCGGCCGGTGTGGCCAAGCGGTTCTAGGCGCGTCAGTCTGGAACCGCGAGACCGCTACGGTCGCAGGTTCGAATCCTGCCTCGGGCATGGATGTGTGTGATGTTTTTAGGTTAGTTAGGTTTAAGTAGTTATAAGTTCTAGGGGACTGATGACCTCAGATGTTAAGTCCCATAGTGCTCAGAGCCATTTGAACCATTTGAGGTGGACCAGCAGTGGCCTACATACGCTGCTCTTCGCCAAAAGACACAACATATATACACAGAAGACATAGAAAATATAAAAACATGCTAAACACATGATGAACACTGCACAAGAAATCAGAAGTCATTCAGCGGAAGGCACTGTACATGAGGGGTGGCACCAGTTGAACAGATGAAGACATCCAGGTGGAGACGCGAATGTAGTAGGAAACACTGATGAAAACACTGTACACAAACGGAGAGACACTGATATGCATGGAAACACTGGGACGATCATCAGCGAAGCACTCACACTGACGAAGGGGGGGGGGGTGCCTCCAGGTCAAAGGGAGAGGTAGAAGGGCGGGAAGGAGGGGGTGGAACCAGTGGGAGAAAGAAGGGAGAGTGGGGGGGGGAAGAGAGAGAGGAGAGGGTTTGGAAGCCTGGGGAGAGGGGTGGAAGTGGGAGATATGGGAGAGAGTATGGGGGAAAAAGGAAGGTGAGAAGGGAGAGAGGGAGCCCTGGGGGAAAGGGGGGGTGACAGGAGGGGAGAGTCAGAGCTGGTAGGAGGGGTAGATGGATGGGACAAGGACATCATCAGGGAGGGGGAGTTGGCGGAAGACACCTTGGGAAAGGGTATGGAGGGTGTGAAGAATGAGAACAGGTGGTATGCAAGAATACAGGCACGGCAGTGGGCTGGGATGGGCGAGGATGGAAGAGATGAGTGGGTGTGGGGGACTTTAATCTCCCAGGAGGTTTCTTTATGGTTGTTTGACTACACAGTTTGATGTGAGAAGACAATGGAGTTCTGTTCTGGGTTGTGTTTGCGTCCACAGCAGCAACTGAATGTGACGCTATCTGCGGCTTCTCGAATGTGTTTCACCAGCGATTCTTCGGCGCTGCTAGTACAATCTCTTTTTTGTACTATCTTTAAATATTAAGTCATTGACATTGAGCAGGAACGAGATAGGACATAGAAGAGATCTTATGGGACACAATTTTTTACGTGGCGATCGCGCAGACTCGGTTCTATGGACAAGAGCTAATGTACGCATGCTGAGATAGACAACCCTGGCCTGGGAACAGATGAATGAAAATGTTGTAGGAAGCGGGTTACCTGTGAGGTGGCCGGCGTGAGCGAGGACGGGGCGGTGGGGAGCTCGCTGCTGGACAGCGACTTGAGGCGGTCAGCGTGCGACAGCGGGCAGGGCTGCGCCGGCGACGGCGACGACGAGGGCGTCAGGCACTCCACAGAGCTCCACTTGCCCAGCAGGCGCGCCAGCAGCCGGTTCGTGGGCGGCGCCTCCCGCTCCCTCTGCGGCTTCTTCTTCTTCTTCCGCGGCTCCCGGCTGTACACACGCCCAACAACCATCTCAGCGTCTGCACTTAAGAGAAACCTCTCGAGTGAGACGTCGCGGAAGGCCAATGACGTTTGCGGCATTAGACGCCCTCCCCCTCCCGCCTCACACATTTTGTCTGCCACGCACACATAGTTTTGACTGTTAATCGCAACAGGGGGCGGCCATGCAGGTATCCAACGATAAGCACAGCACGAGGCTACGGAGCGTTGTTGAACTGCTTAGTCGACGAGTAACTCACAACAGTGAGTGCTACAGTGCTACTGCTGTTGATACAAAACAGAGCAACGGCAACGATAAACGAAGCAAACATTGCATCATATCTACAACAAAAGTTGCCGAAGTTGACATTTCGTCAGAAAGGAAACCGAGAAATTTCGTAGAGTGAGAAAGAAGTTGCAGACAAAATATTGGCTTTTCTGCAAGATGAGTCAGTGGAATGCGTGGTGTTGTATGCGCTCGACTGTGCGGACAATGTCATGAGAAGTATAATGATGACGATACCTGCTTAACGACTGAAAGTGATACTGAAAAAGGTGTCATGTAGTACATCATCCCTGTCGGACAGGGTGCCACGAATCCCGCCTCCAGCGAAACGTAGTAAAGGACGACGGTTGTCCAAGGCCGGCCGCGGTGGTCTCGCGGTTCTAGGCGCTCAGTCCGGAGTTGCGCGACTGCTACGGTCGCAGGTTCGAATCCTGCCTCGGGCAAGGATGTGTGTGGTGTCCTTAGGTTAGTTAGGTTTAAGTAGTTCTAAGTTCTAGGGGACTGATGACCACTGATGTTAAGTCCCCTAGTGCTCAGAGCCATTTGAACCATTTTTGGTTGTCCAAGAAGCGGGTACTAAAAATGATTACGTACTTGGAAGATCTTCCACAACATAGTAAAAAAATAATTAGAGCAGATTTCGAATAAGACTGTAACAATACGATCGCGTTGTGCATAAGAAAAACTACGGATATTTAAGGGAGGACAAGGCGCACTTGTTGCAAAAACTGCTGCTTGCGCGTTTACAGGATGTGCGTGATCGTGATCTACTACGTTATGCACATCGAATTCCAGTGATTTCAAGGAAAGCAGTGGATGGTTGCATAACACTGCTACAAAATTGGAAGACGTAAGATAACGAAATTTCAAACAAAGCGTCAACTTGACGATGCACAGCAAGCTGCGGAATCGGCCAGAAAATTTGTGGATGACATAAACAAACTTATCCTGTAGCTCAGTGAGGAGTCTGCTTTCAACTCTGACCAATCGTGATTTGAAGAGAAAATGTATATGAAAGGAACCCTGGGAATTAGAGGTACCTAGAGAGTTGTATCAAGACCAACTAGCAAAAGTGACTTAACGCATTCGTATGCAATTATGCCAACTCTTAATCTACATAGTACATTAGCTAGACAGTTCTTTATTGAAATGATAATTAAATCACTACATAAACGGGGACAGTTGAAAATGTTTATCCTGACCAGGACTCGAACCCGGGATCTCCTGCTCACATGGCAGACGCTCTATCCATCTGAGCCAGAGATCGCACACAGGATAGTGCGACTGCAGGGATTTATCCCTTGCACGCTCCCCATGAGACCTACATCCCCAACTTAATGTCCACACACTACATTCGTAGTGCCCCTGCCCACTACACTCATTACTCGCGGCAGACAATCTTACCAAGTCCCGTATGAGTTCGGGCAATGCGTATGCATCCACACAGAAGAAGGAGGTTAATGGTCTGTTAGCCTTAACTATATTGAGATGGTATCTGTTCTTTCGGGCCGCGCGGGATTAGCCGAGCGGCGCAAGGCGCTGCAGTCATGGACTGTGCGGCTGGTCCCGGCGAAGGTTCGAGTCCTCCCTCGGGCATGGGTGTGTGTGTTTGTCCTTAGGATAATTTAGGTTATGTAGTGTGTTAGCTTAGGGACTGATGATCTTAGCAGTTTGAATCCCATAAGATTTCACACACATTTGACTGTTTTTTTTTGTTCTTTCGGGCATGTCCGAAAGAACATTTTCAACTGTCCCCGTTGATGTATATCAACGCCTGTCGACAGCTTAAAGTATTGATTTAATTATCATTTCATTCTAGAGAGCTGCTTGGTTATCGATGGTATCTCCATATAGTTCTTTATTGTGCTGCGAGAAGTTGGAGGTGCTTTGCCCCCCACAATTCTGTCTCGTGTGCGTAATCTTGCAAGGGCAGTAGGGATTAATTAAGACACAGGAAAGAAGAGTGGAAAAATGGGCGGAAGAGAATTGCAACTATGGTATGAGCACTGCTTTTGGCCAATAGCTGCTCAGAATCATTTGCTTTTTCTTGATTCCTCGTCTGCGTGTGAACATCTAACTGTCTTAGAGCCAACTATTCCTCCTGAAAAGTCTGTGAATTGCAATTCATATTACCCGGAACCACTGAACAAATTCAGCCTCTGGTTCTTTCTTTTTTCCGTGCCTGCAAAACACATTATCGCTCTATCTGCAGCTGCACCTTAATGGATAGCCAGTTTAGCGATCAGCTCCATACAGACTGTTTCGCATTCGGTTGTATGCCATCACATTACATCAGTTCTCATCACCCCGTTACGCCAATATTATTCCATATTCAGTCTTTAGAAGTGGATACATAGCTGAATGTCCTGCACGGAGTTCGCCTTCGATCTTGATGGTGCGAACCTATGTGAGCACTGTGGTGCGCCATTTTTCATGCGTTCAAATTAATGGTCTTTCTGAATATTTCTTCAATGTTGACGATGTCCATTTCGTGAAGTGTAATACATACATCCCATAGCAGGTTGATCTCTGTACCTCCCAGACACTCATTTTCTGTTGCCCTCGTGATGCACATGGTGGGTCATTAGCAGCTAATATTTTTCCTGTCATAATTGTTAAAACAACAACTTCAAATGAGCCTTACTAAAAACTGTACTTGCGACATCGCTCACAAGTGGTTCCTTGTGAGTGACATATTAACCTCTAACCTACCACACTTCAGGCGAATAGCTTTCTTTTTGTCATATCGCGCAGAGTAACGTGGCATCCGCACAGAGTCGTATTCTCGTTGTGAGCAGTGGGCGACTCCATTGCATGGTTCCGAAAGAGTGGCGACATCAGGTGAATGTTGCCAGCTGACTTGCACACTTATCTCTTTACTATACAGTGCTGTCTTTGCGCACCATACATGCAGGGAGAGTTCTTCATTATCAGGCACATTTGATTATATGGAATGCCATTAAATATTTTAGGAAGAGGCGAACAACAATGAAGAAATTCTCATTAAAAACTGTGCTTGAGTGGGTTGCAGGAACCGCTAGCTATTATAAGCCCTCAATGAAGACGGTAAAAAGGGAGGGAGGTAAACAGAGCTGCAAGTACTCCCCGAGGCTTCAGTACGTCGGAAATACGCAGAAGAAAAAGAAGAAGATTTTATTTTTAGGGGTTATGGGAGATACACACTTAATTTCCACATGACATGTTCTTTATTTTACATCGTCACTACTGTAGTATGTGATATTGTCCTTTACATAATACATTTACCCCTCTTTTGTTTATCGCAGCCTACGATTCGACTTCTTTTCATTTGATTGATCCTTCTTATACTATTATTTCCTTTTTAGTACTCTACTGAGAAATTATTGACATTGAACGTTTTATTTTTTTTATTTTTTTAATGAAGCCCGTCACGAATTCCTCTCCTGTGCCAACTCTTTCATCTCAGAATAGCAATTGCTATCTACTTCCTCAATTATTTGCTGGATGTATTCCGATCTCTGTCTTACTCTACAGTTTTCACCTCTTCAACTTCCTCTAGTACCATGGCAGTTATTCCCTGATATCTTGACACATGTCCTATCACCCTGTCCCTTCTCCTTGTCAGTGTTTTCCAAATATTCCTTCCCTCGCCGATTCTGCGGAGAACCTCCTCATTCATTACCTTATCAGTCCACCTAATTTTCAACATTATTCTGTACCACCACATCTCAAATGCTTCGATTCTCTTCTTTTCCGTTTTACACACAGTCTATATTTCACTATCATACAATGCTGTGTCCCAAACGTACATTCTCAGAAGTTTTTCCCTCAAATTTAGGCCTATGTTCGATACTAGCAGACTTGTCTTGGCCAGAAATACCCTCTGCTAGTGCTAGTCTGCTTTTCGTGTCGTCATTGCTCCGACCATCGTGGGCTATTTTGCTGCGTAGGTAACAGAATTTCTTATCTTCATCTGCTTCGTGGTACCCAATTCTGATGTTCTCATTTCTGCTACTGCTCGTTACTTTCGTCTTTCTACGATTTACTCTCAGTACACGTTCTGTACTCATTAGATTGTTCATTCCATTCAACAGATCCTACGACGGTCGCTCCAAAAGAAATGCACACTATTTTTTTTTAAATCCATCTTTTATTCCACATGTTTGAAAGTTTTACAGTGTGTAGATACATCCTTTAGGAACAATATTTTCATTTCTCCACATAATTTCCATCCCTCTCAACTGCCTTACGCCATCTTGGAACCAGCGCCTGTATACCCGCACGGTAAAATTCTGGACCAACCTGTTGGAGCCACTGTTTGGCAGCATACATAGGGCAGTCTTCATCTTCAAACCTTGTTCCACGTAGCGTGACAATTCGTTCACTGTGATGCGTCTGTCAGCAGTCACTAATTCGTTAACTCTTTGCACATTGTCTGGAGTGTGTGCAGTAAGAGGCCTGCCGCTGTGAGGACAATCCTCAATATTGCCGTGCCCGCTTTCTTTACGTAACCTGCTTGCCCACCGACTAACTGTACTGCGATCGACAGCAGCATCTCCACACACCTTTTTCAACCTTTTGTGGATGTTTCCCACTGTCTCGTTTTCACATCACAGGAATTCTATGACAGCACGTTGCTTCTGACGAACGTCAAGTGTAGCAGCCATCTTGAAGACATGCTGTGACAGCTCCACTCACGGGAACAGGTTGAACCAAGTTTGAAAACAAGCGGGAAGGATGTATCTACACACTGTAAAACTTTCACACATGCAGAATGAAAACTGTATTTTTACAAAAATAGTATGCATTTCTTTTGGAGTGACCCTCGTATAATTCTCCTTTACTTTCACTGGGGATAGCAATGTCATCAGCGAATCTTATCGTTGATAGCCTTTAACCAGGAATTTTAATCCCACTCTTTAACCTTTCTTTTATTTCCGCCATTGCTTCTTCGGCATATAGATTGAACAGAAGGGGCGAAAGACTACATTCCTGTCTTACACCCTCGTCTATATTTGTCAGATTATTAGCTGCACTGACGCAACCTGTTCATACAAGTGTTTGCAACACCCATTAGCTGTTGCTTGCGAGTTACGCAATGTTTACGTTCGTGAATAGGTTTCAGCTGTCGAACTGCACTTCACTTGCCCAGTCTGGCTTGCCAAATGACAGCGTGGATGTCGCAACGTAATACAAACAGTTTACAGCGCCAGATTTGCACGTCTTGGCCAAAATTGGAACCTATTTGTTCATCGTAAATCGGTTCCCCACAAAGGTAATAGCATATCCACCAAGCGTCGCTGCCATACGACAATTGCAGCCCACACTCGAGCGCCATGAGTAGCTGCACTTTAATTATAAACACCCGGTGCGAGGTCGCCGGTCACAATGGAGCCCGAACCAATACCATTGCCCCATCACCTACCACACCATCTGCGCAACTATGGGACAAGTAATTTTTTGCACAGTCTACTAGAATGCCCCTTTTCCCCTCATAATCATTCACTCACCCTTCGCCATTTCTTAGTCGCTGTCACTGGACAAGGGAGCCCAGTGGGTAGATCATTGGTTACTTAGTAAATTATTTCGTCAATTATGTGTCCCAGATTTATGGACGTCACAAACACCAAATCAGATATCTGTGTTCATACATTTCGTCAGGGGCTGTCCATGACTGGAACGGGCAAGTTGAGAATATTGTTACTATTAATACGCCATATTCAGTCACAGTATTTCATTTTCTTGCTTTACTCGAACTCGTGTCGGAGGTACAGCTCCATTCTCGAGAAATATGTTGACGTTTCTGTGGTAGTGCATCTGGTGGAATTTATCACTCTTCACTACAATGAGTGACAAAGTTGTTAGTTTTATGCGAATAATCATACTTTTACATACATCATATTTTTATTATTAATACGCCATATTCAGTCACAGTATTTAATTTTCTGGCTTTACTCGAACTCGTGTCGGAGCTACAGCTTCATTCTCGAGAAATACACTCCTGGAAATGGAAAAAAGAACACATTGACACCGGTGTGTCAGACCCACCATACTTGCTCCGGACACTGCGAGAGGGCTGTACAAGCAATGATCACACGCACGGCACAGCGGACACACCAGGAACCGCGGTGTTGGCCGTCGAATGGCGCTAGCTGCGCAGCATTTGTGCACCGCCGCCGCCAGTATCAGCCAGTTTGCCGTGGCATACGGAGCTCCATCGCAGTCTTTAACACTGGTAGCATGCCGCGACAGCGTGGACGTGAATCGTATGTGCAGTTGACGGACTTTGAGCGAGGGCGTATAGTGGGCATGCAGGAGGCCAAATTGCTCAACACGTGGGGCGTGAGGTCTCCACAGTACATCGATGTTGTCGCCAGTGGTCGGCGGAAGGTGCACGTGCCCGTCGACCTGGGACCGGACCGCAGCGACGCACGGATGCACGCCAAGACCGTAGGATCCTACGCAGTGCCGTAGGGGACCGCACCGCCACTTCCCAGCAAATTAGGGACACTGTTGCTCCTGGGGTATCGGCGAGGACCATTCGCAACCATCTCCATGAAGCTGGGCTACGGTCCCGCACACCGTTAGGCCGTCTTCCGCTCACGCCCCAACATCGTGCAGCCCGCCTCCAGTGGTGTCGCGACAGGCGTGAATGGAGGGACGAATGGAGACGTGTCGTCTTCAGCGATGAGAGTCGCTTCTGCCTTGGTGCCAATGATGGTAGTATGCGTGTTTGGCGCCGTGCAGGTGAGCGCCACAATCAGGACCGCATACGACCGAGGCACACAGGGCCAACACCCGGCATCATGGTGTGGGGAGCGATCTCCTACACTGGCCGTACACCACTGTTGATCGTCGAGGGGACACTGAATAGTGCACGGTACATCCAAACCGTCATCGAACCCATCGTTCTACCATTCCTAGACCGGCAAGGGAACTTGCTGATCCAACAGGACAATGCACGTCCGCATGTATCCCGTGCCACCCAACGTGCTCTAGAAGGTGTAAGTCAACTACCCTGGCCAGCAAGATCTCCGGATCTGTCCCCCATTGAGCATGTTTGGGACTGGATGAAGCGTCGTCTCACGCGGTCTGCACGTCCAGCACGAACGCTGGTCCAACTGAGGCGCCAGGTGGAAATGGCATGGCAAGCCGTTCCACAGGACTACATCCAGCATCTCTACGATCGTCTCCATGGGAGAATAGCAGCCTGCATTGCTGCGAAAGGTGGATATACACTGTACTAGTGCCGACATTGTGCATGCTCTGTTGCCTGTGTCTATGTGCCTGTGGTTCTGTCAGTGTGATCATGTGATGTATCTGACCCCAGGAATGTGTCAATAAAGTTTCCCCTTCCTGGGACAATGAATTCACGGTGTTCTTATTTCAATTTCCAGGAGTGTATGTTGACGCTTCTGTAGTAGTGCATCTGGTGGAATTTATCAATCGTCAGTGAAATGAATGACAAAGTTGCTAGTTTTAAGCGAATAATCATACTGGACGAGATAAATGAAGTAAAAATAAATAAATAAATTATTATTAATGATTAACTTCATTTGGACACAAAATGCTCACTTTCTGCTTCATGAAAATTTACCCATCTGCACTAATCATGTATATGGCTTTACTATATCGTTCAAATGACACATTTTAATTTGGGATTATAGGATGTATTAAAGAAGCAAAGTTGATATCACTATCGTTTACATAACAGGCGAAATAAAACGAAATTATTCAGGGTGCTGTCTGTTAAAGCATACCAAATCATGTAGGGTATATGCTATATGCTTTAATGTAAAAACAATCTTTAAGTGTCTAAATTTGGAATAATTTTCGCATAATGTGAAATGTAAACGTGTGCAATCGCTCGTTCTATCGAACCTTCAACTATCCTGCTGCGATCCAACACAGCGCAAATAGTGAAAACTTGAGTCTAGACAGTCAGAGCTGAACAAGAATGCTTGTTTGTGTTACATCTGCAACATTCGTCTATTTGGCCGTATCACTTCTCTGTACTCCCATTTAGGATGGTTGTAGCCATAGAACTTACATAACTGCGATATGCTACGTCTGCTTCACCGGCTCCACAGTCTCGTATCAGAGATCAAGTAACTGTACGATCTGGAAAAAAAAAAAATAAAAAAATAAATAAATTAAAAAAAAATGTGGCGCACCAAGAACACACGATCAAATGTCAGAATAACTCCGTACACGTGCGCACCATCGGCGGGTATTATGTTTATGTAAGTGATTAGTGTTGCTCTGTGATAGGTAGAGCAGTCATCAGACTGTATTAGTGTTGTTCGTATTTAGTTTTGTTTCCAGGACTGGTAGGGTGTGTAGGAGACGCGAACAGCGTCAGATGTTGATTGATCACTGTGGAAGACATGGAGATGCTCCGTAGTCGTCTGAGGCAGCGTTATCAGCACCTGGTTGAGTCTGAAAAGTGCCTTATTGTGGGTCTGCATTTGTCCGGCTGGACGAATCGTGCAATATTCAGATTTATAGGGATTCTATATGACAGTGGCCTGACCACAAGGGAGGACGGCCGTGTTGTATACCAAGCAGAACGTAACGCCTTCGCATCCGTACCTGCCAACCGAGAATAAGTAATGGACTCTGTGCGACATTCTGTATCTCTCGTTGGAGACTGGCAGCAGCCGGCCAGGAGAATAAGCATCCTGTGCGTAGCCTGCCACGAACGCCGCATCACAAACGACTGCATCTGGATTGATACTGTGGCAGATAGGAAATGCCGTGTGGCTACGGCCTCCCGTCGGGTAGACTGTTCGCCTGGTGCAAGTCTTTCGATTTGACGCCACTTCGGCGACTTGCGTGTCGATGGTGATGAAATGATGATGATAAGGACAACACAACACCCAGTCCCTGAGCGGAGAAAATCTCCGATACAGCCGGGAATCGAACCCGGGCCGTTAGGTATGACATTCCGTCGCGCTGACCACTCAGCTATCAGGGGCGGACGTACAGTGGCAGGGAAGCATCGACTGCTGACGAATGTGTCGCATTGTGTTCAGCGGTGAATCACAGTTCTACACTACACCAGATGACCATCATCGGTGAGAATATTGGCTACATGAAGAGAGGTCCCATTCTTCCAGTATTTTGGAGAGGCAGAACAGTGTTGTTCATGGAGTCATGATGTGCGGAGTCATCAAGTGTGACTTCAGGTCGCAGCCGACAGTGATTGAGGAACACTGACGTCATGAAAATTCTGCATCCTCGCACGGAACCTCTCATGCGACAGTAGTGTGGTACACTTTTTCAACGGGACAATGCTCGTCCCAGGTGGCACGTGTCTCTATGAACTGTATTCGTGATGTTGAGGTGCTCCTGTGGCCAGCTAGATCCCCAGATCTGTCCCTGATGAAAGATGTGTGGGACCAGCTTGTAGACATATCTGTCGCACTGCCGGTATCCACGACATCAAGTATCAGTTACAAGAGTTGAGGGCCAGCTTACTTTACGACACCACTTCTAAAGGAATCAGTGCAAGCATCCAGGCCAGAGGTGTGCGACGTCATACTGATAAGTGGGCTCACACTGACAAGTTTTTTTAAAATATGACTCCATTTTTTAATAAGTGAAGTAACATCACATAACCTCTCAACACATGTAGTTTCACTTAGTTTCCCATCCCCTTCTGAGTGCTTCACTCTTTTTGTCAGACAGTGTCTTATTTCTCTATCAATTACTAAATTAGATGTAAATACATAATTCTGGAACGTATAATTAAACGAACTGTGAAACGTCCCCTTAGAAAAATTAATGAATTACTGTGCTGACAAACCTCTTACATTATCTGATTTTCAAACAGCTGAGCAGAACTGAACGTACTCAGACATTTCTCTCTTTACTTATTCTGATCAACACTAAACTGACACACAATATTTTTAGCGCAACGCAATCTGACTTTCAATAATCTCTACAAAAGAATGGCCATTACTAACAATAACCTATACCTTTCATGAATCACTTACCTCACAAAAACCTTCGTTACTCGAACTACTGCAATACAGCGAGCGCCAATACTGCCAGCTAAATAAAAGATTCTAACTACTGAAGGCACTAACTAGTGATAGGCATAGTTAGCAAATGAAAGATTTTGATAGAGAACAAACAATGTATTTACGTTAATAGTGTTCAAAAGTCATTATACAAATTTACTCTCTCTGATGGACACACGTCCAGATCATCCGCTCTCAAAACTCCGCCATCTCACTCCCCACATCCACCACTGCTGGCGGCTCACCTCCAACTGCGCAACGCTATGCGCTGTTCACACCCAACTGCCCAACACTACAATAGCGAATATTCCAACAATGCAAACCAGCCACAGACTGCACACAGCACAGTCAGTGATTTTCATACAGAGCGCTTTGTGGCGTTACCAACATAAAAAGCTGAACAACCTACTTACAACTGATGTATTGCCCAAAATCAGCTGCAGCGATCAAAATGGAGTAGGTAAAAAGGTTGCATCGACAAAGTAATGTATTACGTCAACTGAAATTATTGAAAGATTTAAGTGTGTTACGCTGACCGAAGATGGGTGAAAACTGAAAAAGAATCTTGCCATAAATAAAGTTATATAAGAAGGGGCTGGTCGGTCTATTTCTTCACTTGATTCCTGCGGTGTACCCGTTCTGCCAGTGAACTCACGAACCGTGTCGGATTTATTGTTGACGGCAGGTACGCTCAGACTGTGCCTTCACCGGCTGGTATGCATCCTGCAGGATATCAGGCCGCAAGCCCATCCATATGGGTTAGCCCTCACACAAGCAACTTCAACACAGTTCGTAGTTCCTAAAATTCTTTGCCTTCCTCGAGATTCAGTTTGATGCTGCTTTATTCTCGGAAAGTTACCTTAACGTTTGGAAGTTAAATACGAAGCGTATGTTGGAGTCCACAGGCCCCCTTCACTCCCGCTTCCTCGTATACATGCTTAGGAGAGGTCCAGAAATAGGAGATGTACGGAGACAGAATGTTGAGGAGAATGGGGTCCACCAAGAGCATAGTGAAATAGAAGAATGAGACGAGGATGAGACAGGATGTTGAGGAGAATGAGGTCTACCGAGAGCGTAGTGAAAAAGAAGAATGAGACGAAGATGAGACAGAATGTATAGGAGAATGGGGTCCACCAAGAGCATAGTGATACAGAAGAATGAGACAGAATGTTGAGGAGAATGGGGTCCACCAAGAGCATAGTGAAATAGAAGAATGAGACGAGGATGAGACAGAATGTTGAGGAGAATGAGGTCCACCAAGAGCATAGTGAAATAGAAGAATGAGACGAGGATGAGACAGGATGTTGAGGAGAACGAGGTCGACCGAGAGCGTAGTGAAAAAGAAGAATGAGACGAGGATGAGACAGAATGTTGGGGAGAATGGGGTCCACCAAGAGCATAGTGAAATAGAAGAATGAGACAAGGATGAGACAGGATGTTGAGAAGAACGAGGTCTACCGAGAGTGTAGTGAAAAAGAAGAATGAGACGAGGATGAAACAGGATGTTGAGGAGAACGAGGTCGACCGAGAGCGTAGTGAAAAAGAAGAATGAGACGAGGATGAGACAGAATGTTGAGGAGAACGAGGTCGACCGAGAGCGTAGTGAAAAGGAAGAATGAGACGAGGATGAGACAGAATGTTGAGGAGTATGGGGTCCACCAAGAGCATAGTGAAAAAGAAGAATGAGACGAGGATGGCGATACCCGTACCTGCGGCCGAATATGGTGTCGGCGAGGGCGCCGGGCGCGGGGTCGGGCCCCACCTGGAAGGCGTCTGCGAGCGTGCGGAAGACGTGGTCGGCGAAGAGGCTGCGGCCGCGCGCCATGTGCACGCGGCAGACGGGGCAGCGGTCGGCGGCGGCGGGCCGGCAGCGCGGGCACAGCAGGTGTCCGTGCACGCACTGCGACGCGGGCGGCGACACCGTCTCCAGGCACACCGGGCACTCCAGCCCCGCCACGATGCCCGACACCGCGCCGCTCAGCCGCTGCAGCGTCAGCGGCATCGGCCCGCAGCACACCGACTGCAACCGCCCTCCTCACCTCAGCCCACAGCCAATTTCAAATGTACACACAATAACAAAACGTATGAAACTTCCTGGCAGATTAAAACTGTGTGCCGGACCGAGACTCGAACTCGGGACCTTTGCCTTTCGCGGGCAAGTGCTCTACCAACTGAGCTACCCAAGCAAGACTCACGCCCCCTCATCACAGCTTTACTTCTGCCAGTATCTTGTCTCCTACCTTCCAAACTTTACAGAAGCTCTCCTGCGAACCCTGCAGAACTAGCACTCCTAAAAGGAAGGAATTTTAATCTGCCAGGAAGTTTCATATCAGCGCACACTCCGCTGCAGATTGAAAATCTCATTCTGGAACCAAAACGTATCCTTGGAATTTCATTGGCTCCGAGGCATACTCGTATATTCATTTGCAATGTGTCCAGGACACCAGTTCAAAAAATCAAATATTTGTTAACTCCCGTGTAATGTCAGTACGTTAAAGAACGTGTTCTCGCTCAAATGCAGGGTCGAATCCGTTGTGGCATACCACTGGTGAGATCGTCAAACCAAATGTGATCCATATCGTCCCTTCTGAATGGTGATGATGGGCAAATGATTGCTCTGAGCACATCTGAGGTTATCAGTCCCCTAGAACTTAGAACTACTTAAACCTAACTAGCCTAAGGACACCACAAACATCCATGCCTGAGGCAGGATTCGAACCTGCGACTGTAGCGGTCGCGCGGTTGCAGACTGAACCGCCTAGAACCGCTCGGCCACCACGGTCGGCTCTGAATGGTGATTCTGCTTAGATCGAGCAGAGTACGTGGTCGTTGTCGACGTCCGAAACCAGCTCGTCCCAATCGATCCCACACATGTACGACTGGGTTCACGCGTCACGAACACCCTCATACGCCACCACCACGGCAGCAGCCCGGCGCCGCACGCGAATATGTGGCGGCGGCGGGGGTTCTTGCTTCACTCGATGGCAGCACCACCGCCGGACGAGTGTTCCCGGCGGCACGTTGCCACCGAAGCCTCGCTCTCTTGTGCCTTAGTCTTTCTAGGTGGAGGTTCAACTCACAGACTGTTAGGGGTTGTTGTAGGTTGCATGTCATGAGACTCGCTCTGGACTTGTGGTCTCCAATTAATGTTTTTTTATTTTTGTTTTACACTAGTTCCGTAGGACCAAATTGAGGAGCACATCTCCAAGCTCATGGTACGTGTCAGTACACGAAATTACAACATAAAAGCAATAACAGATAAAATAAAATGTTTATGAACCCAAAGAAAAGACAAACCGTAAGTTTATGTAAACGCAATCAACAATATAACACAGGAATCAGCTTAATTTTTCAAGGAACTCCTCGACAGAATAGAAGGAGTGACCCATGAGGAAACTCTTCAGTTTAGATTTGAATACTTGTGGTAGCTTACTGAAAGTTGACGCAGCAGTACACTGCTGCACAAGAATTAAGGAAGTGCGATCCAAATGCAGATTGGATTTGAGCCTAGTACCAACTGAGTGAAAGGTGCTAATTCATGGGAATAAGCTGATATTCTTAACAGGAAAAGACTGTACCTATAGAGCAGCGAGACTGCTCTCAACCACCACAAGAGGAGAACGGTCGTCCTATGTTATGCCACCCCAGAACATCACTCCGCAATCACTTTGTTGCACATGCGGAACATAATCTTCGAGTCGTTCGAGATACCGAGATGTCTCCCAACACGTTGTATGCGATTATCAGGGTACAAGAATGTAAACAACACAAGACCCCAATCCTGGGGCAACCTATGTGTATGATTGCTCGCCCATCCGCAACGGAGTCCGTGGCCTTGTGGGGTACGACGTGGTGCTTGCCATGGTCGACGGAAATGGAAATTCGCGTCATGCAATCGTCTGCTAATAGTCTGATTCGATGTATGACATCGCGTAGCCTCTTCGAACACCGAATTCAGTCCTGGAGCACTCAACTCACGGTTTCTTTGACTGAAAACTTGTAGCTATCGAGAATCCTGTGCATCCGTCGAACGTGGATGACCTATGTGGTGTAAGTTCTCAACACTGTATGTTAATTGAAACCGTTTCCACGTTTGCATCACATCAATTTGGCTCTGGTGCACACGTCGGGTAACTACCCTAGTCGACAAGCCTTCTGCGCCTAACGTGATCATTGGTCGCGATTGTCCTCCGTGGCATGACGAATGTTCGCTCTACAGTTCCACAGACGTCTTTAATGCCCCCGTTCTGATGCTTTACTTTCAACTGAAACGCTGCAATCAATTCGAAAGCGGCACTCTATCCTAGGCAGCACTCATGGTAATTGTGTGTGTGTTTACAAACAACGTCAGGGGTGGTCTTTCGATGGTTATAGGAACACTCACCACAGCAACACACATGCATGACTTATCAGGGTCATAAAAACTTTTATTGAGATGTGTAAATAACAAATACAACGTAACTGTGTGAGATTATGGTAATGGAAGAGGTTTCCCTCAGCTTAAAAGAGTATTGACGGACAATGTGCCAGCCTTCTGTCAGAAACCTTGGCCTGTGGGAAGATTGACCACAGTGAACATCTGCGTTGGCTCTGAGCGTTCTTTGACATCCCAGCAAGAGTAGTTGTACCCAGATATTAGCTCGATGTCGGTTGTGAGAGCCCACCCACCTAAAAAGCTTTGCGTGGTAAGTAAAGACGAAAAGTTACTACTATATCTACTACATCTATATTTTGTATATCTACTAAATCTATACCTTGTAAGACACTTTACGGTGTGTGGAGAAGGGTGTTTTGTGCACCACTCTCGCTTCACCGATTTCCTGTTCCAGTCGTGCATGCTTTGTGGGAAAGACGATTGCTGGTAAGCCTCCCTTCGACCTCGAATCTCTCTAATTTTACCTTCATGGTCTTTCCCCGAATATACGCAGGAGAAAGCTACACATTGGTTGGCTCTCGGACAGTACAGCACACCCTGATGCAGAACGCCTTTCTTGCAGCGTCTGCCACTGGAATTTGCTAGCATCCCCGTAACGCTTTTGCGCTTACTAAATGAACCTGTAACGAAACGCACTGCTCTTATTTGCGTCTTCTCTGCTTCTGCTATCAGTCCTGTCTGGCAACATTCAAGTATTGGTCAAAGTAGGCTTTTGTAAGTTACCTACTTTGTAGATGGACGACATTTCCGGAGAATTCTTCCAATGAATCTCAGTCTGGCGATTAATGTTGCATGGTCATTCCACTGTAAATCGCTCCACACGTATACTCTTTGATATCTAACGGATGTGACTGCTGGTGTATGAATGGGAACAGGAAGGTCCAGCTGCGGAAGGCTGAGCGCTACCTGTGGTACCGATATGGGCTGAAAGTGCTTAGCGAGAGGAGTTCAGGCATCCTCGTGCAGCCAACGGGAGGAAGAGAATCCACGCAGGCGTGTGCATTGGGAACTTATCAAAAAATTAAGCTTAAGATTCCAAGTTACCAACAGCGATATGGAAATTCCATTTAATAACATACAAAGACATAGTTGCGCATGCAAAATTAAGAACCTCGTTTACTTTATCCCACACTCATTACATAAGACGTATGTAGTTTTATGTCAAGGGAATACAGACGAAATAAATGATCAGTGATACCATAAATTGCACTTTAGTAATGAGTTACATCCACAATTTCTTGTGGTTTAATTTATCAGTTATGAAAAGATTAGCTCAGTGATGCTGCAAACCATTAATTTAACATTGATAACTGGATGTTTGTATGTAGGGTAAGATCAAATTAACTTGCGTTTCAGCACGTTTCATATAAAACGTCATTTACATAAACGGGCCAATAGACTCGAAAATTGCAGATTTTACATTGTGTTAAGGTACGTCGTTAGTGATAGTGCGGCAGGGAGGAAGGCAATAAGAGCGACAGTCAATGGTTAGTTGTGGTAGTGGGCGAACACATGAGATGGGAGCATTGTATGAGAATTGTTCTCTAGGGTTGAAAGGAGACGTCATACAGGAAGCGGTTTGAATGAAGACTTCGTAGAGGTAGACAGTACCGACAAATTGGTCTTCTTAGTTTCTGGGATGTATACAGCCACATAATTGAAAATGACTATTTTTGAAAGAGAAGTCAGTGTGGGGCTTAGATGTCTCCCTGAACTCTTTAAAGTTTTCGTCAGGTATCGTGGCGAAACGTAGGAAGTGGATCTTATTCATTTAGTGAATATGAAGCATTGTGTGCATTAGAAGGCAGCTTACGTTGCAGTGTCAACTGTTTGCACCCGTAAAAGGACTTGAGTTACGCTAAAATATAGACGCTTCGATTTGAAACTATAAACTACGATGTTGTATAGTTTAATCAATCATACTGACTCCAACTACTTACATTTATTTTATGCTGTAACTAAAAAACTCGGCAAATAAACTTCATGAACTTAAAACAAGGGGTCCGTTTTTCATCTGTTCGCGATCGGGCTCTAGATAGTTATTTTCGAGTCAAAGACATTATTTCAAATCTGATCGTGAGCTCAAGTTCCATATCCACGGTGTTAAGTAACAATTTAATTTATAATTTATTTGTTCAACCAATCAATAGACAAATAAAAAATTCATTTTTTACAATTTTTTCCAGAGATGTGCAGTCACTTAAACGTGACGGTTTTTGCTGGAGGGTGTTTTGGACAATGGTTGCGTAGCATACCCTACAAAGCTTGGACCAGTACTTCCTCGTTTATGGTACTGCCAGCCTCTGCGAACAAATGCAGTAGTCATTATTGAACGGTTTGTGTACTCTAGTTTGCTTTCTGTTGAGTGTTGGTCATTCTCTTCTGATTTTGAAAGGAAAGCAGACGCTAACCTAGGTCTGTTACAGGGTTTGAGTACAGCTCCGAAGACTCAAGGAAGTATCGGCGACCACTGTCATTGCGCGTTGTGCGGCCTGCAAAGTGGAGGCAGGTTTGTTCCCCAGAGCTCTCTTCTCCCCTGAGCACTCTTAGTTCTTGTTTGCTTACGTTTGCGGCCTAAGGACAATCGCACTATATATGTGTTTTGTTTATTTGCGTATTTGACTTCCGTTATACACTATTGAATCGTGTCTATATTAACGGAATTAACGGAAAAATCACAGCACCAAATATTTCGGGAATACATTTGTCTAGGTAACATACTTAAGTGATTAACATTGCAAGATCGCAGGTTAATGCATACTCGAGGTAAGGAACTGCAAATGCGAAAAGCGGGTACATTAGTGACCGCTCTAACTGCCACACTGCTGAATGCAATCATGCAAACGTGCTTGCATTGCGTTGTATAGCTGCTGGATGTCGGTTTGTGGGACGCAGTTCCATGCCTGTTACACTTGGTCGGTTAATACATGGACGGTTAATGCTGATTGTGGATGGCGCTCGAATCGTCATTCGATGATGACCCATATGTGCTCGACTGGAGACAGATCTGCTGATAGAGTGGGCCAAGGTTACATGTCGTCATTCTGTAGAGCATGTTGGGTCACAACAGCAGTGTGCGGGCGAGCGTTATCCTGTTGGAAAACACCTTCTGGGATGCTGCTCGTGAATGGCAGCATAACAGGGCGAATCACCATATTGACGTACATATTTGGAATCAGGGTGCCTGGGATAACCACGAGAGTGCTCTTGTTGTCATAGGATATCGCAACCCAGACCATAACTCCTGTTGTATGTTCAGTGTGTCCAGCACGCAGATTGGCTGGTTGCAACCCCTCAAGTGGCCTCCTCGTAACCAACACACAGCCATCACTGGCACCGGAGCAAAACGAGCAGAACCAGCTTTCATCACAAAACACAACAGACCTCCACCCTGCCCTCCAATGAGCTCTCGCTTGACATCACTGACGGCGCAAATGACGGTGGTTTGAGGCCAATGGAACGCTTGCTACAGGGCATCTGGCTCGGAACTGTCCTTGAAATATCCGATTTGTAACAGTTCGTTGTGTCTCTGTGATGTCAACTGCTACTCATATTGCTGCTGCAGATGCAGTACGATGCGCCAGAGCCATTAGCCGAACACGGTGATCTTCCACCTCGGTAGTGCCAAGTGAGTCCGGAGCCCTGTCTTCTTGCGACCGTACATTCTCGTGACCACCGCTGCCAGCAATCATATACAGTGGCTGCCAGTCATGTCTTTCAGCAGTATCGCAGAAGAAACATCCAGCTTCTCGTAGCCTATCACACTACCCCGTTCAAACTCAACGACGAGTTGATAATGGCGTCTTGGTCACCTTAAAGGCATTCTTGACTAACATCAACTCACCACGTCCAATCTCAAAGGTAACTGATGCTCACGATGGTTACAGCGTATATTTAAAGCAAACCTGATACGCATTCTCATAGTGGTGCTGCTAGCGTCTGTAGTGAGATATGAATAGATATCATCTTTCAGAAATACGAACACGCCTACCAACTTTCGTTTATGTCGCACAACTCCATCTTGATGTTGCAATTTTTTCCGCCTTTGTATGTAACGGCAGATACATTTCAAGCAACAAGTAACAAACAGTATTTCAGGTATATTTAGTTCTTGATGTCCATTGTCGAATAGCGTCAACAGTTAAATACTGAAAACGTCTGAACATAAAAATGTTACAATTTTATACCCTTTTTTGTACCAGCTGCATCTGAAAGACAATCTACACTGGCTGAGATATTTTACCGTTGTTGATAGATGCTGTAACCATGGCGCCGGCGTCTCGACAATTTGGGCTTCGAAATACTTATAACCTGGTTTATGTCTCCAAACGTCGTACAATATCATTAGAAGGTAGGGAGATTGATTATATGTAGTCACAATGGGTGTACTGAGGTGATCTGTAATTTAGTCTAATGCTGCTTATGATATAGATGCCTATTTGGGTCTGTTGATGGACCATATCAAGGCCTGCTACGAACTTGTGGCTGGATTTTCGCATAGTATTGTTCTTCAATCTTTCAGCTCTGCCGAGGCCACTACTTACCAGACAGCGAGCGACCTTGTACGAATTATGTTAGATATTTCGCGAAATGTGCCTCTATGGCTAACGGTGATCCATCATGTATAGACTGCTTAGTCAAGTTAGAATTATATACTAATACCTTCAGCTGCTGACGGGCGTTGATATATATCAACGGAGACAGGTCAAAATGTGTGGCCCGTTCGGGACTCGAACCCAGGATCTTCTGCTTACATGGCAGACGCTCTATCCTGCTGAGCCACCGAGGGCACAGAGGATAGTGCGACTGCAGGGACCATGTCACGCACGCCTCCCGCGAGACCCACATTCTCACCCTATATGTCCACACACTACATTCGTTGTGTCCCTACCCAACACACTCATTACTCGTGGAAGACATTCTTACCAAGTCCCGTAAGAGTTCGGGTAATATGTGTGCATCCGCACAGAAGAACAAGGTCATGGCCGATTTTGCCAGAACTATATACTTATGTGGATATGACGTCTGTTCTTTCAGACACGTCCGAAAGAGAAAGAACAGACACCATATCCATATAAGCTTAGTCAAGTCGCCTGCTTTTTTATTTTCTTTAATTGCGCAACGGGCTTTAATCTACATGCATGTTACTTTGTTTCGAGCAATTATCACAGTAGCACAACATTTCTGAAGTGACAACTTTTCCGCTTTCTGCTGCAGTTACGGCTTATTTTCCGCTATTGACCGATGTCAGCTATTAGGCCATTTTACAGCGGTGGTTGACTTGCGTAAGGACAGACCAAGAAGACGTCCACCCACCGGGATATGACGAGCAAACATAAAAATCGCGACAAGAACTCCTGCATACAATTAGAATAAAAACATGCGAAATTCAAAATTTTTCCGGCGTGTACAGTGTCATATTAAATTTCGGACGAACTGCCAGATATCAGTGACTTGCTGCACAATACAGGTTGAGCCTAAACCTCTCCATTATTGCAAAAATTTATTTCTAATAAACTGTGCTAGACACAGCTACGCGGTTTGTTGCAAATGGTAGCTTAACTCGTCAAGTTTTTTATTCATACACTTTCACATGTAACACAGTTGTTGGATCGTTCTTTTTCGCTGAGCCTGGACATGTCGGAACCTTACGTTACTCCTGAGATACAGGAATTTCAAAAATATCTAATGTTTCAATAAGGTGGCTCATTGCCACACTGAGGTTTATTTCTTCTCCAGCTCTTGGATGGAACCATTCCGGACAGATGGATCGGTCAAGATGGTTCAACATCATGGCCGGAACATTTACGCCCCTTGACTTTTTTGTAGGGGTTCCTTAAGAGTAAAGTGTTCGCTTCGAAGTCCGTATCAATGCTTTTCGAAATGCTAGTACTAGATAATAATGATTTTCATTTATACTTTATGGATGAGTGTGGTGATAAAGTGTATTTATTTGTACTTCTCGTTACGACCATCTTGTGCCATTTGAATTGCAACCCAAATATGTTACTCACATTCTGCTCGGTTTTTGCTCTCATCCGTAATGTTGAGTGAGGTAAATGATTCCATATTTATTGTTGTTTCATATGAAACACAATCTGGTTTCGTCACATGGTATTCTGTGGCATCACGTCTATTTGTTACTGCTTACGAATCCGTATGTTAACTGTTCGACTTAAATCCACTGTATGTTCATTATATTGCTCATATTCGACGTTATTTTTATTACTATCTGTTTTTCTTCATCTCGCATTTAATGGAGGTCTCCCGAAACTTAACTTTGTAGTACCTATTAACAACGTATGAAAACATTGGCGTAACTACTGTCGCATTTTTAACGTTTGTAAGAAAGAATGCTGTAACTACCAAGAGTACCAAACATAGGGCCTACTCATCTATATCTACATCCATACTGTGCAAGACACTATAAAATGCGTGGCTCTCAGAGGCAAGAAGCAACACCATTCAAAGCAGAATTACATACTCTCTCCGTGGCAAGATATAATAAAGCTGAATACCAATACTATCAAAACCTGCTAACATGGAATTCTCCATTAAATGCGAGAAATTACGGATAACGGATGCAAACAAAAATAACGAAGAATGCGAACAATATACATACAATGCCTTTGAATCGAGCAGTTCACGCTCAGATTCGTATTCAATAACTCATGCACGTTAAGTCCGCAGAACACCATGTAACGAAACCAGCTTCTGTTTTATATGAAACAAAAACAAATTTGGAATCATTGACCCCGCCCAACATTACGGATGCGACAAGAACGCAATCAGAATAATAAGTAAGTGAGATGGTGGATTGATGAAACTTGCAGCGCTCCAAGTGGCGTGGGAGCGAACCAAGGGAGTGTCCCTATGTGGGTTTCATCCCCTGCGTATACTGGGGAAGGTACGTTGAGCTCCCTTATTTAAGACCACGCTGGCACATGTGTGTACTCAGTTGTCACTGCGCATTTGTTGTTTGAGCACATCTGTAATAACGGCAGGTAATTTGACTGTTAGCTGAAAGAAAAAGATACACGCAATTTACTGCATCGAAAACAATTCTGCACAACAGTTCGTGACTATTTTGCTGATTTCGGGAAAACGTAACGACAAAATGTAGTATTTAAGAAGCGGGCAGAAGTTCGCTTCTGATTGCACTATCTGGCTGTTGCAGGACAAGCAGCTGGAAGTGGGTGGAACCGCTGAGTCAGGCGCTGTAGCGCAGCTCAAAGTGCACACGTCCGGCCGTTGCGGCCCGTCAGTGCTGACTAATGAAAAACTGCGTACAAAGACACTTTGAAAGTAACAGCAGAAATAAGAACACTTCCGTGTCTGAATTGTTTTCTGCACTGTTCCACGAAATTTTCGGGATAACTGCAGGATGTCAATAACTTGCCGCCACGATATTTCAGCGTAGAATCTTCTAGCCATCTGCAGGAGTGTACTGGCGAATGTATAACCCCCCCCCCCCCCCCCCCAGATATAGTGGTAAGTTGGCCCACTGGGTAGCCCGCCCAAAAGTGAACACAGATAAAGCATGAAAACAGGAAGAAGGTCATCACAGAATTTGAGTCACGTGGTAAGAATATACTACCGTCGCAAGTAAATGTGATGGATAGTCCCAGCAGGCGAGATGCCCCATAGATTTCTCACAGAAATGAAAACAACTTATAAACGGGTGTGAATTATATTACAACGAAGGAATTCAGGAGTCAGAACTTCCAAAACGGAACGCAAGAGGCATAACGTGTGGTATCTGTGTAGAACAAACATGAGGTATATACGCCAATGACAGGACGGAAAGTCCGAAATTTTGTGAAAAATAAAAGTAAGTTTGTACCAAGTGCAATTTGAACCCGGATCTCCCCCTTCGCAGTCCACGAAAGGAACGTGATTCACACGCCTCAACATTGTATAGATTAATTTTGGACCGTTCACTGTTTCTGTTTTTCTTCTTTTTTCCACAGTTCAGTACGCCTTCTTCCTGTTTTCAGGCATGATCTGTGTTCAGTTTTTGACAGGCAACTTATGACTACGTCTGAGAGGAGAGCAATGGGGAGCTTCCTCTGTGAGTTGCCTGTGTTACCTGAACGCACGCACTTCTTCTGCAAGCCTGTTCGTGCTCAGTGGGCTCTCCGTGGTGGAAGGTCGCCTCATGATCGACCATCTTCACACGGTAAAATCACATAACGACGCCAGCTGCGCGGAGCATCAAGTTTTTCCATCACAGGATCCATCCAGCATTAACTGGAAACCATTTCTAGATGTCTTAGTCTGGGGATGGGACACTTGGGCATTCGGTATTTCAAAATGTTCAAATGTGTGTGAATTCCTAAGGGACCAAACTGCTGAGGTCATCGGTCCCTAGACTTACACACTACTTAACCTAACTTAACGCTAAGGACAACACTGACACCCATGCCCGAGGGAGAACTCAAACCTCCGTCGGGAGGAGCCACACGATTAGTGACATGGCGCCTCTAACCACGCGACCACTCCACGCGGCTTCGGTATTTCGAAAGCTCACTCACATAGATCTATATTTACAAGCAACTAGTTGCCACTATCCGGATAAAACAGTAGGCGTTCCGAAGACGTTGATTCACAGACCCACACCTTCTTGGGTGCCGATATTCTGCAAGCAATACCTCCAAACTGTGTCTCTAGAAAATGGATATTTGCCTCAACAGATACAGAGAGCGCTATGGACTTACGAATGGCAGCATAAGCCATAGAATGAGGCCTTCAAGACGACAGCTTGCATGCCATATACTGGAAATGTTTCTGCGTAAAAATAGGGTTAAAATTATCTTTCGTCCTCCATCAAAATTCTCTGTGCTTCTGTGACCGGTCAAAGACGACTCAGAGCAGCGCAGGGCAGCTGGTTATAGGATTCTGTGCAAGTATGGCAAATGTTATGTAGGGCTAAAGATTAGCATTGCTTAGGGGCGCATCGTGAAACACCAGTCGCATATTCGCCTTTTCCACGTCAGCAAATTCACTTTCACTGAACACCGTTCTTCTACCGATCACTCTATGAAATACAATGAAACATACATTATGCCTCATATTTCGGATTTTTTACTCCATTATCAACGAATCAGTGGAAATGCGCCTGTCTGAAATAGATACTGTCTTCCTACTTTTCAGAGAGGAGTGACAACAGTTTCTCTAAATGCGTGTAAATGTAAGATACGCCTATAACATAGAGAAAGAAGCTCATAGTTTCTCATTACGAGATTAGTGGTTAACATTTTGAGCCTGTCACATCGTATAAGTATTTCGCGGCGATACTGAGAAGTGATACTGGATACCAGGGAAGACAAATGGAAAACTTAGATTTATCGGAAATGGTTTGGGAAGTTACGTATAAGATGCTGGTGCGACCAACTATGGCGAATTGTTCCAGTTCTTGAAGTCCTTGTTAAGTGGACACGACAACAGCCATCGAACAAATATACAGAGCTGTGGTAAGACCCTCCCAGGTCGGTACAGCCCACACGAAAATGCAACACCAATGCACTGGCAACTTAGTAAACGCGAACCCTTGGATGAAAGGTGACGTAGTTTTCGCAAAACACTGTTGGGTAAATTTAGAGAACATATTTTCTAAGAAGACTGTGCGAGCATTATGATACCAGCAACGTATATCTCGCGTGGGGATTATGAGAATAAGACAAATGAGGTTAGAGCACTTATAGAGGCACGTAGACAGTCGTCTGTTTCCGTCTGTTATCAGTTCTTAATAAACCACATTTTCAAATTTGACTAAAAGGTTTAATATAATTTTTCCCAGCCCCACACATATTCCTAACCCCATGCCAATAGTCATGAAAATTTGTGATTGTGAATTTTTAATAGCTATGAAAATACTGGTAAGATTTAAACAGTGAGGCGGATGCGATAAATAAAAGTAAAGAGGTGAACAGTTCATACATAAATTATTCACTGAAGCGCCAAAGAAAAACTGGTATAGGCATGCGTATTCAAATGCAGAGTTATGTAAACAGGCCGGCCACGGTGGCCGTGCGGTTCTAGGCGCTTCAGTCCGGAACTGCGAGACTGCTACGGTCGCAGGTTCGAATCCTGCCTCGGGCATGGATGTTTGTGATGTCCTTAGGTTAGTTAGGTTTAAGTAGTTCTAAGTTCTATGGGACTGATGTACCTAAGATGTTAAGTCCCATAGTGCTCAGAGCCATATGTAAACAGGCAGAATAGGGCGCTGCGGTCGGCAACGCCTATGTAAGACAACAAGTGTCTGGGGCAGTTGTTAGATCGGTTACTGCTGTTACAATGGCAGGTTATCGAGTTTGAAGAGAGTTTTAACGTAATGTTATAGTCGGCGCAGGAGCATTGGCACACGGCATCTCCGAGGTAGCGATGAAGTGTGGATATTCCCATACGACTGTTTCTTTTCGCAAACCACTCGCGAGTAGAACGGGAAAATGGCAATAGTACACAAAGTACACTCCATCACACGCCGTGCAAAAAAAGCGAGTTAATATTGTGTCGTCAGGCAGTTCCGAGAAATGTTGGAAGTTTCAATTCTCTGACGCATCGGGAAGTTAATTTAAAATGAATTGCAAAACTGATTTCAATGATACATATCCGTAATTCAGCGGATTACTTTTATTTCTCTTCTTGTCTAATGGTGTGACCTGTGCAACGTACGAGTTCTTAGGTACGGAAATTTCGTCACGTCCTTATTTTTCCATTAGTAGGATTTCGCCTATTCTTTCATGAGATTGAGTTTATAAAATTCTTCCAAATCGATCGAACTCACTGTTCTCAGACTGAATTCCAAGTGAAAAGGAATTAAAGACATTAGCTGCCAGTAGGCTTGATTTATATCAATGGGGCCAGCTGAAAATTTGTCCTGGGCCAGGATTCGATTCCCGGGTTCGATTCCCGGCGGGGTCAGGGATTTTCTCTGCTTCGTGATGACTGGGTGTTGTGTGACGTCCTTCGGTTAGTTAGGTTTAAGTAGTTCTAAGTTCTAGGGGACTGATGACCATAGATGTCAAGTCCCATGGTGCTCAGAGCCATTTTTTGAACCAGGATTCGAACCGGATCTCCCGGTTACTAGGCAGATGTGCTGACCACAAAGCCAACTGGACGCAGTGGTGACTACAACAGCACAGACTACCCTAGCACGCCTCCCGTCAGACACAACTTCTCAGCTGATACCACACACACTACTGATGTAGTGCCCCAGCTCATTAGCCTCATTACTCGCGACATCTCGCCGATTCCTGTAAGAGTTTGAGCTTGGTGTGCATCTGCACTGAAGAGAGTGTTGGCCGTCTCTGTTTATACATACATACACTGGAGAGCCAAAGATATTGGTACACCTGCCTAATACCGTGTAGGACCCCTGTGGCACGCAGAAGTGCCGCAACACGACGTGGCATGGACTCGATTAATGTCTAAAGTAGCGCTGGGGGGATTTGACACCACGAATCCTGCAGCGCTGTCCATAAATCCGTAAGAGTACGAACGGGTGATCTCTTTTTAACAGCACGTTGCAAGGCACATCAGATATGCTCAGTAACCTTCATGTCTGGGGAGTTTGGTGGCTAGCGGAAGCGTTCAAACTCAGAAGAGTGTTCCTGGAGCCACTCTGTAGCGATTCTTGACGTACGTGGTGTCACATTGTCCTCCTGGAATTTCCCAAGTCCGTCGGTATATACAATGGACATGAATGGATGCAGGTGATCAGACAGGATGCTTACGTACGTGTCACCTGTCAGCGTCTTCTCTAGACGTATCAGGGGTGCCATGTCACACCAATTGCACACGCCCCACACCATTACAGAGCCTCTAGCAGCTCGAACAGTCCCCTTCTGACATGCAAGGTCCATGGATTCGTGAGGCTGCCTTTATACACGTACCCGTCCGTCCGCTCGATACAACTTGAAGCAACACTCGTCCGACCAAAGAACATGTTTCCACCTATCAACAGTCCAATGTGTTGTCGGACCCGGGAAGGCGTAAAGCTTTGTGTCGTGCAGTCATCAAGGGTACACGAGTAGCCCATTGGCTTAGAAAGTCGATATCGATGATGTTTCCTTGAATGGTTCGCATTTTGACACTTACTGATGGCCCAGCATTGAAATATGCAGCAACATGCGGAAGGGCTGCATTTCTGTCACGCTGAACGATTCTCTTCAGTCGTCGTTGGTCCCGTTCTGACAGGATCTTATTCCGGCCGCAGCGATTCCTGATATTCAATGTACACTCATGAAATGGTCGTACGGGAATATCCTCACTTCGTCGCTACCTCGGAGATGCTTTGTCCCATTGCTCGTGCGCCGACTATAACACCACGTTTAAACTCCCTTAAGTCCTGATAACCTGCCATTGTAGCAGCATTAACCGATCTAAGAACTGCGCCTGGTATTTGTTGTCCTATATAGGCGTTCCCGACCGCAGTGCCGTATTCTGACTGTTTGCATAGCTTTGTATTTGAATACGCGTGCCTCTCTCTTTTACATGTCCGGAAGAAGAGACGCCATATACAGGGTGGTCCATTGATAGTGACCGGACTAAATATCTCACGAAATAAGCAAAGAACGAAACTCGTCTAGCTTGAAGGGGGAAACTAGATGCGCTATGGTTGGCCCGCTAGATGGCGCTGCCATAGGTCAAACGGATATCAACTGCGTTTTTTTTTTTAAATAGGAACCCCCATTTTTTAATACATGTTCGTGTAGTACGTAAAGAAATATGAATGTTTTAGTTGGACAACTTTTTTCGCTTTGCGATAGATGGCGCTGCAATAGTCACAAACGAATAAGTACTTGGTATCAAGGAACATACCACCAGAGCGGACGGTATTTGCTTCGTGATACATTACCCATGTTAAAATGGACCTTTTACCAAGTGCGGAAAAAGTCGATATCGTGCTGATTTATGGCTACTGTGATCAAAATGCCCAACGGGCGTGTGCTATGTATGCTGCTCGGTATCCTGGGCGACATCATCCAAGTGTCCGGACTGTTTGCCGGATAGTTACGTCATTTAAAAAAACGGGAAGTATTCAGCCACATGAGAAACGTCAACCACGACCTGCAACAAATGATGATGCCCAATTAGGTGTTTTAGCTGCTGTCGCGGCTGATCCGCACATCAGTAGCAGCCAAATTGCCCGAGAATCGGGAATCTCAGCCGCGCGGATTAGCCGAGCGGTCTGAGGCGTTGCAGTCATGGACTGTACGGCTGGTCCCGGCGGAGGTTCGAGTCCTCTCTCGGGCATGAGTGTATGTGTTTGTCCTTAGGATAATTTAGGTTAAGTAGAGTGTAAGCTTAGGGACTGATGACCTTAGCAGTTAAGTCCCATAAGATTTCACACACATTTGAAAATTTTTTCGGGAATTTCAGAAACGTGAGTGCTGGGAATGCTACATCAACATCGATTGCACCCGTACCATATTTCTATGCACCAGGAATTGCATGGCGACGACTTTGAACGTCGTGTACAGTTCTGCCACTGGGCACAGATTTTTTGCACGCGTTCTATTTAGCGACGAAGCGTCATTCACCAACAGCGGTAACATAAACCGGCATAATATGCACTATTCGGCAACGGAAAATCCACGATGGCTGCGACAAGTGGAACATCAGCGACCTTAGCGAGTTAATGTACGGTACGGCATTGTGGGAGGAAGGATAATTGGCCCACATTTTGTCGATGGCAATCTAAATGGTGCAATGTATGCTGATTTCCTACGTAATGTTCTACCGATGTTACTACAAGGTGTTTCACTGCATGACAGAATGGCGATGTACTTCCAACATGATCGATGTCCGGCACATAGCTCGCGTGCGGTTGAAGCGATATTGAATAGCATATTTCATGACAGGTGGATTGGTCGTCGAAGCACCAAACCATGGCCCGCACGTTCGCCGGATCTGACGTCCTCGGATTTCTTTCTGTGGGGAAAGTTGAAGGATATTTACTATCGTGATCCACCGACAACGCCTGACAACATGCGTCAGAGCTTTGTCAATGCATGTGCGAACTTTACGGAAGGCAAACTACTCGCTGTCGAGAGGAATGTCGTTACACGTATTGCCAAATGCATTGAGGTTGTCGGACATCATTTTGAGCATTTATTACGTTAATGTGGTATTTACAAGTAATCACGCTGTAACAGCATGCGTTCTCACAAATGATAAGCTCAGAAAGGGACACGTATCACATTGGAACAACCGAAATAAAATGTTGAAACGTACCTACGTTCTGTATTTTAATTTAAGAAATCTACCTGTTACCAATTGTTCGTCTAAAATTGTGAGCCATATGTTTGTGACTATTACAGCGCTATGTATCACAAAGCGAAAAAAGTGGTCCAACTAAAACATTCATATTTCTTTACGTACTAGACGAATATGTAATAAAAATGGGGGTTCCTATTTAAAAAAACGCAGTTGATATCTGTTTGACCTATGGCAGCGCCATCTAGCAGGCCAACCATAGCGCCATCTGGTTTCCCCCTTCAAGCTAGACAAGTTCCGTTCTTTGTAGTTTTTTCGTTTGACCCTTATTTCGTGAGATATTTGGCCCGGTTACGATCAATGGACCACCCTGTATACAGGGTGGCCTGGAGGAGTGGATATGACTGAATGTGAATGTATGCACATAACCACATCCCTTGATGTCCATACCTCATGTACATCTGCTACGTCATCCACTTTGGAGTACATTTACACAACCTTCACGCCTGACGGAGTTGTTACCAGAAGTCAGTCTGGTCTCGGCCGTGGCTGGCCACCCAGTCACCTGATCTGTCAGTGTGCGATTAAATTTATGTGGGGAGCCCTCAAGTCTAAGCTTATCGCAACAACCTTCATTGTCTTCAAGGACTGCAACAGCATTTCGGACAAGGCTGCAGCAATTCCAGCAGTGCGGCTTCGATCCGCCTTCAGCAACTTGCTGCCCAGGGACGAAAAGAATCGAGAGATGAATGGTGGTCACTTTCAACATCAGCTATAATATGGTTAGTACTGTATTTACTTTCCTCTGTTTTGTTTGTTTGTATCCTAGAACAGATCAGTGAAAGACCTAAGTCGAAACAAGGCCCCGGGAGTAGACAACATTCGATTAGAATTACTGATAGCCTTGGGAGAGCCAGCCCTGACAATACTCTACCATCTGGTGAGCAAGATGTATGAGACAGGCGAAATACCCTCAGACTTCAAGATGAAAATAGTAATTCCAATCCCAAAAGAATGCAGGTATTGACAGATGTGAAAATGACCGAACTATCAGTTTAATAAGCCACGGCTGCAAAATACTAATACGAATTGTTTACAGACGAATGGAAAAACTGGTAGAAGCCGACCTCGGGGAAGATCGGTTTGGATGCCATAGAAATGTTGGAACAGGGGAGGCAATACTGACCCTACGACTTGTCTTAGAAAACAGATTAAGGAAAGGCAAACCTATGTTTCTAGCATTTGTAGACTTAGAGAAAGATTTGATAATGTTGACTGGAATACTCTCTTTCAAATTCTAAAGGTGGCGAGGATAAAATACAGGGAGCGAAAGGCTATTTACAATTTGTACAGAAACCAGATGGCAGTTATAAGAGTCGAGGGACATGAAAGGGAAGCAGTGGTTGGGAACGGAGTCAGACAGGGTTGTAGCTTATCCCCGACGTTATTCAATCTGTATATTGAGCAAGCAGTAAAGGGAACAAAAGAAAAATTGGGAGTAGGAATTAAAATCGATGGAGAAGAAATAAAAACTTTGAGGTTCGCCGATGACATTGTAATTCTGTCAGAGACAGCAAAGGACCTGGAAGAGCAGTTGAATGGAATGGACAGTGTCTTGAAAGGAGGATATAAGATGAACACCAACAAAAGCAAAACGAGGATAATGGAATGTAGTCGAGTTAACTTGAATGATGCTGAGGGAATTAGATTAGGAAATGAGGCACTTAAAGTAGTAAAGGAGTTTTGCTATTTGGGGAGCAAAATAACTGATGATGGTCGAAGTAGAGAGGATATAAAATGTAGACTGGCAATGGCGAGGAAAGCCTTTCTGAAGAACAGAAATTTGTTAACATCGAGTATAGGTTTTAGTGTCAGGAAGTCATTTCGGAAAGTATTTGTATAGAGTGTAGCTATGTATCGATGCGAAACATGGAGAATAAATAGTTTGGACAAGAAGAGAATAGAAACTTTCGAAATGTGGTGCTACAGAAGAATGCTGAAGATTACAGACGACTGTACCGCTAAAGCGGAGTTATTGAACGCAGTTTTCCGAAATTCCTTCGCCAGGGAAGACGAATGGAATATTCCAGAATTTGAAACACGAACAGCTGCTAGCATGAGTTTCTTAGAAGTAGATACCTTAGGGTTTGCGAAACAACTCAAATCGCTTGATACGGGCAAGTCTTCAGGTCCAGATTGTATACCGATTAGGTTCCTTTCAGATTACGCTGATACAATAGCTCCCTACTTAGCAATCTTATACAACCGCTCGCTCACCGATAGATCTGTACCTACTGATTGGAAAATTGCGCAGGTCGCACCAGTGTTTAAGAAGTGTAGAAGGAGTAATCCATCGAACTACAGACCTATATCATTGACGTCGGTTTGCAGTAGGGTTTTGGAGCATATACTGTATTCAAACATTATGAATCACCTCGAAGGGAAGGATCTATTGATACGTAATCAGCATGGTTTCAGAAAACATCGTTCTTGTGCAACGCAGCTAGCTCTTTATTCGCACGAAGTAATGGCTGCTATCGACAGGGGATCTCAAGTTGATTCCGTATTTCTAGATTTCCGGAAAGCTTCTGACACCGTTCCTCACAAGCGACTTCTAATCAAGCTGCGGGCCTATGGGGTATCGTCTCAGTTGTGCGACTTGATTCGTGATTTCCTGCCAGGAAGGTCGCATTTCGTAGTAATAGACGGCAAATCATCGAGTAAAACTGAAGTGATATCAGTTGTTCGCCAGGGAAGCGTCCTGAGACCTCTGCTGTTCCTGATCTATATAAATGACCTGGGTGACAATCTGAGCAGTTCTCTTAGGTTGTTCGCAGATGATGCTGTAATTTACCGTCTAGCAAGGTCATCCGAAGACCAGTATCAGTTGCAAAGCGATTTAGGAAAGATTGCTGTATGGTGTGGCAAGTGGCAGTTGACGCTAAATAACGAAAAGTGTGAGGTGATCCACATGAGTTCCAAAAGAAATCCGTTGGAATTCGATTACTCGATAAATAGTACTATTCTCAAGGCTGTCAATTCAACTAAGTACCTGGGTGTTAAAATTACGAACAACTTCAGTTGGAAAGACCACATAGATAATATTGTGGGAAAGGCGAGCCAAAGGTTGCGTTTCATTGGCAGGACACTTAGAAGATGCAACAAGTCCACTAAAGAGGCAGGTTACACTACACTCGTTCGTCCTCTGTTAGAATATTGCTGCGCGGTGTGGGATCCTTACCAGGTGGGGTTGACGGAGGACATCGAAAAGGTGCAAAAAAGGGCAGCTCGTTTTGTATTATCACGTAACAGGGGAGAGAGTGTGGCAGATATGATACGCGAGTTGGGACGGAAGTCATTAAAGCAAAGACGTTTTTCGCCGCGGCGAGATCTATTTACGAAATTTCAAACTTTCTCTTCCGAATGCGCAAATATTTTGTTGAGCCCAACCTACATAGGTAGGAATGATCATCAAAATAAAATAAGAGAAATCAGAGCTCGAAAAGAAAGGATTAGGTGTTCGTTTTTCCCGCTCGCTGTTCGGGAGTGGAATGGTAGGGAGATAGTATGATTGTGGTTGGGTGAACCCTCTGCCAAGCACTTAATTTTGAATTGCAGAGTAATCATGTAGATGTAGATGGGTAGATGACATAACTAATGAGGAGGTATTGAATAGAATTGGGGAGAAGAAGAGTTTGAGGCACAGCTTGACTAGAAGAAGGACGTGTTCTGAGGCAGCAAGGGATCAGCAATTTAGTATTGGAGGGCAGCGTGGAGAGTAAAAATTGTAGAGGGAGACAAAGAGATGAATACACTAAGCAGATTCAGAAGGATGTAGGCTGCAGTAGGTACTGGGAGATTCAGAAGCTTTCACAGGATAGAGTAGCATGGAGAGCTGCATCAAACCAGTATCTGGACTGAAGACCATAACAACAACAACCCTAGAGCTCTGTTCTATGGGTCACTTTTATTTGCCCCCCACTTCCCCCTTTTATAAACTGCAGATGTTAACCCACGACCATGCAGCTGCTGAGGTGGACTCGCTAGCTGTCAGATGACGACTCCTTTACATCTGGCAGTACACTCACCTCGTCGCTGCAGCCGGCGGCGTGCTTGGCATCGGGCCTCCAGACGGAGAGCGGCACGCGGCCGGTGGCGGCGGCCCGGCGCACGGCGTCTGCAACGGCAGCGACTCGCACGCCCAGCAGGTGGCGGCCGGCGGCGGCGAGCAGGCAGTCCCCGGCGCGCAGGCCGGCCGCCTCGGCGGGGGAGCCCGCGTCCACGGCGGACACCCAGGGGAAGACGTCCCACTGCGTGCGCGTCACGTGCAGGCCCGCCGCGCCGCCGCCCCCCGCCCGCATCTCCACCTGCAGCTCCAGCACACGGCCGCTGGTACCCGACTCCTCTTCCTGCCGCTCCACCACTGCCGCCGGCGCCTCATCGGGTGGAGTCTCTCCTGTCATCACAAAAAATATCACACGTCTCAACACAAAGGCCTTTCCGGAAACAGCGATTGTGTGAGATCCAACTAGCTTTATTTGTTCGTGAGACCCAGATAATATTAGATACAGTCTCCCAGGTAGATGCCATTTTCCATGACTTCTGGAAGGCGTTCGATACAGTTCCGCACTGTCGCCTGATATACAAAGTAAGAACCTACGGAATATCAGACCAGCTGTGTGGCTGGATTGAAGAGTTTTTAGCAAACAGAACACAGCATGAAACTTCCTGGCAGATTAAAACTGTGTGCCCGACAGAGACTCGAACAGTTTTAATCTGCCAGGAAGTTTCATATCAGCACACGCTCCGCTGCAGAGTGAAAATCTCATTCAGAACACAGCATGTTGTTCTCAATGAAGAGACGTCTACAGACGTTAAAGTAACCTCTGGCGTGCCACAGGGGAGTGTTATGGGACCATTGTTTTTCACAATATATATAAATGACCTATTAGATAGTGTCGGAAGTTCCATGCGGCTTTTCGCGGATGATGCTGTAGCATACAGAGAAGTTGCAGCATTAGAAAATTCCAGCGAAATGCAGGAAGATCTGCAGCGGATAGGCACTTGGTGCAGGGAGTGGCAACTGACCCTTAACATAGACAAATGTAATGTATTGCGAATACATAGAAGGAAGGATCCTTTATTGTATGATTATATGATAGCGGAACAAACACTGGTAGCAGTTACGTCTGCAAAATATCTGGGAGTAAGCGTACGGAACGATTTGAAGTGGAATGATCATATAAAATTAATTGTTGGTAAGGCGGGTGCCAGGTTGAGATTCATTGGGAGAGTCCTTGGAAAATGTAGTCCATCAACAAAGGAGGTGGCTTACAAAACACTCGTTCGACCTATACTTGAGTATTGCTCATCAGTGTGGGATCCGTACCAGGTCGGGTTGACAGAGGAGATAGAGAAGATCCAAAAAAGACCGTCGCGTTTCGTCACAGGGTTATTTGGTAAGCGTGGTAGCGTTACGGAGATCTTTAGCAAACTCAAGTGGCGGACTCTGCAAGAGAGGCACTCTGCATCGCGGTGTAGCTTGCTGTCCAGGTTTCGAAAGAGTGCGTTTCTGGATGATGTATCGAATATATTGCTTCCTCCTACTTATACCTCCCGAGGACATCACGAATGTAAAATTAGAGAGATTCGAGCGCGCACGGAGGCTTTCCGGCAGTCGTTCTTCCCGCGAACCTTACGCGACTGGAACAGGAAAGGGAGGTAATGACAGTGGCACGTAAAGTGCCCTCCGCCACACACAGTTGGGTGGCTTGCGGTGTATAAATGTAGATGTAGATGTTGCTACGATCCTTAGGCCCAACACTGGTTTGATGCAGCTCTCCACGCTAGTCAATCTTATTCAAGCCTCGTTATCTCTGCCCAACAGCTGGAATCAATGTCCATTTGAACTTCCTTACTGCATTTATTTGGAAGTGAGCGTATGGCATCGTTGGTCGGGAGGCCCCATCCGGAGAAGATCGGCAGCCAAATGCAGGTCTTGTTTCAGTCGACGCCACATTGGGTGACTTGCGCGCCGGTGATAAGGATGAAATGATGATGAGGACAACACAACACCCAGTACCCGATTGGAGAAAATCTCCACCCCGCCGGGAATCGAACCCGGGCGCCCTTGCATGGGATGTGACTGCATTTATGAAGTTTATAATTTAAACTGTAATTAGCCACAAGTATGGTAAAAAAAACTTTTTAAATCAAAACATTACCAGCCCATCTTCAGATCACTCTTACATGTTTCATCTCTTTCTTGCTGGGCCCTTGTTTGCACTGATTACTGATTGTGTGCACTAACACATTATTTATTTACTAGCTATACGTCCATGCTTCGTGACGGAACTTAAAGAAGGGCTTAGGTTCTGTACCTCGATTGGTAGACACGGGACCGTTATAGGATCACTTCATCCTAGCCAAGAACTCAACAATAAATGAAACTTATCGAAAGAAGCAAAGCAATTTCGTTAAGTTTTTAATTTTCTTTTAAGTTGTGTTCTGCGTTACGGTAGGTCTGGTCATGGGGGAAGCCTCGTCAGAGGTCCACCTCATAAGCGTCTAGGGAAGTGATTCCAGTGGTGGTTTCCCGTTGTCTTCCACTGATGATGATGAAATGATAATGAGGACAACACAACACCGAGTCCCTGAACGGAGAAAATCTCCGACCCAGCCGGGAATCGCACCCGGGCCCCTCGGCGTGACAGACCCACGCGCTGACCACTCAGCTGTCGGGGCGGACAAGTTCTTAACACACAAAGCGAAGCCGGCCAGGGTGGCAGAGCGGTTCTAGGCCCTACAGTCTGGAACCGCGCGACAACTACGGTCGCAGGTTCGAATCCTGCCTTGGGCATGGATGTGTGTGATGTCCTTAGGTTAGTTAGGTTTAAGTAGTTCTAAGTTCTAGGGGACTGATGACCTCAGAAGTTAAGTCCCATAGTGCTCAGAGCCAGCCACAAAGCGAAATCAGAAAAATCCGTATATCCTAGCCAAATAAATTCAGTTTAGGTTTGTGTTTGTAACAAAAAGATTGATCCGTATGTGGCGGTACCTGACGGTTTTCTGCTTCTGAACTGCCCTTCTAAACAGCATCCCATACGAGCAGACCAGTTACGTGTTTATCTGTGACTACCCGTACTTTAAGTACATGGGCTACTCACAGCTCTGTTTAAAAAGAATAGCTCGATGCAGTCATAGTGTCGAGCCACGCACGTCTGCTTTCGCGCCCAGCAGCTAACTCCTTACAAGTAATAATCTGTAGCCGTGTTCCTGCAGTCAAATAGTCTATGCATTGTCTAGAATTGCGAATTATAAAATACACAGAAATAAAAAATAGAAGATAAATGAAAAACTTAATAAAATGTGTTCTGCCCTAACACGTGTAATTGATGTAGATGACAGAGAATTATGTTGAGCCGGGCGGGGTGGCCGAGCGGTTCTAGGCGCTACAGTCTGGAACCGCGAGACCGCTACGGTCGCAGGTTCGAATCCTGCCTCGGGCATGGATGTGTGTGATGTCCTTAGGTTACTTAGGTTTAAGTAGTTCTAAGTTCTAGGGGACTGATGACCTTAGAAGTTAAGTCCCATAGTGCTCAGAGCCATTTGAACCATTTTTGAATTATGTTGAATAATGTTTAACCAAGAAAGGACATCTGAAATAAATGGTGTAAGGCCCTACGATATTCGATTAGAATGCAGACCGTAAATAGCATTATCAAATACATTAAATTACGTTGAGAGAGTGATGAGAATTGTAGCAAAATTCCCAAACTAAATTGTATAAAAGATAGACGAAAACTATGACCGTTTTGTAAACACAATACACGAAATATTCATCAGTTCAAAACAATTCAGAGTTCAACATGATGAGTTACAAATCATCATGCGGGAAACAAAGAACAGTAACTCATACTCTGTCTATTCTCAGTTCCGTAATACAAGCGGAAAAAGTTAGTGTCCTATACTGGAGCACATTTGGACCTCTCAAAATATAAAGTCCCTTCAAAAGTGTCGTAGCAGCCGTTCACTGTCCAGAGTCTAAGGCCCGCTCCATGCACATGATGGCACAGACAGGGCTGCCTCCTTCCACAACTTACGTAAAAGTACCCTCAAAAGTGAACTCCCGTGACAGCCGTTCACCGCACAGAATCTGTCACCCACTCGATCAGGTATCACCCTATACCATAGGCAGGTCTGCCTTCTTGCAGAACGAACATCCAAGCGTCCAGAATCGCTCCCATGAGCTCTTCACTCGAAAAAGTCTGTCTCCACTTGACTCCCATAGTGTTTTCCTACTGTCTGCTTTTCTAGTGGTTGAAGGGCGTCCCCACCAAAAATACACCATTCTTACATTCTACAGACATCATTTCAATCAACTTGACCACTTACCAGACTAAACTACTATACTGCAACAATATTTAAAAAGGAAATGTATTTAACATTTGGCCACATCGGACCACTCACAATAAATATAAATAAATGTTTGTCCACAAATAAATAAACTAGTATTATTGTGCAAGTGCACTCATGATAAATGAAAGCAGATTGTTGTTAAATATCGTTTAAACACTTAACTTATGCCTGCCTGTCAGAACACCTTTTGGCACTCTTTTACAAAGATGGTGTCAGCTAACACATGCGACTGACTGAAATTGCATATTATCCGTTACAATTAACATTTAAATAAAGTTACTGGCAACATAGTAAACTGTTCATTAAATAAATAGACAAGTATGACAAAATGTGAAGTATTCACGCTGCGTAAATTTGCTGTGTAATTGTGAAGGATATGATGTTCTGAGAAACATCTGCATAATAAAAAGATATACAAAACGTAATAAGCCAACAAATAAATTAGATACAGGTACATAGCTTTTAGAAATGATGATAGCTAGAGTGCAATGCTACCGTCTAAGATACCGTATGCTGAAATCGCATAAAGTGCTTAAAAGTTGTTAGTTCAGAGGTTCATTGTCTAAATATTTATTTGGTGTGAAATATTAACTTCCGTAATTTTAATGGCTCAAATGGCTCTGAGCACTATGGGACTTAACTTCGGAGGTCATCAGTCCCCTAGAACTTAGAACCACTTAAACCTAAGTAGCCTAAGGACATCACACACATCCATGCCCGAGGCAGGATTCGAACCTGCGACCGTAGCGGTCGCGCGGTTCCAGACTGTATTACCTAGAGACGCTCGGCCACTCTGGCCGGTTCCGTAATTTTAAAGATATTGAAATATTGTTGTGCCACTGGACGCACTTCATTTTTTCGAGATCGAAGATGTTTTCAGATTTACGTTAATACTTGACTGCGAATTGTTATAAATTCATCCTGCGCTATATGAAGCCATCTTTCATTGTTGACACTCCTCCACTTCTTGGAGAATTGTGTGGCCCCTTTCCAGATCTGCTATTTACCGTTTCTGGCCCCGTGCTCCTTGTCTCTCCAACTGAATTCACCTGGAGCAGCCGCGTAACATACTCGTCCCTCTGACTCGCACCCAGCCAAACAAGCAAATTCTGCTCTCCTCTATACCAGCCCTAAATGGACGAATTACTCGCCCACATACTCTTAACGTTACACGAAGATAAGACTGCGCACTTAACTCTGTCACTGACGTAAACTTCCGGAAATGCTTCTGTCACTGAAATACGCACAAACTAATGGCACCATGTACTGGTTGTTTAGTATACTATGCCATCACTAAATAAACATCCTAACTACTAAGTCGAGAAAACTCCCAAAACTTTAAATTACAATGTCTTTTTCTCTCTGCTATATTTTTGATGAAACTGAGCCTATATGTTACCCAACCTACGTTCATTTACTTACGAAAACCCTACGAAAATTCGTCTAATGGTTTTAGAGATTAGCGTGTTCAAACAGACAGATAGGCAGACAAAAAGGTTGTATAAGGGGTGATTAAAAAGTTTCCGTTTGAGGGCGTACATACAACTTACCGCGTTTCCGATGCAGATATATGAACACTGACATGTAGGAAAGGGAGCCGGCCGCGGTGGCCGAGCGGTTCTAGGCGCTTCAGTCAGGAACCGCGCGACTGCTACCGTCACAGGTTCGAATCCTGCATCGGGCATGGATGTGTGTGATGTCCTTAGGTTATTTAAGTTTAAGTAGTTCTAAGTTCTAGGGGACTGATGACCTCAGATGTTAAGTCCCATAGTGTTCAGAGCCATTTGAACCATTTGATTTGTAGGAAAGGGATTAGTGCGGCATTCGTGTCTTTCCGACGTGCATGCGGTAAATGCGGAAATCTGAACTATGACGACGTTATTACCAAATGCGTCCAAACAGTACCAACATTCTTTTATTCTTTTGTTGACTTTTGTTGGTTGCCATAGGACAAACTCCGGCAGACATCCTTCAGATGTGAGGAATCTGTATCGGGCAGCATGTCTGTCGAAAACATGCTTGTGGAATTGTGTGCGACAGACGGTGGTACTGCTTCATGATAACGCACGACTCCATATCACAAATTTCATAACTTAAGTGGGAGACACTCGAGCACCCGCCCTATAGTTCTGATTTCTCTCCGTACGATTGTCTGCCCCGATAGCTGAATGGTCAGCGTGACGGACTGCCGTCCTAAGAGGCCCAGGTTCGATTTCCGGCTGGGTTGTTGGGCTGTGTTTGGGGAAGGAGACTAGACACTGAGGTCATCGGTCTCATAGGATTAGGGAAGGACGGCGAAAGAAGTCGGCCGTGCCCTTTGAAAGGAACCGTCCCGGCATTTGCCTGGAGCGATTTAGGGACATCACGGAAAACCGAAATCAGGATGGCCGGACACGGGATTGAACCGTCGTCCTCCCGGCTGGGTCGCGATTGTCTCCGCTCAGGGACTGGGAGTTGTGTTGTCTTCATCATCATTTCATCCCCATCCGGCGCGCAGGTCGCCCAATGTGGCGTCGAATGTAATAAGACCTGCACCAAGGCGGCCGGACCTGCCCCGTAAGGGGCCTCCCGACCAATGACGCCAAATGCTCATTTCCATTTCCATACGATTATAACGCCTTTGCGAGCGGCTAAGGCGCTGCAGTCACGGACTGTGCGGCTGATCCCGGCGGAGGCTCGAGTCCTCATTCGGGCATGGGTGTGTGTGTTTGTCCTTAGCATAATTTAGGTTAAGTAGTGTGTAAGCTTAGGCACTGATGACCTTAGCAGTTAAGTCCCATAAGATTTCACACACATTTGAACATATAACGCCTTTGGTCCCTTAAAAAAGATCTTGAAGGCTCAACGATTCCTGTGGGATGAGGATATGCAGCAGGCAGGTACGGACTTCTTCTCGCAGTAGAATACGGTGTTTTACCAAACGGGTATCTTCAAAAATGGTTCAAATGGCTCTGAGCACTACGCGACTTAACTTCTGAGGAGGTCATCAGTCCCCTAGAACTTAGAACTACTTAAACCTAACCTTAGTACATCACACACATCCATGCCCGAGGCAGGATTCGAACCTGCGACCGTTGCGGTCGCGCAGTTCCAGACTGTAGCGCCTAGAACCGCTCGGCCACACCGACCGGTCGGGTATCTTCAACCTGGTGCGTCGATGGGCTGTTGCCTTAGTGCCCACAGTGAATTTGCCTGATTGACATGCGGCTTCTGGACTGTACAGCCTTGTAAAGAAAACTTTTTGATCGCCCCTTATAGATAAAACTTTAAATCACGACATCTTCTTTTCTGTGATCCGATTTCGACGAAATAAAGCCTATACGCTGACACAAGCACAGCTCAAGTTACCAGTGAAAACAACATGAAAATTCATCAAGTGTTTTTGGAGATTACCATGTCCAGACAGACAACCACGACAGTTTTACGGTTTCATTATCAGTATATAGTTTTATTTATCATATGGTTTTAAGTACAGTGTTAAATAAAATAGAAACAGTAGCACATGTACTTTGCAAAGGACATTCGAAATTTTAATGTAATCAATTGGACGTTCGTTGCCGTCAGGAAATCGTTGAAGGTACCAGATACGCTCTGTTGGAACTTTCTGTAACTATGCGAACAGTTTGCCTGGCTGCTCCACAGTCGCATTTTGCAGATGGAGCGTTACCCCATCTACAAGAGAGTCTGCGCTTCTGATTGATTGGTGCGTATTCTGTTAATTGTTGTCCATATTCTGGGCGACTGGTCGAAGGCAGATGTTTGTTTCTTATGCAGGGCAAATTCGAGCAATGTGGAGCGCAAGCCTGTGTCCAGTCTCGCTACCATGAGTCGGTGAAGTTCAAATGAGACGTGTGCAGTTCCATGGCTTTTTTCATGAATGGTTTTCTTGATCGTAGACAGTTTCTTTCTAGTGTAACCGCGTCTTGATCGATAGCGAGTTGCGAGTTGGCTTGTATGGATTTAAACTCACGGAGAAGAGATGCTTTTCGTTGAAGGCCAGGGGACGGAATGTGACTTAATACAGGCATCCATTCGATTTGGGGGGGGGGGGGGTTGATTTTAGTATACCACTGATAATTCTCATTGTGCTGTTCAGCTGTGCATTTGTCTGTGTGCGCTAATGAGCAGTACAGGAGCACCAAACACTGAGGTGACAAAAGTCATGGGATACCTCTTAATATCGTGTTGGACCTCCTTTTAACCGACGTGGCGTGGACTCAATAAGTCGTTGGAAGTCCCCTGCAGAAATATTGAGCCATACTGCCTCTATTGCCGTCCATAACTGCGAAAGTGTTACCGGTGCAGGATTTTGTGCACGAACTGACCTCTCGATTATATCCCACAAATGTTCGATTTGATTCATGTCCGGCGGTCTGGGTGGCCAGATCAATCACTCGAATTGTACAGACTGTTCTTCAAACCAATCGCGAATAACAGTGGCTCAGTCACATGACGCATTGTCATCCATAAAAATTCCTTCGTTGTTTGGGAAGATGAAGTCCACGAATGGCTTCGAATTGCTCCAAGTAGCCGAACATAACCATTTCCAGTCAATAATCGGTTCAGTTGGACCAGAGGATTCAGTCCGTGCCATGTAAATACAGATCACACCATTACGGAACCCCTACCAATTTGCATAGTGCCATTTTGACAACTTGGGTCCATGGCTTCTTGAGGTATGCGGCATATTCGAACCCTACCATTAGCTCTTACCAACGGAAACCGGGACTCATCTGATCAGGCCACCGTTTTCCAGTCAGCTAGGGTCTAATTGCTATCATCACGAGCCCAGGAGAGGCGGTGCAGGCGAAGTTGTGCTGTTAGCAAAGGCACTTGCATCGTTCGTTTGCTGCCATAGCCTATTAACGGCAAATTTCACCGCACTGTACTAAGGGCTACGTTCGTCATATGGCCTTCATTGAATTCTGCGGTTATTTGACTCCCGGCCATTGTCAGCTTTCGTGGCGGGAGCCGCTACTTCTCAATCAAGTGGCTCGTTAATTGGCCTGACAAGGGCTGAGTGCACCCCGCAGTAATTAACACTGCAAAAATCGAAGCGTAGTTGGTGATAGAGCTTGCCACTTGCCACATTTTTGTATACTGTTTTGGAATACTTGACTGCACAATGGACAATAGATGTTCGAAACTTGCATACTCAGAAAGTTTTTTAATACGATGGTAGTGCTCTGATTTTTCTTCATTCAGTAGGTTTCTTAATGAATTAAATATGTTCGTTTTGTATGCATTTCTCCACCCAACACGTTTCCTTTCTTCTTAACTTTTTATTTTTCGTCACGACTTTTCTTCAATGATAATAATGGAACAACGGTGGCGGCTGCTGTGGCACTGTCAACTTCCAATTGTTTATCTCAAGACACGACTCTGATGGGAACACTTCTGAAGGTACTCGTATCAACTTCCCCAAACGACTTTCAGAAACAGACTTGCCCAAGTTTTTATTCTAATGTAAATATCTCTGCAAGTGCTTGCCGAAGTCACTTATTAGTGGGGACGCGCCTTTAGTCAAGTTTTCTAATCAGCGGACATTGTTCTTCTCTCAATCTTTCCTTATATTTATTTCATAAACAATCTATAACTTAATGACGTTGAGGCTACCGTTTTATAGTGCCGATCGAGAGATGCGGAAATCAGATTTTCATCCACCGCAATCTAATTTCATGTACATATTAACAGCATTACATCGACTGCAGTACCCTCACCAGAAGCAGATCATCCTTGACCGCTGTATCAGGATAAGGCGTCGTACGGAGAGGGAAGCTCGGCGTCACCCCGAAGGGGAAAGCGTGCTCTTTTCCCGCAACAGACACACAAAATCCAGACGCTGGTGGGAACACTGACCTTCGCTGTGCCGCAGTGTGGTCCATAGCGCATACTGTTATCTTAATCGGCTAAACACTTTAGGCTCACAAGTATAACTGACGACTAGTGACTCGGGTAGCTCGGAGTTTCCACAGCCGGACGACCTGTCTGACGTAGCGCTAGTAAATTAAACACACAATCCTTCCTCATGAACCAATCTGTCTATTAGTGAAAACTGCATCAAAATCCCTACAGTAGTTTCTGAGACTAGCCATCACATACAGACAGAAAAACAAGAGTGGGAGCTCTAATTTATACTATGTATAGATACAGACATTGCTACCAAAGACGTTAGATGTTTCCCATTTCAACATCGTGAAAAAACTACATTCTGCTTCAACGCCGACTAAAGCTACACAAAATAAATTTTTGTGCATAGTACTGGCGAACGGGTATCGTGCGCAGCACCTGTCTCCAGTGGAATATTTCATAGTGATGAAATACATCACATTATAGAAACAAGGACTCGCATAATCATTCACAAATGCATCATCAACATACCCCATTACTATTCGTTCTCGGTCATTAATGTGCACATGCCACGACGTGCTTCAATCGGTATTGAATCAAAATGCCCTTATTTGCAATTTATGCAGTCACAAAACATCTTAGGGGGAAAAAAGAAACAAGAACGAATGGAAATCATGGATTACACAACGAACATCCGTGAAAGGGTGTGGTGTTTCCATCAGGAACAACACGCTTCTTTCCCAAAAATTTTCATTAAAAGATATGTTATGAGTAAAGTCGCCTTCAGTGCAAGCTAGCGAATTATTTAAAAGTTGCGCACAGGACGATCTTTAGTGTAACGGTAGGCAACGTGTTAGGTGTAACAGCTAGACCGCGTGGGAATGTACGTTGAAAGAAGAAAACTTCGATAGTAACATATGTAGTAGACTCAGGCTCCGAACCGCTAACGACACGAATATAATCGTATTTAAAAACGTTAACAATTTAGAAACGCAAAAGTCAAGGAAAGTATGAGTTATTAAAAAAAGAAGCCACATAAAAATAGTAATTAGTCCATGTTCTCAATGGTCTACTGCAAGTCCTTCTACTTGACGCCACTTCGGCGTCTTGTGTGTTCCTAAAATACTTCAGTTATCCAACTGGGGAAAAGGGACATACAGTTGAAAGTGGAATCCGAAACACGGATCGTTACTGCGGAATCATTGAGTATTTCAGAGCTGAATGATAGGTTAAAGACAAACTGAAAAAAAATCAGTGGTCCGACCAGGGGTTTGATCCTGGAATCCGTCGTTTTCCAGGTAAGAACTATACCACTTTTTCCTTTTTCATGCCGGCCGTGGTGGCCGAACGGTTCTAGGCGCTACAGTCTGGAACTGCGCGACCGCTACGGTTGCAGGTTCGAATCCTGCCTCGGGCATGGATGTGTGTGATGTCCTTAGGTTAGTTAGGTTTAAGTAGTTCTAAGTTCTAGAGGACTGATGACCTCAGAAGTTAAGTCTAATAGTGCTTAGAGCCATTTGAACCATTTTTGAACCATTTTCCTTTTGTTCGTTATTGTTCTCGTCATTTGGTCTGAGCGAACGTCACGGGACATCCTTTCAAATTCATCGTTGAATACAGCACTCAGGTTTTTTGTTTTCTTTTTTTATCAGCCCTCTGACCGAACACGATGAGCTACCGCTAGACCACAAGGCTCACCTGTGTATTAATGATACGAGTGGGAATCCTATTACAAAACCGATCATCCACGACAGTTTACGAAGATGCACAAGGGTCAGTTCAAAGTTACAAGGTAGTAGAGTAGTGGCCTACCGAGCTGTCATCGGACAAAGGATGCAGTGTAGTCCCACTGGGGTGTCCACAAGTAATTAGTTACACTGTTTCAACTTTAAACTGTTCGGCCTGTAATATACGTACGATCAAAGTCAAGCGAGGCAATATGTATATTATTTTGATGCCAATTCCGTGTATATATATATATATATATATATATATATATATATATATATATATATATATATATATATATATAGTGACTGTTCATCACTTCTGAACTACGTTCAGCGTAAGAAGTAAGGCTGAATAAAAATGAGATACATGTAAAAAACGTATTTTGTACTAAACATGGCAGAACATCTGCTTATCCAACCGAACTCAGTCTTGTACATAGTCAGAAAGTCGCTAGATCTCACGGAATCACGAGGCGAATATAGCACGGTACGTGACAAACAGAGCAATGCTGCACCTGCAGAGGAAAGTGCCGACAGGTGCGTGAAATAACAATACACTGTTCTATTGTTCCAGATGTCGGTGGGTGGAGCAAAAGTATATCAGTGCCGTCAATGGACAGTGTGTTCAGGAATGACAGAAGCACTGTGTAATCTTGCTAAGTACTGGGCAATTAATATGTGGCATCCAATAAACAGCGGTAGAATAGTACTGGTAGTGTTGCAAGGCGTCTGAGAATTTGTCTGTGGAGCTCATGTCCACTCGCTACACTCTGCTTTATCTCGATGCAGTGACGCTACTTCCACGGCGGTGCTTCTGCTTATTGCAACCAAATCACTCGTGTTTTACGTTGCTATTCTTCTTCCTGACGTCCAACAAGCCGTTTATGTCACACAAATGAGGAACTAATTGCCCTGTTACTGCAAGACTGTTGCGAGTTTGTTTCATATTCATGTCAGGCAAATACTGGAGTTGTTGACTGCGATCACAGTAAAGCCTTTTTGTGTCATATGCAGAACACTGTAAACTTGCCTGAAAACATAATTTACATCACCTGCATACGTGACAATAGTGTGGTAGGGTCCGATCTCCTTCCTTTCTTTGCCTTTTCGAACAAGATAGATATTTTCCATTATCACTAAACTTAAATCGTATGGTTCTGCCTTTGGCCAAACACAATTTCTCGTTTTTGTTTTATATATACATATTTTGGTGGTGTTTCACCAACTTTAGTGTGTTTCCTTTATTTTTCTCTCAAACAATAAGTAGATGTTACGTGAGAATACATATAGTTTCGTAATTGTGGTCATTATGTCAATTTTTAACAAAAATATTTGCCATAGCATCATATACCATATATTTTGTAGCGGAGCTGATATGTTTAATATAATTTATCATATCCAAGCGATAAGGAGCTCTCTAAAGTAGTGTGTTCTATTGTAAAAGAAAGAAATGGGCCTAATACGAAAACACTGTTTTTGTCATTTTAAGCCTAAAATGTTTCCGGATAAAGCACAGTACATGTAGATGAAACCTACATCTGCTACTAAGATACTCGTATATTATAACTTTGTTATAACTTTATGAATATAATGACCACAATTCCTAAAGTATATGCATTCTTATGCAACATTTACATATTGCTTAACAGAAAAATAAAGGCAACCCACTGTCGACAATAAAACGGCAACGAAATATGTATGGGTGAGGTAAAAACAAGAAACTGAATTTTGCTTAAGACAACATCATTAAAAAAGTATTTATTCTCAAAGAAAACACAGGCGTACAAAGAGAACTTTCAAAAGAGTTATCATCTCAAGACGAATATCGCTGAATTTCATGTTTTCATGTCTATGTCTTGATCCGTAAAATTGCAGGAATTCAGATGTGGCCAAACCACCTCATCTGATAATATTTGGGCCGTGAAACGTTCTGTCACCTACGATGCGAGCCCTACAGATTGACAGTAAAGCGCTCCCGCCCACCTTACACAGGGTGATTTTGTCAGATGTGGATAAACTGCCGGCCAGAGTGGCCGTGCGGTTCTAGGCGCTGCAGTTTGGAGCCGAGCGACCGCTACGGTCGCAGGTTCGAATCTTGCCTCGGGCATGGATGTGTGTGATGTCCTTAGGTTAGTTAGGTTTAAGTAGTTCTAAGTTCTAGGCGACTGATGACCTCAGAAGTTTAGACGCATAGTGTTCAGAGCCATTTGAACCATTTGGATAAACTGCAGAAAACGATATGTGAGAGGACAAGGAGCAAAAGGGCCGGAATTGCACTCAAAGGAGGAAGATGGAGAAAAAAAATCTTTGAGAGAGCATGTTTTAATGGCTGATAGCCCACATGAGAAAAGTCCATGTAAGTGGGAATATTCCGTCTGTACTATAGATCGACGCTCAAGAGGACTGTGAGCTGGAGCACCATGGCGCAGTAGCCACATGACCCTTCGTACCACCAAGTGCACCAGGGGAGGCAGGGCCACCCACAGGAAGTGCAGATATATCTCACCCCTGAGGTCATGCGGGAGCCTAACTGTTCCCACGAGGTGGTCGCCAGTATGATGGTGGGCTACCTCCCTACTGCTGACACAGGTGGAACTGTCAAAGGTCTTTCATCTCCCCTTTCAAGTGAGTGTTCTTCCCCCGAAACGAATATTACTTTGTTCGCTCCACATACTCTCAAGAATCGTTTCCTGCAATTTCTCCCAATTTAGCAAAATCGTCCTGTGTACTGGTATGGTATAGGACGTAGAGAACCTGCCCTCCAAAATAAACACATCAAAAAAAGTTTTGCATCACCCCGGTTCCCAGGACTCCTGAAGACAGACGTTGACTGTGGATATTGTATCACAGATACAGTCCCTTTGACTGTTCAGAGATGTCAACAAACTCGCCCAAAGATGTAAACAACCATGCATGAGCAGCGCCTATTAGACGGAGGGGGTCCGACGGCCGATCAGTTCCAGTCATTCCACCAGGAAGGAGGTACACGGCTCGTGTTGTCGGTAGATCAACCACGCCTAGACGGTCAATACCGCGGTTCGATCGCGTCCGCATTGTTACTTTTTGCCAGGAAGGGTCTTCAACAAGGGAAGTGTCCAGGCGACTCGGAGTGAAAAAAATGTTCAAATGTGTGTGAAATCTTATGGAACTTAACTGCTAAGGTCATCAGTCCCAAAGCTTACACACTACTTAACCTAAATTATCCTAAGGACAGACACACACACCCATGCCCGAGGGAGGACTCGAACCTCCGCCGGGACCAGCCGCACAGTCCATGACTGCAGCGCCTTAGACCGCTTGTCTAATCCCGCACGGCGACTCGGAGTGAACGAAAGCGATGTTGTTCGGACATGGAGGAGATACAGAGAGACAGGAAGTGTCGATGACATGCGTCGCTCAGGCCGCCCAAGGGCAACTACTGTAGTGGCTGACCACTACCTATGGATTATGGCTCGAAGGAACCCTGACAGCAAAGCCACCATGTTGAATAATGCTTTTCCTGCAGCCATAAGGACGTCGTGTTACGACTCAAACTGTGCGCCATAGGCTGCGTGATGCGCTACTTCACTCCTGATGTACATGGCGAGGTCCATCTTTGCAACGTAGTACAGATGGGCCCAACAATATGCTGAATGGACCGCTCAGGATTGGAATCACGTTCTCTTCACCGATGAGTGTCGGATATGCCTTCAACCAGGCAATCGTCGAAGACGTGTTTGTAGGCAACCCGGTCAGGCTGTACGCCTTAGACACACTGTCCAGCGAGTGCAGCAAGTGGAGGTTCCCTGATGTTTTGGGGTGGCATTATGTGGGGCCGACGTACGCCGCTGGTGGTCATGTAAGGCGCCGTAACGGCTGTACGAAACGTGAATGCCATCCTCCGACCGACAGTGCAACCATATCGGCAGCATATTGGCGAGGCATTCGTCTTCACACATGACAATTCGGGCCCCCATCGTGCACATCTTGTGAATGGCTTCCTTCAGAATAATCACATCGCTCGACTAGAGTGGCCAGCATGTTCTCCAGACATGAATACCATAGAAAATGCCTGGGATAGACTGAAACAGCTGTATTTAGACGACGTGACCCACCAACCACTCTGAGGGACCTAGGTCGAATCGCCTTTGAGGAGTGGGACAATCTGGACCAACAGTGCCTTGATGAACTTGTGGATAGTATGCAACGATGAATACAGGCTTGCATCAATGCAAGAGGACGTGCTACTGGGTATTAGAGGTACCGGTGTGTACAGCAACCTGGATCGCCGCCTGTGAAGGTCTCGCTGTATGGTTGTACAACACGCAATGTGTGGTTTTCCTGAGCAATAAAAAGGGCGGAAATGATGTTTATGTTGATCTCTATTCCAATTATCTGTACAGGTTTCGGAACTATCGGAACCGAGGTGCTGCAAAACTTCTTTTGATGTGTGTATGTCGTGTCCTCTCTAAGAATGAAGTCAAGGTTATTTTTCTGCCAGCATCCAAGACAGCCACGCTCATTAGTTCTGTGAAGGATCACTTGATTCTACGGAAGGCGTCAGTGTGGTTTGTGAAATATCGAGAGTACTTTATGTACAATAACGTTGCCAGGAACATGGATGCTATACGAGGGTTGTTCCGGAAGTTTTTAGCAGCTCTTAAAACGGAAATCTGTGGTCAATTGGATTGTTTCAGTTTGAAAGAGCGTTGTTTCTCGACCCTAGAGCGCACACGCCGGTTCCCCCACGACCGGGGATTTCTATCCATGCTGCGAACGGTGAGTGAAGGTGCAGGCAGCTTTTAGTCAGACAGATTGCAAGATGGACCTGTCGCACCGCGTATTACTTCTACAAAAAGGAAGTTAACCGAAGAAGAATGTTACTCTTCTATGGTACGTGTTTTTGATGAGTCTGCTCCTTCTAGGGCCACCGTTGTAAATTGGTTCATGAATTTTGAAGGTGTCACGAGTCTGTTGACAATGAACTCCGTCCCGGTCTCCCAGAAAAGGCTTTGATCCAAGAAAACATTGAAGCTGTGAAGAAAATTGATCGAAGATTATCAAAATCTCACATTTTGTGGCGTTGAAGGGATCTTAAATATCGGATCGACTGTGGCACAAAGAATCCTTCGTGACCATTTACGCCTATCCGAAAGATAAGCCCGTAGGGTGTCACATTTGCTGACACAGGCCCAAAAGCACATAAGAATGGATTGGTGTCGCTTCATGGTTGAAAAATTCGACAAAGGGCGCCCCAAAGGCACAATATTGTCACATATGACGAAACATGGGTGCACCATCACGACCCTGAAACTGAGAGACAATCTTCAGCATGATGCTTTCCAGGTGAGGAACCACCCACGAATGGTCGGAGAAGTAGGACTCCTGCAAAGAATACGCTGGCCACTTTCCTTAGCAAAATGGATCATGTCACTTCTTTGACCTTGGATACAAAAATGAATGCTGACTGATATACGGCTGAATGTGTGACGAAAGTCATCGTCACGTGTAGGTCACAGCATTCAAAGTCGAAGAGTGGTCACCTTCTTCTGCGTCACGACAATGTCTCAGGACACGCTGCTGCCAGAACAATGGGCGTCTTGGAGTAGAAAGGAGTGCGAGTGTTACCGCATCCACCCTGTTCATCTGACCTTGCTCCGTGCCACTTCTTCCTGTTCCCAAAGACAAAGGAAAAAATTCGCGGACAGCGTCTTTAATCCGATGGAGAGGCTGTCGCAGCATATAACAGTGCTCCAAGTGACTTCCCAAAAGAAGCTTGGATTGAGACATTTTTGAAGCGGTTTCAAAGAATAGAAAAATATGTAAGTGCTCATGAAGAATACTTTGAAAAGTTGTAACAGTTACATTGTAAATAAATTCTTTTCTGAATTTCTGCTAAAAACTTTTGGCATTACTCTCGTACCCGCCTGCTAGCCCGCCCGGTTGGCCGTGCGGTCTAAAGCACGGCTTTCGGGGCGGGAAGGAGCGCCTGGTCCCCGGCACGAATCCGCCCGGCGGATTTGTGTCGAGGTCCGGTGGACCGGCCAGTCGGTGGATGGTTTTTAGGCGGTTTTCCACCTGCATCGGCGAATGCGGGCTGGTTCCCCTTATTGCGCCTCAGTTACACTATGTCGGCGATTGCTGCGCAAACAAGTTCTGCACGTACGCGTACACCACCATTACTCTACCACGCAACATAAGGGTTACACTCGTCTGGTGTGAGACATTCCCTGTGGGCTCCACCGGGGGCCGAACCGCACAATAACCCTGGGTTCGGTGTGGGGCGGCGGAGGGGTGAAATGGACTGCGGTAGTCGTCGTGGGGTTGTGGACCACTGCGGCTGCGGTGGGGACGGAGCCTCTCCGTCGTTTCTAGGCCCCCGGTTACAATACAATACCTGCCTGCTACAGCTTGAAAAATCTGCCACGACCAAGCACTGCGCACAGCCAGGTCACTCTATAAATTACGAAAACGTTTAGATTTTGACATACGTATCATCCTTCTGGGATCGGTTTTTCAGGGGAACCATTAAAATATGTGTGAATAGTAATGTAGTTAAACGTAATGATGGTTTTAACCTTGAAAAAATTTGGAATCTGGCACTGGCAGTAGTTAGTGTTTATTTGTAATTGTAATGTTACCCTGCGGACCAGAATTTGTGACACGTAATCCTTCACAGGGGGGCATCACGGTAGCATACACTTATGTCGCCCATGTGGTATATAATTTCTTCCACCGAGATTTTCCGTGTATGTTTGCGCAGTTGGCTCATCCTAACGGGAAATAGCTGAGCGGTTCACAGCCGAAATATTAGCAGATGGCAGAGTTTGATTACGGGCAATTTTATAGACCCTCTATAAAGTTATTTGCCTCATATGAGACAACTTTTACATTAATAATACACCATCAACAGTGTCCGGTCACTCATGTTGTGCGGAATTGATCGCTAGTTGTCACGACAGGCGGGCCCGCCAGTGAGTAAGGAGGCGGGGTGTATTGTGTTTGCGGTAGAGAAGCAGTAACATCAGGACCAATCAGCTGGAAGAGCTCAATGACTTCTAAGATGGACTGGTCTCTGGATGTCACCTAAGTGTCCAATGCACCAGCGAGTCTTCTAAAGCTCCCACGTCGACTGTTTGTGATGTGACTATGAAGTGGAAACGCGGGACAGTCACTGCTAAACCAAGACCAGACAGATCTCAAGTACTGACCCAAAGGGACTGTCGAGCATTGCGGAGGGTGCTTGTAAAAAATCGCGTGAAATCAGCGGAAAGAATCACTCGTGAGTTCCAAAGCGCTGCCAGTAGTCCGACTAGCGTAAGGAGTTAAAAATAATGGTGCACAAAGGTCGAGCATATTCTCATAAGCCACACATTTTTATAGACGGTGCTAAGTGATCCTTGAGGTGGTGTAAAGAGCGAAGCCACTGGACAGTCGTTCAGATGGTTCAAATGGCTCTGAGCACTACGGCACTTAACATCTGAGGTCATCAGTCCCCTAGAACTTAGAACTACTTAAACCTAACTAACCTAAGGACATCACACACATCCATGCCCGAGGCAGGATTCGAACCTGCGACCGTAGCAGCAGCGTGGTTCCGGACTGAAGCGCCTAGAACCACTCGGCCACAGCGGCCGGCTTTGGCGGATGCCTGGAGAACGTTACCTGTCAGCAAGCGTAATGTCAACAGTGAAATATGGAGTAGGCAAGCGCCGGCCCCGTGTGGGTGAGCGGTTCGAGGCGCTTTTTCCGGAACCGTGCTGCTGCTGCGGTCGCAGGTTCGAGTCCTGCCTCGGGCATGGATGTCTGCGGTGTCCTTAGGTTAGTTAGGTTTAAGTAGTTTTAAGTCGAGGGGTCTGATGAACTCAGATGTTAAGTCCCATAGTGCTCAGAGCCATTTGAACCGTTTTTGGGGGAGGCAGTGTTACGGTATGGGGGTGTTTTTCGTGGTTAGAGCGTGGTCCTCTTATTGTGCTTAAGAAGACGCTAAATGTGGAAGGACACGAACACATATTGCAACACTGTGTAGTAGAGGAGCAGTTCGCAGTATGCAAAACACGCAGTCATAAAGTTGCGTCTGAGAGGCAGTTGTTTGTGGACAGTAACATTCCTGAAGTAGAATGGTCTGCCCATACGCCCCACCTGAACCCTGAAACCACTTAGGGGTGAGCTAGAACGTCGTCTTCGCTCTAGATCCCAGCGTCCAAGATTACCAGCTACTCTGGTTTCGGATCTAAAGGAAGAATGGGCTACCAATCCTCCGCAGACATTCAGGCACCTCACTGAAATTGTCCCCAGCAGAGCTAAATCCGACATAAAGGCGAACGGTGGAAACACCTCATATTAGTGTCCACAAACCTACATATACATCTACATCTACATTTATACTCCGCAAGCCACCCAACGGTGTGTGGCGGAGGGCACTTTATGTGCCACTGTCATTACCTCCCTTTCCTGTTCGCGGCAAGAATGACTGCCGGAAAGCCTCCGTGTGCGCTCGAATCTCTCTAATTTTACATTCGTGATGTCCTCGGGAGGTATAAGTAGAGGGAAGCAATATATTCGATACCTCATCCAGAAACGCACCCTCTCGAAACCTGAACAGCAAGCTACACCGCGATGCAGAGCACCTCTCTTGCAGATTCTGCCACTTGAGTTCGCTAAACATCTCCGTAACGCTATCACGCTTACCAAATAACCCTGTGACGAAACACGACGCTCTTCTTTGGATCTTCTGTATCTCCTCCGTCAACCCGACCTGGTACTGATCCCACACGATGAGCAATACTCAAGTATAGGCCGAACGAGTGTTTTGTAAGCCACCTCCTTTGTTGATGGACTACATTTTCCAAGGACTCTCCCAATGAATCTCAACCTGGCACCCGCCTTACCAACAATTAATTTTATATGATCATTCCACTTCAAATCGTTCCGTACGCTTACTCCCAGATATTTTGCAGACGTAACTGCTACCAGTGTTTGTTCCGCTATCATATAATCATACAATAAAGGATCCTTCCTTCTATGTATTCGCAATACATTACATTTGTCTATGTCTGCCACTCCCTGCACCAAGTGCCTATCCGCTGCAGATCTTAGTGCACTTCGCTGCAATTTTCTAATGCTGCAACTTATCTGTATACTACAGCATCATCCGCGAAAAGCCGCATGGAACTTCCGACACTATCTACTAGGTCATTTATATATATTGTGAAAAACAATGGTCCCATAACAGTCCGCTGTGGCACGCCAGAGGTTACTTTAACGTCTGTAGACGTCTCTCCATTGAGAACAACATGCTGTGTCTGGATACTTCTGATCAGATAGCGTTCTTTAATCAAGGTTTCCTTGATTTATTCTGTTAATTTTTGCTTTCACTCGGTGAACTAATTCGCTAGTCAGTCTCTGTCTTATTTAAATTTTCCTTTCGAAGACCAGAATGGAACCTGCAGCAGCAGCCGTATCAAGCTCGTGCACTGGAACTTGCTGCTGCTGCCGCAACCGCTGTGGCCTGAATCCCCAATCTGAACAGATAACGACCAGTAAATGAACGGCGCACCAGTTGCGAAGGCGCAGTTTCTGGGCGTACGTCCAGTTCAACTGGTTTTTGACACTCCCTGGGAAAAGGCTGACACTGGTTGGTCACAACATTACGGCCATCGAAACAACGCCGTGTCACTTCCTCTCCTGCGGTGTAAACAGCTGCACATTGTAATGCATGCCACTTGTTCCCTTAGTTGTTATTTACTCTTCATCGATCGCACAAGATGAAAAGGACTGGAAGCGGTTCCTGATAATACTAATCTTCAGTTATGAAATTTATAACTATTTAAAACACATTCTACAAATTTAAGACACTAAACTCTCGCCAATTCGGACTCCATTACCTCGGAATTCGCGACAATTCGGAATGGTTTCTTATCGCAAAGTGAAACGCCGTTGAACTATGCCGGACATTATTCGCGACTGACTCTTCTATTGAAAAATGTTGGTTGCACCCAATCCGTTCCCATTTGCTTCACGGTGGCCGATGTAGACGCAACCAACTTGATGAATGTATGTTGCTCTTTAATGCCCAAGAAAATGGCGACGCAATATCGACGAAAGGACACTAATGAAACTGAAAGCCTTTAATGTGAAGATTACAATTTTCATGTGGCGAGCAGATGGAAACAATTTAAAATGGCTCTGAGCACTATGGGACTTAACATCTATGGTCATCAGTCCCCTAGAACTTAGAACTACTTAAACCTAACTAACCTAAGGACAGCACACAACACCCAGCCATCACGAGGCAGAGAAAATCCCTGACCCCGCCGGGAATCGAACCCGGGAAACAATTTAAAAGTACGACTCCTCAAACACATGGAATAACCTTTGTGCAACATGAAGAAGAAGCTTCAGATTTCCAGATAGTATTGCTAACTACAAGGATGGAGGATATTCGACACTAGCTGGATCAACACACCCATTTTTGCGGCTTAGCCCTGACTAGGAACGAAATAATTCACCAGGCACAAGGCATTTCAAGCGAAGAAGAGGAAATCAGTAATATCAGTGAATTTACAGCTAATGTTTAAACATTCAAACGACAGGGATAATCTGGACGTACTTCTCAACTTTATTCACATTTACTTGGGCTATCAAAAGTACTTCTTTACGCGAAAAGACATGCGGCGACAATTGAAAAAAGAAAAGTGTGGAATACAAAAAATAAGTTCTTTTTCAAGCTATTGCCTTCAGAAATTGGGGATGAATATATTACCTTGATCTACGTGAGGTAGCAGTGCCTCGTTGGCTGCTGTGGACCATATCATTGTACGTGTATATCCAAATAAATGATTAAGTTCGTCCCATTTTATAGTTAATGTCTCATAAATTTTCAGTAGAGGACAGACTCATGTTTTTCACTCATAGTAATCTAAAATGGAGTAATGTATACAACAAGCTTGTTTAATGTAACCTCTGGATATGTATTCTTACTTTAATTTGTATAATTATTCATTGTTATGATGCCATTACTCTGGAGGTGATACGACTATGCCAGCCTCAGATTTGGCTTAATCAGTAGTTATAGGGGGACCTTCGTACAGTTTAACGTGGACTATGAACGACGGCGCAACTGAGCATTTTTTCACACAGAAACCATTACCAGCGGTACAAAAAGTGACAGCTGTCGGAAAAATTTTAGTATCGAGCTACCTGTTTTTTTATTCCCTATAGATTAGTTTTTAATTTTTTACGCGGCTACGGATTTTTTGTTTTTTACTTCCAAAATTTACCTTCATCGGCGTGAGCTTCATCTTACCTATGAGAAAAATTTCTCTTCCCGACGTACTGAATGTACAGAAAGATACTTTTCTTCGTAATGAAAATTAAATTAGACAAACTTTTTATATCGCTCCTTTGTCTAGTGTCAATATAATATTCCTCTTCTTTCAATATTAACAGGACACTGTTAAAAATCTTCATTTTGTTTTAATATATAAACATTTCTTCTCTGCATTTAAAATGTAAAAATAAAAAAAAATGTTGTTAACCTTTAAATTTCGTCTTTACTTTTTTAAACGTATTTAAAACTAACAAAAGTTTGTTACTGTTAGCTTAAAAATAAGAAATCTTCACATTAACTAAAATGCAAACAAGAAAAGGATAACCAGCGACCAACGCTTTTCATACTGGTATGCTGCTCATGCACCTGTCTTCCCTTTTTTTTTAGGCAGAGTTTCATGTTGAGACACAGCGTTTGCTCTCTAACTAATCGTTCTTACACGTGTTTATACTCTGTCAAACTTATTTTATGACGCTCGAATTCCCTTTTTCCTGTTTCATTTTATGCATTTTTAGTTTTTCTTCTTTTGCCGATCAAATTAAATATCTCAAGCGTCATCTTAGGATTTCTTAGGATTTTTTTGCCTAATTAATCTGCTGCTGCCTTCACTATTTCATCTCTCAAAGTAGCACATCCTTCTTCTAATGTATTTCATTTCCCTGTTTCAGTCAATTGTTGCCGAATACTCCCTTTGAAATTATCACGAATCCGTTGATCTCTCATTTATCTTGGTCCCATCTCCTTAATTTTTTCCTTTTCTAGAATTTCTTCAGTTTTAACCTCCAGTTCTTAACCAATAAATTATGGTAACAGTGTCCATTTGTCACTGTTTCCGAATTTTTTGTCTTACCCTTATATATTCTATCAGAATCCTTCCTGGGTTTCCAGGTTTCTTCCACATTTACAACCTCGATGGCAACGACCAAATTGTATCCTGTGCAGAATTCTGCAGGTGTGTTTCCCTTTCATTCCTGTCCCCCCAGTCCATGTTCTTCTACTTTTTTCTTTCCTGTCTTTTCCTACTATCCAACTGCAGTTCCCATCACAATTCAATTGTTATACATTACATTAAACTACGGCTTAATGTACAAAATCGTCATATGAAGTAATAGTGTGCTTTGTAACGGGAGTGGATGCTGTTAAGAATTTCCCATTAGCTGATGTTGCTATCAGGTTTTCTTCTTTATAGCTTCCACAATGAGAATCGACACGAAAATGCCTCAGGGGGTGGCTGGTGGACACGCTTTAGTGTGAGAAACTGTGCACGTGGACACTAAAGTTGGATGAAGTGTTTTTATATGAAGTTAATCCATCATTAGCAATTACATATACAGCACTAATGCCTGCCTACTTGTAACTCTAGCAAGCGTGGAATTTCTGTCCCTCTTTCTCCCGAACTAACGTTTCCTACAATGGTGTTAGCGGGAAGTGAATACATGCTCCGCAAAAACTAAACTGCGAGACAGAATTAAAGGATCACTTTTTGGAAACTCCATAACTGCTGCCCATTGCGACGCGTAAGTTTGAAATTTCGCTCAAAGGTACCTTCCTCGGTAATGGTGCAAAAGCGTGGCGTCCTACGACGGCACCCTCGGGCTCGGCATAGCTTCAGTCAGCGAGGCGTCGGCACACGCTAAATAAAGGCCACAGCTCGGAAGTTCAAGTGAGCTGTAATGTGGATTATTGGTTTCATATCGGCACCAAATTTCACCGCAATTCTGCACAAAGTCACACAATGAGAATGTTGTCACAGCCCCTCTTTCCCCGATTATCACTTCTTCTTACGTCTTTGCGATGGTGACACACAACGTTGAAATCACGCGGTTTTCATGTGGGTGGCCGAGGAATACGTTTCGGACACACCGCCGCTGAGAATCGACGCCTCAGAGGGTGGCATAAAGGGCGTCAATGAAACCAGCTCTTTCCCCGTGGCGGCAATTCCCACACATTTCGCAGTTGAAAGCGACAGTTCGCAGTGCGATGAGCGATAGGAAGGTGTTCTTGATATTCTTTGGCACTTCTGCATCCTCGGACATTTCAACCCATATTTAAGGACATTATGGTGCTTCATCCCCACTGAACGCGATCACACCGTTTGGGCCGGCCGCTGTGGCCGAGCGGTTCTAGGCGCTCCAGTCCGGAACCGCGCTGCTGCTACGGTCGCAGGTACGAATCCTGCCTCGGGCATGGATATGTATGATGTCCTTAGGTTAGTTAGGTTTAAGTAGTTCTAAGTCTAGGGGACTGATGACTTCAGATGTTAAGTCCCATAGTGCTTAGAGCCATTTGAACACCATTTTGGAGTACAGCTCGACCGCAATTTTTGAACCACTTGGGAACATTTAAAACCATCCGGCGAAATTTGTACGTGATCCGAAACAGTAAAGGGTGCTGCTGCTATTTCAAGCCTCCTGTTTTCTGCCTTCCCGTAACGTGATCACGCGCGAGTGTAACATTAACGTGTGCGCGAATAAAACGCTGTAGGGTCTCCTTAAGACCGCCCCTCAGTTCGGCAACCCCTCCCTACCTGCCACCCACGCACCTTTATTGATCACGTTAGAAATGTCCACGTACCTTTACCGATCACGTAAGAAATGTACTTGTCAGAAATTTCAACACCAAATCATCCGGGCGACTGACCTATCGCCTGAAGGTAGGCAAACCGCACCTAAAAGTGTCGAAGGGGTTTTTCAGGCGCTCGAGCAGCCAGTGTTGAAATTGCTGAGAGACACATTCCTAACGTGCCGCACGAAGGTGCGTGGGTGACATCGAAGTTGTTGCCGAATTGGGGTGTCTTAGGGGGAGTTTTTTTTTTTGCCCTTTTATTCATGCACATGTTAATGGAGGGTGGAAAACTGGATGATTGAAAACGCGTGAGTATACCTTACGTCTTCGGCTCACATCATCGAATGGTTTTGAACAGTTGCTAGTGATCCCAACCTGTACATCAGAGCAAAAACGTCGTCGCACTACTCTCCCAAGGGGTGAGATCACGTTCAATGACGTCGCTGCTCAACGACTTCCGTAGAGAAGGGTTGAAACGCTCAGTGTCAAAGGTTGCGAAGAACGCCTTCCTATTGCTCATCGCACTGCGAACTATCGCTTTCGACTGCGAAATATTCGGGAATTGGAGCCACAGGGAAAGAAATGGTTTCATTGACGCCCTTTATGCCACCAAAAATAGTTCAAATGGATCTGAGCACTATGGGACTTAACATCTGTGGTCATCAGTCCCCTAGAACTTAGAACTACTTAAACCTAACTAACCTAAGGACATCACACAACACCCAGTCATCACGAAGCAGAGAAAATCCCTGACCCCGCCGGGAATCGAACCCGGGAACCCGGGCGCGGGAAGCGAGAACGTTACCGCACGACCACGTTTATGCCACCCTCTGAGGCCTTTTCGAGTGGATTCCGAGCGGCGGTGTGTCTGAAATGCTTTCGTGGGTCACCCATAAGAAAACCGCGTGATTTCAACGCTGCGTGTCGCCGTTCTGATGTTCATCGCTGAGACGTCAAAAGAAGGGGTGAAATGAGGGTAAGAGGGGCTCTGACGACCGTCTCATAGTGTGACACGTCCACGGTGATGTCGGGTAGAATTGTGATGAAACTGGGTGTCAATGTGACATCATTAATCCACCGTACAGTTCCCATGAACTTTTAATCTGTGGCATCTGTCTCGCGTGTGTCGACACCTTGCTAATTGCAGTGTCGCCGAGCCAGAGGGTGACGTCGCTGGGCGCCACCCTCCTGCACCATTACAGCAGAGGGCGACAGGTACCGTTAAGCGAAATTTCAAACTTAGGCGTTGTAATGGAAGGCAATTACGGAGTTTCGAAAAAGTGATCCTTTAATTTAGTTGCGCGAAGGCGTTTTTTCGAGATTTTTCTTATTATTTACAATTTTATTTTGGTTTCTGCATTATTACTTATGACCTGAAATCGAAGTAATCACTGAATAAAATAGACTTTATCAACTTTACCAACCACCATAATAAGCAAGGAGCTCCATCAAAGTAGCAAAATACTCAAAGTGTTCCGTCAGAGGAAAAGTTTGAGAATCCCTGTCCTAATCTAGTGAACTGCTATGTACAATAATTAAGTGGAGCAGGGCACGGTTTAAGAAAAGGTACTATATCTACCCCCATGAATCATGGACCTTGCCGTTGGTGGGGAGGCTTGCGTGCCTCAGCGATACAGATGGCCGTACCGTAGGTGCAACCACAACGGAGGGGTATCTGTTGAGAGGCCAGACAAACGTGTGGTTCCTGAAGAGGGGTAGCAGCCTTTTCAGTAGTTGCAGGGGCAACAGTCTGGATGATTGACTGATCTGGCCTTGTAATACCAACCAAAACGGCCTTGCTGTGCTGGTACTGCGAACGGCTGAAAGCAAGGGGTAACTACAGCCGTAATTTTTCCCGAGGGCATGCAGCTTTACTGTATGGTTAAATGATGATGGCGTCCTCTTGGGTAAAATATTCCGGAGGTAAAATAGTCCCCCATTTGGATCTCCAGGCTAGGACTACTCAAGAGGACGTCGTTATCAGGAGAAAGAAAACTGGCGTTCCACGGTTCGCAGCGTGGAATGTCAGATCCCTTAATCGGGCAGGTAGGTTAGAAAATTTGAAAAGGGAAATGAATAGGTTAAAGTTAGATGTAGTGGGAATTAGTGAAGTTCGGTGGCAGGAGGAACAAGACTTCTGGTCAAGTGAATACAGGTTTATAAATACAAAATCAAATAGGGGTAATGCACGAGTAGGTTTAATAATGAATAAAAAAAAAATAGGAATGCGGATAAGCATTATTGTGGCCAAGATAGACAAGAAGGCCATGCCTACTACAGTAGTACAAGTTTATATGCCAACTAGTTCTGCACATGATGAAGAAATTGATGAAATGTGTGATGAGATAAAAGAAATTATTCAGGTAGTGAAGGGAGACGAAAATTTAATAGTCATGGGTGACTGGAATTCGAGAGTAGGAAAAGGGAGAGAAGGAAACATAGTGGGGGAATATGGATTGGGGGAGAGAAATAAAAGAGGAAGCCGTCTGTTAGAATTTTGCACAGTGCATAACTTAATCATAGCTAACACTTGGTTCAAGAATCATAAAAGAAGGTTGTATACATGGAAGAATCCTGGAGATACTAAAAGGTATCAGATAGATTATATAATGGTAAGACAGAGATTTAGGAACCAGGTTTTAAATTGTAAGACATTTCCAGGGGCAGATGTGGACTCTGACCACAATCTATTGGTTATGAACTGTACATTAAAACTGAAGAATCTGCAAAAAGTTGGGAATTTAAGGAGAAAGGACCTGGATAAACTGACTAAAGAAGAGGTTGTACAGAATTTCAGGGAGAGCATAAGGGAACAACTGACAGGAATGGGGGAAAGAAATACAGTAGAAGAAGAATGGGTAGCTCTGAAGGATGAAGTAGTGAAGGCAGCAGAGGATCAAGTAGGTAAAAAGGCGAGGGCTAGTAGAAATCCTTGGGTAACAGAAGAAATATTGAATTTAATTGATGAAAGGAGAAAATATAAAAAGGCAGTAAATGAAGCAGGCAAAAAGGAATACAAACGTCTCAAAAATTATATCGACAGGGAGTGCAAAATGGCTAAGCTGGGATGGCTAGACGACAAATGTAAGGATGTAGAGGCTTATCTCACTAGGGGTAAGATAGATACTGCCTAAAGGAAAATTAAAGAGACCTTTGGAGAAAAGAGAGCCACTTGTATGAATATCAAGAGCTCACATGGAAACCCAGTTCGAAGCAAAGAAGGGAAAGCAGAAAGGTGGAAGGAGTATATAGAGGGTCTATACAAGGGCGATGTACTTGAGGACAATATTATGGAAATGGAAAAGGATGTAGATGAAGATGAAAATGAAATGGGAGGTACGATACTGCGTGAGGCGTTTGACAGAGGACTGAAAGACCTGAGTCGAAACAAGGCCCCGGGAGTAAACAACATTGCACTGGAACTACTGACGGCATTGGGAGAGCCAGTCCTGACAAAACTCTACCATCTGGCGAGCAAGATGTATGAGACAGACGAAATACCTGCAGACTTCAAGAAGAATATAATAATTCCAATCCCAAAGAAAGCAAGTGTTGACAGATGTGAAAATTACCGAACTATTAGTTTAATAAGTCACAGCTGCAAAATACTAACGCGAATTCTTTATAGACGAATGGAAAAACTGGTAGAAGCCGGCCTCGGCGAAGATCAGTTTGGATTCCGCAGAAATGTTGGAACAGGTGAGGCAATACTGACCCTACGACTCATCTTAGAAAATAGATTAAGGAAAGGCAAACCTACGTTTCTAGCATTTGTAGACTTAGAGAAAGCTTTTGACAATGTTGACTGGAATACTCTCTTTCAAATTCTAAAGGTGGCAGGGGTAAAATACAGGGAACGAAAGACTATTTACAATTTGTACAGAAACCAGATGGCAGTTATAAGAGTCGAGGGGCATGAAAGGGAAGCAGTGGTTGGGAGGGAAGTGAGACAGGGTTGTAGCCTGTCCCAGATGTTATTCAATCTGTATATTGAGCAAGCAGTAAAGGAAACAAAAGAAAAATTCGGATTAGATGTTAAAGTCCATGGAGAAGAAATAAAAACGTTGAGGTTCGCCGATGACATTGTAATTCTGTCAGAGACAGCAAAGAACTTGGAAGGGCAGTTGAACGGAATGGACAGTGTCTTGAAAGGAGGACATAAGATGAACATCAACAAAAGCAAAACGAGGATAATGGAATGTAGTCGAATTAAGTCGGGTGATGCTGAGGGAATTAGATTAGGAAATGAGACACTTAAAGTAGTGAAGGAGTTTTGCTATTTGGGGAGCAAAATAACTGATGATGGTCGAAGTAGAGAGGATTTAAAATGTACACTGGCAGTGGCAAGGAAAACCTTTCTGAAGAAGAAAAATTTGTTAACATCGAGTATAGATTTAGGTGTCAGGAAGTCGTTTCTGAATGTATTTGTATGGAGTGTAGCCATGTATGGAAGTGAAACATGGATGATAAATAGTTTGGACAAGAAGAGAATAGAAGCTTTCGAAATGTGGTGCTACAGAAGAATGCTGAAGATTAGTTGGGTAGGTCACGTAACTAATGAGGAAGTATTGAATAGAATTGGGGAGACGAGGAGTTTGTGGCACAACTTGACAAGAAGAAGGGACCGGTTGGTAGAACATGTTCTGAGGCATCAAGGGATCACAAATTTAGCATTGGAGGGCAGCGTGGAGGGTAAAAATCGTAGAGGGAGACCAAGAGATGAATACACTAAGCATATTCAGAAGGATGTAGGTTGCAGTAAGTACTGGGAGATGAAGAAGATTGCACAGGATGGAGTAGCATGGAGAGCTGCATCAAACCAGTCTCAGGACTGAAGACAACAACAACAACAACAACAACTATATCTGAATGCCATAAGTCTGATGATGAGGAGCGCACCCCTCTCGAAACGCTTCGCCATTGAAAGTTACCGTAACATAATGAGTGTGTTAGCGATACGCACTGGGAACAGAACTGAATCTGTGAGTTGGAAAAGGGCTCACGTCCCAGGAAGTAATTTTTTCAGGAAAGGCAAAAAACTGCTTTACTACTCAACGGGTTTAAGCATGGTGTCGTGGAGTTGCTATGTTGCAATTGGTCCCAGGGTGAAACATATACACCATTATCGTATGTAGTTAGTAACCCAGTCTGTATGTACTGGAGACAGCCCTTTTTCGAACGTGATGGTCTTGATGAGGCAACAGGAGTTTTGTTTCCAGTGGAAGGATTGTGTTATGCAAGTTTATATTATTCATATTTATTATAGCAATAAAAGACAGCGTTATAAGTATACAGGTTTCTTCATAATGTATCCAAAGTATAACCATAGTCGAAATAAGCAAAGCAGACAGTGGCTGATAAGCTTCATCTTTATCTTGTCCATCCTTCGCTGGCAAATACTGTCATAAAATCGTTTCTACTCGTCGGGTATGTGTTGTAGAATTTTCTTTACACTGTCTAATTTCTTCTTTTCCATTGGAGCAAAACCACCATACGCTTATTTCTCTGGACATGGCTCCTTCAGTAGTTCAATACCCACCTAACGAACACTTCCTCTGATGGTATATCATCCCTTGTTATATCAAATGATGCATGTATAATCGCCCTGAATCTCGTTTACCTTCTTTCCCATATACAGATGGAAGGTGTCGTACACCCTCAGCTCGTCAGTCTCTAACGATGTCTCGCAAGGATCGCCCTATGACGCGGATAATGTCGTCTCTTGTGTTGCAGAGCGTGCCACGAGGAGTCTATTGTTTTCATTTTTTTTCATTTTGGCGAGTGGGTCGTAACCGCACGGACTAATATCGAGTGAATACGGTGGATGTTCCAGTATCTCCCACCGGTACATACGCAGGAGCTCCTTCACGCTGTTTGCCATGTAGTATCGTACATTGTCATGAAGCATAGTGGGATGCAGTTCATCGGCCATTCACATACAGCAAGGAGGCGAGGAGTTCAATTGCCATGTTGTCCCTAGGGAGACACATCTCAGCGGAGCCGCTCTTGAATGACATCGCTGCCATCCCGAAACACTTTCACTCATTTAGCCACCGTACGATGCGCAAATGTTGTATCATTATACGCCTCACGCAGTCCCTGAAAAAATTGTTGTGCACACCGACTCTGGCATACTTCAATATCGATCCATGCTCATTGTTCGCGTGTCCTAAACATTCCACCAGAGCACTTGAACAGGCCTCCCGCTCCTTCAGACAGTGCACACTGCAGCTGACACAAACACAGCTAAACTTCTCTGACGTAACTCCGCTCAATTTCACGACACTAGTATGTACACGATAACTCGAGGTGCAGGAAATTCAAACATAAAGACACAGTCCGTAAAAGGTGCAACAGTTTCTTAATGTTTGGCGATGAGCTAACAGTGACGTCCACGAAACGAAGCACACTAACAAGTAGCACCAAAACGTGATAACAGAGCCAGTTAACATCAGGGAAGCCCACTCGCGGAATCGCGAAAACAAGCATAGATAGTAAGCAGCGCGCTGAATATAATGTGGCGCTGCGTACGTCAGCGAATCGAAGCGACTGTCTGAAATAGAATTTTAAAAAGGTAAATGGAAGTATTTGGTTTTCCAGTACTCTCCGTCTCTCTCTCTCTCTCTCTCTCTCTCTCTCTTTCTCACACACACACAACTAGACACGAAGGACAGATAAAAATGAACAATGGCAGCAGCAGAGCGCTGCAGCATAAGTGATACGTCGGTGCCCTATTCACCGGCTTTAGGAAAGCATTTGATATACTTGTAGTTCCGCATTTTCGTTTAGTGAAGAAAATGCGAGCTTCCCGAGTATCGGACCATATTTGTGACTGGATTCATAACTTCATAACTTCATTGCAGACAGAACTCAACACATCGCTCTTAACGGAACAAAACCGACAGACGCAAAGAGGATTTCAGGAGTAACTAAATAAAGTATGATAAGACCGTTACTATTTACAATACACAGGGTGCGGGGTGATGCAAGAATTTGTTAATGATACTGCGTTAAACTGTGACTGTGACGATCGCGCAGTACTCCCGCACAGTTCTCAAACCGTAATACACCGGCACATAACAGTTTTATCCGTTCTACTTCAATCGGTAGACTGGAGTTCTCGTTAACAAATTACTTTTTCAGACTGAAAGATATGACGTCTCTTGCGATGCTATCACAAGAGAGGTCCGTCTAGACACTTCAGACAAAAGACTGCTTAAAATATACATTGAAGCTCGATGTTCACGTCTACAGCATTGTCCATTAAGGTTCGAGGGATCTTATGTCTGGCGTATTCCTTAAAACTGCGGTCGGCCATGAGATCTTACTGCACTTGCTCTGACGTCACAACATCGGCCGCTGCGCCCCAACGCAGCCCGTAGCCCAACGAATACCTCAAACAAAAGGTTCACCGCCGGCCGCGGTGGTCTAGCGGTTCTGGCGCTGCAGTCCGGAACCGCGGGACTGCTACGGTCGCAGGTTCGAATCCTGCCTCGGGCATGGGTGTGTGTGATGTCCTTAGGTTAGTTAGGCTTAAGTAGTTCTAAGTTCTAGGGGACTTCTGACCTAAGATGTTGAGTCCCATAGTGCTCAGAGCCATTTGAATCATTTGAAGGTCACAAAACCAGACACATACCTACAGTACGTAAGTGAAACATGAGTTCGCAGAATAACATCGTGTAACATGAATCAATACCAGATATGATGCTATAAATCTACACATTTATCCAATCATATACGTCCTCAAAGGACAAGTCTCAAAATTTTTACACCTTTTTTATCGGTTTATCACAATAATTGGCGTAAACGTATACAGCTGTAAGAACGCAATACTAGAAGCAAAGAAGTCTAGTAAACATGTCCTCTAAAATGCATACGTGAAGAGCTACGGGAACTTTTTGACCTTTGACACTATGAAACAAAGCTCTTCTATTGCTAGCTCTTTCTTGTCCCTAATTTGGGAGGAGATCAATGGGCCGGAACAAGCAAAATTTGTCCAGTAAAAAATGGGCTCTAAAACGTATACCTTAAGAACTGCGCGCGCTTGTTCAATAGAGGTGTTCCACAGTAGCAAAGACGTATTAGTGCTGATAGCTCTTAACATATGCTTTTGAAGAGTCTATGTTTACTGGACATTTTTTCTTATTTTGGTCCATACTACCACCTCTTAAAATATGGAAAGCAAAATGCCTGCAGTATAAGAGATTTATCTCACAGTATTGAAGATGAAGAAGTGCTCATACCTCTTAACGTATGCATTTAGAACCCATGTTTACTGGACATCTTTTTCTTGTTTTTGTAGATACTAGCATCTCTTAAAATATGGGAAGCAAAGAGCCTGCAGTACAGGAGAATGAACTGTCCATAGATTAAAAGGTTCTCGGCGCTTCAGACTGGAACCGCGCGACCGCTACGGTCGCAGGTTCGAATCCTGCCTCGGGTATGGATGTGTGTGATGTCCTTAGGTTAGGCCGGCCGAAGTGGCCGTGCGGTTAAAGGCGCTGCAGTCTGGAACCGCAAGACCGCTACGGTCGCAGGTTCGAATCCTGCCTCGGGCATGGATGTTTGTGATGGTCTTAGGTTAGTTAGGTTTAACTAGTTCTAAGTTCTAGGGGACTAATGACCTCAGCAGTTGAGTCCCATAGTGCTCAGAGCCATTTGAACCATTTTTTTGTCCTTAGGTTAGTTGGGTTTAAGTAGTTCTAAGTTCTAGAGGACTGATGACCTCCGATGTTAAGTCCCATAGTGCTCAGAGCCATTAGAACTATGTTTTATTAAAAGGTAAGCATTTTAGAGAACACGTTTACTTTTTTGCTTCTCGTATCGCGTACTTTTAACTGTATGCGTTCATGCTATTAATTATGATACACTCCGTATATAAATAATCTAGGAGATAACAATGGAAGCTCCATGAAGATGTTCGCAGATGATGCGGTCGACTATAAGAAGGTAGCAACGCCAAAGACACAGCGAATTGCAGGGAGACCTACTGAGGATCGATGATTCGTGCAGGGACTGGCAGTTGTCCCTCAGCGGAAATAGATGTAACGTATTAAGCATAAATAGGCGACGAAATTCACTACCGTTCGATTAGAATAGAAACATTAAGAGCCGAAAAATACCTAGGAGTACAATTCGGAGCGATCTAAAGTGGAATGAACATTTAAAACTAACTGTTTGAAAAGCAGATGCCAGGCAGAGACTCACTGGAAGAATCTTAAGAAAATATACACTGAAGCGCAAAAGAAACTGGTATAGGCGTGTGCATTCAAATAGAGAGGCATGTAAACAGGCAGAATACGCCGCTGCGCCGGCCAGAGTGGCCGAGCGGTTCTAGGCGCTACAGTCTGGAACCGCGCGATCGCTACGGTCGCAGGTTCGAATCCTGCCTCGGGCATGGATGTTTGTGATGTCCATAGGTTAGTTAGGTGTAAGCAGTTCTAAGTTCTAGAGGACTGATGACCTCAGAAGTTAAGTCCCATAGTGCTCAGAGCCATTTGAACCAATACGCCACTGCGGTCGGCAACGCCTATATGAGACAAGTGTCTGGCGCAGTTGGTAGATCGGTTACTACTGCTACAAGGGCAGGTTATCAAGATTTAATTGAGTTTGAACGTCATGTCATAGTCGACAGACCAGCGATGGGACACAGCATCTCCGAGGTACCGATGAAGTGGGGATTTTCTCGTATGACCATTTTACGAGCGTACCGTGAATATAAAGAATGCTGTAAAACATCAAATCTCCGACATTGCTGCGACCGGGAAAAGATCCTGCAAGAACTGGAGCGACGACGACTGAAGAAAATCGTTCAACGTGACAGAAGTGCAACCTTTCCGCAAACAGCTGCAGATTTCAATGCTGGGCCATCAACAAGTGTCAGCGTGCAAACCATTCAAGGAAACATCATCGATATGGGCTTTCGGAGCCGAAGTGTACCCTTGATGACTACACGACACAAAGCTTTACGCCTCGCCTGGGCCCGTCAACACCGACATTGGACTACTGACGACTGGAAGCATGTTTCCTGGTCGGACGAGGCTCGTTTCAAATTGTATCGAGCGGATAGAGACAATCTCATGAATCCACGGACGCTGCATGTCAAAAGGGGACTGTTCAAGCTGGTTGAGGCTCCGTGATGGTGTGTTGCGTGTGCAGTTGGAGTGATATACATCTAGATACGACTCTGACAGGTGACATGCATGTAAGCATCCTGTCTGATTACCTGTATCCATTCATGTCCATTGTGCACTCCGACGGACTTGGGAAATTCTAGCAGGACAATGTGACACCCCACACGTCCAGAATTGCTACAGAGTGGCTCCAGGAACACTCTTCTGGGTTTAAACACTCCTGCTGGCCACCAGACTTCCCACACATGAACCTTATTGAGCACATCTGGGATACCTTGCAACGTGCTGTTTAGAAGGGATCGCCACCCCTTCGTACTCTTATGCTTTTGTGGACAGCCCTGCAGGATTCATGGTGTCAGTTCCCTCCAGCACTACTTCAGACATTAGTCGTGTCCATGCTCCGTCGTGTTGCGGCACTTCTGCGTGCTCGCGGAGGTCCTACACGATATTAAGCTGGTGTACCAGTTTCTTCGGGTCTTCAGTGTAATTCACCTGCGCAAGAAATGGCTTACAGAACCGTTTGCTATCCCCACCAACCCCTTAGGTCGGACGAGGAGATGTTCGCGGTCGAGAGTCGGAACGATTCGCGACTGCACCGTCGCCTACGTTGGGCAGTTGCTCTAGAGTCATCGCTTTCCTGGGGCGACCAAGGAAATCAGGCGCGTGCTACCGTGTTAGCATTTGCTCCGATTCTCGTTTGCCCGTTTTAGGCTCGTTTGCATTTGTAATGTTTACTCACCGTGCTTTCGGACTCGCTGCTCGGACGCCATCGTTCGCTGTGTGAGATATAACAGACCAGTTCTTGAATATTGCTCATTAATCTGGGTACCTTCCCAGGTTGGATTGAAAAAAAATAGACAATATACAGCGAAGGGTGGCGCTTTCGTCACGGGATTGTTTATTCGGCGCGAGTCCATTACGGAGAATATGCTGAACACAACAAAAGCACCAGATGCTACAACAGAGGCGTTGTGATCAGAGAGTGGTTTGCTACTGAAGTTCGGTGAGAGCACGTTCTAGAAATTTTCAGCCAACAAATTAATTATTCCCACGCACGCCTCGCGAAATGATCACAAGGAGAAAATCGGTAGGTGAAGTTTAGAGCTCAAATATCAATATGCCAAAACATTTAGATAAAGCTCTCAAAAATTCTCGAGAAAATCGGCTTTCAAGTTTTTCGATCGTCTTCAACAAACTAAAGTAAGATAGAGTTTTCTACAAGCAGTTTGGCTCTGTGTGTGTGTGTGTGTGTGTGTGTGTGTGTGTGTGTGTGTGTGTGTGTGTGTGTGTGTGTGTATGTGTGTGAGGGGGGAGGGGCTGTGCACATCTCCTGTTCAAGTAATATTTTCAAACAAAAGTGCGAATTCCAACGAGCACTTCCGTGAAGCGTAGAACACATACGAGATGGAAATCATCGATAGCGCTCGAGAATGGAAATCGCTGAACTGAATCTCCTTTCGGTTTTTTTTTCGTTCAGTTCACATACCTACATCATTTAAATATACATTTCATCAAATACATGCCAATTGTAATTTTTATGAAAAATGCATGTCTTCTTATTTATAATTACATATCGCACACAAAAATCCAGTTTTAATTGCAAACACAAATTTTTTACTATCGATCTTTTATAAATGTTGTTAATCAAGACTGCTTATGTTAAAAACATTAGAAATGAAGTTTTTCCGTCTCTGTGTACTTTATGCTTCACGGAAATGCTCGTAGAATATGGACCTTTGTTTAAAACATCTATTCCGCTGGCAATCGAATCCAACCGTAGCCCTCTTCCCGTTGCAGTCTCTGAAAGAAACGACCTTACATTAGCATATTAAACATGCTGGAAAAGCTTCGAAGTCGATTTCTCGATAACTTTTGAGAGTTGTATCGAACAGATTTGGCTGACTTATATTTGAGCTCTGAACTTCACATGCCATCCATATATATATATATATATATATATATATATATATATATATATATATACACACACATACACTCCTGGAAATTGAAATAAGAACACCGTGAATTCATTGTCCCAGGAAGGGGAAACTTTATTGACTCATTCCTGGGGTCAGATGCATCACATGATCACACTGACAGAACCACAGGCACATAGACACAGGCAACAGAGCATGCACAATGTCGGCACTAGTACAGTGTATATCCACCTTTCGCAGCAATGCAGGCTGCTATTCTCCCATGGAGACGATCGTAGAGATGCTGGATGTAGTCCTGTGGAACGGCTTGCCATGCCATTTCCACCTGGCGCCTCAGTTGGACCAGCGTTCGTGCCGGACGTGCAGACCGCGTGAGACGACGCTTCATCCAGTCCCAAACATGCTCAATGGGGGACAGATCCGAAGATCTTGCTGGCCAGGGTAGTTGACTTACACCTTCTAGAGCACGTTGGGTGGCACGGGATACATGCGGACGTGCATTGTCCTGTTGGAACAGCAAGTTCCCTTGCCGGTCTAGGAATGGTAGAACGATGGGTTCGATGACGGTTTGGATGTACCGTGCACTATTCAGTGTCCCCTCGACGATCACCAGTGGTGTACGGCCAGTGTAGGAGATCGCTCCCCACACCATGATGCCGGGTGTTGGCCCTGTGTGCCTCGGTCGTATGCAGTCCTGATTGTGGCGCTCACCTGCACGGCGCCAAACACGCATACGACCATCATTGGCACCAAGGCAGAAGCGACTCTCATCGCTGAAGACGACATGTCTCCATTCGTCCCTCCATTCACGCCTGTCGCGACACCACTGGAGGCGGGCTGCACGATGTTGGGGCGTGAGCGGAAGACGGCCTAACGGTGTGCGGGACCGTAGCCCAGCTTCATGGAGACGGTTGCGAATGGTCCTCGCCGATACCCCAGGAGCAACAGTGTCCCTAATTTGCTGGGAAGTGGCGGTGCGGTCCCCTACGGCACTGCGTAGGATCCTACGGTCTTGGCGTGCATCCGTGCGTCGCTGCGGTCCGGTCCCAGGTCGACGGGCACGTGCACCTTCCGCCGACCACTGGCGACAACATCGATGTACTGTGGAGACCTCACGCCCCACGTATTGAGCAATTCGGCGGTACGTCCACCCGGCCTCCCGCAGGCCCACTATACGCACTCGCTCAAAGTCCGTCAACTGCACATACGGTTCACGTCCACGCTGTCGCGGCATGCTACCAGTGTTAAAGACTGCGATGGAGCTCCGTATGCCACGGCAAACTGGCTGACACTGACGGCGGCGGTGCACAAATGCTGCGCAGCTAGCGCCATTCGACGGCCAACACCGCGGTTCCTGGTGTGTCCGCTGTGCCGTGCGTGTGATCATTGCTTGTACAGCCCTCTCGCAGTGTCCGGAGCAAGTATGGTGGGTCTGACACACCGGTGTCAATGTGTTCTTTTTTCCATTTCCAGGAGTGTATATATATATATGCCGTGTGGTCTCCATGTAAGACGCTGGTGCCTACCATCTTTGCAGACGACTTCTTCAATACTGGTAATGTCTCATACTTTGTGGGTGTGACATTAAAAGATCAACTTACAGAAACAATGAGTAGTAGGTATTTTAAAATTTAATTACGCTCTAGTCCGATATTAGTTAGATTTGTAGCTAAGCACATGGATGCCACGATCAGTTTTACCTCTTACTGCTAATTTAATGTTATAGGTTGTAGTTAGGGGATTCCCCTGGATCTAGAGATGTTACGTGCGGTCTACGTGAAGGAAACATTTTCTTCAACATACTTCATTCTCAGCAGTTCTCCGGTTCACTTCCCCATTTGCATAGAATTCAGAACATCGAATGAAAATTATAGTAATATTCGTCCGAACAGGCCACGAAGGCCCAACGGAACCGACCGGCCGCCGTGTCAACCTCAGACCGCAGGCGTCACTGGATGGGGATATGGAGGGACATGTGGTCAGCACACCGCTCTCCCGTTCACAAGACCGGGAGACCGGAGTCGCTACTTCTCAATCAAGTAGCTCCTCAGTTTGCCTCACAAGGGCTGAGTGCACCCCGCTGGCCAACAGCGCTCGGTAGACTAGACGATCACCCATCTAAGTGCTAGTCCAGCCCGACAGCTCTTAACTTCGAATATCTGACGGGAACCGGTGTTACCCCTGCGGCAAGGCCGTTGGCAAATTACAGTAATAGTGATACGTTATTTCTTACTTTTCTACGAATACTAAAGTAACGATAAATCTGACGTCCTCTGTCTCATTGTGTCAGCGGAAAGGAATCCGCATTCTATATTACCGCGTGTAACAATGGCTTCGCGTTAATGAGACGAAAAAGATAAAAGAAGAGTTCCATTCTTTTTCAATCACTATCGATCATCTAGAGATTGAATGAACTGCTTTTACATGTTAACATGGTTTCTCCTCTTATTTCATTGCTGCACGTGGCATAACGCAAATGCTGGAATTGAATAGTAGTTTTTTTTCTAGATCTAGAAGATGTACAGAATTTAAATGTGCATTGGTGGCATCTGAGGTGTGTCTGACAACCATAAGCCGGCAGTTCGATAGTAATTTATCAGAATCTAGAAGTATAAAATTCTCACACTTCACAGAAATTTCTTCTACTTTTTTCACGTAGGGTTATCACCTGCGACTAGCTGCTCAGTCATTTTTACTCCGTTTTCTTAATGGTTCGCCGTTTTAAGTGTTACGAGATTTCTCTTCAGAAAATAGATAGTTCATAATGAAAACCTTTACCCTTATAAAAGCTTTAAAACGGTTTCTGCTGTAAAAGACTGTGAACTTGATTTTACAGTCTACATGCAGTTACTTACTTTTGAACTTTTCCTGAGCTCACTGGAGCTGAACCGTACGTAACTAATACTCTGCTAGACGTAAGAGATATCCTCATGTGAGAGAAAGAAGCCATTTTGCAAGACTGGTATGTAAAAAAAAAATATTATACTACCGTGAATATGAGTATTCTAACTTCAAACATGGTATCTCCAACAGAATAGAATGTAGAAATGAATTCAGGCGTGACCCGCTGAAGTGCAGTCAGTCTGTTGCTGTTCATATTGTATATTAATGACCTCGCAGATAATATTAATAGTAACCTCAGACTTTTTGCAAATGGTACAGTTATCTATAATGAATTACTGACTGAAAAACGCTGCACAAATATCCAGTGAAACGATGATAAGATTTTAAAGTGGCGGAAACGATTGACAACCTACTTTAAATATTATGAAATGTAATATAGCGTTTTCAAAGAAACGCAAAAATGTAGTATCCTATGACTACAATATCAGTGAGCCACAACTGGAATCAGTCAACTCACACAAATATCAAATGTGAATTGCAATGATTATATAAGTTAAAGTCATAGATGAAGCAGGTGGCAGAGTTCGGTTTATTGGTATAATACTGGAAAAATGCGATCAGTCTACAAAGGAGACTGGTTACAAATAATTCATGCGACCCATTCTGGAATACTGCTGCAATGTGTGAGGCCCGTACCAAGTAGGACTAACAGGAGATTGTGACGTACGCAGAGAAGAGCAGCAAGTAAGTTCCAAGCTTTCTTTGACCAACGGGAGAGAATAGTGAACTCATTGAAAAACCTGACCTGGCAGACGCTTGCAGATAGACTCGGAAGCCTACGTACGAAGTTTCAAGAACCAGTACCAAGTGAGAACTATCTATGCAGGGTGTTCAAAAAAAGTGTCGAATATCTTGAGAGGTGGTAGTACTCATCGAAACAAGAAAAATAAGTCCAATAAACATGGGTCCGGAAATGGATACTCCTTGAGACAAACATTTACTTACTGGAAATGTAACTTGACGTACATTCATGGCAGTGCATCCCTCTGCCCTCTGGCGTAAGGAATGACGCACACTTTGAAGTATACCCGGTTGTTGTCGTACCTGCTGCCACTCAGATCACTTCCTTCAAGTGTCCCCATAAGTCTAAGGGATTGCGGTCTGGGGAACAGGCCTAGGTGTTGCCCCCCCCCCCCCTCCCTCCCCCGACCAATCCAGCGGTCCTGAAATATCTGCGTCAGATGTTCGCGCACTGAAGCGTGCTGGTGCCTCATCATGCATGAACCACATTTGTGTTCGCTGCTGCAGTGGTACAGCCTCCAGCAGGCTAGGCAATACATCAGTAAGAAAATCCAGATAATGTGCCCCAGTTAACCTTTGTGGTGGCACGTATGGCCCTATTAATCTATCGCCAAGTACATCTGCCCAACCGTTGATTGAGAATCAGTATTGATGCCCTCTTTCCTGATCTGCGAGGGGATTTACATCTGCCTACACATGCTGGTTATGGAAATACACAAAACCATCTCTTGTGAACCCTGATTCATCGGTAAATAAAACCTTGGATCTGCGGCACTCTTCTGCAACAGCCATGAACGGAACCGCCGTCTGCCATGATCATGATGATCCTGTAGCCTTAGGGCCTGAACGCGCTGTATATGATTAGATGATGTGGGTACAGCAACTGTTCGTATAAGTACTCCACCCCCCCCCCCCTCCGCCAGATAAGAGAGTGAGACATGCCTTCTGCTGCTGCTGCTAATCGTCGCACACTGGTGCCAGGGGGTCTTCCGCGGAACTCAGGAACTCAGCACACGCTCCTCCATGTCAGGCGTACGAATTGTGCGGGACGTTCCACTGTCAGTCTTCCGAGGTGCAAGGGTACCTGTGTCCCTCATACGCTGGAAACGCTGCCGAACAGCTTATCAGAGGGCACTCTGCGCTGTGGATATTTTTCAGCATAGAGGGCACGGGATCGCAGGCTACATCCATCCATTTGCTAAACCATAGCAGAATATCATATCCGCCATTTCATTTATCGAATAGCAGCCGCCATGGTGATCGAGCGGTTCTAGGCGCTTCAGTCCAGAACTGCGCGACTGCTATGGTCGCAGGGTCGAATCCTGCCTCGGGCATGGATGTGTGTGATGTCCTTCGGTTAGTTAGGTTTATGTAGTTCTAAATCTAGGGGACTGATGACCTCAGATGTTAAGTCCCCTAGTGCTCAGAGCCATTCCATTGCTAACAGGTGGCGAGAGAGAGAAAATGTAAATGTATTACATCAGTTGTACGGATAAACAGCGCAATAACAGTAAACACAGAAGTGAGTCCGTGTTTGGAAGAAGGTAACACATCATGATACTTAGCCAGGGTTGACAGTACTGAACAATATGACACGCAAACACGACGAAAACTAACGTAGCCTACAACACAACTCGAACCACACTACTGACTGCAGACAACCTAACAGTAGGTATCGCACTGTAAGACATCATAATACGAGTACACCACCGTCACATTTGACGGAGTGCCAATGCAACGACTGTGCTAATATCCGCACCTAGCGTCGCGGATTCCTTCCTATAAACACGTGTCTATCTCGGAAAGAAAGCATTTCTGGACCCATCTTCATTGGACTTATTTTTCTTGTTTCTGAGAGTACCACCACCTCGCAAAGTGCTCGACACGTCTTTTTTCGAACATTCTGTATATCGCTCCCTTAGGGAATGTGAAGGCGAAATAACGTATTGCGCACGCAGAGGCATCTCAGCAGCGCGCCACGCTCCACAGGTAATTGGAACGAGTAAATGGGCGTATATGTGGTTACTATAGCGGATCACAGAGCATAAATGTAGCCCTAGACAGAAGTAGATGTCGTAGGTGGCTTTGCAGTCGCACAGCCCGCCGGGAAAGGCGAGGTTTGTGGTGGGCTAAATGACAGTTGCATTTTACATTTTCCTTGAGTAATGATGAGAAGCGATTGTTCAGTTAGCGCTTTCTGCTTGGAAGAAGGAAGATCCGGCTTCTCTGAGGTAAACCTTGACCCCGATGACATTTCCTCAATGCCTTACGGTCACGCCTCTGTAATGTCAGTTGGTTTCCCGGATGCTGTAATTATGTTAAATCTTCCTTGTCGATAACAAAGTACATTTTAATTTGCATTACCTCAGACTCCAGATATACGCTTCCCTGAAACTGTTCAAAGCGCAATGGATGATGAAGAAAAACGTAAATTCGCTATTAATGTCCCGTCATTATTTTGTTCTGTGAAGCAGGAGTGGTTCTTTCGAATGGACCACGGATGTCATCGGCCAGTGTTCGTATCACATCTGAGCTAGTGCGCTGTTCGTAGTTCCCTCGCAGCCTGCAGAAGATTTTACGTGAACAGAAAAAAAAGAAACAGGACGGTTAGGAAAAAAACCACATCTAATACCAGCACTTATGCACTTAGTTATACTGTATTACCAAACAGTATTCAACTGTACGTCTTCCTGTCACCTGCCCTCACAAATCACCGAAACCGATCCACAGTCGTATTAAGTGGCCCCTGCATCTCATTTCCTATCCGTGACACTTTGAAAGTATGTGACTCCTGGTACCTCCTATTCTCGTATCTTCGTCACGCCACTAATATTGCATCTATTGCGACAGAACACTTTATTTATATATCTAAAAAAAAGTAATTGTTTCTCGAAGTACGACCAGTAGCGATCATGCTTGTTCTGAATTACTGGATGATTATAATTAAAGCTAAACTTTCAAAATGTAGTAGAAATAACACCACTGGTCAGAATGTCGTCAAATTGCTACGGAATATTATTGGAGAAGGGGGAAAACGTAAGGCAGAAGAAAAAAAAAATAGTGTGAAATTGATCAATAGATGGCACTGTATGTGTCAGAATACGTAAATGAAAACACCTGTCATGCGCACGACCCACTGAAGCTGGTATAAACGCGCCGAGTACACACACGGCTTTTCCTCCTTTCGCGTCTGCGACGTTCGCCGTTGCTGTCTCAATGCAGGATCGCGCTCTGCTTCTAAAGCTGTATTACAAGAATGATGACTGTGCTCACGTCGCTCTGCTGAAGTTCCGGACACTAAAAGGTTTGAAAAAAAGGCGTTGGCCCGATGACTGCCGTGGGTCTGGAGAATATGTTCCGGAAATTTGAAAATACGGGTTCTTTTGGTGTGCGACCTGGTAGAGGGAGGAAATTGATTCGGCGACAGTGGAAGCAGCGGCGACAGCAATGCAGGGAGAAGACGAGTGGTGATGTACAAACGTGTAGTGCACGGAGAATTGCCCGAGCATTGGACCGACCCGTCAGCACGGTGCGTAAAATCCTACGAAACATCCTTCTTTGTTATGCATTAAAAATTACCCATATACACGAGTTGCTCTCTGTTGACCTGCCAGCAAGAGAGACCTTTGCTTTAGAATTTATTGCTCGCGTGGAAGTGGACAATGACTGATCGTAGAAGATTTTCTGGACAGACGATGCCCACTTCCATCTGACAGTATACGTAAATACACAGATTCGTCGAATGTGGATAACGGAAAACCCACACGCAAATCAACCAGAAATACTTCATCCTGAAAAGGGCACTGTGTGGTGCGGGTTTACGGCATCATTTATCATAGGGCCATATTTTTCGAAGAGACAGCTGCTTCAGGTCCTGTTACCTATACCATGACTGGCAAGCGCTATGAGTGTCTTTTGCGTAACCACGTCATTCCAGCTCTCCAACAGCGTGGATGTGTGGATGGAATCATTCTTACGCAAGACGGCGAACCTCCGCACATTGCAAATCCAGCTGATCAGCTGCTGAAATGCCATTTCGAAAATGCTGGAATTATCAGCCGCTATTTGGTTCAAATGGCTCTAAGCACTATGGGACTTAACATCTGTGGTCATCAGTCCCCTAGAACTTAGAACTACTTAAACCTAACTAACCTAAGGACATCACACACATCCATGCCCGAGGCAGGATTTGAACCTGCGACCGTAGCGGTCACGCGGTTCCAGACTGTAGCGCCTAGAACCGCACGGCCACACCGGCCGGCAGCCGCTATTTCCCTAAAACCTGCTCGTCCCGATCACTCGGTTTTAATCAGTGTGACTTCTGGCTGCAAGGCTATCTGAAAGATGTTGTGTTCAGTGTGCCGATTGCAAACTTAGCTGCATTGAAGGCATACATTGTGAACGTGACGCCGGAAGCATTTCGATCAGTTGTGGAACACGCTGTTTCACGAGTTCAACTTGCTGCAGAAAATTGTGGACAGCATATAGAACATATTTTGAGCCAGTCAGTGGAAATGAATAATCCTATTTGATTTTGATTGATGCTTTTTATGCGGTTTTTGGCCCCAGGACAATTAAAAACCTATTTTTCCCATCCGATGTGACATGATCTTGCCGTGGTGGATGGGCTTACGTAGCTATCAGTATCACACCTGTACACCCATGAACAGTGAATAGTACAGTTTATTGAACGTCAAACGCACACCTTAGGCATTGTTGTATGATTCATTTGTTATTTGTAGGGCCGGCCGGTGTGGCCGTGCGGTTAAAGGCGCGTCAGTCTGGAACCGCGTGACCGCTCCGGTCGCAGGTTCGAATCCTGCCTCGGGCATGGATGTGTGTGATGTCCTTAGGTTAGTTAGGTTTAATTAGTTCTAAGTTCTAGGCGACTGATGACCACAGCAGTTAAGTCGCATAGTGCTCAGAGCCAACCGTTATTTGTAGGCGACCACTATTGAATTATATTGCTTACAACGCCATCTATTGCGAAATTTTGTAACTATTTTTTTTCTTCTGCCTTGCGTTTTCCCCCTTCCGATAATATTCCGTTGCAATTAGTCGTCATTGTGACCAGCGGCTTGAAAGTTTTACTTCAATTGTAATCACCTTGTATTTTCCGGCCAACAGAAGCACTCTAATGAGGGTTAGCATTATAGCCTACGAGGGACAGCCACATGGTTTTGTCTTCTTCGAAAAATGAAGTTATGTAATAAAATGGAGAGCCTGGTGCTCGAAGACCGGCGTATCGTGATCAAGCCGGTAGTGAAAGAAATGAAAATCAGTCATGCATCAGTTTTTAAAGTACAGCACGACATTTCAGAGCTACAAACCGCAAATTATTGTTTCAGACTTGAAAATGAAAAGTCCCACTCCATCAGACATATTGACAATAATCTTGCAAAATATACTGTGGATGTGGCTCAAGTCAGTGAAGGCCACTCTACCGTTGCTAGCAATCGTGAATGAAAGAGATTTATGCAGTCGTCAAGAACGACATTTCAGAGCTACAAACCGCAGATTATTGTTTCAGACTTGAAAATGATAAGTCCCACTCCATCAGACATATTGACAATAAACTTGTAAAATATACTCAAGTCAGTGAAGCCCAGTCTACCGTTGCAAGCAATCGTGAATGAAAGAGATTTATGCAGTCGTCAAGGACGACATTTCAGAGCTACAAACCGCAGATTATTGTTTCAGACTTGAAAATGATAAGTCCCACTCCATCAGACATATTGACAATAATCTTGTAAAATATACTGTGGATGTGGCTCAAGTCAGTGAAGCCCAGTCTACCGTTGCTAGCAATCGTGAATGAAAGAGATTTATGCAGTCGTCAAGGACGACATTTCAGAGCTACAAACCGTAGATTATTGTTTCAGACTTGAAAATGATAAGTTCCACTCCATCAGAAATATTGACAATAATCTTGCAAAATATACTGTGGATGTGGCTCAAGTCAGTGAAGCCCACTCTACCGTTGCTAGCAATCGTGAATGAAAGAGATTTATGCAGTCGTCAAGGACGACATTTCAGAGCTACAAACCGCAGATTATTGTTTCAGACTTGAAAATGATAAGTCCCACTCCATCAGACATATTGACAATAATGTTGCAAAATATACTGTGGATCTGGCTCAAGTCAATGAAGCCCACTCTACCGTTGCTAGCAATCGTGAATGAAACAGATTTATGCAGTCGTCAAGGACGACATTTCAGAGCTACAAACCGCAGATTATTGTTTCAGACTTGAAAATGATAAGTTCCACTCCATCAGAAATATTGACAATAATCTTGCAAAATATACTGTGGATGTGGCTCAAGTCAGTGAAGCCCACTCTACCGTTGCTAGCAATCGTGAATGAAAGAGATTTATGCAGTCGTCAAGGACGACATTTCAGAGCTACAAACCGCAGATTATTGTTTCAGACTTGAAAATGATAAGTCCCACTCCATCAGACATATTGACAATAATCTTGCAAAATATACTGTGGATGTGGCTCAAGTCAGTGAAGCCCAGTCTACCGTTGCTAGCAATCGTGAATGAAAGAGATTTATGGAGTCGTCAAGGACGACATTTCAGAGCTACAAACCGCAGATTATTGTTTCAGACTTGAAAATGATAAGTCCCACTCTATCAGACATATTGACAATAATCTTGCAAAATATACTGTGGATGTGGCTCAAGTCAGTGAAGCCCACTCTACCGTTGCTAGCAATCGTGAATGAAAGAGATTTATGCAGTCGTCAAGGAAGACAATTAATGTGAAAAGAAGTGTAGTAACCTTCCTGCGGTTCATTAATTCACCTCCAAGTGACTACAACAATGTGTACACACCTTTACATTAGACTGTTAACGATATTCAGCGGCAAGGTGCCGAATTTACCACTCCGGTCCTTTGGAATTGGAAATTTGTGGTAAGTTCCTGTGGGATCAAACTGCTGAGATCATCGATCCCTAGGCTTACACACTATTTAATTTAACTTAAACTAACTTACGCTAAGGACAACACACACACCAATGTCCGATGGAGGACTCGAACCTCCGACGGGGGGTGCCACACGAACCGTGGCAAGAAGCCTCATACCGCACGGCTACCCCACGCGGCACTCCAATCTTTCCCAGCAAAATTACACAGGTCACTGACAACTTCACACTAACAAACTAAACGCTTTTGCGTCATTTTCAACAGGAACGTACTTTACATACAGTCTCACTAAAAAACCTGCGCAGAAATACTCAGTTAATAAACTGCGACCCATTCCGGCGATGGGATGGGCGGAAGGGGGGGGGGGGGGGGGGGAAGTGCCACATAGGCTGAGTAAGACTCAGTTTCCCGTCTAGCAGTGCAGATCATTGTCTGAGTGTTTGTACACTCTGCACGTATACATTTTTGTATTAGCATTATTAGTAATTAACTTCAGTATTCCACATAATGTTAAGGAGTTTTGCGAAAAGTAAACAGCTCCTGGGCGTTTCTGCGCATTTCGTGGCCACTGATTAACGACAGCGTGCTGAAAAGTAATGCCTCCGATTTTTTTATATGAAAACTCTTGAAGCTTTTTAAAGAAGACAGACATTATTAACATTCTACATCTTTATTCTTCATGTCTACATATTTATTTTTGAGCATAGCCACCGTCACTGTAGAACGCTTGACTTTGTTGACGAAGGCACAACCTCACCTCTGCTTGTACCGCTTCATCTCTATCGAAATTAGGTCCCAGAAGGTGTTCTTTAAGTTATAGAAATAGATGAAAGTCGGATGGGGCCAAGTCCGGACTGCGTGGAGGATGGTCAATAACAGAGAACTCAAGGCGTAAGATAGTTGGAGATGTCGCAGCGCTCGTGTGTGGTCTGATGCTGGCATGCTGAAGGAGAGCGTGCTCCATTTGTGGACGAACTCTTCGAAATCGAAACTCGATTACAGCACGCTACTTCTTTCGCACCGACGTAGTTACGCTACTCACTTCCATGTTACACGCTACAATTCGGAACCATCTAGCGGCAGACGGCTGCAATATGTAGACACGAAGAATAAAGGTGTAGAATGCTAACAGCGTTTGATTTATTTGAAAAGCTTTACGAGTTCTCACAGAAAATATTCGGAGGCATTACTTTTCAGCACTACTTCTTACCAGGAGAGCTGCTGATAGGGCAGTATAACCACGCAACTACAAGTAGTTCCTTCCTGTGAAGAAGTGGGGGAGGGCGAGTGGGGAATCACCTGCTCACTCTTCAATTTGTGGACAAGGAGGGAAGTGGTTGACCATATTGCGGAGACTTGCCTTCCCTCACGCTTCTGCTCTCCACTTACCCTCCTTTCACCCTGTCAACTCTCAGTAAGCAGAATGAAATTTTCACTCTGCAGCGGAGTGTGCGCTGATATGAAACTTCCTGGCAGATTAAAACTGTTTGCCGGACCGAAACTCGAACTCGGGACCTTTGCCTTTCGCGGGCAAGTGCTCTACCATCTTTTTTTTTTATCGTTGTGTTTGGTCGTTACGGACCTCACATGACATCAGTTCAAGTTCGTTTGTTGATCCTTCCACTCAGTTTTTTTTATTATAGAGGCCAATCAGCTCTCTGATCGAACACGCTGAGCTACCGTGCCAGCGCCATCTCAGCTACACAAGCACGACTCACGCCCCGTCCTCACAGCTTCACTTATGCCAGTGCCTCGTCTCCTACCTTTCAAACTTTACAGAAGCTCTCCTGCAAATCTTGCAGAACTAGCACTCCTGAAAGAAAGGATACTGCGGATACATGGCTTAGCTACAGCCTGGGGGATGTTTCCAGAATGAGAGCACTTGCCCGCGAAAGGCAAAGGTCCCGAGTTCAAGTCTCGGTCCGGCAAACAGTTTTAATCTGCCAGGAAATTTATCTCAGTAAGTAATTTATCCCCTAATGTGACTCTACAACACTTAGATGTAGTACATAGATTTAATATTTGATTTTAACCCACTTAATTTAACAATACAAATTAACTTCATACGATTAAAACACTATTTTTGCGTGTGGCCTGCCACAGTGGTAACACCAGTTCCCGTTATATCACCGAAGTTAAATGCCATGCGCTTAGATGAGTGACCGTCTGGGTCTACCGAGCGCTTTTGGCAACTGGGGTGCAGTAAGCCCTTGTGAGGCCATTGAGGAGCTACTTGATCGACAATTAGCGGCTCTGGTCAGGAAAACTGACAACGGCCGGGAGAGCGGTGCGCTGACCATGTGCCGCTCCATATCTGCATCCAGTGACCTATCAGCTGAGGATGACAGGCGGTCGGTCGGTACCGGTGGGCCTTCAGAGGCATGTTCGGACGGAGTATGGACAAAACATTTTTAGTAATCTACAATATTTGAACCCCCCGCTTCGCGCAAACTGTCAGTCCTTGGATCTTTCATGTAGGAGATTTAATGTAGTTTAACTTTGTACTGGGGCACGTTTTCGCTTGAGACCTCAGTATGTGAGTCATTTACGAAAACAAAAAGGACTGACTTTCAAACGCCCCCCCTCCCCACGCCCACCTCTCCCCCCCTACCCAGCCATCAACCATCAGGATTTTTAGTATGTTCTTCATGGTACTCCTTCCTACCATTGCACAAAATTTGCGACTACACGAGTTATTTCCCTGTTTTTCCTTCCTTGACTCTACTAACAACCTCAGAAAGCTAAATACATCTTCCATCAAGTCTTCTGTACTTATCATGAACAGTGCTTGTCACCCATTAAGAACAACGTATTGAGTTTTGTTTGAATCTAGATTTTTCCAGCGTATAATATGGATGAAAAGCTCTCGGCTTACTGTCTAGATTGTAGTGCTAAGAAACTACGACATTTCAATAAGTGCCATACTCACCACCTACAACTAAAATCTACACCTACACTCCGCAAACCACCTTATAGTTCCTGGGGGAGCGTACTGTGATGGCACAGTCACTTCCTCACTTAGATTTGATTAGATTAGAATCGGTTTTCGTTCCATAGACCCAAAAAATGAGATGATTTCCGTGGATGTGGATCATGTCAGAAAGTATAACATAAAAACATAAAACATCTGAATATAATACTTACTACCCTGATCATTTGTCAAGAGATTGTCAAAATAGATGAATACAATACAGCAAACTGGAACAGCTTGACGGCCAGAGTGGCCGAGCGGTTCTAGACGCTTCAGCCCAGAACTGCACTGCTGCTGTGATCGCAGGTTCGAATCCTGCCCCGGGCATGGATGTGTGTGATGTCCTTAGGTTGGTTAGGTTTAAGTAGTTCTAAGTTCTAGGGGACTGATGACCTCAGATGTTAAGTCCCATAGTCCTCAGAGCCATTTTTTTTTGGAACAGCTAATATTTACAGAATTAATAAACTATCAGAATGAAATACTGTCATGCACTATTATTAAATTTATCATACACAGAACACCTAATCTTGACTGTTGTGATCAAGTGCTGTCAAAACTGAAATCTAACAAACATTTTTCTTAAGCTGGCCTAACAGTCTCTGTTAAGATATTCATCCTGTTTCAGCCACGAACATTGTGCGGTGAGACTGTTGGTAGTCATGCATGTATGCTCGATTCCCTGTAATTTAAGCTTTATAGTGTTTTCGGGAGATATGCTATAGTGGACGAAATGAATTACCTGACAAAAAAAGTGAAACACACAGAATGGCAGGAGAACAAAATTAAACATCGTTGTTTTAGAGAGTACACTGTCTAGTCAGATCCATAAAGAACTTGGCAGCATAAGCCAAATTATCAGTATGTCATAAAACTGTGTATCCTCTCCTGAGGCAAAATGGGCCGCATCTGTCCAACTGGCCGTTGGAAGTAGTGGGACAGAGTATGTTGTGGCCCATTTTGTTAGTGCGGGTTGTCCACTTCAGGGGAAGGTATGCACTCAGGGGCATACCTGCCCCTGATGTAGGCAACCTGCACTAACAAAATGGGCCACAACATACTTTGTCCCACTACTCTTGGATACTGTGACTGGGACGGAGTTGACAGCCGAGCTGGTCCCACAAATGTTCTACTGGGGACACGTCTGGGGATCTTCCTGGCCCCAGGAATACCTCAACATCCTGCAGACAATTCATAGAGAGGTGCTATGCGTGGACGAGCATTGTCCTCTTGAAAAACGACATCTCGATGCTGTCGCATGAGAGGTAACACATGAGGACCCAGGATGTCTGTAACGTACTCTAGTGCTGGCAGAGTTCCCTCAACCACTACCAGCTGTGACTTGAAGTCATTCCCAGTGACTCGCACACCATGACACCAGAACACTCTGCAGAACATTGGAGGAATGGAACCTCTCCTGGATCGCTGCCATACTTTACGACAACAGTCATTCGTGGTAGTGCGAAACATCGAATCATCACTGAACACAATGTGACTCCATTCATCAGCAGTCCATGCTTCCCATCACAGCATCACTACAGACATAGCTGTTTGTATTGTGGTATCAACGACAGCCTATGCATGGCACAGCAATTCCCTAGTCCGACTGTTGCTAGTGTCCACACACAGTGTTGCAGACAGTCCATTAATTATAGCTGGATGATAGGCGCTGATGTGAAGCGTTATTAAGTCCTTGGTGCGCAGTATGGCGATCCATTATTTCGTAAGCAGCATAGCATCACAGAGATGATCTATCAATTCCAGTGGCAGATGCTGCAAGGGAGACGTTTTGCATCATGATGTGGTTTATTGTTAAAGTTCCGAGAGCATACATTCCTATTAGATTCAACAAATATATTACATCCTCCTTCAGATATCCCGCGAAAAGACAACGAAGGTAAAATTAGAGATATTCGAGCAGACACGAAGGCTTACTGGCAATCGTTGTTCCCGTGAACTACTCGCACCTGGAACAGGAAAGGAGAATGGGAGAATGGGGGGGGGAAATAACAGTGATGGACCAAGTACCCTCCGCCAATCATCGCAAGGTGGGTTGCGGAGTATAGATGCAGATGTAGATGTAGACGTAGATGGTACTCAGACATTGTCGATTGTAACACTGACGACGAGTATGGTTGCCTTCACGTTCCTATGCAGTCCAGCATTGGGTCGCTGTCACATACGAATGTCCCGCAAATTTGGATATTGCATGATTCGACAAGCTGACCAAATAGAGACCGACAATGAGGCCTCTTTCGAACTATGACAGGTGTTAATAACGCTGTTTGACACAAGCAATCGGCGTCTACGTGTTCTTTACAGTCATCACTCGACATGTGACTCCATCACGCCTCTTTTGTACCCTACACTGGTAACAACACTAAACACGAAAAACGCTAATGCACTCTGGTGACTGTTCTATTTATCACCGAGAACTGCAACTCTAATCAGTACGCGCTTTTGGTGTGTACGTGTACAAAGTTACATAGATATCTGAGTATGTTTTCTGGGTGCATCACTTTTTTTGTCAGGTAGGGTATATTAGTGGACGCTGCCGGAATTTCAACAGTAAACCTCACCACGATGCACAACGGCTCTCTTGTAATGTACCTCATTAGAATTGCGTGAGTATATCTGTCACATTTTCGTGTTTAATAAACGAACCTGTGACAAAACGCGCTGCTCTTCTTAGGCTCTTTTTCTGTTATGGGTCCCGGACTGACGAATAGTATTCAAGTATCGATGGAACAATGGTTTTGTAAACTAACTCCTTTGTGGGTGGATTAAACTTGCTCAGGATTCTCCAGACATATCTCAGTTTTCAGCACGTGAGTCATTTTTGTTAATTCTCAGTCCAGATTTCGCGTAGATGTAAAGTGAAACACATGTTTTTTTGTCAATAAAATGACTAATTTTTTGTGTATATCGATAGCAGCCTACCACTTCATAACGATCAAAGGTCGAAACTGCAGTCGTGGAAACTGTACTGAATAATACAGTCGATGGTGAATACGATGACATTTAAAAAATGACAATATAATCTTGTCTTGAATCCGTGTAGGCAATCATAAATGTGTGGTGTCCTCTGTTCCAACGTATCCTCGGTGTTCTCGAGAACTGATATAGTGTATTCGAATATCACATTCGCGTACAAGACCTCCCGTTGTACGTTGCGCATCGGGTCTTGTCTACAGCACTCGAGAACAAACAGAGAACAGTTGTTGTTCCTTTTTGGAATACGAACAAATTGTTTAACTATTTTTACACATCTTCCTTTATTTGCTATAGATTTCGACGCATCTGTGGTAAACTGGGCAATCACGTGGATTAACGGGTAACAGTCATAATAGGCATCGATATAGTGCGCAGACAAATAGATGTCCGCGATGACGACTTGCTTTCATCCCGCTTTTGGTTCTGACAGCGCCAGCACATCAACCACACTGCAGTCTATGAATTCCTCGTCACGATCTGATTGTGACCTATATCGAGATGTGCTGTGGCGGTAACGCGGTCATCCATATTAGTACCCGGTTTATCGTAGAAGGGTCTTCGGATAGTGGATTGTAGTACCGAAATCGATAGTAAATCAACCAAGATCTTCAAGTACAGCTGAAGATTCCCTCATATTCCTAAAAAGGTATGGTAGCAGCTGGCATCTACCGATTTGTCTGGAGATACACAAAGACGAGTTATTGGTTGCTTTCGTCAAATTTCTCAATCCTTCTATGTGTAGTGTTTTCCGACTGTTTCGTGCTGACTCTTACTACAGGAATTCGAGTCTCGGTTTTCACGTGTTCACTATGTTAAGTTTCCATCCCCATTTTCGTCGTTTATTTAAACAAAATTATCGGGCGCAAGTTTAATTCCGTTATTTAGTCGGGAGCTAGATTTTACATACAGTAACCAGCGGAAGGTTAAGAGCTGAGATCATATGCCAAGTATCCTACTCATGTCCCTGTTTAGTGTAAATACAGTTGCATCATTATTCATTTTAATTTATACTGAAACGTTCCTTTTCATCTGTCTTCAAAGCTTCCAGGGTGTCGCGCGAAATTATACTCGCCGCCGTGGCCAGAATCCACGTACAGCTGGCGATGTACGACTCGAGAAACAACAAATGTAAAATCAGTATAAATTATGGTTCCTGGCTTTTTTTTAACACGCGAGACACAGTTAAAATTACAATTCAGAAGTCCTACAACTACCTAATGATTTTCAGGAAATATTCCGATATCCGACCTCTGGACTAGAAGATGTTCGTCGCTAACATTTCAATGCACGACCTCCAACTGGAATAATAGCAATTACCATTGATAATTACTATCAGAACAAAGGAGGAACACAGTTCAAAGCCAACATGGAGAATATTTCACAAGAACACCACAGTCAAATTTTCACGGCATCAAATGAAATTTATTGGCGTAAATTAACCCTAACCAAGTCCGTCACTTTTATTTAATACCATCTCTAGTTAGCTAATGTCTCCAGCTCCGTTCTGAAGCCTCTTTTGACCGAACACGCCGCGCGGGATTTGCCGAGCGGTCTAGGGCGCTGCAGTCGTGGACTGTGCGGCTGATCCCGGCGGAGGTTCGAGTCCTCCCTCGGGCATGGGTGTGTGTGTTTGTCCTTAGGATAATTTAGGTTAAGTAGTGTGTAAGCTTAGGGACTGATGACCTTAGTAGTTAAGTCCCATAAGATTTCACACACATTTGAGCATTTTTTTGACCGAACAAGTCGGCACTGACTACGCCACAAAACTCGCTCAGAAAAACAGGAAAGTACCTAAGAACAAGTAGATATCCGTGCACGAGTGCGCAATTTCGAATGCTTTGCGGCTTTCCGTACGGGAATAGTAATCTGGTTGATCACGGAGGATCACCAACTTCAGAACTCCGAAATGATAACCACTTTAGAACACGAACTCCGCCCACGACTTGCCGCTTCAACATTACAAGGGCTGCCGCCAGACTCAACCATTCCGAGAGCCGCAAACGCACCACGAAATTACACAAAAAGAAAACCGACGCACCGCGAAGGAATTATCCGAATGGGACGGAAATCGGTAGATTGGATGTACATGTACACACAAACAAACGACTACAATTTCTGGAAAACTGGATGATTTATTCAAGAGGAACACCTTCACAAATTGACCAAGTCAATAACGCGTTGATCCACCTCTGGCTCCTATGCAAGCAGTAATTCAGCTTGATACTGATTGATAGAGTTCTTGAATGTCCTCTTGAGGGATATCGAGCCATATTATATCCAGCTGAGGCGTTAGATAACCAAAATCCCGAGATGGTTGAAGGGCCCTACCCGTAATGCTCCAAGCGTTCTCAATTGGGGAAGTATCCCGAGACCTTGTTGGCCAAGGCAGGATGTGGCCTGCACAAACACAAGCACTAGAAAGTCTCGTAGTGTGCGGGCGGGATTTATCTTGCTAAAATGTAAGTCCAGACTTAACTGCGACGAATGGCAACAAAATGGGGGTAGAATATCGTCAACGTACCGCTGTCTTGTAAGGGTGCCGCGGATTACAAACAAAGAGGTGCTGCTACGAAAAGAACCCCAGACCATCACTCCTATTCGTCGTGTCTTATGGCGGTCGACAGTCAGGCTGGTATCTCGCCGCCGTCCGAGACGTCTCTAGACATGTCTTCGTTGGTCAGTGGGGCTCAGTTCGAAGCGGGGCCCATCTCTGAAGACAATTCTACTCCAGTCAATGACGTCCCAGGCCGAAGACGTGTATGCAGACGTTCTGAAGTTAGTATTTAGCACTGCTCGGTTCTGTCTCGCGTTTCATGTTCCAGCATTGTTAGTTTTACGTTAACAAAAAAATGGTTCAAATGGCTCTGAGCACTATGAGACTTAACTTCTGAGGTCATCAGTCCCCTAGAACTTAGAACTACTTAAACCTAACTAACCTAACGACATCACACACGTCCATGCCCGAGGCAGGATTCGAACCTGCGGCCGTAGCGGTCGCGCGGTTCCAGACTGTAGCGCCTAGAACCGCTCGGCCACTTACGTTAACAGTGGTACACATCAGTATAGGTACGTCTGCTGATGAAGAGGTTGGGGATGTGCACGTCGTCTATGGTCTCTCTGAATGCAGTGGGAGAGGGACACAACAATGCTATGTCGAGCTGTCCCCGCAGCGACGGCAACCACAGCTCACTGCTTTTGCACCGGTACACAGATGCCTACGAGCAACCTGACTCTAACGTGTTATGATAAAAATGTAAATGTCGTGTGACTATGGTCTCCCGTCGGGTAGACCGTTCGCCGGGTGCAAGTCTTTCGATTTGACGCCACTTCGGCGACTTACGCGTCGATGGGGATGAAATGATTATGATTAGGACAACACAACACCCAGTCCCTAAGCGGAGAAAATCTCCGACCCAGCCGGGAATCGAACCCGGCCCCTTAGGATTGACATTCCGTCGCGGTAACCACTTTTTTTCTTTTTTTTTCATTTTGTTCGTTATTGATCGTTGTGTTTGCTCGTTGCGGACATCGCAAGACATCCTGTTCAAGTTCTGTGGTTGATCCTTCCACTCAGTTTTTTATTACAGAGGCCAACCGGTTCTCTGACCGAACACGCTGAGCTACCGTGCCGGCTATCCACTCAGCTACCGGGGGCGGATACGTGCTATGATGATTACATGTTATAGGCTTTCCCAATGTTGTGCACTTCTTTTTCCAAACAAACAAAGACAAATCGTGCAAAAAAAACGGATAAAAAATAATTACATTATTTCTCTCTGAAGTTCCATCGGAGACCGCGCGCGTCTCTTATGTCTAAACACTCAGATGTACAGCCTTGAAATTTTGTAGGCGGTGTTCGGCCTTCGCCTCGTATATTCAGTGTGTCTTACCGTTGACTGTGATGGTGATCATAACGCCCGTGTCGATGCTCCAGAGCGCTGTCTGTGTTGTGGAAAGTGCGTGCGGCGTCCTCTGCCGTCGTCACATGGGGCACACCGTTGCGTACGAAGCTGACGCTCACTTCGGAGCCACTGCCGCCGAGGGGCCAGCGACAGCCAGAGGCGTCGGTGTTCTGGGCGGTGGGGGGAGGGAGGGGCCCCCGCCGGCCTTCGGCACAACTGGGCCGCAGCCGCTGCCGCTGGAGCCTGCAAGCTGGAAGCACGCAAGGACCATCGAGCACTTAATCTGCACGCCAGAAATGTTTTACAAACACCTACTGTCCTCATTATTTATTCAGTTTCCTGTCATAGCTGCATACATATTCCTAATGCTAGTTTGCCGAAAACTTATATACTGAGAACCGTGCTGTAATACTTTTAGGTTTCAAAAGCTCCGACATTGTCGCGAATAAAACAGTGACCCGTATATGTATACAATAAGTTTCCTTTAATTTACGTCTATGGTCACAAACAGATTACCGGTTTCAGATCTGTTTTATAAAAACGAAGTCCTAATGTACTGCAACCATAGCGGCATCGTCGAATGTTAAATGGAAAATCAGCACCAGCATCGTCAAATATATATATAAATATCATCATATGCGCGAGTCATATTGTCAGTAGTACTGCTGACAGTAGTGCTACTGACAATATGACTCGTGCATATGATGTTATTTATATATATTTGACGATGCTGGTGCAGGTTTTGCATTTAACATTTGAGGATGCCACTATGGTAGCAGTACATTCGGACTTCGTTTTTATAAAACAGATCTGAAACCGGTAATCTGTTAACAAAAAGTTTGTGACCATAGACGTAAATTAAAGGAAACTTACTTTCAGGTTTATAACTCAAACAGCAACTACGCGCGAGTGCATTTGTCAAAGATTTATTCGGATCAAACCATCACCGGTTTCGGATTTCTTACACATCTCTCTTTAGATGGCTGTTAAACGTTTTGTTGTTTTCTTGCTGAGGCCACGTTTTGTACCTGTTATTGTTTTGCTGCACTAGGGTAGAAAGTTTTTTATTCACTATTTGGCAAAGTTCGAGATAGATTTATGAACCCTATCAAAACATTCACGAAGCGGTTTCAGAGTCATTAAAACGTGAAATATGGGAAAACGTACGTGCTGCATGCTTCTGTGTGATGAATTCGCCCTCTGTTTTTGTTGTGAATTTTCAAATTCACACACTTCCGGACTTGTATTATCCGAGTGATGTTCAATTCACTGAAAAATACCCTACACCACACCATTCTGTGTTTAATGGCAGCGCCGGCCGCTGTGGCCGAGCGGTTCTAGGCGCTTCAGCCCGGAACTGCGCTGCTGCTACGGTCGCAGGTTCGAATCCTGCCTCGGGCATGGATGTGTGTTATTTTCTTAGGTTAGTTAGGTTTAAGTGGTTCTAAGTCTAGGGGACTGATGACCTCAGACGTTAAGTTCCATAGTGCTTAGAGCCATTTGAACCATTTTTTTAATGGCAGCACACACGATATACACTTACGAAACCAGCTTCATCTGAGCAATATAAACAATCTTTTCAAAGATGTTGCAGCTGGAAAGATGTTAGGTTACCGATGCTGTGGGACTGTATGGCCTTAGTAAAATATGTCTTTGCGAGTGCAATGCAGTTAATTCAAAAAGCGAAACAGGAAGTAAAATTATTTACAGTAGTTCCTATTATGCTGAACGGCTAGTATTACACACACAATGTTACATATAGACAATATCAAACACTGTGTACATCAAAGAAGCACAATAAGATACGTTTTCTATTATAGTGAAGAAGCTAAGTTTGAACACTGAATCTACAGTTGTTTTTTACATTACAAATAGTAATGTTTTAATACACCAGACTGAGAACATCATTTCGATATGAACTTCATAGTAAACGTGGAAGTAGTTTGTACTGTATTCATATAACATGGGTATTTTTTTTATTATCGAATCTGAAAGCACTATGCCTATCTTGAATTATGGGAATAATGTAGATTTAAACAATGAGGCCTCTCGGAAATTATTTAGGAACGAGGTGTTGGATGACTGTGTTTGTTCACTCAGAAAGAGATCAGTAAAAGTATTCTTATGTATACATATTAATTCTAGTCTCCTCTAGAAGATTCATTGTGCCACCCTTATGTGTAAGATGTGAGTATGAATGCAGTACAAACTACTTACCCTTTACTGTTAGAATTGTATCTACAGTCTGATATGCTGAAACAATACTATTAATAACGCAAATTGCAATCCATAAATTCAGTGTTCAAACGTAGATTTATCACTATAATAAAAGACATATCTTACAGTGCTTATTTGCTATTAACAGTGTTCGATATTGCGTATATATAACCTTTGTATGTGTAATCCTAACCACTCAGCGTCTTAGAAACTATGGTAAATAATTATACTTCTTTTTCCGTTATTAAATTAATTCCATTGCACTAGCAAAACATATTTTGTTGAGCCCATACATTTTCGCAGCATCGGTAACCTCACATTGTAAGTTGTCAGGCAAATCCAACACCTTCCATGAAAACCAGGACATGATAAGCAAATCCAGTAGTATGTCACATAGCTCCGAATAAATCGTGACATTAAATTAACCAAACTAATACGAGTAACGAGTGAGCAAATGGAGTACCACAGACTAACACACGAATGCCTAAATGCATGTCATACTTTCCCACCGTGAGACAGACGCAGTTCCGAGGGGAGAAACGAGAACAGAAGCCGAGAACAGAACCGTGTTAAGCTGGAAGGCCCTACGATAAGGGACGGACACCCACGTCACCAGCTAACCGCTAGGACCACCCCCTAGCCCATGTTAAAAGCTAGAGCCCTCCAGAAGAACAGTATAGATCTTACGATAACACTAAAAGAGCCACCCCAGCCGCAAGTTTTAGCGTGAGACTTTTTCGCGTCTCTGTTACGTCAGGACCACCCCCCAGCCCATGTTAAAAGATAGAGCCCTCCAGAAGAACAGTATAGATCTTACGATAACACTAAAAGGACCACACCAGCTGCAAGTTTTAGCGTGAGACTGTTTCGCGTCTCTGTTACGTTGCAAACTTTAAAAACATTGCCCCACCACGAAAAGTATAACGTTTCTCATTGGATAGACAGAATTTTTGTCGGCGGAGCTTAAGGTTAACATTGAGACCCTGATTGGTCAGATGAAAACACAGACAGATAGTTTTTTTAAACCAACTTCAGTAAATTGTAGTAAGTAGAAGTTAGGAGGGAGTTGCTTCCGAGACGGCGAGGTGAGCGGAGCTGTGCTGCCCGCCACCCCTGACGAACACCGACAAGGTAATGAACGCACGCGATGCCACATAACAGCGCATAAAGCTTCACTCAGAACTGCAGAAGTCTCATCTGTTACACCCCCTTTTTACGTAATACTAGTGTCGATCGTCAATTAAAGCTCATGGTGTTCACATTTGCCACTTGAAGTAAAAATCTGAAATGCGATGACTTTTCTGTTATATAATTATTGAGAAGGCACATCAGCCACTGTAATTAACGACAAGTTAGATAAGTAATTAAAGATAATTGAGGGTCACTGTAGACTATCTTGATAGTTTTTTCTTTTGTGAAACTTAATTTAAATCTAGATTATAGATGTGATATGGCATAGGTCATCCTTCGATCCATTGTAGAACTTGGAAACCCATTCAGGGAATATTCGTTCACATTTTTGTTGAACGCAGTTGGTTTTTACCATCCTGTATTAAAATGTTTCCTTTTATCAATAGTGCAATTTATAAACAATGTTTTGTGAGTAGAATAAAATTTCCAATGGTAAACTTAAGTGCTTTTTCGACGTTATTTTACCAGCTAACTAAAAATAGGAAAGCCTTGAATCCCTTCCACTAAATTTAGTTAGTATTAAGATTCTTTTACAGGGAGTGCAGTGGAGCTGAAGCTGAAATCATTAAGTATTTGGTTATATCATCGCTAGTCTCATTGAACTCTTCTGAACTCTACATGTCATGTGTGGTCTGACGTCTCCTTACCAGCAACAGGCCCCAGGTTCAAACTAGTCAATTCCCTAAAAAAACACGCTCAGAGCGTCGTTGCGCGAAAGTGGTAGGGAGACACGATATAGAACAACAGACTACACGCAGAATGTTAGAAAATGACGACCCTGCCAGGATGGTAAAATACCATGATTGAAGGTCGACCACATGCCTAACTAGGTCAGAAAATATCCTGTTAAAAATTTTTCGTAATAAAATTTTTTTTTTTTTGAAAGGCATACATAGTCGAAAACAGTAGCTGCAGCGATAGATAGTAAGAAAGTATTCAATAAAAAGTGAGACATTCTAGCAGAGACAATAGTATAATTAAGTTATGAATTTTAAAAATTGTTAGAATTAAGTTTTCTCCTCAATGCAAGCGCACAGGTGGCGGATACATCGTTGACAAGTTTGTTCTGACCCAACAAGTAAGTGAATGGAATGTCAGTCTTGGGTATAATAAGTGTCAAGTCGTGTGAACAAAAAGTTTATGAAACGCGTGAGATTGTATGAGCGCATGTTGACTCGAAGTAGGGCGCGTGAATTGCTTTTAAAACAGAAAATAATGGATTCGGAAAGATTAGCAATGGCAAATCGAGACCTTGACCGAATTGAGGTAGAGACCCAGCATGAAAATGGACAGAGAATAGAGGACAGTGCAACAGACGATGCAGTATCGCGAGAAATAGGACATATAACGCATCATAACGAGGATAATGTACGTCAAGGCATAGAAAACGTAAGTCGGCATACGACAGAGGAGCAGGAAAGTAGAGAGACAGTCGATGAGGATTCTAACTTGCGTCTTGAATACGTAGAACCCATAGTATAAGTAATCAGAGCTCCCCCACCACAGAGTACAAGGAATGCCAGCAGAAACGTGTCACAGCACAGTTCAATGCAGTCGGTTGCGAACCAACACTTGGGCGAAAACACAGAGCGTAGGACGTTGGAAGAAAACGCAGTAGGACCCACCAATCTGGCAGAATTATTACAACAAATTACAGAAACCATGACAAGGCAAAATAAAGACATAGCGAACCAAATTCAAATTCAGAATGCAGAAACCACGAGACAAATGCGTGCGATTAAAGAACAAAACAAAAAAAAATTCAGTTACACCTAAGTCATATTGAAGACGAGGCAAAAGAATCTCGAGAAGTGATAGGAAACTTAATAACAGGTCACAATCAATTGAGAACAGACATTGACAAGGTACAAGCGGACGTACAAACATTGCGTAATGACATTCAGGACGAGATCAAAACATTACGTAACATTACGTACATTTTAAACAGGTTGGCTACAGGAGAAAAAAATAAGGTGAGCCTCCAGAATTTTTGAGCTGCCTAGATATGCTGTAGACAGTGGCAGTCGGAAAGACGGAAAGAAAGACAAAAGGTGAAAGTGTGAGTACTAAAGGAGGCAGTGGCAGTGGGATAGACTGTAAAGCAATGGGAGAATAGGGAGACTGGGGAAGAGGATTTTGAAGGTTATGTGTTAAAAGAGCGCGAATGCGTTCGCTTGCAAAAATGTTTGGAGAGGAAGGCAGAATGAGAATTGAGGCAACTGATTCCGCAGTTTTCTGTCAATCTTTTAAAGAGGGATATATTCGACTTTTTTGTGCTCTGATAGGAGCATTTTTTAGTTCGTAAATCATACACACTAACCTTACTCGTCATGCAGTCTATCTGTTAGCGGAAACTGTGTCAAAATCACTACAGCAGTTCCTGAGGTTCACGTGTATATAGAGAAGGAAACCGTGCTGAGGGACTTTGATTTATATATGTAGAGAAGAGGGAGAAGATGAGGAAAAAGGAGAACGAGGAGATAATAGATAGATAGGCAGAAGATAAGAGAAGACTCAATACAGCAAGTTTCGACAAAAATATTTGCAGTACGATGCTGCCATGATCAAGGTGACACAAATTTCCATTGAGGTAAGTGAATGCTCACCTGATAGTAGGGAAGGAAGTGACAGAAAAAATGTCGTGTGAGTAGGGCCTCTCGTCGGGGAGACCGTTCGCTCGGTGCAAGTCTTTCGATTTGACGCCACTTCGGCGACTTGCACGTCGATGGGAATGAAATGATGATGATTAGGACAACACAACGCCCGGTCCCTGAGAGGAGAAAATCTGCAACCCAGCCTGGAATCGAACCCGGGCCTGTAGGATTGACATTCTGACGCGCTGACCACACAGCTACCGGGGGCGGACAGCGACAGTTAGGGAATCAGAGAAAGTCACATTCATATTTATTATTCCTTCAGTAGGAATTCGCCAGTTCTTTCATCAGACTGAATTTATAAAATTCTACCATATCGATGGAAATCGTAGTTCTTAGACTGCACTCTGTGTTAACCCAGAAAATGAACCTCCTGTGCATGGCAGTGAGACGCGTTGACCCCCTAGCTATAGAGATGCTCTCACCAGTTGTCAGACGCCGACTACTTTAAAACGGACTATAGACTATTTGATCAAAAATATCTGGACACCCCTATATAATGGGTGATTGGCCACTAGATGTCTCGAGAGCAAGACCTGCCATCATAAAAGGAGAAAAGGATTATTGTTTTGTAAGCAGAGAAGGAGTAAAAGCAGAATCGGTCGGTCAGGAGAGCTAGACTAGTCATTGGATGTCAACTTAATGACAGATCCATGAGGGACATTTCAACCCTTCTCATGTACTGACTGCGAGGGATGTAATACACAACCCCTTGGGATACTGTATCCTATTCCAGCCTCATCTCCACTCTCCCGAAGAGGGCATACATATAACATTAGTAATTTACACTAATTTAAACAGTTACTATGACATTGTTTACATTGTGTCTCACCAGTATAGAGAATGAAGGAAACATGTTGGATTAAAACCTAATATACCACCATAATTTACACACAATACAAACTTCAGGCACAAGGTAGGAATAATTTTGCTATTGTAATTATGGAATAATTAACGATTAAAGTTCCGATATTTACAACTCATAGAAGGTCAGCTATTTTTTATGTTTTTGAAACCAGAAATTATGTAAATCCCTAATAAAAATCTGACATGATGACTTTTGAGTAAGAAATAAGCATACTCATGTTTTAATTGGTGTTAGTTAATAGAACTGTAATTACGACCATATAGAAATGTAAAATTTAGTCATACAAAATTTAATTAATTCAATCTAGGACTTTCATTCAATAAAACTAATCGCTCTGTTCACCTGAAAATGATAGGATGATATTCCTTTAAGACAGTAAAATAATATATGCAAATTAACGAAATAAATTGTTGCAATGATAAAATATGTAATTTATAGTCTTAATAGAAACAGATTCTTTCCTTTGTTTGAATGAAATTATTCACTTTTATTCCTTGTAAATTTGTATGTAATTTGGAAAGATATATGTAAAAACTTTAATTGTATAAATCCAAAATTCAATATGTAACAATGAAAGTAATTGTTTAAAACCATATAAATAGAGGCGATTTTTACGCCGCCATAGGTCAGTCTTACTTCAGTCTTAGACCGAATATTGTATCAACAATATGTAGTCAGACTTTGTAAGTTTTACGTTCGCCACCGAACATCTAGAGTGCGAAATAAAATCTATTGTAAACATGAAACACTGGAACTTATTCCAGCTATTACATAAATTCCATGTGACGATGCAGTAACATCAAAATGAACCTATGGCAGCATCAAGAAGTAGCACTCCGGATTACACAAGATACGTATATTTTTGGTCGAGAATATGTGTATCAAGACGTATTATTCTGAATATTGTTTTTTGTGATAAACAACGATACACATCCCAAATTTCACCACAAAAAATTTTTCGCCACGTTTCATTACAGGGACCGTTGAGCATTGTGGAAGGTGGCTGTAAAAAATCGCTTGAAATCATTCACAACAAATCACTCGTGAATCCAAGCGCTATCAGCAGTCCAGTTAGAACATGGACTACGCATAGGTAGTTAAAAACAATGGAGTACAATGGTGGAGCAGCTCCTCATAAGGTGCACATTTCTATAGTCATTGCTACGGGTGATTATAGGTGGTGTAAAGTAGGACGCCACTCTACAGTGGGCGACTGGAAACGAGTGATCTAGAGTGATGAATTACAATAGACAATCCGATGGAAGGGTTTGTGCTTGGCGAATGCCGGAACAACGATACCTGCTATCATGTGTAGTGCCAACAGTAAAGTACGGATGAGGTGCTGCTATCGTATGGAGCTGATTTTCATGGTTAAGTTGTGGACCCCTTATTGAGCTTAAAGAAAACGATAAATATGAAGGCATGTGAAATACGAAGAAATTTTACAGTACTGTGCATTGTGTGCAGTAGAGGCACAGCTGGGAGACGATATCTATGTCAGTATGATGATCTACCCCATCATACAGCAGCATCTGTTAGCCTAAGGTTCATAGTAACATTCCTGACATGGACTGGCCTACCTGGACCCGCGATCTGAAACCAATGGAATAGCTTTGGGACGAGTTAGAACGTCGATTTCGCTCCAGACCCCAGCATCTATCACCACTTCCTCTGCTTTTGATCCTTGAAAAAGAATGGCTGCTATCCGTCTACAGACATTGAGACAGCTGATTGAAAGTATCCCCAGCGAATTTGCGCCGTTATAAAGGTGAAGGGTGGACACACACCATATTGATGTCCACTAATAAGTGTCTGGATACTTTTGATCAGATAGAATAAGTGTAGACGAGGAAGTCTGACTTCTTCGGTGCAGCCGGCGGCAAGCTTGGCGTCAGGTCTCTGGAGACGGACAAAGGCATGCAGCTGGGGAGGCGACTCAGCGCACGGCGTCTGGTTTGATACATCTCTCCACATTAGTCTGTCTCGTTTGAGCCTCTTCATCTCTGCGCAAAAACTGCCGTCCATGCCCATTTGAACCTGCATACTATGTTCGTGCGGTTTATAATTCACACAGCAGTCCATTAGTCAGCCACACGCATGCTGTAAAAATGTTTCTTTAAAACAGACCGTTACTGGTTTGGGATTTATTTCAAATCCATCTTCAGATAGCTGTTACAGACCTCCTTGTTTCTCTGCTGGGGCCTCGTTTTGTACCCAGTACGGGTTACGTGCACTAAGATAAACGAAAGGATTTTCGTTCACGATTCGGTAGTATTACAAGGGATTTCTCCCTTTTGCCCTTCACAAACATTCGTGAAATTATTTTAAAGTTAATAAAGAATGAAATATGGCGAAAACATCTGTGGTGTTTACAGGGTGTTCGGGAATTTCCGTTACAAACTTCTGGGCCTTGTAGAGGGGAGTGATAACGTAATACGTTGAATAGAAACCCATGTCCGAGAACGCCATCAAACAATGCTACAAAGTCAAGGCGCCAACGCCTGTAATAGTATGTATACAGGGTGTTACAAAAAGGTACGGCCAGACTTTCAGGAAACATTCCTCACACACAAATAAAGAAAAGATGTTACGTGGACATGTGTCCGGAAACGCTTAATTTCCATGTTAGAGCTCATTTTAGTTTCGTCAGTATGTACTGTACTTCCTCGATTCACCGCCAGTTGGCCCAATTGAAGGAAGCTAATGTTGACTTCGGTGCTTGTGCTGATATGCGACTCATTGCTCTACAGTACTAGCATCAAGCACATCAGTACGTAGCATCAACAGGTTAGTGTTCATCACGAACGTGGTTTTGCAGTCAGTGCAATGTTTACAAATGCGGAGTTGGCAGATGCCCATTTGATGTATGGATTAGCCCGGGGCAATAGCCGTGGTGCGGTACGTTTGTATCGAGGCAGATTTCCAGATCGAAGGTGTCCCGACAGGAAGACTTTCGAAGCAATTCATCGGCGTCTTAGGGAGCACGGAACATTCCAGCCTATGACTCGCGACTGGGGAAGATCTAGAACGACGAGGACACCTGCAATGGACGAGGCAATTCTTCGTGCAGTTGACGATAACCCTAATGTCAGCGTCAGAGAAGTTGCTACTGTACAAGGTAACGTTGACCACGTCACTGTATGGAGAGTGCTACGGGAGAACTAGTTGTTTCCGTTCCATGTACAGCGTGTGCAGGCACTATCAGCAGCTGATTGGCCTCCACGGGTAGACTTCTGCGAATGGTTCATCCAACAATGTGTCAATCCTCATTTCAGTGCAAATGTTCTCTTTACGGATGAGGCTTCATTCCAACGTGATCAAATTGTAAATTTTCACAATCAACATGTGTGGGCTGACGAGAATCCGCACGCCATTGTGCAATCACGTCATCAACACAGATTTTCTGTGAACGTTTGGGCAGGCATTGTTGGTGATGTCTTGATTGGGCCCCATGTTCTTCCACCTACGCTCAATGGAGCACGTTATCATGATTTCATACGGAATACTCTACCTGTGCTGCTAGAACATGTACCTTTACAAGTACGACACAACATGTGGTTCATGCACGATGGAGCTCCTGCACATTTCAGTCGAAGTGTTCGTACGCTTCTCAACAACAGATTCGGTGACCGATGGATTGGCAGAGGCGGACCAATTCCATGGCCTCCACGCTCTCCTGACCTCAACCCTCTTGACTTTCATTTATGGGGGCATTTGAAAGCTCGTCTACGCAACCCCGGTACCAAATGTAGAGACTCTTCGTGCTCGTATTGTGGACGGCTGTGATACAATACGCCATTCTCCAGGGCTGCATCAGCGCATCAGAGATTCTATGCGACGGACGGTGGATGCATGTATCCTCGCTAACGGAGAACATTTTGAACATTTCCTGTAGCAAAGTGTTTGAAGTCACGCTGGTACGTTCTGTTGCTGTGTGTTTCCATTCCGTGATTAATGTGATTTGAAGAGAAGTACTAAAATGAGCTCTAACATGGAAAGTAAGCGTTTCCGGACACTTGTCCACGTAACATATTTTCTTTCTTTGTGTGTGAGGAATGTTTCCTAAAAGTTTGGCCGTACCTTTTTGTAACAACCTGTATACAGGGTGACACATGTCCACATAACATATTTTCTTTCTTTGTGTGTGAGGAATGTTTCCTGAAAGTTTGGCCGTACCTTTTTGTAACAACCTGTATACAGGGTGATTCTGTGAAGATGTTACAAACTTTCAAATATAGTGGACAACGATAAATGTATCAGTTTGAGATGAGGGTCCCTGTACCGGAAACGAACGAGTCGGATACCTCTGACAGTGAAATACATGTGCTGCTACTGTTGTTGCTAAGAATTTACAGTAGACAACTTTCAAGGGCGATAGTATGGGTCAAAACAAGAAAAAATGTCCAGTATACTTGGTCACTAAAATGCATACCTTAAGAGCTATGAGCACTTGTTCAATAGAGGAGATGTGCTTGCCACTTCTGTAGATGAAAAAGTGCTGGTAGCTCCACAGCTATACATTTTAGAGCCCATGTTTACTAGATATTTTTCTTGTTTTGATCCACACTACCACCTCTGAAAATTGCATAGTCCACATTCTTAGCAACAGCAGTCCCAGTAAATGTATTCACTCCCAGTGGTATCTGAATGATTTTCGCTTGTAACTTTCGATTCGTTCGTTTCATACATTTATCCAATTTTACCATTCTTGAAACTCTGTAATATCATCACGGAATCACCGTGTATGTAGGTACAGGGCGCCGGCGCCTTTAACTTCGTCGCTCTGTAGCGTCATTGGATGGCGTTACCGGACATAGGTTCCTATTCAAAGCATTACGTACCCACCCGCTTCACAAGCTCTACAAATTTGTAACGGGAATTTCCGAACATCCTGTGTATCTGTGTGACAAATTCGTCGGGTATTTGTCATTTTAAAGTTAACACATGTTTTTACTTCACTTTCCGACTTTTAAATTAATTTCGTCGCTCTAGCAAAAACTATGTTTCTCTGTGGCTGTACATTCTACATGGTGTATTGTAATTAATGACGTAAAAACATTTAGTTAAAACATCACAATACTATAAGCAAAAATGTCTCGGTGAACATAGGGTCTAAAATGGATACCATAAGAGTCACGAAGACTTCTTCGTCTTTAGTAAGGTGAAACAAATCTCTGATGTTGCAGATGCGGTAGTATGGATCAAAGAAAGAAAAAAAAGTTTGGCAAACATGGACTCTGAAGTGCATACCTTTAGCGCTATGAGCATTGTTCGTCTTCGTAAAGTGAAATACAGCTCTTCTGCTGCAGAAGTGTTCATACGTAGCTCGTAAGATATAAGATAGCAAAGAAGGGAAAGCAGAAAGGTGGAAGGAGTATATAGAGGGTCTATACAAGGGCGATGTACTTGAGGACAATATTATGGAAATGGAAGAGGATGTAGATGAAGATGAAATGGGAGATATGATACTGCGTGAAGAGTTTGACAGAGCACTGAAAGATCTGAGTCGAAACAAGGCCCCCGGAGTAGACAACATTCCATTGGAACTACTGACGGCCTTGGGAGAGCCAGTCCTGACAAAACTCTACCATCTGGTGAGCAAGATGTATGAAACAGGCGAAATACCCTCAGACTTCAAGAAGAATATAATAATTCCAATCCCAAAGAAAGCAGGTGTTGACAGATGTGAAAATTACCGAACTATCAGTTTAATAAGTCACAGCTGCAAAATACTAACACGAATTCTTTACAGACGAATGGAAAAACTAGTAGAAGCCAACTTCGGGGAATATCAGTTTGAATTCCGTAGAAACACTGGAACACGTGAGGCAATACCGCCCTTACGACTTATCTTAGAAGAAAGATTAAGGAAAGGCAAACCTACAAACCTACGTTTCTAGCATTTGTAGACTTAGAGAAAGCTTTTGACAATGTTGACTGGAATACTCTCTTTGAAATTCTAAAGGTGGCAGGGGTAAAATACAGGGAGCGAAAGGCTATTTACAATTTGTACAGAAACCAGATGGCAGTTATAAGAGTCGAGGGACATGAAAGGGAAGCAGTGGTTGGGAAGGGAGTAAGACAGGGTTGTAGCCTCTCCCCGATGTTGTTCAATCTGTATATTGAGCAAGCAGTAAAGGAAACAAAAGAAAAATTCGGAGTAGGTATTAAAATTCATGGAGAAGAAATAAAAACTTTGAGGTTCGCCGATGACATTATAATTCTGCCAGAGACAGCAAAGGACTTGGAATAGCAGTTGAACGGAATGGACAGTGTCTTGAAAGGAGGATATAAGATGAACATCAACAAAAGCAAAACAAGGATAATGGAATGTGGTCTAAAAGTAGGGTGATGCTGAGGGAATTAGATTAGGAAATGAGGCACTTAAAGTAGTAAAGGAGTTTTGCTATTTGGGGAGCAAAATAACTGATGATGGTCGAAGTAGAGAGGATAGAAAATGTAGACTGGCAATGGCAAGGAAAGCGTTTCTGAAGAAGAGAAATTTGTTAACATCCAGTATTGATTTAAGTGTCAGGAAGTCATTTCTGAAAGTATTCGTATGGAGTGTAGCCATGTATGGAAGTGAAACATGGACGATAAATAGTTTGGACAAGAAGAGAATAGAAGCTTTCGAAATGTGGTGCTACAGAAGAATGCTGAAGATTAGATGGGTAGATCACATAACTAATGAGGAAGTATTGAATAGGATTGGGGAGAAAAGAAGTTTGTGGCACAACTTGACCAGAAGAAGGGATCGGTTGGTAGGACATGTTCTGAGGCATCAAGGGATCACCAATTTAGTATTGGAGGGCAGCGTGGAGGGTAAAAATCGTAGAGGGAGGCCAAGAGATGAATACACTAAGCAGATTCAGAAGGATGTAGGTTGCAGTAGGTACTGGGAGATGAAAAAGCTTGCACAGGATAGAGTAGAATGGAGAGCCGCATCAAACCAGTCTCAGGACTGAAGACCACAACAACAACAACAAGATATACACTTTAGGGCCAATGTTTACCGGAATTCTTTTTTCTTGTTTTGGTCCTTACTACACTACTGGCCATTAAAATTGCTACACCACGAAGATGACGTGCTACAGACGCGAAATTTAACCGACAGGAAGAAGATGCTGTGATATGCAAATGATTAGCTTTTCAGGGCATTCACACAAGGTTGGCGCCGGTGGCGACACCTACAACGTGCTGATATGAGGAAAGTTTCCAACTGATTTCTCATACACAAACAGCAGTTGACCGGCGTTGCCTGGTGAAACGTTGTTGTGATGCCTCGTGTAAGGAGGAGAAATGCGTACCATCACGTTTCCGACTTTGATAAAGGTCGGATTGTAGCTTATCGCGATTGCGGTTTATCGTATCGCGGCGTTGCTGTTCGCGTTGGTCGAGATCCAATGACTGTTAGCAGAATATGAAATCGGCGGGTTCAGGAGGTCAATACGGAACGCCGTACTGGATCCCATCGGCCTCGTATCACTAGCAGTCGAGATGACAGGCATCTTATCCACACGGCTGTAACGGATCGTGCAGCCACGTCTCGATCCCTGAGTCAACAGATGGGGACGTTTGCAAGACAACAACCATCTGCACGAACAGTTCGACGACGTTTGCAGCAGCATGGACTATCAGCTCGGAGACCATGGCTGCGATTACCCTTGAAGCTGCATCACAGACAGGAGCGCCTGCGATGGTGTACTTAACGACGAACCTGGGTGCACTAATTGCAAAACGTCATTTGTTCGAATGAATCCAGGTTCTGTTTACAGCATCATGATGGTCGCATCCGTGTTTGGCGACATCGCGGTGAACTCACATTGGAAGCGTGTATTCGTCATCGCCATACTGGCGTATCACCCGTCGTGATGGTATGGGGTGCCATTGGTTACACGTCTCGGGCACCTCTTGTTCGCATTGACGGCACTTTGAACAGTGGACGTTACATTTCAGATGTGTTACGACACGTGGCTCTACCCTTCATTCGATCCCTGCGAAACCCTACATTTCAGCAGGATAATGCACGACCGCATGTTGCAGGTTCTGTACGGGCCTTGCTGGATACAGAAAATGTTCGACTGCTGGCCTGGCCAGCACATTCTTCAGACCTCTCACCAACTGAAACGTCTGGTCAATGGTGGCTGAGAAACTGGCTCGTCACAATACGCCGGTCACTACACTTGATGAACTGTGGTATCGTGTTGGAGCTGCATGGGCATCTGTACCTGTACACGCCATCCAAGCTCTGTTTGACTCAATGCCCAGGCGTATCAAGGCCGTTATTACGGCCATAGGTGGTTGTTCTGGATACTGATTTCCCAGGATCTATGCACCCAAATTGCGTGAAAATGTATTTACATGTCAGTTCTACTATAATATATTTGTCCAATGAATACCCGTTTATCATCTGCATTTCTTCTTGGTGTAGCAATTTTAATGGCCAGTAGTGTAATCTCTCCCAAAACACGGAAAGCAGAGAGCTTGGAGCGGAAGAGATTTGTTTCACAGTAACCAAGACGAAGAAATTTTCTTAGCTCTTAGTATTCGCGAAGAGTACCTTGGCATCTCGTTAGCTGTAGTTGCGAGAGCGGAGAAAACGGATATGGTTTGTTGTGGCATGGTGGGGTGCGGGGAGTAACAAGTTCGCCGACATGTACTGTAAGTGAGCAGTGCAGGTAACATAAACATGTATTTCGAACTTTCCCGAGCTCCTGATAACACGCTGTCTTTTCCTAAATGTAATGGAATGTAACCCCCGCGATGGGCCAGCAACCACATCACAGCTCATTTCAGAAAAAAATCACAAAGAAAGTAACGCAACAAAACACAGACAGCGACAGTATGACAATACGATCAACACCATCAGCTAATAGTACGCTGCACAGTTGCCAGCGAACATCTGCTGATCTTTAACGCACGAAGTCTCCCGACTGCTAGCGATCAGATCTGGGGAGTCTACGTACTAATTTGCGGATTCCAGATACTAAGGTTTGCATTTTAGAGCCCATGCTTCTGGTATTGTGTTCTTTCGACTGTATGTGTTTGCGCCATTAATTATGATAGACCCTGCATACAGCATCAGTAACTTAATAATTTTACTACTCTAACATCTTTTAAATTGTTGATTTTGTTACTCATGTAGAGCTGGACCACATTTTGTAAGTGGTGAATGTGTGTGCTACCGTGAAACATAGAAACGACACAATTTCAGAGACTTTTCTGGTCTCATGCAGGTATGATTTTATGCATATAGCCCGAAGCGGCGGGTTACATTATAATCGATTATGAGGAAGTCCGAACCAATTACGTCTCCTTATCACCATCGAATATGACGCATCTCAACAATTGAACTCCCCTACCACCAACTTTTCAAAGATGTTCCTGTACCTGCACCGACTAGCGCTTTCCCTCCAGACCAATGTACAATGTGAATCATCCTATGCTGCTGGTCACAATATGTGCAACATCAGAAAGGATAGCAAAAGTAGTAGGCAGAATACGCGATTTAAATTCTATGTGATTTTGGGGCAAACCGAGTGCGAAAGTAGTGTACAGAGCTGACACGTCTGCCAGCAACAACGGCTCTAACCCATCTGGGCATTGAGTCGAACTGGGCCTGGATGACTTAGCTTCCACTGCAGGGCGAACAAAACTTTACAGTGCACGAGAGATCTGAAGAGGGGCTGACCAGGCCAACAATCTAATACTCCCTGTATCGAAGTAGGTCAGGATGGCCCAGGTAACATATGGTCAAGCATTAACTTGTTGAAAGATGTCACGCAGATCTCAAAGACAGGGTTGAGTCACTGGCCTTAACTTTTCAGAAATGTAACGTCTGATTCCCAAATTACGAGCTATATAAACCCGAGGTGATCGTGTTGTGTACCCATTGACACCCCATACCATCACTCCAGATAGGATGGGGGAACACATATGACGACGACGAAAGCAATCCGTCAATGTTCCCCTTTAAGGAGCCTCTACATACATTCACCATTATGCAGTACGCAGAAAATCGGACTCACACGAAAAGACGACATGGCGTCATCCTGCGTCCAGTGTAGACACTGATCACACCATTGTTAGCGCGCCTCTCTCTCTGCTTCCACGTCAAGGGAAGCCACATCAATCGTCTCCGTGCTGATAGTCCGTGGTGCTCCAGACGTCATCACACTATCTGTGTGGGTATGTATCTTGCTGCAAACAGGCCTATTTCCTGCTCTACGATCCTGCACAGCTGTGTGAATGTCTGTACTTTTGGCCGCTCTTGGCGTTGAGCCACTGAGTTGGCATTGTGTTGGCTCTCCTGAATTAATAGACTCCACATTCACATGACAGTCGTGGATCGCACCCAACGTGGGCACCAATATCGTGGAAAGATAAACCTCGCTGTAGCAGTAGTGTGAGGTATAAGAAGGAGGCTGAAGGCATGCTAGGGTAGTTCTTGGGGTTGTTCTAACCATTGTTTTCAGATGGCGCACTGGTCAGTGCATTTGCTCAGTAAGAAGGAAACTTGGATTCGCAACTCCGTCTGGCACAAATTTTCAAATTGCCCCACTGGTATAAATCAATGCCCACTGGCAGCTAATGTCTTTAAATTCCTTCATGCCTTGATAAACCACAGTCTCAATAGGCAGCGTACATTTGCTCATAAACGTATGTTCTTCTTATAAGAAGCGTAAGGCGAATTTCTCACAAACAATCAACATTTAAATGCGATTTATTAATGAGAAACCTGCTGCATAATGTTTCCTTTCACACTGAGGTGACAAAAGTAATGTGATACCTCATAATATCGTATCAGACTTCCTTTTGTCCGGCATAGTGCTGCAACTCGAAGTGGCACACACTAAGTCGTTGGACGTCCTCTGCAGAAACACCGAACCATCCTTGCTGCCTCTATAGCGGTCCATAATTAGAAAGTGTTGTCAGCGTGGAATTTTGTGCACTAGCTGACCTCTTGATTATGTCCCATAAATGTTTGATGGGATTTATGTTGGGCGATCTGGGTAGCAAATCAATTGCTCAAATTATCGAGAATGTTCTTCAAACCAATCGTGAACAACTGAGGCCAGGTGACATGGCGCATTGTTATCCTTAAAAATTCCATCATTGTTCGGTTGTTTGGGAACATGAAGTCAACAAACAGGTGCAAATGATCTCCAGACAGCCAAAATAACCATTTTCGGTCAATGATCGCTCCGGGGGGCCAAAGGGCCCAGGCCATTCCATGTAAGCAGCCCATGTGATGCTGGAGCCATCACCAGCTTGCACAGTGCATTGTTAACAACTTGGGTCCATGCCTTTGTGGGTCTGCACACTCGAAGCCTACCATCAGCAGTTAAAAACTGAAATTGGAACTCATCTGAGCATGCCACAACTTCCAATTGTCTATGGTCTAACCGATGTGGTCATGAGCCCAGGAGAGAAACTGCAGGCATAGTTGTGCTATTAACAAAGGCTCTCACAAGTATTGGGGCAAGGCCCGTTTGGGCCCACTCTGCATTGTTGCCAGATTATCCAAGATGGCAATGATGATGCCAATCAAGAAGGTGTCGTGTAACCTTGGCAACAGCGCATGACATCACCCAAGACAGCGGTCATGACGTCATCCAAGATGGCGGATTTTGGCAGGAAGATAGGTCAATTGGGCTACCTCCACTAACCTAACCCCCCTCCCCTTCCCTCCCCTGAAAATGATGGGAAGTTCAAATTCCATCAGAATAATGCATCACACCACAATTGTCTCTATTAACCTAAGCAAATGGCGAAAAGATAGGTCACTTGGGCTACCTCCACTAACTTGAGTCACCCGACCACCACCTCTTCCTAGAAATTGTCACAAAGTTTCAATTTTGGTGGTAAATGAGTCACTTGGGCTATCTCTACTAATCCAAGAAAATGTTAGGGGAGATAGGGCACTTGGACTGCCTCCACTAACCTAAGTCACCCAACTGCCAAATCTTCCTAGGGACTGGTGGGGAGACGGCTTGACCTGGGCTTGACATAAGTCTTAATTTATGTATGCACTATTTGATTTAAGCAATTAGAGGCACCACCACCATCCAGTGTGGTCGCCAAGGGGTCCAGACTGAAACTGACCTAGTGCACAATAACACTGCCAGAAGGCACTCTCATCTGTGACATAGTCCAAGATGGCCACCATGATGTCAGCTGATGATGCAAGTACCACTATCCGAGATGGCGAGAAACAGCGTGTTCACCACGAGGGCCAAGTGGCCTAGTACACAGTAACACCACCAGAGAGGGCTGTCATCAATTCTATGATATAACCCAAGATGGTGGGCGAAAATGGCGGGAAAAGGACTCTGCCTGTACTGGTCATAAGACTTTATTTTGCAGGCAGTGTCTCCACCACGAGCTCTTGAGTCCAACTGACCTAGTACACACTACTGCTACCAGAGAGCACCCTCATCCATGACATAATCCAATATAACGGTCTAGATGGGAAAATGACTCAGCCTGCGCTGGGCTGCTGGAGAGAGTAAGGAAGGAGTGTACTTTATTTATTTTGGAACAATTTATTTAGGGACAGATTTTAAGAGATAGTATATTTATCACACTGATACAAAACACTCAACAAGATGTGCTTAGGATCACAATACACAATCTACGGACCTGCAAACTACTTGTAAATAAAGCAACAGACACGCTTGCTAATTGTAAACTGTCGCAATAATGCATTCCACAGCCTACACACATGCGAACTACAACTACGAATTAATTTCAGCACACAAAACGCAGACCTGCAAACTGGTCCTAAATAGTGCAGCACACTGATGTGTAGACACGCTCAGTACTAGTAAACTGTCCAAATAATGCATAGCACAGCCTATAGATCTGCTACCAAAATAATGCAACAGTCACGCAGTCAATGTACACAGACACTGCCTGCCACCCCCTGCGCATTGGACCACACACGAGGCTACTGGAAACCCCTGTGAAGTGATGCGGCCGTTAGCTGTCAAACCACGCACAGGTCCCGCAAGCATGAGGCACCGTTGCAGATGCAGCTGGACAGGAGCAAAGACCTATTTGCAGAGCGCACCGACCTCGCCGTGAGCCACCGCCGGACGCTAGCCAGTGTGAGCCACCGCTCTCCCACCACTGCTACCTGCTGCGAGCAGGTGAAAGTTGCTTCTATTTTCGGGTGTACAATTAGAGTTCTCCAAGTGTTGTACTGACATCACAGAACTCCAACGTGCGCTCACGCCTGTCCCATATGCGAGACACCTCTGGGCAGCACGTGTGTTTTACCATTGCTGATGTGATACCTGGGGATACTGACCTCACTGAATAGCACAGGGTGCATTGTTCCTAGCACAACATACGAGACATGTCTAAAATTACTTAACTGCCCAGAGTGACTGACGCAATGCCACGAAGTTGGAAATTGTATAGTGTCCCACAAATAGTTAACGCTCGCTCTCTTGATGTCTCAGTTTGTATGCATGGAAATTCTTGCCCCGACAGAACCTTTTTACGAAAATAGCGCAGAATAACCTCAAATGCATTCTTCCTCTTGGTCCTAATGTAGCTCCCCATCCGTCATATGTTACCCTTCCTGCTTTCAACATATACACACGTTCTCACTGGTATGTAGAGACTCCTAAATCCCAGCACGAAGGATGTCGTGTGAATGAATCGAGCATTATGATTGACTCTTATCGAATTTATCCTGCTAATTATTGAACCTGCTGGTGTGGAAGCACTGTCCGCCTATTCTTTCTTTCTACAGACAAGACTTTGAGTGGGAGAAAAACTATTTTACACAGATCGTCATATTGCACCGACAATTAAACCGTGCAAAGCGTCCCTGTATAACCTCAAATACGGAAAGATTCTTACTCTATTACACTGCTCTCCCACTGAGGATTAGAGCTTGAATATAAGAGTGTGAAAGTGACTTCCAACCCAGCAATATATCACCACATACCGTGTCGATGTAGTAAATATACAATTCCTATCCTGCCCTTACCAATTCATCCATTTTACATCATTCGTACATATACCACAAAAACAGACAGCATGGTACATATTCCTCGCAGCACTAGGTATTTCCCTGCGAGGTCGGCGGTCATACACCCCTGATAGGTGGCCAGAGCACTCTCAGCGGATCAAAGTCACTCTCAGAACTGTTCTACAAATTCAGGATCGCTCCCCCTCGGCACAAACGCATTACTGTTTACAGTCCGGACCTGCTTACTTGCTCACTTTTCTACACACATCTCCAGACTCGGGGAATTTAAGAACACATGTATTTTCTCATGGTTTGCCATAATATTATACCATTTTCGCGGTACTTCTCGATATCAAGCACACGGCTGCATCCTACCGATCGCTCGCGGAACCTAATTGCCAAGATGTAGACTGGAAACTACTTCTCTACAAACCCATAACTTAAGCGAGGTGGAGCGCGCTCTAGACCACTGAGTAACTAGAAACTTGTCCCATCTGCGAAGACTTATACATGAGAACTCGAAACAAATAGATGAAAGTCATATTTCCACTTAAGAATACCGATGTCCGTGATGTAACAGATTCCAAATTATCCCTATAATTCACAAAGTCAACTGATGTGTTGCTCATGTCTAGAGAACTGGCAAGTGTGTTTTCCACCTGCTAGGGGCACACACCACAATCGATGTTCCCTCACTTAATAAAGGCGCGAAATGTACAGAAACAGTTAACTGAACAATCTACATGCGAGGGAAATATGCCCAGCACAAACACACCTCCATTTTCAATCTTCTCAAATTTCCACGCTATCACAAAAGCTGCCATACACATTAAGTATTAGTTCGCTATTCTGCCGTCTAGAGGACGACACAGTTAACTCAGCTACATTCCTGCATTCCAACAGACCTTTGCATTCGGACAGCTCAAGCCATTAGCTGGAAACGTGAATCATTCATACCACTGGCCACACATAAACAGAATCATCATAGAAAAACGGTCACATTATGTTTCATCATTGTACATACAATTAAATCTTACGATGCGGTTTCAGTTGAATGACATTTCACATTGAGCAAAGTATCGGAAATACATGCTGCGGACGGCTGTGGCTCTGGAAATAGAAATATCTCTACCATTCTTATGACTTGACATACTCTTCCCTCTGCTATCACAGTATCCCACGTCAAATCCATACCTTCCTATTTGCACATGTCGGAACACAAACACATACTTTATAAGCCTGATGCTCAAGGTGTACCTATCACACATCCCCTACTACTACTAAGTATAATACTTCATCAGTAACTGATTGCCTACAATACAAAGTAATACTGAGAGAATATCAGAGATGGATGGACATGTCTCATAAGTTTTTCTTGTGAGTGATACCACTGTGTCTTAGAAAGAGAGCCGTAATTGTCTCATATGTTAAAAAACCCGATCGCAACAACTACTGAATGTTACTGTCACAAGCGGTCTTGGTTCTACAGGTGCACACAAGTATCCATGTTAAAAGCTATACTTGATTTATAAATCGAGGTACGACATTATCTCTGAACGAGGTCGCTTTTTGTCCAGACAAATACCAAGACGGTGATCGCTGGAGAGTATATTATCATACCAGCAGTCCAGTTACACGTAGCCCACGATGCAACTTCATGATAAATTCGTTGAATTTTGAAAGTGATTCGACTAAGGAACGTGGTATGAAACCGCTATCTGCAACTCCCTCACACCACTAGATATTTCTATAGTATTTGTAATGTATTCTGTCACGATAGCATGTCAGAGATTCTGCAATATATCCACTGAGTCGTAGCTGATGACTGATTGAGGAGGATCACAAACAGTAGTAGATGGTGTGCTGATTGAGGTCGTAAGAAATGTACAGTAGCTTTTCAGATCTCTAGTGTTATGTTATCCACTATAAATGATGTCTTTGATTTGGAATCAGGTCTTTCCATTCAAGCACATATCTGCGTTGGATCCTATTGACAAGTCATTTAATCATTACAACCATTACTCAATCATATTTCTAGCACTCTCATATCTCGAAACGAGTCACCTTTCTCGAACCTGACTGCTACAGTAAAATTCCAACAAAGTTATCAATTTTAAAGAATTTTTCCAGAGTCTAGGATCAGGACCTTGAAGGTATTAGTAAGAGAGAACATAATTACATGCCTCCTAAGGCTACAATGTTCTGCACTTAAAACGGACTATAATGTTAGATCGCTTGTGTTTCTGACCTATCAGTCGTATTGAATGTAGTGCTGTTAATATTCCAATGTAAGAAATATATTTCAAGGGCATGCCATCCATCCTTCTTCCCGCTTTCTCTATGATAAACTATGTTATCGAACAGTAAAACGAAAAAACTACTTCTGTAAAACATTTGCTCTGCTTGATACGAGCACAATATAGCTTTTACGGAGACATATAGCGTCCACTGTTCACATCCGATCACGGTTCAGAAATTATACGATGCCTGCATCAGCCCTAAATAAAATGAATGTTAGTATCGGTGGATACCTCTTACAAGGAAACAGATAAACGCAAAACGGCAGTGCCCGACATGTGAAAATTACAAGTCATTCAGCCACTAACTCTGTAAACACCACATCTGTCAGGCAAATGTGTACACGGCGTTTGCAGTACCTCACAAGCACCTATCGCTAACTTAGTTATGAAGCTGAAGTCTCCATTTTATACCTAAGATGCCACAGGGGGATGGAGTACATCACATAAATCAAAGTTCGTTTAGAGGAAAGTGTCACGTTTCATCACACATGAGATGGAAGTTCTCTGATGACCGACAGGTTTACCGTTAACGATCGCAAGTAGACAGCACATTAAATCACATACAGAAGACGTGGCTGTATACGAGTCGAACGCAGGTTATGCCACGTGGCTGATGCATCGTGGCAGAACAGTGGAAAAATTTACTGGAAGCAACTTCTCCCTCTCTAGAATGCATCATCAGTCTACCATTAAATCGTACCTCGTTACAGCGCCCTCTCAGTCGCTCACGTGGTCCACTCTCTGTCCATGCGATCATGACAACCTCTCGTTCTATGTTCTAAAACTGGTTGTAAATGTAGCACAGCAGCCAACACCTCCCCCAAATGCGTAGTATAGCACTGTACTCGATTGTATCCAGTTATCTCCACATCTGGAGGATAGAAATGACATAAAAAAATCGATAGAATTGCGAAAAATGATGGGTGATAGATGTAAACTGACTGAATATACACCGAATTGCGGGGAAATCGACTAAGTACTTGCGTATCTTCTGGTTCGCACAGAACAATTTGTAGATGGAGACAAGTACGTAGCCGCAATGGGAATACGAGAAAGCGACGACATAGAAGCGAAGGGAAGCAGTCAATGCTTTCTCCGTCGAGGTAGCATTATACTGTATATCTATCGAGGTGTCAGTGATACACGCGAGTTGACTACAGTATTTGACACTTTGCTGGAAGACAGAGAACCATCCACCTCTAAACTTACTTGCATCTGCGTTAAAGGATGACAGAGACTGTACAGGGTGATCGATTGAGATGGAGCTGTAACAAGATACGATTTATGGTAGATTGATGATGCATTCTAGAGAGGGTAAATTTTTCCACTGTTCTGTCACGATGCAGCAGCCACGTTGCATAACCTGCGTTCGACTCGTATACAGCCACGTCTTCTGTATGTGATTTAATGTACTGTCTACTTGCGATCGTTAACGGTAAACCTTTAGGTCATCAGATAACTTCCATCTCATGTGTGATGAAACGTGGCACTTTCCTCTAAACGAACTTTGATTTATGTGATGTACTCCATCCCCCTGTCGCATCTTGGGTGTAAAATAGAGGCTTCAGCTTCATAACTAAATTAGCAATAGATGCTTGTGAGGTATTGCAAACCCCGTGTATACATTTGCCTGACAGATGTGGTGTTTACAGAGTTAGTGGCTGAATGACTTCTAATTTTCACCTGTCGGACGCTGCTGCTTTGCGTTTATCTGTTTCCTTGTAAGAGGTATCCCCAGTTACTAACGTTCATTTATATAGGGCTGATGCAGGCATCGTATAATTTCGGAACCGTGATCGGATGTGAACAGTGGACGCTATATGTCACCGTAAAAGCTATATTGTGCTCGTATCAAGCAGAGCAAATGTTTTACAGAAGTAGTTTTTTCGTTTCACTGTTCGATAACATAGGTTACTGTAGCGAAACCGGGAAGAAGGATGTATGTTATGCGCTTGAAATCTATTTCTTACATTGGAATATTAACAGCACTACATTCCATACGACTGATAGGTCGGAAACGCAAGCTATCTAACACTATAGCCCGTTTTAAGTGCAGAACGTTGTAGCCTTAGGACTGCATGTGATTATGTTCTATCTTACTAATGGCCGGCCTGAGTGGCCGAGCGGTTCTAGGCGCTACAGTCTGGAACCGCGCGACCGCTACGGTCGCAGGTTCGAATCCTGCCTCGGGCATGGATGTCTGTGGTGTCCTTAGGTTAGTTAGGTTTAAGTAGTTCCAAGTTCTACGGGACTACTGACCTCAGAAGTTAAGTCCCACAGTGCTCAGAGCTATTTGAACCTTTTTATCTTACTAATACGTTCCAGGTCCTGATCATAGACTCTGGAATAATATTTGAAATTGATAACCTGGTTGAGTTACGTAAAAATGCTTCGAACTCTGTCCGTCTGGAGCTCCATCACGCATAAAAACCATCCATTTCTTGTTCTTCTTAACCATCTGGTATTACATCGATAAGGAGTGATAACCTCCTCGACATGGGCGCATCTCGAGAAATCTTGAGCACGTGGATGGGTGAGGACTTGGCACGCTCCATTCATTCACGAGACGTGTAATGTAGCGGTCTTCTTCTGGTCGGTTGCAGATTAAATCGGTAACGGTGTTGCAGGGCGGGTTGGTCAATGACAGTGTGAGGAGGGTCTTTCACTCTCTAATTTTACCCTAAGACAGCGAGAATGCTCTGTGACACCCATACGCAGAGAGATAGATCGTAAATTAAGCACCATGAATGATGTGTTATAAATATGTACGGCGCTGTCTGATATACTTTGATGGTGTATGTGTTCGAGAATTAACAATGAATGGACGTACTGCACAGTCATCTATCCTCGTTTGCAATGATACTCGCAAAGTGGAGAAGGGGTGGTTTAGCTATGATACTGAATTTGAGAATCATGCTGTCACACCATTGGTGGATGTTGAAATTACTGTAAAAATGTTGGCACTATCAGCTGTGATCAGCTGTGATGGTGTCTTTTCCATCCCATCTGTGCACTGGCACGCTGTTGGTTACCATATAATGATTGACTGATATCGGATGTTTGAGTTGGAGAAAGAGTTCTGGTGGATGGACAGCACCTTCTGGGGTGAATAGCACCGAAACAGTGATCGCGTAGATGACTGCAAAATGATGAATCAATCTAAACATAACGTAGAGTTATCAGCTATTCCGTGACTATGACAGATGAGTTTAAATGTAGAGCTCATTAATCACTTTCGGACTGTAGTTTGGAAACCACCCACAACGCTGCCAAAACTCCCCCAGTTTGCTAATTGTTGTAACTCTCTTTTATTTAAAATCATCCAGTGTTTGTGCGTGTGTGGCGTATTATGACAGCCTCAGTAATAACATTATTTACATAGTGCGACATCTACTTTTCTGCGAGAGACTGTGGATCAGAACGTCTTATGTCAGCTTAGAACCTGACACAGACCTCGATGTCATGGCAGAAAAACAAAATGTATGGCGATGTACAAAGCGCGCTACACAGAAACAAATAATGCTTCAAACAACGAGACAGGGCCACAGGGAGCGTCTCTTGCGATTTACAGTATAGTCTGCAGGATACAATCATCCTCCTACAGGACAGGTAATGAAACCTTAAACTGGCCTCTGCAGTAGATAGAAAGCTATATATTTAATAGGATCGTCGCACACTGACAGCAGCAGCAGTCTGATGGTTAAATTTAGTGACGGAGGGTCTCTTCCTTTAGGAATGCTAGGAGGAATGCCATTCTGGGAAGCATTGCGACATCTATCTGCACTGGACCCCTGCCACAGCTAAGAGTCATCGCGCCAGCATCGGTGCCTAGGTGAGTTCCATATCGGAAGAAGTTAGTGGAGCTTTTATAGCTCATAATTTTTCTCTGTTGGATGGTGCAAAATAACGATGATAGCATGTTGGGCTGATAGATGTGAACGGATGCGGATCTGCTTCAGACTGTAGTATCTGTATCTGATTTGGAGACGCACAACAATGCGTGCATTTCCACCAAATGGTCAAATACGAACCTGTTGCAATAACTCCGGTCTTGCTGTTTCTACATGGGTTGCAGAAGATGGTGGATATGGCTTTCTCCGACTTCTGCTCAGTTCCAACTTAAATGGGAACGATCACATGCGCTCAACTGTAGAAATGGGATCAGTTGCAAGATGCATAGGGGCTGACTAAAACCTTGTTGGAATTTTACTGTAGCAGACAGGTTCGAGAAAAGTTATTCGTTTCGAGATATGAGAGTGCTAGAAATATGATTGAGTAATGGTTGTAATCATTAAAGGACTTCTCAATAGGATTAAACGCAGATATGTGCTTGAATGGAAAGACCTGATTCCAAAACATTGACATCATTTCTAGTGGAGAGCATAACAATAGAGATCTCAAAAGCTAGTGTACATTTCTTACGACCTCAATCAGCACACCATCTACTACTGTTTGTGGTCCTTCTCAATCAGTTATCGCCTATAAATCAGTGGATATATCACAGAACCTCTGACATGGTATAGAGACAGAATACGTTACAAATACTATAGAGATATCCAGCGGTGTGAGGGAGTTGCAGATAGCGGTTTCATACCACTTTCTTTAGTCGACTCACTTTCAAATTTCAACAAATTTATTATGAGGATGCATCGTGGGCTACATGTAACTGGACTGCTGGTATGATAATATACACTCCAGCGATCACCGTCTAGGTATTTGTCTGGACAAAAGACGACCTCATTCAGAGGTAATGTCGTACCTCGATTTATAAATCAAGTATAGCTTTTAACATGGATACTTGTGTGCACCTGTAGAATCAAGACCGCTTGTGACAGTAACATTCAGTAGTTGCTGCGATCGGGTTTTTTAACATATGAGACAATTACGGCTCTCTTTCTAAGTGACAGTGGTATCACTCACAAGAAAAACTTATGAGACATGTCCAGCCATTGCTGACTTCCTCTCAGTATTATTTGTATTGTAGGCAATCAGTTATTGATGAAGTATTATACTTAGTAGTAGTAGGGGGTGTGGGATAGGTACACCTTGAGCATCAGGCTTATAAAGTATGTGTTTGTGTTCCGACATGTGCAAATAGGAAGGTATGGATTTGACGTGGGATACTGTGATAGCAGAGGGAAGAGTATGTCAAGTCATAAGAATGGTAGAGATATTTCTATTTCCAGAGCCACAGCCGTCCGCAGCATGTATTTCCGATACTTTGCTCAATGTGAAATGTCATTCAACTGAAACCGCATCGTAAGATTTAATTGTATGTACAATGATGAAACATAATGTGACCGTTTTTCTATGATGATTCTGTTTATGTGTGGCCAGTGGTATGAATGATTCACGTTTCCAGCTAATGGCTTGAGCTGTCCGAATGCAAAGGTCTGTTGGAATGCAGGAATGTAGCTGAGTTAACTGTGTCGTCCTCTAGACGGCAGAATAGCGAACTAATACTTAATGTGTATGGCAGCTTTTGTGATAGCGTGGAAATTTGAGAAGATTGAAAATGGAGGTGTGTTTGTGCTGGGCATATTTCCCTCGCATGTAGATTGTTCAGTTAACTGTTTCTGTACATTTCGCGCCTTTATTAAGTGAGGGAACATCGATTGTGGTGTGTGCCCCTAGCAGGTGGAAAACACACTTGCCAGTTCTCTAGACATGAGCAACACATCAGTTGACTTTGTGAATTATAGGGATAATTTGGAATCTGTTACATCACGGACATCGGTATTCTTAAGTGGAAATATGACTTTCATCTATTTGTTTCGAGTTCTCATGTATAAGTCTTCGCAGATGGGACAAGTTTCTAGTTACTCAGTGGTCTAGAGCGCGCTCCACCTCGCTTAAGTTATGGGTTTGTAGAGAAGTAGTTTCCAGTCTACATCTTGGCAATTAGGTTCCGCGAGCGATCGGTAGGATGCAGCCGTGTGCTTGATATCGAGAAGTACCGCGAAAATGGTATAATATTATGGCAAACCATGAGAAAATACATGTGTTCTTAAATTCCCCGAGACTGGAGATGCGTGTAGAAAAGTGAACGAGCAAGCTGGTCCGGACAAGAAACAATAACGCGTTTGAGACGAGGGGGAGTGAGTCCGAATTTGTAGAACAGTTCTGAGAATGACTTTGATCCACTGAGGGCACTCTGGTCACCCATCGGGGATGGATGACTGCCGACCTCGCAGGAAAATATCTAGTGCTGCGTGGGGTAAGTATGATGCTGTCTGTCTTTGTGGTATATGTACGAATGATATAAAAGGGATGATTTTGTATTGGCAGGATAGGAATTGTATGTTTACTACATCGACATGGAATGCGGTGATATATTGCTGGGTTGGAGATCGGTTTGCACACTCTAATATTCAAGCTCCAGTCCTCAGTGGGAGAGCAGTGTAATTGAGTAAGAGTCTTTCCGTATTTGAGGATATATAGGCGCACTTTGCATGGTTTAATAGTCGGTGCAATTTGGCGATCTGTGTAAAATAAATTTTTTCCCACTGAATGTCTTGTATGCAGAAAGAAAGAAAAGGTGGACAGTGCTTCCACACCAGCAGCATCAATAATTCACAGGGTTAATTCGATAAGAGCCAATCATAATGCTCAGTTCATTCACATGAGATCCTTCGTGCTGGGATATAGGAGTCTCTACATAGCGGTGAGAACGTTTGCGTATGCTGAAAGCAGGAAGGGTAACACATGATGGACGGGGTGCTACATTAGGACAGTGAGGAAGAATGCATGCCGCCTAGGATTAGCCGAGCGGTCTAAGGCGCTGCAGTCATGGACTGTGTGGCTGGTCCCTCCCTCGGGCATGGGTGTGTGTGTGTTTGTCCTTAGGATAATTTAGGTTAAGTAGTGTGTAAGCTTAGGTACTGATGACCTTAGCAGTTAAGTCCCATAAGATTTCACACACACTTGAACATTTTGAAGAATGCATTTGTCGTTATTCTGCGCTATTTTCGTAAAGCATGCTGTGCTAGGAACAATGCACCCTGTGCTATTCAGTGAGGTCAGTATCCTCAGGTATCACATGAGCAATGGTAAAACACACGTGCTGCCCAGAGGTGTCTCGCATATGGGACAGGCGTGAGCGCGCGTTGGAGTTCTGTGACGTCAGTACAACACTTGGAGAACTCTAATTGTATACCCGAAAATAGAAGCAACTTTCACCTGCTCGCAGCAGGTAGCAGTGGTGTGAGAGCGGTGGCTCACACTGGCTAGCGTCCGGCGGTGGCTCACGGCGAGGTCGGTGCGCTCTGCAAATAGGTCTTTGCTCCTGTCCAGCTGCATCTGCAACGGTGCCTCATGCTTGCGGGACCTGTGCATGGTTTGACAGCTGACGGCCGCATCACTTCACAGGGGTTTCCAGTAGCATCGTGTGCGGTCCAATGCACAGGGGGTGGCAGGCAGTGTCTGTGTACATAGACTGCGTGACTGTTGCATTATTTTGGTAGCAGATCTGTAGGCTGTGCTATGCATTATTTGGACAGTTTACTAGTACTGAGCGTGTCTACACATCAGTGTGCTGCATTATTTAGGAGCACTTTGCAGGTTTGTGTTTTGCGTACTGTAATTATACGGTTGTAGTAGTTTGCATGTGTGTAGGCTGTGGAATGCAATATTTCGACAGTTTACAATTAGCAAGCGTGTCTGTCGCATTATTTACGAGTAATTTGCAGGTCTATGGATTGTCTATTGTGGGCCCAAGCATATCAGGTGCATGTATTGTGTCAGTGTGATAAATATACTATCTCTCAAAATCCATCCCTAAATAAATTGTTCCGAAATAAATAAAGTACACTCCTTCCTTACTCTCTCCAGCAGCACAGCGCAGGCTGATTCATTTTCCCCTCCAGACAGTCATATTGGATTATGTCATGGATTAGAGTGCCCTCTGGTGGAAATAGTTTGTACTAGGTCAGTTGGACTCAAGATCTCGTGGTGGAGACACTGCCTGCAAAATAAAGACTTATGACCAGCACAGGCAAAGTTCTTTTCCCGCCATTTTCCACCACCATCTTGGGTTACATAATGGAATGGACGACAGCATTCTCTGGTGGTGTTATTGTGTACTAGGCCACTTAAATCTCATGGCGAACATGCTGTTTCCTGCCATCTTGGATAATGGTAATTGCGTCATCAGCTGACGTTATGGCAGCCATCTTGGATTACAGCACAGATGAGCATTACCTCTGCCGGTGGTACTGTGTACTAGGTCAGTTAGTGTTCGGACCCCATGGCGACCACACTGTTTCCTGCCATGTCCCCCCACCATCTTGGATTATGTCACAGGAGGGATGATAACACTCTCTGGTGGTGGTACTGTGTGCTAGGTCAGCTGGAGTCCAGACTCCTTGGCGACCACACTGGATGGTGGTGGTGCCTCTAATTGTTTAAATAAAATAGTGCATGCAAAATAATAAAGACTTATGTCAAGCATGGGTCAAGTCCCCTACCTACCAATCTCTAGGAAGAGGTGGTGGTCGGATGACTTAGGTTAGTGGGGGTAGTCCAAGTGCCCTTTCTTTCCTGCCTTTTTCTTAGGGTAGTAGAAATAGCCCTAGTGACATTTCCTTACCGCCAAAATTCAAAAATCGTGACAATCCCTAGGAAGAGGTGGTGGTCGGGTGACTTAGGTTAGTGGAGGTAGCCAAGTGACCTATCTTCCCACCATTTTGTTAGGTTATTAGAGATAACCATGGTGTGATGCATTATTCTGATGTAATTTCAACTTCCAGCCATTTTCGGGGGGAGGGGAGGGAACGAGGGGTTAGGTTAGTGGAGGTAGTGCAATTGACCTATCTTCCCACCAAAACCTCCAACTTGGATGATATCATGCATTGTTGCCAAGTCTACACGACGCCATCTTGGATGACGTAATCGCCGCCATCTTGGATACAGCTGGCAACAATGCAGAGTGGGTCTGGACTGTCCTTGCCCCAATATTCTCGCGTTGTTGCCATAGCCCATTAATGACAAATTTCACCACGCTGTCGTTACGGATACGTTTCTCAAGCACTGCACATTGATTTTTGCTATTATTTCACGCAGTGTTGCAAACAGATACGTTTGTCAAGCGTTGCACATTGATTTTTGCTATTATTTCACGCAGTGTTGCTTGTCTATTAGCACTGACAACTCTAGGCAAATGCCGCTGCTCTAGATCTTTAAATGAAAGCCGTTGGCCATTGCGTTGTCTGTGGTGAGAGACAATACCTGAAATCTGGTATTCTTGGCACGTTCGCAACCCTGTGGATCTCAGAATATTGAATTCCCTAACGATTCCCGAAATGGAATGTTCCATTCATGTAGCTTCAACTACCACTCCGCGTTCAAAGTCTGTCAGTTCCAACCGTGCGGCCACAATCACGTCGGAAACCTTTTCACATGAATCACCTGAGTACAAATGACAGCCTAGCCAATGCACTGTCCTTTTATACCTTGTGTACGTGACAGTATCGCCATCGGTATTTGTCCGTATCGCTATTCCGTGACTTCTGTCACCCTGACGTATTCAAAATGTAGATGGCGATTGATCTACCCACTTTGTGAGGTTCCACTGAAACGCTCATCATTTGCACTTCGTGCCAATTTGAAGTTAGTGATATACCGCCTTCGTGGTGTTGCGTATTCGGTAAACACGCGGCTGGAGGTCTGTCGAACTTCTGTATTCACCCTCTTTGAATAACTACGAAGTATCTAACATTCTGCGTGGTGTCTGTTTGTTCTAAGTCGTGTCTCCCTACCACTTTCGCGCAACGACGCTCTGAGGGTGTTTTTGAGGGAATTGACTAGTTTGAACCTGGGACCTGTTGCTGGTAAGGAGACGCCAGACCACACATGACATGTAGAGTTCAGAAGAGTTCAGTGAGACTAGCGATGATATAATCAAATACTTAATGATTTCAGCGTCAGCTCCACTGCACTCCCTGTAAAAGAATCTTAATACTAACTAAATTTAGTGGAAGGGGTTCAAGGCTTTCCTATTTTTAGTTAGCTGGTAAAATAACGCCGAGATAGTAGTTAAGTTTACCATTGGAATTTTTATTCTACTCAGAAAACATTGTTTATAAATTGCACTTTTGACAAAAGGAAATATTTTAATACAGGATGATAAAAACCAACTGCGTTCGACAAAAATGTGAACGAATATTCCCTGAATGGGTTTCCAAGTTCTATAATGGATTGAAGAATGACCTATGCCATATCACATCTATAATATAGGTTTAAGTTAAGTTTCATAAAAGAGAAAACTATCAAAATGGTCTACAGTGACCCTCAATTACCTTTAATTACTTATTTAACTTGTTGTAAATTACAGTGGCTGATGTGGCTTCTCAATAATTATATAACAGAAAAATCATCGCATTTCAGATTTTAACTTCTCGTAGCAAATGTGAATACCACGAAGTTTAATTGACGATCGACACTAGTATTACGTAAAAAGAGGGTGTAACAGATGAGACTTCTGCAGTTCTGAGTGAAGCCTTATGCCCTCTTATGTGGCATCCCGTGCGTTCAGTACCTAGTCGTTGGTTAGGCAGCGTCAGGGGGCGACGGGCAGCGCAGCTCCACACACCTCGCTGTCTCAGAAGCAACTCTTTCTAACTTCTCCTTACTACAATTTACCGAAGTTGGTTTAAGAAAAGCTATCTGGCTGTGTTTTCAGCTGACCAATCATGGTCTCAATGTTAACCTTAAGCTCCGCCTACAAAAATTCTGTCTATCCAATGAGAAACGTTATACTTTTCGTGGTGGGGCAATGTTTTTTAATGTTTGCTGCGTAACAGAGACGCGTATAGTCTCACGCTAAAACTTGCAGCTGGTGTGGCCCTTTTAGTGCAATCGTAAGATCTATACTGTTCTTCTGGAGGGCTCTATCTTTTAACATGGGCTGGGGGTGGTCTTGGCGGTCGGCTGGCCACGTGGGTGTCCGTCCCTTATCGTAGGGCGTCCTAGCCTACACGACTCTGCTCTTGGCTTCTGTTCTCGTTTCTCCCCTCCGAACTGCGTCTGTTTCACCGTGGGAAGGTAGGACATGCATTTAGGCGTTCTTGTGTTAGGCTGTGGTATTCCATTTGCTCACTCGTTGATCGTATTACTTTGGTTAATTTAATGTCAGGATTTATTCGGAACTATGTGACATACTGCCGGATTTGCTATAATGTCAGGGTTTTCATGGAAGGTGTTGGATTTGCCTGAGACCTTACAAGTAAGATGCAATGGGTACTTACCATACAGAAGGTTTCACCACAAGTTAGGATCTCTTCCTGTTCCGTTTCTGGGTGAAGTGTAGGGACTGACTGATTACATGCCTCTCTGTGAGCGGTTATACGTCTAAGTTTTTCGCATCTGCACGGGGTCGATGCAAAGGAATGAATGGTCGTAGTCTCCAAGTTTTCATGTTATATTCAGCGTCTTTACTTGAGTGCACTCCAGTTTTTCTATTGTGCCTTTGCCCCGCATCGGATTAGAGTCGGCAGGGTTATTAACAGATTTGTCACCGTTAGTTTAAGAGGTGGCCGAATGCCCTTCCTATCGCCACACCGTTTACCGTTTCATCCCCCCCCCCCTCCCCCATGACGTATTATATGTACCCCAACTATCTGAGTGTAATGTTATTCATGTGAAAGGGAGCCAAAGTGTTCTAAATGTTTGCGAAATCATGTACCTGTGGTAGGCCTGAGGTACCAGCTCGGTAGACATCTAGTGAGATGTGGGAAGCCGCCTAAAAACCTCTTTCGTCGTTACCTCTCCGGGCGGATTTGATCTGGGGTATGTGTATCTCCCTGTTCCAGAAGCAGCGCTTTAGCACCCAATGCTATCAATACGGGTTTGGCCAACAGTTAAGGCTGTTTAGTATTTATGTTACTCTCTTCCACCAGTTTAACAAGCTTGTGATCCTCCTCATATACCGTCTCACTGTCATGTCTTTCAGCTTTTACAACTGCAACCCGTTTCTAAACAAGTTACAGACAATCTTGTCAAAAGCTATTTGTAAATTAAGCAACTCAGCCATTTGAATTTGCTTATCATCGACCTATCTTCTGTGATAAGTTGTAAATTCAATATTTCGTCGTGTGTTCCTACACTTCTCTGTTAGCTCATAATGATCTTCCCTCAGGCCGAGTTCAGGCGGTATTTCTGTTCTTCTGAAGACAAGTTGTGTTAGCATTTTGCAACCACGAATTATTTGTGCAATGAGTTGGTAACACACACACATATCAGAACTTGCCTTCTTTTGCGTTGGGATTGAACTGAGACGCCGGCCGGGGTGGCCGAGCGGTTCTAGGCGCTTAAGTCTGAAACCGGGCGACCACTACGGTCGCAGGTTCGAATCCTGCCTCGGGCATGGTTGTGTGTGATGTCCTTAGGTTAGTTAGGTTTAAGTAGTTCTAAGTTCTAGGGGACTGATGACCTCACATGTTGAGTCCCATAGTGCTCAGAGCCATTTGAACCATTTTTTGAACTGAGACGCTATGCGTCTAACACACTGATATCTTTATCTTTGAACTACATGACTTTCAGACTCTCGGGTTAATCCCTCTATCCAAAAAAATATAAATAAAAAAACAACTACGGCTCGGGGAAAAGTGCCGGTTTTGTACTAATTGGTCATTTTATCTCATTCCATGTCCCTTTACTCTCTAGTTTTTGGATCTAATGTATTTTCCAGTAGAACATTAATGTCTCGGAACAGTCGCTTTCGCGATAACGATGTGAAAACTCATTATTTTAGAATCTCCAGCAACAAACAGAGCAGGATAAGCATGACCTATCTGGGAAAAACCAGTGCATTGCAGTTAATCCGCAAGAAACGTGAGTGATGACGTCTTGGTAACTTTCGAGCTCGTCGGTAGGAATGGTTATTTGCAGAAGGTTTTGAGTGCTACTTAGCTACATGCTCTCATGGTTCACACGTACGAAGATCCGGCTGCAAACGTATACGCATTTCTTAGATATTTCCTACTTATATAACCTCCCACGAAACTGTTCTCCAGTCGTCAAAAGAATCTGTGACGGGACATCTATGCTACGCACCAGTTCCTCTAACAAGAGAAATCCACTGAAAGACCGTGTAACCTCACGAACACTGTAATCGATCCTACTTACAGATGTGATTTATCATGGCGTATCATGGAGCTGACGGTAAAAACGTGTGGTAATACCTTTGTCATAACTTCGGGAGGAGCCCGGATCTGATTCAATTCATGCGTTTCATACTGTGCATGAAGGATTTTAATTTACTTCAGTACACAAATATTTTGCGCAGAAATCAGAGGAAAAGAGTGCATTAATGATGATCATCATGTTTCACAGGCTACAAATTTAATATCTTCTACTATTTGACAAGATGTTGTAGGACTGAGATGAGAGAGCGGGAGAAAACTGGTTGGCGGTGGTGGAGTTGGTTGGGGGGGGGGGGGGGTGGAGGGGGGGTTGGGGGGGGGGGCGGTTTTAGAGCGATGGGTCGTGCTGCAGCACATCGTTGTGCAACTGCCAACTGCCGGCGGTTCGTCATCTATAGCGTAGACCACGATGAGAATGTATCACACTCTCAGTGAGTGAACAATCAGCACAGTATATGGCGCCTAGCTTGTGATCCACTGTTTTTCACGCTGACTACCCGATGCGGACGTTGCGCGTAGCAGTGCTCTAGAAAACTGATGAAAGTAATCCTGCTTGGTTCTATTTAAAGACAAGGTAAACAGGGCATAGCAGTGTTTGGCAGTATTTTCTACTGACATCCCAAAAAAACTAGGTCACTTTTACGTGCTAATTCTGGTGGGACTCTACGTATTTGCTTTGTTGCAATTACCTTTCTGGTCCTAGCAGCCAACTACATACTGACATCCTTATGCTCATAGCCCCCTCCTTAATGCAAAGCAGTGTACCTAATGGTCACTGCCTTCTTAGTGAAAATTTAAAAAATGGTATTTTGCAGTTGAAATCATCCAAAATACTCCCACACCTACAGAATAATATGATCTAATTTCTGTTAGCTTTCGTCTCTCGCACACATAGAAAATCGTTACTGAGATTGAGCACGTGTGCATCAAAAACTTATACCGTTAACAAAAATCATACTTCACTTTCATTCAATGTCCCTGTATTTTGATCATGTAGTTATAGTATCCAAAGAAAGAAAGAGTTGACAGATGTGAAAATTACCGAACTGTCAATTTAATAAGCCACGGCTACAAAATACTAATGCGAATTCTTTACAGACGAATGGAAAAACTGGTAGAAGCCGACCTCTGGGAAGATCAGTTTGGATTGCGTGGAAATGTTGGAACACGTGAGGCAATACTGACCCTACGACTTACCTTAGAAAATAGATTAAGGAAAGGCAAACCTACGTTTCTAGCATTTGTAGACTTAGAGAAAGCTGTTGAAAATGTTGACTGGAATACTCTCTTTCAAATTCTGAAGGTGGCAAGAACAAAATACAGGGAGCCGAAGGCTATTTACAATTTGTACAGAAACCAGATGGCAGTTATAAGAGTCGACGGGCATGAAAGGGAAGCAGTGGTTGGGAGGGGAGTGAGACAGGGTTGTAGCCTCTCCCCGATGTTATTCAATCTGTATATTGAGCAAGCAATAAAGGAAACAAAAGAAAAATTCGGAGTAGGAATTAAAATCCATGGAGAAGGAATAAACACTTTGAGGTCCGCCGATGACGTAATTCTGTCACAGACAGCAAAGGACCTGGAAGAACAGCTGAACGGAATGGACAGGTCTTGAAAGGAGGATATAAGATGAACACCAGCAAAAGCAAAACGAGGATAATGGAATGTAGTCGAATTAAATCGGGTGTTGCTGAGGGAATTAGATTAGGAAATGAGACACTTAAAGTAGTAAATGAGTTTTGCTATTTAGGGAGCAAAATAACTGATGATGGTCGAAGTAGAGAGGATATAAAATGTAGACTGGCAATGGCAAGGAAAGCGTCTCTGAAGAAGAGAAATTTGTTAACATCGAATATAGATTTAAGTGTCAGGAAGTCGTTTCTGAAAGTACTTGTATGGAGTGAAGCCATGTATGGAAGTGAAACGTGGACGATAACTAGTTTGGACAAGAAGAGAATAGAAGCTTTCGAAATGTGGTGCTACGGAAGGATGCTGAAGATTACAAGGGTAGATCACATAACTAATGAGGAGGTATTGAACAGAACTGGAGAGAAAAGAAATTTGTGGCACAACTTGACCAGAAGAAGGGATCGATTGATAGGACATATTCTGAGGCATCAAGGGATCACCAATTTAGTATTGGAGGGCAGCGTGGAGGGTAAAAATCGTAGAGGGAGACCAAGAGATGAATGCACTAAACAGATTCAGAAGGATGTAGGTTGCAATAGGTACTGGGAGATGAAGAAGCTTGCACAGGATAGAGTAGCATGGAGAGGTGCTTTAAACCAGTCTCTCGACTGAAGACCACAACAACAGTCATAGAGAATATCACATCCCATTGAGCGTCACTATAAATGACGAAAAATAAATAAGTGATTTATTAAGAAAAGAGCGTTCTGTTATCGTAAAATTACTTTGTGCAACACTGCGACTATTTCGTACAAATGTTACGGCAGTTAACGGTGCTAGACACCGTTTCACTTGTCATAGATTGTCTCTGGTTTTCCTTAGCGTCTGGAGCAACTGACCATCGTCGCTTAATAACGTCGTTTCTTTATTGATCATTACACCCCCCTCCCCGCCACAGCACCCACTTGGACGACTGGTTGGCAGGCACGTTCCGTATTTGCTGCACAATTTTTGATGTCCCGCCGTGACAGGCTCTGTCCCCTACTTCAACCTTGTTCGATTATTATCACGAATTCTTTCGCGCCACAACCGGTAAGTACCCTTTATCTACTCACACAACGCCTGAAGTTACAACTATAGTTCAATTCTTTTATCTTGGCGGCTCGCGCATGCCCGCCCAGACGCGGGAGATTGCTGCGTTGCCAGTTGCACACGACGCACGCGCCAAGAGAAGCAGCACCATAGTATAGCACAGTTCGCAAGCTCACGCTTAGGGGGCAGCGCGCAGTTCATGAAGTAAAGCCACCACGGCCGCATTAACCCTTTCGCTGCTACAGAGACGTGCTCCCCGCATTCCGCGCTGTGCGCGATTTTGTCACTGCACTGCTCGCCTGTGCAGACACACTTTTGTTGCAGTCGCGAAAGATGGAATATTTCTCAATATTACGTACGACACCTATGTGGTACTTAAATTAAATGAGATATTGTTACACAGTAAATTTTATATGAAATTTAGGTATCTTGTCCACATTTCATTCTCAACATTGTGGCAACTAAAATCGACCATACGGAAAGTATACTCTATGGACATTTACCTCTGCAACCTCTTCAAAATTTCGTGCAATGGTTTACTATATTTAATGCTACACAATAGCTGGGTTGAACATCGAAACAAAATTAAGTCATTTATGGGGGGAAGGTATCAGTCAAGAAGATGTGTAAAAATCTAATTTTTGGGCCAAATAGTTTATGTGAAATCGAATGATAAGTGTGTCAAAGCAGTGAGAACACCATGTGTCTGCACAGGCGAGCAGTGCAGTGATGACAAAATCGCGCACAGCGCGGAATGCGGGGAGCACGTGTCTGCAGCAGCGAAAGGGTTAATGAAGAGACAAAGCACTAGAAATTTCAAAAAATTGCATTCAAACGAATAAAATTCGTGAAGTAAGACACTTCGATATTGTTTTTAAATTAAGAAAATAATAAGCACTGCACAAGGTTTGAACTCCACACCTTTCGCTTACTGACTCAACGCCTTAACCGTTTTGCTACCGCAACTCGTCCCAAATTATAACAACACAAGGTATCTAACAAGTCACGCAAAATACTGACAAACACTGGTGGTATGATTATGAATTACTCACACTTCGTCGAAGTACAATAGGAAATAAACAATTACCGCTGTTCTTTATTGCGAAAAAGCGGTTCGTGAGATTGATACAAACACCTTTCCTTGCTATCGCCTGAATTAGAAGACTTATTGCTTGTTTGGCTTAATTAATTAATAGAATATGAAGCAATTGGTATAAAGAATGCTTTTTCCAAACTTTCTATCAAAGAAAATCTGCTATCATGACATTGCTTTTGTTCTATTATTTTATTTATGACTGAACGTTTCTAAAACTGAAGACACTCGTCCATGCTCTGCTCTGCAGTCGAGATCTGGCAACGTCGTTCTCTGTTCATTGGCTGACTGTGTTTTGTGACGTCAGATGCGCAGAACAAACCTAAACTCGGCCGCCAACATATATGACGCGCACTTTAGATCGGCTGTCAGTCTATGATAGTGAGGGGCGGAGCCGATATTCACCGATTCCCAGACTCCCACGCGGCACTGCGTCGTGCGACTTTGGCTGTTTGTTTTAAAGTCTTCTATTGTTTATTATCCATCTCACACTCTTTCTGCAGTGTTCAACATTTTCGTTAATTTTCTAACTCGTTTAATTCTATGTCAAAGGGTGGTAACAATACTGGAAGGATTTTTTAACTCCATTCTTGATTGCCATTTTGTTTAAAATTTCATTCATTGTCTTATTAGAACTGCAGAATGCTGAACATGTTACGCTTGTGAATTAAATCTAAACTATAGAAAAAATGAGTGATTTAAGTGACAGTGACACAGATAATTCGTCTAGAAGTGGTAGGAGACCTTCTAAGGAAGTCAAAAGTCTTACTCAGTATAATCCGAACTGGGAAAATATTTATTCCTGGTTAAGACAAGTGAAAGAAAACTCGTACGAGGTGTACTGTTGCCTGTGCAACAAAGATTTCTCCTGTTCTCATGGAGGTTTTGTTGATGTAAAAGAACATGCATCTACTAAAAAAATTGTTCAAATGGCTCTGAGCACTATGGGACGTAACTTCTGAGGTCATCAGTCCCCTAGAACTTAGAACTACTTAAACCTAACTAACCTAAGGACATCATACACACCCATGCCTGAGGCAGGATTCGAACGTGCGGCCGTAGCGGTCGCGCGGTTCCAGACTGTAGCGCCTAGAACCGCTCGGCCACCCCGGCCGGCTGCATCTACTAAATCTCACATGACCGTTGTCGGCGATAGAGCATCAAGTACCTTATCCAAATATTTCTCGAAATCTGAAACATCTGCCTGGGAGACGGACAGAATTAGTCCTGGAGAGCTCACATCTGTTTATCACACGGTAAAGCATTCTCTTAGATACAGAAGTATGGATTGTTCACAAAAATTATTACCTTATATCTGCAGTCATTCAAAAATCGCTCAAAGTTTTTGTTGCGGAAGAACAAAAGAAGAAGCTATTGTATGCGAAGTATTGGCCAAAGAATCTGTTAAAAACATTTTAAAGGCCTCCAAGAAAAAAATTATACTTTTGTATAGCGACAGATGCAAGTATAGTAAAATAACAGAAAAATGTTTCCAATTTGCTTTCGATTCTGTGATTATGATACTGGGGCTGTAAACCGCCTACTGGAATTTGTACAATGTAACGATGAATGTGCATGTTAAGTTTCGAAGTTATTAATAGACACACTGGAGAAGAATAGATTGTCTGTAAATAAAGTTTCGGCATTCGCCGCTGACAACACTAATATAAACTTCGGCAGAGAGGATTGCATTTACGCACTTATTTTAGCTGAAAATGATAAAATTATCAAAGCTGGTTGCCCCGTCCATATTCTCCACAATGCTTGTTGCAAAATATATTACTGATGAACTGGAAATTAGGTTGTTTTGAAAGTTAGACTTATGCAATGAAAAATGTAAGTACAGAAACGCACATAACCTCTACTCACGAAACAGCTCTTCACAAATACACAATAATTTTCTTGATGGCTAGTTTGCAGATGATATGCTGTAAAAAAAAAAAAAAAAAAAATAAATAAATAAATAAATAAATAAAAACTAAAAAAACGACAAAGAAGGGCACCAAAACCGATGTATAATAACACAGTTCATTTAGCGACGTAATTTAAAGGTGAGCGTCTACACAAAACAAAGCAAAATGCACATATTGTAATTCCTAGGCGTACAACAGATAAATTATTATTAATTTGATATTGTAATTCACGGAAATAAAATTTGACTCACAGAAGATGACACATAGGTGTCGAAACATGTCTGGGTATATATAATAAAAAAATAATTAATTTGTTTGTATAAGGCTGATTTTCAAAATAATACAATTTTTAAATCGTAAACACGGAATAACATCAAGAGGAGCTTGAAATCTTAGTAAAATGATAAACTGGAAGCCTATGTACTGATAAACTGGTAGATGAGGTAGAAAGTTTGGTACTGAAAATATGCAGTCCCTTTAGTAAATCAGCGAAACAAAGAGCGGACTTGCAACTCCAATTTGAAGCAAATGAGATGCAGTGAGAAGAAATAATGAAAAGTTTTGCCACAAGAGTTTTGTATCGTATTCCTGTTGTCGGAAGAGCTTTAAAAATATGGTCTGTACTAGAATTTCTTTTTTAGGAATTTCTCAATGAATGTCCACGTCTATTAGAAGAGATACAGTGAAAAAGGAAAGAGAAAATCTTTGACTTATTTGTCGCTTCTGCATAACGTAATGTTTTCGGTAGAAACAGTACTGTAGAAGATTGAATCAGACTCTCTGTTGATGAGATGCATGCTGAAATACAAGCGAAACGATTGAGCAAAGAATAAAAGACAGTTTTTTCGGAAATATGACGAGAGAAATGATGGGTGAATTGGCACTAACGCAAAAGAATCTATTCTTAACGATTTTCTACAGTTCTCCACCGATTTTGTGAGCTATTTGTTATCACATTTAGCCGGCCGGAGTGGCCGAGCGGTTCTAGGCGCTACAGTCTGGAACCGCACGACCGCTACGGTCGCAGGTTCGAATCCTGCCTCGGGCATTGATGTGTGTGATGTCCTTAGATTAGTTAGGTTTAAGTAGTTCTAAGTTCTAAGGGACTGATGACCACAGCAGTCCCACAGTGCTCAGAGCCATTTGAACCATTTGTCATCACATTTTCTCAGAAAACAACATCCTTTCCAAGATGCTGTTTTTAAACTTAAAATCATCGGTAAATAAGGACACTTTTGAAAAAGCTGTGAAACTTTTAAAGATCGTTCAGATAAACGTGGACTCTTTATGCGAAGAATTTCAAATAATGCACAGAAGTGTGGACTTGACACAGTCTTCTGGTGACAAAAATAAGGGTGCATTGAGAAATGGAAGAAAATCATGGAAGAATTTTCCAAGAATTAAATCACTAACATTTTTCAAGTCTTATCGTTCATCTTTAGTATGCCTAGTACCATCTGCTTCAGCTGGCGAAGTGGCGCAATGGTTAGCACACTGGACTCACATTCGGGAGGACGACGGTTCAAACCTGCGTCCGGACATCCTGATTTAGATTTTCCGTGATTTCCCTAAATCGCTTCTGCAAATGCCTGCGTGGTTCCTTTGAAAGGGCATGGACGATTTGCTTCCTCGTCCTTCCCTAATCCGATGGGTTTTTTTCACAGATGCCATTAAATGGACTTACATGCGAAATAAATCTACCCTAATTTAACAAAAAGTGGATTAATGACAGTTTTCAACTATGATTATAATTGGATTGATTTTTTTTAATATTTAAAATCAAACAAAAGCATGCTTACATATTCTTCACTAAAATACCCAAGATTTCTTTCCTAGGACATCCGCAACTGAGAGGCATGATAATTAATTTAGGGAGAATCGCTTCAGTTGTACTAATATTCATTTAAACCACGACCGGTTTCGAGATTTTAACATCCCATCTTCAGGTATACGAAGTTACAGCATTTGGTGATACAAAACAAGCGGTCGGGCCAGTCAGTGCAAGAGTTCCAGTCGTTGCATTCTGGTGGAAACGGTCCGCTGCTGGGAAGCCGCACGGTAGGAATGCCAACCACTACTGTGCGCAGGGCCACGCCAGAAGCCTGGAAACACGGTACGGCGCAGGCGTCTGTCACAAAACATAAACACAAATGCCACTCCTAACAACACACTAACACCCGCACAAGCGGCCGCTAACTCTACAACAGCACCTCAGGCTGCCACACTCAACACCAACACATCACCTGGGGGAATACTGGAAACACTATTCCCTCGACACACGACCGTTCAAATCCTTACCAAGGTGGTGACAGCCGTCACTACACTCATCACCCAGCTCATGAGCGCCGAACCTGGGCAATACTGGGCTTTCATACACACTGCCATCACAACACTCTTTCACACTCTTGCATGAATAACATACCACACCCGGCCCATAACGCAAACCCACTATCACAGATCCTGTTCTGGAATGCAGACTCGATCCACAACAAAAGGGCAGAATTTGCCGCGTTCATGGAGGGCAAGGGAATCCTTGTCGCGCTACTGAGCGAGACTAAGCTTAAACCGCACAAACAATTAAACTTTCCTGGCTACTGCGTCTATCGTACCGACCGACAGGGCGACGCCGTGGCAGGTGGAATTGCGATCGTAATACACAAAGACACTGAGCACACAAAAATAGAGCTCCCTGAACTGGAAAAAATCGAGGCTACGGCCGTCAGAGTCAAGTTCAACGGAGCCTACGCCACACTGATATCGGTATACAACAGTCCTGTAGGCATTTCAACACGCGATATCAGCACACTACAAATCTCACCGCGAGTAATAGTCGCTGGAGATCTGAACGCAAAACAGGAATTCACGCATACGAAATCCCAACGGCAAAAAACTGTATGAACATTCACTAGGCAGAAACTACACTACACTAGCGCCGACGCACATTCCCTATTAGAGGGGACACAGACCAGACGTGTTAGACATGGCCCTCATCAAGGGCATTACATCGACACTCAACGTTGCGTTGAAAACGATTTGTCCTCAAACCACCAACCTGTAATACTATACATTGAGGAAACACTGCAGCACATGGAACAACGCAGGATGTTGGACTACGGGCGTGCGAATTGGACATTGTTCAAGGAAACACTCGATAGCCACATCCCACCCACACACGAAATTAACGAAACAGTACAAATTGATGAGGCAGTAGAAACCCTCACTAACGCCGTCCAGGACGCAATGGCGAGCACCATACCTGATCGCATCTCACAACAACACAGTGCGGCCCTGCCCCAGGAAATCCTGGGCCTAATCTCAATGAGGAATCGCCTCAGGAGACAATGACAGCGCACCAGCCGTCAGTTCTTCAAACGGCACATTAACAGGCTACAGGGCATCATACACGATAGAATACAAACACATACAACACAGCAGTGGAACCAAAAGCTCGAAGGGCTGGACACCGCGCGACCTGACGTGTAGCAACTAGCCCGACACTTCACCAGGGAGAAAATATATACCCCAACGCTTCAAGGGCCTGACGGACCCGCATACTCAGCGGAAGAGAAAGTAGAACTAATGGCCCGCACACTCGCAGCATCATTCTCACCGAACCTGGTACCATCAGATCCAGTGTTCACACTTGCTACTGACCAGGAGGTTACACTCATTCTAGCCCAACCATCGCGCGACGACATTCGACATACTAGCACAGACGAAGTCTCCTGGGCTATAATGCATTCCGCTGCTAGGAAAGCCCCTGGTCATGATGGCATTCAAAACCGTGTCCTCCGGGAGTTCACGGATAAAGCTACGAGTACCTAACACACATAAGGAATGCCATACTAAAACACCAACGCTTCCCCACCTTTTGGAAGACGGTCAAGGTCCTGATGTTCAGGAAGCCGGGGAAAGACCACAGCCTCCCACAAAATTACCGACCCATCAGCCTTCTGAGCTCGCTCAGTAAGATTGTTGAGAAGGTGATTCTCAAACGCAACACTAGGCACTGCATAACAAATGACATCCTGAGACCGGAGCAATTCGGCTTCAGGAATCACCACTCAACAACACAACAACTCTTACGGGTCGTTGAACATGGCTTCAACACAAACAAAGCAACAGGGGCGGTGTTCCTGGACATCCAAAAGGCTTTCGACCGTCTATGGCACAACGGCCTCATTCACAAACTCAGCGACGCGGGATTCCCCGACGGGCTGGTGCGTCTAATACACTCATACCTCACAGACAGGAGTTTCAACACTGACGTGCAGGGAAAACAATCAACAAGACACGGTATACACGCGGGAGTACCCTAGGGAAGCATCCTAGGGCCCCTAGTGTTTAACCTCTACATAAACGATCTCCCAACCACACACATCATAACGATGGCAATCTACGCGGATGACACAGCCATCCTCGCGCAAGATTGGAAACCATCAAACATTACGTCACGCTTACAGACTGCACTCAGAGTGGCTGAGCCTTGGTTGGAGAAATGGCGTGTTAGAGTAAACGTCGACAAGTGCGAAGCCGTTCTGTTCACTAGAAGACCGAAGCAACTGCGCAAACACCGATATTGCAGACCAATAACTCTACATGCACGGCCATTACGTTTCCGTGAGAAAGTCAAATACCTCGGTGTCTGGCTGGACCGGAAATTATTCTGGGGGGACCACATACAACACATGACCAATCGAGCTAGTGCGAGGCTCAAACAGCTCTACCCTATGCTCAACAGGCGTAGCACACTGAACAGAAGGGTGTCGAGGTCCATGTACATGACACTTATTCGACCCCTGATGACGTACGCATCTCCTGTCTGGGGATACGCTGCGCCTACACGCCTGCGCCGTCTGCAGCTCATACAAAACAAAGTACTCAAAATCATAAGCAATGCTCCACGATACACACGCATCGCGGACCTTCACCGGTAATACCGACTTGAGACTCTCACGGAGGTAATCCACAAACTCACCACAAGACTATACAGAAACTCCAGACATTCGCAGAACCCGTTTATTCTGAATCTAGGGAACTACGACCACAACCATAGATGGAAACATAAAAGACCAAAAGACATACTTATAAGGACCTAACATCTATGGCCAAGCACACGCAAACACAACGGTACAGATGAGAGCCCCTGTTAATCAGACGACATTACTGGATATCTAGCTGGTATACACTGCCGAATAACTGGCACCACGCAGGGAAGCCGTACCGTACACTGCATGCAGACAAGCTCCACACATCCCCCACACAGTGAGATGATCTATGGCCGATCTCCCACTACTATATAACGATCTTGATTGTTCCAGGAATGTAACGGTTGCAGCAACTGGGATACATCGCCATCGCTTGCCACGGTAATGATGCATGATACCCATACTAACAAATCCAACCTTGCATGAACTATCGCATCTAATAATCCACAACTGCTGTTACTACCCATCCCACTGTCGCAGAGGTTTTTTTCCCACGGCACGAGCCTTGGCACTTTTTTCCCTCTGCTCTTCAAATCGCTACCCTCACTCGCGTTTGGTCCACTATCACCTGATGGACCGTGTTAATGCGTAGTCTTACCCAGACGCACGGATAACATCACAGCCCAGCATCATGTGATCCACTTACTAGGTAACTAACATGTTGACGGAGGTGACAGTAGAACTTGGTGCGGGCATGGAGGCGCCTCATCTCTTTTTTTTTTTTTTTAAAAAAAAAAAAAAAGAAGGAAAAAAGCGTCAGCGGTGTAGTAGCTAGTACACCCTTTTAGCAAAGTGGAACGTCGACGATCTTCTGTGGCCCATTTTGTTGCCCTTCATGGTAATGCATCCTAAGCCTACATTTCAACAAAATGATGTCCGCCCACATATGGCGAGAATATCTACTGCTTGCCTACGCGCTTGTCACATCCTACCTTATCCAGCAAGGTCGCCGGATCTCTCCGTAATGGAGAACGTTTGGAGCATTATAGGCACGGCCCTCCAACCAGATTGGGATTTTGACGATGTAGGTAGACGATAGGCGGGGACATTCATTGCGGTGTTCCAGAAAATGAAATTCTAGTGTAGGTCATATTTTTAATACTCTTTCGACAGCAGGACCAAGAGATAAAAGTCTTGGGAAACATGTTTTATTATTTCTTCTCATTGCACTTCATTCGCTTCAAATTGGAGTTTCAAGTCCGCTCTTTGTTTCGCAGATCTACTAAAGTGGCAGCATGTTTTCAGTATCAAACTTTCTACGCCCATTATCAGTTTATCAGTACGTGAACTTCCAGTTTATTATTTTACTAAGGTTTGAAACTACTCTTGATGTTTTTTCATGTTTAGGATTTAAAATATGGGTTGTTTTGAAAATCAGCCATATGCAAAAACAATTAATTAATTTTTTTATTGTATTTATCCAGACATGTTTCGACACCTATGTGTCGTATTCTGAAGGTCCAATTTTATTTCCGTCAAGTACCATATCAAATTTATTATAATTTACCTATTGTAGGCCTAAGAATTACAATACATGCATTTTGCGTTGTTTTGTTTAGACGCTCACCTTAAAATTACGTCGCTAAATGAACTGTATTATTATACATCGGTTTTTGTGCTCTTCTTCCTGATCTTTTTGACAGCATGTTATCTGCAAACTAGCCATGAAGAAAATTATCGTGTGTCTGTGAAGCACTGTTTCGTGGATAGGGGTTATGTGCCTTTCTCTACTTACATTTCTCGTTTGCATAATGATGATTTTCTAAACAAGGCAATTTCCAGTTTATCAGTAATGTATTTTGCAACAGGCATTGTAAATACTGAGGTGTTGGCAAATGTGCCAACACCTTGTAGATAGAGGAGGCCGAAATGCACGATATCTAACGCAGACGGGCGTGAATTCTGGAACAGGATAAGTAGTGAATTCTAATAAGAAAAGTACGTTGCTTTGGGAATACTTAACTTTTATATAGTCCTTTGGTTTACAACGTTCTTGATGAGACATTTAATACGATAAATATCAAACTATGTAAGGCTAATGGCGCCTTGCTAGGTCGTAGCCATGGACTTAGCTGAAGGCTATTCTAACTGTCTCTCGGCAAATGAGAGAAAGGCTTCGTCAGTGTAGTCGCTAGCAAAGTCGTCGTACAACTGGGGCGAGTGCTAGTCCGTATCTCGAGACCTGCCTTGTGGTGGCGCTCGGTCTGCGATCACACAGTGGCGACACACGGGTCCGACATGTACTAAATGGACCGCGGCCGATTTAAGCTACCACCTAGCAAGTGTGGTGTCTGGCGGTGACACCACATTCCTCCCCCGCAAATCGGCGAACGGTCGTGTGATAAGGCTTCCGGCCGCCGTGGGGAGGACCCCATGTTGACATATGCGATGAGGTGGGGAGCCTAACAACAGGCGAGACTGTGCCACCCGCACCCGGCCATTCGGTCCGAGGGGAGCTAGGAAACGCCTGAAAACCTAGTCCAGGGTGCACGTCAACATGCGGTGTATGCGCCCGTAAAGAGTCAGGAGGGGCCGAAGGGTCGACCTCCATTGCGTCGGGGTACCCGACGCGCGAAGACGCCATGTGGTCCGGAGCGGGCAAGAGTTCCATGGCGGAGGACAGCTGGTCACTGGAAGCGATCGGCGGCGCGTGACCCAGGGAGGCGCTTGGCGGCTGCAGCGAAGCGTCGAATGCGGGCGGCGCCGGCGGGAGAACAGGCGGCGGCGGCGGCGGCTGCGGCGGCGCGTCGCCATGGGGCAAAATGGAAGGCATCGTCGGTAACACCTGGGGATGAGGCGAGCCAGTAGATGGGTCCCCAGGGCGCTGACCGGACGGCACCGTCGCTGAAAGCAGACGGGGAGCGGCAGAACCCGTGCGACGACAGAGGCGCAGCTGATTGAGATGCCGACGCACCTCACCAGAGGCCCCCAAAACCAAATACATCGCGCGGCCGAGGCAGCGAAGAATGCGCCCTGCGAGCCAACGCCGTGAACCTCGATTGTTGCGATAGAATACAACGTCGCCTGGAGCAAAAGCAGGAGTCTGCCGCTGCACAGGAACCTGATGCGACGGATGCAGCAAAGACATCAAGGTTCGATGAGGACGACCATGGAGCAACTCAACCGGCGAGTGACCATCTCGGGGCTGAGAGCGATACGATGACAAAAAGAGCAACAAGGCGTCCTCCCGAGAATGCGACTCTTTCAACTTCAACATCTGTGACTTGAAAGTCCGGACCAATCGTTCAGCGGCACCGTTTGACTGAGGCGAAAACGGCGCGGATGTCAGATGTTGAATACCATTGGCCTGGCAGAATGACTGAAATTCTGCGGACATGAATTGTGGGCCATTGTCGGAAACAATAGTCTGCGGAAGACCTTCAATGCAAAAGGTAGCAGACAACGCTTGGATGGTGGCAGAGGACGTCGTGGAAGACATCCGAACAACAAAAGGAAAATTACTGAAGGCATCTACCAGAACCAACCATCGAGCATTCCAGAATGGACCAGCAAAATCGATGTGCAAGCGTTGCCAAGGGGAAGTGGCGTTTGGCCATGCAAAGACTTTCCGCGGCGGTGCGGATTGATGTTCGGCACACGCCATGCAAGAAGAACACATATTCGTTATCGCAGCATCGATTCCGAACCAAGTACAGTGCTGACGAGCAAGTTGTTTCGTTCGCACTATACCCCAATGTCCTTGGTGAAGAAGCCGTAAAACAGAGGACTGCAACGAACGTGGGACCACGACTCGGGACTGATCATTATCAGAACGCAACAACAAAACACCACGTCGTACAAAAAGTCTCTCCTTGTGAGCGAAAAATCGGCGAACCAACGGATCCTCGATCCGAGACTTTGACAAAGGCCATTGCGTAGCAACAAAACGCAAAACGGTAGCAAGGACAGGGTCAGCAGCTGTGGCTGTAGCTACACGACGAAAATCAATCGGAAACGATTCGACCACATCATCGGTTTCCGAATCAATGAACATGCAAGCAAGTTCGGAAGAATCGAATGCTTTATCCTCAGCAATAGGCAAACGGGACAACGCATCGGCGTTTCCGTGCTTAGCAGTGGACCGATACAAGATATCGTAGTGGTACTGCGAGAGGAAAATAGACCAGCGAATGAATTTCTGCGCTGTACGCAGAGGTACAGGCTTGTTCGGATGAAAAAGCGATGTCAAAAGTTTGCGGTCTGTGATGATGGTAAAGTGACGACCATACAAGAAATCATGGAACTTAGTAACACCAAATACGAGAACCAAAGCTTCTTTCTCTATCTGGGAATAATTTCGTTGCGCAGACGAGAGCAATTTGGACGCAAAGGCAATAGGGCGATCATGCGAGCCAACTTTGTGCGCAAGCACAGCACCGATCCCGAAATCCGATGCATCTACCATCAACAAAAGGGGTTTCTGGGGATCGAATGGCGTAAGGCAAGTATTAGAAAGCAACGCCGATTTCAACTGGCGAAAGGCGCGTTCGCATTCCGTCGTCCAGACGAACGGAACACCTGTACGGCGTAAGCGATGAAGCGGAGCTGAAAGAGAAGAGGCATTGTGCACATTCACTCACACCTTGTGATGCTAAATCGTTTAATGTTCCTGCGACCTCATCACACAATGCGTTGAGAACATTGCGCGCTCGGAAAAATTTCGGTTGCGCGTTTACTTTCAATTCCAAGTGTGCTTCATAGTTCGTAGCGCAACCAAGGCCTGGTGCAAAAATGTCTGCAAATTCTTCACACAGACGAGAAACACTGTCTGAAGGCACAGTCTGGTTCACTGATAGGACCTGATTTACTATAGACATGTTAAACAATTGAAATAAATCTAAACCAAACAAGTTCACTGCAGTAGAAGAACGAAGAACGTAGAATGACACAAGTTTTGTTTGTCCCTTGTATGTTGCAAGAAGAGTGCACTGTCCTAACACAGGGATCTGCTGTCCTGAATAACTTTTTAACTGAACATTTGCGGCACGCAACGGAGGTTTGCCCAGTTGTATGTACGTGTCATGATTGAGCAATGAAACTACAGCTCCGGTATCGAGCTGGAATGGTATGACCTTGGCATTAAAGTCCAAATATACAAAAAGTTTATTGTCCTGCTGACGACAAGAGCGACTGTCTCGTGCAATTTGAACTGATACAGGTACAGCATCACTTGCTAATTGACGCGATTTCCGGCGACGTCGACGCACACTTTTTGTGGGACGAACACAGTCACTGCTAGAGAAAGTGGCACTGGACGAAGTGGAATTAACTACATGAATGGGGGAAGGTCCACGAGCCTGAGTGTCCTTGGTTCGATTCCGGCGCGAAGCAAAGGAATGGTTGTGATTGTCTGATCTGAGCTTTTTCTGGCAAACACTTTGAACATGTCCTTTCTTAAGACAGAAAAAGCAAATAGCTTGGCGTGATGGGCAATTTTCACGCGAATGTCTAGTAGCACACCGCGGGCATGATTTCACTGCATTTGTATGCTGGCGTGGCACACCTGGTTTATAGCGTGGCGGCAGCTGCACGGACGTGTGCGGGCAGTTTACCGGGCCGCGCAGCGCGCCCGGCGGGCCGGTTAATGTTACACACTGCTGGCGAAGTCGCAAATGATTCCTGAGCAAAGTCAAGTGTGTCTTGTCTATCTAATATGTCTATCACTTGCTGCAGGGAGGGGTTAACTAGTTTCAAAATCTGTTCCTGTATGCGAACATCAGAAACGTTCTGTGCAATTGCATCACGCACCGTAGTATCTGAATAAGGAAGGCCACAGTCACATTCAAACGCACAATCCCTAGTAAGGCCTTGCAAAGTTGCAACCCACTCCCGATTAGTTTGACCGGCCGTACGTTTTGTACGAAAGAAAGTATACCTTTTTGCAACTACATTGACTGTTTCTTTGAAATAGGCGTCCAATGCCGACAAAATTTCTTCGTAGGACAGAGTTGCTATTTCGCGTCGGGGAAACAATTTCACTATCACACGGTACGTTTGCACGCCGACACAAGACAATAAGTGAGGCTGCCGCTCGTTTCCTTGAATTCTGTAGGCGGCGAGATGAAATCCAAACTGGCATGACCATTCCGTCCAGGATTCTACGTCTGGGTCGTAGGGCCTAAAAGGCGGTGCAACTGCGAGTTCTGGCTGCGGTAGCGGTGAAGCGGCGGCTGCCGCATCGGTGTGCAGTGCACGTTGACCCTGGACGAGCTGTCCAAGGGCATCCAATAACGCCTGCGTCTGCTGATTCTGCAAGCGATAAAATTCGGACAGTACATCTGGCGAAGCCATGACACAAGTAAATGTAAGCAATTAGAAAGAACACGTTTCCCTCATCGCCAATGATGTGTTGGTAAGTGTGCCAACACCTTGTAGATAGAGGAGGCCGAAATGCACGCTATCTAACGCAGACGGGCGTGAATTCTGGAACAGGATAAGTAGTGAATTCTAATAAGAAAAGTACGTTGCTTTGGGAATACTTAACTTTTATATAGTCCTTTGCTTTACAACGTTCTTGATGAGACATTTAATACGATAAATATCAAACTATGTAAGTCTAATGGCGCCTTGCTAGGTCGTAGCCATGGACTTAGCTGAAGGCTATTCTAACTGTCTCTCGGCAAATGAGAGAAAGGCTTCGTCAGTGTAGTCGCTAGCAAAGTCGTCGTACAACTGGGGCGAGTGCTAGTCCGTATCTCGAGACCTGCCTTGTGGTGGCGCTCGGTCTGCGATCACACAGTGGCGACACACGGGCCCGACATGTACTAAATGGACCGCGGCCGATTTAAGCTACCACCTAGCAAGTGTGGTGTCTGGCGGTGACACCACAAATACTATGGACGGGGCAACCAGCTTTGATAATTTTATCATTTTCAGCTAAAAGAAGTGTATAAATGGAATGCTTTCTGCCGTAGTTTACATTAGTGTTGTCAGCGGCAAATGCCGAAACTTTATTTAAAGACAATCCATTCTTCTCCAACGTGTCTGTTAATAGCTTCGAAACTTAATACGCACATTCCTCGTTACATTGTACAAATTCCAGTAAACGGTTTACAACCCCAGTATCATAATCAGAGAATCGACAGCAAATTGGAAACATTTTTCTGTTCTTTTATTATACTTGCATCTGTCACTATACAAAAGTATAAATTTTTTCTTGTATGTCTTTAAAATATTTTTGACTGATTCTTTGGCCAATACTTCACATACAGTAACTTCTGAATTTGTTCTTCCGCAACAAAAACTTTGAGCGACTTTTGAATGATTGCTGATATAAGGTAATAATTCTTGTGAACAATCCATACTACTGTCACTAAGAGAATGCTTTGCCGTGTGATAAACAGATCCGAATTCTCCAGCAACAATTCTGTCCGTTAGTTTTTCCATGATTTCCCTAAATCACTCCAGGCAAATGCCGGGATGGTTCCTCTGAAAGGGCACGGCCGACTTCCTTCCCCATCCTTCCCTATTCCGATGAGACCGATGACCACGCTGTCTGGTCTCCTTCCCCAAACCAACCAACCAATTCTGTCCGTCTCCAACGCAGATGTATCGGACTTCGAGAAATATTTTGATTAGGTACTTGCTGCTCTATTGCTAACAACAGTCATGTGGGATTTAGTACATGCACGTTGTTTTACGTCAGCAACGCCTCCATAAACACAAGAGAAATCTTTATGGCGCAGGCGACAGTACGCCTTATACGAGTTTCTTTCACTTGTCTTAACCAGGAATAACTATTTTCTCAATTCGGATTATACTTAGTAAGCCTTTTGGCTTTCTTAAGATGGCATTCCACCACTTCTAGATGAATTATCTGTGTCACTATCACTTAACCAACTCATTTTGACGATCTAAAGCATCAGTTGGACAGAATTTGGCACGATATCCCTCAGGAGGACATCCAAAAACTCTGTCAAACAACGGCAACCTGATTAACTTCTTGCCTGACAGACAGAGGGGGACGTATGCGTTATTAAAATGTTCAAATGTGGGTGAATTCCTAAAGTACGAAACTGATGAGGTTATCGGTCCCTAGGCTTACACACTACTTAAACTAACGTAAACTAACTTATGCTAAGAACATCACACACCCATGCCCGAGGGAGGACTCGAACCTCCGGCGTGAGTGGCCGCGCAGTCAGTGACATGGCGCGTTATTACCTCGGTCAATTTGTGAAGCTCAAAAAAATGGTTCAAATGGCTTTGAGCACTATGGGACTTAACTTCTGAGGTCATCAGTCCCCTAGAACTTAGAACTACTTAAACCTAACTAACCTAAGGACGTCACACACATCCATGCCCGAAGCAGAATTCGAACCTGCGACCGTAGCGGTCGCGCGGTTCCAGACTGTAGCGCCTAGAATCGCTCGGGCACTCCGGCCGGCTTGTGAAGCTCTTTCTCTTGAATAAATCACCCAGCTTCTCTGAAACTGTAATCATTTTTTTTTGCAGTAATTGTACATCACATTAATGATTTCATTCGCATTCGGGTAATTCGTTGTTGGAGATCTTTGTTTTTCTTTTTTTTTCTTAGATTGTATTAGGTAGCGCATGCTGTCGCGTGCGTACCAGTTAGCATATTCTGTGGCATGTTACCTACATCATACGTTGAATTTTGTTTTCTGTCTGCAGAGAGCCAGTGCTGAAGCTTGACTAAGCTCGTTACGACGCCTCTCACCTGCAGAAGGGCAAACACTTCTGTCAACGACCTTGTGCTCGCACCTTCATGGATCACACATCTCGAGCGTCTTGCATCACGCATTGCGGTACGTCCACTACAGTATCTTCTGTCTCTGTCTCTCTCTCTCTCTATCTATCTATCTTTCTCTCCGTGTTGAAAGCCTTGACGGTTCCACCCACTCCCACACTGTCATCCTATCGCCTTGCCTCAGAATTCTTGCACTGCTTCGCTGCTTTCTCTTCGTTTTACGTCATAGCTTCCGTTTACTTGCTCATCCACGTCGTGAGAGTCTTTTTAAAGTGAAGTGTTTTTCTTTTTATATGTCGTGCCTCAGGGAGAGAAAGGTTATTTACAACTCTTACAGAAACCAGGCCGCTGTTTTAAGAATCGAAGGGCATGGAGTAGAGAACGGAGTGAGGAAGCAGCCCAACCCCCGATGTTACTCAGTCTCTACGCTGAGCGGGTTGTGAGAGAAAACGGCGAGAAGTTTGTGAAAGGAAATTATGTTCAGGGGTGAAGAATTCAAAACTTTAAGATTTGTCAGTGACTCTGTATACCTGGAAAAGACAGCAAATAACTTCAAAAATCGTTTGAGCGCAACCGAATCTTGAAAATAAGTTATAAGATTAACGCTACTGTAAGCAAAACATGAGTAACGTACTCTAGGAAAGTTTCAGGTGAACTGAGGGGACTAGATTACGTTTATTGATTTATTTATCACATGGAATACATTAAGAATTTTTGAATAAAAAATAGTAACGCATATACGATGCTTACTAAACTACTACGTACAACACTTCAACACACTTCTCCAGCGTGCTATAAATGACAATAGTTACAGGTGAATATCAAGATCTTTTATACAGTTTGTCACTCCACTCCTCACTTTCGGGATATCTTCGAAAGGGCCCTTGTATGAAATTGCAGGGAGTGCTAGTACAACATGAACAACCGTCTGTCATTCAGTGCCACGGTCACAAAATGGTGCGGAGATTTCCCCTAATTGTGGAGAGTGTCTGCGCAGATTCCACGGCCCGTTCGGATGCGCTTCAGAGAAGTCCAAATTGCCCAAGACTGGTCAAAAGCAGAGGATTTGGATGTAGAGCAATTTCAGGCAATTTGAAGGTCATTTTTGATGCCAGCAGTGCTTCCATTCAACGATGGCATTTAATTCATCTTCTGCAAGAATCCTGAGTGTGATAAGAGTGGACTGTCTTGAACGCAATATTTTTCACTCCTTAGAGAACACATAATTCAGTACTGGGAGGCCGTGGTTACCAATCACCTTAATAATCTTCTGATATTCACATAGTGAGTGCATTCTCCCGTCTGATATCAGGAGGTGGAATGTGACTCAAAATAGGTAAGCAGTATGTGGCGGCGGGTAGTATTGGTGCCCTAACGTTGCTCATGAATTCGATAACATATGGACTGTTAAGCCAGACGGAGGCACAATGCTCTGCTGTTGAGTATACCAAACCGAGCGCCAAGACTCGAAGAGCTATTTCTGCCCTGTCCCTAGAATTACTAACCACGGCCGAAGAAAAAAAATATATAAAATACAGACAATAGCAACAGAATCTTTTTCGAAGATAAGGAATTTGTTGACATCTACTATAAGTTTGAGAATTTTGAACTCTCTTCTGAAAAATTTTATGTAGAATGTAGCCTTATGTGAAGGTGAAACGTGATCGATAAATAGTGCATACAAAAGTAGAGCAGAAGCTTTTGATAAGTGGTGGTCTAGAAGAATGTTGAAAATTAGATAGTTAGATCAGGTACTGGTGTCTAATGAAGAGGTACTGAATCGACTGGGCGAGCAAAGAAATTTAGAGCATAATGTAACTAAAAGGCACGTCTGCAGCTCCAGGAGATCCTGTCCTCAATTCTGGATAGGCACAAATTTTCATTCTTCACGATATAATCACTACACTGCAAGTTCAGCCTTTCTGGACGAATTTCACTGGTATCATTTCATGTCACTTTATTTGACTGTTGTGTGTTTCAGTTCAGTTAATTTAATTCAAATGGCATGCATCCTTGTAGCAGGTTAAGCTGTACCCAGCACCACATCCTTCTCCCCACTGTCGCCGTTCCTTCATATAACGTGGAAGAACGTTTAGTTTTGGGGAACTGAATTTTAGCCATCAGCTGAGCAAATTATTCTTTACTCTTTACCGATTTAGATCGTAGCGACCATCATCGCAGGAAGAAAAACCAGTAATCGGATGGATAATGTATTCATCTTTCCTTTGGATGAAGTATTGAAAGTCCTCAAGTTACTGGACGTCTATTTACAAGGGAAACCCACCATCGCCCCCCCCCCCCCCCCACCCACCCCTCATATTTAGTGGTAAGTTGGCCCATTGGATAGCTAATCAAAAACTCAACACAGATCAAGCATGAAAACGGGAAGAATGTATTCTGAACTGTGAAAACAAGAAGCAAAATAGAAACAGTGAGCGGTCCAAATTTAATAACTGCTATATCGAGCGACATCAATACCCCTCGTGTCGTGACTGTGCGGTCATGATAGACTGTGAACTTCCCTTTTTCACAGAATTACGAACTGTCCGCCCGGTCATTGACGTGTCTGTTTGCTGAATTCAAATTTGTGTAGGTGTCGTGGTGTAATGTCCGTTTGCAACAGCGACGTGTAACGAAGGGACCTCCAGATGTACGTACCTCCTGTTTGCTATACACAGATACCACATGTTAAGCCTCTTGCTTTCCGTTTTGGAATTTTTGACTCTTGAATTCCTTCTTCGTAACATAGTTCACACCTGTTTGTTTGTCATTTTCATTCCTGTGAGAGGTCTATGCGGCGTCTCGCACGCTCTCACTATTCATCAAACGGTTGAAATGGCTCTGAGCGCTATGGGACTTATCATCTGAGGTCATCAGTCTCCTAGACTTAGAACTACTTAAACCTAACTAACCTAAGGACATCACGCACATCCATGCCCGAGGCAGTACTCGAACCTGCGACCGTAGCAGCAGCGCGGTTCCAGACTGAAGCGCCTAGAACCGCTCGGCCTCAGCGGCCGGCCACTATTCATCACGTTTACTTGCGACGGTAATACATTCGTACCACATGACGCATATTCTGTGATGAATAGTAAGAGCAGGCGAGATGCCGCATAGACCTCACTCGATACTGAACTTATTAAATTTGGACAGCTCACTGTTTCTATTTTTCTTCTTTTTTCCACAGTTCAGTACACCCTCTTCCTGTTTTCGTCGTTGATCTGTGTTCAGTTTTTGACGAGCTATCCAATGGGGCATTTTACCAATGAATCTGAGGGGGGGGGGGCAATGGTTAGTTTCTCTTGTTAGCAATACGCGATACACAATGACTCTAAACAACATAAACTAGGCAATAGAAAATGTGACTTACTGTGATGCCAATTTTATGCTCTTTATAGTCATGGTGTATTACGCATAATTAAGTAAACATCTTGTAACTTTGAAAACCTTCAGTTCATCAAAAGGACAGATGAATTGCTTATCCATCTGATGCACTACGATTTCTTTATGTGACGATGGTCGCTACAACCGAAACCGGTTCTTCAAGCTCACGACAGCTGTAGAAATTCATCTCTCATTGTAGTTGTCAGATGTTATAGGGGGAAATATCTGTGACACTGTAGATTTGAGGCAGACCTGAGGACGTTATTAGACAGCTGGGGGGTTAAAGCAACTGCTTGTCATCATGGCATTAAGACAACTTCTTGTCTTCAGGGCAGTGCTGAGATGATCCTGCGCCCTTGGTAGATCTTTGTCCCACTCCCCCCCCCCCCCCCCCCCCCCCCCACACACACACACACACACAGCACCTCTTATAACTTATTCCGATTTCTCCTATGTAGATTTTGCAAGTTTGAAAGTGAAGAATTATTGAAAAATAATACCTAATGAACTATATTGATAAAAATGATGGACGTTGAAGAAGTGAACTAAAATATATGCGATGGACAGGACTTGAACGCAGGGCTCCTTCTTACTAGGCAGGTATGCTAGGTATTACAGTGTAGCTGACACAGCTGCCTGAAGTACCTTAGTCCAATGCCCTCCCTATCACAAACTTCAGTTCACATCTTCAGCTTATTTTCCCCTTCTTAGGCCGTCACTTTTGCCGAGGCTCTCCGGTATTGGAATAGCACCACAGCATTGCACATAATGGGGAAATCAGGCCTGTAACCCAGGCGTAGGTGCTCTATAGAGCTGATACACTTAAATTTTCCTTGAGACATCTAAGTCTCATCTTTATCTAAAATAACGGTGAAAGCCGATGAAATGAATTAAAATTTGTATCACAACTGGGACTTGAACCCAGGTCTTTTCGCGTGATAGGGAAGTATGCTAGGCATTATACAACCACAGCACTAAAATGCAGGTGGCTGCACTGACTGCCCTAGTCCAATGCCCTCCCTAATCTTTATCATAGGTAAAGATGTGACTCAAATGTCTGGAGGAAAATTATATTTATCAGAGCTATACAGAGCTACACATCACCTACACCTGAGTTCAGGTAGGATTTCCCCATTATGTCCAATACTGGGTTGCTATCCAATACTAGAGGGCCTCAGCAATAGTGATGATCTAAGAAGGGGAAAATAAGCTGAAGATGTGAATTGAAGTTTGTATTAGGAAGGGCACTGGAGTAGGCTGCCGGCACGGTAGCTCAGCATGTTCTGTCAGAGGGCTAGCTGCTCTCTGTAATAAAAATAAATAAATAAATAAATAGCCTGAGTGAATGGCTCAACGATGAAGTGCCATGGGACGTCCGCCCCGAACAAATGCAACAAACAAAATTAGATAAAAAAAGGTTAGTCCGTGCAGCTGTGTTAGCAGTTGTGCTCGGGTGCTGTAATGGCTGGCATACCTGCATGTAAGCAAAAAGAACTGAGTTCAAGTTCCGGGCATGGCACAAATTTTGATTCATTTCTTTAGCTTCCATCGCTATCGTAGATAATGCCTCAAGCAAAGTTTAATTATATGAGACCTATATTGATGAAAGATACCGTATACAACAAATTAAATGTATAATCGTGGTAAATAAATTAAAAATTGTGTAAACTTTTTCAAAATAGTTGTAAGTTAAACAAAATCTACATCTTATTGTTTATGGCAGTTATTGTACACTGATTTTATTATGATGAGCATAAATTAGTAATTAGAATTTAACAAGGGTTAAAATTAAGGATTGAAAAAGTATCCATTTCATAGAACTGAGTTTTATTATAAGTTTTCTTTGAATTCGTTGCTCTGAGTGAAGTAAACTTATTAATTATGTTGCTGAAGGCTAGTTTACAAGCTGTCTGCAAATTGCAGACTTCCACAAATTATTTTGTTATTAGTTTTCGTTATCCAATATGGCACAGCAGGCCGAGGAAACAGTGTCAACATGGTGAATCCGAAGCAAAGGGCCAACATAGCGAGTTTATCGCTCTGGAACATTTTTCTTAAGGCCTCAGGCACAGGGACAAAACTAAAGAGACAAATAATGCGTACTTTTCTGCTTGGACAACCCCCGTGAAGGACGAAGCTACGCCATCTCTCGAGGAAGTGTCATCTGTTTTACTTATATTGCTTGGGATGCAAAAGATCTCCCACTCTAGTAGAAGATTTTAGACATATTGTGAATAATGATTTACTCATCTCATAATGTACAGATGCTAATCACTGGGTTAGAGCACAGCAGATACGTCAAAAAATAGATAACATAACTTCATTGATATAAAACAACGGTTAACGAGAGACAGCAGTATTTTCACATCAATTTAAATTTCCTGTGAAAAGACAGCTGCTGTATTTACACAACAACACTAGTATGAACTTCATCCTGCTCAAATAATCAGTTCATCCTTCATTAACTCTTCGACTGGGTAGCAGCATCTCTGAAGTAGAGTGTCCTGTAGCATTTCTTTCAGTGAATCCAGCTTCAGACTCAGATTGTTCTTGAGCTTTGCTTTGTTGTAAATTTTCATTCCCACATACTGGGGTGTCTGAGCCTATCAGCTTACACAATGAGCAGGGAGCATAAAATAATCTTTATTCCTTGTTTTACATGAGTCGTCAAAACAGTTTTCCTTAAATAATTCTTAATTGCAATGTCAAAATTTGATAATACCATAGGTGCGAAGAGAAAACGTTAATAATTGTATATTTTGAAGTAATGGGCTACTTGGATCTATAGTAGACATGTTTCTAATGGTTCTTTTCTGCAGTTTCAGTATGCGCAATATGTTCCTTCTGCTTCCCCAAAACACAATGTCGCATCTTATAACTGATAGGACGTAGCGATTTGCCTTGTCTCCATGTCAGTAGCACTAACTAATATTTGTTTGCAAATGCAAAGCTACATAATTTGGGTGATATCCTAGGAATTTGACAGAAGAATCCATTTCTTCTAGATCTTGATTTTTGTGAATTTTTTTCCTTGAACTGAATCATATGAGATCTTGGGATGTTCATAGTCAATCCGTTGAGCTGAAACCATTACATGCTGGCATTTTGGGGCGCCACTTCCGGCCGCATCTGTACCGATGTCATTATTAATTGATAACCTACACAAATGAGTATCTCAATAGTCCCCAATAGAATAACTAATTACGAGCGCGGTAAGTCTTGAGTCTTAAAAGTCGGTACCATTCGGAAGACTTCAGGACCATTGTTCCCTGTTTCAGATTGTTGCCACCCATAGGGATACCAAAGGTGTGACACTGTAGTTGCCTGGCGAGATGGGGGGTTGTCTGTAAGAGCGGATGATTGATGGATTAATTATTACAACAGTCTTAAATTATGGTGTGATTCTTGAGTTTCTCCCGGCGTATTTGATAATCAAAATATCCACGGGTGTCCAACGGGCACAATATTTCGGCGATCATACATGTCGCCATCATCAGGTGAACTGACGGACTGAGCTCCTGTGAACGTGCCGGCACGGAGATCCGTACGCTATGGCTGCTCAGAGGGAACTGGGTTCGGTCGCGGCGGCGGCGGCCGATTTAAATACCCCCCGACCGCGGCGCGCTCCCTCCGCCGTCCGCGTCCCGCGCCACGGTCGCGTGGTGGAACAGATTGCGACGGCGTCTGAGATGACGTCGGTGTGATGGCTCTGTCCGCCGTGGTCGTCACAACTATACGTTTGCTCGATTTACTCTTGATTAACCCGATCGCTGGTTCCCAAGCCTTGCTAAGATTATAGCCACAGTCCCGGTTTATGAGGTCGTCATTGGTGCGAATTTCGATGGCCTCTCTAACAACGCTGTCCCAGTATCTCGACGTCTGTACCAGAATCCTCGTGCGGTCATACTCCATGGCGTGGTTTTCCGACAAACAATGTTCAGCGACCACCGACTTGCTCGGATACACCAGTCGAGTGTGCCTCTGGTGTCCACGGCATCGATCCTCGACAGTACGCATCGTCTGACCAATATACGACTTGCGACATTGACACCGAATCTGGTACACGCCGGCCTTCCTCAAACCGAGGTCCTCTTTGGCGCTCCCCACCAGTGCACGAGTTTTATTTGGAGGACAAAACACAGTTCCGACCCGGTGTTTCTTCAGAATGCGGGCGATTTTCCCCGAGAGTGCGCCTGTGTATGGAATAAATGCAGTGCCTACCTCCTCTCTCGTGACTTCATCCATCTCAACAGGTTGTGCTGCAGTGGTTGGGCGGAGAGCACGTTAAATCTCTGAGTACCCATTTTTTCGAAATACAGTTCTCAGATGTTCCAATTCCTGGGGTAGACTCTCTGCGTCAGAGATAGTGCGCGCCCTATGTACTAGAGTTTTAAGTACCCCATTCCTCTGTGAAGGGTGGTGGCAGCTGTCTGCGTGCAAATACAGATCATTGTGCGTAGTCTTCCGATACACCCCATGACCTAGGGTGCCGTCAGCCCTTCTCTTGACCAAGACGTCAAGGAAAGGTAATTTACCCTCCGTTTCAGTCTCCATAGTGAATTTGACGTTGGGGTGTATGGAGTTTAGATGTGTAAGGAAGTCAAGGAGTTTATCCATACCATGTGGCCAGATGACGAACGTGTCGTCCACGTAACGGAAAAAGCAAGTAGGTTTCCATACGGATGACGACAGGGCTTCCTCCTCGAAGTTCTCCATGTACAAATTCGCTACCACCGGTGAGAGTGGGCTACCCATGGCGACTCCCTCCGTTTGTTCGTAGTATTCTCCATTAAAAAGAAAATACGTGGAAGTCAAGACATGCCTAAAAAGTTCAGTGGTCTTCTCGTCAAACTTCTGACTAATCAATTCTAGTGACTCTCGCAGGGGTACCCTCGTAAACAAGGAAACGACGTCAAAACTCACCATGATATCTGACTCATCCAACCTGAAGCTATCAAGGCGTTTAACAAAATCCACGGAATTACGGATGTGATGAGGGCATTTACCCACATAAGGACTTAATATTCCCGTCAGGTATTTGGCCAACAAACATGTAGGTGCCTTGATGTTGCTGACAATGTGGCGTAATGGTACCCCCTCTTTGTGAACCTTCGGGAGTCCATATAGTCTAGGCGGTACCGGACCTTGGGGTAACAATTTCTTAGCGTCATCCTCCGCTAAATCTGCGTCCTTGAGAAGCGCCCTCGTCTTGTTCTCCACCTTCTTTGTAGGGTCAACGCTGATCTTCCGGTAGGAATCGTCATTTAGCAGGCTCTGCATCTTATCAGTGTAGTCCTTGTGGGAGACAACAACTGTCGCATTGCCTTTGTCAGCCGGTAAGACAACAATTTCAGAGCGCTCCCTCAGATCACGAATGGTCGCCCTGTGAACGTGGCGGAGGGTATTTAAATCGGCCGCCGCCGCCGCGACCGAACCCAGTTCCCTCTGAGCAGCCATAGCGTACGGATCTCCGTGCCGGCACGTTCACAGGAGCTCAGTCCGTCAGTTCACCTGATGATGGCGACATGTATGATCGCCGAAATATTGTGCCTGTTGGACACTATAGACCGGCAGCACACCCGTGGATATTTTGATAGTCTTAAATTAATTGCATGTTTCTTGCTACAGGAATGTATTGCGCTTGAAGATGACCGTTTATATAATACGCGTTCTCAAATCCATGTTACTTCCGTTTGAAATTTATACCAAACCACAGTAGCTGAAATTTCCTATCTAGCTAACGTTTGTACCAGTATCTGACGGTGCACAACGCATTTGCTGATCTTCCCTATGGTATCTGTGGGGCACACACGCTCGTGAGTTGTCAGTGTTGGAAGGCAAACAATAAATTATCTCCTCCTCACGCATATCCTTCTCACGTCCTCTAACAGCACAGTGACCGTGCTACTTACCACTCTGCCTCCGAGGTAAGTGGATAACTTTACTTAGCTCACGGCCAAATTCACTAACGTCAGTTAAATTAAGCCAATATTAAATTATTACTTTCTTTGCAAGTATTTTTGTTTGTTACTGAGCCTGAAAGCTACACTCTTAAGTGGGTCTTGACGTTTTTGAATTTGGCTGTTAGTTGCTAGAAGCACATTACTTTAAAATAGGCTGGGAAATGTGGACTGTATGAAGATTCTGACTAGCAATTTGATGACCACTGGACTAGATTATTCATTGTACTGTCGATGCAGACAGGGACGTTTTCTGGTTCGTAATCGTCATTAATACAAACGTATCACCTACAAATAAAAGCGTTGGGGCGTTTGCATTCATAGTTAAGTCAGTAACGTAGAATGAAAACAAAATAGGTCCTAGAACAGAGCCTTGCGGAACAACATGCGTTACTGTTTCCGACAGTATTAAACATTCAGAAATGCTGAATAGGAAACACTGAGAATTTAGCAAAGAGCTAGGAACGCTATATAAGCCTCCACCCAGAAAGACGTAGGGCGTAACGACCATGAGGGTAAGCGAAAGGAGACACTTGAGTCATGTCTCTGCTATCCGCCGCCCCAGACCTTCCACCTACAACTGGGGCGAACACAGCAAAAAGCTGATACCTGTTGCAGCTACAAACTTCATTAGTAGCGGGTGAGAAACAGCTTTTGCACACGTTCTGCGTAATGATCATGGTTGCCGTGATTGCTTAATGGCCAAGTGGACGGGACCTAAAGCCCAGAACAGTGTCTGTAAGTCGGCGCACTCCACCCAGTGTTGCAGTTTCTAGGTTTTCTGTTTTTTGATGACATTAACTAAATCCGCGTGTCAGCAACTCAATAAAAGGAATTTTCTATGTCGGGAAACATTTTACCAGTACTTGACAGCGCGAACACACTCTGATAAGCTCCGCTATGGTATCTATACCCACAGCAGCGTCTACATCTATATTCACCTTCCAGTGTGAGGCAGAGTTTATTTCTGGTGTCACTATGTCTGCTCCTTTCCGCTGTTAAGTCGCGAAAGCTTCATGGAAAGAATGATTGTTAATGAACCTCTGTACTAGCTCTAAGCATAATTTTCTCGTCGTGATCATTTCGCAAGACGTACGTGGGAGGAAGTAACGTATTGTCTTTCAGTTCCCGGAACGTATTCTTTCGAAATTTCAATAGTAACCTTTCCGTGACGCACTACGCCTCTCTTGTAGCGTTTGCTTCTGGAGTTTGTTGAGCGTCTCAGTAGCGCTCTCGTGCCGTCTAAACATTTCCGTGACGAAACGCGCCGGTTTTCTTTGGATCTTGTCCATCGCTTATATTAAACCAACTTGGTATTTGTAAGACACTTCTTTCATCGATTAATTAGACTTCCTTAAGATTCTTCTTATGAATCTCATCCTGGAATCCGCTTTTGTTACTATTTATTTTGCCGGCCTCTGTGACCGAGTGGTTCTAGGCACTTCAGTTAGGAACCACGCGGCTGCTACGTTCGCAGGTTCGAATCCTGCCTCGGGCATGGATGTGTGTGATGTCCTTAGGTTAGTTAGGTTTACTTAGTTCTAAGTCTAGGGAAGTGATGATCTCAGATGTTAAGTCTCATAGTGCTCAGAGCCATTTGAACCATTTTATTATTTGTTTAATGCGGTCTTTCTACTTTTGGGTCACTCCGGATGGTAACTTCTAGATATTTTACGGTAGATATTTTTTCCAGTGATTTGTCGACATCAGTAATCGATTTCTCTACCTATTTATGCACAATACTTTACATTTAGGGTATCATACTTAAAGAGGCACAGGACATTATAACTGTACATTTAAGGAATATTTATTTAATTGTATCAAATAAATGAATATTCATGTGATACATGAAGTGTTATATCATTTCTCTTCTCTTTAAAGTACCCCCTTCTGATAGCTTCATTAACAGACGCGGTCGCCATTACCGTCTTCCGCCAATGCCAGGTAAATCCAGAAGATAAAACTGAGAGCAGTGTCATATGCAGTCAAATATCCGCCTACATTTACATCTCTACTCTTCAAACACACGGTCCAGTGCATGACCGATGATACGTCCTACTGTACCAGTTACTAGGACTTTTCCCCGTTCCATTCACGTATGGAGCGCGGGAAGACCGTACATCTACACATAACTACATCCATGCCCCGCAAGTGACTGTACGGTGCGTCGCAGAGGGTACCCTGTACCACAATTAGTCATTTTCTTTCCTGTTGCAGATGGAGCGAGCGAAAAACGACTGTCTGTATGCCTCAGTATGAGCACAGTTTCTAGTATCTGAACTTTTCGGTAGAAAATTTAGCAGCCCGTCTCTGAACTGCTTCGACGTCTTCCTTTAACCCGAACTGGCGTGGATATCAAACACTCGACAGTACTCAAGAACAGGTCACACTAGCACCGTATATGCAGTATCCTTTACAGATGACCCACGCTTTCCTAAAATTCTTCCAAGAAACCGAATACGACCATTCACTTTCCCTGCCACAGTCCTCACACGCTCGTTCCACTTCATATCACTCTGCAACACGCTCGGCCATTGAAATGACGTGCCAAGCAGACACTGCTAAAGCTTTATGCGAACATTAACGCATTAACTTAAGTTTTTCTACATTTAGTGACAGTTGCCATTCATCACACCAACTAGGGATTTTGTCTAAGTTATCTTTTATCGCCGGCCGCTGTGGCCGAGCGGTTCTAGTGGCTTCAGTCCGGAACCGCGCTGCTGCTACGGTCGCAGGTTCGAATCCTGCCTCGGGCATGGATGTGTGTGATGTCCTTAGTTTAGTTAGGTTTAAGTAGTTCTAAGTTCTATGGGACTGATGACCTCAGATGTTGAGTCTCTTAGTGCTTAAAGCCATTTGAATCATTTTATCTTTTATCGTCCTACAGTCACTCAACGACGACACTTTCCTATACACTATAGCATCATCGGTAAACAGCCGCAGCTGCTAGTTATCTTGTCCGCCAGGTCATTTCTGTATACAGAAAATAACAGCAGTCCGATCACATTTTTGTCCCTGGGGCACTTTTGGCGGTACCCTTGTTTCTGATGATCACTGACTGATTGGCTAAATGCCACTGTGCTTGCTGTAATTAGTCTACTCTTATCTTCCCGATCCCTGTGCATTCCTATATTCACCACTTAAAGTTGGTTGCAGAAACTTTGGAAGCAGGTTTTCACGTAATAGTTTGCGTCTATCGTCACGCGACTGCCAGTTCATTTCTTCAGCATCTCTGTGATACTGTGACATGGGTCGGGCGAAGCTTATAATCAAAATGGTGAAACTGTTATCATTTAGACAACCAACGTGCCATTTATCCCAGCTACGGACTGACACTTCAGCAGTCCGAGTAGTCGGCAAGCGGCCGAGCGCGTGCAAGCGCTCCATCGGTTGCAAGTTTGCTCCAATGGCGGCCAGTGGGTCGCGAAGCCCATATTGCCGAGCGGTCAGTCAGCCGACTGGCCTCGGTCCACTTCCCCCTGTGCATGTGCAGGGGCCGCCACCAAGGTTGAAAGAAACTCTTGCCAAGTGTGATGCTTGACGCACAGCCTGTTTGCACTTCCGCGTTGCAGATTTTCCTCTCACAGCCTGAGTAATTTGAGAAACGAGAATGAGTACTGATGAAAAAAAAAACTCTCGAGTTTCTAACCTGGTTGCAGTGTTGAGATACTGCGACGTTTCGACCGATGTCTGTATGAGAAGATGACGAGTATGACAGTAGTCGAAACATCGCGGTATTTCAACACTGCCACTCTGCTGCATACCAGAGACCTTTTCGTCAGTATATATTATTGTATTGTATTGTATTGTATGTTAACCAGGGACCTAGAAACGACGGAGAGGCTCCGTCCCCACCGCAACCGCAGTGATCCACAACCCCACGACGACTACCGCAGTCCACTTCACCCCTCCGCCGCCCTACACCGAACCCAGGGTTATTGTGCGGTTCGGCCCTCGGTGAACTCCCCAGGGAACGTCTCACACCAGACGAGTGTAACCCATATGTTTGCGTGGTAGAGTAATGGTGGTGTACGCGTACGTGGAGAACTTGCGCAGCAATCGCCGAAATAGTGTAACTGAGGCGGAATAAGGGGAACCACCCCGCATTCGCCGAGGCAGATGGAAAACTGCCTAAAAAACAACCACAGACTGCCGGGGACCAGACGCTCCTTCCCGCCCGGAAAGCCGTGCGTTAGACCGCACGGCCAACCGGGCGTGCTTCAGTATATATTAAGTAAGCCGAGGAAAGACATCAGAGAGGCTGTTTAGACTTTGCTCTTAGTAATGATAGCAAGATTTTAGACGAAATAAAGAGACGTTCGTAGGATTTGTCAGCCTAGTAAAAGTATTCGGTAATCTAAAATAGTGCAAGATATTCGGAATCCTGAGGAAAAAAAGGTGTAAGTTGTAACGAAAGACGGGTAATATAATATATATATATACAAGAACCAAGGGAGATAAATAAGAATGGAACAGCAAGAATGAAGTGCTCGAATTAGAAAATGTATAAGACAGGGGTGTAGTCTATCTCTTCTATTGCTCAATCGATACGTCAAAGAGGCAATGGTAGAAATAAAAATTAAAAAAAAACTGTTCTGGAGCAAATTTAAATGCAGGTTGAAAGGACATCCGTGATAAGATTCACTGATGAGACAGCTATCTTCAGTGAAAGTGGGGAATAATTATAGGATCTGTTGAATGGATTGAGAGTAAACTGAGTAAACATGAAAAAGAAAATAGTGAGAAGTGGGAGAAATTCGATTTAAAAATTTTGTACGTAACTGGTGCAGCAAGCGTGGAATGAAATCTTCTTGAATAAATAACGAACAACCAGCTAGTTGCAAATTGGAAGGATTGTCTAAGCCCTTTGACCATGGTTTCAAGGTTTATAAAAACGTCTTCTTCAGAGGGAAATAGTGACAACTGGTTTACATGTTGTGGTGAAGATACGTCAAATACAGCTGAAAGATCTCAATAAAATGTAAAATTTCACCTTCATAATAACTAAAACATGCACAAATAGAGGTTGTCATTTAGTAGTATTTTACCACTGTACAGCAAGTGCACTAGTGTACACCAGACATCAAAACTGGAGACCACGAAGTAGACGAAGGGAAGCAGTTTTGCTACCTTAGAAGTAAAATGTCACGTAACGGACGAAGCAAGGAGGAAACAAGAAGCAGACTAGCGTAGGCAAAGAGGGCATTCCTGGTTAAAAGAAGACTACTATTATCAAACAGCGGCCTTAATTTGAGGAACAAATTTCTGAAAACGTAAGTTCAGGGCACAGCATTGTGTGGTAGTGAGTCATGGACAGAAGGAAAACTGGAAAAGAAGAGAATCGAAGCGAATAGTTATTCAGAGATGAAGAGCCTTAGGCAGGAAATCCTAGCGTCGGTAACTGCATAAAAGCAGTCTTCGGACTGGAGAGCTCATCAAAAGCAGAACTACGCCAGAGTAAGTTACTAGTAACTGACACTAGTAGGCTGTCTGGGCTGCATAGTTACCCGCCAAAGACAGGGTACCCTCACTCGTAGTTTTCGATTGTTGTTACCATGACACACACTCGCGGCAGGTAATTCGTTAAGCACGCGCGGCAGTTAGCGACTGGATAACAGCTCCTAATAATACAAATATGCACCACGATCAAGAGTAACTGTTTTGCTAAGAGCAACTTACTTCACTGCTTCTTACCTCCTTTTTATTGTTATTTCGTTCTATAACAAGGAACTTCTTGTTAGCTAATGGGTTGGTCTTCAGTCACAAAAGAAAATCTGGAAAATAAATACTATCATGTGGTTCCAAATGATGTTGCTGTTTCGTAATCGCGGCTACTCGTCCACATGGAGGCGAGGCATTCATTAGACATAATATTGCCAGCAGACACTAAGTGGTAGCAGCAATACGTAGCAAACGCTAAACAAGTAGTCACTCTGTCACGAGACGTATCTGATACCTCTCAACAGTAAATGGACTTATTCCCGTCCTCCATACAGCGTGCCACCACATTCGAACATTCTCGCTGATGACAGTCAAAGTTCAAGCGCTGCTCAGTTCTCGAAGAAGGATATATTTTTAATATGGAATTTTATTCACAGAGCGAACTGTAAGACCGTAATTACAACACCAGTTTGAGCGTTTTTGCACTGGAATCGGTGTTCTGTAGGGATAGTTTCGAAACACAATGTGTACGTAACCTACTCCCCCAACTGTGCCCTATTGTCACTGTTGTTGCCATTTCTTCCTCCTCGTTAAAGTGGCAGCATCTTTTCTCTCTGCTGGTTTCTGGTGGCCAGCTGATACGCCTTGACCATGGTCGTTTTGTGTTATATGAAGTGTATTTCCATTTGCAAATACGAACAACCATCGGCTATACATGGTAATGATGAGAATGAAAATTTGTTACGGAACGGGACACGAAACTGGATTTGGGCTTTAGCGAGCGGTCGTCTTAACCGCTTTTTTTTTAACTTTTTGTTTGTTTCTTTAACCTTCTTATCATTATTTTTATTTGCAATTAAATTTTACAACAATGGTTTTCCATCATCACAAATATACAATATTTCAGTTAGGAATGCTATTCACAAAACGAATTTATATCTATGAAAATAATAATCATAGTTCTTAATTATACAGCACTTACTCCAGAATTATCTTTTATCCACTGAGTAAATAAAATCAGAGAGTACCGATAACTATGGAAAAAAATTGTTTTGGTCTTTTTTAGTTATATAGTGTAAAAAGAATAACAGAATGCTCCTTTATTTAACACAGGAAGCTGGAAAAATGACTGAAAAATGCTCTTGGGGTTTGCAAACGAATTGGCGGCCGCTCCTGTTGAAGACGCCGGTTGCGGACATGCCTTCGGAAAGCGAACGCCGAACCTTTGAAGGTCGTGAGAACATAACTTCGCCTGTCAACCCCGCTAACCGGGTAGGTTCCAACTGCAGGGTGCGATGGAGCAAAAACTCCCAAGGTACTTAGCAAAAGTAGATTGGTATCTAACGTGTCGTCTCATTATGTGGTGTTGTTTTAGAAAAAAAGTCCAAAAATCGATCACGTTCTTCGGTCCATTTGTGAAAAGATAAAGGACAGCTATACCATATATCCAGGTGATAGCGTGCATCTTTGATGGTGGAAAATACGTCTCGTCCGGACAGAGGAGCATACTGGGGACGTTCACGTGCGTTGGCATACAGAGATAAAGGGCCTGCATCTGATGGAGAAGGAATCATACTTCAGCCGCCGCGCCGCAGAAGAGACGGTATTTGTCCGTGTTGTCCACGTTACACCTCAGGTAGAGGGGGCTGTCCGCCAGAGCTATGGCATGGAGTTTGTATCGCGTCGGGTATTACAGGTAACAACGATGTACCAGGTGGCGCTCGTCCCCGTTGTGAAGAGTGACTGATGAACTGCGCGCCACACCGTCGGCCACTTAACCTCTGGGTGGCATCCTTCGACAGCATTCCTGGAGCGAGTTCGCATTAAGAGGTCATAAATATTTCGCATAGTGTGAGCCCTAGTGCGAGGACAGTCTTCGTGGACATAACTGTATTCCAGAAGGAAAAGTCTGATATGTGATAGCGACGGTGCAGTGTGGGCCAGGGCGATCGGCGGTTGACAAGAACTAGGTGCGAGGTAGCCGAACAAAAGTCCAGTGACACTGTTGAGGCTGTGATTCCATAACTTCGAGATTTTACATACATAAGGGGCTGTAGCGTGCGAGTGGACACGACCAGGGCGAGACCCCCTCTTCGCTTCGGTAGTGTGTGGGTGCCGTATTTGTCGCTGAATATGTGACCAATAATCACAAAATAACTGAAGGCCGCTTGGTTCCGACGCTCCATCACTGCAGAAATAGGTAAAATTTGTGCGATGTGTGTCATGTGGGATGCCTTATAAATGTTAATAACCTGCACCTTTTTCAACATGTCCATTGTTCGCAATAACAGACATCGAGTGCCCGCGCTGACGTTCTGAAGAAGACGCCAAAAAATGATCGCCGTGGTGTGGCGGATATCTCGAGAAAAACCATTCCTAGACAGCATAGTCTCCATCGTCCTGGACGGAGCCACTCTTTCATCAGGTAATCCCCTTCCAATCGTCATCGCGTAGGATTTGGCGCGTTCATATGGCTGCCGACACCGCTCCCGCATTGTTCAGTCCACCGTATTGCCTGTAGAATCTCCTCGTTGTTACAAACTATGAAGACGAGGTCATAGGCCACACGCGCGGCATTTGAACGTGTATCCTCGTAGGGTGATCCCTGATAAACAACTTTGTAGGCCACAGAGAAGCAGTTCTAGTGCAACAGCGTACACGATCGTTGAAAGAGGACAATCCTGTCGGACTGACTGTGCGGTCGATATTGCCGTCGACGTTTGTCCATTGACCACCACCCTCGACGAAGCGTCACGAAGTAGGCGCATGATTAAGTTGAAGAAGGTACGTAGGGGAGTCATCCGTTCCATCACCTTCACGGGGAATGTGTAGTTCAAGCGATCGAATGCCTGATCGAAACAGACAAATCGTGCCTCCCTGCAGTCGACAGACTGTTGCAATGGCATGGCATCTCTACATTCACATAGCGTTGCTTGTGTATTAATATCTCTATCCGATGACGTCTGTGCAGGAGACAGGATCTGGTGCAGGACTCAGTTCCGACGCATCATGAGGACTTGAAAAATCTTAAAATCTGCGTTCGGTAAAGTGATTAGCGATAGCTTTCAGGTTGCGTGTCTCCAGAGAGATTGGGAATCGAAAGAATTAGACCCCTCCAGAAATTCCGGCGGTGGCAGCGTCGTTGGGTACAGTAGCTCCTGGTACATTTCCTTCCGTCGCGCCTACATTAACTCCTTGAAGATCATATAAAATTCTAACGGAAGGCCGTCTGCTCCTGGCGATCGGTTGAGAGCCCCCTTGGCTAGCGCATCAATGATGTCTTCAGTGGAAATGTTTGCTAAAAGAGTGTCCACTTCCTAGGCATCAAGGTTACAACGGACCGTCCGTAGTATGTCTGTAAGTGCCTCAACATTAGGGTCTTCTTTACGATAGAAGAGATGATAGTGAGTTTTTGAGGATGTTGTGATGTCTGCCTTTGATACCAACCTTCGGCATCAAGTGTATCTAAAGAACAGATCAGCGCTTGTCGACGGTGGCTGACATCTGCGACGACATGATGCATCAGAGTGTTTCATCACTGATGCCGTCTTGGCATCGCGCTCGGAAAACTACGCCTTCCAAGCAGCGCCGAGTAAGAGTCAAAACCTTAGCCTTGACGTACTGAACTTCGACATGACGTTCCAGGAATGGCGGGTGTTGCATAATGTCCCGAAGGATCATGTAGTAAAATTCTGTCGTCTCGGTGCCACTGCATTAATTCCTTGCCACACTGGACCACCACAGAAGTATGGACGAGTATTGTGTTGGTTGATTGATTTGAGGGAGAAGACCAAACAGCGAGGTCATCGGTCCCATCGGATTAGGGAAGGATGGGGAAGGTAGTCGGCCACGCCCTTTCAAAGGAGCCATCTCAGCATTTGCCTGAAGCGATTTAGGGAAATCACGGATGCCCTAAATCAGGATGGCCAGACGCGGGTTAGAACCGTCCTCCCGAATGCGAGTCCAGTGTGCTAACCACTGCGCCACCTCGCTCGGTGAGTATTGCGTGACGCGTCTTTCGCAAGATTCCGGTGTGGTCGTGACCATTGGTCGACATTCCGGTTACTATAAGTTGGCAACGTTAAGTTTCCACTGACCCCAACTGCGCCATGGTGTTTGCAGTTGAAGGCTGGCATGCACACATGAACCTCTTTCTGCGTGCAAGACGTCCGAAGTGAGAGAGCAAGTCACATAGACGCGATCTTCTAGACTGGCTGAGTGGCTCATGACGTTTGTATACCCCAGATGATCGCCATGTACCACTTCCCAGATGTGTACGAGACTGAGTAAACCTAATAAGTAACTGGGTTCGCGACAGGTGGTAAAATTTGGATATTAGTCCTTCCTTGTGAGAACACAGTTGAAATCTCTGCCGATAATTATGTGCTCATATCTACACAGAAAAAGCGGCGTGATTGTTTCAGAATAAAACTGTGGGCGCTCTCGTCGTTGGCCTGTGCCGGATGGCAGATAGATATTCACTAGTCTGATTACGTGTGCTGTTAGTACTTGCCCTTGTGCTGGTTGTAAGTAAATGGTGCCCTCTACTGCAATGCCTCCGCGCACGATGATCGTTGCTCCACTATCTCCTTTGGCGGCCAGGGTAATGTATGCAGTAGTATAACCATAGAAATTGGGCCAAGTCTCCATCCATAGCTCTCGGAACAGGCAATGTCAATGTCCACTGCTCGTAATGTGTCATGTAACAATTGAAGTTTAAAATAGGAACCAATCATATTTAAACTGATGGTGGCAGTTCTGTATGGCTGCATCGGCAGCACATTACTGTGTGCGCTCGTAACTGTAGCAACGAATATAGTAGGATCTTAAGCCTGTCAGTCTCTTGATGATGCACAATTCACTGGGGCGGCCAATGGCATTTTTTAGACTGGTGGGGGTTCAGGAACAACATTGTCCTCCCTCGAACCGGGGCGTCAGATCCGACCAGCGCTGATGCAGGAAGAGCCTTTGTCATTAGGGTGTCAGTGCTGGCGGCGTGGAAAACTTCGCTGTTGGGGTCTTCAAGATGCTGCTGTGTTCTGCAGTCGCTCTGTAAATTGTCCTTCCCATTTGGGGGTGGATACTGGCAGCTGGGCATGTGACCTTACCCTAGGAATCATCTGGTGGTCGTGTGATATTTTCATCGTGGAAGCACAGCTCCGACTCTGCGGTCGATGTCATCCTCCTCTTCTTGTGTCGTTTTGGTGACCTTTGTTTGTGGGGATGTGGTTCAGAGTTGGATGATGGGATGGAGTCATATAGTAATAGCTCCTGCTAAAACTGGAAGTGAAAGAAGAAGAAGAAGAGCTGTAATAGCTACAGACCGTTCAGGAACGGAGACAGCAGTGAACACAACCACGGCATCGAGGGCCATATCACCTTCATATCTGTAAAGGTCTTCATCTGGCATCAGGGTCTCCAGGGGAGGGGTCGGTGGTCAGTCACTGTTGTAGATGATCGGCCTCGTCTCGTCTGGTCTCTGCAAGCTGTGAAAGATCGTGTGGAAGTTACTGCGCAGGCGTCTGGAGGGTGTCGGGTCTGAGTGCCACTGCATAGGTGTGTGGAAGGGATATCACAGTCGGAAGAGGAAAGCTTCGTCTGTCCGCAGCCGTATCATTGTGAGTTGGAGGCATTCATTTCGCGCTTGTCCTACTTTACCACATCCAGAACAGGTCTGCCCATCATGTATGACTATGGCCCAGAAATTGCCAATGAAGAAGTAGGAGGCGACTTGCTCCTTTAGGTCAATGTAGACTGGGTATGTTGTGAAGTGTGCCCATTTCACTGCTACATGCCCGAGTACTGTTCCACAAGGGAAAACCGCAGTACCGCCATTGCGTCTTCTGCCGGAATTTCGCAGATATGGATCGTCCATAATCCCAGGCCAGTGCATTCAACAATAACTGGGCCGATGTGGCGGTCTGAATTCCGAAATTTGAGCTCATCTTTCGTCCGTTCTAAGATCTTGTCGCCAGCTGTGTCGTTTGTCAGTTTGATGTAAACCACGCTATAACGGTGGTTAGGTGTATTTCGATCATGTCTTCGTGGGGAATCTACTCTATGTCACAAAGCAATTGTTCGATGGGGAGTGCTTCAAAATGGTTCAAATGGCTCTGAGCACTATGGGACTTAACATCTGTGGTCATCAGTCCCCTAGAACTTAGAACTACTTAAACCTAACTAACCTAAGGACATCACACACATCCATGCCCGAGGCAGGATTCGAACATACGACCGTAGCAGCAGCGCGGTTCCGGACTGAAGCCACTAGAACCGCTCGTCCACAGCGGCCGGCGATAAAAGATAACTTAGACAAAATCCCTAGTTGGTGTGATGAATTTTGTACTCCGACGGACTTGGGCAATTGCCGCGCGGGATTAGCCGAGCGCCGACCGGAATGGCCGAGCGGTTCTAGGCGCTACAGTCTGGAGCCGCGTGACCGCTACGGTCGCAGGTTCGAATCCTGCCTCGGGCATGGATGTGTGTTATGTCCTTAGGTTAGTTAGGTTTAAGTAGTTCTAAGTTCTAGGGGACTGATGACCTCAGAAGTTAAGTCCCATAGTGCTCAGAGCCATTTGAACCATTGAACGCTGTGAAGTAAACAACCGACGTACGCCGCGGCGAGGAAGTATACAGCTCCGTCCGCACTACTTCGCCACTAACGGCGAACTGTTCGCTTTGGCCATCAGTGCACAACTCACTGGCTGACCCAAACTTCCGTATCTCGTCGCTCCTGCTTCACAACTTGTATTCGTACACACATTATGTAACTCTGCGTCACAACTTGTATTCGTACACACATTATGTAACTCTGCGTCACAACTTGTATTCGTACACACATTATGTAACTCCCATACAGGCGAGCACATTTTAACTGAAAGTAACTGCCTGTAACTGACGGATAAATACAATATTTCAGTGCCTGTTTTGTGAAAAATAACGATGCAGTGTTCCTTCTGGACATGCATTTCATAATGGCTGTAGTCGCCGCAGGGACATTGCATTGTTCTTCTTAACAACACAGGCACTGCAGTATCGTATCTGCGCGGCTGGTCCCGGCGGAGGTTCGAGTCCTCCCTCGGGTGTGGGTGTGTGTGTTTGTCCTTAGGATTATTTAGGTTAAGTAGTGTGTAAGCTTAGGGACTGATGACCTTAGCAGTTAAGTCCCATAAGATTTCACACATATTTGAACAAGTATCGTATCGTTTTGTGTGTTGACAGAACATGGTATGTGAGACTATAATTTTATTCTTTAATATTTTCGGGCGTTGTTCCACAAAATAAAAAATGAAAGAAACATATGCATACCATAAACAGGAATTACTTCGCAAACACTAACCTGTAAATCTTAATCTAATAACGATATACTTTCTTATCTTGAATATACACAAACTGAATATCGTGTCATCTTAAATTAAGCCCCAAACCATAAACTTATCAAAGAAATGAACAAAGCAGATAGGACGTAAAAATCTGAATTAATTTTAAAATTCCCATTTACAAACTTCCCTTTGAGGTAGTCTTTTCGAAGGTACTTGTCTGGAAGCAGAAGAATAGCTAGGCAAAAGACAAGATCAAACTAAATACTCAAGATACTGAACTAAACTGATGAAAGGCGAAAAATATGTAACTACAGCAAATGAAGCAGACAGAAGCGAGTATAGAAACCTGCAGAATGTGACTGACAGAAAGTGCAAAATGCTGAAGCAACAATGGTTAGACAAGAAACGCGAAGTCGTAGCAGCATTTATGACTGTGGGGAAAGATAGCTGCAACGTATGGGAAAATTTAAAAGAAACCTTTGGTGAAAAGAAAGCAGCAGTAAGACATGGAGGCAATACCAAGCAAAGAAGAGAGGACTCAGAGGTGAAAAGAATACTGTATATGATGGTGGTGGTGGTGGTTAGTGTTTAACGTCCCGTCGACAACGAGGTCATTAGAGACGGAGCGCAAGCTCGTGTTAGGGAAGGATGGGGAAGGAAATCGGCCGTGTCCTTTCAAAGGAACCATCCCGGCATTTGCCTGAAACGATTTAGGGAAATCACGGAAAACCTAAATCAGGATGGCCGGAGACGGGATTGAACCGTCGTCCTCCCGAATGCGAGTACTGTATATGGCAGGGCTACACAAAGAGACAGAACTTTAAGACAGCGCTGTGTGATTTTGTTTCACGTTTACTTCTGCACTCCAAAGAGTAAAGTTGGCTGTTTCGGATCTGGCCCATGAAAGAGTCGAGGTTCTTTTCAAATGTTCCAGTAGGCTGGGAGTGAGGTAGAGCGAATCCCAACTGGGAATGTTTGGGAAGCGATTTCCGGTTCAGGCATTTGCCTCATAACCAAGAGAGACCTCCCAGAACCGGGGGTTGCAGCTATATTAATTTAAATCTGGGTCAATGTTATAATTTGTTCCAGACAAAAATTGACATTTAATGTGTGTGTGTGTGTGTGTGTGTGCGGGCGCGCGAGCGTTAAAGAAAGAAAAGAGGAAGTAGTAGAAGATGAGAATGGAGATTTGACGCTGTAAGAATTTGACAGAAGACTAAAGAACCTAAGTCGGAACAAGGCATCTGGTGTAGATGACAGGTCTAAGAATTCTTGAGATCTTCGGGACAACCAGCCATAGCAACACTATCGTCTATTAAACAAGACATATGCGACAGACGAAATATCCTCAGTCTTCAACAATAATACAATAATCCCGACTCCAAAGAAGGTTGGCAATAGCAGCTGTGAATTTTGAACTGCAATTTGGATGAGAGTGAGTGAGGGCAGTCTGTATGGTGAGCGAGCATTAAGGGAAACCAAGGCGAAATCTGCAAAGAAAATTGTTGAGGACCAGGGAGAAGAAATACAAACTTTATTGGTCCCCCCCCCCCCCCCAGTCTGCCTATAATAAGCAATTTATACGATTTTTTAAACTAATGAAGAATCAACGTAAACCTTTTTGCGCACTATTTATGGATTCTTGGACAGCATTTTTTTTTTTTTTTTTTTAGTTCAGTGATCACTCAGCCCCCCGTCCGAAAAATGAAAACTGCCCTGCCGAAATTAGGTGTTCTCTGACGGAAGTCCTGCAGTCTGCGAAAATTATCAGAAATCAGAAAAAGAAGATTTTCTTAATCTACAGGATATTGCGCACGGAGCAGTAGCACAGTTTTACGAAATTTGAGAAAATAATAAAATGGCGCACGTTTGAAACAAAGATGTAGTTTTTTCGTGCGTTTTTGGCCACTTATCTGCAGTAAGTAATGAATAAATTGAAACAAAAAAATTAGCCTATTACTCCTTGCGTACATACCTGCAGGAGAAATCCAGGTAAATTTCTGGAATATATGCCGACTTGAAATGCACTGTATTGCAAGCTGATGGAATGGAATGTGGACACACTAATAAAGTTCAGTTGCTAGGAAGCATTCTGAGGCCTCAAAGAATAATCAGCTTAATGATTGAAGGAAGTGGTAAAAATTGTAGAGGGAGACAAAGGCTTGATTACACTGGACTAACTGACATGTATGTAGGTGGCAGTAGTTATCCAGAGATGAAGGGGCTTTCACAGAGTGTACTAGCGTGGTGAGCTGACTGAAAAGTCTTTGTGCTGAAGACCACAATAACTCCCCTTTTTGATATTGTTTGATTAAACTATCGTCAATAATCATGATTTTCTTATCAATTTCATTTATAGCTCCTTCTAATGTTCATCATTACACTTGTCTACATAGATCTTACACGTTATGCCAACAACGTTAAGACTGTTTGGCATGTGTGGAATAATTTCATATTGCAATGCTGTTTTTATCAGAAATAGTAATTGGTTATGTTATCTGTAATTTCTGAAGCCTTCATAAAATGCAGATAATGTGCCGACGATAATTCCTGTGTAAATTTTTTGTTTGGTCAATGTTTTTATTTATTTATGGATTCTTACTTTTTACTTAATTATTCGACTTCGACTTTTACAGTCATACAGCCTCCTCCAGTGTATGACAAATATTCTTGTTTACTCACACACGGTATCACAGTATCATAATCATCATTCGGCTCACAAAATCGAATCTCTGTGTCGCACTTGAACAACATTGGTTAAGAAACTTTACTTCCGCGCACACTCCACTGCAGAGAGAAACGTTCGTTGTGGAAACATTCCCCAGACTGTGGCTAAACCATATCTCGGCAGTACCTATTCTTCCAGAAGCGCTAATCCTCCAAGATTTGCAAGAGAGTTTCTGGGAAATTTGGAAGGTAGGAGATGAAGTACAGGCGGAAGTAAAGCTGTGAAGGTGTGTCGTCAGTCGCTCTTGGACAGCTGAGCTGGTACAGCTCTTGCCCGCGAATGGCAATGGTCTCGAGTTTGAGTCTCGGTCCAGCACGCAGTTACAATATCAAATCAGAACACAATCCGCTGCAAAGTGAAAATTTCATTCTAGAAATGACAACACATACAGAGTACACAAACATGGAATGTGATATACAAACAAAAAGGCCGTGAAGGCTCAACGATATCGACCGGACGCCGTGTCATCTGCAGCCCTTAGGCGTCACCCCAAGTCCGTATGGAGAGGCATATGATCAGAACACCGCTCTCCCGGTCGTTGTCAGTTTTCGTAACGAGTGCCATTAGCTGACAGTCAAGTAGCTCCTTAATTGACCTCCCAAGGGCTGAGTGCACCCCGCTTGCCTATAGCAACCGGACGACGACCCAACAAAGTGCTAGCCACGCCCGACAGCGCTTAACTTCGATGATCTGACGGGAACCGGTGTTACTACTGCGACTAGACTTTTAGCATTCAATATGGTATGCATAAAGAATAATTGAGTAAGCTAAACTTTCCATTAAGCCTCGTCTGTCTGTTGTGGGAAAGCTAAGCACTGTGAGAGTTATACTTCCACTGCTACAAGAAAACCTGACAAGAATTTGAGATCTGGATGATGGTTACTGCCGGAATCATCTACACTCTGAATGATGCGCTATGCGTATCGTGTTTCTCAACTGCAGGTGTAGAGCATCTATTACGCCAATGGTTTAACCAATGATTAACATCAAAGTTTTTTGTTTGCAGGAAGAATTTTCGGAAACTGCCTGGGGAACAAGTACCGATGCGTACTTGTCAATGTAAGTAGCCACGCGCGAATTTCCTGATTTGTATTGACAATACGCCGTGGATATGCACAAGAAAAAGTATGCCGTTATCAGTTCGATGACAACTGCCAAGTAACTCTGTCAAACAAACTAACAGAGAACACAGTTTTATGACGATAAGCATTCGCAAAGGTGGAGGGATGGGAGCGGCCGGTGGGGGGGGGGGGGGGGGGGACACAACACAGGGAACTTGCCCTCTCCTTGAATATGAGAGCACAGACCCTACTTATCTACTTAACGCATTTCTAGCAACGGATACCTGCGATTCTACTAATTCGCAGCTGTAGCATTACCGAGCGCTACAGGAATTACTGCAATTTTTATAGGTTCTACATTTTGGAGAGTAATAATTTGACATTTTCCCCTGATTAGTTTTGTTGCTATGCAACAGCATTTTCTCAGTAGTTATGGCGTTTCTTTCCTGTATGAGATTTATCATTATCGTCGTAAATTTAACACTATTGGTACACGGGCAGAAAATAATTGTGGATAACACATTAAATACTATTGATTTAATCATAAGAACATGTAATTTGAGATCGTTCAATCAATATAGTATCATTCATATTCATATTAATAGTATAAAAATATATACTTAGCTCATACTAATGAAATACGCTAGCCATTTCGGCATCAAAGTAATATACCAAATAATGTTGATTCGATAGTCGTCAGTCGTATCAAATGTAGTTCAAACTCGTCGAATACGTAATATAAAAAATTGCAGTTTAAGAATCTTGCCAACCCTTGAATAAATTACCGTGGACGCACATGGTTATGACCCACTTTCTCCTGTCTCTCTTCTGAACCTTTCTGTGCATTTTGTTTGCTACAAACGTGCTTCTTTTAGACGAAGCACGAAGTAGCTCCATGCAGTGAAACAGCATGTAACGAAGCAGCTCCACGAAAACTGTATAATCCGACACTTTACATATGAATTAGTTAGTTTTTTGTTCTTTCGCCTTGTCATTTGTGAGCAATAGAAAAGTAGAACTAGTTCCATGTATGCTGATTTGCATGAAAAAATGGTACATAAATTTTTGACTTCGTTCAACATCATATGAACCTGTACGTCGTTTCATTTTCAGTATAGATCAAAAGGTCAACTGATGTATAATCATCAACGATTTGAAATCTACTGCCGAGCATTGGCTTGCTCTATACGTTTCCAAGCATTATGCTCTTCAGCTGCACGAATTTACGAAGGGACTCCAGAAACTAAGTTACACATGTCGTCCCATACTAAGATCATTGCGCAACAGAAGTGGTACTTCCTCAGAAGAGAGTATATGTTCCGTAGATCCTACAGACACAATTGTGTTGCGGTACAGATGACAGGTACATTACAGTGTGTGAGTGAAATGCCACGGCAATTGGAAACGTACTCCGAAGTTGAAACACGCGGGACATTCCTCTGAGCGAAACGTCTAATCTGTAGACATGTCCACCGTGAAAATCTGGCGGTATATGGACCAAACGCAGCGTCGCGCCAACAATTTGACCTAGGGCGCACGGACGTGGAGACGCTGATCGAAAAAGAAGGAAGGTCTTGCACCATGTGATTCTAAACTTTACGGCAAGCTGAAAGATCGTCTGGGAGAGGAAAAAGATATTGTAACAATGAGGACGTTCACACAGCGGTTCTCGGATGGCCCCGTGACCAAGGAAAGGATTTCTGTCGTCGAGGAACTGAACGATTGGTAGAACGTTCCGAACGTTGTTCCCAGACAATTGGTGTATTTGTTGGAAAACAGTGTCCTGTATCTGAGTCACCTTCAAATGTATTATAGCATTCAATAAAAGTTACTATGTCTGCCATAATAATGTGTAACTTAATGTTTGAAGTCGCTTCGAGTATTGTTTCTGTTTGTTTGTCAATGCCATTCTGCAGAGTGATCCATGACGAATGCTCAGTATTCATGGATATGACAGGAGCGATCATCCGAAGCGAAAAAGGCTACTAAACATGAGCTCTAAAATGCATCTCTTAAGAGCTATGAGCTCTACTTCATTTTAGACACAGTGAAGACAAATCTCTTCTACTGCAAGCTCATTGCTTACGAAATTTTGGTAGGAAGTAGTTGGACCAAAACATCAAAAACAGTGTCTAGTAAACATGGGATCTATGCAATGTATACCTTAAGAGCTATGAGTACTTGTTTGGCAGCAGAGAAGTCTTTCACAGTAGGGAAGATGACAAAGAGCTCATAGATTTTAAGGTATGCATTGCATAGAGCCCATGTTTGCCAGACATATTTTTTTGTTTGGGTCTATACTGTCACCTCTCAAGATACAGAAAGCAATGTGACTGCAGTAGAAGAAATTTGTTTTACTGCACCGAAGGGGGAGTCGTGCTCATAGCTCTTAAGGCATGTATTTTGGTGCCCTGTTTACGAGAGTTTTTGCTTCGAATGATCGTCGCTGTCATGCCCCTAAATACTGACCATTCCTCCCATTCCTGTACAAACCTATTAGGTTGTCGGTGCGGTATTTTCTCATTTCTTGTAGAGAACTTCTTGATGTATGTACATCCCATTCATTAACTGGCTGAATGCCCCACCCATTTCTGTTTCACTTCCGTTACAGTGATAGTGACATCTTCCTCTCCAGTTTAACTCTGTATCCATTTAAATATTTTCCTATCTCTCCTACCAATTTATAACATATATCTCTCCATTGCACACTGTAAAATGGTTCTAGCAATAACAGACAGTTTCTCACTTGCATAAGTCATTTTTTCAGACCCATCGGAATCTTAGTTTCGAGTCACTGTTAACAGTCACAATTTACGTACGAACAGACACACACACACACACACACACACACACACACACACACACACACACACACACACACAAATTGCCCCCCTCCCCATACTAATTTACCAAGAGTTAGTTAGACGGACTGAAATTGTGTAACACACTGGGATTCTAACCTCGGAAGTTTGCCTGTCATTCTAGAAACAGGCCCCTAAGACATGTCTTCACAACATCCTTTCTTCCAGAAGTGCGAATCAAGCAATGTATGAAGTAAAACTTTTATGAAGTTTGGAAGATAGGAAATGAGGAACTGGCGGAAGGATGTAAGGCTGTGAGGGCGGGTCGTGAGTCGAGCTTGGGTAGCTCAGTCGGTTGATTACTTACCTGTGAAAGGCAAAGGTCCCAGGGTTGAATCCCTCACCGGCACGAAGTTTCAATCAGACCGGATGTTTTAAATCAGCGCACATTTTGCTGCAGGGTGAAAATTCATTCCGTAAATTAGTTAGAAACGAACAGATCCACCCACACATCAACACGTTTTGCTCTGCGTTGTCTTAAGAGTATATCTATTCGCATATAGATGTGAGCTTAAGAATTCACAGGTTTGTCACAGTCAAAACTCTGCTTTTCTTCTCTCACTCCTCTCACCTCTCTCTCTTAACCGTCGTCCTAGACACACACACGCACACATACACACTCATACCACTGTAATATAATAATAAAGTTTGTCGCTGTAAAATTGGTATTTCTGTTCATCCTTGCAACATAGCCCCCCACTTGCTTTGAGACTTGCTTCAAAAGAGTGTTTCCTTCTTGTTTTCGCAACTGTTGGCAGAATAATCGTTTTGCAGTTTCTTTGCACATAGCGCATCCTCGACATCTTTGTTCAGTCCAGGCTGTATAAAGCGAATGTGTTGTATGTGATGTAACACCCCAGACCAAGAAGCCTCTTGCCCCTGCAGGTATTTTCACTGCAGTTAGTGGAAGAATTTTTATTTTTACATTAATATTTCTCTCATCTTTTAATATTTATCGGAATAGTGCTTTCTTTTTGTCTTCTACTGAGTAGTATCACAGATTACCCGAAAGTTGTGAACCCAACATACACATACCGTCTTAATTCCAATAAATCCACCTGACGATGGAGATTTACACCTCTGAAACGCATAGTGGAAATAAAACAAACTGTGACTGATAATAGCAGTCGTCTTGTTTCAGTCACTATCGAATACAGAGAGGACGCGCCCAAGCAATTGTGCTGTCGAAGCTGTGCATTAGGAGAGACTACCAGTGGCACTTTGTGAGCGTATGACGTGTGTGTGTGTGTGTGTGTGTGTGTGTGAGAGAGAGAGAGAGAGAGAGAGAGAGAGAGGTAGAGAGGGAGGGACGGAGAGGGGGGGGGGAGGAAGTTGCTCGCCTTCACCCAGTTTGGGCCGCGGGCCCGGTGTCTGTCGACCTCATCCCAGTCGCATTCCGTGCTCGAATTACTGCCCGCGCCACATTTTCGCCTGACGAGACACTCCGCTGCCTCCCCATCCGTCATGCCAAAATAATCTCAATTCAGTTCTCTGTCTTTCAGGGGTTCCTTCTTTAAACGTTTGCAATTTTCTCGATCGAAACAACAAGAATAAAATAATATCCGAGAGATAAGTAAGAGGTATAAAAAGCGCTTAACCTGCGCTACCGTGTTTCGCTCCCGGACTGGCTGTTCCATAATAACTTACTTGTTCTTTCGTTTTGCTAAAGCGTTTTTCCGTGTTGAACTTGGAATGCTTTTCCGACAAGCCCACGACAGATTTCCCCTCAATTCTTCTCAAACACGATAAAATGCACGAAATGGAAAGTGTTACACCTTGTGGTGGCATTCGTATTATATTTATCAATTATGTGGAGATCTTTATCACACAATAGGTATTAAATGATTAAACTTTCATTCCATTCGAAATTGCGGACATTAATTTTTTGTGTCCTCCATGAGATGTGTAATGATGATTGCTCGGTATCCACACGATAAAAAAAAAAAAAGGCTCAAATGGCTCTGAGCACTATGGAACTTAACTGCTGTGGTCATCAGTCCCCTAGAACTTAGGACTACTTAAACCTAACTAACCTACGGACATCACACACATCCATGCCCGAGGCAGGATTCGAACCTGCGACCGTAGCGGTCACGCGGCTCCAGACTGTAGCGCCTAGAACCGCACGGCCACTTCGGCCGGCTTCCACACGATCGCTCGTTATCATAGAGGGGTCTGATGCTGGTGTAATGTAGCATCGCCATTTAAATCTACATAACTACTATGCATTGCGTATCCAAGTACTCGGCAGAGGGTTCACGTAACCACTTTCAGACGATTTCTCGGGCGTTACACTCTCGAATAGCGCATGGGAAAAATGAACACCTAAACTTTCTGTGCTTGCACTTATTTCTATTATTTTATTTCGGTGGTCATCTCGACCTATGTAGGCGGGAGTCAACAAAATATTTTCGCATTCAGAAGAGGAAGGTGGTGAATTTTGTGAAAAGATCTCACTGCACCTAAAAACGTCTTTATTTCAATAACTTCCTCTCCAGCCCGTTTATTATATCCGTGGCACTCTCTCCTCTATTTCGCGATAGAAGAAAACGAGCTGCGCTTCTTTCAAATGGTTCAGATGGCTTTAAGCACTGTGGTGGGACTTAACATCTGAGGTCATCAATCCACTAGACTGAAAACTACTTAAATCTAACTAACCTAAGGACATCACACACATCCATGCTCGAGGCAGGATTCGTACTGCGACCGTAGCAGGCGCGCGGTTCCGGACTGAAGCGCCTAAAACCGCTCGGCCACAGCGGCCGGCTGCTCTTCTTTGAACGTCTTCGATTTTCTCAGTCAGTCCTATCTGCTAAAGATCCCTTACCACGTAGCAATAGGCTAGCAGAGGATGGACAAGGTTAGCGTATGCAAAGCGTATTTTTATCTGTTTTTAAATAGATATATTACGCTTTTATATTTGGTAGATCTGGATGATATGATATTCAGACTCGCAACAAAGCCCTTGTGATCACTAATCCCTGTACCCCTCATAACGCTCTGTATTTGCTCAGGATTGTTTGTTGCCAAGAGGTCTAGAAAGTTGTCAGAACCATGCGAAATGCCCTATGTGAGCACGTCAGACCTGCGTCAGCTGCACCTGCTGATAGCCAGATCGATGTCTGAAATCCAGATGCCTAATGAAGTTAAGCAACAGAATTAAATTTAATGCAATCTGGTAATACAATGGCCTAGTATTAAAATCCAAGCACCGATGTTTTCGTATTTTTTTAATTCTCGTTAATTTCATTACAGAGATCTCATAATTATGAAATTAAATATAAGGCCCAGTTAAATTCCAAGTGTATAACAAGTTATTGTGTGTGCACAGATTAATAGAAAAACATCACACCATTTAACTACCCATTTCGACAAAATTTAACGTTTACATGAAATCGATTGCAAGAGAGAGAATGCTAGGCGTTTAGGAAAGCTAACTGAGTAGAGTGTGTACAGCAGTGATAAACTTCTTCCTAACAGATCCATTAAACATAATGGAGCCTCATGAATACAGTGATTGCATGGGCAAGTGAAAGTAGATGAACTACACATGCACATTGCTGAGAACTCAGTCATTGTCAGCCTGTGTGAATTATTTGAGTTCTGGTAAAATACTAACTTTATTGCTGTCTAATACGACGAAGCTGATGTACGATCTTAGTAGTAGGGTAATGGCGGGACTGGTGCACTTTTGATACCAAATAGATGTGCAAATTCATTAAATTGTGACAGCTTGTTGATTTATGACCTTAACCTATTGTTCTGCTGAATGGTTTTTCATTAAGCCTCACCTCTCCCCTCCCATTAACCTACTGTTACGCTAATTGATTTATGATCCCCTGGGGATATCCTGTCCTTTTTAGAAATCCCCCACCCTATCCCTCTCCTGCTCCTCCTTCCCCACCCCTGTGGGAAGTCCGCAAACATCTCCCTATTCTAGTACAAGCACACTTTTGATATGAAATTAATTAACTAATTAAATCGATTAATTAATTAACCTCTTCCCCTCTGGGAAATCCCCCAGCCCTGTTCTCCCATCCACTCCCCCACTTCCCCATTCCGCTCCTACATCTGGAAACTGGTGCAGAAAGATTCAGTCTGTGCTGGACAGGAAGGATCTCATGAAATGAAATTCAGATCAATGTTAATATTATAATGATGCATATTCTTTATTTAATCGGTTTGCTGGAGATGCTTCCCAACTTGGGTAGAACTCATATCTACTGCAACCTCCCACGATGTGATAGTTGTAATTATTCAGGATTGGAATGAAGTGCAGTATATTAGTCACTGTTTGGGCTCGCCTCCGTGTGTATCTGTCATCTGGGCATCGTGTGCTTGCATGTGCACATGAGGAGTTCAGGTTCATAATGATGCTCTAGCATACAGTAGAGGACTACATCCATAGCTTCCTACATAAGGAATGGAAGGAGGCGATAATGGATGAATGTGGGGTGAATACTTTTCAGCAAATAATGGTCATGCAGTGGGATGGGCTGAAGATGCATTTTGCAGCTCATAGAGACTACTGCCTTTGTTGGTGCTGTTCATGTTTCTCGAAATGGCCTATCAATCCACAGCACAGGAGACAACTTTGTGCTATTCCACTACCCAGATGGAATACCCAGAGGTATTCGTCATGGTGAAGTGGCCTCAACTGAACTAGTTAACAAAACTGCCACAGAGGGCACTTGAAACGCGTTTTTTTCTCCCACACCTCTTTCCTCAGGGATCAATAGGAACACAGTGTTCATCCCCCTTCCCCATCTGAAAATTGTTGGGAGCCAGTAGGAATGCAGTCACGTGATCATGACATCAGCAGAATGTAAGACAGACATACAGTGAGTCAGTGGAAGAACCACGAAGCATCAACTGCAGCCAAGATCTTCATCTGCCTCCATGTGACAGAAGAAGCATAAAAGTAACTACTAATTACATGTCTGCAGTTCTCTGTCATTTCAACTGCATGCCATTGTCCATGAATTCTTATTGTTTCTTCGTCTTTGCTCAGTGGCCTCCACCATATCCGGACTGGCAGTGATCTCCAGTATGTCTGGACCAGTAGTAGCCAGCATCAACTCGTTAGGACCTGCAGTGACCTCTGTTGTGTCAAGGTCAGCAGCAGCATCATGGGATCCTGTAGCACACCTGGCCGCATGTTGGACAACGAGCTGCTATTATTTATCCTGGTCATTGATTTGTGTAAAGAAGACACCCAGCCAGTCACCAACTCTCAGAAGAACTGTACTTGGGCCCTACACATTACAGTGCAGGTCAGTACTGGTCTCCGACATATGCACCATCTCGGTACATTCCAATGTTACTGCAAGGACAGAGTGTTGATGTGATGGATGAAAAGCTGCCGATACCTACCAGTGATCTACTGCTTTTCACTCCAGCTTATAATTTAACAGCTAGCAGTTCAAAGTACTTAAATATTAGTATAGAAGGATCAGCAGACAGTGACTAGTGTGTTCTGTTAGAGACTGAAAATGCATCAAGAAGTGTCAAAGTGCAGTTTATACAGTTGGAATGGGATGAACTGTTTAATGCAGAACCCTACAACAACCAACAGATGAACTCCAAGTAGTCTCCATCTATGGACATTTACAGTGCTGGCCTGACGCTATCTATAACGTCATTGTACGACAGTGTGACACTCATAGTGAGATCTGGTGGTCAATGCATTTATCTGCAAACATGCTCGAGCTGCATGTGGTGCTATCCCTTTTTGTCGAAAGACTTCAACATGGGCTGCTGTGTGTTCAAACTGTGCATAAAGACATTATGAAGTATCTCTATACATGTATTGTGTGCATGCAGATGATTTAGAACACTGCACAATTACGGCGTCAAAAGATGAAGCTAATGGAACATCCATTAATTTGAGAGAAATACACATTGAATACTCTGCATACAAGAAACATTTATTTGCAAAATACTGTCCTCTTATGAAGATTGAACCAGTGAATTCTTACTGATACAAACCACTGTTAATGTGTAAATTAATATCACTACTAACACACCCAGGTGGAGTCTACCTTGAGCATGCACATGTGAATTCAAGTACCAGCTACTACAAAATATACTGCAGGGAGTAGATGGTGTAAAAACATGACATTTAGTCTAAGCAGTTAAATCACTCCACCAGAAAAAGTAAACCCAAACATAGTGTTCATATTTGATGTTGTTGCTGTAAAAACCAGTATCAAATTCAATGATATTTCTGTTTGGTCGTCATATGAGTGTTGACATATTTTATTTGAGTCAGAGGTATTACAGAATACTGAAACAGGTGGTGAGGGATAATGGAAATCTCATTATAGCTTTCAAACTAGGCAATTTGAGTATACACCACACAAATACCAAGCGCATGTAACAACTGGTATGTCACTCAATGAATTTGTAAAGGAAACTGAATGATGACAGGTACACAACGTACTTCCAGGTGTTTCTGTATATATGGCTATGAAAGAAATGGTGTTAGTACACATCACTCCATGGACAAGTTCGTATGTGTGATAGGCACTCAGCCTAAGAGCATAAGTGTGCATAGACAGATGGTTGGTTGATTGGTTTGGGGAAGGAGACCAGACAGCGAGGTCATCGGTCTCATCGGATTAGGGAAGGACGGGGAAGGAAATCGGCCGTGCCCTTTGAAAGGAACCATCCCGGCATTTGCCTGGAGCGATTTAGGGAAATCACGGAAAACCTAAATCAGGATGGCCGGACGCGGGATTGAACCGTCGTCCTCCCGAATGCGAGTCCAGTGTCTAACCACTCCGCCACCTCGCTCGGTCGTGCATAGATAGAGAATGCGTCTCTACATAGATGGAAAATTTCAGTCTCTCAAACGTAAAGTTAATGAGACATTGGGAGAAACCTTTAAATCAGTTACTGAATCTCTCGATGAAATCTCAGTGAAATTACACAATGACGACGATAATGCTATTGCCAGTTTCATTAACTTTCACAGCGATAGCAGGATAGACAAAGCATCTGGTGTCACTGGTGAAACACTGTACATGTTGGGCATGTAGCCCATAAGTTTAAATGTAAAAACAATACAGATAGACGATATGGAATTTCAAAAAAAACTCCACGTCTACCTCATTTTCCTAAAACCCTCACAAACAGTAAAAGATCTGGAGATGAATGGCAAAATAATACAACTGACGAGTGTGCACAGGGAAGCAGGAAACCAATGCAATGAGAAATACAGAGACATTATAAAACCATTATTATTAGATGATCGGTAGAGCAGTGGTGATGGTATTGACATTCCGCATATAAGAGTCAACAGTCAGTTCCCTCAGTATATGTACTATGAAGACCCTAATGAGATAGTAGATCGATTGCGACTGCTCATGCGATCAGCTGCTGTAGGCAATACCGTTCATTTGAGTGAGGTTGTCTCAATAATATTTCAGAGCTTAAAGAGAAAGGTTTAATCGAATGAGTATGGAGATGGTAGTTCGAGAACTGCACAGACCAGTACACAAAACATATCCTCGTCGGTATATTAGATTTCGATGACTTATGGCAGGCTGATCTTCTAGATATGTGGGAATATTTCCATGAGAATAATGGATTCAAAAATATTTGAATGGTTATTGATGCATACTCCAAATTTGCCCGCGCTTTCCCTGTTAAAACAAAAGTGGCGAGATGTGTTGCAGAGGTGTTTGAGCATTTGTTGCAGACAACCTCAAAACCGATCATGGTGGACAGTTTTACAATAGGTATTCTAAGATCATGATGCCGCGGTAGGGATTACATCACTATTCAACATTCACCCACCTGAAGGCGAGTATCGTGGAATGTCTAAGCAAACCTATTAAAGATCAAATGTGGGTGCATTTTAATCTTTGCAGCTCATATCTTCCCAAAAATAACTGCACAGTATAATCCAACCAAATGTAGCAGAGTAGTAATGAGACCAATCGATGTTCCGGATAATGGACTCATGAGTACAGTGTACTATCGCATTAAAATGTTGGATCCATGTAAACAAAAATTTAATGTCTGTCATATGGTACATATCTCAAAACAGAAGGCAGCACTTGAGAAGTCATTCACAGTTTCCAAAGTGCATAGAATAAATCCCAGAACCTACATATTAAAGGATAGCAGTGGCACTAAAATTTCATGTGTAAACAGAGGAAATGCAGACGGGCTCAGATCCGCAACTGTCGAAGGAATAGAGCACTACTCAAATGACTTGGCTTTTCCTGCAGCACGTTACAACTGGATTAACACTGACGATTTGCTATATAATGGGGTGCACAGAGTACAACCAGCACAGTAGCATAGAGTGGATAATAGGAGACACATTATAGGACGTGGTGGTATTCTCGACAAACTTCCAGTCGAATTTCACATTCCAGGTATAATTACTGTGGACCTGGCGCAAAGCTTCAAAAACGTTTGGCTCGTGGTGATAGGGGGCTTAATGTGCTTGTCAAGACATGTTTGGAACACGACAATGCACACGCAAACTATGAAGATCTCCCAGGACATAATGCTGCGGATCGAATTTTGTCTGATAAAGCCAAGACAATACGTGCGAGATAGGATATTGGTATATGGCAGCACATTGCAGCATTTGTAGTTGATAAACCCTCGCATAGTAAAATTAAATTGGACTTGGACATGAATTCCAAGCAAGTTATGAAGGCCACGCGTCATGCACTGAAGAAGAAGAAAACTATGAAGAAGAGGAAGAGGCCAGGGCAGGGGTGTTTAAAAAACTGTATACCGACACCGATGTATGCACCTAAAAATGCCCTGAAGCATAAAATACTGGTTAAAGCACCAAGGGATCTGCCAATACCCAAGACATCAGGCAGACTTGTCCCCTTGCTCATTCCAACCCTCACAGGCCTCTTAACGATGGGTTCACTGGACGGTGCTGCTGCGGACATTACCAGAACAGTGAAGAACGTAAAGAGCATCCAGAAACAGCTAGAGGAAGCAAGAAGGCATAAGCGCATCATGGAAGCATCAGCCATCGGAAAAGAGCTATACCTAAAACCATACAAGAAAGGACTATGTAACATCATAAACAAAAGAAAAGAGCCCGTTACCTACCCTTCTGGGTAGACCGCTCACAAATAAAGATCTGCTCAAGCTTGTTAGGAAAAAATTCAGCATTCCAAGATTCTGTAGTGTGTTGGCTACATTACCGAAGACTGTGTGCAAATCCAGAGAACGTGTGATTGTGAATTTAGATGTTGCTGGGAACCAGGAACCTATTGGATGGCGTATATTAAGAAAAATACAAATAACGTCTACTATCTCGACTCATTTGGAGACTTGCTACTGCCAGAAGAGTTATAACGATACTTTACCGACAGAAGACGTGTATTCTACAATTTTAATCGCTACACTGAAGCGTCAAAGAAACTGGTATAGGCATGCGTATTCAAATACAGAGATATGTAAACAGGCAGAATACGGCGCTGCGGTCGGCAGCACCTATATAAGACAAGTGTCTGGCGCAGTTGTTAGTTCGGTTACTGCTGCTACAATGGCAGGCTATCAAGATTTAAGTGAGTTTGAACATGGTGTTACAGTCGGGACACAGCATCTCCGAGGTAGCAATGAAGTGGGAATTTTCCCGTACGACCATTTCACGAGTGTACTGTGAATATCAGGAATCCGGTAAAACATCAAATCTCTGACCTCACTGCAGCCGAAAAAAGATCCTGTGAGAACGGGACCCGTGGCGACTGAAGAAAATCGTTCAACGTGACAGAACTGCATCCCTTCCGCAAATTGCTGCAGATTTCAATGCTGGGCCATCAACAAGTGTTAGCGTGGAAACCATTCAACAAAAGATCATCGATGTGGGCTTTCGGAGCCGAAGGCCCACTCGTGTACTCTTGTTGACTGCACGACACAAAGCTTTACGCCTCGCCTTGGCCCGTCAACACCGCCATTGAACTGTTGATGACTGGAACAATGTTGCCCGGTCGGACGGGTCTCGTTTCAAATTGTATCGAGCGGATGGATGTGTACAGATATGGAGACACCCTCATGAATCTATGGATCCTGCTTGTCAGCAGGGGACTGTTCAAGCTGGTTGAGACTCTATAATGGAGTGGGGCGTGTGCAGTTGGAGTGATATGGGACCCCTTATATGTGTAGATACGACTCTGACAGCTGACACGTACGTAAGAATCCGTTCTGATCGCCTGCATCCATTCATGCCCATTTTGTACTCCGACGGACTTGGGCAATTGCCGCGCGGGATTAGCCGAGCGCCGGCCGGAGTGGCCGAGCGGTTCTAGGCGCTACAGTCTGGAACCGCGCGACCGCTACGGTCGCAGGTTCGAATCCTGCCTCGGGCATGGATGTGTGTGATGTCCTTAGGTTAGTTAGGTTTAAGTAGTTCTAAATTATAGGGGACTGATGACCACAGCAGTTAAGTCCCATAGTGCTCAGAGCCATTTGAACCATTAGCCGAGCAGTCTAAGGCGCTGCAGTCATGGACTGTGCGGCTGGTCCCGGCAGAGGTTCCAGTCCTCCCTCGGGCATGGGTGTGTGTATTTGTTCTTAGGATAATTTAGGTTAAGTAGTGTGTAAGCGTAGGGACTGATGACCTTAGCAGTTAAGTCCCATAGGATTTCACACATATTTGAACACATTTTTGAACCTGGGCAATTCCAGCAGGACAATACGACACCCCACACATCCAGAATTGCTACAGAGTGGCTCCAGGAACACTCCTCTGAGTTTAAACACTTCCGCTGGCCACCAAAGTCCCCAGACATGAACATTATTGATCTGGAATGCCTTGCGAAGTGCCGTTCAGAAGAGATCTCCACCCCCTCGTACTCTTACGGATTTATGGACAGCCCTGCTTCAAGGTGTCAGTTCCTTCCAGCACTACTTCAGACATTAGTCGACTCCATGCCATGTCGTGTTGCGTCACTTATGCGTGTTCGCGGGGCCCTACACTATATTAGAAAGGTGTACCAGTTTCTTTGGCTCTTCAGTGTATATTATGAGGTGCTTTAAGCATCCACCCGTCTGTTGAAGTTCACATGCCAAGTCATATACTCTGACTTTAAAAGAACGATCGTCAGTATTGAGCGCGATTTCAAATTGTTCTGAGCACTATGGGACTTAACATTTGAGGTCATCAGTCCCCAAGACTTAGAACTATTTAAACCTTACTAACGTAAGGACATCACACACGTTCATGCCCGAGACAGGATTCGAACCTGCGACCGTAGCAGCAGCATGGACGCTCGAATTACTTGCCACTGATTGATTTAAGCAATGGGGAGTGAAGCTATGTGTTGATTAGACTGGAAGCATACAACAGCATTCCAAATATCACATAGGCTAACAATAAAATGCATCTGGAAATTAGTGGTGAAAAAAATTGTGGAAACGGAAGCTGGTGCATGAGATCTGGAAAAGGGATTGCACTATGTGCAAACACCAATACACTTAAATCTGAAATAAAGGCTACGAGTGCAACGATTGACTTTAACCAGAAAGCTGCAAGAGGATGGATACTGGGTTTCACAAAAGGACAGGTTTTGAAAAAAGCTCCTAATAAATTCATCAGGTTTCACCAATCAGTTGATATACTTCCTCTTAGTACAGTCTGTGCCAAATTAACCTAGCAATAACCACTCTTCTCTCAACAACAGACTAACAATTTATGAGTTTTTCCCATTAGTGGGAACAGGGTATAAAATCATTGAGACCCCTACCAACGCTATTAACATCCCAGTAATGGTTCAGGCATTGGACTATCTGGAGCTGCGTATTGTGAATCAGGATAATCAACTTGTCGACTTTCGTAGTGGTGAAATCATTGTACATTTACATCTAAAGCGGTACGAGCAGTGACTTCGAAATTGCAGAGACCTGGAAGTGCCGGCGGCTTGTCATCCAACACCAAGACGCTTTAACCTTCTCATGCAGGAGTTTCATATATCTTGATGGATCATTTACAAAAAGAGATGGTACTGCTACAGTGGCATCGAATCTTACTCATTATGCTTTAGCGTTCCTGCAGCAATGCTTCATGGTTCATAGACGAGTCAGTGGATAGAACAGTGGAAGAATACAAGAGATTTACTGCATGTATACATTTAAAACTGCATATGGAATACTTTGAGGACATGTGACGAACTGTGCCGAAGTGGCCGTGCGGTTAAAGGCGCTGCAGTCTGGAACCGCAAGACCGCTACGGTCGCAGGTTCGACTCCTGCCTCGGGCATGGATGTTTGTGATGTCCTTAGGTTAGTTAGGTTTAACTAGTTCTAAGTTCTAGGGGACTAATGACCTCAGCAGTTGAGTCCCATAGTGCTCAGGGCCATTTGAACCATTTGTGATGAACTATTCTGAATGCTAAACAGGAACTTATTCTGGTATGGAGTGCAACAGATAACTACACATACATTCAAGAAGCTCAAGAGGAGAATGAGATCCTCATCAATAAAATAAAATGAAAACTGCCACACATCACTGTAAACGATGAGCAGCGATTGAAACTTTTAAAATTTCTGAATGTCGGTGTATTTCTACCATTATATTGCTGTTCATGGGAGGTTTTCGAGTACCCGGTGCTACCGACTTCAAACAGATAAACGTGGTCTATTAAAACCTCTGCTTAATTGATGAGGCCCAGGATCATCGTACTTGTGTTTCAGACCACGAGAAGAGCAAATGATTCCACAAATTCGGCAGTTGCATGTTAACTAATGCCAGAGTCTGCCTGAACTCTGAATCCTACCTGAATGATAAGTTACACCTGCAGTGGAATGAAAACGTATACAGTTTAGCATGTGACACATATGCAAGGTTCTGTTCTTCATTCTGTGAAGAAGAAGGATGTCCTCAGCCCACGAAAATTCAAGGAGCTGGCGCCAATCATCGAAATAGACTTTTCAAAACAGAACGAGATAATCAAATTTGGGCGTATAGATGTACGGATTGAATTTGATTCTTCAGCAAATTTCCCAGAAGACACTGCAGCATATCTAGTTCTACATGACCGTGTGATTAACTATTGCCACCTCACCGGTGTTGTGCAACAAGCTACGCCATAAATGAGCATTTCAAAGTGGCATATCAAGATGCGAACATCATTGCAGACAGTCAGAGTTTCTACGATGTTGAACGTAGACAGTTCATTTTTTAAAGATTTTGCATTCATAGCTGAAGATACTGGAAAAATAAGAGACATTCTCAGCAGACATTGCATCACCGAGATCTTTCAAGGACGTGAAGTGTGCTAAAAGATGGAAGAATGTGAAGCGGTTAACACGTTTCTACCAAGGAATTGACTAGAATGGGGATTAGCCGAGCGCTGCAGTCATGGACTGTGTGGCTGATCCTGGCGGAGGTTCGAGTCCTCCCACGGGCATGGGTGTGTGTGTTTGTCCTTAGGATAATTTAGGTTAAGTAATGTGTAAGCTTGGGGACTGATGACCTTAGCAGTTAAATCCCATAAGATTTCACACACATTTGAACATTTGACTAGAGTGATCCTGGCATATCCTACAAAGATACGGTGACGTCGCTTCGATTATTCGACCACACGTATACCATCATCTATGTCAAAGGCGAAGAGAAGATCACATGGATGCATCGAATATTGAAGTTTGCTGCTATTCAAACACCTGGCATTCTATGCGTGTCCTGCTCTTCGTCGACTCAAGATGAAGAAAATGTGTGAAAAATAGTACTGGTTTGCTTATGAAAATGTAAAATTATTTTTAAGTTGGATAAAAAAAATATATTTTTACCTTACAATCTCTCTTCACCCTGTTCCCACTTTGATAGTATACAGTTTTATCCAGATACTATGTCTATGGCTTTCTTCAAGTTCTACTGATATAGTTTTAGATGTGTTTGCAATATGTCTTTGGAAGTGGGCACAGTCACGTGCCTCCTGCTGCACGATAGGCATAATATCATGCAACCATTCTGTATATTTTGTAATCTCCCATGTTAAACTTCACTTTCACTTTAAAAACTAATGTCGTTTGCGTCTTGCACATCCTTTGTACATACAATTGGGATAGTTTTTCTGCCGGGCGGTGTGGCCGAGTGGTTCTAGGCGCTTCAGTCTGGAACCGCGCTACCTCTACGGTCGCAGGTTCGAATCCTGCCTCGGGCATGGATGTGTGTGATGTCCTTAGGTTAGTTTAAGTAGTTCTAAGTTCTAGGGGACTGAATGGCCTCAGATGTTAAGACACATAGTGCTCAGAGCTATTTGAACCATTTGATAGTTTTTCTGTAAATAACAACAACAAAGACGTACGGTAACGATTTTTTTCATTTATCTAATTCAGAAAGACGCAATTTGAATCTTGAGATACAATTTGATTTTTGAGGTACAATTTGGTTGTGGTATTCAGTACAAAGATAATTTTTTGCACACAATAACAAAAAAATTCACAGGTTGAAATATTTACGATTTTCAGATATATAAATCTATGCTAAAAACTAATGCGGAGATACTATTATCTTTATACTACAACAGTCCCAGTAGTAGCAGTTACATGGTTGTTGCCGGCCGGAGTGGCCGAGGGGCTCTAGACACTTCAGTCTGGAACCGCACGACCGCTACGGTAGCAGATTCGAATCCTGCCTCGGGCATGGATGTGTGTGATGTCCTTAGGTTATTTAGGTTTAAGTGGTTCTAAGTTCTAGGGGACTGATGACCTCAGATGTTAAGCCCATAGTGCTTAGAGCCATTTTGAACATGGTTGTTGTACAACAACAGTTCTTACGGACTTTGAACTAAGTATGTAATTACATCTACACTTAAAAACTAATCAGACTTTGACAGCTAGCAGCAGATGAAACTTTAAAAAAAAGCTGTTCTATTTACACGCTGTTTAAGGTAAGCAATATACACTCCTGGAAATGGAAAAAAGAACACATTGACACCGGTGTGTCAGACCCACCATACTTGCTCCGGACACTGCGAGAGGGCTGTACAAGCAATGATCACACGCACGGCACAGCGGACACACCAGGAACCGCGGTGTTGGCCGTCGAATGGCGCTAGCTGCGCAGCATTTGTGCACCGCCGCCGTCAGTGTCAGCCAGTTTGCCGTGGCATACGGAGCTCCATCGCAGTCTTTAACACTGGTAGCATGCCGCGACAGCGTGGACGTGAACCGTATGCGCAGTTGACGGACTTTGAGCGAGGGCGTATAGTGGGCATGCGGGAGGCCGGGTGGACGTACCGCCGAATTGCTCAACACGTGGGGCGTGAGGTCTCCACAGTACATCGATGTTGTCGCCAGTGGTCGGCGGAAGGTGCACGTGCCCGTCGACCTGGGACCGGACCGCAGCGACGCACGGATGCACGCCAAGACCGTAGGATCCTACGCAGTGCCGTAGGGGACCGCACCGCCACTTCCCAGCAAATTAGGGACACTGTTGCTCCTGGGGTATCGGCGAGGACCATTCGCAACCGTCTCCATGAAGCTGGGCTACGGTCCCGCACACCGTTAGGCCGTCTTCCGCTCACGCCCCAACATCGTGCAGCCCGCCTCCAGTGGTGTCGCGACAGGCGTGAATGGAGGGACGAATGGAGACGTGTCGTCTTCAGCGATGAGAGTCGCTTCTGCCTTGGTGCCAATGATGGTCGTATGCGTGTTTGGCGCCGTGCAGGTGAGCGCCACAATCAGGACTGCATACGACCGAGGCACACAGGGCCAACACCCGGCATCATGGTGTGGGGAGCGATCTCCTACACTGGCCGTACACCACTGCTGATCGTCGAGGGGACACTGAATAGTGCACGGTACATCCAAACCGTCATCGAACCCATCGTTCTACCATTCCTAGACCGGCAAGGGAACTTGCTGTTCCAACAGGACAATGCACGTCCGCATGTATCCCGTGCCACCCAACGTGCTCTAGAAGGTGTAAGTCAACTACCCTGGCCAGCAAGATCTCCGGATCTGTCCCCCATTGAGCATGTTTGGGACTGGATGAAGCGTCGTCTCACGCGGTCTGCACGTCCAGCACGAACGCTGGTCCAACTGAGGCGCCAGGTGGAAATGGCATGGCAAGCCGTTCCACAGGACTACATCCAGCATCTATACGATCGTCTCCATGGGAGAATAGCAGCCTGCATTGCTGCGAAAGGTGGATATACACTGTACTAGTGCCGACATTGTGCATGCTCTGTTGCCTGTGTCTACGTGCCTGTGGTTCTGTCAGTGTGATCATGTGATGTATCTGACCCCAGGAATGTGTCAATAAAGTTTCCCCTTCCTGGGACAATGAATTCACGGTGTTCTTATTTCAATTTCCAGGAGTGTATATTTCTGATGTACACTTTTTCGTTGATGCACATGCTGCAGAGGCATTTTTTAGACATACAGTTTTGTTGATACACATTGTGGACAGATAATTTACAACTCTCGTTAATGAACATAGTGTGTAGATTTCTTTTTGCAAGAAATTTATAGTTACAAATGTACACAGTAAACATTCCTCATACACATAGTGTGCATAAATAAATAAATATTTTCACCCTCCCCCCCTCCAAACACAGAGTTACTTACACTACGATTAAAGGGTCATGCTATTCCGCAGCATTTACACCCAGTCTCATTCTCTCCCTCTCATTCAGAATCCCCCCACTCCCCCTCTCTAAAGAAGTGAATAGTGTGAGTATAGGAGAGTTTATGTCCTGTCGTCACAAATGACACTTTTATCGTCATGAGAAGACAGACCAACTTTAGATTGCAGCACAGTTTACACCTTGTGTCCTTTCGACCGAATATTAGTCTACTACACCATGTGCTGCGACTATGGCGGAGCACCATGAACACCACTGTACCGACATTGCAAATAGTCTTCGATGGAGAGGGCTCTCGATAGTGCATGACACACACCCTTAGCCCATTTCTGGGTGACACTTTTCAGTGTACAATATGCATATATTTACCTATAAACTCAACAATCGCCGACACATTCGTCTCGTCGTCCATTAGGCCAATAACCTTCTTGTTCTGTGGAACAATAGCATAAGGATTATTGGCTGTGTATGATGACATGTCAAATGCGTCACCATGGATCCTCATTACCTCATATGGATCGCAGTTCTTCACCCAGCTGATGAAGCTGTCTGTATCCGTATAAACTAATTTAGGATCGGCAAAATGAGTTTTCGGATACTCATAATGAAAGCGATACATGTAGAGTTTGGATAGGTCTAGTGTATAGATAGGTTTCATGAACTCTACTGCAACCTTCTCCATCCCTACATCGACAAAGTTCTCATTGAATATTGTGATCTGCTTAAATTTAGCCGGACGATGCATTTTCTTACGCCCTAACGCCCATTCCATTCGGTTCTAACCAAGATTTCACGATGTTCCCCCAAATTCTCCATTATTTTACCGAAATTGAATTATTCATTAATTTAAAAAATCTCTCTCAAAGCCGCACATCACAGAACCCCTCAGTCTCGTATTCAAATCAATATACTCCCTCAACCAAGAGGACTGCTTGAAGGAAATAGCCCAGGTGATTCTAATGAGCTCCATCCCCAAACTGAGACACTGCTGGAGATTACGATTGTGAATAATATATCTCCGCATATTCCCCAGCATTGACATGAGTTTCGGGGTGGAACTAGTTGCTCGGGACAGCAGCAAATGGCGTGCCCATCATGCAAACTAATAGGGTATGTGAGCTCCGCCTCCACCACATGCCTCACATCAGAATCAGCCACCATACCCCCGCCCATGATTTTTCCACCTAATCCCGTGCATTAGATGGGCAGTGATTGTTGCATGGTGTGGAGGTATAAGTTATTGACATCCAAGTAAATGATGTAACTCGAATCAAGGGATATGTTGAACCTCTCACCCACACGTTGGTTATTTTCTTTGGCACAAAGTCCCCCATGGATCCCTCGCTCAGCATCGGTCAATAGTTCGATGCTGTGATTCGTTTTCGTGAGTATAGCGTCCCAGGACAACCCAGGTGTTGTGAAATAAAAGGCGGGATCCAGAGAATATGCGGTAATGCATAGACTCCGGAATTTTTCGAAAACGTCCGAGAGCAGGTGCACGTCTGTGTCCATGTAAAGTTGTGCGTACTCTCCATAGATGGAGACGTTGAATTCACAGAATGCTCATACTCTGCATCTGTTATGCATAGCCTGTAAGGGTGCTGGGGAATGCAGTTATGTCCAGTATCCTGGTTTCGTTGAGGTCTGCCGTTCTATCCAGAGACTCATATGGGAAAATCCCCTTCCTAGTCACGAGTTGGAACTTTTCCTCATCGGGAAATGCAGATCAGGTGAGTACATCCTTCTGAAGCAGAGTTCCAAATTTCTGGAGCGGTTCCTGCACAAAACGTAGCGAGCCAAGGAAACGGAGCGTAATTCTTGGCGTCATTCGTTTGGAGAGGGAAATATATTTTTCAACAGTGTCATGCAGGAGACTGACTTGATTTTTCTCCCACCCAAAATCAGGCAAGTGCTCAACAAGAAAGTGAGGTAATACCTGCTTAAATTATGAAAGAAAAGGACTATGTGTCACGGTAACTGATACTTCAAATTGCAGGTATTGTGAGCTGCGGTACAGAACTTCCCAGTAAGATAACAGTGGTTCCTGTGATGAGTTTCTGCTTTTCTATCTAAGGACAGGCCACACAAATGGCAGTCAACCACGTTATTGCACAAATCTTTATTGTCGTTCGACATGATGATGGTAACATTATCGCTGCAAACCTTATCAGCTCCCATGAAAGTTTTTCAGGCTCAGTGAGCCTCCAAACCGCAAGATTATCCACAACATAAGATTTGTATCGGTTAAGACTAGAATGATTGGAAGGTGCAATTTGGCACGCTACCGCATATGATATGTGTTTTTCATTGAAGGTAGTATGCGAGAGTGAAGGGTCACCTCCACAGCTGGTCACAGGAGCGAAGAGACACTCAAATTCGGCTGACACCACAAATGGGCATCGCTCCTGATGGTCAGCATTTTTCAACCTTATAAATTTGTTTTCCTGAGTAGGCATAATAACACATACTGGTTCTAGGACGTGCAATCTACTAGATGCTTTGCTAAATACTCGCTTGTCAAAAAGGCATTGAGGCGCCTTAATCAAATATGCTTTCTGTGTTCATGTTTGCTCAATTGATAGAATAGGAGTCGGAATACGAGGTGCATTCAAGTTCTAAGGCCTCCGATTTTTTTTTCTAATTAACTACTCACCCGAAATCGATGAAACTGGCGTTACTTCTCGACGTAATCGCCCTGCAGACGTACACATTTCTCACAACGCTGACGCCATGATTCCATTGCAGCGGCGAAGGCTTCTTTAGGAGTCTGTTTTGACCACTGGAAAATAGCTGAGGCAATAGCAGCACGGCTGGTGAATGTGCGGCCACGGAGAGTGTCTTTCATTGTTGGAAAAAGCCAAAAGTCACTAGGAGCCAGGTCAGGTGAGTAGGGAGCATAAGGAATCACTTCAAAGTTGTTATCACGAAGAAACTGTTGCGTAACGTTAGCTCGATGTGCGGGTGCGTTGTCTTGGTGAAACAGCACACGCGCAGCCCTTCCCGGACATTTTTGTTGCAGTGCAGGAAGGAATTTGTTCTTCAAAATATTTTCGTAGGATGCACCTGGTACCGTAGTGCCCTTTGGAACGCACTGGGTAAGGATTACGCCCTCGCTGTCCCAGAACATGGACACCATCATTTCTTCAGCACTGGCAGTTACCCGAAATTTTTTTGGTGGCGGTGAATCTGTGTGCTTCCATTGAGCTTTGTTTCTGGATTGAAAAATGGCATCCACGTCTCATCCATTGTCACAATCGACGAAAAGAAAGTCCCATTCATGCTGTCGTTGCGCGTCAACATTGCTTGGCAACATGCCACACGGGCAGCCATGTGGTCGTCCGTCAGCATTCGTGGCACCCACCTGGATGACTCTTTTCGCATTTTCAGGTCGTCATGCAGGATTGAGCGCACACAACCCACAGAAATGCCAACTCTGGAGGCGATCTGTCCAACAGTCATTCGGCGATCCCCCAAAACTTTCTCGATCATGTCGTCAGACCGGCTTGTGCGAGCCCGAGGTTGTTTCGGTTTGTTGTCACACGATGTTCTGCCTTCATTAAACCATCACACCCACGAACGCACTTTCGACACATCCATAACTCCATCACCACATGTCTCCTTCAACTGTCGATGAATTTCAATTGGTTTCACACCACAAAAATTCAGAAAACGAATGATTGCACGCTGTTCAAGTAAGGAAAACGTCGCCATTTTAAGTATTTAAAACAGTTCTCATTCTCGCCGCTGGCGGTAAAATTCCATCTGCTGTACGGTGCTGCCATCTCTGGGACGTATTGACAATGAACGCGGCCTCATTTTAAAACAATGCACTTGTTTCTATTTCTTTCCAGTCCGGAGAAAAAAAATAGGAAGCCTTAGAACTTGAATGCACCTCGTATATTGTTGTTGCTGTGGTCTTCAGTCCTGAGACTGGTTTGATGCAGCTCTCCATGCTACTCTATCCTGTGCAAGCTCCTTTATCTCCCAATACCTACTGCAACCTACATCCTTCTGAATCTGCTTAGTGTATCCCATCTCTTGGTCTCCCTCTACGATTTTTACCCTCCACGCTGCCCTCCAATGCTAAATTTGTGATACCTTGATGCCTCAGGACTTGTCCTAGCAACCGATCCCTTCTTCTAGTCAAGTTGTGCCACAAACTTCTCTTCTCCCCAATCCTATTCAATACCTCCTCATTAGTTACGTGATCTACCCACCTAATCTTCAACATTCTTCTGTAGCACCACATTTCGAAAGCTTCTATTCTCTTCTTGTCCAAACTATTTATCGTCCATGTTTCACTTCCATACATGGCTACACTCCATACAAATACTTTCAGAAACGACTTCCTGACACTTAAATCTATATTCGATGTTAACAAATTTTTCTTCCTCAGAAACGCTTTCCTCGCCATTGCCAGTCTACATTTTATATCATCTCTACTTCGACCATCATCAGTTATTTTGCTCCCCAACTAGCAAAACTCCTTTACTACTGTAAGTGTCTCATTTCCTAATCCAATTCCCTCAGCGTCACCCGACTTAATTCGACTACATTCCATTATCTTCGTTTTGCTTTTGTTGATGTTCATCTTATATCCTCCTTTCAAGACACTGTCCATTCCGTTCAACTGCTCTTCCAAGTCCTTTGCCGTCTCTGACAGAATTACAATGTCATCGGCGAACCTCAAAGTTTTTATTTCTTCTCCCTGTATTTAAATACCTACTCTAAATTTTTCTTTTGTTTCCTTTACTGCTTGCTCAATATACAGATTGAATAACATCGGCCGCGGTGGTCTAGCGGTTCTAGGCGCTCAGTCCGGAACCGCGCGACTGCTACGGTCGCAGGTTCGAATCCTGCCTCGGGCATGGATGTGTGTGATGTCCTTAGGTTACTTAGGTTTAAGTAGTTCTAAGTTCTAGGGGACTGATGACCACAGATGTTAAGTCCCATAGTGCTCAGAGCCATTTGAACCATTTGAATAACATCGGGGAGAGGCTACAACCCTGTGTCACTCCCTTCCCAACCATTGCTTCCCTTTCATGCCCCTCGACTCTTATAACTGCCATCTGGTTTCTGTACAAATTGTAAATAGCCTTTCGCTCCCTGTATTTTACCCCTGCCACCTTCAGAATTTGAAAGAGAGTATTCCAGTCAATATTGTCAAAAGCTATCTCTAAGTCTACAAATGCTAGAAACGTAGGTTTGTCTTTCCTTAATCTTTCTTCTAAGATAAGTCGTAAGGTCAGTATTGCCTCACGTGTTCCAACATTTCTACGGAATCCAAACTGATCTTCCCCGAGGTCGGCTTCTACAAGTTTTTCCATTCGTCTGTAAAGAATTCGCGTTAGTATTTTGCCGCTGTGACTTATTAAACTGATAGTTCGGTAATTTTCACATCTGTCAACACCTGCTTTCTTTGGGATTGGAATTATTATATTCTTCTTGAAGTCTGAGGGTATTTCGCCTGTCTCATACATCTTGCTCACCAGATGGTAGAGTTTTGTCAGGACTGGCTCTCCCAAGGCTGTCGGTGGTCCTAATGGAATGTTGTCTACTCCCGGGGCCTTGTTTCGACTCAGGTCTTTCAGTGCTTTGGAATATATCTTCGATCCAAAAATAATGATAATTGTCTTTTCTTATATTTTTTTTCATCTGAGAATAGCAGCATGTTTGCATGTATGTTAAGCTCACTGGCAAATTTGGAGAAATGATCTAACGTCTATATGATTTTTCTGTTCATCTGACATGTATTTTTCCAGGCCATAAATATGAACCGATATTTGGCTATTCTGTGCCTCAAATTTAGGCATGTCCCCATCCCTGCCACCCTCTCATGGATCTTCACAAGGAACTCGATGCTATCAAAGTTATAATCCTTTAGAACGTCAATACCTATGACATATCGAGAGGTGTGCTATGGAACGTGTAAAATATTTCTGTCGCAAACCAGGACTGACTATGAAAAACAAGACTGGTCGGTTTTACTTTTTACATTAATACACTCATTCTTATCAGCTATATCTCTAGGGAGCTTGATATAGCAGGACTCTCCATTTACTGGATCATTGACATGTGTATGGATATCACACTGTAGTATTCGTCTGAGAGCTTTAGCTGATACCCTAACTTCTATCTCGGAAAACCGGTGCAGTATAGTACAGAACTCAAGGTGGACTCATAAAACCACTCCCCCCAGTGATGGTGGAGACTTGCCTCTTCAGTGCCGGAGGTATATCTGGATGGGTGCAACAATTCAATGCACAGCACAGTGCTGCATTTAATGGCGGGATAGCACGGAGGAGCTCCGTTTCCAGAACAGGAAGGCACGCTCTTAGAAACCCTGCAGAGTCATACCCTCCTACTGGATTCTCGATCCTAGTGAACGAGATTTGCACGTCAAAGGCATCTGCAGTTACTGAATATTCTAATCGCGATATGGCGTTCCTACTCTGGAGTCCTTCGCTAAAAGGTTGTTACTACTACTATTACTATAACTAGTTGACGACGACGATGCTGCTTCTGGCTGCTTGGAGGAGCAGGGAGATCCACGTATCTTGTGGACTGGGCTCCTGTATAAGCAGCTGGGTTGTGGCTGCAGTGGCGGAGACGGTTGCTGTTTTCCCAATCCTCAGCCAGTTGCCGGAGGGAGACTGGCTGGTTCATAGACGCCAGACCGGAGCTGGAGAGAGGTTAGCAGGGATGGGGACAGAGGCGGGGGTGGCAGCGGCTGTAGCTGCGACTGCAGCTGCAGCTGCTTGCGTGGTAGTGGTTTCCCGTGCAGTGATGAGGTCCGTCTTACATGGTGTTCCTGTGGGAATTGCCATTGTTTCACAGGCGCAGGTACTGGAAGAATAATAACGAAAAATAACCACAACATTCCAGACATTGCACACTGATTATAGATTGAGTGCATCTGTAAATTACCTATTTCGCTCTGGTCCATGACATATTTCTCAGGTCATCCGGCATCTCCTCATGGCGACACAGCTCCCTCTCCATTTTCTCCACCCTTTCAGGCATCTCACCATGGATCAGTTGATTGAGGTCTGCAAAATCATCTACAACAGCAAATATTTATTTAATAAAATAACCGTACACACATATACAGGCACACCTACCCCCCCCCCCCCCCCGCCCCACACACACACACTCAAACACACAGAGCTACGATTTTTTTTAAATATAACTTACACAGTACCTGTGATGTGGATGGTATCACAACCTCTGTCCCTCATTGCTCCTGATACTCGAGGTCATCTACAACTACAAAGAATATCCATCAGACACGTTGGCCCTGAAATAACACCAAAGAATTACACTTCTGGCCATTAAAATTGCTACACCACGAAGATGACGTTCTACAGACACGAAATTTAACCGACAGGAAGAAGATGCTGTGTCCATCAGACACGTTGGCCCTGAAATAACACCAAAGAATTACACTTCTGGCCATTAAAATTGCTACACCACGAAGATGACGTTCTACAGACACGAAATTTAACCGACAGGAAGAAGATGCTGTGATATGCAAATGATTAGCTTTTCAGAGCATTCACACAAGGTTGGCGCCGGTGGCGACACCAACAACGTGCTGACATGAGGAAAGTTTCCAACCGATGTCTCATACAAAAACAGCAGTTGACCGGCGTTCCCTGGTGAAACGTTGATGTGATGCCTCTTGTAAGGAGGAGAAATGCGTACCATCACTTTTCCGACTTTGATAAAGGTCGGATTGTAGCCCATCGCGATTGCGGTTTATCGTATCGCGACATTGCTGCTCGCGTTGGTCGAGATCCACTGACTGTTAGCAGAATATGGAATCGGTGGGTTCAGGAGGGTAATGCGGAACGCCGTGCCTCGTATCACTAGCAGTCGAGATGGCAGGCATCTTATCCGCATGGCTGTAACGGATCGTGCAGCCACGTCTCGATCCCTGAGTCAACAGATGGAAACGTTTGCAAGACAACGACCATCTGCACGAACAGTTCGACGACGTTTGCAGCAGCGCGGACTATCAGCTCGGAGATCATGTCCTTGATGCTGTATCAGAAACAGGAGCGCCTGCGATGGTGTACTCAACGACGATCCTGGGTGCACGAATGGCAAAACGTCATTTTTTCGGATGAATCTAGGTTCTGTTTACAGCATCATGATGGTCGCATCCGTGTTTGGCGACATCGCGGTGAACGCACATTGGAAGCATGTATCCGTCATCGCCATACTGGCGTAACACCCGGCGTGATGGTATGGGGTGCCATTGGTTACACGTCTCGGTCGCCTCTTGTTCGCATTGACTGCACTTTGAACAGTGGACGTTATATTTCAGATGCGTTACGACCCGTGGCTCTACCCTTCATTTGATCCCTGCGAAACCCTACATTTCAGCAGGATAATGCACGAGCGCATGTTGAAGGTCCTGTGCGGACCTTTCTGGATACAGTAAATGTTCGACTGCTGCCCTGGCCAGCACATTCTCCAGACCTCTCACCAACTGAAAACATCTGGTCAATGGTGGCTCAGAAACTGGCTCGTCACAATACCCAGCCACTACTCTTGATGAACTGTGCTATCGTGTTAAAGCTGCATGGGCAGCTGTACCTGTACACACCATCCAAGCTCTGTTTGACTCAATGCCCAGGCGTATCAAGGCTGTTATTACGGCTAGAGGAGATTGTTCTGGGTACTGATTTCTCAGGATCTATGCACCCAAACCGAGTGAAAATGTAATCACATGTCAGTTCTAGTATATTTGTCCAATGAATACCCGTTTATCATCTGCATTTCTTCTTGGTGTAGCAATTTTAATGGCCAGTAGTGTGTGTCTATATGAAATGAGACGAAAGACCAACTTCATTTCAGACAGGTCAATGTTTAAGTTCGGTTGACGAGATGACAATTTATATGGACACTGGCAATTTGGAGGGGTGTCTTCATGAAACAAAAGATGACGTTTAGTTTGTGGGAAGGTAACTATTTGTCGATCATCGGTGTTTGCTGCATGTGTAGATGTAAGAAGCTCATTGGTTGTCGAAGTACTTTGCTGTGGCGAGATGGCTTATGTCGACATAGTGTCAGGACAAAAATTTTTCTGCTTAATATATTCGTCCTCCATCTTCATCATGTCGTGATATGGAGAGAGAGTATGAGTTCCCTTGTATCAGTTCTGCATTTTGTGTCAGATTTCAGACATGTTTGGCATGTCAAGGAATGTTTCTCAAGTGAGTTGACACCAACGAGAAACGTCAGGTCGCTCGTTGGGAAAAGAAGAATGTTGGTTTGTGGAGAAGCTGCACCAGGTGTGATGTTGCTTTCCGTCACTGTTGGTCATATGAAAAGTGCTCATTAACACTTCTTATGCACGAGTGATTGCAAGAAGTTTCTCAGGAAGAGAAAAAAAATGGGATGTTGAGATCTATTCGCAGCACAGTACTACTTATGGGTCGGTCTGTTCAATGTGACTGTCTTAAGATGGGTATAGTTAACTGTGCACTGCAGAACTCATCGTTATGAATGCATTTGCAAATAAATGTCCATTCTCTGTTGTTACAGAGCAAGTGTGCATGTCAGCAGTAGTACAATGCGACAGGTTTTGGGGTGTTAACGGCGTCAATGACATACCGATAACAACATCAATGAGTCATGGGATTTCGTCACCCCCTCCCTTCCGCTCCCCTCTGACAAAAGCCAGTTGCCCTACGTGCAAAATGGTGTGAAATTCATATTTTGGCAAGAAATTCAAAATTTTACTGGGAAATTCAAAAAATAACCCTACTGCATTAATGTGTTTTGTTGGGGAAGTAATGCTGGTGTCGTATGTATAAATTGGTGGGAAATACAGGATGATGCATTGTCATCCTGGCTGACTTGGAACACTGACCCTGGCTCTATGACGTCATAATCTGAGAGTTGGAAAACGATCATGATTATAAATACGTCAGAATCCATGATGGCTGGCTAGGAATGCAAGATGATCAAACATCGCGAGGCACAGCTCTATGATGACACAATTCAACTCAGACCTGCTGGGCTATATACAACAGAGTGGAATTCTGGGATACTGGCACAGAGCTGGAATATTGGCCCTGGCCCTATGCTAAGACCTTGTGAACTATTCTTATAACAGCGTAGAATTCTGGCACACTGGCCGAGACGTGAATCACTGCCTTGGTCCTAGTATAAGCTACAATGCATTCAGAAGTGAATGATCACTGCTTCTCCTAACTCTAAGTTTGGATGCGTCTTTATTTAAACAAACACCAGTGAGAGAAAGGAAACGACTCTGCCCCCCACCGCCCCCATGCCGCTGCCGTTGACGCCACCCCCACCACCACCCTGCAGTAACTGTCAGGTCGGTGTTGGTTTGCCACTGCCCCATAGTCAGTGTGCATCACGCTGGCCATGGGAGCACAGCTGGATGAGGCCACTCGAGCCTGTAGCTTGTAGCTAACTGAGTGCTTCATGTGGCCATTGCTGCCCCTGCCGTGGCATTGCCATCATGCAGCTGGTCCTACCACACGAAAGCTGCACACACAATGCGATGGCTGCCTGACTGTGGACAGGCTGAAAGTCAGCTGCAGACGCGGCGTGTGATGTTATACTAACAGCCCCCTCCTCACCAACCCCCTGCCAGCTACGCACAATGGTGACCTGCAGCTGCCGCGTGAAGCCACCCTGCGCACTAGCTGTCACGTGACATCAGACCACTTGCAGCAACGGCTGACCATTTCCATTAATGTAGCCTTCAATACTATTCTGCACTGGTCAGGGCATGTGAGCAACTGACACTTATTCGTGTGATTGGAAATTCTGACATGTCGTAATCTGTCTGCTCTGCATTCATCCTATTTGTAGCTAGGTGTCAAGGCAGAGGTGGATGTTTGTCTAAACCTGCAAGCTGTTCCCGCTTATTATCACGCTGCAGTCCGCTATTTAGGCAGTAACCAGTTTGCTCTCTCTCTCTACTTTTCTCTTCCATATTATTCACTCAATAGAAATTCCAGCGCCATATGTAGCAGTCGTACACGAAAGTTTCACTTCTCAGGAATACGAACATGACTGAAACATTCTGGCGACATGAGAGCAAGACAATTCATCCTAAACATTCAGATGTGCTGATTAAAGAATTCATAGATTCAAGGCTGGTAGAACTCAACCATCGAGTAAAAAAGCTCAAAGATGATAATCATACATTAATAGCACTTATGTTAGACACCATTCACCTAAAGGTGATTTAAGTCATGCGATTAGTGTAACACAACCAATTTAATCATTGATTCTTCACTGAGTGTGGTAACATGTCCATTCCACACAGGCACACAATCTTCTACCCTAGCAAAGATTCTAACATTAGGTTTCTGCCCCTCACATACACCTAAAACACAATTTTTTCATGGAGTTACCAACATTTCGTTGCCAAATAAACATATGTACCGTGGATAAGTAATGATTTCAGTTTTCCATGCGCAACCAGCTTCATAACATCACCATCATGAAATGTCACGCTCTACCTAAGGAGTCAACATCCCGTAAGCATCATCAGTGTTCTTGCACACAAACATAGGTGTAGTGTATTCTGAATCTATGGTTTAACTCGATTTATTTTCCCATTTCCGTATGATATTGTGGAGTATCCTCTAACGAAAACGTACATATCCATTTTCAATAACTCTTTCACCCTATATTCAAGTGGATGTAAACGAGTTAGCATTGAACTACTCTCTGATCGTAAATTCATCCCAGCAGAGATTTTTGAAATTCCGCGTTATTGTGTTGCAAAAGTAATATTAGCTCCTAGACTGTGGTAGACAGTGGTAGAGTGTTTGACAACTCAGTAGCCATGTTCACTCCAAATACTCAGACAACATCTAGAGTGATACTAGGTGATCACAAGATCAGTACTGGTGACTTTCTGTGCACAATAAAAATTTTTAAAGCAACCAAATCGACTCACATGAAGGAACAGACCATCAAGAATATAATGTACAACAGTCGTGCCATACAGCAGACAGAGCTATCACTCTCAAGTTTAGAGCTTGTATGAAACATTGTGGACTAGTTCACAGGAAGATTCAAGGCAAATTCTGAATCCCATGGAAGAAGACAAATATTTCGATGTACGTTACATATCAATACGCGAATATCTGTACAGGTTTACAACACTTGATATAGTAGTCACAGAACTGCGATCTTACTCGAGTGTGTATATACGAGGTGTGGCTAGAAAAAAACCGGACTAGTACTGGTGAAACAATAAAACGAATGCAATAAGGCTGAAAGTCGCGTGGCCTGTCACGTGACTCTCGCTCCGCCTACTGCTCGAGTTTCATCTGCCTCCTGCACTCAGTCTGCCCGTGGCGTCTGTTTTAAGTAGTTGACGTTTTGTCTGTGCGTCGGAAAATGTTGACTGTACAGAAAGAACAGCGTGTTAACATCAAATTTTATTTCAAACTAGGAAAATCTGCAAGTGAAACGTTTGTAATGTTACAACAAGTGTACGGCGATGATTGTTTATCGCGAACACAAGTGTTTGAGTGGTTTAAACGATTTAAAGATGGCCGCGAAGACACCAGTGATGACACTCGCACTGGCAGACCATTGTCAGCAAAAACTGATGCAAACATTGAAAAAATCGGTAAACTTGTTCGATAAGATCGCCGTTTAACAATCAGAGCAATGTCTGAGTTAACAGGAGTTGACAAGGAAAGTGTTAGGCAGATTCTTCATGAAAGTTTCAACATGAACAAAGTCTGTTCAAAAATGGTTTCCAAGTGTCTCACAATTGAACAGAAGGAACGCCGAAGAATGATTTGTTCTGACATCCTGGAAAACATTGAAAGTGATCCCACATTCTTACAAAATCTTATTACTTGCGATGAATCGTGGTTTTTTACTTACGATACCGAAACTAAACGCCAATCGATGCATTGGAAAACTCCTGGTTCTCCACGACAAAAAAAAGCACGAATGTCAAAATCGAAATTCAAGGAAATGATGATTGTTTTTTTTGACATCAAAGGGATTGTGCACATTGATTGGGTACCAGAGGGACAAACAGTGAATCAGCATTACTACATTAGCGTCCTGGCTACCCTACGTGAGCGAGTACGGAGAAAACGGAACGATTTGTGGAGAAAAAAGTCATGGATCCTTCACCAAGACAATGCCCCAGCTCACAGTGCGTTGTCAGTGAAGACGTTTTTGCCAAAACACAACATTCCCATCTTAGATCATCCACCCTACTCACCTGATTTGGCCCCCTGTGACTTTTTTCTTTTCTCTAAAGTCAAGTCAGCTTTGAAAGGAACTAGATTTGAGACTGTTGAAGCAGTAAAAGAAAAAGCGACGGAAGTAATGTATGGACCTACCGAAAATGATCTGCGGCATTGCTATGAACAGTGGAAAATTCGTATGGAGCGGTGTAGAGACCGAGGTGGAGAGTACATTGAAGGAGATCACATGAAATTGTAAATAATTGTAAATACATGTTTTTTCCAGCATCAGTCCGGTTTTTTTCTAGCCGCACCTCGTATACCCAGCTATGTTCTTGTTTTACCCTATAAATTCCCCTTATATGCTAGTGTAGTTATTCAGTATTCAACATGAGCAGCTCTCCTCAAGGACTTCATTGCACGTGATTGATCGGAGAATTTTTCAAAAAACCAGAAAAACGAAAATGGGACTCTCCTGCTCAGGAACATTAGATCAGTTGTTGCTGGCCCAACGCGTTGGGAAAACAAATGTCTTAATGTCCGTGCTAGCGCATCCAGATGGTATTCGTTTCGAGACTGTATATACAAGTATATTTTCGAAAATACTGTTTCAGATTTAAGTGTCAGGAAGTCGTTTCTGAAAGTATTTGTATGGAGTGTAGCCATGTATGGAAGTGAAACATGGACGATAACTAGTTTGGACAAGAAGAGAATAGAAGCTTTCGAAATGTGGTGCTACAGAAGAATGCTGAAGATAAGGTGGGTAGATCACGTAACTAATGAGGAGGTATTAAATAGGATTGGGGAGAAGAGAAGTTTGTGGCACAACTTGACTAGAAGAAGGGATCGGTTGGTAGGGCATGTTTTGAGGCATCAAGGGATCACAAATTTAGCATTGGAGGGCAGCACGGAGGGTAAAAATCGTAGAGGGAGACCAAGAGATGAATACACTAAGCAGATTCAGAAGGATGTAGGTTGCAGTAGGTACTGGGAGATGAAGAAGCTTGCACAGGATAGAGTAGCATGGAGAGCTGCATCAAACCAGTCTCAGGACTGAAGACCACAACAACAACAACCAGCTACTTGGGAGCCTGCTAGACTTGAAGCACCCAACAGAAGTCTCAAGGAGTTAAATACTTACTTTCAAACCACTCTGAGGTTAATCAAAGAATTAACAGCAAGAGTTGATGTAAAAGAAAAGAAGACAACTGAATTAACTTCACAGCTTGATGTAATTAAAAAGAAGGCAAATGGGAGTGTATATTAACTTGTACAGCATTCCAATGTCTGCTTAGTATATAACAACATGTCAACAAAACATTAAGTCGTTGAGGCAAATAAGGCTATCCGGAAGAATCTACGACTTTTGGAGCTAGGAAATTTGGAAAGGGACCAGTCACTCAGAGACACTTTTAGGCCTCTCACAGAATCTCTCAAACGGTTCTTGAAGGTTACAGGAGGGAGAAGAAGAAGATGCTATTGATAATTCAATCAAACATTACAGAAACAGTCGTACAGATAGAACTTATGGTGTATGCGAATAAGAACCATATATGCTGGGTACCAAACCCATGAGTTTAACCAAGAATACAGATCGAAAACAGGGAATTTGAAAGCACATCAGGTTCACTGAATCTAATATTCTTAAAAACTTGAAAATTAGAAAGCTATTCACTAAAATATATTTAAAATTATGGTCAGATACTACGTACTATGGTGGTATACAAGAAAGCCAATGAAGTAGGGGTGAAATGTACCAACACCTAGAAATGCAAAAACATAATTAAATATGCACTAGCAGACGTGTCTGGCAGTGGCATAATCGACATACAGAATAATAAAATTAACAACAGATCACACCAGTACATCTATTACGACGATCCCAACGAAATAATTGAACGATTACACTTGCTCATTGCGTCGTCTACAGCTGGGAATACAGCACATTCGAATGAAATTATTTTCATAATTTCCGGGCATAGAGAAAGACTTATCATCGAATAATAAACATGGAGACAGTTGTTCAATAATACCATAAACAAGCACTCAGGATGTTCTCACATAGGTAGGCTATAATTCGAGATTTTGATTTATGATGGGCAGGTATCGTTGATATGAAACAATATTTACAAGAGAATAATGGTTTCAAATATATTTTAATGGTTGTTAATATGTACTCGAAATTACCTTGGACCCTATCTGTGAAAACAAAGATGGGAAAGGCTGTTACACAAGTATTTGAACAATTATTACAGATAGGGACGAGCTACACTCCACACAGTCTACGAACGGATCATGTTTCTACAGTAGATATTTCAAGACAGTTTATTTATTTAATCGTATGGCTAGGGCCCCTCGTCGGCCAGGCCGTACGCCGGGTGCCGGTCTTTCAATTTGACGCCACTTCGGCGACCTGCAGTCCATGAGGACGATAGGATGATGATGAGGACAGCACAACACCCAGTCTCTGGGCAGAGAAAATTCCCCGACCCAGCCGGGAATCGAACCCGGGCCCAGAGGATTGACAATCAGTCACGCTGACCATTTTTCTTTCTTTTTTTTCATTTTGTTCGTTGTTGATCGTTGTGTTTGGTGGTTGCGGACGTCACATGACATCCGTTAAAGTTCGTTTGTTTATCCTTCCACTCAGTTTTTTTACTACAGAGGCCGAGCAGCTCTCTGACCGAACACACTGAGCTACCATGCCGGCTGACCATTTAGCTACTGGGGGCGGACTTCAAGACAGTAGTGGAGTGGTATGAAATACATCACTACTCAACGTTCTGGAAGAGGAAGAGGATTAGTGTTTAACATCCTGCCGACAACGAGGTCATTAGAGATGGAGCACAAGCTCAGATTAGAGAAGGACAGGGAAGGAAAGCAGCTACCGGCCAGGTTAGCCGAGAGTTCTAATGCGCTGCTTCCTGGACTCGGGTAGGCGCGCTGGCCCTGGATCGAAATCGCCCAGCGGCTTAACGACGGAGGCCGGTGTGCCGGCCAGCCTGGATGTGGTTTTTAGGCGGTTTTCCACATCCCTCTAGGTGAATACTAGGCTGGTCCCCACGTCCCGCCTCAGTTACACGGCTCGTAGACATCTGAACACATTCGCACTATTCCATGGATTACGCTAGCCACAGACAGTTGGGGTACACTAATTCCGTCCTGGGGGGTATGGGGTGGCTGCAGGAAGGGCATCCAGCCTTCCCTTAAGTTAACCTTGCTATATCCGATTAACCATGCCAATCCTGCGTCATTGTGGGAAAAAGGCACACGCAAAAGAAAGAAAGAAAAAAAGAGAGGGAAAGCAGCTGTACCTTTTGGAAGGAACAATCCTGGAATTTACCTTAAGCGATTTAGGGAAATCACGGAAAACCTAAATCAGGATGGCTAGATGTCGGTTTGAACTGTTGTCCTCCCGAATGCGAGTGTAGTGTGCTAACCATTGTGCTACCCGATTCGGTCACTGCTCAACATTTTCTCGGATGAAAGCATGGATTATGGAGTGTTTGAACGGAACAATAAAAGAACAAATGCAGATGTGATTTAGTCTTTGCAGTCCTTTCAAATGGACTGGTATCATCCCACAAATCATTAGCGTGTACTACCGATCTGTCCACAGGGCAATAAAAAGCCAGCCAATTGATGTACATGATAATGAGCTTCTAAATACCGTTTACAGTTGCATTAAAATGTTAGATCCAGCTAACAGAAATTTAATGAAGGTGATTTTGTACGGATTTCAAAAAACGAGACAGGGTTTGAGAAATCATACCTCCCAAACTAGTCAACGTAGATATTTACAGTTTCCAAGACGCAAAGTATAAATCCAAGAACTTACATCTTAAAAGACAGCAGTGGTAGTAAAATAGCTGATATTTTTTACATAGAAGAATTACTGAGGAGTAGTGAACCAGACATCTTCCTCGTCGAATGTGTCATAAGGCAGAAGGGAAAACGTCTCTTATCAAGTGATTAAGATTCCCTTCATCGCGTAACAGTTGGGTGGATGGCACCGATTGCTATATAACAAAGCGTGCAAACCTCAAAAAACACAACAGTATAACATGCATGACAGAAAACACATCAGTAGAGGTAGTGGTCTCTTCGATAACCTGCCACTTGAGCTTCATATCCCTACATTTAGTCTGTGGACGTAGAACCAAGCTTGATAAACAACTCGCACGAGGTGACAAGGGGATCAGTCTTTTAGATGAGGCGTGCAGACTTTACAATATAGCGTACGATGCAAATAAGGATCTTCTAGGACGTCATGCTGCCGATAGAATACAAGCCAACCGAGCCAAAGAAATTTGTTCAAGAAGGAATATCGGTATCGGTCAGAATATTGCCTCCCTACATAACTACATTCAAAAGACTTACGCAAAAAAAACTACGAATAATTTTCTAACCACTAGTCTAGACAGTAAAATACACACGTATAGTTCACTTCTTTTCAGAAGCACATGAAAAAAAAACAAAAGACTAAATCAATTTACTGTTTATCAGACAACTGATGCTGCTGCTGGCGGCACTGCTGCGCGTTCTCTCGGCTCGGCGGCTGCCGCTACACAGCTAAACCATTTCACGATGCCATCTCAAACGACTTACGTTGTAATCAATGTCCAAGGCTGTCAAGATGAACTTGGACGTTCTGCATACAAAGATGTTGCATTTTTCACATTTACGAAAGAGGACGAGTTGTCACAACATTTTCAAAAATTATAGATTTTAGTTGACCTTTCAAAGACATCAACTGTCTCAGAACGCGTTGAAGTGCATCATGATTGAGCTGATATTATGATAGCATCAATTGTAAGGATGTTGGGATGATTTTTGAAGATCTAGTGGCATTAGTTCGAAATTTCGACCATACAGACTCAATTGTTTACGTCAAAGATTGTGAGAAACCTTCATGGATTTGCGATATTTTCAAGAACGCCTCTGTTACAGATTGACAAAGATATGGCTGTCCCCCACTGCATCGCCATAGACTGAAGAAGAAGACTTGTTATATTATGTGCAATGGGTAATGTACAAGTACTATTTAATTGGATTATAAATAAATTATTTTAAAACTAGCACTCGCATCTTCTTATTTGATAAACACCATCCCCTCTCCAGTGATGGCATGCATTCACTCCTGGTAAAAGCTACAAGCATACTAACCTAATTTTACACCCACCACCTCTTCCACAGAGCAGTTGAATGGAATTGACAGTGTCTTGAAAGGAGGATATAAGATGAACATCAACAGAAGCAAAACGATGATAATGGAATGTAGTCAAATAAAGTCGGGTGATGCTGAGGGAATTAGATTACGAAATGAGACACTTAAATTAGTAAAGGAGTTTTGCTATTTGGGGAGCAAAATAACTGATGACGGTCGAAGTAGAGAGGATATAAAATGTAGACTGGCAATGGCAAGAAAAGCATTTCTGAAGAAGAGAAATTTGTTAACATCGGGTATAGATTTAAGTGTCAGGAAGTCGTTTTTGAAAGTTCAAATGGTTCAAATGGCTCTGAGCACTATGGGACTCAACTGCTGAGGTCATTAGTCCCCTAGAACTTAGAACTAGTTAAACCTAACTAACCTAAGGACATCACACACATCCATGCCCGAGGCAGGATTCGAACCTGCGACAGTAGCGGTCTCGCGGTTCCAGACTGCAGCGAGAAAGTATTTGTATGGAGTGTAGCCATGTATGGAAGTGAAACATGGACGATAAATAGTTTGGACAAGAAGAAAATAGAAGCTTTCGAAATGTGGTGCTACAGAAGAATGCTGAAGATTAGATGGGTAGATCACATAACTAATGAGGAGGTATTGAATAGAATTGGGGAGAAGAGGAGTTTATGGCACAACTTGACAAGAAGAAAGGGCCGGTTGGTAGGACATGTTCTGAGGCATCAAGGGATCACAAATTTAGCATTGCAGGGCAGTGTGGAGGGTTGAAAGCATAGAGGGAAACCAAGAGATGAATACACTATGCAGATTCGGAAGGACGTAGGTTGCAGTAAGTACTGGGAGATGAAGAAGCTTGCACAGAATAGAGTAGCATGGAGAGCTGCATCAAACCAGTCTCAGGACTGAAGACCACAACAACAACAACCTCTTCCACACATCCCTTCACCTCTCCACCGATCGAGACTATAAAAGGTGGCTCAGCTATATACTGCCTCCTGTCCACTTCTAGCATTGAATGTGTGCCTCTGTCTGTAGCCGGCCGGTGTGGCCGTGCGGTTCTAGGCGCTTCAGTCTGGAACCGCCTGACCGCTACGGTTGCAGGTTCGAAACCTGCCTCGGGCATGGATGTGTGTGGTGTTCTTAGGTTAGTTAGGTTTAATTAGTTCTAAGTTCTAGGCGGCTGATGATCTCAGAAGTTAAGTCGCATAGTGCTCAGAGTCATTTGAACCATTTGAACTCTGTCTGTAATACGAGGGTCACTCCAAAAGAAAAGCACATCATTTTTTTTTAATTCATCTTTTATTCTACATGTTTCAAAGTTTAACAGTGTGTAGACATATCCTTTAGGAACAATATTTTCATTTCTCCACATAACTCCCATCCCCCTGAACTGGCTTACGCCATCTTGGAACCAGCGCCTATGTACCCACACGGTAAAATTCTGGACCAACCTGTTGGAGCTACTGTTTGGCAGCTTGCACAAGGAAGTCACCATCTTCAAACCTTGTTCCACGAAGAGAGTCTTTCAGTTTTCCAAAGAGATGATAGTCACATGGAGCCAGGTCAGGACTGTAAGGCGGGTGTTTCAGTGTTGTCCATCTGAGTTTTCTGATCGCTTCCATGGTTTTTGACTGGCATGTGGCCGTGCATTGTCGTGCAACAGCAAAACATCCTGCGTTTGCCGATGTGGTCGAACACGACTCAGTCAAGCTTGAAGTTTCTTCAGTGTCGTCACATATGCATCAGAATTTATGGTTGTTCCACTTGACAGGATGTAAACAAGCAAGAGATCTTCAGAATCTGGGTAAATTTGCATGATGCCACTCCATTGATTGCCTCTTCGTCTCTGGTGAAAAATGATGGAACCATGTTTCATCACCTGTCACAATTCTTCCAAGAAATTCATCTCCACCATTCTCGTACTGCCCCAAAAGTTCGCTGCATACCGTTTTCTTGTTTCTTTGAGAGCCACTGTCAACATACTGGGAACCCACCTGGCACTAACCTTTTTTAACGCCAACACTTTCAGTATTCTGCAAACACTTCCTTCCCCTATCCCAACGTAGCGTGACAATTCGTTCACTGTGATGCGTCTGTCAGCAGTCACCAGTTCGTTAACTCTATGCACACTGTCTGGAGTGTGTGCAGTACGAGGCCTGCCACTGCGAGGACAATCTTCAATATTGCCGTGCCCGCTTGCATCACGTAACCTGCTTGCCCACTGACTAACTGTACTGCAATCGACAGCAGCATCTCCACACATCTTTTTTTCAACCTCTTGTGGATGTTTTCCACTGTCTCGTTTTCGCAGCACAGGAATTCTATGACAGCACGTTGCTTCTGACGAACGTCAAGTGCAGCAGCCATCTTGAAGACATGCTGTGACGGCGCCACTCACGGGAAGAGGTTGAACTAAGTTTGAAAACAAGCGGGAAGGATGTATCTACACACTGTAAAACTTTCACACATGTAGAATGAAAATTATATTTTTACAAAAATAGTGTACGAGGGCCGTTCAGAAAGTAACCTCCGGTTGATTTAAAAAAATACACCAAGTTAAATAAAAATATTTTAATATATACATCTTACAACTACATCTTTGCACTATTTTTCTACATAGTCTCCATAGCGATTGAGGCACTTATCGTATCTCTTCACAAGCTTTGAAATTCCTTCTGCATAAAAATCAACCGCTTGTGCCTGGAGCCAGCCTGTGACCGCATCTTTGAGCTCTTCGTCGTCATCAAACCGCTGTGACCCGAGCCATTTCTTCAAATGCATGAAGAGGTGATAATCACTTGGCGCCAGGTCTGGGCTGTAAGGTGGATGTTTGATAACGTCCCACTTGAAGGACTCAAGAAGGGCCGTTGTTCTGCGAGCAGAGTGAGGACGGGCGTTATCGTGCAAAACAACGATACCGGAAGTCAGCATACCACGGCGTTTGTTCTGTATAGCCCATCGTAACTTTTTTATTGTTTCACAGTACACGTCTTGATTAATGGTCATACCACGTTCCATGAATTCAACCAACAACGCCCCTTTGGCATCCCAAAACACCGTTGCCATCAGTTTTCTGGCAGAAAAATCTTTCGAGGCTTTTCTTGGTTTGGTAGGCGAATTTGAATGTGCCCACATCTTTGATTGTTCTTTTGTCTCAGGGTTCACGTACTTAATCCAGGTTTCGTCACCGATCACGATTCTGTTTAACAATGGTTCTACTTCGTCCTCATTCTTTGAGTTTTGTGGTGGTCGGTAAGAATTTTGGGCACCCATCGTGCACAGAACTTACGGTAACCCAATCTTGCTGTCACTATCTCGTACAAGAGAGTCTTAGAAATCTGTGGAAAACCAGTAGACAACTCCGACATTGAGAAACGTCGGTTTTCACGAACTTTTGCATCAACTGTCTGAACGAGTTCGTCAGTCACCAATGATGGTCTACCACTCCTCTCTTCATCATGAACGTTTTCTCGTCCACTTTTAAATAAACGTACCCATTCACGGACAACTCCTTCACTCATAACTCTTGGTCCGTACATGGCACAAAGCTCACGATGAATATTAGCTGCAGAATATCCTTTGCCTGTAAAAAACCTTATGACAGCACGCACTTCACATTTGGCGGGGTTTTCTATTGCAGCACACATTTCAAACTGCCACAAAAACTAAACTAGCGAAGGTACGACGTTCACTCGACCATGGCTTGATGCCGACTGACCTGTTGAGTGCGTGAACGCACAGATGGCGTCGCTACTCCCCCCACAACCCGCACTGTGACCAATCGGAGGTTACTTTCTGAACCGCCCTCGTATATTTCTTTTGGAGTGGCCCTCGTAGCAGAATTCTCAGTGGTCATAAAGAGGTCATCCACCAGCAGCAGCAAGTGCTCTCATTTCGAGGAGATTTTCGACAAGGACATTGTCCCAGTGAACTACTTCAGTGATGAAGCGTTTACTGCTTTGGTGTGTTGTGTTGGGGAGGATGAAAATCTTGAACATAATTATCATCTATATATATGCACATGTTTGTGTCTGTATTTTCAACACTTACAGTTTGCTAGGTTGTTGTTTTAGGGCTGATGAATGACTCTGATTTATGTTCCAAGCCCTAGCTCATTTCTGGCACCTGAGGATTAGCATGCTAACATCATTCGTTATAGGGTGGTGCTGGAAAAAACCTTGAACTTTTGCGTAAGTGTCTCTTTTATTATTGCGCGTGTATGTGGGCATAAATTTTCTGATACTTATAGACTATTGTATTGTTGTTTCACACAAATGCATAGTGCATTTGAGGAGTACCCTCCTACCCCCCTCCCGGTCCCCAACCCAGCTGGTATCATTGCTACCTGTAATACTCCCCATAAGACAATCTCTATCTCTAGTGCCTAGAAATAATGTTGACGAGCTCTTGAGGGAACTGGAGGAGAGGCTTGATGAGGAGCATGCAGCCATGAATCAGTTGGGTGAGTGTATAAATTTTTTCAGATACTTGTAGAACTTGGATTGGCTGTGTAAATTTATTTCTGCTACTTGTAGACTGTTACTCTGGCCGGTTTCAGAAGTAATCAATGTCTTGGAGCTGCCGTCCCTGTCACTACGCCATCAATCATCAATGCCTTTGTCTTCAGCGCCAGCAGCCGGCGCATCATGAGGGACACCCCCCCCCCCCCCTCCCACCCTCCGGCATCAGCGCCTGGGCCTCGACCAGCAGCGGCAGCCAGTAGCTCGAGGCGGCCGGGCTGTCACGAGCAGTCCCTCTGCCCATTCTGATAGTGAGAATGAAGATGTTCAGGTATGACACGTAAAATTACCGTTTCCAGTGATTGGAGGTGCACTCGGAGACAGGATCTTGCTTACTTGCGTCAGTAAAATGGTTGTGTATCGAGATCCGATTTTTTTCATGAATGGGTATCTGCCTGTTCTGGAAAGGGAACTTTCCACGATCTGAGGGGTCCACAGTATCCTGCCATTAATGCTTCGCTACCATTTGCTTCCAGTTCACTCTCCCATCTACGGAGGATGTGTCAGAGGATGTCGTCATCCATCAGCGAAGTAATAGCAACATGATAACACAGGGCACCCCAGACGCTAAATAGTTTGATAATTGTACCTTGAAACCTATGGAAGCGCAGCTCTCACATTTCCAACAAAGAGGTTTGGGTAAAGTTCACTAGGGAGCTCTGTATTTGGACAGACAAGTACAACCAGTAAGGCTTTCTGTGGTCACTTCTGGCTTGCGAGAGAACTTACGAGAAACATGTACATCTTCCACGAGAATACCATGTGACTAGTAGTGGATGTTATAAACACAATGGTATTAAATTCTTCCTAAGGACATTGGTAAATTTAAAGGCAGAATCCCCATATATCTAATGACATATTTGCCCTGAGGGAATGCAGATCAGTTTATGGCGTTGTTACGTACATGGTCGTTGGACTGTTTACTTTTCTAAAGTCGCTGGTCAGCGAGTGAAACGGCAGATTTATTGTTAATCTCTATGGCTGACAGACAACATTAATGCTGGGTTAGATGCAGGTCCTGCCTTCTATCCTCCCAAATGTCGAAAAATAAGTGTGCACGTTATTTATGCCCTAAGTGCCTGAACTCGTTTCAAACGAGTGAGAGCTTAACAAAGCATCAGGTAGATTGCTCTCCCAAGAACCAATAATATGTTGTAATGTCTATCCAGGAGAATAAAATCTTAAAGTTTAAGAATTTTCTCCACGAGGAGAGAGAACCCCTCGCCGTATACGCCGACTTGGAATATCTTCTCGCTCCTGTAGAGTAGATATTTGGATTTATCATGGCTTCTTCAATCTAGTTTGTGAATATCACAAAACAGACAGATAATAATAGATAATGATAATAGTATGTGATCAGTTTATACAAACTTTGGGCGCTTGACAATGGCTTTTTGCGTAAGGTCCGTTCATTGTAAGTTTGACCTTAGTGATTTTTCTGAAAATATTTCTTTATCAGACTTCGTAAATTCATTAATTCCAAAGCTTTGGTTCGTGCTGGACCATTTGTAGTATTTGTAACACGGAACCTTTCCCCACGCCAAGACGTCATTTAACTGGAATAATAGCTTGCAACATAAATGAAACACAAGATTAAATAATATCAGTGTATTCACAAAATATTGTACTAAATTAAATTACATAGAGACTTACATTAATTCTGTTGCTGTATGCAACTATGAGTACGCCTAGTGAGACTGCATCTCAATAAAATACAATAACGGCGGTGTGCCAAATAATTATCTGCAGCGATGGCAGATTTGGATGGCTTCAAGGACAAAAAAGGTGCCGTCTTCTCGGCAAGACAACTGAATTGCCTAATTATTCTGATGTTCCAGCGGTTGCACGCCACAATCGGTACAACCGCTTATACTAATTAATATCTTAAGTCATTCTTTATTTATATTCTGAACTTATATTTATGTTTTTTGCAATATATCCACGCCCATCCGGCAAATGTGCCTTTAAAGTATGTAAGGAGATTAGAGTTCGGAAATTTTGGTATATTCACATCACGCCCTATAAAATGATCGTTCGCGGTGGCAGACGTATGTGACGAAACACCGACGTCTTACAAGAGTAACGATCCGTTCCCTTCTTTTCTATGACACTTAAACACTAACAATAGTAACCAGTGCTAGACTACAGCGCATTTCAGCTCGAAAAACAGCCATCGGACCACAGCACACTACGTATTTAATATCGACGAGAAGTCAGGAAAGCCAACTTTGTTGTTGTTGTGGTCTTCAGTCCAGAGACTGGTTTGATGCAGCTCTCGATGCTACTCTATCCTGTGCAAGTTTCTTCATCTCCCAGTACTTACTGCAACCTACATCCTTCGGAATCTGTGCAGTGTATTCATCTCTTCATCTCCCTCTACAATTTTTACCCTCCGCGCTGCTCTCCAATACTAAACTGGTGATCCCTTGATGCCTCAGAATATGTCCTACCAATCGATCCCTTCTTCTCGTCAAGTTGTGCCACAGGTTTCTCTTCTCCCCAATTACTATTCAGTACATCCTCATTAGTTATGTGATCTATCCCTCTAATCTTCAGCATCCTTCTGTAGCACCACATTTCTAAAGCTTGTATTCTTTTTTTGTCTAAACTATTTATCGTCCACGTTTCACTTCCATACATGGCTACACTCCATACAAATACTTTCAGAAAAGACTTCCTGACACTTAAATCTATACTCGATGTTAACAAATTTCTCTTCTTCAGAAACGCTTTCCTTGCCATCGCCAGTATACATTTTATATCTTCTCTACTTCGACCATCATTAGTTATTTTGCTCCCCAAATAGCAAAACTCATGTACTACTTTAAGCATCTCATTTCCTAATCTAATACCCTCAGCATCACCCGATTTAATTCGACTACATTCCATTATCCTCGTTTTGCTTTTGTTGATGTTCATCTTATATCCTCCTTTCAAGACACTGTCCATTCCGTTCAGCTTCTCTTTCAGGTCCTTTGCTGTCTCTGACAGAATTACAATGTCATTGGCGAACCTCAAAGTTTTTATTTCTTTTCCATGGATTTTAATACCTACCCCGAATTTTTCTTTTGTTTCCTTCACTGCTTGCTCAGTATACAGACTGAATAACATCGGGCTCCCTGTATTTTACCGATGCCACCTTCAGAATTTGAAGGAGAGTATTCCAATCGACATTGTCAAAAGCTTTCTCTAAGTCTACAAGTGCTAAAAACATAGGTTCGACTTTCCTTAATCTATTTTCTAAGATAAGTCGTAGGGTCAGTATTGCCTCACTTGTTCCAACATTTCTTCGGTATCCAAACTGATCTTCCCCGAGGTCGGCTTCTACCAGTTTTTCCATTCGTCTGTAAAGAATTCGTGTTAGTATTTTCCAGCCGTGGCTTATTAAACTGATAGTTCGGTAATTTTCACATCTGTCAACACCTGCTTTCTTTGGGATTGGAATTACTATTTTCATCTTGAAGTCTGAGGGTATTTCTCCTGTCTCATATATCTTGCTCACCAGATGGTAGAGTTTTGTCAGGGCTGGCTCTCCCAATGCTATCAGTAGTTCTAATGAAATGTTGTCTACTCCTGGGGCCTTGTTTCGACTTAGATCTTTCAGTGGTCTGTCAAACTCTTCACACAGTATCATATCTCCTATTTCATCTTCATCTACATTCTCTTCCATTTCCATAATATTGTCCTCAAGAACATCGCCCTTGTGTAGACCCTCTATATACTCCTTCCACCTTTCTGCTTTCCCTTCTTTGCTTAGAACTGTGTTTTCGTCTGATATTCATACAAGTGGTTCTCTTTTCTCCAAAGGTATCTTTAATTTTCCTGTAGGCGGTATCTATCTTACCCCTAGTGATATGTGCCTCTACATCCTTACATTTGTCCTCTAGCCATCCCTGCTTAGCCGTTTTGCACTTCCTGTCGATCTCATTTTTTAAACGTTTGTATTCCTTTTTGCCTGCTTTATTTACTGCATTTTTGTATTTTCTCCTTTCATCAGTTAAATTCAGTATCTCTTCTGTTACCCAAGGATTTCTATGAGGCCTCGTCTTTTTACCTACTTGATCCTCTGCTACCTTCACTATTTCATCTCTCAAAGCTACCCACTTTTCTTCTACTGTATATCGTTCCCCCATTCTTGTCAGTCGTTCCCTAATGCTCTCCCTGAAACTCTCTAGAACCTCTGGTTCTGTCACTTTATCCAGGTCCCATCGCCTTAAATTCCCACCTTTTTACAGTTTCTTTAGTTTTAATCTACAGTTCATAACCAATAGATTGTAGACAGAGTCCACGTCTGCCACTGGAAATGTCTTACAATTTTAAACCTGGTTCCTAAATCTCTGTCTTACCATTATATAATCTATCTGAAACCTGTCAGTATCTCCAGGCTTCTTCCATGTATACAACCTTCTTTTATGATTCTTGAACCAAGTGTTAGCTATGATTTAAGTTATGATCTGTGCAAAATTCTACCAGGCGGCTTCCTCTTTCATTCCTTATCCCCATTCCATATTCACCTACTACGTTTCCTTCTCTTCCTTTTCCTACTACCGAATTCCAGTCACCCATGACTATTAAATTTTCGTCTTCTTTCACTATCTGAATAATTTCTTTTATCTCATCATACATTTCATCAATCTTTTTGTCATCTGCGGAGCTAGTTGGCATATAAACTTGTACTACTGTGGTTGGTGTGGGCTTCGTATCTATCTTGGCCACAATAATGCGTTCACTATGCTCTTTGTAGTAGCTTACCTGCATTCCTATTTTTTTTTATTCTTTATTAAACCTACTCCTGCATTACCCCTATTTGATTTTGTATTTGTAATCCTGTATACACCTGACCAGAAGTCTTGTTCCTCCTGCCACCGAACTTCACTAATTCCCACTATATTTAATTTTAAGCAATCCATTTCCCTTTTTAAATTTTCTAACCTACCTGCCCGATTAAGGGATCTGACATTCCACGCTCCGACCCGTAGAACGCCAGTTTTCTTTCTCTTGATGACGACGTCCTCCTGAGTAGTCCCCGCCCGGAGATCCGAATGGGTGACTATTTTACCTCTGGAATATTTTACCCAAGAGGACGCCATCATCATTTAACCATACAGTAAAGCTGCATGCCCTGCCAGATCAGTCATTCATCCAGACTGTTGCCCCTGCAACTACTGAAAAGGCTGCTGCCCCTCTTCAGGAACCACACGTTTGTCTGGCCTCTCAACAGATACCCCTCCGTTGTGGTTGCACCTACGGTACGGCTATCTGTATCGTTGAGGCACACATGCCTCCCCACCAACGGCAAGGTCCATGGTTCATGGGGGGAAGGCCAACTTTGTATTCCAACAAATAGTTGGCAACGTGACCTAAGATTAGTTGTAGTTTTAAGATATGTCCACCATAGGTTGAGTCTCTCCATAGCGATCCCAATTGCAAAGTACAAGTTGCACGAATTTTCTGCAATCCAACGCTTAAAGTAACTTGACAGAGACAAATTTTCGTTTTCCCACTGCTCCATATGCATGTGGAACAGCAGGAGTCAAACCCTCCAGCTCTCTCTCTCTCTCTCTCTCTCTCTCTCTCTCTCTCTCTCTCACACACACACACACACACACACACACACACACACACACACACAAAGTGTCTGTCGATAAAACCAAGACATACGCAATCATCCTCCTGATGATGAACCGTTTCTTTCATATACACGACATTTCAACATGAAGAATAGTCATCAGACCACAGAGTTCACTGTATTTAACACAGACCAGAAATCAGGAATGCTAACTTTGAGTTCCACCAAATACCTAGCAACATAATCGAAGAGCATCTAAGATATGGCCACCATAAATTGAGTCTCTCCATAGCGATCCATATTGCAGAGTGTAAGTCGCTCAGATTCACCGCAGGCGTAGGTGGAATAGCAAAAGGGGTTGACTAGTAGCGAGAATGCAAACCTTGGAATACTGGCACTGGGACTAGCTCCATAACGTCAACGTCCAGTTCAGACCTGTTGGTGTATTTATAACAGTGTAGAATTCTGGCATACTGGTCCAGATTTAAGATACTGGAACAGGTTCTGTGACATCAGAATCCACGTTCTGGAATACTGGGACTGTACAGGAAAATGTACTAAAATAGTTCATATGACAACATAATCGAAGAGCAATTAAGTTATCTCCACCATAGACAGTCTCTTCATAGCAATTCATATTTGCAGAGTACAAGTCCCACAGGTTCACTACAACTGAACGCTTAAAGCTACCCATCAGTGGCATGAACACATACAAACTGGATCCTGCTTACTACTAAACTGCGCCTGGGCTTTCGTTTGCGGCGGACTTTGTCATTGTGTCCAGAGACACACCAAGGCAAAAAACTTGTGAATCTGTGAAAAGTTCAGTTCACCTGGAGATTTAACTTACATCTCATATTTGGATTCAAACAAGACGTGCAACAACCTTTGAATGTTTAGATTAAAGTTCAGTCTTGATCACGTTATGTCTGTTTTAATGAGTAACCGGTTTCTGTTTTTTCTATAAAACCATCATCAGACCCATTGGCTCCCTTGGGTTGGTAGGTGGAGCTTTCCTTGCTGCTGTGCAGTCAACTGATCAGTTGACTGCACAGCAGAAAGGAGAGCTCCACCTACCAACCCAAGGGAGCCAATGGGTCTGATGATGGTTTTACAGAAAAAACTGAAACCGGTTACTCATTAAAACAGACATAACGTGATCAAGACTGAACTTTAATCTAAATATAACAATTAATTGATCACTGAATTCCAAAAATGTTTACCAAAACCTTTGAATGGTTTCAGTGGCTGTCTGATATGGAATGCACCAGACTGGTTAAAAATATCGAACATGTGAGGACAGGTTCTGAAACGGGATACATTTTAGAGATAGATTTAACGTACCCTTTAAGTCTGCATGGGGAGTACACTCATTTACCACTGTGTCCAGAGCACCGAGTTCCACAAAACAGTTCCCACCTCAAGCTGATGACAACGCTGGTGGGAAAAACAAGGTACATATTACATTATCGTAATCTCCATCAATATCTCAAGTTGGCGTTGCAACTGGATAGAGACATCCCCGCTATTTCCTGCAAGCAGCATCCCTGGTTGAAGGAATACATGATTTAAACACCAAATGCAGTTTTCGACAAAAATGTACAAAATGTCAGAGAACATCGTGAAATTCACTTAGTTATCCGTTGGAAGAGGCGTTTTGGCGCATCAGATTATATCACCAGGGCAAATTTTAAACGGGCCACAATCTTCAACAAAGATTTTGTTGTCCTGGAGATGGCTAAGGTTTCAATAGGGTTCACAGAACATGTTTATGTCGGTATCTGTATATTGGACCCACCCAAACTCCAAATGTTCCAGTTCCATTACAGTTTTGTGAAAACCCATTTCACAAATCCAAAGTTACTTTATATGGATACTGAGTGCTTCATTTATTGGGTGAAGAGATGTGATCTGTATGATGTAATAAGGTCCCACCCTAAAACATCTGAAATGTCTTGTTGGGCAACCAATAATCCTTATGGCACAACACCTGCCAACAATAATACTATCGGTCTCATGAAAGATGAGGTGAATGTACTGTCCATTGTAGAGTTTGTAGGTCTCCACTCAAAAATGTATTCATACTGTACAGATGCAGGTAAAACCATTAGATGGGCTAGGGGTGTGCAGTGTGCAGCATCAGTGACACTCATGGTTGAAGACTCTTAGAAGTGCCTGCACAGCAGCATTGGTGGTGCTCTTTCCCTCACTCTGTATATGGTATGGCAAATCAGTATCCAATCACGAAGACATGAGGTGCACATTGGCTCACAACTAGGAATTGGTCTTTCTAGGTATGACAAGAAGCCAGTCAGTCGTGCTGACTGGATCGAAACCCTATCATACGCACACTATTCACTTGGGCGACAGTGTGTGTGTGTGTCTGTGTGTGTTATATATATGGTGCGAAAATGCATGTGTGTGATGTGGAATAGGATGTGAGTGCATGAGTACTTTGTTACTCTTTTTTCTGCACACCGTGTGTGTGTGAATTATTCCGTTTCCTGCACACAATCAGTACGAGATATATTGTTTTCTGCATACCATATGTGGATGTGCACATCATGTGCGTAATGTAAACTGTTTTCTACATGCCATGTATGTATTATCTGTACAGTAGATTAATTTTCACTGTTGCTTGGCATACTAAAGGAGATCACATTTAGTTTAGTGTTTTGTCTCTTAGAGGACAGCTGTAAATAAATATTCTGTACCAAAGTCGGTTAAGAATGTGCAAGTCTCTCAACAGTGCGATGAGTATTGCAATTGCGTCAAATGTGGTTAAAACATGTAAGTTTGTGTGCATGAGTATTCCAAGCTACTGGAAGAATAAAATGTTCATTTAACAGTTTGTAAATTCTGAAAACTGTTGAAAACGTAACCTGTGAGGCGTATTTTTCTATGTATATATTCCTGTAAATAGTTAAGTTGATTTTGTAAGTATTGTACATAGTTTTTATACCTTGTCTTCCGCGTATTATATAAAAATGTAAAGTATACTGTTTATCTATGCAAAAAATTATGTAAACTATTCCAATATTTTCTGTAAGAAAGTATAGTATCTCAATTATTTATCTTCATCGTATTTTTTTGTTTTCTATGTTCAGAATAAACATATTACTATGTAAAACAAATGAAATATTTTGATACATGGGACACATTTTTCATAAGATAAAAAACATTAACTGCCATCTATTTTGATGAGCAAATAAATGTGTTTGTTAAACTCTAGTTTTTCATTTTCTTTCATTCTACTCGGTCATATATGTGTGTAACTGTTTGTAATATGCAATTACATCAACACTGCATGTGTCTTTTCTTTAAGAAGGGACGCATTTACCCTACAATTTAAGCAGAAATAACTGCATAAAGTGTTTAAATTTTGTTACAGTGGGCAGACATATCTGCACTGCACCCATCTTTTCTGTAAGGAGGGATGCATTACAACTGTTGAAATATGAACACCTAAACATAAACGACAGAGAGACAGACAGAGTAGTGGACTTTGTGATAGCTTTACAGAGAGAGTCACAGGTGAAATGTCACCTGCCATGCCCAGTGGTGGAGGACCAGATCGGCTGTGGTCCCAATGCCAATATGTTGCACACTGATTGTGGGGAAAGCTGACTGTGGGGCTATGATGGCCTGGCACAGACCATCAGTTACTGGAAGGTGGTGGCGGGGGAGGCGTTGATGAAAGTGGCACAGGGGCAGCAGGGGCAAGGAGCCCTTCGCCTTTCCTCACTGGTATTTTTTAAATAAACACGCATCCAAATTTAGGAGAGGCAGTGACCATACACCTCTGAGCGAATGTTCACATCCACGAGGATCTCCTCAGCATGGATCTATGGGACGAAAAAATAATCTAATCTAATCGAATAGTAACTTGTAGTAGGACTGAGCCAGTATCTCAGGTCTGCACCATTATAGAAATGTCTCAAAGCCTGTTAGCAAAATTGTGATGTCATAGAGCCAGGGCTCATATTTCAGCTCTGGGCTATTATGCCAGAATTCCACACTGTTATAGTTATCCCGAAAGGTCTGAGTTGGATTGTGACATGTTGGGGTTGTGCCAGTATGACTGAGTCGCCATGTTCGATCACTATTTTGTAGTCCAGGGCAGCCACCTTGGATTCTGATGTCTTAGTTAGGCTGGTGCTCGTTTTCCAAGTCACAGATTGCAACACCTTAGAGTCAGGGCCAGTATTCCAAGTCAGCCAGCATGACAATGCGTCATCTTGGATTTTCCGCCAGTTTATACTTAGGTCAATAGCTCTACTCCCACATGAAACACACTAGAGCATCTGGGCTATTTATTTAATTTCCTGCAAAATTTTGAATTTCCCACCAAAATGTGAATTTCCCACTGTCTTATGCATTGGGAAATTGGCCTTTGTCAGAGGGGGCAAGGGGGAGGGGGTGGCGAAAGCCTATGACTCATTGGGGGTGCCAGAAATTGACACCAAAAAGTCGCTGTACTATACCACTTATAGCTTCCCTGCCTTTTCTGTTCTTAGCATTGTGTATACATACAATGACATTACAGGCAAAGTATCTGCCTTTTGTTTTGGTAGCAATCAATGTGGCTGTGGTGGGGGTGCAGCCCCATCCCCCCTGTGAGGTGGATCTGCTAGCTGCTTCCAAGGCCATTCCTGCAGCCTGCTTGTCGCCAAGACAGCTCATGCCCTCTAATGGAGTGCAGGTGGAAGTGAAAGGCCACTCGTCAGTGTTCTCTCCCTCAGTCTCCTCCATTCTATCCGGTCAGGTTGTCCACAGCTGAGCTCCAGGAAAGGCTGTACTGCTGTTAGGTGCCCTTTATGTGTCCACAGCTGTTGTTTGCAATTCTTGTGTACAGTCCTTAAAGATCACACATTACTAACTTATCCTAATCTTATATTAAGTACATGATTTCCATAACAAGAAATGCATTTAGTATACATCTAGTGCACCATTCACTCTTAATTAAGCTGTACCTTGAAATTTACTGTTTGTTAATCATATATTTAATTGCAAAAACTCTGTATGATGTTTGAAAACTATCAATACCAAAGATTACTTTGCAATGGTTTATATAAATCCTGACTTCATAATTCTGTTTTACTATTTGTTAACTATATATTTAATTGCAAAAGCTCTATGTGATGTTTGAAAACTATCAGTTCCAAAGATTACTTTGCAATGGTTTATATAAATCCTGACTTCTTAATTCTGTTATCACATGTGCTATTACTGACAAAAAAAATTCTACTTGTATCATTACAGCATTATGTACTGACATCAAACGTCACTTTCATACACCCCCTAGTTAGGTTGCTTTATTGGTGGTTTGTTGCTGCATGCATAACCTGTTTCTCCATCCATGAAATCAGTTATTTCCTGTACATGCTCCTAATTACGGAAAATCTCACTCACATTTGTTATGACATCACCTACTAACATTAACAACAAAAATGAAGTAGACAAACAACAATTGTCATCGTCCTATGTTCCTTAGTAATCAATTGCCCATCCTCTTCCTTTCATCTTTTTTCTTTTTCTTCATTCCTGTCTGTTGTCTCTCCTTGTCTAGAATATATCATCTTCCCCAGTGGTTCAAATAACACAGAACATATAGCACACACCATTCTAGGAACATAAGTAAGACACACAAATGTCACAACATTAAAAAATAGTGATATGGGACAAAAATCAATAAAATTATACATTTTTGTTTGATAAGCTTTCTCAATTTTCTCAATCTTTTCTTACACAGCCTCATATATGGTAATGTTGCTAATCACATATTCTTTCTTACATTTTCTATTTCTCAAAATTCTCCATTTCATTTTTATTTTTCCTGTGTAACACAACAAGAAAAATACAATCATTATATTGAGATACCCTTCTCGTCAAGTTATTGTTGCCTCGTTGTTATGTGGTTCATTTATTCACAGTCGATCATCCAGATTCCAGTTTAGAAATTTGCAAAACCCTTAAGCTGTAATTGTCTTTTCTAAGTGAGTCCAAAACTTGCTTTAATTGACAATATTCGTGTACTTTACATACTTCAAAAAAAAAAAAAATAGACAAAATGTCCCCAACAACCTCATACTCATTCCCATAGGTACACTTGACATAGGACTAATTCTCTCTGAAATTACAACACTTGACTCTCCTCACCCCTCAGTTGTGACACAACATTTTGCATGGCCATTAGTCTCCTAACTCACACTTCATTTCTCAGCCTAGACCCTCATATAGTGTAGAAAAAATACTTAATACTACACAATAGTATTGGGACACCCTGCTTTCTGGCGCAAAGTATAGTTCTCCAAGAAGGCGGTGATGACATCATCCAAGATGGCGTCGATGACGTCAATCAAGATGGCGGATTTTGGTGGGAAGTTGGAATTTTGGTGGGAAAGTGCCACGCCACCCTGCCCCCGAAAAATGGCGCAAAGTTCAAATTACAGCAGGATAATGCATCACACGAAGAAAAATGGCGGGAAAAAGGGACATGTCTTTATTACGTAACCAATTTAAAGCATGTGTGCTCGCCACTGGGTCTGGACTCCAACTGACTTAGTTCATATCGTCGCCACCAGAAAGAGCCACCGTGACGTCAGATCATGACGCAAGTACTGTTATTCAAGATGGCTGCACACAGTGTATCCACCAGGTGGCTTCGTATACAGAGGATGCTGTCTTGACATCAGCTGATGACACGAGTACCGTTATCCAACATGGAAACAATTTTTTTTCTCCACTCAGGTGACTGGAATTGGTGGTGCATATTCAGTCTTTGCTGAGTTGTCATTGTCAAACCATCGTCATGTGTTCGATCATCAAGATGAATGCATAGGATAGAACAGCTTAAAAAGCTGCATTACCTGTAGACATTCGAGGGAGGACTGTAGCCCCAGTTAACTACATCACGTATGGAAGAGTATGATAATGGAGGAGTGTAGGAGGAATAAGTACAAGAATTCTGTTCAGCAGATTTCGGCAATGCAGAGGTATGGAGCCAGGATGCATATTGTAACCAGCACATACTCATGCGCATGCGCAAACTGTCGAGATATTCATCATGAAGCATTCCCTCTCCCAAAACGGAAGAGATGTCCAGTTACTGTCAATTCACTTCAGTCTAAGCATATTTGTATACAGAATGAGATTTTCACTCTGCAGCGGAGTGTGCGCTGATATGAAACTTCCTGGCAGATTAAAACTGTGTGCCCGACCGAGACTCGAACTCGGGACCTTTGCCTTTCGCAGGCAACTGCTCTACCATCTGAGCTACCGAAGCACGACTCACGACCGGTACTCACAGCTTTACTTCTGCCAGTACCTCGTCTCCTACCTTCCAAACTTTACAGAAGCTCTCCTGTGAACCTTGCAGAACTAGCACTCCTGAAAGAAAGGATATTGCGGAGACATGGCTTAGCCACAGCCACGGGGATGTTTCCATAATGAGATCTTCACTCTGCAGCGGAGTGTGCGCTGATATGAAACTTCCTGGCAGATTAAAACTGTGTGCCCGACCGAGACTCGAACTCGGGATCTTCGCCTTTCGCGGGCAAGTGCTCTACCAACTGAGCTACAGAAGCACGACTCACGACCGGTACTCACAGCTTTACTTCTGCCAGTACCTCGTCTCCTACCTTCCAAACTTTACAGAAGCTCTCCTGCGAACCTTGCAGAACTAGCACTCCTGAAAGAAAGGATATTGCGGAGACATGGCTTAGCCACAGCCTGGGGGATGTTTCCAGAATGAGATTTTCACTCTGCAGCGGAGGTGCGCTGATATGAAACTTCCTGGCAGATTAAAACTGTGTGCCCGACAGAGACTCGAACTCGGGACCTTTGCCTTTCGCGGGCAAGTGCTCTACCAACTGAGCTGCCGAAGCACGACTCACGACCGGTACTCACAGCTTTACTTCTGCCAGTACCTCGTCTCCTACCTTCCAAACTTTACAGAAGCTCTCCTGCGAACCTTGCAGAACTAGCACTCCTGAAAGAAAGGATATTGCGGAGACATGGCTTAGCCACAGCCTGGGGATTGTTTTCAGATGGAGATTTTCACTCTGCAGCGGAGTGTGCGCTGATATGAAACTTCCTGGCAGATTAAAACTGTGTGCCCGACCGAGACTCGAACTCGGGACCTTTGCCTTTCGCGGGCAAGTGCTCTACCATCTGAGCTACCGAAGTACGGCTCATGACCGGTACTTACAACTTTACTTCTGCCAGTACCTCGTCTCCTACCTTCCAAACTTTACAGAAGCTCTCCTGCGAACCTTGCAGATCTAGTACTCCTGAACGAAAGGATATTGCGGAGACATGGCTTAGCCACAGCCTGGGGGATGTTTCCAGAATGAGATTTTCACTCTGCAGCGGAGTGTGCGCTGATATGAAACTTCCTGGCAGATTAAAACTGTGTGCCCAACCGAGACTCGAACTCGGGACCTTTGCATTTTGCGGGCAAGTGCTCTACCAACTGAGCTACCGACGCACGACTCACTACCGGTACTCACAGCTTTACTTCTGCCAGTACCTCGTCTCCTACCTTCCAAACTTTACAGAAGCTCTCCTGCGAACCTTGCAGAACTAGCACTCCTGAAAGAAAGGATATTGCGGAGACATGGCTTAGCCACAGCCTGGGGGATGTTTCCAGAATGAAATTTTCACTCTGCAGCGGAGTGTGCGCTGATATGAAACTTCCTGGCAGATTAAAACTGTGTGCCCGACCGTGACTCGAACTCGGGATCTTTGCCTTTCGCGGGCAAGTGCTCTACCAACTGAGCTGCCGAAGCACGACTCACGACCGGTACTCACAGCTTTACTTCTGCCAGTACCTCGTCTCCTACCTTCCAAACTTTACAGAAGCTCTCCTGCGAACCTTGCAGAACTAGCACTCCTGAAAGAAAGGATATTGCGGAGACATGGCTTAGCCACAGCCTGGGGGATGTTTCCAGAATGAGATATTCACTCTGCAGCGGAGTGTGCGCTTCTATGAAACTTCCTGGCAGATTAAAACTGTGTGCCGACCGAGACTCGAACTCGGGACCTTTGCCTTTCGAGGGCAAGCGCTCTACCAACTGAGCTACCGAAGCACGACTCACAACCGGTACTCACAGCTTTACGTCTGCCATTACCTCGTCTCCTACCTTCCAAACTTTACAGAAGCTCTCCTGCGAACCTTGCAGAACTAGCACTCCTGAAAGAAAGGATATTGCGGAGACATGGCTTAGCCACAGCCTGGGGGATGTTTCCAGAATGAGATTTTCACTCTGCAGCGGAGTGTGCGCTGATATGAAACTTCCTGGCAGATTAAAACTGTGTGCCCGACAGAGACTCGAACTCGGGACCTTTGCCTTTCGCGGGCAAGTCCTCTACCATCTGAGCTACCGAAGTACGACTCACGACCGGTACTCACAGCTTTACTTCTGCCAGTACCTCGTCTCCTACCTTCCAAACTTTACAGAAGCTCTCCTGCGAACCTTGCAGAACTAGCACTCCTGAAAGAAAGGATATTGCGGAGACATGGCTTAGCCACAGCCTGGGGGATGTTTCCAGAATGAGATTTTCATTCTGCAGCGGAGTGTGCGCTGATATGAAACTTCCTGGCAGATTAAAACTGTGTGCCCGACCGAGACTCGAACTCGGGACCTTTGCCTTTCGCGGGCAAGTGCTCTACCAACTGAGCTACCGAAGTACGACTCACGACCGGTACTCACAACTTTACTTCTGCCAGTACCTCGTCTCCTACCTTCCAAACTTTACAGAAGCTCTCCTGCGAACCTTGCAGAACTAGCACCCCTGAAAGAAAGGATATTGCGGAGACATGGCTTAGCCACAGCCTGGGGATTGTTTTCAGATGGAGGTTTTCACTCTGCAGCGGAGTGTGCGCTGATATGAAACTTCCTGGCAGATTAAAACTGTGTGCCCGACCGAGACTCGAACTCGGGACCTTTGCCTTTCGCGGGCAAGTGCTCTACCATCTGAGCTACCGAAGTACGACTCACGACCGGTACTTACAACTTTACTTCTGCCAGTACCTCGTCTCCTACCTTCCAAACTTTACAGAAGCTCTCCTGCGAACCTTGCAGAACTAGCACTCCTGAAAGAAAGGATATTGCAGAGACATGGCTTAGCCACAGCCTGGGGGATGTTTCCAGAATGAGATTTTCACTCTGCAGCGGAGTGTGCGCTGATATGAAACTTCCTGGCAGATTAAAACTGTTTGCCCGACCGAGACTCGAACTCGGGACCTTTGCCTTTCGAGGGCAAGTGCTCTACCAACTGAGCTACCGAAGCACGACTCACAACCGGTACTCACAGCTTTACTTCTGGCAGAACCTCGTCTCCTACCTTCCAAACTTTACAGAAGCTCTCCTGCGAACCTTGCAGAACTAGCACTCCTGAAAGAAAGGATATTGCGGAGACATGGCTTAGCCACAGTCTGGGGGATGTATCCAGAATGCGATTTTCACTCTGCAGCGGAGTGTGCGCTGATATGAAACTTCCTGGCAGATTAAAACTGTGTGCCGACCGAGACTCGAACTCGGGACCTTTGCCTTTCGCGGGCAAGTGCTCTACCAACTGACCTACCGAAGCACGACTCACCACCGGTACTCACAGCTTTACTTCTGCCAGTACCTCGTCTCGCAGGAGAGCATCTGTAAAATTTGGAAGGTAGGAGACGAGGTACTGGCAGAAGTAAAGCTGTGGGTACCGGTCGTGAGTCGTGCTTCGGTAGCTCAGTTGGTAGAGCACTTGCCCGCAATAGCCAAAGGTCCCGAGTTCGAGTCTCGGTCGGGCACACAATTTTAATCTGTCAGGAAGTTTCATATCAGCGCACACTCCGCTGCAGAGTGAAAATCTCATTCTGGAAACATCTCCCAGGCTGTGGCTAAGCCATGTCTCCGCAATATCCTTTCTTTCAGGAGTGCTAGTTCTGCAAGGTTCGCAGGAGAGCTTCTGTAAAGTTTGGAAGGTAGGAGACGAGGTACTGGCAGAAGTAAAGCTGTGAGTAGCGGTCGTGAGTCGTGCTTCGGTAGCTCAGTTGGCAGTCGTGCTTCGGTGGGCGAGCTGTGCGGACGGGCCTTGTTTACGTGCTCGCTGCGGCCGGCCGCGCGCTGACAAGTAAGTGGCCGCTCTTGTGGCTTACCCGCCAATTGTATATTTGAAAATGAATCGAACATGAATATGACGCAACCGCTTCGCAAAGATACTTTGAAGTTCACGTTCGATGAACGCTTTGCACGACCTAAAGCATTCGAAGTAGAACAGTTCTTGCGCGATGTAGTAAAGCTCAGTTCCACTGATATAATTGGGATCCACTTATCGATTGTGAGTAGCACAGTTTATGTAAAGATGGTGAATGCTAAATGCTGTGATAGGATTATTGAAGGATGTGGAGGATCTTTTAAATTTAATCACTGTGATGGAAACGTCGGTGATGTCAAAGTAGATCATGCAGGTTTCGGGATAAGAACAGTCCGTATTTTTGAACTTCCCTTTGAAATAACTACGGAACAAATTAATTGCGTCCTCAAAGCATATGGGAAGGTCATTAGTAATGTTGCGGAAAAGTGGACCACCTTTCAAACGTTTCCAGTTTTAAATGGTGTCAGGCAAATAAAAATAGATCTTCAGCAGCATATTCCCTCGTATGTTTACGTATGCGGTTATAGAGCTATTGTGATGTATGATGGACAGCCGCGTACTTGCTCCGGCTGTGGACAGACTGGACACGTACGTTCAGAATGTATACAGAGGAGAGTGACGCAGGTACCGGCGGGGGAAGTAGTCCCTCCCATGACGATGACGACCTTACCAGTGACATATGCTACGGCCACCCGTGGCCACTCTGCTACGACACCGAGTTTCGCTTTGGAGAGCAGTGGCGACAGAAAAGACGACGACCAAAACTTGTCAGTGACCACTAGCTCTACTGAAGTAACGACTGTCGTTTCGTCGCCTGAAGCGGCGCCCATTACAGAAGCAGGATGTCTTTCCAAAAATGACGGAACTACTGAGCAAGATGTACAGAGAGACGAGAACGAGGATGCTGCACAAGATCCCAGCACGGCTTCCGGATCTCTTCCCAAAAAGCATAAAAAACGGAGGATAGCTCCACCTGACGCTCCTCAAAAGGTACAATCAGTGCGTGAAAAGGCACAACAAATTGGTCGCAAAATCAGTGGTATGACATCCGTCAATTTTGACGTAGACCCACAGACCCCGCATACAGCGGGAAAAGACGAGTTTCGAAAAGTGAAAACGCAGACGCAACACGATGGTGAAACGAAACGGTCCACAAGTAAAGAAACAAAGAACAGAACTCCATCTCAACGTGGGCCAGAGATAGAGTTGTCTCAACGCAGTGATACGAAAAATTGGGCAGATGACATTGAAGAATTTCCCGCAGATGAGGAAATGAAGGAAGTGTCACACCTACCAGGAGGAAAGATTCCAGTGCAGAAAGACAAGCAAATGAGGGACGAGACATCGTCTCGGCCATAACATGGAAAACCTTAGGCTTTGTCGACAGTGGGTCATAACGACTTGTATACTTACTTAATTAATCATGAATTCGTTACAAGCTTATAGAATCGGGACTTTGAATCTAAACAAGATCCGTAGCGAATTAAACCTTAAGAACTTGCAAGACATGCTCTACGCCGCTGAAATTGATGTTATTATGTTACAAGAAGTAACAGATATTAGACTGGATGCCATCACAGGTTACAATGCAGTCGTAAATCCAGGGAGCGACAGTGACCTCGGAACTGCGATACTCGCCAAAGAAGGAATTATCATCAGAGATGTGGAGAAACTGGTAAACGCCAGAGGTCTAGCTGTCACCATTCACAATACGCGTTTTATAAATATTTATGCACCATCTGGCACCGGGAACAGGAGGCGAAGAGCTGAATTTTATAAAGATGATATAGTTCCCCTTTTCGGTGGCCGCTACGAGCATATCATTTTTGGAGGTGATTATAATTGTGTGCTGTCTCCAAAAGACCAGACGCCGCATTTTAATAACTGTGCAGAACTCGGAGCCGTAATTACAGAACTCCGCTTAATTGACACCTGGGAGCTCAAGAACGGTGCATTGCCGGGTTTCACTCATATTACGAATCATTCCGCTAGTCGCATCGACAGGATCTATGTAACAGTCGACCTGGAAACACACGTTCTCCAGACAGAGTTATGGCCCACTATCTTTTCGGATCACGCTGCATACATATGTACCATGAACTTAAAACGGCAAGAAACGTACAGGGGACGAGGCTTGTGGAAGTTGAACGTGGAACATCTAAAAGACCCTGAATACCACGAAATATTCAATAACGTATGGAACGCGTGCGAGAACAAATTCGCTTCATATACCTCGGCACTGGCATGGTGGATGAAATGTGTAAAACCCGCGATAAGAAAATCGCTGATGAATTACTCCCGCGAGAAAAGTGTTTGGCAAAAACGGACGATAGAATATTACTTCCAAGTCCTTCGTGACCTATATCAATCTGATGAGTCCGTAATCGCCAACTACGTGGAAATAAAACGGATTCGGGCTAAACTTCTCGGACTGAAGCGGAAACAGCTGGAAGGTCATCAAGTAAGAGCAGGACTTCACGATGCTGTAAAAGGAGAGCAAACATCTATATATCATGTGATTAATGAGAGGAAGGGGCAACGCAGGAAAATAATAACCGAACTAAGATCTTCTGACGGTAGGTTACTGACGCAGCAAAGTGACATCAAGAACGAAATTCACAAGTATTTCGCAGAGTTATTAGGCAAAACGACAATGGATATCCCGGTGGACAATGACATCATGACGGGATTCACACGCGGGCTCGACCCGGTAGAAGCAAACAACTTGTTAACTGAAATCACAGAAGAAGAAGTCGCAGACGCTATAACACGAAGCCCGAAAAATAAGTCTCCTGGGCCTGACGGAATCCCGGCCGAGTTCTATCAAATGTTCAGAAGACAGTTGATTCCCAAATTAGCGTGTATTTGTAACGACTTAATGAATCCCGCCAATGGCATCCCACGCGACTTCCTAGAAGGAACCATTGTTCTAATCCCGAAACATCCTGCAGGAAAATCTGTAACAAATTTTAGGCCTATCACTCTCCTAAATTCGGACTATAAAATATTTGCCCGCATCATAAACGAAAGATTAAAATCAGTATTGAACACAGTCACTGGATCATATCAATCGAGCGTAGGAAAAGACAGATCAATTTACCAAACACTGTGCGACTACAGAGATATTATTTCCATTGCCGCAGCCTGTAAAATAAAATGCGCCATCGTATCATTGGACTTTGAGAAAGCATTCGATAGAGTCGATCATGCTTATCTTTTTCACACCATGCGTGCCATGAACTTCCCGCAAGGTTTTATCAACATTATTACAAATCTTCTGCAGAAGTCAACATCGATAGTTATGGTAAACGGTCAGTCCAGTAAGCCCATTGTAATGAAAAGTTCGGTGCGACAAGGGTGCCCGATGTCTATGTCACTCTTTGCAATAGCAATCGAGCCATTGCTTTTTCGCCTCAGCCACAACCTACAAGGATTCACTACACGCGGCCGTAGGATTGTCTGCAGAGCATATGCCGATGACGTTGCATTTATTGTCAAAGACAACGACGAGATAGAGAAAGCACTCGACATAATAAACAAATATGAACAAGTATCTGGTGCGAAAATGAATAGGAATAAGTCTGGCATAATGAATATTGGAAGCGGATTAGGAGTTCCCATTCATGGGCCAATAAAGGAAATTGTCACCATGACATGTCTTGGAGTGGAATACACAAGAAATATTCGGCAGACCGTCGCAGTTAATTACAGACGAATCCTCAACACCATCCGTGCCTGTATACGTCAGCACAATCTCCGTACTCTTGATGAGATACAAAGAGTGGCTCTCGTCAACATCTATTTGTCCTCTAAATTAAATTACGTGGCTCAAGCCCTGCCAATGCCGAGGGAAGTGGCGAACAGGATTTTGGCTGCTTTTGGCCATTTCGTCAGCCGCGGCCACATCTTCAAAGTCAAGTACCAGACATTGACTCTACCGACTGGGAATGGTGGATTGAATCTCACAGACGTGTACAATAAAGCACAAGCATTGTACGTCTGTAAAACATATAAACTGTGGAAGCAGTCAGTCGACAGTGTCACCGCATTCTTGTTAAATGAAATAGCGCCGGTCAGCCAGGACGCCCCAATAGACGTTCACCACATCCCAAATGAACTTTACCACCTAAAACATTTCTTCGTAGAGTATAGCTACATTGGACTGGGAACACCCGAGAAAGATGTCATCAAAGTCAAGAAAATATACCAAAACTTAATGAACTTTCAGACCAAGAACATCATAGAACAAAAATACGTCGGTCACTCTTGGCATGATATCTGGAGGAACATACATCACCCATATTTACCAACAAAAGTGCGGTCATTGTGGTACTACTTTGTGAATAGGAAATTTCCAACGAACTCCAGACTACATTCCATTCACCTGGCTGATTCCCCTTTGTGTACCATTTGCAACCTGATTGATACAGATGAACATCAATTTGTCTGTGGAAATGCGAATAATATATGGTTGTCAATCAGAAAAAAATTAGCAACTATGCAGAGAAAACCGCCGTATTTGATAACGCCAGCGTGCCTTTTATACCCGGAAGAGGAGTTATACCCCACCTGGAAGAAAAATGCCGTCAACTGGTTGAAGGGACACGCAGTATTTTACCTTCTGTCCAGTAAAGAAAGGAGCGAAGAAGATTTTTGGACGTACATTTCCGACCAGCATCACAAGCTACTACGCATGAATAATTATTATGATACATACGCCAACATCCTCAGAAGAACAGTCATGTGAACTCCATTTTCGATGATGCGATTCAGAACATGAAGAAACGAGAGACAATTTGATCTTTTAAAAACAAATACGATCAAGTGACGAACATCACTATCTGGTTTAGACTTAGATTTTTTTTTTTTTTTTTTTTTAAAATGCCAAGGAACCTTTGTTTTATTACTTTTAAATGTCAGTTGAAAAATATGTACTACTGTAGAATGTTATGACTAAAAGAAAAAAAGACTAAAAAAAATAAAAAAAAAAAGCGGTAGCGTTCGCCCGGGTTCTCGGGTTCGATTCCCGGCGGGGAGTGCCTTGGTTTATTTTATTTATTTTATTTTTTTTTAACTTATTTGTTTTAATGTTTAAATATGAGGGAACTTGGGCAATATAGAGCTTCAGTGATTATTCTAAATACATTGCATGATTTAATTTATTTTTTTTTAAGTTATTGGTTATAACGTTTAATAAGGAAAAGGAAATTTTGTTTAATTTAGAATCTCAGTAACTACCTTTAAATATTTTGAATAATCTTAAGTTTTTTTTTAAAAGGTTATTGCTTCTGATGTTTTAGAAAAGAAAAGGAAGTTAAATTTGCATGTTAGTACAGTTTGAATCATTATGTGTTTTAATGTTCAAGAAAACGAAATTACAAGTTTTCTGTATACCTGTATATCCCTGTGTAAACTAAGAAAACCAATAAATGTTCTGTAAAAAAAAAAAAAAAAAAAAAAAAAAAAGTTGGTAGAGCACTTGCCCGCGAAAGGCAAAAGTCCCGAGTTCGAGTCTCGGTCGGGCACACAGTTTTAATCTGCCAGGAAGTTTCATATCAGCGCACACTCCGCTGCAGAGTGAAAATCTCATTCTGGAAACATCCCCCAGGCTGTGGCTAAGCCATGTCTCCGCAATATCCTTTTTTTCAGGGGTGCTAGTTCTGCAAGGTTCGCAGGAGAGCTTGTGTAAAGTTTGGAAGGTAGGAGACGAGGTACTGGCAGAAGTAAAGCTGTGAGTACCGGTCGTGAGTCGTGCTTCGGTATCTCAGTTGGTAGAGCACTTGCGCGCGAAAGGTAATGATCCCGAGTTCGAGTCTCTGTCGGGCACACAGTTTTAATCTGCCAGGATGTTTCATATCAGCGCACACTCCGCTGCAAAGTGAAAATCTCATTCTGGAAACATCCCCCAGGCTGTGGCTAAGCCATTTCTCCGCAATATCCTTTCTTTCAGGAGTGCTAGTTCTGCAAGGTTCGCAGGAGGGCTTCTGTGAAGTTTGGAAGGTAGGAGACGAGGTACTGGTGTAGTGGGACGAAATTAAACGTCACCCATCCACCAAGTCAGCCCAGTTTGCAGGTGACTATAAGTTTAATTTAGTTTTGTTTATGTGTTTTCTTATTATTTGTAATAAGATGTGAATTATCTAAAAGTTTTGTATTTTTTTTATGTGTTTCATGTACGGAGAGATCGGCGCAACGAACGGGGACAGCATCTTCGTTGCCGCGACCAGAGAGGAAATTGCTGGCCGCTATACGTCGCGGGTCGACAGCCAAGGAGCAACAGAAGATCCTGGAACCGAGTTGTTGCGTCGTGTTTCTAAAAAATTAAAAATGAATTTTTATACTCTTTTTGTACAACAATGACGTCATAATGATCTTAACCTTATTGAAAAGTTAGTCACTGTCTGTCAACGCTCAAGTTCACATCTGTATGTGTAGGAAGCTAATAAAATAGTGTATGCTACTAAAGTTGAAACACGTGTCTTGAAGATTTATTTATGAAGAGTTATGTGAACGGATTAATAATATATTTGACAAGATTATTGATTCAGACAGCGTTGGCCGAAACTTTGAATCTAAAAAGTTTATTTAATGTGTGATTCTGATATCGATTAGATCAAGATAACGTGTGTCGATATAATTTTCTGAGGAGAAACAAACGAACTTTAAATTCGAAAAAGTTACGAAAACCAATTGGCCCAAGTGATGTAATTCTCTGCACACGACTCAACTGATGTTTTACAGTTTCGTTCAAGAACCATTCTATGACAATTTAAAAAGAATATGAATCATTTTTTAAGTGGGTTGTAACTGACGTAGGTGACGAAGTCTGCACATGGTCATATGTCAAACGAAAAACTTAATACGTCGTTACACCACACCGTGGCGACCTTAGAAACAGGACTTGTGTGCAACTAAGGCACACAGGTACGAAACAAAACATCAAGAGTCCTTCGGAAGTCAACGCGAGTTTTCGTGGAGCCTTCACCAGCCAGCGGCGACTTCGTGGGTGTGGGCATCTGACGGAGCCGCAGCCAAGCAGTACGGTCACGCAGTTGTTCCACGAGAAGGCGCATCTGTTGGGCAGCAGCTGAACGCTGCAAACCCCGACAACCTTTTTTTTCCCTAAACTAATAGGCCCAGTACGTCAGCTGCGGGGCGTTCCTCCGGCTGGTATTAGAGGTGTTGCTGAGGGCTTCGCCTGTCTACGGCGGTGCCGGGCGTGGTTGCAGCCAGCGACGTTTCCGGTGTTCGACTCAGCGTCCTGCCGGTTGCGGAAACGGGGTCGCAGCATCTCAGCGGCTGCATCGACGGCTGTTACATCTGCAGCCCATAGCAGCACACTGATCATCGAGAACTACAAATTACAATATTAGTGTCCGGTGAGTTTGTTTCAAGTTGGAAGTGGAGTGTTGTACATAGGAAGTGTGCTTTTATAGGATTGTTGATTACAAGTCTGCGTGTGTAAATAGTTAATATCTTACAATAATGTCGGGAAGTGAAATGTCAGACGAAGAGCAATCTATGTCCGATAGGAGCATGAGATCCCTTTTTAGGGCGATAGCTAAATTAAAACAATCTAACGGGGATTTCCTAGCTGAATTAAAACAGTCTAACGAAGAAGCTACTGCTAGATTAAAAGAGGAATTAAAACAGTCTAACGAAGAATCTATGGCTAGATTAAAACAGTCTAACGAAGAATCTATGGCTAGATTAAAACAGTCTAATGAGGAATCTACTGCTAGATTGAAACAGGAACTAAAACAGGAATTAAGACAATCTAACGAGGAATCTACTGCTAGATTGAAACAGGAACTAAAACAGGAATTAAAACAGTCTAACGAGGAATCTACTGCTAGATTGAAACAGGAACTAAAACAGGAATTAAAACAGTCTAACGAGGAATCTACTGCTAGACTTAAAGGGGAGCTAACAAAATCAACAGACAGGTTGCAGGAATATCTTAATGAAACCAGTCGAGAATTAAGTGATAAAATAGAGTCTTCTAAAGTTGAAATGCAGGAAAAATTAGTAGGACTTAGTAACAAGATTGCTGATAATTGTAAAAGGTTAGAAGAACATATCCAGGAATCGCGCGAGGAAAAAGCTCGCATGCGAAACGATATTACTGACTTAACCGACAGACTAGATAGTGTCAATATCTTAGTTGTAAATGAAATACAGAAAAATAACAATATGTTACGAGATGAATTTTCTATGCAAACGGAAACTGTTCGTAGAGAATTATTGGAATCTATTAAAGAGGTCTCTACCAAACCTGTAGAGATTTCTTCAATAGATAATGTAGAATTAGAGACATTAACTCATCAAGTAGAAAAGGACCATACCGAAATCGAAAACATGAAATCTTTAATTACTGAAATATGCAGTAATCTTGAGACTGCCAAAGATAATAATATTGACGAAGGTACCGAGCGTTCACATCGTGAACACAGTGAACAATCGATATTAGCTAATCGCGTATCCAATACAGAAATGCGGATACAGGAAATTACGAAACGGTTATCGGAATTAGATAATAACGAGAACATTTCAGGTAGCAGAGGTAATAACATAATCAGAGACAACAGTCGCATCGAATTTGCTAGCACGGATGGCAACAATATGAATAAGGCAGTCACGGCAAGCCAATCCGATGCAACTCCGTCTCTGCCAGCTAAACAAAATCCGACTATTTCTCTCGCAGAATGTCTGGATGACATAACAACAAATTCAAATGTAGCAAGTCGATTTCCTGTATTCAAACCAGGAGGCGAACTGCACCCTATAATCTTTATAAAAGCTTTTGAAACATCATTATCTCCTAAATGGAGTAATGAAAAACGCATTCAATTTGTAATAGGACATTTAGAAGCAGAAGCTGCGGAATGGGCAGTACTGCATAGAAATGAATTCAGGGATTGGGATGATTTTGTTAAGCAGTTTAAACAAAATTATTGGTCAAGACGAAAACAACAACACTTAACTTTAGAGTTGTTAGCCCCTCCTCCATATTCTAAACGGTGGAGAGGTTATAGGAATTATTTTGAATGGAATTTAAACCGTGCTAAATTAATTGAAAGTCATCTAATACGAGTCCTAAGTAGTAGGTTACCGTATTACATAAAGGAAAGAAAAATGTTATTCTACGAATTATACAAAACCTTAATAATGGGGACGAAGCAGTTAACACCCGGGGTGTGTGGTTATATTTTAACGACTTGTTGTATTGGAAAGCACAGAGGGAACACCAGAGATGGAAAATCTGCATTCCGAAAACTGTTGTGGACGAGTTAATTACTTATATTCATGAAGGTTACGGGCATTTTGGAATTCATAAATGTATTAAACATCTAATGAAGTATTATTATTTCAAAAATATGTCCCGTATTGTGAGAAGTATTATTAGGGCTTGTGAAGCCTGTCAAAAGGTTAAAGTTAATAACAAATCCAAGCGTTATAAACTATATGCTGTAATTCCTCGAGGTTTGTGGGATCTACTATCATTGGATTTTTTCGGCCCTCTGCCTCGGAGTTCAGGAGGATTAACATATGCGTTTGTTGTAATGGAATGTTGGTCCAAACATGTGAAACTGTATACTTTGAAACGAGCGAATACAGCAAGCGTTATACGCTGCCTCACCCGAAATTACTTTGTTAACTGGGGCATTCCTAAACGACTTATGTCTGACAACGGTAGTGCCTTTATTAGTCAAAGATTTCAAGATATGATAAGACAATATGGAATCAAACATATCTTAATTTCGAAATATCACCCTCAAAGTAATTTAGTAGAAAGAGTCATGAAAGAATTAGGACGATTATGTAGAACTTATTGTGCACATAAACATACTCGGTGGGCCAAACTAATGCCTGAATTCGAAAAGATATTAAATGAATTGCCTCACCTAACGACGGGATTATCACCTATAGAAATTTTAGGCAAACGAATTATAGGTGAGCCTTTACTAGCTGCTTTACCTTGGCCACCAGTAAATGAGATACAACAAGATATTCCAGACGAAAAAGTTTGCGAACAGATTGTAAAAAATGCCGAACGGAGAATTAAAAGTTATAATCAACAGGCTGTAGAACCCTCATTTCAGGTAGGAGATCTTGTGTTAGTACGATCTCATCCTAAAAGTTCTAAGATCGATAAGGAATGTAGAAAATTCTTCTTTATCTTTGAAGGTCCATATGTTGTACATAAGATTGTACATCCCAAAGCATTACTTCTTATGGAACCTTCATCAGGTGTAATTAAAGGATTATATAGTGTTGATCAAATGAAACTCTTCATTCCTAAATAAGTTAATATTTAGTATATGTTACACACGGAAGAGCGTTCATAGTTTATTCATGTGAAGTTTTCGTGATAGTTACGTATTATTTTAAAGAATAGAACAGAAAGCTTAAACAAGTGTTCTACAATAATCTACTGGTACTTCAAAAGGAGAAAGATAACCCGAAGGGGGATTTATATGGAAGAAATTTTGCTCTTAGGTCAAAAGGAATTTTGCATATTTTAAATTTACTCGGATAGTAGGAACCAAAGGGGATGGTTAATAGTTTTAGGGACCATGGGCGTCCAGAGCTATATGGCTCACGAGAACATAGCAGAGTGCCTTTAATAGAGGTTTGCAATAGTGTTAATATAGAACACACCAAACGGGGCTCTCTCGCTTGTTTCTCCTAAATAAATGGCCATTACCCAGCAAGGTGTCCGAAGGTAAAGAAAGCCGTGCCGAGATTCTAAAGAAAGTTTTGCTTGATTTCTTCTTGACCTCAGGCATAAATAAGGCATTAGTGAAAAGAATGACGTAAAGTAAATAGTACTATTAGTTATTGTGAGAAACGTATTAGTAATATACATTCTTGGAAAGAATAACTCTAGTAAATAAATGAAACTATAACTAATCTATCACAATTTGAATGCTCTGTCCTAATGTACAACGTTAAAGAACGTACTAAATTAGTATTGATTAGCAACTATTAATTGAAGAGGAGCAATCTCCCTATATTCGGTTACGAATTACCATAATAGCACAATTAAGAGTAAATAACAAATAGTCACAACAATATCGTATTAAACGGATTAAGTCTATCTAATAGCAAGGACTCTAGGTTACGTAAAATGTGAGGAAAATGTATTAACAGTTAAATATTGTATATTGAACAGTCTTAATTTCGGTTAAAACCTGACAAACTGAGCTTGTGGGTGGGGTATGTAGTGGGACGAAATTAAACGTCACCCATCCACCAAGTCAGCCCAGTTTGCAGGTGACTATAAGTTTAATTTAGTTTTGTTTATGTGTTTTCTTATTATTTGTAATAAGATGTGAATTATCTAAAAGTTTTGTATTTTTTTTATGTGTTTCATGTACGGAGAGATCGGCGCAACGAACGGGGACAGCATCTTCGTTGCCGCGACCAGAGAGGAAATTGCTGGCCGCTATACGTCGCGGGTCGACAGCCAAGGAGCAACAGAAGATCCTGGAACCGAGTTGTTGCGTCGTGTTTCTAAAAAATTAAAAATGAATTTTTATACTCTTTTTGTACAACAATGACGTCATAATGATCTTAACCTTATTGAAAAGTTAGTCACTGTCTGTCAACGCTCAAGTTCACATCTGTATGTGTAGGAAGCTAATAAAATAGTGTATGCTACTAAAGTTGAAACACGTGTCTTGAAGATTTATTTATGAAGAGTTATGTGAACGGATTAATAATATATTTGACAAGATTATTGATTCAGACAGCGTTGGCCGAAACTTTGAATCTAAAAAGTTTATTTAATGTGTGATTCTGATATCGATTAGATCAAGATAACGTGTGTCGATATAATTTTCTGAGGAGAAACAAACGAACTTTAAATTCGAAAAAGTTACGAAAACCAATTGGCCCAAGTGATGTAATTCTCTGCACACGACTCAACTGATGTTTTACAGTTTCGTTCAAGAACCATTCTATGACAATTTAAAAAGAATATGAATCATTTTTTAAGTGGGTTGTAACTGACGTAGGTGACGAAGTCTGCACATGGTCATATGTCAAACGAAAAACTAATACGTCGTTACACCACACTGGCAGAAGTAAAGCTGTGAGTACCGGTCGTGAGTCGTGCTTCGGTAGCTCAGTTGGTAGAGCACTTGCCCGCGAAAGGCAAAGGTCCCGAGTTCGAGCCTCGGTCGGGCACACAGTTTTAATCTGCCAGGAAGTTTCACATAGTTGTATACTCCGTTTATACCATTGAAGATCAGCTGCTCCCCCCCCCCCCCAACATCGTGGCCATGCCAAATGTGTTCTATTGATGAGTTATTGGTGTTTGAGTGGGATGAGTTTAGCAGCTATGTTGCTTGTAAGCATACAGTCAAGGGCTGCCCCCATAGCCTCCTACATGTGGAATGGGAGCATGCAATAATGCATGAACATATGAAGAGGAAGAATACCGTTCTGCAAATAAATGCGTTGTAGCGAGATGCTTTAAAGCTGCACTACCCATCTCATGGAAATATCTGCTATTGTTGGAACTGTCTGCTTTTTCTAAAAGCACCATATAAGCTTCCAGCCCACAAGAGATGACTGCCTTTGATCCAGCAGACCAAAGAAGTGATCTAGTTCACGAGCTCATCGCAAGAGGGCGCTTCGATAGGTCATGTGATCACATGATTCAGCCAATATGAACACGCATCATGATGACATAGGTGGATGGTATATAAGGAGGACTAAGCAGCTGCTCGATCTCTGTTCACGTCAGTCAGTCAAGATGAAGTAACATTCACCACAGCAGCAGAATAGGAGGAGAAAGCAGGAGAAAAGTAAGTATCTATTTCGCAAAATTACTATTATTATTATCATTATTTCTGTAGCAGCAGTATATTATGCTCATGAATATTCTGCTTTGTCCGCTAGCATCACCCGTGGCATCAGCACCAGCAGGTTCCAAGCTGTCGGGGCCCACACACGTGGTAACCTCAGACTCTTCCGTGCAAGATCCTGTAGTACAGCTTCTCAGCATGCTGGAGCAGGATAGCGAGATGCTAATGTCAGTGCCAGAGACTGTGTCTGAGGCTGATTCACAGTACTGGACGTCTTCATACACGCCACCCATTGATCATCGCACAAGAGACGTACAACCATCAGTGCAAGAACAGCAGGCTAACTGCACTGGTGTGAATGTTGTGGATGAGAAGATACCGACCTCTAGTGCACCACAACCTTTACTGTTTGCCTCATGCTATGTGTTAAGAGTTAGTGGTTCAAAACGTCTTCATGTAGGACTTGAAGTTTCAGAAGACGGTAGCCTCTCAACTGTGTTAGTGCTCGAAAATGTGCCCAATAATATTAAAGTTAGGTTTTCTGACAACGAGTGGGATGAACTCTGTAGTGTAAAAACATACATCAAGAAGCATATGACTACCGAATACGCTCCATCCCACTCCTACCAGGACCTGTACTGTGGAAGTCTAACTGTGAGTATCCTATCAATGTATGACAATGCTACACTTAGAATTAAAAGTACTGAGGGTCATAGTATTTTCATGCAGCACTTGATTATTGATAACTTATTCGATCTAGACGTGTCAGTAACTAGTACAATAGAGAGACTAAATAGATGGCGCCATATGTTCAAGCTGTATACAGTGACATCATTAACTGGCTTCACACATGTAGCATTCACATAGGAGATATATATCATTTCTTTAGTACCTTTATAACTACAGTGCCAAAGTCTTGTGCTATTCCTCGAATAGGTGTTGAAAATGTTGAACTCAAATTTACTGATGGAATACTAGACTATTGCAATGCGCCTATAACATTACGAGATATACACGCTTAATTTGAGGAATGCAAGGAGCAGCTATTTTCGAAATACTGTAGTTCTGCTGCACCATTTAAAAAAGAATGAACTTATTGTTTTGCATGCTGATCATAATTGTATATCATGAATAAATAAATATATTTATAATCTTAAATTTCTGTTTGTCTATGTTATTTCTCTAGACAAAAATGTCATATACGTTACTGCATGTTAGTACATGTTTATGTAAGTTAAGTATGTGACACTCTTCCCTTGAAATATACCACTTGGACCACTTGGAGTTCATTCTATTGTGTAGCCGTTGTAGCTCAGCTGGTAAGGTGATGCACTATAGTGGCTACACACACATATTATTTATCATATAAAAGCCTATTGCACGCCAGTACTTAGCACAGTAGGTATCATGGCAGGCTGGGTGAAGCACCCTCGCCGCAAGGACTTTGTTGTAGGTAACTGGTCCTATGATGATGACCAAGACCAGAAGACCAATAAGAAGAAGAAGAATGGAGCACTCCTTCCTCACAGCATACGAGCGATAATTGTAGATCCTTCCACATCAGTGCAGTTGGAAGCACATGAATTCATCATACTTGCATTTAAAACTCAAAAGCGTGGGAATGTATCAAAGGATTCAACTGAATTTGACCACCGCAAGTTAACTAACGCAAGAGTCTACCTGAATTCCGAATACTACCCATACGAGAATCTACATCTACAGTCGAACAGCAATCTATACAGTCTGGCATTTGACATGTATGTGAGAATTCCGAGCATCTTACTACGAAGATGTTGTAAATGAAGGATGCCTACTCAGTCCACAGAGTGTCAAGAAGCTAGCACCAATAATCGTGATTTACTGTTCAAAACAGAATGAGATAGTTAAAACAGGGCCTGTGGATGTACAGATTGAATTTGAATCTTCAACAAACTTCCCAGATCACACTGCAGCATATGCTCTAGTTCTGCATGATTGTTAACTACTGCCCACTCAATGGTGTAGTGCAATGAGTTGTATAAATTAATAGGCTCTCTGCTACCTCTAAGGCAGATCACGATGCTACCCCAAGGTGTGAGGATCGTAGCTGACATTCAAGGATTTTACTATGATGAACACAGGTGATTCATACTTAAAGACTGTGCATTAACAGCGTTCACACAAAGTGATGGAATAATAGGAACATTTGCATCAAGAGTTGCATCGACGAAATCATTCAAGGAAGTGAAGTGCATTAAAACATGTAGAAGTGCAATGTGATTAACACACTTCTATCATGGAATTCACTGGGATGACCCTGGAATGTCTTATAAAGATTTGGTGTGGGTGCTAGGAGTATTTGATCAAAAAATGGTTCAAATGGCTCTGAGAACTATGGGACTTAACTGCTGAGGTCATCAGTCCCCTAGAACTTAGAACTACTTAAACCTAACTAACCTTAGGACATCACACACATGCATGCCTGAGGCAGGATTCGAACCTGCGACCGTAGTGGTCGCGCGGTTCCTGACTGTAGCGCCTAGAACCGCACGGCCACTCTGGCCAGCAGTATTTGACCACAAGGAGACAATCGTCTACGTTAAAGCTCATGAGAAGATTACCTGGCTCAGTGGAATGCTTAAATTTCTTTCTATCTATATACCTGGAATTGTATGGATGTCCATCTATCAATTGACTGAAGAACATTTACCAAAAAAATGCCTTTGTATCTGCACATGGGAATGTAAAATTACTTTCCAGTTGGATTACAAATAAATAATCATTTATAAAATTTGCTGTTTTTCTTTCTTTCTATGGCACCCAACGTCCATAGAATGTAAGATTATTGGGGGATATTGTATATGAAGCGAATACCACTAGAACTGTCTGAGATGCGCTGAGTAACGTTACCTGAGTCAATAATAGACCAGCTTTCACCTCACCTGCATGGCGATGCGTCAGGTGCCAGCCGCGCGGCTGCCGGCTCCTGGGCTGAAAGAAAGTGCTGAGGCGTGCTGCGTGTTCGTGACCACCGGACAAAGTCCAGCATGTGTCATTCAAAAATTATTTGTTTTTAAAGCAGTAAACCTTATAGGTCTGTGCAGTGCAATGTGGCTATATCCACGTCTTGTAGACACACAAAAATAGATTTATAATATTTTTTTAATAAAAAGAATTATCGTGATTGAGGGGTGAAGTAAAAACCAAATTCGACATTTTTACAATAAAAGAAGTGAATGTATTATTCAATTCAGAGTTTTTAACACTGTTTGCAAAGTATCAGTTTACAGCAACATTATTCAGTTTTCACATTATATATGAGTTTACATATAAATGATTGGTTTTTGACGAAAAATATCAACCTTCTGCTGTTTGCAGATACATGTTTAACATATTACATTATTGAGAAATATAAGCATTCTCCTCACATAAATTATATATATATATATATATACATATATATGTAATTTTACAACTAATGCAGAGGTACTACAACCTAATTACACTATCTTGCAAGGTAAAATTATCTCTAGTGAAGCTCCACCCAAAAAAACACACTTTTGACTAAAGTCGAACGTAGTTACTTCAAGTGGGTGGCTCTAAAACATTTTCCACTACCACTAGTAAATGAAAATATATTTCTCTGAAGTAAGTGGCTATAAACATTTTCCACTATAAGAACGAAGTGAACATAGATACATATATATATATTTCATTGAAGTGGGTGGCGCTAAACACTTTTCCACTACAACAAGCAAGTGAACATATATAAAAAAATTTAATTGGTGGAACTCACATACTTAAAACTAGTTCTGACTGGATGGCTAGCGATATGTGAAACTCACAAACTAAAATCTAATCTCTGTAACAACTCACACGGAACACATATGAAGTGCAAAAAGTTTATTTTTTCTTCATATAGAAGATACAAGTAAAGTGTGAAAATTTATCTTTTGTTCATATATTACATACTAATACTGGTCAAAAAATATTTACATAAATACACTTTTTTTGAGTTTCTAAATTTTTTTCATTTTTATCATTTTCTTTCAAAAAAATAATTAATATACATATTTACACACACATAAACGTAACACAGGTTCTCACAGTCATTCGCACACCCAGTCATACACCCCCATTTACCACATTCACATGCTCATTCCCTCTCTATCAAGCAACCAGAGTCCCCCTACCCCTACTTTCGTTTCAAGTAAATAGTGTGAGTATGGGAGTGTTTCCACCCCATCCTCACAAATGACTGTTTTATCATCATGAGGAGACAATCCGACTTTAGACTGTAGCACAGTGTGCACCTCATGACCTCATGATCGAATGCTAGTTTGTTGAACCATGTGTGGATGAGCACCTAGAACACTGCGAGCATAGAGGCATTGCAAATAGTCCTCGACTGTAAGAACACGAGATGCCATGCATCTAACACCCTTTGCCCGCCTTTGAGTGCCCCAGTCCATTGTATGATATGCACACATTTTGGATGTCAATCCCACAAACTCTACAATTGATAAACCATTCCACTTGTCTTTCATGAGACCGATAACCTTCTTGTTCTGAGGAACAATAGCATAAGGATTATCGGCTCCATAAGAAGACGTGTCGAATTCTTTACCATTGTACATAATTACTTCATATGGATCGCAGTTCTTGATCCAGTAGATAAAGCTGTCTGTATCCATATAAGGTAACTTTGGTTCTACAAAATGAGGTTTCGCAAACTCATAGTGTAGAATTTGGAGATATCCAGTATGCACATCCCCAAACAGATAGGCTTCATAAACTCTACTGCAGTCTTCGACATCTCCAGAGCAACAAAGTTTTCATTCAAGATTGTGGCCTGCTTAAAATTAGGCGTGGCTGTACATTTTCTCACGCCATAACGCCCTTCCCATGCAGTTCTAATCACAATATCGTGTTCATTTAACACATTCTGCATAGTTTTCCTGAAAATGGAATTATTCATTAATTTATAAAAGTCTTTTTCAGAATCATTACTCGCGACTGCCCTCTTTTCGGTATTTAGCTCAATGTACTCCTTCAACCATGGGGATTATTTGAAGGAGACTGCCCAAGTCACTCTGATAAGCTTCATCCCTAATCTGAGACACTGCAGGAGGTCATGATTATGAATGATATACCTCTGCTTATCCTTAACAGTAGCCAACAGTTTAGGGATGGCGCTTCCTCGCAGAATTTGTTGCTCTGGACATAATGGCAAGTCGCTTGTCTCTCCATGTAAATTATTAGGGTATTCGATGTCTGCCTCAAGCACTTACCCTACATCAGAATCAGCTGCAAGGTCCATTATTTGTCCACCTAATCCCTTCAATTCGTCTTCGGACAGCCACCTAAACCTGCCAACTGGCAGCGGTTGCATCATGGCATGCCCATATAATTTGTAACATCTAAGTACAGATTGCAACTAAAATCAAGGGATGCATTGAACTCGACACCCATCTGCTGGTTATTTGCCTTGGCGTGCCTGTGAACACATTGACAAAGTCCCCTACAGATCCCTCGCTCAAAAAATAGAAGCATTGCAGGATCAGTCAAAAGTTCAATGCTGAGACCCATTTTTTTGAGCATAGCGTCCCAGGACAACTCAGGTGCCGTGTAATAAAAGGCGGGGTCCAGAGAGTATGTGGTCACACATACACTCCAGAACTTTTCGAAAACATCTGCAAGAAAACGCACGTCCGTGTCCATATATAACCTTGCTTATTTTCCCAAATTCGGGATGTTGAATTCCCGCCATACATTCACGTCATGCTCATAATCTGCAGTGGTTATGGCATCGCTTGTAATATTACTGGTAAAAGCAGATATGTTGGAAAGCCTGGTTTCATTGAGTTTTGCCATACTATCAACATATTCGTATGAGAAAATTCCTTTCCTAGTCGCAAGTTGGAACTTTTCTTCATCGGGAAATGCAGATCGAGTGATATGCATATCATTCTGAAGTAAAGTCTCAACCAGTTTCTGGAGTGAAGTTTGCATAAAGCGTAAACAGTCAAGGAAGCGGAGCGTAATTTTTGGCATCATTCGCTTTGAAAAATAAATGTACTTCTCAACACTTTTAGGGAGGACACTGACCTGATCATTCTTCATACCGGACTTAGCCAAGTGCTCAACGAGAAAAAGAGCGTCATACCGGCTCCAATTATGAAAAAAGACGGGTATGTGTCTAGGTAACTGATGCTTCAAGATACATGCGTTGTGAGCTGCACTGTGGAACTTACCCGTAAGATGACGGTGGTCTCTATGAGGAGTTTCCACTTTTCTATCTAAGGCCAGCCCACAAATATGACAATTAACTGCCTTTTCATACATTTCATCATCTTCCTTTGATTTGGTCATGGCAATGTTGGTGCTGTAGAGCCAGTCAACTTCCCATAAAAGTTTTTCAAGCTTAGTGAGAAGCCATACCACTGGATTGTTCCCTACATAAGACTGATAGCGGTTAAGTTATAGAGTCATATGCACATACAACTTGGAATGCTGCCACATACGGTACGTGTTTTTCTGTGAAATTTCTGTGTGAGGCTAGGGAGTTCCCTTCACAACGAGTAATAGGAGCAAGGAAACATTCAAAATCGGCGTACACAACAGAAGGGCAACGCTCCTGGTGGTGAGCATTTTGAAATTTAATGAAGTTATTTTCCACAGTGGGCATATCCACACGTACCGCATCCTTGGAAGCACAATCTAATAGATGAATCGCTAATAACTCTTCAGAAGAAAAATAATTCAAACATCTTAAACAAATATGCTTTTTATAGTGATCTTTTGATAGTTGGGAGGAAAGGAGTCGGGACACGTCTTTGATCCAGACATAGTGGTAATTATCGCCTTCAGAGAAGAGCAGCATGTTTACATGCAACTCTCGTTCGCCTGAAAACTTTGAGAAATGGAAGGGACCTACTACTTTTTGCTTGTCCTGCTCATCTGACTTGCTTTTTTTCTCCAGACCATAAACATGAACCGATATTCTGGTATTATGAGCCTCAAACTTATGTATGTCCTGGATCTTTACAGGGAACTCTATGCCATCAAAGTTATACTGTCTCTTAATATCTTTGACTTTGTAACTGCCTGGACGCTAGGGATCTTTCTTGTAATTTCTTTGACAGGCCAGAACTGACCATGCAAAACAAGAATTATCATACTGATTTTAAACATTAGTGCAAGCATGCTTATTAGCAGTATCCATAGGGAGTTTAATATAACTGGACCCTCCATTTGTTGGACCATAGACATGTAAATGGATGTCTAGGTGTGGTATACAGCTGAGCGCTTTAGCGGACTCACCTACTTCCATCTCGGAAAATCAGGCCATAATAGCGCTCAAAGTCAATTCTCAGTACCACCCAGCAACTGATGCACTCCGAGAAATAAAGCCATTATCACCCCGTATATAGTCTCCACCTCACCTTGATGTTTAGGTGGGTGACTCAGCTCGCAGCATAATACTGCGCTGCATTTAATGGCGTTAAATCTCGGATCTTGTAGGACATTTTCAGGAGCTCTGTCTCCAAGACAGGGAGGCACGTCTCTAAAAACCCGACAGGGGCGCGATACCGGATTCTCAATTATAGTGCATGAGATTCGCCCCTCAAAAACCCTAGCAACTGCTGAGTATTCTAAGGGGGTCATAATGCCGTTATTCTGATCGAATTCATTATCGATATGATGGGGGAGGGAACTACCTCTAGCCACAGGAAAATTTCTATTACTATTACTACAGCTAGGGGTCCACCCAGTAGATGAAGGGGCCAGCGATGGTGAGTCGTCATCATTTGCAGGGATGGGTATACGTGTAGGAATGCACACCATGGATGGACAACGGCGGCTAGCTGGTTCGGTAAGAGGAGGAGGTGACAGCTGACTTGAAGAGCCGTGCTGCGGCGACGGACCGCGGGATGCGTTGCCGATGCCGCTACCTGCCTGTGGCGTGGGGGACCGTTGTTGTTGTTGCTGTTCTTCTTCTTCTTCTTCTTCTTCTCGGTCACCGCCAACTGGTTGAGTTGCCAACAGATGCTAGAGGGGCTGCGGCGGTGCTGGGGTAGGAGCTTGCACGCCTTCCACCACTTCTCGCGCAGCCCTGATCAGGGTTACACAAGGTGCCGTGTGTCTTTGCGGCTTTGCGCCCTGGATTCCCGCCCCCGCAACCACCGCTCTAGGTACATGGACTGCACTGTGTGATATACCTGTAACATAAATAAGAAATAAATTAGTTTAATGATTTAGATTTAAAAGAGCGATAAATAATAATAAGAGTAAATAATGGTAATTATTTGAAGTATTGTTAATGTTGAAAACTATTCACCTTCTCCGCTCTGGCTCCATGCTTTGAGCAACTCATTGCCACATTCAACTAGACCCCCAAACCAGTCAGGCAGGTTGAGCTTCTCTTCCTTCTCCTCTAAAAACTGGGTGCCCCTGCAGCGGACGTCATTTGACCACTGTTGCCTTGTACGCTTTGGTCAGTACATCCCTCCCTGTGTGCGGAATTAGGAACATCTACAAAGAAAAGACAAGAAAATGAAGACTGAATGTATACAAACGGAAAACGTATATATATTAGATGAAATTATTTTTATCTAAGAACTACGTTTTTATTAGAATTGTACTTACTTTCGAGCTGTGCTTGTGTCCTCTCCATCTCGAGCTGCTAGTCTCGAGCAGCCAACATTTGAGGGATGAAATCTAAAAAGATGGAAAAGACTGAGTATAATATTGAGTATGGAAACGAAAATGTGCGATGGGTTAAATGATAGAGAAATCAGCAGACCAGAACATATAGATAAAAAGAAACACATGAAGTCTTTATAGAGAGTGACGGAAAACGGATATAACATGTGACACACAGACACATAGACAAACAACACATGGAAGCTCAATCAGTATAGAGAGCACTCCAAAACAAATCTAACAGGTAACAAACAACAGAGACACGGAACACACACACAATCCATTAAAAGACCTGGCAATCTCTATAGATAGCGGTCCAAAACGGATATATGAACACGTAACATTGAACACATAGACACACTAACATAGAATCCGTTAAAAAACGCAACAATCTTAATAGAGAACGGTCAAAAACGTGGCGTTGAACGTATAGACACACACACAGTCCATTAAAATACCCAGCAATCTTTACAGAGAGCGATCAAAAACGGATGTAGCACTCATACACAGAGCTAAAGAGTGCAGATATTGGAACACTAAAAATGCACTTACCAGGTAATGGAACTTCCTCTAAGCAGGATCGTTTGGTGCTTCCACTGGAACTGTCGGTGCTGCTGGCGGATCCTGATCGCTTCATATCGAAAGATTGGTAACGACGATAAACGCACTGGACCAAGTATGTGAGCAGAGTGAGGGCGAGTTGAGTTGTGGTCTGGTTTATACAGGTTCTATGATGTAGAGTCAAGCGACTAGTGCAGTAGCGAATAGGAGAGCAGCATTCTAGGGGTGGTGGGTGGTACATAATGAAGGATCACAGCGCCCCTAGTGGAAAAATGTGAAACTTTTCAGTTGTTCATTGAATATCGAAGTGGTACATTAAAATTGAAATGGAATTAAGTACTTGACTAATTCATACGTTAGATGCGGAATGTGTGTGTTAGAATATTTACGAAATACTATGTCCAGAATGCGTATGGAGGGAGTGCTCGGCAGCTCATGGGTCTGTGACGTCAGGAGATGACTCAAGATTGTCAGCTTTATCTCTCACGCCGTGTCACGGTGGCATCCTCTGACGGCACAGATATGAACTAAGCCAGTTGCAGTCCACACTCAGTGGCGAACACATCTGCTTGAAATTGGTTAAATAATAAAGAGAAGTCCGTTTTTCTTGCCATTATCGTAGGTGTACTGTATTATCATGTTGGAATTTGAACTTCGCGCGATTTTTATTGGGAAGGGGGTTAGGTTAGTGGAAGTAGGCCAAGTGTCCAATCTTACGCCACGTAGTGGATACACTGGGTGCAGCCAACTTGAATAACGTCACGGTCGCCATCTTGGATGTTGTCATGGTGGTGCTCTCTGGTGGCGACGATATGCGCTAAGCCTTTTGGAGTCCACACCCAGTGGTGGACACATGTGCTTGAAATTGGTTACATAATAAAGACATGTCCCTTTTTCCCACCATTTCCATAGGTGTGATGCATTATCATGTTGGAATTTGAAACTTGGCGCCATTTTTTGGGGGTAGGGGTGGGGGGTGTGGTATAATTCCACCAAAATTCAAACTTCCAGGCAAAATCCGCCATCTTGATTGATGTCATCACCGCCATCTTGGATGACATCATCACCACCATCTTGTACAATGGTACATTACGCCAGAATGCAGGGTATCCCAATACTCACAATAACTCTTTCCACATGCTAAGGACAACAAAGACTAATAAAAGAGTTCCAGATATCCTTCACTGTACTGTACATGAGAATTTTTTCAATTGCCAGAAGATTCTACTCACATAACATCATTCTCTTCTATTCTTCACTCATATGTGTGGATCTTCACTCCCTCAATGAGACCACTCATATTATCTTTATTCATTAGATACACATTTCATAATATCCTTTCTGCATAGCCTCTGTTTCTATTACCCCGGTAATTATTAATCATCTCCTCACAAATATACACTGATAGCAACTTTAATAAGTCTCAAATTCACATTTTCATTAGGTAATAGTCTTATTTTCAAGAGAGAAACGCTACTGCAACATGCTGTTTAATACTGACAATAATTCAAAATCTTCTGATATTACTGAATTTATGATTTACTATAAACATGAAACAACTTTAACACAATCTACTGTTGGTGCCCTTATGTATTTGAAATTAGACAGAAATACCTCTTTTCAAGTCAAAATATCGCACATTAAAATTAGCTAATGTTTCTGGTGAAAAGTTAAATTTGCGTTGTCCCATTGTTATTTTACTATTGTTTATTCGAGGAAGGGTTTTATGTTAGTGCTGTTTATTCATCTCATGGGATTCATTGTACTCCACAGATCCTTCTACAGTTACTCTGGTCTCCTCTCCCACTCCAGTTTGTTCATCATACAAATTTCCCCATACATTGTCTTCATCCCTATTATCATATTCTCAATCTTTATCTTCTTTAACTTTGTCTGTTTGTTCTTCGTTGTCAAGCACAGTGATATCCTGTTTCTCTTCTAATATTGTTTCTAGGTAGTTCTCCTGTCCTCTCAAATTCATTTGGTCGGCTGTGATGTGATTCATGCATTCCACTGCCACTATTCCCATGTCTGCTATCAGTCATTGTGATAATGCATTGCCTGAGTCCCCATTGTTCGTAGAACTATGTAGTCTTCTCTCAAAAATTTCCGCCTGCACCCAATTTCTTCCTGTATCATTTCAGTTTTGCCAAAAGTTGTTTCTGTTGTTGTACCTGCTATGTTTCAAGCTTCCTTGATTTGACTAATATTGCTGAAACTGTATCGTTCCATGAGATCCAAGTCTGTTGTTTCTTCTTTCGTTAACATTTTATTGTGGGCCATCAAACTGACTCTGCTGCTCACCTCTTCTCTCTCACATGTTACTCTCTCCTATGGCAAAATCTAATTCCTGTAATAGGCTTTTAAACACTTTGATGTCCTCACTACAACATTCTACCAGTAATAAAAAAATGACCTCCAATGGGTTGCATGGCAAGTCAAGAAATTGATTTTTCTTGAGTACCAACTCAAAGAATTTTACAGGACCTCAGAACCCCCTTGCTTATGAGTTTCTGCTTGTGATAATTTTTTGTTTTATTCGTCCTTCCGTTGCGTTAGATCGATAATTCGAGAGAAATGCAGCCTTAAACTCTTCATATGATGCACATTTTAGAGGATTTAATCTCATTGTTGCGGCAGTTTCAACTTTGAGATAACTGCAAAGAAATTCTAGGTTGTGTCCCAGTAACTGCGATGATGGTAGTAATAGCTGAAATTGTTTAGTCCAAATCTTGGGATGAAAGGTACTGCCATTCTCTGTATGCCAGGAATAGTCAAACTTAGAGGAAGTGTTTATAAACAAATTCTTGTTCCTCTTGTGCTCTCGTTATTGCTTCCGCTGTTAGGTTGCTACTTCGATATCTGCTTCATGAATTGATCACAGGATTTGGGCTCGGGCTCTCTTGTGAATTACTACTATTTGCCTCCTGAATGTGATTTCATCGAAGAGGGGTACAACTGTGTCATCATTTGCCTCCTCCTGGCAGCCAAATGGCTGCAGTACTTTCACCTTGAATCCACTGTAGTGTTGTACTAAGGTTTCATTCCTCTTCTTTGCCTTTCCTTAAATGTGAGCAGTTCCTGTACTTCTCTGTATTCTATAATTGATACAGGATATGTTCCGTCCAAGCACTCACATATTTCCCTAACCTTTTCCTCTACAACTGTGTGATTGTGAATTGCTAGCTACTTTGTAGTTTTTTTTTATAGTTGTGTTTCTGTGACTTCTGGCAGGTTCCTGATCCTATCTTTGATTAACGTGTTTTTGTACCTTTTCTATCCCCCTTTCCTGTTTTTCTTGCCTGTTCTGTATCTTACTAACATCTGTCTGTAAGCTAGGGATTTGTTCTAGCTGTCCCATAATTTCGTCTACCCGGTTTGTTAATTTCGTTAGATCTTCACGAGTTTCTTTCATAGACTCTCTAACCTCTTTCCTGGCATTTTTGCTCCCTGCTCCAAACTTTCTAGACATTTCTTCTTTTCTGACCTTTCCTGTCCCACTTCCTTATCCATCTTTTTGAGCAGTACAAGAATTCTGAGGTTAAGGTCTCCCACTTCTGGTGATCTGCTTAGCGATCGAGTGGCTGAACTCAGATGAGTATCTCTTTGTCTGGTGGTGTTCCTACTGCTACTCTTCTCCTGTCAATCTTCTCTATTTCACGAAATCTGATTGTTACAGTCCCATCAATGTGTTGTGATGCCACGTCCTCTTCCTCATTAACGCTGTCGTTTTATTGGGTGTTACTGTGCAGTATGCTAATTCTGTCCCCCCTACATTGTTAATAAAGACTAACTGCTCAATAGGAAACATCAGCTGTTCTCTGTCTATATCAGCTTATTCTCTTCCCTGTTCTCCATCCATAATTTCTGATTAATTCTTTTTCTCTAATTTTCTTTCTAATCTGATTTGGTTTCTAGTTTTGATTCGCAACCAAACAAAACAAATTGAATACAAAAGGTTTTTATTTTGGACCATATTTCTGTTAACACACTCACTATAACTTTCCCCAATATGACACATAAAAAAGAGCTTCGCCAAAATTATCGATGCTGTTATCAACACAGGTAACTCAATCTGGAGTGGAGCATAATCCAGAAAACCTTCATAAGTTGGAGGAGAAAGCATATACGAAGTGCTGGTATCAGCAAACTACTCTAAGTTTGTCCTTGCGAAGAAATGGGATAGTAATCTACATAAAAAATCAAAGTTTCCTGGCTATGTCACCGATATTTTATTAATAAATCCTAACCTGGTAAAATTTGTTGACTGTGTCACAGAATAACCTACTAATAAATCCCGTCTTGGCTAGTGTCAGCCAATTTATGTTAAAAGCCACATGTGAACATGCCAGATCTGCGTAAAATCGACCTATTGAGAGACAGATCTCTGCTTGAAATCCAAATTCCTGTTAAAATTATGCTGTGGAACTCAGTTTAATCCAATCTGGTAATAAAGAGGCAACAGCACTGAAATCCAAGTACTGACATTTCCATAAATTTTTATACTGATTAATCTCATGAGAGGGATCTACTAATCATGAAATTAAATACATGAGCTGCGTAAATCCTAATTTTAGTGCATGTCATTGTTTCTGCATGGGATAATAGAAAACATCACATTTAATTACCCATTTCACGACCATTTAAATGACGAATGAAATCGATTGCAAGAGAAAGAACGCTAAAGTTTGGGGAATCTGTCTGACGAGGGTATGTATAACAGTGATTCATGATACATAATGGAGCTGTGTGAATATAGTGATTGCACAATGAAAGGAAAGAAGGAGAGCTGCACATGTGCTTTGTCTGTGAACTCAGTCATGGTGAGTCTGCATTAATTTAATAGAGTCTATCAAAACCTTAACTTTATTGAGACCTGATATACTGAAGCTGCTGTACTATCTTACCAAATATTTTTACCAAATATGATGACTGCAGACGTCTAGGTGAAAGCCACCAGAATTCAGACTGTTACCGGTCTAGCTGTAGATTGCCTCTCCCCATCTGTAGGTCAAAATCCGTACCATATATGAAGTGAACACTGCACTGCTTGAGTCTCGAGTCAAGTTAATACCACAGTCTCAACGTCTGTTCTGTTCGAATTTCATGCTAAACAATTTTGTACCCCAACTGCGAGGTTTTTCCTAGCTTCTGCCAATGGTGTTTTTCTTAGTCCACAATTTTATTCCCACGATGGATCGCCTAAAACACAGCTTCCAATCCAGTGTCTGTCAGCCTGCTCTGTTCTGAGAATTCTGCACTTTCGGCCTCTGTCATTAAACGTGCTTTTTGGTTGGCCACAATCAGGTCGTTTTGCAAGGAAGAATGCTGCAAAACGGCATTTCGTTTTTCAAGACTTCTCAGGACGTCTATTTCTGTCTGTGGGTGGCAAAATTCCTTCCATCCCACTGCCGTGGCGGCAGACAGTCGCCTCTCCACCTAGTGATGAAAACCACACACGAAGTCCGTCGAAATGATTTACTTGCTTTCAGACCTGGAGAAAAATTCATCTGTAGAAATGGCTCCCACTACTCTCGCCTTTCGCAAATTCGCTGAACATACAACAAAGCTCAAAAGACGAAGCGCATTTTCGCAGGCCAAAATTTTTGCGAGGAAGGTGGACTGAGGATTGAGGCAGCTCGTCCCCCAACTTTATATCCGAGCCTTTTATAGGGGAACTTATTCGACGGTTTTATTCTCCAACAGGAGTATTTTTGTACTTTTAATGTATGCCTGTGTTTTCCTGGCACACTGTAAAAGATTTGGCCAAAGGATTTTAATTAAAGATCTTTGCCAAATATCTTTTACAGTGTAATATGGGCCTTTGAAGGGGTATCACACATTCAATAATATTGTCAAACTGTCAGTATATTATCCGTCTAAGAGCGCGTATTGACATATTTTCAATCGCGAAATACTGATGAGCAGTACTGATGGACTTCAAAATATTTTCAGTATTGTCAATACACAACAGTTGTTGACAGAGCTTCAGGAACCAACCATACGGCGTTACTATGCACTGTTTATTTTTTCAATTCGACATTGTGTGTATCATACCACGGATTTAATTTTTAAGAAATCTTTCAACACAAAAGAATTTTAATAGACCTATGCAAGGGTGATTATTATGTATGCCAGTTTAGGATGGTTAATGGAGCAGTTTCCACGATATTGCTTACTTCATTAATTTGAAAATATAGTATAGATTGTTGTGTAATAAAGCAGTTTTGAAAAACGCTTCCATTTCGAAAATACGTCATCTGTCTGCAGTGTTTAGTAAGAGGTCTGTGAAATGCATGTCAGTTTCGCCAAATTATCACAAAGCGTGACCAACAGATATAATTGCTCACAGCTTTCCATAGAATTTTACTGACTGTGTTTGTCGATATTAAAGAACTGAACTTCAAGCATTAGAATGACCCATCTGTCTCCAGGCATATCGAAGTTACTCCTCTTCTCGAATGCGATTGATCTCTCATTAATGTATTTTGCTTCTCTGTTTTATCTAGCACCAAAACTAATAACTTGTCTACTTTTTTCAACCAATCTCAGACCCGCTACCTCTTTTCCTTTGTTTTCTGTTGTTTACAAGTTACAGCGAGTGTAATTGCAGGATACGTCTTCTTTTGGGTGTTCGACATCTTAAGCTAGTAAAATCGGATTGTCAGCTGACAATTTTTGTCAGTGTTATTGATAATATGTGGTTGCTTCACTATGTTGAAAGTTTGACAAACTAGCATTATCAATAAATATTGAACATGTGAGGGCCCCTTAAGGCACGTGTCCATTGGCAAGCAAACTTCCACAAATCATTGGAGAAGCTACTTTTGCAAGTTATTTGACGTGGAGAGATCTGCAGCAAGTCGAATTCCAAAAATTTTTTGTGAGCTTGCAGACATAGCTTCCGCAATCCGAAAGTTAGTGGATACAGTTTAGTCCAACTTGCCGCAACTACTCGTACTTGCCGAACTTGCCAGGTGCTATACCGTTTTCTTGGACGTGCAGAATTTTTGTATGTTTATTCAGGTATGTACTTGTTGAGGCGTTCATGTTAGAACAAAACTTGTGCAAGTTTACTTCTGCAAGCAGTTTGGGAAAGTTAATTTCAGGACCTTGCTGCAAGTACGTGGGGAAGTATTTCCACTTGAGCAAACGTCGTGACACAGTTAAGTTGTAGTTTAGAATGTTGTGCACACAAGTCAATGTTTCTGTCGCCACTGTTGCATTATTATTGCTAAAGAAAAATCATGACAAAAAATAAAAAGTTAAGAAAAGCCATGTCTCCGCAATATCCTTTCTTTCAGGAGTGCTAGTTCTGCAAGGATCGCAGGAGAGCTTCTGTAAAGTTTGGAAGGTAGGAGACGAGGTACTGGCAGAAGTAAAGCTGTGAGTACCGGACGTGAGTCGTGCTTCGGTAGCTCAGTTGGTAGAGCACTTGCCCGCGAAAGGCAAAGGTCCCGAGTTCGAGTCTCGGTCGGGCACACAGTTTTAATCTGCCAGGAAGTTTCATATCAGCGCACACTCCGCTGCAGAGTGAAAATCTCATTCTGGAAACATCCCCCAGGCTGCGGCTAAGCCATGTCTCCGCAATATCCTTTCTTTCAGGAGTGCTAGTTCTGCAAGGTTCGCAGGAGAGCTTCTGTAAAGTTTGGAAGGTAGGAGACGAGGTACTGGCAGAAGTAAAGCTGTGAGTACCGGGCGTGAGACGTGCTTCGGTAGCTCAGTTGGTAGAGCACTTGCCCGCGAAAGGCAAAGGTCCCGAGTTCGAGTCTCGGTCGGGCACACAGTTTTAATCTGCCAGGAAGTTTCATATCAGCGCACACTCCGCTGCAGAGTGAAAATCTCATTCTGGAAACATCCCCCAGGCTGTGGCTAAGCCATGTCTCTGCAATATCCTTTCTTTCAGGAGTGCTAGTTCTGCAAGGTTCGCAGGAGAGCTTCTGTAAAGTTTGGAAGGTAGGAGACGAGGTACTGGCAGAAGTAAAGCTGTGAGTACCGGGCGTGAGTCGTGCTTCGGTAGCTCAGTTGGTAGAGCACTTGCCCGCGAAAGGCAAAGGTCCCGAGTTCGAGTCTCGGTCGGGCACACAGTTTTAATCTGCCAGGAAGTTTCATATCAGCGCACACTCCGCTGCAGAGTGAAAATCTCATTCTGGAAACATCCCCCAGGCTGTGGCTAAGCCATGTCTCCGCAATATCCTTTCTTTCAGGAGTGCTAGTTCTGCAAGGTTCGCAGGAGAGCTTCTGTAAAGTTTGGAAGGTAGGAGACGAGGTACTGGCAGAAGTAAAGCTGTGAGTACTGGGCGTGAGTTGTGCTTCGGTAGCTCAGTTGGTAGAGCACTTGCCCGCGAAAGGCAAAGGTCCCGAGTTCGAGTCTCGGTCGGGCACATAGTTTTAATCTGCCAGGCAGTTTCATATCAGCGCACACTCCGCTGCAGAGTGAAAATCTCATTCTGGAAACATCCCCCAGGCTGTGGCTAAGCCATGTCTCCGCAATATCCTTTCTTTCAGGAGTGCTAGTTCTGCAAGGTTCGCAGGAGAGCTTCTGTAAAGTTTGGAAGGTAGGAGACGAGGTACTGGCAGAAGTAAAGCTGTGAGTACCGGGCGTGAGTCGTGCTTCGGTAGTTCAGTTGGTAGAGCACTTGCCCGCGAAAGGCAAAGGTCCCGAGTTCGAGTCGCGGTCGGGCACATAGTTTTAATCTGCCAGGAAGTTTCAAATCAGCGCACACTCCGCTGCAGAGTGAAAATCTCATTCTGGAAACATCCCCAAGGCTGTGGCTAAGCCATGTCTCCGCAATATCCTTTCTTTCAGGAGTGCTAGTTCTGCAAGGTTCGCAGGAGAGCTTCTGTAAAGTTTGGAAGGTAGGAGACGAGGTACTGGCAGAAGTAAAGCTGTGAGTACCGGGCGTGAGTCGTGCTTCGGTAGCTCAGTTGGTAGAGCACTTGCCCGCGAAAGGCAAAGGTCCCGAGTTCGAGTCTCGGTCGGGCACACAGTTTTAATCTGCCAGGAAGTTTCATATCAGCGCACACTCCGCTGCAGAGTGAAAATCTCATTCTGGAAACATCCCCCAGGCTGTGGCTAAGCCATGTCTCCGCAATATCCTTTCTTTCAGGAGTGCTAGTTCTGCAAGGTTCGCAGGAGAGCTTCTGTAAAGTTTGGAAGGTAGGAGACGAGGTACTGGCAGAAGTAAAGCTGTGAGTACCGGGCGTGAGTCGTGCTTCGGTAGCTCAGTTGGTAGAGCACTTGCCCGCGAAAGGCAAAGGTCCCGAGTTCGAGTCTCGGTCGGGCACACAGTTTTAATCTGCCAGGAAGTTTCAAGAAAAAAGTGTTTGGGTGTAGAAGTGGATACAGAAACGTACGTTTTTAAGTTTTCAAGAAACATTATGACTGAGTTAAAGACACAGAACTTTGTCAAACTGAACGCTTTCTGAGAATGTTGTGTGCAGCTTTTGAAGATCACTTGAGAATTGTAGAATCAAGCATTCGAAAACAGGATATAATACTATGACACGCTATATCACTAAGAGATCGTCTTTTAATTACTCTTCGATTTTTAGCTGCACATGATAGAATAAACCACTTAAATATCAAATAAAAGAAATATTTATTGTCCCTAACTATATATTTACAATTATTTAACTGTTTTTCTAATTTTTGGCGATAGTTTCAACTCACTGTTGTATCTTTTCCAAGTCCCAATGCACACAATCTCTCTATTTGAATCTTCAAAAAGAGAATATTTGAGGCTTAGTACCGCGATATTTCATAATTAACTTAAATAATTCGCTTAAGAAGAAAATTTACAAAACAACTGCATTTTGGATATGCCCTTTGGCAGTATTAGAAAAATAATAACTTCCTCAAATGATGTGGACAGAAACTTTGTTGATATTTTCGAAGCAGTTATATCTTCATCTTCTGCAGAAACTTGCAATATTACTTGTTGTGCCATTCTTTCCAATTTTTTGGACTTGATAGGCGCAATAATGAATGTACATCAAGTGCTACATAATCCCTAAGCACCTGATAGGGAAAAATAAGCTTGTACACTCCTTCAGTTACCCTGTTAAAGACAGTGTCTGTGTTTCCCTCTCTTTCTTTTTACAGTAATTCTTTTTTCTTCTATATCATGGGTGTGTTTTCCAGAACACAATTGGTTTCACATTCATTATCATGCTTGACTTTTCTGATGCCAGAAATAAATATTGTAATTTAGTATGTATCCTCAAAGGGATAAATTTCAGATATAATGTTGTTTTCTATAATTTCAGCTACCTTTCGAAAATAGATAGGATTTTACAAACTGTACTGGTACTGTCAATGGCAAAAGAACAGTCATACAGGCTCCCAAGAAGGAAGGGGCAGTGTGAAATTTAATTGTAAAGACACCCATAGTACTGTACTGTTAGCACTGACTGCACCTGACTATAGAGTTGTATACTTTGATGTTTGCTCAAATCGTAGAATATCGGAAGGTGGAGTTTTTAATATTAGAAAACTGACAGAATGTCTTTAGTCCAATACTTCGAATTTACCTATTCCTCTAACTTTAATGGACAGAAATGTTCAGACACCATATGTCATTGTTGTTGATGATGCATTTGCTCTAAAAAATATGTATTACACAGGCCTAAGATTTTAGAGGCCAACTACTACAAAATCGGGTGTTGAACTGTTGACTCTGTACAGCAAGAATTATATGTGAAAAAGTTTTTGGACATGTATGCACACGTTTCCAAATATTAAGATCGCTAATACTACTAAACCCAGAAAAATCAAGGCAAATTGTCAATTCGGTTTGCAATCTCCACAGTTTTTTTATTAACAGAGAAGAACAGTCCATTTATGTCCCACTTGGCAGATCTGATTCTCCATTTTTACAAACTCAAGGAGAAAGAAACAAAGATACATGTACAGGAATAAATATACCATTGTAACCCATAAACATACATAATAGCCCATAGTCAGCCAAAGAAGTGTGAAATGAATTTACAGATTAAGTTGTTTCACCATAAAGGGACGGTGGAATGGTAATAGAGATGCCTTTAAATTTCATCTGATTTTTTGTGTAAGTGTAAACATAAGCAGCTTTGTAATAAAAATACCCATTATGAATACTATCTGGAGAATATTAAATTTGTTTCACTTACCAAATTATCCTCTGTATCCTTTGGTGTGGAGGAGCGAAAGATAATTTCATAGATTCAAAAAACTCCATTTATTTTGTCCACATTTCTGTTTCTTCTTTTTATTAAATTCTTCACTGTACTGTATCCACAAATTGTGATTTTTTTGCCCACTTCTGCCTCTGTATTTTCAAACTCTGCTACAGTATTTTCCAATGCATCTTGTTTTTTAACCCTTTATTGCAATCCATCTGCTGTGTGTGGGAAAGCACTCAGTTCAACTCTCTGAGTTCACCACTGCATTTTTCACTGGTTCTTACGAATTTCAACTTGATGTTTCATATTGTATACACAAAACTTCCGCAAATTTTACAAAAACTTCCAGCAACTGACAAGTTCAGCGAGTAATTGCAGTAAGCTCCAACGAGCTGTTTAACTAAGTTGCAGAAGCTACTTGTTCAAGTTGACGAAACTTGTGGTAAATTACAGGAAGTCAGCTTGCTGTGGGTGTTCCCACATCCAAAGAACTTGAGGTAGTAGATTCTGAAAGAGAGTGAAAGCAGTTTGTGGAAGTTTACTTGCTAGTGGACACATGCCTTAGGTATGGGATTTCGAGAAAACGCAATTGTTAATGCAAAAAAGTTGAGTGCATTCTGCACTGTGAGGCACAAAGTACACGGAATTCAAAAACAGACTAAAGAAATAGGCCTCTCTAGAAAATACTGTGGCAGATTTCGATAAAACCGACGCCAAAATACCAAAAAAAATTCATTACCTGCACATGCACTATGGACAGGAAGTTAATAAAGTAAGAGAACGGAAAGGTGGTAAGAGGCAGTTGGGAATACTTTGAACCAATAAAATTTATGTTTTGCTCTTGTATGTCCAAGTAAGCATTGGATGATTTGGTAACTGAAACACATTTTACAAATAGTATTTATTACTTTTATTACAAACATACTGTATGTGTATGCCAACACCAAGAACTGAGCACAAATTTAAAGACATCAGTGTTCCCTATCTACATCCCTTCCTGGTGAAGCAAACTAATCTGTAAATTCATGCTGCTCTTCTTTTCCTGATGGTGTCCAATTACTTATCTTTAGCCATACAGTAGTTTCTGCCCACCTCCCTTTCATTTGTAAATCTCGATCATCGAATGTTACTAGCAGTGTGTAACAGGAACTGCTACTCTCCTCTGTCATTAAAACGTTGCAGAGAGCAAAATTAACTAGATAATTTTCCTTGATTTTTCTGGGTTTAGAAGAATGAGAGTTTGTACTACTCACAAGTGTGTAAAGATAACGCAAAAAACTTTTCAGACACATTTCTTAATATAGAGGGCCGATAACTAAACATTCGATTTTACATTGACTGACCACTACACATTTTCTTATAGCAAATGCATCATCTGCAACACTGACGTATCTTGTCTGAATAGCTCTACCCACTAAAGTTCGAGGAAATGGTAAATTCAAAGTATTAAGACACTCTGACAGTTTACAGTTACTAAAAGCTTCACCATTAGATAGTTTACCATTGCTGCCTACATCGAAGTATAGAACTCTGTAGTCATACCAATCAGTGCCAATAGCACACTACTACAGGCGCCTTTATAACAAAAGTATACACTGCCTTCTTTCTTGGGAGCCTATATGACTACAAGCTTTCCATCCATAGCACCAATACAGTTTGGAAACTCATTAACAATTTTTATGCATTCTTGTGTTGAAGATACCTAAAATTACAGAAAACAACGATTATATCTGAAATTACTCATATGAACAGTAATATAAAGACTACATTGTAATATTTACATATAATATATACATAGAAAACAAGGAAATAAATATGACACAAGTAGGCCTACTTTTTGGAGGAAAATTGTACTGAAATGGAAGCCACAAGTACTCCTTGTGAAAGGAAAATGTTAGACAAATTCTGGTGTTAGTATTAACAATGAGTTAGAAATGACGCAAAAATATTCTGATGATAATGTGGTGTTTGGTGATTATGTTGCCTCTGAGGTTGGTCATCATTACAAACAGCAAGTAAAAAAAAGAAAAAGAAAAGGAGCATGTAACCCCAAAAGGAATTTGGAAGTTTCAGGAGAGGATAATGTGTGCAGTAATGCATGGATAACTGATGACAGACATTTCATTTCCACAATGAATACACTGTCAGACAGAGTAGTTATTTTGTCTGATATCATCAAAGTGAATCGTACATTAGGTGATTGTTTTGCAGATGTTATGCTTAAGTGAATTATTTGAGTGAGATTAAGAAAAACCAAAATAACAAGCATTAAATGTTCTCCTTTCAAACATTCAAATAAATCCTCACAGCAGTTGGGGACAATGAGAGAAATTGTGAACACAGGAACCTGAAAGATACATGTGAGCAAATGTAAGGAATCTCATGACGATAAATAAATAAGTATATAAGCAGTTACTAAAAATGAATATTTCGTTTGTTTTATATATAAGAGTTTTATTCTCTTATCTATGTCTAAAAAACGAAGTGTAATTAAATGGCGATCTCTTAGAGAAATAGCTTCTGCAGTCTGGTATCCTGTCTTTGAAAACTTGAATGTATAAACTCCCCTTTAGACACAATATTAAATTACTCGTGCAAATTTTAGTGTAATCATTATTTTTGCAATAATATTTTATTATTTTGAAGAAGGAATTTATACTATTACTTATCCTGTATATGGTTTCTGTTGTGACTTGGCAAGACAGCCAAGTCACTATGAGGTGAAGCCGAAAGGCACGCGCTTAAGCTCACGCAGACTGGCTTGAGGTCTGTAACAGGTCAGAGAAATAAGACTAGCAAAACAGGAGGTAACTGGTAGAATACTTAACTTTAATCCATAAGTGGTGTACATCGGTCTGACGGTACAGGCATCACAAGTTAAATATTTATTGATAATGGCGCCTTGCTAGGTCGTAGCAAATGACGTAGCTGAAGGCTATGTTAACTATCGCCTCGTCAAATGAGAGCGTTTTTGTCAGTGATCCATTCCTAGCAACGTCGGCTGTACAACTGGGGCGAGTGCTAGAACGTCTCTCTAGACCTGCCGTGTGGTGGCGCTCGGTCTGCAATCACTGACAGTGGCGACACGCGGGTCCGACGTATACTAACGGACCGCGGCCGATTTAAAGGCTACCACCTAGCAAGTGTGGCGTCTGGCGGTGACACCACATTCCTCCCCCGCAAATCGGCGTACGGTTGTGTTATAAGGCTTCCGCCTGCCGTGGGGAGGACCCCATGTTGACGTATGCGACGAGGTGGGGAGCCTAATAACAGGCGAGGCTGTGCCACCCGCACCCGGCCATTCGGTCCGATGGGACCTAGGAAACGCCTGAAAACCTAGTCCAGGGTGCACGCCAACATGCGGTGTATGCGCCCGTAAAGAGACAGGAGGGGCCAAAGATTCGACCTCCATCGGGGCGGGGCAGCCGACGGGCAAGAGTTCCATGTCGGAGGACAGCTGGTCACGGGAAGCAATCGGCGGCGCGTGACCCAGGGAGGCGCTTGGCGGCTGCAGCGAAGCGTCCACTGCGGGCGTCGCCGGCGGGAGAACAGGCGGCGGCGGCGGCGGCGGCGGCGGCGGCGCGTCGCCATGGGGCAAAAGGGAAGGCAGCGTCGGTAACACCTGGGGCTGCGGCGAGCCAGTAGATGGGTCCCCAGGGCGCTGACCGGACGGCACCGTCGCTGAAAGCAGACGGGGAGCGGCAGAACCCGTGTGACGACAGAGGCGCAGCTGATTGAGATGCCGACGCACCTCACCAGAGGCCCCCAAAACCAAATACATAGCGCTGCCGAGGCAGCGAAGAATGCGCCCTGCGAGCCAACGCCGTGAACCACGATAGTTGCGATAGTATACAACGTCGCCTGGAGCAAAAGCAGGTGGCTGCCGCTGCACAGGAACCTGGAATGGTTGTGAGTGTCCGATCGGAGCTTTTTCTGGCAAACACTCTGAACATGTCCTTTTTTTTACAGAAAAAGCAAATAGCTTGGCGTGACGGGCAATTCTCACGCGAATGTCTAGTTGCACACCGCGGGCATGATTTGAGCACTGCATTTGCGTGCTTGCGCGGTACACGTTTTGGAGAGCTTGGCGGCAGCTGCGCGGACGGGCGCGAGGGCTGTTTACTGTTCCGTGCAGCTCGCCCGGCGGGCCGGTTAACGTGACACACGGCTGGCGAAGTTGCAAAAGATTCCTGAGCAAAGTCAAGTGTGTCTTGCCTATCCAATATGTCCATCACTTGTTGAAGGGAGGGATTGACTAGTTTCAAAATCTGTTCCCTTATACGAACATCAGAAACGTTCTGTGCAATTGCATCACGTACTATAGTATCTGAATAAGGGAGGCCACATTCACACTCAAAAGCACAATCCCTAGTAAGGCCTTGCAAAGTTGCAACCCACCCCCAATTAGTTTGACCTGCCATACGTTTTGTACGAAAGAAAGTATACCTTTTTGCAACTACATTGACTGATTCTTTGAAATATGCATCTAATGCAGACAAAATTTCGTCGTAGGACGGAGTTGCTACGTCGGGTCGGGGAAACACTTTCACTATCACTCGGTACGTGGACACGCCGACGCACGCAAGCAAAAAAGGCTGCTGCTCATTACCTTGAATTCTGTAGGCGGCGAGATAGAATCCAAATTGGCGTGACCACTCTGTCCAGCTTTCCAGTGCCGCATCGAAAGGACGAAAAGGTGGTGCAACTGCGTTTTGTGGCTGCGGTAGCGGTGGAGCGGCGGCTGCCGCATCGTCGTGCATTGCATGTTGACCCTGGACGAGCTGTTCAAGGGCATCCAATAAGGCCTGCGTCTGCTGATTCTGCAAGCGACAAAATTCGGACAATACATCTGGAGATTGTGGCGAAGCCATGACACAAGTAATTTAAGAAAGTATAAAGAAGAAGACCCTTTTTGAGACTCGTCACCAAAATGTTGTGACTTGGCAAGACAGCCAAGTCACTATGAGGTGAAGCCGAAAGGCACACGCTTAAGCTCACGCAGACTAGCATGAGGTCTGTAACAGGTCAGAGAAATAAGACTAGCAAAACAGGATGTAACTGGTAGAATACTTAACTTTAATCCATAAGTGGTGTACATCGGTCTGACGGTACAGGCATAACAAGTCAAATATTTATTGTTAATGGCGCCTTGCTAGGTCGTAGCAAATGACGTAGCTGAAGGCTATGCTAACTATCATCTCGGCAAATGAGAGCGTTTTTGTCAGTGATCCATTCCTAGCAACGTCGGCTGTACAACTGGGGCGAGTGCTAGAACGTCTCTCTAGACCTGCTGTGTGGTGGCGCTCGGTCTGCAATCACTGACAGTGGTGACACGCGGGTCCGATGTATACTAACGGACCGCGGCCGATTTAAAGGCTACCACCTAGCAAGTGTGGCGTCTGGTGGTGATACCACAGTTTCACCATCTAGAAGTTGGATCCATTGCAAATCTTGATAAAAATTTAAGAGATTTTGGTTTTTTAGTATGATAAGATTGAAGCATAATAAATGCTTTTGGTACTAACACTTTTTATTTTAATGTTCAGTCATCACAAACTTCACATAAGACATTGCAGCCAAGTCAGAAACATTTCTCATGATATTCAAAGTCTAACTGAGCAATATATCAGCAGTCGAGGAGCTTACAAGAAGTGATTGCAATGAACTGATGTGACTTCCTTGACCCAAATTTCATGGTATAGAAAATTGATTCCAGAAACATCTAGAAGGTTCTATTAGTCAAATAATGTACTTTCCACTTTTAATAGTAGAGAAAAATTTAAATGAAATTCTTTGTCATGAATGACAAATTCCTGGAAATGCAATAGGAACAAAAGATATTTATATAGTTATGAAAATATATTAAATAATTTTCAAAATATACCACATCACAAGCTTCATAGAAATCAAGTTTGTAAACTAATCATATATAAAAGGCATATGTTACGAAAGATAATGCATCAGCATCAAGAAGGAAAAAAATCAAGATGACTTTTGTACTTTATGATGAAATTTTTAGGATAATTAATTTTGGTAGCACAACACTAGTCAGTAGAATGTATTAAATTATTACTACACAGTGGACAAATACTGAAAGATGTAGAACTTTTGCAGTGAAGCAATGTGTTGTGTAATTATGGAAAAACGTTTATACATATTTTGTATCCAAAAATTTCCATAAAAATTACTGAAAAATGAAGAAGTATCGCAAATTTCTCTTATTCCATTAAGTTACTGTAAAGCTTGGTTTGTTATAAGTGTACGAAAGCCAAGAATTGTTCAAAACTTGCATATATTATGACACTCTCAGAAATTTTTTGATCTGATCTCAGTTCTCTAATTTTAGTTCATTCAATAGTGTTTCTTGCAAACATAAACGTTTACGCTTCTTTATCCGTTTCTTCACACAAACACTTATTTATTCTTAAAATTTTGTTCATCACGTTTTTTTTTCTTCAACTATAATAACGCAAGCATGGTGGCAGCTGTTCTGCATTTTGCACATGACACTGTTAACTTCAAGGATGTAATTCTAGTGGAAACACTTCTGCAATTACTTGCAGCAGGCAACTTGCCCAAGTGACTAGTAGAAAGAAATCGCTTATTTTTTTCTTATGTAAACACCTCGATAAGAACTTACAGACACTGCTTATGGAATTTACTTGCTATTGGACACTAGCCTTCAGGAAACAATCCAGCCTTTAGAAATCTTCACTCTTAGTCAGATTCTGTTAGTAGAAGTCACAGTACAATAACAGTAAATCCGTTCGCAAATGCTTGGAGTATGATCAGGGCCGGTAAGGCACAAGCCTCATTAGGACACTAAGCTCAGAGAGGTGCCAGGTGCTCCACAGCTGTAAGATTTGTACACAGGACATATCACAATTGGTAGTGGACGCTTGGGGCGCCGAGCTCAGAGGGGCGCCAGGGCCGCACAAGTGCAACATTTGTACGTAGTGTGTTTCATAATTAGCAGAGAAGAATGACATGATTGAAAGAGTACGAAGGAAAAGGTGGGAGGGGAGGGCACCAAATGATAAGTCGCTTGCGTGCAAAAATGTTGTCGAACCAGCCCTGCGTATGTTTTCATTACTAGCCTGACCCGTGATTATCGATAGCTCTGAAAATCCGCCCGAAAGCGTCTGCCTCCGTAGGGTAGCGGTAGCTTTACCGCCTACCGGGCAAGGTTGCCTGGGTTCGATTCCCGGCAGGGGACTGGGTGTTGAGTGTCCTTCATCATCGTTTTCATCATCATTGACACGCAAGTCGCCGAAGTGGCGTCAACTAAAAAGACTTGCAATACAGCGGCCGAATCCCGAAGGGGATATCCCGGCTAACAAATGCCAAACTTAAAGCAACATCACCTTTGGTTTGTTACCGTGAGCTTCGTGCAGAAGATAGTCCGTATCGGGATGTGTGATGCATGGTTGCGGGTAGTGTACGGTTGACGCTAAAATAACGTTAATATGTCAGGATCTATAGAAATACCACTCCGTGATACAAGTGAAGAGGTAACCGAAATGGTTTAGTGTGTTGTACTCTCCTTGTTGGTGGTGCAAACGCTACTGCAGAATCGCGCGAGTAAATTTCAGCAATTGCGTACATTCGAGCTTCGAAATCACAAGCGGAGAAATGTTTATCGTTACAGCATTTGATGGTACATTACCAACGAGTTAATTGTGTTTTTCCCATCCGTAGGTGATAGAACTAGATTTGGACCAGCTACCAGATGGCGATGAACTTCTTGGTATTCTGCGACAAGAACATGCCCAGCTCAGTTACTGGGTTAGTCTTGCGGTAAGTTCAAGTGTTTATATTGCTTTTGTGGTTTTAATTTCTGTGCTACTCTTAAGTTTCTTGCGGTTTCATTTTGAAACTCGTATCTACACATAATCAATCTATTTTTAGTGTTTCCTTCCTTCGTTGTGAGAAGATGTAGAACTCTAAAGGTTGCAAGAATGCTGTATAGAGCTTAAACTACTTCCATTTGTGTGTTTGTAGCAAGATATCATTGGTATATTTATGCAAAAATTAATTCTCCCATGTTTTCTTTATGACACCACAACGAAAATATTTTCATCTGTGATGTTTAATATTTGAAACTATTAAGCCCAGATAGCAAAGATTTAGGAATCATACATTTTTACCATAGCGAGCTTAATACCAGTTTTGTTCAGAAGTAAATATTGTTTGAAAACTTGTATGTAATTCAAATCGCCCTATTAGTTTGTCCAGGACAAGAAATAGCCCTTGGTAAATTATTTCTCTATTTTTTAATACTATCAGAGGTGTTAGTTATTTTTAGCCGTTGGACATCGATGTTAATATTGTTTCTTGTGTTGTTATTGTGGTATTGAAATACACACACACTTACTCTTTGAGATATCTACTGATATGCCTCCATAATTTGTGTTTATTTAGGCCTATATACTTTCAATGAAACAACAATTTTCATTGTCTTATTTAGGTGCTCTTATTGAAAATATAACTGAAATGCGTTTGTGTATTTTAATTTCGCTTAAAATTGTGTGTCCATGATTTGCATAAACAAAATGTTTCCAGTTTCCAAGCATTGTAAACAAATTCACATTTGAAATAAAATATCATTTCAGTATACATTCTCATCTCAAATAACATTTCTTCCTTTTATTCATGAAGCACAATCATCTCTCTTGTCCAATATTCCCCTTCCAGTGGCAGTATTTGAACTTAATGTCAGCATTTTGCTTTGTTTTCTGTTGTTTGTTTTCCATTTAGTGGTAGTGCGATGTACTCAGCCAAAGGCGGCAAGAAAGGGATTTGTGAACCCATGGACCATGTCAACATATGCATTCTTCTGATACAATATGTTCTGCATCATGGAGTATGATTGATGTAGAATTGTTTGCTGGCCTGTAACTAAGTAAATAATTCAGAGTTAATTAACAACATGATACCACATCCATAGACAGATGATGTCATTAACATTGTGAAGATACAAGTGTGAAGAGCTGACCAATAGTTGGCCACACCAAGAAAAATTAGTGAAATAAGATCAGGCAAACTAATAGAATATCCAATGGAGTTGTAGATTTTAGGTTTGCGGTGTTCTTGGTACTAATACTTACAAACACATTAAAAGCTTGAAAATGTCAAACCACAGTGGAAAACAGGTGTTATGATCAGAAGTTCAACTGTAACTATCTATTGCGAATTGTATATTAAAAAATATTGTTGTGGCATATTTGCTGGCATCGCCAGCTTGCAACAAAATGGTCACCACACTACCTAACCTCAAGACTATAATTTAGCCTGGCACCGCAACCGTATAAAATGAATAAGGTACATAGATCATACATATATAGACTGAAGCAGTGAATGAAAATTTGTACCAACCCGGGACTGAACCTGGGTCTCCTGATTACTAGTCAGGTGCTTTAGCCACTAAGCCACCTTAGCACAATGGCTCACACAGGTGCGTGGATTACTATGGCATGCCTCCTTCCTTGATCCAAATTCTAACTACTGCCCCATTCTACTTTAAATTCTTCCTTATACACAAATAGAATTGTCAAGGCACTCCATATTCTGGAATAGCACCTCAGCATCTAATGTAAATGGGGGATTCAGCCTGGATTTTGGTATCTGTACAAGTACCTGCACCTGGGTTTCAGGTCGGGTCCCCCCTTTACATTTGATGCTGAGGTGCTATTTCAGAATATGGAGAGCCTCGGCAGTTCTGTTCATGGATAAGGGTGAATTTAAAATAGACTCCGGTGACACTGAGAATCTGGATCAAGGAGAGAGGTGTGCAGTTGTATGAACTGCTGTGCCAAGGTGGCATAGTGGCTAATGCACCTGACTAGTAAGCAGGAGAACTGGGTTCGATTCCCGGTCTTGGTACAAATTGTCATTCGCCACTTCAGTCTATATACATAAAAGCATATCTGTATGAGACCAGTAAGTCTCCGACATTGTGTCATTTCATTTGTATAGATCAAATATGAAACAAAATCCGAAACATTGTTTCCCACATTGGATAGCTAACTCCTCCAGACCTATATAGGTCCAGTTAAGAAAAAATCTAAGCCATTGTCCATAAGAAATAAATGACATATTATAAAAGAAAAATATGCAGTTGATATTTACAACTGAAACAAACAAACAAACATTCCAGATATCATTTTCTTAAAATATGATGTCACATTTTACAGAATATTGTGACAGCTTCTCTTATTCATTAAACCAAATAATTCCTAAAAACTTGGAGGATGACTCTATTGATCTAGAGAAAACGATGAATCGCATCAGTACATCCACTAGCACAGTGTTGGCACATTGCTTTAAGACCGCAAACAGTGTACATATCTGTTGTGTGAGTGAGTGGTCAACCAGAGATACAGTTTGCATCAAGTAAACATGGAAGATATGAATCTTCTGGATACAGTTGAGTTCGTTGAGTGCCTCTGTCTTTAGGTATGGTTATCTGCAAATCTTCATGTATATCTACACTCTGCAAACCATCATGAAGTGCATGACAGAGGATATGTCCCATTGAACCAGTTATTAGGGTTTCTTCTCATTCCATTCACATGTAGAGTGCAGGAAGAATGATTGAATGTCTGTGTGCGCTGTAATTCTTCTAATCTTATCCTCATAATCCTTATGTGATCAGTAAGTGGGGGGTTGAAGTATATTCATAGTCATCATTTCAAGCCAGTTTTTGGAACTTTGTTAGTAGACTTTCTGGGGGATAGTTTGTCTTTCTTCAGGAGTCTGGCAGTTCGTTTCTTCAGTATCTCTGTGACACTTTTGGGGCGGCAGGTAAATATCAAACAGGTTGTTTCTTCTGTTGCATTAGTGTTTAAAGGACACATAAGTTATCTGTGCGTACATTACACCTGCGTTCACCATTTACAAAAGCCTGAAAACTATTTTTGCAGTCAGCCAGAAAGCTCCTTAAAAGTGGAAAATAATCTCACCTCTTGCAATGTAGTTTTGTCAACATTCCGGTTGGCACACAAGCAGCTACTTCCATGAAATCCAAGCAATGCAGGATGGTGTACAATCCTCAAAAGTTCGCTTCGTACATTTATCAGAAGCACTTTTGGTAGCTGCTTGGCTCACACCGTCTGAGGCACAGCGCGTGCAGGCATTTGACTGGCGCAGGCAGATTAATATCTCAATGTGAAGTGTCCCTTCTTCTGCCTCTCTGGCTATACTTATATGTGGGCACAGTGGACTGCCAAATGGAACATGTGCTATAAACTGCCCTAGCTACAGGTAGCAGTATTTAAATTGCTCCTTTCTTGGTCCTGGCATTAATTAATTGCTCTGTCATTCAATTCTCAGGCCGTACAGTGTTAACTTTAATACATTGAAGCATACACTGATGAAGTTCAGTAAAGTTATTTTACTTTTGAATTTCACTCTTAGATTAATGTGCAACGCTTTGTGCATTAAGCACATGCGCATTATGACAATGTGGTGCTGGTAGTAGTGAACTGGGGTAAGCCCTGTCACAGTTGCTCGCCTCTATCTCTCACAGTGATATAGCTCTTGATTCACCTCGCACTCTCCCACGGATAAAACCGTTTTGTGACCATTCATGCTGCCCTTCTCTGTATATGTTCAATATCCCTGTTAGTCCTATTTGGTATGGGTTCCACAAACTCGAACAGTATTCTAAAATCATTCATTTGAGTGACTTGTAAGCAATCTCTTTTGTTGACTGACTGCACTTCCCAGTATTCTACCAATGAACCGAAGTGTGCCATCTTTACCTACTACTGACCCTATGTGATCATTCCATTTTGTATTCCTACAAAATGTTACACCCAGGTATTTGTGTGACTTGGTCAATTCCAGCATCAATATTTCAGTCATAGGATACCACATTTTTTTCATTTTGTGAAGTGTACAATAATTTTATGTTTCTGAACATTTAAAGCAAGTTGCCCATCTTTGCACCACTTTGAAATCTTATCATGATCTGACTGAATATTTCTGGAGCTTCTCTCACAGTACTTCGTTATAGATAACTGCATGATGTGTAACATGTGCAGCAAGGTTCCCAACACACTTCCCCGGGCACCCACAATTACTTCTACATCTGACAATGACTCTACATCCAAGATAACATGCTACATCCTCCCTATCAAAACGTCTTCAGTCCAGTCACAAACTTCGCTTGATACCCCATGTGATCATGTAGGTGTGGTACTAAGTCAAATGCTTTTCAGAAATCTAGAAATACTGCATCTATGTGACTGCCTTGATCGATAGCTTTCAGTATTCATGCGAGAAAAGTGCGAGTTGGGTTTCACACAGTCGATTGTTTTGGAATCTGTGCTGGTTGAGGTCATTCTGTTCGAGATACATCGTTATGTTTGAGCTCAAACCATATTATAAGACTCTACAACAAATCAGTGACAGGAATTTTGGATAGTAGTTCTGTGGATCACTTCTACTATCCTTGTAGACAGGTGTGACCTGTGCGTTTTGCAAGAACTGGGCACAGTTTTTTGTTCAAGGGGTCTGTGGTAGATTATAGTTAGAAGAGGGTCTAACTCAGCTGCAAATTCACTGTGTAATCTGATATGGCTTCCATCAGGCCCTGGAGCTTTGTTCAGTTTTAATGATTTCAGCTGTTTCTCAACACCACTGACACTATTACTTATTTCACTCATCTTCTCAGTGGTACGAGGATTAAAGTGGGACAGTTCTCCTTGGCGTTTCTTTGTAACGGAGTATTTCAAAATGGAGTTAAGCATTTCAGTTTTTGCTACCCTCAATTTCAGTTCCTGTCTCCTTCACTAGGGACTGGACACCCTTTACACACAACCAGAAATTCTTTGTATTTTGCGAAAGATAATGTGATGGTATTCTGCTATGGTAATCATTGAAGGCATCATGCATTGCTGTCTTAGACAGCCAAATGCGTTTCATTCAGCACCTCTTTACATATGGTCCTATGCTTTGTTTTACACCTATTACACTGTAATCTCTGTTTCTTTAGAAGTTTCTTTACAGTGACTGTATACCATGGAGGTTCCCTCCCATTTGAACTGTTCTACTGGGTACATATATATCCTGTGCATGGTCAACTATTTTTTAAACTTGAGCCATAGTTCCTCTACACATGCTCCTGCCCTGTGCTAAAAGTTTCAAGTTCCTCATTGAAATATGGCACAACAGCTTTTTTTGTCTAGTTTACTGAACATACAGGGTGTATCAGGAAGAATCTTACACAGTTGCTGTTATACGATGTCTCATTTCACTCATTGATGTGGGTAACGAAGGCGTATAAACAGTGTGTTTCATAAACCCCCACAAGAAATAATCACTTACAGTCAGGTCCGGTAACTGTGGAAGTTAGTAATGGAAGGCTGAATCATTTGGTCCAGTGCAACCAGTTCGTCATTCAGTAATCCTTTGATTTAAAAATTCCCGCACTTCCAGATGCCAATGTGGTGGTGTCCCATCCTGTTGGTTAATGAAGTGTTTCAAATCAGTCTCCAACCGTGGAAAAAGAAAGTTCTCAAGCATATTGAAAAATGTGCTTCCTGTAACAGTGGTTGTTGTTGTTGTTGTTCTTGTTGTTGTTGTGGTCTTCAGTCCTGAGACTGGTTTGATGCAGCTCTCCATGCTACTCTATCCTGTGCAAGCCTCTTCATCTCCCAGTACCTACTGCAACCTACATCCTTCTGAATCTGCTTAGTGTATCCATCTCTTGGTCTCCCTCTACGATTTTTACCCTCCATGCTGCCCTCCAATGCTAAATTTGTGATCCCTTGATGCCTCAGAACATGTCCTACCAACCGATCCCTTCTTCCAGTCAAATTGTGCCACAAACTTCTCTTCTCCCCAACCCTATTCAATACCTCCTCATCAGTTACTTGATCTACCCACCTAATCTTCAACATTCTTCTGTAGCACCACATTTCGAAAGCTTCTATTCTCTTCTTGTCTAAGCTATTTATCGTCCATGTTTCACTTCCATACATGGCTACACTCCATAAGAAACGACTTCCTGACACTTAAATCTATATTCGATGTTAACAAATTTCTCTTCTTCAGAAACGCTTTCCTTGCCATTGCCAGTCTACATTTTATATCCTCTCTATTCGACCATCATCAGTTATTTTGCTCCCCAAATAGCAAAACTCCTTTACTACTTTAAGTGTCTCATTTCCTAATCTAATTCCCTCAGCATCACCCGACTTAATTCGACTACATTCCATTATCTTCGTTTTGCTTTTATTGATGTTCATCTTATATCCTCGTTTCAAGACACTGTCCATTCCGTTCAACTGCTCTTCCAAGTCCTTTGCCGTCTCTGACAGAATTACAATGTCATCGGCGAACCTCAAAGTTTTTATTTCTTCTCCCTGTATTTTAATACCTACTCCAAATTTTTCTTTTGTTTCCTTTACTGCTTGCTCAATATAGATTGAATAACATCGGGGAGAGGCTACAACCCTGTCTCACTCCCTTCCCAACCACTGCTTCCTTTTCATGCCCCTCGACTCTTATAACTGCCATCTGGTTTCTGTACAAATTGTAAATAGCCTCTCGCTCCTTGTATTTTACCCCTGCAACCTTTAGAATTTGAAAGAGAGTATTCCAGTCAACATTGTCAAAAGCTTTCTCTAAGTCTACAAATGCTGGAAACGTAGGTTTGCCTTTTCTTAATCTATTTTCTAAGATAAGTCGTAGGGTCAGTATTGCCTCACCTGTTCCAACATTTCTGTGGAATTCAAACTGATCTTCGCCGAGGTCGGCTTCTACCAGTTTCTCCATTCGTCTATAAAGAATTCGCGTTAGTATGTTGCAGCTGTGACTTATTAAACTGATAGTTCGGTTATTTTCACATCTATCAACACCTGCTTTCTTTGGGATTGGAATTATTATATTCTTCTTGAAGTCTGAAGGTATTTCGCCTGTCTTATACATCTTGCTCGCCAGATGGTAGAGTTTTGTCAGGACTGGCTCTCCCAAAGCCGTCAGTAGTTCCAATGGAATGTTGTTTACTCCCGGGGCCTTATTTCGACTCAGGTCTTTCAGTGCTCTGTCAAACGCCTCACGCAGTATCGTATCTCCCATTTCATCTTCATCTTCATCACATCCTCTTCCATATCCGTCATATTGTCCTCAAATACATCGCCCTTGTATAGACCCTCCGTATACTCCTTCCACCTTTCTGCTTTCCCTTCTTTGCTTCGAACTGGGTTTCCATCTGAGCTCTTGATATTCATACAAGTGGCTCTCTTTTCTCCAAAGGTCTCTTTAATTTTCCTTTAGGCAGTATCTATCTTACCCCTAGTGAGATAAGCATCTACATCCTTACATTTGTCGTCTAGCCATCCCAGCTTAGCCATTTTGCACTTCCTGTCGCTATCATTTTTGAGACGTTTGTATTCCTTTTTGCCTGCTTCATTTACTGCATTTTTATATTTTCTCCTTTCATCAATTAAATTAAATATTTCTTCTGTTACCCAAGGATTTCTACTAGCCCTCGTCTTTTTACCTACTTGATCCTCTGCTGCCTTCACTACTTCACCCCTCAGAGCTACCCATTCTTCTTCTACTGTATTTCTTTGCCCCATTCCTGTCAATTGTTCCCTTATGCTCTCCCTGAAATTCTGTACAACCTCTGGTTTAGTCAGCTTATCCAGGTCCCATCTCCTTAAATTCCCACCTTTTTGCAGTGTCTTCAGTTTTAATCTACAGTTCATAACCAATAGATTGGTCAGAGTCCACATCTGCCCCTGGAAATGTCTTACAATTTAAAACCTGGTTCCTAAATCTCTGTCTTACCATTATATAATCTATCTGATAGCTTTTAGCATCTCCAGGATTCTTCCATGTATACAACCTTCTTTTATTATTCTTGAACCAAGTGTTAGCTATGATTAAGTTATGCTCTGTGCAAAATTCTACCAGACGGCTTCCTCTTTCATTTCTTACCCCCAACCCATATTCCCCTACTATGTTTCCTTCTCTCCCTTTTTCTATGCTCAAATTCCAGTCACCCATGACTATTAAATTTTCGTCTCCCTTCACTACCTGAATAATTTCTTTTATTTCATCATACATTTCATCAATTTCTTCGTCATCTGCAGAGCTAGTTGGCATATAAACTTGTACTACTGTAGTAGGCATGGGCTTCGTGTCTATCTTGGCCACAATAATACGTTCACTATGCTGTTTGTAGTAGCTTACCGGCACTCCTATTTTTTTATTCATTACTAAACCTACTCCTGCATTACCCCTATTTGATTTTGTATTTATAACCCTGTATTCACCTGACCAGAAGTCTTGTTCCTCCTGCCACCGAACTTCACTAATTCCGACTATATCTAACTTTAACCTATCCATTTCCCTTTTTAAATTTTCTAACCTACCTGCCCGATTAAGGGATCTGACATTCCACGCTCCGATCCGTAGAACGCCAGTTTTCTTTCTTCTGATAACGATGTCCTCTTGAGTAGCCCCTGCCCGGAGATCCGAATGGGGGACTATTTTACCTCCGGAATATTTTACCCAAGAGGATGCCATCATCATTTAACCATACAGTAAAGCTGGATGCCCTGGAGAAAAATTACGGCTGTATTTTCCCCCTTGCTTTCAGCCGTTCGCAGTACCAGCACAGCAAGTCTGTTTTGGTTAGTGTTACAAGGCCAGATCAGTCAATCATCCAGACTGTTGCCCCAACAACTACTGAAAAGCTGCTGCCCCTCTTCAGGAACCATACGTTTGTCTGGCCTCTCAACAGATACCCCTCCGTTGGGGTTGCACCTACGGTACAGCTGTCTGTATCGTTGAGGCACGCAAGCCTCCCTACCAACGGCAAGGTCCATGTTTCATGGGGGGTAACAGTGGTCTCAGCAAAGAAAAATGGACCATACACCTTTTCCCGTGAAACTGCACAAAACACATTAAATTTTGGAGAGTCCTTCATATGTTGTACAACTTCATGTAGTTGTGCCGTACTCTATAATCACACATTATGACAGTTCACTTTTCCATTTAAATGGAAACTGCAACTGTTTGGCAGTTATCATGTACTGTGAAGAATTTCAACAGTTGCTGTTTCAGCCATGTTTAAAATCTTGATTTAAATGGAATGTTACCTCGTTACTAAACACTAAGAGTGGAAGGAAACTGTCATTCTACATCTTGCTAAGAACGAAATTGCAGAACTCCATGTGTCATTGTTTATCACCTTCATGAAGGGTTTTAGTAGCTGAATTTTGTGTGGTTTCATGTGTAAACATCAATGTAAGACATGCCAGATGGACATTGGAGGTATGTTGAGCTGTCAAGCTGCATGGCGAATGTACGCAAACAGCGTGTTTCTTGAAATTGCCCAAGCCATTGTCTAATGCTCTGCACTGTAGGAGGATCCACGCCATACTTAGTACGAAAGTCACGCTGAACAGTTATTACCGACCCACACAGTGCAAAATGTAGAACAAAAAATGCTTTCTGTTGTCCCGACACCATTCTTAGTACAACTGAAGTGGGTGTACACTGGAGCTACCTAGTGGAAACAATGTAAAACTTGAGAGTTTGCTCTTTCCAACAATGCATTGTTCACACACATATCTCATTTTGCACTGCAGTGCTCCAAGGAGGTGCCACTCACCCAAATTGGAAGAGGCTGTACTGCATCAACGAGTACATGGGCAATTTCTTGGGCTATTAACAAGTGGGACTGTAAAACAAGTGATGTACTGGGCCAATCCTAATCAATTAGATATAAAAGTGGTCGCATTACCAACGTGTTTTCAAATGGTTGTTGCATGGAAATGATACGTTTCCAGATGTGGGTTGCATTTCAAAGTCTACTCGCTCCCTTCTACGAGTCCTGGAAGTTTCTAATGGGAATTTCCAAACACCGTGTATTTCATCTGTTATAAGTAGTTTTCAAAGAAGGCATTTAGTAATATTTCACAGGATGTCTTACCATGCCCACCACTAACAAAACTGTAATTTTCACAGTTGATTGTTGTATGATTAAAATCTCCACTGATGATTACAGTATGACTGGAGAACTTACATACAAGTGAACTAAGGTTTACTGTAAGTTTTTCAGTTCCATCAGGATATGAGTGGTGAGCGATAGAACGATACAGTTCTTATTTTATGCTCATCCATGATACTTAGTCTAGCCCAAACAGTCTCACATGCAGCTTTAGTTTCTATCTTGGTAGGTTTGAATCTGCTGTGACAAATACCCCATCTCCATTTCCCATTTGCATATCCTTTTGATTTACACTTAAATTTTCCCCAAAAATCTCACTGCTTTTAATTTTAGGTTTCAACCAGCTTTCTATACCTAGCTGTGTGTGAGCTTCACTGCTTTTCAGGAGCACTACAAACTCTGGCACTTTGTTGTGAAAGCTTTGACAGTTAACCAAGAGGATTTTAGTGCTCTCACCTGTGGGAGGCACTTCTTTCAATCTTACACTGTTGTGTCTGGGCTGCCTTCAGCTATCGTTTATCTGGATTGGATGGAGAGTCGCCTAATCTAGGAAAAACCTTGCGTGCACCCCACACACAGTCAGTTACCTGACAGATAATGGATTGGAGATCTGCGAACAATGTCACTCACTTTGTAAATGTTGTTTAATGTCTAAACACAGTGGGCTAAGGATTATCTTGCCATTGTCGTGTTCATTTCAGACAGTAGCAGACGCCATATCGATATAGTGGTGTTCACATAAGCAGTTATGTGGCGGTGTGGTGCACAGTGGCTCTGGCCAATAGTGTCTTTCTGCATAGGTTTTTATGTTAGTTTAGGTATGGTGAAGGTACTTAGCCACTATAATGTTCATCACAGGTGGCATAAAGTAAACATCAACTGTTGCGATAGTTTTTCAAGCATATGGTAATTTTTCCAACAAGAACAGCGACCCAGGTCAGCACTTGCCACAGTGTTTCCAATTACTGGGGTAAGCAGTGGGTAGAGCGCTCATCTTTGCAAAGCACACTGCATACCTCCCTTCTTTCTTGCACACCACTATAGCAAGAGGGAAACTTGCAGGCATTTGAGTTGTGTGGTTCATGTGCACCTTGAGGCTAGTCTCAAAGTTGATATTTTGGGGTCAGTGATGGTGTTTCCCCTTAAAATTACTTGCTAGCTGTCCGTACTCACATTTTGTCGTAAGGATTGTTGCAGATGGAAACAAATGTGTGATAGAAGTTTGGAGGTTGTGCATCTCATGTAGTCTGTTTTGGATTATTACTAGTATTACTTTTAAGTCATTATAATTTTTACTAAAACTGTTGTAGAACTCTCACAACATTTTTTCAGTTTCCTACTGAAAGTGCCATCAAACCATGATTCTTTTTTTATTATTCTGTTTTTGTCTTGAACCCAAATGTTGCTACGCTTGGTTTTATTCAAGAAGGAGCTTCTGTGCAAAATTTTGTTCGGATTGGAGATAGTCAGTTGGGGTCCATCGGTCCACTTGCTGTGGATCTGCTTTATATAGAGATACAGAACATTCATCCAAAAAGAGCAGAAGCTCTGGCTTTATGGGGTTGGTCCTTATACCCCAGCCTTACCATCCAGCTGTAAGGGCAGGTACATGGAAAACTGCATTTCAGCAAAACAACTGGATCATCCCAAGCCATTAATTCATCACTTTTTTCTGGTACTAATACATGCCTTCAGAATGTATTGAGAACAACATATTTCAGTAGAACTTTTGGATTATTGTAAAAAATTGATTTGTTGCTTTTCTCTTATATCACAGATAGTGTAGTGCAGTGGGAAGTGACCAACAAGTGGGCACTTTTAGATCTAAATAAGTTAAAATTACTAGACAACATGATCCCATACCAATAAACAAATGTCATCAACATTATTAGATGCAGAAATGAAAAGGGGGGGGGGGGGGAGAGAGAGAGAGAGAGAGAGAGAGAGAGAGAGAGAGAGAGAGAGAGAGAGAGAGAGATGCACACTCTCACAAGAAAGTGCGTGCCCACACAGTCTCTCTTCTAAGAGTTGTCAGGTGCATTTTCTCTGACGTTTCAGCAGATATTTTCAATTTTGTTTATGCAATGTGTAACTGGAGTCAGCCAAACAAATATTGCTCTTCATGCCCTTTAAGCAACACCCATTGTCAGTTTGCTTCCCATTCCAAACAAAATTATTTTTACAATGAAATTTTACATGCCCATTTGATACAGTGGTCTAAAATTACCTTAGTGCAATATTTGTTTTATTGATATTTATGAACAGAAACAATAAAACATGAAGAATAGTCAGTACTCCAAAAGCGACAGGACCATCATAGCCCATGTTGGCTGCTACCACCGTACCTCAGTGCTGATGGAGTACTTTGTCAATTTTCATGTTTTACTGTTCCTGTCAATGCATACTGATAAAATAAATATAGCACTAGACTAAGTTGGGGCTGCTCTATCGAATGGGCACATAAAATTCTGCTTTAAAAATGATTTTGTTTTTTAGCAGGAAACAAATTGTTTCTGTTGGCAGTGGGCATTGCATGAAAGACATGGTGGGCAGTATTTGTATGGAATGACTCCAGATATGCGTTAAAAAAACGAAATTGCAAGTATCTGTCAAAATACCAGAGAATATGCCCCTGACTCTTGTAAGTGACACCATGTATATGAGACAGAATTGTTGACCAGTACAAGAAATCTCAGTATTATCAAAAGACACATATAAAAGTACATACACTATCCTAACTTTTGGAGTTAATAGTTTGTACCTCAGGGAGGGGAAATGGGTAGATTGGGAGCAACTAACCTCTTGTGAGATCGAGGGGAGGCCTTGTTCCCTTGCCCCCTGCGGGTTCAGGGGTTAGAATAGGCCCGCGGTATTCCTGCCTGTCGTAAGAGGTGACTAAAAGGAGTCTCAAAAGTTTTGGCCTTTATGTGATGGTCCCCTGTTGGATTTGACATCCATTTTTCCAAATTCTTCCGCAGAGCGAGCCAATTGGGGAAGGGCACCGTACATGGTGCATTTTGTCCATCGTGCATTAAGACCTCTAGCCCGCTTTCTTGTCGTCGCATTGCCGTCCCGCTCGTTCTCCATCTCTTGGGCGAGGATGTGTTCATGGATGCAGTTTTCACTATGCACTGTGTAGTGTTGCTTTTTGTGGAGACGACGACCATGGACTACGTGTCACCTAAAATCCAGCACGGTAGCCAGTCCGTTGTGGTGGGCTGCCAAGTACCCTGTTGGTTGTAGCCCCCTGACAACACAGGGATCGCTCTACTGATGCCTGCGCCGTTAACTCCCCACGTATGCCAAGGAGTAGATGCCCATCTCCCTGGGGCATCAGGACTCCCGGCCATGGCCATCCTGCCAGGTGGCCTTTGCTGAGGCTGGGTGGCACCCATGGGGAGGGCATCAGGGCGGATGACCCGCAATGAAGCGTGGTACATCATCTCTCGCTGGTGGCCTGCCGCCAGCAGCCTCTAAGCATTCTCGGGCTCAATTTAATGCTCAGAAGTACGATCCGAAAATGTTCCCCTCCCTGGCCACACCGTGGGAGGAGCGTAAGTCTCAGGGTGGCAGTCACAGTTATTCGCCCCCATTCTTAGTTTGTACGAGAGCTGATGGGGAGTCTTTTCTATCCACAAAGCCTCAGTTCTTCGTCGAGCATTTAGAGGACAAGTTTGGGGAGGTGGAGGGCTTGTCTAAAATGCGCTCTGGGTCAGTTTTGATAAAAATGGCATCCTCTGCCCAGTCACACAGGTTACTTGCTTGTGACAGGTTGGGGGATGTTAAAGTTACCATCATCCCAAATAAGAGTTTCAATATGGTCCAGGGTATTATTTTCCATAGGGACCTACTTTTGCAGTCTCATGACGAGCTGCATGCCAACTTAGAACATCGAGGTGTCCATTTCGTCCGGCGCATTCATCGGGGTCCGAAGGACAATCAGGTAGCTACCGGTGCCTTCATCTTGGCCTTCGAAGGTGATACATTACCAGAGAAGGTCAAGGTGATGGTCTACCGATGTGATGTCAAACCCTATATCCCTCCCCCGATGCGGTGCTTTAAGTGCTGGAAGTTCGGCCACATGTCTTCCCGCTGCACTTCCAGCCTCACATGTCGAGATTGCGGACGCCCATCGCATCCCAATACTCCATGTGCCCCGCCTCCCATCTGTGTCAACTGCGGAGAGACGATTCACCTTGCTCGCCAGACTGCAGGATCTTACACAAAGGGCGCAAAATTATGGAATATAAGACCCTGGACTGACTGACCTACACTGAGGCCAAGCGGAAATATGAACGACTACATCCGGTACGAATGACTTCCTCCTATGCTGCTGCAATGACAACCGTGTTAGCCCCATCAGTTCAGCATATTCCAGCCACATCACAGAGCCGTACAACTCCACATGCCCCCTTGCCTGTGGGGGGCACTATCACCCCTGTTGCTCCTGTGCCACCTACCTCAGGAGCAACACTCCCCCACACATCAGGGACATCCATCCCCGCTTCTCAGCCGGAGAAGGGTCCAACTTCTTCGGCTTCTCACGCTCGCAAAGGGTCCCTTGGGGCCCTCCATTTCCAGGTTTCCACAAGCGGGAAGGCCGACAGTTGCGTAAGTGCCAACAATCAGCTGGTCATAGGGCTTCGCGATCCTCCTCCGTCCCGGAGACTGAATCGGTGAAGCCCTCCCAGCCAGTGAAACCCAAGGAGCAGCGTGAGAAATCCAAGAAGAAGAGCTCTAAGCCCAAGGAACTCGCGGTGGCACCTACCCCACCGCAACCTTCCAGCTCTACGTCTGAGGACGAGGTGGAGATTCTGGCGTCTGCTGAGGACCTCGATCTCGCGGATCCCTCAGATGCCATGGATAGCACTCGCACATGTGCTCAATCGGAGGCAGCAGGTGACCCAGCGGCGTAATTTGCCTTCCCAGTCCATTCACGCCTTTCTCAGTTATGGACAATACCATCCTCCAGTGGAACTGCAGCGGTTTCTTCCACCATCTAGCTGAGCTCTGACAACTTATCAGCCTTCACCCTTTCTTCTGCATTGCTCTTCAGGAAACTTAGTTTCCTGCAATGCGAACCCCTGCCCTCCGTGGCTATCAGGGTTATTATAAGAACCGGGCAGCTTATGAAAGGGTGTCTGGTGGCATCTGCATCTATGTCCTTAACTCTCTTCACAGCGAGTCTGCCCCTCTACAAACAGCTTTAGAGGCTGTCGCTGTTCGGGTGTGGACGCCACAGGCTGTTACCGTCTGCAGTCTTTACCTTCCACCAGATGGTGATGTTGCGCAGCATGTCCTGGCTGCGCTGATAGCCCAAATGCCGCCACCTTTCTTGTTACTGGGCGACTTCAACGCCCATAACCTTCTGTGGGGTGGGTCAGTGGCAACAGGTCGAGGCGCCACCGTTGAGCATTTATTGATGCAGCTCGATCCTCGATTTTAAATGATGGTGCCTGCACACACTACAGTGTGGCGCATGGCACATACTCCGCCATCGACCTTTCGATCTGCAGCCCTAGCCTCTTACCGTCTGTCCAATGGAGTGTGCATGACGACCTGTGTGGTAGTGACCACTTTCCGATCTTTCTGTCACTCCCACGGTGTCATTCTTCTGGGCGCCCCAGCAGATGGGCTATGAATAAGGCTGACTGGGACTTGTTCTCCTCCATTGCCGCTATTGAGCCTCTCTCTAATGACGACATTGATGCGGTGGTTCACTCAGTCACCACCAGCATCGTTACTGCCGCAGAATCTGCCATTCCCCTTTCTTCTGGGTCCCCTCGGCGGAGGACTGTGCCTTGGTGGTCGCCTGAGATCACTGAAGCGGTTAAAGATCGCCGGCGGGTGCTCCAGCGTCACAAGCAACATCCCTCCATAGAACACCTCATCACCTTGAAACGGCTGCATGCGCAGGTGCGCTGCCTTATCCGCCAACGTAAGCAGGAGTGCTGGGAGCGGTATGTTTCCACCATTGGCCTCCATGTCTCTCCATCGCAGGTCTGGGCCAGGATTCGACACCTCTATGGCTATTGAACCCCTGTCAGCGTCCCAGCGCTCTCACTGAATGGTGCAGCGCAGTTTGTACAGACTCCGACGTCATTGCCAACCGCTTGGCAGAGCATTATGCTCCGAGTTCCACTTCTGCAAATTACCCCCTGGCCTTCCGCTCCATTAAAGAGTGGATGGAACGTCGGATCCCTTCGTTTCGCACCCACCATCCAGAATCGTACAATGTTCCATTCAGTGAGTGGGAATTTCGCAGTGTCCTAGCCACTTGCCCTGATACCGCTCCTGGGCCAGATCGCATCCACTGTCAGATGCTGCAACGCCTTTCAGTGGACTGCCAGCAATGGCTCCTCGACCTTTACAACCATCTCTGGGTCGAGGGTGAGTTTCCGTCGCAATGGCGGGAAAGTATTGTTATCCCCATTCTGAAACCTGGCAAGAACCCTTTGGAGGTGGACAGCTACCGTCCCATTAGCCGCACCAACGTTCTTTGCAAGTTGCTTGAACGGATGGTGAGCCGGGGCTTGGAATGGGTACTGGAGTCTCGGGGCCTTCTGGCTCCGTCTCAGGGTGGGTTCCGTAAAGGCCGCTCCGCCGCCGACAATCTGGTGAGCCTGGAGTCAGCCATCCGTACTGCCTTTGCCCGCCGTCAGCACCTGGTCGCTGTCTTTTTTGATATGCGGAAGGCGTATGATACGACATGGTGTCATCACATCCTTTCTACGCTTCCTGGATGGGGTCTTTGCGGTCCACTGCCGATTTCCATCCGAAATTTTCTGTCGCATCGAACCTTCCGCGTGCAAGTCACAGCCTCACATAGCTCCTCCCGAGTTCAGGAGAACGGGGTGCCACAGGGATCTGTTTTAAGTGTCTGCCTGTTTTTAATAGCAATTAACGGGCTTGCGGCAGTGGGAACGTCATGTCTCAGCGTCCATGTATGCTGAGGACTTCTGCCTTTACTATAGCTCTATTGGCATTGCAGCCGCTGAACGTCAGCTTCAGGGCGCTATCTGCTAGGCGCAGTCTTGGGCTGTAGCGCATGGCTTTCAGTTTTCGGCTGCCAAGACCTGCGTTATGCATTTCTGCCAGCGACGCACTGTTCACCCGGAGCCACGGCTTTATCTTGAAGGCGATCTTCTTGTTGTGGTTGAGACGCATAGGTTTTTGGGTGTAGTTATTGATGCCCGGTTGACTTGGCTGCCTCATATTCGGCAGCTTAAACAGAGGTGTTGGCGGCATCTAAATGCTCTGCGATGCCTGAGCCACACCAGCTGGGGCGCCGACCGATCTGCCCTCTTACAGCTCTACCAGGCGTTAATCCAGTCCCGTCTGGATTATGGGAGCCTGGTTTATGGTTCGGCATCCCCTTCTGCGTTGCGGGTGCTGGACCCACTCCTACACAGCGGGATACGACTTGCCACTGGTGCCTTCCGGACCAGCCCTGTGGACAGCATCCTCGTGGAGGCAGGTGTCCCCCCACTGCTGTTACGGTGCCAACTTTTGCTGGCCGCTTATGCTGCCCATGTTTTTAGCTTGCCCGGGCATCCAAATTATCGTCTTCTGTTCCCACAATCGGTTTTCCATCTGCCAGAACGTCGGCCCTGGTCAGGTTGTACGATCGCGGTCCGCGCCAAAGAGCTTCTCTCTGGGCTTGGGGTTTTCCTTGTTCCGTCTCCTTTCAGGGTCCCTTTGCGTACACCCCCATGGTGTGTTCCTCGCCCTTGCCTTCGGCTCGACTTGGCACAGGGCAAGAAGGACTCAGTCCCTCCGGAGGCATTCCGCCGTCGCTTTTATTCCATCCTGGCCACGTATCGGGGCTCTGGCGTTGTTTACACTGACGGCTCGATGGTTGCTGGTCGTGTCGGTTATGCTCTGACTCTAGGGGACCACTATGAACAACATTCATTGCCAGCTGGCTGCGGCGTTTTTACTGCTGAGCTGGTTGCCATCTTTCGTGCCCTGAGCAGTTTACGAGCTATTGACCAGTGTTTCCCTCGTTCTCATCTGGTGATGGCTATGCAGGATTCCCTGCATACTCTTGCCTGTTTCAGCCGTTCTGTGGTCTTTGTGTGGACCCCAGGCCATGCTGGGATACCCGGCAATGAAAATGTTTAACGCCTGACGAAAGGGGCCACTAGTAAACAATCTCCGGACGTTGGCCTCCCGGAGACTGATTTGCGAGCAGTCTTGTGCCGCAAAGTTTTCGCGCTATGGGACGCTGAATGGCGCGGTCTGACCACCGCTAACAAACTCCGTGCCGTCAAGGAGACGACGACTGTGTGGCGCTCCTCCTTGCGAGTCTCTTGCAAGGAGTCTGTCGTCCTCTGCCAACTGTGCATTGGGCACACACGGATGATGCACAGCCATTTATTGCGCCGTGAGGACCCCCCTCTATGTCGCTGCGGCTTGGCATTGACAGTGGTCCACACTTTGTTGGGCTTTCCACTTTTAGCTGTGCTCAGGCAGACGTTTGCGCTACCTGATACACTCCCTGCCCTTTTAACTGATGACTCTGCTATGGCAGGTTTAGTTTTGCGTTTTATTCGGGCAGGGGTTTTTTATCATTTAATCTGAGTGTTTGTTATGTCTTTTCTGTTTTGATTCTGGCCTTTGGCCTATGATTTTAGACTGAGTTTTTTGTAATGTGTTCTCGGTGGTTGGCTTTTCCTTTTTTTTTCTCTCTCTCTCTCTCTCTGGTCGGCCAACCACCATCACTCTCTGTGTGATTTTAATTCGTTTTGTCTTGTATCTGTATAAGTCATTCTTGGCTTGTGTCGTCTGTCGTCCTTTCCATTGTCGTTTATATTCTGTGTGGGTGTTTTAGTTTTGGAAAAAGGGACCGTAGCAGTCTGGTCCCTTTAATCCCTCAAACCAACAAACCTTGTTCTCTCTCGTTCTGCTGTCTAAATGTGCCTTCCTCAATCTCTCTCTCCCCTTCCCGAGAACGAGACTATCAATTCCTAAAGCTAGAATAGAATAAGTACTTTCACGAGTGTGTGTCAGTAATACTGACATTTCTCCTGAAGTACTAGCCAGCCTTTCAGTCTTGTAATATGAATGTCGTCTTGTGAGAACTTTCCTTTTGAAACGTGTGTGGTTGAAATTAGTCAGTCTTGAGAGATACAGTATCTACCGTATGCTACTATAACAAGTGACCAGCTTTAAAGAGATGGAAAAGATTTTGATGGTTCTCATTAATCCCATGTTGCAGGCAAATCCTCATGAATAGGTTTAGGTGAGCAATAACCAGCTCTGCCTCATTTGAAATTGCAGCTGAACAAAAAATCAGCTACTTAAAGATACTGTCTTGCTCAGTGGAAAGCCTTAACAGATTATTTATTGAGACCGAAATTTACATATTGGCAACTAAAACCGAGGCACACCCAGAGATGCTGTTGGGAAATGATAAGACCATTAGGGATGCTTCTAAGAGGTAGTGTCTGCAAGAAAATGAATAGTAAACACTACACCTGTTTTTATAGACAAAGATCTTGCATTAGCAGAAAGAAGACCATGGGAAATAGGTGCAGATCTATAGCAACCTTACTTCTCTTTTTATGGTGTTACACATGGGTATTATTTATAGAAAATAAGTACATTGTTAACATCTTTTGTCATATGTGGTGTATCCGTGAGAATAATCACAGTATCTTTACATTATTTCAGTTGGAATATTATAAGCAAGAAAAAATTGATGACTTCATTAAGATATTGGAAGCATCTCGGACCGATGCTAACATCGATTACAGAGACTTCGAAAAAGACCAAATGCGAGCTTTGGATATGCTGGCAGCATATTACGTACAAGAGGCCAATAGAGAAAAGAACAAAGATAAGAAGAGAGAGCTCTTCACTAAAGCGACATTGCTCTACACAACAGCTGACAAAATTATTATGTATGATCAGGTACGTATTCATTAGCCACACACATTAATCATTGAAGTGTGGAAGTTTAACACATCCTGTAGTTTTGTGATGTGAGTTGTTGTCTAAGGCATAATGCTTTGATTGCCATTGTCTTGAATGATTTTTGTGGCAATAGGTCGTACTTTATTCCAGTTGATTCATTCTTATTTGTTATCTACTTCTCTTATTTTTAACTCTAAATTTGAATAAGTTATATTCTTAATACAGTGGTTGACAATATTTTTTTCTAGTAATCCTGCTGATTTCCTTTCTTATCCTCATTCAGCTGAGATAACACTTCATCCCATGTTGTCTCAAAGATGAGAATTATGAAGCCTTATTGTTACATTCTAGACTGATTGATGTTTCCTATAACATTATTATTATTTTGCAGAACCATCTTTTGGGTCGAGCATACTTCTGTCTGTTGGAAGGCGATAAAATGGAACAGGCAGATGCACAGTTTAATTTTGTGCTAAATCAGTCCCCAAATAATATTCCATCATTGCTGGGTAAAGCCTGCATTGCGTTTAACAAGAAAGATTACAGAGGAGCTTTGGCTTTCTATAAGAAGGCACTTCGCACTAACCCACAGTGTCCAGCTGCTGTTAGGCTTGGTATGGGGCATTGTTTCATGAAGCTTGGAAATCAGGAAAAAGCTAGGTAACACATTTTCTTTCTGTCTCAGTGCGTGTAACTATCAGAAATATGTTAAAAATATGTATAATGATGTAATATGAATGTGATTATTGGGCTTCCAGTACATAAAGTGAAGTTGATTATTTCCTTTCTAGAAAGAACAATACACATAACTGTGCTACTAGATGCATACACTGTTTTGAGTAATTTCCTAGCTAACAGTATTTTTCATCTGTCGGTGACAATGCTAGATTTCATGTTGTATGGTACAGCTCAGATTTTTAGTTCACATTTTTAATTTTTGTACAGTAGTATTTACATAAGTAGTAGGTTAGATAATCATCCATTACTATTTCATTCCAAACATTTTGACACTGCGGTATTCCCTAGCCACTAGCCGTGTTAAGGATGAAATTTTGTACTGAAGGGCATTGTGTGCAGAACACTATAGTCTCTTTGCTTCAATGTAATATTTATTATCTGTCAAGAACATGAGTGGAATTACTTTCAGTTTAAAAAAAATCTTTATCTTTAGAGCTACATGCAAGGAAGAAACAGCAACATGAAGTTCTATTTTTAAGCTCAGAGACATATGTTAAAGTATTGAAATGTATGCCAGAACACAGCTGTCACTAAAATAGTAATAGGTCTACACAATGTACATATTGTACAGTGACATGTAGTACATATTTTATTGATAGGTGAAATCAACTAATAATTATGTAGTCTGAAAGCTGTTTATCTTCTTCAATTCAAATCCTTGCTTATTTTGCTTTCCTATGGCTACTAAACTCTTTTACTACAAAGTGTTATTGAGTAACCACTCTGTATATCTAAGTAAAGTAGTAGATTCCAAATGTGTTGTATATCATCCTTTGAGGGTGAAATCAAAAATTGTTCTAAAATTGCCTTCGGCAAAGTGTCACATGTCTAACGGCTTAGGAAAATGTTTCCTTAATATCTCCAAAGCTATTGTGTGTTAGCTATTTACAACAATTGCTAGTATGGCTTCTGTCTAAACTACGTAATTGTTCCCATGACATAGTGCAGAGGTGCTGAGTCACAGATAGGTACAACAAAAAGACTGTCACAAATAAAGCTTTCAGCCATTAAGACCTTCGTCAACAATAAATCACACACACACACACACACACACACACACACACACACACACACACATCACATTCATTGTTTTACCTTGTTAAGATTTCACTTGTATTGATCGAGTACTCAAATCAGTTATGCTCTTTTTCTTGACAACTTCTTTCCCTACATCTTAACAGTGGAACACTTTCGAACAAACAGCATTTTTGTGCCAACATTTAAAGTCAAACAATACTTCAGCACATGAGCAACCACACACACTTTTAGCCTATTTTAGTTTTTACGATAACTTTATATTTATGACATAGCCATGTATACAATTGTGTGACATTATTTTCTGAATATATCTTAAAATTCCTTTCTGTGAAACATTTGTTACATGTCCCTTTCATTTGCCCTTCATTAATAAAAAAAAGAGCATACACACTGTGCACCGCTGCTTGTTTTATTGTATCCTTATAGCTTATGTTACAGCTTTTCGTACAGGATACTGTCATTGATATCAAATTGCTATGTGATATTTACAACAGCATAAGAATTTTATGAATGCAAGGTAGTGAATGATAATTTGAAAGGAATTGGCTATGTCTCCTAATTCAGAAAGTTTTTGAGAATTGATTTGGTGTTATGACTAAATGTCTCAAGTAGTGTAATTTGCTTAACTTCTTGTAGTCTTGCCCACATTTTCATAATTTGGCTTCAGATTACATCCGTAGAAATGAAACTTAAGTATTCTGTTGTATAAATTATAAACGTGGAGCTACCTTTGCCCTCTAAAAGTGGAATAAATTACCTCTTGCCCACTGCAGTTTTATTCCTCGATGTTAATTGTAGACCCACTGTGAATTATGTGTGCAATACATATTATGTTCCAAGGTTGGCATTTGAACGTGCCTTGCAGTTGGATGCACAATGTGTTGGGGCACTTGTTGGATTGGCTATTTTAAAATTAAATCAACAAGAACCAGAATCTATCCGAACAGGAGTTCAGATGTTATCTAAAGCATATACAATAGACTCAACAAATCCAATGGTACTAAATCATCTAGCAAATCATTTCTTTTTCAAGAAGGTATGTTAATTATGCATAAGTACTTGTTTTAAATTATCTAAAAAGTATTGATCTTAATAGTCACTAAAATACCGATGATTTGAGTATCCAAGTTGCTCATTTTTTTGACTTACATATTACTAAAAGTTTGACATTATTTTCTCAGGATTACAACAAAGTGCAGCATCTGGCACTACATGCATTTCACAACACCGAAAATGAAGCAATGAGGGCTGAAAGCTGTTACCAGCTAGCACGTGCATTTCACGTTCAGGTAGTCTTTCAGATAATCTTTGAGATATGTGGCAATATAAATGGGAAAGTGTCAACAGCACTTTAATATAAATTAAAGCTACTATACTGTAGGAAATTTATACTAGATGAGCAACTGTGTATTAAATTAAAATAAAATAAGATAAAGATACAATAAAACCTTCATTTAACAAATGGCAACATACCTAAATGTGAACAAAGGCGGCAGAAACACATTTGTTGCATTTCCTATCTTTTCATCTGGCATCATTACTCTGTAGAAAGCTAAAAGAACCAATAACTTTTTTCTTCACTCTTTGAGTATACGGTGGTTTCGTAGTTCATTTTCTTCATAATGAATTAACAAACCAACATTAACAAAACCCACCTCTACTAATTTGTCGGAAGTGAGGTCCACCAGTTACGCGAAACAGCATTTTTTTCTCAGTACCCAAACATGTTTCAGCACCACTGTTCCATCATCAGTGGGTTTCCATTTTATTTATTCTGTAATGTGAACGTTTTTATTAAATGATTATAAAACTATGTGGATGTTTAGTTCAAACAGTAGTTTGTTTCTTTTTGTTAATACCTTTACACTTGGCGTGCATGATTTTTCTGGATTATTCACTACAGGTAGCTTGTCATCTGCAACCAAACGATGTTGATGAGAGATTTTGCTGAGAGTTAACCTATCATCTAGAATGTAATTTAGCTTGTCATGATATTTCGTGCCTAGATTTGTTTTTACTTAAGTTTTCGTGTGGCAAGCCCTTCTCCGCATCATGGTGAGGTGTCGTGATGCACACATAAATATAACACGTATTTTCCACAAATAAGCTCGTAAAAGCACTTTTCACTTCACCAAAACAGTGTGATTGTGGTTTGTTGTGTGTCCCAGCCCAGTAGCTGTCCTGTGTGTGTATGTGGTTCATCAATCAGGCATATGTTGATGGCATAATATGCCTGATTGATGAACCACATACACACAAAAAACAGCTACACTATGAAATAACTTACACTCAAAAATTAACTTCACATTAGAAACGGAAATTAACAACACACTACGTTTTCTAGATCTCACCATACATAAAACAAACAACACACGCAACTTCACAATATTCAGGAAACCAACAACCACAAACACCACCATTCACAACCTGTCAAATCAACAATTGACACATAAGCAAGCACACTTCAGATCCATGCTCCATGGATTACCATATTACCGCACCTGAAAAATGAAGCTTGAAAACAAGGAAAAAAAAAAGTTTCCGTAATGTAAGCTGCACCTGAAATTTGAGACCCGAAATTCAAGGGAAGAGAAAAGATTTAGATCGCACCTCCAAATCGAAACAAAGTTGGTGCATTGTAATGTGAGATGCAATTTAGGTCGAATGGATGAAGGTACAGCTACAGTAGTTTGGTTCGAGTCGTAAGCTTAGCAGTTAAGCTTTACCAGGTAGCTATTGCTGTGCATCCGTATTTATAGAGGTACCCATCCTTTTTCATGTGCTTCATCTGGTTTGAATCGTTTGCTTATTTTGCTTTGATCTGATATGTGCGTTCTCTTTGCTATAGGTGTTTATGTCACTCTAAGCTGCATTATTGTACTGTGTCATGCATTGTTCGTGCATTCTGGTAATAAATGTTTACGACCTGTCGCCGCTCGCAGCACGGCTTGCTTTTGTGCACACTACCACCGCTTGCAATAAAAAAAGAGAGGAATTGTCTCATTAGCGAAACAGTGGCAAGTGACTGCTATTTGTTGTTACTTACACTACTGCTTTCTTTGATAATGATCAACAAGAACCAAATAATACACTCCGTATGACAGAAGATGTTCAGAACGAGATTTTAGTGAAAATTTTTCTCCATTTGAAAATCTTTGCAGAAATTAGTCATCTTAGATTTAAAAATCTAGTCAGTTGCCGTGCTTCATTTCTGACTGTATCACTATTCAGCATAAGAATAATACGAATATAAACATGACCTGACATGTATATTCTTCCACGTTTGCTGTTGTCTCACTCTAGTTTCGTAGTTTATTAGGCAGACAGGATTTAATTTTCTATCCTGTGCAACGCAGAGTAGCAACGCTTATAAAATAGGAATGAAAATAACTTAGAAGTTAAATGCTGTAATTTAAAATAAAATTTTATTAGGTTTGTAATACATCTTATACAAAATGTTTAACATACTAGCATGATTCTGAATCACTATGACTCGATTCTTTGTTACTAATTTCTTCATACAGAGCATCGTCCTCCATACCATCTAGTGCATTGGATATCGAACATTTTTTAAATGCTTGTTGCACAGTGATTTTGAACACACTTCCAGGCATCATAAATCCATTGGCGCACTTGGGACAAACTTGTGCGTTTTACATGTCCTGTTGGTGTCAGTTGTCTGTCACTTTTCGAAAGCCAGTCTGTGTACATGCATTTAATCTTGTCCTTAAATTGTTTATTCAAACAGACGTCAAATGGTCGCAGAATTGTTGTCATCCCACCTGGAATTACTGCCAAGTACGTTTCGCTTTCCTCTAATCTTCATTTTACTGCAGGTGTTGTATGGCCTGCGTACACGTCTAATACCAACAGACTGCGTAAACCAAACATTGCGCCAGGACGACGATTCCTCACATGCCTAATCTATTTCACCACCATGTCCTCCGAAAATCACCCAGTTTTGTTTGCTCGTACAATTACAGTTTTTGGAAACATTTCAGATTTCAGTAAAGTCTTTCGCTTGAAAACTATGAATGGGGGTAATTTATGTCAATCTGCTGTGCAAGCAAGCGATGATGGAAATCTGCTTTTTTTCACCCCCTGATGTAAGAACACTTATATCTTTCTTTCCTTTGGTGTCAACCATATAATTTGATGGCATGTCAAAATATACAGGAGTTTGGTCAGCATTTCCTGTCTGACCAAGAAGGTATTGCTTTTCTGTGCACCACCTAATTATGAAGCACTGAAATTCCACACGTTTTTCTTCATAATTTTTCAGCAGCTTCTGTGCAACTGAAGTTGGTTGGTTTGGGAGATTAAAGGGACCATACTGCTACGATCATCAGTCGCAACTGAAGTTCGCCTCCGAAGTGAAAAACCCCCAGCGCTTCATAAACAGATCAATCCAGCTGCGACTAGCCTTAAAATTTTCGATTTTTTGCTCTCTAGCAATTTCATGTGCCTTAATTTTTAAAATTTTGGCACTCACAGGCAGGAATTTCTGACGCTGTTCCGTAACAAATTCATTTAAAATCACTTCTAATGCATGATATAGGCCACACTTTGGCCCACTAAATGCTTTTCTTCTACTTGAATATTCAAATAATTTGTTTCTCTGTAGTCGCCATCGCCTGACGTTGCTCTCATCAATCCTGTATTGCAGACCTGCAGCACGATTAGAACTTTGTTCTGCAAAAGAAATAACTCCCCTCTTGAATTTGGCACTATAATGAAACCGCTTCATTATGGTTCACTAACACCAACAAGTACTTCACAAAATTCCACGAAGCAATAGGTGCCGCTACTTGAAATCTTAATGCGACCCAGCGTATCAACTTGTGCAAAAATCCTAAAGCCTTGTACATTGGTGGTATTTTTGTGTGAAGAAATTGTTTTGTTGCTACGAATATGTGAAAGGCTGCTACATTCGAAGATGAATGATACGGAATTTGTGTTTACTTTGTTGGATAATGTATGAAAATGCAATGGTCGAAACTTGGGGCGGAGAACAAATCTCATCTTCTACCTTTTTTTAAAATTTTGTTTACTGATGTAGAGGTTTTGGTGCCAGTATTTATCTTTGTGCCTGCAAAGCATGCCTGTGTAGCACTACAAACATTCGATGGCAGAAGTTAGTTGAGGCAGCACCTACCAACATTTTGCAGAACTTCCGCTTGCTTTGCACTCTATTCTAAGCCACAGACGGCTTTTTGGATTACAAAAACCGGAAAAAAAGTGCAGCTTACATTCGAGTAAATACGGTAAACAGAACACGCGTGAACAAACAGAACTACACACAAGAACTAAACACAGTAAAAGAAATAACAGTAGAAAATGGTTATGATACTCATATGGTAGACAAGTTTAATCACAAACTATGTAAACATTACAAAAACGAACATACCACACACACATACACACACACACACACACACACACACACACACACACACACACACACCCCAAAAAAAAACACAACAGAGCAACAGCAAACACACAAAACGAAATGGCACATACACATAGATTTAAGAATACAAAAGCCCAGCCACAGCCTATACTGCAAAATTGAGGAAAATTTCCCCATACAGAAGGCAATAGCAGAAGTAAAACAGGTCTTAAATGAATACACTACACTCTGAAAGGGCACAGTATTTAACACATTAAAGAAATTTTACAAAGAAGACAACAGACAACAGAAACAGACACACACACACACACACACACACACACACACACACACAGAGAGAGAGAGAGAGAGAGAGAGAGAGAGAGAGAGAGAGAGAGAGAGAGAGAGAATGTAAACAAACTTCAAATTTGGCACCGAACACTCTGGTGAACAAATGAACACTGACTGGGCTGGGACACACAACAAACCACAATCACACTGTGTTTTGGTGAAGTGAAAAGTGTTTTTATGACCTTATTTGTGGAAAATACGTGTTATATTTACTTGTGCACTATAACAACTCGCCATGATGCTGAGAATAAAAGGGCTTGCCACACGAAAATGTAAGTAAAAATGAATCTAGGCACGAAATATCGTGACAAACTAAATTACATTCTAGACGATAGGTTAACTCTCAGAAAAATCTCTCATCAACATCGTTTGGTTGCAAATGACAAGCTATCTGTAGTAAATAATCCAGAAAAATCATGTACACCAAGTGTAAAGGTATTAACAAAAGACATGAACTATTGTTTGAACTAAACATCCACATAATTTTGTGATCATTTAATAGAAATGTTCACATTACAGAATAAATAAAATGGAAACCCACTGATGATGGCATAGTGGTGCTGAAACATGTTTGGGTACTGAGAAGAAACAGTGTTTTGCATAACAGGCGGACCTCACATCCTACAATTTTAACTGCAAACACGGTCAACATAAGGATCTACAAATCCTAATGATGAATACCTTACTCTTCTGTTAGTTCCAGTGAAACTGCTTTCAAAACAATGTTATTGAAACCTCTTTTAACCTAGTTTACTTTCAAGGAATGTGAAAGAACAAATTATCAAATTAAAATATAAGAGATGGTAGCTCTTCCTTTTCAAGCAGGTTATGGTGAATTGCTAAAAGAATAAATAGTAGAAATCTGCAGTTAATTATTTTGGTGGGTATGCAGGTAATATACCAATCTCTATTCTAGTGTGTTTTCATAATGAACTTCTAAATGTGTTAGTCTCTCTCTCTCTCTCTCTCTCTCTCTCTCTCTCTCGTGTGTGTGTGTGTGTGTGTGTGTGTGTGTGTGTGTGTGTGTGTGTGTGTGTGTTTCTTTCACTTATAGGACTTTTATTTGGTGCTCGATTGACATGGGTAACACGTATGTCAGCTTAAAGAGAAGTGCCAGTTGAAACTTAACACACTCCACTGCCGAGTCACATGTAGGGTAGGGACCTCACCACCCTCTTGTGTCTGTGCATAACAATAGTGTTACCCTATGTGGGATGTGGGTGTCTGATCTATGGATCAGCTGCCCCTTGAGCTTTGCAGTTACTGGATCCAGTTCACCACTACAGTATATAGCTTGTGTCCAGACTTTATGAATGAGCCCTGTGGACTACCTCTTTGTAGAGGGTGGGGTTCTTCCCCTATGAATTGGACGTTGTCAATTACTGCTAAATTATGCAATATGTATATGCAATTACCCAGTGAAATCATTATATCCTTTTCACTGACTGAATCTTTACCTCCGTTATGGATGACCCGGTTTCAGTGTTCTAGTAGCATGGACCCTATGTCAACCCTAGACCTTGCTGTCAGTGGGGTGGCTTGTGTGCTTTGGTGATACAAAAGGCCATACCGCAGGTACAACCACAATGGAGGGGTATCTGTTGAGAGGCCAGATGTGTGGTTCCTGGAGACGGGCAGCAGTCTGCATGATTGACTGATCTGGCCTTGTTACATCAACCAAAAAGGCCCTGCTGCACTGGTATTGTGATGTAGTGGGAATTAGTGAAGTTTGGTGGCAGAAGGAACAGGACTTCTGGTCAGGTGAGTACAGGATTATAAATACAAAGTCAAATAGTAGTAAAAGCAGGAGTGGATTTAATAATGAATAAGGAAATAGGAATATAGATAAGCTACTATGAACAGCATAGTGAAGACATTATCTTAGGCAAGATAGACATGAAGCTCATACCTACTACAATAGTACAAGTTTACATACCATCTATGATGAAGAGAGAGAAGAAATTTATGATGAAATAAAAGAAATTATTCAGATAGTCAAACGAGGCAAAAATTTAAGTGTGACGAGGGACTGGGATTCAGTAGTAGGAGAAGGAAAAATTGTAAGTGAATACGGACAGGGAGAAAGGGTGAAAGAAGAAACCGCTTGGTAGAATTTTGCAAAGAGCATAATTTAATCATCACTAACACTTGGTTTAAGAATCATAAAAAGTCATATATGTGGAAGAGACCTGGAGACATAAGAAGGTATTCAGATTGATCATATAATGGTTAGACAGAGGTTTAGGGACCAGACTTTAAATTGCAAGACATTTCCAGGAGCAGATGGTGACTCTGGCCACAATTTATTGGTTATGTACTACAGATTAAAACAAATAATTGGAAAAATATAGGAAGTTAAGGAGGTGGGACCTGGATAAGTTGAAAGAACCAGGGGTTGTTGGAAAGAACGAGGGGTTGTTGAGAGTTTGAGGGAACATTAGGCAATGGGTGACTAGAGCAGGGGAAGGAATACAGAACAACATGAATTGGAAGTTTTCAGGGATCAAAAAGTGAATGAATGTAGCAGGGTATCAGATAGGTAAAGAGGCAGGATCTAGTAGAATTCCTTGAATATCGCAAGAGATGTTGAATGTAATTGATGAAAGGAGAAAATTTAAAAATGCAGCCAATGGAACAAGTGAAAGGGAATAAAAAATAAGATTGACAAGAGGTGCAAAATTGTTAATCAGGAACGGCTAGAGGACAAATGTAAGGATTAGAATCATGTTTCACTATGGGAAAGATGGATACCACCTACAGGAAAATTAAAGAGGCCTTTGGGAAAAAGGGAAGCAGCTGTCTGAATATCAGTAGCTCAAGCAAAGAAGGGAGAGCTGAAAGGTGGAAGGACTATATAGACTGCCTTTACAAAGAGTTGACTTGAAAGCAATAATATAGAAAGTGAAGTGGACATAGATGAAAATGAGATGGGAGGTATGATATTGCAAAAAGTATTTGACAAAGCTCGGAAAGACCTAAATTGTAACAAGGCCCTGGGGTATACGTATTGCATCAGAACTACTGAGAGCCTTGGGAGAGCCATCCATGACAAAACTGTTCCACCTCATGTGCAAGATTTATGAGACAGGTGAAATACTGATTTCAAGAATAATGTAGTAATTCCAATTTCAAAGAAAGCAGTTGCTGACAGATGTGAAAATTATTGAACTGTCAGTTTAATAAGTCATGGGTGCAAAATACTAACACATTATTTACAGAAGAATGCAAAAACTTGTGGAAGCCAACCTTGGGGAAGGTCAGTTTGGATTCTGGAGAAATGTAGGAATACACAAGGCAATACTGACCCTACGTCTTATCTTAGAAGATAGGTTAAGGAAGGGCAAACCTACATTTATAGCATTTTTAGACTTAGAAAAAGCTGTTGATAATCTTGACTGGAATACTCTCTTTGAAATATTGAAGGTAGCAGGTGTAAAATACAGGGAGCTAAGGGCTACATACAACTTGTATGGAAACCAGACGGCAGTGATAAGTGTCGAGGGGCACGAAAGGGCTGCAGTGGTTGAGAAGGGAGTGAGACTGGGTTGTAGCCTATCTCCCATGTTATTCAATATGTACATTGAACAAACAGTAAAGGAAACCAAAGAAGAATTTGGGCTAAGAATTAAAGTTCATGGAGGAGAAATAAAAACTTTGAGGTTTGCTGATGACATTGTAATTCTGTCAGACAGCAAAGACTTGGAAGAGAAGTTGAACGGAATGGACAAGGTCTTAAAAGGAGGATACAAGATGAAATCAACAAAAACAAAACAACAATAATCGAATATGGTTGAATTAAATCAAGTGACACTAATGAAATTGCATTGCGAAATGATACACTTAAAGTAGTACATGAGTTTTGGTTTTTGGACAGTAAAATAAATGATGATGGCTGAAGTCGGGAGGGTATGAATTGTAGACTGGCAATGGCAGGGAAAGCATTTCAGAAGAAGATAAATTTATTAACATCAAATTTAGATTTAAGTGTTAGGAAGTCTTTTCTGAAGGTATTTGTCTGGGGTGTAGCCCTGTATGGAATTGAAATATGCATGATAAACGGTTTAGATGAAAAGAGAATAGAAGCTGTTGAGATGTGGTGCTACAGAAGAATGCTGAAGACTAGATGGGTTGATCACCTAACTAACAAGGAAGTACTGGTAGAATTGTGGAGAAGGAAATTTGTGGCACAACTTGACCAAAAGAAGGGATTGGTTGACGGGGCACATTCTGACACATCAAAGGATCACTGATTTAGTATTTGAGGGAAGTGTGAGGGATAAAAATCATAGAGGTAGACCAAGAGGTGACTGTAGTAAGCAGATTCAGAAAGATGTAGGTTGCAGTAGTTATTTGGAGATGAAGGGACTTGCTCAGGATAGAGCAGCATGGAGAGCTGCATCAAACCAGTCTTTGGACTGAAGACCACAACAACAGCAGCAGCAGTTCTTATGTAGTCTCTTCACTGTCTTCCACTTCCCCCCTGCTGTGGTGCGCAGGGGCACGACAACTATGCTGCACAGGCAAGGAAGGGTGCCGCTTGTGCACATGTCCATGACATTGCTGGACACCTAAGTTACTGGCAAGTCACCAGGGGGGGTACCGGGAGTGAGGAGCCTCACCAGCCATATCCAGAGGCTGCTGTGGTACCGCTTAGTCACACCCCTGCCGGTCATGTGTGTTGATGTTAGCACATCTCTTCTAGAAGTATGGGTATTTAAGCAGACACAGTGATCACAGCGGGCAGTTCCCATCACTGCGAGCTGGCCTCTTCTTGTGCTGGCTGCACTGCAGTCCCTCAACAGCTCTCAGCTATGTGTCAGCGAAGTAAGACAATGACCGGAATTGAAGCTTTGTTTATAGTGCTATCTGTGTAGATTGTTTATTTTCTGCCCGACTCTTGGGCACTAGCCAGAGTCCAGATTGTTAGTATATGTGTCATCCCTCAGGAGGAGTGGATGTTTGTTTCTTACGTAATTTTTGTTTTTTGTTGACCCTCCTCGAAGGAATAAAGAGCCATAGTGAACTCCCGCTAGGGCTAGTCGTTAAGACCCAGTCTAGGAACATAATACCTCCACTGAACCATCTCATCCTGTTACGTTCGTGAACCCACCCGTGGTGCTTATCTCGTCCAAAGATCTGGCTGGATCTTTCCATTACCATAGAGAATGTTAGGCAACTCTGCATTTTGGCGTTTGTTTCTCTCAGTTATTGGCGAATTCCTGGTTCAAAAGCCATCCAAACTGATGAAATTTTAATGAAATCCAGACCTTTAGTTGCTTACAGGTGTTGATAAATATCAACGGGGACAGTTGAAAAATTGTGTGCCCTGACTGGGACTTGAAACCAGGACCACCTGCTTCATGGCAGACTCTTTATCCAACTGAGCCACTGAGGACACAGACGATAGTGTGACTGCAGGGACTTACCCTGGGCATGCTCTTCGTGGGACCCACACTTTCCAACTTTCTGTCCACACACTATATTTGTAGTGCCCCTGCCCATCATACTCGTTACTCGGGGTAGTCAATCTACCGATTCCCGTAAGAATTGGGCAGTGTGAGTGCATCTGCACTGAAGACGATCATTGGCTGATAAGCCTTATTTGTATGAAGCTGATATCTGTACAGATATCATTGGTGATTTTGCAGCTCTCGAAGAATGAAATTATAATGAAATCTAGACCTTAAGCTGATTACAGGCATTGACAAATATCAACAGGGACAGTTGAAAAATGTGTGCGCAGACCGGGACTCGAACTCGAGACCTCCTGCCTACGTGGCAGGTATCTGTCTGAGCCACCGAGGACACAGAGGATAGTGCGACTGCAGGGACTTATCTCTGGCATGCTCCCCGTGAGACCAACACTTTCAAACTTTCTGTCCACACACTCCATTTGTTGTGCTCCTGCCAACTATACTCATTACGGCAGTTTTTGTAATTTCATTCTTCGAGAGCTGCACGATCACCAATGGTATCTGTTCTTTCCGACATGTCTGAAAGAACAGATACCATCTACATATAGATAAAGCTTACTGGCCAGTGATTAAGTGGGGATTCACTCACATTGCCCGAACTCTTACGGAAATCGGTAGATTGACTGCCGTGAGTAATGAGTATGGTGGAGAGGGGCACTATAAATACAGTGTGTGGACAGAAAGTTGGAAAGTGTGGGTGTCACAGGGAGCGTGCCAGAGATAAGTCCCTGCAGTCACACTATTGTTTGTGTCCTCAGTGGCTCAGTCGCATAGTGTCTGCCATGTAAGCAGGAGGTCCAGGTTGGGGCACACATTTTTCAGCTGTCCCAGTTGATATTTATCAATGCCTATAAGCAGCTAAAAGGTCTGGATTTCATTATAATTTTATTCTTTGAGAGCTGCACGATCACCAGTGGTATCTGTACAGATACCAGCTTCATATTCATATCTATACTGATAGCTCAAAGGTCGACAATCACAGGAATTATGCCTTCACACATTCTGGGGGCTACGAACTACTCAAAAGTATTTGTGTGTTGCCATTATCCAAGACCACATCTACACACACACACACACACACACACACACACACACACACAAATATTCTATTCTTTAGTGACTCTCTAAGCAGGCTGTAAGGCAATGCTATCCTTTGAACCCATTGGTTCTGATGATTCACAATCTTCTTTGTAGCCTCTGTTATGTTGGGAACCCTGTTGTATTCATGTAGACTCCAAGATCCCTTAACAAAGAAAGCTACCGAAATGGAAACCCTGGAGATGAGGATGCAGGGACACAGCTTGCGGTCAACATTACAACTTCAGCTTTTGGAGACTTGAAACAAGGAATGGCTCTCTGTGGTCACTACAAACAAGCTATGAACCACAAAGGCAGTCCTTTCTTTTCTTTTCCTGCAAACGTTTGGTCTTCAACTATTAAAGAGAGAATTGGACTGATGAACTTGATGTTTAGTCCCTTTCATTCCCCTTAAAAATTCATTCACTGTAGCATGTTCACTGGTAAATGAATGGTCGTACGTCAAGTCATTGTACCAGTTGAAACAACTGCATGATTAAAAAGATACAAGTCTTTACGTTTGTTGCTTGCTTGCTCATTTAGATTTATGCCTAAAATATACATCTTTGTTAAAAGTAAGTGGTGATTTGAGAAAACCTTCCAAAAGTGCCATCTTTTTTGCAGAAAGTGTGGAAGTAGATAGTTGCTGTGATACAGATAAACAGAAATGTGAATTTAATTTTATATATCAATATCTGTAGGAGAAGCTGCAGGATTATGTAGCAGCTCACACATTGCAGGCATTGCATTCAACTTGTAAAAACCAACAAAAATTCACTTAAAATGAGATATTTCCCTAAATGTGTCGTGTGGAAGATGAATTAAATAGTAATAATGCCACCAACACCAACAAAGTTTTGAATTGAAAATAAATCAATCATCACATTCTTTTCTGTAACAAATTGTATGTCTGTGAAAGTGTTATCATTATTGCCAGTAAACGGAAAACTTAACATTTAACTGAAGCCATCAGTTATTTGCATATTGAAGACAGTCATAATTTAAACCCTTTTATTTAATTGTACAGATAAAAAAATCTACTCACCAAGTGGTGGCAGAACACACACATAAAAGACGGTCTTAATTGGCGAGCTTTCGGAGCCTGTGGCTCCTCCTTCAGGCAGAAGGGATGAAGGGAAGGAAGAGGGGTGAAAGAAAGGGACTGGAGAGGTCTAGGAAAAGGGGTACATTTTGGGAAAGTCACCAAAAACTGCTGGCCAGGGGAGACTTACCATACGGTAAGTCCGACTCTTTGGCAGTAGCCAGAGTCCAGATTGTTAGCGTATGTGTCATCCTGCAGGAGGAGTGGAAGTTAGTTTCTGTGTAATTTTTGTTCTTGGTTTACCCTCCTCAAAGGAATAAAGAGCCATTGTAAACTACTACCAGACCTAGTCGTTCAGACCCACTCTAGGAACATAATAATACCTCCAATGAACCCTCTTGTCATGTTACCTTCATGAACCCACCCATGGTGCATATCTTGTCCAAAGATCTGGTTGGATCTCTTCATTGCCATAGCTAATGTTAGGCACCTCTGCATTTTGGCGTTTGTTTCTCTCAGTTATTGGCGAATTCCTGGTTCAAAAGCCATTTATACTGATGGCTTAAAGGTTGAAAATCACATGAATCATGCCTTCACACATTCTCCCCTGACCTACGGCTCTAGGTGACTTTCCCGACATCTACCTCTTTTCCTAGACCTCTCCAGTCCTTTTCCTTCACTGCTCTTCCTTCTCCTTCAACCCTTCTGCCTGAAGAAGGGGCCACTCGCTCCGAAAGCTTGCCAATTACAGTTGTCTTTTATGTGTGCGTTCTGTCACTGCTTGGTGAGTAAATTTTTTTATCTATCCAATTAATAAATTTGTCAACAATTGATTGTTTTCATTGTTATAATTTAAACCCTGTCACAGAGCAATGAAATTTTGATATGAAACTGCCTTCTTTGAGTGGTATATTGAAAAATAGAAGTTATCCAGAACATTAAATATTTTTTCCTAGTACCTCTTGTCACATTAATCATATGCCATAAGTTGGGTGGAACAGTTTATTCATAAATACTATTTCTTCTTCTGTTGGATGTTTGCTTACAAATCAAAACAATGTTTTGTGGTTTTGAAGGATATTTAAAAGTATAATCCTGCCAGTTAAAGTGAGGCTATAGATTAATTTTGAGCACATTACATGCTTATTATTAGTGTTTATATATCATGGTAAATGTTGCTACATTTCTGTGTTTGGGTCAATTCTTCAATGTAGATGAAAGTAATATCCACATAAGGCAACCTTCGTTTAAAGAAGAGGTATTTAGGTACACAGGCTTGTAAATTTTTTTAGCAGTAAATGCCTAAAATAGGTTTTTATAAAGCGTTAGAGAATTTTCAAGGCCAAAGGGAAAATACCACATTGCACTCTTGGTAAAATCCCAGTTGGAGGTGATTTCCAGCTGCCTTCATGTGTTGTCAGACTGTCTTCTTTCACCTAACATTGTTTAGGTGTTACTGATTTAACTTTAGTGACTAACTGAAAACAGTTAATCTCATGGCCTTGAACTAGTTTTTTTTCCATCAGTTCTTGGTTCTGTTCTTCTGCTGTTTCTTGCCTTGTCAATGTATGGCCATTGTTCATCAGTATTCAGATTCAGGTAGTAAGTTGAAAATTACCAGATCTTTTAAACTGTCCTTTTTTTGGGAGGGGGGGGGGGGAGGGAGAGACAAAATGTCACTCACTCCAGGCTGCCTCTGTCCACTGTGTGACAAAACCACCCCCAGGGGGCTCGCCACTCATTGGTGGGTTGATGCTTGGCTACCAAGGGGCTTCAGCCTTTGCAGCATCTTTTCTCTTCCATGCTGCATGTCTATCCTCTTGTTATTCTTTTTCCCCCTCCCCTGGGGAACATGTCTGTGATGTTTTTGGGAACGTGTTCTGCATTTTCAGTAAAAGACATCAGAACAGCCTCTCCACTGTTTTTAGTTCCTTTTTTCTTTCTTCGTTCCCTTTCTTCTATTCTTCCTCCACTTCAGTGTTTGAGGTTCCTCTGTTTCTTCTTCCCCCCTGTGTGCTCCTGAAGGCTGAAGGCTGGCCCACACGTCTGATGTGTAAAAGGTGATGGCTAATGTGTAATTCTCAGCCCCTGGTCAACAGTTAAGGTTTGCATGTACGCAATGGTACAGGCCAGCCTTTCCAAATTGCCAATTGGTCTCTCTGTCCCGAGTATGGGAGGTGTGACCTGAGGTGTGAACAATCACATAAGGCGGGTGCACCCCCTCTGAGGGGGTGGGGGGGGGGTTGGGGGGGGGCATTAGAAGGAGTGCATCTTTGGCAGCACTAGCAAACTTAAACAGAATGAACCTCAAGATTCATGGACATCTCAGCTGCACCACGGTTCCTCGTGGTTTCACGTACTGACGACGGTCAGTCCTTTGCTGTGATCAATCTGGAAAAAGTGCCTTACCTGGTCGCTCACAAGTTGTTGGCTAGTTAAAAACTCCATGTTCTAGCATCTGGCACTTACAGTACTGTTATTGCCACATCTTGCTCCACAGAGGACATGGCCACGGTCACAAATTCAGCATCGCACTTGTAAAATTGCCCAGTGTCACAGTAACATCCCCATCTCCTCCTTCAGCTTTGCAACAAACCACCAAACTTTTGCCTATTAGGACAAGTAGCCTGCTACACACCTGACATGCTGGAAAGGACAGAAGGAATACTCCTGCTAAGACTTCTTACATCCCGCCAGCCAACAAACATCAGATTCTTCCTCTGCCAACCAGAAAGGTTCCAATAAATCAAACAAAGGCAAGCGGTCTTCTCCTTAACCGACTCAGAGATCCTCTTCAACAGTATTACCATGTGATACCCTCACCAGGCCGACCACAGTGTTACCGGTGCGAACTGCCAACTTTTTTTGCCCTGGACTCCACAGACAGACAGATAGAGGGAGAATGCCAATGCCTCTATAGATCCCATGGAGCAGGATCCTCCAGCCTGTGCACCATGTAGCTGTGAGTCATCAAAGGCTGTCACCCGGCAGCCCCTTCATTTTTCTCTTCTCTCCTCTCCTTTCCTCATCATGACTCTCCTCCAATAGAATGTTCATGGTCTTAGAGCCAGCAAGGAGGAATTGCTCTTGGAATCACAGCGTCCACTTTTTCTCTGTCTCTAGGAAACAAAATTGCATCCTCATGGCCACTTCGAGCTCTTATATTTCTTTCCTGTCCGATTCAACCTCCCCCACTCTCCCTCCCCCCCTCCTTGAGGATGACATTCCATCCCATGGGGAAACATTCCATCCCATGGGGGAGTCATGCTGCTCATCCGGGATGACATTCATAGTCTACCCATCTCTCTTACTACCTGACTTCAAGCTGTTGCAGTCCACATTTTCCTACCTCACTTCACCTTATCCCTCTGTACCTTTTATATCCCTCCATCATTCGGTGTCACTGGGGTAGACTTCCTCCAGCTTATTGGGCAATTCCCTCACCCCTTTCTGCTGCTTGGTGACTTTAATGTGCACCATCCCTTTTGGTACTCCCACAGAACCTGTCAGAGAGATGCCCTCTTGGATGATCTTCACAGTCAACTGGACCTCATCTGCCTTAACACTAGTGCACCCACGTTCCTTTCAGACACGATGCACATCTATTTCCATTTGGACCTCTCCTTCTGTACTGCCCAGCTTGTCCATCATCTCAAGTGGGCTGTTCTCTCTGACCACATACTCTAGTGACCATTTCCCTACCCCACCTCCGTGCACAACCAAATGAGTGTAAGGCCGACCGGAGGCTTTATTCATCCCTGGCAACCTTTGACAAACATTCACCTAGTTGTGATGACAAGGTAGAATATCTTACAAATGTTCCATTCCTCACATTTCTCTTTTATTGCACTGTGTCCCGGTTCGTTGGTGGTCCGAGACACGCCGCAGCGCAACTCGCGCAAGGAGACGTGCTCTCCGCATTTTTAACTGTTGTCCTACGATGGCAAACTGCATTCATTACAAACAGTTGTGCATGCACTTTCATCGCATTCTTCGAGATAGCAAAAAAAGCTACCTGGCTTTCATTTACTAGTCCTTTTAACAGTTACACTCCCTCTTCTGTTGTGTGGGCACACATTCAGTGGCTCTTTGGGACCAATTTCCGGCCTGACCTTAGCAGATGATGTCATAGTGGACCCTGTTGCTATCTCAACGCTTTGGGCTGCTTTTCTGCAGAGATTTTGAGCCCCACCCACTATCACCCTGCCTACCTCCATCAGAAACAAGTGGAGGAGGCCCGAGTGATACCCTTCTCTTCTCAGAATTGTGAGTGTTACAATACCGCTAGATCATGCTCTCACTTCATCTCGGTTCTCCACCTAAGCGCCTGATTATGTTCATATTCAGATGTTGCAGAACCTTACTCTTGCGGAAAAGGACTTTGTCCTTCATACATACAATGGCTTCTGGGCAGAGGGCATGTTTCACAGATGCTGGCTTTTGAAGCCTCTGTCATACCCATACCTAAACTCAGAAAGGACAAACACTTTCCATCTAGTTATCACCCATTTCTCTCACCAGCTGTATTTGCAAGGTGATGGAACATACAATTCATGCCTGGCTGGTATGGTGGCTCGAGTCTCGCAATTTACTAACCTCTGCCCACTGTGGATTTAGAGCGCACTGTTGTGCAGTTGATCATCTCGTTGCTTTGTCAACCCGTGTCATGAATGATTTTCTGCGGGAATTCCAGACTGTAGCCGTGTTTTCTGATTTGCAGAAAATGTGCGACACCTGCTGTAGGACTGGTATCCTCTGTACTCTCTACACATGGGGATTCCTTGGCCACATGCCCCGTTTTCCTTCAGGAATTTATAAAGACCGATTTTTCAAGGCACATGTGTGCTCTGCCTTCAGGAAAATAGTGTGCCACAGGGTTCCAGCTTTTTCATTGACAATTTGGCAGTCTATTACAATTGTTCACGGACTTGTCTCCTTGAGCAGCATCTTCAGCATTGTCTCGATTGTATTTATTCATGGAGCATCATCAATGGTTTTCGCTTTTCCCCTGACAAAACCAATTGTATGAATTTCTGGTGGCGCATTTTGTTTCTTCCACTGTTTTTTACTTCTTGGGCCTATTGCTCTTCCATTCATTGAGACTATGAAATTCCTGAAGCTCATGCTCAATAGGAAATTTTCTCGGTCCTCCCACGTGTCTTACTTGGCCACCCACTACACGCGGTCCCTCAATGTCCTACATGTCCTCAGCTGTAATTCCGGGGAACAGATCTGACCACCCTCCTCTGTTTGTACCAGCCCCTTTTCCATTCAAAAAAATACTATGGGTGTCTAGTTTATGCATCTGCACATCCATCCCTCTTACACCATCTCAATACTAGCCACCATCATGGCATCTGTTTGGCCACTGGCACCTTTTACACTAGCCCAGTTGATTGTCTGTATGCAGAAAATGTTGAACTACCACTGTCATACCGCTGTAACTTCCTCCTTAGCATATACGCATCCCATTTGTCAGCCACTATACCTCCTTCTTCGATGATGCCTTTGATCACCTGTATGGGGCATATCCCTCTTCTCTGCTACCTCCTGGAGTTTGCTTTCAGCTATTACTCTGGCAGCTTAACTTCATGCTACCTGCCACTTTTCCAGTGGGTGTGAACTCTTCACTACCTTGGTTTCATATGGCGGCCCGTGTTCATGTTGACCGAGGGAGGTGGCGCAGTAGTTAGACACTGGACTCGCATTCGGGAGGACGACGGTTCAATCCCACATCCGGCCATCCTGATTTAGGTTGTCTGTGATTTCCCTAAATCACTCCAGGCAAATGCCGGGATGGTTCCTCTGAAAGGGCACGGCCGACTTCATTCCCCATCCTTCCCTAATCCGATGAGACCAGTGACCTCGCTGTCTGGTCTCCTTCCCCAAACAACCCAACCCAACCCGTGTCATGTTGACCTTCATTTGCTTCATAAGGATGCTATTCCAATCTCGCTTATTGCCTTCAGTTTCACGACCTTCACTTGGAACTTATTGGTAGTACCTTTGTGTACACTGATGGCTTCTCAGACTGACCATGGTGTCGGGTGTGCCTTCGTCATCGGCACTGACGTTTTTCGGTATTGGCTTCGTGAACACTACTCAGTATGTACGGCAGAGCTCTTTACTCTGTATCAGGCAACACAGGCTTTTCAATTGTGTCATCTGTTCCAACTCTCTCTGTGCCCTTCAGAGCTTCTGTGAGCTGTACACGGTCCATCCTTTAGCGGAACGGGTCCAAGAGAGCTGTCACGTACTCATTCTTGACGGAGCCACTGTGATGCTTATGTGGATCCCTGGTCACTTTGGTCTCATGGGAAACAAGGCTGCTGAGCTGCTGCCAAGGCTGCAGTCCTAGTACCTCGGCCTGCTAGTTCATTCATTCCCTCCGATGATCTCCGTTTTGCTATCTGTCAGCAGGTGGTGTCACTTTGGCATCACCATTAGTCCTCGCTTCCTGGGAAAAAGCTCTGGGGAATTAAACCTCTCCCAGCAGCTTGGACGACCTCCTCTCACTGCGAGGAGATTATTTTCACTAGGTTGCATATTGGGCACTGTCTTTGTAGCCCACATCATTTGTTAAGTGGTGATCCCCCACCACTTTGTACTTCTTGTCCTCAACCTTTGACGGTTTACCATTTCCTGACGGAATGCCCTGTTTTTAACCACTTATGTTCTCATTTAGGTTTGCCATCTGAGTTATCAGCTGTTTTAGCAAACAGTGCATGGGCTTTTTACTTTTCATGGACAATATGATGGACATTTAATCTTTAGCTCAGGACCTCCATTTTTTTATGGTGTATTTTATGGACCTCTCTCTAACTCCCTGCTTTTAGCTGTCTTTCCTTCCATCAATTGGGCCCCCCAGGGGTCCACAACTCTTTTGTGGATACGTGCGTGGCGAGCACAGGGCCCCGAGCTATTGCAGCCTTCTTTCTCTCCAGGGCTGCATTTCCTTCCCCTTCCCCTCCTTTCCCCTCCTTGCTCCTTTCCCCTCGCCCTCTCCTCTCCCTCTCTTGGTGTCCTTGCTTATGTTGGCCCCCGCTATCCTCCTGGTTCTGTTGGTTCTACAATTTGGCTTTGTTGCGTAATCACCTCTTCCTTTTGGCATTCCCTGGTCCCCCTCTGGAGTTTGACCTCCATTCCTAAATTTCTCCTCCATAGTGTGAGCCGTTTGGGGAAGAGCACCTTACCTAGTGTCTCCGATGTGTGCCCTCCTAGTACATTCCACCTCTTTTTTTTTTTTTTTTTTTTCCACATCATTGTCTGATGCTAGGGTGCATAGCCAGCACGGTAGCCAGCCCATGTGGTTGGGTCGCTATGTACCCTTTTGGTTGAGCCCCCTGAACACACAGGGATCACACTTCTGATACCTGAGCTGTGACCTCCTCATGCATGCCTTGGAGTGGTTGCTCGTCATCCTGGAGCATCGGAACTCCCGGCAATGGCCGCCATTCCAGACGGCCCTTGCTGTGGCTGGGTGGCGCCTGTGAGGAGAGCCCCTGATCGGAGTAGGTGGTATCAGGGCGGACGCTATGCAAATGAAACGCATACGGGTCCAGATCTCTGGCCATTCTTCTGCGGCCGTCTCTCTGCGTGGAACTGTTTTTCTCGAGTGCTGCTTCTCTTGCCCCTTCAGTCTTCCCTTCCATGGCTACCCCCTGGGAAGAGGGTCAGGCCCGTCGGCTAGGGGCGAAACCTTTCCCCGGTTATCTAGTTTGCACCAGAACTGATGGGGATACTTTCACCAATACCAAACCTTTATTCTTTGTGGAACACATTGAAGACAAGTTTGGCGAAGTGGACTCCCTGAGCAAGATGCGGTCGGGGGTTCGTTGCTGATCAGAACTGCTTCAGCTGCCCAATCTGTGGCCCTTCATGCCTGTACCCATCTTGGCACAATTCTTGTGTCCATTACCCCCCACCACATCTCTAAATATGGTTCAAGATGTGATTTTTCACAGGGACCACATCCTTCAAACTGATGAGGAACTTCGGGACAATCTCAGACGGTGGGGTGTTCACTTTGTTTGGCGTGTTCAGAAGGGTCCTAAGGACAATCGCATTGATACTGGTGCCTTTATCCTGGCCTTTGAAGGGGATACCCTCCCTGAGAAAGTTAAGATCATGGTCTATCAATGTGATGTGAAGCTGTACATCCCATCTCCTATGAGGTGTTTTAAGTGCTTGCATTTTGGACACGTCTTCCCGCTGTTCACAGGCCCCTCTCTGTTGTAACTGTGGACGTCCACTCCATGAGGGGAGTCCCTGTGTTCCCCCTCCTGTGTGTGTAAATTGTCATGGCAGTCATTCTTCACATTCACCAGATTGCCCAGTATATAAGAAGGGAAAGAAGATACAGGAGTATAAGTCCCTTGATTGTTTAACCTACACAGAGGCCCGTAATAAGTATACACGTCTTCACCCTGTGTCCATGACATCTAGTTACACTTTGGTTACATCTTCACCCCTTCCTTACCCCCATCCCAAACCCCTCTCCTCCCCCACTCCCCTGCGGCTCCCACACCTTCTCCTCTGGGCACTGCTCCCCCTCCCCAGCCGGAGAAGTGTCCCACTCCTTCGGCATCTGCCGGTCAAGGGCGCCTCTCCCAGGATGCCCCTTCCCGGCACCTTCCAGGCCAAAGGTCTGCTGCCACGCGACGACCGCGAGAGCCGCGGTCTGTCGGCCCTCAGGTCGCCCGGTCTCTCTCTGTTCCCGATCTTGCTGCAGCTGGCTCCTTTATGCCACACAGCCCTCCTGATCTCAGCCTGAGAAGAAGAAGAAACATAAGTCCTGGGACAAAGAGCCTCTGGTGTCACCAGAGGTCTCATCCCCGGCTTCACAACCGGATTCTGACCTGTTGTTCATGGATGTCGCCCCCTCCTTGTCCGTGACGGGTGAGGACCCGGCGGTATGACTGGCTGTAGCGTGTTCAGCCCCCATTTAAATCATCGTTCTGTGGTTCTCCAATGGAATTGTAATGGATACTATCGTCACCTTCCGGAACTGAAATCCCTTCTTTCGTCTTACTCTGCAGCTTGTGTGGTTCTACAGGAATCTCATTTTACTGATGCTCACTCACCAACCCTCCGTGGGTTCTGTCGAAATCGGGTCGGACCCCTGCGGGCTTCTGGTGGCGTTTGTACGTTGGTCCGTACAGACATTGCTAGCACGTGGATTGCTATTCAAACTACATTGGAAGCGGTTGCTGTTAGGGTCCACCTGGACTCTGAGGTCACGGTTTGCAATCTTTACCTCCCTCCTGACAGGACTCTTACACCTGCTGCCTTAACTGCCCTTCTTCAGCAACTTCCTCCTCCCTTCCTCCTCCTTGGGGATTTTAATGCTCATCACCCCTTGTGGGGCAGTGCCTTTCCATCTAGACGAGGTCTTCTCATACACCAGTTTATTGCAGACCACGACTTGTGCCTTCTTAATGATGGCTCCCCTACTCATTTCAGTGCCGGTTATGGTATCTTTTCTGCCATTGATCTTTCTCTTTCTTCTCCCTCTCTCCTCCCTTCATTACACTGGTCGGCACATGACTACCTTTGTGCTAGTGACCGTTTCCCGTTGATTCTCTCTCTCCCTTCCCGCTCCCCGATGGACAGGTTACCTCGTTGGTCTTTCCAACGTGCCGATTGGCCTCTATACACCGCGCAGGTCGTGTTTTCTCCTTCTTTGTCAGGTTGTATTGATGACGTCTTACGTGATGTGCCTGACGCGATTGTTTGCGCTGCTAGCCTGGCTGTCCCGCACTCATCTGGACCATTTCGTCGCCGGCAAGTCCCATGGTGGAGTACGGCCATTGCCATTGCCATCCGTGATCGCCGTCGAGCTTTGCAACATTTTAAGAGGCACCCATCCATAGCCAGCCTTACTACCTTCAAACGCCTCCACGCTAAAGCCCGTTATTTAATCAAACAGAGCAAGCGGATATGTTGGGAACGATTTGTTTCTTCCCTCGGTTCTACTGTCCCTCTGTCATGGGTATGGGCTACACTTTGCTCTCTCCAAGGTTGCCATCGGCAGTCCACCCTCCCAGGCCTTCACCTCCCAGATGGCCTTTGTACGGACCCATTAGTTCTTGCAGAACATCTTGCGACCCATTTTGCAGTGGCATTAGCATCAGCCTCCGATCCAGCTGCTTTCCTTCACCAGAAACAGCAGGCTGAAGCTTCCACCTTATGTTTTACCCCTTGTGAGTCAGAATCTTACAATGAACCTTTTACTGAATGGGAATTTCTTTCTGCTCTATCTTCTTCTCATGATACAGCACCTGGCCCAGATTCCATTCATAACCAACTGCTTCAACATCTCAGTGCTCCACAACGGCAACATCTTCTTCGGGTGTTTAACCGTATCTGGCTCCAGGGTGGCTTCCCTTCTCAGTGGAGGGATAGCATTGTGGTTCCTGTCCTTAAGCCTGGTAAGAACCCCCTATCTGTTGACAGCTATTGGCCAATTAGTCTGACCGAAGTTGTTTGTAAATTACTTGAACAAATGGTAGCCTGTCGGCTCAATTGGGTCCTCGAATCTCGGGATCTATTGTCCCCTTACCAATGTGTCTTCCGAGAGTGACGGTCTCCAATCGATCATTTACTTCGCTTGGAATCTGCAGTTCGGCAGGCTTTTTCCAAGCGCCGCCATTTGGTTGCAGTGTTTTTTGACCTTCGCAAGGCCTATGACACAGCCTGGCGCCATCACATCTTGCTTACCCTTCATCAGTGGGGTCTTCGGGGCCCACTCCCGATTTTTATCCGCCAGTTCCTGTTCCATCGGTCATTCAAGAGTTCAAGTTGGTACTGTTTTTAGTTCTCCACGGACCCAGGAGATGGGTATCCCACAGGGCTCTGTCTTGAGTGTCCTTCTTTTCTTCATTGCTATCGATGGACTTGTGGTCTCTGTCAGTCCTTTGGTCGCCCCTGCCCTGTATGTGGATGATTTCTGCATTTGGGTTAGTTCCTCTTCAATGGCATCTGCAGGGCGGCAGCTCCAGGGAGCTATACGGCGTGCCTCTGCATGGGCACTCTCCCACGGGTCTCAGTCCCCCTTGGTTAGTTCCTTGGCCTCGAATTCGGATGGATCTCCGCCGAGGTCCGAAAGATTCCATCCCCCTGATGGTGTTCTGTTCCTTTTTCCGCCAAATTTTATGGGAGTTTCGGGATGCTGTTGTTTTTTACACTGATGGCTCTAAATCTGCTGATCATGTGGGGTATGCCTTCACGTCCTCTGTTGGAACGGAAAATCATCTGCTGCCACCTACATGTGGGGTGTTTACTGCGGAATTGATGGCAGTTTCCCAGGCCCTTACCTTTATTAAACAGTCCCAACACAACCGCGTTTTGTTATGTACAGACTCAATGAGTGGCCTTCTTGCTATTGACCGCTGTTTTTCGCGCCATCCCTTGGTCTCTGCCATCAATGACCATCTCGCTGTTACTCACCGTGCTGCTTGTTCCATTGACTTCCTTTGGGTCCCTGGCCATGTGGGTATCCTGGGTAATGAGCTCACTGATTGTTTGGCTGGGGGAGCAGTCACTTACCCCCCGTTTTCTGTAACACCTCCTGCAGCGGATTTACGGCTTCACATCAAATCCCACTTTGCACAGTCATGGGCCAACTCTTGGGAGGCTACTCCCCTGTCTAATAAACTTCGTGCGTTTAAGGTGACACCAGGCCCGTGGCGTTCTTGCTTTCGCCTCTCCCGAAAGGACATGACCACACTGTGTTGTCTCCGCATTGGCCATACCAGGCTGACCCGTGGTTTTCTTTTGCAGGATGAGCCATCCACACTTAGTGGTTGTGGAGCCTTCCGGTCAGTAGCCCACATTTTGGTTGAATGCCCCCTTCTTTTGGCTCTGCGTGCTAAGTACAGACTCCTCCACACTTTACCTTTGATGTTGGCTGATGATTCCCGGATGGTCTCTCTGGTTTTCGATTTCCTCTGGGAAAGTGGTTTTTATTCTCAGTTTTAAGGTTTTTAATCTCTCTCTGGTGTTGGGGCAGGGCGGTGGGTGTTTGGGTGTCTCCCACTGTAAGCTGTGTTTGGAGATTTCGGACTCACCTCCCTGCCCGAGATCCTCTTTTCTTCCCCTTTTACTCTGTTTTAACCCTTTTTTTTTAAGGATTGGTTAGTCTCCTTTTCCCATACGTACTTCTACATTCTAGCGGTTGCACCTTTTAAGTCACAGGTGATCTTGCCTATGCTGCTTCAGCATAGTGTTGGGTTCGTTCTCTTGCTGACTTCCCTCATTTTGTTTTTACCGTTGACAACATGACTGCCCTTTTACAGTTTTAGCCGTTTCCCTTTTATTGTTCTGACTTTCCTGAGATGTCACACTGGTGGAATGGACCACATTTGCAACAAGGGACTGATGACCTTGCTGTTTGGTCCCTTAAACCCCACACAACCAACCAACCATCAATTGGGCTTAATGTGTAGTCATTTCTACCTCCTTTTTTGTCTTTGTGTTCTATGGTTCTGGCATGTGTGGGTATGACCCTAATTGTTTTTGCACCCAAAAAGAAAAGAGAGCACACTGTCCAACAAAGCTGGTAATCCTGCTTATAGCGAATATCCAATATTTTGCAGAATCTTATTGGTGCCAAAGGTGCGTGAGAAAGGTTTAAATTTTTCCCATTTTACGAAGTCAGAAATGCAAACTTTTTTATTTTCATACCTCTACTACTGCGGCAAATCATTCAAAGAAGTGTTCAATACAGTGCAGTTTGATACTCGGTTATTTCTGTGGTCACTCTTCTGTCTGCATTGTTTTTAAACTAAGAATACATTAACAATGTTAGTGCTATCGTTTTTGCATATACTTCTTTATATTCATGTGTTGCACGACACAATTTTGATTTCATTATCGTTCATTCTCGCTGGTCTCTATGTAACTGTGCTGTATGCTGCTTGTTAAATGAATGTACAAGAGCAAAATCATTTGATTATATGATAACAGCCACAAAAAGACATAGTTATTTGTTACAGAAAGCAGTAGTTATGGTGTGGTACTTTTGCTTTAATGATAGTATTTTAACTTCCTAACTTGTAATTCAGGAAATAGGTGGCATAGAATATAATGTATGTAATGGCAAAAAAGACACTAGAAGCACAAGACTAGAGAAATGTGTTAACTTTGTGGTGGAAACATTTAAAGCTTTTCTTTAATGTTGATAATTTACGATTATGTGTGTTATGTTCTTTTGATTGTTTTTGGCAGGGAGATTATGACCAAGCCTTCCAGTACTACTATCAGGCAACCCAGTTTGCTCCACCTTCCTTTGTTCTTCCACACTTCGGCCTTGGACAGATGTATATCTACAGGGAGGACAATGAAAATGTAAGTTGGATCAGCAGACAGAAAAAAATATGCTGAAAGGAAGCTGACTTGTCACATAAAAACTATAACTTGACACTGAATTATATGTAACTTGTGCATTCATATTATTGTAAATATTTTGAAGTTAAGACTGTCAGTATGAAGAAAGTCTTAGTGTTTGCAAAACTGAATATAAATACTTTTCTTACAGGCAGCTCAGTGTTTTGAGAAAGTGCTTAAAGCCCAACCTGGAAATTATGAGACAATGAAGATTTTGGGTTCACTGTATGCAAATTCAACAAGTCAGTCAAAACGTGATATTGCCAAGAGTCACCTTCGAAAAGTAACAGAACAGTTCCCAGATGACATTGAAGCTTGGATTGAACTTGCACAGATCTTGGAACAGTCTGATTTGCAGGCATCTCTCAATGCTTATGGAACAGCAACCAAAATACTTAAAGACAAAGTACAAGCAGAGATACCACCAGAAATTTTGAACAATGTTGGAGCTTTGCACTACAGGTATAATACTTAATTGTTGATTGCAGTATTTGATTTGCAAACAACAGAACAGGACTCTGCTGTGGAGTAAGTGCACTAATGAATGACAGCTTGACCTTGTGTTGGCTGTGGTGCAATACGGGCCACGTGTCAAGGTCCACCTCCTAGCTTTAAGTCTGAAATTAGCTCCCTCTAATTTTACAATGTTCATGATGTGCTTGTGCCTGTGCCTGCTTGCTAGGTTACGAAATACCAGTAGCCCCTGATAATTTAAAGAATCAACTCCCTTGTATAAAACTGCTTCAAATTACTGACTACTTTATAAATGCATTAACGTGTTAATTATTTGACATTTAGCATGTAAGCGAGAAAAAAGTTTAGAAAAGATTTGAAATTATGTGTCAAGCTTTTTGCAAATCAATAAGTACTCTCATTTTCATATACTAGATGAATGTGGTGTAGGTATTGATGGGCGGTTGAGTTATGCTGCCTCAAGAAATACACAGTTTCTAACTGTAATACTTCTCTTACTATGTGCAACCTTTAACAGAAGAGTATACCTCATAATTAGTAGATTGACATTTTCAATTTTTTAAAATTTGGTCAATAATTACCATATATGAAATATCGAAAATCAAATTTTTGCTTGATGTTAGCTGAGCAACTTACAACTAGCACCAAAAGCCATGAACTGGGTTAGCTGTTCAGTAAATATAGGTGATATAATTTAGATGGTTTAGTCACAATCTGTGACTTTCTGTGAAAAATTCAGATGATTCCACATTTAAAGCACGGAACTGATTTTTCAAGAGAGCTGGTCTCAACTCAGTTTCATCCATCTTAACATTTTTTTAGTTCCCTAGTCACTGCAGACAATTGCAGGGATGGTTCCTTCTGATGAGCCACGACAGATTCTGAGCTAGATCATTGTCTGATGGAACTAATACTCCAGTCTTATGATTACCATATCAACAAGATACTTAGCTGTAACCTGCCTCCCAATATTGCTTTATGTATTAAACTTGTACACTATAGCAAGCTTGCCATAAAGAACTTGCTTGACATTAAAACTGTGTGCCAGGCTGGGGCCTGAGCACAGACCTTAGCTTCAATGAATAACACTGAACAATCCAGGCATGCTTAATGGTCTGACCCATTTTCTTTGTATCATAACTTCTCTGAGTTGTCAGATTGAATCTGAGGATAGGCAATGACTCAGAAGGTGAAACTTCATCCCTGAAAGTTATTGGCACTACTCCCCTCAACCCTTTATGCAGAACGTTTTTCAGGGCTTTAAAAATCAGAAACAGCTGATAAGGGATTGTTTTGCATCTGGTTTATTGTTACTGCCCTCACAGATGTGAGGATATGAGATAATTGTAACCTCCCTTGCACCTCTCTCCCTCCGCCCCTGTCCCTCCTATTTGTCCCAGTATATTGAACTCCATTGTCAACTTTAATAATGGGTAACAAAGGTCATTTTTTCCTCTATTGTTGTAGTTATGGACATCACTATTATTCTTAAATTGTGATTATTTATGACAAATTTCATTAGGCAATGTATGTATTGTTATGGTGCAGCAAAAATGCCGAACTCCTTTAGTAGGTGCCTACGTGATGACCATGGGTGAACACAAGGCATTATTCTTACTGCTTGCTATTGTGCAATCAATACCTTCTTTCTAAGTGATGAGTTAAACCAGAAAATAATTCCATAAGACATTATTGAGTGGAAATATGCTAAATATTGATAGAGGTTGATTTGTTTGTTTCTAAGACTAGCAAAAGTAGCTGAACTTATTTTTATGATCAGCTCAGTAGTATCCTTCTTCCAGTTTAACTTTTCATCAGTATGTACACCCAAAAATTTAGACATTTCTGCCCTGTTCACTGACTCCTCTTTGTGTGCTATGTAAATTATTGATATATCTCTTTGTTGTAAATGAGTGGATATAGTGTATTTTCTCAAAATAAGGGAAAGTCAGTTTTCAGAGAACCACTAAATAATGCTTTGAAAAACATTGTTACAAAGTATTCTGTTGCTTTCTCTTTGATGAGATTCATTAAAACCAGCCCTGCTTTTCTGGGGGATGCATACCCCTAAACTTTTTTGTCGACAAAATAATTTTTTTACGATGTTGAGAACTTGGAAGAGTGCCAAAGATTTATTTCATGGTCGAAAATTTTTTATTTCATTTTTCTGTGTTGGTAATTGCAATATGAACGATACCAGTGCAGTTTTTGTTGGGAAAAGCGATGTCATTGACTGTTTCAAGCATTTCGAAGCTGTGGCAATCGTTCTCGACAACTGACTCACTGGCAGCCAGTTCAACAAACATGTAGTGCCCTCACCTGCTAATAGTGAGTGATGGTAGTGCTAAATGGATATGCGTACGCTCAAATGCCGAGCTACCGATAGATGTCTCTACGGTACCGCTATATGATGATGATGTTGATGACATCATGGCTAAAAGCAGAGGAGTGATATCCCATGATTCAGTTATTAGTAATTTTCACTGCATTATAACCAATGTCAGATTACCCTCAAACTTTTTTTTAGAAAAAAAGCACTGATTAAAACACTAGTATCATCTGTAAAAGTACAAATTCTGCTTAATGCATGTTAAATGAAAGGTCATTCACATATATAAGGAATAGGAGTGGATCCAAATTTAACTTTCCTTTGTGATTCTTCCCCAGTCACTAAAATTTCTCTCCTTTCAGTATTGCTAGACTTATTGAGCACAACTTTTTGTATTCTCTTTTTTAAAGTATGAGGTTTGGCTTTTTAGAGTTTTTATAATTCTATAAATTTAAGTGAAGCATGTTGGTGCTGCCTCTAGCTGCTTAGTTATGTGAAATGACATTGCTAATATATTCTCTTGCTTCTTACACTAAACTATTGAATCCTGTTTTTGCTGCTACATTTAGAAAGTTGTTCAAAAAGTGCTTGCAACTTAAGAATTATCAGTAAGAACATTGCTATTTAGTTTGTTGTGGTATTTTGTACACGGATTGATTTTCCTGTCTCCTGTTTCACAGTATCCCATATAGTTTTAATCTTACTATCTGCATTTTATTTTCTAGCAGGATATGCATATTTCCGGACATTTTAATGACTTATTTTAAAATATTCCAGTACTTTTTAAAGAATGCAAGTAACAATGGACCTAGACTTATTCTGGTCTCCATATAAATTCCCTCTCCCTCTTACGTGAAATTTTAATTGCTTTAATTATCCCGGGCTTACTTTTTTTCTTAATGGACTTTCTGGATAACTTTTTAGGAAAGCTATTTTCGGATGTAGACATAAATTTATACACACACACACACTCATCCATTACCCACCGCTTAGATCTTACTGTTAAAACATTGTACCCTGCTCACTGCTGTGTGTGAACATTCCACAGAGCTGTAATGTAGCAGTGGCTCTGCTGAGCTGAATACACCATCTGATCACCACCATCAGGCTTGGCCAGTATTTGAATGGGTGACCGTCTGGGTATGCCACATGGTGTTGACAATTTTTTTCTTTGTCTTTATGGGAGAGGGGACAGGGCGGGTAGCGGCATGAAGTGCCTGATCATTCATGTCTGTGCCAATGTCCTGGCTTAAATTCCAAAACTTTCTGCAGTGTGTCATGAAGTGAGGGCTTGCCACACTGTGGGTGATGATCCATCCTGCAGATGAGGTTAGGTTAGTGTCCACATGATCCATGTTTATGTTTCGTGAGTTTGCTGTTTTCTCTTGGTTTACAGCTCTCACGTCAAATGAAAACAAAACAGCTTTCTGTGACTGGGAGCTATCAAGTGAATTGAAATACATTCAGATAATTATGGAAGACTAAAATATGTTATAAGTTTCAGTTTTCTTATTTTATTTCATTTCCTCATTATTGGCAATCCAGCATTAATCATCGTGCAGAACAATGAAATTATTTTTGTTGGTTTGTGACAGAAATTTGGCTTTTATTAATCTTTTCCTCAGAGGCAGCCAGTTTATTTGAAGCAAAGTGTTTCATCCCACACTGTTAGCTACTTTCAACTGTCTTCTGAATTTCAAGTGCACATTTTCATCTTCTGACATATACGGCATAATGCCACAATAAAGAACGACACTTGAGGTAATACAGCACTTCTATCCAAGAAAACTGGCGTTCTGAAAACCATGCTGAAAAGTTTAATACCAGGTAGGGGCTGACTTCAGCATGAATCTGGACAGATCAATGTGCGCTTCACGCCAAATTATGCATTTTAATGAGGTTTACAGAATTCCAAAGCTCTTAGAATATTCTTATGTCCTGTGCCTTTTATGACATAATGTAAGATCTGTTAATGCTATATTTCAAATGTATGTAAGTGTTCACTTGAAAATGATGAACCAACCAAATTTAGTTTCAATTATTTTGACAGCTTTAAGAGAATTTTACAAATTGCCTTTCATGAAACACAATATTTTATGATCACAAGACATGTTTCAGCACTTGTCTGGTAAGTCCTCTAGGCTTGACGTTACTTCTTAATTTGTGTTGTTTACGTCTAAATTTACAGAACACCATTCTTCAGTAAATTATAGGCTGTCAGCACACGATGCTTTATCATCGTAACTCCCACAGGGCTTTGTATTTTCTCCTGGAGTAGAATATAAAGTGCTAGACCAAGGATGTGTTCCAGAAGAACAGCTATAGTGACCGCCAAATTCGACGCGCCTTCAAGCAGAAGACCACACCACAGCCAACACCTGATGATGATCCACTGAAAGCGACAGCCTACATACCATACACGGACAACGTATCTGGAAACATAGGCAGGATTCTAGGACGTCATAACATCAAATGCGTCTACCGCCTGCCGCCAAAGATAAATTCCCTTGTAGGGACAGTGAAAGACGATTTAGGACTCCGGAAATCTGGAGTTTATTTCATACCATGTGAGTGTGGGAAAGCATATGTGGGGCAAAACATTCGCATGATCGAGGAAAGGTGTACTGAACACAAACGGCACACCGATCTCCAACAGCCTACAAAATCTGCAATTGCAGAACATTGCCTCCAGACAAATCATTGTATGAAATACGAGAATACAGAAGTCCTGCACAACACATCCCGCTTTTGGGGCTGTGTATACAAGGAAGCAATTGAAATCCGGCTGCACGAGAACCATATTAACAAGGACAATGGATTTCAGCTCAGCCAAGCGTGGAATCCAGCAATAAAAGTTTTGCAGGAGCAGTGGAAACAGAGCACCCCACCCGCCGAAGGCGGCATGCGTACTGATGCCCGTCAGTCATCTCGTCAGCGCAAGCTACCCCCACCACTGCGGCCTGCACGTCCCTCAGTCCATATGCGGAGTCAGTGGAGGGGAGAGGCGACAGGTATATATACCACACCACCCGCCGGCCTAGGACGTCAGTCAACAGGAGTAACCTGATGATGATGGCACTTTACGCCGCTGAAAATTCGTTCTACAATAACCAGTCAACCCGGCTGCATGCCTGAGAGACCTTCAAGCATGTAGGATGGGTGTTGATACCATAGGTGAGGATTGCTTTCTTCCATTAACAAACGTAGTTGCTTGGTCAATTCAATATTACCATAACTATTTGATCCAGCAAATGTTGGACTACCTTTTATTGATCACCTTCTCACTCTCTGTATTGGACATTGCAAAGCCTAAGTACTAGGATGCCAGGAAATGAGTAGAAAGGGAAAACAGTACCCAAAGAGCTATTGGGTCTCTAATCACATTGCATTCATTGACACATTTTTCTTATTTCAGCGTACTACCCACGCACTCTTTCAGCAGTCCCTTGAATAGGGGACAGGTAAATTATGTTTGTGGCATATTAGACGTGCTGACTGAGCACATAGAGCACTGTACCCAATTAAATTACACTGCAGATGCCCCAAAACTCTCCGTCAGTCTCTAGACAATTACCATAAGAAATACTTACATTAATTTCAAATCTCTGTGATGTAACCTTTACTTTCATATTGAGAGCTATACTGCTTGTTCTGAACACTGCTTGTCTCATACTACGTAACCTTCTGTTATCTTTCCACCCAGCCTCCAAGGACTTGCTGCTGTTGTCAGTGTTGCGTCGCTGGTTGCCCAGCAGGATATGATGCCCTGTGATGTTCCACAACATGATGTAGCATGGCAGAAGCAAAGGCCCACTGGTGCTGGGAGAACCAGTGGAAATGGCTTCTGGCACCCGGGTCACCCACACTAGCTCTTCTGACACCCTCTTCACAGCCTTGAAATAATTTCTAATTATTAACACATTTAGTCTGTGATGAAAACCACAATGATTTGCCTTGTTTTGTTACATTTTTACTTAGGTTTTCTTCATCCTGATTGTATCTGTATTGCTGGCAAAGAAAAGAAAAATAAAGTTGTGTGACATGAATGGCTGGTATTATCACAACAATTAACAATAGTCAGCATCGGATTTGGTTGATCCAGTCTAGCTTGAAAACTAGAATTTATCAGGTAAATCCTGAGGGATTGATAATAGGACAAGTGGGCTTCCAGTAAAACTGAGCTCATATATGAATAGGTAAACTGTTCTCAGTTGCATTTTTATGAGTGATGGGATGCAAATAACAACAAAATATATTATTGTCATCACAAATAAGAAAATTAGTAATGGCATCTAACCAATTTATGCAGCATATCCATGCTTGCATGGTAATCTGAGGTCAGTCATTTCTGTTCTGTTCTGACATTATGTGGTACGACCATGTATACACTAGGAAGCAACTATCACATACCTGTAATGTGTGACACTTGCTCTCTAATGACAGTGCAAATTGCTGTGCAGATCAGCTACTTGTGCATCTAGCTGCATAGGACTTGTTTAGTGGCAGTTTCTTGTCTCCTGCTTACCACAGAGGGTCTGCTTTCCAGTTATTGTATATGCTGCCAGAAGAATTAGTGGGACTGGTGTGTCCAAACTTTTCTGCACAATGCAGGTCATTCTGATTATTTGAAGAAGACACTCAATTTGGCAAAGGATAACTAAAGAAATAAACTAATCAGATGGATTTTATTTATTTATTTTTTTTAATTGTGCCTACATCAATTGTAGTACAGCTATAGTTCGCTTCAACTTTTACTGCAAGTATAAATCGAATACGATTTCTGTAGTTCTAAAAGGAAGAGCCTCACATTGCAGGTTCATTTGCAGTCATGTGTTTGTCATCTATTGCTCAGAAAGGGAGTAGTACTGGTACTACCAACAGGAGAAAATCCCATATTGGGACTGTGACAAGTGACAAGTGTAAGTATGCTGGCTGTCTGTGTCCCACCATACACCCAAGGCCTCCACTGTCTTATTATGTTATGGTGCCCAACCTGCCTGTCCCACATCACACCACCCTGCATTTCAGTATACATGCAACCTGTGGGCATCACTGTGCCAAAGTCATAAATTTGTTACATTTGCTTTTGTGACATTGAATAGTACACTTCTTTCAAACTGATTTAATAATGGACATTGTATTTTCTCCTACTGTCACAGCAGCTCATTAGAGTTTTTTTTCCATAGCAGAGAACATGAAAAATTAATCTGGCTATTCTAACATGTTTTAAAACAGCCATTTGTGCTATTTTATGATTTTGGTATAAATGTAAAAGATACATAGGACAATCTGCGAAGTACAGAAAAGTGAGAGATAATTGAGCCCCTTAAAGCTAGAGTAGTGTAACTCAACATTTTGTAATTTTTTAGTGGAGTCCAGATCTTATTCAGCTTTTGCCTTTCTGTTAATGGTGTAATTTGTAAATCACATAGCAACCACAATTTTATGCTGTAAGCAAAGACAGCTCTTTGTTGACAGATGAAGTGATGTAGTTGAGAGGGATGAATGGTGTTCAGTGTGATTCACAAGTTATTGTGATAAAAGACAGCATCCTGGAATCAGTTATTAGGGACTATAATGGATCCAGTAGGAAATATTTTCCATCACACTGTCATCCAGTGCTGTTCAGTGTTCTATATTTTCTCATTACCTTATTACTTTACATCAAAATTAACAGTTTCTTGTCCGCAGCTCGTGGTCGTGTGGTAGCGTTCTCGCTTCCCGCGCCCGGGTTCCCGGGTTCGATTCCCGGCGGGGTCAGGGATTTTCTCTGCCTCGTGATGACTGGGTGTTGTGTGATGTCCTTAGGTTAGTTAGGTTTAAGTAGTTCTAAGTTCTAGGGGACTGATGACCATAGATGTTAAGTCCCATAGTGCTCAGAGCCATTTGAACCATTTTGAACAGTTTCTTGTGTATGTGTTAGTTTGCCAGCGTAAAGCACATCTTAGACATAAAATTGTTGATAAATTATACGTTGATATGTGCCCAAATGAAACAGAAAATGCCTCCACATTGATCACCAACAGTTGGAAATTAACATTTTTCATGTGACCATAGCTGGAGGAATTGAAATAGTATGTAAAAATACCTTTAGGATGCCTCAAAATCTCTGATGTTAGAATGACTGGAGCCAAAAAAGGTAAAACTTACAGAGCCTTCAGGTAAGACAAATGAGACAATTAAGTTCCTGGCAACAAAACTTCAGAAGAAAAAATGGCGGTAGTATGTGAACACATACTACTTCTTCATCATATCAGTAACACTATGCAGTATCCTACAACCCAAACAGAAGATATTTGCTAGAAAATTTGAATGTTTGGCTCCTCTATAATTTGTACAAAGACTACTTCAAAAGTCAAGGAAAAGAGCCTGCTGCAGAAGTCATTTACGATAGAACACAGAGTTCAACTTGCATTTCCACGGCTATCCCAAGAACACTTTTGTACAGTGTGATACTTTTGCTAACAAATTCAAGCATTCAGCAGATGAACAACCAAAGATACAGCTTCAACAAGACCACGAATTGCATCTATGTAAGGCTGAAATGCTCGGGAGTCCATGAAAGTGCACACTGAAGAATCAGTTCATTATAGCTCATGCTATGTCTTTACTTTTGATTTGGAGAAGACACACTCCTTTCTTAGACTTGCTGTGTCAAGTAGCTTATTACAACTGTAATTTATATGTTTATAGTTTGGATTACAAAGAGCTATCATCAAAATTAGGATTTATATACTGCTGGATCAAAATGACTGGATCTCAAGATTTACTCTTTGGTCAAATACATCGAAACAAGATCACTGCCCACAAAACATGTTGTACTAAATAGTGATACTTTTACAGGACAGAACAAGAATTGGAGAATAGCCTTGACATCAATAAAAAAAAGTTTTAAGTGAAAAGAATAATACTGAAATCAAAGACCAAAAGTTCATGATAGTGACAGTTCCTCTCTCCCCAGTGATGGTGATTTTGTCTTAGCAGAAAACTATAGGAAGTTACAACAGATATTTTATCCCAAAGATTGGTACAATATTATTGCCAAGTCAAAGGAGGACAAACAATGATTTCTTGTCTGCGGAAAAGTGTTGAAAGTCAGTCACCAAGAGAAAAAGTAATGATGAGAAACATCCACGGTCATCGTTAAGGATGCAATGGATTCAGTATCAAAAGAGTGATACGTTCACACTCTTTTTTGAGGAAACACTTTCACAGGTATGGGATTTCACTAGTGGATCTAGGATTTAAAAAAACTATACATATTTTCTCTAACATAACTCGAGAAAGTCAAAGCCTTGAAAGTCCAGGCTGAAATAATAATGATGTGGAAAGGTAGATTGCTACTTACCACATAGAGCAGGCACTGAGTCACAGGCAGGTACAGTCAAAAATAACGCAAGAAATATTATCAGCATTCAGAAGTAGAGCTCTTACACATTCTCACAACTCTCACAGCACCTGGAGACACTGACCATGTATATGTGAGGCGCTCTCTCTCTCTCTCTCTCTCTCTCTCTCTCTCTCTCTCTGTGTGTGTGTGTGTGTGTGTGTGTGTGTGTGTGTGTGTGTGTGTGTGTGTGTGTGTGTGTTTCCTATTTCAGAAGGAAGTATTGTTCAAAAGCTTAATATTTTAGTAGTGTTCTTTATAATGACTGTCTGTGATTCACCTCTGCGTGGTGAGTAGCAATATATACTTTCTTTATTGTTGCTATACCTCTGGGAACACTGTGCCCAAAGACCTCAGGCTGTTAAAAAAGAGAAGAACAACTTGAAAGAACTTTTCTCTTCATTTCACTTGTTCTTCACCACTACGTTCAGAGTCTTCTTTCATCTGATGATGCTGAAGACATTAAGCCAGTGAATGGAAATGATAGTATTGATGATGAGTAACAAAGATTATGTAAGTGCAGTATTGTTGACTGCCACGTATGTTTTCATAGCAAAAACATTTTACCTGTTTGTATCACAAGAGGTGTAACTTCATTTTGGCCCTTATGTCACAATTATAATTGGAAAAAAGTATTGAAATTGTTAATTTGGGATAGAAAAAACTATTCCAGTAACATACAGGATGTACATAAAGTCCGGCAACACTTTCAGTTATTCATGGCACAAGAACAAAACATTGACATATGTCATTTTGAAGGGAAACCCTGAAAGTTGTTGTTGTTGTTGTTTTCCATGTATACTGCCGCAACGTAGTATGGTAATTTGCCGATAGTCAGTCCTGGTCGCAAATATGGCGAGTTCAGGTGCAGAGCGAGCTTTCTGTGTGTTGCAGTTCATGAACTGGCCTCCCCGGTGGGGACGCATTGAAGATTTGGTGTATGTCCCATCTCTACCACGCGATGTAGCAAAGCTCCAGGAGAGAATATGGGAAACAACTGCCACAGTCGATGATGCCATGCTAGGATGGGTATGGCAAGAATTCGATTACTGTATTGATGTCTGTTGGGTCACTCATGGTTCGCATATCAAATCTTTGTAAAAAAACTTTCAGAGTTTCTCTTCTAAATGCAATATGTATGACATCTGTACAATGTTTAGTTCTTGTGCAATAAATAATTGAAAGTGTTCCTGGACTGTATGTACACCCTGTATATGATTAAAAAAAACTAATACAAAAATACTGTTGAATCCTAGTAAATATCTCAAAACAAGAATAGTGTGTGTTACACCACGTGGTCTCTAAAGGTCTGATTTGCTATTGAAACTTGCACCATGTAAAGTATTTAATTTGTAGTATTGGCTACTTGAGCTGAAAGGCTGATATTCTTGTTCATTTTTCAAGTGGCAGAAATGATGGATTGAATGCATTAACTGCAGCAGGGACAAAATGTAATTCATTTTAGTAATATTGGATCTCCAGAAAGTTCAAGGGAGTTTTGTGGGCATGTTAACAACATTGCAAGGCCATGCAAAATGAGCTGTATGAAGTGATATGTCTCTGTTTAGTGTGTCTTTGAAAAAGAATTTCGTTGACTCTTAATTTCCAAAACTATATCTACATCATTTTAAACCAGCTCACATTGTGATATAAATGACTGCTTTAGTGTAAGAATGTCTGCAGTTAGTTTATCTTTGAAAGGGGAAGGGAATGGAAGGGGATTTGTGGCAGCACCTTGCTGACTTCTGTTGTTAACTGTTTCAAATCCAGTATCACAGGAATACAAACGATTTTATATTATATGTAAACATATTAAGCTGATTTTGAAGTTGTCTGTATTTTCAATTTCTGTGCTTTACTAACGATATACTTTCTGGTAGTTAGTGCGAACATGAGGTGAAACTGACAGTTTTCACTAATGTAATAGTAGCACTAATCCCCCCCCCCTCCTCCCCTCCGCACACGCACGCACGCGCGCGCGCGCGCGCGCGCGCACACACACACACACACACACACACACACACACAGATCGTCCATTTTTGCAATAACAGGGAATTTATTATGATAATCTTAAATATCCCTATTTTTACAAGTCATTTAAATGTTAAAAATATTTTTAATCAGCCCATTTTCTACAATACCAAATCCTTCAGTATACCTCTCTCAATGACTGAGATCTTTTCTTAAGCGTATCTCCCATGAGAAAGATAATTTCTAACCACTTTGGAAGGAGGAAGGGTAGCTGTCATCAGCACCTAAATTCCAAGTAGAGTTCACTGGCCAATATTATCTTCTTATCTAGACTGTGCTAGTGAAAATAAAATACAAAATCCAAGATCGTTCTTTCTTTAAATAGTTAATATGAAATAGAAATTTGAAACACATTTAGTTGGTGCTGCAGCATTTTAAAAGTTTACAGTTGGCTCGAAACAGCTGGATTTTCATTGTTTATTTGTTTTTCTGTGTTAAGCCTTAATTCACTTGGCGTTCTGTTTCCTACCGCACAAGAATTTTTGAACTGTCTCTCAAAGATCAAATCTAGCAGTATGTTTCTGTAACCCCCCCCCCCCAAATCACCACCACCACCATTGACCACAGACCACTTTAAATAACCAACCCTGCAAATGTCTTATTGTTGGTTGCTTTATCACCTCTTTGTTCATTGTTGCCACATGTTGGGATGTTTTTTTTTAAATGGAGGAAAATGTCAATGATACAACTCAAGAAATAGACAAAAAATATGGTGATTTGCGATAGCCAATGATTACAGTTCTGCAAGCAAAAGGCTCATTCAGAGGAAGAACTTCAGTACAACGGTGGTGGAGTCCTTTCTGTTTCGCCAATAAAATACTTGAAAGGTTAGTTAAAATAAAGTATGTTCCGAGTGGTGGTAAAGTAAAACGTAGAGCCCAGCACTGAATGTCAGTTTAGCACATTTTCTTTTTGTACCTGTAGAGTGCAATTTTTATGTGCAAGTTTAAATCCTGGAATTTAGCTGTATATGAAAATTTACTAGCTATAGAGATACTATAATTTTTCAGGGTGTAAACTTCAGTTCTCTAACAGTTTATGTGTTCAATTTAAATAACTGCGCAAAAATACCTGATTTTGTATGATAAAAAGTAAAATAGAGCGGGCTTTATTTAGTGCAGTAAAATCAACAGGAAGCATTTAAATAACACTTACACAATTGTAAAAATAAATGTTATGTAACATGCATTAAATTTTCTGATGATATTCCTTCAATTTCGGTTTAAGCGTAGGGTTCCTCGAGTTCACAATTTGTAGTACGTTTTACAGAATAGTCACTTTGTGACTTATGGGTTAAATGTGTTTGAGATATGTGGTATGTCATTGTATGGAAATGCATGCCCTGTGTGAAACGGATTTTCTAAGGTATAAATCTGAAATAGGAATAAAGATATTTGATACCAGTTCCAGTACATTGTTGTGTTTTATGTATTGTTATGCATAAAGAAAACTTAATATGAACAGTAAAGGAATATTTGTTTGTGTTATTTGTAGTTATCATGTTTTCTACATGGCTGATGTAATAAAAGTTTAACTCCTCGCATTTAATTTGCTGTTTTGAAAATGTTGCAGGTTTGTTTGTTTGTTTGTGTGTGTGTGTGTGTGTGTGTGTGTGTGTGTGTGTTTTGTAGTAGTAGTAGTAATACTAATAGTGAAAAATATTATCTAATCTCTCTTTCTTCCAGATTAGGGAATTTGGAAGAAGCAAAACAGAACTTGGAAGAATCATTAAATAGATCTAAAATTGAAGCAGAGCAAGATCCAAAATATTACAATGCAATAGCAGTAACAACAACCTACAATTTAGCAAGGTTATATGAGTCGCTGTGTCAATTTGATCGAGCAGAAAAACTTTATAAGGACATCTTGAAGGAGCATCCAAATTATGTAGACTGTATGTGGAAAATTATTGTAGTTGTTTTTACGGGTCTCACTGGCCAATGTACAAATTTTGTAACCAATTCCCATCTCAGGTTATTTACGTCTTGGCTGCATGGCAAGAGACAAGGGTCAGATATACGAGTCTTCAGATTGGTTCAAAGAAGCACTGAGAATTAACAACGAGCATCCTGATGCGTGGTCATTAATGGGAAATTTGCATTTAGCAAAAATGGAGTGGGGTCCTGGCCAGAAGAAATTTGAAAGAGTTCTTAAAGTGAGTGGATGAGTATTGATAATTGATAAAATTACAAAACAGATGACATGTAGCAGTAGAATTCTCACTTATCAAGGTATTTAAATTCTGGCTTTCGCCACTGTTAGTGGTACAAGTGGTAGCTGCATAGTCTGAATTTAAATCCTTAATAATTGTAAAGCAAACGTGGACACTGTGGTCACAAAAATGAAAAATTCTTACTCTTTTAATGGACATGCAAAAATCAATATTGGTTTTATCTGTTCTAACAGTTACGCTTACAGATTTCCCCTTTTGAACACTGTGAAGTTATAGTATCTCGTGGCTCTTCAGTTAAACGCCATTGCAACATTTGCTCTGTGGAGGCAATTAGCATTTATTTGAGATATGAATGAGGAAACTCGAGAGCAAACAAGCAGTGCTGTGGCCCAAGTGCCAATATTCAGAGGCCTATGTGGCTCGCTGCTGCATTTTGTATCCTCTTTAGCTTCTGTGCTTTCCAGTGGATCACGATGCGAATAACATATTGATTCCCAGTTTAATGTGAATCATACTTGTGTCCTTACCCAGCATAGTAAAAGTAAATACACAGTCTCTGATGTCTTTATTATTAACATTACCTCAAATGATGTAGCTTGCCAATACTTGTCAATATGTAGCCCATTGACTGCTAAAGATAGAGGCAGTATCATTTCATAACAATGACCATAGATTTTGTATTATTGGTTTCCAAGAGAAGGTTGTTTTGTTAATTGTTTATCAGTTTAATAAGAGTGGCCAAATGTATGTGGTATAGGCTCATTGCTAGGTATAATGGCTAGTAATTTTTCAGATAAACATTAATCATAAAAAAAATTCTGTACAATCTCCAGTAAAAGAGTAGTGATATTTTTTTTAATTCAATTTTTGTGGCTATGCAATAGTGATGCTTCATGCCAACATTGTTCTTGTTCACCATTGTCATTTTTATAGTGTAACAAATAGTTTCCCATGTTATTAGCTGTAAATTACTTCCCTAATGATAAAATATAAATTTGGCCCCCAGAAATTCATAAACTAAATTAGAAGTATACCTGACAAGCTTTTCCGTTTGTAGATTACCTGAAAATTAGATTTTTGTATTTACAAATATCTGTTAACATTTTAAGAAGTAATGATCATTTAAATAAGCCTCCCATCATTCACTTCATATTAACTGCTGTTTTTCAACATTAATCAATATAACCACATGATTGTTAAGCAGATAGCAGTAGATGAGTAGTATTCTTACAGAAACTAGAACACTTTCCTCAGTAACTATTTTTGTCCTGCCACATATATAATACACTATTTTTCTGGTCCTATTAAGTGCAAGTAGTTTATAACAAGTGCCTCTGACAAATCGATGGAAGCTGTTCATCATAGGTGCATCTCTGTGGTAATGTGTGTTTTGAGCCATTTCTCACTTCTGAGTCCTTCTTCTTTGTCTTCTTTTTCTTTTTCCTCTTCTTCCTATTCCTCTCTCTCTTCCCCTTCTTCTTCTAGACAATATCTGAGGAACACATTGTGTTAATCTATAAATGTATGGATTTCTGGTTAACTGCCCCATCTTCTTCTGCAAAATGTTTGTAAAAGATGTTTCAGAAAGACGTGGTAGCATAAACTAATTCAGATAAGACATTCTGTATGACTGTTGTCCAATTGTTATTGGTAACAGACATGTAGCTGTTAGAATGTAACTCAAATAATGCTTACACAAGATCTAAAGCAAACCGAAAGCTCAATGTTGATTTTCATAAATTCCACCTAGACTTCATAGCACTTTTGAATTTTCTTGTCTTATATGTCTTGGTGAGGTCATCTTGGCATTATTTTATAGTGGCAACACTATTTTTAATAGGTGAAATCAATTTGTCTCTTGCATTTACTTTTTGTATGGAGATTTCGCCTTTCAACCACCTCCACAGGCAAAAATCTAAAGGGGCGTGGTCAGGAGACTGTGATGGTCCAGAATTGTGGCCTTCTCACCCAGTTCATCTTCCCGGGAAAAGTAGGTTTAGATGATGTCATCTGACAACTAGAATGTACAGTGGCCCCATAACACTGGAAGAAAATACCTATTCTTGTAGCCAAGGGAACATCTAATTATGCTGGAAGCTAGTTTTCAAGATGGACCAGTGTAAGACAGTGCTGTTAACACAACAGGTGTCTGTCATACCACACTACACATTTGCAGCAAAGTGTTCTTGAAACACTTTCTCCTCAAAAGCATGTAGGTTTTCATCAGACTACCAATGTTAGTTAAGAGTCTTATTCACACTGTCGTGAATGAAAATAACTTCACCAGTAAGCAGTATTCACAGATTTACTCAGCAAATTGCATGTAGCAAATGATGAAATTCCTGTTGTTTACCTTTTTCCCTCACTTGAAGGTGTTGTACCCACTGGAAATGACAAGGATAGAGGCCACATATGTAATGTCGCATATGTTCTTGTATGTAGAACACCAAAACATGTAGAAATATTAAATTGTTGTTTGAGGACTGTGGTTACCAAATAAATAGCATCTGCTTCTTCAACACTCATTTCATTTGCACATTCAGATAAAATATGACTGCTGGGCACTGCATTAGTGTCACACAGTGTAGTCAAAATGCGAGTAAGCACCCTCGAGTCTGGTATTGTGCAGTTAGAAAATCATGTACTGTATTCAGTACAAATAGCACCAGCAGCTTTTGTGTTGTAAAACATCTACACAAATTGCATATCTGAATACCCATCATTTGTAAATATGTGTGACATGCTTTAAAGATACAGTAGAATTGACCAACAAATCACAGTCACAGTTGAAAAATTCGATTATGTAAACTCAGGCACAACTTTATGGCTTGAACTTCATAGCAAAGTGCCAGTCGATAAAAGGACCCATAGAAACTGCAGTACCAACACATGTAATAAACAAAAAATGCACGCATTCCATGGCCTCTGCCCAAATTAGTCTATGCTACCACCACCTAAATATTTTATTGTTCCTATGGAAACACTCTTATGTTTCTCGGTTGTATGTTCACTCTACTCACTGAACAAAATAATCTTGATGTTAAAAGCTTGAACTGTAGTGGATTAGGATTTTTGATCTTTTCCAGCTTGTTGGTATGCATAGTATTCTGAATTGCTTGTGTATCTCAGACTACAATAGTCATTATTATTCAAATTTGTTCCTTCTCACTTTGTCCTGGTTGCTGTAATAAGACCTTTGGTCTATCTTGTATTTTGCAGCTAAGGCACAGAGACTAGTAAGAATATTCACCAGTCCTATGAAACATGATGAAAATTATAGCTTGTTCAAAGACTGAGTTCTAACAGAATCCTCACCCTGCAGATGAACTGTGATTTGCAGCATTTAAGTATGGTTATGAAGATGATCTGTAACAAAGGTCAAAACTGGTAATCCAAATATATATAAAAAGTGAGCCAGACAGAATATGTTTATGTTTGCTGTATTAAAAGTGGTCATGATGCCCTCAGACATCATATCTACAGTTAGAAAATTATAGCTGCCATGCAACAATATTTAGATGTTAGCTTCATTTGGAGAAAATGACCTGTGTCTGTTGTAAATGAAATTTCACTTATCATATTGGGGTAAGGAACAGAAGAAAAGCCAAAGACTTTCAATCAGCTTACTCTATTATTTTTCTGTTGCAGAATTTGAATTAAACTGCTAAAAAAAGTATTGCACTATCTGCATATCAACAAACATTTGTAGTCTTAGATACAAAGAGAGAAATGCATGAGAAAACAAGCTCCATGGAAAAAAAAAAATGTAATAATCAAAATAAAGGCAGTTTGTTCAAAAAAGTGCATCTTTGCAAATTTGTAAATCAACTCTGCTGCTGGTAATATGTTTTGACTGTGCAGCTGGACAGAAGGTTAGAGGATCCTGTCCTGATACTAAAACAGCCCTCAAATTACCATTGATAACTATGAGAAGTATCAGACATCACTGAGCTGAAACAATACTAACTCACTTCCCTGCTGAGTCTGCAGGACTGTATATCTAAGACGTGCTTTGGTACCAGGCCATTGCACAATTTTCTGTGGCAGTCATTAGGTATCTGACAAATCCTGCACTTGTTGGTGATAAAGCCTGACAAAATTTATTCGTGCTCCACTCCTGGTATTCCGTTGCCCATGTTATTTATGCTACATGGTATGGGCAGTTTTAGACGGTTGTTCATAATGAACACATTGAGGCAAAATTGGTGGTGAAGAGACAGATATCAAAAGTTTAAGTTAAAAATCTAACTGTACTTTTTACTACCTGTGCATCATAACTTTAAAGAAGTATCTATTACACTGGCCAGTAAATTTAATTGTGAGTGGTAAAGTTATGATCTGTCAGCAGTTGATCTTTTATTAACTGGACCTTTAGGTATTTGGTGTCACAAAGAATGCAGTAAATTGTACGAGTGCATTTATCATTACATCTAACACTGCCAAGATTCTGACAGTGAAACCTGTTTTTCCATAGAATCCTGCTACATCAGCAGATGCATATTCCTTAATTGCTCTTGGTAATGTATGGCTGCAAACTTTGCATCAGCCAACCAGAGACAAGGAGCGAGAGAGAAGACATCAGGATCGTGCCCTGGCTATGTACAAGAATGTTCTTCGGAATGATCCTCGCAACATTTGGGCTGCCAATGGTATAGGTATGTTTTTCACACATTGTTTGGTAGTCCAATGTATGAATTTATTTTATTGTTTTGTGAACTGACATATTTCTGTTGAAATTGTAGTTAGCCATCATTTGCTACAAAATAGTATGAAAGGGTTGTATATAGTTATACTGATTTCTCACCACAGTATTGCCGCTTGCTGATGTAGGAGACAGGTAGGGTTTCTAAAATGCATTTTAGATTATTATTATTCCGTTATTTTGACATTTTTCACAGTTTCAATTCCAGAGCTTTGAGTAATTTAAGGTTTAGCTATAAGTGACTCTCTTTGATAACTGCTACTTGATTTCTGCTATGAAGTACAGGGCATGAAATTAAGACACACAATGTCTTACAGTACTGAGCAACTATAGTTGAGCAGGCACCTTGTTTTGCTTTTCCTTCACTGTTTCTTGTATAACTTTTCCTAACATACTAGTTAATCAAACATGTGTTGGAACTGTATGTCGCATGGGGGTTGCCAGTAAGCATTTCTCAGTAACCGTGTGACAATAGTTTTGGAAACTGAACTATTAAACTTGTATGTTAAGAAATGAAAATGATTATTTAAACTAATCAGTATTGTTAATGAGCAGATTATGTAAATTGTTTAAACAGGTTGTTGTTTGTCTTGACTGTGCTGCTTAGACACTTAAGTTCTGTAATTTATGAAGCAGTATATTTTACTGCAAATTAATTTTCAAACTGTGTTCTTGATTTGAGAATATTTTCTGTACACACAAAAATTCAACTGTGTTAGTAAATATCCATAGTTATGGATTCTTCCATCACTTCTTGTTAGGGCAGTTCCATATTTAAGGCTGATTAATAAGTAAAAAAATCAGTGGAACAAAAACAGTTTACTTATTATTCAAAATTAAATATCCTTAGGTATTTTTGTCTTCTTTACCATTGTCATTTTTATACCTTCTTTAAATTTCTGTCTCTCTCTCTCTCTCTCTCTCTCTCTCTCTCTCTCTCTCTGTGTGTGTGTGTGTGTGTGTGTGTGTGTGTGTGTGTGTGTGTGTGTGTGTGTGTGTGTGTGTGTGTGTGTGTAGAAGCAACAGCTGTAGGAGAGAATGATGATGCTGGTGATTCGACAGTCCCTAGATACAGCAGAAGAATACAATAAAGTTTCAAAATTAGTCTTTGATTACTTCAGTCCATGCTGGATGTATGTATTTCTGGTGTTACTTAATATGAACAGTTTGTGTATTGGAATACATGTCATACTATTCATTAAAAGAAGAAAAAGAATCCAGGTTTTGCAGTAAATGTCCTTTCCATTAAAAGAAGAGGTCATATCATTCAGCGAGCCTTCTGAATTTTTTACAGGGGCTGTTTTAGCACACAAGGGATGCATCAATGAAGCTCGTGACATATTTGCACAAGTAAGAGAAGCCACTGCAGACTTCTGTGATGTCTGGTTAAACATTGCCCACATATATGTAGAACAGAAGCAGTATGTTGGAGCAATACAAATGGTGAGTGTGCAAACTTACTTATATGTAATATCTTCATTTACACAGATGTATGGAAAAGTGATTTGTAATGCCGAAAGCTTAATATTTCTAACTGTTTAACAAATGAGACTTAATTACAGAAAAGCTACTGCAGACACTGACGTTTTATTGTTGTATTAGAAATTTGTGTCTTGAATAATAGCGCACTCTGTGTGGTAAACCCATCTGCTTTTCTTCTTTTCTTCTTATTAATTTATTGAAAATACGGTTAATTTGATGCTTGTACAGTTCTGCTGCTATTGAATGTCTTCATGTGGCCTTTGGATCTCTTATTAAACATCCCATAAGTCTTCAAACTGTAAACATAATCTAGAAAAGTATAAAGAATTGACAGTTAGATGCAGAAAAATCATGTTTGCTCAATTGCAAAGGCTGAAGCAGGCTTTATACACAAGAACATGATTGTTCTCATGCTTGTGGAATTTTTATCATTTCCTTCATCAAGAGAAATAAAAACCTGGACCACTCAAGTGATGGGTTTCCTATCTTCATTTTGAAAAAAAGTTAAAATACAAGTGTAAACAGAAAAAACTCATTCAGTTTATAAACAGAGAACCTACACAAATTTCCTTCCATGGGACAAAATGAAACAAAAATAATTCGCAAATAATAGATGGGTGATTAGCCAGTATTAGCAGATCAGGCTACATGTGGGATAAACTTTAAGGGAAAAAAGAGGGGAGAAAAATACAGGTATTGCAAAAAAGGAAACATTACCACAAGCCACAGATCAGAAGAAACACAAGGATCCAGAAGTTGCAATGGGTTCATGTGCTTTCCAGACGTAACACTGGACTAATTAACATTTAAAACCTAGAGAGTACTGATAGTGAACTGTTGGTAGATAGTAGGTTGAAAATGAGGAGGAAGCTCAAAAGTTTACAGACATAAAATTGAAACAAAGAACACATTAAATAGAAATAGGATGCAGATAAAACTGTGAATAATAAACGAAAAGAGGTGAATTTTGAAACGTGACAGGCAAAAATGCAGATTGTAAGAAATATGAGAGAAGAAAGTGGCAGAAGAGTATGGAGATGCCAAAAGGGAAGAGATAATCATATATTAAAATCAACTGCCTGCTCTCACAGATGTTATTCTCTCTTCTATGCATGTGTACTGCCAATTGTGGATCTGAACATGATACTGACATGGTGCATTGCACAGTTTTTCAAATAGGTCACATACACGGGTAAGAGATATGGGGTAAGGAGGCAGCATAACAATTATACTGTGGAAGATTCAGTGGATAGTACAGAATATGCTTACACATGAGCTCATCATGGTAGTTTTGGAACACAAAATTGACATTACATTTAATTAGATGTTTTGTAACATAACAAATCTGTTTTCCACATGGTCCAAGTCTGTGGAAGAGGAGGCAGTTGCCAGGTTGAAGGAAGGTAATGTTTTTTTAGTGGGCTTTTTGTGAGATGGAGTGTTGTGATAAGAGATATTAGTATTGAAAATATTAATATGGATTTTGGAGAAAGGCAGTATGAATTTTGTGAGAAAGGAGTAGCTGAACTGCTAAAGAAAAAGAAAGGGAGGTTCAGTTCAGTATGAAAAATAACAATATGTTAATCTAGACTGAATCAGAGGGTGCCAACCATTGGATACCAACAAAGCAGCCTCCATGATACTGGTTCAAATGATTGGCACAGAGGATGCCACATATATGTTCATCTGGTTATATACCTTCTTTTTTGAACTTGGGAGTGAAACCATTATTATTAAAAATGAAGTTGATCAGAATGACAGAAGAGTATGCCTTACATTTACAATAAAAGGGCAACAGACAGCAGTATGTCCTGCAGACCATACATGCTGAAGATTGGTACAGAATCATGTTGTGTCGTACTAATCAGGAGGGTATTTGATAATAGTGGAATGGAAGAGACTGAGGCTGAGACAAGTGTCAAACAGGGAGGTGGACTTTCACTAGTTTTGTTCAACATACCATTGGTTGAAGTGATCGGACAGTGGAGAGTAACAAACAAAACAAGAAAAAGTACCAAAGAGAGAATGTGACTCAAGTGGACTGTTTGCAGGTAACATAGTTAAAGTGATTGAGAGGGAACAAGATAAAAAGAAACGACTCAGCAGTGTGATCAAGATAGCCAGAAGGGTAGGAGTGGTCATAGCCTACAAGGCAAAGACACTGGATTCCATTGTGGGCTGGAAAAGACTAGAAGGATCCCTGTGAAAGATAGCGAAATTTAAACATCTGGGAGAATATAGAAAAGGAAGAAATGGGAGCAGTGAGCAGACAGTCAAGAGAGGATAAAGAAGATTGGGAAAGACATGGTGTGGATGTAAAACTCTAAAAGAGTTGGTGAAAATGGATGTGAAAACTTTGGGAACAACTGTGTTACAAGTACAAAATACGAAGTAATCAGACCGGAAATGGTAGGATTCCCAGGATGTGATGTAAATGGATACAGACAGAATGACCAAGATACTGTGGAAGACAAGATGAGAGACAGAAATTTTCTTTTGGAACTCTGGAAGGATTTGTCTGACATACGACTCGAGGTGAAAGGGAAGGAAAACTGGAAAAGCAAGTAAATGCCTAGCACTGTGCCAGAGACCAACAAAAGAAAAGGGTGCTGACAAAGATTGGAGTGCCATCAGGGGAACATGCAAGAGAAGAGGATACTGAAGATCTCAGAAGAAAAACTAGAGAGAAGGAAAGGGGTGATATTCTGGGATGAGAAGATGAAAGAAAACATTCACAAAGGTGCTACCCATGGTCTTACAGAGACCGTAACAAAAGGACGAGAAAGTGATACTAAATTTAGTTAACAACTAGTTATTCATCTAAATAACAGAAATATTGCAGCAGGTGTATGTTTAACCAAAGCAAAACCAAATTTGATGAGGAACAATATTATTGTGTACGTTCAAAACTCATTACTAATAACTCAGAGCCATGGGGTTTCCCCCCAGGGTCTCAGCATTTGGTTGCTGGGTACAGACGTGATGACCCCAGGTTCCTGAGCTGGAGATTGGTAAGTGCCATCAGTCCTCTGTTGCTGTAAGCTCTGGGCAAGCTTCAGTGACCACCATGCAGCGCAGCAGTGGAATGTTGTGTGTTTTTGAGATCCCTCAACATCACCTGATTTAATTCAACTGCATTCCATTATCCTTGTTTTGCTTTTGTTTAAGTTCAACTTATGTTCTCGTTTTAAGACACTGTCCATTCCGTTCAACTGTTCTGCCAACTCCTTTACTGTCTCTGATAGAATTAAAATTGAATAACATTGGGGATAGGCTACAAACCTGTCTCACTCCCTTCTCAACCACTGCTTTCTTTTCGTACCCCTCGACTCTTGTAACTGCCATCTGGTGTCTTTACAAATTGTAAATAGCCTTTCGGTCCCTGGGTTTTACCCCTACCACCTTCAGAATTTGAAAGAGAGTATTCCAATCAACATTGTCAAAAGCTTTCTCTAAGTCTAAAAATCCTAACATAAGTTTGCCTTTCCTTAACCTACCTTCTAAGATATGTCATAGGGTCTTCATTGCCTCACATGTTCCTACATTTCTTCAAAACCCAAACTGATCCTTCTCGAGATCAACTTCTACCAGTTTTTCCATTCGTCTGTAAAGAATTTGTGTTAGTACTTTGCAACTGTGACTTATTAAACTGATAGTTCAGTAATTTTTACACCTGTCAGCCCTGCTTTCTTTGGGATTGGAATCATTATATTCTTCTTGAAGTCTGAGGGTACTTCGCCTGTCTCATACATCTTGCTCACCAGATGGAAGAGTTTTGTCATAGCTGGCTCTCCTAAGGCTAAAAGTAGTTCTAACAGAATATTGTCCACTCCCTGGCCCCTGTGTGAACTTTGGTCTTTCAGTGCTCTGTCGAATTCTTCACACAGTATCATATCTCCCATCTCATCTTCGTCTACGTCCTCTTCCATTTCCATAATATTACCCCCAAGTACATCGCCCTTGTATAGACCCTCTGTATACTCCTTTCACCTTTCTGCTTTCCTTTCTTTGCTTGGGACTGGTTTTCCATCTGAGCTCTTCATAGTAATACAGGTGGTTCTCCTTTCTCCAAAGGTCTCTCTAATTTTCCTGTAGGTGGCATCTATATTACCCCTAGTGATAGAAGCTTCTACATCCTTACATTTGTTCTCGAACCATTCCTGCTTAGCCATTTTGCACTTCCTGTCGATCTCATTTTTGAGATGTTTGTATTCCTTCTCGCCTGCTTCATTTATGCATTTTTATACATTCTCCTTTCATCAGTTAAATTCAACATCTCTTGTGTTACCCAAGAATTTCTATTAGCCCTTTCTTTTTGCCTACTTGATCCTTTGCTGCCTTCACTATTTCATCTCTCGAAGCTACCAATTCTTCTTCTACTGTCTTCCTTTCCCCATTCTTGTCAGTCGCTTCTTAATGCTCCCTATGAAACTCTGTACAATTTCTGATTGTTTCAGTTTATCCAGGTCCCATCTCCTTTAAGTCCTACTTTTTTTGCAGTAGTTTCTTTAGTTTTAATGTACCATTCACAAACAATAAATGGTGATCAGTGTCCACATCTGCTCCTTGAAATGTTGTACAATTTAAAATCTGGTTCCTAAATGTCTGTCTTACCTTTATATAATCAGTCTGAAACATTTTGGTGTCTCCAGGTCTCTTCCACATATACAACCTTCTTTCACAATTCTTAAACCAAGTGTTGGTGATGATTAAGTTAAGCTGATTAATCTAGCAGCTGAGAAAGATGCTGGTAGATTACTACTTTAAGTGGATGAGGTCCTTGTTGATGCGTTTTATTTCTTAGAGAAGAGTATCAAAAGAAAAAAAGTCTTCAGAAATTTCAAAACTTGCACATTAAAGAGGCAAAGAAAATTCTGAAACATGTATGGACCAGGTGGTTACCTTTAGGCAGATGTTTCGAAACTTACTGGATCAGTGGGAACCACATCTTTTCTTCAGTGAGGAAGTAATATTATGTACCCAAAGAATTTCTGCAAGCTTGATATGTTACAGAATATCTAGAGTTGAACAAAGTGGATCCAAAGAGTATCACAAGAAGAGAATTCTTGATTCTGCTCCTACACATGCTCCTAAGAGAATAGCATGTTCTTCCAGATGTGACAAACCCATCCTAAAAAGTAAGACTTCTGTTATAGCTTGGGAGGAAAAATTGTTTATGTTCCTGTCCTCAAACTTGAACAAGGCCTTTGGTACTTTCCTTCCTGTGGCTATTCCTGTATTGGACAAATTGAATGTTGGCCTTCAGACTTCTTCCCCTCAAGTTCACTTTTTGTTAGAACTTATAATGGATTTGTTATAGCAGTTGTTCACCGAATTTGTTAAGCGTAAAATTGTCAAAAGCTCCTCTTTGCTTGAAATTGAATACAACCTGATTCAAAATCAGAGAAGTGATGATGAGTTAGTTATTGGCATTCAAACTTCGAACATAGTGATACAGATAAATCCCTTTTCTTTTCATCAGTGAGAAACTACTTTTGTACTGCCTGTGACTACATCATCAAGTTTCTACTCAACGATGATGTTTTAAATCATGCTCAAGTTGTTAGGTTGGACCAAACTGAAGAGGAATATTTTTCTTCCATTTGTTTTTTCTTGGAAAAGTTCTCTTTCATGTTATGCAAGGCAGTGAATGAAACTACAGATGAGGTGGTGAATGAGCTTCAGAGGCAGTTTACAGATCTTCAAGTAGATGACACTTTGGCTGCAAATCGAGATTCCAATTGGGCACAAATATAGAGAATTCTTGGAGCCAATGGACTTCTTAAGTATAACTGAATTTCTAGAGTAATGCTCTCTATTCTTACCCATATCAATGCAGAATGCGAACATGTTTGCAGCCTTGTGAAGAAAAATAGAACAAAGTTCAGATCACCCATGTCCAGTGAATCTGTGGAGTCTTTCTATTTTGAAGACCAGGAGTTCTGGTCCCTGTTATGACAAATTTTCTCAAGTCTTTTTGCAGGAAGCTAAAAAGGCAACAGCTCTGACTTCAAATTCAACTAGCATGTGATTTGCAGTGCGTGTTATATTATTTCTTTCCTTTGTTACATTAAATAAGTTTCATTGTGTAAAGCCTTTTAAGTTATTGCATATCTGCTTAATTTATCAAGAAAGTCCTGTTATGTACACTCCGAACCAATATTCACCACGCCTGCTGGTGTTTAATGTGGATTTCTTCTTGATTGTTATGTTCATCTACAGATCATTGGCCTATGATGTAAGTAGATGCGATTTCATTGAAGTATCCTGTTTAAAGCATTAATTATCGTATTTTGTTGCCCAGAAGTATTATTATTTTCATCAAGCAGGGGATGTTGCAAATCGTCAGATTTTTTTGTCGTGCATGAGTATTACTGATAGCCTTTTTCAAAAGTTGGCAGCTACCCTGTTGCTTAGAGTGCCATGAATATTTGACATTTAATGAAAGACAATTCCATTTTCCACCTTGGCTGCTATGCAATCACTTGTATCTGTCATTTCTATACATTTGCAAGCTGTTATAGTGTAAAAAAAACAAGGAAAGGTACACACTCATGAAAATGACAAACTGCTGAAATCAGTTGAGTGCGAAATAAATGACAGTGATTGTATAACAGTGGAGGTGAAAAATGGAATTGTCTTGCATGTAAAAAACACCTTACAAGGTAAACTCTGAATTACAAAACCCACTTGTAAGAAAATTCCCCTTTTAACAAATATTTACATTGATTGTGGCAAAACTCCCATAAGAACAATGACGTTCCTCCCCACTGTCCCATTTTTAACAAGCCCCGCTTTAAGCAAACTATCATTTTTCAGGAATAAACCTGAAAAACACTGCAAATTCAAATCCACTTTTTATGCAATTCCGCAGATGTCTGATTGAGTTTCTGATTTCTTTGTTTCACACAAGTCATACTTTGTGTTACGTGACATAGTAAATGGTAATTGTCTCAGTCTGTCGGCACATTCCGTAGATCATAGTCATTACCTTGACTTCTATTGTATTGATACAAGCTGATGCACTGAATGAAACAGGAGGAGATTTACACCCTGCCTAGTATGACCTGACATCACAGTTACTGATTCTACGAAGTGTGAAAAGTGTAATTTTTAATTGAATTGCCAGAATTGTCCGTTTTGTGAAGTTATGAGCTGCAAACCTAGAAATCTTACAATTCAGCAAAAGCTGACAATCATCCTGAATATCAGGGACAATTGTAATATAAAACTTTTCAACATGACGACGAAATAAGATTTAACACCATCTGCATGTACATGTGTGGCATACCCAGAAAATAAGTAAGCGTTCTTGAATGCTGAAGCTATTGCTTCCTGCATATCCAAAAGCAAGACCATTCATTTGTCTGCATGTGGTGATATGGAAAATATTCTTTTAAAGTGGGTTCAAGGAATGAGAAGTGACAGCTCCTGTAAATGAAAACATGTTGTGAAAGAAGGCTTATGAAATTTCCATGAAGATCAGTGTTGGAAATTTCAGTGCATTGAAAAGCTGGCTGGATTGTTTTAAAAAAAGTCATGATCTGTCATTTCAAAGTGTAAACAGAGGAAGTGATGTTGAGGTCTTAGAAAGTGTAAACTATTGGAAGAACATTACATTGCCACAACTGATACAAAATTATGAGCGTACAGCCATTTTCAACACTGATGAAACCAGCATCTTTTGTGATTTATGTCCTGCAAAATCATATTCCATTAACACAACAGACTGTTTTTAAGGTACACAAAGACTGATTGCAGTACATCAGTTGCTGTTGAAGACCGCTCTCCTGAAAGAAAGGATATTGCGGAGACATGGTTTAGCTACAGCCTGGGGGATGTTTCCAGAATGAGATTTTTACTCTGCAGTGGAGTTTGCGCTTATATGAAACTTCCTGGCAGATTAAAACTGTGTGCGGACCAAGCACTTGCCCGTGAAAGACAAAGGTCCAGAGTTCGAGTCTCGGTCCGGCACACAGTTTTAATCTGCCAGGAAGTTTCAAATAAAGGATGTGTTCTATGAAAAGTGTGATGATTACATATTGACCACATTTACATTTGTAGCACAAGATATGGTAATTTTGTAATTAAAAAGCACTTATATTGCCTATATTCTGGGTCCCTCCTTCTGTTTACTCTGGTAAAACCCCCATGTAGAGGAAATCCTTTTTAAGGAAAAAAATATTTGTGTCCTCAGAAATTCGTTAAAAATAGGTTTTACTCTATGTTGACATTTAAACTCATTATGTGATTTTAGTTTCACTAGTCACTTCTCCTTCTTTACCTTTCTGTCACATTTGCACAAGTTCCTTCTCCCATTTGCTGTTTACATTCAGACTTTCCTTCTATCTGTGTGTGTCTCTAACTACTTCCTCCTCCCCCACTCTCACCCCAGCCACACAGAAATTTCGAGCAGATTATAGCTGTAGTGCTGGTGGTAATTTAGCTGTTCAAGGACCATTTTTACAATGTTATAGAAATTGGGAGCATCATACAAGAAAAAACATATACAGAGACATACAAATGTACACAGATATGTTTAAATACGATTGGTCAGCCAATGGGGCATGGCCTTGTTTGAGGAACCATCCCAATACTTTAAATGGTACAGACCATGAATTTATCTGGACTCTTTAACTCTTGTGAACAACACATCTCACAACTTGACTTCACAGATTCTATTCTAATTCAATAAAGGCCAATAGGATGGATTTGCCTCAGGTGGCAATATCGAATGTCATGCTACTCTAAATATGGGGAGAATTCTTGTTTCTTGAATTTCTGTATTGTGCAGCTGTAGTCTGTTAAGATTGTGTTATCAGCACTGGACAGAGTTTGAAACAGGCCTTTTTGTGGGCCTCCATTTGGCTTGCTATTGGAATTATGCATTACGCAGATTTGTGGGACATTTGAATATGAGAGTGGCCTGATGTTGGACTGCATCATAATGGTTCCAATCAACCACATCTGATCACTTCAAGGGGAGATTACCATATTGTGCGCCAAGCACATTGTAACACCTTCACATCCACACCTGCTATAACGGCCTTCCAGCAACCTCTGTGTTATCCCGCACCATTCATCAGAAACTAACAGCAGCCGAACTAGAGATTCACTGTCTCATGCATAGGCTTCCATTAACACCACAATACAGGCAGCTGAGTGGTGCTGTAACTGGGAAACATGTGCTGCTGATGAATGGCATTGTATTATGTTCAGTGATGAATTACAGTTCTATATTACCCCATATGACCGTAGTTGGTGAACATTGTGGAGACCTGGGGAGAGGCCCCTTTCTGCAATGCTTTGGAGAGGTCCAGCAGTGTTACTACTGGTGTCATAGTGAGGGGTGCCATTGGGTTTGACTTCAGGTCGTGGCTGGTAGTGATTGAGGGAATTCTGATGATGGCAAAATGGAATGTCATGGACATCATGTCTCCTCATGTGTTACCTCTCTTGTGACAGTATTGAGGTGCCATTTTTCAACAGGACAATGCTTTTTCACACATGGCACTTTTTTCTATGAACTTTCTGCGTGATGTTAACGTAGTCCTCTGTGCAGCAAGATCCCCATATGTGCCTTGATAGGACACGTGCAAGATCAGCTCAAATGTTAACTCTGTCCCAGTGCCAATAACCAGAATATCAACAGTTGTTGGCCAGCTTGCTTCAGGAAAGGATATGACACTTTTATAACCCCTGTCCCAGCTGAATCAGTGCATGCGTAAAGGCCAGAGGAGGTGAAACATCATACTGATAAATGGGCTCACATTGGCAAGTTCTTTGTAAATTTTGCCGAATATTGCAATCTCTGAAATAACATCATATGCCCTTCCTGTCAGTGAAGTATGTCTCCATTTTGTCCTCCTCTTCTGGTTGCTGCCCTTTTTTTCCCCCAAGCAGAGAATTTGCCTGCTGTCCAGTCTGCACTCATCCTCACAACTGGTAGGTTCGTCACTCTCTGGGATTTGAGTGAACTGCCCTCCTTCCTTACTTTCACCAACCTCTCCCTATTTCCTCTGCAAGGAAGGAAATAATGCTACTGAAAATTAGAATATTTATTAAGTTCTTGTAATTTTATGTGTATGTATCAGCAGTACTCACTTTTGTATCCTGAAGGTGAGTACTGACTATCCAACTCTGTCTTCTTGTAATTTGATAACTTTTATTCCCATTTGTGAATATCTGAATGTATTAAGATTTTAAATTAGATCAAGCCTTTCTAGATCAAGATACTGATATAGCTAAATTAATATATTATTTTAAGTTGATGAATGGTTGTTAAATTTTAATTCTTCTGTTTTGTTTTATGTCTTCATTGAATGATTTCTCATTGTATTGAGCTTTACACTAGTGTATAATCAACATTTGTCATGTTTATTTTACAGTATGAAAACTGCCTAAGAAAATTTTACAAGTATCACAATGTCGAAGTGTTGCAGTATCTAGCTAGAGCCTACTTTAAGGCAGGGAAGCTGAAGGAAGCAAAAATGACATTTCTTAAGGTAACTAAGGGTCCTACTTTAGTGATTAAACTTGAATAGGTGTAGTAAGTTCTGATAGGGTTAATAAGAAAATACGATTACAAATTAAAGTGGGAATGTTCAGAGTAGATAAAAACATATATTAATAAATGACTCTGTTCCAGACATTATAGAGATTTAAGTGTAAGTGCAACAGATGATAATGAGACACTGAAGCAGTTCTTGTCCATGAAACAGTTGTTTGAGAAGCGTGTGATAATAGTACCAGTATTTAGATACTTTTGTGTATCACATATTTTTAAATGTTCATAGTTTATTTTAAAAGTTTAAATGTCTTGACTTGGCACACAAGTGCCATTGATATCAATGAAATTTTGTTTTCTTATGTTGATACGTGTGTAATAATGTGATTAAAATGTCATCTGGTTCCTGTCAGCTGAACATATTTCCTGTTTGCGCCATACAGCACAGTCACTTTCGAATCACAGAAAATTTTCATCTTAACTTGACAGCAATACAGAAGGGAAAAACAAGAAATTCGGGAAGGTGCTGAAAGGTACTAGCTTGTGCTTCTAGTACTCTCTCAAAGTCTGAGATAAATACTCTTCAACCAAGAGAGAGTACCTTGCAATTGTTTGGGCCATCTACATGTTCCAGCAGTATTTATTTGGCAAATTGTTCACTGTTGTCACGGGCCACCACACTCTATGCTGGCTGACTAGCCTGAGGGATCCATCGGGTTGACTGACAAGATAGGCACTGATGCTTAAAGAGTGATATGCCACAGTGATATACAAAAGCAAACACAAAGACTACCTTTCAAGGAATCTGGAAGAACACAGCAGTGTGAGTAAAAAAAGAGACTGGTAATCCTGACTAATGAAGAAAACTGATAGCATACAATCTAATATTCAAGTGAAGTGACAGAAATCTCTCTCTCTCTCTCTCTCTCTCTCTCTCTCTCTCTCTCTATCTATCTATCTATCTATCTATCTCTCTTGCTGTCTTTTTCTGTGCCTTCTTTTTTGAGGCTCTGCAGGCTGTGTTGAGTGTGTGGCAGTAACTGTAAAAATCAACAAGGTCAGTGAACATCCATTATTCAATGTACTGCAGATAATATTTCATTACTTATAATGAAGAGATGATACATTGCAGTTGAAAGGACTGAAAAGCCTGTAGAGTCCCCCATCATGAAGAGAGAGACAGAACAATGCACCTGTGAAATTTGCTATCAGCTAAGAACTGTTACCCTAAATGAGATATTCAGTAAGGCATTCTACAATATCAAATAGGATTCATTGTTCTCATAATGTGTGTAAGAAAACAATCCTCGGAAACATCTTGTCATTATAGAGATGAACTACATTTCTCAAGTACAATGTACTTCAGATACTATTCTATTTTGCACCATAAGGGAAAAGATAGTGCATAACAGATGGAAGTGATCCATTGTAATTATGTGATGAATTAAATTACAAATAACATTGAAAAAAAAAAAAGTATCAGAAAAAGTAGCCAGAAAAACTGTAGCTCATGTGCATCTGGGTGTGATGTTTGAAGGAAACGAATCTGGAGGACAAATGTAATCGCAATGATGATGATTCTCTCATACTTCCTAGGAATGATCGTCGTGGAGACAGAAATGAAAATACGAGTTCATATGAGTCAAGGTACAAATCTTGATATAATTTTTATAAATATGTTTCTTCCTAATGATGCCTTCTTGATATGCTGATGTGCTCTTCTCTCATCATCTAATGAAGTATTTTTTCTCCAGAAGATAGTAGAATAATATGCTTCTCAAAACACACTAGGCACACTGTATGTTGTTGCAGTTGGTATCCTGAAAATATTTCATGACTTCAATAACCATGTGTGCATATTTACCCATTGTTGTTAAGTTTGTTTTGATGTTTTGTGAGCTTTTTATACCACAGTGGTAGAGTTACAGCTCACCATTTCAATTTTTCAGGCTCGACGTGTGGCTCCGCAGGATACAGTACTCCTCTATAATATTGCCCTTGTGCTGCAGAGGCTTGCTACCCAAATTCTGGAAGATCAGAAGTCCACTTTGGAGACAGTGTTGCAGGCTGTCCATGAGCTTGGACTATCACACAAGTACTTTTGATTCCTATTATTTCTCTGAGTATTCATTCTGTGTACAAATTAAGCTTAGAATAATATTATCATATAGCAGAAATAATTAGGTGCCCTAATCCTAAAATGGGAAAGTGTGGACATGAAATTTTCATGTTACAGATTGTTGTATTTTTCTCAGTTTGAAAATTCTTGAACTGTGTGAAGATGTCTTAAATTTGAACGGATGAAACAGGCATTGTTGTGAAACTTCCTGGCAGATTAAAGCTGTATGTTGGACTGGGACTTGAACCTGGAGCCTTGATTTTAATGGCCTGTGTTCTTACCGACTGAACATCCAGGCAAGATCCATACCCGGGGTCATGAATTGTGCCTGGATAATTATCTATATGAACACTGCTCTTGTGCTCTTGAAAAGACTGTGTTTTAATCTGCCTGTAAGTTTCATAACAGTGCATGCTCCACTGCAGATCGAAAAATTCATTCAGGGTGTTTTTGTTGGAAAGGGGGGGGGGATGGTTAGTGGGGAATATGCCAAGTCAGACTGCTTTCTTCCAAGAGAAAACTACAGGCTTTCTGAGTAATCCCTTACAACAGGCATACGTAGTATCAGGAGATCCATCATTGTGGCCATGGCTGTTAAATTTCAGCAATCCCATTATACCCATTCTGAGATCAGTCTGAATCACAAAGAGTTATTTTCACACTAGGTGGTTGGTTAGTGAGTTAAAAGTATCATAATAACGAGCTCTGGAATATTAGATTTGCATTGTCATATAGGTTGAGGTTCTAGACACACTGATTGGTGTCGTTGTCTGAGTGGTGGCACACACTGCATCTCTCTCTCTCTCTCTCTCTCTCTCTCTCTCTCTCTCTCTCTCTCTCTCTCTCCCCCCCCCCCCCCCCCCCCTCTCCCTGTATCTATCTATCTATCTCTCCATACCGTGCCCCTTTTCAATAGGAATTTTAGTGTGTTGCAGGCTGAGGATTACATTTTTAACTGAACGGTTAAAGAACATTTTTTCATTAAAAATTCTGAGCATCTGCATATTTTGTATTCAAATGAAGCATAATAATCTACAAAACTTTTACTAGGAAGTTCCATTGAGGTTTTGTGTGCAATGCTTATTCTGCTGTATCCCGTTTTAGGGTTATTTTTTCCTCTGTCCCTCCTGTATGCAACTAATTCTTTCTGTCAGGGTTGGATGATTTTTTTTTTTTTTTTTTTTTTTTTTTAAATAGTCTTTCCGCCACGTTCTTGAAAGCCTCAACCTGTGAATAATGCAGGTAATTTGCCATCGGCAAGTCCTAAATTCATAACTGTTAGTGAAATGATACATTTTCTGAATGAATAGTGCCAAATGCCTTTTGCTAAAAGTGAAGTACTGATTTTGCAAAACTGCTTTTCCAAGCTTGTAACCAATAACCATAGGTACCAGTATCTTTACTGCAATAATTCCTGTGCACAGTTTGGTGAATTCTGTTAAAAATTGTGTCTGTATAGCAGAGAATTCTACACATTCTTCAAAGGAATTTGAAGCTGACATCTGTCATTAATACTGCCACATGTTTACTCCCTGCACTTACGGCTTCTTCATATGAGTCTCATTATACCTTTACTGTGTTGAACATATGTGCTCAAAACTGTCATTCTTTTTTTTCCTTCCTCCAGTTTTCCTCCCAATATAAATTTTTTGCCCCCTCTCTCTGCCTCACATTTCTTACATTTCTTACATTTCTACTTCCTCCAAATGGGGTAAATATAGAATCTTCTATGTTTTTGTGGTTTTCTGTAAACAAATGGTACGTATTTGATTTCTTAAAACTAATTTGATATTTCAGATATTTCCAGTACTTATCAGTACATGGAGATCGTTTAAGATATGATGTTAACATAGCAGCACAAGAAGCTAATAAGTGTCAAGATCTGTTGTCACAAGCTCAGTATCATGTGGCACGTGCCCGTAGAGTAGATGAAGAAGAACGACAACTGCGTCGCAAACAAGAAGAAGAGCGCGAAGCCTTTAGACTTAAACAAGTTGAGGAACAGGTAGGAGGCATAATTCAGAAGTTTTATGGACAGTCATAGATCATTATCACTGTAAAATGAAATGATAGTTTAAAAAAAATTCTATTTAGACATTGAGATCACTGTGACAAACTTTGTGTATCCATATCCTTTTTTCTTCTTCTTCTTCTTCTTCTAAATGGCTGGTTAATCTGAATGATAGATATTTAGATACATTTTCCTGCCTTAAAAGTGTTTACTTAGCAGCAAGTGCCTTCTGGATGTAACGTGATTGCAGAAATACTGGAAAATAGATGTAGTCTGACAATGGCTGGTGTCTGAAAATTGAGTTTCTTGAACTGACATTTACTATGCATAGTTACTATACAGTTTACCACAGGCATTTTAGTGATAGTACCTACAATATTCCAGGAGTTGGTTTTTATTGGTTACCTGTTTTATTGTCTGACAGAAAAAACTGGAAGAAAAAAGAAGGCTGGAAATGGAGGAGATGTTAAAGAAACGCCAAGAGTTCAGAGAAAAAACAAAGAATGCACTTCTCTTTGGTGAGATGCCAGCTGAAAAGCCTGGAAAGAAAGGAAAGAAGAAGACTGATGTATATGTTTCAGATTCAGGAGGAAGTGATGGAGGGAATGTTGATAGGGAAATCAATCGTGAGAAAGGAAAGAAACGTAAAAAGAAGTGAGTAACAATTTTTCTCTCTGTAATTAAATTTGGTCCTTACTTACAGAGCCTGATATTTTATGTGGATATTTAATACACATTGCCCATGGGAACCATTACATCTACAACCCTGATGTAGGGTCTATATAAGCGGTAAGGTTTTAAACTTGCTGCATGTTTTTAGTACAAGAGGTTTGGTACTGCTTGTAATGTAAGTGTTCCTCTCTGTGAACTATTATTTTTATAATTTTCCGACATAGTGAGTTTTGTATGCATTGTCTGAGTGTTTTATCAAATAATTTCACTTTTTGTGAGCTTTAAATATATTTGCTTTTGAATTATTTTGCTGCCATCTATATAGAGGTATAACAGACCTAATTAATGACAGTATTTCTTTTAAATGGTAATTTTAGTTCATATGCATTTAAATCATAGACTTATCTGTGTCAAAATGAGTACTGGAACTGCAGCATATGGGTAAAAAACATATATTATAAAGAATATACACTGTACAGTTGAAATGAAAGTAATGGTCTATCTGTATAGTTATTTGATTCTATCTCGCTGCATTTTTCCTTTTTCTGTTATTGTTGTATATTCTTCTGCAGACTGACTGCTCTTGATAGACGAAGAATCACGCATGTTTTTAATATTATTTTGTCATTTGACAAAGTGGTCAATTGGCTTAAGTCGGAGTCATTAATCCAATATTTAAATAGGATACCCTTTACATATAGGCTAATGTCTATCTAATAATTCTCTTACTTCTTATGAACATCAGCAGAATGAGATTCTAGAACTCCGCATTGTGTTTCAACATTTTATTTAAATAGTCTTACTTAAGATGGAATTTGAATTACATTGTTATTTTTGTGGAACAGTAATCTTGATGGAGAGAAGCGAGGCCGGAAGAAAGGTCCTGGAACAAAGAAACGGCGTGATAAACATGCCAGAGATAACAGCTCTGGATCTGATGAAGATCGTCCAAAGGCTCCAAGGGGTCGAAAGCCACGGAAGGTGGGATAACTTTTATGTAATGATATATTTTCAAACAAGAAACAACTTTATGCCAATGTTTCCCTTTGACAAAAAATACACTCATGAAAATATATATTTCATTGGAAACTAGGCTATTTTTATATCTGTTTTCTGAGGTTTTATTAAATTGAAATACGAGGGTCGGTCAAAAAGTAATGCCTCCCATTTTTTTTCTACTTAAAGAAATTAAGTTAAGTGAAAAATTTGAATTTGGCGCCATTCCTCAAACCTTCTTCTGCAATCCACTGCAGTAGTAACTTTCTGTGTCAACAGGTGGCAGCACAGCAGAAGTTTGTAAGATGGCCGACATCGATGTTCGTTTGAGACAGCGTTGTGTGATTGAATTCTTGAATGCAGAAGGTGAAACGCCCATACGCATTCATGAAAGACTGAAGAAGGTGTATGGTGTTGTGACAGTGGATGTCAGCACTGTTAGACGATGGGTTCGTCGTTGTAAGGAAGCTGAAGGGCAAACACCGTTGACTGACGAAAAGCGGAGCGGCAGGCCGGTGAGTGCAGTGACTCCACACAACATTCAGCAAGTTGATGACATCATTCGTGGTGACCGTCGGGTGACTGCAGATGAAGTGTGTCGCATTATTTCTCTTAGTAAAGGCAGTGTGATCACGATTATTAAACAATTGGGGTACTCAAAAGTTTGTGCACGGTGGGTTCCAAGAATGTTAACCGATCAGAATAAAGAGGCAAGGAAAACAATAGCCTCCCAACACTTGCAGCGCTTCCGTTTGGAGGGAGATGAGTTTCTGAAAAAAATTGTGACCGGGGACGAAACATGGGTGCATTTTTTTGAACCCGAATCAAAGAGGCAGTCAATGGAGCGGCATCACACAAGCTCGCCGAGGAAGAAAAAATTCAAAACTGTGCGATCGGCAGGGAAAGTTATGGCAACAGTTTTCTGGGATACAGAGGGTGTGATTCTGGTTGATTTTTTGGAGCAGGGATGCACAATAAATTCTGTTCAATACGTCACAACCCTCAACAAACTTAAAGCACGTCTTCAGCGAGTTCGCCCAACAAAATCAATGGCAGATGTTCTTCTTTTGCATGACAATGCAAGACCACACACCAGTCGTCACACCTCTGACGAGATTGTCAAAATTGGATGGGAAGTTTTGCCTCATCCCCCATACAGCCCTGACCTGGCACCATCAGACTTCCATCTGTTCGGGCCACTAAAAGAAGCTCATCGTGGGATTCATTTTGAAGATGAGGAGGCCGTCAAAACATCCGTGCGTCAATGGCTTAGGAAGCAGAGCTGTGATTTTTACCGTGCTGGGATACATGCCCTTGTTCAAAGATGGACCAAAACTGTAGAGATGGGCGGAGATTACATTGAAAAATGACAAAATGATCCTCAATGTTGTGGTTTTCAACCTATGTAATTGCATTTAAATTTCCTGACAATTAAACGTAGAAAAAAAAATAGGAGGCATTACTTTTTGACTGACCCTCGTATGTTACAGACTTTGTACAAAATACTCAAATGTAATTAGATTTAGGTCACAGATAATTGATAACCCATCTCTGTGATTTCTTACGAAATAATGTTTTTTCTAGGAAAGGGAACCAAAACCAAAAGTTAGAAAGGCAAAGAAGAACGACGATGGAATTCCAGCTAAACTTAAGAGCCGTATTGTATCAAAAGCTACAATTTCCACCAGCGAATCTGACAGTGACAGTCACCAGTTAAAGATTGCTAGTGGGTAAGTTTTGCTGCTGATTTGTCCATAGCTGTTTGAAAAAATACAGCAGTGATATATTGCTTGAGTCTGAGTGCCTTCTGCTGGAAGAGCAACACATGTATATCAATTGATTTTTTGGCATCGGATGTCGATATCTGAAAATTTAAGAAACTTGCTAGAGTTGTCCAGCTATAGTGCACTAGCTTTGTGATGTCAGTACCTGTAAATTTAAGAAACTTGCTAGAGTTGTCCAGTTATAGTGCACTAGCTTTGTGAAATACTCTGGGGTGACCACAGTAAAATTAAAGCTTCCTCATCAGTAAATTTTTGAGAGGTTTCCATATCCAGTTAGGTGGATGGCCATTGTGTGTAATTTAAATTTATTTGCAAGGCTGTTATTTCAAACTCCTTGTCTGTTCTTCCAAGTTGAACACTTTCCATGATTTCCCTAAATCACCTAAGGTGAATACAGGGATGGTTCATCCAGAAGGGCTAGGCCAGTTTCATTCTCCAACCTGAGCTTGTGCTTTCCCTCTTATGAGCTCAACATTGATAGACTGTTAAACTGTGAACTTCCTAATTTTCTTGCTTTTTTTTTTATTTATATCCGTTGCACAACCATTGTACTTACAGAAGTTTAATAAAGTCAGCTACTGGCAATACAGTTTTCTCTGTTACTAGCATCCGAGTAAGTTAGTAGATAATTAAAATACAGGAATGAAAAATAATAGCCTGAATCCAGAGAATATTAAGATTAAAGATTCAAGATTCTTTGACCATTGTTCTCTTACAACAGAATAGGTCACGCCACCAAATAAGATAAGGATTACGAGCATTTTTCTATAGCAAAATTCTTCTAACAAATGGGTACTGTTAAATCATTATTCTTAAAATTTAAGGTGATTCCAGAGAACCTTTATGCCAAAAAATAGATACCCCAACACCAGTTAACTGTAACTTTCCACTGGTAGAAGGGCATGAACTGTCTTTTTAAAAATTGTAGATATGCTGTTTTATATGAACTGTGTTATGCTTTGCTGTATTAATATCCAGTATATTTCTTATGTTGTGATTCTGGATGTTCCCGAAAATGCAGTTCCAAAATTTAATTTCCTGAGAAGTAACATTCCATTGAGTTACTCATGTTATTGTCACTAAATTACTGGAAGAAGTTAGTACTGTTCACGAGTTCCAGCATAACTTCAACAGATAGTTTCGAAATTACACTATATCCTTGTTTTACAAATTTTCTTCAGTTAGCAGTTCATTATACTGCTTTCTACACTGATTTTCTTGGCATTTTACAGTGTCTGCAAAAATGTACAGAAGCTAACTAACAGGAATGGAAAGTGTTACACCATGAAAAATCAGTCCAAATTAATCATATTTTCTGAAGATGTTCATCAGATAACAGATACAAAATGATAAAACTTTCATTATACTAGGAAATGATGTCCATTATAAGTATCAGTAGTAGAATGAAGCATGATCCCCAGAGCCATGTTTTCTTTGTGGTTTGGAAGCGAACAACCTCTGTCATCATGAGGAATTTCTTACATGCCTGAAACACTTGCTGTATAGGTTTGTGAAGACTAATGGCTGGAAACTTCCCTATGCGTTCCAGCCATGCATTAAGGGTGACAAATCAGGGGACTGGGCAGGCCAGTCTAGAACCTTCAACATCCTCAAGGCATTTTTTGCATGAACTGCAGATAGGGGTCTTACAATATCCTGCATGAATTACCATTTGGTAACCTTGTTATCCCCCCCCCCTCCCCCCCTCTATGAACCATGGACCTTGGCGTTGGTGGGGAGGCTTGCGTGCCGTGCCTCAATGATACAGATAGCCGTACCATAGGTGCAACAACAACGGAGGGATATCTGTTGAGAGGCCAGACAAACGTGTGGTTCCTGGAGGGGGGCAGCAGCCTTTTCAGTAGTTGTAGGGGCAACAGTCTGGATGATTGATTGATCTGGCCTTGTAACACTAACCAAAATAGCCTCGCTGTTCTGGTACTGCGAATGGCTGAAAGCAAGGGGAAACTACAGCCGTAATTTTTCCCGAGGACGTGCAGCTTTACTGTATGATTAAATGATGATGGCGTCCTCTTAGGTAAAATATTCCGAAGGTAAAATAGTCCCCCATTCGATTCTCCGGGCGGGGACTACTCAGGAGGACGTTGTTATCAGGAGAAAGAAAACTGGCGTTCTACGAATCGGAGCATGGAATGTCAGATCCCTTAATCGGGCAGGTAGGTTAGAAAATTTAAAAAGGGAAATGGATAGGTTAAAGTTAGATATAGTGGGAATTAGTGAAGTTCGGTGGCAGGAGGAACAAGACTTCTGGTCAGGTGAATACAGGGTTATAAATACAAAATCAAATAGGGGTAATGCAGGAGTAGGTTTAATAATGAATAAAAAAAATAGGAGTACGAGTAAGCTACTACAAACAGCATAGTGAACGCATTATTGTGGCCAAAATAGACATGAAGCCCATGCCTACTACAGTAGTACAAGTTTATATGCCAACTAGCTCTGCAGATGACGAAGAAATTGATGAAATGTATGAGGAGATAAAAGAAATTATTCAAATAGTGAAGGGAGACGAAAATTTAATAGTCATGGGTGACTGGAATTCAAGCGTAGGAAAAGGGAGAGAAGGAAACACAGTACGTGAATATGGATTGGGGCTAAGAAATGAGAGGAAGCCGTCTGGTAGAATTTTGCGCAGAGCATAACTTAATCATAGCTAACACTTGGTTTAAGAATCATGAAAGGAGGTTGTATGCATGGAAGAACCCTGGAGATACTAAAAGATATCAGATAGATTATATAATGGTAAGACAGAGATTTAGGAACCAGGTTTTAAATTGTAAGACATTTCCAGGGGCAGATGTGGACTCTGACCACAATCTATTGGTTATGAACTGTAGATTAAAATTGAAGAAACTGCAAAAAGTTGGGAATTTAAGGAGATGCGACCTGGATAAACTGAAAGAACCAGAGGTTGTACAGAGTTTCAGGGAGAGCATAAGGGAACAACTGACAGGAATGGGGGAAAGAAATACAGTAGAAGAAGAATGGGTAACTTTGAGGAATGAAATAGTGAAGGCAGCAGAGGATCAAATAGGTAAAAAGATGAGGGCTAGTAGAAACCCTAGGGTAACAGAAGAAATATTGAATTTATTTGATGAAAGGAGAAAATATAAAAATGCAGAAATGAAACAGGCAAAAAGGAATACAAACGTCTCAAAATTGAGATCGACAGGAAGTGCAAAATGGCTATGCAGTGATGGCTAGAGGAAAAAATGTAAGGATGAGAGGCTTATCTCACTAGGGGTAAGATAGATACTGCATATAGGAAAATTAAAGAGACCTTTGGAGAAAGGAGAACCACTTGCATGAATATCAAGAGCTTTGATGGAAACCCAGTTCTAAGCAAAGAAGGGAAAGCAGAAAGGTGGAAGGAGCATATAGAGGGTCTATATAAGGGCGATGTACTTGACGACAATATTATGGAAATGGAAGAGGATGTAGATGATGATGAAATGGGAGATAAGATACTGCATGAAGAGTTTGACAGAGTACTGAAAGACCTGAGTCGAAACAAGGCCCCCGGAGAAGACAGCATTCCATTAGAACTACTGACAGCCTTGGGAGAGCCAGTCCTGACAAAACTCTGCCATCTGGTGAGCAAGATGTATGAGACAGGCGAAATACCCTCAGACTTCAAGAAGAATATAATAATTCCAATCCCAAAGAAAGCAGGTGTTGACATAAGTGAAAATTACCGAACTATCAGTTTAATAAGTCACAGCTGCAAAATACTAACACCAATTCTTTACAGACGAATGGAAAAACTTGTAGAAGCCGACCTCGGGGAAGATCAGTATGGATTCCGTAGAAATGTTGAAACACGTGAGGCAATACTGACCCTACGACTTATCTTAGGAGAAAGATTAAGGAAAGGCAAACCTACGTTTCTAGAATTTGTAGAGAAAGCTTTTGACAATGTTGACTGGAATACTCTCTTTCAAATTTTAAAGGTGGCAGGGGTAAAATATAAGGAGCGAAAGGCTATTTACAATTTGTACAGAAACCAGATGGCAGTTATAAGAGTCGAGAGGTATGAAAGGGAAGCATTGGTTGGGAAACAGGGTTGTAGCCTCTCCCCGATGTTATTCGATCTGTATATTGAGCAAGCAGTAAAGGAAACAAAAGAAAAATTCGGAGTAGGTATTAAAATCGGTGGAGAAGAAATAAAAACTTTGAGGTTCGCCGATGACATTGTAATTCTGTCAGAGACAGCAAAGGACTTGGAAGAGCAGTTGAACGGAATGCATAGTGTCTTGAAAGGAGGATATAAGATGGACATCAACGAAAGTAAAACAAGGATAATGGAATGTAGTTGAATTAAGTCGTGTGATGCTGAGGGAATTAGATTAGGTAATGAGACACTTAAAGTAGTAAAGGTGTTTTGCTATTTGGGGAGCAAAATAACTGATGATGGTCGAAGTAGAGAGGAAATAAAATGTGGATTGGCAATGGCAAGGAAAGCGTTTCTGAAGAAGAAAAATTTGTTAACATCGAGTGTAGATTTAAGTGTCAGGAAGTCGTTTCTGAAAGCATTTGTATGGAGTGTAGCCATGTATGGAAGTGAAACATGGACGATAAATAGCTTAGACAAGAAGAGAATAGAAGCTTTCGAAATGTGGTGCTACAAAAGAATGCTGAAGATTAGATGGGCAGACCACATAACTAATGAGGAGGTATTGAATAGAATTGGGGAGAAGAGGAGCTTGTGGCACAACTTGACTAGAAGAAGGGATCGGTTGGTAGGACATGTTCTAAGACATCGAGGGATCACCAATTTAGTATTGGAGGGCAGCGTGGAGGGTAAAAATCATAGAGGGAGACCAAGAGATGAATACACTAAGCAGATTCAGAAGGATGTAGGCTGCAGTAGGTACTGGGAGACGAAGAAGCTTGCACAGGATAGAGTAGCACGTGAGAGCTGCATCAAACCAGTCTCAGGACTGAAGACCACAACAACAACAACCACCTTGTTATGAAGTGACAGCAGGGTTATCTATTCTCGTCACAAGATAGCAAGCATCGGCCTCCCTTAAAGAATTATCAAGTCAGTCTTGTCATATTCAGTAGCTCCCCAGACCATGATGACAGGAGTTGGAGAGGTATGAGTCTCGAGAATTGTTGCATCCTGTGTGACATTTCACTAGCTCATCTGAGAACACATTGGTGTAGAACTGGAACAGAAGCAAGACTCATTGCAGAACACCATGGAATGCCTTTTGATTTCCCATTTAACCCTGGCTCAACACCATGAAAGTCTTTGTTGTTTGTGATATGGCATCAGCACACGGCAGCACGTGTTATCAACCCAGCTTTCAGTGATATGTTCCTAATGATTTGTGGTTGAGTCCATCTAGTGTGACCACTCAGTCTGCAGTCATCAGTATGTTTCTCATGCTAATGATTAGACTTTTCTCAAAGTCCGAAAGGTGGGGAAAAGTTGCAAGTGCTCATTGTTTGGCAATGCTGCTTTATGATCTCTTTCTGAGGAGTTCCATTAATGTTACAGACCCAATAGTCATCTCATATGCATACCATTCTCCTACTGTAACAATGGCTTTTCTATGCTGAAAGTAAGCTCGCCTAAGGATGAAATTTTAATTAACATATCATAAAGACATAGACATACTGGAGCATCAGTTTGATAACGTTCGGTCATTGTGTTCATGATGTAACACTTTCAGTTTCTGTTACTGTAATAAAAAAAAATGGTCATGAAGATACTGAAAATCTTTTCTTAGTGTATAGCTGATGCCAGGTATTACTCTAATCTTTACTCAAGGGAGTTTAAAATCACACCGTGTTTTAATGGAGCAAATAGGCAAATGAATTATATGTTGATATTTATTTGTATGTGTAAACAGTTGCAGTAGTTGTAATTAATTATAATTAATGAATTAATTTGGACCTTCCAGTGGTGACAGCGAAAGTGGAAGCGATCGGCCACCAAAGGGAAAGAAGAGACGCATTGGATCCAACTCGAGCCGTTCTCGGTCTCGATCAGGCTCAAGATCAGAGAAATCTCGCTCTCGGTCACGTTCTGGTAGTGGCTCAAGGTCTCGTTCAGGAAGCAGATCTGTTTCAAGATCCAGATCAAGGAGTCATTCAAAATCTAAGAGCCCATCTCACTCCCGATCTGCTTCGAGATCACGGTCTCGATCTAAATCTAAAAGTGTGTCACGTTCAAGATCAAGGTCAAAAAGTGGTTCACGCTCCAGATCAAGGTCAAAAAGTGGTTCACGCTCCAGATCAAGATCGAAAAGTGTCTCACGATCTAGATCAGGATCAAGATCCAGAAGTGGTTCACCCAGTGGTTCAGCAAAGTCAAAATCACGGTGAGAATAACTTCATTGTATAAATAATTGTTCTTTCATTAATTCTAAATTTTGATATATCTAAGGAATTGAGCATATATTATTAAAAATGAAACAGGAAGTTATTGATTTGCTTCACAATGAAATCATTATTGCAGTTTGTGTGACCAGAAATGTAATCATATTTTTGAAATCCTTCTGCGTGCCAAATTGTGAACAGCTGGTGGAGACAATCAAATTTAAAAATAAGGTTGCGTATCTAGTATTTGGAATTTTCTTGTAAATTCCTTCATTAGGATAAAGATGAAAAGCATAGGAAAGAAAGGGCACTTGTACGGGTGACTGAAGGGAAGGAAATGTCACTTAGAGCTCCGGACATGTAAAGAGACAAGGGACTGGGAGAGATCAGAAATTAACTCTTGTCAGACAGCCAAGATTAAAATTTCAGAGTACTACTGGTACTTGCTGAAATAAAAAAAAGGTGTTCATAGCAAATACTCAGGAAAGAAATAACATGTGAGAGAAAAAGTGCATGCGATAAGGACCTGGAACAGAACATGAAATGGCTAAAAACAAGTAAAAAAGAGGAAGGGGAGGGGAGAGATTAAAAATAGGTGCATGTTGATATCACTGTTGGAGAGCTCATTTCCATCTCCACAGTGGTGAGATACAGATACACAAGTCGTCACTTTTGTGTTCAAGTGCCTACCTAGCATCATGATATTAAGTATGTTGAAACATGTTTAGTTTACTTTCTATTTAAACCTTATAAAATATGGCTTTCATATTTTGGGAATGCTCTTGAAAATTGAACCACGCAAGACACACTGACTTCAAATGAGTATTGAAAGAGAGAACCATGTGAAAGCTGTTATATAGTGTTGACAAATAGTCTGGTTAAGTTGGTAAAGTAACATTGTAGACTACATAGCAATAGAATGAAAAGGGTAGTTGTTACCATACAGCAGATACACTGAGTCACAGAAAGGCACAACGAAAACTGTCACACAATTAGTTTTTGCCCAACAAGGCCTTTGTAAAAATTAGACAACATACACACACGCTCACAGTAACACAAACACAACTCACACACACATGACCACAGTCTCTTGCATATGGGGCCAGACTGCGAGCCGGGGAAAGAAGGTTGGGGCGGGGAGGGGAAGGATAACAGGGAAGGGGTGGGAGATGATAAAGTACTGCTGGAGCGTGCAGGGAAGAGGTGGAGAGTGGGGCAGCTAGGTGCAGATGGGAGGTCAGACGGAGAGTGGGGGAGAGGGCGGGGGGGGGGGGGGGGGTATTTAACTGGAAAGGAAAGAAGTAAAAAGATTGGGTGTGTTGGTGAAATAGAGGGCTGTGTAGTGCTAGAATGGGAACAAGAAAGAAGCTAGATGGGTAAGGACAATGACTAACGAAGGCTGAGACCAGGAGGGTTACGGGAACGTAGGGTATATTGCAGTGTGAGTTCCCATCTGCACAGTTCAGAAAAGCTGATGTTGGTGGGAAGGATCCAGATGGCACAGGTTGTGAAACAGTCACTGAACTGAAGGATTTCGTGTAGGGCTGCATGCTGAGCAACAGGCTGGTCCAGTTTCTTGGCCTCAGTTTGTCGGTGGCCATTCATGTGGACAGACAGCTTGTTGGTTGTCGTGTGCACATAGAATGCAGCACATTGGTTGCAGCTTAGCTTGTAGATCACATGACTGGTTTCATAGGTAGCTCTGCCTTCGATGGGATTGATAATGTTTGTGACAGGACTGGAGTAGGTGGTGGTGGGTGGCTGTATGGGTAATGCCTTGCATGATGGTCTGTTAACAGGGACATGAACTATGAGGTAAGGGGTGGGAACAGGGGTTGTATAGGGATGGACGAGAATATTGTGTAGGTTCGGTGGCCAGCGGAACCACTGTGGGAGGAGTAGGAAAGATAGTGGGCAGGGCATTTCTCAATTCAGGGCATGACGAGGGGTGGGCGAAACCCTGGCGGAGAATGTAATTCAGTTGCTCCAGTCCAGGGTGGTACTGAGTCACCAACCAGACGTAACCAAAGACCAGTGTTGAACCTTGCCTGACTCAGTTCACTCCTCCATCCAACCATGATCCACCTCCACTGCCCCCAAATCATCCCCTGTTAACATTCCAGAATTTCTTAATCTCAAACCTTGCCTCACCATCATTCCCCAAATTCCTCAAAATGCGAATCAATCTTAAATCCACAGAAAGATCTGCAATCCATCACCAAAGAACTGACTCCGACCTTGTTATCCTACCCGCTGACAATTACTTGTTTTGAACCACAAGGATTACCTGGCAGAAGGACTCCACTGGCTGTCAGATTCATTCACATACAAACCCTGCCTCAGTGACCCCATTCCAGAAATCCAACTGGATCTCCAGTCTCTACTCAAATCCTTAAGCCCATCCCAGAACCTCTCCCCAGAGTCCCATCTCTCTCCTCACCCCTACTATTCCTTGCACGCCTATTTTCTGCCTGCTTCCTTAAGTCTATAAACCTAACCACCCAGGATACCCCATTGTGGCCAGTTACTGTGCCCCCACTGAGAGAATCTCTGCTCTCACAAACCAACACCTTGAGCCCATTACCCGCGACCTACTCTCCAACATAAAAGATATAAACCATTTCGTCTACCGACTCTCCACAGTTCCTTTTCCTTTACCACATGGTGCCCCGCTCATCACTATTGATGTCACCTCACTTTACACTATCATCGCTAATGCCCATGGCCTTACTTCTATTGAACACTACCTTTCCAGACGAACCACCTCCTTCCCAGTCACCAAGACCAACTATATCCTCACCCACAATTACTTCTCCTTTGAAGGCATTACCTACAAACAAATCCAGGGGATAGCTGTGGGCACCTAAATGGCACCGTCCTATGCCAACCTATTCATGGGCTATCTAGAGGAATCATTCCTAAACACCCAGAATGCCAAACTCCTCATCTGGTTCAGATTCATTGATGACATCTTCATGACCTGGATCAAGGGTGAGGACAGCTAATCCACATTCCTCCAGAACTTCAACACATCCCCCCCCCATTTGCTTCACCTGGTCCTATTTCCTCAATGTTGACCTCCACCTCAAAGACGTATATATCAGAACCTCTGCCCATATCAACCCTACCAACCACCAGCAGTACCTCCACTTCGATAACTACTATCCATTCCATACCAAGAAGTCCTTTCCACACAGCCTAGCCACCCATGGCCATCACGTCGTAGTGACGAGCCGTCCCTCTTGAAATATACCGAGGATCTCACTAAGGCATTTACAGGTCATAATTACCCTCCCAACCTTGTGCAAAAACATATCTCTCATGCCTTATCTTTCCAGTCAACCACCTCCTCCCAGAGCCCCACCATCAGATCATAAAGAGGTATTCTCCTCGTACCTCAGGACCATCCATGACTGGAGCAACTGAATTAAATTCTCCACCAGGATTTCAACTATCTGTCGTCCTGCCTTGAAATTAGAAATGTCCTGCCCACTATTATTCCTACTCCTCTCACAGTGGTATTCCGCCGTCCACTGAACCTACACAATATCGTCGTCCATCCATACACAACCCTTGCTCCCAACCCCTTGCCTCATGGCTCAGATCCCTGTAAGAGACCATGATGCAAGGTATGACCCATACATCCACCCACCACCACCTACTCTAGTCCTGTCACAAACATCATCTATCACATCAAAGGCAGGGCTAAATATAAAACAAGTCTTGTGATCTACAAGCTAAGTGCAACCAAGTGCTACGTTCAATCTGGGCATGACAATCAAGAAGCTGTCTGTCCTCATGAATGGCCATCGACAAACCGTGGCGTAGGAATGGGTCCACCGTGTTGCTCAACATGCCGCCCAACATGATATCCTTCATTTCAGTGACTGCTTTACAGCCTATGCCATCTGGATCCGTCTCAGCAACACCAGCTTTTCTGAATGATGCAGGTGAAACACTCTCTGCAATATATCATATGTTCCTGTAACCCTCCTGGTCTCAACCTTCGTTATGCATTGTCCTTACCCATCTAGCCTCTTCCTTGTTCCCATTTGAGCACTACGCAGCCCTCTATTCCACCAACACACCCAGTCCTTTCATTTTTCTCCTTTTCTGCTAACCCCTCTCCCACGCCCTGCATCTAACCTCCCAACTGCATCTAGCTGCCCCACTTTCCTGCACATTCACAGCAGAACTTTATCATCCTCCACACCTTTCCCGCTATCCCTACGCCTCCCTGCCCCAACCTCCTCTGTACCCCGGCCCAGTTGCATCCCCCATAATGCCCTGCTGCTTGCAGTTCGGCTTCAGCTGCGAGAGACTATGGTCATGTGGTGTGACCTCTGTTTGTGTGTCTGTGTGTATGTTCTCTTAATTTTTACAAAGGCTTTGTTGGACAAAAGCTAATTGTGACAGTCTTTTTGCTGTGCCTTTCTGTGACTCAGCATCTCCGCTATTTGGTGAGTCGCAACTATTCTTTCCATTGTTTAGTTACATTTCATCCTGGATTTTCCTTTGTTTATAAAACAAGGTAGGTATTAGCAACATTCATACACACCTATGCATCTTTAATGCAGTTTTGTGGGTGGAAAAGATAACTATAATCGTTTGCACTCAGAATAAGAAAGTCCTAAGTTGGTTGAGAGAAACTTGTCATTGAAGAACTGAATTATTATTGCTATTGTACTGAATGAAATTAATGCTCTGTGGGATTCTTTCTGAAGAACAGATTTTTTTTTCCATTTGTTTTCCAAGCATTGTGGCATCACACTTATTTTGATGTTGTTGTACATTTCATCAAAGCAGCTTAGTTTAAAACAGAAAAATTGGATACACAAATAAAATGTTCAAGTTTGTGAAAGAAAATTTTCACTTTGGAATAACAAAAAAAAAAAAAAAACTTCATTTGGTATGTGTTGCTACATTGGTCAAAAGAATTATGGGAGCAGGTTCATCATCTTCCAGTTAACTCTGTTTTGATGCAGGCAATATGTGTGTTCTTATTGCATGGCTTGAGATCTTCACTTTCAATTTAGGCAACAATTAGTCATTCGCCATCTGTTGGCTGCATTATGCATTACATTGTCAGGTGACCCCTCAGAAAGAAGTGAGTACTGGTGTCCCAGTGTTTTCTAGCAAGGTACACAGATGGAAGTTGTCACTTGTGGACATTGTATTCTACCAAGGTCATGAAATGCTACATCTTAGTGCAGTACAAGTTGCAAGGGTGACTTTTTGATCCAAAAAGGGTGGACTTTCTGTTGTGTTGCTGCAGAGGCCAGCGCCTCTCCATGTCATCCATAGGTTGTGGATACACTACAGAGAGACAGGTCACTACACAAGGCAAGTTGGACTAGGTCACTGATGCATTACAATCCTACCGAAGATCGATATCGGACTATCCGATCAAACTGTCATTAACAGGTAATGAGAAAAGACGTTACAGCCAAGATGATCTGTCAGAGTACCCCACTTGACAAATAATCATCTTGCAACTTGCCTTCAGTTCTGTCATTCCCCTGTCAACTGGCAGCTATGTCACTGGCATAATGTTCTATTCACAGATGATCCAGATATCCTGTGATGTAAGGTGATGACCATGTTCCTATGCTGAAAGTTTTTGAGGAAATTGACAGATTTCTGAAGTTCTGTATGTTGTGAGGAGGCTTCAATGTTGACAGCTACACATATCTTGTCATTGGCCGTAGTCACCATATCGCCAGGCAGTACATCGAATAGATCCTGTTGGACCAGGTGGTGGCTGCTGTGTGTGGTGGTGGCGGCCCTGAGTGCCTTGTAATGCCAGGCCCTATGTGGTGGGCATCAGCAGGGATGTCTTGCGAAGCCTGGACATTGAAGTATTGGAACATCTGGTGGTGAGTCTCAACGTAAACTCCTTCGTGCATTTGTGGGACATGGCTTTACAGGTGTGTTCATGACCATCCTGTTTCACCACAGATTCTCCAAGAACTATCATGGGCTCTTATTGAAGAAATAGAATGGATGCTGTTTTGTATGAGACGGAACTATGGGCCTCGTGGAAAAAGGGTGACCTGGCTGAGTCACGCAATTTGACTCTTGGTCTGATCACTAGGTGTGGCCATTAATTACACGCGTTGATCACGTAGGCTGACATGAGGATCAATGAACTATACTTGGCGGGATGTATCTGGAACATTTTAGGTGATTGGAAAGTTAGTAGACAGGAATACAATTAAATACTTAGCTTTAATTCAGCATCAGGGGTGAACGTCAATCTTGAGTTTGCACAATAATATTTACAAGTGCAGTTATAGACTGAACTGCGAATACCTCTTTACAATTCTGATTGCTTCACACATATAGATCAATTGTCAATGCATAAACTGTATGTGGTGCCTGGCTAGGTTGTAACTACTGACTTAGCTGAAGGCTATGCTAACTAGTGTCTCTGGAAATGAGATCTCTGAATCTATAACAAGTGAACCATTCCTATTAAAGTCGGCAGTAGAACTGGCCAGTGTGATAGCTTGTCTCGTAAGACCGGCCGAGTGGCAGCGCTTGGTCTGCTAGTGTCGACAGTGGCGACTCGCAGGTCCTATGTGTACTGATAAACCGCGGCTGATTTGAAGCCTACAACCTAGCAAGTGTGGTGCCTTCTGGTGACACCACAGATGCTACAGGGTTACCTTGCAGACTTACACAGAGCATCTCACATAAAGTGCCAGGCAGTGATAAATGCTCACGGAGGGCATACAAGTTATTAAAGCTTGCAAAGTCCAGTGAAGAGTACCCAGGATGATGAGATGAATTATTGTTTGCACTTTGTTTCGAACACCTGTCAGACTTTTCAGTTCTTTTTATATAAATGATCAAGCATGTTATAATGTTTTGTTGTGTACATTATTTGTGAAAGATAAAGGTATAATTTGGTAACATACCCAATTCTCAAGCCAGATGCCCAAAGTCATGTTCTCCTAATTCTTTTGAGCAGTGTATTTTAAATTTTGTGACTATTTATTTCTGTGTTTTGTTTGCTTGTTCAAATCAGATCTAGGTCTCCTGGATCAAAAAAATCTGGATCAGGGAGTGAAGCTGGATCAAGACGGTCCAGCCCTGCCGCAAAAGGGTCAGGTCAGTTGAAAGTCATTATAGTCTGTAGACTGTTTCATAACAAATGTGAGGAAAGTTCAGTGTTCCAGGAAATGATAGAAATGGTTACTTAAAGCAGTATAGTCAAGTTAGGCAACGTTTTATTTTGAAGGGTTTTTATCACTTGTAAATGTTTTATCATCATTATGAAATAGTATTACGTTGTGAGTCGTGTTTGCACGACAGTATTATTTATTTGTCTGATTACAGTTATCTACATTAGATTTGCATTGTTTCGCAAAACATTTACTACAGTTTACATTAAAGTGGCCCATCAGTGTTACTTAACTATTGTAGAAGTATGAAAACATATTGCATTACTTGTCTGAGTACATCCTTTCTGAAAATATTAGCAGATGAGCTCATATACCCACCTTCTGTATAGTTTTCACTTCATCCCATACCATACACAAAATCTTAACAGTGATAAGTCGGGAGATCTTGAAGGCCAAATAATGGTACTGCTACAATGAATCCACAGATAAGGGAACTACAGTTGTTGATTCTTTCATATGGTAGGATTTGAAAGAGGACCATCTTACAGGAAGCACTTAACATCATTCAGTGAAGTTGATACAATGTGCTTTAATTATTCATATGACATATTTTCCACCAAAATAACAGATCTGTAAATCACTTGTCAAATCATATCATACGCTGGGGATTCAATAAGTAATGCTATATATTTTTTTCTGAACGCAGGTTGGTTTTATTTGGGATTCCAATACATCATATTATTCCCTAGTCATTTGACTACAAGAGGGTCTGTATGTGTGCATGGTACCACTCTGTTGGTTGATGTCAAGCAAACATCTAGCTGCATCAGCAACCTCTGTGCCATCCACGTATGGCTGCCCACAGAGCGCATCCTTCATTGTGCCAAACAAATGGAAGTCAAAAGGTACAATAGCCAAGCTGTAGACTGGATGAGGAAGAACAGTCCAACGAAGATTTGTAAACTGCTGTCGGGTGCACAGACTTGGGTGAGGCCTTGCGTTCTCATGGAAAAGGAGAAATTTGTTTGCATTTTTGTAGCAGTGAACACACTAAAGTTATTTCTTCAGTTTCCTGATGGTAGCACAATACACTTCAGAGTAGATCATTGCACCATCAGGGAGAATGTCAAACAGAATAATCCTTTCAGAGTCACAGGAAACTGTCTCCGTGATTTTACCAGCTGAGGGTGTGGCTGTGAATGTCCTCTTCAGAGGAGAAGCGGTGTGGTGCCACTCCGCGGATTGCCATTTGGTTTACAGTTTGAAATGATGAATCCATGTCACATTGTCTGTGACAATGTGTGACAAAAATTGTTACGATCAGCTCCGTAATGTGCAAAAAATTCCACACAGATGGTTCTTTGTTGCTGTTTCTGGTCTCCTGTTAGGTGGCAAGGAACACAGTGGGGTCACACCTTTAAGTATCCCAACTGGTGGAAAAATGTGTCAGCACTACCAATAGAGACGTACAGTTGAGCAGTGAGATGTTTGAATGGGATCCATTGCTCACCACAAATGAGTGTGTGTGCATGTTCCAACATTGCAAGAGTGATGGCTGTGTGTGGAAAGCCGGCACGTGGGAGATCGGACAGGTTTGTGTGACCTTGTTGTGACGATGACAGTCACCTCACCAAACAAATCGCCATGCTTTTATTCACTACCAGGACTCTGTAGACATTCTACAGGTGCCTATGAAAATCTGCAATGCTCTGGTTTTCCATCAAACTAAACTCGACAGCTCTCTATTTGAAACACCTCTCCACTAGATGCTATTTTGAATGCTGCATATAATGCTGCCACCTGTCAGAACCTCATAAAACTAAAGGGGCTGAAGTGGGAATATTTGATATCACACAACAAATTCCACATTTTTTTCACTCAAAACTGCCTAAGAAAAAAAAGTGTTGCATTACTTACTGAATGTCCCTCGTAGGTTTGTAGAGAAACTTGTGCAAATTTTGCTATTCATATACCTATTCACTGCAGACCTTTTTATATGCATTATTCCCTGGTATTCTTTCGCTTGGTGCAGTTAGTTTTTCGTACATTGCTTCGGAGTGGGATGGCACATTGGTTAAGACATTAAAGTTACACTATATTCAGGAAGAGAGGGGATCAAATCCCCATCTGGCCATCCAAATTTAGATCTTTCATTTTACCCTAAATCAGTTAAAATGAATGTTAGTATGATATATTTGGATATTCCAAGACCAATTTCTATCTGCCTCCTTGTGCTATCAGGTTGTGTTGCATCTCTTTTGAAAATACTGTCATTAGACCCTGGTCTTCCGTCTATTTTTCCTATTATTTCAAATCACAATTATTCAACCAGTAGCTGCATAAGAACATGCTTCAGAATCTTCATCTTTAAAACTTAAAAATATGCCAGCAGTGTTCTGTGTAAGAGACACTGGGTAGACATATTTAAGTTCATATTTCAGTTCATCAAGTACTGTAATAAACACTGACAAACCAAAACATTATCACCACTGGCTTCATAGTGCTTTGCTCCAACATTGGAATGCAGTACAGCAGTAATTCTCTGTGGCATGGATTTGACAAGTCCTTGATAGGTTTCTGAAGGTATGTGGCACCTGATGCCTAGACACAGGTCACACAATTCCCGGAAATTGTGGACCAGTGGTTTGTGAATACAGAGTCAGCACCCAGTAGTGAGTTACTATCATTCTCTGTAAACCAGTGTTGCATGAATCTGGCATTGTTCAAGTGGTCCAAAGTAAAGTTCAAGCCCAAACGAATGTACCCCACAGCATAATATTGTATCGATGGCATAGTGTGTGTTTAGAGTTCGCCTTGATGATGGTGAATTCGGTCATGACCGTCAGTCTGATGATTCATCTGACCAGACGACTCATTTCCATTGATCCATACTCGGGCCTCAATGATCCCATGCTCACTGCAATCATAATTCATGATGCTGTTTGGTCAGCATGCAAACATAGGAGACAGCTGCTGCAGAGCCCCATGGTCTGCAAAGTGCACTGAGTGGTGTGTTCAGAAACATTTGTGCCTGTTCCCGCATTGTACACTGTCCTCACATCAGCCACCTATCCTGGTTTACAGAGTGGACAAACCTCTGACCTCTGTGTTCTGTGACAAGATATGGGCATCCAATACCTTGTTGCCTGCACTTGGTTTCACTGACCATCAGCCAATTTCCATAGATGCTCATGACAGTAACATGCGAACAGATGGTGAGCTTTACAATTTCCTGGGCGCTGATGACCACACTGTTTAGCGCCCGAAAACCTCAAACCACACACACACTTTACAATTTCCAAGATGGTCATTCCTAGGTGCTAGTTCATAACAATTTGTCTTTTTTAAAAATATTTTGTCAGTGGATTTCTCCATACATGGTCTGTATTTTCGCTAGAACGATTCCCCATTCATCTCTGCTCCATTTATACACTTCCCTTACTGATTTATGTGCCCACACCAACAGGCAGCAATAACATTTGGAACCCAGGGAGATGATGGTATAATGAAGTGGGAAAATAAAGGAATTTAAGCCAATTACAAGAGGAACAGTAGACAATTGCCCTGTGATAAACTGGAGATAGATTATATAATGGTAAGACAGAGATTTAGGAACCAGGTTTTAAATTGTAAGACATTTCCAGGGGCAGATGTGGACTCTGACCACAATCTATTGGTTATGACCTGTAGATTAAAACTGAAGAAACTGCAAAAAGGTGGGAATTTAAGGAGATGGGACCTGGATAAACTAAAAGAACCAGAGGTTGTACAGAGATTCAGGGAGAGCATAAGGGAGCAATTGACAGGGATGGGGGAAATAAATACAGTAGAAGAAGAATGGGTAGCTTTGAGGGATGAAGTAGTGAAGGCAGCAGAGGATCAAGTAGGTAAAAAGACGAGGGCTAGTAGAAATCCTTGGGTAACAGAAGAAATATTGAATTTACTTGATGAAAGGAGAAAATATAAAAATGCAGTAAGTGAAACAGGCAAAAAGGAATACAAACGTCTCAAAAATGAGATCGACAGGAAGTGCAAAATGGCTAAGCAGGGGTGGCTAGAGGACAAATGTAAGGATGTAGAGGCCTATCTCACTAGGGGTAAGATAGATACCGCCTACAGGAAAATTAAAGAGACCTTTGGAGATAAGAGAACGACTTGTATGAATATCAAGAGCTCAGATGGAAACCCAGTTCTAAGCAAAGAAGGGAAAGCAGAAAGGTGGAAGGAGTATATAGAGGGTCTATACAAGGGCGATGTACTTGAGGACAATATTATGGAAATGGAAGAGGATGTAGATGAAGATGAAATGGGAGATATGATACTGCGTGAAGAGTTTGACAGAGCACTGAAAGACCTGAGTCGAAACAAGGCCCCCGGAGTAGACAATATTCCATTGGAACTACTGACGGCCGTGGGAGAGCCAGTCCTGACAAAACTCTACCATCTGGTGAGCAAGATGTATGAAACAGGCGAAATACCCTCAGACTTCAAGAAGAATATAATAATTCCAATCCCAAAGAAAGCAGGTGTTGGCAGATGTGAAAATTACCGAACTATCAGCTTAATAAGTCACAGCTGCAAAATACTAACACGAATTCTTTACAGACGAATGGAAAAACTAGCAGAAGCCAACCTCGGGGAAGATCAGGTTGGATTCCGTAGAAACACTGGAACACGTGAGGCAATACTGACCTTACAACTTATCTTAGAAGAAAGATTAAGGAAAGGCAAACCTACGTTTCTAGCATTTGTAGACTTAGAGAAAGCTTTTGACAATGTTGACTAGAATACTCTCTTTCAAATTCTAAAGGTGGCAGGGGTAAAATACAGGGAGCGAAAGGCTATTTACAATTTGTACAGAAACCAGATGGCAGTTATAAGAGTCGAGGGACATGAAAGGGAAGCAGTGGTTGGGAAGGGAGTAAGACAGGGTTGTAGCCTCTCCCCGATGTTGTTCAATCTGTATATTGAGCAAGCAGTAAAGGAAACAAAAGAAAAATTCGGAGTAGGTATTAAAATTCATGGAGAAGAAATAAAAACTTTGAGGTTCGCTGATGATATTGTAATTCTGTCAGAGACAGCAAAGGACTTGGAAGAGCAGTTGAATGGAATGGACAGTGTCTTGAAAGGAGGATATAAGATGAACATCAACAAAACCAAACAAGGACAATGGAATGTAGTCTAATTAAGTCGGGTGATGCTGAGGGAATTAGATTAGGAAATGAGGCACTTAAAGTAGTAAAGGAGTTTTGCTATTTGGGGAGCAAAATAACTGATGATGGTCGAAGTAGAGAGGATATAAAATGTAGGCTGGCAATGGCAAGGAAAGCGTTTCTGAAGAAGAGAAATTTGTTAACATCTAGTATTGATTTAAGTGTCAGGAAGTCATTTCTGAAAGTATTCGTATGGAGTGTAGCCATGTATGGAAGTGAAACATGGACGATAAATAGTTTGGACAAGAAGAGAATAGAAGCTTTCGAAATGTGGTGCTACAGAAGAATGCTGAAGATTAGATGGGTAGATCACATAACTAATTAGGAAGTATTGAATAGGATTGGGGAGAAGAGAAGTTTGTGGCACAACTTGACCAGAAGAAGGGATCGGTTGGTAGGACATGTTCTGAGGAGGCATCAAGGGATCACCAATTTAGTATTGGAGGGCAGCATGGAGGGTAAAAATCGTAGAGGGAGACCAAGAGATGAATACACTAAGCAGATTCAGAAGGATGTAGGTTGCAGTAGGTACTGGGAGATGAAAAAGCTTGCACAGGATAGAGTAGCATGGAGAGCTGCATCAAACCAGTCTCAGGACTGAAGACCACAACAACAACAACAACAAACTGGAGAGAGAACCGAATTGTTGTGACTCTATCTGCAGAGGTCATAATGGAAACAAAAGGCTGTTTGGTTTCTGTGGAAGCAAGTCCACTGTTATAAAGGAATAAAATTATTTTTTTTATTGTCTGCTTGTAAAAATTGTTTTGTTGCTCTAAAGCATTAGTGATGGTAAGATAAAGGAAATACAGGGCTATTACAAATGATTGAAGCGATTTCATAAATTCACTGTAGCTCCATTCATTGACATATGGTCACAACACACTACAGATACGTAGAAAACCTCATAAAGTTTTGTTCGGCTGAAGCTGCACTTCAGGTTTCTGCCGCCAGAGCGCTCGAGAGCGCAGTGAGACAAAATGGCGACAGGAGCCGAGAAAGCGTATGTCTTGCTTGAAATGCACTCACATCAGTCAGTCATAACAGTGCAACGACACTTCAGGACGAAGTTCAACAAAGATCCACCAACTGCTAACTCCATTCGGCGATGGTATGCGCAGTTTAAAGCTTCTGGATGCCTCTGTAAGGGGAAATCAACGGGTCGGCCTGCAGTGAGCGAAGAAACGGTTGAACGCGTGCGGGCAAGTTTCACACGTAGCCCGCGGGAGTCGACGAATAAAGCAAGCAGGGAGCTAAACATACCACAGCCGACGGTTTGGAAAATCTTACGGAAAAGGCTAAAGCAGAAGCCGTACCGTTTACAATTGCTACAAGCCCTGACACCCGATGACAAAGTCAAATGCTTTGAATTTTCGGCGCGGTTGCAACAGCTCATGGAAGGGGATGCGTTCAGTGCGAAACTTGTTTTCAGTGATGAAGCAACAATTTTTCTTAATGGTGAAGTGAACAGACACAATGTGCGAATCTGGGCGGTAGAGAATCCTCACGAATTCATGCAGCAAATTCACCAAAAGTTAACGTGTTTTGTGCAATCTCACGGTTTAAAGTTTACGGCCCCTTTTTCTTCTGCGAAAAAAACGTTACAGGACACGTGTATCTGGACATGCTGGAAAATTGGCTCATGCCACAACTGGAGACCGACAGCGCCGACTTCGTCTTTCAACAGGATGGTGCTCCACCGCACTTCCATCATGATGTTCGGCATTTCTTAAACAGGAGATTGGAAAACCGATGGATCGGTCGTGGTGGAGATCATGATCAGCAATTCATGTCATGGCATCCACGCTCTCCCGACTTAACCCCATGCAATTTCTTTCTGTGGGTTATGTGAAAGATTCAGTGTTTAAACCCCCTCTACCAAGAAATGGGCCAGAACTGCGAGCTCGCATCAACGATGCTTTCGAACTCACTGATCGGGACATGCTGCGCCGAGTGTGGGAGGAACTTGATTATCGGCTTGATGTCTGCCGAATCACTAAAGGGGCACATATCGAACATTTGTGAATGCCTAAAAAATCTTTTTGAGTTTTTGTATGTGTGTGCAAAGCATTGTGAAAATATCTGAAATAATAAAGTTATTGTAGAGCTGTGAAATCGCTTCAATCATTTGTAATAACCCTGTATGTATCCATGTTCAATTCTGTTTCCAATGCCATACAACACTGAAACATTATTGTGTATTTATTTGATGTTTTCTGCTTTTCCTTGCAGACGATGAGAGAAATTCTGGCAGTGGCAGTGACTAAAAGATCTCAACATACATTGGAACATATTTTTAATCCTTTGCAGTGGATTATTTCATATACTGTTGCATACACAAATGCTGTGCTCAAAGTACAACATGGTTTTAAAATATATGGTTGTGTAATGACAACAGACTCAAAAAGAAGTACTATTTTAATGAAACTGTATAAAATATTTCATTATTACTATTTAGAATTAGCTGACCTGTATAAATTTATTTACATATGCATGTAAAGTATGTTTTTTATTTGTGTACAGATTTTAAAAGATACACTGTCTTTCCAAATGTTCTATTTACTTTATATTTGAACATGAGACGTAATTTGGACTCCTTGATAATACAGGCTCAACACCTCCCCCCCCCCCCCCCCCCCCCCCTCTTCTCCGTACTTGTGCCCTGATACTCAAAGGAGGACACCAGTTTCCCTTTGTATCATAAAAGGAGAAGGTTGTTCCAGATGTTTTGGACAATTTTATTTGCTGGGTATATTTCTGAATACTCTGAAGGGCAATAAAGGAATATGAGGAAAAAAAGGGAGTTTAAGGCTGAATCTCTTCTCGTTTGCAACATTGCCTTGAATATGCTGTAAAGCTAGGCATTTAAGACTGTAGACTGAATTGGCAGAGAAACAATGAAGAGACAACAGAGAAAATAGCTAAGACATTGACTGCCCTTGAAAGCTTGAAGTGATAAGTGAAAATAGCCCTATAAAAAATGTCACGTGTAATACTACCTTACATCTACTATTGTTGCAAGGAAAACACTTGTGATGCTAATAATGTTGTGACCAAAAGATACCCTTTACTTGTAATTTTTGTTTGAATTTTTCAAATTTTGACTAATTGTCCCCGAGGCTATAAATAAGGTGTCGAACATCTTTCAGTAAATACCACAATTCTCTATCAAGTAACAGTGATGTAATACATTTCTATATATAAAATGAAAATTCAGTTGAAAAAAACTAATGACGTGAGACAGAATTGTTGGCCAGAGCTTACCTTCACGAGGCGAAATGTTTAGCACTGCCGGTAGATGCATATAACAATAAAAGTGATGACACCATCCTAGCTTCTGGGACTATTATTTCTTTCTTCAAGGAAGAGAGGGGAATAGATTGGGAAGATGTAAGAGGAAGGGCAGGTAAGTCACCCTCATCTTGGGGTCAAACAATAATACTAAAGACTGAGGCTTGGGGGAATAACTTAAACTTATAAAAATAGCATATTGTAAGGAACTGTCACTGGATGGAAAGTGACGACTCGTGGGCATTTGTCACAAATGCGGGGTTTGGACTGAACTAATACAGTATTGAAACAATAAGATGGAAATACTGTATGCACCACAAGTCATGCTGGCAAGTTCTTCAAAATGTTTAGAACCTTTAAACCTCTTTATTTAAGAACTATTATGTTTGTTAATCAGTATATTTTGTGGGAGAAAAGAGGCTTTGGAATTTTGCTGATTCTTTCTGGCTGACAACAGTGTTACCAGGGAGCAGTTATGTTAAAACGATGGGACACACACACACACACACACACACACACACACACACACACACACACACACACACACACACACTTTTTCCAGGCAAGAACCTGTACTCCCCTCAATGTCATTCGTATCTAACAACGCAGCAGCGTCGGTAGTGCTAGATAGTGTCGTACCTGTTGTAGGGGAAAGGAGATTAGTAGAAGGTTTGTCAGGCTGGCTGGTATGGTCTCCTCACCACAGGAATGTGTGTTCTCAAGTGGGAAGCAGGAGCTACACTCTAGTTGGAACTAGTTGATTTACTTCTCTTGTACAGCGTACACCGTAGGTCCAGTGCCCATACGCACCATGCAGGAGGTGGGCATTGAAGCCATGGTTCTTGGCAACAGTGTGCTGTGAAGCTCCCTGCCATAGCATGTAAACAGTGCAGCATGTCTTGGAACACTGCTAAGCAGGCACCTAGCATACTGTTGATGGTGAGTCAGTGCTGACCAAGCAGTCCTGCCGAACACCTTAGCAACAGCTGAGTGATGTTGCTGGCTGGTCTGGCTGTGACTTGTGGCAAAGCTGGTCTCATCTAGGGAAGAAACTCTGGCCCCCTGATAATTGGTGGTGATGCCTGACAATATGCTAAGAGTGTCAGTGGTTGCAACTGAGTCGTATTAGCGGGTGGTCTCATAGATTGATGGACACTAGTGACTGTACTTACAGACAGCAGTAGAATGATGATGCAATAGCCCACTCCTCAGCAGCCAGTACTCGCACATGCTAAGGTCAAGTGTATTGACATGCAGATGCCTCAGGCATCATGCCCTGTCCAAACACTGCTGGAGCATCTTGGATTTCAGTAACACTGCCGGTTGTCTACCTGGCGGTTGTCTACCTGGTTGTTGTACCAGTGAAGTGAGTCCGGCCATAGTGGTGAAATGAAGCACAAGCTGATAATGGCATTCGGTGTGGTTGCAGCAGTAGTGGCTTTTCCTGGTCAGTGCTGCTATGCAAGCATCAGTTAGTTGAAAGGTTGCAGCCAAAACAGAAAATCATAAACAATATTGCATGCTCTCGGTAATATCTTTCTGGTAATACTGTCATGTCACCATATAAAGTAGTAGAATACTAAAATAAATGTCACTTTGGTATTGGTGTAGCTGCCGTATGCATACAGACTGATTTTCCTTGAAGTGGGTGCTTCAGTTCATTGTATTTGTAATGGTGTTATAAGACCACTTCCTAATATTTTATGGTCTGTAAGTGCACTGGTTGATGGTAAAAGAGGGTAAGAGGATGTATGAGTTACACTGCTTGCTTGCAACTGGCGACAAGCTTGTGAGAGCTATGTTATCACTCTGTTAGTTGCAGGAAGGTAACACCAGTTCCACACCTGCTATTTATTTAGATGAGTATGGCAGTGTCCAATAAGACCATAGCCCAGTGATCCCACTTTGCTTGTCACACTGGGATCACTGGCAAGAAGGAAGTCAGGAGCCTGTTGCTATCTTCTCTGTATATGTTAGGCTGCGTGAAGATTTCAGTTTGTTCTCTTATTTTGTGAGTGCATGTCTACAACTGTCTTGCAAGTACTCGAGCTTTATAGTTTGTACTCTGATATGTGGATGCTAATTGGTCTCACAGTTTCTCCAATGCGGGTGGCGCTCCACTAGTTAGTATATGTCCTATACATCTCCAGTTTTCAGAGCTTTTACAGCATCCTTAACGGACACTACCAAATTCTGGTCCTGTAGCCACTCTGGAAAATATTATTTGATGTCTCCTTCCCGAAGCATTCTGTATACCTAATAGCCGACGTCCTTGATATAAGCTAAATGCACCACCAGAAACTTTTTTCACCTAATAGTATCCAAGTGAATATTACAACATATCAAGTAACAGCATCGAATCTTAGTTAATTACATTGATGGCAATTGAAATTACCACACAGTGAAGGTGGCATGAAGTTTATTATACCCTTGGATGTGCAAATGATTAGTATCTCAGCACAACCATACAAGTTTCTGTATATAAAGAAGGATTATGCAGCAGGTTTCTCACATAGAAGTAATTCTTGAATGTTGGTCAGTAGTGAGAAGATAGTGTTATAGCTTGTGTGAGGAGGAGAAACATCTCACAGCACATTTCAGAATTAGACAGTGGCAGGATCATTATCTATTGAGACTGCAGTTTTTCATTACAGAATATTGCTGCTTGTGTTTGTTGGGGTCTTATGACTGTCATACAAATATGGAATCTGTGACCGAGTGACATGGTGCAGTGGTTAGCACACTGGATTCACATTCAGGATGATGGTTCAAATTTACATCTGGCAATCCTGATAAGGTTTTCTGTGATTTTGCTGAATATCTTGATGCAAATGCTGGGTTGATTCCTTTCAAATGGCATGGCCAATTTCCTTCCCCATTCTTGAAACATTCCGAACTTGTGTTCAGTCTGTAATAACCTCGATGTTGACAGGACATTAAATCCTAATCTTCTTCTCTGGAATCTGTGTGTTCAGAAGGACTGTACTCTAAGCTATGCTGGATCTCAATGGCCCCACATAACAATACCAAATGGATGTACAAGGGGTGACTGAAATGCTCTTGTCCCACCCATTGAAGGTTGAAGGTTGCCAGTAGTTCAAATGTTCATGGCTATTTTTCAATGTAGTCCTGTTTTAGGGCCACACACTTTCACCACTGATGCTGTATGCCTATTATTCCCTCCTTACAGCATGGCAAAAAAAGTCCCCCATCACAGCCATGATGTCATTGTCTGGTTGAAAGCTGGTTGCACATACATGTTTCTTGAGCGTAGGGAAGAGATGAGTCAGTGTGTGCCGAATTGTGTGAATAAGGTGAGTACCAAAGCAGTTCAAAGCCACAGGACTTGATGGCAGACATTGCAGATACAGGTGGGTGCGTGGGCGCATTACCCTGTTGAAGGAACACTCATTTTGTCAACACCCCGGCATGTTTCATTTTGATGGCCTCTCTCAAATGCATTAGCTGAGCAGCACAGTATGCTCCATTCACTGTTCCAGCTTTTTTGAGGTATTCATTGAGGATAACACCCTGATTTTAACTTCATGGAAGTGGGTGAGGAGGGATATTTCTGCTGTACCTTGGGTTTGGGGTGAAAGTAGTGAACTCATCGATTGTCATAAAACATTTGAGAAATGTCTCAGTATCTGTCTCAAAAGGGTCAAGCTTTTAGCGGACAAGATGTGTCCTGGTGTTTGTTTCCTGCTGCCAACATTCCTGGACCCCATTAACATGAGACCTATGCATGTGAAGTACTACGCTTATGATGTGTCCAATGCATTTATAAGATTGCCCACACACTCAGCAATGTAGTATTCTGCCATATGCCAGTCTGACATGATGATATCGTGGATTGCAGTGACATTTTCCTCCAAATTGGCCTTTAACAGTCTTCCGCCGCGAGTTGCATCTTGGTCAGAGGTGTTGCTCTACAATTCTGCAATCCAATTTTTCGCAGTGAGATAGGAGGGAGAATCTTCCTCTGTTCCCATCATGTCATTATGGTTCTCCTGTGCACTCATGCCCATTTTCAGCAGGTACTGCAAATTGTTCTCTTTATCCATTTTTCAAAATGTGTATGCCTTGAACACTTAAAACTCCAATATTTGAAACAAAAAATATTAATGAAAATTTTTTTACATAACCTAGCAAAAAAATGTACTATTAGTTGCTAAACTGACATTTGGCTAGTACAAGTATTTTATGGGTGGGCTGGGAACTTTTCAGTTGCCCCTCGTACACATTGTTTGATTAGCTGTGCATGGTCACATGCCTGTATTAAGGAAATTAGTGTATTTGTAGCAAGGTAAATATCCATGTGGACATTGTGACAACATCTGAACCACCACAGACTACTACCACAATAACCATTTTTGCAGCTTCCTTTGTCCCGGTAACAGAGGGAGCTGTACCGACAGTGATGTACACTTTGACAATACTAGGCAAAGGAGCATCTCTACAATGTATTTTCAGATAAGTCCTTTTTCTGCGCATACAGCATCATTATTAAAATTTCATCGGCAATCCTCCAGGTTTTTATTTCTTCTCTCTGGATCTTAATTCCTACTCCAAATTTTTCTTTTGTTTCCTTTACTGCTTGCTCAATATACAGATTGAATAACATTGGGGAGAGGCTACAACCCTGTCTCACTCCCTTCCCAACCACTGCTTCCCTTTCATGCACCCTAGACTCTTATAACTGCCATCTGGTTTCTGTACAAATTGTAAATAGTCTTTTGCTCCCTGTATTTTACCCCTGCCACCTTATTGGAAAGAGAGTATTCCAGTCAACATTGTCAAAAGCTTTCTGTAAGTCTACAAATGCTAGAAACGTAGGTTTGCCTTTCCTTAATCTATCTTCTAAGATAAGTCGTAGGGTCAGTATTGCCTCATGTGTTCCAGTATTTCTACGGAATCCAAACTGACTGCTGAGGTCGGCTTCAACAAGTTTTTCCATTCATCTGTAAAGAATTCGTGTTAGTATTTTGCAGCCGTGACTTATTAAACTGATAGTTCGGTAATTTTCACTTCTGCCAACACCTGCTTTCTTTGGGATTGGAATTATTATATTCTTCTTGAAGTCTGAGGGTATTTTGCCTGTCTGATACATCTTGCTCACCAGACGGTAGAGTTTTGTCAGGACTGGCTCTCCCAAGGCTGTCGGTGGTCCTAATGGAAAGTTGTCTACTCCCAGGGCCTTTTTTTGACTTTGGTCTTTCAGTGCTCAGTCAAACTCTTAATGCTGTATCATATCTCCGATTTCATCTTCATCTACATTGTCTTCCATTTCCATTTTATTGTCCTCAAGTACATTGCCCTTCTGTATACTCCTTCCACCTTTCTGCTTTCCCTCATTTGCTTAGAACTTGGTTTCCATCTGAGCTCTTGATATTCATACAAGTGGTTCTCTTTTCTCCAAAGGTCTCTTTAATTTTCCTGTAGGCAGTATCTATCTTACCCCTAGTGAGATATGCCTCTGCATCCTTACATTTGTCGTCTAGCCATCCCTGCTTAGCTATTTTGCACTTCCTGTCGATCTTATTTTTGAGACGTTTGTATTCCTTCTTGCCTGCTTCACTTACTGCGTTTTTATATTTTCTCCTTTCATCAATTAAATTCAATATTTCTTCTGTTACCCTAGGGTTTCTACTAGCCCTCATCTTTTTACCTATTTGATCCTCTGCTGCCTTCACTATTTCATTCCTCAAAGTTACCCATTCGTCTTCTACTGTATTTCTTTCCCCCATTCCTGTCAGTTGTTCCCATATGCTCTCCCTGAAACTCTGTACAACCTCTGGTTCTTTCAGTTTATCCAGGTCGCATCTCCTTAAATTCCCAACTTTTTGCAGTTTCTTAAATTTTAATCTACAGTTCATAACCAATAGATTGTGGTCAGAGTTCACATCTGCCCCTGGAAATGTCTTACAATTTAAAACCTGGTTCCTAAATCTCTGTCTTACTATAATATAATCCATCTGAAACCTTCCAGTGTCTCCAGACCTCTTCCATGTATACAACCTTCTTTCATGATTCATGAACCAATTGTTAACTATGATTAAGTTATGCTCTGTGCAAAATTCTAGCAGGCGGCTTCCTCTTTCATTTCTTATCCCCATTCCATATTCACCTACTACATTTCCTTCTCTTCCTTTTCCTACTGTCGAATTCCAGTCACCCATGACTATTAAATTTTCGTCTCCCTTCACTATCTGAATAATTTCTTTTATCTCATCATACATTTCATCAATCTCTTCGTCATCTGCGAAGCTAGTTGGCATATAAACTTGTACTACTGTGGTAGGCGTGGGATTCATGTCTATCTTGGCCACAATAATGTGTTCACTATGGTGTTTGTAGTAGCTTACCCGCATTCCTATTCATTATTAAACCTATTCCCTATTTGATTTTGTATTTAAAACCCTGTATTCAGCTGACCAGAAGTCTTGTTCCTCCTGCCACCGAACTTCACTAATTCCCACTATATCTAACTTTAACCTATCCATTTCCCTTTTTAAATTTTCTAACCTACCTGCCCAATTAAGGGATCAGACATTCCAAGTTCTGATCCATAGAATGCCAGTTTTCTTTCTTGATAACGACGTCCTCCTGAGTAGTCACCACCCAGAGATACGAATGGGGGACTATTTTACCTCCAGAATATTTTACCCAATAGGACGCCATCATACAGTAAAGCTGCATGCCCTTGGGAAAAATTACGGCCATAGTTTCCCCTTGCTTTCAGCCGTTCACAGTACCATCATAGCAAGGCCATTTTGGTTAGTATTACAAGACCAGATCAGTCCGTCATCCAGACTGTTGCCCCTGCAACTAATGAAAAGGCTGCTGCCCCTCTTCAGGAACCACACGTGGCTACAACGAAACACAACTCATTAGCCAGTATAATTGATGAACTATGATGTAGAGGTGAAGCAGCATAGAATGCTGTACCTACATCTGTCACCCAAGCTCTGTTCAACTCATTGAGCACCTGAGTTAGATCCATTGTCACAGTCATCAGAAGTGGCAGCTCTGTGTACTAAATTTCATGCCTGGTATACCACCCCCCCCCCCCCCTCCCATCACCACATAACCTGTAAATTTAGTCATGTATGCTTCCTACTGTGAAGAAAACACAAGATAATTTTGAGTGGAACTCAATAAGTAATGCAACACGTTTTTTTCTTGACCATTTTCAATTCTAAAAATGCAGGATTTGTTACAGGAGCCTGTGGAATATTCCCACTTCAGCTCCTATAGATACATGAAGTACTGATATGTGGCAGTGCTATACATAGCATTCAAAATGGCGTCTGTAAAGAAGGTGCATTCCAAGCAGGGAGCTGTCATTGACTCCTTGTGGCGCAAAATGAGAGCAGATATTTATAGGCACTTGCAGAATGTCTACGGAGACTTGGTAGTGAACAACAGACCACTGAGTCATTGGGTGAGGTGTCTGTCATCATTGCAACAAGATCAAGCAAACCTGTCCAATCTCCCATAGCCAGCCAGTGGCACACAACTGTGACTCCTGCAATGTTGGAAAGTGTAGACACTCTCATTCAAGACGATCACTGGATCACAAACAGACACCTCGCTGCACAACTGGACATTTCTGTTCGTACGGCTGATACACTTGTCCACCAGTTGGGATACTCAGAAGAGTGTTCCTGCTGGATTTCTCACTGCCTAACAGAAGACACTAGAGAGCAATGAAAGACCATCTTGTAAGTTATAATCCTGATGATGAAACGTGGGTTCATCATTTCGAACCAGTGATCTATGGAGTGGCTCCACACCACCTCTCCTCTCCAGAAAAAGTTCAAAGCCATACCCCCAGCTTGTAAAGTCACAGTGTCAGCCTTCTGGGACTCTGTTTGGTGGACTTCCTGGTGGCGCAATGATTAACTCTGAATTGTGGTGTTTTACCTTCAGGAAATTGAAGAAACGACTTCAACGTGTTCATCATCACGAAAGTGCAAATGAACTTCTCCTTCCCCATGACAATGGAAGGCCTGAGGCAAGTCTGTGCTCCCAAGAGAAGCTCATAAAACTTAATTGGACTTTCTTCCTCATCCATCCTAAAGCCCAGATCTCACACTTTCCAACTTCCATCAATTTGGCCCAGTGAAAGATGCGCTCACAGGAAGCAGTACATGGACGTTAGGGTGGTTATTGATGCAGCAAGAAGTTGGCTCTGACGTTGACCAGTAGAGTGGTACCATGTGGATGTACAGGACTTCCCAGTAACGTGGCACAAGGCCATTGCATAGAACAGAGGCTATTTTGAAATATAGGGTTTTGTAGCCAAGATAGCGGGGAACAATATGACATATTGAAATCCTGAATAAACCCGACCTCCTTTCAGGAAAAAAAAAAATGTGTTGCCTTATTTATTGAATACTCCTCATCAAATTTCATTCCCAGTGTTGCATTTTTATTGGCCAGCCGTGTAAGTTGCTTGGATTCGTAAAATGAGCCATTTTTTAAAATCTATAATTCCATTCTAAAATTATAAATAAATCTTCAGACCCATACTATTCACTTGTGTACCCTTGACTTCTGACATGAATTTAACTGATATTAAATCACTTGATAAATGAAATTACTGCAAAAAAAAAAAAAGGTTTGGCGTAACAAAACGTGCATCTGGAAAATCAGATGACTCCTTGCTGAAGCACCTTGCATACTTGATCATTATCACCCACAACATGAGTTAAGTAAGCTGCCGGAAATTGTTCCATTTCGTTTCCTATGTCTTGCTTTCTTCTATTATTATTATTATTATTATTTTTAAATCCAGAAATAATCTTCCATATTGCCCCTCAGTCTCTTTTATCACAGACCACTGGTATAATGGCTAAATCATTCTGCGCCCTTTGAGGAAAACCACTGCACTATGACCAAAACATGAGCGTGGTATTTTAATTAGATTGACACCAACCACAGAAGACTCTGTATTTATGACATTGCCCAAGGCTCCTAACTACTGATTAAAAAAAAGAAAGAATTGTCACCAACCTTAATGTTGGTTTGAACGTCAGAGTGGTCCTATTGGAGATGCTATATCCTTGCCTTTCTCCGACCTTTGAACTGAATTAACCAGCCAATTATAGGAAGACCTACAGTGTAATGTGGCCTCTGGACTGTTGTACAACTTGCATTTTTCACATTACAAACACTGCCAGAAGTCATAAATGACCAATAAAAATCCCAGGACTGACCAGGGATGAAACCCCTATACCTTTGGACCAATATTTTGACAGCTGTTAACTATGCTGTTAATCGCTATAGCAAAAATTGGAACGCAATACACTCCACTATGAAATACCATTCTCTTGCAAGTAACAATTAAAAAACATACACAAATTTAATATTGGAACTATATAGCTTTGCAAGAAAAGTTTGTATGACTGAGATGTGGCCACAAAATAGGTGCTTGTCATAGGATGTTATACTTCCCGGTAGTATTATATTAGGGGGGTATAAATCATTCAATGTTTAACACTGTTGTTACACATAGCAAACCGGGCAAGAAAACATCTGATCATTTGAACGTTCTTCTGTTAAGCTACTAAATTGCAATGAGTCATTTTATCATAAGATATTATACTTACTTTATGATAAATGGTTGGGTAAATCAGTCCAGTCTGAGGAAGGACCGTGGTAGTCAAACTGAACTTTGGGTTGAGGACAGCTTTATTACTACTAGTGCATACATACATACATACCTACACTTATTAACTGCTGCTTGTTGACAAACAGTTTTGTAATTTGTGCATAATTACAGTAAGTGAATCATTATGCCTTAATAAATAAGGTTATTTTAACTCTGTCATCAGATTCCTGTATCTCAAAATTTTTGTACGTCGCATATTGCTCCATCATGAAATATGAAAAGTGGGGCCACCATGTAGGCAGAGATTGTTCTGGTCCCATCCAAGCGTGATCCTGTGGTAAAATGAAGTTGAAGTTATTTACCAACTGTTACTGCAGATCAGCTTTACTAACACATCACATTTTATTGTGCTTTGTGATTTTTCTAATAATTTGACAAAATTCAGTGATGGTACTTTATTTGCTTCATGTTTCCACACATCATAAGGAATTGCTCTAAAATTCCATAAGAGGTGATGGTAAAGTTGTAATTTTATGTTTCTTGCAGACTTTCTTCAAGTCCTTTGATGTCTCATTAATTACGTTTATGTAAAATTCTAATCCTCCAGCAATGCATTTGAACACAGTAAAAATGTACAGGGTAGGTGAGAAGTCCCTGTAGCATCAAATGCTAATTGATTTCATTCATTTTAGAACAAGTACTTATGTATTAAGTGTCCAACATACCAGAATGTTCCCCAACATGCTGTAAACACATCCATACACCTTCATCTTGGTCTTGACATATTTTTGAGCAGGAGTTACAGTGTGAAATTTGTTCTCAATAGCACTGTGCAGTTCTTCGTTTGTAGCACAGCAATGTGCAGACACATGCACCTTAATGACTCCCTATAAAGAATTGTCAGGTATGATGAGGTCAGGGCTCCTTGGTGGCCATTTCAAGGGGCCTGGTGTGGCCGATGAACCACAACCTCCCCACTGTCCTGGAAAGTGTTCATGTAAGAATTATGCACTGCAAGAGCATAGTGAGGAGGTGCTCCATCTTCCTGCAACCATATGCATTCGGTGAGGCCCCTTTTCTTTAAGCTGAGATACTAACCATGTTTGTAGCATGTGTAAATAATCTGTGTCATCCACAGTCTCTTCAAAAAAATATGGTTCAAGAAGATGTTGCGACATCATCACTGCTCACATCATTAAGTGAGGTGGTTTCCTTTCAAACTCAACTGTGAAATGAGGATATTTCTAGCATGTGAGCTACAATAAATGGCTCATTCATCTGAAAACATAACCTTGGTGTGGTTCACTGCATTTGGAAATTGAGTTAAGAAAGCATGATGCTAAAACATACTCTTTCCAGTATGTATCTGATAACTCATTTACGAACGTCGGTCAAAAGGGTCTGACCTTAAAGTCTTTTCATGTGATCTCACAATGTTGTCCTCAGTATACCAAGTTCTGAAGCATGTTTACACATCGATTTCATAAGAGATTGTTCATCCAAAGTAGAGACTCCAGCACACGTTTCTTCTCGTCTTTCTTCCCTCTGTTCCATGATCTGTCTTTAACACTGTCAAAAGCAAAATCACGTCTTTCCCAATCCAGAAGTGCTGCCTTTCATGGTTATGCCTTATTAAATCTTTCCTGGAATGCTCCCATAATCTGTCTCATTGTCTGACCTGTGTGGTGTTGTTCATGCACCCACATGCTTGTCACTAAGCACTCCTCAATAGTGTAACTATGAATGCTCACATCTGCCATGGACAGAAATTAATACTCAACTGCAACTGGAAACATGTAAACATGAATTCCAGCAAATGATAAGAAGTAACATAGCTACCAACCAGCATAACACCATTTGATCTTAAACGGGAGTTTGGGAACTTCTTGCCCATCCTGTATATTCCAAATAATTACTGAGGTTAATAATGGTCTTTTGCAAGAAAATTTAAAACTGTGTAGTTATGCATTGCCATACATAATTTTCAGTTACAAAAATAATCTCGCCGGAAGAATTTTTATTTGATTAGTTAGTGTCCATAAGCAAAACATTATGAAACAGTAAAGTTTTGCCATGGAGTGTACAAACCCCCAGCTGCCTGGCATCTTTTCTGTGTATTTGAGGCTAATATTCTGATAGCTTGAATTATAAATCTTACATTTTTTATACAGTATACTGAAATATCTCTCTTTCCCTCCCCAAGTAAGTCTTTTTAATAGAAGGAAACATTCCACGTGGGAAAAATTATATATAAAAACAAAGATGAGGTGACTTACCGAACAAAAGCGCTGGCAGGTCGATAGACACAGAAACAAACACAAACATACACACAAAATTCGAGCTTTCGCAACAAACTGTTGCCTCATCAGGAAAGAGGGAAGGAGAGGGGAAGACGAAAGGAAGTGGGTTTTAAGGGAGCGGGTAAGGAGTCATTCCAATCGCGGGAGCGGAAAGACTTACCTTAGGGGGAAAAAAGGACAGGTATACACTAGCACACACGCACATATCCATCCACACATAGAAATATGTCTGCTTGTGTCTGTATGTGTGGATGGATATGTGCGTGTGTGCTAGTGTATACCTGTCCTTTTTTCCCCCTAAGGTAAGTCTTTCCGCTCCCGGGATTGGAATGACTCCTTACCCTCTCCCTTAAAACCCACTTCCTTTCATCTTCCCCTCTCCTTCCCTCTTTCCTGATGAGGCAACAGTTTGTTGCGAAAGCTTGAATTTTGTGTGTATGTTTGTGTTTGTTTGTGTGTCTATCGACCTGCCAGCGCTTTTGTTCGGTAAGTCACCTCATCTTTGTTTTTATATACAAGTAAGTCTTTTTCATCATATGAATCTTCCAGATAAACTCTAGGATTTGTTCCATTTGGTGCACTTAAAGCCTTGAGAATTTTGCCATAAAATCACCACTTGCAGTAGTGCAATTCAAATAGTGCTATGTCCTCATAAATTTTATAAGAAAACTCTCCCCATATAAATTGTGTAATGTCTCGAGTAAACTAAAGTTGCTAAATAGGGAATGACCATTATATTATGTATGGAGATAAACCAATTTGCAGAATGTACTAAGAAAAAACACTGAAATCACAAACAGTGAAGATCTTAAAATAATAATAATAATAATAATAATAATAACAACAATATAGCAGATGTTATATGAGAAATGTCTTAGAGGGAAGGTTAATAGCACATTCCTACTTATACTACTTTCTCAAAATAACACCCATTAAAGTCAATAAATCTTTTCATCCTGTGGGGCAGTGCAAAGTCCATGATTTAATTTTTTTGGCTGCTTGGTACATCACTGTGCCAGCCTTATGAGAAGAGTTCAGCCCTAGAAAATCATTGCTGTTGCAACTGTGATTTCCTGTGTGAAAACACAACAAACTTGCATGAGACAAGAGTGTGCATTAACATTTGTGAAAATTGCAGCATCAAATTTGTACATGTGACTAGTACTAACTTGACAGTGTTTTTGTACATGATAACATGAAAGTGATGGGGATTACAGAATTGCTCTTGATCTCTTGACTTGGATAATTCAGTGTGAAGTCCCCTCTGCTGAAAACTAGATAGAGCTTCTACGGGTCATGGCATGTAATTAAAGAGGGACTATATATATACCTGGGAAATCTTCGCCCTTATTTGTGTGTTAATTTACAAAGCATAACCAGTTGTTTCTGCAGTATCATGACAAACAAGTTGCTTACAATGTCCCACACATTATGATCAAAGGACAAAAATGCAACCAATGGAAGAGGTACGTACTCTTTGAAACAGATTTGAAGATCACTAGATGTACGTAGTCTAGTGTTGTCATACTGAAATATGACACATGGAGTTGTCTGTGAGAGTGGGGCAGTACCTTGTCCTCTAAAACTTTTCTTATGTAGTGTGGTTGTTTTTCAGATTGCTCTGAATAACTAGAATTCAAATTGTTTGTTGTATCTGATAGCGGCACACTTGCATGCATGCCCCCCCTCTCCCCCCTCCACACACACACACACAAACACACACAAAACAATAGCATTCAAGCACCCACTGCAATCTGTGGTTTCAGGATAATGGAAGCTGATGCATTAATATACAAGCCACCAGCACTGCCTGCAATAGACAGTCATACTTGTCTATGCAGACAGATCTACATCCATCGCAGTGCTCCACTGTTAAACCAGCTTGGTGGATGGGAACAGTATGCTTGGTTACTGCCATGTGGAGAAGATGGCAGTGATCAAGTTCTGTGTTCATATTGCACAGTCCAGTTTTGCTTGTTGACTCATATTAGCTTCTTTTAGTTTTCATTCCACTCATGCATCAATGTAACAACAGTATGTCCAGTATGAACTCAGATGCCATGATAGAGCCAATCTGTTCCCTGAAACTTAATCTTTTCAGCTTCTTTTAGCATAGATAAGGCATACTTACACTTTATTTGTTTCCTCTTCAGTTTATGGATCTTCAGTGACTAACATAACACTGTTTCCACTGACATGAGAGATGCCACTGTTGGATCTACTTATACATCATCTCCCTGTAAACTGTATTACCTAATGCTGGTACACTGTTGTCTGCATCATCTGGGTTTGGTTTCATTCTGCCCATTATTTTTCAGTCTCTCAATTTCCACAAATATTAATGTACACTCCTGGAAATGGAAAAAAGAACACATTGACACCGGTGTGTCAGACCCACCATACTTGCTCCGGACACTGCGAGAGGGCTGTACAAGCAATGATCACACGCACGGCACAGCGGACACACCAGGAACTGCGGTGTTGGCCGTCGAATGGCGCTAGCTGCGCAGCATTTGTGCACCGCCGCCGTCAGTGTCAGCCAGTTTGCCGTGGCATACGGAGCTCCATCGCAGTCTTTAACACTGGTAGCATGCCGCGACAGCGTGGACGTGAACCGTATGTGCAGTTGACGGACTTTGAGCGAGGGCGTATAGTGGGCATGCGGGAGGCCGGGTGGACGTACCGCCGAATTGCTCAACACGTGGGGCGTGAGGTCTCCACAGTACATTGATGTTGTCGCCAGTGGTCGGCGGAAGGTGCACATGCCCGTCGACCTGGGACCGGACCGCAGCGACGCACGGATGCACGCCAAGACCGTAGGATCCTACGCAGTGCCGTAGGGGACCGCACCGCCACTTCGCAGCAAATTAGGGACACTGTTGCTCCTGGGGTATCGGCGAGGACCATTCGCAACCGTCTCCATGAAGCTGGGCTACGGTCCCGCACACCGTTAGGCCGTCTTCCGCTCACGCCCCAACATCGTGCAGCCCGCCTCCTGTGGTGTCGCGACAGGCGTGAATGGAGGGACGAATGGAGACGTGTCGTCTTCAGCGATGAGAGTCGCTTCTGCCTTGGTGCCAATGATGGTCGTATGCGTGTTTAGCGCCGTGCAGGTGAGCGCCACAATCAGTACTGCATACGACCGAGGCACACAGGGCCAACACCCGGCATCATGGTGTGGGGAGCGATCTCCTACACTGGCCGTACACCACTGGTGATCGTCGAGGGGACACTGAATAGTGCACGGTACATCCAAACCGTCATCGAACCCATCGTTCTACCATTCCTAGACCGGCAAGGGAACTTGCTGTTCCAACAGGACAATGCACGTCCGCATGTATCCCGTGCCACCCAACGTGCTCTAGAAGGTGTAAGTCAACTACCCTGGCCAGCAAGATCTCCAGATCTGTCCCCCATTGAGCATGTTTGGGACTGGATGAAGCGTCGTCTCACGCGGTCTGCACGTCCAGCACGAACGCTGGTCCAACTGAGGCGCCAGGTGGAAATGGCATGGCAAGCCGTTCCACAGGACTACATCCAGCATCTCTACGATCGTCTCCATGGGAGAATAGCAGCCTGCATTGCTGCGAAAGGTGGATATACACTGTACTAGTGCCGACATTGTGCATGCTCTGTTGCCTGTGTCTATGTGCCTGTGGTTCTGTCAGTGTGATCATGTGATGTATCTGACCCCAGGAATGTGTCAATAAAGTTTCCCCTTCCTGGGACAATGAATTCACGGTGTTCTTATTTCAATTTCCAGGAGTGTAATTGCAGGGACAATTAACCTCATCATAAATTGCATTGACATAAATGTAATTATTGTCTTTGAATAAAAGTGTTATTTCCATTTGTCTCATTTTATATTTCTTTCAGTTACCTTCTGCATTATACTGTAGCAGGTCTTCCTATGTACGATTCAGGTTTCATCGAGCTGTGCTACTTCGCAGTGACACATCATGTGAAAATTACTTTCATCCTTAAGTTTTGTGCATCATTGTAATTTAATCCTGTTATTAAACTCCATGTAGGAAAAGACAGGTTGCTACTCATTGTAAAGAAGACATGTCAAGTTGCAGACTGGCACAATTAAAAGACACTTACATAAGCTTTCAGCTACAGCCTTCATCAGTAAAAGAGGGGGGACACGCCATTCACACACACCATTCGGCACACAAGCAAGCACATCTCACATACACACGACTGCCAACTCCAGCATCTCGGGCCGAAATGCCTTTTTATTGTGCCTGTCTGCAAACTGTAAACGGTAAGTAGCAATCTGTCTTTTCCTACATTGTTATTGGTTATTTCAGCTTCCTCATCAGATTCTGTGTTAATGATTTCCATTTGATTGTTCATAACTTCTTTCATGCCCATTAACACTAACAAGATGCCAGCCTACTGCATCTGTGAAATGCTAGGGTGTTTGGTGTTATTTCCCTGGCTAGCCTCCATTGAGTAATTCAGAGGCAGCACTGGCTCAGTTAATCTAGAAGGATCAAAAACTTGGCCTTTGTTATGTGCACCGAGTGTCACTTTGGTTAGATGCTGGTATTTAGGCACTAACTGTGTCACTGAGAACTGCATCCACTCCACAATGCCCAACACCAAACTTCTGCATCAGCCCCTTGTGCTCATTGGTGACTCAGTATTTCTGGCCTGCTCCAGCAACCCTTTTGGGGTCTTATTCTGTAGACTTCCATCTCTATAACCCTCTCATTCCTACCCACACTCTGAGATAGCTGACCCCTTGCCATTTCATTGATATCTTACACTTGTATTAATGAAGCAATGTTACACTACCTGAGTAATCTTTACAGACTGACTATGCTAAGAGCTTAGTGAAAAACAAGAATCAGCTGTCACTAATTTTTCTGGTCTTCTTGGAAGAAGCGAAAAGGTATTTTGCACAGTAACCCTGTCTGCTGGGCTAAAAGACCGTGGCTTTCACTTACTGTAAAAACTTCCTTAGTTTTTAAGCATTATTAGCATACAATAAGATTAGATTAGATTAGTAATTGTTCCAAGTAAGACAATCAAAATAATTCCTCACTGAATACTGGTGGCCTTTGTTAACATTTTGAGGTTTCACTTCTCAGGTAAACTTCTATGGACCTAACTGGAGATCCATGTTGTGTGGAGGCTGAACTGCGGAAGTGTTGCCGTGCTCTTGGAGGCCAGTTAAAAAGTGAGAATAACTGCTCTTGACAGATTTTATTTTAAACTACTTGTCCTAAGAAAAGGATCTACTGAACAAAGTGGCACTACTTCTATGACCAATCTAACTGGTTTTTTGCACAAATTCCGAAAAGACTATTCTGGGATGTTAGTTTGCCAGGCTATGGTGACTTTTTGCCGCCAAAATTCGCCTTGCAGGTATGCCACCTGCATGTGAAGACAGGCTTTTCTTACATGTTTGGCAATAGCTTGTAATTTGTGAGTGCTGTTATCTATCAACTCTCAAAAACCAGAAAAAAATATCCCTATTTCTATGGAACATCATTTTATTCTCATTGTCTCTTGGTCGCCCTTGAAACACACACAAAATGAATATTCAAGTTTTCACACTCATTAATTAATAAAGATTTGTCTTTATATTAGTTTTGATGCATCATCTCATTTGATTCTACGTAATTATGGAATGTAATCTATATATTGTCACCCTTTGAAGGTGTGGGATCACACATGCAAATTTTCAGCCAACCTTAATTAAGATGGCACAGTAACTAACAATGGAGAGAAAACTGTACAAGCCACTTGCAGAACTTCTTTAATTATTTGCAGAGTTAAAAATATGAATCAGGAACACAGAGTATTGACAATGAAAATGATGAGATTGTAGAAGTGATGGAGAATGAAATGAAGCCATTCAAAGTACAAACAAAGTTAAGCTGCTTGGTGATGGGGTTGTGTTTCAACAGAAATGTCTTACATATGGAGGCAAACTTATAGGAAAGGAGAAAAATGTTTACCAAATATTTGCAGAGGAAGATAGTTACCCTAAACTAGAACAAGGCTGTAATTATATTACTCCACAAGAGAGAAGACAAACATGGCATGCATAGGAGACTATAGATCTTCTATGCACAGTGTACAAGATATTTACTAAAATTATCAACTGCACAGAAAAAAACATTACACTACAGTCAGACAAAGCAAACAGCTAACTGTAGAAGTTTGTAGAGTACAATAGACCTTTTAATGGGAACATTAAAAGTTACCACTCACCAAATAATTGAGTGGTCAACAGGATTGCAAACAAGAGTAAAACCATTGATAAGTTTTCAGACAATGACCTTCTTGAGAGCCGACAGGCTACTGAAACATGTACACACATGGATACATTGTTACAGCACTGCATTCTGACTGGAGTGAGAGGACTGAACATGCGGTTGTCCATTATCCTGCTGAAATGTATGGTTTCACAGGGATCAAATGAAGGGTAGAGCCACGGGTTGTAACACATCTGAAATGTAACATCCACTGTTCAAAGTGCTGTCAATGCGAACAAGAGGTGACCGAGACGTGTAACCAACGGCACCCCATACCATCACGCCCGGTGAATCGCCAGTACGGAGATGACAAATACACGCTTCCAATGTGCATTCACTGCGATGTCGCCAAACACAGATGCGACCATGGTGATGCTGTAAAACCTGGATTCATCCGAAAAAATGACGTTTTGCCATTCGTGCACCCAGGTTCATCGTTGAGTACACCTTCGCAGGCGCTCCTGTCTGTGATGCAGTGTCAAGGGTAACTGCAGCCATGGTCTCCAAGCTGATAGTCCATGCTGCTGCAAATGTTGTCAAACTGTTCGTGCAGATGGTTGTTGTCTTGCAAACATTGACTCAGGGATTGAGATGTGGCTGCACGATCCGTTACAGCTATGCGGATAAGATACCTGTCATCTCAACTGCTAGTGATACGAGTCCATTGGTATCCAGCATGGCATTCCGTATTACCCTCCTGAACCCACCGATTCCATATTCTGCTAACAGTCATTGGATCTCGACCAACGTGAGCAGCAATGTCACGATACGATAAACCACAATCGCGACAGGCTACAATCCGACCTTTATCAAAGTCGGAAGCGTGATGGTACGCATTTCTCCTCCTTACACGAGGCATCACAACAACATTTCACCAGGAAACGCAGGTCAACTGCTGTTTGTGTATGAGGAATTGTTTGAAAACTTTCCTCATGTCAGCACATTGTAGGTGTCGCCACTGGTGCCAACATTGTGTGAATGCTCTGAAAAGCTAATCATTTGCATATCACAGCATCTTCTTCCTGTTGGTTAAATTTCACGTCTGTAGCACGTCATCTTCGTGGTGTAGCAATTTTAATGGCCAGTAGTGTATTTCAGATGTAGAAACATGCCTACCGACTTTTGTTTATGTCACAACTCATCCTCGGTGTAGCAACTTTCTTCTGTCTGTTTATAAGTGGTGACACATTTACATTCTATAGCATTATCCACAAATTCTGGTTCTTTTATAGGTACTATGTTATGTCATGGATGAATGTCTATTATTTTGGTAGTCCCTTCAGTGTCTCTGTGACAGTTTGTTGCAAGCATAATTTTGTGTCACATATTTCATTATCTATGTTTTTGGTTGAATAAAATGGCACATAATAATTTTCTTCTCACTACGTTTCTCCTCCTCATACACGACACAATCTGTTCAGTAATTTCAATTATTTGATGTGTCCACTTGGATCATCTGATCATATTATGATTATGGAATTCCAAGCGAGCTTGTTTTGTTACAAAATTCACGAGATGACACAGGTGATCTATGGGCCTCAAGTTTCATGGCGTCATAGGCAGTATGAGCACACTGGACAAAATATTATTCACCCCCAGAAAACATCACACTGATACCCTGTAACACCACCTCTAACCCTGATAATGGCCCCAATTAAGTGAGGAAGAGGGTACACAAGGGTTTTTGAAGTATTGGGGGAGAGGGGGGGGGGGGGGGGGGCTGTTTGTTACATTTTACTTACTGTTCCAAATAGCGTCAGACATTTTCTATGGGATTAAGATCATGTAATTTAGCCGGCCAGTCAAGTTGCAATAGGGTGCCTGAGTGTTCATCAAATCAGGAAGATGCTTATGCATGTCTTGTGAACACAGCTGTCATCATCTTAAAAGACAGGCATGTCCACAGCATACTCATCACATGGGTCAAGGGGCATTACTTGGTTTTCAAAAACGCTGAAATAAACTTTCTGGTCCATGTTCACAATAAACTAAAAGAATCTTGTACAAAACAAAACACCCCCTAAAAATCAGAGAACCCCTTCCACCTCGCACTACACCATCCATACCCCGCAGGTTAAGTGCCTTATAAGGCTGTCGTTGCCTTATAGCATTTCAAAAGACGCCAAATTGACACTGCACATCTTCAGTCAACTACTGTCCAGTTTCAATGTTGTCTGGACCATGGCAGGCACACAGCTTTAATTGCCGCTGTCAACAATAGCCTTTTGTGAGGTACCCAACTCCAAGGTTTATTACATGTAGTTCCTTTTGTACGGTTCACTTGGAAACTGGTTGATATGAACCTGCATTTTCCTGACAGCGGAAATCCTTACTGGGCTCGAAACAAATTACCAATGACAAAATGATACACTCGTCTCTGGCCCCTGTTGGTTAGGATCTTTTGACAACCGTTCTTACATTGTGCTACAAGTGGTACACCATTCCTTGTAGACACCTTTGGCACTCCATATTGGTACATGAACAAATAGGAAAATGCATTCACAGTGTGACCAGGAGCATATCTGCACAATGATACATGTTACTGCATGATTCCAGACAACCTACGCACATACACATTACTTCACTATCATGATTAAAATCAGCAGTGGAGGATCACATGACTGCCTGGTATCAATTCAACACCATCTGCAGTGCTTCAAAGTGGCCTGTGTGCCCTTGTAAGGGGGAATGACTAATATTTTGTCTGATGAGCTTATTTGTGGTTTCATTATATTTTATTTTACATTAACACACAAATTGCAATTAGTTCTGTCTTGTGTACTGCTTTTGAATTATTATATTTAAAATTTTTGTGTGAATTCACATATATCAGGCGATAATATAAAAATTAATTATTATTTAATTTCAAGTTTACTTGTTTCATTGAAGAACATGTAATGTTATGCACAAGATCGATGGACTTCACGTTGCATGGTATTATAGTAGTTGTATTAGTAGTTTTATCATGAACCTATCCAGTATAACTGATTACTTATCACATACAGAGTAAACCTTTGGTAGGTATGGCATGTACATATTTCAAGGACATACCGAACATTTGCTACAGTGTCACTGCATATGAAATTGTTTTAACGTTGGACACTGCTTGCCCTTTTCTTTCCCTTACTTAAGTTTGGTGACAGTAATTGTGATGAGGTACTTTATATTAATTTAGGTGCATTTGAACTTGTGAATTTTAATATAGTTTACCTCCATAACTGATGTCTAATGGTTTATTATTGTTGTGAAATACTTTGATAATGGCATTGGCCAAAAGATGTAAGGAAAATTTATTCAGTAAAAAAATTTTTGAGGTCAAGGTACAATAATTGTGTTACACAAATGCAACCACATCTGCTGCATAGGAGTAGTGTTAATGGGGAAAAAAAGCATAGGAACTGGTACACTGGTTATTTTTGTATAAAATTACTAGGAATTACATTTGTAGCTGGGAGTGGGGGGGATCATCGAAAATGTGTCTGCACGAAAGGGGTCACTGACAGAAAAGTTGGGGAAACTGTGGTTTAGAGGTTAACTATTGCTAGTGGAAATGAGACTATTCATGTAACTGACACTTCACTTACTATTATGTCGTGTATTCCAGTTGACTGTCACACAGTGGTGCCAATCAAAGCTTAATTTTTTTAGCTTCAGAAATGTTATAAGTATTTCCTTGATTGTTCCTTTATCACATCATTTTGTTAACTGATAACATCATTTTTTACTTTAGTACAGAGGAAGCAGATGCATAATTGTTCATAATTTTTGGGTTCCGATAAGACAAAAGGTATTTTAACCAGAAAAGTCACAAGTATTTTACTGTTTCTCAATGAAAGAAAGTACACTTGGTGAGAAAGAGCAAACAGACTGAAGATTTTGCAGAAGACTGTGAGCACGTTAAAGATTTCATTGGAGGGTCCTCAATGAACCTCGCAGAAAAATAATGGGCCATTGTGAACAGGAAACTCACGGAATCTGCAGTTATAACAAAGGCATAATGATGTTTCAGTATAAAAATTTTGTGAAAACTGAGCAAATAAGAAGAATGATAACGAAGATAATATGAAAGCAAAGAATAATAAAATGCACATTGAATAATAACTGTTTCAATTCCAAGTTATCTCAGCTATACATTACAGTATTGTCTTTTCTCTTGTACGGAACTTGAGCCTAATAATTTGAACACCTCTGTATTAACAAAAATTTTCTCTTTTTGTTCATTTTTGTTGTATTTATAGCACAGAATAGTCCATAATAAAATAATGACCATACAATGGAGTACCAGAAATATATAGTAAAAGTCATATTGAGGTTTTTACAGGCTTATTGTTACACAACAGCAGTGATGTTTAAGCACAACCATTTTAACAAAGCTGTTCAGATAAATACATTTCCAACTTAAGAACAGGTATTTTTATTTACACAGCACGTGAAAGTCTGTGTAACTTCAATATCATCCATCTTTACACTGACATTTATTATATGCTATGTAGAAGTAAGACAAAGTAAATTACAAATATTTACTGTCCACGTCATGTGAAATTAAACCATGTTTTACCACTGGGCACAGTTGAAACGCACGAAACTCTTATATCATGATATAGTCCTTTTGTTTTACAACTACTTTCAGCCTTTTGGGAATATACAAAGCCAATTTTTCAGTTGGTTTAGGGTCAATATTTTTTAATTCTTTGTTGTTCTGCATCTCACTTGAACTGTTCTTTTTTAGGGTTTGGTGCTTCAAACAGTTGAAAAGGAACCCCTGAGAATCACTTCGCTGTCTGTCCATCTGTCCGATTGACCGACTGACTGTTAAGACCCCTTTTTCTCAGGAATGGGTAGATGTATTAAGTTGAAATTTATGTCACATACCAAGGTCTACAGTCCCTTAGTGCTGTGAAGAGGTGCTTCCTGTTGACCTAGAACCATGAAATTTAACAAAAACCAAGATTTCATAGTACAAGTAAAGGAAAAAATCTGGAAATTGTTAATTTGTAATTAATCATATAACTTTTTTACCATGTGTTGTCCATCTGTCTGTCTGCGCATCTGTTTAGTCCCCTTTTTTCTCAGAAATGGGCATCATGTTGAAATATATGACAGGTACACACATCTACTGTTCCCTGGCAATGAAAAATCTACACATGAATTATCTGTATATATGTTGGGCCTGGCGATCTGGTGGTAAAGCACTTGCCTGGAAACAGAGAGGTCACTGGATCAAGTCTCAGTCAGATCGCAGAGTATTCAGTCTTCTTTTCAACCCAGTTTCTATCTCTCAATGATGTGAGGAGTCACCAAAAACAACATGTGTTTCAGATTCAATGTTAAACTGTAGGTCCCCTTTCCCAAGTTGGATAACTGGGGTAGGCAAGTCACTGGAGTGGCGTCCAGTAGAAAGACTCACACCAGGCCACTAAGTCACACGAAATTATCATCATCATCAGTACACATAATTAAGCTTGTACGGAACTCTCATAGTGTGAATCCTATTCACATTTGTCCAGCTTTTTTTTCATGCTCCCTCCCTCCCCCCCCCCCCCTCTCTCTCTCTCAACAACCCCTCTCCCTCTCAACAACATGTACATTTCATAGATTCTTAGCTCAGTTCCAAGATCAATTTATGCATTTTAAGATAATATTCCAAGCTTCAAGTTTTGAGATCGATATCTTCATAAAATTATTTCTATAGCAAGTTTTGTAGTATTTTGGCATAAGTGTTGCTTACATATGTCACATTATTGTTGATGGGTCTTTTTGCATTTAATACGTGATCCTTTTTTGGTGGATGAAAATACTTCAGATTTAAAGAGTTATGAAAAACCTTACCTTCTAGCTGATCCATAATATATTAATCTTGAAAATGATATTTTCCACATGTCATTTCCATACTCTAAGTCATCTGCAACCTTTTCTTGTTGCAGACCTCATTGACAAACTGATATCACTCTCAAGAACATTATTTTTTCATATTCAACTGCCTTTCAAGGTCCATCCTCTCTCATTGCGCATGTTACAGCCTTTCTAATCTTTCCTCTCTTTTAAGCCTTCTTGCAATGATGTTTGTAAAATTAATACGTGCCTTATTGCGGTGTGAATCTGTCCCTCTGCACTGCGAAAAATAACTGTTGTATCTGCTCAAAAGCAGAGGTTAATTTGTACGATACTTTCCCATGCAACAATATTTCTTCTCTCGTCAGGTCATACCTGAGAAAAAAATGTCAGCATCACTATATACTGTGTGTTCAAATGCATTTGGTAGTAGAATATTTCCAACTATTTCCAAAGGGAGTCACTCTGACAGGCTACTTGAAGGGATCTTCTATTAAGATCCTCCTCATTTGGATGATCATTAAATGAATTTGCACTCTATAACTTAGCTTGCAGACTTACCCCAATCTGCCATGTAAAAATATGTGGTGTTCAAAAATTAAAGTGATAATCTGTGGAATGGTTTCACACTCGTATTACATAAAATTGTTATGCAAAATATTTTTTACAAATACTTCTATTTTTCAGTTAAATTGTGGAAAAGTGAAGGTATAAAATTATCTTTTACATCTGATTTGTAGTGCTACTTCAGTATGGAGCACATTGAAATAGGTGAACTTGATAACACCAGGTGGTGAAAACAGACAAAATTCATTAAATTTTGCTTCTGAGCTGCTATAGTAAAGGAAGCATTTTTCCAGTTCACTTTATTTCTAATGACATTTCACACAATCAAAATATTAATACCAGTTGTATTCCAACAATTTCAACTCCCTGTTCTGCCACTATGCTGTTGTAAAAGATAGTCAATATCCATCAACCAGGCCACAAGTCTCTCCAGATATCCAGCATCTTCTTGGAAAACCATCAGCATCATAGTCATGTACTTCTTTGACTGTTCAGTTTCTAACACAGCCTTGATCCGCTTGTCCCTGAGTGACAGCCTGGGGGGAAAAAGAAATACAGTATATATGAACTGTAAGAAATATGTGATTCAGAGTTTTCTCTCCAGTGATTACACAATCACACTCTTATCATTTTTCTATTGAATACTGTAGATCAAACTGCGATGAATAATTTTATTTTGAAATAACAAACTTACATTCACACTGGTGTAACCTCCAGAATGGTACATAAGTAATAAATTGCTAAGCTTTCATATGCAGTTGTTCGTGGTAATGCAAACAAAGCCACATTGCAATACAACTCCCCATAACTGATCGACACAACAGATAATAAACAACAGGTGCATGCACAGGCATGCGCGCGATAGTTTTTTTGTGTGTGTGTGTGTGTGTGTGTGTGTGTGTGTGTGTGTGTGTGTGTGTGTGTGTGTGAGTGAGCATGCACACGCACGCTGCCAAACCTACACATACAGCAGGACCCTGGTATGTAGTTTCAGTACACAAGATCCAGTTAAAATTGAAATATTACTGTACAGAAAATTTACCACAATTGGTTCTAGAATCAAACAAAAAAGGGTACCGTCAAATACTGTAATGCTGAGATAGGTCTAAAAGAGGAAATGATTCCAACATTTTTGCAGTAAACATTTCCTCTTGCTAAAGAAGAAAATTAAGAGATAAAGGCTATATGAGATAAACCGACCACACAGAATGATCTACCAAGAGACAACAGGGCAGTTCAGTAACACAGTTTTAAAGGAATACATTTCATGTACAAAATAGTAGAAAAGTTCAGTTGTATTCACACTATGCATCAATACAGACACAGCTAAAGTAGTTAAAAATGTTCAAGATGTAAAAGAGCTAAGCTGAGTTTACATGGAAAATTTGTCAAATGACACTGTTTTCTAGATTTATTTATTCAATACACAAAGTGTAAAAGTCATATTATTATAGTTAAGCACATTTTCTGATAACAAAGGAAAATATCTTTCTACTTTGGAGAAGAAGAAGAAGAAAAAAAAAGGAGAAGAAATAATACTGTACCTAGTGTATTCAACGTAAATACAAGCTATCATTTTTGGACAAGGAGCTTCACTGTGTTATCGCGTAATCAGTCAAAATTCCCCATTTAGCGTGATTCCATTCAGCTGTCTTGTCTTCTTAATTTTATGTAGTTCATTTAATCAGTTTTGAAGACAAAAATTATGGTTCTTTGATAATCACCATGATTTTATATATTTGCTATCATTTGTATGAACTGCCTGTCTCACACAGTGACAGAGTAATGTTGCCTCTGATTAAATTTTGTATCATGGTAAATGCTTTCCAGATACTCATCCCACAGTTTATATGATGCAAACAATGGATAATGTACAATTTAACAACTTCAAGAAGACACTAGTGCTGCTGCACTTCTCCTAAATTATTTTGGCAAATACAAAATACTGAAGCCATACTTTCCAGCATCTTTGGTCTACGAAATAAAAGAAAGAGTTTTCTTCTGTATGCACTTTATTTTAAAGTGTTTCCCCAATTTCTTCTGCTCTGATTTTTAGTTTTCTGTGTTAATTTCTTTCTGGTGAATTATTAAACAAAACTATATACACTTTTATCTGACCTTAAATTCAATTTACTTTTGTAACCTGCTGAATCTGTCTCTGTGCTAACAAATACAAATTACTTTGTCAGTTTAAATTGTGCTTCTCATTTCTTGTAAACTGAATGCTCTTTCTACTCCTGTTGCTGAATATTACAATTGGTAAACCTAAATACTAAATAACTGAGAAAGCACACCTGCAAATAAGAAATTAAGCCAATGATCTTTACAGTCAGACTAATTAAAAGTTTCATCAAACTCTACTCTTATTCTTTTAGCTGACACTGCTATTCCTGGTTACGGACAGTTATAGGACAACTAAAAGAAAAAAAAGTAAGTCTGCGGGGAAAAAACATGATAATCATGTTCCGTGTTATTTCATAATCATTTTGCTATTATTTGATGGCTATTTCTCCACCTGCTGTTTTCTTTCTAGATTTGTACCAATTCACACTTCTTACTATCCTTGAATTGTGGTAACTGCTATATTTTACCTTTTCAATTGTCTGATGTCTTTTCTGTCAATATTGCATCCTTCCTTTTTACACATCCTGGGTTTCCTCTTAAACACACACACACACACACACACACACACACACTTTTTCTCTGCCACTACCAACTTTTCTGCCTCTTTTTCTCTCCCAGAGAAAGCTATGGATACTATTTTTTAATCTTTTTACAGACTTTTCTATTGATTGTATTGGAAGCTCCACCCCCTGAAGTTTAAGTACTAGTGAGCTCATCTTTCTCATTGTTAATTTAACATATATGATAGTATTTTTTCCACTGACTATGAAACAGATAAACTTGTATTTGGTATAAGTGACTGGAACACATCTGTGGTTTTATCAAAAACAAAAGAACAATTTCTATGATTAAGAAAAGCAAATAACACAATTACTGCAGGAAGTCTTCAAGCAATTTCTTCTTTTTCTTCTTCTTCACTTTCCTTTATGCTCAGTTTTCAGTAGAGCCTTACTGATGGAATATGCAATGTTAGTGTACCTGCTGCAACTCACCTCACCTCATGGCCACAACCAAGTTCCAGTTCAAGAGGAGTAGTGTCAGAGTAGTACACCTAACACTGAAAGCACATTTATTATGGATATCCATGTACAGAGAGAACAGAGCTGCCTCCTGGATGGGGAGTGCTGCTAAACAATAGAATATTCCAAGATATGCAAACAATTTCAAGAACCTCCCAGAAATGATAAATATTAATAACAAATATTTGATGGTGACTGGATTTCAAATGGTGATCACTTCACACCTGCAAGTGATGTTAACCACTACGCCCCACGGGATGAAGCACAGATTGTAGCACTGCCCTCTCTGCTACATAAAGAGTGACCCTCTGTTTCACAATTTATCTTTACAGTTGACTACAGCATCTTAGATCTACATCTTGTCCGTGACTTGTCGTGTTGCGTTGTCACATATTCTTCACTGTGATGAGCACTGAAGATAGCCCCTCCCATCGAAGTTTTCCTGAATGAGAAGCCTCTATGTCAATCTACACCTCAGGACTGTAGTAGGGCACTATATGGAGGACATGGATGACATCTCTGAGCTTTTTGTCTTCTTATTAAGTGTCATAATTGTTGACTGTCTGTGACATCTGACACGCGATGAAGGACACAATAAGGCCCAAAGTAACTCTTCTGATTGTCCCACTTTCTACCGAGGCATAAGAATCCATTCAAAGTATACTGGGCTACATCTCATGACCCATGCATGCTGTAGTGCTCTAGGACCTTCTCTTTGGTGACCAGGGTGACAGCAGTTTCATCGTACGGGTGATATTACAAAGTGTAATTACCTCTGATACTAGTTTCAACTGGAAAACTTTTCCACAATCAGAGATCACCACATAAGGTGCCCCTTGCTTCAGAGTGATGTCCTCTACAGCGAGCCTTGCAACTTCCAGAGCTTTGGCAGTTTGCACAGCTCTGATGACAGAGCAGCAGGTGAGGCAGTCAGCTTAGATTATTAACCATCAATTCCTGTTTGTAGATTTCGGGAACTTCCCTAAGAGATTGATTCCAATCCCGTGTAATTGGGCTGCTGTCGATGGTACTGATATCAGATGCCGTGAAAGTAACTGTAGTATGTGCTTCCATCAATAGCATTCCTAACAGTAGCTCATGTAATGGCTGACAGATCAGTAGAGACTTGCCCAGTAATACAAGTGTCTGATTGTGTTTAGCTTCTTCATAAATACCATGTGATTAGATGCTGAAATGTCATGGAAATACTTCAAGATAACTGGCCATAAATGAGCTGGAATGATGAGCAACCATTTCCACACCTCTGGTTCATAGTTCCTCTTATGCAAAGTTCCCTTTAATGAGTGGAATTATCCTTTGGTAGTTCCTCTTCCTTTAAGGCTTCTATGGTTTCCAGCAGTGCTGGTTCTTCCCTCTGTTCAGCAGCAATGTCATTTAATGCAGTGATGACTAAGATTTCACCCACAGTGCTATGTCCAGTAACATCCTTGAAAGGCAGCCTATTTCCTTGTGTTTGTGTCCACCAGCATTGAGAATGGTGGTCCATCACAATGGTGAATCATTTGCCAAATAAATAAGGCCAAACCTGTTGATGGACCAAACAACTGCAAGTCACTCTTCCTCAGTTGTAGAGTTATTCATCTTGGACTTGGGAAGCATAAGCTATCACCTGAACATCACCTTCCTGAAATTGCACTAGAACTGGAAATACCCCATAATTGCTAATATTGGCATGAAGTTCTGTCTCAGCTTACTCATCATACAATGTTAGGACTGTTAGCACCTCCTTAAGGTGAGGAAACATCTTTCTTGCACTTCGTTCCAAGAAAATTTGGTGTCTCCCTGTGGCAGTTCTTGCAAGGGTTGTGCCTTGATATAGAAGTCCTTTATGAGTCATCAGTAGTACAAGCACTTTCCAAGAAAACTTCTCAAATCAAAAATGTGCTGAGGAGTTGGGAAATCTCTGACTGCTTATTTTTTCTGAATCAGGACAGACTCCATCGCAATTGACTAAGTATACCAAGAAAGAGATCTGCATTCTAAACGGACTTCAAAACAGCAGTAAGATGGCTTAGATGTTCTTCAAATGTCTTTGAAAAAACAATGTCATCTAGATAGCAAAGGTACATCATCCATTTAAGGTGCTGAAGCAGGTTGTCCATCAAACGTTCGAAGGTGGCTGGAATGTTACATAGTCCCAGCAGCATAACTTTGAACTCTTAGTTAGAGGCTCGCGAATGTTTCCTGGTCAGCCTCATCAACCTTGATTTGCCAGTAGCTCGTCTGCATATCTGTAGTTGAGAAAGACTTTGTTCCTTTCAAGTAATCTAGGGTATCATCAATGTGCAGGCAATGGATAGGCATCTTTTTTAGCAATTTTGTTCAGTCATCAGTAGTGATACAGAAATGCCATGTGCCACACTGCTTCTTCATGAGGACCAAGGGAGATGACCAGGGTCTCTCTGAAGATTCAATGATGTCACCTTGCAGCATCTTCTCCAGTTCTTCCTTAACTAAGTGCTGTTCAGCCAGCTATAGAAGTGCTGACTAATTTGTGGGTGATTCCAAGTTGATATGGTGTTTACCTTGAGATACTTGGACTGTCTTTTCTCCATTCTAGATTTGAAAGTATCAAAAAATTGCACAAACAGCAACTGCCAATGTTGTTCCTCAGTTGGGTGAGATTCTATTGGCTGTTGGTAACATCTTCTTCCACTGTGTTGCGTGTAATCATAGTGGAACACAATTCTCTATCAATGGCACTGAGCAGTCAATTCAGAACAAGTTACATTGTTCCTACCTATACGGTTCCTGCCTATAGGGATCAGTTATGGTTCCTTGAGCACATGTAATGCTTATGACTGTTGCTGAACAGATTTCTTTTGTGAGCCTGAGCAGCTTTTTGAAATAGACACAAGCTTCGCAGTTTAACTGAGCATTTAGATTGATAACTGGAACTTACCTTGGGGATAATGGCATGATAACAATGTTTTCAATAGCAAACACCTGCACAGAGCAATCTCTCTTATGTGTGATTGTTGGAATAACTTCATCAATCTGGAGCTCTGACCCTTCACAGGCTATGACTGCTTGTGACGCCTGCAAGATGTCCCATCAGAGAATAATATTATGACTACCTTCTATTAAAATGATAAATTCAATGGTCTGTGACCTGTCATTGATTGCTATCCTTGCAATATGTGTTCCTGTCATTTGATTATGTATTACATTTGCAGGCTTCAGCACAACTGATTTCGTATCATGGAAAATGGTTTCTTTAGCTGGTAACATTTTAGCATTTGACATTACAGAAAAAGAATCCTCTGTGCCAACTAGTGTCCAGACAGTTTTTTCTGACACCTTGGTAATTGTTGTCTATGGAGGATTTTCATCTGTGGTGGTCTCATCTACATTGATTATTGCATCATTTAGTTTTACTCAATCTGGTGGCTACATGAGTGGCTGGTACTTCTGTACTGTGACGGTGAATAGCTACAGCATTGGAAAGCGACATTGTCTGCAATAGGATAATGGGATTTGATCCACTGGTCGACTATAATTTTCTGCAGTTGAATGACATGAATAGGAGTGTTGTCATGGTTGACGTCTTGTGGCATAGTTATCAAACACTTATAGTCATCAAACACTTGCAATTTTACTGCAGTAGTGTACGCCGTGCCCATGAAGGTGTCCACAGTGAAAACATACTGACGTATTGTTCTCCATCCTCCAAATGACTTTTCTTTTGCACGAGATTGGCTATACATGTGTTGGTCAGATTCCTAGGTTGTTATCTGAGAACTGCAGCATAAGTGAAAACTGGCATAGTGTGTTCAACAGGTGGTGGAGTCTGTGCTAAAGATTGAGATATTCTTCTTCAACATTCTCTATTACTTTCTGACATATGGGATTGACATTCATGACTGCTATCTCTTATGTACTAGGTCTGACATTTTTAGCTCTGTTTTTTCTCTTACTACATGGTGTATGAGAGAGGCAACATTGTGGTGATCTTCCACAACTGGCATAGGGATCACAGTTAGGAGTCTGTTAGACCTCTTTCAACAGACTTTTTTTATTGAATTTCTTTAATGTGCTGGCACCACTTGACGAATTCCTCTGTTGTTATAATACCTTTTACCAGAAAAGATTATTACAGTACTTCTACAACTATTTTCATCAAGTACAAGACTTTGTCAGCTTCAGATTCACGAAGTAACATAGGTCCAAAACAACCTGTACATACACGGTATCATTTCCCCACAACAGTGGGCCCTGTTTTTCAGTTGTTGTTCTGCTAAGTGACTTGCTGCTGATTGTCGCCCAATGTTTTCTTCAGTTCGACCTGAAATTTGTCCCAGCTAATGAACCTCTCTTTGTTGTTCTAGAACCACTGTTGGGCTGTGCCGCCCAAGTAAAAGTAGAGATTTGCCGAACACATAATGCCAACCCACCTGTTTATATGGCAACTTGGTTGAATTATTTCAGCCATTTTGTCGGGTCCTGACCTGCGTTTACAGAAAACTCCGATGGATGCCTTGTGTGCAGCTGACTTAGTGCTGTTTTAGAATCTATTGGTTTCCTGAATATACAGATCTTGGGGATGACATATTGCTTGTATTCCGGTTCCTGTCTGTGTAGGCGACAGCTTTTATGTTGCCTAACTGGAGTAACAGTATTGTAAAATGTTTTGAACAACACGGCAACTCCACAAAACAGTGCCATGACATGACCCACACTCAAGTTCAAATTTGAAAGGAGGGTTATCAATGAAGTACAACACTTAAAATGGAACACATTTATCACAAATACTGATGTACAGATAGAACAGAACTGAACTTCTATACAGATAGTGCTCCTATTCATACAAACATATAATATCCCAGAACACACAAACATAGGAAATTTTGAGAATCTTCCAGAAATGATAAATAATACGTAACAAACATTTGCTGGTAGTCGGATTTGAACTGGCAACTTACAGCACACCATCCACTGATGCTAACTACTACTCCACATTCCATGTGATACAGCTTGTGGCAATATAAATCTTTATTATGTTTCTGGAGGGGGTGGCAGAAGGAAATCTTTGTACAGGTGACTTCTGGATTCACAGCACAATTTGTCTAAATAAGATTCTTACACACACGGGACCACAGGTAAGCTTCCTCAGATTTCAAGGTAGCAACACAGCTCCCCAAACAGTATAAAATATTACATGTAACATCAAATGGGAGTTGAATCCAAACCCTTGTGTTTCATGAGTAAAGTTCCTACTGACTGAGCTGGCCAGGTATGACTCACAGTCTAAATTTAAGAAGTGAGAGTCTGGGCTCAAGTTCCGGTAATGGTATATAGTTTTAAACAGTCAGGAAATTTCACAACAGCATATACTCTTCAGCAGTGAAAGGCTCAGTCTGCAAGTGACTCCTAGACTATGACTGAACCATTTCTTTGGCATATCCTTTCTTCCACAAGTGCCAGTCCAGCAAGATATGGACGAGAGTTTCTGTGGAGTTTGTAACTTAGGAATAAGATACTGGTAAAACTGAGGCTACTCAGATATTAACTAAGAGGCAAATAATACTGTCAAAGTATAGTGTCGTGTACTTACATTTTTAACACAATTAGACCCAACAAGTTCCATTCTGTTGGCTTGAAAGTTATGTTGTGAGCCGACAGGCAAAAGCTGAATACAAGGCTACGTAGGTCATCACTTATGTCACGGGATGATATTCCAAATGTTGATAACAGGTCGGGTAAGCTGTTACAATGAACATAACATAATTACAAAAATGTCTATAATTATTTTTTAAATACTATGACAAAACAAAAGAGCACCAGTTTCCAGTACTTTATCCTCTAGAAAGTGTGCTTTTTTTGACATCTAAAGTTTATATGCAAGTGGAATCACAGATTTTCAAAATAATTGCAAAATATAAATACACTTATGGAAAAATCATGGGTGGAATATAAACAACAGAATAAGTTAAGGCAACCCATTTGCCATACAGAGGATATGTTGAGTAACAATCAGGCACACACACTCATTTATGTGCCTACCACTGGTCAACATGCTCCCCATGTTGAGAGTCACCTTCAATAAAAATCTGTAATATGGGTAACATAAGTTCTGTGAACTGCATAAAAAGCATATATGCTTAACTATAGCACAATAATACTGATGATAATCTGCAAGGTAATAGCTATTTTCTACAACTGGTATTTTACACAACAAAATGCATCATATGTAAAGGAGCACACCATATGAATAACAAAAAGAAATTGTTACCAATTTTGATCCAAGTAAGGTTCATCTTCAGCTCTGAGGGGCTCAAAGACAAGAATAAGATACACACCATATAAACAGATTAGATATGAATCGTGGTGGCTTATAGTCCAATTTACGAACAATGGCAGTTTGTGCATGTCAAGGCATGGACAAGGACTGCATTGTTGCCAGTTACAAGCGACAGGTGCAGTACATGCATATGTGTGCTTTGTACTTGACGAAAGTCTGTTTACTCTAAATTACGTCTCTCACCTGCTTACGCAGAATTTATTGCTTACCGCCACCATAAACAATGACAACTTACAACTAATGGAGTAAATACTAACTAATTAACTTGTCACAATCAAGCTTAACACTTGCATTGGCTACTAAATTGAAAACAGAGCACTCAGAACACTACTTACTGCTCACTGGCTGTAGTAGAAGGTGTGACAAAGGCGTGCAGAACAAGCCTAAACTTGACAGCCACTGTTCGTGGCTCCCACTATAATAGTATAAAGAACAATGTAACATTCCAGCTACCGCAAAAAAGCAGTTTACCAATGTGTACTGTTAACTGTATGGAATGTATATTAAACAAATAAGTCATTGTAACATGTAGTCACAAGGAAACCCCTAATTATGTCACATGATCATGAGCAGTCCCTGCAACACCCTCATACACTCTACATATCAAAATCACAGTACTAACAGAAAGACGAACTTAAAATTTAAAATTACAAATCTTTTGTATATGCGATTATATATGATGACATATAGTTCGATGGTTATATAAAATACTTCATTAGAAATTTAAACTATTACAGGATATATGTAGTGAAAATTGCTGCTATTATAATTTAACTACAGAAACTTCACTATCATAAATTATATTTTTCGTTTGTAAGATTTCAGAGCTAGTTGCTCATGCTTGTGAGAGAAATGTTGAAGGGGAAGGTAGAAGGTTGAAGAAAAAGGAACTGGTGAGGTTTAGGAAATGGGGAAAGTTTGAAAAGTCACCCAGAACCATGGGTCAGTGGAGACTCACTAGACAAGATGAGAAGGAAAGACATTGTTGGGGACTGCATTGAAGGATACTTTATAACCTGAGTGCTTAGAGGCAGAAAATAGAGGAATAAGCAAGACAGAAATTATGAGAAAACATCATGCAAGAGTTAATAGAGCAGAAAGCTAATTTCCTGTATGTGGTAGACATGGGGGAGGGGGAAGAGGGGGTGAAAAATACATAGATAAGAAAATAAAAGATATAGAAAACTAAAAGGAAGAGATGAAAGGAATAGTTACCGAGAAAAAATGCCGAGAACAAAGAAATTAACACAAATTAAGGCCACGTAGATGGCAAGGACCAAAGTTTGTTGTAATGCCAATTTCCACCTGTGGAGTTCTGAGATGCTAGAGTCTGGGGGAAGAATTCAGATGGCACATGTTGTGAAACAGGCATCAAGGTCACATTCTAGAACAGGATACTGTGTGTTTCCAATGTCTATTTGCATTCATCCTGACTCGACATGTCCACTGTTTTAACTCTGTCTACTCGCTACTGAGAGTTCGAATGCACATCTATTGTTTATGGTTGTTAGATCAAGCTGCCACCATAGTTACTGGGCTGATGCCACTTATATGCCAGAATAAAATCAGTCTTGGAACTTTTTGGGCAGATGGTATATGATTAAGAGGTCTTCATCAGGTAGACCACATACCATTTATTTGATTAGCTAGTCAGGTTAGTGGTGGGATATGCTTCATACGTGTTAAGCTTTTAATGTGAACAAACATGATGTGCAAAATAAAAATGATCACTACTGCCTACAATATTTACTGTAACAAAAATTAACTAATTTCTGTCTAAGTACAACCGGTAGAATTGTAAGAGACTATATAACACAAGATAAGTTACACTGAGGATGACAGAAAATACTGAAATAATTCTGAAACAATGGAAATTCCAGGTAGGAATTGTCCAAGTAGGAATCCTACATTGGTCAAATAATTCTAAGCAGGAAAATACCTCTAGTCATACCTGAACCACCTGGAGACCTTAAACTCAACAATTGTCATGGAATAGCAGCCCTCAAATATAGCAGATTACAGTTTTTCTCTATTGATGTACTCATCTCTTGTGTGATGATTGGGAAAGCTATATTTCCCAGGCACAGAGTGCTTCACTCTCTTACAAAGGTTGAAATGGAATTTTTGATGACTAGCATTTGGTTGGCATCTAAATGAATTTTTATATTTTAAGAACATACTCAGATTCTGAAATAAAAAGTATTTACAACAGGTGGTGTCAACTGCCCACAGAAATGAGCGTTATAATAAAAAAAGGTAGTGACTGTTTCCATTTCTGAGAGCTTCTGTGTAGGAGACAAGCATGCCATTTAATGACAATAACTATCTGGAGCTAGATAAATGGCATATAGCAAATTACTTTACACCAATGCACTTAAAAGGGCTCAGACAAAGAGCCTTATTCTCATTTAAGTCATGCAGTTGCTGGAAGAAAGAGCATGTGAGATGGTTTAGATCAAAGAGAAATCGTGTTGCTGGAACTCATAGGAAGGGCACACTTTCAGCTTCACACAGCTAGCAGCAAAAGAATAAATTACATAGACTACATTTTCTGCTTTGTAATAAACAACTGTACTTGGGACAGTTATAAATTGTAGTCAGTATTCGATCTATGAGAAGAAAGGAGGCAGTAATACAGGACTAGAATGAATCACACAAGTATTTTTAACTGTTTTAAAGGCCTTCAGCTAGAGGCAATTTCTTCAAATTAACTGTAACTTCAGGTACAATTTCCTATTCCAACCATGAATGTTATTCTTCTTGAATCATAAAGTAATTTCAGCTAAGAAAGTGCATACTTTTGTCTCTCCTGAATTCTTAGATGACCTTGTGCTTTCCCCTTTGTGAACCTGTCATGTTACTCTGGTTCTCAAAGATTCCTCTGCAATAACTGATATGGTAATTGCTGTTCCTGCAAGGGATTCTCAAAGACACATCATGCCAACAGAGAGTTATGCATAGTCCAAAGAATATCACAGTGGCATCTTTGGAACGAGGGGTAAATGGATACAGTGGATGCAAACCATGACTTTACTATGGGTAATCCCAAAAGTAAGGTCTCCTATTTTTTTTATAAGTACATAGACCTGTTTATTTCTACAGTGGTTTGCATCAGTTTACAGCTTGAACATTTAGCTCGACATAATCACCATTTCTGTCAATGCATTTTTGTACATGCTGTGGCAGTTTTTTATGCCCATGTTATACCAGCTCACTGCCATGCTGTTCAGAAAGTTATGAACATCACCTTTCACCCTGTCGTCGGAGCTGAATCGCTTTCCGGCCAAATGTTCTTTTAACTTAGGGAACAGGTGATAGTCACTGGGTGCCAAGTCAGGACTATAGGGCAGGTGGGTGATTGTGTTCCACTGAAACTGTTGCAGGAGAGCAACGGTTTGCTGAGCGATGTGTGGGCGAGCATTGTCATGGAGAATGTGTACACCCTTGCTCAACATTTCTCTTCTCCAGTTCTGAATTGCCCGTTTGAGTTTTTTCAGAGTCTCACAGTACCTGTCAGCATTAATTGTGGTCCCAGCAATTCAGCTCCGACAACTCGTACAACGTATGGTTCCTCTCACCGTTGTATAATGAGCTGAAGCATTTGAAATCAGGCAAGTGCCTAGAAAAAAAAAGCAGCAGAAGATGGGGAGACATCTTAACTTTTTGTCGACAATACTATTTACATTTAGCTTTCAAAGTTGTACGATGTTTCTTGTCTTTTACATGAAATGAAAATCACCACATGTGCAAATATTGTAAACCAATCGTAAGATAATTTATTGTCCACCTGACAATACTGAGAGAGGTGGTGCAGTGATTAATACACTCATTAGCATTTTGGAGGTGAGGTTTTTAAATATCATGCAGGCAATCCAAGTTCGTTGTCTGAGGTTTTCTTACATGGCTTGAGGCAAATGCTGGGGTGGTTACTTTGAAAAAATATCGTCAGATTTCTTCCCAAACCTTGATCAACTCAAGCTTATGCTCCATCTCTTAACAATCTCATTGTCAATGGGACAGAGAACCCTGTTATTCCCTCCTTGTGTGCTACCTGAAGATCAGACTAGATCTCCTAGAAAAGTGAAGTATTTATTGATTCCACAACATTTGCCACAGTCAAAGTCTTTTGCCAACATTATATGCACAACATTAAAAACAAAGTGGACTTATAATTACTATGTGTGAAAAATTCTTTTAATCTTTTACAAATATATCCATCCATATTGACCATGCTTTCACAAATATAGAGATAAAAGTGTAGTATCAATTACCAAATCAAAGCAATAAATTTTGTCTCATCCACTTCTTATTTTACTATGCGTAATATGGAGCACACAGTCCAGCAAATTACTATTTTTTATTCCCATCTGGTTGCATTTGCAGCTAAAAGAAATATTTATTTCTTTTCTTTTTTAAAAAAATTAATTCAGATTGCAAAAATTTTCATTTTACAAATGAATATTCATTACCAATACCAAAGAAAAATAAAACAAAGAGCACAGTGCACATCTGTCAAAGGTTTTGGCAAATGTCACTGCAGTTGATTTTGTCTACATGGAAAACAGAACAAAAGTCTAATAAGAAACAGTGGAGTGGGAGATAAAAGGAAAGCAACACAAATTTTGTAAAGAAGTATTATTTTACATAACTGAATAAAAATTATACCACCAATAACTTAAAAGTTTACTTCACCAAGATAGCATATACTGAGTAGTCACCCTTATTAAGGTAGTAATAATTATACGGCATTGACTGCTTACTGCTTTGAACTGCTGTAAACACAAACTTGTAATACATGATCTATGTCATTTATTTATTACCTAGATACTAATACTTACATTCTATTGAAGCGGTCCAACACTATTCTCCTGCGAAGAGCATTCTTTGAATGCAGATCAACCAGTGGGATAAAATTTCCACTGGACTCATTTTCTTGTGAGCTATCTTCAACTGAAGAGTCCTCGTAGGCAGTTTTTCCAGCAAAAAATGCCCTAACCTTCAACTGCATTTTCAGTCCCTCTTCCTTAATACTGGAATACTCTGGTAGTGGTCTCAGCTCCTTATTCTCCTTGGTAATTTTATTGTCATAATTAATATCTTCCAGTTCCAATAAATTGAGTTTCTTGCATATAGCAATGTAACGCTCTCGCATACCTGGATCCCAAGAATCACTCTCAGTAGGTTTGAAGTAATGAGTTATATCCTTGTCTGCAACCATTTCCTTCATTCTCTCCTCACCAAAAAGAAAGTACATTGAGTCAAGTGTAAACCATTCTCGTACACACTTCTCAACTAGCAGTGTTGTTAAAGGAGCTTCTTCTTGTTTATTAATATGTACTTTGGTTGCTGAATGTTTATCTAAACTTTCCTTTTTCTCTTTTTTCCGAATATTTGTGTTTTTCTTCTTTACAGCGTCTTTACTATCTTCTGAAGCTGTTTTTTTCTCCTTCAAACTTTCCAATTTGGCACCGAGGCTATGATAATCCAAACCACTTTGAATTTCAACACCACTACACTCATTTTTTGTCAGTGTTACTTTTTCAGACTGTTCCAATATATCCTCCTCTTTAATTTCATTAACTCTAGCATACTCATTCGCATTTACGCTTGCCTTAGATACATTTCCATTGCTTTCTGAAGGTAAATTGAGATTTTTACTACTTTCAGAGAGAATTTCATTAAATTCTGCCTTCATTACACATACATGTTCATTTGCAGTGTTTTGTAATCCTGCATTTATTTCAGATTCTGTTAATATAGCACTTAAATTTTTGGAGTTGTCATCTTTCAATTGTGTTATTTCATCCACAAGACTTTCTTGTTGAAAGTGTACCTCATCTCCAACCATGCCACTATAAAATAAAGGCGTAAAGAATGATGATTATTTTTTAAGAAAGCTTAAGGGTTAAATACCTAAAATTGTTAATACACATAAACAAATTTAGAACATAAAAAACAACTAGTGTCATCTTACCTTGATTTACTCATTGACAACAGCTTGAACGGTGGAATTTCTTCTTTGTCACGCAGCCAAAGTGGACTTGTCAGAAGCTGATCCTTTAGATATTTTGCTGCCTTGTAACAATGATTACTGCAGAAGTTCTGTAAAATTACAGAATCATAGCAAATTATCATAATCAAAATCCCACTGTATAGCTGATTATTAGTCTCATATGCTGTCAATTACTATCACAAATGTTTAATTGAAGATGGCAATTATTCTTTTGTAGTTTCTGCACTATGACAGATTACTGGCTGTGATGTCATGAGCTTTGCTGGATATTTCAGTACTATGTGATAATTCTAATATGACACAGTAAGTGACACATTTATTAACAAAAACACTGATCTTAGCATGAGTTGGGGAATCTATGTTTCATACACATTAACAAACTGACTCATAACATTGAGTGCTTCTCTTTAAAACAGAACAAGTATTGTTCAGAAACGGGTTTTGCATTTACTTATGGCCAGCAAATGTGGTATCTATTTTGCAAGAAACCTTTTCATGATTTATACAATACTACATGGTGCACTTTCTCACTTTGTGGAAATTACTCACTGTCACATCACACCAAATTACCAACTGGCCACTAGCAGTTCCACTGTCAATGGTTTATTATTGTTATTAACATCTTTCATTTCTGTTATACCAGTCCTACATGTATGAATTCTCATGTTGAAAAAAGGAAGAAAATGGACAATCATGTTTGCAGTTCTGAGACATCGTCCATGGGGATCATCTTCAAGAGTAGGACGTTACTACAGCCATATTTGATTTCATAAGCCTATTTCTCAGTTACTGAGAATGAAGCAGCAAACTAATTATACACCTGCACCTACTTTGGATACATTTACATTGGCAATAAACTGCCCTAAACTGGTATTCCAGTTTATCCATTTGAATGATTCATAAGCATTATTTTAAAAAGCTATACAAAAAAAAAAAAACTATTCTGGAGATCAAATTGACACACTGCAACCATTTTTCTCAGCATAAAAAAAATTATGTATTGTGGAAATTAAAAAGCTGATGAGGGCTCACACACATGCACAACAACTCCTGAGGATCCATAGCATTAAACTTTTCTTCTACATAGTTTCTAGACAAACGCTGACATAATAAAACCATGACTCCCTATAAATTACAATTTTTGATACCACTGGGCACAGATGACAGAAACATGTCAAGGCCACACAACAACAGACTGCACAGTCTACATAATCCACCATACAAATATCCCAATTATTCTTTAAAATTCTAAGATTCTAAGTTAAAGGTTGAACTTTAAATTCTCAATGAGCATGTCATATGCTTTACATGATTTTGAGCATCATATGCCAAATGTTTCTTAATTTTAGAAAATTGATTTCACAAAATTTTTCACCATTTTTTCAAAATGTTTTTTATTGGAACAGTGAAAGTATCAGCCAGTTTTTTGTTGACTAACACAAAATGTACCCGTGCACTGTCAAGAAACGAGTACCTAAGAATGACTCTATGTAAACAACATGTAACATCAAGAAAATATTTTCAGGCAACAGTACACCCCCCAGACAACACAAAAACTGCACACAGGGGTACACTAAACATTCCGAATTTTCCTGGAATGATGGCGATCATTTCACTCATCTCAACAGCACACAGCTTCTGATTGAAGTTGAAAATACCAAAGTAAATTAATCATAGAAGATACATTGGGAGAGCCAGTCCTGACAAAACTCTACCATCTGGTGAGCAAGATATATGAGACAGGCGAAATACCCTCAGACTTCAAGAAGAATATAATAATTCCAATCCCAAAGAAAGCAGGTGTTGACAAATGTGAAAATTACAGAACTATCAGTTTAATAAGTCACGGCTGCAAAATACTAATGCGAATTCTTTACAGATGAATGGAAAAACTAGTAGAAGCCAACCTCGGGGAAGATCAGTTTGGATTCCGTAGAATCCCCCCCCCCCCCCCCCCCCCCCCCATGAACCATGGACCTTGCCGTTGGTGGGGAGGCTTGCGTGCCTCAGCGATACAGATAGTCGTACCGTAGGTGCAACCACAACGGAGGGGTATCTGTTGAGAGGCCAGACAAACGTGTGGTTCCTGAAGAGGGGCAGCAGCCTTTTCAGTAGTTGCAAGGGCAACAGTCTGGATGATTGACTGATCTGGCCTTGTAACAATAACCAAAACGGCCATGCTGTGCTGGTACTGCGAACGGCTGAAAGCAAGGGGAAACTACAGCCGTAATTTTTCCCGAGGGCATGCAGCTTTACTGTATGATTACATGATGATGGCGTCCTCTTGGGTAAAATATTCCGGAGGTAAAATAGTCCCCCATTCGGATCTCCGGGCGGGGACTACTCAAGAGGATGTCGTTATCAGGAGAAAGAAAACTGGCGTTCTACGGATCGGAGCGTGGAATGTCAGATCCCTTAATCGGGCAGGTAGGTTAGAAAATTTAAAAAGGGAAATGGATAGGTTGAAGTTAGATATAGTGGGAATTAGTGAAGTTCGGTGGAAGGAGGAACAAGACTTCTGGTCAGGTGACTACAGGGTTATAAACACAAAATCAAATAGGGGTAATGCAGGAGTAGGTTTAATAATGAATAGGAAAATAGGAATGCGGGTAAGCTACTACAAACAGCATAGTGAACGCATTATTGTGGCCAAGATAGATACGAAGCCCACACCTACTACAGTAGTACAAGTTTATATGCCAACTAGCTCTGCAGATGACGAAGAAATTGAAGAAATGTATGATGAAATAAAAGAAATTATTCAGATTGTGAAGGGAGACGAAAATTTAATAGTCATGGGTGACTGGAATTCGAGTGTAGGAAAAGGGAGAGAAGGAAACATAGTAGGTGAATATGGATTGGGGGACAGAAATGAAAGAGGAAGCCGCCTGGTAGAATTTTGCACAGAGCACAACATAATCATAGCTAACACTTGGTTTAAGAATCATGGAAGAAGGTTGTACACATGGAAGAACCCTGGAGATACTAAAAGGTATCAGATAGATTATATAATGGTAAGACAGAGATTTAGGAACCAGGTTTTAAATTGTAAGACATTTCCAGGGGCAGATGTGGACTCTGACCACAATCTATTGGTTATGACCTGTAGATTAAAACTGAAGAAACTGCAAAAAGGTGGGAATTTAAGGAGATGGGACCTGGATAAACTAAAAGAACCAGAGGTTGTACAGAGATTCAGGGAGAGCATAAGGGAGCAATTGACAGGAATGGGGGAATTAAATACAGTAGAAGAAGAATGGGTAGCTTTGAGGGATGAAGTAGTGACAGCAGCAGAGGATCAAGTAGGTAAAAAGACGAGGGCTAGTAGAAATCCTTGGGTAACAGAAGAAATATTGAATTTAATTGATGAAAGGAGAAAATATAAAAATGCAGTAAGTGAAACAGGCAAAAAGGAATACAAACGTCTCAAAAATGAGATCGACAGGAAGTGCAAAATGGCTAAGCAGGGATGGCTAGAGGACAAATGTAAGGATGTAGAGGCCTATATCACTAGGGGTAAGATAGATACCGCCTACAGGAAAATTAAAGAGACCTTTGGAGATAAGAGAACGACTTGTATGAATATCAAGAGCTCAGATGGAAACCCAGTTCTGAGCAAAGAAGGGAAAGCAGAAAGGTGGAAGGAGTATACAGAGGGCCTATACAAGGGCGATGTACTTGAGGACAATATTATGGAAATGGAAGAGGATGTAGATGAAGATGAAATGGGAGATATGATACTGCGTGAAGAGTTTGACAGAGCAATGAAAGACCTGAGTCGAAACAAGGCCCCCGGAGTAGACAATATTCCATTGGAACTACTGACGGCCGTGGGAGAGCCAGTCCTGACAAAACTCTACCATCTGGTGAGCAAGATGTATGAAACAGGCGAAATACCCACAGACTTCAAGACGAATATAATAATTCCAATCCCAAAGAAAGCAGGTGTTGACAGATGTGAAAATTACCGAACTATCAGCTTAATAAGTCACAGCTGCAAAATACTAACACGAATTCTTTACAGACGAATGGAAAAACTAGTAGAAGCCAACCTCGGGGAAGATCAGTTTGGATTCCGTAGAAACACTGGAACACGTGAGGCAATACTGACCTTACGACTTATCTTAGAAGAAAGATTAAGGAAAGGCAAACCTACGTTTCTAGCATTTGTAGACTTAGAGAAAGCTTTTGACAATGTTGACTGGAATACTCTCTTTCAAATTCTAAAGGTGGCAGGGGTAAAATACAGGGAGCGAAAGGCTATTTACAATTTGTACAGAAACCAGATGGCAGTTATAAGAGTCGAGGGGCATGAAAGGGAAGCAGTGGTTGGGAAGAGAGTAAGACAGGGTTGTAGCCTCTCCCCGATGTTGTTCAATCTGTATATTGAGCAAGCAGTAAAGGAAACAAAAGAAAAATTCGGAGTAGGTATTAAAATTCATGGAGAAGGAATAAAAACTTTGAGGTTCGCTGATGATATTGTAATTCTGTCAGAGACAGCAAAGGACTTGGAAGAGCAGTTGAATGGAATGGACAGTGTCTTGAAAGGAGGATATAAGATGAACATCAACAAAAGCAAAACAAGGATAATGTAATGTAGTCTAATTAAGTCGGGTGATGCTGAGGGAATTAGATTAGGAAATGAGGCACTTAAAGTAGTAAAGGAGTTTTGCTATTTGGGGAGCAAAATAACTGATGATGGTCGAAGTAGAGAGGATATAAAATGTAGGCTGGCAATGGCAAGGAAAGCGTTTCTGAAGAAGAGAAATTTGTTAACATCCAGTATTGATTTAAGTGTCAGGAAGTCATTTCTGAAAGTATTCGTATGGAGTGTAGCCATGTATGGAAGTGAAACATGGACGATAAATAGTTTGGATAAGAAGAGAATAGAAGCTTTCGAAATGTGGTGCTACAGAAGAATGCTAAAGATTAGATGGGTAGATCACATAACTAATGAGGAAGTATTGAATAGGATTGGGGAGAAGAGAAGTTTGTGGCACAACTTGACCAGAAGAAGGGATCGGTTGGTAGGACATGTTCTGAGGCATCAAGGGATCACCAATTTAGTATTGGAGGGCAGCGTGGAGGGTAAAAATCGTAGAGGGAGACCAAGAGATGAATACACTAAGCAGATTCAGAAGGATGTAGGTTGCAGTAGGTACTGGGAGATGAAAAAGCTTGCACAGGATAGAGTAGCATGGAGAGCTGCATCAAACCAGTCTCAGGACTGAAGACCACAACAACAACAACAAGTCACGGCTGCAAAATATTAATGCGAATTCTTTACAGATGAATGGAAAAACTAGTAGAAGCCGACCTCGGGGAAGATCAGTTTGGATTCCGTAGAAATATAGGAACACGTGAGGCAATATTGACCCTACGACTTATCTTAGAAGCTAGATTAAGGAAAGGCAAACCTACGTTTCTAGCATTTGTAGACTTAGAGAAAGCTTTTGACAATGTTGACTGGAATACTCTCTTTCAAATTCTGAAGGTGGCAGGGGTAAAATACAGGGAGCGAAAGGCTATTTACAACTTGTACAGAAACCAGATGGCAGTTATAAGAGTCGAGGGACATGAAAGGGAAGCAGTGATTGGGAAGGGAGTGAGACAGGGTTGTAGCCTCTCCCCGATGTTATTCAATCTGTATATTGAGCAAGCAGTAAAGGAAACAAAAGAAAAATTCGGAGTAGGTATTAAAATCCATGGAGAAGAAATAAAAACTCTGAGGTTTGCCGATGACATTGTAATTCTGTCAGAGACAGCAAAGGACTTGGAAGGGCAGTTGAACGGAATGGACAGTGTCTTGAAAGGTGGATATAAGATGAACATCAACAAAAGTAAAACGAGGATAATGGAATGTAGTCGAATTAAGTCGGGTGATGCTGAGGGAATTAGATTAGGAAATGAGACACTTAAAGTAGTAAAGGAGTTTTGCTATTTGGGAAGCAAAATAACTGATGATGGTCAAAGTAGAGAGGATATAAAATGTAGACTGGCAATGGGAATGTAAGCGTTTCTGAAGAAGAGAAATTTGTTAACATGGAGTATAGATTTAAATGTCAGGAAGTTGTTTCTGAAAGTATTTGTATGGAGTGTAGCCATGTATGGAAGTGAAACATGGATGATAAATAGTTTGGACAAGAAGAGCATAGAAGCTTTTGAAATGTGGTGCTACAGAAGAATGCTGAAGATTAGATGGGTAGATCACATAACTAATGAGGAGGTATTGAATAGGATTGGGGAGAAGAGAAATTTGTGGCACAACTTGACTTGTAGAAGGGATCGGTTGGTAGGACATGTTCTGAGGCATCAAGGGATCACCAATTTAGTATTGGAGGGCAGCGTGGAGGGTGAAAATCATAGAGGGAGACCAAGAGATGAATACACTAAGCAGATTCAGAAGGATTTAGGTTGCAGTTGTTACTGGGAGATGAAGCAGCTTGCACAGGATAGAGTAGCATGGAGAGCTGCATCAAACCAGTCTCAGGACTGAAGACCACAACAACAACAACAACAACAACAACAACAGAAGATACATGCATTACGAACGGCAACAGAGAAGAATAAAAAATAAATGATACTTAGTAGCTGACATTACATCAAATCGCTTTGCAGCATGTAAATCATACTTTATGATAAAAACTAAGGATACATTTATTTCCCAAATGAAGCTCTGTCTGCCGTAACAGCATCTGTCCACCAATGGCAACAACATTACCTTATGAGTCATCGGCAATTCTTAAACTGACACCAATGAAATGTTAGTAAAAGCCACAAATATCAGTAATTATACTTATGATAACAGTTCATTTGCTCCCAGTAATTTTTATGCCTTGTTCTTTGGTTCTGAAAGTTTTCAATAAAGTTCCATATTGACCCATAACAAACAGAAGAGCATACAGAGTATCACACAACATCTGCAATTGGCGTGGGGAGTTCCTAGCAAACAGAACACAGCATGTCACTGTTAATGGAGAGAAATTTGAAAATATTGAAGTAGCTTTGAGTTTACATCATGAGAGTGTTAGAGAAGGATTACTTTCCCTAGGGTAATTTAGCTAAGGTGTTGATTTCAAATATTTGCAGAACCATGAAAGATATAACACTCTTTTCCCACAAATGACTTGTGAGAAAGTCCTCACTAAATGGATATGAGACTTTTTTTATAGGCATATTAATTACAGAGATATTGGTATCAACTTCACATTTTCAAATGGAATTATATTAATTTCTGCTGCTAGTGTCTTAGTTCTAAAACAGGCAAATTCAATGATGTTTCACTCTTCAAAACCCAGTTGGCAGTTTCGGAGTAATGACAATATTTAGAAGTTATGATTTATCTGTTTTGAATATGAAACCAATAGTGTTGTGTGAAAGTTCATGATTTCATACCCAAATAAGGAAATATCTCATGTTGGATAAGAAAAAAACAGTGTCGCACTGCCGCAATACCAGTATGAAAGGGGCATAGTAGGAATGTAGCTTTTATTTTGCCTCTGTCATTCATGTGCCTTGTGTACTGTGTAGGTAAAAAAAGAAAAGTTTCTTTCACAAACCGAACGAAACAAGATATACTACTTCTTTACGAAGAACGCAGAAGGGACATGAAGAGAACAGCTGAGTTGTATGCACAAACGTTTTCCAAAAGACTCTGCCCAACAATGACAGTTCAGAGAATGTGCAAAACATTGTTATAGAAAGGACACTGGAATACTACAAGGAGAGTAAGAGTGAAGATGGTAATGAAGGTGTGAGCAAAATAAATGTTCTGGCAGCTGTTGCCCATAATTGACACCACAGCTCCAGAGAAATGTTCGTGCTTAATGGAATAAGTCAATTCAGCATTGTTAGCAGTTTGCACACAAATAGCCTCCATCCATATCATATCACTTCACCAGCAGATTAACCAGTGGGATAGCAGAAGACACATGGAATTCTGTAGCTCGGTTCTGATGCGACATTTGGACAACAGATCTTTCTCCATAGAATTCTCTTTCTCAATGAAGTTAACTTTACAAATCATAGACAGCTGAATGTAATAAATATGCCTTACTGGGTGATTGAGAAATAGCAGAAACTGAGGCATGCTGAGCATCAGAGGCAGTGGAATGTGAACATTTTGTGCAAGATTATTGGAAACTATGTGATGGTCCTTATTTCACTGAATAAACTTCCATATGGGTAAAAGCCATGTAAAATTCCTTATCAAAGTTATGCCTTTAAATACACAGATATATGTGCTCTAGCACTACCGGTTGTGGCTAGGAATGTGCTCATCCAGCTCTTTCCAGGTTGTTGGGTAGGACATGAAAGGACATTGTCAAATGGCCAGCACATTCACATAATTTGATTTAATTGAACTTTTTCTCTGGGATAAACTCAAAGATGAAGTCTTTGCACATGTTCTTATGACCTAAGAGGATTTAAAAAATCACTGTTGCAGCAGGTACAATGACACAGAAGGGATCTCTCATTTAATTAATAATATTTATACCACAATTTCCTTTTTCCAAACCCATTCAATTTTTAATGTGCATCTTTCTTTTCAAGGTTCTGGCAGAAACAAAAGCAGAATTTTTATTGTAGTTGGTTAGTCAATCATCCGCAGATGGCATGAATCCAGTTATTGTACCAATCCAGCCACATTTAGCCAAGTGTGGTTAGTATCAGTTTTAAATAAAAGCTTTCTTTTGTAAATAGACTCTCTTAGCTGTGTCAAGCTGGAGCACGTCATCAGCCTGATGCGACAGTTTCATCTAACAGCACATGCTGCCACATAAGAATAGTAGTCAATTTCATGTTCCAAACAGCTAAATCCTATGTTTTAAACATTTTAATTACTCTGACATTACTAATAGGATGTTGAAGACTGGCATGCCATTTCAATGGCATGTCTCTTTTGGAATTACAGTACTAGCAGCAGACATTATTAGAGTTCCACTTGAAAAATCAAAATTGATACTGACATATCTGTAATTAACATAGCTATGAAAAGAGTCTATATGTCACCAAGTGAGACTTTTTTCATGCTGAGTAATCCTGTATACTAATGGTTTGGTGGATAATGTCTGAAGTTCCAGGAGGCTGTTTGGGCTGTAAGCTCTTGTACATTCACAAGTTAAATTTTTTTTAGCAAAATGCAGGTAAATCTACTGAGGATTGACTCTTAGTGCTGGGATTAGCAAAAGTAGTATACTGCAAATAAGTAGGCAGGAAGGCTCATTATTGCTTTCTTACATCAAACACTATCACTGGAAACAGTCACAGCCATTATATCTGGTGCATAGTGAATTTAAGCAGAATGATCCCATACAATGAATTGTAGGAAAAGCAGATGCCAGAGTGTGAGTCACTAGAAGAAGTCCTCGTGTGTTGTGTACCCATGGGGGAGGTAGCTTACAAAACCCTCATTCGACTGGTTCTTGAGTACTTCCCTGTAGTCTGAGTGCCTTACAGGTAGAATAGATGCAGGAAGTAGAGAAGATCTAGTAGGTTAGAAAGTGTCAGAGATGCTCACCCAACTCCAATGGCAGACACTACGAGAGAGGTGTTGTGCATAATAGTGTGGTTTACTGTTAAAATTTTGAGGGTTTGCATTATGAAATGAATCAACCAATATATTGCTTCCTCCTATATACATGTTTTGAAGAAGGTATAATTTGAGAGATTTGAACTTATATGGAGGCTTACCAACAGCCATTCATCCTGCACCCCATATGTGACTGAAGCAAAGAAAGAGCAAGTGTAGTAATACACAGAGTGCCCTTTGCCACACATTGTTAGGTAGCTTGCAAACTACATATGTAGATATACGCAGATATAGGTGTCTGCCACTTAGCGGTCAGGGACGTATGCATGAGGAGGAAAGACAGTGCCCAAAACAGTTTATATCCCATAAATGGAGAGATTAAAGAAATCTTCAGAGAGAAGAGAGACAGCTGTTTGAATATTAAAAGCTCAGATGGCAAGCCAGTACTAAGCAAAGAAGGGAAGGCTGAAAGGTGGATGGCATATATGGAAAGGCTTGAAAATAAATAAACTTGAAGACAATGTTATGGAAGTGGAAGAGGAAGTCGATGTTGATGTAGATGTAGATGAGATGGGAGATTCACACTGCATTGAAAGACCTAAGTCAAAATGTGGCCCCTAGAGCAGATGACATTCCTTCTGAATTATTTAGATCCTTGTGAGAACCAAACATTAGAAAACTATTATACTTGGTACACAGGATATATAAGCCTGGAAAGTTACCCTCAAAATATAATACAAATGTAATAATTCCAAAACCAAAGAAAGCAGGTGATTATGAATATGAATAGTATTGAGATAACAGTTTAATAGTCACAAAATTGCTGAGGCTTTTATGGTCACTTGTTGACATATTGTCTGTTGGAGTTTAGCTCGGGATCTTTGGCAATGTTTGTTGAATGATTTTTCTGACATTTGTCAGTACAAGTGGTCGGCATTGTCAAAGATTTACTCTCCATTGCTGCTGATGGACTAGAGTCAAGAAGACAGTCAGAGATTATATGTAACTGTTTGGGTTCGAACATGTGAAGCAGTACTGACTTACCTTAGAAGATAAATTGAAAACATGTGTTGTGACTCGCCGATTATTCAAAGTGCCGCCGCGCAATTACGCACGTCCTCTACGTGCGGCGCTGTCTGCCAGCCATGCAGCAGCTGCGCCACCTAATCGGCCAGCCGAGTAGCGGCCGCTAGACTGAGACTCAGTGTTTATTCGAATGCCGACTTGTTCACAGGTCCACTTACTCAGTGACTTATATGTGTTGTTGTGTTGTCCGAAATATATGTATTAACTTTGAAGATTTAACAATTGGCGACGAGGATGGGATTTTTCCTTGTCACCGTTGACTCACAGGGTTCCATGGCTACTGTCGAGCAGCTCTTGCAAAATCTCCTTGAACAGCAAACGCTTCTCACAGCGGCGATTCGCGATTTCGTCGCGGCGTCAAATGCGGGGCGTTTCTCGTCGTTGGCTGTACCTCCTTTTCCACCTTACGACGAGACGGCAGAAGACTGGTCTGATTGTGAAAAACGTCTTCGACAGCACTTCTTGGCATTTCATGTCACGGACGAACAACCATGTAAGTCTCTGTTCCTTTCCTGGATTTCACCTCAAATGTATCGGTTGTTGTCGCAATTGGCTCCTTTGAAGGATCCTGCGTCTTTGTCCTTTGCTCAAATGTGCTCCCTTCTGTCTGTCTATTTTCAAAAGCAAACGCATGTGGTAGCCTCTCGTGTTGCCTTTTATCGTTGTCAAAAACAACCAAATCAGTCCTATCGCGCTTGGGCTGCTGAACTTCACGGCCTCAGTCGAAAGTGTCAATTTGTTACTGACGTTCACAAAGAATCCTATGCCGATTCCATGGTACAGCATGATATTATCCGGTTGGCGCCCGACAAAGAAGTTCGGCAATGTGCCCTTCAGTTGGCGAATCCGACTCTAGATGAAGTTCTCTCCATTGCGCAGTCTTTAGAAATTTCTCGCACCGCTGGGGCGCAAATAGAAGCGTGGGGTGACGTCGGGGAAATACAACCTCTGTGCGCTGTTGACGACGCGTGCGGCGCGTCCCCGCCGGCCGACGTGGCCGCAGTACGCTCCCACGCGCAGCCTCGGCCTAGCCGTAAACAACCCACTAAGAAACTGCAGCAAAATCCCCGGCAACTTACTTCATGTCCGCGGTGTTTTACGAAACATTCACGCGAGGATTGTCCCCAACGTTGGGCTGTGTGTCACAATTGCAAAAAGGAAGGTCATGTGTCATGAACATGACGCTGATTCTGATTCTGTGTTGTCTGTCAATTGCACTTCTTCCCTTTCAGGGAAGTTATTCCTCACTGTCCAAATCCTTGGTCGAGATGTTCGCATGCAAGTGGATACTGGTTCTGCGGCCACTATAATTAATTCTCAGACGTATCTTCAGCTGGGTTATCTACCCCTGTCCCCTGTCACTCGGCAATTACGGACGTACAATAAACAGAAGATTTCTCTCTTGGGACAGTTTAATGCTGAGGTATCTTACAAATCCGTCGTTCGCACTGTTCCCATATTTGTGGTCGACCAGAGCAACGCAGAAAATCTTTTTGGTTTCGATGCCTTTCGCGTTTTTGGGTTTTCCATAGATGACTCTGTCAATATTGTCTCTGACGTTATTCCTTATGCTCAACTGGATTCCTTGTCGACGGCGTTTTCGTCCCTTTTTCTCCTGGGTTGGGCCGTGCAAATGACTTTGAAGCTCATATCACGCTCAAACCCACTGCTCGGCCTAAGTTTTTTCGGGCTCGGCTCATGCCTGTGGCCCTTCGTGATCGGGTAAAACGGGAGTTGGATCATCTCACTGCTTCAGGGGTCTTGCTTCCTGTCACGTCCAGTGCGTGGTCCTCTCCTGTCGTTGTAGTTGCTAAGCCCAATAGTGATATTCGTCTCTGTGGCGATTTCAAAGCCACTGTAAATGCTCAATGCCTCATCGACACTTACCCTATGCCCTGTCCTGAAGAACTGTTCACTAAACTCGAAGGAGGACAGTATTTTTCTAAAATTGACCTGTCGGAAGCTTATCATCAACTTCCTCTCGACGCTGCTTCCCGGCAGTTTCTGGTCCTTAACACGCCTTTCGGCCTCTATCAATACCAACACTTGCCATTCGGGGTTGTTAGGGCCCTTGCTCTTTTTCAGCGATTCTTGGAACAATTATTGCTCCCTGTCCCGGGGTGTATCAATTACATGGACGATATAGTTGTCACTGGCTCCACCACTGAAGAACATCTTCAAAATCTCCGCACACTTTTTAATGTCTTACAGACTGCCGGTCTTAAGTGTAATCTTCAGAAATCACAATTTTTTCAGGCATCTATCACGTACTTGGGGTTTCAACTATCTCGGGATGGTATTCGTCCGCTTCAACACACTGTTGCTGCGATCGATGCCCTTCCTCGCCCTACATCTGTTAAGGAACTGCAGGCCTTCTTGGGGAAAATAGCATACTATCACAAGTTTTTACCATCTGCGGCGTCGGTGGCTCAGCCGTTGCATCGCCTGTTGCATAAAAACGTGCCTTTTCACTGGTCCGCGTCATGTGACGCGGCTTTCCGGAAATTAAAGACTATGCTGAAACAGGCCCCGTGCCTGGCTACTTATCGACCTGGCCAACATCTTGTTCTTGCCACAGATGCCTCTCCATACGGGGTCGGTGCAGTCCTTGCACACCGTTTTTCTGACGGTTCAGAACAACCCATCGCTTATGCCTCCAAAACGCTCACGGATGCCCAACAAAAGTATTCTCAAATTGAGAAAGAAGCTTTGGCCATCATTTATGCTCTTCATAAGTTTGGTGTTTTTCTCTATGGCTCAAAATTTCATCTTTTTACGGATCACAAACCACTTGTTTCCTTGTTTCATCCATCAACGTCACTTCCCGACAAGGCTGCACACCGCCTCCAGCGTTGGGCTCTTTACTTGTCCCGTTTCAATTATGAGATTCATTTCCGGCCAACGGCTCAACATGCGAATGCTGATGCTTTGTCTCGCCTTCCCATGGGTCTGGATCAGGCATTCGATAGGGACGAACTTTTGTGTTTCCACCTGGATGTTGCCGAGCAGCGGGTTGTGGACGGGTTCCCCATCACTGGGGACAGGCTGGCGGCTGCTACGGGTTCTGACCCTACCCTCTCCTGGATTTTACGCTGTATTCAGAAGGGTTGGCCAGATCGCCCGTCCGCTAAGACTTCTGATCCGTTGCGGAACTACTACACTTTGCGCTACCGCCTCACGGCTAGGGATGATGTTATCCTCCTCTCCACTGACAATGCTTCGCTGCGTGTTGTGGTACCTGCGTCTTTGCGTGCTTCGGTCTTGCGCCTCCTTCACCAGGGGCACTGGGGTGCGTCTCGCACAAAATCTCTGGCGCGCCGTCATGTGTACTGGCCTGGCATCGACTCTGAAATCGCACACATGGTCGCTGCCTGCGGCCCTTGTGCGTCACAGGCCGCTGCCCCGAAGTCATCTTTGTCACCGTGGTCTTCGCCTGAGAAGCCCTGGGAGCGCATTCATGCTGACTTTGCGGGACTTCATTGTCCGTTGCACGTCACCTACCACCACGGCAACCACCAGTGCTCTCGCCCGCATTTTTTCTTTGGAAGGCCTCCCCTCTACTCTTGTTACTGATAATGGTCCGCAATTTGCCTCTTCCGACTTTGCGGATTTTTGTGCTTGTCACGGCGTTATGCATGTCACGGCCCCGCCGTTCCATCCACAATCCAACGGTGAGGCTGAATGACTGGTCCGCACATTTAAGGCTCAGATGCGGAAACTTCTGACTTCTTCTGCTGCTGATGATGCGTTTCTCCAGTTCCTGGCGTCTTACCGTTTCACCCCCATGGGCGATCACAGCCCGGCTGAGCTCTTACATGGCCGACAGCCCCGCACGCTACTTCATCTTCTGCAGCCTCCCACCTCACGGCCGTGGGTGCCTTCACTTGGCCGGTTCACCGCCGACGACCTCGTCTGGGTACGGGGATATGGCAGCCGGCCAAAATGGAGCCCGGGCCGCATCTTACGACACCGTGGCAGATGCCTGTATGAAATCCAGACGGACACGGGTGTTGCAGTGCGTCATTCGGACCAGCTTCGGCCTCGGGTGCCAGCAACGCCTGTTCCGAATGCCGCCACACCACCTTTGGCTCTACCTGATGCTCGGGATCTCGGCATCTCTCAATGCTCACAACGCAGCCCTCTCACCGTCATCGCGATGCCAGCACCAGAACGGACGCTACCAGGAGACGTGCCCATGCAGGAACCGGAGGACCATCCTCTGTCAGAGTACATCTACTCGCCTCCTCCTCCAACGGACGCCGACACATCGCCCACATCTCCTGTCATATCAACTGGACTTGCCGCAACGGGCGGATTGGTGCATGGGGCCCCAGCAGATTCGACCCCTACATCTCCTGTCATCTCGACCCATTATCATCGGGGACACTTCCATCCGTACGGGAAGCCTCCTCCTCGAGACTTTACGGCAAGTCAAACAACGCCTATGGACGTTAGCCATCTCCAGGACACCTCCATCAAGACCAGTGCAACCATTTCAAAGGGGGGAAAAGTGTTGTGACTCGCCGATTATTCAAAGTGCCGCCGCGCAATTACGCACGTCCTCTACGTGCGGCGCTGTCTGCCAGCCATGCAGCAGCTGCGCCACCTAAGCGGCCAGCCAAGCAGCGGCCGCTAGACTGAGACTCAGTGTTTATTCGAATGCCGACTTGTTCACAGGTCCACTTACTCAGTGACTTATATGTGTTGTTGTGTTGTCCGAAATATATGTGTTAACTTTGAAGATTTAACAACATGAGAGCCTGAATTTATAAAATTTGTAGATTTAAAAGGTGCTTTTGACAGCATTGACTGGAGTACAGTCTTTGAATTTCTGCAGACAGCAGGAATAAAATACAGGGAGCAAAAGATATCCACAATCTGTACCAAAACCAGACTGCAGTTATAAGAGTCGAATGACATGAAAGAGGGGCAGTGGTTGAGAAGGGAGTGAGCTGGGTTCTAGCCCTTCTCACATGTTATTCAATCAGTACCATGAACAAACAGTAACTGAAACCAAAGAGAAATTTAGAAAGAGAATTTAAGTTCATGGAGAGGAAATAAAAATTGAGATTTGCTGTTGACACAACAAAGTACTTGGAGGATCATTGGAAAGGAATGGAAGGTGTCTTGAAAGGGAAATTATCAGATGAACATCAACAAAAGTAAAATGTGAGTGATGGAATATAGAAAAATCAGACAACCTGATACCGAAGGAAATTGATTAGAAAATTAGATACTGAAGGCAAAAAAAGCATGATGTCAGAAGTATAGAGGATATAAAATGTAAACTAGCAACAGCAAGAAAAATTTATCTGAAACAGTGAAATATCTCCACAATGACTATAATTTAAATGTAAGGAAGTCTCCTCTGAAAGCATTTAAGCATTTGTCTGGAGTGTAGCTTTATATGAATATGAAATGTGGATGATACACATACAGACAAATTTTGAGGATTAGCTGGTAGATCAAGTACCTAATCAAAATGCCCTGAAATGTTGAGGAGAAAAGAGCTTTATGGCACCACCAGTCTAAAGAAAAGTATTAGTTGATAGGATGTATCTTGAGGTACCAAGGAGTAGATACTTTGGCAAAAGAGGGAAGCGGAGGAGGAGAGGGGGGGGGGGGGGGGGAGTACAGAGGGAGGCTAAGGCTTGACTACCATAAGGAACTTCAGGTGAATGTATGGTGCTGTAGTTATGCATAGAAAAAAAAGGCCTGCAAAGGACAGACTCGTATGGAGAGCTGCAACAAGTGCTATTTGGCCTGAAGAACACAACAACAAAAACTATGGTAGTGTTTAAATTAAACTTTAAATTGATAACTGTTTTCTTTTACCAGGCCACTTAATGTACTTGGGGAATTAGTTCAATCAGCTACTTAAAAGATGCATTGCCTTTGGATAGGAATGTTTTTTAAGTGAGAGGAACAGCTCATCTGACAAATCACTGGTTTGTTAAATGTCTTGCTACAAATGGTCTTTGCTGATTACATAGCTTTAGAAAAAGGAAAGCGTTTCCCAGAAAACTGTTAAGCCCACCTTACATGGAGTAACATTCACTGCCAAGTTTGCTAGGAGGTGTGCATGACTGTCAGCTAGCAGATGGGGATGACAGCTACCTTGCATACTGAGCCTCTCACCAAATGTATGATTCAATATGGAAGCTAGCTGGCTGGCTTGACTGTGTGAACGGCAAGGTGTGCAAGCCTGCCAAATTGCAATCTTTCTCAAATGAATGTAAATACACTATTCAGTAAAAAAATTGAATCCTTGCAGATCTTATAGCTTCGTTTGTCAGTTTCATGATGAACTGTCTATCATTTTGTTAATGGTCATATTTATTGTGATCTTTGAGAATTAAGTAAACTATTACAAGAATTTTGGAAAGTTTGCAGTGAAAAATAGACATCGCTACCAATTTGCGTTAAGTGCATCTTAGGTCATATGTTGCTGCATATGAAATGTAGCTAACATCTTGAATTTTTCTTTAAACTTTGAAGGATACTGTTATCTACCATAATTTCTAGAAAAATGATCATATGTAAAGCACTTCATCCTGAACTTGTGTGCCAGCAAAAATGGCAGAACAAAATATTCACAAAATTCCTCATATCTTGAAAACAGTTTCAGATACCAAAACAAGATTTTGGAAAATGATAGTACGCAAAGAGAAGAGTATTCAATGATATGGTTAATATGGGAAACTGCAATATTTAGCACGATATTCAAACAGCTATAGATTTTTTTCCAATGAAATAATGTAACTTTAAACACAATCAACAGCAGATGAAAAGAGAATTGCTATGAGTTTGGAACAACGTACGTGAAGAAATTACAGTCTATTTTTATACCAACAATGCACATTTTCATAAACTATTTATTGACTTCTCTTTCCATCAGTTGCCATTTTATGATTCTGTCTAAATTTTAACTGAATTAGAATGTAAGAGAGATGAATATTTATGAACTCTACTGTTTTTTGGTGAAAGAAGCAGATCTGAATGTGAAGATAAGGGAACTTACATATAACTCAGAACTCTTCACTGATAACACCTCCCTGAAGAAAAATTTAAAAAAATAAGAATTCTGGCAAAAATAAATCACTACTTCTGTTGAAATTTTAATGGTATCCTATAACCCAGTATGTTTTTAATCATGAATGATGTGGATTCACACTGGCCAAAAAATTTTATTTCTGTATCTCAATGATCTGAGAAATATGAAAACATTTAAATTTGTAAAATCCAGTCAACTACACATAAAGGTGTAAACAGATTACCAATATCTTCAACAAACTAAAAGACATTTGTGATGAAACAGTATACTCCTTCATTCTGTATAGGGAAAGGGAAAAAAAGATGACATGCTATGTGCTGTTAACTATTTTCATTTTTCTTAGATTACTGAGATACAGAAATAAAATCTGTTGGGCAGTTTCAATCCATATCATTCTTATTAAAAATACTCTACTGAAATTTCAACAGATGAAATGATTTATTTTCCCCAGACTTATTTTTCTTTAAAGGAATATTATCAGTGACGAATTTTGAGTAGTCATACTGTTTTTTCACCAAAATATGGCAGAGTTTATAAAATATACATTTCACTAGCATTCTAATGCAGTTGACATTGTGACAGAATCACAAAAAAAAAGCAACTGACGGAAAGACAAAAGTAAATGAAAATTTCTCATTCTCGATATAAAAATAAATTTTAATTTTTTCACATATATTGTTCCAAACCCAAAGCAATTCTCATTTTACCAGCTATTGAAGGCGCTTAAATGTTACATTATTTCATTGAAAAAATTGATAGGTGCTTGAATATTGTGCTAGATATGGAAGTTTTGCATATTAATCTTATGACTAAATACTCTCCCCCTTTGCTTACTATGATTTCCCAAAATTTTGTTTCATTATCTGAAACCATTAGAGAGATATGAAGAATTTTATGAATATTTCATTCTGGCTTTTTCGCTGGCACTTGAGTTCAGGACAAAGTGCCTTACATATGATCAGTTTCCTTGAAATTGGTGACAGATAGCAATAGCCTTCAAAGTTTAAAGAAAAATTCAATATGCTATCCATAATTCATACACAGCAACATGTGACCTAACATGCACTAAACGCAAATTGATAGGAATGTCTATTTTGCACTGCAAACTTTCAGAAATTCTTGAAGTAGTTTACTTAATCCTGAAATATCACAATAAATATGACCATTGATGAAATAATGAGCAGTTCATCATGAAGCTGACAAATGAAACTATTTTTCCTTTACAGTTGTTTGAGAAAGATCGTCCATTGGCTAGTGGCGCATGGCATTCTGTCTGGTCTTCAGGGTTAACTGGTGTTGTCTGGGAGTTCCTGCGCCTGTAGTCTGTGATGCCAGATGCCAAACAGGGATTCTGACTGACCAGCGGAGGTAGAATTCAGGGACCCTCACAAGGCTTCACAAGAAATTAGCACCAGAGCTATCACAGAAAACATGCACAGCTCCCTTTAGGCCAGCAGATGTCAGAGTCCACATGGGAGCTGTCGTGTGAGCCGGCAAGTAAGATTGCAGTGAATCTTACTCCATGTGAGATGGACTTTACCTATGGTTGGCATGTGTAACCTTCTGAATGACTTAGTGTCATTTCATTTGAACCAGGGAATGAAGGTGAAGAGTTTTTAACATCTAGTTCACCTTACAGTCACCAAGAATGGAGCACAATCCCATTACGAAAGTATTAGAGAAAGCGTATAAGCTAAAAGGGGAACTGAACCCCACTCCTGCCATAAATGAGTTCACTGTCATCTAACTTAATCTGCAAAGCATGAATTCCAGGGCAATCTTGCCTTATGATCTAATAGAAAATCAAATGAAACAAATGCTGTATATTATGTATGCTATTGACATTGTTCCATTTAGGATATGAAACAGATTCTTCAAGGCCACTGAAGGGATTGGCAGAAGAAAGTGGTAGCCCTCAGGAGCACATTTTAAGATACTGCATATTATACGCTGAGTTAAATTCAAAGATAAGAACAAAACACAATTACACAAAATAATTTATACAGTAGACAGGTAAATACTACCTACCAGCATATGGTGCATTTGAAAACAAAAGAGATAAAGTGATCAGTCTAACACTTAATAAATTGACGGATAGCACTTTCTTTCACTGACCCCTTCAATTAAAATCTTATAATGAAAACTGAGAAAAATAGCTTCAGTAGAGTATCAATAATGTAATATCGAACATTCTTCTGGCTAGCAATTTAAATCTTGCTGGAGGAGTGCTGCTTCAACTTTGCAGTCACCAATCAACACACAGGAGTTATAACTTTAATGCTGGAAAAGAAATGCAAGCACAGAAATTTCTTGTAAATAAAACGTGAATAGGGATTCAACTTGTGTGAAATAGTCTGAAAAAAACATGCAGCTTTACTTTCAGTAAAGTAGGTATATTCAAGTACTCGAAGGTCCTCTTAGTGAGTGGAAGCCTGAAGTTGTTGGAAATTAACTCGTCAGTTGCGAGTTTTATCAATCCAACAAACTGGGTTCTTATCCACAAAGGCCTAGCAAAATTACAAAGACAACAATATGGTGCCTGGTATTCTGATGAAAGAATATTCACCCCTTTCTCCCCAACATGTGCATGTGTGAAGTGAGTGGCACATTGGATTAAAGTGCAAAACATTATCAAATCACATACTGCACTGCGATGAACATTAATGATAAAATTTGCTAATTTACATGCTCAAAGTCTCTTATGTTTGCCCTTATGGGAAACACATGCCAACCTTAGAATAAGTAAATTCATGTTAAATGAAGGAAGCAGTAAAAAGCCTTTCTTTGTGTTCTCTCTTCTCGACACAACCCTAAATTGCACATATTAAACCATTATTGTGGTTTGGACAGTTACCTTTCTTTCCGTTAAGTCATAAACTTTATTCTGTGTTGTGCATATCTTATACTGTTGATTTGGAATGTTCTTCAAAATACCATTACACAAAGGGTATCCGCAAAGTTTAGTGATTGCCCTTTCTTCAACTACATCTTGAAAGTGGGTATCACTAATAAATTTCAACTGCAACAGAAAAGAAAATGTGTTTCACATTTAAGTATAAATTTCCTTTCATTTTTATAACTTACTATCAAAATTTTGAGGTTACTGTACCACTGGCATTTTCATTACAATACAGATGTAAAAGCTATTTCAATAACAGTGTCACAAGTAGTACTTTTCCAATAACAATGTAGACATTTCTTCAACTTTTTATGTCAAATACATGTTCAACATGGGGCAGCAGATACATATTGTATCTCAGCTTCAGAGCTTTTCTTTACTGTGAGTTTACATACATTGTCCAGATGTGCTTACAAATGCATACCCATACATAAATTGCAAATGGGGTAGTCAAATTACAACATCAGAAAAGGGAATAGCTACATGAGAAGCAAAAGCTGAAATGCTAGTTCAGTTATCTGATCTTTATGTGTGTTTGCCTGAAACCCATCATTCATCTGCAAGTTAGTGGTTGCTTGTTCTAATTTTCTGAAGATTTTAATCTTTGAATATGTATTATCATAATACTTCTTATATTTGCTAGTCACAATATGATAAAGTATTACAAAATACTCTCCAGAACATTACAATGTCTAAAATCTGACAACAATAGCCATACTTATGGTACGCTGCAAAAGCATAACTTAAGTACTGCAAACAGTTTATTTTGTAATGTAACATGGGTTATTCATGAAAATGACCTATGTTCCACTGAGGATATTCACACTGGTGAAAGATGGTCATGTCTCTTATAAACATTTTGTGTGGTGGGAAAAATACACTGTGAGCACCGTGATCTGTGACTTGTGCAGAAGATGTGTATGCAGTGACACAACACAGCAGGGGCATGGTGCGGCGTTTGGTGACAGCAGTGGCACTTGCTGAATGAGGACATTTATGCCTTGGTGATGCCCATTTAAGGTGTCATGAGCACCTCACAGAAAATGGACATACTACAATGTAAACTTCAAAGACAAATGAAGATTGTAAATCTTAGATCTTAAGGTGAGTTTGATGTGGTGATTGATGTACTTGAATCAATTTGGACCTGACTTCACAACTGATGTACATAATTGAAATAATTCAAAAGATTATCATTGAAGGTGTGTTTGTCATTCAGTATATGGTTGTAGTGAGACACACTCTTACAGCATCACCCTACCTGGAAAGGAAGCCAAGAGGAATAAATCTGTGTGTGACTGTGGTACAGAGTAGTCAGACCATGAGAACAAGGACAAAACAAAAAGACGACCAGACTGGAAGGAGAATAGTGTTACAACCAAGTATACACACACACACACACACACACACACACACACACACACACACACACAAAAAAAAAAAAGAAAGGAAAACACTGCAATTTACCTTAAAGTAACTGACAAAGCGAGATCATTTGTTAGATGGAACACAATCATTTCTTCCTGACAAATGTTACAGTTCTTTTTGGTTTTCTCATATCGATACTTCTTTCTGAGGCTGTAATGTATGAAATTCAATCTAAGTTTAAATATTAAAGTGGTAAAGAGAAAGCTAATCAGATTATACATATTCACAAGGAGTCAAGCAGTCATAATGAATTAGTATGCAACAGAAGTGGTACCATCATTAATTCATTCATCGTGTTCTGTAAACATAATCATGAATGAGAGTCTTCCGTGATGTGGAACAAATGAAGTTATACATTAACAGCACGAAGTAGTAAACTATACTACCATCAGCTTATGAATACTCATAATCTGCTCACACCAATAACTATGTGAATTACTTTTACTTCTGGACTATTTCATACATGTTGTTGTTGTTGTTGTTCTGTCTTCCATCAGAAGACTGGTTTGATGCAGGTCTCCATGCTAATCTACCCTGTAGAAACCGCTTTGTCTTTACTGCAACCTACATCAATTTGAATTACTGCAATCAAGCCTCTGTATCCCCCTATAATTTTGAACAATTCATTTCCCTCTGTAACTAAATTTGCAGTTGAACAAGTAAGTTGCCCAATAAAGATTACTTCTATTTGTTCATTGCTGAACTACACTAGACTCTTGCTAATCCAGTCATTCCTTGCACATACTGATGCCGGATTACTGAGTGTCTGAAATGTAGTTTAAATACACAGGGACTACACTTTATTAAATTCCAAGATAGGCTACATTGCTTGTATCTTGTTGTCAGATAATGTACTCCAGGAAGACATCTATAGCTTCAGCAGCAGAAGTACTCTCCTCCTATTACCTCTTCATCACTTTCATCATTACTTTCCTGTATACTTTTGATTATTCCTTCAACTGTTAAAGTTTGGTTTATCTTGAGTTAAAGTTTGGTTTATCTTGCAGTTTTCCACATTCAGACACTTAGTAATATCATCTTCGTCAATTTCTCCTCCTCCTGATTGCTTGTCGAACATGTCAATGTACAGTGTCAGCAGCTGATGATTCTGAATTGACTGGCTCATTACTGTCACTCCATACTAGTTATAACTCTGCATCAATGGGTAGCCACTCTTTTCTCCAGCATTTCATTATGGAAGCATTCTCCATTTATCCGATGTTATGCTGTTTGGAAACCATCTGGTAAGTTGATTGCTTTCCACATCTTCAACATAACCTTGGTACAGTCGTTTTCACATTTGTTCAGTGTGGTGACAAGAAGTGCACATCAATAAGGGTGTTTATTTGATTCCAAAATTCCCTGGTGCTTGGACTAAATCAGGGTTGTCACACTGGGAGGGATAGTGAGTGCTTGTACACCACCAGACTTTGGATTCACATATGTTGGATGACTGCGAGCTTTGTCAATTATAGGAATAGCTTTCACTGGAAGCTTCCCCTTCTTCAGCTTTTTTTTAAATCGTAGTTGATACAAATGTATTGTGAGATCACCAAGAGAATATTTCTCTGTTTATCCACTCTTTCTTCTGCGCACAATTTGACCTGGTAGTGTATTTCTGTCACTGTGTTGAAAACAAAATGGATGTTGGGATTCCCCAATCACTATGAGTTGTAGTTTATGACTCCCATTTGTGTTAGGGGACACAATTAATGTTACATGCAGTTTCTGTTGTCTGTAGCCATAAGCTTCCTTCTCGTTCCTGGCAGCTAATGTTTTTTGAAGGAACTACCTAGGGAAAGAGGCTGGTTCATCAGTACTTAGAAGGCATCAGTAGTTAATTCTTCTTCCTCTATTTTCTTCCATTTCATCTTTACAAATCATTCTGCATCTTTTTCATTATTAGGCAACTTCCCTTGTGACTGTCAGCTAGGACATGCCAATTTGTCTTCCATTTTTTTTTCTTTTTTGATAGTCAACCCTCACTCTCTACAAATAAATTTCTACCACAAAACTGTTTGTTAAATGCAACTGCTTTTTCATTTATTATCTGGCCACTGACCGGAACCAATTTTCTATGTTTTTGAACATGAACACTCTAAAAAAAGATAAGTACAGTTCTTCATTTTCATTCTTTTGCATAACCTTCCATCTTCCCAACATGCTCTCCACTTGGGTTTGGTGTTATCAAGCAACATCATATTTCTTTCTGATACCATAATTAGTTGCCTGTAGAACACAGTAAGCAGCAGCAAGGGCTTTCTATGAAGAACCTCACTTCAACTTATCTAAACCTACGAGTTTCTGCTTGAGGTATAACATAATGTGTTTCCTTTTAGAAGCTACGACATTGAACTGTAAAGAAGAACATAATTTCAAATACGTATAGCACTATTTACCATTGTAATTTACCAACACATTGTTGTACATGTTAATTCACAGTTGTGTGCATCAGGTATTCCGGAGGACAACGGTTCAAATCTGTGACTGGCCATCCCGGTTTAGGTTTTATATGAGCTCCCTAAATCGCTTCCGGCAAATGCCGGGCAGCTTCCTTTGAAGGGGCATGGCTGACTTCCTTCCCCAACCCCCCCCCCCCCTATTTGATGAGACCTATGACCTAGCTGTTTGGTCCCCTCCACCAAATCAACCACCAATCAATAGCCTCTCACGAAGAGTCAGATTATATGAATGCACTTTAGTGTCATTAATGTACGCTTACGGCCATGTTGACTTCAAAGAGACCATACTCTTGATAGTACAGTGCAGTGTAATCCGAGTAAGAAATTAGAATTTCTACAGAATAAAACAATGTAAATGACGATAAAACTCACACAGCCGACGAACCATTCTTCATTGATATCTTTCTCCAGTAAACTCTCAACTATTTTTTGGGCTTTTGCATTACATTCTCTCTTTTTCTGCAACGTTGCTTCAAGGACCTCCTTGCTAAACATACAAAATTGCTGAGTGTAAAGCATATTTCATTATATTGAAACATATTGCTAACCATATTTCAGATTTGTTTCAAACAACCTCATACTCCTAACATTTCTCGGTAGTCCTGCACGCAATGCTGCTTTACTTTTCCCTTTCCCCGCGGTTCGCGTTATGTTGGTCCCTATACTTCCCATCTTCTCCACTTTAAATATCCCTAACTATTCCTCCGCGGATTACAACAGAACAACACTAGTACACAACTTCTTCCTTTCTGTCACAACATAAATACTGCGAAGTGCATTGTAAAAGACATGACACTCGTTCTCAAACATGTTTCAGTCGGTACCCGTTGAAATACTCGCTGGGCACAAATCATTAAGTTTGGTTTTCACTTTCCTCGTGCATTCCATTTGTTCATCAAATTTTTTCAGGGATCGATGTATTTATTTATGTTTTTTTCTTATTTTATTTTTTTTACGGCTGTCAAGTGAAATTCCATTATCTTTGGTTGTGATACGGCTGCTTCGTACAACAACGTAGTACAGCACTGCGTCTACTCTAGCAGTAGTATTGGTAGTCTGCTACTGCGCGATGTGTAAGTTACGTGAGAGAGCATGAGAATGAATTTTCTTGGTGTCTGTCAATAATGTGCCAGACATAAATCTGACGTAATTTTCTATTATTGTTTAGTGTTGTTTGTCGAATTCAGACGCGTTGAAATTGGTGAGTCGGGGTGTAGTGTGTCACGACACGTTTGTTCACGTTGTAATTGTTGTTTACATCGTAATTTACGGAAGTTTTATGATGTCCAGCATATCAACCTAACCCTAAATACCAGTAAGAAATGAGCTTTCCATTTCGTGGTATTTATTACTTTGAACTATTTTCTGAAAGATGGCAGGGAATGAAAACACGACGACTGTGCAGGTGAAGGTGGAGAAACCTGATGAGACTGCTTCCACGTCAACTGCAGAAGTTGAACACAGGTAATACTGATCGACAACATTTTTTTTTTTTTAATTATCGGGTTAAAGGAAAAACCCAGTATGAGTGAGAGGCGTGCTGGACTTGCCCCCAGTAGAGCCCAACGTGAAAAAAAATTCTTGAGAACAGTCAGAAATAAGCAGATTAATTCTTTATCGGTTACTGTCTCTCGGGGGTCATTGATGACATACCCAGAATCATTTACCTTTTACCAGGAAAATGATGCGTTGCATTAACATTAATTTTTGTCCTTCGAGTAATGTTTTCCTGAGTACTTGGTTCATGGTAGGACTTCAAATTAAAACATCGAGAATATCACTATTAGAATCCCTCCACAAGACATTCTGTTAAGCTTCTATCTACACTCTGCAAACAACTGTGAGGTGCATGGCAGGGGTACGCCCCATTGCACCAGTTATAGGGTTTCTTCCTGTTCCATTCACATATGGAGTGCAGGAAGAATGATTGTTTGAATCCCTTGTACATGCAATAATTATTCTAATCTTATCCATATGATCCCTGTGCGAGCAATATATAGGGGGTTGTTGTATATACCTATAGTGATCGCCAGTTCTTGAAACTTAGTTAATAGACATTCTTGGGATAGTGTACGTCTATCTCCAAAAGTCTGCAGAATGCTCCCATGAATTAAACAAACCTGCGACCATTCGTGCTGCCCCTCTCAGGAAATGTTCAGTATCCCCTGTTAGTACTATCTGGTATGGGTACCACACACTTGAATAATATTCTAGGTTTGGCCACACAAGTAATGTGTAAGCAATCTTCTTTGTAGACTGATTGCACTTCCCCAGTATCCTACCAATAAGCCTAAGTCCACAACCTGCTGTACCCATGACTGAACTTATGTGATCATTCCATTTCATATTCCTACAATGTTACACCTAGGTATTTGTATGAGTTTGTTGATTCCAACTGTGATGCAGTGATATTATAGTTACCGGATACTACATTTTGTCGTTTTGGGGAGTGCATAATTTTACAACTCTGAACATAAAGAGCAAGTTGCCAATCTCTGCACCATATTGTAATCTTGTCAAGATCTGACTGAATATTTATGCAACTTCTCTCAGATACTACTTCATTATAGATAACTGCATCATCTGCATAAAACCTGATTTTACTATTGATATTATCTGCAAGGTCATTAATATGCAACATGAAAAGCAATGGTCCCAACACACTTTCCTGTGGCGCATCCAAAGTTACTACTACATATGACAATGACTCTCAGTCCAAGATAACATGCTGTATTCTCCTTACCAAAAAGTCCTCAACCCACTCAGTTTTTGTTTGAAAGCAGACAATGTTTTTAAGCTATTTATATTGCTTGGGAGAGGGGTTTTGGAGACGTGCCCAGGCTTAATGGGGCAGGTTAGGGGTTAGATGGGTGTTTAGAATTTGTTGGAAAAGACCAGTTGGGTTCATATTTTTCTTTTTGTAAGGTGTGATTGATTTTGCTTGTTTGCTGACTTTGTGTTTGGGAGTGATATCAAGTAGTTTGGGGTTGTTTTGTGTGTGGGAGAGGGAGATTTTTGTTTTTCTGGTGTGTGTATGTGTGTGTGTTTATGGTATTTTGTTTTCGGTGGTGTTTTGTGAGTTATGTGGGTGTGTGAAGCTTGTGGTTTGGTGGTAGATGTTGACAGCTGTGGTTGTGGTAAAGAGAAATGTCCAATTCCACTTTTTGGAGTTTTAGGTGTTGGTTTTTTAGTATCAAGAACTACGGTTGAGCTATATAGGTCATGAGGAAGGCTGATTCCACTTTTTGGGGTTGTAGGTGTTGGCTTTTTGCTATTGTGAGCATCGACTGAGCTATATAAGTAGTGTGAATTGTGAGATTCCTCCTAGTTTTGTGAGTGTGGCATTAATTTAGGCATAGTCCATATCGATTCAGGCAGTCTAGGAAAAAATCTTACCTTCATAGTCTCGGGTGTTATTGGATTTAGCATATGTTAAAATGAAGGACTAAGTAAGGAACACACTTTTTTTTGTTTTCTCTGAGCTACAGCCCTCCAAAGAGGACACTGTGCATACCATTTTTGAAAAAAAATTTAAAATGCTGTATCTCAGGAACAGTTCTAGATTTTTTTACCAGTACCATGTAGTTCTACATTCCTTGAACAGGAGAGCTTCCACTTTTAAGTTAAACAGGTTTTATAAACAATTGAAATTTTTGCCATTCATAAAACCTGTTATTATTTCCACATTATCACGTAACAGACTCATAAAAATAAAAACCTAGCCTTATTTAACATAATTTAAGTTTTGAAAGATGAGTAAGAGACTCATTTTTCAAGCATTTTAAATGGTTCCAAAATGTGCGTGAAAGGCTCAAAGACTTAAAGGTTTCAGTTTATACAACTTCTGTGGACTCTGTTTTGGGAAATGCGGAAGCGTCCGATCCCGCCCGTCTGCTTTGACCTATGACGTCACAAATATGGCGGAAACGACCATAAACAGGAAACGTTAGCGACAGCCCCGGACATGTGCACAAGCTCCGCCCATTTACCCCCCTCCACACGTACCCCCCGCCACACCAACCAAGAGCGCATCAATATGATCTTCAGGACTTGTGCACCGTCCGGGGCTGTCGCTAACGTTACGTCCATAAACCACAATTCCAATATGGCGCATATAAAGTCGTTACGTACACATTATGAGGACGAAAATACATCGAAAAACAAACACACACATTCCACAAAATGCCTAATGAGACTAACGGGACAAGTGCGGGAAATAGGGGGTTTTTGGGTGGGGACAAACTAAATACAAACCAATTTAGACACGCACCCCCATACTAAACCACGCAAAACGACAAAAAACGACATCACAAAACTCCCCAAATCCAACGAACATATCATCATCTGGAATCGGACACTTTCCTTGACTTATATAGCTCCACAGCAGCTCCCGATCTCATAAATTGGGATTGAACGCTTCCCTTGACCTGTTATCCTTAACACATCTCCACATACAGGCGTCCCTGGTCCGAGATGCCGGAACTTTAAGTAAGCCTCAATTCTTCACGACATACTGAACACTTCACAACTTCATCCAAAAATACGAATAGTTGAAGAAATTTTATTAGAGACAACGTACTGTCCCCCATCATAGCTGACAACCGAAAACTGTTGACCCTGTCAGTCATATCCATACCTACCAAAGACATAAAAAAAGCACTTTACCAAAATTCACACACGACGCCACACTGGCAAACTAAACCAAAAACATCACTTAACACACCACCAGAGAGCACCACCGATCGCCACAAAACGACACCTACAAACATGCCACTCTCACGAACTAAATTCTGCGCCATTGTGACATGACACACCACAACAGCCTTACGTCACGGGTCAAAGCTGACGCGTGGGATCAGACGCTTCTGTCGGCCCCTGTTTTGTGCTGAAATTGGCCAGCCAATGAACTAAAAATATGCTACACTTCTTCAGTATCTTATTTTGATATGAGGTGATGCCTTCCTGTTGAACCAATAGCAACTGGAGCACTTACAGTCTTCAAAACATTGTGAACAGGAAATTGACACTGGTGGTGTTGTTGATGTGCTTCAACTGGAAACCTATATCCAGCAGCTGGTCCATGTGGTAGCATAAAGTTCACTACAGTTTCGTTTAACTCATAACTTGTGTCTATAATCTCTGCAACCCACCAGTCAGTCATACACACATGCTTCAAACATCCCCCTTCTCAGGTTGTGAATGTGAATATTATTCTGCTGTTTCTGAGGTGTTAGCCAAACAAACGAAATTTCTTCTTTCTTGCTCTTTGAAGTTCATGCAATATGAGTTCGCCCATCAATTTGAGTCCAAAAATGGGTCCTCTGGATTCCTTTCACAGGTGTAGGTTGGTTGGACCATTCTTCATTTTTTCTGCTCACGAAATTCTTAGATTTCCTCTTTGAACCAAAGAATGAGGGCTGTGGGTGTGTAAGATTTCACAACTCTCGTAAAATCCTCCGCCTTCTGATTTGCAGCTGTATTTGGTCTGGAAAGAGTATGTTTTGTAGCATGGTGCTTCAGCAGGCCTCCTACACCATCACAAGGCCTCTTCCCGTGGCCAGTAGCACTGTATATCCAGTTAGATGGTACAAGTGCCCCAATTCAAACAGCTGGTAATGATTTTTAAAATGATTAGGAGCACCTTCAGAAATAATGATGATCATCTCTGTCCCTGTTTGCAGTTGAAGAATTCTGTGCATTGCTAGCAAAGCATGTGCTGAGTCATGTCCTGTGTCATCACTTATAACTGCAACACTTGTGGTCTTGTTTTGAAAATATGTCACTCCTGCAAAAATTGAAACCTAGTCATTACTCCAATGATACCTTTGTACTTCTTGTGGGAGAATTACAGACCAGTTCTCAGCAAAATCACAGTGAAGCACTAAGTGTAGTTCTTCAGCCTGTACACACCCTTTCACTTCTTCAATGTGTTGTTGTTGCAATTTCTTCAGATGCTGGTGTGTTACTGCTTTCACTGACCATTTACCAAGTTCATCAGTGAAACTGTCAAAGGCAACAGTTTTCTTAACTAGTTTATGTGCCTTCCATATAATTTCTGCAGAGTTACGTGCTAAGTCTTTCAGGCCATGTGTCTGTAAAGACAGTCCTCCCTTTCCAGGGCAGTCACCACGTCCTTGAAACAAGTAAGTCTCTCGCTTAACGTCACAGACTAATAATGACTTCACATGCCCAACCAAGGTGTTATATGTTACGCACTCCAGTAAGTTCTTCAAAGTTACCACACAGAGTTAAAAATTCGCGCGATACACACATGAACAGACATGTCTACTTCTGCATCTATGTGATTACTCTGCTATTCACAATAAAGTGCCTGACAGAGGGTTCAATGAACCACCTCCATGCTGTCTCTCTACCGTTCCACTCTCGAACGGCACGTGGGAAAACAAGCATTTAAATTTTTCTGTGCAAGCCCTGATTTCTCATATTTTATTGTGATGATTATTTCTCCCTATGTAGGTGAGTGACAACAGAATGTTTTCACAATCGGAGGAGAAAACTGGTGATTGAAATTTCATGAGAAGATCCCGTCGCAACGAAAAATGCCTTTTTGTAATGATTGCCACTCCAATTCACATATCATGTCTGTGACACTATCTCCCCTATTTCGCAATAATACAAAACAAACTGCCCTTCTTTGTGCTTTTTCGATGTCATCCGCCAGTCCCACCTGATGCAGATCCCACACTGCACAGCAATACTCCAGAATAGGGCGGACAAGTGTAGTGTAAGCAGTCTCTTTGGTAGACCTGTGGCACCTTCTAAGTGTTCTGCCAATGAATCACAGTCTTTGGTTTGCTCTACCCACAATATTATCTATGTGATCGTTCCAATTTAGGTTATTTGTAATTGTAACCCCTAAGTATTTAGTTGAATTTACAGCCCTCAGATTTGTGTTACTTATTGCATAATTAAAATTTAGCTGATTTCTTTTAGTGCTCATGTGAATAAATTCACACTTTTCTTTATTCAGGGTCAATTGCCACTTTTTGCACCATACAGATATCTTAACTAAATCATTTTGCAAGTTGTTTTGATCATCTGATGACTTTACAAGACGGTAAATGACATCGTCATCTGCAAACAATCCAAGACGGCTACTCAGATTGTCAGCTATGTCGTTAATATAGATCAGGAACAATAGAGGGCCTATAACACCTCCTTGGGGAACACCGGATATTACTTCTGTTTTACTCTATGACTTTCTATCTATTACTACGAACTGTGACCTTTCTGACAGGAAATCACGAATCCACTCGCACAACTGAGGCGATACTCCATAGGCACGCAGTTTGGTTAGAAGACGCTTGTGAGGAACGGTGTCGAAAGCCTTCTGTAAACCTAAAAATATGGAATCAATTTGACATCCCCTGTCAATAGCACTTATTACTTCATGAGTATAAAGAGCTAGTTATATTTCACAAGAATGATATTTTCTGAATCCGTGCCGACTATATGTCAATAAATCGTTTTCTTCAAAGTACTTCATAATGTTCGAATACATTATATGTTCTAAAACCCTACTGCAAATCTACGTTTGTGATATAGGCCTGTAATTCAGCGGATTACTCCTACTTCCCTTTTTGGGTATTAGTGTGACTTGAGCGATTTTCCAGTTTTTAGGTACAGATCTTTCTGTGAGCGAGTGATTGTATATAATTGCTAAATATGGAGCTATTTTATCAGCATACTCTGAGAGGAACCTGACTGGTATACAATCTGGAGCGGAGGCCTTGCCATTATTAAGTGATTTAAGCTGCTTTGTTACACTGAGGATATCTACTTCTAAGTTTCTCATCTTGGCAGTTGTTCTTGATTGGAATTCTGGAATATTTACTTTGTCGTCTTTGGTGAAGGAGTTTCGGAAAACTGTGTTTAGTAACTCTGCTTCAGTGGCACTGTCATCAGTGACTTCACCGTTGTTATTAGTAACTCTGCTTCAGTGGCACTGTCATCAGTGACTTCACCGTTGTTATCGCGAAGTGAAGGTATTGATTGCGTCTCGCCACTGGTGTGCTTTATGTATGACCAGAATCTCTTTGGGTTTTCTGCCAGATTTTGAGACAAATTTTGTTGTGGAAATTAGTAAATGCATCATGCATTGAATTTCGCGCTATATTTCGAACTTCTGTAAAACTTTGCCAGTCTTGGAGATTTTGCGTTCTTTTAAATTTGGCTTGCTTTTTTCGTTGCTTCTGCAACAACAATTGGACCCGTTTTGTGTGCCATGGGGGATCAGTACCATGACTTATTAATTTATGTGGTATATATCTTTCAATTGCTGTTGATACTATCTCTTTGAAAACATTCCGCAACTTTTCTACACCTACATGATCATATCGGAAGGCATGAAGACTGTCTCTTAAAAAGGCGTTAAGAGCATTTTTATCAGCTTTTTTAAATAGATATATGTTCAGCCTAGCAGCAAATGCCTTGTGGTCGCTAATCCCTGTATTTGTCACAACACTCACTATTTGTTGCTAAAAGGTCAAGTATGCTTTCGCAACCATTTACGCTGCGAGTGGGCTCATGAACTAATTGTTCAAAATAATTTTCTGAGAAAGCATTTCGGATGATGTTTTATGCCTGCCGCCGGCTTTAAACGTATAATTTTTCCAGCATATCAAGGGTAGATTGAAGTCACCACCGACTATAATTGTGTGAGTATAAAACTCTTTGCCTTTACAAATGTCTGCGTATGTGCGGATGGATGTGTGTGTGTGTGTGTGTGTGTGTGTGTGTGTGTGTGTGTGTGTGTGTGTGTGTGTGTGTGTATACCTGTCCTTTTTTCCCCCTAAGGTAAGTCTTTCCGCTCCCGGGATTGGAATGACTCCTTACCCTCTCCCTTAAAACCCGCATCCTTTCGTCTTTCCCTCTCCTTCCCTCTTTCCTGACGAAGCAACCATTGGTTGCGAAAGCTAGAATTTTGTGTGTATGTATGTGTCTGTTTGTGTTTCTATCGACCTGCCAGCACTTTCGTATGGTAAGTCACATCATTTTTGTTTTTAAATATATTTTTCCCGCGTGGAATGTTTCCCTATTATATTCATATCAGAAGTAATTATACTGTTACTCACGGTTTCTTCACAGTTATCTGTCTTGTACATTTATCTGTCTGTCTAACTTCCTGTTATTCAACAGAATGCCTAATGTTGTATACATCATCACAATATCCACAGCTTCAGAGAACTTTGAATGTCCACCATTCCCCAATACTTCAGTATCCTATTTATTCACAAACTGATTCCTCCAGATGAGTCTCTTAAATTTTAGCCTCCTCTTTGTCTTTACTAAATTGTTGGTTGATTCGGGGGAGGGGGACCAAACAGTGAGGTCATCGGACCCTGCGGATTAGGGAAGGATGGGGAAGGAAGTCAGCCGTGGCCTTTCAAAAGGACCATCCCAGCATTTGCCAGAAGCAATTTAGCGAAATCACAGAAAACCTAAATCACGCACGCACGTGTGAGGGGAAGGGGATCACATGTGCACACACTGAGATAGTGAAAATCAAGTTATTTATCTAACATAGAAGATAAAGCAACTGGACATATCTGAAAGAAAGATCTTGAGAAAAATTCTTGAGCCAGTGGAAGAAAACTGTGTGCGTAGCCTCAACAATGAATTATATGATGTACATAACGGACCAGGCACTGTCAGGTAAATTACAAGGTGTACAACTTTGCTTCCACCACTTTTTCCCCAACATTTGAGGCTTAATGAAACAAATTGGTTACACATGTATTATTCAAAGTATTTTCCATCGCTGGTCACTACTTTCTCCCATCTTTCGGGCAGTGTACGAATCCCGTGTCAAAAACACTGTTCATCTTTTGAAGCGATCCACGAATCGATCCAATTTGTGACTTCTTCAGGAGATCGGAAGTGTTGGTCAGCCAGGTCATGCTCCACTGATCTAAACAGCTGGTACTCAGAGGTATCAATGTCTGGAGAATACGGCAGGTGGGGTAGGACTCCCCATTTTAACGTTTCCAAATATGTTTCGACCTCTTTTTGCAATGTAGAGTCAAGCACTGTTGTGCTGCAATGTGGGTGCTTAGGTTTATGGACTTTAGAAAGCATGTAGAAACTAGGGTGTGGGGAGCAGTAGGGGTGAGCAGACATACGGACTCCGAGGAGAGGTTCTGGGATAGGCCTAAGGATTTGAGTAGAAACTGGATATCCTGCTGGTCATGACATGGGAGACTCATATAGATATATAGATATGATCAAAAATAAGCACACATGTATTTCTCATGACAAAAATGTCACATACAGTTGATCGTGAGTTTTGAAAACCATTATCACCAGTTTTGTGAAAGTCTTGTGGCTACAGCTGTGGAGGCCAAATTGTCTATTGTTACAGTAGGGCGAGTTTGTGAAATGGCTTCTGGTGCAGTACACTGCAAGCCACTCCCATCATGCACTGGCACTGCTGTTGCTCACAGTGTGGTTCCAGTTGCCTGAGACTGCAGTTGTGTGTGTGTGTGTGTGTGTGTGTGTGTGTGTGTGTGTGTGTGTGTGTGTGTGTGTGTGTGTGTGTAAGGGGGGGGGGGGGTTTGACGAAGGCCTTTATGGCCAAAATCTTTATTTGTGACAGTCTATTTGTTGTGTCTATCTGTGACTCAGCATCTCCACTATATGGTGAGTAGCAACTTTCCTTTCCAAAATAAAAAATTGATTAGGTGCATTGGAAACCAGCACTAAGGCAGTGCACAGCAGGACTTAATTCAAAGAACTGCACATACTGACTGTGCCTGCACTGTACACACATGAGGAAATTAAACGAATAATGCTTAAAATCAACTGCACAGCTCTGCTGGACAAAAATATGCATAATTACAGCACTGGTTCAAGTATAACTACCATGTGTACAAATAGACTTAAGAGGCAAAGATCCTGAAATGGCCACATACTGGCATTGGGGAAGTGCCCAATTCCACCCATAATGTCATCAATATGGTGGAAATGCCTCCTTACAGCATGTACAAAATGGTGCCGATGTTACTGCATACACATGCCAACAAATACCAACAAAAATAAAAGTGACACAAGAATGTCTCACTCCAGCAATAAAATGAAACTATCACAACAACTGCTGGAAATATGGGGTCTAGGGCAGGGACAAGCTAAGCATGTAACAATAAAAATCACCATGCACCATCCTAATATTAATCCATATCACTTCAGGCAGGGGGGGGGGGGTTACTTTCGTAGTCTCTGATGTTATTGAATTTAGCATATGTTAAAATTCAGGAGTAAGTAAGAAACACATATGTTTCTGTTTTCTCCAAAAAAATTCCTGCTCTGAGATACAGGCCTCCAAAGATGACATTGCGAACACCATTTTGAAGATGCGAATTTCGGAAAAAAATTTTAAATGCTGTATCTCTGAAACAGTTCTAGAAATTTTGCTAAGAGTTTTTTTATTTGAAAAACAGTTGCGTTATGATTACAATGGTATGCTCCATTTGCACACATCTGTCAAAGTTCTTTTACTGTCGCCTTTTAATTTTTTAAAATAATTTATAGAAAAAAACTTTTTCTTTTTTTCAAAAATGCCAATCCAGAAATGTTAAATTTTTTTCTGTTGATCAGTACCCAAGTGGTACTATATTCTCTGTAAAGGAGAGCTTCCACTTTCAAGTTGGACAGGTTTTTTTAACTTTCAAGGGCAATGTATGTCTTCACTGAAGTTGTTTCTTACTAATTTCTTTGTTAGTGATGTTTATTTCTATTGTCTTTGTTGGAGTTATTTCTTATCACTTTCTTTGTTGCAGTTATTTCTTTTCACTTTCACTGTTGCAGATATTTTTTACACTTTATTGTAGTTTCTTGTCAGTTTCTTTGTCGTGTTTGTTCATTGCAGGTTTCTGTATTGCCCAGTGCTAATTTGTTTACTGAAGAGGCTTCTAAGAAATCTGAGGCCATCCAGTGAGTTCTGTGTTTTCATGAGGAATTTGCCAGTTGACACAGTTGCACTGTGTTTTGTGAAAAGGACTGTTTGAAATGTCTTCTGAGTGGGGCCACAGGAGAGTGAAGTGTGCATATCCATAAAAGAGTAATATATAAGGGAAAAAAAAGGAAAAAAAAGCCAACTTTGTTCAGGTTAGGAATAAGTGTTCTCATTTGAAGACTCTTTCAAAGGGAACAAAGGGAAGGTGTTTCCAGTGACAACTTTGTGTGTTCTAAATGTTTTGACAGGATAACAGCAATGGTAGTATCTGAACAAGGTGAAGCCTCCCATGGTGCAGATGATGCAGATTTTGCATTAATAGACAAAGAAGTAAATACCATAAATCAGTCAACTACAGAGGTCGCTGTTAGTCCTGTTAAGAAACAGTGGACAATGAAGTTGAGTCATAAGCTTTATGCATCAAGAAAGTGCAGAGAAATTACCAGAGTTATGGATGCATACACTAAAGCACAACTAACCACACTCTTCAAAGTAGAAATTTCATCCTCAGAAGAAAATGAACCAATGTACTCTTGCACCTTTTGCCAGGAATTTTTCACAAATATCAATTCCTGTTGAATATTGTGCATCCTACAGTGAGAAGGTGCAGGTTTTAACTGTTGTTCCAGAGAAATTTTCAAAGAAAACAATTTTGAACCATGTTCCATCAGTATCAAAGTATATGGTAGACAAATAAAGAAATGTGAGGTCTGTAAAAGGAGTCTCTGGAGGACCAGATCTCTATTATGGTCATCTTGTAGAAGCAGCTCAAGTTCTAACTGTGCCGTCATTTTTGCTGGAAGATAAATGGGACTACTCTCGCCAGAGTGCCAACAAAAAACACTATAACAGTAACAGATGAAGGTCAAAAAGTTGTAAAAGTGAAGAGGTACATGACTTGCAGTATTAAAGAAACTTCTGCAATTTATAAGAGCAACTATACAACTTCACATACTGGAAGATCAAAATTTTATGAGCTACGGCCTAAGTGGGTAGTTCCACACAAACCTAGAGTGTCAGTTAGACCGTCAGCGAGAGCACACCACAAGTTCCTGAAGGCGAGTACTCCGTTCGTTTGTTGCATATTTTTATGAGTTTAAAACAGGAGCAACTGCAGTAATGGATAGGAACTGTGACTGTTGCGTACAGATGCGAGCTGAGGAGGCGACCCTTCGCTCACAGCTTCAGGCTGCGTTGGCTTCCATCACACAGCTTGAGGCTGCTGCCAAGGGGCGTCACTGTGGGGGATCGGACTCGGGGATGCGAGGGACGTTGAGCACGTCCCACGTGTCCTCCCATCGGTCCACTGCAGTGACCTCTCCGGGTACTGCCTGCACTGAGGTTGACCACTCACCCGTGGTCGAGTGGGAGATCATTCATAAGTCCAGCAGGCAGCGAAAAACTTTCCGAGGGGCCGATCATAGGGCCCCCCCCCGGTTCATTTTGCGAACAGGTTTCGGGCATTATCTGTGGCTGACGGTGGCTCTGAGCTGGATGCAGTCGTCCAGCCTGTTCCAGAGGAAGCTTCCCGGCCCTCAAGGTCTGGGCATTCACAGAAGGTGGGTTTGCTGGTAGTTGGGAGCTCCAATGTTAGGTGCGTAAGGGGAAGGAAGCCAGTGTGCACTCCGTGTGCATTCTGGAGGGAGTCATTCTGGATGTGGAAAGGGTGCTTCCGGATGCCATGAAGAGTACAGGGTGCAGCCAACTGCAGGTAGTCGCTCATGTCGGTAGCAATGACATGTGTCGTTTTGGATCGGAGCAGATTCCGCCTGGTCTCAGGTGCCTAGCGGAAATGGTAAAGGCTGCCAGTCTTGTTTCCGAGATTAAGGCGGAGCTCACCATCTGCAGCATCGTCAATAGAACCGACTGTAGTCCTTCGGTGCAGAGCCGAGTGGAGGGTCTGAATCAGAGGCTCAGGCGGTTCTGTGACCGTGTAGGCTGCAGATTCCTTGACTTGTGCCTTCGGGTGGTGGGTTTCCGGGTTCCGCTTAATAGGTCAGGAGTCCACTACACACAGGAGGCGGCTGCATGGATAGCGGGGGCTGTGTGGAAGGGACTGGGCAGTTTTTTAGGTTAGAGGATCTCAGGGAACCACAAAAGGGGCGTCCGTCTACAAGTGGGCAGGTAAAACACAGTAAGGTAGTTGTAGAAACGATTGGTACTGTAGTTGTAAATTGTTGTAGCTGTGTTGGGAAAGAACCAGAGCTCCAAGCCCTTAATAGAAAGCACTGAAGCTCAAATACCGTAGTTGTAGGTGCAGAGAGCTGGCTAAAGCCGGAAATAAGTTCAGCCGAAATTTTTTCAAACGATCTAACAGTGTTCTGAAAGGATAGATTAAATACAGTTGGTGGCCAGTATTTATTGCTGTCAAAGGTAGTTTGCCTTGTAGCGAAACTGAAGTAGATAGTTCATGTGAAATAGTAGGGTAGAGGTTATACCTGACAATCGGACTAAACTATTAACTGGATCATTTTACCGACCCCCCGACTCAGAAGACATAGTTGCTGAACAGTTTAAAGAAAACTCTTTGCCTTTACAAATGTCTGCTTGTGTCTGTGTATGTGCGGATGGATGTGTGTGTGTGTGTGTGTGTGTGTGTGTGTGTGTGTGTGCGTGTGCGTGTGCGTGTGTGCGTGTGTGCGAGTGTATACCTGTCCTTTTTCCCCCTAAGGTAAGTCTTTCCGCTCCCGGGATTGGAATGACTCCTTACCCCCTCCCTTAAAACCCACATCCTTTCGTCTTTCCCTCTCCTTCCCTCTTTCCTGACGAAGCAACCATTGGTTGTGAAAGCTAGAATTTTGTGTGTATGTATGTGTCTGTTTGTGTTTCTATCGACCTGCCAGCGCTTTCGTATGCTAAGTCAAATCATTTTTGTTTTTAAATATAGTATAATTACTTCAGTTGATTGACAAAAAAGACTGTATATAAATGTTCGGAACAAGACAGGAGCACAGCAAGCGATATAAGATGTTTAGGAATGAAACAAAAACTAAGTGCAGGGAAATCAAGGCGAAATGGCTGCAAAAAAAAAAAAAAAGAAAAAAAATTGAGAAGGATATAGTCATATGAAGGACTGATTCAGTATGTAGAAAAATCAAATCATTCATCATTCTTCAGCGAAAGCATTAATATAAAGGCTGCAAGTGTAATTCCACTGTTAAATGGATAACAGAAAATGGACAGGTGGAAAGAGTATATTGAAGTCCTCTGTGGGAGGGCCCAGCTGTTATATCTGTACATTGAAGAAGCAATGTCAGGGAAAAAAAATTTTCAGGAATGTGATTAAAATTCAGGGTGAAGGGATGTCCACAATAAGACTCACTGATGACATTGCTACCCATAATGAAAGTTAGGAAGAATTACAGGACTCAGGTGTATTAAATGCACAGTCTAATCTACAAAGAATATGGATTGAGAGTAAACTAAAGAAATATAAATGTAATGAGGCTTAGCAAAAATTAAAGTAGCAATAAACAGTAAAACTTTGGACACATAGTAGGTGAAATGAAAGAATTGTGCTGCCTTTGAAATAAAATCACAGGTAAAGGACAAAACAAGGAGGAAATAAAAGTAGACAAGCCCAAGCAAAGAGGACATTTCTGATCAAAAAATATCTATTAGCCTCAAATGTCAGTCTTAATTTGAGGAAGAAATGACTAAGAATATACGCGTGGAACACGCATCATATGGAATTGATACATGGAATATAGGAAAACTGGAAAAGAAGAGAATCAAAGTGTTTGTGATGTGCTGGTATAGTCGGATGTTGAGAATTGTGTGTAGTATTAGTTAAGGAGTGAGAAGGTTCTCTGCAGGACTGACGAGAAAAGAAATGTGTGGAAATAGTCGGATGCTGAGAATTTTGTACTATTAGTTAAGGAATAAGAAGGTTATCTGCAGAACTGATGAGAAAAGAACTGAGTGGAAAACATTGACAAGAAGGGACAGGCTAACAGGATCTGTGATAAGACATCAAAGAATAATGGAACTGTGGAGGATAAACTGTAGGGGAAGACAGAAATTGTATTGTATCCAACAATTAAATGTCTAAGTTTGGTAAAAATGCTAATCTAAAAATAGTTTGGCGCAGTAGAGAAAATAAAGTTGTCGCAAGTCACACCAAACCAGTTGGACTGGTGAAAAAAGGAAAAAAGAAAACTGCCACCACACTTTGATTTTGCCAACTCACAGTTAGTGTCATCATCGAACTGAAACTATGCTTCAAACTGTGCTACTCTTCAATCTATCATCAACCCTCCAGTTGGGGGGAGGGAATACTCTTGTCATTATGCTTTCATAGTATCCCAATCTCAAACAAAACATTTATCTTCCCACCTAACCTATACTCTGGACTACTCTACAGATCATTGTCATCACAGCTTCAGAGAAAAAGAAGTCAAAGCAGACCTGCAGTGTCGCTATCTATAATCCAGTTGTAAAAACATTCTCTAAGTCTTTGAGCTTCCCCCCTGGTCTCACTGTATCTTCAATAGAACTAAGAACTAAACAGTGTATTGTAAAAAACCAACTTGAATTGCATCTACAACTGAAACATCGTAAATGCAATCTGTGCATCATACTTCAAGGAAAATACCAATGTGTCACATTGCTCACTAGACCCAAGACTCCTACCTACCAATTTTCACACTATGTTTCTACTGAACACAAAAGTATTGAATTAGTGTTTTTAAGTTACTGATGTACAACAAACTCTCAGTTATAATAAAGGTCATGTATCAGATGTGGGGTTAATTTTGCCACGCTTACAAGGGCATCGAACTTATTACTTTTGCCTAGTCTCACAATGTCTGTTTTCATCTGCCTGGAGGTGAAACCATGCTTCTCTAATCTGTTAAACTGTCTCAGGCGTAATATGCAGACAAGCCTTGCAAGAGATATGAACCGTTGTACAGTGCCAGAGAAGTGCAAAAACTTGAATGATGACTCCAATTTTGGGTCAGGAATTTAATGTAACATTTGAAGAAAATGATACAGGCAACAAAGTTCACAAAAATTTCGTATTCATGAAATTATTATTTTATTGTGCTCCAAAACTATCCATGTTGGCTACATAGCTTCTGAAACCAAAAGCACATCCTCAGCATAAACCTATAGCAAGATAATGTAAAACGAACATGCTGCGTCAAGTGTTCTCACAAAGATGGAACTGAATTGAACTAGACTCTTGGAGTCTCCTCCTTGATGCCTTCAGAGGTGATACATGGAAATACAACAAGGTCCACGGTTTCTGCCATGTAGGCATACTGATCAATCAGGGAAGCAACCAACAAATTTACAGGCACTGCATCTCCAAAATGAGTCAAAAAAAGACAGCTAAAGTGCGCGTCATTTATGTTGGCGGCCGAGTTTAGGTTCGTTCTGCGCATCTGACGTCACAAAACACAGTCAGCCAATGAACAGAGAACGACGTTGCCAGATCTCGACTGCAGTGCAGAGCATGGACGAGTGTCTTCAGTTTTAGAAACGTTCAGTCATAAATAACGTAGTAGAACAAAAGCAATGTCTTGATAGCAGACTTTCTTTTATACTGCTTTTTCGCAATAAAGAACAGCAGTAATTGTTTATTTCCTATTGTACTTCGACGAAGCGTGAGTAATTCATACTTATACCAACAGTGTTCGTCAGTATTTTGCGTGATGTGTTAGAGTCCTCATGGCATGTTTAAGGCGGCGAGCCGCGATAGCGTAACGGTTAAGGTGTTTGGCTTCTGTGTGAAAGGTAATGATTTCAAACCTTGTGGGATGCTTAAAATTTTCATTATTTAAAAACAATATCGAAGTGCCGTACTTCACGAATTATATTCGTTTGAATGCAATTTTTTGAAATTTCTAGTGCTTTGTCTCTTCATTAACCCTTTCGCTGCTGCAGACACGTGCTCCCCGCATTCCACGCTGTGGGCGATTTTGTCATCACTGCACTGCTCGCCTGTGCAGACACATGGTGTTCCCACTACTTTGACACGCTTATCATTCGATTTCTCAAAAACTATTTGGCCCAAAAATTTCATTTTTACACGTCTTCTTGACTGATACCTTCCCCCCATAAATGACTTAATTTTGTTTCGATGTTCAACGCAGTTATTATGCAGCATTAAATGTAGTAAACAATTGCACGAAATTTTGAAGAGTTTGCAGAAGTAGAAGTCCATAGCGTATACTTTCTGTATTGTCGATTTTATTTGCCACAATGTTGAGAATGAAATGTGGACAAGATACCTAAATTTCATATAAAATTTACTGTATAACAATATCTCATTTAATTTAAGTACCACATAGGTGTCGTATGTCATATTGAGAAATATTCCGTCTTTCGCGACTGTAATAAAAGTTTTATTTACACCGGACGCGTTTGGCTTTATTTTAAAGCACTTCAATCAATGAAAGGTATGGCACATACACAATGGTACTCATGTTCTCTTTATTGTTTTTGTTTCACAGTTGCAGTTTTACCAATGGTACTGAAATATATTCCTCTTCTGCAACTGTAATAAGCGACTTATTTAGACCAGACCCGTTTTTCTCTTTTGAAGCATCTTCAGTGGACAGTATTTTGTGTCCTCCATTGCCAAGTCACCTTTCGTAGTTTTGTGCTGCGGTAACACAATATTCAACGTTTGTGTTGGCTGATCAGTGTTTTAGCAAATAAATGATGTTTGAGTGTGCCACACACAAAAAATATATTTGACATAGCTCAGAGCACTTCACTGATAGACGGTATATTCAAGTCCTAATGTTTTTGTAAGTCCACAGTTTTGTTTAATGTATTTTGTCTACTTCCTTTTGATTGATTGAAGTGCTTTAAAATAAAGCCAAACGTGCTCAGTGTAAATAAAACTTTTGTTACAGTCGCGAAAGACGGAATATTTCTCAATATTACATACGACACCTATGTGATACTTAAATGAGATATTGTTATACAGTAAATTTTATATGAAATTTAGGTATCTTGTCCACATTTCATTCTCAACATTGTGGCAACTAAAATCGACCATACGGAAAGTATACTCTATGGACTTTTACCTCCGCAAACTCTTCAAAATTTCGTGCAATGGTTTACTATATTTAATGCTGCATAATAATTGCGTTGAACATCAAAACAAAATTAAGTCATTTATGGGGGGAAGGTATCAGTCAAGAAGATGTGTAAAAATGTAATTTTTGGGCCAAATAATTTTTGTGGAATCGAATGATAAGAGTGTCAAAGCAGTCGGAACACGATGTGTCTGCACAGGCGAGCAGTGCAGTGACAAAATCGCGCACAGGGCGGGAGCACGTCTTTGTAGCAGCGAAAGGGTTAATGCGGCCGTGGTGGCTTTACTTCATGAACTGCGCGCTGCCCCCTAAACGTGAGCTTGCGAACTATATACTATGGCGCTGCTTCTATTGGCGCATGCGTCGTGTGCAACTGGCAACGCAGCAATCTCCCGCGTCTGGGCGGGCATGCGCGAGCCCCAAGATAAAAGAATTGAACTATAGCTGGCGACTTAGGCTTTGAATCTCTCTCTCTCTCTCTCTCTCTCTCTCTCTCTCTCTCTCTCTCTTTCACACACACACACACACACACACACACACACACACACACACACACACACACACAAAACCAACTCCTTATCGCCACTGTTTCACCTCGGTGGAAGATGCAAGGAAAAAATAAAGTAATCCCTCACTGTTTAGATGGCTCCCATCTTATAATGGAACACTGAAGTTGGCAGACAAGCACCTACGTACGTGTCTGCAAGAGAGATTTTAAGGAATCTGATTCCACTGTGCATAGATCTTGTGCCCTAACAGAAGTTCAAGAATTTAACAATGTGGTAAGGCAGTGTCAGTACTGGCTTTTGGTGTTCGTGCAAGTGTTTTATTTTCTAAATGTGTGTCTCAAATGCTGACATTCTGTGCATTGAAGTAAGAAGCCACTTTGAATGCTTAAGAACTCCATAATTATATTAGGCTTGACTGTGTTCAAAACATACAGGTAATATATCCCAAGTGTAACTTTTAAGCCTTGCTTTTATTTGGATGTGTATATTTCCTTTTGTGCACTTAATTTGCTCATTTCTCAATTTTTTATTCTTTTTTCATCAGTTAAATTCAGTATTTCATCTGTTAACCAGAGCCTTGTCTTTTTTCCTGGTTGTTCTTTTTCTGTCTTTAGTCTGTCAATCTTTTGAAGCTATCCATTCATCTTCTGATGAATTGATTGTCTCTATTTTCCTTATTTGTCATCTAATTCTTGCTTTGAAACTCTCAACGACCTCTAGTTCTGTTATCTTTTCCGGTTACCATTTCCTTAATTTCTTATATTTCTGAAATTTCATCACTTTTAACCTGTAGTTTATAACCTTAATCTTATCTGCCACTGGAAATGCCATGCAGTTTAAAATCTGCTGTCACAGTCTTTGTCTTACCATTATACAATATTTCTGACACCTTTCCAGTCTCCAGTTCTCTTCCAGGTATGCAACCATCTGGTGTGACCCTTAAATTGTATGTTAGCAGTGATTAAATTGTTCTGTGTGCAAAATTCTACCAGGTGGCTTCCCGTTTCATTCCTTTGCTCCAGTGCATGTTCCTCTGCTACTTTTTCCTTCTGTTCCTTTTCTTACTATTAAATTCCAGTTCCCCATAACAATTAGATTTTTATCTCCCTTAACATACTGAATTACATTTTTTATAGCTTTTCAATCTCTTCATTATCTGCAGAGCTAGTAGGCATATATACTTCCACTGTTGTGATGGAACTTGGTTTTGTTTCTGTTTTGGCTATGATAAGGCATTCACTACGCTGTTTGTATTAGTTTACCCACATTTCTATATTTTGGTTCTTCTTCTGCTTTTACAGCCTCATTGAACCACTTCAGTCAGTCATTTTCTGCTCATCATCTTCAATAAGTTTTCTTTCCGCATTGCCCAGTGCCTTCTTTCACACTATGATCTTTGTTGTTGTTCATCTGTGAATATAATTTTCATTGTACATTGTTTGTCTATTTTTATGGTTTTTAGTTTTGTTTCACAAATAATCCATAGTTAATTTTAGCTCTTTCATATCCACCCTTATTTTCTTTATCCATCCTACTCATTGTTTCATGTTCCAAAGTTTCTCTATAATTTTTATTGTATATCTGGTTTCAGTTGTCCTCGTAACATGACCACCCCCCCCCCCCCCCAAAAAAAAAAAAAAAAAAAAAAAAAAAAAAAACACCCCTGCCCATATAATATCTGTAATGGACTTCAGTTTTGCTGTACAGCAATTCATTTTGCTCTATCCACTAATGTCCATCTTTCTGATATGTCTTATTTATGCATGTTATAGCTGTTCTTCTTTGTATGTTTAGGAGTTTGTTGATTCTGTTTTCCTGAGTGGCTTTGAAAAGAGATGCACTTCCATACGTCACCTCTGATTGAACCACCGTCTTACGTTTGTTTGGTGTTGATTGATAGACATTTTTATTGTATGCAGACCACACTGATGTTTGAGATTCTATCATTTTATTAGTTCTCTCTTACCATACAAGTTTCTCATCTAAGTTGTATCTTGTAGGTATGTAAATTGTTCACTGTTTTTCCTTTCTTGTTATGTACCGTTATGTGGTTGATTACTAGTGGACCTGCTAACATTATCTCAGTCTTTTTGAATGATATCTGGAATCCTGTTTTTTGTGCTATATTTCGTAGGATTATTATTTGATTTCTGCCTTCGTGGATGTTAATAGCTAGTAATGCTAAGTCATCTACAAATCCCAAGCAATTTAAGTTCATTTGATCTTCCTTGGTTCCAACTCATATGTTTTTAGCATTTTGCTTGTACCATTCCCTCATTCCAGAGCACAGTTGGAGAGTAGTGGTGATAAACTGTTTTCCTGTTTTAATCCTGTCTGGATTGTAAATGGCTCGGATATATCTCCTATGAGCTTTCCTTTAGATTTGATGATTGTTAGAGGTAATTTTATCATTTTTATTAATTTGGGAGTGAGACCGAAATTCTGTAATATCTTCATCATTGAAGATCTGTGCAAACAATTGTAAGCTTTTTTGAAGTCTACAAAGCTTATGACTTGTACTGTTTGTTTTAGATTGGTAATCCATTATCAATTTCGAAGAAATTATCTGCTCTGGGCAGCTTCTCCAGGATGTAAATCCTCCTCTGTATTCTCAAAGTTTCAGTTCAAGCTGATCTTTATTGTATAGAATTCTTGACATAATTTTATATGTGATATCCAAAAAGGAAATTTCTCTGTAGTGTCTGGATTTGGTTTGTCTCCTGTTTTATGTAATGGATGGATTATAACTGTAATCCAATGTTTTGGTAGTTCTTCTTTGTTCCAAATTTTCATTGTCCATTGATGTAATGATGTTTTCACTGGTTCTGCTGCATATTTTCAAAGAACTGCAAATGTTTGATCTTCTTTACTTGCTTTGTAATTTTTGATCTCGTTCAAAGCTTTGCAAACTTCATGGCCCACAGGTGGATTCATATTTCCTGCTGGTGTTTTAAAGGGGTGTCAGTGTTTATGTGAAGTAGTTCTGGAGGATCTTCGCAATTTAGTAATTTGTTAAATGTTTCTGGCAAAATATCCGTATTTTTCTTGTTATTTTTCTTATTACTTTTATCCTTTATTGTTGTGCTGGAGGGTTATTATATCTTTGTAGTTGTGAGCTAACAATCTTTTTTGTAGTCCCCAAGTTTGTTTCCTTGCTATTTGTCTATCATGAGAAGTATATCTTTTCGGTATTTGCGTTTAATCCTTCTTGTTGTCAGGCTATCTTTCTTTGTTCTGTGAGTTCCAATCTCATTCATAATTAGACTACTGAATTTTTATTTTTTTATTTTGTGTTGGTAACCATGTACTCGCCTGATAAGAAATCCTGTTCTTCCCACTGCACTTTACTAATTGTTGCTATACCTAACCTCAGTCTGTCACTTTCTTGTTTGAAATTCTCATGCTTAAATACACAACTAAGGGCGTATAAGTACGTGGTATCACGTAACATTCTGCCAGTGCGGACAGTATTTGCTTCGTGATACATTACCCGTGTTAAAATGGACCATTTACCAACTGCGGAAAAGGTCAATATCGTGTTGATGTATGGCTATTGTGATCAAAATGCCCAACGGGCGTGTGCTATGTATGCTGCTCGGTATCCCGGACGACATCATCCAAGTGTCCGGACCGTTCGCCGAATAGTTACGTTATTTAAGGAAACAGGAAGTGTTCAGTCACATGTGAAACGTCAACCACGACCTGCAACAAATGATGATGCCCAAGTAGGTGTTTTAGCTGCTGTCGTGACTAATCCGCATGTCAGTAGCAGACAAATTGCGTGAGAATCGGGAATCTCAAAAACGTTGGTGTTGAGAATGCTACATCAACATCGATTGCACCCGTACCAATTTCTATGCACCAGGAATTGCATGACGACGACTTTGAATGTCGTGTACAGTTCTGCCACTGGGCACAAGAGAAATTAAGGGACGATGACAGATTTTTTGCACATGTTCTATTTAGCGACGAAGTGCCATTCACCAACAGCAGTAATGTAAACCGACATAATATGCACTATTGAGCAATGGAAAATCCACAATGGCTACGACAATTGGAACATCAGCGACCTTGGCGGGTTAATGTATGGTGCGGCCTTATGGGAGGAAGGATAATTGGCCCCCATTTTATCGATGACAATCTAAATGGTGCAATGTATGCTGATTTCCTACATAATGTTCTACCGATGTTACTACATGATGTTCCACTGCATGACAGACTGGCGATGTACTTCCAACATGATGGATGTCCGGCACATAGCTCGCATGCGGTTGAAGCGGTATTGAATAGCATATTTCATGACAGGTGGATTGGTCGTCGAAGCACCATATGGCCCACACATTCACTGGATCTGATGTCCACGGATTTCTTTCTGTGGGGAAAGTTGAAGGATATTTGCTATCGTGATCCACCGACAACGCCTGACAACATGCGTCAGCGCATCTCAATGTATGTGCGAACAGTACGGAAGGCGAACTACTCGCTGTTGAGAAGAATGTCGTTACACGTATTGCCAAATGCATTGAGGTTGACCGACATCATTTTGAGCATTTAATGCATTAATGTGGTATTTACAGGTAATCACACTGTAACAGCATGCATTCTCAGAAATGATAAGTTCTTAAAGGTACATGTATCACCTTGGAACAACTGAAATAAAATGTTCAAACGTACCTATGTTCTGTATTTTAATTTAAAAAACCTACCTGTTACCAACTGTTCGTCTAAAATTGTGAGCCATATGTTTGTGACTATTCCAACGCCATCTATCACAAAGCGAAAAAAATGGTCCATCGAAAACATTCATATTTCTTTACGTACTACACCAATATGTAATAAAAAATGGGAGTCCCTATTTTAAAAAAATGCAGTTGATATCCATTTGACCTATGGCAGCGCTATCTAGCGGGCCAACCATAGCGCCATCCTGGTTTCCCCCTTCAAGCCAGGCAAGTTTCGTTCTTTGTAGTTGTTTTGTTTGATGCTTATTTCGTGAGATATTTGGCCCAGTCACGATCAATGGATCGCCCTGTATAACAGCTGTATTTTCCTCTTGCTTTCAGCTGTCCACTGTACCAACATTACGATGACATTGGCAGTAAAAGTTACATAATGAACTTCCCTTGAATTTTTCTTGGTTTATGTACGGTATAAAATGTGTGGGAAAAGTAATGAGACAGACAACACTATGAGTGATCTGGCAGTGCTGTGTTGTTTTGCTTTTGTAGACTGGTGTGTTCATCCCTTCCAGATGCTCATTCCAAGTTTCAGATCCATGCAGCCATCATGTGATTTTTGAGAGTGCCTTCAGTGAACTTGTGTTTTTGTTGTGTGTTAAGAAAATAAAACAGCGAAGTGTAGAGCAACGTTTCGCAATCAAGTTTTGTGCTAAACTAGAGGAATCCATGAGTTTGACATTTGGAAAGCTTAAATAGGCATATGGGGAAAATTCTTTACCAAGAGTACAAGTTTTTCACTGGTACAGATTATTTTTGAAAGGCCAAGAATATGTTGAAGATGAACCTCACTCAGGGAGACCTTCAACTCCAAAAACTAACGAAAACGTTGAACGTGTGCATGCTCTTAGGAGATTAGACCGATGTTTAACAATAAGAGTGATGCGTGACCTGTTAAACACTTTCACCGTACATCAAATTTTGACTGAAGATTTGCACATGCGAAAGGTTTGTGCCAAAATGGTGCCAAAAAACATCACAACTGAGTGGAAGGACAATCAAAAATATGAGTGCGTTGATCATCTAGAGAGGATTCCCAATGTCTATGAATGGTTGAGTCATTTGGTCATAGGTGCTGAACATGTGTTTTCACCTTTGATCGAGAGACAAAGTGGCAAAGTGAGGAGTGGCTCACTGAGACATCTCAGCCGAAAAAAGCTTGAATGAGCAAATCAAAGATTGAAACAAAGCTAACTTCCCTTTCTGACAGTAGGGATATTGTGCACAAAGAATTTGTTTTTCCAAGAAAAACCGTCAGTAAAATGTTTTACAAAGATGTCCTTGAATGGCTCAGGAAAAGAGTGAATCGAATGAGACTGCACATAGCAGAGAAGTGGATGCTGCAGCACAACAATGCCCCATGTCACACAGCCACTTCCCTCACAGAATTTTTGAGCTCAAAAGGCACTCCTTTTATTCCACAGCCCTCCCCACCCCCTATTCACCTGGACTGATTCCTTGTGGCCTTTTTCTTTCCCTGAAATTGAAAAATGCCATAAAAGGATGTCATTTTGGGACTCTGGAGAACTTTCATGACTGACATTTTAAAGGCTCTACCAGTTGAAGCCTTTCAGTGCTGCTACGGAGATTAGGAACAATGACTCAGCTGGTGTGTAGCTGCCAAAGGGAACTACCCTGAAGGGGGCAGTATTTTTGTTTGAAAAAAAAATAAAAAAACTTTGGTAGATAAAGAATCAACCTCATTACTTTTCTCACACACCTCGTATGTACACATTATGCATCAGAATACTCAGTGGAAACTCGTGTATTAGCTAATGTACGTCTACGGAATTTGTCTTTCAGTTCTAGTTTCTACCATGAAACGTGTGTTAAATGTTGCAGAGGTGGTTAAATATTGCACTAACATAAACATTAGGCTATGCTACAGGTCAGTCTGTTACCACAACAATCATTTGGCTTTCACATTAGGTGGTCTCACCAACTCACAACCAGATTATCACCTTTCAATCTAACGTAGACCTTGGCCTACACTACAGATTAGTCTGCCACCACAGCTAATATCAGTATCACAGTTTAGTCCACATTACTTCAGACAGTTCCTTAATTCTTGCAATTAAACTGACATTGATATAATTTTCACATAAGAAGACCACATGCTATGCCTATACTTTAGTTTTCACATTACATACTAAATTCTGCATTTTGTGATGACTAGATTTTTATTAAATTTTTATTAACTGATTGTCAGAAGGAAGCAAATGCTGTAGATGATGGAGAACAAGATTTCCTGTCTTGAAGTAGCAATTATTTAGAAGAAGCGGTTATTGAAGGCTTATTGTAATAGTAAATGCCCAAGAGGAAACTACTGAAATTGATAATGAAACGTGTACATTATTTTTATGATCTACAAGGCGCACAATGAATTTAATTGTATATGGTTAAATTATTAGAAAGAGACTGCCTTTGTCATAAGAACATAATGTTGCCATACTCTTCTTAAAATAATAATTAGAAACACCCTTGCCTTCAGTGGCTGTTTCCCTCTTGCTGAAAGTAATAAATTTTCAGTTGCTCCACAATTGTTTCCAGCTAGTTGTTCCTGCGTTAATAGCACGCCATTTGTTGAAACTGAAAAAATGCAGAGGTATGACAGAAAATAAAGATGTGTGACGGACGCTATTATGGATACATTTAAACACTTCCAGCTCTGTTGCTAGCTATTGTGCCACAATACAGGAAGCACCTTAAATGTATGGAGGGTGGAGTATTAAAGAAGAAACATAATAAAGAAAATATACCATTTATATAAGTTAATCATGTGAAATGAATTAAGGATGCTGAAAGCTGCATACACAGCTTTACAAGTTTTGAGACAACGAACACACGAGTGTGAACTATGTTACAGTGAAGGAATTCAAGAGCCAGAAATTTCAAAATGGAATGCAACTTCAGAAAATTAAAAAAATACAACAGAGAAACTATATGATTGTGAAACTATTGCATTCATTTGTTGCAGCTTAAGTGACAAACTATTATGTTTTCATCATTTCCTTGGGAGTGATCACATTCACATTCATCTGAACACCTTGATCGGGAAAGGAGGCATATCACACTCACTTACCTGTCATACAAATTAGCTACTTCGATAAGACATTCCTATCATATGAGACACATGCTGTCACTAATGCCTTGTATGACACAAGACGTCTTTTCCACAGGAGCATTCAGTTGACTTGTCGCCTCATAATCAAACGTTTACGTTTCCCGTGCAAAAGCCACTTCCTTTTGGCTGCTAACAGAGTAGATGTGCAGAATCAACTGCCATTGACAGTCAGTGCTCTTGACCACTTGGCCAAGATGCCATTATGTCAACTGCTCCTCAAAAATCCCTCATGCTCTATGCTTTCACAAGAAAAATGCTGGTCTGGTGCTGTGAGCAATGTAGCACTCACATCAGAGCATGCTCAGTTAATCACAGGCAGTCTTGTCCCTTCTCCGAGCTTAACATAACGTGGCTGACGATCATTTCAGCACCTCACTGTTGCAAATACGCCATGACACAGACACAGATTTGAATGAAGGATTGGAGGTTTGAGTGGTGCTCACCCACTTGGCAGTTCAACACTGTAGCCATTTAACCACAACGCCATTGCTCTTTTGGCTGCTCTATATTGCATTTCTTGTTCTTGGACCATTCACTGTTTCTAGTTTGCTTTTTTTTTTTTTTTTTTCTTCACAGTTCAGTATTCCTTCTTCCTATTTGCATGCTTGATCTGTGTTCAGTTTCTGATTGGCTACACACTGTGGCCTCTTATCACTAAATCTGAGGAGGTGTTATGGGGAATGTCCCTTGTTAGAAGAAGTATTATAGTTATTTTTGTTTGAAACTGTCTAAACATATCAGTGAAATGGGAGTTATAATAAAGGCTTCAAGCAAAATATGAAAGCTTATGTATGCAGTCTAGTATAATTTTACCAGTGTGCTACAATGTGGTAGCCTAGCCTCACCACTTACATTAGTAACTGTAACTAAATTGAATATATTATATTTACGTTTACAAACTGAACTGTTTAAATATATTTAAATTTTTAATTAATTATTTAACATCGTGAGGAATAAAATAAAATGAAAAAAGAAGGAAAATGATGATAACTGCAGGAATTAAACCCAAATTCATGAATTACCCATCAGTGGGCTTGATCACTGGGCTACCCTACTGATACATGAATTCTACTAAAAAATCCTGCATACTCTGCGTGTTAATCTTCAGACAGCATTTTATCTTTTCCTACAGCCCTCTCACACAAATTATTCAAGGAACTTGAAAGGGCATCTACCTGCTACTGCTTGCACAGTTTGAGCCATATTGGTGAGGCTCGTCCCATGCCCTTCTGTTGTTAGATTTACATATGAAATAAATTTACCTAACACTTTAAGTCTCACTTTCTCCTTCAAACATCTACTGGAAAAGGGCCTCTTTAGCAGATCAAGAACATTTCATCAACAGAAAACATTTTCATAGTAAATTTCCTCATATACTCGCTTTTTTTACTATCATCTGTAGCCTTTCGACTTACAAAGGTAGTAATTGTAACTAAATTGAATATATCAATTTTACATTTATAAGTTGAATTATCAATATATTTAGTAGTTTAACATTGTAAGGAATAAAACAAAACAAACTGAGCCAACAAATTGACAGTCAGTGCTCTTGACCACTTGGCCGAGGTGCCATTATGTCAACTGCTCCTCAGAAATCCTTCATACTCTATGCTTTCACAAGAAAAATGCTGGCCTGGTGCTGTGAGCAATGTATCACTCGCGGTGCTGGAAGGGATCGCAAAACATGAGAGCATGCACAGTTAACCACAGGCAGTCTCGTTCCTTCTCTGAGTTGATCATAACGTGGCTGACCATCATTTCAGCCCTTGACACTGGTTTGTAGTTATTGTGAGAGAGCACTACAAAACGTGTTTTCACCCATGTATGTGCATACCAGCACACATTCCAAGAGAAATGGAATGATTTGTGACTCGCATTCAAAGAGAAATGGCGTAATTTTAGTTTGATATTTACCGTGTGCTGTAGCACATTACCACATGATAACTGTCCGCCACTCTATGGAGTAATATATCAAGTGGAGCTTCAGCAGCTCTTCTTGGATGGTTATGGTTTCCTTCCTTTTGTTACTCTAATATCCTCTTATGCTTTCAGAGTGTCAGATTATACTTTGTCTTCTCTTTTGCTAATTTGTTCTAGGGTTATTGCCTTGGCACAGAAAATACCAAAGGGCATTTCTGACAAAGATATACAAAATGAAATGCCGGATTTGCAGCCGCAACAGAGAGCCACTGTAATAAACAAGTTACTTGCACAGGTTAGTTGTTTGTAATCTTTTGCTAGGTCTCTACGAAAGCTGTATCTTGAATAATATCAGATGGGTAGTAATAAATGTTGATAGACTTTTGCATTCATAGATAAGGATGAAACACCTGTATTTAGAGGGTGCTAATTAAATCTGGAGGTTATTAAATGTATTCAAATTTATCAGTATTTAGTAGCAATAATTTTTAATCTTTGGTATGGCGCTTACAAGTAGTTAAAACATACAGAAATTCATTGTTGCTGAGGGAGGCACAGTTATGACTGGGCATGCATGTGACATCATATGCAACACAAACTGGTATTCTTTAAACTCTCTAACACTGTAAACATTTTATAATTTTCCATACTCTTCATAATGTTTGGTAAGAACTGCACTAGGATCCAGGAGAAGAGTGGTTCTAATACCCATTTGCCCTCCAGATTTGGGGTTTCTATGGTTGCTACCTTCTACTTGTGATAATTCTGTTATAAAGTAGATGTCCAGTTTCCTTCCCAATCCTAGTTTGTGCTCAGTCGCTAATAATCTCATCATCAACAGGATGTTAAACTATAACTCTTCTTCCCTTCCCCTTTTTTTGGTCTTGATCACAAGGGTAGTACAAAGTATAAGGAAAAAAAAAACCCATCTCAAAGTGAGTGACACACCTTACTTGTGAATGGAGGCATGCAAGTCTTATTAATCTCATGTTTTGGTTCATATAGCTGTTCATGCAAGTTGTTATTGTTATTATTATTAATCTTCAACAGTATTATTAGAGTCTGGATATTATGTAATTACGTATTCTGTTCCTTTGTTTGTATAATTTTTTAAAAAAGAGAAAAATCTAAAATGTCAACAAATTACACTGAAAGAACCCTTACTTCAAAGTTTTAAATTACATAATTTTATAGATTGTAATATTACTGTGGAATTATTATACATTTTCGTCAGTCTCATACATTTCCGTTGCATAGCGAGAAAGGAAAAGAAAGTTAAGTTTATTATTGTGTTTCTCATACTGTCATCAATCACGTTACACTCCAAACTAAATTGCACAAGTTCTGAACATGCTGTCCTTTCTTGTTCTCAAATGCTACGCAATGTGTAGCAATCAGTTGCATTTAAGTTAGCTATGGCACCAGTTGTTTCTTCATTGTCATCAAAGCTGATAACATGAATGTCTATTGAAAGTACTTTAACAACCAATGGTAAAATAGTCTTCAGCCAGACTTGTGATAAACTTATAGGATGTATGGTGAAATCTCAAACCGAACGTCATTTACAAAGCAGCCTACATGATAGGCATTACCAATAGATTTCTTCAAAGAAACGGATTCTACTTACACAGTTGCAGGAAAAGTAATAAATACTAATAGTAAATTTTACAAACAACTATGTTTTGTGTTGGTTGCTGTGACACATACCCTGGAAACTTCAGGTACCTAAACTTAAACATTTCTTACAGAAATACCACACCTGCATATTCCCAATGAGTCCACTCTCAGGAACAGTTACCTAAATTCTTACTATGTTGATATATTAGAAAAAATCAGTGCTGACATTGACAAATCACCCATATGTATTTCTGCTAATGAGACAACAGATGCTATAGGCAGTTTCATTTGCTAATCTAATTGTGGGCAAGCTGGACTCTGAGGCTGCATCCAAGCCCTACTTAATTTATTGTAAATCTTTGGGGACAACAAGTAACTCAGCAGTTGCCAGATTCATTTTTATTATGTACCTAGGTACCAGGTCAGATGGCATAAAAGAAGAGGGTTCTACTGATGTACACAGGTGCAGCTCCATAAATGTTGAAATCAGAGAAATTACTTGATGTATTTTATCCTAAGTTAGTGCATGCTACATGTACAGTTTGTCCGTTGCAATGAGTGGCAGAAAATCCCCAGAAGTAAATACACTGATATCAGCAAGGAAGAAGATTTTCTTGAAATGTTCTTATTGTTTACAATGCTACAAGCAGCAGCTGTCTGATGTACTTCTGCCTCTCTCACTTTGAAGCTGTGAAGTCAGTTATGGAGAACTTTTCTTATGATCTTGTAATGTGTGTGAGTGTATCCTAGTCAGCATTAAACAGTTTAGTGCTCAGTTTAGTTTCACACATAGCAAGTCAGTTCAGTTGGTTTCCTGATAGTATCAGGAAACTGAAGACTTCAAGTATGCCTCTCTGAGAGGCTATGGAGATAATGGAAGATGCAGTTCGGAAGGTCAGTGTTGTACCAGGTGAAGTGGGTATGTAGTTTCCAGCAAACCGCAATCCATGCAGAATAAGAATCCAAGATACTCAAATCTGATTATTTTGTCTTGCTTATTGAATGGGGAAATTGTAGATCCCCATGAGAATATTATTCTTAGCGCATAAATATTACTGGCATTTAAGTATGCACCATTGACTTCTTGTGAAGGTTAGTCAGACAGGAGACTGCATGCCAACAGAATGTCTGGAACAATGTAATGTAATTAATTGTGCATCCCATTCCATTGTGACTTAAATGCCTCAATAGAAGACACTTGTACTTCAGTACTTTGTAGCAGAAGTGAACTGATTAAGAATTAATGTTTGATTAGCCCACCTGTAAACTTACATTATCTAGCAAAAAAATTAAATTTTGGATTTTACAAATAATTGCTTCATTACATATTTATTTACATATTTCACCAATTTTTGTTACATCTTCTTATATGCTTAGTTCTTAATTTGATTTAATAATAATAATAATAATAATAATAATAATAATAATAATAAGAGCCTGGATGTTATGTAATAAGTCACTGTTACTACCTGTTTGGAATGGAGTGAGCCGGCCGAAGTGGCCGTGCGGTTAAAGGCACTGCAGTCTGGAACCGCAAGACCGCTACGGTCGCAGGTTCGAATCCTGCCTCGGGCATGGAAGTTTGTGATGTCCTTAGGTTAGTTAGGTTTAACTAGTTCTAAGTTCTAGGGGACTAATGACCTCAGCAGTTGAGTCCCATAGTGCTCAGAGCCATTTGAACCATTTTTTGGAATGGAGTGCCACTACATTGGCTTTAGTGTACAGTCTTCTAGAAAAGGAAAACATTTTCTTGACATCTGCAAGGAATAAATGTGATGAGATGCCAATCTTCCTGGTTTTGTGTACATTTGTGTGTGCATCCTGCTTCTGTTGTGTGAGCAGTTGGCCTGTGTCTGAGTCAGTTCTGTTGTATTTACAGAAACAGGAAACAGAGCTTGCTTGTGCAATTGCTGAAAGCTATTGCAAAGCAACGTTAAGGTGCCTCTCTTATACCACACCCATAGGACACCTTCTCCCCCCCTCTCCTCCATACCACCCCCCCCCCCCCCCCCCCCGAGGGGGGGTTTGTCCTAGGCAACCACAGGGCCCCAAGCCTTTGTAGTATCTTTTCCCTTTCATGCTGCCTGTCTACCCGCTTGCTATTATTTTCCCCTCCATTGGGGAACAAGTCTGGGGTGTTAATGGGAATGTTCCGCATTGTCTGTTGCTAACATAAGAACAGTCTCACCACTGTCTTTCATTCCCTTTTCCTTTCTTAGTTTCCTTCTCCTCTCGTTCCTCTGCTTCGGTGTTTGAGGTTCCTCTTTTTCTTCTTCCTCTCTGTGCGCTCCTGATGGATGGCCCAAGCATCCGATGCATAACAGGTAACTGGGCAACACATAATTCCCAGCCCCAAGTTGACAGGTACCCCCCAAGGGGTCCACAACTCTTTTGTGGATATGTGCGTAGCGAGCACGGGACCCCGAGCTAATGTGGCCCTCCTTCCTTTCCGGGCTGCATACCCTCCCTTTCCGCATCCTTCCCGGTCCCCCATCTTCGCCCCCCCCCCTCCACCTCTTGCTCTTTCCTTCCCTTTCTCCCCTCAGGGAGTATGGTTTGTGCCTACGTCCGGAGACGGACGCTCGAAACTGTTACAAATTCCTTGCTTTCTATACTTGCCAGTCTTCGTCCTTCCTCTGTCCTTCTCTTTTCCTTCCCTCTTCTCTTTGCCCTTTTCTCCGCTTAGGCGTTTGAGACCCCTCTTCTTTCCTTTCCCTTTCTCTTTTTTCCTCCCTGTGCGTGTCTGAAGGCCGACCCACACACTTCCATGCGTAGCCGGTGACGGGGTAACGCGTAATTCCCCGCCCTGGGTAGACAGGTAGGACACGTACGTACCCCCTGGTAACGGCCAGGCCCAGGGAGGGGTGATTACCCGAGCTGATACCTTCCAAAAGTGCCGATTGGTCCCTCTGTCCGTTTGTCGGGAGGTGTGACCTGAGGTGTGAACAATCACCCTCAGAGAGGGCCCCCACAAGGGAGGAGCGCGCCATCAGAGACGCCGGTAATCATGGGGGATTCTTCCGCAATGGTTTCCTCACCTTCCACTATGTCTGCTCACAAGCGTAAGTTCACTGAGTCTCAGCCACAGACAGTTCTTCCATCGTTGCCACAGTTCCTTGTTGTTTCTCGGTCTGACGAAGGTCACGACTTCTCCACGGTCAACCCTTTCATTATTCAGAAAGGTGTCGACGCAATTGCAGGTTCTGTAAACTCTTGTTCCAGATTACGGAATGGCACCCTGTTGTTAAAAACAGTCAGTGCCCTCCAGGCACAAAAATTGCTGCGTACCTCACTACTACACACCTTCCCTGTCCGGGTGGAACCACACCGTACTTTAAATTCCTCGCGTGGAGTCGTTTATACACGCTCCCTCGAAGGATTGTCTGACGAAGAAATTCAGCACTACCTGTCTGACCAGGGCGTAACGGCTGTTCATAGGGTTATGAAAAGGGTTGACACGAACATCATTCCAACCCGCACTGTCTTCTTGGTATTTGACAAAGTTCAACTCCCATCGAAAATCAAAGCAGGCTATGAGATAATTTCCATTCGCCCTTACGTCCCAAACCCTACATGTTGCCATCAGTGTCAGTGGTTCAATCACACCAGCCAGTCCTGTACCAATCCGGCCAAATGTGTTACGTGTGGCAAGGATGCCCATGAGGGTGCTTGTCCACCTCCATCCCCTTGCTGCATCAACTGTATGGGTGACCACGCTGCTTCCTCTCGAGATTGCCCCATTTTTAAGGACGAAAAGCTCATCCAGGAAATTAGGGTGAAGGAAAAGGTGTCTACCTTTGCTGCTCGAAAATTATTCGCCCCTCGACAGCCCACCGTGCCTCAGACAGGAAAATACAGCACTGTCCTTGCTTCTCCTCGGCCAACAAAGGAGGCGGCCACACAGACTTGCGACCTCACCTTTAGTGCCACGGTCGTCAGATTGGCCAGTGCAAAGATCGCCCGTTCAGCCTCACCACTTTCGCCTGCCCACTCTCTGGCTCACCCTTCGTCGGGTTCTGCTAAATCTCGAGCCCAAAAGTCGGACACCAAGACTTCGAAAAAAGAGCATACTCGTGAAGAGTTTTTACGTACCGCAACTTCCCAACCATCGGTTCCTCCTTCATCTAAACATCATACTTCCAAGAAGGCTACAAAGAAGCCCAGTTCCTCTCCTTCTCCACCAAGGCGTGTCCCATCTACAGCACCACCTGGCGGAAATCGCCCTCGGCCGTCTTCTGTGTCGCCGAGGCGCACTGCTTGGCGGCCGATCAACCAGCCGATCGCTGGTGGCAGGAGCTGCTCCTGACCAACCTATGGATCAGGATCTTCTGCCTTCGGCTGAATGCCATTCCATGCTGTCGGTCGCAATCTCTGAGCAGTCTTTGAGTTGACAGCGACCTTGGTCACATTCCTCCATTTTCTGTTCACCCTATGTCCATTATCCACTGGAATATCCGCGTATTCGAGCCAATCGGGATGAATTGTCGATCCTCTTATGAACCTACTCGCCGGTCATCTTCTGTCTTCAGGAAACAAAGCTGCGTCCCCATGACCGCTTTGTTCTCCCTCATTTTCAGTCCGTCCGATATGATCTCCCCTCTGTTGAAGGCACTCCAGCACTTGGAGGACTCATGATTCTTCTCCATGAAACTCTCCATTATCACCCAATCCATTTAAACACTTCCTTCCAAGCTGTTGCCGTCCGTCTTTCCCTTTCCGGATACACGTTCTGTCTTTGTACTGTATACATTCCATTGTCCACACCAATGGCACGAGCTGATCTCCTTCATCTTCTTGGTCAGCTTCCACCCCCCTGTTTGCTGGTTGGGGACTTCAATGCCCACCACCCGCTTTGGGGATCTCCACATCCTTGTCCACGTGGCTCACTATTGCTAGCCGTCTTCCACGAAGCGGATCTAGTTTGCCTCAACAAAGGGGTTCCTACATTTTTGTCTGCCTCCACGACAAATTTATCTCATTTGGACCTTGCGGTCGGTACTGTTCCGCTAGCTAGGCGCTTCGAATGGTTCGCCCTTGATGATACACACTCGAGTGACCCCCCCCAGGGGGTCCACAACTCTTTTGTGGACACGTGCGTAGCGAGCACGGGACCCCGAGCTAATGTGGCCCTCCTTCCTTTTCCGGGCTGCATACCTTCCCTTCCCTTTCCGCATCCCTCCCCGTCCCCCATCTTCGCCCCCCCCCCCCCCCCCCCCCTCACCTCTGTCTCTTTCCTTCCTTTCTCCCCCTCTGGGAGTATGGTTTGTGCCTACGTCCGGAGACGGACGCTCGAAACTGTTCCAAATTCCTTGCTCTTACACTTGCCAGTCCTCGTCCTTCCTCTGTCCTTCTCTTTTCCTTCCCTCTTCTCCTTGCCCTTTTCTCCGCTACGGCGTTTGAGACCCTCTCTTCTTTCCTTTCCCTTTCTCTTCTTTCCTCCCTGTGCGTGTCTGAAGGCCGACCCACGCACTTCCATGCGTAGCCGGTGACGGGGTAACGCGTAATTCCCCGCCCCGGGTAGACAGGTAGGACACGTACGTACCCCCTGGTAACGGCCAGGCCCAGGGAGGGGTGATTACCCGAGCTGATACCTTCCGAAAGTGCCGATTGGTCCCTCCGTCCGTTTGTCGGGAGGTGTGACCTGAGGTGTGAACAATCACCTAAGGCGGGTGTGCCCTCGGTGAGGGCCCCCACAAGGGCGGAGCGCGCCATCGGAGACGCCGGTAATCATGGGGGATTCTTCCGCAATGGTTTCCTCACCTTCCACTATGTCTGCTCACAAACGTAAGTTCACTGAGTCTCAGCCACAGACTGTTCTTCCATCGTTGCCACAGTTCCTTGTTGTTTCTCGGTCTGACGAAGGTCACGACTTTTCCACGGTCAACCCTTTCATTATACAGAAAGGTGTCGACGCAATTGCGGGTCCTGTAAAGTCTTGTTCCAGATTACGGAACGGCACCCTGTTGTTAGAAACACACAGTGCCCTCCAGGCTCAAAAATTGCTGCGTACTTCTCTGCTCCACACCTTCCCTGTCCGGGTGGAACCGCACCGTACCTTAAATTCCTCGCGTGGAGTCGTTTATACGCGCTCCCTCGATGGATTGTCTGACGAAGAAATTCAGCATTACCTGTCTGACCAGGGCGTCACAGCTGTTCATCGGGTTATGAAAAGGGTTGATTCGAACATCATTCCAACCCGCACTGTCTTCTTGACATTTGACAAAGTTCAACTCCCATCAAAAATGAAAGCAGGCTATGAGATAATTTCCGTTCGCCCTTATGTCCCAAACCCTACGCGTTGCTATCGATGTCAGCGGTTCAATCGTACCAGCCAGTCCTGTTCCAATCCGGCCAAATGTGTTACTTGTGGCAAGGATGCCCATGAGGGTGCTTGTCCACCTCCATCCCCTCGCTGCATCAACTGTATGGGTGACCACGCTGCCTCCTCTCGAGATTGCCCCGTTTTTAAGGATGAAAAGCTCATCCAGGAAATAAGAGTGAAGGAAAAGGTGTCGACCTTTGCTGCTCGAAAGTTACTCGCCAGTCGACAGCCCACCGTGCCTCAGAAAGGTAAATACAGCGCTGTCCTTGCTTCTCCTCGACCAACAAAGGAGGCGGCCACGCAGACTTGCGACTTCACCTTTAGTACCACGGTCGTCAGATCGGCCAGCGCAAAGATCGCCCGTTCAACCTCACCCCTTTCGCCTGCCCACTCTATGGCTCACCCTTCGTCGGGTTCTGTTAAATCTCGAGCCCAAAAGTCAGACGCCAAGTCTTCGAAAAACGAGCATTCTCGTGAAGAGTTTTTACGTACCGCAACTTCACAACCATCGGTTCCTCCTTCATCTAAACATCATACTTCTAAGAAGGCTACGAAGAAACACAGTTCCTCTCCTTCTCCGCCAAGGCGTGTCCCATCTACAGCACCACCTGGCGGAAATCGCCCTCGGCCATCTTCTGTGTCGCCGAGGCGCACTGCTGGTGGCCGGTCAACTGGCCGATCGTTGGTGGCAGGAGCTGCTCCTGACCAACCTATGGATCAGGATCTTCTGCCTTCGACTGAATGCAATTCCATGCTGTCGGTCGCAAGCTCTGAGCAGTCGTTGAGTTGACAGCACCCTTGGTCACGTTCCTCCATTTTCTGTTCACCCTATGTCCATTATCCACTGGAATATCCGCGGCATTCGCGCCATTCGGGAGGAATTGTCGATCCTCTTACGATCCTACTCGCCGGTCATCTTCTGTCTTCAGGAAACAAAGCTGCGTCCCCATGACCGCTTTGTTCTCCCTCATTTTCAGTCCGTCCGATATGATCTCCCCTCTGTTGAAGGCACTCCAGCACTTGGAGGACTCATGATTCTTCTCCATGAAACTCTCCATTATCACCCAATCCATTTAAACACTTCCTTCCAAGCTGTTGCCGTCCGTCTTTCCCTTTCCGGATACACGTTCTGTCTTTGTACTGTATACATTCCATCGTCCACACCAATGGCACGAGCTGATCTCCTTCATCTTCTTGGTCAGCTTCCACCCCCCCTGTTTGCTGGTTGGGGACTTCAATGCCCACCACCCGCTTTGGGGATCTCCACATCCTTGTCCACGTGGCTCACTATTGCTAGCCGTCTTCCACGAAGCGGATCTAGTTTGCCTCAACAAAGGGGTTCCTACATTTTTGTCTGCCTCCACGACAAATTTATCTCATTTGGACCTTGCGGTCGGTACTGTTCCGCTAGCTAGGCGCTTCGAATGGTTCGCCCTTGATGATACACACTCGAGTGACCACTTTCCATGTGTCCTTAGACTGCAGCCTCAACTGCCATACATGCGCCCGCGACGCTGGAAGTTTGCCCAAGCTGATTGGACACTTTTTTCGTCTCTAGCGACATTCGATGACCGTCACTTTCCCAGCGTCGACGATGAGGTCACACATATTACCGACGTTATTCTTACAGCTGCGGAACATTCAATACCACGCACCTCCGAATTGCCCCGGCGCCCCCCAGTTCCTTGGTGGAACGAGGCATGCCATGATGCAATACGTGAGCGGCGACTTGCTCTTCGCGTTTTCCGCCACCATCCTACTTTGGCCAACTGTATCCGCTATAAGCTGTTCCGAGCGTGATGCCGTCATGTCATCCGCGATAGCAAGAAGGCAAGCTGGAAAGTCTTTATTAGCTCATTTAACACCTTCACTCCCTCCTCGGAAGTTTGGAGTCGGCTTCGACAGTTCTCAGGCGTGCCTAGTTTCTCCCCGGTCTCTGGGCTCACTGTCGCGCATGACACACATTAGTGGACCCCGTCGCAATTTCTAACTCGTTGGGTCAGCACTTTGCTGAGATTTCGAGCTCTTCAAATTACCCGCCAGCGTTTCTCCCGAAGAAACGTGCAGCGGAAGTGCGACCTCTTGCTTTCTCCTCTCAAAATCGCGAAAGCTACAATACTGTTTTCTCCATGCGGGAACTCCAACATGCACTCTCTTCTTCTCGCTCCTCCGCTCCAGGACCGGATGGTATCCACATCCAAATGTTGCTGCGTTTATCAACCCATAGTCTGCGTTACTTCCTTCGCCTTTATAATCGAATTTGGAGCGACAGTACTTTACCCAGACGATGGCGGGAAGCTATCGTCGTTCCTGTTCCGAAACCTGGAAAGGACAAACATCTCCCGTCTAGCTATCGCCCCATTTCTCTCACGAGTAATGTCTGTAAGGTTTTGGACCGTATGGTGAATTACCGTTTAGCGTGGTGGCTGGAATCCCACAGTCTTTTAACACCTGCCCAATGCGGATTCCGAAAGCATCGTTCTGCAGTTGACCATCTTGTTGCTCTCTCCACTTATATCATGAACAATTTTCTCCGGAAACGCCAAACAGTAGCAATATTTTTTGATCTGGAGAGAGCATACGATACCTGCTGGAGGACAGGCATCCTCCGCACACTGTTCTCTTGGGGCTTTCGAGGTCGGCTGCCCCTTTTTCTTCGCGAATTTATGGCAGAGCGCACATTTAGGGTGCGGGTGAACACTACTCTCTCCCGTACTTTCTCCCAAGAAAACGGGGTACCTTAGGGCTCCGTGCTGAGTGTTGTACTGTTTGCCATTGCCATCAATCCAATTATGGATTGTCTCCTTCCTGATGTCTCGAGCTCCCTCTTCGTGGACGATTTTGCGATCTACTACAGCTCTCAACGGACCAGCCTTCTTGAACGACGTCTTCAAGGATGTCTCGATCGCCTCCACTCTTGCAGCATCGAAACCGGCTTCCGTTTTTCTCCCAGTAAGACCGTTTGTGTTAATTTTTGGCGACGTAAGGAGTTTCTTCCGCCCTCCTTACATCTAGGTCCTGTCAACCTTCCGTTTTCAAACGTCGCTAAATTCTTGGGTCTTATGTTTGACAGAAAACTGTGCTGGTCCTCCCATGTTTCCTATCTTTCGGCTCGTTGTCTGCGATCCCTTAACACCCTCCATGTCCTTAATGGTACCTCCTGGGGAGCGGACTGAGTGGTCCTTCTCCGCCTCTATCGCGCCTTAGTGCGCTCGAAATTGGACTATGGAAGCATAGTCTACTCCTCTGCTCGGCCGTCTATTCTTCGGCGTCTCGACTCTATCCACCACCGTGGATTACGTTTAGTGTCTGGAGCTTTTTACACCAGCCCTGTGGAAAGCCTTTATGCTGAGACTGCTGAACCTCCGCTGTTCAATCGGCGAGCAGTCCTTCTGAGTCATTATGCTAGCCATCTGTCTTCCATGCCTGCTAATCCAGCCCATGACCTTTTTTTCGACGCCTCCTTTGATGTAGGGTATGCAGGCCGCCCCTCCTCCCTACTACCACCGGGAGTCCGCTTCCGTCAACTGCTTCATTCTCTTTCCTTCCGCTTTCCTAAAACCACCTTGACAACTTGGGGTACAGCACCGCCTTGGCTCCGTCCCCGGATCTGCCTGCTCCGTGACCTTTGTCGATTTCCCAAGGATGGTACCCCTTCACTTGTTTACCGTCGGGCATTTGCTGCTCTATGTGCACAAATGACGGACGCCACATTTATTTACACCGACGGCTCGAAAACATCGTTAGGTGTAGGGAGTGCCTATATTGTTGGCGACACCCCAAATCACTTTCGGCTTCCCGACCAGTGTTCGGTTTATACTGCGGAGCTGTACGCTGTTCTCCAGGCTGTCTACTACATCCGCCGCCCTCAGCGGATACAGTATGTTATTTGCTCAGATTCTCTCAGCTCTCTCCTCAGTCTCCAAGCTCTTTACCCTGTCCACCCTCTGGTCCACCGGATTCAGGACTGTCTGCGCTTGCTCCACATGGGGGGCGTTTCGGTGGCGTTCCTCTGGCTCCCGGGACACACTGGTATCTGTGGGAATGAGGCAGCCGATACAGCAGCCAAGGCTGCAGTCTCTCTTCTTCGGCCAGCTATTCAGTTGATCCCCTTCACCGATGTACGAAGTGTTTTATGTCGTCGAGTTGTTCTTTTATGGAAGCACATTGGTCGACACTTCCCCATAATAAATTGCGGGACGTGAAAACTCTTCCTTGTGCTTGGACCTCTTCCTCCCGAACACGTCATCGGGAGGAGGTAATTTTAACAGGGCACTGTCTTTTTAGCCATCGAAATCTTTTAAGCGGCGATCCTCCCCCACTCTGTCCCCACTGCTCTCAGCTGTGGACGGTAAGACACCTTTTAATTGAGTGCCCCTATTTTAATCTGTTACGCTCCTGTCTACAGCTATCGCCTGATATATCATCGATTTTAGCAGATGACACGCGCTCAGCCAACCGCATTCTCAAGTTTATTAGTGCCAGTGAAATGACGTCAGTCATTTGAAGCTTTTTTTGGGGACAACCAACCCCTTTCTGTAGTGGATTTTTAAGCCTTCCTTCTGATTTTAGTTTCTCCAATTTTATGACTTTCGTTCCCATTGCTTCTGGTTTTCAATTTCGGTTTTTTACTGTTTCCTAAGTCACGGACCGGGCGCTAATGACCATAGCAGTTTTGCGCCCTAAAACCAAAAAAAAAAAAAAAAAAAAAAAAAGTTGACAGGTAGGGTTCGCATGTACCTCCTGGTACAGGCCAGGCCCAGGGAGGGGTGATTGTCTGAGCTGCTATCTTCCCAAACTACTGATTGGTCCCTCTGTCAGATGTTCGGGAGCTGTGACCTGAGGTGTCAGTTATCACCTAAGGTGAGTGCATTCCCTTGTGAAACGAGCCCCCAGTTGGAAGGAGCACGCCATCGGAGATGCTGGCAATCAGGGGATTTTCTCACAATGAGACAATCATCTTCACAATCAACGTCTACAGAACTTAAACAGAATGAGGCTAATGATTCAAAGACCGTTCCAGCTGCACCACAGTTTCTCGTGGTTTCACGTACTGAAGACGGTCAGTCCTTCGCAATGGTGAATCTGTTTATTATTCAGAAAGGTGTTGATGCCATTGCTGGCCCTGTGAAATCCTGCTCTCATTTACAGAATGGCACTTTGCTTTTGGAGACTGCTTCTGATTCTCAAGTTCAACAACTGCTTGCCGCCTCACTTCTCCATGCTTATCCTGTTCGTGTTGAGGCCCATAGAACTCTGAATCCTTCCCATAGTGTTAATTACACTTGGCTGCTAGACGGTCTGATGGAGGCTGAAATCCAGTCATACATATCTGATCAGGGTGTCATTGTCTTCCTTCTGGCGATGAAAAAGATAGATTTCTCCTTAGTGGCCACCTGCAATTTTTTTCCCATCTTTGATAGAGTGGTGATTCCGTCCGAGATCAAAGCAGGCTAAGAAATTATCACAGTCTGACTGTACACCCTGAACCCAATGCGCTACTACCAGAGTAATCGTTTCAACCGCACTAGAACGTTGTGTCGACACCCAGCCAAATGTGTAACCTGTGGTAGGGATGCACATGAGGGCGATTATCCGCCTCCCTCTCCCCACTGTATCAACTGCAATGGCAGCCATGCCGCCTCCTCTCGGGTTTGTGCCGTGTATCTTGATGAGCGTGCTGTCCAGGAGATTTGGGTAAAGGGAAAAGTGCCTTACCCAGTTGCTCGCAAGTTATTGGCTAGCCGCAAACCCTGTGTTCTCCCGTCTGCCGCTTATAGTTCTGTTCTTGTTACCTCTCGCTCCATAAAGGACATGGCCATGCAGATGTGGCACCTCAAATTCAACTCTGAGGTTGTGAAATCACCCGGTGTCAATGTAGCATTGCCGTATCCCGTCCAGCTGTGCACCAAGCCATCAAACAGTACACAACCAGTAGGCCAGAAGGGACAAGAGGAGCACTCCTGTGAAAGACTTCCTACATCCCTCCAGCCAAACAACACCTGAGCCTTCCTCTGCTAACTGGAAAGGCTTGAAGAAGTCCAAGAAAGGCAAACAGTCTTCTCCCCCAACTCAAAGATCCTCTTCAATGGCGTTGCTACGTGATACCTTAGCCCGGCCGACCTCCCTGTAGCCGGTGTACACCACTAATCATTTTTCTGCGTTGGACTCTACGTACCAACAGCACAGGCAAGCCAATGCTCCTGTGGATCTCATGGAGCAGGATCCTGCTGTTTCTGTGCCCCGTAGCAGCAAGTCTTCGCAGACTGTCACTCGGCAGCTGCCGAGGAGACATCCCTTCATTTCTTCATCATCATGACTCTCCTTCAATGGAATGTTTGTGGCTTTTGGTTGCACAAAGAGGATTTACAGCTGCTTTTAGTATCACAGCGTCCCCTTGTACTCTGCCTTCAGGAAACAAAATTGCATCCTCACGACCGCTGTGAGCTTCCACATTTCTTCCCAGTTCGTTTTTATCTTGCCCCTGAGGTCGGCATTCCATCTCATGGGGGCATCATGCTGCTCATACAGGATGATGATCAATAGTCAACCCATCTCCCTGACTACCCATCTTCAAGCTGTTGCAGTTCACCTTTTCCTTCCTCACTTGCCTTTCTCCCTTTGTACCATTTATATCCCTCCGTCGTTCAGTGTCACTAGGGCTGATTTCCTTCAGCTTATTGGGCAGCTACCTCCCCCATTTGTGCTGCTCGGCAACTGGAATGCTCATCATCCCCTTTGGGGTTTTCCCAGAACCTGTCAGAGAGGTGCCCTCTTGGCTGATCTTCATAATCAGCTCAACCTCTTCTGCCTTAACACTGGAGCATGCACATTCCTTTCCGGCTCCTCGCACACCTATTCCCATTTGGACCTATCCTCCTCCATTGCCCAGCTTGCCCTTCGTCTTGAGTGGTCCACTCTTTCTGGAACCTACTCGAGCAGCCATTTCCCATGTGCTGTTAATTTACTGACTCCTACCCCACCTGTGTGTACACCCAAATGGCAGCTTACTAAGGCTGACTGGTGGCTTTACTCCTCCCTAGCGACCTTTGATGAAAAAGATTTCCCCAGTTGTGACGACCAGGTGGAATACCTTACAAACGTTATCCTGACTGCTGCAGAACGTTCCATTCATTTCACTTCGTCTTTACCACACAGTGTTCCAGTCCCTTGGTGGACTGAGGCATGTCTCAAAGCAATTTGTGCACTGAGATGTACTATCTGCATTTTTAACCATCATCCTATGATGGCAAACTGCATTCATTATAAACATATGCGTGCAAAGTGTTGTCGCGTTCTTCAGGGTAATAAAAAAAGCTTGCTGGATGTCATTCACTAGTTCTTTTAACAGTTCCACCCCTTCCTCTGTCCTGTGGCACTCCCCCACTACATTGTACACATTTCCCCAGAGTTTCAATTGTCTGCCACTTCCTGATGGACTGCCCGTATTTTAAATGTTTACATTCCTGTTTGGCTTCACCGTCTGAATTATCAGCCATTTTAGCAAATGATGCGCGAGCTGTCGACCGCAATGTACTTTTTATCGATCAAAGCAATATGGTGAAGGCCATTTAATTTTTAGTTTTGGACCTCTGTTTCCGTATGGTATCTTTTGTAGCCCTTTCTCCACGTCCCCGTGGATTGATGTATAGTCATTTTATAAGTCCTCTCTGTCTTCGTGTTCTGTAGTTTTGACGTGGGTGCATAATGCGCCAGTTGTTTTTGCACCCTAAAGCAAATCAAAACAAACAGCCATTGGGCTCTTCACTTCATTTGTTGACTCCTGTTTGTGATATGACACACAATACAAATAGTTTTAGTTATAAAAAATCAGTGCACCTATCAACAAAGTCTTAAATATATTTAAAAGTACTCGGTGCAGCACTATTACACTGAGAAGCATAGCAGATTAAAAGGACTGTGATGAATTAACATAACTTGTTAAGTAAACATTATGGCTAACTTTAAACCTGTGCAATATGTGATGGCAGCTTGTAACATGACTTCATTTGACCTTGATATTCTTTGTGAACAGAATGTCTATAATGAGATCAGATTTCAGCAGACAAAAATGTTAGACTTGGACAATCATACCATTAGAGCTCAAGTATACTGGACAAGTTAAAGTGGTTTACAAAATTTTAATGCTCCAGATGCAGATAAGACCCTTGTATGCAGATCTCATTTCTTTTGCCCACACAGGTGCTTAGCTATTGTCTACTGGCTAGACACTATCAGTCAATATTTGATCCCTTATCCTTCGACAGCTGATCTTATGTGGAAATCACTGACCTTCCAGGAAAATTCGAATGACACCCAAAATTTTGTCCATTCCACCAAGCAACAAGAGTCTTAATTATCACACAAATATACTTTAATCAATGTTTTAGCAATTTGATATAGTCTTTGACATTTTTATGTGGAGGTAACTATCACACAAATTTTTGTCCGCAAACAGTAGTGAGTAAATCTTCATATTATCTACTTCTGGTGCTTATGTTTGTTTTAACAGTTATGGAAAGGATAGATTGCTACTCACTGTAAATATGACATGTTGAATTGCCAGGGTTGCCACAGGTTCTGGAAATCAGGGAATGTAAGGGGATTTCACATACATAAGGGGGGGGGGGGGGGAAAAAAAAAAAAAAAAAAAAAACACTGGAAAAATGTCATTTTTGTCTCAGTCGATGCCTATCTAAACTCATTCGGTTTCCACTAATGTGCAGGCCCTGCCTGTTGGATATAGTCTCTCCGATCTGCCTGCAGACCGGGTCAGTTTGTGTGTGGCGTAATGGAGCGGATTTTCATGGTTTATTTACGGATCCAGGACTGCGGTGCTCCTCAGCATGCCAGAGGCCATGGGCAATGGATTTCAGGAATTGCAACTGTCTCATCACAAGTACATTGTACAGTGTGGCATTTTAACGACGTTTTATTTGTTCTAGTATATATTGGCACTCAAAAAGTAGTTTATGTGTTAGAAATTATGAACGGTAAGAAGAAGAAAATTGTGTCAGTCGCTGACAGTTTGTATGCTATATACTTATATATTTCTCAAAAGAAAAATCACAAAATACCTGTAAGATAATAGATGACACAGTGGGTAATAACCAACAATAATGAATATAGTAGAACCAGATTTTTATCGGTGGTCACCTACAGTGTTGGTTTACTCAATTCTTCCCACCTTATTGTTATTCTTCTTCCTCTTTTACACACTTCTTTCAAGAAGCTTGTGACTCCAAGGAAATGCACATTTTTGTCACCAAATGTGCTATGTTTTGTTGTAATTAAATAACATCAGTGGTTTTAATGAAAAACACATACCATTTGGCTTGCTTTCTTCATTCAAAAACAGCTCATTACAAAAGATGTTGATGTTAGTACTTCAGATTTTTGCTCACATCAAGAAACGCCATCTACTTGCAAGTTTTTTTTTTTTAGGTATTTCCTCATTTGCAAGATTGTTTCTTGTACCATAGCTGCAAAGATAGTTTTCTTACATCTAACCCTCAAAATTTGTCAGGGAAAAATGCTAAGACTTGTCTGGAAATCAGTTAACTATCAGGAAATTTCACTTGGGGAAACTTGTGGCAACCCTGGTTGCATACAGGCACAACGAAAAGACTTATAGATTAAGGTTTCGCCCAAAGCCTTCATCAGAAAAGAAAAACACAATTGCAGGTATAATAGTATATGGACAATCATACCATTAGAGCTCGAGTATATGGGACAAGTTAAAGTTTACAAAATTTTAATACTCCACATGCAAATAAGACTTGTGGATGCACTCTTGTCCACACAGATGTTTAGCTATTGTCTTGTGGCTAGACACTGTCAGCCAATATTTGAACTCTGATGCTCCATCCATAGCTGATCTTACATTGAAATTGCTGATCTTCCAGTAAAATTTGAATCACAAACAAAATTTTGTCCATTACACCAAACAACAGGAGTCTCAATTATCATGCAAATATACTTTAATCAACATTTTAGTAATCTGATACAGTAACTACTGTACAAATTTATGTCAACAAACAGTATTCAGTAAGTCTTCATATTATCTACTTATGGTGCTTATGTTTGTTTTAACAGTTATGGAAAGGATAGATCGCTTCTCACTGTAAATATGACACATTGAGTTGCATACTGGCATAACGAAAAAGACTTACACATTAAGCTTTCGGCCAAAGCCCTCATCAGAAAAGAAAAACACAGGCAGGTATAATAGTGTATGGGTAGTTCTGGTTGAGAATAACGAATTATTTGGGAATAAAGAAAACTACTCATGAAAGGCAGAAGCACTGTGTTGTTGATAGGTACACAAACAAAAGGGACAGAGCTCAGCTAGCTTTCGGAATGCACTTTCTTACACACACACACTCACACACGCACGCACGCATGCGTGCGCACTCATGCTCACTATTGTGTTGGGGATGGGTTAGGGCAGTGAGCTACCTTCAGTTTAGGCTAGGAAGATTACGAGAACAAAGGATGTGCTGTAAAGATAGCTCACATCTGCACAGCTCAGAAAAGCTGGTGGTGCTGGGGAGAATCCAGGTGGCACTGGTTGTAAAGCAGCCATTGAAATCTTGCATGTTGTCCTCTGCTTCATGTTGTGCCACTGTGTGGTTTGCCTTGTTTTTGGCAACAGTTTGGCAGTGGCCATTTATTCTAGTTGGCAGCTGATTGGTTGTCATACCAATGTAAAACACTGTGCAGTGGTTGCAACAGAGCTGGTATATAACAGCTGGCTGACCTCTGATGGAGTAGGATAAATCTGTGACGGAACTGGAAAAGGTGGTGCTGGGTGGGTGGATTGGGCTCTGCTGAAACCAGTGCACAGTGTTTTTCATTGGTATGACAACCAAACAGCTGTCAAGTAGAATGAATGACTACTGCCAAACCCTTGACAAAAACAAGGTCAACCACCCAGTGCCACAACATACAGCAGGGCACAACATGCGAGATTTCAATGGCTGCCTCACAATATGTACCATCTGGATCCTCCACACCACCACCAGCTTCTCTGAGCGGCACAGATGGGAGATCTCCGTATAGTGCATCCTCTGCCCCCTACTGCCCCCTAACATGCCTGGCCTAAAATAAGGTAACTCACTGCCCCCCCCTCCCCCCCCAAAATCTGTGTCCCCACATCAGCTAGTTGCATGCTGTTATCTCAAGCCCTAGTCTATGAAATCACGTGCCCAGCCCTCTGCAATCTGCCCCCTGTACCTGCACCTCTAGTTAGCCTCCAGATGGTGCCCCACTTTTCTGCAAGCCGCTAGACGCTAACCTCCAACCCTCTCCCTGCCTCCCCCCCTCTCTACATCCCTCACCCTACCTCACTCACTGTGGGGTGGGAAAGAGGTGGCTGTTGACAGAGCACAATGTATGGAGACAGACGTGTGTGTGTGTGTGTGTGTGTGTGTGTGTGTGTGTGTGTGTGCACATGCTTTTCCTACAAGCTTGAAAAAGGAAGTGCATTCTGAAAGCTAACTAAGCTTTGTACCTTTTATTTGGGTACCTGTAGATGATGCAGCACTTCTGCCTTTCAGTGAGTCATCTACTTTAAACACACACATTCAGAAGCGCAAGAACACCTCACACACACACACACACACACACACACACACACACACACACAACAGCGTGTGTTTTTCTTTTCTGATGAAGGCATTGGCCGAAAGCTTAATATGTAACACTCTTTTCATTGTGCTTGCCAGCACCTCGGAATGTGTCATCTTTACAGTGAGTAGCAATCTAATCTTTCCATAATTGATATTTTGCTATTGTAGGCAATTAACTATTGTTTACTGAAAGCCGATGTCATTGGTGAGCTTTCTTGGCAGCACATTCTTGTTCTCTTTTTAAATAGTGCAAATTGCTGTATTTTAACTTGTTTTACTTTAATTATTGATCTTCAGAAATGTTCAGTTGTTAAAATAAAATGTCAGACGCTAATTTAAGAAATTTGTAAGATTGACAAATTCTCTTCTTACCTTATATCCCTAGAACTATGTTAACATTTTTGGTATGGCTTCCATTTTTTTTCTAGGGATTTTTTGATCTCTTCAATCAAAAAGGAACACTACTGTACAAATTGAAAGACCCGTCAAAAAATCAGAATGTTAAAGGTGCTGACAATGAAGAAAAAGTGGTTTACAGAATCATTGAAGAGGCTGGAAACAAAGGAATCTGGATCAGAGATATAAGACATAAATCCAATTTGATACTCACACAGCTTAATAAGATATTGAAAAACCTGGAAAATAAGAAACTAATCAAAGCTGTGAAATCGGTATCTGTAAGTAAAATACTTGTTTCTCACAATTCAAAGTGTTATTTTGCTAAATCAAATCATGTATCTGGTACCCATTTTTATCTTTACGGAGACTTGGTTTCAAACTTATGACTTCTCTCTAGATTAGGAATGGTCCATCTTTGTTGACACATGGGTCTGATTCACATTTTTACTTATGGTCGTGGGCCGTCTCATCATGACATAACAGAAATACTACTAGCACATAAAGTCAAAAGTACAGAGTCCATGATGTTAATGTTGATGGAGTAATGCAACTGTTATGAATGAATCCCTTTCTTGACATGTCATGTCAAGTCAACAAACTATGCAACAAAATATGTGTTTTTGAGAGTACTCATTTTATTTTTACCCAGAATTTCTTCCATTGGCTGGTTTGAAGCCAATTGTGTGCCAGATGTAATCCATGGGCTGCCAGTTGCCCACCTGTGCTATAGATCATAAGCATGTATGTTCCTGCCAACTTACTTTTGCTGTCTCTTAAACTTTACAATTCTGAACACAAGTTTTGTTTATGCATCTCTGTGGATTTTAAGTGTTTATTTAGAGAAATATTACATTGTCATAATTGCATCATAAAGCTCATCCATGATTTTATTGCCCCTCTTGATTGTAAAACTTCTTTCTTTCCATTTAGTATATATAGATTGCTCTTTGCTGTGTGTAAGAATGAAACTAGGCCCTGCGCACTACCTGTTCTTTGGTGGCTTTATTACTCACTAAAGGATTTGAAAGAATGACAACAAAGTTTAATTTTCATTACTTCATTAAGTTGATGCAGCAGCATTATTTTGATGACTTGTCATTTGTGGGGAAAACTTTTTTAAAATTCTTGATGAGTAGAATGAAAAACGTTACATATACATTGTGGTGGAACATCTGAAACTGCTTGGAAATTATTTATCTTGTTGAAGTTAATGTGTATCTTCATGTCTCTTTCAATTTCTGCTATTCATTGTAATGAGTATCGGAAATTAATTTTTTCAGGCAAGCAAGAAAAAAGTTTATATGCTTTATAATCTGGAGCCAGATCGTTCAGTCACAGGTGGAGCCTGGTATTGTGATCAGGATTTTGAAGCAGAGTTCGTTGATGTGCTAAATCAGCAGTGCTATAGGTTTTTATTAACCAAGACTGAAGCTGCAAAGGAATGCAAAGGAGGGCCAATAGCAGCAAGAAATATTTCGTATGCTTCATCAAAGGATGTATGGAAATATATAAATGACCTGGGCATCAGCAAAGTAAGTTCATCATGCTTTCTCAGCAGAGATTTTTATTAGTTGAGAGGTGTAATGGGGGTCAACTATTTCCAGGAGTCATATACGTGGTAGTGTAGCATTGTTTTTGCAGAAACTATTCACATGTATGAAATTTTCTCAGAGAAGATTCATCCAGGCCTTTAGTTAATCTTGAAATGTTCATTCACTTTCCATATTTGAAGGTGAAGTCCACCAGTAAACAACATGATCTTTTCTAAGGCCATTGTAAATGTAATTGTTTAGGTGCTGGTAATCATTATAGAGAACTCTTCAAAAATTTTCACTTTATCACTTATTTCGTTCTGGCTATCCAGTTAGTGAAAAGGGTAATCATTTATGCAGAAAGGGGTTGTCACAAATAAGTCTTTTAAAAATATGAGAGTTATATAATAGTTTAAAGTTGTTTTGGACATAAGGATAAGCAGTCCATTGTTCATATCTACAGCTATGGATTCAAGAAGCACATAGATAGCTGACCAGGACCATTTCAGAACTTCAGTTATTTTTATCAGAAATTTTGAGATGGAAATTAAGACTTTTGTTTTTGTTTACTACGACATACATACATACAGATACCCTAGTAATCAACAGAAAGTACAAAATCTGGAACAGGATGTGTAGGTTTATTTAATATTATGGAGGAGGGTGGATGAAAATTGAAAAAGTTGTTGTTTAGAATGTTGAATAAAATAATTTATGTATGAAATGTCATCACCACTGACTTATGGCAAAGACAAAGAAAATCAAATCAAATGGAGGAACTGAAAAGCTCTACTACAGTTCCTTCTGTCATCTGCTTTTCATCACCATGGCAGGAGACAGGAAAAAGAAAATACTCACTGATCAATAATTCCAAAATGCAAACAAACTTCTCTTTCTCCATGACAATACAAGGCCTCACACAAGTTTGCACACCAGTCCACATGCCTGGTGTGACTCAATGAGAGAAGCACTGCAATTGATGATGCAAAGGTTATTGATACAGCAAGATGATGGCTCTGACATCGACTAGTAAGGTGGTACCATGCTGGCGACAGTCCCTTGCAATAAGGTGGCATAAGGTCATTGCATTGAACAGAGATTATGTTGAAAAATAGGGTTTGTAGCCAAAAGAATGGAGAATAATATGATGTATTGGAATCCTGAACAAAACCATCTTGCTTTCAGAAAAACAATGTGTTGTATTGAAACTTCCTGGCAGATTAAAACTGTGTGCCCAACCGAGACTCGAACTCGGGACGAGATACTGGCAGGAGTAAAGCTGTGAGACCGGGCGTGAGTCGTGCTTCGGTAGCTCAGATGGTAGAGCACTTGCCCGTGAAAGGCAAAGGTCCCGGGTTCGAGTCTCGGTCGGGCACACAGTTTTAATCTGCCATGAAGTTTCATATCAGCGCACACTCCGCTGCAGAGCTAAAATCTCATTCTGGAATGTGTTGTATTATTTATTGAACGTCTCTCATAAGCAACCACTCACATTACTTGATCCTCTTTTCTTATCAGATGTAAGGAAGGGCTTAAAAGCCCAAAATCTTTTCTGTACACTCAACATCTGTCTTTCAAAAACAACCTAGCAGGTCTTTTTAGGTTAGCTGTAATTTTCTACAAAATTTTTGCACCTACTTACATAGTATCTCAAGGTGATGGAATGGATTACATTTGGCTGAATTATTACTCCTCGGTTATGTGTGCAAGGAGTAATAGGCATTTTTGTTATTCATTAGTTACGGCACGAAACATGACCAAAAATACACAACAAAACTGCATCTTTCTTTCAAAAGTCTGACAGATTATTATTTTGTCTAATTTCAAAAAACCTCTGCTATTACTCTGTGCACAATATCATATAGATTAAGAAAATTGTTTATTGAATTTAGATAAAATTTGCAGACTGCAGGACTTCTGTCATGGACACAACTCATTTTGGACAGCGCAACTTTTAACTTCTCAGGTGGGGGCCTTAATGATGACTGAATTTGTTAAAAAACTCAGAAAATGTTGTCCAAGAATGAATAAATGATGCATAAATGTTTTTTTTCTGCTTTATTAGATCAAACGAAATTGTAAAAATCACTTATTTTATATGCTGACACGAAGAATTAGCCTTTCTATGAACCAAACAGTCAGGTTCATGAGTTTCGTTTTTGATCAAAAACTAAAATGGTGACTGCACTTGAGAAAGATTAAAGTATGGTGACTTAAAGTGCCAGACATTTCAAAGTGTCTTTGCAGAAAAGTCTGTGGCACAAACAGGTCCTGTCTACAACAGTTCTGTAAAGCATTCGTTGGTTCTTTCTAGGGTATGGGTGTACCATGTACATCTCAGCGTGACAGAAAAAGTTCTACTCTAGCATTTGCAGTGAAGCTAGTAAGCCACCACTTATTATGTGACTGCAACTCCTGACCGTGCACCACATTTTAAAACCAAGCGGACCAAAATGTCTCCAGCATCCATAACATTGCTCAGCTACCAACAGACAGACAGTACCACAAATTTGCAGCAAGCAGGCGCTTTGATAGATACTGTAAGTTCCTCAGTTATTTGAAAGATTTTTATTAACTGTTCATTTGCTTCGCATTTGATTTGGCATCAGACTGTTTGGAACCACATATCACTATAATAATTTTCAGAAATGTGTACCTGTGTGACACTTGGTGTCTGAATCTGCTACTACCAATCTTCAACATAATTGAACCACTGAACATATTACCAGGGCCGGATCTAGGAGTTCTATGAAGGGGGCAAGCTTAAATTTGCCACACCTTCTTTCGCCCCTACTCATAAAAATCAAAAATGTTTTAGAGTAATTTGGGTAATATATTTCAAAATAAATGTCAGTATCTGACAACATTAACTTATTTTATTAAATAAATTAAGGTCAAAGAAAACAAACAGAAACAATTTTAAAATATACAAGAATATACCATAATAATCAATCTAAAACTTTGCTTTCCGAGCTTTTTTGGCTACAAAAATATTTGATATCATCATAGTTTACGGAAATAGCTTGTTTGTGGAGATTATACTGAGATTTGTTAATCTTTGTTGAGCAGTCTGCTCCTCAAGTGAAACTTCTTTCTCCAGAGGAAACAGGAACTGGTATGGTAAGGAATATTCTTAATGTTGGGATAGCCCTCTACCAATTTATTTTTATAAATCAAATGTAATGTGGATGATGCAGTGGCATTTTGCAAGTGTCTCTCTATTACCAGGGCATGGTGTTTGAAAATTTCAATTTAAAAAATAAATTCTTCCTTGTTTCGATCTTCTGCATAGATATCAGACAGTTCTGCTACTTTGGTTTTTAAGTCCTCCACTTCCATTTCTTGAATTTGGACACCACACAGAAAATTAAATTTTGCACTAATGTTCTCCAGTGCAGTAAACCGGGTACTCAGCTCCATTATCACTCTGTCAAATCTTCCTGTGAATGTTTGGCTACTTCATCCTCACAAAGCTCATTGGTCATTTTTTTTCTTTCTTCTGATCCTTTTTTCTGGGAATACCATTGATACCTCATTATCTTCAAGCAATTTGGCCTCAGAAATATCTTCAGAGTTACAAGAGTCTCTGGAAGTTTTCAGAAAGATCAAAAGGACTTGAATGTTTCAAACAGCTTTATCAATTGTAAGGTATTCTCTTTGCAGAAACTGATTAACATGATCATTCTTTCTTTCTTCTTCTTCTTCTTCTTCTTCTTCTTCTTCTTCTTTTTCTTCTTCTTACAATATTGCATACCAGAAACAAGTTACGGCAATAAATTTGAGTTTTCTCATTTTTTTTATTTTTTTTTTTTAACTAGACCTTGCCTCTGTTTTTGTTTATGGTGTTAAGAATTGATAAGTGTTGTGATCCCGGTGCTTGTTTCGCCACACATGCCATCCCCATTCTTCCCCCAGGTACCAGTTTTTCAGAACTCCACAGGTGAAAATTAGCTCTACAATGTGGCCATAGTTCTTGCACCCGCTTGGCCCCAATTTATGTTAATTTTTCCCATCTCAGCATTTCTTCACAGGAACTGCTCCTTTCTTCACTCCATTTTAATTTTTTTGCATCATTCAATTTCTGGCCTGTCAATTTTTCGCCATCCCCCTGCCACCTCTGTTACACACAGTGAACTTAGCTTCCAACTCTTATTAATTTGTGCATGATGTTTTAGCAGTAATCTCTGTCTTGCGTATTACCCTGTCTTCCACCATTAAGCTCTCAGGTTTTCAAATCTCATGTGGTGCAGTCCCCAACAACCAGTGTTTCCTTCTCATCTCGTCTGGTACATCTTCCCTGACGAGGGTTCTGGGTGGCTTTCCCAAACTCTAACCCCTTCCATAACCTCTCTGGTTCTATTTCTTTACCCCTCTTCCTTCCCCTTCGACCCTTCTGCCGAAAGGAGGAGCCACTTGCATACGTAAAACCTTTTTTATGTGTGTGTTCTCCTGCCACTATTTGGTGAGTAGATTGTTTTATCTATCCAATTATATTATATTGCCAAATATTGATTATTTCTGTTGTTACAGTTTGTATTGTATTTCATATTCTTATGTTGAAAGGAATAGAAACTAACATATATTCACTGTCAATGAAATTGTTCTTAAGTTGCAGATAGGATTAAAGCTAGCCGGCATTCTGCCATTCGTGAACTACATTAATAGTAACCAGAACTTCTAAGAATTGTTCTCCATGACACATTTACTGTACAATTGTGTTGTTAGAAAAACTGTGCACCCATTGCATGTCATCAGTTATGAATATAAAGGAAACTGGCTAGCTGCAGTAAATACAGTTTTTGTGTGTTTTGAATAGGGAGCTGGAATTCTAGCATCTGTTTTTGGCAAAATTCACATCTACTAGGTGTATCCAGAAATTAAGATTTCTAGTGTTGTTTCCTTTAAAGTAGATGTATTTAGCAGGGAAAATTGCACATGCACAACAAATCTGCCTGGTGGCAATACTGTGGCATTTGTGCCCTGAAGTGGCATCTCTTATTCGTTCTGCCACCGGCTGCTGGGTTTGATCTGTGATAAGGTTTCTTAATGCACAAAACATAATACCCATCGAATTTCATTGTAAGATCTATGGGCCAATATCATGAGCAAATAGATGGTGCATCGCCGGTGTAGGCTTTTTTCAGAAGGTTGTCGTAGTGTCCATGATGAACAGCCCATTGGGCAACTGTCCCTCATCAATGATCACCTGATAGAGCTGTTGTGGCAGAACTTTTGGAGAACTGTGGAGAACTGTTGCTTCACGATTATGGAGCTCAGCAGCCATTTTCTGCAGATGTCGTGATCCTTGTTGTTTGAAATTGTCACTAAGCACCTGCTGTTCAAGAAATTGTGTGCCAGGTGGATGCAAAAGATCTGACACTCGAGCATGAAATGAAACTTTTTGGAGCAGTACTGACATTTCTGCAGTGGTATCATGATGATGGCGATGAGTTTCTCGAGGATCATCACAGGCGATGAGACATGGATTTCTCACTTGCCCCTGGAAAACAGGCAGCAGTCGATGCAGTGGCGTCACAGTGGATCTCTGGTCAAGACGAAATTCAAACAGACTGTGTCAGTACAGAAAGTGATGTGCACAGTGTTCTGGGACAGGAAGGGCATTCTGATCATTGACTTCCTACCCATAGGTGAAACAGTGAACACTGACTGTTATTGTGAAACGATGCAGAAACTCTGATATGCCACTCAGAAAAAGAAGTGTGGAATTCTTACTGCAGGTGTTGTGCTGCTGTATGTCAGTGCTCATTCCCATACAGCTTGGTGCTCAGCAACTGTTTTGCAGAAGTTCAGTTGGGAGCTGTTTGACAATCCAGCATACAGTCCCAATCTTGCTCCCAGTGGTTTCCATCTTTTCTTGCACCTCAAGAAATTCCTGTCCTCCGACCAGTATTTTGACAGTGACAAAGAGCTGAAGACGAATGTCACACTGGTTCCATTCTCAGGGGACAGACTTTTATGAACAGGAATAAAAAAGTTGATCCCATGATATGATAAGTGTCTCAATTCTTCTGGTGACTATGTCAAGAAATAGCTCAAACATTGCTGTACCTGTCGCCAATACAGTTTTCCACGTAAATATGTTGTTTTTGTTTTAGAAAAATAGGGAAAATTACTTTCTGGATGTGATTTATATTTTGGGCAGAATTCATTTCTATATTTGGCAAAATGATGAGACACACAGATTTAAAAGGTTATCATGTAACACGCCTGAAGATGAAGATGAAGCATTAGATTGACTGTTAAAAAAAGTGCTGATTGTGGAGGTTTTTGTCTGGAGTGTTTATTTTTGGAAAAACTTCCACAGTTTCTTCCAAAATGGTCCCACAGTTTCTTCCAAAATGGTCTTTACTTGTTTTCTTCTTTTGGCTCTATTTAAGCTTTCAACAAATGATTGTTTATGTCTGAGAAGCTGTGGCATTTTCCCACTGGCTAACAGAATGCTTCACTGATGTAAGCTGTTTCTTGACTCTTTTTTTTCTTTCCCCACACAATGATTAAAAAATCTGCAGAATATAGAGTTCAACCTTTCATGTGCACTCACAGCCATGCAGCCCATATGTGAGAATGCTACAGATAGAACCAACAAGGTACTTAGCATAGAATTAGAATGGAAAATAACTCTATTCGCATGTTAAGGGAAGACTTTCAGTGTGATCAAAATACTTTGTAGTCAAAATACTTTGTAGTCAAAATACTTTGTAGTCAAAATACTTTGACTGGTTTTGCTTCCAGTTTGTATAGTGCAGATACTATAAACTGGCAGTCGGCTGTGAGCATAAACAAACTAGAATTACGACTGCCAGAGGGGTGAGGTGTAGTGCGGGAGAACAAGCCTCGCCTCCCATTTCAGGGCAGTCAATCTATACCCATGTTATGTGTTCTGCAAAAGCAGAAATTACATTTGTTGATAGCTATCATCTATCCCATTTGCTGTTGTGAGGGTGGTAATTGATCTCCGTGATGAACCGAAATTAGTCTCTTCACTCATTTCAAAATGAGAAAGAAAACAACAATCAGTGCACAACATAAAGCATTTGTTAACAGCTACTGTGTAACTGCTTGCTGAAGTTGTCAGTGTCATAAATGATGTAGTTCAGACCTGATCTCCACCATTATTTTGCCGCAGCTACATTAAAAAACACCCACCCACCTAAACAGCCACGTTAAAGTGTCACATTATACCAGCTTTTGAATTATAGCTTGCAAACAACAAGTGTGTGTATCATCCCCCCCACCACTCTTCCGCGTTAGTGCGTGCACGCACGCGCACACACACACACACACACACACACACACACACACACACACACACACACACACACACACACAAAAGGTGCTGGGTTCTATGGTTGTATTATGTAGTGTGTATCTTATACAGATCATTCAACCGCACAGTTGCCGTGGCACTAGTGTATTAAGCACAATAATAAGTCATGTTTTACGCATGTTTTATTTTGCAGAAACAATCTTGCATACATTATCTTTCAAAATTGAGCTTTGCCATATTATGTGCAATGCCAGTAACTAAAAATGTGTACATTTTTTATATTTGTATGCAAAAGAAAGTGGTATTGGGTAGGAATTTCTTCACAATCCCAGTGAAGGACAGTCCTATTTCAAGGGTTTAGTGACCCTGCCTACTTGAGCTCATAGTTTGTTGTATTGTCTTATCAGGGATGGACCGTGACCTTACCACAGATACTAACCATTTCTACGTAGTACTTTGTTTTTCTTTGTATTTCCAAGTGACAGGGTGTGATGAAGCAAGCTGGGATATTTTTAATTTCCCTGTTTTGCCATCTGCCTCCTTAAAATTCGTTATTTTAGTTTTAACTAATTACCATTAATATATGTAAATATAATATGCATTTTCATAAAAGAGAAAGATTGGCCTTCAGTTTTAAAGAATTTAATACCAGATCTAATTTTGTGCTTAGTTTCAGGTATGTAATCGATTTTCTAATTTATTTTGACTATTCCTAGTTAGTATCGTTCATTGTAGGGTGAAATCAGTAATTGTTTTGTAACTTAAATTATATTGTTGACATATAAACAAATATGAATTCTGTAATAATTGTAAACATTTGTAAGACGAAATGCTAGTAATCTTAAAGTATTTATATGGCTCTATTCGAAAACATGTTAGCAAAGGCAGCCCTTAATTAATTCCAATATAATTAACAGTTTTGTCCAAAGTATTGTTTGCATACTTATATTTGTTAATTTCATGATTTAAACAAATAATTCGACCTAACTCTTGCAGTTAAAGAAACTATTAAAAAGAACCAATTTTTCGATGTTCTCAGTTAATTTAGTGAGTTAAGTTTTAATTGTAATTTCTGTAAATTTAACTTTAAGCAATGTATAGATTCAATACCTATTATTGTGATATATAAGGGCCTGAGTTTTGATCCTGAGACAGTCCGTCCACGGCCGAGTTTCAGACTAGGAACCTATGTTGTTTAGAATGACGACAATGCTTCAAATTAAGTGTGAAACAAGTGTTGTAATACCAATGACAGTGACATTGTCTGTTTCCATTCGTACCCGTGTATTCTTCAAGAACTGTGAAATGTTAACTGTGTGGTTAGGTTTTACTGCTCATAGATGTTCAACAGGAAATTATTGTAGCCGTATGTGGATGTTCGCCTGCAAACTATTAATGAAGCTTACGACAATTTTAAACAGTAGCGCACTGGCCATACATGTATAACTGTATTATTCGGGGATTGTGCAAGGCGAAAGTAAAATTCAATGAACCATAACTGTGCATCTGTTGGCTACATGATTTACCATAGTCAGCGTCCAAATTACAAACCTCATTTTTCAACCAGTGTAGCAACGCAGTACGTCGACACCAAGAGCAACAAACGAAGAAATATAGCAGGCGGAACCGCTACAAGGGGAAGGCAAAAAGCAGCCACCCTACTGATTTTATTTGTTCTCGAGAAAACCCATCATTGAGTTACCTGCCTTTAAACAGCCCAGAGATATAAACAATCCCCCAGTCAGTTCTTGTGGTGGGGTGGGGGAGACAGCTGCAAAACTATGAATATTCAAAAGAATATACACTATATTGTGACGTGGAATGTACAAGGATTATGCCAAACTGGAAGATTACAGATTGTGGAAAGGGAATACCAGCTAACTAAAATCAGATGGGGTGTATTCTTCCCTCCTTTCCTGCTGTTGTTTATTTTGTAAGATTTGCGGTGGGTCTTATACCAGCACTAGCTGGAAGTTGTGTCCCTGGGTGATATAAAAGGGCAATATTTTGCCTACACCAATACACCACCAGATGAAAGTAGTATTACCTTTATCCTCTCGGTGGTCTGGATCCTTCCGTGCCACCTCCCTGTCGATTCAATTGCAGTGAAGATCCCTGGAATGCTTTGTCAAGTTTTCTCTGTTGTGCTACTAAATAAATAGCCACACTTCTCACAAACAGAGGTATATTTTACACAACATTTTCATTATTACTTTTCACAACACAACTAACAATTGCTATTATAATACTGCTCCCGTGAGTACATTCAAATGTCTGTACATGCATACTGTAGGACCTGAGAGAAAAACCAGAAAAACGACTACCACTCTCCAATTGTTCATTATGCCCTTGATGGTGTGCCATTTAATCCATGGCTTTTGGATTCAGGCACTTGCTGCACTATGGCACAAATGACTCCTGCACGACTAGTGGTTGTAATACTATTTTTACTGGCCCCCATCTTGCCAGCTCCACCACAGCTCCACATTCACTGCATGCAAGAAAGGAAAAATACAGTTTCCCTTTCCCACTACATTTATACTTATTCAATTTACTCACAAGCATCTCTTGTCGACAGCATTCCAATGGTGTGTTGGGATGTTTACAAGTATCCCAAAACATTACATAGAGTATTAGGATTTGCAGAGACTCAATGAAAAGGCAAAGGCACTTTGAAAGAGCTAATAGCAGGACAGTATATGTTTGTGGTAGATCAGATAACTCCGCCAGTGGTGTTATCTTGCTAGTAGACAAGGGATGGACTGCCACAGTGATTGAATACAAACCTGTCAGTGAGCAAATAATACTAGTGAAATTCAACACTAGATCATGCAAGCTAAATGTGATACAGGCATGTGCACCTACTTAATGCTAAAGCAGAGAAGAGGAACTCATCAAACGAAGTACTTGGCTGTCATGGTTTAAGCAATAGAAATAATCATGAAAAACAACTTACTCAGTTCTGTGAGGTAAATAAGTTTCTTATAACCAACGCCATCCACGAAGACTTTACACCTAGACCTCACCAGGTGGAACATGTCTTTTCAGGTTCACTGTTCCTCGATTGGCTTAAGATGGAATTGTCAATTAAAAACATTAATACAGCTCCTGCTGCCGACTGTATTTCTGACCATCGGCTTCTATATCTTACACCGAGAATAGTTGTTGTTGTTGTTGTTGTTGTTGTTGTTGTGGTGGTGGTGGTCTTCAGTCCTAAGACTGGTTTGATGCAGCTCTCCATGCTACTCTATCCTGTGCAAGCTTCTTCATCTCCCAGTAACTACTGCAACCTACGTCCTTCTGAATCTGCTTAGTGTATTCATCTCTTGGTCTCCCTCTACGATTTTTACCTTCCACGCTGCCCTCCAATACTAAATTGGTGATCCCTTGATATGCACTACCAACCGATCCCTTCTTCTAGTCAAGTTGTGCAATAAATTTCTCTTCTCTCCAATTCTATTCAATACCTCCTCATTAGTTATGTGATCTACCGATCTAATCTTCAGCATTCTTCTGTAGCACCACATTTCGAAAGCTTCTATTCTCTTCTTGTCCAAACTATTTATCGTCCATGTTTCACATCCATACAGTGCTGCACTCCATACAAATACTTTCAGCAACGACTTCCTGACACTTAAATCTATACTCGACGTTAACAAATTTCTCTTCTTCAGAAACGCTTTCCTTGCCATTGCCAGTCTACATTTTATATCCTCTCTACTTCGACCATCATCAGTTATTTTGCTTTCCAAATAGCAAAAATCCTTTACTATTTTAAGTGTCTCATTTCCTAATCTAATTCCCTCAACGTCACCCGATTTAATTAGACTACATTCCATTATACTCGTTTTGCTTTTGTTGATGTTCGTCTTATATCCTCCTTTCAAGACACTGTCCATTCCGTTCAACTGCTCTTCCAAGTCCTTTGGTGTTTCTGACAGAATTACAATGTCATCGGCGAACCTCAAAGTTTTTATTTCTTCTCCATAGATTTTAATACCTACTCCAAATTTTTCTCTTGTTTACTTTACTGCTTGCTCAATATACAGATTGAATAACATAGGGGAGATGCTACTACCCTGTCTCACTCCCTTCCTAACCACTGCTTCCCTTTCATGCCCCTCGACTCTTATAACTGCCATCTGGTTTCTGAACAAATTGTAAATAACCTTTCTCTCCCTGTATTTTACCCCTGCCACCTTCAGAATTTGAAAGAGTGTATGCCAGTCAGTGTTGTCAAAAGCTTCCTCTAAGTCTGCAAATGCTAGAAACATAGGTTTGCCTTTCCTTAATCTAGCTTCTAAGATAAGTCGTAGGGTCAGTATTGCCTCACGTGTTCCAATATTTCCACGGAATCCAAACTGATCTTCCCCGAGGTCGGCTTCTACCAGTTTTTCCATTCGTCTGTAAAGAGTTCGCGTTAGTATTTGGCAGCTGTGACTTATTAAACTGATAGTTCGGTAATTTTCACATCTGTCAACACCTGCTTTCTTTGGGGTTGGAATTATTATATTCTTCTTGAAGTCTGAGGGAATTTCGCCTGTCTCATACATTTTGCTCACCAGGTGGTAGAGTTTCGTCAGGACTGGCTCTCCCAAGGCCGTCTGTTGTTCTAATGGAATGTTGTCTTCTCCTGGTGCCTTGTTTCGACTCAAGTCTTTCAGTGCCCTGTCAGACTCTTCACGCAGTATCATATCTCCCATTTCATCTTCTTCTACATCCTCTTCCATTTCCATAATATTGTCCTCAAGTACATCGCCCTTGTATAGACCCTCTATATACTCCTTCCACCTTTCTGCCTTCCCTTCTTTGCTTATAACTGGGTTTCCATATGAGCTCTTTATATTCATACAAGTGGTTCTCTTTTCTCCAAAGGTCTCTTTAATTTTCCTGTAGGCAGTATCTATCTTACCCCTGGTTAGATATGTCTCTACATCCTTACATTTGTCCTCTAGCCATCCCTGCTTAGCCATTTTGCACCTCCTGTCGGTCTCATTTTTGAGACGTTTGTATTCCTTTTTGCCTGCTTCATTTACTGCATTTTTATATTTTCTCCTTTCATCAATTGAGTTCAATATTTCTTCTGTTACCCAAGGATTTCTACTAGCCCTCGTCTTTTTACCTACTTGATCCTCTGCTGCCTTCACTACTTCATCCCTCAAAACTATCCATTCTTCCTCTACTGTACTTCTTTCCCCCATTCCTGTCAATTGTTCCCTTATGCTCTCCCTGAAACTCTGTACAACCTCTGGTTTAGTCAGTTTATCCAGGTCCCATCTCCTTAAATTGCCACCTTTTTGCAGTTTCTTCAGTTTTAATCTACAGTTCATAACCAATAGATTGTGGTCAGAGTCCACATCTGCCCCTGGAAATGTCTTACAATTTAAAACCTGGTTCCTAAATCTCTGCCTTACCATTATATAATCTATCTGAAACCTGTCAGTATCTCCAGGCTTCTTCCATGTATACAGCCTTCTTTTATGATTCTTGAACCAAGTGTTAGCTATGATTAAGTTGTGCTCTGCGCAAAATTCTACCAGGCAGCTTCCGCTTTCATTTCTTCCCCCCAATCCATATTCACCTACTATGTTTCCTTCTCTCTCTTTTCCTACTACCGAATTCCAGTCACCCATGACTATCAAATTTTTGTCTCCCTTCACTATCTGAATAATTTCTTTTATTTCATCATACATTTCTTCAATTTCTTCGTCATCTGCAGAGCTACTTGGCATATAAACTTGTACTACTGTAGTAGGTGTGGGCTTCGTATCTATCTTGGCCACAATAATGCGTTTACTATGCTGTTTGTAGTAGCTTACCCGCACTCCTATTTTTTATTCATTATTAAACCTACTCCTGCATTACCCCTATTTGATTTTGTATTTATAACCCTGTATTCGCCTGACCAAAAGTCTTGTTCCTCCTGCCACCGAACTTCACTAATTCCCACTATATCTAATTTTAACCTATCCATTTTCCTTTTTAAATTTTCTAACCTACCTGCCCGATTAAGGGATCTGACATTCCACGCTCCAATCCGTAGAACGCCAGTTTTCTTTCTCCTGATAACGATGTCCTCTTGTGTAGTCTCCGCCCGTAGATCCGAATGGGGACTATTTTACCTCCGGAATATTTTACCCAAGAGGACGCCATCATCATTTAACCATACAGTAAAGCTGCATGCCCTCGGGAAAAATTACAGCCATAGTTTCCCCTTGCTTTCAGCCGTTCGCAGTACCAGCGCAGCAAGGCCGTTTTGGTTAGTGTTACAAGGCCAGATCAGTCAATCATCCAGACTGTTGCCCCTGCAACTACTGAAAAGTCTGCTGCCCCTCTTCAGGAACCACACAATTGTCTGGCCTCGCAACAGATACCCCTCTGTTGTGGTTGCACCTACGATTCGGCTATCTGAATCGCTGAGGCACGCAAGCCTCCCCACCAACGGCAAGGTCCATGGTTCATGGGGGGGGGGGGGGGGGGGGGGGGGGCACCAAGTATAAAACTTTCAAAATAAAGGAAGACCTCCAATAGAATAAAGATTAAAGCAGAAGGCAGGAAATGAAATTTTTAGGCATCAAGTCTAAGAACACTTTAGACTGATCAGTCAGATAATATAACATCTGCAGAGAAATGGAATTTGCTGAAGGAGACATTAGTTAAAACAGTTGAAGAAATAGTCAAGGATTGCAAACAAGTGAAGAATAAAAGGAACTGCCTTGCTAAAGAAACTATACTTATTATTGAGGACAGAAAAGCACTGAAGATGGGGATTACAAGGAACTCGCAGTACCACAAGTTAATACAGAGAAGATGCTGAAGAGACAAAACTAATTGCATCAGGAAACATTGGAGAGAATTCAGCAATTCTGGGATTTAAATGAGACCAGGTGCGTGTTCAGTGAAGTAAATAACAAGATTGATCAAACCAAGAACATGGGTGGCAGAAGATGAAGATGGCTCACCTCTAACCAACATAGAACTAGCTCTTGATTGATGAAGAATATACTACAACAGGTTGTAATGAATGAAAATGAAAAACTTGATAGTGCAAACATTTCACTAGAGAAGGAACCTAATGTCTTAAAACAAGAAGTCTGAAAAGCTATAGCTAAATTGAAAAGTAGCATAGCACCTGGACTTGACCTTATTGCTGCTGAAATTATCAAAGCATTTGGATATTTTGGTTTGGAAATCATGCACGAAATAGGTAACAAAATATGAAATAATGGGATGTGGATAGAGGACTGGACCATGAGAAAGGACACACACAGCATTGTGAGAACTATAGAACCATTTCATTAATTTCACATGCCAGCAAGATTCTTCATCCATGAATGCCTGAGAACCTACTTGGATAAAGAAATACCACCAGAGAAAGCTTGGTTCCTGCATAATAAACATGAGAGCAGATTCTCAATGTCAGACAGTTAATTGAAAAATGTATGGAAATAAACACCCCATTAGTTCTTTGTTTCTTGGACTATGGATAGGCTTTCGACTGTGTTCAGTGGAAAGAACTGTGAAGTGTACTAGCAGATATGGGCATTCCTGATGATTATATTACCCTGGTCAGAGATCTCTATATTGATAGCAAGGCAATAATCAGACCAGATAAAACTATTTCAGGTCCTTTTGAATTTTGTAAAGGAGTTAGACAGCAGTGCATTCTGTCACCAGTTCTATTCAATGTCTATGGAGAGTATGTGTTGAGAAAAAGTCTTCATGGCTGGACTGGTGGGATCCGAATTGGAGGACGAAGAATCAGCTATTTACGGGTTGCTGATGACACCCCACTGTGCATAGAATCACATTTGGAAACGAAGGAACTACTGGTTAGAGTTAAGAGAGAAAGTGAGACACTTGGATTGTCAATTGATAAGAAAAAATATCAAGATTGTGATAATTGACAGAGGTGAGTCACTACCAGCTACAGATGTACTATCAGTATGTAGAGAAGTTGATCACATTGTTTACCTGGGTTCAGTGGTTCAGAAATAGGGTAGGTCTTCAAAGGAAATATGATGTAGAATTGTTTATTTATTTATATAATGGAAGGAAACATTCCACGTGGGAAAAATTATATATAAAAACAAAGATGAGGTGACTTACCGAACAAAAGCGCTGGCAGGTCGATAGACACACAAACAAACACAAACATACACACAAAATTCAAGCTTTCGCAACAAACTGTTGCCTCATCAGGAAAGAGGGAAGGAGAGGGGAAGACAAAAGGAAGTGGGTTTTAAAGGAGAGGGTAAGGAGTCATTCCAATCCCGGGAGCGGAAAGACTTACCTTAGGGGGAAAAAAGGACAGGTATACACTCGCACACACGCACATATCCATCCACACATACAGACACAAGCAGACATATTTAAAGACCAATATGTCTGCTTGTGTCTGTATGTGTGGATGGATATGTGCGTGTGTGCGAGTGTATACCTGTCCTTTTTTCCCCCTAAGGTAAGTCTTTCCGCTCCCGGGATTGGAATGACTCCTTACCCTCTCCTTTAAAACCCACTTCCTTTTGTCTTCCCCTCTCCTTCCCTCTTTCCTGATGAGGCAACAGTTTGTTGCGAAAGCTTGAATTTTGTGTGTATGTTTGTGTTTGTTTGTGTGTCTATCGACCTGCCAGCGCTTTTGTTCGGTAAGTCACCTCATCTTTGTTTTTATATATAATGTTTATTTATTTATTTACACGTCAAGTTCCATAGGACCAAATTGATGAGCAAATTTCCAAGGTCATGGAACATGTCAGTACATGAAATTATAACATAAAAGTAATAACAGATAAAAACAAAATGTTTATGAACCCTAAAAAAGTCAGCCCATAAGTTTAAGTAAATGCAATCAACAAAACAACAAGAATCAGCATAATTTTTAAAGGAACTCCTCGACATAACCATGAGGAAACTCTTCAGTTTTGATTTGAAAGCACGTGGATTATTGCTAATATTGTTGAATTCGAGCTCAGTGTATTGAAAATGGATGCAGCAGTATACTGCACATCTTCCTGCACAAGAGTTAAGGAAGTCCGATCCAAATGCAGGTTTGATTTCTGCCAAGTATTAACTGAGTGAAAGCTGCTTATTCTTGGGAATAAGCTAATATTGTTAACAAGAAATGACAATAAGGAATATATATATTGATAGGCCAATGTTAAAATACCCAGACACGTGAACAGGGGTCAACAAGAGGTTTGTGAACTTACACCACTTATTGCCCAGACTGCCTGTTTCCGAGCCAAAAATATCGTTTTAGAATGGGAAGAGTTACCCCAAAATATAATACCGTGCAACATAAGTGAATAAAAATAAGCAAGGTAGACTAATTTTCGTGTCGAACGATCACTTACTTCAGATACCGCTCAAATAGTAAAAATGGCAGCATTAAGTCTTTGAACAAGATCCTGAATGTGGGCTTTCCACGACAGTTTTCTGTCTGTCTGAACACCTGGAAATTTGAACTGTTGAGTTTCACTAATCATATGCCCATTCTGTGAAATTAAAACATCAGGTTTTGCTGAATTGTGTGTTAGATACTGCAAAAACTGAGTCTTTCTATGATTTTGTGTTAGTTTACTTTCTATAAGCCGTGAACTTGGGTCATGAACTGCACTATTTGAAACTGGGCCAGGGTTGCACGCATCATCCATTAGTACCAAGCTAGTGTCATCAGCAAACATAAATATTTTAGAGTTGTCCTTAATACTAGAGAGCACATCATTTATATAAATAAGGAACAGGAGTGGCCCCAACACTGGTCCCAGAGGCACCCCCCACTTGACTGCACCCCACTCAGACCCCACATCACAGCCATCTCAACATCGTGAATAATGACCTTTTGCTGTCTGTTGCTAAAGTAAGAGGTAAACCATTTGTGAGCTACTCCCCATATTCCATAATGGTCCAACTCCTGTTGCAATATTTTTTGGTCAACACAATGAAACGCCTTATTTAAATCAAAAAATATACCTAGCATTCAAAACCTTTTGTTCAACCCATACATTCACAGAGAAAAGAGAATATAGCACTTTCAGTTGTTAAATGACTTCTAAAGCTGAACTGTACATTTGATAGAATAGAAATAAGTCTAAAATTGTCTATATTATCCTTTTCTCCTTTTTTATAAAGCTTCTTTACTACTGAGTACTTTAATAGTTGAGGAAACTGACCATTCCTAAAGGAAAAATTACAAATATGGGTAAATACAGGCCTAACACGTAGAACACAGTACTTTAATACTCTGTTAGGCATTCCATCATATCCATGAGTCCTTACTTAGTCTTCAGTGATTTAATTATTGACTCAATCTCCCATTTGTCTGTATCACAGGGGAGTATGTCAGACATCAGTCTCGGAAAGGATTTTGCCAAGAAAGTTATATGATTCCCTGTAGAAATTAAATTTTTATTTAATTCACCAGTGATGCTCAGGAAATGATTGCTAAATACTGTACATTTATCTGATTTATCAGTAACAGAAATATTTTTACTATGAACTGACTTTATATCATTGACCTTGTGCTGCCGACCAGACACTTCCTTCACAATTGACCATATGGTTTAAATTTCATCCTGTGAATTAACTATTCTATTTGCATACCACATACTCTTTGCCTTCCTAATAACATTTTTAAGCACCTTACAATACTGTTTGTAATGGGCTACTGTAGCTTGATTGTGACTACTTCTAACATTTTGATATAATTCCCTCTTTGTTCTACATGATATCCTTATCCCACTAGTCAGCCATCCAGGCTACCTATTAGCCATCCAGGCTGCCTATTACTGTTTAGAACGTTCTAATGGAAAGCAACTCTCAAAGAGCATGACAAATGTGTTAAGGAAAGCATTATATTTATCATCTGTGTTATCCGCTCTACAAACATCCTGCCACTCTTGTTCCTTGACAAGGTTTAAAAAACTCTCCATTGCTGTTGGATTAACTTTCCTGCATAGTTTGTAGTTATATGTGACATTTGTTTGCTTACAAAAGCCTTTTAGTATTAAAATTTGTGCATCATGGTCTGAAAGGCCATTCACCCTTTTACTAACAGAATGCCCATCTAGTAATTAAGAATGAATAAAAATATTATCTATGGCTGTGCTACTGTTCTCCTGCACCCTATTTGAAAAAAAAACACAGTCTGCATCAGATCATATGAATTTAGGAGATCTACCAACATCCTTTTTCTTGCACCATCATATACAAAATTTATATTGAAGTCACCACACGTAACTAGTTTTTGGTACTTCCTACAAAGTGAATCAAGAACCCTCTCTAGCTTGAGGAGAGACCCATAAACAACAACAATTAGAAGTTTAGTTTCACTAAATTCAACTGCTCCTGCACAACATGCAAATATCTGTTCAGTACAGCTCCGTGATACGTCTATGGACTCAAACGGAATACTGTCTTTTCCGTACATAGCCACCCCCACCCCAATCCCGCAAGCCACCCCCACCCCAATCCCGCAAGGGATTTACTGATCCAGGTGGTGAAGCAATGAAATGGCAGTGGGTAGAATATGTCATGAGATCAGATGACAAAGCTGGCCACTGTGGCCGAGCGGTTCTAGGCGCTTCAGTCTGGAACCGTGCGACTGCTACGGCCACAGGTTCGAATCGTGCCTCAGGCATGGATGTGTGTGATGTCCATAGGTTAGTTAGGTTTAAGTAGTTCTAAGTTCTGGAGGGCTGATGACCTCAGATGTTAAGTCCCATAGTGCTCAGAGCGATTTGAACCATTGGATGACAAATGGAGTAAACATACTACAGAAGTAGTGCTTCTAGATGATAAAAGAAAGACAGTAAAAGAAAGATGATGGTGAAATGAATTGGGAATGACTAGTTGTGGTCGGAGACTGATTTGTAGCATAGTCCAAGAAATTCTTTAGGTTGGGACCCAACAACTTATTTTCACTCAAAAAAATTACCTGTATTGATTTATGTTGTAAGCTTATGTCTTCTCTTAGAATTGAAGCACATCATGTTATGGAGAGGTCATTGCTTATGGAGAATCAGCTGCTGCTCTGCCGTCTTAATGACCGATTGCTGTGCATGGCATTTTTAAGCAGCGAATTCATTTTAACATGCACAGTAAAAAGGTTATTCACTTATTGTTTTATTTCTGCATTAAGACATTATAGAAACTGTAACACTGTTATAAAAAGAAATACATAGGAATTTGTCTATGTGAATTTGTGTACTGCATGACCATGCGCAGTTGCACTCTGTGAGTTACATAAAACTGCTGTTCATGGACCTTGCTTGAGAAGTTTTAGTATCTTGCTTCAAGCAGCTTTTAATTGCCTTTAAATTTGAAGGATAAAGTGGAAAGCTATGGCAAACAATAAGTGGGGATTCAAGTGGCCGGGAGTGAGTAGACCACTTTTATTATGTTAAATTATATTTAAAAACACCTGTAATATACTTTGAAAAATGTGAGCATGTGTTTTCATTATGTGGAAAACCAGCTAAGAGTATGATCCAAAGACATATTAATAAGGAAATGGAGCTTCAGAAATATTTCTGGATTGCTATCCTGATTCATTGCCGATGATTATTAATAGAACTGATTGTAATATTTGTACAGAAATGATTGGTCTCTCATACCTTTTTACAAAACACGTGAAGTAATAATAATAATAATAATAATAATAATAATAATAATAATAATTTACTGGGTTCTGCATGAATCATCAGCCAACGCAGCTGACAGTTCGACTAGTGATGAAATATGAAATCCAACATAGTGATCTCATTTGCTGGGTTTACTGTTGTATTATCACCACCACCACCATGTATTTTCTAAAAATACAACCCATGAGTGTGATGACTATACATGTATTGATTTACACATTATGTTGTTGCCCCTTGGTAAACAGATGTGGATAGTGCATGTGGTGTTTAGTTGTAGCATCTCAAGTTTTCAAAACTTTCTTCTGCTGATTGAATCTTAGGTTTGGGAATATTTTGTCCAAATTTTAAGGTATTTAGTTTTTACAGATTAAAAAATTTGTGCATCATGGTTGTTAAATTTATCTCGTAAAGTGACCAGCTGCAGGCCAAAGCATTTCTTACTGCTTAGGTAATACATAGCTTGTTAAATAAATGGCAGTATGAGAAGAGAGAAGTGTGCAATACATCAACATTAAAAATTTGTTTTCTTAGGTCCAATTATCAGTGGAAGATATGGAAACGATTTTGGATACTCTGTTATATGATGGAAAAGTTGAACGTTCGCTATCTGCTGAGGGAAATTTTCTATACAGAGCCATTAAAAGTTTGCTACCTCCACCAGGAACTGTGACTATGCCATGTGGAGTGTGCCCTGTAAGTACAAACTGTCAGTTTGTGAACAGAATGTTGTTGAACTGTCTTAATGTCGTTAAGTGTGTATTAATGCTCCGTATAATGTGAATTAATGTATTTAAGCAATTTTACTGTTAAACAGAAAAAGTAGGATGAGGATTCTGTTCTTAACTTCAGGAGTTTTTATTGCAGTTAAATATAACAAACAATATTAGGAAAAATATATCTAAAAACAGATGATGTGACTTACCAAATGAAAGCACTGGCATGTCGATAGACACATAAACAAACACAAACATACACACAAAATTCAAGCTTTCACAACCAATGGTTGCTTCGTCAGGAAGGAGGTTGAATCTAGGAGTAGGGCTGAAGGTGAGGCCTTTGGATAGGACAGAGGTTTCGGATTGGGAGAGAGGTTTGGAGGAAAGGTTCTACTGAATTAGGGTGTTGTGGTTCCAGATTGTATTGATTAGAATTTTGAGGTTTTGGGGGGAATGGAGCTGGAAGTGGGAGATTGAGTACCCCCGGAAACCATCCTTGTAACCATTGATGCCACTTCCTTATACACAAATATTCCGCACGTCCAGGGCCTCACTGCAATGGAGCACTTCTTTTCACGCCGATCACCTGCCACCCTACCTAAAACCTCTTTCCTCATTACCTTAGCCAGCTTCATCCTGACTCACAACTTCTTCACTTTTGAAGGCCAGACATACCAACAATTAAAGGGAACAGCCATGGGTACCAGGATGGCCCCCTCGTATGCCAACCTATTTATGGGTCGCTTAGAGGAAGCCTTCTTGGTTACCCAGGCCTGCCAACCCGAAGTTTGGTACAGATTTATTGATGACATCTTCATGATCTGGGCTCACAGTGAAGAACAACTCCAGAATTTCCTCTTCAACCTCAACTCCTTTGGTTCCATCAGATTCACCTGGTTCTACTCCAAATCCCATGCCACTTCCCTTGACTTTGACCTCGATCTGTCCAATGGCCAGCTTCACATGTCCGTCCACATCAAACCCACCAACAAGCAACAGTACTTCCACTATGACAGCTGCCACCCATTCCACATCAAACGGTCCCTTCCCTACAGCCTAGGTCTTCGTGGCAAACGAATCTGCTCCGGTCCGGAATCCCTGAACCATTACACCAACCACCTGAAAACAGCTTTCACATCCCACAACTACCCTCCCGACCTGGTACAGAAGCAAATTACCAGAGCCACTTCCTCATCCCCTCAAACCCAGAACCTCCCACAGAAGAACCCCAAAAGTGCCCCACTTGTGACAGGATACTTTCTGGGACTGGATCAGACTCTGAATGTGGCTCTCCAGCAGGGATACGACTTCCTCAAATCCTTCCCTGAAATGAGATCCACCCTTAATGAAATCTTCCCCAATCCACCAAGTGTGTCTTTCCGCTGTCCACCTAACCTTTGTAACCTCTTGGTTCATCCCTATGAAATCCCCAAACCACCTTCCCTACCCTCTGGCTCCTACCCTTGTAACCGCCCCCCGGTGTAAAACCTGTCCCATGCACCCTTCCACCACCACCTACTCCAGTCCTGTAACACGATCAAAGGCAGAGCCACGTTGGAAAGCACCCACATGATTTACCAACTGACCTGCCTACACTGTGACGTTTTCTATGTGGGAATGACCAGCAACAAACTGTCCATTCGCATGAATGGACGCAGGCAGACAGTGTTTGTTGGTAATGAGGATCACCCTGTGGCTAAACATGCCTTGGTGCACGGCCAGCACATCTTAGCACAGTGTTACACCGTCCGGGTTATCTGGATACTTCCCACTAACACCAACCTGTCAGAACTCCGGAGATGGGAACTTGCCCTTCAATATATCCTCTCTTCCCGTTACCCACCTGGCCTCAACCTCCGCTAATTTCAAGTTGCCGCCCCTCGTACATCACTTGTCACTCAACAACATCTTTGCCTCTGTACTTCCTCCTCGACTGACATGTCTGCCCAAACTCTTTGTCTTTACATATGTCTGCTTGTGTCTGTATATGTGTGGATGGATATGTGTGTGTGTGCGCGCGACTGTATACCTGTCCCTTTTTCCCCCTAAGGTAAGTCTTTCCGCTCCCGGGATTGGAATGACTCCTTACCCTCTCCCTTGAAACCCACATCCTTTCGTCTTTCCCTCTCCTTCCCTCTTTCCTGATGAAGCAACCGTTGGTTGCCAAAGCTTGAATTTTGTGTGTATGTTTGTGTTTGTTTATGTGTCTATCGACATGCCAGCGCTTTCGTTTGGTAAGTCACATCATCTTTGTTTTGAGATATATTTTTCCCACATGGAATGTTTCCCTCTGTTATATTCAAACAATATTAGGAAAATGGTAAGTTACTATTCACTGTAAAGATGACCCGTTGAGTTGCAGACAGTAACAACGAAAAGACTGTTACACATTACAGCTTTTGGCCAAGCCTTCTTCAGCAAATAACAAAACAAAAACAAAAACAAAATCAAACACACACACACACACACACACACACACACACACACACACACACACACACACACACACACAGCTCTGGTCGGAGCTGCCAGTGGTGGTGGTCGTGTGTGTGAGGAGTGTGTGTGTGTGTGTGTGTGTGTGTGTGTGTGTGTGTGTGTGTGTTTTCTTTGCTGATGAAGGCTTTGGCCGAAAGCTATAATGTGTAATGGTCTTTTTGCTGCGTTGATATTTCAACCTGAAGTTTCCATTGTTTTGTTAAATATGACTGTTATTTAGCTACGCACAACCATAGATTAACAGTTGAAACACTTTGTGGGCAGATGAAAAGCTCTCAGTATACCAGCTATGTGGTAAGAATGAAATTTGATGAAATTTTTGTGCGAGTCATACTACTTGAGTGTTATCAAACAGTGGCAAATCCAGCATGGAGAACATTCGTCACTGGTGCCCAGCTGATAACATGCATTAAGCTTTATTTAGGCACACAGTATTGGCTGGGTATATGCGTGACAGACAATAAATACTTTAAACTGTGTAAGTGTGTTCTGTGATAGTCAGTGCATATAACTGAGAAACACAGTGTGTATCAGGAAACAAGAATGTAAACCAAGGAATGTACAAACCTGTATAAAAATTCTCAAAGTGTCAAAATGAAAAACACACTGGAATGGAACTGAGGAGGAGACACTTATTAGCTAGTGGTATCTATCAAAGTTTAGTAGTAGTAGTAGTAGTAGTAGTAGTAACAAAAATACATAGATTGCTACTCACCACAGAGAGGAGGTGTTGAGTAACAGACAGGTGCATTTAAAAGTAGAATAAACTACCAGGCAAAGTCTTTTCTTCAGCTTTGTAAAAAAAAAAAACACAACACACACTGCACAGTGAGACATTCATGTCAGAGTGCCTAGAGATGGATGTGGCCATGTGTGTGCAGAGAGCGACACTGTGAAACATTCAAGCCTGAGGGCGAACTTTGATGTGCCTGTTTGCCGCACAGTGCCTTGCCTATGTGTTGAATAGCAATCTATCCTATGTTTCATTATTCTTTCATCTTGTATTTTCCATTGTTTACTTTAAGGTTTACTTCTGCATGTTTGGCTCTACTTGTTTGGAGCTGAATTTCTCTAATTTACTTAGGGAAGAAATAAACTTAATGTTGAGTCAAATAAATATATCTGTGAGATGTGTAATATTAACAAGTCAAACAATATGTGACAGCAGTTTTTTTATTTTTGTTTAATTGTTTTGTTACAAAGCGTGAAGAAAGTACCTTATAAGAAACCTTTCACTTGCTTTCATTCATAAAGACATGGTTGAAATTCCTGATGTATTGAGATTTGGAAAGAGGCTATGAAAGGCATTCCTGCTGATAGAAAACATTGCATGTCGCTAGGCAATAAACTTTCCAAAAACCGAAGTTTATAAAATATACCAGTTGCACAACATTATGGACACTAAAGAATTGGAGGAGAAGTGGGAAAAATGATCATGCTGAGGTTGAGGAGAAAGTAAAGTATGGCACACGAAATGCTATTACTTTTCTCAGATTGTCGTCAGTGCATAAGACATTCTCTTGGGACTATTGGCATCATGTTAGCACAGTCCTGGGAGAATGCTATCTGGCCATAGGTGCTTAGTTTATGCAGTGGATTTCAGATGGTTCTTGCTGAAGTAGATAGCTCTGACAGCATTTGCTCTGTTGATTATCATGATTTCAGTACTTTCAGTGTGCTGCGTCAACAACATAGAAGCTTAGTTTAATATACTGAAAATAGTGTCTGTCTTGAATATATTGGCTTCATCTAATCAGAGTCTACCCTCTTCAGACATTGGAGATGTCTCCATATGTTCATAACCTTTTTCCTGTCCCATTGCAAGGATGTACAAGGTCTGTTCAAAAAATTCTGGAACATTCGTAATTTCACACCAATGGTGTGTTGAATGAAACGCTGTTGGCATCCCTGCACATGCCTGTGTTTAATGTGTAACTGCTGGGAGTTTTCTTGTTTTATGTCTGTTAGTTATTGCACAGAGCTGTATTGAGTAGAATGTTGTGTTGTAGAGTTTACAAATTTTGAGATGGCTGAGTTAGAGTAGCAATGTGCTTGCACTGAATTTTGCATGAAACTCAATAAAACTTTTGCAGAGACACACCAAATGATACAGGAAGCCTACGGTGATGAGTGCTTAGGCCGTATTTGGTGTTACGAATGGTTCAAATGACTTAAAAATGACTGGATGGAATTTCAAGATGATCCTCAATTAGGATGTCCTTTGACATCTACAAACAATGTCAATGAAATTGTGTGTGCCAGTCGAAGACTGACTGTCTGAGAGATTGCAGAAGAATATAACATTTCAGTTGGGTCATGTCATGAAATACTGACACAGCATCTTGGAATGCATTGTGTTGCCACCAAGTTCGTCCCACTGCTCATGAGTCAAGACCAGAAAGACCTTAGCCTTACAATCTGTGAAGAGCTTTTGGATTGCACAAATGACAACAAGATGTTTAAGAGAATCATAACTGGTGAAGACACAGGGTCTATGGCTATGACGTTGAGACCAAGGTTCAATCTTCTCAATTCTCCTGTACCAAAAAATGCTTACAGGTCAGGTTAAATGTCAAATCCATGCTGATAGTTTTCTGTGACCTTGAAGGATTAGTTCATCATGAATTCATGCCACGGCGACAAACTGTTAATCGCTGGTACTATCGACATGTTGCGAGAAGGAAATGGCCTGAAATGTGGCAAGACAATTCATGGCTCTTGCATTATGATAACACACTTGCACATTCATCCCTGTTGGTATGTGACTATTGCACAAAAAATGAAATCCCTGTGCTGCCTTATTCCCCATACTCTCCACACCTGGCCCTAGCAGACTTCTTTTATTTTCAAAGTTGAAAACCCCATTGAAAGGACGAAGATTTGCAACAAGAGATTAGATAAAAGAAATTCACAGACAGCGCTTCACAGTCCAGCAAGAAGCATACCAAGACTGCTTCCGAAAGTGGAAATGGTATTGGGAGTGGTGTATAAATTGTGGAGGAGAGTGTTTTGACGGAGACCATGTACAATAAGTAAAAGACAGCCATAGAAAAATTTGTGGACAGAGTTCCAGAATTTTTTGAATAGACCTTGTATTCATAATACTGTATGTAGTGTAGGCAGGCACCTCCTTCACTGCAATTAGAAACTAATCGCTGGACATGTGTAATCCAGTGCAATTTCTGACAGAGAAATTTCAATTTCGAAACATTGGGTCTTCCAGTGATTTGATAAACCCTCAATATCATGTATGTGGGTAAACATGCTGAAGATAACTTGGCATTGATAACAGTTTTACACACTTCAAATGTGAAACATGCCCTAGCAAATGTTCTGTGGGTGAATAATTTATAACAAAATTGCTGACTTCTCCTTTTTGAAAGTTACTCCAAAACTTTTGAGACTGCCATAAAATTTGTACTGTTTCATTCCTAATGTTTTGCAATGCATTCTCTCATATGCACTTTAGACCATGCATCCTTAGGAAGAAATTTGATGTAGATGTAATCACTACTGGTGGCTTAAAATTATGCCAACAGACGGTTGATTTCAGTTTTGAGAAGAAGTAAAGCACACAAGGCCGTACATGGGTGATAAGATAAATATGTAAGCGTTTCGATTCAGAACTCTTCTATAGTGGGTTTTGGTGTAGTTGATAAAGAATGGTTAGGATTCAGGCCCAACTTCAGCTACTTCTAATGAAGCTTAATGCTTATCAGTATAGCAGTTTATGGTTCCTGCCTGCATTCTTAAAGCATGCAGCATAAAAAATATATTAAATTCTTGTTGGACAAGCGTAATTGGGAAAAATCCTGACTTATGACTCCTTTCATACTTATAAGAAAATTTCTTTTATCAGCCAAGGACAGTGATTGTCCAAGATAATATGTGGAGTCTCACCACATTTGAAATTCAGCTAGATGGCAGATAGCACTTGAATAATATATAGTGCATTACAGTGGAGGTACTTTTGGGTTTAATACCCTCATACTATTGAAATGTACAATAATAAAATAGAAGGGTATGGGCACTGCATATCTTTCATGGGAAAGTGACAAAGAACAAGCACAGTCATTGAGGAATATAATTTTAAGGTTCTTCTGCCAGCAGTCGGCATCTTTGTCTGAAGATGATTAGTAGGTGCTCTATCACAATATGTCAAGTTAAGGAAGAACCATCTACTGCTGATTTTCTTAAATTCAGTTTTTGAATTACCATTTCTACTAGTACAGTGGCATTTTATATGTTGTCATATATTACAAGTTCCGTAAATGTTCTCAGTAACTGCACATACTAAGAAATCAGCAGTGGCCCTTGATCCCAATATAAATCTTTGAACATGTTTGAATACACCTCTTAGGTAAAAAAAATTGTAGTCTGGTTCTCAGAAAGCTGGTTGTCTTGAGAAACATTCGTTTTGTAAGCTTTTGTATATTGCCAGACAATGAAAATGAAATACTTGCAACATACAAAATTGTGGATGATTGCTGGTTGCTTGTCAGCAGATTAACCACCACAAACTTAACTTTTTTTTTTGGCATTGGTAGTCTTAATGCAGAGTGATTCATCTGAAAGATGTGCTAAAGTGATAAAGTATGTAAGAAATAATGTAAAAGAAGCCAGTGCTTATCTTTCAGATTTGAGAACAGTTTTTTTTTTTTTTTTTTTGTTTCAGGTATCACATTTTTGTAACGAAATTGGATCCGTTAATCCAAGAAAGTGTGTTTATATGAAAGAATGGCTGGAGTAATGAATTCCCTTTGCTGTGCTGTAGATTGAAACAGAAAATCCTTTTGAGTGGAAGAAACCAATCATCCTTCTTTGTAAACATTATTGCCTTGTTAATAAAAAAATTTATGAGCTCTAGTACATAGCTTTTTATTAAACTTCCTTCTCTCAATTAACAACTCCAGAAGGGGAAAAAATGATCCATTTTATTTCTTTTATCAATATCCTTTTGCAGGAATATCATAAAGAAAGCTGTTGTGATTAAAGGTTAATTAAAAAAAATTGTCTGCCAGATGGTATAAAGCTGTAATGAGCAGTCTCTTATATTACTTGTTATTGGAGCTGTAATTTTACTGATAAATTGCTTATTGCGTAGCAGAATACAAGGCGTAAATGATATCTGGCGATTGTATGTGTCACTCTTTAGGGAAATGTTACATTTTCATTCCAGAGAAAACTCATGTTAATCACTTTTAACAACACTTGTCTCATGGGCATTAAAGCTTCATTGTCTTGTCGCAAACCCCTGAATCCACATTAGTTCACCAAGAAAACAACATGCTAAGTGTTGCACTCTTCCACTTTGCCATTGGTGAGCTACTGACCTGCTTTGGACCAGTGATCACTGCCATCCTACATTTTGATGACTTGTGCATTTGGTAAGTTCCCAATCTGTAACCTTGGTGAACAGCAGCTCCGAGGTGCCATCCAAAAGGCCTGCATTGGATTGTTCCCCATGGCTTCCAGCTCTTTCCCACAAAAAATGCAAGTTGTGCATTTATGTTGTCGTATGCCAGTCCATATTGAACCAGCACTCTACTTGGGTATCCAGCGCTAGGACATTGTTTCTATTTTTGAGATAGCTCCTTGATAAAAAGCTGACATGGCTGACCTGTACTCACCAGCGAAAGACTAGCTACATGTAAAAGCTTATACTCTCTGCTTCCTTGCCCATACTTCGAGTGTGGATCATGCTGCTCTATTCCACATTTACCAGGCCCTTGTCATGTCCCTAAGGGGCTATGCTTGACAGGTTTATGGCTCTACAGCATCTTTGGCTCCATCATTGTGGAGTCAGACTGGCCACTGGTACCTTCCAGACTAGTCCAATAGAAAGCCTTTTTGTCAAAGTGGGTACCTCTCTTCTTCAGTACTGACAGCAGCAACTCTCTCTCACTTATGCAATCACAATCCAATACAGTCATCCAACCTATCAACTCCTTTTTCCACACGAAAGACATTGACACCAGCCCTCTTGTGGGATTACAATTGCAATGCTCCTTGAGGCCCTCTGCCAGGACTTACGCCCGAACCCCTTAGAATGCCTTCAGTGACCTTTTTATGTGTGTTCCGTTGAGTTCTTCAGGAGCACCAGGGTGCTACTGTCATTTACACTGACAGCTCTAACACCATGGGTAAGACAGGATATGCTTTTACATCTCCCTCCAGGTACATGTAATGTTAATTTTAATTTTAATAATCAACAGCCTCAGTTGCACCATTTACCTAGAATTAACCTACGTTTCAGTCAGGATAACCCAACCTTCTTCAGAATAACAGTAACTACCGTTTGTCCATAGTGGACATCGTCAAGCTAAAACTACAAATCCATAAATTATCGTCAGACTGCAAAACTTACCTGAAACTGCCTCGGCTCCACTTCGCGACCACGAGGCGGCAGCCACGAGTGCTGTACTGTGTTCCAGCTGCTGCATCGCGGTTGTGATAGTTGACGGATGTCACCGCTTCCAGACTGGGCACTTATTTTGTACTCGTACATTAATGGGGATTTTCACCTGGTTATATGCAGTAGGTTACACTTACTAATATTGAGAGATAACTGCCAGTCATTACACCCCGCATTTATTTTCTGCAAATCCTCCCCTCATTGATTTGTTCACAACTTTCGTGTGATACTACTTTCCTGTAGACTACAGCATCATTGGCAAACAATGTAATGCCGCTCTCAATACCATCAACCAGATCATTTATGTAAATCGTAAAAAGCAGCAGACCTATTACACTGCCCTGGGGCACACCTGAAGTTACGCTTGTTTCTGTTGAAGTCACCCCATTCATTCAGGACGACATACTGCACTCTGTCTGTTAGAAAACTTTCTATCCAACCACATATGTCATTGGATAGACTGTAAGCAAGCGCTTTTTGGGGCAAGCGACAGTGCGGAACTGAGTCGAACGCCTTTTGAAAGTCTAGAAATATGGCATCAACCTGGGACTCAGTATCTAAAGCCTGTTGTATATCATGCACAAAGAGGGCCAGCTGTGTCTCGCATGACCGCTGTTTCCTAAAACCGTGCTGGTTTCTGCAGATGAGCTTCTCAGAGTCTAGAAAGGTCATTAGGTCTGAACACAAAATATGTTCCATGATTCTTCAACAAATCGATGTCAGTGAAATTGGCCGGTAATTATGTGCATCTGATTTTCTCTCCTTTTTATAGATTGCTATGACCTGGGCCTTGTTTCAGTTTCATGGAACTTTCTGCTGTTCCAATTATCTCTGATAGATGATGGATAAGAATGGTGCTATATTTGTAGCATAGTCAACATATAATATTACGGGGATACCGCCTGTGCCAGATGCCTTCCTGGCGTCTAAGGATCGTTACTGTTTTACAATCCCAGCCTGTAGATTAACTAGGCAAAATAGAGGCAAATGAGAATTAAGAAGGTTGATAAGTAACCAAGTAGTTGTCTGCATGTTACAGGTTTGCACAACAAATAATACAGGTTTCTTAAATGGATGACTGTAACCCTCACAAGCAGATGTCACTTAATGTTTTTTCATAAGTTACTGCTCAAGACTCTACACAGTATTGTCCAGTTGCAAAGTGAGGAACTGGTATGACTTTAAATAGTTGTAGAGTGAATGCAATTAGTGTAAGAACTTCCCACACATCATACAGTTTCAACTTAAACTACTCATTAACTCTAGAGGACACACACTCCTTTGAATGCGTATTGATATCCCACAATCACAAAGTAAAATCACCAACATGTGTCACCTCATTACATCACAGTTATAATAAGAAAATGGTGCAACAGTACTTGAGGGAACAGATCTGTGGCAATTCAGTACTGTCTGTGAGATGAAAAACTAATACTCATCTCATGTCAGTTATATTAGGGAAGAACACTGCTCACTACCTCATCAGTCAACATTACAGAAAACCATGGCCCACTAATTCAATACCACTCAAGTCCCTTTGACAGGAAACAAAAATTACTAATTCCGAACAATCTGAGGAGGTAAAATGTGAAAATATGCCAGGAAAGTAGAAGATATAAAGTTATTGGCATAGAGGAACAAGACAAAACTCTAGAAAAGGCAAATAAAATATAAATGTATTCATAAAACTTCACAAAAAGGAAAGGAAAGAATGCAATGAGTAATTAATGAATTCATGAAGTACAAAAATGGGGTGGCTAGAATGCATTTTGTGTAACAGGGGCACAATTTGTAAACAAACTTCTAACTGGCATTGAACAGTCCACAGAGGTACTGCTGGTCCATTGCGTTAAACGGTCACAGTAATTCGGTGATCAGACAAATTGCCATTGTCAGGTGCGTTAAAGATCTCAGCTACTGAGGGCCTGTGGCCGACTTATATCCACTCCCACACAAGCTATATCCTCTGCAGTCCACGCCCGATGATGTGTATCACTAGTCATGGAAATGCTTGTGTCGGCATCTGTGGTGGTGTTGATGTAGTTGCTCTTTCTACCCTGGTCACCAGAGCATTGTGTTTGCTGAGTGTCTTTTTAATTAGACCTCGTGCTGGTTCCCAAGCCTTGCTAACTTTATAGCCGCAGTCCTGATTGACAGGATTATCCCTGGTGCGAATTTCAATGGCTTCTCTAATGACACTGTTTCAGTATTTGGAAGTATGTGCTAAAATTCTGGTACATTCATATTCCATCATGTGATTGTCTGACAAACAGTGCTTTGTGACTGCCGACTTGGTGGGATATGTAAGTGTGCTGCTGGTGCTCTTGGCATCGATCTTTGATGGTGCACACTGCTTGTTCAATATATGTCTGGCCACATTGGCGTGGAACCTGATAGACTTTGTCCTTCTGCAGATCAAGGTCATCTGCGACACTCCCCAGTAATGCCCATTTTTGTTATGGTGGGCAAAAGACAGTTCGTACATATACATTTTCAGTATAAACCAGACTTCTCCCAATATTGCAACAGTGTACAGTATAAAGACTGTGGCTACCTCTTCCTTCATGATTTTTTTCCATCTCCACAGTTCTGTAGTGGTGGAGTGAAGAGTGCAGTTAACTTGCCATTCTGAGCATCAGTTTTCCCGGCAAACAGTTATAGGGTGTTCCTATATTTGAGACAAACTCTCTGCATCTGATGTGGTGTGTACCCAGTGTACTAGTGCTTTTAGTACCCCATTCCTGCGTGCAGGGTGGTGGCAGCTATCTGCGCGCAAATACAGGTCACTGGGTGTTTTCTTCCGATACACATCATGGTCCAGGGTGCCATCAGGTCTTCTCTGAACCCATGACGTCAAGGAAAATCCCAGGAGATAAACTGAAGACTCTCAAATCTTAGAATCTTATCATCATCGCTTACATCTAGTATTAAGAGGAACAGTACCAACAACAGCAGAAATGGTGCATAAAAACACAATCTAGTATAGTAACACAAATGAAAACACTATTCTGAATTGAAGTTATAGGTAAAAAAGAGATTAGTCTGGGCTCTCAAATAGGAAAACATCCACAAAGAGAAATCTGCTCTGATGGCAGCACTTCTTGCTAATATGTCGGTACAGTAGCTGCGGCACATAGACGAGGACTGACAGCAGTGGAGTAATATGTGAGGGTGGTGTTAGGTGCGGGGTATGGGGGCAATGGTAGGTGAGGCATGAGCGGTCGGTGGTAGGTGTGGTAGCCAGGCCATATGCATGCGATGCCCACATGGCTGCGGCTTGGGCTCCGGGTGGTGTGATGGGTGGGCAACACAGCTGGATGGTGGCAACAGCATGGTCCTCAATGTGGACATCTCTGCTGGAAAGCAGTGTGACAGCACAGCCAGTCACACTGCACTCAGCAGTTGGATGGCACCCGTGGGCGACATGCTGCTGGTGTCAGGTGGCGCACAAAGCTTAGGTAAGATGCCTGCATGCTAGGCAAGACGGTGTGAATGGCAACGGCACATGGCTCATTCTCTCCCTTGCCCTCTTCACATCCCAGCTCCGGGTTAGTGCACAGGGACTGAGAAGTTGTGCCTGCTGTGAATGTCAAATGGGGGCCGGCACGCATGCAGTTGCAGTGCATGGTGTGGTTCAGTGCATTCCGTGAGGTTCGCCCCCACTGCGGTAGCCTATGCACTAGACTTTGGCGCTGGCCCTGATATGACAGGATGTGGCTGGAAGCATAGCTGGCACACTGCAGCACTCAGGCTTGGCTCACAACAAAATAACAGTGGCAGATGCTGACCAACCACACAACATCAAATATGAACTGAAGGTGGCCAGCTGCCCTATGGACCGAAAGGTGGGAGTGGATTGTGATGCTGACACCAAAGTGCAGATGGTCGAGTGGTGAGGACTTGGGAGTGGGTGTCCAAGGGCTGATATTAAATGGGAACAGGAAATTGGACAAATTCAGAGAATATGTTTCAGTATACAAGATACATGTTACCTTCTACATCTACATGTACATCTACATACATACTCCGCAATCCACCATACGGTGCATGGCGGAGGGTACCTCGTACCACAACTAGCATCTTCTCTCCCTGTTCCACTCCCAAACAGAATGAGGGAAAAATGACAGCGTATATGCCTCTGTACGAGCCCTAATCTCTCTTATCTTATTTTTGTGGTCTTTCCGCGAAATGTAAGTTGGCGGCAGTAAAATTGTACTGCAGTCAGCCTCAAATGATGGTTCTCTAAATTTCCTCAGTAGCGATTCACGAAAAGAACGCCTCCTTTCCTCTAAAGACTCCCACCCGAGTTCCTGAAGCATTTCTGTAACACTCGCGTGATGATCAAACCTACCAGTAACAAATCTAGCAGCCTGCCTCTGAATTGCTTCTATGTCCTCCCTCAATCCGACCTGATAGGGATCCCAAACTCTCGAGCAGTACTCAAGAATAGGTCGTATTAGTGTTTTATAAGTGGTCTCCTTTACAGATGAACCACATCTTCCTAAAATTCTACCAATGAACCGAAGACGACTATCCACCTTCCCCACAACTGCCATTACATGCTTGTCCCACTCCATATCGCAGTGCAATGTTACGTCCAAATATTTAATCGACGTGACTATGGCAAGCGCTACACTACTAATGGAGTATTCCAACATTACGGAATTTTTTTTCCTATTCATCTGCATTAATTTACATTTATCTATATTTAGAGTAAGCTGCCATTCTTTACACCAATCACAAATCATGTCCAAGTCATCTTGTATCCTCCTACAGTCATTAACGACGACACCTTCCCGTACACCACAGCATCATCAGCAAACAGCCACACATTGCTATCCACCCTATCTGAAAGATCATTTATGTAGACAGAAAACAACAGCGGACGTACCACACTTCCCTGGGGCACTCCAGATGATACCCTCACCTCCGATGAACACTCACCATCGAGGACAACATACTGGGTTCTATTACTTAAGAAGTCTTCGAGCCACTCACATATTTGGGAACCAATCCCATATACTCGTACTTTAGTTAGGAGTCTGCAGTGGGGCACAGAGTCAAACGCTTTCCAGAAGTCAAGGAATATGGCATCCGTCTGATACCCTTCATCCATGGTTTGCAAGATATCGTGTGAGAAAAGGGCGAGTTGCGATTCACAGGAGCGATGCTTTCTAAAGCTGTGCTGATGCATGGACAGCAACTTCTCTGTCTCAAGGAAATTCATTATATTCGAACTGAGAATATGTTCAAGAATCCTGCAACAAACCGATGTTAAGGATATTGGTCTGTAATTTTGAGGATCCGTCCTTCTACCCTTCTTATATACAGGCGTCACCATCGCTTTTTTCCAGTCACTCGGGACTTTACGTTGGGCAAGAGATTCGCGATAAATGGATGCTAAATAAGGAGCGAATGCAGTAGAGTACTCTCTGTAAAATTGAATTGGACTCCCATTAGGACCTGGCGATTTATTTATTTTCAACCCATTCAGCTGCTTCACAACCCCAGGGATGTCTATCACTATGTCCTCCATACGGGAATCAGTACGAGACTCAAACGGTGGTATGTTTGTACGATCCTCCTGTGTGAAAGATTTCTCAAATGCTAAATTTAAAATTTCAGCTTTTGTTTTGCTGTCTTCCGTTGCCAGGCCAGACTGATCAGTGAGTGACTGGATGGAAGCCTTCGACCCACTTACTGATTTTACATAAGACCAGAATTTCCATGGGTTTTCAGATTTTTTGCTAATGTATGACAGTGGTAGTGGTTGAATGCTTCGCACATCGCTCTTTTTACAGCAGCACGAATCTCTAGTAACTTTTGCCTGTCCTCATTCTCCCGATCTTTTTTGTACCACGAGTGGTACTGTCTTTGCTTCCTGAGCATTCTCCGAATTGCGCTGTTAAACCACGGTGGGTCTTTTCCGTCCGTAACCCACTTTTTCAGCATATACTTGTCCAATGCGTGATTTACAATGTGTTTAAAATTTGCCCATAATTCTTCCACATTCATCATACCGGCAGTAAATGAAGTCGATTCATTTACTAAGTGGGATGCTAACAACTGCTTATCTGCTCTTTCTAGTGAGAATACTCTCCTAGCCTTCTTGACCGACTTTTTAACTTTTGTAACCATAGTCACAATGACAACATAATGATCACTAATCCCTGTCTCAACACTGACATCGTCGATGAGGTCTGGTCTGTTCGTGGCTACCAGATCTAAAATATTTCCATTATGCGTTGGCTATCGATTTAGCTGCTCAAGACAGTTTTCGGATAATGTGTTCAAAAGTAATTCACACAACGGCTTGTCTGTACCACCTGTAATGAAGCCATAGACATCCCAGTTTATACTAGGTAGGTTGAAGTTGCCTCCGACTAATATAGCATGATCCGGGTACTTCTGTGATGCAGAATGTAGACTCCCTACTGTAGGATAGTCTAGGTGATCAAACAAGTGGGTGACAGAAGAGGTGGTGGTTTATGTTAAGGCCGGTCATGGAGTGCAGAGCTGCACTGCATTGGAAGAAAGATGTCTGTTCCCCTCAGGGTCTAGATCAGAGGGGAGGGAAGTGACTGAGTTCTGCTTTCCAGATTTCTCCAGCATACACATGACCTGCCTCCCACGCAAGCTATTGGCTAATCTGGCGGTGTGAATTTTCCAGCAAACTTCAGCAGCGAGCTGAAGGCACCTCTTGTCAGCAGCTTTAACCATATAGAACTGCCTTGGTTCTGAAAGGTAGGTAGAGTTGAAGTTACTCTGCAAGAAAACATGTAAAGACTTGACTGGGGCCTTTGAAACAGAATTTTTAAACTAATTGCCTAAAGTAGTCCTTGACTGGCTGCCATCTTGTGTGTAAAATATCCATCTCAAAATCACTATATACAAGTTTCTACGTAGAACAAAAATTTAGAATGACCAGTCAACAAAAAGTTCATTTTTTATTACATATGTCATTGTTTCTTGCATATACTCTGGGTACGTCATGCTTCTCCAGTACAGGGTGGTAAGCAGAGTGCTCCTATATCATGCCTGCACAGGTACTCACTCTTGCAAAGGTACTGCGATCGCTTTCCCCTCTTGAAGATACGCATCACGCTTTGGTATGCTTCTCCACTTGCGAATAACACAATAAATCTGCACAATAATTATTCTCTCCTGTACTGTAACTCATTTTATAGTCTTTAGTATTATTTATCATTAAGAACATGTAGGGGTACATATCACTCTTCCAGAGTGATATGTAACACCACATGGTATGTAATGTCAATGTAAACAGGACAAGAAATGCAGTGGATTTTCAGAAGGACTAGCAGTCACACTTGCAATCGTAGGCAAGCAACATGTGTCCTATAATACTGTGCAGTTTGAATCACTTGAGAATGCCAGAAGACAGTTTTTATTAGATGTTTTGTTTATACTCTTTGATGGATACCATGAGGTGTAAATAATGAGATAAGTTGTAATGAAGGCTAAAAGTATTATTCGCATAAAAGTAAATGTTGAGACTTGTTCTGGGTCCACACACATGTTGTAAGCAACTGTTTATATACAGGCCCAGTCAATAAATATGCGGAAAAGTTGCAAAGTTTGTGCTGCTTTGTTATTTTTTGCTGGTGTCCTAGAGCTATTATCAGATGGGCTTGGTGCACTTGCCTTGCAAACACACTGTTGGGATTCAGTAAAATAAGATGGCAGTAGTCTTGCAGGTTTGCACCAATGTGGAGCAGCTGAATGTCATTGGATTTCTGGCAGGTGAAGGGCTGAAACCGGCTTAACTGAAATCCTCCTTTGGTTAGCAATGCAATATGGTGAAAGCCGTTTGAGTCAAACTTGAGTGTACTAGTGGGAATTGTTAGTTCAAATGGGATTTAACAAGTGTTGAAGATCCACCATACCCAGGGCACACTCTCTATGCAGTCTTGGAAAACAACGTTGGGAGAGTTGATGAATTGATACAAGAAAACAAGTGTATTAAGGTGACTGATATTCCAGGAATGATGAACATGTCTGATGAGCCTATCATATTGTACATGACATGCAGGTAGTACAAGGCTGAAGGGGATGCAGTTCTTCACCATATTGTAATTGGAGATGAAAGTTGGTTGCATTTTTAATCCAGTGGAAGAAGCTCTTAAGTTCTTAGTGACTCGAGGTTTGCTGATGAGGAAATCAAGTAGCAGTGCATAGCTGGTTACACACATGCCCCGAAGGATTCTTTGCATATGGAACTGAGAAGCTTGACCAGTGTTGACATAAATGCATAGAACTTGAGGGAATTATGGTGAAAAATAAATAAGTGTTTTATTCTGTTCTATAGGTTCTTTTTAAAAAAATTATGGTCTTTTATTGAAGGATTCTTATCAAAAATGGTGGAAAAAGTTACCAGTTTCTTTGCATTGTCAGCAAGTGGGATACTTCACATCATGTTTTTGATTTACTGCCACTGGTAGGCAGGTTGGTTGGGTCAGCCTTGCCCTTTCAAAGGAACCATCCCGATATTTGATTGAAGCGATTCAGGAAAATCATGGAAAACCCAAATCAGGATGGCCAGACATGGGTTTTAACCATCATTCTCCTGAATGTAAGTCCAGTGTGCTAAACACTGCACCATCTATCTCACTCAATACCTGCCATTGGTATGTATCAATATGTACCACAATGCATAACTCAAGTGATCTTCTGTGCTTTGAAGAGCCCATGGATAATGTTCTTGTTGCCTTGCCAGCCCGTGTGCCCTGTGATGTGTGGCGAGCAGCAATACACTTGTTGGTCTGTAGATTCTGTACTCCATAACACGATTGTGGTTTTAGAGTATATTTTTTGCTCAGTTTGTTGTTGTCTTATCTTGAATTAATAACTTTTAGCATGCTACAGTTAGTAGTGACCTCTTTCAGCATGTGCCTGCACCACCTTTGTCATGCAACATTCATTGGACATTTATGATCTACCCACAATCTAATGCACTAATATTGTGAATCTTCCCCATCCACAACTAGGCTTATCATGATGAACAGTATGAGGCCTTATGATATCTGAGTTATGTGACTGTCATACATGGTGCCAAAGAGTTCAAATTTATCTCTTCCTGAATAATGATTACCTGTTAAATAAATGTTATTCAGAATGATTGTCAGAGTGACATCCTATTTTGTTCTGATTGTAAACTGGCCACTGAGAGACAGTTGACCTTGTGTAGTGAGGCATAAAAATAAAAATGGCTAGTCTGCAGAAGGCACATTCTCTCCCTGCACATGCAGCAAAGCTGGGATTGTGTGTAGTGTAAATTACAGAAGCAGCAAATGAAAATGTTCAGCACTTACCTGTGGCACAATGATTACTCACAGCAGAAAAACCCTCAGCTACCACTGTCCCCAATGTCTGACTAGAAGCAATAGCATTCTCAAATGTCCATTAAAGTTGTTTTGGCATAACTGTGCCTTTCATACAGTACAATGATTCAGCTGAATGTATACTAGACAATCATCCTTCCAGTAAGAAGCAGAGGGGAGGGCATCTCTTAAATTATGGTCAGCATGAAATTCCATTAAAGGAACAAGTCACGCTAACACCGAAAACATACAAAAAAGTTATTAGAACTCCACATTCATGCATGATAACACCTCTAATAGAAGATATCATTTTTGAAAGAGAATTTATGTGAATAACACACATCACTGTGTGAATCTGTTTGTCGATGTAGAGGAGGACACACAGCTCATATAATGTTAAAAAACCTGTCACACTTGTCCATACCATTCACCATTTGTGATATGTCATACAAATGAAATAAGTCATTGTATAGCATGTAATCAGTGGGGTATGTGCCCAAAAAATGAAAACAAATTGTGGACTTCCAGGTCTACTGTCAACACACAATCTGAAACTGCTGTTTATCTGATCTCAAGGTCTGAGGAACTAATGACAAAATTGATTAATTTCTCATGATTGGGGTTCAGTCACAAAACGTTTTAAATGTCATCATAGACTAATGCTGAAAATAAATAATTTCTACAGTCAGTGGTGATTTCCCCCCCCCCCCCCCCCCCCCCTCCTCTCTCTTTAATCATGCCAAAGACAAAATTGTTGGGATATCTCATTTTCCTGTTGGATGAAGATTCCCAACATTTTCAAGTAGCTAACACAACTTTTGGACTATAAAAATATAACTACATCCCCTTTTGGATAGCCAGTGCCCCCAATTGTCTTTCAAATATATTGAAAACAACTTATACAAAGAATCTTAGATGATAAATTATAAAGTTCATATTCTTTGACTGGGGCTTTGTGAGAACAGCATTTTATAAACATAAAAACATTAGTTACCATATGTCAATAGACTAGGTTCATACAAAAATAACTTTTTTCACACTATCTGAGTGTTTAGGACACACACTTAGCACCACATTGAAGTTCTAATCAAATCTCAACTAATAAATCCTGAAGCATTTTGGTATTTACTAGGGAAAGTCAACCATTATGGAAAACTCATTATGAGTGCAATTCAAATTTCATACTCCTTAAATAATTTATGGGAAGTTGACGCTATTTATTAATGGATAAAACCATACAAATATCAAAAAAAGTTTTGCAGCACCTCGGTTCCAGAACCTGTACAGAAATTTGAATAGAGATCAACATAAGCATCATTTCTGCCCTTTTATTGCTCATGAAAACCACACATTGCATGTTGTACCAAGATACAGTAGGACCTTCAGAGGTGGTGGTCTAGATTGCTGTACACAACAGTACCTCTGATACCCAGTAGCACGTCCTCTTGCATTGATGCATGCCTGTATTTGTCATGGCATACTATCCACAAGTCCATCAAGGCACTGTTGGTCCAGATTGCCCCACTCCTCAACAGTGATTCGGCATACATCCCTCAGAACAGTAGGTGGGCCACATCATCCACAAACAGCCCATTTCAATCTATCCCAGGCATGTTCGAAAGGGTTCATGACTGGGAAACATGCTGGCCACTCTAGTCGAGCAACGTTCTTATCCTGAAAGAAGTCATTCACAAGATGCGCATGATGCGAGCACGAACTGTCGTCCATGAACACGAATGCCTCGCCAATATGCTGCCAATATAGTTGCACTATGAGTCGCAGGATGGCATTCGCGTATCGTACAGCCCGTTATGGCACGTTCCGTGACCACCAGCAGCATATGTTGGCCCCATGTAATGCCAGCCCAAACCAGCAGGGAACCTCCACCTTGCTGCACTCGTTGGACAGTGTGTTTAAGGCATTCAGGCAGACCGGGTTGCCTCCAAACACGTTTCCGACAATTGTCTGGTTGAAGGTATATGCGACACTCATTGGTGAAGAGGATGTGATGCCAGCACTGAGCGGTCCATTGGGCATGTTGTTGGACCCATCTGTATCGCACTGCATGGTGTCGTGGTTGCAAAGATGGACCTCGCCATGGACGTCAGGAGTGAAGTTGCGCATCATGCAGCCTATTGCGCACAGTTTGAGTCGTAACATGATGTCCTGTGGCTGCACGAAAAGCATTATTAAACATGGTGGCGTTGCTGCCAGGGTTCCTCCGAACCATAATCTGTAGGTAGCAGTACATCCACTGCAGTAGTAGCCCTTGGGTAGCCTTAGCAAGGCATGTCATCGACAGTTCCCCCCCCCCCCTCCCTCTCTCCCTCCCCCTCTCTCTCTCTCTCTCTCTCTCTCTCTCTCTCTAGCTCCTCCATGTCCGAACAACATTGCTTTGTTTCACTGTGAGATGTCTCGACACTTCCCTTGTTGAGGGCCCTTCCTGGCACAAAGTACCAATGCGGACATGTTCGAACTGCAGTATTAACTGTCTAGGCATGGTTGAACTACAGACAACACAAGCCGTGTAGCTTCTTCCTGGTGGAATGACTGGAACTGATCGACACTCAGACCCCCTCCGTCCAATAGGTGCTGCTCATGCGTGGTTGTTTACATCTTTGGGTGCATTTAGTGACACCTCTGAACAGTCAAAGTGACTGTGTCTGTGATACAATATCCACAGTCAACATCTATCTTCAGGAGTTCTGGGAACCGGGGTGATGCAAAACTTTTTTTGATGTGGCTATCTTCTCACCACAGGAATGCTTTGTCGTGGCCAAAGGTGTATCATTGAATGGTATAGGTAACATGTTGTAACAGTTACACTGTTTAGCCAGAACATTATAACCATTGATATGTTAGTGATGTAACCCTGTGCAGGTGATAGCAGTGTCACCTGCCGGGGAATGACTGCTAGTCAGACACACCAACTGCGCATGTAGTAACAATGAGTGTGCTGTCTGTGTGTGGGATAGAGCAAGCACATGATCTACCTGAATTTGACTGAGGACAGATTGTGATGGCCTGGAGGCTTGACATGAGCGTTTTGGAAACTGCATGACTTGGTGGGTGTTCAAGGAGTACTGTGATGAATTTCTTCAACACGAGGCGAAACCAAAGTGAAACCATGTCTAGACGTTGTGGGATTGGGCAGCCACACCCCTTTTCAAATATCAGATGTTGCAGACTGGTAAAACAGGACAGGCAGTGAACTGTGGTGGAGTTAACCTCAGACTTTAATGCTGGGCTGAATACAAGTGTGCCTGAACACGCAGTGCATTCAACTTCCTAATGATGGGCCAGCTGACAATCAATGCATGTGCCAATGTTAACACCAAGACACAGGCAACTATGACTGAAATGGGCACATGACCATCAGCACTGGACATTGGTGCAGTGGCAGAGCAATGCATTGTCTGATGAGACCTGATACCTTCCTCATCATGCCGATAGGAGGGTGCAAATCCGTCGTCATCCAGGGAACAGCTCCTTTACAACTGTTCTGTCAGATGGAGACAAGCTGGTGGTGGCTGCATTATGCTCTGGAGAACAGTCATGTGAGTACCCGTGGGTCCAGTGGAACTCGTTCTAGGTATCTTGAGAGCCATGAAATATATGCTGGTTGCGACCACATACACTCCTTCATGATGGTCATGTTTCCCTATGGCAATGGCGTTTTTCAGCAAGATAATGCGCCATGGTTCAAGGAACACAGGTGTGAGTTCCAGTTGTTGTGCTGGCTCCCCAACTTGCCAGATTTAAACTCGGTCGAACACATGCGGGATGTGATTGAACATGGGGTCAGCTTATCGCTTCCATCTGGGAATTTACGGGAATTAGGTGACGTGTGTGCAGACTCCCTCCAGCAGACCTACCAAGGCCTCATTCCTTCTATGCCATGACATGTCACTTCTGTTATCCATGCCAAAAGTGGACATACAGGTATTAGGTAGGTGGTCATAATATTATGAGTGATCAGCATATGTCAATGGCACTGAACAGCCTATTGAATGTTTCACAAAAAGTCTACATTAACACAAACAAGCAACTTGTCAATAGATAAAGTGATCTTTGTAATCATCTATATAATAAGAAAATTTTGTTTACATCTTTGCCAAAAAAATTTCATCCAACAGTTGTTTCAGTCCGGTCTAAAGTCCATCACCTTCAAACCCATACTCAATTTCTAATATGCTTGACTCCCAGTCCCTACAGTAGAAACACTTTTTTGATACCAGTCCCTCCAGCCAAAATCCAACAATGAATTGTGCCTGTCCCTGTTCACACTTCTGTACAGCTAATCAAACCCTGGGAACCTTCCACAAATTCCTTACCTCCAACTTGGCTCACCATCCTTCCCAGGAACATAAACCCCTGAGCAGAGGAAAGAACAGCCATTTACAACCTTAGGACAAGTGCCATTGTAATCATCTTCTCTGCAGACAAATGCTTTATGTCACTTTAGTGATAAACCACTGTCATTAGCTGACAGAAGGCAACAGCCTATTGTATGATTCATCCACTTACAAGCCTTGCTATTGTAATCCCTTCCCAGAAGTCTAGCATAAATTCCAACACCTACTCCAATCCTTAGGCCCACCCCAGAATCTCTTCCACGAGTCCATCTCCCTTCTTACCCCAACTACTTTCTGCATACCCACCTTCTACATGCTTCCCAAAATAATAAAGCAAGTAATCTTTGACATCTCACTGTCTGGATAGTGTGGCCTTGCTGAAGAACTTCAGCTTGTTGAACAATACGTCCAATAATTGCCCACAATCTAACTTCCAATATCAAAGAGGCAAACCACTTCCTTCACCGACTCAACCTCTCCTCCCCATTACCACTTCAATCCCTATTTGTCAAATATGGTGGGAAGGAGTTCTACTCCGTAAATACTTTTTTTTTTCTTTTTACCAGTATACACACAATAGCATATCTCATAATTATGTTAAATGATTAAATTCTGATCTGACTTATTTCATAAATTTATTATTCGCAGAGCAATTTTCTGGTGACAATAATACAGGTTGTATATAAAGTCCGGGAACACTTTCAGTTATTTATTGCACAAGAACCAAACATTGTACATATATCATACATATGTCATTTTGAAGAGAAACCACGGAAATTTTTTTTTTTCCAAGTATACTGCCACAGCGTAGTTTGGTAATTTGCAGATAGTCAGCGTATGTTGAAGAAAGCTGGGATATTTTTACTTCCCCTCATTTTGCTGTCTGCCTCATTAAAATTCACTTTTTCCAGTCTCAGAAACTGACATATGGCTTGGATAGCGGTGTGCTCCATATCCGCATCCAATGACGCCTATGGTCTGAGGATGACACGGCGGCTGGTTGGTACCATTGGGCCTTCATGGCCTGTTCAGTAGTAGTTTTTTTTCTAATTACTATTAACAAAGGTGAGTATAATCTGCATTTTCATAAAAATGAAAGGTTGCCCCCTCAGTTTTAAAGAATATAACACCGGATCTAATTTTGTGCTTAGTTTTAAGTATGTAATTGATTTTCAAATCAATTTGGACTGTTCCTAGTTAGCATCTTTCATTGTAGGGTGAAATCAGTAATTGTTTCGCAATTTAAATTCTATTGTTGACTTATAAACAAATATAAATTCTGTACTAATTATAAACAACTAATAGTATCCTTAAAGGATCTATTCAAAAACATGTTAGCAAAGCCAGCTGTTAATTAATTCCAAAGTAATTAACAGTTTTGTAAAAATTGTTTGTGTAACAATATTTATTAATTTTATGATTTAAACAAATAATTCGGCTTAACCCTTGTAGTGCAAGAAACTGTTAAAAAGAACCAATTTTTTGATGTATTCAGTTAATTTAATGAGTTAAGTTTTAATTGTAATTTCTGTAAATTTAACTTTGAACAATGTGTAGTTTCAGTACCTATTATTGCGAGGATATATAAGGGCCCGATTTTTGGTCCTTAGACCTGAGTTTCAGACGAGGTTAGATCAACAACAATGCATCCGTGAAATAAGTGTAACACAGTGAGGCCATGTATTAAAACAATGACAATGTCTGTTTCATATGTACCTTGTTATTCTTCAAGAATAGGTTTTTATTGCTCGTAGATGTTCAACAGGAAACTATTGTAGCAGCATGTGGATATTCGCCTGCAACTTATTAACGAGGCTTATTGAAGGTTAAACAATAGTGGACTGGCCATATAACTGTATTATTGGGGGTGTACCAACACAGTAAGTCGACACTGAGGACAAACAAACGAAGAGAAGAAATAAAGAAGGCAAACTGTCACAAGCGCTAGTCACAAACATGGCGAGTTCAGGTGTGGAGGAAGCTTTCTGTGTGTTGGAGTTCAACAAAAACAAGCTTGCTACAGCTGTTTGGAACCAAGTATGGAAAGAATCCACCAACAAGGAAGGCCATTTACCACTGGCACAACAAATTCGTTGCGATAGGTTGGTTGTGCAAAAAAAAAAAAAAAAAAAAAAAAAAAAATTTTCAGAGTTTTTCTTCAAAATGCAATATGTACGACATCTGTACAATGTTTAGTTCTTGCACAATAAATAATTGAAAGTGTTCCTGGACTTAACATACACCCTGTATAGTTAGTTCACTAGTAAATGCATAAAGACATATTCAGCATTTACAATACACGTAGAGATTATGTTTGTCAAAATTTAAGGATGTGAAAATAATATATTTGAATGTTGACTTACTTCATTTAAAAGCCTCCATGTTCCACTTTTCAACAAACATTTTTTCCCGTAAATTGTTAATTTTAAAAGTTATTTGTATTCATTATTTTTCAGGTTCTAGACTGTTCTAATCTTAAAATATAATTATTTCCAAAATTCACTGATGCAGTTTTGTAACCCTGATTTTTTTTTTTGTCCCCGAACTGTATAATTTTACTAATATAACCTGTTAGTTTGTTAATTAGTCCACTTAGAAAATTAACGTGAATTGGAGAGGACCTCCATGGGAAATGCTGAACAAAACACTTGGGGAAAAAAAATTAGATTAAGAGAGTCTTTGTGAATGACCTGCATAAGCAAAATCACTTAGAAGAAGGAGGAGGAAAAAGAAATTACTTTCTCAAAACATTTTGGGGTTCTCGTGCACATCAAATCATTCCCTCAAAAAATAGTACACTCATGCTCATAAATTAAGAATAATGCTGATACATGGTGAAACAACGGTCTGGTGGGCGATTTGCGGGTTTAAACCACCATGGGGTATGACCTGCGGTTGTCGCATTGTGGTGTTGGCAGCAGTCCACATATGCAGAGGTGTGTTGGTGCATGTCGGAGTACGGTGCAGCGAGTAAGTGTGCAGACATTTCCAGATGTGCTAATGGTGACTGTGTGTTGAAAATTGCTCAAAGAACACATATTAATGATGTTATAAGGAGTAGAATACTAGGGCGACTGGAGGCTGGTCAACACAGCGGGTCGTAGCACAGGTCCCTCTGTGTGGCACAAAGTTTGATCTCAAGATTATGACAACAAATCCAGCAGACAGGAAACGTGTCCAGTACGGGACGTCCACAGTGTACAACACCACAAGAAGACCATTATCTCACCATCAGTGCCTGCAGACGGCCACGGAGTACTGCAGGTAGCCTTGCTCGGGACCTTACCACAGCCAATGGAACAGTTGTCTCCACACACACACAGTCTACAGACTGAACAGACATGGTTTATTTGCCCAGAGACCTGTAAGGTGCATTCCACTGACCCCTGGTCACAGGAGAGCCCGTAAAGCCTGGTGTCAAGAACACAGTATGTGGTCACTGGAACAGCGGTCTCAGGTTATGTTCATGGACAAGTCCAGGTATAGTCTGAACAGTGATTCTCGCCAGGTTTTCATTTGGGATGAACCAGATACCAACCCCTTAATGTCCTTGAAAGAGACCTGTGTGGAGGTCGTGATTTGATGGTGTGGGGTGGGATTATGATTGGTCCACGTACACCCCTACGTGTCTTGACATAGGAACTGTAACAGGTCAGGTGTATCGGGATGTCATTTTGCACCGCCTTTTCATGGGTGCAGTGGGTCCCACCTTCCTCCTGATGGATGATAATGCATGGCCCCACGGAGCTGCTATCGCGGAGGAGTGCCTTGAAACAGAAGATATCAGGCGAATGGAGTGGTCTGCCTGTTCTCCAGGCCTAAACCCCATAAAGCATGTCTGAGATGCTCTTGGTCGACATATTGCTGCATGTCTTCAACCCCTAGGACACTTCAGGAGCTCTGACAGGCACAGGTGCAAGAATGGGAGGCTATACCCCAGCAGCTGCTCGACCACATGATCCAGACGGTTTTCTCAACTTATCACCAATACTGTGGACTTACAGATCTGTGTCGTGTGTGTTCCCTATATGCCTATGCTGTTAGCACCAGTTTTGTCTAGTGCCACGTTTTGTGGCACCACATTCTGCAATTATCCTTAATTTATGAGCATGAGTGTACATTACCATCAGCTAGTTATACTTCTCCTAATTCGAAAGCTTACTTGTTTGCTTACTGTACTTTTGTTTTCTCGAATTTTGCTGTATTTTATGTAATATGCACATCTATAAACAGCCAGTGTGTACAAAGCCACAGGCTGTCAGAAGCTAGCATCAAACATCTAGGTTTCATTATGTGACTTGCAGTCAGTCAGTAATCAGCTATTATAATGTTAAGTTACTAAGCAATTAATCAATTAATTCAGACCTTGTGTTATGGGTTTACATCCACTAAACAAACAGTACAGTCACTATGTTATTTTCTTAGATTATGTGATAAATTAACTGCAAAAAATCCTGGATAAAAACTAATCATAGAATGTTACTAAGTAACAATACATATGAGCAGATAAAAAGTTAATTTCTACAGTGTTGCTTGTGTCATTTAACAACTGTTCACCAAATCCAACAATTATACGAGGATGATCAAAGAAGAAAGGCCAAGAGACTCACTCAGGTCAGTAATGCTTCGGTCACTGCCACATCCCTAAATACTAGCATCCCCTCTGCAAATGGCCTTGTCACTATCGAACAGCATATCTCTGTCGTTTAGATCCCAAACCTACTATTTTATTCCTTATGTATCTATTTAATGTCATCCTCATGCACACCTACTTCTCCTTTAGGCAAAGATGTACGAACAAATCCATGGCATGAGGGCACCCTCCTGTTTATATGCCAGCTAGAGGAAACCTTTCTAGCCACTCAAAGGCCCTTGCCTTGGTTCAAGTTCACTGGTGATACATTCATGATCTGGACCCAGGGTCAAGAGGGCCTATCATCATTCCCCCACAGCCCAACCTCAGGACTTTCTCTCCCATCCACTTCATATGGTCCTCCTCAGGCCAACATGCCACCTCCCTGGACCTTCTGATGGCTTCATCTAAACCTCTGTCCATATCAGCCCCACTAACCAGCAACAGTACCTGCATTTTTGATAGCTGATGACCTACGCTAAAGAACAACTTCGATATAATTTAGACTCCCATGGACAACGCACCTGCACTGATGAGCTCTCTCTTACACAACATGCTGAAGGCCTTCACAGACAGACATTACCTCTCAATCCTAGTCTGCAGACAGATTTCTCATGCCATGTCCATACATGTCCCCAGTCCTCTGACCACACAAGAAATCAGTTGCAAAGGAGTACCCCAATCGCCTAATATCATCCCAGGCTGGAGCAAATGAACCATATCCCTCACCAGGCCTTTGATTACTAAACATTCTAGTGGAAAACGAATATCTTATCCAAATTCTTCCCAACCTCCTGAAGTAATATTCCACTGCTCACACAATGTCCTGGTCCATCTATATATGACACCTACTCCCAACCCCTGCCACATAGATCTTGCCTATGTGGAAACGCAGGAGAAAGACCGGTCCATTATAACCACCCAACAAAACTATTCCAGTCCTGTCCACTCCATCCTACTCTGCACTGGTAGAGCTCAGTTTATGATTAGTCATATTGGCAGTAATGAAGATATTGGTGAAACATGAAGGTGGTTCCTGATGGTTGATGATGGTAATGTTCATGTAGCTACCCAAAAGCAAAGTCCAGAGCTGTACACGAGCAGTCCAGGGAGCAATCTGAATCATAAACAAAATACAGGCAAGATCAAACACTACTAATCAAGGGGAGTAGGAGCCAGCCATGACAGAGATGGGGCTAATGGTTCAACCTTCATGGGAACCCTAGTCAAAAAACTTCTGTCGATTATGCGGTAAGGGGGTCACTGTTGTTGGTGCGAATTACAAGTGCGTTAGGGGGTGGAAGTGGTTCCATCTACATCGGCTACCACTGCTGGTCACTGTCGACTCCCTGTCAATGCCGAATTCGTGGGCAGAGGTGATGCGATAGCAGGCAGACTGTTGGACAGGTTTGTCCCAGAAGTGGTTGCATAGACCTTGGCTAATCAGTAGCAGAGGGAGGGCTGAAGCCAGTTGTGATGCTTAACCAAACACACCTGCCAGCTGCAACCTCAAATGCTTCCTGGCCCCTATTACCAGTAACAATGAACTGGCTCAACCTGACTGAAAGCACGAGTTGCGTGCATAGATGGTGGGCCCACTGAGTCATGTGCAGCAGCCTGAAGAGGGTGCAGAGCCTGTGCCCATGTAAACTTTTGGCCAGGGTATGTAAATTTACGGGTTTGGACCAGTAGGTGGAGAGGAATCTGGTGAGTCTCCCCAAGGCAGCTGTTGTCATTTTCTTGCACATCTGCATTTTGAAGGTCCTGACCATCCTCTACATATATCCTCCATAAGGTATCGAAGTCTCTGAACTGTTTCGATGTCTTCCTTTAATCTAACCTGGTAGAGATCCCAGACATTCAAAGTGTACTCAAGAAGGTCACACTGGAGTCCTATACACGGTCTCCTTTATAGATGAACCACACTTTCCCTAAATTCTCCCAATAAACCAAAGTCGACCATTTGCCTTCCCTGCCACATTCTGCTCAGCTTGTGAATTGGATACAAAATGTAAAGTGGTGATGGTCATATGCTCAATGCCATTGCATTCACAAAGTTCTCAGAAATGCAGACGCTGTGAATTGCAGGCCATTCTCAGAAACCAGTGGGGTAGGTGCTCCCTCTATCGCAAATATAACACTGTGGTTGTGGCAGCCATTCATGCCACATGCACAAGTTAGAGACGTTGTCATCAACTAGCAGTCACATTGCTCCCCAGAATGGTCTTGTGAAATCAACATGTACTTTTTGCCAGGGGTGGTTAGGATGTGGCCAAGGGTTGAAACACTGTGCCAAGACTGATTGATCGTGGGTGCAGACCTGGCAGTTCTAGCCAGTGTGTTTTGTGGTGGAATCAGCATCAGGCCAGTCAAACTGATGCCATGCTGTTGCCTTCATTGTGACATACCCCAGTGTTCTGTTTGGAGGATCTTCAGTATGTGAGGGCTGAGCATGGGAGGAACCACTGCCCGGCATTCAGAATCCTATGCAGCACAACATGACACAACCAGTGACATTAAGCATGTGCCACAGTGAAAAATAGGTACGCCATTCCAGGTTGGTGCCCTTAGGCAGGTGCTCTGGCCAAACATGCTGTACAACTGGCACCCTGCAAAGTAGCAGGTCAAGGCCTGTTTCTGCAGCAACTTTGCATGCCTTAGTCAGGAATTTATTGTGGGTGTGTCACTGATTTGCATCCGAGGCAAAACACAGCTCCTTGTGCCTGTCAAACTGAGCATCTCAGTTGCATGCATAATGAAAAAGTACGTCTGCATTTGAGTGCTGTGTGGTGGTCTGTTAATGGATCTTGTAAATATAGTTACTCAGAAACAATGCCCAACTTTGCAGCCACCATGCCATCTTATTGAGAAGTTTCAAATGGGGACCGAATAGTGAAATGAGGTCTTTTGATCGGTGAAATGTAGTACAGAGAGATATATGTGAAACTGCCTGATGGACTGTATGGTAGTCAATGCCTCTTTATCAATTTGTGAATAATTTCTTTGTGCCGCATTTAATGGTTTGGATGCAAAAGCAATGGGCTGGTCCATACTATCAGCATATTTTGTGGGACAGCATGGCACCAATGCCACAATTCCAGAATGGTACACTGGTAAGTTTGGAGCCGCCCTAAGGCACTTTTTTTAATTTCCAAGAAAGCTTTCTTGCATACATCTGTCTACACAAATACACCTTTTTTTATGCAACTGATTAAGTAGATGCGAAATCTGGTCTGAATGGGAATAAATTTTGTGTAATAATTTATTTTTCCCAGAAACAAAAAACTTAGTTCTTTGGAGCTGGTAAGTTAGTGATTGTGTCCACATGATCCTTTGTGGGTGTGTTACTTTACACTTGTCTCAAAGAAACTACATTTATCAAGGTGACAATTTAGCCCCTCAAACAACATCTGTAGACTGTGCAGATGCTGCTCCCTGTGGCCCGATAATCACAAATCATCTAAATAATTATTACAGTCTGGGATACCTTGGATTAGTTGCTTAAGATGCCTCTGAAATATCGCAGGAGTGCTTGCAGCACCAAATGGCACTCTGTTACAATAATACATGTCAAATGGCATATTAATCACTAAAAACTGTGTTGTCTGATGATCCATAGGCAATTGAAAGTAGGCATTAGTGAGATCTACCTTTGCCAACAGTTCCTGTGGCCTAGAAATTAGATACATATCAACATTTGCTTGAGCATTAAAGGTAGACTTAAAATCGTGACGAATCCTAAGTGATCAATTTGGCTTCTTAGCTATGACCGTGAACATTTCCCTCTGGCTGGATGATACTGAGGTATTACTCCCATACTTTGCAATGTAGTTCTGCTTTATCTAGATTGTGCATGGTGAAAGCACTAGACATGTTTTACAAGAGTTAGGCCTGCTGATTGTTTTAAGAATGTGTGTGCCTTTGAAACCTGTTGCACAACCTAACAGGTTCAAACAGTTGCTTATATTGCACACAGAAGGTGTCAAATTCTGTGAATGGTATCACAGTTGAAACTAGATTCACTTGGTCTCGAATTTGGAAACCAAAAAGCATCCAAGCCAAAAACGTTAGTTGAGAGTGGGCGTAGTTTTTGCACCACTTCAGACAGTAAGTGCCCACTCTGGCCTTCTGGCTCAGTTATTTGACTTGCCTTGCAATGAAGAACAAAACTAGGTAAATAGACCTCCCAATCTTCATTTGCCTCTTTGAAGCAAGTGAATGGCAAAGGTGAGACAATGAAGCTGCAGCTGTAGACTATTGTTGGTTTACCACTAGTTGAAACAACAATTTCTGTTGTTGCTTTTGGGATTTTCACTGTTGCTGGAATCCCAGTGATTTTGTTACTCTTACTGCAATTGCTGCTGCCACAACTTTAGAAATTCAGGATCCATGCTTCACAGGAATAGTTGCATGATGAGAAAATCCTCCTCACCACTATTGTATCCTAGTCTGCATAGGTAGAAAACAGTTCTTGATCACTCACTCTGGCTGTAATGAAGAGGCTGGCAGAACAAACAGGCAGTTCCTGAGTGCAGAGTGTAGCAAAGTCATCTTCAGTGTACACAAACATTCCAGAGTCCAATTTGAATCAAAAACGTAATACAAGTAAGGTCAAAATACTTCACTAATCAATGGCACATCTCTAAGGCTTCAATGAACTAGTGAGAGAGACTGACTGACAAGTGTGTGGCAACTGTATTTACAGGCACCTCGTGCAAATAAGTGGCACCATACAACATGCTCGTAGATGTGGCAGCACCTCACCTAGGGACAGGCTGTGGTCAGAGTACCTCTGACCTGTTCTCCATATTGATGCTCAGGAACACCAGGGAAACTGAATCATTGTCAAATACACAGGCTTATGCTGTCCTATCAAATTGCTGAGCCAAAATTTTCAATTTCAAAGGCTGCTTCACAATCCTTGCTATCTGGATCCTTCCACCCAAACACCAGCTTCTCTGAATTACATATATGCAGTTGTTCTTGCAACACATCCTTCAATCTCTTAAATCATTCTGGCCTCAGTTTCCACAGGGCCTTGCCTCTTACCCACTTCTTTTGCTACCCAACGACCCTGACTTTGCTCACCCTGCTCTCTTCTTCATAGTCTCGCTCTTTCTTTGATCTATCTTCTCTGTGTCATCAGGTACTGTTCCTACTGCAGCCCAACTGATCTCACTAGTGACACATTCTTTAGCAGGTGTGTGTGTGTGTGTGTGTGTGTGTGTGTGTGTGACATGCACAAGCGTAATTCTATAGTTTTAAAGGAGGATTTGTCGGAAATTTAATGAAGTTTGTAGTCGTATTTATACTCCTAGTGATGACTGAGCACTTCTACTATTTGGTGAGGCATTACTTTTACTCCTCAAATTATTTCCAGAACTAAATTCCATATTAGATGGCTTTTTGCTGATAATACATCATGTTGACAATGAAAACTGATCAGCTAACTCTTGTTTTTAAGTTGTACAATTTTCTTTCCCATGGAGTGGCTGGAATGTCTTTTCTGGGCATCGTTTCTCTAACACTAGAATCCTTTTCTGCTCCGCTACAAACTGAATATGATCCACAGAGTCTGCTTGTGACAGAAACTAATACAGTAATCTCGCTCCAGTGATTCGGAGAAGATGATGGAGTTGATAAATTCTGAATTTGGAAGTTTTCTTTGGTTTGAAAGTCTTTCAAGAAACTTCAATTCCAGCCTTATTCATCACAACAGAAATTGTACAGATATTCCATTTCAGTCAAGCTGGCTGTGGTAAAAAGTTTCCCTTTATACCTACAAATTTTAAAAAAAGTACTTGCAGTTGAGTCTTTTGTCTGTGCAATGTTTCCTTCCAGCACAATGTCTTACTATGAATGTGTGTAATTATGGAAATGGGATCTCATCATTAGAAATCAGTGCAAGATCTTCTACAAAACAACTGAAAAGAAGCCTGAAATTGGGTACTTTTATGACCATCCAATTAGAACATGGCTTTGCATGTTGTTTGTTATGAACACTTGCTACATCAACTGATCATGTCTCCTTATGATAAGAACTTCACTGCAAACTGTAGTACCTTTCACTATATGGTTTCCATATTAATTTGTCAAATGATATTTTAAATATTGAAAAAAAATCATCTTTATCAGGCAGTAAATGCACTTTCTGGAGGAAAAATAACTGAACCCAAAGAGGTTAATGTTAAAATGTGGTAGCAAAGCATAGTTTTAATAAACCAGTTCGGATTTTTACACAGGCAAATATCAATTCGGTACCTGATTTCATCCACATTTACTCTGTAATTTACACATTTTTTGCAGTGATGTTTTTGTAAGTATAATTTGGTCTTCCTCACACCTTCAGGAACAATGTAAATTATTGTAAATACAAATATCACTTAAATCTTTCATTCTGGTTTGATACTGTACACACTATGCAAATATTCATATATTTGAGGAAAAGGAAGGAACTGAGGAGACTGTCACAGCTGTAATAATAATTTCCAGTTGATACCATGTTTGTGACATTTCATTTAAAAAATAGGACGAGTTCTCAGTGTGTGTCTTTTCTGTACAAGATTAATAAAGTTAAGTATATTTAGTTATAAAATAAAATAAGCGTATCACTTATGACACTGATATGTTTCAGTTGCAAAGAGCATTCACAGAATATCACAGCATCCATTCATTACAGGCACTTTAAAAGTAGTAGGAATACTTTAAGTACACATTTTTCTGAGGACATTAAAATAGCTCTCTCTCAAAAATGTTTACATATAAATACTGCATTTTTTGTACAATTCATTAAAACGTCTCATGTGATCAGGTAGGTAAACCTTCTCTTTCAAGGTTAGCGGCTTCTGATGTCCCATCAGACTCAATAGCTGATGTCACAGGACTGTCTGAGGACACTTCCCCATGCTCACTTATTGGTTCCAAGTTGTGATAATCATGATGAGTTCTCCTTTGCATAGGCATTAATGCAGCTTCTATAAGTTCAAAATCACTCTCCAACATATCTGTTGCACTTGCTGCTCGGGCAGGTGACACTGACGGTACTGGTATGGCCGCACTTGGAATGTACTGTGGAGGTGGCGGACTCTCCTCTGGCATTGTGGTTTCTTGACTTGGTACTTCTTCTGAAGCAGATGTTTTGAAAGGTAACTGCTGCGAAGCAAGGATGTTACTTATCTTCTCTTCAAACTCGCTGATAGTGTGTGTTTCAGAACGTGGCTGTATGTTGATAATTGTAGCATCCCTCTGTGCGGAAGCTATTGGAGAAGAAACAAATGTAGTAACTGGCTGAGTAGATCCTGCAGATGTTGTAATGGTGCTAGTTGTTGTTACAGTAGCAGATGGAAGGGAGACAGAAGTAGTTAACACCATATCACTAGGTACTACTGTTGCGGTAGCAGTGGTTGATGTAAAATGTGATACTGGAGGCAAGATTGTAACCACAGGTTCATGTTCAGGTTTTATGTTTGGTTCATATATATTCAGCTCTGTACACGGTGATTCACTAATTGAAATATGGGTTTCAGCAAGCTGATCAGGCTCTGGCTTTGGATGAGGGACAGTCCTTGGGGATCCCTCAAATAATTGTTGTTGTAAACTACGAGTTAAACTACTAGCCAGTTGCTGCCGAGGAATGTCACTCTTCGGATCAGAAATTTTTCTTTTTATATCTTTGACAGCCGATGAATAGGTAGAAATGGGTAAGAAGGTTTGTCGTTTAGGGGGACTATTGGGAATTATAACTCTTGTAGTCATACTCTGCTGCTCTCCTGCAGCAGCTGGTTCAGTTATAGTCACAGAAGGCGATGACGTTACACTGTCTCTCCTGTAAATGAATAAATAAAACGAAATATGTTAGCATGTCAAAATAAATCAACATTATATATTTAAAACAGGCGTGTTGTGCTGTTATTCTGCTTACCAGTCTTCTTTCACTGATCTCAATCCTCTTTTGAATATTTCTGTAACTTTTGATGATGATGGTGATGGATATGTATCTGAGACAGCTACTGAAAAAGGTAAACACGTATGTATAATACAGTCCCCATAGAACTTAAAATATTACTGTTTCTACTCTGATTTGTAACATTAGAACTGTTGCTTACAATGGGCATTACTGTTGCAGTCTGGATAGAAGGTTATCTTGCCAGAGCTACAGCTGGCATCACTCCCATCATCTGCTACTGATAAATCAACAGCCTTAATTTCAGCAGACAGATTCTGAAAAGAGAATATGACTTGAGCATGGTTCATCGGTGAAATACTTAAAAATTAGTAATAACAAAAATTAGCCTGTAAAATAGAATATTTCTGCACTTTTTTTAATTAAGCTACTAATAGCAGCAGTAGGAAATAGACATTTTTCAGATTACTATGAGATGTTGCTGATGTTCAGCATAACCACTATTTACAGCACACAAAGAAGCTGAAGAGTTACAGAATGCTGCAAGCTGCAGGAAGAGCTGGTTTGAGAACATTTCACCAAACAAGTGACTTATCCTTTGGTACCCCCTCCTTCCCCCTTTTCCCTTAAACTTTCATCCACATGAATTTTCACTTCTAACTGTGATACACACTGTTCACAAATCTTGCACCTAGACACTCCTGATGCTCCTCTCGCATTGGTGTCCCAAGCTGCTACTCCTAATTGTCTAAAGTTGTCTTCTATTGCTTAAAGTCCCGTATAAAACCCTCACAGCCTCAAATGGCCACTAGTGTCACTTGTGCCTTAAACTGGCCATGGATGCAGGTGGAGGAGCACTTTGGGGACCGCATTCTGGCTCTGGGGTACCCAGAGGCCACTGGCATGGGTTTCGATTGGCTGTCACATTCTCCGGATCTGAACACATGTGACACTTTTTTTCGAGGCTATATTAAAGATAAGGTGTACAGCAATAACCCTATTGCCGAGCTGAAAACAGCCATTCAGGAGGTCATTGACAGCACTGCTGTTCCAACAGTTCAGTGAGTCACGCAGAACTTTACTATTAGTTTGCGCCACATCATTACCAATGATGGCATCCAAATCGAACATGTCATAACCTAAATCTGAATATCTGTAGTGATGTTTACATGTTGAATAAAGTGTGTGCATGCCGTTTTGTTTCATATAGTTCAGTAATTGTCATTCTGTATATAAGATAAAGCGTTAGTAGGATGATGTGGTAGGATGTGGCGGGAGTCTGTGTTCCCCATGTATAAAAAAAACTAGGTTGGTGTGCTCATTGCATGGCATACTCTACATCTGGAAATCACATCAAGTATCAAATCTCACTACTACAGTTTATAGCTATTTTATTCCAGTTTCAATTATACTTTACTGTACGGGATGTTTTGAAAATTATGTCTCAATCGCAATGCTGCTGTTTCCCAACATTTTGAGGCTCTTCTCTATATATAACATAATGTTGATCTATACATTTGATCCATTCTGATGTTGTTGGATATGAATTGAGGTGACAAAAGTCATGGGATAGCAATATGCACATAAAAGGGCAGTGCATTGGTGGATCTGTCATTTGTACTAAAGTGATTCAAGTGGAAATGTATCCTATGTGATTATGGGTGCACAACAGGGATTAACAAACTTTGAACACAACGTGGTAGTTGGAAATGGGACATTCCATTTTGGAAATCATTAGGGAATTCAATATTCTGAGGCCCATAGTGTCAAGAGTGTGCCGAGAATACCACATTTCAGGCACTACCTCTCACCATGGACAACTCAATGGTCAACGGTCTTCACTTAATGACCAAGAGCAGCAGCATTTGCATGGCATGAACTAACTGCAGGAATCAATGTGGGGTGTATTGTCAACATATCTGTTAGGATGGTGCAGAGAAATTTGGCATTTGTGGACTATAGCAGCAGATGATCAACAGAAGTGTATTTGATAACAGCACATCAACTGCAACACCTCTCCTGGAGTCATGATGATATCAGTTGGACCCTAGATGACTGGAAAACCATGACCTGATTAGATGAGGCACAATTTCAGTTGGTAAAAGCTAATGATAGGGTTTGAATGTGATGCAGACCCTCTGAAGCCATGGACCCCCATTGTCAATATGGCACTAGGCAAGCTGGTTGCAACTCCATAATGGTATGGGTTGTGTTTACATAGTACAGACTGGGTCCTCTGGTCCAGCTGAATCAATCATTGACTGCAAATGGTTATGTTCAGCCATTCATAGATTTCATGTTTCCAAACATCACAAGGTCACAATTGGTTTGGGAAACATTCTGGACAATCTGAGCAAATGATTTGCCCACCCATGTCACCCCATATGAATCCCACTGAACATTTATGGGACATAATTGAAAGGTCAATCTGTACAAAATCCTGCACTGGCAACACTTTGTGATTATGGATGGCTATAGAGGCAGCATGGCTCAATATTTTTGCAAGGGACTTCCAACAACTTGTTGAGCCCATGCCACATCGAGCTGCTGCAGTATGATGGGGAAAAGGAGGTCCAATATATTAGGTGGTATCTCTCAACTTTTTTCACCTCAGTGTATTAGTTTATCGAGATACATGAACAACTTGGAGATTGTTTTTAACAGACAGTTTCTTCACAAAGTGTACTGCTCTGGATTTAAATAATTTCCTAGTAGTTTTATATACAATTGAATAACAGCTTGATGGTATTCTATGGTGTTCTATCATAGGTTAAGGCATATGACTAACTTGTTGGTTGTCTCACCTATCTAGTTAGATAACAATGAAAACCATCAAATGTAGTTGGGTAGACAAAATATCTACTCACCAAGCAGCAGCAGAACACACGCATAAAAGAAGATTACAATTAGGCATGCTTTCAGAGCCAGAGACTCCTCCTTCAGGCAGAAGAGTTGAAAGGGAAGGAAGAGGGTGCAAGAAAAAGACTGAAGAGGTCTAGGAAAAGGGGTAGATTTCAGAAAAGTCACCCAGAACCGCAGGTCAAGGGAGATTTACCGGATAGGATGAGAAAGAAAGACTGACTGTTGAGAACTGCACCAGACGAGATGTTAAAACCTGAGAACTTAAAGGTGGAAGATAGGGTAATATGCAAGACAGAGATTACTGCCAAAACATTGTGTACGAGTTAATAAGAGTGAAAAGTTAAGTGCACTGTATGTAACAGAGGTGGAACTAGTTCCCACCTGTCGAGTTCTGAGAAACTGGTATCTGGAGGAAGAACCCAGATGGCACCTGTCACGTTGTATAGCATACACTGCAACAGGATACTGTATGTTGCCAGTATACACCATCTGCCAAAGCCCATTTGTCCTAACTGATAATTTGGTGGTAGTTATGCCAATGTAAAATGCCTTACAGTGTTTGCACAACAGCTGTTATATGATGTGTCATTTCACAGGTGGCTTTCCCTTTGACATTGTATGTTTTGCCAGTTACAGGGCTGGTATAGGTGGTGGTAGGAGGAGGATGATGCATAGGGCAAGTCTTGCAGCAGGGATGGTCACAGAGGTAAGAGGCATAGGGTAGGGAGATGGGTGCAGAGGGAGCATACAGTCAGACAAGAATATTGTGGAAATTGAGAGGTTGACTAAAAGCAATTCTCAGTGTAGTGGGCAAAATCTCAGACAGAGTGTATCTCATTTCAGGGCATGATTTTAGGAAGTCATGGTCTTGTCAAAGTAGCTGATTAAGACATTCCAGACTGGGATAATACTGAATGACCAGTGCTCCGTGAATGATCAGTGGTGTGTTCCGAAGTCGTTTTTTGGAGGGATCAGGTGTACCGAGATTGGATGTGATGTCCAGGGAAATCTTCTTTCGAACTAGGCTGGTGGGGTAATTACATCAAGTGAAAGCCGAATTGAGAGTGGTGGCCTACTGCTGTAAAGAGTCTGCATACGAACAAATATGTTTGCCTCGAATTCCAAGGCTGTATGGGAGGGAACATTTGACATGGAAAGAATGGCAACTGTAAAAATGTAAGTAGGTTTAATGTGGAAAGATGTATGCAGCTAGGATGAGATCAGTATCAAGGAAAGTGGCACGGACCATGTGAAATTTAACTGGGAGATAATATTCAGAGCTTCCAGTAATTTTAACAGGTCAGCCTCACCATGAGTCCACATTGTAAAGATGTCATCAATGTATCTGAACCAAACCACGGGCTGAAGACTTATGGATCCCAACAAAGCACCCTCCAAGTGACCCACAAAAAGGTTGGCATACGAAGGAGCCATCCTGGTTCCCATGGACATAACCCTGATCTGTTTGTATGTCTACCTCTCAAAGGTGAAGCAGTTGTTGGTAGGTACAAAATTGATTAAAGTGAGCAGGAAGGATGTTATAGCTTTGGAATCAGGTGAGTGATGACTGAGGAAATGTTCAACAGCAGACAGACCATGTATATGGGGGATGATGGTATAGAGGCTGGTGGCAACAATGGTAATGAGCAAGGTTGTGTTGGGAGTGGGATGGCACAGATTTCAGACAATCCAGCAAATGGTTCGTAACTCTGATAAAGGAGGGAAGTCTTTGTAATATGGTTTGCAGATGCTGATCAACTAAGGCAGATATACGTTCAGTGGGTGCTTTGAAGCCAGCCACTATAGGACAGCCAGGATGATTGATCTTAGGAAGAAAGTAAGAGGTGGGGTGTGTGGTTTGGTTGGGGTGAGAAGTTCTATGGATTGAGGTGTTAGTCCTTGTGAGGGGCCTGAGGTTTTAAGGAGGGACTGCAGGTCAGTTTGAATCACAGGGATGGAATCTTTATGGCAGACGCTGCATGTAGAGGAGTCAGACAGATGGCGTAGACCTTCACTAACATACCCCTTTCGATCAAGTACCACAGTGGTAGATCCTTTGTCTGCTGGGAGGATAATGATGGAGTCATCAGCTGTTAGGGAACGTAGAGCCTGGAGTTCTGCGGAGGACAGGTTGGGATCATGTTGTAGGGATCTGGGGAAGGATTATGAAGCAATGCTGGATGTGAGAAATTCTTGAAAGGCTTGTAAGGGATGATTTTGAGGTAGCGGTGGTGGATCAAGTTGAGATAATGGTCAAAATTGTTCAATGCAGGGTTCTATGTCAGGTTCACTGTTGGAAAGGTTTTGGGATTGGGTTGCAAAGTGATATTTCCAGTCGACATTTCATGTAAAGGAAAGTAGGTCATTCACCAAAGCAGCATGATTAAATGCAGGTTTAGGACTGAAAGTGAGACCCTTCAATAATACAGATAATTCAGGAGGGGAGAGTGCTTTAGATGAGAGATTGAGGACACTGTACTGTTGTGACTGGTTCTTGTAATTACGGGTTATTCTTGGTCTGGGTGGCACTCGTGAAGGCTGTTGGATGTTAAGGAGGTTGACCAAGCTTGGTCTGTAGGAGAGCACTGGTGGTTGGTGGTGTGGCTGTGTAGGGAGCTGCAAAGGGCCATGAAGGGAAATTTGCACAAAGACGTAAAAGAATTATATATAAACAAGAGAAGTGGAAGGTGGGAAAGAAACTAGCTGTCAAATTTGTGAATAAATTTGCAAAAGATGATCAGGAGGAGGCCCTGCAGTGTAGTGGCCTGTAAATAGTTATAGGCAAATTCGTAAATAACAATGGAATTGTTATACACAAATAGAAATGGGCCCGTCTTTGTGTACAGAATTCGGTACCCTAAAAGATGTAGGGGCAACGTGTTGATTAACCTTGTTGATACAGGTAAATAAGCATGGCGATTAGCACGTAAGGTAGAAAACAGACAACCGTTCGAACAAGACAGTTGACAACAAAGATTGACAAGAGGGTTACATAAGAAGGAATGATGGCCACATGGGCTAGTATAACAAGGAAAAGAATGAAGGTTTATAATATAATGTAATTGGGTAGATAAAAAAATCTACTCACCAAGCTGTGGCAGAACACAAACTGATTTTAGCAGTAATCTCTCTCTTGCATATTACCCTGTCTTCCACCTTTAAACTCTCAGGTTTACATATCTCATCTGGTGCAGTCCCCAACAATCAGTCTTTCCTTCTCATCCTGTCTGGCAGGTCTTTCCGACCTGCGGTTCTGGGTGGCTTTTCCGCAATCTACACCTTTTCCTAGACCTCTCCATTCCTTTTCCTTCACCCCTCTTCCTTCCCCTTCAACCCTTCTGCCTGAAGAATGAGACACTGCCTCAGAAGTGTGCCTAATTATAACTGTCTGTCATATGGTATGCATCAGAATTTTGTGTAAATCATATTGCTATAAGTTTTGGAACAACCTGCATTCTGCAATGATCTTTATGGTCTGTATATATATGAGCTGTATATAGGAACTTTCATTTTTGCCTTATGCATTCTTCTAACATGTCTATTTCATCCTTTTTGTAATGCTTTTAGTCCCACAGAGAATGAGATGGTTGTCTGTGAGGGCAAAAACAAATAATCAGTACCCTTGTATTATCAGGATGTACTTCTACCTTGTACTAAATTCTTAAATCATTTATGATTGTCAGCTCTTGAGAAAGAAGATGGCTTGGCATACTTTGTTCTTCCAATGTGATATCTGATAACTTGAACTGATCAACAACAATGGCAAAGCTTCTGGCTAATGTACTTGTTTGGACAGATCAGAAGATGTATGGAAACAATTTGTGAATTTCAAATCTTGAAGAAACTATGTACTCAAAAACACACCACATAGGAATTATCTTAATAAGACTGAAAATGGTGGATGTGATATATACGTACAGACCATTAACTGATTACAATTTCAGAAAAAAAATTGGATGACTTATTCATGAAGAAGAGCTTCACAAATTGAGCAAGTCAGTAATGCGTTGGTCCACCTGTGGCCCTTGGCCCTTATGCACACAGTTATTTGGCTTAGCACTGATTGACAGAGTTGTTGGGTGTCCTTCTGAGGGATATTGTGCCAAAGTCCATAAAACTGGTGCAATAGATCATGGAAGGCCCAACCCATAATGCTTTAAACAGTCTCAGTTGGGGAGAGATCTGGACACATTGCTGGCCCAAGGTAGGGTTTGGCAAACACGAAGACAAGAAGTAAAGATGCTTGCATATGTGGGCAGCATTGTCTTGCATAAATGTAAGCCCTGGATGGCCTGCCATGAAGGGAAACAAAACGGGGTGTAGAGTATCGTCAACGTACAACTACACTGTAAAAGTTGCGCAGCTGAGAACCAAAGGGACGCTGATGTGAACAGAAATGACATCCCATACTATTAGGCCTGGTAATCAGGTTGTATAGAGAGTGACAGTCAGGTTGGTATCCTGTCGCTGTCCAGGGCATCTCTAGACACATCTTCGGCCTGGAATCTCATTGACTGGAGTAGTGATGAGCCCTGATTCGATTTAAGCCCAAATGACCAGCAAAGACGTGTCTGGAGATGCCTTTGACTGCAGTAGGATACCAACCTATCGACAGTCATAAGGCCCGAAAAACCAGGAATGACAGTCTGGGGTACCATTTAGTTTCACAGCAAGACCCCTTTAGTTGTCATCTGTGTCACCCTTACAGCACAGCATTATATCAGTGATATTCTATGCTCCATTTTGTTGCCCCTTCATGGCAACCCATCCTTGGCTTACATTTCAGCAAGATAATGCCCACCTACACATGGCGACAATTTCTACGCTTGTCTTCGTGCTTGCCAAACCCTACCTTGGCCAGTAAAGTCATTGGATCTCTCCCCACTTCAGAACCTTTGGAGGATAATGGGCAGAGTCCTCCTACCACCTTGGGATTTTGATGATTAATGCACCAATTGGACAGAATTTGGCAAGTTACCCTAAGGAGGACTTCCACCAATTATATCAATTGATGCCAAGCTGAACAACTGCTTATATAAGTGCCAAAGGTGGACCGACACTTATTGACTTGCGCAATTTGTGAAGCTCTTTCTCTTGAACAAATTACCCATTTTTTCTGAAACCATAATCATTTGTTTGTCTTTATATGTACATCACATCTACTGATTTTTGTCTCATTTGGATAATTCTTTTATTGTTGGCTTTTTTCCCTCCTTAAGAGTGTATTTTATCTATGCACTGGACCACAGGTTTGTGTTTATGGGTGTCTGTGTGTGAATGTGTGTACCTCTACCAGAGAAAGAGCAAGATCAAGAGCTCAGAAGCTTGTATAAACAGTTTCCTCTGTGTCACACAACAGTCAGCTATAGGTGAGTGAGTGCATTTCCATTAAATTAACAATTATCCATACCCTTGATATTTTCCTCTGACCAAGATTGTTTTTACGAGGTGGAATCAGCTGTGAGGCTTCTGTTGATTCATGATCTTCTTCAACCCCTTCACCAGCTCCCTGGTGTGATTTTGGAGCATGTTCTTTAGGTGCCACCATCTGAATTGCTGAGCCAATGGTGTTAGTTGATCCAGCCAGAGATATATCAGACATTCGGAACATTTCGTCCTGTGGACAGACAACAGATGTGTTTATTAAACCAATGAAATTAAAAAGCAAATGAGAAACAATAATATCTGGTTCAGTTTCACATGTTCTAAGGTTAATGTCTTTCTTTAACAGAGCAATTAAGAGTAATGAGGCTTGCTTAAGGAAAAGTTTAGACAAAGAAACCATTAATGGGGCAATCTTGGCACTCATTTGAAGGCTTTGTGGAACCATGGAAAATCCATATCAGAACAGTTGTATTAAGATTAGAGTCCAGCTTCTAACGTATCAGTGAATTTTATCATTGCTCTGAGGAAGCCTTGATTACACTGTGAATGAGATCAAGAACAGAGAGATGAGGAAACAGTGAAGCATTTTTTGGCTGTAAATATTTCACTTTTGTATTACACACACACACACACACACACACACACACACACAAGCGTTGTCTGTACAGGACAGATGAGGTTAACACTAAATTTAATATAGTCATAACTGAATCCTCATCCCTCTTTGAATAAGTTTTTCAAAATATGATTGTTAGAAACAATACTTCTGCATCCCTGAAAAAACCATAGATCACACAGGGAGTCAAGCAGTTGTGCAAAACAAAGACAGACCTTTACACTGTGGTTAGAATATCTGAGGACACAATAAAACTCGCCATTATAAAATGTACTGTAAGATCCTAAAGAAATTGATACAATAGTCAAAAGCATTCTATTACAAACAAGAAACTGATACCTATAACCACAAGATGAAAACTATTAGGCATTTTGTTAGAGGGGGGGAGGGAAGGGGGGGGGGGGGGGAGAATAATATAACTTTAGAGGACTTCAAAAAACAAACATGAATGAAATCTGGACACATAATCAATATTTTCAACGAACACTTCTTATCAGCATCAGCATAGACATGCTACAAGGGCTCTGTTAATGAAACATTGAATCTTATGCAAAATACTATTCCCAGAAATATTGGTATAATTCACATTTGCTTCATCTGAAATTTGAAAAAGAATCAACTCTCTGAAGAATAAAAATTCCACTGGAGTAGATAATATCCCAAACAATATGTTGAATAAAAGATTTTGGTTCTATTAGTGATGTACTTAGCCAGATTCCCGATGCATCAACAAGGAACTGTGCCTGAAGGCTCAAATATGCTGTTGTGAAACCTCTCTTCAAGGAAGGTGAAAAAATAGAAGTTACAAATTACAGGCCAATTTCTCTATTGACTGCTTTTTCGAGGATTCTAGAAAAGCTCATATGTACAAGAATTTTGGAACATCTAACAGATTTGATATTCTCAGAAAAAGACAGTTTGGTTTCTGAAGGATCTGGCAACCAAACAAGCAATCTTTGCTTTTATAAATAAAGTTCTAGAATCTCTAAAGGACAAAATGTTGACAACAGAACTGTTTTGTGATTTATCAAAAGCCTTTGGCACTGTAAACCATCAAGCATTATTACAGAAATATGTGGTGTATCAGGTGGTTACAGTCACATCTCAATGATAGGAAGCAGAAAGTGTTATTGGACAGTTGAGACAATTTTTGTAGTGGTCCGTCTTGATCAGAATGGAAGATCATTAAATGTGGAGTGCCACAAGGTTCTATTCTTGGTCCTTTACTGTTCCTGATATTTACAAATGACCTACCACAATGTATAAAGCTGCAATGCAATTTTATCACTTTTGAGATGACACCAGCATTAGGTTTGGTGTCAATAGAGCCTTATTATACTTTAATGAAACTAACCACACTCAGTTTACAGCAACTGCCAAAACTCAGGAAGAACTAACTGATGTGTGCCACATAGACAATAGAAGGTGTTGAACAACAAATTTCCTGGGTGTAAACTGATCATCATATAATAAATCTTCACAAGAAGCTCAGCACACTTATTTTTGCCATACATATTACTTCTGAGAGTGGGAACTTAAACACTATGAAAGCAGCATACTGTGGATACTTCTCTAATGACATATGGAATTAAACTTTGTGGAAACCAGTCACCGCCAAAGGATATATTTTTGGCCCAAAAACCTGTTGTAAGAATAATGAGTGGTGTAAACTGTAAATCTAGTTGTACAAACCTTTTCCGGAAACTAAAAATTCTTACTACTACTTCTCAATACATATATTTACACTTACATGTTTCAGCAGTAAAAATACTGAGTCATATAAAAGAAACAGTGAATATAATGAATACAATAAAAGAAGGAAGCATGATTTCCACAATGATTGGAAGTCCACATTCAGGGAGCCTCTGAGGCAATTTATTCTGGAAAGGTAATTTTACAGTTTGGATGAGTTTCTTACTCACAATGAAAACAATATATATACATATATATTCTAGAACTATAAAATATATGTATGATTTAATACAATGTAAGACTGAACAATTATGTAAAAAACTAAAAACTCCGCCCGAACAGGCTATGAAGGCCCAACCGTACCGACTGGCTACCGCATCATCCTCAGCCCACAGGCATCATTGGATGCAGGTATGGAGGAGCATGTGGCTAGCACTCTGCTCTCCTGGCCATATGTCAGTTTATGAGGCTGGAGCCACAATTTCTCAATCAAGTAGCTCTTCAGTTTGCCTACAAGGGCTGAGTGCACCCTGCTTGCCAAAAGCACTCGACAGATTGGATGGTAACCCATCCAAGTGCTAGCCCGGCCCAGCAGTGCTAAACAAATGTGACAGGAAAGTGTTATCACTGAGGCAAGGCCGTTGGCAGAACAATTATGGAGTTACTCATTTTTTTTATATATATATTTTTAATTTTCTATGTTGAACTTATGTAAAACACAAATGTGACCTAGCATTACTACTGTCTTTTTGTAACATTACTATCTACATACTGATTTGTTTAGAAAGGTCACACAAATGGTCAGGTAAAATGAAATGAAGAAGAATAATACTGACACACACTATATCCTTATGATCTTATCACAGATTGATGAAGAAAGAAACACATAAGATATAAAATAGAAATAAAATACCATGGCAATACTCAAGTAAAAGCCACATTGTGACATTGTTTCTGCTTCTCACTCTACCTAGAACAACTGTATTATGAAAAGAATAGATCGCTACTCACCATACAGAGCAGACATTGAGTTGCAGACAGGTGCAAAGAAAAGACTGCTGTACTTTTAGGCTTTTGACCAAAAGGCCTTCTTCCAAATATAAAACACATACACATTCACACAAGCAAACTCTCTCACACGTCCATTTTCACTGGCTGCTGAGGCCAGACTGTGACTCAGCAACCTGTCCTTTTCACAATATTGTCATTATTCTGTCCTGGACTATCCACTATTTGATTCTACCAAGAACAACTTATATGCTCAGAAAACTACTAGTGTCATTGCTAAACTTAATACTTGTTTCTTTTATGTCATCCATCTTGAAAAATACTGCAGTGGCCAAGTATCTTTACCAAACCAAAACGAACATGAAAATCAGTGCTATATGTTCTAAGTACACGTTACAGTCATAGTAGATGGTGTGTCACATGGTATGGTGCTCCTTGCACTGTGTATCACAATGTTACCTCCGTCTTATGTGTACAATGTTATAATTACCCACAAAAATTGGAATAATACTTCAGATATTCTACCGAACTCTGTGACCAAGTTCATAACACCACCAATATCCACAACACAATTAGTTTATTTCTTTAAAGCTTTCTAACCATCAATATTTCTCTTTCCATTTCATTTAATTAACAACTGCTTAACTGATATGAGCCATTACTTCCACATCATCTTCAGAGGTTTCAGTTTTCTCAAAAAAATCAAACTTATACTATGCACCAGTATGAAGAACATATTTATTCATCTTTATTCTTTCTGACCTTGATAACACACTACAAAGCAGTATCTGTCCATGAATCCCAAGTGGCCAAGTTATTTGCCTCAGCAGCATTTCTTTCTTCTTCTTTTTCCATACATAACTTGTTATCAGGACATTATGAAAGATTTTTTTTCCAGGGGATATATTACATTCCTGCTGTCTTCTGTGTTTCCGAACAGTGAAGCTTTCATGTACACACACAGTTTCCAACTCAGGACCAATAATTTAATATTCAAGCACTCGTCTGCCTTCTTATAAGGGAGCTGCCAGTAGAGTAAGAGAACTTCTCATTCTGACCTTTCTTCAATGCCAGAGTAAAAGCTTATCTTAAAAATCTTAACACTGGCAGGAGATAACCTGGCATCTATTGATTAGAAAATAATAATCTTAAAGATTGACATAAGAGAAATAATCATCAGTCTGTGATTGCAGCAAACAATGGAGGTTAGTGTGTCTGTCTTAAAGTGAAGACAATTGGGTATCAATTCAATGTTTGTTAATAACAGTATAAAGCAGAAATATTTCATTACTTAAGAACTAGAAAATTTTCATTCAGTACCGGGAATGTATTTTCTCTGAAGATTGAAGTTCGACTTTGCCCCTGAGACTGGGACAAATAGCTCATCCTGGAATTACTTCTTGGGCCACGGCGACTCTGAATAGATGCACTGCTTCCCATGTTACTTCCTGAAATAAAGAGAAAATTAGCAAATGATATTTTACATACTACATTAACATGACTAGCATGAAATTTCTTGTGTATGTGTAAAAACTGTTATTTTTAACATAGAGTAGCTTCTATGAAAATTGTTATCAGTTATACTTTACTTTGATCCTTGTGACTTCTCACCAATTTTAGCGACTTTTTGTGTTTCGCTATCGTCGACTCCCTCAGATTTCATCTAGTTTGCCCCTTTCGCATCCATTCTATCCTTTTCATATATTTTCACATGTATTTGGGTATATTTTTGCGAAATTTTTCGGATGTTTTTCTACATTATTTATGTAATTTTTCGCATATTTCCGCCACCATGGATCCTTGCTCCTACCACCTGCATCAATACAGAAAAGTCTCTTTATTCCTAGCCAGATCCCAGTCCCACATACTGTTCCTGCATTGTTGCTTGGTTCATGGAATCCCCCCTAATGGCCTTACCTTCAAATTACCCAACTCCTGGCTGCCACCCCTCCTTCCACAATGACCTCCTGCTCTTTAAATTCCACCAATCCATATCCCTCACCAACATAGTCCTGCAAAACCTATCAACCAAGCCCAAACCACCTTGCCTTACCTTCTCTCCATCCGCAAGATGCTCCTGCTACGCAATCCCAAATTTCTGGAATGCATAACACACATTGAAACATCTGCCCCGCAGGAACTTGAGCAACATGTATGACGCCACCTCAAAAGCTCTCCATCATGCTCACTTCCTACTCCTGCCTTGGAGTACCACTGTCCACCACCTCTACAACAACCTCCAAAACCTCCCCCATGCCCCCTCATAGCTGACAAACCCTGTCTCACAGACCTAGTACACTTACCTCACCTCCAAAACTCCTTCCCACCAGCAAACAGAATCCAGAACATAAACATACCTGCAACACAGTCATGAACCTTTCTTCCAGAAGCCTTAGCCCCATGGAAATATCAGTCCTTTCCAAAGACCTCACCTTTTGCCCCACTCCAAAATTGAATTATGCAGAACTTATTAAAGATCTTCTCTCCTTCTCCCGGTCCCTACAGTGGAAACACTTTTTTGCCATCAACTCTACAAATCAGACTCACCCAAAAACCAATGTTGAACCTTGCTTAACTCAGTTCATTACTCTATCCAACCGTGATCCACCCCCACTCCCCCAAACCACCCCCTGTTAACTTTCCTGAGTTTCTTAACCTCAAACCTTGACTCACTATCATTCCCCAAATCCCTCAACATGCAGACTAACCTTACATCCACAGAAAGAACCGCAGTCCACCATCTAAAAACTGATCCTGACATTATAATCCTACCTGTGGACAAAGGCTCCACCACTGTTGTTGTGAATTGCAAGGATTACCTGGCGGAAGGACTCCACCAACTGTCAGATACTTCCACCTACAAACCTTGCCACAGTGACCCTATTCTAGTAATCCAGCAGGCTCTCCAGTCACTAGTCAAATACTTAGGCCCATCCCAGAACCTCTCCCCGGAGTCCATCTCTCTACTCACCCCTACCACTCCCCACACTCCTACCTTCTATATGTTTCCTAAAATCCATAAACCTAACCACCCAGGATGCCCCCTTGTGGCTGGTTACTGTGCCCCCACTCAGAGAATCTCTGCTCTCATAGACCAACACCTTCAACCTATTACCCGAAACCTACCCTCCTACATAAAAGATACCAATAATTTCCTCCACCAACTCTCCACAGTTCCTGTCCCTTCACCACACGGTGCCCTGCTCGTCAATAATGATGCCACCTCCCTGTACAATAACGTTCCTAACACACATGGCCTTACTGCTATTGAACACTACCTTTCCCAACGCCCGACGAATTCCAAACCAGCAACCTCCTTCCCAGTCACCATGACCAACTATATCCTCACTCACAATTACTTCTTCTTTGAAGACATTACCTACAAACAAATCTGGGGTACGGCTGTGGGGACCTGCATGGCATCATCCTATGCCAACCTATTCATTGTCCATCTAGAGGAATCCTCACAAACACTCAGAATCCTAAACCACTCACCTGTTTCACATTCACTGAGGACATCTTTGCCATCTGGATCAAAGGTGAGGTCACCCTATCCACATTCCTCCAGAACCTCAACAACTTCTCCCTTGCTTCACCTGGTCCTACTCAACCCAACAAGCCACCTTACTAGTTGTTGACCTCCACCTCGAAGATGGCTACATCAGTATGTCCATCTGTATCAAACCTACTAACCACCAGCAACACCTCCACTTTGACAGCTGCCACCCTTTCCAAACCCAGAAGTCCCTTCTGTACAGACAATAGACCCGTGGTCATTGCATCTGCAGTGACGAGCAGTCCCTCTCGAAATATACCGAGGGTCTCTCTGAAGCCTTCACTGACCATAATTATCCTCCCATCCTTGTACAAAAACAAATCTCCTGTGCCTTATCTTTCCAGTCTCCCACAACCTCCCAAAGCCCCACCATTTGGTCACAGAAGAGCATTCCTCTCATAACTCAGTAACATCTAGGACTGAAGCAACTGAATTACATTCTTGGCCAGGGTTTTGATTACCTCTCGTTATGACCTGAAATGAGAAATATCCTGGCCACTATCCTTCGCATCCCTCCCACAGTGGTATTCCGCCGTCCACCGAACCTACACAATATAGTCGTCCATCATTACACAACTCCTCCTCCCAATCCCTTACCTCATGGCTCATACCCCTGTAACAGACCTAGATGCAAGACCTGTCGCATACATCCTCCCACCACCACCTACACCAGTCCAGTCACTAACATCACCTATCCCATCAAAGGCAGAGCTATCTGTGAAACCAGTCATGTGGTCTACAAGTTAAGCTGCAACCACTATGCTGCAGTCTATGTACACATGACAACCAACAAGCTGGCTGTCTGCATGAATGGCCACCGACAAACTATGGCCAATAAACAAGTGGACCACCCTGTTGCTGAGCACGCTGCTAAACATGATATCCTTCATTTCAAAGATTGCTTCACAGCCTGTGCCATATAGATCCTTCCCACCAACACCAGCTTTTCTGAATTGCACACTTGGGAACTTTCCCTGCAATACATCCTACATTCCCATAACCCTCCTGGTGTCAACCTTCGTCAGTCACTGTCCTCACCCGTCCAGCCCCTTCCCTGCTCCCCTTCCGGCACTACACAGCCTTCATTCCACCACCACACCCAGTACTTTTTTAATTTATTTTATTTTATTTATTTCTCTCCTTTTCCGCTACTCCCCCCTCCCCCCCCCCCCTTTTCCCCACCTGTCCCCTGGCCGCCGTGCAACCTGCAGCACTTTACTGTCTGCCAACCCCACCACACTATCCCTCCCCCTCCCCACCCCAGCCTCCTCCTTTCCCCCACCCACTCGCCACTCTCACCATCATGCACTGGTGCTGCTGCTCGCAGTGTGGTTTTAGTTGCCTGAGACTACAGTCGTGTGTGAGAGTTGTATTTGGCGTGTGTGTGTGTGTGTGTGTGTGTGTGTGTGTGTGTGTGTGTGTGTGTGTGTGTCTGTGTGTGTGCGTGTGCGTGTGCGTGTGCGTGTGCGTGTGCGTGTGCGTGTGCGTGTGCGTGTGCGCGTGCGCGTGCGCGTGCGCGTACCCGCACACGTGTGCTCATGTGTGTCTAATGTTGACAAAGGCTATTGGACAAAAGCTTTTTAAGTGTGAAAATCTTTTTGTTGTGCCTATCTGCGACTCAGCATCTCCGCTATATGGTAACAACTTTCCTTCTCACAATATCTCCAAATTATTTCATTGGCAATAAATGAAGACTGTACTAAATTTAACATCCCTAGTTTACAACTAAATATGAATACAAGCAATATGAGCATATTAAAGATTGATTTACACCATCAAGTATTGATAAGATTTTATTCTGGTACGCTACCATCAAAATTCCATAGAGCTACATCATACTACATACAACTGAATAAAATACCGAATAAATGAAAAGACCTGGTAGAATGCAAATAATTTAAGAGTAAAGGTAACAACTGGCCCAACAGTAGAGTCATTGAAAATACATTAAATACACACACACACACACACACACACACACACACACACACACACACACACACAATCACACAGACACCCATACATACCCCCCTGCGGCTGCAGCGAGACTGACTAATGATTATCAATAGCAATTGCCTAGCAAAATGGAAGAGGGAATGAGGTAGGGATGGATGCACAAAACCATGAGGGGGAGATGGGATAGTGAGAGACATTTTTTTCAACAGATGACTTGGCAGTTACACAACAAGAAAGTAGCTCAGAGGGTACAGCATATAAGAGGTACCTTCCTCCCTTATTCTCCCCTCACTTCCCCTTCTCCCTCTCTCTTTAACTATTATGTGCTCCCTCCTCTGTACTCCTTTCATCTTGTTGTGCAGCCACTGAGTCATCCGTCAAGAAACCTGCCTCTCACTATCCTGCAGCACCTCCTCACCTCATCCATCTTTCCCTACCCGCTTCCCACTTCCATGTGCCCAGGCAACTGCTATCGATAATCAACAGTCAGTTTCACCATTGTCATGGGTGTGTGCTTTTGGGTGTCTGTGTGTGTGAATGTATGTACTTCTCCTAGAGAAAGAGCAAGAGCTTGAAAGCTATTTATTCACCTATAGGCGAGGATTTAATTAGATTTATTACAAATTTAATAACTTGAAGGCATCTCCCACAGTTAAAAATTATAACAGGTAACTACCAGGTGCACCGGTACGAAATGAGCGTTAAGATACAAATGTGTTGATAGGGAACATTTGTTGTAAACGAGCTTTAATTTCATTTGGTTTGGTTGGTATGACATCTGTCAAAGAAATTTCAAGTCATGGAACAAACATCATATGTTTTCATCATGTTAACAATGTCGAATTTTGTACCAGAAAGTGATGATTTGCGGAAAGCATTAAATTTTTTGTTTTCATTTGAAAAAAGCTGCTGCAGAGTCGCATTGAATGCTTGTCAAGGCATATGGTGATCATGCTCTATCAGAAGCAACATGTTCAAGATGGTTTCAACGGTTCAGAAATAATGATTTTGACGTAAAAAATGAATAAAGTGGAAGACCACCAAAAAAGTTCAAAGATGCTGAATTGCAAGCAATATTGGACGAAGATGATACTTTGAGTCAGAAGCAAATGGCAACAATGCTAAATGTTGCACAACAAACAATTTCTGACCGTTTGAAAGCTATGGGAAAGATCCAAAAGTGTGGAAAATGGGTGCCACATGAATTGAATGAAAGACAGATGGAAAACCAAAAAACCATTTGTCAAATTTTGCTTCAAAGACATGAAAGAAAATCAATTTTGCATCGAATTCTTACTGGCAATGAAAAATGGATTTATTTTAAGAATCCTAAATGGGAAAAATCATGGGTTAATCCGGGACAACCATCAACATCGACTGCAAAACCAGATCGATTCAGCAAGAAGACAATGGCCTGTGTTTGGTGGGATCAGAAAGGTGTGGTGTATCGTGAGCTTCTAAAACCCGGTGAAATTGTGAATACTAATCGCTACAGACAACAAATGATCAATTTGAACTATGCATTGATCAATAAAAGACCAGAATGGGCCAGAAGACAGGGCAAAGTAATTTTTTACACGACAATGCACCTGCACACAAAGCAAAACTGGTTCAGGATACAATCAAAACACTTGGCTGGGAGCTGCTAGCCCACACGCCGTATTCACCAGACTTGGCCCCTTCTGACTACCATTTGTTTTCATCAGTGGGACACGAATTGGCTGAGGAACACTTCGATTCCTACGAAGAAGTTGAAAATTGGGTGTCTGATTGGTTTGCTTCAAAAGATGAACATTTCTATTAGTGTGGTGTCCACAAATTGCCAGAAAGGTGGTCAAAATGTATAGAAAGCAATGGTCAGTACTTTGAATAAAATGTTTTTACTTTTCAATTCAAAATTAGTGTTTCATTCTCACTAGCCTCTATCAGTAAGATGCACATACAGTTCTGTGTAGTAAAAATTAATACTATATCTATGAAAATAGTCAATGAACAAGTAGTATTTATAATACATATGGAGAAAATTAACTTGTTGGATAGCATCAGCAGATGGGTACCTCTTGAATGGTGTAAAATGCCAGGAATCAGTAGGTTCCTTCTTCTGGCAAAAATATGGAATGGATATAAGCAAAACAGACTAATACAGCTTAAAATATAGGAAAGTCAATAAACTTTTCTAAGTTTGCTAGATGCATCATTTTGAATAAAACACTCAAGCTTTGATGACTGTTTCCACCATAGTCACCAAAAGTAAAAACCACTGACTGCTGAGGCTGGCATGGTGTTCTGCTTATATGTACAAGACTACAATATTTGGAAATAATCAAAGAGGGCTGATGTGACACATGCATGGAAGGCAAGTTGCATAGCTCACAGCAGCTTCAGTTCACTGCAAGACCAACGACATCATGTGGCACAAGGAGCCAGTTCCACGTTTAAAACAGCCACTCATGCCATACTACGTGTCTCTGCTAAAACTGCTGCCGTTTATTCTAACCTTGGACACCTGCTTTACTCGTATTACAGAAATCCAGCACAACAATGCAAGAGTCAAGACCTTTTCTTTTCAAATTGTATTTTATTTTGGTTTTCCAGTCAATATGGCCAACTTCTCAAGTTTCCTTTGTTTAATATTTTGCTTGTGGTTTGTACAATGCTCTACAACAGTGCAAATTGTTTGACCTATACAGATACTGCTACATTCGCAGGGGACACTGCACACACCGACCATGCTAAGTCCCATGTCATCTTTAACAGGACCTAACATATACCTTGTATCTTGGGAGCGGACTGTCTCTACAGCACACATCCTAACTTGCTACTCGTTGCCCCACAGTATGGCAGGAATGCATCCAGTTGGCCTCTTCTGGCACCAGAAAGCATTTGTAATATCTCCCATGCTGTAAAGGTTATTTCTAAAGGTTATTTCTGAATATGTGTTTCAAGTGCTGCAATTTGGACTGTTAGGTGGTCATCATTAGGAATAATTTTTTGTCCATGTACTAACATGTTCCGGGCTGTTTCCTTGTGTACATGGTGAAAAATACTGGCGTTTTTAAGAACCAATTGGTGTGTATTGGTTTCCTGTACATTGAATGACCAAGCTGATCTGCTGCCTTCCACTCGACTCAAACATCTAACAACAGTAGTTTGCTATCCTTCTCCATCTCGACGGTAAATTCAATGTTGAGATGGACACTGTTGATGTGGTCAATGAACTGCTGCAGTGCCTTTTCACTGTGAGGCCAGATAAGGGAGGTGTCATCAGCGTACTGTAGGGAGCAAGAATCAGAGTTCAGAGCCCACTCCTTAAAGTACTCCACAAGGAAATTTGTGAGTCCCGAAGACAGTGGTGATGCCATCTCATAATATTCACCAGGGTACAGGAATTATGTTGTTGTATGGCTTGATGGAACAACTTGATGATCCTAGCTGGAAACTGTTGGGCAAAATATCCAGTGTGTCTTGCACTGGCACTCTTATGAAAAATGACACTACGTCTGGACTAACCATTATGTTGTTTTGAACTAACTACATTTTCTTGAGTCTCTTAACACATGTCTGCAAGTTAACAATGTGGTGTTAACAATATCCCAGTTTGGGTGTTGATGACCCTGCAAGATGTTTTGCCAGGTGGATGAACTGGCTGCACTAAGAGAGAGCTTAAGAGAGACATCTTCCTTGCGTATATTTGGCAGCCTAATCTTAGGCCCACTGTTAGTGCAATCAGTTCGTCCACCTAGAGGTGGCAGGGTTATTAGCATCCACACTGAGACATTGTGAACACCACATTGTTACCTCGCAGACATCTGTTTGATACTCCTGAATATGAAGATAGGCCAAAATGACATAATGGTTAGTCCGGATGTAGTGTTACTTTTATCAGGGGTGCCAGTACAAGCCACAATGGATCTTTTGGCCCTCAGTTTCCATCTGAGATCAACGTGAATGTACTTCTTGTACCACAATGAATATTATCAGATGACTGATGGCACAACGATGACATCACCACTGTCTCCAGCAGCTCCAAATTTCTTTGTGGAGCACTTTGAGGGGCAGAGTCTGAGCTCTGGAGTGTGCATCTGTCTTGCTTCCTATGGTTAAGGTGATGATGCCTTTCCGATATGGCCCCGTGGTGAAAATGCAGTGCAGCAGTTCAGTTCATAGATCACATGAATATTGTCCATCCCAACATTAAATTTACTACTGAATTGGAGAACAATGGCAAGCTACTGTTGTTGGAAGGTTTAGCTGAGCAGAAGCCAGGCTTGGTCATTCAGTACTTTAATATCAATAGTTTTCATCATTTTCACCAACCTGTGCGCGAAAAATCAGTCCTGAATATGTTAGTACACTGGGCGAAGATCATTTCTGATGATTAATACCTACATTCTGAACTGCAGCACTTGAGACACATGTTCAGAGAGAATGGGTACAGAAAGGGAGTCATTGCAGATGCCTGCAGGTGCTATTGATGAAGGGCGCCTTCTGAATTGGCAGAAGAGGCCAGGCCAGCTGCATTCTTGCCACACTGTGGAGCAACAAGCAGCATGTTAGAACTTATGCTGCAGAGATATGTACCAAGAACAGTATTCTGGTCCACCCTCAAGATACAAGATATGTTACACTTTGTTAAGATGACATAGATCTTTGAGTGCCTGGTGTTTATGGTGCCTCTTACAAATGTGACATCTTTACAGGTCAGCCAGTGATACTGTTGTGGAGTATTGTACAGAGCACAAGTGACATTTTAAACAAAGGGAGCTTGAGAGGTAAGCCATAGCTGAGATTAGGATTCTTTTATTAGAGAGGTAGCTGAGATTAAACAGCAACAATTTACCAGAGACCAGCTGTACACACAGGGCATGGGAGGTGGGCTTCACATGTCTAGAGAAATAAAAAATGAATGCTTGATGCTGGTAGTGGGGTTGTGAGCACTCCGTTTCAAATATACAATGGCCCCTCATGTCTCCTGATGCGATTGGCCTTGTGGTGGACCAGAGGGCTTGTGAGCTGTGCAACTTATCTTTCATGTATCACTTTGTTCCTATCTGATTGGCCCCAAACTCTGCAATTGTGATCATATAAGCAGAACAGTGTGTCATCCCCAGTAAACAGTGGTTTATTACTTCTGATGAGACTGGAAGAAATAGCTGTTGAAACTCAATTATTCTATGGAAAATGATGCAGCCTGTAAACCGGAAAAAGAGTATTCAGGCATGCCACAGCAAAAGACTCTGAGGACACATATTGGAAAGTGACCCACGTCCCTCGGTCCACGAAGACTAACCAGACACGATGAGAGTGAAAAATGGATTGTTGGCACTAGGAAAATTTTGAAGACATGGTTGAGAGAAGAGTGGGAAAGTCAAAGATGAGTGGATATATGTCGTAAACAAGCCAAAACGGGGGAAAAACTAAATGCATATAAAATAGTTAAGTAGGAAAAAACAAATGAAAATGAAGGACTACGAAAATAAATAACATGGGAAGAAAAAAGAACAAGACCTGTAAATTGATTTGCAGGTGGATGGTGACAATCAAGCACATATTGTAGAGCAAGTTACCGTACTGTAAAGTTTTGAATGGATCCAGATGAGACACAAGGTAAAACAGGCTGCAAGATAGTAACTAGTATGCCCTTTCATTTTTATCAACAACATGGAGTTTTCAAAACAGCATAAAAAGCTGGACAGTGATTGCATAAAAGTTGATGTTTGATACAAGTTGTTTCCATTTGATACGAAAGCTCTAGCCAGTAGTTGGAGATAGTATGGTTATTATAAGGAGCATCTTACAAAAGGAGCGGTCACAGAGATCAGTATTAATCTTCTCCCAAATTTCTTTATTGCTTACCCTCCCTCACTTGATTTTTCTATTCTACATCAACATCTACATATATACTCTGCAAGCATTGTATAGTGTGTGGCGGACGGTACCCTGTACCACTATACTACCTTCCCTGCTCTGCTCACAGATAGAGCGAGGGAAAAATGTGACGCCATATCAGCTATAATTTCTCATATCTTATCTTCATGGGCCTTACACAAAATATATGTTGGCAGAAGAGGGTTTGTTCTGCAGTCAGCTTCAAATACTGGTTCTCTAAATTTTTTCAAGTGTTCCTCGAAAAGAATATTGCTTTCACTCCAGGGATTCCCATTTGAGTTCTCAGAGCATTTCTGTAACACTTGAGTGTTGTTTGAACCTAAAGGCAACAAATTTAGCAGCCTGCCTCTGAATTGCTTCAGCATCTTCCTTTAATTTGATCTGAAGCAGGTCCCAAATACTTGAGCAGTACTCAAGAACAGATCACACTAGCATCCTATACGTGATCTCCTTTACAGATGAACCACACTTTCCTAAAATACTCTCAAGACACCAAAGTCAACCATTCACTTCTCCTACCACAATCCTCTCATGCTTGTTCCATTTCATATCACATTGCAACATTATATCCTGTTATTTAAATGACATTTCAAGCAGGACACAACTAATTCTGTATCCGAACATTAACACATTAACTTATGTTTTTCTACATTTAGACACAGCTGCCATTCATAACACGATCTAGGAATTTTGTCTAAGTTATCTTTTATCATCCTACAGACACCTTCCCATACACCACAGTATCATCAGTAAACAACTGTAGTTTGATGCCCACCCTATCCGCCAGATCATTTATGTATATAAAAAACAACAATGGTCCTATCACACTTCCCTGATGTTCTTCTGGCAATACCCATGTCTCTGATGAACATTCACCACCGAGGACAACATACTGTTTTCTCTTACTTATGAGGTCCTCAAACCACTCACATATCAGGGAACCTATTCCGTATAGTTGTACCTTTGTTGACAATTTCCAGTGCAGTAGCATGTCAAGAGTTTTTTGGAAATCTATAAAGATGGAATGAGCCTGTTGCCCTTCATTCATAGTTTGCAGTATGTCACATGAGGAAGGAGCAAGCTGGGTTTCACATGAGCCGTGCTTTCTAAAACCACGCTGATTCATGGACATAAGCTTTTTAATCTTTGTACATCCATATTTAAATTGGATGATGGTGGGACATCAGCTGGTATAATTTTTATTAAAACTGAAACTCCTCCAGCTGTACTTAAGATGTCATATTTATTTGGCTACTAGTTTCGACGTTGCGTCAACGCCGTATTCAGGCACGTTCACTTTGATGATATCAATTGTGTGTGCCTGAGTACTAGAAGTCCGCGGTGAGACCAATACGTAACTTTGAGTTACTGCCCGCCATCCACGTGGTCTCACCGCGGACTTCTAGTACTCAGCCACACACAATTGATATCATCAAAGTGTACGGGCTTGAAGATGGCGTTGACGTAATGTTGAAATTAGTAGCTAAATAAATAAGAAATCTTAAGTACAGCTGGAGGAGTTTAATTTTTAATAAAAGCTTTTTGGTCTCTAGGTAATTTGTTATATTCAAAACATGTTACGGATATTGGTCTATCTTTCTTATATACAGAAGTTATCTGTACTTTTTTCCAGTTGCTTGGGACTTTGCACTAACTAAAGGGCCAACGCCATAACATACCCTTTGTAAAACTGAATTTGGGTTCCATTCAGACCTGGCAACTTATCTGTTTTCAACCTTTTCAGTTGTTTCTCTATGCCAGGGATGTTTATTGCTATGTAGCCCTTCCAGGACTTTGTGCAATAGTCAAACAATGGTATGTTTGTACAATTCTCATGCATAAATGATTTCTTAAAGGCAGAATTTAAAACTGCGGCTTCCATTTTGCTGTCTTCAGCTGCAGCACCAGACCAGTCAATGAATGACTGGATGGAAGCCTTAGACCCGCTTAACGATTTTACGTAGGACCACTTTTCTCGGGTTCTCAATCAGATCTTTTGACAATGTATAACCCTGCTAGATGGTGAATGCTTCACACATAGACCTTTTCATAGGTACACAAATTTTTACTAATTTTTGCCTGTTGTCATCTGCACATTCTCCTCTAAACTCGGAATGCAACAGCTTTTCCTTCTTCTGCATTTCCCGAATTTCGTTGCTAAACTACAGTAGGTCTTTTCCATCCTTAATCCACTTACTAGACGCATACTTGTCCAGAACATGATTTACAATCTATTTAAACTTTGCCCGTATTCCTCTGCGGCCATCATAATGGAACTAAATTACTGCAATTCATTGTCTACACAAGATGCTAACAACTGCTCGTCTAGGCTTTGTAGCAGAAACAGTCTTTTCAACTGATTTATTAACTCTCGTAACCATAGTCTCTATGGTGGCAGCATGATCACTAACCCCCATCTCTATACAGACACTACAATAAGGTCTGACCTATCTGTAGCCAAAGGTCTAAGATATTTCCATTGTGTGTAAGCTGCCAAACTAGCTCTTCAAGATAGTTTCCAGAAAATGTGTTCATAAGGACTTCACATGACTGTCTGTCTGTCTGCCTGCCCCCCCCCCCCCCCCCCCCCCTTACTGAATCCACAGACATCCCAATTTATACTCGGTAGATCAAAATCAGCTTCCACTTGTATTGCATGGTCTGTGTCTTTATATGCTGACCATGAACTTTTTTCAAATGACCTAGAACTTTCACTGCACAATCAGGTAGCCAGTAAAAACATCTATTAATTAACTTGGTTTCATACAGACCTCTTATACATGACTATGTATCTTCACTGTCACACTCAATCTCAACCTCAACCGAGAGAATGGTTTTGTTAATTGTGATGAACATGCCTGCCCTGATAAACGTTCAATGAATCACCAAATATCCAGAGCTCTCTACCTCAGGTTTTAGCCAGCTCTCAGTCCCAAGAATAATTTGAGCATAAGAACTTACCTGGACAGCAGTAAATTCGGGATCTTTGTTACAGATACTTCGAAAATTGACTGATAAAATTTTGACAGTCAAAATATCTTTACTTTGAATGCTGTCTAGTGTCCCTATCTGCGTATCACATGGTTAGAGTTCATCAGAGTACCTCTACTGCCTAGACTAAAAACCCCCATGTGCACACCACAAACATACTCTGTTGCCTGAGTAGCTGCTTCCTTTGTGCAGTGCACCTCTTACCTATCAAGGTGAGTCCTACAATTTCCCACCCAATAACACAGATCTATAAACCTACAGGCAAGACCATCACAGTGTCGACGAATCCTTTGGTTGAGACCATCCACTTGGCCCCAAACTAAAGAACCCTGATCAACTCTGGGAATAATGCTGCAGATTGCAAGCTCATCTTGCACCCTGCACATGAGGCCAGTAGCCTTCACCACCTCTGCCAGCAGCAGAGCCCATGGGCTAAAGAAGTGACACCTGAGTTGCTCTATGTGACACACCACATTCTCCACCACCATTATACCCTGAGGAAGCAGCCTGAAGGCTGCTGACCACAGCCAAAACCACATTCAACTGCTCGCAAACTGTGGCCAGCTCCTCTTGAGTCTGCACACAATACACACACATCCTGCCCATTCTAGCAAGACTAAGTGAAAAAGTAAATTATAAAACCTGAGAGATACCTAGATATGCAACTTGTAACCTTCTTGATATGTCACCAATGGACACTGACATCTTAATTAACTGTGTAGCTGGCAGTTCAGTAGAAATGACAACTGGGCTACAGACTGTCTGAATTTACACTTGCAAAATCCGAGACTAAAGCTCTTCAATACAAAAACTTGCACGAAATTTAAGCACTATATACTACTAATAAAACTTGGAAAAAGCTAAACACATAACCTGCTGCCCTGGAGATGTGTCACAGGTGACAGATGGGGCACAGTGTCTTTCTGTTTTTCTCTTGTATGAAGGTTGCCAACATAAGACTTGTTTGGCCACCATTCATCCCCTAATCTCATTGTACCCCTACCATTTTAAAATTTCAGCCACACACCACAGTTAAATTTTCATCTTCTTTAGTAAACTAAATAATTTCTTTTGTCTCATTGCACATTTCTTCTATTTCTTCATCATATATGTAGCTACTAGGCATAGTAAGTACCTGTATTCTTATTTCTCATTCATTACTGCACTGTTCCCGAGTTACCCCTCTCTAATTTTGTGTTGTTAACCCTGAGTACCTGTGAGAAAGCCAGTCAAAATCTGTAGTTCCTGAAGAGGGGCAGCAGCTTTTTCAGCAGGAGCAACAATTGAGATGATTGACTGATCTGGTCTTAAAAACATGTAGCCAACACGACTGCTGTATTAGTACCGCAAATGACTGAAAACAAGAGAAAACTACAGCCGCTGTTCTTCTTGAGGCCAAGTACCTCTATTATGTGTTTAATGATGATGGCATCACCTTAGATAAAACATTCTGAAGGTAAAGTAGTGCCCCATTTAGACTTAGAGACACGAAAAAGTAAGCAGGATGTTGTAGTCACAAAAAAGAAAACTGACAATCTAGGGATAGTGAAATATTGGATCCATTAGTTGGGTAGGCAGGTTAGGAAATTTAAAAAAAGAGACGGGTAAGGTGAAGTTAGGAACAGTAGAAATTAGTGAAGGGTGATGACAGGAAGGTAATACATCCAGACAGGTGAGTTCAGGGTAATAAATACAAAATCAAATAAGGGTAATACAGGAGTAGGTGTGGCAATGAATAAGAAGCTGAGTATGTGCTATGTGATTACACATGTCATACACACATGAAGCCAATATCCACTACAATATTACATGTTTACATGCCTACTTGCTCCGCAAATGATGAAGTGATTAAAACACTATATTATGGGATAAAGGAAGTTATTTGGATAATCAAGGGAAATTAAAATTTAATTGTGATAGGAGCATAGAATAAAACAGCAGGAAAATGAACAGAAAAAAAAAATAGTAGGAGAACACGGAGTGGATGAAAGAAATGGAAGAGGGAGCCTCGTGGCAGAGTTTTATACAAGGCGTAGATTAATCATCAATAATACTTGGTTCACGAACCATAAAGAAGCATGTACATGTTGAACAGAATTGGATACACCACAAAATTTCAGACAGAGAATTCATAACCAGTTTTAAACAGCCAAAGTATTTCTGAGGGCAAGCTAAGGATAAGAAAGGGCAGTTGAAAGAATGGATAGTTCTTGAAAAGAGATAAGACAAATGCCAACAAAAATAAAAACAAAGTTAATGGAATTTAGGTGAATTACATCACATGACGCTGTGAGAATTAGATTACGAAATCAGGTAGATGGGTTTTGATATTTGGGTAGCAAAATAATTAGAATGGTTGAAGCAGAAAGGATATAAAATGCAGACAGGAAACAGCAAGAAAAGTGTTTGTGAGAAAGATAAATTTGTTAATGCATACTAACACACTAATATTACAAATGCAAAAGTAACTCTGTTATGCTTGCACAGTTAGCCTGCTGAACTGATTTTGATAAAATTTGGTATGGAGATGGCTTCAACACTAAGAAAGAACATTAGCTACTTTAGAAAGTGTGCAGTATAACATATTCACTGATCTGAAGAATATTAACATGAAATACAGAACAATAATTACTCTTTGACTGTTGAATATTATCATATTTGTGAAAATGCTTTTACTGTTTGATATGTTCTACATGGTATGGTTCAACGTAATGAATAAAATGTTTATACAATCCTCTACATGTTTAATCCATGCTTCCATTCTAATATCAGTCACAAACCCATCACATTTTAGTCACTGAGCATCAAGCGTCTCTTATAACTACTTTGTTGTGCTTACATTTGCATGAACAGCTCTTTACCATGTGGTTAGTGTCATTGTATCACAAGCATAGGTTCCTCGGTTCAATTCCCACATGGTTTTTTTCTATTCACATCTAGATGTGTATGATGTGTATGTTGTCATCGCCATTTTATCATCATTGACATGCAAGTCAACAAAGTGACATCAAATAATAAGACTAGCTCCAAGCTCCCGAATTCCCAACCGGGATCTCCTGGCCAATAAAACTGTATGCACATTTCACTTGATTTTACTGATATGCGAGTGCAGCCATGGGTAACATAGAATACAATGCTTATACAATCCTCAATGTGTATTCCATGTCAATTCAAACTTTCCTACTAATATTATAAATGCGAAAATAAAACCGATACCCATGAAATATGGTGTGAGATAACTAGAACCCTGATGCGAAAGATAGGCCATTTTGTGGAAGAGGCCTGGAGACAATGAAAGTTGTCAGATAGAGTATATAATGATATTCCTCTGTGCCAATAGATCCCACACTACAGATAATTAATGCCAACCTACATAAACACAAAAAAATCTCTTCAACTCACATTAATGAACTAATGGACCTGCTTGAATTCACACTTTCACACAACTATTTTAAATTTAACAATAAAATCTACAAACAAACAGATGGTCTGGCAATGGGCTCAAATCTTTCTGGATTGCTAGCAGAAATATTTATAAGTAACCTAGAAGACAAAATCCTGAATTCCAATCACCACCTCCTCAAAAATATCATCTACTACTACAGATATGTAGATGATACCATCATTTTAATCAAAGGCACTAAAAATGACATCAGTGAGTTGAATCAGTTTTTCAACAACTCCCATGAAAACATAAAATTCACAGTTGAACACCAGAAAGATGACAGTATAAATTTCCTAGACCTTACCATTAGAATAAAGAATAACAGACATCAGTTTGAAATTTATCAGAAGCCTACCACAACACATACCACAATCCACAACTCCTCTTGCCACCCCGCAGCACACAAAATGGCAGCATTCCGGTACATGATTAATAGGGCTATCCAACTACCACTTTCAGAAGATAAATGTGACCAAGAAATTGAAATAATAAAACAAACAGCTATTGAAAATGGTTATAACAGCTTCATAGTAGACACCCTAAAACACTCAATAATGGCAAAGGAATCATAACACAAAAAACAAAAGGAAAATAACATCTTCCATACAATCCCCTTTCTGGGCAACATTTCATACTAGATTGCCAATGTCTCCAAACGAAAAGGCGTATGCATATCCTTTACAACAGACAACAAGATTGGACAGAAGTTACCCCACAACATCGGCACACGAAACCCACTTCATCACACAGGTGTGTACAAAATTGAATGTTTGGACTGTGACTGCTTCTACATAGGCCAGACAGGCAGATCATTTGAGATTAGGTTCAACGAACACATGGCAGCACTAAAAAACAAAAAAATATCACACATCAGCAATAGCTACCCACCTGCATGAAACAAAACACCATGTTAACAACCCAAGTATTAGCATCCTACACATCCAACCAAAAGGCAGAAAACTAGACATCCTTGAAACACTCCAAATATACAAACATCAAATGAAACAATCAGAACCCATCTTAAATGACAAATATGACAATATTTACAATAGTATCATCTCCGTTTTCAGCAACTGCCTACACTCTTAAAAATGCGCGCGCACACGCACACACACACACACACACACACACACACACACACACACACACACACCTAATATGTACCATAAATATTGACAGCTGCCAAGAATACAAGAGATTGACCTCATTCACAGATAATTCATCACACCAACAGCTTGTACCCCTTGTCAGCTTAAAACTGTATGTACATCAACTACTGGCACAAATGTATATCTATCTGCATATTTTATAGCATTAACCAATGTATTACCCCAACCTTTAGGCAGCTAATATATGCAACATGCAATCTTAAGACTCCTTGCCATGTAAATGTTTTCTCTCATATAATCACACACTCTCTCTCTCTCTCTCTCTTTCACTCACACTCACACACACACACACACACACACACACACACACTTTCTCTCTCTCTCTCTCTCTCTCTCTCTCTCTCTCTCTCTCTACCTCTCCTTCTGCCTCCAGCCTCTCACCTCACATCTGTTTATTAATCCCAATCAAAGAGTGTAATGTATGTATGATTTTACTGTTGTAGCCAATATGATCATTGTAATTAAAGTCTGTAACATTTCACCTAATTGTTATCAACAAGTATGAAGTTTAAGCCATTTTAACATTTCACCTGATTTTATAAACGAGTACGAATGTTTAGCTGTTTTAACTTGTCAGAATTGGATTTATATACCACCTGAAGTACACACACATATATTTGACACCTCAAAACAAACACCGCCAAATGCTTAAAACAATTATTCTGTAATAATGTTGTTACGATGTATATTCTTTGCACTTTGCGATTATGTCTTCTCTTCTGCTATACAAACCCTGCACCCAGCTGATTCCAGACGCCATATTTGTTTACAAATGTGGCAGTATACATGTGATGTGTTACGACAGCAAAAGGAACCTGTGACCACTGAAGGTACTCTAGTTTACTTATTTAATGTTTACCATTAGATATCAGTTTAATTTTTTGTCAAAGTAATCCTAAACCATATTCTGAAATAGTGTCTTGTTTCTCCACTAGGCAGTGTCACGAGTTCCTCAAAAAGTCGTAACACAACACACACACAAATGTAATACTTACTACTGTAAATCCACCCGATGATAGAGCTTTAAACCTTCGAAACACGTTGTGGAAATAAATAAAACGGTGACTGGTAACAGTGAACTTGTTGTTTCATTTCATTTAGGAACCAGGTTTTCAATTGTAAGACATTTCCAGGGGCAGATGTGGACTCTTATCGCAATTTATTGGTTATGAACTGTAGATTACAACTGAAGAAACTGCAAGAAGGTGGGAATTTAAGGAGATGGGACATGGATAAACTTAAAGAACCAGAGGCTGTAGGGAGTTTCAGAGAGAGAATTAGGGAACAACTGACAAGAACAGGAGAAAGAGATACAGTAGAAGAAGAATGGGTAGCTTTGAGAGACAAAATAGTGAAGGCAGCAGAGGATCAAGAAAATATAAAAATGCAGTAAATGAAGCAGGCAAAAATGAATACAAACATCTCAAAAATGAGATCAGCAGGAAGTGCAAATTGGCTAAGCAGGGATAGCTACAAGACAAATGTAAGGATGTAGAGGCATATATCACTAAGGGTAAGATAGTTACCACCTAAAGGAAAATTAACGAGACCTTAGGAGAAAAGAGAACTACTTGCATGAATATTAAGAGCTCAGGTGGAAAACCAGTTCTATGCAAAGAAGGAAAAGTAGTAGAAAGGTGGAAGGAGTATATAGAGGGTCTATACAAGGGTGATGTACTTGAGGGCAATATAATGGAAACGGAAGAGGAAGAAGATGAAATGAGAGATGTGATACTGTGTGAAGAATTTGACAGAGAATTGAAAGACCTATGTCATATCTGTATATTGAGCAAGCAGTAAAGGAAACAAAAGAAAAATTTGGAGTATGAATTAAAATAAATGGAGAAGAAATAAAAACTTTGAGGTTTGCCGATGACATTGTAATTCTGTCAGAGACAGCAAAGGACCTGGAAGAGCAGTTGAACAGAATGGTCAGTGTCTTGAAAGGAGGATATAAGATGAACATCAACAAAAGCAAAACGAGGATAATGGAATGTAGTTAAATTAAATCGGGTGATGCTGAGCGGATTAGATTAGGAAATGAGACACCTTAAGAAGTAGATGAGTTTTGCTATTTGGGAAGCAAAATAACTGATGATGGTCAAAGTAGAGAGGATGTAGAATGTAGACTGGCAATGGCAAGGAAAGCGTTTCTGAAAAAGAGAAATTTGTTAACATCAAGTGTAGATTTAAGTGTCAGGAAATCTTTTCTGAAAGTATTTGTACGGAATGTAGCCATGTATGTAAGTGAAGCATGGATGATAAATAGTTTAGACAAGAAGAGAAAAGAAGCTTTCGAAATGTGCTGCTACAGAAGAATGCTGAAGATTAGATGGGTAGATCATATAACTAATGAGGAGGTATTGAATAAGATTGGGGAGAAGTTTGTAGCACAACTTGACTAGAAGGGATCGGTTGGTAGGACATGTTCTGAGGCATCAAGGGATCACCAATTTAGTCCTGGAGGGCAACATTGGAGGGTAAAAATCGTAGAGGGAGACCAAGAGATGAATACACTAAACAGATTCAGAAGGATGTGGGTTGCAGTAGGTACTGGGAGATGAAGAAGCTTGCACAGGACAGAGTGGCAAGGAGAGCTGCATCAAACCAGGTTCTGGATGGAAGACCACGACGACACCACCACCACCAACAACAACATGTTCTACACTATATGATTCAAAGTAATCAATACAATGCTTATTCAATTCTCAACAAATTTAATCCATACTGCCATACTACTATGAGTATTATTGATTATAAAGAAATTCAATCTGTTACATTTTCACATCTCTACTGATGAAACGATTCCGATGGTATTTGGTATAGAGACAGCATGAGCCCCAAGGAAGACAATAGGCTACTTCAGGAAGTTGTATCTTTCTGAGTATCATTAACATTTTTAAATCTGGCACATGTGAGTGGCATACAGATGACGCTGCTGCCATGTTTTGTGACTCTTAGTGTCTGTAGATTATTCCATGACAGTGCAAATCCGATGTTACTGTGCAAGTGGTTTATGCCATTGAGCTACTATACTACCAGGCATTGCTGATGAATTTTGGTGGGAATACAATAATAAAATTGTCCATTAAGCCTGAGAACCATACTTAAAACTCTTACTATTAGGCCTACAAATGTGTAATTCCAAGACAGCTCAAGTTGCGAAAGTTCCTCAAATACAGCAAACTTCAGAGCAATCTCATGTCTGCCGGAACTTGGATGTAGGACAACAGGCAGCCTTAACAGCTACAGAGATATTAGCACAGTCACAAGCCCATTGCATTTTATATGTTGAGCATCATGCACCTCTTACAGCTTCCAAGATGCTTGAAGACTTGGGAACAATGGCATCATTTAAAGACTGTATGGCAAACAGACAGTCATACCTTTACTTGTGGAAGGTGAGAAGCTTTAGTTGAAGCTGCATTTGGCTATGATCTATTAACTTACTATGTTAATCATAAATTAGTCATCATAGAGGAATGGATCAAAAATGTAGGCACCATAATGCATGGAAATGGAAGGGAGAAACAGATAGTATTTATTGCTCTGGTGGCAAGATTCCACATCCAGTACTAAGTGACCAACAGGAACCCCCAAAAGCTAGACTTCTGCATGACTGTAACGAACTGAAGCATTTTTAAAATATAGTTATAAAATATAATGCATGCTTTCAGATGCAGCATACAACAAAGTAACAGAAACACATTCGTTAGTACCTATGTAACGGTACTGCACACTTTTTTTTTTATACTTACGTCTCTATACCACTATATACACACAGACGTCATTAGCTTGCTTACTCATCATCGCTCATTGTAACAAAACTACTAATATGCTAGCAAAGCAGTGGGTAACAGTATGTATCTAGTATAAATTTAAATGTTAGAAAGTCTTTTCTTAAGATATTTGTCTAAAGTGTAGCCTTATACAGAAGTGAAATGCGAACAATAAATGGTTCAGACAAGCAAAGAGAAAAAGTTTTTGAAATATAGTGCTACAGAAGAATGAAGATCAGATTGGTAGATCAAGTAACTAATGAGGTGGCTCAGAGCTGAATAAGGGAAAGAAGAAATTTATGGTGCATCTTTACTAAAAGGATACATCCTGAGGCATCAAGGAAAAGTCAACTTAGTAATCCAGGGAAGTATGTGGGGATAAAAATTGTAGAGGGATACCAAGGACTAGATATACTAAGGAGGTTCAAGTGGATCTAGGCTGCAATAATTATACAGAAATGATGATGCTTCCAAGTGATACATTAGTGGGCACAATTGCCTCAGACCCACTTTCTGACTGAAGATCACAACAAAAACATATTTTTCTCAATGAATTTTCTTATTCAAGAAATATATCAATCCAAAATAAATCATTACAAAGTAATATGGTAAAAACTAAGTGTCTAAGAAAGTAAATAAGTAAGAGAGAAGGAAAATCCACAAAATCACATTCGCAAGAATAATTTGTCACGTTCCTCAATCCAAATGACAAGAACTGATTGGACAAGTAATCATCACAGACTGGATGGCTGATGGTCAAATGAAAGTTGTGTGCAATGCAGAGAAGAAGTAACGGGAGAATTAGAACAGACTGTGTGCAGGAAGGAACAGAGGGGGGAAAGAAGAAAGGGTGGGAGTTGTGGAAGGCAAATGGGATAAAAAGAATAGTGTAAATTGAGATTAGCCCTGGTATTGGAACGAACGATATGTTACAGATAGTGTTTCCACATATGCAGTTCGGTCTCTGGTCACAGTATGGTATTTCTCACTGATGAAAAAGTACAGCTCATTTGTGGTCAAGGGAGTCTAAATTTTGGTGGAGTTTATATGTAGTCTTGATGTTTGCATACATGGGTCTGCCTTTGATAGACTATTGAACATGAGGTGATGAGCTTTTTTCAGTTAAAAACAGAATAGCAGCAGTATAAATCAACCAATCTTTTTATTCACCCATTAACAATATATGTTGTATGGATGTATCCAATTCATATCCAAAGCTAGTTAAATAAAACTTCTTACATTTCAATTACAATCTTAGTTCATTATATGTAAATAATTTTACTTTTCAGATACAGATATTCTTCAATGTTATAAAAGCTACAAAGTTTTTCAGTTAATAATGAACTCTTTTTTGGTAAAGGGCTTTTTTGTGTGTTGCTCTATGAAAATAATCTCTCTTTCTTGTTTCCTGTTATGAACCCAGTTGTTTAAATTGATATTTCCTGCCAGGTTTCCAGAAAGCACACACATTCATAAGTGCATAAGCTAGGAAATGTTATTATTTTACATTCTTTAAATATTACCCTGCACGGCTCTCTAGCTGGTCATATAAGCATAATAGGCATACGACAATGAATCAGTGCTGCAATACTCATGAAGTATACTTAGCATATAACAACATTTACTTAGTTTTGTATTTAAAACTTCTAGATGCTTTTCCCATCTCAAATGCACATCATCCATACGCTCAGAAATTTTGTGTATGGAGCGTGTACAATAGCTCAGTTCCCCGACTCAGCTCTTATGCTGCTGCTAACTTTATGACCGATGTTACTGAAATTCATTCATGCCATTTTTTCCTTGTCTATGACCAAAGTGTTGCCCATAAAACATTTTCCTGACTATTTTATCATCTTAGAAACTTCCTGCTGTAGACCATTCTCAGTGCATCCAATTATAAAAACGTTCATCTCATCGGAAAAATCACTGTATCTGCTGCCATCAAATGGTTTGGCAAATCATTAATGTAGGATGTTTGTTTTAACTTGAGACAACTAAATATCTCTAAAATGAGGCATCATACCACAAAGCTGTTCTAGGTGAAAAGTTAATATTAATAAAGGAAACATCTGTCTGTGCTACAAATGGCCATCTTCCAACCAGCCCCTTGCATGGAAGGGGTCAACTTCACAATTTTAAATGGGAACCCACCTCCCCCCCCCCCTTTTTTTACTGTGTATTCGGATTCTACGTCAAAAAATACATATTTTTTACTCAAACTATTATTTCCCAATTGTGTTAAATGACACTGTAATTGACAAATAACAGGTGCGTCTGTTTTTGCAATTAAGAACTGATGCATGAGGTTCTACATTTCATTTACACACAAATGTGGTAAGTCTTCCACTAGTACCCACGTAGTGGCCAGTGCAAGAGTTACAGTTGATGGATGGAAACACTTGTTGAAATCAATTACCCTGATGACAGCCAGTGAAATCAAGCGTTCTGGTGGTTTGGGGACTCGATACAATCAACCTCGTAGGGAACAGAAAACTATGTTACCAAGCAAGCAGCTTATTTGATAGAAGTGCCAATGTCTAGCCATATTATTTGTATCGTATAATCACATTTGCAACACTGAAGTAATGTCTGAAGATCAATATCAACCATAAGAACACAAAAGTTTACATTTACATCACAAATGAAATGTAAAATGAAATTTATTGGTTCTTAATTACAGAAACAGGCACACTTGATATTTGCCGACTGCAGCACCGTCTACCATGGTCTGAGTAAGCCACATATAATTTTTGGTGTAGAATCCAAATAAGCAATAAAAAGGGGGTTCCCATTTGAAAATACAAAGATGACCCCACCCACACAGGAGGGGTGGTTACAAGGTGACCAGATGTCCCCTTTACTAATATTAACTTTCCACCTAGAACATCGTTTTCGTACAGTCTGTCATTTTCAAGATATTTAGTTGTCTCATGTCAAAACAAATACACTGTATATGTCAGAAACTAATGTGGGGCCCTTGTGCACTCCATAGCAAACACAATCAACAACAAAACAGCCAGCCTGATGATAATCATCAGCAGAAGTAATAGCAAATAGCATATGAGAGAAGAGCAATACTATTGTCATTCTGGAGAAGGATGTAGCGTAAGATAGTATCAAAGAAACCACTAAGGTAAACAGTCACAAAAAGATAGACTGCTTAGATTCTCTAACATTGCTGTACCAAAATGTTGAAGGTTTGAACAGCAAAAAAGGTGAATTAGAAGTGCTCCTAAAGGATCATCTTAAAGAAGTGTGAATGTTTTGCATCAGTGAGCACTGACTGAGGAAAACAAAAATATACAGCACTGCTGTGACAGATTTTTGAAACAAGCTGCTTCTATAAGCAAGCCTGTGGGTGTATATATGCAGAACAGTAACAAGTAATTTTTCGTTGTATTAAATGAACTTCAAATTCAATCAAATGTACAACTGTGCTGTGTGACTTCAATACAACTTAATAAGTGTGTGCTAAAAGGATTCAATTGTGAACTTATTAAGTACAACCAACCTCCCAGTAACAGTATAAGAAACCACAATATATGGTGAGGCCAGTGGGACAAAACTGACAAAATATTTAATCACAAATACACATATGAACACGACAATCAGGTGACAGATACTTGGTTTTCAGCTTGCAAGACAGTTCAATTTGTGCTTCACAGTGTGATTAGTAATAACTAGAAAATAAATAACAACTGCATTACAAGAACAGAAATTAATGGAAACAACAACAGGCTTTTCAGCTGCATGTTACAGAAAATAACTTGGGAAAAGGTATCCCAAGGTAGCATCAACAAAGTGTTTGACTCATTTTCAGCAATCAGAAGCATTGTTTGGGTTGCATTGCCATGACAGCAAATAAAAGTAAAGGTAAAGTCAACAATAAAACAGTGCACAAGAAAATCATCAGAAACTCTTACAAAGCTTGATACTGCAGCAGACAAACACAACTTTGAAGCATGTGTAAGAAGGTACAAGAAGGTATACAGGAAAGTTATAGTAACAGCAAAAAAGTTAGCAAATTACTCAACTGCCAAAACTCAAAAAGAAACCAATCTGGAGTACAAATAATAATGCAGATCGACATGGGTTCTGGTGTTTGGAAAGTAAATGGTGCTCTTTACTATTTTGGCATCCCTGAACATGAAAATGATATTCGTTTTTTTCCACCACTAGTTTTCTATGCACAGGTACCCCTCCTCACAACCTCCTGCAGAATATTGACTATTACCACTGGCTGCAAAACCCATGTTATGTTGTGTAATTTATCTAAATATGGCAATAGGATGGTGAAGTAGAGGGGGAGAATAAACCCAAAGATTATGTCTGTTATTACCACAGAAATCAACAGTCGATTGAGTGCAAGGGCTAGAAGGAGGTGCTTATGTGAACTGTTTCCTAGTTGTGTTATTTCACTGAAGCTGTGTACAAAGTGTCAGGGAGGCAATGTGTGAATACACTAGTTACATTTTGTTACGCATGTGGAACTTATGTGATAAGTATAAAAAGTCTATAAATAACAGAATTTGTGCAGAAGTCATGTTTTACTTGTTTCGGCATGAAGCTCAAAGATCAGAACAAGTTGTATGCTCCACATACTGTATGTCATACAAGTGTGCCATGATTAAGCAAGCGGAGTGAAGGTAGAATGAAATATCTGAACTTTGCTACTTCCATCGTATGGCAAGAAAAGAAGAATTACACCAATGACTGTTACTTCTGTATGATGAAAGTCATGGGAAACAAAAAAAGAAACAAAGTGGTGCCAAGACTGGCAACTTGCTTTAAATATTCACAAATGTAAAATTGTGTCTTCACAAAAAATACAAATACCTGGGAGTAACACACTGTAGGAATACGAAATGGAATGATTACAGAGACTCAGTCGTGGGTAAAGCAGGTGGTAGACTTCAGTTTATTGGTAGAATACTGGAGAAGTGCAATCAGTCTACACAGGAAACTGCTTACAAATCACTCGTGCAACCCATCCTAGAATATTACTCAGGTGTGTGGGACCGGTACCAAACTGGACTAACAGGTGATATTGAACATATACCGTGAAGGGCAGCATAAATGGCCACATGTTTTTGTGGATGCTGAAGGTATTGCACTGGAAGAATCTTGAAGATGGATGTAAACTACCCTGAGAAAGTCTATTAATAAGTTTCAAGAATCGGCTTTAAATGGTGATCCTCGGAATACCCTAATTATTCCCTATGTATTGCTCACATAGAGATTGTGAGAATAAAATTAGAATAATTACTGTACACACACGCATGCACGCACGCCCCCCCCCCCCCCCCCCCCCCCCACACACACACACACACAGAGGCATTCAAACAGTCATTCTTCCCACATTCCACACATGAATGGAACAGGCAGAAACCTTAATAACTGGTACAATGGGATGTACCCTCTGCCATGCACACCACAGTGGTTTGTGGAGTATTGATATAGATGTAGAAATAGAACAGCAAGCTTAGAGAAGTTTAAAAACTGTTGTGCATCATTTTCTTGGCTAGAATAAGCAGCCTGATTACAAGGAAATAATGTAAGATATGCTACAGTCATTCAAACAATTAGGATGAAGGTTCCCTAAAACTACATTTTCTAATGTCACACCTAGACAATTTCCAGGACAACTTGGCTGACACATCAGAGGTATTTGCTTCTTCTAATTCACATGTCTCCCACATTACTTTTTTGCCATTTTATTGTTCCATTTCACCTCCACCTTCCTGAAACTGCTTAATTTCACTACATAGAGATTTCAGTTATGATGATGGTAGTGGTGCAAAACCCAGAAGTGCTGTATAAAAACAAGCTTCACAGTCATAAGTGCAATCAATTTAGTCAGAAATTCATATTTTCATGCAAATCCCAGAAAAAAGTCAGGCGATGTTAACCTGTTTAATGGACACAATGATTTTATCATAAAAAAAGAAGAACTGTTGAAAGTCCCATGCAAATTGCTAATTTATTTAATGAATAACATACTATTAGTGCACAAAACAATTTAAAACGAACATAATACAGGGTGTAACAATATCATGAAAAGGAAAGTTGCTACTCACGGTGTAGCAGAGATGCCGAGTCACAGATCGGCACAACAAAAAGACTGTCACAAATAGGCTTTCAGCCAACAAGGCCTTTGTTGAAAAACAAACACACACACACACACACACACACACACACACACACACACACACACACAATTATTGAAGAAAGTTTTATCGTGAATTTTTATTCCATTTGTTGTGTGTTGTCATCGCTAATGGTGGCGGTAAGTGACAAATTCCACATAATGTGGATGACCTTTTTAGCCTTTCATTACAATTTGGAAGTTGTCATTTTTCCAAGTGGGTAGTTAGTTTGTGGTCAAACACATGTACATTCCTGAGCAGTAGTTGCAGTAAAGTTGATACAAGGTGTGGCTGCTTATACATGCGAGTCTGCCTGTGATGGGGTATGAAACAGAAGGTGGCACACAAGTTTGTAGAACAGACAGTGTCGGCTGCTGCGTAAGAGCACAAGAGCATGTGAACAACCTAACTTTTGACACTTAGCAGAGTTTTTGGTTATTTTTCTTTGAATGCTGTTCAATGTAACATAGATGCTGTAATCAGAAGTACATGGCACTAAATCTACTGTGCTATGCTGCTTTGATACTCCTCAAGACTATGTGAAACTTGGCATCAGGGTCTTGAGCACACCTTCAGTTGTGCACATTTTAAGCACCTTTTGAGCATATGCAACTGACGTGACATAATTGCCTTACAGGCTACATGCATAGAGATTTAATAAACAACGTGCACGGTTCACAGTAGGCAAAGTTCACAGTATCCTCACCACTCAACTAGAAGTTTACACCAATGCCACCAGGTGGAGATTCCTCAGATACGCCAGTTCACTCTCTGTATAGTAAAATTAGATCAAATGTCTGTATATGTTATAGTTATACTGACAGAAAAACCAATTTTGTGGATTTCTGAATGAGTTATAATATATTAAGTTTTGACTTTTATCACACAGTAATCCATTTGAGGCACTGAGAACGATAAAGAACAATGTCATCAATTCTGAGATTTTAGCATTTATTCATGCTTCTGAAATCTGTCGATCTTACAGCGAGTCAGGTTTATCTGTGATGTAGGCCCACACTATATATATAAACAATCACAAAAAGCTGTTTCTCTGGTTTGTCTGATATTCACTTAAATGTGGGATCGATGGCAGTGTGCTTTTGATCCTTATGATTTTCAGCGCCTCATTTGTATTCTAATCAGGTGACCATACTGGTAGACATTACTACCTGAATTTAATCACTTCAACAAATGGCAGTTTGGAGTTGGTTCTTTACTGTGCTGGAACCGGCTTTCATGTGCAGTGTCAACGTGAACTCTGTTGAATCTGTTTATGCTAACACAAAAGAAAATTATCAGGATAAGTTAATTGCAAAGGAACTAAGGTCTCTCTGACCAGTCCGTTGACTCAGAAAGTCACGATATCTGATAATTGTGCCTACAAATGAACATTTAATGTAGAAGTGTATAATAAGCATAAGTAGTTGTGTAGGTGCAACATAAGATTGTCGTGGAAGTTAATTCGTGGACTAATACATATGTTAAGGATCTTACACATTTGTACAAAAAAAATAAAATAAAATAAAATAAAATAAAATAAAAAAAACATGAAACCTGCCATTACACAAAAATGCAAAATGGGGAGTAGCGAAAGCTTAAACATTATTTCGTTATTGCCTTAAACTGTTCTTACTTACATACCAAACAGCAAAATTCCACATAAGAATTCTTTCTTTTCAAACAAGTTATGCATATTGTTATTATTATTATTATTATTATTATTATTATTGGCAGCGGCTGTAGGTTTATCAACTTGTTAATAAGCAAACTGCTATACAGAAGATGCTAGTAACTCCACACTCTCAAATTTATGTGCATCTAAAAATTTGTGAACACCCAGGATGTATAATCATGAGCAGCCACTGGGAACAGGTCTTGCACCGAGTGCAGCACCACAGTGATTAGCACACTGGACTCACATTCGGGAGGACAATGGTTCAAACCCACGTCTGGCCATCCAGATTTAGGTTTTCCGTGATTTCCCCAAATCACTTCAGGCAAATGCCAGGATGGTTCCTTTGAAAGGGCACAGACGAATTCCTTCCTCCTCCTTCCCTCATCTGATTGGAGAAAAGACCTCACTGTTTGGTCCCCTCCATCAAATCAACCAACCAACCAACCAACCAACTAACCAACAGGTCTTGCACCTGGTTCTTCCATGGGAACATTATACATGGAACAGGGGGTTAGAAGTGGGAGAGTACAATAAGAGATATTCAAAGCCCTGGTGTAGAATATGATTTAGTTGTTCTAGTCCTGGGACTAGTGATTGACAAACAGGTTGCTCCTCTGTGACTGATCGACATGATGTATTATTAGATGTGTTCAGAGACATGTCATGGAAGGGTTGTTTTGGTCAGTATTAAGAGGTTACGTCCAGTCTGTTATAGCCTTGACAAGACCTCTCAAGCATCCTCACCATGCATAAATCAAATATGTCTTCAATGAACATGAACCAGATGACGCATCTATGGTTTTTCGTCGCTAAAAAAGATTTCCCAAGATGGTCTATCAACAAGTTGTCATAGCATAGATCCATTCAAGTGTTCCCTGATTTCAATCTGAGGAATTTGTTGATAGGTGGTCACGTTTGGACTCAGCTTGGGACTGGGAGAAGCCATTTTCAACAGTAGTGGGACCACATGTATTGGAGAGTTTCATTTGGAGAGAAGGGGCACCTGCAGTTAGTGTCTTCGATGAAGGAGGATAGGCTACAGGCAATAGGTTGAAGGCTTTAACTACATGAGAGTAGAATCTTTCAGTGAGAGTGCAGTAACCAGTCGTAATGAGATATCATGGATGGTTGAGCTTATGGCTCTTGGGAAGCATGGAAAAAATGGTTGCCTAGGGTGGTTGGAGAGGGATAGATTCTCTTGACTTTAATCAGTTGATATTCCACATTTCACAATTCAAGTATGAAAAATGTTGATTGTTCAGACAGCCTGCAATCTGTTTCTGGTGACATTTTCTAAACAGAAGTATTGTTATGTGAAACATGGACCCAAAATACCATTTATGATAGCAGGATTATGAGCAAGAACATTTCAAATGAAAGAATATTTCTTAAGCACACACAAAAGTACAGATATACCTCCCCAAACAGCTGTGCATGCTGAAGCACTGCTTCTGCGACAAGGAGGTGTGCTGGTGCCAGATTGAATGTGTCCACTGGATTAACAACTAGGGTCGATGGCCGGCCAGCTTGGATGCAGTTTCTAGGTGGTTTCCCATATCCCACTAGGTGAATATCAGGCTGATACTGAAGACCCACCTCAGTTACATGATTTGCAAACATTTTGCTCACTTTCAAATGAATGACACCATATGCAGACAATCTGGGTTCACATTGTCTGGCCTGGGGAGTAATGGAGTGGCGACAGAAGGGTAACTGCCCACCCTTTAAATTAACCATGACAAATCTGTTAATAAATATGCTGGCCCTATGCCAATGCAGGACAAAGGCACAAGAAAAAGATGATTTCCCAAAATGGTCTATCAACAATCTCATGAAAGTAGAGATGAAACTGAAATGCCTGCCTCAAGATGACACATTGTCAATTTAAGGTGTTGAATCAGGTGGTCTATCACACTCTGCATAGACTAAATGGCATAACTCGGAACTCAGAGAGGCTGTCAAGTGTTATGAAACTTCATCAGCTTGCATCTGTCTGTAGCCATACTGTATAACCACATTACAGAAATACTTCACTCCCATCAGGCAGCCTGATGCGCCATTAAATTGTGAAAATGGGTCTACAGCCTTTTTGGTGATTTTATTAGGTCAATGATAATTGATACAGAAGAGCCATGTGCCATATTTCTTCTTCACAAGGATCACAAGGGAGGATCAAGGTCTAACAGAAAGTTCCATCGGAGGATAACACTAAGGCCAAATTCTGGTAAAATGACAAATTTGAAGGGCTGTGTTCTATACTTTATAGTTGCTCTAAAACCACAGCTTCCCATTGGTTGGATGAATTTTCCATTTACAATCATCAGTACAATGGTCTTCAAATCTCAGAACACTGTCTTTTTCACCTGGCATCAATAAACATCTATTACACAGAAAATGATTCCCTACCATCCACTAGTGCCTAAATAGATCAGTTCTTGATGAGAAATGCGATTTCCTGTCATCTTGACAAATGTTATCCAAGGAGGATTTTCATCTGTAGCTGCCTCACCTTCATAAGATAATAAAAAATGTTTTCTGACAGATCAGTGTTATTTATTGATAAAACTGTTGCATTCTTGAGCCCAGTGGTTCTCAGTATACAGTCAGGGGACTCGGCTGACACCAGCATTCTATATACTATTATACACAGTACCATCACCAATAAATATCAGTTTCATTGCAATACCCAGACCACGTATAAATACTGATGAAGAGTCATCTTTTGACATTTTACACATGCGTCTAGTATGAACACACATATGTTTATCAATAAAGAAATTGGTGGATTGGTCGGTCCTTGTGGCAGCCCATGAAAGTGGTTTTCCTGATTTTGGCAACTAGATCAGTGGGTGGAATCTCTGTATGGTGGTGGTGGTGAACAATGGCATGACGTTGGAGAGTAATCTCTACCAGGGGGTATGGCAATGGGCTTCACCTCGCAGGCTGGCTGTAGTTATCAGCAGTTGACTCGTGTGTGGAATTACTCTGTTGTTTGATGATGTGCAGTGTATTAGTCATCAAACACCTTTCTTCTTTCTTTACAGAAGCATATGACATGAACTTTGTGTCTCCAATGGAAACTTACTAATATGTTGTCCTCTTTCCTGAAAACGTCCTTTTTTCTACATAGTGATCAAATTGATGGGGAATCAGTTTTATCTGCATCATCGAGAACTTTGGATGTTTCCTGACAGTTGCAGCACATGTTCAGGGTCTCCATTTCCATTGCTCAGTGTTGGCTTATCTTGTAGAAATCAGTGGCACATAATGCTGATCATCATCTTGTTGTGGCTGGGTTCGACAGTCAACACTCATCTAGCCATCTGGGTTGGATATTAAAAGATGTCATAAATACTTGTAACTCTTCTCTTACTATTTTTCATGTAGTTTAGTATGACTTTTTGCCTGTTCTATGGATCGTGTTCATGACAACTCACAACGATTTGGAATGTGACAGAAAATTTACAAATAAAATGTTTTCTCTTTGAAATTATTCCTAATTTCTAGCCTGTTACATGAATGGATTTTGTAATCCAAAACAAAATTTGATAAATGTGACACATCCAAAAAATAACTATCTATTTAGGCAGTGAAGTGACGTCCTGATGGTCTTCTATGACTGCCTTGGGTATAACATTCAGAAGTCTGTTTATCATCGTTTGGAATACTCTTGTGGTGCATTACCTTGATGTGATTGAACCACTTGATGAAGTCCTCTGTTGTAGTGACATCTTTTAAAAAATGCACTTGATAAATGGCCTCTGTCACACACTTCAATTCAGTAGGTGTGATAGTTTGTTGGCTTCTGTAATACTGGAGTACATAATGCGGCAGAGTGCCAAAACACTCTGCATATATAATTGTACTGTTTCCCCCTGGCATAGGGTTCTGTTCTTCAGTTATTCAGCTAAGCAAACCTGTACTGGTTGTCGTCACGTTTTCTTAATTCCTGCCTGAAAGTTGTCCCAGCTCTTCTGCATTTCCTCACTGTTTTTGAACCAATGCACAACTGTGCCATCCAAGTAGAAGTAGACATTGGTTAGGAACACTGTGTCATCTCAGCTGTCATATTTAGAGACACGGTTGATTCCCTTTAGACCTCTCATCAAACCCTGACTTACTGCTTTTGAAAACACTTCTAGGTGCCTTATGTGCATCTGACTCACTGACACTTTTGTATTAATTGATACCTTTATGGTTTGGTGCATAGGAAGACTGTACTACTTGTGCTCTGGTAGGTGCCTGTGAAGCACATGTCTTTTGCACAGCCTTATTAAAGCCATGGTAATGTCAATATCCAAGTTCCCTGACACTTTCACCACACTATGTAATGTACAATCTGGAATCAAATACCAATCATGTGTATACACCTACTTATACATACATACAATGTTCTAGTTGCGCATAGGACAATTGGCTCTTTCTGTCAGAGACAGCCATCTTAGTGGAGTCATGGAAAAATCTGATATCAGTGGCAAGACAGACAGATTTAATATCTGCTTCTGGAAACTCAAGTAAATGTATGTAATGATAACATCACAATCTTTAAAATGCCAATGCTTTTTGCTTTATATCCAACAAAAAGGACAACTTTCCTCAATGATGCAAACAGAAAGGAAAACTTATTTCCGAACATATAGTAAAGTTGCATGTTACCTGAACTAAATAGCATCTAAATTAATTATGTCCTAGAACTTGATGGAGAACCCCAATTTTAACACAATTACTGAGTTTCTCTAAGGCATGTCACTCTTTAGCATTGTGTCAAACCTGCTGTAGGTCACCCAGTTGCTAGTTCTCATACAAAACAATTTCTTTCTCTGAGGACTTTTCAAAGACTGTTTTACTACCATTTACGACAATGGGACAGCAATTTTATGATCAGATACTACATGCTGTACATGCCATTAGTGTGGACTTGTTACACAGTGTCAGGGATTAATTTGTTATGACAATATTTTCTGCATGACTCATGGAGCACACAAAAAATTCATCTCACATGCCAAAACTTTAGTAGTAACCACCGCTGACAGTGTACAATATAATCACAATATATGGGTAACCATGTGGTTTTTGGGTATATATGAGGTGACAATTCTGAGAAACAATGGCCATCTCAGATTTCTACAGTGACTATAATTTTTATAATGCAGTTGCAATCAACAAAACAGAACTGCAAACTGTAAGTGAAGATAAGGATTTGCAAGAAGATGGAGCCTATAAGGAATATGTAGCATAATCGTTACTATGCACAAATCAGAAACAATGTAGCACATCTCTAAATTACATTAATTATATTAGAAAAAAGTGTAGGTGACCATGAATTCTACAGAGGATACCTTAAGAAAGCCATGATGTGCTTAGGAAAATATGTTTCAGTTACCTCACAGATTTACAAGTCTGTCCCATTATATCTTGTAGCTTATGAAAAATATTACAAATTGACTAGATATCTAGTTTTATGCAGAAACTAGATTATGATATTTCAATGTAGCAAAATCTGTTTATATTAACTAGGTCACAATTTATATTGTTTATGAAATATGCACCATGACAAAGATATATTACATAAGGCATGCAATTACCTATATCTCTGCTGCTTTCATTTCTACGAAACAGCTTTGTAAGCATGTTGAGCACAGAATTTTTTCGGCTTGTTCGAGGCCCAGAGAAACTGCTGGATATAGAACCTGCAGACCCACTCTTCAGACGAATCATTCTTGTCATTTTCACTGGCTGGGTCTCTGTTCTTGATCCAGAATCTCCTTGTATGTCACCATCAAGCTAAAATTAAAATTGAGACCAAATACTTAATCAATGTATTGTAAAGTCATCTATTTATCCTATCCAAACTATATGGAAGTATTGAACGAAATAAATAGTTGAATTTCATGGTAATGCATACTGCCTTTCTTTTTTTATGTTTTCATAAGTTAGCAGTCCTTTTGGCACAGATTACAGCACAAACACAAGAGCAAATTCTCTCTAACTTCTCCACTAATCAAACATTGTAACCTTATGCTATTTGGATTTTTCATATTTATAGTTTTAGTTAAAACACAAAGACATATTTTAAATGGTGCACTTTTTTCAGGTATAACCTCAATGCAATAAGAGATTATATATTATATACAATATATATATTACATGTAAGAGATTATATATTATATATGAAGACACCAGTCTGAGGATTACATTTTTGTAAAGCATGTTGTTTTCATTCAATGTAACACAGCAGTATACTCTTTTAAAGAAGTTGTCTGCAATGGTTACCTCTGCCTGTTGAACTTGACTCACTCCACATCCATGAAAGCTTTTCTTCATGATGTGGTCTACCGAACATAAGGTGAGAACGAAACAATGAATTAACTAGTTTGAATGAACAAGTTTCACTGGTCATAAATATGGAAATGTGGCATTCATTACTCACTATATGCCACATAAGAAATTCAATGTGATAAACAGGCTAAAAACTTCCTTCCGTAGCTAACACTGGTAACAGATTCTAGCGTCATGGTACCTGATCCAGAGGTCAGTGCCAGCACAGAAGAAATTTTCATCATCAGAACCTGGCTGACATGGTTTGCATTTTCAAAAACAACAAGATGCATGCCAATTTCCTGAATAAAATGCTGAACTCTCCACAATTATTCATCATGTTAAGAAATGGGCTACTCTAGTGATTCATTTGTAAATTAATGATACTGAGTTTGGTGGCACCCTAGATGCTATTTGAGAGGAGCAGGTTATACAGCAGTACTTGGTTCGAGTGTCTCCTTTCTCTCACACGTGATGCAACCAAGATAGTATTTTGTCCATCTTCAGCACCTATAGTCATATACAGGGTGAGTCACCTAACATTACCACTAGATATATTTCGTAAACCTCATCAAATACTGACGAATCGATTCCACAGACCGAACGTGAGGAGAGGGGCTAGTGTAATTGGTTAATACAAACCATACAAAAATGCACGGAAGTATGTTTTTTAACACAAACCTACGTTTTTTTTAATGGAACCCCGTTAGTTTTGTTAGCACATCTGAACATATAAATAAATACGTAATCAGTGCCGTTTGTTGCATTGTAAAATGTTAATTACATCCAGAGATATTGTAACCTAAAGTTGACGCTTGAGTACCACTCCTCCGCTGTTCGATCGTGTGTATCGGAGAGAACCAAATTACGTATGGATCCAAAGGGAACGGTGATGGACCTTAGGTACAGAAGAGACTGGAACAGCACATTATGTCCACATGCTAACACCTTTTTATTGGTCTTTTTCACTGATGCACATGTGCATTACCATGAGGGGTGAGGTACACGTACACACGTGGTTTCCGTTTTCAATTACGGAGTGGAATAGAGCATGTCCCGACATGTCAGGCCAATAGATGTTCAATGTGGTGGCCATCATTTGCTGCACGCAATTGCAATCTCTGGCGTAATGAATGTCATACACGCCACAGTACATCTGGTGTAATGTCGCCGCAGGCTGCCACAATACGTTGTTTCATATCCTCTGGGGTTGTAGGCACATCACGGTACACATTCTCCTTTAACGTACCCCACAGAAAGAAGTCCAGAGGTGTAAGATCAGGAGAACGGGCTGGCCAATTTATGCGTCCTCCACGTCCTATGAAACGCCCGTCGAACATCCTGTCAAGGGTCAGCTTAGTGTTAATTGCGGAATGTGCAGGTGCACCATCATGCTGATACCACATATGTCGATGCGTTTCCAGTGGGACATTTTCGAGCAACATTGGCAGATCATTCTGTAGAAATGCGATGTCTGTTGCAGCTGTTTGGGCCCCTGCAATGAAGTGAGGACCAATGAGGTGGTCGCCAATGATTCCGCACCATACATTTACAGTCCACGGTCGCTGTTGCTCTACCTGTCTGAGCCAGCGAGGATGTCCACGGACCAGTAATGCATGTTCCGTAGATTCACTGCCCCATGCTTTGTAAAACCCGCTTCATCGGTAAACAGGTAGAACTGTTAATGCCCATTGACAGAATTGCACTCGATGATTAAAGTGATCACCATGTAATTGCTGATGTAGCGACACATGGAACGGGTGAAAGCAAATAAATAAAATCTTTAAACCAACAAAGAAAATAAAAAAATTCAAAGATAAAGGCAAAAAACTTGTTGCATACAGTTGGCGGTAGATGTTTTGCAATGTGCGGCACGTTGGATGCTCTCTGTCCGGGTACCGTTCTGCATACACCCTGCAGGCTTCAGCAGCATTTCGTCGACACTCACCATAGATGAGTATCATCTCCGCCTTCTCAGAGTTTGAATACACCATGGTCACAGTTCCTACAACACTACACTATCACAGATGTCTGGTAACACGGTGTACTGCAGTTGGTCTGCGTGCGGAGACGAACGCAGAATAACAATAGCAGCAAGCACTACATGCGGACAATGAGACAGCTAGACCAAACCACAACAGTGCACTACAGCCACACTCGTAAACACGGTCGTCATCGTAAACATGTCCCTGCAGATGCTGCTCGCCGACCGTGGCCCGTGTTTGTTACAACACGCAACTGAACGTCGGAGGTTTCAAGCGTCAACTTTAGGTTACAATATCTCCGGATGTAATTAACATTTTACAATGCAACAAATGGCACTGATTACGTATTTGTTTATATGTTCAGATGTGCTAACAAAACTAATGGGGTTCCATTAAAAAAAACGTAGGTTTGTGTTAAAAAACATACTTCCGTGCATTTTTGTATGGTTTGTATTAAACAATTACACTAGCCCCTCTCCTCACGTTCAGTCTGTGGAATTGGTTCATCAGTATTTGATGTGGTTTACGAAATATATCCAGTGGTAACATTAGGTGACTCACCCTGTATAATGAAATAATAAGCAACCAGTTGCATAAAAAAAATTCAATTTCTTTATTGGTTTCGATCACTTAGTGCCCTTCTTTAGATCGATATGCCTATCACATTATTTGCGAGTGTCATTGCCATGGTCATGCAGATCACAGTGTCTGCGCTTCTTTGTATTGGTTTTATGCAGACACTATGAACTACATGACCATGGCATTTTGCTATATGCACTTTATTATTAACACTTACAAATAAGAAGGGCACTAAAGGCCTGAAACTGGCGAAGAAATTAAATTTCTTTTATGCAACTGGTTGCTTATTATTTCATTATGTACAACCAAGCTAGCATACACTACTTGCAATAATAACTTTTTCCCTGTCTTATTCGACAGAATCAACAGCTTGAAAAATATATGAAAACAAGAGATCAATTTCTGCTTCTTCATTTGCTGACCTTTTACATATCACTAATTCATAAGTAGGCACTCTGAATCTGTGCCACATAACAGTAAGTCTTATTTATGAGTCCCACATTTACACATGTTGGATTTATTGAGACAAACCACAGAAAAGTGTGTATTTCTTCTCAAATTTTCTTTGATCCATTTCTATAAATGGCTAGGATGTGGCTCCATATTCTAACATTTTCCCCCTTCCAGATTTGGTCAAACTATGGACTGCATTGAACTTAAGGCTTCATAGCCTTTCTTTTCCTTCTCCCAAGGACCTCTTCATTCTTTCACTTCTTTTCTTTCTCTCCAACACTGAAATGAAATGTATAGACTTCCCAATTAGTGGTTTCTCATGGAATGATTTTATGCTGTTTAAGTCAACGGTTCCTGAATTATTCTTTGTTCTGGATATTTCTAGAATAATATCAATTTCTTGTACATCTCTTTTGACCTCTTTTATCCACTTACAAGTAGACTTCAATGACGAGCTTTACATTTCCTTAATTGGAGCTTCATAGTTTAATTATATTATTAACAGTAATACGCCTCTTTTTGGCTTCAATTAATAAGAATAAGGGTATTTTATTTACCAATCTTCCAGGTCAAAACTGACTGCAATATTTCACTTCTTATTCTATTTAAGGTTGATTGATTATATTAATACTTTTTGAATGCAACCCAAATGTTATAGTTAACTATACCTAATTTAAGATCTTTTTTCCATGTCAGTTTTTGTCCATTCTTACTTTGTGTCCCTAAAATTTCAACCATTGTTACCACATTGTGTCTGTGATCTTTTTGGTGTATTTGTAAAGCTCCTCATTTTTCCTATTCTTCCAAGTTTCATCAGTAGACTTCTGTGGTCCCTAAAGAGAACCTCATTTCCTTCTTTTCAAGTTCCTCCAACTGTCCCTTTTTATTTAAAACAAGACAGTCCAAAGCATAGAGTTCTTCTGGTTTCGTAACCGAACTGTAGCACCTCATTTTGGCCATGCAGGATATAACTCTTTTGTTTTACTTGTTCTGTCTGTCTGTAAGCAACGTCTAATTTTCTGGCTCTTCTCTGACTGCTCCTTTACTCTGCCCCTTGTGTTGGATCTACACTCCCAAGTATTTTAATTTATCTGTCCTTTAATCTTCCCATATTTTACCTCCAAGTATTTTGCACCTTGGCATCTGTGTTTCATATATTTTATCTTCTCATATAAGACTTTGAGATTTCAAACAAGGTCTCCAGCATTCTTCGTGCACCCTTCTACTTTTTGGATAAAAGGGCAAGGTCATTGGCAAAAGCTAAACACCTGATTTCCAGCTTATTTCCTTTCTCCCCAAGGTGTATTCTGGTTATTCCTTCCAACTTCAGAGTTTCTTCCCACAATTTCATTATTTTCTCCTAGGTGATACAGAAAATAAATGGAGATGGCCCGTCTCCTTGACTGACTCTCATCTTTGTTTCAAAGGGCTCTGTGATTTCTCTAAAAATCTTAACTTACATGATAGTGTCAACCATAGCTTGCTTTGCAATTTTCCCTTGCTTTTCTATCAATTCAGAATTCCTCCGAAACTCTAAATGAACCATGTTTTTAATTTGAGTTGTACGGTTTTTTGTAGTTGACAAAAATTACTATTGTGTTGTGGCTTCTTATTGATAACAAAGTTGAATATCTATACCATGCATGACCAGTTGTTTCGGAAAGCAGCTTTACATTCTCCGATGAGGTGATAGTGTTCAGATATTCTCATCAGGACTTTGGAGGGTATCGTATAAACAACTGAGATCATGGAGATTCCTCTGCAGTCATTTGTATCCATTTGGTTACCTTTCTTATGGAGTGGATGTGTAAGTGCACATTTCCAGCCTTTGGTATCTTTCTAGTTTTCAGGTAGAGCATTCCATCTGCAGTGACTTGCCCTCCAGTTTTCAACATCTGCCGCAACACCATCTTCACTTGATGTTTTTTATCCTCAAGCTCCTTGATTACCTGTCTGATTTCACCTAGGTTTCGTGGCATGGAACGGAAATTATTGTGGATTTGTTTCTAGTTATCTAGGCTTTCACAAGACTCTTCACAATTTAGCTGCACTTTAAGTAGTTTGCCAAGAGCTGATTGCGTTCTTTGTCATTAGTATCTATGCTTCCATCTGTTCACCTTTAGCACAGGCTTTGTCATTGATACCCCTGTAGTAGTTCTTCAATGGTTCTGTAAAATTCCATGATGTTCTTTTGAACTCTCCTTCCACCTTTTCCACTCTCATTGTTTCTTTCCTTCCATTCGTGAAGTCTTCCCATTTTCCCTCTGTCTTGTCAGAGTCTCACCTCTTCCAGGATTTTAATCTTCTTTCAAGTGTTTCACCATAATTTTTATTCCAACACCTGTGTTTTTGGATGCCTTAGCTGATTATTCTTTGATTTCTTCACAGCTGTACATCTCTGTATTAGACACATTATTGAGGTGCTTATCTTTGTTTTGTTCAGTGACCCTGTGTTGATTCTAGGTTTCTTATCATCTTCAGCTTTGGTCTGTTTGGATGAAAAATTTAAAACGAATAACATCAATGGAACACTGTGTTCTGTAAATCGCATCTTGATGTAAGCCTAAAAGGATGTGGAATGAGTTAAGTAAGATATTATAAAGGAAGGCACACAACAGTAAAGGGAGACAGCTGCTGAAACTTTTTTCTTAATATTAGAACAAAAAATGGAAGTAGTAAATATTAATCCACAAGTAAGTGACTTGCAAATAAATAAAACATTCTGACAGTAGAATGATTGACAGCGACATCTGTCTGTGTGTCTTATTTAAACTATCAGCAAGAATAGAGAGGGAAAGCCCTCGTTCCCTTGTACTTTCTACCACAGTTGTTTGCCTATTTGATGATTAAATGAAAAAAAATCGAAGTAACACTGCCTTCCTATGAAATTCACATAACTTTTATTGTAGAAAACACACTGGAAAAATGAAGTTTTCTGTTATTGCCATAAAATTTCACCGCCTGTACAACTATGTTATTGTAGTAATGAAAAATGGAATTAGATCTCCAATTTTCACAACTTACTTCAGCTTTACTCCAAGTATCACAGTAATTTAACATGATCCAAACCACGTTTCCCTAGTCATGAGCAATATGTGATTATAATTATGTAAGGCTACAAAAGATCAGTTACTATTCAATAATTTTCAAATGTATTTTTAATGGCTACTGCAGGTATTCACCTCCATATCTCCCATTTCATCCCTTTCGTCTTGGGGCTCTTCTACAACAGTCTCCAGAGGCATGAATTCTGCCTGATCAAGAGAAACCTCAACATTTTCAGCAGAATGAGGTGGTGGCCCAGTCTGGTACTGCTTTGCAGCTGCAGTGTAAGGCAGTTCTGCTGGGAACACTTCATCCCAGTACTGATCTTTCACCATTTCTGGATGCTCTTGGTGCATCTCATCAACAATAACATATGAAACCTGTTTGAGAAAAAGCACATCTCAGCAATTTACAAACTATCATTTTATAAATGTTTCATTTATTTCAAGCATGCATACCTGTAAGTTTCTGTCAACCAACCAGTTCAATTCAAAATCATCATCATCTTCACCAAAAGGATTAACAAGTGATTCTGCCACTTTCAGCCATCCCATGTAAAACGAGAACTGTGAACGGAAGATGATCACGCTTGGTACTATCGATAACTGTGTGAGTACACGATTTTTACTCATCTCTCTACAATGATTTTTTCAAGTTTAGGGTTAATTTCATTGTAAATATATTTATGCAAAAAACTTACCTGCAGAAATGTGAATGTAGGAAACACTAAATCAATCTCATGCTTGGGATACTTCATTGAAGGATCCAGGAACTGGTTGGACATCAAAGTAGCTATGAAGTACGCATACACTGCCAGAGTGACAACCTGGAAGCACAGCGAGGAACCTGTCAACAGATGGTCTCATGAGAGTAGCATAAGAAGTAAAATTTCATTTTGTCACACAGCACTGCTCAGGCTTACCATTCATTTAGCTCTCTATAATAATGTCCAGCACAACAAAAGGCAGGAAAAAAGAGAATGGAAACTTGGAGACTGTAGTGTGGTTCTTAATAAACTGTCATTTCCACTACAGTATTTTTTATGTCTCCTATGAACGAAGATATTCATCATTCAAACTGTTCACACTCTTATAAAGCACTGCGTCCACTGGTATTACATTCCATGGAATGCATATCCATAAGGCACATCACAGAAGCATGGACCAACTGGCTAGATAATATGACTTACAGCAGTGATCAGCCAGCACTTATACAGTAACTCACAGAACAGAGCCTGAGTAGCCAATGGTCGCCATACATGGTGTGAGAGCACAAGATTTTCCAGATATTTTGTAGCCAAAGTTCGGAAATAAATAATTTTGTAGTGTGGAAGTGAAACCTCATACTAATTCTGAATATAAATGAAAAAGCTTTATAAGTAGAATTATGTGCATTTTTGCTGTCCAGAGTAATTGTTCAGAATATACTGTTTTTGTTATTATATAAGAAGATTTATTACAGGACAGGTCCTGTTTTGTGTACTTTATTATTTGCATGAGGTATTCTGCTTGGTCTCTGTGCCATTCCAAGAGAGACGAAGATTTACTTGGTGTCTCAATGGGCAAAGTAGTCAAGGTAACAAAAAGTCTTCTATTCCAGCCATGTTGTCAATGAATACCAATCATCAGTTGTTTATATCAATAATGTATATATGTATGTATTGAAAAAAAAAAAAAGCTTGTTATTCATTACCCAGAAGGTGGCCTGTAACAATATACTTGTCATCTAATAAGTGTTTCATTTAAAGGCACAATAAAAGCCTTAAAAGATCAGAGTTGCCAAGTCCCAGTTTTTTGTAAAAAATTAAGTTATTCTACAGATAGGAAGAATATTTAACAAGTCGGGGGTTCTCAGACTACTCCGAGCTGAAGATCACAATTAGATAACTTAAAATATAAATGAACCCTCAAAATGCTGTATGAAAATACAACTGAAAGAAGAAACAACCCTATTATGTGTGACTTGCTCATACCTAAGGGTGAAGCAGGAGTTTTGCCCCTTCCTTAATCTGCACAGCATTTCATAAAGAAACATATTTAGGGGCTAATAATATGTGCTCTTGGCAGCTTTCATGCAGTCTTAAAACTAATTGTAGATAATGTAGCCAGTCAAATATTTTCAAAAATGAGATGTAGTCATTTGAAACAATGAATAAAAGAGGCTAAAAGCTTGAGTTATTTACAATCATTACAATACATTTTCACACATCAATGCCCACAGAGTTTACATGATTTGGAGCTTTGGGTGGGAACTTTCAAAAACACTCATAACAGCCCTGATATCGCCTCCTTTGTCTACCACTTCCTGCATCTCAAGAAATGGCTTGTTTTCAAATGTTTTAAAATAGTGAAGTGTTGAAAACTTAAATTATGGAGTGACTGAAATCCAAGGTGGTGGAATTGTATGCACAGTTTTTTTTAAGCTTGTTACCAAAAGTGATTGGAGAATAATAATCACTCCACAGAATTAGGGGCAGAAATTTTATTTGTTTGGATCTTACAATAAATTTATGATCTGCGTCTTTTCTACGCAAATGACCCTTACTTCTGAGGCAAGTCTCACACAAACAACACCTTTGAGTGCACAGAAAACTATAGAAATTTATTTTACACTTTCAAGTTAGACATACCACACCTTTTTCTTAATGAAAAGAGTGTGGCAGAACATAAAATGAAAAAAATTTTTACCTGGGTGTAAACAAGAGGTATGCTGATCCAGTCATAATTTAACATTCCTCCACAACCACCTCTGAAAGTATTTAGTTCATCAATGAGGGTCTTCATTGAAAAATCATCCTTTATTCTGCCTTCTTTTCTTGCTCTTGTAATTATACTTCCTGCCCATACTAGTGGCATCCAGTACTTCGGGTGACTTGTCTTTTGGTCCAGAGCATCAAAGACCTTCTTTTCATTGGGCTGCATGAAACCAGCTTCCACTAAGTGATCCATAGTAGGAAATCTCTTCTTTACACGAGGGCTCATCATGCGGAGAGTGATAACTAAACTTAGGTTAACATATCTTATGACTGTTCTGCGCATTAGACGTCCTCTGTCATCCTAAAATCAAAAATTTTCCAAAGCAAAAATTACATCAACCACTGATGTAATAGTTTTGTCAATCTAAGTAACACGTAAAGAGCTGTGCCAAGCCAACAGAAAATTTCAAATTTTAATATGGTGCAAGTGCTATTGTTTACTGTTGCAGTCAGAGAAACAACAGGAGACAAAATACCAGTTCTGATTCCAGACTCGGCTGTAATGGAGTTGGTGCCAGTTCATAGTTATTATGAGATAAAGAACGTGACACCAAAACTGTAACAATGTTTCTTTAGACATCAGTTCAATGTTGGTACAACAAAATAGCAGTCCAAAGTTGCAAATTTTACTTTTTTATTTACTCAATGACTAGTTTCAGGCTGAGACCCATTTTTAAAACATTGTAACATAGTCAAAAATGGTATTTACAAAGATGTGAAAAAAATATAAAAAATGTGCAATGAACTGTTAAATGCACATTTTTGATATGGTTTTCACATCTTCGGAAATACCATTTTTGACTATGTTATGTTGTTGTGGTCTTCAGTCCTGAGACTGGTTTGATGCAGCTCTCCATGCTACTCTATCCTGTGCAAGCTTTTTCATCTCCCAGTACCTACTGCAACCTACATCCTTCTGAATCTGCTTAGTGTATTCATCTCTTGGTCTCCCTCTACGATTTTTACCCTCCACGCTGCCCTCCAATACTAAATTGGTGATCCCTTGATGCCTCAGAACATGTCCTACCAACCGATCCCTTCTTCTGGTCAAGTTGTGCCACAAACTTCTCTTCTCCCCAATCCTATTCAATACTTCCTCATTAGTTATGTGATCTACCCATCTAATCTTCAGCATTCTTCTGTAGCACCACATTTCGAAAGCTTCTATTCTCTTCTTGTCCAAACTATTTATCGTCCATGTTTCACTTCCATACATGGCTACACTCCATACAAATACTTTCAGGAATGACTTCCTGAGACTTAAATCAATACTGGATGTTAACAAATTTCTCTTCTTCAGAAACGCTTTCCTTGCCATTGCCAGCCTACATTTTATATCCTCTCTACTTCGACCATCATCAGTTATTTTGCTCCCCAAATAGCAAAACTCCTTTACTACTTTAAGTGCCTCATTTCCTAATCTAATTCCCTCAGCATCACCCGACTTAATTATGTTAACTATGTTATGAGGATTTGAAAATGGGTCTTGACCTGAAACTAGTCACCAAGTGAATAAAAAAGTAAAATTTGCACTTTTGAACTGGTTTTTTGTTGTACTGATTTACAGAAGTTGTTGGCCCACAGCTATTTCAGATTGCTGGAAGTTCATAAAGTTCAATGTTGATTAATATGATCAAGTGCTGTCTCAGAATACCATATTGGTTTGAGTGGAGAAACCTGGAGTGAGTGACAGTGTGAAGTTCTTCAAAATATCTACAAGGCAGAGATCTCTTATAGCGTAAGAGAAGCTTTCATATACTGCTGTCAATGCCTAACGAACCAGTAGTTTTGCATTTTATGTCTCAACCACAAACTTTTGTGAGTTTCAAGATTGTACCAATAAGACTAGCAGGTGTAAACTGTTCCAATAAAAGTGACAATAGTGAAAGACAAACTGGTAATTGTAAGTTGTGTAACAAAAACATCTTGAAATGTACCCAGTACAAATGTTGTAAATGGAAGCTTCACAAAAGCTGTTGCAAAATAAACATAAGGTTGGTAATTGTGAACTATTTGTGGTTGTGTGATGCTTGTGTTACAGAAATGTGTGAAAAAAATACTGAAACATTATCAGAGACAAGAATTCAGTAAGTCATGTGTTGCAAAGTGATACTGAAGAGTTCAAGTGAAAGTTAGTTACATGTTCCATGGATCATTTTGCACGATAGATCGTAAAGATGTGGAATGAGTCCTTTTACATTCACATCACAAATTAATGTGTACATACAATTTCATTCTGAATATTTCTAAGGGTTCCATCCCCCCACCCCCCATGCCACTGTAGAACACAGATGCAATAGTCTTGGGAAGAGCAACCCTTTAAAAGTGGACAAAAGTAAGTCTTTTGAATCATTTAGCTCACATGTAACCAAGAAAGGGATCCTATCTAAAAAAAAATAGAAAAGGACAATAAAGAAAAATGTGTAACAATAGTAGATGACGAAAAACACTCTACACATATCAAAAATGTGACCAGCAAAATGTTTGTGTCTGTACAGGACGACGTCAGCACTGCTGTGTTTAACATCACATGTAAAGGTGGCCTCTCAAACATAAGCATGAAATCGGCAAAGAACAGTTACACACCCCCATCCAAAAACAAATACATCATGGAATCAAGGTCAAAAGTTTTGAAGACAACCATGCATTCAGTGTTTCAAACTTTCTATCAAACTATGCTTAAGAGATTGTGATTGTGTCGGCATTGTTAAGCCTAGGGTGAAGATCACAAATAAGACCGGCGAGATAGGAAAAGATGTGCCAATTCTACTAAAAAGTGTTAAGTGATTCTTCTATCACTTCTTGATTGAACAACATGATGATAAATGAAAAGCACTATAATGCAAAAGTGACTGTCTTGTTCTTATATCTAGATCAAACAATATTTAACTGCAATGAGGCCAGTGCATTTAAAAAGGCTGTTTGGTACCTTGCAATTACTGTTAACTCCAGACATGGTATTGACAAATCTATCTATGAGATATGATCTGGTGAACTGGTCTTGTGTGAACAGTGCAATTCAATGAATGGACCAAAAATTAAAACACTTCTGTTTGAAGTGTTATGACTTCCTGACATGAACAGTAATGAAAAATATAGTTTCACAATGCTTGGACAACACCTAAATCGATCTGGTAAGAACAGACTCACCAGATACAAACAAAGCTCTTGATGACATAAAGCACTAAAGCAGCTGTAAATGCAAACAAGCTAGTGCCTAAACGCTCACATGCATGGAAACTACTCAAAGGGGCCATTTCCAGCCAGATTTCATCCAACATTAAAAATACATTATATGTATTCAATACATAGGTGTAAGTTCACTTACCTTGTAATGAAACTAATTTCAAAGATTCTTTGCCTGATAATGTATGCCGTAGTAATTTCATTGCACATTTGAATACTGGAGGTCTGTCATAATAACTGATCAGCAAGCTTGTACGATATGTAAATTCTGTTAGAAAGTATGGAATAGACAGTAGAAGTAATTTGTCTAAATGAACAGTGGTTTAAAGCTGAATACATCCATCTCCTCAATGACTTACAGGCAACAAATTGGCTACCAACTTTTGTAAAACTAATGGGTATGGAAGTTCTTAGATACTAGTTCATTCCTCAGTAGACCACGAAATTAGACAGAATTTTAGCCATCTAAATGAAGAACTTACTTTTCAAAGATTTTGTATAGAACTTAAAAGAGTACAATATCAGCATGTGTCACATGCGTGGGTACAATATAAGCTCTGTATTCACAGATAAATTTGAAAAATTATTACATAAATTAAACAATGAAAAACTGTTTAAGAAACTGGTTATGCGAGCTGACTTCTACACAAATGCAAGAACTGATGACAAATTTGCTTTATATTTAAAGAACCCAATAGCCGCAAATGGGTTACATCTAAATTTTGAGCAATGTCAAAGGTTTAGAGCAAATGTTCCAACATGTATCAATAATATTGTAAGTTACTGCATAGCTCTAGTTTAAAAGAAAGATTTATTTTACAGTTACTAGTATCAAATCACAAAGCTCTATTTGTATCATTATCAGAGTTAAATTCAGTCTGCACAACAAAATGATGTAGGAACTTCAGTCACGAAATGGCGGAGGTATTTATTATAAAACTAAACTTCATCACGTGGGCAGTCAGAAAACATGCTCCAACAAATGACAACTACAAAAACTTTTCAACTGAATGCATGAATACCTTTAATGAATGCTTCCCTTTTGTAACAGTGCAGACTGTCTCTCATAAAAGTAGAAACAAAAGGAAATAACAGTGTCTAGCATATGGGGGTGAAAGTTAATAGAAGACCCAAATTTCTTGACATGTAAGCACATCCAAAAAGTATAGAAAAAGAAAAAAATTGATAAAGTAGTTAAACTAGCAAAACATACTGCAAACAATAGGTTCATTTCAAATGCAACAAAAGATGTTTGGTCTTTTATAATAAGTGAAGTCGACAATGAGAAGGAGAGAAAATGCCTCTCTAAATTAATGACAAATGCTAGAACTGTTACAGATCCAGTTCCATAAGTGAATCCTTTAATGACTTCATGATAAATTGTAATTAAATAAGTAACTGCTCACCAGCAAGTACAAGTCCTAGTATGACAGATAGAATAGCTCAGGTTTTAAGTTTTCTCATGTTTCCAACTATGATGTTATGAAAATAACAACATCCATATATAATTTAAACTCACTGGATTGGGATCAGGTTCCTGCTATAATATTACAAATAATCTGTCACAGTATTGCACATCCTCTCTCTCTCTCTCTCTCTCTCTCTCTCTCACACACAGACACTCTTTACATTAGAGTTTTTTTCTGTATGAATTAAAATATGCCGAAGCTTGGCCCATTCATAAAAAGGGCAAACAAGATGAAATGGAAAATTGGAGAACTATCTTACTGTAATTAATTTTCTCAAAAATATTTGAAAGAGCTGCATGTGATCAGATAGAAAATTATAATTCATCCTGCAGCACTATTTTACACAATCTGTATGGTTAAAGGCTGCAGCACAAGCCACAAAATAAATGAATTAGACATAAAAGTTACCAGATGTCTCAGTAACAGAATGTTAGTATCTGGATCTTTTGTGACACTGCCAAGGCTTTCGATACTGTGGATCATGACTGGCTTCTCCAAAAACTAACAAGCTATGGTTTTCAAGGAAAATTTGTCAGTTGGATGTCATCACACTTAGCAAACAGAAAATAAAGAGATCTTGTTAATGACAGTGGCTAGAAACACAAATTAGTCATTCCACATTGTTCAGTGATATGACATGTCAGGTTCAGCCCGATATCATCCTTTATGCAGATAACTCAACAGTAATAGCAGCTGTAAAACCAATGAAGACTTAATCTACTGTACTGAGAACAGACTTGGAAAAGTAGTCATGGGTCAAAAATAATAATTTGTACTTAAATTTTATGAAAACAGAAAGTGTTTATTTCACCATGAAACAATATGTGTAATGTATAACTGAAATACACTACATGGACAAAAAAATAAAATAACTGGACATCATGAACTGTGTCAAGTTCCTCAGTGACTAGAAAACAAAACTAGGTCTTGGATTTATCACATCAACAGAATTCTGTGTTGCCTGAACAGCTTGTTTATGTCATGAACATCCTATATAACATCACTGATTTAGTTGAAAAAAAAAAAAAACTGTCATTGTGCATATTTTGTTTCGGTCATTAGACATAGCATAATTTTCTGAGGAGCTGAGAAAACTAATCTTCCAGAGCTTGTAGACTACAAAAAATCATCTGAGCCATGGTGGGAACTAAAAAGAAATAACACTGCAAACTTTTATCTGTTTCAAGCATGTACATATATGAGAGTCTCATTTTCACAAACAGAAACACACAACTTTTTGACAGCAATTATTCCTTGCACAGGTATGAGACTAGATACAGAGAAAGTCACATAGTACCCAACCACAGATTAAAACTATGTGAAAAAAATCTCCACATTATGTGGGCATGAATTTTATACATAAAATCTAGAAGGGTATGTTTGACCCAAATCAAAAAGAAAAATAGTAGTGAAGGAGACCTGGTATAATATCTCAAAAGCAAATGTTACTTTAGTGTAGAAGATTTCTTGAATGATAACCAGGCAAAATAACATCTCTCTAAAGTAACACCATATTTATTATAACCAAAGATCTTTTTAATGATAACCATGTAAAATTTCTGTTTGAAGAAGAAACAACATATGAACTATAACCTTAGATTATGTTCATTAGCCTGTATATTGCTTTAAGATTGATAAGACATCTATGTCACATTCTTTGACTGTAAAAGGCATGTCATGTGATGACAAAACTTTGATTTGATTTGATCCGATTTAAGCAATAGGAACATGATAGCAAGAGCTACTTTCTTTACTCTCATGTTGCATTTATTACAGGGAAATCCCATAAATTTTTATGAATTGGTTTCTATCAGGATGGCCCAATTTTACTTGTCTGGCCACGTTGACAAATGCAAATATTATACTGATGATCAGAAAACTGACAGGAACTCCATTCAGAATGTTATATGGCCATGTAACAACATACTCTTAGCTATTCACTTATGGCAGACAGTCTCCTATTTTAGTGTTACAAGGTCATTACTGTTTATAATATATATTAAAAATAAAAAATAAATGATCTAGTGTTGGAAGCTCTATGAAGCTTTTTGCAGATGTTGCTGTTGTCTATAACAAGGTTGCAGTGTCACAAGCTGCAACAAAAATCACAAAGACTTACAGAGGATCTATTATTGTTACAAGGACAGAGAGTTTACCCGTAACAAATAAATGTAATACATCATGCGTAAATAGGTGGCAAGATCCATTACTGTTCAATTAAGCTATTTATGAAAAATTACCAGTAACAGTAACAACTTTAAGACACATTAGGAGCAACTGTCCACAGCAACCTAAAGTGAAAGACAAAATAAAACAAATTGTAAGAAAATAAGATGCCAGGCTGAGATTCACTGGAAGAATATTCAGACAATGTAGTTCACCCATGGAAGAAACAGCTTCCAATACACTTATTCAACCAATTCTTAAGTATTGCGGATATGAGTCCTACCAAGGAGGATTAACAGGCAGCTGAAGATCGAATAAAGAGTGAAATCATTTAGTGAGAGTGACAGTATTACAGAGGTGCCCAACAAATTTCAGTGGCAGACACTACAAGTGAAGACAGCAAGTGGCAAGAGCAGCACATTTTGTTCTTGGCCTATCCAGGCCCAGAAATTTACCATTTGCTACAACAAATCCACCCTGAAGTGGAGTTGCATGTCCTTCCATATGAATGCTTAAAGACTTGTTTGCTAGATTATTTCGACTCCCAAGTGCATGTTGCTGCTGCCTGCCGTAAGTTTTTTTAACTGCTTAACCTTAGTGAACAATTTTACAGAGGCTTCATAGCCAAACTGCAACGTTCATCCTGTGACTGTCTATTCCTGTGAGCAAACCCTCAATATAATCAGTCATACACAACTTCTTTCCTGAGTGACTTGAATCTCATACATTCACCATATGATACATTCCATAACAACGTCCTCAAACTCAAGGATTCCACATTAGAGATTTGTCTCACCATTATTATGGTATTTGAACAGTCTTTAGTGGCAGACTCACCAGCCATAGCCCCAACCACATGCTCTGATTCACCTGCAGCAGGCAAAACCGCAAACAATTGCTCACACACAGTAACAGTGTTATTATCGTTGGGCTAAATGTTCTTCCTGTGGCAAGGCAGGACCCAAGTCGGAAGTTTGCCAATTGTCCCTCGATATGGATTTATTTGCTTGGTGGATAAGTTCATAGCGTTTTTCCGTATGTATAATAAACACAACACATACACTGAACAGAGACTTCAGTCATCAACAATGTATTCTCCTTCACCATTTAATACAGTCTGCCAATGCTGGGGTAACTTTTCAGTTCTGCTTCTGTGAAATCACAGTTTTGAGGTGACACACACATTGAACCATATTCAGAGTACATTTTCATCTGGAAAGGAAGTTAGTTGGTTGTTTGAAAGAGAGCACAAGATCAGGTGAATAAGGTGGGTGTGGAGTGACTTTGAAACCCAACTCCTGTATAGTGTTTTTGTCAGTCTAATGGAATGCAAGTGGACATTATCACTGAGTAGTATCATTTCAAGCAGTCTTGCTGGTTGTTATTGTTGGATTGCTTCTGCGAGGTGTCTCGGTTCTTGATAGTAAATGTCAGCAGTGATGATTACGCCTCAGTTAAGCAATTCGTAATATACCACACCAGTGCTGTTCCACCTGGTGCTCCACATTACCTTTAATGGATGCAAGCAGGACTTTGTACAGGGAGTTGCTGCTTTGTTTGGGCTCAACCATTACTTCCCTTTCCCAATGTTAGCATAAATACACCATATCTCATCACCAGTAACGCTACTGGATAGGAATTGTTGGTGTTGTCCATGAACCAGTTGATAATGACCAAGTACAGATGCATGCATAGCCATCTGCTGATTTTTGTGATTTTGGCTTAGAGCATGTGGTAACCATACACCCGATTTTCGAACCTTCCCCAGTGCATGCAAATGTCGCACAATTGTGGAATGAACACAATTCATAATATTTGCCAATTCTCGAGTACACTGACATGGATCTTCATCAAACTCCAATGGTCATCCTGTATTTGGAGAGTCACTAATGTCAAAACAATTTTCTAGCGTCCTCTGCTCCACTCACAATCTCCAAATGATAAATGACAATCTGTAAACTCAAACAGCAACAGTGAACTAAAAAAAGAATTACAGTTGATAAATAAACCCACAGTAGCTGGAATACCAACAACAAAAATGCTATGACCTTATGCACCAACCTAATAGATTACACCTACATGTAATGCTGCATACAGACTCAGTCAGATCACCCCTCCAACCACTATATACTGGTCCTTTCCCTGTTTTGCACAAAAGAGACCACACAGTAGATATTCTATAAAATGGCAAACCCCTGAAAGTCTCCACTGAACGAGTCAAACACTGACACCTCATAGCACAACCCATCGAGAGTCACTGAATCACACTACTGCCATCTTGCTGACTGTGGATGTGCCTGCACAAACGGCCAGAAGCTTCATACCATCACAGCAATTGGGCCAAACAAGAGCTGGTTGTCAATTCAAATTAAAATATGACATCTCAGGTGCTGCACACTACAGAGTGGGTGCTGTGTGGCAGTGATGGTATTTTGTATCTGTATATTGTGATATTGACATGTACACATGGCCCCTCTGGTACATATTTTTATATTTAGTGTAACCTTGTAAGTTCAGTTCTTCATCAACTTTTGCACCAAATAGTGTTCTATATATTCATGTAAAAATAAAATTTATTTCTGTACTTTTGAAGGCTATGTATCATTATTTATGTGGCTTACCTATCTAATCCACAACATATTTACTAATTATTAATACAAGAAGAACAAGAAGGAGGTCGACAGACAAACCAAGAAGAAGGAAAAACCAAATCTTGAAAATAACAAATTTATTTGTAGATATAATAATGAAATGTATGAAATGCTACATGGAAGATTAGAAGTTATACAGAATAGACAAAAATGAAACACTAAAAACAGTAGGTAGAATGTGAAGGGAGAGAGACAAGTAGTTACAACATTGAAAGTGTTATTTCTTTCAAAGCATTTCCTTTTTGCATTTGTGTACTTGTCCCAACATTTGGAAAGTTGTACAAAACACAGCTGGAACACTATTAGGAAGTGTCTTCAACTGCTGTATTTGATTCTCCATCTCCTCAAAATTTGCATAAACTGTCTTTTAAACCCCATTTTTAGCAAGGAACTGATAGAAATCAGAATATACAGTTCTGGATGGATTTTCCAGTGTACAATCATCATTGCTGATGAGGTTTTAAGCAGTAATGACCAATGTCTGAGAGTGCTGTCATAAAGCAATTTATGGTTGTTTACTATCCATTTTCTGAATGGTTATGTTTGAAAGCATCTCGAAGGCAATACAATATTTTCTTTGTCAGAAATTAGGCTTCTAGGATCAAATGCAAATGATGTTAGTAATGGAAGTACACAGGATACAGCACTGGTTTACCATCCTTGAACCTTGGATTACATCCAGCAAATTGGTTATTCTTCTGATGAATTTGGAATTTTTTCAATGCCTCACATACACAGACTTCCGTCAAAATTTGCAGTGTTTCATGTGGTGCTCACATATCATCATGAAAAACTGAATTGCCACATATTATCAGGTAGAATATATTTTGAACTTGAATAATATGCAATTACTATTGGATTTTCATTCATTCGTTAATTCACTTATGTTCCTTAGATTGCATCAAGAAGGAAAACATTCAGGATTGTGGAATGAGACAAAGTATGCATTAATGAAAAACAGGCAAACTATTTAAACTCCATATGTACACTGTATTGGTAATAAACTATTGTTACACCGCTTTGTATATTTTATATTGATGCCAAATTAATTTTAACCATGTAAATTAGAAAGAAACGTGCTAGTTTGAAAGAAGCTGCTGCCTCCTTAGTTATATTGAATAGCTGCTCTATTTATAGCTTAAAGAAAATAGTTACATCAAAGAATACAAGTCCTGTTAGCATTACATCACTTCCCGTCATTCAGGGGAGAGAGAGAGAGAGAGAGAGAGAGAGAGAGAGAGAGAGAATACTTCCTCTGTATCTAACACAAGTTTTCAACCCTTTAATCTACATCATATTCAAATAATTTGTAGGAAGACTGATTAATGAGGCATAATAAAATTTCTTTTGGATTTGTAAGGATCCCCAATTTATTGTTTTACATCAGATGGGACTTCATTGAATATTTTGCAGTATAATACATAACTTCACTCTGAACCCTACACAAAGAAGCCAGTCTAAATAAAAATTATTTGTGTGTTTTGTATTGTGATAATGTACACCTACACACATGTTTATAATCTCTAAGCTACATTAAGAAAAGCAGATGGAGAACTCAGAAAAATGGGCTACCACAAGGCAGCGTGCTTGCACCGCTACTACTCAACATCTATACCAACAATCAACCTATACCTGAAGGAACTCAAAGCTTTATTTATGCTGATGACTGTGCTATCACTACTCAGGCTGACTGTTTTGAGACTGTAGAAGATACGCTATCAAAATCTTTGGAAGAATTCACTGTTTACTACTATGGGAATTACATGAAACCTAATGCTGCCAAGATTCAGACCTGCACTTTCCACCTGAAGAATAAACAGGCAAATAGATCCTTAAATATACCCTGGGGAGGCATCATACTCGAACATAATCCTACTCCCAAATATCTTGGAGTAGCTCTGGATCATGCGCTAACATATAAAAAGCATTACCTAAACACCAAACAGAAAGTGGCAGCCAGAAATAACATAGTGTGAAAATTGATAGGTACATAATGGGGTGCCAATCCATGCATTCTGTGCACTCAAGTGCGCTAGCTCTAGGCTATTCCACTGCTGAATATGCATGTTCGATATGGTTCAAGTCCAGTCGTGCCAGGAACATAGATTTGGCTCTAAATGAGCCTTGCTGGATTATCACGGGTTGCTTAAGAGCTACTCCTGAGGACAAATTCCACTGCCTCACTGGCTTAGTTCCTCCTGAAATCAGGCATGAGGTAGCTGCGAGATATGAGAAAAGTAAGGCCACAACAAAGGAAGCCCATCCACTATATGGTCGTCAGCCCGCACATCCTAGGCTGAAATCAAGAAAGAGTTTCTTGACAACTTCTGAGGATCTCATCAAGAATCCACATGCGCAAGGATCTCGCAATGGCGGGGAAATGTCGGTATTTGGGAGAATGGATGGCTGTAAACGAAGAACTTCCCCCTGGACATTTGGAGAAGTGATCAATATAGAGGTCTCTCATTAGACTACAATCAAACACAACAAGATTCAAGACCAATCTGTGGACTTGGGGTTTCTCTGTAGACTCAGTTCTTTGCTATTTCCTTCAGTGTTCCTTATCACCAACCACCTGCACCAGCACCATGCAAGACCTTATGAGAGCTACACCAAATGCACTTGAAGTGTCCAATTTTTGGTCTTCTTTTGTTTAAAATTATGCCAACACTTTATAATTGACATTTCTGTACTTTTGTCACCATAAATAAATAAATAAATAAATAATGGCATAAGCAGACGGTATGTCATGCACAGTTGTCACTTGGCACTTTCCTGTTCCAGGCATGAATGGTGTGCTGAAGTATCTGATAAGTTTCCATGTGAACCTGAATCACTCTAATTTTACCTTCATTATCTTTTCACAAAATACATGAAGGAGGAAGCAATATATTAAATGACTCTTTCAGGAATGCATGCTCTCAGAATTTTGGCCGTAAACTTCTTTGTGATGAAACACTATCTTGAAGTATCTTCAGCTGATGTTGGATTGGCATATCCATGATACTTTTGTACTTTCTGAACATACACATGATGAAGTGCACTTGCCTTCTTTGTATCTTCTTTATTTCCTCTATGAATCCTACCAGATAAGGTTCAAGGTTAAACAGCAACACTCAAGTATTGGTTGAATGAGAATTTGTATACTGCCTACTTTGTGCAACACTTCCTGAAGATACTTCCAATGAATCTCAGTCTACCATCTCCTTTTCCTATGATTAGTTTCCCATGGCTGTTGCACTTTAAATTACTCCATGTGCATATTCCTAGGTATTTAATGGAAGTGATTGTTTCCAGTGCTTTTTTGGCAATCATGTAATCAAACAATTATTGGTGTACCCACCTATTTATCTAGAATATGTTACATTTGTTTATGCTGAGAGTCAACTGCCAACCTTGCACCAAGCATTCATCCTCTGCAGGCCTTCCAGCACCTCACTAGAGTTTTATAGTGTTGCAACTTCTCTACAACAGTATCACAGTTCAGCTGAAACCTATCATTGTCAGCTACAAAAACCAATGAGAAGTAAATTCACTGGGAAATGTGTGTAAAAATTCCAATAGTCATCAAAAGGCTTCTGCAACAAGTGCAGTTATTTACCTTAGACAATATTCTTACTTCTCACCTCTGCTGAATGAACATTTTATTTATTTTAGGTGCACTGCTCCAGAAGAAAATTCCAGAAGACATCAAAGAGAAAAAATATGCAAAAGCCAACATTTTACATCAACAGAATGAGAGATATTTCTAATGGCAAAACAGCAAAACACAGTGAACTGATCATACAATGCCGGCTTTCACACTCAGTATTTGCTATATTACTGACATTTGATTTTCGAGCATAAGGCTGTGGTACATGACAAAATGCTCTGTCTAATGTTTAGTTGCAGATAGGCACAATAAAAAGACTCTCACAATTAAAGGCCATTGGCCTTCATCAATAATACACACACATACGTGTGTGCGTGTGTGTGCGCCCGTCCACACACACACACACACACACACACACACACACACACACCACCACCACCACCACCACCACCACCACCACCAGCGCATGATGGGAGTGGCGACTGGGATGGGATAAGGAGGAGGCTGGGGCATGGAGTGGGAAGAATAGTACGGTGGGGGTGCCGGACAGTGAAGTACTGCGGGTTAGACGGAGGGCAGAGGAGAGAAGGAAGAGGTGTGTGTGTGTGGGGGGGGGGGGGGGGGTAGCGGAAAAGGAGAGAAATAAAAAGACTGGTTGTGACGGTGGCATGACGGCTGTGTAGCGCTGGAATGCGAACAGGGAAGGAGTTGGATGGGTGAGGACAAACAAAGGTTGAGGCTAGGAGGGTTTCGGGATCGTAGGATGTATTGCAGTGAAAGTTCCCACCCGCACAGTTCAGAAAAGCTGGAGCTCATGGGAAGGATCCATATGGCACAGGCTGTGAAGCAGTCATTGAAATGAAGGATGTCATGTTTAGCAGCGTATTCAGCAACAGGGTGGTCCACTTGTTTCTTGGCCACAGTTTTTTGGTGACCATTCACGTGGACAGACAGCTTAATGGTTGTCATGCCCACATGGAATGCAGCACAGTGGTAGCAGCTTAGATTGTAAATCACATGACTGGTGTCACAGGTAGCCCTGCCTTTGATGGGATAGGTGCTGTTAGGGAATGGACTGGAGTGGCTGGTGGTGGGAGGATGTATTGGACAGGTCTTGCATCTAGGTCTATTACAGGGATATGAGCCATGAGCTAAGAGATTGGGAGCAGGGACTGTGTAAGGATGGACGGGTATATTGCGCAGGTTTGGTGGATGGTGGAATACCACTGTGTGAGGGGTGGGAAGGATAGTGGACGAAACATTTCTCATTTCAGGGCACGACGAGAGGTAATTGAAACCCTGGCAGAGAATGGAATTCAATTGCTCCAGTCCTGGGTGATACTGACTTATGAGGATAATGCTCCTCTGTGGCTGGACAGTGGGACTTTGAGAGGTAGTGGGAGACTGGAAAGATAAGGTACGGGAGATTTGTTTTTGTACAAGGTTGGGAGGATAATTACGGTCAGTGAAGGCATTCTATGTAGGCACGACAACCAACAAGCTGCCTATCAACATGAATGGCCACTGATAAACTGTGGCCAAGAAACAAGTGGCCCACCCCATTGCTTAACACGCTGCTAAACATGACATCCTTCATTTCAATGACTGCTTCACAGCCTGCGCCATATGGAATTGCACAGGTGGGAACTTCCCCTGGAATACATACTATGTTCCCGTAACCCTCCTGACCTCAACCTTCATTAGTCACTGTCCTCATCCATCCAGCCCTCTTCCCTGTTCGTATTCCAGCACTACACAGCCGTCATTTCACCATCACACCCAATCTCTTTATTTCTCTCCTTTTCCACTACTCCCCCTCCCCTGCCCTCCATCTAATCTGCAGCACTTCACTGTCCAGCACCCCCACCATACTATCCCTCCCTCTCCCCGTCCCAGTGTCCTACTTACCCCATCCAGTCACCATTCCCATCATGCTCTAGTGCTGCCGCTGCTCGCGGTGTGGTTTCAGTTGCCTGAGACTGCAGTTACGTGTGTGAGTTGCATTTGCAAATCCATGTGTGTGTGGGGGGGGGGGGGGGGGGACACGTGTATTTCTGTCTATTGTTGATGAAGGCCAGTGGCCAAAAGCTTTAATTATCAGAGTATTTCTTTTGTGCCTATCTGCAACTCAGCACTTCCACTGTATGGTGAGTAGCAACTTTCCTTCTCACAATATTGTTACATTCCGTCCTGGATTTTCCATTGTTTGATTTCTGTCTAATGTTTTCATCTTTAATTGCTGGCGATGTCATCAGAGGAATTATGACTCAGAAAGCTACGACATACTACAACAAGCTTAGCAAGTCGAACTGTTTTTACGTATCCAAACTGTTGGTTCATGACGTCGTCAGATCACTGCGTAAGATCACAGAATCGCATCAACATATGCTATGGATCTTGTAGTGGGGAAGAGTTGGTGCCCTTTATTGGGGAGAGGAGAGAAGCAATGGAAAGGAAAGGTCTAGGCAGGTAGAAGGCAGGGTGAGGCTGAAGTGGGAAGAGGGTAGAGGCAGGTGGAGGACAGGGACTAGCAAAGGCCAGTGGGACTATGGGAACAAATGATATACTGCAGGAAGTGTTCCAACTTGCACAGTTCAGGAAAGCTAATGTTGTGGGAAGGGTCAAACACACCATCTTATGTGGTACACTCACAAGGGAAATTTCTCATAGCATTCCTAACAGATTTTGTGGTAAGATGGCACAGTCGATAGCCCATCAAAAACTGACCACAGATCAAGCATGAAAGCAAGAAGGTCTCCTGAACTGTGGGGAAAAAAGCAGAATAGAAACAGTGAACAGTCCAAGCACAAAAAGTGCAACACCGAGTGCTGTGGGATCACCACAGCATCGTGGTGAAGTGGTGATGGTGTTGGACTAAAAGGTGGATGAGCCAGGTTCAAAACTCTCTCGTATCATTCACTTTTTTTTACTTTTTTTTCTTCTCAACATCATGAACGGTCTGTCCAGTCTTGGTAATTGTCATACTATACATTAGTTATATAATATGATTCATGTTTTAAGAAAATATTACCTTTGCCAGTAAATGTGATGAATAGTGGGAGCAAAAACAAAGATGATGAGACTTACCAAACAAAAGTGCTGGCAGGTCGATAGACACACAAACAAACACAAACATACACACAAAATTCAAGCTTTCACAACAAATGGTTGCTTCATCAGGAAAGAGGGAAGGAGAGGGAAAGACGAAAGGATGTAGGTTTTAAGGGAGAGGGTAAGGAGTCATTCCAATCCCGGGAGCGGAAAGACTGACCTTAGGGGGAAAAAAAGGACAGGTATACACTCGCGCGCGCGCACACACACACACACACACACACACACACACACACACACACACACACACACACACACACACACACACACACACATATCCATCCGCACATACACAGACACAAGCAGACATTTGTAAAGGCAAAGAGTTTGGGCAGAGATGTCAGTCGAGGCAGAAGTAAAGAGGCAAAGATGTTGTTGAAAGACAGGTGAGATATGAATGGCGGCAACTTGAAATTAGCGGAGGTTGAGGCCTGGCGGATAACGAGAAGAGAGGATATACTGAAGGGCAAGTTCCCATCTCCGGAGTTCTGACAGGTTGGTGTTAGTGGGAAGTATCCAGATAACCCGGACGGTGTAACACTGTGCCAAGATGTGCTGGCCGTGCACTAAGGCATGTTTAGCCACAGGGTGATCCTCATTACCAACAAACACTGTCTGCCTGTGTCCATTCATGCAAATGGACAGTTCGTTGCTGGTCATTCCCACATAGAAAGCGTGGGTAGCTCAATCTTGGCTTGCCAGCCTTTGAGAATAGAGCTCCTGTTGGTCGTTACCACTAAGTGCGAACTGCGCGCAGTTATTCAGTTTTTTAACATCAAGGGCACTGCGCCTATTGAAATCCATCACCAATTGAAGGAAGTGTATGGCGAGTCATGCATGGATATCAAAAATGTTTGTAAGTGGTGTAGAGAGTTTGCAGCTGGTAGGATCGAAATTCGTGACTAACAAAGGAGCAGGAGACTATCAGTTTCTGAGCAGACAGTGTTGAAGGTTGAGCAAAGCATTTGTGAAGATCGGCGGATCACCCTGAATGATCTCTGTACATTGGTTAATGAGGTTTCCCAAAGCCAGGCTCACAGAATTTTAACGGAAACATTGAACTACCGGAAGGTGTGCGCAAGATGGGTGCCACGCATGCTGACTGAGGAGCAAATGCGGCAACGAGTCGATGCTTCCCGCACATTTCTTCACCGCCTTGCAGCCGAACAGGACAACTTTCTAGACTCAATTGTCACGGGTGATGAAACCTGAGCATACCACTTTACACCCGAGACCAAGCAACAATCACACCAGCGGCGGCATCCTTCTTTGCCAAAGCCGCGGAAATTGAAACAAACACAGTCTGCCGGTAAAGTCATGACAACCATTTTTTGGGATCGGAAAGGGGTATTGTTGGTCGACTTTATGCCCAGTGGGACCACAATTAATGCTGACAGGTACTGTGAGACCCTGAAAAAATTCAAACGAGCAATTCAGAACTGTAGAAGAGGAATGTTGAGCAAGGGTGTACACATTCTCCATGACAACGTTCACCCACACGTCGCTCAGCAAACCGTTGCTCTCCTGCAACAGTTTCAGTGGAACATAATCACCCACCCACCCTATAGTCCTGACCTGGTGCTCAGTGGTTATCACCTGTTCCCTAGGTTAAAAGAACATATGGCAGGAAAGGGATTCAGCTCCAACGACAAGGTGAAAGAAGAGATTCATAACTTTCTGAACAGCATGGCGGCAAGCTGGTATGACGTGGGTATACAGAAACTGCCACAGCGTCTACAAAAATGCATCAGCAGAAATGGTGATTATGTCGAAAAAGAGCTAAATGTTCAAGCTGTAAACTGATGTAAACCATTGTACAAATAAACAGGTCTATGTACTTATAAAAAAAATAGGAGACCTTACTTTTGGGATTACCCTCGTAGGATCCACAGACTCATAATTAAACAGAATTAAAAGATTTGTTCTTCAGGTGAATGAAAGAAGAAAATAGAAATTTGTTTAAAGACATCATATACTCACTCACTCTTGCTACACTGACACTCAGAGACTTGAGCAGAAAAAAACCAGGGTTCCATATAGACTTAATTATACAGGGTGAAGCGAAATTTGCGCACTCTGGCTGCTCAGTGCGACTCCTCACATGCCAGTGATAAAAAAAAAAAATGTCTGTCCCAAAATTTTGTCTGGCGAGTATATCTGGCAGAAAAAGGACATTAAAGAGTGGCAATCTGGCAACACTGTAACCACATGTATAGTAACTAGCTCTGTCGACACATTATAGTTGTGCTGTACAGTTGGTGCTGAGGATAGAGTTTTGGGTTACCATGCAGGAGGTCGAGGGTTCAATCCTGGGTTCAAGCATATGTTTTTTATTTGGTAAATATAGTCCAAGTGGTACAGTATCTGGCATCTTGATCATCAACAACGATTGCAGCAGGTCCTCTGGAAAACATTTGCACTTACATACGACAATCGTAGAAATGGAACATTGGTCAGGTTTGAAAGATGTCCTTTCAACATTGTGGGCTCGAATTTATTCGCACCACTTCATCTACTAGAAGCAAAACCTGTTTTCTTTCTACCCTCCTCTAATGATCACATAGATTAGTACCAACTATTATTCTTGCCTCGTTCAGGTCCATTACATTTCGTTAGGGCCTTATGTTACTAGTAGGACTAGCGAAGTGTTTTACGAATAATGTCCAAACTCGGTTAGTATTTGTATGTGTTATCACCATGGTCTCATTAATTGTTTCAACTGTATATTTCTTATTTGTCGAACAATGTATTTGTTGTGTTAAGCATTAAAAATGTTGTAAATTTAGAGTACATGTGACATAAGAAACAGTGTATATTACAGTATGAAATTAGCAAATTGAAAAAGTGCACCCCAACCAAGGATGGAACCCTCGACCTCCTGCATGGTAACCCAAAACTATATCCAATGCGCCAACTGTGCAGCATGATTAAAATGTCCTGTCAGAGGTACTTAGCATACGTGTTGTTACAGTGTTGCCAGACTGCCACTCTTTAACGTCCTATATCTGCCGGATATACTCACCAGCCCCCCCCATGAACCATGGACCTTGCCGTTGGTGGGGAGGCTTGCGTGCCTCAGCGATACAGGTAGCCGTACCGTAGGTGCAACCACAACGGAGGGGTATCTGTTGAGAGGCCAGACAAACGTGTGGTTCCTGAAGAGGGGCAGCAGCCTTTTCAGTAGTTGCAAGGGCAACAGTCTGGATGATTGACTGATCTGGCCTTGTAACAATAACCAAAACGACCTTGCTGTGCTGGTACTGCGAACGGCTGAAAGCAAGGGGAAACTACAGCCGTAATTTTTCCCGAGGGCATGCAGCTTTACTGTATGATTACATGATGATGGCGTCCTCTTGGGTAAAATATTCCGGAGGTAAAATAGTCCCCCATTCGGATCTCTGGGCGGGGACTACTCAAGAGGATGTCGTTATCAGGAGAAATAAAACTGGCATTCTACGGATCGGAGCGTGGAATGTCAGATCCCTTAATCGGGCAGGTAGGTTAGAAAATTTAAAAAGGGAAATGGATAGGTTGAAGTTAGATATAGTGGGAATTAGTGAAGTTCGGTGGCAGGAGGAACAAGACTTCTGGTCAGGTGACTACAGGGTTATAAACACAAAATCAAATAGGGGTAATGCAGGAGTAGGTTTAATAATGAATAAAAAATAGGAAAATAGGAATGCGGGTAAGCTACTACAAACAGCATAGTGAACGCATTATTGTGGCCAAGATAGATACGAAGCCCACACCTACTACAGTAGTACAAGTTTATATGCCAACCAGCTCTGCAGATGACGAAGAAATTGTAGAAATGTATGATGAAATAAAAGAAATTATTCAGATTGTGAAGGGAGACGAAAATTTAATAGTCATGGGTGACTGGAATTCGAGTGTAGGAAAAGGGAGAGAAGGAAACATAGTAGGTGAATATGGACTGGGGGACAGAAATGAAAGAGGAAGCCGCCTGGTAGAATTTTGCACAGAGCACAACATAATCATAACTAACACTTGGTTTAAGAATCATGAAAGAAGGTTGTATACATGGAAGAATCCTGGAGATACTAAAAGGTATCAGATAGATTATATAATGGTAAGACAGAGATTTAGGAACCAGGTTTTAAATTGTAAGACATTTCCAGGGGCAGATGTGGACTCTGACCACAATCTATTGGTTATGACCTGTAGATTAAAACTGAAGAAACTGCAAAAAGGTGGGAATTTAAGGAGATGGGGCCTGGATAAACTAAAAGAAGCAGAGGTTGTACAGAGATTCAGGGAGAGCATAAGGGAGCAATTGACAGGAATGGGGGAAATAAATACAGTAGAAGAAGAATGGGTAGCTTTGAGGGATGGAGTAGTGAAGGCAGCAGAGGATCAAGTAGGTAAAACGACGAGGGCTAATAGAAATCCTTGGGTAACAGAAGAAATATTGAATTTAATTGATGAAAGGAGAAAATATAAAAATGCAGTAAGTGAAACAGGCAAAAAGGAATACAAACGTCTCAAAAATGAGATCGACAGGAAGTGCAAAATGGCTAAGCAGGGATGGCTAGAGGACAAATGTAAGGATGTAGAGGCCTATCTCACTAGGGGTAAGATAGATACCGCCTACAGGAAAATTAAAGAGACCTTTGGAGATAAGAGAACGACTTGTATGAATATCAAGAGCTCAGATGGAAACCCAGTTCTAAGCAAAGAAGGGAAAGCAGAAAGGTGGAAGGAGTATATAGAGGGTCTATACAAGGGCGATGTACTTGAGGACAATATTATGGAAATGGAAGAGGATGTAGATGAAGATGATATGGGAGATACGATACTGCGTGAAGAGTTTGACAGAGCACTGAAAGACCTGAGTCGAAACAAGGCCCCCGGAGTAGACAATATTCCATTGGAACTACTGACGGCCGTGGGAGAGCCAGTCCTGACAAAACTCTACCATCTGGTGAGCAAGATGTATGAAACAGGCGAAATACCCTCAGACTTCAAGAAGAATATAATAATTCCAATCCCAAAGAAAGCAGGTGTTGACAGATGTGAAAATTACCGAACTATCAGCTTAATAAGTCACAGCTGCAAAATACTAACACGAATTCTTTACAGACGAATGGAAAAACTAGTAGAAGCCAACCTCGGGGAAGATCAGTTTGGATTCCGTAGAAACACTGGAACACGTGAGGCAATACTGACCTTACGACTTATCTTAGAAGAAAGCTTAAGGAAAGGCAAACCTACGTTTCTAGCATTTGTAGACTTAGAGAAAGCTTTTGACAATGTTGACTGGAATACTCTCTTTCAAATTCTAAAGGTGGCAGGGGTAAAATACAGGGAGCAAAAGGCTATTTACAATTTGTACAGAAACCAGATGGCAGTTATAAGAGTCGAGGGACATGAAAGGGAAGCAGTGGTTGGGAAGGGAGTAAGACAGGGTTGTAGCCTGTCCCCGATGTTGTTCAATCTATATATTGAGCAAGCAGTAAAGGAAACAAAAGAAAAATTCGGAGTAGGTATTAAAATTCATGGAGAAGAAATAAAAACTTTGAGGTTCGCCGATGACATTGTAATTCTGTCAGAAACAGCAAAGGACTTGGAAGAACAGTTGAATGGAATGGACAGTGTCTTGAAAGGAGGATATAAGATGAACATCAACAAAAGCAAAACAAGGATAATGGAATGTAGTCTAATTAAGTCGGGTGATGCTGAGGGAATTAGATTAGGAAATGAGGCACTTAAAGTAGTAAAGGAGTTTTGCTATTTGGGGAGCAAAATAACTGATGATGGTCGAAGTAGAGAGGATATAAAATGTAGGCTGGCAATGGCAAGGAAAGCGTTTCTGAAGAAGAGAAATTTGTTAACATCCAGTATTGATTTAAGTGTCAGGAAGTCATTTCTGAAAGTATTCGTATGGAGTGTAGCCATGTATGGAAGTGAAACATGGACGATAAATAGTTTGGACAAGAAGAGAATAGAAGCTTTTGAAATGTGGTGCTACAGAAGAATGCTGAAGATTAGATGGGTAGATCACATAACTAATGAGGAAGTATTGAATAGGATTGGGGAGAAGAGAAGTTTGTGGCACAACTTGACCAGAAGAAGGGATCGGTTGGTAGGACATGTTCTGAGGCATCAAGGGATCACCAATTTAGTATTGGAGGGCAGCGTGGAGGGTAAAAATCGTAGGGGGAGACCAAGAGATGAATACACTAAGCAGATTCAGAAGGATGTAGGTTGCAGTAGGTACTGGGAGATGAAAAAGCTTGCACAGGATAGAGTAGCATGGAGAGCTGCATCAAACCAGTCTCAGGACTGAAGACCACAACAACAACATACTCACCAGACGAAATTTTGGAAAGACATTTTTTTCTCACTGGCATGTGAGGAGTCGCACTGCAAAGCCCGAGTGCACAAATTTCGCTTCACCCTGTATACATATTTTCATGAGTGAGTTTGCAAGTGTCAAAATAAATGGATGTATCTTTTGACTGCATTGACTTAGACTTAGAAGCTTAAATTTTTTACACCACCATGGAACTGAAGACCTTAGAATTCAACATAAATTTCAATTTGATACTTCTATTTGTTCCTGGAAAAAAATGATGTCTTTACAGAAAGACAACAAAGTGATCCTTTAAGAATTCTGTTTTTACTGACTGGGGTATGGAATCCCACAAACAAGCAGTAAGAAATGAATTCTACAGTTTCAATATTTAATCTGAAATAAAACCAGGCATACAAAATAATTACCTTGAAAAGTGATCCAGTAAACTGATATTACAGAAAAGCTTTTGCAAGATGTTTTGCCAGTTTGTTACCTGGTGACGTGCAATGAACAACTGAGGTAAACACCAGTCTGTAAGGCCAAATCTGAGTCTCCTACGATCAGTATGCCACAACACTACAAAGGAACATTTAATCAAACATACATTATTTTCTGCGCATACAAGCATAAAGCCCTTTAAGAACTTGGGTTAAGTCAACATCTACATCTGTACTCTGTTAACCACTGTGAAATACATGGCAGCTAGTACTTCCTAACATACCAGTTATTACATATTATTCCCATTCTATTCCCATATGGAGCATGGGAAGAATATTTTCTGGAAATTGTCTTAAACAATTACTTATGTTATTTTATGTTCCTAACACAGTTTTTTTCCTCTTAAATTTTAGTATTCTTATATAAAAACAGAAACAAAATTCAAATAATTTGAAAGTCCGCTAAAACGCTCCATTTGAGTCATGTGATGCCCGAGACGTCACTGGCTAGCTCGCTGCTCCTGCTGGCATAATGCTAATTCACAGTGATGTCTTGTTTTGGAACTTATGTTTCAGAAAATGAGTACAAATGGCGTGTGGTGCTACATTGCACAAATACTCTATAAACTCCTGAAAAGTTGTTTTTGAGTGTTCCAGAGAACGAGAAGATGCATAAAATGTGGTTTCATTGTTCCAGCAAATTGCCATGACACTGACACTCAAGTTCACTAACTTAATTAAAAATCTGTTGCACTGTAAAGTTAACATTAACTTACCTCTGATATATGCTCTTCCACTGTCACAAAGAAAAATAACATCATTCAAAATTAAACTCCTAGTGCAAATTGTCGTTTAACCCAGCTACACGTCAGCTGTTCAGTAGCTTTGCTGTTAGAGCAGTAGACCATCGAATTTTATGAACTGATGTCCGCAGATCGCTGGTTCAAATCAAACCCGAAAGAAGATTTTAACTTATTCATAAAATACCTCAACAGTCCTCATATATAATAGCCAAATCACAATCACAAAACTTCAGCACACCAATCAGAAAAGATTATTATTGTGTTTTCCTTGCTGTTTACATGTGCTTACATTCGCAATCACTGTTCGCACACTTCATGTTCAAAAAGATATTTTCTAGTTAATATCACCATACACTTTTTACTTTATGAGAAAAACTGTTTTTATCTTAGTAATATCGAGCTAGGATCCTTATTGTTTATACTTTTGCAGTTTCAGCATCTTACATGAAGATCAAGTGAGTCTGCTTCACATGCCAATGCTAGTGTACACTCACAAACATCACAGCACTTAGGTACAACATGCAGGTGACATGAACATATTTTACATCTCTCCATATGAGCTCACTGTCCTATACCTCATTGTACTGTGGGTGTACGGATATCTTCACTCCTAGTAATGCTTTCCAAAAAAGTGAATTGTTTGTTCACAAAGTAAATGTATATCCATTTCTCAGACTAAGACTAATGTGAAGCTGTATATAACAAATCCCGGAATTGAAACAACTGCTACAATCAGTTCTTGCTAAAGCTATTTTCGTATTTTGTGTAAAATCTTTAAAAATATGTGACCCTCCTGGGATTCGAACATGTGATCTCTTTCACTGCAGTCGGATGCGTTACCCATTGCACCACCAAATGCCTGCTGGAAATAGATTTTCAGCTGAGTGTCTTCTAAAAAGGAAATCAGCACTAAGTTTTGCCAAAAAAATTTTATTGTGCTTTGGGTCATAGCACATGACTGATAGTCAACAATCTGGTTATAACATACAGACCCATTTGTAAAAGTTCTACAATTCCTTGGTTCTGAGCAAGTTTAATGATGTAGCAGAATGTCTGTCACTGTACATATCGCTGCTTCAATGGCATCAATTCTGTCAAGGCTTCCGCTATCAGTTTTCATAAATTTCCTTTCTATTGTTACTTAAAAGTTGTAATTGCATTTTCCATCACTAAATAGCTACTCTGTTTGCTGAAAAAGTACATAAAAACCTTGTAACTTTGGCTAATGCTCCTGTAACACACATATAGCTTATTCTTACTCCTAGCCTCTGACATCGCCAGAGCATCAGCCAATAATAGAGAATTTTCAATCACCTGACCAGATCATGATTTCTAAGCTTTAATTACATAAAAATAAGATATTTTGTGATAACATTGACCATAAATGCTATTTAAATGTTACAGCCAGTAAGAATAACAACCATCCAAACCACATTTCTAACATAGGAAATTAGACTATTAGTCTAATTTTGCTTTTGTGATCCCTATGGGAGTGACACATAGGCGGTTGTAGGATACTCATAGATTCATCACATAAAGCTGTTTCTTGAATCTCTGTAAATAAGCTTTCATGGAATAGTTTGTGTTCATCTTCAAGTGTCTGCCAATTCATTTTTTTCTGCATGTCTGTGGTGCTCTCACACTGGGCAAACAAACCTGCGACCATTCATGCTCCTCTTCTTTGTAGATGTTCAACATCCTCTGTTAGTGCTATCTGATATGGGTCTCTCGCAACTGAGCGATATTCCAAGATGGATTGCGTAAGTTTCTCGTAAGCAGTCTCCTTTGTGGATGCAGTGTATTTCCTAATATCCTATCAAAGAACCAAGGTCTAGGAAAAAACAGGATGAGAAGCAATATTTATAAATTACTTCAGTTTTCTACATTAGTTCAGTTAGTCTGCTCATGAGGAATCGTAGAAAGAATTCTTTTTTCTATTTGTACCTCAAATGACTACAAATAAAAATCACTTTTAATACAAAGAAAAATAATACTTCACAATTAACTATTCAGACACAGTTTCTATACCAATACACACTTCACCTACTGTTGGTAGTCTTGCAACTTATTTTAGTATGGAGATGACTTGCTTTATAAGGAGATGACTCGCTTGATAAACAAATGTCCCAGAATTCAGGTAAGTTAGCTAAGTTAGGCCTGCAATTTAGTTTTTTATTACAAGGACTATAAAAATTTTATATATGGGGGTAACTTATTAAATCTTCCACATCAGAATACAGAAAGTCAGTCTCAATCACGGACAGGATAAAAATTATTTTTGTATATTGTGTTATGATTTTGTACAGTGTGGTTCATCAGAAATCCACATTATTATTAATTGAAAATGCTGTGAAAGAGAAAATTTACTGTCACATGAGAGTAAAACCACTGAAATTCTTGACAGCCTGTGTGATGTCTTGTTACTAGTCCAATGTCATTTAGATCAATTTGTATTTGATTTACTGTATTTGTACACTCTGTCATTTACCATCAAAATGAGACTGGGCTAAGAATATGGCTTTCGGGTATATTATTTGTCCTAGACTTTTTATCACAATTGCAACCAGATGGAGACTGTTTCCTCGCATGACTGTTGCTTCACACTCAGAGAAGAGGATGATAAATTTTAGCAATGTAGCTACAGTAACTGGAGTCAGACATGACCAGAAGACACTGGCTGGCTGGCCAAGAGTGTCAACGGTGCACCGTCAAAAACCAAGTGCAGACAACAACAGTGATGGATGAACAACAAAGACAACACAACAGAATGACAAGTCCAGAGAGTGAACCAAATTGAGGGCCCAGACATAGCAATATCAAGAATCAAGCAACACTGTGTACAATGAACAGTACGATAGCACAACTGGAACACGACTGAGGTCTGGACCCCTGCACTATTCGTTTTACAGGGCTGCAGTGAGTGCTCACAGGCTGGCACATGAAGCAAGGCACATGCCTAGTACTGAGATGGTGATGGCAGTGCTCACAAATGTTAGGAGCACTGCCTAGTGGCTGCCGTCTGGGTCCATGCCTTCTGGAGAGCTTTTGAACTATTGGGCAGGAGTACCAAATACCTCCTACCTGAAATGGACAGATGCACTCTGGACAATGTTTTCAAAGATGAACTGGAGGCACGGACTGTGTCCCGGCAGAGGAGCTTGCCATCTGGGAGAAGGAACACAGGATGTAAGGCAATGTGCTGGGAAAAGGTGATGTGGGAGGTGATTGTTGAGAGAATGGATGCACCCTAAATAGTAAAGAGGATGCACACGTTTCGCTGGTCCTGGCACATAGCACGCATAGCCATTATATCATCTACGTAACTGGTACAAGTGGGAATGGATGTGGTTAACTGTTCTAGGTATCTTTGGAAGATTGCTGGAGCAGAAAAGATGCCAAAGGGCAAAAGTTTGTATTTACACAAGCCGAAGGGTATACTGATAACCATATGTGTTGTGATTCATCATCCAGTGTTACCTGTAAATAAGCACTGGCAAGGTCTATCATCGCAGAAAAAAAATTACCATTGACAAGCTTTGTGAGGAGGTGCTCTGGATGACATGGGGGAGGTTTCCGTATGTGTCTGGGCATTCATTGTTGCTCCAAAATTTTCACAGTGTGATCTGGTCAGTCTGTACAGTCGTGCATTGTGAAACAGTCAGGACAAGATGGGAGACCCCACTGCTTACAAATTTCACTGGCTACTCAGAAGCCACTGGCATATCTGAAAGTGATGAATTATTATACCAACAAGATAAAGACTTATGAGAATTTTGACCCTCTGGTGGTGGCTGAACCGCTGCCACCTGCATTTGTTGCCTGTGAAATGTCGACAGACCGTGCGATTTTCAAAATATCGTCCAAGGAAGGATTGTCCAGCTCGAGGGCTGCAGTGCATACTTCCATACTGGGGTCAATTGGACTACATTTCAAATCAAGGACTCTGAATATGAGGTTTTTCAAGACAGGTTTGTGCAAGTGAAATCACAATGCCGACAGTCCCTGCAAATCCATCACCCATGACCCATCACCCATGACTGATCCGGTTGCTTGTGGTATTGATGGAACTTGAGGCATGAGACAACCACATGGAAGTGTTGCGAATAATAGTTCAACAGCAATGAACACATTTTCTTGAATGTGAGTGCAACTCGATTTGAGAGGGGAGCCAGCTTCTTTAGTAAGAAAAATGTCTCCAGGGAAGCCCAGAAAAGGAAGAGCAACTGTCTTAAGACCATCATCAGAAACCCAAAACGTGGCAAAAGGCTGTTCCAGCAGCAGCAGCTGCTGCTGCTGCGGTTCCACAAGTTGCATGAGTTTCACATCCACAAGACACTGTAACCTTTTTCCTTGCCACCATTTATAGCTACCAGAAATGGACACGACAAGAAGACATTGGCCAACAGGCCAAGGGCACCAATGGCGAGTGTCCAAAAACCACAGACAGACAACAGTGGTGGTGTTAAATTTAAGAACGAGTTTCCTTTTCACAAAACTATGTCATCTGAAACAATTTTGGTCATGACTAGATAATCTTTTCAAAACAATATGAAATCAAGCAAATAAATGTGCCAGTTTAATTGTTTATAATATTATGAAAAGCATAGATTTCTACTCACCATATACTGGAGACATTGATTCATAGACAGGCACAACAACAAGAATGCTAAACAAGTAAGCTTTTGGCCAAAAGGCCTTCTTCTGAATTAGAAAACATGCATACGCATATTCACATAAATGAAAGTGTTTGTGTCAACATACGTGTATGTGTCAACATACGTGCGTGTGTGTGTGTGTGTGTGTGTGTGTGTGTGTGTGTGTGTGTGTGTGTGTGTGTGTTTTGTCTTACCCAGAAGAAGGCTTTCTAGCTTAAAGCTTACTTATTTAGCAGTCTTTTTGTTGTGCCTGTCTTCAATTCAGAATATCCACTGTATACTGAGTAGCAATCTATCCTTTTCATAATATTGTCATCATTTATCCTGGATTTCCACTGTTTGATTCAGTTTATTTGTTATCACACTCCACCTTAGATAGATTTCATTCACTTCTGAAACTTAATTTTCTTATGAAAATGCTTAATATTTCACAATATTCCAAGAATTATTACACACTGAGCTTTATAACCGTATGAATTATATGCTTACTAGCTGCTACCCACTGCTTTGCTCACATATGAGTAGTTTTGTTATGATGAGTGATGAGTAAGCTAGTAATTTTATGAGGTGTCTGTGTGTACAGTGCTGTAAGGACATATTTATAAGCTGTATGCAGGTACATAATGAATGTGTTTCTATTATTTTGCTGAATGTAAAATCTTAAATCATGCATTCCATTTTTTTAATTATATTTAAAAAATACCTCGATTCATCCCATTCATGCATAAGTAGAGTTTTTAGGGTTTTTTTCTGGCTCACCTAGTTCTGTATGTGAGATTTTGCCACCAGAGCAACACATACAAACTGTTTCTCCCTTCTGTGGTAATGCACTATGGTGCCTACATTTTTGATCCACCCCCAACGATGACTAACTTATGATTAACACAGTCAGATAATAGATCATATTCAAATGCATCCTCATCAGCAGCCTGCCACATTGCACATGAAAGGGTATGACTCTCCGTTTGTTGTACAGCCTCAAAAAAAAAAAAAAAAAACCTTCAAGTGTTTTGAAACCTGTAAGGAACACATGATTCTCAACATTTAAAATGCAACTGGCTCATGACTGCTCCTATGTCTCTGTAGCTCACCTGACTTTCTGCACCCAAGTTCTGGCAGACATGAGATTGCTCTGACATTTACTGGATTTGAGTAACTTTAGCAGCTTGAGCTCTTTTGGAACTGTGTGCTAAATCAGACTTATGTTTGCGAGCCTCAGGGCAACAGTTGTAAATATGGTCCTCTGGCTTACTGGCTGATTTTATTGTTGTATTTCCGCCAAAACTCTCCAGCAATCCTGGATGGTGTAGCAACTCAATGTCATAAACCACGCACACAATAACTTCAGATTTGCACTGTCACGAAATAACCTATAGACACTAAGAGTCACCAACCATCACACCAGCATTTTCTGATTGCCACTAGTGTATACCATGTTCAAAAATATTAATAATACTGAAAAAATATACATCTCTCTAAAGTATCCTGTGTTCTTCCTCAGGGTTCAAGCTATCCCCCAACCAAATACGATTGGAATCGGTTTAGCAGTAGAGTAATGAAAACAGAAAGTATGGATTGGCATGGACTGAACACATTGGGGATTGTATAAGCACTGTATTCTAGCAGTTAGCCATGGCTGCGCTCGAGGTTGAAGAACTCTATTTTTCATGCCAGTCTGCCCATTTTCAAAAGCTATACAAAAATAAAGGCATATTATGAAGACATGAGCTATTTTCTATTTTTATTGGAAACTATGAATGAATTGCTAAGTTTTAAACTTTCTCCTTACATTAAAAACCAAACATTTTAGCATTGCTGCTATGACTAGTTGGTATTTCAGTTTTTTCCATTACTGGTAAAAAATAGAAAACACCTGTTGTAACCAAGACAAAAAAAATACCAAAATATACTGGTTATCCAGAACTAAAGTGCTGGTTTCGATTTTAACCAGTCCGTTTTTCTCATGCTTATCAGAAATAATGGTAGATTTTACTGTCATTAAATGGTTGCAAGATATTTGGCACCCATTTTACTGTACACATATGTATATAACTAGCAAGTACTTCTGACACAAGACACACAGTTGCAAAAATTCTAGCCAACCTTAGCCAATCGTTCTCTTCAGTCCTACCCACTGAATTAAAAATAAATACTTTTAGTGGCATTAATAACCATACCTGTCCAGGTATAAGTGTGCTAACAAACATGGCCAAGTTATCAGGCCATGGCATGCACATATACTGGTCCCACCATCGTTTGATGACTATCGAAACATAGAAACCAAGTATAAAAGCAATTGGTATCAAGTCTGCGTATGTCTGACAGTGAAGACAAATTTTTTCAAACAACCTGAAAATAAACAAAAGTCAGCACATTAATTGACTGTGAAAGGAAGTGTAGTTGCCATTAGTCTAATAATCATATCAATAATTTTGTTTCTTTAGACACATTAATCCTTCAAAGGGCAGTGTAATATGAAAAACTAGTGTCATATGTAACTATACTACTAATAATTAAGTGAGTAACAATAACACTCTGGACAACATCATTATCATTACATGTTTACTGATATGCTGTCCAAGTAAGGAGACAACAGACATTGGTTGGTGCATATGTTCATAGTGTTTTTCCATAATTTTAATAACCACAACAGATACACATAGCAGAGACTTTTGACATCAATAATATATTCTCCTTCACTATTCACAACAGTCTGCCAATGCTGTGGTAACTTCCTGATTCCACAACTGTACAAATCACGTGGTTTTGAAGCAAAGAACTCATTGAGCCATGTTTGGAGAGCATTTCTATTCAGGAAGGAAGTTCCTTGAAGTTGTTCAACAGAGAGCTGGAAAGCTGAAAATCTGAGGGTGCAAGATCAAGTAAATAAGGTGAGTGTGGAATGACTTTGAAACCCAACTCTTGTATAGTGTTTGTCAGTCTAAAATAATGCAGGCAGGCATTATCACGCAGCAGCATCACTTTAAGTAGTCTTCCTGGACATTGTTCTTTGACTGCATCTGCAAGATGTCTCAGTTGTTGACAATAAATGTCAGCAGTGACAGTTACACCGCAGGGAAGTAATTCATAGTAAACCACGCTATCATTACTCCACCAGATGCTTCACATTATCTTTTGCGGATGCGCTCGGGTCTTTGTATGGGGTGCTGCTGAGTTGTTTGCATTCAAACATTCCTTTCTTTTCCCTGTGTTTGCATAAAGAACCATTTCTCATCACCATTAACAATACTGAATAGGAATGATCAGTGCTGTTTCACGAGCTAATTGACAACAGGCAAGCAGAGATGCACATATAGCCACTCACTGATTTTCGTGATTTTGGCCTACAAGGGAATGGTCCAATAAGACATGTCGAAACCTACCCTCAAATTTTTTACTTAGGAAGAAGACAACAAAAGAAATGCACTGTCAAAATTTTAGCTGCTAAGAGGCACTACATGTATTAAAAAAAAAAATAGATGAGAATTGCCAAATTCGTAGTGCGCCAGGCGGCGGTAGAAATGTACACCCCTAGTGGTGCTGTACCAATTGTGCAGGCACAACTAGGCACACACACACACACACACACACACACACACACACACACAGCCGAAGTCAGTGATACATTTGTAAACAGGAATCATGACAACCTGTTTGTAATTTGTAAAGGATGTTTCAAGTTACTGTTCACTGATAGTTTCTGTGACACTACAGCACACAGTTACTATTCTCTCGAATTAGCAATTCAAATAACATTACAAATTATCAGTTGCTTTTTACAGTATTGGTAAGTACTGACAATACAGATATAGCTGAATTAATATTTATTTTGTTTTTGTAAGGGATGCCTGCTGATAGTACCTTTTTCTTTCTTCCAGTTTCACAGTAATTTGGAAGCCAATTAACATTCTCAATGATTGATGAAATATGAAGAATTTGGTTTCCAGCTGAAATCACTTGCTTCTCCTGAAGATGTACATGTGTCATTTATTAGTTGATTTCCATTACATTCATTTGAATGATATCGACATTTCATTTGAAATTGTGGATACTTGAGAAGAAATAGCAAATGACTGTGACGACTCCATGAATCATGGTTCAGATGACATCACTTTTGCCAGTAACAGTTCTGATGAAGAATACCTTCCAAGCCTAAAAAAAAAACACGTACTGCAACAGCTTTCAGTGACAAAGAAGAGGCAGTAAAATATTGGTTAAATGAAGGAGGAGGGGGGGGGGGGGGGGGGGGAAGAAACGCTTCAAGTTACGCAGTGTGCAAAAGCATTTTCATTTCATAAAATCGGAACGTGAACTGTACGAAAGGTATAGAATGAATTACACAAGTAGGAAATATGCGCCAAACGAAACATGGAACCATCTAAATGAAAAACTGTTTGAAAGATTTAGAACTGCTCGTGAGAGGCTATGCACTGCTACTAATGGAGATCTATGAGATTGTGCCCTCCAAATTGCATCTGACATGAAATTGTTAATTTCCAGGCTTCAGCGACCTGGCTATGCAGGTTCAAGAAATCATACAGAATAGAAAGTCACAAAATTACAAAGTTTATGTCACATAAACGTGTAGAGCACTTGCCAGCGAAGACAATGCTGTAGAGAAATTCATAGCTGACATAAATATGAAACTTGCTGTTATCCCTGAGACTGTTGTTTATAATGCTGATCAGTCAGGTTCCATAAAATAACTGCATGCACAATGCACTTTATCATTTCGGTGTGAAAAAAAGATGGAGTCGGTTGCCCAATCAATGAATGCAATGACACACTCATTTACAATAATGCCAATGATAAGTATGAGTGGTTTACTGTTTCTGCAGCTGTATATCTGTCTTCAAGAACTGTAAGGCAAATTAGGACCAAAAATAAGAAATGGACTGTTTAGTTGCAAAAATCTTACAATCGATGTTTCAAAATCTGGAAAAATGGGAACAAATAATTTTCAACATTTCATTTGAAACATATTCCTACCAGCTGCAGAAACTAATTCATTGCTTTTGCTGGACTCATGGTCTGGACATAACGATACCTCTGTTTTTCTTGAGGATGATGAAAAATCTGTAGATGTAATGTGGATTCCGCCTGGAACTACTAAAGCGATTCAACCTCTCAATAAAGAATTTTTTTGACAGTGGACAAGATTTTTCAGGAAATTATCAGGCACATAATTTCTGATACCTTCTCTCATTTCAGGTTTATCAGCAGAACAGTATTCTTAAGCTGTAGTCATTTGTAGATTACCAGTTTTCTTCGTCATGCTTTACGAATTTGATCAAGTATGCCTTGAATGCAGTACAATGTGCAGAAAAATGGCTGGGACCATTTCTGACTCCATCCCAGTTCTGTCCAAGTAAAACAAGTGCTCACTGTGAAATACCTGACTGAATCAATTTTTCCTTTGTCCGGTGTACCTGGCGCATGAAAAATGTTTGTTTTTGTCATTCAATATACACTTCGCATTTTTGTGACGACTACAGGGAATAAACAAAGAACTGTTTCACTGATCGTCAAATATACAACATTCAAACATTATTATAAGGAAAGGCCTACAGGAATTGTTATAAAATGTAGCACTGCCGGACACATTTCATTTCAAGAAATTACAAGTCCTCATTGCTGGAAGTCATCCGTGACATCAAACACTGTAATGAGTTTATTTTCTCTGCAAGCCACTATCAGAATTACATGTCCAAGAATTGAACTGTTGATATGACGTTATTCAAAAAAATGTTTGTATAGTTTAAGCCAGGTTTTCACCAGAGCAAACAAGCTAACAAGCATGAGCAAAAGAGAATTCTGTCTGGTGTTCCCAGTACACCTCTTGCACATCTTCCAACTGGATGCCACTGCAGCTAATTATGTGTCCCTAACCCGCCCCAGTTACCTAATCAGAAAATTGAGACCTGCAGTTTAACGTGGAATCCGAACCACATGTCTTTTGTGGCCAGTCCAACATCTGTGAGAAGTGAACGCTCGATTAAAAATCATAGTGAAAAAGTTGTGGTCTGAACAGGCTTTGACCCCATGCTCTCTGGAGCACAGAAGCATGTGCTTTGTCACTAGACCACTTGTTTTTTTGGGGAAAGAAAAAAGAATATGACCATTAGACCTTACATAAGTAGTGGAATCACAAGCTGTGTCACCTCAAGATGATGCTCGAAGTCAGTAATTAGTGTTCTGGTTATAAATTCCCCCTCAATGGCAATGAGAAGCCAGGGAAAAATGGCAGCCAACATACAAGGAAAATTTTAGGCCAATGCTAAGGAGAGATGGAGATGCAATTCCGTGTAAAGAGCATGATCTCCAAGCATCCCATGCTTCCATAAAAATTGAGACACTTAAATTCTTCCTTCCCTGTGCCATTTTGCAAACTCCGTCAAGAACAGTGCGCTTGCCACACATAATAATCCTCATTGAATATCAAAGTTTCACATTGCGGCTCTAACAAGATAGAGTTGTATCCTGTATGCCAAATATTAGAGCTGAAGACTAATAACACAGCTTTCACAGGCAATGTTCGATACCTCGTGTTCTCTTCCGTTCCCTCTAGTATAAACAATTCTACCCATATACAAGTGAATAGTAGTGAATTTTCCACAAATGCTCATTCGCATATTCTTGCTTCCATTCGCTCCAATGTAAACCAGGCTTTAGGTGCTTAAAATTGGTGTCTGTGAACTCCAGATAATTCCACTATGCAGCACTGCATGAGTGATTCGCCAAGTTGCACACTAGGCAGGCAGAGCTGTACAAACTGCTGTTATAAGCTGTTCTTCATGTGGCAGAAAATGTGTAACTTCAACATCTTTTACAAAATCCTTGCAGTGCCTCTTAGCAGATAAAATTTTGGCAGTGCATTTCTTTCGTTGTCTTCTTCCAGTGTAAAAAATTTCAGGCTAGGTTTTGACATGTCTTACTGGCCCATTCCCTTGTTAGAGCAGGCAGTACCCACACACCTGATTTCTCAACCTTCCCCATTGCATGCAAATTTCGCATGATGGTGAAATGATCACATCACAGTTCATCACATTTGCCAGTTCTAGAGTACACTGAAGTGGATCATTGTGAATTAATGCATTTAAATGATGTCCACCCAACCTGGAAGGTTTTTCTGAATGCAGGGAGTCACTAACTTCAAAATGATTCTCCTTAAAATGGAAAAACCATTTTCTTGCTACACACTATCTAATGGCATTATCCCCATAATACACAGTGCAGATGTTTCTGGACTGCCTGTGCTACTGTCGCCCCACTTGAACTCAAACAGAAGAATATGTCAGAAAAGTTCCAATTTCTTCACTAGGCAGTACATTTTCTGGTGTACACGGCTCCACTCTTCATCTCTAAATGACAAAATGACAATATGTAAACTCAAATAGTAACAGTAAACTACAAATAACAGAATGACAATCAATAAATAAATCTGTAGCAACCAGAATAGCAAATTGCAAAACAAAACAAAAATGCTACGAACTTGTGCACCAACCTAACATATGTGAGGAGTTGCTTTTTTCCATGGTACAGGAGAGAGGTGGGGTGGGGGGGATGGAGGGTTGAGTAGTGAGCTATTCAGGTCAGAATGAATTAACATAAAAGGTTCTAATTATCATGAGATACAAGGAAGCAACATAATAGACTGACAGTCATGATGTAGAGGCTTCCAAAGCAAAACTTAACATATGCACATAGTTTCAGCAGAAAACCTAATATTAATTAACAAGTTTCAGAAACTATCAACATTTAATGTATCACTTTTTCGTACCAATAGGTAAACAAAATTGTTAGAAGTATCTGTAATGTATACAGAGCAATGTTTAGAGAAAATTCAAAATGAAGAGGTTTCTGGCATACTGGAAACTTTTCTGTAACAAGTGGTGTACAATGAAGAAACTACACAATTAAAGATTTTTTAATTCTTTCATGCGGCTTAATTTACAGATGACAGTAAAGTTTTTGGAGATAAAATGATTTAATACACCAGATTGCTGTATGTGCACTGATAGCAAGGCACTGTATATAACGACACAATGCTTAACATTTTTGGGATGGATGCATTTGAAGCTTTTGGATTCTTTTTCATGTGATGTAAACAATACCATTTCAGAAACTGTTCCATACAACAAGTTGAACTACTGCAAAAACACTTCTTCACTTTGCTGCTACATAAAATGGCGCAAGTCACCAAATATTTAGTCAAAACAACAGTTTGAAACCTTCATGAAGTTGCTATTGCTATGTTTACTATTGCAAGAAGTGATCGGTTATACTCATGTGTTGGCGGTGTCAGAATTTCTCAAAGCCAGGAGCACGAATATCACACACAGAGGCACTCATGGTTAGATGAAAGTAGCGATCTTAGTGCCACTGCTGGGAGACAAAGGGAGGCATTCTGCATGTGCACAGTGGGAAATGACTGCTGCCAGATGCTACTGTAGTTGAAAGCTGAATTAACTCTCTGCAGTTCACTGTGTCAGGTCAGAAATCTGAGGTGGCTGTTCGTTACATATTAATTTAATGGCAGCCAGTGCTACATTCCAGACAGTACTTATTTGGAATCCTACACCCCTGTTAAGACTAACTGCTGTACAGACATGTATGACTTCCTTACAAATGCAATCCCAGAGTGATGATACAAAGGAAAAATCTTGAGTGTTTCTTTAGAACATGTAAGGCCCCACAATAAGGCAGTACTCTACCTCAGCTGATTTACCAGGCCGGTCCTGGCATATTTGTCTATGGTATTCGGCACAACATTCTTGCACAATGCAAAGTCTCTGCCCAATATGAGACTGTCATGAGATCCTGTGTACACCATGCTTTCTAGTGCCAAGACTGTTTCTCAATTTTGCAGATGGACATAAAAGTGCAATTAATGTCATATTAAGAGTCTTTTTGATTCTTGAAGGCACGCTGCCAAAATAAGGCAGGAAGGCCATTGCAGTGGTTGTTTCTGCATCTTTATTTACATTCCTACACTTAAGTCACTTTGACCAGAAAGCATTATTACGTATCTGTTTATCTGACTAATCATTCTGTTGGAATACAGTTTTTAACTATTGCAGTTCACCTAGCTGGTTGTCAGGTCCTGGGATTACATGTGCTTTACGTACCTAGCAGTGTAAGACCCCACCACTTTGCGTAGGTGATGACAGCTTTTGCACTCGTATTAAAACTCTGCGAGTTGGTTTGCAGTAGGCACAAAGGCTCAACATTACGTCATCATTTCCTTTAATCATAACATTTCGAAATAACAAGCTGCCATTGTTTTCTAGTTCCATGGTGAACTGAATCTTCAAGTGGATTAAGTTCAAATACTGGAGAAACATAGGTAGTGTCTTAATTCCATGGGACCACACCTCAAATACACTGTCAAAATACCTAACAAACAGCACAGCACAGCTACCACTACTAACTCCATTATCAATCAACGCTGCATCATACAAATGATGATTCAGTATGACTTAATGATAAAAAAAAAAGAGATACCCTCCCATGGCCAGAAATTAACAATTTCCTTCTGAACACAAGTACTGCACTGCTAGGAGAAATATTCCAATTGCTTCATCAGAGACATTGAGGTGTTATCCAAACAAAGTACCTATACTGTTGCTACTTTAACTGGCAAGGAACAGATAGTGTCACAGAATGGACAACTTGCTAGTGTCAAGCATGTTCATTTATTGGCCTATGCCTTTCACCCACTAAGAATGAATGCACACCACTTATGTGGGACTATTCAATATGGCTGGTCATACTAGGTGCCCAGCCCTCAAAAATAGCCCTTTGCTCCAGGACACATAGATATTAGACTATTTAGTAGCTGTAAGTTAAACTGGAGAAAGATTAAATTTGTATCCCACTTGAATAGCAATGAGCCACACTTATCACCAACTATGAGTAAAGGTAGTCTGAATGTCTGCATCTACATACATGATTGTAAGCAAATCTTAAGTTTTATGATCACCTGTGGTGGTACCAGCTTTCCTATCCATTATGGAGTCACATGGTGTTGACATGCCTCAGCCACTTTGTACTGAAACACTCCATCAGCACAACTTTTCTGTTGACTTGTTGGCTTTGATTGATACATTCTCAACAGTTTCTCATGGTAGACAGTCCCAGTTTTACTCATTGTCTAGGCCAGCTTATACCACACACTTGCTTCATGAGCCAATTACTTTACAGATTAAGTGAATTTTCTGAGCGTTGCACTGTTCTCGGGTGTTCTAGTACCACAGTGCCACCACTTATAGATGATCCAAGACAATGTCATCATTTTCTACATGGACAATGTAACCAACAGAATTTGCATTCTCACTACTGCTGTTCCTTTGCTGGTACAAAACGTAACACCACATACTCCTATTCCACAGCCTATGAACTCAAAATTCCCTTGAGGGAGTTAAACTGTTTACTTGTGTTTCAGATAGTTACACTGAGACCAGAGAAGTGTTTTGTTTCTTTTGTAGTTTTAACTGTTTGGACAGTGTTAATTAACTTATGATTGAACAAAGACTTCGAACACCATCACAACAGTTAATCTGCATGTTACGTGTCACTCAGAGACAAAAATACATGAGGGGCAATGGTTTCTGTACCAAATAGTGAAGCGATGGTTCTGATTGGCAAGGCTGTTCACTGTTTGCTATTGTTTAGCACTGGATTGGTGATTGATTTCTGCAATGTGGTGTGTTATTTCACAGTTAAACTATGTGACTGTCAACAGTTGGTCCCTTTCATCAGCACAGTTGTCCATGACAGATGACACTGGCAAAGGTTTATCTGAAACTGAGTTACTCACAATATAGAGGGGCCTGAAAAGCTCAATGGCAGCACTACTATGCAGTAATGTTGTCCTAAACATCAGCACCCACAAAATAACTGTCATCAAATACACTGGTATCATGTGTGTTGCACATCTTGTACTAGACTGTCAGACCAACTACCAGCAATAGGTCAAACAATGCCACAGTCAAGTTACATGCCAAATGACAAAAAGAGTGCTCTCTCTTCAACGAAGTATACATCTTTAGTACAATTTCTCATGAGTGCACCCACATTTCAAAAAATTGTAAGGCAAGAAGTGTCTGGAGGAAAGAATGGAGTCACAACAAAATATACTGTAAGGGGATCTGAACTGGATGTGAAATGGCAGGGAAATTACGAGATTGGAATGAGGAGAATTTCAGCTGAGCATTTCTATTGCATAATTTACTGCCAGACACCTATTGGAAATTGAAAGCTTGTGGACAAAACTTTGACTTCAAAATTACTGGCCTTCACTAACAACCCCGGTGAAATTACCATCTAACATTTCACCGTGATGTAATTCCATATGGCCCAAAGTTTCTGGACACCCATTACTCATTGTTCCAAAGATGCCAGACACACAACTAATAGCATGTAGGGCCACCTTTTGCAATTGTTATAAAATTTAATCTTCAAGAAAGGCAGTTGGTGTTTTTGAGCAACTGATCGGGTACACAAACAACACTTTAGTTTATCCCAAATTTGTCCAACTAGGTTCAGCTTGGGTTTTTAAGCAGTCCAGTCCAACTAACATAGGATTTTCTTCAAGTCATAATGTGACAGTTTGAGCTTTGTGGACAAGAGCATTGTCACTCACCTACAGAACAGGTCTGGCTCCTAACAACTGTGTCAGTGTGGGAAGCATACTATTGCTGAAAAAGTTTTCATAAACATTCACATTCATTTTGCTACTGAGCAAAAATAAGTCAGATCCAAATCCAGGAAAAGTAACTCTGGATCATAACATTAAATGCACTATATATCACATTCCGAAAAATCTAATAAACTGTTCCACTGACCAATGATAGCGTTATTTCCACTACTCAGCAACGTCACGCATCGTTCATGTAAGAATCAGTGACTGGGCAGCATCACACCCATACTAACTGTATGTTATCACCCCTCAATGTCCTACTTTGTCACTGATTTACATACTTTAACTATATCTGAGGAACTCTGTAGTACTGAGAAGAATATCCAACAGACTGCTCAATGTAATGGGCTCTCACAATCACACTCCATTTAAACTCATTCTTTTACGTTCATGAGTGATTCTAGAATTAAAAATGTTTGTGATGTTTCAGCATTGTGGCTGGATATATACACCATCTACATGTTCAGTGGGATAGTGATTCTAAAATTAAACATGCCTATGATGTTCCAGTGTTGTGACTGCACATATATGAGGTGCGACAATAAAGTAATGAGACTTATTTTCTTAGCAAGATGTGGCAACTCTGCAGGCTTGCATAGGCACAATATCTTTGATCTTGGTCTGTAAGCTGCTTCTAGTCCAAGTGACACACCGATGAAGCTGCCCAGTCATGAGTTGTGCTGTAATAAGTTAACACGTGTTTGTGTCTCTCGTCACAGAAATGGAACCACATAATATTGTGCAATGGTATGCCATTTCTTTTTGTGTTAAATTGGGTGAAAATGTGACGACAACTGACGGTAAGCTTCAGAAGGGTTTTGGAGAGGAGGTTATGTCAAGAGCTCAAGTTTTTAGTTGGCATAAAGTGTTTAGTGAAGGCAGAACAAATGTTAAAGATGAAAACCGCAGTGGACGACCATCAACCTCATGGACGGATGTCAACTTGGCCAGGGTGCGTAAACTTGTACAATCTGATCGAACATTATCCGTGGAAATGACTGCAGAAGAACTGAACGTCAATCGAGAAATGGTTCGTCTAATAATAATTGAAGATCTGCATCATCATAATGCGCCATCCCAAACTGCTCTGTCAGTACAGCAATTTTTAACCTCAAAACAAATTTCAGTACTACCACAGCCACCCTATTCACCGGATATCACTCCATGTGACTTTTTTTCTATTTACAAGAGTCAAAACGGCGGTCAAGGGACACCATTTTCAAACAACACAAGATGTCCAAAAATCTGTGACGAGGGTCTTTGAGGATATTACAGAAGACGACTTCCAGAAATGTTACCATCAGTGGCAGAAGCGCTGAAAAAATTGTGTGCAATCAGAAGGGAACTACTTTGAAGGAGACAACACTAAACTTGACTAAAATGGTAAGCAACATTTTTTTCTTTCATATCAGTCTCATTACTTTATTGTCGCACCTCGTACACCACCAGATGCATCATCTGTTCAGTGGAATACAGTATCTCAAAAGTCTAGCCACCAACGGTACGTTCAACCTGGATTTCTTTAAATTTTACTTAGTACAGTTCTAGGATAGATGTGAACCTACACTCTGAAAGTAAAATCTGTATTTATAACACAGTATGACGAGGAACATTCACTCATGACCAAATTTTAAGCAGTTTTGCCTGTAAATCAGTAAATTTCATAAAAAGAGTCTTAAAAGGAAGTCAAACTAAGAAATTGTTCACAGTGCTGGAATACACCCAAGACAGGTTGGAAAACAATGAAAACAAATCTGAAGCTCAAATAAATATGCACTTTTAGTATCAGTATAATCAGAGAATATTTGACCACTTACCGCCTGTTTTCTTCACTCAGTACAAACCTATACACACAACTGAGTGCAAAATAAACAGCACCATAAAGAAAAAAATTTGGCCAAAGGAGCTTGTAGATGCTTCCTTTCCATCTGAAATGTGAGTAAACACACAAAATGTTAGACAACTAATATATAACTAAGATATATACAATATAGCAGAGATGTTGAGTCGCAGACAGGCAGAACAAAAAGACTACTAAACACTTAAGCTTTTGGCCAGAAGCCCTTCTTCTGAAATAGACAACCTACCCACACACACACACACACACACACACACACACACACACACACACACACACACACACACAACCACTGTCTCTGGCTGCCACGGCCTGACCCAGAGTCAATGCTCGTGTGTGTGTGTGTGTGTGTGTGTGTGTGTGTGTGTGTGCGCGCGCGCGCACATGTGTGTTGAAGAAAGTCATGAATGAGATGTTCTTGTGCATTTATGTACATTTCAGGCAGCATGCAAGTGTCTCACTTGAAAATAAATTAGTTCTTTTTTTCCATATTACTTGCTCTCATTGTTTGATAATGAAACTACAGCACTCTTCTTAAGGTAAAAAATGAAGTGAGTCTCATCAGTCTTCATGATCAGTACAACTGTTTTACGTTTGATTGAGCTACAGCTGCATCTACATACACACAGATACTCCACAAGCCACCTTAAGGTGTGTGACAGCGGGTACCTTGGACCACTGCTTGTAACTTGCCCTCCTGTTCCATTCGCAAATAGATCGAGGGAAAAATGACGGTGGCAGCAGAACTGTTCAGCAGTCAGCTTCAAATGCCAGTTCTCTAAATGTTCTCAATAGTGTTTTGCAAGAAGAATGCCACCTTCCTTCCAGCGATTCCCACCTCTGTAACACTTATGTTTTGTTCGAAGCTACCGGTAGCAAACCTGGCAGCCCTCCTCTGAATCGCTTCAATGTCTTCCTTCAATCTGCCCTGGTACAGATCCCAAACACTTGAGCAGTGCTCAAGAATAGGTCGCACAAGTGCCCTGTATGTGGTCTCTTTTACAGGTGGACAACTCTTTCCTAAAATTCTCCCAATACACCGAAGTCTACCATTTCCCTTCCCCACCACAGTTGTCACAGTCTCATTCCACCACATATCGCTTTGCAACTTTACATGCAGATATTTAAATGACTTGACTGTGTCAAGCTGGACACTAGTAATACTGTATCCAAACATTAAAGGTTTGTTCTTCCTACTCATCCACATTATCTAACATTTTTCCACATTTGGGGCTAGCTGCCATTCATCACACCAACTGGAAATTTTGTGCAAGTCATCTTGTATCTTACTATAGTCACTCAACTTTGACACCTTACCGTAAATCACGGCATCATCAGCAAACAACCACAGACTGCCGCCCACTCTGTCCACCAAACCATTTATGTACGTAGAGAACAATAGCAGTCCTATCACACCTCTCAGGGGACTCCTGATGATAGTCTTGTCTGACCAACACTCGCCTTTGAGGACAACACACTAGGTCCTATTACTTAAGACGTCTTCAAGCCATTCACATATCTGTACATTGTGGTTTTAGTGTTCGCTGACGATGCCAAGGCAATAGAGCTACAAATAATCTATATTCAGAAACAATATGTGGTCAATGACAAGGAATCATTCACTTGTACATGAAATGGCCAACAATGTCAGTAAAATACGTTAAAAATTGTAATTTGCGAATGATATGAAACACTGATTTTTTATGATTCAATATGGTCCAATAACATTTAATTCAGCTGTGTATCCATATCATTATATAGAATAAGAGCATCATATTATAGCCCTTTAGCTGCTGAAGACGTTCTTGCTATATGCTGGGCTGACTGCCGAGTCATTATCACCTACTGCATTGCAACAAACCAATGAAATAATGAAAACCAGCTTTTCTGTGTTATTTTCTGGAAACTGCAATTTTCAATTCATGGTCATTTCCCATATCTTTTCAATTATTTTGGCTCTTAAATTTTTCTATTCACAGAAACACACAATTTCATCTAAATTTTCTCTGCCAAGAAAACTGGATTTTAACACAATAATTAGTCTGACAATGGAGGTTTCAGAATATTCTGGTGCAAACATGTAGATTATGAACAATAGTAAAAAATGTGCCAAGATTTAGTTAGTAATTTGCAGTCCACAGATACACATCATAATTTGCATGTCTTTGAAAGCAGTTTGTAGTTCTCTTGTTGTCTGAAAAATGTGTGTAATTGCACTTACTTGTACAAGGGCTCGCATTTTGTATCAAGCACATCATGGTGTGATTATTTTATATGGTTTGGTGAAAGATGTGAAGTCTTTTTCAATACGACTTTCTATTGTGACATATCATTTTTAAAGCAAATGTTAAAATACGCTTCTGCCCACTAACAAAACAGAAGGCAAATAAATCAAAAGATGGACACACATCAACAAGTGGTGTCCTTTCCACAAAAAAGACTCACCATACTACCTAAAAAAATAGCAACATTTCAATGAAGATATGTATAAAGATGAGTACATTATTTGCTTAAATAATAGGTTATTTGATCCACTTTTTACCCAATTGATAATCTAAGACATTTTAGTAACTGACCATTATTATGTTTAAAGAAAATTTATATATATTTTTAAGTAACCATGTCATCATAATGTCTAACAAGCATTTAGCACTGCAAACAATTGGATCAATGAGCAACTAGGCAAACTGACTGCTCCTCTATCAATGAAAATGTTATTGTGGATCTCAAACAAAATATGAATGTAAATTTAACAAATTGGTAGTGATCAGTACTCTCCGATAGGAAATCAATGCTCGATGTAGAATGCAACATCGTACTGTGTGTGGATTCCACACATGATGCAACACTGCAGTAATTAATAGTGTCATTCTGATTTTTATAACAATTAGACTGTCATTAATTGAAGATGGACAACGTTCAATATGAATGGAACTGAATGTAATTTTTAACAAAATGATCTCATATATTATAATAGAAGGAAACATTCCACGTGGGAAAAATTATATATAAAAAAACAAAGATGAGGTGACTTACCGAACGAAAGCGCTGGCAGGTCGATAGACACACAAACAAACACAAACATACACACAAAATTCAAGCTTTCGCAACAAACTGTTGCCTCATCAGAAAAGAGGGAAGGAGAGGGGAAGACGAAAGGAAGTGGGTTTTAAGGGAGAGGGTAAGGAGTCATTCCAATCCCGGGAGCGGAAAGACTTGCCTTAGGGGGAAAAAAGGACAGGTATACACTCGCACACACGCACATATCCATCCACACATACAGACAGAAAGACAGACAGACACAAGCTATTAATATTGTCTGAAAGATGATTAACATACAATATAAAGAGCAAGGGACCTATCACATTTCACTGGGGTACATCCCAAGTTACTTCTACATCTGTCGATGACTCTCCATTGAAGATAACAGGCCACATGCTCCCTACAAAGAAATCCTCAGTCCAGTCACATATTTCACCTTATACCCAATATGATTGTACTTTTGTAATAAGTGTAGGTGTGGTACTGAGTCAAATGCTTTTCAGAAATTGAGAAATACTGCATCTATGCGACTACCACAGCTTTCAAGATGTCATGTGAGAAAAGTGTGAACTGTGTTTCACATAGTTCATATTTAAAAATCCATGCTGGTTGGTATGGAGGAGGTCACTCTTTTCTAGATTCTTCATTATATTTGACGTCAAAATATATTCAAAAATTCTACAATAAAGAGATGGCAAGCATGTTCTATGATAGACTGCAGTCAACAGAGTGGCTAACTCAGCTGCAAATTGGGTATAGAATCTGACAGGGAATCCATCAGGCCCCGGGTCTTTGCTCAATTTTCACAATTTTAACTGCTTCTCAATGTCACCTGCACAAGTATCTATTTCACTAATCTTCTCAGTGGTATGAGAATTAAATTGGGGCAATACTGCTGGGTCAGTAAATGAACATTTCAAAACAGTATTAAGCATTTCTGCTTTTGCTTTGGTACTATGAACTTCAATTCCTGTCCCATCCATGAGTGACTGGGCCCTATGCAACATGGCGTCCGGTACAGTTGTTTATAGTGAGAAAGTGAACAAAAGTTATAGTTGTGTGGCGAAAAACGGAACATACATAAATTATAACAGTGAAATAGTGAAGCTAAATGAACGTGTATCAAGCCTGCAATTAATTGTAGATGTACTAAGGCGGGACATTGCGCATTTAGAAAATGAAAATGCCGAACTGAAAAAGGCGCATAATATCCCGATCGCCAAAGCAAGTAAAACACGGAACTGGGAGCACAGGACTAGCATGATCACGGAAGAAATAAGCGAAAAGGTGATAAATACAACGAATGGAACGAACCGCGGCAATAAAAGCAGTTTCAGTGTCCTACCTGCAATAAACGAGTGCTCTGAAGTGGATATAGGCCTAAAGGCAGAAACAACAAGGCAACATATGTTTACTAGGCCTAAAAGGGTTGGTCGTGTGAAATTCAGTGACTGTAGAATTACTGTGGTAACAAAAAACCGTTTTCATGCACTAGATTCAGATATAAATGTGGAATCCACGGAAAACTGTGACGACAACAACACGCCGAATCTACATAGTGACAAGCACATGAGCAGAAACTTCCGCAATAAACGTGAAGACAAACTCAAAGTGAAAATATTCTCTGATAGCCATGGACGTGAGATCGCAAAAATACTACGTTACAGTCATTGTATACAAGCAACTAGTATTGTCAAACCAGGTGCACCCATCCAAGAACTCGTTAGAAACATAGAAACTGAAAATGATCGTCATATTGTCGTCATAGCAGGAGCCAATAATGTATATAAAAACGACCTCCACAGTGCAACATGAAACCTTAAAGCAATACTAAATTCAACAGGAGAGAAATCAGTTTTTGTAGTCGGAATTCCACATAGGCATGACCTTTCGGAATGGTCATGTGTGAACGTGGAAATCATAAAAGCAAACAGGCAATACTCAAAGATTTGCAGGGCCTACCAAAATGCATATTTTATAAGTATGGACTCCTTGCAAAGAGACTGTTACACGAGACATGGCATGCACCTTAATAACAGAGGCAAGAAGATTCTGTGCCAAAACATCAGCATGATACTGAAAGCATCTGACAACCAAGAAGTAATTGCTGCTCTTCCAGTTCCTTGCTTGACGCAAGCAGAGCCTGAAGAAATGTTTACTTCTATTGCAGCAGTAGAAGTAGAGGTGGAAGCAGCAATTGTACCTACACACATAACAAATGCTGCAGCAGCAATAGCTACCACACTTCATCAACAGGATTCAACAGCAGCAGAAGATGAAGCAACATCCAAATCTCCACTGTCACCAGTTGCCACAACAATGCCTACAGCAGCAGCAGCAGCAGCAGTACCTATCACACTTCACCAGCAAGATTCAACAGCAGGAGAAGAAGAAGCAACCACCTTATCTCCTCAGTCACCAGGTGCCACAACAGTGCCTCCAGACACCATAACAGCAGTTACATCAACTCCTCTAGTAGCAGCTTCATCTACAATATCATCACAAGGAGGGAAGAGTAGGTATACAACAGTAGATGTGCTACCACTCCAAGTGAACAATTTTTTAGTAAAAGGCAACAAGAGGCAGAAATCCAAAAGATAAGCCCTGAAAAACGTTTGAAAACCAATCACCATAGTGTTCAGTGTGTTAGCAATAAGAGCATGGATCTTAAAATATGTTACCTTAACGTTCAAGGACTGAAAGATAAAGAACTTATCATAAATGAGTTTGGACTTGATAACCAGTTTGATATTTTTTGTCTGAGTGAACACTGGGCTAATGAGAATGAACTTGCAGTTGCCAAATTTGACAATTTTAGTATAGTAAATAGCTACTGTAGGAAAAAGCACATTAGAGGTGGTGTGGCAATTTATTCCAACCAGTCACTCAATTGTACAATAACCAAACTAGACCTAAATTCCTTGTGTGATGAACAGCACTTTGAAGTTACGGGTATAATCATTAATAGTCATAAGCTAATAGTAGTATCCATGTACAGATCACCAAAGGGAAGCATTAACATATTTTTAGAAAAAATGGACATGCTATTGAGTGAATTAAGTAATATTAAATGGCTACATTATGATATTGCAATAGGAGGTGATTTGAATGCTGATTTTGATGTTACTAAATGTAAGGGTAGTGTTGCAGATCTGGAAAACTTGCTAAGACAATACAATTTACATCATGTTAATAACAGGCCCACAAGAAACAAAGCATGTTTAGATAACATCTTTGTAAACTTCAAGACCACTGAAAACACATGCGAAGTTGTAGTGTTCCCATTCTCTGACCATGACTCTGTATCTCTAAATTATGCAAGTAAAATTCCCCACAATAGGTGCAATGCAAACAGACCTGTCCCAACAGTTGTGATTACCAGACCCATAACTGAGGATAAAATTAAAACATTTCGTAATTCCCTTGCTGACAGAGACTGGTTTGGCCATTGTAGTGTCGATGGACATTACACATCAAGTAATGATCTGCCAGCCAAAATAATATTTGATAGATTTTTTAATGCATTCTTGACCCTGTTTAACCATAGTATTCCCATAAAGAAAATAAAAATAATGGACAGCAGCCACAAATCCAGATCTCAAAACAGACAAAATATATGGTACACTAAACAGCTGACAGATCTAAAGAAACAAGTTTTGTTACTGTACAACATATACAATAGTATGAAGTCTGACTGTGCCAAATCAGCCTATGTGGAATGCAGGAATGAATACAAAAAAGCCATCCTGCAAGCCAAAAAAACCTACAATGCCAACAGCATACATAATTCCACCAATAAATGCAAAACTGCGTGGAAAGTAATTAACAGTGCTGCCAGAGATACTAAAAAAGACAAAATTAATATCCCACCACAAACACTCAATGAGTTTTTTATTAATTCAGTGAAAGAAATAGGAGACGCAATTATCAAACCAGACATTAGTCCATCAGAGTTACTCTCCCAAAATTGGGGTAGACAGTCACTAAATACAAGCATGGTAACCTTCTCCGAAGTATCGCCTAGATATGTACAAGGCGTCATAAAACAACTGAAATCATCTGATAGCTTAGATATATATGGCATATCATCCAACCTGCTAAAAAAAGTGTGTGACTGCATTCTCTACCCCTTAACCCATTGTATAAACAAGTGCTTACTTGAGGGATATTTTCCTGATGAGTTAAAACTGTCTAGGATTGTCCCAGTATACAAAAAGGGAGATAAAGACTCTCCATCTAGCTACAGGCCTATTTCAATAGTACCCACATTCTCCAAGGTAATAGAATGCATCATGTACCAACAATTATCATCTCACTTTGAGAATCTAGGAATAATTAATGCTACACAATACGGGTTTAGGAAGAATCTGTCGACCATTGATGCAATCAACACGGTAGTCAGTTACATCCTCAAAGTTTTTGAGAACAAAGGCTTTGCTCAGGTCTCATTCTGTGACCTAAGCAAGGCCTTCGACTGTGTTGAGCACATGCCACTACTAGAGAAACTAGAATTCTACGGCATCAAAGAAAACAGTCTCAGACTATTAAAAGCTTATCTCAACAACCGTAAACAGGTAGTTTGTGTTGGTAAGGAAATGTCAAACATAGAAAATGTTAGAGTAGGTGTGCCTCAGGGATCTGTACTGGGGCCCTTCCTGTTTCTGATAATGATCAATGACCTCCCCTCGTTTATTAGATCCACCACTGTATTGTATGCAGATGATACGACTTTTCTCCATAGCAGTAACAGTCTTAATGATCTTAAAACCTGTGCTGAAAATACACTCACTCATGCAGCATATTGGTTCAGAGCAAATAGTTTCCTGCTAAATGAAAATAAAACTCAGCAGATAATCTTCACTCTAAGAGACAAGCCACTATCTGATGACCCTAGTTCTGTTAAATTCCTGGGAGTTTATTTAGACGAAAAGTTATCCTGGGGCCAACATGTAAACTATATTAGTAGTAAACTATCTAGAGTAATTTATTTATTAAGACAACTCAGAAATTGTGTACCTGAAACATACATCAGATCATCTTATTTTGCATTTTTCCAGAGTATAATATCCTATGGCATTATCTTGTGGGGTAACTGTAGTCATATACATGACATCCTATTATTGCAGAAGAAAGCCATTAGGATAATTACAAATTCTTCACATAAGGCTCACTGCAAACCCTTATTTACTAAACAAAAAATTATGACTGTAATAAACCTCTATATATACAATGTCTTAATCTTTACAAAGAAGAACCTACAAGATGTGAAACGTAGAGAAAATGTACATTGTTACAACACAAGAAGCATCAAACACATATACACGCCTTACCACAGACTATCAAAATCAATAAATAGCTATGAAGTCACAGGGCACAAGCTATTTAATAAGCTGCCACATGCCATACAGGATCTTCCTGAACATACATTCAAAGAAAGACTGCATGAATGGTTTATTGCCCACCCATTCTATGATATCAATGAATTCTTCAACTGTAAAATGCAGTAATCTAACAGATGACCCACTGTACATTGATTGTAATATAAGCTAAAATATTTCAGTAGTCAATACCTTATCACACTGTATTATAAATTGTAACTTCATTTAACGTTGTCAATTGCTGTAATGGCCTAAAGACAATAAAATCTTTATATTATATATTAACTTTGGTGCCACTAACAGCCTTTACGTATGACAAGAATTTCTTTGGGTTTTATGAAAGATCATTTGACAATATTCTGCTGCAGTTGTCATTGAAGGCTTCACACATTGCTCTCTTGACTGTCAAATGCATTTCTTCAGCAGCTCTGTATCTATAGCCCAATGCTCTGTTTCATACCTATTATTCAGTAGCATGCATTTCTTTAGAAGTTTTGTTTCAGTGACTGTGTACCATGGAAGATCTCTCCAGAATGAACTGTCCTACTGGGTACATATCCATCCAGTGCATGGACAACTATTCTTTTAAACTTGAGTCGTAGTTCCTCTAGATGCTCCTGTCCAGAGCTAAAAGTTTCAAGTTCCTCATTGAGATATGACATAAATCTTTCTGCTTCTTTTAGTTGCCCTGTGTGTTATAGTATTCATTGTCACTGTAACTGCCTCATGGTCACTGATAGCAGTTTAAATCTGGACTTCCTCAAAGAGGTGAGGTCTGTTTGACATCATTAAATCTAATACATTGGGTTGGTGCATAAGTTCATAGCATTTGGCGGAAGTTTAATAAACTCAACAGATACCCACAACAGAGACTTTAGTCATCAGTAATATATTGTCCTTCACTATTTACAACAGTCAGCCAATGCTGGGTTAACTTTTCAATTCCGCAACAGTAGAAATCATGTGATTCTGAGGTGAAAAGTTCATCAAGCCATGTTCCGAGTCATTTTTATCCAGAAAGCTAGTTACTTGAAGGTTGTTTGATAGAGTGCAGAAAAGGTGAAAATCTAAGATCAAGTGAATAAGGTGGGTGTGTAATGACTTTGAATCAAACTCCTGTATAGTGTCATTTGTCAATCTATCAGAATGCAAGCGGGTGTTATTGTGCAGCAGTATCTCTTTACACAGTCTTCTTGGTTGTTGTTCTTGGACTGAGTCTGTGAGACATCTCAGTTGTTGAGAATAAATGTCCCTTGGGGAAGCAATTCATGGTACACCACACTGGCACTGTTCCACCAGATGCATAACATTATCTTTCATTGATGTGCGCAGGTCTTTGTGTAGGGAGCTGCTACTTTGTTTGGGCTCAACCTTCCCTTTCTTTTCTTTATGTTAGCATAAGGAACATCATTTCTTGTCATCAGTAATGATACAGGATAGGAATGGACGTGTTGTTCTCAAGCCAATTGATAATGAGCAAGCAGAGATGTGCATAAGCCCACTCACTGATTTTTGTGATTTTGGCTTAGAGAATGTGGTACCCACAAACCCAATTTTCGAATTTTCCCCACTGCATGCAAATGTTGCATGAAGGCGAAATGATTACAGTTCATCAGCTCTGCTAATTCTCGAGTACAGTGTTGTGGATCATAGGGGATTAATGCATTTAAACTATCTTCATCAAACCCCGAATGTCTTCCTGAATGTGGAGAGTCGATGTCATAATGATCCTCCTTAAAATGGGGAACCATTTTATTACCCTGCTCTATCCAACAGCATTATTCCCATACATAGCACAAATGTTTCTGGCTGTCAAAGCTGCTGTCACCCCTCTACTGAACTAAACAGAAATGTTTTGATTTCTCCATTTGGTACTCCATTTTCTAGCGCCCACAGCTCCACTCACTGTCTCCAAATGACAATATGTAAATTCAGATAGCGACAGTGAACTACAAATAAAAAATTACAACTGATAAATAAACCCACAGCAACCAGGATACCAACATGTGAAACAGAAATGCTAGGAACTTGTTGACCAACATAACATTTCCACCATGAGTGTGTGTTCCAGGTAGTTTTTACAGAAAGGTGTGAACTACACATCAGAGGCTGCTACTCAGGTCACTGACTGTGTGTGGGGTGCACACAAGAGTTTTTTAGATTAGGCAACTCTACATCTAATCCAGATAACAATACTTGTACGAATCCGAGAAGCATCAGCATTAGATCAAAAGGAATGCCTCTCAAAGGTGAGAGTACTGAAATCCTAATGGTAAACTGCTGCAGCATTTGCAGTGAAATGGTAGTTTGAAGCACTTATGAAAAGCAGTGAAGCTCACATAATACCAGGCACAGAAAGCTGGTGGAAACTTGAAATTGACAGCAGTGAGATTTCTAGAGACAATTTAAGTGTATATTGAAAGGATAGGAAAATGGCAAATGGAGGTGGTGGTATTTGTCTCAATAGACAAGAAACTCAAATCCACTGAGACAGAAATTGAAGCTGTATGTGAGGTTGTTTGGGCAAGACTCGGTATCAGTTTAGAGAAAACCTCAGTTCACTTGTACGTAATTTCCCCAATCATACCGTAATCATTGGTGGAGACTCTAACCATCCAACAATCAATTAGGAAAATTACAGTTTTGTCAGTGATGGGCATGATAAGACATACTTTACAACCATACTAAATGGCTTCTCTGAAAACTACCTGGAGCAGATGGTTAGGAACCCTCTCATGATCAAAACATATTGACTCTAATGACAACAAACAAACCTGACCTCTTTGAGGACATCCATACTGAAACTGGTATCAGTGACCATGATGCAGTTGTGGCAGCAATGATTACCAAAGTACAAAGGACAACTAAACCAGGCAGCAAGATATATCTGTTCAGTAAAATACATAAAAAATTAGTAGCGACATATCCCAAATAGGAACTTGAAACTTTCAGCACAGGGCAGGAGAACATAGAGGAGCTCCGGCTCAAGTTTAAAAGAATAGTTGACCACACACTGGATAGATACATACCCAGCAGAACAGTCCATTATGGGTGGGAACCTCCATGGTATCAGTCATTGTAAAGATACTTCTAAAGAAACAGAGGCTACTCCATAATATGTGTAAAACAAAATGTATGGCTATAGAACGAGAGATGCTGACTGCCTGGTGCCTTCAACAACAACTGTAACTGAAAATTGTCAAATGATCTTTTACAGAACCCAAAGAAATTCTGGTTGTATGTAAAGGCTGTTAGAGGTGCCAAAGTTAAAGTCCGGTCCCTAGCGAATGAGACGGGAACTGAAATTGAGGGTAGCAAAGCGAAAGCTGAAATATTTAACTATGTTTTAAATGACCCTTTACAAAGGAAAACCCAGGATAATTGTCCTGATTTAATCCTCAAACCACTGAAAAGATGAATGAAATAAATATCAGTGGTAGTGGTGTTGAGAAAGTGCTAAAATTGTTAAAACTGAGCAAAACTCCCAGGCCCAGTGGAATCAGTGTCAGATTTTATATTGCATTTGCAGCTGAGTTAGCCCCTCTTCTAAATATAATATAATGTAGATCCCTTGAACAAAATACTGTGCCCAGTTCTTGGAAAAAAGCTCAGTCACACCTATCTACAAGAAGGGTAGTAGAAGTGATCCACACAACTACTGTCCAATATTTAACAGAATGATCTTCTCAATGCAAACCAGCATGGATTTCAAAAACATCAATCATGTGAAACTCAGCTCTCACTTTTCTCACATGACATACTGAAAGCTTTGGATCAAGGCAATCAGGTAGATGCAGTTCTTCTTGATTTCTAAAAAGCATTTGAGTCAGTACCACATCTTTGCTTATTGTCAAAAGCTTGATCATATGGGGGTATCAAGTGAAATTTGTGACTGGACTTTTTGCTAGTGTGGTGTCACAAGGCTTAGGCCTGCCCCACCCCTCAATAAATAGACCAAGACTTATACGAATAATTGTAAGAACAGTTGTTATTATTATTATGTTCTTTAAGTTTGTTTTTGGGTTTTCAGAAATACTGTGGGAAGAAAGTTTATTTATGTTGCAGATAACATGGAAGACGTTGCCCAACGATCACCATGAAAGTTCGACGCAGCGGCAAGTGGGCAAGGAATAAAACAAATGCTGCAAACTACCGCGAGCCATGGAAGAGCCCGGGCCGCGAGGGCGTCGAGCTTCCTAGGTCGTTGTTGGACAGTGTCAAAGGAAGAGATATTCTTCTTTCTCTTTGTAAACAGATCGATCGAGTCTTGAAAGGTTCATGTAAAACGTATAGGCGGGCGACACATTAGGTGGGACCTGATGCCTGTTATACTTCCACAGTCATTAAAGAGTTGTTAAACGGCAAAACCAACAGTTCATCATTTATATAGATAAAAAGTAGTAAAGATATAGGAAAGGAAGAGTTGCAGCGTCAGAACAAAAAGTGATACATCGCTCAGGAACGAAGAAGGGCATAAACAGTGGGCGTTACGTGGTGAAAACAAATCAACTGATAAAATAGTAAGTCTGTAATTAAGCATAAAGCAACGTAACACTGCACTAGGGAGGACACAGTATGTTATCTTGGATGGAGAGTCATCATCAGATGTAGAAGTAGTGTTGGGTATACCCCAGTCACGTGTGTTGAGGCCCTTGCTGTTCATATTGTACATTAACAACTTTCAAGACATTGTTAATAGCACCATCAGGCTTTTTGCAGATGATGCAGTTATCTATAGTGAAGTACTATCTGAAAGAAGCTGCATAAATATTCAGTCAGCTCTTGATAAGATTTTAATGTGGTGCAAAGATTCACAATTTGCATTAAATTTTCACAAATGTAAAATTGTGCACTCCACAAAATGAAAAAAAAAAAAAAAAAAAAACATAGTATCCTATGGCTATATTATCAATGAGTCACTTTTAGAACTGGCCGACTCATAGAAATATCTGGGTGTGGTGGTAAGTTCCTATGGGACCATCTGCCGAGGTCATTAGACCCTAGACTTACACACTACATAATCTAACTTAAACTAACTTATGCTAAGGACAAAAAACACACACACACACACACACACACACACACACACACACACACACACACCCATGCCTGAGGAAGGACATGAACCTCCCATGGGGGGAGCCACATGAACAAGGCGCCCTACACCACGCGGTTATATGGGTGTAACACTATATAGAATGATCACATAGGCTCAGTTGTGGGAAAAGCAGGTGGTAGACTTCAGTTGATTGGTGGGGAAAGTACAATCAGACTACAAAGGAGATTGCTAACTAACACTTGTGCCGACCATCCTAGTATATTGCTCAAGTGTGTTGAACCCATACCAAATAGGACTAACAGGGGATGTTGAATGTATACAGGGAAGGAAGCACGAATGGTCACAGGTTTGTTTAATACATGTGAGAGTGTCACAGAGGTACTGAAGGAACTGAATTGGTAGATTGTTGAAGATAAACTATACCGAGAAAGTCTGTTAATAAAGTTTCAAGAAATGGCTTTAAATAGAGATTATAGGTATATACTCAACCCCCTGCGTATCCATCACAATGGAATTGTGAGAATAAGATTAAGATAATTACTGCATGTGCAGAGATGTTCAAACAATCTTTCTTCCCACACCCCATAAGTGAATGGAACAGGAAGAATCCCCAATAACTGGTAAAATGAGATGTGCCCTCTGCCATGCACCTCACGGTGGTTTGCAGAGTATAGATGTAGATGTAGTTTCAACTTCTGTCTTGGTGGATTTGAGTTTCTTGTCTAAAGCAACAAATACACCACCTCCATTTCTCATTTCCCTATTCTTTTGGTATATGCTTAAATTTTCCCCAAAGATCTCACGACTGTCAACTTCAAGTTTTAACCTGCTTTCTGTGCCTAGTATTATGTGAGGTTCAGTGCTTTTTAGAAACACTTTAACTCTGGCATTTAGTTGTGAATGCTGTAGTAGTTAACACTAGGATTCTAATACTCTCACCTCTCTGGATTTCCTACACCTATCATCATCTGGACTGGACAGACAGTCCAAAAAAAGCTACTGTGCGCATCCCACACACAGTCAGCTACTTGGGTAGCTGTCTCTGATGTGTAGTGCACACCTGACCCATTTGTGGGGACCATAAAACCCTCAACCTTATGGTGCAAGTCTAGAAAGTCACACCCTAGCTTGTCACAGAAGCTGCAGAGTCTCTGGTTCAAGCTTTCTACTTGACGCAGAACTAGGGAGCCAAATCTGTTCAGGCGACAATACTGCAGACTGTGAACATCATTGAAACTCCATGAGCAAGGTTAGTTTTCTTCTCTGCCAGTAGCTGTAGTGATCTAAGTATGACCTTGGAGCACAGACAACAGGTATCATTTGTTCCAATGTGCTACCATGATCTGAGGCTGGCTGCACCCTGTTCCCTATGTATATTTTATTATCTTTGTAATAAATTTTTGAAGAGCATTCTGTTGATAATTTTGGCAGTAGTTGAACAAGTACAGATATAATGTGACAAAGAACAAGAAGTTATGAATAAATTTAATGAAATTGAGTGTTGAAGTTGATTTGTAAAGAATACCACAATCAATAATTTCACCTGCACACAAAAATCAAGAATCCGGGGCTTTCATGGATGTCTGCAAAGAACTTTCATTGACAGCAACAATCCAAAAAATTAGTAACAGTCAAACAATGGAAACTCCAGGTAGGAATAAGAATAACATAGGAAAAGACAGATTGTTACTTAGCGTAAAGAAGATATGTCAAGCTGCAGACAGATACAATTAAAAGACACTTATATAAAAGTTTTTGGCCACAGCCTTCATCAGTAAAAGAGAGACACACACCATTCACACATGCAAGCAAGTACACCTCACACACACACACACACGCACACACACACACACACACACACACACACACACACACACACAAAAAACTGGAATTGGCTTCTTTAAGGTAAGAGTAATCTGTCTTTTCCTACATTGTTCAAAAGATAAGTAAAAATCATGTTATGCTACCTGTTCTCAAATATATTTTAAAATATTGTGAAACATTTGTAAATTGATGTGAATTGCAATTACAATTGAAATCTGAATATATTTAATAGTCAAGGACAGTAGTAGAAGCATTACAAGCTGTATTCTAGTTTCTGTCCAGGTTTTCTGTAATTTGCGTAACTCACTTCAAGCAAATGCTATAATTGTTCATTTCAAAAAGTCAATTATCATTTCCTTCCTAATCATTATCTACTGATGCTAGTGTGCCTTCTGTAGTGACATCTATGAGGCACTGTCCGTTTACAGTTGGCAGTTACAGGCAATTGACATAATATTATGAACATACTGTGTAATAGAGAAAACATCACACACTTCTTGTTAAGCATATTGTCTTACAATTACCCACATTTAAAGAGTGCTGCCATACTGTACATCAAGTGGGAATATTGTTCAAATTGTTCTGCATTTCCTTACACTCATCTAGTGACTATACTTTTCTTTTAACGACAGTACTGTCAGTAAACATTTGCAAAGTGCTGTTGACCGTATCTAATAAATTGTTAATGTATACTGAGTACACTAGTGATCATATTTTGCTTCCTTGGAGAGCACCTCACGTTAATTTTATTTCTAATGAACATTCGCTGGCCAGTTCTATTTGTCAAAAATCCCTCTAGCCAATAACAATTTGTTAAATGGCTCCACAATCATATCTAGGTGGCGAGTCAATGGTGTTGAAAGCATTTTAAAAATCCATGAAGATGGAATTGAATAAAACTGTTCACCTACACTTATATCATATGTGAGAAAAGCAAGCTGTGTTTCAAGTAACTAATTCTTAATAAACCAATTATGATTATTTTAGAAATGCTTATTTTATTTCAGGATAGGGTGGAGAAGAGAACAGTGTCATAATCTACACCACACACACACACACACACACACACACACACACACACACACCCCTGGCTAACTGGCCATCATTTGAGACAGAGAAAACACATAAGATATCAATACTCAAGACATCATTCTGTGTAGTTTTTGCAGTTGGGTGGTTTATTAAAATGTTTCACAAGTAGGTATATTACTCAGTGGTCCTTGCACCTTAATGAAATAGTAATGAATTTAGTACAATAGTCACTCATCAAATTTAGATACACTAGTTCCACAAAGAAAATGTTCAGCATCCTAGCAATGTCAAAGAGGAGAGATACCAGAGATTATATGCTATCATCATAATTGCAGTAAAAAAAATATGGCATTTTGCTGGTCCACACAGGGTTATGGGAACTCTAACAAGTCTGCTTACATTTACTAGAATTTTATATCTTTTCAACAATGTGACCATTGGAGAGAGATCACTACCTCATTGTGAGAAGCAAATGTGGAGGAATTACCTACGGCCTTTTAAATAAATCAGCATGCATTTAACTGAAATGGTGTATTTAATAACAGCAAACCTAAATCAGAATGACCAGATATGGCAGATGGCATAAATATTACAAGTGAGGCACTTTTCTAATACATCACATTCCTACATTCTCATACCAATATATGCACCATAAACACTAATGGTTATTGCAGTTTTACTATCTAGCTCTTCATTGCAAATAATGAGATAAATGTTAGGCTGCTTATTTTGATACAGACAAGGCCAATAACTGTTATCTCCCACCTGAATGACTAATTTATCTTCAAGTATCAAAAAGATATATGTCAGATACCAAGTTTGTTTTATTTCCAGATGATACAAACACTGCAACAAATACCAAATAAAGTATAGCCTTAGAAAGATCAGTTAATGAAATTTCTCATGGACACTAATAAAGAAGCAGCTGACTGTGTTAAAGCACTTAAACAAATCTCTATTTGCAATACGAATACTGTCAGACATACGTGGTATTAAAATAGAAACGCTAGGTTACTACACTTGGGCTACTTTCATTTCAAAAAGTCATATGGGGTTAGCTTGGCTTGGAGAGTTACTCCAAAAACTAAAGTTTTCAGAGGCCAAAAATGTGTAAAAACAATTATATGTGGTGCAAACTCAAGAATGTCTCACAGAGGCCTGTCTAGAAAACTATGGCTATTAACTACTGTTTCTCAAACTATTCATTCATTGATGAAATTCATTATTAAAATATATCTCTTTTTCAAACCAACTGTTCAGTTCATGACATCAGTACTAGAAACAAGAACAGTTTTAAATCTTTGTGGAAGTCACTTACTTTAGTCCAGAAACTTGTCCATTATTCAAGAGCTCACATTCTCAATAACCTGCCAGCGTCCATAAAAGGTTAACTACATACTAATAACGTTCAGTTTAAGAGGAGCCTACAGGATTTACTGATGGCCGATTCCTCCTACTCTACAGATTAATTTCTTAGTAGAACCAATGGATGTGTGCATGTTACTAATAATATCAAATAATGGAAGTATTATGTACAACCCAACCTCTGTATAGATTCAGGACAATAATGCTATCAGTGTAAGGAAGAGCTGTAAAATAATTTCTCTACTTGATGATGGATCACTACAGTAGCCTAAGATTTGTAGTACACACCTTAGCTCATTGAACATTTATATATTTTGTGACAAGTTTGTCATTATCTTATAAATGAAAATATTTTTAAGGATTTTTTACTTATTCCATATCCATGAGGACCACTTCACTTGGGGTCTGTGGAAGGTACATTAGTGTTTTTTTTTCTTTGTAAATATTTATTGTTTACTTATGTTCTGACATGTTCTACTGCTGGAGGATATCCTCACTTTGGATCTAGTGGAACATTACATCTGTGAAGGGCATTCTTAATGTTTAGTCATCGTTCTAGCTACTTGAAATTATCTCAAGCTAAAAGCAATTCATATATAGAATGGGACAGTTTAGCGTTTGGAAATAAGTGCAATTTGTCTCTCACAAATAACTATTTCTGTGCAAATGTCTAAGACTATGAGGTATCCAAGACTTTTGTACAGGCTGTTAGTAGAAAAATCAACTAGCAAGGTAAATATTTTTCGGTAACATGAAAATAACACTATGTGATCTAGTGCTTCTTTCAAGTCCAATATGCTAAGCAACATTCTCCAGCATTTATACTCAGTCTGGCAGCACATAAAGTTTTTTTTCATGAATGCAATTTAGTTAACAAATGACAAACCTGAAGAGTAACCGCCAGAAACACCCAAGTCCAGTGCACGTGGCAACTTCTCCAGTATAAGTGATAGTCATATTTAGTTTTCAATCCTTCTGCGTACGTGAACCTGCAAAACACAATTATAGCCAATTATTGGATCATCCTCCCAAATAATGTACAAAAGTAATCTCATATGACAATAAAACCATGTCATTACAAGCTTCAATAATGTTTAAGCTTCAAAGTAAAATACACGTCCAGAAATTTACTAATCAAACAGCTATACAATGTTTAGGATGAGCAAGATTGTTATACAGATTTCTTAAAATAAATTACTAATTATTATTTATTTTGATTAATAGATAAGTTATCTCATCAGGGAATTAATTAATTTTGAATTGTATAGGGTCCAACGGACTCAAAAAGAAATTCAGTAATGTGGAACTACATAGGGTTCAGTGGAATTGTGCTCTCTGAACTTTGGCATAAGTGCACGTGATAGTGTATGAAATATAAAAGTGAGATGCAACAATAAAATCTTAGGACTGGTGCATGTTCGCAGGTAGTGCACCAAATGTGAAGTAGATGGAGTTGTTTTGAGTGGAAATCGAGGAAATTATTGAAAATGGGAATTTTATTCAAAAGGGGACTGTTTCTCTGTGGATTTAGCGTATCATAGTGTTTCTCTAGGGGACAGGATCCAAGGAGATTTAATAACATTATCACTGCCTTTCTGGACTGAAGCAGAGAATAAATAGTCTGATACAGAAATATCAGTATCTCTAGAATTAAATTATTGTTTAGAGTGTGTATTACTGATGAAGTCATTTATAAATGTGCTTGCATATGTAAATGGAGTTCTTTCTTTAATTATATGTTACTATTAGTATTCACATTTTACTTATGGATGTATTACATTTCTTGATCTACTAACATGTTTTCAATGTCTAGCTTGCTTCCCAGAATGTTGTCATGGCCTTTCGATTATACCTCACAGACACTGTTATTTTACAATGAGATACAGCACACTGATAAAGATCTATCACTCACTCCCTTTCAGAATCCATAACTTAATCAACTGATGATCGTAGTCTGTCACACTATGTTTTATAACAGCAAACAATAATACATACAGTTCACCATTTCCCTGCATCTTTCTACACAGTGTTTCCAAATTCTCAACATACACATTTGAGCTCATAGCAGGAAGTAAGGAGTTACCATTTTGCAAAATAACTTGTGTCCAGAAGCGAACCACATTCTGTACGTAATAGGGGAGCAATCATGTAAAACAATGTTCTTCTCAGACTCTCATTTGTTGGCCAAATGAGCAACAGAAATTCAATATAGCTTCATAATTATTATAACTGTAGACAACTTAATGCTAAAGGGAAAAAAATTTACAGCATTTGTGTGTTACATTGTTTGCTTCGTATCCAGGGCCAGTTTAAGTCCCAAGCGACACAAGCTGCCACTTGGGACACCAAGCTATGATGGGCACCAAAGGTGCCACAATTGTGAAATTTCTATACAAGATGTGTCACAATCAGTAGTGGCCAATTTGGGCAGCAGACAGAGTGTGTTCTAGTGCAACATTTGAGTACAGTGCATATCACAATTAGTGGTGAAAACTGACATGGTGAAAATGTACGAGGAAAAAATCGCTTGGTGGGAAAATTTTTCTGTAACCTGTCCTTTCTGTATTACTTCCTACATGGAGTGTGCTTAAAACTTTTACGCTAATGGAATAGTGATTATCAATGGGCATTGGAAGAATTATTAAGCCATTTAAATGATCTCTGCAAAACGAGCAGTCGTCTATTTCACACATTATTCTTATTGCTCATTTTTGCTGAATAAATACTTTATTTAAGTGCTCCACACCAGAAGACAATTTCATAAGATAGCAGCAAGTGACAATATGCGATCACAGTTATCTTTGGGCAACGCAATGAGAGATACTTCTAAGAGCAAAATATGCTTATATGAACTGCTTCATTTGTTTATCTATGTATTTGCAGCATTTTAATTTATCCCATTGGACCCCAAAGACATTCACACTCAAGAGTTTCACATAATGTACGACCACTAACCTCTGTCTCTATTATATACAATACCTTGCAAATAAATTAAATAGCCCACAATTTGCAATGAGGATGTTGTACAATGCTAACAGTATGACATGAGGATACTGTACAATGCTACCAGTGAAGACATAAGAAAAGCAGTATATCATGGCTTCTTTGAATCAGTAATAAGGTATTGAATTGTGTTTTGGGGTAACTCCGTGTCAAACATTAAAACTTCAGAAAAGCTTCGTTAGAAATATGCACAATGTAGGGTGAAGAAAATCATGTTGCCCTCTTCTAAAAAATATAAATATTCATCTCAATATTATTTAAAACTGAGGGCAGGCCTGCTAATAAATTTCTTTTAATTATATAAAACATACACTATTAAAATGTGTCAAATTGTAATCAGTACACAACAAGTATCAGAAACTGATTGATCTACACTTCATTATGTTCAAATGGCAGAAAGGAGGTGCACATGGTCTTACCACCCCTTTTATTTATCCCCAATGAAAAGATAATTACTGAGCATGTAGGTCTCGTTACCCTCAAATGTAAAAGTCACTTGACTGAAGAGACTGTGTTGCTTTTTGTTAATGGAAAAAGTAACCACTGTTTAGAGCACACACTGATGAAGATTCAGTTAGCGATATCAGACCTGCCACACAGACAAGAGACTTGTCATCTCAGCAAATGGAATAACTCATTGTAGCTCACAGTTAAATGTTATCAGCCAGAGAATGCATGGAGCATCCTAACTCTTAAATTGAGCTGGTCTTCCACATGTCATCATGTCAAAGGTCTATCAGAGGGCCAACAACAGCTGCCAGCCGGAGTGGCCGAGCAGTTCTAGGCGCTACAGTCTGGAGCTGCGCGACCGCTACGGTCACAGGTTTGAATCCTGCGTCGGGCATGGATGTGTGTGATGTCCTTAGGTTGGTTAGGTTTAAGTAGTTCTAAGTTCTAGGGGACTGATGACCTCAGAAGTTAAGTCCCATTGTGCTCAGAGCCATTTGAGCCAACAACAGCTTAGAGAATTGCAACAGCAGATAACTTTTCCACAGTACAGAGGATCACATGCTAATTCATTGTTGTCAACAAAATCTGATGAGCAGCTATAATTTCCAGAATGATCTACCTATGAAGTTCAGATATAAGCTTTCCGCTCGATGCTAATCACAAATTACAGCACAAATGGACAGCACAAATGCATTATGGATATAATGCTACCAACATTGGAAATGTCAGGCATAAGAAAATATGATCTGGACTAATGAGGCAGTACATACTGACACCTACCGCTTTCTTGATATGAATTTGTCGATACATATTTGAACCTTTTTTGCCAACACAGTACAGTTTAAAACAGTTGTGACACGCCATCTAGTGGATAACAAAGAGTGAAATCCAAGCCATTGATGGGTGTGCAATGTTCGTTCCATACATTTTGTCAGTGGTCATTAAACTGCGGCCACAGGCTGCATGTGGTTGGAATCAAGGATTCATGTGACCCGAGGTTCTCAGCAGTATTTTGTAATAATGAGAATCTAGCAACAAACAGGTGAATCCAAAAACGTCAACTAAAGTTAAGAACTTCTTAATAGTGTAGTTTTCCTACACAGTAACAAACAAAAATTAGGCAATTACAGTGTGACAGCTCTGGAATTGCTCAGGATGGCTGCAGTCTGAAACAGGACAATCAACACAAAGTGTTCCAAATGGTGTTGGCTTATCAGTCAGCAGGGGAAGGTGGGGAGCTGTGTAAAATGGAGCACAGTGTAACATTTGGATTTGTGTATCATGTTGCTACCTTTGTGTTTAACATATTTCCAGTTGTCTTTGTTATCACTTTTGGCCAGTGAACTTTGGAAGTGTTTATATGAGGGCCATATTGAAAGCTGTGAGCAACCCACCATTAAAATTCCAATTCCAACAAAGTAACAAAAACAACTGCAAGACGGTAATACAGACTTAACACCATATGTTTCCATATTGTGATGCCATTAGCATCTATCATGTGACCACATGCAGTACTTCCAAAATGGCTGACATCAATGTTTTGTTTCATTGGATTCTTTGTCAAAGGGGGGAAAATGTGCTACTGAAATTCACCTCTGACTTCATCCTACCTATGGAGAAGTTAGCATCGGCACTAGCAGTGTTACGAGATGGGTGAAATATTTCAAAGGTGCAGATACGAGTATCCAGGAAAAGACTGGTGATGGTGGCCCTCGCACTACTGCCACAGAACACTACAAGGAAATGATTCTGGTCAACTTTGTCAAATCTGGACAAACCATAAAATGCTGTCCGCTATATCCCAATACTTTTGAAGCTCCATCGCGCATTTTGCCATAAATGGCCTGGGAAGGTCATCTTGTGACAGAATAACTCACTGCTCATATTAGGATATTTTGGTGGGAAACTCTTCCATGTCCTCCCTACTTTTCTGACTTGGCACCCTCCAACTAACATCTTCTCGGTTCTCTTACGGAACAGGTGTGAGGACAATGCTACGAGACAATGGAGGGTGGTTGACAAATAGTTAATCTGTGTCTTCAGGAGGCTGGGAAGAAGTTCTGTCATAAGAGTATTTTCAAACTTGCAGAGTGATAGCAAAAATGTGTGCAAAGAACTGAAAACTATGTCAAAAAGTGTCAGAAAGTTTATAGAATAAGATGATGTACTTGGTTTGTCTAAATAATAAGGATTAAAAGTTTTTTAAAAAATTTCTGATTATTTTCAGTGAGACTCTCGTATTTCATCTTTGGTGTGTAATGAAAAAAAATTATTATTTTTTTTGGTTTCCATAAAGTAAAATTTTATTATATGATATTCTCTCCATTTTTTATAATCACAAACAATAGGTGTTATTCTGAGTCTTATGGCCACAGTCATATGCTAGTTTAACATATGAAGTTGCAAAAATTCATAATTTTTGCAAAGAAAGTTTGTGGGTCATTCCATGTCAAGTCACCCAGGCCTTGACACCAACCATGTCAGATTTTGATGAAACTTGGTACAATTACTTCTTTTATCATCCTGAAAGCACTTGTAAAATTTTTTTGCTCTATCTCTTATAGTTTTTTTAAATAAATTTTTAAAGTTTTTAGATTTGGCATTGTTTCAGAAGCCGAAAATCGTAACTTAAACGTGTCCTCACAACTAAAAAAATTTGTATATTAATGAATACTCAAGATATCAGTATGAAATTTTGGAATAAGTTTGTGTATTATATCTAAATGTTAAAAAAAATTACCATAAAGTATATTAAAATCTTCCAAATGAAAAAAAATTTACAACTTTTTTTTTAGCTAACGGATGTTTAGTTTTACAAAAACTGCAATATCTAGAGTCTCAGACCTGATAGAAAGCTCACATTTGTTTTAAAATACTCTTAATTGTATAGGCTATTAGATAAAAGAAAAATTATGTTGGCTTTTTAACCTATTTAATAGTTATCTAATTTTTAAAATAATATTAATTATATTTTAAAAATAAAAAGTACCAAGTGACTTAGACACCGAAAATAAGTTTTTGTCTTCTTGGAGTAACAATGTACGCTTGGATTTTGTTTTGTTACTCCTGTGTTTTGAAGTAAAAAATTATTACAGTGTTAAATAGTGCTTGGATAGTATTTTATTAAGTTTATTCGAACTTTCAGTAAGTACTGTTACTTAGTTTACGGAGATTCTTTTCCAATATCCTATAAAAGTAACCAGAACAGTAATCGGACCAAAAGTGAAATCAGTATGTCAGATATTCAAACCTGTAGCGTAGGGTTATTTAAAAATTTTACTGTTTCCAAACAACCTACACACCTTCAAAAATGTTACAACCGGTATCTGAATTGAGTGAGGAAGAAAAAGATTTGATCCACTTACGATCTGGAATTAATCTGTGTGAATTTAAGAATATATGTTCACACCACAGCTACTACTTTTTAAATGTTTTTGGAAAGTATCAAACAACATGTGTAGACCCACTAAAAAAACACAGAAAGCCCATCAAAAAATCGTTGAGAAGTGTAGGCTTTGATCTTTCTAAACAATTACTGACAAAAAAATTAGCATAAAACCTGGACAAAAGCTTTGCCCAACATGCCATAACTTTTGTGAGGAAAAATTAAGAGTTGAAGTCAATGAAAGTGAAACAGATGATGAAGTCATGGTTGAATTAGAATCATTGGAATCAAGAAATGAATCCCTCGTACAAACAAACATTGCTCTTGATAATTTAGGTTTAACACCGATAAAGCTTCATGGCTTGTCAGAACAAAGTAAAGGGTCTTATTTTAAAAGGAAGGTTAGCAGTATTGAAAAGACTGCAAAAAAGGCGGTTTCAAAAGCATTAAAATATGATGCACCAAGTTCTGATGATGACGAAGAAGATAGAAGTGTGGTTGAGAAAGCAAAGGATTTTGATGTAATGATTTCTCTTATGAAAGAGAAGATTTCATCTGTTGGGAGGTCTAGAAAAATCCAGATTCTGACCTTGGCTCCAGATTCTTGGAGTCGAAATAAAGTGATGAAAGAATTTAATGTAAGTGAGTACATGGTGCAACAAGCTAGAAAGCTAAAATCCGAAAAGGGTATTTTGGAAACTCCTGGTCCAAAAAAAGGTAAAACTCTTTCTGAAAATACAGTAAGACTTGTAACAGATTTTTATGAAAAGGATGAAAGTTCCAGAGTGCTACCTGGAACAAAAGACAAAGTAAGTGTTCAAAAAAATGTGTACATGCAAAAAAGACTCATTTTGTGTAACTTGAGAGAACTCTATTATTCTTTCAAATGGGAGAATCCCGAGGTAGAAGTAGAATTTTCAAAATTTTGTTTCTTGAGACCTAATTGGTGTATCCTTGCTGGTGCTGCAGGCATACACACTGTATGTGTATGCAGTATCCAACAGAATGTTAAACTATTACTGGATGCTGTGAAAGTTGAAGAATCTTATAAAGACCTAATTAAGATGCTTGTGTGCAACACGGAAAACCAAAACTGCATGCTACATCATTGCGACAACTGTCCTGCAAATACTGCACTAACTGAGTACTTAACTGAAAAACTAAGTGAAGATTATGATTTAGAAGAAGAAATTGTAATCAGTCAGTGGGTTAACACAGACAGGGCAGAAATGATCAAACAGTCTATCAGTGTTGAAGACTACATTTCTTTATTGGTTAGGTCATTGGAAAAGCTCACCCCACACTCGTTTATGGCAAAATCCCAATCAGCAGCCTTTAAAAGATTGAAAGAAGACCCACCACCCAAAACAGCAATTATTGTGATGGATTTCAGTGAAAATTATTCCTTTGTTACACAAAATGAGATCCAAAGTTACTACTGGAATAGAGGTGGTTGTACTCTACACCCAGTTGGAGTTTTTCTAAGAAATGAGGAAATTTTTTTTGTTTCCAACCACTGTTTTATTAGTGATGACCAAGAACATAACACTGGTTTTGTTAACTTTGTACAAAAAGAAATTACAAAGTGGCTGTCACAACATCATACTGACAGGACTCAGTTCACTACTTTACAGATGGTTGTGCTAGGCAGTACAAAAATAGAAACAGTTTTAAAAATTTCACTGAACACTTGAGAGACTTTAATTTGAAGGCCCAACACTCTTTTTTTGCAACAAGTCATCGGAAGTCAATTTGTGATGGCCTAGGAGGAACTATTAAAAGAATTTTAAGGAAAGCCAGTCTACAGCTTTCAGACGAAGAACAAATAATGACAGCAATCGATGTGTACAAGTTTTGTGAAAAAAATATTGAAAACATTCATTTTCACTTTATTGACAAAAAAGAAGCTGATTTGCTACAGTTAAAACTAGAAAAATGTTTTTCAGCAACTCGAACCATTCCTGGAACAAAAAGTTTTCATAACTTCAAACCACTTCCAACAAACAACCTTGAAATTAGAAGGACTACAGATAGTGTAAAACCCTTCTTAGTCTTTTTCTTTCCATTCTTCTTCTGATTGGGTTCGTGTTGAACCATCCATAAATAGCTATGTGGCTGCAAATTATGATGGTAACTGGTACTTTGGACTGGTAAAAACAATATTCAATGATGAAGAAGATGCAGAAATTCTATTTCTACATCCTTCAGGACCAGCTGCATCATTTTATTGGCCTGAAAGAAAAGATTCTTGCATAGTGCCTTTGGAGCACATAGTCTGTGTAGTAGATGCATCTCAATCAAGCGGCACTGGAAGAATGTGTTACTTCAAAAAAGACTGTATCAAAAGAACTGAAAGCTCTTGGATGAAGTGGAAAAACAGTTTGAATCAGCATTAATGTTTATTAAAAAGACAAAATTACTCAAAAAATTCAATGTTTCAAGCAATCAGTTGGGTTATACATAGGTGTCGTAAGTACACTATCTTTGTACATAATTCTAATTTAATCTACTATAATTAATAAACATGTTAAAAAGCCATCATTATTTTTGTTATATCAAGTAGCCTATATGTTTAAGAGTAAATTAAAACAAATTTGAGCATTCTATCAGGTCTGAGACTCTAGATATTGCAATTCTTATAAAACAAAACATCCGTAAAAGAAAAAAAAACACACATTATTTTTTTCATAGAAAATATTAATATATTTTAATAGTATCATTTTTATCTTCAAATATGTATAATAAATAAACTTGCTGCAAAAATTCATGATGTTACCTAAAAGAGGTTTTAAGATAAGCAATTTTAAAGTTTTGAATACAAATTAAATTTACCATTTCCGAAGGTTCAGAAAATGCAAAACATAAAAACTTTAAAAATTTATAAAAAACTATAAGAGATACAGCAAAAAAATTTGCAGGTGTTGTCAGGATGGTATTAGAACCATTTGAGCCAAATTTCATGAAAATCTAAGGAGGTGGGTGTAAAATTTATTTTTTATTGGGTGATTTGATATGGAATGACCCTTGTGTTATAGTGATGTGAACTGTGCAACCCCTGTTGTAGACACCACAGACAATGATGAAGATCAAAGTGTGTCACAGGTAGGCCCATCTAATACACCAACTGAAGAATATAGACCATGCAAGAATTTAACTGGCCTGATATTTTTAGAAGTTTCCCTAAAGCTGACGGAATAATAAGTAGCTGAAGAAAATAGAAAAACGGAAATGAATATCACTGTACAGGTAACCCAGTTAAAAAGTGTTTGAAGATCATTCAAGACAGTGAAAAAACTAAAAGCAACAAGAGAAATTGTTTTCCAAAGATTCTAACTTGGGTGGAACTGTGGGAAATAAAATGTGTGAATCTTTAGATTATTCAGACAATAAAGATATTAAAGGTCAAAACGGGGGCAGGGAAACATTAGGCCACCTGTTCAAGATGGTTAGGTTTTAGTAAAGTTTCCTGATAAGAACCTACTTCGCAATATATTGGTTAAGAGATGAGAAAGGAGGAGGATGGAGGTGACCATGAAGTGACATTTCTCCAGAGAGAGGGCAAAAACCAAAATGCATTTGTACATCTGTATGAAGCTGATATAACAAAAAGTCAGAAAAAGGTGTACTCATGGTTTTACCGAAAACAAAAAGTCAGCATGGATGCCTTAACTCTGGCCCCTATCTAAAAGGTTTTACTGCCGAATGAATACTGTGAAAAGATAATTAAATTCTTTTCAAAGACTCTAAATATTAATTTTGTCTATCACCGATATTTCACTGTAGTTCAATTTATCTATCGGGGGATCATAACACACCAATATTCACGTAAGTTACCAATTAATAATACAATCGGTACATACGTGGGCTGGGATGCCGTCCCATAGAGTCAGTATTGCTCTTGGGCAAAAACATTTGAGGACCACTGCATTAGATACAAAACCCAAGTCCGTGTGTTCACCTAAAGCATCTCAATGCAAACGTATATGTTCGTCAAGACAATACGTCACGCTAGCTTTCCAAACCGTGCCAAAAGTATTTTGTTCAACCACATGACCGTTCTTGCAGAGGAAAATTACGCTGGCTCAACTCAGTGGAAGGTACAGCCCTTGCTGCACCGTGGAAAAAGGATGCGCGAGTGCGCGCCTTGGGTCTCAGTGTGACAAATTTCCGCAAGTTACAGGCTGCAGTTGAATATTCATGAATGAACAAAACTCCCAATACCTGTAGCAACTTGTGGGGGAGCTGGCTACACTGTCAGGAAAACAAGTTGATACCAACCGCTCAATGGTCTGTTTATCTTGCCCCGAGTACCAGCGTTGTACATAAACGTAAGAGAAGGTACTTCGCTCTCTGTCACTATTCTACTGCTTCACCCAGTATCGGCACGTCTTTCCGCATCTTCATTTGCTTCTCACTCAGTTTAACTAGTACACTAAACGACATACCAGCGAAAGATACATCCAATAATTACAACTACAGTGTAGCACTTGCCAAAGTACTAAGAAAATGACGACAGTGGCGCGACGCCTGTCCTATTCTCGCAACTCCTATTTTTGCGCTTTCAGACTGTATTTCAACTTCAACCAACATTGTCACAAGGTCTGCAGCAGTTCAGACGGGAAGAGGTACACTAAACTACGTCCATGAGGTTCTGCCAAGGAGAGAACTGGACTCTCTCTCTCTCTCTCTCTCTCTCTCTCTCTCTCTCCCCCCCCCCCCCCCCCCACCCTTGGTACTTTTCTGCATGCGTTTAACTTGTACGCAGATATTTATTTCATATAGTAAAAGCTTCATTTATCCCGAACTTTTGTGTCTGTATGTGACAGAATATACAGCCAAAACTTAAAACGGTTTTCCAACAACGACGATGTGGCCCTTCAACCTTGAGATTTTATTAGATCACAACGGTTGGCAATCCCTGACCCAGCTACTCGCAATTCGCCGATTGATTTCCGATTCATGCTTGACTTCAGAAGCGAAGAAAATATATCGGAAATAACGTTTATTTTTTCCAGCATTCGTCCTAATAGCACTGTGATTATACTTTTGTCGGCAATTTACGCAGTGCACCGTAGGTTTTCTTGTTGTAATAACAAGTTTGCCAATAATAATGAAACCTTTAAAAATGCGAAAATTTCACACCTGCTTGTAGAAAATTAACAGCAAGGAAAAGCAGAAACTGTGGAAATGTTGAAAACTTAACATTCCCACAAAGATTTGCAAAATCACTTTCTTCACATTTCATTTTTTAAGCGTCTAGCTGCAGTTTTACACATCGTGCAAACGCGTTACTCGAACCACTCCAACGTTCACAACAATAGTGAAAATGATATTTTCGTTAACTCTTGAGAATCAATACACTTTATAAATTCATTAACAAAATTTTTATAAATTAAAACATGTTATACCTTCAACAGCAATCAATTCCACGAACGAGCGCCGAGTACTAATTATTGAAACAATGTTTACACTCAGTTACATACGTGAAACATCTGTGGAGTTATACACAGAGAAGCGAAGAAAGGGTGGCGACAGTAGTCTCAGATGTCACTAGTACACGAGAAGACTAAGTTAAGTTTCTTTTTAAGCTTGCAGACTGTGTAATAAATAAGGAATCAATCACATAAAGCAATCAAAACCTCGTGCAAGTGAGAGCAAAAACGATAATCTCCAGAGATTCAGGTTTAGTAGCTCCCATCTCTCAAGTCACGTATCGTTGGATTACCCATTTCCTGCAAAGATCTCCAAGCATTTTGAAATTATATATATATATATATATATATATATATATATATATATATATATATATATATATATAAGACGCAACGTTCTGAGCTACAAATTCACTCACAACACAGGTTCACAAGGGATTTGTGAGAAGTGCAGCCAAGGCCACAACGCTATAAAAGTGCTATACACCGTGATACACACATTGTAAAAACCTAATCCTTTGTTACGATTCCTGTTTCGAAAGTAAAGCGACAATGAGCTACGCCTGCAGCGATAGCAGATCCTACAGGCCTGTTAGCCTGTACAGATCGAAGTACTCCTCGGTGCAGTGGTATGTTGGTAAGATTCATTTGCAAAAAGTTGTGTATTATTCCACACTTTTGCAAACAGGAAATAGGTGAGACGACGAACGAGCTGCTTGCAAACAACGCTATGTAAAACACAATTAGGAGAATAAGAATGTGCGAGCTATTTTTTCGAACGCTGAATACGGTATACAAAATATGGGCACGAATTTCATCAAAAATAGTTGCTCAACTTGCTGCTAGACGTGCATTACATATATAAGTATCAGCAGATTTTAAAGGGAAAATAATCCAGTAGAAATCTGCCTGAAAAGTCGAGAAGTCTTTCAATTTCGAAAGAAGTCTGAATGACCTAGCAGCCTTCCATATAGTGACACCATTGTTCAATGATATGAAATTCTGTGAAACATGATCGTCGGGCTCCATTTCGAAAGCTAAGTCACTTCTACATAAGCATGTTCTTTAGAATTTACCACGAGACAGCAGAAATCCTGGAGAAAATGGAGAGAACTATTTGAAGCAATAACCCTAGCCTTAATTCTATGAAGATATCATCAGATCAAGGAGTCCTGTTGTGTACAGCAATTCATGAAATCGGCATTGACATATTTTTCAGTTTGACATACAGAATTTATTATGAATGATGGCTTCGCGGTTTTACTTCTAAAAGCGTCATGCATTTCCTTTTGCTGCCCATCAATATTTCAAAGTAAGTTTACTTCAAAATTCTATACACTATTAATAAATATTATTCTTACATAGCTGGAAACTGACCTCCCTGTCAAGTACGAAAAACCACAATGGTAACACTGTCACGTAAGCGAAGAAAAATGCAAAGAAATGCGACTTACCAATCCTACTTACAATGCTGAAGTAAGAGCAATACTAAACAAATCAACTAGTAAAACTATCTCCTTGCGGAACGGTGGTAAGCAGGGAAACCTGTTGGAACAAACGTACCACTCGAGGTTTCTGACGCACGCGAAACAGCGGCCCCATAATTATGTTCCTCACTCGCAACAGTAAAACCGTTGCGAATCGTGGCCACGAACCGAGAACAGCCGAAGTGGTAGCTGAACGTCATCACGTGTGGTTTAGGGAAGGGGAGAGGGGACGCTTGGAGGGAGTCCCCATTGTGCAACTACCCTCTTTCTTCCAGTGCGGTGTTTACAACGTGCCAGGAGTGCACTAAAGAAACAGTGACGACGGAGAGCTAATGGGTTTGGTGATAATTAAGAAATTAAGCGCTGCATTTTGATATTTTTGCACATTTACTGTTTCTGCTACGTTCCTATTTGACAATAATTGTTTCAAAAAGTGGCACGAGCCCTGAATCTGGCAAGTTATCTGTTGTAGCACTAAGTCGTGCTGTATGTTCTTGAAACTTCTTATTAGGCAGAAAATGGAAACTAAAAAAATCGTGTCAATATTTGTCGAATGAATTATTGAAGGCAGAACAACCAGGATGTACCATAGGCGAAAGAGTCTCTTGGTTAAAAGCAGTTAAGCGAGTTTAGCGCGCTGTTTTTCTGTCATTCTAGTCACTTCGTTGCTCGATACTGTCGATTCTGACCAATTTTTCTATTGTCACTTTTAAAATTGAGCTTGCTACAGTTGTAGTGGCATATTTTATACGTCAAATAACGTAGGTACTACATTCCATACGGGTTTGCTACGTTCCACATTCACTGATTTGTCTAGAAGTGTGGTGAACAAAATTTCACGTTGTTGAGTAGATGTACGAAGTCTTTCTGCATGCGGTCACGTCTTCTGCTGTTTACTAGCTCTCTTTGTTCTTAAAAGAAAACGACATTCTTCAATAAAAGTATCTGTATGTTACAAGATAATCATAAATAAACGGTCCTGTAATGTACCGTTTCGTACATCCTGGCGTTCTTAGGAAACCAAAGACAGACAAATGAGCTGTCATTTTTTCACTTACTGTCGATTTTTATGGCACGACATACGCTCCCCACTGTAAAAACTAAGTTATAAACCAATACAAATGATACCGTTCGCACTCATCCACTATTAAATTTCGACGCGCAAGTCGCCGAAGTGGCGTTAAATCGAACGACTTGCACCCGGCGAACGGTCTACCTGACGGGAGGCCCTAGTCACATGACATTTACATTTTTACTATTGTATTTATAAGTATAGATTTCCGCCCGCTTGGAGCGCTGCTGTAGCGATGCACAACAAAAATAGACTCCGGCGTAGCTAAAAAATATTAATTTTCTTTTGAATTTGCATTGTTTCCCAGTTCATTGTTTTATATTTACCAACATCTGAAAGCACAAAAGCTCTCTCAGTCCTAGACGAAGCGGTAAGGTTAACATGGAAATTATTTTCGTGCCTTGTGCATACCTCACAGAATCTACACTGAAGCGCCAAAGTCACTCGTAGAGGCATGAGTATTCAAATACAGATATATGTAAACAGGCAGAATACGGATCTGCGATCGGCAACTCCTATATAAGACAAGTGCCTGGTGTAGTTGTTAGATCGGTTACTACTGCTACAATGGCGGGTTATTAAGATTCAAGTGAGTTTGAACGTGGTTTTACAGTCGGCGCACGAACGATGGGACACACCATTGCCGAGGTATCAATGAAGCGCGGATTTTCCCGTACGACCATTTCACGAGTGTACCGTGAATATCAGGAATCCGGTAGAACATCAAATCTGCGACATCGCTGCGGCTGGAAAAAGATGCTGCAAGAACGAGACCAACGACGACTGAAGAGAATCGTTCAACGTGACAGATGTGCGACCCTTTCGCAAATTGCTGCAGGTTTCAATGCTGGACCATAAAGAAGTGTCAGCGTGCCAACCATTCTACGAAACATCATCGATATGGACTTTCGGAACTGAAGGCCCACTCATGTACCCTTGATGACTGCACGACACAAAGCGTTACGCCTCGTCTAGGCCCGTCAACACCGACACTGGACTGTTGATGACTGGAAGCGCGTTGCCTGGTCGGACGAGTTACAAACTGTATGAAGCAGATGGACGTGTCCGTACACGGGTATGAAGACAACCTCACGAACCCATGGACCCTGCGTGTCAGCAGGGGACTGTTCCTGCTGGTGGAGGTTCTGTAATGATGTGTGGCGTGTGCAGTTGGAGTGATGTGAGACCCCTGATACGTCTAGGTACGACTCTGACAGGTGACACGTACGTAAGCATTCTATCTGATCACCTGCATCCATTCATGTCTATTTTGCATTCCGACGGACTTGGGCAGTTCCAGCAGGACAATGCGACACCCTACACGACCAGAAAGGCTACAGAGTGGCTCCAGGAACACTCTTCTGAGTTTAAAAATTTCCGCTGGCCACCAAACTCCCCAGACGTGTACATTATTGAGCAGATCTGGGATGCTTTGCAACGTGCTGTTCAGAAGAGATCTTCGCCGCTTCGTATTCTTACGGGCTTATCGACAACCCCGCAAGATTCATGGTGTCAGGTCCCTCCAGCACTACTTCAGACATTAGTTGAGTCCATGCCAAGTCGTGCTGCAGCACTTCCGCGTGTTCGCTGCGGCCCTACACGTTATTACACAGGGAAATAGGGAATGGAAGTTTGCGTACCAAGATAGCACCCGGGTCATGCAGTAGAAGAGACTTCTGAGCGCAAAATATATCGAAACAAGCTTCTTAATTGATGTAACTGTGTGATGACATTTCAGCTTTGTCACTCTACTTGATACAAACAGTTTTACATGGCACGTCATTCAGTGTATGGCCACTAATATCGTTTCTGGCACCAGCAGCTTATTTCTGTTTGTCTAAATCTGGATGATAGGAATCTGCACGAGATTAACATATCAGTGGCAGTTCTGTTTGGTTATCAGTTGGGCTGTAGGTGCTATTGTTGAGATTGGGTCTTTTGTTGATATCTTTTGTCTTCAGCCTAACAAAATAGTTTCTGAACAGTTGTTTAAAGTATTTGGATGTTCATTTACGAAGGTTCAGAATCTTGTGAAACTTAATCCGTTTGCAGCTTAACGTTTTCCTATGGTACGATTTGTCAAGTAGGACCTTCTGCTTTCCAATAAGAACATGGCTCGATTCATGTAAGAGGGAAATCATGAACATACACGCAAGATACAGAATATTCTAAGAACAAAATTTTGTGTCCTAGTTCCGACAAGAAAACATCACCAATTTGATCTCATATTTTAAGGGAAAAAAGCACACTTGCAAAACATCGGCCTCCAGCAAACGATCCTGCGTGAAAATTTGGATCATAATAGTGACAGGACGCAGTTATGAACTTCCGAATGCACATCTTTTAAACATTCGCGCGACCGGTTGCTTGTCAATCGCTCCTCTTCACTGTAGCCGCCCAATTCGTGATCGCGAAATACTGTGCAGGGGGTTTTCGAAGAGGTTTCTCTTCATAACGCCGGTGACCAACTAGCGACAGTGCGGCACCTCCAGAAGCGGTACGGAGTGACGGTCAAATTGCTTTAACGCCAAAGAACAAAATCTGAAAGTCGTGACCGTTAAGCGTCGTTATACGCGAACTGTCGACTAAATCTCATACAAGGCAAACGAAAGCTTCATACGCTTTCTTGATGCTATTATTAGGTTGCTGCATATGTTCGTAGCGTTTTTGTTCCGCATGTTGGTATTCGGGTCGCTATGGATTTATTTATCAATTGTTATTTTTTATTTGTAGTTCACTGCACTGTTGTTAAATTACAAATTTTCCAACTAGACACAGCTTTTTTGGAAGGCCATCTGGCTGGAAAATTTAAGATCTGGTTGCTAGTGGGGAATTTAGTCTTTTTAAAGTATTATCTGGTTGAATTCTAGCTTTTTTAAATATTCTTCGAAAAAATTTTGTTCATTTCTGAAGTTTGGTGTTGTATATCACTACATACAACTTGTTCTTAGCAGGTTATAGAAAAAATACTTTCCTGCAACTGGTTATAATCTAAAATCTGGTAAGAAACATAAGCATAATTGCTACTGTACTCAACAGTGTAAATAAAGAGTGCAAGTAGAACCTAAGTACGGAACTATTATTCTTTATTTTGCATTATTTAAAGGTATAAAAGTAATATTCAAATTTCTGGAACAAAGTGTTAAAGTATTTTTAAAGTTTTAAACAATGAAATGGTGGTAATGTATGATATGATATAATATTTCCATTATAACTATTGTATTTCCATTGTCGAGGACCGAGCAGTCGAACCAAACGCAAATTCGTGAATGCTGCTTGTTCTTATTGATATTAGTCACTGTTAAATTCGTGTTAGTAGCTGCCGTGCCTGCACTTCTAGTCATAGTGATTGATTGCAGTTCCGTTGAAATGGATACAGTCAAACCCCAATACACACAACAGCATAGGGAAGAGTGGTTAAAAAATCCGAAATTTGTGCAGCGTTTATCACAAGCTGTAAGGGATAACACAAAGGCATTCTGTCAAGTGTGCGACTTTACTATAAGAGCTCAGTTACCAGACATAAAAAATCACACAGAAAGAAAAACAACACAAATCTACTGTTTCTACCTTTTCCTTACAAGGACAGGCAAAAATTATTTTCAAACCAGTGGAGGATTCCATGGAACTTAACGAGCCTGAAGGGTCACTTGCCCTTTTTGTGTCCTCGCATTGTGCTTTAATGTGGTGTGATCACTTAGGCGATATGCGTAAAAATAAGTTCAAAGATAGTGTTACTGCAAGCCACATTAATTTATGCCGTACAAAGCGTAGTGCTGCTATCAAGAATGTTGTTGGGCCCTAGGTCTCTATAATTTACCGTAGTAAAACATCACACAATATTGTAGCGACACTTGTTACACTAGTACAACTCGAAAAATGAATTGCTGAATATGTCTTGTCAGCTATGAAAGAGACATTGAAAGAACTTTATTTAGATTTCACGAAATCGCAGTCGTAGGAACAGATACTGCTAGTGTGATGGTTGTTATTAACAGTGGAGCGTATGAAAAACTTAAAAGGGAGATTCCGCGTTTGATTCTTGTAAGGTATGTCTGCCATTCCATTCAGTTGGTAGCCTCTGCAGTAACTGCAGAATGTCTTCCAAGAAATTTGGGCTTTTTGATTAGGAAATTTACAACTGGTTTTCTCGATCTTCTTCACGACAGCTGTTTTACCGCCAGATTTTCTCAGTCCTATAAGACAGGCCTGCTCGTCATCAGCTGGCTCGTGAACAAAACTGACCATTCCTATCCTGATCATTATTGGTGCCCAGATTGATTCCTTCATGCTAACATCAGGAAAGGAAAGCAATGGTTGAGCCCAAACAAAACAGCAACTCCCCGTACAAAGGCCTACGTGCATTCACCAAGAGTAATGTTAGACTATGCATCTGGTGGAACATAGACGGTGTGGTGTACTACGAACTGCTTCGCCGAAATGTAACCATCACTGCGGCTGACGTTCATTGTCAACAACTGAGACGTCTTGCAGACGCAGTCTGAGACCAACGACGAGGAAGTCTGCGTGAAGAGATGCTACATCACGATAATGGCCGCCCGCATTCTGCTAGACTGACAAAAACACTATAAAGGAGTTGGTTTGGGACGTCATTCCGCACCCACCTTATTCACATGATTTTCCGCCCTCAAATTTTCACTTTTCCGCTCTCTGTCGAACAACTTTCAAGGAACTTCCTTTCCGAATGAAAATGTGCTCAGAACATAGGTCGGCGAGTACTTCGCCTCAGAACCCTGTGATTTCTACAGTCCCGAAATCAAAAAGTTATCCCAGAATTGGCAGACTGTTGTAAATAGTGAAGCAGAATATATTATTGATGACTGAAGTCTCTGTTATTGTCACCAGTGCTTTTTTTCTAAAAAAAAAAAAAAGTTTGAGGGTACTCTGACACTGGATATAATCCAGCAAAAATCACTTATAACTGAAGCATGGGATACCACCCGTCTACTTTTAGCTATGACGTCATCAACATGTCGAACTACCAAAAAGAAAAAAAAAATGGTATCGGAGTCTTCAGTCGACTTTACAGCTCAAATGAAGCAGGCCATACCGAGAAACACCAAAATATACAAGAGAATGTGGTATCGAGCACTTCAGTTTACGTCACCTCAAATGAAGCATGTGATTCCCATCAACCCCTGAACAATAAAAGAAAATGGTATCTTACACTTCAATTGACCTATAATACACCTCAAATGAAACAGCAAACGGAACGGCAAACGCAAACGAATAAAGACCAACAAAACAAAGATGGCAATGAATCATGAAGGATCATTCTTTTAGATAAGCTAAATCATTATGGTTTGCGTGGGGCAGTGCACAAATGGTTTAACTCATACTTAACTGGAAGAATGCAGAAAGTTGAAATAAGTGGTTCATGTAATGTTAAAACAACAGCTGATTCCTCAAACACTCCTTTACTGTTCTTGATATACATTAATGACTTACCATTCCACATTGATGAAGATGCAAAGTTAATTCTTTTTGCTGATGATATAAGTATAGTAATAACATCCAAAAGCCATGAACTAAGTGATTTAATTGTAAATGATGTTTTTCACAAAATTGTCAAGTGGTTCTCAGCAAACCGATTCTCTTTAAATTTTGATAAAACACAGTCTATACAGTTCCGTACAGTAAATGGCACAACTTCAGTAATAAATATAGACTTTGAACAGAAGTCTGTAGTTAAGGTAGAATTTTCAAAATTTTTAGGCGTGTCCATTGATGAGAGGTTAAATTGGAAGCAACACATTGATGGTCTGCTGAAACGTCTGAGTTCAGCTACGTATGCTATTAGGGTTATTGCAAATTTTGGTGATAAGAATCTCAGTAAATAAGCTGACTATGCCTACTTTCATTCACTGCTTTCGTGTGGCATCATATTCTGGGGTAATTCATCGTTGAATAGAAAAGTATTCATTGCTCAAAAACATGTAATCAGAATAATTGCTGGAGCCCACCCATGGTCATCCTGCAGACATCTATTTAAGGATCTAGGGATCCTCACAGTATATATATTCACTTATGAAATTTGTTGTTAATAATCCAGCCCATTTCAAAAGTAATAGCAGTGTGCATAGCTATAACACCAGGAGAAAGGATGATTTCCACTATGCAGGGTTAAATCTGACTTTGGCACAGAAAGGGGTAAATTATGCTGCCACAAAAGTCTTTGGTTACCTACCAAACAGCATCAAAAGCCTGACAGATAGCCAACTAACATTTAAAAATAAATTAAAAGAATTTCTAGATGACAACTCCTCCTACCCATTGGCTGAATTTTTAGATATAAATTAAGCAAAAAAAACAACTTAAACATTAATGTCATGCAATATTTTGTGTAATGTAATATCTTGTACAGACATCTTTTATTAACCTGACACGTTCCACATCATTACGAAGTGTCGTATTCATGATCTATGGAACAAGTATTAATCTAATCTCTAATCATGGTAGCGGGACCGTAGAAACATCTATCGGTAGCTCGGCTTTGAGCGTACGCATATCCGTTTAGCACAACCATCGCCCACTATTAGCGGGCGAGGGCACTACATGCTTGTCGACCTGGCTGCCAGCGATTCAGTTGTCGAGAACGGTTGTCGCAGCTTCGAAATGCTCGAAACAGTCAATGACATCGCTTTTCCCACCAAAAACTGCACTAGTATCGTTCGTATTGCAATTACCAACACGAAAAAATGAAATAAAAAAATTTATGTCCGTGAAATAAATCTTTGGCACTCTTCCAACTTCTCAACATCGTAAAAAAATTACTTTGTCGACGAAAAAGTTTGGGGGTACGCATCCCCCAGCGTTCCCCCAGAAAAACAGCACTGGTTGCCACAAGAAGTCACGCAGCCGCCACCTGCTAGAAACCGCGCCATTGCGAGGGTGCATCGCGACACAGGCGCCATCGAGCGAACCTTCGCAGTACAACTAGCGGTACGAGGTGTCTGGTTTTGGACGGCGTGCGAGTATCTACCAGGGCCAGAGATCAGTAGTGGAAGCAGCCGTTGGATTTAACTGCACGCCGTGGCTGTCGAGGTGGACGGCAACAACAAAGAAGAGAGTGCTGGCCGGAGACTTGCAATACGGCGAGACTGGGCGCAGTTTGCTTCAGGGCCATCTGGCTGGCCGTTACCGAAGCAGAACCTGGAGACAGCGGAATTGCCTGTATGTGTTACTAGATAGCACTTTCTGTTGGGTAGGACGTCTGCTGTAAGTGGTGCGCGCTGCTGTGTCTGAGTGAATTCAGCCTGATAAGCGCATATTATAAAACCAGTACTTGCTTTCTAACAGAGATTCCGTTAGTATTTCAGATGCGTATTCTTTTGGTATTCTATGCAATCAACCGGCTCCTTGTTTAACTGTCACGTTGCAGGTGATGCTTATTTGGCTGTATCTTTACTATAAAAATTCTCTTACACGTTTAAAGTAGATTTCGCTCTTTGCGTAATGGTTTTGTGTGTACCATTTGAGGGGTGACTTTGCTGGCGTCGCGTTTCGAATAGCTGGCGCCACTAGCTCGATCTGTCGTGTGCTGTCTCTCTGGCCTGAGGCCCGTGAGATCTTTGCTCGAGGTGGTTGATGGGGACGGGGCGTGTAATGGCGGGATATGGATATGATGTGACGTCATTATGACGTAATACGCTTTAGTCGATTAACACACCTATCGACTTTTACGAACGTTCGAGATTCTAAACTGTCGTCAGCTAGTGGTTTGTTTTGACACGTGCGAGTCTGATAACAGCTCAGTGTGGCAGCGTATATGTATTTCGCTGGATATTAATAGAAATATTCCTGACCGTGGCCTTGAAAACACCACAGACAATACGTTTCGTAAAAAAGTGAAGTCTTCTTATGTCCCGACCAGATCTGATTGTGTGATTGTTGTGTTGAACGCTGACACCGAAAATAATAATTATTTATTATCAATATTTTAGTATGGTTTCATACAATTGGTCTTGTCAGTACATATTACATTGTAGCAGCATACTCTTGCTGACTTTTTTTTCTTAATTTATATAGCTGAAAGAGAACTCGTGCAAGTTTGTTAGCTAAGTAATTTATATGTCCATCCCAAGATAGTCTCTTATCAACCATAATTCCAAGTAATTTTACACTCGGACCGCAGAGACAGGTACCTTAGTGTCCAGTAATGACTGGTGTGTAGAATGATTGAATTTCGAACTTAAAAAGAAAAATATGAGGCATTGTTGAAGAAAAATCGTCGACCGGAGATGAAATATGAGGGGAAGTGGATTTCTCAATGTAATCTTAACCAAAGATTAGTGTCTTGACGCATCTAAAGATTTTGGCTGCTGAGTGCTTCTTCGCACTGAGTACGAATAACCGACGCACTTCAGCTGGGTCAGAAGTACATCAATTTCTGCTTGAGATTCACAATAACCACGCAATTGCCCGTCGTCATCGATGCTGAACTCTTTCAGATTTTCTCTCATTAGTCTCTCGAATGCTGAACACATAATTAGAGACGAGCAAACGAAAAACAACGCACAGGACACAAACACAGCACAATACACGATTTAAACGCAAGGAGCGCAAAGCACATTTAAACGAATGGCGCAGAGCACAGCGCTACCCTGTCACTACCTCTCGAAAGTTCACAAAAGTCGATATACGGTTTCTATCGTTTTCGATGTAGCGTGTATACGTCATAATGACGTGACATCGTATCCAAGTCCGGTGAACTTAGCATCCTCCTGTAATGGCGTGGCGGGCTGGGGAGTGGTAACGCAGCGAGGACGGTGTGGGAGGTCCACCCAGCGAGTAAAACCTATTTTACACGACGACACAGGTTGCAGGTTAACTGCGCTACCGGCCACTGCGCACGCGCGCCGCGTTGCTGCGCTTGCTCAACTTAAACACTTCCGGCGTGTTCCAACTTTGGTGACACTAGTTGCATCAGTTTTGAGGTTGTGTGTGTTCGTAGAGTGTAGACAAACTGAAATATGAAGTGGGGAATTGAGAATGTTAGCATTTTGGATATCTATACTTTGATATGTGTTTGTGGGATTTCAGTAATGCTCATTACCAAAATAAGCAACATACTGCTGCCGCTGAGACCGTCATGTGCGATCACAACATAGATGGTTTGACAATATCTTAGCTGCAGGGCAAAATTTGAGTTAGGAGCACATATACAACTGAATTAAGAAAAATACAAGCAAGTGTAATTCTAGCTGTGTCAATGCTCTCGTCTACAAGACTAAAATCCCATCGTTTGAGTTGGCGAGCTCTTTAAGGAATATTGACAGGAGGGAAGGCTATACAAATTAAAGAAGCTGCATTCTTTATTCAATCTTCATCTATTTAAAACGTCGCTGCCGTGCTCTCCATTATTCACACATGTTAGGATTTTGAAATCCTAAGGTACAGATTTACCTTAACGCGGCCTGCTTCGAATAATTATAGTTGCTAATGTTAATAATTATTACTCTTAATGTCGATAATTATTGGCGTTAGTGAAATAGCGTCATCACCAACTAAAACCTATCTTATAGCATGCCGACTGTTCTCGATTGTAATGGACGCAATATGATATGTAATTTCAGTTCTGGCGACAGAACTTCATGCATTACAGTGCCTTCATTCCTTATTGCATAATTAAGTCTATAACAAATGTGAACAGTTCTGTTGACGTTCTAAGGTAATTAAAAGAAACTTCTTGGATCTTCCGTTATACTCGTAAATTATTTCTGCTGTGATGCTGAGCAACCGAGCTGACGTCTTTTCTTCATCCAGTCACGAATCGAAACACGTTTCTTTTTTTTTTTTTTTTTGTTAAGTAATGATTCCACGCAACAAGCTTTAACTCCATCAAAACTCGTGCGATGTGCAACTGCAAAAATTTTCATTTCAGACACGACTCAGGGGCCGACAAAATGACGAAACTGAAGTGCGTACTGGTATCGCCGTGTCTACAGTCATATATGAAACCACTGGCGTGCAACTCATTCCATGCAACGAGTGGCGCAACCCAATGTCGTTGTGTGAACTAGGCTGTAGGTGAGCACTTGCGCAAGTGTCTTGGGCACGGAGTCCGGCGACCGCTTACTGGCCATATTTGAACCCGTGGATGACTTAGTGCTGTCTTCGTGCATAGCCTGATGAGCCACCTCTGGGACGTCACACACCGATGAGAGAATTGAAACCAGATTCGCTGGGCTGAATTCTGGCCCCTTTGGAACCGGCAAGCTTGAGCTTCGATACGTGAACTCCAGTTAAATTTTGGATTTTGAGGTCTTAGTAGTTATTATTGAAGGCCTGCCAGTTTTCTATTTAGTGATTTTGCTTAAGCTGTTATTACCGAAGGCCAGTCTGTTCTCTTTTCATTAAAAGTTATTTCGTAATTTGGTTACCTGAAAATCTTATTAATCACGGCCTTCCTGCTTTTATTGCCCTGTTATTGAGATCTGATATTTTACTCAATCTGTGTTGTAATTAACTGAAATTGTTTGCCAAAGGCCTACCTGCTTCAGAGGTAGTAACAGGAAATGACACATGATGGTACACGGGCCCTAATATCTTTCGCCTTAAACCCCTTTATCCATAGTTGTAGATTTCAACATTTAATATGTATTTCAAATCAGTTTTTTATTACGAAGCAGCATTGATACTTTACGTTTTTTCACTGTAGTGGAATTTCATGCTGTTACGTGAGCATTTTGGTGCTGAGCAAATTATTCTTGTTGGGTAGCTACAAAGGTGATTTTCTTGTTCATACTGTAACAGTTTTGGTCTGGAAAAAGTAATTGTTTTAACATTCTGTCTTTAATATTATATTCAGAACTTTTTAAATAAAATAATTTTAGCAAAGAACAAGAACCACCCACAACTCAACCCAGTCCTACCACTCCCTCTAGCGGCATAGTTGTGTGTATCTGTTTGTTAAACTTATAGAATGGCGCTACGAAGTTATGCGCCAACCGAATATTTCTCTCTTTCAATTTCATTCCTTAAATCATAGATAACTACACGTGATATAGTGTGTCTGAAAGAAAAGGTTCCAGTAGTTACAGAGGATGTTGCATGCTTATAGGGAAGGAAAAAGTTCCTATAAACATTGGTCGAAAAGCTTGTCGTCCTAGTTATGGCCCACTTTCAACTTCGTGTGTGGCGAGTCTTTCAGAAGTGTTGGATTGCTCATGGAGGACCAGTATCTTGGCTTGCCTGTTCTGATGACCTTGATCCTGTGAATTTTTGGCTTTGGCGACATGTAAAGACTTTGATGTATGCAGTCGACACAAATGTGGATACACTAGTTTACTACTATTTCAATTATTCTCTATTTATACAATCTCGAAACTTTTTGCACTCACGTGGTAGCATCCTCAACAGCACCGACGTTGAACGTTGGATTCACTAGCTTGCGACTCAATCCAGCAACTACCAGAGGTGTTCCAACGTCCTTCGGGTTGGAGTCGGAATACATATTACCTTTGACCAGCCATTTTTAGGGTTCCGTGCCTCAATCGGTAAATAGTGAACCCTTGTAGGATCACTTTCTTGTCAGTCTGTCCATCCGACTGTTAAAAATCCTTTTAATCAGGAACAGATAGAAGTATCAAGCCGAAATTCATGTCACATATTAAGATCTGCGTTTCTTCGGCGGTGTAAAACTCTTAAGCTTCTGAGTCAATGCAATTAAACGATACGGCCTTTTTACGTTACATAGTTTGATACTTGCAAACTTGCACATCAAAACTTATAGCGGATTTCCCATTGACCTAGAATCATGAAATTTGTCAAGAACCAAGTTTCACACTACAAGTAAGGGGGAAATCCGAAAATTAATTTGCAATTATCACACGAAGAATAATTTTTGTCGTTTATGATCACTCTAAACTTAGAATTAAACACTCTCGAAAGTACTGGAATTTCAGGACCGATATCTTGCCAGTATCGATGTCGATAACAGGCAAAAATCGTCGAGATGCTCGATTTCCGGGATAGATGAGCTCTGTGTACATAATTTTGTACGGATCTGAGTTCGAATCTCACTCGCACTTGGCTTTTCTTTTAATCGAGAATGCGTTTGAGTAATCCTCAAAACTGAAGAAACACATTCAACGTCGATGCTGTTGAGGATACTATCAAATGGTTCAAATGGCTCTGAGCACTATGGAACTTAACTTCTGAGGTCATTAGTCCCCTAGAACTTAAACTACTTAAACCTAACTAACCTAAGGACATCACACACATCCATGCCCGAGGCAGGATTCGAATCTGCGACTGTAGCGGTCGTGCGGCTCCGGACTGAGCGCCTAGAACCGCTAGACCACCGCGGCCGGCGAGGATACTATCACGTGAGTGTAAAAAGTTTAGAGATTGGATAAATAGAGATAGTAGTAAAATGAAACACCTGCAGCCGTCTTTTTGATATTTTATTTTACTGCAATCAGTTTCGGTGACTCGGTCCACCATCAACAAGCTTTAGAAGATGAACTCTGATCTTATACACGATCCCATCAGCGGTCAGCATCTATGAAGTGCCTTCGGTAGGATACTGCAACAGCGGCGTTGTGCCTGCAACCATCAGCATCGCCTTTACAGTATTCTACGGGAGCCAGTTCATAGACGGCGAATTATGGAATCTTGAACAAGATCGGAATTCACTCCCTCGGCGTCAGCTAAGTCATCGAAACTGGTTGCAGTGTAATAAAATCAAAACGACAAATGGTGTTTTGTTTCATTTTATTGCATAAGTGAACGGCCGAAGTCCCACGGACCGTCGATCACAAGGATGGACAGACAAAACAGGTGGTGGTTTTAATGCAACAGGTGTTCCGCATAGTCTGCCCTCACCAATACAAGGCGCGGGACGTTCATACAACCATGTGAAACAGTCAGAAAAATCCATCTTTAGGATGTCGTTTAGCTCTTGTCACATTGGCTTGAAAATAGGTTATGTCGCGAAAGCATTGACCTTTCGTGTGAATTTCTGCACTTTGACGGTTTATGTTAGGTTTGTATTGATAACAGCAAGTCTCGGCATCCCTGATGATTTTTTCCAGAAAATAATTGTTCGTATTTAACAATTCAGGCAAATTGCGGCAGATGTCCACGTGTCTGGCTTGCTTGGGAGTTAAGGCATGCGGGACAAACTTGGCAAACACTTTTGTTCTTCAAAACATTTTGAAGAAAGTCTTTAACATTTTTAGATATGTTGTTCCTTTGGGATTTGTGAGATGATAACGTTGACATACCATAGCAGCACGTCCATTAACATTGGCTGCTCACAACTGACTGGTCGAGTGCACGTCTGTTGTTTACAATTGGCTAGTTCAAGCTGCCGCCGCAGTTAATGTGCTAACGTCGCTTATACGCCAGAAATTAGACCAATCTTGGAACCTTTCGGACGGACGGTGTATTACGGTATGGGTTGTCGCTGAAACAGTAATTGAAGAGATCACACACGAACAGCAGCAATAGAAGGCTACGCCAACCAAACTTGGGGCTGATGGCCGAAATAACTAAGTATTTTTTGATTATTTTTGCCGATCTAAATGTAGTCTCATAAGATCAGTGGCCTACTAGGTAGAAAAATTCACTTCCCATAGCTAATGAACTATTTCTCGTATTACTGTGCAATAGTTTTTCGGCCGCCGTCTTTGAGTCGATCAACACACGAGTGGCGTGAAAGTGCAGCGAGCGGTTTGTTCTCCTTTCTGTAAAATTAAAAACATTCTTTGAAGTGGGCTGACAAGGCAGCCAGTCCACAGTGACGGGTAGCCGAAAGAAAGGCACGCGTACACACACACGCCGACGGGCGTCAAGTACTGGAACAGGCTACGTAATTAATGCTATGAAGAAAAGTACGTAGCTGGATTAATACTTATCTTTAATTAATCATTGTGGTACATCGCTCTTGACTATACACAGGAGACTTTAATTACAATCACTGTAAGGCTAATGGCGCCTTGCTAGTTCGTAGCCATTAACTTAGCTGAAGGCTATTCTGTCTCTCGGCTAATGAGAGAGAAAGGCTTCGTACATCTAGTCGCTAGCTAGGTCGTCCGTCCAACTGGGACGAGTGCTTGTTCGTATCACGAGACCTGCCTTGTGGTGGCGCTAGGTCTGCGATCACACAGTGGCGACACGCGGGTCCGACATGTACTAAATGGACCGCGGCCGATTTAAGCTACCACCTAGCAAGTGTGGTGTCTGGCGGTGACACCACATTCTTGTTATAATTTGACTGATGTATTCGCGCTCACACCATGTGACGAAGCCGCTGCTAACAGTGGTGTTGCCGTCAGCCTTGCGTGCTCGTCGGATTTCTGGCGGATGATACTGTCGCCGTGAACGTACCACGATTTCATTCACAGCCGTGCAACTCGTGAAGTGTTGGCCTTTCATTTTTGTTTGTTTAATGTATTATCAAAATCTCGAATGTCAAAATGCAAGTCAACGCCTGTAACGACGGCAAGGTGTCAGTTCGGCTTGCTGCTAATTCTAGTGATGGTAAAAATCTGGAACCGTGGTTGCGTTACCCTTCCCTCTTAACGAAAACAAGAGTAAAACGGACTTGTCACTTTATACATTGAAACTGACGAACAAAGTAGGTAGTGGTAGATTACTTTTATTCTAATTTCATGGTGGGAAGGATTATTATTCGTAAACAGTGGTTTTCCTTGTTATGTGAATAGAGATAAGAGTGCAATGTGACTAGAAGTTTGTGTCTCGAGTAATATTGATTTTTAAACCATTATCTGAGCAAAATCCTAAAGCTGCGTAGCATCTACTGCGAGCTAGTGAAATATTTTAGTAATCGGTAGTACCTTCACGTGTCATATGAAATTAAAATAACACGTTTACAAAATGAATACATCTTGTTGGATAGTGGGCCACAGTACCAAGAGTCACGTGCGACCTTAAACCTCCACTGACTTAGTATGCACTAATGAACACCTAATTAACGTCCTATAACTCACAATTTGTAGTTATCCATTCAGTAACTTTTACTGGCCCCTATAAAATTTAATTCTGGTTGTGCGACACGTATCCAAACGCATTGACTCAATAACCTAAATTACAATTTCAGAATATTTGTTTGTGCACTCTCAATGCTATAGTGGAGTTTTAACTATGGAATGCAATTTATTCACTAAATTAGGCCTTTTCTTGGTTGAAGTTAGTTAAATGACAGCTGTTATTTGTGCCTTGCCCCCAGTTGCGTACATCTTAGAACTCCGTCGAATAGTCTGCTACTAAATGTGCGTCAGGCTCCTGTTCTACGACCAGCCAAATTTTGTCAACGTAAATTGGTTTCGTTAACAAGTTTCGAACGGTCTACTTTCGGGTGGGGCTTCATCGTTACGAAGTGAGCGTTTTCCTTTCGAAGGAAGAATACACCGGGGATATCACTGATTTTGTTAATCTTCCTTGCGACTAGTACATAATTAGATGTACTGCTCTAGTACGGTGCGCTTCTGAAACAGTTTCCAGAAATCGAAGTTCAAAGTCTTAGCAACCTGTTGAATATCATACGGCAGGGCCGGTAGGTTAAGCGACGTTTCGCAACCTCGTACGGAACCAGATTGGAAATCTCCCCCTACAGCATTCAAGTCTCGTCATGTTTTATTTCTTATTAACTAATTTTTCTCCGAACGCTAGTAGCACTACAACAAGTCTAGTTTTCTTCACAAGGTACAATCATGGTGGTACATTTCAGGCAACGTATAATGGAGGTATAATACGGAATCCTTACGGAATGAACATCTATGAATCGGAAGTGCAAGCTGCAGTAGTTTACTAGAACAGCGCCATTTGCATACTGCAGATTTTATTTATGCACACAAACATTTCGCCGAAGCGCGTAAATAAAATAAAAATTATGGCTTTTCTAGTAAACTACCGCAATTTATTTGTAGATACATTCATATGTGAAACACGTCATATCAGATTATACTACTTCGACTTTCGTGCACTGCATTTTTATTGCATTTGGAGCATAAATAGAAAGCAGCTGTGTACCACGGTAATAGAACGGGTCGGGGTTGCCTGATTTCCAGCATGATATGTTGCAGACCCCTTTGAGTCGTTTGTGAACCGTTCATATCTTTGCGAGAAGCTTGTTCGTTACTGTTCACTACAAAGATACGTTTACTGCGTTTTTCGAATTGCGCCGTTACCAGTACATTCAACGGCGAATGGTTAATCATCATACGAGTGTTCGGTGGAAGATTATGGGAAAAAGTGACGGGAGTCACACACTAAGGGCAGTCTTCTAATGCGCCAGCACTGCGGTTGGCGCTCTCGTGTGGTATTCCTGTAGTCTCGTACTAGAGAAAGATTCATTACTTCTAAGTACGTACTACAATCGCGCAAAATCATTGACACTTTGGCAGTATGCTTTCTTTGTAAATTAAGCACCAAAACTACAGGCCGAAGTAACGTTGCTCTAGAACTCACAAGCACGTTTATTTAACGCACACTTCTGCTCAGACTTACTTGACAGTTTAAGCGGTCAAAGGCACGTAGTAGTCGAGCTGGTCGTCCAACTAAACACATAACTGAGGCGCGATCTCAGATGCCTGGCCACTACTGACTGTCCTGCACTGTCCCCCGAGAAACCTGCCCCTGTGTGGAAAATGCCACTGCGCACCTCGGCCGCGTCCCGGTCTCCCTCTCTTGCGACACAGGAATCCAGGGCTGCCGCCGTGCGTAGTCGTCCAGAGCGGTGTCTTTCATCCACTGCGTCCAATCGATGTCATGAAGTGCAATCATTCACCGAAGCTACCAGCTTCAAGAAGGCCCGTTTGTTCAGAAGCTATTTCTAGCAGAACGACTTCCCATGCGTACTGGCATGGATTCCTCAACAACGACCAAACGAAACAACCCGCATTTTTCTACTCTTTGTCAGGAAAGTTCCACGACAAATTTAAAAAAAATATAAAACTGCAGTTACCAACTAACGATCCCAGCCCCTGTCGAAACAGTCCTCTGGCTATCTACGCTACCTGCCATTAAAATTTCTACACCACGAAGATGACGTACTACAGACGCGAAATTTAACCGACAGGAAGAAGATGCTGTGATATGCAAATGATTAGCTTTTCAGAGCATCCACACAAGGTTGGCGCCGATGGCGACACCTACAACGTGCTGACACGAGGAAAGTTTCCAACCGATTTCTCATACACAAACAGCAGTTGACCGGCGTTGCCTGGTGAAATGTTGTTGTGATGCCTCGTAAAAGAGGAGAAATGCGTACCATCACGTTTCCGATTTTGATAAAGGTCGGATTGTAGCCTATCGCGATTGCGGTTTATCGTGTCGCAACATTGCTGCTCCCGTTGGTCGAGATCCAATGACTGTTAGCAGAATATGGAATCGGTGGGTTCAGGAGGGTAATACGGAACGCCGTACTGGATACCAACGGCCTCACATCACTAGCAGTCGAGATGACAGGCATCTTATCCGCATGGCTGTAACGGATCGTGCAGCCACGTCTCGATCCCTGAGTCAACAGATGGGGACGTTTGCAAGACAACAACCATCTGCACGAACAGTTCGACGACGTTTGCAGCAGCATGGACTATCCGTTCGGAGACCATGGCTGCGGTTGCCCTTGACGCTGCATCACAGACAGGAGCGCCTGCGACGGTGTACTCGACGACGAACCTGGGTGCACGAATGGCAAAACGTCATTTTTTCGGATGAATCCAGGTTCTGTGTACAGCATCATGATGGTCGTACCCGTGTTTGGCGACATCGCGGTGAACGCACGTTGGAAGCGTGTATTCGTCATCGCCATACTGGCGTATCACCCGGTGTGATGGTAGGGGGCGTCATTGGTTACACGTCTCGGTCACCTCTTGTTTGCATTGACGGCACTTTGAACAGTGGACGTTACATTTCAGAAGTGTACGACCCGTGGCTCTACCCTTCATTCGATCCCTGCGAAACCCTACATTTCAGCAGGATAATGCACGACCGCGTGTTGCAGTCCTGTACGAGCCTTTTTGGATACAGAAAATGTTCGACTGCTGCCCTGGCCAGCGCATTCTCCAGATCTCTCACGAATTGAAAATGTCTGGTCAATGGTGGCCGAGCAACTGGCTATCACAATACGCCAGTCACTACTCTTGATGAACTGTGGTATCGTGTTGAAGTTTCATGGGCAGCTGTACCTGTACACTCCATCCAAGCTCTGTTTGACTCGATGCCCAGGCGTATCAAGGCCGCTATTACGACCAGAGGTGGTTGTTCTGGGTACTGATTTCTCAGGATCTATGCACCCAAATTGCGTGAAAATGTAATTACATGTCAGTTCTAGTATAATATATTTGTCCAATGAATACCCGTTTATCATCTGCATTTCTTCTTGGTGTCGCAATTTTAATGACCAGTAGTGTATTCACAGTTGCTGCCGCAACCAGTGAAATTTTCAACTCCAGTGCTTTCAAGGTAATTTTTCCCATCCCATTGCATGTCTGCGATATGTTGAAGCTCTCCTTGCAGTCGCCTTTTCACTTGCGGAAACAAGAAAAATCACAAGGCGAGAGGTCGGGCGAATATTGCGGATATGGGATGGCAATAACAGAATGTCTGACCAGATCCTTGGTAACAGATAAAGCAGTAAGAGGTCGAACAGTAAGAAACAGTCCTCAGAATGCCACAAATCAGACCGGCGACGTCGACTTGCTTGTCGCAAACGTTTAGACATCGATGTAACTAGTTTGGTTCACTCTTTAACCTGGAGAAATATACTCATGGTAAGTTAATCCGTAACAATCAAAGAATTTGATCAACATTGTTCTCTAAGGTTGTAGTTTGACTTTTTTCGACGCTGGTGATCCATGACTCCGCCATTCACCCTTTGACGCTCAAGCTCGTACCACCAGCTTTCAGCCACAGCAATTATCTTTGACCAAAATGTGACATCATGTCTGGCTCTATCCAGTAATTCAGCAAAATTCATTTTTCCTCTTTCTGTTCGTCTGTTGGTGTGTGAGGGACGAATTTTGCATCTAGTTTCCGTTTCTAAAGATCTTTGCTTATGACATACTTCACGATTCAAATTAAGTTCTGAAATCGCACGCACAGTTATGACGGCCATCGTGCAGTAACTGCCTTACATGCTCCACGCTGGCATCGGTATGTGCTGTAGACCGTCGACCAGTTCTGGGATCTTCTTGCACTGAATCTCTGCCTTCACGAAACCTTTTGTGCCCCTTATACCGTCCCCAGTGAAATACTCAGAAAAGAAGAGACATTTAAAAATTGTAATAATTTCTCTGTAAGTTTCGAGGGCAAAGATGCACTCGAAACAAAATGATCTAAAGAAACAACAAGATGCGCTCTTTTCTTAATTTTTTAGTCGTCTGCACTTTTACTTCTTCTCTTGTCTTGGTTGTGTGTAGACGGATTTTTTTTGTACAAGATGCAGTTATTATAATGAAGTACTAACTGAAAAAATCTGCATGGATATTCAATTAGATCTTGATAAGATTTCATAGTGGTGCAAACACTCACAACTAGCTGTAAATGTTTTCAAATTTAAAACTGCTGGAAGGTAGGATCCTACAGCCAAAGAAAGGCAACTGTATCACAAGACAGAGAATTGAAGATTAACGATATTTATTGCTCTTGCTACTTTATAAGGCCCCACATTCTATGGGAATAACAGATGAAATTTTTATTATTACTGTGATGATTTTGAGGTTACTTTCATGTGCAATACAATACATACATTTATCTTTTTCAGTGAACTTAATTGCCTGTATTCATTACGAAGAATATTCACGAGAAAAAATTGTATCTGTCGGGCACTGTTTATGTACTTGCTTTACTGCCATTAAAGTTGCTCTCTTACTTCTATTATAGGAAGCCCAGGTGTCTGCCGAGATGACGCTCTTTGGAAGTGACAGTAATTCATAACAAGGGAAACAAACGTGTGAGTTGTGGCGCCCTGGAAATATTCTAAGTTCAGAGGTGGCGTGGCCGCGGTGGGACCTCTCGGCGGGCCATATGGTGCCGAACGTTAGCCGGGGTCCAGAGACTGCATTGATGGGAATTCCATGGTCATGCTGTGTTGATGGAGACATGCCGGGAGTGCCAAAGATGGCGAACTTTTGTGAAACCTTTATTGCAGACATTTCACAGTTCGTATAGAAATTAATAGTATCCGGATGAATCATGATACCTCAAAGAAGCATGTACAGTTCTCAAAAGTATCCGAACGACCTGAATTGCGTTTCGCCTGATTCGCATGCAACCCACATAACTCAGCTGTCTAGCAGGTCCTCTAATCGCTCCTTGGTACAGTCGTTTGACTATTGAAAATTGTTCCAACAAGTCGCCACCAGAAAACACTGCTCTGTATCGCAGTAACTCAAGATGTAAAGTAATACTACGATACTACAAATATCAGGGAACACCCTATCACAGGTAAGACTGTCCTTAACGCTTGCAAGCTCACATTCATTACAATAAATGACATACCTGAAATGTTACCACTCTCATTATTACGTCAGATAGGTAATGCACGTAGTAAGTTCGTCGTAGTCATGATTTCCTCTTCAAAGTAACATACCGTGCTTATTATTTAACACAAAATGGCATTAAAAATTTAAGTTATTCACGAGCAGCTAGTTTATGTATGAACTTCAAATGACACGACGAACCGTCTCGTTCTGCATGTGGATTCAAATCCAGGTCATGCAGACTAAGCAAAGATTTCGTGACTGACAGAAACTAACAGTCATTCCTGATTAGGCATACAGAGAGTGATATACCTCGATTTTAGACAGTATCAATTAACAAATACCAACTTTAAATTACATAACGCAAACACTTTTAACGAATGCGAATTCCTACCCAGTACCTATTGTCCCTGTTAACGAACTACGAAAGATGTTAAATATTGCTTCTTAACAAGTAACTTACTCGAAATGCCGTGAGGTAAAGCCTTGTGTTGGACAGGGATTCGAACCCAGAACCTAATCGGATAGATATCGAAGCACAATCAACTGTGACATATCGGATTTTCTCGGCAGTAGCTAGATGTTTTAACTGAAATGACGAGGCGAAACATTAATTTTTTCCTTCCCAGGACTCCAGCCCGGTACCTGTCGCTGTTATAGTCTAGAGAAAAACGTTAAATATGGGTTTGTTGCACCAGCAGCGACATGTGAGCATGTTTGAACTAGAAATAATATGACGAAGAGTTCAGTGCTGACTGGGAATAGAGCTCCACACATATCGTTGTTGACTACACACAAAGAGACGTCAGCTACCGAATTTTTCTCCACCAACAGCTCGGAATAACATCTTGAACTTACAGTGATCTCACAAATAGTTCTGTGTCTCACTGGGAGTCAAAAACGTCAAATATCGTTAGTGTTTACAACGAATGAAAATGCATTAAAAATCGAAATTATTATCCACCAGCAGATAGGTGTTCTCATGCTAGAGCTTGATAATACATAATGAAATCTTAAGTGCCGGGCCAGGATTCGAACCCTTTCACGCGCAATATGTGGAGATGTTGAGGAATCTGCAGTTGTGAACAAACAACAAATTGTAGGCGAGCTGTATTGCCACGAAGGGATGAAATTCCACGTTAAGGGCGCTCTGAGTTGCATTCCCAGTTCAGAACCAATTTTATCGACATACAGAAGCTCAGATAAAAGATGGAATAAGTGTCCTGTGAGCCTACATAGCGTTTGTTTCGTCACTAGAAATAAATAACTAGTATAAGAAAGGTTACTGGTGATAGAGTTTCTACATGTCGCCACTCCAGACTTTATTGTGGTTCAACCTAACGTCTACTTGGTAGAGAAGGAATATCATTTTTAATGGGAATCTCAGACCACAATGCCATTATATCTTCTTCAGTTTGTGTAGCCAGAAGAGAATGGAATCTGTCTCTCCGTATCTAAAATCATTGACCGAAGCTGGAATCGAACCCAGACCATAAATATATGAACCTATCAACATCCCAAAAGACCACCAAATCCTCTTCTCAGTGGCTCATCTTTCTATCTAACGCCGTTGTGCCACACTGGCTTAGAATTCTGACACACAGGCTCCCTGTATCAATTTGCAGCATGTTCAGTAAATTCATTTACTTGGTTGACCGAATCACCAAGAACTAGCTGCCTCGGCTACCCAGTGCATACATTCAACTTTATTTTGTAATCACAAAAATAAAATCACGTAACTGGCAACAACACAGAACTGCCAACAGTGTAGGATGCAGAAATTTAAATGGGAAGTGTTCCTTTCCACTTGAGCTACTCTATTGCGCTATCTGTTTGTTGAAAACGTCGTGCAGTGCAAAAGAAAAGGTATAACTGTTTGTCTCTCATAAGTATTCATCTGGCCATATGCATTATCCCACAGCGCTGTGGAATGCAGAAGTTCTGGACGAATTGTTGTACACTTCTGGAGCTGCTGTAGCCACGTGTCAGCTAGTAGGGTAATGGTAAGTATCGCGCACGGTAGACAAGATGTCGCAAATCCGAGTACATTCACTGCTATATTGTTTAAAACGCAATTCTGGTCTCTGCTAAAGTTATCAATCTAATGGAGCTTGTAACATAATTCCCTTCACTTCTCAACCCAAAATAGTCGCATGTGGGGAAAGGGCTAACTTCTGCGACATTTTGTTCATTTCAGGTTTAATAGACAGCCAGAGAGTAGATGCATCTCGAAACTTTTGTATTATGTATGGGTAGAGCGCATCATGCCAAATTACGTCGGAAAAGTATTTTCTGCATTAGCTGTCTTCTGGTAGTGGCATTTTATTCTTCTTCAAACCTTGTTTGACAGCTTTAACTCAGAACAAGTTTTCTACAAGCTTGTAATCAATAAACTGCATGTGCATTTTCAGATTGTTATAGATAACATCAGAGAATTCGCATTTATCGTTGATGTTTAATTTCACTCTCATGTTCACTATTGTTTTAACAGCATTAAAGGAAACCTTACGAAAGTTGTGAACTGTATTATAAAAAGTGAAATAAAACTACCCATGATCACCTTACGACGAAAGTCTGTTTTAATAAAACTGAGTATCTGGTCACATGCATGCCTCTGCCGTCACGAATTAGTAAAATACTACTCACTTATATTTTGATTCTGTCTGTGTTTAATTGGTATGTTGTGTCGTACTCAAGAGGTATGCAAATGTGGCGTTTCATAAATAAAGTTATGTATTCCCAGAAACCCAAAATATGTTGTCAGCAGCGGAAAGAGGCGTTACCTGTTGTGCAGCATTGTAAGTTTTTCACCATTGCACTATGAGCCGAAAGTATTTTCTTGCGATTTCCTTATCGGTGTTTGATCTGACCGTCTTTAGCTCTTTCACAGAAGGGATAAAAACTCTACACTCAGTGTGACTGGAACTGCGAACCATCACAGGCGCTTTTTCACAGGTCAGCACGTTACCACAGAGCTGGCGAAGAAGTATGTGTCTTAGCTTCCTCTTACGAGACCAATAGTGGCTAGAACTCGTAAACCGCTATTTGAAGGACGAGATAAGTTAAGATTTCCACGTGCAACGACTTTCCTGGGCTGAAAAGCGTAAATTTACAATCTTTTGTTACACCTCAAGCGATAATAACTCAGATTATTCAATGGAAATGACAGGTAAAATCAAGTGAACTTTGAGGCTTAATTCCGTGCACACCAGGAAGTAACTCGTCGATCACAGAGTTGCCAAACATACATTGCCTTGTTGCCAAATCTCAGTTACAATACCAGCAGGAAGAAGACGAACCGATGTGATCCTACAGCGGGCTGGGAAGTGACCATAGCTGGTGTCTCCAAGTCGCGGCTGCTACGGCCTGGAATACGTAATGTGTCTGATTCGCATTTCTATAACTAGGCTTAGGGAATGGAGCGTAGTTACTAATAATACTCAGAACTGATTGCAATCTAAGCATCATAAATCAGTAACTCTCATAGTTGTTTTTATATTTCTTTCGTAAGTGTACTCAAAACTAAGAAACTCATTCACAGACGTTTTCGTGCCTCGCCGATAGTCGAATGTGCGTGTGTGTTTGTGTGACAGAGAGAGAGAGAGAGAGAGAGAGAGAGAGAGAGAGAGAGAGAGAGAGAGAGAGAGAAATCAAAAAGAATGAGATAGAGAGAGTAAAAAATTGTAAAGCAATTGAATCATGGTATGTAAAGAAATCTTTCATTAAAATGACACGTTCCACATCATTACGAAATATCGTATTCATGATCTATGATTCAAGAATTAATCTAATGCAATCTAATCTAATCATATCACATTGATGACTAGCCATGAGGAGTCATGAATTACCGAATTTTTTGCCAATACCAGTAACCAGATCTAAACTTGAAAATAAAAGACGACAGTTTTTGTAATAAATCGGGACTTCTATCAAGACCCTTTCGTCCCTGTTAACTAACCACGAAAGATGTCTGATATACCTCTATTCTGAAGTAACAAAGTGTGCATGCATTTAAAGATGAAGTGCGTGATGTGAAGTTCTGTGACAGAGATAGGAACCCAACACGTAATCGGATTGTTAACTAAGTAGAATCAAATGCTATGTATCGGTTTTTCTTACCAGCTGCTAGGTGTTTGAATCCAAAATAAGTATACAAACTTTTGTGCCTAAGCGACAATCGAACTGCACACCTACCATGCATCCACGAATATAGCTTAAGTATCAGTTGTTTACTCACCAATAGTAAGATGTGTGCGTGTTTGACCAGAAATAACGGCACCTATTGTGATTGTTGGCAACACATGAACAGAAATTAATAATGCACGTTAATTTTCACTATCTGCCCGGTGTGCACGTGAAAGGCTTGAAATGAAATTGTGAATATTTTTGTACTGTATCAGGATTCCAACCCACATACTTACTTTTGGAGGAGACAGAGAGAAGATTGCAGTCTTGAGAAAAGGAACGAAATGATTGAACTATACTGTTCCGAGAGATTCAGATCCTCGAAAGAGGAGATATGAATTCGAATCACAGTCCAGCACCAAATTTTTCAACGTCTCTAGTTCAATCAAGTACAAGTAAAATAAGAGCCCTGTTCCTTTAAATGGCTATCGGTTCATCAAATAAAATAAAACTTTCGAATGTAAGTAAGTTTACCGGCCACTGTATTTCTGTTTACCATGACTTCCGCAATGTCATTTCCCTACGTAACCTGGTATGCCCAGTTGGTAATGAAGGAACGTGATGTTTAATGCAGATTCTGGATTATAACGTCTTTCTCTTGATGTTACCAAGGGTAAAGTAAATCTGTTTGTGCCTCTTAAAAGTAAATGCCTGAACCCACGCATTGCACCTGTGATAGTTCGTTCCGCCAGACCATTGTGGCCACATTTCCCAGCCCCAGGAGTGTGCTGTAAAAGAGGATGTGCCTAGCTTACAAAATAAGTCACGGTGGAAAAACCGCGAGTCTATTAAATGGTTAAGTAGAAGTACGCTTCTGAGGCGGAGATTATGCTATTCTCATGTCAGCAGGATGTAAAGACTGTTCTAGACATCATAGGCTCGACGTGAAGCCATTCTGAAGTTTTCACAAATTCAGCAAATTTCTTAGTTTGAGAAAATCCACTGGGAAGTGTGAAGTTACCGGATAATTCGATTATTACCGTCATTATTACTATCATTTTCTTCATACCGCTGCTGGAACACTGTACTTGAAGATCATTTGATGCCTTTTGGTCATTATAGTAGTAGTTTCCCAAGAACAGGTTCTTTCCCTGACTACGGAATCCTTTTCATGTTGATATCAAACATCAATAATTACTCGTAGATTACATTAAAACTAAAGCAATTGATGAAGACGTTACTTGTTAACAAAAACGCGCTGCCTTTCTTCATTTACTTGCGCCTAGATATGGCTATGGAGTACTGCCAAAGCAAAAGGCAAGAGATCTTACTGCCTTCCGATATAGGTCGCTTTCATTTCTTCCATTTGATTTGGTCGACATCACCTGTTTCAAGTTGTGTATGACAGACAATGTTTTAGAAAATCAATTTTTTTCCTTTGCAATAAACAGAAAGATTTTCATTCTAAGCTATCCAAGTACAAAATTTTCGCAATGTTAGTTGAAATGTAATATTCGCTTCTATAATGTAGGAAAGTATTTCACAGTTGAAAAACTCGCATCCGACTCATTGACTTTACACTTAGTCGCTGACCATAAATTCTAGCTCAGAGTGACACCAGATTAAGTAACCTAATGTAGCGAAGACTGTTTGCCAGTGCTCTTTCTCACCGGAAAATTCGCAATTCACTCATTGGGCTCCATAAGTACACTGTAACAGTAATTTCTGTGTGTATGCAATGCATACGGATTAGAATTTAGTGGTGCTCTCTCTTCCACTTCTGTATACAATATGCCTGACCTAAACGGGCCCTTTATCATTGCAGGCCCTGAGTAGTGCAACTTCATACTGACAACAGCAATGTGCTTATACTGACAACCTGACTGTTCGTTTTACCTGATTTTGTAATCGTTTAAATAAAACAACATGACCTTCCAGTGGGAGACACTTCGTCCCCCTTTTCGTTCTGTGAAATTTGTCAGTGAGCTTTTTGCCTTACAACCAGTGAAATGCGATTGAGTACGGCCGGTAAATGATACACAAACCACGATTTAGTGCCGTTAAGACGATTTATTTAAACGGCACAAGACTGCACATAGGTGCATCGATTTCGAGGTGCAAAGTGTTTGTTATCTTACTTTTCTGACAGGTGAGCATAAGTGATTTCCACAAACTTTTTATTGTACTGAAATAATCTTTTGTCACAAAGTAACAAGGGAAGTGTTTTATTCGTATATATTTTGTAGAAAACTGTAATCGTGATGGAAGATTATACACCTGAATGTTTGACACAACTGGTAGGAGGAAACTCTGCATATTAACCAAACCCCTCGCCTCCTCTCCATATCCTCCTGTGACACGAGCACGGGATTCTCCTCGCATACCGCTACAGAGCTGTTCCTAGCACAGCTGAGAATTGGCAACATCGCCACAAACATTAGGCAACACTGTGACAGTGCAATCATTTCCGCGTATGGTACTGAATTGACTCGCTAAATTCACTTGATGTTCCCTTTCCATTTGAATGACTCGTGCTGTATAATCCACATGTAAACTAAGGCACTGAGAAGAAAATCCAATTTTTTGCCTAAAGAAATGCTATTCTTCACATATGTGACAACTTTTATTATCTTTCACGATGCGTCATGAGGCTGAGCGACCAACACCATGATGAGAGTGGCGTACAGGCAGCAGTGTGTTCGTAGCGCCGGCAGAAGTGGCCGTGCGGTTAAAGGCGCTGCAGCCTGGAACCGCAAGACCGCTACGGTCGCAGGTACGAATCCTGCCTCGGGCATGGATGTTTGTGATGTCCTTAGGTAAGTTAGGTTTAACTAGTTCTAAGTTCTAGGGGACTAATGACCTCAGCAGTTGAGTCCCATAGTGCTCAGAGCCATTTTTTTTGTGTCCGTAGCCCGCTGGTACCGCCCGTGTCTCGTGTCACAACGGCTCAGTCAGTTGTCAGTTCTAACCGTGGTAGGGGGCCAGCGTGTGCGAGGGTTTTTTTTTCTGAAATATGTTATGGAGCTGCGAATTTCCAGATAAAATTCTATATCGAAATCGGAAGAAAACCTTTACACATCAAATCCTCTTGGTAGCTCGACTCAGTAAATTGTGTTAATGGTCATAGATCTTGGCTTTCTGACTGCCTAGCTGCTTCGAAATACCAGCGTCTCTGAAGAAATTCGAATCTACCATAAGCGATACGAATTTCAATATTATTGTTCACTTAAGACTCACGTGCCAGGGTGATAAGTATGAAGGAAATGAACATCTTGATTACTATAAGGCCTCTATGCTAAATTTCCACCGTAGCAATTAGGAACTCTCTCTATCTCATTCTTTTTGACTCTCTCTCTCTCTCTCTCTCTCTCTCTCTCTCTCTCTCTCTCTCTCTCTGTGTGTGTGTCACACAAACACACACGCACATTCGACTATCGGCGAGGCACGAAAACGTCTGTGAATGAGTTTCTTAGTTTTGAGTACACTTACGAAAGAAATATAAAAACAACTATGAGAGTTACTGATTTATGATGCTTAGATTGCAATCAGTTCTGAGTATTATTAGTAACTACGCTCCATTCCCTAAGCCTAGTTATAGAAATGCGAATCAGACGCATTACGTATTCCAGGCCGTAGCAGCCGCGACTTGGAGACACCAGCTATGGTCACTTCCCAGCCCGCTGTAGGATCACATCGGTTCGTCTTCTTCCTGCTGGTATTGTAACTGAGATTTGGCAACAAGGCAATGTATGTTTGGCAACTCTGTGATCGACGAGTTACTTCCTGGTGTGCACGGAATTAAGCCTCAAAGTTCACTTGATTTTACCTGTCATTTCCATTGAATAATCTGAGTTATTATCGCTTGAGGTGTAACAAAAGATTGTAAATTTACGCTTTTCAGCCCAGGAAAGTCGTTGCACGTGGAAATCTTAACTTATCTCGTCCTTCAAATAGCGGTTTACGAGTTCTAGCCACTATTGGTCTCGTAAGAGGAAGCTAAGACACATACTTCTTCGCCAGCTCTGTGGTAACGTGCTGACCTGTGAAAAAGCGCCTGTGATGGTTCGCAGTTCCAGTCACACTGAGTGTAGAGTTTTTATCCCTTCTGTGAAAGAGCTAAAGACGGTCAGATCAAACACCGATAAGGAAATCGCAAGAAAATACTTTCGGCTCATAGTGCAATGGTGAAAAACTTACAATGCTGCACAACAGGTAACGCCTCTTTCCGCTGCTGACAACATATTTTGGGTTTCTGGGAATACATAACTTTATTTATGAAACGCCACATTTGCATACCTCTTGAGTACGACACAACATACCAATTAAACACAGACAGAATCAAAATATAAGTGAGTAGTATTTTACTAATTCGTGACGGCAGAGGCATGCATGTGACCAGATACTCAGTTTTATTAAAACAGACTTTCGTCGTAAGGTGATCATGGGTAGTTTTATTTCACTTTTTATAATACAGTTCACAACTTTCGTAAGGTTTCCTTTAATGCTGTTAAAACAATAGTGAACATGAGAGTGAAATTAAACATCAACGATAAATGCGAATTCTCTGATGTTATCTATAACAATCTGAAAATGCACATGCAGTTTATTGATTACAAGCTTGTAGAAAACTTGTTCTGAGTTAAAGCTGTCAAACAAGGTTTGAAGAAGAATAAAATGCCACTACCAGAAGACAGCTAATGCAGAAAATACTTTTCCGACGTAATTTGGCATGATGCGCTCTACCCATACATAATACAAAAGTTTCGAGATGCATCTACTCTCTGGCTGTCTATTAAACCTGAAATGAACAAAATGTCGCAGAAGTTAGCCCTTTCCCCACATGCGACTATTTTGGGTTGAGAAGTGAAGGGAATTATGTTACAAGCTCCATTAGATTGATAACTTTAGCAGAGACCAGAATTGCGTTTTAAACAATATAGCAGTGAATGTACTCGGATTTGCGACATCTTGTCTACCGTGCGCGATACTTACCATTACCCTACTAGCTGACACGTGGCTACAGCAGCTCCAGAAGTGTACAACAATTCGTCCAGAACTTCTGCATTCCACAGCGCTGTGGGATAATGCATATGGCCAGATGAATACTTATGAGAGACAAACAGTTATACCTTTTCTTTTGCACTGCACGACGTTTTCAACAAACAGATAGCGCAATAGAGTAGCTCAAGTGGAAAGGAACACTTCCCATTTAAATTTCTGCATCCTACACTGTTGGCAGTTCTGTGTTGTTGCCAGTTACGTGATTTTATTTTTGTGATTACAAAATAAAGTTGAATGTATGCACTGGGTAGCCGAGGCAGCTAGTTCTTGGTGATTCGGTCAACCAAGTAAATGAATTTACTGAACATGCTGCAAATTGATACAGGGAGCCTGTGTGTCAGAATTCTAAGCCAGTGTGGCACAACGGCGTTAGATAGAAAGATGAGCCACTGAGAAGAGGATTTGGTGGTCTTTTGGGATGTTGATAGGTTCATATATTTATGGTCTGGGTTCGATTCCAGCTTCGGTCAATGATTTTAGATACGGAGAGACAGATTCCATTCTCTTCTGGCTACACAAACTGAAGAAGATATAATGGCATTGTGGTCTGAGATTCCCATTAAAAATGATATTCCTTCTCTACCAAGTAGACGTTAGGTTGAACCACAATAAAGTCTGGAGTGGCGACATGTAGAAACTCTATCACCAGTAACCTTTCTTATACTAGTTATTTATTTCTAGTGACGAAACAAACGCTATGTAAGCTCACAGGACACTTATTCCATCTTTTATCTGAGCTTCTGTATGTCGATAAAATTGGTTCTGAACTGGGAATGCAACTCAGAGCGCCCTTAACGTGGAATTTCATCCCTTCGTGGCAATACAGCTCGCCTACAATTTGTTGTTTGTTCACAACTGCAGATTCCTCAACATCTCCACATATTGCGCGTGAAAGGGTTCGAATCCTGGCCCGGCACTTAAGATTTCATTATGTATTATCAAGCTCTAGCATGAGAACACCTATCTGCTGGTGGATAATAATTTCGATTTTTAATGCATTTTCATTCGTTGTAAACACTAACGATATTTGACGTTTTTGACTCCCAGTGAGACACAGAACTATTTGTGAGATCACTGTAAGTTCAAGATGTTATTCCGAGCTGTTGGTGGAGAAAAATTCGGTAGCTGACGTCTCTTTGTGTGTAGTCAACAACGATATGTGTGGAGCTCTATTCCCAGTCAGCACTGAACTCTTCGTCATATTATTTCTAGTTCAAACATGCTCACATGTCGCTGCTGGTGCAACAAACCCATATTTAACGTTTTTCTCTAGACTATAACAGCGACAGGTACCGGGCTGGAGTCCTGGGAAGGAAAAAATTAATGTTTCGCCTCGTCATTTCAGTTAAAACATCTAGCTACTGCCGAGAAAATCCGATATGTCACAGTTGATTGTGCTTCGATATCTATCCGATTAGGTTCTGGGTTCGAATCCCTGTCCAACACAAGGCTTTACCTCACGGCATTTCGAGTAAGTTACTTGTTAAGAAGCAATATTTAACATCTTTCGTAGTTCGTTAACAGGGACAATAGGTACTGGGTAGGAATTCGCATTCGTTAAAAGTGTTTGCGTTATGTAATTTAAAGTTGGTATTTGTTAATTGATACTGTCTAAAATCGAGGTATATCACTCTCTGTATGCCTAATCAGGAATGACTGTTAGTTTCTGTCAGTCACGAAATCTTTGCTTAGTCTGCATGACCTGGATTTGAATCCACATGCAGAACGAGACGGTTCGTCGTGTCATTTGAAGTTCATACATAAACTAGCTGCTCGTGAATAACTTAAATTTTTAATGCCATTTTGTGTTAAATAATAAGCACGGTATGTTACTTTGAAGAGGAAATCATGACTACGACGAACTTACTACGTGCATTACCTATCTGACGTAATAATGAGAGTGGTAACATTTCAGGTATGTCATTTATTGTAATGAATGTGAGCTTGCAAGCGTTAAGGACAGTCTTACCTGTGATAGGGTGTTCCCTGATATTTGTAGTATCGTAGTATTACTTTACATCTTGAGTTACTGCGATACAGAGCAGTGTTTTCTGGTGGCGACTTGTTGGAACAATTTTCAATAGTCAAACGACTGTACCAAGGAGCGATTAGAGGACCTGCTAGACAGCTGAGTTATGTGGGTTGCATGCGAATCAGGCGAAATGCAATTCTGGTAGATCGGATACTTTTGAGCATGACTGTACACTACCATTATTTGCACGACGATTCTGATGGTGTAATTAGATTTTCAATATCTTTATTAGTTTAAAGTTTAGTATCTGACTAAAACACAAGTACCACCCAGCAACGAATTTCCAAAATCTAAACGGATCATCCGATTTTGTCGATTGACGTGTCTTTAGAAAGCTATTAGTGTAAACCTAAATTGGTGTACATTACAGGCAAGTAACTTGAATAGTACACGAGTTATTGGAGGTCAAAGTAGCCGATTACCATCGATCGTGGCAGGCCGTAAGTACTCCAGTGACACGAAAAAACGGTAGCAGCATGCTTATAAATATTTATTAGTCTGTCTTTGTTTATATCCGATATATACATACTATTCATGAAGAAATTGGTTAAATATTTAGTTTGTTTTAGAGAGCACAGAGACATTGGGCAACTGGCCTACCTTTTGTTCTATTCCTTTGATATATGTTTATTTAATTTGTTTATGTATCTAATAATGTGTGTTACAGCGTGTTTATGGTCCAGCCGTAGGAATATTTATTTAAAGTTATTTAAATATAAATCCAGTTTTTCGAATGTCTTTCATTTGGTTTGTGTGGGTGCATTGGCTTGAAGATATGGCGCGAGCGCTCTAGCCAATCACAGCACTTGTGAATGGGGAGACTGGATGAAAGCGGTAGAAAAGTTCTGTGTGGTACGGGAGAGGACACGGGAAGAGCTGGACAGTACGGCACGAGGGACGCTCTGTTGCGAGAGGGACTTGGGAGTGTGGAGCGGTTTGCGCTTGGTCGCGAGAGATAGAAATACTTCAGAGTGTGGACTTGTGAACTAGGGAGATTTGAGGTTTCTACAGTGAAGACACAGTATACGTTTACAAGTGAATATCTCGCGAGCTATGTTGTCGCTCACAACTACTAACAGGCATTAGGAATCTATTGTTTCCCTGTTATTCAACTTATATTTTATCTAATTGCTGGACCATCGACAGCAATAAGTGTTTTGCATAAATATACCGCATTCTCAAAAGTACTTCTATCGTCTTATCATTTAAAGTCGTTAAGAGAGTACCTGCATATTTTATTTAATTGCAATCTTTCATTTATAAATCACTATGTTGTATCAAAAATTCGCAATTGCCGAGTGATAGGAGCCTTCGACCATTAGATTCATGTGTATATTCATACTGTAGACTCAGCAGTATTTTGCTTGTAATGCGGCAACTATGTATCTCAGTCCGTAGACAACGAAACCAGCCAAAACTTTTAATATTACAATTCTGAGTCAGAGGGTATGTAGTTGAGGGCCACCACCATCTTTATTTTAAATTGACAGCGTACAAACGGCTATATAAAAATACAAATTTTACTTATTCAGTTGCACATACACAATTCCAAATTATCTGTGCAGTATGGCTATGCAAATGAGGACCGACAGTCCTGCAGTATAAAAAATACACACATAAAAAAAAGTTTTGCATCACCTCGGTTCCAAGAATTCAGAAAATTGGAATAATCAACATCATTTCCGCCCTTTTTGCTGCTCATGAAACTACACATTGCATCTTGTACCACCATACAGCGAGACCATCAGAGATGGTGGTCCAGATTGTTGTACATACCGGTACCTCTAATACCCAGTCGCACGTCCTCTTGCATTGATACATGCCTGTAGTCGTCGTGGCATACTATCCACAAGTTCATCAAGGCACTGTTGGTCCAGACTGTCCCACTCCTCAACGGCAATGACCCCTCAGTGGTTGGTGAGTCACGTCGTCCATAAACAGCCCTTTTCAATCTATCCCAGGCGAGTTCGATAGGGTTCATGTCTGGAGAACATGCTGGCCACTCTAGTCGAGCGATATCGTTATCCTGAAGAAGGAAGTCATTCACGAGATGTGCACGATGAGGCGGGGGGGGGGGGGGGCGGCGGCGGCACGAATTGTCGTCCATGAAGACGAATGCCTCACCAATATGCTGCCGATATGGTTTGACTCTCTGTCGGAGGATGGCCTTCACGTATCGTACAGCTGTTACGGCACCTTTCATGACCACCATCGGCGTACGTCGGCCCCACATAATGCCACCCCAAAACAGCAGGGAACCTCCACCTTGCTGCACTCGCTGTACAGTGTGTCTTAGGCGTTCAGCCTGATGAAGTTGCCACCAAACATATCTCCGATGATTGTCTAGTAGAAGGTATATGCGACGGTCATCGATGAAGAGAACGTGATGCAAATCCTGAGCGGACCATTCGACATGTTGTTGGGCCATTTGTACCGCGCTGCATGGTATCGTGGTTGCAAAGATAGACATCGCCACGGCCGTCGGGAGTGAAGTTGCTCATCATGCAGCCTATTGCGCACAGTTTGAGTCGTAACACAACGTCCTGTGGCTGCACGGAAAGCATTACTCAACATGGTGGCGCTGCTGTCAGGGTTCCTCCGAGCCATAATCCGAAGGCAGCGGTCATCCACTGCAGTAGCAGCCTTTGTGCGGCCTGAGAGAGGCATGTCATCGACAGTTCCTGTCTCTCTTTATATCCTCCACGTCCGAACATCGCTTTGGTTCACTCTGAGACACCTGGACACTTTTCTTGTTGAGAGCACTTCCTGGAACAAAGTAACAATGCGGATGCTATCGAACCGCGGTACTGACCGTCTAGGCATGGTTGAACTACAGACAACACGAGCCGTGTACCTCCTTCCTGGTAGAATGACTGGAACTGATAGACTGTCGGACCCCCTCCGTCTAATAGACGCTGCTCATGCATAGTTGGTTAAATCTTTGGGCGGGTTTAGTAACATCTCTGAACAGTCAAAGGGACTGTGTCTGTGATGCAATATCCAGTGAACGTGTATCTTCAGAAGTTCTGGGAACCGGGGTGATGAAAACCTTTGTGTGTATATTCTTGCAGTACATAATATCGGCAACATGATTGAGGAAAGGAGGTTGCCAATAGAAATCTTACTCATACCAACGAAAGATTAACAGCGTCTAACCACCGTCACAAGCATATTTGAGCAAGATAAACCGTTGTTTAAGAAAATCGAATGGGAACCGTACGAAAGACCATGTAATTCTATAGAAATACCGGCCTACGAAATATTGGACCAGCTTGTGGTCGGCGGGTCTAAGTGGAACACAGCGCACAGGTCTCAAAAAAGTGGGGAAATATGTATGTCTGAGCACTAGCGAGAACTGACGCAGTCGTTCTTAAGGGACACAAGAAAAGCTGGACTGTTACTGTTTATATTGCATATAAATGATGTGGCGAATGACGTCGGATTTATCACGATGTTGCTGTACACAGGCTTGCAGCACCATAAAATTGGATCGAAATATAGACAGACTTGCACAGCGTTGAAGATTCGTACCACTGACTGTTGGCCCTCAGCATAAAAAGCTTAACAGATTGCACATTAATAGATGAAAAGACGTGTTATTCTTTGATCACACGACTGGCAACTAGACACTGGAAATTCACAGCGGTTTATTCTCTAGGCTTATGTGACGGGATCGATTTTAAGCGGAACGAACTCTTAAAACCAGCTGTAGGAATGGCAGGGGCCAGACAGATTCATATGAAGAATCCTCGGGAAGTGTAATCCATCCATGAAGGAGGCCGCTTACAAAACCCTCGTTCGACCAACTGTTCAGTACTAGTAGGGTGAAAATTCTTCCAGGTAGGATTAACAGAGAACATTGAGAAGAGCAGCGCATTTCGTCACGGTTGCGAGACGTTGATTCAACTCCAGTCCAGACTCTACAAGAGAAGTGTTCTGCTTGAGGAAGAGCGCATGTTCTAAGAAGATTTCAGCAATATATTGCTTCCTCCCACATACGTCACGAAACAGACGGGACGATAAAGGCTTGCTGATGATCATTCTGTGCGTCCCCCATTTGCTGATGGGAAAAGAAATGAAGGAAATTATACTGGTACGCAAAGTACCATTCCACATTGGGAATAAGAGGCGTGCGGACAGTCGTTTCCCCCTCACTTTTTACGTGAGTATTATGCAACAAGGAATGGCTCATTAGTATTTAGTACCCAACGCCATGCAAGTTACAGTGGCAGGTATATACTGATGTAGAAGTTAACTGACCCCAGGCAGACTCGGATAAGGATACGTCCATTAACTATTGGGTGAGGGGTTTTCTATAAAACTGGGACCCCTCGCGTGAGGTTTATCCCGTAGTCAGGTAAAAATACACAAAAATAAATTTTTATTTGTGTTAAAATCGATTAAAACATTATTTACAAAGTGTTTTAACAAGTGATTAAAACGCTTATTTTAAACATGCCAACGCGCAGGAGTATTCGAGCGGACGAACACACACACACACACACACACACACACACACACACACACACACACACACACACACACACACACACACACACACGGACACACGGACGGACAAAATGGCTCCACGAAAATAGTAATAATAGTAATAAGCGTTTTGATGGATCCCTAAAACAATTTTACCTTTCATTTGTATCTTGTACACATTAAATGCCAAAGAATCTTCTTTCACTTTGCAGATGAATGAAAACAGTTTGTAACGTCCTTTGAAGGGGTATGATTTCATTACTTTTCAATCTCTTGATTTATATGAGCACTGTCATTCTTGTCGGTGAGCTTCAGCTTAGCTTAGCTTCCTTCCAGAAACGATTAACTTCTTGCTCGCACATGTGTTTCGACCGAGCGAGGTAGTGCAGTGGTTAGCACACTGGACTCGCATTCGGGAGGACGACGGTCCAAACCCGCGTCCGGCCATCCTGATTTAGGCTTTCCTAAATAGCTCCAGGCAAATTCCGGGATGGTTCCTTTGGAAGGACCCGGCCGACTTCTTTCCCTAATCCGATGGGACCGATGACGTCACTGTTTGGTCTCTTCCCTCCTCCCCTCCCCTCCCCCCCCCCCCCCGATCAGTCAATCAATCATGTGTTTAGACTTGTCGACACCCCACTTAACATATGCATTGTAAAAGTTTTGATACAAACTCATGTTGAACGCATTGCAGAATATCGCGACTAGCTCACTGACTGACACAAAGGAATTTCGACCGGCGGTACAGAGAACTCCTTGGATGAAATGTGACACTTGTTTAAAATCGGGGAAACCGAGGCATGAACAAGTGTAAAGCATTCAGTTCAATTCAGAGAGACCATAAAGGTTGTTTGGCTCGTTGATTTGCGGGAGGGGACCAAACAGCGAGGTCACCAGTCCCATCGTATTAGGGAAGGATGGAGAAGGTAGTCGGCCGTGCCCTTTCAAAGGAAACATACCGGCATTTTCCTGAGGCAATTTAGGGAAATTACGGAAAATCTAAATTAGGATGGCTGGACGCGGATGTTTGGACGCGGATGTAAACCGTCGTCCTCGTGAATGCGAGTCCAGAACGCTAACCATTGCACCACCTCGCTCGGTTAAAGATTGGTGGGCACTTTAATATTGCCCGTTATAATAACGTTTATTATCAGAATTGAAAAATTTGACGTGAGATTTTCATCCGCCCCTTCTTTAAATAAAATTTTGTGAGGTTTTTCCGGAACCCTCCTCTCCCATTTTGAGCTTAATGAACGTGCGTGCCCTAAATTGTTTCATTTAGTTTCCAGGTTTCACTGTCCTTTTTGGAGGAAAGCAAGGTATTTTAGCAAAGAATACACAAGCAATTGTCAGAATAATTAAGTTTTTCACCAACAGTTGGAGCTTCAACGCATCATTTAAATTTTTGTAACAAATTGGATATATACAGTTAATAATTACAAATTTTATAAACACTGTATACTTACAACTTCTTTCTACAATTAAAGATAGGAATTACATTTTTCTTGTAAAAGATTGACTAATAGCAGTTTTGAAGAAGATAAAGTCTGTGACAGCCTAAGTTCCAATCTGTTATATAGTTTTGTTCCTGCACGATATACACCGTTTTGGCATAATGTGGTGCTACAATGACTGACGTGTGTGTCACTGTCTGACCTGGTGCTGTAATCATGGACACTTTTGTTTTGAAGAAAGAGGTTTTTCTTTACTCAGTACACTTTTGACTTGCATGACTATTTCCAGTATATAAATGTAGGGAACTTTAAAGAAAGGTTTGCATGGTTTTCTGCAGCTCGCTCGTTTCATTCTTATGATTGCTTTTTGTTTCCTGAAAACTTATAGCCTGATGTGCATTTCCCCAGAAAATGATACCGCACTTCAGTACTGAATGTACATGAGCAAAATGTACAGCCCCACCTGTTTCTGCACTAGTATTGTTACAAAGAATTCGTACTGCATAGCTCAGTCTTGTTTTGAATTTAGGGATGTGATACGAGAGCTCCATTTAAGATTTTCCTGGATATGAATCCCAAGAAATTTAGTTTCAGTGACAGCACTGTTTTGGTTATCTATACATATTACTGGTTTTGCTGCATTTTTATGCCGAAATTTTGCGTCTCTTAGACGTCGCCACACGGCTGAATACGGGAGAACCATTAAACATTTTCCCACGCCACGAAAATCTAAAATCACGAATCACATTCCAATCGTTATTGGGCTTGTTCAAAAGATATTTTCTGTTATACACATGATTTCTGGTTCCGCTGTTTACTTTTACTATAGTGGTTTTATTTTTGTCACTTTACTTCTTGAACGCTGTGAGTAAAGACTGGAAACCGACCAAGAATGCAAAAATATCTGAGCATTTGCGGGAAGAGGACATAGACCGAAAATTAGCTTCGTCAGTCCGTATTAAGAAAATGGCTGGATTTCAAAAGCCGCCCTTCATATCACATCTTCTTGGTTATTCGAAACAAATAATAAAAAGTGTTACATTAACGAGCCTAAATGCGTTGTATTTCTGGGTCAAATATGCATTGAAGACAGAGAAACGTCTGAAACTGTCTTCCTGTTGATATGTTATCCACGAAAGTATTCTACCATTCTCTATTTCAAGCAAATTCTGCGTGCATGTGACAGAAATTATGAACAAGAATCAATCGTAAACAGCATCCTGCTAACGTTTTGGAGGCATCTAACACGGGGGCGCCGGCTTCAAACCAGCGTACAGGGGTTGGGGAAAAATATTGAAACACCGCGGGAAATCCATGCCTGAACGTAAGTGCAGATGCTAGCCACGCCTGCAAGTTGCGCTGTTTTTTAAGTACACCACGAACGACACCTGTGCAATGTCTAAATACGTTGCAAGTGTCAGCCGTGGTCAGAACAGAGTTCTGTCTAGTTGTGAGTGCATTGTGTGGGATGTAAGTGAATTCGAAAGTGTGAAAGTTGTTGGTTCTCGTATGGTGGCTGCTTCCAGCTTCCATAACAAAGGTAGCCGAAGAGTTTGGTGTTTCAAGAGGCGCCACATTGAAGATTTATACCGAATACAGGGAAAACGGGAAAACATCATCCGCTCAGTCACAACAGAGACGAAAATGTGTGTTGATTGATCGTAAAAGATGGTCTTTGAAGATGATTGTGACGAAAAACGTGATGACCACAGCTCCATAATCGGGGAATTGCAGGGAGAGCTGGAATTCCTAACAGAACAACGTGGTGCCGAAGCCGTGAAACCAGGACTGTGGAGCAATGTAAGAATGCCATTTGGTCGCATGAGCCTTGCTTCACTTAGTTTCCAACGTCTGTCCAAGTTTACGTCCCAAGAGTGGGACATAACAGGGATTCGGTGATGATTTGGACAGCTATATCGTGATATTCCATGACCCCTATGGTTACTGTACAAGGTGGCATTGCTATCAAGGACTGTGTGACCATTTTGGCCGATCATATCCATCCCAATGTTTGCAATGTTTGTTCCCCAATGGTGACGCTGTTCACACAGCTTTCATTGTTGAGGGCTGGTTTTGTGAGCACGAGGATGAAGTGTCGCATCTCCCCTAGAACCAAATTGACCAGATCTCAGTATTATGGACCATTCGTGGTCTACTTTCGCACAAGGGTGCGTGATCGCCATCCACCTCCATCGTCGTTACCTGAACTTCGCACCGTTTTGCAGGAAGAATAGTATAAGATTGGGAACCATACAAGACCAGTATTTATCCATTTTAAAAAGTTAAGTAGCTCTACTGAACGCCATTTCTTCGCCAACTCTTTTCTCACGCCGTATTAGCCATGGTAATGTGTTGCGTTTGTGATGTTTCCGTATTTTTGTACACCCCCTTTTAAGTCTGTTTCGCCATCTCCCATTGTAATGCCTACATGATTTATTACTTGGCTCAAGGCTTCGCGGAGACGGCATCTAAAATCCAATAAGTGCAAATAATATGTAGAATTTGCTAACCTCGGAGTTTACAAGGTGTATGTGATATAACACGACTGAAAATAGTTTTTGATCACTGGAGGTATTTTACTTCCACTTATATTTTGGTTTCATTTCTGCAACCAAAGCGCCCCCCCCCCCCCACACACACACAAAAGAAACAACTTTGAACGATGTACTAAACTTGTTTTGTTTTCTGCTGTTGGGTTATTGTTGTTGTGGTCTTCAGTCCTGAGACTGGTTTGATGCAGCTCTCCATGCTACTCTATCCTTTGCAAGCTTCTTTATCTCCCAGTACTTATTGCAACCTACATCCTTCTGAATCTGCTTAGCGTATTCATCTCTTGGTGTCCCTCTACGATGTTTACCCTCCACGCTGCCCTCCAATACTAAATTGGTGATCCCTTGATGCCTCGGAACATGTCCTACCAACCGATATAATATAAAAGAGGCAGAAAGCATATGAGCACTGCAATTATCTTTAGGCGAGAAACGCACAGTATCATTATGCGCTATTCACTATTAGTTCTGTCGCTGTACACAACTGTTTCTATTAAGAACAGACATACGGTCTTAGAGAGATACAGCAACTGTCAATGAGTTACAACTGGTTATTAATTTAGTCACACTTCCTCAAACAGCAATTATTAGTAACAATAAATCCCAAATATTAATCCACTCAACAGCCTTTTAAATTAATAAATTGATAGGTTAACGGTTTAGGTCTATTGACCACTGTCAGATCTCTTAAAATCCTACAGAGACAATAAGCAAATAAATACTATAAAAGACTTCGTAACATTACAATAACACATACAGTAACGCATGGGGCAAGATTTAATACCTAATGTATACATATAATTCCAGCGAGATCTTGCATAAAACAAACAAGTTCTTTTTTTTTATTATTTTTCTTTCATTCCCTTACCTTGGGGATGAGTGTGATCTGTCTGAAGGCGTATCGAGCAGGAGCTTCTCAGCCACTGAGTTCAGAGATCTTCTGTTTTACTTCTTTTCATATGTTATGCCAACGATAAAGGAGGGTGTTGGGTGTTACGTTCCAGGTTGGGAGTTTATTAGAAGGTAATTTGGAAGACTGCTCCTGTATTAACCTTACAGCCAGGTGCCTGGCGGAAGAGTGCATTTACATACATACATACCCATACATACATACGACGCCACCATACAGCACATACGACGCCACCATACAGCGCGTTGCGGTGGGTACCTTGTAGTACTGCCGGTCATTCCCTTTCCTGTTCCAGTCACAAATGGAGTGAGGGAACGACTGTCTATAATATAAACTCTACTACCGCCAACATATATCTCGCGTAAATATCGGTAAGACGTGAAAAATCTGTGCTTGTATGTAATTATATAGAACATGTAAGTAAAGAGACCAGTAAGTATATAGGTACCAACACAAATCTCTCTCTTATATTGTATTTGCGTTCCTTACGCTAAATATGTGTTAGTGGCAGTAGAATCGTTCTGCAATCAGTTACAAATGCCAGTTCTCTAAACTTTCTCGATAACTTTTCGCGAAAAGAACGTCTTCTCCCCAGCAGTGATTCGCATTTCAGTTCAGGTAGCATTTCCGTAATATTCTTGTGTTGGTCGGACCTGTTAGTCACAAATCTAGCAACACGCCTCTGATTTGCTTCGACCTCTTCATTTAATCCGATTTGGTGGGGATCCCCAACACTGGAACAGTACTCAAGAAAGGGTCGCGCAAGGGTTCTGTAAGCCGTCACCTTGGCGTAAGGAGCACACAGAGGAAAACGAAACAGACTATATAACGAGAATGGCGCGGAAGTTGGTGACGCTGGTAGGTGTATGTATATAAGTGTTATCTATTGGGAATCCGGAAGAAACAGCGCGAACGTTCACCGCTGTGCCACTTTGATGTTAGACGTGAGGACTGCCAGTCATGTGTACGTTAGATTTCACTGTGGAGACCGGAAAAGAGGGACAGCGAGGTTTACTGCGGGTTCTGACCGCGGAAAGTGTGTCAGCAAGTCAAATCCAAGCCCGAATGTCTGCAGTGTATAGTAAACACAGTAAGTAACGAGCGCGTGTGTTAGCATACAGTGAACGCTTTAGAGCAGGTGGGGTGTCACTGAAAGACAGCAGTCGGCCAGGATAGGCTCATCGTGTCATTGCTGCTGTGGATGCTGCCGTCAGAAATGACGGACGGCGGAAGACTTCGGCTCTTGTCACGCTCACACCACGATCACATCTTGAAAACCTGTGCGCAGTGGATTCCCCACCGCCTGACGGAGGCGCAGAAGTCGAAGAGAATGCCGACATCACTGCAGTACCTGGTACTGTGTTACGATGAAGAAGATTGTTTCCTGACCCACACTGTCCTGGAGGTGAAACGCGGTGTTATCTTTTTGAGCCGAAGAACAAACGTCAGAGCCAACAATGGAAGCACGTGGTCTCACCCCCCACCGAAAAATCCAGAGCGATACATACCAGGTCCGGGAAAGTCATGACGACATGTTTCTTTGACTAGCACGGCTTGCTGCTCATAGACTTTCTGGTTCGCGGCACCACAAGTAACGGACAGCGGTAAGAGACAAACTGTGAAAAGTGAAGCGCGCCATCAAGTCGAAACACCCGACGGGCGGTATCATTCTGTTGCCGGATAATGCCTCCCATTTGTTGCCAAGGTTGTTTCTCTGTGAAGCCCTTATGCATCCTCCATACAGTCGTGGTCTCTCCCCGTGTGATTTGCACACTTTTGGAGCCCTGGAGAGACACATTTGTGGCCGTCGATTTGCTTCGGACGAAGACGTGCACGCCTGGATACGAGTACAATCATCGTTCCGTAGGCAAGCGCAAACATTTTTCCTTGAAGGCATTGACCGTAGTGTCTCACAGCAAGATAAATGATTAACAATTATGGCGATTACTTTAGAAACAATAAACAGTTTACTTATTTTTTCTCATCTTCCTCGTTTTCTTTTGACTGCTCCTTATCAACGAACAAACTTTTTCTAGAATTCTCCCAACAAACTAAAGTCGATCATTCGCCTCTCCTACACCGACCTTATGAGCTCATTACATTTAATGACGCTCTGCAGCGTTACGCGTAGATTTTTAATCGACGTGACTATCAACCAGCGCACCAGTACTACGGTATTCGAACATTACAGGTGTTTTTCCCCTTATCATCCGCATTACCTGCATTTTCCTACATTTAGAGCAAGCTGCCATTCACACCACCAATAAAAATTTGATGTTACCCTGTATCCTCCTACAGTCACTCAACAGCGATACTTTGACGTATACTACAGCGTCATCAGCAAACAGCTGCGCAACCCATCCGTCAGATTTACGTATATAACGAACAAGAGCGGGCCTGTAACATTTCCCTGGGGCACTCCTGTCGGAAACTGTACTGTGTTTCACTACTTCAAAAGTCTTCAAGCCACTCCTGCATATGGGAACCTATTCCGTGTGCTCGGACCTTTAACAGTCTTCAGTATGCCGCTGTGATACGCGCTTTTCGGAAATCTAGGAGTATAAACTATGCCTGTTGCGCTTCATACATAGCCCACACGATATCGTGCGAAGAAAAGGGCAAGCTGAGTTTCGCTCAACGGACGCTTTCCAAACCCGTGTTGATTTTCTCTCTCAAGGAACTTTTTATGTGCGAACGTTCAAGAAATCTGCAGCAACCCAACGTTAACGATATTGGCCTGTAATTTTGCAAGTCCATTCTTTTGCCCTTCTTATATGCATAAATCACCTGTGATTTTTTTCAGTCGCTCGAGGCTTTCAGCTGGGCGAGAGATTCGCGATCAGTTTTGTGTATTGCATCATACAGTAAAAATCTTAACTGCCTTATGTGAGCAGATAGAGCGCTGACAAGTTTTGTGAGGTTTTGGGGAGACGGCCACGATGCTCTTGCGGAACACAGCCAGCTGCGGTGTGGGCAGACAAGCTGCCGCCTCCAAGTTACGCAACGCGTGGCAGCTGCTGCTCGAGGCTGACCAAGTGCACCACGGTTTCGCTAGAGCGTCCGTGTTTCCACACGCGACAGGCTCAGAATGAGGCGGGTCAGCTGACGGGCGCCAGGTGACGCGTCTCCTGGAGTCTTGCCAGTTGTGGGCGCAAGCAGTGTCCAAACACTGGGAATTCTTGACCGAGAGAACCAAAATAAGCGCCTGGGAACGAAAGCGCCTGTCTTCGGAAAACCTCGAGTCAGCAAGGCACCGAAAATTCGCGGACGCGTTTGAGTGGACTGGAGTACTAAGCACTGTTCGGTTGGAGGGTTTATGCCTGTGCCTTCCTTGTTATGGTCTTCAGTCCGAAGACTGATTTGATGCAGCTCTCCATGTTAGTCTGTCCTGAGCAAACCTCTTCGTTTCAGCGTAAGTACTAAAGTCTACGTCCATTTGAACCTGCTTACTGTGTTAGTCTTGGCCTCCCTCTACAACTGTGGCTCCGTCAACTAAGTCGAATTCTACAGTGACGGTATCGAGAAACCGATCTCTCATTGGGAGAAATTGTTCGACGCCAGGCTGACTATGTGAGAAATAAATATGTGGACACGAAGAATAAAGACGTAGAACGTTAATAGCGTTAGTTTCATTAAAAATCCTTAAGAGTTTTCACTTAAAAAATTCGGAGGCATTACTTTTCTAGGTGTGTCGAAGTATCGACCTTGCTAGATCGGGGTCCAGCCATAGTTTTACAGAGCCACAAGCTAGGCAGCTGGCCTATGTAATCGAAATCTGAGTATACTAGTGGGGGAGAAGAGGGAGCGGAGTTGGAGGGCCGAGTTGCGGACAGAGTAGCGAGCACGAGAGGACGTGGCTGTCTGCAGGCAACTGTGATCACCAATGGAGGGGGCACCGAGCCGACAGTACGCTACCGCTGGGCACCGACACAGGCAGTGAGAGTCGACACGGCAGCTTGTGGCGACGTGGACGGAAGCTGTATCCGTTGGCAGAGGTTGAAAATACCTCTACAGTTGTAAGGTTCTGTTTTTAGAACATGGCCAGTTTCGAGCTCTTATACGCCCAAAATCAGGTGTTATAACTTCGTGCAGTGACCCCGAGCGCCGCAGTGGACGAGTACAGGGCGCGTTGTATTACCAACGAGCGCAGAGCACGGAGGCGAGAGTGGTGTGCCACCAACGCAATTCAGGTAACTTAAAAATACGACGAGAACGATTAAAATACACGCACACTTCTCTGAACAAAATTAGCCTCTCTGCTGGGAGTTGCAACCGACAAGTTGCTGTTGCAATACTGGAGGAAGAACAGAAAACCTCAAAACTGTCCACAGATTAGAAGCATTGTAAGGGACTCCTTACCATAGACATGATATTGTTTATGGCTATGGCAAAGAGGGTAACATTTGAAACACTGGCCGAGGGACACCGTTCTCCTGCTCGAAACTATTCGACAGCATGTCACAAACTTGGTACCTAAAAAAAAGGGCCTTGATAAGAAACAGCGAATAATGATGGTGAGATGGCCACGGAAAACCCATTGGTGGAGCTGTCCTACAATCTGGTGTTTCCAAGTAGTGTCATATGCCTTACTGATATACCTACACAAAGCTGTTTACATAGGAAAGCTTGGTGAATAGTCGCCTATAGCAACGTTGTCGGCAGTGGATCGAAATCTCTACAAGCCAGACTGAAAGCATCTTAGAAGCTGGCCATCTGACAAGCAGACCAGGCTACGATTAACCATTCGCTTCTAGGTATTTCCTACACAGCTGTTTAGACGATTCTCCAGTAACTTTGGGAAACGTCCGCTCCTTTTCTGGTTTGAGAAGAGGTACTAAAATTGCCTTCCTTCACGAGTTGGAAAAGTTGCCTGTCTGCCATATCGAATTAAAACATCGTAAGTGGATTTCCTTCGATGGTGGTTTCAAGTCCCGCAGCATGCTGTATCGGATTTAGTCGTGACCGGGCACAGTCTCACGAGCCGCAGACATCACTGAATCCATCTTCCACATGGAGAATGGGCAGTTATGGGACTTGGAGCGCAATTTACCCCATTCCACAGCGGCACGGTAACGACAGATCCTAGATGGAAATGGCAGTAGTCAGTGAGTCAGTGAAAAATGCTCTGCCACTGTCTATGCAATATCTCCAGGTGTTGTTTGGAGACAGCCCTAATTCAACGACGCTGCTGTAGGTAACCGATTACCTTCACCAGAAATTCGTTGATAGCTCCCCATAATGTGGTAGAACAAATGGGACGGTTGATAGTCCAGGATCACTCACCATGACATTTCCTTGCTCTCCTTGATGCGTCGAGCCTTTGGCCTCGCTAACCGAAAGGCTGCAAGGTTTTCCGCTGTTTGGTGGTTCTTAAACCGTCACAGAGCTGCACGCCTAACCCGAATGATTGAACGGCACTCACAAGTCCACCAAAGGACAGCTGGTCTTCTAGGATAAGAGGACTTCGGGATGGAGAAGTCAGCGGCGTGATGGATTACTCGTGTGATGCGGTTCACCCTCCTGGATGTTGTCGCAGCATTCATAACAGCCAGCCGGGTGGATAGCGTATAGTTGGCTCTGCTCATCGTGTGCGCGTTCTTTCAGGGGAGAACTCCATTCAGTAGGCGAATGCGGAGTGGGAAGTGGTCACTCGAATCAAGGTCACCAGTGACCTTCCACTGAAAAGATTCCTCAAGGACTGGAGAGCACAGAGAGATCGATTGCTGAGAATGACCCAGCAGCAGCACAGAAATGAGCGGAAGTGCCTGTGTTGATGATGCACAGCTCATAAGACGTTATGAAGCTCTCCACAACGACACCGTTGCCTAATGTGTGGATTTTTAAGAAGATTTTAAGAGAAAGCCCTACAGTAGAGAGCTAGTACTTTTAATCATGTTTTTAAGGTGATACTAATCTATGGGACCACTAGAGGAGGATACAAAGAGAACAGGTTTTGCATCAAGTAGAGGAAGTGGTGCGAATAAATTCACGCCCACAACGTGGAAAGGGCTTCATTCAAAGCTGACCAATCTATTTCTACGACTGTAGTATGTAAATGCAAATGTTTTCTAGAGGACCCGCTTCAATCGCTGTTGACGATTAAGATGCCAGATACTGCACCACCTGGACTACATTTACCAAATAAAAAAACGTATGCCTCAACCCAGAGCCGAACCATTAACCTCCTACGTGCTAATCCACAACTCTAAACCGAACGTCACAGCGCAAGTAACATGTGCTGACAGCGGTAGTTGCCATAATTGTGGTTACAGTGCTGCCAGATTGCCATTCTTTAACGTCCTTTTTCTGCCGGATGCACCAGCCAGACGAAATTTTGTGATGTTTTTCCTTACCGCTGGCATGTGAGGAGTCGCACTGAGCAGCCCCACTGCTCGAATTTCGCTTCACCCTGTATGCACGAACACTGACTGATCTCTTTTATTTTGTATTTGCGTTCCTTACGTGGTAGTAGAATCGTTCTGCAATCTGTTGCAAATGCCAGTTCTCTAAACGTTCTCTATAATGTTTCGCGAAAAGAACGTCTTCTCCCCTCCAGTGATTCCCATTTCAGTTCAGATAGCATTTCCGTAATACTCTTGTGTTGATCGGACCTATTAGTCACAAATCTAGCAACACGCCTCTGATTTGCTTCGACCACTTCATTTAATCCGATTTGGTGGGGATCCCCAACACTGGAACAGTACTCAAGAAAGGGTCGCGCAAGGGTTCTGTACGCCGTCACCTTGACGTAAGGGGCAGTCAGGGGAAAACGAAACAGACTATATAAAGAAAATGCGCGTATACCATGGAGAGTCAACGACTCCCATATCAGATACACCTAATGTATAATACCTTCTGAAGAAGACAGTTTTAAAACTGTAGAAACTATGGTCAAGGTTCAATAAACATGTATTTTGTTACTGGCTGGCTGTTATTTCCAGTCCATTGAAACAATTACTGAATTTCCGTACCTACGATGCCAATGATAAAGCGATAATATGTGCGACTTATTAATGAAAAAAGTATCAGGGTCATTACCAAGGTTTTTAAGTACTATTACTCAGAGACGAACTGTGTCACTGGGGAAGCGTCGCAACATTTTCGTTTGTCAGAACAGATATCGTTTATATAATGTCTCCGTATCGCCATACCACCACCATAAATTAAAATCATCCTCATCAGAAACGAACAGAACATTAGCTGGTGAACTATGAGTGGAGTGCGTGTCATCTACCAGGTGATGATGGTCCGTCTGCAGCACTGGAGCTGGTAGGTATCGTGCAGGACGGTCTGTGCGCAGACTGCGACAGCGATCCAGGGAGGTGCAAGGCCTCGGGCGTTGTTAGCAGGAGCTCCCACTGACTGTGACTGCACTCTGAAGTAAATTCTTGAGCGATCTCCGAGCAGCAGCGAAGTGTCTCTCTTCACGGCTGGCATTATAGTCACTGCCTTGAAATCTAGCGCCACGCTAGGACGTCCTCTCCACTAGCTTTCTCCCAAGATTTCTATGGGCGTGTCCGTACATCTGATAGGCATGCTCATGTTGTTGTACGCACCAATCGAATCATTTAAAACTTCCGTAACAGACTGTTCTCAAACTAAGAAGACTACACACCTTTTCGCCAAGGTAGTTTTATCCCCAGAAGGCATTGCTTCGTTACAAAAAATTACGTTTCCTCCGGCACCTGTAAATTATTTTCATTTCTGTAGCCGACCAAGACCCGCACCGGGAGCGTCTCCGTCTTAGACAGCTCGACAATGGCAGTTGCAGATCCATCGGTGGCAGTTTTCACGGGCTGTAAACTGCGAGCCGCCACGGCTCCTTGTGCACTGGGTCGGCTGTCGGGCAGAGATTTGACATCATCGTTCCTTCCGGTGTGACCACACTGTGGGCTAGCTCACTTGATAACGGGCCAGCGGCGGCAGTGTTGTACCACTGTCAGATTCCTCTGTGCCTCGCTGCTACCGCGGAATGTAGGACGACATCTGTATTATTGCTAGGCACTGGCCTTGGCCCCTGAATTCGCCAGGTATCTGATTACTTTTCGAACATCATGGACAGCCAGTTCACTAGACCCGTCCAGACAGCTATTCCTGTTGAAGCACCGCTTCCGAGAGGTGTGCCAGCCTCTGATCGAGAATCAGTGTGGCTGTCCAGTCTGTAAGTGGTTTTCAGGCGGTTTCCCACAGCCCACTTGGTGAATACCGGGTTGATACCCAAGACCCAGCTCAATTACAAGATTCGCAAACACTTAAAAAAAATTCGTCCTCTTTGACATGAGTAACACTGCACGCAGACAGCTGGGGAACACATGTTCCGTCACGAGAGTTAACGGAGTGTGGCGGCAAGGAGGACACCTGGCCACTCCTTAAATAAATCACGCTACATTATTGCATAACCACGTCAACTCTGCGCCGCTGAGGAACAGAGGCACAAGAAAAAACAGCGATCGAAAGCCAGTTCACAGATCGGAAAATCAACCTCCATGTAATCTACAGGAATTGCATGACAGGCGTTTGGATGCGTGCCTAGTGAAGCACGCCAGACAAGAAAACCGTCCCCCCAGAATAGGGACAGGAAAAATAGACCAATTAAAACCGATACCGATATCTTAGTTCGGAATCACCGTTATTTTTCTGTATTTTTTTGTACCAATAACCGAGTAAAAAACCGAAATGTGTGTTACCCGTAGTACCAATGCGAAAATTTTTGGTTTTTAAATAAACCTTTTTTGAAAAGAGTAATTTGTATTCTTAAAATTTCCGTTGGTATGAAATATTGCCAGAAATGAGTATTAGAACATGGCATAAGAAATGGTGCAGCATTGCTGAACAATAATGACGTGATGCCGTATGCATGAACGTGCAGTGTGCAAGACTCGCCCCCACATGGTCTATACAGCAGTTTCTTGCTGTCGTCGCCGGACATCCGTTGTGCTGCAGAATGCCACAAACCCTAGTCTGGAAATATTTTTACGAAGTGTCTTAGCAATGAAGTAGAAAGCTTCATTTGCTTTAAAAGATTACATATTTGTCTGCCATTTCTAAGAAATAAAAGTGGAAGGAAATTATAGCAACAGTAATAAATTAACTTTACAGCAATTCATTCGCAGTAAACAATGAAAACAGAAATAGCTATTTTTCTGCCTGTGTGTGCATAGTTCATCTGCCTGTAGTCCTTAAAAACCGACAAATTAACATGTAAAATAGCGTTCTTCCACCTCAGTTTTCACCCTTTAGCACTGACTATTCGTAATGACCAAATTGTGGTATGATCCCCGATTAAAACGTGATTTTTGAGCGGAATTTCAAAAAATTAGAATCAATGCGAGAATGCTACTGATTTTTTTTGTAGCATTCAACCACTTATCACTTTTCGAAAATAGCAACAAACAGTGGACAAACTAAGTTTTCTTTTATTTCTACGTATGTAATTTAATATTTTGTTTCTACGTATTTTGAAACTGAGCGAGTAAAATTTTTTCAATCTTTGTTCGATTTCTAATTTTATTACAGGAAATAACAGGAATAAGAAACCGAAAATCGTTTATTTCGAGCGCCTTTAAGAGACACGTTAAACTGGCGTGGGAAAATACCGATATAAGAAAACCAGCAGTTTCAGTGATAGCCGCCATCCTTGCCCATGGGTACAATACGCTAAAACGCTTCGGCGACGAAGAGGTCTACAAATTCTTTCAGGTTTACCATACGCAACTGAAGCCACTCATCGGTGATCAGATCCGACATAACTAGCAAAAGTCGATTGTTGCGCTGCCGATGTTCCAAGCAGACACAAATATATTCTATGGGGTCAAGAGCGGGTGATTTTGCGGACCAGCTGAGGTATGTTACAGTTGCTGAGTGTTCGTCAAGCCAGAAACGTATCCGTACGGCCCTGTGAACACGGCTGTCGTCATGTTGGTAGACAGGTCACAACGATAGCTCCCTGTGCCAGTGTGTCACGTCTCCGTGTCAAGGCGTGTTACTGTGCTGGTTCTGTAATAACTGTCATGTCAGTGTTGGTGGGTCACGTGACCGTCTAGTAGGCCTCCACAGCGACAAGCGTGCATTTTTAAGGGGGAGGGGGAGAATAGTAGATATTTATTTACCTACGAATCACGGTGCGTTAATGCTTGAAGGAAGTAAAAGAAGTTTAGTGTGTGTCGCTCCGTGGTTACAAAGTTAATAGTCACAGAGCAGAAGCAGCTCGGGTAAAAGACGGTTGTGAAGAGAAACCGGCTGTTTACTTTTTAAAGGTACCAACCGGGTATTAATGCTCGAATGAAGATAAACTATCTACATCTACATGATTACTCTGCACTTCACACCTGAGTGCTTGGCAGAAGGTTCATCGAACCAGCTAACGAACGCATAAATCTTTCTATGCGGGCTCTGATTTCTTTAATTTTATTGCGATAATCGTTCCTGGCAACGTAGACAGGCGCTAACAAAATATTTTCGCATCTAGAAGAAAAAGTTGGTGACTGAAATATCCTGAAACGATATCGCCACATCGCAAAGCGCTTTTGTTTTAATGATTCCTATCCCAGTTCGCATATCGTATGTGACTTCCTCTCCTCTGTTTCGCTAAAATACAAAAAGAGCTACTCTTATTTTTTGATTTCCTCCGGCAATTCTACGGGGTAAGGATCCCACGTCGCACAGCAATACTCAAGAGTATGAACAAGTGTAGTGTAGCCAGTCTGCTCAGCAGATCTGTAACAGCTTCTAAGTGTTCTCCTAATAAAACGCAGTCCTTGTTTCGAATTCTGGGTCATTTACTCCGTGTTGACTGGTGAAAGAATTTTGGAAAACCTTGTTCAGTATGTGTGCATTAATGAGACTGCCAGCGCTGACATTAACATTGCTATTTTTCAGTAAATGTATTGATTGTGTCGTGTCTCTGGAGTACTCTACAAACGACTAGAATCTCTCTGGATTTTTGCCATATTTCGAGACACATTCGCTCTGGAAACGATTGAAAGTAACTCGCACTGATGTCTTCCCTAAATTTCAGGCTTCTGTATAACATCGTCAGTTGTGGTGCTCTTGATTTCTTTTAAATTTGGCTTGCTTTTTTTCGTTGTTTCTGCAACAGTGTTCTCATCTGTTTTGTGTGCCAAGGAGAATCAGGTCAGTCAATAATCAATTTATTTGGTATAAATCCCTCAATTTCAGTCGAAACAAGTTTTCTGAATTTAAACCACGTCTGGTCTACGCTTACATAGTTAGTTTCGAAGGAATTACATTGTCTCTTAGGAAGGTGTCAAACGAAATTTTATCTGCTTTCAGAAGAAGATACACTACTGGCCATTAAAATTGCTACACCAAGAAGAAATGCAGATGATAAACGGGTATTGATTGGACAGGTACATTATACTAGAACTGACATGTAATTACATTTTCACGCAGTTTCGGTGCGTAGATCCTGAGAAATCAGTACCCAGAATAACCACCTCTGGCTGTAATAACGGCCTTGATACGCCTGCGCATTGAGTCAAACAGAGCTTGGATGGCGCGTACAGGTACAGCTGCCCAAGCAGCTTGAACACCATACCACAGTTCATCAAGAGTAGTGACTGGCGTATTGTGACGAGACAGTTGTTCGGCCACCATTGACCAGACGTTTGCAATTGGTGAGAGATCTGGAGAATGTGCTGGCCAGGGCAGCAGTCGAACATTTTCTGCATCCAGAAAGGCCCGTACAGGACCTGCAACAAGCGGTCGGGCATTATCCTGCTGAAATGTAGGGTTTCGCAGGGATCGAATGAAGGGTAGAGCCACGGGTCGTAACACACCTGAAATGTAACGTCCACTGTTCAAGGTGCCGTCAATGCGAACAAGAGGTGACCGAGACGTGTAACCAATGGCATCCCATACCATCACGCCGGGTGATACGCCAGTATGACGATGACGAATACACGCTTCCAATGTGCGTTCACCGCGTTGTCGCCAAACACGGATGCGACCATCATGATGCTGTAAACAGAACCAGGATTCATCCGAAAAAATGACGTTTTGCCATTCGTACATCCACGTTCGTCGTTGAGCACACCATCGCAGGCGCTCCTGTCTGTGATGCAGCGTCAAGGGTAACCGCAGCCGTGGTCTCCGAACGGATAGTCCATGCTGCTGCAAACGTCGTCAAACTGTTCGTGCAGATGGTTGTTGTCTTGCAAACGTCCCCATCTGTTGACTCAGGGATCGAGACGTGGCTGCACGATCCGTTACAGCCATGCGGATAAGATGCCTGTCATCTCGATTGCTAGTGATGTGAGGCCGTTGGTATCCAGTACGGCGTTCCGTATTACCCTCCTGAACCCACCGATTCCATATTCTGCTAACAGTCATTGGATCTCGACCAACGGGAGCAGCAATGTTGCGACACGATAAACCGCAATCGCGGTAGGCTACAATCCGACCTTAATTAAGTCGGAAACGTGATGGTACCCATTTCTCCTCCTTAGACGAGGCATCACAATGACGCTTCACCAGGAAACCCCTGTCAACTGCTGTCTGTGTATGAGAAATCGGTTGGAAACTTTCCTCATGTCAGCACGTTGTAATTCGCGCCATCGGCGCCAACCTCGTGTGAATGCTCTGAAAAGCTAATCATTTGCATGTCACAGCATCTTCTTCCTGTCGGTTAAATTTCACGTCTGTAGCACGTCATCTTCGTGGTGTAGCAATTTTAATGGCCAGTAGTGTATACCGTGACGGAAAAAAAGTCACAACACCGAGAAAGAGTTGTGCGACATAAACGAAAGTTGGCAGGTGTGTTCCTACATCTGAAAGGTGATGTCTATTCAAATGTCACACGTGTTCCAGCAAAGTGGCGCTAGTAGCGGGATGCATATCTGGTTTTCTTTAAATACACGCTGAAACGATCATGAACGTTACTGGTCTTTGAGATTGGACGTGGTAAACTGATGTTAGCCAATCATGCCTTTAAGGCGACAAAGATGCCATTATCAACACGTCACAGAGTTTCAACGAGATCATGTAACAGGGCTACGAGAAGCAGGATGTTCCTTCTGCGATATCGCAGAAACACTTGGCAGGAATGTAGCCACCGGACATGGCTGCGGGCAGCGGTGGTCACGAGAATTTGTGGCACCATGGAGATCGGGTTTCGGGCAGCCACACGGCGCTAACGAGAGGGAGGACCATCGTCTTCGGCGTATGACTCTGGCGCATCGCACTGGATCTGTAGCAGCAATCCAAGCAGCAGTTGGCACCACAGTGACGCAACCAACTGTTACAAATAGGTCACTTCAGGGACAGCTCCGAGCCAGACGCCCTGTAGTGCACATTCCACTGACCACAAATCACCACCATTTGCGATGTCAGTGGTATCAAGTGAGAGCTCACTGGAAGGCAGGGTGAATATATTTCATGATTTCTGATGAAAGCTAGTTCTGCCTCCGTGCCAGTGAAGGTCGTGAGTTGTTTAGGAGGCGGCCATTTGAGGACCGGCAACCAAACTGTGTGGGTGCTAGACACGCTGGAGTTATGGTCTGCGGTACGAGTTCGTATGACAGCAGGAGCACTCGTGGTTATCCCACGCACCATGAGTGCAAATTTGTAAGTCAGTCTGGCGATTCGACCTGTTGTGCTGCCATTCATTTACGATATTTCAGGCGTTGTACTCCAGAAATATAACGCTAGCCCACACAGCGCTGTTGGAACCCAACAGAGTGGACATGTTGCCTTGGCCAGGTCGCTCACAACATCTGCCTCCAATAGAACACATATGAGACATCATCGGACGACAACTCCAGCGTTATCCACAAACAGCATTAACCGTTCCTTTATTGGGCGACCAAGTGCAACAGGCGTTTTAACTCCACCCCACAAGCTGACATTCAACATTTCACATTTGCAGCGGTTTATCTCGCGCTTAACCTGTGATCTCGCAATGCTAATCACTAAAATATGTTACCTACACAAATGTATGCCGTCCAGTGTGGCCGAGCGGTTCTAGGCGCTTCAGTCTGGAACCGCGCGACCGCTACGGTCGCAGGTTCGAATCCTGCCTCGGGCACGGATGTGTGTAATGTCCTTAGGTTAGTTAGGTTTAAGTAGCTGTAAGTTCTAGGGGACTGATGACCTCAGATGTTAAGTCCCATAGTGCTCAGAGCCATTTGAAACACAAATGTATTTGCGAAATTTCGTTACTCTACATTAATTATGTTGTGCTGTTGCGATTTTTTTCCGTTAGCGTATTTTGTGCTTATTTTTGATGGCTTTCGATGATAAAGTATTCAGTCTCGCTACAATGACCTTGTGGTCCCTAGTCCCTGTATTCATCATGATACTATTTGTTGCTAAGAGTTCTAGTATGTTATCGCAAACATTTACACCGTGTAGATTACGAAATGGTGCGTCACCTGTAATAAACTTGGATACTGGACCATAGACAAATCCTTGCTGTAGACATCTGAGTGATTTTGGTAAGAGCTGTACTAGTGTTTGTAATACCTCAGTTATCAGATCAGTCGATTGCAGAGCAGTTGACATGGCTAACAGCTCAAGACGTTTGCCAGGTGTCTACAGTCGCCGGGTTCTTACTGTCTGCTGAACTAAAAATACATCCCCTCGTAACTCTTCGTAGAAGGCAGGAGTTGCGTACGAAGTGAAGCTATTTCTCACAAAGACGATGAGAAGGCGAAGCAGCCAAAAGCAACCTCTCGTGCAGAGGCAGCACTGCTACGTTCGATAATGAACTCCCCGCTGGCCGTTCGCCAACGTCTTCCGCTAATGTTCTCCGTATAGGAGTGGAAAAAGAGAAGGGTAGGGTTGGTGATCTCATCTTACTTCCAGAAAACTTACTGGGTGCGGTGGGTGCCGTAAATCTAAATTTTTTTGGAACATTGTTCCTGGAGAAACAGCAATCTCTATACTATTATTTATTTCGATACGCACAGTTGCAATCGCATTTGTTTATTTTTAAATGACCGATTTATATCTTCTGACGACTTATTTTCAGATCTTACATTGTGTGAAGAGTTACGATCGAAACGAGCACTAAAATAAAATATAGTAAAAAAGCGCAGCTGATATACTCTTGATGACCGTAGGATCCGTTGGCGTGAAGCATGTCCATCTGTGGAGGCGCAGAGAACACGAATACGGCTCGGCTGCGTTAGTTAAATGGCGGAAGCTCCGACCGTTGTCTCACTGGTAGCCAACGGCCGTGAAACTTGATTGCATTTCGGGAAGAACATGTATTAGCTGTATAGTTATTAGGAGTTTGGTTCTTGAGAAAACATCGAAGAATATTTTGATGTTATAAAGAAGAACATATATTATAAAAAGCGTCGAAATAGAGAAACAGTCTCTACCCAATTACAGGTCTCATTCAAACTTGCACTGCCCTCTGCAGGGCCTTCTGGTAAACGTAGCAAAGACGGACGGTAAGACGCCAGCGTGATACTCGGAAGACGATATACGTTCCAGTTAGTCAAAGATATTGTGAATTCCCATTTGCCAGAAGGGTCACAGTAGTAACTATGGGAGCGACGCGGAATCGATAAGTACCGTTATCTGCCAACAGATCTACGTAACCACGTAGAGCTAGTATAAAACATTTAAGTCATGCCTCGTTTACATAAATTAGCTGCTTGATATGTCGTTCCGTTTGCCCAGACATAATTGTTCTTTGTTTAAATGGCCGAGTCATTTCTTCGAGGAAAATACATACCTAAAGTATGGCTTACAAGACATATAACCACTTTTTACTAATGTACGATACATGCATATATCAAGAATGCACTTAATTCCAGAGCGAATTAAGTTATAGTCGCAAAGAGCGATAAAATTAATAATAGTGGTGCAGTAAGAGCTACCCTGTATGGCCATTTGGTATAAATATTTACATGTGTACGTATAATTTGCAGTTTGTTATAGTGTCGTGTTTAACAGACATAATAATATTTTATCATTTAAAAACGCCAACGGTTCCTACGATCATCAAGGGTATATAAGCTACGCTTTTTTTTTCTAAATTATTTTATTTTAGTGTATGTCTGGATTGTAAATGAATCATTACATTTTATTCTTCACAGAACGTAATATCTGAAGATGATCTCTTAGAAGATTGAAACTGGTCACTTAAAAAATATAAAAAATAAAAATTAAATAAAAATACAAAACTTAAACGTGGTGAAGACTGGCTGATTAATATGTTCATAGAAGCACATTCCGAATCTATCTGATATTCGTAAACGATTCAATATGACTAAGGATTCGAATACTACCACTAGCTCTTCTGTCTTATTTACACTTATTACACGTTACTGAGGCAGAGAGCTAGAGGGGGATTTCAGTGGTGCAATCTTGTGTTAAGTTGCAGGCTGTTTCAGTACTAGTAATGAAGACGATATTACTTCTTGTGCGTTCGGCCTCTGTCCATTTCTTACTCAACAGTATCAGCGAGATTTCTAAATCCAAGGTGCATTCAAAAAGAAACGAGCTGGAGGCTATAAAATGAAAACCGTTGGAAGCATCGTAATGCCGTTGCCTACGGAAGAGGATGTGGTCTCTATAAGAGCATTGATATCCCACACTCGCCGCTACAGGACCATCGTCGCACACCCATGTGACGATAAAGCGAGCAAACAAACGCTTCGACGTTCACTGCCCTCAGTTGTGCTGAAAACAGCTAAACGGAAGCTTCAGGAGAAGTGCTCTGGGGTGTATTGAATTTCCTGACAACGGAAGGAGTGCGGGGAGCGGAAATTCATCAAATAATGGCACAAGTGTACCAAGAACATGCTCTTTTCAAGTGTCAAGACGTGGGACAAGTGATTCCAGGAAGGAGGGATGTCGTTGGCCTATGACGCACGATCTGGATAGCTACATCGCACTGCCGATACCACTGCCTAGCAGGAGATACCCTCATTATTGGACTAGCTTTACCCAGCCACGCTTTACTGCAGCTCCGTCTGCTTAAATGTAGAAGAAGAAAAAGAGAAAGCACACGTTTCTTATGTGTGTGGGAAGTGAATATACGTCCCAATCTCCCCCCCCCCCTCTCTCTCTCTTTCTCTCTCTCTCTCTCTCTCTCTCTCTCTCTCTCTCCCCCCACACTCCGTCCATCTCATCCTTTCTGTTTTCTACTTCCATTTCTTTCCATCCCTCTGTCCATCTCTCTCTCTTCCCCTCTCTCTGACCTTGTGCATTGTTTATTGTTATTGTAAATTCAGATTCTGCAATAATCTGCATGTGTCTAAACGTCTATTAAAGTAACATGTATAAATTTGGAGTAATGGGGAAGATATATTTTGAGATTTTTTTGGTACCAATGTTCTCTCGTTATATATTAAATATATATTACATTACTAAAATATACTGATATTAAAGAAATAGGTACCTAAAAACGTGCCCGTATTAGAATTGAACGTTGTATCAAAATTTCAAAACAATTGGTCAAAAACTTTCGGAGATTAAAGATTTTCAACAAATCAACATTTGCATTTTTATAACGTTTTCCCTTTATCTACATATATACCAGATAATCTTCCAGTAGGTATATAAAACACGTGAGTATTCGAATGCAATATTGTGTCAAAACTTCAAAGCAATCCGTGAAGAACTTTCTGAGACTTGAAATCTTTAAGAAGCGAACATATGCGTTTGTTCTCACATATAAACTGTAAATGTTCCTAATCGCAAATCTACAAAAAATTTTGACCGAATGCTTTGAAATTTTGAGGCAACATTGCACTGGAATGCGTGTGCTTTTATATATCAATTTCTATTAATATATAGTGCAATATATAATTTTTTACAGATTTAATAATAATGAAACAGGGTGTTACAAAAAGGTACGGCCAAACTTTCAGGAAACATTCCTCACACACAAAGAAAGAAAATATGTTATGTGGACATGTGTCCGGAAACGCTTACTTGCCATGTTAGAGCTCATTTTATTACTTCTCTTCAAACCACATTAATCATGGAATGGAAACACACAGCAACAGAACGTACCAGCGTGACTTCAAACACTTCGTTACAGGAAATGTTCAAAATGTCCTCCGTTAGCGAGGATACATGCATCCACCCTCCGCCGCATGGAATCCCTGATGCGCTGATGAAGCCCTGGAGAATGGCGTATTGTATCACATCCGTCCACAATACGAGCACGAAGAGTCTCTACATTTGGTACCGGGGTTGCGTAGACAAGAGCTTTCAAATGCCCCCATAAATGAAAGTCAAGAGGGCTGAGGTCAGGAGAGCGTGGAGGCTATGGAATTGGTCCGCCTCTACCAATCCATCGGTCACCGAATCTGTTGTTGAGAAGCGTACGAACACTTCGACTGAAATGTGCAGGGGCTCCATCGTGCATGAACCACATGTTGTGTCGTACTTGTAAAGGCACGTGTTCTAGCAGCACAGGTAGAGTATCCCGTATGAAATCATGATAACGTGCTCCATTGAGCGTAGGTGGAAGAACATGGGGCCCAATCAAGACATCACCAACAATGCCTGCCCAAACGTTCACAGAAAATCTGTGTTGATGACGTGATTGCACAATTGCGTGCGGATTCTCGTCAGCCCACATACGTTGACTGTGGAAATTTACAATTTGATCACGTTGGAATGAAGCTTCATCCGTAAAGAGAACATTTGCACTGAAATGAGGATTGACACATTGTTGGATGAAGCATTCGCACAAGTGTACCCGTGGAGGCCAATCAGCTGCTGATAGTGCCTGCACACGCTGTACATGGTATGGAAACACCTGGTTCTCCCGTAGCACTCTCCATACAATGACGTGGTCAGCGTTACCTTGTACAGCAGAAACTTCTCTAACGCTGACATTAGGATTATCGTCAACTGCACGAAGAATTGCCTCGTCCATTGCAGATGTGCTCGTCGTTCTAGGTCTTCCCCAGTCGCGAGGCATAGGCTGGAATGTACATACTGACGAAACTAAAATGAGCTCTAACATGGAAATTAAGCGTTTCCGGACACATGTCCACATAACATCTTTTCTCTATTTGGGTGTGAGGAATGTTTCCTGAAAAGTCTGGCCGTACCTTTTTGTAACCCCCTGTATATACATATCAAAGAAATAGGTACATACAAACATACCTATATTAAAATGTAACATTGTGTCAAAATTTCAAAGCAGTCAGTCAAAAACTTTCAGAGATACACGATTTTGAACATTTACATTTTTATTTATATAGATGTGCTGTATGCGGATCACATATGAGTGCAGATGTCGTGTGTCCATTATGTCAGCTAATCAAAAGTGGAGCGCAGAATATTTATGGAGATGAGAGAAATGGCAGTTTCTTCATAATTAGCAACAAACAAAAATAGAAAACTGACGACCGAATTCGTGAAAACTGGCGTTATACAACATCACAACTGTCGAAACACTTTACTGACAAGGGAATGGTCCAATCCGACATGTCGAAACCTACCCTGATATTTTCCACGCAGGAAGACTACACCATGTTAGATACGTCTTATTTGCAGATAAGAGCATTTTACTTTATTTCCAGTTTTGCTATTTCACATATGTGAAGTGAGTGTATCAGCGCTGAGCCAGCGAGATGAGGAGCCGATGCAGAAATTGCGCTTGACTTCAGTAAACAAATACGTAGGGAAAATACATTTATTCTGGCGCGAATCAAGTAATTGTTATTAACAGATATTTGCTAACAAAAGTTACCTTTTGTCATTCAGACACAGGAGGAGTCTATTGGTCATAAATACCACCTTTCAGTGATTTTACAAGGCCAGGAAACGTTGATACTAATAAACAAATGAATAACTTTGGCATAATCGAAGTTTACGATCTTATACGTACTGTAACGAGTGTACGCTGAAGTGTCAGACTATGTTCCATAGTCGGCCGTCGTCAATAGGACGGCTTTTGATCTAGTCATGCGGAAGACCATGTTCTCGTGTCGTTAACAGTCAGCTTATAATCAGTGTGACCAAGTTCATTTTAGGGTGTTTCTTAAACAAACGCACGCACTACAATGGCATCCCATATAAATATTATTTGCACAAAAAATTTCTTCCCACTTCATCACGTAAAATATAGACAGTAACATTGCACTTTCAGGATCAGACGGCTCTGCAACGGGACTTACAGCTACGAGAGCATCTCCACATATCAGGTAGGAAGTATTCCTAAGCGGCGGCTCACCAAGTCAGTTCAAGAACGGACTGGCCTCATTATCGCAAAAACTCGGATGGGAAAGCGTGGCCAGTTACACTGTACGCCCCTTACACCATCATCTACGGACTCATCGGCTAAACTGAGAACTGAGACATTTCTGGTCGTTTAGTAAGAATATGGAATAGGAGGCAAGCTTTTGCAAGCAATTAAAGGTCTTTACATGGATAGTCAGGCAGCAGTTCGAGTTGACGGTAAATTGAGTTCATGGTTCAGAGAAGTTTCAGGGGTAAGACAAGGCTGCAACCTGTCTCCACTGTTGTTCATATTATTTATGGATCATATGTTGAAAACAATAGACTGGCTGGGTGAGATTAAGATATGTGAACACAAAATAAGCAGTCTTGCATATGCGGATGACTTAGTTGTGATGGCAGATTCGATTGAAAGTTTGCAAAGTAATATTTCAGAGCTAAATCAGAAATGTAAGGACTATGGTATGAAGATTAGCATCTCCAAAACAAAAGTAATGTCAGTGGGAAAGAAATACACTCCTGGAAATTGAAATAAGAACACCGTGAATTCATTGTCCCAGGAAGGGGAAACTTTATTGACACATTCCTGGGGTCAGATACATCACATGATCACACTGACAGAACCACAGGCACATAGACACAGGCAACAGAGCATGCACAATGTCGGCACTAGTACAGTGTATATCCACCTTTCGCAGCAATGCAGGCTGCTATTCTCCCATGGAGACGATCGTAGAGATGCTGGATGTAGTCCTGTGGAACGGCTTGCCATGCCATTTCCACCTGGCGCCTCAGTTGGACCAGCGTTCGTGCTGGACGTGCAGACCGCGTGAGACGACGCTTCATCCAGTCCCAAACATGCTCAATGGGGGACAGATCCGGAGATCTTGCTGGCCAGGGTAGTTGACGTACACCTTGTAGAGTACGTTGGGTGGCACGGGATACATGCGGACGTGCATTGTCCTGTTGGAACAGCAAGTTCCCTTGCCGGTCTAGGAATGGTAGAACGATGGGTTCGATGACGGTTTGGATGTACCGTGCACTATTCAGTGTCCCCTCGACGATCACGTGGTGTACGGCCAGTGTAGGAGATCGCTCCCCACACCAAGATGCCGGGTGTTGGCCCTGTGTGCCTCGGTCGTATGCAGTCCTGATTGTGGCGCTCACCTGCACGGCGCCAAACACGCATACGACCATCATTGGCACCAAGGCAGAAGCGACTCTCATCGCTGAAGACGACTCGTCTCCATTCGTCCCTCCATTCACGCCTGTCGCGACACCACTGGAGGCGGGCTGCACGATGTTGGGGCGTGAGCGGAAGACGGCCTAACGGTGTGCGGGACCGTAGCCCAGCTTCATGGAGACGGTTGCGAATGGTCCTCGCCGATACCCCAGGAGCAACAGTGTCCCTAATTTGCTGGGAAGTGGCGGTGCGGTCCCCTACGGCACTGCGTAGGATCCTACGGTCTTGGCGTGCATCCGTGCGTCGCTGCGGTCCGGTCCCAGGTCGACGGGCACGTGCACCTTCCGCCGACCACTGGCGACAACATCGATGTACTGTGGAGACCTCACGCCCCACGTGTTGAGCAATTCGGCGGTACGTCCACCCAGCCTCCCGCATGCCCACTATACGCCCTCGCTCAAAGTCCGTCAACTGCACATACGGTTCACGTCCACGCTGTCGCGGCATGCTACCAGTGTTAAAGACTGCGATGGAGCTCCGTATGCCACGGCAAACTGGCTGACACTGACGGCGGCGGTGCACAAATGCTGCGCAGCTAGCGCCATTCGACGGCCAACACCGCGGTTCCTGGTGTGTCCGCTGTGCCGTGCGTGTGATCATTGCTTGTACAGCCCTCTCGCAGTGTCCGGAGCAAGTATGGTGGGTCTGACACACCGGTGTCAATGTGTTCTTTTTTCCATTTCCAGGAGTGTATAAACGGACTGAGTGCCAAATAGAAGGAACAAAGTTAGAACAGATGGACGGTTTCAAGTACTTAGGATGCATACTCTCACAGGATGGCAACATAGTGAAGGAACTGGAAGCGAGGTGTAGCAAAGCCAATGCAGTGAGCGCTCAGCTACGATCTACTCTCTTCTGCAAGAAGGAAGTCAGTACCAAGACTAAGTTATCTGTGCACCGTTCAATCATTCGACCAACTTTGTTGTATGCGAGCGAAAGCTGGGTGGATTCAGGTTACCTTATCAACAAGGTTGAGGTTACGGATATGAAGGTAGCTAGGATGATTGCAGGTACTAGTAGATGGGAACAATGGCAGGAGGGTGTCCACAATGAGGAAATCAAAGAAAAACTGGGAATGAACTGTATAGATGTAGCAGTCAGGGCGAACAGGCTTAGATGGTGGGGTCATGTTACACGCATGAGAGAAGCAAGGTTACCCAAGAGACTCATGGATTCAGCAGTAGAGGGTAGGGGGAGTCGGGGCAGACCGAGGAGAAGGTACCTGGATTCGGTTAAGAATGATTTTGAAGTAATAGGTTTAACATCAGAAGAGGCACCAATGTTAGCACTGAATAGGGGATCATGGAGGAACTGTATAAGGGGGGATATGCTCCAGACTGAACGCTGAAAGGCATAATCAGTCTTAAATGATGATGATGATGATGATGATGATGATGATAGTAAGAATGGGGGGGGGGGGGGTATTGCTACCGTTAGATATGCATTATCAAAATTCCAGCTGTAAGGCTCACTGCGAGCACTTTTTTAAAAAATGTTAAAGTTACGCATGTTTGCCTCACAGAGAATCGTTTAAAACGGTCCTCTGTACAGCCATTCCTGCCAGGGGAGCGAGTCGGCGAATTAGCAGACGCAGCCTAGACGAGAGGACGTAGCGCCGCGTAGCGAGAAATCCAAAGTACAAACACGTGGATCGTAGGCACGGCAAGAACAGGTTATTCTGTTAGCGTTTGCCACATCACGAACGGTTCCCATATTGAGCACCTATAAGTTGAGTTAAAAACTTAGACTTATGCTCTATCCACTGATTGATGTGTGTCTATTTTTATATGTCTGGAAGTTGTAAGTAGGCTCTTTAGGTTTTTATGTTGGTAACGTCACCTAGCGCTCTGTATGAAAATCACTGGCTGTGCTGTGTGCGGTCTGTGGCTGGTTGGCATTGTTGGAATATTCGCCATTGTAGTGTTGGGCTGCTGGATGTGAACAGCGCGTGGTGTTGCGCAGTTGGAGGTGAGGCGCCAGAAGTGGTGGATGTGGGGAGAGAAATGGCAGAATTTTGAGAGCGGACGATCTGGACGTGTGTCCAACAGAAAGAGTAAATTTGTAATCTTGGATATTTAGCTGGCAGTATTTGCGCTCGCTGTTTTGCAGTAGTTCGAGTAACGAAGATTTTTGTGAGGTAAGTGATTCATGAAAGGTATACGTTGTTGTCAGTCAGGGCCATTCTTTTGTAGGGATTATTGAAAGTCAGATTGCGTTGCGCTAAAAATATTGTGTGTCAGTTTAGTGTTGATCAGAATAAGTAAAGAGCGAAATGACTGAGTACGTTCAGTTCTGCTCAGCTGTTTGAAAATCAAATAATGTAAGAGGTTTATCAGCACAGTCATTCATAAATTTTTCTAAGGGGACGTTTCAAAGTTTTCGAGCAATCATCTTCTGAAACCCGAATGGTACACAAAAATAACTCTGTACAATTGAGGTTGTAACCTACAATTAAAATTAACTTCGTGAAATAATCGAGTGACGCATTCCATTTGGCCATGGCAGGATATTAATTTCGTAAGCAAGAATGTATGCCTACACGAACTGTAATGAAGAATAAGCTGCCAAGACTGTATCAAACCCTATTACCAAACAGAAAGAGAGCACTATCATTCAAGTCCTACTGATGTTTGCTGTCGCGTTGCTGAGAAAGCAACCAGCAATGGAATGAGGTAGGTAAGGTTTGCTCTTGCACCTGGCCACAAAGAAAGCACTCATTAGGTTGCCGAGGACGATGCAGCTGTCAGCATACTGCAAAATGCCGCAACGTAGTGTCTCACTGGCAACCCAACGTATCCACGTTGACTTCGGCGAGCTGAAGTCTCTTTCAGCTGTAAATCAACGACCACAGAAGGACTTTCACCGCTGGTTTGTTGTACCACCCAACAAGCCGCTGTTTGTACCTTCATAATGTGCGGAGTTTCATGAATAGTTTCGCCAAGAAAACACCAGTCGACCCTCTCAGGAAACTGATCATACGAATATTTGAGCCAGTAGCTGTGCCTATAATTTCTTCGGCGGTGTCACCTTTGTAGCAAGAGACAGAAATTTAGTATTTTCTCCAACAAATGTAACTTGAGAAGCCAAGAATGTTTTTAAAATTAATTTAGTTTTTCTTTTTCAAATACTAAACTACTACTTAGAATAAAAACCCAATTTCCTTATCCACAAATTATCAAAAATTAAAACAAGCTACTACTAAATTTCATTTAAAACATTGTGTATTACTGAGCCACGCTGTAGTGACTATTCTGTAGAACAGCATACTACCGTAGAAAATTACTCTTAGTGGTAGTGATTTAACAGACAAGCTTTACCCAGTAAACGTAACGGAAAAAATCACATCGAATGTAAACAGCACTGAATGTTTACACTAGCTGTGCTGCCTGGCTCAAGTAATCAACTTAATCTAATTGAGCGAGTATCTGTGCTCTAAAGTATATCTGGTACTATTTCGATCAAGTTAGGATAAAAGCATAAACTTCCATGTGCGCGTCCGTCGCTTATTGTATGCTGTTTTATTGCTGCAGTTCCACAAATACGCGATTTCGACCACTGGGTCTTTGAGAGATTTTCATGGATGTAGTGTCCTCCGTCATGCTCTATTTTTCATTTTCTTTTGTACACCCTATATGTTAAACGTTCTGTTTTACCGATTTTATTCCTGAACATTGTAATATATTGTGATGGAGAGCGAGAATAGGGATGTTGGAAGGAAATAATAAATAAGATGTGGATGAACAGAGAATATGGTAGAAAGAGAGGGAATATGAATACCGTGCGTGTCTGAGTTGAGAGTGGCGGAGAAATTAGTACAGTAGTATTATCTCTGCGCCACGGTCTGCACATCGCTTCGCGAGCTGCTCAATCACACTAGGGCGACTGCGGCTGACTTATGTCCCATGTTGATCTCCAGAGAACACACACAGCCTGGGAGCGACGGTAATTACGCTAAATGGTTATCGAAGAGAGAGAGAGAGAGAGAGGGGGGGGGGGAGGGGGAAGAGATGGGAGAGGGAGGGAACACACTGGTCATTTCGGACAGACGCTCGGTAATACTTCTTTCCAGAAGGCAATAAATAACCCTATTGCGCAATTTCGCCACGACTGTGTGAAGTATGGTTGTTGAGCCTTTGACATTTGGTGTCTACCACGATAACTGAGAGGAGTCGGTAACAAATGAATTCAGTAATGGTTCTCATACAAATATTTGAGGTCTTGTATCAAACATGTTTAAAAACATCCCTTGGCAGGATATATGAGCCTAGATCGCCGAATCTGTTCCTTTGCAGAGGATCTATTCCCACGGGGAGGACGACGATGGTTCAAATCCGCGTCCGGCCATCCTGATTTAGGTTTTCCGTGATTTCCCTAAATCGCTTCAGGCAAATGATGGTTCGTTTGAAAGTGCACGGCCGATTTCCTTCCCCATTCTTTCCTAATTAGATGGGACCGATGAACTTGCTGCCTGGTCCCCTACCCCTAAATCAGCCAATCGAAGATGGGAGAACTTTTATGTTCAGGTACGAAAGGAAACCCCTAGGTTTTGGGTCGAGTGTGCTTGGGTAGGTCACAGGTAGGCACACAGGTAATCACGATTGGAGTTTTGAGCCGACAAAAAAATTCCATAGCCACTTTTGATCCGTATAAACGCGATCACTGGTACAAGTGATAGCTGTGTTCAGAATTCCTCAAAGAGAGATCCAGAATCCAACACAAGGCGTTACAAAGACGAAGAAAAGAGAGACCAGCCATCAGGTAAATACCGTCGCTTCGAACTGTGGCTTGGGTTTACAGTGTTTTTGTAATAGGGTGGCAATAGCCGTAATTTTTCGTGGTCACAAAACCATGAGTTGGTACGCGACTGCACTTCAAAAGTTCAAAAATGATTCAAATGGCTCTAAGCACTATGGGACTTAACATCTGAGGTCATCAGTCCCCTAGACTTAGGTTTAAGTAGTTCTAACCAACCTAAGGACATCACACACATCCATGCCCGAGGCAGGATTCGAACCTCCGACCGTAGCAGCAGCGCGGTTCCGGACTGAAGCGCCTAGAACCGCTCTGCCACAGTGGCCGGCAAAAGAAGTTCGTTTAGCTGTATGTTGTAATGTACCTTCATCTGTGTGAAAAGTATAAAGCAACTATTTAGGTTGATGATTACTACTGTTTGTGCGATGAAGGTCACAATATCAACCAGCCCCAAAGGATTCAAAATTTAACAAATGGTCTGTACGAGCCTTATTTCTATAACATGTTAGGATGTACAGCGTTAACAGAGCAATAAAATTAGCTTATTTCGCACCTCAAGGAACCAAATAAGTAGTTGAAACGATACATATGGCAATTTCACCGACTATCATAAAAACTGTATACTTGTTAATCGCACAAGAACACACGGAAGAAGATTCATCGTTTGGATTCTTAATGAATGAACTTCACTTTGATGTTAACTCTTCCAGGCATGTTTTTTATATTTGCCTCATTTTGTCAAACATTATTTATGATGAGGGAAAGGCAAAAAATAAATTGTCTTTTGATAGTGTATTTTTTTACTTTACGTGTCTGCAAATACATACGGTACAATCGTGGATGTTATATTTTACAAAATTTGCCATAGTATTAATGAGTTCACGTCCACATGAAGTGTTTAAATTCCCACTTCTTTCAGCCGAGTACGCCTCGACCACTGTCAAATGGTAGCCGACTCGTTCTTATATTGATGTGCATTATAGTTTAGACTTCACAGTCATCACCACTATCTGCTTCATCCATAGGCAAAAGCGCAGAAGTAATTTCCGTCATCGCTTCTTAAGCTTTTCGGGAAAAAAAATGACTTTGTTGAAGCATATCTCTGACCGACATGTGGCGAACTTGCTTTTATGTAAGATACAGTCACATTCTATGACATAGTTATTGCCTACATAGCCATCCTCAGATGCTATTGGTCATGGTCGCCATTTTGTAAAGAAAACTTTCATGACATGTATTAGCAAACAGTCAAATGTGGGGCGCCAAGCTAGCGAGAAGCACGCCGGGTCGATTTTGTAAGTTCATTAACAAAGCTGCTGAGAATTTTTCCGGGTTGTGTGGCAGTGGTCCATGGAACTCTTCAATCCCTGACGTTTCGTCCAAGGCTACGTTGGACATCTTCGGAGGTACTCCTGATTGTGTGGAGTCTTGCCGACTGACGAGTCGAACGTCGAAGAGCGACCTAAATACTGTGGAAAGTGGGTGTGGTCTGGATTTCACGTGACAGCAGAGATAAACCTTGTCAAGGATAAAATATAACTATCGATCATAGTACGTCAAAGATAAAAACTTCTCATCGATTCTGTAGCGCCACAGTCTATATATCACTGAGTTTCATGGCTGCTTCTTTTCTGTTAAAATTATCCCCATGTTTATATATTTCGATGGCTTCTCTATATAGTCGTGGATAATAGTTCATCATAGTACATAAAACTTCAGTTTCTGAAAATTTCACTACGTGATTACCCGACTGAAGAGCATGTTCCGCCACAGATAACTTGGCTGTTTTCCCTAGACGGCAAAGACTTTTACGTTCCTTCAACTGTGTGTTCACACTTCTCTTTGTAGTTCCAATTTAGACCCTACCACATGTACACGGAATCTTGTATACACCACTTGCAGACGGGAGGGGGGGGGGGGGGGGACGTTTATCCTTAACGGAACGAAGTGCTTGGCCTATTTTCTTAGTTGGTCTTAAAATCGGTCGAACGTTGTTTCCTTAAAATCTTGCCGATTTGATCCGTTACGTTTTTGATGAAGGGTAGAGAAACTGTGTTCTTCCAGCGCTGTGTCCTATCGTTGTCCTTAGGCCTCCAGTTATTCGGTCGCAAAACTGTGTGTTAAAAGTCTAGTGGACAGGGCTAAAAGGATTTGTACGCCGGAACACCTGGACGCCGAGTTAAAACATCTAAAGCAGGCTTTTGAGAAGAGTGGTAGTCTAGTAAGGAAATATAGTTCATGATAATACGACAAAATTCTCGTAGCATTTACCATTTGTTACCCAGTGTGTGAAAAGGCAAGTTTATCAGTTGCTGAATATTTAGCATGAGTTTCAGGATGTGTCAACAGCGCTTGTTTACCACTTCCTGCTGGTATCTGTAACGCGTGTAGCGGATGCGAATGATACAGTGAGTCTATTCACGGTTATGTGTAGCGTAGCTTTAAATGAGATTGTATACGCGAGCGTTATTACTCGTAGTTGTGTGTACCAGATATAGTGTATACATTGCGGTTAGACACGGAGCAAGGAGACATATGCTGCTTGAAAGATTTTTATTTGTGGAAACGTGTCAGTCTCTAATGCAAAGGATCTATTAATATCTGTACCACACCACGGACTGCGTAATATACAAGACGATTCTTATTGACCCTGAAAAACTTCCGAAGCAACGCAGACGACGTTGATACGAATGTGTGGTGTCTGTTCTTTCGGACGTGTCGCAAGAACAGGCACCACGCGGAAACAATATATGTACATACAAGGGGATCACTGCTGTCAGCTGCTTGGTGTCTGTCCTTTCGGACATGTCTGAAAGAACAGACACCATGGATACATATCGTTGATACGTCTAACAGCAGTGAAGAAAGTCGATCCATTGCCCAAATGGATAGACCTGCTTCAGTGCTGTTGCGCAAATACGTCCGATCTCCCGTGGGAATCTCAGAGTAGCGGACAGGAGTCAATGGACAGGGACTGTGGATAGGTGGCGTTCAATGCGAATGTGGATAGGCCGTGAGGTGTGGCGAGACAGTCCACGGAGTTGCGACAACGCTGTGTTCCGGTTGGCGTAGTGGTTACCGCACCTGCCTAGTAAGCAGGAGATTCCGGGTTCGAATCCTGCTCCGGTATACGATTTCTCACTCGTTGCCGTTATTCCGCGTAATGTCCCGCTGCAGGTGACAGCAGTGATCCCCTTCAATCTATGCAGATGACGATGAGATAAGAAATTTAAAATAAGACATGTGGTCGTAACTGTCCGGAAATACCTCAAAAATGGATGACAAATGTTGAACAAGTGACGTTACCAGATGATGCACCTCTCCACACGTGCTGCGGATGAGCCTATCGATCTGATCATTACAATGACGTATTGACGTCGGTGTGGCTCTGGGCCCACGCGCGCGACATAAAGAGTGAGGAGTTCATGGCTCGAGTCTTGCGTCTGGCAGGCAGCATTTTTCATTGTGGTAGACAAAAAGTTGTGTGTTTACATTGAGGTAAGTATTGCTGTTTTATTTACTCGTCTCGTTGTTTCTGCTGGTTATTTGCAAAGCATAGTAGGGCTACAGCAAAAACCTACAATATTGCGTCACAAGTAAGTGAGTATAAGCTTTCGAATTCCGTCGTTACCAGTAAATAATACGTTTTCTTTAGTAAATATATCTGTTAAAGGAAAGAAACACTAAAAATAGCTATTATTTGATTACAGCGAGGACAATAATTTTGTAACTTCTACATTTACAACAGATCACATTTACAAAAGGTGTTCTACTGCATCATTCCGTCACCCATTTCCACCCAAGTCCAACCGCTGTGTGTGGCGAGGTAGCCCACTCCCTCTGGTGACGTCACATGTTCGACAGCACTCATCCATTTTGCGGGTATTTCCCGACATTTGCGACCCCATGTACCTTGTATGAGATTAAATTACTTGTCTCAGCGTCGTCTACGTCTCTTCGGAGGTTTTTAAGCGTGTATAGGTGACAGTCTTTAACTGCAACTTTCATTACACAGTTTAATGAATACTGGTTTTGCAACCGAAGAAAGCAATGCAGTTGGCAATTTCACCTCGTAAAAGAAATGAAAATTAGACAAATTCAATTGATTACTAAAAACAGAACAGAGATTAGGGTCGACGTTGAGGTATGATGAAGTGACATGATGGTGGTAACTTTCTATGGGAACAAGCTGCTGAGGTCTTCGGTCCCTATGAAGTAACGTCCATATCAAAGGAAAATGTCCGTATTCGCTTTAATAGAATTAGGGGGAGCACGGAAGCCTCAAATCTGGACATCCGTAAGGGTATTTGAACTTAACTCCTCACTAATGCCACAGTGCCTGTACTTGCGTATCAGGAGGTCACGGAACAGCTTAACCTACCAAGTTCGCATTAAAATTAGAAACTCGTCGCGATTTTCCGAACACACTGGGGAGGGGACTTCTCCTTCGTATTCAACTGTTTACAAATGGACAAATGAGTTTAAATTTGGTGGGGACAGCTTAGTTGATGATCCGCTTAGTGGTAGGTCATCATGTGTCACTACCCCAGAAATTACTGCGAAAGTGGACAAAACGATCATGGAGGTTCGCCAACTGAAAGTACAAAAAACTTCTGAAGCTACAGCGATGTCATCTGAACGGGCATATCACATTTTAACAGTGGAATTGCGTATTAAAAAAATATCTCGTAGATGGATGCCGTCATTCTTTAAGTAGGATCTGAAATGCATCACAATGGAAACGTCCGAACAAAGTTTCACCGTGGCTTCTGAAATTTTCCCGGCGTATTTCTTCTTCTAATAATTTCCGGGTATGCAGCCGGATCCCGTCGACATTATTTCTGGACAATAAATTCTGGACAATTCGAGAGAATGGTTTGGCCATCCAGAACGACCGATATGAATGAATTCCATTGCACATTTACGGAACATAATGTCGACGGGATCCGGCTGCATACCCGGAAATTATTAGAAGAAAAAAAAAAAAATTAGAAAAAGTTTCACCGGTTTTCGGAGCAAACACCAATATCTTTCTGCTGTGATTTCTGATCACAGATGCAATCTGCGTACACTATAATACCCCAGAGACAAAACGACAATCAAAGCAATGGAAAACACGTTGATTCTCCACCACCAAAGACAATATGGTCGCCCGGAAAGTTCGCGATGTCAGTTTTCTGAGATGCAAAAGGGATTCTGCTGACAGTTATTTTCCCGCTGGTGAAACAATTGCGAAACGATATTTCGCTGACGTTCTGCACTAAGTACAGCGAAAGATAAGAAGGAAGAAAGTCATCGTTCATCAAGACAGTGCGCCCACACACGAGTCGTTGCACGGCAAAAATGCTTGAACTAAGGTAAAAATTGTTCTTACACCAAATTTATTCGCCTAAATGGGCTCCATCAGAGTTCCATATCTTCCCCAAGCTCAAAAATTTTCTCGGTAGACGAATATTCTCTTCAAAGAAGAAATGGCAGCGAGAGTTGGGATTTTGTAGGGGTGGAGGAATACAATCTTCGAGATGGCATCAAGGCACTGCAACGTGGCGGGACCAACTGCATTACTGTATAGGGAGACTACACTGATGTGACCGAAGTCATTGGACAGCTATTTGCACATATGCAGATGGCGGTAGTATAGCGCACACAAGGTATAAAAGGGTAGTGCATTGGCGGAGCTGTCTTTTTTGTACTCCTGCGATTGATGTGAAAAGGTTTCCGATGTAGTTATGGCCGTACGACGGGAACTAAAAGACATTGAAACGCGGAAGGGTAGTTGGAGCTACAAGCCTGGGACATTTCATTTCGGAAATCGTTAGGGAATTCAAATATTCTGAGATCCACAGTGTCAAGAGTGTGCCGACAATACCACATTTCAGTCATTACCTCTCACCACGGACAACGCAGTGGACGACGACTTTCACTTAACGACCGAGGGCAGCGACGTTTGAATAGTTTCCAGTGCTACCAGACAATGAACACTGCAGAAAATAACCGCAGAAATCAGTGTGGGACTTACGACGGACGTATCCATTAGGACAGAGCGGTGAAATTTGGCGTTAATGGGCTATTGCAGCAAACGACAGACACGAGTACCTTTGCTAACAGTACGACATTGCTTCTGGGCTCGTGAGTGCCAATTGCAGTAGAGCTGATGGTACGATTCGAGTCTGGCGCTCTCCCCACGAAGCCATGGACGCAGATTTTCAACAATATAATATGCAAGCTGATGGTGGCTCCATAATGGCGTGGCCTGTGTTTATATGGAGTGGACTGGGTTTTCTGGTCAAAGTGAACCGATCATTTACTGGAAATTGTTATGTTCGGCTACCTGGAGACTATTTGCAGCCAGTAACGATGGAATTTTAGCAGTTGACAATGCCCCATGTCGCTGGGCCACAACTGTTCGCGACTGGTTTGGAGAAAATTCTGGACAATTCGAGAGAATTGTTTGGCCATCCAGAACGACCGATATGAATGAATTCCATTGCACATTTACGGAACATAATCGAGAGGTCAGTTCGTGCACAAAATCTTGCACCGGAAACATTTTCGCGATTATCTACGGCTATAGAGCCAGCTATAGAGCTCAATATTTATGCAGCGGACTTCGAACGACTTGTTGATTCCGTGTCACATCAGGTTCCTGCTCTATGCCGAGCAACAGGAGGTCCGACATGATATTAGGCGGTATCCCATGACTATCACTTTCGTGTACACTGAAAAATAAAAAAGATTTACTGAGGTAAGTCTTATTTCTATTCAATTCTGAGAATATTTCGAACTTCTCTCTTACCTGAGCCTACTGTCCAAATTACCGGCTCTGCGAACCACAGGTGACCGGGTTGTGTATCCAAAGGCACCCCATATCATCATGCCCGGTGCTGGCCCCGTATGACAGCAACAAATGCACTCTGGAACCGTTTATTCTCCTTGAAGCGCCACGGAAGGATACGGCCTTCGTGGTAGTGTACGCAGTTGAGTACGTGAACATTATTGTGGGCCACTTGTACCTCTCCATGCTTGATTTCTCCCCAACAGCGATGGCACCTTCCAGCAGGATAACTCTCCATGCCAATAGGCCAGAATCGTGCTGCAGTTGTTTCACGAACATGATAGTTAACCAATGTTTATGTCTTGGCCACCAAATTCTCCACATCTGAACTGAAAGTAATCGAAAATTTGTGGGATGTTATCGTGTGCAACCTCTGCGCCCACAACTTACCGCCCCATATAGGAATTGCATGACCTGTGCCTAAACGTCTGGAGCCGCAAACCTCCGGAAATCCACAAAGAATCACTGCTGTATTATGCTCCAAAGGCTGTCCAATACGCTATTAAATAGATGGTCATAATGTTTGACTAACCAGTGTATGTGCCGTGTGGCGCACGCCGTAGTACGGTCTGCAACAGACAGATGTACAAGATGTAGTACGACACTCACTCTAACAATAGAACACAACGTCAACTGTGGATTAAGCTTTATCAGAGGAAGAACACGGCAGAATCCTTTGGCTGAATGAAAATTTTCTTTTATCTTGATCTGTTTGAGCTGAAAGGAACCCAGCTTTCCACACTGTTGTGCCGCATGTGGGCAAGTGCAAAAATTTCTTAAAGTTTTCTCCAGCAAGCGCTGATCCAGGTCACACCAGACCAGCAAGTGGTGTGGTAATCAGGAATACAAACAAGCAGAGATGATTTTCTGACAGCACAGCACGATGCTGCTAGGACGAGTCGACTTTCTAAAAGAACACCTATCAGATTGCTGACATGGCGAAAAGGCACAAAGCTGAAGCACTAAAAGCTTCTGTTATGACATCGATGTGTGGCAAAGAATGCTGAGGAGACGAGAAAACGCGGACAATTGTGGTCATACTCAGCAAGAAATAACGACATTACCTCAGACAAACAGTAATAAATATTAAGGCTTCCAAACCCTTAGACTTTTCAGTTACAATGATCCAGCTACGATGGAGGCCCCAAATGTGCTGCCTCCCATTCGCCCATGACTTCTGCCTTCGAGATTGCTGCCTGCCTGGTCTGCCAAACATGTATGCTGTGGGCTGCCAACATCTCACCCACTGACGCAGAGTCTTTGGAACTTCTACCTACGGCTCTGAGAGCTTGGCGCTCCTTCAGTCTGTCGCCATATCTGGGAGGCATGTTCAAGACTGCTGCCACCGACATGCATTTGGGAGCAGATAGCGTCGCTGGCCTACATCTGGCGGAGGGACATGCTAAAACTCTGCCCTACCATCTGCATCCTATGCGGAGATGCTGGAGTTTACTTGGGCACATGCCTTCGGTGTCAGAGAGTGTGCCCTTATAACAAGCAGTCGAAGATCTGGTGATCGGCGACGCTGTACGAGCTACGCCTGCTGCCCACTACCCGCCCCCCCCCCCCCTCTCACCTCCACCCCCACCTCGGCACTAAGGTGTTAATGTAAGTGGCCGCGACAGAGACAACAGACCCAAGAATCTGGAGAATCTACTGAAGGGGATGGCTAAGTGTGTACTAAGTGCATGCCCTCTCCACGGCTGTGGAGAAGGTGATACAGTTGTAACAAAATGTTTCAAATGGCTCTGAACACTATGGGACTTAACTTCTGAGGTCATCAGTCCCCTAGAACTTAGAACTACTTAAACCTAACTAACCTAAGGACATCACACACATCCGTGCCCGAGGCAGGATTCGAACCTGCGACCGTAGCGGTCGCGCAGTTCCAGACTGTAGTGCCTAGAACCGCTCGGCCACTTCGGCCGGCTCATTGTAACACTTCCATCGAATAAACGCATCGAGGTGACAAGCGCCAGTGGATACCACCACATTTCATGTCGGACCTCCTTTTTTAGTGCAGCAACTCAACGGGGGGCATGCACTCAACAAGTCTTTGGAAGTTCCCTGCAGAAATATTGAGCCATGCTATCTCTGTAGCCGTACATAATTGCGAAGTGTTAATGGTGCAGGATTATGTCACATAAACGTTTTATGGGATTCATGTCGGGCGATCTGGGTAACCAGGTCATCGCTCTAATAGCGCAGAATGTTCTTCAAATCAGTCGCGAACAATTCTTACCCGTTGACATGGTGTACAGTCATCCATAAAATTCCACCGTTGTTTGAGAATATGGAGTCCATGAATTTCTGCAAATGGTCTCGAAGTAGCTGAACATAACCTTTTTCAGTCAATGATCGGTTCAGTTGGACAACAGAACCCAGTCCTAGCCCATATAAACACAGTCTACACCATTATTGAACCACCACCAGCTTGCACAGTGCCTCGTTGATAACTTGGGCCCATGGCTTCGTGGGATCTGCATCACACTCGAATCCCAACATCAGTTCTTACCAAATGAAATCTGTACTTATCTGACCAGGCCACTGTTTTCATATCGTCCAGGGTCCAGCCGACAGGATCAGCAGTGTTGCTTGCGTGTTGGCGCTGACAGCTCTACGCAAACACCACTGCTCTCGGTCGTTAAGTGAAGACCGTCGGCCGCTGCATTGTCTGGGAATGCATGAAATTTGGTATTCTCGACACACTCTTGACAGTGTGCATTTCGAAATTTTGAATTCCCAAGCGATTTCCGAAATGGAATGTCCTCTGCGTGTAGCTCCAACTACCATTTCGCATTCAATATTTGGTAATTCCATAATCACGCGGGACACCTTTTCGCACGAATCACCTGAGTGCAAACGACAGCTCCACCAGTGCACTACCCTCTTATACCCTGCGTACGCGACACTACTGTCATCTTTACATGTGCAACCGCTATTCCATGTCCTTTGTCACCTCAGTGTATACGTCTTGCTAATGCTATTTCATTAGCGCACAGAGTGCCAACTAGCCTTTACCACCGCACTGTACGCGTCGCTATCCTGCAACCATAAGGCTATAAGCCCAGGCCCTTACAATATGTTTCTCATCAAAATTTTTCAGTTTATGGGAGAATCTTTATTTAAGTTAGCTGTGCTGCAAGATTTTCTTTATCTTTTCTGAATTCTTCGCGCATTAATATACAGCAATCTATCTTCCTGACTCTCTGCTGCTCTGTCAGTAACAAGACTCCTCATGAATGCTGTTTATGGTACACTGACAAAGGCGAAGGGATGGAAGAAAGACCTTATGAAACATCACGAAACTGGATGCTCTTAGAAACTTCCGATCGTTCATATGGCGCTCAGATTGACAAAGGAGGCTTTCTAGCCTTGCTCTGTACTAGAGTTAGATCCTTCTCGTGCATATCAGAAGATAATTTCATACAACGAAAGGCGATCAAGTTTTTGGCGAAGTGGCAAAAAAACACGCGAGTTTCTAGAAATATGAAACAGCCCTTTTAAAAGTATTGTGCGGAGCTAGTAGTGCCTTAAATGGTACAGTATCTGTACTTCCTTTTGCGGTCAAACACAGAAACATCAAATAAAAACGAAAAAAAAAAATCACCTGTGCGATCGTAAAAATCTGTGACAACGCCAATAACAATGAAATGCATTACAGCTGTCTATCAGGCAGCGTATTCTCAAACATTGTTCCAGGACGTCAGCTGGCCGGAGTGGCCGAGCGGTTCTGAGCGCTACAGTTTGGAACGCGCGACCGCTACGGTCGCAGGTTCGAATCCTGCCTCGGGCATGTATGTTTGTGATGTCTTTAGGTTAGTTAGGTTTAAGTAGTTTTAAGTTCTAGGGGACTGATGACCTCAGAAGTTAAGTCCCATAGTGCTCAGAGCCATTTTGAACCAGGACGTCACAGTTTGTACCACAGCGACATATCTGAAAGTATTATGCAGAAACAAAAAGAGAAAGAAAAATAGGTGTTAACTGCGGTACTCACCTATAGTGAGTCTATCCGAAGTTGTTCTTGAGCACTGACTAAGAGATAACACACCAGCTACAAGTGATTCCAGTCAGCGAAGTCCAGCACTGCTCTGGAGGATCCAAGAAATATATTCGAGGTGGTGTGGCGTCCCAAAATAAATATCCTGGAACAGAGAAAATAAAATCAATGCATAAACACAAATAGCCTCTTTAGTACAGTTATACTATCACTACTGGCACGTTGGATAACTAAGCAAACAGCACAAATCTTTGAATCGCCCATATATACAGGGTGTTACAAAAAGGTACGGCCAAACTTTCAGGAAACATTCCTCACACACAAAGAAAGAAAATATGTTATGTGGACATGTGTCCGGAAACGTTTACTTTCCATGTTAGAGTTCATTTTATTACTTCTCTTCAAATCACATTAATCATGGAATGGAAACACACAGCAACAGAACGTACCAGCGTGACTTCAAACACTTTATTACAGGAAATGTTCAAAATGTCCTCCGTTAGCGAGGATACATGCATCCACCCTCCGTCGCATGGAATCCCTGATGCGCTGATGCAGCCCTGGAGAATGGCGTATTGTATCACAGCCGTCCACAATACGAGCACGAAGAGTCTCTACAACTGGTACCGGGGTTGCGTAGACAAGAGCTTTCAAATGCCCCCATAAATGAAAGTCAAGAGGGTTGAGGTCAGGAAAGCGTGGAGGCCATGGAATTGGCCCGCCTCTACCAATCCATCGGTCACCGAATCTGTTGTTGAGAAGCGTACGAACACTTCGACTGAAGTGTGCAGGATCTCCATCGTGCATGAACCACATGTTGTGTCGTACTTGTAAAGGCACATGCTCTAGCAGCACAGGTAGAGTATCCCGTATGAAATCATGATAACGTGCTCCAATGAGCGTAGGTGGAAGAACATGGGGCCCAATCAAGACATCACCAACAATGCCTGCCCAAACGTTCACAGAAAATCTGTGTTGATGACGTGATTGCACAATTGCGTGCGGATTCTCGTCAGCCCACACATGTTGACTGTGGAAATTTACAATTTGATCACGTTGGAATGAAGCCTCATCCGTAAAGAGAACATTTGCACTGAAATGAGGATTGACACGTTGTTGGATGAAGCATTCGCACAAGTGTACCCGTGGAGGCCAATCAGCTGCTGATAGTGCCTGCACACGCTGTACATGGTACGGAAACAACTGGTTCTCCCGTAGCACTCTTCATACAGTGACGTGGTCAACGCTACCTTGTACAGCAGCAACTTCTCTGACACTGACATTAGGGTTATCGTCAACTGCACGAAGAATTGTCTCGTCCATTGCAGGTGTCCTCGTCGTTCTAGGTGTTCCCCAGTCGCGAGTCATTGGCTGGAATGTTCCGTGCTCCTTAAGACGCCGATCAATTGCTTCGAATGTCTTCCTGTCGGGACACCTTCGTTCTGGAAATCTGTCTCGATACAAACGTACCGCGCCACGGCTATTGCTCCGTGCTAATCCATACATCAAATGGGCATCTGCCAACTCCGCATTTGTAAACAGTGCACTGACTGCAAAACCACGTTCGCGATGAACACTAACCTGTTGATGCTACGCACTGATGAGCTTGATGCTAGTACTGTAGAGCAATGAGTCGCATGTCAACACAAGCACCGAAGTCAACATTACCTTCCTTCAATTGGGCCAACTGGCGGTGAGTCGAGGAAGTACAGTACATACTGACGAAACTAAAATGAGCTCTAACATGGAAATTAAGCGTTTCCGGACACATGTCCACATAACATCTTTTCTTTATTTGTGTGTGAGGAATGTTTCCTGAAAGTTTGGCCGTACCTTTTTGTAACACCCTGTATAAACTAGTTGCTCCAATGATTTTATACATTTGTGAGCAGGATAAATTACGTTTTGTTTCAGTGTCTGCACTTGTGTCTATAAGAAGGGTACAGTGTCAAACAGCAGCAGATTATCTACAGAATGAATTTTCACTCTGCATAGGATTGCGCATTGAGTTTAGAATTGTGTCATCGACAGTGTTCTCCAACATAGACCCTTTGCCTTTTGCGGTAAACTGCGCTACCAACGGAGCTATCCATGCACGACTCACCCGCGAAAGGCAAAAGTTCCAAATTCGCGTCCCGATCCGGCACACAGTTTTAATCTAATAAGAAATTTCATCATACAGTTTGCCAGTCGTTTTAATGTATACTAGTTAAAATCAACTAATGGTCCTAATTTTACGGTTTTACTGTATGACAATATAGACAGTTGTACACAGTCTGTGTGTCGGCTTTGGGCACCGAATGGGATCAGAGGAAGATCTTGATACGCTAGGTACTTCAAGAAGTTAAGTTACACATTATTATGGCAAGCTGAGTAACTCTTTTCGAATGCTGCACTACACTTCAAAGTGATATAGATACATGACACACTTTTTCTACATAGTCGCCACGTTTCTGTAAACAATGGTCGG